>NC_136469.1:116783759-121783759 GCF_902686455.1 Sciurus vulgaris | reverse complement strand
TCATGGTTTCAGAGGTCTAGTTCATAGATGACTAACTCCATTCCTCTGGGCCTGAGATGAGGAAGAACGTCATGGTGGAAGGTTGTGGCAGGAGAAAGCAGCTAAGAACATGAGAGAGAGACTCCCCTCACCAGAAACAAAATATGTACCCCAAAGGCACACCCCCAATAACCACCTCCTTCAGACACATCTTACTTGCCTACTGTCACCACTCAGTTAATCTCTGTCAGAGGATTAATGCTCTGACTAGGTTAATGCTTGTAACTCAATCATTGTACCTCTAAACTTTCTTGCATTTTATCACATATGAGTTTTTGGGGGACACCTAATCTAAACCATAACAGACTTCAAAGTTAGATTTTGTTCAGCTTAATAATTAAGGGCTTAGATAACACTTCTGAGGCTTATTCTATTTGTCTGTCTTGATTACTGCCATATATGTGAATGCATCTAGATCAGGGAAAGTTACTTAAGGACACAAACCTTCATTCTATAGATTATGAAATTTGGAGAATTTTAAATGTATGTAGCTTCCTAAACAGATTTTACCAGGTGCAGTTTCATGAAATGTCTAAGACAGAAGAGGGAAAAAAAAAAAAAAAAAAGGAAAAGAAAAAAAAAAAGAAGAAGAAAATGGAACATCTGTTTGAGTGGCTCCTAAAATCTACAATGCTTGCTTCATTCATTTCAATATGGGAGAATTGATTCAAATGCTTTTGAGGCAGGCCCCTATCTGTGCTTCTTTCTATTTAAGGAGGTAGCTTTTTGAAGTTTCTTGTCATTGTTGATGTGTTCATTTCTAGTATTTCAATAGTTACAAACCCGACCAGTCCTGTTGGAGTTCCACTTGGTTCTTCAGCATTGCTCCCTTCAACGGCTGCAGACTACCTCCAACTGTGCAATTTGCCACATAGGTTTATTGATCTCATTCAGCTGCTTCTGGAACTCCATGGGTATGTAGGGTAGTCATGCAAAGCAGCTAACCAGCATGGGAACTGAGCTCAGGATGGTTATCACAATGCCAAAGTGAAAAAAAATAAATAAATAAATAAATAAATAAAAATAAGCCTATGCTTGTATTCAGTGAACACTTTTGAATGATTAATCCACACGTTGGCCAGCTGGGTCTAATGACTGAGAGTTCAGCATGTAGATTTTTTAGCTCAGTAGTAGGCACAAAGCAAGCACTTAGTAAGTCTTTGTTGCATTGAATGTCATTGTGAAGATAGTATTTTTCTCATTAGTTGCCTATCAATATTGTCTTTTCCTAATCTAGGACTCCCTCTGCTTTCCTGTTCTTCTGTTCATGTAAACATTGAGACTTACAAGGGAGCATGTCTCAATGAATTGGGGAGTGAAATCCAACTGTGGTCTAGCATGCTTTCAACCTTTCTATTTTATAGCAAACTTGCCAGTCCCCACTATTAGAATAATACTTCTTAGGCATGAGTAAGATCTTGCAGTCTCTTGCAAACAGTAGGAACAAAATCAACATTTTTATGTGGTTAAGTCAAAGAAGGAATCACAGAAGTGGTTTCAGAGGATAAGGAATATTTAGACAAGCATGTTTCATGGAGCTGATCCTTGAGAATATGTTTTTCTTTTCACAAAGATGTTAAGCCTGAGGGAACCCTGCCATCTTTGTAACTTTTCATTAAGGTAATTAACTAAAATGTTTGATTATCATGCATATTCTTGTTTGTGATGTTTATGTGATGAGAAAATGCAATCCAAGAAGCATTAATATTTTTATTAATGTTATTTAATTTTATTAAAATTTATATTTTCAGGATCATAAAGTGTGTTAAGGAATTTCTTAATGAGTGAATGAAGCTCATTTTGAAATCATTGATTTCAACAACTTATTCTCTGATTCAGCACATTAAAGAACTGGAAAAGATATGAACTATCATCTGCTGCAACCCCCTCATTTTATGGTTGCAGATGTTAAAGCTGAAAGATTAATCATTGTCCCATATTTCATACTTACTATCAGACCTACTTCTCAAATCCACGTTTTCTTATCCCCAGCTCAAAGTCATTTCCAAAACAGACAAGAAATATCAAACCATATTAATAGTAATTATTTATCAACTATTTTCTAATACCATTGCTGAAACAGGTATCATAGATAAACATGGTTTGTCAGGACCTTCAAATCTGGATGAAAAGTCCATAGTAACATACAAAAATGTTAATAAAACACAAAAATTAACAAATGTTGAAACAATGAGATATGCTTTGTGGGATGGCAAATATTACCTTCTAACAATCTGATATAACAGAATATGCAATCTGATATGCTGTTACGTGGTATCTTGAACTTTACATTTCAGGGAATTAAAAATAGAGCTGATTAGAGCCCCAGCAATAATTAAAAATACACATTGTTGGATATCCTTGTGCAAGGAAAAATGTTATTAAAAAGAGATCCAAACTAGTGACATATCAGTGGAATTCTCAGTAACTATGTATGAAAGTGAAAAACTTGGACTCCTGGTGTACACAAGTAAAGGAATTAAATAAAGGCATTCCCTGATTAAAGGATCCCCTGTGGATTACACTGATTAAAAACTGGGATGGAGAAACAATGGGAAGACTCAAATGCCCAATGCTAGGGTGAGACAGATTAATTAGACAGTGTACGGAGATTAGAAATTGGGCTAGGATCCTCTAGTGTACTTAGCCATGATAAGAAAAGATGTGAGAATGAGGAGTTGCTGTGTTTGTGTCCCTCAAAAGAGCATGCATCAAGGATTAAATTTAACTTTTAAGGAAAAAAGAAGCCTGCTGAAAAGCCAAGTCATCAATAGAACCTGGTGATAATGGTGGATTCCATGGTTCAATTGGCTATTCTTCTTATCATATGAAAAGAAACACAAGAAACAAATAACAAGAAACAAACATGAGGAATATGAGAAGAAACACCTGCTTACATTAAAACACTATTTATGCTTATTTAATTTGCAGATGTTTAGTGACTCAGTTATCTAGTCTGTATATATTGTGCCATTTTTTATATTAGGTAATTCATAAATATATTGTTCTTAATACTTATAGGAACTCTGTAAGTTAGATGTCATTGCTCCGGTATCTAGAAAGTATTGTTTTAATTGATAGGAACTGAAGTTCAGATAACAGAAATTGTTTTCTCTAAGCCATAAAGTGAATAGAAATGGGATTAGATTTTAATTATACTCTTTTCTCATCCCAAATCACAAGTAGTTTTTCACATACAATACATTGACTTGAAACGCAAGTTACTAACTAAGAAATTCTTATGATAAGTGTGCTACATGGAAGCAGAGGTGGTGTTTTGCTGCTTTAGTACTCTTAGGCTGTTTTGCTAAGCAGTTCAGAGACCTTGCAGGTTCTGAAAGGCAGTGTCTTGCAGACACTCTCATCTTATGACTATACCTTACATCTTCACAATAATCTTCATAGAAAGACATGGTGCTGTGGGCTGTATAAGGAATGGGAATAATATCTCACTTAAATATCTGAAGAGCCCAATGTGATGGCTTTTAATCAAACTGCATTTTACTATTACAATATCTCTCTTAAATAACTGAAGACCCCAACGTGGTAGCAGCATTTTGCTGAAGAGACTATGTCATATATATATATTTGACTTTTTTCCTTGGAGAGGGTAGATTTAAAGAATATTCGGTGCTCCACTGGTGAGTTACTATGGGGATTCGTGCTGCTCAAATCATTTAATCTCTGCATCAGTTTATCTGAAAAATGGGAAGAATAGCAATCTCTTGCCTGCTTAAGTTTGTTGTTACCGATGAGCACAAATAAACTTCATGGAAGAACTGCTAGAATATTAAGTCCTATGCAATTTTCAATTATTTTTCAACCATTTTTCTAAGTGCCTGATACATAAGAGACATTTGCCATAAGTTTCATCTATAAATGTTCAATTTTATTTCATCATTGAGTCACTCTGGGAAACTGGTATGAATAATGGATCTTCATTTCTGTCAGCATCTGGTATATCTTTATTTGGAATTTCTTTTGGAAGGTGAAAGCATCTGTGCTGAGGGATGTCATGTCTGAGGAAGTGAAGGCAATGAGTCCTGTGCATTTCCTTCTGGCTGTAGAGGTAGGACAGGAACACTGCCTTGTTCTGACAAGAGGCTGGTGAAGTGTCCACAACATGTTTACTTTACTATGAGAAAACACCAACATAGTTTTTCATAGCCTAGCTAGAAAGGTCAAAATCATTCAATGGTGAAAGGTGTTTCAATCTAACTTAAACATGTTACCACAGTAAATATCAAGGAAAAACTTGAACCGAATCTTATATAACTTCTATTTTTTAATGCCAATTATTTGTGAACAGAACAGTTCTACAAATTCAAACTTAGTAGCAAATATTTGAAACAAAGAGTCCAGATAATCCATAAGCTGTATAATGTCCCTTTCAATAAATGTCTTTTTTTTGTGACCTCTTTGTATACTTGGTTCTGAACTATCTCAGAAATGGGTAAACAAGGTCAAATGGATAAACTAGGCTTCTGCTTGTTTTGAAAGCAAGCCACAGAGGATTGTTTTATAGATTTTTAAAAATATTGACAAATAAATAAAACATTCCATAGAATGGTAAAAAAGGATCTGCAACTCAAATTTCTGAGTCCAGGAAACAAGTATTCCTGGGACAAGGTCATGTCCATTCACTTATGTGTTCCATGGCTGCTGTCACTTCACAATGGCAGAGCTGAGGAGCTGCAGCAGAGATCTGTGGCCCACAAAGCCTAAAATATTTATCTTCTGACCCTTTACAGAAAAAGTTTTTCAAACCCGGACTTGGTTTAAAAGAAACTACTAAGAAAGAGAGAGGAAAAAAAAAAAAAAAAAAAAAAATCAAAGACAGCGGAATAAAAAAAAAGGCTGTGTCCACCATATAGATGACCCATCTTTTGTGTTGTAGAACATAATATTTTTTTAGCAGTTTTAAAAAAAAAAGTTTCAGATCTTAGTTATTCTGTTCCCTAACATTTTTCGTGAGGGAAAAAAAAACACCAAGAGGCGAATTTGCACTTTAAGGCTAGAGTAGTTTGTGTGGGTAATATGAAATTCATTATTTTTTTCTCACTTGCAAAATCAGAACATTAATATGACACATTAGGAGAAGTGAAAACATAAATGAAACAAAGAGTGCATTCCTAGCACAATCCTGGCATTTAGTAACTACTGATTATTTAATACTGGTATCATTATTCTTTTGTAATAATTAAGTAGTTGTGATCTGCAGGACAGAAGACTAAAAAGTTCCACCTGTGTTCTTAGTTTCTGAAGTACAATATAAACAATAATGTCATATATGTAACTGCATGCCAGTCAAAGGAGATAGTTATTTAACTTCACCTTCTCCAAACGAGAGCTTTAATTAACTGATCCAAATGTCTCAACATGTTTCTTCTTAATATCCTTTCATCTGCTATCAACTTGAAAGAAAGAAAGGCAGTTTGAAGTACAGAGGGATCTTGAGATGTCAGTAAAGAAAGATGCCCCTAAAAAGTTTAAAGACCTGATTAAAATTTGTTTGAGGGTTCTGCCAGACATCCTGCAACCAATGCACCACGGAATCCTAGGTATGTTTGTTCAGTAGCACTGACGCCAGCTGAGGATGTTTGCAGATTAATCAAGTGCCCGCTCATTGCAAGGAAAGACCTCCCAGTATTAGATAGCTCCTCTTTAAAAATAAAAGGCAGCTCTCCTTGTAATACTGCAATGTTCTGCTCCATGACTGTTTCAGTGCTTTATGACTGACAAAGAGAGTCATTAGAACTCTGTTTGATGGACATAACTAAGTGAATTGGAAAAAAATAAAAAAGCCTTTTCAGCCCATTCAGAAATAATTGATGTGACTGAGACAGCTGTATGTGAGCTCCAGATAAGGAGACAATTTATGGAGGATCCACTGAAGCTAAAAAGGAAGGTGCAGATTTAAAGTTCCCAATAAAGTTGTCTGTTAGACATAGCAGTATTCAATAAGGAAAAAGATTTAACCTGAGGTTCTTTCCAATACATGGCATCCTTAGGGGCCTATCCTCTTGAAAATAAAATCCCTATAAAGGTATTGTCACTAGGTTATAAAAAATGGACTCCTAGGGGAAAGTACCTGCACTCCTAGTCCTTTGCTGTGTGTTCTCTTTTACTGTAAGTAATGCATACAATCGTTTTCTACAACTTAAGACTTTTTCTTTCCTTTTTCTAAAATTGACCACTGTCATAGCAAAGAAAATAATCCATGTTTATTCTATATATTGTAATTTTAAAGATTTTGCTAGTATTGATAGAAGGAAAATCTTTTAAGTTTGTCTGATTATGGACATAACATTTGCTTTTAGAGTGTGATAGATACATTTAATTAGATAGTTTAGATTAAATAATTAAAATATTGGTTTATTATCATTCATATATTTGTATTCATTTGTCCTCTTCAGCTTTTCCTAGAACTGTACATGAACTTTCTGACAAAGACTTTTAAATGGGTAACACCTGAAATGTTATACATGTTTAGTAATGATCATATTCTGAAAATGGAAGATATCAATGACATATTAATAACATATACATTAATGTTAATTCCAAAATTAGTATTCCTCAATGTACAGATTACGAATAGTAAATATTATTAAAACACTACTTTAAAAACTGGAGGATGCCTATATGATTTTACAAACTTTTTAAACAAATTTAAAAATGTATCTGCAAGATAAAGTAAAAGCAGGCAGTTTTATTTGTAGTACAATTTGACTTCTGTTTCCTGGATATTTTTTCAAAAATATATTTTTTTTAGAAAACTCTTTCAATCCTCTAATGAATTTGAAATTGGTGTATTTAACTTTCTTTGGTTCCTATGTGTGAGTAGGGTGGAATCTGGCTGCTGGTCAATATCTGAAGTCAAGTAGAATTTGTGGGGACCTCTCTTGTCACCTCTATATCTGCTGGGCTATACGACCTGGTTCTCTAACAGCTGGTTTATAATATCAGTAATGGAGACACAATTGTACAGAAAGGAATAATGAATCAGAAGTTCTCCTCATTGTGCCTTCAAAACTTTCCATGGATGCCTAACAATGATGTCGCTGGACCACAAGCCTTCTTTCTGTTATCCAGATGTATTACAAATCCTCTCTTCACATAGGCAGGTTGTTTCTCTCTTTATCGCAAGTTCTCTAATTTACGGATTTTTAGCATCTGCTCACATTTTCTAGAAAACAAAACTATTAAATGCAAATGACTCCACTGAATATATTACATTGTACATCACACAACACTTTTTGAATCTCTGTTTGCTAATTTGTCCTCTTACATCCCTGAAATTATTTTTTAAATAAAAATGATCACTTCAATCACACAAACCCTCCCCTCAGGTTCACCAACATTTCCATGGAAGAAGGGAGAGGAGCTCCCCTGATAGCAGAAGAGCAAGCACAGCAGACAGAGGACTTCTCCATTAACGTTTGCCTATGTCCTGTGTAACCTCTAGATTTCCAGAAAATAAAGAGAATAAAATCGTATCCAGTAGCGGGGATGCCTATTACAGGTCCATAGTAGGTTTCAAGCAGGGCAAACCCTAATGCATTTCTGTCAGCTGGGAGCCAAGAGAGAATGAAGGTACATTCAGTGCTCCAGGGATGGCACCTTTGAATACATTTGTAAAGACCTCTCAAATATTGGCATAGACCCTGTAGGAGCCTGTGTCCTCAAGAAGTGAAAGTCTGCAGTGTGTCATAATGCAAAACCAAAATTGTTGATAAATACCATTCTAAAATAAATCAATATAGAAATACTCATGCTCAGGGAAGGACATCTGAATTGCTTTTGAAAAATGGTGGTGTTATCATATGTACATATTTGCTTTGCAATTTGCATCTAAAGTGATAAAAAATAGATTAGTAAGATAATTAGGATTGAAATTTTGTATGGACTTTAAAAATTCTGTTTAGAAGCCTTCTGAACTACTGAGCTAGCTCTATATTTTCTTAAAAAAATAAAAACAAAAATCTAAAAAATGATGTGAGATAGCTCTAGTAATATAGCTGTGGCCTGAGGTATGGTACTTTTATAGTATGTGTCTTTAAGGGAGCTTAAGGCTCTTTTTATAAATGATCTCATTAATTCTCAGAGAATTTAAGTTGGTAAAGGGCAGATAGTATTATCTCCATTCTACAGACCTTGAGCCTAAGGCATTAGAACCAGAGGTCAGCTAACTTGCCCAAGGTCACACAGAAAAATCTATAGGGCTTTTTTTTTTAATAGAATATTTTTCTTTTTCTGCTATTTTTGATGCACTCCTTTTTTTTCTCATTAAACCTACACACACAGAGACACATTGACACCCACAAATGAAATTCTTCCACATGCTGTACTGCTTATTTTGCTTTTGTGATCTTTACAATTTAATCTTTTTCATAATTCTAGTTAGTTTATGTATCAAACTTTTTCAATTCCCTCTCAGCTTCTATTGTTGGACACCCGTTTTTGCTTACATCTTAACTTTTCACCTTAAAACAAACCTTCACTACCAATGAAGGAAGACAACTACAATAGATAAATAAAGCACTCCATAGATCTTTTTCTTTAGGCTGCTATGCTACTTCTTTCTTTTTTCATATTTTTCAAACTTACTAGTATATCCTACTTTTTTTGTTCTGTAGTTGTACCTATCTTTGTTCGCCATAGTTTGGAGATTTTTAGCCATAAAGACTTTCTAACGGATGACTCCAATGGACCTGTGGTGGTGAGCCTTCTTAGAGTTTCAAAATTCCTTTGATCACATAGGATTTTGTTTCTTTTGGGAAATGATTGATCTAAGTCCTGGGCTTCTGAGTTTCAAATGTGATCTGATTTTTTGCCCACATCTTTTTTTATCCCTTTCTGCTGACCTCAAATAGGGATCTGTAACTGGCCCTTAAATGTATGTTGTCTATCAAATTGCTTTAGAGATCTCAATCCACACACCTAAATTCCCATGCGGATTACAGCTTCTTTTCCCTGCTTCTATCGTTTTGGAAACTTGATGTGTTGTATTTTGTGTTTCTGTAGCCTATAAGACATCAGGGTTTTTTGGTGTGTGGAATTATTGTTGAAACCCTGGAACATAATAGGTACAAAATAAATGCACGAATAGTGAATTAATGACTGAATCCAATCAGTCACACGGGCTTGCTTCAAAAGGGCCTTGCTGTCCATTCTCCCTGCTGCCACCTCCTTTTAGCCTTACCCCTTGCTAGATAAATGTTTCTCTAGAGTTCAAACTGTCTTGTTATAATCATTTATCTTCCTTCAACATTTCTTCTTCCTTCTTTTCTGTAAGAAATTATTAGATCGTGTTTTCTGGCTTGACCCTTTAATTAGATCATTTGTTTACCTAAGTAAATTTTTTGTTTCCACCAACAAATTGTTTTAGAGTCATCTTTACAGTCTCCTTTTTGCCTTCCTTATTCAGGACACTAGCCTGTCTTCACCCTTTCAGTAATCTAGACGACTCATACTCTTCCTCAAGCTTTTTGCTTTCTCTCTTTTAGAATAGATCAGTTTGCTTTTCAGGACACAAAATCACTTATCAGCCAAGACAGAAAAGACAAAGCTCCTTCACTCCAGGTCACTAAGTGTCTTCATGCCCATTCTTTTGAGCCTCAAGATAGAACCATTCATGAGTCTACTGATTCTCCATGGGAACTGCTATAGACACCAAAGGAACCAGCTGGCTTCTGGAACCGTTTACTTTCTTTCATGTCTTTACATAGGTTCTTCCTGGGCATAGGGTTTTTCTTTTATCTCTTTATCTTGTCATCAATCAATGAAATCTTTAAAACTACTAGTATCTAGGTTACACCTGAATGCTGATTCATTGGACTTCCATTGGGGCCAAAAATTGGTATTTCTTTTTTCCACAAGTTCTCTGGGGTGATTGTAAGGTGCATGTAGGCTGAAGAATCACCGTTGAAACTACTTTGCCTCAGAGTATCAGTGATAAAATGAAAGTCACTTATTTAATGCAAATTCATCCTCTGTTATATAGTCAATACTGCATTGCATTTCCATCTTAGCGAGTCTTCCTGGAGTATGAAGGTAACTTGATTTCTGTGTCATAGCCACTGTTATAAACTTCTCCATAGATCAAATATGATGATAATAGATGACACATAAATATTTGTCTGTCTCTCTCTCTTTTCTCCCTTTTTTTCTCTATCTAGCTGTCTAATTCAATATTTGTGGTACACTACTGGAATTAAATTTTAACTCTTTGTATCCATAGAGTATAGGATTCCTTACTAATTTGGTTCATGTTTAACAACTTAAATATATCTCAGTAAGAATTTAATTATTCAAAATTATCCATTTAAGATATAGTGAGTGCTATAATGCTAATAATGCTTTGTAGAATTCCAATGTCATGTTTTAAATTATGGATAAAAATGATACGATGGTATATGCTGATCCTTTGTGTAATACTTTTTATTTTGCATTTTGTTGTAAATTATTTCTCTATTCATTCAGATATTTTAAAATTCAGTATTTTAAAATTATAATTTCTTCTAAAATATTTTATGGAGATGAAAATATTCACAATCACAATAGGATAGGAAATTGACTAAATAAAATGCATAAGTTTATGGCAGAAATTATTTAACCCATTACAGGCTAATCATTATTTTATTTTTGACAGTTTTCATTGCAAACATAGTTTATCACCCATCTCTGCTCTCCTATCACTGCTTTGGTGGAACAAGCATTTAAACACAGATTTTGAGATTAATACCTCCACATGAATGTCATTCTCTTTTCTGCTTGTATTTCAAAATGAAGAACCATGTCTCATGATTTCTTATTTTTCTTTTCTCAATTTATTTATAATTTATGGATTTCTGTATTCATTTTGGCAATTTTTCTTTTATTAGGGAAGACTGATCCTAAAAGATTTGAAAGTCATTAAAATAGAATTAAGTATAGCATTTGACCTTCTTTTATCTGTTCATATCCATATATCTATTTTTAACCCATGTCTGTGTCTTGAAGTGATACTATGTCTGCCTGACCCTTGGAGTTCTTGCCTAAATTCAAAGTTGTCATTACAGTTTCATTGTGCGGTAGTATTTGTGGAGTATCTTTTGTGTGCAGAACAATGTGATTTTAGGAGACTTGTCAGTGGTTTCATTTCTGAGGTAACAACAAAGACATCAATCACAGATACTTTGCAGTCAGCTAGTAGGGATAAATGGGAATATTTTATGAAAAGGAAATGCACACAAAAGATGAAGCATGGTAAATACAAATATATTTCTACATTTATTTAGATAGAGGGTAAAATATAGCAATCATATTAATGTAAAGAAATTTGAGAATTATCAGTGAATAAGACTAGTGTTTCTAGAGCACCATCGCCTGTAAATTTTGGCTCATGTGTTTGCAATTTATACTAGAAATATTTTGTAATTGTTTTTCAATGTTGCAGACCCAATTCAGTGAAATATCATAAAGACAGACTGTGATTTGAAGGTTTCTCCTATATACTTAGATTCAGCCATTCTAACAATCTGATTTTGAACTAGAATGAAAAAGAATTTTATAAAGACTGTGTGTTCCAAATTTAGTACATGAAGGGTAAGGTACTGGGGAGAAATAGCAGTAATGTACAGTATTTTTAGTAAATCTTCTATCTATAACAGAATAAAGGCAAAATTTGTGCAAGCATGTGTTTCTCTTTAGCAAAGTCAGTTTATAATTACAGGAAAATGCCACATTTCTTCTTAGCTTCTCATTAATAACATACCTTGTGTAGATAATCCTTAATACTTCTACAATTCTACTAGTCCCAGTTATTATTAGTAATATGTACTTTGAGCATTTATGTTACAAAAGTACAAAAGAAGTTCTTCATTTTCTCACTGGTAAATTTAATTTTCTGGTAAATATAATTTTATGCCTTTTGATGGAAAGAAAGTCTGAGTTATAAGCTTAAAAGTATATAAACTATGTCCCCTTTACATTTATACAAGAGTTTAATGGATACACCTATTGCCAAGAATAATCTCAGACACACATTATGGGATATTGTTATATTGTTTTTCCAAATTATTGTTGGTATGGAGCACTGTCAACATATGATATTAGTTTATTCATTTAATAAGCCTAAGAGTTTTTATTTTATTATGTAGTTAAGATAATCTGTACATTTCATCTATAGTAAATCTTCAGTTTGTCCATTATCATGAACATAGTAAATTATTGGTTCCTACTGGATAAAGTTTTGCAGAACTTTCAAAATACAAATAAATACTGCATACTATTTTACTGTTTTTGAACAAATTAGTGTTAGTACAAATATGTAATTAAATCTGTTAGTCTATTAATTCATTAATTATTTAAGGAAACTTATTTTAATGTGATTCTCATAATTTTAAATTGATAATTATTTTATAAAAAATAAGTAATAAATATAATTTGATTTCCTAGCACTGCATCTAAATCCTTATTTATCAGCTCTAATTTTAATAGTTAAGTACCAGCACATTCAATCTTTTAAAACTTTATATCTCATGAAGTATTTAAGAATGGTGTCTTTTAACAATGGGTTAGATCAGCACTTATTGCCAAATCACTGACCCTTGTTTTTACGAATTCTATTTTTGTAAAAAGCACAAAAACTACTGAATAAAAAACAAGGTTAAATATGTGGGACTTATTTATCAGACTTAAATGCATGTTTTAGTGAAATTGCTGTTTCCTTATCTTTGTTTCAGAAAGAGAATTTTCAGTTATCCAAGCTCCAAATTGATTTCAACATATTTAACAATTTTTACTGAATTAGTTGTCAGTAGACTTTAATGTATGTAATTATGTATTTTTTAAAATAAGATCATTTACAATCTTATATCTTAGTGACATTCAGAATCTTTTCTTTTACAGCCATTTCGTAGAGTGACGTTTTCTGTTGTGAGTCAGCCTCAGGACCCACATCAGGGGTCACTGCAGAGTTGCTATGACAGCGGGCTGGAGGAGTCAGAAACACCAAGCAGTAAGAGTTCATCAGGGCCAAGACTGGGTGCCCTTCCACTCCCAGAGGACAACTATGAAAGGACCACGCCGGATGGCAGTGTTGGTGAGGCAGAGCATATGGAAAATGGTAGGGGCAAACACAACATCCACACACATAATCACGCTAGTGAGCCGTAATAAGTAGGCTTGGCGAAGGTCAGTCTAAAACTAAAATAAAATAGCTGACACCAAAACTATTTTATTTTAAATAATAAGTATTTACTAAAATATAGAAATGCCAAATAAAGCAACATAACTCCATACATAAAACTCACCAAAATTGCACCATCATTTTAAAATGGCCTGTCAGAAATAAATGCACATACAAATAAACCAGAGCAGTGTCTGCTATTAAAATGCTAAATTAGAGCACAGTTCCTCAATAATAACCACTGAGAAAGGTCTTTTCTGATTGTTTTCTTCTATTCATTTTTGTCATGCAACTATTTCTTCAATTGCTACTGTCCAGTCTTGGTGAAAGGAAATGACCATAAACACACCTAGCTTGACTTTTCCCCGCTAGATATTTTGAAAAAAAAAAATTTCAAAAAAAAATTTTCAAATCTCTCCTTTTAAGTGATAGCTGAAATTGAGTCAGAGAAGGAGAACGGCTGTGTCTTGCTCTCCACGGTATGCAGTAAACACTATTAGCGTTCCTCTCTTATTTAAGTATAAGGTTTTACTCTTTTTTTGTGCAAGAGAAAGGAAGGAAAACATAATTCTCCATACTCTTACCCTGTTGTGAGGCTATTCTCATAATTATTACTATTGACCTTATATGCATTTTCATTTAAGTCATAAAGTTATATTTTAGCAATGATTATAAAACTTTTCACATTTGTTTATGTTCCCAAAGACAATTTGTTAATCCATTTTCTGGATTTCAAATCATAAGTAAATGTTTGAGGATACATTAATGTCAGATAATGGAATGGTACAAGTTCTTCCTAAATTCATTATTCTTTCATATATAAAAAGAGATATGGTTTTATATATAAGAGAAGGACAAAGCATCACAAAAGTTTCATTTTCAGTTTAAAACTCAAAATGGATTGGTCTTTCTCTGTCTCAATCCTCTAGTGAAGTAGGACATTCTAATTTTCTGTTATATGATATCTTCTTCAGTGATGATATGCAAGTACAGCATATTAATGAAGGAAAAAGATTGCTTTTCCTTCTGTAAGTTTACCTATGAATATTAAAATCCAGTTATTTACATAGTATATATATATATATAAGACATATATGTGTATATATATATATGTATATATATAAAACAAATGACCCTAAGTTAAAGTATTGCTAAGTTAATCATGTCAAATAATTATTTACCCACTGTATTATCCAGTGAGACGATATGATACCAGGGCTTGATGATTGATGTCCCTCTCGACTGATTATCCAGACCTTAAGTGGCATTTTGCCTTATGGCTTTAAAGGCATGCTTATCTGTGTGTATGGTGGTGTGTGCTTATGTGGATGGGAGTTTGGTGTGGTTTTTAAGACTTAACATTTTTTAATAGTTTTTAAGTGAGTATAAAATTTTGGTATGAATTGAAATGCTGATGAATTTTTAAGGCAAGTCTGTTTAATATTTTGGAGAAAAATAAAAAAATTAAGTTTAAAAATACATATATAACACATATAAGTAGTATATTTAAATATATATATAAGTATTTAAAAATTTATTTAAATATATATATTTACCCATGAATATGTAAGATATATATGTATACATATTTAATTTTTTACCTACCAAGAAAAGCAGGATTAACATGAGGATATTACTATATCCAAAATCATTCTTTGATAATAACAAATTTACTTATTTGTTATTAATAAAATAATGTATAATGAGGCATTTTTTGCATGTCAGCTATATAAGTAGAAAGGATTTTGTATACTGGCATTATAGACACATTTTAATGTTATTTTTCATTTTTTATGAGTTTAAGGGCATTCAACATCGTTAAAATAATCAAAACATCATTAAAGATGACAAACACATATTAGTTCCTTTTTAGAAAATATACATGTCGTAGAAAACAACAAGTGAGCTTGTAAATAGAACAGAAACTTTACTGAGAAAGATTCTCCAAAGAATGCTTTTAGTGCTTTTATGTAAACATGTGTTGTGTCTTTTCAACAGCAAGGCCCATAAAAGTATAACTGCTTTTTCCTGATTTTCTATGTGACTGACACTTGAAATGCAGAGTTTATGTAAAAGATTTGGCATCTGCTAGTTGTGATTCATGTTGGTCCTGATCTATAGGCAATGACAGAAGGAGATGTGATACACTTTGAGTTATCCAAATGTAGCAGTGGATATTTGACTAACAGTTTTGATGGGGTCCACATTTTTATACTACTCATCTAGCCATAAAGTGTAGCTATATTTCTTGGATTCTGGTAACTTCATCTTTGATATTAATGGGTCATTCTGACATAAATAGAATTGGAATTGAAACCTGTCAAGTATTCATTTGTCACATTTAATTGAAATTCAGGTAATCTGTAGTGTTTTGCTTGGTTAGGTTTTAATCAGGATTTGTATTGGATTTTCATTTGGATTTTCCATAAAATACCATTCTGGATGCTGTCCTAGTTCCTAATTATTGCCTCAAATATTTTCTTTGAATTTTAACCTGTGTGAAACAATGAAGTTATCATTAACTGTTTTGGATTAACTTCCATTGTGAAGTTTGGAAGATAATTTGCAATGCAATAACATATAACATCCCAATATCATGATGCAAACCAGGAATAAGTTAAGATAGCTAAGGATAAAAATAAGTTGTCGCAGATGCTATGTCAAGGAAGTAGCTGAAACAGGGATATTTAAATAAATAGACAGTGAAATGTATTTTTGTTTTACCAAAGCTTTTATCTGCCTTCTGTACTTTAGCATAATAAAATAATTTCATGAAGAAGGCTTGTGAGTTAATTCTCCTTTTAACAAGTTTTACCTTATATTTCAATAGACATTGGTGCCAAATAAGGAATGGAGTTTTCTTCTCTGACTAGCTGAGGAAAAAGAATGCACTGGAAGAGTAAACACAATTTCATGCAACCCAAATAACTTAGAATGAGACCAAGCATTTCGAAGATCCAAATCTATAGAGTTTATATCCTTGGGCTTTTAAAAAGTAATAATCAGAATTATATCATTCAAAAATATTTTGAAAAAAAATATTTTGATATTGTGTTTACATATTTATTCAGGGCAAAAATCGCTAATATGTTAGTAATCAACCTTATGATTTTATGCTGATCTTTTGATTGATGAAATTGGAAAAATTCATTCTTTACTATTACATTGAAATAAGTGGAATAAAATATTTTAAAACATGGCATTCATGGTAGGAAATTGTTATGATAAAATATATGACATTGAAGAAGTTAAAATAATTAAAAACCAGAGCAGCAAAATGATGTTCAAGTAAAGAGCAAACATTAGGTTTAAAAGCATCAGAACTCACCCTGACCTTGATGATGCAGTCATCTTCAGACTTTCTCTTGGAGTGCGATTTAATAGCATTTGGTCTATTTTATCTACATATCATGACCCCTGACCTATTTATCCTTTCAAAATATTCCTGCAAATCATCTTTGCAAAGCCAGTTTTCCATTTCTATGTGTGGCTCAGATATAGAGAACAATGACTTGATCTTCAAGCCCAACTTTTCCATCAACAGTGCGTAGGTCACTTACTCCTTATTTGTTTCTGATCCTCCTTGAGGTAATTAACTAAATTAACTCTGAAATCCTACCCTGATCCAACAACCTGTGATTCTCTCCTAACATCCAGTTTTTCTTGTGTCATTTCCTATACAGAACAGAAAGAGACTTTGTATCTCTTAGTCAGAAGGAGAGTAAATTTTATAATATATGTTAATGAGGTGGAGCAGTAGTAATTCTAAGGCCTTCTCAATCCACAGAACATATGTGAATTCTAATAAGAGGTAATGCATTTGTTATAAAAATCAAAGAGTCCAACTGGTGATTTTTGGCCAGGTGGGTGGAAAGGTTGGCACCCCAGCAGGGCAGTGTAGGAGACATTTTGGGAGCTTCCCTTAATCACACTGTGCAAGGACCATCTGGAGATCCGGTTTCACCTACTGCCACAGTGCCCTTCACAGATAATTATGATTAAGACATGCCACAATGGAATAAGCTTTTATTTTCTTGCTCAACAATCTAAACTTAGGTCAGATTAAGAATGAAGAAAGATGAACACAATGTGTTTTTTTTCCTGAGTGGACCTTTACAAATAGAATACCATAGAAATAAAGTAGGAACACAGCAGGTAATCCATGTCAGATTTTGAAAAGTTAAATGAGGTTAGCAAGTTGGAAACTCTAAATCCTTCATTAATTTTATGCTTCTTGGTTTTCTCAGATCTTTAAGAGAAAGTACACTTGACATTTTATAAACTAATGTTTTTGAAATTTACACTTTTGACTTTCTTACTTTTTCGAACTTATATATGCTAGACCCCATTGTTTTATTCATTCACTATGCCTCATCTCTTTGTTCCCCATGCTTTAAATAAGTATTTAGAGTGTTCTGTTCCTGATGATTAAAACATGGTATAGTGCAGTGTGAATCCGTTTTTTATCTGCCATGAATTTTTTTGCATAGCTTTTAGAAGTAAATAAGGATTCATTAG
The DNA here is from genome assembly GCF_902686455.1 of Sciurus vulgaris. NCBI lineage: Eukaryota > Metazoa > Chordata > Mammalia > Rodentia > Sciuridae > Sciurus > Sciurus vulgaris. The sequence continues at coordinate 121,766,031 of NC_136469.1, read as the reverse complement.
GAATAAGCTGCCATTTTCATTTTCAAAGGAACGAGAATGGAGAATAAACACATATCTTTGTGGAGGGTAAAGAACCCTCCTCGTCTCTTTTTCTCCCACCTACCCAGTTCTCAGCAGGTACCTATCTGTAAGGCAGTGTTGTCCTTGGTGTGAGCCTGTGCTTCTCTCATTTGACTGGTTAATGTAGCAAGGTGGCCTCTTGCATCATTCCCAAGAGCCTCACAGACTTGTGAGTGGCATAAGTATTATACCTCAAAAACAAATGCCCTCACATACTATTTTTGATAGGAAGACACTAAAACACCTTCCTAAGAATTCATTTCCATTGTTTTGTATTTCTTCCTGCCACTTTGGTTGCCATGTCTCACTGAGGTTACTTTACCTACTTTTCTAGTCATCTGTGACATGGTTCTGGACTTCCCAAGTGTCCTCAAGTAGTCTGCATGCCACCCATCCAGGAGGGCTCTATTCCCTCCTCCTCCGTAGTGATTAGAGAGAGAAAGTCATTATAGAGACAATCTCTAAGCCAGGTCTCAGCCAAGCATGATATGACCTGCAGCTACTTTTCAACTTTCTAGTAAAATGAATAGTACAATCTGAAAGAATCTGAAAAGATATTCGCCTGGAGGAGAATTGGTGGCATTGTAGGTAGAATCTAGTGATTAATAAAACAACAATTTTGCAATATTCTGAATCAGTTTGATTCCTGGTCTCACCTCTTACGAAAAGTATAACTTTCTCACCATTTTAAGCCCCAGTTTCTTCAATTACAAATCATAGGAGTGTGAAAGAAAATGAAGAGATAATAGCATGCAATAATTTATAAATAACAGTAGTTATAATTTGACTATATTATCGATGAAATGATTGACTGTTACTATTTATGATAAATAATTTTGATTATAACTTTAAGTGGGTTTGATTTAATACAATGGCTTAATCTTGACCTTCATAAAATGTTTAGTCTTACAAGGACAACATTTTTAAATTACTGGTTGGAGTAATATTCTCAATTTGGATAATTTACAGTCTATTTATTTATTTATTTATTGGTGGGGTAGCATGGGATGACCTCAGGGACAGTGACTTACAAACTTAGCAAGGATCTAAATGAATGAAATGAAGCCTTCTATCTTCTGATATAGAATCAACTCAGTTCTTTGTGCTGGTTTTCATACAAGGTCTGGAGTTTCCATCATTATCTTTCTTTTTCTCTCCTTTAAAGTTTTTACATTTCTTATTCAGTGTTCCAGTTGAGTGCATTATTCTTCAGGTGTGTATTTCCCTTTGAACTGCAGCAAAATATTCACAATGACAGGAAAAATGAACTAAGAAAATGTCCAATTAACATGCTTACCAGACGCTCAGTCCTTTCTTTTCTAATCTCAGCATTAATAATTAATACTGATAAAATGTGTGGCCATATTACCCTTTTTATTCTAATTTGGTCCTTTAAAACTACATCACTCTGCTGAACCTTTATGACATTTAAGAAGGGAATGAGCTTTTATGAAATCTCAAAGTGACTTTGGAGGTCAGTTAGTGGGTTTGTTGCCTTCAGATTCTCCAAGCACTGGGCTTCTGTGGATTTTTACCTCCCTTGAATTTGGTTGTTCAGTCCTTATTTAGTTAAGGCATTATTCCAATCTTTCATGCTTTCTGTGTGTGTGTGTGTGTCTAAATCATATCTATTTCTAGCATTCCTCTGATTTTTTCCCCCAGAATTATGTTAGTTTAGTATGACAACATTCTTAAGCATGTTCTCTGTGGTAAAGAAACTATAAGACAGTGAATGAAGTCAGCACTCCTCACCTGTGGTGTCTCAATTATTGAGAAAGTGGTTCATCTCAATATTCCTCTTCTGGGTAAGCATTTCCCATTATACCACTTCTCTTGCAGGATTTTTTTTTTTTAAAGTGAAGCATTTTTTCCTCTATTAACACAAAGCAGAGCAATACCTTTGGTGTCTCTTGTTTCACAGAGTGATTATATGGTGACGAAGCTGTGATTACTATTTTTAATTCAACAAACTTGTATTGAAAATAAAATAAAGCCAAGGTTTCCCAAAGAAGTTTAAATAAATAAAAGAGAATGCTTGCCTTCAAAATAGAAGTCCTTATATTGGAGAGAGGCAACCTTAATGGCAGCAAATTATGTATAATGTAAAAAGTAGGAAGCTTGTTAAGGAAGTTCAGAGTGGTATAAAGTACAGAAAAAGACAAGAAAACTACACAGAAGAATAATATATGCATTTATTGGAAATTTTACATTTCATAAATAATATTTGGGGTGGGAAGAAGGCCCTGAAATGTTATTTGCCTTATGTTCTTTCTCTTTACCCATCTTCAATCTACTTTAAGAACAATTATTAAATTGGTTTATAGGTCATGTTTAAGTAAAATAAATTCATATTATTCAAATCTTGTTATTCTAATCAAATTGTCATAGTTTTTCTTTTTGTGTTGTCTCTTTTTCTTTTCATAGGACTTTCTTCTCTTCTTCCTTTTTTTTTTTTGCTGCTAAGCGCAATTAGTTCAAAATCTCTAGAATTTAGTATTGATGCAATTGTCAGCAGAAGTTAAATCCAGATCTAAACTATAAAACATTAATTTTATATCTCTCTTCTTTCTTTGCATATAACCATGGGCAATTACCAGACACATATATGATTTAAATGAGGTCTTTCAAATTTAATAATAGTCTGTAAATAATTTTTTGAAGTTATTCTATTTCTTTTCAGAAGACCAGTTATACTACTCAAACTAAATAGATGATTAGATTACATTAGAGGAGAGTAGATTGGATCACATTAGGTTTATTTTTTGGAAACCAATTCATTTCTTTTGTGGTGGTCACAAATCGTTTTTGTAATTGTTTTTCAAGATTCAAGTTAGCTTATGGTTATTTGTCTTCATGTTTCATTCCCTTTTTATCTGTAGTATAGACAATAGGTTGCATTGTATTAAAATCTTTGTAGTGAATTTTTCTTAATTTATTAGGTAGAATTTTTGTCTTTGGGTCTCATTATCTTGTTTGCTTTCTTACTGTGGTCCAGAAAATATGATTATGAATTTATTCGTAGGATGAGAAAATATTTAAAACACATGCAAATCTAAGTGCCTCCTCTAAACCTTTAACTGTTAACATGTGATAATTTTAAAGGAAAGTAATTTTTTTTAACTATATGTTCTAAAGAAATCTGTATCAAGTGGTATAAGATGTTTTGGTAATAAGCAGATAATAGAATAGCATATAACTGTTTCAAAATCTTCCAACCTGTTCATTACTGTTTAGAAATGTATTTTCTATGATCTATCTGATTTAAAATGCTCACATCTTAGATGATGATGTCAGTAGGGGACCCACATATGATCTGTGATTAACAAGCTGCTCTGAGGTTGCATTCCTTGAAGTCACAGTGCCTTGGGATGAATTGTACACATTGTTCCTATTCCATGTGAGGCCACTTCTCACCCACCCAGCATTCATAGGAAAAGGTCATAGAAGCTATAGCTGAAATTTCATACAATGAACAGGGAATGCAGAGTGTTATGAGAATTCATTGAGTTAAGTTGAAAGAGAATTGGTTGAGCAATTGCTCTACACAGATTTCCATGAAGGATTCAAAAGTGAATGAGACATGGTGTTTGTTTTCTACATGTTTAAATATTGCAAGGGAGGATGATATGGACAGAATTAGACGGTTAAACATAAGTCAGTATTCTGGACTTGATGGCACACCTCTGTCATCCCAGCTACTTAGCAGACTGGGGCAGGAGGACTGTAAATTCAAGGTCAGCCTGGGCCACTTAGTAAGACCCCACTCAAAATAAAAAATAAAACAGACTGGAGATGTAGCTCAGCAGGTAGAGTGCCCCTAGGTTCAATTTCCAGTATCCAGAGATAGGTAATAGATGAATAGAAGATAGATAGGTAAAAATAAAGGCATGGAAGATACTATACAAGAAGATTAAATACTACAAGTACCAGAGGAGCTTTGTGAAAAATTGTAACCAAACCTTGAAAGATGAATAAGTGATTAGCAGAAATGTGGGTAGATTTATGGAAGATAGTGAGGGAAGCCCAAAACAGCAACCTACAAGGGAAAGGAGCTGTGCTGCTACTTGCCACCCTGGGGAAAATGGAAAAAACAGCCCATCTCCACGTGTCTGATGCAAACTTGTTGGATTGATGGCGTCTTTTAAAAATGCAAGCGATATCCAGCAGACTATTGGAAATACAGATTGGAAACCTGAAAGTATAGATAAGTGGAACAAAAATAGCTTTAGGAGTCATTAGCACTCCAGTAATGATGGACTTTTGAGAATAGATGAGACCATTACTTAAGCATATGACATTAAATTAGTGATGATACCAAAACATAAGCTTACAAAGAACTGAAATATAAGAAAATAATATAGAATCCTTCAGTAAGGGTAGCTGAGAAGTATATTAAAAATAAAATGATGTTGGGGGAATCTTTAAGTTATTAGACTTGTACAAAATTCAGTGTGTTTTTAGGAAAAACAGGGATAATAATACTGAGGATTGTTGTAAGAATGTAATTAATTATTGGTTGTGAGGGAATATAAGAAAAAATAAAGTAATATAAAAAGCAAATAAACCAACAAATTATGGCAGACTAACATAGAAAAAGCAGTGGTTGTCAAATATTTGGTGCCACAGGGAAGATAAGAAACAAGTCCTCATAGGAGTGCGTGCAGATATTGACAAATGAGGAGAATTGGAAGACTCAGATGGGAGTTATTTTATGTTTTTATGTTTCCTCTGCCCCATTGTATTATAAACTGCTTAAAGATAGGATCTGCCTTGTTCATTATTGCATGATTCATCTGTAATAATCACATCACATAGATTTTCAAAAGGAAAAAAAAGCTGAATTTAGCTATATGTACGAATTAGGAACACAATATTGTTCATAGAGATTCAATGGAAGTAAAACAACCTAGAAAACTGGAAACCAAGAAATGTAGTATAAAGACCTATTTGAGAATTTCTTTCTCAGATCACCAAGTCCAATGTGACATCTTTAACAAAGGCAGGGGCATGGCTACATCCATTGTCATCAATCAAGTAAATTAATGCCAAGGAACATCATCCTATGCTTAATGAATCATCTTACACTCCCATTTTTTAGAATTTTTAAGCAAAACTCACTTAAAGTATTGTGGTTTGAAATTTCAGTGTAATAGCTTTTGCTCTTTTTCCTTGAGTGATATAATAACTATTCTTTTAAACTACCTTTATCCTCTTACATGACTCTTACATTTTATACTTGCTCCTTTTACTTACTTGAAATTAAAAGAATATCTGATTAAGTGAATCTGTGGTGAAATTGATGACATAATCCCAGTCATCATAAAAAAAAGTGTTTTGTGATTTTTGAGATACTTAACATTGTAACAATGCTGTCGATTGTTAGTAGTACTACACAAGTAGATGTACTTCAGAACAGAAAATAATGAAAATGGAATTTGAATGAGAAGTAAATTTAAATTGCATCCTACAAAGACCAATTTCAGTCCATTCTACATGTGCATAGCACCCAGGTCACCAATGCTTGCCACAACTAGTAAACCATCCAAGGAAGAAACACCTCCAATATATTATGTGCATATACTTACTAGTAATGATTTGACAGAGTGTTGTCACTTTTATGTTTTTTTTTTTTTTTTATTATTTTTAATCACAGGAAATATAACTGTTATGGTTTGGATGCGAGGTGTTCCCCAAAAGCTCATGTGTGAGACAATGCAAGAAAGCTAAGAGGTGAAATGATTGTTTTATGAGAGCAGATTAACCCAATCAAAAAATTAATTAATTAACTGAATGGTAACTGAAGGCAGGTAGGGTGTGAGTGGAAGAGGTGTGTCACTGGGCATGCCTGTAGGCTATATATTTTGTATCTGGCAAGTGGAGTCTCTCTCTGCTTTCCGATCATCAAGTGAACCTTTTCCCTCAAAAACATTCTTTGGCCATGATGTTCGGCCTCATCTTAAACCCCAAGGAATGGAGTCAGCTCTCTATGAACTGAGACCTCTGAAACCCTGAGCCAACAAATAAAGTCTTCCCCTTCTAAAATTGTTCATGTCAGGTCTTTGGTCATAGCAGCAAAAAAGCTGACAAACACAATAACCATCAATGTCTCATAAGTTTCTTCTTTCCCTGCATTCTTTGTTGCTTAGTAGGAATTACAAATAAGGACTTATAATAGTGGTAAAACTTTTCCTCCAGACTAAGATATTCTCACCAATTACTGCATGATAATTTCTAAGTAAAAAAAAAAAAATGCAATTCATACATGTATTCATTTCATCAAAAATCCCTAGTGTGTAACAAAATAAACATAAATGTAGTGTGTAACAAGAGAAGCCACTTTGATTGCCAAGAGGTGTTTGGGAGGTATCTGGAAATTTATTTCTAGTTTCACATAATATAATTTTATCAGTGCCTCCAAGTTATACAGAGCCAAGTACCATAACCAATTCTCAACAATATTACAAGATCTTGATGCCAACATGGAATATCAGTTTACTAAAATAAGAACAGTAGGATCCTCATTCATCAGAGAGAAACGTCCCTCTGATCATCTCCAAAGTATCTTCTCCCTTTCTTTACAGAGATCCAAGCAAACCAATGTCCTTCTTAAAATGTCATCTGATAAAGACAATCTTGGAGGCGTTTCCTACCCCAGAACCAGTGAGGACTGATGAGACCTTTAGATGCAAATCTATCCCGGACTGAGGTTATCTCTTGAGGCACTCATGAGACATAATTTTGTGTTTCTAACTTAATATTTGTTATTTTTATTTTTGTTTGTTTTATATTTTATTTTATGGTCATGTCTTAAAAGTTTTGCATATTCTTTCTTCAAATACACAAATGTTTTTCCCAAAAATAGCTTTAGATATTCTTGCATAACCAGACTATTTCCCTTCTTGATGCTGGTGCATTCTGTAAGGTCTTTGCGTTATCTAGACGTTCACAGTTATCCATCAATCTTCTTTTCTATCTGACAGTTTCTGCACCGGTGACATCTGAAGTTCAAACTGTGTGAAAAATAAACATCTTCTAGATTGATACATAATTTTTAAAATAATTATTTAAATGGTTACTTAAAGCAAATATTTAACTAGTTATTATCCTAGATAATTCTCACTTAAACAAGGTAATGTTTACTATTATAAACTATTAAAGACATTGAATTTTAGGGCACCAACCTGACTATTTCCCTTCACTTTGGTTGAAGCAGTGTTAATCATACATCATCTGCGAACAGATGACTGGACACAGCGTGTTCACACAGAACAGTGTTTTATCAGGGTTTTTCTCTTTAAGCTATTGCTCTTTGTTCAGTGTGATCAATTGTATTCAGCCTTCACCAGTTCTTCGGGAATTCAATTTTGAGAGACTCTGCGAGTTTCCTGAACAACATTGGTTCATTTTCTCCCAGAATAATAAAAATCTAAAATGTAATTCTTGCCTATTTCAGTCCTAGACTCTTTTTATCCTCTTTTGTGAAATCAAGCCCACATGCTTTTCTATTGCAGCCCTTGTCTGAGCATTATCTGTGTCCCCAGGATCAAGTAGCTCTTAAGTTAGTTCTAGCAATTGTCCATGGGTTTAGAGCTACCCATGCGTGTTTTTCTTAAATAACAAACATTTTATTTCAGAGCACAAAGTATAGGACTTTCTACTTGATTATTTAGTTTCTGTTTTGTTTTTTTAAGTTTTGGAAAATGTATTACTCTTCTTTAATGAAAAGTTCTGAGTTTTTCTGACAGTCATTTCATTTTTGAAGGAGAATCAAAGGACTGTTCCATGGATTGACACTCAGATTTTGAATTTTTTCTTTATTTTCTCCATTCTAATAAACTTATCCCTTTGCCTCTCCCAACCTCACCATCCTGTGCTCATTTTCTTTCTTATTTTACCTTTTCTATGACCTTTTGGGGATTAAATAATTCATTTTCTCTTCTAAAAGTCATTATACCTGAGTTATCTCAGACTATCAAATTTCTGTTTTCCTTTGGGATAACTTCTAGAATAGCCAATTCCATAATTTTTCAGTTTTAAAGAGTTCTTAAATCTAATTTGTCTATGTCGTAATATATAATATTATGTTCACAAAGAATCAGAAGCACATGTTTTTGCTTCTAGTTCCGACTCTATCCCATTTCTGGATTGGATTGTGGGTCAATTCATATACTGTCTCCCCCATTTATACAATAATATAATGCAAAATTGCAATACAACTATGATAATCATTTCTGCCTTATCTAACTCAAACAGTTATTGAGAAGTTTTATAAAAACATATATTTTGGGGAAATTAGCATGAATAAAGATTATGCCAAGATATGTTTAAGAACTATGTTCTATTGTATATAGATATGTTTAAGAACTATGTTCTATTGTGTATAGATTCACTACTTAAAAATTCTTAAAAATTCTTCTGATTCTATAGTTCCTTTTTTCCCCCACATTAAGTCAGATGACAGTATTCACAGCATTTGTTGAATGCATGATGATATTCTAATTTGCAGAAATGTTCACTGGCCTCAAATGTTTAGCCATAAAGGTGAGTTGTTTCTTGTCCTCTTTTGAGTTCCCTGAGGGTTTCCAATTCTCTAGGCTAAGAGCACGTGGTCTCTCTCTCCTGTGAACAAGTTCCTGTTTTTATCACAAATATAATTCTGTGAAACCAGAGAGAAAGAAAATATATTAATAGTGTCACGTTTACTTTCTGCCAGCCAAATGGCTTTTGTCTCTAAGAATCCTGCACATATTTTCCTCAATTTATTGTGAAGGAATAGTAAATGACAGAAACCAGCAATGCATAGAGATATTCATCAAATTATTAAAGATCATTCAGTGCCCAGTAGCAGAGTCACCCTGAAAGGCATTACAGACAATGCTCAAATAGTCAAGACAAAGAATAAAGCCTTATAAAGATTATGGCCAATAATAGTGTGGTTAGAATCTGTCAATTAGGTACCCATTCACACCACTTATTCTCATCTCCATTTAAACCGTTAATTAAACCAAATACATTTATAAATATAGAAATCAACTTTTATGGGTATTTGAAATAATTTTAAAAGAACAGTGCAAAACACTCAATTATAATATAGTTCAAGCATAAAGGCTAAAGTGATTTCAAAGGAACCAAGTCATCAAGAAGTGTCTCCAATGTCACCAACAAATGAATTAAAGGTTTACTAGATCCTCATACATACACACAGTGAAGACTACCACAGAGAATAGAGAGAAAAAACTTGAAGTAGATAATCTATCAAAAATGTTTACAAGAATCATGAAATAGTTTCTTAAGTAGATGTCTAAAAATAAAGACAAATAAGTATAAGGAAAATTAGATTAATAAACTAATTCTTTATACTGCATCATGCTTACCTGAGAATATTGCACATACATTTGCTTTGTGTTGTCAGTCTAAGGGAGGAAATATTATCTGCCTTTTATGGATAATGAAATTGAGAAGACATAAGACTTTGACTAATGCCTGATAATACTAGGTAATTGAAACATGGTAGCTGTTATTATTTATTATCATATTATCATTTAATGTTTGACTGCTGTTAACTCCAAAGGGCTATATTTGCATTATTATATTCAAAGCTCAGGAAAACCCATTGTAATTATTTCCATTTTAAAAAGATGTTTAAGTTCAAGGACAGTTCTTATTTTGTTTATCGGAAGCATTAATTTATTGTAAATTTTTTTAGGGGGGAAGTACTTACTCGTTTTAAAATTTTTTTTAATTTTATTTGTTCTAATTAGTTGTACATGACAGTAGAATGCATGTATATATTTTGATAAATCATATATAAATGGAGTGTAATTTCTTATTTTTCTGACTATAAATATTGTAGGATCACATCAGTCATGAAGTCATACATGCACATAAGGTAATAATGTCTGTTTTACTCTACTATCATTCCTTCCCTCCATCTCCTTCTCCTCCCTTCACTCCCCTCTACTTAATATAAACTAACTCTATTTTCCCTATCTCCCACCCTCTTATTGTGAATTAGTTTCCACATATCAGAGAAAACATTGGCTTATTTTACTTAGCATGATATTCTCTAACTCCATTCGTTTACCAGTAAATCCAGAATTTCATTCTTCTTTAAGGCTGAGTAATATTCTATTGTATATATTTACCCCACTTTCTTTATCCATTCATCTGTTGAAGGGCATCGAATTTGGTTCCATAGTTTAGCTATTGTGAATTGAGCTGCTGTAAACATTGATGTGGCTGTGTCACTATAGTATGTTGATTTTAAGTCCTTTGGGTGTAAATGGAGGAGTGGGATAACTCAGTCATGGTGTAAATTTTTGAGGAAAGCACTTATTTACTTGTTGCCATTTTATAACGCAAGCAGTAATCTAATGCCTTACCTACTTTTCAGGGAATTCCTCTTTTTTATTCATGTATTGGAAAACACAGTGCATTTTTTTTTGTTCTTTTGCATAAAGCAATACTTTATTTCACCTTCTCTAAGAACCAATGCACATTGTGACTTTGACATGAATGTTGATACATGGAATCATAAGTGAAGTAACTAAGTATTCATATCACAAATAAAAAAGAAACTAATAGATGAGGTCTTGTTTGATTTTATTTCCAAATGTTTATTTATTTCAGAATAATAGGATGGTAGACTCAGTATCATGAGCCAGGTAAATAAATATAGCTTACTCAAAGTAATGTAAGAATAAATAACAGGCCCTTTATTCACTTGTTCAAGTTGATGATCTAATTCCTTTGTGTTTTGCCAGGAGTTCTTTACACACACACACACACACACATACACACTTTCATTACATCCTTCTACTAAAGTAGGGAAGACACTAAATAGGAAGAAGCTTAAGAAATTATTGCATTAATAGTCTAATACTGCAATGGATCCCATGATTCCAAAGATGGGGGGAAATAAAGCAATTAACTTTTTAAGTATGAAAATGATTCAGTAAAGCAAGCAGTAAAAAGATGCTTAGACAGTTTATTTAATACTTTTAATACTATCTCAGTAATTCCAAAAATTTCAAAATAACCCCAATATTTCAGCTAAATGTGTAAACCCAGAGAGTTGTCTTTCAAACTGAGATCTCTGTAGGATATACATAGGAAGAATATTTTCATGTATCTATCGCTACCTTCAAAAATGCTTGCAAACTATTTTAAATAATATGATTTTTATAAATTGTGATTAAATGAGAAAATATCTATTTCAAGAATTAAGGACAAATATCTTTAACTACAACACATGTGCTACCCCCAACTTCCCAAGGGAATATTTATTTTAATTATACCTACCAGTTGATCTCAATTATTGGACTTGTTTAAACTTGTTTAAGCATAAGAAACTTCCTCAGATACAGTAGCAAATACAAAAAAATAGAAAAGAATATTTAAATCACCAGCATTAAGACGTTAAATAAGAATATGTATTATGTAAAAAAAAATTCCAGGTTTCCTCATTCTCAATAACTTTTCTTATTACAGTTTTTCATAGTCAGAAGATGTGCCTTACAAAAGTATATTCATTACTCACTTGTGGTTAGCGTTTAAGATGTTGTCAATTTTTTTTCCTTCTAAAATGAGAATAATGTATATTTTTAAATTTAACATGGAACCACATGCACTAGGGAAAACATGTAGAAAAGATGGTGCATATTTCAAAGTAGGGTTAAGTAAAAATACCTGTTTCCACTGAAAAACTGGCATTGTTAGCTTGCTAATAATTGACCTAGTCATCAAGTAAGTCTAGCCCCCATCTGTCCCTGCTGCTCTTTTGGAATTAACACATATATCTTGCCATTAGTGGTAAGGCTTCCCGTTTCTTCCTGACAAGGAGACAGGCCATTTCTGAAGTGATTAGGGCAGTTCCCTTACCTCAATAGGAGAAAAAAGAAGAGAAAACAGTTATAACTACATGGAGAGCGTCTGCCTCTGAGCTATTTTCATTTTAGCAGCTTGAGAAGTATTGCTACATGTTATTGCTAAGACACACGCTCTTTCTAAAGGAAGGTTACTGCCATTGATTCCCAAGAGCTAGAGGATCCATTTTAATATTTTTGGCACTTCATTTAGCTAGTCTCCTATTGATTGGACTTTATGAACTATCTATTTGTACCTGATGTGCATTCCTAAAAGATTTTGAGAACAAATATTTTACCTTATTGGACCAACATGTAGAGGATTTGACTTCCCAGTTACTGTACATTCTTTATACACATTTCAAAATGTATGAGAGAACTTTAGTAAAACCTGGCATTGCTCACTAGGGAAACACACCACACACACACACACACACACACACACACACACACATACATATGCACACATTCCAACCCTCATAGACTGTGCCAAGCATGTTAAAGCACATCTTGGAAATAATTTGAATAATAAGTTATGCATTCAGAAAGATTCTAGTTTGGAAATGTTCTATTAACTTTAAGTCAACAGTTTCAAACATTGCAAACTTCACAGTCTCCTACTAAAGTTGATATTTTTATATTGTAAAAAAATCATATTTCCCATGTCAAAGGAAGCTTTGTTAAATTGTAAATAGCAAATGTGTAGTGAATGTGCCTTAAAGCTGAATTATTTTTTCTTAATATACCAACTTGGCATTTAATATTATCCTTTAAGTAAAATACTGAAAAAATCTTATAAGGTTTAAGTAAAGGCAGTAGTTTTGAATCCTTTACAGTGCCTTTGTTTTTCCTTTCCTTTAAAGACTAAAATGTGCACTTACGTTTACAATACAGACTTGGAAGTCTGTCCTTCTATTTTATAGCATTTTAAAATACTTGCTTCAAGGTTATTTCATTGGACTTCTCAACTATTCATTGTTTCAAATCCTTTATATGTAAGACTCTGGTTCTCCTTACATGAATTTTTTTTTTTTTTTTTTTTTTCTGCCCAACACAAGCCTAAAATTCCTTGGGAGCACTCAGGCCTAGCAGGGTTAATGCAGAACAACAGGTCTCAACAAAAGAACCCATGTCCTGAGACTGACACAAACAGAGTTGGTATTTCAAGTTTCTGTTGAAATCTTTGATAATCTGAGGTAAACCTTCCAGTTATTTATAATAACCTTTTCAGTATTGTGGTACACTCGGCTTTTCACGTTCTTTCTCTGAGCATTGGAAGCCAGCCATGCCTCTGTCCTTGGCTTCAGTAGTTTGCTGTAATAATGTTCTTCTGATATTCCTGGTAATAAACCTTCATGGATGCCATCCAAGATAGACCCTACTGATAGCTGAATTCTATTTAATAGTGAACTGTATTCGTGGGAGATTCCAACATTTATTTTCCTTTGGAGTTAAGGGTTTTATGTTGAACTAGTATTTATTTATTTATTTATAACACTGAGCAGTCTCACTGCCATGAGTAAGAAAATTGCGCCATAAAATACTTGGTAATGTAAATGTGAGAATGAAAGTTATATATCTGATGATTTATTAAATTTATGACTTGTAGGAACATGACTGCCTTGGTAAAGGAATCTAATATACACATTGGAGAATATTCCAGTAATGCCTAGTAAAAATGGAATGCTGTTGTAATACGAAATCTCAAAAGTAGGTACTACTCTAGATTTATACCTTTGGCATTTCTAATCATGCATAGCCTGGCACTGCGAATCTGAATTTCATGTAGGAAAATTTAGAATAGTGTTTATTTTAGAAGCACTTTCACTTTCACAGAAGATAATATTCCATGTACATACTGATTTGATATATTTCCTTATGCATTGCTTTTAATGGTAAGAAATGCAAGGGCTAGTTAAGAATAGGACCATTAATTTTCTTCATGACAGAAGGAAGCAGGTCAAGATTGATATGTATAAGCCTGTCAGACAAGTGGGACTCAGGGTTATAGCATATTCTGGACACTTAACATACTGAAATATGTTCCACCTATTTCTTTATCTCCCAGGAATCAGACTTTTAAAAACATCAGTCTCCATTTTAAAGAGTGGATTTTTCTTGTCTTGATTACTGAATTGGTTTGGACTGAATCTCTGTTGGGAAATTCAGTGTCTACTAGGTCAGTAACTTTTGATTTAAAATAGGGTGATTTTAAGATTCTTGTTATAATGTACCCCCATCAACTGAGATGTTAATATTCAAAAGTCTACAAATGTTTAGCCACAGAATATAAGATTTAATAAAACTACATTTTTGAAAACAGAAAAAGAGGTACCTTAGGATGCAAAAAATATACTTTGTGCATGATGTGCAGCTAGAAAATACTAACACAAAAATTTAGTTTCTTTTTTTACAGTATTCTTAAAATAAACTTAGCTATTGTTTTTACAGTGAAATCCATGTGGCATATGGCTTATTTTCAAGATCTCCCTACCCTTGAAAAGTATTACTTAAATGAAATATAAAAGAGCATGTTATGTGGGAGAAAGAAAGAACAGGTCTTTCACATACATGAGTAGGCCCATATGCTGTTTATTAAATTTGATGATTGTCAACCAATTTCAACAGCTGATTGAAATAAAAGAAATCGGCAGTTATGCAGAAGTATGAAAACAAGCACATGTACCACCCTCATGCCGTTTTATCATCTGTCAGATTTTTCAAGAATATACCATATTTTATAGGCTTGAAATAAAACATGATGAATACATACATACATAATGAAATAAGATGTATGCCTTGAGGGAATAGCATTGCCCCAAGTTGGCATTTGAGTTTATGTCATTTAAATGACAACATTGAGGAAGGTGTTCTTCTGTATTCCCTGGATTCCAACTTTGAGCATGCTGCTTATCTGTTTGACTGTACATGAATATGTTGAGGAGAAAATAATTTTTATAAAAAAAGTTTTACTAAGCGTCTGAGATGTGTTTTAGGCAAAGAACAACTTGTATTTTAAAAATAAATTAAAATACATTAACCAAGAACAGTGAGCAGTGTTTCAAGTGAAGGAGAGGGTGAACAGACTGTTTAACTTTCCTCCAATTCCACATATCTATGAATAATCATTCCTTGAGGTTTTAAAATTATAAATAACAGTACAAAGCGGAGTTATTTCTACTTTACGAAGGAAATCATCCATTTTGTTTTCATTTTCCTTTGGGTAAACTCAAAATGGCTTTGCGTAGCTTCTTAGAATCTTACTCAAGACTAAAGCATTCTTGACAAAAGAATGTTTTCCAATTGCTAGTGGATCATTACATTTATGTGGCTAAATTGACTCAGAATTGACAACTGTTGTTTCACTTGGCAAGGTTAAAAGGTGGTAGTTGATCCTAAGAGAAGGGAGGTAACAAGACTAGTTGTAAAACCTAGAGATACCTCCAAGGAAAACCTCTAAGCAAATTGAGCTCTGGGGAAGTAAGGCTGAATAAGGACATTTTGTCTTAGATTTAAAATGCCAATATAGTAAAAATAATTATTGCCAGAAGTTGATTACTACTTTGCCTTCATGCACATGCATATATCTGTGAGACCAGAGAATAGAGGTAAATTTGTCATCTCATCTTTAATTTCAGTTCTTAAGACAGTTAATTGTAAATCCTAGATAATATGTGCTAGGTGGAGTTAAGACACTCTTTGTATGTAGGCTACTGTCAGTATTTACAGGGGCAAAGTATGAGAGGTTATAAAGCAAGAAAACTTCATTTAAAAATTTCATGATATATAATTTTAAAATAAAATTTTTTGAAAATAATTTCTAGAATTATTTGTATGTCCCTTGGGTTGGGTGGAGGTGTGTGCCTACTAATGTATTTAATATCTCACCCACTAGACACTGTGACTCATGATATCATGAGGATGGAGAACATGGTTTTCATGTTCCTCATTATATCTCCAGTTATTTATACAGTGCCTGGCATGTATTAGCTGCTCAATAAAATTTGTTGAACTGATTAATAAATGATTATTTTCTGCTTTCCATATTATCTACAGTCTCCATTTTAAATTATTACCTTTGCTTTATTGCATTTTTTTTTTTTTTTTTTGCTCTTGTGATAACTTATTCTAGGTTGAATTGTGCTGGTGGAGAAATAAGTCAAAATGATTGATTGGTATAAAATACACTGTATTTATAAGAGTAATAGGCTAATCCTAAACTCTTTGTTGATACTTGACAAAGAGGATGTTTTAAATTTAAAAACCATGCTTCTATAATAAGCATATATTTTTCCTTTTAAAACTCATGCTTCTGTAAGTACTTTTTTTTCCTTTCAGTATCTTAATTAACCAAATGAAGGTACTCGATGGGAAATCTTTGTTTCGTAATTGAGAAAGTTTTTCTGCATGTTCTATCCATCAAGGACCTTAAAGTTCCAAGACAATGTGGAGAAAAATCATAACATTCTCTGTGCATTATGCCCTTAACAAAATTACTCTTTAGATAAATTGGGGTAAGTAAATTTTATGAATAACGCCACTTTAAGAACATTATAGTTGGCTGTTCATATTCACAATAAACTGTTGGCCTGAGATTAAATATATACTTATTCACATATTCATCCACTTGGTCATTCTTTATTATTAGGATATAATTTAAATCTAATTCAAAAAACAACTGTAAGATTCAGGTCAAGATAACCTCTCTAAGCCACGGGAGAGTCATTTCTATTTTAAGTAAGTTTTCCATCATCTACGTTACTTTGTATATATTTCATTCTATTTCTATGAAGATCCTGGCATATTTTTATAAACTATAGTTTGTTTTCTTTTTCTCTGTGAAATGATAGGATAATACTCAGTGAAAATGAAGATTTGCTAAAGTCTACATGAGAAGTGACTCTCTTTAACTTTCCAGGGTAGTTCATTTCATTATCATATTTCTGGGTTTTTTTCATCTCTTGCATCCATATCAAAGCTCCAAGCCAAGTCTACTTCATTTCTGCCCTTTCACTTTTGTTTTATAATTTCATCTTGTCCCCACCACCTCACTGTACTCTAAGCTCTCATCAAGTTGACAAGTCACTCTCTTTCAATATGCAGCACTAGCACGCTTTAAATATGCAGCACTACTACTGGGTGTTTTAATTAAATGTAAGAATACATATTTCATCTCGCTGTTTCACAAAGGAACAAACTGAGGCTCTGCAGACCTTAAAGTGACTTGTTCCGCATTATGTAGTCAGTGAGTGACTGAGATGGGTTTTGAACACAATTTGTCAAATAAACCCAAACATCAAGCTATATCCAGTCATGACCTTCTCTCACTGGAATGGTTCTTAATATCTCTCACCTGCATCTCTTTTTCCATGAGCTAACTCTTCCTTTAACTTTTACTGAAGGCATCACCTTCTTAACTCTCTGCATATTGCACATCTGTGTCAGCATATCTCACATTATATTATTAAAAAAATCTGTATCATTCTTCCTGTTAGAAGGTGTCTTCCAAGAGGCTGGATTTTTTTTTTTTTTTTTTTTTAATTCAACTCAATATTGCAGGGCCTTAGACTAACAGTTGTCAATGCGTGGTCTCAAACCTCCAGGACTCAAAACCATTTTCATGATAATATGAGGCTATCATCCAGCCTTTAAATTCTCATTCTCTTACACAGTGGAATTTTCCTGAGACAGCATGCTGTGGAACATTGCAACATATTGAATACAGAGCAAATATTAGAATTCAGCTTTCTTCTAGTAATTTAGTCATTAAAAGTTGTACAATACTATGAAACAATGTCACTCAGTTCGTTTTTTAAAATATAAGAAAATTTTTCATAATATATTCATGTCAGCATGTAAAAATGACTATTTTCAAATGTATTTGTAATAAATTATTTTAAAACTGTTTTAGCTTTAATTTTGAATATGGTAAATTGTGGGCGTCTCTTCTCTGTGAATAAGAAAAGGGTTAACTGCCAGCGGATGGTTTGGCTGTAAATCAATCAATTCCCTATAAACTTATTGTAAGACATAGAGCCACTTATCTACTCACTTATCTACTCAATAAGCACACAGGAGCCAATACTCTTTTAAATGAGAGGGGGCGTGACAGGTCTGGCCATACCGTCTTTGGCCTCTAACAACATGGAGTAACCCAACTCTCTTTTATTTATAGACACACAGGTAAAGGGAGAAAGACCTAGAAGAGCTTCTTCTGTGGTGAACAGGATGGGGTGGAGTTAGGGGAGCCATTTTCTCAGGGAAACTAGACAGGGAACCACTCCCACACAGCACCAGGTCAGGCCTCTATGTCCCATTACTCAGCCTCCTCTGATTCTGCTAGATAAGGATGGCTTCCCACAGTAAATATCAATAGATACACATAAACCAAAGCTCTTTGTCATACTACCTTGTTTTTAAAGTAAACAGAAGTCATGAAGCTTAAATGTTTGAGTACCACTGGCTAAAGCACATCTAACTCAGATTGAACACTCATTTAACATTGGATGAATAAATGAATAACCAAATTGATGGAATTTTCAGTGTCAGAGACTAAGTGCTCTGGTGAGGACTTAGCCCTTCCATAATTGCTCTAACAATTACACGTCAAGAAAAGGATGAGCAAAATGTATTTGGGGAAAAAGTAAATTTAGAAGGTAAGTTATATTGGTTGAATAAATATGTATTAATAAAAATTAAAATCATAAGCAAATATGACTTAATGCATTAGTCAATGAAATGACCAGGTGCTCAGGTAGGTTGTTAGTTTTTATAAAGGACACAGTAGGGTGTGCTGTTTTGGCTATACACTTCAAGATTTTTAGGAACCATATTTGTAAAACATTATAAATTTAGAATTAAATGAAATATCATAAATTTCCTAGGCTTATAATATATTTTAATGGAGCTAAATATTAAAATTTTAATAAAAATGTCTTCTAAGGAAACTTTATTGTAACTTCAGATTTGTATATAGCAAGGGTTCAAGTACCATGAAAACTAATTTTTAGGAAGGAGTGTGTAATATTAGGTAAAATTAATGAACAACTCCAATTAAAGAAAGAACGTTGCATGTTTTCACTTGATTTAAAATTTTTAAATTCTAGATACATTAATACATCATACTTAAAATTTTCATATGGGTGTAAATACAGCTATATGTCAAACCCAATTATAGTGTTATTTAGTAATTGTGGCTGTGTTTACACCTAAACCTTTTTTATACTCGTCTCTAAATCATTCATTTTACAATTTTTTTTATAACTAAAGCTGATAGCTAATAAAATTAAACACTTAGATGATATTTTTCTTTGCTGTGAAGCTATGCAACTTATCCCTTTACATCTAAGGAATGAAATATAAAAATACAGGATCCTAGAAATACCATTCACACTAAAATAGAGCTGAATTTAGGATTAATAATTAACTAGTCTTTCATCTTTAACTCACTTATTTTTGTTGACTTGAAAAAAAATACTCCAGATGGTGTTTTTACTATATCTTGTTTAGGGTACTTTATTCCATGTGGTGTGACTAGTTAGATTCAGACTGATAATCTCGCCCCAAGTGTAGGTAATCATATATTTTATAATTTCAAATAGTGATTATTGCTCTCAAAACGCAAATCAGGCAACAACCTTTCTGTGGTAGAGCTGTTTCCTGAGACCCACAGGAACAGGGAGCATTCCATCCTTTGCCAAGGGTTTCAGATTTCCCTCTACCCACCACCATTTCTGCTGCCACTAAGGCAGATCCTACTTCCACAGCAAGAGAGTTAGTGGCAGAGGTGGTGCAGTGATGGAGCTGGCCTCTCTGTACTCCAGCCCTCCCATAACATGATGGATTGTAGCACTATATTTATTGAAGGGTCCTTGTTGATAATTATCCAACTGCTATTAGCAAGAAGGAAGACGAACAAAAATCTGAAAAATCCCATTGCCTAAAGCATGGGCCCCCCAGAAGACACTGGAATGTTCTGTGTATGAACGTGACAAACTGTGGAAAGGCTATGGAATCTGACCTGAGCTGAAGTTTCTCTTTTCCAATTGTTACAGAAATTTTTCTTTTAAGATGGGTCTCGCTAATAAGATGAAGAAAACTATTGTTTTCAGGAATGTGTATGCCTTTTCTCACATATTTTTATTCCAGACACACCAGTTTTTGACAAAGGTTTGAGAGCAGTAAGCAGAAAGCAAGGGTCCCATCAGTATAATAAACCATCACAATCCACATTGGTTGGAAAACTTGACTGACTCACCCTCCACTCAACCGCCTCCTCTTTCCTACCATCTGGGTCTACCTCCTTGTCTATCTGGCTGCAGGATCTTTTTTTGTTTTTTTGTTTTTGGTACCGGGGATTGAACTCAGGGGCACTGTACAGCTGAGTCACTTCACCAGCCCTATTTTTGTTATTTTATTTAGAGACAGAGACTCACTGAGTTGTTTAGTGCCACACCCATTGCTAAGGCTGGCTTTGAACTTGAGATCCTCCTGTCTCAGCCTCACAAGCCACTGGTGGCTGCCGGCTCTTTTATCCATCCTCTTATCTAACTCTCTCCAGTTTTTAAGTAGCTGCTCAGTGTTTTGTTAATGAAGTTTACTTCCGTTTAACTCAAAACCATCTTGCCATTTAGCCCTTATTTTTGATCTCAGCCAAAAAAATGCAGTCCTTTAAGATCGGAATCAGTGTGCTGTATTCTGCTTTGCCATTTGGTTCAACATGTGTTTTCTGGGCTTCTTTCACTAAGTTACACAGCCACGGATATTAATATCTTAGTATTACTACTGATCCCGCCGTTGACCGGTGACGAGCTCTGCTCCTTCTAATGTTGAAGTTTGAACACTAGAGAAGCAGCCAAGGCAAGCATATTAAGCAGGTTTTATTTAAAGGTACAGACTTCTCCCCAGAGGAAAAAGGGGGGCATGGGTGAAGTTCTAAAGTCCCAAGAGGTGAGCGCACCCTACATCTTTTATAGGTTGAAGTCTCTTTGGTTCTCCAGTTCTCTCCCCCCTTATCTCTCCTTCCTGCCTAGTGATTAGGCCTGGTTTTGTATTAAGTGTATTTTGTATTAAGTCTCTACATTTCAGTGTATATTTTTTATTTCTCTCATTTCACAAATTACTAGTTTTTATTCTATCAGTTCCTGACACTAAGATTCCAGCTTAATTTCTTGGTTTCTCTTTTCTGCTGTTTCAGTTATTTGTAAACTCAACTATTTATAATATTATTTTATATTACTCATTGCATCTTGATAAATAATACTATCAGTGTTCTCTGTCTTTGTGCATATATTTAGTTTTCAAAGTTTCTCATAAAACTGGTTACTTTTGTATTTCTCACATTACTGCACTTGTTTATAAATATAGTGTTCCATAATAATACAGCCCTCCTAAGATGAAAGGAAAACCTTACTATATACTCAAATCTTAGTATATTAGGAAACTATATGCAAAAAGAAACAGACAAAAAACCAAATAGCACTATTTCATCATGCTAATCCCAAGTATTTCATCACAGATTAAGAGGATGTGAATTCTTTCCCTCTGTCCTTTTTTTACTTTTTTGTTTTTGACATGCAAGGCCCCCATGTTCAATTCTTCCAAAGACAAATGCTGATCCCCAAATAACAACTCAGAAATATTTAAATGTAGGAATAATTCGGTTTAATCTTTTAAAAAAATTGATATTACTGCAATTTGTAGTTTTTAATTTTGGAACAGGATTCAACATTTAAAATACTATGTGTAATATTAATTAATATCCTTTAAATTAAATGCAAAAGCATAAAACTTATAAGAATCAAAGCAATGCTACATAAGAAGAACATGTTCAATCACATCAGATGAAAGTTAAATTTCCAACTCAGAGTTATTTCTTTTAATTCAACAGGCCTGGATATTACATTTTCCTCCAGAATTCTTTGATGCTAATCTCTTATGATAACCACTAGTTTCCAAATTTCTCAACTCAAGGACTGACTAATACTATTGCCTAAGCATCAGGTGGGTCATGTTACTTTAAACAGGATGGCTATTAGTAAGCAGTGTGTCAAAGACCAGAGACATTGAGAAATTGGAAAATTTTGAGACACCCTGTCTAAACAGGATTAAGACAAGACCAGAAAGGATTATTATGTTCCAAGCCCCAAAGATCTTTGTGATAGCTGCTTTCCTAAACATTGGGATTAAAGGTTAGAATCACATTCAGAAACAAGAATGCAAACGTATTCATGAAAATCCCTGTCCTTAGAGAAAAATTCAACAAAGTCCCAGCCCTTCCATAACAAAAACACTGAGAAACATATTTGTGTGAGGGGTCAATTTCTTCTATTTTTCACAGTGGACACTTAATTCTGTCTTGTTTGTCATTTTTTACAACCTCTTCTTCTTCCTAAAACAGACATCTAATTTTTCTTGCTTATTTTCAATTTTATAAACTTTTCTAACTGAACAATTTAGAAGATACATTTCATATGCACAGTTTGTATTTAAATATAAACATAAAAAGTTTAAAATTTCTTAAAACAAACACTAAAAGCAAAATCTAGTAGTGTTTGATTTTCAGGTATAACATTATCTGATATATTGAAACTACTGAGACAACTAAATAGTTTTCTATCATCAACTGTTTATTAAACATTTTCATTTATTTCTTACCATATAATTGTTTACTTTTAAAAATTACATATAGTCCAGATTGAATCATGCCTAACAAATAGCTAAAACATGAACAATTTTACAACATAAGACCTCCTCTTTTATGAAGATATTTTATTAAATTTAATTTATTTTTAATAAGTTAGCAAGTTGTTTTGACATCAACACTGCATACCCTTAGAAGTATATAAGAGGAAAAGTACATTGTGAACCAGGAACTGGTTAGAAACAGAATGAAGAAGTAATAGGCTACTGTGTGTTTGAAAGAAAATATATTTATATTTAGTATTAGACTTTTCCTATAGTTTTTCTTAAATTTGTTACCAAAAAGTTCTGTACCCATATGTGAATGACCTGCCTTAAGCTACTCTGTCTAGTTAAAAAGTGAGAATTAGATGGTGGCTCAATTATATGTAGCAGCCCACTCTGTCCCATGGTTTGGAGAGTGATAGGTGTAATCTTCAGATGAGCACCTTTGAAAACACCTAATTTGTTTAGGTTACCTTTGAAATTTATGCAGATTTTTTTTTTTTTTAAAGAAAGAAAGTAAACAAGTTCAGAATTTGTGGAAACTGTTTTATTGGCAAGGTCTATGGATGGACACCATGGTGTAGGGGCTGCTGATTTTCCCTTTACATATTTCCCCATCTCCCTTCCCCAGGTGTTGCTGCCATCACTACCTTTCCCTTCCTCCCCTTTCCTCATGGCAAGACGCATGGAAGAAGAGTGCTGTTAAGGCCTCTCCATTAATCAACAGGTATGGTGGTTCTCATGAAGCAGTGCAGCTGCCGCCCTCTGAGTTCTCCATTAATAGTCTGATCACTTTTCCATTTAGAAGACACCTTTATTCCACCACACAAAGCTCACCGACACAGAATAATTGTTCAACCTGGGTGTATCCTTAAATTTTTCAGCATGCTATGCGTTTCAGAAATCCCATGCACAGTTTTAGATTTTTTCTTTATTGTAAAGTACAAAAGAATAATAATATTCTCAGAGAAAGGTGCTGTGTTCAAACAATTATACAGGAAAGAAGTGGGACTAGTATGTATAAACATGCCACTTTTAGTGTTCTCCAAGCAACTTTTACATAATGTATCATTTAAAAGTGTAAATAGGAATATTTTACGAATTTTTATTCAAAATTGTATTATCATAACCTTTGCGTTTTCAAAAGCATGACATAAAATCACATGCACATTAATTACAACACTCTCATTGTAGACAATTAGGTATAAGCCAGTTCAAATAAACCTAAATACCCTACAGAGCTATGCCATTCACATGTGAAAGATGAATGCATGCTAATTCCTTTCTGCAAAACTTTGTTTTGTCAACTCAGCTGGTGACATGTCAGGGAGATAGCAGGGACTGCTTTGTGCAAGCTGTCCTCAAATAACCTCCATTCAAGGTGCTACATTTTGAAAGGAGATAGACCCTCAGGGCTCATACTCTAGTAGAGTCATAACTTATAAAACGTGAACAGTCAGTCATCATGGGAAACGGCTCCCTTCCTGATTTCCTTTTCCAGCAAAAGAACTAGTCCTTCCAGCTCCTGCAGGGGCTTGTTTTGAAGATCTCTTGGGCTCTGCATTACATCATTATGACTTGCTCAGGTTCTTGGAGACCTATGACTGGAATGCTATCTTTGGGCTAGGAAAAAATAATGACAGGAGTCTTAAAAAATCAGCAAGTTCATCTATAGCAGTGCCAGTATATGGCAGCATGATTTGTAGCATTCTTTAAAGCAGTATCATAATTAGGGTCCATAAGTGCATAGAAATAAAGAAAAACATTGTGATTTACATGAATTTTTGCTGAACATTAAAAGATAATGTTCAATTCTTCCATTGTATTTAAATGCACTAGAATATCAAGGAAGCTAAAAAAAGAATGAAGCAAGGCTGCCCCATTCATGTTTAATCAGAAATATATGACTCCTGCCATGTAAAACTCTGTTCATTGATTGCCCTTCATGATCCC
Organism: Sciurus vulgaris; assembly: GCF_902686455.1. NCBI lineage: Eukaryota > Metazoa > Chordata > Mammalia > Rodentia > Sciuridae > Sciurus > Sciurus vulgaris. The sequence goes on along the minus strand of NC_136469.1, from coordinate 121,741,468 downwards.
CGTTCTTGCCATATTTCCAGTCTTTAAATATGCTGCTACCCTGGATGTACCCTGTGGTCTGCCTTCCACATCTTTCTCAGCAGATGCACTTATATTCATAGCTCTTTATGTCCTTGGGTCCCTCCATCTGGAGTGCACTTCATCCATACCTTGTTGGAAAAACTCAAAACAATAATAGAAGCAGCATACACATGAGAGGCTACTGTACCAAGCACAGTGTTAATAGACTTGATCTCCATTTTCTTGATTTGTTCACACAACAAATCATTGCTTAACAAATGTTTTTGTCTGTATTTAATGGGTAAGAAAATACTTACTTGAGAAAGTCCACCATGGCCACGGTCACTCAGGATTGCCTCAAGCAGGATATGCTTTATGTAGCTTCTGATTCCTCTGGAGCAACACTGACCAGGATTGTCATTCATACTGAACCCTGTATTACTAGAGGACAGTAACTCTGCTTCACCTTTATTACATCTTCAATGTCCACAGTGATTTTTTATTCACTAAATTCTTTAATAAACAAATGTTTGCACAATAGTTATTTCTTTTTCACTTAAACACAGACCCTCCCTCTCCCATACATCACTCCACTGTTTTTATTTCTCTTATCTTATGGAGTTTGACTATTGTCATTTTCAAATATGACTCAATATATTTTCTCTTAAGAAATAGTTTATTATTTTCCCTTCATTTATACCCTGTAATTAAAACTAGGCAAGTATAAAGTTATTGCATTCATGAAAAAAGAATCAATTGTTCAAATTCCATAAAATTGTCTAATGGTAGGAAAGGAATTATTGACATTCTTATATCTCCTATAGATAAAAGAAAATTCAACTAAAATGTTTAGAAATTGAAGGAAAGGAGATCCAAAAAAAATTACACATTACATTGTAGGAAAGTAAGGGCATCGGTGCCAAATATGAAAATTTTCCTATCAGTTTGCCATAACATTGGAAAAGTAAAATGGAGATAATGAAAAGGAGGTCAACCAAAGGAGGGAAAAATAACTATGATAAAAAAGGAAGCAAAATTAGTCAAAGTGTATCAATTGTAAAGGAATTAATACATGAAGGGAACGTGTGACTACAAACCATAAATACTAATGTTATGGGGCGCAATTTAAGAACAGACCAATCACCACTGAGAAGTCCAAATTTGAGAGTCTTTATTAAGCTGACCAGATGACTGTCTCACACAATGCCCCAAAAAATGGCTATTGGGAGAACAGCCCCGACCACAGGGTTGTAGGGGTTCTTATACCAAAAATCACATTAATCATAAGTGTCTATTGCTATGATTCGAAATTACACATTAACATCATGAGATCATCGACAGAGGGGGAAGAGGGTCAAAATGACCCTTACCTAGGTACAAACTAAAGAATGGTTGCTAACATCCACACAATCACCGTTCACATGGTATATTGTTTAGGAGCAATAGGAATCAAAAGAGAGGAATTCTTTAGTACATAGGAGTTGCCATTGTATATTATTGAACTTGTCACACCAAGTAACTGATGATGGGCACAGAGGTGGAGTGTTCCCATGGGAAAAGTTTATTTCCTACATAACATGGAGTCTCAGAGCAAAATGGAGTCTGTTTAGTCATTTCTCTTAGAGTCCGGCCTATAACATTCTCATGGAGTCAGATCTGTCAGCCCATCACACTGAAAGGAATTTAAAAGAATGTGAAATAAAACTGGGAGGAAGAAAGATCAATGTATTAGAAAAAATACATTTCTACAATGTATGTAGGAAAAATAACTCTTTTTTTATGAGTTTGTGTTTCCCTTCTGAGAAAAAGCTTTGGGGTAAAAGAGTTGGGATAAAAAGGGGCAAGCTAAGATATGTTGATTTGTGTGTACAGTATTTGCTTAAGAATTATTTCTATGGGAACAGTGCTTTTTCGAGTAAGATAAGGGTTTATGCATTAACTTGGAGCTATGTGTTTAGAACTTAAAAGATTGTGCCAGGAAACATAATAGTAGGAATGGAATTATAGAAATTCTTATATCTCATATAGATAAAAGAGGGCTTGATAAAAAATTAGGATACAAGTCAAAATTTATCCCTCCTCACCATGCTCTCTACCAAGGTAGTCATGAAACTAAATAAGTTCTATGGATACAAGAATCATTTTGTATCTGTTTTTCTTTATGTGCAGCGCCTGGAGCATAGTATAAATGTTTCCTGAATTAGTCATGGCATTTAAGAATGGAAAGACAGATTAGTGGTCAACCTATCCTGTCTAGGATTGTACATTCATCCCTCAACACCATTTTTAAAATTTGTTCATCTCTGCTTGATTAATTTCACTGACACAACTGTGTAGAGGTAACTCTATTTTGGGACATGTATAACTTCCTAGATTTTTCTTTCAGCTAAAATCTACCTTCCTGTAAGTTGAATCCATTTATCCTGAGTTTTCCCTTTGGGAAAAAAAATACAAAATAATTTCTATTTCTTTTCCAAATAAAAGTATTTCTAGAACTAAATTCAGACAGACACTGTCATAAAGTCAAGTTATACAGTGCCTCTCTGTGTCTTCTTTTCTGGTTTGCCACCAAATTTTCCTAATTTTTCTGTTGCTTCTTTACAAATACTTTTAGTTTTCTGGTTATTCTCATTTCCTCATTTAGTGCAAAATTCTTTTTCATAAAGCAAAGGATTCACAATGGCCTCCTACAGTTTATACTCATATTTAATCAACTCGAAGGACCTAGCAAATCCATTTAAATATCTTCAGGAAAAATGGGGAAAAAGGAAAATATGCTTTAAAACTGCATGGCTTTGGTCTGAATTTGTACATAATAAAGATAAACTTCGGATAATATTTTGTATATAAAAATAAATACAGGCATGAAGCAATTCAAAAAAATAAGAGCATTTAATGAGGATTTTTCGATCTTTATTTATTAAGGAAAATCTACATAAGAAACCATTCCTCTCTCTGAAAGATTTGGTACTAAAAATTATAATATTCTTAAGTGATTAATAATGTCAGTGGAAGTAAAAGACAAAACAATGAAAATTATTTTCTCAACATAAATTATTGATTGACTAATAATATGAGATCCTATGTAACAATATGTTACATGAAGGTCAAAGTAGAGCAAAATAGGATTCAAAAATGTGTAAAGCATGCAATGTCAGTTCTGAGCTTTCCCTAATAAAAGTTACTGCAAAGTGAATTCCTCCCTTATGCAAGCTCTTACTTAATGCCAAATTGCTGTCAATGTCCCTTGGCGAGTTCTATTTATGAGTAGATTACGGCACACTCGCAGAGGCCCTGCACATCTGACTTTCAGTGAGTGCCTACCCTAATATATGGCCTTTTCTAGAACTGTGAAATTTAATTAATTTGCTGGCAGAGAACACTTCTTATGCCACATGCCTCTTCCCTGACCCTACCCAAGATTTCCATTTTCAGATGTGCTTCATATATTACAAACCTATATAATCTTAATGAAGGTCTTCCATATGGTAATTATAGTGCTTTACTTTATATTCTCAAAAGCTCTAGTGCCTACATAAATTCTTTTTCTATAATACCAAGTGTTGCTTTATAACTTGCAGAATATATGCATCTCCCCCTCTGCTTTTTTGACATTCAATTCCCAAAGCAATACCCTTCAGGTATTTGATTATAGACAGGATTCAAAGGCAGTGTTCTTATAACAACAGGGAACCTGTATCTGCTTTGTTCTCACACTGCTCTTGGAGGTGCATACCACCTGCAATGTGTCTAAGTTAATATGTTTCACTCTGTTAGTATCAAAATGAAAAGCAAGAGATATGGATTAATCATTTAACTCCTCTAGATCTCACTAACTGCATAACGTGTGTCATTTGGACTAGCTTAGCTTTAATTTCTTACTTTTCACAGAATACAGAAAGCTAGGGATTTTTCGAATGGGGCTTTTCTTCTAGGTTTTCCAATAAACCATATTTAAGTCTCCTGAGGCATGGATTCCTCACCTGTAAAATCGGGAGATGAAGATCAGTTTTGTAATCTTCAGTGAAAACAGGTATCACCTTATTTTTCTTTCTGGAGCTCTCTCTTGAGAAGTATTCTGAGAACTTGCTTTCACACAATGGCAAGGAGGGCTGTGAGCATGTGACCAATTGCATGCTGTCACAGACTTGCTACCTGAATCCTAAAAGTGGTTCTCATTCAAAAAAGAAAAAAAAAAATTACAATTTTAAATTGCTCTTTTTCCTTCTTTCATGGATAGATAGATGCTTCCTATGGTTGAACATATGTGAATCAAAACGAATGCCTGGTGTTCTTAAGGAAAGCAAGCTGAGAAGAGGAGCGGCAGTTGAGATACTTAGAACTTGCTGGAGAGAGATGAGGGGTTCACCTCATTCTTTGGGTTTCTTAGTGGCAGAACAAATAATAGTAGGATTACTTGGGGAAAAACTATTTCCATATAAAAATAAAATTTATTACAGTAGGAAGCACTTAATAAAAGCTGGTTCATGGCTTAGTCTGTGCTGTGAATTCTGTATCATCGAAGATGCTAACATTTAGATTGCATGGCAATTTCTCCAAGTCATTATTAGAGGAATTCATTCATAAGATAGTAAGTTAGACATAATGCATTCCATTGCTAATGGTCTGTGATTCCAAAATAATCAACAGACATAATACTAGCAATAATTCTGTACTGTAATTTAGAGATATAATTACGAAAATTTCATTGGCATTGATGATTGAGAATCCTCAACACCAGACATTTACTTGTCAGTCACTGTTTTAGTATTCTAGGGAAGTGCTTTTATTGAACCAAAGCTACTTTCTGAGGAGAAATTCACCACTTTCCACTTGTGAACTCAGCATTTGTTGTACACTACTTGCTCTATCCTCATTGTGAATGGTATGTCTCTACTGCAATATAACTCGTGATAATAAAAGTTTAAATAAACATGACCTGCAAAACGTAATTTAATAATCATTTTCCACGTATCAAGGTGTGGAACATAAAGCATTCCCATGGAATCATAAGTTATTTTACTTAGAAGGAATTGTGAAAAGTCTAACAAAGAAAAAAGTAACTTTTCCAAGTTTATTCAGTGAGAGTTGTGACCAGATTTTCTAAATCCTCACCCTGAGTAACTGAATTTATCGCAGTAGATAACTTCGAAAGTACAAATCTCAGTGAACTGACACTTCCTTTCACATTTTTGGATGTATTCTTCGTCTTGAATGGACAGGATAAAATGGAAAACAAAACAAACAATTTTGCAAAGAAGAAACAGTAAAACACTAGGTAGCCTAGCCTGCTGGTTCCTGGAGGGACACCAAGATTGGCATCTATTTGTAAGATTTTATTACAATCATTCTTTGTAATCCACTAACAACTTTTTCTAGAGATGAAACTAGTAAAAAACACATCCCAATTATAAATCAGGAGTAGCATGATATGACTTCATTACTACCATCTTGTGTCTCTGGATGCCACAGCACTCTCAAAGTTTATAATAAATAAAATGGAGCAGTAGTTACCAAAGACTCAAAATTATGAATATTAGCCACACTTAGCCATCATTACTTAAACTGGCCTGTCCACTTTAATTAAGACAACAGACATCAATTAAATAAATGGAACATCTGATTATAAAGAGAATTGTTAACGCAGGCACATTAGCTGATTGTAATAGGATATTAGTTAATTGACAGGGAAGAATGACCTTAGACACCAGTAGAGCGTATTGTTCAGGATTATAATTCTTTGTGATCTTTGTTGAGCATCAGCAATATGATAAGTCAGTGTGTTTGAGTAATGAAGAAAACGAAAGAAAATACTTTTAATACAACAAAGAAATGTAGATCTAATTTTGAAATTAGGACACTTGTGAAAACAGTAGAAAACTTCACCAAATTGCTAAAATGTTGCTGATCTCTATATTTATAATGAGAACAAAAATGAGGTTGGAAGGGAAGTTATTTTGCCAAGGCATATACACCTTATTTTGAAGATTGCTTTTCTAATAAAGTGCCATAAAATCAATGTCTTTTTCTTATTTTTGAGCCAGTTATCAAAAAGATATTGTGTCTTATATGTGTTTAAGTGTATCAGGTAAACAGATTTTGTATACTAAATGTCTTTTTGTATGTATCCATAAAACATTTTCTTCTAGGGTACAGATGTTCTGATTTTATTGTGGAAATCAATAAAGGGTAACTTTCTGTTAACACATTAATTTTCTTTCCTACAAACTCGGCTGGATCACATTTGGTTAGGGGAGAATATCCAAGTGTTTTGGATTCATTTAGCATGAGGGAGGAAAATAAGTAGGAATCAAATCATCTGAATGTTTTGTGATACTTGAATCTAAAAAAAAAATGGTGATTATGCTTCAGAAACTGAAAATATATGCTGAACTGTCACAGGTAGAAGTATTTCTATGGGGAAGGAAAGAAGAGTCAGATTAGAACCAGGCAGAACAAGCTATATATGCATATGAAAAGTCAGTGAGATAGGGAGTTTGTGGTTTTAAAAATGCACATAATTTTTAATCAGTGAGTGTTTTCAAGTGCACTTAATTTTCAGTTAATTAGATTGTTTCTTAGTGACAAGACAAGCAGGTGGAATGGACACACAGGAAGAAAAATGTCCTAAAGGTGAGACGAAGCCTAGGGTCCGTCTGTAGGTATCTCATGTAGTTAGCCAGGTAGAGTCTTCCTGAATATGTGTAATGGATATGTGAAGGGTGTGTAAACACACCATCATATCAAATACTTATCAAGAAAACAAAATCTTCTGATGGCCACAAAGGTTGACTTGATAGTGTCAGAATACTCTATAGCATAAAAAATATCCATGTGTATTTAAATGAGAACCTGTAACTTTGGAATATTTGAAGACAAGTTTAGAAAATAAAATATACACTTACTAATAAAAGTTTCCTCAACCAGCCTCATTGAGTTTTCAGAAGAATTTAGTACTATTTATAAGATAAAATACTTTTTACAGTTTTGGCAAAGCATTTTAAAGTTTTAATGCTCTGTTAGCAAAGTAAATTATTTCAATCTGGGAAGTGAAATGGTTTACAAGTAAAATAAATGATTAGATACATTTAAAGGATGCAGCATTCTTTTTCTTTGAGAGATAGAAAATTATATTTATTTTACCTTACCAAGAAAATGGAAGTTGGTTGTTTCATACAATAAACCATGGCTATTTTTGAAATAATAAATTGGAAAAGATAAAAGTCAAGTTCTTTCGTTACAAAATTAAGAATTTTTAAAAAAGAAACGAATAAGCTGTAAAACTTTTTCTTACTCTATAATAATATTTTTAAACAATCATATTTATTATCCATTTTGTTTGTTTATTTATTTTTGTGGTACTGGATATTGAACCCAGTGCTACTCTATCATTGAGCTACATCCCCAGAGCTTTTTACATTTTTATCTTGAAACAGGGTCTTGCTAAAGTTCCATGCTGGGCTTAAACTTATGATTCTTCTACCTCAGTCTCCCAAGTAACTGGCATTACAGGCATGTGCCACCCACCCTGGTAATCTGTTTTCATTCATTCATTCATTCATTTACTCATTTTTGTGGTACCAGGAATTGAACCCAGGGATATTTTACCACTGTACTCTACCCCCAGATCTTTTTATTTTTAACTGTGAGACAGGGCCTTGCTAAATTTCTGAAGATGGCCTCAAACTTGCCATTCTCCTGCCTCAGTATCTCAAACTCCTGGGATTAAAGGCATGTGTGCCAACTTACTCAGGTTCTGTTTTATTTTAATATTGCCAATAAACAAACATAAACAGTACTTCAAGAAGATAATTCTAATTTGTTACATCTTTTAACAAGTGGAGAGGGGCCAGCTTACCTTCAATAGTGTGTGGCTCAAAGCACAAGATTAGCAAAATCTGATGGTTCCAAAATTAAGAAAGTATACATTCATTTAAAAAGCCAGTAACATTTTCCAAAGATGTTATAATTCAGTCATTTTGCTGATGCCTTAATATATGTTTAGCTTTTACCTGCAATTGTAATTTATTTATGAGACTTATAATTAGAATGACTGTTTTTAAAATTTGCTCATAAATTGAGAGGCACTAAAAGGAGCATTTCAGCAATATGACTTTTTTTTTAAATCAAGGATTTATGATAAATAACTATAAGATTTCATAGTGGTATGCTCTAAGGATATATGTGATATATACAGCACCATTGCTAATTACAATGATGAACTATTTTCTGGACTCTTGTAAAGTCCAAATGTCAGAGTTATAAATAATTTGTCTTATTGGATAAGTTATATCATTTTAGGAAGAAGAAGTACAATTAAAAATTATAACTACTCATTGCTGACCATTTGAGAGGAAACAAAAGCCATTAAATGTTATGGAGTTTGCTTTGGCATGACTACAGTTTAATGAAAGCATGTTTCTTGTAGTTGCATGAATATTATATTTATCAGTAAAATGTGTATATTACTTTTTCTTCCAGAAGTCTGATGGCATTAAGTCAATTTCAAGTGTTTGTGGGTCATTTTGATGCCCATGACTGTGACACTTAAGGATGTGCCTATTGATAATGAAACTCAGACACTTCGACTGCAAAGGAAAATTGTCATTTATCTTAGTTTGGAGTACTGTATATGTTTGCTTCATCCTTTTCAGTAAGTGGTTGTTATTTATTTGTCTCTCCTTCTTTGAATAAATAATTGAAAGCTTCCACTCCATTTAGTGCCAAGTCCTAAATGTAAGGGAATATAGACCTAATCAATGAATAATTGTATGGGAAAACGAAATGCTTATACTGAATTATCACCTATTAAATGTTAATCTAATCACTTCATATTCCATTTCTTCACCTGTGAAGTGATTATGTAGTCATACTGCATTAAGCTCCCAACAGTTCATGGAGATATTTTACAGATGGATTGAAGTGGAAGAAAGAAAAAGAGGAGAGTGGGTGGGTATGGAGGGACTACTACTGATTTATATTAGGAAGGCAACAGTCTCACGCGCAATTTAGAGATGCTACACCTAAGCAGAAGGGACCTCGAGAATGGATGCAATGGAAAATTTTGCAGTTAAAATATGAATCTGTAAGTACACAGGCTTAGAGAAATGCTTTTGGAAAGGAATTGAATAATAAGAATTGGTGGTGATTAAAGCATGGAGCCGGACACCAGCAAGCCAGGCAGTTTACAAATGATCAAAATGCTGCCCTGTAATATACTTCCTACCGTCTAGTGTGGGTGGTACTCCTTTAGCATTTCCACATTCTTAGAATAATCTTCTAGAGAACTCGTACAATGGTCACTGAAATGATCTGGGGAGGAAATTATAGGATACATTTCATAATATTAGAGGAACAATCACTACATGTATGATTGCTTATTTCAGTATAAAAGAAAATGAGGCAAGTGTAGAAGATGTTGAGCCACAAGTAATTTATAAATATAAATAAGGAGAAAAATATGTAAAGATGAAACTGAAAATTAGAGAACTATTAGTTCTCAAGTATTAATTAATCAAGTATTAGTTAATCTTCCTTTGCATCTTATTTTCTTACTCAGAATTTTCTTAGGTTTGTTGATGCAAATCAACTTCAGCTCTTAAGGGGAATTCCTCTGTTTCTCATGTTCCATTCACATGGTTTTATAAAATATGAAATAAGAAAATAACAATAGATCCATAAATGAGACCAATAATATCTCCACTGTTTTGATAAAAGGTGTAATAGAAATGTATTTTTAAGATTTTTAAAAAAAATCTGAGTAAACTATTAATTCTCTTTGAATACAGAATTTAAAACATTAAAGTGTTTTAAATTAGTGAACTTTAGTCATATTTATCTTATTAGAATTATTGAAAGTGACTTTAAAATGTCATAAAATCTTGACAACTTGTCATAGTTTTATTATGCTCAAGACATATGAAAATTCACCATGGCCCTATTTTTCCTGATGCATTATTCTTATTTTTCAAAAATGTAATATCGGTGATTGGTTTCTACATACTAGTATTGTCAGTGGATGTGGACCTCACACACACATTACTCACTGGTCCATTGAACTGGTACCATCTTGGTGTTTTCATTGCCATCTTCCTGCTGCAAACAGAGTTAATATATCTCATCTTCTGTAGCAGGAGTGGATAAGTTGTTTGCCTAACAGAATATGTTCAAAAGGTGTTTCAAATTTTGCCTCTAAAACTTTAAACCATTTATTTTGACCTAATTGATTGATGTCCTTTATTCACTTCACTACCCAAACAAGAATATTTGTTTTCCAGCGATGGCAATCTATCTCCCTCTTTCCTCCATCATCATTCACATTTATGAAGTACATTCTTCTGATCTTGAGAGTAGTAGCAACAGACTCCAGTTAAATATATGCACATAAATTCATGAGTGACCTCAGTTCATCTTTCAGGAAACCAACTATTTGAGTTGAATTCCTTTTTATATATCAATGCCATTAAGATTTTGAAACAGAGAATTCTATAGTTTTAAAAAAATATTTAGTAAGCAGATGATTCTCCAAGTGACAGAGGTTCAGGAAGTATCACAAAATAATGGAGAAATTTTTGCATTATTATCAGGGAGTTACAGAGGCAAATCTGATGCCAAGTCATGTCAGGAAGACTGGACAAACTGGACAGTCAAAGTAATTATTTACTTAAATTTTTAATCTTTGGGTTTTGTAAAATCTACAGTGTGTGTTTATAAACATATGCATGCACTCATTCATCTGTGTTTTCAATTGAGGTAGAAAGACAGGTTGTTAAAAATGATCATCCTCAATTAGTTGAATGTTTATACATTTTAGACAGCATTAAGAGTCTTGACCTCTTATTAGTATTAATCTTGGTATTTGACCCAGTCCATTATTTGAGGGGAAGTGGCACCATGTTAGTTGAACTTGTAGCATGAAGGTAACAAGCTTACAGAAAAGTTGCATTATTGCCAGCTTTCTGATCAACCTTGGAACTCATAGCATATGCATTTCAGGTGTTCACACATTGTGGGAAGGGAGGGTGTAGAGTCATGACAGGCACTGTCACGGTAAGAAACATGGAAGCGGCATGCCATTGGGGCACTATTGAAACCATTACATGAAACTCATACTATGACTCTTAGTAACTGGAATCAAGAGGATGTGATGGGAGATGAGTCAGATCCTTCTGGCTTTTGGTCTAAAACTAATCAATCAAAATTAAGGCTTTCAAATATGAAATATCATACCATATGTTGACTAAATATATGTTTTGATGCTCAAAATTCATTGGAGATTTCATATTTCTAACTTTGGTTGAGTTGCTTTTCCTAAAAGCTCAGTATTTGTATATATTCTTCTTTCATTATTAGAGATCCGTAAATTATTTTTTTTAAAAACAGGTAAAGTTTATTTTAATGATGCATTTTACAGAACCCACTATTTCCAAAACACTATTTCCTCATGTAATAGAATTAGTGAATTTTACATATTCGTTGTGTAAAGTTATCAAAATCTGGGGATATTTGACTCTTATGGCACATTTTAAATCAGAGTAGAAACATTACAAGTGCTCACTAGCTATGTTGTTATTGGCTTTATATTGGACAGCACTTATACAAATAGAGAAGACAGCAGGCAAGAGAAACCAGTCAAGACTAGGGACAAATTTGGAGAGTTGAGAAAAAAGAAAATGGCCTTGACTTATCTGGACAAGAGGAAGGAAGGACAGTATGAAGTTGGAGACAGTGACAGAGGCAAATTTCTTGAGATCCATAAATTATGAATAAATTTTCTCAGCTCTATATGATTATTTAGGAAAATATAATATATTTTCATCATTACAGAATGGCATTCCTTTATGCAATAGTGATAAATAATTTCCATTTAGTTAATAAGGATAAGACTATAGAGTATCTCTTTTATGCCTAGGCCTGTGCTATGTGCTAGACTGAATATAGAGAATTTAATCTGCTTCTTATATTGCTTTTTCTTCATTTTTTTCTATTTCATTGCAAATTCAATGGCTGCATATTCTTACATTTTTCACAGTTCATAGATTGTAAGAAGTATATACTGTGCATCTTAGAATTTATGATATCTGCCAAATCTCAGTAGAATGTCAGAAAAGAGAAGAGGCAGAAATAGCAGGACCAAGTACACTATCCCTTTTTCTCATTCCCAAAGTAATTTTTCTGGTTTAGGGAAATTTTGACATGAATGAAAGCCTTTCCCAACTCTGAGAACAGGACTTAATGAAGAAGACCACTCTGAGTCTTGTGGATCTTGGCAGTGTAGAGGGGTCATATTTTACATGAGAGATTCATTCCAGGACAATTTCTACAATATATTAGACACAAAACATTATCTTTCCATTTCCAACACATGTGTTTTATTTTACTCCCCCGATATGTCTTTAAAAAATATGTGTACTTTGGCTTTTGCAAAAATATTCCATTTTCTGTTAACATTGTCTGCACATTATCTTACCCCAACAATGATGTGGAACTGAGGCTGCTATTTGCATCTGAGTTCATTTTCTTTGGGGACTCTAATTCATGGTTTAGTTTGCCCACAGAGGGAAATGACAGCGTGTGTGAAATTTCTTCAGAGGTAATAGTTACATTTATTTGTGGACTTACTGCATTTCATTTTTCATAGTTTGCATGTGAGGACCCTGAACAGGCTTCTCTTTCAACCTCCCTGAGATGGATAGAAATAACAGTAGATGTACAGCTTGAGAGCTTTGGACAGCAAAAGTGGCAATACTAGGAATACTAGCACATAACAGACTGAAGTGAAGTTCCACCCAGGCAGTTCATGAGACAATTACAAAGTCCTTTTCCTTTTTCTCATTTTATAGATGAACTGCCTAGCTGGTTTTTGTTTTATATTTTCTCGATGCTGTTCCCAACTGTGGTTAAGTAGAGTGGTACTTTTCATTCCATTGCCTAAAATTCCCCTTTAGGGAAAGTTGGTGATATCAAGTTATTGCTGTAAGTTTTGCTTGAGTGCTTATTTTTATTTTTTAAACTCATACTTTTTCACACAAAGGACTTTAGGCATACTCTGGAATTCATAAAAAATGAATATATGTTAATTAGCTTACATCCAGTTATTTTAGATTCAAAAACTTTTAATTTAGTTGGTTTGTATTCTAATATGACTTGCAATAATTTTGTGGTATATTCAGTAGGTGGTCTTTAAATTGTAGTTATTTATAATTTAACCATGTGAGTTTAATAGTTATAAAACATAATGAACATTTTTTGCAATGTAGATTGAAGTTTGGTGATCCTAACCCAAAACTTGGAGATAAAGTAGTTTGGAATCAGCCATAGTGCAAAGATATATGAATTATTAAAATAATCTCTATTTCTGTAATCCTAATTATATAGTGTGACATCTTTTAAATTAAGGACATTTTGGAGGAGTGAAATGAAATTTAATTTTTAAGCCTTTTACAAATTGCAATGAATCCTTGTTATTAAAATAACTTGATTTTAAATTTGTTTCACTGCAGAATTAAGTCACCAAGCCTCCATTTTATCCTAAAGCTATTCCCACTATAAATCACATGATAAGATATCGAATCACCTTTCACCAATTATATAAAGCAAAAGAGTTTCAAAATTCTTAGCATTTGTTCCCCATGAGAGATGTTATCTCATGCTGTTGAATCTGACCAAACAAATTAAGTTTCTTCCTCATTCTACATCAGCATTTAAAGAAATTAAAGAAAGTGCAATACTTGTCAGCTGGAGATAACTGTGTTAAATATTTTGCCCTTCTGCATTTACCAGACAAAATAATGTTTAGAGTATTATGTTCATTTAAGCAGAAAAAAGTTTTAAGAAAAGTAATGTTTTCCTAAACTCCAGGAAAATTATTAAGATAATTATCATGCTACATGTGAGCTGGATGACCATATTCCTCTAAAAGTAATTCTGCAGGGTGAAAAATGCATTTTTTTTCTCTTGGAATTTTTCAGGATAATTAATTTTCAGAGCACACGAGATGATTTAAGTGGCTAACCTGGCCTTGTTAAACATGCTTCATTGTTTCTGACCATCAACATTATAACTCATAGGACTTTCCAAAGCAAGAGCTGTTTAAATCAAAGGCTTTTCATTGTAGATCCCTGCCTGCTGCTGGCTGGATGTCAGAGCTTGGAAGAAATCCTCCGAGTAATTGTAAAGCACTATTCTCCAATCAGCATATATTATTGCAAAGCAAGAACTACACTGTCAGAATTTCTATTTAAGTTATAACTCAGTCATTTGAACTTTGAGTCATACATACTTAAATGTCTCTACAGGATTAAAAGCATGTTACACTTTTACCCTTATATAATGGTGTTCAGGGCAAAAATACGCTCTTTTGATTTATCTGTTAACTTCTTAAAGGTATCTGTCATTGTGTGTGTGTGTGTGTGTGTGTGTGTGTGTGTGTGTGAGAGAGAGAGAGAGAGAGAGAGGGAGGATTTAATATTTTAATATCCATGAACTGTTTCATGTCAGTTTACACATGTTGACTCCAAAATGCAGAATAATAGTGTTTGGAGAACAGGAAAAAATGGGGGGCTTTGGACATGAATAAAAGGAAAGAAACACATTTAGGGTTTTTTGTGGGGATTTGTTGTGGTGGTGGTGGTTATTTGCTTGTTTTTTGAGTGAAGTGGGATATGGATTGAGTAAACAAGAATTTTCATATTTTTTTCCAACTTTTGAGAGAAGATAGACAATCACATGCAAAGTCTTCATCAACTTTAGCCCAAAGGCTCCATATTGTCAGTAGTTGGAAAACAAACAAACAAATAAATAAAGGGGAGCACCCTATGTTAAGACTTGACCTTGTTGCAAATAGGAAGCAAGTCACCTCAGACCATACATCAAATTATTGTTAAAGCTCAAATGAAAATCTAGGTTATCAAAATTGCCTTCAAGGACAAAATTCTATTATTCTTATGAAAGAACATAATTTAGTCAGAGCATCAAAATGAAAACTAAGAATCTCCATTTAAATCCTTCTTAGACCATACATTAGGCAATGTTAAATTAGCTTCCCTAGGCCTTAATTTCCATACTGCAAATTCTGGGATTGTACTAAGGACTTTTAACATTCTGTGTAATTTTAAGGTTTTTTTTTTTTTTATCCCTCCATGTACTAGATATACTTTAAATAACCAGAAAACATACAATGTGAATACTAAAAATAAAAATCTTTAAAAAGATAATTTTAAAGAAGTTTTCAATCCATAAAAGATTGTGGCTGAAAAGAATGTTGAATTACTAGAAGGGAAAGAAATGATTGACATTGTAAAAAGGAAAAAAAAATCTGTCATAAACACAATTGATTTTTATCCTTTTGGTTTTTCATTTTGTGTGAATTGTAATTTTTCAGACCATATTTTCAAGACTAATCATTAAAAAAGCCTAATAGCTAGCAATAGATATTTTCTCAAATTGAGCCAAATAGAATTTCCTGTACATTTAAAATCAAGCAATTCTTATGGCTGGTATGATTCTTTTCAATGGACAGTCTAAATATGATGTCTTTCTGACTTGGCTCTCTCTGTTTAAAATTATAGTTTATACTTTTGCATGAGAACTATATAGCTGTAATTGGAGGGAAAAATAGCCAGGTGTGAAAACTAAAGTGCACTTTGACAGCAATAAACACTGAGTTCTAAAGGAGAGAAAAAAGAAAAAAGATGTTTATAGAAGCTCATAGGTTCCTAGAGCTGTGTTTTGTGCATACTTCTGGCAGAATCTGCATCATAGCTCAGACGAATCTTGGTTTGTGATTCTGCCTCTTCCACTGAGAACCCTGATATGCTTAACTCACAACTCAGTATCTTGTACTCCAAAGGATCCCTGTATAATGTTGAACAATAGATTCCGCTCCTAGATTTTTTTTTTTTAAATGTGCTTCCAAAAGTCAAAGATCAAACTGAAGGACACTCTTCTTCATATAACTTCTACCATTCCTGCTTGAATGTGTTACCTGCAACTGTTTTTTGAATGAAATGTTTAGCATTTAGGGAGAAAGAAATGAACCACATTGTGTCTTTGACTTATACAAATTCAAGATTTAGTAGGAAGGGGAACATTAAAATTTATAATTGAAAAAAATGATTATAAAGATACACAAAGGCTGTAGTAGCAGAATAATAGTTTTAAAAAGACAGTATAAGCCAGCCTTCAGGCCAGGATTGGAGACTGCCTGATGAGGGTAGCACATGAATAGAGTATTCTTGCTTCTCTCCTGGTTTAATCTCTTAAAATAACCTTAAACCCTATTCTTCTCTCCCCTTAACCTTCTACATACTTTATTGTACATACTTTTTTTTTCCTGCACAAAGTATTTAACTCATTTTGATCAGAGATTCTGAAAACATAGTTAAGTTCACTTAGCATTTATTTTGAGTCCAGCCATATTATAAACAACTGCTTAACAATTTTTATCTAGTAAGTGTATGTAAACAAGAATATCACCTAGGTTAAAATAATGCTCATTAAGTGTTGGAAAACTGAACCTGGCTTACAGTACCCTACAAAGGCACAGAATATATTCCAAGTTTCTCCAGGATGTATGTGACACTATACCTCTGTATTTCTTTTGACTCCTTTCAAATTTTCTCTCTTCCTGGACAACTCTTATACATATATTAACATCCTCAAATGCTCTCTATCTCTTTCCATGAACTTATATGATAGCTTCTGGATCCTGCATAAAGTTATTATCTCTCCTTTCCTTTGTAAAATTTTGTATGTTTCTCAAGAGTATTTCCTGAGAGCCTGTATTGTTATAAGCATTGCTCCAGGAACAAAGAGTCATTTCAGCTGTGGCGACAGGGCTGTTTTAGGCAAGAATGCAGAGCACAGACTGACTGGTTATTTACAGCCAGCATCCACTTGGAATATTCCATGCCCTTGTCATACCAGTTTGTTAAATATTTTGGATGTCACCTCTGCACAGCACATAAAGACTCCCTGGGCATTTTCACACTTGCCATTCAGGTTTATTTCCTGGAAGCTGCAATGCTGCACCTATGTGGCAAATTCCTAGATAAAAAAGAAGCTTGGTTTTCTCTCACTTTTCTTCTTCAGTGCTCTCCAGGGGAGTGCTACTTTCTGTTAGGAGAATTTTTCAGGAATCTAAAGGTACACTGAGAAAGCAATTTAGGAAATGCATTAGCTAATCCAAGTGAAGCAGAAATTTTGTTTGGTTCTCATACCAATTCACAGAAGATTGGTAATAAGAAGCAAGGATTGTTGGAGGGTGTGGTCCAATTTGGAAACCATCTCTGCTTGGGAAGGAAGATGAAAGACAAAGAAAAAGAAGGAGAAATCAATTGAGCTAGAAATAATTCTTGCAGCTGAAAACTCCAACTGAAATACCTGATTTTAAAAGATCTTATCTTTTAATGCATATGGAACAAAATTCAGTCTTTGTTCACTGGTTTTAAATAATGATAGTAGTTGCAGTATGGACACTTGAGTCAAACAAACTCTAGATCAGATCTTATCTCCTCTATCAAGAAGCTGGTGTCATTAGACTTCTATCTTCCTTGTCTAGCATTTCTTTCCACTTAGAGAGATACTATTGTTGAACACTTTCTGTGTGCCAGAACACTCTCTGAATTATGTGTTAATTAATTTAATCATCACAATAATCATTCCCCCATTTACACATGAGGAAGCTGAGGCTCACAGTGACTCCTTTTGTGTTTGTCACTCACATGGAATTTCACCCAGGTTGTCAGACCAGAGTCTGAAACCTAGGTCCTGTACATACCTCTCTTTCACATATATTTCCTGAGTATGGGGTTTTGTTA
Source organism: Sciurus vulgaris (assembly GCF_902686455.1). Classification (NCBI taxonomy): domain Eukaryota; kingdom Metazoa; phylum Chordata; class Mammalia; order Rodentia; family Sciuridae; genus Sciurus; species Sciurus vulgaris. Next base: position 121,723,649 of record NC_136469.1, on the reverse strand, counting down.
ATGGCAATTGTGAAGCAGGCCTATTATGTTCCAGGTGTTTTATTGCAAATTATATAGTATGTAGTGTAACAAGTGATAGTTTTGCTTTTTCCTGGCACAAAGAGTACTTCTTTTGAGTTGAATGATACCTATTAAAAAGCAGACTACTTTTTTCCTCCCACTCTTTTGAAGATCCCCACCCCATTACCAGGTATACCAGGTAATCTGTACTGGTTTACGGAATCCATATTGCTGTTAGCTAAATTTGTCGGGCAAAGGAGGGGCTTAGTATGTTTTCTGTAGCTAGAGAGCATATATAATATGCTATAATTATGGTATTAAATATCAGTAGCTCCGGGTTTCTCATGCAATTCAGAGAAGTGCCAAAATTTGCTTCATGGGCCTAAGCTTCAGGTTCTTCCTGTGTAAGGCACAGAGTTCAATGAGCCTTCAGCACTAAGCACAGCAGTTCTGTAGTTAGGCAAATAAAGTTCTAGGAATATTATATGCACTTCAGTACAGTAATTCTGGTACCCAAGTATAAAATCATTTAGTTTTTAAAGTTTGCAGATTCACTGGGTTACTTGAAATTGTCAAAGAGATGACTTAGAAAGTATAATTGTATAGAGTTGAAAGATGGACCGTATAAGCTCATAAAGAAATTTAATCATCCTGAGTTTCTTAATGTGTTTGCATAAATGAAGTGCATATACAATCAAAAGAACCTTAAGAAAAGACTAGCAAAGGTTATATTCAGGTTTCTTAATCTGGGAAAACAAAACAAAACAATATCTCCATGTAGACTGAAACTAAGGCTCCAATTACTCTGTGAAATCTGGCAGCAAAGCAATAGGAAAATAACCTTGAACACCTGCTGTGTGTTTATGTAAATCAAGTTCAGGCCAGGATTATTTCTCTAAAATTTCCCAGGTAATTGTGACTCAATAATTCTGACTTTATTGGTAATTACTGTGAATTTAATCAGTATTTCTTAAAATGCAGTTCTCAGACAATTTACATTAGCATAATCTGTTAAAATTGCAGTTCTGCAGACCCCCAAAACTTTGACCAGAAAATTCACCAATATCTTTCTCTCTCTCTCTCTCTTTTTACCCCCTCTGTTTAAATAAATATCCTTGTCAATCAGTTTTAAACCTCTTGACAAGGGTACACCCGTAAGTGGTACATTTTAGGCCAATGGTCTCCTTTCTAGCAGAGGCCTGTAGTAGCCACACCAATCATGAACACCCCAGAAAAAAATCATCCCTGATTCAAATGATAAGCTACAAAGGTCATCTGAACAGTAAAATATTGAGAAGGTTTTATTTATAATTTGCTAACTTTTATGGAAAATCTAATATGCCCCAGACTCTGTGATAAGAGATGTTAGTCATACCACTTTTTCAAGATAAAAGACAAAATACTTTATAATTAAAATAATTTGCTCTCTAAATGTCAGAATTCTTATTATGGATGAAGAATGTGCCAATTTTTCCTAGTCTAAAATCAATATTTCATTTGTAGTTGCTAAAATTTTCAGTTATTATGGTAATTTAACACAGTGTCACTTTTGGAATGGGCCAATCAGCTAACATTACATTTAAAAAAATATGTTTTCTTATGTTTTTATGTGTAGAATTCCCTCCCCAGAGGTGATTCAATTTCTAATTCTTCCCTACAGTTAAATAAAGATTTTAAAAGGTGGAACATGGTAGAAGTCACTGTCACCTAGAAAAAAATAATTGAATAATGTGACCTAGGATCTCTTCCAAGTATGAAATAATAAAGCCCATTTCTGGTGGAGATGCATTAAACAAACCTTCCAAGGAGCATAGGTTCTTATAAAGGGTGAGGTAATCAAGACTATAATAATGCCTAACCTATTTGAATGTAATTGTCCTCTGCAACACAAACAAATTATCTCTAAAACTTAGTTCCACTTCATAGATCTTATTTTGCTCATAAAACCACTGACCTCACCCACATTATCCCACATCCCAAGTTCATATCTTGTAACATGACATATAATTATTTAAGCAATCAGCCTCCGTCCATCCCTACTGTGACCCACCCCACTCCACCCCACATAGATGAACTCGCTTAACAGCATAAAATCACACCCATCTTCAAAGGAAGTTAAAAATGCATCTTCCACCATCCTCCATGCATCTTCCACCATCCTCCATGCATCTTCCACCATCCTCCATGCATCTTCCACCATCCTCCCCATGCATCTTCCACCATCCTCCATGCCAAGGCAATTGCTTCTTTTTAGTATAGACACTCTTGTTCTTACAGACATTTCTTGCATTTCTTTCCAGATGAGAAATGAAGGCTCAGTGTTACTGAGATAGGAAAAACATGATAAATATCTTTTCTGAACTCTCAAAATGACATAACCTAGGAAATAAGACATTCAGAAGAAAATTCCCTAACACTTTTCAGAATGGGATCTGAGGCACAGATTAAAATCTTAATCAAGTTGCTGTTAAGCATACAAGAGTGTAGTGGAGGACATACATCACAAGTACAAAAGATTTTGGGAGTGGAGACAAATTAAGAAGAGCCTCCAGATTTAATAGCTTTTGTGCAGGTGGAGGGGAGAATGAAAAGTCAAAGACAGAGGAAGGAAACAGTGTGAGCAGATTGGGAACTGCTGTTACAATGCTTGGGAGGAGAGAGGAAGCTGGTGTGAGACTGGGGAGAATATTAAGTGGGAGAGGAGTTTGGGTAAGTGTGTTAGAACAAAATCATGGCACCCCTTGATGGGCACACCAGGGGCTGTAACTGAGAGTGTGATGAGAGACTGCAGCTCTTGAATCAAAGACTTCCTTATTGGAATTTGGCAGTACTGCTTTTAAAAGGAGGAATAATTGAGGTTTGAAGAAAATGCAACCCAAATTTTATGACATTGAATGGGTGAAAAACAGGGAGGAGGGTGGTGTTAGTGGCAGCAGGCAGTGGGGAGAAGGATTCCACACTGGTGGCAAGATGTACCAGGAATGCCAAATTGTAGAGGTCATGATCTCCAAATTCTTTCTTTTTTATCTCCCACCTTTTTTTAAAAGTTGGTGTGGATTCCATTGCATCCTGTGTATGCCTGTGGGTGGATTTTCATTAGTTTCTATTATAATAGATCTCAATTTGGCCTTGAAAAAACTACCCAAATGAATAGAGTTACTTTCCTTCTCAAAACATAAAACCTAAAACTTGCTGGGAGATAGATTATTGTAGTATTTTTCTTCTTTTTTCATATATTATTTTCTTCCTTTGATTTCTAGATATAATTCTTTAGGTTACTTGGAGAGGAAAATAACACAGAGATTCTATACAAAGACAATAATTCCCCAATAGATATGAAAACTATGGAAGCTTTTTTCAAAAAACCATATCCAGACATGCTTCATTTCATAATCAAAAGCCAGATACTTAATGAATTAAATTGGATAATAGAGACTTGCTTTTGCCACACAAGCCTCCCATTTTTCTTGGTAATGATAAAAAATAGTTGAAGCTGTCAAGGGACTTGACTAACTAGAAACTACCAGTTGTGTGCTGGCTAAGTAAAAAGATTAATCATTCCCTCAAGCTAATTTCTGTTAATTAACCAAAATATCCAGGAGTGCCAAGACAAATTAAGCTTGTAAGGTAGTATTTTATAACCCCCTTTGGAAACCATATACCCACTCAGTATTTTCTATTGTCTGGCTGCATTTAATGTAAATAGCCCATCAAAAAATGCTGGAGTATAAGACTTTTAATAATGCTTTAAGGGAACTCTTTTGAAGGAGTTAGTCCTGGGGTGGAAGAAGGTAAGTTGGAAGAAATTAATAACAATCAGAGAAGAGAAGTTCATTTACGTAGTTGGCTCCTAGTTCTCTCACACACTTCCTTACTCTTTGCAACCTAAATTAGGCACATAGGCTGCATCTCTCTGGAAAGGACTGTCAGGACAGGAGGCAGCTGCACTCTGACTTTCTGGCACATGACTCCTTTGCTGACTTTGAAGCTGCAACCGGAGTGATTTCCAGCAGAGGATTCAGAGAGTTCTAATTTAGAGAACTAGAAGGAGCAGTACTTTAGGAATCCATCATGGGGCTTCTTTTCATATTCATTCAGAAACTCTCTCTCTCACTGTGTGTGTGTGTGTGTGTGTGTGTGTGTGTGTGTGTGTGTGTATGTGTGTGTGTGTGCATGTACAGTGTACCTCTACCAGGAACCCAGGAAAGTTTGTTTCTTAACATTGATTGTCTCAAACCACTCATAGGTTGCTTTATAAAAAGCCATGAATATCACTCTGGAAAGATCTAAAAATGAGTAATTGTGAGTGATATTGTATCTCCACATTTATCAGAATTCTTTTTCTCCTTCATTGCTAATATATTCGAGTCACTTCCTTTACAGAGACAAAATAATTTCTCTCATACACTCAGTGTTCTTCATCCTAAGGAAGACTACTAAGTATTCAAATGATTGACAGCAGGCATTCCTTAAAAGAATGCACTGGATTTGTTTTAAGGTACTTCTGTCTTAAAAAGAAACACAGTATTAGTTTTCCCCAAATTTACTTACGTTATATTAATTAATTGATGCTTATTTAGTCACTTGTTTCTTTGTTTATCTTTAGCTCCTGAACACATTCCATACTCTGACAGTAGCCTAGAAATGGCTCCTTCTTTTGTTAGAATTGTGGGGAGAAATGCCCTTAGTCCTGAAACTGTAGTTATTTGCCTACTGTCAGTGAATGTTGAAGCTGCCCCCCTCCCTCTCCCACCTCCCTGTGGTGTGTTAAACCAGATAGGAATGCCAAAGTTCCTCAGGCGTCTTTGGTCTCTAACCTCAACCCCCTACAGCATTTCCATTATGTCCTTCAATCCCTTTCAGTCCTGGTAAATCCCTGCCTCCTCAGGTGAGCATTTGTCTTACTTTGAAAGAATTTCCAGCGTCCATCATGTGGTTATTCATAAATGCCTGCCTGCCTGCCTGCCTGTCACTCCACAATTAGGATTTCTCTGGTTAAAAAATGCAAATCGAAATACAAGTGGGATTTAATATCTGGAGTCTCCCCAAAACGAATATCTAAAATCAGAAATTGATTTGTAGTAACTCCAGGAGGTTTTGTATCTACTTTCAACATAAATGGTGTTTGAAAGAAGTCAGTAAATAAAATAGTACGGAAACACTATTTGGTTGCCACTGCCAAGGTCTTATTGCTTAAACTAATTCTAGCTAGGATTTAGAGCAAAAGTCATTGTTAAATAAAAGCAAACAATTATACTGCTTGATATTCAAGGTCAAAAAGTGAGGATTGTTTTGTTTCACTAAAAACAATCAGTAGTTTTTCTGGAAACTGTGTATCTATTAAACATTTACCAAGTTCAGTAATAGCAAGTAATAACAAGCTATTTAAATCTGTGAAGTGCAGTATTTGTAAATAATTGTTCTCATTAAAAATGTATGATTATTTTAATAAGTGGATAAATTTTAATTTTAAAGACTTCAATACATTAAAATAGAATATCAACAAATAATCATGCATTTATAATATATTCCTTTGAAAGCTTTCTGTATACACCAATTATGAGAACTATCTTAGTTATGTTTAATTCCATCTTCTTATTTTCAAGAATTAAAATTAGCATGTATGTAGGCTGCCCTTTGTTATTTTCTCTGGTGACATTCTGGTGTCCCTAAATCTTCCCACTTTGTTATGATTATAATTTTCATAAAAAACCATACTTAAATGCCCCTCTTGCTGTATTCTTTTCTTTCTTCTGATCTTCTTCCCCAGATAATTCAGCCATTGCTGTCTGTGGAGTCCTCCACCAAGCATTTTGAAGTCAAGGCAGGAAAAGTCTCACTGATCAATGGAAAACTTTCTCTGAAAGGCGAAATAAAATTTTTCTTTTTCCTTCTTCATTTCTTTTTTCCCTTCCTCCCCTATTCCCATCCGTAGGGACAAATTTGACCTATATTTCAGTGAAGTTTAGAATATTTGGTATATTAAGAAATTTGACCAAGTGTACAATTTTAAGGACTGTACTTACTGTTCTCTGAAATCCAAGTTCCACTTCAAGTAATTGCATTGCTGATTCTGTGCTTTCTCCTCTTTAGAGAGAGAACCATGAAGGTGTCATGTAGGATTTGGGCTTTTCATTATGCAGTCGAAGTTTCTACCTTCTAACCCCTGGCTATTTTGGGCAAGTGTTCCCATGAAGCTTTTAAAAGAGGTTTTAAGAACTACAATTGTCTTCTCCTGTGTTGGCCACTTTGAAGTGGAAGTCACTTGGTCCATCTACTGATATACACACACCTGCTCTTGATTTTCATATATATCCAAAATTTTCCAACTGACCATTTTTCTCCCACGCTCATGTTTCAATGGTTGGCTATATTTCATGAGTATCACTCCAAAGGACACTAAATTATCACAGTGAACTGAAAATCATTTATATGGCCCAATTAATGGAGGGACAGTCTGTTAAAATCTGACTTCATAGTGTTCTGTAGGATTACATAGAAAATGTCTTGTAAGCTAACCAGGATTGACTAGTATCCTGGAGAATGTTTTCAATCCTAACTTTTGCCTCCAGTATGCTGCGTACCTTGGACCCCAGACTTTCCCTTTCTGAGCCTTAATTTCCCCATGTGGTGTATGATGACTGCATAAGTCACTGATTGTTTTTCAAGTACTTTTCCACACCAAAATTCCATTTTAAAAAATTGCTTCAACCCTCAAATGGAAGAATCATAGCACTCTGTTCAATAGCTCATACTGCCCTGCTGTCAGAAGACTAGAAATGAGTGTGTGCACGTGTGTGAAAATATTTATGTGCCAAGGAGTGCTATGATTTAGTGAGAAAGTATTGATATGGCCTACATATAAATATGTCCAAATCTTATTTGAATGATGTGACCTCAGGCAAGTTATTTCAACTTTCTGGATTTGGATTTCATCATTTACAAAAAAATAAAATAAAATTGGGATAGTAATACTTTTAAAGTTATTGTGAGACTTAAAACATCTATTCCATTATGTGGCAAAATTGGCATTCATCAAAAATTTTCTCTCCTTTCTAATAATTCTTTAATTTTAGCAATGTCTGAAATAACATACATTAATAACTAATTAATATATTACAAGTGAATGTTGAAAATTCAAGATAATTTGCCCCTTTGATAAATAATGAAAACTCAGCTTTCGTTGAAGCTAAATAAAGGAAAGATAATGAAAAGCCAGTCTTGAATAGGGAGACAGAAATTAATTGTTATCGCTACTATGAATAAAAACAATTTCATTTTTAAATAAAGTCATAATGAAACCATGTCTGATATTTTGGGACTCTTCAAGTTGATAACAGTTTGCACAGGTTAGGAAAGATCAGTGAATCATCAGATAGTTGAATGAAAGATCCCTTAAAAATTATGTTGGGACTACCTAAACTTGAAACTTAACCTCTGACTGATAAGTTGTTTATTCCTTTTGCCAAATAAGGAAATGTAAAATGAGAATAGACAATGAGATACTCCATATTACAAGTTTCAAAAGTGATAGACTACCTGAATCAGACATAAAAAATGACTTGAATTTTTAAAAATATAATCTGATAATAGAAAATGTATTCTCTTGCAAATCACAGCAGGTATTTCTGTCACTCCCAAACATTGTTCTCCTGCATGCTAATATGACAGGTAATATCATGTGATCTGAAAATCCAGTCTTGTTTTATTATCACTGCCTACTAGTGTTACTTATTGTTTCACCTAGATGTGTTTTGATTTCCAATTATATTGAAAGGCCCTGAAAGTCAGGGGCAATATTTTTAGTATTTTATATCTTTCCCAATGGCCACTAGCATGCATAAAATGAATTTTATTCTTCAGTATCTGTTGGACCTGTTTTTTCAGTAGTTAACGCACATTCTACACCAGCTCCTTAATCTATTATTTTCTAGCAAGTTTTTATTCACAATCCCCTGCCTGATGCTGTTTATTTTCCTATCCACTGATAGGGCATCACATCTCCCACCATGAGAACATGTTGAATCATTGCTTATTGTAAAACAGAATTGTTGCTCAGTCGTTTCAATTCTCTCAACAGTATCCTAGTTTCATTCCATTCATTAGACTGACAATGTTAATAGTTTTGGGAAATGAAGAACCTTTTGACATCTTCATTATCTTATATAGAAGTGAAGATGCTTCTTGCTTGAAGAAACACTAGCATTGTAATAATCACTTTGCACCTTCCAAGTCTCACATAAAATAACATTAGGCATAAAAGTTTTCAATATAACTATCTATACTGGAACTTCTTGGTAACAAAACACCAACACACTTGGGTAACATGTTTTCCCAAGTATTACACTAAAAATTCAAAATCACAATAATCTACAACTCATTAGATCATTATTGAAACTAAGATGTTATAATTAATTCAGACTACTTTTCTTGGAAAAGAATATATTAAGTGTTAGAAAAAGCATGGGGTTACCTTTCAAGTTTAACAAAGTTTAGTCCAAGCAATAGATACTATCAGACATAAAATGCAACCAAACATGAGTATTGATTATTATTCCTCAGCAAGAAGACCAAAGTCTTGAAAAGAAAAATAAATAGGATAACATTCAGATACATGTGATTCATTTATTGTTGATTAAAAGTCACCTACTAATATGTATTTTGAAATTACTTATTTTTTCCTAAAAATTGTTTCAAAATTCTAAATAATTCTTAACTTTTTAAAAGGGGAATTGATTTTGGTTAATTATGTGTGGAAAAACATGTTTCTATAGGAATATGAATTTATTTATGTTTCTGTGTACTTATTTGTTTTTAATCATGAAAGATTAAAAGCAAATTAGAACTGCAATTGTGGGGATAAATTAACCTTTCTCCCTGACCTCAGCTTCTTTCCTATTTGCACATAGTGTATTCCATCAACTACAAAATTAATACTTTATCTGTGAAGCATTTTAATGTTACCATAAAGTGTTGTGTCATTTGAAGGTTTTATCAAGTTTATTGATAGTAGATTATTGCTGGGAAACATTTCATATTTGGATACATAGATTTAGGATAGATTTAGTTATAAGGGAAATGAATTTGATGGATAATACAAGAAGATTTGAGCCTGATGAAAACTATCACAACTTTTCATAAGATTACTCCCTCACATTGAACTATCTAGTGCTACACAATCCAAGGTTAAAGCAAATATTTTGTTAGAAATAAATTTTAGACAATAAAAAGTCATGCTCTATCACTGAGTAAAATATAAGACTTTCAAAGATCCCTTTTTAAATTAATACAACATATCAGTTTTGTAATTATAATACAGTAATCAGGAATAATAAAGGATTCATTGTTCACCCTTCTTGTTAACCTTCCTTATTTATGTGACTTCTTAAGTCAGTGTGGATCTGATATGAAAATGTTTTGCATTATATTTCCATTACCCTCATTCTTTTTTGTTTTTTCCTCCTTTTTTTTTTCTTGCTGCCCATTATAGAGACTCAGAATTCATGCTCTATTATATTTTTGTTGGTACATAGACTCTATTAGAAGAGAATTATAGGTAGACAGGCAGGAATAGTAAGTATGAGGAGTGATCTGTTGTATAACATGGTGACTGTACTTAATAACAATATATTGTCTTATTGAAAATCATCAAAAGAGTAGATTGTAAGGATTCTCACCACACGAAATGATGATAAATATGTGAAGTAACTCATATGTTCCACAGTGCATATGAGCCATCCTACATTGTGCACATATTTCAAAACATCATATTGTACATGAAAAATATGTGGAATTATTACATGTCAATTAAAAACAAGTTAATTATAAAAAGAAGAGAATTGCAGGTGCCAAGGGGAGTTGATGAGAAAGAAGGAGTTATAGGAGGAACACTCTCTAGTACTCTGTCTCATTCATGCCCTATCTTTCCTTAAGAAACTTCATGAGCATTTTCAACAAACTTTCATCCACAGCCCCTGTAGCTGTTTCTCTCACTTCTGTTATTTCACTTTTACTGGATGGTGTGCTCATGCTCTGGGTTTTTGCCTTAAGAAGCCTCAACACTTTCTCCCTCATAAGAAAAAGAATAGTACTGCCATCCAAGCAAGACACCAAGGTTAGGCTTCATCTTCAGGATGAAGTTATCATCTCTCCACACTCTGTTTGGGTATTCCATTTCATATTTCTTCCTTTACAAAGTAAACTAACAAAACAAACCTTAGCCCTTTGGGTAATACATATATGATGAGCTACATTACATATAAAATAGCTCGGAGGATGTCAGAAGTCCTGGGGTCTTTTTTCCAAAAAATTTACTGTTGTTGCCCATATTTAACAGTTACCTCTCCTTCCACTCTTTTCCATGTGTTATCTCTTCTGTTGTCCTTCACCTTTCCAGGATAAGAAAAAAAACTTGAAACTATTTCTCATATACCAATAAAAGTGTACTGCAGAGTAAGAATTACAAAATTTTGTATTGTTTTTGTATTTATTTTTTATTTTTTATTAGAGCTTTATGGTTTATGCATAGTAGGTGGGTTCATCCTGACAAACTCAGACACGTATGGAAATCAACTTTGGTTAATGTTCCCTTTTTATTGCTCCCCCATTTTGTATTATTGATCTGAAAAGGGTTTAAAGATTTGAAGAGAAAATATTTAACTTTTTTAGCCATTAAACGTTAATTACAGTTGGCATCTGACAGATATATGTGAAATTCTTTCTGCAAAAATTGACTTCTCAAATGTAAAGAATTGACTATGTGTTTCTACTCTTATCCAGACATCTTTTACCTTTTTCTAGGATCAAGGAAAGAGCTGCAGGGCTACATTTGTAGCTTAGCTTTGGTCTCTACTTCAACCTAAGACATCAAGTTGGAGTTACATTAGCCAAAGACTTGGAAAAAATATTATTCAAATTATCCTCCCTCTTTCTTTCACCCCTATGTCTTCATGCATATGTGTATTTTTATCCTCATCTACCCAAAAAAAAAAAAAAAAAGACCTAGTTTTCTTTTAGTAGGAAAAGAAAAAGTAATACTATTCTGAAATATACTTACTATGAATAAATTTCTATTATTCTTTAGACAAAGATGAAATCTCAAAATATTTAAATATGGGGATATCTGATTGTAAAGTGAGTGCATGGTCAGCATCTAACTTTCAAATCAGATATGCTATTTGTTTAATAAAGAGATAACTTAGGAAATGTCAAAGGGAAAAAAAAAATGTTCTCTGCTTTCATTGATTGCAATCCAAAATCCTCATTAAATTTATATTTTCCAAAATAAAAGTGAAACACATATTACCAGAATTGCACCTTTAAAAATTGATGTAACAGGAGAGATTCCATATTCAGAAAAAATGAATGTGTAGTTGTATTTTGTATAATCATTGATAGCTTCATTTTCATCAAACTTCACTGCATGCAGAGTTTTAGCAATTTCTTAACACCTAAGATGTTAACATTTTTGTTTCTATATGTATGTGGCTTAGTATAAATTAAGTGGCAGTAATCAGTATGCATTTCTTGTAGAATGAAAACATAGTGACATTTTGAAATATTTTAATTGCATGTTCAGAAGTGCTAGTGGATATGCCAAAGTGAGAATAAGATCCTGAAACTAATTAATGTGGCTTCATTTATCAAGAGCACTAGAGCTGTTATAAATACTAATAATAGAATTGTAACAGTATATTTCTGTTTGTCTGTTGATACTTGGTACTGCCATAGTGTATGCCCCACACCACTGAGTTCAAGAAGGTCTTTGTGGTGTTTTAACAAAAAGCATTCCACATTTCTCTATAGCAAATTCTGAGACTTCTGTACTTGGGCTTCTTCATCTTTCACTAGTATCCATAGTTCTGAGATTGGGTGATCTGGAAAAAAAAAATTAATGACTATGCTCATTGTTTATGTTCATACATAAACATAAGGGAGTTGGACTCACTAGTATTATAGATCTTTTTGAGTAGCTCTAAAAGACCATGATTTTGTGATCATTAGCATAGGATGACAGTACCTCAAGAAAAGAATTAAGATTGGACCCAGGAGTAAATTTCCTGTGAATGTGTAATTACAGAAATTCATTTTGAGTTCCTATGAATCACCTCTACAGGCAAGCAGTTTACTTCTTCTATGGCAACAAAATTTCTACGATAAATTCAAAGGAGAAACCCATGGCAATAAGGCAATCCAGGTAGAATGTGGCAAATACAACTTAGTTAAAACTCTCATTTTAGGGAGACAGAAAGCCAGCCATATATAAATACAAACATGTGGAGAGAAATGGCCAGCAATTTTGAACAGTATTTGTTGCCAGGGACCAAAGGCAAGATTTGTGATAGCATTAAAAGAAAGGAAGGGTACATTAGTACATTGCATATGTGGATCTGCTTAGAAATTTCACTTGTATTTGGAGTCCCAAGCTCTGCAAGTTTCCTTTTGTAGTTTACCTTTGGTCTCTATTTATACCTAAGGCATCAAGTTGGGAGTTACATTGGCCAAATAACTCATAAGCTAATAAGCTAATCAGCTTGATTTTGATGGAACTTGTCATAACCCCCAAATATCTAATTACTATGACTTTTAAAAATGAAACCCTAGTCTTGTATATGAATCATCTTGAAAAACAGTATGATTTTCTACATGCAATAGGTAAAAGAATTGAGATAGGTATTTTTACTTCTTTCTCAAAAATCAAGGAAGAATTCCACAAATTGAGTAGTTCTTTAAATGTTAAAATTTTCCTTCTAATATTACGTTTTAAGACATGTAGGTTACAGCATTTTTTTTTCTTTTCTTTTTTCTTTTTCTTTTTTTTTTTTTTTTTGGACCTGCAGTTGATTTCTCCTTGCATGATAAGTGACAGCTACTGATTACATTAATATTCAGATCTCTGTCCTGTCTTCCCAAGAGGTCATTTTTAGGTTTTTTCTTTTTTAATTAGTCTTTTTTCTCCTGAGAATAGGATTATTTTTATCTAACATGAAGATGGTTTTTAGCTATAAGGACCTTTCTTAAAGCACTCGAAATAAACAAAATCATTTCCACTGTAAATCATCAAATAATTCACTATTATTTAGATAGTATAGCAAAAGTACAAAGTGAAACTTGTGAGAAATGTAGAAGAAATTCTTATTTTACTTGTTCCCTCTACAAAAACCGTCTAATGATCCTATAATATCATTATGAAGAAATGGTTGAACAATGACAAAGGTGATCTTTGTACAATTCAATTATTTATCTAAAATTTAAAATTATTCTAATATGACCAGATTACATTTGAGAATATCCTCATCTTTGGGCATAACATTCTCCAATACATTGTGCTATTTTACATCTTTAGAAAAATGGCAATTTCCATAGAATGTAGGGTAGAGAAACTGGTCCTTTCCTCAGTCTGGTCCTTTATGATTTTATGATGGATAAAGCTAATCAATATTATTATTCTACTGTTCTACAAAAATTGTTCTCTTTTTCCACTCACAGGGAAATGAAAATAAACAAAAGCAACAAAAACAAAACAATTCAAGTCCAAGAACTGATCCATTAATAAGGAAATGTTAGCACTTATTTCTTTGCCAGCTCACCTCCAAATATCATGCAATTAGCTTATATATAACCTAAGAAGATTAGAAAGAAGTAATTATCCATAACTATATTATATCAAGTTTCTACTTGAAAGTATTTTTGCTTGTTCACCTATTCCTGATATATTTTCTGTAAGGGCTCCCAGCTAATGCCCCAAAAGCTTCCCCGTATGGACTTTAAATTAGATGTATGAACCTCATTTAATAGCTGTACAATGTGGTGAATATTGATAGTATCTCTGGGAAACTTCATCATTAGTAATAAGTGAACTATGCTACATAACTTTAAGTCATGAGAATGACTATAAAATAGCATTTTCTTTCTGTTCTAGATACATAAGATCAAAAAATAAATGAATACATTTAATTCTTATACATAATTTTAGGAGTCTTTCGAAGCATGGTAGTGCCATAGAAACATGTTTTATTTTATAGATTACTTGGAATATGAAGCAACAAATAACATTAATGTATAGTCACATACTAACGAGACCTAAGAAGTACCTATTTTGGCAATTCAAGAATGTGTGCCAAGGAGGAAAGAATCTCCTAGGTACTTTAGGAAATATTTAATTTATAAGAAATACATTATATTGCAAATAGTGTTGGTTCACTAAAGTCACTGTCATGATGAGGCTGAGCTAAGGGAGAAACATAAATTATTTTAAAAGCCAAATTTATATCTATGAAAACATGGAATTCCCTGGAAAGCACATAAATATGAGTTGCATAAAAATATCCATTCAAAAAAATTGTACATCACCCAATTTGGCCATATGAATCACCACATGAGAAAGGAAGATTAAACCATTAGCCATCATGGTAGGCAGATGGAAACTGCATGATAATAGCGTGTGATAAAAAATGAGGGATGTATTTTGTGGTAATCACATTATTTTGGCATGTTTATGCCCACAAATGTATCAACTCTATACAAATTCCCTACATGGTGAAATACTGAGAATAATTAGCATATTGTAATATGTTAGATAGGTGGATAGTGGGTGGCTAGATAGAATTATCACCTACATATTCTTAGTTTACTATAAACAATTGTATACACTACAGTCTGAATCAAATTTAAACAGAGTTCTCAGTTTATGAGAAACCTAACATTTTCCATATGCACTGTCATATTTCATTCTTTTCTAATATTCATATTTCATTAGCATTTAGTACCCAGGCCTTGGGGGGTTTTTTGAAAAGAATTATAAATATATTCAATTTCTATATTTGTGAACAATTTATCATTTAAGTTACCATCAAGGCCTAGTTAGTTTGTGTAATACACTAAATTCATTTAAATCCCACCTCTTCTACTTTTGATATGCAAATATTTTCACTTTGATGTTGTAGCAATACAAATTGAAGTTTGAACATGAACTGCTAATGTTAATTTGATTACTTTTCTATTAGTGCTGAGTGCTACAAAATTAGCAAGAGATTTGTTTAAAAAAAATGAAACTGGGAATGGAAGAACTCTTTCTCTGCAGGCCCTCTGCAATGATGGTAGTATTAATGCATGTACATTAATGCTTGATGATTCTCATACAGCAATAGATGCAATTTTGAAGACAATTCATGATTTTTAGAAAAGCCGACGGCTTGATTTCTTTATTTATACTGTAATTTGAAAGTCCTCACTCGACTTTTTTAACAGGTCAGAGAGTTCAAATCTACTTTAAATATTTATTGCAGATGGTTTAGACCACAATTTACTTTTAGCAGCAAAAAAAAAAAAAAAAAAAGTTTAATATAGTAAAGACAAGGTGCCTGAATTGTGAATTCAACACATTTTTGATAGAGTAGATTGAGCTTTAAAAATATATATATATATATACTTGTTTCTCTGTTTTATTTCATAAAGTTGAAGAGATTTCTAATGACCTGTAAAAGCAAGTATGATAGATATATATGGTTGTAAATCAAACTATGATAGGTAGACCTGGAAGCTGTTGGAAAATGATTTCTCTCTCCCTTTTTTAGGTAGAGCTTAAAAATAATACCTCACCTAGCATATATAGCTCAATAATATGTACGATTTCCCAGTGGTGGTGCTGCAGTAATACCTGCCACCTGTAGTGTGCCTGCAGTGTGCATGTTGCTTGTCTGTTTATCGATGAAATGTCTGTGTAGTGTCTGTCTGTAATTTGCATTATGCCTGAAAGTCTCTATGCTCATTAACCTTTTACAGGTGCCGCACCATTCCAAGGAACTACAGGTACTAAAAGAATGGGCAGTACTTATAAAGACAAGGCACAACACCCTTAAGAGCTAACCTCTTTCCTTACTCGCCCTTAGGCAATGTTTGGAGGTCACTGGTAGAAGACTCAATGAGTTAGATACAAATGACCAAACTGAGAAAGTCAAACAGGCTAGCTAATGTCTGAATGAGGGCCATGCTGTCCACTGCAGACTTACTGCTGATTACCTGACACCGTCCCCAAAACCATAGCTTTCAAATAAAAAGAGAGAAATGGAGCGAGGGAGAGAAATGAATCAATTATTATTTGTCTATCGTCAAAAGTTTTTCCTCAAGATGTGACTGAAAAAACACATTGGAATTTATTCACTTGCTGTTTATTTTTTGTAGTGTGCTCAACAATATATGTGATATATGAAAATGTAATACAAAGGTCGACTAGGTTAGAATGTTGATAGAGATTAATAATGGACCAAGGAATCACAAACAGAATTAATTACGCTAAGGATTAAATATTGAATTCTATTTGGCTGATTCTCTTTATAATTATAATAAAATTTTAATGTAATATAATCGATTAAATAAGATCAAGCAGTTGGCATTTTATTTTAATAAAATATATAAATTTTGTACCTAGGGAGAGAAACATAAGCAGGGAGAAAAACATAAGCAGTGATATGGTCTCGTAGAAGTGGGGTAACATGTGCGTATGTATATATGTGTATCTATCTATCTATTTATTATCTATCAATCATCCTTCAGTTCCTGAATATATTAAATTCTATATGTGAGGGAAAAGAAAATATTCTCACCCTTTTTAGCCAATGCCTCAAAATATTATTTTTTTCTCTTGTGAAAATTATATAGTTTACGTATTTGCTATTTTTTTTTTCCAGGACATTATTTAAGAAGCCTTAAGTTGATCTACCTTGGGTAAACTTTTATTAAGGAGGTATTAGTAGACTTGGGCAAAGCAATCACATAATCCACCAGATTTTTTATAGTTGATGAATGATATTGTGATTATAATAATCATCAATGATTTTAAAAATAAAGATGCCAATGATATTAATCTTTATCCTTGGAACAATTTTCATGCGATTAAAGTGGGCCCAGCATCATGTGGGTCATCTTCTATTTGAAGGCTTCACAATCTAAAATGCTATCTCATTCAATCTCTCATTTAAAAATACAAACTCTTGAATAAGTGTTTTATGCAAACTCTTAATAATAACCCCCATGTGTTTTAGTCAGCTTTTTCACTGCTATGGCTAAAGGACCTGACAAGAACAGTTTTGAGGAGGAAATGTTTATTTAGGGGTCACAGTTTCAGAGGTCTCAGGCATAGACAGCTGGCTCTATTCCTCAGGGCTCCAGGTGAAAGAGTGGCAGAGAAAGGCAGCTCACATAGTGATCAGCCCCCAGAAAGAGACTCCAGTAGCCAGATACAAAATATATACCCCAAAGGCATGCCCCCAGAGGCCCAAGTCCTCCTGCCACACCCCACCTGCCTTCAGCTACCACTCAGTTAATCCCATCAGGAGATTAATTTGCTGATTGGGTTAATACTTTCATAACCCAATCATTTCTCCTGTAAACTTTCTTGCATTATCTCACACGTGAGCTTTTGGTGAACACATCACGCCTAACACCATGCCCTCTTTTTACAACAAGTATAACATAATTAGCTATAATTCTTTACATGTGTAAAGAACATAATTGGGGATTTTCAACGGTCAGGAAGGAAGGCATCCTACTTTCTTCTCTTTAAGGGATACATGCTATAGACATAAATGCTCATTTCTTGTTTACCTCAGACCGTTTCCTTCAGTCCAGATGTTAACACTTTTCAGAAAGTCATCCACAGGTCTAGGGATATAGTCCAGTGACAGAGCATTTACCTAGCATGCAGGAGGCCCTGAGTTCTATCCCACCACCGCAAAAAACCCCAAAGTCTGTATTTTCACACTTTTCCTGTTTCACCATAATTTGGAACTACTCAAATCACCACTGAAATATTATGGCTCTTAAAAAGATATCTCCTGAGTTATTCCATTTGCTGAGACCTGCTCTGGAGTCTTCCGGTCAGTTTCCATTTGCCAGTCATTCTTTGCATTTAAACAGTGTGTCCACTGGATCCTGTAAAAGATAACATAAAATTGACAGTTTACCTTTCTCTGAAGAGTGCAGTTGTGAGAAAGAAAAAGAGGATGAAGTCTATACATGGGAAGAGAGTTTAGGGTCCAGCATCCTCATCTGAAGCAGCACTTAGTCCTTAGTTCCAGTTAGATCAATGCTTCCAAGACCAAAACTGATTTTTTTCTCAAATTTTATTTAATCTTAATTTACATTTAAAAGGCCACATTTGGCCAGTGGTCATCATATTAAACAGTGCAGATTTAGATGCTAATCTTCTCATTTAATTTTAAAAGGAAAAGTTTAAACGGTTTCAATCTTGCATTTGAAATGACACCAAGGAATAAAACTGATGATGACTCCTGTGAACATTGTGTTCTTTTGCTAACTCCAGACTACTTATCTTGACTTCTAGTGTTTTTAACTTCCTCCTTCACTGAATACACTTAAAATATTGTTAAAGATTAAGATATTATCTATATTATATATATAATTTGTATGTAACTAATATAGTACAATATATCATGTTCATAAAATATAAAAATATACAATCACAAATTTTCCTTATTAGTGAATTTTCAATAATTATTTATACAAAGATTTCATGCAGTTATTAATCATGGAGTTCTCTTTCAAACTGCTCCTGTGTGCTGGTTAGAGCCCTGGCTTTGGAGTCAAACAAACAGGGGATCAAGTATTAGTTCTGTGACTAGCTGATTGACCTTGGGCAAATAACTAAGCCTTTCAAGGCATTCATTTCCTTATCAATAAACAGGGCTAATAATGATTCATAGCACCATGAGGTAGTAAAAAGGAGCATGGAGCATCATTTTGCAAGGCTTCTAGTGTTAACTAAGCAGAAGTCAGCACATCAGCCAGTGTTTCTTATTCTTTATGTTGCAAAAGGATCATTTGAGTGCAACAAATTCTCAAAAGGAATATTTTGCATTGTTTTGGCTTTTGTGCACAGCAATGGATAATTTCCAACACAACTGAATATAAACAGTATCAGTGGATTTTAATAATTCTTCCTCTACTAGTCACACAAAAAGACTTGAGGTGATCTTAACAGGACACCTCAGATTAACAATTCTTTATAGTTTGGAGAAAATGATAGTATTTTCAAGCATTTGAAATATATTCCCAAGAAAGGAAAAATACATGTAATCTTGCTTCCTTTTGGGCTTCTTTTTTCTACATTTGGAGATAAAATTTCCAAGTCATGTACTCATTAGCTTTCAGATAGGGCTATTTATGTACCACAGCCAAACTTAAGTAATAACTCTTGTAATTTTAGAGGCTTTCATTTGTGATCTTGTAGATCATTTATGTCAGTCGAAGGATTTGACGCTACCAAGTGGGATGTGAAGAAAGAAAAAGAAAAAAAAAAGATCGACTCCAAGTATATGTAACAAACTCTTCATGCCCTGCCCCCAACCACTATTATTAACATCAGAATCCTTTGAGGGCAATTGTTCTGTTATTTTTCAACAAACAACTTACAAACATGAAACTGCCACTCAGAACTACCAAAGGTGACAGTCTGTGGTTCTTCCAACACTAGTTTCTGCACTTGTCATGCGCAATATCTTAAGGGGATAGATACTGTACTTGGCAAGTAATTTAAGAAATAATGTGTTCAGATGAATTCATATCAGGGTATTATGTATGGACTTTGCAAGGTGATTCACAGTGTCCCTTGAATCTAATGCATC
The DNA here is from genome assembly GCF_902686455.1 of Sciurus vulgaris. Taxonomy (NCBI): domain Eukaryota; kingdom Metazoa; phylum Chordata; class Mammalia; order Rodentia; family Sciuridae; genus Sciurus; species Sciurus vulgaris. The sequence continues at coordinate 121,704,006 of NC_136469.1, read as the reverse complement.
CATAACCTAAATGAAATTAAAGTTTGTGGAGAAGGGATCATCAAAGTCACAAGATAGTATGACACTGATAATGATGGTACATATAGCATACATAAAACATGATACTTTCTAAATTGCAGGGAAAATACATCCCCAATGTAAATATTAGGTAATTGTGAAAAAACAGCATTATCATATCTGAGCACCAGATTCAATGTCTCTTTAGGTTTTGATACTGTCTTACAAGAAAAAGCAAATTAGGACAAGAAAACTATGTAATTTTATTTTTATTTTTGTTTTACAAAAAGAGTATTATTTTAAAGTTTTGAAAAACACTTTCATTTAAATTTTTAGTTAAATAATGATGATCTTTTAAAAAAAGGCTTAGGGTAGGAATGTTTACATATTAAGTAAAAGATTGGGATAAAATGCTTTAAAAAAACTACAATGTTCATCAAATGTTTAGAAAAGAGTGCTTTTTTGTGGGTATATGTTCACAGTTTATAGCATCCCCAAAATATTTAAGTCTGAAAACTAGAAAATAAACAGGAAAGCAAGGTTGGCAACTATTTGAATAGAAACCATACATATTTGAATAGCATGTACACTCAATTGCCTAGAGATAACTCAAGGTATTAGTAGAGTTATTTGAAATGCTGAAGAAGAATCAGTTCTATCTAGAAAACCAAGCCTAATGGAGGAAAATATTTTTCCTACCTGTTTAGGTTGGAATAAAAATCTCTCAGGATTATCAACTCTCATAATCTACAATGCTTATCCTTTTAAAAGTACAATGCAGTCTGTAAAAATGAAAAAATGATAATAAAAAATGAAAACAAAAAGTACATATACTATGTCCTTAAGAATAAACTCTGCATTCTTGCCTTTATATATATGATGTCAAATTGCAAGACTTGGATAGTCATAAAATTTAGTTGGCCTTGGGACACGATGATCTGAAGTCTCTGTGTTCTCAAAGGCAATCTGGCTAATTCAGGTCAGTGTCACTGAATAGACCACCCATGATAGATGTGTGACATTATGCTGTGATATGAATAAGCAGCCATTTGAAGCAGATGAAGAGAAGCAGATTTGTTTTTGTTTGTCTTTATTTCCTACCACCCAAATTTGATTCTTAGCTTTCAATAGTCAAAATTAAATAGGATGACAGAAATTTATATTTGGAAAGATAGATGACTAAATCATATTTGCATAAAACTCAGAACAGCCTTCTAACATCTCATCTTAAAGTCATCAAAGAGATGAATACCGTGAATTCTACTTAGTTATTTGAAAATAATTTATATGTTGAGTTGCTCCTAATAATGTTTGAATTTAATAACCAATAGGTTTATGTGCTCAAGTTTGTACTTTTTGTGCAATGTCTTGGTGAAAGTCAAAGTATACTTTGAAAATATATAAAGAAATTACTTCTTTATTAGAAATAGGTACAATAATAAAAATTATGCTTTTCAAATCAGATAGTCATACTTAAAACTGTCACCAAAATTGACTTGGCTTAGGAAGCTAAAATATCTCAATATACAGATCTCTGCCATCTCATAGAGATGCTACTAGTCAACTGGGACAACAGAGCAATTGAAGTATGGCTAGTCCAAACTGACATGTGCTGTATTAACAGACATACCAGATTTAACGGATTTAGTACAGACAAAAAGAATGAAAAATATCTTATTAGTGATTTCATATTGATGCAATGATATTTTGAATATATTGGTTTGAATAGCATTCATATTAGTGTTATTTTTATTTATGTGCTTTTTTTAAACAAGCCTATAATGATATTTTAAGTTATCTCTGTGGCCCTCAGGTGCAATTTGCATTGTATTTATATTGGTCAGAATTGATGCAGTCATGGTTTATCTTAATGCACCAAAGAAAAATTCTGACCAGGCATGGTGCCGCATGCCTGTAATCCCAGAAACTTGGAAGGCCAAGGCAGGAGAATCACAAGTTCAAAGTCAGCCTCAGCAAATTAGTAAGTTCTTAAGCAATTTAGCAAGATCCTATCTCAAAAGTTAAATAAATAAATAAATAAATAAATAAATAAATAAATAAATAAATAAATAGAAAGAACTGAGACTGTCGTTCAGCGGTAAATTGCCCTGGGTTCAAAAAGAAGAAAGGAAGAAAAAGAAAATTTCTGCAACTTAAACATAAACAATGATGCAAGTATATGTTGATTTTGAATAACTATTGTAACAAATTTCCAGTAACTTATAATAATACTAATTTATTATCTCTTAATTCTGGAGTTTGGCAGTCCCAAGTGGATCCCACTGGGTTAAAATCAAGATGTCAGCAAGGCTGCATTCCTTTTCCAGGCTCTTGGGAAATAATTATTCTTAGTTTGTTCAACTTTATTTATTAGTGGCCATCTCTTCCTGGTGTTCAAAGCAACATTTTACAAAGTACTTTTCACATGGCAACTACAACTTGTGTGACTCTCTCTCTCTCTCTCTCTCTCTCTCTCTCTCTCTCTCTCTGCCTCCCTTTGCACTTATAGGGACCATATGATTACATTAAATCCACCTAAACAAATAGGGGAAATCTTCCCATCTCAAGGTCAGATGATCTGCTTCTTTGATCGCCCCTTTGTCACACAATCTGACATACTCACAGGTTCCTGGGATTAGGATGTGGACATCTTTAGGTGGTCATTATTCTGCCTAGTTCAATGTTAGACATATATTAACATTTAATGCATTAGATAAAAGTATAAAAATCCATCTATCATCCATCTATCTGTCATCTATCTTATCTTCTCTCCCTCATGAAAAACATCAGTTTCTTTCTTCAGAATGTCCCCTCTCCTTTTCTTTTGGTACTGATTTTTGTTATCATCCAGGACCTCTAAACTTATTATAATTTTTTATCTTATCCAAATAGTCATAGCCAATGGCTAGTACATAAGAACGTAGGAAAACTAAGTTGTCCATTTTAATTTGGTGGCACTAATTGGATCAAAATCCCTCAGAGATTAGCATCATTTACTATATTCCTCAGGCAGATTAATAACTGACCCAATAGACACCTCAGAAAGAACAGAGTGTGAATACCAATGCGTAAGCATGTTTTTCAGCATGGATAGAATCATTAGACTTTTCATCAAGAAGAAAAGGTTTTGAGACAAAGCCAAACAAAAGGAAGAAGAAAACTAATTTTTTGCCCCTTCAGGAGACTGTTTGTTTGGCATACCTGCTCAAACAAATTATCTTGGGACAGGCTACTGTTAAGGGAAAAGTGAGTCTGCTCAAAAACTATGCCAGATATTTAGCAACATGTTGTCAGATTCTGGAAAAATTTTTCTCTTATTTTGAGAGTGTAGTTGATTAGACCCATTTTTCACCATTGTGTTTTTTATATTGGAAGATAACTAGACTTAATTATACAACAATTGTTGAGACTAGAGCTTAGAAGTCAGAATTTGGTCATTGTATTTTTACACAAAAGGACTCAAAGACTTTTTCAAAGGTAACAATTCATGGTTTTAAATTAAGCCCATCTTTTAAGATATTCTCCTCTGAATTACAATGTTTAAATTGTTTTCTTGTTGTCAGTATTGATAATGATTTAACAAGACTTAAGAACACTGTTCATTTGCCCTATTGAACAAAGCTAAATTGGCTACTAATTGCCAAAATTATAATAGTAAAATCAGCAAACTCTAAACATGGAGATTTAAATACCATGGGTATTTTAAAAAGCTGAGTATTTTCTTTCTTTTTTTGAGTTTTGCTTTCTTTTTGCTTCTTTGCTTTGCTCACACCAATGAAATGAAAAACATCTTCCTGGAAAGTTTACATTATTTTCATGTAGAAAATTTTAGTCAGCAATTTGCCATGTAAAGATAGATAAAATGGGGTGGAAGGGGGTAAAAAAAAAGATAGATAAAATAAAGTTAAATCGAGGAAGGCAACATAAATTTATTTATAATTCTGTATACTTACAGAGCTCTCTTCTTCATTTAAGAAATGATTATTGTAAAAAATTGTCTATTCAATATTAGTAATAAGTTATGACATGGAAGGAAAATATTTTTGCTGTAAAAATTAGTTCAGAGTAGTTTCAATCCCAACTTGGATACTTTTGTTAGATTCTGAAACCCTTTAGGTTAGAGATCTATTTCAATAAATTTAGAATTTATATTATTTAGAAATCTATATTATTTAGAAAATATGGGTGTGGATGGTAGTAAATTTCAAATATTCCTGCAACAGGTAAAATCCTAAAACTGAGGGTAGAGACAGTCAGATTTTGAGGCACTGATCACAGCAAAATCTGTATGTATTTAAATGCAGTGACAAATTACACAAAAATAATTGTCCATTGACTCAGACGTTTGCCTCAGAAACATGTGCCTACACAAGTTACTTTTTCTTAAAGCATGCAAATAATGTTGAACACTTTCCTCAACCTAGTTTTGAATGAGCATAATGTGTTGGTGATAAAATATGGTGAATAATACATTTGTACTCAAAACATTTTTAAGGAACACCTACTAAAGAAAAGTCAGCAAGCGAAATTATCTAACTTTTGTCCTTATTTTTACTGGGGAATATGAGAAATAAATAATCATAAAGTACCCAAATATATTTTAATAGTTTGCCTGGGTGTGGTGCTCATGCCTATAATCCCAGTGACTAAGGAGGCTGGGGCAGGAGGATTGCAAATTCAAAGCCAGACTCAGCAACTTAGCTAGGCCCTGAGTAATTTAGCAAGACACTGTCTCAAGGAAAAAAAAGAAATAAAAGAAAAAGAAAAGAAAAAGAGAAAAGAGCTGCAGATGTGGCCTAGTGGCTAAGCATCCTTGGGTTCAATCAAATAGAAATTAATCTCTAAAGGAACTAAAAGTGTTAATTAAGTAAAACATAATGAGAAACTTTATTGAACTATTTTTAAACAAAATAAAAGTTCAAAGTAGGAAATTATGAACTTTTCCAGGAAAATATTGGACATATTTGCAAAGAAAATGACCTTTGAAATAGACTTTGAAAGTTAAATGGTAGTTGGTCACACTGAGATGGAAGGAAGGGCTTCCGGTAAGGAAAACTGCCAGAATGAACCAAAGCAGAGCAGATGAAAACTCTAGGTTGTGGTATCCTCTTGACCTTCCAACAGTGGTTTCCATTTAGAGAATAGAACAGTGTTAGTTAATTGAATAGCTACAGGATTTGTGATTTTATGCATTAGAATTGTACAGGATAAATAGGATGGGGGCAGGGAGGAAATGATAGAAATACCCAGTTCGTGTTGGTGGTTGTCTCAGTATGATGAGAATATGATTCAATCACTGTGGACAATAGAACTTAGTAGAAGAAATCTTCCTGAAATATGGTCCTTGGAGCAGTTTGTTGACATTACCTGGCAACTTGCCCAAAATATCAGTTGCCTGGGGCCCATTGGAAGCCTATTGAATCAAAAGCCCTGAGCCTGGGATTTAGCAATCCATGATTTAACAAGCATCTGAGACATACTACTATTTGAGTACAACTGCCTAGAGATATATTTCCAGAGTAGAATTCCCTGAATTGAAGGATTCAATGGATTTGAAAAGAAGGAAAAAATGAACTAATAAAGAACAGCAAAATTTTCTTGTAAACAACTAAGTAGAACAATGATATCATTGATCTTGCATCTCTAGTAAAAGAAGGTAGGGTATTTAAGACAACAGATTACACTGAAAAGGGTGATTTTAAAAATATGCAATTGATGAGAGAGCTCTTATTACAAAGTTATAGGTCTGGGGCCAAATGTGGGGAATTTATCTTGACTAGACCCATTTCTGGTTTTTATTGAAACAAAAGGTCTGTTATTAATGTGTTTGTAGTCTACCTCTGCAGAGAAGAAACCTGAACCATTAGAATATATGGTATACCAGCAAGCACCTTGGACTTTGGGGTCAGAAGACCTAAATCACAGCTTATGGTACATCTATAATTCCCCATAGCTGTGTTACCTTTGATAACTTCTTAGAGCTCTGTGTTTTTTGTTTGTTTGATGTTTGTTATGTGGTCTTAACTACACCCATCAGGATCACGGAAGAATAACCTGTCTTTTGTTAACTGTTGTCAGGAAACAATGTAATAACAGTATTACAGGCATGTTATTACAAGTAGGTAATAACAGCATTGCCACTGGCAACAGGAAGCTTGTAATATATGGTAAATTCTTCCTTCTTAGCTATTAGCTGATTGCACAGCATTTCCTTTGAGTTATCCAAATATTTAGTGGAGAAATAATGAATTTGAGGAAAGAATGGAAGAAAAAGAAAAATATTTCTGAGGATATTTCCAAACAGAGGAAATCAAGACCAAATTGTTACCTAGAAACTCATTTGAATAGAGCATTCCTAACATAGCTTCATATCCTTAAGTGTCCTAGAGAAAATTCTTGAGCAATACATCTGAAAATATTTACTGAGGGATTGCAGAAAAAAATGACTAAGGTTGTTTTGGAGAGATGTGAGACCAAGAGATATATTACATTTCAAATATAAAATAGCAATGCTCTGTAATGTTTTGCTATCAGCTACACCAATTAATGCAGATGATGCTAATTAAAAGTAAATTTAGAGAGTGATTAGGTTCTCTCACCATTGTTAGGGAGAATTGATTCTTCTATAGATCTAATATGTTAAAGTAAGAAGTTAATGATTTATTGATGTATTTTAAAGCACCTAATTTAGACTATAATTCTGAGGAAAACATTTGTGTTAATATTGAATATTAAAAGACAAACGTTTTCTCTTGGAAAAGGAATGGTACCATTTGTGTAACCCTAGAGCAACGCACATGTTGATGTTTCAAATAAATTATTGTGTGTGGCTGTATAATCTCAATTTTAGTTTTACAAAACTTATAATACAAGAATTCTATTGCACATGTGCTCATTTATATGGCAGTATACAGCTGTGTGTGGCATAATAACTTTATTGAACAAAATTATGTGCTGTACAACTTGCTGCAAAAATTTCATGGTCCCATCTGGACTAGCTATACCACAGAGAAGGCTGAAGTGGGCAGAGTTTTTACAAAATAACAGAAATCAGCAGTAGGTTTCTGCTGTCAGTTCTAACATTAAGAAAATAAGGTCCGTAGGTGTTAAAGCTAGAAGAATGCCTTCATAACCAAAGGGGCTTCTATTTGGCACAGATTCACTTATTCCTCCAGGAAAGTGTATATAGGTAGATAGCTGGTTCACATCTGAACGTATTGATCTGAGAGGAATGAAGTTTATAAAATCTGTTGTTTTCTTTTTTAAACAAAGAATCAGCTGAGTTTTGAACAGATTCTTGTACTTTGTCAACATAGAGTTAAATGACCTGTTTTTCTGGGAAATTATTTTCAGAGGGTGTAAATTTGGGGCCACACTGTGGAAGAGTTTTACTGAATGTTGTGAAGTGAAACAGAGGACAATTTCAGCAGGGACAAGACAGAAGAGACAGCAGGATGCACGTACTCAGGGCTTTCTTCTCATGTCTTTCCTGTCGCTTTCCTCCCATGAATTCATGTGACACAAAGAATATAGAGACAAAGAAAAGAAAAAGAAATAGCAAAAACTCTATCTGTACAAAATCTAGTAAAACTGAATTCAATCCCCTGTGCCAAAAAAGAAGCAAAAAGGAAAAAAAAAAAAAAACAAAAACAAAAAAAAAACAAAAACTTTAGAACAACAGAATTGTGTGTTCTCCCAAAATGTTCTTAAATCTGGCAAAATGGTGATAAAATGGGGATGGTATTATTATCTTTCATGGTACCTATTCATTTTGCTATGATGGCATATTTTATACATTTTGGGATCCACATATACACACATATGAACACGTTTATAAAGATGGCAAAACTTCAAAAGTATATTAATTGTTTGGTAAAACAAGGACCTGGGCAGTAGTAGAGTGTGCAAAACTGTTTTGATGATAAAAATGTGTGTCACGTTAGTATCTCAACTCAACATAAGCTCTTATTTTCATGGATTCTAGTAAGGACATGTTAGCTAAATATGAAACCATCTATAACAAAAGTCCCTGGGAAAACAGAAAGCTCCTGACATATGCCACAACTTGACTTTCACATTCTATTACAAAGTGTATTAGGCAAAATCAGGTAATATATTTTGATTCCAAAAACATAAAAGGATAAAACCAATATGCACTTTGTGTGTATCAGTGCTGAAATTTTTTTGGAAATATATTTTTAAATAGTTTATTTTTTCAAGATAAAATGTTAAACACATGCTTATACATACATAATTAATGAGAATTACAAGACCATGGGCAACTTGGAGCTTCCCTAATATATATGAGAGCTTTCATTGAATAGGACCTCAGATTCTGTTGTGTATGTGTTTCTGTATATAGTTATATATCTAATGCATTTGATGACCATGTACATATACACACACATACACACAGAAATACACATTCAAATAGACAACCCCTCAGCTAACTTGTATTCATCCAATGACCTCACACACGTTTATCAGCGTGAATTTACATTTTAAAATGGAATTTCAAGCAACCTACTAACACAGTTTTTAAACGATCAGGTGAAGAAAGTGAGCCAAAACCTGATAATAGAGAGATTGTTTGGAAATGTACCTTTTGTTGTTGTCTTTCTTGTTGGGAATAGTTACACGAATGAAGAGAAAATCCAATAATATGTTGGAAACAAAAATATTTACCCCTCCTTCCATGATTAACACTGTTATTATTTTCATAACAAGTATAACATTGAAGTCCAATTGAACAATTGTAAGCAACAACAAAACAACAGAAGCATCATTTGGACTGTACTATTGAAATTAATTATAAACTCCTAAAAATAATGATCAAATATGTGAACCAATATAATAGAATATAGCTTCATTTAACACATAAGACAAGCTGCTTTGGCATTATAAACAACTTTAAGCAAAAACCCATTCCTCCACCCCCATAAATTCTGTCAATTTTTCTGTTTTTCACCTCATTGGGAATTATCAGCATGTTTATAAACACATGTACTTGAACAAAATAAATTGAAAAATAGAGTGATCATTATTTAACCAATAGACACAAAGAGAATAGGCATGCTCGTAGTCAAACTTTTTTATTCTGGGCTACATTAGCCTCTCCAAGGGATGAAATGAGAAACATTCAGGCACCATGATTTCACCAGCAGTACATGTTCACACAGTTCCAAGCTAGACACATCATTCCTATTTGAAGCACCCTTCATGATTTAATAGCACTTAATAGCCCAGCAGTTTCACTGTACTATTCAAAGTGCTCCCATATATTTAATGTAGACTGGTTTTTAAAATAAATTGGCATAAATAATCCTGATAGTGTTATAGGCCCTACTTAGATGACTCTTGGGTATAGAGGGCAAGATTTTTTGCAATGATGCTAACAAAATTAGTTTATGATGCATGACTTAAGAACAGAAATAAAACCCAAGAAAATTAGAAAATACACCATGTAAGCCAATAACAAAATTTCACCCAAGTAGAATATTTCTTTAAATAAAGCCATGCTTTAGTAATTAATGCAAATTTTATAATAATTTTGGCATGAAATAATTACTCCTTGAGGTATTCTCAGCTTAACTTAATAGAAAAATCAAGCTGAGAATGATGAACGTGTCTGCTGTATTGATTCTGACTATAGTTATAGCCCCAAATATTTTGACAAGAGCATTCCTGCAATATCTGAGGCTCTGTGCCATTTGTAATCATGATTCCCCTGCTGAGATCACAGCTCGGGCTGATGCCAGCCTGCTCCTATCTCCTCGAGGTCAGAAGAAGAGTAATTTATATACTTTAATTAGCCCCAACTTTAGCTTTGTGTAGATGACTTTGACTTAAACCTTAACATTTCCATAGATAGATGCATCCCTTTAAAAATAACTATTTTCACATTTTTTATTAATGTGCAGTATTTTAAAAAGACAGAGTTAGTTTAGAAGAGATAGAATCATACTTATTTAAAATTTCTTACCAAAGCCGATTTGTTTTAAGCCTGTGGATCACCTACCAGTTAAGTGTGTTACTTTTGAATTCTTTTTTTCCAATGAAAAAATTTTGCTTCTATTGACCATGAACAAAGTGAATCATAAATAGTGGCATCTTACTAAGAAATTTTCTGTCTAGAGGAACAATGACATCTGAAAGAAGCTTCTACACTTAAGCATTTCACTCCAGAAAATACTAAATGCTTTTCTGTTATCAATTGTATCTGCCCTTTATTGTTAGCCTCATTTTTTTCATCACTCATGAAATAAATAATACCCTTTTCTTCATTTTAGCTAACATTGAATGAACTAGGTTTTCTTTCTCTTTTTATGGACCAGCATTATAGGTTACATAGGCCAAGTAATGCCCTTCTCAAAGCCTTCTGAGGCCTGGAGAGTGCAGATCACACAGGTTGTAGAGGGAAGAGTTACCTTTTGGTCCTTAGAGATATACTTCAAGAGATTTGGCTTCAAGAACACACAAGATGACTTATTTAGTTTATGAGAGTCAAATTTTTTAAAAAAGGCAAAACAAAACAAAAACTTATAAAATCTGTATTTGTGATTCAACTGTACATAATAGTTTATCTGTAAAATTTGCACATGTCTGAGTTGAACTTGTCATAAAAGTGTGCATAATCACATGCTTACAGCTTGCAGGGTTTCTTAAATTTCAAATGGTTTGTCTTTTAAAATATATGGCAATGCATCAACTGTTCTGCAGATTTTAGTTGTTTTATCTGTTTTTTTGTTTTTTGTTTTTTTTTAAAATGAGGAACTGAGTGTTTGAGCTATTTATAATGGGAAGATTTGAGAAACTGAAAGTGACACTCCTTAGCATTTGTTTGCTATCAGTATCTCCCCAGTCACAGGGTTTTACAGGAAAAGTGATGCAAAGGAAGAAATGTACATAAATGGATATGTCACTGGTAAAGCCACTTTTGTTGAGGAGTAAATGCCTAAAGAGTTTGTCTAGGATGTCTCCACCCTTTCTTCAAAAAGGAAACCAAGAACAGATGGAAAACCAGAAACCAAGTTTGAAATGGATTTCAAAATATACCTAAAATAGGAAAGCAATGGTTTATGAATATGTTTTCCCTAGTAACCCATTCTGTTAGGTTATCAGCATCATGTGATTTCAAAAAAATAAGATTTTTTTTTTCTCACTGTGTTTATTAACATTATTTTGTTCCAAATCAGAAAAACTTTACAAGTATAAGTGGAAATGGGCTAAGTTTATAATTTTTGTAAGATGAAAATGAAGCAAACATGAGTCATGATAGCTATACTATTAATATGGCAACCATTGGCTGAGTGTAGGTGATTTACATCTAAATTAATTAAAATTAAATAAAATTAAAACTCCACTCACTCAGTCACACTAGCCATTTTTTCCCCCATAGCTTATTTCCATTATTGTGGGAAGTTCAGTTGAATGGTGTAGGTTTGGAGTCATGGCTAACAGTTTAAGCTCCAAGCTCATGTTCAAGATTGCTGTCCAACTTCTTCACTTTTTGGCTGTGAAGCTTTGGTCAACTTCATCTTGAGCCTTATTTATTTGTTTGCCAGATGGGGTTGGTGATAGTGCCCATGTTATGTAGTTGCCATACAAATTAAATGAAATACACATAACATACTTAAATTACTATGTGGCACAAACTAAGGGCTCAATAAATTACAGCAATTCTTATGATGGCCAGGGTATGTATTTAGAGCCATTAAATTAAATATCATTATAAAAGGATCAATTATACATCCTGGGATTAGGATCAATAAGATGATAGGCCCCTATAACATTTAATCATAATGCATTATCACTTCCATTTATTCATATACATTTTATCTATTTTCAAAAGGGATTTGGGACTACTAAACATTTTTTTAAGCACAAGACACAGAACGAAAAATGATTAGCCTAATTTTAAGAAGATAATACCAAAATTGATCATGTGGAAGAACAGTGGTAAAAGGACTTTATTATAACTGCAGAGAAACAAATCTCAGCTGAGAATCCCAGTGTTCATGACCGAAGAGACACATCTATTCAGGCATAATCTTTTTTTTAAATTAAAAAAAAAATCCTGTTAAGGTTCAAAATAGATATAAGAAAAGTTTCAGAGTTGATTTCACATATAATGTGAATTTAGCTCATTTTTAAATGAGAAACAAAACCTTATATAACTGTTGGGAAGTATTCTGCTACATATGGCTCTATTAAAAGTCTACCATTGTTTATAGGAGAAAGCAGATATAATCAATAAAACCATGTGAAAATCCCTTAGGGAAATCTGAAATGCTAGCTTAGAGGTGAGGCACTGACTGGTACCACCTCATGGCCTTGACTGGACCTCTTCATCAAATTACAAACTGAGTGACTTGGAAAATATTCAGTCTCTCTGTCCTTCAATTTTCCATCTGTAAAATGGATTTAACTGTAAACACTGATATGGGTTTCTTGAGAAGAATAAATTGATAGGTAGAGGGCATGATACTTAATGAATCTGTATTATACATTGTTTCCAATATTGAACAAGAGAATTGGAGTGGCTGGCTGTGATTTGCAGACTTCTAATTCATCTTTTCTTCCTTTTCTCCCCTGCAAATTTGCTGTAGGGTGTGTAGAAGTACCTTGTCATTTATCTTAATTACAAAATTATCACAGTATAAAAATAATACATTATAAAATTTTAGTATAAATGTAAGAATTTATAAAGTCTACTTTTAATTGCCACTTATTTCCTAAAATTCTATATACTGCGTTCTTTTTTTTTGATGAATTTATTTTTTTGTTGTTGTTGTTATTTTTTTTTTTATGTATTTGGGTGCTCTCTGTGCAAATCCTCTGAATAGTTTCCAAATTCAGGGGAAGAAGAAAGAGTGAGAATATATGCCAAAGGAAGTTACTTAGAGAAACCTGAGTAAATCTAGTAATGTTGTGCCATCTGTTGTAGGGAAATTAGATAGTGCACTTAAAATGATTCAATAATTAAATACGTATTTATTAAATCATTTGTAATAGCTTTAGTATATGACTTTAGGATTCAAAGGCAACCACATCAGATCATTACCCTTGAAGCTTCATTGAAGAGTGAGTTCCAGAGTCAGCTATTTTACTGCTTGAACATACTTTGCCCTGAAAGTCCACAATTACAAAAAAAAAAAAAAAAAGTCAGTTTCAACAACTTTGCACTACTTAATCACTGCAGCATGACATGGGAAGGAAGGAGAAATGTCATGAAAAGCTGACAATAAACAAAAACAGTAGGAATACTACCTGTAGGAAACAGCAGATGATATGCTATTAAGGCAGAAGGCAGACCCTCTGCACCACAGCTGGAGAAGAGAAAAGAGACATTAGTCAAATGAATTATGAAAAATAAATGACACTAAATTCCAGAGAGGTGCTGACACTTTATTCACAGTACTAAGTATTTTCTGTTTTTAAGACATATTTGTTAGTTGTACTTTATTGTTGTTGAGAATATAGTTCTCAAGTGATTAGTTTAGGGATTGATATTGTGTTTATAAAACATAGACTTGTTTTAACTTGGTTAACTTGAATGATTTACTTTGGATGTCATTCTTACAGATCCTGTCTAAATGTCTGTTTTCTCTAAATCGGTGAATTAAACACTTAGATATATTTTCTTACTTTGTAGGTTCGATATTCTAAGAAATATGGTAAAAATGAAAGTACCACACAGTAAAGTAGAGGAAGGGGAACAGAGGCAGGGAAATAGAGGAAAAGTAAGGGCACCAGGGACTGATATGGTGTAAACTAAATTCCATGTGCTTATGGTTATATCAAAATGAACCTGAAAGGTTGGGGATGTAACTCAGGGTAGAGCAGTTGCCTAGCATGTGTGAAGCACTGCGTTTAATCCTCAGCACCACATGAAAAAATAAAATAAAGGTTATTGTGAATTCCTATGACTAAAAATACTTTTTTTTTAAATAAACCTATTATGTACAACTATAATGCACTAATAAAAATTTTAAAAATGCACTACAAAAATTTTAAATAAATGTTAGTGTTTCTCTTCCTGTCTTTCTCTTATTAATTTACAGGGTTTCTTTTTAAAGATAATGTATAAAATAGGCTTTGAAGCTCCATTTTAACTTATTTTCTCAAACCAAATGAGCAAATTTGCATTATTCTAACTCTGACATCCAGATTGCCGGCTATGTGATTTTTGTCCATCCATCTCTATTTTCTACAGTTCAGTAAAGTTGGTATTAAGGAAAATCCCTTCAGAAAGTAATTTTAAGGAAAAAAACTCCCCTTAAGCTAACGGAGTTCCTATTTCTTCTGCTTTCAACTTCAGCTCTTCTTCTACTGTGTTCTTAAATTTGCAGACTTACATAATTTTGGATAAATCCCCTGGCCATTCCCTACTCTTTTTATGCTTTTTATACCATCAAATAGTAGACCAGATCACTGCACACCTACAAAACAGTTCAACCAGGGTATTTCAATAGTCAAAATAAAGAGAAATTTGAAATTCATTGACATATTAGCAAGAGGCAATGAAGATGAATCCAATTTTCTGTAACATTGGTTCTGTTTAATTAAAACATAAAATATAATTAACATTGAAATATCTTATAATTCCTAATATAAAAATATAAAATGGCAGATCAACTTTATTCAAGTATTACATTATCAAACATACTTTAGCAGTATAGCATTTCTTTTAGGCCATTTTTTCCACCTTCTACTTTTTGGCATTGACAAATTTTGCTCAAATTGGTGAAAATAGTGAAGTATTTGTTTGAAATGTCAGTGGAGGGAGATTTTTATGTTTATGGAAAACAAGCGACTGAATCATTAAAATTGAGAGTTCACACACAGACACACACACATATATACAGAGGCATAATATAAAGAAAACATAAAATTTTGAACTCCTGCCAACAGTCATAGCACAGACCACTGATAGTATGTTGCAAGTTCTGTAGTCTTCTTTTTAAAAATTTTTTATTTATTTATTTTTATTTTGGCACTGGGAATTTAGCCTAGGGGCACTTTACCAGTAATCTACATCTCCAATTCTTTTTATCTTTTATTTTGAGAACGGGTTTCACTAAGTTGCTTAGGGCCTCATTAAGTTGCTGAGACTGACTTTGAACTTGTGATCCTCCTGCTTCAGCCTCACAAGTCTCTGGGATTACATATGTGTTCCACTGTGGCTGGCTTGCAAATTTCTAACCAAGCAAATTTTCAATCTCTGTATGTACTTTGAGAGAGATTTATCATTAATTTTCAATTAATTACTTTTACAGAGTGTATTTTCCCATATCTACATATGCTCACCTTCTCTTTTCCTGAAGTATGTAACAAATAATGTATGATTATATTCAGGAAATTTATTTTGGATTCAATCCCCTAATAATAAAACCACTTTTAGTTCAGTCTGAAGCATATTGTTGAAGGTGACCAACATGGAATTCACTGACTACCGAGGTAAAGATCCATTTTCTAATAAAACTTCAGAAAGCAATTCTTAGTAAGTAATACTTTTTTATTGATATAAGGCCAAAGGTGAGTTTTTGGAGAACTTAGATAAAACAAACTTGGTCACAAATTACAGGCTAAGAAGGATTGGGGTCTGGGGGGCCATAAACCTTATTGAACCAGAAGATTCTAGCAGTTTCTTTTGCCTGAAACTTTTTTAAAAAATGTGATATGAACCTCAAATTTAGAATATTATTTAACCTCCTCAATGTATTGAGAAAAATGTATTAAGAGAAAAAAGAAATCCATGTTTGCATTATAAAGCTGGGAAGGTTTTGATATTTATGCCTAAGTGAACAACTTGGATTTTTCCTGGCTTCTCAGACAGATCTTTCTGTTACAAAACTCCATTAAGGCTCAGCAACTTATGGTTAATCAAAGGTTTCAATGTAAATAACATGTTTTGTATAAACTTTTTATCCAGGCTTCATGGAGTTTTTGAATCCATTTTCTTCTTTTGTGCTTGTAAATCTTTCCCCTGTTTTTGCTTTCTTTTTTTTTTTTTTTTTTTTTTTTGTTTTGTTTTGAAGATAAAATAGGTAAATTAAAGCAACATTTGACTTAAGGATAGAGACAGGCTTAAGTGGGAAAGTGTAAGATTATATAAGGTCTATCAGTAAAAATCAACTTTAGCTTGATCTGATTATTCCCACTGTGTTGACATAGTGAATTAAAAGTTAAAATGACATTATTAGAATTGCTTCAACTCAGAGCTCATGCCTGTACATTAAAAACATATTTGAAGTTCACCTAATCAGAAATCAATGTTCGTAAACATTTTTGGAAGAAAATTTGACCATATTATAACTTGTCTAATTTTCTGCTCTTGTCTTGGGCTTTAAACAGGAATAATACCTTTAAAATGAGCCACCAAGAAGCCTGTCTAGTCACACTACTATCTACAGGAGATAAGGGAAAATGTAGCAAAAAATAATTTGATAATTTTGAGATGCTTATCTGTATTAAAAAATTAAGATAATAATTTCAGTCTTTACCCCAATTTGAAAGCAAATGTATTATATATACTTGATGGGAAATAAATGACAATCTCCTTTTCTCCTGAAAAATCTGTGGAAATGTATTTTTTATCTCTATAGCAAAATAGCAGACTTCTTACCTCTCATGAACTTTTACAGAAATGATGTCCTTCATCTTTTTGTGGGTTCTTATAATATATATAACATCCCTCAATTAACCATTGTGGTCAAAATAAGTCAAGGTAAATAGCCAACAATAGGTTCCATTGACAAGGGCAACCACAAGGTTGCAGTTTTGTAGCAGGTGTGGCATTTGTAGATAGATTATTCATAAATGAAATAAAATAGGAAGATAACAAATGCATTAAGCCATTTTAGAAGAAGGTATTAAAGAACTGTGCTGCTATAAGAAAGTACATCAAATTGCTCTTTCATTCAGTATGTCAATTGAAATATGGGCACTATTCTTGGAACTTGTTGGTAAAATTCAACACGAATCTTTTATTCCTGCTATTTGGCTCCTTTCCACACTTGTAAGTGTCTAGTGAAGTATCTTGAATTACAAGTTAATAATCAACACTTTTAATAGATTCCTAGGCTTTAAGACCAGATTTTTGCCCCTGTTTCTATTATTTTTCTTTCTTCTTTGCAATTAAGACAGGTTTTAATGTTTGTATATGTTTTAAACCAGACACTTTACATCAGACTTTGTGGGAACCATGTAATGATAACCATGGAAAACCCGGGCATAAGGGGATTGTCTGAAAGTTTTCAAAAATGAACAAGAATGTGCAGTTCAAGAATGCCTTTACTGGCAAATTTGTAATAATTAACTATTGAAGCACTACAACATTTCAAACCTGTAAACCATGATTTCTTACTTAAAATTAAAGTTTGAGACTATACTCAAGGAAATTACAGATCACATATGGAAACATAAAAGGTTAAAACAATATCCTTGCACTAAAATGACTTCTTATGGCCTACTTTTCCAATAACAATATCATTTGAATCAACAAGAAGCAATAGCTATTTTAGTAAAGCATTCTTGCTTTTGAATTACATGAGTATAATTATATACTTACTAAAAAATATACCCTATAATTTATTTAGGCATCAGGAGAATTAGCAAACTTTCTGTCAGCACCAAACCATTTTATTAAAAACAATAGTTAGAGTTTCAAAACTAGAAAGTTTGCTACTGACAGTTATGTAATTAAAAGCTGGAGAACTGAGTTGGTCATCAAACAAAGCTACCTCCATCTCTAGGGCTTGGTTATAATTTGGCCATGTAGAAGACATACACACACACACACACACACACACACACACACACACACACACACAATTGGTCAGTATACAAAAAAAGAGCTCCCTATCTCATATAAATAATATTCCTATTATTTATCATGTAAGATTATAATTGCTTGGTTTTTCTTCTGACAAGTAAGGATAAAAGATGCCATAATTTCCTTTATAACTGTATTCCTCTCCTAAAAAGGTGAAAGAGAGTAGCATTCATGGAATACATATCTGAACTTTTGGTACTTTTAAGTTGCCCTGGTATTTACAAGGCCCTGGATATAATACCTGCTCAATAAATTTTGATCAAATGAGGCATAAAATATATGCTTTATTTGATAAATACATTTAATATGTAACTTAAAATAAGGTTTCTCTATACAAAATAAAATTTCTCTTACATTGAGAATGTCAGAAAATTTACACAATTTTATTAAAACACTAAAGGTAAGAAAGTTTTTCACTGGAATACAGAATATTTACTTCTTATAAATCTTTCTATTCAATTCAAAACAGAGATGGAGTGGAAATAATAAAAACAAAACAACTATGAATGCATGTAGGGAAATATTTCTGTATGTCTAATTTAATATATATGATCTATGGGAAAGGATCATCTCTGTGAATGTATATTTAGAACTATTTTATTTTGATTTATTACTTACACAAATTCCATATGATTATTTTATTTTGCAATAGTCAAGAATATACATCAAGGGATAGTTCCATCCTGGAGACAAGGTTGAGAATCACTTTGGCATTAAATAATTTACATGTTAGAATAAATATATTTTTTAAAACTTTTTCCTGCTACATAGAATTTCATTCTACTACATTTATGGAAATGACATTCAAGGTAGTTATAACCTCTTACAAATGGAAACATCTCCCTGTCTCCCCAGGGATTTTTCAGTCTATGCTCTGACATGTAACTACTTATGTCAACAATTTAGGCTAATATTTGCAAAAGAATCTTAGAAAAAGGAAAACCATATGACTACTTCTGGAAAATATAGGTATTACAGTTATTATTTGGGGATTAGAAAGTTGTCAGTGCTAAAATACATAATATAGTGCAGGCTCATTTAAAATTCTGATTTGCACAGAAGTGTGCATTACTAAAGGGAAAGGAAGTGACCTGTTTAAATATTACAGCAAAACTGTAGCTAGAACGAGAATTAAAAAACAAAACCAATTATATATATATATATAAATATATATATATATATAATTATAAAAATGTTTGGAATGCTCCTATTAAAGAGTGAAACACATACAGATATATTTAACTTTATAATCATGAAAAAAGACATTTAATGATGAAAAATACTTGACTTATTCTGAAAGTCCCCTGACATCACTTCAGTACCATTACCCAAAAGGCTAATTCCAATATATTTTGAAATTTTTTCTTTCTATAGATGCTCTATTACGAGAAGCTTACATGACACCTAGCGAGATTTTAAATAGTAAAATAGAGAAAACTATACAGGAAGAAGGAAAAGAGGAGAGGGGAGTGAGGGAAGAGGAAAGGAAAAGAGCACATCATTGAATAGGACTAAGGGAGGGAAGGACAGGAACGAGAAGGAAAGGAAAAGCAAAGAAAACACAATGTAACTGTGCATTAGCCAGTTAGAGGACTATACATTTCTTGAGCAATTCCACATTGATTTTTTGTTTTGATTATTGTTTTTTTTATTTTTACAGACTGCATTTTGATTCTCTGTACACAAATGGGGTACATTTTTTCATTTCTATGGTTGTGCAGGATGTAGAGTCATACCATTCATGTAATCATACCTGTACATAGAAGACATTTTATTCTATCCCTTCCCGATGGTATTAAAAAGCTATAGAATCTGATATGCAATATGGATTCCTTAAAATGTAGTAATATGCTTTTCCTAAGTGATATCACAAGAAAATTACCTGGTAGACAGAATTGGAATCTTACATAGTTTTCTAGAAATGTCACCTTAAAGAGGAATCGCTGAATCCTTCACTTTCTCCTCTCTGACCTGAGTTTATTTTTCTGCAAAGACTTATCACACTGACTGATAAATACTTTTGTTAATCTGTTTCTCATGTGTGTCCTATTATTAGAATGTAGGCTAATGTAAAGAATGATATTTGTCATGCCTGACGTGACACTGACGATCAATATTTATTGGATAAGTTAATAAAATAGATTTTTAAAAATCTTCTTTGAAATTCTGTTTGAATGTAACATTTTTCCATGCTGTTTATGTTAAGACCTCAGCACTATTTTTGTCCTACACATAGAGCAATGACTGATTTTCCAAACTCACAATGAGAAAGTCTTTTTAGGTTTCATATCCATTCTTTCTCACAAAAGAAATAAGTGTACTTCATGTCCTGTTTTTTCCTTTCAAAAATCAGAGTGCAAAATCTCAGCAAACTACCAGTTGTCTTATTGTGAAAATAAATACAATCCCGTTATTATGAATTCATATCCACACTTTATGATGAAATGCCAAGTCTATGACAGTTGTATCCTGCAATTTTGCAGACATATATTCTGAATACCCAGGTGATGAGTCACAGTGTGTTTTATAAGTTGTATTGACATAATAAGTAAAATACGTCTGTCAAGTGAAAACACATAAGACAAACCATGCAACACTCTGTCCCTATCAATCAAGAATTGCCACAGAAATATGTATACAAAAGCATGTTTTACAAATGTGGTATGGAAAATCATTAAGGTCTAGTACAAATTCCACCTCTTTCATTAATTATAAATTCTCACTCTGCCCAGAATCTGTCTTTCCACCACTCATAAGTCTTTATCTATGCCTGCATTGTATCATTTAACACATTCTTTTGTAGTAGAGTAAAACTGTATCATAGTAAATAGTAAAACTATTATATTAGACTTTAACATAACTTGTCCCACACTATACTATAAATTCTTAAATGTAGTGACAATGAATGTTTTATCTTTGCACTTTTGGGATTTTCTAGTATGATGCCTCATCCATAGGATATTAATAAATATTTAATTGGATTATAGATCACATTTGTAAGTGCAGACTTTAGTTAATACATAAAATGTCAAAATCTAGCTTAGATTTATTTTGAAATTAAATATTTTAATTATGTTCATATGCACATTTGTTAATTTTCACAAATTAATTCTGTGGTGTGCTTACTAAGATATGTAACTTCAGGCAACAGAAAAAGAATGACCAAGAATGGTGGGTGGGTGTAATATCATCTATTATATTTTGTGCAATTAAACTACACAAGGTCAACATTTCACCTGCCAAATTTAACCAATTATTACAAATATGTAATGAAATGACTTCAAAATGTCCAAGAATATTAAAGTAACACCTATTCATAATCCACGTTCAGGTTCTTATTACAGTTTCAAGTTAATGCACAAAACATGCTTAAATTCCCAAATGATCAATGAAAAAATACTTGTTTACCTATAATTGATGATGAAATAACTATACATTTACAACTACTAGATTGTAATGGCAATACTAAAATTATTTTATCAATGGAGTGATTTCAGTAGGAAATAGATTTTAAAACATTCTTTTGTGCTTTTTAAAAAATAATTTCTCCTGAAAGTTAATTTGATATTTTTAAAAGGGTATGAATTACTATAGGAGCTTGCCAAGCAAGTAACCCAAAAGACAGTCACTTCTCACTCAGATTTTGCTGGTGTAAAACCACTACTGGTTTTATTAGGCAGGAGAGGAATTAGGACCATCTTCTGAACTTGGGGCTCAACCATAGGCTGTGCTTTAAAGTTCAGGAGCTGCTGCTTAACACAGACAAAAATAGGAATGGAACCCTTGGATAGGTACAATGTAGTGGTTTGGGTGGGAGGTAAAGAGCAATCAGGAATGATATTATAGTAAGATTGTGAATATTTATTAACAAAATGATTTTATGGCCTACTTATCTGTACATATAGTAAGATTGTATTTGTTAGTGAAATAATTATTTTATGGTCTATGCATATAAAATTAAATGGAAGAAACTGGAATCAATATAAATGATAAGATGGAAAATTCTCTTGCAAAAACTATTGTAATACAGTGGCAGGCAAATAATTGAATAAGTTCTGTTCTATGGTGTGTTTGTGTAGGAAGATGGTGTGTGTGTATGTGTGTGTGTAAAAGAGAGACAGACAGGGAGAGGCAGAGAGAATGTTTTGTTTTCTTCTTGTTTACAACATTGAGCTCTTCTACACTGTGTGGGACAAGTAGGTTAACGTAAGTGTAGTGAGAGTTCATTTAAGAATAATGACTAGAAATGGGAACATGTGGTAGGTCACAAAAAAGTTTAGTTGGTCAACTGTAAGAATTATCCGAGATCCAGTCATTATGTTCCTACTCCTTCCAGGAACAGACTGATTCTTGTTGACTTCCAAAACTCTGCTTTTAACGTTCACTTTTGGAGTAGAACTAATATAAGATATAATTTATATGCCTAAAAGAAACTGAAATGAGCTTTTCTTATTTTAAAATATTGGATATATAGCATTATGATATGAGCTATAATGTAAGACCCTTGTTAACAGTGTTAATTTTTATATACACAGGGCCAATATATATGGGAAGACATAAATTGTTCTGAACACATAATGTATAATGAGCACTCAGAACCATTCACTGACTGAATGAAGATGTCCAAAATAGAGAAAATCAGGTGGAACAGCCATTCCTTTACTGAAACTCATAGTAAGACCATTTCTTGTACCTATACATGTGTACACACTCATACACACCACCACAACCACTACCACCATACAGCAACAATAATGATTATATAACAAAAAGAGTATGCTCTACTTAATTGACTGCTGTAGTGAAAACAATATAGAGGGAAGAAAATAAAGTAATAATTAGAATACTCAGAATAAATTGAGAATAAGTAGGGTACTCATTTTAGAGTCAAGGGTACATTGATTCCATATTTGAATTAAGTCACCTTGATGATAAATATATAAGGAGTTTATATTGAGAGCAGTGTGACAGTGTCATTAATGACAAGAGGGACTTTGTTTCTCTTACTGAAAATGAATAAAATACGTTATCTAATAATATTACAGCAATAAAACTTTCCATTTATCTGAATAACTCAAAGTCAATTTCAACCTTGTTTTAATTAGAAATTAGACAGTTTTAATAATTGTAATATCAAAACATGAAACTTTATTTTTCAAACCTTTGGCATTTTTCATTCTTATGAATATTAGGAAATCTTAATTAACTTGAAGAAAAGCTGGAAAAGAAGATTATCAGCATGTGGTGATTGACAGGATAATGAAAATTTCTTCTGCAAAATTCTGATATATTTAGCCTGACTTGAGTTTCTTCCCATATCATCACTTATCTTATTTTATTTTTAGTTCAACTGAATCAATAAAAGGAAAATATCCAGCAGTGTAATTGAAAAATTCTGATCAGAAAGTAAAGTCATTGAAATTAGAATTAGAGATGAACTACATTTGTCCAAAACAGTGTTCTGAAGTCTATTAAATATTTTTTCTCTCTTATTATCAACATTTTCACCTGTACTTCAATTTCAACTTACCTCCCTACACCTCCCGCCCTATTATGAAACCATTTGTCATCTTTCCGTCCTGGAAATGTATATGAAATCTTTCTCATTTCTTTGTTTGGTCACTTATAATCACATAAATAAAAGTAAGTACTTGAAGTTGTGCCTGTCATATTCTGCATTTCTACAATATTTGAGCTCAAGATTTTATAAGTCAGGTATGTTTTAGTGGAATTAGAAATTTGAACCCAAAGCAGCAAATGCCTGCTACTTTAACTCCACGGGTAACCTGCAGCATCTCATGTACAATACCAAACATAAATTGAGGCAATTTCTTGCTTATGTTTTTGTTTTTACAAGTTATTTCTTTGTAATTTTCTTCTACTAAGTTCATAAAAAGACCAGGATATATTTTTGAAGATAAAAATCCTTGTACATAAAAATAAATAAATAAATAAACCAAAAGATATAAGAAAATGGTAAAATATCTGTAGTCTTGATTTTTTTTCCACAAAACTATCAAACATGAAAATACAGTTATAGAATACAATGTTGATGAAGCTGAGAGAAAACAAGTACTTTGATCTATACTTTGGAGAGAGCATAAATCTGTACAACATTAATGAAGTGCTTAACAATGTGTGTCATAGGTAAATATGCATGACTACTGATTTAACATTACAATTTGAGAAATTTATCCTAAGAAAGAGATAAATTCTCAAAATGTATCTACACTAACATGTTATTATCTCATTGTAGGTTATTGCAAAACAATAAAAATAAGTATAAGTTGCCTGTGCTCTGGGAGTGTCAAAAAATTACAATATCACTTTAAAACTATTTAGTCTTAAAAAAGATTTTCTAGTTATGTTTGCTGATATGAGATTTTTGAAAATTAAAAAAGCACGATAATGTGATTTGTTTAGTCAATAATGATACTGGCTAATATTTGCTTTGTGTAGGGGCCTTCTTTTTTGGGCCAAAGGACAAAATGGTGAGCACAATAAAGTTCCTTAATTCCTGGAGTTCACAGTTCATTGGAGGAGAAATCCATTAAACACACATACACCACCACCACCACAGGAGAGTTATTTTAAGTACTAGAAAAAGCAGTACCTGATGTGCTAGGAGGGAGGGAACTCGAAAGAATTATTTTGATGAGGAAAAGAAAAGAGGATGTATTTAAACCTATAAATGAAATACTTCATCTTGAAAGCAAAGTGAATTGTTATTAAAATCAGGGATAACTGTGACTTGGTGTTATTTTAAAACAGAAAGGGAAATGTATATATGGAAAATCTATACAAAACAGACCTCCAAGAGTCCTTTCCACCTATGTACCCCATACAAAGAAACAAACTACATTTCAAATCTACAGTTTCCTTTCAATATTATAAAAACTGATGTTGATCAAATCGAGTGGCCTCCAAGAACATGTCAGAATAAATGGAATCTCTTAGTGGGTTTTCTACTATTTAGAATCAAAAAAAAAATATTTTTCCTTATATTATTTGAATTTGATATCAGTGTATGACTGTGTGTGTGTGTGTGTGTGTGTGTGTGTGTTATATGAGTAGTTAAGATATACTGGATTTTAGAGCAGCTTCTAAAGTGCTTATAGTCCAGTCAAGTTCTAGTTCACATTTTGACATTAAACTTGGGAGTCATTACAGTTCTTAAGTTCTCTTAAACTCTCTCCATCATGTAGTGTTGGCTTCCAGCACAAGAAAAGCAATTAAAAATCTAGGAAAGTATTTCTGAATAGGTGTGAGGTGCTGGAGGTTGTGGATTCTGAAGCTCAATTCTTTGTCTGCTATGAAGTGGCACAAGCTATAATTCCCCAGCAATCTTGGTTTAGTAAATTAACAGTAGGATTCTGTCTGCATTAATACAAATGAAATCCAGGCCTCATTATGACTATTCACAGCAACACTAGCCATTTGTTTGAGTAATGCAGGGCTGTATATATTCACACTGCGAAATCCATGTTTGATTAGGATTCACATTGATTTCTACCCACTGATTGTGTGCAAAGATTCTCATCTAAATTGATTGGGTTTTTTCTTCTTCCTCCCCTTCCTTTATTGTGCCTCTGAATGGTTGGACTCAAGGAAGATATTTGCGTGCTTTGTCAAAAAGTATTTTCCTAGACTTACATTTAAAAATAAAAATAGCACATTAGAAAACATTCTTAAGAATGTAGTGAACAAATACCTTATGTATGTTTAATCAGTCTATAAGATAAAAACCATTCATTAAACAAAGCAAAAATATATTGATTTGAATTTGGCAGTTTTGTCTGATTAAGTGATGGGCTAAGGGTCTTCAGTGACACAAGGCCTAGGGCATTAGATGCCATTGCCTCTAATTCATTAAGACACTTTCAATTGTTTTCTCAAGTGGCCTCATGCAGCCCCTAGGGAAATGCGTGCCATAAGCAACAGGAACTAGATCCATTACTGCTCAGACAAAACTCTTTAATTTCCCCATTCCCATTTCAAATCTTCTTTGAGAAAATACCTCTGTCCAAAATGGGCTAGGGAAAAATGCTAATTAAACACAAAAACCATATTCCTTTGGAAAAACATTTTTGAACCTTTGTTGGTTAGCATAGGTTAAATATTGTAATAAATGTCCTCAGAATTTTAGAACTTTAACTCAACTTTATTTTATGATAATTGTTTGGGTGTTGTATGGATGGCTCCTTCTAACTTGTAGTTCAGCTTTCTCTAAGACTTTGGATTTTTTTCAGCTTCTCAGGGAGAAAAGAAGGAAGGAGAGCAGCATTTATGGTGGTGTTTTATTTATTTGTGGTCCAGTCTTCAACCACCATTGTACTACTGAGTCTACTTGCAATGGAGGAAGGGAAATATGGTCTAGTGGAACACAATCTTTAGTTGTTTTGAAATGATAAGCTTCATATTCTTTGGATTAGAAAATTTACACATGCTATTTTTAATTGATATTGATATTCTGGGGAGAATAATTTGCATATAAAAATCTGAAATATAAAACACTTCCTCTGAAATACCTTTTACCAAAGTCACTGTTTAAATTGCAAAAGCTTCTTAATAGCTAATAGTAATAAGACTTATAATTTTTTGTGTCAACAGACTCTGTTTGCAACTGATTGTATGCAGGTGCCCTTTGGGGATTTAATAATAATTTTTATAAATCTCATGTGTTTCACATGAAAAACAAGTCTTAGGTTTACTGATACAAGCATTCTCGGCACTGCAGAGATTTTGTAATTTTGC
Organism: Sciurus vulgaris; assembly: GCF_902686455.1. Taxonomy (NCBI): domain Eukaryota; kingdom Metazoa; phylum Chordata; class Mammalia; order Rodentia; family Sciuridae; genus Sciurus; species Sciurus vulgaris. Next base: position 121,677,419 of record NC_136469.1, on the reverse strand, counting down.
ACAGTTGATGATGATTATTTATAATGGTAGAGTAGGTAATGACTTTAAAAATTCACACTATAAGCTCTAAAATTCCAAGTGCTTAGTTTTATTGTACATAATTTTGCTTACTGTATCATTAAATCTACTTAGGTAATGAAGCAAAACATTTTTTGCAACATGGTGGGAAAGTAGAAAAATACATTTAAAGTAATGCATGACTGAATATTTTGTATGCTCCTTATGTGTTTCTTAAATAAAAATATACCCTTGGATCACAGGTAAAACACATGGATATTTAGAAGCTATTTCACACCCAGGTAGTTCAACTGTAATTCAGATTTATAATCTTGAGAGGTAAGTGGGAGACTTAAATTATCCTTTATTCTTAAGCTTGGTTTTCCATGGAAAAGAAAATTAATTTATCTGTTTTGATTAGTGATGTTGCACACTGTTGTGTGTCAGCTCACATGTTAGGCCTTGAGAGAAATACAGACTTGAATGGAAGAGGTAACTTCTCTTTTGAATAGCTTATACTTAGCAATAGAAATAACATGCAACACTTCAGGTGCAGTGCAGGGTAGAATGTGATGCTTATATCATAAGGAAAACTGAAGGAAATAGATTGAGAGTTAAGGAGGAAGAGGATGGGGAAATTAATGGGAAAACATTCAAGAGGAACTGTAAACTTTGAGGTGACTGGGAAGTGGAAATAAGAAAATCAGGTAAAGAATGCCCACTATCTTGCTTAGAACAAGAGGTTTGAGTTAATAGTTAAAGCAAATGAACACAGAATCTGGTCAATGTTTGTAATGGACACTGAAACAAGACTTATGGAATGTTAGGATGGTACTTCTGAATTTGATAGTGGGCTGGGTGCAAAGGTCAAGGTCAATTAGCAGAAATGATTTGGCAAAGCTGATGATGATCTTTCACTCTCACATTCAGACTTGGTTACTGACAAGGTGAGAATTTCCATTTGCAGGAAGCTAACTGTGGTTTAAAGCTCTCTGCAGGCTATGAAAATGGACTTTGAAACTCAAGGCTCTCGCATGTATAATATATTTCCTTATTACTTTTCCTTTCCTGACATCTAAACTTGTGACATGTAAACTTCTAAGAGCATGGCTGGGAAGAATAAAGAACTTTGTAGTCAGACCTAGATGGAATTCCCAACCTATCACTAATTAACAGCATACAGAAGCATCCTTTTCTGAGGTTTCACGTTCCCATAGTGAACCATTGTTCAAACATTTTTAAAACAGGAATATTCCAAAAACAAATAATTCATGATTTTTAAATCAGCTGTCCTGAGAGGTGTGATGAAATCTCTTGCTATCAGTTTTGTCCCACCAAGGACACAAATCATTGCTTTGTCCATCATAAATATGCTATGTACATCCCACACATTTTTCACTGGGTAGCCCTCTTGGTTATCAAATTAACTCTTACAGTTAACATAGTGCTGTGTTCAACTAACCCTTATTATACTTAATCATGGTCTCAGAAGATAAAAGTACTTATACTGGCAATTCAGATATGCCAAAAGAGAAGGTTTAAAGTGCTTTCTTTAAGTGAAAAGATAAAAGTTCTCAATAAGAAAAGAAAAAAACATATGCTGAAGTTGCTAAGCTCTGCAATAAGAATGAGTCTTCTATCCACAAAATTTGAGGAAGGAAAAAGAAATTCATGCTAGCTTTTGGTAGCTTTGCAGTTACACTTCAAACTACATATATACATATGTAGTTTGTATACAAATACAACTATATATGTATATATGTGTTATATGCATATATATGTGTATATATGTTATTGTACAATGTATATTGTGTATATATATGTATAATTATATAGTTGATTGCTGATAAAGGAAAACTTACCAACATTTTGCAAAAGCCAGACCACAATCATATCACTTTTATTATAGTGTATTGTTATACTCATTCTATTTTATTATTACTTATTGTGTTACTTTCTTTCTATGCCTAATCTATAAATTAATCTTTTTCATAAGTATGTATATAGAGCTCTTTATGATTTCAGGCACCCACTGAGGGTCTTGAAAACTATTCCCTGTATGTAAACGGTGGAATGCTATAATTCTGACATTTTTTTCTAAACCTAAAATTATTTTTAAATAAAACTGAGAACTCTTCATTCGCAAGACTGTTGTAGCAGTTAAGAGGACTAACGTGTGTGAAGGTAAGCATCTAAAACGATAGAAATGCAGAATAAATTTGGTCTAATCATTCATTCCCTTGATCACCTACTTTCATGGAAAGGTCCGTTTTTTCTCATTCTTTCTATCTTCTCTTCCTTCCCTTTTTGGGATCTTATTTTGGAATTGTGGAAGAATGGCTACGTATAAAAGAGATGGTAAAGGATTTCTGTGCCTTACATCACAGAATAGCAAAGAAAGTCTGAATCAAAACCAAACTCCTCGTAATCATACTCAAGAGTTAGGAGAAATTGAATACAGAAGAAATGTTCATAGACATGTAAAGGAAAGGCATGTCCTTGTCCCATGTCATGGTAATCAAGGTCAGGGAATGCAATGAGGCCTGGTGGAAACAGAGCATGGCCAAAAGCCTGGGAGACCTTGATGTCCATTTGGGTGGAAGCATGGGCTGATGTTTGTCAGGAAGAAGAGCATTAAAATTGGAGCTGCTAATGTTTGTAGTGTGGATGGATACTCATATGAATGAAGATAGTGTGTGTTTGAGGAAAGACATACTCCAGAAAAGCGAGGTAGATGGAGAACCATGAAAAATATTTGCAGAAATATGCTCTTATTTTTTTCAGAGCTCTATAGTAGTCACTGAAACAAAACATAATTTCCTTTAATACTTGAAAAAAACTCCAAGATGGGTTATTATTTGTATTTTAGTTTCCTTTTTCTCTTTTGGCCTATTTTTACATCTATTAAAAACTGGTATAACAATACCTGTTGAATTGGAAAGATCACAGGTACAATGCACCCAGTATAGTACCTGAAACATATTAGACTCTCTTAATAATGGTAGTCCTTATACTTATGCTACCTATTATCATTATTCTTGTTATTTCATACTTAAGAAATGCAGAACCTGATGGTTATAAGATTTTATAATCCAATATCATGATACAAATAATTACCAGAGTCAGTATCAGACATGAACCTGCTTTTGGTACAACACCTGCACGCTTTTCACTTTACCACATTTATTTTTCATTCTCCCCAGACTCTCACAATGGATTTATTTTTTGGAACTATACACTATAGGCATATTACTCAGAAAAAGAGGATAAGTTTTTACTTAATAATCATTAAATAAATTCTAGTAGACACTTAAACTGTGATCTTTTTATATCTTAAAAATTACAGAATTCCTAATCTTAATGAGAAATGATAATTTTGTTTATGATGCTGTAAATATTTTTACATTTTTTGGTGAGTTTAATGAAATGCATTATTTTATGTTGTTTTTCTCTGAAAGAGTATCCCAGGAAAGGAAAAGGTTGATATAAATTTTGCAAGATTTTCAGAGCAATTGTCTCACATGTAGGACATGTTGTATTTACCATCTTGCATAGCATCTGCCCTTAATTTTCAGCTATGAAAAGCTAAATGAAATGGCTATTAGTGTATAAACGCATTAAGAGAGTGACTTGATTCTTAATGTGCTTCTGCTAAAAGTTGGAAGAAATCCCAACTTTGGCAAAGAGTAAATTTTTGGAGGATTTTTCTTTGATTGTTATTCTGCTGAAATATTTTTATCCCATTTAACAAGGATTCAAATCTTGTACTGCTCTTTAAGTACCAAGCAAATTTAAGAGATTGTTTTGGAGTGGATGATTTATCTATCCACTGATTATCATAGGTAGCTAACAGATGAATAAAGGAAGAAATATTTCAGTTTGTGCACTATATAGCAAAACTTTTTCTAAAATCTCTCTATTCATACTGTAATGGGCAGGCCAAGATACATACTTTAACTTGGTCTTATTCATTCTCAAATATATCACAGTGCAGTTTCTCCATTATTTCACAGGTTTTGAATCTGGTGAATTTTTATTTAAGTTGCAGGTCTGAAATCCAGTTGTTATAAATGTATAACTTACAAAATGTTTTTCATTATATCTACTGAAAATATGAATATTACAGAAAGCTTTTTTCCTACTATTATTTGTGGCAAGCGCTACAAGTTTTCAGGACATACAGGTCAATTAATTAATTAATTAAATGACTAATGTTTAAGGGAGAAGATATTTTTGACAACCATTTACAATGTACTTCTAGAATGTATATAGCTGTAGTTATGGGTCTATATTAAGCAATTTAGCAATGCACTCTTATGGGGCATGTCTTACACTGCCGTTAGTAAATAATTCAAAATAGTAGAGTTTTCATTGACATTTGCATAAAAAGTTTATGAGGATTAGACTTTAATTAACAACTAACATTTTTTTATTTTTGCTCCTTTCATGCCAACTCACCTATGAGATTGTTCCTTGGTTCCTTCCAATCCTAGATATTTTATTTGAATCATTTATTTCTAAACACCATGTCATTTCCCTCTGTTTTTTAACCACAAGTTGTACCTTTGATGTAGTTAAGCTTTGCATTTTGATGTGGAAGTGAAGTACAAGGAATCCTGAGGCTGTGATCTGAATGACAACAGCCAGACAAGCAGCAAGGGAAGTTGAGATAACAACAGTGGGCATCCCAAAATGAGCATACTGTGAAGACGCGTGTTCCTAGTTTTATGAACATATTATGGAGCTGACAGATGCTATGATAAATTTGTATAAAGATATTGTCTGCAGCATAATTTTTATGTATTCCCTTTAAAGCTGCAAGTGTATGTGTCTGTGAGCAAATATGTGTTAGCATACGTGCTTCCCTGCCTGCCTCGTTTTCTTTCTCCAGGACACAACATTCTGCTACCTTGGCATCCCGCAGAACTGAAATGTTTCTACACATCGCTGATATTCATAATACCACTTATTTTTGCCACAGAGATATGTTGCATTATTCGGTTTTCATTTGGAAAACAAGAAGTAAATCATAAACTGACAGACACACATCTACCCACCCCTGTGGACTCACAGAGATAGCCTAATGTTGCATGACCACAGCACTGAAAGCAATACATTAGCCAGGTTGCAAAGCTGATTGGCTTTAGTTGACCTACAATTTGTCTAGTTAATAAATGTAATCCATTTAGTAGTATCCCACAAAAACTTTAAATTATTGCATTTTAAATAAAGGTGAAAGCAAGAAGCTAGAATATATTTTGAAGTGTTTTAAGTTATTCTAGTGTCACTATTGCCCTAGAACTCTCTCCTGGTTCCACAAAACTTTCCTAGTTCACAGTGAGGAAGCCTTCCTCCATTTTTGCTGACTGGTGAGGTAATTCTGTCTCTAAGAGACCCAATTCCCTGACTCTGTGCTAATCCTTGATGAAGTAGGTAAATTAATGTCCTCAAGGACTCTTTAAATTGCCAGCTGAGATTCCTCTGAACTTTGGCACAAATGGCATTATGTTCTGTGTTTGCAAAATTTAGTTTTATATTTTTTTCAAATTTATTAGTCCTTCAAAGTATTTGATATAGCATCTTATATTATTCTTCATAGGATTCTATATTATTCTTTAAAAAAATTTTCCCCAAAATCTGTATTTATATGAATCTATGTGTATATGTGTTCATTTCCATATACCTGATAATTTTTCTACACACAAGCATATACCTGATATTAAAATACAAAATTAAAAGTGAATAAGGCTAGTTTTAGGAGCCATTTAAATTGCTGTATATAATCTTTTGCAATATGAACAAATCTATTTTTTTTATTCAATCCTGCTTGTCCTTTATTGGTATTTCATCAATTTTATTTAATTGTAGAAATGCTTCAATTTTCTGTGGAAATTAAATCAACTAATTGTACTCCAGATATGGTTACGACTCTTTGTATTTAGATGACTTATTAATGGCTATGGACATTTTATGCCTTTTATAACTTTTAATTTTAATTCAAAATATTTTCTTTTAAAATCTAAGAGAATACTATAGATGATATTCTTAATTAAGCCAGTTTATATGATACTAACCTTGAGTAGCTTAAAATTATATCCAGTGTTATAACTTTAGGAAATTACTCTAAGAGTAAAAGCGTTTAAATATATTCTTATAAAACCCTGGGTTTAGTCAGTCATGGTGACATATACCTGTAATTATAGGAGACTGAGGCAGGAGGATTGAAAGTTTGAGGCCAGTATCAGCAACACAAGGAGACTCTCAGAAACTTAGAGAGATCTGTCTCAAAGTTAAATATATATATATATATATATATATGTACACACACACACACACATATATATAAATATAGACATATATATAAATATACATATATATATATATTTTTTTTTCTTGTAGAACTGGGGATATAGCTAAGAGGTAAACCATCCCTGGGTTCAATGGCTAGTATCAAGGGCAGGAGGAACCCTGGGATTTTGTTTGTTTCAATGGTCGTGCAATACAGCATGCTCAGACTTTATTTAAATGTGAAAGCTTTTTCATACCAGAAGAAAATAAGATGTATATATTTATTTCAAAATTACTCAAATTGTAGGATTCATATTATAGATATTTTATTAGTATATTTTGTTTAGTCTTAAACTAGAGTTCTGCAAGCTGAATTACATGTGCTAATCTTGCAAAATAAGTAGTTAAGACAGCTGATTTCTGGATAATTTGAAGATTTGGGAAGTGTGATAGGTGTGGGAAAGTAGAAAACAAAATCTGTGTCATAAAGTACTACCCCAGTGATTAAAAGTAACAAGAACTGACTGTGGGCTTTGATTTGTTTTGATGTTTGACTATGTTCAGAATGGCTAATTTAAGCAGGGCTGCAGAAAAGTGATTTGGTACAAGTGGTAGTAATTTTCATAGACGATTATGAAATTTTATCATCTGTCCCCTGAAATGTAGCAAATATTAAATAAGACTTTGATTTTGAAGGTTTGGGTTAATTCCTTTCACTGCTAATCATGTGTCTGCATTTTGTGACCATGACAAAGCCACTAAAGGACATCAGTGCATCACCAGCAACGTTGTCCAAATTAAAGACATTTGAGTCTGTATTTTGAATGTGAAAAGGCTGGGCCAATTTTAATTAATGACCCATTAGCTAACCATGAACTAAAAATGTTAGTCTGCTTCTGAGAACTATGGATTTCAAACATTAGAACAAGGTCATAAATGTCCTACAAATCCAGACATCTACAGTGGATTTCTTCTGGTGGGAACCCAGAAGAAGGTGCTTAGATTAGGTGGTAAGCAGGTATCTGCAGTCTAGCAGAGGCCTGGAGGATACGATACTCTAACAGTATCTGAAAAACTAGCAGCATCTAGGTGCAGCACTCAAATGTCTTGCCTCATAGCTCTAGCAAGGAATTTTATAGAAGACTTTAACAGCAGACATATTGGGGTTGGCACTTTAGATCTGCCACTCTCAATTCATATTATGAACTAGTTGAGATGATCCAAAATTTCCAGCATGTAAATAGAATGCTAGGTGAGGAACCAGGATAAAGTTTGGAACAACCAGGCATGAGAATCTGATATCAAGTATTGGGGAATTAATCACTGGGTTAGGGCTCAAACATAAAAATGTAGAATTAAATGGTTATCTGTTTGTCTGGGCACCTGGTGAACATGTGATGAACTTTGGTGAGCAGATGGTTTATAAGAATAAACTAATGAAAAGACTAAAGAGAAACAAACACAGATACCAAAACGAAGCAAGTCCATCACACTGGAAGGATTGATTGTACTAGGTCTTGTAGAGAAGTCCAGACTTCTACTTGTGAATGAATCAACTTCTCAACACCCAGGCTGAATTTGTGGCTGTGAATTTGTAGCTGTGCAGTCAATAGTACTTCTGCCTATGACTGGGAGGGCAAGTTGTGGGGATTGGGTGAGCTGGTTGCAAGGGCAGGGGTGAGTTCAGTGCAATGCTGTCAATTGCATTCACTTGTCCTGTAAGACCCAGCCTGCTTCTTCATCACACTCATCCTTCTTGGTGTCCAAAATGACTTTGTCTTCCTTAGGGCCTTACCCTGGAGTTAATAAACACAGGGGCACTCATCCTTCATGTGTGCCAAATTTAGTAGAGGAAGTCTACCTCATTTTTAAAGAACTGTGTGGCCATTTGTTTCTTTTAATTAAAGATTCTATTTATTCTGTTTGTCTTCCCTCTTGCACTGTAGTTCAGCAATTTGGTACCAAGATGCTGTCCTTTCTAAGAAATAATATAACCAGATGTGCTGGTTTGCTCAGCTACCTTCAGTAACCCAGTTTTTCACTTAAAAATCTTATCCAAAAACTAGCTAGGATTAACTTCAGTATAGAAGGAAAGAGAGAGAGAAATTTAAGTTGACGTTATCCAAATTGTGTGTCATCAGGCTAAGTTCCAAGTTACATTTTTTTTATTCATATATTTTTAAATCATGAGCAGCATAATTTGATCTTATTTTAAATTATTGGTGCTTACAAAGGATCAACTAGGAAAAAAAAAAAAAGACTGAAATTTCCAGTGAATTCCAATTACTTATGGCTTAGCAGCAGTAATTGAAAAGATAATTTGTTTAGTAGTGAACTTTATCTGCACAGGGTAAAGACAACAAGACCATTACAGAATTCAGCAACAATGACTTACTCTCCAGTTTCATGGAAAAAAAGGGAATAGAACTTGTTTGCACTATGCTTCAGATTGATGAACATTGATCATGCTTTGCTTTTTCAAAAACTATAGCACAGACACTGATGTACAGGCAAAGCATGGTGGTGATAATAAGTCAATTATAGAACAAACTACTTGGTGGTTTCTGAGTAAATAAGAGGTACAAGGTCTTGTTCCAGCAAAGCTCTGTTGGACACACCAAAGAAGAAAATGGGTGACTCCAGCTTTCACTCTGATTTCTTTCTGATGCTGTAGATAAGATCTGCACATCAGTACCTAGAATTTAAAGACATACATGGGTTGTTTGAAAAGAGATGTAAGAAGTTAGCAGATAAGGAAGATGAAGAGATCATATCTGATCAGGTCTGGAAGGACAGAGTGACTTAAGTTTTCCTCAAGCATGTATGAGGGAATTAAACAGTGATTTTCAACAAAGAAAGACGTTGCCATTGTCTGCACCACCTCAAGGGACACTGGTAATGCTTGGAGACATGTTTAATTAACTCCTGGGGGCATGCTAAACATCCCACATCCCTATTGTAGACCACCAGAGCAAAAGCTGATCTCCCTCAAATTCAACTAGTGCTAATCCTGAAACAAAGAATCACCCCCTGCAGGAGCCAGAGTGTTCTTAAGAGGAAGTGTTAGGGACTTTGGGAAGTGCCATGTGGTCTAGGTTGCCAGAGATACAGGATATGTGAAAGAGCATACAGTAGGTGAAGGCTCAAAAGGCAATTTACAATCAGATATGGACACATTTTGATGTCAGATTAAAGAATTTCAACTTTTTAGTTATTGTTCTTTCCAGTACCAACTGATAAAAATGTTTTACATCTGATATAATGGATTTAAAAAAAATCTTTTATTATTCAAACATTGTTTCAAATATTCAGTAGGCTTCATTCTTTCCAATATTTCTTCCTTTCTTAGTATTAAGAAACTAAGGGCATTAGAAAACACGTTAAAATAACTCCTAACAAAAAGTTCCTTTTACGTACCAGATTCCTTCAAACTTATTCAGGAAAAGAGATTCTTCACTGAGATAAGTGCTGGAATTCTAACTTAATCCTTTCAGATTCTGACATGACTTTCCTCCATTATCTATTTAATTATTTTATGGTGTTTTCATAATTATTTTAATTATACATAAGTGGTGTGCAGTATCTGTTCATGGGTAACTATTTTTATTGCTCAAACTCCATAAGAATCAAGATAAAATATGTAGTTATTTACTCCATTTTCAATTAACTTTAAAAAAACTTTTCTATATCTGCCTTAGTAAAATTATTTGATTATAATTATCTGCATGTGTCAAGCTATGATACACAACCTACTAAGATCAGAGAAACTTTTTTCATCAGATGATGCACCCTTCTTAAAAGGTTTGGCCTCTAATTACAGAATTACATGTATAAATCATGTATAATGTCATATCTGCAGAATCCAAATATGGCCTATAGTCTTTCTCTCTATATAAAATGATTGGATTTAAGACATAATACTTATCATTTTTGAACACTTAATGTTTACAAATAATGAACATCAAAGCAAATCATTAGTAAACCATAATTCGAATGCTGAAAAAATGCAATTTTGTATGAAATTTAAAGATCAGATTATTGCCACGAAATAATATTTTATCTTGGACTCTAATGGAGAATAACAAACAAAAGTAGATTTTGCGTAAAACTGTTTCCTCGTCATAGGATGCCTTTTTTAAAAATAATTATTCACATAGTAGTTGAGGCTTTTCCTTTGTAATTCTGCTTGCCTTGCTTCTATTACCTTCAAAGTCTTCTACTGGATAGAAAGCATAATTTACTCAATGTCTAATGTGTTGTTAGGAATTCAGAAAATATTTATAGAATGAGTAATTTTAAAGTAATATTATCTGATTTTTATCAATGATCAAGACATTTGTCAAAAATAAAAAAATATAGGCATAAAATGCAAAATAGCAGTGTTGAAGCTTAAATAATCCCTTTTTAAAAAATCTCATGTTATGTAAAACCAGTAAAAAATGTTTGTTCTTTAATGAGGCTCAAAAATGCTAAGTTGCAAAAATAATATTAAGACTGGAAGTCTTTATCTAATAATAAAAAAGTAGTATTTCAGAAAATTTAGAGAAAACAAATACAACAAAAAGGGAGACGGGAGTGGGGAGAAACGTGGGGAGAATTACTTTTGCTGTAGAATTTAGTTCTACATGCTAATTCTAATTTCATTATGTTGTACAATTGGGATCTACATCAAAACTCCAAGTCTCTTCAAAATTTCAATTCAAGAACTCCATTCAAGATACTAAAATAACTCTTTATATTCTTTTCACTCAATATGGCCCCTAACTTGCATAGTCAATTGAATAATCCCGGGAATGAACCAATTTCTATCCTTTTCAATGTTTTTTCCACCCAACCCTTTGTTTCCACTCTCTCTGCTTCCTCACCTCCACTTCCATATTTACTCTTATCTTCACTTGCTAAATTTTCTGTAGCTTTGTTTCTTTTATATTAAAACTTATCTACTTTTTCTATCCAGAGGAAAAATTTTTCTTTTTTTTTTTAGTTCCATTAGTCCTCAACCTGATCAAGTCCTCTCTGCTCAGACTCCTTAACTGTCTCTTTGTATTATTCCCTACATTTCTCCAGATGGAACTGGACCTTGTCTACAAATGCACATTAAAATGCATCTCTTCACAAAATACTACCTTCTTTCATGCACAGTCTCAAAATTTAAGCCAACTTACCTCACTAAAAAAGGAAATAATTATTCATCATCAGCAATGTATTCTAACAATAATTCTGATGTAAACAACAATTTTGTGTGTTCGGGTATTTCATTTTCACATTTCATTGTTAGTATTAACATAGCAATGATACCTATTTTAAAAACACATTTTTAAAAAGAGGACAACCAAAACCCAGCTGCTCAGTACCTTTTCAAAAATTCAGACAAACATCTGTATTTAGAAATTGCTATTATCTAAGTTTCATTTACCTACTGTTAATGGTAGTGAAGAATATTTTTAGGATTATAAAAGATCTATCATGATTTTCCTGCCTGTTGCTTCCACATTCATTGTGTAATCTCACCATCTGTTTTGCTGAAATGACAGACTCAGAGGGCAGGGAGCATATCTTATCTATGAGATGCTGTATGTAAGTGTGGATTCTCTGTCAGCATTTAAAAAATAATAGGACTTCAAATAGGGTTGATTTAAGCCTCCCTAGTCAGCAGTTAGTCTTGGTGACATGAATAGCTCTTTCAAATGGTAATTTGCACCTGTTACCTTCATCCACAGGTTGGGAAATGTTTGCACCTTAATTAATTACACCCCTGTGATGTGGGAGAACACATCTTCAGCCCTGAGACAGGGAGACTGGGGCACAGAGAATCAACAGCTTTTCTGATATTTCAAAGCAGATTTTTCGAGAAGAAAATTACAATTTGGGTCACTTTTCATTGAACAATTGATGAGGTGCTTTAGGAATCCATGTCTCTCATGGCAGAAAACATGGTGATGGCATCCCTTCCAGTAAGAGATGCAGTTGTCCTTAGCTTATTCTGTACCATCAATTCGATATGACCTCAGAGAATATCTATGTTTCTTAATAATAGTTTTGCTCTCTACCTCTGCAGTGGCTGATGTCATCCTCAGAACCAAAGAGCAGGTGGCATGCAAATTATATTTAGGTGAGCATGACATTAGACTATAATTCCCCAAATGGCGGTGCCTCCATGTAATTAAGCTACAACTAGGTGACAAGTATCTGACATCAGATAATCATTTAATAGAGGAAAATGGGAGGCAGTTCATTATTGTAAAGAGTGTTTTCCTTAAAGTTCCTTGAGGATGTGGAAGGATTTTCTTGGCATTCAAATGATCTCAAAATGTTTGTGTGTAATTATTTTTTGGCACAGATAGTAAAATGTTGATGATAGTGATAAGTGTTTCCTTGGCAGACATCATTAGAAGTTCCTAAGAAGTGTAAGTGGACTTTCACCTTTGATTTTTCACTGTCAGAGAACATGTTGTTTGGATTCACATGCTTTTTCTGACTTGGAAGTTGGACAAAATCGTAGGAAGTGCTAACGCAAGATTTAAAGGATATTTTAAGAGTGCAGCTTGTTTTCATTTTTTAGTTAGTATAATAACTTAATGTTCTTTGCTAGTACTATATTGTCTTTTTCAATGAATATATAAATTAAGTGATAATAGTTCTTGAAGTATAAAAGCAATAGTAGATTACATCTCCAAAAGACTGTGAAACTAACATAAACTATATGTAAGGTAAACTTTGTTAGATTACAAAGAAGAAAATTGAGTTAAATAGTAAACCATGTAATGTCCATTCTCCCATTAAAAATAGGTCTATATAATGTATTATGTACAAGCACTCCACTGTACTAGTAGCACATCATATTGTGCTAGTAAGAATAAAGTAGGTGAAATTTTAAAAATTTCATACATTACCATATTGACCCCTCCAACCTCATGTCTTGCATTTTGAATTAATTTTATTTAATCTTTAATTATCTCATGTTTTTTCTTAATTTCTCCAACCCTACCTTTGCCCCAAACCCTTGATCTGTTCATAATCATTTTAAACTCTTACCTGATCTCTCTGAAACTGTTTTTCATCCATATATTGGGGAAAAATTGTAACATAATTTGGATCCCTCAAAGACACATATGTTAAAAGATTGTTTCCCAGGGTGGTGTTACTGGAAGCCATGAAACCTTCAAGAGGTGGGGCTTAATGGGAGATTTGGGGTCCTTGCAGGTTTGCCCTTGATGGTGATTGTGGGATCCAAAACCCTTTTAAAATTTATTTTTTCCATTTTTGCTTCCTGGATATGAAGTAAAGGGTTTTGTTCTACCACTCACTCACACCTTGATGTGCTGCCTCACCACTTGCTCAAAACAATGGAACCACCAATAGATCATGAACTTGAAACTCCAAAATTGTGAACAAAAATAAACCTCTTCTCTTTATAAGTTGTTTTTTTTTCAGGTATTTTGTTATAAACATGAAATTGACAACACAGTAACATAACAATTGTTTGTGAATTACATAAAATGTATGAAAAGTTTCATTCATTTATTGCAGATGCTAGTTAAGTAATAATTATTTGCTAATATCATTGCCATTATTGATGCTATTCAAGATTCAGCTTATACATCATGAGCTGTCCTAGAAATCTTTCCCTGGTACCATTGCACTTTGTTCATATTTTTAATTACATTTTTTGTCAAGTTCTATATTATTGTGAATGTAATAATTAATGTGCACTTGGGAATATAGCTCATGTGCTATTCCTCTATGTATTTTCAAAGATTAAACATCTAAGAATTTCCAAATGTTGGTCAACTGAGTGAGTTAAAAAATGCTCTGAGAGTTACATGAATAGCTGGGGATATTTCACCTCCTCATATTAAATGTAATCTGTCTTTCTTATCTATTGCCTCTTTTCTACAAGAAATGTTGGAGAGTTAAACCTAGAGAATAATTTGAAAATTTTCTTCTCCCGTCACACCCCTACTGTGGGTCTAGAAATTGGGCTGTTGATTTTGCTTTAAATGGTGAAAATTCAGATTCATTTTATAGTGATAATATTAGTGACAGGAAACAGATAGATGATGAGTGACAGTTAGATAGAGGGTGTTTCCTGGCTGATGAAGAGTTCATTGATCAAAGAAGATGGCAATACTCAGAATCTAGGGAGGAAAGCAGCTGGATTCAAGAAGGTCTGGCAGCAGATAGATAAGGCTAAGGCCAACATCTCAGAGAGCAAACTTGACCTGCAATTCTAGAGGTGTGGCTAAAGCAGAGATCTAGTTGTACAAAAATAAATTACATGATATAGAGGATGGGTGTTCTCAAGGGTTTAGCCAAACTACTTGATTCTTATGAAGAATAGAGAAGAAATTGTTTGATGGCTAGTCAGTTATTTTGATGGGGGTTTGACTGAAATTCATCAGTAACAATGGAACTTGACACAGGCTTTTTAGGAAAACACTAAATATGTTCTATATGCTTAGTTTCTGATAGTTTGTATTGAAGTATTACCATCTAATGATTGCATTACTCATGATAAACCTAAACATTCATTAAAATATATTTTAGAAGCATAAAGTGATTAAAATCACAAATGTTACTTATTCCTCTGCCGTTAAAATCTTAGATATAAGCAAATAAAGACACAGCTAAACATACAGAAAAGACATGAGGTTTATTAATATGTTAATTTTAACCTTAATCTTAATAAATTTACATGTTTCCCCCAAAATGTAATTGTTTTACATTTTTGCTTATGGATCATGTATAAAAGTGATCATGCTATATATTCTTCTGTGACTTTCTTCACACATCAGAAATTTTCTTTGTGAGTTTAATCCATCTTGATGTGGATAGCTGTGGTTCATTGATTTTCCTTTGTACACAGTATATTATTGAATGCCTACTCTCCTATTTATGGGCATTAGAGTTGTTTTCGGTCCTTGCTGTAACTTCCTATGCTCCTATTTATACTGTGTTGCAGTATTTTGTGGTATTTGTATTTTAAATCCCAGTCCACCACAAAGGTGCTGTTAAACTTTGGATAAGTTGCCCAATTTCTCAAAGCTGAAGACTCCTGTGTGTAACACAGGAATGATAATATTAACTGACCACAGAGCGTGTTTGCCAACAGCAAATCTGATAACACATACCAAGTGCTTGCAAGGGCACCTGCCTACAAGGGCAAAACAAATGGTAGCTATCACTGTTATTATGGATAACAATGGAACTGTTTTCATAATCGTCATTGACTACAGATCAGAGCAGTCTCATATTAATAATCAGGGTCCAAAGCACAATAATCATAAACTCAACTTCACATTTTCCTGTAGTATTTTTGTGTTCACTGTACTTTTGTGAAAGTGTGAGGATATTAGAGTATTAATCTCAAGTCCATCTGCCATCAGATACAAAAATTAGAGCCTCTGAAGGCTGAAAACCAATCCAAGGTTCCATCTTCTTAAGAAGAGGGAGCAGGTCCTGAAGTAGGCAACCCGTTAGGCCTCTAAGAGTTTTGATGGCTCTTCTTCACAGTAGTCAGTGTATTTCCCAAGACCCTCTGCTCACTGGACCTTATTCTTATCTCTGATATAATATAAAATAAATCCTTGACTCTGCACATTTTAACTTTGCTAGAAGAGAAATCGAAAGGCCTGCTTTTCCCCCAAATGTTTTGTTGTTATATGTATGTGAGGTGGTGTAATTCATGACTGAAAGAAAAATTTAGTCACATTTCCTCTTAAGCTGAAAGAGTAAATTATAAGCAACAGTCAATAAAGTGGGGTAGGTAAGTTTCATTAATGTCAACAGAAAGAACTGAAGGAGATTTCAGACAAAGATCGTGTTCCCCTATAGTACAATGTAAGCTTAAAGATTACAAATTTAGATAGAAACAGGTATTCAAAAAGGGAATCTAAGATTATAGGGTGCTGCCTTCTATAGCTGGTTAGCAAATATCCAGGGTTGCATATATGCTTGTTTAACTAATAAATCAATTTTATTGAGATGACATGAAACTTACAATGAAACATAGAATTTTGACTGGGTGCGGTGGTGCACAGCTTTAATTCCAGCAGCTCGGGAGGCAGGAGGATCTCAAGTTCAAAGCCAGCCTCAGCAACTTAGCAAGGCCCTAAGCAACTTAGTGAGACTCTATCTCACAAAGAAAAAATTAAAAAGGTCTGGGGATGTGGCTCGGTGGTTAAGTGCCCCTGATTCAATCCTTATTACTGAAAAAAAACCCAAAAAAGTAAGAAGAAAGAAAAACAATTTTTTTTCAATGTACACACAATTGAGTTTGGACAAGTATATAAACTATTTAAGACATCACTCCAATCAATATATAAAATATTTCTTACACCTCAGCAAATTTCCTTGTGCCTCTTTGTAGTCACTTCTTCCATTCCTCCTCAGTCCTTTCTCACCCATATGAGCAATCATTCATTCCTCTTACATTTATTACTATCTTTTAGTTTGGCCTGTTCTAACACTTCATATTAATGGAGGTGTACTGATGTCAACTTTCCTTGTCTCTCTCCTTTTACTCAATAGTATGTGCATGACACTCATGAAAGAAAAGATATTTTTAAAATTGATTTTTGCTATAAAATTGTACTCACTTTAATTTGTACATGTTCAATGATTTAAATCACTTTAATTCAAAATGATATATTGAATTAGTTGAAATGAATGATAAATGATTTCACTTGAGTGCATAAAGCATACCCACCATTAATCAGAAACTGGAGACTTGTCTTGAGTTTAGGATAGGTGTAAGCTAAACCCAAGTAAATCTAAAGTTTAGTCTCTCAGTAATTCAGTGGGAAGAGCTTTACTCTTCATGAGCTCTGCTATACTCACAAAATTCAAAAATGTTCTAACAAACTGAAGCATTTGAACTTGATAAACTGACATTAAGCCCAATTTGTGCACATCAATGTCCTCTTGTATATTTTGTTGATTTGTACACTAAAAGTTAAATTATTAAAAAAAAAAACTAAATCATATGCAATGTAGTAACTTAAAATATTTCCTGTATGTCAGCTTTCAGATGTCATGTATGTTGAGAAAGCAACAGGACCAGAGAAGCACATAGAGATAGAGACTTGGGAAGAATGGTGGGAAAATCTTTCTGAGACAGAAAATATTGAAGTGGGTTTTGATAGTAATGATTTTTTAAAAATAGCTTACGTTATAATTATCATCACTAAAATTCTATAATGCTTAACACATTTGGAGCAACTCTGAAAGGGTTTTGCTTTATATTTGCTCATCTGTTTATGTAACTCATAGCACAAAGTCTGCCACCTAAGTCCTCCTGGAAAATAGTGAAATACAAGTTTTCTTCTCAAATGTGTTTTTTCATAGGGGAGTTGCCTACTAGTTTGTGTACTGTCTACCTAATATTAGAGTTCTTTGCTGGATTATTATTTCAGGATTGCTTTGTGAATTAAGAGAATATTTCAACAGAACAATGGTATAATATTTGGACATTAAATGTCTTTTAAAGGCCCATGTGCTGAAGATGTGGTCTCCAGAGTGGCACTGCTGAGAGGTACTGTGGACCTGTAGGGTCCTTGGATAAGTGAGGGTATGCTTTTGGAAGGAATTTGGTCTTTTCAGTTTCTCTCTTCTGATTCGTACTTAGTGAAGTAAACAGTTTGCTTTGCTATGAACTCTTACCAGGTATCCAATTCTGGAATGGAACCTCAGAAACCATAAGACAAAACAAACTGTTTATTTTTATAAGTTAATTGTTTCAGGTATTTGTTTATACCAGCAGAAAGCTGAATATTAAAATTAACTTAATATGTAAATGCCGACCCTTCATTTTTCTTCACCTTGAATTCTTCTATTCAGAGCATTTTCAAGTGTGCCCTCCTTTTTTAGCATGTTGAAATGCATAGAAATTATCACGGCTGCAATTTCAAACTTCACAAGTGCATGTCAAATCATGGACTTCCGGTTGCTGGGAGTCATGTAATTCTAGGCAAAGTCCTGAAGAAGCACAGCATGCAAATAAAATTCAGCTCCAACCTCGCAATGAGCAATCCTGTGAAGAAGGGAAATGCCCCCAAGCAGGCTATTGCTTCAGTTGGCATGGAATTGCTGGTTACTCGCACACATTTTCTTTGGGTCAGGGCAAATTTCCCTCAAACAAGCTGTTCCAATTTGCTTATGTAGTTTTTTAGTGCAATCAATATGCTTCCTCATGTTGAAGATGTAAAAATGCCACCGAGTGAGTCGGACTATTCTTGAAATGATAATGCCACTCTATAAAAGCACATTTTAATATTTCTAGGAATCAATAAATGCTATCTAAGGGGCATAAAACAAAATAAGATAAAAAAAAAAAGCTTTCTGTTCATGGAACTGAATATCTTTTCCTTCAAGAGCGTTGTGTGCAACAGGGGACAAATGGTAGCAATGGGAGTAGGGAAGTTAATCAAAAAGGTAATCATGTGAATCCAGGCAGCAGTCCCTCTGCAACAAGCTACCAGTGTTTCTGATCGACAGAGTATTCAGTGAGCTAGTGTTCAGCGAGTTAGGGCATGAAGGTTCCATCAGCTGATGTGCAGCTCCGCTCAGTAATGTGGAAATGCAGAGGGCTCAGTCATTCATAGCATTTGAATATGTGCAAGGATTGCAATGCTTGATTATTTTTGTATGTTTTCTTGTTTGCATGACTCTCCTCTCTTCCCTGTTTCCTAAGTAAGATAGAAGGACAGCAAAGCCTAACAGTGCTTTCCTTGGTAATTACCAAATTATTAGAGTAATAGCAATGAGTCAGAAACTCTTGTTGCAAAGACCAACCATATCCTTTTGCCCTATAGAAATACCCAGTCTCTTTTTGATCTTTACATGCTGTATTGATGATTGCTAATTACATTGACATGGAGACTGTTCGGCTTCTTTGATGAATAGCGTTGTCATATTTAATCAGAACCATCATATATATGCATATATAGTTGTGTATATGTGTATCATAATTACATACAGTTAATAGAGAGTGCTTTAAGTAAAGAGAGATTTGTAAATTCATTTCCAGCTTAATTTTGAAGGGGCATTGTGAATGTTAACCCCAAGAATTTTACTCTCAGGGAGAGAAAATAATACGAAATAAATGTGGTGTACAAAGAATTATAATAACTGCCATAGTATCTTAAGAGAAATAGATAATATTCAGTGATGGATAACAGAAAAAGAGATGGCTTTCAGCAAAATAATGCACATAAAGAAGCTAGTGCCCTTGTGAGTTATTCATGTTGTCTCTACCAGGGAATTAAACAGATATTCATAGATTAAGTTGCAGAAAAGAAAAAAGATAGAATATGTTTCTATTGACATAGTAGAAGGATAATGAAATAGGTAGGGCTATCTTGGAAAAACAGACAAATATGAAAAAAATACATTAAACTTGTGTTAACCAGTTTGAATTAAAGCAAGCCATACAAGATATTGGAATGGTAAAATGAGGTCAGATCATACAAGATCTTGAATGTCAGATTAAAATGATTGGACTTTAATTTATGTGCAATGGTGAATTGTACATGTTTCAGCTTTAAAAGTGACTAATCTGACAGCAACACACAGAATAGATTGGAGTTAGATAAGCTAGCAGTGGAAGGCTATTATAATAATCCAAAGTGAAGACACTGAGTATAACACAGGGTAGCAGTAACAGAACTTAAGAGAAGTTACATGTGACAAATGTAGCAAATAAATAAAATGGATAGTGTGAACATTAGTTCAGTGAAAAGAACAAATTAAAGGGAGATTTAAAAAAAATGTCTGGTGAGTGGACGTCCATTAAAATATTTAAAGAGAGATTGAATCGAGGGAAACTTTTGGAGATAAGGTGGTGCATTTAATTTGTAGTATAGTATTTGAAATGCTTAAAATATTTCAAGAGTAAACAAATGATCAGGAGAATAAGGAGTGAAGGGAAATAATGATTTACAATCCGAGACAAAGATAAGTTCAGAAATATAATGGTACATAAACCTTCCTCATGGAAATGATATTTGAAGCAATGGCTTTGCCAAGACAGATGTTATGGAAAAGAGTAGAACTAATATTATGGAAAACAATTAAATGTGAGACAGAGGGGAGGAGGCAAGATTGTTCTCAATAGAAATATTCAGAGAACAAAAATCAAGAAAAGCAAATGAAGCTAAGAGTTATCACCTGTCTCAGTATTTTCAGAGGGTTAAAGAAGGATGAGGTAATCGAATTCACAAAGTGGATCACGGTAAGTCTTCAAGACAATTGGTCTGGCATAGACGAGGCATGCCACAAAGTGTAAGGAGCTTAAAAATGATCGGGATACAAGAAAATGAATACAATTTATGTTTCTCTAAGGATATCTAATGATGAGAGAGAAAAGAGAAGATGGCAGCTTCAAATGTAACACATGCATGAATGCCTGTCTTTGATAGACAGTGTCTGCCTATTTAAATAAATAAATAAATAAATAAATAAATAAATAAATAAATAAATATAGAAGTAAGTAAATAATAGTAGTGTCTGTTTTTGAGACAAAATAATGAGAGTTCATGGAATATAACAAGTGCCACATTTTGGCGGGTTAGTAAGAAATTAGCAGATTGTATAGGACAGTTGTTCTCAAGATTAACAATGCCATCTCCAGAATTTTTGTACAAGACTATGCTGAGATAAGCCAAAAGGTGTAACTCTACAAGCACAGGTTTTAACACCGTACTATATTGTTGTTCTTATTGTTGTTTTTGCATCTATACATTGTTAATTTCGTACTCCATATTTCTACAAACATAGGGATCTTGTGACAATGCATTAAGGTTTCTTCTCCTTTCTCATATTATCTTTAAATATAATTAGCAGTGTCACAAGTTCAAATTCAGTTTCAGAAACTTAGTGAGTCTCTTTATCAAAATAAAAAATAAAAAGAGCTGGGGATGTCTGTAAAAATAAAAAAGATTTTAATGAAAAAAAAAAAAAAAAGAGCTGGGGTGTGGCTCAGGGGTTAAGTGCCCCTGGGTGCAATTCCTGGTACAAAAACAAAACAAAACAGAACAAAACAAAAACAAAAAAAAAAAGGAAAAAGAAAGGATAAGTCATGCACTCTGATTTTACGCCTTGTTGATGGATGTTTTTGTTTCCTCTTGCTAGAAGCCCCCAAATTAATCTTTTTTTGTATTTAATCTGGATTTTTAAAAGATAATTATTTTATATATTGGGATAATAATTTGCTACCATACTTCTACACCACACTTATTTGTAACTAAGTAGTAAAACAAAGAAAAAATATGTGAATGTTCCTTGGACACAATTTGATGTTTTAACAAGCAATTTTAACAGGAATGTCAAGTTAATTAATTGGTTATTTTTAGTAGGCTTTTCAGGAAAGCAAGATATAAGATCCACTGTAGCCTTCTTTTCCTTTGGAGGGGAGGGGAATAGTGTTTGTCAATTTTCCCTGAGCTCAGACAACAAATGAACAGAGGACAATTGTTTCAGCCCTTTGCTGCTCTGCCTAAGGTTTAGGCTCCAGTTATCAAGGTTTGGAGAATCTTTCCTAAGCATTTTACTCTGTTTTACTTTGTCTTTCATATTTCTTCTCTGACCTAGAAAAAATGCAAATAAGCAGTTAGATTTTTTTTTTTTCAGGAAGTAAGCCTGTAAATTAATGGTTTGTCATTTTAGGCATGTTATGAATTTATTCAAGCACAGTGGTGGCACCTAAGAATTACAGTACTTTAAGAAACAACATCCATTTGCTTTAGTCTGTTTTCTTGATTTCTTAATTTCTGATACTTTGCCCCAAGTGGATTCTCTGAATTTCTATCTTTCTGATAAAACGTACACTGCTCTTTTAGTGTGTACCTTCTTGGCTTTATCTTGTATCTTTTTAACTACCCCAGTGTTATTTTATGGGATTTATATATATATATATATATATATATATATGTATTTCAAATTCTCAGTAGTTTTAGGGTTTTGGAAAAGCTGCACGCGATATGGGTGTGTGTACACACATACATGTTTGTGTCCACATGGGACAACAGAAAGAACCAGAGTATCATTTCTGTAGGAAGCATAAATGTTCTAGGCCAAAGCAATAAAGCAGTAGTTACATGGAACACTAAGACTATCCATTATGTTCTTTGCTGTTAGACATTATAGCACCATGAGCAGAATGGTGGGCTGGTACATACAATGGTAGCATGTTTAGAATTTTTTGTCAAGTGAAATTCTTGGTTTGTTACAGTTTGGTACAGATATATGTTAGTAATATTTGTAGTGGAATCAGAACAAAATCAAAATTCTCTCTGTATTCAATTATTGCAAAGTATCTTTCCATAGTTTTGGCATCAAAAACTACTCCACCTGTACACTTGCATTAACTTTTTAGTAAGAAATACAAAGTCTGACTTTTGAGAAAATGTTTGAAGACTTCATGTGAAAAGTCTTTGTATTTTCCTTAGTATTTTTCTTAAAATTGTTAAAGCGCAGTGTTTCTATAATACGTGGAAAGATATCAATTTTACCTGCAGAATTCTTGAATAGGTAGCTGGTGTCAAATTTCAATAGCATCCTCAAGAGGGCACTGTCATCTGTTTTATCTATTTTATCATTTGTGTCCTTTTGTTAAACCACTTGCAATACTTGAAGGGTGGTTTTAATCATTTCATCTGAAATGCAATCTTGCATGCTTTGCATTATACAGAATTCTGCTATCTACAGCAACCCCCATCATTGTAACAGATCATGGCTTGACTTGAACACCAGTGTACAAGTTTTATTACATTAACATTTTATAGATGGATGAACTTAGGGTAAACTATCCAGTCTAGACCTGTTTAGTAAGGATCTTTCGCAATATCCTCATTTAATATCAATTCATTCCAATTTTCCATTATAATATAGTTTGTATAAGTTACTTTATTTTCTACAATATGCATTGCCATGAAATACTTGATTTTAGAGTCAGACTTCTTGAGTTTAAGCAGTAACTCTACCACTTAGAGGATGTGAATATAAAGAAATGACTTCTCCTTGATCTGTTGTAAGGACTGTATGAGTTACTTAAGTGCAAAAATAAACTAATTTAATTAAAGTTTAATATTTTAAAAGTTCCCCATTGCACATGCGATGACTCTATCATTAAATAGTTTTTATGAAGTTTAGCTGGTATTTGATATTTTAAAAATTTCAATACATTTTTTAACAAAATCTGTGCACTTTTAATTAAGTAGGCATAGACCTTTCAAAATTTGAAAACATTTCCAAAAGTACACATGCAAACACACACACACACACACACACACACACACACACACACAGAGTTTTGTGGAAATTCTGTTCTAAGTGCAAAGAGGAAAAATATTTTATATTTAAGTATTCTGTAGCATAAGAAGTGAAATAGTTTGAAATATTTTAAGTGATATTTACAACCATAATCAATCATTTCCTTTGTAAATACTATTTAAGAGGAAAAAAATTAATCCTAACATAATTTCCAGTTTTGCACAAGAAGTAACTACAAGTTTATATATGATAAAGGCAAAATAATAATTTGGAAGCATGAGTATGAATTCTTTATTTAGTAATTATTTTTAAAACGATAGATAACAGAGAGTTAAAAACCCCACTGTTGCTACTGTAACTTTGTGTGCATAAGAATGCTTCCTTTTGTCAGATTGGGTAGTTAAGTTTTAATGATCTCAAGTTAACAAAGTATTTATTTATTTTTTTTCTGTTTTTGTTTGTAAATAGACTTACTTTTTAAGCAGTTGAAGCTTTATTCTTACCCTGGTTACATGAAATAATATATAGTAACAGTTTTTAAAACTAGATAAAATTGGAAATGTTCTGGAAGATCAAACCAATGAATAACTTTGTGTGGATTTTTCCACAGCTGTTGTTGAGGGCAAATATTCAAAAACAAATTTGCCCTGCATGTATATAGTACTAAGAACATGATTGCCAACTTACAAACTTCAAAGTGCGAACTTGTGCTCTCCCAGTTGGTCATCACTACATTTTTGTTTGTTTTAATTGAGGGATTATAATAGCAGGACATGTACAGCTGCATCTTTTGGACAAATGTTCACTGTAATAGGAGCCACCATCCCTGCCTTTCCCTGATTATCTAATTTCTATTACTCCACAGGAGTTGAACAATTGTCATTTCTCCCTTCTCAAAACTTACTTCTCAGAAAGCACTCATTTGTATTGGAAGAGAAATACAGTGGGGACAAAAGCGAGAGTGCTCAGTTAATTTATTGATTGATTAGACAACTGATTTATTTCAGAACTTTCTTTATGAGTTTATTTTTACATTTTGAAACCAACGTTACTGTGTCAAGTTCTGAATGGTCTTATTTAATGAGATGTTTCTCATCATTGCAAAGGCAGATATGCCAGATGTCTTAGTCCATACTTCATTCATTTTGACCATTCCTTCCTTGAGGCCAGTGTGTATTTTGCATTAAAAATGGACTTGAAAGAAGAGTGGTAAGTTCCCAGCTGATAGAAAAGCTGCTTGATTTTTTTTCAGTATCTGTACTTCTCAACACAATATTTTTAAAGGTCCATATGCACTATAACTTCAGACCTGATTATACATCTTATAAATAATAAATGTTATGTTTTAGTTGCATAGTTATTATACTCCTCTAAACTTAATTTAAGCATTTATTTATGTGAGCATTTAATATAATACGAGGAAAGGGACCTGTCTTCCTCTTTTACAAAATTGTACCTCTCCCATTCAGTTAAGGAATGGTGTAGTGAGGGGTACACAATTATACTTTTTGAATAAATGTGTAGTGTAAAGCCTTTAATAATTAGCAAATACAACTAAATGGCAAATAAAAAAATAAGAAAATATCTTGAGTTTTAAAAACTGACAGATTTCTGGGAGATGTTTCTGGATTTCTTGACTATGGCTATATACTCAGTCCCCAAAGAAAGATTTATTAAGGTCAAAAGCATGTTAATAATCAGAGAATCACAATGTTGAGTAAAACTAGTCATTCTGTTTTCAATAAAGATTACATCTAAATAAGGCTTGCAAATATTGACACTTTCTAATCTATGATAATATAATTATTACTAGTCCTCGGGCCTGATGCCAGTTAGAATCTTTCCATGTCAGTAGAATCCAAGACTAATTTGCTGTGATTAGCAGAGAATTACTTTGCAGGCTTTCTGTTCATTTATGCAAGGACAGAATTGTTAATTCCAATTCACTGAATTTATATGGGATGCCCACAAAAGTCCTCAGAAGCCTCAAGCTTTTACTACAAATAGTTGATGTTTCCATATGCCAGAGACTCAGCTTTTCAGAAGAAGGCATCCCACTGGTGCTGTTGTAAAGAGAAGAAAGGCAAAGCTTAATTCCTTAAGTAAGGTTGCTGTTACCACTCAAAGGAAATGCACTTAACCCAGCACAGCGCAAGCTCTTCTTCCAAAGAATCTAGTAAGAACGTCATATCAAAATGTTGTCTTAACAGAGCTCCACAATGTAAAAGGACAAAACACCCTTTGAGAAAAAAGTACTAGTGAGGAGAACACAACTGTGATGAAAAGTATTATTCAACTGTAACCCAAAACAGAAAAACAAACTGGGAATAACATTTAAAGGTAGAATTTAATATTGCCACTAGAAAAAGGTTTCAAGGCAGGTAAGCTAAAATGAGAATGGAGTAACTAAACATCAAGACCCTTGAGAAAACATTTAGCTATGAGTAAGTATAGCCCATTCCTTACATAATCCACAAGTGTATAAGATTTAGCAGTTTGGAAGTAGGAAATAAAGGATTATGGTTAGTGAGCTGGGTATGGATATGTGATAGTGGCTCAAGACTATTAAGAGGAGCCAGGGAAGAGGTAGTCAAAATATAAGGTAAAATTCTTTCTTGCTTGCTAGTAAGGGAAATAGGGCACAAATTGTTGTTATTGACTATATCTACTAATTGCATTGCAAATGATAGAAAACTTAACACAATTTTTTTTTTTTTTTTTTCTTTTCAGTACCAGGGACTGAATCCATAGGTGCTTTACCACTAAACCACACCCCCAGCCCTTTTTTTGTTTTTTTATTGTGAGACAGGGTCTCCTTAAGTTGCTTAGGGCTTCTCTAAGTTGCAGAGGCTGGTTTTAAACCTGCAATCATCCTGCCTCAGCTTCTCAATCCACTGGGATTACAGGCATGTGCCATGACTGGCTCCAGAGAACTCTTAAACACAAAGAAGTTCACTGAATTAAGTGATTAAAATGTTTAAAATTTGATCTGAAATGATTGTGTGCAAGGACAAATGTAGTTTTCAGAATCTATTGGAATGTCTCTGTACAGTTATCTCTCTTTCCATCTTCAAATTATTTCCTTCCGCGATGAAAATACAGCACCTAATAACATTTCATCGCAGCCTCATGGTCACTGATGTGACACTGGACGTATATGAACCAATCACATGGTAGGAAAAAGTGATATACCGATTGGCTTAGGTGGAAACACATTTCTACCCTAGTACCAGGGATAGGATAAGCTTTGCTTTAGCATGGGCTAAATGTTGAAAGGGGTTAATTTTCCAAAGAAAAATAATGTGTTTGCACCAAAAACATGGGAAAATGACAGTGGGCAGCAAAAATATATATATTATCTTGGTCAATAAATCAGTCGTTATAGTGAGAGCCTCTGGCTGTGACATGAGGTACAATGATTCAGCAACTTCCTTTTGAAGTTGTCTAAGTTCAGTCTACACTTTGGCTTTAAGAATGTGCCTCAGGAAGACACAGGCAGAGAAGAGTAGCCCCAGGCAGGCTCAGACCAAATGCTGGGTTTGTGTCAGATTCATTGCACATCAATTTGAAGAAACAACTTAAAAAATCTCCTTCTTTTTTGGAATGGATGTTGATTTTATTACTACTACAATATCTACAGTATCATTATTTGTTATATTGACAATATGCAGACAGGGATAGGTATGAGAAATAATTTTCATATCATTTAATAATTGTATTTGCAATTACATGAACTAAAAATAAAATCATTAGGAACAAATAAAAACATATGTACTCAGCAAGTCTACAAGGACAGTAATCTGTGGGGCTCTTTCATGGTAAATTTCTCCTAAATATGATCCATATTTTATCATGTATGCTCATGTTCAAGAATTGATTAGGCTTATAAGCATTAATGACAATATTGTAATATAAAAATAACTTGTTTTATTTTTTCTCATATTTCACTGAAATAATACTAATAAGACAAAGGAGTATTAAAATTACCCTGTTGGCCTGGTTGTTTCTAAGAAGTTCATCTTCATGATGAAATGACTTTGTTTCTACACTACAGGGACAAAAATGGGTATAATGAAGTATATAATGTTTGCAGGGTGTTTTCAAACTCAGCAGGTTTGTTTACTTTCCTCAAAAATCCTCTGAATCAGGTATTTTAAATCTCTGTCTTAGAGACTGAAAATGGGCTATCAAGATTTCCCTGGGTCTCTTTAGGCTCCGGCATTCATATCCAAGTTCTCTGGCTCATGTTGGTCTCTTCTCTAATAACATATTTAGAGCATACAAGAGTATGACTTGTATAACTTACACCTGAATTGTCACTTGATTCACATACCCATTTATCATCCTCTTTCTTTAATTTTCATTGAATTGCCTTTAAAGTTCAGTTCTTTCTTCAGACAACACTCTTCGCTTAAGGCCTTCCTCAGATTCCCAAGCATGTCTGTCAGCACAGACCCACTGCACCAGCATCTGTTAGCACGTCTCACTCTGTTATAATGATTTGTTTACATGACTGTTTCCCCAACTGAACGGTGAGTGTCCTGAAGACAGAGATTTTGTCTCAGGCATCTGTGTACCCTCAGTTACTAGTACTCCAGGATCTTGGCACCTGAGAGTTAATCAGTCCGTGTTTGATGAATTCATGGATGAACCACAAAAACATTGAAAACAGAACAGCAAAACTGTGGATAAAGTGGCTTCCTGTGGTCTATTGAAGTTAGAGCTAAAGAATATAATCTTCAGCCATAGCATAAATTCCCTGATGTTATATGTAGTGTATTTTCCCTTTTATCTATCAACTGCTCACATCAGAGCTTGATTCTCTTTCTTGATCTAGATAGTAGAGTCCTTGAATGATACCCTGTGTTTTGAATTCAATGCTGAATTCATTGAATTCAATGACAAGTATAATGAAACTGTGCTAAATTACATGTTTTTAATGACTAAGAACTTAAACCTTTATCACATATAAATAACAGCCTCACCGGGTTGCAACCTTCTTTGTAAAAGCCTTAAATAGGAGCAGAATTGATCGTTTGAAACTAAAGCATTCCTTCTCCTTAGCAGGTGTGTGTGTGTGTGTGTGTGTGTGTGGTGTCTGGAAGTGAAAGAAGTACTTCAAGGGAGTTAATTCATTTCAGTTATATTCTGCAAAGGATAGATGGCCTCTAGTTCTGTGATTCTTGTATTTGGGTACTATGACATTAATTTATATATCATTCTTAGGAACGGTTGTTCTAGGATTTTATAAAAAATGGTTGTTAATGTTGCAAGTATCTAAACAGTTAATTTATAGCATTATATACTAAGTAATAGGAGCTAATGAACTTCATGTCTGAATATAACCATGTAATCCTGACTTTGTCTATAAGGTATGAGAGACCTATGGAATTGGTATTGGAAGCAATGAGTTCTCATTCCAGTTCCTGGTCAGTTTGGGCTTAGCCCTAAGTGTGCTTTGTATACTGTGATCTCAGTGCCAATATTTTGAGTCTTTGTTAAACTAATATAGAACTCTGTCTACTCTCAGTACTATCAACCTTGGGCGGTGATGTTATCCTTACCACTCAGCATTGTAGAACTATTCTCAGGAGTTTATCACTATACTTTTGAACATCAAAAACTTAATCAACTCCTGAGTCGAGGTGACAATGCAGTTGAGAAGATTTTTTTTTTAATGTATTGAGGTGGTCGATAAAATAATGCAAAGAATTCAATCCATAGATTTTTTATGAAGCAAAGATTTTAAATACATATTTTTCTTTAAGAACATGGAGAGTCTCAGAAATCTAGTTTTTACTCACATGCCACTCTTCCAAATAAAATGACTCTTTAGAAAATAAGAATATTCTAAGTGACCAGGAGTCAGGAGACTCATAACAAGCATGAGTGATTCTGAAAAATCTATCTGCATATGCAATTATGAAAAGAGCTTTGTTTCTGACACACTGCAAACTTTGTTGAATTGGATGAGCTGCTGCTGATGCCAGAATCTGACTATGTGGCTTATTTGTCATAGGAACCACTTGTGTAAGATTGAATTTAAGAGTCTTCTGAGAAGAACAAAGGAAAATAATATGGTCAAACTTGTTCTTGCAAAATAAATTTATTTTAATTGTACACTAACGAATTATAGTTTTATATTTGGGAGTATAAAATAGTGTTAAGATTGTTAACACAATGTGGAAGAATTAAATTAAGCAAATTAGCATATCTATCACTTCAAATATTTAACACATTTTTGACGATGAGAATTAGAAATTTATTTTTAGCAATACTGAAAAGTACAGTACTCGATTTGCTATGTTTAGCATGCTGTGCTATTAATCTAAAAAAAAAAAAAAAAAAAAACCAAAAAAACTTTTTCCTCCTATCTAACCAGGAATTTATGCCCTTTGATCTGTGTGATCATAAACATTGGCACTGAGAACATAAATCTTCTCCCCATTTTTCTCCATCAACTCTTAGACAGGAAAATATTATTCGGTTCTGTTTCTGTGAGTTGTGGTGTTTTAGATTCTAGGACAAGTGAGAATGTGTGGTATTTGTATTTCTATGCCTGACTTCTTTCACTTAACCCAATATTTTCAATCCTATCCATGTTGTCACAAATGACAGATTTTCTTCCTTAGGTTGAATAGTATCCCACGGTGTATATGTCCCACATTTTCTTTATCCATTCATCCGTCAAGGGGCCCTTAAGTTGAATAGTTCTGCAGTGGACATGAGAGAACATACATTTGGTTCACATTCTAATTTCAAAAACTCTTGGGTAAATACCTAGAACTGGGATTGGTAAATTCTTCTTTTGGAAATTTTACTTTTAGTGTTTTGCAGAAATTCTGTGCTGTTTTCCGTAAGGGTTATGCTAATTTACTTTCCCATTAACATTGTACAAGGGTTTTCTTCTTATCCTCACCTATACTAGTTGCCTGTTGTCTTTTTTGTTGTTGTTATCAGGGATTGAATCCAGCTGTTCTTAACCACTGATCCACATCCTCAGACATTTTTATATTTTATTTTGAGACAGAGCCTTACTAAGTTGCTGAGGCTAACTTTGAACTTGGTATCTTCCTGCGGCACCCTCCAGAAACTCTGGACTTACAATGTTCACCACCCACCTGGCTATTGTCTTTTTGATAACAGCCATTCTAACGGATGGGAGGTGGTAGCTCATTATGGGGTTAATTTATCTCTCTCTAATAGATTAGTGGTGAAGAGGATTTTTCAGGTACATTCATATATCTTCATTTATCTTCTTTTAATAATTGTCTATTCAGGGCTCTGTTATTTCATAATCTTATTACTTGTTTTCTTTCTATTGAGTGAACTTCCTTATGTATTTTAGATATTAATCCCTAATCAGATGCATGACTAACAAATATTTTCTTCCAAACCATAGATTGTCTCTTCTTTCTATTAATAGTGTCATTTGATGTGTAGGAGCTTTTTATTTATCCCATTTGTCCATTTCTCTTTTTATGTTGTTGCTTATGCTTTTGAGATCAAATCCAAAACTCTAACCCATATCAATATCAATATGTAGTTTTACCTCTGGGAAATGATTTTTGTCATCTATGCTTCAACTCCCAACCTCTTGTAAATAGTTTCATGCTGTGTCTTCACTACTTCATTGCTATCTCTTTTCTCTCTAGGAATCAAATTTTTTTTTTTGTTTTTTGTTTTGCTTTGTTTTGTTTTGTTTTTCACTTCAATGTCCTTTATGGTTTGTTTTAAGCATCAAGTTTTAGATTTCTCTATTTGTGCCAATTAAAATATCTTTTCTTCTGGCAATTTAAGATTATCTTTGTAGATTTCAAAAATTAGACTTCATGTACAAAAGCAAAAAGAGGCTGCTTTTTCCATTTTCTTGTCACTACATCAATGCCCACACAAACTTCAGAATCCTCCAGCTGACCTTCCTGCCTCCATCTCTCCCCATTCCTAGATCACAGCATACACACCACCAGGTTAATAGTCCTGGAGAAACACCAGTGCATGATACCACTACCCTCTGCACAAAGTCCTTTACCCATTAGTCAACGGTCTTTCACAAAATCACCTAGGCATATTGACTCTCCCAGCCTCTCCAAACTTTACCTCCTGTTCTCCAACAGTTCTGTTTCCTTCTTGCTTTCACGTGTCTGCTCATGCTATTTCCTCAACTTGCAATACTTCAACCTTTCCCAATATCACTAATTCAGATCCTTTGTCACATCAAAAACTCAGTTTCATTTCTTTATTTTCTACTGTGTCCTCCCTGCTTTTCTAAGTTCTCTGAACTCTCTTTTCACTGTGACTTTAAGACACTCCTTGTGTTTAACTCTCACTTGGTATTTGTCTAACTAACTTTTATTGTCCTGTTTTCCTGTCATGTGTTTATACTGTATCCCTAACAGCTAAACTTTACTTTCTAGAAGGTATTCTTTTGATATCTCCATGTGAAATACTTATTTAAAAACAATAAGTTATACAGCTGGTATTTATAAGCTATTTGATATTACTTTCAACAGCAATGATAATAATACACCTATAGGTGTGTAGGTGGAACACCCACCCTGGGATAATTTAGGAGTTGATAATTAAAGCAGAATTTCTTGGGAGTCACATGTGAAATAAAAGCAACCACAGCAAATATGAAGACAATTAATATACCAAAGTCAATATGTACAAAAATGTTGATGATTGTTGATATCACAACTGAATATACAGCAGGAAGATGATGCAGATGAACCTCTCATAATGATTAGCAATTTAAGAGTAAGAGACACCTGTAGATTAAACTACACCAACTTTGAAAAGAGCGCCCTCGTTTTATGAATATCTAGATCCTGTGCTTATTCATATTGGAAAATTCTTTCAGTCCCTCTATCATATTAGGAGTTTAGAAAGTAACCGAAACATTTTTCTGGGCTGACTTAAAGGAAGAAATCTGAATAACATGAGATTAACCACACTGAAGTGTGGTTAATTGATTTTTCTTCATGGTACCAGTATATGGGAAAGGCAGAGTTGTTAAAGATGCCAGACAGGTGCATCTGATTTAAAATGTCTTCACTTCCTTTTGGTTGATTCCATTTAGACTAACTTATCTACAGTTTTTTTTTTTTTTTTTTTTTAACAACTTTAATTCACTTGACTATTTTTCCCTGTGGTACTATTTCTTTAAAAACAATTTTTTTTTTTTTTTATGCAGAGTTTATCTATCTAATCATTCTACCAACCTGCTATAATTTTAGTTCTGTCTCACTCCATGTTATTCTCCAGCTGCTGTCAATGTCTTATTTTAGCTTGCTTCTTTGTTTTTTTATTTTGTTGTTGTTGTTGTTTTGTTTTTCTATGGTATTACCTCTATGTATTTTGTCCCTAGATGTTTCAGTAACTTATGAGTAGCAAAGCATTTACTTTTACAGTAGCACATGTGGATTTGACATTGATGCCACCAGTTTTAGTTTCATAATTACCTTGGATTTTTTCTTCTCTTTAACTGACAACTTTAGTTCTTCCTTTATATGATACTTCTTTAAAATTATTACATTTTTATAATGTTCCTTACCCCCCAAAAAGACATACCAGATTTGTTTAATGAAACTGTATTTCCAAATTTATACAGCAGTTTGAGTTAAAAATTTGAATTTCAGAGAAATGTATACATTCTGATTGAAATACTATTTTTAGTATTACTATTTATAATAATACTAAATAGTAATACTATATTTAGTATTACTATTTTTAGTATAGTATAAAAATTGAAATACTATTTTTAAGACTTTAGTTTATAATACTGTAATTGCATAATTTACAGTCTTTAAATCTCTGGGTTATAATAGGTTTTTAAAAATCTAATTATGGACCACAATGACTTTGGGCAACAGTAGAGCTTTAAAAATTCCAGTGGCAACTATTTCATTTACCTTAGTAGACACCTACAAACATACTGAGTCCTAGAAATGAGTCTCATAATCTAAAGGCTATGCAGTTTTCTTTAAGTATTGTTATAGGAGACTTTCACTTATCTTTGTTAAAGGAAATGCTTGATGAGCTACTGCCCAGGTATTTGGGTGTGATTCTCAATTCTAGAACTAAGATTTACTTATTTTGAGGTATCTAAATCTGAGAAAATGAACAGCTGATGCTGTAATTTTTATGTGGTTTTAAAAGGCACATTCAACATTGCCTAAATGTTGATGATAGTGATCAGTATAACTTCAGTTGGAGACACTTTACATACCTAGAACCTAACTGAATTTCATTTTAAAGAGGAGAAATATGTTTTATGCAAATTATAGATGCCATCATGATCTTTGAAGTTTATCCCACTTGGGTATATGATAAATGGATGCAAATTTAAGAAAAATTTTTAGAGTGATACTACTAAGGATTTAGTTTTAGAAGTGTTCACTGTTTAAGAAAAATAGTATTAAATAAGTATATTTCCCTTGGTTAAATATATTTAATCATAAAAGCACATACAGATGTGCTATATTCAAAAAAATTTATAAACTCATGAGTCCTTTTCTTCCTTATTTTTTTCTTTGCCAACTTTCAAAGAGATCTTGACTTTAATAAGAAAAATCATAGCTTAATTATCTTTTATAGTTCTCCTCTACACTTATCAGAAATTGACATTATTTTTTTGATTCTATTTAAATAGTGATCTCTTCCCCAACTTTCTTCAAAATCATCAGAGAAAATGAAGATATGGTCTTAAAGAACAATCTATTAAATGGAATAAACCTTGTTACTTTTAACAGTAGTGATTCAGAGGAAAAAAATAGGTATTGAGGAGTTAATTGCCTGAATTTGTTCACATATATTAACTTCTCTGTACCTGCTATTAGAGAAAAAAATAGAATGTTGCTAAATTTTGTTGAGTGAGTTGGGCTTTTATAAAACACCTAATCATCAAGGTCTTACACCAGATGATACTATAGGAATCTGATGCTGCTAGTGAAGTCAAATATCGAAGTAACTGCATATACTCTGTAATGGAAAGGAAATCAAGCCCAGGTACATTCCTTTAAGAGCCAAAAGAAGTGTGGTCACAGAAGAGTGCATCATTTAAAAATCTTGGTTGATCTAGAAAAATCTTATCTAGAAAAGTCACATTTGTAAATTCATGCATGTATGTCTTTACCGTTAGAGTTACTTCTCCATAAAACCATTTCATTGAGAGGTTGATTTAGCACTTTCTGAGTATTGATAGTGCAGCAGAGTGCTACACTGATGAGTTATCTTTACAAGATCTTTTCAAATGTGAAACTAGATATGTACCTGAAAAATGTAAATTTTCTAAGAGCTGGCAGAATCATAGAAAGCCTGATTAGGAGTTCAATGAGGAGAGGAACCATTCAGTGATTGCTCACAGGAGATTCTGAAGATGTACATATCCAATTAAGTTTAAATGGCCTTTGACAAACTGAAAGCCATAAGATTCTGAACAAGAATATGCTATAAAACAAGAATTTGCAACAAAAATTTGCAACACTGAAATAGTTTTATGTAGGAGCATTAAAGGAACTATAGCATGCTGTAACATTGCAAAAACAAAATCCCACCAACAAAACAAAAATTATAAAAACTTTTACCAATTAACTCTGAGCCAGAGATGTATCTAAGGAACTGTGTGATACTCATTTTCACTTAAAGAGAAGTAACTGTGTGCTTTATTTTATTCCATTCTGTTTAATAGTGCATGCCCAATGGGTAAGGTTCTGTGGACATCAGTGTTGATGGTTTTATAAGTAATATCAATGTATTTGTTAAAGCTTAATTTACATATGTCAGTCTACCCAAGCAAAATTAAGTGAAAAGTTTATAAGCTGAATACACAAGTAGTAATCATTAAGGTAGGAAAAATTCATCTACCTGAGAAGTAAATGATATACCTATATAATATTCAGTTGAAAAGATGATTTTCTAGATTTCCATTACTTTTATTTTAATAAGCTTCCTGAGAACAATAAATGTAATTTGACAACTAATTTTATTAAGGAATTAAAAGACCTCGGTAATATTTTTGGAAATTATTGAATAAAGAAGTCAATTGCCTGGCAGCCTTTCACACTAACTATGTTAGCATTCTAGTGACAAACTTAATAAATACTCTCTCATGTAGACAAATGTGCTTCAGATAATGATGGAGTCTTTAGCGGAGGATTCTAGATACAGTCATTAGAAAGGGGAACAATAGAATGATCAGAGCCAAGCAGAAGGAACAACAGAGGCAGTGATGCACAGAATTGTGGAGCTATTTATAGACTGACACTTGCTGCCACATGTAAATGGCTTCAGACTTAAAACCCATTGTTCTATCTTCACTGGGCAAAGAGATAGATCCCAACATAAGATGCAAGAGAAATTGAAGTCACTTTTTTCCTTATGAAGAGAAAACTGAGGCTTAGGAAGTTTCTCTTAGTATGGACTTTAAAAATGGTAGTATTTGTCTTGACTTACATCATTATTCCTTAAGAGCATGTTTATATGCATAACCTTTCATTTTTGTTTCTTAAAGGTTCAGTTACTTATATTTGAATTAACTTAAAACAGCAACTGATTTTGAAGAAAATTTTCTTTCTGAGAAGAAATGTCCCATGAGTTCCCATTGACAATTACCATCTATACCATTTCTAAAATTACTTAACTTGTTCTAACAACAATAACAACAATAAAATCAAATCTTAACAACAATAAAAATCAAATCTTTTCATCCTAATAGCATTTCTAACAACATTGTATAATTACTACTTCATAAAATCATTTTAAATATAATCATTCAGTCACTTTTGACACTCATTGAGAATATGACAGAATTATATCTATTGAGATTGCTTAAACAATATTTATACATAGTCAGCATTATACTTTTTCTTCTAATAATTAAGCTCCATGTCTTGCTACAGAATGATACGAATTGTATGGTTTTGAAAATATAGTAAAATAATATAGTTCTCAACTTGGATGAGATTAATGGGAATTTTCATTTAAAAATACTTTGTATTAATTGTAGTAGTAGAATTAAATTTCTGTAAATTTGATTCTATGTTTCTAATAGCTTAAAGAAAGCAAATATTTTACTATGTCATATATTATATCAGTGGAATTATATAAACCTAATTGGAATATTCTGCATACTTTACTATTTAACCTATCACTCTTTTTACATACATAAATTATTAGACTGAGAGTAACCAGCATATGGATCATTTACTGTAGGTCCCTTTTGCAAGTTGAGGCAAGTGAACAATAGTGAGGCAAAATGACTCAAAAAATTACACTATTTTTGAGGAATCAGGAAAGCTAGAATTAGTTTGATGACTGTCTCTCTGCCTTAGTAGCAGCACACATGCTTGGTCAGACATAACATACTAAAAAATGGAAACAAGGCCTGTACTGATTTCTATCAAGAGCCTTTATCTTTACTCACAGAAGTTCATGTAATTTCGGTAAGTACTGTGTAGAATAAATCAGCTGCTTCTGGTTTTCAAATCATTTTTCCTTTGCTCATTTACTAATGAACTATCAACTTTTTGTAGATACATTGTCTCCAGTCTCAGTTATGAGACTAAATTTTTCTATGATAACAAATTACCTCCCTTAATATTTTAAATAATGAAAATTCCACCAATGGATAGTTATTTGAGATCACTTAATTATACATCTGTTACTCTTAAATTCCAGAGAAATCTTTATTTTTTGTATGTCCAAAGAATTTCCTGTACCCAGTTAAGTTCCTAAAAGATTTTGTGTACTGTCATGGTGTTTGGATGGCCCTTAGTGGCCAAAGGTTAATTAAAGTCCTTTGAGGGACAATTTTCATGATGTTAAAGAATATCCACCAAAGCTCAACTTTTACCAGTCTTTGCTGTCATTTTAGGCTACCACACACATATAAACCATACATACATAGAAATGTATGGTTAAAAGCTATCCATTTGAAAGAAGAGAAGAGAAGGCACTGGAAAACAAAGTTAACAAAATTATATTATGTTGTGTGCATGTACAAATTCCACTATTATGTATAGTTGTAGTGCATCAATATAAAATGAAAAGGACAAAAAAGATAATACAGTATAAAATACTATTCATATGACTTCAGTTTTAAATACTCTCCAAGAAAAGTTATTTCTTACTATCCTCAAAGCCTAAAAGTATTCAATTTCAATATATTTGAAAGTTAGACCAGAAGTGGTTGCACATGCCCATAATTCTAGTGACACTGGAGGCTGAGACAGAAGGATTGGAAATTTGAGGACAGTTTAGGCAATTTAGTGAAGACTTAGGGAACTTAGCAAGACAAAGTCTCAAAATAAAAAAATTGGAAGGGTTGAGGATAAAGCTCACTGAGTTTAATAAAGTTCCCCTGAGTTTAATCCACAGTACCAAGGGAAGAAAGAAAAAGAAAAGGAAAGAAAGAAAGAAAGAAAGAAGGAAGGAAGGAAGGAAGGAAGGAAGGAAGGAAGGAAGGAAGGAAGGAAGGAAGGAAGGAAGGAAAGAAAGAAAGAAAGAAAGAAAGAAAGAGAAAGAAAGAAAGAAAGAAAGAAAGAAAGGCAAAGTGGACTGGCTTCCAATAAAAAAATTATGAATAAAAGAATATTTTTATCTTATTTTAATCTTCTTATAATCATTTAATTAATGTTATTTCTTATTTTTAGAACAAAAGCAGTCATGTGGACAGAATTCTTGATTTACTTAAATTATGTAATGCATAAAAATCATAATAGCTCTCACTTATTAAAAGTCAATTTAACAAAATTCCTTGTAGTGAACATGGGAGACATTATTTTAGCTAAATCTTAATGTAAATTTATGAAAAGTTTTCATTGTTCTCCAGAAAACAGGACTTAGGTAATTAAGGAACTTGCTCAAGTTCATACTAGTTGAAGGAAGGACTCTTGATATTTGTCCAGACTCTTCTGAACTCAAATTGTAATCATTTCCCAGCATGAATTTCTCTTTGAAAGAGCATTCCTACACTCTATCTACTTATTGACTTCATTTATTACTACATAAGTTTCCAAAGAATATGAAATCCTAGAATGTGTAAAGTTTACAAGAAAGCTTTAAATTACAAGTTCACTGTTTTTCTGAGTCAGTATTTTGTAGCATTTATGATACCTCCTGATTGAATATCTGTGATTTTATTTTAGATTTATTCCACTGGAAACTATCTGGTGATTATTGGTATATTAGGTTTGTCTCACAGCAGTGTATGCCTTACAAAAGTTGTTTGTTTGTTCTTTATTTTATCTTTACAATCATATAATGCATAAGGCATTTAGATGGTGATATAATGCAAAATTCAAAGATTATGGTTTTAATTTTCTTCAAGAGAATTAATCCTTTTCCCCTAACAGTTCTTAGATTAGTTTGTCCCTAAAATTATAAATATTAAAAGATCCAAAATCATATTTATTTTTCTTCATTATAAAATTTATCTGGATTTTGTCAGTGAAATACTATGTTTCCTGCACTTAAATTATTTTTTGTCTTTTTTCAGTAAAAATATTTCAAGGCAAGAAAGAGTAAACATATTATTTTAACAAAACAGACTTAAAACTCAATAATCTTAAGGTCAGTGTTACAGGATTTGAAGTGTTATTTTCTTCTATTCTGGAATAATTGCATCACCTGTAATATTCAAAGCATGCAGATTGAAAGCAAAATTATTGCTAATTTTCTTTGAATTGATTGCTGGTTTGACTGAACTGACCTTTGCTTTAAATCAGAATTGATTGACCAATTGAGTCAACATTGTTAAATTGGTTGTGCATATACACAGAGACTTTGTTTATTGAATTTTGGATATTCTGAGTAATATAATTTCCCTCTGCTTCTCTTCTGCTCCAGGAAACACTCTACTTTATGCTTGCATTTAATAATGTGTCAGAAAGCAAATGGAAATAAAACTGTACACAAGGGAGAATAACAATGGATCACAATTATTTAACATCCAGAGAAACAGTCTTTACAAATTGTTTCAGATTCTCATGTAGTTGATATGTC
Organism: Sciurus vulgaris; assembly: GCF_902686455.1. Taxonomy (NCBI): domain Eukaryota; kingdom Metazoa; phylum Chordata; class Mammalia; order Rodentia; family Sciuridae; genus Sciurus; species Sciurus vulgaris. The sequence continues at coordinate 121,637,861 of NC_136469.1, read as the reverse complement.
ACATTTATTCCTTATATTACAGATGGTATCTAATATGGATAGCTTCCATACTGCTATCAGAAAACCAAAGTCATTGACAATATGATAACCATCTATTTTAACTGTAAAATTCTCAACATGTTTTTAAAAAATAGGATATATTCAAGGACAACTGTATATATCTGAATGCACTAAGGATATTGCTTTCTATATCTGTGTTTCCTAGTCAAATTTTTGTTTTTGTACTACATAACATTATGCAGAAAAAAAAAATCAAATAATACATAAAAGAACCAAAATAGATTCTTAAGATCTTGGTGCAGGATTTTTCTTGTTCATTTGAAATATCTAATTTCCTTTATCTTGTAGTAGTTCTTATCATTTGGAATCAGAAAAAGAACTCAGAAATTAATAATCAGAAAGATATGGGAGCCAAACCCTCTGAGTTCTAGAGGAGCCTGTCTCTCAGTGCCAAATTGACTACCGATTTTGTAAATTTAGTTCTCCTGTTATGAACTCTACTGCCAATGAAAATCAATAAAAACAATTTCCTTCTACATTCATGATCTTCTCCTCATACTCTTTCTTCATATTCTTTTCAAGGCCATTTTGTCAAAATGCCACAGGGCCATACAAAATGTAATTTTGTTTTTCTGTGTGGATGTCCCATGAAACCTGATTTTTCGTGTGCACTTTGATTGGTATGAAATGTAACTTTGGAGGCTTTAAGCAAAATAAGAAAACTTCATGCTTACAGAGTTTTGAAAATATTGAAAGAAACACCAAGTTTATTGTTGTTTTAGCGTACAAGTTGACTCTATGTGCAATATATCTAATATACTATCTACAGTGTATCCATATATGAAGTATGTTTATACTCATAATTGCTATGAACTGAATGTGGTTTACCTACCAAAGGATCATTTGCTAGAAGCATAATCATCCCTGGGGCAGCATTAAGGTAATGGAACCTTGAGGTGAGGGCCTAGTAGAAGGTCATTAGGTCCTCAGAACTCCACCTTCATGAATGGATTAATGTTGGTCTCAGAGTGGGTTGGATCTCACAGCAGTGAATTAGTTCTCTTGAGAGTAGGTCATTATAAACTAAGGCCACCAATGTATTTGGTCACTTTTACATGTGGCCTTCTTCCTTTAAGCCTCTCCAACATATTATGATATAACCAGGGAGTCCCTCATCAAAGATCAAAGCCAGGCTATTGTACTTTCAGCTTCCAAAAATGTGTGCCATGTAAAATTCTATTGTTTTAAGTTATCTAGTCTCAGATATTCTGCTTTAGCAACACAAAATGGACTAATATATTATCAATAAGTATATTTGCTGATTTTTGTTGTTGTTTTTTATTTGATTTTGGTGCTGGGGATTGAACCCAGGGAAGTTTTATCACTGAGTAATATCCCCAGCCACTTTTATTTTTTTTATTTTAAGGCAGAACCTTACTAAATTGCCAAGACTGACCTCAAACTTGCCATCCTCCTGTCTCAATCCCCTAAATAACTTGGATTACAGGTGACTGCCACCACACCCAGCCAATTCTTAGTGGATATCTGAGGAGAGTTGAGCAATTTAAAATGTATATTTAAGCTGAAAGACCTCATTAAGTCTACAAATCTCAAACATAACAGAAAACCCAGATACCTCCAGATGGATTCTATTCATTCATTAGTTCACTCATTCATTTGCTCACTTATGGAACTCATTTGTCAAATTTTTGTGCCATGCAAATTGTTGTTATGGCAAGGAAAATAACTACACATTCTTTCCTTCTAAAGGCTTTTTCAGATACTCAGAAGATAATAAAACTTTGTTATGAGTAAACACATATTTTTGTTTTTGAATACTGGGGATTGAATTTAGGGGCACTCTACTACTGAGCAACATCCCCAGTCCTATTTTTTGTATTTTATTTAGCGACAGGGTCTCACTGAGTTGCTTAGTGCCTCACTTTTGCTGAGGTTAGCTTGGAACTTTCAAATCTCCTGCCTCAGCCTCCAAAGTCACTGGAATTACAGGTGTGTTCCCAGCTACATTTTGTTTTTAATGACAACTAATTTTTCTATGAGATTTATGTGTCCTTGTGCATTAACTTTCAGGGACTGAGTTCTCAACATAATTCACAAAGCTTTAGCATGGATTGAATATTCTACTCTGTGTGCCATGCCCAATCCACAGCCTGACCCAACCTTAGGAATCAATAAATGCTAGTAGCTACTATCATTATTATTATTCCAAAACAATCCAGATGGAGTATTATTTTTATTCATTTAACAATTGAGAAAACAGGATTTTAAGGTTTAGTAACTTATAGAGAAGACTGTACTTAATAATTGGTAATGCTGAGATTCAAGCAAGCAATAATTGACTTCAAAGAATGATCATATTTTCCTTCTGCTAAGAGAATAGAGTAATATGCTCCTTATTTAAGTTGTACTACTCTGTAGTGTACTCATGATCTCTATTATTAACCAACAGATATGTACTAGACAATGGTTCAGCAATTCCTACATGTTAGCTCTTTTGTCTTACAGTATCTCAATAAACATGTTTTTATTTTTGTAAATATTCCCATTTTATACATAAAGAAAATGAGAGTGAGTCACTGAGAGTGACTTAGAAACTTTTCCCAAATCCAGTAATTGATAGTAATTATTAAATGATTTTACCCAGTTCAATAATATCTAGTTGTTTTTATCATGACTCTTACAATATTCTAAATATCAAAAACCAGGTAAGAAGACAAAATATTATGTGTGGAATCATGTAATAAGTATCAGCAACATCTTCAAAATGAAAACTTATAATGTCAGTTACAGATATTTAGATTTCCAATAGAAGAACATAAAATTGCAGTTTGCTTCTGTCCACTAGAACATGCAGGAGAGCATCCCCTCTGTGATCATTCATCATCTGTTAATTTATTGCAATAATTACATATTTAATACAGAATAATTCCAAACAACATGCAGGGGGAACATCACCTTACTCCTGTTACCAAGACATAGGAACTTGAAAATATTGCCACATCTGTCCACGTTCTTGTTTTGCATGTGTACGTGAGGAAGAGGTTGGCGGGGCAGGTATCTTATAATTAACACCAACTGGATTCATTTTCTAAGACTGTCACAACAAAGTACCACCAACTATGTAATCTAAAACAAGACAAAACAATTATTCTTTGCAGTTCTGGAGTTAGATGTCCAAAATCAAGATGTTTGCAGGGCCCTGGTCTCTCCAAAACCTTTAAGTAGAACACTTCTGTGCTGTTTCCAAGCTCCAGCTGGCTACAAGCCTTGGTGTTCCCTGGCTGGATACTGCAGTACTCCAGTCTCTGGCCCTGGGATTTCACCCAGTGCTTCTGTCTTCACCTTCCCTCCAGCTTCTTATAAGGACACCAGTCATGTAAGATCAAGAGCTTGTCCTCCTCAGGTATGAGTCCATGTGAATTTTACTAATTACATCTTCAAAGACCCTTTTTCCAAATAACATCACTATGTTTGATGATAATCCCTGAACAGAGACAAGAACATCCTTCTGTAAAAGAGAAAATTGAATTCATATAGTATTTCATATCTTATTCACCTACTAATCTCTGAACAATTTTACCTGGTCACTCATTAAGATTAACTTTGATTGTAGTTCTCAAGTTGACTTTGATTTATAATATGGAAGTTAAAGATTCTTAACTTAAAATTTTGCTGTCAAATATGGATTCATGTATTTTATCACCCAAATGATGCTTTTTGTCAGAAACAAAGATCCCTTCTGAGGGATGCTGAGTTAACCTGGTATGTTGTTATTTTCCTTGGGCAGTGCAAGAACACAAGAAATTTGACTTATATTCATCCTTTTGCCTGCTTATTGGCAATAAATATAAGATCCGTGTGGCAGCTTCAGTCTAGTGTACTTAGGTCTGAGTCATCTTAACATCCAGGAGAGCAATTCTTCGGTGAGGTGGAATGAGCAGCACTTTAATAGCAGTGCTTAGTGGTAAGGCTGTCTGAGAGGGCAGAAAAGAGATTTTAAATTAAATGGACTTTACTGAAAATTGTCTTCACTTTGTAGTTTGCAGACAGGGCTGCAATTTTCAACTTTCTTTTCCCTCACTTACCTGTTGCTAAGAGATCACATTCAGGGTAAAATTAATGTTTCTCCAATTACAAAGCATGTAGTCGGAAATGGAAGAGAAAAAAAGTAACACACAGTCTATAGGTAAGAACTTTAAAATATAAGTGGTGTTAGGAAAAAATGCAAATAATAGACATCCAACTGATGATTATTAAAGAAATCAGAAACAACTGAGTATTAAGTCTTGAGTCTGCCACTATGACTATAAGCAATTCACCTTATTTTCTGCGATTCTGCTTTTTTCACCTTTTTAAACCTTAAGAAATTGGAAAATGTTCTACCAAGGTAGAGTTGACAAGCATCATTGCCATTAACTTAATTATAACATTAACAGAAATTTCCTATGCCTATGGAATCTGTTGGGAAGAGGGAAACAATTATTTTACATCAGGATAAATAGTGCAACAGCATTTCTGTTAAAAACAAGTTCTGTTGATAATGGAGGTGAATCTGGGAGACTTAAGAACTTATCAATTAAATCTTAGTCCTACTTGGTAGTACCACATTATTCCTTAAATATTTTTGAAAACCAGGTTCTCATATGTGAGTGTTTCCCTTACATTCAGGAAACTCATGCTACCCAGGGACCACCAACCTGTTCTGCATCAGCTACATCAATCATTCAGCCAACACTGACTGGATGTCTAGTTCAGTGCACTAGGCAGTGCATTGCAAGACAGGTTATTTTCTTTCTCAAGGTTTGCTAACTCATTTAAGAGAAAATACATGTCAATGATTAGAAAGAAAGGCTCTGGGTTTTCCATGTTAAATGAAGGATTTTGAGCTGATCCAGATGTAATGCTGTCTATGTGATGTCTCACAGTATAATATTAATGATATAATATACACAGTATAAACAAGGACTTTTTTTTTTTTCTGCCCCAACTTTAGGAAGCATTCAGAAACTTCATAATCTTTTAATTTTTCGGTTCTTATTTAATATAGGATAATAGACAAAATGAGAATTCAAGTGAGAAGTTAGTCGTGTGTCATTACTAGCTATTTTCACTCACCAAAGAACAATCCTAAAGTGTAACAGCATCTCAGACGCTTTCTAATGAGCTTGACTAACCTGTTTTGTGCATTTTCCCATTGGAATGTACATAATAAGTCAGTTGCTGATCATTTTAAAGAGAAGACTGATAAGAGAGGCAGAAGGCCTGGGCTTTATTCCTATCAGAGTCATAAAGACAAGTTTCAGAGGTCTCATCCTTACTATGAGAAACTTAGAGTAGATCCATGTTTTCAAACTCAGTTAAGTCTGATTACCTTTCAAATTTCAACTATAAATCTGATGCACAGTAGATTTTTATTTTTAACAAACAGTAGCATGGTAAAAACAGAAAATACCTTAGGTGCACCCTATTCCAGAGGAATCTGAAATTCAGGCCAGTGCCCCAAAATCTGTAATCTTTTTTATTTTTTTATTTTTTTTTTAATTTTTTTTTTAGTAATTCCACAGTAATTTGAATGCACAATAAGGCTTGGGAACCACTGTTCCATTGATCCCTAAGATAGATGTCAGTTCAAAATGGATATGATTCTCAAATCCAAAACTCAGAGAAATTTCATCAGTAAGATTTAGTATGCCTAAATGGATTCAGAAGGAGCCATATTTTAGTCTGAGTCTTATTTATCTAACTTGGAAGGAAAGACTTTAAATTTTCAAAATGTATTTTTTCTTCTGAAAAATTATGATAGTATTAGTTGTGTTGCCATGAGCTATTGCATGGATTATAGTATTTAGCATAGTTTTAGTTAATATTAGCTGGAGGGACAGAGGAGGAGGTATAGAACTAGTAGCCAAATCACAAAGTGAAATGTCAAGAGACCAGAAGAAATAGAAATATATAAAATGAGTGATGAGTGAAATAATGCGTTTGAAGTTTCCATGGTATTAATAGCTTAGTTCATTCATGTATGAGCTTACAGCATCTTTTAAAGCAAAGTTCAAACAGAACAAAAACGATTCTTCCTTTAAAGATCTCTGGAGAATTTTGATAAGTTCATTCTACATTTAATAAAAGATTGTCAACCAAAAGAGTTATTTCATTGCTAAAAATAAATTAATACACACAGGGGAATAATGAGAATGGCAGAAATACCTCCTATTCTGGAAGAAATAATGTATTTCCTCATTTTTTATTGGTGCATTTTAGTTATAGATATATGGTGGGATTTTTTGTTACTTATTCATGCTTGCAAACAATGTAGCAATATAATTTGGCCATTCTCCTTTCTTTCCCCTCCCCTCATCTCTTTCTCCTATTCTACTGATCTCCTTTTGATTTCTGTGAGATCCCCGCAACACACATACACACCTATCTTATCCTTTTTCCTCTCCAGTTTCCACATATGAGAGAAAATATATGATCCTTGACCTTTTGAGTTTGGTTTATTTCATTTAACATAATATTCTGAAGTTTCATCCACTTCTCTACAAGTGACATAATTTCATTTTCTTTACTTCTGAATAAAACACCATTGTGTAAATATATATACCATTTTCTTCATTCATTCATCTGTTGATGGACACTTAAACTGGTTCCATATTTGGCTATCATGAATTGTGCTGCTATACACATGGGTATGCATGTATCATTATAGTATGAAGTCATTGTACTATGTAGTATGATACTACAATGGGTAGTGTACTTGGTTCATATGGTGGTTTCGGTCTAGTTTTTTTTAACAGTCCCACCAATAGTGTAAAAGTGTTTCTTTTGTTCTCCACATCCTCTTCCATTTTTATTGTTTGTATTCTTGATGATTGCCTTTCTGACTGGAGTGAGATGAAAGCTCAGGGTAGTTTTGATTTGCATTTCTCTCATTGCAAGTGATGTTGAGTGCTTTTTCATATGTTTGTTGACCATTTGTTTTTCTCCTTTGGAGAAGTATCATTCTAATTTACTTTCTCATTTATTAATTGAGTGTTTTGGGGTTTTGGTGTTGAATTTTTTGAGTGCTTTACATATTCTAGATACTAATCCTCTGTGTAAAAATAACCAGCAAACATTTTCTTCCATCTTGTAGGTTCTCTCTTCACATTCTTAATTGCTTCTTTTGTTGTGCAGAAGCTTTTTAATAGATGCCATCCAATTTTTTTAAGTCTTGACCTTAGTTCCTGAGATTTGGAGTCCTACTGAGAAATATTGACTATATCTATAAGGTGGAGTGTTGGATCTATGTTTTCTTCTAGAAGTAGCATAGTTTCATATTTGATTTCTAGTGTCTTTGATCCATTTTGAATTGATTGGGGTAGAGTGTGAGAGATAAGGGTTTAGTTTTTTCTTCTACATATGGATTCCCAGCATTTTTTTTTTAATTCTGTCTTTTCCTCAGTAAATGTTTTGGGTACTTGTTTCAATGATCAGTTGACTTATCTGTGTGAATTTGTCTCTGTGCCTTCTATTGTGTACCATTGGTCTGTGTGTTTGGTTCAATTTACTTTTTTTGAGGCTATCATGAATGAGATTTTCCTGATTTCTTTAGTAGATTCATTTTTGGTATAAAAGAAAACTTGATTTTTGTATGTTGGTTTTGTAACATGCTGCTTTGCTGAATTTGTTTATTTGCTCTAGCAGTCTTCTGGTGGAGCTTTTTGCATCTTCTTGCTGTGGGAGTATATCATCAACACAAAGTGATAATTTGACTTCTGAAAGAAAGAACATTTTATGCTTCAAGATTGCACTCATATAAAGAGATACTTTTCAATACTTGTTGTCTAATCCTTAAGGACTTAATGGTGCCTTAGTTTTAATATATAAAATTCCTTCTATGCAGGAGCTTATAGTTTAATGCAGTTCATACACATTTTTATATGAAGAGACACATAATGGAGATAAGAATTTATAAAAGAATGCTAGCTTTGTCTTATAGGTCAACAGAACTTTTAAGAAAAAAACTTACCTTTGAAATTATAATTCTTAGCATTTTGATTTTTTTGGCTTCCTCTGATATTATTAAGAGAAAATAGATAATAATTGGGTGGCTCTATATGCCTGAGGGAATGGAATATATGTAAAATCTCTGTACCTTTCTCTAAAGTTTATGATGAACCTAAAGATAACATGGACCTAACAAATAGTTGCTCTAAAAACATCCTTGCACAGCAAGATGACCTGTAAGGAGAAGGCAGACAAAATGTATAGAAACTGTTTGGATTGTAAGCTCCAGTATATAAATATACACTCTAGGTTAAAGTACATTTCAGCACAAAGAATTCAATAATCTGACACTTCTCTTGTGAAGTACATTATTCTGCTGCAGAGTAAATTGCTATGGCCAATTTTTTTCAGTAGAATCCAATTCTCTTTAATAACCCAGCAAGGTCATATCTCAAAGGAATCTGTGACCTGCCTGTCTGTCCCCTCATAACCATTGAGGACTTCCAGAGAAGCAGGAGGTCTCCTAACCTGTCTGCTGGGATCCTTAAGTTACGTTTGAGTTATAAGAAAGGAGGTGGTGTCCAGTGAACTCCACCTGACATTATTCTTTGTCACTGTTTCTTTAGCTTCTCAATATTTGTTCCAGAGCTAGAGTATAAATAGGATGAACAGTGCCTAGAGCCGCCTCTGTGACTCATATAAGCCATAATTACACTGGCCATGTGCCTATTTCCAGAACAGACTTAAGACCTATAATTCAGTGTAACATTTGTTTTAAAATATGACTCCAGACATTCCCTTGACTACGTCCTAGAAATATTGAGGTGACAGAAAAGGTGACCACTTTGTTAAGTACATATGATATATATATATATATATATATATATATTTTTTTTTTTTTGTGTGTGTGTGTGTGTGTGTGTGTGTGTATGCATAAACAAATCAACATAGCTGTTGTGTTTGAGCTAAATGCTAAATTGGTAGACAATATAAATACCTTTAAACACTACTGCTTCTTCTGTGTTTTTATTTTTAGGGATAAACAGGGGTTTTAAAAAAGGAACTTTATTGTAATCATAAAGCATCCCTATGCCAATTGTTGCAGAAAAGGCCCTTCCAACTTTAAGAAGCACAACTCCTGAAGAAAGTTCCCTTATCCTGTAAGACCAGGGTTCAAAAACTTCATACAATTCATGCCCTTTTCTGAAATAAGCAAGGGGCAGGGCACTTCATGCTTTAAGTTCCTCTGTGAAAACTTCTTCTCTTCTCAAAGAATATAGGGCATTCTTGTGATAATTTGAGGGATTCTTTAAATGAAAAAAATGAGCAGGAAAAGGGTCGGAGAGATGAAATATACAAAACCATAAAAATCATTAAAAATGTTCATGAAAAGCAAAAATAACATCATAATGCATTTTCTTCAACATGACACTTTAAGGACTGGATTTCTTCTGAAATTATTTTTGCATGATTATAGAGCAGATGATAATAAAAGTTTTGTAAAAAATATGCCAGAATTTTCTTGAAAGTTGAAGCCTTTCTATGAATAAGGAGGTGGAGTTTTTTTTCCCATTATACCATCCAGAAATCTGAAATAATTTTTGCTGTTGTTTTTATCATAATTGTTCTTATGCTAATTTAAAAATATACATCCATAAGATAGTATTAATTATTTTTGGAGTTACTTCCTAATGTATAATATAAAATATTTTTCTAGTATACATAATATTAAATGTATAAAATATATCTGAATAAATTTACACAAAATAATACCCAATTTTTCTAGTTCAATACATTTTAATTTGGTGGTTCCATCAACAGATGAATTCTAAATTAAATTTATGATATTTGACTGAATATTGTGCAAAATCTTTCTCAGTTAAAATACTTTGCATTATTGAAATATTTAAATTAACTAAGAGGGAACTGATCTTCCATTCAAACTGTAAGTAACCGATCTAGTGGCAGTTGAGCTAAAAATATAAAGATAGTAGTTAGGTTTGAATTGAATGTGTCATTCCACACAAGGTAGAATTGCTACAGAGAGACTTCCATAAAACGTGTTAAACATGTGTGAGAATGAATCCCTTTTATTTGCAGCCGATTCCTATCCTGGATATTCACAAATATTCACTTCACCTGTAGCAGGATTTATTAATTGCCTGATACACACAATTATGAACAATGTGATTTTCAATTAAACAATTGACCATGGTTAGGTAGATGGACACCTGACAATGAATAGTTTTCAAACTGTCTGGGTAATGTTTTTAGCATCATTGATCCAGTAAGATCTAATAATAAGAATGACTTTCTGTTTAATAGAATTCTCTCTAGAATGTTCCACTCCATTAGTAAAAAGGAGTTGTTCAAGTTACACTGATATGTCATCAAGGACATTGTCTAATAAAACATAGACCTTTGTGTCTAGATGTTGAATGTTTATATGTAGGCATTTGCTCAAGCAAACCATTCTCTATATATCTAGGTTGTATTAACAAAAATGACCACTGTATTAAACAGACTTATTTAGGCCTAATCTGATTTTTTAAACCACTATTACCTATATAAAATATTTCCCTTAAAATATGAAACTGTTTTCTATCTCTGTTTCTATATGAAGACTGTAAGCACATATATAAACATATTAAAAGAATGTATAATGAGAGTTACTTTGTATAAAATAGAGAAAGCTTTATTTTTCCCTCCTTTGGGCTTTTTTATTTTAAAACTAAGTCCATTTAGATTCGTGAAGTTGAACAAATATGTGTAATTATTAATGTAGTGTTGCAAAATAAGAGCTTTCAGAATTATTTCAAACACAATTTATATAGGATCCTCCAAAAAAAAGGACATTAAGCAATGTTTAGCTGAGTTTGTGTAAAATACTTCAGCTGTCTCTGGGATGCCTTTCCCTTGTGGAAAAAAAAGCTTAATTCTGCCAAGGCAAGAGTGCAGGGCCTCTTCTTGCCCTTATTTGCTTTTAGAGACTTACACTGTCAGTTTGATAAATGGGCTTTGACAGAAGCAAAGGTAATTCAAAGCTCATTCACAGGTAGAATAGTCTTTAATAGATTCTTTTTTAAAAAGTCTCTGGTGAAAGGAAAATATATAAGAGAAAATACATAGTATTAATTCACTCTGAGGCAGTTATTTTCCTAAGACCAAAACCAACAGTTTCTGTAGAGTCATATTTGAAGTCATGCTTACTATGTGTGTTTATTTATAAGCAAACGTATAAATTTTTAAAGTAAGTCACTTTTACTAAGATAAAAGCACTTTTTTGTAGAAACTGTGGTACTTTTTGAGTATCCTTTTATAAACTGAATAATGTTAAATGTGTCTTTGACAAGAGCATCCTGTTGTCATGATACTTTGGCATTACAGTGATAGTTGAAGCTTTTAGTAAATGCAGGTAAATTTTAGTTCCATTCTTTTTGCTTTTGATGTTTGACAAATCAGTTCATTAGTGGTAAAATAATGGGGTAAGTCTGCAGAGAGAGCTCAATTCATTGCATTTATCCCACCCACCTTTGCCCAGCTGAAGAGGAGTTGCTCTGGTTTTGTTAGAACCTGTTCCCATCATACTTCCTGGCATAACCCTCACAATTTCACTCAGATTTTTTTTTTCTTCTTACCTGTTAAAAACAACACAGGTATCCAGCACTTAGAGGGAGCTTTTCCTCAATGTTAAGATGATTTTGTAATTAATAGTAGATATCAATAGTAGTATCATCTGTTGTGTGTATTCTGAATAGAGTGAGAAGAGTTAATTTAGTTGTTATGACTTTTAGGTTAGTTTATATAAAAAACTACTTTTAGTACAGTGTCTGAGCTATGACTCATTTTCCCTATATTTGTTTTTATAAATTTGGAAATGTAACAAAGTTCACTTTCTCTGGAAAACAAAATTCAAAATTGAAGTAATCTAAGACCTAAATATGGATGCATATTAGCGCACCTCCAAAAAAAAATAAATAAATAAACAAAACAGTATGAAATCCTAAGGAAATTTTGGCAGCAAATAAAAATGTCCAATTCAATGAAGCTGTTTTCTGGATTTATCTTCTTTGTCAGAAATGATATGTGAAATCTATTTTGAAAAATTGACAAATCTATTTTGAAAAATTGACAACAGGAGAAAAATTATAATTACATCAACTATTCTGTTGAGCACTGCAATGATATAGCCCTGATATGCACACTCCTGTGCATATCGACAGGAGAATGGCCCAAAGAAAATCACATGTGATCTTGTTTAAAGAGCTTGTAATTGCATGGAGGCATAAAGATACATGCACACATAATTATGCTTTAATAGACACAGACACAATGTAGAAAGAATTAAGCTTTCGAAAGGAGACACTGACCATGTGGGTAGGAAAACAGAGGAGGGAGGGAATTTGTTGTTCTAGGAGCCAGTAAAACTTCGTGGAGGAATGACCTTAGATTTTGAGACTTGTAAAATTCAACAGGTAGTCATTGGTAAACGGTTATAGACAGATAAGAGAAAACAACCATACCTGTAAAGACGTGAAGGCCAGACTGTAAGGTGATTTCACTATCTCTTCGTCCAGTTTCATTACACAGATCACATTATGGGAATGTGTAAAATAAGGATGGAATGATAACTGACATGCATTCACCCATTTGTTCACTAGTCCATTGAGTCCATTGAGTTCTTGCAATGGTGGTAAAAACTCAATAAACTCAATGGATGAGTGCTGCACTAGTAATACATGCAGAAAAAAGCAGGGAATCACATATGGTATTCTTACCATATAGGTAAGAATAATTTTTTTTATTGTGGAGTATAACAGTGTAAACAGATGCTTACAAATGAATGTAATAAATTTTTCAATTGGAACTTTCAGACACATAAAGCAACAAAATCTACTTGGGAAAATCAGGAAAATGTTACCAGAGAAGCTGACATTTGAGCTTCATCCTGAGGATTCATAGATATTGGAGTAGATGAGGAGAAAGTGAGGTGAATAATCAAAGCAAGTGAAATAAATATTTGTTATTGCAGTGTGTACAGAGGGACATCATTTGTCAAAATGGAAGGGCTTGAGTTCTGTGTTTAAGCTAGACTTTATTCCGTAGCACTAACATTCTTTAAAAGTATTTTAGTACAGAGCTGAAAAGCCCTTATTCAAAATTTAACACCATTATTTTGACATTGATTTATAGCACACATAGACAAATAAAATAGTTTGTAATATAGTGAACCCCTAATATCTAATACCTTCTAAATTTTTCTGATCTAATATTTTCTAAATTTGGAAAAAGTAGAGTTTATATTGTATTGATCATTAAAAGAAGAAGAATTCACCTGATACACTACTAGTTAAATTAGTGGATCGTTATTTACCCAGTTTAATATAAGCCTCCTAATTTCAAATGGAATGGGACAATTAAACAGATAATAACACATTGAAAGTCATGTGCAGGTCAGTGATCAACTGAAAGATTTTAGAATAAGTTGCAGCTGTTTCTTCATAAGGCTACTGTGTATATTAATCCAAGAAGAAATATACATGCCCTGCAAAAATATAATGTAATGTCTTTGACCTTTGGTATACCTCCCATCAATACTAAATATTAATAAATTTTATATAACGATTACATGGAAATTTATATAATAAATATATGGTCATCTTACTGTATGTATACATAATTTATAGAACAAAATACTGTATTATTTTAATTAAATCCATAAAAATCATTTCAACATAAACATTAAAGTTTTGTATAATGGTTGGGGATATAGCTCAGTTGGTAAAGTGCTTGCCATGAAAGCACAAGGCCCTGGATTCGATCCCCAGCACTGCAAAAAATATATATATATATATATTGTGTATAAACTTCTCTACTCCATCTCTCTGAGAATTAAATCTAAATTCCTTGCTTTGCCCCATAACTTTTCCAAGCATCTGAATAGTGCATAATGCTAGCTTAATCTCCTTCCATTCTTTCTTGGGCTTTCTTGTTAGGCGATTGGCCTTTCCACCTACTCCTAAAACATACCACAATGAGCATCTAGGCTTTTTGCATATGTTCTTATTGCCCAGGCTCTTCTTCCCCAAGATTCACGTGGATGTTTTGTCTTTCAGAAACTTGCACAATTTCACTGCCCTGTTTGTTCTAAATTAGTTGCACTCTCCCACCCCCAAACCACAGTCACACTAAACCTTTTTTAGCCTTCATCCCTGAAACCACTCATTTATCCCCTTGCTTGTGCCTTTAAGTCTCTTCCTCTCCTCTACCCAGCATAAATAAACTAGATTTCAAAATATGAGAACATGTAGTCTGCCCATACAGCTCATGACCTACGGGCCTAGGCAGGAGGTGTTTAGTTTCATAAATGAAAATATAACACTTTTATATACTTAGATCATTTAAATGATATTAGTAACAGTGACTATAAATTATAGCTGAGGGAGGCTGGAAAGAAAAATGCATAAACTCCTATTCCTTTTTTCACTGCACAGAAGATGAAGTTTTGGTGTGAGGGTAAAAGCATCACCATTTTGAGGGACCATCCCTCTCTACATGTAAGATTCATACCCACTGATATATTGCTCATCATTTGTAAGGAAAATTATTAGGAATTAGGAGACAATGTTAGTGGCCTTTCTTCTTCTCCTCCTACTCCAGCATATAATCATCCATGTCCTTCTTATCTGCAGAGTGCTTATTAAGGCTCTGTTGAAAAGGGCTTTGAAAGGGAGCCTGCAAAAAAGAGTACATGACTCTCTGGACTTCATCCTTTCTTACAAACAGAGAAGGATGCAGATAAAGTTACAGTGTTGCATTTGTTGTGACCTTCCTTTTTTTTTTTTTTTTAACAGTATGTTGCCTTTTAAAGTCCCCCTTTTTTGAGGGTGGAAGGTATCCTTGGTGCCTGATTCTAATTTATTCAGCTCCATTCTATAATAATAAATACAACCTATGCATTTGCTTGAAAGTGCTCCCTTCACGTAGTATGATACTAATTATAGGGATGACACAGTGCTGTTTATACATTAGCCATGTGCCAAGATAGAAGCAACCAGAGGTTGAGTGCATGGAAAAAAAAAAAAAAAAAGCAAAAACCAAAATTGAGATCCCAGAGCTACCTGATCAACTTGGTCTTTGGGCAATGGGTGCCTTTCTTAGTCTTCTAGAACCTTAGCTTCTACTTCCTTTATATCTTCCCTCAGAAATTAAATAAATAATGTCCAACAAAATGAATATGATTCTTTATGCCTGAGAAATGAATACTTTTAAAGACTTACCAGTAGCAGTTTAAAAATATGCCAGAGTTGAGAACATGAGGTATGGATTATGACTTGAGAACCTTGGTGCAGGTGCCCAGTTCTGCTATTGCTTAGGACACGCTTGCTCCATCACACAGCAAGCAAAGGTCAGTGTCTGCTAGCTGGATTTCGGCCCTACTGTGACCCCTATAATTGCATTAAGTTTAATGAGGAATGTGATTTGTTAATAGCTGTTCTATATCCACAATTTAGACTATCCTTCCCTTCCCTCCTTCCTTTCATTTTGAAAATCATCTTCATAATCTCACTTTTTCAATTAAAAATTTCTTTGGTTTACTTTTATATATCCTAAAATCAAAGTTTATTTAGCTATAAATCAAAAGGACTATAACATAGTTCAGCAAGCTCTGGCAGATTTCTTGGAGGTTTAAGACCAGTTTGTTAGTTCTGACCTCTTAGAGATGTTTGTGTCTTTAACACATCCTTGAACTTAAGTGACATGTAAACATTATTTGGCATACATATTTCAGTGGGGTAAAATAATTATTTTGCTTGCCTGTATGTAATCTGAAGTTTGAAACCCTCTCTGTATATGCATGACACCATGATGTCTGAAGGTCCAGCTCTGACATACTCCTTGAGTTTTATTAGCATATCCCTTAATACATATTAAATTGCACTAATTAATCCTACATCTAGGATACAACAGGTTAACCTTTTGTAGTGTCCTTTACAAAAGGGGTTATTTTAATTAATATTTAATTATCTGACCTGTTAGTATAAAAGGAAACTTCTGTAAAAATGTATTTCTTTCACAAAGAAATGCTCCAAAGGAAAAACTTAAAGATAGAAAGTTCTTTGTTTCTACTTACTTAAGACATAATTATAACATTAATGTAAACAAACAATCATACTACCTCATATATAGTGCTGGTGTTGCCTTCTCATATAAATGGTGCATGTACTTTCATACTTACAAAGTTTCTGCACAGTTTATTAAAGCAAACCAATATTGAATAAGCTATACCTTAGTCTTATTTTCTCAAATTCTCCATATGTCAAAGAAACGGTCAATATTGCACTTTCTCAGCATTTCAGCACAGTTAGTATTATTATAGATATTATTTTATGAAGATCTAAAACATGCAGGGAAATCTGGCATGAAACAGTATTACACAGATTATCTATTAATATAATGCACCACATTAAAAGATTAAAGAAGAAGAAAATAATGATCATATTAACAGATGAAACAACTCTCATTCGTGTCAAACAAATTCTTAGCACAGTTGGAATAAAAGAGAATTTCCTTAATCCTCATGAAATTTTACACTTAGTGATAAAACATTGTAAAACATCCTTGAAAATTTGAAACTAGGCAAAAATATTCATTATGACTGCCTTGGTACATCCTATTTTAGGTCTTCAGTGCAAAAGGGTCAAAAAAAGAGTACAATGATTAGGAACACTATCATATATATGTAACAATATGACAAATTTGCAAAAGTTTAATGAATAAAATCCAAATGTTTTTCAAAAAGATGCTAAATTAAAGATTTAGAATAAGTTGCAGCGACAATAGGTATCAGATACCAGACAATGGTAAGCAAATCAATTGCAAATTTTCAAGGAAACTTTTATAATATCCCTTCCCACTTCACTTTGTGAGAGAAGTAGAAAGAGCTTTATGGAACGGTAGAGATTTGTTAAGAGCTTGCTTTGGTAAAAGCTGATAACTATGCACTCTCAACAATGGACTTGATAGCCAGGTTGATGAAAAAGAAAGCTTCAATGTCTCTACTTAAAGAACTTGATATATAATCCTGAAATTTAGAAGGTAGAGAACTTGATATATAATATCCTGAAATTTAGAAGGTACATGGTCCACCAACATGCACCTGGACAGAAATACAGAAAGCAAAAGAGGAGAGTTGATAAGCTGTTTTGAGGGAAGAATTAAAATGAGGTGGCTAATTTTGAATCAGCCTCCATTCCAGAGTTTCTTATGTCAAAGGTGGCATAAATGCTTCCTACGGATTAGCTTTGAGCCTTGCAGAGGAAATAGCTGGATTATTCCTGTTTTTAGTTCTGTCTAACATGGATCATGAAGTGGGATATAACAGTAAGATTCTGTGCTACCCTGAGCAAGTAGGAACTCAAGCCAGGTACAGGAACTGGAAGGTAGTAACATGTCACTCATGTCAAAGTGGTCATATTAGGAGAGGATGCAGGAAGGGAGCTCATGTGAATTGATAAAAAAATGGTAGAGTCAGCTTTAATTTGCCAGAATCAGGGTACATAAAGCCAGTTTTCATTTATTCAAATTTAAAGCAATCAAACATTGTAGAAGTATTTTTCAGATAATTTAACAAGTCAATACCAAATGTTACTTGGAATTTTTAAAGTCAAAATTAGGCAAGATAAATTTTAAGAACCAATTTGGTGATAGGAGCTTTTACATCTGATTATGAAACTCATTTTGAAGATAGAAAGGCTAAGAGTTTGGAATTAGCACAATGCTAAAAAATACAAGTAAATGGAAGAGCATAAAAAGTTGCAAAACAGATGCACATGTATGTGGATACTTAATTTACAAAAGCTGCATTAGAATTCAGTAGAAACCAAGTCTATTGACTCTAGTAAATAACTATTTTAGAATAACTGGAGGTAGAGGGAGTAGAACTTTACCTCACAGAATGAATAAAATGAATTACAAGTGAACTAAGGACCAAACATTTAAGAAAAAAATTGTAAACATTTTTGAAGGACACATACAAAAACGTTATCAACTCAGAGTGAAGACTTTTTTCCTAAACAGAATAATAAAATATCTACCTACAAAAACATATTTAACAAATCTAACTTCATTAATATTAAAAACATCAATACTACAGAAAACCTTATGAACTCATGAATAAAATGTGCAAACAGATAATGTTGGAATATATATACTGATTTTAAGAAGTAGAAAATAAATAAATAGATGTAAGAAGATATCCAAATGACCAGTGAGCACTTGAAAAGATGCTCAATCTCACTAGTAATCAAGAAATGGTTGATTGGAGCTATATTTAAATACTATTTGACAACCCTGATTCCAACAAAGGATAACATCTGGAAATATTGAGTGCATGGTAAAGATGTAGAAAAAACAAATCTGATATACCGTCTTTCGAGAGTACAGTTTTGCAGAATCACATAAATTAAGGAGAAATTTCACACTAACCAGTAGAGTTCAATGTATTGATATTTACACTAATTCTTGTAGACAGACCTTAGAGACACTCTCATACATAAACACATTGAAATGTTTTCAAGATGGTTAATTGAAGCTTTGGACACAGTACCAATGCCCATTAATTAGAGGTCTAGATACACATATTCCGTGGGATTCCTACAATATAATATTTGACTACAGCTAAATCATAATGAGTGAATCTGTACATGGAGAAGAGTATTGTATCCAATGAAAGAAAAATGAAGAAGTGCCATGTTCTCTCTTCCACTTAATGTAACATCCCTCTGGCTGCCTGTTGACATCTAAGCACTCCCAGAAAGAGCATAACAGCAAGGTCCTTCAACGCGCCTACCCAGCAAGGTTCTTCAACATGCCTACTTATTTACTCAGTCCTACACAGTGCCTTCCTGAAATCCTGAACATACTCTGGAACCTTTAAATGTAACTTATTAAAGCCTCTTCTACAACTTTAAAAATGATGATAAAATATTTTAGCTGTAAAATATCACCGGATTTTGCTTTTCTTTTCCACAAATCTGTGGATATTCTTTACATTGTTTGAAAAGCTGTATTTAACTAGGACAGTAATTCCTTGATGCAACTTTGATTAATCAATTTGACTTTCAAAAGTAGTATGAATACTTAATATGATAAAATATCAGAATTTCTCAATTACCTAAAAGGACACCACCTATTATATTTTTGTCCTTGATAAAAATAAAACAATGCAAAAATTCACTAGTAAGTTGACAAGGCAGTATTAAAATGTTGTGTTTAATAATTTGATTTTTCAGAGACCACTGGAATTCATTACTAAATAAGTAAGTGGCTATTGATAATTGGAACATTATTACATCTTCAGGAAAAAAAGTAAAATTATGGCATTTCATTTATCCTTGTTATTTCTTTCTTTATTTAATTTTGAAGTATTAGGGATCAAACCCAAGGGTGCTCTACCACTGAACTATATACATCTCCAGTCCTATTTATTTTTATTGAAACAGTGTCTTACCATGTTGCCCAGGCTGGCCTCAAACTTGTTATCCTCCTGCCTCAGCCTTTGTAAGGCATGTTTAATAAAGTTTGTTTGCAGAGATGGAACCACAAAAAGCTATGAAATGAAGAATTAACTTGCTGCCAGTCTCAGCAATAGTACCATGCTGAATACTGTAATAAATGCATAAAATGCAGCATTTTTGGGTAAAAATTTACAACCTTGAAAAAAATTTGTAATATTAAAATATCCATTCATGGATTTCCAGAAAGAAGAGCTACTTTCGCATTTGATTTGGGTATATTTTATAGTGAGCAGGCTTTCTAATATTTACCATTTAAGAGATTACATAAGCACCAAGCAAAAAAAAAAAAAAACAAAAACAAAAATTCAAAGAAGGTAATCTATTAGACAGTTACCTCGAAAGTTAACGATATTTTTTATGTCTTAGTTTTTTTTTTTGCCAAATTATGAATAACTGTATACTATGTATACACTTTGGTCATTCACACATGCCCTTTCATCAATGAAAATATGATGGATTTGGAAACATGTGATCTTAATATGTTCTTAAATTTCTTTTGCTTATAACTTTGCCAAGTCTCAACAATATACCTCACTATGACTCATACTTTTGTCTCTTTCAATATTGCAGCATTATTATTTTAGGTTCTCTTATATGATTTTTAGCCAAGATAGCTAAGATTACATGAATTTATCTGAAGAACATTATCAAGATTCATTTTCTCATTCCCCAACTTCTTATTTATTTTTTAAAATCTGAACAATCAGATAGCCTTGTAAGAAAACTCTTTAATATGAAACAAGCTTGTTTAAGAAATTTTTTTTCTATTTCTAGCAGGAAAAAAACAAGTCTTAAATGAAACCATATTGCTTCAAGGCATTATTCAATCTTATAGTCAATTCCCTGGGCTACAAAACCAACATAGTCAAAATCCATAGAGTTGTACAACCATAACAAAAGCTTAAGATGAGAACTTTATATTAAACTATATTAAATGCACATATAAAAGGGAGTAGCTTTTATTTATTTTCTCTCAACTGCAAAACATAAATTTTATTCCAAATTATACAAAGCAAAATATGATAAAGTAAAGGTCTGTCTACCTGTATTTAATATAATTCTGATACTAATATTTAAATGCAGTTAAAGTGAGCTGACAGGATAGGTGTGTTAGACAATTGAGGATACCAAAAAAAGTGTCATTTAAAAAGCAAGAAATGGATAATAAATCTTGACATCAGAATTTGATTTTATTTCAGTTTTCAATAAAAGTTATAATCAGAATATATTGTAGGTATTGAGAAATCATTCTCAATCTCGTGGTATCTTTTTCTTAATATACATAGGAACAATAGTTTGATTAAGACCAATTTTAGGGAAGAGTGAATTTTTTTGAATCCATTCTTTTAATTTTCATTAATATCACCTGAATGGTTCTGTTTTCAAAATCATTGCTTCCTTCAACTTTACACGTAACAGAGAGCCTATTTTTTGCTATACTTTAAAAAGTAAAAAACCTAACTTCACTATGGTTTGTGTCTGAGCCAAATTTTAAAGGATTACGTTCTTAATCTTGACATTCAAAGGAGACATCCTGCGATGTTGTAAATGTTCCAGCAGGATTAAGGAGAGAGACTGCAGTGTCTTTAAGAGCTCTCCAACCTGTCTTCAATATGCTCATTTCTCAGTGGTGGGGCAGGGCAGGACAGAATTTCCAAGCCCTTGACCTCATCAGAGAAGTCAGATGTGCCAAAGTGTGACAGCCCTTCATTCATTACGTTATCTAGAGGGAGTTATTACAGAAGTTTTTACTTGTCACACATTCCTCCCCACCCTTCAGTGTTGCTGAGTTAATCAATAGGAAATGCCTAACCTCACAACTACTTTTTCTTTAAAAATCATTAAGTGGAAGATAAGTGACAATAAATACGAAAAATTCATGATTATACATTAAATATTATGTGTTTTGTACCAATACTTTTGTCAGTTAGCCTATTTGTTCTATTTGTCATATTCAAATGATATATATTACCCAGGAATTCCATGTAGCTCTTTGATTTTATTTTTGATTTTTATTAAGACATATCACTACACTATCTGACATGACTACCCCTAAAATGAAGCTGAGCTGACTAATTATGGGCATATACAAAACTAACTATAAAGGAAGGCTGCATTTGATGGCCACTAATGAATATATAGACAGATTACAGGGAAATACTGAGAGACTGGAAAATATATAATATGTTCATTTACAGGCACAGGAATTTAATTTCCCTGCATTAATACACTGAGATATGAAATGAGTTAAAAACTAGGACTATTGGACTGTATTATTAACATGTTAAAATGTAAGTGTAGGTGTTTCCATCCATTTTTCTTATTCAACAGTTACCAAGTACTAAACTTGCCTCTTGACATAGCAACTACTAAAATTGACAATAATCAGAAATATATTGTGACATCCTACAAATCAAACTTTTTTTTTTCCTTTTCCTGTTCACCAAGAAATCCCAGGCTTTTGTCTACAAATGACCATGTCAAATCTGCTGATGGCAGATTTAGGGCCTAACAGGAAGATACTCTTAAAAGAATGCCAGGAAGTAATGAAGTAAGTCAAAAAAGAAAAATAGTGGATTTTGCTAGCTAGGGAAGCATACATAGGAAGCCAAAGGCTTTGAATCAGTTAATCCAATTCACTCTTGGCTTGGCTTTGTTTGGAAAAATAGAATCTTTCCTTTGTAGCCTTGTAGGGGCTTGTTAGGTGAGGCAGAAAAATGAATGAAATTTGAGTTCCTGAAGCCTATACTGTCCTTACCATTTTCTCCCTCCATTTGTCTTTTTGATGTTCAGGCCTGAGTCGAAAGCAAGCAAAGGAGAGTTGCTTTTATTGGTTTTAAGGAAAGAAATTAAAATTGCTGCAAAAGCCTTTTCCTTGACCTACAGTATTTCCAAGTCCTCAGATGCCGATTGCTCACAGATACTTTTAGGAATCTGATTTTGCATACAGTGAATGTGTGTGTGTGTGTGTGTGTGTGTGTGTGTGTGTGTGTGTACATGTATGTGTATCCACATCTACACTTATACACACCAATATCTGATTTCATAGCAAATTAGACAGCTATGCAGAGAGATTTATAGGCAAAAAAAGATGCTTAATGCTAAATGTACTATCATACATAATAAGTATTTCATTAAATTTTATAAGATTTGGGGACAGATATATGTTATATGGTATGCACAGAGGAAAATAATAAAAAGAAAATTTCAGTTTCAGATAGAATCAGTCTCTGTGGGAATATTCATATGTAACTTTTCTGTTACAGATATATTTTATATTTTGTCTATGCTTGTAAATATACAATGGTTGGGTATCTTTCTTAAAACATGACCATAAAATCATGCTTGGTTTCTTCATAGTTCATGCTAAATAGAGATCAGAATTCCAAAAGGGTAAGAATGGAAAGCAAAAGAATAATACACACTTGATCAACATTCACTTGTACGCTAAGAGATGATTGGCAGAGAACAAGGAATATTAAGCACTCAACTCTGCTCAGAGAAACTACAGTGAATACATAGCCAAGAATACCATCTGTTGAATATGAAATTCTTGGATCAAGACATTATAGATACATTTCCCCAAACAGCAGGGACAGAAGTCTTTCTGGAAACAAAATCACAATAGGGTTGCAGAAACGCCAAGTGAGAGAGAGGCAAATAACTGTTCACTGCATTGTGGGGAGCAGACTCCCTCACTGCTAGTGCCGAGTATGATTAATTACAAGGTACATTTCAGGATGGTGATAGTAAATAATCACGGGGCAGGTAGTCACCCTTTTCAAATCATTTCTAAATCACTATATCAGCTACAAGCCATGGATGGATCAAAATCCTTTAACCCCGTGTGCTATTCACTCTCAGATTTCATTGCACTATCTAATGCACATTATATTTTATAAAGATAATAGAAGGAAGACTGTGTGTCATTCAGTGGGAAGATTTATACATAAAGGTTGAAGAGAGATACTTGTACCTAAGACAAAACCCACATTCTGTATATCTATTTTTGGATCCGTGTTTCTTAGAAAAAAAAAAGCATTTTTGTATATTTTTAACAAGTGCCACTACTAGAATAAGCCTGAACCTTTTTTTAGAAAAGCTGTCTGGTATCTAGGGGTAGACAGTTGTTGACAGGGAAATGACCTATGCTAATGAGAAATGGCCTAGAATGGCAGATAAGAACAGTGAGTTGGAGAAATCATAGTGGAAGTATGGATGTTAATAAAAGAACCTGATTCTTGTTAACTGCACACATTAAGAAATTTGAAAAACAATGGAAAACTGATTGAAACATTGACTAAATCAGAATTCATCTTGTCAATTTTTTTTCATTCAAAATTAATTCCTTGCAAAAGTTTTATTTTATTTTTACCCTGGAAATTCCTGAACCTCTGTTTCCTAGAGCATCACAAATTGACAGTGGGACACAATGATTTTTAGCACACATTAGGGACTCATTACTTACTAAGGAAAACACTAGATGATCCTATAACAAAGGCACTCTTTTAAATACTAATCTATAATAACTCATTTAGTTCTTATAGCAATTCTAATGAGAAGATGAAGTTAGGACACCTAATTCTTTTTGTAAGAAAACTAAAATATATATTTTTTTGTAAGATGCAGAAAGTCATTGAGACTAGACAAGATGAATTCTGATTTAGTCAATATTTCAATCAGTTTCATTCAGTAAGCAACTGGATTTGTATCCAGTACATTTTCTCCAGATTCTGTACTCTGGTCTAGTCACACTGTACCTCACAAGAGCCAAGTCAACCTTTAAAATACAGGTTTTTATATAGATAGAAATTCATAATGAGGTTATTTATCTCCCATGCTTGGGTAGTCCATCTCTTGAGGTCTTATTAGTAGCCATTCAGAGAAATCTAAATGAAAAAATTATTTGCATTTTGTAATTTTGAGAGATGCATATGACTTTGAGTCCTTGTTAATACTACTTGTTAACAGAAATACTTGTTGATAGGAATCACCATCCAAACCACAAATAGAGCAGTAGTGATCTGCTCAACCTCAGATTTATAAAACAATTACTTTTAAGTTTGATAGATTCCTCCTAATTTTCCCTGATTTTTCCTTAATTTCTTTGTATCTTGTGCATACCATAGATTTTTTGTGTGTGATATATTCCTTATCTCCCTTTCTAGTTTTTTGAAAATGAGGAATTATTTGTCTTCATAATTTAGCTATTGCTAGCAAAAAATAACCTGTCAAAAATATTAGTGATAATTACCAAAATTAACAATGAAAATAACATTCTATAAGTAATTTGACTTAGAATATTATTTTTGAGTCTTTCAAAATGTATATTTGATACAAAATGCTGAATTTGCATACTAATATCCACCATCATTTCAAAGTAATCACTTATCAAATCAGCACTTAAAAATAACTGGTCATTACTCTTTCCATATACCTAGTGCAGTGTAATGAAAGTTACAAATACCATAAACATTTTTAATTACAATATTAAAATATAGATTTAAGCTCCAATAGTTATTTTTGGTACCTGACAAGTTATGTTATGTGTAACACCCCCAATATCTTACAAAATAAAAGTATTCTGTCTTTACCTCCTAATATGGTGTTTTTGCTCTACACTTCTGAACTATTTCAGACGCGTTATCTTGTAACTCTGACTCAGTCCGAAAACAGCTAAGAGCACTGCTTGTTTGCTTTAGATAATATGGGTTCCTGGTCATTCATCACCCCTCACACTGAAAATGACCACATCACAGGGGCATTGTATTGTTGGAAATGTTATACCAGTAGGTATAACTGGATTATGTGTTCAAAACATTATTTTTGTACTATAAACTGTAAAAATGTTATGATTTGTGAGAAACATAATGTATTTTAGGAACAGAAAAAAAAAAAAAACTTGTAATAAAAACATAAGAAACATATATGCCTTTTAAAGGCCACCCTGCTTTTTTAACAGTTTAAGGATTTTTGGCTACCTTACCAAAATATAAGATGCCAAGTTATATATATACATATATTTTTTTTTTTCCTTTTTACTTGTCTTGGAATTACTTGCAAGGGATGCTAAGATTGTAAATTAATCTCTGTACTAATAGGTACTGTATTAAGTGCTGTGTTTAAAATATCAAAAAAATGCTTAAATTACAAGTGTGTTTTTATATTATTCAACTCCCAGTACAGTATAGAAATATTAAGGCTAAATTTAGAATAGTGACATATTTAGATATGTTTTCTTACTTGAAAATCTCTGAAGCCATTTATAAAAGCTCCCTATAACAATTTTCATTTTTTTCCGTAATTCTACTTAATGATGTTCTTTGAATAGTAATTTTAGCTAATGGAGAAGTAACATTATATTCAAAGAACCATCAACTACCTATCACAGTCTTACAATAAGAAAAGATCCTGAAAACGGCTGTTAATGAGCTCAGCATTTTAACCTTCATACATTTCTGTTGAGTAAAGTAAGCTAATTTTCTTTTGCAGGCCCCAGATAACTTAGATTTTCGAGCAGCTTGTCAAATGTAATTTGACCTAATAATTACCCTTAAAGATGTGATTAAGAAACACCTGACTCAGATGTCCTGTACATATGCAAACCACAAGTCCTCACACCTTCCTCTCCTTTGAATTTGGTGGCTAAATGCCAAGTCAGGAGCCTCTGAGAACTGCTTTGGTAGTAATCTGCCAGTTTAAAGTTTATTCTGGTCATTGCTCTTATTCCAGTGGGCCTAATAAGACAGGGTCCTTTATGTACACAAGTATTTAAATGTAAACATTGTTCTGAAAGATTTATTTTAAAAAGAAAAGAAGAGGAATTCTTCCCTGTAAGCTCTCAATATGAATGCTAACAAATATTAACCAAAAAAAAAAAAAAAAAAAAAAAAAAAAAACAAAAGAAAGAAGAAAGCAAAAAGAAATTCAAATAAAATGAGTATTTTCAGCAGCAACACAAAAGCAGATATATAATCTAAGGATGATGAAAATTTTTTTTCCCCTTAAATTCTACATTTTTATAATGACAGAGATTAGTTTTAATCTTTAAAGTTTGCAAATTACTGAAAAATATACCACATTTGTATTTCTTTGATTTTTTTTTTTTTTTTGTTCTAAATCCAATAATACATAAATAAAATTTAACTCGGTCTTCTTCCCAGAAAATTATGAAGTGTTATCTAGGCCCACTTTTTATGCCTTCTCAGGGTCTATGACATATTGAAATGTTTTAAGAATGTAAAACTTACAGTTAAAAAAATCTTGCAGGGGAGCACACCTGTAATCCCAGCATCTGGGGAGGCTGAGGCAGGAGGATGGTGAATTCAAAATCAGCCTCAGCAAAGCAAAGTGCTAAGCAACTCAGTGTGACCCTGTCTTTAAACAAAATACAAAATAGGGCTGGGGATGTGGCTCAGTGGTTGAGTGCTCCTGAGTTCGATTCCCAGTACCAAAAAAAAAACAAAAAACAAAAAATGAATCTTTCAGACATAAACATTATGATTAGCATTATTAGAGTTTACTCAATATATTGAACACTTACATGAGATAATAATTAACCATTTCTAATGTTTATTTTTGACTGACTTTATTCTTTAGATTTTCATTCTCCAGAGAAATCTTCTGGACACTTATTCTACTTGGTGCTCAAAGCCTAAATCCACTTTCTGAGCTGGTGAGAAGGGGTCAGAACTCACCATGAAAAATCAGGACATACTTTCATTGACTGTAGGGAGCATCCAAACAATTGAGAATATCAACAGAGAATACAAAATGCAAGTGCACTTTTAGCATTCATATATTTCTTATCTGGAAAACATATTTTTAAATTTCTGAATAGCTTTTATTTATATGCTTCTGAAATTCATTTATTTGTCCATTTTAGAGAAAAAATATAATACAAAATTTTAAGAAAACATGTTTTAACTTGGGAAAAAAACTTGGATTCCTCTTTGTATGGTTAAGAAAATGAAAATAGATAAGGGCAGGAAAGTTTTTTATTTTATCTTTCTTAGCATCTGAATCCATATTGATTTTTCAGATTTATTAATCAATAATTGATTTATGATTGCACTTTGAATGAAGTATACTATTATACATTAGTAAGATGAAAAAGATCAAGAAAATTTGATGAAAAGGAAACTTTACATCCTAGTTTCACCCTCTTTCATGTCTGTTACTATGAAGAAGTTTACTCAACCAAACTATAACATGTAATTACATATAAAATATAATTCTCGTTCTACTTATACATTTATGAATAAAGTTTCACTTAACTCAAAAATTTCAGAACTTAAAAGCATGGAGAGTGAGATTCTAGAATGTATATAATTAAAGAGAGGAGCTAAATGAGTGTATGATTAAAGTAAATGAAAACTTAGAAGTATTTATAATAGTTGAATTATGAAATTATAATCAGGCTCAATCCGAAATACTATGGTTTCCATTCTGGTGGTTGTTTCAGTAACGTGTTGGCTGATGGAGTTGCTATTCTTTTCCTGTGCACATGTTGAGATTTTCTGCATTAATTTATGTTATGAGGAACTGCCTAATTCCACATTCTCACAAGTGCTTAGTACAAGGTTGATGTGCAATAAAGCTTCTTTGGAATAATGAAAGTAATTTACAAATATTTTCTCATACATATATGTGTGTATATATATATTTCAAAATGTATATGCTTCCTTGTCTCTAAGAAATGAGATGATCCTTCTACATACACATATAAAGGCAAATGCCAAAATCTTTATTTTGTTGGCTGTAAGAGTGAAAGAAGTAAAATTTAAAGAATATGGTATGGATAAATATGGAAAGAAAAAAATGGGGAATTACACAAATCTATAAGCGCTATAAGCATAAGATCCAATTTTAATCTGTTGTTGATAATGGTATTTCTATTCTCCAGAGAGAGTTGGTAACATTTTTCTGAGACTATTTGATGAATTAAAATCATAAGATATTACCTTTGAAAGGGCCCATAGAGATCATCTAGTTCCAATGGTTTTTAACTGATTTGAGATCACAAGATGCTTGGTGACTAAGATAAAGGTTAAATACTCTCTTACTGGAAAATTCTACCTTAGCCTAGAATTACAAATTTGCACACAATTCTGTATGTATTTCCAGAATTCCTGTTAATTCATGAAACACTTAGATGTAATTTAAGAACCTCTCGTTTTTGAAAACTCATTTTGTAAATAACTTGAATAAACTAGACTCAGAAAGTACAGTTCCTGTTCCATTGACCTTTTCCTATGTCTCTAAATTGGTGATTTGCACTGATAATACTTGAAACAGTTTCCCACTTCATGCTTATTTTCTTAGTATCTATGACTGACTAGAAATATGTGAAAGCAACTTACACTTTCTACCAGAGACTTCCCCAGGTCTACTACCCAATTTTTCTCTGTAGGGGGAAAAATATTCTATCCTTTCTTGTCTGCGTATGTGTGAGTGTGCGCCTGTTACCATTTTGAAGATTTGTCTGATCTAGGCTGCCCCACTTAATAAAGTATTTGCTTCTCTATCAACCAAAGAATAATGTGAAGTAGGGACCCTGTTTTCCACTGACAGGCACTTGGAAGCTGTATTCTTATTTTCCACAGATATTACGTGTTTTCAAACAGGACAGGATGATCTTTGTTGTAAACCACAAGGAAATATTTTTAATCTCCTACATTAAGAGTTTTGTCACAACGAAAAAATAGCAGGAACATTCATTTTCATGAAATGCATTTCATTACAATTTTAGGGAGTATCAATGTCAGCACTGTTTGCTTCCTTCTTGCCCTGAGTGATAGTCAAAAGATAAATTCTATTTCTTGCATCATTCTTGCTAAAAGAAAAAAAAAATGGACAATGAATTCTGATATGGAAAAAAACCTTGCAAACTTCTTTACATTTATTTGTGTTCTTAACAAACGTATGTCTCTGAGTCCATTTCTTGAGGTGTTAAAATATCTTAAAAAGCTAAAATTTTCCTGAGCAACTCAGGGAACATATTTTGTCTTCTACAGATTTTTTTGGAAGTTATAGAAATGAAATTGCAAACTATAGTAAAAAATCTCTCTCTCTCTCTCTCTTTCTATATATATATATGTATATGTATATGTATACACACACACATATATATACATATAGATGTATATATATATATATATTTATAGTTTAGTTGGAAGTGAAATCTTTTAACTAAAAGTAAAAAGTTTTATAAAAAGCATCACCGTAAACATTTTTGCTTCATTGCAAGTTTTTTCTGTGATCTTGGCAAAGTTACACTTCTAAGACTTTAAAAGGCTTCAACAGGAGACAAAATTAGTAGTTTCTTCTATGGTGGTTGTTGAGATTAAGTGAGATAGTATATGGAAAAGCCTATTGTAAACGAATAAAATATCACAAGACAATAAAAAGTTATTTTATAAATCTACATTATTGCCATTTGAGTCTATCATAAACTGATAAGTGGAAGTTTTAAGTGATCGTCACACATATATATTTTTTAAATTTGTTTTTTAGTTATATATGATGGGAGAATCTATTTTGATATATTATGCAAGCATGGAATATATCTGATTCTAATTATGTACCAGTCTTGTGGTTGACTGTGGTGTATTCACATACATGCATAGGAAAGTTATGTTAGATTCATTCCACTGTCTTTCCTATTCCTATCCTCCCTCCCTTCCCTTCATTCCCCTTTGTCTAATCCCCTGAACTTCTATTCTTTTCCACCCCCTTATTGTGGGTTAGCATCCACACATCAGAGAGAACATTCAACCTTTGGTTTTTTTTTTTTTTTTTTTTTTTTTTTTGGATTTACTTATTTCACTTAGCATTGTAATCTCTGTAATCTCCAGATCCATTAACTGGCTAAAGTCCTAAAGTTATTCTTCTTTATGGGTAAGTAATATTCTATTTACACCACAATTTCTTTATCCATTCATCTGTTGATGGGCACCACATCAATGTTTATAAAGTACAATCCACTTCCATTTTTCTATTCCATTTTATTTGTGGTCAGCTTACTTAGGAAAAATATGAATTCAAGATTTACATTATGTTTAGAGACATCTTATAATTTTCATATATACAATCTCCACTTCCTCCGAAGAATGATCTTGACATTTGACACTCTAGTGTCCCAAAGAAGAGTGAGTGAAATAATATATGTGAAACCATTTACAAATTACCCATGACTAAAGAGAAAGCAAAGCAATAGCTCCACCTTTTCAAATCTCCCTGTACATAAAAGTTATCAAAGTATCAAAACTAATTCAATCTGAAAGGTTAGATATTTAAATTTGTGCTGATATCTGCAACAATTTCCATGACAGAAACTTTCCAAGAATGCTGTTGTAGAACTGAACAAATAAACCTATTTTGATTTTGCATCAAAAATACAGAGAACTGCATGACCAGCCCTCTACCACTAGGACATAAGGACATGTTAAACCAAATCAATGAAAGTCTCCATAAAGGACAAAGAATATCTTAAGGACTGAAATACCTTCACAATGGGTTGTGAGGAGAAATGTGTATTTTATTACTAAGCAATGCTTTATTTTATCCTGCAGAATCACAGACAGGTCATACTGAGATAACAGAAAGCAATTCTGATAAACAGAAGCAAATCAGCATGGAACATCCAGCCGTGGGACCAGGAGCAGTTTCACAGCATCTGTTAGAGGCAAATGGAACTGGGGAGAGCTTTAGCAAAAATCCTACCCTTCGTCCAGATACCACTGATAGCAAACACATAAACAAAACATGTACGGTGGAGTCAAAGTCTGCTACTCTAAAACATTGCCCACAGCCAAAGCACAACTCCTTTTAAAGTCTTAAAACGCACAGTTTAAATTTTATGATCTATAGTACCAAAAATATTATGCTTTGGTAATGCATTATTCAGAGTTTGGGAGTTAGCATCAAATGCCAATTGACCATATAATTCCTTTGTTATTTTAAAAGACAAGACACTTGGGCTTAAATATTGATGGCCAAACTGATATTCTCTTTAGTAAAGGTTTAGCTGTAAGGTGAAAACTCAAATGCAGTAG
Organism: Sciurus vulgaris; assembly: GCF_902686455.1. Lineage (NCBI taxonomy): Eukaryota > Metazoa > Chordata > Mammalia > Rodentia > Sciuridae > Sciurus > Sciurus vulgaris. The sequence goes on along the minus strand of NC_136469.1, from coordinate 121,606,216 downwards.
CTGGGTTTAAATTTTCAGAAACAAAAAAGACCTTGACCTGTAGGAAAAGCCAAAGATGTAATAGGGAACTGCACTGTCGATCTATTAGACAGGGTATGTTTTATGGATGCAACCTGAGCTTTAAATATCTCTGGTGCCATTTTCTTTCCTTTTATTTCAGGCTATTAATTGTGGTGATAGGAATTGGTCCCATGGTAGATTTTGTACCTAGCTGAAATTATATTTCTTTGGCCTAGTGAGACCCTCGTTGTCACCCTCACTTTTACCCTGAAGTATTGAATCAGAGTATGATTAAGGATAGGAACCAAAGGGAGTGGAAGTAGCTCAATGGGGGCATCTGCAGGGGGTTTATAAGTTTTTTTTAGGATTTCTATTAAGAAATCAGAGAATCGACTCACTACTCCTGAGAACTATTCTTTGTAGGCTCTTCAAGGAAATCTGGTTTTATTAGAACATCTATGCTTGCTTTATCTGTTTTTCAAAATAAATTCTGTGTCTTTTATAAAGGGTGTGTGTGTGTGTGTGTGTGTGTGTGTGTGTGTGTGTGTGTGTGTGTGTGATGAAGCCATTTATTTCATTTAAAAATAATTTTAGCATAGGTGTTTGTCTTGGTCCATAAATGTTGTGCTGCTATTCAAAAATACCAGAGATTTGGTAATTCACGGTGAAGGGAAAATGATCGGCTCACCATTCTGAAGTCTGGGAAAGTTCAAGGCTGAGGGATGACATCAAGCACACCTCAGCCTTGGCCTTTCTTGCTGTGTCTTTCCATAGTGGAGGGACAGAAAGAAAGTCAGAGAAACAAGGGACTGGACTGAACTTGTCCTTTTCTAAAAAACCAGCTCCTGCAATAACAGTATTAATTCATTCAAGAAGGCAGAGCCCTCTGAAGGGCCTCACTCTTTAACACTGCTGCATCAGGGATTACGTTCCAAGCACATCACCCTTGATGACACATTCAACCATGGTAGCATTTATTAAAAAATCACAAGGAACTCTTCTGAAGGGGAAGAAAAGTCAGATCTTGGCAGAGGATCAGGCACTGGTACCATGAAGCCTGAGAGAGAAATAATCAACTGAGATTTTCTGAGAGGGAAATAATATCCTCAAAAAAAAAAAAAAAAAAGAAAAAGTGGGGGAGGCAGTGGCACATGCCTGTAATCCCAGAGGTTCAGGAGGCTGAGGCAGGAGGATGCAGAGTATAAAGCCAGCCTCAGCAATGGCAAGGCACTAAGCAACTCAGTGAGACCCCCTCTAAAGAAAATACAAAATAGGGCTGGGGGTGTGGCTCAGTGGTCAAGTGCCCTGATTTCAAAACTCAGTACTCCCAAAAATTAAAATTAAAAAAATAAAGAAATTCTGTACACTAATCTGGTGCATAGGAAATTTTCTGCTAATTGTAGCCTTGCCTAGTGTTTCTTCTAATTATTCATTTAGTGTTTCTTTTGATACCTACTGCAGGATGGCTGTTTGTAATTGACTGTTAATATATTGTTGCTTTGTTAAACAAATAAGGTTATATAGAAAGTGTAAACAGGTTATTTAAATGCTTACCTTTATAAACCTGAAGCAGTCTTACCCTGGTGCTGTCATTGATAACCACATTTCACTGTATCTCTGTTTTCTCAGATAAAAAGAAAATGGTTGTATGGAAAGAATCTGCCTAATGTTATAAGCCCCTATTAAGTGTGAAAATATTGCATAAGAAAATTTTGCTAATAATATATATCCTAAGTAAGCAATACAAGCAAATCATATATGTAAAAAACACCAAAGTATTCTGTTATTTGTATTATATAAAATTGTTCTGTTATGAGAAGTTTAGGACAATCAGATGAATTTTTTTTTAATCTTAGTGTGGACTTAGATGTTTAAGAACATTTTATACTTACCATATTTCATACTTACATTTTCCAAGTTTTAGTCACCTTTCCGATCTAGAAAATTATGTGAACAAACTCACATAAAAATAGAAAGTTGTGTCACTTGTTCTGGAAGGTAAAAAAAAAAAAAAAAAAAATTAGGAAGCAATTGGGAGAAACAAAAAGGGTCTAAAAAAGAATCTCCTTTTGACCTTGCCCAAAATACTGGGTAAAAGTAGACACTCTCGATTAAATTAAAGGGTGGCAAATTTAGAATTTCTTTTTGTAGCATATAATCAACCTGTAGAATTTATAACCTCAGAAGGTTGAATTAAAACTATGCCTAGAATTTGGAAGCAAATAAATAATTGCATAGATGTAAAAATTGAGATGATATAGAAATAATCAAATTTCTTGGTTTTAGGCATAAATTAATATATGGACAAGGAAAACCTTTTATAGAGTATAACATAACCGGGGAAACATTATTTACCTCAAACCTTAGATATTTATCAATATGAGGAAAAGAACCATTCAGGTAGGTAGATTCTGTGATCTTTACTTTCTGTTGGAATATAAACTTCGCTATCTAGTTTATTGTGTCCTCAGAGAGGCAAGCCAAAACAAAAAAAGAAAAAAGAAAAAAATCCATAAGTATTCTTTCAGTGAAAGTCCATAAATTGTTGCTGTGAGAATATCAATGAATTCCTTTTTCTTCTCCTGTCAATAAGTTCTATCAATGTGTAATTTGGGGGGCGGAGGGGGGTGCATGTGCACAGGGGTGCTTTTTTACCAGCTTATTCATGTTTGCAATCTATTTGAACAGAACAGAGAGAGAGCGAGAGATAGGAATTTTCCCCATGTCTTATCTTGGCATTCACTAACAGTGACAATAAGAAGTATATATATAGATATAAAATGGCATGTCATGTCACCATGACATCATGACATATTTCTATCTTGTTTTCTCCAGCAGCATGTATGCACTTGTTATTTGATTGTTCTGAATATTATTTCCAAAAATATATAATCAATATTTTATAGAATTTTCCCAGTAAAGCTTAATGATTTCATATAAAATTTGTTATCTATTTGATAAATCAAACTAATATATGAAATTAAAGTGAACAAAGAACTGGCCTACTTAAATGACAGGTTGGGTTTTATATATATATATATAAAATCTATCTATCTATTTATATATCTATCTATATATAAATATATATATTTATATATATAAATATATATATAATAGTCTGTAAATGTATATATATATATTTACAGACTGCATTTTGATTCATTATACACAAATGGGGTACATCATTTCGTTTCTATGGTTGTGTACGATGTAGATTCATACCATTTGTGTAATCATACATGTTTATAGGGTAATGATGTCTGTCTCATTCCACCATTTTTCATATCCTTCCTGTCATTTCCCTCTATGTAATCTAAAGTTCCTCCATTTTTTGTATCTGTTTTTCATTTCACATGTTAACCATAATAAAGATCTGCTTTCTTCTTAATTATGAAGTAGAAAGTTTCTTTTAACTCACGTGGCAAACTGGGAGCCAACATGCTGGGGGTGCAGGTCAGTGTTATTTCATTCTTGGTAAGAATGTTTCCAGATAGGAAGATTTTTACAACAAAAGAATGATTATGTAGAGGGAAATGATAGGGGAGGGTAAGAAAGATGGTGAAATGGGACAGACATCATTACTCTATGAACATGTATGATTACACGAATGGTATGAATCTACATGGTGCACAACCATAGAAACGGAATGATGTACCCCATTTGTGTACAATGAATCAAAATGCAGCCTGTAAAAAAAAAAAAAAAAAAAAAAAAAAAAAAAACCCAATTTAAAAAAAAAGAATGATTTTTTAAGAAGGTCTTTCAGCTGATGGATTATCCTAATGGAGTATATTTGAGGGTCGCATTGTAGCCGAAGCTCCTGTACACTTCTGCTTAGTGCTTTGCTTGCTTTTCTACCCAGAGAGAAGACAAACGGAATCAGGGTCTGGAGTTATGTGCTGGCAGCTGCTAACTTCACTACCCAGCTATGTCGCTGCCTACACAGACAGGCCAGGGCTTTCCTGTTCTCATTTTTAGACTGTATTACCATCATTTAAATTGTTTTTGTTTCCAGTTCTCATGATTGACCTCTGGAAAAACTCAACCTTAATCAAAGTCTATTTTTGTGAAATGTATTTTAGCACAATTTGAGTCCGTTTTTAAAAAGACACCACATATATAAACAGAATTATCATGTATTGAGCACCTATTAATAGTGTACCAGTTTAGATACACTGTTTCTAATCTTCCCAATAACCCCATAATTTTAACGTTATTATGTTTGATTTTCAAGAACTCAAAGAGGTGGGTCAATTTTTACAGGGCCAAAGAGCTAATCATTGTTTGACAGAGTTGGGTTAACAGTGTTTTGATGATAGCGTGGGACCTGGCAACAGATGACTTGTGTTCACATCAGTTTGGGCTCTTTAAGTTCAAATTTTTTTTTTCTGACAGATAGATAGTAAATTTGCCTTATGAATTAATAATCTTTCTTGCTTTAGTTATCAAGAAAGTTAACCTTGTTTTCCAGAGTCCCTTTCTCCTCTAAAATTGGAATAGTTGAAATAGATATATCCTTGGCCAGTACTTTAACACAGTGTATTAATTTACCAGGGCTAACATAACAAAACACCACAGATTGGTAGATCCAATAAACAGAAATGTATTTCCTCACTTTTCTGGAGGATAGAAGTCCGTGGTCAAGGATTTAGAAAAGTTGGTTTCTTTTGAGGCCTCTTTCCTTGGCTTGTAGATAATCACCTTCTTTCTGTGTCCTTATATGACTCACTCTGTGGGCTCATAACTTAATGTCTCTTCTTATAAGGACAACAGCCTTATTGAATTAGTGTCTTACTCTTATGCTCTATTATCACCATAATGAGTTCTTTAAAGGCCTATCTCTAGGTATAGTCACAGTTTGGGCTTAGTCTTAACATACAAGTTTCGAGCTGACACAATTCAGTCCATACACAGAGGGAGAGACCATTCCATTCAACTTAGCTATAATCTGGGCAGTGCTAGTATCCTCTAATGCAAGGTATAGAGATTGCCTTGATTCTGCTGCTTGAAAGAGGGCCAAAGAAAAGTCACCATTGCCAGTATTGTGGGATTTGACTTGGTCTGCCTTCTGGGCTATGTATCTTCTGTGGGCTCTGCATAAAGGTACTTGTTTTGACTATACATACAGATCATTCACTCAAAAACAAAAATTCAGAGACATCAGGAATAGATATAACTTTATCATAAATAGTAAACTTTTAAGTATTTATTAAATGTCTACTGCATGCAAAATACATGGTGGGGAAAGTGATTGATAAATCATCAGAAACAAGCAATATACATATACATATACATATATATGCATACAAACAGCTATAAAACTCTATCACATGCAATTTTTTTCCTTTGCTTACTATGTCAGAATCTGTGCAACATTACTGTTTAATTCTTACTAATACTTGGGGAGGAGAATTTTTGTTCTTACTTCATGGTTGAAGAAATAGAGCTTTGAGAAGCTAAGAAACTTCTTCAAAACTAAATAGCTAGCAAGTGAAGTAGATAGATTCTTTCACTTTCTTAGCCCATGATCCTATTCACCAATCAACTAACAACCCAAAATAACATCAGAAGACTAGAGGTAAGTCTACCTGTGCTTTCTTAAGAATGTATCATGATTATTTACATATGCCTGTATCTTCTTGTAGGATGGAGATGTGAGTGATTCATCTTTACATTAATGGCATTTAAGCTTTTACCTATGATATGGTGAGACTGAGGTAAATGTTAGGTAGAAGGAAGCAAAGAAGTAGTGGAGGAAGGGTATTAGGAGTGGCTGTCACACTCCTCCTCTGTCATGAACGCAGTATCTTCACAACACCACAGTGACTACACTCAAATACATATGTGTGCATGCAAACTGCACCTTGAACTAAATGAAACAATTACTCTAACCTCTTTAACCTAGGAAAGACATCAATTAGAAGATTAAAAATTGTATTTGAGGGTTGATCCAATATAGAGTTCCATGGGTAGATTGGTTAAGGAAGAAAAGTGTAGTTAAGATACAGGGATGCAGTAAGGGGATGGGCCCAGCCAAAAACAGGTTTGGAGAAACAGTAAGAAGTGATTGAAGCTGGTGACAAGTAAAAAATTCAAATCAAAGTCTAAGGATGTCTACAGTCAAAGAACTTCAGTAAGAACCAGATGAGAGAGTCAATTCTAGCAGAAATGTGCTGGTGTATAGATTGGCGCTTGGTATGTCCACATGATTTCTGAAATTTAAGTGGGGGAAAATTCTGATGGAATATAGGTTTTAGGTGTGGCTTAGCCATTCCCCCCCATATGGCTATTTTTGGAAGTCAGTAGCACAATTTCAGATTCCCGATATTTTAGGAATAATCTAGCTTTATCCTCTGTGTTCAGAAAAATTTGAGTTGCAGATAAATTAACAGGAGGTCATCCAAATTTATGGGGTGGAGACAGAGCTGGATCCCAGATCTTCTGGCTCCCTCTTTTAGTATCTGTCCACAAAAGTCCACTTTCCTGGACAAGTCATAAGTGGATGAGTCAGGGAAATAGAACTGTGATATAAATGGTTTGTACTTGAAATTATAGAAAAACACTTTTTTATCTAGATTGTTCACATGCATTTACTTATATCTTTGGCATGTGGAAAATTGGTTTCATAATCTCTAAAGAAAAATTGTTAATTTTTGCCTGGAGCATTCTCTCTGCTGATTCCTATCAGAATATTTGCAACTCTAAAATTAATTTTACTCTGTTATGTTGCTTGTAATGAATCATATTCAAAATCACCAAAAATTCATACAAAAGACTGCAGAAGAAAGAAAAAAAAATCATTTGGTTTTTCCAAGCTGCTGATTATTACCAGGTAGTGTTTTTTATTTTTTTCATCTCTTATTCTCATTTGTATGAAAATCCAGATAGAAATGAAAGTAATGTATTAGCTGGTTTAGAAAAAAATGTTAAGTCAATTATACTCTTGCAAGATTTATAAGAACTAAAGTGAGTTTAAATTTGAATTGTCAAAGGAAATTTTACATGCATTAAGCACTCAGTAAAATCCATCATATGTATTTAATTATGTACTGGTTTCTGAACTGCTGTATCTAAAGTGGTATTTTTATTTAAAAAAAGAATTTTTAGCGAAGTTATTCTATGCCTTACTTTAAATTATACCTATAAATATGATTCAGATAGTCATATACTGTAGTGAGAAAATTTAGAGAAAGTTTGTGTGTATGTGTGTGTTTGTGTGTGTGTGTGTGTGTGTGTGTGTGTTACACAATAAAACAGAGTTCTCTCCCCTTTTTCCTATAAGCAGACTTTGGGAAAAAGCAATTAACAATTGTCACTTCTGTCTGAATTCAAGTCTTAAACCTTATATATTCAGGTGTTCTGGAAAACCTACTACTCTTTGTTGTCACTTAGATTCTTCACAATATATGAATGTTGAATTCCTGCATATTGGTGTGTTATTTCTTAGTATGAAAAGTCTTATCTTAGCAGAGTAAGCATTGACTTTTAAATCTTCCTTTCAACTGAAATGTTTCAAAACCAAGCATATTACAGAAGTGCATTGAGTACACTTATATTTAAATGCAAGGCACTGCAGAGCATATTGAGCAATTCAAAGATATATGAGATGGTCCCCATGTGTGCATATTGCATCTGTACACCTCATGGTAAAATATGGATGAATCGAGCATAATTCTCTATTACAAATGAAAGGACATGGTAGGAATATATTGCCTTAACAAACTCATCTCTTTATGCATGAAAAAGTTCACACAGCTCTGACCCTAATGACTTAAATATTACCCATGTGGACCATTTTTCAAGCCTTATTAATGTTTTCATATCTGCAAGCAACAGAGAATTATTTAAAATGGAATAAGATATTGAGAATTCCAGGAATAGGCATCATTCTTAAAATTATTATTTTAAATGAAAACTGGTATGTCTGGTAGGCCAAAAATGTAGCCACTTTTGCAATAATATTATCCTTTATTTTACTCTTGTCTAACCCAAACAATATCCTAAATCCAAAGTAATAATGTCACCTGAACTCCATCTAAGCTAGGTCAAGTGAAAAATGTAGAAATGAAATGCTTCATTTTGCTAGCCTCTGTAGGGCCATTGAGAGTCACAGGATGAGGCAGCATTCTTTGGGACTTCAATGTTTATACGTAGATTTACTATGCAAGTGTATCAATGAGGAAAAACATTTTTTAAAAATCTTTTGAGGTACTGGGGGTTGAATGTAGGGGTGCTCTTCCACTGAATTGCAACTCCACAGCTCTTTTCAGTTTATTTTCAAACTTTCTATCTTCCTACTCTCAGCCTTTCAAGTTGTTGGATTACATGTGTACACCACCAATGGGAGGCTGAGGGAAAATATTAGAAAATCAAAAAAGAGTTTGTGACAGGTATATCTGAATGACAGTCAAGTATCATAGCACAAAGACATATGCATGCTCATTTTCTGTGCCAATTTTGGATTTCACATATTAGAAGTAATAATAACAACCTACCTTTTAGAAATAAAATTTAGATTTATGTTGAGAGCTAAATTATTCATGTTCAAAAATGCATAACCTTTAACTGTTAAACATTGCATAGAACTCTGATAAAATATCACTTACATTGGATAATATATAAATCATTGAGGAATTTTTAATGTTTAGAGGTAAATATGATTTGTTTTTTAATTTGATGTTTACATCAGTATGTCCATGTGGTAGACACAGAGAAATATAATTTCTACAATATAATCTTCAGGCAAAATATGTACACAGGTCTTCGTATAAAACATGACAAAGTGTCAGACCGGTGACATTTACATTTTGATAATAATATTATTATTATTGATATTATATCAAATAATTTTGCATATCTGATATTTCCTGGTGATGTTTCTATAGTTAGAAAGCTTAGATAATGTTGAAGGGTAGTTTATTTATTTTCAATGCATGCATTTTTGGAAAAATATATGTAGTCATTTGATTTTATGTCAAATAAATGGCAATTTACATATTTATGCTTGTTTAACTTAAAAACCAATTTAATTTAGAATCTTCTTTGATCCTTCATTCTATTTAGACTCTTACATTCCAGATTTCATTTTTAAAATTCTCTCTACAATCTCTGTTTCTCTTGAGAAAAGCAGACAACACTTTCTCACCGGGATTACTGAAATACTCTGTTATCTCTTCCACTCCATTCTCCTCTATGACATGAAGTAAGAATGTTGTCTTCAAATAGGTCTCATTATAACACACAACTATTTAGAAACATTAGCTGTTTACCACTTCACTCGAAGGTTTTGAGATTTCTATTCATGGCCCTGAAGAACATTAACTACTATATTTTCTAACTTTGTTCCTCCATAAATTCCAGTTTATTGATTCAGGAGCAGATTAAGGATCTCAAGTACGTATTACCTTTCATTCCTCCATGCATTTTTTTGTGCTGGTCCCTTGACTGGATTTCTGGTCTATCTCCTACTTCATTCCTTGGAGTGCAAAATCTAGTCATTTCAAAATCCAGATTAAATTCTAAATCTTCAGGGAGAAGTTTTCCCTTGGACATGTGTATCTATAGCATATTGCTTTGTGCATTGTATTTATAATTACTTCATATGTGTTTTCTAATAGGTTGTAAGCTTTACAGAAGAACCAAGATTATTCTTCCATCATAGCATCCAGAGTGTTAACTCTAATGTCAAATCAACACCAAATAATGTTCCATGAAATGAACTCTATATGGGGTTTTGGGTAGGTGCATTCATCCCTAATTGTAGTTATATTTTCTGCCAAAAACATTTAAAGCAAATGAAAAATAAAGCAACTAGTTGTCCAGTGCACATTTCTCTTCTTCTCTCTTTAAACTTTTTTGATTTTCATTGGGAAGAAAGAAGTAAGTTTCTTCTTATAGGTAAATGATAAACTACTTAATTGGATCAATGCCGAGTTCTCCTTACCAGAATGCTATCATTTACAATAGCATTGTTTTTGTCCTCCAAAATGTTAGTTTTTGGGTATTAAAATACATTAACATGCACTCCATCTTCCCAAACTATTTTGCACAACTACTTATAATGATTTCAATTGCAGGACTGTGTGCCTAATAAGCTTTCTGTTTAAAATCCTCACACTGAGCTTTCTAAGAGCGACGTGGTCTACATATAAACTCTTTGCAAACAGCATCTGAATTACAGGCAGAGACACACATTAGGAGCTGCCAGAATTGTGTTTGTTGTGGCTGCCTGGTTAGCTGCTGCTTGAACAGCTGAAGTATGAGCGTATTGATCGATTAGTGCCAGCTCAAACAAGGAGTACGCCAATCCTAAAGGGAAGTCAGACTTGTATGCAGAGCTGGATAGGAAAACTGGCTGGGATAAATGGTGAAAAGGTGGAACAAGCTATTTAATGTGAAGACACCTGTGTATCTTAAGAATCACATGATAATTTGCATGTGATACTTTGATGATTTCCTTTGTACTTCATAAAATGGGAAAGGGTTTTGTTTGAGCCCAAAGGATGGTGTCTGCCTTCATATATAAAGTAGGATGGGGAATGAAGTTACTCATTGAAAATATACAATCCAAAAGCTAACTCATAACAGAAGCATTTGCACTCAGGGGATGATTATCACATTTCGTTTACTTCTTTGTGTGTGAGTAAAGGACACTTTAACAAAAAGCTATTAACCTACTTATATTAAATGACTTTATGGGCTCTTCAACAATACATTTTTATCTTAAAACTCAGATGAATGACTATAATAAAAACTACACTTAATGCATGTGGGTGAGTCTCAAAATCAAGGTTGTCTATATTAAGTTCTGCCAGGTTATAAGTCAGGGAATCAGCTGGAGAACCCTATAGAAACCACTCAAATATATATATATATATATATATATATATATATATACACATGTGTATATATATACACACATATATACATATATATACATGTGTATATATATATATATATACATATATACATATATATGAGTTGTAAGGTAAAAGAGTGAGACACTTCCTGACAAGAGTACTTTTACTAGAACTATATTATCTGAATATGCTTGCTTTTGAAACTTCTTATTCTTTCTTTGGGGAATACTATCATCACCATGACAAAGAAATAGGCTCACTAGCCAGTATTTTTTCACAGTACTACTATAGTCTTTGTGTGTATTAAACATGGAGGTATGAGTATTATAGAGAATTCTAGAGCTCATCCTATGGATTTACACACAAGTATACTATTTTAAACTTAAAATGATATGTAGCAGGAATAATGTTATTTTTATATTCCCTAAAATAGAAATTAACAGAACACAAAAATACTTAGGTTACAAGATTTTTTGATACAATTGTCTATATTTCATTTTAGTTTTGATCCCTTTTCTTCCTGAGGTTCTGCCATTGTCCCTCATGTCCAGTCATTTTATTGATCATGTTTGTGCCAGTATCGGCAAGTAGCTTTCATGAGTCGAACCCTTAATATTATTTGCAGAAATGTCCAAATTTTCTAACAGTGATTGAGCAGAAATGCCTTAAAAATAGAGAACTTTCATGTGTTCTGCTCCAGAGAAGCTGTTTTTCTTCCTTGTGTCTGCAGTCTACTGACCACTAAGACATATGACCTGTGGTATACAGCCTCTTTTGCTGTATGCAAGGCTTTTTCTGAGTTTGATGAAGGGAAATTCCCTGTGCCCTCTGGTGATGAAAAGGGAGTTTTATACTCTGCTTCTTTAGACAGAAGAGCCACTTCCTCATTGCTTTCTGTGCTAAAAGTAGATCGGCCTTAGGGCAGAAATATCAAAGTCATGATGCTTCCTATTTAACATTATTATCCATACTTCCTGGCCTCAGAAGGCCAGAGCTTAACCATTCACTTCACATCAATTATCACAAAATTATTTATAACATAAAAAAGATAGTGGGTAAAATGTCCACACTCATGTTAACAGGACCATATTTAGTCTTGTCCTACTGGTTTAGAAATATGATCCATTTAAAATAGTTTTCTGTTTCAGGAAGTGGTATGGAATGTGATTGATGAAAGACCATGGATTTTATCCCAGACATTAGTCCACAGATTGAGATGTTTAATAAAGGATGATTATCTAAGTTTCTCCCAATAATGCATTCTGATTTATCAACCATTACTTTTAACTACTTCTCCATCCCATTTACACTTTTAACTTCTACTACCTTTTGGCTAATTATTTGCTTAACATAACTACTCATAGTAGAGGAAGTTAATATCATTTATTGTTTTCTAGATTTCTTTCATTCTTTTAGATTTCAAAATGTCCTTCCATAAATCCTTGTTCAAAAATGTGTCATGTCTTTAATTTTCAGATTACTTACTTAAAGCATATATATATATATATATATATGAATAAAAAGTACCCAAGCAAGTTTTTTTTTATATAACTAAGCATTAAAGTATACAAGTGATGACATGAATACATGGATGATAGAATGTAAATTGAAGGCTAAATGGCAATAGAAATGCATTTTACATTTGCTTTTCTTTCTCTTTTTCACAATGAAGCGGGAAGGGTGATACAAATACATGTAATAGAAGGCCCATTAACCGGCATACAGAATTGCTGAAGCAATGTAGTTCAGCAGAGAGACCAAAGACATGTAATGAGAGTGAGAAAGCAGTTTTGATAATTAGAATGAGCCAGAAGCAATCTCCCTCCTGCTTTAGCTTGCACAGATGACAGGGGAAGGAAAATGTTCTTTTCTTCTGAGACAGAAACAGGATATCAGTCAAAATGATAGGAGACATCAGTATGATATTCGTCCAAGTCAGGTGCCCCTGAGTTAGCCATCTGAAAGGACAGTTTCCAATTGTTTTTTTGCTTAAGTTTTACCTTGGGCTTTAAAGTAGATTCCATATCAATATATACCTTTAAAAAGTGTTCCGTTCTTAGTAGGGAGAAATAAAATTACTTTATAATCAAGAGTGAAAAATACAGCCTTTAGAGTCAGTAAAATGAAAGACTTTTTATTATTTTCTATGTTCAAGTGAGTAAAGAATCTATATTTATTAAAATAGGTTTTAAATTACCTTTCTCACAAACAGGAAGTTTGGAAAGGTATTTATAACTAAATATAGGTAAAATGATTTTGCAGTGAAGAACGTGGCTAACGAAGATTTTTATCAGTAGGACTTATTTCATTCACATAAGGGGATAACAAAAATATCAATAATTTTTATGCTAGCAAAATAAACCAACACTTATGTTCATCTTAACATAGAAAACAGAGTTCTGCTTCTTTTTTAGTTTGCTGCATTTTAAAAGACAAAAAAATATTAAAACCTATAGAAAGAGAAATTTGTGTTTCACTCATGCCAGTCAAAGGAAAATCATTTTTAAATTACATTATCTTTGAGACTAAAATAAACTGTGATCCTGCTTATGATACAAAATGTGTAAGTATTCTTCCTATAACTTACACTATTAAAAATGAAACTTTTTAAACATGAAATTTAGTTAATAGATCTGAAAAAGTTCTAATGAGAAATGTATAAAATTCAGCCAATACATACTGACACGTTATAAAAATAGAGCTACGACTACTGTAGACTGTAACATAAGGCATAGAGTAAAAAATACACTTTCGGATAATAGGGGAAAGAGAGATGGGGAAAGGTGCCAAGTAATTGAATAATCCTCTTAACTAAGTGAACTGCTAACTCAGTGATTCCATTATCTGTACCCTCCTCAGTCAAAATTCCACAAGGAGAGATAACACCTGTTTTAGGATTCCTTAGGTGCCTGCCTCAGTGCTGGAAAGGTAGGACTCACAGTTGTTATTTTTACTGGGGAGGAAATTAAATGATGTAATTTAGGTGAAGTCCTTAGAACATGCCTAGCATAAAAAAATGGAATTGTACAGGCAAGGTATTAGCAAATATCAATTCATTTTTTTATTCCAACAATTGCATGTTGACCATCATATGCATTAGTCATTTGAAGAGGAAGGGTAACCTGGACAGAAAAGTCCATCAGCCATAGCTGACAAATGAATTACCTGCAGACACCATTGTTTAAGACAATGAGCGTTACTGGTTGGGTGGTTCCTGTCACCTGGGTCAAATGTTCTTAGTGGGACTCACTCTGCCTGTGTCCACTTGAGGTTATGTGGGGGTTGCTTTGCTGATCTTCTGGGATAAGAGGTCCACTCTGCTGCAACAGACTATCTCAGGCTTCTTCTTAAACACTGTCATTGGTATATTCAGTATGCTACCTGATGCTGATAATCTAAGTGATGGATTCATAAATTGTTTTTCATGTCTCTATAATCTGACAGATTCCATTACAGTCTTAAGTTGGATTCATTGAAGCCCTCCTTAAATTTTTTAATTTTGACACAAAGAAGTACCAAAGAAGGGATATGGTCCATCTGAAGGCTCAACATTATTAATCAGAAATGAAAGCATACACAGAACATAAGTAAATACTCAAAGCAAGCCTGGAAACCTCTGTCTATTCAAAGAACTTTCTATGTATTATTTGCACATTTAATGCTCTCAGAAATTGTGGGGTGTAAGACCAACTTAGACCTGAGAAAACCAAGGCAAATGGATTAAAAATTCTTCAAGGCCACATCTTATTGGCAAATCTAGATTCAAACACAGACACTCTGATTCCGTGGTAACATCCTTAAAATCCAAAATATACTGCTTCTTCGTGCAAACAACCACTTAAAAAAAACTAATCATTTATTATTTATTAGTGTTTTGTTGCCAAGAGAATTGATGACAAATATTTATATGTGACCAAGATTAAGTTCAATTAACAGGTCTTTACTATCATTGAACTTTAAAATGCCTAGAGAGTTTGACAAGAAATACAGAGTATGGAATACGTGTATATTCAACAAAACTGCCTAGAGCACAGAGGAGAAACAGCTAATCAAACTTCTGATACTCTCTCAAGTTGTGGATTGTAATCTTGATTTGCTGGCAAACTTTAGGCTTAACCATCTTTTCCCAAAAATCCTAGGCAAAATTTGTATTTGTTCAGTTATAGAAACTGATACAAATTTCCATTAGATATAAAACAAGGAGTTCTCCAGACTGAGCTGAAAGATGAAATGGAAGTTTG
Source organism: Sciurus vulgaris (assembly GCF_902686455.1). Lineage (NCBI taxonomy): Eukaryota > Metazoa > Chordata > Mammalia > Rodentia > Sciuridae > Sciurus > Sciurus vulgaris. The sequence continues at coordinate 121,591,116 of NC_136469.1, read as the reverse complement.
TCCTTGTATATACATATATATGTTTGTGTGTGTATATATATATATATAAAACAAAATTTTGTTGAAGAAGATCCATTATTTTGTCCAAGTAATTGATGGCTTTGAGTATCAGAAAACAAATCTTAAAGCCTACAAGGCCAAATTTTTATCATCTAAAGGTCAAGTTTATATTAGTATAAGAAAACCTAGTATAATATGTTGAAATTTGTTGTTAAATTTAAGTATGATTTTATCTGTAAAATTTCATTTTGAGAGTCTAAAATTACAGATATCATAGAGTCTTTACCAGTATGTTGTAGTTGTGGTTATGTTTTTAGCTTAGTGTATTTGTGATTCTATAAATTTTCATTCTTAAATATATAGTCCATATTTATTGTAGAAAATCAACTCAATTTTACTATTATATTTCTTGATGTATCTTATATGTGGCATAAAGTCACATGTATTTTATAATGGTTTTAGAATAAGACATAAAGAGAAGTTTGATATTTTCAATAATTTACCATCATAAATAATATGAATATCTTTATTCCAGTTCCATTTTTTATGTGTGCACATAGTCTCCATCATGATAAAACAAACAAGAATAACAATGACAATAGACAGAGATACAGAGATGTAAAACAAGGAGGGCTACTGAGAACAAGGAGCAAGTCTGTGCTGCAGATCCAGTAAGAGCAAGTGGTAGACAAAGACACTTTCCTCTTTACGGGATTCATAATAATTAACGTAGAGGCATTACTGTTCTAGGTCATTCCTCAGAAGGACTACAGTTCTTGTATTTTTCTCCTATGCTCTAAATATTGATCGACTATTAGTATGTAATGGACTCTGAAGATAGACTGAATTTAAGTTCAACATGGGCACAAATGAGCACAGTGATTTGGGCAAGGTACTTAATTGTTTTTGTGAACCATCTCTAAAATGAAGATTAAATATTAAATGATCTAATAATTAAGCATATAGCACCATAATATGTCCACAATAAGCATTCTATAAATGTTATCAGAAACTCTGGAAGTTCAATATAGGGTCAGATGTTAGTTAACTAAAATATTTTTATTTTCTAAATATTTTTAATGTCATTTGGCAGTCCTTTTACATACTACACTACCAGCAGCAACAGAAACCTTTCTCAGTTGACTAAACTGAAGAGGTATACTGATTTTCTAAGTCTTTTCTTAAGTAGATAAGGTCTACGTGTTAATCTGCAGTGCAGGAAAACTTAAAGACTGACCCATCATTGTTCTAACAACTAGTTGAGAACATAGTTTTGAAAGCATGTTCCGAACTATGTCTTATCTAAATGCTGTTCTTGGAATTTATGTTCATTGGAGGTCAAACTGACCTATTTGATTCATATAACTGATTTATATTTCCATAAGACCTATTACAAATATAGCAAAAAAATATAATATTTGCCAATTAGTACTAAGCATGAAAGCCATTTTAATTTATATTTAATTTATGAGGTAAACCATTTTGAAATGAGAATTCTTCTTTTTCATTACTGTATATTTTGTTGACATAACATGCTGTGAGCTCAGAGGATGATCAGAACTCTCAAATTCATGAAGCAGAGACTCTGTTGCTTATAGTATTTAAAATAAATTGTTTCAGTTCTCTGTAGGATTGTTTCCTGTTGAGAAGAACCTCATAATTAAAAACAGCAACTGGAATAGAATTATAATGCAGGTATTTTGACAATGTGGGCACCTGGTATATTATCTTGAAATAAACTGACCTATCGTTATTACCGATAGTGTTCATTCTAGGCGGGATTTGCATAACTACAAAGAATTAGTCTTTCTGCCCATCCTTTTGAAAAGAGCATAGAATATTTAGTAGAGAGGAGGTAATTATGTTATTTGGGATAATAGTCAGATTTACTGTCTAGGACGCTATTCTGAACACTACATGAATTTCAGTGTAATTGCTCAGATCCTGTTTAGATGAAAGCTGATTCATTTTTTCAGGTCTTCCTTTATGCTCCTTTTATTCTTATTGTTATTTTTTAAGCAAGCAGGACTAGCATTGCAATTGGAAGTGCTACTTAATATTGTTATTGACCTTCTTTTGTCTGTACTTATAAATTCCTTTTTAACAATTTTTAAGTTATCATAGATCAAGCATATGCATCAATGCCATAATGTTTATAAAGTAAATAAACTATAATTTCCAGTTTGTGTATATTCTTTGGTACCCACATACACGTATTTATTAATTCTCTCTTCAGAGTGAATCACATCCACATCAGCAAAGTCAAGTGACAAGATAAAGGAATCCTCACATTGACTTTGCCATTAAGAGACAATCATATAATAATTGCATTATTCAATAAGTTATTATTCAATTCTGGTGACATGTATGCATTCTACCTTACTAACTAGAGTGTGATAGACCCGGGTGTAGAAAATGCTGGGTATTGTTCCTCTTCTACATAAATATACTATCATTTTTAGTTATTCTGATACAGTGGAATTAAAAATTAAGCATTTTACATGATTTATTTTGTATACAATCCATTTAGAGTATAAGCAAATGCAAAATATTTTTTAAATAATGAGATTTCTAAAATGTTTGCAGGATCACAAAATAGTGACCATTGATTATAATCTTAGCAAGCTAACATACAACTTAGATACATTTTTTAAAGTTTGAAAGTTAAGAATCTTTAGTATTTAAGTCTCCCATTAAAATCATTTGCATGTTAACTGTCTTTATTTTTTGATTTAAAACATTTCTAGTCAACAGAAATCACCTAAAATAATTGAAAATATACTACTTCTGATATTTAATTGATGAATTATTACATATATCTTTGGCATTTTTAAGTAAGTAATAAACTTATATTGACATTATTTTGAAAAATAACTGGAATCCATTAAAATGCAGTTATTTTGAGAATGTGGAAATATATTATCTTGTCATATAGCCACTTAACAGTTGTCAGTTATATTTTCCTATATGAAATGATCATGATCCAGATATATGTCAAATATAAGTGTGCAAAATTGGTCTTGAACTTAGGTGCTACAAGAAATTATATGCATCTTTAAAGCATAATGTTTATTAGATTTATTTTAGCAGTTTCCACCTCAAAGTCAGTTACTTAAAACACACTCTCATACACAATTACAATAAAGAGAGAGAGAAGTAGGAAGAGAGAAGGAGAGAGAGGGGTGAGCATATACAACTAATACAACAAACTAATTCCTATTATTAAATCAGACCCTTTAAATAAAAGTGTATGAGAGCTGTCTTTCAAAGACTTCCCTTAAAGCATGAAATTGTTATATGGCATCCTAATTTAGCCAGTCCACAAAGCTATCTGTGATGGTAGAAAAGGGTTCTTTCTTGAAATGGATGCTTCATTCTTTTTCTCCCAGTAGCTATTCAACGTCCTTTGTCTATTTATATTCATTATTGCCGGTCTAAGAACAGTGCGGTTTTTCATTGCTTCATTGGCATGGGACGCCCTGATTCAGGTTTGTCGTCAGTTCTGAGCCACTTGCCTCGCTTTTCTACTTTCACTTGCTGAAAATCTACAAATAGAAGAAACAATGTACACACTATAATACAGTACAAAATAACACTCTACGAATTAAGTTGTCATGTTTCACTCAAATTTAATAGAATCACATATATTGGACAAAGAACACAAAGAAGCTTATGAACAAACAGTATACTTTGGTTATTTTTATACATAAGGTTTTTCAAAGTGTACTATTTTACCAATTTTCTTAATTATTACAACTTTAATATTAGGGATAATTTTTAATTCTTCTATGATATTCATCTGATAGAAAGTATTTTTAGTTGGATGTGGATTATTGATATAGTAAATTCAGTTTTATGGTGAAATGTGTGCACTTATATAGTATGAATTTGTTATTTTCTGTTCATTTCTTAATTTTCAATAGCTAGCATGATTCTTTAATTTATTTCCTTTAAAGTTACTCATATGTGTACATTGTAGAAGCTGTATCCAGTGGAAAATTATAGGACTCTTGTTTTACCTTAAACCTTACTAAAAGTAATGATAGCAGTATAATATAATGAATTCTTTAGTATGGCCAACATTCCTAGGAAAGGAATTCTTGAAAAATACATATTCTATGCTTTCTTTCCTTCTAATGATCATGGATAGAAGAAAGCAATATTGAATTTTAAAACAGTTTAACAAAAGTAATTGGATCTCACACAACAGAAAATCAGTTTAAAGTATACATTTTGCCAGCTCAGAGAATTCATTTCGTTATCACTGTTGAATTCCCACTTATTCTTTTTCTTGCAAACTAGATAAGAAAAACTTCCATTGTATCCAAATGCCGTAGGTGTAGCTTAAAGCTGCTTTCTCTCTCCCCTCCCCCAGATAATACTATTTATGAGAAATCTAGGGGAAAGAATGATGTGACAACTCTGCATTCTCTTATTCCTGGGAGTTATAGAACACATAAAGGTCCCTTTCTATATTCAGCTTAATCAGATTTCTGTAAGATCCAGTCTGGTCAGTGGAGAGGAAAGAAATGATTCAACAAGATCCAACCCCTCTAAAATTAGTGCCTCTGACACTGGAAAAGGCTGTCTTATGCTCAAAATATCTTGAAGAGCTCTCCATCTTTGTTGAGCCCCTGCAGTGTCACCGTATCTTAACACCCTTGGAGTGGTGGGTAATTCTCTGGAAAACCATGAGCCATTTTTGGTTTATCAAAAGTGAATTTGGTTATAAAAAGGTCCATAAACGCTGTTAGCAAACTTTTCTGGTTGTTTCAGGCAGTGACTAAAATGCTGTTTTTATGAGCCTGTTTCATAGCAACTTGTAACATAACATCAGGAAAGCCCGCCAACACATCAAAGGCTGTATCTATATGGCATCGATGTCATCACTTTGGCTCTGAGGGAACTGAAGCGGGCAAACTTGTCTTGATCACTTATGTGGCATTTTCAGTGGTATTAGCACTAGGATTTAAACAAGTAGCTTGTGGAGTGACGACTTCATTCCTATAAAAATCTTGCCTCGTTTCTCTCACTGTAAATTCAAATGTAAGTTGAGTAGAAGAGGCAGAGTAGAATTAAAAAAGAGAGAGAAAGCAATGTACCAATTTTTAACAACAAAGTCCACTACTATGCACAATTATAATACACCAATAATTTTTGCTAAAGAAAAAGTATTAGTATGATTATTAATTATTCCTTTTTTCCATTAAAGACATTGGATTTTTCATTGAGTAACACTCAAAACTCCCAAACTTGAAGCATGTCCCAGAACAATAAGAAGTATTATGGTGCTGAGACATAGTTAATATTTTAGTATTCATTAATTCATTTATTCCACAATTATTCATCATGTGTCTAAAATGTGCCAAGCAGTTTTCAGGGCAGGATATTTATCAAGCCAACATTTTTTTTCTACTAGTATATTAACATTCTTATGATATTGCAATTGCTAAAAAATGAACTTTCCAATTTGGATGAAGCTATCATTGTTCCTCTGTAGAAAAGAATGACAGAAAATAATTGATTTAAATACACAAGAAAAAAAAATCCCCTTTTTCCATACTCAGGGATGAAAAATAATTTTACTTTGGTTTTTAATCCAATTTCGTGTAACAATGACCTCAGTAGAGGTCAGCTGTAGTGGAAAGGTAGGAAAGAGGTGGATTATTAATGAATTTGGCTATGGAGGTGGGTGGGGACTACTGTTGGGGACCAGTGTTGCTATTTCTAATGACAGACCCAGTGACAAAAGTCAAACTATTTAATTTGTATTCTTCCTTGAACATTTCAGCACATATTTTATTGTACTTCTCTTAAGAAAGTCAAATGCTTTATAAAATGAATTTAAGTTACTTCCCTTGGTTCTTTTCCTAAATTCTTAGCATCTTGAAGACAGGATTCATACTTAAAATAATTATGTTGCTTTCACAATACTTGAGTAGAAGATACCCAGTAACTATTTGCTGGCAATTACTGGGTGCAAAGTTCTGTATAAGATGACTCCTCAGTGATTTATAAAAACCCACCATTCTTTTCTAAATCCATGTCCAGTTTTGCAAGAAAGTAGCCTAACTGAACTTGTGTAAATTACCATGAGACTCTGTTGTGCTTATAGTACTCAGATTTACTTTGTAAGGAGGCTGAAATTAGCCACTAGCAACACTTTAAATCCTGTACTAATTTTAGGTCATTAGTTGTTCTTCTTTTGGAACATTAAACAATTCTCAAGTAACATTTTGCTAATGTTGATCTAAAATACATGCCTGTGCCTAGCCAAGTCATTTGGAAGTCTTTTCCTCTTACAAAGCTAAGCCCATGTTTTTTCAGTTTAAAAAAAAACTTATAGTCAAAAACATATGTAGTGTTTTAAAACCCTTAAAAAGAAAGGAATAAGAAAACAACAGAATGTAAATCTGAGTAATATCTAATTTAAAGTCTGTTCATATTTTTTTTTCTATCTTCAATTTTAAAACCATAATTTCAATACTTATGGTGCAAAAGAACAAGACTTACAGATAAAGTAAAAAGAGGCCAAATGAAGATATATTTTTTAGAGTTAGATACTCAAGTATCAATTTAAAAAAAAAGGAATAAAAATTCTGAATATCAATATATGATTCATAGCTACTCTTGGCTCATTCTTTTTATTTATTTATTTAGTGGTTTTTTTTTTTTTTTTTTTTTGGTTGTTGTTGTTTTTTCCACCTGCTAGGTGCTATCAAGAACATTTTGAGATTAGGGTAGATAACACAAGTGATCTGTGTCAGAGGTCTACATTGCTTTCTTGGTGCAGCTTTTGTTTCTTGCTGGGTTCAATAGTGTCACATTAACTTGTCTCCTGGGTTTCGGTTTTAGATTCATTTCATAGGTATTTACATATTTTTATTTTTTTATAGTAGGAAATGATTAATCAACTCATTCATCTTATTATGTATCGTGATAATGTGCTACTATCCTATAGAATCATTTTTTAAGTTATGTTTTAGCCTTATGTTACAGCCTACTTGCATCTGTACAAGGGAAGGAGGCTGCTTGCTGTAACATACCTTCAGATGACCAGACCCAAATCTGTCTCACATCTATAACCATTGAAAGGCAATACTTACAATTAATTCATACACACCTTAAACCAGAACTGGAAAATCTATCTAAAGTTTGGTTCAACATAAATTATTCTACAGGTTATACATCAAGTTAAGAAACTCATTCCTTTGTTTTATTTTGTGTTTTTCTATCTTTTTGCTTCCATTTCCCTCTTTTTACTTCTTAATTCTTTTCCTTCTTTCTTGCTTTCCTTCCTTTCTTCCTTCTGGTCCTTCATTCCTTGTGTTTTTTTTATTTTTTTCCTTTCAATTTCTTTCTAGTCTTTCTTTTAATTTCTTTCTTCTCTAATTTCTTTTAATGATTTTTGCTAAACTTCCTACCATTTTTCTTCCTTTCCATCTTTTTCTTTATTTTATTTTTTTCTTTCTTTGTATGTTTTTCAGTCTGTATACTGTGTTTCCCATATATTTGCTCTAAATTGTGTAAAATGAAAAGAATAAATGATAAAACCAGGAATAATCTTTTCTCCTTTTATTCCTCCCTTTTTTTCTTTCTTAAATACATATTTATTGAAAATTTCTCATGTGCACATATCCTGGTCTTGAGTCGCAGAATCTTGCTGCACTTCATCATGACTCTCTAGGAGTGGAAAAGCAACAACTGAGCAAAGTTCACTGACTTGCATACACCCATAGATGAGAAGTGGGTTTAGAGAAAGCTGTATGTCCATTTCAGGGGCCCTACATGAGCCAAATTCTTGATACTTACGTTTCACTGTTAGAGAAACCACTCTGCCTGTTTCTTAATTTTAGACCTCTGAGAAATGAGCACAAAACTTGCCTCTTTCTCTTCTTCATTCAATAAAAAAGATGCTTTAAATTACATCAGGCATTGGCATGATGATGATTATGGTAACAATCATTGCTTCCATGTGCATGGCTTTCTGTGTGACAGAGCTACCCTTACTACTTTGCTGGGATAAATGTGTGTCAATCAAAATGGCACCTTAGCTATTTATCTTAAGCAGTGTTGTTCTGCTGACTGATCAGCACATGATCACTATTCACAGGTTCAGAGGACAATGTCTAAGACATACCAGATGCTTTGAAGCTGTACATTTTTGAACATTGTCTTCATTTTCATGTCCAGGTGCTACAAGGGGAAGGAAGACATTTTTAACCATATTCAGTTCAAGTTGAATCAAATATTCATTTAAGACATATTTTGTGGAGAAGAGACAGCATTTATGAATTAGAAGGGGTTTTTTTTGTTTTTGTTTTTAAGTAAGAGAATAACATTTAAAAGGAAGGAAGAATGGAAGAAATATTTCTGTGGCTATGTTTACTTCCTTATCTGTAGAAGAATGAAGAGATTAGAAGGCTGCCATCTATATAGGATTGCTTAAAAACTCAATAATTAATTTGAGTAATTTATTGATTTAAAAGACTGATATACCATAGTTTGCAGCAAGTGGTGGTATACCAATTTGTGAATGCTTTGCCATTTGAGATATTTTATATCTGTAGACTTTTAATGTTCCTGTATCTTTTTAAATATATTCAGGAAAATATGATTATTAGTTGGAATTTGCAGCTATTGTTAGCTTTCCTAATACACAGATAAGCCCTTCCAATCCCCAAATAAAAACATTTTTACACAACTATCATGGATAGGAAACGACTTTTCTCTCAAAAATTTTATTTATTTTAAGTTCTAGCAACTTAGTTTAAAATAGCCAAATTTGGTATAATGATAGTAGCCTGGTGATTCATCTATAAGGAGTTCCATTTTGTACGAAGAAGAAAAAATTGTGTTTCTTTTTAGTTATCTACAAGATAGAAGATTTAATTATATCTCGCCCAGCAAGAAAATGTGCATGGTCAAGTATTCAGTACAATCATCATTACCATAGAATCACTATTTTTAGCTAGATTTTTTTTAAAATTCAAAGATATAAGAGCATGTCAGATGCTAACTGTTTTGGACTATTTAGTCATAACTATCTGAACACACCTTAAGCAAAAGATTTTATTTTACTGTCTCCCCAAATTCATGAATAATGTATAAATAGTCATACTTCTCAGATCATCTTATTCTGAATCCTAAACCTGACTACAATTCTAACTATATTTAATGGTGGCAAATACCTGTGTCCATTTTGGAAACCATTTAAGTATACATGGGAAGACATTTAGCTCTCATTTTGGCAGGTCAACATTTTTAATAGTCAAATGAAACATCTTAAGACAATGTAAAGGATAAAGGAGAATTCCAGAAGTCATTGGCAGCTTTTATTCAGTGGAGTGAACTCTCCTTGACAGTTTATGAAAACAAGTCATCTCAGGATATTTGTCTTTCCTTTGAAATATTCTTGCCTTTTCAGTTAACTTCTGCATTATTTAGCCTAGTTAACACGCAGAGCAGAGACTATTTCTTAACTTTTAACTCTTCTTTTTGAAGATGATTTGATATGCATTAACTGGAATTCTGCAGCTTTATATTTTCTGATGTTCTTTAACATTTTCAGATTTTTTTTTTTTGAAAATTGCTGATATAACTTTAAAGTCCACCTAGGTAATGAGGTAGAGATTATATTGGTGTTGAAGGCAAACAGTTTCTTTATTTTTTTCAATTTTACCATCTTTTCAGTTTCCCATATGAAAAAAAAAAAAGCGAGTTAGAATTTAAGTAGTAAAAAAATGTGATTTGAAAATGTACAAAATAGTAATTACATAAAAATTTTTCCTTCAGGGGAAATGAGAGATTATACATAGTTAAGTAGATGACAGAGTACTAATTATTATTTATAGTCTTTATTATTATATACCTGCAAGTCACAAAAGATTAAGTTTCTGTTAACTTTGAACAGCTAGTAATTATAAAATACAATGCAACTGTCAGAAAAATCATTAACTTATGTACACCTAATCTTTGAAATTAGATTGCAATTCTTCTAAGCTTCTTGTAATATACATTTTCAACATTTATTAATTTAAATAATTTTAAAATAAGCAACTTTAAAAGTCTACTTCCTCCTCTTTTCTGGAGGCTAATTTGAAACAAACGTATTTGGCACTATAAATTATAACACTAAGATATGAATCTGTAATCTTTCATATGTGAATATAGTTGTTTTCATGTAGTCAATATGTAAATACAGAAGAAAGTTTAAGGGGTTGTCATCTTTTTTTTTTTTTTTTTTTTTTTTTAATTTGTGCCAAAAAAGCAAAAACCAAAAGAAAACATTAAGCAAAACCATTTGCTTTTCAGTAATTTAGAACCAATCATCTATCATTCAGTTATATGAGGGGAAAGGAAACACAAAGTAGTTGAAAGGGTCACTAGTAGAAACAGCAGGGAAATATGCTGTGTGCCTCTCTGTGAAGACCATTATGTTAAGCACATGACCTGCATTTTCTCATTTAATCCTCAGAGCAAACTAGTGAGATGAAGAGCTGGTGAGTGGCAGTTCGTGAGTTCAAATCAAACTTCCTGTGCTCAAGTCTTAGTGTATTAACCACTCTGTTCCTTTAAGCATTCAATGAGAGCAAATGTGTGTACAGTGCATGGTTCCTTCTTCTCTGTGCTTCAACTACAATGAAAAAGTACTAGAGATGTACATGTCCTTGGAAGCACCACTACCTTTTACCTTAGTATTTGATAGTACCTCACTATTTGATATGAACATTTAATTAATTCTAATTGATAATAACGTTTTATATCAATATTTAATATTAATACATTGCATAGCTGGGTGAGGTGGTGCACTTCTAAAATCCCAGCAACTTGGGAAGCTGAGGTGGGAGGATGGAAAGTTCAAGGCCAGCCTGGACAACCTGTGCATACCCTATCTAAAAATAACAAGTAAAAAGAACTGGGGATGTAGCCGAGTGGTAAAGCACTCCTGGGTTCAATTTGACTTACTACAAATCAACCACAACAATAAAATCACTTTTCCCAGGTTACAGGTTATACCTTAGTTTAGATCACATCTATACTCCTCAAATAGTCTTAAAATTCAGATATTATGCAATGACTTCTTTAATTTAGGGATTAGTAAGTTCAGCCCAACTATCGATTTGTGTGCATATGCTCTTAAGAAAGATAGTCAATCTTTCAGATTAAACCAACCAAATCATGGTTAATACATCCTACATAATCTTTTTGATACCTTACTTGCCAGAAATAACAGTCTAAATCACACTTCATTTTATATTGTAAAGCACTATATTTCCATTTGTCACATCCAGTTCACCAGGAGCAACTCAGCATCTTCCACACTCAGATCTACCCAGAGCACTGTGGTTTCCAAACATGGCTTTTCTATCTATGGAATAATGATGATCCAAAACCTCATAATTGAGCAGTCTTCCTGCCAGGTAGAGTTTAAAATAGACCAATACCATGAAGAGCAGAGTTTTTCTTAGCTGGATATGGCTTTAATAATAATAGAAATTTGAGGCTTTTTACCAACACGATAATTTAAGTCTCCTTATTTTGATCTAAATGGACAATTCTTCATCCCATTCAAAAACCACCTAAGGGACATCTGTGAGAGAAAATCCCAAGGAGAAACAGATTGGATACCAACAGTCACATCCAGGGCTGCTCTGGCCCTCTAGTCTCTTCCCACCCACTTTCCACGTGTTCACCATTCTCTCTCCAATCTTAAAAACAATCCCCTTATTTCAAGCTGGAAATTTAGCCACAGTGGCAGTTATGTCTGACATCCAAGGATACAGCTTTTTCCAGCTGTCTTCTTCCTTCTACAGAGGAATGCTTTTCTACTTCAGTTTAGCTTAGATAAAGATGATCATTTTTAATTTACTACCTGAATTTATAGTACATCGATGGGTTATTCATTGAGAGATTATATAGTATAATGGTTAAGAACAGTGTTCTTAAGTCTGACTGCCTGGGTTTGTAACCTCATTTCACCAATAGGTCAATATAAGCTCTTGGGTAATTTGTTTATCTTCTCTGTGCCTTAGTTTTCTCATCTTTAAAATGGGGGTAATATGCAATACGTTATGTGTCTATTTTCTAGAGTAATTCCAGATGTACCAATATTTTTTGAATTTATGAATATGAATGTCTTTTGAAAGATAGTGAGAACTATCTTCCCTGAGCTTGAAAACTTCATGTCAGTTTGTTTAATAAAGTACATTTCTTCACCTTTCTTCTCCATATTCGAATTTCCACTAAGCTTCTATATCCTGCTATAGTAAGTCTCTATTTCACCAGTTTCATATTATTTGCAAAACAAAGAAGGACCACTTGTTAGAAAGCAGAAATTGCCAACTTTTTCCAACTGATATACTTAAGTACTGATAGTATAATCCAAAGGATGATGCAGTTTACATATATTTTAAGTATGTTATTTCAAGGAAAACTGGCAAAACATAGCTTTTGTTAGAATTTCCATTGTTACAGTACTTCTAGTTTTATCTTTTTTTGTTGTTTCTTATAGAATTGTTGCATTTGAGTTGTGCAAGATGCTGGCCAGTGCACAAAGGCTGGCTAAAATAAATTCCCTCCAGCCATTCTTCTTTGCCTAAGAGCTGCAGAATAGCCAGCAAAGCTAATTCATTGCACACATGGGAAAATCTGTTTACACCATGAAACCTATTTTTCTATGTGATGCCTACTGCTGGCAAAGTCAAAACTGAAAACATTGGCAAAAACAAAACCGCAAAAAAAAAGACTTAAATAAAGAGCATGTATGGCAGATGGTGGAGATGAATAGTTGATCGTCACTGTCTGCTAGCTGCACTGTACTCCTTTGAATTGTTGCAGTACCATAATTTTGCCACGATTATCTATGAAATTATGTTGACTGTTAAGCTCTGATTCATGCTTTTCTTAAATCATCTGTGGGAGAGATGACATTCTAATTGCACTCCTGAATTTTTTATACTATGAGTTTGTTAAGCACAGACACGTTTTACTAAAGAAAAGGCCTAAATGTATGTAATTTGACATTGTGACAGATTAATACTTAGGCATTAGACCATGGTACAATTAGACAGTTTAAATGTGTCCTACATCTTAATGTCTATATGACTTTAAAAAGTCACATTAAGTCCTCCTTTTTTAAAGGGTCTGTTGCCATTTTGCTGATTGAAATAAATCAAAGTCTATCAGAGGATTTAAGTAGATTATGAGAAAGCTTGTCACAATTATATATAATTCTAGAAAATTGAAATCTGGGAAATTAGCCATAAATTCAGAATATGTCAAGGTAAGCAACTGTATTTACAGTTTTCCTGAAGGGGTTGTTGAGCATGTGACTGACTCTTATTCTTTGAGTTATTAGAGTTATTTTTAAAATGAAAATAAAACTTTAGTCTACAAAGGACAATTCCAAATGGCAACTAAAATATAGTTTAAAATTCCGATGGTACTGAGCGTATATGAGGTTGTATTAAATGTCACATAATAGCATATAATTTATTCAGAAATACCCTAGAATACACAGATTTCTATTTGATATGATATATTTATGCATTAATTTATTTTTTCAGTACTGAGAATCCAACTAAGGGCCTCACATATGCTAGAAGCACCCTGCAACTGAACTACATCCATGCTCAATCCTTGATATAGTTTAAATTACAGATACTTCAGACTTATTCAGTGTGATCCACAATAAGAAATGTTTTTTTGCATGGAGATCAAGTACCTGCATATACATATCCATACACTCAAATAAAAAATTAAAACACAGTCTTCACACAACAATGTGAACTTCAACTAAAGGTGGTAATAACTCATAAATGGATTCAGTCAACTCATGGTTCATGACATTCAGTTTGAAAGTACTAATCTAGACTGCCCATCCTTTAACATGTATCCATCAGGGTGCTACACAAGGCAAATAAAACTTATCAAACCAAATAAGGTTGGCTCATTGCCTTTAGTTCTTATTAAAATGTGCCTGCATATTATGACTGTACTTCAAAATTTTTGTCATGGAATAAACTGTAAGTCAATAACAGATTCTATTCCCCCAATTTATTCTTAAAAGACATACAAAAGGGACAATGAGAGATCCTGACAACACAAAGATAACTATAATAGCCACCACCCAAAGAAGATTCCCAGACTCATATATATGTATGTATAGCCCTTTGACCACTAAGTACATGATTTTCCCATTAGATTTTTGTTTTTTTTTAGCATACTCTACTGCCTTCGCTGACAGCCTTCTCCCCTATCAGCTAAGTATGAAGTGTGAACTTTGTGCTATAAAATACATGTATGGACTTTTTCCAATTAACCACAATGTCCCCTTAAAAAGAATCTTAATTCGAAAGATCATAGGAAAGGGGGTGAGGAGAGTGAGTGGTAGAGAAGTGCATTCAGATCTGCACATACCAAATAAACAAGCAAAACCCTCTTCACCTTCTCAGCTTGGTCAATGACGTGGCACTTATGATTGACAGATGTGTTGTTAATACTTCTTCCTGTGTCCATGGAAGTGTTCAGAATTGTCAGGAATATCATACATTTGTCTCCCTACCTGTCTTTCAGGTACTGCATACGTGACTGGCATGATGGTGGGATCTAGACCGCACAGTTAACTTATTCTATGCATAGACAGTTACGCTTTTCAAAAAAAAAAAATATCACATGAATAGGTGTCAGAATACAGTTATTAAGTGCTGTGATAGAGACAAAGGAACGAGACTGGAGAAGAAAAGAAAAATAAAAACCAATCTGACCAGAAGAAATATTCAAGGATATGTTCTAGAACTGGGTTTTGAAAGATGCACAAGAAACAGATAATAAGTCAAAGAATAACAGAAGCAGCAACACATTAATATTATGAAGACATGTAATAACACAAGGCTTTCTAGAAATGGCAACTCTACATTAGGTCTGTCTGCTTCAGTGTACGTGGGCGAGTGCCAGAGTAGGAGGAGATAAGAGTTAAGTGTAGGCAGAATCCAGGTACAGAAGGGCCTTCTGTGCTAAAACAAGAAGTTTCAAATTCATGGCAAGGTTTATGGAACAGGGTTTAAAATAGGGAGAGACTTGTTACTCTATTTAAGGTTCTTAAAATAACCCTTAATTTTCTTATTATTAAAGTAACTTTCCTCTTAATCACTAAAAGGGAGACAGTCAAGCTAAAGAAAAAACAGGTGATAAGTATTAGAAACCAGAAAATCACAAAAATACCATACATCTTACAAAGTACTTGTAAGGACTGAGCCGTTGTACCTGCCTCTCTGCTTCATAGATCTTGTCAAATTCTCTTTCTTTTCTCTCCTTTGGAACCACCCATGGCTTTAAGGGAGCCCTTTGGTAATAATCCTAGAGGGAGCTTTCACTGAAGAGTGGGCGAGAGAGGTGTTACCCAGGAAAGTGATTTGTTTATACTTTATTGGACAAAAAGAAATTGCACTGGGTTGATTAATCACATGAATGACATGAACATTTAGGTATTAGGTTGAAGTGGAATTTTCAAAAGTGCAAAGGGAAAATCCTTGAGTGAATGCTCAAAAATTAGATGCACAAGACTCAACTTCAAAATGAAAATTGAAGTTTTTCCACTTCATTTCCTTTAACAAATGACATATCAGTAGAAAGATCAAGTGCATCAAGTCTGTTGTCCCTATTCTGACAAGAGAAGTGGTAGGATGAGTATCAAGTTCCTATTGCAGTTATAAAGAATTACTACAATCTTGGGACCTTCAAAAAACATATTCTCTTAAAATCTTAAGGTCAGAGTTTGCCATGAATCTCAGAGGACTAAATTGGAACTTTCAGGAAAATTACATTCTTTTTGGTGGCTCAGGGAGACAATCTGCTTCCTTTTCTCTCCCATTTCTAGAGCCTTTTCATACTCCTTGTAGCCCTGACAGAGACCTTGAGTCTTTCTCTCATTACTGTATTCTGATACAGACTTTTCTCCCATCTCCCTACTCCATTGTTAAGGATCCTTGTGATTACAAATTGGCTCATTTGGGTAATCCAGTATAATCTCCCTCTTTGAAGGTCAGCATATTAGCAATCCTAATACTATTTAAAACCTTAATTCCTCTTTATCATCTTATGCAACATGCCTACAGGCTCCAGGGTTTAGTATGCAGGTATCTTTGGAGGGGACCATTCTGTGCACCACAGAAGGATCTTGAGAGCAAGCATGCAGGCAATGTAATAGTGAACACTGGAATTTGCTTCTGAACCATGTAGCCAGAAAGGGCAATGCAGGCACTAGGGCATCTCCAGAGTTTGCTTTCCCATCTGTCATTGACTCCCAGGGAGGTTCAGCAATGAGACTTTACCACTCTCCAAGGAAATAGGAAGTAAATAAAGGAAAACATTTCAATGAGCAGCAAAAATCAATGGAGCAAACTGATCCAGTGTTGCTTCATTGATTTCCCCTCCCGTTTAGCTGTTCATTGAGTTTTCTTAGCTGGTCACCAGAGATCATTTCCTTTTCCATTTTATTTCTGTGCTCTGCACTCCTGAACTCTTCAACACTTTTTTGGTCCTAATTGTGATTGCCAATTTTAGTTTCAATTGATCAGCTTATTGAACAGAGTAAGGAGCCAGCATTCTACTGTTTTAAAACTCTCCCCATAAATGCTTTTTTCAGACTTTACCAAAAATCTCTCAGAATCTTTAATCAATAGTACTTCAGAATGCAATGTTTATGGGCTGGGGATATGACTTAGTAATGGAGTGTTTACCCAAGCATGGGCCAGACCCTGAGTTCTATCCCCAGCATAGCAAAACAAAACAAAAAACCCTGCTAAAGTTAAAATCTTTGTTTTTCTCTCAAATCACAGTGACTAATGGAATTCTCTTACAATATGGTTTGTTATTACTGTAGTGTGTGTTCTGTAAAACATTTCAATAGGCAATCCCAGGCAAAGAGTTTGAGATGTGTTTGGAAAGTGGCCATATTATTAGAATAATTGTATAGTTTCTCAGGATCACTATGGTAGGAAAATGAATGGGTATTGTTGTTTTTGCTACTTAAATATAAATTAAAATTGCAGCAGTAAATCTTAATTCCATGATTTACCCCTGTGCAAAAAATAATCACATTACAATTCTACTTCATACATGATTTGAACATTAATGTGGTCCATTTTAGATGTTCACTCAAAATAGTAAATAGAAAATACCAAGAAATATCTTCTATCTTATGATGACTATGGTAGCAAAGCATTTTTTCTTAACTTATTTATTCCATAATGCCAAATTAATTTGACTCAGTATTTAACATGATTGCATTTGATAAGAACTACATATTGCAAAGAATATTTTTCAACTCATTTTTGTAAAAATTGTTTTATACTTGTTCTTCTGGAAAGTAAGAAAGGTTTGAGAAAATAATGTCTACTATTAAATTGTTTTTCAGTTTTCATTTTTCAACCTCTATATAAAATTATATATATCATTATATAGACATGTATGTATACACACATGCACATACATATATATGAATACACATACATCTATATAAAGATACATATATATCTCTATAAATAATATGACATACAATATATCTCTATATATAATATGGAGAAGAAAAGATAAATTTCCTCTGCCTTCAGAATAATGACACTCAAAGATAATATTTTTATTATTAATAAAACCTTTATATACTATAAACATTCACTCCTAAAGATATTATTAATGTTTATTGTAGGATATATATTCTACAACTATATGTCAGTAATGACAATTTGATTGATAATTGAACTATAGTACTAATGAGTAAAAATATCTTGCCAGCAGATGATAATTACCTCATTAAGTCAGAACTTTAAAGATTTAAACATTACTATAAAGTGATACTAATTTAAACTGGTACCTACAGCTCTTTTAGTGCTACCTATGACCTGCTTTCCTTCAAAACCAATATAAAGAAGTTAAAACACTTTATTAACTTAAAATAACTGTCATCTGTTTCATTAGTGTTTTTTTTCCAAACTTTTGTTTCTGTTCAATGGGAAATAGATAACCATCCAGTTACTGGCAATTCAAGACACTGGTTTGAGGCAAAGTTTGAATGTAGATTTAGGAAATTGAAAGTTTTAAACTGGTAAGCAGCATTTAGTTGAATCCATCCCCAAGTAGTAAATTTTTATTTAAGCAAAAACTTTTTATAAATTATTAGGGTTTTTAGAGTTGGACTTTTCAATACTAACCTATTAATATAATGAAGCCTAAGTTATTTTTCTCACTTCTAACTATGTGTTTCATAATTCTGTGTTTTAAAAATGCTTTTTTTCACCAAATGACAGTTACCACATGTGATTTATGTTTTTGAGGGTGAATGTTGAATTGTTAAATATGTCTTAACCTTTGATTCTAACCCAAAGGGGAGAAATAGTGTAAATAGTTCTCCCAAACACTGGGATGTTGGAAATATATCAAGACTCTCATTCAGGTAACTTGAAACTCACTGAAAGTTTTGCAAAATGTTGTGAACATATATCTGCATTGGAGACAGTGCTCCTCATTTTCATCAGATTAATGAAATAGTCAATCATTGAAGCAAATTATTTTTAATGTAAGAAAATTCAATATGCTGGAAAGAAAATCATGAAAGTCATGATCATTACAGTAGAAAAATGAATAGAATTTGCCACAGTTGTATCTATTCTCAGATACAATGGGTATCTGAGAAAACCAGTGGGTACCTTGTGCAAAAGATGCCCCTAGTTTCCTCCAAGGTTTTCTATACTCTCTTGATCAATATCAGATCATTTACACCATTTTATTCTTCTTGCATTCAGCCCCTCAACTTGAGAAGCTCTACTGGCATGGTGCAAAGGACAATCCAAGGAAGCCCTATCTCTGAAGTGCATGGGCAAACTGCTCCTGAGCAGTCACCATCCATTTTCTGGCTTCCATGCAGTTTTCATGTACCAACCAGCAGATTCACTTTCGAGCTGTTAAGCTTGAGACATGGTGTGCACAGGCTCCAGTATATGTGCCAATGCCACATTCAGAATGACAGTGGTCTAAGCCTCAGGGCAGTAAATGCTTCTTGCAATCTTTTCAATTGCTATTTGACTGAGCTTAGCCTAAGGAATGAGAAAAGTTGCTGATGCTTTCAAACATGTTTAAACATTTGAAATATTGTCTTGGCATGTCAGTACCAATTGGCGCACTCCAAGGTAGAATAAAATCATCTCCAAAAATGTTATTTCACAGGGTTGTAGTTGCAGTAATTTTGGTCAGTTTGTTATCCACGATAAGGAGACATGAAAGAATTAGAATGCATTGTTTCAAGAATTTCGGTTACGGTTTGGAGCAATTTATTTATTGAAGATAACATAACTCTGTGATCGTTTTTTTAATGATTTATTACCACATCACCAAAATCTCCCCCAAACATAAAAACAAGCAAACACATAACTTAGTGACTACAAACAACAAAGATCTATTACTTCTTACATTTCTATGGATTAACCTCTTGCTTCTGCTAGTTTTGCCTGTCCTTCTCAATGGTGCATTCACCTGGAGAGCTGCCTGGGGGTGAACTTACTGTCCCTGGTTGGGACAGTCAGAGCTAATTCTCGAGTGGTATTTCATTCAAGTGGTGTTCATCTTCAGAGAGGGTAGAATACGCTTTCTCTCAGGGCATGTATCCCAGTGATTCCAGAGTAAAAACACAAGCTACTAGTCCTGTAGAGAGATAGGCTAGAAACAGGACAGTATTACTTCCGCCACCTTCTAGTTGTCAAGGCTAAGCCTGGCATCAAATAATGTGAAGCAGACTCTACGTTTGATGGTAGGAGCAGTAATGTCTAAAGGTGTGTGTCTAAGGATATTTCAGGAATTCCTGGTCCTATTTCATAACTTAAAGCAATCATGCACATACCTCATGGAGTCTACATAGCTCAGACTGAGCAACTCTTGTTTAATTATTTTTAGTTTGCAAATGGTGCATTGCATTTCACCTATTTTTTTATATTTATCCTGTCATGTCTAGTCTTTCAATCTCTCAGTCTTCAAAAAATTTCCTGCTCATTTTTGACACATCTTTCAAATGCTGCTCCTCCTTATGCTGCCCATTTGGGTGATACACAATAGCAGACCAGCAACTCAACATCCCATGGGTAAGTTTCAAGTGAGGTGATTAATGGCAAGGATGGTCTATTTAGACTGTAAAGATAACTCCAAATAATAGATCATTTGCATTTGAGTTTTGGTACCAACTGAAAACATGTTTGACAAACTCCTAGTAAAAAGAGATTCTGGGGATGCCTGATGTAGAGTAACTAGAATATGGTGACCAACATGCTTTTCTAAATAAATGGTAGTTCTGCTATATTTCAGATGCGATCGGCATGACTCCATTAGCACTACTTGGAAAGTAATAAAAATATATATTGAGAAATGCAAATTAAAACCACCCTAAGATTTCATCTCACTCCAATTAAAATGGCTATTATCAAGAACACAAACAATAATAGGTGTTGGCGAGGATGTGGGGGAAAAAGGTACACTTGTACATTGCTGGTGGAGTTGCAGATTGGTGCAGCCACTCTGGAAAGCAGTATGGAGATTCCTCAGAAAACCTTTGACCCAGTTATCCCACCCCTCAGTTCATGCCCAGAAGACTTAAAATCAGTATACTACAGTGACACAGCTACATCAATTTTTACAGCAGGTCAATTCACAATAGCTAGATTGTGGAACCAACCTAGATGCCCTTCAATAGATGAATGGATAAAGAAACTGTGGTATATATATACACAATGGAATATTATTCAGTCATAAAGAAGAATTCTATTATGGCATTTGCAGGTAAATGGATGGAATTGGAGAATATCATGCTAAGTGAAATAAGCCAATCCCAAAAAAAACCAAAGGCTGAATGATTTTTCTGATAAGCGGATGATGATACATAATGGGGGTGGGGGAATGGGGGAAAGAGAATAAAGGAGGAACTTTGAATTATGTAGAGGAAAATGAGAGGGGGCAGGGGTATGAAAGATGGTGGAATGAGACAGACATCATTGCCCTATGTACATGTATGATTACAGGTATGATGTGAATTTACATCTTGTATAACCATAGAAACAAAATTTGTACCCCATTTGTGTACAATGAATCAAAATACAGTCTGTAAAAATAATATATATATATATGTTCTTTTAATTGAAAATTGATATTAATTCACAATAAATTGCCTGAGACCTTTGGGACCAAAATTCAAAATGTTTCACATGTGAAAAAAGGTAATATCTTATTATCTTCAATAAGATAGTAAGATACCACATGTGTCCCATCTTAAAGATCTAAGTAATAAAAACATATGTTGAGAAATGCAAATTAAAATCACTCTAAGGGCCTAAGACCAGGCCCTTAATTGAATCCACTGTTTCTATAATAAGATATATGAGTATACATCATGTACATAAAGAAGAAAATAGACTTAATGAGTTCAGATCAGTTTTGTTATAAACTTACACATACATACAAAAGCAACTTGATTTTCTGAACTTTACTGAGGTCTGAATTTATCAGTGGATTGTGCATCTGAAGTAGCTAATATTTATTGAAGGCTGCCTTTACAGAATTAATATTGACTGCATTACACCTATTAATACACTTAATTTTCCCAGTAATTCTAAGAAGTTAGTTCATTCTGAGATGAGGAAACACAACAGCTAACTTCTTCACAGCACATAGCTAGGAAAAGAAAATAAGACTTTGAATCTATGTCACTTAGGTTCTGAGTCTATTCCCTTCAGCAATTTCCATTCAATTACTGAAAGACTGAAGAAAGAGTATTAAATATATATGAATACATATCCCTAAATCTGTTCAGAGTTATAACGTACTATTTACTGAATGCCTGCACTGCATCAGAGACCAGATTATGTGCTGCATATATTAACTCTTTTATCCCACAACAAATGGGAGAGTAGGTATTATTATCAGACATAAGAGGAACTTGAAGCTCAGAGATATAACAAGAGTCATGCAGCTGGAAAGTGGTAGAGCCTAAGTTAAACTCATGTCAGTTTTCCATATCTGTTCTTTTTGCATGCTCACTGCTTTGAAAGAAAGTGCTCAGGAGTGATGCTCAAATCTGAACTGAGGTCTGAGGAATGAGTACTGAGACCCTCTTCTGATTCCACTAGGGGTAGTGATGCTGTGATAAATCACAGAGCATTCTAGGAACCTCAACACACTGCAGATTGTGTGACACTTAACAGAACTATAAATTTTATTCTGCTCCAAAAATTTTTTGCATGTTCAGGGCATTCGCTGCTTGTATGAGTTAGCAATTCCCACCTCAATTGTTATCTATTGTGTTTTTGCCCACCTAACCTTCATGAATTCCCTAAACAGGCAAATAGTAGGGTCCTTCAGTTATTGACAAAAAAAAAAAAAAGCCAAATTCAACTTAGTGTTCATCTTTTGGATCTTTTCTCCTCAACTCTAAATAATTATCATAAGAAAAAGTTGTAGCTGACATTTATTTAATTATTTCTCCTTTCATACAAAGCCAAAATAATTTTCTGAAAGCTATTTAAAAAGTAAAGCACTTGATTTAATTATTTGAGTAATAGAGATGTTTTCATTGGGACTAATGAAAGTGAAAAGATAAAATATAAAATATGTTTTATATATTAAACACATAATACATAAAATTTGTTGGAAAAATTGCCACTTATCTTTCACTTTTTTCTTATTTATCCATTTGTAAGAACTTCTCATACTCCATTCAATTCCACTAGATTTTAAGGTGTTTCCAGAAAGCAAGTGTTTGTCTATCCAGAAGTCAAAAGGTATAAGAAGAAAAACAAGTATTTTAAAAATAAAAGGAGGAATGGTCTCTATTTTTTCCTCTATAAAAAAGAAAGTACCACAATTTTTAATTTGCATATGCTGTCAAGTAATGTGAAGAATGGACTAGTGCTTGATTTTAAAGAAAACTCAAAGGTATGGTGTTAATACCTGGGAAGTCTCAAAGTTGAATAGCAGTTTATCTTCTCTGGTCTGCAAATTAATTAATTTGCAAACAAAAAATAATGCACATAGCTTTGGGCATCTGAACTTTAAGGGAAAAAAAAGGAAAAACTCATTGGAAATATGTTAAAACTAAATGCAACTTGGTCATGCTTTCTCTTACTAAGTGGAAAGAACTTTGTATCTTCAGCTCAAGTCAAAGAACTGGAGAAGGAGTTGCCAGTTTTTCCAGAAAGCATTACTCAGAATAGTGCAAATCCTCTCTAGTACACTGTTGTCTTCAAGAGTCTTAAAAGTCCACTGTGCTATCTTTTAAGAACTATGCCTTTGATGGTTTCTGAAGAGTGTAGGAGAGCTTCTAGAAACATCAGCTCCATAAATCTGGGCTCTCCTTGTTATTTCTAATGATGCTACATATTATCTGTGGCCGTTTCTTGTTGTCATCATGGCAGTAGAATTTAGAAGCATTTGTGTACTCCCTACACATCCTGCCTGACTAGTAAGAACAAAAACTTTCTTTTAGGGAGAAAATCTGACTATTGAATTAGTGCATCATTTTCTCTACGTTAGGAGATTTATAGTTTTAAGGAGGTTATACCATTCTTTTTACAAGGTAGTAAAATTTGTGACTTTGTAGTATCTCTTTTCTGTGCTGCTCAGTTATTTTTTTCCCCTTTCTTTAGGGACTATAGCTTTTTCTTATCCGTATGGGTAGCAGTAATTGACCTCTAAATAACTCAGCTGTTATATTTTAGAAAGAAGCAATATCATATAATGGGAAAACATTAAAGTGGAAATCAAAGCACTTATCCTTTGGCCCCAGATCTCCCATGGGTTTGACCTCTCATGTCTTCTATCCTCCTTGTTATTTGATTGAACTGATAAGTAAAAGCTGTGAAGTATGGGAAAGTACTTCTTATGTTGTAAATTATTCTAGGATTATTTGATGTTATGATGGCTTATAATTGTGCTTTTGAGA
Organism: Sciurus vulgaris; assembly: GCF_902686455.1. Taxonomy (NCBI): domain Eukaryota; kingdom Metazoa; phylum Chordata; class Mammalia; order Rodentia; family Sciuridae; genus Sciurus; species Sciurus vulgaris. The sequence goes on along the minus strand of NC_136469.1, from coordinate 121,567,139 downwards.
GTGAACTTAGCTGTGAGTCTAAGAAAGAACTTGAACTCTACAACATGATGCAATGATTCTAGTAAGTTGCATAATTAATTCAAAATGGAAACCTGTGCAAGTAAATGGTTAGCAGGAACATGATCTGATGGGTACCATTTCTGTTTCCAGTCTTCTCAGTTTAATATGATTGAGCCAGGGGAAGAACATAAAAACAAACAAACAACAACAACAAAAAAAACACTAAAAATAACTGTCATTATTTTGGAAAATGATTATAGAGAATTCTATTGTATTTCCATATAGAACATTATATGTTTATATTTATTTTCTCTATTCCAACTAACAAGATTTCTGATTTGCTGTTTTCTGTTTTCATTTAGGTCAAAATTAAAGGGAACAATATTAAACTAAGCATGAAATAATTTTCTTAGATATCATAAAACATATTCTTTAGTGAAAGATGAATAAGTAACTATTTGTAGAAAATCTGGCTCTAAAATACCATCCCAAAGAGCAGATTTTAAAGTTATATCTTTTGTGGAAGTTTAAAGAATTATTTTTCATGATTCTTGAAGGCTCTCTACAATTTTTATGTTTTAAAAATTTATAATAAATGCCTGCATAATTAAGATAATAAAATATGTAAACACAGAAAAACATTATTCTACTCATGCCTTCCCTTAATAAATTGCATCATAATATAAATTGCATTTGTTAATCATTGGCATTTCTTTTTGAAGATTCATTTTAGTCATGTAGATTGGAAGTTTTGATTGCTCTTGATGATTCTCTTATAGCCTTTCTTGATTATTTTCTAAATTTGATGATGAACACTGCAACATGTCTCAGTCAATTAGGCTTGTCAACTTCCACTGTGGTCTCCAATCAAGTGTTTGACTTTGGAAATGACAGGACATCCTTATTAAAAGTCATGCCTCTTGGATTGAGATGTGGCAGCTCACATGTAGATAATGGCACAAAAGACAAGCTGCCTTTCATTAAAAGCAATAAGAGGAAATCAATTTTAGCAGGAAACACTCTAGACTATGAAGACCAAGAAAAAGGATTAACAAGTGCCTCACTTAGAGTCCACTGGAAATTGAATCCATCTAAATGAACATAATTTCTTAGGAGTTAAAGGCAGTTGATATACATGAGTTAACCAAAAATTAGGGAGAGTTTTTAGAGCATCAATATAGTTTCACAAGGTGTTTCTAAATGAGTATCAAACAAAGGGAAAACAAGTGCAATGGATTTTAAACTAGAAATACAAATTAATCCTGGAAAAGCAGCTACCTGTGTAAGCCACTGTGTAACTGACACATCATATGAGACATAAATAAACTTACAGAAATGATGAGAGACAATTCTGGGTCATTTCTGCAGGGAATGACAATCTCATTCATCAAGATTTACTTCAGTAGCTAAATTTCTAATTTTTATGTCTCCTTGATAAGCACTATCATAATAGGAAAATAAAATTTTGAATTTGTTAAAGAGGTGAAGACAAAAGGAAATGTTTAAAGTAAAAAGTAGATCTGATCTTGCACTTTGCGTTTTTATAAGTATCTTTTTTTTCCTGTTCAAAGCATTTAGGTCAGCTTCAAACAGAGTATCCCACGATAGAATATATTCCCAAAGAATTTGCAATTTGCTCATTTAAATCAACTAGATTACAAAAACCATTCATAAAATTTATCAATAGTTTGATTTTTTTAAATGCTTCTAAAATGCATGAGAGATGCAGCAAAGGGAATTTAGCATTAAAAAAGAATGGGAAAATGTTTTTTTTTTTTTTCTTTTGATGATAAAATTAAGAGGATTTGCTCATTTAGAAGTCAAATAGCGGCATGTGTGACTTCAATAAATAATTGCCTTTGCGTTTCATATTCAAGAAAGGGTTTCCCATGAATACTACTGTCATTTCCTTCTGACCTCTCAGCACTTGGCATAAAAATACTAGGCCAGTGTGGTTCAAAAATCGATGGGCTGACAAATGTCAATATTTCAGTTATACATCACAGAAGGAAAAAATGATAGGTACTCTTGGAGAGTCTTGATTTAGAAGATTTAGCAGAGTAGAACTTCTGAAATACATTACACAATGTTAAAATAGAGGACATCGTGTGGGAATAAAAAGGCAAAGGGTAAAAATATACTGAGAGGAGTAATTGAAATAAACCTTTTCTCTTCTATGCGAAACCTTATTCAACCAGGATTAGGTAAACACAGGTCACTGTGAATTTATTTGCAGAGGTCAAAATTTGCATGTTTTTAAGTCCCAAGATTGCAATAAAATGATACCATATGACATACATTAGAGTACATCTTTTATGTGGTGATAATCTGTAAAATAAATTAAATTAAATCCAACAAGTTATTCTAGAATCTGTTGATGTAGACTAGGTTTTTCTCTCCCTCACTCTTTCTAAAAGAAAAACATTCTATAAAAAGATCTTAAATGTAAAAAGAAAATGTATAACCATTTTCCAGACACATATTTTATTTATTCATATGGTTTCTTCTTGACTGCCAAACTTAATCTTCATCCTTAAGAACTCTCTAGAAAGGACACAGCTTTTCAGAAATGGAATATATTTCCCATTCCATTGGATGACACCATTAATTTGGAATATATACTATTTAATCAACTGTTTAGGAACTTATCCACATTTACCTGATACATTACATTCAGGAAATGTTTTCATTCATCAAACACACTGGCAAAGGTACTTCTATGTAACTCTCAGGGAATTATCCTAAGGCACACTGAAGGTCATTTTGACATGGGGAAGGGGAATGGCGTCCAGGGTGGGGAAGGTGGTGATATTGCTCCTGTGCTTATACATATAACCTGCTTGTATTATGCCTTATACATTTTACCACATATTGTGCTGTCAATTTTGGTTCAACTTCTCAGTCACCCTTATGTCTTAAAGTGTATTTTAAATATAAGGTCTTGCATATTTGCATTCTATGAATAATGTAAAAGCAAGAAGAAATCCAATTGGCATCAGCATACCATTTCTGAGATAACTTAGAGATACAGAAAATTATCTATTTGGATTTAATAATTTCTCTAGTGATTGTATAAAAATTATAAACATAGAGCTATACATATCTACTTAGCACTTTTTCTTGAGAATATCTGCATGACCTTGTCTTGGACCAAGTATCTATATGTTTCTTCTATATACTTAAATTTATCATTTTGTCTATTCTTTCCTATGATATTTGTTTTTGCAAAACCTTATCTTTAATATATATAAAATTTAAACAGTTTCACTGAATAATCTTCAGGTTGTTGGAAAATGGGAAATTAGGTCATAAGGCCTTACCCCTGCCCCGCAGGGCAGTTTCCTATAGATGGGGAAAGCCTGTTAAGGAATTTGGACACTAACAGCCGCTTCTGCTTGGATTTCAGATTCAAGGCCTCTTCCAGATGTAGCCCTGACTGGGAAATGCACTCGAGAGTGTGATGAGTACGGCCACTCGGACTCCTGCTGGATGCCGGTCCGCACTTCTCCTGAGAGGAAGAAGAGCCAGCCCAAACTCTCCACTTTCATGCCTGTCGATGAACGAGGGAGCCAGGAAAAGCTGGCCAATGGCGAGGCCGCCATCATGGGTGACCGCAACAGAAACCTCCTGAACAAAAAGTTGACCTCATCCTATGAGACCTTCAGTGCAGCCAGTTTCAGCAAAAATGAGGAAGCCAACCCTGAGGATATTCCCCTGACAAAAACAGGGGAATATAAGCCATCTCCTGTCAATACTCTCACTAGAAGAGAAGTGTACCTGTAGGCTATCAAGGAGCAACAGCAAAGCGCTTTTCATGTATGAGGAGGAGAATAAGGGGCGAAAAACCTTACAAAGCAAAACCATTTAATCACAAAGAGGGGGCTACCAAAGAGACAAAGCTTTGCCTGCCACTTCTGCCTCCAGATCAGGCCTTTAGTGATACTGTTAGCCTGATTGCAATGTACAATGTAGACTCCATCCTTGTTACTTGCATGTCTAAACCCCTCACTGGTCCCTAACACCCACTTTCTCTTCCCCACTCCCCTCCAAAAAGAAGAAAAAAAAAAAAAAAAAAAAAAAGGTGGTTGCAAGTTCCTTTCATGGTAACAAGCCTGATTAGCAGAACACAACACACTCTCATTATCCCTAAGCTGAAGCATGATTTTAGTCACTTTAATTTTGTTCGAGTGTCATCTGGCTGGTTAAAAAAAAGCAGAAGGTAAATTATATTTCAGACATACCATCAAAATGTGGTTTATCAATAGCAAAGGCAATCCTTTGAAAATGATAATATCCCTCTAAAGATACAATCTTCACAAAGGTGTACTCCCCTCAAATGCATTCTGGGAAGATCACAACTTTAACAGTCTAGCAAAGACTAAGAGCAAAACAACACTCAAGGGGGATGGCAGTCCTAACTGGCATAGGTTATTATTTTCAGGTCAAGAACATCAACTTCAGTACCACACATTCACTCAAGAATCACACACAATCTTGATTACATAAATCAATTACACTAATTATTACTTGTAAAGATCTTTTTTTCAGAATGGGACCATAATTATCAACTAACTTGAACAGTTGTGTCATTATGAGGCCAAAGATCACACGGCAGATCAGGGAAATCATGAAGTTGATTTAGTCTTGGCGTGGAAATCCATTAAACGACAAAAGCAGTGGAACCCACACAAACTGAAATACTCAAATACTTGTTTACATTATACATCTCTATGCCCAGAAAACATCTTATTTCTTTTAAAATTGATTTTATTTGAAAGCTCAGAAAATGAGAAACAAATGAGAGAAGAGATATTTTGTTATTGTAATAGGCAACATGTTGAGGTTCAAGTTTGATTTCAGACAGTACTATCAGGGAAGATTGCACTTTTAAAAGTCATATTTATGGGTAGTCAGGTAAAGAAAGAAAGATACATTGGTATATGGTCTTAGTAGTTAGGTCCACTGTTATCCTTTTAGAATCCCAGCTATACCTGCTGGTTTTATTATTCACATTTAAAACAACAATAACATTTGCATTTGTTCAGTAGCACTTCCAAAATTAAGTGCACTAATTTTGAATTCTGTGCAATGTAAAACTGTTTTAAGACTCACAGCATTGAAACAAGGTGACAAGCTAATTGATTTTGTCACTAATGTAATTTGACCATTATTTAATGTTTGTCTTAAACAAATTCAGACTGAACATGAAAGAAATGAGTTCTGGGCAGTGACATTTCTCACAGTATATATATCAAAGTTGGAAAACATGGAGTTCTTTCAGTGCAATAAAAGGAAACAGAATATGCACCTATTTAGCCATTTGCTCTATACAAGATGATATAAAAAATTGAAAATCAAGCTGGGACATTCAGACAAAAGTGACAATCCATGGACAGAATAGGGGATGACAGGTAAAGAGAGCAAACGTTCTCATCACTGAATGTGTGTAACCTGGTTAAGGCATAGCTTTGATGGCTCTCTAGCAAACTGTAGACAAAATGTAGCTTTGAGTAGTTTCATGCTTTGCAGAATTTCTTAGACTACAAGGTGAAGAAGCAGCCTGGAATATAGGTTGATAATTCACTATAAGTCATCAAAATATTTACTTCAAAAACCACTTCTCTGTTTGGTGGGGTACTCTTTTGGAAACATTTCCTTATGCTCTTTCTTAAATGGAGTTTTCTTTTTAATGTTAGTTTGTGTAAAATAGGTAGGATGAAAAAAGATAGGTAATTGAAGCAAAAACATTGGACTAAAATATCAGTAATTGAACATGTTTATGTTTGATTATTATTTACACTATGGAAAGATGCAATTCTAGTACTTTGTTAGGAAACTGCATTAAAGCAGTTCTGCCTTGTATAATCTGTAAGTACCTATTAAGACAAAATACTTCTAAAGATACTTATGAAATGTATACATATTTTTTCTTGCACGTTACAAAGGAAATAATTGCATAACACAGATGTTCAGCGAACTTTTTTTAATGTGTTTTTAAATTTTTCTTTCTTTCACGAGACACTTGAAACCACTAGGTAGCTCATTTCACTCTATCTTAAAACCCTTTTGTTGTCTATGAAGCTAATACGGGTCATGCTGGACCTTCAGATTAATTGGCTCCACATTTCCCTATGATGTTTGCACCACATCCGGGACAGTCATGTCATTGTCATTTAACTCGTGAACCTCTCTTTAGAACTAAAATGGGTGTGAAAGAATAAAATTCGGTGTACTGTAAGTATTCGCAGTAATTCTAGTAGAATTAGCTATCATAACATGTTTATTATATAATGAGCTGGCATGACACAGAAATATATTTTGTGTTTGTATGACTTTTATTTTGAATAGGTTAAATCTGGTGCCACTCCATATATAGAGTGCTTTTGAAAAAAAAATCAATAAAAAGAAACAAAAAAAAAAATGAGTGAATGCAAAATAAGCAACTGTGCCTTTTATACCTGTTGTTATGGTAAGAAAACGGTTGTTGGGTTTGGACAATGAGGGGAAATGGGCTATTCCCAACTTTTTGAACCTGTATATTTATCCATGTTTATTTTCTGAAAATAATAAATAATATATTAAAAATTTGCCTTCTGACAAACTCAGATAATGGACCAGTCTTAAATAGTGTTCATTCATAAAATGAAATTCAGGCATTAATATGGGCTGTATAAACTCACAGGAAGAAAGCTTTTATTATATAAGTATCTCAAAGATATTAGCAGGGATGAAATCAGTCTATTTTGCAAGGTAAAATATTGATTTACAATTTTTATTCATTTTTTTGTTTGTTTTCTTCAGCTGCTCCTTTGATTCGGTTGTACAGTATATAAGCTATGCTTTTTGTCTGTACACAAGAATTTCAAGTGAACTTTTTTGCATGCATTACACATTTGGACACATTTATAAATTGAGTAACTATATAAATTTATGTGTATTAAAACATCTGTAGTATCAATATAAAATCTACTGTTTTTTCTGATTTTCTATACATCATTTCTGTACGTTATTTGACTGGCCTACTGCCTGAGTTTCAGAAAACAGGGAGGCATTATTTTTATGGGAGGAGGAAGTAAAATGGTACTAAGGACATCTGTCTGAAAGGCTACCCTGGGAAGCTGTCTTATAGGAAAATAAAATAACACAGAGACCAGAAGAAACTGCCAAGAATCCAACAGTCATCATAAAGCAGTTGTGAAAAATCTGAAGACTTAAGTCATTTTAGGTATATTATATCAGCAACCAATAAGTAAATGTGTCCTTAAGGAAAAAAAAAGAGGAATGAAGCTGATCAGGAAGATAATAACGCTTGTTAGTCGTGACCCAGGCGGAGGTTTATAAAACATCTGGAGGAGGCATCATTTTCTCAGCTACCTAGGGTTACTTTCAGACAACTTTTCCTACATTTTAAAGCACTTGCATTCAGTGTGGTACGATCTGTTTGTAATGTTGGTCATTGACTATTGTTCTGCTACTTGGATGTTGATAGTGAAGCAGAGAACAATTTATCATCATTTATTATGAGTCACTATGCACGCAACTATGCTAAACATGGCAAAATGTATTAAACACTCGTCCAACTATTTATGAACTCTTTACATAATTTAATTTGCTTTTGTACAGTTTTATGTAAATAAATTGCTTGTCATTTTTGTCTCTGCAAATTAAAATATAACATGGTCAAATGGTTTCACACTTGTAAGTGTACTTCTCTGTTGACAGGTAATTCAGTTTTGATTGGACGAGAAGTGAATGGATGCATGTACCAGTTTGATTTAAGATGGTTTGCTTTCTGCTAAATGAAGATAGAGCAAGAAGATAATGTAGTTGTAATTATTGATTTGGGGGACACTGTGAATAACTGTCGCATTACTTGCCTAATGATAGAATGGAACTTGACTTCTTCAGTTTCATCAGAATAATTCCTAAGACACTTGCTTGGCTATCTGTAAAATCTTAGACAGTAAAAGAAAATTGCTCTATTAATATGAAGTTCGATTTTTTTCAGTTGTCTATAAAAATCTTACATTTATGGTAAAATTAATTCTAACTCAGGTTGTATCTCTCTATAGAAATCATCATTATCATCATCATCATCATTTTACAATTCTGCAGATCCAACCCCCACTTTTTATTGGTTATTTTGTACCATTGAGCTACATCCCCAATCCGGGAAATGTTACTTTATAATCTAAATTAATGACAAATAGAAAAAAGAATTATAAACTAAAATAACATATCATGAAATAAGAAAAATAACTTCAAACAGAATTTTTTTCCTTGATGAACTTATTTCTTTTGTTTGGTCTTCTCTACCTATTATATTTCTTTCATTCATTGCCTTTTATGTTTTAACCATTCCATTTGCTATTTGTTGCAAGATTATACACAAAGTGTAAGAATTACCTTCATTATTTGTGAAGTTAGCATCTATTCAAACTAGAGCCTTCTCTAATCCCTCAATTGTGACCTTCCTTCCAAGTATGATCCTTAACACAGAAAGAGAATATTTTCCATATATACTAAAGGAATGAATAGAACTTTTGATCCCATCTCACAATCTATAAATGTGAAAGAAACATTGTAGAGGTCCTTGGTTTTAAGTTTCTGTATTTTTCCTCCCTTATTTGAAAATCCAACATACTTTATATAGGATGACTATACATTTTTGAATAAAATATCCTTATAAATTGATTTTACTGGTGGCCTTCCTTCCCTAAAGAAGGAGCTAGACTGAAACAGGGTGAGGAAATCTACCTCAAGCGGTAACGGGGTGAAAAAATGGCATGTCCATTCACTGTTGCTATTCTTCTAATTGTGAGAACTAAACATCAGTACCAATTCAATCAAACAGCCCATAAAATGAAATCAGTATTTATTTGATTTTAAAATCTTGATTTAAATTTTTAAGAATATATACTTTCCCCTGAAATTGCACACTTAGGTTAAAATATTAAAAAAAAAAACCTCAAACATGTATATATAGTGAGGCACTTTAGAGGAAGATAAGCATGAAGTGGGTCAAGTGTGTCCACACACAGAATTTGCACAGTATTGCTTGCAAGACTTAAGTTTTATTTTTCTACCATCTCTGATCTGTTGAAAGAGTTTCTTGTAATTTAGAAGCTGCACAGGACAGTGACCTGTACACAACAATCCCTTACATTTCCAACACACAAGGTTTGCAAAGTATTTTTAGATTTAACTCAAAATGCTCATAATATATATCACATAAATTTTTAGATCAGTCACCTTTGAAGGTGAACTTTACTTTTATTAAACAATTTTCAGATTGATAAAAATTCAGACACAATATGTCTACAAATATTAATACTTTTCCCTCTCCTGGCTCAAATATCAATTAATGCTTTGCTGCATGATTTAATATAGTGACAAGAAAATGATATGCTCCACATTTACCTAAATAAAATAGTCTTTGGGAAAGTGAGCATTTAAGTAGGGGGACACTAATTACGCAGATTGTCTGATATTTACCTTCAGGTGATATTTCCATATGTCCTGGAAGTATTATAACTTATTTAAGATTTCTGACACCAACTCCTAAACCTAGGGAACATACACCCTTATTTCTTCTTGCTGAATGACCTAGCCTGGTCTATCAGACAATAAGATTTTGGCGAATCTTTGTTGGAAAATCTAGCTTTGGGGATTTGAATTATCACAATTGACAGCACTATCAAAATTGACCAAATAATTGCAGAATTAGCTAATTGACTTTAGTTTAGATAGATTGACTTCACAAAGTAATTTTCTATTGAGTTTTTGCCTTGATCTTTTTCTCTTTTTACAATTGAACTTTTTGTGCCTCTATCCCACCCAAAGCTTTTTGCCACCCTAAGAAGTTATTTTCTCTAGGTTTTCCCCCTTTCAAAAGCTAACCTGGTTATCCCAGGAAGGAGAGGCTATGTTAGGTAGTTAACCAAGGGTAGAGCACTTACAACACAATCATCTTTATTTTATTGGAAATTTACAATATCTACTACTTGAGCACTTAGGAGATAGAGTAAATAGGGACTAATCTGCCATTTGCTTATTTTCTTTAACCTGTATACCCTACACTAATGCTTGTTTATAAACTGCAAGCAGGAAGGTGATTAAAGATGATAATATAAATTTTCTGAGCTACAAGGAATAATATATGGCAGAATATAAATACAAAATGTGGAAAACTAAAAATATATGCTCTCCTTTAATCTTAACTTTATTTTTTCCTGTTGTGTTTCTGTTAAATGTAAATTTTATTCATTGGTAGAATTTAATATGTATAACCCACACAGAAATAATTTTGTATACTTATTGAATTTCCTGAGGGAAGATGTAGAAGATGGTTAATAGTTCATAAATGTAAAAATTTCCCCAAATTCTCTTTGATGAAACTAAACAAAAATTATTCACTAATGATGTTCAGTGTTATTTTTTCCATTGAAAGTTATCATGTATCAAATGATCCATTATCAGAAAGGTCATAAGAAAAATGCATGAGCTCAATAGAGTATTATTAGATATAGTCTTAGAGATTAGGATGGGATTGAAAATTAAAATATTTATTCATGTGCCTAATTAAAAAAAAAAAAAACTCTATCAAGGAAACAACTGAAAAAGCAATCTTAAAAGGGGAAGAGTTAAATACACGTTTTTTAGTTTGGCATTTATTTGAAAGTGCACTACAATCTTCAGACTTAGTAAAATTAGCAGTAACTTGATAGGATCATGTCAGTTTTTTCTAAGTATGTTTTATACATTATTACATGGAACATTTTCTATTGCAGTTTTATGGATTGTTATAAAATTTTGACCACATATTTAAATAATTTTATAGTATACTGATGTAAAGGAAGCGAGGGCAAAAAATACCAGGAAGCAGCAAAGAAGTAAAGTTTAACTGGATCATTTACTAAGAGTTTTAACACCTGCCTTTAAAAGGAAACCATTCCTTGAATGCTTTTCCATGCCTTACAATACAGTTAGACTAAGAATAGCATTTCTTAAACTAGAATTTGAATTCACAGAGATTTCAGACTTTAAGGAATGCAGGTTTTCTATAAGAATTTTAAATGTTGTGTTTTATTAATACGATATTCAAGATGATCTTTCAGCATAATTTTCAGTGATAATTCTTAGTTGAAGCTGTATTTAGTGTTTGTTTTGTAAGTCAGTGTTTATACATTTATTGTTTGAACAACTGTATTTTCTGGTGTTTGAAAGACTTTTTCTTTTTTCTTAAAGGGATTCATGTTTTATTTAGTTGAGAGAAACACAAAATGGGAGAATTGGATAAATAACAAAGTATTAATGTGTGTGATTAAGTAGAAAATGTTTTAGTATATACAGAGATCAACATACTTCTTCTGTAAAGGACAATAGCATTTTTGTCTTTGCAATTTGAGAAATAAAATAAAGGATATTGTGTAGGTACTTATATGACTAGAGAGAACAAATTATGATTTCATAAAAGTCATTTTAATGTGTAAATACTGTTCAGAGCTGAGGAAGGAAAAGAAAGCAGGACTGAATTTGAGCAACAAATTTTAGTTTGCTGACCCTGGTGTATACCCAAAACTACTTCAATTGATAGCACTTTAGAATCCATATAACTTTCTTTTCTCCTTTCTAAACAATGGTGGTTTATGGTTTTGTCCAGAAAATTCATTATCATCATACTTTAAAGCTAATAACATGGTTACCGTAGTTACCAGAGTTACTTCTTACATTGACAAACTTCCTCTTGATCAGTTATGTAAAATTCCCAGCCTTAGATCAGAAAAGGTGGACTCTATGAGAAAGACAGGTTGATGTGTAAGTTCATCAGGTCCCTGGAAAAAACCTCATATCTTAATGCAGGAATTATCATTGTTCACTCAATAAAAATCATAAAAGGGTGCCTTATTCTGGAAATGCCCAGTTGGGTTTAGAGGTAGGAGATTTTCTATTTTCCATTGGATCAAAAGCTTTAAAAATATTTCCATTTAAATACCATGGATAAGTGCCCCTTATAATAAGCAAAAAATAGTGGCAAGTCTCATATTTAGAGAATAATATGTATGAAATAATAAGGAAGAAATACTGTAATAAATTTAACAACATACTTACAGCCTCATTTTATTTGTTTTTCGTTTTCCCAACTGTATACCCTGGATATATTTTAGATTAGTATTTTAAAAGTGAACATTTTGAAAATATTCCAAAATTGTGGGTAGTTGAGTGAATAAACTTAAGGTTACTAGAGAAATAATTTAATTTTAAAACACAGAATTTTTTAATTTAATAACACCCCAAAGAAAATTGTATTAAAAAATCTTAGATTATCAATGTCTGGTGACATTTGATATTGGTTATTTAATATTCCAGCACAGTGACTAAGATAGGCTAAAAGATTATTATTATCATTAAAGATTATTATTATCACACTAGTACAAAGGAAATCTTTATATAAAGCATAAACCTTACAACTATCTAGTCATTGATTTAAATATGGAGTTTATATTCTGAGAAAAGTTAATACATAATCATGCAAAAAAATTGACAACTAAGTAAGAAAATATGGATGGGGATTTAGTATATAAATTGGATTATTTCTGTGTGAATTCTTTAATATAAGTATCTCTGAAATCTCAATCTGAGAATTTATATTTTGGCTTCAGCATAGTCAGTTGATGAATTTTGTTAAACCTCTAGTAACAAATCAAAAAAACTACCATAAAAATCTATATCTAAGAAACAATTAACATTGTCTTCAACTAAAATAATTTGGGAGCATGAATGAAGAAAAAAACATATATTCTCAATAACATAAAATATGTTATTTTCCAATGACTTTACAGTATTCATATTTAGGCTTTATATGAAGGCTTCCTTTATATTAGTTTGATAACAATCTGACATTATTGGATGGAATGAATATTATCAGTCCATGGACATTTAAGAAATTAAAAATGGCAATTTAGAATGCCACCAAGTTGAAAAATTTGCTTCAAGGCTATGGATGACATAGGTAAAGAGAGGGTGAATAGGATGGGCTATACCTTCTATCTAAAGAAACTCACTCTTCAGTGAATCATTTTTTCTTTTAATACTTGGACTGACCCCATGTTATGTCGTTTACTGGAATGCATAGAGACATGTTTAATATACTGCCTTTTGAAGTATTTCCTTAAATTGCCTGGAATACTCCAATTGATTTTTTCTATTTTTCTCTATCTTTTATTAGATGAAAACAAATAGCATAACAGATTATTTAAATTTTTTATCTGCTTTAGGATTCATATGTGTTTCACAGCTAGCATTTTGTTATCCTCAGGTTTAAAGGCTCTAATTCATCAGAGACACACTCCCACTTGACTATAAATGTAAGTCAGGCGATTGTAATGATAGTGTCACAGGTGGAAAAATAATCTTCCCTCTATTGTAATCAGACTCAGCTCTGATACATTGTGGTGGTATTTCAGTGAAGATGAAGGGTCCAATTTAAACTTTAACTCTTCAAGAAGGGCAGAAAGATATGTAAACAGACAGATATGTTCAGACTTAATTTCAATCTGAGATAAAAATATAAAAAGATTATTCAAGAGAATGGATTGAAGTCAAATTACCAGAAGTCAGGTTGAATACAGATTTGCATTGATTGTTTTCATCAGAATCATCAGAAAACAGGTACTTGATCTCTGCTGTACTTGTTCCCCCATAGCACTGAGGCAAAATATTCCCAGAGGTATTGCTTATCCCATGTAGATTTAAAATCACCAACATCAGGTGAAACATAGTTATTTTATTCAGTCATTGTCAACTACTGTCTATGAAAATCTAGATGTCCCCAATAACTTCAAATTTCTTTTTCAGCTCTAATTTTATTTAAATTAAACCCATGAAGTTTTCCTTATAACCATGTTAGGCATAGAATGTTTTGCAGGCTGAGATTCAAATCAAAAAGCATATTTCAATAAGCAACACCTTCTCAAAGATTCCGTGATACCACTTCTCAGTCTCTCCAATTGTGCAGGGAAACAACTAATTGGAAAAGTTGTTTGTTAAAAATGGTCATTTTCCTGCTGTCTTTCACAGGATTCCTCCTCATTATGAAATACATAATAATGTAATTCAAAAGAAAATTTCTGAAAATGTATCATATCTGCAGTAAAGCTGCTCATATGTAATCTCCCAATTTTTTAACTGTGTTCCCTCCAGGAATGTTGATGCAATTTATTAACTTAACAAAGATGTGTAAGTTATATCAAGATCAATGCTGAATGTTGAGGATATGACCATGAGAAATATGTGGCTCTTTCTTTCTCTTTAGAGTAATAATCTAGGTGAGTGGCATAAGGTATTGAAACCAATGTAATCAAACACCACTTGGTACTTGGTATGTTCAGTGATAAGGAAATAAAAATTTTTGGACTAACTTGCACGGTATCTATATTGGTCTATTGCAGCAGGTATAGGCATACAAGATTAGGGATGAGGATGTAGAGTTGGGAGTAAGGAATAAAGAGGTTTCCAGGCAAAGGTAACTGAATAAATCCCAAGGGATCTGAGAAAGCAAGAAAGAAGGTTCCAGATGGGGAAGTGGTAGAGAAGGAATAAGCGTGAGGATGGGGAGTGACAGGTGAGTGGGAATTAAGTGCAATAGAGGTAATGGTAAGAAGGACATGAACCCACAAAATGTTGATCTCTATTCTCTCCCTGAAAAAAAAAATTGAATATTTTATGGTTAAAAAATTGCTTTATTTGTCATCCTCTGTCTTAAGGAACTGAAACATTCTCAGGTTGTCTCAGTACCTGTGAGAAGTACAAATGTTCAGCATCCATTGCAACAGCTAAGTTCCCTCAGAAAACTGAATGGTTATTCATTATACTGTCCAGTTTTAGAGCTTGTGTTCATCCCTGTCTTAGTACATTTGGGTTGCTATAACAAAGTACCATTGATTGAGAGGCTCCCAAATTTCAAGTTAACTTATTATGTTTCAGAAGACTGGAACTCTGAGATCAGAGAGCAAGAGAGTCAAATTCTGGTGAGGTCCCTCTTCACAGGTGCAGGCTGCCACCTCTCCTTATAGTTCTTGTACATTATAAAAGGAAGGTCAAAGAGTCTCTGGGGTCCCTTTTAAGGACAATAATCTCATTCATGAGGGATCCATGCTCACATCCTAATCATCTCCCCAAACTCCCACCTTCTAATAACTTCACATTAGGGTTTAGAACCTCATTATATTATATGGACACAAAGATTCAGTCTGTGAAATGCCCCTTACTCCACGGACCCCTTCATCTCTTCTTGATCACATCTTTGACTTAGTCCGTTTCTGCTTCTGCTTCCGTTCCTCCTGTTGTGATCAATAGTTGTTCTCTTTAGATATGCTTTGTCCATGGTAACCTGCTAACTACATGCTGCTATTTATATCTGAATTCAATACTATTTATAGACTTCAGTGTTAATTCTGGTGGACAGTTCTGGTATGAGCAGACTGAATTAGGCAGAATAATTGAGCTAACAGGCAGATGATCATTCCACTAGCTGCATTGAAGTCATTCTGCTTCAATCAGTTGAGTACAGAATGAGATAAAAATGGTTTAAGGTAAGAAAAACAGAGGAATCAGAGGTTATAAAATCAAATGTTCAGTATTCCTAGAGTACAATAAGGGAAAAAGTGGCAGGTGTCCTTATCATATGGTAACACAGCAGTTTGATAAGTGTCAGTTTCTGAGCTCCAGTGTTCACATCTATATTATGCATGATTAAATCTTTCTTTCATTCTGTTTTCAGTAAATCACCAATGGTAGATATCTACCATTTTAACAACCAAGTATCCCTTCTTCCCTTTTTTCGAATTGAGGGAACTACCAGAGACTCTCTTGAGAACACCAGACTGATGTAATTCTTTTATTATTATTATTATTTGTTGTTTTTAGATATACATGAAAGTAGAGTGTATTTTGACATATTATACATACATGGAGTACAACTCATTCCAATTAGGATCCCATTCTTTACATAATAGTTAGATGGTCATGTTTTCATATATGGGCAAAGGAAAGTTATGTCCGATTGGTTCTACATCTTTCCTATTTCCATTCTCCTTCCCTTCCGTTCATTTCCCTTTGTCTATCCAGTGAACTTCTGTTCTTCCCCTCCTCACCTTCCCTTGTTGTGGTTAGATCTACATATCAGAGAGAACATTTAGCCTTTGGTTTTTTGGGACTAACTTATTTCACTTAACATGATATTCTCCAGTTCCATCCTTTTACTGTCAAATGCCATAATTTCATTTTTCTTTATGGTCAAGTCATATGACATTCTTAATATCTGTTCCTGTAACCGCCCCTCACCACATCTCTCTTCAAAGAAGAGCTGGAAACCCCAGAAACATGTTTCTCAGTCTTGAAACTGAGGCACACTTTCTCCTGTAAATGTGTTTTCTGTGCTTTACCCCCAACAGGGTCTCTCTTGAGATCTTCCTCATTATTACTTGAATGTGTTTCTACTTCCTAAATAAATCTATCTGTGCCTCTGACCATCATGTACTAAAATTATATTCTGTCACATAAGCCAAGAACTCCACTTATCCTGAGTCTAATACCTGCTTCTTCTCAGAATTCTTCATACTTTTCCCATGAGAATTTTAATAAGAAAAAAATGACATTTCTACACCACAGGATTTCCAGAGTGATATTGCATGTAGTTATGGAATAATTCTTGGAAGTAATTGAGCACATTTTCTGCTAAATTGTTCAAAATATTTCAGCAGTCTCAACATTCACTAATGTGTTAATGTTAAGTGACTGATTGCTGATTAATAAGTATCTTTATTCCCTATTCATGAAAAAGTGCTATGATTTATAGTAATGAAAAAGGCTAAAATATAGTGAATCATAATATCTCTTCACTATTTATGATATCCTTTGGCAGAACATTAGGTATATGCTTCAGAATCTGTAATATAAAATAACTAATGCTTACTCATAGTGTTGCTTTGAAGATAATATAATTCAATATATTCTAACATGATTTTTGATTGAAACTTCTTTAGAATTGTTACTGATTATGTTCCATATTGACATATAGTAAGCAGCTGATACAACATGCACAACCACAATCTCTACATATTCCTTTTATTGTTTTTATGTAGTATATCAATTTCTACATACAAAAGACAAAATTGATAGTTAATTGTTCAACTGATAATAAGCAGGCATCTGAAACTGAGTCAAAATACACTTTTCTGGTTGAGCATTTTTGTCACAGCAATGAAAAACTAATGGACACAATGATACCACTGGTTTTCAGTCACGAGTTCTACTTCCTCAAATGTTGAAGTTTGAATACTAGAGAAACATACTGAGGCCATCATAGAAAGCAAGTTTTATTTAAATAATAGTAACACAGACTTCTCCCAGGAGGGAGAAGGGGGCCATAACTGGTGTCCTGGTATCCCAAGAAGTGAGAACGTCCTGCCTCTTTTATATATTTTAGATTTTCTTTGTTCTCCTGCCCTCTTCCTCCTTATTTCTTTCCTGTGTAGGCCCAGGAGATGCTGGTGGGATGGCTGAAAGGTGAGAAGCAGATGGGAGGGGGAAGGGACAAATGGAGTGATCCTGGCAGGTAGCAGAAGAGGAGGCGTTAATTAACAACTTTTACAACTCCCTGTAGGGAGGAACCGTTCGTGGGACAGGTTACCTTAGCAACAGGTTGGAGCAAGAGCAGGTTATCTTGGTGAGGGTGGAGGAAGGGCTCTGGAGACATTAACATTCCAATCTCCCAGGGGCTGTCTCCAACTTTCCATATGCAAGCCCAACCTGATTACCTATCCACACTGCCTATCATTAATTCTTTCTTCAACAATAGGGATTCATATGAAGTACAGAACAATCAAAGGACATCAATTAAAACTAGGCAATGAATACAATGACATGGGAAATCAAGAGGGTATTTTTGTTGACTTTAGATCATCTTAGCTACTTACCCACTGTTATGGTTTGGATTTGGAATTTCCCTCAGAGTTTCATGTGTTGAAAGCTTTTGTCCCCAGTGCAGCAATATTCAAATTTGGGCTTTGGGGAAGTGATTGGATCATTAAGACCTTAACCTGATTAATGATTAATCCATTTATGAATTCATAGCTGAATGGACTAGTGGGAGATGGTAGAAGCTATAGGAAATGGGACCTAGTTGAAGACAGTGTGTCTTTGGGGCCTGCTCCTGGGGTCTATATCTTGACCCTGGTCCTTACCTCTCTCTCTTTGCCTCCAGTTGTCATGAGGTAAGCAGTTTTGACTCACCCCAGTCCTCTACTATGAAATTCTACCTCACCACAGGCCCAGAAACAGTGGAGCCACACAAGCACAGACTAAAACCTCTGAAACTGTGAGCCACAAAATCTTTCCTTTTTAAGTTTTTTTATTTTCAGATATTTTTTCACAATGACGAAAAGTTGAACTTTAAACTTTTAAACATGTGTTTTACTTTTAAAAAGGAACTATATAGATGTAATGCTCTAGCAATGAAATCAATCCATAGGTTCAATAAGTGATTATATTTTTAAAAAATAATTTGAAATCTTAACAAGGTATTGAGGGGGAAAAGCTGGCATTGATCACAAACAAGCAAAAAGACTATACTGCTCTATTTATTTTTATCCATCTGCTCTTCTCTTAAGCTTTTGCATGAATTTAAGTAGAGTTAATAGTTTCACTTACCTGTTGAGGTTGGGAAGGAAGCAGAGGTTCTATACATTTCTTCCACTGAAAACAAAAGTGACCAGTGAACTTCCTTTTGAAATTTCATGGGAATTTTGCTTAGCTGCTTCTGTGTCATAAGAGTGGTCAGTTAGGACATCACATTTGTAAAGAATTCCTCCACCTGGTATTAACTAAACTAAGAGGCAGTATACTCCCTTTGATCTAGTTGGGCAAAAACAACCTACTGCTGCAACAAAAGCATGCATGGCTTTATGCTACTCTCTCAAGGAGAGATGCATGGTGAGCTTCCTTCCACTCTCACCCCTAGTACAATGGAAGATTTGCAAAGCAGAGCTTTAAATGACTTTTTCAAGGTAATTCCCATAAGGCTTCTCTGTTGTTCTAGACTATTTGGTTGTAACATTAGACTTTGTTCTTCAGATCCTTTTTTCTTTGTATGTCATTTCATTCAACAAGTATGCACTACATCTATAAAAAGATAAAATGAAGTTTAGACATGTGATTATATGTTTATGTTTGGGTCTCTCTGTCCAATTAAATTACAACTAGTTTTCAAAGTAGCTTAATATAATTTAATACATGTGTGCATATGTGTATGTATGTGTATATATATATATTCACATACACACATAAATACATATTTCTTACTTTATGTGTGGCACAATTCCCAGAGCTTATTTAACCTTCAAAACCGTGCTGTGGAAAATTACCATAATCTCACTCTTCAGGCCAGGAAACAGAGACACAGGAAGCTGTTGCTCAAGGTCACCAACAATAAATAACAAATTTAAATTCATGCCTTTGGCCTCCAAAATCTGGACCCTTCACCTCTCTTCTCA
Source organism: Sciurus vulgaris (assembly GCF_902686455.1). NCBI lineage: Eukaryota > Metazoa > Chordata > Mammalia > Rodentia > Sciuridae > Sciurus > Sciurus vulgaris. The sequence goes on along the minus strand of NC_136469.1, from coordinate 121,547,586 downwards.
AACCCTCATTTATGAGTGATGTCACATTTGCCCTTGCCCTTCTGACACAGGAAGATATTGACTATTTGTACACAACTTTCCAGAAACTAGAGAGACTTTTTAAGGCTCTGAATGATTATTTCTTTAAAAGAAAAATTGTTTCCTGTAAATCAGAGGCATCTCACTGTCTTGCATAATCTTTGGTACTTTAAGAGGTCAGGGAACACAGACTTCAGAGGCTGTCCCAGGTGACTAGGGTACACAACTTTATGATACAGCATCTTTGCACGGAACTTTAAATAATTCTAGATATTCTATCAGCACGGTTGGCCTACCTTAAACTACAGATTACTGTGAATTATAACTTCTATGTATGTTCGTTTATAATTGATATAGCTCAAACTTCAAAGTTGAGATTGCCCAATTTCAAGATATAGTGTTTGAAAATAATCATGTCAATCAATCTGAGTATTCAAGGTTCAGAATTGGTGTCATGTGGTGAATTTTAGAATCATAAATACTTCATTTCAATATAAACTTCTCTGAAAGAAGCTTAAGCTAATTAAATGATTTTATGCTCTTTCAAAGGCTATTTTACATTCATTTTTTTCTGAATTTCTTGGGATGGGGCATGGGACTGGACTACTCGTGCATAATCAGTCTTTGAGATAAGGTAGAACAGATTTTATAATTTATAAATGGGGTTGAAGTTGATCAGGGAATATTTTAACCTACTAACTGATACTCACTAACTTGAAAAGGGAAGGTGAAATTTTTAGTTTTGTAGTCCCAAAGATGGAGTCACTTGATCTTTGAGATCAATAAAACTGATATCCTCTGCAATTCCTAAATACTTTAACTCATTTCTAACTGTAACTCAGTAGCCATTGGTTATCCCTTCTTTCCCTTCCTACTCTCTCTAGACCCTGGTAACCACCATTCCATTCTTAACTGCTATGAGATCAACTTAAAAAAAGAAAAAAGACAAAAAAACTTCTCTATATAAGATAATGCAGTTCTTGTTTTTCTGTGCCTCACTTATTTCACTTAGCATAATGATTTCTAGTTCCATCCATTTCATCACAAATGGCAGGATTACATTTTTTATGGCTGAATAATATTCTGTTGTGTATATTAATCACGTGTTCTTTATCCATTCAACTGTTGGACATTTAGGCTATTTCCATTTTTTGGCTCTTGTGGGTAGTACGGCAATTAACATGGGAGTGCAGATATATCTTCCACATACTGATTTTATTTCCTTTAGCTATATACCCCTTAGTGAATTGCTTGGTCATATGGAAGTTCTATTTTTAATTTTTTGAATAACCTCAATATTATTTTCGTTAACGGCTATACTAATTTACATTCCCATCAACGGTATTTAAGGATTCTCTTTTCTCCATATTCTGGCCCACATTTGTTTTCTTTGTGTTTCTGATAGTACCCATTCTTACTGTGAAGAGGAGATTTGACTTTTCCTGAGACCTAGTGATGTTGAACATCGTTTATTATTACCTGCTGGTCATATGCATATCTTCTTTTGAGAAATGTCTATTTAGGCCTATTAGTCCTTTAAAAATTATTATATTTGTTTTTGTGCCAATGAGTGTTTGATGTTCCTTATATGTTCTATATTTTGATCCTCTACCAGTTGTGTAGTTTGCAAATATTTTCTCCATTTTGTAGAATATTTTTTCACTCTTGGTTGTTTCCTGTACTCTGTTGAAACTTTTCATTTTCATACAATCCCGTTTCTTTATTTTTGTTTTTGGAGTCTTGTCTTAAAAAAAAAAAAAAAAAAAAAAAAAAAAAGAATCTTGACCATTTCAATGTCCTGAATCAGTTTATTCTGGTAGTTTCATTGTTTTAGGTTTCATATTTAAGTCTTCTTCAATATACTTCAAATTGATAAATGGCAAGAGAGGAAAAATCTAGTTTCATTCCTTTGCCTATGAATACCCAATTTTCCCAAAAGTATATGTTAAAAAGACTGTCCTTTCCCTAATGTGTATTCTTGGCACCTGTGTTGAAAATCAGTTAGCTATGGAGGCAAGAATTTATTTCTAAGCCCTCTGGTCCTTCCCACTTTTTGGCTTGTCTGTTTGTATTCCAGTACCATGCTGTTTTAATTACTACAACTTTGTAGTGTATTTTGAAGTGTAAAGGCTCCTGCCCACTTCTTCAAGATTGCTTGAGTCAATTTTTTTTTTTTTTCTTTTGTGGTGTCACCATAACATTTTAGGATAGATTTTTCTCTAGTTCTGTGAAGAAAGTTATTGGTATTTAGATAGAGATTGCCATGCATCGGTAGATCCCTTTGGGTGGTGTGCACATTTTAACAATATTGATTCTTCTAATTTCTGAGCACGAATGAAGTGTCTTTCCACTTTTTGTGTTCTTTTCAATTTCATTACTCATTCTTATAGTTTATATTGCAGAGAGGCTTCACTTCTTTTGTTAAATATGTTCCTAGGTATACTTTTGCTGCTGTGGTATTGTTTATGGTAAATGGTATTGTTTTATTAATTTCTATTTCAGATAATTTGTCATTGGCAGTGTGACCTTTTGAATTTTCTATTCATGACATTTGCAAGTAGTGACAACGTGAACTCCTCTTTTCCGATTTGGATGCCTTTCATTTCTTTCGTTTGCCTGATTTCTTTAACTAGGCCTTCTAATCATGCGCTGAATAAAGTGGCAAAACTGAATTATCTTTGTCTTGGTCCAGATGTTAGAAAGCTTTCAGTTTCCCCATTCATTATGATTTTAACTTTTTACTTCTGAGTCCTTTATTTTGTTGAGGTATGTTCCTTCTATAGTTAATTTTTCAGTGTTTTTGTCATGTAAGGGTGTTATCAAATACCTTTCCTATATCTATCAACATGATCTTTTTTGTCCTTCTTTCTGTCAGTATTGTGTATACCAATTATTGACTTGCATATGCCGAGTCATCCTTGCATCACTGGGATGAATCCCATCTAAAGATGGTGAATAAACTTTTTAATGCGCTGTTAGACTCAGTTTGCTAGTATTTTATTCAGGATTGTGGCATCTATTTTCATAGACAATGTTATCTGTAGTATTTTGGGGTTTTCATGGTTGTGTTCTTGTCTGCTTTTGGTATCAGGGTAATACTCTTGTGTTTTCTTTTTTTTTATTATTGTAATAAATATCTGAGATAATTCGTTTATAAAGAGAAGCTCATAGTTTTAGAGATTTCCATCCTTGGACTGGTAGATCCATTACTTTTGGGTCTATGGGAAGCTGCATATCATGACAAGAAGCACAGGTAAAAGCAAAGCTACTTACCTCATGGCTCAGCACAGGTTGGGAAGAGAAGAGAGACTGGAATTTGACCAACTCTTTTGAGAACATACCCTCAGTGGCCCAAAACCTCCCATGAGGTCTTACCTTTTAAAGTTTGTACCACCTCTTTATATGCAATGGCCTGGTACCAAACTTTCACCACATAAGCAAGCCTTTGGGAACCTTCCTGATCCAGACTTTGGCAGCAGACTTCATCAAATATGTTCTGAAAAATTCTCTCCTCTTCAAATTTTCTTTTTAACTAATTTAAGAATCAAAAATAATACCTTTGAAAATATTTTATAGAACCCAACAGTAGAATTATCTGGTCCTGTACATTCTTTGATGGGAGAATTTTTTAAATTTACAATTTAGTATTATTACTTGATATTGTTCATGTTTTCTATTTCTTCACAATTTAATCTTAGAAGTAGTATGTGTCCAGGAATGTGGGCATTTCTTCTTGGTTATCAAATTTGTTGGCATAATCGTTGTAAAAAAAGAAAAAGTCATATATATATATATATATGTATATAATTTTCCTAAGTGATATGCAAAATTATTGTAGTTAAATACAACACTTTCTCTCTTTTTTTTTAATTGGCTCCAAAATATAGCTCATAACATCCAAAGCTGAGAGGATAAACATGAATTATTTGAAGTTTTGTAGAGACAATGCACACAGCAAATTGCATTTTAGTGAATTTTGATGTAGGCTGTAGGAAAATTTTTGCTAATAGTCTTAAAATCAAGTTTGTGTTCTTCCATATTCTAGTAAAAATTCCATTTTCTTATTCCTTTCATTCCATTATTTAAGCATGCCCCAGGTCCTCATCTGAAATTTGTTTGGAAGTTTTACACAAATACTTTCTGTATTCTATGATAGAAGCTCTTTTCTATGAGTAAAGATATCTGTGCAACTACAGACTAGGCGAGCTCTTTGGGCCCCTTTTTCATTCATGAGACCCTTCAAGTCCTTTAAGAAAAAGCCACCTTCTGATCCAAGCATGACTAATGCATTCTGGATTATGGTCACAATACTTGAGGCAAAAAAAAAGGGGGGGGGGGAATAAAAAGTAAAGGAAAGAAAATCAAGTTCTTAGCTTAGATGTTTTGCCTTTGTGCTGTGTCTCCATTGAAGTTCTTTTAAGACTGATCAGGAAAGCACTTGTTTTACATGATTTCCCTGTGAAAAGACAGTGGGTGGTTCAGTAGATTAGACAAAATGGAATAAAGGGAAAGGAAGGGGATTAAGAAAAATGTGGAATGAATCTGACATAATTTTCCTATGTATAAATATGACTACACCACCGTTGTGTACATTCACAAGAATGGAGTCCCAATTTGAATAGGATATATTCCATGCTACTACAATTATAAAAAAACAGATTCTACTGTCATGTACAACTAAAAAGAAACAATAAAAAAGTTTCCTCCCTCTCCCCAAAAAAGAGAGACAGTAAATGGTGAGCCTGGAAGGATTGCATGAACAGAGTTCAATTACTGCACTTCTTCTTATAGCCAGGCATTTCATTTCAGTTATTTACAAATACCATACACACATTAGATGCTCTGTTATTTTGAATGTGTCTATTTTTAATTAGGCAAGATACATAAGCATTTTAATTAGATATCCAAATATATTATCTGAGATTTTCCCCCCTAAGAAAGTAAAAGTAATTTAATTTCTTTTTCATTAAATATAGGGGCAATAAAATCTTATGAATAGATTTTTAGCTCAAGGTATTGGGATCTTTTTTATGTAATATATGCACAGATTATTTCCTCTTAAAATTCTCTAAGCTAATGAAGTGTATGAAATTAATGAAGTTAAACCACAAATTTTTGAGCATGGAGTGCTATTATGACAAAGAATTGAAAAAAAAAAAAGAAAAAGACTTCTAGGTTAATGCTGGTACTCTGAATTAGAGCTTACTTGGTTCACTAGCTTTATGAATTCAGTAAAAAATGTAAGTATGTATGTCTATGCATGTATTTGTGTGTGTGCTTTATATGAGATGAAATTAAAAACAGCATCTTTCTACTGTTGCAATATATCTGACCTGTCTTTGTTACCACTGCAGATGTATTTAGCGATAAAAGTAGGGCATAAAGGCAGAAAAAAAAATCTTTAATAAACTGGACACTGTAGACCCTGTATTTTTCAGAATATCTTTAGCATATCCACATCACAGGGGTTTCCACATATTTTGCTTTGCAATCAACCAATCAAAATTTACTGTGTATATAGTTTAGAATCCTTAGTTTTCTTATGTAGAAGTTAGACCCAGAAAAATCTGATAACCATAGCCATATACTCTAGCTGGGGAGAGCACTGCAGAGCCTGAGAGAAATTATTCATCTCTTGGAAGCTTCATTTTTTTACCCAGAAAATGGAGAGTGATTCTACTTTGTGGTGGGGGTTAAAAAGAATGTGAAGAGGCATTTGGTATCAAGTATGCATTCATTAAGTGGTAATTATTATCATTGTGTCATTTTTATTCTTTAATCATTCCTTTCCTTTGTCTTCTTTCTGTTTTCTTTCATTTCCAGTAGATCAGTTTCAACAAATGGTCTGTATATCTCGTCATATCTTACACTTACTTTGCAAAAGCATCATTCTATTCTTTTTAACTGTAAGTCAATGGGAATAAACTTGGATTATCTGAGATTATCTACCTAATTCCTTTATAATGTGTTTAATCTGAGATATTTGACATAAAATTAAGGGTAAATCATAATCTTTAATAGTTTTCACCATTCTTTTTTAAAAATATTTGAACTCCAGAGTTATTGGTTGATAAAAACACTACAGCCACATATTTTTGGAGGTATCTGTAGGATGGGCCTAATTTTTTCTTCACTCTCTTCAGGAAACTTTCTAGAATAGTGAAAACATCTTAACATTTGGGGGCTTTATCTCCAAATCAGGAAGAAAATGAGGAAGATTAGTGTCCTTTTTGTATGTACCATTTTTCTAATGCTTTTGACTCAAAATAATTCTTATCCAAATGTGGCATATTTTGAAGTATTCCATTCTACTACCTTTCAACCCTAATAAAATAATTGATATTTTGATCCATTCTTTCCCAATCTTTGATGTATTCATCCTCAATTTTATTGAGTGTGTTGTGAAAATAAAAATTATTTTTATGAGTGGGAGCATGCTTTCAATATCTTGGTGTGACTGTGTCTTTGCATGATTCTTTTTGTGGATTATGTGTGCTTTTCAACTGTGTGTGCATGCAAACGAAAAATAAATATGGCCAAACAAACAAACAAAATAGAACCAAAGTATATTATGACAGATTTCAGACTCTTGAGGTATTTCCTGTTTGATGCATGGCTGGTGTTCTCCTGCTTATCAAAAATGGAGAGACATGGGACTTGGAGAAGCATCCTTTGGGAGTAAACATCGTGTATTTCACAATACTATTTTTAGAAGACATTTTTCTTCTCCTTGTGGAATCTTTCAAAGGACATGTCTCTCTGAAACCATCCTGAATGATGCAGAATTAATTTCTCCTCCATCCATACACCTGGAATGTATTTTTTATATATCTGTTAAAATACTACATTGCATTTCAGTGGTTGGTTGAATGTATCTGCCTTACTAGATTTAGTCCCAACTGAGATACTTTTTTCCTCTTCTAGGAGAACACTACATCCAGATACCCACACTGAAAATTTATTAACAAATACTTTGCCATCATAGAGAAATATATCATCCTCACAGGATAACTTTGTAAGTGTCCATTGTGGGTAATTTTGTAATAAATAAGAATTTATCCAAGACTACACAGTTTGGCATGAATTAGAAATTTAAGATTTATTTTACTAGCATGATATTGTAAACTTACTGTATTTCATGTCTTTATGTTCCCTAATATTTTTGGACACCTTAAATAGTCCAATATATTATGTGTATAAATAGAGGCATTCAGTTCAAATTCCTGAATTAAGTTCAGTTGGTTTCATTTCTGTTGTAGTTGTAGAAGGTGTGTTTATTGATAATAGGAAGAGTTTTCAAAATATGCTTTGATCACTTACCAGAGCTGCTTGTTCAGGTAAAAAGGTTGCTGCACATTTTTCGCAGACTCTTCACTTGTAAATAAACTAAACACACCTGATATTAGGATCTTTAAAAAATATATTCTATGGGCTTATACACTAGATTGAATAAGGCCTCCTTTTTTTTTTTTTTTTTTTGGGTCTGGGGAGTGGGGGTATTCTCCCCTCTTTTTTATTTTTAATTTTTTTTTTTAATTTTCACAGCAGAAGCAATTAAATTTAATCAGGGGTCTTAGACTGCATAGAATCTAGAAGATCAAATTAAACTATTTTGTCTTCACATAGAGTATCTTCACAGTCTTTCTTGTTGCCCTTGAAAATTTAGTTCCTCAAACACCATTTCTTATGGAGTAGATGATAGTCTGCAAAGCGAAAGTATGATACTTTATGGGTGAAAAATCTAAAATATATTAGTACACTTAACCTGATTCAGATATTTGGTGATGATAGTTTTTTTCTTTATATTTTGTAAGGGAAAATCAATTCAACGAGCATTAGCTAAATCTATGTAAAATCCTCTGACTAGGTTTCAAGACTATAAATCTCCAGGAGAACATTTGTGATCAGAGTTGCTTTTGTGCTTCATGCAAAGAAAGCATCCATTTGTTTATGCTCCTTACCTTGTACTTCCCCTAGTGTGTGTGTGTGTGTGTGTGTGTGTGTGTGTGTGTGTGTGTGTGTGGGTATGCATATCTCATGTGAAACAGTAGAACACTAGAGCATTCTATCTCTACCAGTTCAGCTAATTTTGTAAGAGACAGCAGCAGCCATAAATAACATAAGGAGATATTTTTGGATTCAGACACTGAACCAAGCCAGATATTTCATGTGGTGCAGTATGTTCACATAGAGCTGAAAAACATAGTTTTTGTGTTTTGTGGTGTCCCTTAAAGTGAAGTAAATTTAAAATATGCAGCAAGTTTATTTCATTCTCATATACTTGAATTCTAAGTGTGAGTAAAGAATTATCATGCATGCTTTGTAATATATTAAACAACTTAAGGAATGACTGCATATTATATAGAAAGAGTCAATTCTAGGAAGGAATTGCAAAATAAAATAGTTTTGAGTAACTTGGAGGATGGGAATAAAGATTTGAAGCTCTGTTAAATAGCTAGAGAAAGAGATAAAGAAAGCATTATTGATGAAGAAAATGCTCCCTTTAGGAATATAGAAAAATTGATAATTAGTTTGTTGTTTTCCATAATTATTTGATACTATTTCTATTTAATGTATTTTATCATTTCCTAACTCATAAAACAAATACACATGTTGTTATGCCATGTCCTAGGCATTGTCGTTGATGCAAGGGATGTAAAGGCATAATCCCTATTCTTGTAAAGTTAGCAGTGAACGTGTTTCTGTGTGTGTGTGTGTGTGTGTGTGTGTGTGTGTGTGTGTGCTTGAAATGGTAAGAAAAGATGTTGGGAAAAATATAAGATTCAGTAAAATGGTTATATCAATAGCACAAACAAAACATAACCTGGTCCAAGGAAGCAAGGAAGAATCCCTGAGAAAATGACAATTAATCTGAGATTTTGAAAACTGAAAAATAATTGATTGGCTGAGGGCAAGAGGGAGGAAGTGTGTGGGTTTAGAGTAATATGATAGGTTAGCATCTTGGATCAAGAATGAAATTGACTCATCTAAAGAAAAAATTAGGTCTACAATAACTGGACCATAGTAACAGCAGATACTATGTTGAAGATAAGGTAGAACAGTTAATTATTAATACATCATGATACCTGCTTAATGTGGAAAAGCAACAAAAAGATGACAATAGTCATTCTTTTAGCATGTACTCCTCTCTTTCTTGAGCAGGATATAAACCAATTACCCTGGTAAATTTCTGGTTCTCATTTTATAAAAATTCCCTGAAACTCCAGGCACTTTAAATTCAGTGTTATCTTGATCATTAGTACACATTTATTATGTATTTTCTTTGATTCACTCATTTGTTCAACCAACTTGTCCAGATACCAATAATTTCAGAAGCTATGTTAAATGTTGTTGATACAGGGGGATGGAAGGATACACACAGAGTGTACTTGCCTTCAGAAAGTTTACTGTAAAGAGAGGGAATATTTATCTAACTGTTGTTTAGAATTTTGAAAATTTACAAATTAATTATGAAGATAGTACAGAGAAGTCCTATATACATGAACAGTTCCCTGTGTTATTACCATCATATAGTAGCATGATAAATTCTGATTAATAAGATAATATAGACACACTGATTCATTAATCATTAATCAAGGTTCTACAGAGGGACAGAACCAAGGGGATATATATATGGACAGATAAGAGGGGGTTTCCTAGGAGAATTGTCTCACCTGCCTGATTATAGAGAATGAGAGGACCTTTAACAAACCACTTACAAGCTAAAGACTCTGGAATTCTTATAGCATGACTCAGTTTAAGTTGTTAAGAGCTCTGAAACAGTCAAGGCCATAATTTATCTGAGACTGAAGGTTCTGAGAACCCTGGGTAACCTTTTGCACTCCATGACTTACCCTTGCAGGGTAAGAACTGAGAGTTCTCACGTATGAGGGCAGGAAAGAAGGGTATCTCAGATCTAGGAGAGAGAGTGCACAAGTTTGTCCTTTATTTGCCTTTTCCTTCCCCTGGGTCCCCAGCTGCTCTTTCTTTATCCCCAGTGTTGGTCTACCCAAGGTCTTACCCATGTTCAACAAGCCTCCTACTACTGACGACACCCCTAGTCCAAGAGCTCTTCCACTTTATGGCCACTTCACTTTAATTTGTCTCTGTACTCTCACTTGAAATCCACTCTCCTTCCTCCATGATCATTTTAGCAAAGTGACATCGTTCTGTCCCCGATTATATCACACTGAAGTGAGATACCATTGAGATCAAGCAATTGATTCTCTGTTTTGAACCAACAGCCAGAGTCCCTGAGACCTCTAGGTAATCTAACATTCAGTTTACTAGACTTCTGTCCTGAATGGAAATGATTTTCTTATACATTTCCCCATCTTTTATCCTTTTGAAAAACATTTGTGAATTCTTACATTTCTAATCAGTCTCTATATTAAAAACCCTGAGTCATTCCCCTGGACTTTTGAAGTGTTCTGCTTTCAACTGTGTGGCATTTCCTAGAGGGAATTTATTTTCCCCTCTAGATTTAACTACTTAAGATAGAAAACCAGACGATTTTAACTTTGTCTTTTTGTCAGGCATCCTTCAAAATATCTTAACATTGCTGTCAATCTCTTTGATTGTAAAAGAACAGATGTGCATGGGGTATGTCAGGAATGCAGCTCTTCTGAGTTTTCCAATGGATAAAATAGCTAATTACATCCCCCTTTGTTGTATATGTTTTCCCTTATGAAACCCACTGAGCTTTTAATTTTGATCTCAAGTATTTTTTTTCTTACCTCCCCCAGGACTGGAATTTAATAAAAGACATTCTTTCAGCTATGTCTATGGAGTAGGGTATTGTTTTGATTTTTATATTAGACATACCAGGAAAGGCCAAAACATTTCAGAAAATGCATGTAAACAGACCAGTAATTTTCTGCCTTATAAAAATCACCCAGCATATCCACTGCCCCAAGAAATATTGTGGCTATCATATCTGTAACTGAGGGTTGGTTAGAGAATGTGCTATGCTCCTTAGGGCTATTTTGGACTAAAAGATGACTCTTAATCCCAAACATATCTGTGTAGAGTAGATATGACCACTCATAGGGCTTTGACAATTTACTACATATCTTCTCTGATTTGAACACAACCACTCACTTGATAAGAACTATCTATCCAAAGATAGCTGTTCATGTAATTAGAACAATTCTGTTACAAATAGTAAATACCAAATGTGAATTATGTTAAACCCCCAAAGAAAAGTTTTCCTAAGGATATATGTGTAGTTTTTGAAACTCAAGGTAGAGTAGGATGGGTAATAAAGTGGGAAACTGGGAGTTTTCAAAAATTTGTAAGTTCTCTTTCTCTGTCTTTATCCTCGCATTGTACCCTCTTTTTTTTGTGTTTCTTCTTGAGTATCTGCTTTCTTCTTTCCTTGCTACTCAGTATTTAAGGAGCAATGGGGCTCATCATGTGCTTTTCTTGAAGTTCAAGACACTAATCCCAACCGAAACTGAAATTTCTTATTTTTAATTCTAAATTCCAAAGAAAAGAACTCTACTTTAGCTTGAACCATCTGGCTCCTCCTGTTGCCAAGGCCTCAGGTACAGACTTACTTCTGGGGAATAATATGGTATGTGAGAATTTGGTCAGAACAAGCAAGTGATTCTAGGTGTTTAGTGATTCTAGGTGTTTAGAGTTTATTCTAGGTATTTTACCTAGAATAAACTACTAAATACTAGGTATTTTAAACTACTAAAATACTAGGTATTTTACAGCTATTAAAATAGTGGGGAAAGTAAAGGTCAGAAAGAATCCCCCTTATGGTTTGGATGTGAGGTGTCTCCCAAAAGCTCACATGGTGAGACAATGCAAGCAGATTCAGAGGAGAAATGATTGTGTTGTAAGAGTCTTAACCCCATCAGTGAATTAATTCCAAAATAGGGATTAAGTAAGTGGTACCTGAAGTGGTAGGGTGTGACTGGAGGAGGTGGGAATTGGGCTGTGGCTTCGAAGTATATAGTTGTATCTGGCAAGTAGAGACTCTCTGTTTCCTGACCATGATGTGAACTGCTTCCCTCTGCCACACTCTTCCACCATGATGTTCAGTCTCACCTTGAGCCTCAAGGAATGGAGCTTGCTGTCTGTAATTGAATCCATGAGCCTTCAAATAATTTTTTCCTCCTTTAAAATTCTTCTGGTCAGATCATTTAGTCACAACAGCAAAAAAGCTGACTAAAACAAATTGGTACCAGGAGTGGAGCGATTGTTGGGTCTGACCTAACCACGTGGTTCAAAAGCTCTTTGAGCTTTTTGGAAATGGTGGGAGGAATTTTGAGATATTTAGCGGTGCAAGCTAGAAATGATTTGAATAATTGTAAGAGGAGCTTGATGGTCGATTCGGTAGGAGCTCAGAAGACCCAAATAGCAATAGGACTGTGGACAGTGAAGACAGGGTTCAAAAGGGTTCAGAAAAGAAGAACTCGGTTGGAATGTGGAATAGAGGCCATTGTGTCATGTTCTGACTGAGAAGGTGAGTCTGAGTTTTGCCCAAGTCCTGAGACTTTCTATGATGCTGATTTTTAAAGTGATGAACTTCTTAATCTGGTGAAAGAACGGTCTAGGCAGCATAACACTCAGGTGGTGGCATGGATATTTCTGCAGACTTTTTGCCAAGTTTATTGTGATATTCAGGAACAGAAAGGAGAGCAGAAGGATTTGAAAAACATGAACTTGGAACACCTGAGTAGAACTGAGGTTAAGGAAGTTGCAGTTAAAGACATTGCTGCCCCTAAAGAAAAGCTAAAGACGTTGCCCAAAGAAAAAAAGAAAGATGGCCTGAGGGTATCTCAGGAGCTGGCAAGACCACACCCATCTCAGACTCAAGGGAATAAAAGAGAAAATTATTTTGAGAAGTGATCAGTGGAGAATTCTTCTTGAAGAAAGGGACCTAGGAAGATTTTCTAACACGTTCAGCCACCCAGACACTCAGAGGCTGCTGCAGACAGGGTCCCTGGAGGCTGGGCTACTGCTCAAGATGGCAGCAGTCCTTGGTGTCAACTGCATGATGCTGGTTCTGCAGAATTTCAAGATGCTGGAGTTAGAAGTTCATGGAGGCTTCCACCAAGATTTCAATGGAAGGCCAAGAAGGTCATGCAAAGTGTAGCAGAGTCTGAATGCCTGCAGGCACCCCCTGCAAAATCAAATTGTGAGGATGTGAGGAGAAAGCTGAAGCTGCCGTAGAGACCCCCAAGGTTAAGAAATGCCAGTAATGTGAGACATCTTCCTAGGAAAGATGAGGAATTGAGTAGCAACAATTCATTAGACAGGCCACTTGGACTGCAGCCAATAAGGCCACAGGGACGGAACTGCAAATATCCTTTGGAGAGAACATTAAGATGCTATGTGCCTCAGATGCCAGGCATGAAGCTACAGGACTCATTTGCCCAGCTGGATTGTGTCTTGCTTTGGTCCTATTCTTTCTTTCTGTGTCCCTAATTTTGTGAATAGAAGCGCTTTACCCTGTACCATTATATATTTGCGTAGTCATGAATTGCTTTTTTTTTTTTTTTTTCTTTTTGGCGGTGCTGGGGATTGAACCCAGCAGGGCCTTGTGCTTGCAAGGCAAGCACTCTATCAACTGAGCTATATCCCCAGCCCATGAATTGCTTTTAATTCTACAGGAGCTCACATGAGAGATTGCCTTGAGCCTCAGAGGGAACTTTGAACTTGATCTTTGAGCAATCTCAGAACTTTTAAGACTACAGGAACTCTTGGAAATAAAAAAAAAAATGTATTTTGTATTATGAGATGGTTGTGAGCTTTGGAGCGAAAGGGGTAGAATGCAATGGTTTGGATGTGAGGTGTCCCCCAAAGCTCATGTGTGAGACAATGCAAGAACATTCAGAGGAGAAATGCTTTCCTCCTCTACAGTTGTTCTGGTTGCATCTTTTAGTCACAGCACCAAAAGACTGACTGAAACAAGAACACTGTTTTAGTCTAAACTAAAACCTTTTCTAGGGTCTGGCAGATGAGTTCAGGGGCTGGTGAAGGATAACTCCACTGGTAGCATACTCCTGGAGCTGTGGGTCTTACCTGGCAGCTTTCCTGGATCCTAATGAACAGAAGTAAGAGAATCTTGTAGTTTATATCTTATAGTGCCTACAGTCCTGTGGTTATGGACCAGGGAGCACATATTCCCTAATTTCTTGGGGGGAGCACAAATGAGTCTTTGACTTGTGGGTAGTACAACTGTTGATCCTACCTTGAGTGGAATCCCTTCTCCCTTGTGAGGCATATATCAGTTGAAGGCTTTAGGCAGTGCCAGCTATTTATCTATCAGTCTTAAGCCATGATGGAATCTAGAAACTGCTTTTGTGGTCATTTGAGTTCTGAGAGTTGTGGGAGATCCTAAGCGAGCACTTTCTTTAGAGCAAAAGAGTCAGTTTGTAACCATCTAGCTCTCCAGACAATATTTAAAACATGTAAGTACTTTAGGATTCTCCTGCAATTAGGATTACTGGTCTGCTACCATAATCAGGGTTGCTGGCACTTTCCTGCTTACTTTAGGCTGTGGGGTTGTGTCCCCTGCACCCACGTTGTGGAGCCAGTAGAGTTATTTGTGAATAACTTCATTCTTTTCTCTAGGGTGTCCTTCTGACTCTTCATACAGTTTAGAAGTCACATAATCTCTTTTGTTTTCCCACTCTTCTGTGAGAAAACTGCACGAAGGGCACCTCTATTCAGACATCTTGGCTCCTTTATCCTAGTTGTTGATACTTTAACTTGAATACAATGCAGTTTGAAAACTTACACAGTTTAAGATTAAATTTAAGATTAAATCCCTTCTCTTTCTGTTTCATTATCTGTACATAGGATCAATGAATCATTTGCTCCAGAGGTTAATTAGTTGCACCTGCATTTGTGCACCTACATTCTGGTGACCTTTGAAATTAATATCATGTTTTTATTCACCTATCTAACTTAGTAAGCTAATCAAATGATAGTTTTTTCAATCTAAACTTTTCAAATATTTTCTTAGAATTTTCAAGGTAAATATGTCAACAAGTAACAAATAAGTTAATGATTTAATTGGAAAAGTTCCCCTTTGTTATTGTGTTTGTGTGTGTGTGTGTGTGTGAACTAAAAACATGGATGACATTATCCAAAACATTCTTTACAAATAAATAAAAACAAAACTTAGGGATTATTTTAAGTCATTAGATATGCTTCCTATAGGAAAAGACTTGCTATTTCAAAGAATAATAGCATACCCCCTAACTCTTATAAATTAGCTGTTTTTGTCTTTATGTGTCTCATAGAAGGTTCAAAGGTTGTACTTAAAAGATGTTCTTTATTCAGCCTGAATGGTCACCTCATGAGAAGAAGAATAATTGGGGCTCCTGGAACCTTGGGACATTTTATCAAGTGATGTCTAAGTTCAGGTCCTGGTAATTTGAAATGAAGTCAAAAGACAAGCCACTTAACCTGAGATGAAAATTAATGGTTGGAAATGAATTAACTCCCTAAATATTTAATTACTTATAGATACAAAAGTCAGTGGTCAGGACCAAAAATAACCTTTTGACACATGATTGCCTGGAGGGGCATTTCCTAACTAAAAATCTTTGATTTTTTTAGGAAATATCTAGAAGAAAGTAAATTTTTAGAAAATAGAAAGTTAAAGAGCAATCCTAGTTTTCCTGAGCATAATTGAAACTATGTTCTCTATTTTGTCTCAAATTAATTTTTTGTTGATGTTTAGTAGATGCTGAAATCTCAACAGCAGAAAACTAAGATAAACATTAGTTTGTTGAGGCTTTGAACTTTAGAAGCTTTTGGAACAACCTAAAAACAATAACCAACCAAAACTGATCAAATGTGTTATTTTCTGTGGGCCCAGATATACTGACTTCTGCATTCCTTGTATCTGTTATTCTCCTTAAGAATTTGAGTTTGCAAATGAGAGAGGGATAGATTTATTACATGTAGTTCTATGATCCTTCCTGTGTCTGGATTTACCAGGTCTGTGGCCCCTGACCAAGAATTATGTTTGCAGAATTATACACAGGTGGTTTGTTGTTGTAAAAATTGAACAAGCTCATAAGAAATTGCCCCTGAGAAATGGGGCAGTAAGTTAGTGAAAGTATGATTCACTGGGTAATGTGTTGCTCTTTTCATTACTACCCTTGGGGAAAATGCTTCTGGACTCTCCAGATTAGTTGTGTTTCCCCTGAGCTTTAAGTACATTTCTGTATTATGGATATTATGAATGTCTTGATTCGATCTTTCCTGTTCCTGTTTGTTGCCAAGGAGTTTAGAGCTAGCATCATGATCTCCCTTTAAGTAGAGAATAACATGTTGCCATGCTTTTAATTTATTCTCCATCTTATTCTCCTGCATATATATTCTCCTTGCTCTTCATTTTCTATATTTATTTATTTACCTTGAAAATCAGTTATGTATTTAAAACTGTCCAAAGAGGAACTAACTGTGACTTATTAGCAAATGTTCAAATGAACAAATAGTAACTTATTGTGAAGAAAGATGATTGTTCCTTTGATAATCTCCTGTTTCTTCCTTAAGAGTATTGTGTGTGTATGTGTGTGTGTGTGTGTGTGTGTGTGTGTGTGTGTACACCTATGTGGCAGATGCAATTGTAACTGATAGACTGCTTCCTTGCTAACAGAACTTTGATTTCCTTAAGGTATCAAGCAAAGATCCTCTGTTTCCACAGAAGGTGAACCTAAAACTTCTTGTTTAGAGACTGGTAATGAGAATTAACAAGTTCTCATGTAAGAGAAAAGGAACAATTTTACTAAGTATTTTTATGGAAAGATAATTGCACAAAGAATAAATGTGAGATTGCCCCAGCTTGTAGCCCTGCCTGAGAATAAAGTTTTTATATTTGGAACCACAGCAGTCTCTTGTAACAATGAGATAACAACCATAAGACTAAGAAGTCCAAATTCCAAGGATTATAGAGAGAAAGATGGAAAAATCCTAGGTTCATTTCGATTCTACTGAACTGCTGAAACCAGACTTTTCACTTTCAATGTAATTATTACATAGAAAAAAATTTTTTTCATCGTACTCTTATTTTTAAATTTCACTACATTTGAATTTGATCCCAATGGTATATTTTTAGAAGATGATGTTAGGAAATGTTTGTAATTAGTCCTAGTGATTGACAACACCAAAAAAGGATCAACTCTTACATAATCACATTGCTTAATTTCATCACATTTTCCTAGATAATAGGTAGCCAAACAATTTTCCTCTCTGCATTTATTGATATCTGCCAAAGAAACACTATCAGGAGAATCTTATCAAGAAAGCATTTTAATTTTAACTATGTTTATTTTTAATGAAATGTTACTATCATAATATATTATTATATTTTAGCAGTTAGTAATGAACTATATTGACTATCTTATCAAAATTGAAATTTTGCATGCAGAACATCTTTGTTTTCTTGAAGTATGCTTATCTAATTTACATTACATCTGAAATATTCAACCTGAGATAATTTTCCACTTAAAACACAGCCCTATTTAATACTTCAAACAGAAATCCTGTAATTATTTAAATCATTTTGTATTAGAAAGAGGAGAATATGAACAGAAAGAAGAAAAATAACCTAAAGAGAATTTCAAAATCTTTCTACATAAATAAGGAGGAATGTAAATTCACAATGCCAATATCATAATAAGCAGTGAAAGCTATTAGTGAAAGAGTATAAAATAAAATTCAGAACTGTGAACAAGATAATGATGCTAAGCAATGAAACAGAACAAAATCAGAGAAGACATTGTAGATGAAATTTAGAAAACATTTTTTCATTGCCCAATTTTATGTCAAAAGCATATACATGTAGGGGACGCACCCTAATGGCGGCTGCACCCTCATGGCAACCTCTTCCTCATAGGTGGCACTGCCTGATCCACCAACAGTTTACCAGACTTCTTTGTACTGCCACTATCCCCTGGAAACTGAAAAATGTGTTCTTACCCAGAAACCAGTTATGTGTAACTCCATGATTGGCTTGCTTATCTCCACCCCCTACCATCAGGGATTGGTTAGCAGCAGTTCCGTGAACATGATCAGCTCATGCTTGCCATATCATCCTATGGGGCTCTCGCCCTCCTGAATTCCCCGCGCCTTGCTGACCTTTAAGCTAATTGGTTCCCACCTAGCCCCCACCCTACATAAAAGCTGTGTAACTTCCTCAATAAACGAGTTCCTGCTGTGCTTCTGTGCTGACAGACCTCCTGGCTCTGGTGGGTTTCCATTGCCGCTGACACTCATCATCCTGCTCGGCCCCATAGTCTCCTCAGGCGGGCCCTGAGGAGAAACATGGGTCTTTGTTGCTCGACAGAGAGCAACATTTACATATAGGGTTTCATTTAATTTTCTCAACCAGTCTGTCAACAAAATTATATTAGTATTCCCATTTTACAAATGACAAAACTGAGTCCTGGAGAGGTTCAGCAAACTTAGAATTATACTATGAATAATTAAACCTAGGATTAACTTCTATCTCCAAATAATTTTAAAGCTTATGCTTCCAATGACCCTATTACAGTGCTTTCCAGTAAACATCTAAGATCAGTAATGTTTATTCCTACATGAACCATATTTGCATTTTTGTCCAATATACTTTTGTATATTTGTATATTCATCTATACCCAAGATTCTATTTCCTACTAATGATTCAGAAATTTTAGAACTGAGGTTGAATGTTATGATTTGAAGACTCATGTAATACAAATTTTATCATTGTATATATCAGTAAAATTTTTTTCAGCAAACATATTCATTTCCACTCCTCAATTAATGTTAATCACAGTGATTATGCTAATGGAGGTTGTATATAGTACACAAGAAATAACAAGGAGAACCGTTTTAGACTAAACAGCCAAAACAAGATCCACAGTAGACAAAAAATACATGAATTGTAAATAATTTCAATCAGGACATACAGTGAATAAAGAGTTAAGCTCATTTAAATTTCCAAGAACAGAGAGAATTTTCTATTTATAATAATACACTATAGTTTTATCTCTTGATATTTATGCTTCCACACTGTCTTTGCCTTTTATGTACCTTCACATTATTCAGAAAGCTTGTAACAACTTAAAGATGATAACAATTTTGCCCAGACATTCAAGTTGATTTCTACCAACAAAACTATCTGACATTCTATTCTCCCATGCAATGTTAAATAAAGGTCAATGTTGCACGTATAACTTTTTAGGAGCTAAAAAGGTGGCTCCTTACTGTTTTGTAGCAAAAAGCAAAAGGCAGCTGAGAAAACATGTCCCCTTATACGCCTTTATCAAAATATCATCCCATATTTAGAAACAATTAAGAAAAGTTAATAAATTCTCTACAATAAAAAAGAAACTGTATGGTCAAGTCTACATTATTGATTCTGTTCCACTACCACTTCAGACCCTCATAAACCCACCAAGCAAGACTACAACAACTTCACAGGCCAGGAACTACTGGCCGATTGTCAAAGACTGTGTCCCTGCCAACATCACAAGTTGGCAAACAGACATCAACCTGTCTTCATTTAAGTCTTAGATCTTTTGTAGGTATGGAATTTGTAGCATTAATTTTGATTTGCTTAATGTAGTATTATGTTAAATATTATTTATCTCAGTTACTGAAAGTTTTGGGTCCCTCACTCCAACCTAATCTCAGCACTACCCTCTGTGATTCTCTTTCATTGTCATATACTAAGATTCAGATTACAGTCCAGGCATGCCCAGCAGACATTCTCTATATAAAGTCACCAAAGGATTACTCTTTTAGAGAGTTGCAAGAGGGAAAAAAAGGTCATAGCAAGCAATTACTTGAACTAAGGTTTTTCTTACAAAACCAAATAGGGTGAACAGAGAAAAGATAATTGCCTTTTCTTTTTGTGAGTGTAGATACAGCATGCAGGTGAAGGTGTAAAGCCATTCTACACTTCCTGTTTTCTAAGAAGGTAAGATACTTTCTAGAAGTAATGGAGATTTAGCAGCTAGAAAGTAAAGGCATAAGTAATTGTATAAAATGATCACATTTGAGAACCATCTGGTTCTCATATTTATTTACTAATACCACTGATGTTCCTCAGTTTGGAATTCATTTTTGTGACTTGCTATCAGAGCCACATTATGAGCTGTAGAAGTAAAGCAGTCATTACTTTTGAGGCACAACACATTTTGCCTTAAAATATGTTTGTGGATTTAAAGTGCCTAACATTTTCATGAGATGAATGTAGACTATTACCAGAAACTAAGTCTACTTGGTAAGAATGGCCATATGCCAAGATTAATTAAATTTAAATAACTTTGGCAAGCTTCAAAGGATATTGCAAAAGAAGAAATTAGAAGAGATCTGAATATATATAACTTTTGAAATAAGTGAATAGGAGCCATGTTTTCAAATAGCAGTTCCCACTTGTCCATAAGTATTCAAATAAGGTTGTCAAAAACTAACCAGAATTATTTTATCATCATATCTTATATATTCGTTTCAGGTGATGTCCTCCAATAGTGAATAGATTTGCAGTTGTGCTGATTTCGTACCGTGAATCCTAAAGTGTTAGTCAACTTTGCATTACTGTGACAAAATGCCCAAAACAATCAACTTCAAAGGAGAAAAGGTTTATTTTAACTTACAGCTTCAGAGGTTTCAGACTATAGTAATTTGCCCATCTGTACTGGGAATGTGGTAGCATAGTATATCATGATAGAGTACATTGCCGATCCATCTACCTCATGGCAACCTGAAGCAAGGAGAGAACACAGGAAGGGACTGGCATCACAATATTCTTTTTTTTTTTTTTTTTTTTTTTTTTTTTTTTTAATGGTTATACATAGTAGTTGGGTTCTACCTGACATACTTATATATGCATAGAAATTGATTGCAGTTCATGATCCCCCCTTTTCCCTCCCAAACAGTGTTTCTCTATTTGTTTTGTTTCACTTTGCTTTGTTTTGTTTTTGTGGTACTGAGGAATAAGCCCTGGGTTTCATGCATGCTAGGCAAATGCTCAACCGCTGAGATAGATCCCAGTCTCTTCCAATATTCTCTTCAAGGGCATATTTCCAATAACCTAATTTTAATTTTCTTTCACAAGCTCCCACTTTCTAAAGGTTTCACCACTTCCAAGGAACATCAGTGACTCTTCAACCCATGATCCTTTGGGGTACATTCAAGACCCACAATATACAAACTACAACATAAACTAAACAAGAAAATCAACACACATGCATACATACATACATAAGAACATCACACAAAAAAATTTTCCCCAGTAATTTCTTTGGAAATTCCCAAACATTTCCCCTCAGTGAGTTCAAACCAGTGTATGGGTAAAGATCCATTTTCCATTATTAGAACAGATTATGGTTTCTTTAAGAGGAGAAGTACTGACATAGTTGGATTGTCTTTAGGAGTGACATCATTAAAAGCGCATAATTCAATATATTAAAAACCCACTCAATATACGGATTAGTTTACATCGTGAGACATGTGGCAACTGAGGTCAAGTAATGGATAATTAGCCTCATATTTTAATTTCATGCTAACTAAAGATGTTTATTGAGTATAATATTTGACACAACAGCCTGTACAGGTTGTAAAGCTATTTTTGGTACAGGAAGGATTGTTGTATAATTTTAATTATTGTAAGTGAAATGCAACTAAGATGCAACTTCAGTGTATTATTGAAGAATGAGATCTTTGAAAACTATACTAAAATTGATATATTTCCTATGAAGAAATATGGTTTCTGTGTGTTTGTGTGTACTAGGTATTGTACTTGTGCCGAAGAGGAGGAAAATAAAATTAAACTAGGATTAGTTATTCATATGCTAGAAACTGTGGATTAAAACCCTGTGTTTGACTCACTCAGTAATTATATAGCATTCTATATTTTTGCTTACTCATCTAAAAACTGAAGTTAAAACATGATCTTAATAAAATTAAATATATTTGTGTGTATTTTAAAAGCATTATAACACATATTTTTGCTTATAATAAATGTAAATTACTAGCCTGCTGGTTTATATACATACAGAAAAGAATTTGAATACTGTCTACAAGTAATTCAGAGCATCTGTACCGAGAATGTGGTAGCATTCCCACATACAGTTACATAACTGTTAAGACACATTTGTCTAATTTGTGACTGAAAACATTAATTGGATATATAGTTTGCCTTCATTGTAGGTAGCATATAATGCTAAGTATGCTAACCATCAAATCACAATGTAATTGAGAAAATTAGCA
Source organism: Sciurus vulgaris (assembly GCF_902686455.1). NCBI lineage: Eukaryota > Metazoa > Chordata > Mammalia > Rodentia > Sciuridae > Sciurus > Sciurus vulgaris. Next base: position 121,525,338 of record NC_136469.1, on the reverse strand, counting down.
TATTCTTTGCCTTACCTACATATTTTCCCCATTTTTTTTTTTTTTTTCATTTTTTATTCCTGTCTTTCTTGCAACATACAGGTCTTGTGAGTAATACTTCATGTTACTAAATTCAGAGTTGAAGATCTATGATATATTAGTTTTTACTGTTTGGTGAACAAAGACCTGTGCTTTCCAAAAGTTCCAGATCTTACTACCTTATCAATGGTGGCAGTATAATTAACAAATTACATTCATCAAAAAAAGATAGAACTTAATTACACAAATTTTGGAAACAACACTGGCAGTATATCAGTCAAGCAAGCACAGCTAACTACATGTCGACTCAGGCACTGTGGGAGAAAAGGAAGGATGATATGTTCTCTAAATTTTCTACATTTATTTCCTTTGGCATACTTATTATGAAGGAGATTGTTTTAGTGAGCTTTTTTGCTGCTGTGACCAAAAGGTCTTATCAGAAAAACTTTACAAGAGGAAAAGTTTATTTGAGGACTTACGGTTTCAGAGGTTTCAATCCACAGACAGCAGAATCTACTCCTTGGGTCTCAAGGTGAGGCTGAACATTATGGCGGAAGAGTGTGGCAGAAGGAAGCAGCTCACATCATGGTCAGAAAGCAGAGAAAGATTCTCCACTTGTCAGATGCAAATATATATCCCAAAACTACACCCCAATTCCCACCTCCTCCAGGCACACTCAACCACTTCAGGTACCACTCTGTTAATCCCTATCATGGGATTAATTCACTGATTGGTTTAAAACTCTTACAAGTCAATTATTTCTCCTCTGAACATTCTTGCATTGTCTCACATGTGGATTTTGGGGTACACTTCACTTCCTAACCATAACATTACATCCAGGTCCTCAAAATCTCAGAACCATCCCATAGTGCCAAATATATGTAGTTCATTTGCAAGAGTTCCCATAGTCTCATCAGTTCTGAGATTGCTCAAAATTCAAGTACAAAGATTTTTCTGAAGCTCAAAGTAATCTTGCATTGTGAGATCCTATAAAATTAAAAGCAATATACAAGTATCCAATGTATAATGATACAAAGTGAACATACCATTCACAAAATTAGGGACATAGAAAGAAGGAATAGGACCAAAGCAAGACACAATCCAGCTGGGCAAATGAGTCCTGCAGCTCCATGTCTGGCATCTGAGGCACATAGCATCTTAATGTTCTCTCCAAAGGGTACTTGCAGTTCTGTCCCTGTGGCCTTATTGGTTGTAGCCCAAGTGATCTTTCTGTTGGCTTGTTTCTATTCAATTCCTGCAAATTTCCTAGGACAATATCTCATATTACTGGCATTTCTTAACCTTGAGGGTCTCCACTGCAATTTCAATTTCCTCCTCACATCTCCACATTTTGATTTCTCAGGGGATGCCTGGAGGAATTCAGACTCTGCTGCATTTTGCCTGGCCTTCTAGGCCTTTCTTTTTTTGGTGGTAGCCCCCATGAACTCTCACTCCAGCATCCTGCATTCTTGTAGAACCATGCAGTACCATGCAGTTGATCCCAAGGATTGCTGCCATCTAGAGCCATAGCCCAGCCTCCTGGGACCCTGACTGTAGCAGTCTCTGAGTGTTTGGGTGGCAGAGCATGTTGGAAAAACTAATCAAACCCTAATTTTCTCTGGGCAGACTTTAGCATTTCTTTATTGGCAGTAATGTCTTTAACAACTGCAACTTTCTTAGCCCCAGTTTTACTCAGATGTTCCAAGTCCATGATTTTCAAATCCTTCTGCTGTGCTTTCTGTTCCTGAATATCACAATAAACTTGACTAAAAGCCTTCATAAATGTTCATGCCACCCCCTGAATGCTATGCTGCCTAGACATTTCTTTCACCAGATCAAGTAACCCATTACTTTTAAAATCAACCTCACAGAAAGTCTCAGGACTTGAGCAAAACTTAGACAACTTCTCAGACAGAACGTGACACAATGGCCTCTATTCCACATTCTAATAGAGTTCTCCTTTCCTGAACCCTCTGGAGCCCTGTCTTCACTGTCCACAGTCTTATTGCCATTCTGGTCTTCTGAGCTCCCAGAAGAATCAGTCATTAATCATCGCTCATGACAGTCCAAAGATTTCTAGCTTGCACTGCTAAATATCTCAAAATTCCTCCCACCAATTCCAAAAAGCTCAAAAAGCTTCTGAACTGCATGGTCAGATTATCACAGCCTTGAATCCATTCCTGGTACCAATTTTTGTTTTAGTCAGCTTTCTCACTGCTATGACTCACAGACCTGACTACAATAACTGTAGAGGAGGGAAGGTTTATTTGAGGACTCACCGTTTTGGAGGTCTTAGTTCATATAAGGCTGGCTCCATTCCTCAGTGCTCTTGGAGAGGCAGGATGTTATGGCAGAAGAGTGTGGCAGAGGGAAATAACTTGTATGTTGATCAGGAGGCAGAGAGAGAATCCACTCACAGGATCCCAATATATAACCAAAGCCATGCCCCAATTCCCACCTCCTCCAGGCACACTTCACCACTCAGTTACCATTTAATCTCTATCATGGGATTAATTCACTGATTGGGCTAAAACTCTTACAAGCCAATCGTTGCTGCTCTGAACCTTCTTGCATTGTCTCACATGTTGAGTTTTTGGGGGACACCTCACATCCAAACCATTGCAGATCTCTAGCCTAGAAGCCATTGCATCAGCTACTGTTGTAATGTTCTGGCTTTACCTGCAACTGTTCAGCAGTAGCTGGTAAACTACTCCTGGATTCCTCGGCTCCAGAAATGCATACAGCAATCGATGGCTCTATCATCTGCCAAAACTTGCACTTATCTGGCAGGGTCTAATGAAGTTCTTCTCCCTAGTCCATGACCATAGGACCATTGTTGATGTTACAAAAAGCCTCTACCTAACAAAAACTTATTCCTGGGGAATAGGGGAAAAGCCTATCCATTTTCTTCAGCTCTAGGACTACAACTACCAAACCACAAAATCCACATGATCATCTCAATATATGTAGAAAAAACATCTGACAAGATTCAACATCACTTCATGACAAAAACTCTAAAAGAGGGGCTGGGGATACAGCTCAGCCCGTAGAGTGCTTGCCTTGCAAGCACAAGGCCCTGGGTTCGATCCCCAGCCCCACAAAAAAAAAAAAAAAAAAAAAAAAACTGTAAAAGAATTATCATAGAAGGAACATATCTCACTATACTAAGGGTTATGTATGAAAAACCCAAAGCCAGTATCATACTGAATAGGGAAAAGTTGAAATAATTTCCTCTAATGTCAGGCACAAAACCTCTCATTTTTAATATAGTACTAGAAGTCTTATCAAGAGAAACAAAGTAAATTCAAATGAGAAAGGAAGCTATTTATTTTTCCCTGTGTGTAGATGACATGATTCTATACATAGAACAATTTCAATATATCAAAAAATTCTTACATCTTATAAAAAAATTCAGTAAATTTATAGGATAAAAAATCAACATACAAAACATTGTAGTACTTTAAACACCAATAATGAACTTGCAGAACAAGAAATGAAGAAATTATTTTCATTCATAACAGCTCTAAAATATTTAGGAATAAATTTAACCGTGCCAATAAAGCTATCTGTAAAAGAATTATAAAACACTGCTGACAGAAGTTACAAAACAAACAATGGAAAGATATCCTATATTCCTGCATTATAGTAATCAATATATTAAAATAACCATACTACCCAACATGATTTATAGGTTACATGCAACTATTATCAAAATACCAATGATTCTTGTCACAGAAATAGAAAACAATTTTTTAGTTCATATAAAGCCAGAAAAATCAACAATAGTCAAAGTGATCCTGAGGGGATAAAACAAAACAAAATAATGCTGGAAGATCATAATACTTGACTTCAAAGCATGCTACATGCACACCGACTAAAATAGCATGGTACTAGAAAGGAAACAGACATACAGATGAATGAGACAGAATTAAGACTCCCAAATTAATACATGTTTATACTGCCAAATGATTTTGACAAAAGTTCTGAGAACATATATTGGAGAAAAATTTGTTCCATAATACTGCTGAAAAAAATTAGATGCGTATGTGCAGATGAGTGAAACTAGATCTATTTCCTTCATTATACACAGAAATACAACTCAAAATGGACCAAAGAAATAAATGTTAAATGTGAAACTATGGAATTGCTTAAACAAAACAGAAACGAGACATTTGAAGACATTTATGTAGACAACTGTTTTTTACATAAGACCACAAAGTCACAGTAACAAATATAAAAATAGACAAATGAATTATATCAGAGTAATAAATAGCTGTTTTCTTTCTATTTTGATTTTGAACAATGTGGCAAAGCTAAGATTGGCAGCCTGAATCTTCTGTACGATCTTGATTTCACATTCCTCCCCCCAGTCCATTTTATAAATTGGATTGTTTCTTCATCTGGTGTTTAGCCTTCTTGAGATCCTTCTATATCCTGAATATCTGTCCCTAGTTGAATGAATAGTTTACCTATATTTTCTCCCACTCTGTAAAATGTTTCTTAATTATATAATTATTCATTTTGCTGCACAGAAACTTCTTACTCTGATATAATTCCATTTGTGTATTCTTATTTTTTTTTGTTTGTTCATGAGAGTGATATGGCACATCTCCCATTATTATTATATTGGGTCCAATCTGTATTATTGTATTGAGGAAAGATTATTTTATTAAAATGAGTGCATGGACATTCAGGGTATAAATATTTATAAGCATTATATCTTCTTGTTAGTTAATTTGTTTTTACCAATATGTATTGAACTTCTTTGTCTCTTCTGATTAATTTGGATTGTCATCTGATTTATCTGATATGAGAGTAGTTACTTCTGCTTGGTTTGGATTTCATTAACATGAAATATAATTTTCTGTCCTTTCATTTTCAGTCTACAAGTTTAATTCAGATGCATAAAGTGTGTGCTTTTTGAAGACTACATTCAGTTTGGTGTTATTTCTTTAATCCAATCTGCCAATGTATATAATTTAATTGGAGAATTAAGGTCATTTACATTGAATAAAAATAAAGTTGACCCTTAAGAAAAGAAGTTACAAAACCATAAGAGCACTCAAGAAATTTTGGATAGCATCAAAAGGCCAAATTTAAGAATTATTGGGGTAGATAACAACTTGGAAATGCAAGCTAAGGGGATTCACAATCTTTTCAATTAAATAATATCAGAAAAATTTACAAATCTTAAGAATGAGATGGAAATTCAAATACAAGAGGCATGTTGGACTACAAATATACCAAATCACAATAGATCCACTCCAAGACACATTATAAGAAACAATTTTAAAAGCTGCAAGAAAATAACAGTGGGTCACGTTTAGAGATAAATCATTCCAGATTTCAAATGATTCCTCAGCAGAAAACCTAAAGGCCAGGAAGACTTAAAATAATCTACATCAATCTCTGAAAGAAAATGGATGCCAACCAATAATATTATATGTAGAAAAATTAAGCTTCATAATTGAAAATGAAAAAAGTTTCCATAATAAACAATAGGTAAAATAATTCATAACTAGAAAGTATACTATAAAATATAGCCAATGAAATGCTTCATGAAGAAGAAATGAAAAATAAAAGCTAGTATAGAAAAGAATCGCACCAGAAAAATAGCCAATTAATGGAGAATCAATTCAGATTTAAACATTAAAAATAAATCACAATGGCAGGAAATAAAACTCTCTCTCTACAATGACAATGAATGTAAGTGGCCTAAATGCTTCAATCAAATGACAGAAATTGGAAGATTGGATTAAAAAGCAGGAAAACAGGATTCAACATTATGCTGAATTTAAGAGATTCACCTCACAGGCAAAGACATCCACAGACTTAAGGTGAAAGGATGGAAAAAGTCATCCATTGAAGTGGTACTCATAAACAAGCAGGGGTAGCTTATCACACTGGAAGAAGTGGGCTTTAAGCCCAAATTAATCAGAAGAAACAAAGAAGCTCACACCATCTGCTTTAGGGAATCATACAATAACAAGATATAATATCTGCAAATGTAGAAAACTTATAGAAATGGATATCAAGTACTGAAATTTATAAACCTTCCAACAAAGAAAATCCTAGAACCAGAGAGAGTCTCAGCCTAATTCTACCAGATATTTAAAGAATTAATACAGATACTCCTCAAATTATTCCATGAAGTAGAAAAGGAGGGAACACTGCCAAACTCATTCTAGGAAGCCAGTATCACCCTGATGTCAAAACCAGACACAGACAAATCAAGGAAAGAAAACATCAGGCCAATAACCTTGATGAACATAGATACAGTGATATTAATAAAATTTTGGCAAAGTTCATACTAAAGCATATTGAAAAGATAACACACCATGATGAAGTGGGTTTCATCCTAGGGATGCAAGATTGTTTCAACACATGGAAATCAATAATTCTAATTCACCACATAAATGGACTCAAAGAAAGCAATTACATGATATTCTCAATAGATGTAGAAAAGTATTTGACAACCTACAGCATTCATTCATGTTTAAAACACTAGAAAAACTAGGGATATAAAAAACATATCTCAATATTGTAACAGTTATATATGACAAACCCAAGGTCAACATTAGGCTGAATGGAGGAAAGCTGAAAGAATTTCTTCTAAAAGCAGGAAAAAAGGAATTCAGATACAACTGCCAAAAATACTTGTTCCTCAGTTTTTCCAATTTTGTGTAGTTAACCTTTTTTCCTTTCATGAACAGTAAAGTATGGGGCCTTCTAGAAAGAGCACAGCTGTGTAAATGATCATCTGTGCTCCATCCTTCCAGGAGTTAAAAGGAAAAAAAATAATTTTAAGTAAAACTAGAAGAAAGAGATAATTTACAGATTTCAAAATAAGAACAATGCTGACTACAAACACCTGAATGGGACAAAACAATGAAACCAGAAGAAGCAAAATAAGTTAAACACATGAAGAATGAAGAAAAGGCCAAGAGGTGGCAGATCTCAGAATATATCAGCAAAACACACTTCCTGAAGTTGAAGGCATTATCACAAAGTGAAAATACTAAACCTCTTCTGGAAAATAATCACAGTGGAAAGAGCCAACAGGGAAAGCACCTCTGAGCACAAAGTAAGAGGAAAAGAGGAGGCAGAGCCACAAAAGGCATAGCAGAGTTATATTTATAAGACATTTCCCCCACAAACCAAAAACAGCTTTGTTTAGTGAATCCAGAAAGGTGACCCCTGTGTTCTTTCACACACTCCATGGGAAGGGCTAGTCAAGTAAGTGAAAATCATTCCATTAAGAAAAGTAGATGTGTAGCATCTGTATAGTTAGAAAAAAAATGTGAGTTTTAAAATGACAAAGCAATCTTCCCCATAATTTATTGTTCTATTAAAACATATGAACCTTATAAACTGGTATTTCATCAAGCTTTTTGTGTTTTTGTTTTTGTTTTTCTAAAAATAAAGCTATCACCTCTGTGTAGGAAACCAAGCACCAGGGTTGCAAAACTCAAGAAAGTGATGTTAAACAATAGGAAGATGAAACAAAAGTGTTAAAATTGGAATAAAATTTGAAAAATAAAAAATCAATGTAGGATTCAAATGCAGGATTTAAGAGCATGAAGAATTGCAGTGCAGGCAAAAATAATAATATAAATGAGGAAAACAGAAACAAAGGGAGAAAAGAAAAAACTATGATGTCAGACATAAAAACATGGCAATACAAAAACTTCATTTAATTATAAGCATGTTTAAAGTATAAGAGTGTATGCAAAGATAAAACCCATGATACATTTCAAGAAAAAAAAAAAAACAAATAAAACAAAGGTTATTGTTATGATAAACCATAAGTGAAGAAAAATTGACCCAAAAAGGTCAATATCAAAACACATCCCAATAAAAAAAGTAATGCAAAGACAAATTCACTTAAAGTTGAAGTTAGCCTATTTGAACATTGGTACACAACATCCTTCTATTACTTAAGGGGAAAACATGTGAAGTGAGAACTTTTTTTCCCCTGATACAGGGTATTGGACCGAGGGATGCTTTCTTATTGGGCAACATTTGTCCTGTTGGAGACAAAGTCTCACAAAATCATCTAGTGCCTCCCTAAATTCCTGGGATTACAGCTGTGTGCCCAGGTAAATCGAACTTTTCAAATAGTCAAACTGTCTTTCCAGAAAAATGAAACAAATTAAAACAAAAGAAACAAACAAAAAAATGGCCCAAAATCATTTTGACTTGTTAAAAATGAAACAAAATACAACACAACACACACATACACAAAAATACCTGAAAGTCATTTTGACTGTCCAAGAGTCCTTTGAGCCACATTTTTGTAAAATACTCGATAAATGAATTATAGCCAGGAAAGACCTGGAAAAACTATTGTAAATGTTATGAAAATGAATAGTGAACATGTTTAATAATATACCTAACCCTAAAATAACTGTGATGGAAAAAAATGTAAATGGCATGTGCCCCATAATTGGGAAAAGGGAAACAACTTTTTAGTAACTGTGCATTTCTATCAAGTATAGTATGCTGTACAGTATGCTACAACCATACTTTTTGAGTATTGTCCACTCAGGATACTTAGTTTTTCCATCTTCTCAAACAATAAACATTTTTTGTGATGAGAAAATTTCAAATCTCCTCTTCTAGCTATTTTTTTTAATGACACAATATTAACAGCAATTACCCTTCTGTGTGACAGAGCACCAAGGTTTGTGCTTCTTTTCCTGTCTGGTGGTGACCTTGTATCTAATCTCTCCCTGTCCTCACAGCCCTGTTCTACCCAGCCTCTGGGAATCACTATTCTGCTTCCTATTTCTATGAGGAAATAGAATGCATGATTCCATATACAAATTAATTCATTGCCCTTTTGTTTTTCAGAGAATGGAAGAAAATCTGGCCTATATTAAGAGCTCAATAACCATTTGATAAAGTGAATTCATGGGGGAGCAAGTAAACAAGAACCCTTAATGCTTGGGGCAAATAGGGCATCTGCTTTCCCTTGGAGTCATTATTTATCATTTCTTTTACTGAAACATGTATCTCTAGGGACCTAGTCTCACTCCAGGGTTTTTACTTTTTACCTCCCAGCACTTGCTGCTACTGCATTCAGCAGTATCAATATTGAAAATGCAGATGTCCATTGAGTAACTAAAACTAGGCCATCTTGCCTTTTTGTCTTGTTCTCTGTCTTTTAGACTTGTGATTCATTCTCTCCTGAAGTCACCTCATATTCCAGGATCAATAGGTGAAATAGATAAACACCTTGTGACAAGAGACAAAACACAGGCAGTAGCAGCTTTGTGAACTTGGAGAAGGCCCTCCTTGACCCTTCTGAGATAATGACCAACTTGACGACAGCCTGACCAGAATCACCAGCCATGCAAGCTCCTACCTCTTTCTATATAAACCCAATAATGTTAGCTCCTAGCAGAGAGCCAGAATTTCAGTCCCTTGACTGATATTTTTGCTTCCCAATGTTGCCACACTGAGAATTAATTCCTTTCTTGCTTTCATCATGATCCATTTCTCCCATTGGCCTTTGGGATGGATGGATGGATTGGTGGTCCATTGGAAACTTTAGAGTGGGGTCCCTGGCCTAAGGTACTAGTTACAATTTGGGGGTTAACTTCAAATCAAGACTCTTGTGGTTATGTATCTAATACACTTTTGGCATAGAGTTGGCCTTGTTCAGTCTAACCCTCAAGTCAGTGGAGATCTTTCAGGAAATCTCAGGATCTTGGTGTTGATAGGATCCTCAGAACCTTGCAGGACAACCAAATACCTGGTCAATAATCCATACAAAGCTCTTCTAATAAAATGTAATCATTTTTTGGGATTTTTGTGTTTTATACCTAGGTGTATTCTTGACCCTTCAAAACAAAAGATGTTCAATAGAACAGTCCTTCAAATTCTCAAAGGAAGGTACTGTGTCTTCTGTTAGTCCTTTCTTATCCCAAGTGGTATCCTGTGCCCTTTACTTTTCTTTTTTTCTTCTTCTTTTTTTAATTTTAGAAAAATGAGTTTCACTAATTTTGCAAATTTGTGAACGTATATACACATAAATGTAATTAATGATTTTTGATTGGTTCTATTTTTGCTAATTTGGCATTGGAGAAATTTAATATAGCATTTTCATAGAACCATAGAAATTGGTTTATATGAAAACAGCTAATGCATTTATGCATGCCTTTCTAATATAGCTAATTTCCATTTATATGCTTTTAGTATATGTCAAAGACAAGATCAATAGAAATGTTATCCCTCTGTAGTTTATTCTTCATTTAAATGCTTGACATTTGCTGCCGATTCACAAAATAGAAAGCAAAATAACCCTGTAGTTTCAAATTTGTTTTAAAATATAAACTCAAGAAAGAGAAAAGAGCTGATGTCATTAACCTATAGCTAGTAGAAGCAAACATTAATGAAGAGGTACTTTATTATAATCAGACCTTGGAAATGCTCTTAAAATTAAATTTATAAAAACAGGAAGTTATATGATTTGATTTACAGATCTTACAATGAAATCAGCTGTAATGTATTTTAATGTATCCATACTTCTCCTATTAGATTATATATGTGATTTCAAAAGTCATTTCTGCATTTTGAATTGGACGTGTAATGTCTTAAGGTTGTCAACAGTTTTAAAACAATAGATACAGTTCTGTGAAAAGTAAATTGTATTTATGGGAAGCAGGAAAGCTATCACTTGCATAAAATGCCTAGGCAGTGACAGCTAAACTACAAAGGGAAGGAATTCCTGTTCCTAAGGGTGTGGTGCCAGCTAGTCAGCTGCTCTGAGGCCTGGCTGGGGACACTAAGCAAAAAAGTGGGTTATAGCTCCAGGCCAGAGCTTTTCAAACAGAAAAGGAAACAAAGAGATAGCAGTAGACTTTACAGTCAGGCCAACAGCACAGTACATTCTCCTGTCCCCAGTAATTCTTTTTTCCAATTCCCACCCAAAATCTAAGAAAATGAGAACCTCTTAGAGAACTTCCACAGCATACCATTGCAAAGTCTCTGGGGTATGTTTTTATGAGCTAGGAAGACATGCCAGGAAGCTCAAGAAAAAGAAAGGAAAGGGAGGAAATGGCTTTGGAAGACTTGGAAAAATGTACTAAATCTATCATTATGTTATTCAAGTAGTACATCAGAGGACACAGAAGTTAACTGGAGTCTGTCTTAGGTACAGATATAGCAAAAGTCTTTGGAGAATTTTCTGATATATGCTAGAGCACATTTGTGTCCTTCACCATCAAATGTTCTGATACGGAAACAGAGGGCATTTAGAGAGCTGGAAATAAAAGAACTGAGTCAAACTGGAACTTTTATAGATTCACACATATTCTGATTATAAAATTCTCAATGTAAGATTAGGAAACATCGAGGAAAGAAAATTTCAGACCAAAATACTTAATGAACATTGACGCAAAAATTCTCAACAAAATTTTAGCAAATTGCATACAAAAACATATTAAAAGGATAGTGCACCATGATCAAGTGGGTTTCATCCCAGGGATGCAAGGTAGGTTCAGCATCCGGAAATCAATAAATGTCATTCACCACATCAACAGACTAAAAGTTGAGAATCACATGATTATTTCAATAGATGAAGAAAAAGCATTTGATAAAATGCAGCACCACTTTATGCTCAAAACACTAGAAAAAATAGGGATAGTGGGAACATTCCTTAACATTGTAAAGGCCATCTATGCTAAGCCCATGGCTAATATCATTCTAAATGGTGAAAAACTGAAAGCATTCCCCCTAAAAACTGGAACAAGGCAGGGATGCCCTCTTTCACCACTTCTATTCAACATCGTTCTTGAGACTCTAGCCAGAGCAATTAGACAGACCAAAGAAATCAAAGGGATAAGAATAGGAAAAGAAGAACTCAAACTATCCCTATTTGCTGATGATATGATTATATACTTAGAGGAACCAGGAAATTCCACCAGAAAACTTTTAGAACTCATAAATGAATTCAGTAAAGTAGCGGGATATAAGATCAATGCACATAAATCTAATGCATTTTTATACATAAGTGATAAATCTTTGGAAAGAATAATTAGGAAAACTACTCCATTCACAATAGCCTCGAAAAAAATAAACTACTTGGGAATCCATCTCATAAAAGAGGTGAAAGACCTATAGAATGAGAACTACAGAACACTAAAGAAAGAAATTAAAGAAAACCTTAGAAGATGGAAAGATCTCCCATGTTCTTGAATAGGAAGAATTAATATTGTCAAAACGGCCATTCTACCTAAAGTGCTATACAGATTCAATGCAATTCCAATTAAAATCCCAATGACATACCTTACAGAAATAGAGCAAGCGATTATGAAACTCATCTGGAAGAATAAGAAACCCAGAATAGTTAAAGCAATCCTTAGCAAGAAGAGTGAAGCAGGGGGTATCACAATACCAGATCTTCAACTCTACTACAAAGCAATAGTAACAAAAACGGCATGGTATTGGTACCAAAATAGACAGGGAGATCAATGGTACAGAATAGAGGACACAGACACAAACCCAAATAAATACAATTTTCTCACACTATACAAAGGGGCCAAAAATATGCAATGGAGAAAAGATAGCCTCTTCAACAAATGGTGCTGGGAAAACTGGAAATCCATATGCATTAGAATGAAACTAAATCCCTATCTCTCACCCTGCACAAAACTCAACTCAAAATAGGTTAAGGACCTTGGAATCATACCAGAGACCCTGCAGATTATAGAAGAAAAAGTAGGTCCAGATCTTCAACATGTCGGCTTAGGACCAGACTTCCTCAACAGGACTCCCATAGCACAAGAAATAAAAGCAAGAATCAATAACTGGGATAGATTCAAACTAAAAAGCTTTCTCTCAGCAAAGGAAACTATCAGTAATGCGAAGAAAGAGCCTAAAGAGTGGGAGAAAATCTTTGCCAATCATACTTCACATAAAGCACTAATCTCCAGAATCTAAAAAGAACTCAAAAAACTCTACACCAAGAATACAAATAATCCAATCGACATATGGGCTAAGGAAATGAATAGACACTTCACAGAAGAAGATATACAAGCAATCAACAAACATATGGAAAAATGTTCAACATCTCTAGTAATAAGAGAAATGCAAATCAAAACCACCCTAAGATTCCATCTCACCCCAATTAGACTGGCGATTATCAAGAATACAAGCAACAACAGGTGTTGGCGAGGGTGTAGGGAGAAAGGTACACTCATACATTGCTGGTGGGGCTGCAAATTAGTGCAGCCACTCTGGAAAGCAGTGTGGAGATTCCTTAGAAAACTTGGAATGGAACCACCATTTGACCCAGCTATCCCACTCCTCGGCCTATACCCAAAGGACTTAAAATCAGCATATTACAGAGATACAGCCACATGAATGTTCATAGCTGCTCAATTCACAATAGCCAGATTGTGGAACCAACCTAGATGTCCTTCAATTGATGAATGGATAAAGAAACTGTGGTATATATATACAATGGAATATTATTCAGCCATAAAGAATGATAAAATTATGGCATTTCCAGGCAAATGGATGAAATTGGAGAATATCATGCTAAGTGAGATAAGCCAATCTCAAAAAAAAAAAGGACGAATGATATCGCTAATAAGTGGATGATGACAACACAAAATGGGGGGAGGGAGGAGGTAGTGTTAGGGTTAGAGTTAAGGTTAGGAAGGGCGGCAAGAATGAAGGAAGGAAGGACTGTATAGAGGGAAAAGAGGGGTGGGAGGGGTGGGGGGAAGGGGGAAAAAAACAATGAATCAAACAACATTACAGTATGTAAATTTATGATTACACAAATGGTATGCTTTTACGCCATGTACAAACAGAGAAACAACATGTATCCCATTTGTTTACAATTAAAAAAAAGGTTAGAACACAAATTACTTTTAATAATCTGAAAGACAAAAGATAAAACATCTCACAGGAAATTTATAAGTTTAATTCTGTAAGAAATTTAAAAATATTCAATCTGTATAGACTTTTAGCTATGACATAATCAAAGTTGGTCTAAGGGAAGTATTGACACACTCATTCACTTGTTTGTTTATTAATCCATTTATCCCAAAATTTATGTAAGTACCCAAATTATTTCAAATATTCCCGGCACTAGAATTTGTCCAGTGAGACATGTAGTAGTGAATAACATATTTGAACTATATTAATTTTGAAATAAATATAAGAATTATTTTATTTACATTTAAATGTCTTAATATTGTACTTTACTTAATAAATTCTTCAGACTAGTCAATGAATCTGTACTTCTATTTAATTTTCTTAGGTGAAAACTTTAGATTCTTGACTATTGACTATGGCTTTAAAGAATTGTATACATTAGATTTCTCACTTTTTCTACGTAAACAGAAATTTATCATGATAAGAAAATACATGTCATGAGGTAAGATCATCAGGGCAATCTCAAAGATGGTGTTATAATGTGAAAATTTGATAAGGTAGTAATAGTTTTAACAAAATAATTAGTTAATAAAATTTTAAGGCCACTGAACTGTGAAGACTCTTATCTCTGCAGTCACGACACTAAAGTTATATAGTAGAAAGTGCTGCTTATCCAACAATACGCATGTTTTTCTTAATCCTTTTAACAATACAGACATTATTTCCATGTATGAGCTGGTAAAAAGCAGACCCAACTAGAGAAAATACTTCCAGGATCTTTTGAATAGAGATACCTACACTGTGTGACTCAATTCTAACTTATGAATTATGAGAAGTTACAGATAATTTTCTCAAATTCTTTGTTACTTGATCCCTTTGACTTGGAGTGGTTGACTATTAGAGATTCTACTTTAGACTCAGTGTTGGTTAAACACTAATCCATGCCTAGGAAAGCTTGCAGTGAGGTAAGAAGGTCTCTAAACGGATGTGGTGAGGAAGGAAATGGAGAGGGGAAGCTGGTCACTTCCCTTATCTCCACTCTTGAGGAGAGAATCTAAACAGTAACTCTGATTTCATAGTAAAGGGACATATTCATAAACATTTGGAGAAATCCACCTGCACAGAGGATATGCAAACTATACTACCTATTGCCCCTGCTTATAGGCACAGGGTGGCCCTGCACTATGTTTCAGTCTACTGTTGCTGAGATGTAAGTAATAACATGTCCACAATTTATTTTGTTCAGTCCTTCCAGTTCTTTGGGAGCAGTAAACTGTATGCTTGGGGCATATGGGGCCCTGGGGTTGAACACCCAGAAATGAATGCTACACATTAAAGATGGCAGAACCTTTCAAACAACCCTGCACCATGTCTTTGTATTGTTATCTGAAGGGGAATATGTTCAAGTCGCTCTCTTTCTGTATCTTTGTTACACTTTAGTGTATACCCTGACTAATGTAAAACACAACTTTGTCATTACTTAGCTTTTGGAATATCTACAAGTGTTTACTTTCTTTGAATTTTAGTAGATAAGATGTACTGTAAGTATTTTTCTAGTTCTAAATATCTATGAGCCTAAAACTGCAGGTGGCTATGCTTGCAAAGAAAATATCTTGTATTTCTTATTATAGTTATCCCACTATTACCTTACATGGAAGATCAAATTAATTTAGTGAGATAATTCTATTAATAATTTGAAACAAGTAAAATTTCACTTCAAAGGCTTCTATTTTTTAAGAGTACTCTTTTTGCTTAAAACTCATTTTCCAAAGCTGCATAATATTAGCAAAGTTCAGGGTATAATCACTAATTGCCCCTTTATGCCCAATTAAAGGGTGGTTGGAATGGGGGCATGGTTGGAGACATGTATGGTCTTATAAAGTTAGCTAAGGGAGAAAATTTTAGTGCAGAAAAATGGAAAAAACAGCAGGGAGAAAGACCTTTTACCAGAACAGAAAGAGAACAAAAAGTAAATTTAATATATTTATCATAGAGAATGATTGGACTAAGCATTGAGAAATTTTCCTGGTGATAAGACTAAGAAAGTCTATTCACAATAGATGACTGAGCATAGTTCTGGTTTATAACAGATGTGTTAGTGACTATTGAGTTCAACTGATTATAGTATATTACCAATGAGGCCAAGTGTTCCTCCACAGGTGGAGTCAGGAAGCTGTGCCATATTCTAGAGCCACAGAGCATGCTCCTAACTTTGGACAGCTGTCTCTGAAATGCATGCTCTTTGTCACAAAAGAGACCAGGTTATATGTGGATTGTTGAAAATCTAGTCTTATCACCAGGGAAATTTATCAAGGCAGAATGTACCTTAGTAATGTCACTTTAGCATGTAAAAAACAGCATGTTTTCATATTGAAAAGTAAAATGAATTCATTAGTTGTATCATTTTAATAGAATAATTGGGCTAGAAATCCAATTAAGTTCAGAAAGTCAGCATGAGGGTTTTATGTCATTTTCTAAAGCTACTACTACATAAAGGGCCTCAAACTTCAATGACTTTGGTAACCAAATAGTAATTCTGAACTTCTGTGTGATTAACCAGGCATGGTGGAAATGGTGATGGTTGGTGATGAATTAAACAGTGCACAACCCATCTAACGTAATAGAAAAATACAGTAAAGAACACTCATTCACCAGATTGTGACTTATATAAACCTCTTAAACAGGGGAATTAAATAGAAACATATTGTAGGTGGGTCTTAAGCATTCAATGAAAGGAAAAAAATATCAATTTAATAAAAACAAATCATAATACTTAGTTCTCTTTTTTAGTTATTTGCATAAATGTGTATTCCCTCTCTAGACACTGAATTACAAAAGGAAGCACATATCTTATTCTCACTACCAGATGTAAAATGAAATGTGGTACCCCATACACAAATGCCAAGAATTTTTCCTAATATATGGCCATGCTATACACACTGAATTATAGAACTGTCTCAATTTATATAAGATTAATTTCATTTTCATAAACCTGTTTAAATTTTGGCTAATTAAAGTTTATCAATAAAAATAGATTTGGTTAGATATACAAAAGTATATTCTCAACAGTGCAGAGAACACAAAATTAAAAGTTCATTTAATGTATATAAGTTATAAACATGGAAAAATATATCTTTAGTTTCACTTAAGTAGACTTTGGAAGTTAAATGAACTTCAGTTTAGTGTATATCTCAAAAGAACCATTAAGAAAAGTATTTGCTTAATTGCTGAATTTTATATAAACTAAAGCAGATGAGGAGAAAACAAATAAACAGTAATTAAATTACACAGAAATTTCTAGATGAAATAAAACAATTCTTTACAATTTCTAGGTAATGGCAATAATGTTTCTGGCAAGAAGAGCATAATTAACAGCAGTGTAAAGCTTTGCTTTACATTCTTTTGGCAATCGAGTCTACTACGTCGAAAGCTGTTAAGTATAGTATTTGATTTTCATATTAATTTGCATTTCACTTGACTGCATTTTACTATTTTGTAAGCATGAAACAGAGAGGTCTGAGTTCAACACCACAAATTACTGTATAAAATAAAATATTGCTACCCAAGCAGCTTTGTTTTTCTACTGGGTTTGTCATGCTGTGAGTAAAAAAAGAGGAAAAAAAAAAAAAAAAAAAAGAAAAGAAAAAGAAGTGTTGATTCTTTAGAGGCATTTCAGCACCAGATCTGCACTATCAAAAATAGTCCTCAAACATAGTTAGAGTTATCTAGAAATTCAGCAGTTTGCAAACAAGTGCACTAGGGAGTAGTTTTTTCACACTAAAATATTTTTGCTACACATCAGCAAGTCCTTGAGGAGAGCCTGCTGGCTCCAAAGGCCTGCAGTTTGCTGTTGAAATAGCAGAGCAATAATATTTAGCCAGTGTTAACAGGGAAGTAGAGATGTGACTGCTCTTTGTAGTGACATCTCCATTTGACCAAAAATGGTTCAACCATTGGGGTTAAAAAATATAACTTTATTTTCATATTTATTTCTAAGTTCTTGATACTTTGTTATTATTATTTTCTGGAAGTGCTAGGTAAGTATACATGCCTCTTATTATTCCATGGGTCTGATCATAAGATGCAAAATGAGAGACTATTGATTTTATTAAAACAAGTCATATTTTGTTTGAGTGTGTGTGTATATGTGTGTGTGCCAATCATCAGTTCTGTTTTGGTTGGCAGTTGGCTCTGGCAAGATCAGAAGAAAAGAAAATCTTCCCATTGGTAAGATTGCCTTGTCTATTAATTCTCTGCTCCACTAAGATCTGTGTTAGTCCTAGCAGTATTTTTTGAGTCATTAAGATGCTTCAGCTTGTTTTTTCTTATGCCAACTTTCTCCCATAAACTAACAGGGACTATAATAATTAGATATTAATCCAATTGATTGATATGCCTGTGATGTAGCCTAAAATATTTTAAAGTTGTTTGACCTCTGTCACTCTTTATGAATTTTTTCACCAAAAATCTGCAGCGGGTCAGATACATTAAAACACAGCTTTAATAAACAAGAAGATAGCAACTTTTTATTGAAGGAGTTTTCATATTGGCAGTCATCCAGATGAAAAGTAAAGTTGTTTAAATATTTGCTCGTTAATCAAGGGAAATTATATCAGTTTAATTCATTCCCATTTCATGTTTCCTATATTTCAAAGCAATTTTTGAATATACTCTCTAAAGGTATCTCTGGTGTTCTTGTGTTATAATTTGTTTTCTTGTTCTTTTAACTAGGCATAAATTAATGAATAATGAATGAGGTGTTGGGCTCCCACTAAAATCTTCCTTGTCATTTGTTTGCAAGTTTGCTGTAAACTGTAGTGACTGCAAAATCTCACATGTGCACTGCTAGAAGGACTTAGAACTGAGATATGTTAATGAAAGATGCTGAGGGTGTCAGGTAATGGATGTATTCCAGGACTATCTAGGGCGACTAAGAGCCTGTCACAGTGGGAAAAGCCACTGTGTAGCCCTGGGTTTATCTTGAGACATGCAGACGGGGAGATAAAATGCATATTACTCCCTAAGGATAAACAGTTTTTGCTGCTGTATTGGATAAGCATTTGTTTTGTCAGATTTAGCCTAAATGCAGGCAAATAGAAAGAAATCAGTGCTGAATTATTGGCAGGGGAGGGGGTGACTATAAGAGTGGGAGATGGTGTCCACCCCACTTTAATGATATATCCTAGCTCTGTCCCTTAATCCACCTTTGCTCAGCCACCTTTATTTCGAGGTTCATTAATAAAACTGACATTTTTGTTCTCTTCTGACTCCGTTTTGCCCAGGATTTGCCGGGGGGAACCTTGAGAGCAAGAAAGTGACTAATTGACCTTGCCAAACTCTAGCAGGAATTAGGACTCCTCATGCTAAATTCCTTAGGTTAAACACTTTGTATTACTTTCTGCATTTCTTCCACAGTGTCCAGCACCATATTAAGAAAAAATAAGTACAGCATATATTTTTTGGTAAATGAATATCTCAGAGATTATGAGGTCTATAACATCTGATGATTGCCAATTGTCAGTTCTTTATTTGCGTATTTATTTTTTGAAATGGAGCATTGCTAAAATGAGATCATAAGTCTCAGATGAAGCAGAGCAAAGGAGTTTTTATTTAACCAACCATATTCTGGGCCCCCATCCCAGGCATCACCTGCTTTTACTTAATATTTCCAAAAAGCTAAATATACTTGTGATAATACGGGAACAACTTTAGCCTGGGGGCATCACCATAGGTCATTGTTATTTCCAGCAAAAGCCAAGGTTTGAAACAGAGATCCATTGAATTATTCTTTTATTTTTAATACTACCCTTACACTACTGTTTATAGAAAAGGTTACTTTTTCCTTTCAATTATGACTGTACAATGATGGATTTAGAGCCAAGAAGATTTTGAAATAGTGGCTAAATTCCTAAGCAAAC
Source organism: Sciurus vulgaris (assembly GCF_902686455.1). Classification (NCBI taxonomy): domain Eukaryota; kingdom Metazoa; phylum Chordata; class Mammalia; order Rodentia; family Sciuridae; genus Sciurus; species Sciurus vulgaris. The sequence goes on along the minus strand of NC_136469.1, from coordinate 121,505,512 downwards.
AATGCATTTTTGAAAATGTGTTGAAGTGACTCTTTAGGCACTGTGCCCATTTTTGCAAGATTAATCTGTAAACAGACAGCAAATAAATGCTGTATCAGGTTGGTACCAAAATGGGGTAAATGTTTTCTGATGTTCAGATCTATTCTTTCTTATATTTTACATTCAGTGATGGTCTACTTTTCATAAAGTGTTCTGCTTACTTTATCTTCTTTCCCCAAACAAATGTGAGAATAATTTTATAAAGAAGAATCAAAGAATTTTTTGAAATACTGAATTTACATCCTTTGTTTATCATGGGGGTCTTTCTGTCACTACCTGTGAGAATTGGCTTCAAGCTGAGTTTCTCTCTAATACATTTTCCTTTACATTCCTTGTCATTCACCGTGGGAGCCTCCCCTTTGATGGGCCCTGATAATCATCCCCTAATAGTCACTCTCTTCTTTTGGTCCTTTCACAAATTCTGTTAGGATTGGGCAACATGACTAACGGAATGTGCACAAAAATAAATTGCCACTTGTATGTTTTTCTTTTGGATTTCTCACTCAGAGGATACCAGTTACTACCATGTTAAGTAGACATGCTGGAAGATCCACACAGAGAGAACAATCTTCCTTCCAATAGGCAGAAACAACTTGCCCTTAAAGAAACTGTCAGGAAGTGGATTCTTCATTCTCAGTGAAGCTTGCTGATAACTATACCCTCAATATCTTCACTGAGAATTTAGGGGATTCCTCCAAATCAAAGCCAAACAACAAGGAGATTCCCACATTTCTAATTCCAAGAAACTCTAAGATAATAGATGCTTATTTTTATTTAAAGATATTAAGTTTTGAGATAATCTGTTGAAAAGCAATAGGTAATTAACACACGAGTGCAATAAACCTTGGTTTCTTAATGATTCCAGGAGAAATTCTTTGAGGATTTGTAGGAAGTGCGCTAAGTTCATAGAAGTTGTGTACATATCCACTACTACAATCAATGCAGTACTCTTAAGAACTATATCCTAAGGGGAAAAACTATTTCCCTGATGTACTGAATGTATGGCAATGCTGCCCCCTTTTTTCTAACTACCTGTCAGGATTATAATTTATCTTATTAATATGTTGTAATGTTTGTAATGAAGTGAGGACACACGCTACTTACTCTATCTTCTTGGTAGGCAGAAAATCATGATCAAAGGGACTTAGAAGATGTCAGTGACTCAAATTTTACAAGTAGGAAAGTGATACTATGCACTTGAGGATGGATTTATGATCCCAGAGTCAGTATTATTCCCTGGGACTTTGAAGCATAAAGGAATATTTCCCAGCTGGACTTTGAAATGTTTCCTACTGGGGAAAATTTATTTTAAATTTTTCTTCCCTGTTTTTATTTTATTTTATTTTTTTATATTTATTTTTATTGTAAACAAATGGGATACATGTTGTTTCTGTTTGTACATGGAGTATCAGCATACCATTTGCATATTCATAAATTTAATGAATATTGATCTAATATTAATTAATATGAATATTAATAATATACTACTAATATTGATTAATATGAATAGTAATAACATACTGCTAATATTGATCTCCCCTTAAAAAAAGGGTTTTGGAAACCTATAGGGCCAGTATAAGCCTATAGGGGGAAATCTGCAATACCCCAGATCTGCACTGCTAGAGGGGAAGATACATGAACAACATGAAAAAACAAGAAAAGAAAATGATCCAAACAAATCTAGATTCTATAGTAATAGAATCCAATGACAGTATGTTAGAAGAAATGTCAGAAAAGGACTTCAGATTATACATGATTAAGATGATTCGTGAAGTAAAGGATGAGATAAGAGAGAAAATGCAGGCAATGAATGATAATACCAATAAGCTGAAAGAGCACCTGCAGGAAGCAAAAGATCATTTCAACAAAGAGATAGAGATTCTCAAAAAAAAAAAACCAAACGGAAATCCTTGAAATGAAGGAGACAATAAACCAAATAAAAAACTCAATGGAAAGCATCACCAACAGACTAGACCACTTGGAAGACAGAACCTCAGACAATGAAGACAAAATATTTAATCTTGAAAATAAAGTCACCCAAACAGAGAAGATGGTAAGAAATCATGAACAGAATCTCTAAGAACTATGGGACATCATGAAAAGACCAAATTTAAGAATTATTGGGATTGAGGAAGGCACAAAGATACAAACCAAAGGAATGAACAACCTATTCAATGAAATAATATCAGAAAATTTCCCAAATCTGAAGAATGAAATGGAAAATCCAATACAAGAGGCTTACAGAACACCAAATGCACAGAATCACAACAGATCCACACCAAGGCATATTATAATGAAAATGCCTAACATTCAAAATAAAGATAGGATTTTGAAGGCTGCGAGAGTAAGCATCAGATTACATATAGGGGGAGACCAATATGGATAGCAGCAGACTTCTCAACCCAGACTCTAAAAGCTAGAAGGGCCTGGACCAACATATTTCAAGCTCTGAAAGAACATGGTTGCCAACCAAGAATTCTATACCCAGCAAAACTAACCTTCAGATTTGAAGATGAAATAAAATTCTTCCATGATAAACAAAAGTTAAAAGAATTTACAAATAGAAAGCCTGCACTACAGAATGTTCTCAACAAAATATTCCATAAGGAGGAAATGAAAAACAACAATGGAGGTCAGCAAAGGGAGGAACTACCTTAGAGAAAAACCACTCAAAGGAGAAACCAAGCCAACTTAAAAACCAAAAATAAGCCAAATGACTGGGAATACAAATCATTTCTCAATAATAACCCTGAACGTTAATGGCCTAAACTCATCAATCAAAAGACATAGACTGGCAGAATGGATTAAAAAGAAAGACCCAACAATATGCTGCCTGCAAGAGACTCATCTCATAGAAAAAGACATCCACAGACTAAAGGTGAAAGGATGGGAAAAAGCCTACCACGCACATGGACCCAGTAAAAAAGCAGGGGTTTCCATCCTTATATCAGATAAGTGGACTTCAAACCAAAGTTAGTCAGAAGGGATAAAGAAGGACATTTCATACTGCTTAAGGGAACCATAAATCAGGAAGACATAACGATAGTAAATATTTATGCCCCAAACAATGGTGCATCCCTGTACATCAAACAAATCCTTCTCAATTTCAAGAATCACATAGACCACAACACAATAATTCTGGGTGACTTTAATGCACCGCTGTCACCACTAGATAGATCTTCCAAACAAAATCCAACCAAAGAAACCATAGAACTCAATAACACAAGCAATATCCTAGACTTAATAGACATATATAGAATATTCCATCCATCAACGAGCGGATACACTTTCTTCTCAGCAGCACATGGAACCTTTTCGAAAATAGACCATATGTTATGCCACAAAGAAGCCCTTAGGAAATGCAAAAAAATAGAGATACTGCCTCGTGTTCTATCAGATCATAATGGACTGAGAGTAGAAATCAATGACAAAGTAAAAAAAGGAAATTACACAAACACTTGGAGACTAAATAATATGCTATTGAATGAAACATGGATAACAAAAAACATCAGGGAGGAGATTAAAAAATTCTTAGAGGTCAATAAGAATGATGATACAACATATCAAAATCTCTGGGACACTATGAAAGCGGTACTAAGAGGAAAATTCATTGCATGGAGCACATTCCAGAAAAGAATGAAAAGTCAACAATTAAATGACCTAACATTACAGCTCAAAGCCCTAGAAAAAGAAGAACAGAATAACAGAAAAGTGGTAGAAGATAGGAAATAATTAAAATCAGAGCTGAAATCAATGAAATTGAAACAAAAGAAACTATTCAAAAAATTGACATAACAAAAAGTTGGTTCTTTGAGAAAGTAAACAAAATAGATAAACCCTTAGCCACACTAACAAAGAGAAGGAGAAAGAAGACTCAAATTACTAAAATACATGATGCAAAAGGAAATATCACAACAGACACCACTGAGATACAGAACATAATGAGAAGCTACTTTGAAAATCTGTATTCCAACAAAATAGAAAGTACTGAAGACATTGACAAATTTCTAGAGACATATGCTCCTCCCAAACTGAACCAGGAGGACATACATGATTTAAACAGATCAATATCAAGCAATGAAATAGAAAAAGCCATTAAAAATCTACCATCCAAGAAAAGCCCAGGATCAGATAGACTCTCAGCCGAGTTCTACAAGACCTTCAAAGAAGAACTCCTTCCAATACTTCTCAAAGTATTCCAGGAAATAGAAAAGTAGGGTACCATACCGAACTCATTCTATGAAGCTAATATCACCCTCATACCCAAACCAGGAAAAGACACATCGAGGAAAGAAAATTTTAGACCAATATCCTTGATGAATATAGATGCTAAGATCCTTAACAAAATATTGGAAAACCGTATCCAAAAACATATTAAGAAAATTGTGCACCACGATCAAGTGGGGTTCATTCCTGGAATGCAAGGATGGTTTAACATCTGTAAATCGATAAACATAATCCATCATGTCAATAGACTTAAGGATAAGAATCATATGTTTATTTCAATTGATGCAGAAAAAGCATTTGACAATATGCAACACCCCTTCATGCTGAAAACACTAGAAAAAATAGGGATAGTAGGAACATACCTGAACATTGTAAAGGCTATTTATGCTAAGCCCATCCCATGGCCAACATCATTCTTAATGGAGAAAAACTGAAAGCATTCCCTTTAAAAACAGGAACAAGACATGGATGTCCTCTTTCACCACTTCTATTCAACATTGTACTCGAAACTCTAGCCAGAGCAATTAGGCAGACAAAAGAAATTAAAGGGATACGGATAGGAAAAGAGGAATTTAAGCTGTCACTATTTGCGGATGACATGATTCTATATTTAGAGGATCCAAAAACCTCCTCCAGAAAACTTCTAGACCTCATCAATGAATTCAGCAAAGTAGCAGGCTATAAAATCAACACGCATAAATCTACAGCATTTTTATATGCAAGCGATGAAACAGCTGAAAGGGAAATGAGGAAAACAACTCCATTTGCAATAGCCTCAAAAAAAAAAAAAATACTTGAGTATCAATCTAACCAAAGAGGTAAAAGATCTCTACAATGAAAACTACAAAACAGTGAAGAAAGAAATTGAAGAAAACCTTAGAAGATGGAAAGATCTCCCATGTTCTTGGATAGGAAGAATTAATATTGTCAAAATGGCCATACTACCAAAAGTGCTATACAGATTCAATGCAATTCCAATTAAAATCCCAAATGACTTACCTCACAGAAATAGAGCAAGCAATCATGAAATTCATCTGGAAGAATAAGAAACCCAGAATAGCTAAAGCAATCCTTAGCAGGAAGAATAAAACAGGGGGTATCGCAATACCAGATCTTCAACTATACTACAAAGCAATAGTAACAAAAACGGCATGGTATTGGCACCAAAATAGACAGGTAGATCAATGGTACAGAATAGAGGACATGGACACAAACCCAAATAAATACAATTTTTGTCATACTAGACAAAGGTGCCAAAAATAGGCAAAGGAGAAAAGATAGCCTCTTCAACAAATGGTGCTGGGAAAACTGGAAATCCATATGCAACAGAATGAAACTAAACCCCTATGTCTCACCCTGCACAAAACTCAACTCACAATGGATCAAGGACCTTGAAATCAGACCAGAGACCCTGCATCTTATGGAAGAAAAAGTAGGTCCAAACCCCCAACTTGTTGGCTTAGGATCAGACTTCCTTTACAGGACTCCCATAGCACAAGAAATAAAAGCAAGAATCAATAACTGGGATAGATTCAAACTAAATAGCTTTCTCTCAGCAAAGGAAACTATCAGCCATGCAAAGAGAGAGCCTACAGAGTGGGAGAATATCTTTGCCACTCATACGTCAGATAGAGCACTAATTTCCAGAATCTATAAAGAACTCAAAAAACTACACCAAGAATACAAATAACCCAATCAACAAATGGGCTATGGAAATGAACAGACACTTCACAGAAGAAAATGTACAAGCAATCAACAGATATATGAAAAAATGTTCAACATCTTTAGTAATAAGAGAAATGCAAATCAAAACCACCCTAAGATTCCATCTCACCCCAATTAGAATGGCGATTATCAAGAACACAAGCAACAATAGGTGTTGGCGAGGATGTGGGGAAAAAGGTACACTCATACATTGCTGGTGGGACTGCAAATTAGTGCAGCCACTCTGGAAAACAGTGTGGAGATTCCTTAGAAAACTTGGAATGCACCTACCATTTGACCCAGCTATCCCACTCCTTGGCCTATACCCAAAGGACTTAAAATCAGCACACTACAGAGATACAGCCACATCAATGTTCATAGCGGGTCAAATCACAATAGCCAGACTATGGAACCAACCTAGATGCCCTTCAATTGATGAATGGATAAAGAAACTGTGGTATATATATATACAATGGAATATTACTTAGCTATAAAGAATAATAAAATCATGGCATTTGCAGGCAAATGGATGAAATTGGAGAATATCATGTTAAGTGAGATAAGCCAATCTAAAAAACCCAAAAGAGGAATGATCTCACTGATAAGCGGATGATGACACTTAATGGGGGGTGGGAGTGGGACAAGAATGGAGGAAGGAGGGACTGTACAGAAGGAAAAGAAATGTGGGTGGGGTGGGGGGGATGGAAAAAATTAATGGAATGAATCAAACATCTTCCCTGTTTTTAAATGAAATATTCTCACCCATTATTGCTTGCCTATCCCACTACCATCTTTATGGAACAAGAGACCCACTTTTTGAGTTTTACAGGTTCACAGATGGAGAAGAATCTGGCTAAGGAAGGATTACATCCAGAGTCTCACTCACACCTGGACTAGATGATGTAGAGTGGGAATTTTGAACTGATGAAGTCTAAGAGATTGAACCTATGCTAAAATAGGTTGAGAATATGGTAAATTTTTAATGGTGTGAATATATTTTACATGTGGAAACTACATGAGTCTTCAGGGGTCAGAGGGTGGATGATGATAAGTAGAACAGTGTTTCCCACATGAGGTTCACTTGTGACTGGTATCTTGGTATCTATAATTTCTTCTGTGCTAAAGGGGCTTTGCTGATGTAACTAGTTTAATAATTTTCAGATAGGTGGATTTTCTGGTAGGCCCAATAAAATCACAATTTTCTGGTGGGTCCTTATAAGTGAAAAAGGGAGGTAAGAGGTTAAATATCAGACAGAGATTGGAGAATACTATGTTGTTATCTTTGAAAATGAAGGAAGAAACCATTGACCAAGGAATTCAGGCAATTTCTAGAAGCTGGAGAAGGATATGAAACAGGTTGTCTCCTAGAGTCCCCTGAAAGAACGCAGGCTTGCAAAACCTTGATTGTAGCCCACTACAATCCACCCTAGGTTTTGTACCTCTATAATATTTTTGGGAATTGTCAGGGAATGAACTCAGGGGTACTTGATAATTGAGTCACATCCCCAGAACTATTTTCTATCTTATTTAGATACAGGATCTCATTGAGTTGCTTTGCACCTTGCCCTTGCTGAGGCTGGATTTGAACTCCCCATCCTTCTGCCTCAGCCTGCTGGGATTACAGGCATGCACCACCACACCTGGCTCACCTCTGTAACTTTAATACAATAACTTTGTGTTGCTTTGAGACACAATGCTGTGATAATGTGTTACAGTATTGATAAGAATCTATTGAGTTCACGTTCCCCAAAACATAGCAAATAGTAAAGAGGTCACATTAACTGCACCTTCCTCCTTTGACTTTGTCTCTTCCAACCAAATGTTACCTGATATTAAAATGCCAAACTCAAATTTATCATATCCAAAAGGTCTTTTTGATCCCTTGATTTCGGATTGTTCTCATCCTTTACTCTCAAGGTGCAGAGAAGACTTTGAATAATAATTAACCTTATGATGCCCTGTGCCACTTTTTAGAGTGGTATTTTAAGCTATTATTTAGCTTGGAACGTGTGTATTCTTTCCTGTAGCTAAAATATCAGTTGTTTGAAAAAGATTAGAAATCTCGTGTTGTTAGTATTAATTACATCTCCGGTCACTATTCAACCCCTTTGGAGTTCACTCAGCAAATACTTGTAGATTGAATTGGATGTAATTTCATAGTTCTCATTGTTATTTGTCCCATTAAGGTAAAATTTACTTGAAAAAAATGCGCTGGATTTCACTATTCATTAAACGGATTTGTCAATTTTTTGTATATATCAATGTAACCACCATGCAAAATAAGATAGAAAATATTCAGTAATCACAAAAAGCTTTCTTTGTGGCCCATTCGCCAAAAAACACTTGCTCCCTGACTTTTTTTTTCACTCAAGAAAATGTTTACTAGGCATTTTATGATACAATTGTGACACAAAATTTTAGATCTTTTTTCAAAGGTATTTGATTTCATTGGAAACTGATTTCAAGATCAGAAACAGTGATGGTAAATATTTGTGCTATTTTACACCTCTGCCAGAAATTTATAAACACACACACACACACACACACACACACACACACACACACATTCTATTTCAGAATATATAAGTTTAAATCTTTTCTAAATTTTGACTGGAGTCTTTGAAATTTTATTAATGTTATTTTTAATGTTGGATATAACTATTTTTATTGTATTTCCCATTAAGTTGTGATTAAATATTCTTTATATTGAATTTTAATTTTTTTGTGTGTGTGTGGTACTGGGGATTGAATCCACAAGATATCTACCAGTCACCTCCAGCTCTTTTTGTTTCATTTTGAGACAGAGTCTCACAAAATTTCCAAGGCAGACCTCAAACTTGCAATCCTCCCATGTCAACTTCCTGAGTCCCTGGGATTATAAGCATGTGCCACCATGCCTGTTCATGTTCCCTCTTGATGAGTAAAAATTCTTTATTTTGATGAAGTTCAGTTTTTCATTTAATTTTTTTTTTTTTTTTTTTTTTACTTAATGAATTTTGAATCCTGGGTGAAAAATATGCAATTATCTTTAGGTCCCAAAAATATTCCTCAACTTTTTTTCACTAGAGATTTGTAATCTTAACTTTTGTGTTTAAGCCTCTGATTCATCTCAAACTAATTTTGGATGTGAGATAAAGTGTAGACCAATCCTTTTTACAAAATAATATATATGTATGTGTCTACTTTGTCTAACATCATTTGAGTTAAAAAAAAATTCAACAAAATGTTTAAAATGCCTTTGTTGAAAATCAGTTCACTGTATACGTGCAGGCCTATGTCTGGGCTTGTCCATCCAGTTTCATTGACTCATGTCAAGGAAAGGTATGTTTCAGGTAACATTACACTGCTTTCATTAATAGTGAATCTGTAAGGCAGTCTTAAGGTCAGATTTTATAGATGTTAGCAATTATTCTGAAGATTATTTTGTCATATAGGCATTATTATCAAAAATGGAATTAAAGACCTTAGGAAAGAGGTTGGTGGGAGGTGCCTGACCCTTATGCCTTTATAGAACACAGCTTTCGAGGCACCACCCTGGAAACAGAGAGCAGCCTCCACTAGATACCAATCCTGCTGGTACATTGGTCTCACAAATGTCTATCATTTAAAAATTACCCAGTCTAAGGTATTTTATTACAGCATCAAAACAGACCTAGATACCTTTTAATGCTTTTCCTTGTCATGAACCAGTCAGAATTTCCAGTATAAAATGAAAGAAATTATTACACCAATAAAGCAACATCATGTTCTCCTTCTTAGGGGAAAACGTTTTTTTCCTAAGTTTTTCTTTGAAGGAAGATGATGGCTGTAGGTTTGTTCAGAAACCATTAACAGTATTAAACAAGATATAATCTGTTAATATTTCCTTAAGATGCTTCATTTTGACCCTGTATTGGCATTTGTCAGCTATTTATCTGTATGATCATATATTTTCTGCTTTATTCAGTTAGCATAATGAAATATGTTGTCTGCGTTTTTTATTTTAAACCAATCTTCCCTTCGTGATATAAGTCATGTATGCATTTATTGCTGTGACCCATATTGCATTTTTATAAATTGCTGAATTTGGTTGATATTCTGTTAAGAATAATATGCAGGTTATATCAGAGTGAACATTCGGCCTTTGCTTTTTGGGATTGGCTTATTTCACTTAGCATGACAGTCTCCAGTTCCATCCATGTACTCACAGATGCCATAATTTCATTCTTTTCTTTGGCTGAGTAATATTCCATTGTATATACAAACCACATTTTCTTTATCCAATTATCAGGCCATATAATGGAAGTCCATATTTTTCTTCTTGCATTGTCTTTGGTTTTTATATTGGATTATGTTAGCTTCATAAATTGAGTTGGAAAATGTTCCTTTGTTTTTATTTCCTGAAGAAAGTTAAAAAATAATATTGGTGTTATTTCTTCCTTAAATATTTACACTTATTAGTAAATCCATCTGGGCCTGTAGTTTGTTGTGCATTGAAAAAGTTTGCTTGTGTGTGTTGTTTCTAGTTTTCTTAAATTCCTGATATTATTAAATTGTTTTTCTTCTCTCTTTTTTCTTGATGACTCTAACTAGAGTTCATCAATTTTAATACCAATTCTTTATTTTCTTGTTTTAATATATTATTCGTTCTATTGACTTATAGTCCTACATTTGCTGTTTTTTCATTTCTAATTAATTTTGGTATGACTTACATGTTTTTTTTATCTTCTAAGAGTAGAAACATATCATTCAGATTTTGTCTTTATACTTTGTTAATAAAGTCATTATTCTCTAATGACTGTACCCACAAATCATATGAATTTTCATTATTTTTAGGATTGAAATATTTTCTACTTTATGTTATAATTTTTAGTTGTTATCTTTTAATTTCTATATCATGAGTTTTTTAGAAATACATTTCTTAATTTTCTGGCATTCATGGGTCATTTACAAATCTTATTTTACTTTTATTTGTCATTTTAAAAATTAAAGAAAAAATTTAGTCAGAATGCATATCATATATTTTGTTTTATTGTTTTTTGAAATTTATTTTGATCCAACATATGGTCTATCTTGGTGAATGTTTGATATGCAATGGAATAAAATGTGAACTTAATTTCTGTTGTAGAAAGCAACGAATACATATTGACTGGGTCAAATTAGTTGACAATCCTATTCAAATTTTCTTTGCCACTCTCTTTTCTATGTTTGAAAGTGTGTTTCTCTGAAGAGTGTTAGATTACCATCTATGATTATGTATGTACTTATTTCTTTCTTTACCTCTGTCATTTTCTTCATTGCATATTTTGAAGTTCTTTAAGGCACATATCCCTGTGTAAAATATGTTTTCTTGCTTAATTAACTAATTTATTACTATGAAATATTTGTCTTCAAAATTTCTGATACTATTTTCTCTTGAAGTCCACTTCATCTTCATTACTGTAATCATGCCAATTTTTCTGTTATTTGTATAGTGTATTGTTTTCCATCTTTTGTTTCTTTATGCATTTATATATAAAGTTTTCATATGCAGTATATAATGAATCTCATTTTTATCCATTTTGACAATCTCTATATTTCAATTCCTCCATTGACTTTTAGCTTTAAATTCTAGTGAATATTATAGAGACCACAGCATGAACAGTTAATTTACCATAATATATATTTAAATAATAATAAAGTACTTTAAAATACATAAGAAACTTTTCACAGTATAATTCTGTTCACCATTCTGACTTTACATCTTTTTATTGTCTATAGTTTATTTCTATATATGATAAAAATCTACAATGTGTGGATAGAATTATTATTTTAAACAATTAGTCAATTAAGAAATCACATGCATATATGTATTTATATATAGACATCCAAACCACCTTATACATATATATAGGTACATACAAACATATATTTTCATGTGTACATAAGCATGCACAGACATTTATAAAATAAATATAATGAAACTCGTCTGCTTCATTTACTCACATGAATATCTTTGAAATGCCTTTTCCTCCCTTCTTCAACATTCAGACTTCCATCTTGGGCCAGTAAGAAGCAGTCTTTCAGCATTCATGTGTCTGAAAATGCAATTTTTAGTTTTGAAGGATATTTTCTCTGGATATAAAATTCTTGCTTGACAGCGTTTCTTGAAGTATTTTGAAAATGTTGTACCATTCTCTCCATGCTTCTTATGAGAATTCTGCCTTAATTCTCAGTCTTGTTACCTTCTATGTTATATGTGAGTTTTCTTGCTTGTGAAGTTTTCTCATTATCTTTGCTTTCTGGCTATATAATTATGATGTATGATGTGACCAAACGTAGTGAATATAGTTTTCTTTGTATGTGTCCTTCATGGGTTCTACTGACTATCTTAGATACAAAATACATTGGTTAAAATACTTGATTGTGGTGAGATAATTCTTAACTTCATCTCTTGGAGTGTTTGTTCTATACTATTTTCCTTCCCTTGTTGTTCTGTCTCCATTCACTGCCTATTTTAAGGGTGACTCCATTTCACTACTGATACCCATATTTCTTAACACATTAATTAATATGCCAAATAACCTAGAGAAATATACATTTTCATCTGAATAGTAACACATATATTTGTTATTTTGAGATCAGGAAGTGTAGTTATAAGAATGTAATAAATCATAAATTTAGTAATCAAATATAATCTCAATGAAGAAAAAAAAGGTACAAAAACAACAATAGCAAATAATAAACTGGGATTCCTAAATGAGTTTGATGATTTCTTGGCTTCATATCAGGTACCTTTGAGAATGCTCAGGCGATATAGATTCAAAAAATGTAAAGTGTGAAACTGTATTCTAAGCCAAACTGAATGTTTTGTGTGTGCACTATGCTTTCACATTTTTCTAGCTCTTATCTTTGTTTCTTTCCATGAAGACCTCTCTAGTTTCTATCCATCAAAATGACTTGAAATGAAAGATAATGACACTGGAGGTGTAGCTCAGTAGTAAAGCACTTGCCTAGCATGTTTCAGGCCCTGAGTTCCATCTCCAGCATCACATGCACACACACAAATTGTTCACATGTCTGTTCAGGATAGTTAATACATTTTAAATTATACTTCATTTCATCCAACAAAATACTTTGTTAAATGACAAAAGAATATTTCCCAACACAAAAATAAGACATCCTTCAGTGAAAGTTTGTAGACACTTGTCCTCATTGCTGAACTTACTCAAATATGGATTTTAAACAAAAACAAATATATCATATGGATATATTTGGAGTTGTCTCCATTTTAATAAGGCTAAGATGTAGACTCTTGAAACACTCTAAAACATTTTGACTAGTGCTATGACTTTTGATATATCCCCAAACCCATGTGTTAAAGGTTAGTCCCCCACTGGTGGTACTAGTCGAGAAGGTGCAGTATTTAGGAGATTGGGTCTTATAGGAGTTATTTAGATCTTTGGGAGAATGCCCTTAAAGCCTGTGTTACTCAGCTTTTCAATACTTTGGCCAAAACTTAAATGAGAAGAAGTTTATTTTGGATTATGTTTTCAGAGGCCTTAGTCCATGATAAGCCTGCACCATTGCTCTGAGCCTGAGGTAAGATGGAATATCATGGTAGAAGGGCAAAGTTGAAGAAAGCTCAGAAAGCTCATAGCTGACAGAGAGAGAGAGAGAAAGAGAGAGAGAGAGAGAGAGAGAGAGAGAGAGAGAGAGAGAGAGAGAGAGAGAGAGAGAGAGACACCCCAGGAGAAAGATATAACTCCAAGAGCCCTCACGATTCAATCACTGTCAAAAACCCACACTTCTCAACATTGTTGCATTGGGGACCAAGCCCTAAACATGCGAGTCTTTGTGGGACATTCCAGATCCAAATCATAATATCAGTCTCTTCCTCATTCTTTCTTTTTGCTTTCCAACCATGAGGTGAGTAGTTTAACTTCACCACATGCTCCTGCCATGATGTGCTGCCTTATCAGAAGCCTTAGAGCAACTGACCAACTGATCATGGAGTGAAGTCTCCAAAGTTGTGAACCAAAATAACCTTTTCCTCTTTATAAGTTGATCATTTCAGATATTTGTTATAGTAACAAAAATATGACTAACTAGCAACTTTTCTTATAGTAGAGTTTTATGGATATTAACTGACTTTTGAGGACAGATGTTAAGTTATGTGTTCCCATAGTTTCAGCTACATGCACAAAAAGTCTAAGGTATGATCACTTGAGTCCAGGAATTTGGGCCAGCTAAGCAACATAGTGAGAACTCCATATCTTAACTAAGCAAAGACAAACATTAATAAATGCATGATTAGTTCTATTAAGATATACATAAGATCTTAAAGACATAATGACAGGTTTCAGGGACTGATATGCATATTTTAACTTGAAAGAAAGGTATGTACAGAATTCATTAATTCAATGGGACACATTGATTTTCCTATTCAGTCTCTCTTAGTCTAAAATTGCTCCTTTATCCATCAGTACATGGTTATAAGGAGAGTAGCATTTTCTATTTTATTGAAAATATAATATCTCTCCTTTCTTTTTCTTTTTTTGTTTTTTGAGACAAAATTTTACTGAGTCTGGTGTGGATTAGTAAAAAACAGAAACAATGAATGAGTTTTTATTCATAAGAAACCAGAGGCTGAGACTGAGGTATTTCACTTGTTAATGTGTGATTTGGTGTGTCCATATTTACCACTGTTTTGATAGATTGGAGGAGGAGCCTGGTATATGTGGAGACAGAGAAAATTGAGCCAGGCACAAAGAAATAATGTTGAGAGTGTTATGATGAAGTCTGAGTTTCAGATTTCTTTCCATGACCCAACACTATTCTGAGCCTATCTGTGAAAAATGTTTGCATTTTTAAGATATTTTCCATGTTCTTGGATGGATTTCAATTTAAATTACTGGATTATTATTTCTTGTAACAGAGAGTCCTAATGAAATCACCAATAACTAGTGGGGCATACTTACTCTGACATACGAATTCCCCAGTAACACATCTGTTGGTTGCCACGATAACTCTCTGGAACTCCTTATTCAGAATATATAATTCTCAAAAAATTATCTACTTCATTATGTTTTCTTTATATTCTTTTTTGATTACCTAGATGCATGTACAAATACAGAAAAGAAAAGGGATAATATACTATTTAGAATGTTATTTTCTTTAAAACAATCCCTACTCAAATTTTCAGAGACCATTATCATGAAGGATTCAGTGTATGTTTCTAGTCTGTTTTTTATATATGTTTATTTATAACAAAACAAGTTTAGTTTGGAAAGCAAAATTTTTAAAATGTGGACTACAACATGACTTGCTTTTTTCACACTTAATTTTGTCCTTAAAATCTCTCTCCCCACCACCATGTTTATCTCATTGTTCTGTACTGTTTTTGATAATTGTTCTATTAATATTCCATGTTCTATTTTATCTATTCCTCTAACAGTGAGAATTTAGTAGTTTCCAACTTGATGCAACAGACAATGCTGTGATTGATCTCCCTCCCTAAGTTCAGCCATCTGCTATGATTTCCATCACCAGATGACTGTCATCATATCCTGGATCCTCCTCTCTAATTGCCTGGCTGGCCAAGTCCCCATTGTCTCTTACCTGATCCTCTCCTCATGTGTCTGCTTCACTAGGCTAGATGCTCTCAGAGCTCGATTCCTGAGGAAAGACTTTGAAGGATTATCTAGTTCAATATTCTGACTTGAAATCTTCTCAGATCCTTCTCGAGTAGTTTGTAGAAGGTCATGGGAATAAATAAAATCATTATCACTCATGGTTTCTAGTTTTTCCTGCTCAATCAGTGGATACCAATTAAAATTTGCAGGTGGCAGTTAATGATTTGGCTATTAAGTGCTACTCTTATCTTTCAAAACTTCAGTTTAGAATTAGAAGATACTGTTGCTGCTTTCCCCAATATTTGTCTTTTATTTGAATTGGTAAATCCAATTCAAGAGCAGGAAGGCAATCAGGCATTGTATGAACAGCATTAGCTTTTCTAGTTTTTAAATAAAATATGTGTGCATTTTAAAATGGCTATCCATGGCTAATTCACTACAATAAAAAAGAAAAAAAAAAAAAAAAAAGAAAAAAGAAAAAAAAAAAAAAAATCAGTAGGGATCATAATCACCAGGCCTTCACTTACAATTGTGTTTACATTATTATAGTCTTGTTATATTTCACCATTGAGTTTGTGACTGCAGTTTCTCTGTTGGACTTTCACCCCAGGTGGTTTAAGATTGCATATCTAGAAACACAGACCCAGCCCCTGAAACATTTAAATGTGATAAAAATCTATTTTACCAATGTTATTCCCAGCTGAATGCCACTTCTGATGTACATCAGCCTCAAAAGAAATTAAAAGATAAGTAACATGATTACAATCAGATTAGCTTGCCTAGGCAGACAAACGAGATTGCAGATTTGTCTGAAGGAAGATACTTCCTAGTGAGACCAGTTTACATCACATTAAACAAAAATGAATTTTCAATATGTGTACTATATAACAAAGTGGGTAAGTGGAAAACACCCTTCGAATGAATGTGAGCCAGGGAAACTCTGTTATTTTGTGACTGTACAAGAATTATTGCCTGTCAGAACACTTTATGTGGTATCTTAGAAATAAATGGATCATTCTCTGCGATTGATTTGTTGTTCAATCTAAAAGAAGTATTTCTCTGATTAACAGAATTCATAAAAAGTCAAGAAGAAAATTCCGAGAGGGGAAATGTGTTGACTCCTAACTTTTTCTACATTGTAAAAAAGGATAATGAAAAGCATTTAGAGAATAGCTCATGACAGGGTCACCAGAAAAGAGGCATACATTATCAAATACCTAATAGACAATACACAAGAAATGAGCATATTTAAATTAACGTTATGCCCATTGTGCAAAAAACAAAACAAAACAAAACAAAACTCCTAGTTCTAGTCTTCTGATTTATAAGATACTTTTTAATTCTTTAACCCAGAGCAGGGCAGGGTGGGGTTGGCAGATTAAGTTACAGGGCAAGTAGAAAATGTTTATTCAAGTAAGTGTGATTCACCCTTAACTATTGTCTTTCTAGTCTATAATTATTTGGAGTACTAAGAAACAAAAACAGTAAATTAAAATAATTTAGATTCTTTAAAGATTGAAATGATAAAGGTAACTTGATAATTGGATAATTCCATGATGAAAAATGCTCTAACAGCAAATTTTAAAAATAAACCAATAAATAAATAACAGAGTTATTCAAGTTAGAGCAACGACTGTAAAAAAGCAGTGCAGAATATTGTGAAAGCCAGCTGCTATGTGTGAGAAGTTTTTAACAACACAACAGAGTATTCAGTTTTTCAAATATTTTCACTATCATGCTCATTTTTCCAATCAGTAAGTTTTCATTCTTGTTGTTTTTTTAGTGTCTTGTGATTGCAGAGTTGCTATACTTCAAGATTTTTTACACTGAATGAAGACAATAGAAGGATGTATCTGTGAATATTAATATCATATTTAGAATGATTTGATGACAAACATATTACCAAATACCCGTTCAGAATTTATTTTTGTTAATATTTGCATTGTTCACAAGAGGAAAGAAAACTATAATGTAGGCAAAGCATATATCATTGACTTTACTGGGACTTTTTATAGAAAGTACAACCATATCTTTTTTTCATGAAAAATTATACAAGGGAAAGTAAAGGCAGGATTATTTGAGATGATTCTTGGAAAATATTCAAGTAAATATTTTCCCTTTCTGCTATAAGAAGTACCTTACCACTTTAAGAAAAATCCAGTGTTCCATATCATCTAAATATCAAATGCAACATGTAACAATTTTATAAAGCTTTGAGGTCTCTGCTTAGTTCCTTCTTCCTTTAAATCGAGTTTAAATATTAATAGAGTTAAGTGAAGAGCTCAATAAAGTGTTCATCAGCAAAACACAGAGTGGCATTTGCCCCAAGCACAGTGATTTTCATGTATATGTCTTGACCAATACAGATATTAATCATTGGTTATTCCTTTTGTGGTCTAGATGTTTAATATTAAGTAGTTACTTCCAGCAATCAATAGTTGCCTCACTTTTCCGTAAATGTCTTTAAACAGGAGTCTTTCTAGGATTAAATTAATTCAGTTTCCATGTGCAGGATATTTTATTAGCAATTTGGAAGTAGGACAACTGTCTTAGAATATATCAACTTTGAAGCAATAAAAGAAAAAAGATCACTTATTTCAGCTTTCATAGATCATTGAATATTTCTTCTGGTTCTCTAGCATTTTTTCTCCTCCTTGATTTCTTTTCTATTTTTCTATTACAATTTTCTTCTCTTAAAATGGGGTAAATAACACCTCCTCGTATGATTGCTTTAATAATTAAATTAGTGAATCTCTATATAATGTGTAGTGTATTTGTCTAACATAGTGTTTGGTGTCCATTGCTACTCTTTTTATTTAGCAAAACTGAAGCTTGTTATCCATAATACAATGTTAACTGCACTATGCTACATAAGATGTGTGTGTTATGTCACTATCACAGAAATCTGTGAGTTAACTAAAATAGTTAATGCCTATTATTCCCAGAATTGGCCATTTTGTTTTTCATCAAATGGAATTACTCATGTACCAAAACTTACCCACTAAGAACATTATATTTGAAACATACTTGTGATTTAAAATCTAATATTTTAAGTTGTTTACCATACTTTGTGAAGAGAAGTAGTGGCTAGTTGGTCTACAATTTCTGTTTCGTTTTCCTCCAAAATAATCTTTTTTGACCTTTACACTTTATTCTATATATTTTATGTTATTTGATTGAAGGATTCTTTGTGCCATAAATTCACCTTGATATGAGCAATTCTTGTCTCAGATCATGTGCTACGTTTGAACCTCCCTAAATCCCACGAACATTATAGGCCCCCATACTGTTTTCTTAGGATAGAACTTCTGTCACTTTGCCATGATCTCTCCTTGGAAATACCAAGTTTTGTAGACAATTTCTTTACCATTTTGTTTCTTCTTTAGTTAGTACTTTATACATGATTCTCTTTGGCTTAGAGTCATGACCTCAAAAACAGGAGGAGATAACAATGGATTGAGATTTCCCTGCAATTCAGTAGCCTATGGTGCATAAGATGTTCCCCAAAGCAAATAAGAGCTATTTCTTGATACTGGTACTTTTCCTGTAAGATACCTTAGACAACAATAAATGTAGTTTTTTCTCCCTTGGATGTGCATCTTTACAATAGGCTGAAAGAAAAATATTTTTGCTTACTTGAATACTTGTGTTTCTAAGTCAGTTTTCATGTGTTGAGTTACTTAAGTGGAGTCTCTTCAATAAAATACTACTTATTATATCCTTATGATTCATTAATCAGCAGAAAGCATGACTGTAAGCTTGTTAATCTATTTTACATTGCTTTGAGTTTGTGTTTTGAATTATCACTTTCTCCCTTGGTAAATTATCAGAGGTTTTCATTTCATTGATTAAAACAAAAACAATAACACGCAAGCAGACACTCTCTTCAGGTTATAGTATTCGATCCCAATCTCTAAGAAAACAACATGATTAAACAATACATTTGTCTCAAATGTATTAAGTAACATAAAGTTCCTGTTCATTAAAGAATTTCTGGAATAAACATAAACTGGTTACCCTTCGAATGTCATATTATTAAATCCTTGAAATATAATTGGGGAGACTAAGTGTGAAGTGTGCAAATGATAAAGGACCTGTTAACACTCGGTTCATTATTAAGGGACCTTTCCAGAGAGTTTCAAGGTGGAAAATTCTGATTCTTACTATAGAGAAAGTTCTTGGAACATCATATTTTTTTTCTTTAGGAGAATGACTAAATATTCTCACCATAGCATTTCTTGCTGGGGAATACGGTATACTATTTTACAAGAATATTACATGTGAATCCTGTGAATATGTACCAGAATATTTCCCAAAAAATTTGTGTAAAAATAAGAGGAAAAATTCACAAAAAATTCATAAGTTATAGTTTATATCATGCTAACATGATTTATATGTATATATATATATACATGATAAATATGTGTGTGTATATATATATATATGCGTGTGTGTGTGTGTATAAACATGAATCTATGGGTGCATAGATGTGTGTGCAAATGCAGACAATGACCTCTGAAAGATACTCAACTAAATTGTGTGAAGCAGGGGCAGTGGAAGGGAACTGGGAAGAAAACTGGCATTACAACTGGAAGAGCAAAACGAAAATATCTAATTCTAATGTTCTCATTGTTAAAGAATTCATGTATTTGTATATTATTTTGAAACTTGAAAATTAATTTGAAAAGAAAAAAAAATCATTTGTGTAAAAGTCACTATATTTTTACATTTCACACCTCCCCAAACTCCCAAAGGAAAATATAAGCATTTGGTTTGAAATAGACAGTAAAATAAAATTATGAGATTCTGGAAGATGGAAGTGTCAGTAAGAATCATAAATTTTATATAATCAGTCATTTTGATTTAAGGCACATTCTATCATCTCTCAACAGGATCTATTTTTGTAAGTGATTATCATATAATTTATTTTATATGCATATGCACATACATGTTTATTTGAATGCATAAAATAAAGAGTCTAGAAATACAACAATCTATAAAAGTTCATCATTTGCTTTGTTTTAGGATGCTTGGAAAGATACATTTAAACACACGAAACACTGAAAAAGAGCATATTGTAGGACTGGGGATATAGATCAGTTGGTAGAGTGCTGGCCTTGTTGGGTTCAATCCCCAGCACCAAAAACAAACAAACAAACAAACAAAAAAACAAAAACCATATTGTAGCTGCAAAATAGGGAGTGAAGCAAGCATTAATGGCATCCTGAAGAAAATGAGATGGGTACGAAGAAGGCAGAGACGTTTTTGCAGAGACGTTTTTGCACAGTGGTACTATGCATGGTTTCTCAAACAGAAAATGTTCATACATAGAGAGAAAATGTGTCCTAGGTGGAGGAAATGAATGGAATAGCGGACGGGTGCCAGAATGGCACATCCTATGTTCAGAGGATAACGAGGGCATCATCCCATATGTCCTAGGCATCTAGACTCCTGTAATGTGTAAGTATCATTTCAGTCAAATACTGGATGATAGCTGAGAGTACTTTTTAAGGTTAATGAAATTCTATCTCAGGTGACCATTTTAAATTCAAGTGTCTCTTGAGCTTCAGTCAATACGTATCTCCTGGCCTTAGTATCTCTATCACTAAAATGTGAAGATTTCAATGGACGGTCACTGTGTTTGCTTCTAGTCATCCACTTTTGAGTAGAAATTTTGTTTCAAGGTTTTTTCCAAATTCTCAAGTGTTGGTTTGAATATTTCCTTTGAATAACATGTATGTTAAAGAATAATGGTGGTTTTTCTTTCCTGTATCTATAGTACAAAATACAAAATAATGGGGAACAAAGTGGACCAGGAATCAGATTCGAGTTCTGGTTCTAACTTGACTACTCAACAGATGTGAGAAGGAAAGGTCCATCAACTTCTAGGGCCTCAATGTCTCCTCTCACAATATTAAGATCATAATTTCCAATAATATCCCTAGCATATGGTGAGAGTCAACACAATAATATATGCAAATGTGTAATATTTAAAAGAAATTTCCTACATATACAATATTAAATTTAAAAATTTTCCTAAATATAAAACATTAAATTTGAATACCAAACTACCCTAGGTACATTGTCCTCTTATTATTCCTTGGCAATGATAAGCAAAGTTCTATTTCTTGCCTTTTGTATCCCTGCAGCAGCTCTGCCCAGAACACTCTGACAGGATTATCTGCAGGGTTTATTCTCTTATTTCCTTCAGATCTCTACTAACATGTCACCTTATCAGAGAGGCCACCCTCCCTTGACATCCTATATCAATTAACAACCCTCACTCAGGTACTCCATCTCCCTTGCTATGCTTCATTTTATATCAACAACGGAAGGATTAATCAGGTTGTTCACAGGTTAGTTTTCCTAATCCTCCTCCCGAACACACATGAGTGGAAAATCCATTAGAGCAGGGATTTGGGTTTGGTTTCGAGTACTGTGTATCTCTAATCTCTAGAGAAGAGTGCTTGACATGTGTAACACATAATAAATATCGTTGAATAAAAGAATAAACTTACCAATTGTCTGAGGAAACTCTGAATTTAAAAGCAAACACCAAAAGTGAAACTATCATTCTTTTATTCCATAGTAGCTCACATAAGTATTTTCAATTATTAAGGAATTATTGAAAATACACAATGCATATACTATCTCTAATGTCAAAGTTCCTTTGAGTTTTACTTACATGATTTATTTTTAGGAAACTATGTAACAATGTCTATTGCAAGGAAATGAATTGGTGCTTGTGTCATGTCAAAATATGAAACAAATATTCCAAATGCATGCAACGTTAGCTATCTATAATAATTAATGTATCATCTATTTTATAAAGATCAATTACTATAACTAGCAATAGACAAAATCTATTCTCTTTTTACAGTTTAGAACCACATGAAAGATATCAAAACAAATAATTCCACTTTTATTACCCACCTACCTTAAGTGCCATGCATACCATAAATGTGCATATGTGTATATGCCAAAACCATATTAAATAACTTTGAATTTCATATCTTTTACTTGCAGGTGCTTCAAAAGAGGAGAAATAGATAAAGGCCAGAAAGAGTTTATCTAAAAGAATGTGAAGCAGCTATAGAAGTGACAGGGAGATAAGATAACAAGTCAAATAAATTGAAATTTGACTATGAATAACAGATTCTCTATCCTTTGGGTATACTTTAAGAAGACAACAGCTGGGATCTCCACATCTTTGATTAGGTAGTATTCTTAAGAAAATGTATTATTTAAAATGTCATATAATCTTAACCTATTATTTGTTGAATTAAAAAACATTTCAGCAATTTTTAGTAATGCCAACATGAATTGATCATCTCTTCAACAAAAGTAATTGTGACATTTCCAACTGAGTGTTGCTTCTTTAGATTAGTAAAATTTCAACATTTCTAGAAACATTAAATGGAAAATGCAAAGACTAAACCAATATAAGGTTCATAGTGATTTTATTTTTCCAAAATGCAGCACACAAAATCCTTCCAATCTTCCTATGGGGAATTTAATGGCAAATGAAGGATAAAGTTAGCCTTTATCTTTTCATGAGTCTTTTGAAGGCATGAACACACTGGCAATACTTATAATCTAGGAAGCATGAACTGCATAAAGAATATGAAGATGTCCTTCTGGGAGTTAATGACAGTTTTAAGAGGCCATTAGGTTAACTGATAAAAGTTATGCTTCAAATCTAAAGTGTTTTAAAGAAAGTAAAAAAGACCTGAGCAATGATGAGTAGTTGAACTGTATTTCTCATATGGAATCTGGACAAAGATTGGATTTCACAATGTCAGTAGTGAGCTTCCCAGAATATCATCAGTTTTATTAGTTGATTTTGGTCTACAAATACTACAAGGTGAGTGTATTTGGGAGAGAAGGGGTTAGAGAAAGAAGTGGATATTTTTCATTTATGAATATGTTAGCCTTTGGGGTGCCCAGAGAGGGAAATTTTAACCCTTGCTAATATATATTATTATATTATCACATTGGGTGAGTCATCAAGATAAACACGAAAGTGACAGAAGAGTTGGGAAAAAGAATGTTTCCAGAAATGGTAAACTTCCATCTAGAATTATGTCCAGTAACAATACTCCCCAAATTTTGATGCTGATGTAAATTGAACATCCTAAGGAACCTCTGAGTAGATTGCTGATTCTTCACAGAGCAGATAAGGTCAGATGTGCCACTACTAAACAGTGTTCAGAAAAACACGACGTAGCTGTGTTGATGGATACATGTTAGAAGTTTGTCTCCAACTTCTCAATCCTAAATAGAAGAGGGTAAGCAAACTCAAGCATTGGGTGTGGGAACATAAAATATATTCATATTATGCAAGTTGGGTGGTTTTATAGAAGATTTTCTAAGAAAAACATTCAGTGTTGGTTTTATTATATAATGTTTTACATTATCAATAAATGGCGGTATGATTCCTATTTGTCTTCAGAGTAAATAAAAGATTGGCTGTTATAGTTAATGTGTCGACATGAAAAAATAGGCTACTAATATGAGAGGATAAAATTATTCTCATTGCTATATTTTCATAGTATTTTGAAAAGCTAGCCTTATATTTATACTTAACTACAAGCAGCAGCATGGTTTTATTCAAAATAATCGGATAATTATGAATATGAATTGCCTAAGAAACCAACCAAGAAATAAGGCATTGAAATATTAGTGGAAATTTTATTTTTTTGAAGGAAGGGAAATGTCATTTGTTTGCTAGATGTCACACCAAGATGATCTTTGTTCTACTAGTCAGTCTTTTTGAGTGTCTTAAGGCAATAATCACCCAAATGTGTTTTCAATGAAGAAAAATAATCAGTGATGCTATTCTTTATCTCTCTGTTGAAGTTATAATTTAAACAAGTAAATGAATTACGAACCACAATCAGATCACAATGCCTATGATTATTTCCCCTCATTCAGGTGCTGTGCTTTGTTATTTTTGCATTTTTATTGTCATATAGCATAAAAACATTTATAGTTTTACTTTGATGTTGTTCTTTAGGAGAGTTAAACTTGGGAAATATATTCATGAAGTTAGCGAACTCAGTGGGCATTGCTCATGCAAGTGAATTAATCAAGTTCTAAGTACTTCATAGTTTCATTTTTTTCTCTTTCCTTTTTCCAAGGAAACAACATCAGTAATAAGAAAGTCAAAAATTCTTAATACCTTCTGTGTGCTGACAGGGCATGGCAAGGCAAGGCAACTTTGCAGATGTGTTTTCTACTTTATTAAAGATTTGTCTTACACATGGCCATTAAAGCTAGTTTTTCTTTGCAGAAAACTTTGAGTTTTATTATTATATTTACCTCCCTGAGATAATGAAAAGACAATGCATTTGAGACTTCATTGGTGATTAACTCAGGTGATATTCTTGGTGTACAATAAATTTCTTTTGAAATGGCACTCAGGATGTTTTGTTCTTCCTACATTTGGCTCCACTGGGCATGGTTTCAGAACTTACTATTTTCTTAATGTTTAAGTTTGCTAAAAAAAAATGCATCTGCCCTATTAAAATGCTCAACGTCTATTTTTCAATGAGTTTGAAAATTAACTGCTCTAAAGATGCTATCATTGTATACATAAATAAAAACAAATATAAATGACTACTATGAGCTAAGAAACTCTTTCTTTTTTGGAGGGGTACTGGGGATTGGATTCAGGGGCACTCAACCACTGAGTCACATATCCAGCCCTATTTTATATTTTATTTAGAGACAGTTTCACTGAATAGCTTAGTGCCTTGCTTTTGCTGAGGCTGGCTTTGAATTCACGATCCTCCTGCCTCAGCCTAGAGACATCTTTCAGTCAACTCAAGGGTATCTTCTGAGGTCATTTAAATGCATCATTGATTTTTTAAAAAATAAGTCCCTCCTGTTTCAGCTATGCTGCATTTTTATGCAAAACTGGTTAGTTTAGAAAAACAATAAGTAACCAAAACTTTCTTCTCTATTTTATAAGCTTTCCTTAGGAAATTATTAAATGAATAAATAATAAAATTTGAGACCTTCAAAGTTGTGCATGTTGAATTGAACTGGTAAGTATATTATTGATCTATGCAAAGCATATTTTATTTTAATTGAGTAAAATTCTGATTTTCATTCAACTTTTCATATTGCAAAAAAATGACTCTTCAGTGTTCTTTTAAGAGCAATGATGTCATACTCATGACTGATTCCTCCCATTCTCATAAATCTGTCTCTTTACAAAGTGACTTTGCTGCTCAGATCTTTGATCAAGAAGTGAAGATTATTCCCATGATCACTGTAAAAATTTTCCATAAATTTGACAATTTAAAATAATCAAAGAAATTATTTTCTTATACTTTTGCGACCAGAGATCCAAAACCAAGGTCTCAGCAAACTTATCCTCCATGGAAGTATGGAAGTCTCTCTGGGAACAACTTGTCTCACCTATTTGAGCTTCTGGTGACTGCCAGTATTGTAGCTGCATGACTTGGCTCTCAGGCTCTTGAATGACATTTTTCTTTTTCTATTCTTTTTTTCCCGCTGTTCAGTCTATTGCAAGTACACCTGTCTATAGGTTTAGAGCCTGCTGAACTAAAAAGTGCTAGGTATGTAGCTCAGGGGTAGAGCAGTTGCCTAGCATGCATGAAGCCCTGGATCTGATTCCAAGTACTATAAAAAAATAAAAAGAAAAAAGTACTAAGAATATAAATGACCTCATAAAGACACATTTTCAATATTTGCATAAAATATTGACTAAATGATTATTTGTTAACAGGAAGTTTCATAGAGCTCAATTGTGAAAGGGTTTTGAGTCCAACTGTGGACAATGCATATGGGCGTATGTGTGTGCACACGAGTGTGTGTGCCCGTGAATGAAATTTACATCTCTGGTTCATAAAATGATAAACTAAAGAAATTTAGCAGTGTTTTTCTCCTGTTTTCAAGATTCTTTCATTGGGGTTGAGCATACAAATTAGCATTAGCTAGGACAATGAATAAAATAGTGTAAATTATGGTTCAATTGAGACTTCAGTACTAATATCACTGATGTCATGTGAATCTTTGAGAGCACAAAAGTACCCCGTCATTCAATGCCTGATCAGGTAAATACTAATATATTCATGAAGGAAACAAAAAATTAATAAGTTTAGCTATACCAGAAATAGCATTCTATAGCTTTATTTGCCCAATTTAAAAAATATAAATAAATAAATTATTTCCCTGAGATCTTTGATTACAATAGATATTACCCAAAGGTTATTTGTGAAGATTATATGGCCATACTTATTTCAGAATAGTCTGAGGATATCACTCTAGTGTGCTAAAACAGTCTTAGAACCACAGCCTTAAAACATGAGCGGGCTGTGGTTTTCAGAGATTACATGACCAAAGAGAAATTACAGCTTTGAGACTGGTTTTAGGAACCAGAATAAATATAGCAGAAACCCAGATCCAGAACTGGGTAAAATGCAAACACAAGTGTCCAAAGTCAAAACACCGCACAGTCACAACAGCTAACTGTTACAGTAGCAGAAGTCTTCTTTCATAGCTAAACTTAGATGTTAAGACAAAGTTAAGATTAACCTCTCTCTTAAGATTTTTATGAAATTGTTCAATTGAGTTTCTGTCTATACTTGGACCCTTCTATTCTTGTGGTACTAATCCGAAACCCAAAAGTATCAAGGCTTCTGATTAGTTTTCTATTGCTGTAATTAATCACCGTGAACACAGTGATTTAACATTCAAAAATGCATTATCTTGCAATTCTGTAAGTTGACTATCTCACAGGGTCAAAACCCAGGTGTTGGTAGGGCTGCATAAATTTCTTGGAGGCTCTGGGGAAGAGACAGTTTGCTTGAACTTTGGAGCCTCTAGGGGTTGCCCACAACCCTTGGCTCCTGGCTCACTTCCTCAGGTGTTAAAGGTAACCAAAGCAGGTTAAGACCCTTTTTAGATAGCATCACTCTGATGTTCCTTTCAATCTCCCTCTTACACTTTATTTATTTATTTACTTATTTCTTTGGAGTACTGGGGATTGAACCTATGAGTGCTCTACCATTGAACTATATCCCTAATTTAAAATATTTTGTTTTGTTTTGCTTTGTGATGTCTGTGCATTGTCTGAAAAGTTAGCAGCCAATGACTGGCTGAAATTCAACTGTTTAT
The DNA here is from genome assembly GCF_902686455.1 of Sciurus vulgaris. NCBI lineage: Eukaryota > Metazoa > Chordata > Mammalia > Rodentia > Sciuridae > Sciurus > Sciurus vulgaris. Next base: position 121,477,802 of record NC_136469.1, on the reverse strand, counting down.
AATTTGTATAAGTCTGGATATATTTTACCAAAAAAAAAAGATGCTTGAATTAGGATTTGCTCTATGTAGCAACTCAAAGTATTGAGAAGGACTCAAGCTAATAGTCTCCTGCTTATTTAATTTAGTACCACACAAGAATTTTTCCTTCTACCCCCATATTTCCTATTTGGGGTAATATCCAATAAGGATCCGATCATAGAAATTACATATTCTATCTTTTAACTAGGAGGTTAAGCAGTCTTCTTAGGACAACAGAGGGGGGAAACTGGGTCCCTGCAGATCACACTGAGCTGCTGGATGAAGATTGATCTTGCTTTTTGCTATTCTGAAGGTTGTTTTCTTTTTACTTGAGGAAAAAATGCCTTTATTGTTCAACTTACTTTTATTTGATGTTCTGAAACTGCTGTCAAAATATAAGAAGTGCTGCAAATTATTACTAAAATGTCCAAAAACTATTATAAAAATTAGAAATGTGGAAAATTTGGAAATCTGGAAGAAACTGTCTTAGACTGCTTGGGCTGCTATAACAAAATCCAGTAGATGGAGTGACTAACAGCACGAATGTGTTTCTCATATTTCTGGAAGTGGGGTCAAGTGAAGATCAAGGTGCTGGCTGAGGTCCCTCTTCCCAGTTTACAGAGACAGAAAACTTGCTGTTTATTCATGGTCTTTCCTTGGTGTGTACTTTTAGAGAAAGAATAAGAGGTGTCTGCACTCTCTTCTTATAAGGACTCAATTCTCTTTGATCAGGGCTGTACCTTATGATCTCTTTTAATTGCTTCTGCAAAGATCCCATCTCTAAATTTAGTCAAATTGAAAGTTATGTTAGTGGGAACATGAATATTTAGTTCACAACAGAAGCTAAATGTAATAAATGTTATATAATATAATAAAATATTGTAAATTTATGATAAAAATCACATATAGTAAATTATGCACAACCTAGCATATATTATACATTATGCATTATTTATGATATTAGATAACATAGTAAGATAATGTAAAATATATGTTACGTTATATAACATATGAGGGATAACAAAAACAAGATGATATAGAATAGATCATAGATTATAATCTATAATTTGTAATAAAATAATCTATAAACATAACATGCTTTGCATAAGTTAAATATGTATATTTAATAAAGTATAGTATATTACTGTAATAATATTTTTTACCCTCTTTTAAATTTGGAATTGTATTTGAAATTTTCTGCTTTGATAAGCATTTTATTTTAATCATGATGTTTATGTATATGCTGTTAAAACTATTGGTAGAGTGAAAATGGGTGCATACACCTCATTCAAATACCTGCATATTTTCTTTTAGTGAATTTCTAGAAATGATATGATGTTGAATTTTGAAACATTTCAAATTTCAGGAAAAGAATATTAGTTTACACAAGCATTAATGATGTTGGAGATTAGTGATTGTCTGCTCCCATAATGATACTAAAATTTTTCATTAATTTTAACCTTTCATATTCATAGCAGTAACTCAAGTTTTTGTTCGTATAACTTTAGTAAACAGACATTTCAGTCTTACTGGATGGAGACTACTTTATTTACATTTAATTTCCCCCCTTTCTATTTAGAGTATTAAACAGCTGCAGGGCTTCTTTTCTCATTTTGGGTGGTATTTTCTGCAGTGCTGATGTTGGAACCAGGAGTGTCGCCCATGTTAAGTAAACACTTTACCACTCAACCTACACCCCTAGCCTTTGAGATGCTTAAAGGATAGGATAGGCTGTGGTCTTACTGTTCATGGGGAGCTTAACTCAGGGAATAGGAGAGTCTGATGTTTGTAAACATTCTCTTAAACAGAAGCATACAATATTGTTTGCATAAGTTCCAGAGGCGTATGATGTAGACCTGAGAATAAAAGCGCAGTATATAATAATAATTGGCTGTTTCCTTTACTCTGGCAGGAATATTATTCCATCAATGCTCTCCCAAATACAGATTGTATGAATTTAAAAAAGCAGCCCTTTTTCTTAGGACACCTTACTGCCTGCAAACTGCTGGCAAATTGTCAAATTGTAAACCTATAATATAGAAATCTGCAAATCTGAGAGTTTTATCCCTTGGAATTATGTCATATAAAATATATGTGTAAAAAGAATAATTAGAGTTTACCAACACTTTGCCAAAACAGGTTTTAAGGTATTTTAACAAATTTTGTTTTTTGATTTTTTTTCATTTATATGTGCACACACATACACATATGCATGAATCTATACATACATATCTTTTCATGTACCCCTACAGTTTTCCTGAAGTTCTCTAGTTTTAAGTTGTATAAAGAAAAACTTTCCTCAGTCCATGAATAAATGTGTGCAATTTAATTCTAGGTGCTTTATGGAGTTTTAGTGAAAAGTGAATTTATTTTAAAAGGAAATAAAATTTTAAAAAACTCACCATCTTTTATTTACTTAAAGTAGATTTATTTATTTATTTATTTATTTACTTACTTACTTATTTATGTATTTAGTGCCAGGGATTGAACCCAGGGGTGCCTAACCACATCCCCATCCCTTTTTATTTAATTTTCTTATTTTGAGACAAGGGCTCGCTAAGTTGCTGAGGTTAACTTTGAACTTGTGATCCCCCTGCCTCAACCTCCAGAGCCTCCAGAGCCACATCCTGCTGCAGTAGCCATTTGAGAAGAATTATTCATACAAAACCCACCCTTCGTTACCTAGACATGAAAGTCCTAGACTCCCCCCACCTTCAAAACATACCTCTCCACCTCTCTTTTCCTTGCTCTCAAGTTATCTTCTCTCTTCTGACATCTTTCTTCTCTCTTCTCTTTTTCTCTTTCTCCCTCTCTTTCTACACACACACACACACACACACACACACACACACACACACACCCCACATGCATGCATATGATTAACTACACATATTCTCTGCCACATTAGGAGTGTAGTCTTCCTTACCTCAATGACTCAAACTTCAATGGCAATGCTTTGGGCCAATGAAATGTGAGAGGGAGTGAAATTTGCTGCTTCTGAACCCATGCAGTTAGAGGGCCATGTGTTTCACTATTTCTTTTCTCCCTCTGTCACAGGACATGCTTTGATCACAGAGAACATGCTCCTGTGGAAAAAAAAAAAAACTACTTACAATAGACATACAAAGTTTACAAGAAATAAATTTTGGTTGTATGAAGCATACATTGGAGTCTTCTTTGATGCCACAATATTACCTATTGTTAAGGCACTCTATATAATAGATTGCTTGAAATTTATGCATATTGAGGTAATTTTATAATTCAGGAAAAATGAAAATATCAACAAAAGTGTTCTTTTCTGTGCTGGAGGTATTGTATTATATTTTCTAATAGAATATTTTATGAATCCTTTTTATTGTTATACATGTAGTAAATCCTAATGAATATATTGTGTGCATTACAATGTATAATATGTATTCTATTGTACAATTTATTATGCATTATATGCGTATGATGTATATATTAGACTATTGTTAAAGTACATTTCAATTATTTATTTAAATCTCTTTTATGAACACAAATCATTACAATAGTCATGAAAGTACTCCCTTCTCTTCTTAATACATTTTATCTGCTAGTCTATTTGTTTAGTTTGAAATATAGCTAACCAATTAGGTCTATTAATTTTACCTTTCAGATTTCCTTTACTTTAATTACTTTTTTTCTTGACATTTATAGAAATAGAAAAGGTGCACTTTTAATGATTACAGTTGTGTTCCTGTTTAGTTAAAAGAAGTAAAAATGTCCAGTGTCTGTGGAGAGGGGAAGCCAAATTTGAGTTACATTAAGTGAAGATCTCGGATATTTGTTCAGATTGGTCAATGATTTGGTAGTCAAACAAACATTTCTCAGTCAGAGAAATGAAATGTAGAATGTCTACCTGGCCAGAGTCCCTAAGTTATAGGAAGACAAACAGTTCTTTGCACTAAGCAATTTCCCCAAACTCCAAGGGTGGAAAGAGCTACTTACTGTCTCCCTTGCTTCCTGGATTTGTTTGTAACCATCTGGATTTTCCTCTCACTCATCTTTACTTTGAACCGTTTCATCATTTGCTTTTGAATTTTTTCTATGAGCAGCATTTACGTTCTTCCACGGGAAATGTTAACTCATTCATACATAGTGTAACAAATAATTTATTTAATGTCTGTCACCATCGCAAATTTATAACTCATTTTCCATTGTTTCCAATTATTTATGTATAGGATTTATTTTTATTTTAATAAGCTTCTTTCCCTAATTATTTGGAAAGAATAAATTATAGATTCTGCTTTCAGTGGAAATATAGCTAAAATTTAATTTTTCTAATTATCATTTGGCCTAATTTTTCTTCTCAACTAAGTACCATTTTAAAAAATGCTTAAAAAGTTTAAGTCATCAGAAATGTCTAGATGATGATTAGTATAGATCATTTTGCCTTATAAGTTCCTTCAATCAGCTAATTTTACATTTCAGATAAGCAAACATAAATATCTTCTTTCACTTATGACTTTAAATGAATCTTTAAAAATATTTCTTTAAAAGTAATCCTGTTCCACTTCTTTTTGTTCTAAAAACAATTATAATAATTACCATATCATATACCATATATCCGACATTGGTTTTTTATATTTTAATTGATTATTTAAAATTCTTAGTATTTTTCTTGTTGCTGTGCATTATGGAAGTATTATATGATATTTTTACAGTAAATTTGTTTCAATTTTTTGAAATGAATTTAGGATTATAGATTTATTTTTTTCTTTTGCTTTTGAGATGCTTCTGAGTCATAGACTGAATTATTTTTTATCTTGATTATAATAAAATGGAAATTCTATAACCCAAACAAAAAAAGCCAGCTTCACAGCCTGTTTGCTTCTTACATACCATGGCAGATCAATAACTAAAGTACTTCATACTATCTTTACTCAATGACATACTCTAAGCAAGATATTTCACATCATATAAGAGAGCACACAGACATACGTATTTAGACAAATACACATTTAGGTAAATTAAAAAAATCATGAGATGTGTTGCTGAAAAGTGCTCAAATATTTTTGTTCTATTCTGTAATCCTTTTGAAATGCTTTCAAGAGTCACTAAATTTATTTCAAGATCCAATGTTTAGTGGTATTCTGCAATTTAAACTCTATTGAATGGGATTACTTGTACTATCTGCAGCATTCTAAGAAATTTTAATTGTGAAAACGCTGGCAGACCTAAGCTGGTCTTCCTCACTCTTGGTGGGGGAAAAGTTGAAGGAGGCAGTCACAAGCCTTCTTCCCAGTCACTGTGCAGATGCCAACAATTTTGTCTACCACCTTTAATCTTCTAAGTTTATTGAGGTCCCTGGAGCACAGTGGCCATATAAATTGAGCCTCTCTTCTCCTTAAATAACATTTTCTAGGAAAATTTTCATGAAGCACTGCCCAGGGGGGATCTTCTGAGATTTTAAATGAAGGAATGGACCTCCTTCTAAATAGATTAGGTGCACAGGGGACAATAACCAGCAAACTTAAACAAAAAGAAACATCAAGCACGGATTCAGCATTCATTCTTTTTCAGTACAAATTAATACACATCTTTAATAGTGTGTTTCAAACTATGAGATCCATTAGGTGGTCAGGAAATCAAATTAGTGCACCTTCAGTCAACATTATTTTAGATTATTTAGTAAAGCAAAAGCAACATCCATAGTATTATTTCAGAAGGATCTTCTTCAGGTTACCAGTGTGTCTGTATGTTCATTATAAGGTCATGATATAAAACATCGTTTTTGTTGTGGATAGTGGCCATTGAAAGTCTGAAGGTGCCTGCTTTGCAAGATATGGTACAGAAATTTAAGTTCGAGATACAAAGAAAAATATTTATGGTCTTATTTTCTCTATCTCAGAATTCTTACATGGATCAAACTAGAGGGATTTCCCCAACCCCCCTTTTTAATGCAACTTGTATTTTTTTGCTAAGGCACTTTTTGTTTCCTTAAATTTCCTCCACAAGTCTCACAGCTAACTTCTCATTTTGGTCTACATATTTTCAGTCTTTGATCTCTATCTTGATAAAATGTTTAACTTCACAGGAATCTCTAAGGAGATAATACGGAGAATTTCTTTCTCTCCAGTGCTATGCTCATTTTCTTCCATTATGTTGTATCAGCTTTTCCTTATATTGATTTTTTTTTTTTTTTACATTCTTTTATTCCCCCTGGTAACTCATCCTTGAGCATAATGAGTTCTGTCCTCTTGCTGCATTAACTACCAAATAGTATAACTGAACTTCCTTGATTCCTTTAAATATTTACCTGGATGCTTTAGATTTTTCATATCAGATCAAAAACTGAAGAACTAATAGAGATGGGTCAGTGTTAGTACCTTGGAGAAGAGCAGCCTGGAGAGAACAGAAATAGAATTGTTGTGAAAGTCATTCCTGGGAAAGAAAAGGTTTATGTTAATTTCATGACTTTGTAAGTCTTTTTTCTACCTGTATATTTATTTATTTATTTATTTGTTCTAATTACCTAACAACAGTAGAATGTGCATTTATACATTTTAATAAGATCATACATAAATAGAGCATAATCTCTCATTTTTCTGATTATACATATTGCAGGATCAAATTGGTCATGCAGTCATACATGTACATGAGGTATTAATGTCTATTTCAATCTACTATCATTCCTTCCTCTATACCTCTTCCCATCCCTTTACTCCCCTCTACCTAATATAAAGTAACTCTCTTCTTCATCATGCCCCCCACAGCTTCCACATAACAGAGAAAACATTTGGCCTTTAGATTTTGGATTTGGCTTATTTCACTTATCATGATACTCTCTAAACCATACATTCACCAGCAAATGCCAGATTTCACTCTTCTTTAAAGCTGAGTAATAATACATCATATATATATGTGTATATATATATATTTATTTTTCACATTTTCTTATCCATTCATCTGTTGAAGGGCATCCAGGTTGGTTCCATAGTTTAGCTATTGTGAAATGAACTGCAATAAACATTGATGTGGCTGTGTCACTGTAGTAGGCTTATTTTAAGTCCTTTCAGTATAAACCAAGGAGTGGGATAGCTGGGCCAAATAGTGGTTCCATTCCAAGTTTTCTGATGATTAGCCTAGTGCTTTCCATAATGGTTGCACCAATTTCCATTCCCACCAGCAATGTATTAGTGTACCTTTTTCCTCACATCCTCAACAACATTTATTGTTGTTAATATTCCTGAAAATTGCCATTCTGATTGGAATGAGATGAAATCTTAGAGCTATTTATTTATTTATTTATTCATATTTTTTCTTTGGTACTGGTGATTGAATCCAAGGGCACTCTACCACTAAGTTACATACCCAGCCCTTTCTAATTTATTTATTTTTTATTTTAAGACAAGAGTTCAATAAGTTGCTGAGGCTGTCCTTGAACTTGTGATCCTCATGCCTCAACCTGCCAAATAGCTGGAATTATAGGTGTGTGCCACCACCCCTGGCCCCATTTTTTACTTTATTAAGCAGCAATTTACAAGATAATTGGAAAGGACATGGTATAATTTTCTATGTTTTTCTCATGAAGGTTTCATCTTGTTTGTTTCTTCCTTTCCTATTTTCCACCTTAAATGTCTATTTTTGTCATTTCTTGTACAAGGGGATTCTATAATGCTATATTACTAAATCTATATTACTTTCTGAGAATAGTATCATCTTCTCTTCAACATGTATATGCTTTTGCTTGAGTGAAGTTTTTCATGATCTTCTGATCTTCCATTTCCTGACTATAAGACATTTTATTTTCTGTGGTTGAATTTAAGCGAGCTTTCATTTTATTTCTTAGATATCAATACCATTGAGGCTTTGAGAAATAAAAATAATCATTACATTAATTGCAATTTGTACCAGCCATTCTGCTAAGCCTTTTGTGTACATGTGACAAAATTTGCTAGCTATCCAGGATACCCTTTTCCATTCTTTGGCCACACAGATCATATTTCCCAATATTTCTTGCAGTTGGGTACAATTGTGAGACTAAGGTCTGCAAGTTATTCATCTTTGAGAATCTTTCCCATAAAAAAAAGTCAGGTGGACTTGTCTTACTATTTATTTATTTATTTATATTTACTGACTCAACTATGATAAGCCTAGTTCTCTGATAACGAAAAAATGAAGAGTCACTGACCTAACCTGAATTTCCACTCGATAATTTTATATGAATAGGAAATAACATTAAGCTACTGAAATGTTGGTTTTACTGTTTAAGTGGCAGCATAACCTTATATAACTAGTACTTACCATCTCATATAGTTCTCATGACAATATTTAGAAATAAGCATTTTTATCCTTATTGTAGAAATGAGAAATCTGAGTCATTCGGAGTAAATGTGCGCAAAATTAAAAACGTCATAATTTAAACCTAATTTTCTGACTCTGTACCCTGTGTTCTCATCTGCCTCATTTTAAAAGAGACAGGATTTGGAACAAGTTTATTGAGGAATATCAACTTAGAAGATTATAAATATGAAATGCCTTCATTTTTTCCACTAAACAACAAGATTTTAAAGTGTCTGTTGAGTTCTCTTTCCCACCTCCCCACATCTCTCTGCTTCCTGCTGACCACATCCTGATCTGTACTCCTCCACCACATTCTTTTGCCCTGATGTTCTACCTCAGCTTGTTCCAGAGCAATAGAGACAGCTGTCTACAGATTGGGACCTCTGAAACCATGAGTTCCAAATAAACTTTACCACTTCTAAAACTGTTCTTGTCTTGGTCACAGAGATATAAAAGCTAATTAAACAGAAATTGGTAAAAGAAGTGGGGTCATTGCTTTACATTAACTTGACCATGTGGTTTAGAAACATTTGGAGAATTGTGAAATTTGTGGGAGGGATTTTCACAAGTTTAGAGATGGAAGCCAGAAAAGTTTTAGACTGCCACAAGTATAACTTAACAGACAATTCTGCTGAGAACTCAAAAAGCAGGATTGTGGTCAGTAAAGACAGATTTGGAAGGTTTCAGAGAAAAAGAACTATATTGGAAACTGGATTAAGGCCATTCATGCTACTTTCTGTAAGAAGTTGTCTACATTTTGCCATATCCTGACTCTTTTTGTGAGACTGAATTTAAATATGATGTACTAATTAATCTGGTGGAAGAAATTTCTAGGTATGAATATTGCTGATAGCTTATATTCCTATGTACTTTGATAATCAGGGGCAGAAGGCAAAGCAGAATAATTAGAAAATTTTCAAGTTTTGCCAGAAAATTGTGCATAAATCTAAGGCTTAGGACATTGTGGTAGTTAAAAAACATAAAGCCACTAAAGAGATGCTGCTAAGAATTTTCCCCAGAAACAATAGGAAAGATAGTTTGAAGGCATTTCATGAATTGGCAACATCACATCCATCTCAGGCTCAAGGTTGCAAAAGTAAATATTCCTTTCAGAAGAGACCAGTGGTGCACTCAGCCCACACAAAGGAGCCTAGGAAGTCATTTCAACATGCTCAGTCAGTCACCCAGGTACTCAGAGATTGTTGCTGCCATGGTTCCTAAAAGTTCGGCTACTACTCAAGATGGTGGTAGACCTTGGCATCAACCTCATGGTGCTGGCTTTGCAGGATGCTGGATGCTGGAATTAGGAGGTCATGGAAGCTTCTGCCCAGATTTCAAAGGAAGGCCTGGAAGGCCAGGCAAAGTACAGCAGGGCCTGAGTCCCTGTAGGTAGTTACTGAGAAGGCAATACCTGGAGATATGAGGAGGAAGTCAAAGCTACAGCAGACCCTATAGAAATTAAGAAACTCCAGTACCAGTCTGCAAAGAAAAGGTACAGAAATTGAGCAGACACAAGGCAAGAGTGTGCCCTGTGGGCCCCACCCAGAAAGATCATAGGGGTGCAGCTATGCAAGCCCAATGGAGAGACCATCAGAAAGCCACGTTTCCCAGATGTTGAACATGGAGCTACAGGTCTTGTTTGCCCACCAGAATTTCAGTCTCATTTTAGTCCCATAACTTCTTTCTCTGTCTCTCTTTTTCCTTCGTGGAATGAAAATGCATGCTCTGTGCCTTTATATATCTGATATGTGTAACTTGCTTTTTATTTTTGAAGGAGCTCACACTGAGTTTGCCTTGAGTCTCAGAGGAGACTTTAGACTGGGACAGTTAGGCAGTTCTGAAACTGTTGAGACTCTGGGGACTCTTGGAAATGGACTACATCCTTTCGGAACTATTCATTTGTAGTAGAGGCTGTGGTTCTAGCCCACGCTCATGCTCCCTAGCTCACCTTTTAGAATGTTTCCTTCTACTTCTCATTCATCAGCATCAGCTGAGGTCTGATCACTGCTACCAAGTCTGATCCAATACTGCAAGGGGAAGTGAGCAACCAATGCCCGGAACAGTAGTAACAGTATTAATCTCTTCGCCTCTTCTGTGACTTTGTAGGGAGAAAGAACCTCATGTCTTTTATGGAGAAATAAAGGAAGAGAATGAATGGTCCTCCTCCAAAAGTGGTCTCCAAATTTTCCTCTGACTTATATCAAGCGAAGTTACATAGTTCTGGTAATAGATAATTTGATGTTGGTACGTGGGAAACTGATGTTCATCACTGTGAAGCTCAACAGTCAACTTTAGAGAAACTGGATATAACTTAGCACTAACACAACCTTCTTACATTTTTAATTAAATGACTTGATCAAGTCAAAGTCCCAAAATTAAATTGTCACATGGCTAACTTTAAATTCGATTTCCAGACTCTTGATATAATACTTTTCTAAATAAAACATTTGGAATGCCTGTATAGTATTTTTAATAGCAACAAATAAAAAAGCAAATATCAACAAATATATTTATTTATTATTTATACATATATATGTATAAACATTTTGATTTTGTGAATTGATTACATACATATATATATATTTTTTTTCATTGAAGAAAGAAAAATATTTTGTCTTAGGATTGTCTTATGAAGGGCAGATTCCTCCTTTTAAGTTATGTAGGGGCTGGCCATAAAGAGAAAGGCATTTCTAAATGTGTCAAAAGAAATAGTGTGCAAGATAAGGAAAATGTTGCTATAGCTAAATGCTTTTCATTAGCTCAGGAGTACATTTTTCTTCTGATAAATTATATGATCAGGTCATCTTTCTATGATAGAATTTAATATGGATTTCAGCATCACAATATTCACATACTTATCCTTTATTTATGAGGACAATTTCAGAATATGATTTTTCTCAGCCTCTCAGTGATATCTGTTAAATGTCCATTTTGGTTTAAAGCTGCATCATGGAGACGCCCTGGAGATCAAATTTCTTTTCTGCAGTTTTCGTAATGCTATAACTCATTGCTGCTCACAAATGCAGCTCCCACATTTCTCACTTACGAAAGTTTGATCCACAAAGAGCAACTTACATTTAGCCTATTAGAAATACATTTACAATTCACATTCTTCTCCAAGACAGCTATAAGTAAAACAAAGAGCTAATGGTTTAGTGGAAATATCTGGATTTATTTCAATTATATTTGAGAATTTGAAATCAAAGATAGTATTAAACTTTGTATCTTAAAAACAAGATGATGAAATGTATCTCCTCCAGCAGAATCCTTACTGTATTTCTATAAGGTTTTCTTTTTAATATAACCTCAAATCCATATTTTCTGAAATACTTCAGACCAAACTATGTTGAAATAAATTAAAAGGTTAGGCTATACAATAATGCATTTTAATGTCATTACCTCTCAGGTTTATCAGTTGTTTATGCATTGTTTTGTAAAACATTGTTTCACAGCACATTGTTTCATCTAGAGTTTGGGTATCATTCTACCTTCTATGCTTGCCTTTTCTTGTCTTTTTTCTCAAACTATTTTACAGAGATAAGCATCCTTGGTAGGTTTTTAATTATTAGCCTATTCTAGGGTCAATGAGTTTTCTATTTCCCATTAATTCCTATAACACTAATGTTTATTCATATTAGTAGTGGAGAAATAACACAAGGGGTAAAGCAAAATTAAAACTTATTTCATGAAGAATTTTATAGAAGACACTTTAAAGAAAACCAGGAAAACTAAGTGTGAGTTTGCAACGGAGCAAAGTTGTTTTCCTTGGTTGTGCACTTTGGTATTTAGAAATCACCTTGAGTAGGAAAATACAACAGGAAAACGATAAGAAAGACACCTTCAATATATCATGTAGTGATAATAATCAGTGAGCCAATGTGTATAAAGAAACAAAGCAAATACAGTATTCTCCATTGAAGAGCATTCACTTAACTATAAATTGTGTAACTTTTATTACTGGAAGAAGAAAATAATCTCTTTAAATGATATCTCCATACATAGTATTTATACATAAAACCATATTCATTTTGAACCCAAAGAACATATAAATATATGACTGAACATAATTACCATAACCCAAACAATGTCTGTGTGATAAATTATTGTAAAGCAAAGATATTAGGTGTGCCCTGTATTTTCGAATTGTTTCTACAAATTTGTGTGCTTAATGTCCTTTGATGACTTCCCATTGCTCTTTAGAATAAAAATTCTGAACTTAGAACACAAGTCAAAAAACATGCACATCCTATTCCCTGTCTTCAGAGTCAGATCTTCTGTTGATATTCTCCTCAAAATTTTCACTGATCCAAACAAGGTCGGGTTTTCAGCCCCTCCAACCCAAGGGTTTCTTCCTTAGGGTCTTTATGTGCATTTCACAGCTATCCCTTCCTCTACTCTATCCTTCCCCTTCTCTATCCTTCCATCCCTCATCTTCAGATTTGCTCCTGTGTGTCCTTCAGTTTTAGCCAACGGTGGCAGCCACCTGTACTGAGATCTGTGAATTCCACCTCAAATTTAAAATTTATGTTCCTGGAAATATTTTTCTTAGCCTTACATATTTTGTATTTCATGGAGCATCTTTATTCATGCATTTAATGATGGACTTAATGCACGTCAGCTATGAGGGAGTTAAATTCTTTGAGGGCAAGAACATTATTTTGGGATTTAGTTTTTCAGTTAGTGCTTAACACAGTGCCTATTCTACACTTGAATTAGTTAATAATTTGAATACATATGAATTTTTTTTTCTGATAACTTGGAAACAACTCAAACTAAAATTCCTGGAAGATGACATAACAAAGGGAGCAATGTGGTCTCTAGATGATGTAGTATTAATGTTTGTGTGGGTGTGAAGATACTTAAGTAGGGAAGACTCAAGGTGTGTACAGGACACCTGTCTTCTGAAACTTCATCTTGGGCTTATATTTCTGGCCAACTCTCTTCAAATATTGTCCTAAGTAGAATGCAGGAGGAAAACTGTGAGAACACACCACAGAAGAAAATGTAGGTACTTCTTCTTCCAAAGGCTAGGGCATGATAGACATTTGAGGACACAACATTAAAGTATTAAGCTTTAAAAGTTGTGTGGCTTTTTTTTTCTCTAGCATAAAAACTGGAAGAAAAAATACAATAAATTTAGTCTGCCCCTTTGCTCAAGGAGATTGAGCCAATTTTTATGCCACTTCTGCTCTTTATGCCTGCTTCTGCTCAGTTCATCACTCGATATTGTAATTTGGCTTTCTCTGTCTTTTTCTCTTCTGGCTTTGAACTCCTTTAAGGATAGAATTATATACTTTTATCAATAATTTTACTAATTTAAATAAGTGTTTCATAATCATTTTAAGACGCTGATTCTCAAAAAAGATCAATTTGACTTTTCAGATCAGCCCATTCCATTCCTCCAAACTACAAATGAAACAATGTTATCAGGAGATACAACTATCCTTACTTTATGTGAGGCATTTTAATGTTTTCTACTCTATTTTTATTTTTGAAATATATTCTTCACTTGGTGAACTTGAGTAATTTCATTAGTGAGTAATGATTTGTGACCAACAGTTTTGGAAAACAGTGCATTAGTTTTGCAAACTACAAGAAGGAAGCGGACATGTCTGATGAGCCTCAAGGACTGAACACTGACTGGAACCTGTTAAATTTGATGAACAAATGACTGTACCTTTAGCACTCAGAAACACTGAATGGCATTTAATATCTGAGTACTGAATGAATACACAACAAGCCCTCTCAAATTTTGAAAGAAGACTGGAATACTTTTGCATTCTCATTTTGTTTGTATAATGTAAATAAATGTGCAATGAAGTCACAGCATTTTAACTTATTGAAATACTTACATTGAACAACATAAATGTGCAATGAAGTCACAGCATTTTAACTTATTGAAATACTTACATTGAACAACATGAATGCTTAACATTAAAATGAAATAAAATGATACAATTGACATGGTACATAGGGCATTTGCAAAATTATTGATTTAAAACAATCAGTATGATTCATTATTGGGACATAAAATAAGGTTAAAGTTGTTGATGAATTTCTCTTTAAGTTGTGGTGGTATGTCTCTGTCCTTATGTAACATTTTTGGCAAAAAATATTCAAGTTCAATTGTGATATATTTTATGATAGGAGGCACACTTTGTATGAAGGATCTCTTCTCTGTGGCATAATTTGATGCTTTAAAATTTTTAACTTTAGAAATAAAGTATCCTAATTGGTGATTGTTCTCAAAACATGCTTGTTAAAATGCAAACATGTAAACAAACTGAAAGTTGTACTGTGCTAAGTAATGATGAGTAACATAAGCAAACTGAGCTAACCAAAGGAACTGTTTTGAAATAGAAATAAATGATGTTTTGTTTAGTATGACATTTCTAGCAGGGCATAATGGCCATGACCCTAGAGTGTCACCAAGAAGGCAGAAACTGTGAAAGACCTGGGGATGTCACCAGTCTTTGGGAAAATTAAGAATCTTGAGAACCAAATACTTCTGCAGTTTCACTCTTCAGTTTTCCTTGCCAGTATCTTCATTCATTAAATAGATTTCTAACCAATCTCCACGTGTATGGTCTAAACCTTTCTGCACCTTGGTCAAGATGAGTGCTTACAAATTCAAATCTACTTCTGCTATTCTCCAGCTCAAAAATCTTACTGACTCCCACATCTCTAAAAGGAATAAAAAATAAATAAAACCATAGAATGACACATAAAATCCTGTTAAGATTGGCTTCTGCTTTACTTCTTCCACATCTTCTTCATCTACTTCAATCATAAGCACCTGTTGAGTTAAACACTAATCAGTACCTAGGAAAGCTTATAGTAAGATAAGAAGAACTCTAAAGAATGTGATAATGAAGATAATGAAGGAAATGGAGAGGGAAAGTGGGCCACTTCCCTTACCTCCGATCTTTAGGTGAGAATCAAGGCAGACAACTTTGGTTTTAGAGTAAACAGACGTCATGAAACCTCTGAAGAAATCCATCAGCATGGTGGGCATGCAACCTAGCCCTATATTCCCTCCACTTGTTGTGGACATGGTGAACCCCTAAGAGGGTGTGAGTAATAAAATGTCAGTCCCTTGTCTTTTCTTTGGGATCCATAAATTCATGCTTATTGTTTTAGAGTCCTGAGGTTGAACAGCATCATGACCACCATCATCAACAACAACAACATTAACAACAGCAAAACAGGTCTCTCTGTTCCCTGAATGTACATTTCTTAGGAATCTCTGTGCACACGATATCTCCTCTCCTTGACAAACTTCCTGTCTTCAACTACATATTTAGTTATTATTCATCTTTTAAATGTTAATTCACTTGAAAGCCCTCTCGTGAAGTCTTCTCAGCCTCTGTCCCTGGCTTCTGTAAACATAAGTCTTTTTCAGACATATGAAGGCTATATAATGGTGGTCAGAGCTGCACAGGCAATGAAGGGAGACTACCTACTATTTTATTTCCAATTTTATTAGTGTTGTAACTTGCTGAAACTACAGCCAGCTACTTGATTTTTCTCAATTTCAAATTTCTGTGTAAAACAGAAATATATTATGCAGAATTTTGAAGCTTGTGGAGAATGACATATATATGCACAGGTTAAAAGTAAGTTCCTTGCTTTATTTTAAGATGTTATATTTTTCAATTAGGAGAATATATTCAGCTTTGCATTTTATTTTCCTTTGAAGAAATAATTTGTCATCATCTGCATCTCTTTCTTCTTCCTCATAATGGTGATGTTAACAACACAAACACAGACATTTATACGGCACTCGCTAAGTACTAAGTATTGTTCTAAGTGTCTTGCAAATAATATCTCACACAACCCTCGGAAGAACATTCTAATATTATTTCCACTTAAAGAAGAGGAAACTGATTCTCAGTGATGTTGAGCAATTGTCCAAACTAGCACATCTTATAGCACAGATGCTGGGTCAGATCTCTAAGCAGTCTGGCTCTGAAGTGTTTCTTCTAATCACTACCATGTACTGCTTTTGCTGTTATTCTACTATCAGTCTCTGACTGGCCTAGACTTGATTCCACGTTTTAATATTGTTTCCTCATCTGTGAAATGGGAGAAATAAAACATTCTGAGTCATGAAGAAGGTCAAAACAATGACTGAGGAGGGCATTAGTGCTTAATACATGACAGGAAACAGAGATTAAATTTATGTTGGTTCCTAACATTAAGATATTTCTTTCTGATCTGTGATAGATCACATGTGGGATATGTGTACTGTTTCTAACAAACTTAATATTTCCTCAAAACACATTAACAGAAGGAAAGAATACTTTATTATCTCCAAACTTGTTCATAATCAAGTCACTTTCTCACCTACAGTAAACTTTGACTCCTTCTCATAATAATGGCTCATGGTTTTCCAGAATATTCCATGCAATATCATGCCTGTTAGTAGTCTCACCTTATCTCCAGTTTTACTTTTCATGGTTCAGTTACCTGTGGTCAAGAAGGGCAACAAGTAGCACAGTAAGATATTTTGAGAGAAAGGGAAAAGCCATATTCTTATAATATTTATTACAGTACATTGTTGCAATTGTTGTTTTATTACAAGTTATCATTGTTGATCTCTTACTGTGCCAAATATACAAATTAATCTTTATCACAGTCTGCAAATATACAAAATGGATTTCCAAAGGATAAGAGAGGACCATTTGTACTTTCATTCTGGATATCATCTATTTTGAATTTTCCATACTCTCTTTAATGAGCTATAAGTCATTAATCCTCTAAAGCCTGGATTCTTCCAAACTTTGGGGGGAAAATTGAATACTGTTTAATGTCCAAGAATTTTCTCTCTTTCAGAGAGCATGTGACATTTGGCTTGGGTGCCTTGTTTGTATTTCTGATTTTCATATTGGATAAATGATCTTTGAGGAATGGCCATCTCTACAATTCTATGTCTCCCACACACCATCCAACACAGGGGCAGGCACATGAAAACTATATAATGACTCACAATTTTGTGTCACTATAGGTATAGACTAATGGGAATAATTTCATAATTGGATTTGTCTTCTCTATAGTTCAATTTTGTTCTTTAGTGAAAAATGTCTAGAATTATTGTTATGATTATTATTTCTGTTTTAAAAATACATGGTAATTATTTTTAGAAGTGTAAATGGTTGCATGTGTATAAACTGAGTGATTAAAAGATATCATTTTACAAATGTACCATGTGAGTTACTTCTACTCCAACATGAAGACATATGAATTAGTCCTATTTAACTCCAGTGTGGAATTAATTGAGAATAACAAGTGCTGGTTTTGGCAAATGTTGGTTCCCAGAATTAAAACTCATCTCCAAGCCCATGTTAGTGCTAGATAGAATCTGATAAGTTCCCTAAGACTTAATATTTTTTTTTTCTTGTAATCATCACATCTTCTAAGGAAACCATACTTAAACCTCAAAGGGACTCTCTTTCATCTCAGTCTGCATTCAGAAGTCTTTTATAGGCAACAAAAAAATCGTATTATGTGTTTGTCAAGATAGAATGATTTCTAAATGTACTGTTATTATTACTCACCAATAAATGATTTGGAAAGAAAAGTATAAGATGCTGGAGAGGGGAGAAATTACCTGATTTGATTTTTATAAAATAATAAAAGGAGGTTCACATTAAAAATGACATTTAAAAGTCTTCTATAAAAGTGTTTTTTAAAGCAATTTTTATTTGAGAATGAAAAATCCTGACATTAGAGAAGGTATTAAAATATTGTTTACACGGTGCAGTGATCCTGCAGTCTGCTTCAACCTGGGCTTCGGCTTTTTGAAATGAGGTCCAGTTGCTGCACTGTAATAATGGCCTGCCTTTATTTATGCACCTACCCATTGTCTTTGATGTCAGGTAATAGCTGCAAATCAAATGGCATATTGTCATTCCTTGTCACATATCCTGCTCCTTAAGCATTAGGATAAACAGATGTGGCTTAGCCAAAGCTATTGTCAGCAATACACTACTTCCAGTGACAATAAATCTATCCACTAATGATATTAGGTAATAGAATTGGTCTTTTGCACTATCTTTTCCCACTGCTCTATTTTAAGGCAATGCCTTTGTAAACAAACACTAACACAATGCAAGGCATCACATGGTGTGAAGTAAGCTGGATCCATTAGCATGTTGTGAATCTGGGGCCAGGAAAAATAAAAGAATAGAATATGATCGGCACAGTCTGGGAAAAGAATGCTTTGTACAACATAAGCGAACTGACAAAAGGCAAGATGGCTTAGTTTTATTTATAAAAGCCTTTACATGTTTCTACATTTATTAAAAGTTGACCCTCTTGAACTCTGTCTGAATGATATTAAAATGCTGACAGAGAGACATGAAGGAAGAGTCTGCCAAACATTTTTTTCTATCGTTGGTGTTGTTTTCTATTTATTTTACCCTAGATTAAAAAAAAAAAAAAAAGGAATAAGGGAATTAGGGAACTTACTGCTTGTCATTTCAATATCA
Source organism: Sciurus vulgaris (assembly GCF_902686455.1). Lineage (NCBI taxonomy): Eukaryota > Metazoa > Chordata > Mammalia > Rodentia > Sciuridae > Sciurus > Sciurus vulgaris. Next base: position 121,458,987 of record NC_136469.1, on the reverse strand, counting down.
AATAATATCTACCTAATAATACCTTTGAGAAAGTTGTTAGAAATTTATTTTTTATAAACTCTCATGGTTAAAGGGAGAAAATGATGCTTAACTTGGAGACATGGAATTTTACTCTTTTAGTATCTCTCCTATGTAATAAAAAAGAGGGAAAATGCTGCTTCTTGAGATTTAATCTCATAAAAATGTAGTAAAAACATGCATAGAAATGACTTACATTGACTTTATAGAACAAGCATCCAGAATAGTTTTGTAAGATTTCCTCCTTGTCATCTCCTCCTGTCTTCTTCCTTTTTCCCCATTTTCTTTATCCTCCTCCTTTAGCAAAAGAAGTTCATATTTTCAAATGATTCAGTGCAGTGTGCTAATAAATTTAAAAGAACAAAATCCAAGAGAATCAAATTAATCAAAGATAAGATCAAGCATTATGAATTTTTCTACACTAAATATTTTTTGAAACACATTCATCTGCTCCATAAATCTAGAAATTACCTTTATTTCTGTTCCCTAGACCAGAAGTCCTCTATCTCTCATGTTAGTGGCTTTTACTGCTCATCTTTCCAGTTCAGCTGAAGAATCTTTAGAACATGAACCTACTGTGAACACCCAGTATTTGTTCCCTAACAAATTAAAATGACTATTTTCCTCTTCATTTCTTCATCACTATGACAATGTACTTGTCTTGCTCACTGATAGACAGATAGTCCTTAAATTACCACGGTTCAACTTATGATTTTTGGACATCATGATGGTCTGAAAGTAATACACATTCTGTGGAACCCACACTTTGAATTTTGAACTTTGACCTTTCCCTGTCTAGTAGAATGCCAAATGGTACTCCCCTGAGATGCTGGGCAGTAGCAGTCACTGCAGTCACACAATCATGAGAGAAAACAAAAAATATTCTATGGTGTACTATGTTGCAAAGTTATGATGCTTAGCAAATTAGGTGTATTGAATATATTTTCAATTTACAATTTTGTAAAATTCTGATGAATTTATTGGGACATAACCCAACTGTAAGTCATGGAGCATCTGTATTTCTTGCAAACAGTGCAGTGTCTAGCATGGACCAATAGATAAACGATTCTGAGCTTAATTGAATATCATTGAATGAAAATACTATTTGGTTTGGAAATATCTTTGATTCTATGTACTTTTCATCACATGTAAACCTAGTTTATTTGTAAATAATTGTGTAAAAATAATACAAGTAAAATTACAGACAATTCAGTTTTTTTTTTCTTTCTGCCCACATATGCACATGCACAAGATTTTGCACTGTTTGCAGATCAAGAAGAGATGATCACAGTGTTGTCTTCTCTTAAAGCAGCTAGAATGGGTCAAGATACAGTAAGTAAATAGCTAAAAATACATGACTTATTAAATAATCAAGCTGTAATGATAGGCTAATTTATGCAGGTGACAGTGGGATTTGAAAAAAAAAAATTATGCACCAGACATTGTAGATTTGGCATCTATAGCATTTACCAATTTTGACCATTAACAAAAGGAAATGTCAAAAAGGTTAATTAGACTTTCTGGAAATACGATGATTTTGCTCTTAGAGGTATTGATTTCAAAGTGCGAAAAAAGTATTTGTACACAAATGGCCAGTTATTCTAATTGTGCTCTGGAGCTTAGAGACTGAGGTGTAAATGTGGCAGCTTGAATTATAGTTGTCCCAAGATGTCCACATTCTAATCCTAAATTGTGAATACATTACTTTACATGGTAAAAAGGATTCTGCAGGTGTGATCAAATTAAAAATTTGAGATGGGCAGATTATGCTACATGTCTGAGTTCAATGTAAACACAGAGATAGTTAAATGGAAATGGTAGGAAGGGCACAGACAAAGAGAAAAATGCACTGATGGGAACAGAGGTTAGAGAGAAGAGAAAATACTACCAGGCTGACCTTGAAGATGGAGGAGGGAAGGGCCATGAACCAAGTCACCATCTAGAAGCTGGAAAATGCAAAGAAATTTACTCACTCTCCAGCCTCTGAAGGGATTATACCACTACTTATACCTTGATTTGAGTCTACTAAAAATGTTTTAGTCTCCTGATCTACAGGAGTAAAAGATGACAAATTTGGGTTGTTTTAAGCCAGTGTATCTGATAACTGGTCTGAACAATAGAAAACAAATACAGATTGGGGCACCTGGAGTTGGGATGCTGTTTTAATAAGTGCATAAATATTAGAAAATGACTTTGGATCGGGCAAAAGATAGTAGCTAGAATAATCTCCAGGAGCATAATGGAAAAACCTAGATTTTCTTGAACAGACTATTAGTAGAATATGGATGCTAACGACTGTGAAAGTTCATAAAGTGATGAGGAGATCATAGAGAAAACCTATATGTCATCCTAAAAATCTTCTAAATTTTCATAAACATAATATTGGTAGAAATGTTAAGCTAAAAAGTACTAGTATGTGCTAAGAAGGAAATTAAGAAAGCATTATAGGAAACAATTAGATACCTACATAGTTTAAATGAGGTACAGAGTAGATAGCCTTGGAATAAACCAAGTTCCCCTGGGAAACACAGCAGACCAGGGTCATTCTTGAGAACTGAGGACATGACTGTTAGGAGGATATCCATTTGGGATAAGAAGGAATGGAGCAGAAGCAGAGAAGAAACAGGGTGTTGACAGAGAAGAATCAGGAATGTGCCAAGCTACATGGGATCAAAGGATTAAGGAATTTAAAGAATGAAGGGGTTTCCACAACATCAAATGCTACAAAGAGTCTAAAAACTGGAAAATGATATTGAAGTTCACAATCAAGAGACCATTATCTCCATGAGGAGAATAATCTATCTCTGTTAATGGGTGGTGAAAACACTGCAAAAATATTTAAGTGAGTGAAAGAAAGAGGGAAGAAAAACCACAGCAGAATGTCCAACTAAAACATCTGAGGGTAAAAGGAAATAGTGTGTTAGCTTTGTAGAGAGTTAAACGCAAGGAATGACTAAAAGGAAAAAAGTTCCTTTAGAGTGTGGAAACCCAGCACAACCTGGGAGATGGGACAGATGCCAATGAAAGGAACTGAGGCCTCCCATAAAAGGGAAGAAAATGATATAACCAAGGAAAAAAAGGAGTTGTCTTTGGCAAGAAAAAAGAAAATTTTATTTCTCAGATATTAGAGTAGCGTAAGCAGAAAGAGGGTGAACAACAAGGATACTTTGAGTTGGAAAGGAAGGCCCAAAGCTCTCAAACAGATGTTAGCAACACTTATGGTATGAGAGGAGTAAGAACTTTAGAGATGGACACAAAGATCTGGGGTGAGGATGAGAAGGTTTGGGAGAGACTTTTGGGGGGAATTATGAGAGACTGGTAGTCAGATTACTTTCAAAGTAACCTGAGAAGAATATCCAAGGTGAGAGGGAAAGTATTCACAATTGTGTTAGTTGCTTTCTATCCTATCATAAGATACTTGAGATACTCAATTTTTTAAGAGAGTTCATTCCGGATCAGACTTAGGAGGTTTCAGTGCAGTTGGTCCCATTGGCTTTGGGTCTTCAGTGAGGCAGCACATCATGGTAGGGGCAGGCAGTAGAGCAAAGCTACTCACCTCATGGTCAGAAAGCTGAAGTGTGTGTGATGGGAAGTTCACAGTCTTTTTCATCACCATGCCTCCAACAGTCTAAAAACCTTCTCATCCTGAGCTTGCATAATTTCCACAAACCTCTCAAAGCACCTTCAAGGGGACCAACCAAGCCATTCACATGTAGACCTTTGGGGAACAATTAAGATCCAAAATATAGCAACAATTAAATGAGCAGAACTTTTTGCTATCTTCTAAGCAATATCAGGTAGCTAAGAAAGAGAGCAGCAAAGAAAGAAAATGGGATATTCTGGCGCTGCTGATTAGTAAAGAACTGAGGGATTCTAAGTCACTGTAAACCATTCTCTAAAAGACTTCCCTTGTGTGCAGCCAAGACACAGAAAGAAGTGCAATACAGGTCTTGGCCTGAAATGGCCTCAGGCTTTGATTCTCACATTCTCACATTTCACTGAAGGCAGGAATCTGACTTGAGATGCTTGATAAAATTCCCTAGCCTGGCTCTAGATATGCTAATTCATTAGCAATAAGGTACAGCCAGGTTTCTGTGTTAAAATGAACACCCCGGGTGATTCTGACACAAGTACTCTGAATCACACACAGAAAAACCGCTCTGATCACATACTGAGAAATGGCCTAGGAGAAGAGGGATTAAGTTAAGGGGCCACAGGTCACAATAATAATGAACAGGTTGGTGGCAATTAGAGCATAGCTTGGGTAAAAGAGAGTCGTGAGCATCAGGAATAGAGTCCTTTAAAATTTTTATTATATTTTAAAGGAGAGGGAAAGCTTTTCTTTTTTTCTGCCCAAAATGCTGTCATGCTTATTACAGTTCAAGAGGGATCTATTTTACAAAATTTCAGGACAGCAAATTAACTAATTTTAGTAGTAGCTGGAGATATACTGCAATAAACATTGTAACACAGAGGATAGCATTCTTCCTTTTTTTTTTTTTTTTTCCTTCTTTCTTTTCTCCACGTAGCCGACAAGATAAAGGACATGGACTGATTATAAGATTTGCCAAAGTGACCCACATGTAGAAAGGGGCACTACCCTCATTTAATGACAAAGTTGTATTTTCTATTTCTTATTGTCTTCTTTTTTGTGTTGTTCTTTCTTCCAGAAACCTCAGTTTCTAAGAAAGGAGTGTATGAATTTGCAGTTTCCTTGATTCTCTTACAAAATTTCATTTATCAATGTTTCAGACCGCATTACATCCCTCCATTAGAAGTCTAAGACTTGTAATTCGAATATAACATTGCCTTCTTCTCATTATCATTTTTATCATTTTTCTCTGAAGACAGTACTTTACAAGAAGTTGAATGAGAAAAATCACAAAACATGTGGTTTAGTACATAGTTATCTCTCAGCAAATGGTCCCGTAATGAGGTAAGTTAGTAGGAACTCATGTTCACATTCCTTATATGCGGGAAAGGGATCCATAATTGTTCATAAGACCTGTGAATATAAAGTAAAGATTTTATGTTGATTTCAGATTCTATGACAAATGATCCAAAAACTCAGGATGACAGAGGCTCTGCCATCCATGAACATGTGATTTCTGAGACTGTCTTTTCCCTTCAGCAAGGTTGTTTTTCCAACAAAAAGAAGTCAAGAAGAAAGTGCTGGGAATGTGGCTCAGTGGTTAAGTGCCTCTTGGTTCTATTTCTAGTATCCAAAATTCCCAGACGAACAAATAATACACACACACACACACACACACACACACAGTAAAAAATTGGGGACAATACAAAAAATAAAAGAATAGTAGTTCTTAAGAAGAAATATAGGATTTGTGATATGGTTAATGTATTAGGTGTCCCCGCAAAAGCTCATATATGAGAAATTGCAAGAAAGTTTAGAAGTAAAATGATTGAGTTATAAAAGTCTTAATGTAATCATACCATTAATTCCCTGGTAGGAACTAACAGGGTTGTCATTACAGGCAGGTAAGGTGAGGCTGGAGAAAATGGGTTCCTGGGGGCATGACTTTGGGGTACATATTTTATCCCTGGTGAGTGGAGTCTCTTTCTGCTTCCTCTTGTCATGTGCTAAGCCACTTCCTCTACCACACAATTGTACCATGATGTTCTGCCTCACCTGGAGCCCTAAAGTGAAGCTGACTTCATTCAGCCTTCTATGGACTGAGACTTCTGAAACTATGAGCACCAAATAAATTTTCCCTCTTAAATAATGTTCTTGTGAAGGCCTTTGGTCGCAATAGCAAAAAAGCTGACTAAAACAACTTGTTTCTGCTGAGGTGGTTGAAACCATTGGCATTAATGTGTTTTCATGCTTTGGATTTCTTTTTGGGCTCTGTAACCCTTGGGTAAAGAACTAGGGATTGCTAAGTCCAGCATCTTCATGTTCCTCACCTAGCTGCCTACCATTATGGCTAGGAGCCAAAGCTGGTTGTAGTAGTTCTCTGCTTCCCAACTCCAAGTACAGGATGGGACAGAGTGGGAAATGCTGTCTAATTGTGTACCCTGTAATGGTGGTGGTGGAGATTTCTAAGTAGGAAGCCCCAGTAGTTGAGATTCAGTCTTGATGAACCTTTAGAATTTGGTGGGTATTTGAGATTTGATACACACACTCTGGTGCGGGAACAATGCCAATCTCCTCGTATCTCTGGGTATCAGAGGCCTTCTGTAAATTTCACCACAGGTTTCATATTCACTACTGTGAATGTGAATTACCCAGTATTATCCCTATAGTGCAGATACCCTTTCTGGCCATATGGCATCTTCCCAAGAGCACTTACGGGGTTCCAGTGACAATGAGAGGTCTGTCTCTCGAGCGTTTAGATTCTACATGCTCTAAGCACTGCCACGTCATGCTTTTACGCTTTCCGTGTTGGTGACTCCAGTTCCTGCTAAACCATCTACCTGTGGACTAAGCAATTTTGGTTGTTTTTCACTCCACAACTAACCTGACTAACTCTGGATCCATTGAGATCAGTCTCCCTTTCTGTTCCAGAGGTTCCCTAAGCTAATATTCCCCCCCACTGTGCTTTTCTCTCTCTCTCTGTTCCCCCTTCCCCCAGCAGCTATGGCTGCCATTATAGCCATCAGTCAACGTGGTGCATCTCTAACATACTATTTCTTACACTCAAAAATTTCTGAATTTATGTTAGGCGGTAAAGAGGCGCAGTTATGTTTCATCGCTAGCTCCCAGAAACGCTCCACAGATACAGGTCTCACATAAGGAACCTTTTATTTTGAGAGGATCACATCTGCACGGGGAAAGGGGAAGAAAGAAAAGAGAAAGATGGCGCAAGGTTTCTCTCAGACATAGGAATTTCGCCGGCTGAGAGGAACCAATCTCGGAGGAGAATTCTTACAGACTGACTGATGGACCAATGACATATTAGGACGAAACATAACGTGGGAGGCAGGAAGATTACGCCAACATAAGCTGGAAATTCCTGCAATGTGAGAGGCAGGGAGAACGCAGATTGACAGGTGGTAGGGGAAGCCGGGAATTCCTCACAGTTTCTTTTATTGTCTAGTATTAAATTCCTTAGTTACCCACCTCACTGAGGAGCAGTCTTCTAAATTTTTAAGTTCAGTCTTAAGGAATGACTGGGAAGTGTACTCTTCCTCTAATCCACTATCTTCTATTTTTAATATCTCTTTATAAGGATAATCCCAAAGGATTTCAAACTCACCCTAATCTAATGTGATTTTATCTCTATCTTTGCCTTCATTAATTTATCTTCAAATACCTTATTTCTGAATAAGGTCACATTCTGAGGTTTTGGGTAGATTTGAAATTTGAAAGAAATCTATTCAACCCAGTACACATTTCCAAAAAGATGAATGTCTTATTTCTATACTCTTGATATTCATGACATTAGGAATTCCATATTAGGCTTTCTGTTTCTGCTGCTACTGAATTTAAATGCTAACTAAAATTATCTACTTAAAAAATAATACTGTGTTACAAACTAACCCAAAACTCAATGGCTTTAATCAATAAGCCCTCATTATTACTCAAGGATCTATGGGTGATTTGGGCAGGTTCCTTGATCTTGACTGGTCTTGAACACTCTCATGTTTGACAGTTGGTTGGTGAGTCTCTGGGGTAACTCTCTCATTATCAGTCTAATGTTGTGACAGTCCAGTCTAGATATAGTCTTATGGTGATCACAAGGTCCAAGGAAGATGATGGAAGCAAATAATACTTGACAAGGTATAGGTTTAGAACTAGCACTCATTCTTTCTAGAGCAATCTATTGCCCAGAGAAAGTCACAAGGACAGTAGAGATTCAAAGGATGGGAAATAAACTCCAAATTTTATGGGAAAACTACAAAGATACACTGCAAGCATTAAAGGGAAGGGTAAAGAATAGAGTCATTTTGCAATCAGCCTATGAGGGCCTCTGCAATCACACTTGTTACCAGGTAGCTACAAAAGTTATTAAAAATCCAAATTTCACCTAACTAATAAATTTTTAATTTATAAGTGGATGTTTCACTTTCATAAATTGAATACTATTTGTTAAGCTTTAAGAAAACATTGGAAATTGTGTGTGAGTGTGTGTGTGTGTGTGTGTGTGTGTGTGTGTGTGTGTGTGTGTGTGTCACGGGCATGGAATGTGAATGTGTATGTAGTCTTTAGAAAGTAGTTGAGCAAGTTAAACTTTCATTTGTCACAGACAAGATTTATGGATGGTTGCTTATGTAGGACAATAATTCCTCTCAGTCATCAGAATATTGACTTTATTTTCCACTTGGTTGTAAAATTAATCCCAGCAGTTCAGGTTTACTGTACATATGAAAACACTGGTAAAAGAGTGAACCTGTATCTTGTGAATTTTAATTAGAAGTGCAAAAATATTTTCTTCCAGTATCTTAGTCAGAAATCACCTCTGTCATAGATGCCAATAAGCTCCATCATTCAAAATCCACTTCTTTCTCCATGAAATATTTTCCTCCTTTAGCCTTTTTGCGAAGATTTACTAAGATAAGATGCATATAATATTTGGAATAGTATCTGACATATTGTAAGTACCAAATGTTAATGATAGTAATAATAATTGCAGTTATTAGTACTATTATTATTATCATTGCTGTTGAGCCACTTGGCTTTAAATGTAATCAGTCCTACTATTTAGGACTGATTATTTCCAAACCACATATTTGCTTAGTGCAATTTGTATATTGGGAAACAATTTTAATCTAATGCAAATTTCATATTTTCTTGTGCACAATTTCATCTGATAGAAACTACACTAATGTGAAAAATTGCTTTTGGTAGGACTTAGCTATGAAGTACTACCCAAAACAGTCTCTTATTGCTTTTCCAGCTGGGTGACTCTACTTCTATTTTTAAAACCTTTTTTTCCTACTTTCCATCCTAATACTGATTTTTCTTCTTTGTCTTCTTTTCTTTTTCTCTTTTATTTCACTATTTTCTATATCTCTTCTGTTCTCCTCTGCTAATATACAGTAAGCAAATTCACTGAGCAATTCCCACAACCAAACTTCAGTACTAACCTAGTCCTATTGATTTCAGAAATTAATAAACACATCAGTCTCATACTCTTTAATATTTAACTTTTTTGCTTAACATATTCAATTGAATCTCATCGGAAAGGTAAATATTTATTTCTCCCATAAACCTAGTTGTTCCAGGTTTTCCCTGAAAGACCAATGACCAATTGCATCTTCTCTTTTTGTGGGAGGTACTGGGGATTGAACTCAGGGATACTTGACCACTGAGCAAATTCCCCAGCCCTATTTTTGTGTTTTATTTAGAAACAGGGTCTCACTGAGTTGCTTAGTACTTCACTTTTGCTGAGGCTGGCTTTGAAATTGGAATCCTCCTGCCTCAGCCTTGGGAGCCACTGGGATTACGGGGGTACCCCACCAAGCCCAGTCAATTGCATCTTTCTTAATTGATTTGTTCAGGCTGAAATAAAATCTTCTTTAATTTCACTTTTTGCTTCACTTCTACATCAAATTCTTCATGAAGTTCTTTTTGCTGTTCCTTTATATTATGCCCATAATTCAGCTTTCTTACATTTTACACTTCTATAACTAGTCATAACCAACAACATCTCCTACACAGACTATTGAGTCTATTAGAATCCTAATTCATTTTATTGCTTTCATTATTGCCTTCATGATCCCTATGCCCTACCCCATTAATCTATTTTGCACACAGCAATAGGAATAATCTTTCACAGCTATATCGTTCTATTCCCTACTTGAAATTTCCAAAGACTTGCCATTCACATCAAATAAGATCCAATCTCCTTAATAGTTTATGTGTCTTACCTAATTTAACCACCTTTCTCATATTACCTCCTCATCTTCTTTCCTGCCTTAATTATGATTCAGGAGCACAGATTTCCTGCTCTTTTGTAGAAGTCTGAATAATTTTATGTGTCAGGAGAGAAGAGACAGAGCAAAGTTTGTCACTGGTAAGAAAACTGTAATTGCAGTAGTCCTCCTAATGCACAGGGAACATATCCCAAGACTCCCTGTGAATGCTCCAAACTACCCATAGTACTAAACCCTAATGTACTACATTTTTGCTTATGTGTACATATCTATGGTAAAGTTCAATTTATAAATGGGACATAGTAACAATATATTATAGCATAGTATTAACAATAATAATTAATAATAACATTGAACTATTAAAACACACTGTAACACGTTATGTGAATGTTTTCTCTCTCTCAAAATACCCTTTTATAATATACCTTTTGTATCTTATCTGATATGATACAATTCCCACATGATGAGATGAACTGAGATGAATGACTTAGGCATGACAGGATTTTAGGTTACTAGTAACATTTTCCATTGATCCCTGAGAAGTGGTTTTGAGTGGTAAGATGAAATCACATGCTATTCTGCTCCATGTCGCCCAGGATGTGAAATATCACTTTTCCAGTGTCTATACTATATATGATACCCACCTAATAGTCACTTAAGAGCTATCTAGGTGATCAGATCGATTGTCATGATATCAAAATTCTTGAGTGCAAGTATCTTGCCCTAAGACTGATGTGCAACTTATAAACATATGAATTATTAATTTCTGAAAAATTTCCCTGAATGCTTTTGGAACATAGTTGACCACAGGTAACTAAAATAACTGTAAAAGAACTATTGATAAGGTGGGCTACAGTAATCAGAAAACAATGCTATTCATCCCTATACTTGAGGTTTGGCCTTATCTGTGTCCTGTTAAAAGTGTTCTATAATTTTAGGCTTGTGTGTGCTTTTGAAAACATTGTTTACGTTCTCCTAGGAGCACTGTGATTGGATGAGCAATGGGGTCTACTTTCTTTATTTCATTAGAGAGGATGTCTCAGACTAGCTACCCTATTGTACCCAATCTCCCTCTGTCACACTTAATCTCCTTTATCCTTCTTATTATCTTCATAAAACTGACTGAAATCGTTTTGTTTATTTTGTCATTTGACTGCTTTCTGTCTCTTCAACAGAATATATACCACATGATAGCAGCCACTGTCTGCTGTTTTTCTACTGTTTTATTCCAACATCAAGAACAGTGTCTGACATCTAAAAGGTACACAATAAATACTCAATGAATATTTATTTGTGTAAACAGATCTATATTAAATAATGTTTCCTTCTTTTAAAGTTTCATGACTTTGAAAGATCATCTGTCTCCTAGACATTGAATATGTTTTTCTTCTGAAATCCAGAATGGGTCAAGGGGGTGGACATTAACTGCTGCTTCTTAGTTTCTATACCTGAAGGAGAAAATGTAACTGTTTCCACTTACCTAGTATGATTTGGTTCTTCTGTCACTGGAGCTACAAGAACAAAAATAAAGTCTTTTATTCATCCTATATTAATTTTAGGTTAAAAAATATGAATAAAACAAATATCAAGGCTCACTTATTCTCTGGTGGGATTCTTCTGTGGAAACCAACCAAAGGATTCTAATGAAAAGTTCCACTAATGTAGATGTACTGATACTGGCCATGGCTTTCCACAGAGTCCAATAGAGTCTAGTGGGTTATTTCTACATTGTGCCCATTTCATGAGTTTGGGTTGTTCTGTAGTCCTTGTGGACAGGAGCCCTCACAGGACCATTGCTTCTGGAAATACAAGTATCACTGTTTTGCCAAACACTGGAAGCACAAAACACATTCAATATTTTCTTCTACCTCATTCAGTCAGCAACAGATGATATTATAGACTATCTTTCAGATTTCTTTAGGTAGATGAAAATTAGAAACCCAGCTCGCTATTTCTCTATCTTTAGGGTAGCATGTGAAGGTCTTTTTTTTTTTTTTTTTTTTGTAGGAAGTTTATTGATATTATCATTTTCTTTTTTAAAATTATTTTGTTTTAATCAGTTATACATGATAATAGAATGCATTAATACATTTTGATAAACCACACATAAATGGAGTATAATTTCTTGTTTTTCTGATTGTACATATTGTAGGATCACATCAGTCATGCAGACATAAATGTACATGAGGCATTAATGTCTGTTTCACTCTACTGTCCTTCCTACCCCCGTGCCCCTTCCCCTCCCTTCACTCCCCTCTATCTAATCTAGAGTATTCTTTCCTAGTGCTCCTGTCCCACTCCTTATTGTGAATTAACATCTGCATATAAGAGAAAACATTCGGCCTTTGTTTTTTGGGGTTTGGCTTATTTTGCTTAGCATATTCTCCAACTCCATCCATTTACCAGCAAATGCCAGAATTTCCTTCTTCCTTAAAGCTGAGTCATATTCTATGGTATGTATGTATATATACACCACCATATTTTCTTTATCTATTAATCTGTTGAAGGACACCTAGGTTGGTTCCATAATTTAGCTATTATGAGTTGAGCTACTATAATCATTAATGTGGCTGTGTCACTCTAGTATGCTGATTTTAAGTCCTTTGGGTATAAACTGAGGAGTGGGATAGCTGGGTAAAGTGGTGGTTCCATTCCAAATTATCTGAGGAATCTCTATACTGCTTTCCATAATGGTTGCACCAATTTGCATTCCCACAAGGAATGTATGAAGGTACCTTTTCCCCCACATCCTCACAAACATTTATTGTTGCTTGTATCCTTGATAGTTGCCATTTTGTAAAGTTCATTGATTGTTCTTTGTTTAATCCTCATCAAGTATCCTTTCTTTTCCCTCATGGTAGAGGGGTTAGGGAACCATTGAGTATATTAAAAGTCTTTTCTTATTCTGGTCCATTCAAACTTCAAAGATATTCCTTATCATATAGTTCTAGGGTCAAGGGTGTGTGTAGGCTGAATGGATTATATTATCTCTTCACAGTTCTGCACAGGTAGATTGGAAACCTGCTTGAGGTTACACTACTGAAAATGTCACCTAACTTTGTGGCCTTTACAAAAATCTCAGATAACAGAAAAATGTTACTTTTAGCATTCTGTTACCTACACACTCAAAAGTGATGTTTTTGTTAGGTTTTAGAGGGACTGTATCAACTCAAAAAATTATAAAGTGGATGGGTAATGATAATTTCAGTTATTCTTGGATCCAGAACCAAATAAATGCTAACAGTTGGTCAGTCAGACTTTTTTGTCTCTCTCGGTTTCATCATATCTCTCTCATTCATTATTATTATTCCTCTTTTTAAAAGTAGATTTACTGTTTTAAGTCCTGATGGATGTTGTCTCTATTATAATGAAAGTCCTTTTCCATATTAGTGTAAAAATGTTACCAACACTTTTACCTCTATTTTATAGCATTTTTGTCATCATAAACATTATAAAACACACACTAAAATATTTCTCTGATATCTTATTTAGCTATCTAAAAGATGCCATTGAGTCCTGCTTAACTTACCTACGAGGCCTTCCGAAAAAATATCCTGAATACTAAGACCGGTCTACATTAAGAAATGTGCCCAAATTTGATCAGAGAGAATGGGCCACCAAGATTAAAAAAAACAAACAAACAAACAAACAAAAAAAAAAACCAAAAGAAAAAAAACCCTGTGATTACTATAGAACAATTTGGGGTAAATTTTCAAAACAGTTACAAAAAGAAAGATGATAATAAAAATGGTCGGTGGCAAAATTACTCTAAGTACCACATGTATGTAATGCAGTTGATTTGTACAATGCTATTCATTTACTTTCTCTACCAAATAAAAAATTGAAGGAAAATGATACTGCTAACTTTTGGATGATTGAAAATTTCATATTCTAAGTGAATATAGTCATTCATTGGTATAGATAAGGAATTGGTTCCAGAATCCCCACAGACACCCAAATCCTCAGATATCCAAATCATTTATATAAAATTGCCTAGGGTTTGCAAATGACCTTTATGCATTTTTCCATATATTTAAAATCATCTCTAGATTACAAATGAGACATAATACAATGAAAATGCTATGTAAATAGTTGTTATACTGTACTGCTTAGGAAATGATGATGAAAAAAGTCTGCACAGGTTCACTTCATATGCATTTTTTTTATTGTAAACAAATGGGATACATGTTGTTTCTCTTTTTGAACATGGAGTAAGGCATAACATTTGTGTAATCATAAATGTACATAGGGTAAAATTGTTTGAATCATTCTGTTATTTTTTCCCTTCCCCCCACCCCTCCCACCCCACTTTTCCCTCTACAGTCTTTCCTTCCTCCATTCTTGCCCCCCTCCCACCCCCATTATGAGTCATCATCCACTTATCAGTGAGATCATTCGTCCTTTGGTTTTTTGAGATTGGCTTATCTCACTTAGCATGATATTCTCCAATTTTATTCATTTGCCTGCAAATGCCATAATTTTATCATTCTTCATGGCTAAGTAATATTCCATTATATATATATATATATGTAATGCCACAGTTTCTATTATATATATATATATATATATATATATATATATGCCACAGTTTCTTTATCCATTTATCAATTGAAGGACATCTAGGTTGGTTCCACAATCTGGCTATTGTGAATTGAGAAGCTATGAACATTGATGTGCCTGTATCTCTGTAGTATGCTGATTTTAAGTCCTTTGGGTATAGGCTGAGGAGTGGGATAGCTGGGTCAAATGATGGTTCTATTCCAAGCTATGAGGAATCTCCATACTGCTTTCCAGAGTGGCTGCACTAATTTGCAACCCCACTAGCAATGTATGAGTGTACCTTTTCCCCCACATCCTTGCCAACAACTATTGTTGCTTGTGTTCTTGATAATCGCCATTCGAGTTGGGGTGAGATGGAATCTTAGGGTAGTTTTGATTTGCATTTCTCTTACTACTAGAGATGTTGAACATTTTTTCATATATCTGTTGATTGCTTGTACATCTTCTGTGAAGTGTCTGTTCATTTCCTTAGCCCATTTGTTGATTGGATTATATGTATTCTTGGTGCAGAGTTTTTTGAGTTCTTTATAGATTCTGGAAATTAGCACTCTATCTGAAGTATGAGTGGCAAAGATATTCTCCCACTCTGTAGGCTCTCTCTTCACATTGCTGATAGTTTCCTTGCTGAGAGAAAGCTTTTTAGTGTGAATCTATCCCAGTGGTTGATTCTAGCTTTTATTTCCTGTGCTATGGGAGTCCTGTTAAGGAAGTCTGATCCTAAGCCGACATGTTGAAGATTTGGACCTACTTTTTCTTCTATAAGATGAAGGGTCTCTGGTATGATTCCAAGGTCCTTGACCTATTTTGAGTTGAGTTTTGTGCAAGGTGAGAGATAGGGATTTAGTTTCATTCTAATGCATATGGATTTCCAGTTTTCCCAGCACCATTTGTTGAAGAGGCTATCTTTTCTCCATTGCATATTTTTGGCCCCTTTGTATAGTGTGAGAAAATTGTATTTATTTGGGTTTGTGTCCATGTCCTCTATTCTGTACCATTGATCTCCCTGTCTATTTTGGTACCAATACCATGCCGTTTTTGTTACTATTGCTTTGTAGTAGAGTTGATGATCTGGTATTGCGATACCCCCTGCTTCACTCTTCTTGCTAAGGATTGCTTTAGCTATTCTGGGTTTCTTATTCTTCCAGATGAATTTCATGATTGCTTGCTCTATTTCTGTAAGGTATGTCATTGGGATTTTAATTGGAATTGCATTGAATCTGTATAGCACTTTTGGTAATATGGCCATTTTGACAATATTAATTCTGCCTATCCAAGAACATGGGAGATCATTCCATCTTCTAAGATTTTCTTTAATTTCTTTCTTTAGTGTTCTGTAGTTCTCATTGTAGAGGTCTTTCACCTCTTTTGTGAGATTGATTCCCAAGTATTTTATTTTTTTTTTAGGCTATTGTGAATGGGGTAGTTTTCCTAACTTCTCTTTCTGAAGATTCATCACTTATGTATAAAAATGCATTGGATTTATGAGCATTGATCTTGTAACCTGCTACTTCACTGAATTCATTTATGAGTTCTAAAAGTTTTCTGGTGGAATTTCCAGGTTCCTCTAAATATATAATCATGTCATCAGCGAACAGGGATAGTTTGAGTTCTTCTTTTCCTATTCGTATCCCTTTAATTTCTTTGGTTTGTCTAATTGCTCTGGCTAGAATCTCAAGACCAATGTTGAATAGAAGTGGTGAAAGAGGGCATCCCTGCCTTGTTCCAGTTTTTAGGGGGAATGCTTTCAGTTTTTCACCATTTACAATGATATTGGCCATGGGCTTAGCGTAGATGGCCTTTACAGTGTTAAGGAATGTTCCCACTAGCCCAATTTTTTCTAGTGTTTTGAGCATGAAGGGATGCTGTATTTTATTGAATGTGTTTTCTGAATCTATTGAAATAATCATGTGATTCTTAACTTTTAGTCTGTTGATATGGTGAATGATATTTATTGATTTCCGGATATTGAACCAACCTTGCATCCCTGGGATAAAACCCACTTGATTGTGGTGCACTATCTTTTTAATATATTTTTGTATGCGATTTGCTAAAATTTTGTTGAGAATTTTTGCTTCGATGTTCATTAAAGATATTGTTCTGAAAATTTCTTTCCTAGATGTATCTCTTGTCTGGGTTAGGTATCAGGGTGATATTGGCTTCATAGATGAGTTTGGGAGGATTCCCTCCTCTTCTGTTTCATGGAATACTTTGAAGAGTATTGGAATGAGCTTTTCTTTAAAGGTTTTGTAGAACTTGGCTGAGAACCCATCTGGTCCCGAACTTTTCTTTGTTGATAGGCTTTTGATGACTTCTTCTATTTCCTTACTTGAAATTGATCTATTTAAGTTGTGTATGTCCTCCTCCTTCAGTCGAGGTAATTCCTATGTCTCTAGAAATGTGTTGATGTCTTCAAGGTTTTCTGTTTTGTTGCAGTATAGATTTTCAAAATAGCTTCTAATTATGTTTTGTATTTCACTCTTGTCTGTTGTGATATTTCCTTGTTCATTCCGAATTTTAGTAATTTTAGTTTTCTCTCTTTCTCTTTGTTAGTGTGGCTAAGGGTTTATCAATTTTGTTTATTTTTTCAAAGAACCAACTCTTTATTTTGCTAATTTTTTTTTGTTTCTTTTGTTTCAATTTTGTTGATTTCAGCTCTGAGTTTAACTATTTCCTGTCTTCTACTACTTTTGGTGTTGGTCTGTTCTTTTTGTAGGGCTTTGAGCTGTAGTGTTAAGTCATTTATTTGTTGCTTTTTTCTTCTTTTGTTGTATGAGCTCCATGAAATAAATCTTCCTCCAAGTACTGCTTTCATAGTGTCCCAGAGATTTTGATATGATGTGTCTTTGTTCTTGTTTACTTCTAAGAATTCTTTATTTCCCTCCTGATGTCTTCTGTTATCCATTCCTCATATAATAGTGTATTATTTAATCTCCACGTGTTGGAGAAGTTTCTGTTTTTTATTCTGTCATTCATTTCTAATTTCAATCCATTATGATCTGATGGAATACAAGGTAGTATCTCTATCTTCTTGAATTTGCTAACAGTAGCTTTGTGGCATAAAATACAGTCTATTTTAGAGAAGGATACATGTTCCACTGAGAAGAAAGTGTATTCGTTCTTTGTTGGATGGTATATTCTATATAAGTCGGTTAAGTCTAAATTGTTGATTGTGTTATTGAGATCTATGGTTTCTTTATTCAATTTTTGTTTGGAAGATCTGTCCAGTGGTGAGAGAGGTGAGTTAAAATCTCCTAGTATTATTGTGTTGTGGTCTATTTGCTTTCTGGAATTGAGAAGGATTTGTTTGACATACATGAATGAGCCAATGTTCGGGGCATAGATATTTATGATTGTTATGTCTTGCAGATTTATGCTTCCCTTAAGCAGTATGTAATGTCCTTCTTTATCCCTTCTGACTAGTTTTGGCTTGAAGTCCACATTATCTAAAATGAAGATGGATACTCCAGCTTTTTTGCTGTGTCCGTGTGCATGGTATGTTTTCTCCCATCCTTTCACCTTTAGTTTGTGGGTATCTCTTTCTATGAGATGAGTCTCTTGCAGGCAGCATATTGTTGGATTTTTCTTTTTAATCCAATCTTCCAGTCTATGTCTTTTGATTGATGATTTCAGGCCATTAATATTCAGGGTTATTGTTGTGATATGATTTGTATTCCCAGTCATTTGACTCATTTTTGTTTTTTGACATGATTTGGTTTCTCCTTTATTTGGCTATTCCTTTAGGCTAGTTCCTCCTGTTGCTGACTTGCATCGTTGTTTTTCATCTCTTCCTCATGGAATATTTTGATGAGAATGTTCTGTAATGCCGGCTTTCTTTTTCTAAATTCTTTTAGCTTTTGTTTATCATGGGAAGATTTTATTTTGTCTTCAAATCTGAAAGTACGTTTTGCTGGGTATAAGATTCTTGGTTGGCATCTGTTTTCTTTCAGGGCTTGGTAAATGTTGTTCCAGGCCCTTCTAGCTTTTAGGGTCTGGATTGAAAATCTGCTGATATTCTTATTGGTTTCCCCCTGAACGTAATTTGATTCTTTTCTCTCATAGCCTTTAAAATTCTGTCTTTATTTTGTATGTTAGATATTTTCATGATAATATGCCTTGGTGTGGGTCTGTTGTAATTTTGTATATTCGGAGTCCTATAAGCCTCTTGTACTTGGTTTTCCATTTCATTCTTCAGATTTGAGAAATTTTCTGATATTATTTCATTGAATAGATTGTTCATTCCTTTGGTTTGTTTCTCTAAGCCTTCCTCAATCCCAATAATTCTTAAATTTGGCCTTTTCATGATATCCCATAGTTCTTGTAGATTCTGTTCATGATTTCTTACCATCTTCTCTGTTTGGTCAACTTTGTTTTCAAGATTAAATATTTTGTCTTCAATGTCTGAGGTTCTGTCTTCCAGGTGTTCTATCCTATTGCTTATGCTTTCTATGGAGTTTTTAACTTGGTTTATTGTTTCCTTCATTTCAAGGATTTCAGTTTGGTTTTTTTTTTTTTTTTCAGTATCTCTAACTCTTTATTGAAATGATCTTCTACTTTTCGTATTTGCTCTTTTAACTGTTGATTGGTGCGATCATTTAATGCCTGCATTTGCTCTTTCATCTCCTCCTTCTATGCCTGCATTTGCTCTTTCATCTCCTCATTTGCTTACCTGATTGTTTTAATTATGTACATTCTGAACTCCCTTTGTGACATTTCTTCTGCTGTGCTGTCATTTGGTTTTATTGATAGAGTATCTTGGTTCATTTGGGATATTTTCCTCCCTTGTTTTCTCATATTGGTCAGATGTCAGTGGGATGCTGAGATATTGCAGATTTCCTCTATTGGCTTGTAGTGTCCTTGTAGATTTCCAGAATACCACATTCCAGGCTTCAGTAGCCTGAAGTTTTGAAGGAACTTGATAATGCAGTGCTTCCTAAGATAGTTGCCCCTAGCCTGCTACTGGGTCCAGGGCTGGGGCTGGTTCTGCCTGAAAATCCTCTCACTGGGTGGGCCTACTCCAAGAAGCTGGCTGTAGACCAACCGGGACTGCCCCCACCTGAGGGAGCTGAGCTGCTAGGGAAAGCTTCTGGCTGTCCTGCCTTGGTCCCAGAAGCCTCCTGCCCGCTGCTGTGTCCGGGGCTTGAGGTTGGGTCTGTGGGAAAAAGCTCTCACTGGGCGGGACTGCTCCAAGAAGCTGCCTGCTGATCATGCCTGCCGCCAGAGGGAGCAGGGCTGCTTGGGGAAGTCTCTTGCTGCCCTGCCCTGGTCTGAGAAACTGCCCCTGTCCAGGCCTGCCGCACTGGCTGATCTTCACCCAGTTGGAGAGACTCACCCCGTGGCTCTATGTTGATCCGAGTCTCTCAATACCTCCCCTTCTTGAATTCTGAGTTCTGGAGGAACGGGAGATGAAGTCACCCTCTAGTCCGCCATCTGGGATTCCTCTCATATGCACTTTTCAAAGATATTTTTCATTGACAGTTGAATCCACAGGTGTGGAACCAATGGATAAGGAGGGCTGACTGTACTTATAAAAGGAGTGAATCAGTGAACTAACTACCTTGATTTTTCCATAGAAAGAAAATGAAATACCAAAGATAATTTACAAACACCTTTTCTTTCCTTTGTTTGTTTCTGTTTTTCTGGTTCCAGGGATTGGAACTAGGGCCTCAGGCATGCTAGGCAAACATACTATGGATGAGCTACATCTCATCCCTTTTTTGTTTTTTTGATAAAGATGATCTTATGTATCTTTGAAATATTTTTATATTTCTCATAAGAAATACGTTTATGTAAAGGTTTTCTGACAAGTTAGAAAAGGGGAAAAAATCAAATGATAATATTGTGAATAGAGTTGGACAAGAAAAATGAATAAATCATCATATTTTATTTTATTAAGGCATGGAACACCATATGGTTACCAGCAATTTTCATTGACTTAATTTACTATTAACTGGGAGAAGCTAGGTTCCCATCAAATGTTTCTTCCACTGTTTATGTTTTATAAAAAAATAATAATTTAAAGGTTCAGAAAATGAATGCATCTAAAAGAAAATATTAGAGATATACTTAGTGGTATAAAGTAAACCAGTACACCTACTAGTATTGACAAAATGCAAAAAAGAGTTATAAAATTGTCCCGCTGTTCCTTATGTAACTATTTCCCCTGAGATTCTCATGATATTATACACATATATCTGCTAACCTTTTAGCCAAAGGAATTATTATGTGACACACTAAGTATATTAGAACCAAGAAGAGGAATGTTTTCCCCAGTAAGGGTTCATTTGATAATTTTGCTGTCACCATGGGGAGCCTATTCTTACAACACAGCCTGTGGTGCAGAAGCCTTGGTGACCATAGTCCCTCAAGAGAGATTAACATGTGTGAGAAGAAATGAACACCTGCTGGAGTTATTTTTGT
The DNA here is from genome assembly GCF_902686455.1 of Sciurus vulgaris. Taxonomy (NCBI): domain Eukaryota; kingdom Metazoa; phylum Chordata; class Mammalia; order Rodentia; family Sciuridae; genus Sciurus; species Sciurus vulgaris. Next base: position 121,438,158 of record NC_136469.1, on the reverse strand, counting down.
TTTGACTAAAGAGGCACTTTGATATTCAGCTAGGGGGAGGAATATTCAAGTGAAAAATATAGATAGTGATTAAAACCATGCTTCCTTTCCAGTGGGGGTTCTGTACAAGTTTTATCACTGCTTCTGGAGGTAAAACAAGAAGGTGTGTAACCTTTGTATCCCACTGCCACAGCATTAATCTCGCCCAGAATAAAGACAGAAGGTCTCAGTATGTGGTGCCCATTGAACAGATATATTTAATAGACCAGGGCTTGATTCTGTCACAAACACTGGCATTTGCCAAGCTTAACTAGAAATAAAATCTAATCTTAAAAATAACTGAGATAGAACAAAATGCATGAAACATCTGTTTTCAAATTATTTTAATGTTTACAAATTGAATGAGTCTCTTCCTAACTCAATTTGTCTTTGTGTGTTCATGGGCCTTGATAACAAGTTTTTTTTTGTTGTTTTTGTTGTTGTTGTTTTGTTTTGTTTTTTTCACAAAAATCCATTTTAAGATGATTTTGATAACCCTTTACTAAATGATGCTTCTCTCGGGAAAAATGTTCTTCTAGATATTTGTACCATTTTTGTTTGCTCAGAAATATTGAATGTGGTTTGGAATGTGAATGAACACCTAGTTTCAAATGTTTCGTGAATTGTCTAAGTGATACATTAGTTGGTTATTACTTAGCACATAGCTAAAATTAGGGATTGGGTGGAAGGATGTAACTTTTTGAAAAGACCACCCTTTGGCCTCCAAGTGCTTGATCTCCAAAGTCTCATTTATTCATCCTTCATATTATTTGTTACTATTTATTATCATTTTCTTCTCTTACAGATAATAAAAGTCCATAAAAATTTAAAGTAACAAAATATAATTTTTAAAACCTATATTTTATAAGAACAAGGATATGGTCCAAAAACTGTGGCAAGATCAACATCCATCCATTAAAAAATTAAAGACCATGAAGATGCAGCCTTTTGCCAACTTCATACAGATAGTCTCCCTTATTTAAAATGCTTAGGACAGAAAGCACTTTAAATTTCATTTTTTTAAATTTTGGAATATGTGCATATGTATAAGAGGCATCGTGGAAATGGGATTCAATTCTAAAAGTGAAATTCATTTACATTTCATGCATAACTCATACACACAACCTGAAGGTAACTGTATATGGTATTTTTAGTGTACCTGCATTTTTTACTGTGACTCATCACATTAGGCCAGTTGTAGAATTTTCCACTTGTGGCATTATGTTGGTGCTCAAAATGTTTTGGATTTTGGAGCATTTTGGGTGTCAGATATTTGGACTTGGAATGTTCAAACTGTAATCCTGCTACTTCATTGATTGTGCTCTGTTGACTGCTTTGGAGTTGAAGGGATTCAGAAAACAATGCTCTAAAATATGGCATTCTGGGATGTTGATTGTTTTGAATTAAAGACACTTAAAAAATAGAGCTAATGCAGGAATGGCACTCTGATCATAAACGTAGGATATGAAAAATGCCTGTGGAAGATGATTTTCTTTGGGAGGAACTAAAATAGTCTCCTTACCAGCAATGGGGATTTGAAGCTTGGTAAATGTGTATAAATCTTTCACTAACCCTTATTTTCCTAGTCACTTTTCCACAATCAACTACCTTATTCAAAGCTCCCTTATCCTATTTCCTATTTTTGGTAGAACTTAATATATGTATTCAACTCTAAATTCTTTTGGGGGTATTTGTTTCTTTCTGAGAGCTCCATCTCATATAAAACTTAGCCTAATACATTTGTGTTTATCTGTTAATCTGTCATATGTCAGCTAAAAAAACCAAAGAGGGTAAAGGTCAAAATGTCTTCCCTACTGTTTCCAATGATGTTCATTTGGGTACATACATTAAGGGTTTCTGTGGTCATACTTGTTCTGAGCTTTGGTCTGGCATAAAGACAGCAAACAAAATTAACTTTAGTTATTTCTAGGCATCATTGAAGGTATGCCAATGCCCCATCAGCATTAACCAAGATAGAGCAGTCACACAGTAGTTGTACATGGAGATGCTGAGTCTCAGGTAGCTACTTCAACTAGAGACTTAGATATCCAGGCTATCACCATTTTGTATTTTGTTCCTTCTAAAGCATGTCATTCATGATCACTAGAGGAATAGGTTCTAGAGTGTGACTTCTATTCTCAGTTTATTTTTCTGGAACTATTATAGTCTGATGTATACAACCAAATTGGAAAATGAGAAATAACATATATTTGGTAAGTAGAAAATATTGTGGCCACACTAGCTATTTATCAAGGAAATGTTAATCTGATTACTAATGCAACTACTGGATCAACAGTAGTTGTGTAAGGTAACTTTCAATACTTTAAATAACAAAAGGTTTTCTAAAATCTGTAATAGTAGTAAACGCCCTTGTATAGAGAGTGATATATTCTTGAAAGAACTGAGTATTTGAGAACTTAAATATAACTTTCTCACTTAATTTTAAATTCTAGGAAGATTAAGTTGCAAAGTAGAAGCCATGTTTTATTCGATATCTCCATGGCTTATCCCACTCTATATTCCAAATATCCTTTATTTTAAGGATACTATTAAGCACAGTTTATATTTTTGAGTTGGTAATTGTGTTGTATAATGCTCTTCATCAATTAGAGTATCTTTTATTTTATTTACATTTATTTTTCAAAAAATATTCAATAGCAAATGTATGTAACTATACAAATGAAGTGTTAATAAATGTCATGCTGATATTTTGACTTAAATTTGCATATATGAGCTTCTGAGTTTTTCAGACTTTGAATAGGATTATTTTTTCCAAATAATGTAATCAGTCAAAATTACAGAACAATGGATATTCTAACATCAGAAGTGGAGTGGTTTGTCAGGTGGTTTTTAAAGATTATCTAATCGAAATACTTTCTTCAAATTTTTGATTGACCCAACTAGTTCATTTCACTTATTGGAAAGGAAAAGAGAGATAAAGATGAAAATCAACCTGTTTTAAACATTGTCTTAGACCACCTAAAATAGTGTATGCACAGACAAATTACCAAAAGATAATCAATTCTTTTTTTTAATCAGTCTATTTTAAACCAGCTCTCTAATTTACGTACAATTGAAAAACGATGCATTATTTTCATTCTACAGAGGGAATAGCATTTTACCAATTCATGAGATTGTGTGTGTTATAAATGATGGTAGTGAAATCAATTTATATGTAGAGATTTACACTAAATTTTAACTGCATACATAATGATGACAATGATTAGTTGATTTTTTTTTGAAAGCTTACTGTATGCCAAGATGTTTTGTAAAAACTTGCCATGGATTTCATTCATTAACTAATTAAAACAAACTGGAGCTTTTTATTATCCCCTTTTGCTGTTAAGGAAATGTGGGCATGGGTAACAAATAATGGTATGATGTTAATATCTAAAAATATTAAAGTAATCTACATTTTAATCAGCCATATATGATGTTCCCTTGCAGTTTTTAGCTGCAAATGCTAAACCCTGAAATTTTTCATGTAAGGAATGGATGAGTCAATGCTATGGAGAGTAAATTAATATCAACTTTAAGATCTAAAGCTGACTCTTTAGAGTCTAAATTGAGACAATACTTTAGAAAATGAAGGATTGTGGAGAGAAAGAAGGGTGTTTTATTTTAAGACTTCAATTCTTTTCCTTTTTTGGTACTGTTGAAAGATTCTATTTGTAGAGATTGCCCATAAACAATATATAGAGGGAACACAGATTATAGGCAAAGGGAAGTTCCCATTCAACAGACCACATAGAAGCCTCTTCAGGTAGATGGTGCATATTGCTAGGTGGATTGTGATCTCCATAGTATTGAGAGCTGATCTTCTAGTGAGTTGGTTTAATCTGGGGTCATGGAAGATCTCACATGCTTTGATATTCATTCACCTACCTGGAGTTTTTCATTTATTTGCAGAAGCTCGATCCCAGAGGAAGACTGAAAAGAAATCCCAAGAAAATGTCACTCTAGGATCTTCCTTCCTTCCTTTTGTCCCTTTCAAATTATCTCCCATCAATTCAGAAAAATATTTTGTATTTTCCTTGTTAGGTAAGAAGATCTTTCTGTCATGCTTACTTTATTATGAATTCCAATTAAAATTCTATACTCTTTCTTCATTTTGTCCCTTTATGACCCAGATGCAAATATAGCCATATAAATTAAAATACTAAATTCTTGCAACTTAAAAAATGTTTTCTTATTTTTTTTTTGTGTGTGTGTGTGTATGTGGCTATTTTCCTTGCTTCAAGTTAAAAACAAATTACTGAAAATTTCATTCAGTTTATTTATTCTAGGACATATCTCCTTTGTGTAGAAAACAGTAAGTGAAAATATGTAATAAATATGAATCATAAGACAAGTATCTAGAAAAAACTAGTGGTTCAATTTTCCAAATATTGCACCATATATATCCTAGAAACTTTTAAGCATTTGGAAAATAACTAGTATTCAATATATATTTTTTTTTCAGTACTAGTGATTACACCCAGGACCTCACACATACTAGAAAGGTGTTCTGCCAGTAGAATACATCCCCTTCCCTTTATTTTAGTTTATTATTTTGGAGTTGGAATTGCTAAGTTGCACAGACTGACCTTGAATTTGCCATACTCCTGCTTTATACCCCTGAATAGCTGGGATTATAGATATTTGCTAATACCATGCCTGGATATTGTTCAATAATTTTTGACTACTATGTTTTGACTTATCTTCAGAAGTACATATACTGGTCAGTCTCCTCGGTGACTATCACCTATCCTCCAGTTCACATTGATTCTGCATTTTCCATCTTATAAGATTTATACCTTCTCTAATAACCTATTGCAATCAATTAATCTGGGTACTAATTGGTTTCCAGAATCTGGAACTTTGTCTTATCTGAACGATGTTTTTGATAACAATGCCATATATTAGAGGGGAATTTATTTTGAGGAAGCATATATTATAAATACTAGATATTAAAAAGAAAATTAGATTTAACAAATTTTCATGAATTCAAATATTAATTAATTTCTATGGTGATTTTTCCATTTTTATCATTATTATTATTATTATTAATTTTTGTTGCTGGAGATTGAACCCAGGGGTGATTTTATATATGTACATACATAAATATATAAAATATATATTTACTTATTTATTTATTTATTTTTTTTTGAGGCAAAGTCCTGCTAAGTTGCTCAGGGCCTCACTTAGTTGCTGAGACTGACTTTGAACCTGTGATATTAAAACATTTTTTGGGCATCGACTATGTTTAGCATTGATTTCTCACTTCCAGGATATAGTTGAGAAGAAGACAAAGTCTTTTCTTCTTGTCTTCATATAAGGCAGATAGAAACCAAGAAGTTTTGAAAAGGATAATAAAAATAATGTAGAGAATACAAAAAAAAAGAAATCAAGATATTGGCTACAGAATTATAGTATTATTGAGAAAGTAGTTATTAGAAACATGTGGCCATTAAATTAGAAATCCTGGATAATGATAATGAACTTTATTGGTTGACTTAAATTCTTACTGATTTTAAATTATGATGAATTTGAGGGGTTATTATCTTAGAAGAATAGTTTCATAATTTTTATTACATAATATTTTTTAGAGTGTGTTCTCTCAGAAACTCAGCATGGCCACTATGAATTCTTGTTCAAGAAAACATTATAAATCTGCCAAAAATTAGAAGATTATGATTCAACCAAACGTTGGAATACTATTTGTCTATTAGTTTCCTTGGAGACTATTAACCTGCTTGAGCTACTACAAGAAAATACTGCAGATTGGGTCGCATAAAAAACAAATTTATTTTCCTTCAGTTCTGAAAGTCTGAAGTCAAAGTGCTGACTGGTTGGTTTCCAGTGAGAGCCTTCTTCTGGGCTTCTGGATAGTACCTTCCTACTGGGTCTTCAAACAACCTTTCTGTGTGCACACCTGCAAAGGAGCAAAGAGGTGAGGAAGATCTCTGGTGTTTCTTTCTCTTTACTTAAGGATACCAGTGCCATTCAATTAGTGCCTACCTTCTGAACTCATTCAAACTTAGTTTCTGCTCAAAGGTTCTCTTTAAAAATACAGTAAAAATGGAGATTAGTCTTTAAGGTTGAATTCTGAGGAGGACATAATTCAGTCCATAATATGATCCTCATCTCATCCTTCAAGAATTTCCAGCAATATGGGATCTTTTTCCAAAATACATTCATAATCAGTTAAATAAGTTAGTGGCATTGTCTTAAAATCTAAGATATTGAGCACTATATTAATTTTCCTATTATTGCTACAACAAGCTGCTACAAACTGAATGGCATAAAACGAACAAATTATTTTCTTACCGTTATGGAAGTCAAGTCCAAAGTGAATCTTGTGGCCTAATATCAAGATGCTAGCAGAGCTGTTTCTTCTGCATTCTCTGGAGAAGAATATATTTCCATTCCTTTAGTATCTGTCAGAGGCTGCATTTTTTACCATGTGCCCTCTTCCTCAGTATCTCAATATTTTATCTATCTTCACCCCTTGTTTCTTTCTCTGTGAACTTCACTTCTGTTTTCTTACTTCTCTGACTCTCCTCCTTCTCTCCTTTCTTTATAAGGACATTTGTGTTCTGGGAAATCAAGGGTAATCTCCTCACCTCAAAATCCTTAACTTCACCACATCTGCAATTTCTCTCTTTCCACCTAAGGACACGGGATCAGTATGGACATCATTAGAAGGCTATCATTATCTCTAGGACACTGTTCATATCACTTTCTATGAAATGTTGCTACTTTAGGAAATATATAAACTTTTCTTGTCACTGAAATTTTATATAATTTTGATAAATCAAGGAAACCTAAAATATCTACCTGTGGGTATTTTATCTTCCCAGATTTTAGAGGTAAAACCTGATGTAACTTTGCCGTCTAAATCTATTGAAATAAAAGTTGGATCATTCATTCCATGTAAGCAGAAACAAAGTTAAAAACATGTTTTTTTACAAGTCATACTTTACAAACCACAAATTCAATAAATCCTCTCAGTTCTGTAATACGAGATCATGTTTCTGTTACTTTAATGAGTATACAAGAGGATGGGTAGAGGTTATATGCTAATACTACGACATTTCACATAAAGAACTTGAGTATCCAAGAATTTTCCTATTCACAGGTCTTCTTGCAACTCATCCCCTTACAAATATCATGGACAACAACAGATTTTAGTGGAATATCTCTCCATGAAGAGTAGTGTTGTTTCAGGTTCCTCATGTTTGTATGAGATTTGTTTTCCAAAGTATATGAAATGAAACACAAGAAGATTATAATCAATATACTCTCATCATAAAGATTTATCTTTGTGGTTATTGAGGGTAACAGTATAGAAACATTGGGAATCAAGAAGGGGACAGTGATTTAGGGTGAAAACCTTTTGATTATATTAACCATTAGGAAATTTTCAGAGTGCGAAGTATGATAAATGACTGCTATCCAGTTTTATCCACAGTTGACCTTTATTATGTGATGCAGGAAGATTCAGAAGGAGCTGGCTTCCAAAAAGTACAGCTCACTGCCAGAAAGTTTGAATTTCATTTCCTGAAATGTCATTGGAATAAGGCATATATTCATTGTTAAAGGATTTCTCATTGTAGCTGGACAAGAGTGCCAGTGTGTGACATTCAGCAAATATAACTTCTGAAATCTCAGATCTGGTTTTGGAAACCACTATATCCTCTGATGGAAGAAGGGGAATCGCATGGCTTCGTATGCTCTGACGCACGATCCTCCAGAATCTTGTTCCAGGAGGGAATTGTGTCATTGGACCTAACTGACATTACCATGGAAAATTAATAAAAGACCCAGCAACAGCAAGAGGCTCTCAAGGTGAGGTGGTGCTGTAGTTTTATTACCTTAACTGTGCCTGCATAATAAAACTATTATGGAACCCCAGTAAATATTGTAAATCACACATTCCCACCTATAAAAGTTCATAATGAACTGAACATAAATATCAGTAAAATATATGAATAACAAAACTACTCATATACATACTGCATATTAATGAAGACAGAAGTTTATTCTTGACTTCTCTAGGGTACAGCTTAAAATTCTGTTGCCAGCAGGAAAAATCCACTGATGGAAAGTAAGGGAAAATGAAGGACCAAAAAGCAGTAAGATCTCATTTTAGTAATGCTGTCACTAACTGAGAGCAAATTTTAAGTCAGTTTTTTTCAGTATGTAGCATTTTTCAACTTTTTTTTTTTGTTATTTTATGTATTTACTTGAATTACTGAAGCAGTTTGTTGCTTATGCCATAGATAAGTAAAATTTCATGTATGTAGAACCCCCAAATTTTTCAAGAATCTACTTCATTGTATGGTGGCACTATTCCCTTTCAGGAATAATGCTGATGAACCTATTCTTATTATATAATCATCATTCTTTTGCCAGTAATTGGTTTCAGAGTGGGTACAGGACCAGATGAAGTAGCTGCAGTGAACGTAGTACTTTTTCCCTGGATGATTTATGTAAATATAAGGCCTTGGGTCAAACAGATCCCTTGTCCACGTGAACCATTTGGAACAGTTTTCTAATCATAAATAGAACTCATTTTAAGATAAAGCCAACATTCCATGTTGGTGTAAAGAAAAATGAAAAGAACATGAGTCCTTGGTAATTAATGCTACTAAACTGGTGAATTACCTTTGAATTTCTTCTCAGGTGAGATAACAAATTTTCCCCAAATTTAAACTAGTTTAATGAATTTCTTGATGATGATGATGATGATGATGATAATGATGATGATGACAATTACTTGCTGTTGAAATTAGTCTCCTTGATAGATACAACAAGACTTTTAGAGAGAAAGCATAAATTATTGGACATACCAATATCAAAGAAAGCTAGTTAAACATTGTCAGTAATCTGAAATATCCTTGTATCCCAAAGAAAATAAAAGATGGGAATGACTAGGGTCATATGGCTTATATGACAACAGATTTAGATGGTTTGGATATGACATTATTTTCTACAAGATATCTTTATGGTATACATTATTGAAATTTTCATTAATTCTTCATTTTTTTTTCACTTTTGGAAAGTCAGAAAATGGCTAAAAAATCTTCAGATGATAAATACACATTTTAAAATACAATTTTGAAAAAATGTGAGATTTGCTTTACCTTCTGAAATGTTATTGTTGGTATTATTCCTTAAGTTCTAAATTTTAATTGGTTACATGAAAGGATGAACTTGAGTTTCATGGAAGATTTACCCAAATTATGATTTTACAGTGGTATATCATTTTTTCTTTCACTTACAGATGTTTTAGGCCAAAAAGCTTGCACAATTTTAACAAGTGGATTATAAAAAGTATACCATAGTTTTCTTTGAATTCATATATAGGAAACCTGATAATAATAAGAGTGAGAGACATTGCCTCTTTATGATAATTCTGAGACTAATAGCATAAAATTGTCAGTTGAAGTCACAGCCCATGCAACCAGGAAATTACACAGGCTGTGACCTGTGATGGATTCATGTTCTTTCACTCTATGATTTACTTATAGCATTTTCAATTAAAATATCAAAATCAACAAATGTGCCACAAAGAACAAAGAAAAAATATGCTGGATGCAAGAGATTATAATATTAATTCAGAAGTTTTAAAAATTCTGAATAAATGTTTTCCATTAATGTTATTATGCCAGAAACGATCCTGTCAATAGCCATAAAGAAATGCATTTTGTATTTATATAAATAATATATGCAGTAGTCTTAATTTAACATTTCAATTTAAGAACTTTAAAAGGGTATAAAAGGGTAAAGAATTAGCAGATGATTTATTCTCTCAATAATTAACTATTGAGTGTCCTATCTCTCTACCCATCTATCTCAGATACCATGCTTAGTGCTAAGGATCTAAATATATAATTTCCAAAACATGAGAGAAACTGTGGATCTAGATAAGCCACAAATAAGGAAAATGTTAATTTAAAAACCATTTCAGAAAGTGGTAAGTGCTATAAATAAGCCAACACAATGCTTCATGTCAAACTTTTATTTATAAAGTAGAAGGAATGAAATTTTTTGAGCAGAGTTTACTTCACTAAGTTTTGAAAAGGAGGCCCAGCTACAGAAATGGCCTTTCTGGGACACAAATGATAAAAAGGAATTAATCATGCAGGAGCAGAGCAATTGATCTAGGGTGTGTAAACAGCATTTCCAAAGGTCTGGAAGCAGGAAGGAAGAGGCTTGTCCTGTGTTTCAGTCAGCTTTTTTTGCTACTGTGACTAAAAGGATCTGACCAGAACAATTTTAAAGGAGGAAAAGTTTGTTTGAGGGCTCACAGTTTCATAGGTATTAGTCCATAGAAAGCTGGCTCCAGTCCTCAGTGCTTGAGATGAAACAGGACATCATGGCAGGAGAATATGGCAGAGGGAAGCAGCCTGCACCATCAGGAAGTAGAGAGGGAGAGAGACTCCACTTTTCAGATACAAAGTATATACCCCATAGTCACACACCAATTTCCACCTCCTCCAGCCATGCCCTACCACTTCAATTAATACCACCAGGGATTAATTCATGGATTGGGTTAAGACTTTTACAACCCAATCATTTCTCCTCTGAACCTTCCTGTATTGTCTCACATGTGAGATTTTGGGGAACACCTCACATCCAAACCATAACATCCTGTTTGAGTATAGAGGAACTCACTGTGGATAGTTATTCTATTGAACTCATATTCTCTCTCTCTCTCTTTCTCTCTACCTTACTTTATTATTTCTCTCATTACAGAAATAACTGAAAGTCATGCAAGTCTGATTTCTATCAAAAATCCTTGATTGAGGTCTCAGTATTTTTCCTCCATCTTTAAGGCATCTTGGGCAAGGCAGAATGTGTAAATGAAAAGGTTGAATTAGACTTGGGCCAAGAACATTCATCTCCTTGCACTTCCAATCAATTCCCAAGTATATGATCCTTTTCATATGTGAATACTCATTTTCCATTATGTGTGATTTTCCAGTTAATCTTGAATCTTTGTTTAAATACCTAACCTGAATTTTGTTCTGCCCTACCAGGCTCGCCGTGTATTTTTTCATGCATGCCTTGAGCAGTAAGAGTGTTATAAATATAGATGGGTTTGCACCTGAAGGAATTCACAGACTAGATCATACCTATCTAGTCTGAGAAGTTATATTTGGCACTGAGGTCTTTATTATTTCAAAGACAAGGTAAAGTCCACTGGCTTTGAAGTTCAACTTACCTGAGTTTGAATTCTGCTTCAGACCTTCAGATGTTAGACAATCTTGTACAAATTTTAACCTCAATCTGTTTCTTTCATCTTTGAGTGATGATAATAATATCTACTTTGCAGGGGAGTTATAAAGAAAATGCCTAGGTTGGTGGATATTATAAAGAGGTAATATAATATGAATTACTTGACTATACATCTAGGTTTTTTAGGCCATTCTATAATTTCTCCAGTTTTTTCCTCCTCTTTTAGATTATGCTCTGTTTCATAAATGTCAGATTTCAGCAGTCTATTAAATACTGGAAAATATACATTTATTTTAATATAATGTTTGTAATTAATGGCAATGTCAAGAAATCTGTTTATATCTTTTATTGGGAAAGGGTAGTATCAAATACATCAAGTTGCTAAAGTGATTTAATTATTACAAAATGCTTTAACAGATACCTATTAAGTTTGTTAAACAACTAGAGAACTGTGTTATTACATGGAAAGATTGTGAAAAAATAGTTGTTTCAGATGGTATCACCACACATACACAAGTGTATTCATTCCTTGATCCAATAAATATAATCAAGTACCTTCTCTGAAGTTAACATTAGGTATATTCTTGGTGGCTCTCTCCTATTGTTACTCTTTTTTTCCCTTCAGTATAGCAAAAAATTTGTTTGGCACAAGTCTACATGCTCAGGAAGTTGGTTATCAAGTGGGTTATACAGTAAGTAAAATTATTATGGATAAAGTTTTCTCATTGTAAAAGAGAGTAGTCACACATTTGTGGAGGAAGAAGTGGAGTGCAAAAACAAATCTGAGGTCCTAAATTTAAATAAGAAGTGCCTATGTGGAACGACCATTGTAGATGGATAGATCTACGTGGCTACAAAGGCATGGGCATGGATATGCATGTGTGTGTCCATTCTTGTTTGACTCTGCATTGGAAGCAATGCATTTTCTTGGTTCGTCAGTTGAGAAAGCTTAGAAGCAATGGCACTGTCCTAACAGCTAACACTCTTAGCACAAAGCTCTTGCTTTCTAAATGCTATTCTCCACTGAAGAAACCATTACTCGTTGGAGAAATAGCTGGTTCCAGAATGAGAAAGGGAGGAAAGCAGAATTTAAGGATTTCACAAAAAGAATTACATCAATAAGCCAAACAATAGCTTGAAAAGAGACCCATTGACTGAATTAGGAACAACTTAAGTATTAAAGCAAGAAAGTAAAAAATTAAATATTAACAAATAATCCATAAAATCACAACTAATATATATTTAAAATTAATGATACCTAAGTTTAAAAATAGAAATAACATATTGATTTATCATGGCACACTCATGAATAAATAAACACGGGATGAATAATAGAATAAAAAAATCACTGTAAATTATTGCAGTAGTAACTGTTTTAGGCAAGTAACAATGGATATTAAAATACGGGGTTAAAGATTTTATGAAGAAAAATACATCTTATGGTTACAACATCGTTATCAATGTTATCAGTGCCTCCCCAAATGTCTCCCAAAGTAACTTTCTTAAAACTCTTCAATAAAATTATTCTTATTGGTAAATAAAAAGCAAAAACAAAAATGAAAAGAAAGAAATGGACAGATCATTATAATATGAGAAGCACCGTGAAGCCAACACACAAGGGCTCATGTGGCAGGTGGAATCTATTTTGTGTAGATGGCATGGAAAAGGAGGAGGGCAATAGGAACACTGAGTTCTAAGAGATAAGGAGAAGTTAGCAGAGCAAACAATGGGAGAGGAGCCTCCCAGACAGAGGGCATAGCATATGCAAAGGGCCTGAGACAAGAGTTCAGCATGTTCATGGAAATGAAAGATTCAGCATTGCTGGAGCTGAGACAAAATAGGACAAGTTGTTGAGCCTTCTAGCAGATACTGTGAAGTCAGATTTTCTCAGGGACTTCTGTAACAATGACGCCTTTTCTTGGCTTTGCCCCATTTCCTGTCCTGCATCTGTACTTTTGCTAATTTTAGCTGGGAGTGTTTCTTTAATAAATAATTTACACCTGAATCCTTGGCTCAACGTCAGCTTTTGGGAGACTAACAAATCAAGCCTCAAATCCTCTGAATAAGAACATAGAGAGTGCAGGAATGCAGTATTGTTTTCAAGGCATTATTAAGTGTCAGAAAGCATTAGGTGATTAATGAATCATAGACTTCTTAACACAAAGTCCATAGTGAGCTGGATAAAAGTCATAGATATACAATTTTACAGCTGAGAGAAGCACCTTTGAAATCATCTAACGCAAGCTTCTCATTTTACCAATAAACTGAGGCTCAAGCAATTTGTGTATTCCTATCAAGTGCTTGTCAGAAAGGTCATATTTTATGACCCTGCAATCCTTTTCTCATGGAATGTAGCCTGGGTAAGTAGTCATAAACTCAAAGATTTATGAATGGAGATTTTCATCTGACTATTATATAGAATAGTAAAAAATTTTGAAGCCATCTAAATGTCCAAAATGTGAGAAAGGGTAAACACATTATAGAATATGTATTGGCATATTTATTCACATAATAAAAAGGGTACTTTAGAAGAATATTTAAGAGATATGAAAAGGCTCACAAGTTGAAGTGGAAAAAAGGGTGTAAACTGGCACATTCATTAGGAGAAAAAAAATAGAAGGTGTATATCAAAATATTAATAGTGGTTATCTCTGGATGGGTGATTTATATTTTCTTTTTATACCATTATTCATTTTCAGACTTTCCAGAGTAAGCATATATTACTTTTATCAGCATTTATTTTTAAAAGGTATATAAATTGAGTTTTGCAGAATTAAAATAACACGCGCCAAGGTCAAACAGACACATCATTCTGGAACTAGAATCTGAGAATCCTGATTCATAACCTGGGTCTCTACTCTCCCACAATACAGTGAAAATTTTTAGCACACCAGAGACGTTCAAAAGTGAATTGTTTCTGTCTGTTCTTAATCTGTCTTGTGTTGCCATAAAAGAGTATCACAGACTGGGTAATTTATAAAGAAAATAATTTCTCCACGTTTTGGAGGCTGGGAAGTCCATTGTCAATGTGCTGGCTTCTGCTGAGGGCCTTCTGTCTGTATCACCACATAGCAGATGACGTCAGGTGATGGGGAAGTGCTCACCCAGATAGCTTGTTTCCATTACAAAGCCTCTCTGTGGTAATGATGATGGCATCAAGGGCCCAGCCCTCCTGACTTGATCACTTCTCAAAAGCCTCACCTCTTAGTGCTGTTTCAATGACAATTAAATTGCAATGCGTTTTGGAGGAAACACTGAAACCATAGCAAATATCATGTAGTAACTTCATGGCACTGGTGGGACTAGTGATTAAAATTTAATCTCTCTCAATTTAAGCTCTTAAATTCTCTTTTCTGCCTTCCTCCATCTCAGCCTTTCTATTTGCTTTTGCTTCCTTTTACTTCTTTCCTTTTGGGTACCAGCGATTGAACCCAGGAATGCTTAGCCACTGAGCCACATCCCCAGCCCTTTCTATTTTGAGACAGGGTCTTGCTAAATTGCTTAGGACCTTGCTATGTTGCTGAAACTGTTTTTCAATTTGTAATCCTCCTACCTCAGCCTCCAGAGTCAATCCTCTTAATTCTTGACTTAGTCTCTTCCTCAGATCTTCTGTGCTAAGCTATTTTGTGCAGCAGAATAATTTTTTTAAAGTGAAGTACCTCCAGAATTTTTTTTTTCTTTTTAAGAGACTACTTGAGATCATTATGAAGAATTTTTTTCACTAAAAAATTTATTAATTATTTAATAAATTTATTTAATTTTTTAACTTAAAGAATTTATTTTACTTAAGCAAGTAAATACACATTGCTTGGTACAAATATATAAAAAAAGATTTGGTTGTCTCTTCTGAAGTATTTTACATACTGTTCTCTGGGAAGGAAACACATACACAAGATCAAGAAGTTGATGGAAAGAAATTAAACTTCATTGTTGAGTTATGATTACTTCAACCAAGTTTTAACCTAATATTCATGATTCTGACTAAAACTTCAAATGGAGGCCCATTTAAAGTTGTCTTAATACTTCATCTTTGTAAAGCATTCTAATAAATCTCAGGCTTTGATAAATGTACCTTGTTAGTGAGTTGGAAGAACAGGTTTGAAAATGGATTTTTTGTGACCATGTGGAGGGTGACCAAAGAATCACCTCATCTCCCTTCTCTCCCTAGCTGCACAGCAGGGACCCCTGGCAAAGGTCTCCTGCATACACAGTGGACTAGTGCTAACTCCATTCACACCAACTGAAATAGTCTTTCCCTGTACCTTTCACGGTCTACTTTTCAGACAAGACATCCATGAATATCTAAGAAGTTCAGGATATTTGGGAATGAATGTCTGGGGTCCCAAGTATTCAAATCTTGGCCATGGGGCACATAACTAGAGGAGGGCCAGAGGTAGTCCCTCTCATGTGTGGAGCCCAGGTCCCAGTAATTTTGTCCCAAGTTTTAAGATGTAGTATGTAAGAAAAATTTTCAGTTACCACCTGTGCCCAGTAGACCTCTTCCCATACATTTTCATTTTGTTTTCTTGTACCCTCAAAGGCAACATTTTTACAAACTATATTATAATATCAAAACCAGGATATGAATGTGGGCACTAATCCTATCTAGATTTTTCTCAGTTCTATCATTCTTATTTCATGTATGAGCTTAATTCTATCAGTTTTATCTCATGGGTATTAGTCCCCTAAGGCTGCAATAACAAAATACCACAGACTGGGTAAATTACATAGTATGAAATGTTTTTCCTTGTGGTTCCAAAAATCAAGGTGCCTTGTTGCAGAGGGCCTTTGTGCTGTGTTATCACATACTCTTTCCTCTGTGTGCATGCGGTGTAGGACAGAAAAAGTGAGAGCATGAGGAGAAAGCCAGAGAGAGAAAGAGCAAGGGAAAGAGAGAGAGAGAGAGAGAGAGAGAGAGAGAGAGAGAGAGAGAGAGAGAGAGAGAGAGAGAGAGAGAGAATGCAAGCAAGTTGATTCTGGTGTCTGCTCTGCTTTTTATAAAGAAATCAGTGCTAATTCCTCACCCTTGTAATCTCCCTTAGCCCTAATTACCTGCTTATAGGCCTTATCTTCAAATACAATCACATTGGGAGTTAAGGCTTAAAAATATGAATTTAGAAGGGGATGAGGATACACAATTCAATCAAAAACAGCATTTGGGATCCATGAATTTCATTGCCACCCCAAACAAGATATTAGTGTGTTGTAGCACCACAAAGGTCCCCATTTATGAGCCCAACTAACTCCCTTCTTATGTGTCTCCCATCAACCAATATTCTGTTTTTCTTATCTATAATACTGTCATTTTATATTGTGACATAAATGGAATCAAATTCTGTGTAAGCTTGAACTTTTTTTTTTTAACTCAACATGCTTCCCTAGAGATTCAACAAATTTGTGTACATATCTACATGCAAAGATATTTTATACAAAATTTTCAGAAGCAAAAATCAAAGAATACTAAACATCAGTTTTAGGAAATATTCAATATGAATTTCAATGGATTGAACACAAAAACTTCCTTTTCTCCTTATTGTTTTTGTTTGTGTATGGGGGGATGGATACTGAGGATTGAACCCATGGGTGCTTTTGCCCTACACTACATTTCTATTTAATTCTTTTTTTTTTTTTTTTTTGAAACAGGACCATTATAAGTTGCTGAGGCTGGTTTGGAACTTGTGAACCTCCTGCCCCAGCCTCCCAAGTCTCTGGGATTTACAGATTTCCATTCACATCTGTCTTTTTCCCATTTATACCCAAAGTGACCATGCCTCTCAATGTAAATAACTTTACCACCATTCGTTATCCTGTTACATGTCTTATTACTAATGATTCTCAATTTTAAGTACATCTCTAATGAATGCTAATTTAGCATTACTTGTGCTTCTATTCCTTACCTTTGCATCTTCAAAACAAAGTAGTTAACAGATATTTTGAAACCTTTGACAACTCCTAATTTTGTGGCATGGAACATATCATCATTTTCACAATATAATTTCAAAACATTCTGATCTATAGAATTTTAAATGTCATTTAGAGTGACTTAAACAATTAATTGTTCCAATTAGATATTACCTATCTCCTGCTGCTCTGTATACTTAGTACCTGTCTTCAACATTCGCCTACTTTCACTCTGTATCAGGTATATTTGGCACATTGACACCATTAAATATAGAAGATATTTTTTATTAGCAAAATGGTTTGGTACAGGTTTTCTTCTTTTCTTTTTTTTTTTTTTTTTTTTTTTTTTTCATAAAACATTGCCTGATGAAATCCTTCCTGTTGAATGACTACTGGGATGAGAATATCATAATTTATTTTTGTCCGTATGAATATAATTTGCATGTAATTATTAACTTTGAGAAAGACATTGAAAATATCATTTTAAGACACATAGTCTGAAATTTCACTTATGTGGTCAATTTCACCATCTCTAGAATTCAGACTAAGTGCTGCTGTCTGTTTGCATTCATCTTTTGATTCATCTTAGAAAAACGTCTGATAATTTTTTATTACCTTTAAGAACAGAAAATAAAAAAAAAACTGTGAATTTTAACCATAATCAAAGAAAGCTAGAAAATGGCATGAATATGATCCTTGCAGCCTTTTTAAAAAAAGTTTTCTTAGAAGATGATGCAATATTTAGCCCATGAAATAGCAACACTGAAAGACTTCAAATATGTGAAAATTCATATCTTTGCTATGTCATTCTTTTTAGGGATGGTATACTCATTTTTTTGTTTCTTTATTATGTTAGTCTATATTAGTACTGTTGGGAATAATTTATGAACAATGATTAAATAGCAACACAAAGATTAACAGTAATGATCAACAGCTTAAGTAGCAAGTAAGGTAATAAAATCTAAAGATGTTTTAGAGAAAGAATAGCACTAAGATGCTATAGTATATCTTAGATTTACATAAGGTGCAATGGATCCATATGGTAATTTCAAGATAGAACTAATTACATTCTATTAAAAATAAGTATTTTCCTTACAAAGATTTGAGAAAAAAATGAAATTTGTGAAATATATATCTTGTATCTAGTAAAAGTTGCTCATAAAAGACAGAAAAATTAAAATCGGGTCTAATGTATCTTGACATTGTATGGACAGTTAATGGAGAGATGAGCTCAGTTGGTTTGCAATTGCAGAGAAGAATACTGAGAACTCTACTAGGAAAATGTAATATGAAGGATGGAAGTCTACAAGTGATAAACTGGATTTGAGTCTATAGTACATTTGAGAGTAATAATCTTTAAAAATTATTGAAATATGTGAAAAATATGACTCCCTTGATTACTCTAAAATTGTTATACATATTTTTAAATCTTGGTTAGTTTCTAATAATGTAAGTTTTGGAAAACAGTAAATACTAACATTTTAAAATTATTGCATCATTCAATTCTAATGTTGACATATTCAAATAAAACTGTTACCTTACTCTTCAACCCTAGCCAATAGAATATAAATGACCAAGCGATTTAATACCCACTCTCCTTTTCTTTTTCTCCTTTAGATAGTATTTTCTATCCTTTTTGCTCACAAAATTTAGCATAAATTTTAGTGAGTTGTGACTAAATTATATCTCATAATAATGTTTATTATTTTTCAGTTGTTATATTTGCTTTTAGATAAATTTATAATTTTGACATGAGAACTATAAGAAACCTGTTTGTGGAAGGAATATCACATAGTGGATATCTTAAGAAATTGACCAATGCATATTAAATTTACACTATGATAATATTAATGGATTAAAAAACCAAAAAGGATTACCTGAAAAATGGACTATAGGTTGTTAATTTCATAATGATTCCTTTTGTTACATTTGTTTCCACATTATAATATTTGATAATGATGGTTTCATATTTTACTGATTTTCTTTTTAAATTTACACAAAAATTCAGGATTTAAAAAGTTAATCAAATTGACTATATTTAATGATTTTCAGTAAGCAGAGAAATAAATCAGTTTCCACTTATCTCTAAATGATTTACAACAATATTTTATTATTTTCCAGTTTATTAAGTTTGCTAGGAATACAGTCTATTTTGTTAGACTTCACTTTCTCTAATCTATGTAAATTTCATTTAAATTAAACTGTTTATTGTGGTATCAAATTTATTTTTCTAAGTGGAAATCTAAGGTAATCTAATTTTTTTTTACGTCTTTCTTTATCTTGAGTTTAAATATTGAGGTGGAATTTTCAGAATTAAATTTATTTTACAGTTTTTAACCAAAGACCATAACCTTCTCTGGTACACCAGAATAAAGGCTGTAATCTCTGAGACATGTGAATGCTATATCAAAAATAACTCTGTAGATGTAATTAAGTTTACAGACCTGAGATGCAGAAATTACCTTGATTATCCTGGTGGATCTATTCTAACTACAGAAGTCCTTAAAAGCAGAGAAATTTCCCAGATGTGATTATAGATTGATGCAACACCAGAAAATGGGTCAGAGAAACATGATGGAGAACAACTTGATCTGTGGAAATACACTCCTTTCAATGGAGGAAAGAGCTTTAAGCCAAAGAATAGGGGCAGCTCTTTGAGACTGGGAAGGTCAAGGAAATGGACCGCCTACGCCTACCTAAAGCTTTCAGAAGACACATTCTGTCAAAACTTGATTCTAAATACATGAGACTTATATTAGATTCTTAGCCTTTGAAATGTAAAGTAACATTTTTTGTTGTTGTTTTAAGCCACCAAATATGTGGTAATTTGATACAGCAACAATGGAAAACAAATCCATTATAGAGATTTGATTGGATAATAGCAGAAAAGAAATTTTTTTGACAGGCTTTTCATTAGTAGTGCCATATTTCTTTCTGCTCAGCAGTTTCTTCATAACACTCTTTAATCTTATTAACAGTATTATAGATTCCTTTCACCAAATAAGGCATTATTAACATCATAATAGCATGTATTTAAAAATACTACAATTTCATGAACAATACAACAACAAAAACTGAACATTTCTGTCTCTGAGAGAAGTAAGATAGAGTTATGCATTAGAAAATATCACATATTTGTAGGTTATTTTAAATGCTTTGAATTCATGGTGACACTTTCTAAAATTGCTTCTAAAGGCAATTGCAAAAGACGCAATTGTGAAATTACAAACTAAAACCTTCTTAACTTTTTAGAGATTTAGTACTTCCTGTAACACAATTCTTTTTACCTCAGGATTATCATCACTTTTATTTTTCCTAAAATCACAAATTCATATAAACATGATGATAATATCATATAGCTTTGTATTACTTAAATGTTTCTGTGTAACAAATTAGTCCAAAACTGAACAGCTGAAATGACAACAATATACTATTTCTTACAATCTGTGTGTCAGAAATTTGGATGTCCACTTAGCTTGGTGCTTCTCTTTCAAAATCCCTCAAAGCTACCACCAGGGTGTTGGCCAGGGATGCAGTGCTATCTTAGGACTTGAATGGAACTAAACTGTCCCCTCCCAGGTGCATGTTGTTGACTGGATTCAGTTTCTCATGGACCATTGGACTAAGACCTCCATTTATGATCATTAATCCATGGCCTCCCTATAAAGCATTTGCAACCTCACAACTTCCTCCAGTATGAGTGATCTGAAGACAGATTACAAAAGACACCAAATATGGACATCGCTGTCTTTATAATCTCAACTTGACGTGACATACCATCATTCCTGCCAAATTCCAGTCTTTTGAAACAAGTCACTGAACCCAGATAATACTCAAAGGAAAGAAATCATACAAATGCATGAATATTACAAGGAAAAGATTATGGTGAGCCATCTTAAAGGCTGCCCACTACAACACTCTTCAGATTCATTGTTTTATTTTTCTCCCACTGATTATTTTCAACCAAAAAAGACATCCCTATGCAAAATGGTATGTATTCATTGTTCTCCTTATTGCATAATGAGGAGTGGGGATGGAGAAAGTCAATTTACAGGACAAATATTGGAGTGTAGTCTTACTTAGAAGCATACACACTGAAGGGAAATATAGTAAATTGCCTCTCAAAATGAATTGTTACTGAAATGAAGTAGCTATGCCTTACAATTAATTAAATGGTCTGTGCATCAGTTTCCTGGGACTGCAATAACACTACCACAAATGATGAAATCAACAATGGAAATTTATTATTTGGCAGTGTTTGTTCTTTCAGAGAACTGTGAGGGAGAGTATGTTCTGTGTTCCTTCTCTACCTTCTGGTAACCTTTCCTTGTAGATGGCATTTCCTCTGTGTTTTCACACCATCTTCCACTACTTGTCTGACTTTTTGTCCAAATCTTCTTACCGACCCTGAAGATGTCATTTGAACTTGATCACCTCTACAGAGACCTCATCTCTCTATACAGGTACACATTCTGAGGTAGTGCAGTTAGGATTTCTACATCCCATTTCAGGGAGACACAGTTAAACTCATAATAGCCTGTGTTACATATTTTATTACTATAATCCCTAAACTAGGAGATAAATCTGTTTCAAGCTGATATGTCATTCCTCATACTGTTCTATGTGTAGACCTCAGGTGGTGAAAATCTGTATTATGTGACTGCTGAAGGCAAACAAGAACTGAAAAATAAAGAAACAGAAAAAGATGAATTTTCTTCCAGAAACACCAGAAAACCACTCTGATTGTTCAAGATTTGGCACACAAGCTTTCTCATCACCTCTGACTCGAGACACAGTTTGTGATCCCAGCATCTATGCCAAAGGCCAGTAGACAGTGCTGCTAACGTGATGAAGAGCAATGGTGGCTCATGTTTAATTAAATAAAGAAAAAGTTGTTGCAGTTTTTTTTTTTTTTTAATGCAATGCCACAAAAACTGACTTCCCTGATAGAAACACATTCAGGTTGTTCTTTTATAATTTTTTATTTTGCTTTAGTACAAAGATGACAGTCTCTTTGTCAGAGAAACAACCATTTTAATTTTCACTGTAAAATTAAAATATGAAATACTATCTAGCATAACTTGATAGGGGATATTACTCTTATTTATGGTGGATTGAAGTAAAACCTAGATATTTTTTACAGGTCATTTATGTGTTCAGTTTTTTCTTTTATTATTGTCACTTTAAAATTAGATATAGATTTTTTTTAAACTTTTTTAATTAAACAAAACTGTTCCAAGTTTGGTGCAGGAAATATTAAATACTACCGAGAACCACTGCTGTTTGCCGTGGGGCTGCTTCAAGCAGCTCCGGTTACGGAGCAAAACCGCAGCTCCAGGGCTGCTTCAAGCAGCTCCAGTTATGGAGGAAAACCGCAGCTTCTTTCCCTTTTCGCTTACTTAAAACCACCGCTTCTCATGCTTATGGCCCTACCAGTGGGACAGAAGACATGTACTTCAAAGGTTCATCAAGCAGCTTCCCCTTTATTCAAATAACACCCTCAATATATAAGCAGTCTCATGCATAAGCAATTGTAACCAGATATATCCATCCAATCCTGTTAAAGGTCAAGCGATCGCTTGCTCAAGCATACATGTAAAGTATATCTGTCCACGCGCTAGGCAGCTGAACTGATTATAATACAGCCAATTGTAAACGTGTTCTGCCTTTCTCCATGCATAATCAGAATGCGGTTTGCTCTCTGCCAGTCACCATCTTCAGATGCACGTGGCGTAACCCTGGGCCCCGGGTTCCACCCGCCACAACTCCCCCTTTCTGTTTATAAAAGGGACCTTGCCTGTCTTAGGTTGTCCACGGCAGAGCAACATCCTTACCCGTCATTGGACAATGAGGCTCTAGCCCTCATTTCCTGTCTTAGGTTGGTATGAGCTCCCCATGAATCTTACCCATCATTGGCTACCAGTCCAGCATGATAAACCAGACTTGGGGGGATGGGCCAGCATCAATTGCGACGAGAGCTTGGCGAATAATGGCTGTTTTTCTGCGTGGATGTATATGCATTTTGTATATGCACAGGACAGATACAACACACAAGAGACCTCCCCTGGACAGAAACTTAAACCATTCTTTTCCCCATAGAACAGTGGACTGCAGAAATGTGGCCAAATATTGTAAAGTTTAGGAGGATATAGAATAAAGGAGTTGGTAAAGGGTACAGGATAGGGCCACATCTACTATTCCCCCATAGTTCACGCGAGTCTTCTCTGCTAATTTGGCGAGAATTCGCCAGCACCATCAGCGGGAGAAGTCTCCTCATCTTCTTCCTGTTTTTGGATCTCTGTTGAGACCTTGACCAATCTCTCCAGCACCCAAATCGGCAATCGTGCATCCTGTGGGAAAACACAAACAGACCCTCGGGTCCAGATTAATACTGGATCTGGGCCTTTCCATTGTCCTGATAGAATGTCCTTCCAGAGCACTTGAGGTAGATGCTTTTTATTAGGCTCTGAATGACGGTCAGCAGCCGATCGGCCCTCAGAATCAAGATTTAAAAAATTTAAAATGAACAAGACAACAATTTTGTCTTTTGGGGATCTGTATGATGCCCCTATTCTCCCTTTTGGTTTATAAAGCATGATTTTAAGCGTTAAATGGTCACGCTCAACAATGCTTTGTCCAGTAGGATTATAGGGAATTCCTGTGACATGTTGAATACCAAAGGTGGAACAAAATTGTTTAAAGGCCTGGGATGTATATCCAGGACCATTATCTGTTTTAATTTGTTTGGGAACTCTTAGGATGGAGAAGAGTGTAAACAGTGTGTTATTACATCTTTGATTTTTTTCTCCAGTAAGAGCAGAGGCCATAATAAATCCTGAAAAGGTATTAATAGACACATGAATGAATTGTAATTTTCCAAATTCTGAATAATGAGTTACATCCATTTGCCAAATATGATTGGGCTGAAGCCCTTTTGGATTTACTCCTAATGAGGGGTTAGGAATACGTGTAACACATTTAGCACAAGACTTGACTATGTCCCAAGCTGTTGCCTTAGTAATTTTATAGCATATGCATAGAGTGGAAGCACTTACGTGAAATTTGGAATGAAAAGTTTTTGCATTTTCAAGCGTATTAAAGATATGTGGGTCTCTGGTGGCCATGTCTGTTAAATCATTGTGAAAACTTAAAGGACCTGGAAGGCCAGTATGAGCCTGAACATGCCCAATAAAAAAAGGATTTCTTCTGTCCCAAATAAGTTTTTGTAAACTTTGCAAATATTTAGTAATAGTGGAGGTGAGGGAAATCAGACCAGTTAATTCTAAATTTTGAACAGCATTAACAATGTATTTGCTATCAGATAATAGGTTAAAAGGCTCACGGTAGATTTTGAATACTTCTGTAGCTACTAATAGTTCCATTTGTTGTGCAGATAGAGTTTTAAACAACAATGTTTCTGTAACATTATCTATAGTTATAGCACCTGTACCATTTTTTGATCCATCAGTAAATATAAGGGTAGCTCCTGTAATAGGTTCATTTCGGGTAAACTTAGGAAAAATTATAGAATGTTGACTCCAAAATTGGAGAAGAGGATCAGATGGCAAATGATTGTCAAACACAGCAGAAGAACTAGTAAAGACTATAGCCCATGAATTTGAATTATTAATAAGATATTGTATCTGATCAGTAATATATGGAGTAGTGATGGGATGTGATCCAAAGGTGGAAAGGGATACTTTTAACGCCTTAAGGATTTATTCTGCTACAGATTCAGTAAATAAGGCTAAGACCTTGTTAGGGGCATAATTCATGTGAACCCATAGACTAGGACACTTTTGCCAAAACACTCCTGTGGGTAACTTATTTGTGGCCAAGACAATGAATGATAAAGGCTTAGTTAGGTCAACACGATCAAGATGAGCCTTTTCCATAGCTGTTTCAACAAGCTTGAGAGCTGTTCGAGCCTTAGGGGTAAGCACTCACTTAGAAAGAGGGTCAGAATCACCTTTAAGAATATCAAACAGGGGGCCCAAACTTGAAGTGGGTAAATGAAGGTAAGGTCTAATTCAATTAATATCACCTAAAAGTTTTTGAAAATCATTTAAAGTTCTAAGCTCATCCACCTGAACGGTAATTTTTGCGGGTTTAACCATAATTTGATTTATGATAGATCCCAGGAAGATTTTGGTGTCTGTAATTTGTACTTTATTAATGGCAATATGTAAGCCCCATCTTTCCAGTGACTTTAGTAAGGAATTATAACATTGTTCTAAGACAGGTTTTTCCTTATGAGCTAGCAAAATATCATCCATATAAGGATAGATTAAAAGTTGAGGGTTAATTTGTTGCTAAACACCAGGGTGGAAATTAATCTGATTACCTTGCCCTTCATACGGTTCTTGGCCTGTCAGCATGTTTAGATTCCATTGAGGATTGCCCACAACTGCATTACGTCAGGCAGTATCAGAACATAACTCCTGGTTAGCCACCTTCCATTTTAATATAGCTGTGCTTTTGTTAGGGTTGGAAGCTATACCCAATCTTCTTAAAGTCTGATCTGCCTGTTGAAGTGGCCAGGCTTTTGGCCATTCTGTAATTTTGATAATACTTTTGTCAGCCCCAGTATCTAATAAACCCTCAAAACTTTTGCCTTCTATCACTAACTTTTTCATAGGCCTATCTTTTAAACCCCATGTTAATATGACCATATTTTGGCCAGTAGAACCTAATCCTTTATTTCCTCTAATAATATTTTTTGATGGATATTGATCATAGCAACTGGGTAAGACCAAAAATTGTGCTATGCGATCACCCTGAGCTATTATTGCTACACCTCTTGGTGAAGAAGCAAGGATTTTTATTTCTCCTGTAAAATCAGGGTCTATAACTCCAGGGACAATATTTAATCCTTTTAAAGCAGAAGAACTCTTCCCCAGAACTAGTCCCACTGTTCCTTTATGTAATGGGCCGACAACCAAAGTTGGTATTGGCTGTACTCCCATCTCTGGAGTTAATACTGCTCTGGCGGAGGCACAGAGGTCTATATCTAGTATTTAATGATATCTCTGATTGTTTTGATCTTCAAATACTGGGAGTATTGGGAACAATGATCAAGATTCTACATCAGCCCACTGTCTGGGGGCCTCCCCTGTGCAGCAAGTAAATGTGCCCTTACAACTTGAAAAAGGATGATGATCTGGATTATATGCTCGAGGGCGTGGTGCGGTAGGGGTTAAATGCCACTGAGGTAACTTCTTTTCTGGCTCTGTCTCAGATTGCTCCTGTTCCTCAGAGTCTGAACATTTACTTTCTCTTTCAGAAGCTTGATTTTATTGTTCTTTTTCTACAATTTTGAATATCTTTTCCCCTTCTCTTAACTGTTTTTGAGATTTTGGTTTTTTGGAAGTCAGAAAAAAATGAACTAATGTACACAACGCTATAACAACAACAAACAGAAACCAAACAAGAAAAGAAAACAAACATTAATTTACACATATTTGTTATGGGACGTCCTTTGCTGTCTCTTGGGACAGCCTTTCAATATAGTCTCTATCTAGGAGAATCTTCTGTTAATATTCCCTCTCTAGGGGAACCTTCAGTTAAAAGCTTAAGGTAACCGTTTTCTCAAATAGGGATACCTTCTAGTTAATTACGCTAGCAAAACTGTTTTTTATATACCTGAGTGCTCAACCATTTCCCAGTTCAATCCTCGTTTGATCCCAGCCCTGGCCACCAATTACCAAGAACCGCTGCTGTTTGCCGACGGGCTGCTTCAAGCGTCTCCGGTTATGGAGGAAAACCGTGGCTTCTTTCCCTTTTCGCTTACCTAAAACCACCGCTTCTCATGCTTATGGCCCGACCAGCAGGACAGAAGACACATACTTCAAAGGTTCATCAAGCAGCTTTCCCTTTATTCAAATAACACCCTCAATATATAAGCAGTCTCATGCATAAGCAATTGTAACCAGATATGTCCATCCAATCCTGTTAAAGGTCAAGCAATCACTCGCTCGAGCATACATGTAAAGTATATCTGTCCACGGGCTAGGCAGCTGAACTGATTATAATACAGCCAATTGTAAATGCGTTCTGCCTTTCTCCATGCATAATCAGAATGCCCTTTGCTCTCTGCCAGTCTCCATCTTTGGATGCAAGTGGCATAACCCTGGGCCCCGGGTTCTGCCTGTCACAAAATACTCAACCCAACTCTTTTTAACTATGGATAAATTCTTTAATCTTTTGAATCATTAATAGACTAGTAATAGCACTGCTGAGAGCAAGACAGGCTTACATAACCCCTCATATAGTTATCTTAGTTTGTTTCATTTAAATAATTGATCACCAACAGTGTTACCTTAAAATGTTTGAATTAATTTATCAGCATATCATTTACAATTAAAGCTTTTTTTCTGAAATTTGGTCTATTTTAAAGACCTACGTCAGATAAAACTATAATTGCAGCCAAATTTGACAAATTGTATGTGTCAGTTGGGTTCTATAAAAGAAGATAGTGAGATAATCATGTCAGTGGTTTATTAGGGAAACACTTGAGAAAGATAAAGGAGGAGCAGAATTGAACAGTGAAATTCTTCAGAATATGATATAAATCTGACACCTGTAAAAGGAAAAGAGGAAAAAACAAGATTGCCCAGGAAGAGCCTCTGGCTACTATGCAGATTGGACAGTTTAAACACCCAGTCAGGATGTCCAGGGCAAAGATCCTTCATCTGAGCATACCTATTTTGAGAGCAATGGACAAGTCCTTCTATTTACACTATAATTAGTAATTGACTTGACTTGGCAGACAAATGGGACCCTGTGGCTTTCTAGGTAGATTCTGTGAGCTGACAGCTCTTCATGCAGCTAAACAGCAAATCCTTTCCTGAAGGAAGATTGTCCTATTATATACTTCCATGGGTTCCAGAGTCTCTGGCTTATATTAGCATACAGCTTCTCCATGATTCAGATAGCCACCAAATAAATATATTTTCCTTATTCAATTGTATGCTCCATCCCACTTGATCAAACATATTTAAAATACAAATATTATACCTACAGGTATAATCAGCTCTTGTTAATGACTCTTGGTCAATTCTTGTATTTATTGTTTTGCATAGCTTTACTAAGGTATATTTTGATCATCTTAAAATATATAGTGTGTACCTAGTATAGAGCTAGGTGATGCTCTCTTTTTGTTTTATCTTCTAATACTTCTTGTGATTTATTCCCAATCTATTTGCTATTTGAAAATATGTTGGTTAATATCTATATACTTGTATATTTCTGAATTGTCATTCTGTTTTTGATATCCAATTTAGATTTATTATAATCAGAAAACATTTTTATAATATTTCAGTCTTTTAAATATATTAAGACTTGTTTTATGGTTTCAAACAATTATTTTTTAGAATGATCCTTATGTGCTTGAGAAAAATGTGCTGTTGTTGGGTGAAATGTTCTAGAGATGTCTGGTACTTTCAGTTTCCTCTTTATTTTGATAAAGTTATCCATATACTCACTTACAGGATCTAATTTTATGTTTTAGAGCCAAAACTAAAGATGTGGTCATCAAAACATAAATTATGTCTTCCTTCTTCACTCCTTTCTTGCTTCCTTTTCTCCATTCCTCCCTATCTCTCTTCCTTTCTTCTGTCATTTTCAATAAGTATTTTCTGAAGGATTATTAACTGACCAATACTTTTGTATAGTTTCAAAATGCCAAATCCAGATTTTAAGAGTTTGTATTCTAATGGTGTGATCAAAAACAAAACAAGATTATTAAGTGAAATATAATATAGTTATTTCTCTTATTAGTTACAGTTTCTTTGAAGGAGAATAAATCAGAGTAGGGGAGTGTGGTTTGTCTGTACAGGTGGAGATCTATGTTACAATTTTCAAAAGGAAATAGGTGTACTAGATGGAATAATGATCTCATCTATATTAGGGCCTAATTCTTGGAATTGAGGAGCACTATCTTATATGCCTTTGAAGACATGATCAAGTTAGGGATCATTAGATGGAAAGGTTATCCTGGATTACTTAAATGGATCCTTAATGCTTTAAGTATCTTTATAAAACAAAGGAACAGGACATTTGTCACACACAGAGAAGACAAAGCAAAAATGGAGCAGTCTTTTAAAGCTTTGAACATTGGAGTGATTTCCTATAAAACAAGGAATGTCCAAAGTCACCCGTAGGTGGAATGAATAGGAAATAGAATCTCCCTGAGAGCTTCCAGAATAAGTAGGACCCTACTCAAACCTTGATTTGGCCAAATGAAATTTATTTTGAATTTGTAGCCTCCACAGTTGTGAAAGAATAAGTTTCTGTTCTTTTAAGCAACATATTTTCTGGTAATTTATTACAGTAATCACAGGAAACAAATAGCAATGGTAGCCAGGAAATGACTTTTTGGAAAAGTGATATTTGTGTAAAGATTTGATGGTGCGAGGCACAGTGGCACACACCTGTAATCTCAGCAGCTCAGGAGGCTAAGGAAGGAGGATTGAAAGTACAAACAGAGAAACAACATGTATCCCATTTGTTTACAATAAAAAAAAAATAAAAAAAATAAAAAAGAAAGTTCAAAGCCAGCCTCAGCAATGGCGAGGTGCTAAGTGACTTGGTGAGACCCCCTCTCTAAATAAAATACAAAATAGGACGGGGGTTGTGGCCCTGTAGTTGAGCCCCCATGTGTTCAATCTCTGGCAACCATACACCTCCCCACAAAGAAAAAAGATCTGATGATACAAAGGGTTGGCACATAAAGAGATTAAAGTTTGGGTTTAGGGACAGATTGCACAGGGCCTTTTAAAATATTTGCATTTTTACTCTTCAATTTGGATATGAGTTCACAGAATATGACATTTGAGCTGAGTCTTCAAGAAAACAGTTTAAAATATTATAGGAAGAAGAAATAATATATGTAAAGACTGAAAGCATGAAATATTTAAGAATACTCTAGGATATTAAAAGATTTAATACCTTTCTTCATGCACCTATCAATTAGAAAGACTTAAGAGCAAAATATGTCCTCTGGTCTATGATAATGTTAAGCCATAAAACATATATACAGCAGTTCCTTTTTCAACTTGGAAGTCTATACTTACATGGAAGAAAGGTGATCTACAACCTGTACCCAGATGATTAAGTAGTGTTCTTAAAAAGGTAAGGACTATTCTTGGCAGGAAAACTAGAAGTTCTTTCATTTGATTAGGAGTTATGCTGAAGCTGACATCTTACCACATGCTCATCTGCATTATGATACATTTCCATAGGGTACCTGAAAAAAATAACAATAGTTAAAACGTTCTGAATTTAAGGTGCATAACTGTTCAATAGAAAGTGATGCATCTATCTATCTATCTATATCTCTATCTATCTAATAATTGCTGTATTTCAGTCATTTCAGTGGATTAATTAATGTTGAAGTTAATCATCTATTCATTTTTCCTGTACATCTAGAAATGCTCCTGTACTTAAGATAGGGTTACCTTCCAACAAGCCCTTTATAAGTTGAAAGTATTGGAAGTTAAAAATGTACCTAATACATCTAACCTGCAGAACATCATAGCTTAGCAGCACCTCACAGTGTAAAGCACAGTAGCTTCCCCTTGGATTGCATGGCTGAGTGGGAACTTTAGCTCACTGCTATACTGCTCAGTATCTTGGGAGTGTGTTGTCCTGAATATGACTTTCCCAGAAAAAGACCAAAATTCAAAACTTGAAATAGTTTCTACTGAATATGTAATGCTTTTGCTTCATCATAATGTTGAAAAATGATAAGTTGGAGATCACCTGTACTACTATTCATGCATCAAATTCCATTTGAATAAATGCTTATGAATAATAATAAAAATATTGATTTGCTCTTCGTATATAGTAGACACTCTTCTAAGAACATCATATGTGTTATCTGATTTAATATCTATGGCAATACTATAAACACTATCTCCATTTCAAAGATGAGAAAATTAAATTTTATTTTCAAAGTGGAAGCATAATACTTAATATATAAAATTACTATGTATTAATGATTAGCTGATAGTAATATAAGTAAAGGAGAGCAGGGTTAATATACATGCTATGATTACTTCTTAAGAAGCAAAATGAAAATATTAAATAACTAAAAAACATAATTACCAGAAAATGCCATAATTTTATTTTTCTTTAAAGCCAAGTAGTATTCCATGGTATATATATGCCACATGACTGCATTACCCATGTGAGTCTACAATATGTACAATCAGAAAATGAGAAATTACACTATATTTATGTAAGATCTATCAAAATGTATAAATGCATTCTACTGTCACGTACAACTAGTTAGAATAAATAAAAAAGAAAAAAGAATATGAAAAAAAATGATTGTAGGCCAAGGAGAGAATTATACCAAATGTTAGAGTTGTAGTTATCAAAAACTAAATGGAGTGGTTGCCCAATTCAGAGTTGTAAGCACAGGTACAATTATATATTGGCAGAGGTGAATAATGACAGTAAGATCCAATAATTACATAGAGATGATATAATTGAAATTCATTTCACTACATCTTATTCATGCAAGGTCTCCTTTTTAACTCATGGAAAGACATCAGAGCCCCCATTTATTGCAGCTGGCATGATCATGGCAAGTAAGAATATATAGGTGGACCAAATGTTCATTACAGTAAGGACAAATCTGTCTCCTCCCAGGCATGAAGTGTTTGATATAACCCACCTCTCATCAAGTGTCTATTTCCTTCAAGAAATGGTCATAGAGGGTTTTCGTAACTCTCTTGATGTTGAACTTACTACTAAAATTTTTACACATAAACTCTTGTATGGCTCCGCTGTGCCAGCTATGGGATGGCTCTACCTCAGGTCATTTCTACCCCTACACCCATCTGATTACATGTACGACTGAAAGTACTGTCCATGGCATTATTCAGTGTCTGCTCTACTACCCTAAGGTCACCCTAAAAGGGGCTCTAATGCCAATATATAGCTTTTGTCTAGGAACAACTTTTGCCATATATAGCCTACTGTGAACCAGACCCAGGTTCTTTCTTCCATCATTTATACCTACATTAGTTGTAAGAACAAACTGAAGATGAGGTCTAAATGTAGTAGAAGTAGTTGGCAAAGTATATGACTTACCTTGTCAAACAATTGACTTCTGTCTTCTAGACATATTATAAACTAATGCCAAATATATGTTTTTATTGTAGTAAGGATTTACACTGTGCCATATCTCTTCTCATAATTTCTAGTTCCTGATGGTACCTTCACTCTGTAGGTCATTGATACCCCAGGTCCCCCTCTTTTTCAGTTCTATCACCTTTAGGATAAGACCCCAGTCTGATTTTCATTATCATCAGAAGATGCAGGTGATATTAGTCTCGAAAATTCTGCAAAGTAGCTGTTTCACAATTTGCCTAAATGGGCAGTGAGACTTCCTCAACTTATCATTTTCCTCTTACAAGTTTTTGATTGCAGTTAAAATAATGCAGGCCATTTCAAACTTCTTATAATTATCTCTGCCACATGTCTTTCCAGCGTTAACAGCTGCCACATATCCAAATTCCCCACTTCTTACCTGAATTTCAGCCCAATTAACTACAGGTAAAACCTTCCATAATTGTGTTGCCACCATATGCCAGGTGTTATCACCTCCCCACTAAGAATGGTGTCCTAATATTTAGCAGGACAGGGAGTAACCCATCCAAGTATTTCACTGTAAGAACATATTGTTTGAATTGTTTCCAAAAAAGTAGAGCCTGAGGTGGGGTCCTTATTTGCTATTTCTTTAATAGAGAGTATAATTTTATAAATCAAAAGTGAAAAACAAGTAGATTGAAGAGGAAAGTCAAAGCAACAATGATTTTTTAAGATGGTGACTGTTAGATGAGAAAAATTGGTCTTCTCGGTGGAAAAGTGTCCCCAGTAGCCTTAAAATTGCCATTGGAGGAGGACATGGGGGTACAGGGGCACATTTATCCTCTTGTTCAGCTTTTCCAACAGGGTATTAACATTCTGGCACTTTTGGATTGACGCATGTGGGTGCTGAGGATTATCACACAGCAATATCAACTGAGAAGCGTTGAGAGGGAGACAAAGGAAGCATGGTGACATATCAGCAAAAGTGCTGCCAGGTTGGAACAGGAAGAAGCTGACCATCACCTACACAGAACTGGTCACCCAGAGTCAGCTGAAACAAGAGACTGTTGAGCCAAAGCTGAGTACTATTCCATCGTATATGTCTTGCAATGCATAACATATAGTGTAAAAAATACACATGACATTTTTATCTTCAGCCTCAAGTTCTCTTCTCGTCCTGTTTTCTCTGACTCAGTGATTGGTGCACTTCTTAATCTACTTGCACCAGTAAAGAAACTAGGCACTTTCATTTAAATATGTATATCCTCAGAAATCAATCCATTCCCAATTCTAGTAAATTTCGACTACTACTCATTAAAAATCTGTCCATTTCTTTTACCCCTTTCTCACCAGTCTCTTCATAATTCATCAGGATCATTTCTGATATAGATTATTGTGACTATCTTCAGTCTTATTTAGTTTCAGTCTCCTTTTTCATTGGACAATTAGAGCAATCTTTAGGAAAACCAATTCTGATTTTAGCACTCTTTGATTAAAGCTTTCCATCATTCCAATTCCCAACTAAAAGAAGCATCCCCTTAGCTCAATATAGCCCTCATATTCTTTCCCTCTCCTTTTCTTAGGGTTCCAGTCAAATTAAGCATCTTTTAATTCCTCAGGAAAGGGCATTTTGTTCTTCTACACAGGTGCTCATTTCATATAGAATATTGATTTTCAGTTTATTTGTCCCCTAATTCCACCTGATTTTTCTAGTTTTAATTTTCAAGTCATTTCCTGCAGTAAAAAAAAAAAAAAAAAAAAAGTTTCTCAGTTCCTACTGTGATTGGTTAACCTGATAACTGGATAATATATAATCGTAATGTCACAGAACAACTTCACTATCCCTTCTCAGTACCTTTCACAAAGTCTTAAAATGATTTGTTTCATGACTCCTTTCAGAGTTGACTGCAAACACCTGAAGGCAGAGATCCTGTTGTCATGGTTTAGGTATAAGGTGTCCCCCAAAAGCTCATGTGTGAGACAATTCAAGAATTTTCAGAGGTGAAATGATTGGGTCTCAGAGGTGAAATGATTTGTTTACTGATATGGATTAACTAGGTGATAATTGAAGGCTGGTTGGGTCTGGTTGGAGAAGATGTGTCACTGGAGTCATGTCTTTGGGGTTTATATTCTGTCCCTGGTGAGTAGAGCTCTCTCTCTTCTTCCTTGTTTCTAAGTCCTGAGAGGTGCCTTCATCTGCCATTCTAATGTGATGTTCTACCTCACCTTGATCCTAGAGGTATGGAGTTCATGACTTATGAACTGAGAACTTTGAAACTTTTGAGAGAAATAATTTCTTCCTCCTCTAAATTTTCTTGTGGGGTTTTTTGGTCATAGCAGCAAAAAAGTATCTAAAGCACCTATCTTGTTCACTGAAGGATCTTAAACACCAAGGACAGAGTCCAGGATTTAATATCTAGTAAATATTTGTTAAGTGAAGAAATATTGGTAACATGTTCAAGATTTCAAATAGTGATGTCACCAAGTAGGATGAGAACCCCCTGTAGTGAAGAGAACCATGGTGAGGATGAAGGAAGACAAAGACAGATTTCGCTATAGAAGCTGTGATGGAGGCAAATTCTCATAACAGGCAAGCATTGCAGTTGTTGAGCCCAGATGCTTGCTTAATGCAAAGGAGTAAAAGTCAAAAACCTGCTCCTGTCTTGTTTCCACTATTCTACTTCTCCAGGAGGGATTGGTGGGTGAGATGTGGGGAGAAAGAAACCATAAATAACTCTAGGAAGATGAGCTCCTGAAGCTGCTGGAGACTTTTGTTGCTGATAAAAGTGAGCCAATGACAGCTTATTAGAGATGTAAGTTGTCCTGCTGAGAATCAAACCACTCTGCTTAACTTGCCTTGCCAGGGAAGCAAATGCTGTGTATAGTAGATTCATTGGAGAAACAGATCATTTTATTCTATCTAATGTTTCCATAGCTAAGAAATGTTGTCATTAATGTCTTTGCAAAATGCACAAGTCAACAGGGTCTTGCAGCCAGGCCTGGCCTGTTCTTACTGGATTATTTGCACTCTGGAATCTCTGTACTCCACTGCATTGTCAAAATGGGATAGTTCCTCAAGTCCTATGGCTCATGTGACAGTGCCCTGGTGACACAGGGGTTTCAAAATATAACTTCTGGCATTTACTAAAGAGATAATTACCTATAAAATAAAGTCTAAACAGAAAAATTACATTTGTCATTAAAGCTTCAAAGTATAATCTTACAGGTAAAAATAGACTACTTTTTCTTGTTTGCTATAAGTTGACTGAGACAATCCTAGACTTCTTTATGAAGACTTTTGAGGACCCACAGTTTTATAATTCCATTCCACCCAAAATCTCATGATTTGGATTAGTTGCCTGTCCTCTTTTTCACTCTGCTTCAACCTTTCCCACTACCATGCCATATTCTTCTTCTGGAGACTGAAAGTTCCCTCTTGTACCTTACTCACGATGGAATTCCCCAGTGCCCAGCATGGTGTTCCCCAGGAATGTACTCAATAAACATGTATTGATAAAACAAGTAAAAATAAGTCCTACATGTATAGAGCCCTGGTCTCTTTTTTCAAATGCAATCAATATCATCAAATTTTGTTTCCCATGTGGTGTTTTCTGAAGGTCTTCTCTAAGTACTAACTTGTTACCTGATAGTGTCATTGCTCTGACTTAATGATTTTGATTCTTGGGCTCTCTGTTCAAATGCATATTCCACTATGTGATGCAATGCTTTAAGCTGCTGTTTTTCAACATTTTTTAAAAATTTATTATTATTTATTTTTATTTTTGCAGACTGCATTTTGATTCACTGTACACTAATGGGGTACAAATTTTTGTTTCTATGGTTGTGTATGATGTAGATTCACACCATTCATATCATCATACATGTACATAGGGTAATGATGTCTGTCTCATTCCACAATCTTTCATACCCCATCCCCTCCCCCCCTCATTTCCCTCTGTGTAAAATAAATTTCCTCCATTCTTCTCTCAGCCCCCATACTCCCACCCCCATTATGAGCCATCATCCACTGCTCAGGGAAAACATTCAACCTTGGTTGGTTGGGCTTGGCTTATTTCATTTAGCACGATATTCTCCAATTCCATTCATTTATCTGCAAATGCCCTATTCTTCTTTATGGCTGAATAATATTCCATTGTGTATACATACCACAATTTCTTTGTCCTTTCATCTGCTGAAGGGCATCTAGATTGGTTCTACAATCTAGCTATTGTGAATTGAGGTGCTATAAACATCGATGTGGTTACATTACTGTAGTATGCGAATTTTAATTTCTTTGGGTATAAGCCAAGGAGTGTGATAAGTGGGTCAAAAGATGGGTCCATTCCAAGTTTTCTGAGGAATTTCCATACTTCTTTCCAGAGTGGCTACACCAATTTGAAACTCCACCAGCAATGTATTAGTGTGCCTTTTCCCCCACATCCACGCCAACATCTATTATTGTTTGTGTTCTTGATAATAGCCATTTTTAACAGCAGAATCCAATTGTTGCTCTGGCTAAAGTGAAAGATGCTACTTTCTCAAAAGACTCAAGCACAGCAAGTCCTGCTCTCTCATACAATTTTTAAAGCAATTGTCTGCCCCCTTGTCATTCCAGTGACCAGTAATTACAGTTAAGAAAGGACACCACACAAAGGGTGAAGGGCTTGCAAGTGGAGAAGAGGGCAAAATAGAAGCTAAGTGTTATGCCATTCTTCTTCTCTTCAAAATTCTCAATGCCCAAGCAAGCTTTTCTCAAAGAGAAGCAAACCGGAATTTCTGAGAAACCCAGTAAACTCATTGTGAATTCTTTGGAAGCATCAAACTAACTGGAATTATAATTATAGAGTGTTTCTAAAGTTCATAGGTAACTTAGGTGTTTGAAATTCAAAATGCACTTGACCTGTAGGAATAGTCTGTCTGTCTTGGAATTGTTCTCAAGCCGGCTCACATAGACAGAAAACAGTTTCTTCCTAAATGTCAGAAGTGCAGCACTGTCCATATAGTCCAGGACCCCAGCATGAGGAAAGCAATGTGTGCACTGTGCGGGATCTCTACTCGTGCCTCTCTCTTCATCCTGAGCAGGGAGAACAACCTTTCTTGGTGTCAAGGTTCTGGTATCATGGGACACAGGGCACATGAGGGTCGGTCTATGACAATAAACAACTTACGTGGAAATCCAGAACAATGAAGTGTAGACTTTGGAATATTTAGAAGCTCTCGAATGGCAGAGAAGCAGCATTTGATCCATAATCTCCTTTATCTCTGCCAAGTTATGTTATTCTTATTGAAAACCTCAAAATATTGCTAACTTTACTATGCTATCATCTTTGAAAGTGTCTCTCACTGACAGACTGGATCAGCCTTAAAGAAGAAGCTGAATGGAATTCTCTCCCTGTCTCTTTCTCTCTCTCTCTTGCTCTCTTTTTGTATCATATATACATATATATGTATGTGTATGTATGCATGTGGTATGTGTGTGTATATACATACATATGCATATATTAGAATGGAGTAAACTCTATATATCTGTATGGGTGTATGTGTATATATTTGTGTATGTGTATATATATATATTTCACACATACATATAATGAAATGGAGGAATTCTTTCTGCATATATCTAAATATATATGTACACACATATAAACATAGAGAAATGATTACTCCTTTCTATTGTATGTATATGTAGTATATATATATATATATATATATACACACACACATACACACATATATGTGTACATGAATATATTCATTTTTATTCTAAATTATCCTAGGTATATGTTTTGTACAATGTGTAGTAGAATTTTAAAGTGTGAAGTAAAGACGTAGGTATTCATAAAGATTTGTCAAATACCTATGAAGACAAATACTCAACATAATTAGATATGCTGAGGAACTGGAATAGTGTTCTTAGGAGGCAAGAGATCTCAGGTGGCACTGAGACAGCAATGGAATGCTAATGGGGGATGGTCTTTCTTACTTCTGGAGCAGCCCAGGCCCAAGATCCTGAACTTGTCTTGTGAGTCCTGTGGAGAGGTAAGACAAGAACTTCCAGGAGACAGAATATATTAAAGAGAAGAGACAGATTACTCCAGGCATTTCTTGCAGAAACAGTGAGAAGAAACAATGGGAAAAAGGCAGCTGGTATCAAGAAGCAGGTTTTCCAGTAGCCACTGGTAATTTTGGGGTGATTATTTGTGTGTAATGGACAGATAAGCCACCTAAGTGAAGAACTGCCTGAAAACATCCCAAAGGCAAAAGTGGCCTACTTCATTAAAAGCAGCACACTGTTCTTGGACTAGTGTGTCAAAATAGGCAAGTAATTGCTAGTCTTATTATCTTAAACTGCATATGTCATGACCTAAAAGTCAGTATATAACAAGAATTGGTCCCTTAAAGGGGCAGACATAATTTCCTAAAAACATTTGCATATGCCAAATGAATAAATTAGAATACGGAGTAGATACATTTGAAATGATATGTTTTCCTACAAAGGACAACATGCATTTTTTTATTTTCATGAACTAGATTGATCTGTATTGATACAGATTTCTTACTGCACTCTGAATCATTCCTCTTAGCCAAATGTGTAAAAACTTAAGAGACCAATCTATCTAAAAATAATTCAGAATCATGTATAATTTTCTCAATTAAAAGGACATCTATTGCATATAAAGTACATTCATTATAGTTAGACCTTGTTGAAAGTCATGTACCGTACTTCAAACAGAAAAGAGAACAAAATTTTTATTTAGAGCCAATTTAAATGTTTCTGTAAGCATGATGCTTTCAGTAATATGCCCAAACCTTTTTTTAAATCAATTATTGGCATTTTGAGAAAATATATGTCTTTCCCAAATATTCAGGGTTTTAGTTAGCTTTTTTGTCACTGTGACCAAAAGACTTGACAGGAACAATGCAGATGAAGGCAAGTTTATTTGGGGCTCACATTTTCAGAGGTCTCAGTCCACAGACGACCATTGCTCTGACCTGAGCTGAGGTCTAACATCATTGCAGAAGGGCGTGGCAGAGAAAAGAAGCTCAGGACAGGAAAAGCAAGAAGACAAGAGAGCTGTGCTCATTGGGGACAAAAATACAAACACCAAAACCACACCCCCAGTGACCCACCTCTTCCAGTCATTCCCCACCTGCCTATAGTTACTGTCCAGTTAATCCCTTTCAGGGGATTAATGGACTGATTAGAGAAAGTTCTGATAACCCAATCAGGTCACCTCTAAACTTTCTCACATTGTCTTACACTGAGCTTTAGGGGAACACATTAGTCTAAACTATAACAGCCATGTTAGACGTGAAAATAACTGGAAAAATCCTTCCCATAAATTCTTAGTTTCAATTTTCCTGACTTTTGTGCTGTGGAATATTAATGCATTCATTATATTATTAAATAAATTAGTCATTAAATTTTAATTTTATTAGAA
Organism: Sciurus vulgaris; assembly: GCF_902686455.1. Lineage (NCBI taxonomy): Eukaryota > Metazoa > Chordata > Mammalia > Rodentia > Sciuridae > Sciurus > Sciurus vulgaris. The sequence continues at coordinate 121,398,472 of NC_136469.1, read as the reverse complement.
CTGGTAGGTGAACTACTAGTCATTGTTTGCTAAATAAGTGAAAGGACACATATTATAAAAAGAGGTTGTCAATTTATAAATCAAAAAATTTCCACTTCCATAATAAGGTAAAAATAAAAGTTGCAAGAACAAACATCTGACATAGTTTAGACTTTTAAGTCTATCTTGACAATAACTCTAATTAAACTTGCCATTGCTTTGACCTGATTAGACAGAGAACAATAATGCTGCGATTCTGTGTCTACAGTAGGATGGTAAGCAGCTGATGATACATAATATCTTTTGACAGCCACGTTAATTATAACCTAGTTGAATGTATTTCTTAAGAGTAGAACTTTTTAAAAACAAAAGAAGAGGAAATTGTAGTGAAAGCTGTCAGAATATTTCTGAATATTACTAACGACTGCATCTAATAGCTGAAAAATGCTAATTTCCTTGAGATTTTTTTCCCATAGTTTTACAATGTGCTCAACATATTTTCCTCAGTTCCACAGAATCATTTGCATAAAACCTTCTGAATTACCTAAGTGGGTCAAAGTGATGGTCGATCTTTTCCATAAGTAACATTTCAAGTTTATTTGTTTCTTCTTGATTTGGTAAAGTGAAAGCAAATGTCATTCCTTTACGAGTTAAAGAGTTTTGTCTTCTTCCATTCTGACTTTGTCATAATAGCACCACACTGGGCTTAGTATATTTTGTAGACTAAAACATCATCGGCATAATAGGTGCAAGGGCACAGAGTGATTTTCATTATACTATCAGATTATTGTGTGGCTTTATCATTCTGGTTACAGAATTTTGAGTATTGTACACTCAGTCCCCAAGGCTAACACACATACACATCAAACAGCATAAATCATATGTAAAAATAGTACTTATCAGGGTGTAAGATTTTTAATTTTTAAGTACACACTAGGAAATCAAGTGTATGCTATGTTGATCATGTTTTTTGTTTTTGGTCAATAACTGGAGACAATCTAGATGAAAATGTGGAAGTGTTGACATGTTCAGGTTTTGAGTTGAGTCTAAGTCTTACAGCCAACAGAGTTGGTACTAATTCTGTTTTTCAATTATAAAGGTTTCTTCTATAGCTATATTGAGTTTGACTAAAATTTAGTAACTTTTCTTCTCTGACTTTTGTGCTTTGGAATATTAATGCATTTATTATATCATTAAATAAATTAGTCATTAAATTTTAATTTTATTAGAACTGGTAGGTGAACTACTTAATTATCAGGATAAAGAGTTGGAATATATATTATTTCATGTGATTCTTCATGGATCTGACTTGACCAGTTAATTCATCCATGAACTGTTAGGTGTATATTCCGAATCTTATGTGTGTAATGAAGAAATTACCACTGCTTTTCTGTATTATTAGAGAGAGAGAGAGAGAGAGAGAGAGAGAGAGAGAGAGAGAGATTTATGAAAACATTTAAAAAGTGCTGAAGTTCCATACTAATGTGATATCATTAGCATTTTACAATCAAATGACATGTAATAGAGTAATGATAATGGACCACAAAACCAACCATATTTTATGAACTGTTATAAAGGGAATCTTGGATTTGAAGTCAAAATATTTCTATGTAAACATTGTTTCTACTTTGCTTATCACTACAAGAATTTAACCAATTTGCTTGAATATCTTGAATCTTATATTATTGATCTAAATTTTGATAATAGTAGTAAATTTTTTGCTATACCTAGCATACTTCATTGAGACTAAAGCAAAACTGCAGTCTTTGAAGAGTTTCTTTATAACTGTAACATCATTGTAATATACAGAGTGTTAATATTGCCAAAATTGTCCTCCCCTGAAAAACAGGTTCTCAATAATCATTGGGATATGAACATTATGAATTTTCTCCTGTGATTAGATTATTTTCAATGGCAAGATGACTTTAAGAAAGGGAAACCTAACCTAATCACACGAACTCTTTATATGAAGAGTTTTCTGTACCTCGGGATAGAAAAGGAAGGTAGAGAATTGTTGTATATGAAGGATTCAGTGCTGTCTACTGACTTGAGAGTGCAGGGTCCACCCAATGAGGAAATGGGAATCTCAGTCCTACAGCCACAGGAACTGAATCAGAATTCCCCAATGTCTTAGGATGAGAGTTCGGTCGGGTCAATGTTTTTATTTTAATCTTGTGATAACAAAGAGAGAGTGCAGTTACAACTTATCAGACTTTGTGTGGTAGAACTGTGACATAATGAAATGAGTGTGAGATAAAAATTTAGGTTAGCTTGTTAAATATTAATAGAAAATTTGCATAGTCTTACAAAATAAAAGTAGCTAGAAAGGTGGTGAATATATTTTACCTTCAAAATTTATTTTTATTTTAAAATTATTATTGTTTTAAATTTACAAAGCATACATTTATAAATTTGTGGAATACAAATGACATTTTGACACAGGCATTTAACATGGAATGATTGAATCAGGCTAATTAGCATATCATCACGTCTTACACCATTAATTTTTATGGTGTGACTATTGAAGTTTACTCTAAGTTTAAAATAAACAATACATTATAATTGATGATAGTTCCACGGTTAAGCAATACATCCCCAAATTTATTTCTCTTATCATTCTGAAACTTTGCACCCTTTGTTCAACAACTTTCCATTCTAGGGAAACAATACTGATTTTTCCATGGATAATTTTTATGCTGCAACTTTATTGAATTAATTTATCAGATCTAATAACTTTTTAATTTCTACTTTATTTTATTTTTTAATTGTTCTAACTAGTTGTACATGACAGTAGAATACATTCATACATTTTGATGAATCATACATAAATGCACTGTAATTTCTCATTTTTCTGATTCTACATATTGTAGGATCATATCACTCATGCAGGCATATATGTACATGAGATAATGTCTGTTTCACTCTACTATCCTTCCTACCCTCATACCCTTCCCATCACTTCACTTCTCTCTACCTAATATAAAGAAACTCTATTTTTCCCTAGCTCCCCCCGACCTTACGGTGAATTAGCATCCATATACTAGAGAAACATTTGACATTTGATTTTTTTTGGGTTTGGCTTAGTTCGCTTAGCATGATATTCTCCAACTCCATTCATTTACCAGCAAATGCCAGAATTTCATTCTTCTTTAAAGCTGAGTAGTATTCCATCATGTATGTGTGTGTGTGTGTGTGTGCGTGTATGTGTGTACCACAAATCTAATAATTTTTTGACAGTCATTTGTGTTTTCTATGTATAAGATCACATCATTGGCGTATAGAGATTATGTTTCTACTTCCTTTTCTATTAAGATGTCTTCTCTCTATTTCTCTTGACTAATTGTTCTGGTTAGAACATCCAGTATCACATTGAAAAGAACTGGTGAGAGCAGGCATCCATGCCTTTCCTTCATCTCAGAAGAAAATATTTCACATTTTCATCATCAAGTAAGATATCAGCTAGAAAGTGTCATGTATGGCCTTCATTGTGTTGAGGTACATTATTTATATACCCAATCTGTTTGTATTATGAAAAGGTGTTAAATTTTCTCTAATGATTTTCTGCATCTATTGATATAATTGCATGGATTTTATCCTCTATTTTGTTAAAATGCTAGATCACATTTTTTGATTTGCATATGTTCAAACATCTTTGCATTACAGGGATGAATTCTATTTGGTCAGGAGTAATAATTCTCTCACCATAAAAATGAATGGCGTACTGTTGGATTTAGTTTGCTAATATTTTGTTAAAGATTTTTGCACATATGTCAATCATAGATATTGGCCTGTAACATTCTTTTCTTATTGTATCCTTGTCTGGATTTGGTATCAGGGTAAAGCTGATGTAAAATGTTCGTATAATGAATATGGAAATATTCTCTCCACTTTGATTAGGCATTTACTTTTAAGTGTGACATGTACCTATTTATTTAGTTATCGAGTTCATTTTATATATGCAAAGAAACTTCTTAGGAGAGTATTGTGACCATCTCAAAGAGTCAACATAATGGGGAATTAGAACAACAGAAAAAATCAAGTTTAGACCTTAGCAGAGAAAAATGTGGACAAAGACAATTTCTAGTATGTTTTGGGGGTTATGTGTTGCTTATTTTTAAACATATGAATTTTAGTAAGTAGAAAACTAGAGAGGTAAGGACACAGAAGGAAAGTATTATAGCAGTAGAATCAATGTCAGCTTGATATCTAATTAGATTGAGTGGGAAAAACTGATTATAGTTTCTTACTTCATTTGCTCCAACTCTCAGTTTATTTGGGATATTACAATGGCCATCACCAAAACAGAAATGTCAGATAGACTAGCAGTATATAATTTTGGAAGGCTAAATATTGTAAAAAAAAAAAATCATAATTTCAGTGGTTAATGCTAATGAAGTTTATTTCTCACTCATATAATCAGAAAATCCTGTCATTCAGGCATTTAAGTTTTCTCCATTGTGTCCCACATTCATCTTTTAAGGACTTAGAGAAGATGCTAGATTTTCTATTTTAAACTCACAGGGTGAGACGGTAAGAGTCAAGGGTCAGGTGAGAGTTCTAATATGGAGTGGGCATTAACATGGAATATAAGAACCTTCACACATTCTGCTCTCTCCCACAAGTCCCTCCATGTCTACACTCAAGATCTCCTTGTCCTTGTAATCCATGCCTCTGATGGGTTTCCAAGTCTTTTGTCACTTGCCTTGAGGGTGTATATTTTCTAAACTCCCTGCCTCCAGATTTTGACTTAAAACGTTTTGTTTAGTATAAACTATTCAGTTGGTGGTATTCCATTATAGAAGCACAAATAAACTAAGACACACACATAAAGAATATGTGTCCCTATCAAAATAATTTTTTTGTCTTTTAGGGTGAAGTGGACATGGTGTAGCCAACTTGACAGAGTGCTTAAATAGTGTCAATGAAAGATGAAAATGTACCAGATACTTGATGTTCCTCTCCACTGATGAGAGATTGTACATTCAGTACCAGCAAGTGGCAAGATCAGATTTGACATGAATTCATGTCCTCTATCTGTGTCACCATGGATACTAATGAATCTACTGTACCTATACTGGGATATTTGACAACAGATGTTGTATTACAGGGAGAGTGAGGTCATTTTTTTTTATATCAAAATGTTGCTTACTGATGGTCAATAACTTGGAACACAAAGAGCTTCACTTTTTCTGCTCACTCCCTTAAGTGTATCCATTTTCTTTACAACAGATCTTCTGATGCATCATAAACTTACCTTTTTGGTTATTTAATACCTTTAATGATATACTAAACCTTTTGTCACTTCACTCAATTTTGTTTATTTTCTGAACTCAGCCCACTGGTCTGTTCACATAACTTAGATGACCATGTACAATACCCAAAGGTCTGCAACTTTGTCTAAATTTCCCTCTCACCAACACTTGTGAAGGTCATGCATGTATGACAAAGAATCTGCCCTCTCTTTTCACCTTACACCATCAGTATAAATTGACACATTTTTGAACAATGCTCAAACTTTTCTTTCTTATCACTTCATTTCTCCCTAGAGATCCTATGTGAATATAGGCACAGAATAAAAGAGAGGCAAAATCCAGACTACTGCTGCTTTAGAATTTTGCTTTTTCCCATTTTCAATAGCTCTTTTTCCTTTTTTTTTCAAGCCCTGAAAAGCTGATTTATTTCTCATTATAGAACATAATTGTATTAACTCTTTTTTAACAATTTTTTTTTATTTTTACAAACTGCATTTTGATTCATTGTATACAAATGGGGTATATCTTTTTGTTTCTATGGTTGTACACAATGCAGATTCATACCATTTGTGTAATCATACATGTACATAGGGTAATGATGTCTGTCTCATTCCACCATCTTTCATATCCCCTGACCCCTCCACTCCTCATTTCCCTCTACATAATCCAAAGTTTCTCCATTTTTCTCTTACCCCCACCCCTTGTATCCCCTTTATGTATCATCATCCACTGATCAGGGAAAACATTTGGACCTTGGTTTTTTTGGATTGGCTTATTTCACTTAGCATGATATTCTCCAATTCCATCCATTTATCTGCAAATGCCATGTGTACATGCCACAGTTTCTTTATCATTCATTTGTTGAAGGGCATCTAGGATGGTTCCACAATCTAGCTATTGTGAATTGAGCTGCTATAAACATTGATGTGACTGTGTTACTATAGTATGCTAATTTTAATTTCTTTGGGTATAAACTGAGGAGTGAGATAACTGGGTCAAAAGATGTGTCCATTTTAAGTGTTCTGAGGAAGCTCCATACTGCTTTCCAGAGTGGTTGCATCAGCTTGCAACTACACCAGCAGTGTGTAAGTGTACCTTTTTCCCCATATCCATGCCAACACCTATTATTGCTTGTGTTCTTGATAATAGTCATTCTAATTGGAGTTAGATGAAATCTTAGGGTTGTTTTAATTTTTATATCTCTAATTACTTTTTCCTTCTTATGCTGGACTGCATCACTCCCTTATATAGATACTTCATGAAGACTTCCAAGTTGAACATTCCAAGGAACAGAACTGATTGCAGTTCTGATTGGGCCTTTTTTCTGATTACTGTTCCAAACTAGCAGTCTCTCAATATCTCTCTCTCTCTCTCTCTCTCTCTCTCTCATCCAGTGTGTGACAAAGCAGTATTACATGCATTCTAAGGAAATCCTACATGCAGAAACTGTAGCAGTGTACCATGTATCATCATGCTTCTTTTCTCATGGTGGTGTCTCCATCACATGGAGAGGTAATATGAAATGCTATAAACTGGGAAGTGCACTCAAGTAGGAAAACTCTCTTCTATTGTTCTTTCCTGGATATTTCCTTCAGGATCTGGTCTTAAACATACTACTCTGGCTCCTGCTGACATGATGGATGAATACTACAAGTTTGTTGGGTCTTCCATTATCATGTACAGCATGGTTTTGGACAGATTAAATTGAAACATAACTTCAGTTATTGACCCTATGACAAGAAGGCATGTTGGGTCACATCCTTAGAGAAGGTAAAGTTGTCTTGAGGGAGGAGGGGCATTCTTTATCGTCAAAGAAAGGAGAGTACTATCCCAAATAGAAAGGGGTGAGCCATTTTTGAAGATTCATTGTGTTTAAACTATCTGGGAATTTATGATCTTATTTTATTTTGTGACAGTGAGTGAGATTAGTCAAGATATTTCTACCCTATATAACTTAATTTTTCCCATTCCAGATCCAGACCTGCCATTTTAGGAGTCCAGATTTCTTGGGTGTTTAGCTATTTTTCTGATTAAGTTATGGGATTGATCCATGGCTTTATTTTGCCTGCCATCAAGGATCATTTCTGTATTTAACTCCTAGTATTTATTCATGGCATTCTCAGGCATCCTCACCTGGCCTTCAAAGCATTAAACCAATAAAACCATAACTACTGAGTACTTTAAGACAGTTTCTCTTTCTCCAATTCTACCCAATGCTGGATACTTGGCCCCTTTAAGACACTCCTATACCACAATATAGTGTCTCAGTTCATCTCTGATAAAAAACTTTAATAATCAAAGCATCAACTTGAATCAGGGCTCTCTGTGCTCCCCTTCCAACAATGATGAGACCACTATGAACAGCTGGGTAGCAAGTTATCTAGCTTTAAAATCCTATCCTAGCATCTGATTTTTTGGACAAATTTCAGTACCAATTATGGTTGCTGTGTTCCTGAGAAATCAAACATTGAGATGTTGTTAGCATGAAGGAAGAATATTAGACAGAGTTTTTGATGAAGACAAAAACAAAATAGAAATACATGTTGAGAGAAGGAAAATTAGCTGAATTAGACAGTGGGGAGAAAACAAGTTGTCATGGAGTTTTAAGAAAAGTTTTAAATGACTCTACAGGGAATTCTGGAAATTGGATGACACATAAGAGCTGTCCCAAGGTACAGAAAAAATTCCAGGTCTTTATATTTCTGTATGCATCAATCTTTGGATGGTGCTCAATATGCCCAATAGCTGAATTAATAATTTTGTTTTTCCTAAATGGAAGTCTCTGTGTTATATATCACATTGTAGACCATAGTCATTTCTTTTTAGCTATATTAGTTAAGGCCTGCTAAGTACCATAATAAAGAATGCACAATCTCTTTTTTTTTTTAATTTATTTATTTATTTTTATTGTAAACAAATGGGATACATGTTGTTTCTCTGTTTGTACATGGCGTAAAGGCATACCATTTGTGTAATCATAAATTTACATAGAGCAATGTTGTTTGATTCATTGTTTTTTTTCCCCTTCCCCCCACCCCTCCCACCCCTCTTTTCCCTCTATACAGTCCTTCCTTCCTCCATACTTGCCCCCCTCCCTAACCCTAACTCTAACCCTAACACTAACCCTTCCCTCCCCCCTTTATGTGTCATCCTCCACTTATTAGTGATATCATTCGTCCTTGGCTTTTTGAGATTGGCTTATCTCACTTAGAATGATATTCTCCAATTTCATCCATTTGCCTGCAAATGCCATAATTTTCTCATTCTTTATGGCTGAGTAATATTCCATTGTATATATATACCACGGTTTCTTTATCCACTCATCAACTGAAGGGCATCTAGGTTGGTTCCACAGTCTGGCTATTGTGAATTGAGCAGCTATGAACATTGATGTAGCTGTATCTCTGTAGTATGCTGATTTTAAGTCCTTTGGGTATAGGCCAAGGAGTGGGATAGCTGGGTCAAATGGAGGGTCCATTCCAAGTTTTCTAAGGAATCTCCACACTGCTTTCCAGAGTGGCTGCACTAATTTGCAGCCCCACCAGCAATGTATGAGTGTACCTTTCTCCCCACATCCTCGCCAACACCTGTTGTTGCTCGTATTCTTGATAATCACACTCTCACTGAATTTAAAAAAAAAAAAAAAACAACATTTTATTTCTTGATCCTGACATAGTTCAATGTCAGACAAGACTGGGGACATGGCTTTTCTATTTGTAGACATCAGTGGAAACATGTTCCTTCATTACTGTGGCTCTGGCCTCCTTTAATCAACACCATTGAATTTAACTTTATGCAGTGATGCAATTTTTTCTGTAAGTGCACTGACTGATATTGATGGCCAATAATCACATATGGCTATTCCTGCCTTGAAATACGGAGAAACTGAATTTAATTTTGAAATTTAATTTTAATCATTTCAATTCAATTTCTTTATATAATCAATTTAATGTGTGTACTACTATTTATATTTCAATGTATGTGTAAATAGATACCTTTATTTATATATAAATATATATATAAAATATATAAATATATATAAATATATATATATATATATATATATATATATAATGTCAGTAGTCTCCACAAAGCTCCTGTTATATTAAGAGTGAGCACTATAACATAATCAGTCCTCCTTTGTTTGAATGGACTGGGAGGTACCTGTAGGCATATAGGGCATGAGTGGAGGAAGTAGGTCACAGAGGCATGCCCTAATATGATGCATCTTCCCTGTGGTCCCTTATCCCCCACTCTCTCTGTGCTTGTGAACCTGCCATGAACTGAGTAGCTTTCCTCCATTGGGCTCTTTACCCATGATGGCTTTTTTCTTTTTTTTTTCCTTTATTTTTTACAGGCTCTCACTGAGTTGCTGAGGCTGATTTTGATTTTTCAATCCTTCTTCCTCAACCTCCCCAGCTGCTGGGATTATAGGTATGCGCCAATGGGCCTGGCCCCAGTGATCATCTGCCTCATCTTGGGCCCTGAGCAGTGGAGTTGGACATTTGTGGACTGAGACCTTAGACATGGTGAGCCCCAAATAAGTTTTTCCTTTTCTAAGTTGTGCTTGTTGGCTATTTTGGTCACAGTGACAAAAAAGCTAAGTAAAATACCAGCTTATTTGAACTCTCTGCCTATCAGGTCTTTGCCATGCTGCATAACATGGTCATTAATGTATTCTACCTTACAAACTTGTCTCACTATGTACTTTATTTACTAATTTTGTGGCTATTCTGTTGTATTTGCTTTGACTCTACAGTACCCACTGTGCTGAAGGACCACATAATATCTCTATTTTTTCCTCTAAACTCTAGGAATTACTTGCTTTCCCCAGACTCAATGCACTACCCTGCTCTTTATTTTCCTGAGAAAGAAACACAGGATACTTTCTACAAGTTTTCACAACCACATTTATACTCTTACCACTTGTAGATTCTTTTCATCTGTGACTATGGGTGAACTCTCAGCTCTCCATACATATATGACTGCATGACCAATGTGATCCTACAGTATGAACAATCAGAAAAATAAGAAATTGGGCTGGGGAGATAGCTCAGTCGGTAGAGTGCTTGCCTTGCATGCACAAGGCCCTGGCTGGGTTCGATCCCCAGCACTGCAAAAAAAAAAAAAAAAAAAAAAAAAAAAAAGAAAGAAAGAAATTGAAATCATACTCCATTTATGTGTAATTTATCAAAATATATAAATGCATTCTACTGTCATGTATAACTAGTTAGAATAAATAAAAACATTTGTAAAAAGAGAAGCCATGTCTGCAATAGAGCACCAAACCCAGTCACTCCTGCTACTCAAAGATGTTGACCCAACTTTCTTACCATTTTCTACCTGTATTTAATCATTTCCTTCAGACAAAAACATGGCTGAATTGTTTTCTTCTTAAATAATCTCTTGACCTCATATAGTTCTATCAACTTTCTAAAAAAATACTCATCTCTATATCCGTATCTATTTTTATATTTCTACTTCCAACCTTCCAATTTTTTTCCCTCTTATTCATTCTCTACATAAATGAATGAGACTTTTACCACATACTACTCTCAAACAAACAAATCAAAGGTAAGCTTTTTCAAGACATAAACTTCCGGCTGATAAATATTTGGGTTGATTTTCAGTTCTCCTATTAAGTAATTGGCAGTATTTTATATAGGTGATAATTCTTCCACTCCTGAAACACCTTTTTTGTTTTTGTATTTTGTTATGTCTTTTTCCATCTTGCCTCCAAGGGATCACTATATCATTATTCTTTTTCTACCTCAATATGAGTTTGACAGGTGTTTCTCAGTCCAAGTTTTTTATTTCCTTTGATCTCTCTTAACTAAATTTTGAAGTACCTCAGAGATAAGTTTTTGATACATGTTCTTCCCCATACAACCTAAATTTAAAAAATTTTCAGAGATTTCAGAGGTTGCAATGGTCTTAGTCCATAGACAGCCAGCTCCATCACTCAGGGCTTGAGATGAGGCAGAATATCATGGTAGAAGTATGTGGTAGAGGAAAGCAGGTGGGAACATGTCACTGGGAAGCAGAGATAAAGACTATATTTACCAGAGACAAAATATGTACAGAAACAGCATGCCCCAATGACTAACCTCCTCTAGCCTAACCATATCTGCCTCAATTACCCCTCAGTTAATTCCTATTAGGTAATTAATGCACTGAGAGGTTAAGACACCCATAACCCAATCATTTCACCTCTAAACCTTTGTGCAGTGTCTCACTCATGAACTTTTGGGAGACAACTCACCTAAACTATATCACACGAACTTTCGGGGGATACTTCATATCCAAACCACAACAATTTCAAAGTTAACCAAACAAGGGAAAGACTTATGCACAGAAAAACTACAAAATAATGCTGAAAGAAATAAGAAAGCTACCAATAAATGGAATGGCACCTCATGTTCAATGACTGAATGTCTAAATATGTAAGATGTCTATATGAATAGGCTATAGACAGATTAGTCGAGAAAAAGAAATAAACTCATTATTAAAAACTAATTCACATGATTATGAAGGTGGATGGGTGTATCCATTTTCATTGCAGGATTATTGACAATATTCAAGAAGTGAAGACAAATGTACATTGATGCATGAATGGATAAACATAATGTGGTACACACACATAATGAATTATTCAGCCTCAAAAATGAAATAAATTGTGACACATGCTATAACATAAATGAACTTGGAAGATGTTATGCCAAGTGAAAGAAGGAAACTGCCAAAGAAAAACTACAGTGTGATACCAGGATTTGAGTTGTCTAGAATAGTTTAATTGTTAGAGATAGAAAGTAGAGTAGTGGCAACCCAGGAATGGGGCAAAAGAGAAATAAGAAGTTCTTATTTAATGGGCACAACATTTCAGTTCAAGATGATGGAAACTTATAGAGCTGGAGAGTGCCCATGATTGCACATAATTATGAAAGTATTTTGTGCTACTGAACTATACATTTCAAATATTTAATATGGTTAATTTTATCTTATGTACATTTCCCCACAACTTATCTTGAGCAGTATGTACTTCTCTAATTTTACCCATTATATTCCATGCTTTTTCTCCTATATTCCAGATATCTTTAAATATCAAAACATTTGTACTTGATATTCCCTCTGCCTAGAATATCCCTCTGATAGTTCTTTAATTGGTTACTTTTTTGTTTTTTTAGTATCATCTGAACAAAAATATATTACTTTGTCAATTTGTCTACCTCTGTGTCCACCAGGATGTAAACTTAGCAAAAGTAGTAATTTATCTGTTTTGTTCACTGAATATATTTTAGTCCTTAGAAGAGTATCTGGCAAAAAGTAGATATGCAATAATATGAGTTACATGGGTAATTGAAAAATTAGGGCATGGAAATTTTTACCAAATGCAATTTTAAGGTCTGACATACATATGTCATGGTGGACATTTCTGTGGTTTTCTCCTGAAAATTGACTAAACCGATTTTTTTCATAAAAGTTGTAGCAATAAGATATTTTGCCCTTTGACAATCATCCACATTTCTTTATTTTTTAGCATTATTGTATTAAATTTTTTGCCAATTAAATAGTCATATCTGATGCAGACATACTAATCTAATTAAGCAGGCTTGTGCTATTGTTTCTTTAAGAATAAAACAGTTATGAATATTTTGGATGAGCACAAATAAAGCACAGACAGAACACAGAAAATGCATACTGCTTTTTTACACATTTTTTTTCTGGGGCAGGAGGAGAATCTTTGCCAAGAAATCAATATTTGGAATCTGTTTAGATCATTATATTTGAGTGACTGCTACCTGCAAATGCATAGAACAATAGGCCTGCCAAATACAATCAGGAACAGAGAGGAGATTTTTTTTTACTGGCATTACTCCACAATAAAATTTAGTAGCATGACAGATCAGTAGAGAGAATAAGTGCTCCATCAAGCCTTAACACACTGTCCAAGCAACACACAAACACGTCTGTCCCAGGTAAAGCAATTGAAGCTGTAGGAATATTTCTAACATGTGCTGGCTTTGTTTTCTACATTGTCTATCAATCAGAAACCACTGTACTTGGATATATGTGATATAGGCAGCCCATTTTGTGTCTTAACAGTTTTTACTCCTGGAAAATAAAATGATTGTTTTGTGAAAGTCTTAGTTTTAATAAATATGATGTAGGTGCTGGATAAAAATCAAATAAATGCTGAATGAAAATCAAAAAGTCCTAGGAAGTCACCAAAAGAACTGGTCCCTAGTAAGTACTGAGAAAAATACAGGGAAAATTAATTAATTTGGATAGTTATACTATGTCATCAGTTTTTAGTGTGGTCTTTAATGACTTTTTATAAAGAAGAAATGGTGGAGGGAGCAAAGCATGAGATGGAAAATAAAGCATTGTACCATGAAAGTGCTAAACAATTTAATTTGAAACACTGGCAAAAAAAGTTCAAGATGTAGTATCGGATTGAGTTATTATTTATATCTATTCCTTTTTGCTCCTTATGTCTGATGCAGATCTAATAAGTGAACTAACTGCATTCATTCACACAAAGCATTTACTGAAAAACCTCATGTAGACTGGACTCTATGCTGGGAACTACATATTCAAAGACAAATAGAATATGATTCCTGTCTTTGATTTCTCTGACATGATATAGAAGAAAATTACATATAAACAAGACTTGAATCAGAGCCTCAAGTACAAGTGGAATTACGAGGTGTTATATTGTATTCTTTGCATCATAAATGATCCCACTAGCATGAAACATCAGAGCCACCTGATTTTTATATTGCAGAACAATGCATTCATTTCATATGCATTCTAAAAGGTAAACTTTGTGAATTAGAAATCTTCATTTTTTATACCATTTTATATCAACCGATTGAATAGCTGTTGTTTTCAGAGGAACTACAATTGAGTCCCTTTTTAAAATAGAAAAGTAACTACTAAAAATGGAATAATGAGAATTTCCTTTCATGTAATTTGACAAGAACTATAAAGTAGAAAACCATTTGAAAATATGTTATTTGTTCTTTTTAAAGTAAAGTAAATATCTATTATATGCAGTGATATGTTGTATTGTGGGTTTAAAATTTTGTAATACTGCTAAATATATCTTGTAAATAATTGATTGGTCTGCCATTTCTTTATTTGAAAATAAGAATTGTAATACCTCCATAGGTTTTCTTGACTTCTCAGATGAGATAATAAATTTAAAGCTCTTTGAGAAATGGTAAGAATAAAATATCACCTTTGAATTTGGGAGAGTACATTTCGTGCCTAGACAGATTCATCTTTAGTACAGTGCTTAATCTTTAAGGATTTATAAAATAAAGAAGTTGGTCCATGATTACTAAAGTAATTTTAAAAAATTATTAGTTTATAAAATAAAGAAGTTGGTCCATGATTACTAAAGTAATTTTAAAAAATTATTAGTCTATGAAATTTAAGGTGAAATCAGTACAAAATACAAATTACTACGATAATAAAGGACTGTCTTATCTGTATTGTAACTATTTTGAAAACAAGAATTTTGTAGTGTGGTATTCTGCAAATTGTAATGAATGGATCTGTTGGAGATTGTAAGTGACTGCTTTAAACTTTCTTTGTGTGGCACCTCAGAAACTCCAATCTTTAATAATTCAAATCACCACTTCTCCAGTTTCAAAAAAATTTATTAGTGAGTTCTTCAAACAATCATTTTGGGCTTTTCTCGCCTGCATAATGGTAATCTATGAGTTTCAAAAATATATAAAATATGTGAGGAACAGAGCAGAATGAAATTTTTTTTTTTTTTTTTTCTTGAAAGTCTCATCTCCAGAAGGCTGTGCTTCCAGGAATGGTTGCACACTGTCAGCTCACTTGTGTTGCCAGTGCCTCCACCTCGTTCCCAGAAGAGCATCTGTGGATTTTTGGGAGAAGAGGCAGCACTTCTGGGAATGGTGCCCAGAATACGCAAGCTTCCGTGTCATTGGAGAAAGTCAGAAAAGGGACAATAAAATCTTCTTTTGTTGAGTCTTTTATGTGCAGTCATCATTTCTGGGGCTGACAATGGAGATGTCCATATATTCTAATTTGTAGATTTTATTTTAAAGAGGCTTCTTGAAATACAAGTGTGGACTTTTCTGTACTTCCTTCTCCAGTTCCACACCTGATTCGTCTTCTTTTTCACTTTCAAAGCATTCTCCAAAGTATAACGCAGGCATTAACAATAACCAAAAGCAATGTCATAATAAATGATATATAAAAGTCAAGTGAAATTATTGTATTCCCTTAGCTAGAAAACAGCCTAAAATTATTAAAATTATTAGAATTTTGTAAAAGCTTAAACCTTGCAGATATGCCACAATTATTTAAATATTTGGGGTATTTATTTTAATGCATTTTGGAATAATACAACAAACATGACTAGCACATATATGATCCTGTGTTTTGTTGTTTTAGGATGCGGCTCAAGTAAATAGTGCATGGTAACTGCCTTAATGTGACCAGATGAATTATAGATGTAGTGCTCAGAAAACCCATGAAGTGGTGGAACCTTGAAAACAAAGTTAAATTGCTATAGTTTTTTTTAAGTACAGATAACAGGATGATATAAATTCAAGAAACTTTTTCATATGCTGAACTGATATATATGTTATCTCAATCTTTTTATCAAAGCATTGGAATATCATTTCAGGAAGCTAACCTTAAACTTGTGGAATGTGTATGGATAAAATAAGAATGCACACTGGTTTTTCAAACATACACACAGAGAGAACTTATTTGTTCAGGTTTCTATAAGATAAGAGCATGTGTTACATTATCTACAACTGCAAGAATAGGATCCTAATTACAATAAGTTTTATTCCATGTATGTATTATATTTTAAAAGGTACTCTATTGTCATATATTTCTAAAAAGAAGAAATAAAAATTAAAAATGAATTCCAAGGTAAAAAAAAAAAAAGGGATCATATGTTAGCTAATATGTCACTGTGAACATAATACCTGAGAATAACCAGTTAGAAGAGAAACCATGTACTTCGTGCTTATAGTTTCAGAAGTTCAGTGCTTACAGTTTCAGAAGTAGTTCAGTGCGTGGTCTACCTGACTCCATTACTATGGGCTCTAGATGAGACTAAGCATCATGTCAGAAGGGTATGGTGAAGGAATGCTGATTAACTCATAGAAACTGGGAAGCAGGGGTGTGGGGAGGGAGATAGAAAGAGAAATAGGAAGAAGAATGTAATCCTAGTAATCCTATGGGGAAAACCAATAGTGATCTACTTCGTCCATTCATGCCCTTTCCTAGTAGTCTAGTCAAATTATTAATCTGCCAAATGGATTAATCTGCTGATGAGCTTGCATTTCCCATTACCCAATCTTTTTATTTATGAATATTTCTATTTTACTTAACAGATAAGCTTTTCAAGGGACATTGTTAGATCCAAACCATAATATATCATAAATAAATCATTGTGCATATAAGCAACAGAAACTTATTTATCATTGTTCTGGAGGCTGAAATGTACAAAACCAAGGTGACAACCTCTTTAGTGTCTCGTGAGGACTGTCTTCCGATTTGTAGAAGGAATTTTCTCAATGAATCCTTACATGGTGGAAGAGGTTCATGAGCTCCCCCTATATCTCTTCTATAAGGGCACTATTCCCATTCATCAAGAATCAGCTACTAATGAAGTCATCACCTGATAAAGTTCTCTTCATAATACTGTTATGTCCTTTGCTCATCATTTGTCATATAGTTTGGTTTCAAACAATAAAATTGGGGGGACATAAATCATCAGAACATAGAAACACAGACATGTATATGCACACATATATAACACACACACACACACACACACACACACACACATATATATATATAACTAAACATGACAAAAGAAAATACATATGTAGCAAATATAGATTGTGAAAATAGTATGCTGTATTCATTTGTTTTCTATTAAACTTATTTTGGATCAGTGGTTTTAAAAAGGAACATATGATGCATTAAAGTGAAAGTTTTTAAATATAATATGAGGGCTCAACAATTCAGAAAGTATTCAGAATAATATCAGGAACAATGTATTAAGTTATAGTTTTTACTACTACTATTAAATTTGTTAGGTTTGACTATGAGAGACATTATTTAATGACTGAGTTTTTGCTAGTGTAGTGAAATTAGCTGCTGCAAAGCAATATTTGAAGTATTATGAACAATTTACTTTTAAATTTTCATAAAACTACAAACAAGATCTAAGTAATTTATTTCTTTTTTAAACATCTCTCAAATTCTAATACACACACACACACACAAACACACACACATACACACACAAACACTCCAAATTTTGTAGGAACTATCTGACCTCAGCACTGCTGTGAAAGTTTCACAGAAAAAACAAATTAGAAATATGTGCAAGCATTTAAGCAAATTGTTAGCACTCTAACTGAATAGAAATATTAAAGTTTTAAGATACTCATTTATTATATTTTATTTATTTGCAAAGTTAATACTTTCTGTAGTAATTGTAAATAAATGTATTAAATCTGCTTCTAAAAGCTTTAAATAGTAAGCAAGGAAAATGTCAGCAAAGGAATGGGCGGGATGTTCCTGTCAGATAAAGTAGGTCATTGTACAATCATAAATATAGAAAAAAACTAAAGCATTAAATATTATCATGACTATAATAAAATTTACTCGATCCACTGAAAGTTATTTAATATTCAGATATTATGATCTTAGTTTTTGATGTGTGTTCTATGTGCTCTAAACACTGGGAACTGTGTCAACCTTTCCTTCTGTTTATCTTTGCCATGTAGTATAACAAAAGACTTAAAAACTTATTATTAAAGTTCAGTTCTGGTACCCCCCCCCAAATTATTGGTAAGTTCACGACATAATCTGGAAGTGATTTATTGGTGTAAGCATGAAGGGTAATAAAGTCACAGTTGGTGCACTGTAACTACTTGTTCCACATAGTCGAACTGTATCACAGGAAGCAATGTCCCATATCCTACACCCACTATCCTCCACCCACACCCCAGAAATGCAGGAAGACTTAAGAGGCACATATAACTATATAAACATATCCATCATAGTAAAGAGAGGCCACTGAACTCTTGAAATATTTTCTAATATCAATCTAGAAATGGGAAATTATAACAAATATTGTTTTCTATTGAAATCTATTTTTTTTTAATTTTGAAAGCATTTCATTTTCCATTTGTGGAAAAAAAAAAAAGCTTTAGTTTCATGGTCCACACCTTTGTAACATGAAGCTGTATGCATCACTTAGGATCTACCTTTACATGCTATAATATTTTGCAGAACGGTTGGAACAATGAAAAAGCATTTATCCATACCAGGTCCACTTGTATCAGTTTTCCACAGGCAAGACACAGTGAACTCATTAATGGCAAATTGAAGCATCAGACAGAAAGACTTGACCATGGTGTGTTAGAGTATTTTATGCCTCAGAATGACTTAGTTTTTAACTTATTTGAAGAACTTATTGAAAAGTATTTTGAACATCGTTGAAGAGTAACAAAGTGCATGGTCTTCAAGCTCAACTTCCAAAAGTGGACATCACTTTTGTATTGCTAAGAAATACTTTTGTTCCCTGTGAACTGCAAACATTAGCAGACTGCTGTCTCATTCAGAATTACAGAATGATTCACATTCAGACATCACAGGTGAGTTCTTAAAACAAAATTATTATTGAAAGTCATTTGTATTATTTTAATAATGAATTTTCAACATTAAATCTTATCACAAAAAACAACTAAATACTTTTTTCCAATTTCTATATACAGTCATCCTTCAATATCTGCAGAGGATTGCTTCCAGGACCTCTGAGAATTCTTTGAGTTTGTGGATGTATAACCTCTTTACATAAAATGTGTACTAACTGTATATAACCTATTAGTTATAATACTAACTCAATGTAAATACCATGCAAATAATCATTATACTATGTTGTTTAGGGAATAATTAATATATTGTTTAGTAAATTAAAATCTGTACCTGTTTAGTTCAGATGCTACTTGGATTTGTTGTTGTTTTTGTTGATCTCAAGTATTTCACTGGTCAAAACAAATCCTGTGGTATAGAATTCATAGCTACAGAGGGTCAATTAATATGTATTCTTCAGTTGATGTTCTCATAATTGGTTAATATATAACACATCAGATTGTACTATCAAATTAAACTTCATACTGATGATTAAATTTTGAGAATCTGAAACTTGATAATTTATAATAATAATAAATATTTTCATTCCTTTTTTAAAAAATTTATTTATTTTTATTTTTACAGACTGCATTTTGATTCATTGTACACAGATGGGGCACAACTTTTCATTTCTATGGTTGCACATGATTTAGATTCACACCATTCCTGTAATCATACATGTACATAGGGTAATGATGTCTGTATCATTCCACTATTTTTCCTACCCCTCTCCCCTCTGGACTCATTTCCCTCTACACAATCCAAAGTTTCTCCATTCTTTCTCCCCCGCTCCTGTTATGTATCATGATCCACTCTTTAGAGAAAACATTTGGTCTTGACCTTCAGTATTTTGGGATTGGTTTATTTCATTTAACATGCTATTCTCCAGTTCCATCCATTTACCTGCAAATGCCATGATTTTATTCTTCTTTATGACTGAATAATATTCCATTGTGTATATATTCCACAGTTTCTTTATCCATTCATCTATTGAAGGGCATCTAGTTGGTTCCACAATCTAGCTATTGTGAATTGAGCTGCTATTTCTTTATATCCTTTTTTTTTTTTTTTTCAGTGCCAGGAATTAAAACTAGGGCCTTGAACATGTGAGGCAAGCATTTTACCCCTTATCTACATCCCTGACCCTCATTCTTTGTATAATCGTATCAATTATAACAATGGTGATAAAAGCATATTTGTTAATGTATTAGGAAAAGAAAAACAAGCAATAAAAATAGTAACTAACAGTATAGCTGATAAACAAATAAAAAATATAGAGGAGTTATGGAAATGATTTAGTTTAGAGAACTACTACTATTTTAGTCAGATTTTTGTTGCTGTGACCAAAAAGATCTGAAAGGAACAGAACAACACAGAAGGGCTCACAGTTTTAGAGGACTCAGTACATAGACAGCCAGCTCCATAACCCTGGGATGGAGGTGAGGCAGAACACCATGACAGAAGGATATGGCAGGGGAAAGTAGCTCAGGACATGACTACAAAGAAGAAGAGAGAAAACTCTGTTCGCCAGAGACAAAATATAAACCCAAAGGCAGCCCCACTGTCCTACCTTCTGCAATCACACCCTGCCTTCCTACATTACCATCTAGTTCATCCATCTCAGGTGATAAATCTACTGATTAGGTTACACCTTTTATCAACTAGTCATTTCACTTCTGGAATTTCTTGCATTTTGTGTGGGGGATACGTCATATCTAAACTTTAACAACTACTTTAAATTAGAAAATCTTAATGATTTGAGGGAGATAGTTGTCTAATATCTGGAAAGATAAAAAACAAACAAAAAAAGTTGAGATTAAAAATCCTGACAAAATTTCTTTAGAAATTTAAAGATATTCAGAGATGGAAGAATAAATCTTTCTTGATTTTTACTCTAACTAAAATTATGACTTATGTTTCCATGATCAAAAATCCAGTGTACAGATGCTCTTCAGATTACAATGGGATTATGCACTGCTGAACCCAATGTAAGTTAAAAATATTGTAAGTGTAAAAAGCATTTAACACACCTAATCTACGGAACATCCTGGCTCAGCAGCACCACACACTGTGGACTGTTGGATGATTACCCTCTTGACTGCATGGCTGACTGGAAGCTGTGGGTCATGACTGCTGTCCAGCATTGAGAGTGTCATTATAGCATATCACTTGACCAGGAAGAGATCAAAATTCTAAACTTGAAGAGTGGTTTCTACTGAATGCATGGCACTTTCACATCATTATAGAGCTGAAAAATCTTTTTGAGCCATGCTTTGTTTTGGCATTTTGTAGTACCTTTCAAGTAGATAAAGCATCTTGATAACTCATTTTATACAGGTTCATTCAAGTGTTTTGCCCTGGAAAGACAGAAGGTCTTGTGAAAAAGATCCATTTTCTGGATCAAATTTTAAATCACATGAATTATTGAATCTCATTTGGGAATTAGAGACTTTACTACATTCAAAATGGCATTTCAGTTACTAGTGTATATGTGTGTTGCTATTGACCAAAATAATATAAAATGCTTTGTTTCAAAATAAATCTTGTTTATTGTTCTTATGCCATTTGAGGGAGATACTTGTCTATTCTGTGGACAGAAAAAAAAATGCAAAAGCAACCTTGAGATTACAGAACCTGACAAAATTTCTTTAGGAATTTATAAATATTTCCAGTTCTTGGAAACAATTATTCAGAAGATTTGAGAGGAAGACAAGTGATTGTTGTCACATTTGGTTTCTGGACAGATTCCATTAGTCAGCCTACACAACCCAACCTACACATTACACTTGGCTTCAAATGTCAGAACAGGCTGTGACAATAAAACTGACACTTGGGAGCATAGCCACTTCCTGGCACTGCAAGCCATGATTTGGGACTTTAACAAAAATGCAACAGCTGAATAAATCAGCCACTCTTTTGGGAAGAGAGCCCTACCCAGAGAAGCACTTTAAGGTGAAATATGCATAGGAAGAAAAGTACAATGAATGTCTGAGAAAAATATATCTATAGAATCAACTGGTCAGTCTCTAATTGTGATGGTGTCTAAAATTTTCAGGTTATCAATTATGGGGAGATAGGGATCTTGATCATTCAAGGTTGTTTCACTTCTCTTCACCCAAGTAGACTTTTAGGTAAGTGGTTGTTTTGGGGGAGAGATGATTGGTCCTACAAACTAGAGTGCACCTATGTTTAAGAAGCTAACCTTATCAGGAAAAAATAGGACGGATGTTCTGGGTTTCTAGTTTAGGACATGCAGAGAATCAAGCAATATGTGTCCTAAGACCTGATCAGCTTGTTTCTTTTTATTGATGCTATGATCCCAAAATAATTGTTTCACCACATTGTTTGCTTAGGTATCAATGATTTAGTGGTATCATCTGTATTTCTTTTTGCTGAGATTAGTTTGTTTTTTTATTTTTAACTTTTATTGTCTAATTAGTTGTACATGATAGTAGAATGCATTTATACATTTTGATAGATCATACATAAATGCTGTTTATAACATGCAGAGTGTAAATACAATTTTGAAACATTCAAGCCAAAAGAGGCCTCATGAATCATTTGATTCAATTGTGTGTTTTTAATTAGTGAGATTACACCTCAAAAAGTTTAGGTGGGGGCAACACTTCCCTGCCGGGAACATAGGCCAAACCAGCACACAGCCACTGGGCGAGACTTCCCTTCTGGGGAAGTAGGCCCAGAGACCTGGGACGAGACCAGCCATGCCCCATCCCACAGTCTAGTGCACCTGTAACTGACCATCTGTCAACATGTGGAAGTGCTTCTGCCCACTAGCAGGGAATATACCCCACCTGGAGTCCACCACCCCTAGAAGGGCAGCATGCTTTTTGGGATCACTGCATTATCAAGTTCCTCCAAGACTTTATGCTACTGAAAACTAGGAAAGGGAAAGATACATGAGTAATATGAGAAAACAAGTGAAGAAAGTGTTCTAAACAAACCTAGATGCTACAGCAATAAAATCCAATGACAGCATGGCAGAAGAAATGTCTTAAAGGCAGTTCAGAATGTACATAGTTATGCAAGCATTGAATATCATAGCAACAAACAGTTAAAAGAGCAAATGCAGGAAGCTAAGGATCATTTCAATAAAGAGATAGATATTTTGAAGAAAAAAAGATATTCTTGAAATGAAGGAGACAGTAAACCAAATTAAAAACTCCATTAAAAGCGTAACCAATAGGATACAACACCTGGAAGACAGAACCTCAGGCATAGAAGATAAACTATTTAATCTTGAAAACAAAGTTGACCAAACAGAGAAGAAGGTAAGAATCTCCAAGAATTATGGGATATCATGAAAAGACCAAATTTAAGAATTATTGGAATTGAGGAAGGCACAAAGAAACAAATCAATGAAAGGAACAAACTATTCAATGAAATAATACCAGAAAATTTCCCAAATCTGAAGAATGAAATTGAAAATCAAATACAAGAGGGTTATAAGACACCAAATGTACAAAATTACAACAGACCCACACCAAGGCACATTATAATTAAAATACTTAACATACATAATAAAGAAAGAATTTTAAAGGCTGCAAGAGAAAAAAAATCAAATTACATTCAGGGGGAAACCAATATGGATATCAGCAGATTTCTCAACCCAGACCATAAAAGCTAGGGGCGCTTGAAACAGCATTTTTCAAGCTCCGAAAAAACATGGATGCCAACCAAGAATCTTATACCCAGAAAACTTACATTCAGGTTTGATGACAAAATAAAATTATGTTATGATCAACAAAAGCTAAATGAATTTATGAATAGAAAACTGGCACTACAGAACATTCTCAGCAATATATTTAAGGAGGAAGAAATGAAAAACAGCAATGTAAGATAGCAAAGGGAGGAACTACCTTAAAGAAATAGCCAAAAAAAGGAGAAACTAAGTCAAGTTAAAAATCAAAAATAAATAAAAATGACCAGGAATACAAATCATATCTCGATAATAACCTTGAATATTAATGGCCTGAACTCATCAATCAAAAGACACAGCCTGACAGATTGGATTAAAAAGAAAGATCCAACAGTATGCTGCCTGCAAGAGACTCATTTCATAGAAAGAGATACTTTCAAACTAAAGGTGAAAGGATGGGAAGAAAAATACCATGCACATGGACTTAGCAAAAAAGTGGGGGTATCCATCCTCATCTCAGATAAAGTGGACTTCAAGCCAAAGTTAGTCAGAAGGGATAAAAAGAGTATTTCATACTTTTAAGGGAAGCATAAATCAGCAAGACATAACAATCATAAACAATTACAAATGCCCCAATGACCCATTCATGTACATCAAACAAATCCTTTTCAATTCCAGGAACCAAATAGACCACAATACAGTAATACTAGGTGACTTTAACACACCTCTCTCACCATGGGACAGATCTTCCAAACAAAAATTGAACAAAGAAACCATAGATCTCAATAACACAATTGATAATTTATACTTAACAGAAACATATAGAATATTCCATTCATCAATGAGTGAATACACTGTCTTCTCAGCAGCACATGGATGCTTCTCTAAAATAGATCATATGTTATGCCACAAAGTTACCCTTAGCAAATACAAAAAAGATAGAGATATGACATTGTATTCTATTAGATCATAAAGGAATGACATTAGAAATCAATGACAAAATAAAAAACAGAAACTACTCCAACACCTGGAGATTAAATAATATGCTACTGAATGATACATGGATAACAGAAGACATTGGGGAGAAATAAAAAAATCTTAGCGGTAAACGAGAACAGAGATACAACATATCAAAATCTCTGGGACACTACGAAAGTAGTACTAAGAGGAAAATTCATTTCATGGAGCATATTCAATAAAAGAAGAAAAAATCAACAAATAAATGATCTTACACTACAGCTCAAAGCCTTAGAAAAAGAACAGATCAACACCAAAAGTAGTAGAAGAGAGGAAATAGTTAAAATCAGAGCTGAAATCAATGAAATCAAAACAAAAGAAACAATCAAAAAATAGAATAAAAAGTTGCTTCTTTGAAAAAAATAAACAAAATTGATAAACATTTAGCCACACTAACAAAGAGAAGGAGAGAGAAAACTCAAATTACTAAAATTCAGGATGAAAAAGGAAATATCATGGCAGACATGATTGAAATACAAAACATAACTAGAAGCTATTTTGAAAATCTATACTCCAACAAAACAGAAAACCTCGAAGACATCAACAGGTTTCTAGAAACATATGATCCACCCAACCTGAATCAGGAGGACAACACAATTTAAATAGATCAAATTCAAGCAATGAAATAGAGGAAGTCATCATAAGCCTACCAACAAAGAAAAGTCCGAGATCAGATGGATTCTCAGCTGAGTTCTACAAGACCTTCAAAGAAGAGCTCATTCCAATACTCCTCAAAGTATTCCATGAAATAGAAGAAGAGGGAACCCTTCCAAACTCATTCTATGAAGCTAATATCACCCTTATACCAAAACCAGACAGAGACATATTAAGAAAAGAAAATTTCAGACCAATATCCCTAATGAACATTGATGCAAAAATTCTCAACAAAATTTTAGCAAATTGCATACGAAAGTATATTAAAAAGATAGTGCACCACAATGAAGTGGCTTTTATCCTAGGGATGCAAGGTTGGTTCAACATCTGGAAATCAATAAATGTAATTCACCATATCAACAGACTTAAAGTTAAGAATCATATGATTATATCAATAGATGCACAAAAAACATTTGATAAAATACAGCACCCTTTCATACTCAAAACACTAGAAAAAATAGGGATAGTAGGAACATTCGTCAAGATTGTAAAGGCTATCTATTCTAAGCCTATAGGCCAATATCATTCTAAATGGAGAAAAACTGAAAGCATTTCCCCTAAAAACTGGAACAAGGCAGGGATGCCCTCTTTCACCACTTCTATTCATCATCGTCTTTGAAATTCTAGCCAGAGAAATTAGAAAAACCAAAGAAATTAAAGGTATAAAAATAGGAAAAGAATAAGTCAAACTATCCCCATTTGCCAATGAAATGATTCTATATTTAGAGGAGCCAAAAAATTCTACCAGAAAACTTCCAGAACTCATAAATGAATTCAGTAAAGTAGCAGGATATAAAATCAGTGCTCATAAATCTAATGCATTTTTATACATAAATGATAAATTCTCAGAAAGAGAATTAGGAAAACTACCCCATCACAATAGCCTCAAAAAAAAATGAGAACTATAGAAGAGTAAACACTAAAGAAAGAAATTAAAGAAAACCTTAGATGATGGAAAGATTTCTCATGTTCTTGGATAGGCAGAATTAAAACTGTCAAAATGGCCATACTAACAAAAGTGCTATACAAATTTAATGCAATTCCAATTAAGATACAAATGACGTACCTCACAGAAGTACAACAAGCAATTATGGAATTCATTAGGAAAAATAAGAGACCAAGAATAACTAAAGCAATTCTTAGCAGGAAGAACGAAGTAGGGGGTATCACAATACCAGACTTCAAACTATATTTTAGAGCAATAGTAACAAAAACAGCATGGTATTGGCACCAAAATACACAGGTAGATCAATGGTACAGAATAGAGGACACAGAGAAAAACCCAAATAAATACAGTTTTCTCATACTAGACAAAGGTGCCAAAAACATACAATGGAGAAGAGATAGCCTCTTCAACAAATGGTGCTGAGAAAACTGAAAATCCATAAGTAGCAAAATGACACTGAACCCCTATCTCTCACCCTGCACAAAACTCAACTCAAAATGGATCAAGGACCTTGAAATCAGACAAGAGACTCTTCATCTTATAGAAGAAAAAGTAGATCCAAATCTCCATCATGTCAGCTTAGAATCTGACTTCCTTAACCTGACTCCCAAAGCACAGGAAATAAAAGCAGGAATCAATAATTGGAATAGATTCAAACTAAAAAGTTTTTTTCTCAGCAAAGGAAACTATCAGCAATGTGAAGAAAGAGCCTACAGAGTGGGAGAATATCTTTGCCATTCATACTTCAGATAGACCATAATCTCCAGAATCTATAAAGAACTCAAAAAACTTTGCACCAAGAATACAAATAACCCAATCAACAAATGGGCTAAGGAAATGAACAGACACTTCACAGAAGAAGATCTACAAGCAATCAACAGATATATGAAAAAATGTTCAACATCTCTAGTAATAAGAGAAATGCAAAACAAAATTACCCTAAGATTTCATCTCACTCTGATTAGAATGGTGATTATCAAGAATATAAGCAACAACAGGTGTTGGCAAGGATGTGGGGGAAAAGGTATACCTATACATTGCTGGTAGGGATACAAATTAGTGCAGCCACTCTGGAAAGCAGTGTGGAGATTTCTTAGAAAACTTGGAATGGAATCACCATTTGGCCCAGTTACCCCACTCCTTGGCCTATACCCAAAGGACTTAAAATCAGCATACTACAGAGATACAGCCACTTCAATGTTCATAGCTGCTCAATTCACAATAGCTAGATTGTGGAACCAATCTAGATGTCCTTCGATTGATGAATGGATAAAGAAACTGTGATATATATATATATATATATATATATATATATATATATATATATATATACACACAATGGAATATTACTCAGCCATAAAGAATGATAAAATTATGGCATTTGCAGGCAAATGGATGGAATTCGAGAATATGTTACTAAGTGAGATAAGCCAATCCCAAAAAACCATAGGGTGAATTATCTCTCTGATAAGCGAATGATGATACATAATGGGGGATGGAAGTGGGACAAGAATGGAGGAAGCATGGATTGTATAGAGGTAAAGAGGGATAGGAGGAGTTAGAGGAAAGGAAAAGTAACAGATTGAGACAAATATCATTATCCTATGTATATGTTTGATTACAAAAATGGTATGACTCTTCTTCATGTACAACCAGAGAAACAAGTTTTACCCCATTTGTTTACAATGAAGCAAAATTAAGATAAAAAAAAGTTTAGGTGATTTTTTTTTAAAATCACTGTCATTAATATTATTAGTTTCTTTAAAATTTAAGTCTTCCAATTCCCAAACTAGTCTTTATTCCTCTCCAAGTGCTTTTAATACTCCTGAATTTTGTTTTTATTTATATCAGAACATTGGTCATATATTTTGTTATGTAATTAGTTACAGTCAATAACAGTATATTAAAGTCACTTTACTGAGATCTTTGAACATTAACAAAAGGGTTGCTTAGAATTCTTAGTTGTTAATTGAAAAGGATTTATTTGTATGTGAATTTTAAAAGCTAAATATCAATTTTCAGTCTCTTATAATATACCAGACACAATGATAAGTACTTGACATATAAAAACTTAAACAATGTTTGATGGAAATGACACACAAATTCAAGGCACAGGGCATACAGTGAATTGTCATTATGTATGAAATGTTATGTATCAATCAGGCCACACTTTATAAGGGTCCTGTTATCTCTAATAAAAGCTAGCATGAATTGGATTGAATAGTTTGTTCATCATTTTACAAATAAGATCATTTTATTTTCATAAAATATCCTTGTTTTTTCTCCCCAGAAACAAAATTGCATATAAGAAAAATAAGCCTCAAAATTTTAATCATGGCCTACTCTCCAAACTCAGTCCCTCAGTAGTCTTCCACATGTACTATCTATTCTAAACATACATGCATTTCCATTCTGTCAGGTTCATTGTCTCATTATTTTCAAATTGTCTCAGCATATTATTCACTTTGCCTGGAATATTACTGCAGATTACATTCCTACCTTTCCTTCATCTATTTCTTTTTATGGATGAAACCACCATGGATTTGGGGTTATCTTTCACATCTGCATCCTCAGAACTTATGTGAAGTACTTTCAACAGAAAAGGGCCCATTCAGAACCTGGTATATCAGTTGCCTCTGATGTCAGTTACACAGGCAGAATTCCACCTTGGAACAGCTCTTCCATCAGGATTCTCCACAGGAACAGATCCAATACTATGTATGTATATTTATGTCATCAAAGTTTTTGGAAGGAGTTAAACTACATGGTTGAGGTGGGAGGTGAGCAGGCTGGAAACCCAGGCAAAAGATGAAGTGTCTTCAGGCTGACATCTATGGGGTGATCTCTCAGGCAGGAACTCAAAACCGGATTTTTATGTTACAGTCTTCTGTCAAAATTTATTCTTCTCGGGGAAACCTAAATTTTTGCTCTTAAGACCTTTGATTGGATGAGTATCTATCCACATTATTAAAGGAATTTTCTTTCAATTCGTGTCCACTGACTATAGATGTTAATCACACCTACAAAGCACTTTCACATTAACATCTAGTGTTTGATTAACATTGAACCCTGTAGTTCAGCCATGTTGATGTAAATTTAACTATCACAAACTCTATAGATTTCATCAAAACTTAGTATTTTACTGAAGTACAGAAAGGAAGCTTTGATAATACCTTTAAGTACATTTTGTAAATTCTTATTAAGTCTGGATAGAGATTGTTGAAGATGCTCCGATGTGTCAAAAGAATTCATCCCCCCTAGTAATTTACCCACAGCATGTGTTGTATGTGAACTGGAAGAAACCTGGTAAATCCTGGCCACTGCTCTCTGTCAACAATCAGGTCCAAACTGTAATGAGAAGCCAATACAAACACTACCCTCCAAGCTTAAGTATTTGCTTAAGGTTTGTGAGTTTTAGTGTTGAGATACTGGATAGTTTTCCATGTCAAGAATAACTGGAAAAGACATAAAATGGCTAGAATTAATGTTTGATATTAAAAAGAAGGAAACTCTCCATAAACTTTTTTTTTTTTTTTTAGTTTTTAAACATGACAGTAGAATGCATTTATGCATTTTGATAAATCATATGTAAATGAATTATGGTTTCTCATTTTTCTGATTGTACATATTGTAGGATCACATGGGTCATGCAGTCATATATGTATATGGGGTAATAATGTCTGCTTCATTCTACTATTCTTCCTACCCCCATATCCTCCTCTCCCTTCACTCCCTTCTACCTAATATAAAGTAACTCTATTCTTCCCTATCCTTCCCCCACTTATTATGAATTAGCATCTGCATGTCAGAGAAAACAGTCATCACCACAGATCTTCATAATCTTTTGAGAAATCTAACCATTTGCAGTTTTTATCTGGAATTTCCCTGTGAATTTTTTATGCTTTCAAAGTGTTCTTGATCTTTGGAAATGTAGCTGCTATTTTTAAATTATTCCTAAGAGCCTAAGGTCTGGTATATTCCCTAATCTGTTTTCAATCTCAAATACAATGCTTATGGCATGAAGCATAGCACTTAAGGAATAATTTCTTATGAACAAATCCTGGATTTGTCACATAGAAGACATTCATGATGATGCATTATCTGTTTTCAACAAATAGAATGAGATTTAGCAAAAATTAATTCAGTTCTTTATGGGAAGAGAACTGAGGTCAAAATATGCGCTCCTACTGCATATTTCCTTTTAAAGCATGCCAGAGTGATAGCCCAGAAACCAATCACTCAAGCCGATGAGCCTGTTGCAGACAACTCTTCTGTTATCAAAATACACAGTATATATGCTAATAATTAAAGTCCACACTAGCATTATTGCAGTCATTTATGAATATCTATGAAATGAACATTTCTAGAAAAGTATTTTATTTGTGTTGATACAGACTGGAGTTAAAGATTAACATTAGATTACAAAAGGTGTTTATAAAGTAAAGGCACAAGGTAAAAATGCAGTTATAAAAAATAGTGTAAAGAAAAAATTAAGATTAAAAAGTGAGTGTGGAAATATTTACTCAGTTCTCAATTCAGTTACCCTGACCAGAAATTAATTTTCTTTACAGAAGGACTGATAACTCAAGCCAAATCAGTATTTTTTGCTAAGATAACTAATACTATAAAGCAACTGTAATAGCAGCATGCAACAGGAGTATCTCTTCATTGTCATGCATAAATGATGACACAAAAGTCAATAGCTATTTGACATTCTCTGTAGCACCTTCATGCTGGCAGAGTTGAACTTACTGAATGTCTGTTTTTAGTAAGATTGTAGGAGCAAAGGTTTTTTTTTTTTTTTTTTTTTTTTTTTTTTTGAGTGCTCTATTTTGTTTGTTTTCTATAGAATGAAAACAACATATGAATTCCAGCAAAGCAGTTGATGGATATATTTTTAAAAAGTAATCAAATCATTCTTTACTTACAGGGGTTAAGTCAACTTTCACAACCAAGATAATTGTCAGATTTTAGCCATCAGCATAGATTTCAGTCTTATTTCACGTCAATGCCTCTACTCTGAAGGTGAGAAGGAAGCCAAATGTAGTTTCATAGAGGACCCACACTGAAGAACTCTCTAATTCTTCCTTCCTGCAGTGATTTTGAATTTTTCATGACTTAAAAAACATCTTATTGCAGGGTTATTTATTCCT
The DNA here is from genome assembly GCF_902686455.1 of Sciurus vulgaris. Lineage (NCBI taxonomy): Eukaryota > Metazoa > Chordata > Mammalia > Rodentia > Sciuridae > Sciurus > Sciurus vulgaris. Next base: position 121,367,107 of record NC_136469.1, on the reverse strand, counting down.
TAGACTTTCATTTTCCTAGTATTGGAGGCTTTCTGTCATGCTTTTGGTCACTTTTTTTTTTTTTTTTTTTTTTTTTTTACTTAAAGAATGGATTAGCAAGGAGACTGGTACTTTCTTCAGGTTTATAATAAATTCTTTTTCCTGAAAGGCAAGATGATACTGACTTCATGTACATGTTCCCTTGAATGCACATTTTAAAACTTGCAGTGGAAATGAATCACACACACACAAAACACTGACCCATCTTCTTTGCAGTTTTAAATTACCAATTTGAATTACACATGTTGAACTTGCTAGTATTGGCCAGTCGCCTCAGGGAAGTATTTAAACATTGTATTTAAACAATTTAAAACATTGACTTTGAAGAGTCATAGTCTCTTAGGATAACCAATTTTGTACATATCAAAATCTTACTGCTTTGAATTTAAGGGTAAAATATCAAAAATTCTAAGATCAAGCTTTCTTATAACTGTGCTGATATTTGACTCAAGAAATGCTGTTTATGGTGTTTGATCAATACGGGGAGAAAACAGATTGTTTCTTTTTTCATTTTTATTGTGTACTTGTTAATCTATTTCTAAAGGTATTATGCTAATTATAACACTACTCTTCACATTAAGAATCCAAATTGCACATTTTCAAGTTTTTCTTTTTTTTTTCAAATTGTAATCTGTTAATTACTTGTTTAATGGAGTGTGTAATTACCTACTTTAAGTTAGGAAACTGTTTCCATTTCAAAGAGAGAAACCTATTTAGAAATGAAAGAATATAAATGTAATCCTTTCTGATACAGAATATAACTCTTTAGTTCCCTTAATGGTTCTAAGTGAGAAAATGAGATTGAAAAACAGCTCATTATATTTTCTCTTTATGTCTTTGAGTATACCACATCAAACTTAGGTAAAATTTATGACAAAGATAGCAAGTTGCCATTTAACTAAACGTTTTCGGGGTAATTTTACTCTCCATTCATGCCATTTAAGCAACTAATCTCTAGAGCAGAAAGAAAAACAAGTTATTAATGAGATATATTTTTAAAGGGTTTTCTTTTTCAAATACCTGGCTAGAGTAGAAAACAAAATCATAAAAGAGATTAAGTGAGGAAACAAGATATAAGAGAAGTGGAATAATTTAGGAAATACAACAAATAATAAATAAGATTAATCAAGTTGTAGGTTTGTACATAGCATTTATGGCTTATAAGGATGGTTTAATTCTATCTAGGCAACAACAAATGTGAGTATAACCAGGATGCCTTTTTGTCACATACTGGGAAACTGAGCCTTCCAGATATGAAATAAAATGGGTCATTGTCACTCAACCATGAGCGGTACACACTCCAGACTATTGTATCCACCATAAATGCTAAGTATTTTAATGAAAACAATTAGACATGTAATTTTAGAACATGAAGGAGAATACACTTAAGGAAGATATTTTAATGAAGACTATTTACTCCTTGAGTGATCTACAATGATGGGAGTTGAAAATCAATCAGAAGAGTCCTTGAGATCAAAATCTCTATATTGCATAGGAAGAGAAGCACCAAAGCAGGGCTTTTCTTTTAGTTGGAAATGTTTGTAATCTGAGGATGACTTACTGGGAACCAATGTCAATGTCTTTAAAAAGTAATGGCTAGGTGGAGTGGTGGAAATAAATAAATAAATAAATAAATAAATAAATAAATAAATGGCCAATTTTGGAACACCAAAGTTTCTAATATCATAAAAGCAAGGAGAAAGATTAAAAAAAAAATGATGAGAATCAACCATTTCAGATTCCTGGATAAAAATGAGTAGCTTAAAAGAATTTGAAGAAAGGTTTATCACTCAAAAATGCTTGAATCTTAGTAGGAATTTTGTATCAATTTTCTATTTCTCTCTTTCCTGGTGGTAGCCTTCAAAGTCAAAAAACCTCAGAGTCTGGTACCAGAAGAGGGCAGAAGAAAAAGTTGGTGCTCCTTCAAATCTTCACTCCCTAAGGATCAACATTAATTAACTTGTCTGATAGTTGACTAGAAGGCTATCAAGCAATGATGTCTCTGTTTGAACTGAGTTTAAGCTTACCCAAAACAAAAGATCTTTTCCCAGGAGTTATGCCCAAGAAATTGGAGCCAGTAAGGAGTTAATCAAAAAGCTTAAAAGTAAAATCTTGGGAATCAGATGTGCTATAATATGACCATACAGATTTTAACAATCTCTCATTTATTCCTGTAAATCTAGCAGGATGTGGGCTTATATAGAGCTTTGCACCTGCTCAGAAAAAAGGGGAAAAAAATAGCTCAAAAAGCCCCTCAGCTATTGACTCTGTTCAATCTTGAGGGGCTCTTGGGATGCTGAAAGTAAAAGCCAAGACTGAAAGAATTATTAAGAAAATATCTGTCCAATAATTCAGCAACTATTGTCCTAACTAAACAATGACTATATTAGCTACAAACTACAAGGAATCTAAACTACAAGGAATTTAACTTTAAAAAATGAGTTCAGAACAGTCAAGGAAAAAAGAACATGAACAAAATGATCATATTCAGAACAAAACAAGACAAAACCTGGAGAAAACAGAGAAACTGATTTCCAGAGCTGTCATGTTATATTCTTCAAAACATTCAACTGTCAACAAAAAGGTAACCATAAGATGTTTGGCTCATCAGAAAAAAGTTATTAATAGAAATGATCATTGGGGAATATATAGGATGCAATTACTAGACATATATTGTAAATAAGTTTTGTTTTTGTAGTTTCTTTCCTTTTTCAATGGAGAACTTTTACCATTTTGCTCAGAGGAAGAATTTTCTGTCTCTTTTTGATGTATTCACATTTCCAGCATCACTATTTTTGTGCTTTGGAGCTTGTGATAGCTATTAAGTTTGGCTGTCAAGGTATCTGGATTGAAGGATGCTTATGTAGGGTGTTACCAGAGCAGATTTGTATGCGGGTCAGAAAACCGAGTGGGGAGCTCTGTTCTACATGTTGGCACCATCCAATGGGTTCAGGACTCGCATACAATGAAAAACATGAAGAATAAAAATCTGTCTTCAATTTCTTCAACCCTTATTGAACAGAAATGCTTTTTGCTGATGTTACACAATGACATTAGACAGCAAGTTAGTCATCCTTTGATTGTTGACTAGTACTGCTGCCTATTTAGGAATTCTTCCAGTTTTGGATCATAGACCAGGAATGCGTTATTGGCCTATTTTTTCTTCTGAGGTTCTTGCCTCCTTGCACTGACCAGTTATCCTTACTCTCCATCCTGCAGATAAACACCATGGGGCAACTTAGGCTCTGAATGTGTGAGCAATCTAATTCTCTATTGTAATCACACATGCTGAAAAACTCTAACACTGTCTCCCACTAAGTAAAATAAGATTTCCTTAAACACAAGTGTCATGATGCTACTATAGCCAATCTGATCACTGAGGTGGCTTCCAAATACAAATAGGTAGGTAGTGAAGACAGAGTAGATATGCTGGACAAAACCATGAATCTCATCCCAGGTAAGAGGAAGAGCAACATTATGAAATTTCATTATACTATTTGAACAATTACTTTTGGAATTTTCCATTTAATATTTTCACACTATTATTGGTCATGGGTAAGTAAAACTGGAGAAAGAGAAACAAGATAAGCAGAAATTTCTGTAAAGAAACTCAGAAAAAATAATGTTTTTTTGAAAGGATTCACAGGCTCATCTGAGCTTTAGCTACACTAACCACAAAAATAAAATAAAGATGAGTCAGGGTATTACACTGGAAATGAAAGAAGGGACATTAGTTCTGGCCTCACAGACATAATAGAGATTATAAGGGAAGATTATATTAATGGTACACTGAGAAATTAGATGACCTAAAGGAAATTCAAAAAATGCCTTCAAAGACATAAACTATTGTACTAACAAACAGATATTTACTGTAAAGACCAACAAGTAGATCTAATAGTTAAAGAAGTATCCACAAGAAAAGGTAGATGACCGGACAGATGACTTCACTGTTGACTTTTATCAAATATTTTAAAAAAGAATTAACACTAATTCTTCACAGACTCTTCAAAAAATTAGAAGAGGGAATGATTTCACACTAATATTATGAAAGTATTTTTATTCTAACACAAAAATCAGACTTCAGAGGTAAAGAAAACTCTATATCAACATCTCTTATGAATATAGGTGCAAAAACACTAAAAATTCCCAACAAAATACTAGCAAAACAAATACAGCAACATGTAAAATGGATTGTTACCATATCTACATGGAATTTATTCCATGAGTATAATGTTAGTTGGAAATATAAAAATTAGTCAATATAATGTATTTTATTAATACAATATAGGAAAAAATGCACACAATCATCTCAATAGATGCTCAAAGGATCTGACAAATTCCAGTATCTTTTAGTGACACACTCAAACTTGGAAGAAAGGGGAATTTCTTATTTTGCTAAAGGACATCTGAAAAAAAATTAGTTGATATCAAAATACTAAGAAAAAAAGATTAAAAGTTAAAGTATATCCAGATTAGAAAGAATTATATTTCTATGTTTAGAAGATATAATCTCATATGCTTAAAAAATGTGAGGGAGTCACAAAACAAAACAAAAAAACAGAAACCAAAATTTTAGAGCTAATAAATAGTTCATTAATATCAATGGCAAAAGATCAATATACACGATGTAATTATATTTTCTCATTAGCAACACATGAAATGAAAATTAAATTTAAAAAATAGTTAATTTACAAAAGAATAAAATCTTAGAAATAAATTTAATAAAAAAATTAAAACACTGTAAGTCAAAAATGACTAAACATAATTTAAAGATATTGAAGGAGACTTAATTTTTTAATAATAATACCCTATTTTCATAGATTAGATGATTTAATACTGGTATCAATAAATTGTTAGCAATAAATCCATATATATCTGAGCAATTTGTGTTTAAGAAGTGCTAAGTCCATTCAGTGGGAGAAATAATAGTTTCTTCAACAAATGGTACTGGGAAAATGGGACATTAAATTGCAACAAAGCAAATTTGGGGCCCTACCTCATACTATACACAAAAATCAACTCAAAGTAGATTCGAACCTAAATATAAGAGATTACATGTAAAATATTTTTTATAAAAGAGGAGTAAAACTTCATGACTTTGGATTTGTCATGAGTTCTTAGTTATGACACTCACAGTATGAGCAACAAAATGAAAAATAACGAGTTAAACTTTGTAAAAACGTTAGAGGTTGTAAATGCAGCTCAGAGGTACAGTGTGAGCTTAACATGCATGGGGCCCTGGTTCTATCATCAGCAGCACGTAAACAAACAAAGAAACACATTTTTTAAATATTAATAACACTAGACAGAAAAAAAAATACAGTTTCTATAGTGGGAGAATTATTTGGAAATTCTATACCGTATATGGATCAAAAATTTAGAGTATTATAAGTAACTGCTAAAGCTCAACAACAGAAAATCATCATCCCAATTAAAAAAAAAATGACAAAAGATCGGAATAGACCTTTTTTCAGGAAAGATATACAAATGAGCAATAAGTGTATGAAAAGATGCTTTACATCCTCAATGCTTAGCAAATAAATGCAAACCCAAACCACAATGAGATACCACTTCACACCAACTGGAATGGCTATAATCAGGACCGATAGTAGCAAGGGTTGATGAGGACTTAGACAAAGAGGAACACTCAGAGGAAAAAAAAAAAAAAAATGGGGCAGCTGTTTTTTAAAAGCACTTTGGCAGTTCTTCAAAAAAATATTTTTAAATGTTAAACATAGAATTACCATATTACTCAGCAATTTCACTTCTCGATATATACCCAAGAGAATTGAAATCACATGTTCATGCAAAAAGTAGTACCTAAATGTCCACAGGAGCACTATTTGTAATAGCAAAAAAAGACAATGAAAATAATCCCAGTATTCATTCAACTGAAAAGCTGATAAACAAATAATTGAATATTATTTGACTATATAAAATGAAGTATTGTGAGATTATACAACATGCGTGAGTCTTGAAAACAATATTTTAGTGAAAGAAGTCATAAACTAAAGGCCACATGTTTTTATTTCAAATATATGAAATGTCCAGAATAGGAAAATACATAGAAATAAAAATAGTTTAGTGGTTGTGAGGAACTGCAGGTAGGAAATGCAAAGTGATCACTAATGGGTATGGAATTTCCTTTGTAGTGATTAAAGTACCAAAACTGGTCAGTGGTAGGGTTTTGAACTATGAATATAATAAAAAACACTAAACTCTGCATTCTAAAAGTGTCGACTTTGTGGTACTTGAATTATATGTCAGTTAAGAAACAAAATAAAACAAAAACGTACTATTGACTAGTTATCCATTAGGAAGGAGTGTCTTACTTTCTACCCCACCTCAGTGAAATTAGACAATAAACTCTCAACTGTATGCTGCTTATCAAAGTGAATTCACAATAAAATTGTCTTTTCATTTGAACATCTCCTCATGCATTTATTTATGATATATACGTTTCCTCTCCCTATACTGACTTGCTTTGCTGATTTTTTTGGTCAGAATTTATCATTAAGAGTGTTTCTTTTACTTGTTAAAGATAAGTTTAAAAAAATAAAAGATGAAGATTTTGACATGCAAAGTTTTCATTACAGGTCTGCTTATTTTAGTACTAAATGAAAGTATATAAAAATTAAAATCACTTTGGTTGATAATTAATAGTCACAAAATCTATTACAGAAACCAAAAAGCTTTTTTTGTTTTAATGAATTTCTTTTGTTGCAACTAATCGTATCTTCTGTTTTGAACATTCCCATTTGGCTGAATATTTTTAATGAATATTGTATTCATTGAGAATCTCAATAACTTTCCACATTGTGGTTGATGTATGACAGATTCTGTAGCACAGACACATGCTGTATTAAATAAATTATGTTTTACTTTGATAATTTGGTTCGATATAATTCTATTATCAACTCAATTTATATATACATGTATTATGTACTTTCGTAATTTGATCTCATCTTTTCAATTTCCTTGTCTTTTTCAGCTATTTTTATTTTTTCACCTGCATTGCTATATTCCACAAAGAAAACTGTGATAAAAAGAGTTCTCATTCCCTCAAATTTCACAAGTATACACATTTTAAAAAATGTCATTTTAAAAAATCAATAATTATATTATTCTACATGTTTAAATGTGTTATGGAAAGAATACTAATATATTTCATTATTCAAATTTGCATTTGACAAATGTCAACACCAAAATATCATTTGATATTGCTTAATATTCTACCTCCTAGATAACAAAGATGTTTTTATGTTACAGGAATAAATACAAATATGTCATTATATTTCCACGCTTCGAGTGAGTTTACTATACTTTACATATTTCCAAGCAAGCCATTAAAAATTTAACTTTATTTATTTAACTTTATTAAGAAGGTGTACCTTGTTAGATCATATGGATTGTTTGCATATTAATAGCTAGACAACTGGTAGTACTTCCTATTGACCAATCCAATTTAATCGTTACAACGAATGAAAAGATTGAAAGGATCATTTGTGAGTGATATATTTTAAATATCTCTATGAATGAACAAGCAGCAATTTATTTCTCAAAGTCCAGCTGTCTTAATTGTAAAAATGAACAAATTTTTATATGTAAATTATTTTTTCAACATATTATGTGTAGTGTAAAAATGACTTTCACAGGATTCTGAATAATTAAGAGGAAGTGTGGTTTTATTTCAAGTTTGTAAATTAGTCTAAGATTGAGTGTAGGTGATAGTCAAACAGCTTGTTCTGTGCCTTTCAAAGTCTTCTTTATGGTTATTTTGGCAAAATAATCAATTTCCTTCCTCCTTTGGTTATTTATATATGAAGCGTGAGAATGAAATACAGATATTTTATTTCTAATCTGTAATAAAATTTATTTCTAATGTGTACATTTAAGATGCTTCTATATAAAAAAATTCTTATTGGCCCAGAGTTAATTTTTCAACCACCAAACCATTGACAGGACATTTGAAGAGTGAAAAAAACAAACAAGTACTAATGTAACAAAAATTTTATAATTTTACAACTTTTAACCTATTCTCCCAGTAGATCCGGCTATATTTTGTATTTAAATAACTCGATAAAAACATATAAACTAATATATACAACTAAAGTCATGTCTAGGTTCATTCATAAAACAAATTAGTCATTCTTTCCTTTTTGAGCATTCTAATACAGAGAATCCCAAGTTTTTTTTTTCCACAATATTAAAATATATTCTAAAAAATAATAGAAACATCAATAAAAGATATGCAATTTTAGCAAGGTTTTCTAGGTTTCTGTAGAATGTTTATGTTTTGGTGCTCTTTCCCCTTTTTACTACTTTTAGATATTTTCCCATCAAATTCTCAAAATCCTGAAAATAAGTTCAATGCTTTCTTTACTTTCTATTAGTTCTTATATTATACTGAATTAAGAGATGTTTTTATACTGTTTTGATTTTAGATGCACTTTCCCTGTTTGTAATATCATGGGTAAGAAGAATAAACATCTTATAGGTTGTTGGTGAATAAGTTAAACAATAATATTATGAGGAAAACATATGTCTGTTATGTAATAAATAAGCCTTGTCTTTTCCAATGTTTTTCTTTATTTTTAAAAAATTCATATTTGTTATGGTTTCCATGGGAGGTGTCCCCCAAAAGTTCACACATGAGACAATCCAAGAAGGTTCAGAGGAGAAATGCTTGGGTTAGGAGAGCCTTAACCCAATTAGTAAATTAGTCGCCCAGCAGGTGACTGAATGCAGGTGGTAATTGAAGGCAGGTGAGGTGTGACTGAAGGAGGAGGTGGAGCACTGGGGGGCTGGCTTTGGGGTATATATTTGTATCTGGCAAGGGAGATCTGTCTGCTTTCTGATCATCATGTGTGCTGCTTCCCTCTGCCCCATTCTTCCTCCATGATTTTCTGCCTTACCTAGAACCCCAAACAACAGAGCCGGCCTTCTATGAACTAAGACCTCTGAAACCATGAGCCCTCAAATAAACTTTTCTTTCCTAAAATTGTTCTGGTCAGATCTTTTAATTACAGCAGCAAAAAACCATATTACTATACGAGTATATGTCAGATGCTCTCAGTTACAAGAAAATCATTCAAAAATAGAATAAAACCTTTATCACCTAAAAAGGCAGAATTCAATTGATTACTGTATCAGCCAATAGCTTTTTTTCCCCAAAAAGTTATTTTTATTTTTAGAAGAATTTTTTTTTTGGCATGGAATTAATATTGTAATTTGTTGCAATATTTTTCAAAATTAACCAGTGAAACCATTTCTAATCTGTACCTGGATTTGTCTTCTAGAAAAGGTTTTCTTATTGTTTACTAGTTTCAATTACTTTAATAAGTGCAGTGGTACTCAGGGAATCTATTTTTTAAAATTTTTTATTTGTTCTTTATAGTAACACATGACAGTAGAGTCTTTTGACATATTTATACAAATATATACTAAAAGCTACTAAACATCAAATGAGGGAACAACACTGGTCTTGGCAAATAATTAAAAAATCTGAACTAGTACAGAGAGAATTTATTGACGACTGTGTCAGTAAGTGGGGGCAGGGCAATGGAACAGGAGCATGTAGACTTTGCAATAAGAGGAACTCTACTGAAATAAAAAAAAAAAACTGCTGTGAATCCAAGATATGAAGTGTCTCAAATACTAGGCAAAAAGAGTTTATCTTCTACAGGGAAGAATAAACAAGTCTAGAAAGAACTGGCTGTGGAAAGCAGCATGAAAGGGTGGGGTGATCAGCGAGTAGATCAGAGCAATTTCACCCTAGGGACAGCCTGTTGTCAGGAGAGCTGTCAAAGAGGTGGTTTGCTGGCTGAGCTTGAGGGTTCATCAAAGTTCAGGAGCCTAGAAGAAGATTAACCAAAGTTTAGTCAAGAAGTATTTTGTTCCAAATAATCAGTGGGGACAAAGAGTGAAGTTAACTATGAGGCAAAAAATGAGAATTTGGAAGATTTCTGTCTGGCTTTGAAACAATGAAGGGATGCATCTGGGAGTCTTACCTAAATGACAGGAGAAAGGTTGTTTGCTAGCAATAAAGAGGTGGGGATAACCGGGCATGGTGGTGCATGTCTATAATCCCAGTGACTCTGGAGGTTGAGGCATGAGGATCACAAGTTCAAAGGGCTGTGGATGTGGCTCAGTGGTTAAGCATGCTGTATTCAATCACTGCCCCCAACCCCCCCAAAAAATGGTGGAGACATTTCTAAAACAATACATTCCCAACAGCAACAGACTTAGGTAAAATTCAACTTTATCAGTTTATCAGTTTTTCTCTATGAAATATGGATTAACATAGACCAGAGATGTGTCTTTCCAAGAGGACAGAATTTATTTCATAATAATAAATTCTTAAGCTACATCAATCCCAGTGGCTTTGGTTTGCTGGGTACTCATGACTCACTTGGTATCATGACTATGGCAGTCATAGTTTTTGGCTCCATTCCAATATTAATTACTAATACCTATAGTACTCAACGGACATATCACACTTTACACAATTTTATATCTATCTAGCTATCTCTCTCTCTATATATATATAGAGAGAGATCTATCTATCTATCTATCAATCTATCTATCTAGAGAGAGAGATTACTAAACAGCTAAGAGAGGGCTAATAGTGGCCACAGATTTAAAGAGGCAGAACTGAAATCAAAAGCAGAATTGATACAGATTGCAGATGCCCAGGTCACTTCAGACAGTCAGATAAGGCACAACCCAGCTGAAGAACTTGTTAGGAGGCATGGAACTTGTTCCGGGTGCAGAATTATTCAAGGCAAAGCTAGGTCCAAATGGCAGGCCATTTTTCGTGGTCTGCATCAAACAGGGAGATCAAGATGAGCTTAAGCTGTGACAGTCAGGAGTTTGTCCTCTATAGACCTCGTGATGCATTTACAAGGTGGTCTGATATGATGATTAGTCAGTGTGTGCTGCTTTGCAGACCTCTCCTTTCTGGGTCCTACCTTCCTTTTATGTGTTTCAGGTAAGAGGGTTACTTCTTTGGGTGATCTGGTGTGTTTGATAAACTCACAGGACTGGTTTCTCTGATATATATTTGATACATACATACATCCATGTGCTTCTGAATTAATTCAGATAGTTCACCAGTAGTCACTTTTTAAAAGCATGATTTCCTTGGTTATCCATTTGTGCCTTAGGATTGTGCTGTGCAACTGAAGGTCATTATTAACTAAGTCTGTATGCTCCATCTATAGTGGTTGTCTGCTTGCACCCAAAAGTTAGGCTTCTACCTTAGCATTTGCACTCAAAATGAAGTATCTCAGGGCAAACTGCTGCTTTATAAGATGGAATAACTCAAAGACAGGCACATCCTCCCCCCATCAGAACAACAATATATATTATGTTGAAACACCAATAACTCTCCCCATGGACCCTTACTATTAGTAAGTTTGTTTTAGATGCCCAAGACTTCCTTGGAGACTGAGAGACAAAAACTGCAATCCTGTCCAATTTTCTAGTTTTAATGACTATGGAAAAACTAATATCTTGAACTGAACTTTCTGAGGTCTTGCCTTAGTCTCACATGACCTAAATGTATTCAGGTCTTACACTGTTTTCTACCAGGGAAATATTTTACTGAGGACTTTTAAATTATATTTTTCCCTTTATGTGAACTTGCTTGTTCACTAACTATAAATCAAGTTTATCTTATTCCCTAAGCAAGAGCCATATACTGAAACCTATAACAAAGATATGGTTGAACATTTATATCCCTAGGAAATCATAGAGAAATATGTTTATGTGTTTAGTTTTTGTAGGAAAGATTTCAAAGCTTTCAAAGATAAGAAAAGTATGTGATGAATGTCAAGAATATCAAGAATATATGTTTTTCCTTATTAAATGCGTTAACCAACTATTCGTTAGTGTAACAAATACATGAGATTATCAACTTTTAAAGAGTGATGGTTTACTTTGGCTTCTAAATTCAGAGGTCTCACTCTATGATCAATTGGCATTGTTGCTTTTGGACTGTGGTGAACAGTGCTTCATGATGTGGAGCATATGACCCAGCAAAACTGCTCACCTCGTGTCATGCAAGCAAAGAAAAAGGGAGAGTTTGAGGTTCTACAGTACCCTTCAAGGGCACACCTTCTATGGCCTGAAGATTTTGCATTTGACTCCATCTCTTAAAGGTCCCACCATCTCCTAATAGTGCCAACCTGGGAGCAAGCCTTTTAAACACATGCACCTTTGGCGGACCTCCCAGATCCAAACCGTCACATGTATTTTTTTTCTCATAGTAACATTTATTTACACTCAATGCAATACATTTTAATAAAAGTTGATCAGTTGAAATTGTTTTCAAAATTTTAATGTTTATATTTTATCATGAGTAGACATAACTTTCCAAGCATCATAACATTAAGACATATTTTGAAGAAAGAGCTAGTGAGTTCAGGTAGTTTTTAACTCTAGATATTGTACCAAATTAGTTTATTAGTTTTTCTCTGGTCATAGAGCAAATTTCCAATGCCCAGTCTATTATTTTTTAAGGGAATTAGGCAAAAGAGCATATTCAAGCCTCTATCTCAGAAACAAGGTAAATGAAAAGATGTACTTAGGCTCAATAAATGACTACTATTTCATTTCATATTACCATAACTTTTGTTCTCCACATTTTTTATTGGTGCATTAGTTCTGCATATCAATGGGATTTGTTTTTACATATTCCTACATGTACACAATACAATAATGTAATTTGGCCAATGTTAGTTGTCAGGACTTTTGGCTGGGGAGTCTATCTCCCTCCCTACCTCCCAACCCTTGGTCCCTTTCCTCTACTAATCTCCCTTTGATTTTTATGAGGTCTGCCCCCACCTTTCTTTTCCTTTTTCCTTTCTAGCTTCCACACTTGAGAGAACATATACAACCCTTACTTATTTTGACTTATTTCATTAACATGATGATTTCTAGCTCCATCCATTTTCCTGAAAATGTCATATTTTCAATTTTCTTTATGGCTAAATACAATTCCATTTTGTATATGTACCACATTTTCATAATCTGTCCATTCATCCATTGATAGGCACCTAGGCTGGTTCCATAGTTTGACTTTTTGTTTATAGTTTGTGCTGCTATAAACATGGATATGCATGTATCACTGTAGCAAGATGACTTAAATTCTTCAGGGTAAATACTAAGAAGTGGTATAGATAGGTGATATGGTGGTCAACCAATGAAATATTTTAGCTTGTGAGATTATTACATTTTTAATTAAAACTGACAAATTAGCCAGATTAATCAATTCTGATATTGTACATCAGTCTTATAAACTTGAAAAGTGCTACATTTTCAGTTTCTCTGCAAAAATCAAATTAATAAGTTTAAAGGACTTAGTGCCAAGTCCTCCTGTGGTCAACAGCAAATTCCTTTGGAACTTAAAACTATTGGCCATATCTCATCAGTGGAAAACTCTTATTATCACCCATCTTTGATGAATACAAATATTTTGTCATTGATGTTATTTGGATTTCTATATTCTAAGTCATTAAAAATATGAGTCAGGTCATTGAACTCTGTGGCATACATACAAACAAGATCAGTTGCTATGCATGGACTGAACTGTGCTCCCCCAAATTTCAAATGCTTAATCCTAACCCGAAATGTGATTGTATTTGAAGACAGGACTGTACAAAAGGTATTCAGTGTTAAATGAGTTCATAAAGTGGCTTCCTGATCTGATATCTACTATTCAAAGAGAGTCCTCAGGAGAAACAACCCTGCCATAACCTTGGTATAGGATTTTTAGCCTCTGGAGAGTTAGAAAAATAAATTTTGTTGTTTAAGATGCCCAGATTATACTATTTATGTTTTGACATGAGCAGACTAACATAGCAGTTAAGAAAAAAATATTGCAGTTGCATATCATACATTGAAGTTATTAATAGACAAAGTATTACAATTTAATTCTTTTTTCTTCTGTTTTCAAATTTAATTATACAGATGACATTCTCTAACAAAATTAGAATTTAGGAAGATTATCTTCCCACAAAAACACAGCAGAAAACTTCAAAATTATTTTTTAAATAAATACATGAATAAAAAAATCCCAGAAAATTGAAAATGCCATGAACTGAATGAAAACTTAGAGGTAGAAATTTATAACCTTAAGTGTTTATCTGAGAAAACAAATACAGGGAGTTATCATCTGATAAAAATGAGAATTTACAAAAGTAGTATTTATCCACCCTGGTTTTTTTGATATAATTAAATTCTTATGAAACTTACCTTTTCACAATTAATATTATTAGATGGTTAGAAAGCAACCTATATTTACATATACCGTAAGTAGAGCATTTGAAATGGTTTTAATATATGGACCATTTACATAATTTTTTAAAGAAGTAAATATTGTGGATCTAAGATGTTTATAAGGATAAATGATTTTTTTATAAACTGAAACATCTGTTTCTGAGACATCACCAGTCTACAATCAGAGAGTAATCAAAACTAGTTTCAGTGCTCTGAAGAAAGGATATTTCAATTCATGGAAATTAGGAATGTCTGCTGTGGTAAGGGAACTGCTGTTTGGGTTCAATATTTTGCATTTATGTAGATCGAGAACCGTCTTGAGTATAAAGCTGCACCAATTTATAACTTGAATTTTAATTAGTAAGTAAAATTCATATTAGACAACATTCTTATATGATATATATCCTGGCTTACATAGTTCATACAGGAAGGAGTTCCTTTGCTGTCCATGCAAACATGGACATTAAAGGGTATATTGGTATTTGGGTCACAAAGATAATAAGATAATAATTTGTACTAGAACTTCAGAATCCAAAAACACACTGATACATTATTAAAATTTCAATGATGAAATATCCACCAAGTTTTTTAAGCTTAAATGTTTTTATGTATGTAAGTATATACATGTATGTGTGTGTAAATAAATATATATCTACACATATATGGCATTAGAAAAAGTCACATGTCTGTTACTATTAATAAAAGTGGCGAAAAATTTGGAACATTTATAGAAAAAGGCAGCAGGAGGGTACACCAAAACATGAAGTAGGCTTATTAAAACAAAAAAGAAGTGAAATTGTCCCTATCCATTAGGGGGAAAATATTCTAATGAAATGCACAAAAATATATGCAACTGAATTAGGAAATTCCTGACTAATTTGGTGACCATTCCTTTGAGCCTTAGGACACTTAAAGTGTTCTGAAAACTAAGATTATAAAAGAGGAAAATCTGTGTTTTTAACTACAGTTTAGTCTCACAATTGCACAATAAATGAGAAATTATAATTTTTGCATGTAGGAAAATAAGCAATACTGATCATTACATATATCTAGTTCAGTCCACACATAGATGTAAAAACAAGGAGCTAAACAAAATATCCTTGTTTGGTGCAATTCTTCCTTTATATTCTCTAATTTGGGGGCAGTTTTATTGAAATCTGATATAAAGATTAATAGAAATTTATATATATGTATTTTTTCATGTATTTATTCCAATTTTGCAGACTATCTGATTGAAATGTTCTGTACCTTTGAAGAATCTTTCTGTAGGTAAATAAAAATGAATTAATAGTGACCTAAAAATTATGTTCTTCAAAATGATCCAAAAATGAGCAAAAGAGATGTAACGTTATCATAGGATGATCATAAGATAAAATTTCAGAAGTAGTTGACACAGAAACTGATTTTAAAGTGGTACTTAAAATGAATACATCTGATAAATTTGACTTTTTAATGGTTCCACACATAAAAAGTTGATGTCAATTAGCATGGATAAATATAAAATTCTTGCAAATAGCATGAGAATCAGCATTATTTTTTTGAGAATCAGCATTTTAATGCTCTTGACGTGACAATCCAGATTCAGAAGAAAAGGTCATTCATATATATATGTATACTGTATATATATATATATACACAGTAGACTTGGACTTTTTCAACTTTAAACTTTCCTTTTTTTCAACTTTAAACTTTCCTTTTCACCCTTTCTCCATGGAAGCACACAATTTTTTAATGCAGATTTCAGAGAACCCCAAATAGCCATTGAACTTATAGGCTCTGGGTTGGGAAATGACTTTGAAGAAGGATTCATTACTTCAAAGAATATCCATAAAATATTCTATAAAGAACCTCTGAGCACTTAAATGCACTTGTTAAATACATAAATTAACTGAAAGCATGACCATCAGTGTGGCAAGCTTAGAGTGGGCAGCAATTATAAGAAAATGGCCTACAGGGCTTCCACTAACTTTAAAGTTAGGTATGTACAAGCTATCCATTGAGTCTTTATAGAATTGTAATAAGGAAATCAATGTATGTAAATATCTGTATAGAGATAGAGATTTATAAATAAAACTATTCCAGAACATTAGCAGAGTGTAAATCAGGGTTATGAGAATAAGAATTTTGTTAGAATCTGAATTTTGTCCCCCAAATTCCTATGTACAAGTTCTAAGTTCTGGTACCTCAAAATGCTAGCATGTTTAGAGATAGGGACTTTAAATAGGTAAGTAAAATTAAATGAGGTCATGAGTGGGCCTAAATACACATAACTATTTTTGGAAATGGACCTGCAATGAAGTAATTAAGTTAAAATGAGACCATTAGAGTGTGACCTAATCCAATCTGAATGGTATCACTTTAGAAAAATAGTTCACACAAAAGGAGATACCAGAGATGTGTACACAGAGAGGAAATACCATGTAATGACACAGTGAGAAGGCATTCATCTAGAAGTCAAATAAAGAGGATTCATGAGAAGTCAAATCTGCTATCTTAGTAGTCTTAATTTTATGTGTCAAATTTTGTTTTATAAATAAAGTCTTTGTGACAGTGGAACATGGACTGGGTACTTATGTCTTCTCCCCATCACTTCCTAAGAGAGATTCTCTGCTAAAGGTTTTTCATACCCAGATGCCTTATTCCCCACAACCTTTCCTTTTCCAGTGTGTTTACTAGTCACCTCCCATTGCCACCAATCTCCAAGGACGTGTCTTGAAGGATTATGGGAATCAGGTACCAATACCACTTGGTGTCTCTGACAAGGACTGAAGTTGACCACCATATTCCATTAGATATTGAATTTAATGGGTCTGATATTCTCACCTGTTGCATTCACATATCAAGTGTATTTTGGTGTAAAGGACAAAATCTGTGAGCATTTAATCTGCACTAAATTGAAACAACATGTTGTAGAAAAAGAGTATGTTTGCCTTAATTTTCCCTTCTGATAGTCATTGTCATTTCTCAACACTTATCATGAAAGTAGAGTCTTCAATCCAAAACACATCGTAAGTAGTTAATGTTTCTATGGGGACACTTCTAAAGAAACCTTGGTATCATTCACTGTTGAATATTTCAATACTTTTATGAGACCAAAGTCTGGTTTCATTGACAATTTTATTCAAATTGCAACCAGTTATATTCTCTAATCACTTCCTCATTTAGTTAACAAATACAGCCACAGTTCTAGAAATTTAGCAGAGAAAAGAAATAACTTTAACCAAACAAAAAAGACCCTGCTTTCCTCAAGCTTATATATTAGTAGGATAGAACTAAATATATAAAAAAAGCATATAGATGAAAATTATACTACCATGTTATAGATGTGCTCCCAACTAGGTCATAAAGACTTTGAGCTTAAAAGTAATTAAGACACACCACATAAATGTTTAGACAAAATGTATGAAAGTAGATTTAATCAACTCTGTGACCAGTTGACTTCTACTTGGCCCAACTTTAATGTAAATGTTCATTGGCCAAATGTTACAAAAATTGTTATTTAAACTCTGTGAAATCTATTCCATATTGCCCCATTTGGCTACTGAGCTGAGAGATTCTGGACTTGGCGATTTTACTGCAATCCTTTTCCTTGAAGGTTATGTTATTGCACAATATGGGAAACCTCAATCATAATCTATTTGAATCACAATCAAACTTATCTTTCAAGCTGAAAGATGTTATGAGTTAAATAGGATCGTTTTTTTTTTTTTTTTTTTTTCTCTGTTACCTTCTGTTTTGTGCTTTTCCTACTTTTTCCTGGGGTGAAATTTTATAATATTTGGGGCAGCACTACTTGTTTACTTCTAATCTTCATTTCAGATATTTACTTATACAGAATGGTGAGTATAAGTGTGACATATTCATATATGCCTAAAGATGTAACTGTTTCATTTTCAGTTTCATTTCCCATAGCTTTCTTACTCTTCCCTCTTCCCTCCACCTGATGCCTTTCTTCTGCCTTAATGTTCTTTCTACTTTCATGACATCCCTTTTTCTTGCTGTTTTTTTCTCCCACCTCTGGCTTCCACCTATGAGAGAAAACACATGATACTCTTCTCTCTGAGTCTGACTTAGTTTGTGCAAAATTATGATCTTGAATTCCATCCATTTTTCTGCAAATGACATAATTTTGTTATTTATGGCTGAATAAAACACCATTGTGTCCATATACCACATTTATATGTACCTAGGCCAATCTTGGCTATGGTGAATTGTGTTGTGATAAGTATGGATATGTGTGTCTATCTAATGTATGTTGACTTTAATTATTTTGGATGAATGGAAAGAAGTGATGTAACTGTGTTACTGACAAGAGTTGGAATTGGGTTCCTGTTTCACAGAAGGGAAGAATGAATGCCATGAATGCTGGGGTAAGCAAGCAAGCAAAAATTTTATTAAAAGAAAAAAGTGAAAGAAAGATTCGGAACTCCCAGTGTAGTGCCACAAGAGTGCTGTTTAAGATTTGCAGCATTCTTTCTTTTAAAGGCACATAAGAGAATTTATAAGCTCCTCTTGATTGGTTCTTGATATTTCAATTATCCCACATAGGTGCAGACCGGATTACTCAGTCACTCTGGGAGATGAAAACTCTCCTGCTAGAATCACCCATTAAGCTCCACTTAACAACATATTAAAAGCTTTTCCAGCTTGCATTTATCAACTTCCCAAAATTCCACCTGCAAACCAGTTCTGAAGGTTTCTGAACTACTTGGTTAAGTGAATCACAGTAACAACTCCACTTCCCAGTACTAACTTCAAATTTAGTCAGGTTTTATGTCACCATGACCAACGTACCTGACAAGAACAACTGAGGGGGAATGTTTGTTTTGATGCTCATGGTTTCCAAGTTCTTAGCCCATAAATGGCTGACTTCATTTCTCTGGGCCTAAGGTGAGGCAGCACACCATGGGGGAAGGACCCAGCAGAGGAAAGCTGCTCAGCTCATGGCAAGCTCAGGAAGCAGGGTGGGGGAAGGAGTCACAGACAAGACATACCCTTTCAGATCATAACCCCAGTGACCCAACCCACCATCCATGCCCTATTTGCCTACATTTACCACCCAATCTGTCTGGTCAGACTGGATGGACTGATCAGGTTATAGCTCTCATTATCTAAACATTTTACCTCTGAATATTCCTGCATAAATAGAAACTTTGTGGGGAACAACTCACATATAAACCACTACAATATGGTAGTTCTATTTTTAGATTTTGGAGAAACTCCTGTGTTGATTTCCATAGCAGCTGTACCAATTTACATTTCAACCATCAGTGTATAAATGTTCCTTTTCCTCCATGTACTCACCAGTATTTATTTTTTATTTTGCATTTTTGATGATTGCAATGAGATG
Source organism: Sciurus vulgaris (assembly GCF_902686455.1). Classification (NCBI taxonomy): domain Eukaryota; kingdom Metazoa; phylum Chordata; class Mammalia; order Rodentia; family Sciuridae; genus Sciurus; species Sciurus vulgaris. The sequence goes on along the minus strand of NC_136469.1, from coordinate 121,347,438 downwards.
GAATCTCAGTGTACTTTTGATTTGAGTTTCCCTGATGGCTAAAGATGTTGAGTATTTTTTCATGTAATTGTTGGCCATTTGTAGATTTTTTCTTTGATGTGTCCATTTAGATTATTTACCCACAACATTAAGAAGACTAACTTAAGAATCATAGGTCTTAAGGAAGGAGAAGAAATCCAGGTCAATGGCATGGATAACCTGTTCAATAAAATAACATCAGAACATTTCCAAAATTCATGAAGGAGATGGACATTCAGATAAAGGGGCATTTAAAGCCACAAATAGAAACTAAAATGATCCTCTCTATGACAAATTATAGCTGACTGTATGCTTTTTGAATAAATATGAGACCACTGAGTGATTTAAACATTGATGAAGAGAAGGTATTACCTAATTGGAGATCATGTAAGACTTGGAAAAAATAATTTCTGAGATGAAAGGAAAGTAAGAATTGGTATATTTAACGGATGAAAAAATTAAGGAAAAATAAACTCATTATTAGATGATGATAATGAGAAAGAAACAAAGTTTTCTAAATTTGTTAATTTGAACTTTTGATGAAATAGAGATGAAGTTTAACTAAGTTCTCCCTTGCCCTTTACTTAATTTAAAGTGTAACTTTTGATGAATTACTCACTTTTGTATTCCCTTTTTGTGGTCTTAAGCAATGTATTATGTTTACAAGTAGTTTAAATAATTGGCTATATTCCTTCATGTAATTGGTTTTAATTTCGATTTTTGTTGTTCCAAATAATTTCATTGTTCTTCTTGTTGTTAACATTGTATAATTATTAATGCCTTTGTTTATTTCTTAGATAAAATTTTCTCTCTAGTATTATATAAAAAGTAGCAAGTTTTTAACTTTGGAAATAAAACTGTAAACTCTAAAGTAGTCTGTATGAATACTCAGAAAAGAAAAAAAGGATCATAGTGTATGTAAAAGAAAGAAAGATTTAGGTCAGAATTTTAAAGCAAAAACCTCATATGTACTTACTGAGCTTATGGCATAATAGAACTGTGAAGCAATTATTTAAAACTTTGCATTCCATAGTTCTTTTAATATAATGTCCAGTCTTATTAATGCTAATTTAACCTTAAGGTAATATCACCTTACAATAATTTTGCCCTAGTTTGTGTATGTCAACATGTGAAGCACTAGAAAGAAAAGTGACATTTTTTTCTGAAATCAGGCTTGGAAGATAGCTTTTCTTGGGTGGCATAAACTGCATTTATTGTTTTAGGATTTTGCTACCAAGTCTTTCAATCTTAAATATGAAAGGGCCAATTTAAATTAAGTCTGGATGGAAGACACATGTAAGCAGATGTTAGAGGAGACTCAGTGTAGAGATCCATTTTGAGCATATATTAAATTTTTTAAAATTTGTATTTGTTTAGAGCATAAATGAAGAGATTAAGAAATTTCTTTTTTTACAAAAAGTAATTCTTTCTGCTTGCTTAGCAGTTTATATTTTGAAAGTCTTTATGCCTATAATATTTCATGAGTCTCAGAATACTGCTTTGAGGTAAAAGAGGCAGCTGCTTTCCCCCATCATATGAATGAAGTAGGAGCCAAGTAGACAAGATATTTGCATATGTCTTGTATGTGAAAGGAGTGAGCCCAGACCCTCACTTTGAGTCTTTTCCTTTTTCCTTTTATTTATTAATTTTTTTCTGTATTGTGTATTAAACACAGGGTCTTGTCCAAGGTGGGCAAGCACTCTACCATACAGTTACATTCCCAACCATGATTCCTTTCTTCAAATATCTTCCTAGCATGCCATGCAGCCTTATCATTACCTTTTGATAAAATAAATAAATAAATAGCAAGTTGATCCAGGCCAATCAAAAGAAGGTAAGTGTGATTTTTTTTTTTTTTTTTTTACTCTGAAGTAAAAACAAAACAGAGCAGTGTTGTTTGACATTTTTATTCATTGTGAAAAGACGGAACATTTTGTCTGAGGAAATCTTTAGAAAACATGAAACCATGTGAGTTATCATTTATTAAGTACCAACTATGAGTCAGAGAGTTTGTCAATGGATATTATTTCCTTTTTAAAAATTAGCAAATACAGTCAATGTCCCCACTGTATCTGTCAAGGCTCTTAGTTTTAAGACATGGAAACCACTGTGGCTAATTTAAGGAACTTATTTAAGGGTATTAATGATTTCCTAACTCTCTGAGAGGAGCAGGTAATGAATCTATTTCAGAGGCCAGAGTCCCTGCGAGCAGAAGAAATGCAGGTTCACTTGGAATGCTGCCAGAGGGATCGCTATCATCTGTTTCTCTTGACTATGCAGCATTAACTGAAAGAGGAAATATTTATAGTGCCTTCCCCAAGTCAAAGTCTCACAAAGAGGTATCTGATTCATTAAATCTAGGTCACATGACAAAGTCACTTAGCTCTGTCACATGAGTAAGTTGGAAAGAAGCTGGGAATCTAAGCTTTGGTACCTTTACTTTCCTTTTTCTTCTTCTTCTTCTTCTTTTTTTTTTTTTTTTTTTTTAAAGTGAAAGCAGTGCTTATAAGATGACAAATTCCTCAAATAAAGAACTGCTAATTAATTTATTTGTGCTAAAAATATGACACACGACAAATATTCACTATACCACTGTGGTAGATTTCAAAAATAGTCATGATTTTTTAAAAAATATATGCTCAGGCCTTTACAATGTAAATATTGCAGTTCTTCTAATAAGAAGGTAGAGTTTCTTTTTCCTGACCTTAATCCTACGCAGGACTGTGACCTGCTGGAAAAACGTGAGGAAGAAAAAGTGACATGTGCTAGTTCCCTCTCTCGCTTTTTCCACATCTTCTGCCTGTCTGAGAACCCTGTGGTCCCAATGGGAATATTCAGGCTACTTCTGAATGAAGAATAAAGTCCATGTGAACCAGTGTTGTGACAGCCAAAGTCCAGACACAGTAGAGCCAACCAGGAGCCGGAGGCATCCTGCAGCTGATGATGGATGTACATGTAAGGTCCTTGGAACATCCACATTGTCTACACTGGAACAACTCAGCCAACCTGTAAATCATGAACTCATATTTGCTTACTGTTGCAAGCAGTTTAAATATACGGTGGTTTGTATGCTGCAAAAACTATCTGATCAATTTCCAAAGCAAGTCATTTTCACAAGGCATTCCTGTGTATGATAAGCTTTGCAACTCAAAAGTCTTTTGGAAGGTAAATGAGAGTAAGGTGAATTTTTTTGACTGCACTACAGGTAATTTGTTTGAATCTTTAGGTGTACCTATGGCACCCTGCACAGAGGGTCTTAGGCTCCTTGTGCACTTGATTGTCCTAAGAGACAAGGGATTTACTTCCTATTACCTCAAGTGACTCTAAGGCCAATATTGCTTTTTTCACAGCCTGCAAAAGTAAGGTGATATATTTATTTCCACATTCTCATTCAACTATGCATATTGTGTATTGTAGAGTTCTGTTCTTATCTGAATAGTCTCTCAATGGTTGTTTATTATAATATTTGCCACATAGTAACCTCCTTCTGACAGCAGGGTAATACAGCTTAATGAAATACTTGTAAAACCCAATGAACTGCACAGAAGTGTGCATTTGAATTCTAAATTATGTTTCTTACTAACACTATTGAAACATGTTTTTCTCTCTTGTATGTAGTTGTGACTTCAATGAACCTTCCACACCAATCTTTCGATCACGCAAATAATCTATGAATGATTCTCATGCCCATTGTCTAGGTATGGCAGATTGTTGAAGCTGTCCTCACCAATTTGGGAACTAAAAGAGAAAATAATGGTAAATTATTAAACTCTTTTTCAATATTTTTTTCTTGATTTTATGATGATCATTACATTTTAGAACCTTTTTCCCCCTGGCATTATTTAGACATTATTATTTAATTGCATCATATTATTAATGGCATCTGTTAATCTCAATGTGTCTAAATTCTCTTCATTTAGACTCTTATATCTGAGATCATGCTGGGCTGATGAATCACACATTGTAAAAGATAAAAGGAAGTTTCAAATTGATATATATGAAATTCTTAATATAATGTTTTGAAGGCAGTAACTAGTCAATAAACACTAATGAATTAGTCATTAGCCAATAGACATCAGTTGTTATTTTTATTACTAGTATTAAATCTCTCACTTTAACAATGAGAAAACTGTAGGTTCTATATGAATATTGCCAGTGACATGACTGCATGAAATGTTGTCTTTTGTAATCTGAAAATATTGTTAAGTACCTCCTATATTAACATATATGGAATATGGATGAGAAATATGTTGTGTCCTTGTACTGAGAGTTTATTGAGTTTAATGCTCATAAAAATAAAAGTATGCCATCCTTCCTTCTCAGGTGGGTCAGTCCTTAGTGATTCTTTGCTATGATTAGTGTTCTGATTAGGAGGAACTTGCGTGTACTAGTGTATACAATACAAAATGCAGGAAGGTACAGAACTGGACTATCCTATTTAATAAAGGAATGGTGATTTTGAAGTCCCTTGCAGAAAATCAGCACAAAAGAAAGGAGGCAAAAGAATAGGGAGGAAAGAGACAATAAAAGGAAAAATGAAAGAAGGGAAGATGAAGGGAGGAATACAGACAGAAAGGGAAATGCAAACTAGAATATGTATTCTGGCATATGAGACTGTCACCTCTCCTGTGTCTCCTCTATAGAGGCTGTGCAGAGCTCCCCTTTTGACTTCTCCTGTTTCCTTTAGCAGCTTTTTTCTCATCTCCATTAGTATTCTTTAAAGACACCTTCAACAGAACACATCTGAGTCCTAACTCTTGATCCTACCATTTGGTCTCTGCTGAAAGTCCTTCTCAAGGATCAGGTTGTTAATAGAATCTTTGCCTCCATGGTTCTTTGTGTCGTTATGGTGTTTAATTTCCTCTAAGAATGGTATGAATCTACTACCATATTTGTTTACTTGCATACATATTCTGGTTTGAAATGTAAGCTGTATATGAATGGGGACTTGCAGATTTTGTTCACACTAGTATTTTATTATCTAGAATTACAGTGCTTCAAAAAATCAATATTTAGCAAATGTTGAGTAAATTTATGAATAAATAATCTACTCCCTAAATTTAGTTCTCTTACATCATTTTCTGTCTCACAGAATGGCATCACTAAGTATCTAATTTTGCAGGTGCTATAAATGTAATAAACCTTAAAGAAATCTCTCAGTCCTCAATTTGCATAACCAAATATTCACATTTAGTACTAAATTTTACCTATTACCTTTTATGCATTCTTAAAATCAGTTTAATTCTCCTCATTTCCACAAGCATTACATTAGCAAAGGTAGTGTCTACTTTACACTCTTCCTTCTACAACCTCTTTAATGGTGAATACATATCCTCTCTTGACTCCTTCTGACGAAATTTCCATACTTCAGTCAGATTCATTTTATGGAAAAGCAAACATGATAATGTCACTCCTATTCTACCTCATTCCTACCCCTCAATAAAGAGAATTCAAAGTGAAACTTAGTTTTTAAATACATAAACACTTTTATTATCCATTACTGATCTGGTCTGTAAGAAATCCCCTACTAAAAATAGCACCAACTTTTTGTCATTTTGCTCCATGTTTTTCTCTTCTCCCTTTCTCTCTGGTTTTTGAATATTAGATCTTAGATGAAAAAAAATTGAATTATTTATGAGCTCTGCTTTTTAATAAGTTCATGAATGACCCTTTGTTTTGTATTTTAATCTTTTATATAATAAACCCTTTCTGAACCATTATCCAATTCAAGAACTGGAACAAGAACACATTTTATATATATATATGTGCTCTGTTTTCCTAAGGCAACTACTATCATGAAACTCAGCATGTGTGTGTTCCTGTGTATCTATCTTCCTTGCTAACCGATTCTGACCCAGAGAACTAGTTTTTGTTTTTTTTTTTTTTAAAGTGAATTAATTAATCATGATCTTTTACATTTTAAGTCATTGTAAAACAATATCAGAAGTTTCTGGTTTCATGGAAGTCATTTTTCTAGCAAGTAGTACATATTTTTACATATATCCCAGGTCATTCATTTTGGCTGATATTCATGCTTCATTGAGAATATACTACACCTTATCATGTCCATTCACTCTGAGCCTGCTTCAGTTCTTCCACCACACTCTCCTTCATCCCAACATACACACCAGCTCTTTCTTTAAGTGTTAACATGAATTCTTTTCTTGGCTCTCAGCTAAATCATAATTTCTTAGGGAAGCATGCTTTGCTTTCCCTGACCATCTTAAAAATGTATGTACTACATCATATATCTCCATGGAGGAAAGTCCACAGTATTATTTTTCTTTCTTTTTTTTTCTGATGATTTATTCCTAGCATCTAATATAATACTTGGAACTTAGTCATATGTGTTAACAGAATAGATGCACTGAATATTTCTTACTCTTGTTATCATAAGTGCAGGGACATTCTCCTGAAATAACACAAAATATTATTTTACATTTTTGGGGGATACAAAATCAAATGGGCCAAATTAAAGAATATAACAAAATGAAAACAACTGACATCAGGGTTATGTCCAATGCTAGTTACAATAAAATGTATAAGGACCACATAAAGTCCAAGAGGGATAGATGACAAGCAATTTTACTTGTTAGGTTTGCAAATGTTCATACAAATGATCTGAATCAAATGTTAAGATTTGTAAAAGTTGAGTAGAAATTAGCTACCCATTTTTTTATTTGAAAAATTAGAAGACAGAGCTAAATTATTTTTATTTTTATTTTTTTAATTTTATTTGTTCTAATTAATTGCACATGACAGTACAATGCATTTATACATTTTGATAGATCATACATAAAAGGTATGTAATCTCTCAATTTTTCAGATTATGCATATTGCAGGATCAAATTGGTCATGCAGTTATACATGTACATGAGGTAATAATGTCTGTTTCAGAACTAAATTTCTAAAAGTATTTTTGAAGCTTCCATTTTGTTTTACAAACATATTGATTAATTAATTTATAATAATATTGATTATCTATCTTTATCAGCAGTTTCTCTTGGGCAAAACAGTTTTATCAATGAATGCTATATTATTGTGTTGAATGAACACTCAGGATCTGTTGTCCTGACTGTTATACCACACAGGACATATCAACTTAAAGCAATCTTGTTCTTATAGCATTTCCTGAAGTATTTTATCATCACTACAATGTCAGATGAATATTAAATATTTGCCTAAAGAATATAACAAGGCTGGGAGGATGTAACTCAGTGGTAGAGTACAAGGTCCTAGGCTGGAACAAGAGAGAGATACAGTATAAACACATATATTCATTTTATCTCTTTCACATGATTGTATTTGTACATCATTTTTATTATTTGTTTCTTTTGACATTATAGTATCTATGCTGTTGGAAGTATGGAGCATCCTATGACATCTTACCTATTTATGTTGGGGTACAAAATCAAATGGGCCAAATTAAAGATTCATCTAATTTTCTGGTATTGGGGATAGAACTCAGGGACACTTAACCACTGAGCCACATTCCCAGCCCTTATTAATTCTTTTTTTTTTTTTTTAGAGACAAGATCTTGCTAAGTTGCTTAGGACCTCGCTAAATTGCTGAGACTGGCTTTGAACATGTGATCCTCCTGCCTCAGCCTCTCAAATCACTGGGATTACAGGCATGTGTCACAGCACCTGGTTTAAAGATTTGTCTTGAGAGTCACAGAACAATGTGGTACCAATTGCTTTAAGCAAAGTAGTTGATTTTGATGAAATGTTTTGCAAGCCAGTTCTGAAATTCAGTTTTGCCTTTGGTTTGTTTTGCTAATTTGCCACACACCTATAATCTTTACCATCACAAATTTGACCACAGCAAGGATGAGATTCTGTCTTCATCTCCTTTAAGGAGAACTCCTGTTTAAAAAAAAAAAAAAAAAAAAAATAAGGAAATACAAAATAAAAAATGTTTGAAAATATACGTGATTAATATCAAACAAAATTAACTTCTAAAATATTTGATTAAATGCTTTCCCTTATAATTTTTGTAACTGCACCTGCTTTTATAATGTACTAGGTTCTTGGAAGGATCCTCAGGTGTATTGTCATAAAGTGGATGGCCTATGCCTCCCTGTACCTCTATTCAGTTCTTTTCGGTGAGTTTACTTGCAGTCACCTGCTCTTACCACTAGATGGTGGTAAACACAGAAAGGCAGTCAACGCGCCCCTGGGTAAGAAACCACAGGACCAGCAGCCCCAGAAGTGAAGTTTAAGGACTTATTGGACATAACATAGTAAATCAATTACTAAAATGCAAAAAAGAATTTTCTCAACTCAAAATTATGAAATATTTTCTCATTCTCCTTCATGTAGTTCAATAGAACTGTACTTTATATTCTTTCAAACTTCACTGAATGAAATTTCAAAAAAAAGTTACCTAATCTTCTCTTTGATGTCTATAATCACATCATTGCATTTGAAAAACAATGTAATTCTATAAGAATGTTTTTATGAACTATCCTATTTACTTGTTAATATGCACAGTATATAGACCCAGCTTAGATTTCAGAAATCAAATCACTATTCTCTCTTGTATCCCTCATAGCAATTATAACAAACAGATAAACACACCCGGTCCTTCATAAATGCTTGTTGAAAGATATGATGCTTACTCCTGTTCAAAACAGATCAGGTCATCTGACCCTAGAGCCTTTTGAGTATTATTTCCATGAAATTAATAGACAAGTACCTCTAAGAAAGTTAGAGAGGCCAAATCTTGGAAATGGTGACCTCATTACGTCCCCAGTTTATTCTTCTGCAGCACATGTGTTATAATTTGTTAAATCTGTGACTAAAATCTATCAGGCGCTTTTCTAGCTTGCTGCTGTTCAACCTCGGAGCTTCACTGTTGTCTGTCCTCTTTTGTAGCTTTGTCAGTTTCCAACAGTGGGTTTTGCCTTTCTTTCGTGGGTGTCCTCAGCTAAGTATAATAATTATGAAGTCTCCCACGCATCTCTTCTTCATGTCTTCTCCATAGCTCTACCATAAGTTGTTAAAGGAAGGAGGAGGTGAGTGGGTGAGATTTAATGAATGTCATCTGTAGCCCCATACGTTCTAGAATAATATGCAAGAAAAGGAAGACTCTTTTGAGTTTCACAGTATTCAACAAAGTAGCAATTTGCGCCATGATAAATCTACTTTCCCCCCAGAAAGCATGAGAAAAGGTGTCTTGTTTGTTCATTTTCTTTCTTTGGTCAATCTTTCTTCCAATTCCATAAAACAGAGTTAAAAGAATGGAATGTACATTTCCTTCATGAGACTTGGAACTCATGATGTTAGGAGCTTTACAATTTTCACTCTTGTCATCCAGAGTAGGAGTTGGCAAATTCAAGACCCACAGCTCTCATTGTCCTTCTGCCCGTTTTTGTAAAGAAAGTTTTTAAGGAAAAGAGCCATTTATTTATTTATGTATTCTGTATCACTACTTTCTGTACTGTAATAGCCGAAATAAAAAACAGTGACCAAAATCATATAGACTGCAAAACTCAAAATATAATTATTCTATAGCCTTTTACATAGATTTCATGCTTGAAAAAATGTTGTTCAATAACTGAATTAATGAATAATATTACCTGTATTAATGCCTGACTTTAAAATGAAAATACTGTTCATTAAAACTGCATCATTGCTTGAAGTGAGACAAAAGTTGATTTATGTAGTGAGAATACAATGTGAATTACATTACTTGATTTAATCAGCTTGCTAAAATAACCAGTTTGTTTTTTTAATAGATTAGTTTGGAAACAGAAACTTTTGAGTCTTTTAATTACCTTATCAAATTTCTGATTCATTTTTGTATCATATGGACTAAATGTTTCATCATATGGGAATGTGTTATTTAGATTATAAGTTACATGACCAATACTAGAAATTTTTGACAAAAATTATCCCATAATCAAGATAGTGTTTTTAATATATTTTATTTTAGAACAGTATTTTTTACATTCACAGAAAAATTGAGCAAAGTTTTTTGATGAATTCACTGTCTCCCTTCTTATTCAGGCACCCCATTATCAATATTCTAATCAGAGTAATACATTTGTTGCAGTTGATGAACCTACACTAATGGATCATTATCAGCCAAAGTCTATGGCTTACTTTGGTTTATGGTTTGACTTATGATTTACTCCTGATGTTCTACTTTCTATGAATTTCAACGAATGTATAATTATATACTCACCATTAAAATATCAAACAAAAATTCACTGCCCTAAAAATCCTCTGTGCTTCACGTATTTATTTCTTCCTCCTCCTAACTATTGATAACCACTGATATTTTTACTGTCTCCATAGTTTTGCCTTTTCCAGAATGACAACAACTTAGAATCATACAAATTGTAGACTTTTCAGATTTGCTTCTTGTATTAGTGTGTTTGATATTGCTATAACAAAATACCTGAATATAGATACATTATAAAGATTTTTCATTTTAGTTTACAGTTTTGGAGGCCCAAGAGCATGGCACCAGTGTGCTGGTGAGGCCTTTCCTTCCCTCTTCAAAACATGGTAGAGTTGTGGAAAGGTAATTGGCTGTGTGCAGAAGGGGCCAAGCATGTAGGTGATTTTGCTCTATAACAAGATACTTTCGTGAAACTAATGCAGTCTGGAGGCCAGCATTAATACCTTCTGGGTCAGTGTGCCCATGACCTAAATACCTTCCACTGTTCACAATGTTATGTCACCTCAACACTGCCACACTGTCACATGAACGGGATACACACTCAAACCACAGCCAGGCTATAACACTCTTTCCATTTTCTGGATGTTTCACAATTTATCTCTTCATTCACCTCCTGAAGGACATCTTCATTGCTTCCAAGGCTTGACAATTAAAGATAAGTTGCTTTAAACATCCTCCTGCAGGTTTTGTGTGAATTTAAGTGTTCAATTCATTTGTATAGATATCAAGAAATGTGATTGCTGGGTTATATGGTCCTACAGTTTGAATGAATTTCCCCAAAATTACGTGCTGGAAACTTAATTCCAAAGCATCATGTTGGAAGGTGGACCCTAATGGAATGTGGTTAATTCTGAGGCTCTCGGCCTCAAGAACCAATGAGTGCCAATCATTAAAGTGCTTGAGGCTGTGAGCTGTCTTCACTCCCTCACACATTCTCTCTTGCCCTTCTGCTTCCCAGCATGGGGTGACCCAGCTGGAATACCCTCACAAGATGCTCCACTTTGATCTTGCACTTCCCATCTTTTGGAATTCTGAGAAATACATTTCTTTTCTTTACTCACTACCTGGTTTCAGGTATTGTGTTATAACTGCACAAAATAGACTCAGACATATAGGGATACGTTTAGTTTTGTAAGAAATTGCCACGCTCTCTTCCAATATGGCCATACTACTTTGCATTTCCACCAGCAGTGAATGGGAATTCCTGTTGTTCCACATTTTCTCCAGTCTTTGGTGTTATCAATGTTTTAGATTCTCATTATTCTAGTAGGTTTGGTTATGTTTTTAACTATAAGACTGTGTAATACTTTCAAATTTAAAAAATAGGTATTATATATTTGGTAATATGGTAGCATGTATAACATTTCTCAAAATAAATAGATTTTGAAGCATTTCCCCATGTGATAGCTTATGAAATGAATGTTCCTGGGACACCAATGACAGCTACATTGTGGCACATAGGATCTGTGTGTGAATATTTGCTGAATAAATGAATACTTGAGGTAGGAGCTCATGAAGCTTGAATGAATTTAGATAGAATGGAATAATCTAGGGTATTTAGTGTAAAAGAAGGTAGCAGTTGTATGCAAGGAAGCAGCGACGCTTAAACCAAAGCTATAATGTGAATATTCTATCTTAGCACAACAGAGGAATTAGTTAATTCTACTACTGAAATAGAAACAGACATATGAGACCAATTAATTGCTTTTTTATGAGTTCGGATATTTGGCTAATATCTCACCATAATTCAGTATTTTTTGGCAGTCAACAGTTGCTGATAGTAGTTTGCTTTGTCAGAACTGTTACCAAACTGTACTATTAAAAAAGATTTATTTGGTGAGATCTGGGAGAATCTGTAAGAAATAAGCAGGCTGTCCAAGCTGTTGTCTAACATACAGGAATTTGGAGAGAAATTTCTTTATCCTCTTGGCTTAAACCACAGTTTGTCATATTTTGAGTATGGTCTTAGAAAACTTTTCCAAATGTATCTTGTACAATTATACATTTAAGCCAACATTTTATTTAGAAAAGAATGTTTCTATAACTTTGTATTTGGCTTCATATATTCATTTAATATAAAAAAAGTTGTGGAAGCAAACACTTTCTCAGTTCCTATTTTAAATGGCAAATTCATGCTATTACGTTTTTACGAATGAAGAAGCTAAATTCTGGAGCAGGTTTCAATGAAATTTTAACTCTAACGATATGAGGGAGAGTGTTGTTTAAGATCTTAAATACTAAATTGCTTTTAATCCAAACTTCTATGATGATTCAATTTCATTTTTTAAAAATTTTTATATAGTTTTTTATTCTTTATGATAATGAACATATTGTAATTATTTTCACTTTCAGTGTTTAAAGACTCCTAAATGATTTTACCTTTGTTTCTTGCTTAAGTTCTTAAAAGCATTATGGAAGGACTTTTTTCTACTGTGAAAATTTTGCAAATATACCAAATGTGATAAAGAGTCTTCTAATAGTTGAAATTTTAGAATTGCTGCTAGAATGTAAATTTAAGTATGACCAATTTTAATTTTCATAATTCTTTTTTAAAAATTTTATTATTTTTTTGTTTTTACAGACTGCATATTGATTCATTGTACACAAATTGTACATTGTACATCTTTTCGTTTCTATGGTTGTGTACAATGTAGAGTCATACCATTCGTGTAATCATACATGCACATTGAGTAATGATGTCTGTCTCATTCCACCATTTTTCATACCCCACTCCCTCTCGTTTCCCTTTACGTAATCTAAAGTTCCTCCATTCTTCTCTCACCCTCTCCCCCCCATTACATATCATCATCAACCTATCAGGAAAACATTTGACCTTTGGTATTTGGGATTGGCTTATTTCACTTAGCATGATATTCTCCACTTCCATCCATTTATCTGCAAATGCCATAATATTATTCTTTTTTTATGACTGAATAATCTTCCATTTTGTATATATACCACAGTTTCTGTATCCATTCATCAGCTGAAGGGCAACTAGGTTGGTTCCGCAATCTAGCTATTGTGAATTGAGCTGCTATAAATATTGATGTGGCTGTGCTACTGTAGTATGCTAATTTTAAGTCCTTTGGGTATAATTCTTATGTTAATATATGATATTAAAATATCTTAAAACATATTTTATGATCAGGAAAAAATTCTAAACTTAGAATGTTAAAACATATAACATGCAGTGAACATAGGTCAAATAAAAGCCTTAAAATAAAATATAGTAAAAGTGATTTGTTAATCATTTTTGGAATACTTGACTACTTTTCTAATGGACAATTATATTAATGATTATTAACCAGTTAGAATTTGCCTGGAAATAATGTCAAGGAAGAAGAGAGAAGACTATTGGTAGAAGGTTTTGTGTGCCATGATAAAATTTGAAAAAAATAAATCTTATGTATATATGAAATAACTAAAGGTTGCCAGGAGATCTAGGTCTGATTTGGAATTTTAAAATTTGTGTATGGGGAGAATGTCTTATATAGACGCAATTGAATTTAAAGATGACAAATTAGGAACCTATTACAAAGTTCCATGGGACTTATGGAAGTAGATCATAATTCATAGTGTATACAGTGGTGGGGGAGTCTCCAAATGGTTAGTGAGAGAGAAAGCAATAGGTAAACAAGAGTGGTCTCACAGAAAGAAGGGGGTGGAAGAGTGCCACAAGGTGAATAATCAACGGGGTAGACCTTAAGGAGCCAAAACTGGAAATGGAAATGGGAAGGAAATCTGGGGCAGCAATTGCCTGTGAAAAAGAATAAAGAAGATTGTAGAGGAGAGAAAACAAATCAGGGATTTTTCCCATTTATTGTATCCAGGGACTACACACAATTGAGTGATGCACAATTGGAAGTTAACTGCATATATGTGATGTCACCTCTATGACTGTGAGACAGATATTTGGCTCAAAGGAGCACCTATATAATGCTGTATCATTAAGGATAATTTAAAGCTACTCAGGTACATATGTATCTGAATATAATTCAGAGATATAGTTATGGAAATATACTATGTGTAGAAGTTCTTCTAGGTCATGTTATATGAACTCATTTAATTGTTTAATCATATGATTCTCAGATTTCATACTATGAGGTTAGTGATTATAGCAAGATGTTTTGTAGAAAAATAAAAAAAATATGGTTCTATGCTTATCTTAAGACCTATTACTGAATCATGGCACTGTTAATATAATGTCATATGGTGAGTTTTAGATTGTCTCACATTTAGGTGAACTGATCAATATATATTTTTGATGATAATCACTTATGTTCTTATTTTATTTTCTTATTAAAGAGAATGGAACAAGGGCAAATGTAAGTTACTTTTTAATTCATAATCTCAGTTTGCTATCTTTTTTGGTTAATATTTATCTGGACTCCTGTTGAAGAAATTGGGGGGAATAATAAAAAAAACATATTTGATGACATACAGAATTTCTTATCAGATTCAAGTACAAATCCATCTAAAAATGTGTATTCATCTACCTCCTGCAATATGAACTTCAGTTAATAGTAGAAAGGACACACTTCTTGATAACATACTCAGAAATTAATCGATTTTGTACATTTACAGCAGCTACATTCACCGGCTTAGTTAAATTTGGTTTACATTCTAAAATGTCAGGCTAACTGGGATTTTAAGTCTACTGGATCTATGACTGGTCTAGGTATAGTTTTGGCACCCAGTCAATACAAAATCAAATAGCAATGACTCCAATAGCAATTTGGATAATGTATTATTTCTTATGGGGCAAAAGACATTTAATTGTCTTTTGCACCATTTCAAATTTGTCCTTTGGGTTTTCCTAAATAAGTTTCATATTACTGGAGCATTTCCCCCTAATTTTGTTTAGTGATCATTTCAATAATTTTTATAGTACCATTTTATTAACATTTATTCAGAAAGCAATTCATTTACTATTATGTAAGAATATTCAAAATATATTTTAGGGGATCCCTAATAAAAATGTTTTACAGAAGTAAGATTTATCTTAGAATTAAAATAATGAAGTATAGCACAGAAAAGAAGTCATTTTTATTTTGTTATATGAGTATGTGTGTGTATAAAATTTAGAGGATTATACTCATTATGAGCATTTGTGTGATGGGTATAAAATATATTAAAATGAAAGAGAAACTTTTAAGAGGTGATACTTCTGACAAATGGGAGGAAATATATGGACAGAGTTAGCAGAATACTATAATTAATAGAAACAGTGTGTGTGTGTGAGTCTAATTGTGGGGAGGTTGGTTGGTATGTGGATGTGTAGCCCAGAAATCTCCCTTTTTTGGATAAATTCTCCATTTGCCTCCAAACTTCCTTGGCAGAAATCCACAAGCTTGTGACCAAGAGTGTCTCTGGGCTTCCATGTTCTGTGTAATACCAGCCTCCATCAACTTAGGATCCCTTTGCAGAAGGCAAGGGACGGGACGGGAAAAGTCCTATTTGCTGTGAAACAGAAGTATGATGAACAAGAGGGAAGCAGGAGCTCATGGGCTTGTCAGGTTAATGCTGAGATTTAGAAACTTTCCTCACACCAGTGTCTCACAGTAATACACCTTTAAATTCACCAAAACTAATCCAATTTTACCATTTATCTCTGTGTCTTCCAAACTCTAGGAGACCAACTCTTCAAGGTCATGACTCCCAACCTACACACTCATCCCTCAGTAATTCATCTAACCTGACCTCATTTTACATTTTCTCTGATTCAGGAAACCTTCCCAGGTGTCCTCTGTGTCTTACAGTGCCTCACCAGCACGATTCCCTCTAGCTTTAACTTTTCTTAGAACATTTCTTTGTAATTTGATGTAACCCTAACTGGGCAATCTCTTCTGCACAATGTGGTTTCATTTCAGTCCTCCCAAGGAATGTGCTCATATCCGCATACTGACTGTTTCCTCTTCCACATCCCTGATACCGGAGTCTTTTTAGTTCTTATTGTCGATTGCAGACCAGATTTTCTCCTTCCATTCAAATCTTTCTAATTTAGAATAACAAGTCATCTGACCTTGGTACTCACTAGTGTCCTTTTTGCATTTATCTAGAGATTCTCAGGCTCCTCTAGCTCATTTCCTGAAGAGTTTAGCTCTTGGCTCAGTGTCACTCTCTACAGCTACTCCTGTCATAAGCATTAAGAATCAACCGTCCATAGACAGGCCGTCCAAATCTATAGTTTCTTAGTAGCTTGACCTGGTCTCCTTCAAAAGCCTTACTCTTCATGTTTTCTCAAACAAACGTCCCACATCACACTGTGATATTGTCATTCTGAATAACTGGAAACTTTCTGGAAGCTGACTGACATTTCATGTTTAGTATTTGATTCTAAAATGGTTATTCTTTGACCTAAATTAACACAATTTATTGATCAATTTTTACTTACACTTATCAATCTCAATTTATATTCAGTGGTAATAGAATATTTTTGCTTACTTATTACCAGTAATACATCTATGTTATCCTCCAATCTTTGATTCTCAGCATTAACCTTATTTGAACTTCATACAACTTGTACTAATTTATTTCTTCCTCATTCTTATTATTTACTATTTACTCTTTTTTTATGAAACCAACTTCTGATTTTTCTGTTCCCTTCATGACTGTTCCTTCTTGTCTTCTTTGCAAGCACCTCCTCAGCTCCTAAACTTCTGAGTTTGAAGTGGATCAGGCTCTTGTTCCATGCTTTTAATGTTAATATATATTATGTTCACTCTCGCTTGTGTCTGTTCCCTAAGGCTCTGCTCTGAACTTTAGACTCTCATGATTATAAAACATTTTCACTGGGAAATTTAATAGACATTTTAACCATTCTCATGTGTTCCATACTCAATTCCTCATACATTTATTTATTCACTTCCAATATCTTTGTCTTGTAGCTCCACAGACGTAGGAAAATTATCTTTCCAAGTGACAAAAGCAAGCTATGATCCTGGAGTTTTCCATAACATGTCTTAGGATAGTAAAGAAGGCTCTATTTCTGGACCTGAGTTAGCATGCAAGATGAGAGACAGATTGTCCTGTGTCTGGGATGTCATTACTAGAACTCTGGCTTTTGATGAAGGTTGAGATGCATAGTCAGTCATTGGAGAGTTTCAAGTACAGAAGTGACAGATCTAATTTATTACTGGATGTTCTTTAAAGTATGGACTTTAAGGGTCAAGTAGAGAAGCTGAACAACCAATTAATTGTTTTTTACAATGACCCAAGTGTCAGATGATGGTGCTTTTGCAGAGTGTCATTATGGAAGAAGAGGAAGTGGTCTAAGTCTGGATATTTGTAGCCAAAGATGACAGGATTTTGTTGTTTTCCACACAACTTTTTCATGATTTTTTCACTGAAATCTTCTTTCCATAAAATGCTATTAAAATGAGTAAGTGGGCATAAAGAAGTGACTATCTATTTGTAGTATTTTTAAAGTATAAGAAGTGGACCGAATTGATTACATGCAAAACTCTTAATCTAGAGGTAGAATAAAAACCATTAAAAGACCATGTCTGAGTGGGAACGCAATGCAGTGCCTAGAGAAAACATACTCCTTAGATTTTAAATATATAAACAAGCTCAGAAGCAAAGTTCCACTGGAGTGCAAATTGTAAGACCGGAGGTAGAGGAAAAAAGAAGTCCGATCTTAAGATGTCAGATCATCAGAGGAATTACACATCACATTTAAAAGCATGAACTGTATTCAACTGTTAACTAGGCAATCAGGGGTCAGTGAAACATCTTAATCAATTTTTTTTCATTAGAAAATCATTGCATAAAATTGCTGAGGCTCAAAGACTAAAACATCAAAATGGAGAAGGGTTTTAGAGCACAGGAACATACCATGTGGTTATATACGAAAGCTTAAATCCTGGTTAAAACAGCAAAGTTCATGTGTTGAACACTTTGGTTACCTTTAGCATATTTTGAAAACCAATAGTTCAAACAAATTGGACTTAGAAAGCTTGAAGAAGTTTGCTGCTCACAATGTTTAGTCTTTAGAAAATGACTTTGTAATGCTAAGGAACTCTTTGAAGCAGTCTGATTTGAAAGTGTTAAATTACATTTCCTTTTCTGCTTTATGGAAATGATGAAGAGGAGAAGATTTAAATTGCAGCATAATAAAGTTAGGTCCATTATTAGAAAATCCAAACACTGTATAGAATGAAAATCGGACACTCCTGAATTTTATAAATACAAATACATCATTCATAATAAAACAACAATAACAACAAAAATTTCAAAACAAAAACATTCAATGTGATTGATAAAAATCAAATTGTTGAATCCTATCATTGGAGCCCAAAGTATAGTATTTAGAACACTGGTTTTAAAGTATGTCAAGTAAATGGTAAATTTTTGTTTTCCAGGTCAGTAGACATAAGGGCAGGAAGAAACCTACTGAAAGATTCTCCAAGGAAGTAATAATTTAGAAATCTGAAATAATATCTACCTGAGAGCACAAAGTCAAGAAGCATAATTGGGACATCCAGTGAAATCAAGAGAATTGTCAGAAAAACATTCCCTAGAGCAATGAGGATTCCAAGTTCACAATATGATGGACAGAACACAGCAAGAGTCCACTTTTGTTCTGCAAAACAGGCTGCAATGGTGCTGAACACAAGCAAGAAAGTTATTTTATCAGTGACATTATCTTACAAAAATCATTGGTGTGCTGTTACATGAGCTGAAAGCCCTTGTAAGCCTTCCTGCTGAATGCAAAGTTTAGCCAATTGAGAGGTTGACATTCATCCAGCAGCATGAAATAGTTGGTGGATAGATGAGTCAGACTAGTGCCTTCAGCAAATTCCAGCTAACTTCTCAGTTATAATTATCATTTTGGATCCACCGTCCATGTTTCACTCTGACAGGGAGAGGGAAAAAAAAAGAAAAAAGAAAAAGAAAAGAAAAGAAAAAAAAAAAAAGTCTTTTGTCAGTAGTAAAATGTGTGTGCAAAAGCCCTGTCACTCACAAACTGTCTGTATCTGACTGTCAGAGGAATTTCAGGTATTTTCAGGATGTTAATGAATAGGCATCCCTATCTGTATCTTGCACCTGAAGTCAGATGTCACAGTTAATGTGCACTGAGTATCATACTATGCTTCCACAGAGTATACAAGACACTCCAATAGCAGCACCCCTGGTCCCTTCGGGAACAATGAGTATCAAAACCCTGTGGTTTTCTAGATGAGTCCAAGTCCACTGACTGAGACGTGAATAATTCAGTCAGCCCAGTTTTATATGACATTTGTTTTAGTGTTGTATAGACATTAGCTTAAAATAAAAATTGGGTTATATTGCTAAGCACTCTTCATTGATTATTTTAATTTCTTAATTTCCTATAAATTTATGCTTCTATGAGATAATTTTCTGATAGCTAATTTTATTATTATAATGCAAAAACCCAAATAAGTAAGAGAAAAATAAAATAATTTTCTCTTTTATTCATGGAGCCAAGAATCTGTTACACACAAAAGTACTTTAGGGGAAGATTCTGGGAAGATGGTGGAATAGTAAGCCCATGGACTCTTTCTCCCCACTGGAACAACAGTCGCATGGTGCAATTGGCCTGATGTAACTATTTGAGAACTCTAGGGACTGTTGAACTTAGGCTTCCAACTTAGTTTGGGTGAATTTCAGCTCTTAGCACAATGGCACTCCATATCCCCAATCTTTTCAATGTGACAGTGCCAGTATTCTCAGAGCAACTTGCACAAAGCCTGCACAAACCTGGGTTGACATAAAGGGCCTTATCCTCCAAATACTGGAGACCAAATCTGATTGCTAGTTGCTGCTTCTGATCAGAGAAGAACTACAAAATGATGAGAGACCATTGTTGTTTCACCATCTCCCAACTTTTGTAAGTCCCTTCAAGTCTGGCTAGTGTCCAGTCAAAAGATATATAAACAAATACAGTGTATACACATACAATGGAATATTATTCAGCCTTAAAAAGGAAGGAAATTCTGACATGCAATACACCGTTAATGAACCTTGAGTATGTTAAGTGAAATGAATCAGTAAAAAAAAAAAATACACATATAACTCCACTTTTATGAGGCACTTAGAGTAGTTAAAAATTAGAATGTCAGAATGTAGAATATTATATTTTATTGTTTGCTAGGGACTGAGGGAATACAGAATATAGAGCTTTTTTTTTAATGAGCACACAGAGTTGGTTTTATGAAATTAAAAACAATGAAGAGAATGGTGGTAAAGTCTGCATAACACTAGGGATATATTTGATACCACTGAGCTATACGCTTAAAAAGGACGAAGATGGTGCAGCCACTCTGAAAAGCAGTGTGGAGCTTTCTCAGAAAACTTGGGATGGACCCACCTTTTGACCAAGTTATCCCATTCCTTAGTTTATACCCAAAGGACTTAAGATAAGCATACTATAGTAACTCAGCCACATCAATGTTTACAGCAGCTCAGTTCACAAGAGCTAGATTTGGAACCAACCTAGATGCCCTTCCACAGATGAATGGATAAGGAAACTGTAGTATATATACATAATGAATATTATTCAGTCATAAAGAAGAATGAAATTATATCTGCAGATAAGTGGATGGAATTGGAGAATATCATGCTAAGTGAAATAAGCCAATCCTGAAATACCAAAGAACAAATGTTTTCCCTGATCAGTTGTTGATGATATGTAATGGGGGTGGAGGTGAGAGAAGAATGGAGGAACTTTAGATTATGTGGAGGGAAATAAGAGGGAGGAGGGTGCAGGTATATTAAAAATGGTGGAATGAGACAGACATCATTACCCTACGTGCATGTATGATTACATGAGTGGTATGAATCCACATCATATACAATCATAGAAACAAAAAGTTGCACCCCATTTGTGTACAATGAATCAAAATGTAGTCCGTAAAAATAAAAAAATTATAAAAAAGATGCAAAAGAAACTACAGTAGAAAAAATGGTTTACAGTCAGAAGCTATTACTGTAAACTATTACCTTAAACCACTGTATCCTTATTTTCAAAATGAAGATATTAAGAAATCCTACCTCAGAGGATTTTCATTAAGATATCTATTTACTAGCAGCCATTGAAAAGTAAAGCATTATGGAGGTTTAGTTGCCATTTTGGAAAAGGTCTTTGTTTTTATGGGCGTTATCACTTAATTTAGGAAAACTACAATTTTTGTGAATCCAAGTAAAGCATATTCACATTTATAAAATCAGAATACACAATGCAATAAAAAATGTGCACACATACAAAAAAGGAAGCTTTCAGAAATGATAGATTGACTCTGTCTTCTCTTTCCCTGTGCCTGAGAATCAGCATGCTTATGTAGTAACCTCTTGAAGAATGAGAAGACATGTGAAGAGTGCTAAGCAGAGCTGAATAGAGCTGACAAGAAACAAACAGATCTCAAAAGATCCCAAAAGTAGCATAAATAAAAAAAATTATTACAAACAAAAAATGATGACAATGGTAGATTTTATTTATGTGTATTTTGCCACAATAAAATAAATTGGAAAAAAAGTAACCTGACAGGTTTACTTCCTTGATGAGCAATAACTTCTACAGAACAGGGAAATAAGCCCTTAAATATCACACTGTTTTGCCAATAGATAGGATATGGCTGTGATGGTTAATTTTATGTGTCAACTTGGCAGGAAGCATAGAGCCATGAAATATATTCAGACATTATCCTGGGTATTTCTGAGAGAGTGTTTTATGGAAGAACTCGAAATTTAAATAAGTGAATTCTGAGTAAGGCAATTACACTTCACAGTGTGGGTGGCCCTTTTCAATTATGCCAAGGCCTTAATAGAAGGACCTCTACCACAGAAGAAGAGATTATGCCATGCACTGCCATTGGATACCAACTGCAAGTCTTCCTTTATTTTCCAGCTTGCTGGACTACCCTACAGGTTTTGGATTCTCGCTCTCTCTTTATACACACACACACACACACACACACACACACACACACACACACACACATACACACACACACACATTGTTGGTTGGTTCTGTTTCTCTGGAGAACCTCTCAATGAAAACATATACTTTCTGTATTTTATGTATGGCTGCATTTGTGAATTATTTATACAATGCAACCTGGGTCCACACCAGTGTGCATTTAAACTAACAATAAAATTACATTTATTGTTGAGGATTTTATAATTTGAATTGAATGGAGAAAAAAAAAAGAAATTTAAATAATTATAACAGACAACTATCAGGAAAAAAGATAAAGTTAAAATATTCTAAATCTTCAATGAAAGTTGGGGGGACAAGAGGAATGAGGGAATGATGATTTAACTTACATTGGAATTTGATGAAAATTTTAGAACTGTCTCAAATTGTGCAAATATTTATCCAGAACACAGTTCCATTTGAATCAGTGACAGTGTCTTGGGACTTAAAAGTAGTATGTGTTATTTCTCGTACCTTGCATTAAATGTGGAAGCAATTTTTAGTAAGATAGAATAATGTGATTCTCACAAAACTCAATAGGGAATATGCTTGTTTAGAGAGAAAGAACATTAGAGATATCCAATAATTAAATTTTTAAAAAAATTTTTTTAGTCGTCAATGAAACTTCATTTTATTTTATTTATATGTAATGTTGAGAATCGAACCCAGTGCCTCACACATACTAGGCAAGCACTCTCTACCACTGAGCTATGACCCCATCTCCAATAATTATATTTTCATAATGTGAAAAAGTTCTATGAACTTATGAGAGATGACTCTTTGTGTATAGATTGTATTTTGAATAAATAAGTAGGTAATATTAAATATTTTCTCCCTATATCAATAATGATCAGTATATCCACACTAAAAAAATAATTTTTCTTGACTGAAAACTGAAAAAAGAAGCACTAGAGGCTGTAGAAATCAGCAAGGCCTGGATGATGAACTCTGAGTGGTGATAACTTGAAAACTGTGATTCACAGATTATATACATCATGCGTTGAAGGTACTTTGCACTTGTCATTTGCACATGAAAAGCAGGATACAGAGAGAAAAAATTAGATATTCACTGCTTATTGTGTTTTCATTAAAGAATTCATTTTAAATTTGCTGTGTGGTTAACTTATTGAACTTACTTCTGTTTCAATTGATGACCAAAAATGTATTTATAAACAGTAATTTATTTTTTATTATTATAGACAGTGATTTATTGTTGTTGACAGTGTACATCTATACTTTCCTTAAACATGTGAAAAATTCTTTTATTCTGATATTTTTTAAGAAACATAAGACAAAAAATAAAAAGGAGGAAAAAGAAAAAAAACACACAATTAATGAAATGTGATAAATATGAAGATGACTATGAGAAGAAATCTGTTTTGCTTGATGTTTTCCAAAGATGTGATTCATACATAAATTAAAAAAAATACAAATGCCTGGTTCAAAAGCTAATGAGAGATGAAATATTTTATGGTTATTTGTGTAATTGCCAAATAGTTCCTTCAACTTTTCTGATTGTTTTGTTCCTTGCCAAGTTGTTTCTTCTGAATACAGATACCCTCTTAGTACAAACATAAAAAAGAAAAGAAAGAAAAATTTGCCTTAGCTTGTAAAATAAAATTAGAACATTGGTTCAAAGAAAAATTGGGTAAGGAATCTAAAATAAAATTGTTGTAAATCTCAGTTTTTTCTCCATTATATTTTTCCATTACTTTCTTCAGAAAAATATGACCTATTACAAGGCCTTATACATAGAGTCATTCAAAAAATGTCTGTTCAATTGAATTAAATTGGATCGAATTGAAGAAAACCACTTTTATTTTGCTCCCTTTCAGTTAGGTTTCTATTGAAAAAACTCCTGCTGAGAGTAACAAATCTTTTTTTTTTTTTTTTTTTTTTTTTACTATTTATGACTTCTTTTGCTGCTCTGATGTTTTTATATTAAAAAATAACTTGTAGATGAAGATAGACTGTTAGCTAAATTTTGTGCACCCATGTATTTATTCATTCTTTTATTACCATATTTTCAATAAAATAGAATCAGTTCACAAAATCTTCTGCTTTTGAAACTCTCTCAGTTGTGTCATGTGTTTTGACTTTGTGTTAAAATAATTTTGTTCTGTTTTGAATGAATTACCTATGGTAATTTTTGAAATGAATATTATGGTTTTAGAGACTTTTTTGTTATACATGACAGTAGAATCCATTTTGACATAATTATAAAACCACGGAATATATCTT
The DNA here is from genome assembly GCF_902686455.1 of Sciurus vulgaris. Taxonomy (NCBI): domain Eukaryota; kingdom Metazoa; phylum Chordata; class Mammalia; order Rodentia; family Sciuridae; genus Sciurus; species Sciurus vulgaris. Next base: position 121,323,052 of record NC_136469.1, on the reverse strand, counting down.
CTAATTCTGTCCCCAGTACCTTTTCTTCCCCTTTCCTCTTCTCATCTACTACTCCCTTCCCTCTATGGCTCTTTCTACCATTTACCCAGTGTTCTTTTTTTTATTATGATTAACTTCTTGTGGATGTACATGATGGTGAGATTCACGGTGGTGTATTCATATATACACATAAGAAAGTTATGTGGGGTTCATTCCACTGTCTTTCTTTTTCCCATCCTCCTTCCTTCCCTTCATTCCCCTTTGTCTATTGCACTGAACCCCTTATTGTAAGTTAGCTTGCACATATCAGAGAAAACATTCAACATTTTTATTTTGGGGACTGACTGATTTCATTTAGCATGGTATTCTCCAGACCCATCCATTTACCAGCAAATGTCATAAACTTATTCTTTATGCTATGGAAATAGTTGTTACACCATATTGCTTAAGGAATAATGACCAGAAAATTGCCTTGCATGTGCTCTGGGCAGACACAATTTCTTTTCAAATATTTTCAATCTGGCTGTTTGAATTTGGTTGAATCTACAGATGTAGAACCTGATTGGTACTATTTAATTAATTTTTATATCACTCTCAACTTTGAAATATACACTCTTCAAATATTGCTTTTTGTCCTATGCTTCCTCTCCTCTCATCCTAAAGGAATTACAATTGAATTGCAATTTGCTAGAACTTCTCCTCCTAGTCTTTATTTTTTATTTCTCTCTCTCTCTCTCTCTCTCTCTCTCTTTTTTTTTTTTTTTTCCTATATATTTGTTTTTACTGTCTGTACAACATTGTAGATACTTTCTTCTGATCTATATTCCAGTTTAGGAATTCTCTCTTCAGAAGTGTATAATCCATTTTGAATCTAAATTAAATTCTACAATTTCTACTATTTTTTTTTTTCCCTCCCTGAGGATATTAAGAATGTTAAGTCAATCTCTGGTAACTCCAATTTCTGACACTTACATAGCTGTGTTCCAGTTGTTGTTTTTGCCTTAGGGTTTTCAGTAAGAGTCATGGCTCATTACATGTCTGGTCCTGTTAATATTGAGAGCTGGAAATTATATTTGAAGAAAAACAAAGGCTAATGTTATTGCTATGTTATTGCTATTGTTTTCTTCAGCAATGATAACAATCTGATCTTCTAGGTGGGTCAGAATTTCCTGGAAAATTCAATTCAATTTTAACCACTGAGATTATTTGGAAATTTTTTTCTTCACTTTTCTTTTCTTTTCTTTCTTTCTTTTTTTTTTTTTTTTTTTACTTAGGAAACAACTCAGTTCTAGATTGTCAGAGGCCCCTAGGGAGAAAAATTGAGTTGCTGTAAATGTGACGCTCATTTAGTTATTCTCAGTGCTTCACCCCACAATTTTTCACTGTTTATTTAGTGTTTCACTATGCCTTAAAGTGTATGTACCTTTGATCACAATACACTTTTTTCATATGTTGTAGTTTATTACAGTCTTGGTTTTATTTATTTATTTTTCTTTATTTTAATCAAAAATCATAAATTTACATAGGGCAATATTGTTTGACTCATTCTGTTATTTTTTTCCCTTCCCCTCCACAACTCCCACCCCTCTTTTCCCTCTATACAGTCCTTCCCTCCTCCATTCTTACCACCCTCCTCATCCCTAACCCTAAACCTAATCCTAACCCTAACGCTAACCCCTCATACCCCCCATTATATGTCCTCATCCGCTTATCAACAAGATCATTCGTCCTTTAGTTTTTTGAGATTGGCTTATCTCACTTAGCATGATATTCTCCAATTTCATCCATTTGCCTGCAAATGCCATAATTTTATCATTCTTCATGGGGGAGTTACATTCCATTGTGCATATATGCCACAGTTTCTTTATCCATTCATCAATTGAAGGACATCTAGGTTGGTTCCACAATCTGGCTATAGTGAATTGAGCAGCTGTGAACATTGACGTGGCTGTATCTCTGTAGTATGATGATTTTAAGTCGTTTGGGTATAGGCCAAGGAGTGGGATAGCTGGCTCATAAGGTGGTTCCATTCCAAGCTTTCTGAGGAATCTCCATACTGCTTTCCAGAGTGGCTGCACTAATTTGCAACCCCACCAGCAATGTAGGAGTGTACCTTTTCCCCCACATCCTCGCCAACACCTATTGTTGCTTGTGTTCTTGATAATTGCCATTCTAATTGGGGTGAGATGGATTCTTAGGGTAGTTTTGATTTCCATTTCTCTTATTACTAGAAATATTGAACATTTTTTCATATATCTGTTGATTGCTTGTACATCTTCTGTGAAGTGTCTGTGCATTTCCTTAGCCCATTTGTTGATTGGATTGTTTGTATTCTTGGTGTAGAGTTTTTTGAGTTCCTTATATATTCTGGAAATTAGTGCTCTATCTGAAGTATGAGTGGCAAAGATATTCTCCCACTCTGTAGGCTCTCTCTTCACATTACTGATAGTTTCCTTTGCTGAGAGAAAGCTTTTTAGTTTGAATCTATCCCAGTGGTTGATTCTAGCTTTTATTTCTTGTGCTATGAGAGTCCTGTTAAGGAAGTCTGATCCTAAGCCAACAAGTTGAAGGTTTGGACCTACTTTTTCGTCTATAAGATGAAGGGTCTCTGGTATGATTCCAAGGTCCTTGACCTATTTTGAGTTTAGTTTCATGCATTGTGAGACATAGGGGTTTAGTTTCATTCTGTTGCATATGGATTTCCAGTTTTCCCAGCACCATTTGTTGAAGAGGCTATCTTTTCTCTATTGCATATTTTTGGCACCTTTCTCTAATATGAGAAAATTGTATTTATTTGGGTTTGTGTCCATGTCCTCTATTCTGTACCATTGATCTATCCATCTGTTTTGGTACCAATACCATGCCATTTTTGTTACTATTGCTTTGTAATACAGTAGAAAATCTGGTATTGCGATACCCCCTGCTTTGCTCTTTCTACTGAGGATTGCTTTAGCTATTCTGGATTTCTTATTGTTCCAGATGAATTTCATAATTGCTTGCTCTATTTCTGTAAGGTACATCATTGGGATTTTAATTGGAATTGCATTGAATCTGTATAGCATTTTTGGTAGTATGGCCATTTTGACAATATTAATTCTGCCTATCCAAGAACATGGGAGATCTTTCCATCTTCTAAGGTTTTCTTTAATTTCTTTCTTTAGTGTTCTGTAGTTCTCATTGTAGAGGTCTTTCACCTCTCTTGTGAGATTGATTCCCAAGTATTTTATTTTTTTTGATGCTATTGTGAATGGGGTAGTTTTCCTAATTTCTCTTTCTGAAGATTCATCACTTATGTATAAAAATGCATTGGATTGATGAGCATTGATCTTGCAACCTGCTACTTTACTGAATTCACTTATGAGTTCTAAGAGTTTTCTGGTGGAATTTCCAGATTCCTCTAAATATATAATCATGTCATCAGCAAACAGGGATAGTTTGAGTTCCTCTTTTCCAATTCGTATCCCTTTAATTTCTTTGGTTTGTCTAATTGCTCTGGCTAGAGTCTCAAGAACGATATTGAATAGAAGTGGTGAAAGAGGGCATCCCTGCCTTGTTCCAGTTTTTAGGGGAAATGCTTTCAGTTTTTCACCATTTAGAATGATATTGGCCATGTGCTTAGTGTAGATGGCCTTTACAATGTTAAGGAATGTTCCCACTACCCCAAATTTCTCTAGTGTTTTGAGCATGAAGGGATGCTGTATTTTATCAAATGCTTTTTCTGCATCTATTGAAATAATCATGTGATTCTTGACTTTTAGTCTGTTGATATGGTGAATGACATTTATTGATTTCCGGATGTTGAACCAACCTTGCATCCCTGGGATAAAACCCATTTGATCGTGGTCCACTATCTTTTTAATATATTTTTGTATATGATTTGCTAAAATTTTGTTGAGAATTTTTGCTTCAATGTTCATTAAGGATATTGGTCTGAAATTTTCTTTCCTTGATGTGTCTCTGTCTGGTTTAGGTATCAGGGTGATATTGGCTTCATAGAATGAGTTTGGGAGGGTTCCCTCCTCTTCTATTTTATGGACTACTTTGAGAAGTATTGGAGTGAGCTCTTCTTTAAAGGTTTTGTAGAACTAGGCTGAGAACCCATCTGGTCCCGGACTTTTCTTTGTTGGTAGGCTTTTGATGACCTCTTCTATTTCATTGCTTGAAATTGATTTATTTAAGTTGTGTATGTCCTCCTCGTTCAGTTTAGGTAATTCATATGTCTCTAGAAACTTGTTGATGTCTTCCAGGTTGGAGTACAGATTTTCAAAATAGCTTCTGATTATGTTTTGTATTTCACTCGTGTCTGTTGTGATATTTCCTTGTTCATTCCGAATATTAGTAATTTGAGTTTTCTCCCTCTTTCTCTTTGTTAGTGTGGCTAAGGGTTTATCAATTTTGTTTATTTTTTCAAAGAACCAACTCTTTATTTTGTTAATTTTTCCAATTGTTTCTTTTGTTTCAATTTCGTTGATTTCGGCTCTGATTTTAACTATTTCCTGTCTTCTACTACTTTTGGTGTTGGTCTGCTCTTCTTTTTCTAGGGCTTTGAGCTGTAGTGTTAAGTTGTTTATTTGTTGATTTCTACTTCTTTTGTTGAATGCGCCCCATGAAATAAATCTTCCTCTAAGTACTGCTTTCATAGTGTCCCAGAGATTTTGATATGATGTGTCTTTGTTCTCGTTTACTTCTAAAAAGTTTTTTATTTCCCTCCTGATGTCTTCTGTTATCAATTCATCATATAATAGTGTATTATTTAATCTCCAGGTATTGGAGAAGTTTCTGTTTTTTATTCTGTCATTTATTTCTAATTTCAATCCATTATGATCTGATAGAGTACAAGGTAGTATCTCTATCTTCTCGTATTTGTAACAGTAGCTTTGTGGCATAAGCCATGGTCTATTTTAATGAAGGATCCATGTGCTGCTGAGAAGAAGGTGTATTTGTTCTTTGTTGGATGGTATATTCTATATAAGTCGGTTAAGTCTAAATTGTTGATTGTGTTATTGAGATCTATGGTTTCTTTATTCAATTTTTGTTTGGACGATCTATCCAGCGGTGAGAGAGGTGTGTTAAAATCGCCTAGTATTGGGCTGGGGAGATAGCTCGGTTGGTAGAGTGCTTGCCTTGCAAGCACGAGGCCCTGGGTTCAATCCCCAGTACCGCAAAAAAAAAAAAAAAAAAAAAAAAAAAAAAATCGCCTAGTATTATTGTGTTGTGGTCTATTTGATTTCTGGAATTAAGTAGGATTTGTAGATGTCCATGGATGAGCCAATGTTCGGGGCATAGATATTTATGATTGTTACGTCTTGCTGATTTATGCTTCCCTTAAGCAGTATGTGATGTCATTCTTTATCCCTTCTGACTAGTTTTGGCTTGAAGTCCACATTATCTGAAGAGAGGATGGATACTCCAGCTTTTTTCTGTGTCCGTGTGCATGGTATGTTTTTTCCCATCCTTTCACTTTTAGTCTATGTGTATCTCTTTCTAAGAGATGAGTCTCTTGCAGGCAGCAAATTGTTGGATTTTTCTTTTTAATCCATTCTGCCAGTCTATGTCTTTTGATTGATGAGTTCAGGCCATTAACATTCAGGGTTATTATTGTGATATGATTTGTATTCCCAGTCATTTGACTCATTTTTGTTTTTTGACATGATTTGGTTTCCCCTTTATTTGGGTATTCCTTTAGGCTAGTTCCTCCCGTTGCTGATTTGCATCGTTGTTTTTCATCTCTTCCTCATGGAATATTTTGCTGAGAATCTTCTGCAATGCTGGCTTTCTCTTTGTAAATTCCTTTAGCTTTTGTTTATCATGGAAGGATCTTATCTCATTGTCAAATCTGAAAGTAAGTTTTGCTGGGTATAAGATTCTTGGTTGGCATCCATTTTCTTTCAGGGCTTGGTAAATGTTGTTCCAGGCCCTTCTAGCTTTTAGGGTCTGGATTGAAATATCTGCTGATATTCTTATTGGTTTTCCCCTGAATGTAATTTGATTCTTTTCTCTCGCGGCCTTTAAAATTCTGTCTTTATTTTGTATGTTAGGTATTTTCATAATAATGTGCCTTGGTGTGGGTCTTTTGTAATTTTGTATATTTGGAGTCCTATAAGCCTCTTGTACTTGGTTTTCCATTTCATTCTTCAGATTTGGGAAATTTTCTGATATTATTTCATTGAATAGATTGTTCATTCCTTTGGTTTGTTTCTCTAAGCCTTCCTCAATCCCAATAATTCTTAAATTTGGCCTTTTCATGATATCCCATAATTCTTGTAGATTCTGTTCATGATTTCTTACCATCTTTTCTGTTTGGTCAACTTTGTTTTCAAGGTTAAATATTTTGTCTTCAATATCTGAGGTTCTGTCTTCCAGGTGTTCTATCCTATTGGTTATGCTTTCTATGGAGTTTTTAACTTGGTTTATTGTTTCCTTCATTTCAAGGTTTTCTGTTTGGTTTTTTTTCAATATCTCTAACTCTTTATTGAAATGATCTCTTGCTTCCCGTATTTGCTCCTTTAACTGTTGATTGGTGTGATCATTTAATGCCTGCATTTGCTCTTTTATCTCCTCCTTCAATGCCTGCATTTGCTCTTTCATCTCCTTGTTTGCTTCCCTGATTGTTTTAATTATGTACATTCTGAACTCCCTTTCTGACATTTCTTCTGCTGTGCTGTCATTGGGTTTTTATTGATATAGTATCTAGGTTTGTTTGGGACATTTTCTTCCCTTGTTTTCTCACATTGGTCAGTTATCAGTGGGACTTTGTGATATTGAAGAATTCTTCTATTGTCTTATAGTGTCCCTGTAGATTTCCAGTGTATCACCTTCCTACCTTCAGTAGCCTGTAGTCTTGGAGCAACTTGATAATGCAGCGCTTCCAAGGAAAGCTGCCCCTAGCCCGCTACTGGTTCCAGGACTTGGAGCTGGCTCTGTGTGGAAAGGCTGTCACTGGGGGGCCTGCTCCGAGAAGCTAGCCTAGAAAGGCACTTCCCGCCGGAGGGGGCTGGGCTGCGGGCTGTTTGGGGAAGTCCCTGGCTGCCCTGTCCTGGTCCCTGAAGCACCCTGTGGGCAGGAACTCGCCGCCCTGGTTCAGGTACTTGAACCTTGGTTCTGTGCAGAAAGGCTCTCACTGGGGGGCCTGCTCCGAGATGCTGGAGAATCTGGCCCTGTGGGAGAAGCCCACCGCTGGAGTGCCCAGGGCTGCCTGGAGAAGACTCTAGCTGCCCTACCGTACTCTAATAAGCCACCCGAATCCGGGCCTGCCACCTGGGCAGAGCTTCACCGGTTGGGGAAACTCACCCCGTGGCTCAATTTTATTCGGAGTCTCTCAATGCCTCCCCTTCTTGAATCCTGGGTTCTGGAGCGACTGGAGATGCAGTCACCCTCTAGTCCGCCATCTTGGATCACCCCGTGGAAAAAACCTGCGGCCAGGGGGCGGGGGGCGGGGGGGGGGAGGTCTGCCTGGAGAGGTCTCTGGCTGCCTTGCCCTGGTCCCAAAGGCTGCTTGCGGACCGGAGGTCACCGCTCTTGTTTTATTTTTTTATCTGGAATTACTAATACTGACACTCGCATATTTACTTAAAAGATAGTACGTGTTCACATTTATGGCACAGATTTATATAACATCTTTACATTAGTGAAAAATTCATACACCTAACAAGTACCAAATTAGATAACTAAATAGATATGTTGGTAAAAATAATACTAAAAACAGTAGCTGATATATTTTGTATATTTGCTGCTGCCTAACAATAAATTATTCACAAACAATAAATCACTAGATATTCTTATATAACTCATTTGCTATACTTTTAAACTTCTTATTCTGTAGGTGAAAACTTTACCTGATGATGTGAAACTATCATTTAAGTACAATACTTTTTTTCTGAGGTGTCACATTAGGGAAACTCACAGTTACTGAAGGCTATGACATAATCAGCTCACAGACACATGTTCACATATTTGCACACACAGCACACATACTAGGTAGTTAAAAAGTGATACAGAGACAGATTAGTTAGCAAGTGCATAAGTCTACCTGGGTAAGACCAAAACCTGCTTCTCTAAATGATTTACTAGTGTGGAGGGTAAGCTCATCTAATAGTCACCAACTCCTGACTTTTTAAGTGATACCTTCTTGAGGTTTATACACGTCGAATATTCCTTCTACTTTCCTCTCTTGACCTTGGGCTGTACTAATCTACCTTTAAAAAATCAGAATATCAGTCTTTTTGGAAAAAAATGTTATTTGTCTTTGTTCCTTATAACACACCAGAGGCAAGCTTGCATTAACTGTATAGGGAGAACAAAGAAAATAATGTACAAGAGGCATTAAAGATCACACATGTTTAGGAAAAAACAGGTTTGTGTTTCTGTAACATTTAAGTAGCTTACCAGGATGAAAGTCTTATTCTATTCCCCAGGAATGTTACACTCCAACCTCAGATGGCTGAAGCCACTTTGCAGGCAATTTACCTGACTTCAGGCTCCTCTGCCTCCCAGGTTTCTCCATAGGAGGAAAGCCGTCTTTCCTGCAGGGAGCTGGTCAATTGCCCAACTTATTCTTCCTACGATAACTGTAAAAAAGAAAATATCCCAAACCTGCTGCTGACCTAGGATGCTCTTACTCAGTTCCAGCTTTATTGTGATTGGCAGGCCTGTAGCCTTCATAAAGGGAGTCACATACATCCAGTAATAAGAGGATTATTTTCCACCGGTTTACAAGTGGGAGGTGTGGGGTGGGCTATAACTAGGCAGTTGACTCTGAATCTATATCTCAGCTTCCCAGCTACAGGAGAGCGACATTTTTCCAATTCAATAGCAATAACTAGGACCTGGGGAACTGATATCACCATATTAATTTCAAGAGAGGCTTATTTATAAGCTTTAATGGCAATTGTATAATTTTAGCTGAGAAAAACAGCTATGCGATCAAAATGATCATGCTGCCACTGTTCTCATAAGCAAAACATTTGAAAATCATCACAAAAGTGACGTTTTTCACCATGTCTTTGAAAGCTCACAATATGCACAGTTTGAAGATTCTGATTTTCATGCACAGACTTAATCAATGTGCTTTTAATGTAATAAGACATTCATTATATAAAACTAAAAATTATAATGCATGACCAAATTATGCTATTTCTATTTCCTTTCCAGGTAATTAAAAACATTATGAGGTCTCTAATTGTTTTTTAGGAAAAAAAATATATATATGCCTGATTCTATTTTATTCTATTTCCATTAGCCATATCATACAAAGGAAGTCTAGTGATTCCACTATTACGAACCCGCTCAAAACTGCTGGCTAGTATGAAAGGAGAGGAAAATTTGTCAATTATCCAACTAATTATCTCAGTGCATGACAGCCAAACCAAATAATCCCAGTCCCCAGTGAACATTCTCAACTGAATTTTCGAGATAACTGCCATGCAGATTCAATAAAATTTTTGAGGATATAAACATTGCTGTATCTGTTTCATTAATTCATTAATGAATATACCTCCAAATTGTTCATATGAGTCTTCTAGAATAATGATGACAATAAAAAAAATTATAAGAGCTAGCATTTATTGACTGCTTAATATGAGCCAGGCAATGTGATAAGTGATTTCTATGCATTCTCATTTAATTTTACAACAAGCCCATGAAGGCACCAGTGTACCTGGCACAAAATGGAGCCTGCAGTTCCCAAATATCTCTTTAGTTTTATCTGTGTAAACAGCTTAGCACATATATTACTCAAGTAAAATTTCCTCTGTGTAATACATGAGTTCTTTTTGATTCAGTGTTTTCTTTTCTCTCAAAAGCAAATGAATTTCCTTTTAGTCATCTTTCTGGCATTTTTCTGGTTCTCATATCCTTTCCCTTCCTCTGATTGCTATCTTGAGGACAATGCTTTTCCCTCTGTTGAATTATGCTAAGAATTCATGAATTTATATGTGGTACTTAGAATGTTGCATAAAATTTTATTCCTTTATATTTCATGAAAATTGCAATTTCTGTTACATTTAAGAAATGAAAAAACAAGTTGTGTATAATAATGTCTAGTTGTCAGAGATTGTACACCTGATTAGATCAGAACATGGATTTCACAGTGGATGGCATGCAAATGGTAAGGTGCTTAAGTGGTGTGAAGTTTCAGCTATGAATAGATCACTAAGGAGGACAGTTTCCATACAAGTTAAGGACAGTGAGGCACAGAGAATTCGGATTTATTAAAATTAATGAATTGCAGATGGATCTTAAATGCCCAAACAAGTCCTTAGTAGGGCACTTTAAAAAAAAAAAAAATGAGTGCAGCATAAGTTACCTGTACCCACTTTAGCCTCTTGGAAAGTTATATTCAAGAAATTTTTAGTTCACGAGAAAGTTATGAAATATTGGAAAACAAACAGAATTTGAAGTAAGGCAATCTTTGATTCAAGTCCTGACTTCAAAGAATATTGACTTTGTGACTTTGGAAAACATTAACCTCTTCAGTTACAATTAAAATAATAATACATATGTCCTGTGCTTAAGAGCCTTATTTTTTTCCCCAGAGAAACAAATTTTCTGCTAATATCTTTATGGAAAATATGTTTTCTTCTTCCTTAGTTACTGCATTTCTGCAAATTACAAAGAGGTAGTCTCTATGCCCTTAGCAATCACTTGACTGTAGGGATTATTATTGTTGCTTTGCTATATTAATATTTATATCCTACTCTTAAGTTAAACCATGACTAGACAGTCTGTTTAAGGTTGTTTGAATTGAAAAGAGATGAAGGGGATTAAGGTATTTTTCATTTTTAGAAAATACATTTGAGAAGTATTGAGATTAATTTCTTATGAAATGAGAGTGGAAACTGAATATAAGAAAAGATATGCAGAAATTATGGGGGGAAATCTGATTCAAATATTAGGCTAAGAGTAATATCAAAGTTACACTAATATTAATATTATAATTAGTGGGTTCTGAAACATAGCACTCAGGAATGGACTCTATTTATTATCTTCTGTGTTCAATAATAAAATTACCAATTTTGAGAAAGATTAAAATCATTGCTTCCTATATACCCTTTCATTAAAAAAATTTTAAGGATGTACTTCAAAGAAACTGTATACCAAGCAAAGTGAAGGAAGCCAGGTAATCCAATGAGCAACAGAACCAAGCATGCTCCAAGAATGTTCAAAGTAACAGATGAGTCATAGGTCTCAAACAGGATCAGACTAGAGTAAATAGGAGGCCAGTGGCAACATGTCCTCAAAATTAGGAATGTTTTGGTTATTAAGTATCATACATCATAAAATTAAAGTACTGAAGAACTAAGAGAGAAAATGTGCACAATTTCTGCAAGCAATAAAGAAAATAAGACCACCAATATTTCAGGCAAAACAGCAATATCAAGAGTAGTATGAGAATTTTCATAGTCTGAGTATGAAACAAATTATAATGTAGTGTAATTGTAACTCCACTACACATTGAAGACAATATTTGTCATATATTTAGTGTTCAAGGTTATATTTTATAATAATAGGAAACAACATGTACCCCAATATACAATTGTTTTGCAGTAAGTAATATTTACAGAGAAGAAACAATACAGTGAATGAAGTTTTACATGGAAGATTAGTTACTGTAAAGTAATGTAAATGTAATCTTTTTGAAACGTTTACTTTTTAGGAAAAGAATCAATTTCTTTCCCAACCACTATGCATTTGTGACTGATGTTTAGAACTGGAAGGATGGAGTGTGAATGGGCCATAGGAAATGGACCCATGTAGGAATACTCATTTTACCAAGTTTTTATTGATTATCGCTCAATATTCCTGGATTTAAGAAATACAACAAAGACTAAATTAAGATTTTTAGAAGTAATTAATGAAGAACTAAACATAAATATCAAGATTAAAAGAAATTGAGTCACATTTGATAAAATGTTTATTAAATATAATGAAATGAAGGTAAATTGAAGAAATATCAGAATATGTAGAAGAATATACCGAAATATAGATAAAGGTCACTTTGTAATACCCTTAGTCAATGATTACTATCATAACTTTGGGGTGCATTTTCTAATAGTAAATAAATGAATATATTTAGGTTATACAAACTTGAGTTATATAGTGTTTTTTCCTACATCAAATGTGCACCACATTATTTTTTAATGTAAATTTAATAACATAGTAATGTTCATGATTGTTGACTCTATCTAAAATTATACAAAGTTGTCTCTTTCATATACCATAGTTTATACCAGGGTGTTCCTGCCAATGTAACTGAAATAGAATGCCATGAATTCTTGCCAACATTTAGTGGTTTTGTTTTCTATCATCTGAAAAACTCCCTTTTTAAAAAAATGACAAAAAGCACATGTGCACACTTTTGAGATACTGTCAAGCCATGAAAACTTCCATAGTGACTTCAGTTGAACTAAATTAATTTAGACCATTACCAAATATTAACTATAGTGTTATAAATGAGATATGTATAAAAGCTAAATATTGTGGGGACACAGGATAGTTATTCATTGCATTGACAGGAAATACACTACCCATATGAGGTAGACTCATTATTATAAAACCGTCAAAGTCCTTTTTGAACTCCATTAGACTTGCTGAATTTCACTCTTATTAGATAATATTATTTCCATTTGTCATCAGATATTGTTTCCTGTTTCTGGTACATGACTTAGTCCTTACAGTATTATGGGTTATATAACTTGCACTTCTCTTGTATAGCCCCATGATGTCAATCTTAGTTGGGGATACAAAAGAAGTAATTAAAAAATGCAAGTGGCCTCAACATGAGAGTTTTGTAATGAACAAGAAGCAATAGTTTTACAGCTGAACTGACAAATGCCTAGGTTTCTTTTTACCCATTCCATTATTTTATAAAGTGTTTAAGTGGTTTAAGTGTTTGGCTTAAAAAAATTGTAAAAGTGGAGTAAAACTGTAGATATTAGAAGTATTCTGTTTTACAATCAATACAAAGGTCAGAGGGTCTTTTGTACTAAACAAAATCTCATCAGGGTAGTTCATTAACACAATTAGACAAAATTCATTCTCCAGCTTCAGCTACCTATTCATTTTAAGGCACTTTCTGCCTTGCTTAATCAAATTTAACATGGGAGACTTTTTCCAGCTACATAATCAACATGTAAATTAAAATGCACAGAGATAGCTAAAGAAAAAAAGTTAATTATTTAATCGTTTTTTCCCTCTATGTATTGAGTTGAGAAGTTTTAATTAAAAAGAGAAAAAAGAGAAAGTAAATGTATCCTTAACATATGTCTATTTCACTTGTATAAAAATGCGACTATAATTAATATTAAAATAACATGGAATATTGAATTTATTGCCCAGTTTTGATAATAGAGATTTAGACTAATATAAGGTTGTCATTTTAATTGGAAAACTTAATTGATAGTGATAAACAGAATTTGTAATTGTTTTTCACATCCTCTATAGTACATACCATGCCACTTATTTTTAAGACTTTGAAATGGCAATATGTTCTCATAAAATATGATAGCTTTAAGTGATATTTCCTTTTATTTTAAAGTGACCAAGTAGTTACAAGCAGTTTACATTTGTGAAAACTAGAAATATTGCTGAGGATTAAAGACAAACTGAAAATTTGTTTGATATTTTATTAATAAAGTTCATCAACAGTTCATTTGGAGTTTAATGTGCCTTTTGAAGTTTATAATGAAGTAAGAAAATGGTGTGACTGTTGATTTGATTTCTATACATTTTTATTCACACATTTTTGTGAATAAATTTATTTCCACCCTGATTTTTCTGACTTCTCAATATCTTTTGTATTTTTTCAAAAATCCCAAAATGTTGAGATCCAATAAGTGTTAGTCATCTTTGTTTTCCATTTTCCAGTCACATAATTCTGCAACATATAAACTTCTTTTTAATATTCTCAGGCCAACTTAGTTTCCTCTTGAGTATGACTACCACAATTTAAGTCAATGAAAATGCACTTAATTTTGCTTTCAATTATTCACCTAGTGATGTGTTCAGTTATCTCTCAATCTTAGACTTAATGTTGTTAACTTCAAAGACGACAACCATTAAGATATTTTACCAATCTTTTTAAAAAACAAGACCCATGGCAGTTATTCAGAAATGGTTTCAGAGTTCCCTAGGGATTTGTGCCATACTAATACCCTTACAAATCACTTCTCAGAAAACTAATATATGTATAATATATTTATCTTTGAAAAGTTTGGTTTTTATATGCTGTATATATTTTGGCAATGGGAACATTGCAAATGCTCTTCAATACTAGCATATTAGGGTTCCAAGTAACATTAATTCAGTGAACATTTTTAAAGCGTCTGTGATTTGCTGTTCTGTGCAGAGAGTACATAAAGATAAATCAGGCCTGATTTGCAACTAAGAAAGAAAAAAAAATCAGAATACTATATGTGGGTGCCTTCTGGGATAGTGGAGACTCAAAAAGCCTCAGAATTTATCTAGAAATTTAATAACATTGGTTACTCAAGGAATGTATTAACATAATGACATGCAAATTTAAGACTATGTTGTTCTTAAAAGATAAAATAATTCAATTGCTGAGTTAAAATGCATGCATGCTATTATATTTAAAAACTTTTGTGTATGTTTGTATGCATTTGTATTTATGTTTGCTTGTATTTAATTCATATTACGAGAACAAATATAGGTTTTGAGATTCTTAAAAGATCATGCTGCACAACCATGTAATTAGATGTATATGAAATTCAGCAAAAAACTTATATGGGACTTATTATGTGATATAGTAAAACATTTATACTCAACAGTCAAAATGTGTATGAATTTCATTTCCATTATACAGCTAATAAAGCAAAAATACAAAAAGAATTTAAGTTACTTGTATATGGTCATGAAGCTTATAAACAGGAGAGCTGAATTTGAAACACAACAGTTTCAACACCCTAGAATCGGCTCTAATATCCCTAATATCTTCATCACCTGAGTTAGGATAAATTTTGAGAAATCCTTGAAGAAGTACAAAGAAAATAGCTAGAGATAAATTTTGTCAGGCAACAGAGCAATGATCATGCCTTTAGAGGAAATAACACATTCAGCAGTTATTTTGCACTCTGTACTTTATCAGGTAATTAATATATGTCTAATTATCTCATTTATAATTACAGTATATAAATATGGTATGTTTATGTATATAATTTTTATTCCATTTTGACATCTGTGTATTTTTTTTTCTTTTTCTTTTTTCATTAACATAGGCAATGAGATCTAGTTTAACTTTCAAGCAAGTACAAGTGTGCATTAAAGTTCTTGCCTGGGGCAATTAGTAACACTGTTTAAGCTGCTTTCTACACACTTATTCAAGAAACCTAGAATTGCAAGGGTTTATAACATTGTAACTTTAACCAGTACAGGTATTATCTAGAAAAGTTAAAATACAGTTAACTGGTAAGAGAGTAGACTCTGAATACAGTTAGCATGGTTGAACCCTAATTCTGCTTGTCTAACATCCATGAATAAAATATTACCATCTCTGTCCCTCAGTTTGTTAATCTATAAAATAGGAGTAATGATAATATTTGTTACTTTAGATCACTGGTTCTCACCTAGTTATGATTTTGCTCTCTAAGAGATATCTAGTAAAGTCTGAAGATAGTTTTGGTTGCCATAAATAGGGGGTGGATTGTACTGGTATTTAGCAGGTAGATGTCACTGAAAACCTACAATAGAAGTAAGTATAGGTCACTGCAACAAAAAAAAAAATCGACTTACCTAGATTATCAATAGCTGCAAGGCTGAGGTACCCTGTTTAGTGTATTGTGAGAATAAATTAACTAATACATAGAAAAATTTGGCATAGAGTAAATTCTCAATAATTGATAGCTAATCTTTTCCTTTTAGAGAGAGGAACATTAAAAAACAAGATAGAGATGCAGACTGGGGACAAATGTAGGAAAGTCGTATATGACAGACTAGTAACATGAAATTCCATCTTGCAGGAAAGGGAATTCATTTACTGCTTCCAAACAAGGAAGTGATATTTGAGGATATTTTAGAAATTAAGGGTTATATTAAGGAGAATTTCTTTAGTACTATACATATATATTATAGCATTGGCCTTATTTGGATATTGCTTGATCATCTTTACATGGGGAGTTGTCTTAAGAGTAGGAAATAAATTTTTATCATAAGAAAACTAAATACAGACTAAACAGTAAACAGACTCCAAGGATAGACTGTTTTGGCGGAATTAGGAGCCATTAGGAAAGGTTCCTGATGGAAGGAAGATACACAGACAAGTAAATGTCACAGGAAGTATTGTGAAATTTCAGATTAACATTGAAGCACTGTGTCTTTTTGGTTGTTATTTGTCATTGTACTTATAAATATTCATGAAATTCTCCAATTACCCAAGGAGCTAACAGGAACCATAAAAAAACATTTTGTTTTTGTGGTGATTGACCACATAAGTATCAGTAGAGCCAGCAGGCATCTCTCTGTGGGATGTTTGTACAGCCCATGGGAATAAACATATGTACATTACATATAGACTGAAAAGAACTTTCCTTTAGTTCTTTTTATTTTTAACAATTATTTTTGGCAAAGGAAAGGTGTTGCTAAGCAGTAATCTGGGCCTCAAATTTCCAGATCCACTGGTGAAGAATTAATTACTGAACTTCTCCAATCGTACAGGAATCTTATAAAAGCCATGGTGTCGTATTATTTACCCAAATAAACAGCATTCTTTAGAAGAAAACAGGCAGTTTTCCTAATGAAAAATGTAAATTCTAGCTTCATGTGTTATTCATGAATGCTCTGATACCACAATTGTTATTTTCAAGTGTTTAGCTACTGTGAAAAGCATCTTCAGCAATGAAGTTGGATGTTGACTGTGAATGTCAGAAATAATGATCTTGCTGCACTGTAATCTTTGTTGAATGAGATCTATTATGTATCATATTTAGAAGGATATTTGTGTTGTTGAACAATTTTAAACTAATTATCTAGTACTGCTTATGTTTTATGAAATATAGTAATAAGGATACAGAAAAGTTTACTATTAGTACTGCTAACTCCAATTTTGTACATCATATTTGAGAAATAAACTAAAATTGACACATTCATCAGAATCTATATAAATTGTGATTGGAATGTGGGCACAACATATGAATGTTTTCCTTGCTTTCAGAAGAGCTCAATTTAAATTCAAAAGTAACAGCATTTCATCTTAGACTCCTTATAATGATTATGCTATTTTCATATGAAAACCTAGGTTTAAATAATACAAAATAGCCAGATTCTCTTAGAACAACTTAGCTACTCCCTTGTCTCTCTCTGCCAGGAATAAATTAGTAATTTATTGAAATAGTGGTCCATTGCAAATAAGTTTGTCAGCTTGATTTAAACCATCATAACTTTTTACTGAACACTTTTGAGCATGGCAGAATATAAGATCTCAAAAATTATTTTCTTCCAATTTTTGTTAAAGATAAGTCAATAACATGTCCCCAAATTTAGGGGGGAGGGGCGTTCAATGAGCATTATGTAGTTGCTATTTCTTGGTTATAGAAAAACAATGAAGAAAGAAAGTTAAATTATGGAATATGTTTATCTTGAAAAGGGGAACCCATTTGGGAATGAGGATTTTTTTTCACTTCTATGAAGTGAATGTGCAGTTATCAGCTGAAGAGCAACAAGTGGTAGTTAATGGAGGAAATAGATGTTATAGTTGTACTGTGGGAACTGGAGAAATAGAAAGTGAGAAAATGTGAATGTTGTGACATGACTTATCCAGGGTGGAATTGTAAACTGAGGATGATAGCAAAACGAAGACTTCATACCATGAGCATTTTCTTCATTCCAGGAAATACTCTTTGAGGTGATGAAAGCATCACCCATTAGTCATCTGACACTGGAGCTTCTGCTGCACCTTTGGAAAATGCCTGCCAGGTCCTTCTGAGCATTCGAGTTACATTTTATAAGAAATCACAGATAATATCACTTCATTCTCTCTTTCCAGTTGAGCAGTCCACTGCCACAGTCTCCACTTCATGATCACACTTGAAGTAACCTCAGCGTTGATACTGACAATCAAGATCAAGGCAGTGCCATGAGGAGGATTCTGTTTTGAAACACATGCAAATCCTTCCCGTTGCACCAGAGTGGGGCAGCAGACAGGGAGAAATGCATGACGTGTATTTAGAATATGGAAAGGGACAGGCAGTCTGCGTGGTCAGTTCAGTGTTACAGCTCATTAACATAGCTTACTTGTGTTAAGAGACTCACAAATTCTCTTTTACATGATATTGTCAGCTTTAGTCCTCAGGGATAAATAGCTAAGTGGGGGCAATGATTGAGCGGGAGTGAATGTTTATGTATGCAGTGGGTGATGGGAGGAAATGCAGAGTTCAGAGAAAAAGGAGACGTGTTGTTCACTTCAGTAATTCCAACACAACTGCGGGATTTGCCAAAATTTCCACTTTCCAACATATTGTTTTGATATCTGGGAGCATCACAAGAAGTCCACTAGGACAAATAAGTAGAAATAAAAGAAAAAATATGTCTAAGATTTAGGCAATACTGAAATTAAATCTTTGTACCCATTGCCAGATGTATATACACTATGAAAGTTAATATCACATGGTAGTTCTGAGTCGAAGTTATTCACTTTGCATTATTCTGTGGATTATGATTATATGCATTGTAATTTTTGACATTTAGAAAAATCATGAGTGTCTTTACACAAATAAACTACAGATTCCTCTACCCCCCCAACACACTGAATTTTCTTGATTACTTGATTTATCTAACACTACCCAATAATTCCTTTAATTATTCTCTGACAAGCTTAGGTTTTTATTTGCACTTAATGTGAAGAAATTAATCTACTTAAAATTAAAATCATGTCTAACTATATGTTAAATAAGGACAATATATTTTTGAACCATGCATAATCTCCCAACACAGGTGTCATAAATAGAACAAAGTTACTCACAGTTATTTACAATCTCACTCAATATTAGAAAATAGATACACTTTTAGGAAGCTTTGCCTAAGATAGAATCAATATGAGGCTCATGAAAATACATTACTTATTAGCATAGAGTAAGAAACTCATTTTTCCCAAAAGTGAAGTCTTCTACTTTATTGGAAGGACCCTTGAGGACTGATCACTTGATTAATGAATTTTTCATTTTTAATCAGTTATTTGGTATTCTGGAAATACAAGACACCCTAAAATTACTGTTCAGTTTATGCAATAATTGTAAACCAAAAGAGTTTTGAGACATTTAATTTATTAGTGATATAAATGATTTATCTCTGAAGTTGATAATTATAAAAATATTTCCATTAAGCTTTTAGTACTGAGTGAAATATAATTCATGAAAATAACAGAACATATTTTTCAAATATTTTTTAGCTTTGTATACTTTGGAAATAGCAGAGCTCATTTGGTTAAGGCTGAAATATGGAAAATTTAAATTTTATTACATTTTGTTCTTCTGTTTCACTTTCAGAATATTTCCTTAGCTGTAACAGGTGGTAATTTATATACTTAAAGTAAAACTTACCATATTCAGTTTCTCATGTGATGATTAAATTATGATGAATAATAAGCTCACACTGGAAATATTTTACAGTACTATTGATAATGGGATATGTTAAAACCAAGGGATAAGACATATTTTTGTCTCAATGAATGCTTGAGAGGTAAGAAGAGTGAGTCATTATTTTTTTCCTCAATGGTAAAGCTCCAGGGTTCAGAGAATGAAAGGTAAAACTTGACAATTACAATAAAATCTACTATCTAGAAAATGCAAGATAATAATAAAAAGTGGAAACCTTTAATATAATGATTATCCAAGCTTATGTGGAGAACACATAGAAGTTTGTCAGAATTTCCACTCAAAACCTCATGGTTTAAAGTGCTGTTCATCTGGCTCTAGATGATTCCCTCAAAGAGTAAATAGACTTAACTAAAATATAGAAAACAAATTTAGCTACATTCAATAGCACGTTATAAAACCTACACAGTGTATACACACACACACATCCATAATGTTAAACTTAACAGGTGGTAGTTTGCGAATTCAATTCAAGCAATTTCAGAATGTATTGAGCATTCATTATATACCAGAAATTCTTTCCTGTTTCAGAAATAGGTAAGACTATCATTTCCCTGACTCTGCAGTAACTTCCATTGACAGAAGGAGAAAGGCATGAGACCAACTACTCATATGATGTAACAAGTGCTAGAGTAGAATTAAGACAAACCACTATGAGAATGTAGGAGGGTAAGCAGTTAGCCCCACTTGGTCCTTAACTGCCCACCAGCATATCATAGTTTTATACTTGTGGACCACAATCTGACCAGTCTCAAATGAGTTTCCTCATTATGTATTCTCAAAATACCTGTGTTTTCAAACAATTAACACCTTTGGTCCTGAGTTTCTTTACTTTCCTCCTTTTTGTAAAATTAGTGCATTAGAGTTATACATAATATTTGGGTTTATTCTCACATAATTTTATAATATAATTTGCTCAAATTCAGTCTTTAGTACTTCCACTGTCCCTACTCTCCTTGTCCTGTTTTCTTTCCTCTACTGGTCACATACACACACACACACACACACACACACACACACACACACACACACACAATTTTAAAATTAGCATACATATATATTTTAATTAATGCTTTATATAGATAAACACTTTCTCCGGTCATACAAAAGAAATAAAATGATGGCTGGTAAATGGATGAAACTAGAGAACATTGTGGTAAGTGAAATAAGTGAGACTCAGAAAATCAAGTGTTTTCTCTCATATGTGGAAGCTAGACCAAAATAAGGGGCAAAAAAAGGGTGGGGGGAATTTCATGAAAATGGAAGAGAGACAAGTGGAAGATAGGAAGAGGATTGAGGGGGAGATGGAGGGAGGAAGGACAGGAAAAGAGATTGTTTTAGTCAGCTGTTTCACTGCTGTGACTAAATGACCTGACCAGCACAAATGTAAAGGAGGAAAATGTTATTTGAGGGTTTACAATTTCAGAGGACATAGTCCATAGAAGGCCAACTCCACTCCTTGGGGCTTGAGGGGAGGCTGAACATCATGGTAGGAGAGGATGGTGGCGGGAAGCAGCTCACATCATGGTGATCAGGAAGCAGAGCGAAAGTCCACTTTCCAGAAAAAAATATATGCCCCAAAGCAAGGCCCCAATCCCTACCTCTTCTAGCCACACCCTGCCAATTCAAATAATTCCACCAGGAATTAATTCACTGATTGGGTTAAAACCCTCACAACCCCATCATTTCTCCTCTGAACCTTCTTGCATTGTCTCACATGTCAGCTTTTGGGGGACACCTCACATTCAAACCATAACAGAGGGGAAGAGTGGATTGAAATAGAGCAAACTATCCTATGAACATATATGAACATACAACAGTGAATTTCACTTTCCTCCGTTTTGAACAACTAAATTTCGTTTTCACTTTGTTTCCTACAAATGCATTTCCTCCATCATTTCTTTCTCGTTATTGACCCTTTTCATCATTTTCCCAGCATCTGAATGGGCAGAATCTACCTCAGCTTTATCTGTTTCATTGTTTGGCTATAAACTATGGAGTAGTAACCAAGAAAGACTAGTGAATCATGGACTCATGGCTTCAAACCTCAACTTAATCCTCAAGACAACCCTGGACATTTTACTAATCTAATAATTTCATTGCTGTGCACATGTGTATGAGTTGCATGGCTGTATTTTCAAACTATTCTACATGCTTACTTTGCTTACTAGATATCATTACTTAGATATTTCGTAGCCACCACATAGATAGTATTTTACTCAATCAAAACAGGTATCATCTTTTGCTTAAAGGTAGCATCAATTGCCAGCAGTCAAGTCAGGGAAATGGCATCAGCATGTTCATTGAATTTTTGTTTTTCTTTATAGTAGAGTGTCTATAAAAGAGCACATTTGAAATTAGTATCTCCTGACACTCATTTTCTATGTTGTTGGGGGAAAAATCCCATAGAAAATAGTGCAGCATTAATTTATAACTGACAGAACATATACCTACAAGTAGTTTCTTTAATTTACTAAGAAATAGATATTCTATGGAGGTAACAAAAGCAAAAGAACGCTTATTAAAAAAAAAAATTCTGAAAATTACATTGATGTCTCTACAGGAATAAATTTCTTGGATTTTTAGCCAGTATTTATGTCTTACTGAGCTGTCTGGTCTTAACAGTAATGGGTACTAATGAAAGGAAGTGAAATCCATTTTCTTAACTTTGCCTTTGGAAGAGAAAAATATTTTACATTACTATTAATGGAAAGGCCCTGTTAAGCCTATAATGCAGTTTTGCCTTGGCATGGCAAAATTAAGTAGCAACCTTGGTCCTGGCAGTAGAGTTCATGCCTAGTTTATTGTGTGTATTGCCGCTTGAGAAAATATGTTCTTTAGAAAATACTAATTACATGCTCTTTAGGTTAAGCGTTCTTTAAGGCAAAGGCACAATTCTTCAACATTTAATGTGTGGTCAGGATAAACGCAGTCCAGCCATGGCAGGATGAGGAGTGAACATACATGCATTGGAGTAACGAGTCCCTGGTAGGTAGCAAGTGCTTTCCATAAACTATCAAAAAACCTTAAAATTCAGCCCAACCCAAGTCACAAGTTATAAAGTCATAAAGGACTTTGTGTTAAGTGAAGTCAATTGCAACATAGCTACAAATGTTTCCCATGTATTTTTTTTTTTTTTTTCAGAGAAAAGGCAAAAAGGTTTTATTTTCTTTCATAATGGCCAGGGTAAATAGTTTATTTGTTCTGGGTTCATTCTATATCAGCTATTATGTAATCTTCCAACTAATCTGAAAATTGCTAGGAAAAGCTCTCTCTACATTACTCAGTTTATCTTTTGAGTAAACATTAAATTTGAAAACAGCATAAAATCCTATATATTGCTATTTTCCCCAGTCTTGGTTTGCTTATAGGTTTAAGGGTCCCAAGGTTCAATGTTTTTATAAAGTCAGGGAAATATTCCAATCCTCTTTTCAGTAAACAATACACATACTTCTTGTGATGCTCAATTCAGAATGTGAATACAAGAAACAAAACAAAGAACGCCATAAAAGAACCTCTAAAAAATAATGGTTGGAAATAAAATACTTACTTATTTTAAAGACTCTAGAATTTCATGAAGGTAACCCAAATTTAAACTCCTTGAAGATAGAGATTTTTGTATGTTTTGCTCATTAATGTATTCTGAGGACTAGGATACTTCCAGGTACACCTTAATCAATTTTAAAAAACAGTAATAAACAGAATTTGATTGATTGATGAAATCATATTCTGAAATCAAATGGGACTGGGAAATATTTCTATTTTCTATTTTCTGTAAGTGCATTTGATATTAAAAATTAGCAGTCTGATTTCCCTCCTGGAAAGAATGAAATCTGGGCAGAGAAAATATCTATACTATATATATACAGTAATTTTAAATTATCTTGGTTACTGAAATAGGAAGGAAATCAGAATTAATATGTTCTCCAGGGGATCACACAGTCTTCAAGGACTCCCCAGAGTTTAAAGAAAATCCTTCAGACTTACTATCATATGAACAAAAATATTAGAATCATCTTTCAAGTTCTTGATTAACTCAGGTGTTTAATAGAGAAGAGGAAATGCAAGTTTTTGTGTGACTACAAGAAAGCAATCATTGAAATGGGGTGAGAAACTCTGAACTGTATTTGTGTGGCTCATCGAACTCTTAGAAGTGGAATTAGAGAGGAAGTTAGAGGTCATTTACTCTAATCTTATATCTGAGGAAATGATTCTTCAATTACTACACACACAATTACAATACATTTTCATTTATCTGGAGTCTGAGTTCCTAGAAAGCTCAACTCACTAATTTATTTTCCCACTTGACTTTTATGAGAAAGAAAGAAATTACAAATAATAGGAAAGATAGTTAATACATTTGAAGATGACTCTGGGGTACTTCAGGACCCTGAAGTAGCTTTTCAGTCATCAGAAAAAAATACAATTATCTTCAGTATCATTTTAGTGCTAACTCTTTAGCTTTATACCCTGGCAGGCAAACTGCATTAGACAGATACTTTGTGGTATGAGATTTGCCGTAGAACATGTGAGCATTAGATAAATCTGGAAAGACACAAAGCTAAAATAGTGCTGAAGGCAGAGGTGAGACACCTCAGAGAAGACAGCCAGCAGAAGGGGATTGGGATTGGGGGGCGGGGCTGTGGGGAACAGGAGACAGCCGTGGGGTTTGCTCCACAATGGATGGAATTTAACAAACTTGAAAAGACTATGCTGCAGGAGGCTAAGAAGGGGCTGAGAAGTCCAGCGTCCCTGGGTACAAAGGAGCATACTCCTTTTTTCACTGATTTTCTTCCCATTCTCTGAGAAACTGAAGCATACAACTACTGCTTGACACTTCCTTCCCACGTTCTGTACAGTACACCACAATCACCAAGGCAACCTGCCATAAGAAGGTTGCTGTTACTCAAAAGCTTAGAAGTATGCAGAGTGAGCAGCTGGCAGTCAGGGCAAAATTATTAGCGAACTCTGATAACCAAAGCATTCCTACCATGAGAAACTAACTTCTGCCTCAAGTTCTTCCAACCATGCAGGGGTGGGGGAGGGCACCAGGACCACAGGTTCTTTCAAAAGTTCGTGTAAGATGCTGAGGCCTGCCTTGGGACTGCCTGTCTTTCTCTCTCATATGCTCTCTCTCTCTCTTTTTTTTTTTTTTTTTTTTTTTTTTTTTACCAATGCTTGCCTTGTACACCCCTCACCCCTTCTGGCTTTTTCTTTTGTTCTTCTGGCTGTCTTTGTCTCCTTAGTCCTTCTTGCCCAACCTCTGCTCTCTTTCCCCTGCTTCCTTCATTTATAAATTGTTTAAATAAAGTGCCAAAGTATATGCTAGAATAAACTATGCAAAGTGTTAACTGTTAACTGTAGAGACTCCCTGTGTGTCATGGTAATTATTCAGCACATGTAGCTAATGTATTCTTAAACAGTAATCATTACTACTTGCTAAGAACAGGTAAAGCTATTAAGAGGGTCTCAAAACAGAATAACCTTTAACACATCTGAGCAATAAAAGGGTTTGTAGTAGAATTTATGAGGTTTCAAATCCCAAATTCTCATTTTAAGAAAAGAGTCATTTGGGTGGTATTTTCTACCCTCAAAGGACCAACTATTGCTACTGTCATATTTCATTATTGCATGAATCACTGCTATAAAATGGTTAGTTCAAATGAATTGGAATAGCATAGACAATATGTTCTCTAAATTTTCTTGACTTAAATCATGCTTGTAAGCCAAAGCACTTTCTATAAGTCAATTTTAAATGTGGTATACTAGAAAATTGTGTAGACTTTGATTGTAGCCCAGATACTAATTTCACACCTTATGTTATCCCTATGTTGAACTTGACTTCTCTTTCATCCTGACTATAATTTTCTCATCTGTAAAACAGGTACAATGCCAGCTTTGCAGGATTATCAGTAGGATAAAATCAGCATACTACAGAGACACAGCCACATCAATGTTCATAGCTGCTCAATTCACAATAGCCAGACTGTGGAACCAACCTAGATGCCCTTCAATTGATGAGTGGATAAAGAAACTGTGGTATATATATACAATAGAATATTACTCAGCCATAAAGAATGATAAAATTATGGCATTTGCAGGCAAAAGGATGAAATTGGAGAATATCATGCTAAGTGAGATAAGCCAATCTCAAAAAGCCAAAGGACGAATGATATCGCTAATAAGTGGAGGATGACACATAATGGGGGGGAGGGAAGGGTTAGTGTTAGGGTTAGAGTTAGGGTTAGGGAGGGGGGCAAGTATGGAGGAAGGAAGTACTGTATAGAGGGTAAAGAGGGGTGGGAGGGGTGGGGGGAAGGGGAAAATAACAGAATGAATCAAACAACATTACTCTATGTAAATTTATGATTACACAAATGGTATGCCTTTGTGCCATGTACAAACAGAGAAACAACATGTATCCCATTTGTTTACAATAAAAAAAAATACTGTATATATGTTAAACAAAAAGACATGAAAGACAATTTAAAACACTTTATCATCCCTATAACCATGTGTCAACCTTAACCTCTTATTAACCTAAGATTTTTTTTTTGCCCATTTTGCTTCCTGGAACTTTGTTTATTTTTATACAGTTTCATAATTAGAGTCTCCAATTTGAAAATATCAACAGCCCCCAATGAAAGCACCCAGAAACCACTCCGGACAGGGGAACTCAAGCAAGAGATTTTATTAACTAGACAGGCAGAGTGTCAGCCTACAGGGTGAGAGAGAAAATGAGAGTGTAAGAGAGAGAGGGGGGGGGGAGAGGGGGGGAGAGAGAGAGAGACAAGAAGAAGAAGAAGAAGGAGGAGGAGGGGAGGAGGAGGAGGGCGGAGAGAGAGCAAGGGCAAGAGCCAGCGAGAGAGTGTAAAAGCAAGGAGAGAGAGAGCATGGCAGGGGGAGCTATTCTTAAGCAATGGAATTTCAGGGGCCAATAATAATGGACCAATGGTTGTCGAGGAGGTTCAGAGCTAACAATCTGAACCAATGACTGCTGGGAATGTCGCCGGCTGACCATCTGGGTCCTAAAATGGTGAGGGGGGCCAGAATACTGGCGGCAGCAAAAAGCAGATTTGATGCCAATACCCAAGAAATATTGAAATTAATTTTTGTGGATGATCTAAATCATACAAAATGCTTGTTAATTAATAATTTGTCCATGATGCATTTCTATAAGCTTTGTTCAGATCCCACCAATTCCATTGATTCGATAGGAGGCATTTCCTTGTTATTATAGATGCTCCTTATTTGCCCCTTGGAACTCTCATCCATCCTGACATTAAATGTCATTATATTTGCAATTGTGTCTTTTACTTTTGCAAGACAGATATTCTAGGTCCAAGGATACATAAAAATACATACAATATTGAATGAAAAAACTTCTTTGATATTTAAGATTTCTACCCATTCATTTAAACACCATTTACTGACTATTTATGGTAAAAATACATTGGGAAATACAGAAAGGAAAAGACTTTTTTTTTTTTTTTAAACCTTCAAAGAGTTCAGGAGACAAATACCTGGGTCTGTATCACAATAGACTGAATTTAACAATTGTTTTTTAAATTGTATAAAAAAGTGTATAAGAAAGCATATTGACTGTTGTAGAAGATACAAAAACAAAGACAATAAAATGCTTTCTTAAAGCCTTATCGGCACATCCAGGATTGTAAGTGCCAATAAAAATAATAGTAATTTTAAATATTATAGAGCTCTTAGATTGTACCAAATATGCTTCTAGGTACCCCACATCTTATCTAGATTTAATCACCTTAAAAATCCTATTAATACTGTTACTATTCTGATTTTATACATGAGAAAACTAAGTGCAGACGTGAGCTAATATGTTCAAGATCATATGGATACTATGTTTAACAGCCCGTATTTGAATGCATACAATTGGATTCCCACTAACCACAGCGATATATTTCCTGTTAACTGACATGTAAACAAAAGTTAATATTATAGCATGTCTAATATAATTAGTATTAGTTATGGGCTCCTAATAGGCTTTTTTTTTTTTTTAGGGTGGCATAAGAGTTAAACTTTGAATAACAAGCAAGATTTTAGTGGGTTGAAATTAAGGGTGGAACTGGTATGGGGCTGAAATGTTCTAATTGGAGAAGGCAGCATCAACAAGGGAGCTTCCATGAGATGCTGAAGGGCGTGGTCTGAAAACAGTAAAAATTCTGTTTGGGGAAAAGCCTGTAAGATAGGAAGAGTGGAAATTAAAGCTGAAAGATGAGCCAGAAGAAATTCTACAGCAATGAGAACACTTTACATCTTTTCTAGGAATCTTCTACCTGACAAAGCTTGACAGCCTAATCTTTGTGAGCATTTGAAGAGGTCACCAAAGCTGTCTAACCCAAATAACTGTGACTCCTCAGTCCCTGAAACAATTCCTGCTGAGTCAGGGGCTACCAATGGGGTTTCTTCTTAAATGACTGCATAAAAATCATTCTTAACACATGGAGCTTTAAGAGACACTGTTGTCAGATAAACGGGTTGCAACCATCTCACAGAGCAAAGGTAAGGGCATAAGCTTCATGGTTTCTTTCCAGTTTTGTCATTGTCAAGATCCATGTCCAAGCTCCTGGACAAAATGTTTGACTCAAGTACCTTCATTTTTGAGAAGATGAAGCAGAAGATGAAAATCAATTCTTAAGGCATAGCAGAGAAAAAGAGAGGCAAGTTTTGAGTTTCCATTAAACAGAATAGTTTCTTGCCCCGAGAGAGCAGCAATCAAATGGTTACATTAAAACTGACACATCTTTACTAGTCAAAAAGTAAAAATGATAGTTTTTGAGAAGAAAAACCATCTCAAAAGTTAGAGAGAATTATGTCCTTGGCCTTCAAAAAAAAAAAAATACTGAAGTCAGGCAGTGGTGCTTCCCATACCTCTGCTCTTTTCTTCCCTGTGTTCTGCATTATTACTTGCTAAATCAATTGCAGCTGCTTACCTTGGTCCAGCGCATTTTAGCCCTTTCTTGGGACGTCTATAGCTCCCTCTGAGAATTTCACCCATAACTCCTTACCAATTCCCTAAGCTGTCTTGACTTCTCTACCAGAAAATTATTATTATATTTATAACAGCATTCTGAAAATATTTCACCAAACCACTAACAGCTCCCCATTTTATACAACCAATGAATTATGCCTTCAATGTCTTTTTCTCTCTGCATGATGTCCTAGATTAATGCACTATATAATGCTTGTGAATGCAACCATGTTTCTTCTTTAAAAGTCATTAAGAGGCTTTTAATAAACATTGAAATGATTAATGTGTTAATTGGTTCTAGATAATGTTTATCAAATATTTAGGAAGAGAAAATAAAGTACTGTATGGCAAATAATCCAATTCAAGGAAGTAGCTTTTTATTGAAAGAGATTTGCTTAATAGGGGTAGAATTTCAACACTAAGAGCTTTTTTTAAATACAAATGGGAAAAGAGGTAAGAATTAGCTTAAGTAAAAGTTAATGCAACATTAGGTTTGCAAATTTAATCAAACAAAGTTAAAACATGTGTAGTTTACATTACAAAGACAAACCCAAATTAGACTATTTGGTTATGTGTGACGGTTAACATGGATTTTACATTTATTAGAATTATTTGTTAATAATAATGTTCTGCATTGCAAAACTGATGATCTCCAAAAATCTTTTCTCCTTTCTATGTATCTGAGGACCTATTTGGTCAAAGTGGGAAAAAAAAAAAAAAAAAAAAAAAAAGCAATGAAATACAGTGACAACTCTAAATAATTATTGTGATATATTTTTGCTTTCACTTCTTAATTTTACTTCATTTTGGTGCAGGAATTGAATGCAAGTTCTTGCACATAATAAGCCCATGTTCTATGACTGCAGTACATCCCCTGCCCCTGATTTCACATCTCTAAGACAGGGAATATAAGACATAGAGATAGATTTTTCTCTCTCTTTCTGTTTTTCTCTCACTTCCTATAACTCTAAGTATGTATGAGGGTTTTTCTGTTCTTGTTGTTGTTCTTTTACACAAGCTAGCAAAAGTATTTTCAATTATTACAAATTTAATTTTCAAGCGATAGTAAAAATCAATGGGTGCTAGAAGTTTACATTTAATGTTTCCCTTAATGTTTGCCTTCCAAACAGAACAAAGTACATGTTCTGTGGGAAACACTTATTTTAGTGTTTTTGACAGCGCTAAAACTCTCAAAGACAAGACAAGAAAAGGCGCAAGAGACAGGGAATATGAATAGTTTCAGGGTCTCCTTTTACCTACCTAAATGTGTCCTAGAATTTCTAATGGGAAGAAAAGGGCTTACATTCCTAAGAAAACAGTAAATTCTCTATCTCTACTTGCTTCATGGTTAGCAGCTATTCCAGTTTAATACAAAAACTTGACTTACCTTCTACTGAAGATTCATTTCTACTTTGTTTCAGTTTTCCCCTTTACAGTCTAATAGAGACAAAGAATTCTAGTATTTTCTGACCTGAGACTTAACATTTTTCCATTTGACTAATATTTTTCCACATATTTTAGAATGTATTTCTGATATTACCTATGACTTAGAATGGGGAAATTGATATGCCTGATTTTTTTACTGAAGAATTTAGAAGGGAACTTAGAAGGGACAAAGACATCAAGATATATATAGAGGAAAATATGATTTATATGAGGAAAAATATAAAAATTAAACAAAAGTTGAAATTAGCAGAAAAATAACATAAAGGAGATTTTATGTTTTAAGACTTGAAGATTTATAGGATTGTATTAGTTCATTTTCCATTACTATAGCAAAAGACCTGAGACTGGAAACTTAATAAAAAAAGAAGCTCAATATTTCATAGTTCTGGAGTTTCGAGAGCACAGTGTCCACCTTTGTTCAGCTCTGGCGAGTCTCAAGCTGTACCACATCATGATGGGGGGACCACAGGCAGCAGAGATCCTACGGCAAACCGGAAGTCAGAGATCAGAAAGGGGCCATTGCTATTTCTATAACAATCCACTCTCAGAAGCAGTGCTTTGTGAGGTGAGCATGACACTCTGAAAGCTCCCAATACGAAACTTTGGAGGACCTGCCCAAACTGTCTCTAAACCATAGCAGGGATTTTAAGGAAATATATATCCTGAGTAGATAAGGCAGAAATCCTTTGTTTCATTATATAAACTTCTACTGAATTTTCTTTAGCATTTTTCTACACTGCAAGGATCTTGTGAGATAAATGCATTTTGGGATAAGTTTCAATATCCTTGGCAAAACTCCTATTGCTTAGGTCACATAAATTGTGATTATTCTTTTAATTGAGAAAGTCATTATTCAAGATTATTCTTATCTTCATCATTATTAAATATTTTTAAAATCATTTGGCTTTATGATGCAAATTGAAGCTGTTGGTACAATTATTCCTTGTGCCATGGGCAGTATAAAGCCTACAGATATTTATTCAGGTTATTATTTGTGTTTACAGTTCATGCCAAAAAGACTACCAGGCAATATCCTGATTCTCTAGTCTATTATAAAGATTTGTACAGCATGATATTGAAGAGCTTCTACCAAGTGAGTAAAGAATTAAGAATTTTTTGCCTTTTTTTGAGAACTATATACTTGCACAATTACCTCAATGCTGAAAACATGATACATTTACATATTTTTTTATATTTTAAGATGCAGCACATTTTATTATTCATCCTTCAGTGATGGAATTAAACAGGCAGGTCTTCTATGCCTGGCACTTCTCAGTCTGTAGGGTGCAAATGTTCTTTGAACCACATCACCATCTTTGTCTCATAAAAACCAAGGCCATATTGAAGAAGCAGAGGCAACAAATTATTTAGTTCAAAAGTGAAACTGAATGGAGTGGGCAGATTTTTAGAACTCAAAAGAGTAACCTTAGTTGAAGAAAGATTGTGAAAATTAGTCAAACATCCTGAGCCTCAGTTTCCTCACTTTAAAATTTGGAATGATAATGTTTATTTATAAATATTGCAATGGTGACATATGTGAATACTGATTACTGTGTTTCAATGAGAGAGATGTTAGAATATTTCATATAAAAGGAAATACTGTAAACACACACAAACATCTCTCTCTTTCTCCCTCTGTGTGTGTGTGTGTGTGTATACATATTTGACTTCATGATGCAAATTAAAGCTGTTGGCACAATTTACGTATATACAAACATATATGTACATATTTGTATACGTGTACACATACATAAGCTTATTTAAGAGGCTTATTTTTGGTACATTGTTATAGTTATTACTGATTTTTATGTAGGCAAATTGGAGACAACTTTCCTAATAAGTTTCTGGGTATAAAAATGTTTGTTAAAGTTTAACTCAAATGTAGTCAAATGGATTTTTTTTTTCTTATTTTGTCATTTAATTTCCCTTAGTGATATGGTGATGTTTGCAAACTTGCTTGAAAAGACCACAAAGAGATGATCTTTCATGCTTCATATAAAATTATTATTATTATTATTATTTTGTACCAGAGATTGAATCCAAGGCACTTAACCACTAAGTCGCATCTCCAGCCCTTTTAACTTTACTTCTTTTTTTTTTTTTTTTAATTTTGAAAAAGCATCTCATTAAGTTGCTTAGGGCCTCGCTAAGTTGCTGAGGTTAACTTTGAACTTGTGATCCTTCTGCCTCAGCCTCCAAGGTGCAAGGTAATCCACACTCCTAGCTTCTGCTTTGCTCCAATGACCCCTTACTAGTCACAGTCCACACTGTGGAGTCTCTGTCTTCCATATGAATGGGTGTCTTTGGTAAAGGCAACAAAAGAAATGTTTTATCTTTCTGAAATATTCTGTATTGTAGACAAGGGATTCACCTATTTTAAGAGCAAATGATACTAGTAACATTAGGTCTTAAAACTAAGAGTGGCTGATTCAAATGAGAACCAAGTTGGACTGAAATTTCAATGCACCATTTAAGACAGCCACAAGAAGAGCAGTGAAATTGGAATCTACAGATGCAACTTTGACTTTGTGTCCTATAGATTTGCATTGATTTAGGATTTTCTTTGATGCTCTTAGTGCCACAAAGTCTGATTTCCAGGCACCCTGAGAGTGAGGATTAAATGTTATTTGATAGTTTGCCTTCTGAAAGTGAAGGTAAAACTCTGTTGGTCAAATATACATAAGGACATTCTCTCTCTAGAATCAGAAAGAGAAAATATCAATATTATGTATTATTAGTGAAAGTTTGAAAATCAGCTGTTAATTTTTAAAAAATTAAAAACTACTTTTTAAATTTTATCTATATTTCACAAACACAATAACATTAAAATTATAAGGTTTTGAAATATCTTTAGTAGTCCTGTTTCATAATGTAAATGCTCATCAATTTTATGTCTGTGTTGGTGGATTGCTAGTTATAATTTCTACTAGGCTTATTACAGAAATTATTAGTAGAGAAATTATTATTATTATAGAAATTATTACTTTTGAATTTTAAAAACTTCTCTACCTGAATTTTATTTAAAATGGAATGAAAACACAAACACCAACAAAATTCTGTCTCCTACTCTACCCTGAAATAATGCCTGTGTTTGACATATATGTGTATATTTATGTGTGGGTGTGTGTGTATACATTTCATGAAAAGTATATATTCATAAGACATTAAAATAAGTATTCACATATTTTACTCTTTTTAAATCACATGAAAACATTTTTAACTAATAGTGAAGCAAAGTTATTATTTTTGAATATTGAAAAGAAACATCCCAAGGAATTTATGTTTTGGCTGACAATGCCTGTTGCTATTATAGATCTTATTATTTTTAATATCACTTTATTCAACATACAGATAGTTTTTTATTTTACTCTGCAAATGCAAATTGCAAGTGACATCAATTAGCTATTTCACAACATACATTTTTTCAGTCTTTGTTTTTCTTTAATATCATAGTAGTTTTTGTACAAGCTGTAGTCTCTTCTGCATCAGTAATATGCCTTTGTTTTAAATCTCAATGTGTGGCCATGACTTATATTAATCTTAAATTTTATTTAATTATAATTAAAATCATAAATATTTCAAAATATTGATTATAACATATATAAGTATAACAGTAACTCATTATGTCTTCATAAATAATTTTAAAACGTATTGCATACATACATAAAATCATTAACTGAGTTAATTGTTGACACCACTAAATTGGTGATTTCATTATGTATTAGGGTAGATAAAATTGCTTATGTTCAACATGGTAAGTGCAATACAACAATGCTGTCTTATAGGGCAATATTATTAAAGTGAAGGTAATCCTTTCTCAAAACAACAAAGTTGTATGCAATACAATGTATCCTACAATGTTTCAGTTTTAAGTTTAAATGATCAAAATCAGGATTGATTACATTAAAATTCTAGTCTCTTTGTTGCTTTTAAATGTTGCACAATTAAGGTTTTCATTAGCCACATGTGGTTAGGGGCTTTCTTACTGATCAACTTACACCTATCAACTTACATCTAGTGGATCATGTTATATTCCTTTAAGATTTGTGCTTTCAGTGTAGCACAAAAGGTACTACAATCTCAAAAATATGCTCATTTATTTGTTGAACTCAATTTTTGTTGCTACTTCCAAGTCCAAAACACTACAACATAAATGGTTTAAAGTCTTCACCCAATTGGAAAATTTAAGATTTTCCCTATTCCTCTTTTCTTGTTTGTGATTTTATATCATTTTTAAGTCAATCATTAATGTCGATTTTGTCCATTCTGAAATCCATCTCACTCTTCACTTCTTTCTTCTTTCCTCTTTTCTCCTGTAAAGTTTTAATTTAATTCTTTTTCCCTCTCATATATCATCTCTCCCTCCTTTGTTTCTTATTTTCTTAGTTTATTTGGAAGTTGGCATCATTTGAGTATTAGAATGACATCTATTTAGCTCAAGCATCTTGCATAAAATCACTCAGAGCGGTCAAAAAGTATCATGATGCATCCACAGGAAGCTCTTAACATCCATCAACAGACTTCTCCTCTGGTCGCCTTTGTCATTGAAGTGTGAATTCTACATAAGGACATCACAGAAGTCTATAAGGTCAAAAATGAAATATATTACTCTCCAGATGAAACACTCTGTGTGCTGATTGTCATTAGCATTCCAAATACGGATGTTTCAGAATGCCGCAAAAAAAAAAAAAAAAAAATATGTTCTTTATCTTTATTTCATTTAAAAATCTTTCATCTGATTTGTGGGATGGAAATACCAAAAACCAATAAGACCTTTGCTTTCTTTTCAGTAAATATGATGTAGATGAAACTGTTTGTTAAAATATCTCAAAGTAAGGCAGTTTTTTTTTTTTTTTAAATTGCAAGTTGGCATAGACATTATTGTTATATTCTATTTAACCCATTCCAAATAATTCTCTATGGAAAATGACAAATAAATATCACATTTTAACTACCAGTTCTTTCCCTTGATCTCTTATGTTAAATAGGGTAGAGGAAATACACTTGTCTCTGTAAAAAATTTAAACATTTTTACATATAGAAGAGAAATGTGCAAGAAGGCAAAAAAAAGAACAAAAACCTAAAATCAAATGTATCAGCTCAAATGTGGAAATGAATGTACAGTATTGATTGCATTTCCATATGATAGTTCAATCAGGTAAGTTTCTCATTTGCAGGTATTTCATTCCTCTTTAAAAGATGTGGGATCCTAGAATCTGGTGATTGGGTTTTCTGTTCTTTTAGACTCAT
The DNA here is from genome assembly GCF_902686455.1 of Sciurus vulgaris. Classification (NCBI taxonomy): domain Eukaryota; kingdom Metazoa; phylum Chordata; class Mammalia; order Rodentia; family Sciuridae; genus Sciurus; species Sciurus vulgaris. The sequence goes on along the minus strand of NC_136469.1, from coordinate 121,287,775 downwards.
TATCTTATCAGGAGACTTCATTTATCCCATCTCATCTGCTGCATCCCCCTGTGTAGGGTGCAGATATCTTTATTTCTAGAATATTAAACAGGATTAGCAAACTATAAGCCTTTGGCTAAATCTGGTCTTTACTCTGTTTTTGTGTGCTCCACCTCCAGCTAAGAAAAATTTAAGTTTTAAAGTTGCTTAAAAAATATATGAGGCAAAGATTATAAAGTGGCCTAAAGTTAGGCTAAATTATTTGCTCTCTGGCTCTCTGGGGTAAAGGTTGTTAATTCTTGTTCATAGGGCTTAAAAAAAAAACCCTTAAGATGTCACCATTTTTATTAAATACACTGTCATGCATGACTCTTTTCACAAATGCACTATTTGATCATGACTTTCTAAAACTTGTTTAACAAAAAGACTATTTGACTTCTTATGTACCATATTTTCCTGTTTATTCTCTTAAAATTACCAATTCCTCCTGCATGCACATGGAGCATGATTGTGTTGTCAATCCATGTTTTAGAAAACTCATGCTTCTTTTTCCATTAGAACTTATTTCTGCCAATATTCCAGAGAATTTCTTGTTTATGAAATTTACCAGAATAGCATGTTTGCTCATGGAGCATCAGTGCTTGAATACAATTCCTCAGAATATAATTACACAGATAACTGTTAAATTTTTTCTGCTTTCCTTTTGGTGTATAATGTGTGGCTACCATTTGTGAACTAACCTCTGGCACCAATAATCTAGGACATAAAATCTTGGTTTGAACTACTAGTCAAAGTGTGGATAAATTCTGATACTTTGAGAGAGAAGGCACATTTGTTCTTGAAACATTAACTTATTGTCTGAAGATGTATGGTCCACTATTTTCTTATCACTCACCTGCATTAGCATCTGATCTTTAAGAACGTCACATTATATGAAATGACAGCCTGCACCTCATAACCTTTCTTCTGTCTTGCATGTCATGGCATACTTACATTAAAGATGTTTCTTTGAATCAAATATTAATGATGTATGTATCTTTGGTTCTGCTTTAATAATAAAACTAAATGCAACCTTATTATTCCTTTCACACAGCAGATGTTGCAGATCAGGATTTTATCTCACAGACATGTAGTCTCCTTCGACTGGTTCCAACCTGCTTAAGTGTTGTAAAAATTCTGATTCACTGTATGCTTTCTCTCATTTGCTATATTTGGGTTAAGAATTAAACCATCTTAAGCCCACAGCACTAATTTTCTTAAATGACAATGCCTAAGAGAAGAGAGACTTAGAAATAAGGTGTTCAGACATACCTGAACAGTGCGAGTCTGTTACTCCAGCTACTTGGGAGTCTGTGGCAGGAGGTTGCAGGTTTGAGATCAGACTGGGCAACTTAAAGAGAACCTCTCTTAAACTAAAATAAAAATGGACAAGGCATGAAGTTTAGAGGTAGAGCACTCCTGGGTTCGATTCTTTGTACTAAGTGGAAAAATCATTTCTATAAGTAGAAGCAAAAAACAGCTTAAATCTCAAATTTTCAAATTCTGAAGATCTGTAGAAGTTCCTAATGCTAATTTTTCTAACAGAAATGAGATCTACTGAAATTCCTGTGGGCATGTCGGGACTTCAGCCACTCAAAGTTTTCTAGAAAGCGTGGGCTCACTCCACAGTGGTAATTCCAGGAGATCCTGTCAGCCATGTCAATCTTTCTTCCTGTCTATTTACCCTGACATTTCACTAGTCCCAGAGAGAAACATAAAAATTCCATTTCTATGCTCATTTTTTCAAGTATTCAAAATGAATTCCCTGAAGATCTGTAATTCTTCTTTTATGACTTTTTGAGTTACCACTTAATGGATGCTTTCCACATGTTAGAATCTTCTCCTACACAATAACTCTACGTGACATAATTATTGTTGTTTTTATTTAACAAAGTAGAAAACTGAGGCTTAAAATGATAGCCTAAAATCATATAATTAATCCTTGACAGAACCAGCATTTTATTCTAAATGTTTCCAATATTAGTAGCCATGAAATCGTTCACAATTCTATACTAAAACTCTTTATTGGACATGAGATGAAAGACCATTCAGTACTATATTCTTATGTCAGTTTGAATCTTCTAAGGAGCAGCACTAAACTGGATTGACATGACAAGTTTGATTGGGTGAAATGCCTGTGGAGAATAAGGGGAAAGAGTTAAGTAAATTTTGAATCTGATGCAGGTTGGACACCTCAGACAAAAACAAAGAAAAAGGAAGAAGTCAGTTTAGAGACTCATTCTACAGAATAATTTTGAGAAAGGTTTACTGAGACACACAAATGAGTGAGGACTTCAGTTGCTTCACTTTGCAAGAATGGGTCCTTGTGTGTATAGGAGCATACAATAGGATGATATCAGTCTGGTGATCTCAAGACTGTTAAGATGAGCTGGTCAATCCCCAGCCTTAGACTGATGGGAGCTTTAATATTTGTTTAAGAAAGCACTGAAAAGTCTCCTACCTTCTAGTTTCCTCAAGATGTCTCGTATCTTTGCTTAAGAGGGATTAAATAACAGTGCTCAGTAGATTTATAGATTTCTCAGGAATTTGGGAGTAGTAGGCCTGGGGAATAGAGTGACTTAGGGAGTGACAGGTCTGGAAAAATATACATAACTTTAAATTTAAAATTTATTCCCTTCTCTTTCCTTTGTGTCTCCTTTCTACCTAATTCTTTTTCCTTTTATCCTCCCTCACTAACTCCTCACATGAGTTTCTCTCCCTTCCTTTCCTGCTCTGTATCTTCCTGAAGTCATCCATCTTGGCAAGACTCCTTGAACCTCCAATCTAACCCTTCTCAACCAAGTGTCCTTTTCACAATGATTTACTACTTAGTAAGGTTAGAGATGAACAATGATTGTTGTTGAGATTCCTCCCAGGGAATTACATGTTATTAGATAATTTTTTTTTTTTTTTTTTTTTTTTTTTTTGCAGTGCTGGGGATTGAACCGAGGGTCTTGTGCTCACAAGGCAAGCACTCTACCAACTGAGCTATATCCCCAGCCCTATTAGATAATCTTGAAGTCCCCCAAAGCACTTTTACCATCTAAAAAAAAAAAAAAAAAAAAATTCTCAAATTATCCACTGAGCTTTGTTTATTATCCAGGGTGAGTAATTTTAGATTGAGACTAAAACTAACTGCTTTTTTGTGCTACTAACTTGCCTTAAGTACTTTAGGGGGAAAAAAGTTTATCTAAATGAAATTTTGAACTACATATATGTACACAAAACAAAACACTAAAATGAAGTATTGAAACTTGAATGATTCAGATAACAAAATGCTGCTGTTACAGATACACGCTTGATCTAATTTTTGACCTAGTTTCTTAGTTTGAAAGTCACTCAGACTTGTTATTTGTCTCCACAGTGGTTTTGATGTGCACTGTTTCACAATTGCACACTTTCATTTGCATTCTTCCACATCCAGGGTACAGTTCAGCTCCTCTTCTACCACCAGTTATTTTCTTTTTCTGAACTATTATCTAAATGTCAATTGTGATTAAAAAAATTAAGTAACAAGTTGATAAATCCTAGGATGGAAACATTAAAGGGCTTCAGAATATTATCTTAATTGTCTTCTAAGGTCTTCTTCATTCTTAACTCCCAGCTAGAGTTTTAAGCAATAAGGGGGGCATTTTAAGCCTCCCTAGGCCCAGTTCATTTTCTGAGTTTGCAGGTCAGAGCTGTCCCAAAAGGTTCCTTTTTCTGAATTTTATTTTGGAAAAGAAGAAAAAAAATCAGTCTTAAAAATACTTCTTTCTTAATTGTGACCTTTATACAGTAACAAAGATGTATGCCATTTACTTCATACTGTAAATCACAATAGTGAACAAAAATATCAATTGACATTAAAAATTAAAGATTTTGAAGTATTTGAAGAATTTTAAAAAATTTCCTACTACTGAATGTAAAGCTAGGTATGTTTTATTGACTGATTGATTCAGTCTAATTTCAGTCAGATTCCCTGTATAAATATTCAACTATCCAAGGGCAATATTACTTATATAAACACAATCATAACATTATAAGTTTTAGCCTTAAATTTGCATTATTGTAGCTACTTCATTTAAGTAACCCTCACATTCTACTCTTTCTTATATTAACTGTTCAATTATCATCAATTATACAATACTTAAAATACATGAGACTTTACTAATTGACTTAGCCCATAATGCATTTCATCTTGATTATTCCACTCTAAAATACTAATAAACTAAATTTTAATATACCAGTATGATATCAAGTCATATTATTGCAAAAGATGTTTTGCATCGTTATAAGGGAATGTCCCCTTGAAAATTATAATATGGACTTCTAGGACAGACAGGACACAGCTGCATTAACTGGACTGTTGAGAATAAATACATGCCCTGTATTCCATGTAGTGTGCATTTTTCATTCACATGCTCATCTGCCAAAACTTATGACTCTAAATTATGTTAACAGTTTTGGTTTAGGTCAGTGCACACAATTTAAACACCAACACAATAGCTTGTATTTTCTTTCCTTATTAAAAGTCTCTATTCAGCAGGGTAGATGCATTCAGAAAGCCAAAGAAGAGAAGGAAGTCTGTGGGCAGTCTTCCTTAGTTATTTTCATGTGAGCTCACATACTGTCTGACCTATTTTACTGATGTTGGGGAAATTTTATGAGCAATCTTTTAAATCCTGAAAGATCAGGTGCAAAATAAAGTATGTAGTATATAAACACACACATACACACAAAATGAACAAATAGTTGAACTGCAGGAATGTACATTTTTTACAATATTTTTGCTAATTCATGAATTGGACACACACACAAACACACACAGACTATTGTCATATTGCATATGACAATATGAGGGACTTTTTAGCTATAAAATATGTATGATGTGTGGAAGGCACTGAACTGCTTCACTGTTTTTCAGAGGAATGCTTACGTTTTGACCACTGAATAAATCAGCTAATGTCCTACAAGCTAAAACTGAAATGTCCTATGTTTAGGCTAAGTACAATTTAATTAGTGTAGAATTGATCACAGTAATATTCCTTATGTGTGGGAAATTCCATAGGTTGATGTTTTATGCATAAATATATATGCATGCTTTTGAAAGAGTGTTCTCTTTTTAAAAGCAAGTATTTAAACACTTGCTGCCTTTTCAGAGAAATCTTTTCCTTACCTTCTTATCTTCCTCAGAGATATTTTCTTGAACTTATAGTCCTATGTGTTATATTTTCACTTATTCAGGAGGTAACCTCTTTTGTATTTTTGCTCCTACAAATAAATGTGAAGTGTGTACATTAAGGTAAATTTAGTTAAATTTTATGTGTAAAATGTAACCATCATGCCACTATAAGATCCAGATGTAAAAGAGTTTGAGTGTTCCTCATTCCTTGAATAAATAACAACAAAAAACTAGATAAACTGTTCAGTGATTTTTTTGTTCCGTTAGAGAACTGAGATTGAAGGGTAAACTTCCACCTTGAAATTTGGATATAGACACATCCATAAAGAGGGAGAGCCAAAATCTGCTCACCTGGGGCAGGTGCTCCTGGAGAGTAAACTGATAGAAACACTTCCATGGTAATTTTGGCTAATTACTATAGGTTCAATGTGGACTAGCCTCAGGGTAGGAAACTGCAGGGAGCTTTAGTCTTATTTGTGTGGATTTTACTTCCAGGAATAACATCATGGTTTCATGATAAATTCAAGAAAGTTTCTCTCTTGTATCTAGAAGGGGAAAAGGAGAAAAGTGACCATTGTGAGATGTAGTTGAACCTTGAATAGCACTGGGATTAGGGGAATCAACCCCCTGCCAATTGGAAAATCCAGGTATAGCTGTTGACCCCTGCCACAGTAATAGGAGGTGGCAGCAAAACTATTGTGTATAACTATTATTGTACCATTAGTGTACAATGTACACTATAGTTACTTCTGTGCAGTTACAGTTTAAAGCTGCATCTTTACATTTGCTTAGATTTATTTTGCCTGTGAATGGCACCATGTATGATCCACTAGAATTTTGTGCATACATTGTGATGAATTATAACTTTCAAATATAGATTTGTGTATGTTTTATGGTGGTGATAAAATGGACTAGTATCTACATATTTTATGCAGTCATAATATAACATCTTAATTTTCTTCCCAAAGTTCAAGGCTACTCAGTTCATCTGTGAGTTTTTTAAATTATCACAAATCTCCAAAAATATTCTAGACCTAAGTGGACCTTCTCATTTCAAACCTATACTGTTCAAGGTCAACTGAATGCTCAAAACATTCTCAATAACACATACATACTTGCCAAAGGAAAGAACTTTGCCTCAGTTTTATTTCATGATGGGATGGGAATTCCTCTATTTCATTTATCTAGCAAATGGAGAATAAACACACAATCAAAATTTTTACAACATAATAGTGGAAACAAAGTTGAAGACTACAGGTTTGTGAGATAGAATGTTGATCTGGAACACTCTACTGTGTGAAAAGAATAGTAAGGTTGCATTTCATTTTATATTAAAGAAGAACCAAAGATATATAGAACATTAATATTTGATGCAAGGAGACATCTGTTTAGTATAAGAGTACCATGACAGGCATGACAGAGGGAGGTTATGAGATACAGGCTGTCATTTTATATAATGTGACTTTCTTAAAGAACAGATACTAATGCAGGTCAATGATAAGAAAATAGTGGACTATGCATCTTCAGACATTAAGATACAGCTTAAAGAAGAGAAAACATTAACTATAACTCAACATTTTGACAAATTAACATGAAATTTCACAATGAGCTCTTGGTTGCTTGGTTTATATTACTTAACAGAGCATGTCTACTCTTTAACAGAATAATTACAATGCATATCAAAAGAGTGAAAAATGAAGTCTGAAAGAGAAAAGAATCATCATCGTCAAACCCAGATATAATGTATAATGTGGATTTTGTACTTATCAAGCCTATTGTTTATTATGTTAAAGGCTCTACTACAGAAAGTGAGCATGGCAATAGAAAAAATGGGTAATGAAAGCAGGGATATGATGATATTAAAAAGAATCAAAGTAAGATACTGGAAATAAAAAAAAAAAAAAAAAACACTACCAGAAATGACGTTGTCTACATCAAATATTAATGTTCTACATGTCTTTGGTTCTGCTTTAATAATAAAATGAAATGCAACTTTATTATTCTTTTCACACAGAAAGTCTACAATAGGCTCATCAGTAGACATTACAGAGATGCAGAAAAAATCAGTAAGTTTGAAATATGTCAACCAAAATGGAATGAAAACAAAAGTTAATAAATCTCAGAATCACATAGAATAACCATTTTCAAAATTAAAATCATATAACATAAGCATAATTGGAATACCAAAATCAGAGAGAGAACAAAGCAGAATGAATATTTGAAGTAAACATGAGAGAATTTGTCAAAATTAGTGACAAACCTCCACATTTCAGATTGGAACACCTAAATGAACACCTAAAATGCTAACATTAAAATACAGAACAACAACAAAAACACATCTGTGCCTATCATATTCAAAATGAGAAAACAAAGATAAAAACAAAATATTGAAAGAAGCCAGAGGAAAAACATTCTTTACTGAGGGAGTTTTGTTGGTAAGAATTATACTTGATTTCTTGTCAGATGCCACAAAGCAAGAAGAGAATGCAGTAAAATACATAAAGTTTTAGGGAAAATAGACACCAGTCAAGAAATCTATGGCCAGGGAAATTACCCTTCAAATGTGAAGAAATAAAATCTCTCCAGAAAAACAAAAAGAGAGAGAGTTGTTTGTCACTTTACCTGCATCTGGGCACATGAAAAGAAGGTATTCAAGCAGAAGGACTGGTCAAAAATGACCATCCTCAGATCTACATGAAGAAAGAAGAACAACAAAGGAATAAATGGAAATAAATTTAAAAATCTGTTTTTTTTTCTTATTTTAATTAATATAAAAGATAACTGTCTAAATACACAATATTCACAGTAACCATGTATTATTTGATTAGAATGGATAAATAAATGAAATGACTAGCAGCGGAGTCAGGAAAAATAGGAGGGAGGAATTGTGAATAGTCTAAGGTCCCTGCATACACACAGCTTGGTGTACCTGTATTTGAAGATGAATGTAGATTAGTTTAAAATGTGCATTATATTCTCTAGGGCAAACACTAAAATTTTTTGAAACTATAATTGTGAAGACATGAGATAAAATGGAATTATAAAAAATCCACAATTAAAACTGTAGAAGACAGGCTATTAATGAGAAATGACAAAACAAAGAACAAATGCAGTAGAAATATGTACAAATATGGTGCATATTAAACCAGCTATACCAATGAGCATTTCATTTTTAAAGTAAAGTAGACTAATTTATTTTTAAATAATACATAATAACTATACATATTTACAGCATATGAAGGGATATTTATGTATATATATGTTTACATATGTGTGTGTATGTGTATAAAATGTGTACTGATCAGATTAAATAATATACCATTTACATCTGTTTATGATTTCTTTATGCTTAGATCCTTTGTGCTATTCTTTTCTAGTTCTTTGTAAAATATATAATAGGCTATTGTGAACTATAGTCACCATAGTGTGCTGTAGAACACACTGATCTCCCCTGTTTATTTTTTTACTTGATATCTGGGCTGCCTCTCCCTTCCCCTTTCCCTTTCTAGCCTCTAGTAATTACTATTGTACTTTCAGAATGACTTTTTTAGCTTCTACATATGAAAAGAATATGTGGTATTTGTCTTTCTGTTCCTAGCTTATTTTACTTAACATAATGTCCTCCAGTTCCATCCATATTGCTGCAAATGACAGGATCTCCTTCTTTTTCATGAGCCAGATAACTTATTTTATCTATATACCAAATTCTTCCTTATCCATTCATTTATCCATGAACACCTAAGCTGATTCCATAACTTGCTATTATAAATACTGTTGGAAAAAAATTCATGAGAATGCAGACAATCTCTTTGAAATGTTTATTTTGTTTCCTTTGGAGATACACCCAGAAGTGGAATAGCTGTATCATATGGTAGATCTATTTTTAGGTTTCAGTGAATTTTCATACTATTCTCTGTGATGCCTGCCTTAATTTACATTCCCACTATCATAATTTGAGAGTTTTCTTTTCTACATATTCTTGCCAACCTTCGTAATTTTTAAAATTTTTTCATAAGAGCCATTCTGACAGACATGAGATGCTATCTCATTGTGGTTTTAATCTTCATTTCCCTAATGATTAGTGATGCTGAGCATTTTTATTTTGCTTGCTGATCATTTGTACTTTTTCCCTTTGAGAAGTATCAATTTTGGTCATTTGCCCATTTTTTAAAATTGGATTATCATTTTGATTTTTAGTTTTTTGAGTTTCTCATACAATTTGGATATTAATCCTTTATCAGATGAATAGTTGGCAAGTATTTTCTCTCTTTCTGCATGCCATCTTTTCACTCTCCTGATTGTGTCCTTTGTTGAACAGAAGCTGTTTAGTTTGGTGTAATCCCATTTCTGTATCTTTGCTTCTGTTTTCTGACCTTTAGGGGTCATATACAAAGCATCATTATCTGTACTGATGTCTCAAAGTTTTTGCTCTGTTTTCTTCTAGACAGTTTCAGTTTCAGGTCTTAGATTCATTTTGTGTTGATTTTTGTATAGGGTGAGAGATAGAGGACAAATTTCATTCTTTTGCACATATATATCAAATTTTCCTAGCACCAGACATTGAAGAGACTGTCCTTTCTTCAAGGTATATTTTTGGTCCCTTTGTGGAGAATCAGTTGGCAGTGGATATGTGGATCTGTTTTCAGGATCTTTACTTTGTTCATTGGTCTATGTGTCAGTAGCAGCACAATACTTTCTTGGTCACTATAACACTATAGGGGGTGGTATGGGAGATCAGAGATTGCCATGTCTCCTGCTTGTTTCCTTTTGGTTAAGATTTCTTGTATATTTGGGATCTGTTGTGCTTCCACATGGATTTTTATCATTATTTCTAAGTCCTTGAAGATGTCTTTGCTATTTTGATGTTTATTGTAATGAATCTGTAAATCAGGTGTCATTTATTAATTCTTTGATTCTTCACCATGAGAAATATATATATATATATTTGGTTTCTTCTCTAATTTCTTTTATCAGTGTTTTGTCACTGTAGAGATCTTTCCCATCCTTGAGTAAGTTTATTCCTAGATATTTTATTGTCATATCTATTGCGATTGGGGTTGCTTTTATAATTTTTTTTCTCAGTAAGTTTGCTATTGGTGTATAGAATGATATTGTTAGATGTTAATTTGTTAGGCATTTTTGCAGAATTTGCTCATTATTTCTACCACTCTTTAAAGGAGTCTTTAGGTTTTCTATATTTAGAATCATATCATCTGCATATGTTTAGTTTTACATCCTCACTTCCTATTTTATGCCTTTAAATTCCTTCTCTTGCCAAACTCTTCTTGCTAAGATTTTCAGTGATAGTTGGAAGAAAAATGGTGAAAGGGCACATCCTTTTCTGGTTCCAGATCTTAAAACACTTTCAGCTTTTCCTCATTCACTATGACATGGGCTGTTGGTTCTTTATATACAATCTTTATTACATTAAGTTATGATTCTTCTATTCCTAATTTGATCAAAGTTTTTGTCACAAAACCAGTTCTAATCTTATTGAATACTTGTTCTGCATCTACTGAGAGAATCGTATGATTTTGTCCCTCATTCTGTTCATGTGGGGTATGACATTTTTGATAAGCATATGTTGAGCCATTCTTGCATCCCTTGAATAAACCCCACTTGATCTGGTGAAAGATCTTTTTGATGAGCTTTGTATTTGATTTGCTAATATTTTGATGAGAATAATTTACTGTATGATAACCAGGACTACTGAGCTCTCATTTTCTTTCTTTGTTGTATGCTTATCTGCTTTTGATATCAGGGTAAAACTGGCCTTGTAGAATATATTTTCAAGAGGTCCCTTACTTTCAATTTTTCGGAATTGTTTGAGAAGAACTGACCTTAGTTTTCTTAAGAGTTTGTTAAAATTTATTTGTGAAGCCATCCTGTCTGAGGGTTTTTCTTTTTCTGGGAGATTTTTTATTATTGATTTTCTCATTATTCATAATTGGTTTCTTCAACTTTTATGGTCTTCACATTTTAAGTTTGGTAGATTTGTGTGTCCAAAATTTATTCTTTTCTTCTAAGTTTCCCAATTTTGCCGTCATATAGTTACTTATATTAGTCCCTAATGGTCCTTGAATTTCTCTGGTATCAGTTTTAAGAATTCTTTTTTTATCTTTGATTTTATATGTTGAGTCCTTTTTTGTGCTTGATTAGTCTGCTTAATTGTTTGTCAACATTTTTTAACTTTTCATAAAACCTACTCTTTGTTTCATGTATCTTTTGGTTTTATTTTAGTTTAGTTACTATTTTTTTTTTTCTAGTCTGAAATTTGTTATTTATTTCCTTCTACCAGTTTGGGTTTGTATTGCTTTTGCTTTTCTAGTTGGTAGAGATGCATCGATAAGTTGTTTATTTGAAATCTTCTATCTTTTTTTGACATAGGTGTTATTGCTACCAACTTTGCTCATAGTCCTAGTTTTTGCTATATCCAGTAAACCTAGCATGCTGTTTTTACATTATTTTTGGTACTGGGGATTGAACTCAGGGGCACTCTACCACTGAGCCACATCCCTAGCCCTATTTTATTTAGAAACAGGGTCTCACTGAGTTGCTTAGCGTCAAAACTTTTGTAAGGCTGGCTTTGAATTCAGGATCTTCCTGCCTCAGTGTCCTGTGTCACTGGGATTACAGACGTGTGCCACCATGGCTGGCCTGTGTTGATGTTTCTATTTATTTCAAGAAATTTATTAATTTCCCTATTGATCTGTTGTTCATTCAACAGCATGTCATTTAATTTCCAGGTATTTGTACTAAGGGAATTTAAAGAATGTCAGAAACTGGTGACCCTCACAATGCATTGGGCTAACAGATGTGCCTTACTTGTTTCTGTTTTTATTGTGCAAATATATGTTTGCATGTTTTAGATGCCAACATTTAAAAATTGGAATTCTTCAGATGAAATATGGGTTTCCAGCTTCTTTGAAGGAGCAACACACTGGTCAGTAGCACTGTTTCTCTAAAACAGAATCTTGGAGCTTCCTCATCTAGTCCATTGTGCAAGGCCGTTCTGGCCATTTGTAAACTAGCTCCTAGTGAGGAAAGGATTCTTTGAAATTTATGAACAATATTGATTTTCTGAACATGCTAAGGGAAAAGACTCCATAACTTTTGTGTTTGGAGCTAATGCTTTAGAGAAAAATGGCACCAGTCTAAATCTATTGTTCATGTTAAAAATCAAGTATATTTAAATTGACAGACTCGTTTTATCTTTCCCTTCCATTCTTTCTTTCCCACAGATCCTGATTCCAGCATTAAAAAAAAAAAAAAAAATGCTTTTGCAGCAAATCAATAAGTATTTATAAAGCTCAACTCACGAATTGTTAAACTGCCCTTATTTTTTCTCCTGTCACACAGAAACATTAATTTAGCTTAATATTTAATGTTTTCTTATATTGACTCTGTCTTCTCTTTGAACTATAACTGCTGTGTGGCTTTAGTATGCACCATGAACATTACATAATTTTAAGATTTTATTCTGGAGTCACAGCTTTCCTATTCTTTGTTGTATATGATTTTTAAAAAGTCACTAGCAGGAATTAATGAAGCATCAAAAACAGAAATAGATATAAAACATAGTCTTTATTCACAGGACTAAAGTGTGGTCTTAAATATTTAGCCATAAGCAAAAACAATTAAAAATAAGACAAAATCTATTAATCCATATGTAAATTTTATACCTCTCTTAATTGCATTGATATAAACTGAAATTTGAGTATCAGTTCTTCAGCCTTTTTATTTACAAAAAGAAATTGTGTCCTTATGTTGATACCCTTGTCTTAATTTAACCAACTGTCAGTGAAATGTCAGAAAAACAGAGCTCTTCACAAAAATCATGTATTTGTATTAAATGAATTCATTGACTCATGTCACAATTGTCATTGAAATTACCATTTGTAATTTGATTATAAATACAGTATAAACGTGTCTATTGTAGATGAGCCCAAAGTTAGTATAAAATTGCTCTAAATTGACACATAGTATGTTCTATTTAGTTGCAGTAGTTTAACATAGATTATATAACTAAATCTTGTTATAACAAGTGTGTGTCCCAATCATCTCAAATATTTTAAACGTCAGTTGGCTATGGAAAAAATATTGGGATAAAATCATATTTACATATTCATTTGAAAAAGCAGGTTAGACTGGAGGGTTCATACTCAAAGGCTGTAAGATTAGAGAACCCAAATGTCACCACATATTGTTCCTTTCCCCAGCAGGTGTCCCCACTCAGGGTCCCAGAATGGGTTCACAAAACCAATGGAACTGGAGAAGTTACTTCCAAAAAAATTATTAAGCTAAACAATAATATTCCCTTGATCAATTAAAAAAAAGAAAAAGAAAAAGAAGGGAAAGAAAGGAAGCAAGGACAATTAAAGGAATATTATTTTGCTAAGGAATATATAATAAGTACAATGTTGCTTACTAAAGTATTTTTAGAGGATTTTTATGCCCTGGGGACAAAAAAATCACATGAGAAAAGGCCTCAATCATAATAACAATAACAATAGCTTCTGACCTATTTTATAGATTTCCATTATTTACAAATAATTTTTTCTAACCATAATATAATCTCATTTAATTCTCATAATAGCCAGGTAACATACATCTCACTACACATTGCACATTTGGAAGCATATTAAAAGTGGTAATGCTTTGTGCCTAATTTCTTACTAAGAATGAATTAGAATAGCAAATTGCTTTTATGTTTTTTTTTTTTATTTAAGGAGTTGTTTATTGGCCACCTGCTACTTATCAAATATTCTTCCCAAGTTCTGGAGGTAGAAAAACGAGTGTATACATAATCCTATCCTCTGTGAGATCATGACCACATAGGAGAGATTCCCTTTTTAACTATAACACAGATATATGATATGTGCTATATGATTTTGCAAAGCTAATTAGTGTACACACCAGCATGCTAATGGTGTGTTGATAAACTGCCATTCTGGGAGCAAAAGGGAGATAATCATAATATGTCAATTTCTTTGGTATAAATATTCCCACCATGGCTGATTTTAAACTCTTAGCAACTTAAAAATTGGTTTGGGGTCAGCACAGTGGTGCACATCTGTAATCCCTCGGCTCTGGAGACTGAGGGAGAAGGATAGCAAGTTCAAAGACAGTCAGAAGAATTTAGTGAGACCCTAAGTAAGTTAGCCAGAACCTGAATAATATGTAAAAAAAGGACTGGGGACATGGCTTCGTGATTAAGCACCCATGGGTTCAATCTCCAGTATTAAAATAAGAACAACAACAACAAAACAATAATAATAATGGGTTTGGAATTTCTGAGTATTTTACAATCACTTCTCATGTGTGGGTTTACATCTACTCCAAGCTACCACTCTCCATGTGATGAAAACTGACATCTGCCTGGGGTGCAGTTGAGAATGAATTCAGAATAGACAGAATTTGAGCTTAGCCTTGAGGATGAGGAAAATTGTAGAACGTGAAAGGTGAAGAACAATTTTCCTAATAATTATAATAAACTTCAAATTTACAAAGTTGTTTTTCAATAGTCCATGTGTATATGTATATGTAGAAGAGAAAATGGAATAAGACTGAAGTGAGAAATTATCTTTTAAAAATGTAGTCAATAATTTAAAATATTTAATAAAGATATTTATCAAATCAGGCATAATACATATGTATGTGAAAAGTTTTATCTGTATTTCTAACTTTGCCAGTCTACACTATACAGTTCATGAGAAACCTTAGCTATTGAATGAGGATGCTAGAATAGTATTTTTTAATCTTTTGCTATAGTATTTGAATTGCCTGGTTAAAAAAAAATAAAAAAAAAAACAAGAAGGGATTTTTCTTAGTGTTTATTTGCTCCTTTACTCTCTCCTTTTATCTCCCATTACTATTAACATTATTTGGACAACTGTTATGTGTTAAGTGTTAATAGCTGTTGAGGAGTTTGGATGCATATGCACAAATACTGTGAAAACTTCATGTCATAAGTTGTCTGGTACTGACAAAATATCAGTGGGGTTTTATCTATCTTATTATTAGTCCAGAAAGGTGATTTTCTTTCTTTTTTTTTTTGTTGTGGATCTCAAAGAATTTGAATTATGGCAGCTTGCTTTCAAATTTTAAAACGTCTACTTTTAATTAATAAAACTTTATAAATAAAAAAGTTTTATTCATATAAATTCATGTGCATATAGTTTATTCAAACATAATTGACATGTCATAAAATTAATCCATTTGTAGTGTTCAATTCAGTAGAATCACCTCCATCAATTGTGTAATATTTTCAACATCCTAAGAAGAAAGCTAAAACTTATTTGTATATAATATGAGTATCATGCCAAGCCCACCCCATGGAAAATATTAATCTGCTTTCTCTTATTGGCCAATTCTGAATATTTCAGGTAAGTGGAATCATATACTATATAGAGTTTTGTGAATGACTTCTATCACTTAGCATGATGTTGTCAAGGATCGTTTGTTCTAGCACTTACCAGTGATTTTTCATGGATGAATCATATTCCATCACATGGATAAAATACTTGTTGGTTTATTCATCAGTTGATGGACATTTAGTTTTTTACCATTTTTGCATATTATATATAGTGCTACTGCTATGACCATGTATATACAAGTTTTTAGGAAGAAATATGTGTTTTCAGTTTTACTCTGGATATAAATAATTGTAGAACTGCTTCATTATTGAGTAACTGAGAATCAGACAGTTTTCCAATCCTTCTATATTATTTTACACTCCTGTCTTCATGTATGTGGGTTGTAATTTCTCCAAATACTTACCAATAGATTTTGGTGGGTGTGAAATAGTATCTTATTGTGGTTTTGATTTGATTTCCTGAAATTTCCAACATCAGTTTATCAATCCTAAGAGACACATTGAAGATAGAATACACACCATTCATTCCAGATTTATCCCTAGTGATATATCATCTTGAACACTTATTTGTAGATATATTAGCTATTTGTCTATATTTTTTGGAGAAAGGTCTATTCACAGTCTTTGCAAAATTTTTAATTTTGTCTTTTTATTATTGAAATTTAAGTTTCTTTGTATATTCCAAACACCAGTTATTTATTAAATACTGGATTATAAATATTTTTTATCATTTTGTTTTGTTATTTTCATTTTCTTGATTATATCCTTTGCAGGCAATTTCACATGTTTCAAACCTGTGAAATCCAATTTCTCCATATTTTTTTATTTCATAATTTGTGGCTTTTAGTGCTATATCTACAAAACTGTTGGTAATCAGAGAGCAAGGATTTATTACTAAATTGTCTTTTAAGACTGTTGCAGTACTAGTCTTAAGCTTAGGGATCTTTATTGATTTAGTTTTAATTTTTTCTCCTCATATCCCTCCCCCTCCCTCTCCTCTTCCTCTTCCTCTTCCTCTTCCTCTTCCTCTTCCCTTCTCCCCCTCCTCCTTCTTTTCCCTTAAATATTGAACCCAATGCCTTGCACAAGAAAAGCATGCTCTCTATCACTGAGCTAGATCCTCTGCTCTCACTAATTCTTTTTTTTTTGTTTTTTTATTTGTTCTAATTATTTGTACATGACAGTAGAATGCATTTATACATTTTGATAGATGATACATAAATGGTGTGTAATTTCTCATTTTTCTGATTATTCACATTGTAGGATCACATTGGTCATGCAGTCATATATATATGCAGTCATATATGTATATAAGGTAATAATGTCTTGGAGAGCAGCTCCAAATTCTCTCTTTGGGATGTGGATATTTAGTAATCCCAACACAATTTGTTGAAATTATTATTTTTCCTTACTAATTGACTATATAATATAAGGACTTTGGGATTCTTTGACTTTTAATTTTAACCCATTGTATGCTTATTATTATGTAAGTTCCTCAATGTGTTGATTATCATCACTTTATAATAAGTTTTTCAAGAGGGAAGTTTGAGTGATTATGCAAATGATATTTTTATCCATTATGAAAGACAATATAGTCTAATAATTATTACTTTATGCAGTGGGCTTTTAAATTAAGCAGGAAAAGTATGAAAAAAATATATTTATACCATCTTTCATAGTTTCCTGTGTAGTTAGTTACCTTTACTGGTGTTTCTTATTTTATTTTTATCTGGATATTAGCTAATGAGTAGTGTTCATCTTTTTTCGGTCTATGGGCTCTTATTAGTATTTCTTGGAGGTCGTGCTTTTAGAGACGAATGCATTCAGATTGTGTTTCTCTGAGAATATCTTAATTTATCTTTCTTCCTAAAAAGAGTTTTGATGGATATAGAAGTTTTGGTTAAAAATTTTTTTCTTTCATCATTTTGAATGTGACCTTTCACTGTTTTTTGTCCATCTCCATACTAATGGAGTTTTGCAACTGCACAGGAGATGCACATACCACTTACCTGGTATTCCCCTATGTTTCCCGTTGGCCTTATGCTGGTCTCAGTGGTGTTGTTGCCTTAATAAGTTGTAATGTTAAGATGTTGTCATTGATATTTTTGGATAAATATATCCAAAGATATAACTATTTTCACAGACTCAAGATCAAATAAAGACATTCTTGGAATGAAATTTTATAGGGAGCTAACAGACATGTGAAGTGGTGATGATTTTGTGATGATGAAGTTCTTTGGGAACTGCAGTCTCACTGACCCTACTCTAGTGGCTGCAGTCATCTTTTAGGGGTACCATCATCTCAGGGCTATGCAAGCCATCTCAGCCCAAAGTCAGACACCCCAAATAAAAGTGCTATTGCTGTTGAAATAAGGAGAGTATGGAGGTAGTTGTTTTATCATGACAAGGCTTGTTAGTATTACAAAAAGTAAGAGCTGATGTCAATTTTCATGTCATTAGACTATGAAGGGAAATACTGACATACTACTACTGGAATGAAACAAATAATATAGCTTGTCACTATTTTGTCTCTTTTTAATATTTTAATTTTTGCCTTGAGGAATAGACTTGAAGATTGAAGAGTGTTAAAAGAATTCTTAATAGCCTTCTTAAATGGATTGCTATTCTTCATGAGAGAGAGGACAGAAAGAGGGAGAGAATGATTGGATGTCAGTGTCCTAGGCCTGACTCTATATTGTTGGGATTGAATTTAAAATAAGAGAGTAATTACTGAACAAAAAACCTCCACAGTAAGTATTTTTCTCCTACTAGTTCCTTTGTTCTTACCCTCCCTAATTAGTGGACATTTTCATAATCTCAGCCTTGCCAATCTGTTTCACTGGCCTTGATCTGCTTATGATGCAGTTAACACAAAAATCCTTTCAAACATAGACTGGGAGGCAGTGTGGTGTCACCACAAGTCCTCACCCAGGCATCTGGTCATTTGGACTCTGGTCCTGCTTCCATTTGTACCAGTTGTGTAGTGTGCACCTCACATAATGTCTCTTTGTCTCTGTTTCCTTAACTATTGTGGTGAAGATGATAGTGTAGATAAAAAGTTGTTTTGAGTTTCTTTGAGTTCTAAGTTTCTATAACTAAATATATCTGTATGTATATTCTTTTTCTTTCTGGAAGTCCTCACTTTAACCTTTTAGAAGAAAAAAAATTTTCTCAAATTCTCAAAATCATCCTCTTTTATACAGAAACAGTGTTGCCTAGGTCTCCTGTTTTTATCCTATTTCATCTTGCAGCATCTCATATTCTTTCTATTAGTGTCTATGTGGTGGCATTCTGTTTGACTAACAGGTATACAAACTTCATGTACAGCGTGCTTGATTATTTTAACCAAAGAACCTGAATGTGTCTCCAGTAAAATGCAAATATTCTCAGCATGTTTTATTTTAATTATAATCAATTGAGAATCAATGGTTGACCTTTCTCTCAAAAGGAGCTTTGCCACGTGCTGGATACAGGAGACATTTTCCTAAGTTGCTCATTTATATCAAGTGAATATATCATTTAGACTTCTGCAAACTCCAGAATTTTTTACATAGTTCGCTTTTTGTTTCTTTTGACGATATTGAGGTTGAAAGTACAACTGTGAAATATGATATTATTTCTAGGAAGATTACCTTTAAATGAGAATATTGTGTTCATATGCTTTTCAGGTGCTGAGCATTCGCTTGCTTCTTTTTTACATAATCTATTTATTTTACTCCAAGTTTTATTTTAGGGAAAAGATAAACTTCTTTCTTTATATTCCTTAGTCTCAGTCAGTTTGATGACTCCTCCCCCTCTTCTTCCTCTTTTTTCTACTTTCTTCAAAAGTTGGAGATCAAGAGATTGAAAAATTTTAATAAAAAACTCAGAAATTGATGGTTACATTTACAATATTTTAATATATATGCAATGAGGTGAAGTGAGGAGAGAATAGGACCAGACACTGTAAAATCATATGCATCTTTAACATACTTTCTTAGATTATAAATGTTGACACTGATACTCATAATAACTAACTATTCTATAAACATTAAATGCTGCCATATACCATTTAAAGCACTTTAAATATATTAATCCCCCCCAAAAAAAACCCTATGATTTTTAAAATCTTCACAACAACAATGCAATGATGTAAATACTGCTATTATACTGATTCTACAAATAGAGGCGCACTGAGGTTAAGTAATTTGCCTAAGGCCACGGAGCAGACTCCAGAGTGAAGTCCATAAATTATAACACTAAAAGAAATTAGGCAAAGAGACCAAGAAGCAACTGTCGCTTCTCTCTGGCTTGCATTGTTATGTATCATCCTTGCTGTGCTGGGTTTTCAGGAAAATTAATTCTCCATTTCACATTAAAGTACAAAATCAGGTTGATCTCCACACTCTGGCAACAACACCAGGTTCTTCTTGCTTTCTGACTGTGTTTATGTTTTAAAACAAATACATTAAGTGAAAGAATTGACTGACTGCACGCCTCCATCAATTTTAAACCTTTTCTGTTTGTCAATTTTATTCATTTGTATATCATTTGAGGTCCTGTAACCTTACCATGTTAAAGTGCATTCCATGAATCTTGATACCACTATAAATTGAAAATAATAATAAAAAAACCTCTGGCCTGTTTTCCTCATACTAGTTCCATAGTGTTCCGTTTCTTTCTCTAGATGTAGTCCTGACTGACTATTTTAGGCAAACTTCTACATGTACTTTCTATTGGCTGAGAAAAAGAAAAGTATAAAAAGGCCTCAGGCAAATACTAGAATTGATTTGATAAGACAGGGAAGGACAATTAACAGGGCATGATGATATTTTTCCCCCAGTGGGGAAAATCAAGGTATCAAGTTGCAGATGACTGATCCTCAGGAAGCCATTGCCTGTGGAAGTAAATGATGGAAGTTAGAACCATTTCATCTCTTTATTGTTTAGTTCTACCATAGAATTAAATTTGTAAGCTGCTGTTAACATTTTCGTTATTTATTATATATACCTTTTGAAGCAGAATAGTTTCCTAACTACATTTAAATATGATAAATGAGACAGAACTAAATCATAATAACCTTTTTCTTAACACTAGTACACGTATCAATATATACCTACACCCATGCCCATTTAAATGTTTTCTAGTTAGAACCTTGAGATCTTTCCAAAACCTTTTATTTTCCTCATCTTGTATTCCCAAAGACAGTGATTTGGATGCTATATTGTGAGTTGCAACTCTCCAATATAACATGGAACATATTTAATCATTAATTAGAGGCACATTGATGTCAGTTGTGTACTGGAACTTTGTGATAAAAAATCAGTTAAGTTTCCATTCTCACGAATCTTGCATAAAAAAAAATCTTAATCACATAAGATCACACACTAATGTAAAAGTTCACCTGTGATTAAATGTTCTAAGAAAGACAAAAATGTACTGTTAGACTCTACAATGTATGAATTTAATACAGGAGGATGGCATTCATGCGATCCATGGAAAGTGGAGGTGAGCGAGAAGAGCATGAGCAGATCTCATTAGTGGAAGAAGATCAGTGTGTATTGAACATGAATTAAGGTGCAGGTGGAGGATAAAAGTTCAACATGTTACCAAAGATGTCAGCAAAGCTGTGCCCTTGTCACAGTCAAGGCTCCTACTTGAGAAGATGAAACAAACAGAGACTTGAATGAAAGTAGAGAAAAACCATGCCCAGAAAATTCCAGATGGAAGAGAGAGCAGATTACCTATTGAAGAACACAGGGCATGTGTGCTTGGTAGGCCTGAGGAGGGCCAGTGTGGGTGGAAGAGGGTAGTAGGAAGTGTGACCAAGACTCTTTACTTGACCAAAATCTACTGAGTCTCCTCTGTCCCCTCTTTCTGATTAGCACCAACGTTGGCCTATGAAGACTTGGACAGATGTAGAATTTAAAACAGCTGCATCACTAGGGTCTCCCACACCCTGGACCCCTTGAAGTGCCTGCCTGAGAAAACTCAGGTCAAAAGAAAGTACTTTAAGACTTCAATAAGCATCAATTTAGCAAACTCCAAGGAGTTACATGTAGACCCACCCTTTCTTCCTGTTTTTTCCCTAACTCTGCTTAAGCCCCACCATTTCTCCTCCCTGTTTCCTGATGCTCGATTTAAAGACAGTCACATCTGCAAATGTTAGAATGGAATTCACCCTTTTCCCTCCTATCAGTGTTAACAGATAAAATCTGTTTTCACTGCTTTACTAATCTCTGCCTGTGTTTATCTCTGAGAGCAGTAAGACATAAAATCAGAGATATTAGATGGAACCCTGGGCACATTAAAGCTTGTATTCTGTAGTACTCTGGATTTTACTTAAACTGAGTCCTTTAGAATCTTCCAGCAGATAAGAGGAATGATAAGATTCATATTCACAAAGATAATATCTTAGTCTATGTGATGGTCAATCTGGATTGTCCACATGATTGGATTAAGCAATTCTTAAAATTAAGAGACTTTTAGGTGTGTCCTTGAAGGTGTTTCCAGAGACTACCGGCACAGAGCATAGCAATCTGAGTGTGGGGTACCCACCCTGAGTGTGGGAGCACGGCCCAAAAGCAGAAGAAGGAGGAAGTCACAGGATGTAAGCTCGATTCTTCTTGAGCAGGTTTGTCTACTGCTGCTGTCATTTGAGAACATAGGACTCCAGTTCTTTTACTCTTCCTACATGAACTCTACCAGCAATTTTCCAGGGGCTTCCTCGCCTTCAGTTTCAGAATGTAGCTGCAATATTTTGCCCCTTGGTTCTGAGGCTCCAGCTTCTTAGACTGAGTACTGCTGTTCTTCCTGTTCTCCAGCCTGCAGATGGCCAATGTGGACCATACAGCTTCTAATCATGCAAATAATCCTAATAAATCCCCTTTTATAATCACACATATACATATTCTGTTAGGTCTGTTTCTCTAGAGAACTCTGACTGATACGCTCTATGTGGGGGAACACCTGCCAATGGGCAGGGGGGAAAGAAATTAGATCACTAGGGGTGAGATAAATTAGTCTCAACAAGAGATGACAGCACAACCATACAAATTAATAGAGGTGGAGAACATGGAAATGATCAATTTTGGGTATATTTGATGATAATGCTACCTGGATTTGCTTGTGTATCCTAGGGGCTCGGGTTTAACCTACATGAATTATTTACTTACATATGCACAAACATAAATTTTATACTTTGTTCACATAGTCATGTCAAATTTATAAATGATGATAACATCTCTCCAGAACAATTATTCTATTTAAGAGAAGATATTGTTATGTAATTAGAAAATCAGATATATGATGTAAGTTTTCCACTTTATTATTTTTCCAGATAATTTAAAAATGGAAACTCTGATAAAGATAGACAATAGCAGGGCAGTAATTAGAAGATAGAAATAAAAGGACTTTATTATTGATAGTATTCTCTACAGAAAATGTCATATTATGTTCCAACAGAACTTTTTGCCTTTTTCACAGGCATTAAGAAAATTAAAAATGTTGTTTAAAGAAATGACTTGTATTTTAGAAAGTATCTTTATATTTAAAAATAAAACTTAAAAACCCAAATGTAACAACTGAAAATTGTTTTATATGTTGCAAGTAGGACAAATAACTAGAATCCAGGTCTTTTTAATGATAGACAGTTCCTGTTAAAGAACTATGCACTCTTTAATGGTAGTGTCATCCTAAATTTATTAAGTACCACACACTTATAACCCTTTTCCAAGCATTATGAGTAATTATACACTTCCATTCATTCACCATCCACTCTTCCAACCTCAACTAATGGCTACAGAGAATCATTTAATGTTTCTCATCTTTGCAATGGTATAGACATGTAGCTGAAACTGAAGTTGCTAATGGTTTGAAATAGTATGTTTTTCTTATATTTGAGTAATTGCAAACTATTATTTTTCTATTTGAAAATATAAGAAAAACATCAAAAATGTGCTTCAAATGCTTATTGGAAAAATCTGCAAATTTGTACTAACCAAGAAATTTCTTTGGGAAAGTTCAAGTGTGGAAGTATGTGACTTTTTGCTTTCTGAAAATGCAGTAATGTTTCAGGATTTCATATACTTGACAGCATATGACCCTGAACGGGAATACTGCTTCTATCACTTACATGTTCTGTAATTTAGTGTGATATATAACTTCTCTGAGTCTTTGCTTTCTCAACTGTGGAATGGGATCAATAATATTAATTGCATAAAATTCTTACAAATGTTTAATGAAATAATGTAATTGAGTGCTCTCCAAATTTCACTGAAAGGTTGCAACTCAGTATGGAAATATGGAAATATTCTTTCTTCATTGATTTATTTGCCTTAAGGCAGTTAAAGTTTAGTACTTTTCACAAGAAAATAATTAATAAATAAAATTGTCTAACAGCTACATTATTGCAGTTGTGTACATTTCCATATTGGTTCACTTTGAATGATCCAAATTTGGCTTACATTAAAACGGTACTGCACTCTAAAATTTTTGCATGGACATATTGATAGCATGAATAGAAAGCTCTAGCTGCAGTCACCAAGGAAGTAGAGGTGGACAGGTGGTAGGTGACCTGTTGGTTGGTATCTGAGAAAATACAGTTCATATACTAGAGACGGACTTGTGTTGGATCACTATGGGGTTCCTCCCCGACCATGATAATCCTGTTCCTAAAATAGTACCCACTGTACACCTTGCTTGCCATATTCTTTTGCATCAGTTTGGAAGCTATTTTCTTTTCATCTATGATCTCGATGACTATTAAAATGATATTTTGTTAAGCCTAATTTGTAACACGCATACTTAAGAAAATAGAACAATAGAAATAAAGTTAAAATAAGAATGGACATCCATCTGAATTTCAGGAAAGATGCAAAACTCATCATGCAAAGAATAACAAATAAAAATTAATTTATAAATTTATTTTTCTATCAAGTTTTAGTTACTGTGCATGCTGCTAGTTACACAATGATGTACAAACATAAAATGTAATTTTTCCACCAATGTTAAGAAAACTTTTGGAAGCACATTTTGGGCAGCAAACTGTTATTTCTCTTTATAATTTTATTATTCTACATATTTCATCAAAGTGCTATCTAGAAAAAAAAATTACCATAATTTGAAGGGCTTTCTAGTGTCCTAGGCCACATTTACTGATCTTTATAAAATGGATTTTCCTCATCTCAAAACTTCCTGTATTTATGGAATTATAGATACATAATAAATTTTGCTTTCCTTAAGTTGATGGGCAGGTTTTCCACCTGTATCTAAATCTGACCTGGAATGAGGTATTGTGTTTGTAGGAACAATCTCAAGTGGAGGGATGTACATACAACTAGAGATTTTATTTTTCTTCACTGCTCTGTGATGTTCTGAGTTAAATCTCCCTTCCCTGAAGTTTATTAATTTCCTGATTACTTTCTATCACAATATACTCCTGAGATTAAAATGTTCATATTTTGTCTTAATTCTCCTTCTTTTCACTTGGCTTGATTCTCAGCAACTTAGGACTTCCTTGTCCCTCACTTCACAGTTTGTCTGCTTCTTTTAATTTCCTCACCTGGGATTTGATTCCTGCAGAATTGATGTGACAGGGGCATCGGGTGAGGGAATGTGAAGAAACTCTCCAGCATAATAAGTTACTGCTGAAATCCTTTCTGTTAATTGTTTCTGCTTCTCTTGGCTTGCACTGAATTGATTCCTCTGCTTTTTTACAATAGCTGGTCACACTAACACTTTCATTAGGCACATGTGAGGATTCCTTAGAAGGTTCTGTAAGGAACTTCTCCATGGCCAATTCTCTAGATTTTTCTTGTTTCTTTATTCAACCACCTCCAACAATATACTCTCTATCTTTTCCTGGAGGAGTTTTACCTGCCTTTCCTGATAGAATAAGAGTGTGCAAGGTATGTGTCATTCCACCCAGATCCATCAACTAGCTTGTTGGTGTCCAGTTGCAGCCATTAACCAAGGTAGCAATAGCCACTCATAGCTCTCCACTCTTTTTTTTTTTTTTTTTTTATTTTATTGTAAACAAATGGGATACATGTTGTTTCTCTGTTTGTACATGGCGCAAAGGCATACCATTTGTGTAATCATAAATCCACATACAGTAATGTTGTTTGATTCATTCTGTTATTTTTCCCCTTCCCCCCACCCCTCCCACCCCTCTTTACCCTCTATACAGTACTTTCTTCCTCCATACTTGCCCCCCTCCCTAACCCTAACTCTAACCCTAACACTAACCCTTCCCTCCCCCCCATTATGTGTCATCCTCCACTTATTAGCAATATCATTCGTCCCTTGTCTTTTTGAGATTGGCTTATCTCACTTAGCATGATATTCTCCAATGTCATCCATTTGCCTGCAAATGCCATAATTTTATCATTCTTTATGGCTGAGTAATATTCCATTGCATATATATACCACAGTTTCTTTATCCACTCACCAATTGAAGGGCATCTAGGTTGGTTCCATAGTCTGGCTATTGTGAATTGAGCAGCTATGAACATTGATGTGGCTGTATCTCTGTAGTATGCTGATTTTAGATCCTTTGGGTATAGGCCAAGGAGTGGGATAGCTGGGTCAAATGGAGGGTCCATTCCAAGTTTTCTAAGGAATCTCCACACTGCTTTCCAGAGTGGCTGCACTAATTTGCAGCCCCACCAGCAATGTATGAGTGTACCTTTCTCCCCACATCCTCGCCAACACCTGTTGCTTGTATTTTTGATAATCGCCATTCTAATTGGGGTGAGATGGAATCTTAGGGTGGTTTTGATTTGCATTTCTCTTATTACTAGAGATGTTGAACATTTTTTCATATGTTTATTGATTGCTTGTACATCTTCTTCTGTGAAGTGTCTGTTCATTTCCTTAGCCCATTTGTCGATTGGATTATTTGTATTCTTGGTGTAGAGTTTTTTGAGTTCTTTATAGATTCTGGAGATTAGTGCTCTATCTGAAGTATGATTGGCAAAGATATTCTCCCACTCTGTAGGCTCTTTCTTCACATTACTGATAGTTTCCTTTGCTGAGAGAAAGCTTTTTAGTTTGAATCTATCCCAGTTATTGATTCTTGCTTTTATTTCTTGTGCTATGGGAGTCCTGTTGAGGAAGTCTGGTCCTAGGCCGACATGTTGAAGATCGGGACCTACTTTTTCTTCTATAATCTGCAGAGTCTCTGGTCTGATTCCAAGGTCCTTAATCCATTTTGAGTTGAGTTTTGTGCAGGGTGAGAGATATGGGTTTAGTTTCATTCTGTTGCATATGGATTTCCAATTCTCCCAGCACCATTTGTTGAAGAGGCTATCTTTTCTCCATTGCATATTTTTGGCGCCTTTGTCTAGTATTAGAAAGTTGTATTTATTTGGGTTTGTGTCCGTGTCCTCTATTCTGTACCATTGATCTACCTGTCTATTTTGGTACCAGTACCATGCCGTCTTTGTTACTATTGCTTTGTAATAAAGTTGAAGTTCGGGTATTGCGATACCCCCTGCTTCATTTTTCCCGCTCTTGTGGTGAATTGCCTTTGGCCAAATGGGAGCTGCTCCATCCTAGAGGCTATGAGCTGTTCGTCCCTGTGAAACCCTCTGCTGACATGACTAATTCTAGGTATAAAGTCAGTGCTTTGTTTTGTGGTGAACATCATCTCTTGGTTGCATTTGTGCGTCATAGTTTTGCCTGGTTCAGATTAAAGTGAGGTGTCCTTGTCTTTTTGTTGATGCTGTTTTTGTTTGTTTCTTTTTTTCTTCTTTTTTGCATCACCTTACACATGCAACTCCACCAACCCTGAGCCACAACCTTAGTCCTTGAAGTAAGTCTTTCATTGAGACCATTTTCTTTCTTAGTTTAAATCCAGTATATTATTCTGTTTCTTTCACTGTTCCTGAGAGCACACCCATAATATATCCATTTAATGATAATCTTTGTTTCAGGTTCTGCTTGAGGTAATTTAACCTGAGATAATAAACAATATGATTATAGCCTGACTGTTTTTTGATGTCTACTTGAATCTTCTTCCAAAGTTCCTGCATCTAAATGTGGTTACTCACTGTCTCCCAGAGTTCTCATGCTCTCTGACATTGTAAATCCAGCCCAAGCTATATATACAAATGCTGCCTAACTAGTTCCAGTAGGAATTTAGATTTTTTGAGGGGTGGGTACCAGTGATTGAACTCCAGGCACTCAACTACTGGGCCACATCCCCAGTCCTATTTTCGTATTTTATTTAGATACAGGGTCTCACTGAGTTGCTTAGCACCTCCCTTTTGCTGAATATTTAGATTATTAACCCACAACATACCAACTCATTCCATTTCTGGCACTTCTTTTTCTTAACCATATTAGAAATTTATGACAATGGTAAATATTTAATACTGAAGATCAGAACGAACTAATATTGTGAATGTTTTTCATCTGGCAAGCAATGTGCTAGGCAATTTACATGTAATAATTAATTCTCTTAATTGTCCTTTGACATTAGTATTATGATCTTTCACCTTAAGAATGGAGGAATAACTAAACCACAAGAACAGGATTCAGGATTCAAAAACAAGACTTATAAGAGATTAGGTGAGAATACAATTATGTAACTTTGAAGTCTATAGTTAATGAAAACTCTATATGAACTAATACCATAATTTGACCACCAAAAAAGACTAATCAAACTTGGGATATTTCTAGAGAAGGAAAGTATCACTTGGGAGATACTGTGGTCTAGATTTCACTATTTAGGAAACACATAAGACAAACTGATGCCAACTTTAAAGGAGACTGATCAGAATATGACATAAAATTCCACAGTAGGTTAAGATAGTAACATCACTGAAATTGTTTTACATAAAGAATGGTAGAATGAAAGGGAAGTGATCACCTAATTTTAGAAATTATCACCTTGATTATTATAAGATTTGTTGTACTGATCAGAAGGGATTAACCTGAGATGGATTACCATTTGGAATGAAGAATTTTCTAAGAGAGGATTCTCATCAGTCTATGTTTCAACTATATGATGATGTAGTAAACAGAATAATGACCCCTGGAAAATGTCCATATCCTAAATCCTGAACCTATAGATAGAATACTTTACATGAGAAAAAAATAAAATGAAAGACTTTGCAAATGTGACATCTTTAGGTTCTTGAGAAGATTTTCCTAGGTTGTATATGTGAGCCAATATAATTACAAAGTATTTGTAAACAGGAGAAGCTAAAACTACAAAATCAGAGGTCATAGTTTTGCAGAGCCATGTGCCATAGAGTACAACAACCTTAAGAAACTGGAAAAGGTGAGAAATCAGATTATCCCTGGATCTCCAGGAAGACATGACGCCAACCTTACTGCTTGATTTCAGGAACTCTGACCTCTAGAACTCGAATATATTTCTCTTGTGTTATGCTAGAAATTTTGTTGTAATTTGTTAAAGCAACAGTGAAAAATACTTCTGTATGCCTTCTAACTAAAGAGGATTTAATATTCTTAGAAATCCCTTGTAGTCCTAAAGTTTTATTATTTAAAAATTAAAGCCTACACAAAGAGTTATGCTAACATTCAGTTCTGCATCAAAATCATAAGACAACATGGTGTAATGCAGTATTTTCCAAACTATGGTCTTATTTTTTAATTCCAGGTGCCATATGAGATGGTAATAAGGAAATTTAGTAGGGTTCTCTAAGACAACCTACTTACTTAGGTTTCCTGGAAGAGGAAACTCTGTAATACCTATTTTAAATGAAAAATTACTATCACTTTTTAAATCAGTTAAATGTATTTAAGAAACAAAACAGACATAACAAATATAAAATAAACAATATGATACAAGTGTTCTTGAATTCTTTTGGGTTTTTGTTTGTCTACTGAAGGATCTAAATCTGAAGTCTGCTCTCTCTCAAAATAAGAGAGACTAGAAAGTCATAAAAAAATGCCAGAAACATTCTTGCACCACTGTATATTTCTCTTTGATTGAGGATTGAAAGAAAATTGAAAGGACAAGAGTCTTTTTAAATGAAATTCTACATGTTGGGTGACATCTTTGATCTTCCTCTTAAGTGTCCCCAGTGATTCATGACCCATAATTTAGCAAACATTGGCACAGCGTCAAAATGTGGAACTTTGGTTTAAGTTACAGGTTCACTGCTGTTGTAATCCTTAAGTCTTTCTGCAAGTGACTTCATTTCTCTGTACCCTAATGTTTTCCCACAAAAGGGAATTAATACGCTTACTTCAGATTTTTGTATCTTAGACTAGAAATAATATAGATACTCAGTAAAAGTAACTAGTAAATTATTATTTAAATTCTACTAATTTCCAATCTTTCTTTGTTTTTAAGCTTTCTTTTATTTATTATCTACAGGAAGATGGAGAGGAAGGGGATGAAACAACCACCTAAATCTGTCAATAAGTTACTAAGACCCTATATTGAGTAAACTATACTCAAGTTGAAAGCAAGCACTATACTTAATCTATCTTTGTTTATCTAACACCCAGGACACTGTCTGAATATGGCATACACTAAAAAATGTTTGTTAAATCAAATAATAATGAGCTTGCTTCAGTTTTATTAGTTGGCCCCTCTTTGTCATGTCAGGCTCTTTAACAGAGTACCATACATGGGGTTCTTAAACAACAGAAAATTACTCCTGTGAAATCTAAAATCAAGTTGCATGCATGTCTGGTATTTGGAAAGAACCCACCTCTGGTTCATAGACAGATTTCTCCTTGTGTCCTCATATATCTGAAAGCAAAGGGAAGGAAACAGCTCTACTATCTTGTAAAGGCACTAATCACCCTTAGAAGGAGCCCACTCTCATGACCTAATTGTTCCCTAAGGATTCCTCCTCCTAATTTTATCATACAAGTAATATACATAGTATTATGCATATTATTGGGGGTTAGAATTTCAATGTGAGAGTCTGTTTTTGAGATACAAGCATCCAATCCATAGCATGTTCCAAGAACTAATTTCCAATCTTTTCCAAGATCCGTGATTTTCAATCCTTAACATTTTGGATTAAAATTAAAAAAAAAAAAAAAAAAAAAAACTCAGGAAATAAATATATCAGAAAGAGAGTTCTTAAATATATAAATCCAATCAGTCTCCGCATTTCAAACATTTCAGTGGCTCCTTCCAACAGCATCTCATTTAACGTATTTGAAAAAAAAAATTCCTTATGGGGCTTTCTGCCTTAGAAGTCAGCAATCATTTTCTCTAAATGTTCATATGGTAATATTTTAGGCTTCGTGGGGCCATACACTTTTTAACTATGCAAGTCTGGTGTAGCATGAAAGCAGCCATTGACACAACATTAATGATAAAGAATATTAAAAAAGAAAATTAAGTTTCTTATATTTCTAATATATTACAAAATATTATTTTATTTTGATTGCTTTTTCCAAATATTTTAGACAGTAAAAACCATTCTTATATCAGTGGTCTTATAGAAAATTCTTTTCTAACCTTGTAATTAAAAATAAACCTTATTTTAAAATTCTTCTAAGATATCATGAAATTTTTTTCTTCATAGCATATGTATGTACATGTACATATACATGTATATATATGTGGATGACTGTATATGTATTTGTGTAATTATTTTTAAAAGCATTTCTCACACTGTATGTACTCTTTGGGTATTAATGTTCAACACAACAGTGGTCTTCAGCCTCTTGTCCAGTGCTCAAAGTTTAGTAGGCAGTTAATACAAATTTATTGAGAACATTTTTAGATCCTTGTGTATGAAACTTTTAACAAAAATAACTTAGTGGCACATTCCTTACCTGGGAGTATGCAAGAATTGAAAGAACATAGCCTCCTGGGTGAAAAGGTGTCAAAAGAGCACCATCCAATATACTGAAATTAAGTGACTTCATGTTTACTGGCCCATCGTGCTAAATCATTCATGTTCTTTCTTCCCTCTTTGGCACTGTGCCATAGGTCATCACAGGGGTATTACACTGTGTTAATATGCTAAATTTCTTCTGTGTTGCTCACAGCAACTATCTAACCACCACTATTGTAAGGTACATTCTATTTCTGAAAATGTAAGGAGCAGAGAGGTTCATAACTTTCCCAATATCGCACAGTTATTTTAGTGGTAGAGCTATAGTTAAACCCCACCTTGAGCATGACTATAATTTTGAAAAACAAAATCACTCAATACATTTCCTTCTTTCTCCCTCTCCTTTAGTTGATGCTCTTCCCTTGAGAAAAGTTAATCAACCCTTTCCAAAGTATTCCTGTAGTAAGTATTGAGAAAAATACAGTCATATCTTAAGCAATTCCATATAAGTTAGAGACTTTCTAGTTACAAAAATTTCCCATTAATTTCAGCTTCCCACAAAAATACACCAATACTTTTATTACATAAGATTAAAGTGAGGCCCTTCACTTACACAGATCTTGTCTCAAAATTATAAAAGTTAAATCAGCCTGGGATGTGACTCAGTGGTTAGTACCCCAGTACTAAAAATATTGAGAGAGAGAGAGAGAGAGAGAGAGAGAGAGAGAGAGAGAGAGAGAGAGAGAGAGAGAGAGAGAGAGAGAATGAGAATGAATAGAAAGTGCAGAACTCCGCTGAGAACACATCTGGTCCCGGACTTTTCTTTGTTGGTAGGCTTTTGATTACCTCTTCTATTTCATTGCTTGAAATTGATTTATTTAAGTTGTGTATGTCCTCCTGGTTCAGTTTAGGTAATTCATATGTCTCTAGAAACTTGTTGATGTCTTCGAGGTTTTCTGTTCTGTTGGAGTATAGATTTTCAAAATAGCTTCTAATTATGTTTTGTATTTCACTCGTGTCTGTTGTGATATTTCCTTGTTCATTCCAAATTTTAGTAATTTGAGTTTTCTCCCTCTTTCTCTTTGTTAGCATAGCTAAGGGTTTATCAATTTTGTTTATTTTTTCAAAGAACCAACTGTTTATTTTGTTAATTTTTCTGATTGTTTCTTTTGTTTCAATTTCGTTGATTTCAGCTCTGATTTTAACTATTTCCTGTCTTCTATTACTTTTGGTGTTGGTCTGCTCTTCTTTTTCTAGGGCTTTGAGCTGTAGTGTTAAGTCGTTTATTTGTTGATTTCGACTTCTTTTGTTGAATGGGCCCCATGAAGTAAATCTTCCTCTCAGTACTGCTTTCATAGTATCCCAGAGATTTTGATATGATGTGTCTTTGTTCTCGTTTACTTCTAAGAATTTTTTTATTCCCCTCCTGATGTCTTCTGTTATCCATTCATTGTGCTCAAAACACTAGAAAACATTGGGGGAGTGGGAACATTCCTTAACATTGTAAAGGCCATCTATGCTAAGCCCATGGCCTATATCATTCTAAATGGTGAAAAACTGAAAGCATTCCCCCTAAAAACTGGAACAAGGCAGGGATGCCCTCTTTCACCACTTCTATTCAACATTGGTCTTGAGATTCTAGCCAGAGCAATTAGACAAACCAAAGAAATTAAAGGGATACGAACTGGAAAAGAAGAACTCAAACTATCCCTGTTCGCTGATGACATGATTATATATTTAGAGGAACCTGGAAATTCCACCAGAAAACTCTTAGAACTCATAAGTGAATTCAGTAAAGTAGCAGGTTACAAGATTAATGCTTATAAATCCAATGCATTTTTATACATAAGTGATGAATCTTCAGAAAGAGAAATTAGGAAAATTACCCCATTCACAATAGAATCGAAAAAAATAAAATACTTGGGAATCAATCTCACAAAAGAGGTGAAAGACCTCTACAATGAGAACTACAGAACACTAAAGAAAGAAATTAAAGAAAACCTTAGAAGATGGAAAGATCTCCCATGTTCTTGGATAGGCAGAATTAATATTGTCAAAATGGCCATACTACCTAAAGTGTGCTATACAGATTCAATGCAATTCCAATTAAAATCCCAATGGTGTACCTTACAGAAATAGAGCAAGCAATTATGAAATTCATCTGGAAGAATAAGAAACCCAGAATAGCTAAAGCAATCCTCAGTAGAAAGAGCGAAGCAGGGGGTATAGCAATACCAGATCTTCAACTCTATTACAAAGCAATAGTAACAAAAACGGCATGGTATTGGTACCAAAATAGACAGGGAGATCAATGGTACAGAATAGAGGACACAGACACAAACCCCAATAAATACAATTTTCTCATACTTGACAAAGGTGCCAAAAATATGCAATGGAGAAAAGATAGCCTCTTCAACAAATGGTGCTGGGAACACTGGAAATCCGTATGCAACAGAATGAAATTAAACCCCTATCTCTCACCCTGCACAAAACTCAACTCAAAATGGATCAAGGACCTCGGAATCAGACCAGAGACCCTGCATCTTATAGAAGAAAAAGTAGGTCCAAACCTTCAACTTGTTGGCTTAGGATCAGACTTCCTTAACAGGACTCCCCTAGCACTAGAAATAAAAGCAAGAATCAACAACTGGATTAGATTCAAACTAAAAAGCTTTTTCTCAGCAAAGGAAACTATCAGTAATGTGAAGAGAAAGCCTCCAGAGTGGGAGAAAATCTTTGCCACTCATACTTCAGATAGAGCACTAATTTCCAGAATATATAAGGAACTCAAAAAACTCTACACCAAGAATACAAATAATCCAATCAACAAATGGGCTAAGGAAATGAACAGACACTTCACAGAAGAAGATCTACAAACAATCAGCAGATTTATGAAAATTTTTCAACATCTCTAGTAATAAGAGAAATGCAAATCAAAACTACCCTAAGATTCCATCTCACCCCAATTAGAATGGCGATTATCAAGAACACAAGCAACAACAGCTGTTGGCGAGGATGTGGGGAAAAAGGTACGCTCCTACATTGCTGGTGGGGTTGCAAATTAGTGCAGCCACTCTGGAAAGCAGTATGGAGATTCCTCAGGAAGCTTGGAATGGAACCACCATTTGACCCAGCTATCCCACTCCTTGGCCTATACCCAAAGGACTTAAAATCAGCATACTACAGAGATACAGCCACATCAATGTTCATAGCTGCTCAATTCACCATAGCCAGATTGTGGAACCAACCTAGATGCCCTTTAGTTGATGAATGGATAAAGAAACTGTGGCATATATGCACAATGGAATGTTACTCCGCCATGAAGAATGATAAAATTATGGCATTTGCAGGCAAATGGATGAAATTGGAGAATATCATGTTAAGTGAGATAAGCCAATCTCAAAAAACTAAAGGACAAATGATCTTGCTGATAAGCGGATGAGGACATATAAAGGGGGGTAGGAGGGGTTAGCGTTAGGGTTAGGGTTAGGTTTAGGGTTAGGGATAAGGAGGGTGGTAAGAATGGAGGAAGGAAAGACTGTATATAGGGCAAAAAGAGGTGGGAGTGGTGGGAGGGGTGGGGGGGAAGGGAAAAATAACAAAATGAATCAAACAACATTGCCCTATGTAAATTTATGATTTTTAATTAAAAAAAAAAGAAAAAAAAAAAAAAGAAGTAACTTAAAAAAAAAAAAAAAAAAGAAAGAAAGAAAGTGTAGAAAGTCCAATCATGTTTGCTAGGCAAAGGCAGTAGTCAATGTCTTAGTCAAGAGGTTTCAATTTACTTACCTATGGAACTTTTAGATGCATCCCATTTGTAATCTGCAGCCAGATAAAGAAATGTACCAAGATAGCAAGTTGTTTGAGACAAAAAATAATTTGGGGATTTTAAGAATGTGAATTTGATTGTTAAGATGTTCCAAGGGGATATCAAGTTGAATGCTATTAGCACTTATGAAACTACTTAATTGCATTTCCTGATCCTTAAAGATCTCTCCTAAACTTGAGATGATGAGATATTGCCTTTCTTTGTCATATAAGATATTTTTGTTTGTTTGTTTTATGGTAACGGATGAGGCAGTTCAGGATTTTAGCATATAATTTGCATGTGCATAATTGCATGTGTGCTGGTATGTATGTGTCCCAGTTTGAACTCAAACGGATGTGATACTTTCTTATAGATTTAGATATCTCAAGGGAACATCTGGTAGACTGTTGCTTAGGAAGCAGATGCCAGATGTATGTGTGAATGGGGAGATGGGTAAGGTGGCCTTGTGGTGATGATTAGTGTTTAGTTAGGCAAAATAGAATTCATGAGGTGTTTGCTGGAAAGACAAAGAATCAATCTAGAAAAGAACTAGTCCTAATGGGAGAAACACATTGTCCAGATATAATGGTTATGCAATCAGAGAGAAGATTATTTCTGAATAAAACATGGTGTCTATCTCTCTCTTGTATTCTGTTGCCATGGATGCTGCACCTGTATCTGTTTCAATAAATACACATTAAATAAATGAATGAGGGTAAGTTAAAATGGAAAAAGGGCTTCACAAAACAATAATTGTGTAACACTAGACAATGAATTATGTAATATTTTCACTTCTGTTTGGAGCACAGAATGGCTCTTTTCAACATAGTATATCACCTGCTCAAATTCAGAAAATAACTAAATAGCAACATGATATTATATTCTTTCCTTTATTTATGAAACACCTGTGGAGCACATAGGGCATGTGAGTTGCTGAAAGTCAAGCAGCTAGTTAGGGATAAAAGTACATTTCAATATCAGATTAAGGTAACTTCAAATTTGAGAAACAACCACTCAATATACTGAATAAAGATTTATTTCATCAGTATTGTGGATATACCTAGTTACAATTAGATATGGCATTAGACTAGGTAACAAGTGTCCTAAGGTCAGAGGAAGGTGTTTTGGATTACGTTAACAACACTTGAGAAGATACTGTTCTTGTCCCCCATGTTAAAAATCTTTTATTTTTATATTTTTGTCTTCTTTTAGTGTTAGTTTGGAAATATCTTTTTTCTTCATATGCAGAAAAGTGCTTTGTAGCTGGTGTAGCCTAATACCATCTTTTCAGGATTATATGTAAGACAATGCTGAGGACACCTAGAAATAATGAATAAAACTTGAGTAGGTCCAGAACTAGTATTATTCTATATCAGTTGTGCTATAGTTCTTGAAGGATTTGGAATGTCCTTCTAGTGTTCATGTGTGGAAGGGTTCGTGTCCAGGGTGGTGGAAGTTTTAGGATGCTGGGCCTAGTGAGAGGAACTTACTTTCTAAAATGATTGTGGGTTTCCAGTCCCCTTCTGGCTCTCTTTGCTCCATGGGTCATGAGGAAAATGATTTTGCTCTGTCATGCTTTCCTGCCATGACATGTTGCCTTACTTCAAGCCCAAAAGTAAATAGAGGCACTCCATCACAAATTGAAATCTCCAATAATGTGAGCCAAAATAAAGTTGATTCTATCAGGTATCTTTTATAATGATGGAGAGCTTAGGAACATGATTCTCCAGGAGAAAAAAAGCCTTTATTTCCCAATCATGCATTATTTGAACCAAATATTTGCTTGAGAATACTCTAGGTGAACTGAACCTGACTGCATTATACAGCTAACGAGGATTTGGGTCATTCTTTGTTAGATGACTTTTCCATCTCATAGGTAATGTTTATTGGTATACATAATGCCCTTGGCTTGTATGTACCTACCAGGCAGACTTGACTTTTCCCTATTTCTTAGTTTCCCATTCCACTAGTTATATAACCCAAATATCTTTCTCATTGCCTTCCATTCTCTTATCCAGTCTCTTAGATTAGATATAGGCAAGTTCATGTATGAACAAGAAACGAGAACTCTCAAGGTAAGGAAGATTTAAGTATCTTTAGACTTACTCTCATGCTTTGGGAAAAAGAGAAACTTCTTTTTTCTTCACTTTCACTGTCCTGATTCATTATGGAAAGATACATTGGGAGATAATTTTTGTTCTGTTATTTTCGAGTTAGAAAACACCATCTCCACCTCTACTTCGTTATATATACTGCCACTTATAAATGACCTATCCATGAGCTGGGAAAATTTAGGTTTGACTTTACAAATGTGCAAATGGAAATAATCCAAGGATAGAGGAGCTATATGAGAGTGAAACTAGGGCATTTCTAAAAATCCAAAGAAGGGTTTAACAGCTAAACTTCTAGAAGTCAGGGATAGAACCTAGAATGCAAATCTTTCCCTGTTTCTATCTTTATTCTCTAAAGAGGTTGGTTTATGATTTTTCTACATGTCTTGAAATATAGTTGCTGACAGCTCCTGAATATTGCATCTTACAGTTTCAGTGGCAATAAAGAGAATGTTGTGACTATTTTTTGGAATCCAAAAGTTCCTAGAAGAAATTTTATTGCAAGGATTGGCCCAGGTGCTCACCCCAAGAGAAATCAATTTTGATAAATTAGCAGTATCATGTCATGCTAAGGGAAAGCTCCAATGATAACTTTGTGTACTTAGTAGGGCAGACTGGACATTACCATAGAAAGGTGCTATGTATTAAAAAAAAAAAAAAAAAAAAAGCTCTGTGTCTTTGCCAGTATGTACTGTATGCTGATATTTGATGATGGGGCACATTATTTGGTATAATTAAACTGAACAAAAAAGTTAAGACCACACGTTCCATTGCTTGGGAGGGTGCTAAGATGAAGAAACCCAAAGGAGATCTCTCTGAAATTGTCAAGCCAACATTCCAAGGTATGCTTTCTCTTTTAGGTTGTTTAAAAAAATGTTTTGCCTGAATATGACTAAGTCCTTATTATTTATTGGCCACATGGTGGTGGTTCTGAAGACTGACATCTTTATGCATGTACTAGAGTCCTTCTCTTCACACACCAAAAATCTAGAAATTTGACCAAATTTTCTATTTTTACAAATTTCATTTGCCCTAGGAGAAAAATGATAGGAAAATCCTGTTTCTAAAGGCTCTTCTGTTCTGATTAGGCATAATTCATAACAAATGTTTGTAACACCAAAATTCTACTCCCAAGAATATTTTTAAAAGTAGATTTGCACAAAATACTTTACTGTAGATCTAATTCTTTATTAGATTAGACAATTAGGTTTTCTGGAGAGCTTATAATTTATTGAAATATTATAATAAATTATAAGAGCATAGATTAATTTTGATAAATAATTATACAAGAAAAGTAATAATGTCAAGTTTTTTGTTGTTGATATCTTTCCAACCTAGTAACTTAATTTATAGTTTTATAGAAATAGACTATATTATCAAAACTGTACTTTTTCCCCCAAGTTTACTTTTCCTTCATGCTAATAATTTACATTCAGCTCATTTTTAAAAATTTATCTGCAAAACATACAGTATTGAAGGTGTCACTTGGAATCAAGCACATGGTTATACCTGGGACTTCAATTGCATGTCACCTTCAAATCTTAAATACTAGTTAGAATATTTTTCCTTAAAATATGTAGTTGCACCAAGATGTTTGTTACATCTTGTATTCCATCAGAATAATTTGTTCATTTAAGAGATACTCTGATATTTTTTATGAGCAGTAGTTTTTTTCTTTGCTTGTGGATTGAAATAAGCAAATAATGTCAAATATAATCCTGTCCCACCATTATGGTTTGAATGTGAGGTGTCCCCAAAAGCTCACGTGTAAGACAGTGCAAGAAGGTTGGAAGAGAAATGATTGGGTTATAGCCTTAACCTAATCAGTGGATTAATCCGCTGGTGGGATTAACTGAATGGAAGCTGAAGTGGTAGAGTGTGGCTTGAGGAGGGTAATAGAGCGTGGCTTCTGGGTATATACTTTTTATCTAGAGTATAGAAATTTTCTTTCTTTCTGCTTCCTGATTATCTTGCGAATTGTTTTTCTATGTCACACTCTTCTGCTGTGATGTTCTGCCTCACCTCCAGTCCTGAGGAATGGAGCCTGCCTTTGTGGACTAAGACCTCTGAAACTGTGAGCCCTCAAGTAAACTTTTCCTCCGCTATAGCTGTTCTGGTCAGTTGTTTAAGTCACAGCAGGGTAAAGCTGACTAAAATACCCACCATGTTACTGATATGTGCAAAATATCTGTCAAGCAATTTTTTTTTCTTCGCCTAAGAAGTAATTGATCATTGCCGAAAGTATCTTTTTCTTGAATAATACACTTATCCCTATATGTATTTATGTAAACTTCTTTTGTATAAAACTTAACAAAATATGACCTTTGTAAATGTCACATTGTACACAAATTTTGTCATTTGATATATAAGAGTGAGTTCACATAAAAATCTTTGTGAAAGCTGTTGGAAGAATTCAATGTTAAAAATGACTTAGAACAAGGTCTAGATAAGAGATCTTATTCAAAACCCACTTCAGAACTTGATTCCTAGTACAGGTTAAACATTCCTAATCTGAAATTTTGAAATCTGAAATGCTACACATTTGAAGGGTTTTCATTATCAACATAAAGTCACAAGTTGAAAATTCTACACCTCATTTTTTGTGATGGGTTGTCGTTAAAAACACAGGTGCACTAAAAATGTATAAAATAACCTTGGTTTTGTGTGTATGGTATATAGGAAACAAAATGAATTTTGAATTTGAACTCAATACTCACAAAATTTTGCACTATGTATGTGCAAATATTCCAAAATCTTTAAAAAAAAAATCTAAATCCAAAACATGTCTGGTCTCAAGCATTTTGGACAAAGGCTACACAATCTGTGTGAGAGTAAATAATGACAGTTAAGTTTATTCCTTGTTCTGGAAGGTTTAGTATTAAATATCTTGCAAAAAATAATTATGAATTGGCTATACTCAGGGAAATAATGGAAGAATAATTTCTTCTTTTGTTTTTGTGAAATGAAAGCAAAACAGCTATATAGAATTATCCAACCAATTTATTACCAGAAACATTGGGTGAATCTGAATTCTGCAAGTGAGATTCCATCATTAATACCATGTATGAGCTTGAAAAATAAAGGCATAAATAGGAAAAAGATTGTATACATGTTTAAAATAATCCCTATTTAAGAAGTCACATTTTAAATCGAGTAGAATGTCAGTAATTTCTCACTACTTATACCTTTGTTCAAACTGCTATAACAAAATACCTTGAGATGGAAAGATTATATAAAACAGAAACTTTTTTCTCCTAGTTCTGGGGGTTTGAAAGTCCCAAATCAAGACGCTGAAAGATGCCTTGGTGAAAGCTTGCTTCCTCACAAATAACATCTTTCACTGTGTCCTCAGGTAAGGAAGTTGTGAGGAAGTTGTCTTTGTGAGCCCCTTCTATAAGGACACTAATCCCACTTATGAGGGTTCTACCCTCAGGACCTAATTACATCTAAAAGTCCTTACTTCCTAATCCCATCACCTTAGGTTAGGAATTCATTATAGAAATTTTGGAGGGGCACAAACATTTGGAGTACAGCAGTTGGGAAAAGGAAATATAAATTTCTCGATAGATGACAAATGCATATTATGTAGAGAGGTATATCCGTGAACATATATTTACATAACGTAAAGTAGTTCAGAGAAGGCCTTCAGAGACAATTCGTCTGGGTATGACTTCAGGTTTTCACATTTACTGTCCAGATTTGACAAGGACACATTTTAAAATATTTTTGTATTAAATTTGTTATTTATAAAATGAGGATAAAAGTAATATCTACCTTATACGTTGTAGAGAACCTTATAAGTTTCTGAATGTCTAGTTTAAAGTAAACACTATGTAGATATATATTTTAAAATATTGTAATTTTTTTATCTTTTCTGTTTCTGAAGAAGGTCCTTAGTATGAGTAGAAGGTATGAGAAATTAGAACATCTATATTGATCAAAGACCCGCGTTTCCTATTCTGCTGTCACTTTCTACCTTCTGTACTAGAGCTGCAGAAAGCGAAGACAACACATCAAAGTTCATGATGTTTCAAGTTCACTGACATTTAAGAAATAAATGCACATATAGCAGAAGCTCCTAACTTTGTATTTCACCATAAGCATTTCACACTCTTTGGCAAGGGGGAGGGCATTCCTTAATTAACACATGCCTTCCCCTAGCTGTCGATGACTCACTGATGAGCTTTTAGCTGAAGAGCATGAAGCCTGAGTCTCTTGCAACCCTGAACAAAAAAGGATTCTGTATCTCCATCTGTGCTTAGCAATGGCCTCCAGCAGGAACATGATATATTAGAAGAAAGTAGCAGTTTTCCAACCTTTGCTTCCTGTGGCACGTGCCTTCTCTCCTATCACTAACTGAACTTCTACTTTACCCAGTCCTCCTGTGTATACATATCCTATCACTTATTACTTAGTTTTGAAATAACATGTATACCTCATATAAAAATATGTTTTGTAGTGTCATTAATTATATTAGCTTTCTTTTTTATTTTTATATATTTTTTTATTTGTTCTAATTAGTTGTACATAACAGTAGAAGTATTTATTCATTTCAATAGATCATACATAAATGGAGTGCAATTTCTCATTTCCTGATTGTACATATAACTCACAATAGCTAAACTATATTAGCTTTCTATAATAATGATAGTCTATTTGCCCATTTGGCACATATCTATATGCATCTAATAGTTGTTCAATAATGTTTATCTTGGTTTGAAGGCTACTGCATCTCTGGATTATCAAAACATGCTCTACCATTCAGGGCTTATTAGTGGCTTGCATATAAACTAGCATGAATAAATGTTGCAAACCCATGAAATAAACTAATGATAAAAAACTTTAATGAAGACATTTATTATTTATTTGCAGGAAATTGGATGGAATGAAGCAAAATAAGTCAGAATCAAGAGGACAAGTATGCATTTTTTTAATATGTGGAATCTAGAAAATAAAAGACAATATGAAAATAGAATGGAGACTATTTTGAAAGTGATTATTCAGAACATTACTGACTATTAGCCAGGGGATCAGGGGGTGGGTGGGAAGAGAAGAGAGGCTCATATGGATGATGAACATGAACAAAATACATTATAGGCATATATTAAAATGTGAAAATGAAACTCACTGTTTTAAAATTAATGGATGCTAATAGTAATATAAAAACCCACATACATAAATTGAGTATATTTGAAAATGTTTATTTATTTTTTATTTGTTCCAATTACTTATATAAGAAAGTAGAATGTATTGTGACACGTCATAAAAAAATGGAGTATACTTCCTAATTTTTCTGAATGCACATGAAGTAGGACCACACTGGTCATGTATTCATATGTGCACATAGGGTATTAATGTCCAACTCATCCTACTATCCTTCCTACCCTCATACTCCCTCCCCTCCTTTCACTCCCCTTTGCCTAATACAAAGTACCTCTATTCTTCCATACTCTACCTGCACTTATTGTGAATTAGCATTCGCATATCAGAGAAAACATTCTGCCCTTGGTATATTGGGATTGGTTTATTTCACTTAGCATAATATTCTCCAGCTCCAGTCACTTACCAGCAAATGCCAGAACTTTATTCTTCTTTAAGGCTGAATAATATTCCTATACACAAACACACACACACACACACACACACACATATATATATAAACATATATATATAACATATATATAACATATTCCATTATATATATTTATATATATAACATATTCCATTATATATATTTATATATATATTTTACATATATATATATATCACATTTTCTTTATCCATGTATCTGTTGATTGGATGGATTCCATAGTTTTCTATTGTGAATTGAGCTGCTATAAACATTGATGTGGCTGCATCACTGTAGTATGCTGATTTGATGTTCTTTTGGCATGAACTGAGGACTGGGATACTTGGGTCAAATGGTAACTCCATTCCAAGTTTTCTGAGGCATATCTATATTTCTTTCAATAGTAGTTGCACCAATTTGCAGTCCCACCAGCAGTGTATGAAAGTACCTATTTACCCAATTTTTTGCCAACATTTATTTTTTCTTGTATTCTTGTTAATTACCATTCTGACTTGAGCGAGATGAAATCTTAGAGTTGTTTTGTTTTGTATTCCTCTAATTGCTACAGATGTTGAACATTTTTCATATATTTGTTGATTGTATTTCTTCTGTGAAGTGTCTGTTCAGTTCCTTAGCATTTATTAATTGAGTTATTTGTTTTCTTGGTGTTAAGTTTTTTGAGTTCTTTATATATTCCAGAGATTAATGCTTTATCTGAGGTGTATGTGGTAAAGATTTTCTACCATTCTGTAGGCTCTCTCTACATGCTATTGTTTCCTTGCAGGGAAGAAGCTTTATGTTTTGAATCCATCTCACTTATTGATTCTTGATTTTACTTCTTGCACTTTATGGTGAAGATCTAGGCCTACTTTTTCTTTTATTGCGTGCAGGGTCTCTGTTCTAGTGCCTAAGTCTTTGATCCCCTTTGAATTGAGTTTTATGCAGTGTGAAAGAGGTTTGATTTTCATTTTGCCAAATACCGCACCATCTGTTGAAGAGGCTATCTTTTCTCCAATAAATGTTTTTGGTGCCTTTGTCTAGTATGAAATAACTGTATTTATGTGGGCTTGTCTCTGTGTCTTCTATTCTGTACCATTGATCTATAGTATGTTTTGGTGCCAATATGATGCTGTTTTTGTAACAATGGCTCTGTAATATAGTTTAAAGTCTGGTATTGTGATGCCTCCTGCTTCATTCTTCTTCTAAAGATTTCTTTAACTATTCTGGGTCTCCTATTTTTCCAAATGAATTTCATGATTCTTTTTCTAGTTCTATGAAGAATGTCATTGGAATTTTAATAGGAATTGCATTAAAACTGTATAATGTTTTTGGTAGTATGGCCATTTTGACCATATAAATTCTACCTATTTAAGAGTATGGGAGATCTTTCCATCTTCTAAGGTCTTCTTTAATTTCTTTCTTTAGAGTTCTGTAGTTTTCATTGTAGGGGTCTTTCACGTCTTTTGTTAGATTGATTCCCAGGTGTTTAATTTTTACTTTTTTAAGGCTATTGGGAATGGAGTAGTTTTCCTAACTTCTCTTACAGTGGATTCATCACTATATAGGAACATGTTTGATTTATGGGTGTTGATTTTATATCCTGCTACTTTACTGAATTCATTTACTAGTTCTAGAAGTTTTCTTGTGAAGTTTTTTGAAT
Source organism: Sciurus vulgaris (assembly GCF_902686455.1). NCBI lineage: Eukaryota > Metazoa > Chordata > Mammalia > Rodentia > Sciuridae > Sciurus > Sciurus vulgaris. The sequence goes on along the minus strand of NC_136469.1, from coordinate 121,243,312 downwards.
CTTCTAAATATAGAGTCATGTCATTGTCAAATAATGATAGTTGGAGTTCTTTTCCTGTTTATATCCCTTTAATTTCTTTTTTTGTCTAATTGCTCTGGCTAGAACTTCACAGATGATGTTGAATAGAAGTAAAAGAGGGTATCCTTGTCTTGTTCCAGTTTTTAGAAGGAATACTTTCAATTTTTCCCCCTTTAGAAGGATGTTGGTCTTGGGTTTAGCACAGATAGCTTTTACAATGTTGAGGTACATTCCTACTATCCCTAGTTTTTCTATTGTTTTGAACATGAACAGGTGCTGTATTTTGTCAAATGTTTTTTCTGCATGAATTTAGATGATCATATGATTCTTGTCTTTAAGTCTATTATTGTGATGAATTAAGCTTATTGATTTCCATATGCAGAACCAATCTTGCATCCCTAGGATGAACCCCACTTGAACATGGTGCACTATCTTTTTAATATGTTTTTGTATGTGGTTTGCCAGACTTTTACTGAGAATCTTTGCATCTATATTAATTAGGGATATGGGTCTGAAGTTTTCTTTCCTTAAGGTGTCTTGATCTGGTTTTGGTATCAGAGCAATACTAGCCTCATAGAATGAGTTTAGAAGAGTTCCCTCCTTGGAAAGGTTTTTTCTGAATTCTCAATTGTGTTCTATAGATCTATGTATTTATTGATACTACCCTTCTTATACCTACAACATATTATTTTCACCACTGTAGTCTTCATGGTATGTTTTAAAAATATCTGTGTAGTACTTCAACTTCATTTTTATTTTTCAAAACTGACTTGACTTTCATATGTTTTAGGATTTGATTGTCAATTTCTTTTAAAAAATGCTAGATTCTTGCACAAGTATTGTTGTGGAGAATTGTTATGCTGAGACTTCTTAACCATAAACATTAGATTTTTACATAATCTGTAATTTCTCTCACTAATGTTTTAAATTTGCCTTTTACAAATTTGTAAATGTATTCCTAAGTATTTTATTCTTTCTTCATCCTATTGCTAATGGAATTGGATGCTTAGTTTTATTTTTGGTTTATTCATTTCATTTCTAGATCACTGAAACAATTGATTTTGCATGTAGATATTGAGATTCTGTATATAGATTTTACTTGTATATTTTGTACACAGATTTTGTATGTAGATATTTATATGTATGTATTAATTTTCTGAAACTGCAGAAGATAATAACTACCAACTTTGTGGCTCATAACAATTGCAATTGAGGGCTGGGAGTTCAGTTCACTGATAGAGCACATGCCTAGCATGTGCTCAGCACTGAGTTCAATCCTGAGAACCAAAATAAATAAATAAATAAGTAAAAAGAGAGAGAGAAAGAGAGGGAGAGAGAAAGAGAGCACACAAAATTAATTAATTCTCTCTGAGTTGTGAATGCCAGTCGTTATGTTGGTAGGACAGACAGTGCTTCCTGTACATATTTATGGGCAGTTGTCGTTGTCATTTTCTTCTGTTGGTGACTGAAATCCCTTGGCATGCCTTGGTTTGCTGCAGTTATCACTGCAATGTCCACCTCCATGTGCATGTCATTGTCTTCCACATACCTCTCCCCTTTTGTCTGATCTAACTCTGCCTCTTTCTCTAACATGGTTGCATTCTATTGCAATTAGGACCTTTTCAGATGCACAAGGGTAAATATCTCCTCTCAAAGTGCTTAAGCTAATAATGTCACTTCTCATAGAAGATCATCTTCACTCTGTTACCATTTAAATTAATATTTATAGGTTCCACGATTTGAATTTATTTTGAGTGCCACAATTCAGCCAACAGAAATGTCATACCTCCAACCTATTTAAAATTTTTGTTAGCTCTTCTAGATTTTTTTTCCTTTTTGTAGATTCCATGCAATTTTTACATTCTTGATTTTATAATCTATAAATGAAGACTATTTCACTTCTTCCATTCAAATCTGATAACTTCAATTTCATGTGTATATAAATTATATTTCTATGTATATAAAATATATTATACTTTTTAAGTAATATGTAATTCTCATTATTTCATTGATTATGATCTCTAGACAATATTGAACAGCCATGGTATCAGATGATATTTAAGTCTCCCAACCTCAGACTAGTAAAACCACTGTACCACCACTTTCTCTGGTCACAAAGATTTCTACTTTTGCACTTGGCAATGGCATTTTTGCTTTTTTCTTTGAGTCAAGTGAGTTGCCTCTGGCAGGAAAATTTCTGGTTCCCCATCCTGTTTTTCTCTATCAGTGTTAAAGCACTGACCACTCTGAGTGGGAGATGAGGAATCTCTGAGTGAGAATAGTATACAACTCACTGTTATTTTCAGAGGTTGAAAATATTTCCATGGATAAACACCGATTTATTATATGTCTTTTGTCCATTTTTAAGAGCTTCAAAATTGTTGCCTTTGACAAATTTATTCAGTTTTCCTGTTGCTTTATTAGGGACATGATTTGCCAAACTTTCTAGTTTATACCGAAACTATTCAATTTTCAATATTTTATATTTGAATCTCACATTTGACCAGCTAAGGAGGAGGAAATGAGTGTGATTTAAACATCTATACCTACAAAACAAATATCTCCTCACTTTTCCATCTGGTACTTTTCCTCAGAGGTGGCATTTTGTAGTAGAGAATGCATGAACTAACAGTTTAATATGGTGACCGAGTAGTTCATAACTTATGAAAGTTTACTTAAGTTTTCTGATCAAAGCTCCCTTAACCACAAGGTAGGTGAAGAAGAAATATATTTATACAACTTTTTTAAAGTAGAAAAACATACAAAAATGCATAGTGGCACACAAAACACGTGCTTACACACACACACAAACACACAGACAAATATATAATCATTAATTCATTGCACGTAAAGTAAAAACATGATCTCTACATTAACCAATTTTTCCCATCATCCCAGATGTGAAACACCCATAAAAATTTAAATACAGACTATAAAGTGTAATATAATTATATAATAATTCTATGTCAATATAATTGCATTATAATATGAAATGATGATACAACATAAATTATTGTTAATTAATATAATAATATATAAGCTCTAGATTATACACCTATTTTAATGCACCCATGTCAATTTTGCTGAAATACCCATAGAAGAGAAGACATGTTAAAAACACATTAAAAATATTCCCTACTCTTAATTCCCTACTCTTAAATTTCTTTTCTATACTTTTTGACAAAGGAAAGATAAACATATATGTGTACTTCAATATTTTGATTTTTTTACATTACAGGTGGAATATCTTTTATCCAAAACACTAAAGACCAAAATATCAGATTTCAGAACTTTTCAGGCTTTGGAGTATTTGCACAGACTTTACTTGTTGAGCATACCTAATTCAAATATCTGAAATCAGAGTTGCTCCCAAATACAAAACTGTTTGGGTATCTGCACTGAAAAAAAAAAATAAAAAACTTTAGTTTTGGGATCATTTTGGATTTTGTATTTTAGGATTATGAATTCACAATGCATGTTAAATTGCTCTTTGTTCCTTTAAAGTGATTAGGGCTAGGTAGGAATATCCTGTCCTCTCTCTCAAGCACATAATGTAACTATACTCCCCTAACCCCCATTTCTTGCTGTTTGACTTGGTTTGCAATGGAAATGAGAAGGGTGGAAAATAATGATACTTGAAGGCCACAGTTTTAAAAGCCAGGCATGATTTGCCACTTGCCATTTCCTCTTATTGGGATCTGGAAGTCAAATTCCATGTGGAATAGATTCTTCTGCCAACCTACATTGGAACTGATTATCTAGCAAGAAATAAGCTTTTATTTTTCTAAACCCTATGATTTTTGTGCTAGCTAGTTAATGCAGCATAGTTTGGCCTGGCTTCACTAATATGGACCTTTAAAAGATAAGATTCATTGTTTTGTGCCCTTCCACAGAAGTAGTGCCCCAGAATGTTCTAAAGATTCAGGTACCTTGAATAAAATTTTAACTAAAGTCTTAAAGTATGCAAAAGTGTTATAAAAATTTTTGGAACCTCAGTTAAAGAGCTTACGTTATTTACAGATGAGTTCTACAGTTACAAAATAATGGTAAACATAAATTGGTGGCTTAAAATATCCAAGCTAAAAGTCATTAAACTAGAATAAGCACTTGAAAATGAATATAGACTCAGATAAATGCATATATTAAGTTGAACATTTCTGAAGGTACTTTCTGTAACTGGGAAATTCAGAAGCACAGAAATAAATGCAAGTAATTTGAGTGCTCTGCACTGGCATTTAAATACAAGAGAAAAAAATGTTAATAGGATAAGTACCAGAAAGGATTAAGTGACGCTAAACACCAAAGAGGATTAGTTATTATCCTGCCTTTACAGGCACCCAAGTTTCATGTGGCCAAGTAGATAGGAAACAGAAAGCCAATGCTATAAAATGGGATTTTTTTCTTTTTGGAATAAGCTTATATTAAAATCAGTTTTATTATGGCACATAACTAAATAAGTAACATAATACTTAAACTTTCCTCTGGATAATCTAAAATGTAGTATACTTTTAAATATATTTTAGAAATTTTTAAAAGTGTTTTTTACCTTCTACATATTGCCTTTTAGATAGTGCCTGAATTTGCAATTAATAGATATCCTATTTTTGAAACCCTTTATTCATATCTTTACAGAGAGAACTTTCCCCAGTATTGAAGTCAGAGATACCTGTAGAGATTCAAGTATTCTATTTCATTCACTACATGTATTTTGCTAGCATTAATGTGAAATAAAAAGTATGCGTTTGTGTATATGCAGACACACATTCAAACATAAACAATTAGAATTTAATTTGCGAAAATGAAATGGATCCCAGTGTGGATGAAACTCACTGCTTAATTGTTTAGAAGTTTTGTCATTTCCTGTACATGTAGTAACTGATTTTTTATTCTTGGTGGCATGGCTGAAATGCTGCAATCTCATTATTTCAACCAACAAATCATTTAGAGTTTATATGAAAAATGAATGGGAACCCTGGTGGTTGTATGAGAACCATCAATTGGCATCTTATGTATACCAAAAAGCCCCAACATTAAAAATGTACAGAAGCAATGTATTGAAGACAATGTAAGAGCATTATTAAGAAGTACTATATCACTGACACTCCTGATAGCACAGTAAACAATGTTGCCTGTTGTGATTTAGTGATAATTTTGAATCAAAAATAGATCTAAAAAAAATTACCTTAGCAAACAAAGAAAACCTAGGAAAAAATAGCCAGGTTATTTTTCTCATATTTTTTGTGTATTAATAAAAATGATATAGGATTTAAAAAATTAATATTTCATAAGACCTCTTTTAGTTCAGGTAAAACAAAAAAAATCATATAAATAAATGATTGCATGCTGGTCAGCATTTTTCTTTGCTACTCTTACATAAAATAAGGTGCAACCTACAGTCAGTGATACCCGTATTCCATAAACTATGTTAGTTTATTTATTCTGGTTTTCTACCTTTTAATGTGAAAAGGAATGATCTATTACCAGTTCTGCTGGGAATGTTTTCCTAGCTGTTAAATTATTCAGAATATTTTCCATGTAATTTAAGACTTTATTTCATTAGCTTGTTTACTAAGGGGGAAAAAGATTTAAGACATGAAATGATTTGAAAATCAAGACTACTTCTTAAGTATAGCAACGTGGTTAAAACTATTTACCTAGTTTAGGTATTTAGAGTAGCAATATAATTCATTTATTAGCATCTAACCCCTGTGTACAAATAACCAAAGAGTTAGGAATTTTATTCATTCATTCACTCGTTAAATAATGATTAATTCAGTTCCTGTTATTTGCCAGAAGATGTTTTAAGTAGGAGATGGCTGTATTTCTATGAATAATGAATACATGCATATGTATACATATATATGTATATATATATAATTAATATATAAAAATCTCCTGTTTATTCTGTTTCTCTGGAAAACCTAACTAATATAATGATAACATAGAGTTAAGAAAGTAAAGATGGTATTACTATACACGGAATGAAAACCTAACTTCATTTATCTAGGACATTCTAATATTATATTTTGTACCAGTATAATTATTAAAACATCTCTTCTTACTATTCAGAGTTTCCCAGTTGGTTCAAAAATTATCATAATATTAAAATGTTTTCAGAATGATTTTTCAATTAAGTGCTACTCATAGCAATGTCTTGATGATGACAAGATTTTTCATTGTACCTCAGTAGAGGTCTATTTGTTTAGAAGGATTTGTTGTCAGAAATATATTATCTCTAATATTAAATCTTATTAACCCTCTGTTTATATTTTTACCAGATACTTCCAGGCATACAAGAGGCCTTCAATAAATATTGAATAAAGAAATAAATGGAATTCTTCAGATGCAATTCAATTAAAAAATTTGTTAGAGATTGAATGAGAACAATTTAATGTTATAGTGCCACTTCGATATTAAGTAGCTTTTGTGAAAATCTAAAACCTGTAAGTGCAATAAATGTAATAACTTTTTGACATCAAAACATATAAATAAAGGGAGATATTGTGGATGGGTGATGTCTAAGAATGGATATTATAATTCCAATTTATCTATTTCATTATTGATCTTGGACATTTTGGTTGTCTCAGTTTTTGATGATTTTGAACAATGCTTTAAAATGCATGCACAGATGTTTGCATGGACATTTATTTTTCAAATCATATGGGTGATATTTAGGAGCAAAAGTCCAAGTTCAAGGTCTCCTCTAAGAGTCAAGGAAAACTCTTAGCTGTGAGCTCTATAAAATCAGAAAGAAAATAGCATACATCCAAAATATATTGAAAAGAATAAACACTTTCATTTCAAAAGAGGGAATAGGGAAATAGAAGAAATGGTACCAAAGCAAGACAGACACCCAGAAGAGGAAACATTAAGTCCTGTAGCTACACAGTCAACATTTAGAGCTTTTGGTGGTAAGATGTGGACTCCAAAGGCTGGGGAAGACCACTTCTATGGACCAGTTGGTTTAAACATACACAACCTTTCTTTTGGGCAGGCTCTGCTTGATGCCTGTACCTTTCTTCAGCAGGTTTTCCATTTTGTTGGCATCTTTTACTTTCTGGGATGTCAGCTGTATCTTTGGATTCACTCCAATAGCTTCATATGTTACTCCTCACAGGCTACCTACAGATTGATTGTGGGACATACTTCCTATTCTTACACTCCTTCCTTTGAGGTCTTGGTGGAAGCATTCATGACCCTATAACTCTTACATTCTTTATACTTGCAAAACCAGCACCATTTGGAGGATACCAATGTCTGCTGTCAGTTCAACCAGTAGCAGGATCCCCTTGTCTATCACTACAGCAGCATCTGAGTGCCTTTCTGGTTGAGCACTCTGACATAAATGGGGAAACAGCTTCCTCAGTAGTCCTATGTGAGCATTGTGCCTGGAACTCTCTCCAAAGCAAAGTCTTTCAAATGTGCTATCACTTTTACACTCCTGAGTCTGTGATGATTAGGCTCTCCTTGATTTCCTGAGATGACCTCAAGACTTTGATCATATGGTATCCCTGCAGAGCAACTGGTTTCTCTTTAGTTGCCTAAACTCTTTAGTAATCACACCTTCCTACTTATTAACCCCTATTTTACATGCACTTTTCTGGCCAAACTACAGGTTTTAAAATCTTTATACACTGTTTTTTTTCTCATTATTATCACAGTCAATTTGGCTAAAGCAGTCAGTAATTCCTGTACCACTGCTTGAACGCTTGACTGCTATGAAATTTTCCTCTGTTGTATTACTTAATCCATCATGTTTATATTCAGCTTCATACCAAATCTTAGGGCATGGACAAAATGTAGACAAGTTCTTTGCCAGAATGTAATACGAATAACCTTTACTTCAATTCCAAATAATGTCCTTGTCTTCATCTGAAACCTCATGAGCAAGGTCTACACTGCCCACATTCCTATCTCATTCTAGCCTTCGTAGCTCCCACTAGAATCACCAATTAAGTTCTGCTTACTCCTCCCACAAACCTTTTCCAAAAGTTTCTGAACCACTGGTCAGGTAGTCACAGCATGGAATCCATTTCTTAGAACCAATTTTCTCTGATAATCTGCTTTTGATCACTGTGAAATTATCTAAGAAATAAAATTTAGAAGATGAAAGATTTGTTTTGGCTCACGGTTTCAAAAGTTTCAGTCCATGGTCTGAGATCCACTGGACCTGAGGCAAGGCAGAGCATCGTAGCAGAAGGGTGTGTCAGAGGAACCAGGAGAGAGATAAAAGTAACCATTAGAAGACAAAATCCCCAAAGTATGATCCAGTGACACATTTTCTACAACCACACCCTACCTACCCAAGGTGTTCACCCCATCCCAGGAGTAAATTCTGTTATCAGTGGATTAATGCAGTGATGAGGTCAGAGCCTTCTCTCATGATTCAATTTCTTTCTAAAAGCTCCTTACCTACAAACATTACTGAATTAGGGACTGAGTCTTAGTGCCATTCCCAATCCAAACAGGACAATTTCTGATACTATTACACACACATATGTTTTGGGCAATATACTGGAATTGAATAATTATGTAAATAAAAGGTGACTGATGGGAATACATTTTTCAACTATTTTATTGGGAACTTATAGATAAGCAGGAGGAGGAAACTAGAATATGTGTGTTAACAAATTATAGTTAGAGACATCAGTATGAACTCATGCTTAACTTAATGTAGATACGATTTTCATACATAAGTATTTACTGATATGTATATGTCAGTTATAATTGGTGATATCCCAGTAGCAATGACTACATCTAGAACTCAATTCTTCATTCCTCTACAAAATAAACCAGGGGTCCTTAGAGAACCAGCTAATTTTAGGAATTGGATAAGAACTACACAAGATGAACCTGAACTGTCTTGTAGAGACAGAAAATAAGGATGTACATATCCCAACCCCTCTATCTTCTCCAGGATGCAGCATGTCAAAGCAATACAAAAGACAAATGAAAGTGTCCCCAATTGCTGAAACTGGAACAACTTAAACAGGAAAATAAATAAAGTCATATTGAATTATAAAACAAAATAAAAATTATCTACATTCATATAAACAAATTATTGAATAGATAATTAGTGGGTAAAATAGACAAACTACTGGTACAGAGAAATTACAAATAATTTTTGTTCAAACCTCACCCTTAAGAAATTACGAGGAGAATATGGGAAAAAAAATGATGTTTCAATTTCAAATAGTTATTTTTACAAAAAGCACAGTAGTTTCTCTTTAGGGTAAGCAATAGTGTTATTTCCGAACCATACCATGATTCTCTCCTCCCTCTTTCTTTCCTCCTGCCCCCCAAAATTTGGGGGATAAGTTTTGAATGATCAGGTATTTCAGGGTTCCTTCCTGGGAGATTTGTCTTCAGTATGAAATGCCCTTATAATTGGGTGGAGAAGTTATGGAGTTCACATCTCTCCTGTAATGAATTGGGCTGCCTACTTCCTTGTGAACACACCCACATTTGGATTTATCCACTTTCTCTTCCTTCAATTACTTGGAGGAATTGACTGCATGCATCTCATCCCCTCCCTTTTTTCCTTCCTCAGTTTTACTCTTCATTAAACAAAATTTAAGAATCATTAGAAGTCTGCTGTTACACTTCTATGTTTCCAGTCCAGGCATTTGTTGACAAGAGACAGAACTGTCTCTTCAGAGAGATCTACCGTTTCATATTCGAAGACTGTGGTCCATGCCACGACTCCACAATGTCTGTTGGGAATTAATTACTCCATCCTTTTGTTATTGACTTTCTCAAGGAAGTCTAAGATCTAAATAACAATCTACTAACCGAACTAACATGGAATTAAGGAAAAGAATGAAAGGAACGCAGTACTAAATCTCTAATCTTAAGCTGCAAATCATTTTTTTTCTCACATGGTTCAAACAAGAAGAGTTTTATCACTTCGAGAGTCACATTTTACAAAATCTCAAATTCTGAGAAAAAGACCATGTGCTAAGTACAAATATCTTGTAGTTTGCTTCACCTAAGGTAAATCTCACTTCTGTTTGTTACTTGACTGTCAAGAATGGCTAACTGTTCTCTGTTCTCCAAAAGTTCTTCCTTTTGTGGATTCAGCTGATGTTCTCTGTCTCCACTCATCCTTCTTTATTATTCTCAACAACCTGGACAATTCATAGTACTGTAGCCTTATGTTTTGAAATCCTACAAGGCTGTCTATCCAATGATTGGATAAACAATGCCAGGTCTTCCTTTGTCAAAACAAAACAGCATTTTCTGAGATCGCTAAGTACTTTTGTGTGCTAATCAATCAGTTAAAACTTCGGGGACCTCAGTTTCCTCATCCATAAACTAAGCAAATAAGATTCTATGACAATTAAAATTCTTCCTGGCTGTACACTTCTATAAACCCATTTCCAGTACAACTTCAAAGTAAATTTTATTAATTAAAGTTATTGCTTTTTCTTCTTTCTAAATAAGAAAATCACACACAAACACACACACACACACACACACAAAGAGATTCATTTTAAACAATAATGATTTCTTGAAAAAATCTGTAAGGTCTTATCCTTTCTGAAGCAAACTTACTTTGACTTCTTTAGATTTATTTCCTGAGGGGGAAAGCATAGAATTTATTGAAAGTTATCTTAGAATTTTAATCTCCCTCAGGGCATACGTCTTCCCCTTTCATCCTTTTTCCCCAACAAAATTGATTCTTTGATTTACATGCCTGATTCAGACTCTCTCTCTTTCTCTTTTTGATATGTTTCTGAATCAGACAATTGTGTCTATTCTTATCAGTGATTTTGAGCATGAGGTTTGAAATTTATATATATGCACACAATTTTTAAAAACTTTTAGTTTTAAATCTTACTATAAATAATATAGGAAATTCTGCAGATATTTTTCCGGTTATATGACATCAGAAAGCCATACATGTTGAATACTGAACAAAAAATGCAAATACTCCTTCTCAACAACCTCTTTTGGTAATAGCTGAAGGTGCTAGATATATATTGCTATGGTACATTTTGGAAAACAAACAAACAACAACAACAAAAACAAAAACAAGATGTAACAAGTGTTTCTGGTCCTGGGTTACCATAGGAGTAAATTATTTCACAAACCAAGATACTTGATAGCTATGGAAGAGCAATATTATGGCTTGGATGTGAGGTGTTGCCCAAAAACTCACGTTTGAGACAATGCAAGGAGGTTCAGAGGAGAAATGATTGGGTTGTGAGAGTCTTAACCTAATCAGTGAATCAATCCCTGACTGATATTCTCTCTCTCTCTCTCTCTCCCTTCCTGATGATGCAAGCTGCTTCCCTCTGCCACAGTCTTCCGTCAAGATGTTCTGCCTAACCCCAAGCCCAGAGCTGGCATTCTATGGACTAAGACCTCTGAAACCATGAGCCCTCAAATACACTTTTCCTCCTCTATAATTGTGCTGGTCAAATCATTTAGTCACAACAGGGAAATAGCTAAATAAAACAAGCAAATATGAATCACAGATGGTCATGAGGAAGCACATTTTGGGAATTAGTAAGAGGGAACTTTTGTGTGACTTTCGAATTAAGGATTTTGTCTGGATTACATTACAAAGTAGTACATAAGTACATAACTTTCCTTTAAAAAATATACATGGATGACATTTGTGAAGATTATATAGTGATGATAATTAGTGCTGCTTCTGCATATTTAAGACTGAGAAAACTTTGTAACCATGAAGTCATGAGAGTTCAAATTTCCTCAATTTCAAGGTCCTTATTCTGAAAGTTACTAAAATAAGTACTTTAAATTTAGGCAAACCAATGTCAAAACCTGTTTCCACCACTGCCTAAATAAATTACTTGAACTAGTTTCTTAATCCTCTGAGTTTTAATTTGTTCATCTGAAAATGGGGTCTATAATATTTACTTGAATGTGGTGTTATGGTAATTAAATAAAATGAACTAAAGTTGTTAGCACACTGACAAGTTTACCCTAAGTACCTGATAAAATACAGCTGTTTAGTTTTATACATTAGGAAAATAATGTGTTTTTAAGGAAGTAGATGCCTAACCTTATTTGTCTGAACACTCTTTTTTTTGTTGTTTTATTTTTTTTGGAGGGGTAGGGTATTGAACTGAGGGACACTCGACCACTGAGTCACATCCCATTCTTATTATGTATTTTATTTAGAGACAGGATCTCACTGAGTTGCTTAGTGCTTCACTTTTGCTGAGGCTGGCTTTGAACTAGCAATCCTCCTGTCTCAGACTCCTGAGCCACTGGGATTATAGGGTGTGCCATCACACCTGGCTCGAGCACTCATTTTTTAATTTACCCTTTTGTTCTTTATTGATTCTATTCAACTAACAATATTAAGTGGTAAAAGCTAGTCAGGTGAGTATAATTTAGGTACTTATTTAATCAAATTCTATTTTTTTTACATGTTTATCTATCTCAGGATCCTTTCCCTCAAATGTGCCTCTTCTTGCTCAGAAGTTCTGCCAGCTGTGCCTCCCCTTGCTCAGCAAGTCCACCCTTCTCAATTTCAGCTTACCCAGATTTTGATTGTGTTGCCAGATGCAGGCTAAGTCTCTTTGCCCGTTCTTCTCTAATGGTTGAGCTTGTCTTTCCCTACTGTCAAGCATTTGTTATCAATCTTAAAAAAAGGTTAACATTCAGGTGTTCTTTTATTGTAGCAAAAAAATGTACTCAATCTACAATTGGACTGTATGGACTCAATCTTATCACTTTCTCACATAGGACAGCTGGGATGAGAATCATTTTCTGCAAAATGATGATCTTATTACCTCTCCAAATGCCTTTCTGAAAACCTGTCAATTAGAAAGTACTAGTAGAAACATGAACTTTATCGTTGCTGTAGTCTCAGAGCTTTTCTCCTCTCATAACCTTATCTTATATTTCTAAATCTTTGTTTACAGCAATTTTAATACATAAATACATCTTTTAACTTTATATGAATTACATAATAAAAGAATAAATGATTTTTTTCCAATTTTCTTATGCAAAGTATTATTGATATTTTGAGGAAATTTATTTTTGTACATACATGTATACTTTTAAAAATAAATGATAATACCCTGATTATAGTGCATGTTAAATAGTTAATGTTCAATACAACAGAAGTCATGCTGAAGATAAGAATGAGTTGTAGATATTCAGTGAAAATGAGGGATAGGAAGGAAAATTCCTGCAAGTAATGAAGAGTATTACAGGATCCTCTGTAATCTCTCCATATACCAATGAGAACACATTATTAGTCATGAATAATGCCAAAGAAAAATAAAGTTTCAGAATATTTTAATGAAACTGGAGTATGTGCACATTTCACTGATTAATTATATTTTTAAAATGTAGTATATGTAGAGAATTATTTAGCTATAAAGAAAGAAATTATGTCATTTTCAGGAAAATGGGTAGAAATGTACATCATTATGTTATATAAAATATGCCAGACTCAGAAAGACAAGTATTTCATGTTTTCCTCATGTGTGGAATCTAGAAGGAAAAAAAAAAAAAAGAAATGAAAGTAACAGTGAGAATTTAGAGAAGAGGAAGGGGGTCATATGCAAAGGGGAAGAAAGGGTAAGGGAGTGTAGCTGGAGGTAGGATGTGGTCACAGGATGTTATTTGCATGCATGAAGAGGCCACAATGAAACTCATTATTGAATATAATTAAAATGAAAAATAAAAATAAATAAGTGCAAATCTATACTTCGATGACACAAATTTCTGTAGCTGTCACAAATTGTCAAAAAGGGGATTACAATTGAACCCATTGGTTCAAAATGTTGAAGGTGTTCCTTTATTCTTTATCTCTAAAATAAAGAATGTGCATCCTTTCTTCAGAGAGGAAAGACTGACTAATTGACAATGAATCAATGCAGAAATATGTAGATGGTTAACTCTTAAAAATATGAATAGTTCATCTTTAGCAACACATGCCTGTAGCCTTGTAGGTACTCAAATGAATGCTACTGAATGATAATAGAGCTTTAATTTGCTGTCGCTGCACTTCATCAGTACATCCTTGAAACTCAAGATATTATCATAGCTAATTGTATTCTGGTACAGCAATTCTTATCAGTATCTCAATCCATTTTTTGAAGGCTGTTTATCAAAGTGTAAATTCATTGTTATTGCTGCAAAGAAAGCAGGAGAAGTGGAAATCCAGGGAAAATCTCTCTAGGAGACTGGTGAGAAGACTCTTGTTACAGGACTTAAGGAAGAGGCCATGATGTACGAGATGGTCTTGATGATAATTTCAGCTAGTTTAGAAAATTAATTAATGTAAGGATTCAGACACCTAGACAAGGACAGGAAGCAAATTATTTGCAACAAAGGTATGCATATTCACAAATTCAAGTAACATTTAGGTGTACCTTTGAAATCAATCTGTCTTGTCCTAGTACTCAATTCAGTTATGTATAAAAAAAATATATTTAAATATTTGTTAGTGAATGAGTACATTAAAAATTAATGAACAATAATTTAAACAATTTTTAAATCTTAGCATTTCTAGTAATGTACCTCTGTGATTTCTGGATATTATTTAAAATATGTGAATTTAAAAATAGAAAAAATTTAATTAATATTTGTAAGGCTCATAAAATTACTGTAAAATTGTAGAAGAAGCACAATACCATTTTTGTGATTGCTAATTTCTTCTACAAGAAAAAAATCTGAGTGATTATAATTCTCAAGTTTCTTAATTTTTTTTCTTAAGTAAAACAATATACTTTAAAATGAGTTCTCAAATATGAGAAAATATCTCTGTTAGACTGAAAGTAGGAGTGGAGGTTTTTGTTTTTGTTAATTTGTTTTTGATCTAAGTTATACCACCTGATAATGAGACCGTAGAGAAAATGACTCATTGTACAATATTATAAAATAGAGAGAGGGCTTTGGAAAGTTAAATATTTTATTCCTCATTACAACCATGTTAGTAGGTACTATGATGGCCAGTGTGGAACAAGATTATTTTCTTTTGTTTGTTATCACTGGGGATTGAACCCAAGGCCTTGCACATGTAAGGTAAGTTCTCTCGCCCCAGCCTTTTATAAAATTTTAATTTTGAGACAGAATTTTCCTGGTTGGCTTCAAACTTGTTGGTCCTCCTGCCTCAGTCTCTTCAGTAGTTGGGATTACAGATCTGTACCACTGTTCCTGGATGGTGCATTGTTAGTTGTACAGGTTTTGATATGAGATAGCCTAATACTACCCAAAAATACCAATCATGTGTCAAGAAGAATCAAGTCTGCATGACTTAAGAGCCCTGTCTGTCCCACTCTGAATTCTTTGACTTTTTAAATGTGCCCATGAGAAATCATCAAACAGGATTGGATAAAAGAGGAATGATGTCCATCCTTTAAAACCGCTGATATTTCCAACTACCAATGATGCTAATATTGTAAAAACTTTTCCCTCAAAAATTGCCTTGTGTAGAATTTAGGATTTTCCTCCCACATTTGTTTTGTGCATGATATTGGAATGTTCTCTATAAATAATGAATAATTTCAGTGACAGACATATTTTTATCATGTCAATTCCACTTAGCCTTATCAGAATAAATCATATCAAATGTATTGTTCAATAATGAGAAACATGTGTAGCATAGAGTTGCATAAATATAAGTGACTTCTGGGTGATTCACAGATGTAGAAAAATCAATGCTAACAACAGATATGGCAAAATCAAAATAATAAAGACAAATATGCTTCCTCCTGAAAAATAATTTAAAGTTATTTTGAAAGGATATCTTCCAGATACAAAACAATTTAAGGGGATTAATCATCGTTCTCTGGTTACTTGGAATATATCTTTCTAATGGAAAAATAGTTACTAGAAGATTCACCATCAAATTTTCCAGCAAAACTTTGTGTAAGTGAAAACATATATTTTATCAACAAACAGAAAGCATTATTTACCATCATATAGCGCCAAATGCTCTGGCTGTGTTGTTAACGAATGAATCTTTGCATAAAGTTCCTAGAACAATCTTGACATCAGCTGATTCCAACACAAATTTTACCTCTGTCAACTGACTGCCTCAGGAGGCTCAGTTTAGTCTATTTTCTTTGAAATAATATCTAATATTCCTCCAAACCATACAATTATTTCTGTCTCCTTTGTCAAAGCTGTACTCTGATTTTTTTTTAATTATCTCCACTGCAAATTAAATTCAATGAATACATTTCTGTTCATTCTTTCCTTTTCTTAAATAACCTAGTGGTCAGAGAATCCAGTCTCTCTTCTGCACCTTCACTTCTTTGTTGATGGCAGAATAAGAATATTAATATTTTTCTTTGTTACATATGCCTTATAAGAAAATCAATCCCTGATTTTTAAATAAAAGAAGTGCTATCTTGCCATAATACTTTTTCTCTTCTTTGTTATGAATACTCTCAATTACACACTGACAGTTTAGTCACTGGCTTCATGGCTGTCCTTGGTCCCAACATTATCCTGAGTAACAACAACATCTTTTGGAGTCATAATTTAATCCATATTTTCTAATAGTTTCTCCTCCTTAACTCTAATAGTTTTAAGCTTCATACCACATACCACTAGGAATACATACCACTCTGTGGTCACAACCTAGAAGCTTGTCGTAATTCACAATTTCATCATCTGATCTTGTTTTTCTTTTAGTCTCTTCCTTTAAATACATTTACAATTACAGCCTTATAGAAACTTTTTTGTTTCTGGACAAATCTATTTTCTACCAGTCCATCAGTTATAATTGATCATCTCTTTCTTTCTTGGGGAAGACTCCAGGGCATTCCAATCTGGTTGTTTTTATTATCTTATTTTCTTTTTTTTTATTGAAAGAATCAATGGTTTCAAATTTATTAATAACGTGAAATTCTGAAAAAAGTTACAGGCAACTTTAGGGAAAAAATTAACATGATATGTTGAAAACCTACTTCTTTAGAAAAACTTGTGATACAATATTAGAGTGTGAAATATCTAAGAATTTGATTAAAATATGTGAATCTACAAAAAAAAATGTTATTCTGCCTATATCATGTGCACCCAGAGAAATGAAAGTTGTATCCCATTTGTGTACAATGAATCAAAATCTAAAAAAATGAAAGGAAAATTAAAAAAAAACACACACAAAATAGGGTTGGGGAAGTGGCTTTGTGGTTGAGTACCCCAGAGTTCAATCCCTGGTACAAATATAATACTTTCTTATTTTCTTACCTGCAAGAATCTCTCAAATTTAGTCATTTAGCTAGTAATGATCAAAGTGATACAAAACAAATTACGGCACACTAATTTGTCCCATTTAAAAACTTGTTTAATCTGTGTGTTTCCAAGTATGAAGTTTTTAGAAGTGTCATTTGAGAATTCATTTAAATAGGAATTCTAATCTAAGCTACAAATACCAAATATTTCATAAAACATCCTTGGAATTAATGGATTGCTAGAAAGTACATGGATCTATGCCCAATACATATTAGGTGGTACAGGTGCCCAATTACACATTAACATGTTACATATTCCTCAATATTTAGAGAATAATCTTATCATTATTTAGTACTGCAATATCTAAATTCACAGAGTTCTTTGAAGGGGTGGTAAAAAAGAGTAAAACCTGTTTTCTCACAAAGAATATTTGAGCACAACTTTAGGCTGAACAAAACTTTAAAAATTAAGAAATTATATGCATAAAACAAAATAAAAGGAGGCACACAGGAAGTTTAAAGAATAGAAATCCGTAGAAATGCTTTGCTTTCTCTTATATGTGGATGTTAGAGAGGAAAAAGGAAAGATGGGGAGGATCTCATGAAAATCAAAGGGAGATCAGTAGAGGAAAGGGCACAGGGGGAGGGAGGAGAGGAGGGAAAGAGGAAGTACTGGGGAATGATATTGGTCAAATTGAATTCGTATGCATGTACAGATATGTAACAACAGAACCCACCATTATGTACCACTATAGTGCACCAAAAATATGGAAAAAAATTTAAAAGGAAGATTTGAGAAGATAGAAACAATAGAGAAAATGTGAAGGACTTTCTCATTGAAGACCTCTGTTTTTACTGGGTACTGTGGCATATGCCTGCTGTAGTCCCAACTACTCGGGAGACTGAGTTGGGGATCACTTGATTCCAGGATCTTGTTTGGGCAGTACAGCAAGATCCTGTTTCAGAAATAATAAAAGTAATAAAATTTATTTTTAAAAGGGCCCTACTTCCTAAGTCTAGTGAGAGGCTAACTAATCTCATGTATAAGAAAGGCATGTGAGTTGAAAATAAAAGAGTTGGAAATGAGAAGAAAACATCAATTTTTCCAAAGGTTCTCTGAGTCTGACACAACAAAAAGTAAAGACAGAATATAACACATTTCTTAGGTATTTTTCTGTTTCTTCATTTTTTTTTCTTTTTAGTAGCAACTAATTTCCCTTTTTTAAAAATTCTTTGTCCATTTTCCACCTTTCCTCAATGTTCAGATTCAGAGATTGTTAAGCATTAATATTTCCTAGTCAGTGGTTCCTGTCAGTAGTTCCTGATAGAAAGGGTAATTTTTCTCTTTTGTTTTTAGCATGAGAAATAGCATATCTATTTCTAGTTTTCATCTGAGAATATATTTATTTTACATCTGCATATACAGAAACTTACCTAAGCCCTTTATTTTAATGTATGATTGTTTATCTAAATGATCTTGATTTATTATTTCACACAACAGTATCTGTTCAAGGAACATAGTTCTTACTTCTTAAAAAATAAATAACCTTATGCTTTTTAATATGCATCGTTTTTCTCCAGATTCAAGTATTTCTTCTCAATTGCATTGAGTTGGATAAATGGAAGAAAAGCAACTTCCTATAGCCATAGTACTTTTCAAAGACCTCTTCTATTTTTAAGTGTTTATATTTTTCAGCTTCCTGTATAGTAGTGCCAGATTTATTTTCCTAAGCAGCTGTGAGTATGGCTTTCAGGATAAGTGTATGTAAAATTGTATTAGTACCACAGCCTGTTTCTTGATGAGAGCGGGCATTTGTATACATGTTAAGCTTTCAGATTGTCAAACTAATACATAAGTATGTAAAATGATTTTGTATTTAGAATTTAAATTATATATAAAATGAGTAGGTTGATGTCTGTTCTGACACATTATACATGATATAAGGATGACTGTGAATATGTATTGAGAGACTTGATTGGAAAAGGCTCAGTTCAATCACTAGTCATTTTTTTTCCCTTGGATAATCATTCAGAACCATCATTTTCTCCAGGATACAGAGACATAGGCTCTGCTTTACCTAATTCAAGGGGAGATAAGTAGGATCAACTAGAAAAACCAAATTGTCTGACACCAAAGGGCATACTCCATGTAAAATTTATAATTTTATTGCACTTCTAAAACTTTATTTCCTTTGATAATATGATTGTTATGTCATCATTCTGTACTAATGTTATCCTTTAATATTTACCATATAATTAATTTATCAAGATAGCAGTGGTTCTAAAGCTTAAAAATAATAATAGTAACTACTGCTTATGGATTATTTACTGTGCACCTAGCCTGATGCTAAAAGTTTTACCATATTTGTCTCTCATTGAAGCCTGAAACAATCCTGTAAGTTGAAATTATTATTATTTAATTTAGCAAAAGAAACTTGGTCTTGGGGATGGTATATCACAATTGCTTTATTTCAGAGTCAGGGTTCAAAGTTAGTTCTATTTGGCACCAAGGCAAATTTGACATTAAAACAAAAAACAAAACAAACAATGACAGGAATTATGAATCAATTAGTAGCTGAGTTTGATTCTTTACCCTAAACCTAGGTTATGTAGATTTAGGCAAATTTAATTGTGTGTGTATGTGTGTGTGTGTGTGTGTGTGTGTTTTCATGGAGAAATGGGGCTAAAAGTAGAACCTAGTATACAGAGTCACCTTTAGATTTAGGTGACATATTGTACATGCATAAAGCACTGAGCATAGTACTTCTCACACAATACATACACATAAAGTGTTTTTAATTTTTTAATCTTAAATTTAAGATCAATTAAACAGTAGAGGTGAACAGTACTTTGGAAGGATATGGTGAGGATAAAATAAAACCATGATTTCAAAAATGTATTAAGAATAAAGTAATTAATAAGTGGTAGTTATTTCCTTAATTACCATTATCAGGTCAAGGGTTAATTTATTTATCGAGATTTTTGCTAAATTTTGTAAATTTAAACAATAAAAAAATCTTGACGCTTAGCCTTAATTCTTTTACAATCTTTCCTTGTTAGTGGAATATGAAGACATTCACCTTTTCAGAATGTGTTCTATCCAGTTTAGTTTCAATGAGAATTTACTAAGTGCAAACACACATATTTGCTTAAAACCCTGTTGGTTGTAGATACTGTCATCTTTTCACCTAATAAAGTACACCCAGAAAGGCCCCACAGTTCTGAGAAATTGCCTCAACATTCTGTTATGGCTCATTTAGATCATAATAGCATATGAGGAGAATACAATTTGTTTTCTTGAGTGAGCCCAAAAAGACCAAAAAAAAAAAAAAAAAATCAATATTTGAGAGCAGGGACCTTGCATTCTATTTATTTATAAAATACTCAAGAGGTAGTGAGCATCCATAAAACAGTCATTTAGAACAATTCCTTAGTCTACTACATTGAAAAAATTATATTTGAAAAGGAAAACAGAGTGAGATAAAAGGGCAGAGATACAACATGTGCAAGATTGATTTGTCATGCAGAGTAATATACATTCTATTTGTGGAGTAGCATTTTTCTTTATGTTAACACGACATATTTTAATATAAAATTGAAATTAGGAAAAGTTTGAAATGCCATGGCAAATTTAAATTTTATTCATCAGCAGCTGAATGAAATGGAATACAGTCTTGGGGTTGCTAATTTGTGATGGTATCTTATGATGTTCAAGAGGAAAATAATGACAGAGTAGGGGTTCAGAGTAGAGAAAGAAAACTACAAAAAGTAATTTTATTAAAATCATGCATGCATTCCAAAGAAAAAATGTTAATTATATCTGTGTTTAAGTAATATAAAATAAGACTAAAAATAAAACTAAAGTTTTTAGTCTCTGTATACTATCAATCAACTTTTATTTTTATGACATATTTGAAAAACTAAAGTCAACAGTATCTTCCCCTATTTCCTTGGTTAGGAGTGTGTGTGAGTGTGCGCACATGTGTGTGTATCAACACCTTTGTTTTCATCTTTATTAATTGCTTATTCTTCTAATGTATTATTATTAATACATCATTAAGTTGATGTATTAATAATATTTTAAACAAAGAACACTTATTCAGTGCCTCCTAAGTTTCAAGTACTGTTTTAGGTATTTGTTAGACATCAGCAAGCAAAACCAAAAAAGTGCCTTCTTTCCAACATTTTAGTAGGGGTAGGCAAAAGTAATTGACACATAAAGCTAACAATCATAATATCAAAAATATGGTGAGAGGGTGACTAATAATCTGCAAATTTCTAGAATCACACATACTTCAATACTATGCAGAAGCTCCACCTCTCACTATCTTCCATTTCTTACTTTTTAAAAATGTACACATGGCAATTGTTAAACTTCAGGAAATGCCATCTTCACATTAATTCTCTTCGATAGCTGCAAGATCCAGATTGTTACTATTTCAAACCTCCTTTTGATTTCTGATTTTCTATGCATGAAAATGTAGAAAACTGTGGTCATAAATTTGTATGCAGCAAGCATTGGTAGTATGTTTCAGGCAAGTGAAAAATGTATAAAAACATAAGGAAGCATACTGTTCATGCCATTGGAGGCCTGCATTCTTGAAACTGTAGGTCCATATGAGTTATGCACATGCCTCCTGTGACTGTAGCCCACATTTTAATTTCATTTTAGCATTACTGCTTATTTTTAACTTAATTTATTTTTTATATTTTTTCTAATTAGTTACACATGACAGTAGAATCCACTGGTGCATCTTAGACTTCTCCATTGTGCCCAAGATTGTGAGTTCTTGCAGAACAGAAATGCTATGACTCATCTTTAAATAGGGTAACAACCAGCACCCTGACTATGAGTGGCCAGATTAATCCCCCTGGTGAAAGCAAATCCATAACTATTGTTTAGTCTCTTTTCTGTCTTTCCTGTGTCACTCTCTCCAGCTCATTAACGATTTAACACTGGCCTTCATTTTATTCTGCCTAGTCCTTCTCTTTCTCTCTGGGACCTCCCTTCCATTCTTAATGAGAAGCTTTATTTCAACCCTGAGGAACTGGTTCACAGGGAAGTCCACCCAGTCCCTCCCATTTCATTTTGTAGTATGCGGCTTGTCTCTAATGGAAAGATAATAGTTTCCTTATTGCACTAGGCTGACCAAATCTTAAGACCTGAAGACTTTTATAATAAAGAACATATTTGAAGACTTGGTTTTATGAATTGTCCTGGAAATGCTGTCACTGAAGATAACTGGCTGATTCCTACCCACAAGCCCCCTGCTAATTGGTGATATTCCATGGGGTATGAGAATTAGTGTAGTTTTTGTCTTTATTTTATGGAGACTTCATTGTCTTTAGGATAATAAAATTATAATTTCTATTTTAGAACAATGTTTTTATCTTGTAAAGATAAAAATGTGTGGGGAGCCCTTGCACCTTTTTTTCCCCTTCTCAAAGATCAAATCTACATGCTCCGTTATGCGGGCTTTTTGTGATAAATGTTGTAATCAGTTCAGTAGAGCAGGATTACTTTTGCCACTTTTACAAGCTGTCCAATCACACACTTTGAAATCTTTTAGGTATGGGAGAATACTCTTGCTGGACAGATGGTCAAGTCTCAGTGGTAGGTTTTTTTGACATCAGTTGAGGCAACTATTAAAAGCCTAGACATTAGATCAATGAGCTCAGACTCTAGACATTTCTGAAGGTAGAGAGGAGAGCCAGTCTTGGCTTCCCATCCAAAGCAAAGCCCAAGCTGATTAACAGGAGCTAGTTTGCACAGTTTTTGCCACAATAGTTTTCACAGGGTCTAGTCATTAACAGGTGTCACAGTAGGGTGGCAGAATATCCACGAGAAGTTAACTCAGTTAAGATGATTAATTTCAAAGCCTGTAAAACTGATATTTGCCCATGATTCTACTACATAACAGTGTGACTTTGGACAAGCAACATAGCCTCTCTGATCCTCAGATTCTCATATCTATTCAACAGGGAACATAAAATGATAATTTGTATGCATCTGTGTGCAAGAAAGACTCATAGACATTTGAATACAGAAGAAACCCTGCCTAGAATCTAAAAATCCATTGATGAGAGCAAACAAATAACAATAAGAGTAAATACTTATTTTTCAGTACCAAAAGGAATGTTTTATTTTATTTAGTACTTCACAGATTGCAAAAGGAATTTGTAAACACTATATCAAATCTTTATTCAATAAATCAGGAAGGATTTACTAATTCACTTTAAGGTTGAGAATTAAAAAGTCTGAAAATTTAAATGTATTAACTATTTTTAATTTGTAAGAGAAATGAATTACATCCTAGAAGGCCTAGAAGTTAAAAGAGATCTTACTAAATTACATAATAATGAAGTGTGAGATTAGGGCAAAATTAAAAGTAAGGCTAATAGGAAGGTGGTTTTTATTTTTCAGAAATACCATTACTTACATTTTGCTTCATTTTCAGGTACTGAGTGGTCTTTTCAGATAACTCTGAGCATATATCACATGGTAGAAATAAGATGGCTTTACACCTTCAAATGGAAAGCTGCCATCAAGGTGAACTCAATTTTTCAATAATGTTTGAAAAATATCTGAGAGTAATTCTGACTTCAGAGACTTGCATGACACATATCTCAACCAGTATTTGGATGTATAGAAATATGATTTGGTATCAGACAAATGCTCAATGCACACAGAGTAGTATAAGGTGAAACCTCTCACTTGACCCATGTGAACAAAGAGTCCTGGACAAGTGAATAACCAAATGAAAATTGGGGTTGATGCTCAAGAAGGAGGAAATTATGCTGAGATGCTAGCAAAAAATGTATACATCTGTAAATGGACAGTTAGAGAAACATGGTACAGTTTCCCAGAGAAGGCAGGTATTCTGAGCATATGCATACAAAGAAAGAGGTAAATAAAAACTCTTATTTTTTTTCAAATATAATGAGATGATAAAGAGATGAGAAAAGAGGTATATGCGAATGTGAAGTGATTCAAAAGATAAAAGAAAAAAAATGGTTGTTATAATTACTAGAGTTACTAAAGTAGTTTGCTTCATATTAGATGAACCCTGGGAAACTTCATGGAAAGAAACTCACTTGAAGAACCATAAAGCCTCCTTCCTATTGCCCACTTGTTATATATAAATCTAACTGAAGTTGTGACCAGAATTTCATTGGTAATATATCTGTACAGACACATGAAGTGGAACTATTTTTCTATGCAGTGCATTTTTGGCTGCTTCATTTCACCAGGGTATATTCTTTAACAGGTTTAAACACTATCAAACAGTGACAGATATGTACTCATTTCTGAAACACAAGCATAGCTGGTGATAGTCCCTGCTGAGCAGCAGAGTTCTATAACTCTGTTGAAGTTACAGCCCATAAATACTGAACTGAGTCCTCAGTAATTACTTCTTCCTTTTAAGTGATGAGGCAAATAACCTCATGTATTTATGGCCAACTCTATTAAGTATTCAATGATTATTTGTTGATTCATGCATTGATTTTAATGCAGGGTGGTGTTATGTGAAACTACGTGTTGGTGGAAAAAGATATAATTGGTCTGATTAGATAGACTGCATGGCTTTCAAAAACAGCTCATGTGTACTATTTGCTGATATTTGTAAGTAAAGATTAGAAAGAAGAAATGCAGGAGGGCACGAGAAAGGGAGAGGGAGAGATAGAAAAGATGGAATGAGCTGATGATAGCATATTTCAACTTAGTTCACTGAAAATCTATTGTCTTTCCCAAAATTTGTTTCCACTTTTCTTTCCTTTTCACAGTATGTTGACATGGAAGACTTTTTTTTTTTTTTTAAAGACTGGAGCTACTTTGGTAACTTAAAAGCTGAATTATTTTGATAGTGCCCATTGAAGCTATTATGTAAAAATTGGATTAACATTGAGCCTAAAATACTGGGATCACTATTTAGTGACCATGGTGGTGTCATGTGACTCTGGAAACGTATTATGAAATAGCACAAATATTGGAAATAAATAACAATGACATTGAACTTAGTATGGTACTGATATAATTTAGTAAAATACTAAGTAGAGAGATTTGTATTAAAATTGACCAAAAGAAATTTATGGGGTTATTTTTCAAACATGACCACAAATCATCATGATTTTACCAACTTTATTTGGCATTAAGTCTGTTTTTTAAATTGTTGAATTATGAAAGCTTTTGAAAATAAAGGCCAAATCATTCTAATGCATATTCTTTCATCACTCTTTTCAGTCTTTAGATAAGTTAGAATTTTTTTCCATGTTTCCATGGTCATTTTTATAGAAAGAGACTATTTTTATTTCAACAGAATAAAATACCTGAATGCTGCAATTGATTAAGACTATTAGCAATGCGAATATACAGGACATGTGTAATCTACAAGCAAAGAGGAACTTGAGAATACACAAGTGTGGGACTTGTTCAAAGGAACAATTCAAAAGTATTTATCTTTCTACTTAAATCTAGGTGAGTCTTTATATGTTTTATAGTATTCTATATGCTGGACATATAAATCCTATTGTTTGCTATTGCAGTTGGTGAAATAGTTCATTATCATTAGAAGGACATTTATTTGTATTTAATAAATTTTATTTCAGAATGACTTTAGATTTATAGAAAATTGAGAAGACAGGACAGAAAATTCTCACCCAGTTTTTTTAGATTTTACCTAATGTGTTTATACTATTCCAGGATTCTATCCATGATACCACATTGCATGCAGTTTTTGTGTAAACTCCTCTTTGATAATACATTTACTCAGATTTTCCTTGTTTTCATGACTTGCACAGTTTGAAGAGTACTGGTCATTATATGTTTCTCAACTGAAATCTGGCTGATATCTTTTTCATGATTAGACTGGGATTATGGATTTGAGAGGAAGACCACAGAGGTTAAATGTCATCTTCATCACGTCATGCTATGATGCATGTTATCAATTGCTACTCATCTTGAATACTTGGTGAAGAGTTATGTTTCACTCTGTAAAGTTTGAATTTCTGTAAAAATTACCTGGAATTATGCATGGGAGATTGTTACCTCATTCATTTATTCCATTATTCCTTCTTTACTTATTCATTTATATCAATATGGAATTTTGAGTATTTGATACACATTTTTAGTTTTTTCAATTGGTGTTATTCTTTTGATGAACCTCCATATTTATGTGCACATGTGTATACATATGTTTATCACATAACTGCTTTTTGGCACTACAAAGTATTCTCAGGCATTTATTTTGTGACCCTCTCTTAGACTTAGACATTTCTCTAAGGAGCCCTGGTTTCCTTTGTGCTATGGTTTAGATATGAGATGTCCCAAAGGAATTCGTGTATGAGACAATACAAGAAAATTCAGAGATGGAATGACTGGGTTATGAGAATCTTAACTCAAACAGTGTATCAATCTTTCAATAAGAATTACCTGGGTGGTAAACAATAGGCAAAAAAGGTGTTACTAGGGGAGGTGGTACCATAGTTTGTGTCTTTGGGATATATATTTTGTCCTTGTTAAGTGGAGCTCTCTCTGCTTCTAGGTTCAATGTCCTGAGTCATTTTCCTCCACCACACCCTTCTGCCATGATGTCCTGCCTTACCTTGGGCCCTGAGGAAAGGAGGAATGGACTGAGAACTCTGAAACTTGAGTATCAAATAAACTTTTCCTCCTCTAATATTATTCTTCTTGGGTCTTTTGGTTGCAGCAGCAAACATTAAAAAAAAAAAAAAAATGACTAAAACACTTTGATTAGTGAACAGCATTCGGGACCTTGATCTGAGGGTCAGGTGAATTTACATCTACTGGGATATCCTTGATAGGGGTTTTTTTTTTTTTTTTTATCTGAAAGGACATGAAAAAGATTTGTAGGTATTTTGTAAGTGTAAGCAACTATAATTATTTCTACATGTAAGTACTTGAACCTATGTTAAGCTACAAATGAGTTCATACTGATATCGCCTCCTCTTATCCATTACCACAACATTACCACACAAATCATTCTAATTTCCAGTACTTGCATATTGGAAGCCTCCCCCAGAATAAGAAATGTCTTCTACCATAAAATTTATTTAATTTTTTAAATTCATGCATCCATATATAGTAGTATCAGGAGTGTCACTATGTATCACCATGAGAAAATTTTATTAACATGCTGAGCTTATTTTCCAATATTTTTCCTAATTTTATACATTCCACTCATTTCCCAACTCATTAAATCTTCACCCGCCCCCCCATTATTTAGGTTATTTCCTGCTTTTCCCCTTTGACAGAAGTTAGTTAACTATAATTTTGTGGTCATCTCTGCCACTTCTGTTCTAGTCTATGGATCTATGTGTTTATTTTTTCTTGAAACATCCTGGTATTTTTTCATTCTATGTAGGCTTTAAAATAATTTAATTGATATCTAAAAACAGCTTGATGGGAGATTGGGGTTGATATCAATCTATAGATAAAAGTTGAGAAGAATTGATGTTCCAATTCAAGAACATGAAGTATTTCTCCATTTATTAAGAATTTTGATGTTTTTCTTTGGAGTTCTATAATTTCTGCCTATAATTTTTGAATATATCTTGTTAAAGTTGTAGGTAAAAATTTTACATATTGGTGCTATCATAGATAATATTTTTTATTTCACAATTGAACTTTTCATTGTGGTCTACAGATTCATGACATTACATTATATATTGTCCTTTTATCCTCCAATATTGTTATACTTATTAGATCCTGGAGGTTGTTAGAATAGATTCTTTGGGGATTTCTTTTTCCTTTATCTGTTTTTCTTTTCTTTCTTTTGGTAACAGGGATTAAACCCAGCAGTGCTTAACCACAAAGTCACTTCCCCAAACCTTTTTTATAAATTGTTTTAAAAATTTTGAGGCAGGGTCTTACTAGCTTGCTTACAGTCTTGTTAATTGCTGAGTCTGGCTTCAAACCTGTGATCCTCCTGCCTCAGCCTCCCAAGTCACTGGGATTGCAGGAGTGTGTCATGGCATCTGGCTAGTGTTTTCTATTTAAATGTTCATGCCATGTGCTAACAAGACAGTATTATTTCTCTCTCAATTGAAAACCATTTATATATTTTTCATGTGCAAAATTGCACTTGTTAGTCTTTCTAGTATCATATTGAAGAGGAATAGTGAGAGAATACTGTTTCCAATATTAGGCAACAAGTATCTAATTTCCATGTAATATAAATTGTAGTTATTTTTGTGATCCTTTATCAAATTGATAAAGTTTACCTATTTTGCTAATTTTCTATGAGTTTTTATCCTGAATGGGAGTAGTACTTTTCAGAAGTTCCTTGTCCATCAAATGATGTAATCATATAACTTTTTTTCTTTAACTTGTTTAAATGTCAGGCAACATTTTCTGACTTTGAAATGGTAAACCATTCTTGTATGCCTAGAAAATTACATTTGGTTGTCATATGTAGTTCACATTTGGTTGTCATGTGTAATTCTTTGCACGTTGTTCTTATCAACTTGTTCTTTGAGGACTTCTATGACTACTTTACACCAAATATTACTATATAGTTTGAATTTATCTGACTTGGTATCACCTAATGCTTGGCCCATTTTGGGAACTTAGAAAATGTTCACTCTGTGTATATTATTTGGAAGACATTGTGAAAAATTGATACTTTTTGCTTAAATATTAGTTAGAATTAATTAGTGTAATAATATGAACCTTTTAAAAATTTTTTTCAGGATTATTCATTTCTAATTTATTCATTTAGATTAATTTCATAGATATAAAAAGTCACTCATGTTATCTGCTTCTTCCTATAAGAATTTCACTAACTTATATCCTTAAAGATATCATTAAGCTTATCAAATGTGTAAGGACAGAGTTGGTCATAAAAATCTAGGAGTAATATCTCCTCTCATTTCTGATAGTGATAATTCATGATCTCTCTCACTTTCTCTGTTAACTCATCCAAAGATTCATTAATGTAATTGTTTTTTCCAAGATTCCCATTTTTTATTTCATTGGTTTTCTCTATCGTTTTCCTATTAAATTTCATTGATATCTTCTTTAAGTTTTACTACTTGTTTCATAATTTAATTAAATTGATGTTATCTCTCTTTTTTCCTATGTCCCAAACTTAGGTCATTGATATTCAATTTTTCTTTTTAATTACATAGGTTGTTAATATTATAAATTCTCTCAAAGAATTCCTTTGGGAATAGCTCAAAGATTTCATGAGTTGTAATTCCATTTTAATTCATTTTGAAGTCATTTT
This sequence comes from Sciurus vulgaris, assembly GCF_902686455.1. Lineage (NCBI taxonomy): Eukaryota > Metazoa > Chordata > Mammalia > Rodentia > Sciuridae > Sciurus > Sciurus vulgaris. Next base: position 121,213,881 of record NC_136469.1, on the reverse strand, counting down.
TAACTTCTCTTGAGACTTTTTGTCTCGTAGTCTTAGAAATATGTTGTTCCAACTCCAAGTATTCGGGGAATTTTTGATTATCTTTCACATATTAATTTGGAGTTTAATTTCACTCTGGGGGAATTATATTTTACAAATTTTAAATTGCTCAGATTTGTTTGTTTGTTTTTGCTAGAATGTTGACTGCCTTAACAAATGTTCCATGGAAGTTTGAGAAGATTGATTGGAAAACTGTGTTTGGATGGAGTATTCTATAAATGTCAATTGGATCAAGTTGACTGCCAGCACTCAATGTCAAATATATTCTTATTGATTTTATGCCTGTTTGATCTATCAAATAATACAAAAAACATATTTAAGCTCTCTTAACCTATTCATATTTATGTAGCATTACCATTACCTAAGTGGAAAACAAATAAGAAGAATGTATTTCTTGCAGTTTTAGAGACTGCAAGATAAAGGCCCCAGCAGATTTCATGTCTGGGAAGGACCTTTCTTCTAATTCATACACAGTACCTTTTCACTGTGTTCTCATGTGGTTGAAGTAACAAGAAGTCTCTCTCAGGCCTCTTTTATAAGGGCGTTAATCTCATTCATGTGAGTTCCTCATGACCTGATTACCTTCCAGTGCCTTATTTTCTAATACTACCATCATGGGGATTAGGATTAAAATACCTAAGATTTGGAGCACACAAACATTTTTACCTTATGTATTAAATCTAGTATTAACTTTATACCCATTTAACATTATTATATATTCTTGGAGAACTGGCTTCTTTATCATTATGCAATACTACTTTTTATTCCTTTTAACATCCCATTCTCTGAATTTTTGTCTTAAATATCTACTCTTTCTTTTATTAGTATAAACAAGGTATAACACCCCTCACCCATTTAATCTATCTAAATCTTTATATCAAAGTATACTTCTTTTAAACTCCAAAAAGATTATTATTTTTTAAATCTGCTCTCTTCAATTCCTTTTAGTTAATATATTTAGACCATACACATTTGAATTGATTACTCATATACTGGGATTGCTGTACATAATTTAATAACTATTTTTACTTATCTTACATATTATTTTTCCTTCATCCTTTACCTAGTCTTTCTGATTTTGATTAAGTATTAAACATTATTGCATTTTAGCTCATATTTTAGCATATCAATTGTATTTGTTAGGGAAAAAACCAATTATTGTCCTAGAGGTGGTAATATTGATTTAAAAATAATCTAAGTATATTTTAAAATAGTACTATGCTAATGCATGTACATTATAAGCATTTTATAAGCATTCCTAATTTCTTTCTCTTGATTTTTAAAATATTGGCATTGATTTAAATGATCTATTTGCTATTATTACCTAATACATCTTAATATCATTATTTAAAAAATATTTCTTAGATCATTTAAGAATGATAAAAATTCAAAAATTATGTAACATCTATATATTCCAAGTTTGATACTCCTAATTTTTATGTAGATTTAATATTTTGAGCTATATAATTTTCCAGTAGATTCTTTGACATATTAAACATCATTTTAAAATCCCTACTTGACAATTTCAATATCTATGTCATATTTTAGTCTCATAAAGAGGAACGCTTTGTCTTTTCCAACTGTGTTTTTTCTTGCCTTTTGGCATGGCTTGTAACTTTTGTTGAAACCATATATGTAGTATCAGGTTACAGGAGTTGGATGATATACTCCTTTAATGTGAGGATTTATGAGAGTCTGGCTTGATGCAGAGCCATATTTAAGGTTTTCTGCAGTTGTATCTGCCAGAGGATTAAAATTCTTCTCTTATCTTTGTTTTTTTCCATCAATGTCTAGAGGACAGTCTACATCTAGCAGCAATTCCTACTGTTATCCTCTGCTGTATTTTGGAATCCTGTTGGTATGGTGATAAATTATAGAAAAGGAAAGTTTTATGAAACCTTATGATGAAGTCTCAATCTTTAGTAAACCTGTGTGGCTAGTTTCACACATTTTTTTTACCTTTTTTAAACCTACTTAGTTGGGAAAGAAAGACTAAAGGTCTGAGGTCTAAAACAATCTTGTAAATGGGAAAACGCTGTATTAGACTTACCACCTGCAGATTATGGGCAGATCTCTGAGTGTTTCACAGTGGTTACTCTTTCTTTTCTTCCGTTAGTCAGGAATATGTTTTTCTTGGCTTCTCACAGTGAAAACCTGGAGTGGTTCTTGAGGTAATACCTATTTACAGTGGTCTTCAGGAATTTCTCATTCATCTAGTTCACTCAGTGTCCATAGAAATCATCTGTTCCTATTAGTCATGATAGCTTCTTCTCGAGGTAAAAAGGTCTTGAATGTGAATTTTGGGATTGTCTACCTCTCTGTATTTCACTGTGTCAGTTTGTCTTTAAACCTCAGTTTTCTTATGATTCCAAGAAAAGTCATTGAGTTTGTTCAATATTTTTCAAGTGATGACAACAAGAATGACAGTTTACAAGTTCATTGCATATTGGAAGTAGAACTGGAAAAAAGACATTTTTCAAATTACATAGAAACCAACTAAAAAGAGAAATAGATAATATTTCATAAAGGTAAGAAATATCTTATGTGTATGCATAAGTGAGTGTGAATGTATGCATGTAATGGGGCAAGTTAATAAAACTGGTCAAATTGCAAAATGTCTCAAAATATGCTGATGTAGAGAATTGCTTTAGTTTCTCTTTTACATCACAATGAACATCCATACATTTGATGCATCTTTTAATCAGATTAATATGAAACTTAGAATATAACCCTCTTTTCCACAGTCTTCTCCATCTCTGGATTCTGCGATCCCTTCAGGACTAGGAAGTGCAATGAGAGCCTAGCACTACCAGTCCTGGAGATTCTTATACACCCTACTTACATCTTTGTAAAATATCCATGTTTAGAACCCTCCCCAGATTATTCTGAGTATCAACGATTTCCTCAGAAACCCTGACTAATAGAATATCCCTTTGGAAAAAGGTAGAGCATGTTCAGGTCCACAGGAAACACCTTTCATTTAAAGTTGCTCTGGAGAGCTGTTGATTCTTAGGTAGGATGGTGATAATTTCTCTCTCTGCTCCTCATATGATATAGTTTTTAATTCCTAAATAACTCCTCATTGGCACTTATTGTCAATAAAGCATTGCAGAATCACAAATAAATGATAATACACTGGGAACCCAAAATTATTTGCTTATTTTAGGCTAAGTGAAGACGATGTTTCATTTGGTTTTTCACTTACATGTGAATTTTTGAATATATGACATTTTTTGAATACATTTCAAGATAAAGGATTAGGATAGACATGAAAAATGTGTTGCTCTAGTACATTATGGAATAGGGTGACTCTTGGGACATAACTGTGTTTACAATTTCATGTTTCTACTTATTGGATGGCTGATGTTTTGAGAATTAAAAATAAAAAAAAATAACTGGAAATAAAAAGAATACAATATATTTGAGATTCCATATTGTCATGGTTTAGATATGAGGTGTCCCCCAAAAGCTCTCGTGTGAGACAATGCAAGAAAGTTCAGAGTGAAATGTATGGGTTAACCTAATCAGAGAATTAATCCTTTGGTAGGGATTAGCTGGGTGGTGACTGTAGGCAAGTGGGTGGTAGCTGGAGGAGGTGGAACACTGGGGTCATGCCTTTGGGGCACATGTCTTGTCCTTGGAGACTGGAACTCTGTTTTCTTGTGCCATGTTCCCAGTTGTGGTTTTCCTGTGCCACACAATTCTGCGGTCTGCCTCCTCTAGGACCCTGAAGAGAGGAACCCTTTCGCTTTGAACTAAGACCTCTGAAACTGTGAGTCCCAAAATAAACTTTTCCTACTTTAAAATTGTTCTTGTTAGGAATTTTGGTCACTATAGTGAAAAAACTGACTAAAACACATAAATCTCAGTGTCCTGAATATAAAGCAACTACTTTCTCTTAGGAACAGGATTTTGCAGTCTTCTCTAAAGTAATGCTCTTATAGATATAAGCCTACTTTTGATGATGCTCACCACTAAAAAAATTAATTAAATAGTTTTAAAAGCCTGGGGGGAAAAAAAAAACTTTTTTGAAGTAAAAACATCAACACAGTAGGAAAAATCACCTTATCTTGAACCTTTTATCAATGATGATCTATACTATTTTGGGTAGAAGTCATTTCCAAAGCCCTTATTTCAAAAAGTTGATCCCTGAAGGTGTACTGTAAGGCTCTTCTCATTTCTAAAGACAAGAGTCCTGTCTCATAACCAAATTAAAAATAACCATGCAGCTGACAGATTGCAAATACTACAAATCTAGGACTGATGAGTCCTGAATCTCATCTTTACATTTTCCCTATTATACCTGGAGATGCTATTGCTCCTTCTCTTATTATTACCATTACAATGATAGCTAAAATTTACTGAGTGACTCTTATATCCCACCCATCTATGTGTACTATCACTGCCATGATTTGAATAAGTCCCCCAAATTTCATGTGGTAGAAACCTAATCTGTATTACAACTGTGTTGAGAGGTTGAAGCTTTTTATTAGGTCATGGGAGCTCTGCCATAATAAATGGATAAGTGCTGCTATTACAGGGTGGGTTAGTTATTTCTGGAGTAGGTTCCCATGAAAAGATAAGTCCAGACATATTTTTCTCTTTCCCCAACCTGATATTTTCGGCCATGATAGAACAAAGCAAGATTGTTCACTAGTTGCTAGCACCTTGATCTAGGACTTCCCAAACTCCATAACTGGGAAGAAATAAATTTCCATTCTTCATAACTTATCCAGTCTCAGGTATTCTGTTGTAGCAGCACAATTAGACTAAGACAATCATATTAATTTCCCCCAATCATATTAATCCATTTCAATGACAAGGTGATTGAGTCTCAAAGAAGTATCTTAGATACAGATAAAATAATGACCCCAATAATTCAAGTTAATAAGAATTAAAGGTAAAATTCAAATCAGAACTAACTTATATCAAAGTATATCATATTAAGCCCTGTGTTCATGTGTGCAATTAACGTTGGATAGAAATTGGTTTTCCTCCTAAACTAACTAACCTAATATTTAAATAAATAAAATGACAAAATTCCTAATATGTAAGTTGACCCCCTTACATATGTATACTCAAAACAATATATGCAAAAGTATATTGAAAGCCTTGTTCATTTCAAAATCTGTAAGATGAAGAACTTTATATTCTAAGGGATATTAAAGTTTATGATGCTTTTTCTTAAGTAAGCTCATACTAAATTCTTTAAAATTACTTAAGATTGTTAAATATTTGTTGTTTTAGCACTAAGGGAAAGCAGACTCCAATTTTTATGACAAAATATAAAATGAATCATTAAAATAGTTAAGAATAATTGTTAAACTGGAAATCTGAGAACTTAAATCCTGGGCCAATGTGCAATACTTATTATTATCATGAAGAAAAGAACTTACTCACCATGAATCTTTAGTTCCTCTTTATAAACTAAAGAAGGTTATGGTATGTGACTGCTTTACTCCTTTCAGTTCTTCAGTTGCTCATCTGGTTTGACTCACAAACTCATTCTTCAAAGACAGCTAATCTTCAATTTTATTTTTATCCAGTATATATTTCTTACATTTATAAGAATGCTGGCTGCAATTGCCACTGAATTTCAAATATCTTATTATTAAAAATGTAGATATGATTGCTTTTATTTTTCAATTTTGCATCTTAAAAAAATGAGGATTATTTTTACAGAGAAAAATTATTTAAACTGACACAATTTCTTACTAAATTGAAACATTTATACTTTTATTTTTCTCTTACAAATGTCTTGTTTCTCTCTTTCAAAGAATAAATTTACCATTTCCAATAAGCTTCTCAAATACACAGTTGATTTCACAGATGATCGTAAAAGGTCAGAAGAAACTGAAATAGTGGATAAAGTGCCTGTGTGACAGAACACTTCAGTTGCTTGTGTGAAAAATATCAGAATCACAATGGAGTCACTCTTGTCAAATCCTGAAACATGGAATTGCAAAGCCATGAAGCTGGATGAGGGAGCCTGCTTGCACATTTGTCTGATAATAGCAACTATCATGAAAACTTCTGTCAAAATGACAATCTTGCCTAAAGAGCCACAACATTGTGCAAAACCCACCTTGGTAAAGATGCCTGCCCTGCCACTGTCTATTCACTCTTGGACTCATGTGACTCTTAGCCACAGATAATCATTTCCAAACGACTTATATAACTTCCCTCATTTTACCTTTGTCTTCTTTTTCACTCCTGAATATTCCCATCATGGCACACATATCCTGATTGGCATTCTCTATCGTTCCCAAATACAGTTTTTATTTTTGAAAGCTGGTCCTCTCTGCCATTATTTTTAGGTTGATATAGTTGTTTATATATACCAATACCTTTTGAAATATGATGAAAGAGATAATTACCAATACATTAAACATGTAGAGATAATACAGCTAAGATACGAAGATTTCTCAGTTATATTTCTGTGTTTCTTTGGGGGAGGTTTTTTTAACTTTGTGATAAACATGATGTTTTGATGATTATTGCAATAATAGTAACTTTATAGCATGTGAATAAAAAACCTGTGATGTAAAACAATTATGTATTTAAATCAATTTTCTGTGAGTCTGTAATCCAGACTGTGTTTATATGTGCAAGTTTTCTACTGGCCTTGGCAAGCCTCACACAAAATCTGTGGTCAGGAACTAGGTTATCTGATGATTTGTTGGTCTAGAGATATCTCACATAGATGGTATATTTCTGCTTCAAGTCATAAGTCTGAAGGTATTGGCTTATTTTAATATCTTTTCTCCTAACTCCTCAAACCCAAATTTTTATTAATTTTGCCTTAAAAATATTTGAATCAACATTATTGATATGTAATTTCTGTTCCATGTTATGCACAGATTTTAAGGTACATTGTATCAAGTATTGAAAAATATACATTTGTGAAAACCTTACCTTATTCAAGGTATACAATATTTCCAAGCTCCACAAAACTTCCCTCATGAAACTTTATAACAAATTAACCCGCCCAAAGTGACCATTGATCTGAGATCTAGCTCCACAATTTAGATTTACCTGTTCATGAATTTAATATAAAAAGAAACATACAGTGTATATACTTGTTTATGTTCTCAATCCACTTCTGACTTCAGTTACATCTTATCAGCTCGAATTCCCCCAGTTCTCCTAGACATATCTTAATTGCAAGCTATATAATTTGTATTTTTTATGAGCATATTTCAGAAGTCCTGGGGTAGGAGATAGAATAGAATGGGGGACTTTTAAGGTTCACAAGAGTTTTGGTTGTTTATAAATGTTTCCTCATCTTACTGTGGACAGTTCTTTATGTTTTACAGGGTCCCAGTAGAGCCCAACTTGTTCCCACACCAGCAACACATTCCCTAAATACTGTTTGTGATCATTTCCCAAATAGAATATCAGTTACCCATCTCATTGTCTGAGGTTTTGTATTTGGGAGAATTTTAGCCAATACAAAGAGCAAGTTGTCATGTTTGCAGGGAGATCATTGTAATGTTTAATTTATGAGGTGATGAAAGTCTCAATGGATAAAAGAAAGAAGATAGTTTAAGACAGGTAATGATGGTTTTTCAAAAATGATTGTGGAGGTTAGGAGGAGAAAGAATAATTGAGAAGATTAACTTGCAAGGAAGGAAGGTGAAGAAACCTGCAATCATGTCATATCCATTCCCTGTGTGAACCTTAAGCTAATCTGAAGTAATGACACACATGGACTTTAGCTAGATGTAATTGATTTAAGTGTAAAATATGCAATAAGTACTTAGTTGTTTCAATGTACTTTATTAGTATATTGCTAATTCTAAATTTAGATATACAAATTTTAATTTGTTAACTTACTTATATGATGCTTACAATGAGCCAAGTTCTAAATTTAGATATACAAATTTTAATTTGTTAACTTACTTATATGATGCTTACAATGAGCCAAGTTCTAAATTTTTTATAATAATAAACAATTGGATCCTTTAAATTGTCTTATTGGTAGATACTATTATGAACACCTCTATTTTAGAGATGAGAAAATTGAAGCACAAATAATTTAGGGAATTTTCCAAGTTTACACAGTAAGTGGTAGAGCTGGAATTTGACAGCATAGCCTTCTCTCTCTAGAGTTGGAGATGCACTAAATTGTGTCTCTTAATCATACTGATACAATTTCTAGTGATAATAAAGTAAAAAATCATCATGGCAGATTAAAAATCATATATTTTGCAAACCTTGGATCAAAAGGTGGAGACTTCCCAGATGTAGAACCCAAGTTGACTCTGTGACTTGTCTGACCATTAGGATTGGGCAAGCTAACTTTGTGTGAGTTCCTGAGAATAGCTCCAGGAGTTTCTTTTCATGCTTTTGCTTTCTTGGAGAGAACTGAAGTTATCCTACTGACTGCTGATATTCAACTCCAAAGAGAGAGGATCAGCTAATACATAACTGCAGAGCTCCGGGTATATGCAAGACCGTCATAAACCATCCATTTCCAGCCAAGTCACAGAATATGGTAACCACATGAGTGAGTCAGAGATATCAGCTAAAAATACTGCCTTGTGTAACCACAGGATATTAAGAAATAATAAATCATTTGAGCCAATATGTTTTGAGCTGATTTCTTATACAATGGTAGATAAATGACTCATTGTTACCAGAGAGGCCACTCAGAACAAAAGTAATTCTAGCTGTTGCAGACAATAACTGGGCGACACAAAAAAGTAGTTGTTAAAATTAAGAGGTAGAAATTAGATTTCACCTGGAGGGAGGGAATGAGAGGATTCACACAGAACTATAAAACCAAAAACGAAACAAAAAATAAACCGAGAATATTTAAAATCTTCCTGTAGATGATGTCTTAGAATAGTGAAATAGTAACTAATAAAGAAATGTGTACCAGTATACCATGTTTTACCTTTTTACTAAACTATTACAAGTTAATATTATAAATGGTGTGTTTCTATGCACATATTAATCATTTTAAAGAAATGAAACTAACAGAAACAACCATAAACTTTGGAGTCACATAAACCAATGTTGCAATACCTACATTGCAAATTGTCTGGCTGGTTTTAGCCAAGCTGCTCAAATTGCCTTTGCCTCAGTTTGCTCACATGTAAGTGTACACATCAGTTGCTAATTCAGAAAGTTGTGAATTAAGTAAAGTAACATAATTAGGTAACTATTTCAATGTTGGGCTTAATAATGGTATACAAAGCATTATAGATGAGTTCTTACCTCAACTTATTGAATGAGAACTCATGGTTAATTCTATCACAAGGAAGACAGTTCCATATCCCAATTACATTTCTAATAAGGCTCAGCAAATATAGTGCAGCTTTCCTATTTAGTTAATCCAACTTATAATAAATTGGAGGAATATTTCATACTAAAAAAAAATGCCTCATATCTCTTTTAGGATTCAGGACAGAAACCAGACTATACAGAATACTTAGGCAATTTTACACCTTCCATTACATGTTGGGGAAAATGTTATAGTAATTATTCTTCTGCCATCTATACCTCCATGAAGATACTAAATGTTGTTCACTTTGGACAAAAGGAAAAATGTCGTGCTCGTCAATTGTGTAATTGATTGTATTTTTGCAAAGAGATTCCCCTTTAATCAAAAAGGCTGAAGATGGCACTATAGATGCTGCTGTTAAATTCCGATTATCGAATTCTTATATAGAGATCAGTCAGGATGACTGATAACTAACAAATTAAGTTAGTATGCCATTCATTTACTCTATTTGCTCCTTGTCTTGTAAATACAGGGATCCTTGAAGTCATGGGCATCAATATCAGCACCTCTTCCCAAGACTCACCCTGACTCCACATTCTCTTCAATTATCAATAATGCTCTGTTTGCTCTACACATGTATACACAGATATGCTTATTAACTTCAAAAGTCATTTGACTCTACCACTAGAAGAAGGAAGATTGAAATGTTTATTATATGTATGATTTCATTCATATTCCAAAAATATCAAGTGAAAACAAGAAAATCACTAAGTAACTAAATTTGAGAATTCAGTATACAGACAAGTTAAATCATGTGAAAATGGTTAGCTTTCTGTTACTGGCAAACATTATTATATAAACACTATACTTTGTTTTAGCATTGGCTTCCACAAAACATATGAAAACAAATTTAGAAAAATATTAACTAATTGTTATGGTCTTTGGATATTTATGATCATGCTCCCCTAAAATTTTGTAATTAAAATTTTATTATAGCCATATGTAAATATTTCATCAAATTCTTTACATATGTTCAAATAAAATTGCAGATAAACTGATAGCAATGCACAAACAAGTCACTTCACTCTTCCAAAATTAAAAAAAAAATACATGTGAGTCTTTTGCAACAATAAAGTGAATAGAATTGTAATCAGGGCAGCAACTTTCTTAAGTTGTCCTAATACAAATCAGTTTTACTATTTGGATCAGTACATCTCTAAGATAAGATAATTAAGTATGGTATTTGCCAGATTCCTTACATCATTTTTGCTTTTTAAGAAATCATTATATAAATTTCCCTGATAAAAATACAAAGAATTTTCTCTATTCTCATTATTATCATTTCAAATTATATTTTTGTGCTGTACTTAAATTCAAAAGGTATTTCATCTGGAAAGGAATAGAAAAAAATCTATTCAAAAGTCTTCTGGAATAAATACAGAGGTGGTTTTACTGTAAAATAATAGCAGTATTTTTTTGCTTTGCTTGTTAGTCTAATTATTTTTTAGAAATTGACGTAGAAACATAGTCCATACGTTGTTTTGTCTGAGCAATATTTTAGGTGTATTGAAGAAACTATGGGCATTTGGGACTCAACTATAGTCACATGAAATTAGGGGCTAAAGTGTTGTGACCTCTGGTTTTATGTCCTGCTTCTATAAAACTTGAAAGCTGCCACAGCAGCAAAAATCCTAATAGCACATTTAGAGCTAATCTGAAAAATCAACACCTCTTCTTAGATTTGTAAGAGGGGCTAGGCCATTGAGAAAACCACCATGCTCAAAATTAGAGCTATACATTGGTGAACACAGAGAACCATCGCTTATCAGAGCAGAAAGCCAGGAGCAGAAAGCAACTGGGGAGTCATGCTGGAGTAGGAACACTTGAACTTCAATTGACAAATTGTTGGAGGCTCAATGTGGATGACTCTCACCTCTAAGAGGACCTAATTTAGGGTAGCCCCTACACCTAAGTGAGCTTGATTCCCAGGTGTACCAAATCCTCTCAATATATATTAGGTAGAAAAAAAATCTTCTCCTGCTTCTTGTAGTGGGAAAGGGGAAGGAACCATTATGAACTATGTCAGAGAACTCTTTTCTTCTTAACAAGGCCTCCATCAGGAAAAACTGTCTTACTGGGTCCTAACCAGTTGGGGCTTCCTAGAACCTAACCCTGGGAGAAGGGCACCCAACTGAGCTTGCTCTAGATTTCCACTTTGTACAGAGAAAATACTCAACTCCAGCTCCTCTGGTTCTCAGTATAGGAGTACAGAAATAAGCAATTCCAATTTCTTCCAGCCATTTTGACTAACCTAAGGGGGGTGAATTGAGAGGCACCAGTGAAGTTCACAGGTCAGGGGCACAGGTTCAACCACAGACTGAGACCTAATTATAGAGTTGTGAAATACTTCCTCTTCCACACACCTTACTACTTCTTTATGAAGAGCCCATGAAACACACAGATTACCTAGCACTACATGTCAGCCCAATTACACAGCACAATAAAAGACAAAAGACAGTGTTGAAGAGACTGAACAGTCAGGGGAGGAATATGGGAATTATTCAACAAAGAATTTTAAAAAACGAACCCTAAGATTAAAATGCTAACAGCTCTTATGGAAAAAACAGGTGATAGACAAAAATAGATGATTAATGTAAGCAGATAGAGGGATATTCTAAGCATAGAAAAGAAATGCTATCTGTACGCTGAGGCGAGAGGATGGAGAGTTCAAAGCTAGCATCAGCAAAAGTGAGGTGCTAAGCAATGCAGCAAGACCCTGTCTCTAAATGAAATACAAAATAGGGCTGGCGATATGGCTTAGTGATTGAGTACCCTAAATTCAATCTCTGGCACGTGCCCCCCCACAAAAAAACCAACAACAACAACAAGAATTGGCATGACTTGGAAGAAAGAGATTCTGAGTTACAGATTACAATATATTTGATCAACACACATAATGCATTATTTACCATCAAATAGCACCAAATGCTCTTACTATGTTGTCACCAGCCTGGATGATCCTACAAGTATCTTTGCATCAGTTGATTCCAACACACCTTTTACCTGTCAACTGGCTTTCCTTGACATGCTAAACTTTGAATGATAATATGTTCATGTCATCAGTTGTAACAAATGCATTTCTCATCTGTACCATGGGAGGTTTGTGGACCTAGGTGTACATGGGAATTCTCTGTACTTTTCTCTCAATTTTGTTGTGAACTGAAAATTGCTCTAGAAAATAAAGTTTATTTTTTAAAGTCAGTATTAAGTTACTGGAACATCTGCAACACAGAGAATGTCTGTGTTTAATAAAAGTCATTAAGAAATGGGCCTAAGCATCACTAAGCTATAAATATTCTTATGAGTGCTCTATATATCCAGAAGGTTTGCATTATCAATGTATTCTAAATACAAATAAACAAAACCTTAAGAATAAACTTTTATAATAAACACAATTTCATAAAGGCCTTTTCCAACAAATAACTCAGGCTTTAAAAACTACAAAATCAGTCAAAGTGTGTGAATTCCTTATCTTAATCTTTTATTGAACATGATTTTTAACAAAACTAAAGGTTTTTTGCTTTATAACAATAATTACTAATTTTTTTATTAATGACAAACTTTTTTTAAACAAAAATTACTCTGTGTAGTTGTTCTAGTGCAAGAAGATACAATGTACAAACTTTCTAGATAGAAGTTTTAGCTCTACCACTTACTGGCTATGTGATCTTGGGGAAAATGTTCAAATTCAGGGTGTTCACCTTCCTCTGTTGTATAATAAGGAAAATAATAATTCCCACAGAATGAATTTGCTGTTATGAGGAAATGAGTGAGTCAATTAAAGTATTTAGAATAAATATCATAGTCTTATTAAATGTTAGCTATTAATATTTACTATGCATCACAGGACTGCAGAGATGAACTATCAACAGAGAGGTTGCATACTTTTAAGTACATTATTTTACAGGGACTGGATCACTACTATTTTAATTTACCTTGCTTTACTTGTTGACATAGAAATTAGATCTTCATTTTCTTCAGCATCATTCTCAATTTGGTCTCAACTCTTTATTTCAGCTTCATTCTTATCTTTGATAGTCATTCATTCTCTTCTCGTATTTCATTTTCTCTTTAGTATCAAACTACCCTTTTACTGTATCACTGTCCATGGACAGTTGCTTTAGTGCACACAATGTAGAAAATTATACATAATAAATACTGATTTATTTATGAACTTGATGTAACTGAGCTACCATACAGTGTAATATAAAATTCCTTAAACACAAACATTTCTTATTTGCTAGAGAATCACCTACCTCAATAATACCTTTAAAAGCATGAAGGCAGAAAAATATTTCCTTTTTACTAACAACTTATTTGATGTTGAAGTGGATTAATATTTTATCTTGATTCACAAACTGGTTAGAATATAACAAGTATATAAAGTTCTATAAATATAACTTTGTAAGTACTTATGGTATAAGTATAGAGAGAAGAATATCATTTGGCCTTGGCTAACAAATATTGTTTTCCTAAAATTGTCAGGGAGAGAACATATGAATTCGAACAATGATTTTTGTTGACAATGGATATTAATCTCACTGACAATTTTATACTTTCAGTGCGATTTTATAAAAAACTGGTTTTGCAGAATGGATATTGTTAATTTTAATCTGTGGTGACTAAGAAAGAATCATATGTAAATTATCTAGATTAGGTCACAGAGTTATCCCTCATTTTAGACAACAGAAAAAAAAGGGACTTTTCTCATGTCACTCTTTCTTGGAGGCATATAGTACCATCCTCTCACTTCTTGTTCCATGTAGTAGAAGTTGAGTTAAAATTAAAGTGAAAGGAGAAGTTGAAACATATTTGGTGCTATCATCTGTGACCACATACCTTTACAAAGTCCTATATAAGTGATTAGATTGAATAGAAATTTATTAGACCTCCCACCTATATGTTTTCTTTTTTTCCTTAGAATCCCCTGAGCTAAATATTATTGCTATATATATGTGTCTAATATATATGATTTAAAATATAATGATATATACAAATGTGTGTATATATACATATACATATATTCACATATATTTGACATAATATGTTTTCAATATATATTAAATAAAGCTGACTGATTTTTGACAACCCTTGCTTACCTTAAACTCAGGAATTTTCTTCCATTCTTAATATAACAATTGCAAAGCTGGGTCTTGCTTTCTATTAATATATGGGTTAACCAACATTGCAAAAGTCAGAAAGATAATTTCTTCATATTGTGTCCTTTCTTTAGGCTTAAAAGTGTGCCTAATGATTGCTTTCCCAGATTCAAAAAGAAAATAAAACCAATTAGGATAGAGTATACATTTCAAGTGAACACAAGAATTAAAATTAGATAGAGGCAAACATATATTTTTTTTATCTTAGGTCATAGATAAATGGGAAAAAAATGACAAGAATGTGTCAGTGTTATCTACAATAAAACATGGTAGATGGCAAGAGTAAATGGTGAAGGTATAAAAATCCTGATGTTTTACTTTTTTATGAATGTGTTTTCTTTAATTTTTGATCTCCTAGGAACAAATATTTTTGAACATGTCCTACAAAGTAAAAAAAAAAAAAAAAAAAAAAGAAAAAACAATGTTTAATGCATGTAATGGTCATAATATCTAAACTTTCTTTCAACAACTAAAATAATTTTATTGAAATATTAATATCACTATAATGTTTGAGTTTGTCATCTTCTCCTTTTACTGTCTGGCAAGCAACAGTCAACTTTTCCTATAAAGAAGCAAAGAGTATATATTTTAGACTTTGCTCACCATTTGATCTCCTTCACAACTAATGAGCTCTTTGTACCACAAACAACTATAGGTAATATGTAAACAAGTGGACATGGCTCTATTCCAATAAAACTTTAGCTTTAAAGCACTCAGATGGCCATATTTCAAAAGTTTTCTAAGACCTGCTCCATACCCTTTTAAACATTTTGGAGTTATTTCTTCAAAAGTGGTTACTTTTGAATGAAAACAACACCAAATTCTGCCACTCTCTGGATAGGTTTCTTCAAATGTATAAAGTTATGAGTATTCCAGAATACAATAAAATTTTATTGACTATTGATCTGAGACAAAAATCTTTGGACTGACAAACATTTTATGTCTTCTAAAGTCTGTTGGAAAGACTCATTAAAAAAAAAAAAAAACTTTTAAATTTGTTTTAATTAGTTATACATGACAGTAGAATATACTTTGATACATAAAATATAATTGAGTATAATTTCTCATTCCTCTGGTGGTACATGATGTAGAATCCCACTGGTCATATAGTTATAATTATGTACATAGGGTAATAATATCTGATGCATTCTACTATCTTTCCTACACCCTTACCTATTCCCTTTTCTTCACTCCCCTCTGCCTAATCTAAACTAACTCTATTCTTCCCTAGCCACCCGCCAACCCCTTGTGAATTAGCATCAGCATATCAGAGAAAATATTTGGCCTTTGTTATTTTGGGATTGGCTTATTTTGCTTAGCATGATAGTCTCCACCTCCACTCATTTACCAACAAATGCCATAATTTCATTCTTTTTTAAAACTGAAAAATATTCCATCATTATATATGTATGTATATATAATATAATATATAATTTTTTTTATACATTCATTTGTGGAAGGACACCTAGGTTGGTTACATAGTTTAGCTATTGTGAGTTGAGCTGCTGTAAACATTGCTGTGGCTGCATCTCTGTAATATGCTCATTTTTAAGTTCTTTGGTATAAACTGAGGAGTACAATAGCTGGGTCAAATGATGGTTCTATTCCAATTTCTGAGAAATCTCCATAATGCTTTCCATAATGGTTGCACCAATTCGCATTCTCATCAGCAATGTATGAGTGTACCTTTTACCCATATCCTAGCCAAGATTTATTGTTGTCTGTATTCTTGATAATGGTCATTCTGAATGGGATGAGATGAAATCTTATAGTAGATTTGATTTGCATTTCTCCAATTGCTAAGATATTGTACATTTTTTCAAATATTTGTTGATTGATTATATTTCTTCTTTTGTGATGTGCCTGTTCAGTTCCTTAGCACATTTATTGTTTAGGATATATATATATTTTTTTGGTGTTAAGGTTTTTGAGTTCTTTATATATCCTGGATATTAATGATCTATCTGAGGTGCATGTGGTAAAGATTTTCCCCCATTCTGTAGACTCTCATTTCACATTATTGTTTCCTTTGCTGAAAAGAAGCTTTTTAGTTTGAATTCATCCCATTTATTGATTCTTGATTTTACTTCTTGCACTTCAGGAGTTTTGTTAAGTAAGTCAGCCTGTCAAGATGGTGAAATTTGGGCCTACTTTTCCTTCTGGACTAAGATACAGTTTAGTTTGGCTGAAAATTAAACGTAGGTGTGACTCTTTCAGTTTTTTGGTTACTTCTTCCCACCAATTTTATACACCTACTTGAGACAATAAGAACCAACTGTTGTCATCCACAGAATCCTCTGATGGAAATAGATATGTTTTCAATACAAACATCTTGTAATCATTATATGATCAGAAACATACCCTGTTACTAAAATTTATTGTTTTAAATATGACAAAATAGAAAAAAAATGGTCAGCATGCAACCTTACACCATAATTGTTCTGCATTTTGACATTATGTGCATATGTAAATATTTTCAAGCCTTAAAATTTCTCATTTCTTTGATTTACTGGCTGATGGTTAATAGCTGCTGGGATGAAGATTGATTAAGCTACAGTGTCATATGTCAAAAGACATATGAAAGACATTGTTACCTTAATCTCAAGGCATCTTATTTTCCCTCCACTTGGATGACCTTTAAAAATATTTGCTTATAACCATTTCAAAAAACAGAAGGAACATTTACCACTAAGTATCACTTAAAGAGGAATGGAAATTCTTTCTAGGGAAAATAAAGTGATTCACACAGCACAATATCTTGGTCTATTTTTAAGCAATGCTATATTTCCATTATAGTCTTTTGTTTTTTGTCAGAAGAGACAATTTGGTTAATACAATTCTCCCAAGTGTAGGATCCTAACTCTCCTTTTAATTTTAATAGATCCAGAAATCAATGAATTTTAGCTCATCTGAGGACCACATTTTTGGAAAAGGCTTTTAGTGAGGCAGATATTTAGACTCAGCACAGTTGTAAATTACTCCAGGAATCAAAAGCTATCTCATATGGTTGAAAAAGAAAATTATAACCAGAAAAAAAAAATCAACATAGTGCTAATAAGCACAAAATACTTATTTCTTTCTATATAACTAGAAATTACTATGCTCCCAGAATTAAAACTAGACATATTGTAAGAAACTAAAACAAAAACAAAAACAAAAAAAACAAAAACAAAGAAACGACAGCTGGCATTTGACTAAAGAAAATAGAAGGCTGTTCCTCAACTATTTTATCCCTACTGTATCATTGATAAGATTTTTAAAAGTAATTTGGGAAACAAGTAAGTCAAAGCAGTCTTCAAGAAAATCAACTTTTCAAACACTTGATACCATTTTTATTTTGAAAACAGAACTTTATATTGACCCTATAATTTGTGCAAGTACTAAGGGAACAGAGACACCAAATACAAATGATGGACTGAACTGGCATACAACATTTCAAGTATTGGATAAGCATAATACTTAATTGCTCTGATGTTCATGAACATCTATAATATTACATTTTTCAGAGGGCAGGTGAAACCCAAAAGATTATTTTTTGTCAAGAAAATTAATGTAAATTGACTAATGTCTGATTTTACTTTTGGCAAAGTTTTGTTTTTGGCTATGAGCCTGACCAATTCAAATAACACAGAATTCCCAACTGGTTAAAGAAAGAGTTAGATCTTGGTAATTTATTGATAACATTAAAATCACAAGGTTAAGATTGAATTGTTGACAAGGAAAATACATATGTCAATCCACTGAGAAGTGAAAATGGTAATGGATCATAATCGTTACTCTTTAGGGATTTCCTCTTCTTTATCAGCTCTACGCTATGCCCTATGTTTCATAACAACCAGCATGCATTGAGCAAATTCTTGCCAGAGTCTGTCCTAAGCAAATTTCTTCATCAAAATTGTCAGCACAAGCCTAAGATGATATCAAAGTTGCCCATCACTCTTACCCATGCCCTATATAATTCCCTTCACATGGGTGTGGATAAACTGTATGAATGTGATGGGTTATCACCATCATAATTAGTTTACATTACAGGATAAAGTTGAAGGATTTGGTTATACAATCAAGAATTAAAAGTTGCCATTCTTCTGCTTGATCAAAGGGAGATTAATCTAGGTTGGCCTAGGTAAAAGCTCTTAAAGGAAGGACCAGATCATTTCTAAAGAGGAAAATCCTTTTAAAGAAGTAATCTGCTATACAGGTAGAGAATCTGCCATGATATTCAAAAACTTTCAGATTTTGCAGCTGAAAATTTTCTCATTTTGGAATTTCAGAGAGGAAATGCTCACCTGGTAAACTTAAGGAAATTTTCTGAAATCACACAAACTCCAAAATCTGAAACACTTGTGGTCTCATGCATTTTGGGAAAGAGACATATAACTTGTATTGTGAAAGAACTTATAAGAGATAGTCCTTCCTGAAGCTTCTCTCCAGAAACAAATCAAATAGCTATGTTAATCCTACACACCAGAAGGAAATGAATTTTGCCAATAGTGTCAGAGCTCCAGAAACCATTAGCCTGGTCTACTCTTACACTAAAGATATAAGATCCTAAACAGAGGACACAGTTAGCCATGCCCAGACCCCTGAACCACAGAATCTGTGAGATAATGAATGAATATTGTTTTAAGCCAGTAAGTATGTGGTGATATATTAAGAAATAATAGAAAATGAGAAAAATATTCTTGGTTAATTCTTATGAAAGCATGTAAAAGTAAGATGTAGGATGAATTATTAGTATCTCTATTTTACACATGGGCTCAAAGAAGTTAAATAACTTTCCCTAAGAACCTAGTACATTACTGATATATCCAGTATCCTCAGAGTGCACAGACCTCTGATGGCAACATGTCCTGTGTTCTTAACAGTTACACTGTGAGTCTTGTTCTTTTTAATCTCTCAGGGGGGACTTCAGGAAGGACTATCTCATATAAGTTCTTTCACAATACAAGTTTATGACATTACTATTAATATTCATATTTTTCAAAGAGGGTGTTGCTTCCAGAAACTTTAAAAAACTTATATAAAGCCACATCAATGCAGCATAGAAAAGAAATTAAAATGGGACTAATTGGCCTCAAACTTTATTTTGGCAATGAATAGATCAGATATGCTCTGGAGTTATTTAACTGGTTAAAGTTTGTGGGGAAGACAATTTGACAACCATGCTTCTATCCAGTTTAAGTTTTTGATTTTTACTCTGGAATGAGTCACAAACTGCCCTTTCAACTCTCTGCTGTGTATAAAGATGATCTTGCTACAGAATATACTCTCCTTTTCATTATTAAACACTCAAATTACTTCAACAAAGCATAGATGTCACCCAGTAATATGATAAAGCCACCTATCAAGGTTAAGCATCAGAAAAATAGTCTTATAATAAAGCTCTTGCTCTTGGAGCAGTATCATAGCGGATAGATAAAGCACCATCATAATAATGTGACTGACTGCCTGACCTCAGGTCCTTCTTTCATTTTATTTCACAACTTGGGATATACTTTTCAAAAAATGGAGAGATACAGTGGTACATCAACAAGATACTTCCTTTGATTTAAGCATCAATATAAATCCATGGAAGAAGAAACTCAAATGTTAAAGCTTGTATTTCGGTTTTCATAAGTCTGTTCTGTTTGCATATGCATGTTTTTTAAGTTAATGATACAATTAACTTCTGTGTATTGCCACTGTTAAGAAATCCAAATGATTGCATTGAAAATAGAGGGAAGGGAGCAGAGGGTGAGGGGAAGGAAAGGGAAGGATGGGTACTGGGGACTGAATTAGAATAAGAAATATTCCATGCTTTTATAATTAGAAGAGAACTGGAGTTCATAGGGCCACTGGTAGTCATATACCACATCTTACTTTTTTTCTAAATAATTTCATTGCTGTCACCATTAGTATTAAGACTTACTAAAAAATAACATAGGCACAGGGATTATGTTGCTATTAAATCTAGGCAAGAGAAATATGAGAAAAAGAGCAAGGAAGAAATTTAAAAAGCGAATCAAATAGGAAAAACAAAGTTTGCCATATTTAGTTCATTAATAGTAATTTTAGAGTGTAAATGCTATTTTTCTTTTTTGAACTTTCTCAAATTCAGGCCTGGGTAATATACTTTGAGGAATCCAAAATGTGATTAACTCTTATGTTAGAAATAAATGATATGGTTAGACTTTTTAGAATGAATGTGTTCAACACTTGGCGCTTGTAACAATGTGCAAATAGAAGCGTAATTTAAGGGTAAAAATGTTTAAAAATATAACGTGGATGAAATGATTATGTTAAAACAGATTGTGAGCACTTCTAAGTTAGTAGGCAGTAGATTTGACAAACTATAGCTTAAAATTGTTGCTATCTTGCATTTCTGAAGCCCACATTTTATTAAAAATATCTATTTTATTTTATGATATTTAATTCTCATTGACAATGTCTGAAACAATGAAGTTCTCTCTGTTATGAAGCCAAGGTTTGACACTGCATTTCCAGGGCACATATGATATTATCACCCTTCACAATTTTGTTTCCAAAACAGAAAACATCTTTTGGAGAAAATAACTTCCTTTAATTTCCATTTTTGTAACTAAATAAAACTGTTTTCCCAAATAACATTATCTTGTGCTTATGAGAGCTAGAAAAATGACATCTTTTCCAACACAAACCACTTGGCAGAAGCACCATTACATGTTGTAAATGACATCTACAGAATTTCAATTACTTAAGTTTATGAAATCATTTTTCTTTTCAAGATATGATTGAGTCATTTTGATTGGTAATAAGAAGTCCATGAAGACAGCAATTGAGATTTATTTGTAGGGTTAAAAATTTGCTGCTAAATCTACAAATTTTAATACACTGGCCTTAACTTCTCAGCATTCAGGAATTTCTGGTTCCACATCTATCCTTTAACTTTTAAAAGTTGAGTGTTCTACCAGAAAATAAAAAATAAAGTAATAAATTGAAAAAGAAAAACTTTTATTTTTGCTTTTCAGATTGCAAACGTTAAGGCGATATAAGAATCTCAAAGAAAATTAAAAAGCTTTAGTGCACCGAACAAAATAAATGTTGACATTTAAATAAATTTATACCCACTTTCACAAACAGGTGCACACACTTCCCATGACAATGGAATTTTGAAAATAATCACTGTACCTGTATGATATTAAATTCATTCACAAAATTACATTGTTCTAAATATTTTGTTTTAATAGTTTAGAAATCTGTTTTTATCATAGCCATTGCTAGATTTTAAAGACAAACGTTTAAATGGGAGTACCAGAAAAGAAAATATCTGGTTATACTTTTCAACAAATGGTAATAGTAATAAGTGAAATGTAATCTGACAGTTTAAATTTAGTCAGTATGTCACTGTTTTGTCTTAATAGAGCAAAATCATCCTGGGTTGAGTATTTAATTTACTCTCAGCAGCAAGAGGTGGGTAATGAAATCAGGAGTCACTCACTAGTGGGGTATAGAAGGTAGCACAATTAGGACTGCTCATAACAATTCAAATTAGATCTGAATTGTGGAAGGGATTGCTGATTTAGACAAGTATAAGTTTGGAAGGCTCCATGGCTTCTGCATGTCAAGCAGGCATGGCAGGCGTTTCTTGACAATTCCCCGACATTTCAAGGCGATAGTTTTAAAGGGCTGGCAATGTTCCCTTGCAAAACACCAGGGCTTCTAATATAAAACACTCATTGTGTGTATGTACAAATAAGATTTGCTTCCTTTCCCCCTGAAGTCTACATTTTTAAGCACTGAAAAGGGCAAAGGGGAGGTAACCAATTAAGGAAAGAGAAATTCAGAAGTAAAATTATTCATTTTGTTTGGATACCAAGGGACTAGAGTTACACTAAAGGATTAGGTAAACAACATGAGATCATTTAGATTCTATTGTGGGACTTCTGCAAAATGAAATGTTAGTTCATAAGGAAGTCTCTTGATTTTGTGACTCATTTGCCTTTTGTAATGTTATTAGAAAATTTACTACCTAACCTATGATGAGATGAAATTTGTTCATGCCAGTACTTACTCCACAAAAATACTTGTGAAGAAGATAAAACGTTAGCAAAACCAAGGTATTGCATTTATTTGACTTTTGCAAGGAATGTTCTACAACTTTCAAGTGTAAATAAGTTATATTAAAATCATTAGTATATTGATGCCATTGAAATTCCTTTTTTTTTTTGGTACTGGAGATTTTCATTTTAAGACGGGGTCTCCCTGAATTGCTGAGTCTGATGAAGTTGCTGAGTTTGAATCCTCCTGTCTCTGGGATCATGGGTGTGCTCCACCACAACTGACTGGTGGTGGTAAACTGACTAAGAAACACTATAATTTCCAGAGGTTCTTAATTATTGAGATTAAGTAGGAAGTTTACTTTTTGGGGAAAGTTGATAAACATTTGTTAAAATAAAATAGGAAAAGTCAATTCCCCAAACTCTTATACAAATTTAATATATATAAAACAGGAAGCATATAATATTCTATGTCCATTGGGACTTATTGCATGTGGAATTATGTTTCTTTCATAACAAAGTACAGACATTTTTTTCCTATTCCTATGTCTTTTTCCTAGACAAATGAATAAATGTTGGCATCCAAGAGCAATGACATAAAAAGCAGGTAAACTCTCAGAATGTCCTTGCAAAAATAAGACTCTATATGAGATGCAATCGGAATACAGCATGTTATACTGAGGGGACGTTAAGGAGAGAAAAGCAAATGTCAATCTTGAAAGTGTTTTTAAACTAATGATAGAGATGCCTTACTTTATCTGAGAGGTACAAGAATGTATTGAATGGTTTTTCAAGTTTAACTCTATCTATATATACATAAAGAGCATAGCATATAATCTTTGAATTGTTCTCTATTTCAGTGATGTCTAGAAATTTCTTTCTTTTCATATCCATACTACTATAGGCAGTGGAGCATTGACTTCTATTTGGCCTAATAATAACATAAGTAATCATGAAATATTCATTTCTATTGTTTACTCAATGACAAAACTATTCAAAACACTCAAAATTAAAATCATTCAATACATACATATTAAATATCTTTGTGTTTAATAAATTGAGTCAGGCACATTCAACAAATATTTACTAAAACCAACTCTGTGTATCACAAGCTCTGGGGATGGATCAACCAAAAAATTAAAAGAAGACAAATTTCTGCTTTTTGAATCTTATATACTATCAAGGTAACAATCAATAACCAGTGGGAAAAATGTAAGTATAAAAAAGCTGAAAGGAATTAAGCACTGTGAAAACATTTTTAAAAGAACATAGAGAAGAATATAAAGATATATGTGTTAGAATTATGTACTTACAGGAAGTACATATAGTTGGTACATATTGGAAGGGGTGATGACTCAGTAAGTCCATTGTAAATTGAGAATGAGGCAAGTAAAAAATGTACTGAATACACATAAACTACCATACATTCCTCCTTAGCAGCAAGGTACACTGAAGCATATTGGTCCCTCCTGATTCTGTGCCTGACCAGAAGCTGTGCCTCAATGCTGATGCTTGGTGTTGCAAGAGAGCAAGGTCCTGCATGTACTAGCTGAAACAATATCAAACTCCAGAATTCAAAGTGTGACTTCTCCTGAATGTGTATCACTTTTGCACTGTCTCATAGTTGAAAAATTGTAAAGTAAACCTTTGCAAATTTGGGCCCATCTGCACAGTTTGTGCCTGTGATAATGAACAGGTGCAATTTCAAGTAGGGTCATTCAGGGTAAGCTGCCTGCAGAACATCATATTTTAACATTACTTTGAAGTAAGAGCAAGGATTAATAGGGCAGATGCTTAAGGAAAGAGGAGACTTGTCATCCCAGACCTATGTGAATGGACCTGCCCAAGAGAGGAAGAGAGCAGAATCAGATACCAGGAGATAAGTTGTGAGTGCAGAGGGTCAGTACTGGCAGAATACATAGGAATTTGTGGATAGGAGCAAAGACTTAACTTTATCCTTATGAAGACTATTACCAAGAGGAATCCCTATGGAGGTTATCATGGTATTTAGGACTTTTCAACCTTGGCCCTGTTGCCATTTTGGAAAATTCTTTGCTCTACAGGGTTGTCCTATTCATTGTAGGATGTTTAGAAAGCATAGTTGACTTGTATTTGCTAAGATAGCAGTAGCACCCACGAATAAAAATGACATTTCCCCAGTTGGGAACCACTGATATAAAGAAAAGTACTAAGTCATGAGAATGTTATATAATTCATCCAGATGATTAACAAACCTGAGTCCAGATGTCAGAAGTTACACGGTAAGATACATTTACTCTATTGTACCATTGATCTTTTTTTTCAAGTTCATTTGAATCGGACAGTTGACTAGAGTCAAATATTACCAACCCTTAAGCAGTTCTTAATCAGCATCACATAAAGTAAAAACTGGCTTTAAGTTGCAAGGCAGGTTTACCTGTATGAGGTCCTGAAATTTAACCAGAATTTCAAATCTGAAGCAGTGCTCGGGGCTATGAGAGTGCAAAAAAATCGGACTTTTTGAGTGATTCTAAATATTTTCTCTTTTCAGCATGGTCTATCTTGACATTTGAAAGTAGAAAGAGCTATGCATGGGTCAGGATGGGGTATGTCAATAGCTGCTCACTGTTAAACTGGAATGGGGCAAGACAGAGGAAAAGCTTTGATCTATACACGAACATTTCCAGTGAAGCAGCAGAGCTGTGGACAACTTATGAGCCACAATATTGAGTAACCAAGCTGGAACCTTGAATAGTAAAGGTGTTTGCCTTTGGTTTGAACAAAAATATAAGGAAAAACAATAAGATGCGAAGAAGTTGTCCTCAGATAAGTATGATTATGAGAACAACATAATTCTGCTCATAAACTGTGAAAACTACATTAGTTATAAACTATGCCTGAGAAAATATATAGAATAACAATATATGTTATGCTAATATCTACTATACTTGAAGATATGCTAATGGCAGGTATGTGTGTACACAGAGACTGCTTCACTCCTATTTCCCCATTTTTCCCATTCAGCACATTGTTCATTGCCTAAATGTTTTTGCTTTCTCTTGCTCACTCATATATTCTGTACCACACAATCGTAATTTTTAATCATGCCCTCTGTTCATTTATTTTTTTAAAGAAAGGCATAACCAAGACTCTAGTGTACATGACACTGCATTGCCTAGCATAGAATATTAGCCTATTTAAATAAACATTGGAACATCAGTTGAATAATGACCAAAGGTCTCTTTCCTTTTTCTTCTTTCTTTTTTCTTTCTTCTTTTTTTTTCTTTTTTTCTCTTTTGTAGTACAGGAGATTGAAACCAGGATTACTTTACCACTTGGCTATATCCCCAGACCTTTTTGTTTTATTTTGTGACAAATCTTGCTTAATTGCTGTGGCTGGCCTCTAATATGTGATTCTCCTGCCTCAGCCTCCCTACTTACTGGGATTACAGATTTCGGTCATCATGCTCCAAATGTACTTGGAGTAACAGGTAGGATCCTTTAAAAGCAGCATAGGTGTTGATTACCTCTTGAAGATTATTAAATATAAAGTAAATGTTAAGTATGATGACTTAGTAAGTAACCTTACAGGAGGAAACAAAGCATTCAAATAAATGAATGTTAAACATATACAGAAACACACATACACACAACTTCAAGAAGTTTAAGTCTTAACAAAAGAAAAAAAGAAAGACTTCAATATAGTTTTCTCTTGAAGCCTTCCTTGTTTACTATAACTCAATTTACAAAAGAAACTGGACTTTTTGACTAATTCTAAATAATTTTCTGTCTTTTCAGCATTGCCTGTCTTGACATTTGAAGATAGAATGAGCTATCTACAGATGAAATTAGTATTTTTTCCCATAAGGTTGTAATATATGAAGTAATTAATGTGTTTTATTGTTAGCAATGGAGCTGTTTATAATTTGTAAGTCAAGAGCACATTTTGTACTAATGTTTTATTGTAATGTTTTATTTACCACCTGAAATTTGCTAAATTGTCTACTACGTAAAACAAACAAACAAAAAAAAAAGTGTGACTCCCTGTAAAATACATTGTAGCTCTATTTTCATTATTTTCATATTCTAAAAAAGAACTTCAATTAATTTGAGATGTTTTCAAAATATAAAACCTCACCAATTATTACTTTTTAAAATTTTCTTAGTTGTTGATGAATCTTTATTTTTTTAAATTTTTGTGTGTGGTGCTGAGAATTGAACCCAGTGTCTGAAGCATGCTAGGCAAGCGCTCTACCAGTGAGCCTCAACCCCAGGCCACCAATTATTTTTAAAGATCTTTGAGGTGTATTATAATATGCACACCATAATTCAGCCAGCCTCACCGATAGATGTTAAGTTTGTATTCTTAAGAATGTATTTAAGATATTTCATTGTCCAGATGTTTAGGAAAACTTAGTTTATTTTACATGTGTTATTGGGCTTTTGGGAATGATTATTTTTTATTTGAAAGAAAATTCATAAATACTTTTAAAATTCTTGTTGTTTAACCTGTATTATCAGTATGAATACAAATTCCTTTTAACTTCTCATCTTTTAAAAACCAAAGGCCAAATGTTTGCCCTGATAAGTGGATGATTATATATAATGGGGATCGGGGGAGGTGGGGAGTGAGAGAAGAATGGAGGAACTTTAGATTATGTAGAAGGAAATGAGAGGGAAGCGGGGTAAGAAGAATGGTGGACTGAGACAGACATCATTACCCTATGTACATGTATGATTACATGAAAGGTATGAATC
This sequence comes from Sciurus vulgaris, assembly GCF_902686455.1. Taxonomy (NCBI): domain Eukaryota; kingdom Metazoa; phylum Chordata; class Mammalia; order Rodentia; family Sciuridae; genus Sciurus; species Sciurus vulgaris. Next base: position 121,186,642 of record NC_136469.1, on the reverse strand, counting down.
TACATCATGCACAATCATAGAAACGAAATTATGTACCCCATTTATGTACAATGAATCAAAATGCAATCTGTTAAAAAAATTAAAAAAGTGTAACTCCTACATTTTATGCTAAATACCTCATTGTAGACATGCATATTTAAGATATTATGTAACATTACTACATACTTAATAAATACATACAGTAACACCTTTAGAAGATAGTTGTTTTAGTCAGCTTTTTGGTTATTTTGACTAAATGACCCGACCAGCACAATTGTAAAGGAGTAAATGTTTATTTAAGGGCTCACGGTTTCAGAGATCTTAGTCCATAGAAGGTCGGCTTCATTCCTCCAGTTTAATGTAAGACTGAACATCATGGCAGGAGAGGGTGGCAGACTGAAGCAGCTTACATCACAGTGATCAGGAAGCAGAGAGACTCCACTTGCCAGATACAATATATATATATATATATATATATATATATATGTCCCGTGGTCACGTCCCCAATGAACCACTCTGTCTAGGCACACTCTACCTGCCTCCAATCACTACTCAGTTAATCCCATCAGGGATTATTTCACTGATTAGATTAAGACTCCCACAATCCAACCATTTCTCCTCTGAATCTTCTTGCATTATCTCACATGTGAGCTTTTGGGAACCCTTCACATGCAAACCATAACAACAGTTTTATCTATTTATGTAAGTTCTTGGGAACTAGAATTATGTCTGGATTCCCAAACATAATTTAAGTCTGCATTACCTCCAAAAGAAACTAAAAGTACTATGTTCAAATTCCAGAGAGTAATATGATTGAGCACCTAATTTCAATGAAAAGTTCAGAAGATGTACTGTGCCTTTTGCTTTCATGCTATATGAATGGGCCTCACCATTTTCTACCTTACATTACAGCTTGCAGTAGCTGCCCATTACATGCACTAGTGTTTACTTGCATTTCTTGCAAAACAGAGGACTTTTTACTGCAGACCTTATTAGTGCTTCCTTATTTGTTGAAATTTCAAAGGTGTTCATTTGGGACTTTCCAATTCTGATTCTGGTACACCTATCTGAGTGACAAGAGAGGATAAGGGCGCAGAGAAAATATATTGAGGGAGAAAAGGAAATATAAGGTATTCAGACAGAAAAATGGAGAAAGGAATATAGAGAGGAAAAAAATAACTTAATCCCCTGTGGACACTATATATCACCCTCATTTTCGTTTTGTGAAATTGGCAGGTACAATATATGCCTGCAGCAGCTGTGCCTTTTTTTCTGACTCTCTCTGACAGCAGGAATAGTTCCACTCCTTGCTAAGAGTAAGTAGCTGATATGACTGGGAAGTTGTGAAGCAAAGATTGGGAAAGACACCTGGCATTGAATCTGAGGGACTGTTTTGATCCCTGAAGATTGCTCTATTTATTGCAGACTTTGAAGATTCTTTTCAGTTCTTTCTGGCTAAAGTGTGAAAATATCCATTACTGACCTTCCCTGCCTATATAGAAATCCTCAATCAGGCAGAGTTTTCAGAAGACTGAGCGCTATTCATGGTGACAAAAGAAAGAATTAGGGTGAGAACAGCAGCAAAAATATCAAGAGGAACTAGTTCTTAGATGAGCTAAGAATGTTTACCAAGTTGTGTTCTGAGTTCCTTGCTAGAGACCAGATATATTGGTATCTCCTGGTTCCCACTACACATGTTGACCCTATTCTCCAAATGACAGCACTAAGAGGTGGAGATTTTGAGGGTGATTAGTAGTGAAAACTGAGTCTGCGTGAATGGGATTGATGCCCTTTCAAAACATTCCAGAGAGAATCCCTTGCCCCATCTTCCACATGAGGGTGGAGCAAGAAGACAGCTGTCTGTGGATCAGGTAGTAGAACTTCACACTGTATCTGTCATTGAATGAATCTAGGACTTCTTAGACCTTAGAACTATGAGAAATAAATTTTCTAATTTTTATGATGAACTCTGTTTATAGTAGCTTATTGTAGTACTCTGAATAGATTAAGATTAAGATAATTCCCTATTGCTTATTAGTTTTTCCATATCTACAATGAAATTCCTACATACAGCTTTAGATACATATTTACAGAAAGCAAAACAGTATTTTAATAGGAAACTTGTCACAACTGCAAATTTTAAGACTTTGCCTTCCCTTTTGATAGTTACTTTAAAGATAATTCCTATTCAAAGAAAAAAAAAAAAAAAAACACAGAATAGAGGCTTTTTTGGGGATTACTTGGATTACAAATTATGTCCAGGTTGTGATAAATGAGACAAAATTTATATTTAACTAAGTGTTTCAGTTCTCTCACTTTCAAAATTAAAAAGACATGATGACTAGTTCTTTCTTACATAAGAAAAATATCTTAGTTTGATTTCTGATGCTGTAACAGAATACCTGATTGTGGATAATTCATAAAGGAATTATCCACCTTAGTTCTCAGTTCTGGAAGTGCAAGAACATGATGTTGGTATCTGTTTGGCTTCTGGTGAGAGCCACATGCTGTTCCATGCATGATAGAGAAGCAGAATGGAAGCGGTCATGTTCAGAAAAAAGGAAAGGGAGACTGAACTCTGTAATAACTAACTCATTCCCATGAGAGAAATATTAATCTATTCAGGAGGGTGGATCTTTCATGACTCCACATGCTTCTTAAAGGCCCCACTACTTTTCAACACTATTATAGTGGAGATCAGTCTTCAACATGAATGTTGGGGAGGGCAAACTATATTCAAACACAGCACACAGTGTTAAGGGACATAATTCAATGAATTTTATTCCTGCAAAATGTGTATGTTGAATTCTGACTAGAAAAGTGTCTGCATTTGGAGTTGGGGTCACTGTGGATAAAATTAAGGTTAAATGGGGTTATTATGGGGAGTTCCCATCCAAAACAACTGGTGCTCTTATAAAGTGAGGAAGAGAGATCAGAGAAGGAACTTTCTCTTAGCACAAACACAAATGTGAGCACACAGTGAGAATGACGCCATCTACAGGCCAGGAAGAGAGTCCAACGCTGGAAACAAAATTTTGGTGCCTTGATAGTGAACTCCCAACCTCCAGAGCCATGAGAAAACAAATATCTGTTTTTAAGTGACTCAAGCTGTATATTTTGTTATGCCAGCTCTAGACAATTGATTCAAGGGGACAAAGAGCAGTCTGTTACATCACATGCAGACTAACAAGGGCATTTACTCACATTGCAAGTGGTTGTAGAGATGAAGGCTGCTGTTCAGCACAGATTTTGTGAACTACAGTGAGTCATTGTGCTTCTCTGGACTTGATTTCTTCTCCAATGTAAAGATCGAATTCTATTATAGTTAAAGTCTTTTTACTTGCAAAAACCTATGAAAATACGATCAAACATTAATTTTAACTTGTTTCTTAGTGCCTTTGAACAAGACTTTGAACAAAATATAGACTTGAAATGGAGTCAGTGAGAATAGCAATGTTTTATTGTAACATATTTCCCAGTTCTATTTTAGATTGATAATATAAAGAAGGAAACGATGAAATTTGGGAATGTACCAAGTATATTCATTTCCTAGGGCAGCTGTAACAAATTGCCACGAACTTGGTGGCTCAGAATAACAGCAATTTATTTTCTCACAGTTCTGGAGGCCAGAAATTTAAGTTCAGGCATGATGGAGCTTCTGCTGGAGGATCTAAGGGAGAAACCTGTGCCTCTTTCAACTTCGGGGGCTGTGAGCATTCTTCTTGTGTCTCTATCTCTTTGATTTTGCCTGTATTTCTCATTTGCCCTTCTCTTTGAATTATTTCTTCTAAGGACATTTTTGCATTAGATTTAGGCCCACCTATAGAACTCAGGATGATATGACTTTAAGATCCCTAACTTAATTATATCTGCAATGACTTCTTCATTAATTAACTTCACATTCACAAATTTTGGATTATAGATATATCTTTGGAAGGCCATCATTCAATCTATTATACCAAGAGAAAATATTTTTCTTAAAAAATGCTTTCTGTGTAAAGAATTAGATTTTCAAAATAGACATTCACTTTCAGTTCTCTATGTTAACATTTTGAACTGTATTTATTATCATTTAAACAAACAAACTAAAGACTCCAGGAAAAGTTGTGATATTAAAATTCACCTTCCTTGGTTTGTGTACAAATATTTTCTTATTCCTCAGTTTATGTCCCTTGAAAAATATTATTTTTCCTCTCAAATATATAATTTCTCTTAATAAACATATTTTTAGAGACCACTTAGAAATGATGACTTGAGATTGTACACTATGTAGACAATAATTAAGACAAAGGTTTGGTATCTGCAGCTAACTAGGATAAGATTGGATAGAAAAGCACTTCTCCACTCTACCCAAATACTCTTTCATTATCCATCTGAGGATCTTGGAGACCTACTCTATAGAAATTAATCTTTATGATCAATTTTCTTATGTACTAATTTTATTTTTCCAATAAGAGGAGCTCATGATATGCATCTATGATTTTATTCTTCTTTGAATCGGTACAAAAGCAGTTTATTACAAATGCTAAGAAATGCCATGATAACAAATAGTTTGATTTTCAACACTTTTATAAATATAGGTTGCATGATACCCCACATTTTCAATTAAAAAATTTCAATATCCCATGTTTAATATGGATTTTTTTCTAGACAGTCTTTGCATTTATAATAAGTTATTGATTCTATGGGTGAAATACACATTTTTTGAAAATGTAACTTCATAATAACATTTAATTTGAGCTATCAGTTGTACTCTGGTAAACACACAAAAAATAAGACAAGAATAATTTGCATTTGGTTGCCTTTACAATCTTTTGTTTCTCTCTTACATTGATAACAGTTCACTCTCTAAATGATAACAAGAAGCAATTTTCTGTCTCAAGTTTGCTCAAGCTGCCATAAAAGAATACCAGAGACAGTGTTGTTTAAAAAACAGACATTTATTTTCTCATAGTTCAGTATGGTAGAAGTTCAAACCAAGGTTGGTAAATCTGGCACTTGTTGAAGGCTTTCTTGTTGGCTTACAGAAAGAGGTTTTTCTGCTATGTCCTCAGATGGCAGATTGAGAGTCAGTGTTGGTGTCTCTTCCTCTTAATCAAAGGGCACCACCTCTATCTGATTAAACTCATTGGAGTTTCTCACCTCCTCTCAGCCCTTCTGTAAGCACAGCCAGTTGGGGATTAGGATTTCAATATGTGAATTTGGGGAAAACAGAAAACATTCTGTGCATAATACTGAGTTAAATGAAAAGATCTGTACAGATAAAATGAAGAGTCAGAATATTAAAAAAATCTTTTCCCTATCTATGAATTTAGGGGGGAGAAAAGAAAAATAAAAACAATTTCAGACTATTAAACTTACTGTATTATGCTAAAAGAATGCAAAACCTGAAAAATAACAACTATTAAAACAAATATGAAGCTTAGCAGCTCATGTTCACAGCTACATTTTTTCTTCCTTATGGCTCAGTATTTTAATTTGCTACTTCAAATTTATAACAATGTCAACCTGATAAAAAAAAAAAATCCAAAACCATGGTATGATTATTGGTTAATTGGAAGTTTATTTCAGACCAGGACAGGCAGGCTGAAATTGTGGGAAACTCATTATACTATGTCATGCTATTCAAAAGACTAAGAAGTCTCCTAAAGATGTTCTTAGCTCTTCTTGTATACAGTGGAAATCAAAATATTTGCACTACCTACTGAGTGTTGTGACAATAACCAAAACTGCATTCAATGAAGAAATTTAAAAATCTCTCCGTCTATACAAATATAAAATTCTATATTAAGTGCCTAAAGAGTGAGTCTGTGTTCAACTGATTCTTCTGGGAATCACTAAAGAGTACTTTTAATGTCACTGCTGAGACTACAATTTCATAATACTTCAAAAGTAGTCGAAGGAAGGTTTTTGTATGCTCCATGGTTCTGTGCAGGGCGATGAGATTGTAACTGGTGACATAACTTGAAGATTCTCACACAGAGAGGCAGTCGCTGGCATCCTGAGGGAAAAAGAGGTTGCTTGGAAGATAGGAGAAAGAGGGAGAGGTATGGAGATTCAAAATTCCTGGATGGAAACTTGGTACCTGTGTACACTTGAAGGACATGGAAAGAGCAGAACAAGAAGCAAAAGTCACTATTGTGGAAAACATGAAGGAAGTCATGGAAGAATGTAGATAGAAACTTCAGGGAGGATGGGATTAATTATTATTAAGTGCATAGATTAATACACGTTTATACAAAACTGAGGAAAGGGTAAGGAAAGATAATACTCTCATTTGATTGATCCAAATCAATTCGATTGATTTATATTAACATGAAAGTCAGATTTGAAACTCCTTATCTATTTTAAACTATTGCTTCTAATGAGACTTTCAAATCTCAGATCATGTTATATACATTCTTCATATTTATTTATGTATGCATATAGTTGTGTCATTAATTAAGCCTCATCATGGGTTTAAAGAGAAAAGGAAACCGCTAATGAAGTCCTAGACCAAAATGGCAGGAGAGGTGACATGATGACAAAATTAGAGGTGTGTTTGAAGGAAAAAAGTGATGACACTGGTGACAGATTGGATGTAACATATGAGGAAACAGGAATACAAATGACTCGTGATTTTTTTCACTTGAGAAAAGTAAAAACAAACGTACCAAAAGTACAGACACAGAAATGTGAAACTTCAGAAGGCAGGGAAAGACAGGTCATTTGATGAGTTAATTTTGAACATGCCACACTTGAGAGAGAAAGATCATTCTGCAGGTGGCTTCTCTAAAGAAAAAAATTGGAGAATAGAAAATAAGAAAGAGGTTAGTGATGACAGATTTACAGGTTAAAGTACAAAAGATTTTATTACATGTAACTATGTTAACATAGAATAGAATGTCCATTTAGCCTGTTTGAAAGCATAGGGATTGCTATTGCCTAATTTGTTATGAGACTATTTAGCATAAATTTCAATCGAAGGAAATAAAAACATTGTCATTTATTGAGGACTTGGTTTATTATTCCTATTTCCTGAATGAGGAAAATGAGGTTCTCAAGGTGGATGTTCTATAATTGGCAAAGTTATAGGAAGGCAAGAGCTGCTGGAATTTAAATCCTGTGGCCCTTCCACTGACTAAATGGAAAAGTAAAACAGTCTATAACATGAAGATGGGGAAATTGAGATTCTGGCACTCTGGTTCATGGTGGGAAGAAGGAAAAAATTAGGAAAAAATCTCATGATATGTAAAAGTAAAAAAAAAAAATTCTTGTTTTACAGTGGCTATGAATTTGAATGATTCATCTTTAGGGATTTTTTCTGTGGGTTCATCTTGAAAGATAACTTTTGGATACTATGAAAGCTATATATGTTAAAATTCAGTGTAAAAATAATTATCCCACAACTACATTTAGGTTAATACTCCGTTCAAATAGAGAGCATCATAAATAGTGAGTATACTATCATTAGAATAACTTGTTTGGTTTATAACATGATTTATCAGTTTATTCTAAATTTTTTGCTCTCTTCAAGTTGTAGTAATTTCATAAGTTTCAGTACAATTTGTAATTAAAAATTGGTAGTAAAAATAAGAAAAATATTAAAAACCACTCAAGCCACCTTTCATCATACACACAGATTGTGGTACTTCTACCAAAGCCAATTGTGAGCATAAGCTCATCCATCTTCTAAGCATTTTTGAAAAGTATGTGCACTAAGTCCTATTTTTGGTATATATAAAAGCATCCCTTGAGAGCTCCAGCAGCATTATGTGAAAGCACTTGTTACAGGTTAAAGATAGATAAAAATAACAACCTATAGCTAGATTCTCTTTTCCTTAGGTATGAATTATATTACAGAGCAGTTTTGCTCTTCTACCAAGTGCTTGGTTATCACATTTGCTATATCTGTATTCTAAAGTGATGATCATTAATGTTTCCATTCTCATTTCCAAATACAAACAATCCTCCCCTTACTATGAAAAATGGCATCAATCAAATTACTACTATTTCTCATTTTCCATGGAAGTTAATTGATGAAGGAGAGCAAAACATGTGGATGATAATTATCTCTGTTTGCCCCTCACTCCAGTACACTTTCACCCAAATCATCTTCACTGAATTTAACTATCACCTGATCAGTTACAGAAGAGACAACATAAATATCATGCTTTTAAAAGTTTCAAATAAAAATCTCATGTTTATATTAGTTGGAACACTTTTAATTGAAAAAAGTAAAAACAAAAAATTACTTCAACTAATACTCAAGCAAACAAACAAACAAACAAAAATGGAGATTCTTTTACCTATTATTACCAAGTTCCCAAAGGTAGAAACCTCATAGCCGGATCCAGGTGCTCAGTAAAGGTCAGAATCTTCCTTCTGTAATTCTATACTCTCCTGTCTATATTTCCATAACAGTTCTTCTCATAAAAAATTAAAAGTGGCATCAGAATATTAAAAGCTATCAATAAGTTGGTGAAGACCACTGGGATCGTACTTCAAAAAAAAATGTGCTTTTCTCAATAATCTCAGCTAAAGTCTTGAGGAAAATGCTCACTGACATGGACTGAATGAAAGTTCTGCTAAGAGACTGTCACCACAATCTTCTAAGATAACAAAAACAACAGGGGCATAATACAGACAATATTTACACATTTTGAAATTTTTTTTCAAGTGCTACATTAAAACATAAAATTATACATATTAATGAAGTACAATATAATGTGTTGATTCATGAATTCATTATGTAATGCTTAAGTCAGGTTCAACAGTACATCTATCTTCTCAAACTTCTGTCACTTCTGTATGCTGAAAATGTTCAAATGACTGTCTTCTAGATTTTGGAAATATCCATTAGTGTTGCTGATCTTCACCCAACCACACCTGAACTCTCTACTTCAGTCCAATTGTAACTCAGTACGGATCGATCAACATTTCATCATCCCTTCCCATTGCCAGTCCCAGGCTCAGGTAATTACCACTCTATTCTCAATTTCTAGGAGAATGGACGTTTTAGATTCTACATCTGAGGGAGAAAAATGTGGTACTTGTCTTTCTGTGCCTGACTTACTTCACTCAATGTAATGGTCTCCAGTTCCTTTTGGGTTGTAAATGACAGGATTTCATTCTCCTTTTATAGTTGCATAGTATTCCATTGTGTTTCTGTACCACATTCCCTTTATCCACTTATCAGCTGATGGTCACTCAGGCCTTACAGATGTCTCTTCAAGACCTGGATTTCATTTCATTTGGATATATGTGGAAGAGTAGGATGGCTGGATCATATGGCAATTGTATTTTTATTTGTTTGAGGAAACACATTACTGTTTCTACAAAAGTTGTAATTTACATTCCCACCAACAAATGTGCAAGACCTCATTCTTTTCTTTTTCAATATCCTGGTTAGGATTTATTATTTTTTGTTTTTCCAATTGTAAGAATTCTTCCTGTGGTGAGGTGATAGCTCATTGTAGCTTTAATTTGCATTGCCCTGATGCTGAACTTTTTTTTTTTCATATATCTGTTTCTATCTGTAGATATTCTTTTGGAAAATGTTTATTTATGTCTATTGCCTGTTTTTAAATTGAGTTGTTCTTCTGCAGTAGACATTCTATGTTCCTCGTATGTTCTGGATATCAGCCCCTGGTCAAATATATAGTTTGCAAGTATTTTCTTCTATACTGTATGTTGTCTTCTAACTTAGTTGTTTCCCTTAATATGAAGAAACTTTTAAATTTGACAAAATCCCATTTGCCTATTTTTTTGCTTCTGTTTTCCATACTTTTAAGGTCTTGTCCATTATGATCTTCTAATCTATTTCATGTACACTTAGGAAAGCATTTGATAGGAAAATCTAGCATGGATATCAATTTGTAAGCTCCTCTAGGAGCTTCTAAAGCACAAATTTGAGAACTTCTATTGATATTCTCTAATGTATTTATCTCAAATACTTTCAAGAATGTTTTGAATTAAGAAATCTTGATATATTTTATGCCCCAGAAAAGCAGGTTTTCTTCATTGACTAGAATAGCATATACAAATGAAAATTGTCTCTATTTCTATGAAACCTTCTTTAGTTGCAAATATTAGAATTTATCAAACTGTATTCTAATTAGGTGATAAAATCTCTCTTCTTTACCCTAAACTGGTAACAGTTGAAAGTGTGCCCTACATCTAAATTCTAGTTTTCTACATCTGAATTCTAGTATCTTCTGAAGTGTTCATTTTTCAGTAGTTACTTTATAAATGTTTGACAAATTGTTACAAACAACTGAATTGTGTATTCTTGTAGTTGAGTATACATAAAATATTAAATTGTTAACTTTTGTAGAATTATGTTAGCGGCAAGGGAATAGTCTTTCCTACCTGAACTAGAGAACTATTCACATACTCAGACTATCCCCAATCACATTTTGAAGACAAAGTCACTTTAAAATGTGTGCTGCAGTACAAAATAATAAATGGGGGTTAGGGACATAGCTCAGTGGTAAAGCATTTGTCTAGTATGTGCAAGGCTCTGGGTACAAATCCCAGTACTAAAAAAGTAATGATAATAAGAAGTGGGAAAATTAAAGTTAGATGAACTCTTTGGGTAGTTGGAGGGTATTACATACACAGAATTTAAGAAATCCTATGAAATATTTAGAGGCAATAGAGCAAAGCATATTGAATGTTTCCTTTTTATCCTTGCCAGTTGAAACTGGTTTCATATTGTGAACATTATTATGAATATAGGAGAATTTTCTTCTGAATGATATTTGAAGTACCATGGTTTATAAAATGAAATGCTGGTTGCCCTTAAATACGGTTCCTATCAATATCTTAAAACCAGATAAATACACTGTTGTTTTTCTTTTACTTTTCTTTTCTATTTCTTTATCTACTTGTCTTTCTTCCTGGATTAAAATTTTTAGGATAAAAGGTTGGGGAAGGTAGACATTTTACCAGTGATTTCTGAGAATCACTTTTGTCTTGTGACTCACTCTTATGACAAATATTACATTCAATACATGCTAATTTCTTTTAAAATTTTAGTTGATTGCTGCAATAATTCTATGAATCATTATTATGCCTATTTTCATGTTGAAAAATAATAAAGGCAATACATATAAAAAGTAAATAAATATGCAAATGAAACTTGCCTGATATTCCACATACAAGAAGTGTCTAGAAGTAAAATCTAGCTCAAATATGTCTGACTCTGAAACCCATGTTTTTTGTGTTTCACCACAAATGCAATCTTAGTATATGTCTACTGGCTATTCAATATTAGGTCTTATTCCACACAATCCTATCTGCCATTCTTAATTTTGCATGATTCCTTTTGTATGTTAAGTAAAATTTTGATCTGTCATTTGAAGTGAGGGATGTAGCTTAGTGGTAGAGTACTGAACTTGCATGCATAAGGCCCTGGGTTCAACCCCCAGTACTTCCTCCCTGGAAAAAAAATAACCAAAATATCTGGCAGTGTGCTAATGGGGAACCAGGGATGTTACTTTTCAACAAAGATAGGATGAAGCATGGCCTTTGCCATTCTTCGTGAAAGACGATTCAATGAGGGAAGAATTTTGAAGTACACATGTATTCACTGACCAGTCAGGGGAAGACAGGAACTGATCTTAGTTTGATAAGATTAAATGTGACTGATAAAGACACAAATCCCCACTGACTCATAAAAAAAAAAAAAAAGCTCAAAACTTAAACTTTTTGAACTTGTAACTCTTGGAACCTGTATATCTAAGTACTTCAGGTGGCTCTTTTAATCGTCACCTCCCTATGAAGTGACAGAGGCCTTAATGCTTCTTTTTAAGTCAAAAGAGATGTTTTCCTCAGCAGGTGCTTTCCATTTATGACAATTTAACATGTTTCCTGTCCTGACAGTTAAAAAAAGGGAAAAGACAGGCTTGTAGAAAGAAAATCTATCACTGCTACTTACCACCAGGTGGGGAGAAAAAAAAAAAAAAAACTGGTTTTTTACATTATCTAAAGAAAAATAACTTGCATAATTTATTTTAAGCTTAGATCTTAAATTTTGACCATGTAACATGTCTCTTAACACTACACAGACAAAATTTCTAATATATTAGATGATAACCTCAAGTGTAGATATTAAGCTCATATCCATACAATTCTTAGCTCAAATCCCTGTTTCTACATTCAACCCCAAAGCTCTCTTTTGAAACATTTATTTGTAAACCAGTTTTGGAGGTTATATGAATTACTTAGTTCTTTTCCATCATTTCTTTTATTTTTTAATTTTTATTTTTGATTGATATATAATCCTATCCATCACCTTATCATTTCTTTGTGGTAAGAACATTCCAAATATCTCTGTTTCATTTTGAAATATACAATGCATCTTCTCTTCTTAATAATTTTTCAAGTAATATATTATCAAAATAGAAAACTATCTAAAATGTATAAAATTCAAAAAGAGAAAGAAATTGAAATTATGTGCAAATACAGAGCACCAAAGAAAATCATTGTAAATTATTTGGTGCACATTGTGCATATTCTTTTGCATCATGACACATAAAACACTTACAGTTTTGTATATTCCAATTTTTAAAAAATATAGTGTCAACAGATAGCTAACTCAACTAACATGCACTGCATCATCTTAGTGTGACCTATTACATTTTTATGACCATAAATTATAGTTCAGAAATAGTCCTATATTTTAAAGTTTGAATTTTTCAATACAATAAATAGTTTTAATGAACATCTTATTTTATACATCTTTGTATATATTTCCTGAAGACAACTCCTCCAAGAAAAATGGAATTGTTGGATACAAATAATAAATTTTACTGAATAAATTTTATATACGATTTTTTTCCTTTCCATTTGGGAATTTGAAGAGTTGCTTATCAAAACAGCTCTACTACTTAGTACTTTCATCTACATGTTTAAATCTTATTACAATAAAGTTTAAAATTTTTGAAGAAAGGTGTTAAACATTGTTGTATGTATTTCTATTTCTGTGCTAACAGATCATTAATTTTTTATATTTTCCTAAATATTTATGAATTTTATTTAGTAAGATTTCTTTGGAAATATAAAGATCTTAATTTTGTTACAACCATTTTCATCTATTTTTCATTCATTCAATCCACAAACATATATTAAAATTACTATAAAATACAAAATATTCTGGTGACAAAAAACAGTTTTAATAGGTAATATATGCCATACACATTAGCACATGCCTGTGATCCCAGCAACTCAGGAGGCATAGGCAAGAGGATCATAAGGTTGAAGCCAACCTGAGTATCTTAGTAAGACTCTGTCTCAAAACCAGAAATAAAAAGTGCTGGGGATGTAGCTCAATGGTAGAGTGCTTCTTGGTGTTCAATCCTTAGTACCTCTCTGCCCCTCAATATTAAAGAGATAATATAAAACTAACTAGTTCCAGTCTCACTGAGTCTGGGAGGTTATTATTAATGAAATAATCATGGAGAATGAATGTGAAATTTTGAATGAGGTAAATGTGATAGCAAATATTTGTTTTCTTGAAAAATTTAATTGAAATGTTGACTTAGGGTAAACCAGAAAAGACCTTTCAGAATAAAATGATGCTTAGATTAAGTTCTGATAGGTGAATTGGTAAGGAGAAGGCAACTGTGAGGGGTTGACAAACCCAGAATTAAGGCAGCTCTTTCCCCATGTGTTTCTAAGACTAACTCAAGATGCTCTTCAGCCATCCAGTGAATGTTCATTCAAAGCAGATAACAGCAGAATACCATCTAGGACACGGCAGAGTTTAGCAAAGTTTGTCATGTTGTTTCTGCATAGAAACCACTGACAAGCTAGGAATGGATTCCAACCTGCCGGTCAATGTGGTACAAATCTATCAATTGGAATTTTTTTTAACTCTTGCTGATGGCATTGAGAGCATCGATATCATTGGAAGCACAGAATTTTGGCACAATGGGCAACAAACCATGGATTAATCATTCAGAATATTGTATTTCACAATCTGGATGGTTAGCTCTATACACTTAAAGCAATTTGTCTGTGTTGCAGGATGCTTTCTCAACAGAGTAAACAGAGATGTTAACTAAAGGTACATTGAATAGCAATAAGGTATTATATCTGCCTGAGTTTCCAATAGATTAATATGTGGGGATACGATCATATTATTGATTTATTCATCTAAGAGGTATATTGTTTTCATAATCTCACAGTCCAAATTCATTGATAAAAAATGATGAAAGTTCTCAATTTTCTTTATAACTGAAGTTGAGTTCTTAGAAATAATTTCTACAGAGTTGTAAATTCATTCTTGTCTATTCAGCATAGTATCAGATGATTTCTATTCTTTTTTCTTTCCAAGGTGATCTGACCACTTAGTAGGCTTACATAGCATCAGTGCTGTGTTTGTGAGTGTTTTAGAATCAGCTCCCTAAAGAGGAAAAAAATAAAAGGCCTCGGATTTTATGGTTTCAAAGTTCACAGTATGAATATTTACATAGTGACCAATTTCAAGCTTCTAACTGTCTATCACTGAATGCAAAGTTGGAAATTGATGCCCACACTTAGCCCTTACGAGCTGATTTTGTAGAGTATTCTCTGTGGTCTTCAAATTGGGAAATGACAGTGGTTGCAGTACTTTTTTCTGTCCACACTGCCTTCTCTGCAGGTCTATCTTTTACTGCCTTATTTTGAGAATTGGCATGTCTTCATCGTCAGCATCACTGGCTGCCATATTTTTTCTGACCCTATGAAACACACAAAGCATGGTGACTATTCTGGAGATGGCATGATCATTCCTTTGGGTGGCTCTGCCCCAAACTTGGCTCAGTTGTGATTTTGAGGCTCCTGCCATGGAATCCATAATTCCCGCAACAATTTCACAGCAGCTGGGTTAGTGTTTATTTCTCTCTGGGACTTCAAATCTGAAAATTTTTGGACAGTATCCACATTCTATTCAAGCTGAGGGAAATTTAGGATGCAGGATGTCTATCTCAGACCTTCATCAACCAAACAGGTCACATTGTTTATTCCTACACTAATGCAGTGATATTGGCCTGGGGTCGGTCACATATTCTATGTATTAGTCCCAGATAGTCAGAAGTTTAAAAGACCCCTGTTCTTTCCAATCCTAAATATAACAATTGCCTATAATAGATGCCAGTCCACTTCCCCACCACACCTTAGGTTTTGGCCCTGGTGAGGATAGCAGTGTGCAAGAGCAGAGTCCACATTGGGACCTACCTTCATATTCTGTTTTAGTAATCTTCCTCCAAGCTTCCAATTCCAGGAGGTTTATGCCTTCCTTGCTTTCAGGAAAAAAGCTCCAATTTAATTTCTGTATTATTCCTGATCTTGCTGTTCACGGATGTAATCTAACTCCTGAGTTTTCAAGTTTTAGTTTAGGGTAGGAAAAATCCTAGTATTTAGAATTCCATTTAAAACAAACGAATCAAATTTTTTTCTTAATCGTCGGACTCTTGAGAATCAGAAGCATATCGGATTTTACAATACTGTTGACAATTTAAAACATACATTTTTAAATCAGAGCTGGAAGATGCTTCCTTTGTACTTTAAAGTACTGGGGATACAATGATGGGTAAGGCTAACTCACCCTTCACCTCAAGAGGAACTGTAATTCAATTGTTTTACTTACCAATTTCCAAAACAAAAAGTCACAGTATACAGTATACTATGACAAGAAATTCACCATGTTGAGAATGCATCTTGACTACTGTGAAAGAAAAGTAAGGAGGAGGAGGAGAAGAAGGAGAAGGAGGAGAAGGAGAAATCTCTATTCATTGTGGAAGAAAACAGAAAGATATACTATAACTATTGCTGAGCAGGCTCCAAGTGTAAGTCTAAAACACAGTTTGTTTCTCATTGCCTTGCACATCCTGGACAAAACCATGTTAAGGATCTCTTTGGCAGTTTGAAACACTCACATCTTTCTTGCTAGTGATGAGAAAGATGCCCCAGGTCGCAGTGCTGGCAGTGAATTTCCAATACAGACCTTGGGATGGTTTTTAGGACATATCCTCCTTTGTGGGCTTGGTGGGTGTTTGTTGTTTTTGTTTTTGTTGTTGTTTGTGGGTTTTTTTTTTTTTTTTTTTTTTTGTCTTTTGGCATCTAGAAAAAAGGTGACATTAATCTTTGAAATAGGTATTGTCAAATTTTCTATTTTTGAGTTGGCAAATGGGAAATTCCTTTATATAAAGTGATCATTCTTAGCATCAAGTGAATAGTTCTTGCTGATTCCTGTTCAATGGAAGAATAAAAAAGAAAGAAAGATATCAATATCTTAGAGGTTACAAAATAACAAAGGAAAATATTTCACCTCTGGAAATTCTTAATAATTCTTGAGAATATCAAAATGCTTTGGTTATGTCTCTCAGTATCAATATACTATAAAAATGATAAATTTTAAAAGTAGCTATTTATTTATTTAAAATAGCAATAATAAGCTTCTTAATTTTGGCATAAATAACATTATGATAAATAGCTATTTTTCACAACAAAAATATTGAGAATGGTATACCACCTAATATGTTTGGAAATATTTCATATGATAAGAATTTCATATCTGTTTCTGTTTTCAATCTGTTGTCATTTTGTTTGTTTTGAATATGTGGAGAAAATCTGACCTCTGAGAGAAATAGAGATTTTTAATATCTGATAATTATGAGTGTTCTTCTTTGGCACTTCAGCAGAACTTGTCAAGTAACAATTACTTAAAAATGAGTTATCATGTGATATCTGAAACCAGTCAATGAAAATTTGTGTGCTGGCTGTTGCTTTAAAATAAATTGATCTTTCTTTCATTTTGAATGCAATATTTTGTGACATCACACTATGTTCAACATTGGTTGCCTTAGCTCTGTGCATGTTTCAGGATGCATTGCATTATATCAAGTAATATGACCATTTAATTAAAACACTTTAATTATTAGAAAGAAGGAACAGCAATAGAAATTTGTCAAAATTCAGTGGTTTTTTTTTTCCCCTGTGAAATTCTGAAATTTTATCATGAATAACAAATCTTGTCAATTTTGGTTTTCATGGTTATTATAGACTTTTTTTTGACAATTTATGTTTCCAAATGTGGATAATGCTTAAATTGCCCTTTCATACTTTCACATCATATGGTATTTAATGATATATTAAAAAAATAAACTATTTCAACTCAGAACTCAAAATTAAAAAAAATGAGTTGTGAATTCGTTCCCTCCTATAATTTCATATGGAGAAGAATTGGTTTTGCATGTTTTGAATTTTGTTTTGTTTACAATATGAAGGTGACTTCTCAGAAAATATAACTAAAAAGGTTTGAGATTTAATCAAATTAATAGTTTTTACTGCTTCATCAAGAATAGTTTTAAGTAAACCATCATTTTGCCTAATGTGGTCATATGGTGGGAAAGAATAGAATAATTGCTCATAGAGTTTTGCATGCTCTCTCTATTTGTGCTAAAACACTAGCAGTGCTATCCACTGTTTGCACATTAACTGCAAATGTCAAAACTAAAATCAAGGGTTGGGGTTGTAGCTCAGTAGTAGGGGCTTGCTTCACTTGCATGAGGCCCTGTGCTCTGAACAAAAAAATACCTAAAAAATAATTAAAATTGACAAAAAAATATCCTTTGAGAATATTTTTTATTATTTGATCTATTTTGTTATACATGACAGCAGAAGGCACTTGGATACAGTACAAACAAATGAACCAAATACATTTCGTACAACTTTTCATTTCTCTGGATGTAGGCAATATAGTCACACCATTAGAGCAATCATACATGTACGAAGGGTAATGATGTTTGTCTCATTCCACTATCTTTCCTTTCCTCTCTCCCCTCCCCTCCCCTCATTTCCCTCTACACAATCCAATTCCTTTTCTCTGAGAATATTTTGGACCTCACAGACTCTCAGAAACGGACTGGGGACCTCTAAGTGTCTGTGTATTGCAATGTTTGAATTGCCTATATGTCAAATCCTGTTTTATTTTGCCTATTAATTCCTCTTGATTCCCATCTTCTCCTCTGTGGCCTCTCTTCACTCCACTTCAGTCACATTGACCTCATTGCTCTTCCTTAAATACTCTAGATATATGCTTGCTTTGGAAAGTTGCACTGGCGCGTTCACACCTCAATCTTCTAAGACATCCAAAAGTCTAATTCCCCAAAGGCTAACAGCTAGTTGAGCAATTGTTCAAACATTACCTTATAGATGAGGCCTAAGTTGGCTGCTCTTTTAAAGATTTTGACTCTGGGAAGTTCTAATTTTAGTTATCTGTTCTCACATTTTCTTTAGGGCATGTAATACACTCTGTTTTCATATTTATTATTTTTATTACTTCTTTTCTTATTCTACTCATTAAAACAGAATTTCCACACAGACAGGAATTCTTATTTCAATTACCTAAACTAATTCTTGCAGATGGCAAGATATTTATGAATGAAAGGACAGATAATTGTAGTTGTATAGCATCTTATTTCATGAATGCAACTGTTCATTTCTATTTCAGAGGTTACTAATATATAAATATTAATAATGTCTGGGTATTTCTATGCCCCGAACATTGGCTCATCCATGTACGTCAAACAAATCCTTCTCAATGCCAGAAATCAAATAGACCACAACACAATATTACTAGGCGATTTTAACACACCTCTCTCACCACTGAATAGATCTTCCAAAAAAAAAAAAAAAATTGAATAAAGAAACCATAGATCTCAATAACATGATCAATAATTTAGATTTAATGGACATATGTAGAATATACCATCCAACAAAGAACAAATACACTTTCGTCTCAGCAGCACATGGATCCTTCTCTAAAATAGACCATATTTTATGCCACAAAGCTACTATTAGCAAATACAAGAAGATAGAGATACTAACTTGTACTCTATCAGATCATAATGGATTGAAATTAGAAATAAATGACAGAATAAAAGACAGAAACTTCTCCAATACCTGGAGATTAAATAATATGCTATTATATGATGAATGGATAACAGAAGACAACAGGAGGGAAATAAAAAAAATTCTTAGAAGTAAACGAGAACAAAGACACATCATATCAAAATATCTGGGACACTATGAAAGCAGTACTTAGAGGAAGATTTATTTCATGGGGCCTATTCAACAAAAGAAGTAGAAATCAACAAATAAACAACTTAACACTACAGCTCAAAGCCCTAGAAAAAGAAGAGCAGACCACCACCAAAAATAGTAGAAGATAGGAAATAGTTAAAATCAGAGCCGAAATCAACGAAATTGAAACAAAAGAAACAATCAGAAAAATTAACAAAATAAAGAGTTGGTTCTTTGAAAAAATAAACAAAATTGATAAACCCTTAGCCACACTAACAAAGAGAAAGAGGGAGAAAACTCAAATTACTAATATTCGGAATGAACAAGGAAATATCACAACAGACACGAGTGAAATGCAAAACATAATTAGAAACTATTTTGAAAATCTATATTTCAACAAAGCAGAAAACCTCGAAGACATCAACAAGTTTATAGAGACATATGAATTACCTAAACTGAACCAGGAGGACATACACAACTTAAATAAATCAATTTCAAGCAATGAAATAGAAGAGATTATCAAAAGCCTACCAACAAAGAAAAGTCCGGGACCAGATGGGTTCTCAGCCGAGTTCTACAAAACCTTTAAAGAAGAGCTCATTCCAATACTCCTCAAAGTATTCCATGAAATAGAAGAGGAGGGAACCCTCCCAAACTCATTCTATGAAGCCAATATCACCCTGATACATAAACCAGACAGAGACACATTGAGGAAAGAAAATTTCAGGCCAATACCCTTAATGAACATCAACGCAAAAATTCTCAACAATTTTAGCAAATCGCATCCAAAAATATATTAAAAAGTTAGTGCACCACGATCAAGTGGGTTTTGTCCCAGGGATGCAAGGTTGGTTCAACATCCGGAAATCAATGAATGTCATTCACCATATCAACAGATTTAAAGTTAAGAATCACATGATTACTTCAATAGATGCAGAAAAAGCATCTATAAAATACAGCATCCCTTCATGCCCAAAACACTAGAAAAAATAGGGATAATGGGAACATTCCTTAACATTGTAAAGGCCATCTATGCTAAGCCCATGGCCAATATCATTCTTAATGGTGAAAAACTGAAAGCATTCCCCCTAAAAACTGGAACAAGGCAGGGATGCCCTTTTTTACCACTTCAATTCACCATCCTCCTTGAAACTCTAGACAGAGCCATTAGACAAACCAAAGAAATTAAAGGGATACGAATAGGAAAAGAAGAATTCAAACTATCCCTGTTCGCTGATGACATGATTATATATTTAGAGGAACCTGGAAATTCCACCAGAAAACTTTTAGAACTCATAAGTGAATTCAGTAAACTAGCAGGTTACAAGATCAATGCTCATCAATCCAATGCATTTTTATACATAAGTGATGAATATTCAGAAAGAGAAGTTAGGAAAACTAACTTATTCACAATAGCCTCGAAAAAAATTAAATACTTGGTAATCAATCTCACAAAAGAGGTGAAAGACCTCTACAATGAGAACTACAGAACACTAAAGAAAGAAATTAAAGAAAACCTTAGAAGATGGAAAGATCTCCCATGTTCTTGGATAGGCAGACTTAATATTGTCAAAATGGCCATACGAACAAAAGTGCTATACAGATTCAATGCAATTCCAATTAAAATCCCAATGACGTATCTTACAAAAATAAAGCAAGCAATCATGAAAGTCATCTGGAAGAATAAGAAACCCAGAATAGTTAAAGCAATCCTTAGCAGAAAGAGTGAAGCAGGGGTATTGCAATACCAGATTTTCAACTCTACTACAAAGCAATAGTAACAAAAACGGCATGGTATTGGTACCAAAATAGACAGGTAGATCAATGGTACAGAATAGAGGACATGGACACAAACCTAAATAAATACAATTTTCTCATACTAGAGAAAGGGGCCAAAAATTTGCAATGGAGAAAAGATAGCCTCTTCAACAAATGGTGCTGGGAAAACTGGAAAACCATATGCAACAGAACAAAATTAAACTCCTATCTCTCACCCTGCACAAAAATCAACTCAAAATGGATCAAGGACCTTGGAATCAGACCAGAGACCCTGCATCTTATAGAAGAAAAAGTAGGTCCAAATCTTCAACATGTTGGCTTAGGATCAGACTTCCTGAACAGGACTCCCATAGCACAAGAAATAAAAGCAAGAATCAACAACTGGGATAGATTCTAACTAAAAAGCTTTCTCTCAGCAAAGGAAACTATCAGTAATGTGAAGAGAAAGCCTCCAGAGTGGGAGAAAATCTTTGCCACTCATACTTCAGATAGAGCACTAATTTCCAGAATATATAAGGAACTCAAAAAACTCTACACCAAGAATACAAATAATCCAATCAACAAATGGGCTAAGGAAATGAACAGACACTTCACAGAAGAAGATCTACAAGCAATCAGCAGATTTATGAAAATTTTTCAACATCTCTAGTAATAGGAGAAATGCAAATCAAAACTACCCTAAGATTTCATCTCACCCCAATTAGAATGGCGTTTATCAAGAATGCAAGCAACAATAAGTGTTGGAGAGGATGTGGGGAAAAAGGTACACTCGTACATTGCTGGTGGGGTTGCAAATTAGTGCAGCCACTCTGGAAAGCAGTATGGAGATTCCTCAGAAAACTTGGAATGGAACCACCATTTGAGCCAGCTATCCCACTCCTTGGCCTATACCCAAACGACTTAAAATCATCATACTACAGAGATACAGCCACATCAATGTTCATAGCTGCTCAATTCACTATAGCCAGATTGTGGAACCAACCTAGATGTCCTTCAATTGATGAATGGATAAAGAAACTGTGGCATATATGCACAATGGAATGTAACTCCGTCATGAAGAATGATAAAATTATGGCATTTGCAGGCAAATGGGTGAAATTGGAGAATATCATGCTAAGTGAGATAAGCCAATCTCAAAAAACTAAAGGACGAATGATCTCATTGATAAGCGGATGAGGACATATAATGGGGGGTATGAGGCGTGAGTGTTAGGGTTAGGGTTAGGTTTAGGGTTAGGGTTAAGGAGGGTGGCAAGAATGGAGGAAGGAAGGAGTGTATAGAGGGAAAAGAGGGATGGAAGGGGTGGGGGGGAGAAAAAATAACAATGAATCAAACAATATTATCCTATGTAAATTTATGATTACACAAATGATATGCCTTCACTCCTTGTATAAACAGAGAAACAACATGTATCCCATTTGTTTATAATAAAAAAATGTGAAATAAAAAAAAGAATATCTGAAGACAATATATTTAATCTTTTTTGCTAACTTTATTATCTCTTCCTCTATAAATTTCTTATTCTTATTGCTTTCTTCTGACTTGTCTTTCATGTTAGAACCTTCAAATATCTGATGGGCATTCTCTCTCCTTTTATATGTAAATGAGAGGAGCTAAAAGGCTTACCACAAGCCCTATGTAAGTGGTAGGACCTTACTTCATACTGAAATGGCATGGTTTGTCTGTACTCTCCCAGGCAGAGATATAAATAGTTCCTTTCCCTTGGAAAGTCATTATCTCAAGAGAATAATTTTTGAACTTATACTGGATAATGTAGACCTGGTTAATATGCATTTACTTGACTACCAAATGGTTTTACTCTTAAACGTATAGTTTATTCTATGAGTCACAAAGCTATTGTGCATGGGCCAAATATAGCCTGCTTTTAAAAGTGAAGTTTCATTAAAACACAGCAATACACATTCATCACACATTGCCCAACACTACTTCTTTCAGCTACAATGTCAGGATTAAGTAATTGCAGCATAAACCATATCAACTGAAAAGTCTCAAAAGTTAACGAATTTTGTAAATTATTATTTACAAAAAAATTAACAAATCTTTAGTCCCTGTTCCTAGCAATGTTTTCTCCTGAGTTTTTATCACTGCTTCCTTCTATCTTGGTGTACAGTAAATCCTAGTGTACTTGCCCAAAGGTGATGTGCATTCTCTTGCTAAGAGTATACAAGGCAGATCTTGTTTTGGAGGAACTGGGAGGATTTTAGAATTGACCTGCTTATCAACTGATCCCTTTCTAACCTTGCCCTACACTTTTTTCTCTTTGATTAGTTCATTATAGTTATACATAATAGTTGGATTCATTTTTTACAAGATCATACATGCATGGAATTTGATTTACTCCATTTCAGTCCATGATCCCATCATTTCCTTCCTCTTCTCTCTTCCCATATTCTCCTTCCTCTGCTAGCCTTCCTTTCACTCATTTATTCATTTTGAATTGATACTTTATATAGATACATAAAGTTAGAATTCATTGTGGTATATTTATAAATTTATACATATTTTTACACATGGTAAAATTTTTAAAAATTCCTTCCACATATCCTCCCTTTCCCATGTTTTTCTCCTCCTTCTTAATCTCCCACTTCTATTCAACTTGTTTTCTCTATATCTTTATGATATCTGATCTGCCTCCCAACTTATTCAATTTATTTTGCTAGTTTCCACATATGGGAAAAACCATTTCACTCTTGATTTTCTGAATTTGTCTTATTTCACTTAGTATTATGTTCTTCATTTCCATCAATTTACAGAAAAATGCCATAATTTCATTTTCTGTATGTCTAAGTAAAACTCCATGGTACTTGTATAACACATTTTCTTAATCTGTTCATCTCTTGGCAGGGATCTGGGCTGGTTCCATAACTTCTCTATTGTAAATTGTGCTGCTGTATAGATTTATGTGACTGCATCAATATCATAGACTGATTTTAGATCTTTGAGGAAAATACCAAGGAGTGGGATAGCTGGGTCATATTATGGTTCCATTACTAGGTATTTTAAGGAGTCTCCAAATTGCTTTCTAGAGTGGTAGTAATAATTTGAAGGCCCACCAACAATGTATGGGTGCACCTTTTCCCGCACATTCTCACAAACATTGACTATTAATTGTATTGTTAATAGTTGTCATTCTGACTGGAGTGAGATAAAATCTTAGTGTAGTTTTGATTTGAATTTCTTTGATTGCTAGAAATGTTGAACAGTTTTTCATTTATTCTTTTGTCATTTGTATTTCTTCTTTTGAGAAATGTCTGTTTAGTACTTCTGCCTATTTATTGATTGGTGTATTTGTTTTTCTTTTTCTTTTCTTTTTTTTTTTTTTTTTTTGATGGTAAGTTTTTTGAGTTCTTTATGTATTCTGGATATTAATTCCCTGTCAGAGGATTTGATGACAAAGACTTACTTTCTCTTATTTTGTAGGTTCTCTTTTCATGCTGTAAATCATGTCCTTGGCTGTGCGGAAACTTTTTTAATTTGATGGAATCCTACTTCTTGATTCTTGATTTATTTCTTGAGTTTTAGAGGCCTTCTTAAGGAAGCTGATATCTGCACCAATACAATGGAGTGTTGCCCTATATTTTCTTCTAGTAGTTGCAAACTTTCTGGTCTAATTTCTAAGTCTTTGATTCACTATGATTTGACTTTTGTCTAGGGTGAGAGAAATAGGATCTACATTCATTCAACTACATATGAATATCCAGTTTTCCCAGCATGATTTGTTAAGAAGGTTTTTTTTTTTTAACTTGTTTTTTCTGCACCTGTGTCAAACAGCAGATGCCTATAAGTATGTGTGTTTGTTTCTACACCTTCTATTCTATTGCATTTGTTTTCATATCTATTTAGAGGCCAATACCATGCTATTTTTGTTACTAAAATTATGCAGCACAATTTGTGATCAGACATTGTGATGTCTCCTACATCACTCTTTTTGCTCAGGATTGCTTTGGCTATTCTGGGTTTCTTATTATTCCAAATGAATTCTAGGATTATTATTATTTTTTTAGTTATGTGAAAAATGTCATTGGTATTTTGATGGGATTGAATTGAATATGTATAGTGATTTTGGTAATATGACCACTTTACAATATTAATTCTGCCTATCCTAGAATATGGGATGTCTTTCTATTGCCTAAGGTCTTCCTTAATTTCTTTCTTTGGTGTTCTATAATTTTCATTGTAGAGATCTTTATCCTCCTTGGTTAGATTGACTCCCAATTATTTTATATCATTTTGTGGTGTTTTTGTGAATGAGATAGTAATACAATTTTTTTTTTCTCAGGAGAATCACTCTCAGAGTATAGGGAATTATTGATTTATGAATGTTGATCTTGTGCACTGCTATTTTGCTGAATGCACTCATTGCCTCAAGAAGGCTTCAGGTGGAGATTTATGGGTTGTCTGGATATAGGATCATGTCGTCAGCAAAGATAATTTTATTTCTTCTTTTCTTATTTTTACCCCTCTAATTTCCTTCTCTTACCTGGTTGCACTGGCTAGAATTTCAAGAAATGTAATGAATAAAAGTAATGAAAGTGGAGATCCTTGTCTTATTCCTGATTTTAGAGGAAATGTTTTCAGTTTTCTATTTAGAATGATGTTAGTTTTGGGTTTGTCACACAACACCTTTAAGATGTTTAGGTAGGTGAGTTCTATCTCTAGTATCTAGCATTTTAAAAACGAATGGGTGCTGAATTTTAGAAAAGCCTTTTCTGCATTTATAGAAATGATCATATGTTTTTTTCTCCTTAATTCTATTTATTATGTGAATTATATTATTGATTTGTGTATGTTGAACCAATCTTGTATCCATGGAATAAAATCCATTGATCATAGTGTTTTATCTTCTTGATGTACTTTTGAATGCGGCTTGCTAATATTTTATTAAAAATTTTTGCATCTGTGTTCATCAGGTATACTGGTCTATAGCTTTCTTTCCCTGATATGTGTTTGGTTTTGGTATCAGAGTCATAATAACTTTATAGAATATATTTGAGAATGTTCTCTCATTTTCAATTTTATAAAATAATTTGAGACAGACTGGTGTTATTCCTTCTTTAAAGGTCTGGTAGAACACAACTAAGTCTTCATCTGATCCTGGGCTCTTCTTCATTGGAAGGCTTTTAATAATATTTCAATTTCATTATTTGATAGTGGTCTGTTTAGGTTTTCTATATCTTCTTGGTTTAATTTGGGTAGTTCATTTTTGTCTAGAAATTTGTCAATATCTTCTAGATTTCCCAGTGTAGTAGAGTAGAAATTTTCAAAATAGTTTCTAATGATCCTCTGGATTTCAGCAGTCTCTGTGGTGATATCCTCTTTTTCATCCTTAATTTTATTTGGATCTTCATTCACTTTCATTTTATTAGTTCCTTGCCTTTCAGTTCTTACTTCTTATGCACATGATTTGTCCATCACTATCTCACTTCAGAATAAAGTGATAAAATCACTCTTACTTATATATGTCACTTTCCTCATTGGACACTTTGTATTTCCTTTCTTTTGCTGATAAAATAACCTCCTTTATTAAATTATTCCAAGGTGTGCTAACATATCTGGTTGCTTGATTAATTTTTTCTAAATTCTATTGTCTCTATGAAGTTAAATATTTGTGGATTTCTTCCTCTTTCTGTAGGAAATCTAGATAAATATTCAATAGATCACATTAAGTTTGAATCTATGCACAATTAAAAATTTTTATATATGTTACATAAATTGGGTTTTTATATGTAGCCTAATTAATGAATGCTTTAAGCAATTTTATATGAGATCTAAGCATTCCCCTTTTTAAAAAACATTCTGTGTTTTAACTCACAAGTATTTTTTTGGTGAGTGTATGTGCCCTTAATTAGTTAAAGACTAAGAAATCCATGTAAATCATGTAAATGTGCCTTACATTTTTGTGAGGTTTTACTTTATATGTCTCAATGGTATGCAATTTGGTGGATAAAAATTCATGACATTTTTAACTGGACTGTTCAGATCAACAATAAAAACTGTTTCCTGGGATCCATTGAATGCTTAAAAGTTTTATTTTATATAAAAGGAAAACAGTTCCATGGAGCTTAGGATCTTGCCTTCTTTCCTCCCTGTTCTCTAGGAGAACCTCTTTTAACTCAGTAAATCTTTATGATGTTTGGATATTTGTACTGTTACACATTAGCATACATTATTCATATTATTTATTTTGAGATGTATCAGATATACTTAAAGACACGTAAAATCATCCATTGTGGTAGACATAATGATTACCCTGAAGTAGACTTATGTCCTAATCCATAGCGTCCATACATATCCTCACATTCATGTCAAAAGAGCCATTGCAGATATAATAAAGGTAAAGGACCTTGATATAGGAAAATTATGCTGAGAGTTTGAAACAGTAATATGTAGAAAAAGTCCAGGACAATGTAGTTATAATTTTTCACAGAAATACTCTACCTAAATTGAATATAAAAATTATTAATTGAATGAAAAAGGTATACTGACCTACATTAATATTAAGAATGTGTGCTTATCAAAAAACATTCTTAATAGAGTCAAAAGTTACTACAGGAGTAGATATTTACAATATATATATTCAGGAAATATAAAAGGATTCTTATAAAATGAACATAAAAATAATTATTACACATACATAAAAGCTTGAAAAATACTGAATGTGCTTCATTATCCAAATAAATGAATCCTATAATGTAGTAACACTGCACACTTACCAGAATGACTGAAAAAGCACTGAAAGATATAATCCAATATGGTGAGCAGCTGGAACTCCGGTTTCTTCTGGAGATTATGGAAATTCACAACATTAGTTTGGAAAACTGTATGGGGGTACTAAAAGCTCACTAAATGCAAACCTCATGAATCAACCATTCCAATATCAGGAATGAATGCAGATATTCACTAAACGTTTTGTTTTTGCATATTTAAAATAATTCACTGTAACTGAAAACTGAAGTCTACTCAAATGTTAACTGACAGAAGAATAAATTAATGACTTTTGGTATATAGTGGGAAGTTTGTATAATAACACAAGTGAACTACAAACACTAGCAACATCTTGGATAAATATTACGAAAACTGTAACAAGCAAAAGAAACCAGGCACATGTAATATTTAGTAGGTGTTCATTACTCTAGGTTCAGAAACAATAAACATCAGTAAGAATTTGGGTTCAGAAGTCAGAAAATTGATTGCATTTGATTAGGGTTAATGACCAGTGAAGAACAAGCTGAGGCATCCTGGGAACTTACTGAGGCTTTGTATCTGGATCTGTGTGATGGTGGAATAGGTGTTTCTAGTCTCTGACATTTTACCAAGCTTTGGGGAGAGAAATTTCACTAAATGAGTTATGCTAAACATTTAATGACTAAAAATAATTTTAAAATAATGAAATCCTACCATATTCATTCTCAAGACAACTTAAGAAAAATTTAGGTTCTATAATCAATTGTACTAATCATTTATTTTGTGATTCTATGATTATGTCCTATGATGCTGAATGCCACATGGAACTGTAGGTAACAGAGCCCATCACCTCCCCTTTTTGACATTTCTCTTCATTAGAAGCTAAGTGAGAAAATTATACCAGGAAGCCAAAACAACAAATCTGGAAAAATATACCTAAAAACTCCCAAATAAGAAAATATAAATTTGTACATATGATTATTGTTAGCTTAAAGAGGTCAAGAAATTTAAAAAGGCATGAAAAAGGTTTCACTTGGTCATATTCAAAGAAAATCTATTTATTCATCATGTACTTTCACTGCTAAATAATTATGTATTATAAAATAATTACTAATACATCATTATTTTTCCAATAGAGCTCTGGATCATGAAACTTCTGAGAGGTTAAAACTTTAATGCCACTATGAGTTATCATTTGAGGTCTGACGAGAACTCTCATACTTACATGAAGCTTTTGATATTCCACTTCTTTTTCCTACAAGCAGATTATACTATGGAGTACTACCTGTTTTATTCATTTCTAATTGTTGCTGTTGCAAATTACTATAATTTGGTAAATAATATGACACAAATTTGTATTATGAGATACAAATCTGGAGGTCAGATGTTCAAAATGAGGATCACTGAGTTAAAAAATTAAGGTATTGGCAGGACTGTGTGGATGTTGTAGTAGAAACAAATTCAGTGCTCTTGTTTCTTTTAGAATCTAGATTTTGCCCCATTGGCCTTTGATAATTGGATTTTTAAAATTCTGAAATTTAAAAATTTAAAAAACTTTTAAATTATAAAATTTTGGTATAAAATTAGAAGAAAAATATTTTTGAAAAGACTGAAATATAATATGTAATTATGATATAATTCCTAGAATTATACATGACATGTAGAGTATATAATAGTTATGTGGTCTTATATATAGACATAGTCCTTATACATATGTGTATATGTGTGTGTGAGTGTGTGTGTGTGTGTGTGTATAGGCACACACATAAACACCCATGCAACATACATATATAATATAATGTATATTAAATATTTTAATTTTTCAAATGCATCTTTTTCTGCTTGTATGTGTTCAACTATATAATATATATTACACATGATATGCTTATCTTTAATATTCTATATATTATTTTCATCATTTTTCTAAAATATCTTTTTCTGCCTGTCTATAATAATATTGGCAAACATTGCAAATACATGAAATGAAGTAGAAAATAAACTACTATTTGGATTCATTAAAACCCCTAACAACTATGTAAAAATCTACCACAGCATTCATGGAATTCTTTAAAACCCAGAGAAAATGGAATCAGGATTAAACTTGAGCTATTCTGCAGAGGATAAGGATTTACTATATGAATAGTTAGGAGTGCTTCAATTCAAGCAAAACATTAAATGATAGTGTCAAACTCTTAGCCTGGAGCATATTTATCATTAAATTTCCTTCCTTGATACTGAGTAACATTAAGGATATATTAAGGGAAGGATAAAGTTCATTTAATACTATGGGAAGAAAAAGTTAATGATCCTAAAAGACGATCATGGCTGCTTGTCCTTGAGTATTTAAAATAATTCTTCTCACCTGGAAAGTTATAAAAATGCTTCTAAAATATTATTGAATTTCATATGAGATGTAAATCCTTTAATTTCCCAAGAGCGTTAGATGGGCAAATTCAAAAACCAGATTTGACTTTCATTGTC
The DNA here is from genome assembly GCF_902686455.1 of Sciurus vulgaris. Classification (NCBI taxonomy): domain Eukaryota; kingdom Metazoa; phylum Chordata; class Mammalia; order Rodentia; family Sciuridae; genus Sciurus; species Sciurus vulgaris. The sequence continues at coordinate 121,156,648 of NC_136469.1, read as the reverse complement.
CTGTCTGTTTGGATGAGTGACATCAATTACTTTCTTCAGAGCTTGTAAGATCAATGCTGAAGGAAGCATTTATTTCTTCTCAAGATTTTTGCCTACATTGGAAGGAACTTGTAGCAGAGCTTTAGTGATGGTCTTGTGGTCTGAACGTTTCTTTCCCTTTGAATCAAGTTAAACTAAGGAATAGTAATCACATGACTCCCCATTGTGTGACTTTCTAAAAAAAGTCAAATTGTTTTATTGAAATGATAAGCCATTTTTAAAATATTACTTTGTACTTCCTAATCAATGAAGATCTAACTGAAATATGACAAACTATAACAAAATTTAATTAATATAAACACAAAGATAGGTTTTGTGTTTTTTTTTATCCTTTTTCAATCACAGAATGCGAATTTTATTTCCAACACTCTCTTCCTGATTTTAAAGAAAGGTGCACTTAATCTTCACTGCTTACCCTGGAATTTCATGTCTCAAACTTACATACAGCTCTCTTTCATTAATGCAATTAATTCTCAAGTTTAAACTGAAAGCAAAATAAAACTTGTTTTTCATGTTCCCTTGAATTAGTACTAGCTCTAGTGAACATGAGATTCATTCAGTACATTTGGGAAATGGATTCCCAAAAGCCTACATTTCTAAAAGCATTACATTCCAAAGGTTAAATGAAAGAGTACTTCTGAACAATTTAAATACTGATATTAACTATTTTATTATTTTTTTGCTTATTTGTATTCTGTTCCTTATTGTATTTTCCCTTTTCTTTTCTTTTCCTCCCTTCTTTACTTCTTTCATTCCTTCACCCCTATTGAAGTCTATGAATCTTGTTTCACACAACTAATGCTAAAGTTATCTAGACAGAATATTTTTATTTAATTTTTAAATTTTATTTGCTCTAATTTGTTGTACAAGACGGTAGAATGCATTTATGCATTTTGATAGATCATACATAAATAGAGTATAATTTCCCATTTTTCTGATTATATACATTGCAGGATCACATTGGTCATGCAGTCATATATGTACATGAGGTAATAATATCTGTTTCACTCTATTATTCCTTCCCCAACTAGAAAAAGCAATCATGAAATTCATTTGGAAAAATAAGAGACCCAGAATAGCCAAAGCAATCCTCAGCAAGAAAAGTGAAGCAGGAGGCATCACAATACCAGGCTTCAAACTATACTACAGAGCTATAGTAATAACAGTAGCATGGTATTGACACCAAAACAGACATGTAGGCCAATGGTACAGAATAGAAGATACAGAGACAAACCCACAGGTATCTCATACTAGACAAAGGTGCCAAAAACATTCATTGGAGAAAAGATAGCTTATTCAACAAATGGTGCTGAGAAAAATGGAAAGCCACATGTAACAAAATGAAATCAAATGCTTACCTCTTAACCTGCATGAAACTCAATTAACTGCAGATCAAAGACTTAGGCACTAAAACAGAAACCCTGAACTACTAGAAAAAAATGTAGGCCCAAATCTTCACCATGTCGACCTAGGACCTGACTTCCTTATCAAGACCCCATTCAGAATTTTTACTATTACATAATAACTCATTCTACATATACATATGAAAGCTCACATATATACACATTTTTTTTTAATTTGGAGAGTTCACTTTTATGTAAAGAAGGATTTCTTCGAACTGTTTTATAATTGCAGATAAAATATCTTTTGATCATCAAAAGTTTCCTATGAATTATTCCTTAAAATATTTCTGTAGATTATACCAAAAACTTATACAAGAGCCAGGTGTGGTGACACATGCCTGTAATCCCAGAGGCTTGGGAGGCAGAGGCAGGAGAATCACGAGTTCAGAACCAGACTCAGTCAAAGCGAGGCATTAAGCAACTCAGTGAGACTGTGTCTCTAAATAAAATACAAATTAGGGCTGGGAATGTGGCTCAGAAAGGATCAAACTGTTTATCCACAAGTATACTTCACGAATATCTGATCTATGAATTGTAAAAGTATCATGTAAGATTCACATTGCACTTAAAACTCCTTTTTTGAAAAAAAAAAATTTAATTGTCAATGGACATTTATTTATTTATTTATTTATATGTGGTGCTGAGAATTGTACCCAGTCTTTCACACATACTACGTAAGCGCTTTACTACTGAGCCACAAACCCAGCCCGTAAAACTCCTTTTATAAGAAACTTATTGTCTTTTTTATTCACTAAGTTTATTCTTTTTCTCTCATTTTGGGGTCATGTAAGTTCCCACTATTACCAGAATCTCGAGTTATTAGAAAATAAATACATGTTCATTCAAATTAAATTAATATAATATGTATCTTTAAATGACTGATTCTTTTTAAATGAATAAAATCATTTTAAAATTATGTTTAAATGATTGAATAATGGTTGCAATGATTGATTTTCATTTCAGAGTGAGCTGAAAGTCATTTGGATGTAATTATAAAGGTAACACTCTATCAGTTTCTCTCTTAAACACATATAATGTCTTTCTCTAAGGAATTCTGCTGCCTGAAAGTTTCACTCCCTTTTATTATGTGTTATAATTTCTAATAAAAATTCAAGCAAATAAATACAATGCATGCTTACAAAACTCACTTTTAAAATATAGTGTGATGGGAAAAGCACAATTAATTTATGTCTGACCTCCGGAATCTCAAAAGATAAAGAGTTTAAGAAATTGTGATGTCTCACATTGGAAACACAGCTCCTTGGTGGAGTGCTTTCCTACCAAGTGTGGGGCCCTGGGAACCAGCTCCCACAATGTACACACACAAATAAAAAGAATTGTGATTTCCCATGTCTTTCTCACATATTTTTGTCTGTTGTTATAGTGCCATTGTCTCTGAGGTCTATTCTAACTTCCCCACTCTGCAGGATGTTGGCTTTGGTATCTCTGTTGTTACCTGAGCTGTTTCCTGGCACCATAGACAGGGCGTAGTCTCATTGAGTCTGCTTCCCCAGGAATTGCTGTATAGAATTCAATAGGTCATTAAAAATACTTCTGAAAGTTATATGAATTAACCATGTAGACTGGACCTTTTTATTGCTCAAACAATATCCTTTTCACATTACGATCTTTCTCCTGCAGATCAGAAGAGGAAAGACCAGTTGGACAGGGATTTTGCACAATGACCTTATTTCTTTATTCGTGGAGTGTGATGACATAATTATCTGATAGGTTCATGATGCTTCCACCCTTTAGAATCAGCTTCAATTTAGAGATCTTTGTGTTCACCATTTGGACTCATGCCTGTATTCATGCACATGTGGGCATGAAATAAATTGCCTACCTGATATAAGTGGGGGAAATTTACCTGACAGAATCTTCCTGCCTCCATCAGTCCTTAGGAAGTAACAATCACTATCTCATCTGATCCCCTTTATGGAAACTGCCTTTCAACTAATCCTGCATTTTAGCCGGTTTGAGTCACCATTCTCCTTTTATTATTTACAAGCAGTTTGAATAAAAGGAAGAAAACTCTTGGGGCAAAGCAATTATACTGAATTGCATGGTAGTACTAAACAGAACTAATTAGAGTTCAATTAAATTTAATGCTCAAATAGAATTATCATTTAATTATTTCAATAACAACAAATACCAATTGAAGTGTGTGATTATTCCATGTTGAAGAAAATAGGTTAGGCATTACTTTCCAAAAGAGAAATATGACTAAAAGATGTAAAGATTCCAGTGTGACTCAGTCTTCTGAAAATCGATGAGTCTGTAATTGATGATGGGGAAAAGGGCAGTCTTGAATTGTGATAAATTTATCCATCCACGTGCAGACCAAGCTGTGTTGCACATATTCTGGATCCCAAAGTTCACTCAGCCTATAAAGACAGTCCTAGAAGAGCATTGAGAGTTAACCTGCAGTGAAGTGTGGACCAGTTCTCTAGTAGTCCCGCGGACATTAAAAGCTGTTAAGCTGAACAAAATATGTGAGGCAACTATTTTCCAGCATTGAGAAAAAGGAAACCATATTGTGAACTCTGTATATGCTTTAGTCCCTACCTGTAGATAATTTCCTGGCTAGAGCATAAGGAGCAATTCCTCTAAAGTCCTGCTGAATGGAGCAGAGCTCAGAGACTGGGGCTGTTAATTGTCACATTAGACAAGTTGGGGAATCAGTCTCAGAGTCCATCAGAAGATGAATGGATGAAGAAAATGTGGGGTGTGTGTGTGTACACCCATACGATACAGTTTTATTCTACTTTAAAAAAAGAATGTATGTCATTTGCAGTAAAATGGAAGGAAGTAGAGATCACAATTTTCAACAAAATAAGTAAGATGCAGAGAGAAAAAGAATTGCATGGGTTGTCTCCTATGTGAAGATTACAAGGAAAAATACAGGAAAAACAGAAAGGGAAATGCCATAGAAAGTAGAAGGGAGACCCTAGGATAGAGGAAGAAAATGGAGTAGGTGGAGAAATGGAGTAGGTGGAGAGGAGGTTTAGCAAAGTACTGAGAAGTAAAATTGATCAAATTGCATATATATATATATACACACACACACAAATATGCCACAATGAAACACATCATTATGTATAAATAATATGTACCAGTAAAAATTTCAAGAGAGAGATTGGGTTGGTGATAGGATCTCTGTAACGTGGCACTGAATAGAATGGAGAAGCAGGTGCATGCTGAATTCTGATTGGCTGTTTTCTGTAAGAACTTAGATAAGGACTGAGCTGCACAGAGTCAGGGTGAGAAAATATGGGGCTATAAGAAAGCAGTTACAGGTTAAGAATGGAATGGACATATCAAAGGTCAAGCAGATCCTGGAGACAGTGGAGTTCTGGTACAGAAAAAAATGGGAGGACCTAATTAATATCAAAGAATCTAGTTGACTCAGACCAGGCCTTTAGAGAACTGACCAGGCCCTGAATAAGGTCTCATAAGTCTAGAAGCAAGCCTTAACAGATTCATTGAAAAATTAGAGTTTGGATTCTGAGTACTATTTGCTATAAACACCTTGGACTTTCTACAGATCTTCCTTAACAAAGTATAAAAGCAAACACGTGCAAGTTCAAATGACTAGCCAGTTATTAACTGCCTTGGAAGCAAACATCAATGTATTTCAGAGGAAAATAACAGAAACTAGGATCTCTGCAATGCACTAACCATTTCAAAAATAGTGACACTTTAAAAAATGGATTTAAAACTACGTTGAATGAGAAACAAACCAAAAAAACAAACCTTCCAAGACACATTCCTATTCCAATGATGCCGAACTTTATCTAGTCAGAAATTGATGGTGGGATTTGGTTAACATACTAACAAAATTCTGTGAGGCTAGACCTCACTGTTACAGCAGTAGCGAAACTTTGCCTAGTAAAGTGAGTTCACTGGACTTTAACATTTTAGTAGATAATTGTTTTCTCCATGTTCCTTGTGTCTATATGTTTATAGGTAATTCTATTTGTAGTAAGGCTTCAAGTAACAGGTCAGTCACTAAACACTCCACATGTATGATGATCAGATTTCATGTTTAAAAACAATTATTAGAATCCACTACAAAATGAAGAAAATCCTACAATCAAAATTTTAATAAAAGGAGCACTTATAATTAATGATGGGATTTCTTGATTTTTGGGTCCTTTCTCTGAATGGCACATCATTAAAGCAAGGATTAAAATCTCTGCATTTAGTATTTCTTGAGTCTTCTGTTGATTCTACTGTCTTCAATTAATGACAATGAATAGTCAGAGAAAGATATCCAGACTTCTTTCATTACTCAACTGTATATTTGAATGTTCAAGAAGGAAGATTTTCACTCTTGCAAAAAAGGAAAGAAATCTTGATTTAAAAAGTTCTTTACTAAAAGAAGTCTGATGCTTGAATCCTCCCCAAATGTGTTTGTCAAATCCATGCCCAACTGTGTGAACACCTTCAGTGAAAGAAAGCTCATTTCCTGCTAAGAAAGCTAATTTCGTTTTGGGGCGACTCTGATTGTTACAGGGAAATGAAATCTCTTTCTTTGTTGCCACAGCTGCTGTTCATCTTGCCAACTCCTGCCAAGTGTCTCACTGTCATGTGGTTGGCCCTGATGCCCCTCTTGACATTGACTTTCCTCATAATTAGTCTATCATCCATCTGCTTCTATCACCCCCAATTCCTCCCTATGTAAAAAGAACTTTAGGGAGGACTTGGTAATTCCTTATTTTTTCTTTTCTTTACTCATCCTTTATGAAAATTTCCTTCCATTACACTTAACAACTAGAGATGTTTTGATTTTTCCCCACCTAATAGTAAATCTTTTGGTCCTGAATATAAAGTGTAAATAAAATGTTCCATCTAATAGTGAGAAATGTTTTAACAAATGAAATGTTTCTGAAATGACTTTGTGACATGCATTTTCTTTTTCTTTTTAGTGTCCGGGGATTGAACCCAGGGGTGCTTAACCACTGAGGCACATGCCAAGCTCTTTTTATGTTTTATTTTGAGGCAGGGTCTTGCTGATTTGCTTAGGGCTTTGCTAAGTTTCCATGTTGGCTTTGAACTTTCAATCCTCCTGCCTCAGCCTTGGGAGCCTTTGGATTTGGAGACCTGAGCCACAACGCCCAGCAAGGCATATATTTTAATAACACTGCAACTCAGAGCTATTAAGGAAACACTAATAAATAAGATAGTTATGGCCCCAGAAAATTTAAAATTTAAAGGGATTAGATCTCGGACAGATAATCACAAAATTGGTTAATTACAATCGTGGTTAATGAAATGTGCATAGTGAAGAAAGATCTCTTCTAGACAGAAAGGTTACACTGGAGAATAACAGTCATATATACACTCGCAAAATACTTAGAAGGCTTCACACTGACAAATTAACTTACATATTTGCAAAAGTCATTGAAATAAATTTTGATATTTCATTGCACTAATGATGTTAATGAAAAGTACATTTTTATTTTTGTCTTTTGACTTTTTAAAACAGAGAGCTCACAATAACGTAAAAAAAAGCAAAGAGAGAATTACCTGGTAGCCACAATCAATACATCCATTAAATTTTCTGCTCTTCATTAAAGGAAGAGTGTTTAGTAAATGAATAATAAGCCATGAAAGCTATCTGTTTTAGTCAATTTTTTTTCACTGCTCTGACTAAAGAACTAACCAGAACAGTTTTAGAGTAGGAAAGGTATATTTGGGGCTCCTGGCTTCAGAGGTCGAGTCAATCAATGGCCAACTCCATTCCTCAGGGCCCTGGGTGAAGCAGAACATGAAGCAGAAGAGTATAGAGGAGGAAAGCAGCTCCAGGCATGAAAAATGGGAATCAGAGAGAGTTCTGTTCACTAGGGACAAAACATAATCCAAAGGCACAACCGCAGTGACCCATCACCTCCAGCCATACAGTATCTGCCTAAATTGCAACCTAGTTAATCCATATCTGTGGATTAATGCACCGATAAGATTCTCTCATAACCCAATCATTTCACCTCTGAAGATTCTTGCATTGTCTAATATGTGAGCTTTGGGGGGACACATCATATCTAAGTCATAGCACTATCTTTTTGGAAGAAATAAAATTAGCATATGTGAGAGTATTATGCTAAGCTTGTTCTTATTTTTATTCTTTCTCTTTCTTCCTCCCACCTTGTCTTTTTCTCTCTCTTTACTCTTTATCTCTCTGTAATCTTACTTAACTTGAGCAATAACACAATGTGTTAAGTAGTATAGTATTTCCTACTGCTCTAATAGCACCCTAAGATTTTGAAACAAAGTAATCTGCTCAATACAACCCAATGTGTTAGTGACTTAGGTTGAAATTCACATGCTATTCTTTTAAAAAGATTGTGTAGACTCTTATTTATTGGGTTGTATTTTCATAAATATATATTAAGTGTTTACCTTTGACTTTGGATCATTTTAGGCAAGAGTTAAATAAGGATGACTTTTATATAAACCTTGACTGCTAGATTGTTTTTGTAAGTAGACACAGAAATAACAGAGTACCATGATTTTTATGAGAGGAAAAATGGTGCTGTCCAAAGGGCTATAAAGTTCTTGGAAGGCTTCACACTGAAGCCTTAATTAATTAATTTTCATACTTGCAAAAGTTATCATTGAAAGATATTTTACTTTTGTCAATCAAAGGAATTTATTTTTATCCTTTGAGGATTTTAAACAGAAAATCTACCATGACATAAATATAAGCAAATATGAAAAGACCTACCTCAAGCTTAATTGGAGAGGAATGTCAAAATTTTCCCTTAAGAAATGAATTTCATGTGAAAGGATGTTGTGAGAAGGACAAAGAAATATTATGAATTGTAATCATGGAATCATCAGAGCATTATGTGGCTTCATTCTGGGATCCATACTTAGAATATCTTCTGGAAAAAATGTATGCATACATATATAAAGTGGGTTTGTATATACATGCAAATATATATACACATGTATATAAATACAAAGAGATTTACTAGTAATGTTCAAATTTTAAATGTATTTTAGTAACATGCTGACTGTCAATATGAAGAACAATGTATTATTATTTTTAATTTAAATAGTAAAGAAGTCTTCTCTTTTAATTTTTTTCTTAATATACAATTTATCTAAACCTCACTTTGAAAAATTTCCTGAGTTAGGTCAAAATGTTCATCTGTTCAAAGGAAGAGAAATAGATGGCTCAAAGCAATCGATTACACAAATTGAGGTTTCAGGTTTGCTTTTTCTGTCTATTTGTTTATTAAATGACTTTGAGAGAATTTGTTTGACATGAAATCAAAAGAGTTTTGTGGGAGTTGTATTATCTATTTCATGACAATGCATAATGAGCTACAGAGTGAAGGATTAGTTACCTCTGCTGTTGAATAGTCAAAGGAAATTTGGGTTTATTTCATTGTCAGCTGAATACATCAACTTAGACTTTCTCTGCATATTTTGACATTTCAAAAGTTGTGTTGTCTTTTTTTATAGATAACCTCTAACCATTATATCTTAAGCCACTATAATTCCTTTTCTTTCAGTTTGATGTGTGGTCTATTAAATTTTTTATTGTATCTCAAAGCCTGTGTGAGTAGTTGGAATAATTATTTTTTCCTATTCTTACCTGAATCCATATTTAAACCTTCCTCATTTGTTAATGAGGCAGTTATTCTCAATGAGAATATTATCTACACTATGTAAAGACTGAAAAAACTAGAATGAAGAAATGCTATCTGGCAAAGAAGAGATTGAAATGAAATCACACTGTGTACTTAATTTTCTTCTCCAAAATTGGTATGTCAAAGACCTAACCTCCCTTGTGACTTGGTTTTAAGGGAATTAATTTTAATTGCAGTTGTAAGGGTGGAGTCCCAATCCAATAGCACTGGTGTGTGATTTCCATATAAAATGGAGAAAAGACCCCAGAGTTCTCTCTCTTTCCTTGTGCCCACAAAGGAAAGGATGTTGTGGATACAGTGAGAAGGTAACTGTCCACAAACCAGAAAAATAGTCCCATGTATGGAAATTCACCCTGCCTGGCATTTTGATGTTGGATTTCTAGCCTCCACAACTGTGAAATAAGAAATTTCTGTTCTTTTTAAGGCCACAGTGATATCTATTATAGTAGCCACAGCAGAACAAAACAAATGGTAATCAGGCATTTTTGAGGATACATGAGTGGTAAAAACAGCCTCATGCACATGGACAACTTGGATATTGACATCTCTGGATTATAACACATGGAATCTAAGAAGTGATTCAACTCCTCAGAACTAGTCCTTTGGTAGCTACAACAAAACCTACACTTAAATCTACTTTACCTTTACCCTCTTGACAAACGATCACCAGTAAACAGGTCCCAGGTGCAACATATACAACTGTTGCCCGTTCATTTTGCCACAGATTTGAAATAATGATTTCAAATAATGTTTTTATAACATTAAAAACAAGTCATAATATTATCCTTCTTTATGGTTGAATAATATTCCATTGTGTATAGAATATCATGCTAAGTGAAATAAGCCATTTCTAAAAAACCGAAGGCCAAATGTTTTCCCTGATAAGTGGATGACGATATATAATGGGGGTGGGGGTGGAGGGGTGAGAGAAGAATGGAGGAACTTTAGATTACATAGGGGAAATGAGAGGGACGGAGGGTATGAAAGATTATGGAATGAGAGATATCATTACCCTATGTATATGTATGATTACACGAATGGTATGGATCTACATCGTGCACAACCATCAAAATGAAAAGATGTACCCCATTTGTATACAATGAATCAAAATGCAGTCTGTAAAAATTTAAAAAAATTAAAAGCAATATATAAAAAAAAAAGTCATAGATCTATCTATCCCTATCAGCCAACAGATTATTTAGAGTAATTGATTTGGAAAAAGTTAATAAAATCCTTACATTCCCATTCAATTTTGTTTTTGTTTTCAAATAAATGATATCCTAAAAGTCTGTTTATTTATCATAAATTAAGTATTAGTAGCAGTTACTACTTAGATTTTTGGGGCAATTAAATCAGAAAGTCACATAAATCAGCTTGTATAGTATTTGATGCATAATAAACTCTCCATTAAAACATGGTAAGAAACAAGAGAAATAAATATAGAGCAATATGCATTTATTTTATTTTATTTTATTTTATTTTATTTTTTGGTACTAGGGTTTGAACCCAGGGGGGCTTTATATCTAAGCTACATCTACATCCCCAATTCTTTTAATTATCTTTTACTTTGAAACAGGGTCTCGTTAAATTGCTGAGGGAGGGTCTTGCTAAACTCCCAAGGTTGATCTTGAACTCACAATCCTCCTCCCTCAGCCTTCTGAATTTCTGGGATTACAGGCATGAAACATTGAGACAAGTGAACGATATGCATTTTGATGTATGCAAAGGAATACTGTTTTCTTTCCTTAAAGTTATGATTTTTCCTATTCTAAGTCTTCTGTTTTTTTAATGAGAAGATCTTTACTTAATTCAAATATTCTAATTTTACTTAATTCTACTATTCACTTAAGCACTACTCTGGAATGTGGTTAATAGGTATTTTAGAAAAAAAAAATGAAAACCCTGAAACCTTTAGCAGCATTTGTTTACATGTTTAAATGTGCTATTAAAAAGAGCCATTCCTATAACCAGTAAGAAGCAGCTCCTGAGTTAATCATTAAATAAAATTATCTTCATTCTATATTAAAATCTCAGACTCAAAGATTGCAGAAAATTAAAATTGTAGGCAAATAATTCTATTGTTATTACATTGATGGAATTTCTCACATAGCTATGGGAAGTAATTAGACTTATGAGAATTTTAGAATATTTAATTTTATCTCATTTTGGTTTTAGATCAAATTTATAGTAGAAATTATTACTCCCTTAAAAACAAATTTAAGACTTTTTTCCAAATTTGACATTATATGTCAAGCTTGTGAAGAAAATCCAGGACTATCTAGTTATAAATCCCATATTGTTTTACTGCTGCTAAAATTTTAGATTGCTTGAATCCTATATCTTACATAATCCTTTTAACAATGTATGTATCTTTTAACATTTTGCTTCCAGATATTGTAACCTACTTTGGATTATCTGTAAATAATTTCAATTGATAATTTATCTGGAATGGGGGCCAAATATAGTGACACTAGTTCTTAGGTTAGTTACTGTAAAATTTTAGTGTAGTAAATGTCTACATAAATTGTCATATTTGCATATTTTTAAATATAAAAAATTACTACTGATAAATATTATTTTTAAAGAAAATAGTGTCTGGTCAAATACTAGGGATAGTTTCTGCAGATCAGATAAAGCTAATCTTTCTAACATACCAGCGTTGTAGGACAGAGCCATTAACTTACCAAGACAGAAAATGCATTTTTACTACAAAGTTTCTTCTGTTCAGATGATTACTTAAATGCAATGTCAAAGATTCCAGATTTTACACACACATATAATTAAAGTAAGGGATATGGACATCATTAAACTTAGTTCCTTGATGCTTAGGTATTAAAAGTATTCCAAGATATTTCCTTGTTCTAATAAATGGAAGAACATGCAAAAGGTTACTAAGTGTGGTATTATTTCACTAGTTTACATGTAATTAACCTTCTAATTGAGTTAGAAGATACTAACTCAATCTCCTGCTTTTAAATAAAAGGAATGCTTTTGTTAGTGTTGTGAATGAAAGATATATTTTAAATTATTTTTCTATGGCATTTAAATCTAGTAACTTCAAAAATTGCAGCCTAAAAAAAATGACTATCTTTTAGTACGCATTATGGGTTAAATTGAGCACACAACCCCACCGTGAAGTCCTGATCCCAATGCTCAGAATGTGATTATATTTGGAGATAGGGTCCTTTAAAAGGTAATCAAATTAAAATAAAGTCAGTAGCGTGTGCCTTTAGCTACTATGACTGCTATCTTTATATATTAAAAAAAAAAAAAAAGAAGAAGAAGAAAAGAAAGTAGGACAAAGAACTAAACAGAAGAAAGATCCTGTGAAAATACTGGGAGAACTGTTTAGAAGTCAAGGAGAAAAGACTTTAGAAACCAACTCTGTTGCTACCTTGTCTCAGACATCTAAACTCCAGAACAGTGTAAAACTAGTTTCTGTTCTTTAAACTGGTCTGTGGTACTTGTTAAATAGCCCGCACAAATAAATATGGTATATCTTATATTTAAAATATATGTTACGTTTAAAACTGCTTTAAAAAATCCATCAAAAATTAATTTGATCTTTCTCCATTTTATTTTTAAATAAGCATACCTCATACTGTACGGATATAAGGTACAATCTTTTAGAACCTTTCCAGTTTCAAAGTTCTGTGATTTTATGATATTGATTGAAAGGAGAAATAAAAAAACACTCATTGTATTCATATATTTATTTATCATGTCATTTCTTATTCTTTGTAAATATTTTCTACTTATGGTAACAAATCACATTGTAAAGAAAACTTTAAAATAGAGGACAGAGGAAACTAGAGACGAAAAAGTTATTAATTCTACTACCACAATGTAGCCATTTTAATGAGTATTTTGTCATTTCCTTCATATCATATTTCCATGAATGTTCATAGTCAAGGTTATGTTCATTTAAATATATGTGCATATATATACTATGTAATTATCTCATATGATAGGTATTTTAATGGTAATATATGTTAATATTGCAGAGCTCTGAGGTAGCACAGGACATCACATGGCAAGCGACAGGGATCATAAGCATGCATCTGTGTATTTTTTGATCTCTCTCATACTTCTTATGAAACCACTAATAATTTAATCATGGCATACCACCCTGATGGCCTTACTAATTCTTATCACCTTCAAATATCTCATCTTAAATACCACAGCCAGATTAAATTCATGCCCTCTTAATAATTCATAATGGGGAATAAATTTCAACACGTGAATCCCTTGGGACACACTGAACCTTATCCAAACCAAAGCAGTTACTTTAGATATTTTTAAAAAGGTCATACCATGGTACAGTACTGAAAGAAGTTTAGACTTAAATATTTTCATAAACAGGCAACACAACTATAGGAAGAACACTTTTCCAAATCCTTCCCAATAGATCCCAGAAATATCATGGCTACAAAAGTATGTTGGTATGTCTGATGAGAACATATTTTAAATTCTCATTATCTCTCAAAACTTCTGATGGACTCAACAGAGTTGTTTCACTCTTAGCAATGTAGTTCAATTAGTAGAAAAAGATGAAACTGAGTGTTGAGCAAAACAGGAAATGTAGACAAAAGCTTGAATTACTCATGTTAAAAAATATGCTGAAAAATTTAAAGAAACTAAAAAATTAAGAGCTCAAATATAGTATAGGTAACAAAATCTGTCTCTGAGGAGCATAAAGTAATTCAAAAGACACTTCAAACCTTGGAGTTTGAATAAACCTTGAATTGATTTAATTGTGATACTGAAAAGAGAAATTTTAGATAATAATGAAAATGCCATAATGTTATTCTTCCTTATGGCTGAATAATATTCCATTGTGTATATATGCCACAATTTCTTTATCCATTCATCTGTTGAAGGGCATCTAGGTTGGTTTCACAATCTAGCTATTGTGAATTGAGCTACTATAAACATTAATGTGGCTGTGTTACTGTAGTATTTTAATTTTAAGTCCTTTGGGTATAAATCCAGGAGTGGGATAACTAGATCAAAAGGTGGGTCCATTCCAAATTTTCTGAGGATTCTCCACACTGCTTTCCAGAGTGGCTGCACCAATTTGCAACTCTACCCAGCAGTGTAAAAGTGTGCCTTTTCCCCCACATTCATGCCAACATTTATTATTGTTGTATTCTTGATAATAGCCATTCTAATTGGAATAAGATGAAATCTTAGAGTTGTTTTAATTTGCCTTTCTCTAATTACTAGAGATGTTGAACACTTTTTTAATATATTTATTAATTGCCTGTATGTCTTCCTCTGTAAAGTATCTGTCCAGTTCCTTGGTTCATTTATTGATTGGGTTAAAAAAATAAAATAAAAAACAAAATAAAATACAGAACATATGTCATGATTAGAAAAAGCCTTTGAGTAGCTACTTAATATTTGCAGTTATAAATGTTATCATAGTTACTATAGAATAGTGCCAGTTTTATTGATATTAATCTATTTATTATTTTGGGGGGGTTACTGGAGATTGAACCCAGGGTTCTTAAGCACTGAGTCACATCCCCAGTATTTTTTGTCTTTCTGTTGAAACAGGGTCTAACCAAATTTCTGAGGCTGGCTTTGAACTTGATCTTCATGTCTCAGCTTCCCTAGTCACTGGGATTGCAGGAGTGTGCCAGCAGTACCAGCTTACCCTGCTGACATTTATTTACTGAATAAAGTAATATAAAACATATTAAATAAACATGTTTTCTACAAGATATAATACAATTGTTTTCTTTTTAAGCATATTCCGTAAACCATTTTACGTTGTTTAAAATGGCACTTTGAACAGTTCATTTTCTCTTTTGTGAAACTTATTTTCTTATGTATTTCAAATATTTTTGTGTTCAAATATTCTTTAAAAACAACTGTAAAGGCTGAGTAGTACTCAATTACATGGATGTACTATAACAGGCATAAATATCTTAACATTGGACATTTATAGTGCTTTTAATTTTTACTCTTGTTAATAGTGCTACAATGAATATGATATACCTAATTTTGTATGTGTCTACGTTGCTCCTTGGGAATATTTAAAAAAATGTTATTAACATCAAAATATATGGACATTTATGACTTTATACATATCACCCAATTTTCAAACGAAAGTTTATTGGGTTTGTATTCCTATCAGTAGTATATGAGGAAATTCACTGTGTGCCACTATTAACTGTTACCCCATATAAACATCAACAGTGTCTGAAATATTTCTTGTTTATAAAATGAAGTATGTTGTACTTACCTCCATTCAGTTATGAGTATTATATGAAGCAATATAAAAATATGAATCTTCTACCCTTTTTGATACATGTCCCTTTCCTTTGAAGATGTCATCTCTTTTACTAGTTTCACCCATTAACTGTTCCGCTATCCTGATGATTCCCAGGTCTCATTGGCATTCTCCGATATATTGAAATTACTTCCTGGATATGTTCTCTAGTATGTTTTATGGTCACATGACACTCTACAATTAAACCAATTGCTACATTTTTCATCTCAATTTTGTTTTCTCTTTACAAAGAACAGTGAAATTCCTGGTAGGTGATGCAAACGATAATGCCCTCTTTAACTTATCTTCTGATGACACCTAATGTGATTCTTTTACTCACTACATATTTCTGATTTATCACTTAAAATATTTCTCATATATACTACTTCTGGTAATGTCTTTGTTACAAGTGTTGCCTAGGGTTTCATGGGCTCATGTTTGAGTCTGGAAATATTTCCATACTATCATAATTCAATCTCTTCCTTCTTATTTATAGCTTCCATTTATTTCTACATTGCTAATTCAGAAAAAAAATATGTTTTATTTAATTCCACAGATAAAATAAAAACTGAAATATAAAAGTAAGGACACATGTGAAATATTGAACAGTTTGGAGTGTTATATATACTTTTTCTTTCCTTAAAAACTAGGATAAGCAAAATTTTAAATCTGAGATCAACACTTAGCTTTGAGTCATCTGCCAGACCCAAAAATCTTCCAATTCACCCTGCACATAGCTTCAGGACAAAAAACTAGCAGAAGTGTTGTAAGAAATATTTCTTTAAATTACTGCTTTCCTTGTGCTGCTCCCCAGGGAAAGGAAACGTCAATGGCTTTCTCTTATTCTATCGCAGAAGTCTAAATTACTATACCGAATTTTAAGACCTGCTTTAATTTGATCTCACATAATATATCTAACTTAATTTCCCACACGTAGCCACTTCCTTTTGCCAATTTTTCCTTTATCCCATGAGATTGCCATACAAGTTCATGCCTTTTTTGTTTGGCTTTTAGTTTATCACTCACTTTGCAATTCTTTTCATCTCCAATTTCTTCTCTGGTTCTTTAAAGCCCTAGAATGTCCCAGGTTCTTTCAAAGCCTCACCACTCTTGCAAAAAAGCCTCTTCTGACTATTTAAACCTCATTAGTTCCTTCCTTTCTCCACTCATTGATACATTTCCTCCCTCTCTCTCTCTCTTTCTCCTTTTGATGAAGTCTTGATATGTGATATGTGCGCAGACTTGTCTCAAACTCCTGGACTGAAGCAATGCTCCTATCTCTGCCCCCCAAGTAGCTGGAACTATAAGTTCATGTCAGCTTTAGATATTTCATATATTTTTTGGAGTTACTATGTCATCATGATCTCAACCTTGGGTGTACAATATCAACAAGACAAAAATAGTCTATGCTCTCTTAGATCATGTATTCTCTTAAATATTTAAATTATGTATGTAATATATAAATTCAATATATGATAAAAGCCATATTAAGCCATCTTTAGAAGCATAAATTAAAAGGACAGAGTGGTATGATGTCTTAGAAAATGAATACATTAACTAGTTACAGGGAGCAGATAAAGTTTTTTAAAGCTATATTTTTGTATTGTTTTATTTTACATAACCATGGTTTTTGAACTGAGGTCTATCGAAATTTTTGTGTCTTTTATGGCATTTAGGCAAAGTCCTGAACACAAAATGAATGAATGGTTAATATTTATTTTTTATATTATGAAAATAAAAATATGGATGCATCTATTTTAATATACTTAAATATTAAAAACAAATCCTTAAAAGCTTGATTTCAGATAATAGTGTTTTTATTGGCATTTCCAAAAGTCAGCTTCTGTGGAGTTAAACTTGTAAAATCTAACCTCTTAAAGTGATGGTTCCCGGAGGAATCCATTGTGAGGAGGAAAAAATACATGTTAAAAGGGAATTCACATCATGATTCTCTGGAAGATCTTGGGTTCTGTCATTGGAAATGCAGAGGGCACATCTCAGTTTAATTTGGATTAATTAAGATTAATGAAAAGGTGATATTTGTGAAGGCAGAGGCTTGAGCAGGTTAATAGGTGACTAGAATCTTTAACAAGTTGAAAAGAAGCTTTCTCCTAATTGGAAATAACCAAATTTCAAATTACAAAATCAACAGAAAAAGATGAGAGAGATAAAACTAATAGAACTGAGCAAGTAGGCAAGAAGTGTAGAGATTGTCAGGAATGAAAATATCAATTGCATGACCAGATAACCAAAATGGTTGAAGAATGCTACTCTTAATAAAGAAGATATATGTGTTTACATTTATAGTGGTATGCAACATAGTGAGTACATCCTGTTAAGACATAGCTTGAATCAATTTAAGATTTAGAAGTATAATTAAGATTTAATTTACTAAAAAATTACAGATTTGCAGCTTTCAAAGAAGTAACTACGTTTCATAAATTCATTGTGAATTATTGACACTATTGAAAAAATCTGGCTAAAAAAGTCATCCATATTAATTTTGAGACAGCCAGATGCAGATAAAGAATAAGAAGTTGCTAATAGTGAAACGAATATTAAAAGTAACTGAACCAATCTAGTTGATATTCTAGGAAAGATTAATCAGTCTGTAATTACAGACTGAAATGTGTGTGCATCAGAATGTGGATAAGAGAAGTTTATGACATATCAACAAGAAAGTAAAGATCTTATTAATGTAATGTTCTATTTTAAATTAATTCTTAAGATTTGAGAATTTTATAGTAGACTAAAATGCATGTGCCAACAACTAGAATATTTAAATGTATAATAAAACTCAGTCATAGGAGAAATAAGTAATTTAAAATGGGTCAAAAATCTACAGACATTTTTCCAAAGACACCCAAATGTACATATAATTAGTCACAAGGGAAATGCAAATCAATACCACAATGATATAGTACTTCACATCCACTAAAATGACTATAATAAAAAGTCTGAAAAACACATGTGTTGACAAGGATATGGAGTAATTGGAACCTTCATACATGTTGGTTGGAATGTAAAATGGGCCTGTCACTTGGAAGACATTTTGGCAGTTCTATGTGACCCAGCAACTGTACTCCCAGGCATAAACCCAAGAAAAGGAAATACACATTCAAGCAAAGACTTGTACTTGAATACTTATATCATCTTTATTCATAAAAGACAAAAAGTGGAAAGAAATCAAGTGTCTTTCAGTCAACAAAAGGATAAATAGCAGTGGTATATCCATACAACAGAATACTGTTTGGCAATATAAAGAAATAAAATAATGGTACATGCTTTAACACAGATGGACCTTGAAAACATAAATTGTTCCTACTGAAAAGAGCCAGTCACAATGGACCACATTTTGAATTATTCCACTTATATGAAATATCTAGAATAGGAAAATCTGTAGATGTGGAGTGTAGATTAGTGTTTGCTTGAAGCAGGGATCTCAGATTTGGAAAATGATGCATAAGTGAATTGGGGATTCTTTGGGGGGAAATAAAAAGTTTTGAATTGACTTCAGAAATGGAAGCATTTCCAAAAGAAATAACATTTTGCCTGTGAATATCACCAAATCATATCCCATGATATTTAATATGTGAAATTTTAAAATTTACACTTTATATATCATGGCAGAAAATAGTTTTTATTAAATGACCAGTAATCATATTATTCTATGTGGGAACAAAAATGTTAACTTAACAGTAACAGAGATAGTTTAATCCTAAACATGATAAGAAATGCTAAAATCAAAGCATTGTTTTGGATTGAAGGAAATAACTCAGATTTTAAAAATGTATCGTCTTACTCTTATAAAGTTCTCCAGATCCTGAAAAGTGTAGTTCAATTTGTAATGTTTGCCCATATTGAGATGCTTCCAAGTTTTCTTACTAAAAATTCTTATCTTGTGAATTTTAGGTGCACATAAATTATGGATAATATTGTTGCAAAAACGTGCACTATGGTTCGGCATGTTTTTTTTAAAACTTTAGTTTACAAATAAAAATCAATTTTAAATTTTCAAACTTCCAGCTGTTAATTTTTAGTTGCCTTATTCTATTCATTTTACTTTTTTTAATTTATTTTTTGTTTGTTTTTGAGTGCTGGCAATTGAATCGAGGGCCTTATACACAGAAAGCTCTCATTAGTGAGCTGCACCCCAGCCCAGTTCTATTTTTAAAAAGCATTGTGCATCTTCTGTGGAAAGCAATAATCATTTTCAAGATTTTTCTCATGTTGTTAATGTGCAAAGTCAACAAATTTAGATCATTTTAAGTATTTCACAGAACATAGAGTATTCTTTCAATTTTGAATCAGTAAAATAATACAAATCAGGTTCTTCATCATTTTGCATAACTAACATATTGTTAAAAAATATTCTCTGTGTGTGATTATAACTGATATTAGAAACCAAAGGAGAGTAGTCCTCACCACTTTATGGTTGACTCATTTTGTTATTGACAGATTTGCAAGAAAACATAAATTTCCCACGTTTTCTTCTCTCTCTTTTTTCCCTTTCTCTGTTCTTTTTGGCTGACTTGAAATTTCTAGATTCATTATCTATTCTTCCAAGAGTTTGATCATATTTTTAGTATATACACTTACACTTTTATTTCTTAAAATATCCTAGAATTAATTAGATTTTCTATCTTTTCTCTTAACAGCTCAACAGAATTTGGAAAATTTTTAATCTCATTGTCATCCATCAATATCTAGGGATATCAATTCTAAATTTATGCATATATAATTCTAGATACAATTTGTTATTAACATTTGGAATTACAAAGCTTTTAATATTTTTTTCATCTTAAGCTTCATTTTTCTTTTTGCAGTTAACAGTTCTTCTCAAATGACTTTTTACAAAGATTTTCTCATACATATTCTGATTTTTTTTATTATTAGTCTAAAAATGTCTGTATTTCACTTGTGTTCTTGGGAGATAATTTATCTAGATATGGACTCTTATGTATACAGAGTTTTTAAATATAGCACTCTGAAGATATTTTCTCATTTCTTCTTGCATCAAATTTTGCTGACGAAGACATGAGAGAGTCTCATTTTCATTCCATTGCTGGTAATTTGTCTTTAACCTCTTGTGGGTTTGAAAATCCAATTGAGAGTCTCAGTGTTTTCTGATTCCCTACGGCCGTTCAATATATGTGCTTTATCTTTTTCTCTTCAATTTCTTGCTCAATATCTGCTGAGAGTTCTCATATGAGAAATGCGTTCTTTTTCAGTTCTAGAAAACCCTTATTTATTAGCCTTCCTTACATAATTGTTACTCTTTTGCCCCTCAATTCTTATCAGATACATATAGCAACATTGGCTCATCAGGCATCTCTTGACTTTATTTGTACACATA
This sequence comes from Sciurus vulgaris, assembly GCF_902686455.1. Taxonomy (NCBI): domain Eukaryota; kingdom Metazoa; phylum Chordata; class Mammalia; order Rodentia; family Sciuridae; genus Sciurus; species Sciurus vulgaris. The sequence goes on along the minus strand of NC_136469.1, from coordinate 121,135,915 downwards.
TTTGTGCTGCATCCTGAGAGCATCCCTCAGCTTGATTACTTAGTCACTCTTTTTCATACTGTGATATCCACTTAACTCCTTTGCTTTAGATTTTTAAATTATTTTCAGACGTTGCACTTTACAAGAACTCTTTATACATTATCTTATTGCTTCTTTCTACTTTTTCCTAGTTTTCTTATGCCAGAATCTTCCTTAATCAGGAGAGACAATTCTCTCTTTTGTCTTTCTGAGGTTTTGTTTGAAAATCTTATCCAGGATCATTGAAATTAAATATTTTCTTTCCCTTTAAGTCTATTTGTTGAGAGTGTTTTCTTTCCTCTTTCACTGTTGACTTTTCTGCAGTGTCTGTCATGTTGGGTTTTGTTCCTTCCTTCTGCAAAATAATCCTTATATGTGCATTTGAGATTTGAGTGGTTTCCTGTCACATGGACTGCCTCAGAGTTGCAGAATTAGAGTTGATTCAGCTTAATGTTGAGGTCTCAGGTATTCATATCTTCTTGTAAACAGAAATATCTTATTTAATTTTTTGATGAAGTCTATTTGATGGTAGCAACCTAATGCCTTTTATAATACCTTCACCAAGTGGATTTTAAAACTACTTAAACAAATCCAGTGATGAGGTACAGAGGGCTTCTGAAAGATAGAAAATCTAGGTGTATTACTTACTTGGAGACATTACAAAATAGAACATGAAGAAGGATTCTGCCAACAAAGCACTGACATCTGGATTCTATAGATTATATTCTGCTTCAATGCTTCATTTTTATTTAGTCTAAAGGCCAACAAAACAAAGAGTTTCTGGCTTTAAAAACATGTACATTCAGATATTAATCATCTTATACTTGCTACACAGTTACCCAAGGGGACAGTTTTGAATTTACTGCAGTTTCTTTTCAACTATTTTACATGCCAAAAAATAGACAGTACAAAACCTAAAGTTCTCCTGTGAAATGCATATATCATTCTCTTGCCTGCTAGAAGAGAAAAAAGAAAAATATAAACAACTAAGCATTGGATAATACAGTAAAAATTCCAATGTTTTATTTTTTAAGTCAATTGTTGAAAGATCTAGGATGTATCACAGAATATATTTAGGGGGAAAATCTCTAAGCAGACAAAACTTTAAAGTGTTACAGAACATTTCAGAGATGTGGGGTACTGATCTCTAACTCTCAATTTATAGCATGGGAAGAAAAATGCTCTTGTAAGAAAGAAAGAAAAAAAAGAAAGGAAGGAAGGAAAAAAGGAAGGAAGGAAAGAAGGAAAAAGAAAAGCTGACATCGAATAGACAATGCTCGGGTTTTAATTTATAACCAGCACTGAATCAAAACTTCATGGAGGAAAACTATCTACATAATGTCCACAATCAATGTAAAACAAAAAACTATTTTTACAATACAAAAATTGTGATGTGACTGTACATTTGGCATCACATGGAAAAAAAAAATCAGTCTCTTGTTAAAATAGTTCAAAAAGTCAAATTTAATTTCAGCACATGCCTTACAGTTCTTAGAATGTCTGTCACTGTCAATAATGTCACTGTCAGTAAAGATGTAGTAGTTCAGAGGATAAAATATAATGACAAAGAGAGAAAGGAAAGAAGACTCAAATAAGTACAGGATGGGCACTGGATCAAAATTAAAATATTTACAAGAATTTGTGGGGGAGTCTGAATACACACGGGTCTGGATACTATTAGGATAGGCAACTTCTCCCTGACCCCTTAAGTCATCAACCACACCCCTGGTCTCTACTTCATACGTGACATTTTACTTCCCATTTCTCTTGAATTTTAGAAAGATAGAAAACAATATTTAAAATAAGAGAAAGCATTAAAGATAAAAAAAAACAAACTGGATACCCATGTACCACTATCCGGTTTAAAAGAGAATAGTATCTTAAAATTTCCTTGAATATAATAGTTAACTTCAGACTTAACTATTAGCTAAAATTTAACTTGGTCACTTTTACTACTTTTTTAAGAATTTTGTGACATAAGATTGGATCACTAAAAAGTATGAGATTTATGCTGGGTGCAGTGGTACACACCTGTAATTCCAGTGGCTTGGGAGACTGAGGCAGGAGGATCAAGAGTTACAAAGTCAGCCTCAGCAACATAGTGAGGCCCTAAGCAATTCAGTGAGAACCTGTGTCTAAATAAAATACAAAAAAGGGCTGGAGATGTGGCTCAGTGTTTAAGAACTCCTGAGTTCAATCCCTGACACCAAATTTATATGTATATACATATAAGATTTTAAACATTTTTGAAAGTTTTTGAGACTTTATAGAAATGAAATAAGACATTATGTATTTGGAAGCTTCTTTATTTCTTTCTTTCAATGATGTTTCTGATAATCATCCAGGTGGTTGAGTGCCCCCCTGACTGTCATTTTCCAGATGTATATAGGTCTAGATATATTTCAGATGTATAGTTCTTTTGAATTGTTATATTACTCTTCACTTACTCACTACACTTTTGATGGCTATTTCTATTTTGTTTCCATCCAAGCAATGGGCTCCTCTGTTTCACACGTCTTGGAGCATGTATTTAGAAACTGCTGTCCACAGTAAATGTAAATATGACTTCCTTATGTAAAAGCTATCTGCATATTTGGTTTCCTTAGATACTACCAAATTGTATCCTAAAATGATGGCATCAACTGATACTTGTACCTGTGTATAATTAGTAAGTGATCTCATTGTTCCAGATCTTCTGTAAATGGAAAAGGATATAGATTTAAATTTAGGATAAAAATTTTATGTGGAATAAAAATAGAAAAATAAGAAACCTGAGGGAAAATCTAGACAGGCCAAGGATGGTGCAGCCCCTATGGTGAGACAGAACTGTGGATGTAGGCCAGGGCCAGAAGGACTTTCAAGTTTCTTTTTTTAAGTATTTTTCTCCATATTACTGTCTGACATTAGTTAAAGAGGCAGTGCAGGTAACAGATCAGCAGGGAAAGGATCTGCTAATTAACTGATCTCATTTATATGTTTCTGTTTTTTCACCATAAATGGGACTAAACTTTAGGGTGAGCAAGTTATTAACATGCTTAAACTTTACTTAAATTCTGAAGGTACAGTGGTTATCCCAAAAGAGTCAAGAAGCTCATTTATGAGACAGATGAGTTATTTTCTATGAGATGATTGAAATCTAATTTTTATATCCTGAGATGGATGGAAGTAAAAAGAAGAATAAAGGGTAATAGACACAAAAATGAGATAATTTTTGTGTGGTTCCACTATGGCATCTGTTTCCACGCTAAAATGCACGTAACCAATAGCAGGTTGTCCTCCCTACTGGCAACTCCACATATATGCACAACACATTTGCTATTTGTTTTTTACAACCTTTATAATTCTTTTCCACCAATTTTCTTGCTAGATTGATTTTGGAGCCACACATCCAGTTGAATAAGTGTAACATATTTTCCAAATCCTTTGTAATCTTCTTTGGCAATAGGAAAGCAGAGGAAAGAGCAAATGCAAACTGGGAACAAAAAAATGCCTCTGTGAAATTCCTCTCAGCTCAAAGGACTTGAGTTCAATTTTCTGTGAAGGAGTGTCAATGTTCAAGGATTTATTTTGATATGAGAATTTTCTTTTGACCATCACAACTGTTAACAGTAGAGCTTTTAGCTTTATATAGACACTAGAGAAATTTTGGTCAGTTTATTCCTCATTTTCAAAGAGATGTCAGTTAAATAATAGTATCCCAGAGATAACATTTTTGTCAGCTTAGCTCTGAAAAAAAGAACAATGAAATCTTAGATCCATATTATAATTTTCAGAATTACTCAGTTTATTTCCAAAACGTGAAGCACAGTGGAAATAATAATTCATCTCGATCATACAGTCCTCTCACTTTGAAAGTTAAATGTGACCATTTTGTTCTCTGAATACTATTATTTATTTTATAAACTGATGTAATGCTGGAATGCAAAGTATTAATAATAGACACACTAATATTTAAATTATATTTCTAGGTAGAATTGGAATTTTTGTGTTGTCATGATAAAAATATGCTCTATTGTTAATGCCAGGTCTTTAAAATATTTTGTTGTTACGTATAGAATCTATTTTCAGTTAGTTCTTTCTAGAAAAAAAATGCATTATTTATGAAAGAAAGAGTTAATATGGATTTCCAAAACAGTGTTTTATTGGTCAAATAGGCCAAACTACTCTATTTAACAAGTGCCCCCTACCTAAGGTATCAAAGACTTATTTTGCTGCTATTCATTGACACTTAAAAAGCCGCTCTGTTGTCTGAAGTCATCTATGACTTAGCGCCCATCCCCTGAAGCTTTGCTGATCACAGAGTTTATTCATCAGCACTCAAAGCCATGTCCATTCACGTGACTACATCCATTCAGAAGTAGGTCAAAAATGTATCTATCATGTACCTGGAAAAAAGAAGAGCCAGAAAAAATTTGCTGAACAACACTATTATGGCCACACTTTTTGCTTCTGTTCTCCTAATATCTGTTCTATGTAGTCTGAATGTTTGTGTCCCCCCAAAACCCATATGTAGAAATTCTAAGGACCAAAGCGAGGTTATTAGGAGGAGCATCTTTTGTAGACTTTGGAGGACAAAACCCTCCTGGAAGGGATCTGTGGTCTGCTAAAAGAAAATACAGAGAGTTATTCTACACTTTTAACAGGCAGGGATACACAAGTAGGCACCATCTGTGAGACAGAGGGCTCTCATTACACACTGAATCTGCCAGTGCTTCAATCTCAAACTTCCCAGTCACCAGAAACATAAGAAATAAATTTCTGTTGTTTACAAGTCTCTTGATTTATGGTATTTTGTTCTAGTTGCCCAAATGCACTGAAATCATCTGATTCAGTCTCCTTTGCTCAGGTAGTCATATTTACTTTATCCTCAAAGTAAACATCTCAATAAGTTTTAACTAATCACAGTGTCAATCAAAAATTGAGATAATTTGGTCAATGCATGGTGTATTTGTAAGAGGAAGAGAGACATAAAATTCTCTACATCATAACCATAAATGACTCTATTCTTTTAAATGGTTTTCCGGTTTGCAATATGGAAAATAAACACAGAGCCTTGCACATGCTAAGCAAGTGCTGTAGCATTGAAATACTCTTTCTCTACATCCCTTTTTTTCTTTTTACTTTGAGATGTGATCTCACTAAGTTGCTGAGAGTGTCTAGAACTTGTGATTCTCTTGTCTCTTACAGGTGTGAGGCACTATGCCCAGAAAGAAACAGTTCTTTGTGAGAAGCCATCCTTATTTAGCAGAATCAGCCTAGGTTGAGCCATGGGACACAGAGGCCTGGCTTCCAGGAACTAACAGACACCTGAGGTCTGTCTCAGGTTGCCAGGAAGCATGTGGTACTGCGTGCGAGTGGTTCCCTGTCTCCTTCTGGAATAGTCCCCCTAAGAGAAAGGCTCCCCTAACTCCATTCTGTCCTGTCCATGACAGAAGAAGCTCCTCCTGGTCTTGCCCCCTTTATCTGTGTATTATAAATAAAAGAGAGTTGGGCTACTCCATGTTGTTAGAGGCCAGAGCTGGTATGGCCAGGTCCGTCACACTTCCTCTCATTTAAAAGGAGTATTGCCTCTTGTTTGTTTATTGAATAGATAAATTTATGGGTAATTGATTGATAAACAGGTAACATTATCCTCCAGCAGTTAACCCTTTTCTCATCCACACGGGACATGACTGAGAGATCCCCACAGTTCTTCTCCCCATAGACCAATATATAAGGGTACAACGGATACTAGAAAATGGCAGTTAGTACTCATGTTTAGAAAAAATGATGTAAGCTACATTTATAATTTTCTATAGGAATTCTGAGATCTCTACTGGGCAAACTTTGAATTTTACCCTTACCCTTCCTGGTGATTATCAATGTGCTTAACTATTCCCTGATTGTGCTCTGAGTTGAATTTAGCCTAGTGATTCTTGTGGCCCTTTGAATTTCTGCAAATAGTTATCACTTTTTAAGTCATTCTCATCTATATCAGAATTATAAATTGGAAGAATACATTCTCCTTTAGTGTTCAGAAATATTCACCTGGTTACTTTCCAGAGACATTTATTTTAAGCCTTGAACTGATGACAGTCTGGTATAAGTTATGGCTCTTTGGCAGCACTACTTTCTCAAGCGTATGAGCAATTTGACATAGCGTATGAGCAATTCGGGTCCAGTCAGTTCTATGTGCCAAGGACTACAAGGGCAGTTCTGCTTGGGACAGCCTCCTTTCTTCATCACAGATAATGAGTTCCCCAGTCTATAGTGTGCATGTTGCACCACGAGACAATTTCTTTAAGATTTTCTGGGAGTCACATTCATTCTTTCAGAGGGTCAAGCAATCAATGTAATTGTCCTTCATTTGCTTTTGGTCTTGCAGCAAGATAGACTTTAATTGATATATTTGCTTACAATATTTCACATTTTTACCTTTATCTCCTTAAAGTTAGAAGAAGGAGGCCTTTTCAACATAGTAATTTCCCTATTTCTGAACTCTTGTTATATAACCTTTATCTCTACTTTTAAATGACTTAAGTCTATGCTGAGGAAATTTCTTAATTGTAATATTTTGTCAAATACAGCTAAGAGAATCTAATATTCACTATTATGATTTCAATGCCCAGCCTCTTTTCTGAGCAGTACAATCTGCTTAACTAAACACCTGTGTTTCCAAATTATCTCAGGTGATAATTTAACCAAATATTTTTGCTACTGCATGATACGGATTTCCATTCTTCAGTTTCTGCACCTTTAGAGCTTTTTCTTTCTTCAGCCTTAGACAGTACCACATGTTTAGTTTATTAATGTTATTGTTGTTACAGTGACATCCCTCTTAGGGTTCTGTGCTCTGTATCATTTAGGGTAGACTAATTGACGCTGTGGTAACAATTGACCCCAAATCCTGGTGATTCAAAAAATAAATATTTATATTTTGCTATTCTCCATGTGCATTATAAGTTAATAACTTTGGTCACTTGGAGACACAGACTGCCAGAAAACAAACACTTTCAATGTTGCTAGTCACTGTGCCAGAGTAAAAATAGAGCTATAGAAGATCTCAGTGGCAAGTAAATATTTTTTTGAGAAGTGACGTGTTTGATTAATGTTCACAAATCTTTGGCTAGCACAGGTCACATGGACTCCTTTTCCCCTTAAACAAGAGAGAATATGAATACTTATTTTGAGTCAAAAAAGAAAAAACCTCAAAACATTTAATGAACAGCGCTAATGTCAGTTATATATGCTGTCTATGATGATTATGGAAGCAAAGATCAAATAAAGAATTTTTAAAATGTCAATGCAGCATGGGCAGCACAGATAACTCATGCCAAACATTTGTTTGAAGCTGATAGTTCTCCAACCCAGAAAGCATAAACTAGAAAAGAATAATACGGTTCCCAAATTTGTAAATCATTTGCAGGACAGCAAGTTAAAATGTTCCTGTAGAGACAAAAGTCAGTGCTTCAGTGGATTACAAGGTTCTCCTACATTTGGTGGCTCAGACAACACTACTAGGAGTTGAGTATTAGTCTTTTGCAAAAATTATGCCTTGTCATCACTGCTGTAAAACGTGAGCAAATGTGCATACGTGTATTGGTCAAGACAGAGACTATCAGCAGGATGTTGTTCTATGCTGACCACAGAATTTAAAGGTTAGGCTTCAGCTGTAAGCCATAGGTTATTAAGCTTTAGGTAGAACTGTATTTGAATGATTTGTTCAATTGCTGAGCATAAGAGCTTACTTCTTTGTTTAAACTTATGCCAGAGTTGTTTCATTCAGTTCAACTGAAGCACTACTATTATGTGTCTCTATATTTTTGAGTGCTTGCTAGTCATCAGTTGGGTGTATATATGTATGTGAATATATATGATTTTCAAGTAGTTCAAAGACTGCCTTGAGAATGGAAAGAAATACATTTGAAAGAATATTAATGTATAGAAAGTGAGTGGTGCAAAGTGGTCTAGGTATTTAAGAAGAAGCAATACTTCTTAAGAGGAATCAGAAAAATGCTTGCTATAGGGCGTGTGTGTGTGTGTGTGTGTGTGTGTGTGTGTGTTTATTGTATTGATTTGCTTATGTTTTTTGGTCCCAGGATTGAACCCAGGGGTGATTAAACACTAAGCCACATCCCTAGTACATTTATTTGGTTTTTTGTTCTTTTTATTTTGAGACAGGATCTCTCTAAATTGCTTAGGGCCTCACTAAATTGCTGAGGCTGGGATTGAATCTGAGATCCTCTTGCCTCAGCCTCCAGTGGTGCTGGAGCCACCCTGCCAGTCAGAATGTGTGTTTTGATACTGGAAATGAGAAGTTAATATGAAGTTCAGTATGTAGACATATGTAGAAGAGCCAGGAAGAGAATGAAAGGCAAAGGTGCAACAACAAAGCATTCCAGATGTTGGAGGAATAATAAGTTAGTTTGACTTGGCTGTAGACAGTAGCAAGTATGCTTCTTAAAAAAATTTAAGCAGAAAACTGTAGCTATCAGTTCTCTTCATTCAACATCTGGACAAATTTTCTTTCTTTAGTTATTTCTTTTGTGTGTATGTGTGTGTAATAGAGTTTTAACCCACTGAGTCACATTCCAGGCCTTTTTATTTTTATTTTGAGACAGAGTTTTGCTAAATTGTTTAGGGCCTCACTAGGTTATTGATGCTGACTTTGAATTCATGATTCCCCAGCCCCAGCTTCCTGAGTTTCTGCTTGGATTACAGGTGTGTACCACCATGCCAGCCACATTTTCTATCTTGACTGGTTACCTCTATTACTCAAATCTTCCCTGATGACTCTCCTCTGGTGACCACTTCAGTATCTGCATCACTTAATTTATTATGCAATAATGGACAGTGTTAAATTGTTCGTAAATATGTGAATACTTAAGTATTTTTAATTTTTGAATTTCTGATATTTGTAGATTTTCTTATATATTCATGTTCCATATCACATTATTGGCTAGATAAGAAAAGGCCATTTTATTAAATAGAAAGATAATGCAATTCAGGGCTCACTTCCCAATTTTAAGGGTTTATTGGAATATGACCACATTCATTTATGTGTTTTCTGCCATTATTTTGTAACACAATGGCAAGGTTTATTGGTTGAGAGACAGACCATCTTTTTTGCAAAGCCTAAAATAATTACCACATATATTTAATATTTTGTCATCCAGTTGAAAGAGATAGGAAAAACTAGTTGGTAACTGCTATAACAACTGATGTTTGCCAGGAAAAAACTGTTAGAATTCTATACAAATGCTCTGACTTCAAAAGTAAGATTTTATCTTGTCAACATTTTAACCCATCTACTCAATACTCCTCTGAGGAAAGAAAATAAACTTAAAAAGAAATTTTGAACTGGCAGAATAGGGATCAAAAATTTTCTCTTTTTTAACATAATTGTTGTCTGTGGGTTAAGCAATGCAATGATAAGGACAAATTGCTGGACTTCGAATTTCTAGTGCAAATGGTACTTTAAGAATGTCAAAGATGCCCAGTGAGTTCTTGAAGCCAGCACTTGGAAAAAGTTAGGACTAATCAACACAAAGGTCAGTCCTAGAAATATTAGAAGAGTTATCCATGAGAGATGGTTTGGATAGGCTATAACTGTTTGCATTTAAAGTTGGTTCCAAATGTTAACAAAATGTATGGTAGTTTTCTTTAAATATTTATTTTAAATAAAGAAATCTAATATTGACCTTAAAATAATTGAGGAAACAATATGCTGATTTCTATTCCTAGTTAAGTATCACCAATACAATTTGAACTTTTGGACGGTAACCAAAGAGAGTGAATGGTTGAACGCATGAGCTCTTGACTCACATAACCTGAATCTAAGATCCTGATTCTTTCTTTCTTTTTTTTTTTTTTTTTTTAATTTGTGTGACCTTAATCAATTTTCAAAACTGGTCTCAGTTTCTTCATCTATAAAATAAACTTAATAATTATACCTAGGTAATTGGTTTTTAATTAGGTTTAAATAAAATAATGAGAACTTAAGAAAAACTTAATCATCAAAAATGTTTTATCATTGTTATCATTATTACACTTTATATCTTTATGATCTGTACCCAATGGGGATCATCTTACTTGGAAGCATTAACCCCACAAAGAAATACAGTTGTTGGTTGAAAACAAAACAACAAAATGGCAACTCACATTATAATCAAGCTTCTAGTTTGTAAGAGAAAAATCCTTGTAAATAAGTAATTGATCTTTGAGTTCCTTGAATTCATGTTTTATTTTATGTTTATTCATTTTTGTATTTGTAAAATATACTATTTTTAATAGTTAGATTCTATTCTTTAATAATCAGATATAAACATCAAATTGTGACCAAGGAAATTGAAATTTGCTATAGGCAAAAGGTACAAAGAAAAAATTTACTTTTTTAAACTTAAAACTCAATTAACGTGCAAGAAAACATGTCATTTTTAATGATTACATATCATAGCAAATATATGTATTCTTTTCACCAAATAGTGAAATTTTCTGTATTACTTTCAAAACCAAAATCAAAATTAAAAAAAAAAAAAAACTAAATAAATGGGTATGTACTGAAGTTGAGTAATGGTATGGTGTTTTTAATGCATGTTTTGAAAATTATGAAAAAGAGTCATGTATATGTATAATTTAAAATTGAAACACATGAATCACCAAGACTTCCTCACATTACAATACACCAAGTTTTGACCCTCAAATCTCTAATCAAAAGGATAAGATTACAATGAAAAACTTCAGAACAATGGAATAAATATTTCAATATAAAATAATTTATTCTCATAGTACAAGGATAAAACACATGCACATCAAATGGGGAATGTATTCTCTATGTCATTTCTTTTTGTCAAACTCCAAATAGTTAATTGAAACATTTGGAAGATTAGTTGGTGAATGCTCATAGTTCATCATAAAGGCATTTAAATACAGTGATTATGCTACTTTTGAACCAGGTGTCAATTCAATTTTTTAATAGGAATTAGAACATGGAGAATTACATTAAAATAATCTCAAATTCCAGAATAACATTATTAGTTGGCAGGCTTTGGAAAGAATTAATCACAAATCAACAAAGCAGGCAAGTAGGGAAACAAAGGAATTCTTGTTACATTACACAGGAGCAAAAATAACTAAGTTCTAATTACTATGATAAATACTGCGTGTGCGAAAGAAAGAGTGGAAATTTTTGAATTAAATTTGCATTCTTTGAATTATGAAATTAACCACACTCATTTTATTTTCCCTTTTGCCTCACAGTTTTTCTTGATCTATTTTGCTACTATAGCAACAAACCAAGACTGGGTATCATAAATAACGGTAATTTGTTTCTTACAGTTCTGGAGGCTGGGAAGTCCAAGACCAAGAGAACTGGCATATTTCATGTCTGGTAAGAGCCCTTTTTCTTAATCCTCACATGACAGAAAACAAAAGTGGGGAGCAAAGGATGTAAGTTATTTCCCTCCAGTGCTTTTATAAGGCATTAATTCATTGGCAATAATGTGAAAGCACTAATCAGTATTAATAATTATAAGGCACTAGTCTTCTAGGCACTGTCCACATGACAGATTAAAAAAAAATCTGGTATTGAGAAAGGCAATTTATGAACACACAATGAATATATGGAACCTATTGGGTTAAACATATTTGTACATAATGTAAAATTCAGTGCTCTTAGCAATGTTAATAATATCACATTTGGACTCTACAATGTAAACTCTTGAACTGTGGAGCAACTTTCAATTTTGTTCATCCTCTTCATTTTATTTAATATGGCACTCGATATCTTATTATATAACATGCATTTGACTTGACGATAACCTGGTTAGAAATTTAAAGTTTTATAAACCAGCATGGGAGTGGTTGTATACTTTTTCTCCTTTGTTGTGTTAGGAGGAAGATTTTGAAATGCAGTTTGCTATTTTAAAAATTAATAAAAGAATGCTTTCTTTATGTGGTCACTGGAGTGGTGTGTTGGCAACAGTTATTGAAGAGAAATGTTGATCGATATTCATCAAAACGAATTGATGTTTCATCTCTTTTTATGTGTCCTATGGGACAATTAGTTCACATGTCAGTTCATACCCTGACCCACACAGCTCTATACTGAAAGCTAAGAGTTCTATCAGGGTCACCTCATGCTTACAAACTGTGAGAAGTAGTCATCTTCTATCTCATTTTGATATCAGAATTTTGCAGCACTCTGAATCACAAGTTGAAGTACCACTTAAGTACAACTTAAGTAGCGAGGAGATAAAGGACAAAAGAACCAAAAAGCAAATATACTATTTCACTAAAATATTCTAAAATTTACTAAAGGAACAATACTACATTTGAAAGAAACCTTTAATATAAATTGATTTCAATAAACAATATGTTTTATCATTTAAATCTTGATCATATATTATGTCTGTTTTTCTTTTTTCCTTTCAACAGGACAATGTGAACAAAATAAATATTTTACATTTAGTAATTATTATAATGAATTCTTCATTGTGTAAATATTTTATTATGAAAAATCAATTAAGTTGCTGCTTAATAAATGATACAATCACTAATATTCCTGGGTAACCTAAGTCATTTGTGACAATTCAAACATAGTGGCTTTGAAATATAGATATATATATATATATCGATATATATATATATCTATTTATATATATCTATTTATCTATATATATCTATTTATCTATATTTATATATATCTATTTATCTATATATATCTATTTACATATAGATATATATCTATATATAAATATAGATGTGTGTATATATATATATATACAACTTCATTATATTTCAGTTAAAGTCTCTAGGAAGATTTTTTTATAATGACTCTTAGCCAACACAGTATGTAATATTTGAGGTTAGTTCTTTAAAAGATGTGTTAAACACAAGACATATTTGATATTATGTGCAGTTAGCCATACTTGGGACACTTGTCTTCCTGTAGTACAGTAATATCTTATTCCCTTTCCCTAAGATAGATACTGTAGGGGAATTATCCATATGATCAATAATGGCAAAACACTGTGTTTAAAGCTTGCTGTGCTCATTATGCTGTTACTTAATTTTTATCCTTGTAGCAACCCTGAGACTAGACTATTGTCTTCACTTCCATACAGAAGAAAATTTGGATCTGAGGACACTAGAAAGCAGCAAACATTGGACAGAATTTCCATTTGACTTATTTCAAAACTTCTGTCAAAATCCTTTGTGTTTCTTTATTGCAATAAAATTAAATTCAGCATGCCCACAAATTTTTCCCCTCCATCAAAATAGCAGAAATGAGAAAAAATAATGACAGTGTTGAAACATCCTTAAGCACATTGATGGCCATAGTTCCTCATTTATATTGATTTACTGATATTTATACAAATATATGTATGCTTGCATATGTGTATATTTTAAACTTATAATATCAATTACACTTTTCTTACTAACAATTTTTAGTGATTGGAAGTTGAATGTATGCTTTTTGATTTTTCTCAAAATTTCTTAATAATTACCTTGAAAGTCATAATAATGATTGTAATATCTACCTGTTAAAATATTTATTATTATTTTCAGTCACTTTCTTAATACAAATCTGTGTTCTGTCATCTTTCAAAACAAGCTTTCTGTGCCAAAAAGAATTCAGTCTCTAACCCCAAATTTTGAATTTCTCATTCTTAATAGTCTACAGAAGCTTCTGTGTACTCTAGAGAAATGACAGTAAGGGACCTAGTCCAGACTCAGATACTGAATCAAGACCACTTAACTATTTTTTTGTTTTACTTCATTTCTTTGTGCTGTTCCCAAGAAAAAGCATATTTATATTTCTCTACTTGTTTTTCCCACATTAAGGGCTTGAATTTGTTGATTACTAACAGTTGTACCTTTTCAATGTTACAATTTTTCATAGAAATTATGCAGTACTTAAATTTCGTAGTTATAAGATTGTTATCCATTTGTTTGCTATTTAGTTTTGTTTATAAATCACTAAATAGATGAGTGGACATTATAAAACAGGCTTTTGAGTGCATAGTTTCTGAAATTAAAGAGCATTTCATGACATAGTAGATTAAGTTATGTGAGAACACTGAAAAGCAAACAATTGAGGAGGTTTTCTGGTGATAGAGAAGAATTCATTTGGTAATATTAGTAATTAACTTAAGAGTTTTTTCTTTTCTTTTTTTAATATTACATGGGATGTAAATAAATGGAATAGCTTTTGTAAAAAGATAGCCATAAACTACATTAAATTATGGCTTCCTTTTGGTTATATGCCACTCAAAGAACAATGGTAAGTAGAGTTATCTAGGGCAAATCCTAGACTGGAAGGAAAAGCTGATAAGCAAAATTTAAGAAAGACTACCCACCAGGAATTCTCCAGGTACTAGGACACATAGCATGTCTCCTTCTTTCTGGCTTGGTGTTACCATTTTATAAATCATTATCAATATGATTTTAATGTATATATATTTTTATTCAGGCTTCAAATTATCACATGTAAATATGATTAGTTTGATTCAATCTCGGAGTCTTTATTGTTACCCAACTCTGGGAACTGAACAGAAATTTGTCAATAGGGGAGACACAGTGAGTCAAACAAACATGTCAAATTGTAATGCACAAAATATTTGAGAAGTAAATATTTGGTCAGAACCATACAAACAGTATACAAGCTTTAACCAAAAATGTAATATAGGAACAAGGATAGCCAAAGCAGGGCTGTAGTGTAGACAAAGGGGAGAGGATAGTCCACAGGGTCAGCTAGACAGTTATCCGCTGGGCATTCCTACAAAAGTTAATGAATCTCCATCTCTCATTTTTCCATATGGAGGTTGAAGATAAAAAAATAGCACTTTTTAGTTTTGCCACAGGTGGTTGTGTGTTTTAATGAAAAAGCTTTTCTGCTTACAGAAATAAACGTCTCATTTTTTTCAAAAAAGCCAATTCTATTACCGAGGAAAAAAGAGAGTTCTGGATTAGCATTCCTACTTGATGCTTCATTTTTGAAATTGGTAAGCAATGTATTAAAAGTAAGAAGAAGAAAAGTCATGAGACTTCAGGACATTCCTTGTCTTCCTGTGACCTGCACAGCAAGGGAATCGGCAAACTGTATGGAGGTGTGGGCTGGCTGGAAATAAAAGGCTGAAATAATAGTATTAAGAAATAAAGAAAAAGGACACAAGAAATATAGTATGAGTGGGGGCTTTATGGATGGAAAAGACCTGGTGGGTCTTATCTTAACAAAGGAAAAAGGCCCTCAAATGCTTTATTTATAGTGAAACCCATCAAAGGGGGATTTATTGTGAGAAAAACTTTTTCAAGATAAACAAGAAGCTAGTGGCTGTAGGAAATTGGCCTTATTAGAGACTGATCACTTGTGAGGTAGTTCTTCTTCCTCCAGGCAGCTGGCACCTCAAGGCTGTTTGGGTGCACTGGTATGTCTTTCCACCTGCAGGGAGTTGCATTTGAACCCAAGGCTGTCTGAACCAATAAATGCCTTGGTAGCACAGAATTGTCTTTGAGGAGGAATTTGCCAAGGCAACAAGCACTCTCAGACCTGTGAGATGACACTGATAGTTCTCCAAGGGACACACCTCCTGTTAGAGATGGCTCAGACAACCCCACAATTCATTTGCAGCTCCCAGCATCCTTGAAATCATCATTCACATAAGTTGATTTCTTCCATTTTGGGGTCTACAAAAGCTAAAGATAGGTAAGGTAGTTTTTCCCTTTGTATCTCCCTCAATAGTTTTGGTAAAGGAAACGATTATTTTGGATGCAGGAATACATTTATAGAAATAGTAAGTTACACATGACAGTACATCAGCATTTAGGTCAATAGTAAGTCTAACAAAATATAATTAGAAAGTCTAAAAAAGGTGCAGATGGCTTTTACATAATTCTGCCCATGTATGTTTGAGCCTTTGGAATTTGAATTTTGCAAATTATTTCCCCAAACAGTTTGTATGGATGTGTACCAACATTTCCTATGCAGTAGCTTCCCTTAATTTGACATCTCTTCTCTTCCTTAGCACATAACTAGGCTAAGAGAATGGATGAAGCTTGCCTCAAGTAGTTACTCCAAAAGTTGAGTCAACTAGCTATGTTACCTAGGAGGACAGAAGAAAGAGAGTCCTTGGAATCCACTGTCTCTTGCTTCAGATTCCCCTATTGGGGGATACCTAATGGTATCTTCTAGGATACCAGAAGAGACTATTTCTGGAAGAGTCTTGTTATGGTTTAGATGTGGTGTCCCCCAAAAGCTCACATGTGAGATAATGTAAGAAGTTTTGAAGGTGAAATGATTGTGTTATAGCCATAACCTAATCATTGAATTGATCCCTGATGGGATTAACTGAGCGGTAAATGGAGACAGGTAAGTGTGTGTGGTTAAAAGAAGCGGTTCATTGGGGGCTTGTCTATGGGGTATATATTTTGTACCTGAAGAGTGAATTCTCTCTCTATGTTTCCTGATCACGATGTGAGCTCTTCCCTCTGCCACACTCTTCCACAATGATGTTCTGCCTCACCTTGAACACCAAGGGATAGAGCTGGCTTTCTACGGACTAAGACTGCTGAAATTGTGAGCCCTCAAATAACCTTTTCTACTTTAAAATTGTTCTGGTCAAATCTTTTAGTCACAGCAGGGATAAAGCAGACTAAAACAAGTTTGCTCTTTAACTGAGATTTTTCTGACTTGTTTAAGTTATAATTATCTCTGCTTTCTTTGCGGGCATTGGAAATTGAGATTTTTAATATAAATCATTGTACAAATGTCATAATAAAATATATATGATGAGGCTCAAAACTTCTGACAAGTAAACCACATTCAGGTGTCTGAGTGAATATATGGAAGTGATATTCTCTCTCTCCCTCCAGAAGAAGATGGATTACGACCTCCCTCCCTGTTATGGTATAGATATGTGGTGTGTCTCAAAAACTCATGTGTGAGACAATGCAAGAATTTTCAGAGGAGAATGATTAGATTATGAGAGATGTGGATCAGTGGATCAATCCACTGGGATGGAGATGGGATAAGTTTGGAGAAATGGGTCACTGGGGGCATGACTGTGGGGTTTATATTTTGTCTTAGGTGAATGGAACTCTCTGTCTACTTGTTGCCAGGTCCTGAGCTGCTTTTCTTCACCAGGCCATTCTGCAGTGATGTTATGCTTCACTTCAGGCCCAATAGCAGTGAACTGAACCTCTGAAACTGTGAGCCAAAATAAACTTTTTCTTCTCTACATTGTTCTTGTCAGGTCTTCTTGTCACAACCACTAAACACTGGCTAGAACAGCCCATCCTTGTCAGCCTGTTATTACTTGTTCCCTATTATAATTTTAACATTGTTTGAAAATTGTCCTTCAAAACTCGAGTCAATTTCTTTAGCCTGTTAATATTCTCAGTAATTTTTGCAGTAATTTTGTCACTTACAGATGCATTTGTTCTTTTATACAATACAAACAAGCATCTTATGTGAAATGAGAAGATTGGTTTCTCAAAGGCAGGGACTTTGTCCTGCCTGTCTTGGAACATAGAGAAGTTGCTTTGTCAATTTTTTTGTTTGTTTGTTTGTTTGTTAAGGGATAAAATTTCTGAAGCCAGTTTCTACATAAAAACTTTAAGGCTAATTCATCAATTTATCTTTTATTTATTTATTTGTTTTTCTCAAGGATTGCATGAGATTTGGCCAGACTGAAGAAATAGAAATTAATGAAGGGGTAGACCTGGAAAGGACTTAATTTTGAAATGAGTCAGGCTGATGACAAGGTTCTTTGGTCAGAAAACAAGAAGAGAAAAAAGAGGAAGTAGGAGTTATGTGCTTAATCTTTATAACAGGAGATGAGAAAAGCTGGAGAGTGAGTGGGGCCCAGACAGGAAGATGGATATTTTTCTTTGTGATTTTATAGAACTACCACACCAGCTGTGCTTTTTTTTTTTTTTTTTTTTTTTTTTTTTTTTTAATGGTTCTATTGAGCTTTCAAACTGGGCCTATGTGGAGTTAGTTATTGTTGCTTATGTCACCTTATATCTAATGCTCCTTCAAAACTGATCCCAAGGTTAAAGCATTCTGACTGAAATATTCCCAACGGTGCCTTTAATATAAATTCACAGTATGCACCTTAATCTCACCAAGGGGATGTAACACTCTAAACTGATCAGTCCTTATTAACCATGTTTCATGGCTATTGCTGTTTCATGGCAGAGGATATTGTCATCTACCCTGCCTCTGGCCCTGCGTTTCTTGTAAACTGAAGGCTTATTACATAAAATATTATTGTTCAATAGTAATCATTAGTTTGCTAGAAGTGCATACTTTAAATTTGCTGTTCCCATCTGAATGCCTAGGCCCCTCTCCCATTCCACTCTACCACAAGTATTGCACTGAACTGAGGGGCACTGTAGCCCTGCACAAACTTGGGATTTAATCTGCATTAGGTGAACTTGACCTGACAATAGCATGATACTGTGCATATCATTCAAGACAAATTTACGATTCTGCATTTTATAAGTTAGTAAGGGAGCAGAATGGTAGCTGCTGACAATGTCATTGCATGGTTGAGCATAAGACAGAGTCAGATGGAAGAAACACATGTACAGGTTCAGAAATAGAAAGATTCTAACTATGTCTCCTCGTTCTTTTGATCTCATATATTCCTACTATAAGAGGAAATCTACCTAAAATTGGCAAGAGAATAGCTCTTCTTTATTTTTCTTATAATTTTCTTATATAATAAAAATATAATTGAAAGCTGCTACTGAAATATAGGAGATTCATTTTAAATATTGTAAATAATTTAAACAATTTAATTCTGCCTTATTATTCAAGAAAAGAAAGGAAATAAAATTATAAATAAATATGCCTTCTTAATTCAAGAGATTTAACATCTCTGAGCTTAAAACCAAACAGAAGAATACTTAATTTACACACAAAATATGTGCTATAAGCTGACAAAGGAGATGTATCAGGAAGTCAAACTCCACAAATTCAAATTGTACCTGACAGGAAAGCAGAGTTGACTGAAAAGTCTCAACTCCTTTCATTGGACTGCAACAAAGAATTAAATTCATTGTTTTGGAGTTAGAAGGCATTGCAGTTTTCTGCTTGGCTTTTGGCCTTCCTGGGCTGAGACTTCCTTTGCTAACCACTGTGTCAATGCCATTGAACTCTATTCTTTGCTTCCAGACCCCAGCATTTTCAGACACCAAAAGTGCAGACTATATTACCGTGTCAACTTGGATGAAAAACAGCTTACTGTTCTTATTTTCAAAACGACTGTTAACTCTTTGGTAAAAGATGTGTGTGTGGGGAGGAGGTAGCCAAACTGTCTTTATTCTTCCTTCTTCAAGGCCAAGGCCAAAGCAGGGTTCACATGGAAATTTTCTACTCAGCGTAATCCCATCGTAAGTACAATGTAATAGATGCAAGTACCATATGCACACAGAAATTTAGGTTGATTTTCTTTTCCTTTGCTCAGTATCTAGAGCAGTACCTGGCCAAAGTGGGTATTTGAAACTATTTGTTTAATGGATTGATGAAATATTAAAGAACTAAAGAAATACAGATATGACCTTTTATAATTAATTCATTTTAAGTTGTAACCTTTCCTAAAGTAAAATACTCAGTTAATGGCATTCACAATGATAAGATTGATCTCCTGACAAAAAGAACCAGTGTTCCCTCAGTGAACTTCTTGAGGATGGGGGAGATCAGAGGATGGCCATTACTTGTGCCCTCCTAGTGGGAGGGCTTTCTGAGACTGCATACAGCAGTGGGGTAGCAGAAGGGAGCAGAGAACCATACAGTGGGCAGTGGACCATAGGCTCCAATCCTTCTATCAAGTAGGAAACTGCCAAGCCTACGTATATCTCATGTTGGATTTTCACCTGTAGTTTTGTTTTCAAAAATGTTTCTGCTGCTAATGAAGTTTGTGGACATCTCTGGTACGCTCACTACACTGATCTTGAAATGCAGCAAACTGGAACAGAAGAATGAAGGATATAAAGTAGATTCAAAGGGAGAATTCTGCTGTGAATATGGAGTGTAAGGAGAGCACAAGAGCATGGACAGACATCCTTCACATAGAGTAGAGCATCTGAGCATTTCCAACTGGTGGTAGTGTCTGAGAGTGTTGTCCTCCCACTGCTTCTGAAAAATGTGGATACAGTCAGATTTATTCCATGTGGCACTGTGTAAACAATATAATTGTCACCAAATGGTCTGCCAGTGAGATTTCTCCAGAGGCAGAGAAGATCTCAACTGAAAACTTCCAGCTCCTTGATCCTATTACAGAAAAGAATTTAAGGACAAGCCAGATTGTAGAACAAGAAGGAAGAGCTTTATTAGAAAGCAAAAAGTACACATTCAAGAAAGAGAGAATGTGGGGGGGGGGGGAGAGGAGAGAGAGAGAGAGAGAGAGAGAGAGAGAGAGAGTAGTACTGTCTTAGCCTGGGGTTCTAATATCTACAAAGCAATTAGGGGCAGGGCTATAGGCAAGGCAGTATGGGGTTATGCAATTTTGTACCAGTCTTCCCTGCACTTGCGTGTTGCCCTTACATGTTTTAATCATACTACCTAGTTCCTTCAGATGCCTGGTGGTAATCTTGCAGTTTTGTGGGTTTCTCTTCAATTCATAGGAAAGCTGAAGGAAAGGATGAGGTGCATTGCTCGAAAGTTGTTTCACATTCCAAAGATTCAGAGAGATTGTGGTTTGGATCTGAGTTGTTTTTCAAAAGCTCCTTTGTTCATACAGGAATGGTCAGAGTAAAATAATTGGATTCTGAGAGCAGCAATTGAATCAGTTCATTCTGAGTATTTAAATGGATGAACTGTGTGGCATTGTAGGCAGATGGAATATGACTGGAGGAGATGGATGTGGGGGCATGCCCTGGAAGGGTTCATCTTCCCTGTAGCCTCTTCTCTTTCTGCTTCCTAGCTGTCATAAATGGAGCAGCACTCCTCCACCACAGCCTTCTGTCACTCAATGTGCTGCCTCAGCCAATGCCCATAACTTTGGAACTGGCTGACCATGGACTCAATAAACCTCTGAACCATGAGCCAAAATAAACTTTCCCTCTTCTAAGTTGTTCTTGTTGTGTATTTGGTTGCAGAGATTTAAATTCGACTAACAATGGACACTTCCCTTTTGAGACTCAGTGCTTTATGTGTCCCTAAATTCATATCTCAATCACTTACACAAACTAATCAGAACTTCTGCCATGGAGGTAAAGAGTTAGAAATGAACACTGTGTGATCCAAGACACAAACATATACAATGTGCAAGTTCCAGTCAGTGAACAGGGAGAAGAAATGGAAACTTAGGGATGTAAGAGACCTAGGGTCAGAAACAAGTTGGTTTCCATGTGGGTTGGTGTCACCTCTGTCCTTTTGTTCCAATAGCAAGTATGGCCTTCCTGAGTAGTGAATCTGCTCTCCCTTGACAGATCTACCTTCTTTAAATGGAAAGTAACTGAAGATGTGTAAGTAGAAAAGGCTGGTGTGTTTCTTTACATGGAGTATAATCTCACAGTGTGTTCAACTGCAGGAAGAAGCACAACATAGTTCAGTTCAGGAAGATATAAATATGTGAGAAGGGAGAGGAACTCTGCGTGAGACCTTGGGACTAAGATGAGGAAGAAGGGGAGTTAGGATTAGAGAATACCAGCCTGGGCTTCAGGACTTGGAACACTTTTAAGTACACAATTATAAAAGGTCTAAACTAACTGAACATTGAAAACGCATACTAAACTTTTGGTTATAAGTTTAGCCTCTAGTGTTGTAAGAATGGAATTTTCTACTCTCAGAGATGTGGTAGCTTATTTTTTCACTCTGCCGTTTCTATCATTCCTGAGCATGCTGGACACCTGTGACCTGTTTGTGCCCTTCGGACACAGCACCCACTGCTTTTTGATGGTTAGGCAGGCAGCTGTGGATACAGTCAGTGCCTGTGCATTCCGGGGACCCTGGAGGGAGCTGAGTTTGGAAACCCAGCTGATCCTTGGGCAGTGGACCCATTCATCACTCTGTCAGCTGTCTCAGGCCTCCCTCTGTCCACTCCCTTCTTCCCAGCACGCCTACTCTGCTTGTCTTCTACACACACTTCATGGCTTTTCTACTCCATTTATCTGATCCCATCTGCTTCCTATCCTCTAGGAATTTCTCAAACAATGTTGGCTCACTGGTGGTAATAGTTCTTTTTTTCTGGCACGGCTTTTGATATAATTCTTAAAAGAAAAATGTTCTCTGCCATTTCTAAGGAATGAAGATAGGAGGAGAGATGATATACATACTGGGTCAGCAAACTTGATCCAATTTCCCTCCTTTCTTTCTTTCATTCAATAACAGCCATCTGTCTTTGTGAACACACTGAAGACGAAGGGAGGTAACAGAATTAAATAATCCCACCACATGGAACCTGAGGTGCACTCTCTCTACTGGAATGGTGCATACAAATTTAAATAGCTGAGTTTTATGATTCTTAAGTTTTCTAGAGGACAGAGACCATACATATTTGGTTTAGCAACATGTTAATACAATTTCCTTAATTCTCATATTATATATGAATATGTATTTGAAGAACAAAGAAAATTCCACGTACTTCCACCTAGCACTTTCTGTGCACTGAGATATTGCTGGGACATATGTATCTCTGATATTAATATTAGCATGAGCTACCTCAGAAGTTTTGGCCTAACCTTTCTGAAGAGATTTCCATGTTGCTCAAATTATTTCATGCACTAGAAGAGAAGGTGCAAAAACAGTGAAAATAGGACAAACTGGTTACAATTATGAGTGTGATTATGACAAATCCATTCATTCTTGTTTATGTTCTTTGGTCAATAATTTTTCCAGTGTCTTGTATCTCTAAATGAGATGTTGTAGTCAGTTTTTTCTTCACTATGATCAAAAGATCTGAAAAGAACACACAGAGAAGGAAATGCTTATTTTCACTTATAGCTTCAGAAATTCAGTCCATTGACAGTTGATTCTATAACTCTGGGTCTGAGGAGAGGCAGCACATCATGGTAAAAGGGCATGACAAAGGCAAGAAGTTCAGGACACGATAATAAAGAAGCAGAGAGAGCTCTGTTCATCAAGCACAAGGTATAAACCCAAAAGACACTTCATGACTTACTTCTTCCAGTCACACACTACCTATCTGTAGTTACTATCAGTGAATTCGTATCAGAGTATTAATCCATTGATTAGATTCCACTTCTCATAATCTAATAATTTTACTCCTGAAAATTCTTTCATTATCACACAGGAGCTTTTGGGCGACACCTCATATCTAAATCATAACATGCTAATCCATTTCTGAGTATAAACAGAATGAGTTCCATTCTTCCCTGAGCAGGCATGAGAGACAATAATGTGGTCAAAGGAGACATGAAGTCTGGTGGGGCAACAGGATCAGGGCTCAAAAGGCACATGGGGAATCCTCCTTGTTCTCCTTGTTACCTTTAAAAAGTTGTTGCTCTAGCAGATAAGAGAAAACTCTGGAAAAAGAAGCTTTGAAGTCAGGAATGACAGGCGATATGGGTCTAATAGCCATATTTCAACAACACAGAGGTAACTGTGGCCAAATGTGATGTCTGGATGGTAGACTGAAAGACAGTTTGACAATTTTTCATGAAAGTAATAAGCACAGACTTGCTAACCAGACTGCCTAAATTCAAATTGTGACTCTGTAATGTACTAGACGTGAGAAAAACTTCTTTAACCATTTTGAGCCTCAACTTTTTCAGTAAAAGGGGACATGTTTTTTTCAGCTATTTTTGTCGCAGTGACTAAAAGGATCTGACCAGAACAATTTTAAAGGAGGAAAACTTTATTTGAGGGCTCACGGTTTCAGAGGTCTTAGTCCATAGAAAGCCGGCTCCAAGTGAGGCAGAACATCATGGCAGACCTCTAAGTTTTAGGATAATTTATTATTCATCTATCAACAGCAAATATATGCTCAAAGCAATACCTGGTTTATCAAATGTGCTATGTAGTTAATAATCACATTATTACTATTATTATTCATTAAGTGAGAGATTGGAAAACAGGGTAATAAACCACTAAAATTCCTTTATTATTTTTCTTTCTTGGTACCAAGGATTGAACCCAGGGGCTCTTAACCCTGAGCCACAATCGCTGCCTTTTTTGTTTTTTATCTTGAGGCAGGGTCTCACTAAGTTGGTCAGGCTGGCCTTGAACTTGCAATCCTCCTGTCTCAGCCTTCAGAGCGATTGGGATTACAGGCATGTGCCCCCATATCCAACTTCTTTATTACTTTTCTTGAATATATTCTGGCACAGAAGATAACTCTGAGTTGTGTTCTGTGGCATTGAATACCATTGAATCATGATATAGTAGGGGTTTCACTGACATGCTGGCATTAGTGTGAACTTCCAAATAATACTTCTGGGGGGAAAATGAAAATGGCAATGAATAGAAAAAGACAAAAGTTGAAAATAAGGAGCAGTGGCAAAGTTAGTGAGGAGTTTGAAAGTAAGAAAATTTGGAAAGCAAGTAGAAGGGAGAAGAAGAGAGATGAGATGAGGGGCTTGCATTTCTAAGAATGCAGTGCAGGGCTGTTCACATGGAGACATTGCATGGAACAGTGCATTTCTGTCCTTTCTGTGTCTGTTCTCATTGAGTTAGGCATTTTCCTTAATATGTTCAATATGGAAATAAATGAGGACCAATGAAATGAGGAAAGCAAAGGCTATTTACTCAGAGCTCCGTATGGTAAGGGAATCAGTCACCTTCAGTTGGATTTTGATAAAAACTCAAAAGTGAACAGAGGAGTGGGAATGCTTAGGTATTCCCCAGAGGAGGCTATTGGTATGAGAAATCCATAGTTAGAATAAGTAAAAAGGGGACATACCCTGTGACTGCTCAGGAGTGCGTATTTTGTTTTCCGTGGTTGTTTCTAAGTTGGAAGTGGGACATTAGGGAAAGTGACAATTATTCATCGACTCCTGGGTATTTTGTGTCAACTGTTGCAGAAGATATTGTTTAACTTCTGGTATATTCACTAAAGGTAGCAAGCTAGCTACCTGCTAGTCTAACTTATGATAAGCTGTTTTCCTGGGTTGTTCATCATGAATAAAATTTTGGTATTTTGGTCAGGTCCATGGAGGTGCAGGTCACAGCTCCTTGCTCATATTTTATTTTCAGTTGTTAGTTTGTATGTTTGATCTTTCATCAGCAATGCAGTATTTGTTACATTAATAGACCTATTGTAATTTTCTCTTCTTTATTCTCAGGATTTAGCACTATTCCATTCCATTTCCATATCAGAGCATTTCTATAAACCCTTGGTTGCATGAAGGACTGAAATTAAGGTTTGTGGATGTGAATAATAAAAAAAAAAGTAGAGATTCATGTCTTGGCAGAAAGGTTATGTTGTAACAGCAGCCCCAAGAAGAAGAAAAGAAAACAAAACAATAATAAAATCACAGTTTGAAAGTCAATGTATTTCCATTGGAAATAATTGGAGGGTGGAAGAGAAGATGGATCAAATTGAGGCCTGAGGGGAGAGTCACATTTTTCTTGCTTCCACTGATTTGTTCCAGGTGTGATAATTGATGTTGATTCTTCCAGCACTTTTCTTACAAGTATATAACTGATCACATATATTTTCAAGGTACCTTTGCATCTTTGGTATTGCAATTATTTTACAGTAAATGTTCTTATTTGACTGGCATCACTGAGTCAATAATCATTCGATAGGTGCAAATTCTTTCCAGCAGATGAAAACAGAAAGAACCACTTGAGTTATTGAATGTGAAAGGTAGAAAATAGTTGTTGTAGTTAACCAGTTTTTGAATTCCATTGTTCTTGCAGTGACCCTTTGAGGTTATTAGGTTGTTTCCTCCTGACTGGTGATAAATATAAACTTAGAGGAAAACTACACAGTACATCCTTGAGAATGATTCAAAAACTCAGTGCCTACTGTGGCCCGGACAGGTAGTTAGAAGTGAACAGACAGTAAAAACTTATTCGTTCAGTTATACATACTTATTAAAAGAAATTTTTCCGTTCAACAGATATATATTTATTGAAACCAAATGGCAAGAAACTATTCTAGGTACTAAAATCAATATTGCATCAATTTTTTGAGGTACATATTGCCCTTGGTCAATATTTACTGTTTATATATTTCATAGAGATATAATTACTGAAAATATTCCCTTTGCATGAATGTAACAACAGCAAATCAGGTAACAAATGATAATTGATCCTGTATTGGTATCAGGAATTCAATAGAGGATGGTAAGAATTTTAGTGTACTACATTGTTTAATGGCAATAGCTAGTTGTTGACGTGTAGGGAGATATAAGCCAAGTGCTGTTGCATCGTCTGATAATATTTTCATGTGTTTTGTGAAGACCTAGCTATAGATTTATTTTTATATGAAACCACCACACATTTATTTTCTCTTGTCTTATTTAAAAAAAAAAGGACAGTTGAAAATGACATGTGCCAATTCATTTTGCTGCCCCACAGTTTTGAATGTTTGATCTCAATTGAATTAAGTCAATTATATCTAGGAATTTTAAAACTAATAAAGATCACAAGCTGTTTAATTAGCTTAAGGCTATCTACAAGCATTGCCAGCAATGGTAATGACAATAGATGAGTCTCAGCATAAACTTGGATACATGGACACTGCCATAGTGTTTGGGTCTGCATATTTCCTGACTCTCTTATGTTTGTTTCATTTGTGAACTGTCCCCTTCTCTAGTTTCTTCAATTAAATGCTTCCCAAACATCTAATTGATGTTTGTGATCTTTTGTACTTCGTAAACTTCATACTGTATTTTTTTACTTCTATAAACTGTTTCGTACATTGCCTCTCAAGATAGTAAAAGAAGAAAATGCATTTCAATTATTTTATTAAATAAAATCTTTAATGGATCCCATATAGACAATGAACAAAATACAAATTACTCCAAGTGTTCCATAGCCATGCCCAGCCAGATTTTCCTAACTGCTCTTGTGTGAACAATGCTGCACTTGGGGCAGCTTCTTTAGTTACTCAGAATTGTTCGCTGAAGCATGCCTGTGCGTTTGCATCCTATCTTTTCACTTGTCCAAATCCTTTCACCTAGAATGCACCATCCTGTGGTGTTTTCCAAAGTTTCATCTGTCCATACAGGTCATTTTCAGTTTCTGCTATTGTTCAGCTACCTAATTTCTTTCAAATTCCTTGGTTTCAGCTAACCTTATCCACTCCAGCTCTTTCTGAACACTGTTAGGAAAATCAGTTCCTTATTTAAGTTCTTTAGGAACAATCATTATCTCCAGATATAGTTCAAATTCCTGATGGTTACTCTGTGTACATGGTCGTATAAATAATAATTAGTCCTTCTTCATAGTAGGCCTTCCGTTTGTGTTTGTTAAATGATATTATAGTGAATATGGTCCCAGAGGTTGAAATGAATGTTCTTTATCCAAGGTGAATCATCTCAAAAAAGAACTTGTATCCTGAATATTAAAAGAAAAAGTAGGCCCTGAAAAATAGAAGTAAAGCTCGGGGCAATTTTCTCATGGAACGGCACATTTATTTTCTTCTCTCTCTGTGCTTTCACATTTGTTTCCATAGGACCCTTTTAAAATTTATCTTTATATAATTATGTGTTTACTTTTCTATATCACCCACTGGAGTGTGAGCTATAAATTATAAGCATTATGTCCTATTCAATTCTGTATTTATAAAATCTTACTTGACCCATTGTTTGTACTAGAATGCTTATTAGATGATAAAAAAATGCACAAATAAAAGGCACAAAACTGGAATTTGAGATGCTCGCATCTCTTAAAGGAAAGGTAGGAATATTGTGTTATTGTTCAAATTTGTGACTTGACATTATATAGTTGTTTTACTTTCATCATTTTTTAAATGATGAATAAGTGGAATAAGGACCAACATAATCATCTACATTTTCCTGAATGTTGTCTTCACATATTTTTAAGAGGCTTCTAAATATTTGTTTCATAAATTATTTCTCTCCCAAATATTTTAGAAAGCTTCAGAGATTTATTTTCGTCTTATGAGCAAATATGTTGGCTACCATGTGATTTTCTGATTATTCTTTATAAACAGGCTTGTCCCAGTCAAGGTGCCTTATTCATTTATCTACTGAAGTTGAATCTATAGGTTTTCTATCAGGAAGACTAATTTTAAGGAAAATCAATTGATGAACTAAGAATTTTCTTAGATCAAGTCAAGGAATTAGACCTGTTCTTTGAGAAGAACGAAAACATCTTAGAAGCTAATTAAACCCCATATGGATAGACTTGTAATGGACAAGTCTCTACAATTCTCTGAACTAGGATAGTTACAGTGATAAGACATCGAATGTTCAGTCTGCAACGCGAGCGCGCGCGCACGCACACACACACACACACACACACACACACACACACACACATACACATCCTCCACATACACTGAACTCCTGTTTTTAACCACTTAGAGATTAGATTATATAACCTCTAATGTCCTCTCAACTCTGAGACACTCATTTAGGCAATCATTCCCTCACCAAATACATATTATAAACATGTTCTAAGTGACAAAGAAGATGGTAGGTACTCACTCAGGTTAAGTTCAAAATAATATAAAAGTGGAAAAAGTGAATCACTACTTTATATTCTCACTTTGCAACATAAAATTCAGTATTTAACAATTTAGTTAATGTTTTTGATTCCTATACGTCCTCTATACGATGGGAATAATACTGGAAATCTCAAAAGGAGAAAGCTATTAGTAAATAAAAGGAAAAAAGAATGTGGCTTAAGAGGTAGGATAAGAAACAAGTCATGGGTCATAGTAGCAAAGGGAGAGGAGAACTGATGCTGCTTTTCAAAGTTACAGAATAAAACAAGTATGTCAACTAGAATAAAAACCGCACAGAGGATAAAGTGACAGCCAGAGACATCAATACATTCCATTACTTACTTAATAAATATTTATTGATTTACCGTTTTGTCCTGGGTACTGCAGTAGGTGTTGGTGATACAAAGGCTAATATAAAACAGTTTCTACCTTAAAGAAGCTACTTGAACTTTTGAAGCTGTTAGAATCAAAAAGGCTGCTTCTTAAAATAGGCTACTTCCTATTTCACATAGTGGTAGATTTAGTACTTGGAGTTATTGACCAGAAACAAAATATTTTTTTAATATAAGCAAGTAAGATTATGAGATAGAGACTGGGGTGCCATTCCTTGTGATAATACAGCTTTTCTAATCAGATATAAAATTCCCTTCAAGAAGCATAGCTACTGTCTTAGCTTTTTCGCTTCTGTGAACAAAAGGCCTGACAAGAATGATTCAAAGAGGAAAAGTTTATGTGGTGGCTCACAGTTTCAGAGGTCTCAGTCCACAGATGATTGACCATTCCTCAGGGTTCAAGGAGGTGAGGCAGAACATCATGGCGGAAAAGTGTGGTGGAAGAAAGTGTTTCAGAGCATTGCACCAAGAAGTAGTGAGAGAGAGAGAGAGAGAGAGAGAGAGAGAGAGAGAGAGAGAGAGAGAGAACGAGGGAGTGTTCCCTTCAACAAGGACAAGACACATACCCCAAAGACTTTCCCCCCAGGCATTCACCCTCCCTGCCACCACCTCCCTGCATGCAGTTACCACTCAGTTAATCCCTACCAGGATTATTAATTCACTGACTGGGTTAAGGCTCTCACAGTTCAATTACTTCATTCCTAAACCCTCTTGCATTGCTCACACATGAGCTGTTGGGGACACCTAATATTTAAATCATAAGCGCTACAAAAGGAGCTTTAAATGTGAAGCTATTTTTATTTACTTTAATTTTTTTTTGTTTTTCTACATTTTTGAATCTTAAAGTTAAAGGAAAGATAATTGAATTTCTTTCATTGATTAACTTATACTCCATTCAATATCCAAGCCCTGGAATATCAAAATGCTACATGGTGTTTGAAAAAGATTGAAGTAAATAATTATTGTGTTAGCCTTAAAAAGGAAAAATAAAGTTGAATGACTATATTCTTTACATGTGGACTATATTTTATTATATGTCCTGAAATATAGAATAGTAACATTCAATGTGGAAAGGAGGGATTGGTTTAGTGTTTAAAATCTTTATGGTTATAATGTTAATCATATATCATGACAAATTATGAACAATAGTTAAGTAAACTCCATATATATATTAGGAAGGTAAATGAAATCACTACCTGACATTGTTAACTTAGGCATTGCCCATTTGAATTTTAATGTAAATGCAGTATACACAATTTGAAGAGTTTTGTTGTTCCTAACAAGAGGAAGAAAACACTAAAAAGCAGAGTTCCATGATTATGACCCACTACACATCTGTTGGTACTGACCAAAAGTCTTCACTGGAAACCTGGCTTCAGATAAGTCTAAGCATGTCTTGTTAACTAGCTTAGCAGAATGAAAATTTGAAAATTTGCATGACCATTGGTATGTAATTTATCAGGTATGATAAAATGCTTGCACTTAAACAAACAACAAATGTATAAAGAGCTAAAGATGCTTGTTTTAGTCAGTTTTTTCACTGCTGTAACTAAAAGGACCCTCCCAGGACAATTGTAGAGGAGGTAAAGTTTATTTGAGGCCCACAGTTTCAAAGGTCTTAGTCCATTGAAGGCCAGCTCCATTCCTCCGGACTTGAGGTGAGACTGAACATCATGGCAGAAGAGTCTGGTGGAAGGAAGCAGCTCACATCATGAACAGGAAGCAGAGAGACAGGTTTCCACTCACCAGATACAAATATATACCCCAAAGCAAGGTCCCAATGCACACCTCCTCCAACCACACCCTACCACTTCAGTTGCCACTCAGTTAATCCCTAGTGGGGGATTAATTCACTGATTGGATTAATACTTTTCTCAACCCAATTATTTCTCCACTGAGCCTTCTTGCATTCTCTCACACATGAGTTTTGGGGGGACATTCACATCCGAACCATAAGTATGTGTGCTAGTATATTGGAGGCTTGCTTTAAATTTCTTGATTGCTGATGAATGCCAGACAAAGGGCAATCTGAAAGAGCAAAACTTCCTAGAAGTCTAGTGAGAAATTGGGGACCTGAGCAATACTGTTCCTATAACCAGGTAAGAAAGTGGATGTTAAGTGAGGAAGAGGTTCAGTCTCTTCAGCATGGTTTTGGATGATAGAAGACTCCTGTGTATACAGGCCTTCTGTGAGGAAATCTAATGCAGTGTATAGAATGCTATACAAGGGCAGGCAGGAAAGACCTTTCTTGTACATCAAAATGTGTAGGTCATGAAAAACTTAGCGCTGAACATGACTAGGATAGTGGAAGGAATACTTCTGGCCATGAAGATAAGTTTTTCACAGACCATATATGACATCACTGGAGAGCTCCCAGCAGTTATAGGGTAAGATATATCAGGGTGGTCATAGCCCCATATTGGTATTTAGGTTAAAAGTAAGTAGAGAAAGCAGGAGGTACAACTGGCATTTTGATGTAAAGGGTCTTACCTTAGAATACAATTGGTATCCATGTGCATAAGACCTCAATTTGAATATGGAAAGAGTAATCCACAGTGATCAAACCTGTTCTTCGATTATATTGAGCACTCTATTATCATTTTAAAAGATGGTGTGAAATCCAGTGTGGAATGCTTGCTTTTGTATGATTAGATTTTCTTTGGTTTATGGAATAATTATAGTAAAGGAGAGATAAGAAATGAATTTCAGTATTTAGATACGCTAGATGCATCTGTCAGCATTCCCAGAGCAAACAGAATTCCCCCAGATGTTTCCAATAGAGGCATGGATGAAGAGATACAGAGAACCCCAAAGACTACCAAGACTGTGGAACAATGACTTCAATCAGGACTGAAATTGTGTCACAAGAGATGAGTGGTGTTGAAGTGGTAAAAGAAAGGACACCTTGTGGTGTTGAGAAGGAACAAACTATTGGCAGATATACAAAGTGAATACTGAAAGGGTGGAATAATGAACTTCCCTCTCCTACCCAGTTAACTGCTGGTTTTTGCCTTGTCCAAACAGAAACTGAGTGACTGGGAGCACAAAAATGCAGCCTATGGGATCAGCCACTTTTCATTATCATGGGACTAAAAGAGATGGGGGAGTAGTGAGAACAGAACCTAGGAGAGCAGACTGGGAAAACTCACAGAGTGGTTTAGTAGTTATTTAGAGATAATGATTCAGAACCTTTGTTCTCAATTTTTGAGCAATTTCTAGGCTCTGCCCTTTGCACAGACTGCAGCAAAGGGTACAATTTTAAGACTGGCAAGACAGATACACTCTAATTATCATTTTTCCTGTGCAATTTCGTAGCACTACATAGTTAGCACTTTAAAATAGGGTATAATTACAAATTGGCCACAATTAAAAAAACATTCTATACAATGTTTTTTGCCCCAAATAAAAACAAACAAAAAGTAGAAGGAATAAAGGTAGCCTTGATAGGGTAAATCTATACTAAAATGTATTCTGTGGATGGTGTCCAAAGTTAATATTCTCTGCTTCACTTGTCACCAATGAAGCCCTTCGTAGATGCAGAGCATTTTTTGTCTGCATTTATTCACTAAGCATAATTTAAAAATTCATTCATTTTGTGACATATTTTAGCAGTCCATTCCTTTTCAATACTGAGTGGTATTCCATTGTATGTCTATACTGTAGTTTGTGTTATCTCTTTGTCTCTTAATGGATATATGGTTTATTTGTAGTCTTGAGCTAATAAATAACACTACATATATTATTTTAAAATGAAAATGAAATAAGTGGAATTTGACTTGAAAAAACTTTAATGGACATTACATTTTCTTGGTAGAGGTGATTTAAGAAACAAGTGTTTTTTAGTTCGAATATTATTTAATAGTAATATAATTTAAGTAACAGAAAGAAAAATGAAGATGTTTTTATGCAGAAATTTTACAATGTCCTTTAATCTTAGAATACTATAAATAGATCTGTGTTTATTTTCTAAGTGTAGATACCGTATTATTCCTATAAATGTCTTGATCTGTGCCCTGAACAAATACTGTGGTTGAATTTATGACCACCTGCTTTGCTCAATTACTGTCTTTTTAAATAGCTAAGAAAAGTGTTTTGTTTTAATGAAAAAATAGTGTTCTGAGAAATGCTCAAATCTAAAATAAAATCTAGGTGAAACCCAAAAAACCAAAATAGAATTCTTACAGCTCCTCAAATCTGAAACACTTGCCGATAGCTTTGGTAGATGTATAGAGTACTTATTGATTGAAGATCAGCTGTTAGGTCTTCTTTGTAGTTTATTTAAAAATAAACATGCACACAAAACCATCTCTTAAATCTCCCTTAATTGCAAAAAGTATTGGATTCATTTATCTCAAACTTGCATCTCAAAAATAAAATTTTTAGATGAAATGCTGTACGTGTGTGTGTGTCAGAGACTGAGCACACAAACGTTGTGCAACAGTTTACCCTGTAATCTCACCAAATCAAATGTCTCCTCAAATCATGCCCATTTCTAATGCAGGCAACAAGGAACCCTCTGCTACACTCTCTGTGATCAGCCGTCCTCTGGGTCTGATTTCTAAAAGGATGTACCGTGTTTTGCACCTTTTTAAGGTTTTAGTGCCCATCTCACTTTCCATTCAAAGGATCAGCAGAAGCATCTTTAATACAACACTCACGTTGAAAAACTTGTTCTGTAGAGTTAGATCTAAAAGAGGAAGTATATTCAAAGAAGGGAAAAGTAGTAAAATTGATCTAGTAGCCATCATTTACTGAATTGCTGGATACTTCTCTCTTCTACATCTTCAGAAAGCTGCTTTGGTGGTGATCTTACCTCACACATCAAAAATGACCTGTATGAGGGAGTGTGTCTGTTTGTGTGCATGTGTGTGTTCTCATGTCTATAATCTATTAGCTATTTGACTTTGACCAAGTTAATAAAACTTCTGAGACTTAGCTTCTTTTAGAAACTGCAGCAGAGACTGGCTATTTTTATTATGAGTCAAGCATTTCCCACTACTGATCTCTAATCCTAACAATTATCTGTCAAGTCAATTATCTTTTCTCATTTTAGAGATAATTGAACAGAGATAATTCTCTTACAGAGTTGAGAAATTTGCTCAGGATTATACAGGCACAACGTGACAGCGCTGGAACTTGAACCAGGTTTTCTAACCTGTTTTATTCTCACCTGTGTGTGGCTGTGTGACTAGTATCAGGTAAGTGGCCAAAAACAAGCACAGTCAGGTCATTAGGCTGTATTTATACTTTTGTTCTTCATCCAATAAAAACAAAGAAGGCAGTGACAAGGTTTGAAATAGAGGACTAACTAATTATTCCAGTCAGATTGATTCCAATTCTGTTTTAAAGATTTCATTCTCTGTGTAGAATAAAGATCAGCTTATAAGGAAGGTATGGATGTGTCTGAAGATGTCAGTTTGGTGTGAAGAAGTATATGTCCTTGGTGAAGTGGAAAACAAATCATATAAGTATTTGGCAAGAAAAATCGGCAGGTAGAAGAAAGAATATCTGAATACACATAACACTTAGCAAATTTGTCTTAAGTAGCTGGAATTTTGATGATGCTATTATTTCTCTTGAATGATATAGAAGGAAAAATTTATTCCAAACTTCTGTCCTTGCTCTATTGGGGCTGGTGTCTGCTTTGCATATTCATTAGCAATGAGCCATGGATTGACAAATACAATGCTAAATGACTGGTGTTTTTCACTTTCAAACTAAATAGTGGTATTTCAAATAGAATTAGAGTGAAAAAAAAAATTAAGGCTGTTTTATATTTCACATTTAGTATTTGCTTATTGCTATTTTTATGACTAGTTCTTTAGGTTTTAGTTTTATAGACATTATAGATGGTCCTCCCGGAGCTCCAGCTCATCTTGGCTTTGGTAAATAATTGCTGATTTTGAATTAGTTTTGTTTTTGACCCACTATGTAGCAAATACTGCAATCACACATTCACAATTTATAGAAGGCTACATATAATATCATCAAATGTGCAGTAAATTTAGATTCAACCTACTTTAGATGAACTTAAATGTGTCATTTCATTTTCCATCTGTACTTGTCAAATATATATGAAATATAAAAAGTCCATGATTTTTCATGAGTGTTTTCAGCCATGAAATAGAATCATATATTTTTAAATACAGTGCTTTCTAACAAGTTTCTTTCAGAATATGCACATAATTGGAGATGAAGATCTAAGTAATAGTCTATATTACAGTATAATGTGCTGAATGTAGCACTATAAACAAATTGTGCTTCTTTAACTGTGCCTATTTTACACATAGACACACAGAGAGGAAGATTTTCAACTTGAGCTTGGTGTTCTGCAATATGATAACATGGTCAAAACTACCCAGACTTCAAATAGTCATATTACTTTATTGCCGCTTGATGGAAAAAAAAAAAAAAAAAAAAAAAAGAATTTTGGAAACAATTAGTGGGCCCCTTGAGTTGTTTATCAGATAACATGTTACATTTGTCTTGTTCTGCTGACTTGAACTTATCAAGACTTGAACATACCTTTTTAAATTTTTTTTTTCCTGAAGCTCTGTTACACAACAGATGGAATGTCTAACATCCTTTTCTATTTAAAACATGCAAGTTCTAATCAACAGGAGGGTTTTAGAATGTTAAACCAGCCAGCCATAAGAAATGTGTCATGCAGTTTCCTGTCATTCTAATTAATTAGATAGCATTATTTGTTGTCCCCAATGAACCTAAATGAGCTCAATGCTGGGAAAATAGCTTCATTCTTATCAAACGTTGGTTTTTGTATTATTTGCTTGGATTGGAGCAAAAAAAAAAAAAAAAAAGAAAAGAAAAAGAAATATTCTAACATTACCCTAAATTCATGAGAACTATGATTTGCAAGGGAAACATATGTATATATAGGTTTTTTTCATG
Organism: Sciurus vulgaris; assembly: GCF_902686455.1. Taxonomy (NCBI): domain Eukaryota; kingdom Metazoa; phylum Chordata; class Mammalia; order Rodentia; family Sciuridae; genus Sciurus; species Sciurus vulgaris. Next base: position 121,100,007 of record NC_136469.1, on the reverse strand, counting down.
CCCATATAAATATTTTAACATTTTAGAATACATTAATATCAAAATTGTACTTTCTCAGATCTATGGCATATTTCATTTACAAAACAATGTCATCACATCCTTATGAAGATATTTCTGCACTCTTTTTCTTAGAGTTTCAACTATATTGTGTAAACTTTTTTCTCTTATTAACAGTCTATCATGCTATTCTTAATTTTAAACTATCAGTTGTAATAAGTGCTATATGAGTGGTCAATTAATGTACAAATCAAAAGTAAAATGTGTTTTGTAGAATTTTTGCCTTCATTTTTGAAAAGCAAATGAAATTAAAATTAGAAGTACAATGGAAATCAGGAGACAAGTTAAAAGATAATCTGATTTTGAGTATTTAATGTTAGCCTGATGACATATGAAATTATAAAATAAGGAACATATGCTAAGTTAGCATAACCATAATAGGTAATTGATCAAAGGAGAGAAAACTCATTCAAGCATATTATTTCAGCAAGTGGAACATTATGAATATTTACCCATCATTGCCACCCTTAAAATGTCTGTTTATCCAAAACAACACTAATTGTATATGTGGTTTTGTATTTTCTGTAATAGTTGTGCTTTGGTGTTTCCTGCATATTTATCCAAATAATTCATTTAAATGTGTCAAATTGATATTTCGAATGTCCAAAAGATAGAAAGAAGCATATTAACATGAAATTTTTTATAAATAAAAATGCACGTCAATTTTAAGAATTGATATAATGTCTTCTAATGAATAAGATCTAGTGGCTAATTTGGTTTCTAAGAAGACTTTTGTATAATTGCATTAAAATCTGGAAGTAACAATTTTCTGTAGCACATTATTATTATTATCATTATTATTGTTTGACCTGGAGATTGAACCCAGGAGCACTTTTTAACTGAATTACACCGCAAGCTCTTATTATTTTTTGTTTTGGGAGAGGGTCTTGATAAATTGCTGAAGATCTCCCAAAGTTGCTAAAGCTAGCCTCAACATGCCATCTTTCTTCCTCAGTCTCCCTAGTTGCTGGGATTGCAGGCATGCACCTCTCCATCAGGCCCTGTCATACATCTTAAAAGATACAAAGTGTGGTGGGTGATGCTCACCTGTAAACCCATTAACTGTGACTGACAGGAAAATAGCAAGTTCCAAGCCAGCCTCAAAAACTAGGAAAACCTGTTTTCAAAATTTGAAAAATGAAAGGGACTGGAATTATTGCTCAGGGTCAGAGTACCTCTGAGTTCACTGCCCAGTATGACAAAATAAAAAACAAAAAAGAAAAAGAAACAAGAAACACCGTGGGGGAGTTCCACATCTGGCGTGGATGAGGAAAAATTTCTGTTGGAGGACAATGGTGCCAGTGATCAATTAATTACTAATAAACTTATCTAGTCAATAAACACAAGAGCCTATACTTTTTTCAAATAGAAGGCCGTATGGCAGATTGGGCCATACCAAGTCTAGCCTCCAACAAGATGGAGGACCGCACAATCACCTTTATTTATATTCCTACAGGTATAGGGGCCCTGACCAGGAGAGGCTTCTTCTGAGAGGAACAGGATGGGGTGGAGTTAGGGAAGCCATTTGCTTAGAGAATTATCATATCCTCAGATGGTGAGCCACTCTGTACAGAGTCACCTACCCTCGGCTATCTGAAACAGACTCCCATGACGGTCGGTTTCTGGGAGTCAGACTTCTGTACCCCATGGCTCAGCCAAGCCTGATTCTGGTAGGCATGAATGGCTCCCCACAAAACACCAACTTGACACTCCATCTTAATTACATTAGTACCTTTTTTTTTCTTGCCCTTGCTGTGCCACAGTTGGGTGTGGATTGATAGAGACATATGCTTTACTTGCCTCAGCCGTTCAACACTCTCAGCAACCAATGCCTTCTTTCCATCTCAACTCTCAGGTGAAAGCCCCTGAGCTTCTCTGCTCATGGAATCCCCCTCCATTCCCAGAATTTTAATCAAACTTTCCCATAACATTTCAAGTCTAGTTTCACATTCTGCTTATTCTTGTATTTTAGTGCCTATAATGTCTACTAAGGCATAGTTGGCACACTTTTTCTTTAAAGGGTCAGATAGCAAATATATTGAAAAATGAATTTAAAAATAATAGAAGTTAACACTTCAGGTTTTGCAGGCCATTCAGTCTCGTCACAACTACTCATATCTGCCAATATCGTATGTGTCAACAGCCACAAACAGGACACAGCTAATGGTAATGGCTGCGCTTCAGTAAAAATTAATATACTACCATAGGCAGTGATTAGATTCGGCCTACCACCGATGGTTGGTCAACTTCCACGTTAGACTATAACCCGCTTCAGGGATGAGACATGCCTTATTTGTGGTATTTATCACGAAGTTCTGTCACAGTAATCTGCATAGTTTTAGGACTCTGAAAATATTTAAATGTTGGAGAGCAGAAAAGGTTAAAAGAGAAAAGTGATATAGAGAAAACAAAAGTAAAATAAAAATTAACTATGGTGCCATATTAAACTGCATTCCTCTTTGAGGAATTACATCAGAAGCAAAAGTTTAACTCAATGATAATTTATAATGTATTTCACTGTGCTTGTAAGAATTCAAAGACTTTTTCTGGGAGGAACACATGGTAAAAACAGGTGGAAAATCTCCCAAATGTTCTAATAACGGGGTGAGCACAGAACTATTGTAATGAAGCAACATACGGGAGTACTTCTGGGTTCCAAAGAGCAATCTAAGGAATGAAAATTGTTTCTTTTTTATTTTTTCCCCTCTGACATTGCATTTTATTTTATTTTTTAACTTTTTAAAAAAATTTTTATTTGTTCTTTTTAGTTACACATAACAGTACACTGTATTTTGACATATTATACATACATGGAGTATAACTTCCAATTCTTCTGATTATACATGATGTGGAGTTACACTGATCATGTATTCATATGTGAACATAGGAAAGTTATATCCTATTTAGTCTCCTGTTCTTTCTATTTGAATCACCTCTTGCTTTCCTTTGTTCTCCTTTGTTGAATCCAAAATACTTCTATTCTGCACCCCCACCCCTTATTGTGTGTTAGCATACTCACATCAGAGAGAACATTTGACTTTTGTTTTGGGGATTGGTTTATTCCACTGAGAATGATAGCCTCTAGTTCCATCCATTTACTGGCAAATGCCATGATTTCATTCTTATAGGCTGTATAATATTTCATTGCGTGTATATGTGTGTGTATGTATATGTATATATATATATATATATACATATCATGATTTATTTATCCATTCATCTGTTGAAGGATATCTACGACGGTTTCATAGCTTAGCCTTTGTGAATTGAGTTACTGTGAACACTAATGTAGCTGGGGCACTGTAGTATACTGATTTTAATTCCTTTGGGTATATACTTGGGAGTAGGATAACTGGGCCAAATGGTAGTTCCATTGGAAATTTTCTGAGGAATGCTCATAATTCTTTCCAGAGTGATTTCACCAATTGCAATCCCATAAAACAATGTATGAGTGCACCTTTTTCCCCATATCCTTTCCACACTTATTGTTGTTCGTATTCTTGATGATTACCATTCTGGTTGGAATGAGAAGAAATCTCAGTGTACTTTTAAGTTGGATTCCTGTAATTGCTAGAGATGTTCAACATTTTTTAATATATTTTTGACCATTTGTATTTCTTCTTCTGTGAAGTGTCTGTTCAGTTCCTTAGTCCATTAAGTGATTGGATTATTTGTTATTAAGATTTTTAAGTTATTTATATATCCTGGAGATTAATGTTCTATCTGAGGTGCAGGTGGCAAAGATTTTCTCCCATTCCGTGGGCTCTCTCTTCACGTTCTTGATTGCTTCCTTCGCTGTGAAGAAGCTTTTAAGTTTGATACTATCCCATTTATTGATTCTTGATGGTACTTCTTGTGCTTTAGGCGTCTTATTGAGGAATTCAGTTCTTAAGCCAGCATGATGGCCTCCATGATGAGAACTACAGAACACTAAAGAAAGAAATCGAAGAAGACCTTAGAAGATGGAAAGACCTCCCGTGTTCTTAAATAGGCAGAATTAATATCGTTAAAATGGCCATACCAACAAAAGCACTATACAGAGTTAATGCAATTTGTATTAAAAGTCCAGTGACATTCTTCATAGAAATTGAGAGAGTCATTGTGGAATTCATTTGGAAAAATATGAAAACCACAAAAGCCAAAACAATCCTTAGCAAGAAAAGTGAAGCAGGAGGCATCACAATACCAGACCTTAAATTATAATACAGAGCAACAAAAATGGCATGGTGTTGGCACCAAACAAACATGTCATAGTAATCTGCATGGATTAAATGGTACAGAATAGAAGACACAGAGACAAACCCACATAAATACAGTTATCTCACATTAGAAAAAGGCACCATAAAAATACATTGAAGAAAAGGTAGCCTCTTCAACAAATGATATTGGGAAAACTGGAAATCAATATAAAACAAAATGAAATTAAACCCCTATCTCTCACCCTGCAGAAAACTCAGTTCAAAGTGGATCAAGGACCTAGGCATTAGACCAGAGATCCTGCACCTATGAGAAGAAAAGTCTCCATCATAAAAAGGTTTCTAAGACTCGGGATAGACAAGGATCTCTTCTGAACGTATTGCATCAGGAGGAATCTGTGACTTCCCTGAAATGGGAATGACGGAGTAGATGGTCCATTGGACAAATATCAAACAGTAGGAGATTCACATTTTTACCTAATTTTGGTCAAATATATTTATTATTTTTGGCTAGTTCTGACTAGCTTTGAGTGTGAGAGAGGACTCATAAGACTTTCAAAGTCCTTTTAGCTGCAAAGTTATTTTCTGATGCAGGAGGACTTATCCAACTTCAATAAGTGTATATGTCACATTATGTCAATCAAGTTTATATTCACATTTATAACCAAATAAACAGAATATTAAATTAGCATTTATTGTGTCTTTTAGAATTCATATGGGCTTCTTGAAAGTTTCAAGTCCCTTAAAAACAATCTTCCACAATTTAAATTAGTTCCATTTTCTTCATTTATAATCTCTTTTAAGTAAACTCACTCCAAGGTGTCTTCAGACTGGGATGCTTTGAATTTTTGCACTATGGTTAAAACACATACTACTGATTGTGGTGATATTGCTGTTTTTCCTGTTGGAGAGCATATTTGCTAAAAACTCACAGTCAGCTTCATAAGTTATCATAGGAAATTAGAATGCAATATTATTCTTAAAAAAATCACCTGCATTTGTATATTATTAATAATAATTTAATTCAATTAATCATAAATATAAGACATTTGAACTTAATCATTCTTTAGTTCTCTAAGTGTGGTTAATCTTTTGTACTTCAGTGGATATTAGTTGCTTAGTCATAATCCACATGTAAAGCAAAGTAAAAATCAAAAGAGAAATAGTAAAGAACAATGGTATCATATATCATAACAAAATTATTTTTTAGATGAAGCCACACCTACAAATTTATTTAAAAATAAAATCTATGCAGGTTTTTCCAAAATGAAGATGTCCTATTCTCTGAAAATAAAAAAAATTGAATATATTTCATAATTTTCTTATATTTAAATTAAGAACAATTATAAACAGATTATGTGCAAAGAGGACTGGAAAAACCAAATTTAGGAGATGAAGGTAAATTTAGATCATTCCCTAAGGATAGCACAGATTTTCTCAGATAACTGACAGACAAAATGAGATCTTCCCTAGTGTTGGTGCCAACAATGAGAAAGTTATATTCTTGCCATAGGATTAAACAGTTATGCATAGAAGCAGAGTCAAGAAAATGTTTAAAAGCTTTTGATACTTGGCTTAAAAAAACTATTTTTTAAAAATGTATTTACTAAAATAATCATGCTATACTACTCTTGTCTGTCTTTGACACCAGTTGTGAATTGATTCACAGTGAAAACAAAACAATCAAACTGATTTCTGTACCTTTGAAGTTTAACTTTAGTAATAACATGTAGAAGCAAAGAAGATTGAGCTCTCATATCAATGCAGTAAACATAGAGTATATACTGGTTATCTATTGCTGCATAACAAATTAGTGCCAATTTGACAACAGCCTTTTATTAGCTCACAGTTTTCAACATTAAAAGTCTGGCATGACATGCCATAGTTCTCTGCTCAGAGTTATTGCAAGCTTGAAATCAAGTTTTGTCAGGCTGTGTTCTTGTCTGGAAGGTCTCAGGAAAAATCCATCTCCAAGTTCATTCTGTGATTAGCAAACCTCAGTTCCTTGCAGTTGTAGGGCCAAGATTCCTGTTTCTCTCGTGGTTGTTACCTGACTGCTCTCAGGTGCTAGAGCTTGCCTCTCTCCCTTAGTAACTCAGGACAAGATGTCTTTATTCTTCCACAATGACCTGCATGCATCTTTTGGGCTTCCTCTCTGTGACCAATTGGAGAAAAATTTCTGTTTTTAGCTGTGACTAGGACAGGTACACCCATGATCATTTTTCTATTTGAAGGTTAGTCATGCTATAAAACATAACCTACTCATGGGATAAAAGTCCATCAAACTCAAAAACCTAGGGATTATGTGGGGCATCACTGCATAATTGTACTTATATAGGACATTGGAACCAGATGGTGGTCCTTCATCTTGGCTCTGCTGGTCTTTAGTTGCATGATCTATAGAAACCACCTATTTCTAGGGTCTTATAATTTGTAGCATTGGTATAGTACTTTTTATGTGTAGTTTCTACTTATATTAATTCCTCAAAATGCTTTATTATAATTAATTTGCAAGCATACATAGACTGGTAGGGAAAGGGATGGTGTGAACAAACATCTGGGCGAGCCTGTACCTCTAAAGAAGCAGGAGGTGGGCAATCCCAGCTTTGCAGAGCACTTCAGTTCTGATAGCTCTGCCACAGTGGTGGGATGTTGCAGTCCTATTTTCCCAGAATTAAATGTATGCATTTTTGGTACATTTTAGCTTCTAAACATTACCAAGTCAAGCACTTCATTCACTGTATCTGGAGAAACAATAATCTTGCATAACTCTGTGGGGAAATCAGCAATAGGGTTTCTTCAGAATATTATATCCATTACCGAAGGTCTAAAATAAAAGAAAAAATTTCAAGGGCAAAAATAAATTTATATGGTATTTAATTTATACAATGACTTTAAACGATCACCCCTGAATATACTGTGGCTACTTGTAAATTCCAACTGATCCAGCAACAGAAACCAAAAATTAATTCTACAGCCCTGCTATTTTGGCCATATGAAAATCATTTCCATAAAATTCTCTGTAGTACTTATTATCTATTTTTTCTCTTTTCTTTCCAGAATCATCTCTTAACAACTTTACAAAACTGGCTTCCAGTTTAGTCAAAATATAGGTACATTTTTTGTCTCTCAATATAACTATCTTTAAGGAAAATAATCTTTACTGTGTACTGAATGAAAGTCTACTCAGCCCTGCTCTCTGTGATTCATGTTCCCTACTGTGATTATAACCTGATGGTAATAAAGAACATGAAATCTGCAATCAGAAAGTTGTTGCATTCAAGTTCCACATCCACGTTCTGCTCCCTAGAAGAGAGAGCCTGATATGATTAGCTGGTCCACGGGTCCTAGGAGCTAGGAGTTTGCTGCATGTTGAGAATCAACCTTTTTGTCGATTCCTGAAATGTATACGTTTAATAATGAAAAAAATGAATAAATAAATAATAATTCCTCTTGTATCTCCTGGTGTGAAACTGTTCACCTGTTACAGTGCTCCCTTTGCATTTATAGTCAGTTCCTTTTTCAGGGTTGTGTTTTTTTCAGTAGCTAATTAGATTTCATCAAAGTGATTTCAAAGCCTATCCCAGGAGCGAATTCTCTTCTTCTGTTAGCCCTCTTTAGTTCTGTTGTTCTTGAAGGAGTCATGACTATATTTGCCTAGAGAAGTGATAATGTCTCCTAACTGAACAGGATTAAAATGGAAAGAGTACCAGCATAAGGGCAGATAAACTATGTTGTGCATTTTTCTAGTCAAAAGGTGAACACAGAAGCATATTTTTCTTTGTTTATTGTGGGGCTTTTTAATTTTCAGCGTAAGCAATGAGAACATATCATTACATGCTTTTAAGATGGACTACAACACTATTTATATCATATTTTCAAGACTGTTGATTTAGTTCTAGAATTATTAGTAAAGAAAAGCCCTGGGCATCTATAAGGTATATATTAAAATCAAGAGGGTCTCTTACATAGATCAAGAAATTCTTTCCTGTATTTTTCAAAATATGATTCCCAGACTATCCATTGGAGATAAACACCTAGGGTGTTTGTGTTTATTAAGTTTGCTTGGCTTTTTGTTTGTTTAATGCAAATACTCTGGTCTCATTTCATGTATACTGAATCAGTGTTTTTATGTGACTCACTCACTAGACGATTATTTATTGCCTAGGACAATGTTGGCAAAACTTCAACAGTCCTGTTGTAAAAAATTCAAACACACACTTCTATCTGACTGAGTCAATTCCTTTAGTACTTATATTATAGTAAAAAATACCTAATGCATATTAAAGTTGTTAGTCATTCTGAATTGCAAGAAACTGCTTCATTTAGAGTGATTAATTTTAGTTTATTATCATACAAACTTGGAGGTTATTGTGTAGATCATATGAAAAGGAAAAAATTTAGATCTGGCTTGGGTCATGCTATAGAATTTTCCAGGATCACCAAAGCTCAAATAATCATGTCCACTGTTGAATCACTGCCATCAGCAGTCCGTCTCACCCTGAGATTTCCTTTTATGTGAGATTTTTTAAAATTTTAAAATCATACATAAATGCATGTGCCACTGCCTAGAATAGGGCGTGACTTTGAGTATTGAATCTTTCTGGCTATAGGCAGACTTGGGATGTGAGGATATATTTTATTAAAGACTTCAGAACGAAAGTATAGGAATACACAAAATCATTGTAGGTTAGTTTGCACAGAGGCAAAAAATACATACACAGAACAAACTGTGCAGCCTGAGCAGTTACATAAATCATGCTGATCTAACAAGCTTCAAACAAGGTAAGCCAGGCCCTTGTCTTGTCTCTGAAGAGTTCCTCTGCCTTTTGGTTGAACCCTCTCGTCCCAGGCAGAGTTGACATGAAGTTTCCTGACATTAATCTCCAACAGCTAGGTAACAAAGGTAAATTCAGCAAAGGCATTACCGCCTTCCTGGGGAATACTGAGGGTGAGCCATAATGCTTATGCAGAAAAACCAAGTGAAACAAACCTAAGGAAGATAAACAATCATTGGGCATATTCTTCCTCCACGAACATTTTCATCAAGTTGCCACAGCCACACAGGCCCAAAGGAGGAACTGGGAAGAAAATCTCAAATGAAAAAAAAAAATATTCACAGTTCACAGTTTCAGTGTTTGTTGAGCTGAAGTAATTACAAAGCCATCAGGCCCAATTACGAAGCAAACAGAGTCAATTGTCATAAGGTGTTTAGAAGGCCAAGTGGAGAGGGGAGTTGACCGGCGTCCTTCTATTCAAGGCAAACCAGCTCAGGGGCCTCTTGTTTGGGAAGGTCAGACAATGCACTCCATAATTGCATTGCTTGTTCATTCTGCCCTTAAACATTTACCACAGAGAATTAATTTGTCCATTAGATCGAGTCTTAGTACCCAGATAGGGCTGATTGTTTGCCCACTTTCCATGTCAGGGTTTTTTTTTCTCATGCTTTTATCACCTCACCCCTCTCCTAACATACTGACCTAAGCCATGCAGAAGTCAATCTACCTTTTGTGTAACATTTATTGAAAATTTTATAGTACATACATCTTTTAAAGCATTGTGAGCATTCAGACTTTGAGAGATGCTAAATTACTTTCAAAAATGAAACTTCACCCAAGTGTAAAAGTTGTATGCACTTGTTAGTGATGATATGCACAGGAGGCAAGATTTTTTAAGTTCTACTTATTTTGATATCTAAATTCTAAATAACCTGGTAAGAGTTAAAAGGAATATAATAAGTCATTTTTATCCATAACGACATAATAATAGCAGTTAATATCTGGGCTTTGATATGCAGATTACAAAGTTCTCTACATGTTATGTAAGCAATTATTTAATTACCTAATAGCTTTTATTGCAGTCTTAGGTAATATAATTCCAATCCAAGATGAAGATATAGGAAAGAAACTAAGAGCTTTCCATAAGTTCTCAGAAAGAAAACATGGCAATAAGCATTAAAATTCATTTCTTCTTACATTGTACTTATCAAAATTTTAATTCTTTTATTTACATCAGTTTTAATTTTATTATGAAATATTCCAGTCCTGCAGAAACTGAAGCATATATAACAAATACACATGAAAGTCCTCAGTTTCTGTATGCATTTTTAAATGAGTATATCTCTGTTTCTATTTTTTTGAAGTAGCATTTTACAAATACATCTATCCCAACTCCTTGTTCTCATTTTCTCTCCTGGTCCACATGTCACTAGGATTCTAGTAATTATATATCTCACATGTGTGTTTTAAAAAGTAAAAGTTCGTATCTGTATATATTACTACCACTCTGTTACAAAAATTGACATAAACTGAAATATATGTCACTTTCAGTTTGCTTTTTTTACTTAATATGCTTGCAAAAAATTATGCATATTTCAAATCAAGATTCTATTTAGTGAAGTTGACAGTCTTATCCTTAGTATTATGAATACCATAATTTATTTATGCATTTTTTATTTTTATGGACATTTAATCTTTTAGTGTTTTATAAACAAAGCTAAATGAACCGCATTGCTTGACTTTTGATGGATGTACCCTGATTCGAAGTAGGTTGAGATATTCCTCCTCTTTGCTGTGCTTCTTACTTTCTACACTATGGTGGAGTCCAACAAGATATTTTGAAAAGCCATGTTCACATGCTTTTGTTCTATTGGTTCTTTTTAATTATACAAAATTTGGGGATTCATTTTGACATAATTATAAAAGCCTGAAACATAATTTTGCTCTAATTCAGTCCCCAATATTTCTTCTTCCCCTCCATTTATCCCTCCCCTGTTACTTTCTCTCTATTCTGCTGATCTTTCTGCTATTTACTTTTAGCAATTATTTATTTATTTACTTGGGTCTTACGGATATATATGATGGTGAGATTCAATGTGGAATGAATAGGAAAGTTAGATCAGATTCATTTCACTGTTTTTCCCTTATTCCGTTCCTTCTAATTTTATTCTACTGTTATATTTGTTACATTTTATTATTGTTGTTGCTATTTTTGTGCCTGATTCATAAATTAAACTGCCATAGATATGTAAGTATAGAAGAAAACAGAGAATCTGTAAGATTTGGCACTACTTTTTCTTTCCAATATTCACTTGTAGTCTTGGAATAAGATTGTGAATAAGAAATAACTATTGTATTTTGAGCCATTTTTATAATTTTATGTAAGATATTTTTTGGTTTGTTTCAGTATTTAGGACAATTTCCTGCCTAGATTTTAATTAAGATTGCTTTGAATTTATGCTTTTTAGAGTTCTGCTCTGTGATTTAAGTGTAATATTTTTGGTAGTCTGTTTTCAGATAATATAAAGCACACACTCATACACGTATATTTATATAATTATCTTTAAGAAGTCTTTTGGGTATATCTTATAATTAGTAATGTCCTATCTTTATTATTCATCTTTGTATGTATTCAGCTTGACATAACTACAGCCATCTTGATTGCTCCTTAGCAATCCCAGTTGAGTTTTATTGCATGGTTTCTCAGCATACTATACATACACCAAATCATAAGAGTGATATGTGGAGATTTACAATGGAACCCTGATTCTAGAAATGGACCTGGCTCTTTGGTATTAGTTTAAGATAAATCAGGTTCATTCCAGTTGGATGAAGCCACTCTTGTGCTGACCAATATATATGACCTTCCTCTGTCACAAATAATGAAGATTCACTTGTTCTTACTGCTACCCAGAACCTTTTTGCTGTTAGTAAGTCTTAATTGTCCTCTGTGCAATCCTGTATCTATTTGTCCTTCAGTACCTTGAGGCTTGTTCTCCTAGACTGGATCTGGGTTGTTCTAGAACACTCAAAATATTTTGCAATTTCTTTTATAATTGCATCATAATATTCTTTCTTTTCCATATATGAATTAGATGTTAATTTCTTTATTTCCAAATATTGGTGAAGTAACATTTTATGATCAAATTTACCTTATTAGTGTCATAGAAGGTAGTTTATTTGGTGCTTAGTATTTGGAATGTTTGTACTTTCTTCAAAGATTAGTATATTTTAAATTTTTGCAAAGGTCCCATATGTATTTGTTAAGAATATGTACTTTCTAATTTGGGGGAGTTAAAGGATTCTATTTGTTTATTCCACCAATGTTAAATGCTAGCAGTATTTACTTTTACCATAACTTTTATTGTTTAAGTTGCCTGGTTTCTCAATTTCTGAGAAAATCAGAAGATTTATTCCCTTTGTCATTCTTCTATTCAGTCGCCATTTCCTGAGCAACTGCAATGTGTCATATGGAGTATATTGGTGGAAAATCTATCTTTTCAATTGCTCATGCCCAAAAACTTGAAATCATATATCCACACACATGTCCAATCCATCAGAAAACACCAAGTCTTACATTGACCAATGCAGCTATATGTGTTGGGAATGAGGAGCTATTACAGAGTGTGGAACAGATGAGGACAATAAACTGGCAATGTTTTTAAAAGATCACCCTCAGCTATTATAGAAACCATTTATGAAGTTGGCACAATAATTTTTTTGTTTTGTTTTCATGCTTTCTGTGGCATTATGTTTTAACTGTTCCTTGTAAGAGCATTTATTTTATTTTTTATTTGATTCTAATCTAGGACTACTCTTTTAATGGAGTATAATTGAATTGCATATATATTAGCTTCCATTATACTTCAGCTAATTTCTGTTTGGTATACTATTCTTTACCTGTTTTCTTTCTTTCCATGACTTACATTTAATCAACCCTAATTTCTTGTCTTTTCCCTTTGCAAAATGTACACTACTTTCTAATTTTGTTTAATACATTTATTATTTACTATATTTGTTTTTATAATTCCTCTAACATACTAAGCTAAGGCTTAAATTTATTAATTCCATAATCAAAACATGACTTAAAATTGATAGGTATATTTTCCTTAAAGTCAAATAAACATTCCATATTAGAAGTGAACTGGGAGAAAGTGCTGTAGTCGTAAACTGTATATGTCATTTTAAAAAATCTCATTAGAACAATCTCTTAAGTTAGTCATAAATCGTATCTGTCTACAAAATTCTATTTTGACTATGTTTATTATCTCCATGTTGAGTGTTTTTCAGAAAAATGTACATGCATGGCAAATATTGAAATCATTTAATTTCCTGCTACATTTTTTCCACTGCTCTACCAGCTGAGCTGTGTGCCCAATCCTAAAGTACTTCTACATACAAAAGTGTCATTTAATTTAGATTATTTCATTTAAAAACTATTGCCTATCCTGTATTACATTACTATAATGGATTCCATGCCTTTCATTGTCTTTGAGTTATTAAACTATTCTCTATTATTGAGGAATTTTTTTAAATGTTGTAATTTATTTCTTTCCATAGAAATTCAAATCAATACATATGTTGGAAGTATAACTGATTTTAAAAAACTGCAAAAATCCCATTCTTCATCTATTAAGAAAATAATTTCAGTTTTCTAATAGTCTATAAACATATGTGTTTTTGGATTCTTCTTGAAACAGGTTTCATATCCTATTGGCTTCCAATGAGGTAAATAAAGAGGGTTTTTTTTTTCTCCTTTATTTACTCTATTTTCTTGTGTTTGCAGAAAGTACAGTGTGATATATGTATATGTGCATACACTGTAAAAATGATTATTACAACCTAACTAATGTATTCTTCACCACATAGAGTAATCTTTGTTTCAGGCATGAGCTTGCCAGGGGGATACTTAAGATTTGCTCTGTGGAAAATTTTAAGATAATAATTCAGTATTCTTATCATAATCACTATGCTGTGTACTTGGTTCCTTAAACTTATTCATTTTAAAAATGAAAGCTTATATCATTTGATCAACATCTCCTTGTTACCCCCATCTCCTACCTCTAACTCCTCATAACCACTATTCTACTCTATGGTTCTGTAAATTCATCTCTTTTGGAGCCCATGCATAAGTGAGATTATACAGTATTTGCCCTTATATGTGTACCTTATTTCACTGATCACAATGTCCTCCAGGTTAACCCATGCTGTAGCAAGTGGTGGAATTTCCTTCCTTTATTAGTGTTTCAAAATCTGCTACACACACACACACACACACACACACACACACATAATAATGTCCATATATGGATAAATGGTTTTATTTTCTTTATCAATTTATTTCCATGGGCACTTAGGTTGTCTCACAGCTATTATAAATAACACTGCAATGGACATGGGAATCATATATGTCTTCAAAAGTTCAATTTCATTTCTTTTGGATACATACCCAAAGTGGGATATTTGGATTGTGTGGTAATTCTTTGAATTAAACAAGTCTTTGACATGTGCTAAATTTATATTCGTACTAGAGTTACATGATTTTTTGTAAAAATCTTTGTTTAATAACTTAACATTCAGAATTGAAGGTTGGATATAAAATTAAAAACTGTTTGCTTTCAATTTGTCATTTGTCCTCCCTAAATATGAAGTCATTGTTGAAGAACCTGTGTTGTATTTGACAATTTTGTAAGAATATTTCTTCTTTACACACAGTCTTTATTCTTCTCAAGGTTTTTATCCTTTTATAATTAAAAAAAAACGATTTTATCATTTATAATTTCTTCTCCACACAGTGAGTTCTTTATACTGGAAACATCAAGTTTCTCATCAAATATGGAAATATTATTCAAGCATTTTTTTTTTCAGTTTTGGTTATTTACTCCCTACACATTCTCAAGTAATTTCATATTTCTTGAAAAGGTTATTTTAGTTGTTGTTGTTGAAGTAATTTTCACCAGACTTGGAGTATACTCAGGTATACTCAAATACGTACTCACACAGGGTGAAAAGTAACAGAACCGGAATTTAGAACCCAGAAGCTCATCCTTTAACTTGAAGGTTATTTTCTCTGTTGACTTCAAGCTACAGCACTGTAGATGGGAAGCTAATAGCAGTTGGTGACCTCCGATGTCAGCTATTTACCTTATTTCTTTTAAGGCCCTAGATTCTAGATTAAAAATCAGAAGGAAATGAAATAACCACTCAGGTCCAACTAAGTTCACACTGTCACATTTTCTCAATTTATTTTTACCCAAAAAACCTGTTTTCCCTTTTCGGAAGAAATGAGACAAACAGGAGAACATAGAAGACTCCCTACAGTAGCTACTTCAGAGTGAAAAAATAAAAATTCTGAAATATTAAATAGAGGATAGGAAATTGTCTATCAATTGCACAGAAAATGCTTATGATTTAAAAGAAAATAGATCCACCAAGGAAAACACAAATGCAGACATAGATTCTCCAATTATAAAGAAAGTGCAGGTGACTCAGGCATGACGACAGCATATTGGAGAGAACTAAGCATTTCTTAGAATCAATAAAAGCTTTGATGTTAAAAGCTATTATTTGAGCAAGTATATAAACAAATCTAAAATGGTAATTTGAGTGTTGAAGCAATATGCTCATGGAAAAATTCAGGCCACAGTATTTGGAAAAGAAGGAAAATTATATCAACTAAATATGAAAGTAAATAAATTCCATAGCTATCAGTAGATGCTCAGTGAGAGAATGTGTGCATACAAGTCTGAGAACTACATTTGACATCAGTCCTCTTACAAATATCAGTACAGCCATTCCTTTGGTACTCTTTGAAAAGTTCTGAAAAGGGGAAGCAAGAAAAAGCCTTCTCTGGTAAGATTGTAGCTGTCTAGCTATCTATCTATTTAAACCTGAATGAGTTGGGTCCCACCTGACCTGAGAGCCAAGCTTATTCTGCCTGCAGTCTATAAAATCAGGGATGCAGTGGAATAATATTGGGAATTCTCTTAAGCAGTTTTTTTTTTTTTCCCTAAGGGGTTTTATCTTTCTCTGTGTGTCAAAATTTCATTGACACAGGACAAATTCCAAAATGGAAGCAGCACACTCTTGATTATTGATTGGTAGGGTATGTGGTTTGCTTTTACAAATGACTATTAGTAATTTTAAAAACTCTGCATTTTATAATGCATATATCTAACATGGGGGTTTTAATGGCATCAACTAAAAATCTTTTGCTAAGAGGAAAAGAATATAAAAGTAAATTGATAATATACACTGGGATGAATTTTACAAATTGATGTTACTACACAAAAAAATTACATAATAAATCTAGCATACCCTTCTAATGGGTACCTAATTTCTACATTTGGGTTTTTACTTATATGAACTATAGTTTATCAGTATCTTTGAGTACTGATAAATATGTATGATTTTCTTTGTCAAATTTGGATATTTCTATTCCTTTCCTTTTCATTCCATTATTCTTTTTCTTATCTCTGTTGCATTCTTCTCAAGGACTGAAGCAGTCAGTAGGTGAATGTTCTGTCTTGCTTTAACTAGCCCCTCAGGAGTGCTTCAGAGATAGAAAAAAAAAGAAGCATAAGATTCATTGAAGGACAAAGGGAAAAAGGAATGCAGGAGGTGAAAATGTACTTATGATCCCAGGTCCCTTGTGATACATTGTAACACATCTTACTGAAGAGTAATAGGAAATGTTCTGAAAGTTTCAATTTCTAAATTCCTACTAAACCAATACTCAGTTGTTAAAGGTACAGATAATATGCCATCTACAATTCACATATTCTCTTCATAATTTTGGCACTTCCTTGATATATGATTGGTTGCTTCTTGCCAATTAAGATCTTAGAGTCTTCGTATGTGTCATGTTTTAAGTTGAAGTCTGGTAATGGAAATAAACAGGACTTGCAGCAGCAATTTTATTTAAAAAAATTATTGCACCTATTAGAGGTTAGATTTAGTGTAATATAGAATTTTACTAGAAATATTCATTATCTTCTCTGAACATATAATATCTATCAAATGTACCTTAATTCATTGAAACAATATTCACAAAGTCTGTCTACTATGTGTTACATTATTATGACTTGGATCTGGAATGTCCTCCCAAAGGTTGACATGTTGAAAGCTTGATTCCCATGCATCAAACTTCCCAGATTGGGATTTTAGGCAACAATTAGATCATGAGGGATCTGACCTCACTGGTGAATTAACTCACTAATGGATTGATCTCTAATAGTCAATGAACTACTGGAAAGTGGGACCTAGTTGGAAAAAGTAGGTCCCTTTGGGAGTCCAGGTCCCTGCCTCTTTATGCTTCCTGGCTGCCATGAACTGAGTAACCCTTCTCTGCAGCATTACTTTAATGTGTCACCCTTGGAGCCTGCTGACCATGGATTGAACCTCTGAAACCATAAGGCAAAATACATCTTTCCTCTTCTAAGTTGTTATTTTCAGGTATTTTGGTTACAATAATGAAAAGTTAACACAGAAATTATGAAGATAAAATTAATCTTTTTAATGTGGTGCCTATAATAAAAGAAGGGAGTTATATTTTCTTTCCTTCTCTGCTGCCTTCTTTCTTTCACTCCCAGCCCTACACCAATACAACTATTATTCCAAATCAAATGTGAAAAGTTCCTCAAAGAACATTTTAACACAATGTAAATCAGATTTTTTCACTATGAATGTTCAAAATCTTCATTGAGGAGATAAATCTTGATTTCCACAAAAGTTTGAGAAGTAATTAAACCAATAAAAAATGTTTTGCAGACTTTCAAACAAGAAGAATAGCAATTCTACTTTTATTTTAGGAACTACAAAAATTGTAAACTATTTATGCTTTTTGTGTGTTTTTTGTTTTTTGCTTTTTTTTTTTTTTTTTTTTTTTTTTGTAGCACAGATTGAATTCAGGGACACTTAATCACTGAGCCATATCTCCAGCCCTATTTAGAGGCAGGGTCTTGCTAAGTTGCTTAGGGCCTTACTAATTTGCTGAGGTTGGCTTTGAACTCATGATCCTTACAGCTCAGGAGACTGAGACTGTAGCTTGTATAGTGTTTTTAAAATAAGACACTCTTTGAAAAAGTTTTCTTGGATAAAATATTCAGTAAAGAAAAATGAATACTCATTTTACATAGCAACTGCAGAGCAGTCATTGGTTTCAATGGTACATTATCAATGTCAACTCATGATGATTTACTTTTGTGACTATTAGTCTAAGTGACTTTTCTATCAGAGGAAGGAAATGTATTAATTCTAGGTGTTTCAATTACTTGCTTTAAATTCAAAAGTAATTTCTAATAAGGTACCTAGTATTTTAAGCGAGTCCATTAATGTCCTAAAATCTTGAAAAGTTAAATTAAATTAGATCTTGAACTAAAGTTCTCCTAAGTATGGTTGACAAAAGCAGACAGATGGAGGTTATGTGACTCATACAAGGTATTTAGGTAGGTAGTCCTGTGACAGCAGACCCTCCAAAAGTGTGGTTCCCAAATCCATGCATCTTACAGTTTTTGATAATTGGATATTCACAAGGAGAAACATTTCCCTTTCCCAATATGTCTCAATCTATTACCTTAAAAGAGAGAGATTTTGGTGGAAACTACTTCTTTTCTATCAAATCCTGTTGTACACATTGAAAATGGATTTAATAAATTTAAAAGTCTAATTATTTTCTTCCTAACAGAGGTGGTAATTTTGAATTGCTGATTTAAAAAAATTAAATAGAAAATATTCTTTAAAAAAAGTTCAATATCTGAATAAAATATACAGATTAAATCAAAATTTTTTTCTTGAAAACATTGTAGCTCAATGTACCAGTGACATATTTATTGTGTTAATCTAGTCAAAACATACAGAAAACATTTAACGAGTTTAGTAATATTTATCAGGAGGAAGAATAATTTGAAAGTTTGTTTATATATCTGTTATGACCTCAAATCATTTATTAGAATTTCTTTGAGGTTTTTATTTTCCTTTTTAAGACCATTGTCACAGTTTTCTTTTGAAGTCATATTTACTTCATTAAGTAATTATAAATTAAAGGACCTAAAATGTATGAAATTTAATCTTCCCACTAAACTTTTTAAATGCAAGAATTTAAGATAAAAACTTTTGAAGACACGAAGTTAAATTGATTCATTAAAATATTTCATAAATACAGAAATATTGAAACTCACTGTCAAGATTCTGCTATCAATTAGAATCAATAATGGGAATATAAGCCTTGTGTCTTTTGATATTTGTTGGGTGGAAGTAACATTTAGGCTCTGTACTATATTTGCCTTTAGATTTAACTATAAGTTTTGTCATTTTTCAGCCTTGAGACCTTAGGTAACTTGTAAGTCCTAGGTTGATATCTGTAAAATTTGGCTATTATTTAATCATCATTGTCCAGAGAATTAGTGAACTATCTCCCATGAATATTTTGGCACAGTGCTTAAGTGACAATTATTTTTTGGTTAATCAAGTTCAAATATTGAAACACTTTAGGGAAAACAAAGTATGTTGATATTGCTGAGTCAGTTGATTTGGGATAAAAGAAACAAGGGGAATAGACCATCAGGTAAAAATATCATTTTGATTTATAAATAGTCATATGTAAATTGACACCTTTGAATGAACAGACCAAAGTACTTTATTCTGGTAGTGATTACCTGTGTTCACTTTAGCTTAAAGAGATAACTGTTAGATTTTTGATATAGCATTTATACATTCTTCTTGATTGATTTTGACCTACTACTCACTTTCTGTGATATTGCAATTTAGTTTCCACCTCTACCCAACTTATGCAACTACTCTGCCATAGTATGAGCACACCTTCTAATTGCCAAGTCATTGGACCATTTTCAATACTGATCTATTTCTTCATAGGGTTTGCACTACTGTAATAGCTATCTTTCTATTTTAAACTCTCTGATCTCAGGAACTTTAATTCTGTATGCATCAAGTTTTCTTCTATGTAAAAGAGATTAAATAATAAAACCTACATGAAACTTTCCTCATTATTTATTAAAAGTCAATGCTTATAAAGTACTTAACACATCATTTGACATATTAGAAATCACTCAATAAATGTTATTGATTATGGTTTTCTAAGAACAGTAATTGACATTTATATTCCTATTCCCTTGATCATTCACTGTTTGGCTTATATTCATCCACACTGCAAGAAAAGGGAAGGGAACATTGGAAGTTATATTCTTACCTTTCTCTTTTCCCTCATTTCTGTCTCCCTAAGTAACGTCATGTGTTCCTGATGCTTCCACTGAACCCCACGTATTGCTGATTTCTATGGATATAATGATCCTACCTCTCATCTCACTTACTTAAGTCTTAATCTCTTTTTTCATCTGATTCCTACACAGATATCCTTGTATGTTTCAAAGAAATTTCATACACTAATTAAATGTGTCTAATTAAATTATCTTCTTTTCTTCCAACTCATTTCTCCAGTTTATCAATTTATTAGCTAATATTGGAGACTTTTAAGTAAAAACATCCACTCCTTGCTTGAACACATCAAGTGGACAGTGATAATTATAGCTACTATAAATTAAATGTTAACTCTACAGTAAGCACTGAGTTAAATGCTTGCAATAAACCTGTGATTTTTTTAATGAAATAGAAATATATCAAGCTTTTTTCACATCCTAAAAATACCTACATACTACTAATCTCTACTAATCATCTACTACCTTCCTATAATCTTTGTCTACTAATTGCTTATTGGTAATCTCTGTCAATATTAGCTTGTGCTATCAACTCTTCCTTTGAAAGTTTCTTTAATCAATTTTGTTTCATTAGAGTTTTTATATATTTTTACTAGAGTTATGTGTAAAATGCATTTCATCACATGAAATCCTTCAATAATTCCATTCCATAACTTTCATCATAAAATCATTATATCCCATAAATAGTCCTTCACCTTCGGTCCTTGTTTATCTTTCTCTTTTTATCTCCTGTCCTTTATTCTTCCATAGATTATTGTCAACCAAAGAAAGTTGTAGGTGTCTCAGTGCATTAAACCTTTACATCTGTATGTTCCCTGTAAGGTTGCTTCTTTGTAGGAACTCACTTTCTTAAGAGTTCCCATCATTAACCGTCATTGAAGACTTATAATGAATTACACTGTCATAAACTCTTTATATTGGTTAACTCATTTGTTCTAAAACCAACACTACAAATTAGAAACTAGCATGATTTTATGAATGAGAAAACCTAGGCACATAAAGTTTGAATAGATTTCCAAAGTTAAAGAGTCGTCGCATAACAGAGAACTCATTCTTAATCACTTTATCATATTTGGATATTATTTCAGTTGCAATTTTTATGATGTCCAAGTTTTAAGCTTGTTCACCCCACAGTTTTTCCCTAGTGATCAGGATATATGTCTAGTTACTTCCCTGAATTGCTATTGTATCATGTTTCTACCTCCAAACTCTCACAAATCTGAAGTTATGTAATGTCTTTAAAATATACCAAATTAATGAATCAAATGAATTAACTGTATGTGTGACTATTATTGTATCCAAAGTGAGGTTTCCTTGTGGGCAGAGCATAAAAAGTGTACAATTTTGTTCTAGAAATGATATTAAAAAAGAGAAATCTCTTCGTTCCTATAGAAATTTGAAAGGAAAATTACAAACTAAGTGATTGACATTTTATTGACCACATATGCTAGGTAATAGAATATCAAATATATATTTTCAAATAGTTTATACATATGAAGGGAAGTTTAGAAATGGCAGTTTGTCCTACTTTCTGTTTATTCTTGAAAGAAAAAATGGTGCAGAATAGACACAATGACTGGAAAGAAGTAAATTATATGGAAGGATATGTATCAAAGCAGGAACACGCTCATGTCAAAAGTCTAGTTCTCTCTCCTGAAGGAATGGTTCAGGGGCAGATGGGGATTCTGATAAAAAGAAAGGCTTGGGATGCAGCATTGGGAGAGAGTGAATGAGGGGCAAATTCTGAGGCTCCACAGAATTAATACCAATGGTTAGCAGCGTCATCTGCACAGCCTGAAGATGCACTAGATTAAACTGAGAAAAAGTGTTGTGCTGAAGGAAAATACAGTTAAATGGCCAGGGAGTATACCAGAGAAGGGCATGGTAATCTAAACTAGAATGTCTATAACATGGGAAAAGCATAAGGCAACTGGAAATTACAAAGAAATGTAAAGAAGTACATACAGGTTAGGTCAATTTTTAGCCAACAATTTCAGGTGTTAGGTGTGGGTCTACCTCTTTGCTCTGTGAAATGGCAGAGGTCTAAATATTTTTGAGCCTCAATCATCTTATCTGTAAAATAGAGAAGCAATATCACAGCTGCTTTGTTAGTCAGGAGAATCAATTAGTTTTTGTTTTTAAAGTATTTAGTGCCTGATAAAGTCAATTGTCAATAAATGGTAGTTTATATCGCTATTGCTGCTGTTTTCTTTTTGCTTTCCAAAGCTCTGGTTACTTATTGTGAATGTCAGTTAACTTTTTTATTTTGTGCAGAAATAATTTTAAGTGGAAGGTCTTGAAAGTACTCAATGCAATTGAATTACTTCTTCAACATTTGACAGAGGGGTCTGAACATTTTGCTGTTTGGACTTTTTTTTTAAAACAAAATTACTTTTTCAGCATCTCTCCCCATTATTTCCAAGGTCAAAGAGACAGGAAGCACCACAGCAAAATCATTGAAGTGCTTGGAATCTTCGTATTATTACCACAGAGAACTCAGAGCTTTTGCCAGGTCCTGCAGACATGGAGATTTATTTGCTCTGGCAACTTTAATATTAAATCACTATGCAATCAGACAATATCACAACCAAATATTCATCATATTGGGAAGAATATGATTAGGGAATAAAAATCATAATGACATGTTTTATCAATTCTTATATATATGTAGTCAGAAAATAGGAGAGTCAAATTGAAATTTTAAATGTCACAAAGAATAGATAGTAGTAACAGGAATTCAATATAAGAGGACACCATCAATGCTGAAATTTTTAGTGTTTGAGGAAATTTCACCTATGTATATGTGTTATGATTATTAAGGCAATATTAAAACATTGAAGTCTCTTACCAATAGTTATACTCCTTTAAATCATACAAGTGAGGAATCCTGAGTTTTAGTTAACTATAATTGTTATTTAAATTTAAGAATACAACTCTAGCATTCCCCATTTTGGTGTACTGTTGGTATGTAGTTACAAATAATAAATTAGGGGTATTACCAAACATAGAGTTAATTTATGTTTTGGAAATATATCACACATATATGTAATATATAATGTTAAACATGTACATTCATATATAATAAGATGAATTACATTTCTATATTACTAAAGATAAGAGAAAATGTAATTATGTATTCTAAAACCCCAAATATAGCTTCATGTGAGCACATACTAGAGATGACAACATGTTTCGGTATATGTATACTGAATGCTCTAAAACTTTTCTTCTTGATCAATCACCTATACAATTGTCTTGTTCTCCATTTTTAAAAATTTAACACATATCTTCGTTAAATTTAGTGGGCACTGCAGAAGGTATAACTTTTTCGATTTTTTTGCTACAAATTTCTAGTGTCTAAGACAAACAAGTTAGATAAAAACTTTTTATTTTTTCATATCCTTTAAATATTTTTCAATCATGATTATCAACAGGACATGCGAAACTAGTTATATTTAAAAGCAAAAAAAAAAAAAAAAAAAAAAAAAAAAAAACTAAAACCCAAATGGAAACAAACTTTCAATTATGGGTAATGATGAGTGAATGTTCTCATTTGTGTTTTCCATGTCTTCCAATGTTGTACCTTGACTTTATATTTCAAAGTGAAATAAATGAAATTTCATCTACCATTTGGTTGTTTATAAATTGCTCACTATATTTATTTTAAAAATAATTAAAATTTGAAAATATGTATATGTTTACTATAAACAAGTCTGAACTGTAGCACAATATGGAAAATTGAATATATTCATCTAGTTAAGGTTTGCTAAGTACAAGAAAGTGGTGTATCATTTTTTATTTTATTGTAAATGTGATAGATTTCCTATTTTCTTTTTAGTAAATTCATTCGTGTAGTATAGGAGAATTATTGATTTAAGTATGTTGATCTTGTATCTGGCAATTTTACTGAATTTGCTTATCATCTACAAGTCTTCTGGTGAAGATTTTTATATCTTCTAGATATAGGATTATGTCACCAGCAAACATAGATAATTTGATTTCTTATTTTTTAATCTGTATCTCTTTAATCTCCTTTACTTGACTGATTTTTCTGGTGACCGTTTCAAGAAGTATATTGAATGGAAGTGATGAAAATGGACATCATTTTCATGTTCCTAACTTTAGGAGAAATGCTTTCAGTATTTCTCCCTTCAGTTTAATGTTGTCGTGTTTGTTGTATACAAGTCTTATAATGTTGAGGTATTTTCCTTCTATCTCTAGTTTCTTCAGCATTTCAAACATGAATGGGCGCTGCATTTTGCCACAGGCTTTTTCTGTATCTATTGAAAAGATCATATGATTTTTACCTTTAATTCTATTTATATGCTGAATTACATCTTTTTTATTTGCAAATATTGAAACAACCTCGTATCTCTGGGATGAAATCTATTTCACCATAGTGTACTATCTTCTTAATGTGTTTTCAATTATGGTTTTCTAATATTTTAGTAAGGATTTTTGCATCACTGTTCATCAGGGATAGTGGTCTATGGTTTTCTTTCCTTAATGTGTCTGATTTTGCTATCAGGGTGATACTGGTAATGTAGAATGAATTTGGGAGAGTTTCCTCCCTTTCTATTTCATGGAATGATTTGAGGAGAATTGGTATTAGTTTTTTGTTTGTTTGTTTGTTTTTTAAAGTCAAGTAGAACATAGCTGAGAATCTATCTGGTGCTGGCTTTATCTTGTTGGAAGGCTTTTAATTTCTTCAACAATATCTTTGTTTGATATTGGTCTCTTGACTTTTCCTATAATACTACAGTTCAATTTGAGTTCATCATATGTATCTACAAATTTGTCAGTATCTTCCAGATTTTCCAGTTAATGAAAGTAAATCTTCAAAGGTTTCCAATGATTCTCTGGGTTTCAGAAGTGCCTGTGGTGATACGTTCTTTTTCTTCCCTCATTTTGATGATTTGGGTTTCTCTCTTCCTCTTCTTAGTTTGGCTTTGAATTTATCAACCTCGTGTATCTTTTCAAAGAACCAACTCTTTACAGCATTAATCCTTTTTTTCTTAATGTAATTATTTTGGCTTTGATCTTAATTATTTCCTGTCTTCCACTAATTTTGGAATTAGTTTGTTCTTCTTTTTCTAGGGCCTTGAAGTGTGAAACAAGGAGGTGAAAGACCTCTACAATGGAAACTATAAAATGCTGAAGAATGGAATTAAAAAATACCTTGGAAGATGAAAAGATCTTTCAAGTTCTTGGGTGGGCAGGGTTAATATGATGAAATGGACATGCTACCTAAAACATTGTACAGATTCAATGCAACCTCCAACAAAATGCCAGTGACATTCTTCATAAAACCAGAAAAAGATGACCTTAAAATTCATTTGGAAGAACAAAAGTCCCAGAGTAACCAAAGCAATAATGAACAAGAGGAGCAGTGAAAGAAGCATCACAATATCCAATCTCAAATTATACTAGAGGGCTATAGTAACAAAAATAGCATGGTATTGACATCAAAATGATATATGGAGAACAATGGAATAGCATAGAAGACACAGAGAAAAACCCATATATATACAGTAGTCTGATAATAAATGTGAAAAATATGTTGAGGAAAGATAGAATTTAAAAAAAAATAGTGCAGGGAAAACAATACTTATATGTAGAAGAATAAAAGTATATCCTTGTCTTTCACCCTGAACAACAGTCAACTTAAAGTATACCAAACACCAGGAATTAGACCAGATGCTTTGCAATACTATAAGAAACAATGGACTCAACACTCCACCATTTTGGCACTGGCAGTGACTTCCTTGATAAGACCCCCAAAGTTCAAGTAATAAGATCCATGAATCAATGTTAGCATAGCATTAATTTAAGATTAAAAGGTTCTGCATAGCAAAGAAAACAAGAGCATAAAGAGACAACCTACAGAATGGGAGAAAATCTTTGCAAGCTATTTTTCCATCAGGGATTAATATCCGTAATATATAAAGAACTTAAAAACATTAAGAACAAAACCTCAAATTACCCAATAAATAAATGGACAAATGAACTAAACAGACATTTCTCAGAAGCAGAAATACAAATTGCCAACAAATATATGAGAAAGATTCAACATTCCTAGAAATCAGGGAAACGCAAAACAAAACTACATTGAGATTTCATTTCACTCCAGTTAGAATGGTAATAAGAATACAAATATTAATAAATACTGGCAAGTATCTAGGGAATAAGAAACATTCATGCATTGTTGGTGGAACTGAAAAGTAGTACAACCACTTTGGTTAAAAATATGGAAATTCATTAAAAGACTAGGAGTGAAACCTCAATGAGAATCATCTATCCCACTACTTTGTATTTATAAACAAGAATTACAATCAGCATATAATAGTAATACAGTCATATCAATATCTATAGCAGCACAGTTTACCCCAAAATGAAACCAGCTTAGATGTTGCATGAAAGGACAAATGGATAAAGAAAATGTGGTATATATACACAGAGTGGAGATTTTCCTAACCTTAAAGAAGAATAAAATTATGGCATTTGCTGGTAAATGGATAGAACTGGAGAACATCATGCTAAGTGAAATAAACCAGACTCAAAAAGTAAAGGATCAGTTGTTTAATCTCATATGTGGTGCTAGGTACAACAAGGGAAAATAGGGTGTCCCCTGAAAATAAAATATAGATTAATGAAGTAGAAAAGATGGGGAACAGGTAGAAGGTGGAGGAGAGGGGTAGTGAACATACCGGGGATTGCAAGGCAGTAAGTTATAGGTCATGCATGTATGATTATATCAAAATCAACACCACTTTTGTGTGTAAATATAAAGCACTATTTAAAAACCATTAAAAAAAAAAAAAAGAATCTGGTATAAGCCATAAGGTCCCAGACAGGAGAAAAATGATTAACACAGAACTTACAAAATTTTAATATGAGGACTTTAAATCTTGAAGAAGAGGAAGTCAATTCATGCTATTGAAAATACAAATTAATATTTTATTTTCCAAGAAATAATATGTATGCACACACAAGCACATATACACATACACAGGAGTTTTAAAGCATTTAATGTTTATGTTAAATTCTCATGAATTTGTTCTCTTTATTTTCCTCAGATTTTTATCACAATCTGAAGCTATGCTACTTAATTTTTTCTTTGTTTCCCTGATCACAAGCATAAAGTACACAGGAACAGTGTCCCTCTTTGGTTTATTACAATATCCTCATTGCATCCCAGCTTCAAGTCAGTTTTTAGCACATAATAAGTGTTCAAGAGATATTTATCCAATGAATAAATGAGTTGTTTCAAGTATTACAAAGATTATCCATATAAAGCCTTTAGCATGGCATTGTACACACACTAATCCCTCATAAAAAAGAGCTACTTATTGGTATTTTCTATTACATTTTATTGGTATTTGCTGTTACATTTAATTTGAAATGAATCAGAGTAATATGATCAGGGAAAGTTCAAAAGCAGAAGTGTACTTGATCTGGTTTTCAAAGGTAAATATTTTAATAAATAAATAGAGATGGAGAGGAGGGAATTCAAGGCAACAACAAAAAAGAAAAACCTGAATGAATTAGGGGGTGGAATATAAGACAGATATTATGGAGTGGAAATGATCAATATGAATAATCATATTGGTGCAAGCATGTGGGTTGAGGGGCCTTGCTCTAAAAAAAATGAGTGAAGGAATTTGGGCTTGATCCAAGTTAGGGGAGCACTGAGCTTCTAACTTTTAAATTTCTTCTATTAAGTTCCTTTTCACTCTTCGTATCAACCCTCTGCCTCATAAATGGCAGGATGAATGAATAACTAGGCTCCTCAACACATGGATGAAGAATAGTGTTCAAGGTAGTGATACAAGAAAATTGTGTCAGGGACATTCGTGTGGCTCATGGTGATCATGTTCAAAACCCAGTGCATAAGAAGACATCAACAGAGGCTAAATCAGAAGGTTACTTAAACAATTCAAGTATTAGGTAAGAAAGATCTAACCTACATAATTATCATCACGGCCAAAAGAGGGGGAAAGCATGAGAAATACCTTGAAGAAAGCCATGCTCACACGAGTGCTCATAATATGTGACTTTAATATATCATGTAAGCCAGACTCAGTGACACAGGTCTATAATCCCAGGAGGACTAAAGGCTGAGGTAGGAGGATCACAAGTTTGAGGCTGGCCTCAGAAATTTAGTAAGGCCCTAAGCAAATTAGTGAAATCCTGCATCAAAATAAATAAGTGCCCCTCAGTTTAATCCCTGGTACAAAAAAAAAAAAAAAAAAAAAAAAAAAAGGAAAAACAGAAGAAAAGTATCACATAAGATCTTCTATCATAGAATTTCTAGTGCTTTTATTAGTCTGTTGTGCTTTCATTATTTTAGACGTATGAAAAGTGCATTTTTTCCTAAATGTATATGTATCATCCTATTGCATTCAATTTACTGAAATATATTATCACAGGGGAAATTCTGATCACAGAAAGAAACACAGCTATTTGTTAAGGCAATAAAAATTGACAGTGTTCTTTAGAATCATATTTATTTAAAAATGTAATTATTTATTTAAATAAAATCACATGTATTTTAAAAAACCTAAGAATTCAAAGAAAATCAATAAGCCATTAGAGGTTTAGCTAAAAATTTACCACAAACATTTAAAGAACAGTACACCGTCTATAATTAGTGAGCAATCCCCCCAGCCACAGAAGTTTCCAAGTCATAATTGAGGATGAAGTGACATGAACTGACTGAATCTGAACAGGAGGTCATTCAAAGAAAGACAAGGAAAATTGTAGAGTCAAGGCCCCTGTGCTGTTAGAAAAAGCTATCATTATAATAAAGTATAATAGCACATTCTTAAAATACCCAAAGGCCTTTCTCATACCAAGGGTTAGCAAATGTCCTCATTATTCTCATATCAAAAGTGGCTCCAAAATGTAATATGAGGAACTGAGAAAGGGATGGGGACACCAGAATAAATTATGAAGTTAGTAGTAAGTTTTCATACTCTTTAAAAGGTCATTTTTAAACCCACCTCGCCCTGTCTCTCTCTCTCTCTCTTTTTTTTTTTTTTTTTTGTTGATTTGAATTTGACTTGATGGGAATTTCTCCTTTGATCAAAAGAGGGAAGAAAGCCTTAGCTTTCTATTAGACAAAAACCAGATATAGAAGGTCATCAAATAACATTAACCATGTACATTATCCATTCATTCATTCTCTCCCTGCACAGGCTTTTATTAATCATATATATATGTACATATATATATATATACTTTTTTTTCACCACCTGTCCATAGAATCTTAGATATTCTCCCAAGTGTTTATGTCTCCAGAGCCATCCCACTCCTTCACTTTACAGAGGTACCAGGTCTTATTCAAGATGCCTTGCTTAGTGCAGTGAGCATAGCAATCCCTTATTTGCTGAATGAACCAATCATGCAGGTCTTTAAAAATCTTCCAACATAAACTCCAGTAATCAACTTTCTTCCCATTTTAAAGTTTCTATCTCTTCTCAATCTCTTTTTCTTTTTTTAATTAATTTTTAAATTTGTTCTAATTAGTTTTACAGGACAGTAGAATGCATGCATTTATACATTTTGATAGATAATACATAAATGGAGTGTAATTTCTTATTTTTCTGATTGTACATACAGTAAGATCACATTGATCATGGAGTCATATATGTACATGAGCTAATAATGTCTTTCACTCTACTATCCTTCTATCCCCAAACCCCTTCCCACCCTGCACTTCCCTCTACCTAATCTAAACTAACTCTATTCTTCCCTAGCACCACCCCCTTATGGTGAATTATCATCTGCATATCAGAGAAAAAATTAGGCTTTTGGTTTTCAGGTTTGGCTTATTTCACTTAGCATGATGTTCTCCAACTCCATCCATTTATCAACAAATTCCATTTAAAAAGCTGGGTAACATTCTTTAAAGCTGGGTAACATTCCATTGTAAATATTCACCACATTTTCTTTATCCGAATGCAAAATGGTGTAAGCATATGGAAAGCAGTGTGGAGATTCCTCAGAAAACTTGGAATGGAACCACCAGTTGACCCAGCTATCCCACTCTTGGGTTTATACCCAAAGGACTTAAAATCAGCATACTACAATGACACAACCACATCAATGTTTATAGCAGCTCAGTCTCTTTTTATTTCAAGAAAAATGGTATTAAGTCATGTTCTGCATTTTTGATGCTCTTACTGGGCCCTCTGTGTTATCATCTCTCCTTTAAAAGACTTCAGGTATCACTTTTTCCTCATTCATCTTTAAATCTCATTGCATTTGTTCTACAACTTTGAAACTCACATTATCCTAAAAACTTTTAAATGCATTATTCAATTGAATCCTTATTATAGAAAGGTTGAGACTATTGCTGTTATATAACAATCTACATGTCAGATACTGAGATACTGAGTATTGAATACTTATTCTAACATTCCACCTTCAGTTGCTACTAGTGTTGAGGTTCTAAACAAAGCCTGTTTTTAGAGTTTGAACCATGAGTCAGTATTCACACTCAGGTGTGCCACCCACCCTCTGTTTAATGCCTTTTAATCTGTTTTAAAATAAATACTCTATAGAAAGTTAATTCAAGAATGACTAGTAAGTGACTCACAGATAAATCCGATGACATTTCCCCATTCCTCCATCTAGCTCAACTTTGTGTATATGTGATCAAATTTTTCTTCTTGGTATATTTGTCTCTAAGGATTCTTTTAATATTAAGTATGTTAATGTTATTTATTATTATTGTAGGTATATTTGTCCCTCTGATTCCCTTTTTTTTCTTACTCATTTCTTCAGACAATGCTAAAGCACAATTTCCATATTTCTCTACACATTCTAGATTATTATTTCATTGGCATTCATAAATTTATAATTACATATGTTCTGGTAATTATAAAATCTATCACTTTAAGTCTTGTACATATCCTGAGCCCTATTATGCTTTTTAAGTGTTGTTGAACCACAGAAAGACTGAACATTTCCTAAATGCACCAAATTTTCTCATTTATCTTTTCCTTTGCCTCAACTGTAACTCTCTTGAAGACTTCTTTACCTGACTAATTTTAAGTTACTTTCAAGATTCAAGTTTAAAAGCGTCTTTGACACTCATGATTCACTCATACCTAACTTTCTGGGTCAAAAACTCTACTAGTTCCCCAATATCTTTATTTGATTCTCTTACAAATGTGCTGATTTTTCTAAATGTAGATGACTGTTCTTTCAAGGCAGAGAATGTCATGTAATGATATTTGAGTCAAAGGTATGTAAGCAGATATGCCCATATGAGTTCTTCAATTTTTTCTTCCATTTAATCCTAACACAAAACCTTTGAATTCAGACACGATTCTCTTGGTAACATCCTCCTTCATGTTGGCTAAAGGATAGAAAGTAGTGATATGCATCATAAGGCAGCAGTCAAACATGATGAAGAAGCAAATATCCATTGGACTCTATTATTTGACTTGTTTTATTTCTTTTACATGTAATGCCATTTAACATATTAAATCCATAATAGTGAATGTATTATGATGGAATTAAGTGACCTAACAATAATTTTCTTAAGAAAAATAGAAATTTGTTTCTCAGTCACAAAATAATTCAAGTGATAGTCCAGGATCAGTAGAATCTCTGCTGTCCATGGATAACTATGAGAGTATAAAGCAATACATACCAATCTGAGTAATTCAGTCACCCATTGTCAGGTGCTTCTGACTGGCTCAGAGAAAAGACAAGTTCCTTCTACTTATCATACCTTCTTGAGAAATGTATCACATGGCTACAATCAACTGCCAGGAAGGCTTCAAAACAGAGAATCGACATAGTCTCAGCAAGGAGGATAAATTTAGAAATCCAATTAGTGCTTTATGGACTGAGTGCTCTATTCTTTTCAGAATATGTTTCTTTCTCTTTCTCTTTCTCTTCAAATTCAACTGAAAACTCTAAATAGGAATACAATTTTTGGTTTGTTCTGGGTTATTTACCTCCAGTTACTACAAAAGTATTGAGTACACAGCAGGTGTTTACCTGATATTTTTAAGACAAATTAAATTGATGAAATAATTTTTAATAGATTGTCTGGATTTTGTTGATAGCCATGGTCTTTACATACTAAAATTTAGGCATGGTAATCCCAGTTTTAGGGTTTTAAGTAAATGAAGGGTTTATTAAAGACATTTTAGACTTCTTAAAATAAGAAATGTTTCCATGTTTGGGTCTCTCTTTTGGATGAAACATTATGTAACTAACCCTCTTTTCTAGAACATGGTCAATACTTTGTGATAGCATTACCACAACTTTTTTTTTTTTTTTTTTTTTTTTTTTTTTTTTTTTATTTATTTTTCCAAACTTCATTCTCATTATGTATAATTGCTTTTGTCACAAGTTTAATTTACAATGTATTTTCTTATTATTTTCAGAGTTTAAAACCATTTTAATTTATGGTATTTTTAAGATTATTATTTCATAACTTATGGAATGAAAGAGAGAAGTATTGTCATTAGAACACATCAGTTCTTCTTACTCTACCTGCACCACGTTGGTGACCTCAGACTACTTACATTATTTGCTTCGCTTTTCACTTTTAAATTAATTAAATGAATTGTACTTGTAACGCACTTAAATTATTATTTAGTATTTAATAAGCACTATGACTTTATTTCTGTATAGAAGCACAGACCCTGACAGCTAATATGTATGAATGAATAAATCTGAGGTCAGTCACTTATATCCACAATTAATTATTTGTGTGCAGCCCTAAATTATCACAATCTCTGAGCTTCAATAACCTTATCTTTTTTTTTTTTTCTTTTTATTGTAAACAAATGGGATACATGTTGTTTCTCTGTTTGTACATGGCGTAAAGGCATACCATTTGTGTAACCATAAATTTACATAGAGTAATGTTGTTTGATTCATTGTTATTTTTTCCCTTCCCCCCACCCCTCCCACCCCTCTTTACCCTCTATACAGTACTTCCTTCCTCCATACTTGCCCCCCTCCCTAACCCTAACTCTAACCCTAACACTAACCCTTCCCTCCCCCCCATTATGTGTCATCCTCCACTTATTAGCGATACCATTCGTCCTTTGGCTTTTTGAGATTGGCTTATCTCACTTAGCATGATATTCTCCAATTTCATCCATTTGCCTGCAAATGCCATAATTTTATCATTCTTTATGGCTGAGTAATATTCCATTGTATATATATATACCACAGTTTCTTTATCCACTCATCAATTGAAGGGCATCTAGGTTGGTTCCACAGTCTGGCTATTGTGAATTGAGCAGCTATGAACATTGATGTGGCTGTATCTCTGTAGTATGCTGATTTTAAGTCCTTTGGGTATAGGCCAAGGAGTGGGATAGCTGGGTCAAATGGAGGGTCCATTCCAAGTTTTCTAAGGAATCTCCACACTGCTTTCCAGAGTGGCTGCACTAATTTGCAGCCCCACCAGCAGTGTATGAGTGTACCTTTCTCCCCACATCCTCGCCAACACCTGTTGTTGCTCGTATTCTTGATAATCGCCATTCTAATTGGGGTGAGATGGAATCTTAGGGTGGTTTTGATTTGCATTTCTCTTATTACTAGAGATGTTGAGCATTTTTCCATATGTTTGTTGATTGCTTGTAGATCTTCTTCTGTGAAGTGTCTATTCATTTCCTTAGCCCATTTGTCCACTGGATTATTTGATTTTTTGGAGTGGAGTTTTTTGAGTTCTTTATAGATTCTGGAGATTAGTGCTCTATCTGAAGTATGATTGGCAAAGATATTCTCCCACTCTGTAGGCTCTTTCTTCGCATTGCTGATAGTTTCCTTTGCTGAGAGAAAGCTTTTTAGTTTGAATCTATCCCAGTGGTTGATTCTAGCTTTTATTTCTTGTGCTATGGGAGTCCTGTTAAGGAAGTCTGGTCCTAGACCAACAAGGTGAAGATTTGGACCTACTTTTTCTTCTATAATCTGCAGGGTCTCTGGTCTGATTCCGAGGTCCTTAATCCATTTTGAGTTTAGTTTCGTGCATGGTGAGAGATATGGGTTTAGTTTCATTCTGTTGCATATGGATTTCCAATTCTCCCAGCACCATTTGTTGAAGAGGCTATCTTTTCTCCATTGCATATTTTTGGCACCTTTGTCTAGTATGAGAAAATTGTATTTATTTGGGTTTGTGTCCGTGTCCTCTATTCTATACCATTGATCTACCTTTCTATTTTGGTACCAATACCATGCCGTTTTTGTTACTATTGCTTTGTAGTAGAGTTGAAGATCTCGTATTGCAATACCCCCTGTTTCACTCTTCCTGCTAAGGATTGCTTTAGCTATTCTGGGTTTCTTATTCTTCCAGATGAATTTCATAATTGCTTGCTCTATTTCTGTAAGGTACGTCATTGGGATTTTAATTGGAATTGCATTGACTTTGTATAGCACTTTAGGTAGTATGGCCATTTTGACAATATTAATTCTTCCTATCCAAGAACATGGAAGATCTTTCCATCTTCTAAGGTGTTCTTTAATTTCTTTCTTTAGTGTTGTATAGTTCTCATTGTAGAGGTCTTTCACCTCTTTTGTGAGATTGATTCCCAAGTATTTTATTTTTTTCGAGGCTATTGTGAATGGGGTAATTTTCCTAATTTCTCTTTCTGAAGATTCATCACTTATGTATAAAAATGCGTTGGATTTATGGGCATTGATCTTGTAACCTGCTACTTTACTGAATTCACTTATGAGTTCTAAGAGTTTTCTGGTGGAATTTCCAGGTTCCTCTAAATATATAATCATGTCATCAGCGAACAGGGATAGTTTGAGTTCTTCTTTCCCAATTCGTATCCCTTTAATTTCTTTGGTTTGTCTAATTGCTCTGGCCAGAGTCTCAAGAACGATGTTGAATAGAAGTGGTGAAAGAGGGCATCCCTGCCTTGTTCCAGTTTTTAGGGGGAATGCTTTCAGTTTTTCACCATTTAGAAAGATATTAGCCATGGGCTTAGCATAAATGGCGTTTACAATGTTAAGGAATGTTCCCACTATCCCTATTTTTTCTAGTGTTTTGAGCATGAAGGGGTGCTGTATTTTATCAAATGCTTTTTCTGCATCTATTGAAATAATCATGTGATTCTTGACTTTAAGTCTATTAATATGGTGAATTACGTTTATTGATTTCCTGATGTTGAACCAACCTTGCATCCCTGGGATGAAACCCACTTGATCATGGTGCACTATCTTTTTAATATGTTTTTGTATGCGATTTGCTAAAATTTTGTTGAGAATTTTTGCGTCGATGTTCATTAAGGATATTGGTCTGAAATTTTCTTTCCTTGATGAGTCTCTGTCTGGTTTAGGTATCAGTGTGATATTGGCTTCATAGAATGAGTTTGGGAGGTTTCCCTCCTCTTCTATTTTATGGAATACTTTGAGAAGTATTGGAATGAGCTCTTCTTTAAAGGTTTTGTAGAACTCGGCTGAGAACCCATCTGGTCCCGGACTTTTCTTTGTTGGTAGGCTTTTGATGACTTCTTCTATTTCAGTACTTGAAATTGGTCTATTTAAATTGTTTATGCCCTCCTCGTTCAGTTTAGGCAATTCATATGTCTCTAGAAACCTGTTGATGTGTTCGAAATTTTCTATTTTGTTGGAGTATAGATTTTCAAAATAGCTTCTAATTATGTTTTGTATTTCAGTCCTGTCTGTTGTGATATTTCCTTGTTCTTTCCGAATTTTAGTGATTTGGGTTTTCTCTCGTCTTCTCTTTGTTAGTGTGGCTAAAGGTTTATCAATTTTGTTTATTTTTTCGAAGAACCAACTATTTATTTTGTCAATTTTGTGTATTGTTTCTTTTGTTTCAATTTCATTGATTTCAGCTCTGAGTTTAACTATTTCCTGTCTTCTACTACTTTTGGTGCTGTTCTGTTCTTCTTTTTCTCGGGCTTTGAGCTGTAGTGTTAGGTTGTTTATTTGTTGAGTTTTACTTCTTTTATTAAATGCGCTCCATGAAATAAATTTCCCTCTAAGTACTGCTTTCATAGTGTCCCAGAGATTTTGATATGATGTTTCTTTGTTCTCATTTACCTCTAAGAATTTTTTAATTTCCTTCCTAATATCTTCTGTTATCCATTCATCATATAATAGCATATTGTTTAATCTCCAGATGTTGGAATAGTTTCTGTGTTTTACTCTTTCATTTATTACTAACTTCAATCCATTATGATCTGATAGAATACATGCTAGTTTCTCTATCTTCTTGTATTTGCTAACATTAGCTTTGTGGCATAATATATGGTCTATTTTAGAGAAGGATCCATGTGCTGCTGAGAAGAAAGTGTATTCGCTCTTGGTTGGATGGTATATTCTATAAATGTCCGTTAAGTCTAAATTATTGATTGTGTTATTGAGATCTATGGTTTCTTTGTTCAATTTTTGTCTGGAAGATCTGTCCAGTGGTGAGAGAGGCGTGTTAAAATCACCTAGTATTATTGTGTTGTGGTCTATTTGGTTTCTGAAATTGAGAAGGATTTGTTTGACATACATAGATGAGCCACTGTTTGGGGCATAGATGTTTATGATTGTTATATCTTGCTGATTTATGCTTCCCTTAAGCAGTATGAAATGACCTTCTTTATCCCTTCTGACTAATTTTGGCTTGACGTCCACATTATCGGAAATGAGGATGGATACTCCAGCTTTTTTGCTGAGTCCATGTGCATGGTATGTTTTTCCCCATCCTTTCACCTTTAGTCTATGGGTATCTTTTTCTATGAGGTGAGTCTCTTGCAGGCAACATATTGTTGGATCTTTCTTTTTAATCCAGTCTGCCAGTCTATGTCTTTTGATTGATGAATTCAGGCCATTAACATTCAGGGTTATTATAGAGAAATGATTTGGTTTCCCGGTCATTTGGTTCATTTTTAAAATTTTGTTTATTTATTTGTTTGACACAATTTGTTTCCTCCTTTATTTGACAATTCCTTTAGGATAATTCCTCCCTTTGCTGATTTGCTTCTTTGTTTTTCATCTCTTCCTCATGGAATATTTTGTTGAGAATGTTCTGTAATGCTGGCTTTCTTTTTGTAAATTCTTTTAGCTTTTGTTTATCATGGAAGGATTTTAGTTCATCGTCAAATTTGAAGGTAAGTTTTGCTGGGTATAAGATTCTTGGTTGGCATCCATTTTCTTTCAGGGCTTGAAAAATGTTGTTCCAGGCCCTTCTAGCTTTTAGGGTCTGGATTGAAAAATCTGCTGATATGCGTATTGGTTTCCCCCTGAATGTAATTTGGTTCTTTTCTCTCACAGCCTTTAAATTCTGTCTTTATTTTGTATGTTAGGTATTTTCATTATAATGTGCCTTGGTGTGGGTCTATTGTAATTTTGTGTATTTGGAGTCCTATAAGCCTCTTGAACTTGATTTTCCATTTCATTCTTCAGATTTG
Organism: Sciurus vulgaris; assembly: GCF_902686455.1. Lineage (NCBI taxonomy): Eukaryota > Metazoa > Chordata > Mammalia > Rodentia > Sciuridae > Sciurus > Sciurus vulgaris. The sequence continues at coordinate 121,062,340 of NC_136469.1, read as the reverse complement.
GGAAATTTTCTGATATTATTTCATTGAATAAATTGTTCATTCCTTTGGCTTGTTTCTCTAGGCCTTCCTCAATCCCAATAATTCTTAAATTTGGCCTTTTCATGATATCCCATAGTTCTTGGAGATTCTGTTCATGATTTCTTACCATCTTCTCTGTTTGTTCAACTTTGTTTTCAAGGTTAAATATTTTGTCTTCAATGTCTGAGGTTCTGTCTTCCAGGTGTTCTATCCTATTGGATATGCTTTCTATGGAGTTCTTAATTTGGTTTATTGTTTCCGTCATGTCAAGGATTTCTGTTTGGGTTTTTTTTCAATATCTCTAACTCTTTATTGAAATGATCTTTTGCTTCCTGTATTTGCTCTTTTAACTGTCGATTGGTGCGATCATTCAATGCTTGCATTTGCTCTTTCATCTCATCGTTTGCTTCTCTGATCATTTTAATTATGTACATCTGAACTCCTTTTCTGTCATTTCTTCTGCCATGCTGTCATTGGGTTTTATTGATGTAACATCTAGATTTGTTTGCAGCATTTTCTTTCCTTGTTTTCTCATATTGTTCAGGTATCAGTGGACCGCTGAGATATTGCAGATTTCCTCTATTGACTTACAATGTCCCTGAAGATTTCTATATATATCCCCCCTTAGCCTTCAGTAGGCTGAAGTCATGGAGGAAGTTGATAATGCGGTGCTCCACAAGGAAGCTGCCTCTCTAGGAGTGGTGGCCTTCAGGTGGGGTATAATCCCTGCTAGTGGGCAGAGGTGCCTCCACTTGTTGACCAATGGTCATCCAAAGGGGACCTAGGCTGCGGGCTGAGGCACGGCCTGTTTGGGCCTGAGTCTCTGGTTTTACCGTCCTTGTGGGGAAACCTCACCCAGCAGGGAAGACTCACCCGGTGGGGAGGTCTTGCTGGTCAGTTCCCTCCTAGAGGTTCCCCTCAATTTACAGCTACCGCCTGGGCTGGGCTGCCTTCCTCTGCAAAGTTCCCAGGGGCCCGGCCCTACCTCCTGGGCCTGGGAGCCTCACCCTTCGCAGATGACTCTCCTTAGGCTGCCCCTCCTCAGAGAATTTGCCCGCAGGCCTGGAACCTTCGCTCTGCCCTAAGCCTGTCTCTGTGCGGCTCTTCCACCCAGAAGCCTCCTAGATCCTGGGACCCTGCTCTGCACCTAATCACCTGGCTGTGTGGCCCCTCCTCTGAGCCGCCACCTGGGGCCCCGAACAATCGCTCTGAGTCCCAGCGACCCGCCACAGGCCTCTTCCTCCAGACAGCCGCCCAGTATTCTGGTGCGGTCACTAGGAGTCCAAGAAAGTCCCTTCGTGCCTCCTCCTCCCACCAACCACTCGTAGCCCTGGGCAATCAATCACACTGAGTCGAAGTGACCCTCCCCGTTCCTCCTCCTTCTCCAGATAACCCCCCGGGTGTTCTGGAGCGGTCGCTCTGAGTGGCTCTGAATCCACGTGACCCGCTGCACAGGTCCTCTGGGCAACTGCCCGGAGCTCTGGTGCGGCCACTCAAGACCAAGCGTCCCACCACGCTTCTCCTCCAGGCAGCCCCCCTGTGTTCAGGAGCTGTCACTTTAAGTCCAAACAACTCACCACTCGCCTTCTCCTCTGAGCAGCCACCTGGAGCGCTAATGCAGTCACTGCGAGTCCACACAGCCCGCCGCGCTCCTCCTTCTCCTCCTCCTACTCCTCCGGGCAGGGCCCGGGGTTCAGAAGTGGTCTGAGTCCAAGCAGCTCACCACGCCGCCCCTTCTCTGGCAACCGCCTGTAGCTCTGGTGTAGTCACCCGAATCCAAGCGGCCGCGCTCCTCTTCCTCCTCGTCGTCCTCAGGGCAGGCCCCGGGGTTCAGAAGCGTCGTTCTGAGTCCAAACAGCTCGCCGCGCAGCTTCTCCTCTGGCAACCGCCTGCAGCTCCGGTGCAGTCACTCCGAATCCAAGTGGCCACGTTCCTCCTCCTCCTCCTCAGGGCAGGCCCCGGTGTTCTGAGTCCACACAGCTCTCTTCGCCACTCCTCCCCTGGGCAGCCGCCGGAGCCCCAGTGGTGGCTCCGAGTCCCAGCGCTGTGCCGAGCGGCCTCCTTTACGGCGCTCCCAGCTGTCGGAGTTCACTGCTCCAGCGGGGGGAGGGGCGTCTCGCCGGCAGCTCTACTTCACAAAGTTTCCTGCGTTCCGGGACCACTGTCCCATCCGGGATGCCTCCCCAGGGGGTGAGAGTCACCCGGCTGCTTTGAGTTGGTCCCAAGCGTCCCAATATCTCCTCTTTTGAATCCTGAGTCCTGGAGCAACATGAAATGCAGCCACCCTCTAGGCCGCCATCTTGAAAAAAAAACCCCCAATCCATTACCACAACTTTAAACTGAACTTTGATGTATACATTATGAGCAGCATTTTAAATTGCTTTATAACTCTCTCCAACATATTCTAATTGAATGAAAAATGCTTCATTGTGCTCTTAATTTATACAGTTCACAAAAAATGTTTAGACATTAAGCTGCTAATGCCTTGTTTCCCAGAATTGCTTTTATTATTTATTATTAGAATAGACCTCAGTAATTTACCCTAATAACTGAGAGACTCACTAGAGATCACTGAATTTGGCAGTTTAGTTAGTGAACAAATAAATATGAAAAACATCAACACTGCTCCACCACAAAATGTGCTTTATTCATTATTGTGATAAGTGTAGTTTAATTATAATCATCTATGGTAATGTTTCACAGTACGCTAATAAACACATTGCCATATTTCATGAAATTAATGAAATCTTAGAAGAAAAATTGTTTGCTAAATTTGTCCCAGTTTTCAGAGAAAAACGTGTAAATCTGTGATTCAGTACACTTTGCATTACTTTTGGTCCAGGAAAATTGGTCCTATTTTGTGTGGTATTATCTGACTCATTTCTATTGTTTATTATCTATATATTCTCTATTAGTAATGGAGATTCATGAAAACCGATTTGCTCCATCGCACACACATTGTTCATATTATGAAGAAATATGTATTTAGGTAAATTCTATGTAGAAACTACATGCTTTTAAATGGAAAGATTTTTCAATAAAATTTAGAATTTGTAGTAAATTAAAATATACAATTTTGTCTTTGTCCTTGATCTCCTGAGCAAAAAGAATTCATGCACATGGAAATAAATTGTTCTTTTCCAATTTTATAATTTCCAGCATGTACTTTTGTTTAATGTTAGGAAAACATATTTAGAATCATTTTCAAATTGTGAAAAGGCCAGTCAAGATGGTTAAATAGAGTTATTTTGTTGTTTTATTTTCAATTTTAAGTTATGCACCATAATTCCTAAATATTAAAGGGATCATTGCTGTGTTACTAAAGTGAAATTATAGATCAACTGACTTATTAACACATCCATTTAATATTTAAGAGTTCACCCATTCAGTTCTTGTTACCTGTGATGGTAAAACAGCGGAAAAGGAAAGAAACAATAACTCTTGCCTTCATGGAACTTATTTTCTAATCAGAGTGACAGAAAGAAAGGACATCTATAACTTAGGTACAGGTTAAAGAATAATATGAGTTGAGGAAAAATTTAAAAAGTAAAAGGAAAAGTTGAATTGGGAGCAATTTCAGGACAGGATATCAGTGAGGGTGACATTAGAAAAAATAAATGACAGTAGTGAGGAAATAAATTCTGCTTCAGTCTGAAGGAGGTGTTTTCTAGCCAGAACCAATTTAGAGCATGGACTTTGTATTGGAGGAGTAAGGGCTAGTGTTACTGAATGACAAGAAGCAAGTGAGTAGGAGATGTTTTGGTAAAATAACAGGGGATCAGATCGAGTGGTTTAATAGGCTTATTCTTCCTTATACTATCTTTGTGATTCATATTTCATATATTGTGAACTACTTTGACATAAATATATCACTAAATTGTTTTTTCACTTCTCTCTGGGATGAATAATTTATAAAGAGCCCCCTACTAAAAAGGTACAACTTAAATATGCACTAAAGGACTAAAGGATAGAGTTGTTCAGATAATTTTTTAAAGTATTTTCTCAAACTTTACAACAGTTACCTTATTTAAAATACATAATAAATTTTATATTTTCACATTATTTATTATATGAATGTAGCAAAAAATTTCTTAAATGTCTAAAACCACATTATATGGCAAAAAATGATGAATTGATTGTGTGAAATTATGATAAGGTAAGAAAAGATATTTAGAGTTTCAAAAATAATTTTATGTTCTTATTAGTACATTATAGTTATATGTAATATTGGAGTTCATTATGATATAATTATACATTTGTAAAATATTATTTGTTCCACTTTGTCACTAGTACTTCCTCTTTATCTCACCTGTGCCATGCCCTGTTCTCTTTCCCGTCTTCTACTGTTCCTCCTTCTACTTATTTGTAGGGTTTTTAAAATTATATATGTGAAATTCACTATGGTACATACATGTTTTCATAGTATAATTTGGTCCATTTCATTCTAGTCTTTATCCCTTTCCTGACCCCCTTTCCTCCCTCTAATTACCCCTTCTCTGCTACACTGATCTCCCTTCTGTTTTGATGGTACTCCTCTGTCTCCGACCCATTCCAATTTTCCTTATTTTGGTGTTGCTTCTTCTGCATTTGAAAGAAAACTTTTTACCCTTGACTTTCTGAGTCTGGCTCATTTCACTTAGAATGATGTTACCCAGTTCCACATATTTATTTGCCAGAAAATTCCAAATTTCATTCTTCTCTATGGCTAAGAAAAACTTCATTGTGTGTATATACCACATTTTCTTTATCCATTCATCATTTGATGGGTAGTTGATTCCCTAACTTTACTACTGTGAGTTCTGCTGCTATAGACATTAATGTGCCTGAATCATCATCAGATGCTATTTTAATTTTTTGGATAAATAACCAGCAGTGAGATAGCTCGATCTTATGATGAATCCATTTCTAGTCTTTTGAGGAATTTCCATACTGCTTTCCAGAGTGGTTACTAATTTTCAGTACCACCAACAATGTATGAGTATAATCTGTTGAGAAAGAAATAAGGGGAACTATTCCATTCATATGAGTCTCAAACACACATAAACAAACACAAAGAATGTTGTAAAAGTCTTCTAGACAAAGAAAAAACACAGAATAGCCAAAGTAGTATTGAGTGAGAATAGTGATACAGAAGCATCATGATTCCTGATTTCAAGTTATGCTACAGAGTTATAGTAACAAAAACAGCATGCTATTGACATCAAAACAGACATGAAGAACAATGGAATAAAATACAAGAGACAAAGACAAATACTCTTAGATACAGAAGTCTGATGTCAAGTCTACAGAGTTGACATAAACATAAGTTGAAGAAAATATAGTCTTTATAACAAATAGTGCTGGCAAAACTATATATCCATACACAGAATGCTAACACTTGATCCCCATCTTTCACCCTACACAAAAGTCAACTCAACAGGATCAAAACCAGGAATTATACCATAAACTTTGCAATTTCTGGAAGGAAACCTAAGGTGAACACTACAACATATTGACACATGCAATAACTTCCTTAAGAAGACCCCCAAAGTGCAATAAATAAAAGTAAGAATCATTAAGTGTGATACCACTAAATTATAAAGTTTCTGCATAGCAAAGGAAACAATTTAAAACAAGAGGAAAGATGGGAGATCTTTGTAAAATGTTCTTCTGATAGGGGGTTAATATCCATAATTTATAAAGAACTCAAAAAATCCACACCCCAAAATCAAATAACCCCATTAATAAATGAGCAAGAGAACTAAACAGACACTTCTCAAAAGAAGAAATAAAAATGCCCAGCAAGTATATGAAAAAATATTTGCAGGGGCACCTGGCTCTCCTTGCAGTGCTTGACAGAGTTCCACTCAAGGATGATTGCAGAGACTCATCCTAAAAGGATTGTAGCCAGATGTATGCCTCCCTAGCTTGGATGTTATTCTGTGGAGTTTTCCTAATAATATATTACTCACTTCAGTCTGAGGATCTTGCTAGAGGTGATGGGAATAATTCTACAAATTTCCAGAAAAACATCACGAAGACAAAACACATGTTGAAACCCTGTGATGTTAACCTCACTACAGGAGAATGTTTTTATTATGTTAAAAATCAAACACTGCATTTACTGGCACAGCCAGAATCTGTTGGGGCACAGAAATTTATAGATAACAATGTTTCCCCAAGTTCTAAACACAAAGCACCTCCCACAGTAGCTACTAGATATGGACTAGCTTATTTTATCTATGGCAAGCCCTGGTACCCCCCTAAAGGCAAGCCCGTAGAGAAGGTAGATATAGATCTCCCCGTCTCCTACAGGGTGGTTTAATCCAGATGATGGTTGTGTTTATGTGTGGTGGTAAGGTAAAAAAATAAGGTTTCACAACATTCCTTCCTTCCTACAAAGAATAGGTCACCCCTATAATAAACATTGGTACATAATGCACTATTCTGGGAAAAAGAGCTACATAAGACAATGTAATCTATTCAGTAAAAAAACTTGGCCACGAGAACCACTGCGACCGCTGCCCTCCTGTAGCCCTTAACTCAGCAATTTAGGTATTAACCAGATGGACCTAGTAGAAATGGTCACATGAGATTATTTGTCTATCGCTTTACCGCACAAATAGTAAGAATAGTCTTAGGTCAATTAGAGTTTAGATATTAAGGAAATGAACATTGTATTAGCTCATTGACGTAGTTAGAAATGCTTAAAATAATTGTGATTAAGTAAGGATAATCTGTAAGGTTACTGTTTTCTCATAATCTTTTGGTAAAAACAATTTCTGCGTATGCTTTGGAAACTTCTTTGATTTTATTAATCATAAGCCTGTTATCATAGCCTGAAGAAAAATGTATATAAACCCAGCCTTCCCCAGAATAAAGTGGGATTGATTGCACCAGAACTAGAGTCTGTGTCTTTCATTCTCCATCCATCGCCGACGCTGTCTCCCCGTGCCCCGTTTACCAGTGTGGAACCCATGGACTCCTGCTAGGGCTGGATCCCAGCAAATATTGAACATTCCTAGCAATCAGGTTAATGCAAATCAAACTACATTGAAATTGCATCAAACTCCAGTTAGAATGACAAGCATTAAGAATACAAATAATAATAACAACTGGCAAGGATGTGGTGGAAAAAAATATACTCAAAAATCTTCAAGGCAATGTTATCTGCAATATACCAATGACAAGAAGACTCACAAACATCAATAGAAAAATGTACAAGAAAGAAAGTTCATTATAATTTACAGACCTAAAGCAATATGCAGGAGAAGAAGGGAAACATGAATGTGACTTTGGAGAAATAATTAAAATAATTGGGAATGAGAGACCTGAAATTTTAAATTAAGAAATAAAAGATACATTTGAGTACCAAAGTACCAATAATTTGTAACAAGATAGTACTAAGTGTTGATAGAAAAGGACTCATAAAGAAACATGCATTTCCTCTTGTTGGGAATATAGAATCTTGACGAAATTTAATGCCTTGGTGCTACTTACTTGCATTCAGGATACACACCAATTTTACCATAGCAATGCCAATCACTGTTTCTACATTGAAGTAATTTTCATATACATCATCATAGAACATTGAGAATTGTAGAACACTGAGAAAGATGTTTATGGCAGTGTTGCTTACTCTTTGCGGTTCCAAAATCCATGGATATTTGTCACCGCCTGCAGCAACAACTTGCATGGGTCTTATGGGTGGTGGAGTGGAAACTGAGGCACTTCTACTATCTTTCTCTTTGGTGCACTGCTTTCTTGCTTGTTTACTTATAGATGATAGAGGAAATGAGGTTTACTTGCTTTGAGAGGAGAGAGAGACTCCGCTTATCAGAGAGAAAGAAACTTTGCTTAAGAGAGAAACTTTGAGAGAAAGACAAGCTTTGCTTAGAGCTTAGAGGAAGAGACTTGCTACACCTAAAAGTCCTGCATCTTGTGAACTAAGGGTACGTCCACCCTGTGCCCTAGTGATGCGTTTCAGTTCTCCATTCCGCGACCTGCCTTCCACTGCTGCCCCTACTCGCTGCTGCGTTTTTCCTTCTAGCTGCACCTTGCGTGTTTTTCCTTTCTTCTGGCTGCTGTTGCATGTGTCCCTACTAACTGCTGCGTGTGTCTTCTTCTCCTGCTTTTCTGCTAATGGCTGCTGTCTGTGTCTCACTCTACCTACGCTTATATCACCTCCAGGAGGCGGAGAGCGGGGCCACGCCTCTTACGCAAAGATTAGGCAAGACGCTCCGAGCAGGCAATTAGTGCTGGAGAACACATGCGCATACATTGTGTGCGTGGACGAGAAAATCACCTGAGTGTGCTTATGTCAATTAACCTCCTCGCTGCCGATGTGATCAGGCGCCATCCCGGCGCCGCCAACATGGCACAGCCCCCAACAGGCAGCACTATTTGATAAGTTTTACATCTTCAGTTTCTACTACCAGATAGATATATGTAATGCAGAAAATGCTGAAGTTAGAAGCATTTTAACAAATTTGTCTTGTTCACAGAGCTCATTGTCATGACTTGTCTTGGCATGTGCACACACATAATTTAAGTCACCTCAATGCTAACCAAAATCACAATATATTAAATAATGAAAATCAATACCTTAAAATCATAATAGGATAAATTAACTTATAGTGATATAATCATATGTTTTTAAGGAATATTTAAAAGGAAACACTCTGAAATTAAATACCATTTACCAGAAACATAGTCAATATAATGCTTCTGTTTTAAAATAAGCTCTTCCCAAGATTGAAAAAAAAGGGTCTTTTTGTGATTACTTTTCACAATTTTACAATTAACATTATTTAATGCATATATGTAAGACAAGTAAGAGAATATTACCATTAATTGCAGGTGATTTCTCTTTCAGTGAATACCTAAAGCATTGAATCAATAATTGATCTTCTGAGTTAGAATCATGGAAATATTAAGAAACAAACATGGAGCAGATGAAGAAAAGGTGTAGCTCCATCAACTATGATGTGACAACTGGATAATGGTGGCTATAATTACAGCAAATAACATTCCTGTCGTACAAATTCAGAAATGGTATTACACACTTGTTCAGAAAGAGGCAGGCTGAGCCCCACTTTATGGCTTCCTCATGGATAGGGCTTACACTCTATGCTTACAAATGGCCTAAATAATGGAGGAAAATGGTCATTGTGAGTTTTTTTTTCTCCTAGGACAAAGCAACTAAGATATAACACACATTTCTTCCTCAAACTTTTTTTTTTTTTTTTTTTTTTTTTTTTTTAGTGTTAGAGTTTTTTTAGTTAGTGTTAGCCACTGGGTTTGTTTCCTAGTTCTTTTTTTTTTTATTGTAAACAAATTGAATACATGCTGTTTCTCTATTTGTACATGGAGTCAAGGCATACCATTTGTGTAATCATAAATTTACATAGGATAATGTTGTTTGATTCATTGTTATTTTTACTCTCCCCCTCACCCCTCCCACCCCTCTTTTCCCTCTATACAGACTTCCTCCATTCTTACCACCCTCCTTATCCTTAACCCTAAACCTAACCCTAAACCTAATGCTAACCCCTCCCACCCCCCATTATATGTCCTCAACTGCTTATCAGTGAGATCATTCAACTTTTAGTTTTTTGAGATTGGCTTATCTCACTTAGCATGATATTCTCCAATTTCATCCATTTGCCTGCAAATACCATGATTTTATCATTCTTCATGGCAGAGTAATAGTCCATTGTATATATATGCCACAGTTTCTTTATCCATTCAACAACTGAAGGGCATCTAGGTTGGTTCCACAATCTGGCTATTGTGAATTGAGCAGCTATAAACTTTGATGTGGCTGTATCTCTGTAGTATGCTGATTTTAAGTCCTTTGGGTATAGGCCAAGGAGTGGGATAGCTGGCTCAAATGGTGGTTCCATTTCAAGCTTTCTGAGGAATCTCCATACTGCTTTCCAGAGTGGCTGCACTAATTTGCAACCCCACCAGCAGTATATGAGTGTACCTTTTTCCCCACACCCTCGCCAACACCTATTGTTGCTGTGTTCTTGATAATCGCCATTCTAATTGGCACCATTCTAATTGGGGTGAGATGGAATCTTAGGGTAGTTTTGATTTGCATTTCTCTTATTACTAGAGATGTTGAACATTTTTTCATATATCTGTTGATTGCTTGTACATCTTCTGTGAAGTGTCTGTTCATTTCCTTAGCCCATTTGTCGATTGGATTATTTGTGTTAAAGTAAGACCTTCAGTGGTGTTTATAGAATCCCTTCTCAATTATGAAAGCCTATTCATGGGAAGTGTCTAGAAATATTTCCTAGATTCATTGATGTTTCCTTGAATTATTCAAATATTAACTTTAAAAATTCTACAAGCATCAGCAATGATTTTTTCTAAATAACTTAATTAGTAAATTTCAAGATGCATAGATGTTTTGTGATTTTTTAATGTATGTGTCATGGATAGAAGTGCCTTTTGTTATACTTAGGGGCATAGCAGCATGCAACTTGAATATCATTGTCACCAGCTTCATCATACATAAGTAAAATTTGTAGCATCAGACTGTTTCAAAGTTCTTGAGAACCAAGATGCAGATTACTTCTAAATGACTTGATATTCTTTCCTTAAAGTTTTACATGCAGCTTTAAAATTTTATTTCAAATAAGTAATATGGTTCAACACTGTCATATGTACAGGTTGTTGGTTTCCCCAAACTTAACACACAGTTTAAATGATTTCTCTCACCCAAATGAGTAAATGTAAGGCCAAATGAAGTCTAGCAATTTTTCTGTGAGATAGTTGCTTGTAAATGAATGTCTTATTGAAAACAAGATATTTTCTATTAAAAATAGTCTATTAAAAAAATCCACAGTGTTCTACTGGAAAATTGTTAAAGATAAAAATTGACAATACAGGAAGATAAAAATTATAGATAAAGAACACAAAGAAGAATCTTGATACTAACCACAAATTAATCATGCAATAGAAATAAAAAGATTCATAGTAGCATAATAACTGTAAATATCTATCAAAGAACTGGTAAGTCTGGGTCACAAATATATAAAGTTTTATGAAAAGAATATAAAGTGATCTGAACACTATCATCCCATTTTCCTTTGTAAGAAAATTCAATACTATAAACATGTAGAGGACTCTAAATTAGTACACACACACACACACACACACACACACACACACACACAAATACTTTTTTGGCAACAAGGCCTTGATTAATTACTAAACCTGGCCTGAATGATCCTCCTGCCTCAAAATCCCAACTCACTAGGATTTTAGGCATGTACAACTAAATTAGTTTATATTTAAGTAATTCCCAAATTATTTCCAGAATATTTATTGTGTAAATCTTGACCATGAATTCTGCATATGTATTTTATTAGCTTCTGTCTTAGTCCACTTTTTCACTGCTGTGACTGAAATATCTGACCAGAACAATTTTAGGGGAGGAAAGTTTGAGGGCTCATGATTTTAGAGGTCTCAGTCAATACAAGATGTCTTCATTCCTTGGAGTTTCAGATGAGGCAGCACATCAAGTCAGAAGAGCGTGGCAGAGGGAAGTGGCTCTCATGATGATCAGTAGCAGAGACGGAGACTCCACTTGCCACATATAAATACATATCCCAAAGCCACACCCACTAATGCCCACCTCATTCAGTGATACCCTACTACTTCAGTTACTGCTCAGTTTATCTCTATCAGGGGATTAATTCTCTGATTGGATTTAGACACTCACAACCCCATCATTTCTTCTCTGAGCCTTCTTACATTTTCTCACACTTGAACTTTTGGGGGACAGATCACATGCAAACCATAACAGGTTCTCAGGCCGGAAACTCAGGCAGGATTTGATGCTGCAGTACTGCAGCAGATTTTTCCTTCTCTTTAGGCCTCCACCTGAGTGGATGGGGCCTACCCACACCATGGAGGATAATTTGCTTTGTTAAAAGTCATCCAATTACAAATGCTGACTATATCTACAATACAACTTTACAGCAACACCAGGGTTAATGTTTGATTAAATAACTGTGGGGACTGACCTGAGCAAGTTTCCACATAAAATTACTTATTACATTTTGTAAAAAGAAAAGGTCCCAGAACATCCATAAGTATTTTGAAGGAAGAATATGGACAAGGCACATTTTTTATCCAGTCTAAGTTTGTTTTGCATTCAATATGATTCTGTTGAATAGAAATGGACAAGTAAAAAGAATAAAGATAGGCACATTTTTCATCCATTCTAAACATGTTTTGCATCTGTCCCATTTATTGATTCTTGCTTTTATATCTTGTGCTATGGGAGTCCTGTTAAGGAAGTCTGATCCTAAGCTGACCTGTTGAAGATTTGGACCTACTCTTTCTTCTATAAAATGCAGGGTCTCTGGTCTGATTCCAAGGTCCTTGATCCATTTTGAGTTGAGTTTTGTGCAGGGCCAGAGACAGGGGTTTATTTGCATTGTGCTGCATATGGATTTCCAGTTTTCCCAGAACCATTTGTTAAAGAGGCTATATTTTCTACATTGCATATTTTTGGCACCTTTGTCTAATATGAGAAAATTGTATTTATTTGGGTTTGAGTCCATGTCCTCTATTCTATACTATTGATCTACCTGTCTATTTTGGTGCCAATACCATGCCGTTTTTGTTACTATTGCTTTGTAGTATAGTTGTAGTTCTGGTATTGCAATACCCCCTTGCTTCACTCTTCCTGCTTAGGGTTACTTTAGCTATTCTGGGTTTCTTATTCTTCCAGATGAATTTCATGATTGCTTGCTCTATTTCTGTGAGGTACATCATTGGGATTTTAATTGGAATTGCATTGAATCTGTATAGCACTTTTGGTAGTATGGTCATTTTGACAATATTAATTCTGCCTATCCAAGAACATGGGAGATCTTTCCATCTTCTAAGATTTTCTTTAATTTCTTTCTTTAGTGTTCTGTAGTTCTCATTGCAGAGGTCTTTCACCTCTTTTGTTAGATTGATTTCTCTCAGCAAAGGAAACCATCAGCAATGTGAAGAGAGAGCCTACAGAGTGGGAGAAAATCTTTGCCACTCATACTTCAATTTCCAGAATATATAAAGAACTCAAAAAACTCTACACCAAGAATACAAATAACCCAATCAACAAATGTGCTAAGGAAATGAACAGACACTTCACAGAAGAAGATGTACAAGCAATCAACAGATATATGAAAAAATGTTCAACATCTCTAGTAATAAGAGAAATGCAAATCAAAACTACCCTAAGATTCCATCTCACCCCAATTAGAATGGCGCCAATTAGAATGGCGATTATCAAGAACACAGCAACAATAGGTGTTGGCAAGGATGTGAGGAAAAAGGTACACTCATATACTGCTGGTGGGGTTGCAAATTAGTGCAGCCACTCTGGAAAGCAGTATGGAGATTCCTCAGAAAGCTTGGAATGGAAACACCATTTGAGCCAGCTATCCCACTCCTCGGCCTATACCCAAAGGACTTAAAATCAGTGATGTAGCCACAGTGATGTAACCACATCAAAGTTTATAGCTGCTCAATTCACAATAGCCAGATTGTGGAACCAACCTAGATGCCTTTCAATTGTTGAATGGATAAAGAAACTGTGGTATATATACACAATGGACTATTACTCAGCCATGAAGAATGATAAAATCATGGCATTTGCAGGCAAATGGATGAAATTGGAGAATATCATGCTATGTGAGATAAGCCAATCTCAAAAAACCAAAGGATGAATGATCTTGCTGATAAGCGGATGATGACACATAATGGGGGTGGGAGGGAGGCAAGATTGGAGGGGAGGGACTGTATATAGAGAAAAGAGATATGGGAGGGGTGGGGGGAGGGAAAAATAACAGACTGAATGAAACACCATTACCCTATGTAAATGTATGATTACACAAATGGTATGCCTCTACTTCATGTAATAACAGCGAAACAACATGTATTCCATTTGTTTATAATAAAAATAAATTAAGATGTCTCTAATAAAAAAAGAAAAATAAATTTTGTTAAAAAAATAAATAAATTAAATAAATAAATAAATATGTTTTCCTAAGATTGTAGGTAAGTAGGAGTAGAGAGATAACTTAGAAGTAGGTCAAAATTATAAATACATGAGGTTTTAGGAACATTTTGAACCAATGGATAGAGAAAGACCATTCAGTGAATCATGTCGGAACAATTTATAGATATAAATATTAAATTATATAAATAAATACATCTGCACAAAAGTACTGTTGATAATTTTTGTATGTAATATCATATATACTATGAAGTCCAAAATGAAATAAGATGCTAAGTGAAACTTGGACTTCTTATAAGCAAGCTATGTTACATATTTACAGCTGCCTCTCCTTCCTGCTTTCTCTTGCCCTGGCTTCAGTGTTGGCAGAATGCACCGATCTCTTCCATCTTATTTAGGCTTGAACCCTTGACTCAGTTTGCCCAACAGAGTAGTGAGCAAAATGTGAACAGGAGCTTCACATGGAGTTGTGACCTTTTTTGTTTTCTTTTCTTTTTACCCTTTCACTATCCACAATGCAAGAACACACCTAAGGGGCTTTGACCCCAGAATGTGGAAGTATATAGAATAGTTTTGACTTGGAGAAACTCTAATGAATCACATCTGAGTCTGACAGAAGTCTAGAGAGTCTGACTCCTGTGAGCAAGAAGAATGTATGCTGTCTAAAGTGTCCAAGATTCTGAAGTTATTTACAACAGAACTTTATTATTGTGATAATAAACTGATAGAGTATAGAAAATATTTGAAAACATAAGTGTTATATATGTGTGTGTGCTTTCTTCCAGAGTGCAGAATGCCCTCCTAAACCCAAAATAAAAATACAAAACAAAGAAAAGTAAAATAAATATTTGTCTTCATCATGATTAAGTATAAATTAAACAAAATAAAGTATCAAATGAAAATGAGATAGGCTATGAAAAACTATTTAACATAAAGTCTTTGTATTAAAAAATTCAAAGAAATACTGTATTCACATGGAAAAATGACAGCAAAGGAAAATAAGCAAAAACAAATGCACATAAATATTAGCAGAGAAAATACATTAAATGTTCTCATCTCCTGGTAGCAATTATTTCCATTACATCATTTCTGTTCATTGTGACAAAACTATAGATACCTTAATAGTAGCTATTTGGTTTACGGTTGTATATTATTTGCATTGGGAGTTGTTAATATTGGTCTCCCACTTAAAGGGGAGGTACTGGAAGCCTTCATGGACACTATAGTCACTACAGGATAGTAACTACACTATTTCAGATCCACACTGCTAGATGGGAAGACACACAAATAACATGAAAAAAACTGGGGAACAAAGTGACTCTAAAAAACCTAGGTGTTCAAACAATAGAATCCATAAACAACACAGTAAAAGAAATGTCAGAGAAGGAGTTTAGAAGATACATTGTTAGACTGATCTTTGAAATGAAGGATAGAATCAGAGAGAATATAGGAAGTGAAAGATCCCTTCAATAAAGAGGCAGAGATTATAAAAAGTAATCAAGCAGACGATCTCAAAATGAAGTTCTGCTCATGGTTTCTTACCATCTTCTCTGTACAGCATCATTTCCTTCATCCCTGTACAGTCAACTTTATTTCCATCACCATGTGGAAGACAGAACCTTAGGCAATGAAGACACAATATATACTCTTGGAAATAAAGCTGACTGTACAGAGAAGACAGCAAGAAACCAGGAACAGAACTTCCAAGAATTATGGGATAACATGAAAGACCAAATTTTAAGATTTATCAGAATAGACAAAGTCATGGTGATAAAAAACAAAGGAATGCACAATCTTCTCAATGATATAATATCAGAAAATTTACCAAGTCTAAAGAATTAAATGGAAAATCAAGTGCAAGAGGCTAACAGTTCTCAAAAATGTACAAAATGACAGCAGACCTACACCAAGGCACATTACAACAAAAAAGATGAGCATACAGAATAGGATAGTATTTTAAAGGTTCTGAGAGAGAAACAATCAAATCACATATAGGGGGAAACCAATTGGAATCTCACGTGATTTCTAACCCCAGACCTTCAACACCAGGAGGTCCTAGAATAATATATCAAGCTCTGAAAGAAAATTGATGGTAACCAAGAATTTTATATCCTGCAAAATTAAGTTTCAGATTTGAAGATGAAATAAAAACTTTCCATGATAAACAAAAGGTAAAATAATTCACAACTACAGAACATTCACAGCAAAATATTCCATGGGGACAAAATGAAAAAAAGAAAACAAAACAATGAAAACCAGCAAAGGGAGGAACTATGCTAAAGGAAAAGTCACTCAAAGGAGAAAGTAAATCAAGTTAAAAACCAAAACTAAACCAAAATGTCCAAGAATACAAATCATATTTCAACAATAACCTTTAATGTTAATGAACTAAACTCATCAATAAAAAGACATAGAATGGCAGATTGGCTTTTAAAAGAAAAGATCAAATAATATGCTGTCTTCAAGACTTACCTCCTAGGAAAAGACATCCACAGACTGAAGGTGAAAGATTGGGAAAAAATATATCACTTATATGGACTGTGTAAAAAAGTAGGGTTTCCTTCCTCATATCACATAATGTGAACTTCAAGACAAAGTTAGTCAAAAGGGATAAAAAAGGACATTTCAAAGTGTTTAAGGGAATCATATATCAATAAGCTATAACAATCGTAAATATATATACCCCAAATAATGTAGTATCTATGTAATCTAAAACACCCTTTTTAATTCCAAGAATCAGATATACCACAGCACAATAATATGGGGTGACATTAACACACTTATTTAATCTCCAAACAAAAACTAAAAAAAGAAGCTATAGAACTAAATAATGCAATCAATTATTTAGACTTAACAGACATATATAGAGTATTTCATCTATTATCAAATGAATATACTTTCTTTGCAGAAGCACATGGATCCTTTTCCAAAATAGGCCATACTTATGCTTCAAAGCAACTCATAGCAAATACAATAAAATAGAAATACTATCCTGCATTCTGTCAGGTCATAATGGAATAAAAGTATAAATTAATGATAAAATAAAAAGTAGAAGCTACTCCCAACACCTTGAGACTAAATAACATGCTATTGAATAATAAATGAATAGCAGAAGAAATCAGGGAGGAGATAAAACAATACTTGGAGGTAAATGAGAACATTGATACAATTTATCAAAATCTCTGGGACTCTATGAAGGCAGTGCTAAGAAGAAAGTTCATTGCATTGAGCTCTTTCATTAAAAGAATACAAAGTCAAAGAATAAATGATCTAATATTACATTTCAAAGCTGTAGAAAATTAAAAACAAATCAACACCAAAATCAGTAGGAGACAGGAAATAACTAAAATTAGAGATGAAATGAATGAAATCAAAACAAAAGAATTAAAAAAATTGACAGCTGATTCTTTGAAAAAGTAAATAAAATTGACCCTTAGCTTCACTGTTCATTAGAAGAGAAAGAGCAAGAAAATCTGTTTTACTAAAATTCATGATGAAAAAGGAAATATCACAATGGACACTACTGAAATGCAGAAGATAATCAGAAATTATTTTGAAAATTTACACTCCAATAAAATAGAAAATCTCAAAGACATCAACAAATTTCTAGAGACATATGTTCTACACAAACTGAATCAGGTGGACATATACAATTTAAACAGATCAATTTCAAGTAATGAATTAGAAAATGCCATCAAAAGCCTACCAATGAAGAAAAGCCTAGGACCAGGCAAATTCTCATCCAAGTTCTATAGGAGCTTCAAAGAAGTAACACCTATACTTCTCAATTTATTTCAAAAACATAAAAGGAGGTAACCCTTCCAAACTTATTCTATAAGGGTAGTATCTCCTTGATGCCAAAATCAGACAAAGTCACATAAAGGAAAGAAAACAGCAGACCAATACACCAGATGAGCATAGATGCAAAAATTCTCAATAAAATTCTGACAAATCAAATACAAAAGCATTAAAAAGACAGTGTACCATGATCAAGTGGGGTTCATCCCAGGGACGCAGGATTGGTTCAACACACTGAAATCAATGAACATAATTGATGGTATCAATAGACTTAAGATAAGAATCATATGACCATCTCAATAGACACAGAAAAAAACATTTGACAAGAACAGAACCCTTCATGTTCAAAACAGTAGAAAAACTAGGGTTACTAGGAACATATGTCAACATTGTAAAAGTTATCTGTGCTAAACCCAAGTCAACATAATTTTAAATGGAGAAAAATTGACAGCATTCCCCCTAAAAACTGAAACAAGACAGGGATGCCTTCTTTCACCACTTCTGTTCAACATAGTTCTTGAAAATCTAGCCACAGCAATCATACAAAGGAAATTAAAGGGATACTAATAGGAAAAGAAGAACTCACACTGTCACTATTTGCTGATCACATGATTCCGTATTTAGAAGATCCAAAAAATCCTACCAAAAAACTTCTAGAACTAATAAATGAATTCAGCAAAGTAGTAGGATATAAAAAATCAATACCCATAAATCAAAGGCATTTCTATACATCAGTAATGAATCCACTGAAAGAGAAATTAGGAAAATTAACCCATTCACAAGAGACTGAAAAACATACTTGGGAATCAATCTATAAAAAGAGTGAAAGACCACTACAATGAAAACTATGGAACACTAAAGAAAGAAATTGAAGAAGACCTTAGAAGATGTTCTTAGATAGGCAGAAAGAATTAATATTATCGACAGGGCCATACTACCAAAAGTGTTTACAGATTTAATGAAATTCCTATTAAAATCCCGATGACATTCTTCATATAACTAGAAACAGCAGTCATGAAATTCATTTGGAAAAATAAGAGACCCAGAATATCCAAACCAATCCTTAGCAAGAAAAGAGAAGCAGGAGGCATTACAATACCAGACCTTAAACTATAACTCAGAGCCACAGTAACAAAAATAGCATGGTGTTGGTACCAAAACAGATATATAGACCGAAGGAAAAGAATAGAAGACACAGAGACAAACCCTTATAGATACAGTTATTATGAGATGACTAGACAAAGTCTCCAAAAACATACATTGGAGAAAAGATAGCCTCTTCACCAAATGGTGATGGGAAAACAGGAAATGATACAGAGCGAAAAGAAATGAAATCTCTATCTCTCACTTTGCACAAAACTCACCAAAGTGAATCAAAGACTTAAGCACTAGAACAGACCCTGCGCTTAATAGAAGAAAACGTAGATCCAAATCTTCATCATGTTGTTTTAGAAACTAAATTCCTTAAGAAGACCTCTAAAGTGCAAGGAGTAAAATCAAGTATCAATAAATGAAAAGGATTCAATCTGAAAAGCTTAATCTTGACAAAGGAAACAATATGTGAAGATGTGAAGAGAGAGCCTAGAGAATGGGAGAAAATCTTTACCACATGCTCAGATAGTGCCCTAATCTCCAGGATATATAAAGAACTCAAAAAACCTAATATCAAAAAACAAAACAATCAATAAATGGGCTAAGGAACTGATCAAACACTTCATAGAAGAAGAAATGTTCATCAACTCTAGCAATTAGAGAAATGCAAACCAAAACTACTGTAAGATTTCATCTCACTCCAGTCAGAATGGCAATTATCAAGAACACAAGTAATAATAAGTGTTGGTGCAGATGTGGGGAAGAAGGTACACTCATACATTGCTGGTAGAACTGCAAATTGGTGCAACCACTAGGGAAAGCATTATGGAGATTCCTCAGAAAACTCGAAATGGAACCACCATTTGATCCAGTTATCCCACTCCTTGATATATACCCAAAGGACTTAAAGTCAGCATACTACAGTGATGCAGACACATTAATGTTTATAGCAGCTCAATTCACTATGGAACCAACCTAGAGCCCTTTAACTGATGAATGGGTAAAGCAAATACATATACTCAATAGAATATTATACTGCCTTTAAGAAGAATGAAATTATGGCATTTGCATGTAAATGGATGGAGCTGAAGAATATCATGCTAATCTAAATAAGCCAAACCCCAAAAGCCAAAGGTCAAATGTTTTATCTAATGGGTGAATGTGCTGATTCATAATATGGCAGGGAAAGAATGTTGGAACTTCGAATTGTGTAGAGGGGAGTGAGGGGAAGAGAAGGAGTGTGGGGATGGGAAGGATGGTAGAATGAGATGAATATTATTACCCTCCATACATGTGTGATTACACTGCCAGTGTGACTCTCTACCATGTTAAGCCAGAGGAAGAAGTTTTTCTTCTCCTTTTGTGTATAATGTATCATAATGCATTCTACTATAGTGTAAAACTAATTAGAACAAATTTTTTTAAAAGTGAAAAAAAAGACTTTATATAGTTATTTTCTGTACATACTATAATACAGCAAATTTAAAAAGATGGAAACAATCTAAATTTGTTTCAGTTAATAAGTGTTTAATTGTAACACATGCAACATTACAACATTCGTACACAATGCATGTTCAAGTAGAAAAGATAATTATAAATTGAGCATGTTTTTATTATTTTCAGCTCAGGATATTAAAAACTTTAGTTCACTACACATGAAAATGAGTTTAAATTTAAATTTAAAAAATTATTTTTCTATAAATATTCCCTAATTGATTTATGCATTAATTGCAATCATATACATATACACACACATACACATATACACACACACACACACACACAGAGAATTCTACAAGGTACCTTTTGTAAAAATTGACAAGGTGATTCTGATTCTGATTAGTGTAGAAATGCAAAAAAAATTTTTAATAGCCAAATAACTGTTGAAAAAAGAATCTGAGTAGGATTTATGTAAACCAGTTTTACCACTTATATAATTGCTGTAGGGTCATAACAATAGATAAATAAGTGGAATAGAATAGAAATTATAATTGGAGCATAATTAGTATAGGGCCATAATAGTACATAAAAATGGAATATAATAGAAAGTCCAAAAAAAAATTCACTCATGTATGTTCTATTAATTATTGTCAAAGATGCCAAGGCAATTGAATGGAGAAAGAACTGTCTAAAAAAATGATGTGACAACATTTGGATAGTCACATGCAAAATAAAAGTTATTTTCAATCATATATTGTATCATATAAACATCAAAAGCCAAGCTATCCCCAGGTAAATTGAAGACATTACTATTGTAATGAGCATACTTGAAGTCTTTACTCATGAGTTTGTTACAATGTTAAATTGGTACAATGGAAGGAAAATAAAAGACTGACACAAAAACCCAAATTTTATTTTATTTTTATTTTTGATGAATCCTTACAAAATCCAACGTTTAGAAATTGAGTGTGGTACCCTGATCATTGCAGCCTTGTCATGCAGAATAAATAGCTTGTACGGTGTAAGTCATACCAACGATTATTAAGGTGTCCTTGAACCTGTAAAAATGATTAAGCTTGAATATCAGAAGCTATTCTCAATTATACCTGAGACACAGTAGGGAACAGAACACACTGATTACATGGCCACATATTGGGAACACTTTTCTTTTTTTTACTTGTGGAAGTTTCAGCTGAGTTAGAAAAGGCAATCAAGTTTCCAAATCAAGGTAATAAATGATGTACACTCTCTACTAAAGACTGCGAGTCAGCAGTTTGATCTAAAAATCTACATGAGATGAAAACTGGATGCAACTCCGTGAAGTGACAAGACATCCAAGCAGGTGTAAAGTGTGTGTCAGAGCCTCCAGCCCTTGCCCGGCAAGCAGCTCTCTGTGAGGACTTGCAGGCTTACTAAAGGGACTGCTTCTCCCTAGAAGAGGTTGCAGGTGCCATCTTGAGCAAAAGAGAAAGATGTCGACTTTGGCATTTCTGAAAAACAATTCTGAGAAGTGTACTGCAGAGACTTCTTCCTCCCACTTCCCAGTCCCTCCAGATTTGAAACAGGAAAAAACATACATACATCAGAAACAAGTATACTGATAAGCTTCTGAAGATACTTGGAAATTAAAAATAAACATTTAACGCATTGACTCGTTCCCATTAGCTGAATGATAGGAAGAACTAATACTGTGTATGTGTACTTAGAGCTCAAGATTTTTGTACTTCAGTACTCTTTAGACTCCAAATAGTTTTGGAAACTTGCCATATTTTGATTCCGTATTTAGGCTAATAAATCAGAAGATACTTCTTTGTTACTCCTGCTTAACCACTGTGTCCAGAACCACTAGTAGCCCTAGGAACATCTCAGTTTCCCATTCAGTGTTATTATTCTTAACAGGAAACACTTGGAAAAACATAATAAAAATATTAATAATTATAGAGTAAAAAAAAAAAGGCAAAAGCTTTAAAATGTCAATTTCAGGCATAAAATGATGGTTTCAAAACCAAATTAGTTAAAACACTTTGGAAGGTAAGAATTGCAGGAATATAGACGCCTTTGCATTAAACAAGATTTGGCTGTATGGTTCCCACCATTCCTTGTCACTATCTTCTACCAAATCACAGCACATGAATTTTGTCTAGGATTCATTTCCCAGTGTTCTCTACCTGCATCGGGGACTTGAATACAGGCAGTTCGAAGTAATCACATAACCTTGCATATTGGTGTCACAGGAAGAAATTCATTGTTTCCAGTCTCATCTGAGCTCTACACGCTTGTAAAAAATTGTTCCACTCTTTCCCACTCAACTGCCTTGCTTATTCTCCATAATGCTATTTCAAGTCTTCCCCATTCTCCCTGAATTTTTTATTCTATCAAAGCACATTCAATCTCAACAACAAAAATATCTACAATTTACTGAATACTCATAGTATTACACAATCTACTAAACCCTCTACAAATGTCTCCTGATTTCATCCTCTCCATCACCCAGGGAACAGGTTTTATTATTCTCAGTTTGCTTTTAGTAAAGTGAAAGTGAGAATTATTAAAAATATGTCAAGGTTCTGGAACAAATAATAGTTGAAGCTTGAATTCGAGTTCCAACCGGATGATCTTAAAAGCCTTCTTCAGCAGAAAAGAACATGTCCCTTCTTTACTGAGAATGGAAAGTCTATTGGAGGGAACTTTCCCCTTTTTGGCAATTCAATTTTAAATGCATTTGATTTTTTCTGCTTCTTATTATCTCCTGATAATCATCAAAGCTCTGCTCCCTGAGTTCATGAGCACCTAATATTATCCTCTTCTGTCTACAAACCCTTCTCTTTTGTCTGTCCCACTTTCTGTTCTATAGCTTCAGTTTCTCCCCATTGGAGAGAAACAACAATGAAATTAAGAATAAATTACAACCAAACAAACAATGAAATTTCCATCCCAAAAACTACAAGGAAAAACAATAATTTTTAAAAAACAGTTTTAAGTTTCTGATCTTATGTACTAAAATTGCAAAAGTTGGCCTACTTTCAGTATTTACCCTTCTTTTCTCAATTTCTTAGATTTATATAGTAAAATATGAGTTTTACCCACCTTTCTCCAGAACCTGCTTCCATCTATAACATCAAGACATTTGTTAGTAAATAAGAGGTAAATTTAGTTTCATGATTCTCTAGTATTTTGGAATATCCTGTGTTAAGTTTGTGTTGCTGCCTAGCAAATTACCAAAGACTTTGTTAAATACATGTTTTTATCTTAAAACAATATGTATCTATTATCTCACAGTTTTTTTTTTTTTTTTTTTTTTTCCAGTCATGAATCTGGGAGAGGCATCTCTAGGTTGTTTGCTAAGGGTT
The DNA here is from genome assembly GCF_902686455.1 of Sciurus vulgaris. Taxonomy (NCBI): domain Eukaryota; kingdom Metazoa; phylum Chordata; class Mammalia; order Rodentia; family Sciuridae; genus Sciurus; species Sciurus vulgaris. Next base: position 121,038,634 of record NC_136469.1, on the reverse strand, counting down.
TCACCAAGTTAAAATCAAGGTATAGGCTGGTCTCCATTCGCTTCTGGAAATTAGGGTCATCTTCCAAGGTCATTTAGGTTTTTGGCAGAATTAAAATCTGTAGTGTTGGAGGGGGAAAAGAACGTGTTGTCTTGCTTGCTGTTGGCCAGAGATCACTGTCTTCTCCTAGAGGGTAAAATCATGACCTAGCTGTGGGGATTTGCTTCTTCAAAGCCAGTAGGACGATCCCTTTCATCTGGTTATAGCCAAAGTTCAAATAGTAATGATCAAAAAGAGAGTGACTGTACCAATAAACTTTTGCATTTAAGGTAATATAATCAGTAAAGCAATTATCCCATCATATTCAGAGGTCACACACACAATCAAGGGTACGAGATCAAGCTGGCATTTACGACACTGATTAGGAATCTTCAGGCACACAAAATTCTGCCTACCACAATTTCTTCTTGGGTATGTTCTCTTTCTCTGGTTCCTTTGACACTACACTTGCATAGTTTCACTCCTTCCCATTCAAACTTGTCTTCCACACACCCCTTTTCATGACCTGCCATTAAAGTATTCAATATTAATCACTTCCAAGTCCTGCTCTCCATCTGTAATCGAATCCTTTACAATCTCTCCCTCCATTCCTGCAGTTTCCTGAGTTTCAAAATCAATGAATCTAGTTGCTTACTTGCCAAAGACAACCACCCCTGGAAGACCAAAAGGACTTTAACATGCAGAAAGAATGTGTCACCTCTTCCTCGACATCCCTAGCACACACACACATATGCACACAATGCACACAATCTCTTCAACAGGATCAGTGAATAACTTAAAAGCACCATTTAAATTGGAGCCATTGCCACAAATCAACTCTTCTCTTTGAAGATTGTTTTACTCCTTGTGTCCAAGAGAGTTCAATCCTGAAACACTTTTACTTCCACCTCTTTAATAAGTCAGATCTATTCAATATGAGTTGTCAATGTACTTTGCCTAATCAGACAAAAATCTACAAATGAATTTTGTCTCTGTATGTTGATTCCTGAAGCACATTTCTAATTGTTCATATTTTTCATCCTAAAACTGTTCAGTACTCTCTGTTTTATCTCAGGGTACAATACAAAGTCCTTGAAATAGCATTTAAATACTTTTTATATGAGAACGGTCCTGTTTATGTCTATAGTTTCATCAGTGGGCATTTATTTAATGCTAAGAGGTCTTATTTCAAGTTAACTAACTTACTTGCATGTTTCTTTTTCTCTGTTCTGCAGGCTGTGCCTCTTACCATGCTTCTTCCAGAGACTCCTCCTGGCAACTGACCAGAACATCTTTGTGATCATTTTTACTTGAGCAACTTCTGTTTATGGTTGGGGTCTCAATTTTTTTCCTTGATGGAAACCTTCTCTTATCATTCAGAAGTTACCCTATATTTTATCTGGGGGAAAAAAAAAAAAAAAAAAAACACTTACCCTCATTTAAATTATATTTTTAGCTATTACCTATAACAGAATTAAGACTTTTGCAATGCTATAACTTAAATGTATGATTTACAAAAGCAAGATAAAGGAGAAGAGAGGAAGTACATAAAAAGAATTAGAACAATATTATTAGTCACAAAAACAGTGTGCTGGGATGCTCATGTGGTTTGTCAGTTTAAGAAAGTATGAAGCATAACGGTCAGAACTGAAATCATACCTTATTCTCTATCAGGATCTTGCTTGTTATTCCTTGAGGGTAACTACTTGTCTTAATATTGGCAATACCTAAGCCAACATCATATGATAGGACTTTCTGCGGAAATCCGCGACTGCTTGCTGACAGGACTGCTTCAAGTGGCTAATCGAGTGGGAAACTTCACTTACCAAAAACCGCTTGCGGAAAACCTCCGCTCCTCCCACTTATGGCTGACCAGCGGGACAGAAGACAGGTACTCTTTAGAAGTTCATGAAGCAGCTTCCCGTTTATTCAAATAACACCCTCAATATATAAGCAGTCTCATGCATAAGCAATTGTAACCAGATATGTCCATCCAATCCTGTTAAAGGTCAAGCACTCACTCGCTGGAGCATACATGTAAAGTATATCTGTCCACCGTGCTAGGCAGCTGAACTGATTATCATACAGCCAATTGTAAATGCCTTCTGCCTCTCTCCATGTATATTCAGAATGCCATTTGCTCTCTGCCAGTCGCCATCTTCGGATGCACATGGCATAACCCTGGGCCCCGTTCGGCCGCCACAACTTTCTGTACATGTGTAGCTAATGGATACCAGCTTAAACACCAGAGACACAGCATATAGCCTTCAGTGATACTTGGAAACGTTGTGTGACTGAAAGATTTTTTAAATTTTATTTGATTGACTTAATTTAAAATTAAATAGGCACTCATATTGGACATAGCATGTTGGGTGAGTACCCCTTTCAATTTTTTAAACCTCAGATTTCTAACAGTTGTAATCACTGAAATTTGAGCTGTCATAACCTGATTCAACTAAATTAAAATTTAAAATGCATCCATTAATCCTATTTTGCATGCTTGGCATTTGTTTACAGGTGCAGGACAAAGCTGCAATAAATTCAAAACACCACACTCTACCTTTGAGAAATTCCGCATCACTGTAAACTTCAGCTTGTGGGCCAGGTGCACGCTGCCACCAGTTTGTGTAAACACAGTACTGCTCACCCATAACCCCATTGTCCTCATGTGCTGCCTATGACTGCTTTTGTACTACTGGGAAGATTCGGGCCATTTTCATGTTAGGCTTTATGACCTTCAAGGCTTAAAGTATTTGCTTTCTGGTTCTCTACAGAGAAAGTATTTTGGCCCTGGTCTAGTGGGTCAAGGATGTGAAAACAAATAATCACAATAGAGTGAAATAAGCTTAACAGTGAAAAAGGGGATAAAGCCCAGAGGCATGAGGTTGAGGCATGAGGGCAGGGCATGCCTGACTCTGGCCAAGTCACTGAGGAAATGAACAGGGAGAAGCCATGTCTGAGTTAATTCTGATTACAGAATAGGACTTCCCCAGAACAGAGGGTACGAGGAGGGTTTGACATGTCTCTTCTTATTGAGTGAATGGAAAATAAAATCATCCTACTTTCCATAGATACACACATTGTATATGTGTAGCATATGTGTATATGTGTATGTGTGCATACATATGTACAATTACTCATTTTTATCACTATTATTCAATTCAATAGTAAGGAAAACATTATAAAACATTCTATATAAAGAAGTGCCTATATCTTTTAAGACTTTTAGTTACTATCATTGAATAAAAGAATAACATATTTTACATTAAATAGTGTACTTTTAAGGGTTAAAATAGATAGGAAACCCACAGGCCTCATATATGCTAGACAAGCACTCTACACTCAGCTACATGCTGAGTGTAAAGCTCAACGTTCAGAAAGGGAGACTTTCTTTTAATGTCCTGTAATTTTTCTCTTTATGATGTATTAAAGAGTACAGAATGTAGCCTCTCTTAGAAAAATGCATATTTTTGTGCTGTGTGCCAAAATGTAGAGATGACTAATAGGGAGACATTTATGATCTGAACCCAGACAGATATTTCATGTCCAGCTTTCCAGCTACATGGAAATTTGTAACTTAGAACACATATTTAGTTAAAAATAAAGCATGAAGGACTCCATTGTCAATATTGGAATAGAGATTTTAATACCAGCATGACTCATGTTCTCTGTGACTCTTATTTTAGGAAAAATTAAATATCATTTCCTCCAAATCATTAAACTTTACCTTTGATGCTATGCTAGATATTCATTTTCCTTTACTTCAATTATTCTATACTTCTACCATTGAGGTAGTAGTTTGTGGTTTGGCCAGAGTAAGGGGGATAATCACAATCCATTTGCTATTCAATGGTCTGGTAATCTAGCTGCAAGCTTATCTGCATGTGAAATTACCTTATGGTTGTTATCCCTAAAGATGGGTTCACTCATTTCAAGTCTCAGGACACATTTTAACAATTGTGACCAAAGCAACTTCTCCTCCTGTGGATGAGAATGAAGTTCCATATTGCTTTAATAGTGTTGCAACTTTTTGGTGGACATGAGAAGACAACTTAAAAATGAAACCAAGAGAGAAAGAGAAAAAAGAAAACAATGCAGAGAAGTTCAGTTGTATTTGAGGTTACATAACATTTCAGGTATTCTAACTTAAAAGTATATGTACGATATGAGTAAAATTGGGTATCAAATGAAAGCATATGCCTAATTTTGAAATACTCTGAAAATGGAATCAATTTTGTGTTATATTCAAGACTAGTAAGCATCTTCCAATGTAACATAAGCTCATGACAAAACGTTTTATCTTTCTACTGCCTTTTTGAAGATGCAATGACTTTCCACTTTGTAATTACACTAGATTAAAAGTTTGTATACCTTTCAGGAATGTAAATGCTACCTTAATTTTAGGAAAGTTCCCAGAAAGAAAATTGCCAAGTACATTCTCATGATAAAAAGTGGATTAAAATATGTGAAGCAATTTGGAAGGTGGGATGGTATGGGGTGGAGGTTAAGTTGGACTTTAATGAAGAAGGGATATAAGGTGAACAACAGATGTGTGTGTGTGTGTGTGTGTCTGTGTGTGTGTGTGTGTGTGTGTGCTTGTGCATACAATTCCTTGTGTTGGTTGAGAAAAATGGTGGAGAAAGGAAAGGAATAATCCAGCAGAAGAGTCATACTGGAGTAAAAAAACAAGTCTTTTAATGACAAAGAGTTGATCAATTCAACATCTCATGTAGGAAGAGGTTAATGACTGCAGAGAAACGTGATATCTTCTAGGTGCAAATAAGAAATATTCAATAACTGTGCACCTGGACTTTAAAGAGTGTCATATTTTTAAGAGGAATTAGAATTACAGTACTTACTGCTAAAGTCAAGTGTGTTTAAAAATCTCTCTCAATTTTCTATTCTGTCAATACTCTTTTCACTTACCTGCATCAATATTTGCTTTAGTAATTTCATGTTTTTAAAATGCATCATTAGTATCATCAACATCAACATTACCATCATCATTGTCATTGTTTTATTTCACTTTGCAGAATATTGCTGTTGGATAGTTTGTAGACTGCATTCACAGCATAAGGTGAAGCTTAATGTAAAGCTTTCTAATGAAGAATCCACTGCTTAGGAATTACAGTATAACCTTATCTTTAATTTTTTATTCCATAAATAGAATATCAGTGTGATAAAACAAAGACCCCACATATTGGCAACCTTTAACACCTTCTTTTTGGTCAATTTTTTTTTATATCATTATTTTTTTTCAAGTTGTAAAATAAATATTTTAGTTACTATCATGAGGATAAGAATGAAATAAAACCTGTTTACAATCATGGAGTATGCTTATAAGTACTGCTATATTTATAATAATTTTATTTAGGATAATTATATTACTTATGAACATGGATTTTGAAATGAATTCATGGATTGTTTATCATATGGTAGTCTCTGCTAAAGGCTGGTAATCTAAATGTAAAATAAGGCAAATATTTTCTAATTTTTTGAATTCTAAATTATATCTATTGGTATATTAAGATTTCTGATAAGTCCAACTGTAAATGAAATTATTAAGCTTCATTTATGATGATATTGCTTAAACATATTTGATCAAGAAAATTTTTCTCTTCCCTAAATGAAACTAATATTTGTAACTTGGAACAACAACATCACAAAATAAACTTTGGAATGTTCTTTACTAATTTTTATTCTATTGTTATTTTGCGGGTCACAAGGATCTCGCATGTACTAGGCAAGCATTCTCCACGGAGCAATATCCTTAGACTGTGTTTGGCTTTGGTTTTCGAGGTCCATTAGTTCAGTTCCACCGTAACAAATAATTTACTTAACTTTTTCATTTTCCTTGACTTAAGGTTTGCGTCAATGCTTTAAACAAAGCCAAACATTTTAATGTATTATATTGTATTGCCTTCTCTTTGTTTAGCATATTCTGAATTCTAAATAGATATTAAAGTATAGATTGTTGCAGGTTAGAGGACACTGGATGGATGCTTTTGGTTTTTAATATTTATGATGGATATTTGCATATTATATTATATTATATCCCTGTATATTAGATCTTATATTTTGATAGATAATGAATGGATTGAGACAGAGAGAGACAGACAGATGTTAGATAGATAGATAGATAGATAGATAGACAGATCAATTGATAGAACAATCCTGCAATAAAATAAACATATACAGTATTCCAGAGTTTCTCCAACTAATGTTATCAATGAGAGTCTCTTATATAAATATCACAATATTTGTATCTCTTAATTCCATCCCTTTCATGCCAATATAATATGAATGTTAGGATGGGAAGAAAGTTTTTGTCTAATTCAGACTGGATACATTTAAAGATTTGAGACTGTAATGCTGAATGTCAGAGTCAGATTATACAGAATTTGAAAGCATGATGTCCTCAGAAAGAGAGTGTCAATGTAATGAACATCATATTATGGTCTTCATTCTGAACTGTACATGACAAAACATTTTCACTCAAAGATGTCATGCACATTGAGAAGGAAGATTGATAAAAAAAGACATCATATCAATTCTTTTTTGGAAAACAAGACTGAAGAGCTGTCTGGATCCTCAGTGCAAAGTGTTATGGTCTCATTGGGAAGAAAACCAGAACAATGATACACTGTCCTTCTCTGGTAGAAATTACAAACAGCTAAATAACTGATCACATACGTTTTGTAATTCTGCTCAGTAATCACAAAATAAAAATCATAACTAATTTTTCATATTGATACTCATGTTTATTCTTTGTCCCTTGCACTGTACATCACACAGCATATGAACTGATGCAATGTAAAGAAACACATATGGAAAGAGAAAACCAAGATATTCTGGAGAGAAATAGCAATGTCAGGAAAAGAACAGGCATAACAGAAAATTCTTATTGTTGATTAAAGTAAGGCTATCATTCATTCTGTATTAAATGATCAGGCCTGTCATTCAAGTTGTCCTGTGCATCAAAGGAAATATAACTCTATCTCTCAGCAATATACAGGCATCACAAAGCTTTGTGACTCACAGATACCTGAATTGCAGTCTTTGCGCTACCTCTTATTGATAGATAACTAAGAGTTCTTTGACTCATATTGCAGTCAATAAATAGGGAATAACTTCTGATCCTTCAGCTCTTGTGAGGGTCAACACATGTGGTTGGTTCTAGTCCTGGGTGGTTTTCCTCTTTGCCTTTCCTTCCTATTTGTGGGTGATTCCAGGTCACTCTGCAGTCCTTTATATATGTCAATGTGAGTTAATGCTGAATCAGGTTAGGGAACTTGCAAACTCATTCTCATCTTTTTTCTTTCCTTCCTTAATTACTTTTCTATAGAGTAAAATACTGTGTTTTGGCCAATTTTTTCTTTATCATGAAAGCAGAAATTTGGTTGGGGTAATTTGTATTGGTTTTGTTAATATTTTTTATTAGCTAATTTTTATTAACTTTGTTAATAAAAATGCTGCTAAATATTGAATGAGATTGAATAGAAATTTTTAATATGCAGGCAGAAGTCAAGGATTGCATGTTTGATACTATCATTTATATCCTATATGTATTCAAATATGTCCATTTTTCTCCATTATTCCCACCTAGATTCTGCAGTAGATTGCTTAGTCAAAATGAAAACAAATATTTTTCCTCAACCAGGTGGTCTGTTCTCACATTTGAGAGGATTTCTCCTTACATTATAATCATGAATTGCCAAAATTTCAATGATAGATCTTGGAGATACCAGTTACCACCTTAGACCTTAAGTGTTCCAGTGAGCATATACATAAGAAGCATTAGTCCATATGGAATGGAGGTATGACTGTTGAAATCTACAATCATTTTAAAATCACATTTACATGAGTTAAAGTATAAAAATATTTCAATTAAAGAAAATAATCCATTATATCAACACTTGGTATTTGTCACCTTTGCAATAGTAGCTATACATATACATTAATCCAATTATACAATAGTAACAGCAAGTAGGTTTTATTTACTTAGTGTTTTAGTTTTAGGGTATTTAGAAAAAGGTCTGAAACTGTTCTATAAATTATCTGACTAATATTTTTCTCATTAAATGTTTTTATTTATTTATTTATTCATTTTTATTTTGGTACAGGGTCTCCCTAAGTTGTTGAACCTAGCCTTAGATTTGTGATGCTCCTGACCCAGCATCCTGAGTTGCTGGGATTACAGGCAGGTGCCACCATACCCAGTTCATGCCTAATATTTATAGACTCTTGTTTGTTTCAAGGCTTTTATTGAATAAGTAAATATTTGCATAATTTTGTCCTATAACAACTGCTTATTTTATTAGTATTACTTTCAATGTAATTATTATTTTTCTTTGCAGCATGAAAACCAATACCTGGGAAACTCTTTGTCTTAATTTGACATCTACTAAAACCTGCAATATATTAAGCAGGATTTTAGAAGCATTAATTGGCATTTGAGATGTGACTGATTTTTAAAGAAACTTTAACTCAGTTCTGATAATCCATTGATGCACTTGAATATATCTAAAACCAACTCCTTTTTAACTAACTAAGCACAACAGAGATTAAAGGAAAATTCAGGAGATAAATAATAACTGGAAGTTATCTCCTCTTTCTCTAACTTCAATTTGTTTTCTTTTTATGTATTTATTAACTGATATATTAAAACATAAAAACATATGTATTAATGAAGTACCTTGCCATGTTGTGATAAATGTATGCAGTGCACAATGTTTGAATCTTAATTTTGAACATAATTCTACATTTTGATGTACCAAAGTTTGTTTAACCATTTCCCCATTTGAGGGCATAAGAGATGCTTTCAGTTTGGAGCTATTACAAATACAGTTGCTCAGAATATTGCTGTACAATGTTTTGTGGGAACATCAACCATTGTTTCTCTGGGATAAAAGCCCAAAAGCAAGTTTGCTGAGTCCTGCGGTAACTGCATATAGGGAAGTGCCCAACATTCCCAGCTATTTTCTCGGAACAATTGTGGGGTATTATTATATAAATGACCCTTTTCAATATTAAGCCATATGAAACTTGGTATGTCTCAGGGGTGGTATTCCCTAACACCTGAGCCTGTAGACCTCTTTCTGTTCATGATTTATCAGTAATTTATTTTGTGTGGCATACATCATTGATGCATAGGTAATTAAGTTTTTATATTTAATTCAGCCTGGTTTTTATATATGTTATTATCTTCCTAAATCAACCATTAAGATGTTAGTAATACTTACTCATGTACCACAACTTTGACCCAAACTTCTATCATAACTCTTTAAAAACAAAACAGAGAAAGAAAAATACCCTCTCTCCTTTCAACAGATGAAAATATGGATATGTTAAGAATCATGTCTTCCTTATCTTTGAATTTCCTAAGCTATTCCACAACCAGGTACAGCATAGGTAATAAATATTTGCTCATTTAATCAAATAATAACTTCATAAGTTATTTACAGAAAAATATACACCAAATATAACATAGGCAATCAAATAATCAATTATAAAAATATGTTCTGAGATTTCAATGACTTCTATTAAAGAACGACATTAAAAGAGACTATTTACATTATAGGATCAGTTATAAATTCTTTCTCATCCTTCAGGTCTAAGATGGATTAGTGCTATCCTGCATTCCAAGATGTAGCATGTCATGAAATAGTAAGAAACACAGATTTCACAACTTGCACTTAATACCTTACTGAACTTTTAGCTAATTACACTAGTTTTCATCTGTCAAATTTTTCCAGAATATAAAGGCTCATCATTGGGCTTATATTTGATACCTATAATATCATTAGAATGTTTCACAAATATTGTGATTTTTAAAATTCTGTGAACACCAATTATAATAATGGATGTAATATAAGTCATTTTTATAAACAGAAAAGAGCAGAATGACCAGTAATAAACTTGAAATTATAAATGCCATATATATCATGCATTCCCCCTGCTTTTTTATTTTTCTGGAATACATTGCTTCTGTTGTGGATAAAATTTGTAGTTTGCTTAGCAGAGCAGAAAGCAATCCAACATGAATTGATAGAATATTGTAAAACAGAACATTCTAGGTAGCTAAACCTTCAAGAACAACATATTACCCAAACTGGTATATGGCCAAAACACTAGGATTTAATGGCTCTATATCATTTTTGTGTTTGTTTTTGTGAAAATTGCCTGAGGTTCTGTACTTATTCCTATTTCACATTTGAAATATGGCTCCATTCTCCATCAGATGAAGCAAAAGATGCAGAGTTATGTAATGAACCATGTAGTAAATGCAAAGAACCATTTTCTGTGGTTTAGCAAAAATGCTCTCACTTTTTTCTCTAGTTTTTGTTGTTGTTGTTGTTTGTTTGTTGTTTTTCTCCTGAGAGTGATATCATTGAATGATGATTCTGGATGTCTCACTGGACTTGTGAAAATATAATGGGGCAATTTCTGGAAATTTCTAAACAAAGAAACACAAGTTTATTTCATTTGCTGCTTCTTCTTTTTCTTTTTTTTTTTTTTTTTTAATTTATGAGAGAAATCTACCTTAAGAGTTTGTACTCTAAATTGTTAGCTATAGGAATAGTTTTACTTCAGTGCTGTTAGAATAGCCATGTAAACCAGATTTAAACACACACACACACACACACACACACACACACACAAAGTCTTGTGGGAATCAATGCTGACAGGAAAGATGAGACTTAAGATAGCGCCGTTCAGAGTCAGAGATCTAGAGTTTCATGGGCTAAACTCCCATTAATCTTTAGAGCCGGTAATTCCAAATGGCTCATTACATGAAATTTCGCTTGAGCATTTATTAAGAACCAAGGTTGTTTATTTAGAAGATATGACTAAGAAGAAAAGAAATTTGTGTGAAATACTGACAAATGGTTCAAAATAATCCTTTCTTGTTCTAGAGTGTTGGATGCCACAAGTTATACCTTTGAGTAAAGAAACTCACAGTGATTGTCTTAGAATATCTCAGTGTTTAATTTGCTTTGAATATTTATTTTTACCCCTTTAAAAATAATAGTTTATGTGGGAATAATTTGTCAGTTTTAATGTTTATACTAAACAGAAACAAACCAAAAGAGAAAGAAAATAAAAAAGAATTCATAGAATCTATACAATGAACCGGAAGAGGCCAAATGTGTAAATACCTAGAGAATATGCCATATGTATGCATTTTCAGTTAGAAAATAGAATCGTGCCTACTCCTGGCATAATTGTGAACTAAAAACCATGTTATGAGAAATTGAGTGATAGGCCAAAGACTAAAAATCACTCATCACAATTGTTTCATTCTTATTGGGAGAACTATCTGAACTGGTAGCCTTTCTTGTCCTTCCTCTATGAAATTAGCATTGCAAAAGAACCCTCATGGGATCCAGGTTCCCTTGCCTGGAAGTTGCCATTCCTCAGCTTATCTCTAATGAGCACCTTCATTATGACAATGTGGTTAAGGTGCCAGGCTGCTGGAGGTTAAGATGGCCCTCAAAGGGAATCTCACCTTGAATTCTTCCATTCAGGCACTGTATTACCTTAGGAAATTATTTGATCACTGGGAACACTGTGAATCACCACTTCTATCAATAAAACAAGACGCAAAAACCAGTTTTTGTCCTCGATTGAACATATTTTCAATGAAATTAGCTTCCTTAATAGAGCCCCTGTTAATCTAGATTATTAATAAATTCCAACCATTATTCATTACCATCATCATCATCACTATTACCTAGCTCATGCGGTTTTTTGAAGCACTGATTAAAAAGAAGACCTTTCCCGATTAGGTTTCCCAGACTGAAATATTATTACTGGGGGACTTACAATTTACTATGCCACCTACAGCAGCTGTTTTGTAACTACCCTCTTCTTGCTACACTGCCTTCTTGGGGTGTATGGCATGACTTCTTGCTGATGGGTTCACCCCTACCTAAAGAGAGAAACTGACTCAAAGAGAAGAACCCATCTCTTGAATCTCCACAGTGTTCCCTGAAGCACAGCAGAGTATGGTTAACATTAACCTTCCCGTGTCACTTTGCAGATGAGGACATAAACACAAGAGAGTCAATTGGCCTTAAACCAGTGGAAATAAACTCCTTCAAATCCTACAAGAGTATAAAGGCAGTACAAAGACTATAAAGAGAATCCAGAATAATATTTTGTAATAAGGTTACTTAAAATATTTTTGGGAAATTAAATCTTATATTATTGTCTCCATTAACTTTTCATGTGTAAGACATATTAAATCGCATGTACTTTTTTTTCTTTGTAACTCACTTCAAGATTATTTTTCTCTTCTATTATCTAATACACTGCTTTAACTGCTTGATCCTTTTGTGTGTGCATGTGGTGTGTGTATATGTCTCTGTCGTGTGTGTGTGTTTGTGTGTGTGTGTGTGTGTGTGTGTGTGTGTCCAGGAGTAGAAACCTATTATTATCAAAAGGCCAGCAGCACTAAAGGATTGAATTGGTGACCTGAAGGTTAAATTCCACAGCGGTAATCACTAAGCTGTTCTCCATTATAGTTGCAATAAAAAGATTGGGACTGCTGACATCTGGTACCTCCCCATCTAAAACCTTTTAAACTGTTTGGGAAAAAGGCTTTTATTCAGGAAGTGAACAAAACTCAAGGTGTGTGTCACTTAAAGATCTGGAAATTTCCTGTAAGATCCACTGTTCAAAGATGTTCAGAACACATCTGTACTGGAGTAAAATGTTAAACCATGCTTTTCCTATTTTATTCTCCTTTCCTTAACCTATATAAAGAGTTACAAAGAATATAACCACAGGACAATCAAGTTTCACACTATTTTGACAATTCTTTCAAAGATAAACTTCTTTTGCTTTAATCCTCAATGTCCTAACTCCGAAAGAATAAATACAAAATAAATATCATGGTCACAAATTATAAGTAAGTGTACTTTTCATATATGTATAAACAATTTAATCATTTCGGGTATCTTTATTTCTGGTACTTAATTTTTAAAATGTTTTACTAAAAATAACTGTTTTAAGTAGACTTCTACATAATAGGCAATATTGTCAGCAAATAATAAATAAAAATTCATAAACATTCACTATGCATTTCTCATCTGTAGATAAAAAGGAGTTATTAAAAAGTAAATCAAAAACAGGCTCAGTGGTGCATGCCTGCAATCACAGGGACTTGATAGGCTGAGACAAGAGGATTGTGAGTTCAAAGCCAACCTCAGCAATTTAGGAAGGCCCTAGGCAACTCCATGAGACCCTATCTCTAAATAAAATATAAAAAAGGGCTGGAGATATGGCTCAGTGGTTATGTGCTCCTGGGTTCAATTCCTCATACTAAAAGAAAAAAGTAATCAATATTTCACTAGAAATATTTTATATTAGAAGGATTCATCACTCTTAGAATATTTTAGAAAATATTATTAAAATTATAATGATAATTTATAATGCCAAGATCTATTTCCAATAGAAAAAGAAACACATAATATGTGTAGATTAGATTGTATTTATTCCTTCAATTGCTGAACTTTTAATGATGATATGCAAGTTTGCTTAATAGACACAAACATCAATCTTGCCCTCAAAGGGAGTACAGCAAGAAATTATAGAAAGTTGACTTAAGCTAATGCTAACAGATGAGAGCTACATTGTGATTTCGGTATTATGGGATCAAAGCAAACTGACCAATCCTCTGAGATAGTACTAGTAAAATAAGTGTAACAGTTCTTGTGCTGAGGTCATTGCAGATATAGCATGAGAATTATATACCAGGTTCTTGTAAACTGAGGTAGTTTGTTTATTCATGAGTTCATTGTTTTAATGTAGGTAATTACATGAAAAAGTAAGACATGCTTTAAAGGGAACATAGTAAAAATGTACCATGGAGATAGTCAGAAAGCAAACACTTTCTCATCAAAGCAAAGTAACGCTCCATGAAGAAGGAACATTTGAACTGTGCCCTGAAGGACTTCTATTTACATTTAGCTTCAGAGAATGATCACCATTAGGAAGATTACTCTAGGAGAAAGTTATTCAAATGGAATTTTGAATGAGATAAAGAATTATGGCCTATTTCATATGAGGAGGACAAAATTAGATTTGAAATAATATCATGTTCAAAGGGTCGAGAGAGAATCTTGCAAGTCCTGGGTAGGGAATGGCATACAAATTTGCATGGCTGGATATAAAGAGAACATATATCTCTTTGGAAATGCACTGAGTCTGAAAAAATATATGAATTTCTTTAAACTAAATTAGAGGAAGAGGAAATTTTTCTACTTTGCTATATTGCACAATCTGACAAGCATTTGGAAAAAACCTTTGTAATCAACTAGTGAAATACAATATTCATTATTTATGTACATTCAAGAGTCTTCATATTCTTGAAAAATAAATGTTATGGGTAAAATAAATAAGGAATTTCATGAATTCTATATGGTTTCCATGAAAATTAAAATAATAACATGCCAAAATGGCAATAAAGGAAATCGTTTTCTCAAACATGTCCTTTAGAATCAATAGATGATTCTGGAGTTATCTGTTCTGCTTGGTTAATTCATAACATCTGCCCCTCTTCCTTCATTATCAGTACATTTACTATGTGGTTATGATTGGAAGGCATCAGGTACTATTTCCTGGGTAAAATTAGACCCATGCATGGATTTCAGTATTATTCTTGGATTAATAATCATATTAGTCATACTGTTACTTATTTATAGTTGCCACTTTCTAGGTAGAAATGGAGTACTTCTTATGCTCCATACTATTGGTTTTGTCTCCATTGCCTCTCTGGAGGCATCCATGAAAAATATTCAGCTCTATTTCCTTTCAAGAAAGAGCATGCCAGTCAACTATGAGGAGTGCAGTTAGCTGGAACTGTCCACCTGCAGTCCTTCAAGACCATCTAAAGTACTGAGCTCAGGTCACCCACACCTTTCTCAGGCAAACTCCAGGCAATCACCAAGTGCAATGGGGATCTTAGAACATGCTTGTTCCTGCCCCTTTTGACTTCTCCATGGGAAATCATATTGCTGAAGCTTCCCTTTGGTCTTCTTGAGAATGTATCAAATCAGAATCACAGAATGAAGTTCTTCCTACCAATTTTTCTTCTTCATAGCTTTATGTAGGTGTCACATTGCACCACGGCCTGAATGTCTTTCCTAAAGGGAATTTCCCTCAAATAATTTATCTTGCCATCTCAAGACCCAACTGACACACTCTCAGAATTCTTAATAATCAGAAATTACTTAAAACTATTTGTTAAATGAATTATGAATGGGTAGGTGGACCAAGGGAATAGACAGAGGTAAGAGTGAAATTTCAAATTAAAATAATGAAAAGACAAACATTATGTCTTTTTTAAGTGTGCATAGCTCCATCCATTAATAATAGTCCCTATTGCTGATGTTATATCAGCTATTTTTGAAAGTGGGGTGGGAAAATAATTCAAAATGTGAAATCTCATAAATAAAATATGATGTGTGTGAATATCTATATCTATCTGTATAAGGTATAATTTCCCTGTATCTCCTGTGACTGATAGCGTATATCCCTATGTGTCACATAATGTGAAATATGATTTAATCCATACAATAAAACTGGAGAGAAATTGCGCTTGGGATGTTTAAGAAACAAAAATGGTGCAGCAAGAAAGTAACAATGATGAATTTCTATCTTCTCCTTTGATCCCCAAAATTCAAGGACAGGTCTCAAATAAGGCATAGTTCAATGTTTTATGCTTTAAGTTAGGAATTTACCACATTACAGAAGATGAGGGCATAATCAAACTCTGTTAACTCTCACTCAGCTGAGTACACAGGCTCTCTTGTGTTTAACAGAAGTATAGTAAAAGGTGATTTTATTGTCTCGTTTTGAGATAGTAATACTTTAGGATCATTCCCATTTAGTGCTAGGATATTTTCTGTGATTTTCCCCCTACTTGTATAAAAATGTGTTAAATGTCAGTTTTATCACAACTCCATTTCTAATACCCCAAGATAAAATATTTAAAAGAAACAACTTCATATTTATGTTGAAATACTGTATCACCAAAATAAACACTGAGGAATTAAAGGACTATGTGATGGATGGCAGTTGTCTCTAAGTAAAAGAGCCTACGAGTTAATGTAATTACACAAATGCTCATTTTATTACATCCTGTATCCTGAATTCTTGAACAGATGCAATAAACGGTCAATTACTTCAGTGACTGGTAACACCAAGCAGCAACAGGACCAAATCTGGACTGTTTCCCTAAACAGACCTCTGAGAGTAAAGGCAGCAGTTTTGCCCTATACACCATTATCCAATTAATCATATGCTAATTGACTTAGTAAGAAGCATGTTGGCTGTCTAAGTCATTTAGAATTATCTTGCCAGAGCTGCTAGTGGAACCAAAGAGCTCTTCCCCGTCACACATACACTTGATAAATCAGTAAGTCAGGAAATGTAGCCTTGCTTATGACATAAATGTGTCTCTGTTTTCCATGTGGTTTTAGACAGACACTTTTTGGAAATAAATTGGTTTAAAAATGCTAGAGACCAGTGTGTTCAGATTTAGAAGCAATTATCTTTTTTTTTTTTTTGCCTCTGATTCTATTTGATGTTAAAAGTAGCAAAAGTCAACTGAGTACCCTGAGGAGAGAATGTTTATGATTCTAGTAAGAGATACAGGTTTTGTCTTGTTTGTTTTTTGTGGGTAACAATTTTTTACCTCCACATGCCCCCCTCATACTTGAGAATTTTCTGTTTCTCCAAAATAGTTACAGATGGCAGAAGGCAATTACAGAATAGTGGGTTTTCCCGAGGAAAGTCTTGGAATGCTAAACCTTACCTACTTACTGACTTACTGAGTGATTCACCTTGAAGGGCCACTTTATTTGATGTTCTGTGACCCAGAGCCTTGACATGGCTATAATTCCCAAAGAGGCTCATGGCACCAGGTATCTGTCATTCACAGCAGTGGCAGGCTGGCATTTGCTATATTGTCCACATTCTTTTCTCTCTTTATTTCTCTCTCTTTCCACTCTCTTTCTCTTTTGAAAGATTTTCTATGAAAGAAAAAACAATCATTGAACACAAAGAATGATGCTTTCAATGTTGTCTTATATAATTCCGAAATCTATATATTTTGAGAAAGTTAAGTTAGAGAACATGATTAAAGCTCATGTTTACATAATTGTGAAAGGTCATATTTGAATAAATAATGAATATCAAAATTGACAATCTAAGGGTTGTGGATGTGGTTCAGTGGTAGAGTATGTGCCTAGCATGTGTGAAGCCATGGGGTCAGTCCCCAGCACCGAAAAACAAATTGATGATATGAGTGCATAACAATTTAAATTTTCTGTCTGGGGTGTTCCTACAAAACCATATCCCTTAGAAGTGATTTTGCTTACAAAACAGATTCATAAAAAATTGCATCAGCTACTCAGCGTTTTAAAATGGCGTGATAAATTATTTAACCAAAAGAAAAATATGGATACTTTGCTGTAATCTAGTTAAGCATTTCCCAAAGTAGTTTATGATAGATGCATTTTGAGGGAATAAAATCATTTACTTAATTAACTTAATTAAGTACACTATTGTACTTGCTGCTGAGGAGGTGACAAGAAAAGGGTAAGTAATGCTTTCAGCCTTTCTTGAACATAAAGTCTGGATGCAGAAGCAATATATACATGAAATTGCTAAAAACCAAGCACAAAATTAATTCAGTTCACCCATTTTGAATTGATCAGAGAAAGCTTTAAAGACAGTGAGTGATGAATAAAGAAGATAAGACAGAAAGTTCCAACAATGACCCCGCATAAAATCTAACATGAGGATTCTGGGGAGATACATGCTATTTATACACATGTACATATGAATGTGTGCGGATATTCCCAATTTGTAAATATTCATTCAAATATTTAAAACTTGTGTATTCCCATCTCTGTGTATCATATATACAAACGTATATAAAAATGGGTGCAGCACATCAAATAAAAGATATAAAGGTACTGTGGGGAAACAAAATCTAAACTTTAGATACTCTTCCCTGGCTCATTGTGGTCTATGGTACAAAAGGAATGATTCTACCAAACACTAATTTTTAAAATCACAGACACACAATCTGCCAGATGTTATCTCTGGGTCACTATTTTAATCATCATTACAGTTTTGCCTATTTCGTAATTAAAAAATAAAATTAATAATGATTTCTATTAACAAAAGTAACTTGCATAAAAAAATGACTTCAACTTTGGAAAGGCTGACATACAGAAGACACTGACCATTCAGGCTCTAAATTTGTGGACAGAGTTAGCTTTAAATTGTAGCTAGGTTTAGGTGAGAAATAAGATGGGCAGTAAGAGCCAGAGCTTGAGTTCAAATCCAGCTGTTCCTCTTCCTAGATCTTTCCTCTGAACAATTTATTTAATGACTCATCTTGTAATGTCCTCAATGGAGATAACAAACTAGTTCCCACATAGGTTTGTTCTCAGTTTAGAAGGGTTTATATTATTAACAGTTGAGATGATGTCTAGATCAAACATATTTGACTCCATATGTTTTTGTAAAATAAAAATACATTTCAGGACCACATAGATATTGTTGTACTGGGAGTGCACTATTCTTTAAACTAAGTTATCTATATAGTATATTTTTGGATTACTAGAGCATGAATCACAGGTGTTCTATTGTATAAGTTTGGAAAATATTGAGAAAGGGGGTACACCAACATTTCCTCTGAATTTTCTTCCAAAGTTGACATTCTAGAAATCTGTAAGAAGACAACAAAAGTAGCAAAGGAAACACCAAGGAATTGATTGAATATTAAACAAGTTGCAACAGATGGTGGTGATGCACATCACTCTCGGCAACAGCACTGGTTTTCTCTGGCTCTCTACTTGGAGTCTATTCAATGCATTAAGAACTTTTGGTGCCATAGTACTAGAAGCAGACCTACTCATTGAGGTCCAGCAATCAGAATACCAAATTGGACTTTATTTGGCCAAGTTGAAGCTTCTCTTTATGAGGTCACCACAGGTAGTCTGCAATGGTCCTGTCTTTCCTATGTATGTTCAAAATAATCCAAAGAACGAGTGTTCAATGAAAGGTTAGTATTTACTAATAGGCCTCATGGTGTATCGATATACTCTATGTCTTGTAATAGTAATAAAAATCATTGCAGAATACAAATAATGTAAACAGTAAGACACAAATGAAGGCTGAGGGTTGTATAAGGTAAACTTATTATTTTATTTTTTGGAAAGATAAACTTATTAAATGACTACTTGGTTGAGTTATTATCATTCTGGGATTTTAGTTTGGAAGAGGGAAGGAAGGCTTAATGGTTAATTTGGATTCTCTGAATTTTAAACAAACAAACAAACAAACAAAATGGTGTGATTTAGACAGAATATAGAAAAGTACTGGATACATTGAAGAGAACCAAATTCCAAAGGTGGGAAAAACATGAGGTTGGTGAAAAGTATAAGTAGACAATAATTCCTGAAGAGGATGGTTACAGCGAAAATTGGTCAATTTCATTCCACAGTTTCTCCTCTTTCCCTTCCCACTGCTTCTTACTCTGTTCTTACGGTATGCTATGCACATATGCGAATATTCCACAATGAATCTCACCTGTTTGTTTATCTACAAAGTACTAATTTTTAAAAGCCCTACAAATAAATAGAAGGAAGACCCATAGAGAAGAGAAAGGGAATGGGGGGAGGGAGGAAGCACTCAGGACTAAAGTGGAGCAAATTATACTCCATGCTTGTATAATTATGTCAGAATCAAATAGAATATTGTGTATAATTGCAATGCACAAATGAAAGTATTAAGAAAAAGAGGAGGGTTAATATAAAATTGATGATAAATGTGGTATTACAAATAGAATCAGAGAATGAATTCAATATGTGTATTAGTTTGATAATTTCATACAGGTTCAAGCATCTGTTCTGTGCAAGTCACTGTACAAGGAACTGTGTAAATCACAACCATCAGTTGTAAAAATGCAAGAATTCTTTTTCTGCACAGCCTCTACTAGCACACAGTGATTCGGTGCAAATTTACCTTTTATTGGAAGAATCAGACTCATTATTGTGATTGTATTCATATCATTGCTGTCTTATGTTCTGATTAGGTTTGATTTATGAATGTGTTAGGGAAACAGCAAAATAGCAAAAATACAAGAATAGTTCAAGATAGTCATGTATTTTATTTAAAGGATCTTTGGTCAATGTTTTAGAGACATATAACATTTGCTCTTCATCAATGTCAGTTCTGTTGTCTTCATGCTCTCTGATGACAACAGTCATATTTCATTGTTACACTGACCTTTGGAATATTGTTTGTTCACCCAGGATCAGTGTCTCAATTTGTTGGCCACTTTTTCATATGATGTCAAAAATCTTAAATGGCAAGAAAGGGCAAAGAGTTCTTTCAGGTGTTAACCGTGATTTGCTCTACTGCTTTCCTCTTGCTAGTAATTTAGATACTATGGATAGCATAGATATTTTATAATCAGAAATGACCCAAATTTTATTTTTTAACTAAATATTTTTTTTATTAGTGCATTATGGTTATACACAATAACGTGGTTCATTTGGATATACTCATTCATGCATGGAATACTATTTGCTCTATTTCAATCTCCAGTACTTCCAGTTCCTGCTCCTCCCTGAAATATTCCCCTTCCTCTAATCTACTGGTCTTCTATTTATTTATTTATTTATTTATTTATTTATTTATTTATTTATTTATTGCTTTTAAAATTGAGTTTAATAGATATACATAAAGGTGATATTTACCATGGTATTATTGTGTAAGTACATAGCACAATTCAGTCCATTTCATTCTGCAGTTTCTCAATTTTCCCTTTGCTCCAATACTTCCTTAATCCACTTCCTCTATTTCACTGATCTCCTTCTATTTTCAATGGAGCCACCACCATCCATACCATTTCCCCCTTTATTTCTCTTTAGTTTCCACATATGAGAGAAAATCTTTGTCCTTCTGAGTCTGGCGTATTTTACTTTGCTTGATATTCTCTAGTTCTACCCATTTATGCACCAGCAAATGTCACAATTACATTATTCTTTATAGCTCTATAAAACTCCATACCACATTTTTTTTATCCATTTATCTCATGTTGGGCACCTGTGTATGTTCCATATCTTGGCTATAGTAAAATATATTGCTGTAAACATTGATCACTATAGGATGCTGAATTTATTTTTTTTAAATAAATAGCAAGTAGTGGAATAGTTGGGTCACACAGTGGTTTCATTCCTAGTTTCTTGAGGAAGCTACATACTGCTTTCCAAAGTAGTTGTACTCATTTGAAGTTCTACCAACAATGTATAGATATATCTTTTCCCAACATCCTCACCAGTATTTACTATTGTTTGTGTTCTTGATTGCCTGTATGACTGGAGTGAGATAAAATTTCATTATAATTGTGATTTGAATTTCTCTAACTGCTAAGGATGTTGAACACTTTTTCATTTATTTGTTGGGTGTTTGCACTTATTCTTTTGAGTAATAGTAATATCTGTTTAATAGTTTTACCCATTTATTGATTAGGCTATTCATTATTTAGTGGATTTTTTGATATCTTTATATATTCTGCATATTAATTCCTCATTATAAGAATAGCTAGCAAAGATTTTCTCCCATTGTATAATCTGTCTTTGTGTTTTTGTTTCCTTTGCTGTTCAGAAGATTTTTAATTTGATGATGTCCCACTTACACTGATTCTTTGTTTTATTCCTTGAGTTTTAGGGTCCTTACTAAATAAGTTGATGCCTATACCAATATTGTGGAGTGTTGAGACCAGTTTCTCCTAGCAGCTGAAAAATTTCTGGTCTAATTCCTGGGCTTTGGTCTACTTTGAGTTGGCTTCTTTTAAGAGTAAGAGACATGATTTACTTTCATTTTTCTACATAAGGATAACCAATTTTCCCAGCAACATTTGTTTAAAAGCCTATATTTTCTCCAACATGTATTTTTGTACCATTAAGTATTAGATATCTATATGTGTTTGTCTCTGTATCTTCCATTCCATTGTGCTTCATATATGTTCTAATGCTGTTTTTGTTACTATAATCTGTAGGACAATTTGAGATCAGGTATTGTGATGCCTCTAGTGTTAGTCTTCTTACTCAGCATTGCTCAGGCTATTCTGGGTCTTTTATTCTTCCAAATGAATTTAAGGAGTGGTTTTTTTTTTTGTTTGTTTGTTTGTTTTTTTCAATTTTCCAAAGAAAGTCATTGTTATTTTGATGGGCATTGCATTGAATCCATATAATACATTTGGTCGTATGGCCATTTTGACAATATTAATTCTGTCTATCCAAGGACATGGGAGGTCTTTTCATCTTCTAAGGTCTTCTTCAAATTCTTTCTTCACTGTTTTATTTTTGTTCATTTGTTTGTTTTTAGTATACAAATCTTTCACTTCCTTGGCTTAATATATTCTCAAATATTTTATTTTTTTTTTTAGGCTATTGTGAATGGGATAGTTTTTCTGATTTCTCTCTCAGCAGATTCATTATTACAGTATAGGATAAGAAAGCTATTGAGTTTTGTATGCTGATCTTGTATCCTGATACTTTACTGAATTTGTTTATCAGCTCTAGAAGTCTTCTGGTGGAGTTTTTTGGGTCTTCTACATATAGGATCATGTCCTCAGCAAAGAAGTTTATATGCCGTGTTCAAGTGGGTTTTAGCCCAGGGATGCAAAGTTGGTTCAACATATGCAAATCAGTAAGTGTAATTCACCACAAAAGTTGAACTAAGGCAAAAAAAAAAAAAAAAATCACATAATCATCTCAATACATTCAGAAAAGGCCCTCAACAAATTCAGCACCCATTCATGTAAAAAGACAGAAGAAACTAGGGGTGAAAAAAACATACCTTGAAATTATAAGAGGCATATATAAATCCAAAATCAGCATTATATAGGATGGATAAAAACTGAAAGCATTTCCTCTAAAATTAAGAACAAGACAAGGATGTCCACTCTGACTACTTTTATTACTGAAATTCTTGAAATTCTAGCCAGAGCAATTAGACAAGAGGAGAAACTTAAAATGATACAAGTAGTGAAAGAACAAGAGAAATTTCAGATTTTTATTAGCTGGAGTACTTTTTTTATGTTTCATGCTTCTACCACTGTCAATGTTACTGAATAGCCACCTTGTCATTCAGAATATCTGATTTTTTAATGAGTCTTGTGGACTAAATTAAGAAGTATCTCTCCTTCCTGTGATAATTTAAAAGTCATATATGTTTGATTGAATAGAGCATGGACTTCAAAAATACTAGGACTGGAAGACGCTGAATTGAGGAGAGGAGTGTTCAGAGAATAAGGTAGAAAATAATCAAACTATTATTTTGTTTATTAAGGGATGTACTTAACATTTTGACTAATAAATTGGAATATACTTGTTTTCCTAAACAAGATTTTATAAGCTATTACAGATAAACATTATAGATGATTAAAGAATTTTACTTTATTTAAATGTCCATGGATCTGCTGAGTTATCTGTGATGATGAGCAGTCTTTCAAAGATTCTTTCACCTGGTTTATTAAAATTCACACTTTTTCAAGAAAGAAAAAAAAATAGTATACAGTTGAGAGCTGCTGTCTTTCATGGTCCATTCTTCCATTATATATCTAATGTAGGAGATACAAAACATTATAAGAATATAGACAAAAAGCCATGGATTAAGAGTCAGAAAATTTCATATTGACCTTACAGTTTTGTGAGCTTGGTTGCATACATTAATCATATAAGGCTTGAGTGTCTTCATTTATGAAGTTAAGAAACTACAAAATATAACATTTTAAAGTCTACCATTACATGATCAACTTGTTTTAAACTAGACTGGAATTGACAAATCAACCAACCTAATGTAATTGAGAATTTAGAGAAACAGCATGTAGAAATTGATTGGTCATAAACACTGTTGGGTTTACAGTAAAAAAGCAAAGGCAATGGTCCTAAGGTTCCAGTCAGTCTAACTTATATGGGAATAGCAAGACTCCCAAAGCTCTCCTCAAACTAACTCTTGCCCAGAATTCTGTTTGGAGAAAGTATCAGACTCAGAGTAAAGCAAAAATTAGATTTTGGAATGAACTATGGAGGACATAAAGAGGGAATTTATTTTCTCTATGAATTTTCACTTTCGAATGCACTTAGAAATAAAACTAAAATTTATCGTACAATTTCATAGAACAATTAACAAGAAAAATTTAAATGATAATATTGTCTAGTCATGTTGTTCTTTAAAAAAAATCCACATAAAGTAACAAAAAAATTTGCTTGAATCAAAGTTCCATGCCTCTGTTAAAAATAAGTAAGCAAGAAAATCAAACAGAAAAAAGAAGGAAGAAAAGGACCAGCCAGAGATAAGAGGAAGAGATAGAAGGAAAAAGGAAGTAAGATGGAGAGGGGAGAGAGAAAGAGAGAGAGAGGGAGAGAGGAGAGAGAGATGGAGGGAGACTTTTACTTGCTTAAAATTAATCAGATGTAACTTTTTACTCTCTATCAATGTGAAGAAAGTTGAACTCTCCTTTACCTGTTCTAAAATTATGTTTTACTTTATGCATATAAATAATTAAGTAGGGAATAAAATCATACTGTACCTTTCGCTAAATATTTGTTTAAGTAAAATATATCCATTAAGCTGTATTTACTGAGCTGGCTGTATTCAGAACACTGTAAAAGGCAGTGTTGTAATGCTCAAAGATTATTGTGGTATGCTGCATTTTCCATTCCCAAGATAGTATTTTCTCCACAAATGCCCTTTTTAAGCACAGCATATACTCTAAGGGCCCCTGAAAGAATTTAAATGAGAATTCTTCAGAAGAAATAGTGTTGCAGAGTATTAACATTTAAACCTCTACTAATCCCTGAATAGAACCAACTATCTTTTCTTTTGAATCAGGATACTGTATTATGCTCAAAGAAAGCAAAACTGAGCAAGTAGCTCGGAAGGAATAAATATAAAGCATTGAGGTAATTATAGATTTCTAGTCATGTCATTGCAGTGAAAGTTACTCTAGCTGTAGGATTTATGTTGTAAACTCTGATTTTCCATGGCTTATAATTTGAAAACTTTTTTCTATAAAACGTAGGTGAAGATTTTCATAAAGGGACTTTATCAAGAAATGTATAATTAATTTCTCTTCCCTTTTTTTATGGATGGGACTAATTCCTAAAATTGTTTTTGTCAATTAATAAAAATCAATTTATTAAAAATTAACTAAAAATTTAATACTCTGAATTATATGCCTTTTCCTAATAAAATATAATGTGAATAATGAAATTTAAATAGGTATTATTTGTTCCTTGTTCACAAGGAACAGCTTATATTTTGAAACACAGATTAATATGAAATGCATGCATTATTGAATATTTTGAAAGATGATATTCAGAATATGACATGAGCATAGATCCTTCTCTTAATACATTATGGTCCAGAGGGAACCTTCTCTCATCAATATTTTAAGTTCATTTCTTATTGCAGATATACCCTGAGATTTGATGAAGTAGCAAGAAACACTACATACATTTATGTTTCATTTATTTCAGTGTCAGCATATTTGATATGTAACTGACAAGGGATAATGTCACCATGCAGAAATACACAACTTTGTGTAATCATAATGTGAGAGCACAGAAAATATATGCAGCAATTTCTGTGCTGTTTCTATGCTCAGCAATGACACCATCAGTGAGACAAAATCCAAAGTGAATGCTATAACCAGAGTTGAAAGTTTTACAATGCTTCCTGCAATAAATGTCACAAAATTTGATATATGCAGCACATACTACTCATATGTAAATTAGCATATGGGGAGTGTATGTGAATCACTGTTTCTGACATTTATTTCATGATGCTCTATAAAATCTTTCAATTCTGCTTATTGTTCTTTTTTATTTCCCTCAAATGAACAAGTCCTTCTCAATTATAGGGAAAAGTTCGCATAAAAGATACTGACACACTTTGTACCTCATTTATTTGAAGTGGTCTTAAAAGAATGCCATGACTTTTATTTGAATAAGTCCATATCTCTATTTAAATGTTTAATTGCTGACAATATCACTCTTAACTACCTTTGTTATTTCAACATATAACATTGTATCAGTTTTTGAATTTTAAATTTCCTCCTTAAATCTTTTCCCTTTTAGTCAATATCTCACTCCAAAAAAGAACTGTGTTCACTTTCTTACTTTGTCCTCACAAAATTAATCATCTGACCATTTCTTACTCATTCATTGCTTATATTTTATGGAAGTCATTAAAGTTATAGTCTAAGAGTATACCATGACCCACTGCTTCATGTAATACCTTATGTCATGAGACAAAAAAGGCTTGTGATAGGTATTTTGGAGGTAGTGCTGGGAATTGATCTCAGGACCTTGGGCATGCTAAGCATATGCTCCACTACTTGATAAGAAAAGGTTTCTGTAGGGGGATAATACATTGCCTTTTCTCTTAGATTTTAAAGTTCTTTTCAGTGACTGAGACAAATATTAAATAATATAAAACAAGAAAGTATATTATCCATTTCCTAAGAATAAAGGTGGATTAATTAGTTGAAAGACAACATTACAGAACTTGAGAAATAAATAGTATTTTAACTCTCACTTTTTTCCTAAATCATAAAGAACATGTCCTCTTGTAGTAATATTTGAGGAAAAACCTGTACCTGAAAGAAAGAACTGATGCATAATAATTTATATTATGTATATATAAAATTTGAAAATAAATCTTGGATGATACAAAAATTATTAGATTCTTTTTTGTTTATTGCAATTTTAATTATGACCATTTCTAACAGACACTTTTTTAGAAACAATGAATAAAAGGTGTTTCCAGTGACAAAAATTTAAGCAATGTTTAAACAGAAACAGAGCTTAAAAAAGAAAGTTAGGTCAGGTTGAACAAGTTGAGGTATAGTAAGATATGAACAGAAAGGAAGTTTTTGCCATCTTTTGGGGATCTTTAATATGGTACTGGAAAAATTTTATATAATGCAAATACAGATTAGAGCCAATGGAGGACTTTGAGTAGAATATATTAGACAAGAAGTATATTTGGGCATAATTAATCTATTAGGGTTTTTAGTCTTGCTCTGTTTGCCCAAAGAACACAAGAACTGGTAGGAAGCTTTCAGAAGTCTAGAGGAGAAATATGCAAGACAGATTTAATTTTGTGGTTGAAACATAAATGAAGAGGTTATCAGCTCATGCCATGTAAAAACAACATCATAATAACATCATAAGTTAAGGTTTTATGGGTTGATATGACTTCTAGAAAGTGTTTAAAAAATCATGTACCTACACACAGAAAATGAAACATAAATTTTCCTTCATTGTTTAATTTTCTTGTATTTTGTTGGCTGTAAAGAAGAAAATTTTGGTGACTTTAAGAAAAGAGTGAACAGAGTCAAACATTGGCCCAACATTTAGAAAAGTGAAAAAATATTGGTTTCGTGGATTTTATGGGTGATTAAAAGAATGTGCTGTTAAAAATAATAAAGTTAGCCAGGCACAATGGTACAGGCCTATAATTCCAGTGGCTCATGAGGCTGAGGCAGGAGGATGGCGAGTTCAAAACCAGCTTCAGCAACAAGGAGGTGCTAAATAACTCAGTGAGACCCTGTATCTAAATAAAAATTAAGAAAAGGGTTGAGGATGTGGCTTGGTAGTTCAGTGCTCCTATCTTCAGTCTGTGTTACCCCCCAAAAAAAATGAAGTTATAAAAAGAACATATAATAGAAATGCAATTTGTTTTTAAAGAGAAACATAAAAGTTAAATATTTGGTATGCTGTGTTTTAAACAAAAGTTATGTAGAAGCAGAGCTTTTTAACAAGAAGTAGACTAGTGACTATGTTAGCCATTATCATTGTCTTCAAAGTTTCAGAACCCCTGTCAGGAGGATTATAATGTTCAGGTGTGTTAAACATAGGTTAAGCATCTGTAAACACATATTATTTTCTATAGAAATGAATACAGTGAACTTGGATGAAGACTTAGGATCAGCATGTCCTTCTTCACATTCCATTCTAAGAAAACCATTTGACCCAGCTATCCCACTTCTTGGTTTATACCCAAAGGACTCAAAATCAGCATACTAGAGTGATGTAGCCACATCAATGTTTATAGCAGCTCAATTCACAATAGCTTGATTGTGAAATCAACGTAGATGTGCTTCAACGGATGAATGGATACAGAAACTGTAGTATATATACACAATGAAATATTACTCAGTCTTAAAGAATAATAAAATTATGGCATTTGCAGGTAAATGGATGGAGTTGGAGAATATCATTCTAAGTGAAATAAGCCAATGCAAAATATCAAAGGCTGAATGTTTTTTCTGATAAGTGGATACTGACACATAATGGGTTGTGGGGTAAGGGAAGAATGGAGGAACATTGGATTGTGTAGAGGGAAATGAGGGGAGAGGTGGGGATGGAGGAAGGAAAGATGGTGGAATGAGACAAGCATCATTACCCTATGTACACATATAATTACACAAACAGTGTGACTCTATACCGTGTACAACCAGAGAAATGAAAAGTTGTACTCCACTTGTGTACAATGAATCAAAATGCATTCTGCTGTCATATATAACTAAATGCAACAAACAATTAAAAAAAGGAGTCTCCATTCAGTTTAGGTTACTGAGTCAAGTTCACATCAGATGGGCATATAATTAAACCAGAGGGACAAGTAGGAAGAGTAGAAATAAACATTTGTTGTTATGGGAACTGAAATATTAAGAGCTGTTACAGAACCACAACTTTGCCTCTTCTGATACATATTCTGAGGAGTAGGTAGGTAAGAAACAAGAATGGTATAAAAGATGTGGTCAACATTACCAACCATTGCCAACTCTGGAAGAATTTAAACCTAAAAGTAATACATATCCAGTCATCAGAAACGTACAGTTTTACTAGTGGCATAGATGAAAGATTACACTTAATAAAGAATGAATGAAAGTGCTTCCTTCCTTTCTTCCTTTTATGGTTTCTAATTAGATGCAGATACCATTCTGAGATGAATTTGCATGTATTACTTGCTTCTTATTTTTCTGTATTTTAATTTATCCTTTTCTCTGAAGAGTTTTTTTTGGACTATGATATTTAAAATTGCATAATATGGTTTTCCTTGGGTATATTTGTAATATTTAAGTAAGAAACTGAAGACCTAATCTTCTAAACTTTGCTTTAAATATTGTTTAACTTTATATTTTGCATATTTTTCTGTTTGTGCTCAATTTTCAGTTAATTTTTCCTTTATTTTCTGTGATAACTTTTCTGTTGAATTATTTTTAGGTGTACTACCATTACCTTAATTCTACAAAGACTATTTTTTATTCTCTGAAAGATATATCTCTCTTTCCTCTTTCTTGGATGTAATATTTATTATTTTTCACGGGCTTAATGTATTTATTATTTTTCTTGGACTTAATGTATTTATTATTTTTTCCTTAATAACACTTATTATAAAATCTTCTGTTTCAAATACTGAGAGTGGGAATGAAAAGGTTGGTTTTGGAAACTTACATGTTTTACTGCACCCCCTGACCCCACAAGTATATGGTAAAACATGTTATTTCAAACCCTGATCGAGAAAACCAAATTATAGTACTTCATTTTTCTTCTTTATAAAATGAAGACTTTATATAAACTGTTAAAATATAATAAAACAATGGATTTTTGCTTTAGGATTTCATATATACTTATTTATATATATTTTCATACATATATATGAAATATATGAATATGTATGTATATAGAGAGAGAAAAAGAAAAATATAGAGAAATAAAAGCTGATTTGTTCATATTAAATTCCCTAAATCTTTGGACTGTGGCAATCACCAAAACTAAAAGAGAGGAAAACGTAGGTTATTTGTAGCCTTTTGAAGAAAACACTTAAGGTCACAAATCTTTGTTTGGCAGAGTAGTTTGTGGAGATAAATAATAAAACAGAATGTGGAGAAGAGCAGATTCCTTAGTGCCCTATAGCAGGGTTACATTTTGATACTACTAATAAGTATAAATAGAATGATAACAAAGTATGTGTACTAAAGAAAGGTGCTACCAGAAATAAATACCATGCAGTATGTATGTCAGAATGTTTAATAGGAAAAGAATATGTAAGCATGTTGTATTTTTCAAATATCTGTAAATTTATTAATCTTGCTAATTTTGAGCTGAAGAAGGAAATGACTTTTGCAAAATCTGCCTAATTTTTAAAATTTACAATGTAATTTAAGTCATATTAAATGATAATCATAATAACCCATTAGATGTAAAGTGTGATATAGAAACCATTATTTTTGCAATAAAAATGTACATATAAATGTAAGATGAATTTTGAACAAGCTCTAGACATGCATCACTTTTAGTCAAAATGTAGACAAATTTTATTTACCAAGAGATGATCAACCATGGTCTGAGTACATTAGATAGAATAAGTAGCCTACAAAATTCATGGTTCTTAAACTTCATCTGCAAACATTTATGTGCTCATATTTTGAGTATTAGCTGTATTTCTGAAGTGCAGCTTCTGGAAATTCCATCAAGAGCCACATCTGTGTAGTCATAATATATGTTCATTGAAGAAAAAGATTTTTAGGAGATTCATGAAGCTTTAGAAGTTTAGCACAAAGGTGGCTCAGATGGTAGAAATACACTCTTCATGAATGAACAGGAGGAGTGGACGGGGCAGTAGATCACAGCAGATCAATAACCAGTATGATGTACTAGCTCATGCTAAGCTTTCTCTTCTGGGTACCACATACAGTAGATCAATAGGAAAATAATTCCAAGCATAAAGTCACTGGCAGATAATTATGTTTGAATTATTTCCATTGGATATTTTTAGTCTCATATTTTAGCACAGTTTAAGTGCACATGCACACACATACACACAGACACACACACACAGGCAAAACAACAAAATATGATCATGCAATGGAGAATGTGGAAAATGCTACGAAAATATTAACTTGTCAATTACTTTTCCTAGGAGACTCTCCTCTATTACTCTTGATAATTGTTTGAATTATTAATTAGCAACAAATATAGTCCAAGAATAAGCAATGGAATATGGTTATCTTTCTGATTTAGTTTTGCAATATGCATTTATGGAACACCACCTTGTGTTTTAGCCTCAGTTTGAGGTGCTACAAACACAAAGGAGACAGACATTACTGTTTTCAAATTGGGAACTCCCTAAGGGGAGACACACCATACATAATACAGAGTGTGTAATGTGTGCTGCTCAAAAGTGATATATCAGATCTACTGTAAGAAGAGAGCTGTGTAGGAGCTTACTTACTCGTACACATTATGAAAGGCTTTGCAAAGGAAAAAAAATAGTATGAGGTGTTATAAGAAGGAATGAAACGGTAATACCATACATATACCAGGAGCAAATAGAAGGGAAACAAGGACAAATGCAGAGAGATGAGATCAAACTAGCTATGTTTGGGAAATAACATTTGTTTCTGTTAGAGGCTCACCCAAACTGAGAAACTACCTTCTGAGTGAAGCTAATAGAAGATCACATGAAGTCTTAAAGTTTCCATAGCCAGAGAAGAGCAGATCTGCCATTCTTTGCACAGTCCTTGGAATCAATTCAGAACCTTTCACTGTACTTTTAATCCAAAGCTTAAATATTCTTAATTTTATCGGTATATAGTCGTCATATAATTGGATGTCTGACATCTAAATGCCTATTCTATGTTTGGAAATCTTTCTACTATTTTGGTCTTAGGTGGGGAGCAGAATTCATGTCTCTGTAATAGCTCACTCGTTATGGCTTCATCTTAGCTTCATCTATGTAGCTAAGAAATAATTTGACCTAGCCTATCAGTATATATATTCAATAACTAGTGACACAAAAATAAGATCAGTGGAAAATTTATCCTAAATTCACAGAAAATTCCTCTGAGGGAGTATGGAAGCAGTAGCAAAGCTCAGCTTCCATGAGTACCTCATCTGTGGTCCTGTCAACTGCCAGGAACTTCTTTGGTGACACTATGGTTAGCAGTGGCAATCACTGTTCTCACCAGGCTGGTTTTTCCAGAACATACTTTATAGTTTATCCATGTTTTGTAGCTCCCCAATATTCTCAACCTCATTCTCTATACTTTTATTGATGCTGGGAAATATAATGAATCCTTTCAATGAATAACTTCACTGACTAAAATATTAAAGATCAGTACTTAACCCTAACAATTAGTTGATACATACAGCTGACTGCTGACATGAAACATTCACAGTTTGATGCCTAATATATTTACTTGGAGCATAAGTCCCACCAAGAGAATTACACAAATATTTGCCCCCACCGCCAAAACCTATCCTTCTTCGTTCATATTGGTAATCAAATAGCACCACACACAATACATAAAATCATCTTTGTTTACATCATTTTCTCTGTTTTATGTTGGGGAAGGACCTTGAATGTATTAGATATTAGTGAAGTTAGGAAAAGCGGATGGAAACCACCACATACGATAAAGTCAAGTGGATCCTGAACCTCATCAGCAGTAGGCTTGGAAAGCATGGTGTTCAAGGATGAATCACTGGAGAGGAGACTCCAGCAAGAGTTAGTTGGTGAGGAAGAGTTAATGTCAGGCCCAATACATTAGATTGTGAGATTTGGACTTAATTCTTTACACCAATAATTTCTCAAAATTTGTCTATGAAAACTAAAGAATAAAAGTAGTGAGCCTGAACTCGAGATTAATATTTAATTAAGTTTATAGATTTCTAGAAATATTTACTTAAATGCTTTGATTAATTTGAAAAAAATGTAATACAGTAACATTTTGGATAATTTCCCTTACACTTAATGACAAGAAATTTATCCATTCAATTTTTTAGTCATTCAATACATGTTAAAATCATATGATGGTTCCACACATTGCAGATACATATGTCAATTAACATGTAAGACAGACATCCACCCAGGCAGCTTACATTCTAGTATTTGAAGTGTAGTAGCAGTTAAGAAGAGGGAAGAAATAACAAACAAAAATGTATGTAAGATGGATTTATTTTATGGAAAAGTAAGTCAAAATAAGTGTGAGTTAGGGAGGGTGGACTTAATTGTTGAGAGCAGTAATGGAGGATGGGAGCGCAGTTATTGAGATCAAGGGTCTCTGATTCCCTCATGGCTGTGGCACATCCTGTTCCTGGGAATGTTTCTGTGCAAGGGCACAGGATGCCTAGCTGCTGTAGCAGTGCCCTGCATGAGGAGGCTCTGTGAAAGAGCCCTATCAGCTCTGGCCTTGATCTCAGGCACACAGCTCCTCAGAAGGAAGGAACTCTTATGCTAGACAACAACAATGTTTCACCAGCTTTATTTCTTCAGTTTCTGCTAGCCTTACAGTAACTTTAAATAATGGACTTTCTTTTTTTTTTTTTTCATGTCTACATTGATTTATTATCATGTATCTTCTGATATGCAATGAATCAAAGTATGCTTCATGAAGTTCTACAGTGGTGCTCCCTTCATTTTGTTTTCAGATATCACAGTTCTAAAGGTATTCCCTTGGATTATAGGTCTGATTGTTCAACTACTTTCACTGAAGTGACTCATGCAGCAAAATGAACTTCATATGAATGAACATGCTTCATCGTGTCCTTTTTACTTTTTTCTCAACTTTTTCCCTAGGCGTTCCTAATAATAGAAGATGGTTCTAAAAATATTTCCAAGAAACATGAGAGTACCAAGAAAGTACTCCAATTTTAATGTCTAAGGCTAGACATTATTATGCAACAATGAAAGAAGGCTTAGATTACACCATTCTCTTAAATTCCAGAGTCACTTACGTTTTTTTTTAAATTTTAATTAAAAATCATAAATTTACATAGGGCAATATTGTTTGATTCATTTTGTTATTTTTTTCCCTTTCCCCCTCCCCACCCACCCCTCTTTTCCCTCTATACATTCCTTTCTTCCTCCATTCTTACCACCCTCCTTATCCCTAACCCTAAACCTAACCCTAACCCTAACACTAACCCCTCCTACCACCCCATAAGTCCTCATCGCTTATCAGCGAGATCATTCGTCCTTTAGTTTCTTGAGATTGGCTTATCTCACTTAACATGATATCCTCCAATTTCATCCATTTGCCTGCGAATGCCATAATTTTGTCATTCCTCATGGCGGAGTAATATTCCATTGTATATATATGCCACAGTTTCTTTATCCATTCATCAACTGAAGGGCATCTGGGTTGGTTCCACAATCTGGCTATAGTGAATTGAGCAGCTATGAACATTGATGTGGCTGTATCTCTGTAGTATGCTGATTTTAAGTCCTTTGAGTATAGGCCAAGGAGTGGGATAGATGGCTCAAATGGTGGTTCCATTCCAAGCTTTCTGAGGAATCTCCATACTGCTTTCCAGAATGGCTGCACTAGTTTGCAAACCCACCAGCAATGTATGAGTGTACCTTTTTCCCCACATCCTCGCCAACACCTATTGTTGCTTATGTTCTTGATAATCGCCATTCTAATTGGGGTGAGATGAAATCTTAGGGTAGTTTTGATTTGCATTTCTCTTATTACTAGAGATGTTGAACATTTTTTTCATATATCTGTTGATTGCTTGTAGATCTTCTTCTGTGAAGTGTCTGTTCATTTCCTTAGCCCATTTGTTGATTGGATTATTTGTATTCTTGGTGTAGAGTTTTGTGAGTTCTTTATAGATTCGGGATATTAGCCCTCTATCTGAAGTATGAGTGGCAAAGATATTCTCCCACTCTGTAGGCTCTCTCTTCACATTACTGATACTTTCCATTGCTGAGAGAAAGCTTTTTAGTTTGAATCTATCCCAGTTGTTGATTCTTGCTTTTATTTCTTGGGCTATGGGAGTCCTGTTAAGGAAGTCTGCTCCTAAGCCAACAAGTTGAAGGTTTGGACCTACTATTTCTTCTAGAAGATGCAGGGTCTCTGGTCTGATTCCGAGGTCCTTGATCCATTGTGAGTTGAGTTTTGTGCAGGGTGAGAGATAAGGGTTTAATTTCATTCTGTTGCATATGGTTTTCCAGTTTTCCCAGCACCATTTGTTGAAGAGGCTATCTTTTCTCCATTGCATATTTTTGGCCCCTTTGTCTAGTATGAGAAAACTGTATTTATTTGGGTTTGTGTCCGTGTTCTCTATTCTGTACCATCGATCTACCTGTCTATTTTGGTACCAATACCATGCCGTTTTTGTTACTATTGCTTTGTAATAGAGTTGAAAATCTGGTATTGCGATACCTCCTGCTTTGCTCTTTCTACTGAGGATTGCTTTAGCTATTCTGGGTTTCTTATTCTTCCAGATGAATTTCATAATTGCTTGCTCTATTTCTGTAAGGTACATAATTGGGATATTAATTGGAATTGCATTGAATCTATATAGCACTTTTGGTAGTATGGCCATTTTGAAAATATTAATTCTTCCTATCCATGAACATGGGAGATCTTTCCATCTTCTAAGGTTTTCTTTAATTTCTTTCTTTAGTGTTCTGTAGTTCTCATTGTAGAGGTTTTTCAACTCTTTTGTGAGATTGATTCCCAAGTATTTTATTTTTTTTGATGCTATTGTGAATGGGGTAGTTTTCCTAATTTCTCTTTCTGAAGATTCATCACTTATGTATAAAAATACATTGGATTATGAGTGTTGATCTTGTAACCTGCGACTTTACTGAATTCACTTATGAGTTCTAAGAGTTTTCTGGTGGAATTTCCAGGTTCCTCTAAATATATAATCATGTCATCAGCAAACAGGGATAGATTGAGTTCCTCTTTTCCAATTCGTATCCCTTTAATTTCGTTGGTTTGTCTAATTGCTCTGGCTAGAGTCTCAAGAACAATGATGAATAGAAGTGGTGAAAGAGGGCATCCTGGCCTTGTTCCAGTTTTTAGGGGGAATGCTTTCAGTTTTTCACCATTTAGAATGATATTGGCCATGTGCTTAGCATAGATGGCCTGCACAATGTTAAGGAATGTTCCCACTACCCCAATTTTTTCTAGTGTTTTGAGCATGAAGGGATGCTGTATTTTATCGCATGCTTTTTCTGCATCTATTGAATAATCATGTGATTCTTAACTTTTAGTCTGTTGATGTGGTGAATGACATTTATTGATTTCCGGATGTTGAACCAACCTTGCATCCCTGGGATAAAACCCACTTGAACATGGTGCACTATCTTTTAAATATATTTTTGTATGCGATTTGCTAAAATTTTGTGGAGAATTTTTGCGTCGATGTTCATTAAGGATATTGGTCTGAAATTTTCTTTCCTCGATGTATCTCTGTCTGGTTTAGGAATCAGGGTGATATTGGCTTCATAGAATGAGTTTTGGAGGGTTCCCTCCTCTTCTATTTTATGGAATACTTTGAGAAGTATTGGAATGAGCTCTTCTTTAAAGGTTTTGTAGAACTCAGCTGAGAACCCATCTGGCCCCGGACTTTTTTTTGTTGGTAGGCTTTTGATGACCTCTTCTATGTCATTGCTTGAAACTGATTTATTTAAGTTGTGTATGTCCTCCTGGTTCAGTTTAGGTAATTCATATGTCTCTAGAAACTTGTTGATGTCTTCGAGGTTTTCTGTTCTGTTGGAGTATAGATTTTCAAAATAGCTTCTAATTATGTTTTGTATTTCACTCGTGTCTGTTGTGATATTTCCTTGTTCATTCCAAATTTTAGTAATTTGAGTTTTCTCCCTCTTTCTCTTTGTTAGCATAGCTAAGGGTTTATCAATTTTGTTTATTTTTTCAAAGAACCAACTGTTTATTTTGTTAATTTTTCTGATTGTTTCTTTTGTTTCAATTTCATTGATTTCAGCTCTGATTTTAACTATTTCCTGTCTTCTATTACTTTTGGTGTTGGTCTGCTCTTCTTTTTCTAGGGCTTTGAGCTGTAGTGTTAAGTCATTTATTTGTTGATTTCTACTTCTTATGTTGAATGGGCCCCATGAAATAAATCTTTCTCTCAGTACTGCTTTCATAGTGTCCCAGAGATTTTGATATGATGTGTCTTTGTTCTCATTTACTTCTAAGAATTTTTTAATTTCCCTCCTGATGTCTTCTGTTATGCATTCATCATATAATAGTGTATTATTTATCTCCAAGTATTGGAGAAGTTT
Source organism: Sciurus vulgaris (assembly GCF_902686455.1). Lineage (NCBI taxonomy): Eukaryota > Metazoa > Chordata > Mammalia > Rodentia > Sciuridae > Sciurus > Sciurus vulgaris. The sequence goes on along the minus strand of NC_136469.1, from coordinate 121,001,467 downwards.
CTGTTTTTTATTCTGTCATTTATTTCTAATTTCAGTCCATTATGATCTGATAGAGTACAAGGTAGTATCTCTATCTTCTTGTATTTGCTAACAGTTGCTCTGTGGCATAAAACATGGTCTATTTTAGAGTAGGATCCATGTGCTGCTGAGAAGAAAGTGTATTTGTTCTTTGTTGGATGGTATATTCTATATAAGTCGGTTAAGTTTAAATTGTTGATTGTGTTATTGAGATCTATGGTTTCTTTATTCAATTTTTGTTTGGACAATCTATCCAGCGGTGAGAGAGGTGTGTTAAATCATCTAGTATTATTGTGTTGTGGTCTATTTGATTTCTGGAATTGAGAAGGATTTGTTTGACGTACATGGATGAGCCAATGTTCGGGGCATAGATATTTATGATTGTTATGTCTTGCTGATTTATGCTTCCCTTAAGCAGTATGTGATGTCCTTCTTTATCCCTTCTGACTAGATTTGGCTTGAAGTCCACATTATCTGAAATGAGGATGGATACTCCAGCTTTTTTGCTATATCCATGTGCATGGTATGTTTTTTCCCATCCTTTCACTTTAGTCTATGGGAATCTCTTTCTGCAAGAGATGGGTCTCTTGCAGGCAGCATAATGTTGGATTTTTCTTTTTAATTCAATCTGCCAGTCTATGTCTTTTGATTGATGAGTTCAGGATATTAACATTCAGGGTTATTATTGTGGTATGATTTGTATTCCCAGTCATTTGACTCATTTTTGTTTTTTGACATGATTTGGTTTCTCCTTTATTTGGCTATTCCTTTAGGCTAGTTCCTCCCGTTGCTGATTTACATCATTGTTTTTCATCTCTTCCTCATGGAATATTTTGCTGAGAATGTTCTGTAATGCCGGCTTTCTTTTAGTAAATTCCTTTAGCTTTTGTTTATCATGGAAGGATTTTATCTCATCGTCAAATCTGAAAGTAAGTTTTGCTGGGTATAAAATTCTTGGTTGGCATCCATTTTCTTTCAGGGCTTGGTAAATGTTGTTCCAGGCCCTTCTAGCTTTTAGGGTCTGGACTGAAAAATCTGCTGATATTCTTATTGCTTTCCTCCTGAATGTAATCTGGTTCTTTTCTCTCACAGCCTTTAAAATTCTGTCTTTATTTTGAATGTTAGGTATTTTCATAATAATGTGCCTTGGTGTAGGTCTGTTGTAATTTTGCATATTTGGATTCCTATAAGCCTCTTGTACTTGGTTTTCCATTTCATTCTTCAGGTTTGGAAAATTTTCTGATATTATTTCATTGAATAAATTGTTCATTCCTTTGGTTTGTTTCTCTAAGCCTTCCTCAATCCCAATAATTCTTACATTTGGCCTCTTCATGATATCCCATAATTTTTGTAGATTCTGTTCATGATTTCTTACCATCTTTTCTGTTTGGTCAACCTTGTTTTCAAGATTAAATATTTTGTCTTCAATATCTGAGGTTCTGTCTTCCAGGTGATCTATCCTATTGTTTATGCTTCCTATGGCGTTTTTAACTTGGTTTATTGTTTCCTTCATTTTAAGGATTTCTGTTTGTTTGGTTTTTTTTTTTTTCAGTATCTCTAACTCTTTATTGAAATGCTCTTTTGCTTCCCTTATTTGCTCTTTTAACTGTTGATTAGTACGTTCATTTAATGCCTGCATTTGTTCTTTCATCTCCTCGTTTGCTTCCCTGATTGTTTTAATTATGTACATTCTGAACTCCTTTTCAGACATTTCTTCTGCTGTGCTGTCATTGGGTTTTATGTTTGGGACATTTTCTTCCCTTGTTTTCTCATATTGATCAGATGTCAATGGGACTCTGTGATATTGTAGATTTCCTCTATTGTCTTATAGTGACCCTGTAGATTTCCAGTGTATCTCCTACCAGCCTTCAGTAGCCAGAAGTCTTGGATTAATTTGATAATGCAGTGCTTCCGAAGAATGCTGCCCCTAGCCTGCTACTGGTCCCAGGGAGAGAGACCTGGAGAGGTGTCTTGTTGTCCAGCCCTGGTCCCAGAGGCTGTTTTGTAGGTCGGAGGTCTCCACTGGCTTGGGGACTTGTGGCTGGCTCTGTGTAGACAGGATCTCACTGGGCGTTTTGCCCTGAGAAGCTAGCCTAGAGAGGCGCTTCCTGCCGGAGGGGGGCTGGGCTGCTTGGAGAAGTCCCTGGCGCCCTGTGCTGGTCACTGAAGCAACCTGTGGGCGGCCCAGAGCTGGCCACGCTGCTTCTGTATAGAAGGGCTCTCACTGGGGGGCCTCTTCCAAGAGGCTGGAGGATCTGTCCCTGTGGGAGGAGCCCACTGCCAGACTGCACAGAGCTGTCTGGGGGAGATGCTATCTGCCCTGTCCTATTCTAATAAGCCGCTCGAATCCTGGCCTGCCACCCAGCTGAGCTTCGCTGGGTGGGGGAGACTCACCTGTGGTTCTATCTTATTCCAAGTCTCTCAATGCCTCACCTTCTTGAATCCTGGGTTTTGGGGCGACTGGAGATGCAGTCACCCTCTAGTCCACCATCTTGGATGGCCCCGTGGAAAAAGCCTGGAGCTGGAGGGAGACAATGCTGCCTGGAGAGGTCTCTAGCTGCCCAGCCCTGGTCCCAGAAGCCGTTTGCGTGTCGAATGTCTCCACTGGCTTGGGGACTTGTGGCTGGCTCTGCGTCGAGAGGCTCTTACTGGGCGGTCTGCCCCAGGAAGCTAGCCTAGAGAGGCGCTTCCCGCCGGAGGGGGCTGGGCTGCTTGGGGGAGTCCCTGGCACCCTGTGCTGGTCTCTGAAGCATCCTGCGGGGGGCCGGAGCTGGCAGCGGGGCGGGCTGAAGCTGGCCGAGCTGCTTCTGTGCAGAAGGGCTCTCACTGGGAGGCCTGCTCCATGAGGCTGGAGGGTCTGTCCCTGTGGGCAGAGCCCACCACCAGACTGCACAGAGCTGCCTGGGGGAGACGCTATCTGCCCTGTCCCACTCTAATAAACCACTCGAATCTGGGCCTGCCGCCCAGCTGAGCTTCACCGGGTGGAGTAGACTCACCCCGTGGCTCTGTTCTAGTCCGAGTCTCTCAGTGCCTCCCCTTCTTGAATCCTGGGTTCTGAGGCGACTGGAGATGCAGTCACCCTCTAGTCTGCCATCTTGGATGGCCCCGTGGAAAAAGCCTGCAGCTGGAGGGGGACAATGCTGCCTGGAGAGGTCTCTGGCTGCCCAGCCCTGGTCCCAGAAGCTGCTTGCGTGTCGAATGTCTCCGCTGGCTTGGGGACTTGTGCTGGACTTTCTTGAGAGCTACACAAAACTCCTAACATTGCACTTTGTAACTATAGATTGCAACTGTGGAAAAGCTATATATTATGTCCTAGTTTCTATAACTTTCCTGAATACAAAGAATAATGGTTGTATAGTCTTTAACCTGATAATGAGACGTACATAAATAAAGATTGCTGACATAACTTTAGATCTGCATCTCCTTCGGAGAGCAGACTCCACCTGATCCCAGCTTAATCTTCAAAATCTGTGTCTGTGAATATTTATTTTCCAATTCCCCTTCTCCCCTCATTGGTCCTGCTGGTCGCAACACTTAATGTTTTATGGTTACTCAGATGAGAGGTATCTGTCTTTGAGAAAATATGTGAAATTCACTAGGAAGGAAGCTTTAATATACCTGAGAATCATGAGTAGAAGTGGCAGAATTTGAAATGTGTTTGGAAGATCTTAAAAATGGCAAGGAAGCAGCATGACTGACAGGACAGACAAATGAGAATTTCTGATAGATGTGGGCCAGATCTGTTCAGTGACCCTCAGGAATATTGGAAATATTTGGCCTTTATTTTGATTAAGAAGAGAAATTACTGGAAAATGTTGAGAAGAGCATAGACTTAATTAGACTGTTATGCTACAAGATCGCCCACACTCACCTCTTATACCACACTGTGCTGGGGTGGGGTTCAGGGTTTGGTTTGTGGAGATGGAATATATTTATTTACAGAATGGAAGAGAAGCAAATGAAAGGAAGTTGGTAGAATTGACAGTAATATGTGAACATTCTTTTACTGAATGATTCCCTTTTGTCAGAAACAAGAACAACAATAGCAGTCTATTCTACCTGGGAATAGATTGTAGAGTTGAGAACAGAGAAAAAGGTAATTTACTTTGAGAAAAATAGGAGAACAAGTAGACTGGAGACATGCAGTAGAATTGTTGGCCACCATTCAGGGTGATTTTGTTAATTGAAGTCATGAATGCCAAATGGAACCAATAGAATGTGAATTTTCTCTTCATAACTTTAACTCTTCCTCTGTAGGCACAGAGTAAGCAAAGACTTATATCCTAAATTTGATAGCAAAATTTTTCCTGGGTGAAATAAATGAGAGAAGAAGGTACAGGGCTTCAACCAAAATTAAAAATTACTGATTTTAATGATCAGATATACAACCTTTTAGGCTAGATTAATAAGGAAATAGGGACATCATTTAGTTGAATTGCAGAAAAACTGAGGATCCATTTATTGTAGGTGTTGATGGGTAAATGAATTGTAGGTTCTGGACTTCTGAAAGGATTATACGGGAAATATTTCAGGTGATGTCTAAGAATCTGATGTTTGAATATTAAATTATGAAAAGGTTTCTAACACTACCACTGTCAACATGTGAAATTTAGCTAAGGAAGTTGGTGGCTGGTATTGAATTGAGGCTGGAACCTTATGTGGAAAAGACTTCAAGGTAGTGAGAGGTGAGGCTAGTTGAGGAACCATGCACATGGCTAATGAAATCACCAATAATCATAACAGGCGTAATATCAGATAATGTTACTTTGGACCAGAATTGAAATATTCAAAAAAATGAGATGAGCAACCAGAGTCAGTAGACAATAGAAAAACAGAGGCATCATCATTGCAAATAGATCAAAACATGAAAAAGTCTCATGGCCTCCTACAATTCCAATGATTATGTGTTTAAGCTAATTTAAATTAGAAAATATTATTTCTTTTGAAAAATATTGAATGGTTTCCTTAAGTCTTCATATCTATGGAGTAGCATACTCAGAAAATATTTTTGAGGGAAAGTTGTGTCAGGGGAAAGGTGAGATTTGAGCACTTTTAAAAACTTTTCAAGCTGTATGAAAGCAGGGTATTAAATAATTTCTGACTATTTTTCCATAAAGAACATTAATATTTGCATTTTCTGATGTGTAAACAGTTTAATAAAAATCATGATTCAGTCGGAAAATTAATAAAGAAAGGAGAAAGGAAAAACTGTGAGGGAGGAGAAAGAGAAAAACAAATGAGAAGCAGAGAAGATAACTGAAATAAAGAGAAAAGAAAGAAGCTGGGAAAGAAGAGGATGAGGGAAATGAAAGAGGAGAAATAAATCATTAAAAGGTAGACATTGAAACACAGGAGAGTATGAATGAAGCAGAAGGGGTATTTTCCATAGACAATTAGACAAGAATTAGAGGAGACAGAGGAAGAGGGTTAATTAGTATGCAGTACTTACAAGAAAAGATTTTCTGAGGGAAAATTATCTGAATTGTGAGTAGTGGGAAGCAGAAGGAAATTAGTTTGCAGCGTGTGGTGCCTGGGACAGCACAATGTGGAGAGGAATCCTCGTGGCTGACAGCTTCCCACATGAGCACTGCTCTGCACAGCTAGCGTGGACGTCTTAATTGTTTGGACCCGGATGTGGCCCCCTGATGTTGGACTTTGCTAGACTTCACTGTGCAGGATTTGTACAAATCAGGTCCTTGTAATTTTACAGAGTGGTTCAAAGAGTTGAAAGTTTTAATGTTCATTTTCATCAGTGTCAATTTAACATGCAACAAAATTATTCTATGAGATAAATATTACTCTAAAACAGCATAGTTTTAAGATCTCTTCAAATTTCCAAGGTTACCACATTCTAGCTCAGAAAATACAATGTGATTCTTCTTAACAGAGATGGTGAAAGAGAAATTTCACAAAGCAATGTCATAGTCGTGTAAGATTTCATATTTTTTAAGCATTTTCAGTGTATGTAAGGCTTATATAAAGAGTCCAAATGTGAGCAAACTCATTGACAATTCATTCTCAGTATGCAAGAAGTAAGGATCATTGAATTTTTAGTTAAATGAATCCTAAAATGATTAAGATGAAAATCATTTCAAAAAGAACCAGATTGGACCACTTAAGAGACACATATCAACTGGGGTTCTTGTTGGAAAGCTCAGAAAAATTGGCAGAAATTTGCCTAAGCACAAAGAGAAGATTGGGCATTTGAGAAAAAGGACAGAGAGCTCAAGAATCAGTCTTCTAAAGCACAAGAGGTTTTGGTGCACAAAATTGCATCCTCTGGGCCAAGCTATGATTTCTGTCACAGCCAGTCATGCTGAAAATGTTCTGTCTCAAGGTAAAACTGAAGTGTCTTCACTTTGATCCCTCCAAACTTTCTCTGAAGTCTAGAGATTAGCTCAACCTACAGGTATAGCTGAGTGGGCAGGGAAGCTAAAGTCCCTCAAGGCAGCCCTCAGCCAAAGTGGAATAATCGCAGTAGGTAAATGTTCCAGTCTTCAGACAGACCAGTGTCTGAGTTATTCCATACACACTTCTCCAGTACCTTCCTCCATGCCTAATGCAGGAAACTAATTAAACCTGTTTATTTTTTTCTGACTTTTTGTCCTTGTTTAAATCTCTCTGTTTCTTTATCCATGATACATGAAATTAAATCATCACTCTGAGATTCGCTTTTGGGGAAACAGATTAAGGTAATTGAAAATAGATAAGTGCTGGTACTATGTATAGAAATAACACACTTTCCTCAAAGTAGCATCACATATACAAATATGGTCAGTCATGAGCCACCATCTCAACTGTTCAAGGAATGAATGACCTGTACTTTAGTTTGGATATGAAATTACTGATTTACCAGTTGAGGGCTGTATTTTTTTTCCTATGGTTGCTGTAACAAATTGCCATACCAATGGTGACTTAAAACAGAATAAATTTATTATTCTACAGTTCTGCAGGAAAGAGGTCTAAAACATGTCTTCCAGGGTTCAAGTGAAGCAGTCATCAGGCTACTGTCCTTCTGTAGGCTTTTGGGGAGAATCTATTTCCTTTTCTTTTACAGCCTCTAAAGGTCATCTACATTCTTTTGCTCATGGACCCTACTGCCAAGTTTAGAGTCCATGTCTCTATCATATCCTCTGACATCATATCTTCTTTTCTGACCCTGGTGCTTCTGATTTCTTCTTATAAATCCTGTGCTATGGAGATACAGGATGATTATCATATCTCCAGATTATTAACTTAATCAAATTTGTACCTGTGCCATTCAATATAACACTTCACAGATTTGGACAGAGACATCGTTCACCCAGAAGAGGGAGATGTGTCAATCAGTCTACGAGAGATCACTGGGTGACAGTGACAGCAGATTTTATTCAATATGGGAAATGTCTCTCTCCCAATAAACATTTGGTTCTGGCAACTGAAGGAGGGCTAAAGGATTCCATAAATGACAAACAATAAAAAAGCCATTAGAAAAAAAACATACCCTACTTTTACAGGCTTTATTTTTCTCCCAATCCTGCTTTTAGAGAATACGAATTAGTCATCTACTATGTATCAGTTATTAAGCCAAACCCCAGAGGAAACTAATTTACCCTTTTCCTCTAAATCACTCCCAGCTAACTATACTCAGAAAGCTAGAGAAAGGGTCAAGTTTAGAAGAAAATTCATCACCTTTGTTTAATAGCAAATGGAGTTTGGATTGGGTAACTGAAGTAAAAATCTTAAAAAGTAAACACAACTTATTTTACCCTGTCTTAAGCCTCAAATTTCACAAGTCCTAGACACAATTCAAGTCTGACCTCTACAAACTATACCCATGCCCATGCAGGCAGTAACACACACACACACACACACACACACACACACACACACAGACCACACATACACACTGGACTATACCTGTTTACTCAGCTTTTTTGCTGCTGTGACTAAAAGATCTGACAAGAACCATTATAGAGGAGGACTCACAGTTTCAGAGGTCTCAGTCCATGGACAGCAGACTCCATTCCTCCCCACTTGAGGTGAGGTAGAAAATCGTGGCAGAAGAGTGTGGCAGAGGGAAGCAGCTTGTATGATGATCAGGAAGAAGGCGGGGGGGGGGGGGGGGAGGGAGACTCCAATCCCCAGATACAAAATATATACTCTGAAGCCACACCCCTAATGCCCACCTCCTACAGTCACGCTCTACCTTCCTCAGTTACCACTCAGTTAATCCCTATCGGGATAAATTCACTGATTGGGTTAAGAATCTCACAACCGAATCATTTCTCCTCTGACCCTTCCTGCATTGTCTCACATGTGAGCTTTTGTGGGACACCTCACATTCAAATCACAACAATGCCAAATGTTTATAAGCAATCAAGTTTGGACATAGTCTTAGAATTTTTGAAAAGTATGCCCTATGTTACTGTGGGAGGTGCCTACTTTTCAAATATCTTATGTTGTCTCCTCCCTTTCTCTGCAAACTTTGCCATGAGACATTAAGTATCATTGTTAACCAAACTTGCAACAGAATTCTATTCTATTCAACCCACAGTTTCTCTGACCCCTCCTCATATCACCCTTTCTTCTGAAAGGCCATTTTCAGTCCATATCCCTTTCTCATTTGCTTGTTAAAAATCTTTTAACCTTTCAATACTCAATTACTAACGGTCCTCTTATTTGATTTCTTCCATCTCTGCCCTCTGGAAATATTGACTCTTCTTCATCCAGCCTTATTATGTAGGTAATTAATTACATATTAATAGTAAATTACATATTTTAAACATATAAAGCATATGTACTTACATAAACATGTGCCACTTTTTTTAGAGAACTATTTTTAGATTGAGGTGAGGCCTAGCACATTATATGGCAAAATTAATAGTTCTAATAATGATTATAATAAATTGTATTGGCTTCAATTGAAGCTATTTAAAGCAAAAAATAAAATGTGTCCAGATTACAAAGTGTTAAGGAATTACATTACAATTAGCAAACAATTGGAAGAGAAGCCTAATAAATTCAGGTAAAGGGAATTAAGGAACAGAATTAGAACTATGACTGCAAGAAGGAAATATTACTAACTTGCAGAATATCTTTTCCATTTGAACTTTTACAAACTGTGTTATTCTTGTAAATATTTGCTTAGGTCAGGCTGTTTGAGAAAAAATACATTTTAACACATGTTGAAAGAGTAAAACCTTCTTCGGATGTTAATCTGCACAGCAGAGTCTATCTGCTGTTACTATGTTTAATTCTTCTTCATAGGAGTCCAATTATTTTTTTTGAGTTGTTTAATTTAGTCTAATTTTATGAATTTGCTTTAAAGTTCTTTCTGGGAGTTCTCTTGGTACTCTCATGCAGTCTTTTGTAGCTAATGAGTGATAACAAAATCATTTGTTGTTATAGGCAACAGGAGTGTTTTTCAACATATTGCTAGTCCAGTGATGTTATCACGCTTTGATTATTTGATTACACTTGGTCCTTATAATTGTTACCATGGAAACAGGGAAAATATTTTGATTGGCTCAAAAAATATGTGGGAGAACATGGTTTCTTTCCAATATTGCTTTTTAACTCCAAAGTGATTGGAACAGTTCTTAGCACAGTGTCTTATCTCTTCTTAAACTTACTTCACAAAAGTAAATGATTAGTAACATCATCACTGGAAAGTAGGTAAAAAGTAAAGAGAAAGAAAATGGAAGAAGAAATCCTGAATTTAATCATGATAAAACAGCAAGACAAGCCCAAATCATGGAAAATTATGCAAAACAAATGGCCTGCAATTTTGAAAAAAGCAGCAAAGGTATAAAATGAAATTTTAAAAATATTTCAGGCTACTAAACCATTATAGATTAAAGAGGCTCAAAGACAGGGCATTGATTGGATCTTGGTTTGAATAAAAAGAATTTAAATACATTGTTAGGTTAATTGTGAACATAAAATATTAACTATATTGAACAATTTAATTGTTTCAATATAAAATTTATTAAGTACAGCAAGTTAGTAATATCAGTTTGGCACATATGAATTAAATACAAAGATAATTATATTTAATTCTGGTTCCTAACTTGTCTCTTAGCTTCCTTCCATTACAACTCTCTGCAAAGAACTTTGTATATAGATATATTTAAAACCTCCCTCTCACTTTTCAACCCATGGTACTTTAGTATTCAATATTGCAAATTCATGAAACTGCTCCTGATGTTCATCATTAATCCAACAGAATTATCTTCATGTTTCTCTGAGATCATTTCACTCTTCCACATTTAACAACTCGCTTAAACTTGCTCTACTCTTAATCTCTGGAGCACAATCATAGGCTTCTCTCTCTTTCTCAGTTGCTGATTTTGACCCAGTTCATGAAAGTGAATAGTTCCAAATATTTTTTTGTCTTCATCTCCTATTCTCATTCGAAATGTTCTTCATGGCTTCCTTTTGTCTGGCTCCAACTTTTCTAATATTGTTTTGGAAAAAATGACTGTCAGACTTACCTAGATACCTCAAACTGTCTTTCTGTCTATCTGGATATTTCTGAGAGTTCTCTGCTTGAGTATAGCAAGAGCCTCCCTAGCTTAATAGATCAACATGAGCTTATATTTTATCCTCAAATGTACTCAACTGTCTTTATTTATAGATTATATATACAGGCTCCCATGACTCAAAGTCCAGGGACTCATCTTCATTCTGTTGTTTTATGTTCACCAATATTAAGTCGACAGTGAAAGCCTGTTGTTATGGTTTGGATGTAAGGTGTCCTCCAAAAGCTCACCTGTGAGACAATGGAAGAAGGTTCAGAGAAGAAATGATGGGGTTAAAAAGGCCTTAACCCAATCAGTGATCACTCTTCTGATAGGATTAATTGAGTGGTCACTGAAGGCAGGCAGGGTGTGGCTGGAGGACATGGGGCTTTGGGGGTGTGGCTTTGGGGTATATTTTTGTGTTTGGCAAATATAAATCTCTCTCTGCTTCCTGATCAAGATGTGAGTCGCTTCCCTCCACAACATTCTTCTGCCTCACCTGGAGCTCCCAGGAATGGAGCCTGCTTTCTATGGATGGAGACTTTTGAAACTGTGAGCTCTTGATGAACTGCTCCTTCCCTACAATTGTTCTGGTCAGGTCTTTTAATCACGGCAGTGAAAAAGCTGACTGAAAAACCGACCAATCCTCTTTCCTTTCAGTTTGAATTAATCTTTGTATGTTACAACTGTGCCTTTAGAATAACACAAAAGAAAAAAATCTTCCTTTTGTCCTAGTGATATTCATTGCTTAATTCCAAGCAGTTTCCTTCCTTCTTTGAACAAGAGTAGAACATTTTTTTGTCTGGTCCCACAAAAAAGGTTTAACTCTTGTCCACTGCCACCACAGTGATCTTTGTTCTGTAGATATCTTATTTTTCAGTGCCTTCATGAATATTCTTCATTTGCCCATTGAAGCTGATTAGATGGACTTGACTTGTACCTCCTTTAGACATGAAAAAGATTTGAGCTGACACAATATCATACAATTATATTATATAGTAATAGTGTGTTACACATTCATAAGTGCAATAAAGCATTAACTGGATATTGTTTAATCGTGGTTTACTTCATTTCTTCGATCATATAATACCAACAACATTTTAGACATGGAATAAAAATAAGAGAATAGCTTTTGAAAAGTAACAAGTTAAATTTAATGATATAGAGTCACAATGCAAGTAAGTGCAGCTATGAGAATTATATGTGCCATTTTAAATTAATATGTCTTCCAATTCCAGTAGCTTTCCATTTTCATCTCATCTAGCAGAAATAACTTATAAAAATGATTTTATTGCCTGTTTTAACAGTATACTTAATTTTTAAAATCATGGATGGTATTATTAAAATAACCTATTGGAAATATTCTGCTAAAATATTTTACTCAAAAATATCAGATGAAGAAAACCATTTTTGGTTCATGTATTTCTTTTTTTTTGTTTGTTTTGTTTTGTTTTGTTTTACAACCACTAGAATTTTGTTCCACTCGTGGTCTGGAGACTGGGAAGTTCAGGAGCATCACATGGGTACCTCCCCAGCACTTTCTTGTAGCACCAGTAGGGTGGAGAGCATCACTGGTTGAGACAGAGGCAGCGTTCCAGTTAGGTCTCTTCAAAAAACTTAAAACATTTTAGCATACTTTTCCAAAAAGAATGGACTCTTTATTCAGAAGTGACTTTAATCTGGGAGTCAACTACATAATATTGGATAACTTATTTAATAATTTGGGTTCTTTCTCAGAAAAATTGTAGTAATAATAATGTTTAAGTCATTATTTATTTTGAAAATCAAACAAAATTTTCCATGGAATGGGGTATAGAATCCTGTAAGTGATTGCTAAATACTGGAAGTTTTAAATATTTTTTAATTGTATAGTTATGTTCTTTATTTCCTATTTGATATTGTGATTACTTTATTTTACATAACAATAGGCATTTTCAAGTTCCATGAGTACTTTCCAAACTTTGTAATATCTATTAATATATATCTTGTCAAGAATAAAATATAATTCCTTTTCTTTATGAAATACTATCTACATACAGCCATTAAAATTTGTTTTGCACAACAATATTTCTACCAACTTTTACCTAATATTCTACCTACCTAGACATATGCAGAGTATTTTTGAAAGCTATGAGACATTGAGATAAAACCTGGAAAGATTCCAGATGTTTCAGAACATCCAGATGTTCTACAGACATAACTCCTTCATTGCAGATTAAAAATTTATATTTTTAGCTAGATCCTTTGCAAAAAAATTACATTAATAATCATAGTGAATAGTCATGATTTATTTAATCTTTTGCAAAATCACCTTTATATTCCACATTGCATGGTACTGAGGTGTATTGGTCTCTAATGGAATTTCTAGACTATGAAAGCCAAGTTCTTATAATTTTATAGTTGGGCTGAAGTTCTGTAATGGAATTAATACCAATCCTATTTGACATTACCCAAATTCAATAAAGTGGAAGTCTATTTTTTAAACAGTCCAATTATAATTCATAGAAATAACTGCAGGTACTCATTTTTCTGTCAATGGCTGCTTGATTCTTGAACTATATTTTTGTATGTTTACTTCAGAAAATGTAAAACTAAAGCCAGTTCAAGTATTTATATCCAGTTCCCCAGATTAATGCAGAATGCTTGATATTGGGTAATATATTCCTGTTATCTTGCACTTAAGTTCTGCTGATTTAAAAAGAAGCATCAAAACACACTAATAGAGTCTCTTTCATGTTAACTTAAATTTCTTGTTTTGTTTTATACATTTTATACTCAATGTAAACAAACACACACTCACAGGTATATATGTATGTGTATATTATATTTTCAAGGTAGCATGCAGCATTTTCAATGATATAAAAGTGAATTTATAGCCTCTATTATCAAAAATATTCCTAATCTAGTGAAACTGAATTTATATATATAAATATATATACATATATATATATACATACTACACTAACATTAAAAATAAATTCCATATATAATGTTCCATACAATTTACTAGGTTCTTAATATATATTATTTAATGATTTTCTTAAATATTAAACTCCTTTGGAGCTGGCAGTATTGTCTCTGTTTTATAAAATAAATAATTGACTAACAGAAACTTTGCCAAGAGTTACATTGTTAGAAACTGGTTACATTTGACATGGAATTATATTAAGTAAGTTTCACTGTGAATTTTTTAGTAGATTATTGGTGGGCCTCTAATGGAAGAATTAGTTTATTGCCAGAGAACTCTGAGAATGGAGCATTTTACCATTGGGGAGGAAACTAGAAGTTTTCATGCGTGTTATAGCACTTTTACTGAAATTTATTGAGAGTGGTAGCTAAGTGGAAGGCAAAAAAAAAAAAAAAAGTAGTTATTTTAGGGAGATTTTTGCTTATTAATTCCATTTATAATGTTTTTATATACTTTGTTTTCCCAAATAAAGATTTAGTTGATAGTAAAAAGTCTTCTTATGATCTAAAGCCATAGTTCCATTTCCTAATATGGAATTTTCAACATTTTAATCCAAGGTGGAATGTACAATCAGAGAGACTATCCAACCACAGTTAAACTTAGGATCAAGGAAATAATTTAGCAAAACCAAAAAACACCATACCTATCACTGCCTACTGTCTGATTTCATTACCATGCAATAAGTGGGAAAATCACACATCTAGTTATCTTAAATTTGCTCATGTAGGCAAGACTTGCTCTAAATGATTGGGACTTATCCTGTAAAGAAGGGAGTCATTCTTTAATGTTTGGATCTCTCAAAAGATAAATAAAACTATGTAATAAAGTGTGTTGCACCTGATATTTAGAGAGAAAATTTGTTTAACATAAACATTCTTCTGGATCAGTTTTGTATGTTAAGTTAGTGATCACACATGTTTGATTGCCAAGTTAGCGTAATAAATCTCTTAGACGCCAATACCATCTGGCCATCCTTGCCCACTTGTGAATTCCATGTGTCATTTTGTACCTGCCATTGTTCCATGCTCATGCTGCTCAGCATCTGTCCTGAGTTAAATGCTTCCTATACAAATCACAACTAATGGGAACGTCCTGAATTGTGAGTAAAGATGTGAAAAAAATTATCACACATCCCAAAATATAGCCTGAGATGTCATTGAACAGATGTTGAACTAAAATAAATGTAATGGTATAAGGAAAAGAAAATACTGTATCTTGCTGATTTGACTTGACTGATTTTATTTCAACCCCTTACTTATTTGATAATTGTTTCAGTATTTTTCATAATGCATTTTAGAAAACACCAATGATATGAAAGTTGTAAAATGTATATGTAGAAATATAATTGAAACACAAGTCCATTTGTCTTTCTAAATTATATGGGAAAAAATACTTCAAAATTTTTGTCATATGTAGTCATTGTACCTTGCCTGGAAGCATATAAAGACACTTTTGCAGGCTATTTGACAAAGTGAGATGTTTTCACTAAATTCTTAAGGTGGTATTTCCTCTTTCAATTTGTAAATGAGGTTGTAATTCAGCAGTACTGGATGGCCAATACCATTTAATCAATATCCATCATATGCACATAATTTTCAGAGAGAATTTAAAAAATTGAAGACATTTATGTTTGTCTTCCAGATCTCACAAAATAACAGGTATGTTCAAAATTAAAGAGTCATAAATTATGGCTACTATATCACTCCCAAAATGATTCTAGGAGCAGAAATATGAAGTTATAGACTAATACCAGGTAAAGATAGGGACAAATTAAACTGTGTACCACACTTAAAAAAAAAAAAATGTCAAATGGAGGCTGGAGGAGAAAGCCACCTAAAAAATTATAATTTGAGAAAATATAATGAATATGTTAGCACCACTTAACACTTCTAAATTCTCTTTCAAAATGATAAAGTCAGTGGATAAAGATGGTGTATTAATCAGAGTTCTCGGAGAAACAGAATCAACAGGAGATATGATTATAAAAAGGAGATGTATTAGATTGGCTTACATGACCAGAAGCTGAATGGCTGTCTGCAGGCTTGAGAGCTGGAGGAACAAGTAGCTGTGCAGCCCAGAGGCTGAAGCCTCAGAAGAGAGGGATCAATCGTGTTATTCTAGTCTGAGACTGAAGACTTCTGGAAATTCCCTGGAGAATTATAGGCAGAGTCTTCTTTGGAAGAGTGGAGCAAGAGTCTGATATCCTCGGGGAGAGTCTGATATCCTCAGGGAGAGTCTGATATCCTACTGAACACTTCTGCCCATGCTTAGGGAGGGTCTCCACTTCAGTTCCCTATCCCACATGCTATTGTTCCTAGACACACTCCCACTAACACACCCAGAAACCTCTTAATCTTTGGCATCTCTTAATTCAATCAAGTTGACAATTCACATTAACCATTACAGGTGGTATCTTTCAGGATTCTTTTTTTTTAATTTTTATTTATTTATTTATTTTTTACAGACTGCATTTTGAGTCATTGTACATAAATGGGGTACATCATTTTGTTTCTATAGTCATACATGATGTAGATTCATACCATTCACGTAATCATACCCATCCACAGGGTAATGATGTCTGTCTCATTCCACCATTTTTCATACCCCTCCCTCTCATTTCCTTCTACATAATCTAAAGTTCCTCCATTCTTCTCTTGCTCCCCACCCCCCCACCACCATTATATGTAATTATCCACTTATCAGGGAAAACATTCAGCCATTGGATTTTTTGGGATTAGCTTATTTCACTCAGCATGATATTCTCCAATTCCATCCACTTACCTGCAAATGCCATAATATTATTCTTCTTTATCACTGACTAATATTCCATTGTGTATATATATACCACAGTTTATCCATTCATGTTGAAGGTTTCTTACAGTACTAAAACATAGGAGTCCATATGCTGTGCCAATCAAGACATTTTTGAGTTGTTCTTGTAAACATGTGAGCTTCATCATGTTTCTTGAGGATAAAACCAAATTGAGCATTATAAACTATTAATGATAGAATCTACATGGAGTATATATGAATATCACTATAAAATATTATAAACTCTTCTGTTTTAAATAATCATAAAACGGGAAAAAAGATGAGTTATAGTCAAAAGCAGTAAATTAATTTTTACAAAAACCTATTTTATTTCCCTCATTTTTAATAGTTATTACTTTGTTTTGATTTGTTTTGCATTTGGCACTTTGTGGAACAAATTTATTAGATCACCCACAAATTAATAACTTCATGGAAAGAGCACATTCATTTATTTTGCTTTAGAGAACTGTCATGATTTCACTTTTTGCACTGTCCTTTACTTACAGATTGTTCTTTCCTATTGTTGATGTACTTCAACAATATTGTCTTATCCCCAGGAATCTGTATACCACCTAAGTGTGATCACTTCTAAAACTTGCACAGATATTCTTGGTGAATTTATTTAATAATATAGAATCATGAAAGTAAAAAAGTTGTAAAACAATCTAAATCTTTTCTATCTTTTATTTATTTATTTATTTTGCTGTGCTGGGGATTGAACCCAGGACCCAGTGCATGTGAGGCAAGCACTCTACCAACTGAGCTATATCTCCAGCCCTCTAAATCTTTTCATAGCTCCAGGGAACTAATGATCTTAAACAGAATAAAGATTTTTAATTGCAGCTTTTATACATTTCTTTTTTTTTCTTTTTTTATTATTATTTTTATTTAACTTTTAATTTTTTACAGACTGCATTTTGATTCATTGTACACAAATGGGGTACATCATTTCGTTTCTATGGTTGTACACAATGTAGATTCATACCATTCATGTAATCATACATGTACATAGGGAAGCCATTCTGGAAAGCAGTATGGAGAATCCTCAGAAAACTTGGAATGGACCCACCGTTTGACCCAGTTATCCCACTCCTTGGTTTATACCCAAAGGACCTAAAATCAGCAAACTATAGTAACACAGCCACATCAATGTTTATCCAGCAGCTCAGTTCACAATAGCTAGATTGTGGAACCAACCTAGATGCCCTTCAACAGATGAATGATAAAGAAACTCTAGTATATATACACAATGGAATGCTATTCAGCCATTAAGAAGAATAATATTAAGGCATTTGTAAATAAATGGATGGAATTGGAGAATATCATGCTAAGTGAAATAAGCCAAGCTCAAAAAACCAAAGGCTGAAAGTTTTCCCTAATAAGTGGAGGATGATATATAATGGAGTTGGGGGTGGGGAATGAGAGAATAATGGGGGAACTTTAGAATATGTAGAAGAAAATGAGAGGGAGGGGGGTATAAGAAATGGTGGAATGAGACAGACGTCATTGCCCTATGTTTTATACACTTCTTATGGACAAATTACTTAGAATTTTATTGAAATTTTTATTGTTTTTTAATTATAAAAGTAGTATATGACCAATTTTGTAAATGTACAGAACACTGAAAAGTATAGAGGAGAGGGTAAACATTAATGGTGCCACTATGTTTAGAAATCACTGTATCTTAATTTGGATGAACTAATTTGTGCACTTGGCATTGTATCATAAGTGTTCCTCATCTACCCAAACTGTTCTTAAAAATATATTTTGAAATGGCCACACAGTGGTCTGACATACACATGGCATATTTAACTCATCCTCTTTTTGTTCTTTTGGTACTGAGGACTGAACCCAGGGGTGCTTTCACACTGAGTCATGTCCCCAGCCCTTTGTAATTTTTACTTTCCAGTGAGTCTTGCTAAATTGCTTAGGGCCTCCTGAAATTGCTGAGCCTGGCTTTGAACTAGTGGTCCTCCTGCCTCAGTCTCCAAGCAGCTGGGAATATAGTGTGGGCTTACCCAGTTTTTGTTGGTAGAATTTGGTTATTTCCTTCCTTTTGAGTTTTATTATTGCTATTATCCTAAAGGGAACGTTTATGAGTGTGTAGATATATAAATGCATTTGTAACGTTGGATTTTAGGGATGCTGTCACTGAGCTCACCCACCCTCACACCAAGTTAGAACACCCTCGCTGAGCCTGCCCCCCCCCCCACATCAAGGTCGGAGGCTGGTAGCTGAGCCTGCCCGCCTGCCCCCCTACTGCTGAGGGACATTGTGCCTGCCTCCATACGACTCAGCACACCCTCGCTGGGGCTCCCCATCTTCTTCTGTAGGCATTTTGAATTATTCATGAGGGCATGGTTACCATCATTGGAAGGGCGGTTCCCTTCCTGAGACACCTACAGGAGCCTGGAGGCCCTTTGACAGGTACCTCTATTTATTCACTTACATCCTACACCCTTCCCCATCCTCATGTTCACAACTAGAAGTACTGTAAATAGTAATTGAACTCATCCTGTTCATTACAATAATGCTAAAGTCTTTATAGGGGCTATCTGGTTCAGGGCTGCATTTTCTCTGTATTGGGTGCTACTGGTATTGATCTCCCCTTCAAAGGTGAGGTAGGAGAAAACTACAGGGTCATAATAAGCCTGCAGGGGGGGATTTTCAGTATCTCTGATCTTCACTGCTAGAGGGGAATATATAGAAACAATATAAAAAAACAGGGGAAGAAAGAGTCCCTAACAAACCAAGAGGCTATTGTGATAGAATCCAATGACAGCAAGGCAGTAGAAATGACAGAAAAAGAGTTTAGAATCTGCATAATTAAAATGACCTGTGAAGCAAAAGACAAGATAAGAGAGCAAATGCAGGCAATGCATGACCATTCCAGTCAATAGTTAAAAGAGCAAATGCAAAAGAACACTTCAGAGATAGAGATTCTGGAAAAAAAAAAAAAAAAAAAAAAAAAAAAAAAAAAAAAAAAAAACAGAAATATTTGAAATGAAAGAAATGATAAATCAAATTAAAAACTCAGTAGAAAGTATCACCAACAGAATAGATCTCATGGAAGACAGAATCTCAGCCAATCTTCATTTCATCTTGAGAATAAAGTTGAATAAACAGAGAACATGTTAAGAATTCATGACTGGAATCTCCAAGAATTATTGGATATCATGAAAAGACCAAATTTAAGAATTACTGGGATTGAGCAAGGCACAGAGTTACAAACCAAAGGCATGAACAACCTGTTCAAATAAATAATATCATAAAATTTCCCAAACCTGAAAAATGAAAGGGAAAATCAAATACAAGAGGCTTACAGAACACCAGGTGCACAAAATTACAACAGATCCACACCAAAAGACATTATCACAAAAATACCTCACATACAAAATAAAAGTAGGATTTTAAATGCTGCGAGAGAAAAGCATCAGATTACATTTAAGGGGAAACCAATATGGATATCAGACAGATTTCTCTGCCTGGACTCTAAAAGCGAGAAGGGCTTGGAACAATATATTTCAAGCTCTGAAAGAACATGGATGCCAACTAAGAATCCTATACCCAGCAAAACTAACCTTCATATTAGACGATGAAATAAAGTCTTTCCATGATAAAGAAAAGTTAAAAGAATTTACAAATAGAAAGCCTGCCCTATGGAACATCCTCAGCAAAATATTTTGTGAGGAGGAAGTGAAAAGCAACAATATAAGTCAGCATAGGGAGGAACTATCCTAAAGGAAAAGCCAATCAAAGGAGAAACCAAGTCAGGTTAAAAATCAAAAGTATGCCCAAATGACCAGGAATACAAATCATATCACAACAATAACCCTGAATGTGAATGGCCTAAACTCAATAACTTTGGATTATATTTTTGGTCATACCTGAAGTTGGATCCACAGGCTTAAGGTCATGTCTTAGGATTCTTAGTCATTCCTTCTAAGATGAAAGATTTATTTTTAAAATGTATAATGTGAGTGAGGGGTAGGGGGTGAGAGAAGAATAGAGGAACTTTAGATTACATACGGGAAATGAGAGGGGTTATGAAAAATGGTGAAATGAGATAGACATCAATTCCCTATGTACATGTATGATTACATGAATGTTGTGAATCTATACAGTGCACAACCATAGAAATAAAAAGATGTACCCCATTTATAGACAATGAATCAAAATGCAGTCTGTAAAACTAAAAAAAAAAAATTAGAAAAATGTTAATATGATGAAAGAAAAGTTGGTATCTTGTTCTTATCTTGATTATTATTTTCTTTCAAAAGGTTATTTGCAGGCCAGACTCCATGGTGCAAGTCAATAATCCGAGCAACTCCGGAGGCTGAGGCAGGAGGATCTTGAGTTCAAAGTCAGCCTCAACAAAAGCAAGGTGCTAAGCAACTCAGTGAGACCCTGTCTGTAAATAAAAAACAAAATGGGGTTGGGGATGTGGCTCAGTGGTCTAGTTCAATTGCCAGTACCCAACCCCCCAAAAAAAGGTTATTTGCAATTTCTATTGCTATTCTACTCATGCTTTTGTGTGTTTTTTAAAGCTTATATGTATTTATTCATTCATATTTCTTTCATTTTGACTCAAATACATTATACTGATTTAATAGAAAAATTGTCTGCTACCCTCTAAATTCAAGATATGGAATATATACATTATCACTTTCTGTTAATTTGTGCTTACATTTATTTAAAAAAATTCTACAATGTGCATGTGTGTTTCACTCCATTTTTAAATAAGATATAGCAGAGTAACAGTAACACTCTTTTGACACATGGCTCTTATTTGAACATATAATTTTAATTTTTTTACACATTTTTAAATGTTTGGTCTCAAAAAAAAAAAAAAAAAAACACCTGACTGAGTTGTTCCCAACCCCTCAACCCCTTCTTCAGGAACAGACTTTCTGCTTTACTCAAAGAGAAGTGTCTTTTTGTCAATGTACGTTACTTTTCACACTACTTAGGGACAGACATGGCACTGCACCTAGTAACCCTAGTAACTCAAGAGAGAGCCAATCACTTTTACATATCATTAATTATGTTTCTCAGAATCATACAATTAAACATTCAAATCCTTTGTGCTAGTACTTTAGGCAGCAAATCAACGGTGATAGTTATTGCACCATCTCTAAAAAGATTCCTTTTATAAACAATTAAGTTCATTTACTCTACTATTCAATTTTCCCTATTACACAATTTAAACTGTCAGTTTTAAATGATTTGATTATGATTGCATGAGTTACACAAAAGATTGCATGGAGGAAATAATCTGAGGAAAATTACAGTAAGTTTTAAAAACAAATTCTTTAAAAGGGATTGTTCATACCTAACCTTGGAATTATAACTGCATGTTTGTTTTATGAGTTACATTCCTTTTACTAATGTCAGTTGACACTTACATTCTGAATTTTGTAGTAATGTTTACAGAATACATCTGGATTTAACTTTTTGTCTAAACATTTTAAAGAATTTATGATAATGATAGAACTTGTATTTAAAGTCTTAGAAATCCCATTCCAAGAATGGTATGTGATACTTTATTTTTTAATAGCATGAGGGTTGGGATTATTTTTAGCCCCCATTTTACTGGAACCAGAGCTCAAAGAATTTGTCTAATTGTTTCTCTATTTTTATTCACCTCTTTGTAGAATGGTATGTTTTCAAATAATTGTGTCAGGAAAGGTAAATAAGCAACCCACCTTTTGAACACTTTCAGATTTCTTAATATTGTTTTATTACTTCTTCTATTTAAATACAATAATGCTATGATTGATTCTACACTAGTAATATGATGACTGAGAATTGACCTCTCTGAAAATCATGTTCTCATCTACAAATGGTAAAATAAATATACAGCTCATATCCAGCCAATTCATCAGACTCTTTGGAAGTTTTAACTATGTATACTTCATAAAGGAAACAAAATTAACTATAGATAGATTACAATAATTATTTCTCTACTGTAATGTCATCTTTAACATGAAAAGTAAAGTAGCTACTGTGTCTGTTGTCATTATTTTTATTAATCTCTTGGTAGAGAATTCTTCAATTATCTCTTAATATCCTTCAAAGTCTCTCCTTTAGTGCCATGAAATTTAAATACAAGAAATGGAATCCACTTGACTTTTGCTCCTCTTGAAAATAACTTCTCCTCCTCTCATTCGTTTCCTTGATACTTCCTTTTTATTGTTTGTTGGTGAGGATGATTTTAGATTCAGCTTTTTATCTGAGTTTTCTGTAAGTCTTACAATGATTCCCATTACAAAACATAATAAGAACCACATATATTTTTATTAAAAAGATTTTTTTAGGGGCTGGGATTATGGCTCAGTGGTAGAGTGCTTGCCTCATATGTGTGGGGCACTGGGTTCAATCCTCAGCACCACATAAATAAATAAAATAAATAAAATAAAGATATTGTGCCCATCTACAACTAAATTTTTTTAAAAAGGTTTTTTTCTATTATAACTTCTGTGATTGCTTCTATTTTATTTAAATGGCTGTTTTCAATAAAACACTTCTGAGGGTAGATTTTTAAAGTTTTCATATACATTGTTCACTTTTTAATGTCAACACCCTTTTTCATAATTTTGGGATTCTTCACTAATATGAATTATACCACAATAATCCAAATATAATTTAAATGTTATTGACTTGAAAAATATTAAAATTTCTGGAATTTTTTTTTCCTTGTCCTTTTTTTTTTTTTTTTCTGTTTTTGGTACCAAAACTTAGGGGAACTTAACCACTGATCCACATCCTAAGCCCTTTCTTGTATTTTATTTAGAGACAGAGTCTCAGTTGCTTAGGTGTCACCAAGTTGCTGAGACTGACTTTGAACTCATGATCCTCCTGTCTCAACCTCCTTAGCCTCTGGGATATAGGCATGTGCCACAACCCCTGGCTGAACTTTTACATATCTCATTAGTTCATTAGACTAATGCATTTATCTTATTATTTAATCATGAGTTTTTACTATGGAATTTTATTATACACAATTTATTGATTGACTTTTGTTCCATATACTATGCTATTTTATATGCATTATTTGATTATTTGTAGCACCACATATTATTATATTTTTATGTGATAATTTCTTATACTTTCCTTTGAGACATATTTTTTGTTTGATTTTTAACTACACAAATTGATTTAGAATGTAATATGTTGCAGCAGCTAAACTAATTTTTTTATTTGTTCTAATTTGTTATACATGGCAGTGGAATGCATTTATAAATGATACATAAATGAAATCCAATTTCTCATTTTCTTTTTTTAATTCTAATTGAAAATCATAAATTTATATAGGGCAATATTGTTTGATTCATTTTGTTATTTTTTCCCTTGCCCCCCTCCCCTCTCACCCCTCTTTTCCCTCTATACAGTCCTTCCTTTCTCCAATCTTACCACCCACCTTATCCCTAATCCTAAACCTAACCCTAACCCTAACACTAACCCCTCACTCCCCTCCTTATATGTCCTCATCCGCTTATCAGTGAGATAATTTGTTCTTTAGTTTTTTGAGATTGGCTTATCTCACTTAGCATGATATCCTCCAATTTCATCCATTTGCCTGCAAATGCCATGATTTTATCATTCTTCATGGCGGAGTAATATTCCATTGTATATATATGCCACAGTTTCTTTATCCATTCATCAACTGAACGGCATCTAGGTTGGTTCCACAATTTGGCTACAGTGAATTGAGCAGCTATGAACATTGATGTGGCTGTATCTCTGTAGTATGCTGATTTAAGTCTTTTGGGTATAGACCAAGGAGTGGGATAGTTGGGTCAATAGGTGGTTCCCTTCCAAGCTTTCTGAGGAATCTCCATACGGCTTTTCAGAGTGGCTGTACTAATTTACAACCCCACCAGAAAGGAATGAGTGTACCTTTTTCCCCACATCCTCGCCAACACCTATTGTTGCTTATGTTCTTGATAATCGCCATTCTAATTGGGGTGAGATGAAATCTTAGGGTAGTTTTGATTTGCATTTCTCTTATTACTAGAGATGTTGAACATTTTTTCATATATCTGTTGATTGCTTGTACATCTTCTGTGAAGTGAAGAAGCCCATTTGTTGATTGGATTGTTTGTATTCTTGGTGTAGAGTTTTGTGAGTTCTTTATAGATTCTGGAAATTAGCGCTCTATCTGAAGTATGAGTGGCAAAGATATTCTCCCACTCTGTAGGCTCTCTCTTCACATTACTGATACTTTCCATTGCTGAGAGAAAGCTTTTTAGTTTGAATCTATCCCAGTTGTTGATTCTTGCTTTTATTTCTTGGGCTATGGGAGTCCTGTTAAGGAAGTCTGATCCTAAGCCAAAAAGTTAAAGGTTTGAACCTACTTTTTCTTCTGTAAGATGCAGGGTCTCTGGTCTGCTTCCGAGGTCCTTGATCCATTGTGACTTGAGTTTTGTGCAGGGTGAGAGATAGGGATTTAGTTTCATTGTGTTGCATATGGATTTCCAGTGTTCCCAGCACAATTTGTTGAAGAGGCTATCTTTTCTCCATTGCATATTTTTGGCCCCTTTGTCTAGTATGAGAAAACTGTAATTATTTGGGTTTGTGTCCGTGTTCTCTATTCTGTACCATCGATCTACCTGTCTATTTTGGTACCAATACCATGCCGTTTTTGTTACTATTGCTTTGTAATAGAGTTGAAAATCTGGTATTGCGATACCTCCAGCTTTGCTCTTTCTACTGAGGATTGCTTTAGCTATTCTGGGTTTCTTATTCTTCCAGATGAATTTCATAATTGCTTGCTCTATTTCTGTAAGGTACATAATTGGGATATTAATTGGAATTGCATTGAATCTATATAGCACTTTTGGTAGTATGGCCATTTTGAAAATATTAATTCTTCCTATCCAAGAACATGGGAGATCTTTCCATCTCCTAACGTTTTCTTTAATTTCTTTCATAAGTGTTCTGTAGTTCTCATTGTAGAGGTCTTTCACCTCTTTTATGAGATTGATTCCCAAGTATTTTATTTTTTTTGATGCTATTGTGAATGGGGTAGTTTTCCTAATTTCTCTTTCTGAAGATTCATCACTTATGTATAAGAATGCATTGGATTGATGAGCATTGATCTTGTAACCTGCTACTTTACTGAATTCACTTATGAGTTGTAAGAGTTTTCTGGTGGAATTTCCAGGTTCCTCTAAATATATAATCATGTCATCAGCGAACAGGGATAGTTTGAGTTCCTCTTTTCCAATTCATATCCCTTTAATTTCTTTGGTTTGTCTAATTGCTCTGACTAGAGTCTCTAGAACGATGTTGAATAGAAGTGGTGAAAGAGGGCATCCCTGCCTTGTTCCAGTTTTTAGGGTGGATGCTTTCAGTTTTTCACCATTTAGAATGATATTGGCCATGGGCTTAGCGTAGATGGCCTTTACAATGTTAAGGAATGTTCCCACTACCCCAATTTTCTCTAGTGTTTTGAGCATGAAGGGATGCTGTATTTTATCAAATGCGTTTTCTGCATCTATTGAAGTAATCATGTGATTCTTAATTTTAGTCTGTTGATATGGTGAATGACATTTATTGATTTCCGGATGTTGAGCCAACCTTGCATCCCTGGGATAAAACCCACTTGATCATGATGCACTATCTTTTTAATATATTTTTGTATGCAATTTGCTAAAATTTTGTTGAGAATTTTTGCGTCGATGTTCATTAAGGATATTGGTCTGAAATTTTCTTTCCTTGATGTGTCTCTGTCTGGTTTAGGTATCAGGGTGATATTGGCTTCATAGAATGAGTTTCGGAGGGTTCCCTGCTCTTCTATTTCATGGAATACTTTGAGAAGTATTGGAATGAGCTCTTCTTTAAAGGTTTTGTAGAACTCAGCTGAGAACCCATCTGGTCCCGGACTTTTCTTTGTTGGTAGGCTTTTGATGACCTCTTCTATGTCATTGCTTGAAATTGATTTATTTAAGTTGTGTATGTCCTCCTCGTTCAGTTTAGGTAATTCATATGTCTCTAGAAACTTGTTGATGTCTTCGAGGTTTTCTGTTCTGTTGGAGTATAGATTTTCAAAATAGCTTCTAATTATGTTGTGTATTTCACTTGTGTCTGTTGTGATATTTCCTTGTTCATTCTGAATTTTAGTAATTTGAGTTTTCTCCCTCTTTCACTTTGTTAGTGTTCTAAGGATTTATCAATTTTATTTTTTCAAAGAACCAACTCTTTATTTTGTTAGTTTTTCTGATTGTTTCTTTTGTTTCAATTTCGTTGAGTTTGGCTCTGATTTTAACTATTTCCTGTCTTCTACTAGTTTTGGTGTTAGTCTGCTCTTCTTTTTTCTAGGGCTTTGAGCTGTAGTGTTAAGTCGTTTATTTGTTGATTTCTACTTCTTTTGTTGAATGAGCCCCATGAAATAAATCTTCCTCTAAGTACTGCTTTCACAGTGTCCCAGAGATTTTGATATGATGTGTCTTTGTTCTCATTTACTTCTAAGAATTTTTTAATTTCCCTCCTGATGTCTTCTGTTATGCATTCATCATATAATAGTGTATTATTTAATCTCCAGGTATTGGAGAAGTTTGTGTTTTTTATTCTGTCATTTATTTCTAATTCCAATCCATTATGATCTGATAGAGTACAAGGTAGTATCTCTATCTTCTTGTATTTGCTAACAGTAGCTTTGTGGCATTAGACATGGTCTATTTTAGAGAAGGATCCATGTGCTGCTGAGAAGAAAGTGTATTCGTTCTTTGTTGGATGGTATATTCTATATAAGTTGGTTAAGTCTAAATTGTTGATTGTGTTATTGAGATCTATGGTTTCTTTATTCAATTTTTGTTTTGACGATCTATCCAGTGGTGAGAGAGGTGTGTTAAAATTGCCTAGTATTATTGTGTTGTGATTTATTTGATTTCTGGAATTGAGAAGGATTTGTTTGATGTACATGGATGAGCCAATGTTTGGGGCATAGATATTTATGATTGTTATGTCTTGCTGATTTATGCTTCCCTTAAGCAGTATGTAATGTCCTTCTTTATCCCTTCTGACTTGTTTTGGCTTGATGTCCACATTATCTGAAATGAGGATGGATACTCCAGCTTTTTTGCTGTGTCCATGTGCATGGTATGTTTTTTTCCCATCCTTTCACCTTTAGTCTATGTGCATCTCTTTCTATGAGATGAGTCTCTTGCAGGCAGCAAAGTGTTGGATTTTTCTTTTTAATCCATTCTGCCAGTCTATGTCTTTTGATTGATTCGTTCAGGCCATTAACATTCAGGGTTATTATTGTGATATGATTTGTATTCCCAGTCATTTGACTCATTTTTGTTTTTTGACATGATTTTGGTTTCTCCTTTATTTGGCTATTCCTTTAGGCTAGTTCCTCCTGTTGCTGATTTGCATCGTTGTTTTTCATCTCTTCCTCATGGAATATTTTGCTGAGAATCTTCTGCAATGCTGGCTTTCTTTTTGTAAATTCCTTTAGCTTTTGTTTATCATGGAAGGATCTTATTTCATCATCAAATCTGAAAGTAAGTTTTGCTGGATATAAGATTCTTGGTTGGCATCCATTTTCTTTCAGGGCTTGGTAAATATTGTTCCAGGCCCTTCTAGCTTTTAGGGTCTGGATTGAAAAATCTGCTGATATTCTTATTGGTTTCCCCCGAATGTAATTTGATTCTTTTCTGTCGCAGCCTTTAAAATTCTGTCTTTATTTTGTATGTTAGGTATTTTCATAATAATGTGCCTTGGTGTGGGTCTGTTGTAATTTTGCATATTTGGATTCCTATAAGCCTCTTGTACTTGGTTTTCCATTTCATTCTTCAGATTTGGGAAATTTTCTGATATTATTTCATTGAATAGATTGTTCATTCCTTTGGTTTGTTTCTCTAAGCCTTCCTCAATCCCAATAATTCTTAAATTTGGCCTTTTTATGATATCCCATATTTCTTGTAGATTCTGTTCATGATTTCTTACCATCTTTTCTGTCTGGTCAACATTGTTTACAAGATTAAATATTTTGTCTTCAATATCTGGGGTTCTGTCTTCCATGTGTTCTATCCTATTGGTTATGCTTTCTATGGAGTTTTTAACTTGGTTTATTGTTTCCTTCATTTCAAGGATTTCTGTTTGGTTTTTCTTCAGTATCTCTAACTCTTTATTGAAATGATCTCTTGCTTCCCGTATTTGCTCCTTTAACTGTTGATTGGTGTGATCATTTAATGCCTGCATTTGCTCTTTCATCTCCTCGTTTGCTTCCCTGATTGTTTTAATTATGTACATTGTGAACTCCCTTTCTGACATTTCTTCTGCTGTGCTGTCATTGGGTTTTATTGATATAGTATCTAGGTTTGTTTGGGACATTTTCTTCCCTTGTTTTCTCATATTGGTCAGATGTCAGTGGGACTTTGTGGATTGCAGGATTCTTCTATTGGTTTATAGTGTCCCTGTAGATTTCCAGTGTATCACCTTCCTGCCTTCAGTAGACTGAAGTCTTGGAGTAACTTGATAATGCAGTGCTTCCAAGGAAAGCTGCCCCTAGCCCACTACTGGTTTCAGTACTTAGAGCTGACTCTGTGGAAAGGCTCTTACTGGGGGGCCTGCTCCGAGAAGCTATCCTGGAAAGGCGCTTCCCGCCGGAGGGGTCCAGGCTGCAGGCTGCTTGGGGAAGTCCCTGGCTGCCGTATCCTGGTCCTCGAAGCAACCCGGGGGGAGGAACTCCCCGCCCTGGTTCAGGGACTTGAAGCTTGGTTCTGTGCAGAAGGGCTCTCACTGGGGGGCCTGCTCCAAGATGCTGGAAAATCTGGCCCTGTGGGAGGAGCCCACCCCCGGAGTGCGCAGAGCTGCCTGGGGAAGACTCTAGCTGCCCTACCCTACTCTAATAAGCCACCTGAATCGGGGCCTGCCACCCGGGCAGCGCTTCACCAGGTGGGGGAGAATCACCCCGTGGCTCTGTTCTAGTCCAAGTCTCTCAATGCCTCCCCTTCTTGAATCCTGGGTTCTGGGTGACTGGAGATGCAGTCACCCTCTAGTCCGCCATCTTGGATCCAATTTCTCATTTTCTGATTATACATATTGTAGGATCACATTGGTCATGCAGTCATATATGTACATGAGGTAATAATGTCTGTTGAACTCTACCATCCTTCCTACCCACATTTTTTACATGTATTATTTCAATTAATCTCACAATATAAATATGACTATTTCAGTTTTACAGATAAGAAAACAGTGCTTTATTCCATTTTGAAAATGTGTCTGCCATTAGTAGAGCACTTAAGTGAAAGAGCTACACATTTGACACAAGTTGATCTAATTCCGATGTACTTAAATCATGTACCTATAATATGTTCCTTTATCAAGGAAGGTCACTTGCTCAGGAGCTGTAATTTCTTTTCCAGCAAAATAAGCAACTGTTTTTTTAAAAACAGTTCATTAGACTGATTGAAAAAAACGTACAGAAAAGTTGCCAAAATAGCACAGAGAGGCCAGGTGTGGTAGTGCATGCCTATAATCTCAATGGCTCAGGAGGCTGAGATAGAAGGATCTCGAGTTCAAAGCCAGCCTCAGCAAAAGCGAGACGCTAAGCAACTCAGTGATACCCTGCTTCTAAATAAAATATAAAATAGAGCTGGAGATGTGGCTCAGTGGTTGAGTGCCTCTGAGTTTGATTCCCGGTAACCCCTAACCCCCAAAATAGTAGAGAGTACTCATATATCCACCTTCCGTAGGCTTCTGTAGGATTACCATCTTATAGAACCACAGTCAGATGATCATGACCAGGACATTAACATTGGCTTAGTACAATTAACCAAGCTTACAGACATATTTGAAATGTCCTCCTTGTTTCAACTAATAATGCTGATTCTATTCCAGCATCATACATACAATCCCATATTGCATTTAAGTGGTTATTGCTCCTTAATCTTGTTAGTCTTTTATTTTCTTGAAAGATATTCATATTTTTGAAGAGAAGTGGCGAGATAATTTGTAACTGTCACTGAATTTTTAGTTGTTGATATTTTCCCATGGCTATATAAAATTATTCACAGTGTGGAAGGATGATATAACCAAAGTTTTAGTTTATTTTTCTTGGAGAACCATTCCTGGCTTTTATTAATGATATTACTTTTTATTACTGATGATGTAAATATATATTTTGGTTGAGGTGTTGTGTGTTGGTTGAGAATTTCTGTCTCAAAGAATATTGAGTGGGGAAATACTGTTTTTCATAAAGCAGTACTTGAAAAACTTTCCTTCACTGTCCATCTGTTCTACCTCTCTTTCATAGTGACAGCAAGTCAAAAGCCACATGTCTCTAGGATGAAGTGACTCCTGCCCATTCTTCATATACTTGATCCTGTATTCATTGGAAAACCAAAGTCATCTTTTTAGAGTATGAAGAAAGATTGCTTTTTTTAAAATATAAAATATAGAAAAAACAGATGTATGTCAATTGTACGCAAATCTACTTTTGCATGAGATTTACTTAGGGCATTATATTGAATCTAGAAACCTTAGGACATTACATGGATGTCCAAATTCATGCATCTCGACCTGGGTCTGAAAGCTACTCTTCTATATGGCACACTGAAAGTTTGAGAAAAAATGTTAGCACTGTGTGGTGATTGAGAGTGTAATGAAGGGATGCTTCTGGTTTTGTGACTGATATAAATCCTATAATTCAAATATGGTAAAGAAGATTGCTTGTGGCTGAGGAAGACGAAGGATCTGTCTCTGTGACAAATTTGTTTTGGCACTAATATTTTTCCCTATTATTTTTAATAAAGAATTTAATTGGTAGCCAGACACTGGTGCACACCTGTAATCCCAGCAGCTCAAGAGGCTGAGGCAGGAGAATCACAGGTTCAAAGCCATCCTCAACAAAAGCAAGGGGCTAAGGAACTCACTGAAACCCTGTCTCTAAATAACATACAAATTAGGGCTGAGAATGTGGCTCAGTGGTCCAGTGCCTCTGAGTTCAATCCCCAGTACCCTCTCCCCACCTTGCAAAAAAAAAAAAAAATAATAATTTAATTGGTAACATTCATAGGACTTGAATTTTGTATTATTGACCAGAAGGGCCAATAGTAGACTATCTCCCATAATACAGAAATTATCAGGCCAGCTTAAATATGTCTAAGAATCACTGAGATTCTGAGTAGCATATGAGATGAAATGATGCTGTCAGTCAAGATAAAAATCTTCTGGGGGAGAAATAGGACTTTAAAAGAACTCATATAAATTTCTTGTTAGTTTTGAAGAGGACAAAACAAATCCCTTAGTGAATAGTACACTATAATATTTCACATTTGAGTTGACACTATGTACAAAAAATAGTAATCTGAAATTTCACTAAGCAATACAGAATCCTCCCAACTAGAACAAAGTATGGTTTATTCAAATTTGGACTAGCAATTCTGTTTGTCTGCAAATAGGCATATTATTAGGACTAACCTGAAGAGAAACGGAAAAGGTAATAAAAGATAGTTAAAAATAAGGAGAAGATGTACTTGTGAGGCAAAAAGTATTTCAAAAGGAGAGTCAATAACATTATATTTCTGAGAATTGGTATAGAGTATGATTTTATTAAAATATGTGCTGTGGTCTCAGAGCAAATTTTATTTATTCTCTCTCTCTTTCTCTCTCTCTCACACACACACACACACACACACACACACACACACACAAATTCTTCCATTCATTGTTTCAAAACAAACAAAAAAATTACTTAATTCTATTCCAGTAGGGAGTTAAAATAATCAAGGTAGTAATTTCAATTTATCATTTTTATTTCTAAAATATTATTTCAAAATATTTGGTATCCTGTAATTCAGCAATAAGTGTCACTCAAATATCTTTATCATTAAGTCAGTTATTGATGAAAACACCAATATGAGAAAACCCCACAAGTACAAGAAGATTATTTTCCCTATTCTATGCAAAGTAGCACTAGAGACAGCTCATATTTTCCTGGGGTACCTGACAACTCTTTCTAAATATCTGTTTCCTATATTTGCATTGTATTTCCAGGTTTTTTCCTTTCTTCTGAACTTAGTAATCTTATCCTTTAACAATTTTATTTTACTTTAAAGACATTTTGGTACCGGAGATTTGGTACAGGGCCTCATGTTTACTTGACAAGCATGCTGTTATTTTATTTTTTATTTGTTCAATTTTTAGAAAAAGGTATACTCCACATTTAGACAAATATGTTAAAATATACTCTACTGTCATGTTTCTCATCATTTAACATTTCTTTAACCTGTATCTTTGGCACAGAGACAATTTTATTTTTAGTATATTACAAAATGATTTTTTAAAGGAAAGTTGTAGTAGTTTAAAATATTGCTGTATATCAAATGTGTTTGTCTTGTATTATAGCTCATCATACTATCATCATTCTAACCTTAGTAGACTATCTCCCATAATACAGAAATTATCAGGCCAGCTTAAATATGTCTAAGAATCACTGAGATCCTGAGTAGCATCATTTTCATTGACCAGTCACTTGACAAATTATTTTGTCACTGATTCAATATTTTTTCTGAATTATCACTAGATTCTGTGATTAGCAAAATTGATCTCTTCTTCTGTAATGAGAAATCCTGAAAATATAGAAAAGAATATCTTCGTCACCTTTAGTATTGGTGGTTTTCTGTGTATTATGAATTCTAGCTTTATATTTCTCTCAATAGAAATTCAGTGAAATATAGGGAAAATGTCTTGATTTTGACAAAATTTGTTCTGGTCTCAACATAATCACTCACAGTTGAGTAATTTCATGCCCAAGGACTTAACCTCTCTGACCATTTGTTTTTTAATTAATATATGTTACGATAATAAATTGGAATTATAAGTATAAAACTACAGCATAACACCTAGACCATAATGAGTACTCGATTAATATTAATCCATTTTCCAGATCTTTTCAGATGTCAATTAAAGTATTGGAAAATAACTGCTTTTGCTGTAATTTGAATGTAGTTTGTCCCCTTGGAAAACCAGGTTGAAATGTGATTGCCATTGTAGAGTTCAGGACTTTATGAAGGTTATTAAGAAGGATTAATGACTTTCTCAGGGAAGTGAGTTAATTCTGGTGGGAGTTAGTGAGTTCTAGCTCTCACAGGAACAGATTAGTTACCATTAGATTAGAGTGAGTTGCAATAAAGTGAGTCAGATCTCATCTTTTCTCCTTTGCACACATTCCTGCTTACCTTTCCTCCTTTCCATCATGTTATAAAAGCCTAGGTCCTGGCCAGAAATAGACACCCAATCTAGGACTTATGGTTTCCAACATCAGAAACTAAATTAACTACTTTCCTTTGTAAATTTTCTGCTTTCAAGTGTCCTCTTAGAGCAACAGAAAAGAAATGGGGGTAACTGAATGTGCTGCATACGGGGAACCACATAAACACATAGGACCAAACAGCATATGTAATATTCAATGATTATGCATGTAAGGTAGTAATTTAAACAAGTAGTTCAAAACTTCTTGCATGTCATGAAAGACATGCACACCAGTTCTAGAAGTGTGGCAGTGATGCATGCAAATTCAGGAAAAGGAGAAAAGTTTTGAAAGTTTGGATATACAAAAGATTCTAAGAACAAAAAATGTATAGCCCACACTTTTTTGCCTAATAAACTCTAGAGGCATAAAAGTATGAAATGTAAAGAAGATGAATGTACTTAAACAACTAAACTGCACAATAAATACTGACTTATAATGTGCAAAACATCAAAAAATAAAATGCCTGGAACTAGATCCATTATTAGCAAAATCATTGTAGAACACTCTGGATTTATCAATTGTCACTTTCTTTCAAGCAATCTATGTTTGGTTTCTTGTAGTTTGCTTCTAATATTATATACCCTAAACTTATTTAATATATATTGCTTTTGTGGAGCTGCTCATTTTGCCTTTTCTTTGAATTTCTACTGGGTGAAATCTTGTCATTCTTTAAGTTTCAACCCTATTACTTCTTCCCAAAACTGAAAATCTTATACCATCCTGGGCTGAAAAAGTCTCTAGCCCATTGTGTTCTCCTGGGCTTCCAACGTGCCTTGCCTTGCTGTGGTAGGTTCACAAATGCAAGTCACCTCCCGATGGACAGTGATCTGCTTGATAGCATGCGCAACGGGTGTTGTTCCCCAGCTTCCCGATTCAGGGTATTCAAGGTATTACTAGAGCTGGGTCATCGAAGACACAATGCAGTAAGCACAGGACTGTGATTAATAACTCTTTCCAATAAACCATTTCTAGTATGGAGTGAACAGTGGAGAGCAGCAAAGGTTTTATTGGGATTCTCCTTAGATGAAAATACATTATCTTTGCCTAAATTCTCTCCCTAAACTCTTTTCCTTTTTCTTTATTCTCTTTTCTTCTGTTCTTTCTTTGTCCAAATTATTGTCCTTTTCCTTGTTTCCCTACCTATTTAAAAACTGTGATGAGGTTTTGTTTAAAAACAATACAGCAGAAAGAACATTAATTTGCAATCCGAAAAGAGTGGATCTTGATGTTATTATCTGAACAGAGCTGAAATTTGAAATCGTGAAGCCTATGAAATGCTTTCGTTTTGTAGACATCAACACATGGAATAGAACAGGGGAAAGAATAAGGGTGTTGAGGACAAAAAATATACTATCTTATTGGGTACACATGCATTTGCTATGAGCACAAAAAGTGTAAAAATGGGAAACAAACTGAACTGGTAAGAAAAGACTAAAGGTGACTGCTTCACAGTGGAATAAATGCCAAACTAGCAAACGTGTAACGTGTTTTCTTGCTTTAGTTTTTCAGCGTGTGAAACAATAATAATCTTCAACACTTATGCATGTATAGATTTATATTAACAGTTCACATAGGGAAGATATATGGGGATCAACTGAGTTAAGGTTTTTTAAGTAATGATTGCTATTAGCTATTGTAAAAGTCATAGAAAATGCTTAATTTATCTATGAGAGTTTAGAAATGTTCATTCAGACAGCAATTTCCTATACATATTTAGTTCATTTTGTTTAGTGAGCCAATGTGTCATAAAAATAGATTTTGTTTTCGCCATATTAGCTTATAATTTCAGAGAGGATGAACCACAGTGAATTGTGTACATTTTTAAATTACATAAATGCAAAAAGCATTGCATGTATAAAACAAAAATATATGTGGTTCCTTAGCCGCCGACACTCATCATCCTGCTCGGCCGTATTCTCCTCTGGGGGGGCCCTAAGGAGATACATCAGACCTTGTTCTCAACAGGGAACAACAAATTCATTTACTATAGAAAATTTTAACTTCATATATCTGGTGAAGAAACTATGACTCAGAGAAGTAAAGAAACATAACCAATATAAAATTCCTGGAAAGTGAAATATTTAGCAATTGTGCAGATGTTTACACAATTGCAAAACTTTTTATTTTTGTTAGTATTTTCCAGTGATGAAACATATTATTTTTATTTGAATTTCTAGCTTAAGTTAATCTGATATCAAAGGTCATGCTACGTAGAAAAACATTAAATACACAAAAATATCGATGTTATGACCTGACCAAAAGGATCTTACAAATATAGTAGAGGAGCTAGAAAACACTAAATACGTATGTTTATAAACCATTTTACAAAGTCAAGGCAAAAATTGCTATAATAATGACATAGAGTGATTTCTTCATGCTAACTCAGCTAATTGAAATAGAAATTCTAGATGTCATGTCTGAAATAATAATGCAAGTAAATTACCCTGACAAGTATATTTATTCTGCTTTTTTTTCTTTTTATTCACAGTATATTTAATTCACGAATTTATTTTCTTTTAGAAGATACTTGACAAGTTTTAATAGGCTTTAACTGGAAGGTTGAAAGTTTGGGTAAAAAGGACATTCTCTTTATAAGTCATATTGACACAAATCTGATAAGTACAGAATTTTCATGTAGTTATTTGGAGCCATGGAGCATCCTCTGAAGAGAACACTGGCAATACATTGAAAATACAAAAACAAAATAATAAGTAAACATGACTAGACCATACATAAGGAAAATAGATCCTACCCGTATTTAGAACACCAGGTTAAGTTAATCAATCCTCTCTAGTTTTGTAACATATATAAGTAGGCTTATTTGAACAATCCGTTAAGGAATCTGAGAAAGCTTGGTGGATTTATTGGGCCTTACAAAAGCTAGATATAACTTTGAGGTGTCTTTATATGCCAGAGAGCCATCAGCTTAGGAGAAAAATGAAAAGGAGAAGGAAAGAGACAAAGACAAAAATAATAGTGCAAATAACAGAAAAATTAACTCATTTAGATATCGTCATAGAAATGTGATCCTAAATGGAAGATTGCTCACGAAAAAGGGATATATGGAAGTAATTTTTCATAATATATAATCATGCTAACAATTAATATAGATGTAGAGATTAACTACTGTTTCTAAACACTATCTAAATTATACTCAAGAATATCATCAGTAATAAAAGGTCTCATTTTCTGTAATGTCTATGTTTTAGACAGAAAATTATGTCTTTAGTGACTTTTATATTAAACTATGGGTACACATTTCCTCCAGAATTTGGAGCATATGCGACAGGGAAAGAAAGGAAAGATTTTCAATTTACATCAGTAATTTAACATCCTTACTAGTCTCATGTTCTATGTAACACACATGCACACACACACACACACACACACACTAAGACATGCAATGCATACCTTTCCTTTCATCTGCAATATTAAGCAAGACTTGAATTATGCTGACATCAGTGCATGGTCCAGCCTCAAGTTAACAATACTGACTGTTCTATGTTGGTTATAAGGTTAGTGCATCAACACAAAGGATGGCATGTTACCCAACTTTTAAAATACATTAGTATTCATTCTAGCAATTTTCCAACAAACTAAATCCTTTTTCAAAAATCACTGGATTAACTCATGGAGAAATTAAATTTTAGTGAAAAAAGTCGCACTGGGTATTGAATATTTTGTGATTTTTTTTCTCTTATTCTTAGTGTGTGACTGTTTTTCCAACAGATATATCTGTGAGTATCTCTTTGATATTACATTTATTTTTTGATTGATAATACCGTAACAAATGTTCAAAATACATTCAAACTTCTCTTGTGTTATAGTCTATGATCATTTGCTGTAACTAATTTTCTTAGTTAAGATATTAGACACACATCTCTTCTCTCTCTCTCCCTCTCTCTCTCTCTTTCTCTCCCCCATACACATACTCTTTCACTCCCTCCCTCCCCTTCCCCCCCCCCCCCAATCCTCCTCCTTTTTATCCTCCTTCCCTTCCACCTCAATCTCTTAACTGTGGTAAAAGTAGGATTCAGGCATAGGTCCACAGCGACCCCATTATCAATACTATACCGTTCTGTTTTCTGCATATTGTTCAATAGGCATTAATTGTTCAGTTTTACTAGCACTAGTCAGTGGCATTTAATGTTGAAAATGGAGAAAATGCACAAGCTTGTTTACAAATAAGGCTCCATTGTCCAAATACAGTCACAACTTGACAGTTAAACTTTTAATTAAATGTGGTCCATGCGTGAAAGTTATTTCACTAAACAAACATCCAAATTTGCTCAAAATCTTCTCCAACTATTACCCTAGCAGCCCTTCTTGGGTTGACTGTTTTCATTATCATTTCCATAATTATTCATAGAGCTCATCATAGAACACCTTTGATTTAGGCAGTCTTCTCTATTCCCTTAAATTTCTAATTTCTTTCTGAAGCTTTTTTCTATTCTGCTGAGTTAGGTGGCCTGAGTTGATAACTCTTTGTTCCAATCTTTGAGACCACACACACCTACTCTTGTTCTGCCAAACCTGTGCTCTTTCTGCACCTTTCGAAGTTTGCCATGGAGGTGAATATTGAGAGATAAGGCAAGAAGATTCCAAATGTCAGAAATTAAACACCAAAAGTAAATAGTTTAAGAAAGGATCTGTATTAAATCCAAGAAGAATCTAGATTCAATATCCAGGAGGAGCCCAATATAGCTTAAGATTAATCTATTATATTTTTGGTCTGGGTACAAAATCTTTTAGTAGCTTGAAATATAACAAGTTAGTTATTCAAAATAACTAATTTGAAGGAAGAATTAGAGGTTGAGATATCTGAAACAAACAAAAAG
The DNA here is from genome assembly GCF_902686455.1 of Sciurus vulgaris. Lineage (NCBI taxonomy): Eukaryota > Metazoa > Chordata > Mammalia > Rodentia > Sciuridae > Sciurus > Sciurus vulgaris. The sequence continues at coordinate 120,963,061 of NC_136469.1, read as the reverse complement.
TATGAAATTTGAAGTAGATTGCTGATTTTTATTTGAATACAGAAAAGGTGAATCTTAAAATTCAAATTAGGATATTGACTATTTAGAACATTGGCTATTTAGATTTTTATTATTATCATTATTATTTTGATTCATTGTACACAAATGGGGTACAACATTCATTTCTCTGGTTGTACACAAAGTAGGGTCAAACCATTTATATAATGATATATGTACATAGGGTAATGATATTTGTCTTATTCTATTATTTTGCCTACCCCCAACCCCTCCCAACCCCTCATTTTTCTGTATACAATCCATCTTTCTTCCATTCTTGCCTCCCTCCCACCCCCTTTATGTATCATCATCCACTTATCAGAGAAATCATAAGGCATTTGGTATTTTGAGATTGACTTATTTCACTTCGCATGATATTCTCCAACTCCATCCATTTACCAGCAAATGTCATAAGTTTATTCTTCTTTATGACTGAGTAATATTCCATTGTGTATATATACCACAATGTCGTTATCCATTCATCTATTGAAGGGCATCTAGGTTTTACAACAATCTAGCTATTGTGGATTGAGTTGTTATAAACATTGATGTGGCTGCATCACTGTAGTATGCTGATTTTATGTCCTTGGGGTAGAGGCCAAGGAATGGAATAGCTGAGTCAAATGGTGGTTCCATTCCAACTTTTCTAAGGAATCTCCACACTGCTTTCCAGAGTGGCTGCACCAATTTGCAACCCCACCAGCAATGTTAGATTTTTGAGGTAACAAATCATAGTCTACCAAACTTTTAAGCAGCAAACTATCCCAGTGAAACTAGAAAGATTTGAGTATGCTGCAATCTGGGCATAAGATTGTGTAGAAAGAGTTTTCCCATAATATTTCATTTTTTTAAAAGACTTCAAATGATACTACATATGTCCATGACATTCTAAATGACCAATTATGAAATAAAAACTGGAATAGGTATTTCCAAAGCATAAACCAATAATGTTAATTAATTTCACCTAATTGAAAAATATTTAATATTTTTTCAAAGACAAGACCAAAAGTTCATTCCAAATAACTAAATATGTGCACAGGGATAAAGGAGCACATTCAGCCTAAGACATTTTCATGAAATTGTGAACACCTGTTGTCATGCATAAGAAAAAAACTAACTTTCTGTTGAAGATAATTTTAAAATATAACTCAGGATATTTATTTGACTCTTACAAAGAATCTACCTAATGAAAGTTATATGCCAGCATAAATTTTAGAATGAGAAAGTTATGCTTACCAAAATAACAGCATAAATAACTTGACCTGAAATTCAAAAGAAACTATGTAATGTTTTTTGATTAAAATACCCTTAGTTTGAAAGAAATTTTAATTTATTTCTTAAGAGAATTTCCTTAAAATATTCAGAAAAATATAAACATAAGATAAAAATTGTATTTTTTAACAACAAAGTATTAAAAATTGCAATGCTTAATAGTATGTTTTCAAGGAAATTTCTTGTGGTTTTATGATCCTAAGTTTCAGGACAAAATTTTCTTTGGTTATCACTTGAAGTAATAGAATGTAGTTGTACCTTGTGCTTTCTGAAAAATCACGTTACTTGATTTTATTATATATCTTTATTTTGCTCATATAAATATGGATAAGAAGATTAAGCAATCCTTTTACATGTTTTTATTTTTTCTACCCAAAGTCAACTTGCACCATGTATTGTTTTTATTTATTTGAGAGAAATATTTTTTAACTGGAAAAGATTAAATTTTAGTGTTAGATTTCAAAGACCATATCAAAAAATGTTAAATAAAGCTTTAGAAAGGCTGAAACAAACCAGGCGTGGTGGGCATGTCTGTAATCACAGCTGCTTGGGAGGCTGAGGCAGACACAGGAGGATCACAAGTTCAAAGCCAGTCTCAGCAACTTAGTGAGACCCTAAGCAACTTAGGAAACTCTGAAAATACAAAATAAAAAGGGCTATGGATGTAGCTCAGGTGGTTGAGTACCTAACTCTGGGTTCAAAATCTACGAATTGAAAAAAGTTGGAACAAAATTTATTCATTCTCTTCTAAATAAAAAAAAGTAGTAGAAATATTTCCTTAATAATTGGGTACCATAATAAAATAAATTAAAATATTTTGTTTATTATTGTAAAATTATAATTTTATGTGTTTTATAAGGAGTAACTCAAATTTTATCTTAATTTTGGGAAACTTTCTGACAATTATAGTCCAAAGTGATTTACTGTCTCAAAGACATGATACAAAATGTGTTGGTATTCACTATGTGAACCTGAAAGTGTGCATGTTCCAGTGAAGAGGAACAGATGTGGAAAAGCTCAGAGGATATGACTCACTCCGAGATCAACAAGGATTTGGTTTTATGGAGCACAAACAGGGCAGAGTGATGTGGCTTGTGTCTGGAAAGGTACTGTGATCCTTAGACCAACAAGGCATGTTGAAGACTTGTTTGGTTGTTGTATGTTCCTCAATAAGAAACTGGAAAATATTGAAAGATTTAAAATGGATTAATAAACATGTTTAATTTGTCTTTTATAAATATTACTTTGCTATTAATTGAGAGAACATATTTGACAGATGTGTAGAAATGAGATTTGAGACTGGATATGAAGGTTTTAGAATACAACTCAAAGAGATTATTCAGTATACTTGCAATGTCTTCTACACACCCCTTCTGTAGGGAGAGCTACTAAACACAGTCCTCTGAAGTTTTGGGAAGAGCTATTTGCCATAATGTATAATATATGTATCTCCTGCCACATCTGGGTAGACTTGGATGAACAATGATTTTCCTAGGATAGAAAAAAGAAGAGAGATGGGGGAAAAGAGGTAACATCACATGGAATAAAGAAGGAACAGAAGGAGAAGGAGAAGCAGGCTTACCTAAGATCTTGATGTTTCCCAGTCCTTAGCCCCCACTTCTTGAATCCACAATGCATGTGGATTATGTGAAACAGGGATATCTTCTTCACATTAATTGAGCTTATTATGTTTTAGGCATTTCTTAGAACCCATCATATAAGAATTTCTGATCATTCAGAGGAAGAAAACGAAGCTAAGAGAATACAGACACTGGGGAAACTTTTTCAGAGCAAATCAATAGGTGGCAAGATCTGGAAAATACAACTCCTGTGGCTATTATTAAAAGTATTGCTCTACACTTTCTTTCTATCTCAAAAAAAAAAAAAAACAATTCTCATTATTGAGCTAACATATATTTTCTCTTGAAATCAAATAATCTTGATAGAACAGTGAGAAAAATTTGAGAAGAATGGAAAGCATTCATAAGAATGCTACTCTAGGAAAGACGAGTTTTCAAGTTTTGAATGGCAAAGGCATTTCCTAACAAAAGGAGAACTGAAACTGTTAAGACCAGGATAGAGATAAAAACAGCCTAGGCACCTTCAGTGCTGCTATGAGCCAGTTATACGATATATGCAGACTTTTTCCAACTATCAATTTGATTTTGACTTGAAAGATTATAGGATGTTCTACTTTATTAAGAAAAGAAGAAAATGATCGATCAATGGATTGTGTGCTATATAGCGCTATATTTACTCAGAGCTCATAAAATATGAAAACATTGCAGGATCACAGGGAAATATCAGCAGAGTCTTTGCCATATGTTCTGAACGTAAATTCAGCAGAATTATACTCACCACTCAGATTCCCTCCTTTTAACAGAGTTTGCATTTACGGTTCTTTACTCCTCCTCCTCATCTCTGGAGTGTTCCCTCCAGTGTTGTCACCTCTTATGATCTCATCGGATCAGGTCAAATGAGACAAGGTTCCATTCCGTTTTCTGCCTTTTTCAGTCATGAAATTATCTGAAAGGTTACCAATCTGTGCCCCACACCCTGACTTCTGTGCTGTCATACCTCATCAACAGTACTGACTGCTTTTTGAATGACAGCTTGGAATTCTCCAAAGGGAAGACAGTTCTCCACTTGGTGCATCCTGATGTAGCATTTGCTCACAAAGCTAATCTTGCCTATCGCAGTGAATTCTTTAGGTTACTCTGCTCATAATTAAAAGTCTTCACTAATGACACGGTAATTGTTTTAATGGATTTCCAATGAAGTGTGAAGTTCCCTGCTGATATGTCAACAAAATATGAAGCATTGTGGAAAAAAAAATGGTGTACAGCTTCATAGAATTTGGAGTTTGAGGGGCTCTTAAAATATTCAAGGGTAACCTTTCCGTATTAGAAGAGCAAAAACTAAACCCAGAGAAGTGAAGTGCGCTGCTGAAGGTCATTACACTGAATGCAAACTGTAGGTATCCCTATTCCTAGTATAATGATTTGTTTCCATCTCACTGGTTATTAATTTTAACCTGCTTTTTATTTATATTGTCCCTGAATCAAAAAAACCTTGCCTTTATGTTTTTCATTATAACAATGGAAATATTTATTTATTCTATCAATAAAATAGTGCATATGAAAACACTTTTATTACATTAGTTTTATGGGAAGATGGCGAAGGTGACTTTGAGGATGAAAATCTACAGGGCAGAGCATTTCTTGGTTGGGTGCTTCCAGAATAAATACCTTGGGAAGTCAATGCACCAAGAGTTCTGAGGGAAGCTTAGAGTAATTCAAAGTACAGTATGTTAATAACTGAAACTTGTTTATATTTGTATAGTATTAAAATATTTAAAAGTATTTTCTAGTTATTTCATTCTCAGAACAATAAAAGTGGACCTTATATCAAAACCTTACCAAGGAGAAAACTGAGGGAAAAAAAATTAAGCTACTCACATGGCAAAACCTGAATTTCTTTCCAGGTTTAAGTCACACAAAATAAGGTTGAAGATATTTTGCAGAATCCTTTTAAGATCAAGTTACAAGTCACAATTATTAGTGAAAGAAGATAAGATTTTTTCACTTTATATCAGATTATTTTCCTAAGAAATATGTCAAATATGAGAGGATTTTTGCCTCATTTTCCATTATTGACCCAGAAATGCTTTTATAATATAAAATAGTTTTAGGAGTACTTACATGCCTTTTGAAATGAGAAAATAATAGTCCATTGATCTATTTGGAAGGTAGGTTTAAACCTTTAGTCTCAAGGAACTAGGTATTTCTTGTCTTAGTTCTTTTTGTGTTGCTCTAACCTATAACTTGGGACTGGGAAATTTAAGATAACAGAGTTACCTGAGCTCATGTTCTGGAGGCTGGGAAGTCCAAGAGCAAAGAACTGGCAAGGGCCCAAAGCTACTTTCAACTTATGGCAGAAAGCAGAACTCAAGTGCCTTCTCAGAAGAGACACAACACAAGAGAGAGCCTTGGTTTCTAACAACCCACACTCAAGGTAACTAGTCCATTTCTATGGGAATGAGAACTCACTTCCATAAGATGGCATTAATATATTCATGCAGCCCCAAAACCCAAATCCCTCCATCTAGGGCCTACCTCCTGACATGGCCACTCTGGGTCCAATATATGAATTTTGGGGGGGTACGTTCCTATCTCAGTACTTATAAATTTCCCAAATTGTTCAATAGGTAATTGACACCAATTTCAAACCCTAGAGATTAAAATTGATAAACATGTTGCTTCTACTAACTTTGCCTGAATTTCGTTGGCATAACATCCTTATCTCTATCTTCATTTCAGAAGCTTCTAAGAATGATAATTATCATTAAAAGGAAGTTTTCACAAAAGTTTGCATTTAAATGAAATGAAATGCAAACTACTCTTATCACTGTGTCAGTATATCAACTCTTGTAGCGTAAGCAATGCTTCTGTTTCCTCACTTATATCTAAATTTCAGTAGTGTCCCATGCTGTTAAACTGTTAGCCTGTTTCATTTTCATACTTGATGAAAGTGATATTAATTTTAATTGGATTGCTGTATTTCATTACTTATAAATTCCACTTTTTACACTTTTTACACTTCTTTTCTGATAGATTTCATCAGAAATCATCTCCAATGAGTTTATAATGGAGATTCTTCTGCAGTTTGCAATAGTACTATGTTCACTTATAAGCTCAGAGGGTCTGTTGAAATCCTTGACTGAAAGCAAATAATTCTATTATGTTTGATTACATTAAACAAACAAATGAATAAAGTCAATGTTCTCCAAAAGACACAAGTCAAGTGTTCTTCCTTTCTCTTTACTTTGTCCTTTCCTTTAGGAATTGATGGTTCCAGTATAACCAGAGACACCATGCTGCATTCTGGTTAGCAACTCATGTGCTGTGGTTTGGATAATGAATGTTTAATGCATTGAGGCTTGGTTTCAGGGTGGCCCTATTGAAAGGTGCTATGGAGCTCTGGGAGATTGGTTGTGTGAGGAATCCTTAGGCAAATGGACAAGGGTGTGCACGCAAAAGAGACAAAACATGAACGACATTCTCACATTTTAACTGCCCATTCTGGTGGGGTATGCCCTGGAATGAGACTGTGGGACCTCAGTCTTTTTCTGTTCCCTCACTTCTTGACACGTGAGGTCATGAAGTGAACAGACTGCTCTTCCACACAATCCTAGTATGATGTTTTATCCTCACCAGAGGCTCAAAATAATACAGTCACTTGAAATTGGATTGGGACCTTCATGAGATAAAATAATTTTTCCTTTATAAGCTAATTATCCCTGGTATTTTGTTATAATAATTCAAAACTGATTAATAAACTGATTAAATTATATTAAATTGATTAATAAAGCTTGGTCCCACCTTAGCATACCTTTCTACATTATTTACCATTATTAGAATGGTTTTTAACAAGTGACTCTGTTAAACATTTACAAGAAAATAAACAAAGAACCCATATAACTTCATAAAGCACACAGGAAAATAGGAAATGCAAATCAAATCATAAATAACCATATAACAATACAATAATGACTATGTTGTATCACTCAGATTCAGGAGCCTATACCTCTGTTTTCTGTAGCCCTATAACCATTCTCAGAACTATAGGCACATGGACATATGGTATCATGAGTATATCTGATACACAAAATGGTTGAAACAGAACTCAAAGAAAAATTTCCCGCTGTGGTAACAGTGCACATCTGCTGGAAGACCCATAGGCATATATAACCAGTCAAGAACAGCAACCTTTTCTTGATTCCTACAGAATGCTTCTAAATGTGATATTTAGTGCCTATTTGTACAGCGATGATCTGCTTTCAGATCTGGGCTACCTTTATGTGTAGCTAAGTGGAGTTGCTGATAAAACAAATTTACTGTCACGACACACAGACTTTGTTCATTCTTTCCAGATTCTGAAGGTTTCTATAAGCATAGTATGGGCTGACCTAGTACAATGTAAATTCCTTTACAACATTAAAATATAGCAATACTCTTAATTTTTCATACTTTGTCACTAACTTCCTAATCATATTTTATAAACTTCTTAAAAATAATAAAATACTGAAATTTTCCAGTACCTTCTCCTAAAGCTTTTTCTTTGACTAAATGTTCTAGCCCAAGTATTGAAGACCAAAATGAGAGAAAAAGTGATTGTTGTACATTGCAAATCTGATTGAAATTCTTTGTGATTTATCCCTGGAGTCGGTTTCTCCTCCTTGGAAGCTGAGGTGGCCTGTGTTCAGCTTACCAGTAGCATTTGGAATTGCTGCCCTGTCAGTTTTCAAGCTAAACTTTGTGTGCTTCACCTCTCACACTGGGCATTCTGAGGTAGCTTTTAAAAGCCAGGTGAAGCTCGCTGGAGGATCAGAAATGTCACCCGCAGCTGACCCATTAGCTTACTTCAGCCTCCTGCAGGAGTCCAGCCAACATCAGCCAGTCCTGACCTCATTCAGCAAAATGCTCAGCTGAGTCCATCCCCAACCTCCAAGACACAGAATAGTAAACTAAAATAGAGTTGCTATTTTAAGGCAACAAATTTGCCTAAGTCATTATTCAGTAAAATTTAGTAGACACAATATTCTAATATTCCTAAGGAGTTCATGCTATATAAATACTCAAGTAACACAAATATCACTAATATAAGCAAAGAACAAGTAAAAATTGCTTTTCTATTAAAATGAGAACAGGAAAAAAGAAAATTCCCAGTGCTGTTATGTTGTAAACCTCAGTTTTTACCCATTTTGGTACTTGTGTCACTGATTAGCATACAGCTATACTATTTTAAAGGTGTGTTAAGAAGTAGGGGGAAACAAGCCAATCTCAAAAAACCAAAGGATGAATGATCTCTCTGATAAGCGGATGATGACATATAATGGGGGGTGGGAGGGGCTAGCGTTAGGGTTAGGGTTAGGTTTAGAGTTAGGGTTAGGGAGGGGGGCAAGATGGAAAAGAAGGACTGTATAGAGGGAAAAGAGGGGTGAGGGATGGGGGGAAGGGGGAAAATGGCAGAATGAATCAAACAACATTGCCCTGTGTAAATATATGATTACACGAATGGTATGCCTTACTCCATGTACAGAGAATCAAAAGGTATCCCATTTGTTTACAATAAAAAAAAAAAAGAAAGATAAAAAAAAAGGAGTGGGTTTGTTGTGACCTACACATGTAAAAATTTTATTAATAATTAAAAAAAAAGAAGTATGGGGAAACAATACAAATTACTTAGGCATCTTTTAGAGAAACAAAAAGCATCATAAATACATACATAGACCTCTTACTCAATTCATAACAAAACTTTCTTTAAAAATGTTTCATCCACTTTAATGTACCAATCAACATCATCATATATACAGGTAAGTATTTCCTATAAAATAATCTGAAGCATTTACTATAAAATAATGTGCATTAGATATAGTGAATATAATTGTGCTTATTTTCAAGAAAATGTAATTGGTAAGTTAATCATCCAATGAATTATCATTTAAATTATAAAATATTTCACCATTATCGACTAAAGAACTTTACAGAACTCTAAAATATCAACAAAAATTAAAACATGCATGCACACATATATTTTATTTCTGCATGGATATTACTTATGATATATTCTCTGGATATTATATAAAAACACATTTTCTATCTATCTATCTATCTATCTATCTATCTATCTATCTAAATATCTATCATGTATCTCCAGTTATGATTTTCCCCAGTCCTTCTTAGGAAGGTCTAATCATTTACATTAAACGCTTGGGAAAACATATTGGTAGTATTTATAAATTCAGATAACTTCTTTATTTTATTGATGGTAATTTGGTAGACAGAGAGTAGTTACTTTCAATAACAATATTTAGAATAACTAAATTTAAAGAGACACAAGTGTTTGTAAGAATAATTTTATTTCTTTTTTTTAGATTTCATATAATCTTTTTAAATTTATTTATTTGCTTTAATTTTTACAGACGGCATTTGATTCATTGTACATAAATGGGGTACAACTTTTCATTTCTATAGTTGTGCATGATGCAGATTCATGCCATTGTGTAATCATACATATACATAGGGTAATGATGTCTGTCTCAGTCCACCATCTTTCACATTCCCACCCCGTTACCATCTTTCATACCCTGCCCTCTTATAAAATAGACTATTGTGTGACATCATTGACAAATTTATTTTTCTTCTTAAGAAAGAGGAAATCTGTCTGTTTCCTAAGAGAGTTTTTTTGGGGGAATTTGGGGATGGGGGTCTTTTGGAACTGATAAAGTGTTTTCAAGAACATGGGAATATACAGAAAATGTAACACAATTTCCTTCCTGACCTCTTTCATTATAAAGGAGATTTTAGGTAAAATATGATCTTCAGAGTTGTTTCATTGGGTCTATTCCCACTGCTTTGAGTAACAGAGAGAAATTAACATTTAATACTCCTAGAACTTTCTTTATTCCTTTATTCATCCAGGATTTGTGTGGAAAAGAAAAAGATCAAAATTATCTCGGGAAAATGAGGAAGAGTACCTATCATTTCTACCTAAAAAACGACAACCATGTGAAAAGGAGAAGGAACATTAACTCAGAGTGCACTAATTGAATCACCAAAGACACGTGGAGGCTGTGTTTACTTCAGGTGAGGAGTAACTCTCCCTGGTGGGAAGACAGAATACGAATGGCACCACCGGCTTTGGAGCTCACTCATGGAACTGACTATTCTCTACCTAGCCCAAACACTTGGAGAAGAAAATATACATTGTCGTGTGGACCAACTCAGAAATTGCTCAAAGTGACAGAGAACAAGGAAGAACCAAGAGGTGAAAATGCTTTCAGTGGGAAGAGTTAGAGATTCTCTCAAGACTAGAAAGTCTGGAAAGCCAGACAATTTATGGGTGGGGAGATGCCAGAAAAGGAAAGCAAAGTCAAGCTATAGTTATTCACTGAGAATTCTGTCATTGCCAGAGTATAACAGTGGAAATACCCTTTCATATTGCAAAAGAGTAGAAAAGTTATATTATCAATTTCTTCAAGTATTATCCCTCTTATTCTCTTTTGTAATTGCCTTGTACTTTAAAAATAATTTTGTTTTAATCTGTTTTCTTTTAAAATAACAAAATACTCCAGATTGGGCCCAGTATAAGAAAACGTGATTATTTAGTTTACAATTTAGGTGGCTAAAAGTCGAAATAGCATTGTGTTGGCCCTGGTGAGACCCTCACTAACTGTGTCATAGAATGGAGCATATCACCATGGTAGGAACAGGTGCAAGAAGGGTCAGTGTTGCCTTTTTATAGCAATCTCTATCTCAGGAACTAACTGGGGTCTCATGAGAACAACTTGAATCCCTTCTGAGAGTACCACGTCTATAGACCTTCCTCCAGGCTTCACTACCAGCAGGTACCAGCACCTCTTAACATTACTGCAGTAGGAATCACTAAGAGCACCTTTGGGGGACTCGTTTACATCAGGTCTTCCCATAGCAAACTTCATGTATAAAGTACATATTTAATCTGGAGCTATTGGGACATAAACGTTATTGGGACAAGAAGTAGAAGAAACTAATAATGCTAATTTCCAAGAAATCTTTGAAGAACAAAAAGAAATTAAAAACCTAGGCCTCATTTCATTAACTTGTCATATTCCAGTGTTATTTAAGAGAACAGGGGAACTGACAATTTGGGAGAATCTAGTAAAACCCCAGGATTTAAAATCTGTGAGAATTTCATACTTCTGGACAAGAAAATGACTGATTTCTGCACAATCAAATCTAACAAAGATCCACCATGTTTGGGAATAAGTAGACACACAGAAAACTGTACTTCTTTATTTATTCTCCATTTTCTTCCCAACACCTTCACAGACGGAGGAAAGCATTTAGCTCAATCTTTTTCTTACTGAAACATAAGAATTCTTGCCTTCGAATGTACAAAGTCAACACAGCAATATAAAAACTTTATAAAGAGTCCAGTTATTATTAACAAAATATGTCTGCAAAATTATAAACTATGATTTTTTAAAAATTACTATTATGCTTTGTTTTGTTTTAATTTTTTAAAATTGTTTTAATTAGTTATACATGACACTAGAATGCACTTTTATACATCGTATATAATATTATTATTTCTCCTTTTCCTGGCTGTACTTTTAAGAACACCAGAATCCTATTAATTTCATGATTGCATTTTATTTTAAAACATATCTATATTTCATATAATTATAAGAATTACCAGTTAAATTGTAAAGATTAGCATGTTCAAAGTAAGTTAAGCTGAATAACATACACATGATCAGGCAGGTAATAATATTTTATATTAAAGTCAATGACAAAAGCTACCACTCTGAAGAACAATTGCAAGTGTAAAAATATAAGCTTAGCCTTGGAAATATTCATAAACATAATGAAGTGTGTTTCTAGTAATTTTGATCTATGTAGACATTCCTTCAAAACCAATAGTTCTTAGGTGCCTTGTTGCTTCTTTTCTCCTTTGATTGTTTTTACCTGAGAGAGCGATTGTGCAGTGGCCCAATGCAGAAGGGAACAATGACTCAGTACAACAAAGTCCACTGTGATCAGGAGTCATTTTGCATGCAGCACAGAGACGTGTAGGTCTGGCAGAGGGATTGTTTCAGCAAGGGCTGGAAACTAACCAAGGCCCAGAGCTCTGTAAGCCATGTGAAATATCTTGCTCATCATCCAAGGAGCCTGGATGAGTGGAAAGGTTGAAGGCTGTCATAGTCTGTTTTGCATTTAATAAGGACATTCTTGCTTATACCGGGGAAAATTCTGGGAGGGATGACCATGTCATATATAAGAAGAAATATCAAGAAGTCACAATGAAAGTGCAGGTAAGAGGGAATAGTAGTTTTATTATATGGCTTTGGTAGAAAGGGAGAGAAATTCAAGAAATTGGAAGTAAAACAAGTAGTTTTTGTAATGTGGGAATTTTTTTTTAGCATAATACATTCAAGATTTTCTTAATTATTACTTTTACATTCTCGCAGAATATGTAATTAACTGAAGTCAGGGAACCTGAAAAAATGCTTACTGTAAAGAAGAATATTTTCAGTTCTATATGAACCTGTCAAATTTGAGAACATGAAAATTTTTGAAGTGGAGATTTTAGGTTGAATTTTGAATACATAGATCTATTGCTGAGAAATTTAGACTGAGAGTAGAAAAACATTAAGAATGTTGAAATGTATTGTCAGTCCAAAGGATTAAAGAATCTCATAGTTGCTTTAGCTTGCAATAATTTTATTGTTATTGAGGCTGATTTTAACAAAATGTTGGTGCTATTTTAATGCAATTTGACATCCCATATCATGTACTTATTCTCATTGAGTAGAATGTTTTTCTTGGTAATGATCATAGAAATAGAGTAATAATGGCTATCATTAGTTGCTGTCTTAGTCTGTTTTCTGTTGTTAATAATACAGTATCACAGACTGGGTACATTGTGAAGAAGTGTTTTGTTTTGGTTCATGATTTTTGTCCATGATTGAGGAGTCATATCTGGTGATATCCTCCCTGCTGGCAGAGTTCCAAGGCAGCACAGGATATCATTATAAGAGATTCAGGGAGTGTGTGAACCCAAGTCTCCCCACCCCTTTTTAAATTTTTATTTGTTCTTTTTAGTTATAAATGACAGTAGAGTTTATTTTGACATATTTATACAAACATGGAGTATATTCTTTTCTAATTAACATTTTGTTCCTGTGGATGTGCATGATAGGGAAATTCACTGTGGAGTATTCATATATGTACAAAGTAGGAAAGTCATGTTAGATTCATTCTACTGTCTTTCCTACTCCTATCCCTCCTCCCTTTTCTTCATTCCCCTTTGTCTAATCCATTGAACTTCTCTTCTCTCTCCTCTCTTGTTGTGTGTTAGTATCCACATATCACAGAGAACATTCGATCTTTGGTTTTATGGGTTTGGCTTATTTCACTTAGCAGGATAGTCTCTATATCCATATCAATTTACTGGCAAATGGCATGATTTCATTCTTCTTTATGGCTGAGTGATATTACATTGTGTATGCACACCACATTTTCTTTACCCATTCTTCTGTTGAACAGCACCTACTTTTCTCCCATAGTTCAGCAATTGTGAATTGAGCTGCTATAAACATCAATGTGACTGTGTCACTGTAGTATGCTGATTTTAACACTTTTTGATATTTGCCTAGAAGTAGGATGACTGGGTAAAATCATGGTTCCTAAAGAATCTTCATACTCTTTTCCAATTTGCAGCCCCCCTAGTAATGTATGAGTCTACATTTTTCCCCACATCTTCACTAACATTTGTTGCCACGTGTAATAAATGGAAAGATATCAAATTAAAAATCTTCCCAGCAAAGGGAACAATCAAGAGTGTGAAGAGAAAGCCTACAGAATGGGAGAAAATCTTTTCCACCTGCACTTCAAATAGAGAATTAATCTCCAGCATACATAAAGAGGGAAAAAAAGAAACTTCACAGAATAAGAGCAAATAACCTAATCAACAAATAGGCAAAGGAACTGATCACCTCACTGAAGAAGAAATACAAATGGCCAAAAGATAAATGAAAAAATATTCAACATTACTACAATTACAGAAAGGCAAATTAAAATTACACTGAGATTTAATCTCTATTTTTCTTATAAAGTCACATCATTCAGTCCTGCGACATTCATGGAGATGGTCTTACCTTCTTATAGTCGTATCTCAAAGGTTCCAGCTCCAAACACCCTAACCAGATTAGGTTTCCACCTTGATACTTCATAATGAGAAATAAATTTCAATATGAGTTTTGGAGAGGACAGCCATATGTTAAACATAGAAAAGGCTGAAAGTATTTGTTTAACTAACATAAATGGATTTAACGTAAAGATTATGTCTACTAACAAATGATAGTTTATTCTTGTAAAATTATAAATGGTATACATCTAACAGTATGTATTTTATTCTTTATAATGGCTTATATTTTATAAATAAGCTTTTATAGTATATATTTATAATTTTTCTTCTAAAAATTTTAGAAATTTTATTCATATTTTTATATCATAAATTTTTGTGTTTGATGAAATTGTCTATAAAATTTTAGGGGTTTGGAATTTTTAAAAATAAAATGGTTTTCCTTTTTTTCTCTATAATTTTGTCCATACAGCTTTTTATTTCAAATCTTCACATCGATTATTAGAGCTATGAATTCTAAAAGTATTAAAAACTGAAACAATAATTACAGATTAATCAAAAATAGTTTATTTAAAATCTGAGGTCACATGACTTTCTCTTGCCAAGTGAAGTTATTTTCATTTGAGTTTTTTTTTAAAGTTTTATTTTATATTTGATTGCACATACTAATTGCTATGGTTTGGATTGAATTGTCCCTCAAAAGCTCACATGTGTGACAATGCAGGAAGGTTCAGAGGAGAAACGATTGGATTGAAAGAGTCTTAACCCAATCAGTGAATTAATCCCCAATGGGCTATGGGGTATATATTTTGTATCTGGAAAGCACAGTCTCTGCTTCCTTATGATGTGAGCTGCTTCCCTCTGCCACAATCTTCTGCCATGATGTTGTGCCTCACTTTTAAGTCCCGAGGAATGGCACTTCCTGTCTATGAATTGAGACCTCTGAAACTATGAGCCCTCAAATAAACCTTTCCTCCTTTACAGTTGTGCTGGTCAGATCATTTAGTCATAGAAGCAAAATAGCTGACTAAAACAATAATTATACATATTTATGAGATGGAATGGAATGTTTTAATACATGTATACATTGCATAATGATCAAATTAGTATAATAAGCACATAAATCACCACTATCATTTGTAATGTCTTTGTGGTGGGAACAATCAGAATTCTTTCTTCTAGATATTTGAAAGATACAATGTATTACTATTGACTACAATCATCCTCCTGCACAATGGAGCACCCCTATATGTCATTATAACTTTGTATCCAATAAGTGACTTTGCCCCTTCCCAGCCTCTGCTAATCACTCTTCTACTCTCTGCTTCCGTGAGAGCAGTTATTTAAGATTTCACAGTACAGAAAAGAAACATCTGAAGGTATAAAACTCCATGCCAAGAGTAAGTAATCAGACAAATTCAGAATACTCTGTACTAAAACCATGGCATATAAGCATTTATATCTTTAGTATGAAGACTAAAAGATGAAACTACTGGAATAATTAAAACAATAAATTGAGAAATGGGCCACATAATAAAATAAAAATTGACATTCAATATTCAAAATGTGGGAGAGTGCTGTTAAAGTGTACACTTATTTTGCTTCTTTTCTTTACATCTGTGTGTATGTGTGTGTGTGTGTGTATGTGTGTGTGTGTGTGTGTTTATCAGGTCACCAGAGTTTAGTTAGCGATACTCATCTTTTTCAAAGAATCACTCATAGTTTCATGTTATGGTTTATACTTTGAATTCTCTTATTTTATACATATATATATAGAGAGAGAGATAGATGGATAAATACATTCTGATTTTCTGGTTTTTTTTTTCATATTTTCTGGCATCATTCTTTATATATATTACTATTTCCTAATATTTTAATACAAGCTCTTCTAACATTAATTCTATGAATTTTGTCTCAAAAAAACTTAAAGCAATGTATATTTTGTTCTAATAAAGCTTAGACCATGTACCATGGTTTTTAATATGCAATGTCTCAAATTTCATTAAGCAATTCAAAAAATTAATTTTGGATACCTTTTACAATTAAACTGATACTTAGAAAATAATTGAATATTTTCAAATGATTATATTTCTTACAGTTTTGGATTGGTAATGATTCCTAGTTTTAATGCATTTATTGTCATAGTAAGTCACATAAGTTTCATCCTTTGGGGCATGTTAATATTTTCTATGTTAAATAATGTATGTCAGTATCTATAAATGTTTCCACACACTTAAAATGACCTTTTTTGGTGGATTCATTTTTGATTTTTGTCTCATCCATAATCACACCTACAATAGACTTCACCTAACCAAAAAAAAAAAAAAAAAAAAAGAGAGGGAGAAAATTAAAAAAAGAAAATTAATAGAAAAAATAGAAGTACTGAATATTTAATGGTTTTAGAAAAAGTGAAAAAGTAAGTTAATAGTACTTTTTATTTTTCTTTTTTCACTCAGAATGGAATTCAATGAATATATATAAGGAGAATAATTCAATAAACTAAATTACAACACACAAATATGATTAATATTTGAAAATATAATAACTTGTAAAAAAAAGAAAAAAACCCTGCTTAATTAAGCTGACATCTGGATAAATGGTTGCTGGTGTTAGGTTCACCAACAAGCCTGCCTTCTCCATGTCTTTTCAGTCATACAACGAACACAGATCTGAGTATTAACTTTTGTTCAAGGTGTGAAAACTATCAGCCCCTTTTAATTATTAGCAAGGCTATGGATTCTAGCATGACTGTAACATAGTGATAATTAGGCTCCTTAGGCCAGAATTATGGTATGGATTTTCTCCTATATTCAAGTATTTCACTTTTTCAGACCATGTGTTGAAGCTGTTAAGGATGAAGAGAACTAGAAGTAGTATAACCAATATCTGTTTGTCGATTTTTTTTAAATATGTACTGAACTGAACCAAATTAAAATGATTTCTAGTTATTTGTGTTTTTGAAGCCTATTATAACCTTGTAGAAATGAAGAGAAAATTAGGAGGAGAAGCTTTTATTTCAGCACAATTTAATAAATACTCATTTAACATGCACCATTACATTATGAACCATAAATATATTTATTTTTGTGTGGGCAAAAAAGATAACTAAAGCAGGTATGTTAGTTCAATTCCCTAAATGACTTTCCTTTTGCAAACCATTTCACATGGGGCATTCTTTTTAAATAAATAAGATTAAAGAAAGTTTCTTCATATTTTGTCTTTATTTCGCCAAAACACATTAGTGAAACAAATAGAGCTCATAACCCAGTTATCTTACTTGAATGCAAAAAAGTATGTGATGTCAACACAACATAAATGCTTAATTTCTTTTTTGTCTAGAAAAATACAAGTATGGTTAGAAATTCATTTATTCTGCCTTATGGGTATATAAAAATCTGTTAGAATAGTCAAAACTCTCTCCATAACTCATTGCTTAGTATAATAAATTTTTCAAAGACACATACATCAAGTTCAACACCAAATGGCAAACTCAGACAAAGAGGAAGTATTAGAAGGGCTTTTAGAAGTATTTATCTACATATAAAACTACTTCTGGTCTATAACATCATTTTGGTGAGTTGCTATAAATACACATACAGAGATCCATTCTAGAAGAGCAGATTATTTTACTTCTGGTAAGATTTTGAGCAAGCAGGTGATCATTTTTTATTTTGGTGGGGATACTTGGGATTGAATTCAGGGTACTCAACCACTGAGTCACATCCCCAGCCCTATTTTATATGTTATTTAGAGACAGGGTCTCACCGAGTTGCTTAGAGTCTCACCATTGCTGAGGCTGGCTTTGAACTTGGCTCCTCCTGTCACAGCCTCTGGCATTATAGGCATGCACCACCATGCCTGGCCATGTGATCATGGTTTTTAATTCCTTCAAGAGGAATGGATTGAAACCCTCTCTTAGTCTAAGAAGTAAACTAAGACTCAAAGAAGAAAAAGATGTTGTCATGATTCCTAGGGACTGACAATTTTGGAGAACCAAGAATTTGAAATGAAGAGACTAGTTTGATAAATATGATTCCAGTTGATCAGTTAAGTCCTAATTTGACAAATGACTGAACATTACTAAATTCATCAGTTTAGTAAAATGAAGGCATCTTTGTAAAACCTGAAAGTTGATATAGTTATAGGGTATACAAAGAATCTACTGTTTTAATTTTATCTTTTTAATCCTTCCTTTTTTTCACATATGATTTAACATCATATGTGAAAACAAGAGATCACAGATGGTTCTCCATTTATCACATATTTACATATTTTTATATCAAAAGTTTTCAGTAACATAATTTAATTTTTATTGTTTATAAAAATCCTCTAAATCTCTTTAAGTCATATTCAGAGTAACCAGTCATTCATCTGTTATGTAGTCTATTTGTGACACTGGCTATAGAACTACTCTTAGAACTGAATATGCAAAAGGTGACCTGGATGAAAACATCAACCTGGAATTACTTATTGTCATCTATGTGAGTTTTTTTTTTTTTTTTTTTTTTTTTTTTTAAAGAGGAAAATCTATCTAGAAAATATAAAATTGCTTTGAATTCTTAGTTTCTTATGAGGGAGAAATGCTGTAAAAATAAGCATGATAAACATTATTTGACAGGCTGGGATTTAAAGATTTTCCTCAAAAGGGTCACCTTATATTGATTTTCACAGCATTTCCTTTCCACAGAAAAAGAGTAAGGCATGTCTTCTGATTATATCCACACATTCCAGACCTAAAACCATACAACACATTCTTCAATTCAAGAAACCTTGAGATAGGCACTTGATTTCTTTCCAACAGAAATAACTGTCGAAATAAATGTGTTTAAACTGATGTGTTCACTTAAATTAAAGACAGGGTTCCAACTGATACAGATAGTTATTCTGGCTGGGATGTTTGATTGCTCTTGTGTAGGCAATTACAAGGCCACAGGAGAAGTACAAAGTGTCTGACTTCCAATCACAACCTGAGGGTGGCTTGCCCATATCTGACAGTCTTTGATGGAGGAAATCTGGAATGAAAGACTGCAAAAATCAACCCTAAAAGGAGGAAATAGTAATCCAAGTATATAGAAGGGAACATACATAAATGTGCATGTGCAGGCACACACACACACACACACACACACACACACACACACACAGAGAGACAGAGAGAGAGAGAGAGAATGTGAGTGTGTGTTAAGGAACAAGGTGCACTAACTGAAAGAGAAAATACAGATTAGATTTAGTTTTATGCTCAAATACCTTATAGAACCTCATTTTTTGCCTGTTAATTTCTGGGCTCTCTGTCTCCACATTTTCTTCCTCCTCACTTTTCTAAGGCCCCTCCAGGTTTACTGCTTCCACACAGAAGAGCTAATTGAGCTGTTGAATCAGACATGGTATGAATAAGTGATTTTACCCAACATTCATTTATCAATGTCCAAAGAATTGATGAAAGTTTAGTATATTACAAAAATTGTTTTGATTTCTTTTGTTTGTTTTTCCTTTGAGGTTGCTATCTGACAAACTGATAGAAAAGAAGTAAGCAAAATTCTCTGAATTTTGTTTCTAATGTGAATTTCTGACCAATTTGCCTGTACAAATGTACAATTGTTTAAAATACTTTGTAGAAGATAATGTTGCCATGTATGTTCTACTCTGAATTGGCAGTGATTTTGAGTTTTTAATACATGTTTTATTGTTTTCCTGACATGGTTTTTCTATATGTTATTTTTAATGTCATGTGAGAATTTTTTGTCTTCATTAATACCAATATTTCTTCTGCTGGATTTAATGAAAGAAACTCCACTTCATAAAGCAAACAAAGGTAAAAGGTTATGGATTAATAACTTAACATACAATGATATAAAACTTACTTTCAGCCTATCACATAACCTATTTTCCTTAAATTAAAATTTGTTTTAATTATCAGTACCGCTTTCAAAGTGAACTTTCATCCAATTAAAAATGAATTAAGAGATGGAAGGTGGTCTTGATCAAATGTCTCTTTTAGATTGGGAAAACTATTTGAGCTAATTTTTAAAATTTCATTTCTCACTTTCACTGGGTTTACTGAATAATAGTAAACAAAATGAAGACATTAGTGGAATGAGGAGAATTTTGTATTTTTCAAAAGTAATCTTCTGATTAAAGTCAAATGCAAAAATACCATAATGTCAAGTAAGTTTTGAGTTTATAAGAGCCTGAAAGTATAATAATCCATCAAAGACATGAGATAAAATATTCTCGAAAGATTAAAAGATAGCTCCTTCAGCATTTCCTGAAGGCACCTCATGTCTGGGCATATAAGAAACCACCAAAATGAACAGGACCCACATGTGTCAGCCTAAATTAGTTGGCCATATCAACTTTTTTTGAGTTGTCACTCATTATGAACTACATTTTCCATAGTTTGCAACTGACAGAAAACCAGAATTGACCTCAATATGTTTGTTTGTGGAAACCACAGACCAGGAAAATACCAGCTGGTGCTGATTTGAACCAATGAGATGCAATGGAGATAAGTGCTTAAGTTTTAATTCTTTGGCCATATGTAGAAAAAAAGTTCCAAAGTTTTCAACAAAGCTAGAGGGAGAAATAAGCAGACAGAAATATGATGTTATGAGGGGGAAATAACACTTAAAATCTCATCTTATTTCAGCATAGTAATCTTCTAATATACCTGTGGGTATATATCCCAGGATTTTCAGCATGCTTAAAACAACAAAATATTCCTGATTTTTTCTGTGTATTTATACCTATCTGTATATTATGGTTTGAATGTTAGATGTCTCCCAAAACCTCATGTGTGAAACAATGCAAGAAGGTTCAGAGGAGAAATAATTGGATCATAAGAGCCTTAATCCAATCATTGCTTTGATCCTTGATGGGATTACCCGAGTGATGATTGAAGACAGGTTAGGGTGTGGTTGAAGAAGGTGCATCCCTTGGGGTGTGACGTTGGGGTATAAATTTTGTATCTGGTGTGTAGAGTCTCTCTCTGCCACTGATCATCACGTGAGCTGCTTCTCTCCAGTATTTTCGACCACCATGATATTCAGCCTCATCTTGAGCCCTGAGGAATGCAGTCAGCTGCCTATGAACTGACACCTCTGAAACTGAGCCCCCGAATAAACTTTTCCTCCTCTAATATTGTTCTGGTCTGGTCTTTTAGTCAGAGCAGCAAAAAAAAAAAAAAAAAAAAAATTGACTAAAACACTGTATTACCTATCATACAATTTAATCTATAAATTTGTCACAGAGATTATCAATAATGATAAATGAAAAAAATATCAATGTACTGTAATAAAAGTTATGTGAATATGGATTCCCTCAGAAATATGGCAATACTGAGAGAATCCATTCAATATCCAAGACAGCTACTAAGTAACTAATGGAAAGATATCTTATATGGTGTGGATACAATGGAATAAAATGTATGATTCATACGTTCAGTGGGATGCAGAAAGGCTGCACAAGACTTAATCATGCTGCTGGGAATAGTGTGCAGCTTAAAACTTGAGTTATTTGTGAAATTTTACATTTAATATTTTTTATCATAATTAATTGTGGTTACCACGAAACCCTGAAAACAAAAATGTGTATAAAGGAAAACTATTACCTTCTTCCTGCAGATTATGCTCATTCGATGTTACTTCCATATGGAAATCAACTTATAAAGAGAAAAAGTTGATTCTGGCTCATAGTTCAAGAGATTATTGTTCATATTAAGTGACCTCACTGCTTTTAGACCTGTGACAAGGCAGTACATGATAGTGGGAACATGTGGGAAAGTACAACTGCTGACCTCATGGTCAGTAAGAAGCAAAGAGGAACACACTGGGGTCCCACCATCCCCTTGAAGAACAGTTCCCCAGTGACCTAAAGATCTATCTACTAGTAGGAACCAACTCCTAAAGTTTTCAATATCTCTCAGTAGCACTCAGCTGGGACCAAGACTTTAATACGTAGGTCTTGGGGGATATTCAGGATCCAAATTATAGCATTTCACTTCTGGCCTCTGAAGTTTCATGTCATTCTAACAATATGAAACATACTTTGGGTATTCCCATGAAACTCAAGGCAAATTCAGCTGTAAGTCTCTGGAAAAGTAAAATAACAACAACAACAACATACTACTAAGACATGATTAGGACACAAGAACAGGGTAAAAATTCCAGTTCCTAAAATAAATAAATAAATAAGACAATGATAAGCAGAGATTGGACCACAGCAAGATGGAAACCAAATAGCACAAACTTGAAGTCTTAAAGATCCATTTGTAGCATCCACAGCACACTGTGGCAGGATGCGAACTTCCAAAGGCCTTGCAGCTTGTACCCTATGGCTTTGCTGGTGATAGTTCACAAAGTCAGTCTTTTGAGCTGGCTTCTCCTGATGCGTGTAGCTTCCCTTGGCAGGTGTTCCACACTCCTAACATCTCCGTCTCCCTGAGTCTCCACAGTAGCTTCAGGTTTACTCTCATGGCTCTTTTCAGGGCCTCTTTACAAATATTCTGACCCTAAAGTACATAGCCTGGAATCCCAGTCTTTCTTTGATATCTTGGTGGAAGCATCCATGACCCTACATCACTTGCATTTTTCATGCCTGAAAACCAGCCTGTGGACAACACCAAAGCTGACTACCTGCCGAAGCTCTACTTGGGACAGCTTGAACCTCTGCTGCTGTGGCCTCTGAGTGCCTCACCTGGTGCCACCGTGCATTTTTTTCTAAAATGAATTTCTTTGTAAAACAAATTTGCATTCCTACACCTTTAAACCTATGATAAATGAGGTGGCCTTGCAAATTCCTAAAGTTCCCTTGAAGCATCTTTTCTATTGTCCTAGTACAAAGCACTTGGCTTCTTTTTAATATTACTCATTACTACACTTCCCTTGGCTTAAATTTTACACATTATACATGTACTACTTTTCTGGCCGAGAGGAATATCTTTCAAATCTTTTGGCTCTACTCCTCTTTGGTCCCAATTCTTATTGCACATTTGGCTAAAAGCACCCGTAATACCTATGCCACAGCCAAAGTGCTTTACTGTCTTTTAATTTCCTCTTCCAGGTAAACCAGTCCATCACCCTTAAACAGCTTCCTACAAGTTTCTGAAAATGTACAAAATGCACCCAAATCAATTAGCACTGTATAACAAGAGTGGATTCTCGTCCAATTGCTAACAGTGTCTTTATCCTCATCTAAAATCTCAAAAATACAGCCCTTAATGTCTGGGTTTTCAACAACATTCTGATCTTCTGAGTCCCCATTACAAGTGCTCATTAATCTCTGCTTATAATATCTAAGTTTTTTCTAGCCTACTGATCTAAAAGGTCTCCTCTAAACCCATCTGAAAATCTTCTCAACATTTTCTAAAAAATATCTATATTCAGTAGCTTCACTTCTCAATATCGATTTTATGTCTTGGTCAGTTTTCCAACACTACAACAAATACCTGAGCTAATCATCTTATAAAGAAAAAAAAAAAGACTTATTTTGGCTCAGGACTTCCAGAGTTCCAGTCCATGATCATTAGAACCCATTATTTTACGGCATGTGATAAGGTAACATATCTTGGCAAGAGTCATTACAGAGCTGAACCACTCACCTCATGACCTGGAAGTGAAAATGAGAGAGCAAGACACTAGAGTCCTGGTGCTCCTTTAAAGGCATACTCAAGTCACTGGAAGATCGCCCACTAGGCCACACCTCTTCAAGTTTCCACCACCTCCCAAAAGCACCTAGTTGAAGGCCAAGCTTTAAACACCTGTGCTTTGGGGCAAGGGGTAACTACATACCTCAGAGCCAGAAAAATTCCATAAAAATATTTTTCTCTAGCATTTTTCTATAACTTATTGTACTACTAAAAAAAAAAAAAACATAGAGATTAATGTACAATAGATACCCAATGTGATTATTACTATGGTGCAACTGAGATCAATGTCCAAATGCCATAAATTGTCGACCAGTATTTTTGTATGGCATCCTGCTGCTTCTCTCCAGAAAATATGCCTATAATAATTTTCACAAGGAGTTGTCAAGAAAGTATGGAGTCTTTATATCCAATTAACAGTAAGAGCCACTCTTGGATTTTAAACAGAAGGATATTTACATTTATCTACTTGCCACTGTAAAACTTTGAATCATAGCAATTTTCTTCACTTTAGATTTTCATGATCATGTTTACTTCTATGTTTTAACCAATATTGTAACTAATACTGTATTTTTATATATTTCTGTTTACCCACATTTTTGTTTTGATGAATGGATACTATCGTGCTTACACTGAAGTTTTAGTTTTTTACTTATACCTCAAAAAGAACTTGACATATATTATTTCATCCTTGTTTGACCTTGAAATTTTTGTAATACAGTAATTAAAAAATGTTTTGAGGATTAAAATACACTCAGCATTCTTAGGTCAACATATTATTTCCATTTAAACCTATTTAAAATTTTAACACATGATGCCATGGTATAGAAATTATGGGAATTTCCCAAGGAATTTAGATATTTGGTAGTAAAAATAAATGATCTGTCATACTGCCATTGCATTATAATTGAGGGGAAAAGTTTTCTGAAAATTTTGTATGGAGACCTAGTGTGATATTCAATAAGACAATTTCTATTAAATGTTTTAACTTAGAAAAGATATAATTTTCTGTATTTTATGTATTTTTATGAATAGAATAATAGTTGAGATAAAATAAGATGTCAAAAGCAAAAGAATAAATTTATCAGTGGCTACTAAATGAAATATGTATTCTTTTATTTTGGAATTGTCCTCATATTTCTTTATGTGTTGTCCAGTTCACAGAAAGGCAAAATGTTTGTAAAGTTGTGAGGAGGCAAACTTCTCTACACATGCTTTTATGGTTATTGACTTGGGTATTTTTCATATTGTTGTCTTTTTTCTTTTTAATGACTCTGTGGGCAACTAATGTAGCCTCTCCATACATGACTACTTAATGAATCACTGTATTTGATTGACCTTTTTGTTGCTTTGTTAATATCAGAATGATATTTTGCTTTTCTGAATTGGAATGTTCATAAAATGCAAATAAAGCATAAAAATCAAAGAAACAAATGGAGCCTAAAACTAGTTTAGACAATATACTTTGCAAATCTGAGTGTCATCCTAAATCTTCTAATTCTGAGAAGTTAGGTTAGCCATATCACCTTTATGCCTCTTGGGTTCCTCATCTTTGAAGTAGGGTAAAAATCACTACCAGACAATGCTGGGACAAGGACTCAGCTGCACAATCTGCATATAGGTAAACAGTGCTTTCATCAATCTGGGTAGCAGGGTATACAGAATTAATATGGTTCCAGCATCTATAATCGTTCCATTATACTGTGAATGGTGCATACATAGCACCTCACTGTTAGTTAGCATCAGACCATTACCAATGTCAAAGTGACCTTTTCTGATGAACTTTACTATATATAATACTAGAATCATTTTCTGGAACTATGAACTAGAAAGAAGGACCTAGTTAGTAATGGCACTATGCCATGCCAACTTACCCCAAAGCTTCCTCCTCTCTTCGTATATAAAAATAAGCTTTCCAAATGGAAGAAATGTTGAAGCAAATGTAATCCTTAATTAATCCCTAAATCATTCCCCACCCTTCCTAAACAAATTCCTTTTTTCCTATTTCCTAAACCCCAAAAGTATTTATTGCTGCTAGGTGTTGTGGGTCATTCAAACTCTTAATGTTGAGGTATAATAACTCCACTTCTAAAGAGCTTAAAGGAAAAAAGAATGAATGTGTTTGCTCCTGATATACACAGATCAGGTATCTGCAGAGATGTAGAGGTGGCTTCATACACTACTTATCTCAGGATCTGAAACAATATTAGTAGGGTTCTCTCTCTCTCTTCCCATCACTCATTTGTTTCCTGCTGGCTGCTTTCTTCTGGTAGATATTTTCCTTTAGCAGATAGAAAAATTTCAGAAAATACCAGGCTTTTATAATCTTTAAGAGCTATGGCCTAAATAGTACTCACCTGTTTTATAACTTAAAAAGTTCTTATAAAAAAACCTTATTTTCCTTATAATAAATATAAAATCATTATAAATACTTGAAAAGGGAATTTGACCCTTTTGAGATCAATTTTTATATAAATATTTTTGTAGTTGTTTTTGTGGTACTAAGGATTAAACCCAGGGGTGCTCTACCACTGAGCTTTATCTTCATCCTTTTACACTCATTCTTTTGAGTTGCAGACACTTCTGCTTCAGCCTCCTGAGTTGCTGGGGTTTCAGGTACTTATCACCATACTTGGTTTTCTATATTAACGTTTGTGTTCAGGAGATAATGTTCTCCTGAGCCTGCTACCCACCTTTATGACTAACCCAAAACACATACAGCATTTCTCATCTACCCCTCCAAAAAATGAAGGCTGTTATTTCAATATGAGAAGAAAAATTACCACTGTTTATACTTTGCTATAAAATTTCATTACTATTTTATTTTTTATTAAATAATTAGGAATTATTATTATTATTATTCGAAGCCATGTAAAAAAGCAATAATCGGAAAATAGAACTTTCTAAGCCATTCACTTTATCAATTTATTTATGACTATTTCCCTTTACAAAATATGCAAGTATCCAGTGAGAAATTGCCTTACTATCATAATATATGCCCTGCACTGCACCATTGAAAGATTATGAAGTATAATATAATAAAACCCATTAGTCACAGGGTTTATAAGTACATAAGTTTAAATTTTCCCTATAATTGAAATACTAAATAGCTTTTATAGTACAGAAGTAAATTCACATTCTGTATGTGTCAAAAATAAAACTAGATCAAATTTTTAAAAATTGAAGTTTATAACAAATTGGGAGAGTCAAACCCAAAGTGTAAGAAGCCCAGCTCAAGGAAGTCACAACACAATTTATAAAGCATGAAGAAAATTTTGGATGATTGACTGTTGCATGCTAACTTTCTTTTTAAGGCAAGTAGAGCTTTCTTTTAAAGGCAAGTGGATTTATTTTTAAGGCAAGTGGATTGCTTATAGCTGATGAGTTTAATTGCACCGAATAATATTTATGAGGTTATAAAGTTCACAATTCATGTTTTGTTTATGATTAGAGGTAGGGAAAGAAGGGTGTCTTGAGTTTTAATTATGTGGCCACTGGACATTTGATTTTTGAGGCACATCTAAACTGTGGCCTCCATTTTATTTTTAAGTATACATATTTAAATATGTTCATACATATTCATGTATATACAGTCATAAATTTTTATATATATTATGTGAAATAGAATAAAAGAAATTCTATTATTTTTAGCTTTGCTTTATTATTTATTTACTTATTTGTGGTACTGGAGACTGAACTCAGGGATGGTATACCACTGAGCTACATCCTCAACCTTTTAATTTTTTTTTTTTTTTTTTAATTTTGAGACAGGGTCTAAGTTGTGAGCATGCCTTCAAATTTGGGATCCCCTTGCTCCAGCCTCTGACTTTGCTGGGATTACAGATATGCTTCATTATGCCTGACTTAGTTTTTACTTCTTGAGATTTTAGAGGTATTATAAATGACACTTCTACTAACCTGCTGCCCCCAACCATAAAAGGGGAAAAAAACAAAACAAACAAACAAAAAAAAACTCCGAACCAAATGAGAGATAGAAAAGAGACAATAAAATGGAAAACAAAATACTAATTCCAGTGCTGAAAAAGTGGATATATAATAAATATTAGGTTTGTAGACCAATAGGTCAAAGTTAGACATCCTTAATTCACAAGTCACAGGCAGTCTTAGTCTGCACCTGCAAGGGCAGAATCTGTTCTGGTCTGGTTACTTTAGCTGAAGTCCAAGACTTTGGAGGAGTTCATGACCTTGCAACCAATAAGCAAATGTGTTGTCAAGTTCCTTCTCCCAAACTCACTAGTCAGGCACATCACTGTTCTGGTATGGAGAATAATCAATCCTGGCATCACTTCTCCATCATCACAATACGATGCCAATAGAAGGTAGGTTGTCACCTTACAATTTACAGAGTTAGAGCACTATAAGCCTGAAAGAAAATTAGTTGCCCTCTAGTTTAAAACTCTCATTATGTAACTTAAAAATTAGAAGCCAAGAGAATAAGGGAGTTCACCTAAGATTTGGGTTTTTTCAATTTTCTTAGTCATTGCTTTATTTAGTAAATACATTTGCATGCTGGGAAATCAAACTGAATTTAATGTGTAAGAATCTGGTCCAGAAAAACAGTGCCCTAACTTCACGAATCTTTGTTCAGAAGAGGATACTGTGAACCAAATAAGCAGCTAATTTCTTAAAATGTTGTGATCCAGAAAGTTCGCTGTAGTTAGAAAACACATGAATAATTTCAGGGAAAAACTGCTGAAACACCATTCTCAACTAAGGAATGAAGGACAAATTGAATAGATGAAAGAGATGGGGGATGAGATATGGGGTTGTGAACAGTGATGAGGGAACAGGACACATCTGAAGATTAAGTTTGTCTTTTGTAAGGAGAGACAGGAAACAAATAATTGATGGCAACTGGAGAAGTAAAATGTATAATCTTTCATTAACTTTCAAGTTTGCAAGATTATTTCTCTAGAGAATATTTATTGGAATATATGAAACAAAATAATCAAGTAGAGCAGAAAAGCCCAGTCTGAAAGTTCAAGAAAGTTCCTGAAAAGTCAAAGTGTTGGCAAAAACAAAAAATCAAAATCAAAAACAACAACAACAACAAAAAAAAAACACACTGACACATACACACACACACACACACACACACACACACACACACAAAAAACCCACACAAGCACACATTCATGGGGGATAGTGAAATGATTTGTGTCAATAAGAAAATGACAATAAGTAGAGAGAAAGAGTTGTAAACTAAATGAAAGAAATGAAAATATGCATTATTTTGTGTCTGTTACATAAATAGGTATTTAGATAAATTGCACTAATAGTTTCAAACAAATTCCTGACACTTATATTTCCTGGGACTACCTATTTTCTATTTTGCCCTATTTGGTAATAAGTGCCAGTATATGCTTTCTTGGGAGAAGCCATCATTTTTCTTTTCATTTGAATGGGAGGTCAATCTTTCAATATTTCTATTGTTTAATAATCAAGAGGGCGTACGTAGACTCAATTTGATTAATGGGTTTTAACAACACAATAATTATGTTGTCTAACTTGAAACTTTATTCCATCATTCAACCAGGTATTTTCAGTCCACACTTCTGCAATATAATTTGAAGGTCAGATGAGGTTAGATGAAAGACAGTGAGAAATAGATTTATATCACCTGCCTGAAATTTACTTCAGCTCTGATTAATGAAAATCAAAATCAAATTCTCAAATTTGCAAAACAGCATTTGATTCCTAGCAGGGTCCTTTATGATTCAAACACAGAGCTCATTGCAGGCTTTTCTTTTCTATTTATGAATGTCGTACAACAGAAACCCTTGAACTCACCAGGCACCACAGGCCTCTCTGAGTTTATAAGCAGCTATCTTTCTGCCTCTCCCACCTTTCTCTGAGTCAGTTCAAAGATCATATTACCTTAAAATGATTTTTAACCACTCTGGGCAAAGTTTTGTGTTCCTTCATTTCTGTTCTCATGGCATACTACGAATAATCTCTTTACCTTTCTTAGTAGTCATATTACTTGATTACTTTAAAAATTGATTACTTAGGCTCATAAAGAATATGGAATTTGATTAACTACAGTCATCCCTTGTTACTGGTGGGGATTTGGTTCCAGGACCCCTGTGGAAATAAGACCTGAAATGCTCAAGTCATATGTACCAAAAGGTATAGAATTTACAGATAATTTATGCACATTCTCTAATACACTTTATATTTAGAATACTTGTAATACATATGCTTTGTAAATAGTTATGTATATGCTAGGTAAATAGTTCTCATACTGTATCATTTAGAGGAAAGCTCAGAAAATATAGAGAGTGGTTGAATCCACATCCAACTTGCAGAGTTTTTGACATACAGTAAGGATCTGTGGGTTGAATAAATAAATGAATGATGACATCAAAGAAACATGAAGTAAAACTTAACAGATTGCAAACTGGAAAAGTGTCAGTGGTAAACAAAGACTGAAATTTCTATGTATATATGTTATGCAGCACTACACCTGTAGATTTGTGGCTCACAGAAAGCTATGCTGAAGGTAATAAGATTGGAAGAAGTCAACCATTTGTGAGATGAAGATGTCTTACAAAGTTGAGGAAACCTGTGACCAGATTCTTTTTTCTTTTGGCTAATCATACTGAATAGAAAGAAAACAAGTTAGGAAAAAAAGTGTGGGTTTTACCATGACCAAAATAAAAAAAATATATAGTTCCAGATTTTCTTACTTAAATACATGACTGTTTTTCAAAGGATAGGCCTCTAAATAGATGTTTATCTTTCATGCAGCAGGCAATCTCCCACAGATGGATAATCAATACACAAGTATAGGACTCCCTTTATGGAGCTTACACAGGAATATGGATAAGCTTAAGATCAAACTGATGTTTTGGAACCCTTTAAGGGATTTAATATCACAATTTCAATCCATTTTTCCCAGTAATATAGAATTCACTCAAATCTACCAATAGAAGATAAAGCTAAAATACTAAATCTTTTTCTCATATCCTATTATAAATATGCTTCCTTGCACTTTGGTCTGAAAAGAACAGGTGCTCTAAGAGGGCAGGGTCAATATAAAAGTATAAGAGCTAGTCTACCTGAAATTTATATCACAGATTTCATTTATATTACACTTAACATAGGCTTTTATGCCTCTGCCTAAGAAAGAGTGTGACAGGTGTGCTATTGCATGACCTTGCAAGTCTTTAGCTGTAATGATATCTATCAAGAAGAAAAAATATCAAAGTTTTAAAAGAATACATGAATCAGGTTTCTCATATCACAAAAATCATGCAGTTTTATTTTAAGAAGTCTTGGAAATGCAGGAATTCTAGTCACTTTGAAAGATAACTTCAATATCCCTGAGGGCATTTCTGCCTCCTGATATGTCCTTCTCTCCTGATCTGTCCCCTCAGCTTAGCTCCACATGAATGCTACCACTCCAGCTACTTTGCTGCATCCACACGAAATAGAGCCACAGACCACAAACTGATAAAGCATATAAAATATTAACCTTGATCTAGCCATATTGTAAGTATAAAATACACATTAAAAGTGGTTAGTTACATATTCAGCACCTAACTTTATGGTCCTCAATTACAATAAATGCAGAGGAAAGCCATGGGGAATATTTGGTGTAAAAATTTACTGGAGTAGGTTTTAATTATGTTAAAAATAACTTATACAATGTATGCAACAAAATGCAATGTAAAAATAACACATGAAAGTATATATTTTAAAATATCTAATTATTTGATAAATGGTATTATATATGAAATATATATTATTGAACTACATAAATACATAAGATATTTTATGTTTTATTATTATCAATGTAAATGTTTTTGGTTGCCTTTATTGGGCTCACCTTGTTTTTCCTTTTTCATGAACCACAATTTTGTGCTGTCTACTTTTAATATCTGCAAGCAATTATTTTATATAGTTTATTCAGCTATAGAGTTGTCCACAATAATTGGGTTACTTTAGTATAGAGACTCTATCATAACTGGCATCAGAAATTCCACATCTTGTGTTTTCTCCTCTGCTGTAACTACCTTTACTCCCGCCTCCCTTCTTGTTTATCTGTTATGTCTTTTTATATAAATATACAGTCAAATATAGATGCCTATGTAAAACTTTTAGAACTAGTCCACTAACAAAGTATTTTATTCCCTCATGTTCCTCACCATTTTATTCAAAAGGAAATTTTATCTTACATAATCATCGATTTAGTTCTTCTTATTCTTACCCTAAGAGCAAGAACCTTAATTATTTACCTTTCCATGCAACTGAGCTTATGGCACTCTTAAACATAATAAATAAAAGAAAAAAGAATACTGAATTGTCTCATTCACAAGCATTGAAGATTGTTTTCTTCTATGACATTTTTTCAGTCACCAGGTGTCTGGTGAAAGTGAACACAAACTTATAATGTGGCAGCTAATGTTTAGGTATCATTGTTTAAAATACTATTATATTCTACAGATAACATTAAATATAATAATGAAATTTATGAAGAGAGAGAGAAAACAAATTCATAGTCAGACAATTATTTTCTAAGATGACTGCAAATTATTTGCATGTGGATCATCAGTAGTTTTATAAATATGCCACATTCTCTGTTGTTCACATGCCTTCTCTTCCTTTCTAAAATTCAACATAGGTGTGATTCCATTTACAAACCATGAAACACATATACACCATCATCATCATCATCACCTTCCCCCTTTATCATATTTCTGAGACGGTTGCATTTTATACTTATCGTGATGCATTTAATTTGCTGTTTTGTATCTATATCTCTACAATTTGAGCTTTTTGGGTATATAAATCATGTCTTGCTATTGCTTTGATTTATAGACTCTGCCATAGTGTCCAAATCACAATAGGCAATCAAAACTGAAGTATTTGGTCAATAAATAATTCTTACTAAATTAACATATTTCTTTGTGACTATTTTCTTCCTCATATTTATTACTATCCATTCTTAGTATTCCTATTGAGTATTAATTTTTCCATGGGTTTTAATTATCCTTTAAGAATTCTTTGCCACTTCTTTTTGAAATTATTCCAAGAATTTTAATCTCTTTTTTCTTTCTTTACTCCTTTGGTATTGACACTCCTATGTATTACATAGGACTCACAATTAGTTTGTGAAGTATGGTACCCTTTAACCCCACCACCCTGTCTGTATTCAATCACCTATGCCATTCTATGCTAATTTGTATCAGGGAAAATTTATAATAAAACATAGCATACAAATTAGGAATCTATGCCTGGATTTTAGTTTTCCAGGACCCACTTTGCTCGAGGGATATTAAGGTGTCGTGACAGAAACAAAATATTTATAAGGATTCAGAATGTGTGAAAGCAATACTTTCTTCCCTACATCCTTTCGACACTGGGGAAAGCTCTTAATGACTTGAGAAAATGAAGAAATTCAGATATGCTTATAAAGAAAATTTTATGTTTTTCTACTTGTTCAGAAGCCAAAGGTAGCAATGCTCCAGCATGGAATTGTTGGCAAGGTTTGTTATTAGCAGACTGAATCTTAAATGCTATTTCCTGGATTTTGCATGGTATGGAAGGCAAATGATTCAAATATTCAAATACCTATATTTGGGCAAGTGAATAATCAATGTACCCACAAATCTTTAAAAAAAATGGAAAAACCAAACATTTCTAACTTATTTTCTGCATATTAAAGACTAAAGTCAATTATAGATGTTTTCAAAGAAATATTATAGTATAAATACTTACTAACAAGACTTAGTATTTACTTTCACTTATTCCATGACATAGTTCACTCACCCAGATCTAAGCCTATGAGGGAAACCTATCTCCAAATTAAAATTTTATTTCCATCCTATTAGCAGAATGAAGTTTTGAAATGCATTTTACAATAAGATTTATATTCACCCCAAATGCTGATTATTTTTTGTTGCTTAATAAAATGAGGTATCAAAATGACAGAATATTATCCATTGTTGTATTTTAGCATAAACAGATTAAACCACATATTCAAAACAAAGATCAAGGAGACTCTGGACGGTACTACAGTTGGCAGTCTCTTTTTAAACATAGAATGTTGGGCAACACTGCATTTATCATAGCATAGATTTGCTAAATTTCTGAGATCCAAATTTTATCACATGACATTGGCTTTGTAGGAAGACAGAAAAGAAACATTGAATTCTAAAGAAATCAAAAAATTTTAAGGAATTCATTACATTAGCGAGACAATTTAAAAATCATGAAATATGAAAGGTCTTATAGGAACGAGTCTGTCCTATGTGATTTTTTAAAATTACCATTTTGATCTATTTATATGAACCCACAAAACCCAGGATATAATTATACGAATTCCCATTGCCTCCCAAAATTGGCAAAATAACCTGCCCATTAATATTAGTACCAAGAAAATGTTTGTATTGTTTCCCCCTTATACAGCTGGAGGAAGTTAGGCCTTTTTATTCTGTTCATTTTGAGTCTAAGAAGTCATCTTACAAGCACTCTTAAATTAGTTTTAAATTCTCCCCTGAAACTATTTCTATTGCTAATTTTTGGTCAAGAGACCATAAGAGCAATGCCCATTTGTCTTTGCTTTTACTAATATTAGACTCTTGCCACATCTTGACCCCCAGGCTCTACTAGTGATACTAGTGATACTAGTGATAACTAGCAATTTTTGCAGTTTTAAAATAAAATTAAAGTCAGGGCTGATAGCAAACACCTGTAATCCCAGCCACTCAGGAGGCTGAGGCAGGAAGATGGTGAGTTCAAGTCATCTTAGAAAATTAGTGACACTCTGAGTAATAGCGAGATCCTGTCTCAAAATGAAAACCAAAAAGGATTAGGTTTAGTGTTCAAGCACCTCAGTACCAATAATAATAATAATATAATAATAAAAATAAAAATATAACTCAGGAATCCATGGTCTTTCTCCATCGTTTTGCCTCTGCTCTTTCATCTTTTAACTGCTGATGGCCTCTTACACATGCCTCTATTATGTTTGAACACTAAAGGAACTGATTTAATTTATTTCCTGTGGAGCCTCTTTTGTCCACTATATATACTTCTCCTGATACAAACATATGCTAGAAGTGAAGAGAAAGCCATAACTGACATAGCTAAATAATTTTGGATCCCAGCTCTAATTGAGTTATAGAACCTTATTGTATAATTTTATTGTCTTGTTTTTTCTCCCAGAAATATCTATCATATCTATCACCTCTATAAATATAATCTACTATAGTTTCTATTTATATCATCTGTATTAAAAATAACTAATCAAAACTATATCATTAAAATTCATTGAGACAGGTGTAGAAGGGTTTAGACCACCAGGGCAAGATGGCAAGTGGGGAAGTCGGGGGCAGAGCCAGAACAAAGGAGCATGGAGAGAGTCTTCTGATGAGGTCAAATTTCTGCTTGTCGAAGGCACTACTGGTCAAAAGTTGGGGACCCAATCAGAGAAATACTTCCTTACTTGTGCTCCCAAGTGGGGGATCCAATAGGAAAACTAAAACAGACATGTGGACAGAGGGTACACCAACCAGTAATAGTAAGGAGCATGTGGACAAGGAAGGAGATAAGGAAAGGAGGAAACTCCAGAGATCATAAAAAGAACAGGACAAAACTCCCCCACCCATTCCCAGTTCTGAGTCCCCTTCTCTTTGGTGAATTCTACCTCTGTGTAGCTGTCTCTTCAATAGACCTATTTATTGCTTGCTATCTCTGTGTCCTGTCCTTCAATTCTTTGCTGAATGGAGACAATGAACCCAAGAACCCTAGAGGGTAACACTATAGCAGGTGAAAGTTTGATAACAGAAAATAAAAATTAATAAATACCATGCATATAATATTACAGAAATTTAGTTTGTTAATCTCTTTCTCTGAGAAGTTCTCTAATTTAAGTAATCCATAAGTTTGTAACTGGTGTGTATTTGAAACTTATAAGAATGATTCTAGATTAATAGTAGTCAACAGGAAAATGATATTTAGCGCAATGAAGTGTTAACTGAGATAATTTAAACTGATTTACAACTTTCTTTGTAGGAAATATTGTGAAAAAACATATTACAAATTTAAGATATATTGACAAGTGATCTGATAGTTAAGCAATTAACTAATTTCAAATTAATAAGCAACAAATAGATTTGAATTTCTTTACAAATGTCCCTCAGATTCATGCACACTGTTGCTTTGGCTCTGCAAATATTGATGACTTCTAATTTATGTTCTGTCATTCCTTATTTAGCTTTCCCTGTGTTTATTATCTGTTTGCCGTGACCATATCTTTAGATTATAACATTATTGTAGTCCATGATTGTTCTAGAAGACCTCACTGCCCCTAGTTATGATGACACAGAACTTTGGAAAAATCATAAAAATTTCAAAATAAGGCAGATGTGGTAGCACACCCAGTTATTCCAGTGACTCCAGAGGATGAGGCAGAAGGATTGCAAGTTCAAAGCCAGCCTCAGCAACTTGATGAGGCCTAAGGACTTTGTAAAATCCTGTCTCAAAATAAAAAATAAAATAAAATAAATAAAAAGAGCTGAGTATGTGGTTCAGTGGCTAAGTGCCTCTGGGTTCAATCCCTGGTATAAACAAACAAACATCACACACAACCATGGAAATGGAAAGATGTATCACTTTGTGTACAATGAATCAAAATGCAGTCTGTAAAAATTGTAAAAAATAAAATAAAATAATTTAAACAGAAAACAAAATAAATAAATAATACAATTTTCTCCTCTAAAACAATACTCATCTGACATAACAGTAGTATAACATTCATATAGATAAGTTATACACAAGTAGTCAAACTAGGTACATTCACTATTTATATAATTATACACATTATATGATAGGTGATATTTTATTAACATACTAAATTTCAAATTACCTAAACACTGCACTTCAATATTGTTGCTCTTCCTAGAATCATATACCTAAAATATTAGTTATCTTAATAATCAGGGTTCTTTTAATATTGCAATTTTGTTTTTAAATAATAGTCTTTTAGTCAATAGATTATTTTCTTAATAAATGATAATAGTAGCTTTTTCTTCATTGATTTTTTTGTCCATTGAGTATTTGAACATCTTTCCATATTATAAAAATTTTGAGTTCTATTCTGGGCTCAGAAGAGAAAAACAGTTCATTTCTGTGCCCCTCCCACTTAGCAAAATTATATAGCAACTCTGTGGTAAAAGGGGTTACCAGGGAGGAGCTGATTTGCCCTGTGTGGACTATTGTGTATATCCAGTACACTGAGGTCCCTTTGAAATCTGCAATCTTGCCACTCAAGGAACTCACAAGAAATTCTTTGTCCCAGAACAGCTCCACACAAGCAAGATGTTATTATTTATTTTTCAGGTGGCACTCACTCTTTCTAATAATCCATGACAGCCAATGGATCAGCCTCCAGGCACATGTCTTCCAGAATTCTGTCATGTACTCTCCCCAAAGGCAGATCTGAAGCACATCCCACCAAGGTATCAATAGCACCAGGATAGCCTTTGTTTTTTCCTAGTGAAAAATGTGAATGACTCAAGTCTTCAAAAGTGTCAAATGCTTACTATGAGTAAGAGATCATTTTATATTCTGAAAGGGATGGTAGCATTGCAATTTAATAAGCTCTAAGTTAGTGAACTAGTTTGTTCTGCTTTCCTTTTGCATGTATGTGAAGTACAAAGTACATATGCATGAATTCCAGAACATTTATTTTTCTTTTACCTAATGTATAAAATTCCAAATTTTCTTCTTAATGTGAACTTACACTTTGAATATAAAAGAGCTAGTTTAAAACAGAACAAAATAAAATAAATTCGTTTCTTAACAAAATAAAGACAACCTATAACTAGGTCAGCTTCAAGAACAATAGAATTGTTCCATGGATCACAGATTCAGACATACTTTGTCATATGCTCACAGACTTTATTATCTTTTTCTCAGGTTAACAAAGATCTGTCAGTTGAATTCATGAATAGAATTCCCATCCACATCATTGCAAATGCACTGTCTAAGAGTGTTTGCAACTACATTCTTTAGTAGAGCAACACAGATAAACAATGAGGCATTTGCTGCTTTCTTTATCAATTCTATTTATCATCACTTTCTTGCTTTCTGTTCTGCAGCCTTAGATAAAAAGTCACACTTATTGAGTCATTTCGGCAACTATGAAATCCAGATATCAAGATCTAGAATCAATTTTTTAAAATAATCTTCCCAGCCTTTTGTGATTTACTATTAGTCATAAATCACTTTTGATCTATGAAGTGAAAACATATTCTGAAGGTTCTTACATACTAATTTATTGATTTCCAAAAATGCATTTTAAGGTGGTCTAGACTTTGTAATAACTCAGGGAAGTACTAGTGGTATATTAAAAATCTTTTAAATTTAGAACTAATGCTTACTTATATGCCAATGAAAATAAAATATAGTAGTTTGTATTATTAGATAATGTCATTCTACATGTAAATATAAAAAAAGTTAGATACCAATAATGTAAAATTGGTTAATTTAACCTAAATGTAAGAACACAAAAAAAGCTACCTGCCCAAAACTCATGAATGTGATCCTTCATAAAAAGGAGTTACTACTATATTATTAACTTATTCAGACATTGCATATGATCAGGATAATAATCTAATTCACTCGAGTAGAACGTCATAATAAAAATAATCTAAAAAAAAAAGAAAAAGTAGCCATGACACTAAGGCAGAATTGATGTGTTGATTTTATTTTCTAGTTGTGATTTTTAGAGTATGCATCAAGTATTAGAACATAATTTACAACTCATGAAATTTTCAGACTTCTATTGTAAGTAGACAGTAACTTATGGAAACACTTTTTAAGACTAAGTTGATGTAATTTGTTAAACAAAACACTTTTGTGATTTAAAATGATTTTTTGGCTTCCTTTCTTATAATGAATGCAATGAATATGTATGCCATTTCAATGCCTATAGCTGTGCTCTACAGCACTTAATTATAGTCATTATGAAATAAAATTTTCCCTTCAAAAGTAAATAAGATCTGATAGGTTCTTGCTGTAATTATTTTCCTATGAGACCTGATACTTATTTTCTCTGATTCTAAATTCTATTCCATAATTCAATGAACGTTCTTTATTTTTTGACACTATCACTGAAATATAGGATCCCTGAGCCAAAACATATATTAGTTTCAATCACCATATTACACTCCTTGCCAAGAGTTGTTCCAGCCTCATAAATGGTGCTCAATGACCAGTTGTCAAGAGAATAAACAAGGTTAAGCTTTCAATACATGATAAAAACGTGTATATGCATATGTGGACATCTTAATGTCTATTTGTAGTAAGCATGCTTAACTTGTTAGTTTTCAAATGTAAAAGAGCTCCCATTTGAAAATAGAAAACTGAATATAATTTGACTCAAGAAATTGACTCTTTGCTTTGTATACTGTTGTGAAGGGACCAAATGATTTAGAAGGGAGTAAAAAAAATCGTAATGTTAAGTGTTTTACTCTGGGGTGACAGATCAGGAAAAACATCCACAAAAATGCAAACCTCAGGAAATATATTAGAACATTGCAGGTCCATGATGATTTTAAAATGGCCTCCAGTGTTTTTATCTTCCTTCTATCTAGAGGTGGATCTAATTGCCTGCCCCTTGACTTTTAACTGAACCCAGCTGACTCTTCTGTAGCAACACACAGAACTCCTGAAACTAGGCAGAACACGACCTACAGTTTCCACTTTGTTTGCTGACACAGTCATTTTTTGAGCTCTGAATTGCAATATGAGAACTGAAGATCCTGAGTATGGCATATTGAGAAAACACACCTGCAGGAAGTGGAGCCCAATCTTTGTTCATTCTAAGACAGGTGAATGAAGTTGCATCCAAATAAATCCAGTCCTTGACTTTTGAATCATTTCCAGCAAGACATTGAAGTCTCTATCCTCAAGTCCCAGACACTGAGAAACAGAGATAAGCCGTGTCCACTCAGTTTTGTCTTAATTCTTGACCACAAAATTCATGAACGTATGAAACAGTAATTTTGATTTTGATGACAGTATGTGGATATTTTCAGTTATTTAGTAGAAACTGTAAGTAGATACTTTAAAATTTTTTCCAAATAAATGAGATACCAACTACTTTTAAAAAATTATGGGAAAGTGCATGAGCAGTTAGTTAACCACATTAGTAGTCTGTGATTGTTGCTGAAGAGTATTTAGTAGTGAAAATGGGAAGTGATATTTATAGTGATGTTCACCCAAAAGTAGTGATACAGACTGATTATAATGTAGGGCACACATTGGCACTTGTGGAAAATAAAGTCAGAATAGTAATTTGGAACAAAGTTGTGAAGGTCTTTGGTAGTAAATGAGTTCTAGATATGGTATAATATAATATAATGTATCTTCGAGTACAAGTATTTCAATAATTGTAAGGATATAAATATATATCTCCACATATTAACTTCTATATACCTATATATTTAACAAAGGAAAAACATACAAGGAAGTCACACATATATATCAACAAAGACTATACATCAAATTCAAAACTAAAAAAAAAAATTTAAATTGTTATGATGTTTCCTTCAAAAGCTCACAGGTGAAACAATGCAAGCATTTTCAGAGCTGAAATGATTGAATTATGAGACCCTTAAACTAATTACTGCCTTGATCCACTGAGAAGGATTAAGGATTAACTGCTGGTAACTACAGTTAATCTGTAGCTAGAAGAAGAAGGTCTCTGATGGTTTGCCTTTTGCATTTATATTTTTTCCCTGGTGAGCAGAGCACTCTCTCTCTGCTTCTTTATTCCCATTTCCTGAACAGCTTTCCTCTGCCACACCTTGGCCCCAGGGCTATGATGTCAGTTCACCATGGATTGAACCTCTAAAACTGCAAGCCAAAATAAACTTTCCCCACCACAATATTTTTGTCAGGTCTTTTGGTCACAAGAATACAAAAGCTGACTCAAATTTTAACTAAAGGGCTTAAATGAATGTCTCATACCAGATATATTTTATTTTCAAACAATAGTTTTTTTGACTTTTGCCAATTTTGGTTAATTATTATGCATACAATAGAGCTTTTCTTAGTCATTTTTAGCAAGTCAATATTTTACAACTCAGATAAAAATCAGTTAATATGTGATAATTGTTTTAAATTTTACTACATGATTTTTTTACAACTATGAATAATCATAAACTCAAATAGGCATGCATTCATACACCTAGATCAATGCCTTCAATGGCCATCCAGTTAATTTGTTCCTTTCACTCTATAAGCAATTGCAGAACATTACTAAAATGAGACAAAAAAGGGAAGACTTGAGGAATTTTACTAGAATATTCATTAATTTTAACATGTATACAAAAGTTAAGAAAGGTAGGAAATTACCATAGTCTCAAAATCTAAAGAATTTTTTCAATGTTTATAGAAAATGAAAATTTGTTACTTCTTCAGTTTATCTTTCTTGACTTACTAAACATCTCAGAAGCATTTACTATAAAAAAACAAATGCAGTAATATTTGTAATTATGCTAAAATATGTGAAGACGATACAGGAAGTTAGTTGAAATGAAAAAATTAACAATTTCTACAAGATATATCTTTAGGGTTAGAAGAATTTTATTAAGAATTCTTATCATTTTTAACTTATATGCTTTCAAATACAAGACATAAAGTTTTAAACAAAGAAAAGTTCAAGTTATTTTATGTCATTGGGAAACCAGCATAGCTTAAAAAATAAAAAATAGTACACAATAGAAGACACTAACTTCAAAGATGAAAATGAAAATCTAAAGCCTGCTTTTATTCTGCAGTAAATAAAACATGAACTTGGGAGAATTTCTTTCTCCTAAATTGGAATGTTTTATATGAAATAAGAAAGAAAAGATGTTGCATAAATATTTATGTTATACTTGGGTATAAATACATAAAATCTGAAATGTAATCACCCAAATTCTTTCTTAAAGAAGACCAGTGATGGTATTTTGCTGTATCTTTGTTCTTGTTTTTTTTTTTCAATATATATTTTTTATATTTGTATAGACTTTGGAATATATTATTTTTAGACTTTGGAATATATCATTTTCAAAATAGTATGACTACTTCTCATAGTATAACTTAGTTCTCTATAGCATCCTTTAATGCCCACAAATTTTAAATTATGGAGATTTTTTGAAAATAAATTTCATTCTTTGCAAAGCTCATTTCTACCAATAACTTAGGTGAGAAATTTCACATCAATAATAGAGGATTATATCTGATATAATTTATAAGGACTAAATTAAAAATTGTTTCTAAGAATGTGTTGTAAAATTAAAAATTAAAAGTTTCATAAATGTCTGGAAAATAACAAGTGACAACAAAATCTTATCCTGAACTGCTGTTAATTATTACCTTGATGGTAAGAGCATGATTTTGGAACAAGAAAAAAATGCAAGCCTAAACATAGAAGGATTTTTTTCAATAATTGTCTTAAACATATTAGCTTAGGAAGACTAGTATTTGGCATATCTATTAATACACAGTAGTATACATATCATACATGTAGTCTAATTTGCTCTGTGAATATTATTCATGTCAAAAACATATACATCTGACCTATGCCTGTAATCCCAGCAACTCTGGAAGGCTGTGGTAAGAGAATAAGAGTTGGAGACCAGCCTCAGCAACTTAGGGAGTCCTGTCTCGAAATAAAAATAAAATGGTGTGGGGATGTGGCTCAATCATCAAACACCCTTACCAACAAAAATGTATATACATATACATGTGTATATACACATTTACATACATACATACATACATACGCACATACATGCATACACACATTTGTTCTTTATGATCTCAAAAAGTACAGGAGAACAAATAAGCATCAGTTCTACAATTAATGGAAGATTTTCTTGGTCTCAGAGGTGATGCATGACTTAAGCCTCTAACTTAAACTAAAGCCCAGCACCTCCTCAATCAGCAGCAGGAAAATAATTGCAGATAGAATTCTACTGGTATTATTAAAAATAAAATTGCAATGTAATTTCAGATATAGAAGTTTTTCCTATATAATACATCAAACTTAAAAAGTAACAGGTATGAGTTGGGCACTGTGGCACATGACTGTAACCCCAGCAGCTCAGGAGGCTGAGGCAGGAAGATCCCAAATTCAAAGCCAGCTTCAGCAAAAAGCAAGACAGTAAGCAAATCAGTGAGACCCTGTCTCTAAATAAAATGTAAAATAGGGTTGGGAATGTGGTTCAGTGGTTGAGTGTCACTGAGTTCAATCCCCAGTACTTCCCTGCAAAAAAAAAAAAAAAAAAAAAAAAAAAAATTAATAGGTGTGGATATTTGTGGACAAAAAGTAAACTAAAAGGAGGGCACATGTCTCACATTTTTCTTTTCCCCTGCTTAGTTCTTATTCATAAACACTATCTCTGATTATAAAAACACTGATCAGATTCACTAGGATTCTTATCATGCTATGGTAGGGGAAAATAAACAAGGCTCCCAGACTAGATAAGGCCTTGCTGCTTTAGACCAAGCATTTGTAAACTTTTTGTCTAATGACCAGAATAAACATTTTAGGTTTTGTGGAGCAAATGGTCTCTTGCACAATTTGACTCTGCTGTTACCACAGACAATAAAAGCTATAAATGATCATAGTTGAGTTCAGATAAATTTTAATTCTAGAAACTATTTAAATTTCACATGATTTCCATGTGTCACAAGATAATTTTTATAAAGAAATTTGATG
Organism: Sciurus vulgaris; assembly: GCF_902686455.1. Lineage (NCBI taxonomy): Eukaryota > Metazoa > Chordata > Mammalia > Rodentia > Sciuridae > Sciurus > Sciurus vulgaris. The sequence continues at coordinate 120,919,679 of NC_136469.1, read as the reverse complement.
GTTAAATATGTGAAAATATTCTTAGTTCATAGGCCCTATAAAATGCAGCATTTACCAATCCCTATTCAACTGCTACATCTAAAAATTTTCTTAATAGAAACTCACACCTTTTCCTAACATATTTTATGTTTTATTTATATGCATGAACTAAAATATTCATATATTTACATTCAATTACATATATATATAAGATTCATTGTTATTCATTGTTATTTTTCACTAGACTAAGCTCCCTGAGGGTTGTAAATTTTCTTTAAATTCATTGTCAGGTATGCAGCAGGTTATCAATAAATATTTGCTAAAAAAATGGTTGAAAATGAAGAAAAATACTTGCACTTTGACCTAGAGACATATTGAGTCCCTTCCATGTGTTTTTTTCTATAAAAAATAATAACAGAAGAATGTGGATAAGTTTTTCAGAGCATTAAGGATAAATGTTGGCGATAAATATATGCTATATTCCAATGTGCTATTATCCATTTTAAGGATAAATACAAGAGAACCTTTTGCATAAGCAAGGTTCTTAATAATATACTAAACATATATCATTATGAAAACATTCAGAATATGTACTCAGATGACTCAAAATGGAAAAGATGACTTTAGGAGATACAGTGATAAAAATAAAGCAGTACATTTAGAATTAATATCCAAAATCCTGAAGGTCATATGTATATGTATATTGAGAGATAATTTTATTCTCTTATTTTAACATTACTTTTTTGATTCCAAGGACATTTTACCCTTAAATTTTGCTATTTTCCCTATCTCTGTACTCAAATCCTAGAACATGTTTGCTTGCTAAGATCATATTTGCTCTTTATTTTATAATAAAAATACCAGTAGTATTGACATCAGTGAAAATTAAGGAATAGGGAATTCTGAAATTCTGTCCTTCCACAAAAATAAAGGATAAACTGGCCAAAACAATCAGAATAAATGTATGCTCTGGAATCTGATCAAAAGGTTATAAAAACCAACTGAATGCTTAAAGAATAAAAAGAGCTGCCAAATTTTGTAAGAGAGCTCCTGTGACTTACAACTTATTCTATTACTACATTCTAGTCCCCAGTCTAATAAGTGGCCTTAAAGTCCACACTTCTTGTGTAGTTTGCAGATACCAAAAGGAATAATATAACTAATTCTGGATGAACTGCAGTCATGTGCCATGACCTATATAGTGGTCTTTTGAAGATCAGCTCAAAGGATTGCCTTCATTTTATCACCTTGGGCATTTTTCCAAGCTGAGGTGGCATCTCAGATGACATTTGCCAAAATATATCAATGAAAATACATTAGCTGCTGCTGTTGGAGGCAAGAAATAACAGTTGGGGAAACTAATATAAAGATCAAGGAGCCTGGAATGGAAGAGTTCAGGGATGGCAATAAGGACACAGTCTTACTATCAGGTTTTGGAAATGTGGATTCAACCAACTAGAGATCAACAATGTGTTTTTAAAAATGTGTCTGTAAACAGCATACACAGATTTTTCTGATCATCATTCCCTAAATAGTATAGCATAATAACTGTTTCCACAGCTTGTTCACATTTTAATAGATTATTATAAATAATCTATAGGTAACTTAAAGTGTAAGAAGAATATGTGTAGGTTATGTGTGCAAATACTATAGCTCTTTATATAAGGTAATTGATCATGGTGGACATTGGTACCTGTTTTGTCAGCTTTTTCATCACTTTGGCCAAAATATTCAACACATAAAATTTAGAAAAGAAAAAGTTTATATGGGGGCTCACAATTTCAGAGGTCTCAATCCATAGATGGCCAGTTCCATTGCTGACATCATGGCAAAAGAGTGCAGTAGAGTAATGGGGCTCAGAACATGACCACAAGGAAGCAGATAGAGAGAGCATTCTTCTCTCCAGAGACAAGTATAAATCCTATAGTCACAATGATCCACCTCCTCCAGTCACATATTATCTGCCCACAGTTACCACCATTAATTGCTATCAGGGTATTTAGGCACAGATTAGGTGAAGGCATTCAAGCCAATCAGTTCATTATGAAAATTCTTGCATTGTCTCACATAACAGGTTTTGGGGAATGCCTTATATCTAAACCATAACCATACCCATGGAGTGATCTGGAGCCAATTTTCCACAGATAATTAGGAAAGAGAATTAATAAAGGTTTTGGAAGTCTTCTGACTACTCTGAGAATTCTTGAAAAGCAGCACAGTTCCAAAGTTGGAGGCAGGCTCAAAAAGACATGAAAAGAGAGGAAGCTATCATTGTTTATCTTCTAAATGAAATTCAGGATGCCTGTAAGCAGGAAGTGAAAGCTAAAGCATGTCATATATAGGTTTGCCTTTTTCAATATGGGCAAAGGTTTTTTTGTTGCTGCTTTTGTAGTTACTTATATTTAATTTATTCCAGGTGTTTAAGGAAATCTCTGTTAAATCATCAAATGATCAGTAAATTAATGAAACAGGAACTTTTGGAGACTCCACATCACAAAAATGTACTGAAAAAATTATTGCAGAAAATCACTTCAGAAACAAATAGCAGCAGAGTTCACTTCCTGCGCTTTTTCAGAGGCATGACGGTTGCCAGTCGCTGACTGGAGTTTCTCTAAGGCCGTTGACTGAAGTGAGGGAACTGGAGGATTCAAGGTTTGGTCAAACAGCTTCATTTTGTGACTTTAGAATGCAGTAGAAAAATTATAGACAGATATAGAAGAAAATGAAGAGAAATTTAAATGAAATTTCAAGTTGAAGTATAGCAGGACATATTTCCTTGAAAGGGTAGTTCCACCTTTAGTTTCTCTTCCCTGGAGAAGTGAAGATTCTGTCTCTCAATCAATTCAATCAAATAATGCAACAGGCCAAAGTGGGTGGAGAGTCACCTCAAGTTCTGCCATTCAAAAGATCCAAGATGGCGGACTAGAGGGTGACTGCATCTCCCATCGCTCCAAAAATCAGAATTTAAGAAGGGGAGGTATTGAGAGACTCAGACCAACATAGAGCCACAGGGTGAGTCTCTCCCACCGGGTGAAACTTGGCCTGGGCAGCAGGCCCAGATAGGGACAGCTTCTTGGAGCAGGACAGGGCAGCAAGAGTCTCCCCAAGTAGCCCTGCTCCCTCCGGCAGCAGGCTGGACCTACGGCCAGCTTCTAGGGGCAGGGCCGCCCAGTGAGAGCTTTTCTGCACAAAGCCAACCCCAAGCCCCAGACCCAGTGGCAGGCCCCGGCCCACAGGCGGCTTCTGGGACCAATGCAGGACAGGGAGTGGCTTTCCCCTAGCAGCCTGGCTCCCTCAGATGGGGGCAGGCCCTGTCTATAGCCAGCTTCTAGGAGCAGGACCGCCCAGTGAGAGGACTTCCACCACACAGAACCAGCCCCCAGCCTAGACCCAGTAGTAAACTAGGGGCAGCATTCTTCGGAAGCACTGCATTATCAAGTTCCTCCAAGACTTCAGGCTACTGAAGGCTGGGAGGTGATATACTGGAAATCTACAGGGACACTATAAGCCAATAAAGGAAATCTGCAATATCTCAGAGTCCCATTGATATCTGACCAATATGAGAAAACAAGAGAAGAAAATGTCCCAAACAAAGCTAGATATATATCAAAAAAACCAAATGACAGCACAGCAGAAGGAATGTCAGAAAGGGAGTTCAGAATGTACATAATTAAAACAATCAGGGAAGCAAACAAGGAGATAAAGAGCACATACAGGCATTGAAGGAAGAGATGAAAGAGCAAGTGCAGGCATTAAATGATCACACCAATCAAAAGTTAAAAGAGCAAACACGGGAAGCAAAAGATCATTTCAATAAAGAGTTACAGATACTGAAAAAAAAACCAAAAACGGAAATCCTTGAAATGAAGGAAACAATAAACCAAGTTAAAAACCCCATAGAAAGCATAACCAATAGGATAGAACATCTGGAAGACAGAACCTCAGACAAAGAAGACAAAATATTTAATCTTGAAAACAAAATTGACCAAACAGAGAAGATGGTAAGAAATCATGAACAGAATCTATGAGAATTATGGGATATCATGAAAATGCCAAATTTAAGAATTATTGGAATTGAGGAAGGCTTAGAGAAACAAACCAAAGGAATGAACAATCTATTCAATGAAATAATATCAGAAAATTTCCCAAATCTGAAGAATGAAATGGAAAACCAGGTACAAGAGGCTTATAGGACTCCAAATAGACAAAATTACAACAGACCCACACCAAGGCACATTATTATGAAAATACCTAACATACAAAATGAAGACAGAATTTTAAAGGCTGCGACAGAAAAGAATCAAATTACATTCAGGGGGAAACCAATAAGAACACCAGCAAATTTTTCAATCCACACTGTAAAAGCTAGAAGAGCCTCGAACAACATTTACCAAGCCCTGAAAGAAAATGGATGTCAACCAAGAATCTTATACCCAGCAAAACTTACTTCCAGATTTGACAACAAAATAAAATCCTTTCATGATAAACAAAAGCTAAAAGAATTTACAAAAAGAAAGTCGGCATTACAGAACATTCTCAGCAAAATATTCCATGAGGAAGAGATGAAAAACAATAATGCAAATCAGCAACGGGAGGAACTAGCCTAAAGGAATAGCCAAATAAAGGAGAAACCAAATCATGTCAAAAAACAAAAATGAGTCAAATGACTGGGAACACAAAGCATATCACAATAATAACCCTGAATGTTAATGGCATAAACTCATCAATCAAAAGACATAGACTGGCAGATTGGATTAAAAAGAAAAATCCAACAATATGCTGCCTGGAAGAGACTCATCTCATAGAAAGAGATACCCACAGACTAAAGGTGAAAGGATGGGAACAAACATACCATGCACACAACACAGCAAAAAAGCTGGAGTATTCATCCTCATTTCAGATAATCTGGACTTTAAGCCAAAACTAGTCAGAAGGGATAAAGAAGGACATTACATACTGCTTAAGGGAAGCATAAATCAGCAAGACATAACAATCATAAATACCTATGTCCCCAACATTGGCTCATCCATGTACATCAAACAAATCCTTCTCAAATTCAGAAATCAAATAGACCACAACACAATAATACTAGGCAATTTTAACACACCTCTCTCACCACAGGATAGATCTTCCAAACAAAAATTGAATAAAGAAACCATAGATCTCAATAACACAATCAACAATTTAGACTTAACTGACTTATATAGAATATACCATCCAACAAAGAACGAATACACTTTCTTCTCAGCAGCACATGGATCCTTCTCTAAAATAGACCATATTTTATGCCACAAAGATACTGTTAGCAAATACAAGAAGATAGAAACAATACTTTGTATTCTATCAGATCATAATGGATTGAAATTAGAAATAAATGTCAAAATAAAAAAACACAAACTTCTCTAATAACTGGAGATTAAATAATACACTATTATATGATGAATGGATAACAGAAGATAACAGGAGGAAAATAAAAAAATTCTTAGAAGTAAACGAGAACAAAGCCACATCATATCAAAATCTCTGGATACTAGGAAAGCAGTACTTAGAGGAAGATTTATTTCATGGAGTGCATTCAAAAAAGATGTGAAAATCAACCAATGAACAACCTAACCCTACAGCTCAAAGCCCTAGAAGATAAGAGGAAACCAACATCAAAAGTAGTAGAAGACAGGAAATAGTTAAAATCAGAGCTAAAATCAATGAAATTGAAACAAAAGAATCAATCGGAAAAATTAACAAAATAAACAGTTGGTTCTTTGAAAAAATAAACAAAATTGATAAACCCTTAGCCACCCTAACAAAGAGAGAGAGAAAGAAAACTCAAATTACTAAACTTCGGAATGAACAAGGAAATATCACTACAGACACGAGTGAAATACAAAACATAATTAGAAGCTATTTTGAAAGTCTATACTCCAACAAAGCAGAAAACCTCGAAGACATCAAAAAGTTTCTAGAGACATATGAATTACCTAAACTGAACCAGGAGGACATACACAACTTAAATAAATCAGTTTCAAGCAATGAAATAGAAGAGGTCATCAAAAGCCTACCAACAAAGAAAACTCCGGGACCAGATGAGTTCTCAGCCGAGTTCTACAAAACCTTTAAAGAAGAGTTCATTCCAATACTCCTCAAAGTATTCCATGAAATAGAAGAGGAGGGAACCCTCCGAAACTCATTCTATGAAGCCAATATCACCCTGATACCTAAAGCAGACAGAGACACATCGAGGAAAGAAAATTTCAGACCAATATCCTTAATGAACATCGACACAAAAATTCCCAGCAAAATTTTAGCAAATCACATAGAAAAATATATTAAAAAGATAGTGCACCACGATCAAGTGGGTTTTGTCCCAGGGATGCCAGGTTGGTTCAACATCTGGAAATCAATAAATGTCATTCACATATCAACAGACTAAAAGTTAAGAATCACATGATTATTTCAATAGATGCAGAAAAAGCATTCAATAAAATACAGTATGTCTTCATGCTCAAAACATTGGAAAAAATAGGGATACTGGGAACATTCCTTAATATTGTAAAGGCCATCTATGCAAAGCCCATGGCCAATATCATTTTAAATGGTGAAAAACTGAAAGCATTCCCCCTAAAAACTGGAACAAGGCAGGAATGCCCTCTTTCACCACTTCTATTCAACATCATCCTTCAAACTCTAGCCATAGCCGTTAGACAAACCAAAGAAATTAAAGGGATATGAATTGGAAAAGAGGAACTCAAACTATCCCTGTTCGCTGATGACATGATAATATATTTAGAGGAACCTGGAAATTCCACAAGAAAACTCTTAGAACTCATAAGTGAATTCAGTAAAGTAGCAGGTTACAAGATCAATGCTCACAAATCCAATGCATTTTTATACATAAGTGATGAATCTTCAGAAAGAGAAATCAGGAAAACTACCCCATTCACAATAGCATCGAAAAAAATAAAATACTTGGGAATCAATCTCACAAAAGAGGTGAAAGACCTCTACAATGAGAACTACAGAATACTAAAGAAAGAAATTAAAGAAAACCTTAGAAGATGGAAAGATCTCCCATGTTCTTGGATAGGCAGAATTAATTTTGTCAAAATGGCCATACTATCTAAAGTGCTATACAGATTCAATGCAATTCCAATTAAAATCCCAATGATGTACCTTACATAAATAGAGCAAGCAATTATGAAATTCATCTGGAAGAATAAGAAACCCAGAATAACTAAAGCACTCCTTAGCAGAAAGAGCAAAGTAGGGGGTATCGCAATACCAGATCTTCAACTTTACTACAAAGCAATGGTTACAAAAACGGCATGGTATTGGTACCAAAATAGACAGGTAGGTCAATGGTACAGAATAGAAGACATGGACACAAACCTAAATAAATACAATTTTCTTATATTAGACAAAGAGGCCAAAATTATGCAATGGAGAAAAGATAGCCTCTTCAACAAATGGTGCTGGGAACACTGGAAATCCATATGCAATAGAATGAAATTAAACCCCTATCTCTCAGGCTGCACAAAAATCAACTCACAATGGTTCAAGGACCTCGGAATCAGACCAGAGACCCTGCATCTTATAGAAGAAAGTAGGTCCAAATCTTCAACATGTTGGATTGGGATTAGACTTCCTTAACAGGACTCCCATAGCACAAGAAATAAAAGCAAGAATCAACCACTGGGATAGATTCAAACTAAAAACTTTCTCTCAGGAAAGGAAACTATCAGTAATGTGAAGAGAGAGCCTACAAAGTGGGAGAAAATCTTTGCCACTCATACTTCAGATGGAGTGCTAATTTCCGGAATCTATAAAGAACTCAAAAAACTCTACACCAAGAATACAAATAACCCAATCAACAAATGGGCTAAGGAAATGAACAGACACCTCACAGAAGAAGATCTACAAGCAATCAACAGATATAAGAAAAATGTTCACCATCTCTAGTAATAAGAGAAATGCAAATCAAAAGTACCTTAAGATTCCATCTTACCCCAATTAGAATGGCAATTATCAAGAACACAAGCAATAATAAGTGTTGGCAAGGATGTCGGGGGAAAAAGGTACACTCATACAATCCTGGTGGGGTTGCAAATTAGTGCAACCACTCTGGAAAGCAGTATGGAGATTCCTCAGAAAGCTTGGAATGGAACCACCATTTGAGCCAGCTATCCCACTCCTTGGCCTATACCCAAAGGACTTAAAATCAGCATACTACAGAGATACAGCCACATCAATGTTCATAGCTGCTCAGTTCACAATAACAAGATTGTGGAACCAACCTAGATGTCCTTCAATTGATGAATGCATAAAGAAACTGTGGTATATATATACCATGGAATATTAATCAGCCATAAAGAATGATAAAATGATGGCATTTGCAGGCAAATGGATGAAATTGGAGAATATCATTCTAAGTGAGATAAGCCAATCTCAAAATACCAAAGGTCGAATGTACTCACTGATAAGCGGATGATGACACATAATGGGGCGTGGGAGGTGTTAGTGTTAGGGTTAGAGTTAGGTTTAGTGTAAGGGTTAGAGAGGGGGCCAAAAATGGAGGAAAGAAGGACTGTATAGAGGGAATAGAGGGGGGAGGGAAAAAATAACAGAATGAATCAAACAACATTACCCTTTGTAAATTTATGATTACACAAATGGTATGCCTTTATTCCACATACAAACAGAGAAACAACATATATCCCATTTGTTTACAATAAAAAAGAAAAAAAATTTAAAAAAGAAACAAATAGCAATAATGATCCATGATAATAGTAGAGGATTTTATTTCCAAAGTTGCCATATTAAAATATTCAAAATATGCATTTTTAAACAAAAATTATGATGTATACAAAGAAAAAATGTGTGGTCCATTAACGGGGGGGAAAAAAACTAATAGAAGTAGTTGTCCAGACTTTGGGCATTTGAGAAGAAGAATTTGCATCTGATATTTTATTTATGCTTAGGAAGTAAATGAAGCTACAGGAAAAAAAAAACACTAAAGGAAAGTAAGAGAAGCTTATTTATGCAAAAGATAAAAAATTAGAAAAAGTAATCAATAAGAGACATACGAAGAATACTTCACCCCACAATAGACAAATAGACCTTTGCAGTTACGCATAGCATATTATCATATTTTAGTTCACAATGAAGTTCTTGATAAGTACAACTGTAAAATTTACATATAATTGCAAAAGACCAAACTGAGCAAAAAAAAACTTCTCTGACTACATGGAATGAAACTGGAAACAAAAAAACAGATGAGAATTTAGAAAATTCACAAATATGTGGAAATTAAACAACATCTTTTAAACAACCAAGAAAAAAATACCCTAAGACAGATGAAAACAAAACCACAATATGATAAAAGATGCGGAATACAGCAAATGTGGGGAGCACAGGAAATTTATAACCATAATTTAAAAAGAAAATATCTCCAATCTAACTTTCTACTTTAAGAAATACAGAGAGAGAGAGAAAGGGGTGATAAACTCATGTTAGTCAAAAGAAAAAAAAATGATGAAATTTTGAATTGAGATAAATGGTAAATAATAGAATTAACATAACCGAAACTTTAATGCTTGAAAAGATCAACAAGTTCAGAAAATTCTAGATAGACTGACCAAGAAAGAGAGAAAGAGGTCGGGGGGGGGGGGGGCCTCAAATTGCTGCAATTTCTTCAAACTGAATGTGAGGCAATATTTTCACTCTTACAGAAATGGAAAATATTAGTAGGCAAAAGTATGAAAAATTGTTTATTAAAACATTAACTAACCTAAATAAAATAAACTATATAGAAAAAAGTCAACTACCTCTTATGAACCAAATAGTAACCCCCCAAAAGTAATGTGGTTAGTTTTAATCCCAATATGTTTATATTAGAGATATGGTCATGATGAAATAATTAAACATAAATGATGTCATAGGATGAAGTTCTCATCCAATGTGAATGAGCTTTTCATAGGAACAAGAAATATCAAAGGTGTGGTCTCTCTCTTCTCTCTTGTCTTCCCCCCATCCTCGTGCACATACTTAGGAGAGACCAACGGACTTCATAGAAGGTGACTGTCCAAAAGTCAAGTCATCACCAAATAATCACTCTGTTTATACTTGACAATGAACTTTCACTTTCTAGAATGTAATAAAATAAATTCATGTTCTTTAATTCACCCAACCTGAACCTTGAGCCTCTCTGTCTCTTGCTTGGTCCACTGTACTCTACCTTCTGAAGGCTACTTTGATCTTCAACTGAGACCCAGGCTGATCTTCACCTTCAATAAATATGGGCTTCTAATGTTAAAATACAATCACCGAGCCTGTGGTATTTTGTTGTAGAAGCTGAACTTGATTAGTATGCTATTAAAGTGCTGTCTCAAGAAAAATAAGAAAATATGAATAAACTTATAAAAATAAAGATCAAATTGGTAATCAAATATTCCCAAAGAAGAAAACACCCAAAACAGATAAATTCATTGGTTAATTCTATTAAATATAAAGAAAAATGTAATCCCAAATCCTTTTCAAATTCAAAATAATTCTGATCTCTATTTAAAAACGATTTATTTCAAGTATTTGTTACAGTAATAGAAAGCTTACAAATAACTCATCAGTCTAAACAAAGAGAGCAAAGAGAAACTATACTTCTTACCTTATTCTATAACATCAGTATTTCTCCACTTCTAAAGTTAGACAATGATATAACAGGGAAAAAAATCAATAGAAAATATTCCCTGTGAAAATAGATGAAAAATTCCTCAAGAAAACACAAAATGAATTAAGCAGCATAGTAAGAGAATTCCAGAGCATGTATTTACTCCATGGTTGCAAGAATGGTTCAAATTATGAGTATTTGCTAAGATAATACACCATGATAATAAATTAAAAAAAAAGACACACAATTACTTAAAGTGATACCAAAAAAGATTTTAAGAACATCCCAAGAGTTTTATGATATCTTAGGAATGGAAGTGAATTCTTTCAATATGAAAAGGGCATTTATGAAGAAAAAAAAAAAAAAACCCTCCAATTCATTATACATAACGATGAAAGAACACAAGCATTTTCTTTTAGATTAGGAACAAGAAAAGGGTGTTTGCTTCTGCTGATTCTATTCATTATTGTACTGGAAGATCTTGTCAAAGAAATTAGACAATAACTAACTAAATAAATACTTATCCAATTGGACAAGAAGAATTAAAACTATTTCTATTTGCAGTTTATATGTATTGAAAATTCTGAAAACAACACAAATCTATTAGACAAATTTAGCAATGCTGCAAGATATGAAATCTACACATAAAATTAATTATATTTCTACATACTATTGAGGAAAATCTAAAAAGAAACTTTTAAAAATCATATGACAAAAACTAGAGTAAAATGTTTAGGAATAAATATAACCAAGGAGTTCCAAAATTTTTGTACTCTGAAGATTACAAAACATTGCTGAAATAAGTTTAAAAAATTTAAAATAAATGTAAAGAGATACTATGTTCATGGATAGAAGAATTAATATTAAAATAATATTCCAGTGTGATCTAAGAATTCACTATAATTCCTATTAAATTCCCAATTGACTGCTTTTATTTAAATCAAATTTAGGCCAATTCTAATGTGAACATGGAATTGAAAGAGACCCTAAATATCTAAACTAATCTTGAAAAAGATCAAAAAACACACATACTTTACAATTTCAAGACTTACTATAGGACTATAGTACATAATATTATCTATATGTGTATATATCTATGTCTCTATAGAGACACACACACAAACACAAAAATGTTATTGTTACAACTCAAAAAGAAAAAGAAACACAACTATGGGTTGGACTTTGTGCTTCAAATTCACATGCTGAAGTCTACCGGCAAGTAGGTTAGAATGCAACCTTTTTGGAAACAGGGTGATTAATTAATTAACATGAAGTTATACTGGAGTATGCTGGACCCCTAATCAAATGTGACTGAAGTCCTCTTATAAAGGGAAAACTTGGACCCAGACATACGCACAAGGAGAAGGGCATATAAACACAAAGGCTATAAGGTCTTTAATAGATCTTTTTGTTAATAGCTCTCAGAAGGAATCAACCCTTCCAACATCTTGATTTCAGACTTCTAGCATCCAGAATAGAGACAATAAATTTCTTGTTTATTCAGTTCTTTGTTATGGCAGCCCTTTAAAATCAATGCCCAATCCAATTAACTAGTTTGCAAAGGATGTAGATAGACATTTCTTCAAAGAACTGCAAATGGTCTATAAGCATTTGAAAAGAGTAATAATATCACAAGTAGTTAGGGAAATCAAAACCAAAATCACAAAGAAAAAACACTTCATATCTACAGGAGTTTTTAAAAAATAGGAAATTAGCAAGTTTTGGTGAGAATGTGAAGATATAACAGCCCTCACACATTGCTATTGGTAGTGTAAAATGTTAGACCCACTGGGGATGACTGTTTTTCAAAAAGTTAAATATGGAATTACCATATGGTCAAACAATTTCATCTCTAGTTATAAGCTCAAGAGAATTAAAAAGAAGTGTTCAAACAAACCCAAAATTATCATAGCAACACTCTTTACAGTAAGCAAAATATAGAAACAGCTTAAATATTTATCAAATAATGAATGAATAAAAACATAGCTATACAATAAAATATTATTCATTCAAAGAGGACTTTCACTTTTACTTGTGACTTTCACAGCCCAGAGTTTCAATTTCATTAAAAGACTGAGACCTAATTGTAGGATTTGGAAATGATTATCCTTCCCAAATATCTGATTTTCCTTACCTTCATCTCTCACCTTTTATTACTATAGGCTAGTTCCTTTACCAAGTACATTATATATGTCTACTCAGGAAAAAAAATCATGTATATGAACAGATTGAAAACACATCTTGAAGAACCAAGAAATCATCAAAAACACATGACAGAGATGTTGGAAATTCAGACTAGGAATTCAGAACAATAATAACCAATATGCTAAAGGTACTAGTGAATGAAGCATATAGTATAAAAGGATAAATGGGCAACCAGGTGCAGAGACACACACCTGTAATTCCAGATTCAGAGTGAGGCAGGAGGATTCCAAATTTGAGACTAGCCATTGCAACTTACTGAGACCCTCAACAACTTAGCAAGACCCTATCTCAAAATAAAAATAAACAAACAAATAAATAAAGCACTGAAGAGTGACACAGTGGTAAAGTTCCCTAGGTCCAATTCAATTACCAATACTAAAGAAAAGAAAAAGAATGGATTGGCAATGTGAATAGAAAGATGAACATAATAATAAGGTATAAATCAAAAACAATGATAGATTTTTATAACTGAAAAAAATGAATAACGCCTTTGATTTGCCTGTTAGTGTACCTGACACAGGTAAGACTACTTCTCTGTGCATGAGACTAACTCAGAGGAAATCTTCAAAAGTAAAAAGCAAACAACAAAAACTGGGGATAAAGGAAAATCAGAGCAGAATATCCAAGGAGTGTAGGACTAGGACTAGCACTGAAGGTATAAAATATGTGTAATAAGAATATTAGAAGGAGAAAGAAACAGGAACTACCAGAAAACAACAATCACTGAGATTTTGTCAAGATCAGACACCAAATGGGCAAGGAACAAATGCATGAAAACATTCATACTCCTTCTCGTTATTCTTCCACACATAATGTAAAAATGCTTGGTTTCCATGACTTGATCACCAAAGTATTCAAAAACCAAAGCATTAATTGATTAAAATAGACTGGTTGAGAAACAGCATTCAGACAGCAAGTATGTTTAGTACTGAGTATGCTAGTTCTTTCATAAGGAATACAGTGGAAAGAGATGATATGATTTTACTTATAATTGGATTTCCATCATGGTGCATGATATATCAAACAATTGCTACAACTTACATGGTAAATAAAATTTACATTTTAAAAAATTTTTGGTGAACCTAGGTTTCCAATCATTTTTTTGACACAGTTCTTTGATAAAACATATATTCAATCATAGCTATTTAAACTTTAACACATCAATATTCCTTGTGCATCAGTTACTATCGCTCTTCTCAAATGTTGTAATGGAATACCCAGGAAACCACTGTGCAGCTGCCTTTCTTTGGTGTACCATACGCACACATTATTAAGCCAAGTCCATCCTTGTTATCTGAAATATTTTATACGACTTCACCCCTTCGTTCTCATGTCCTATTCTGAATTCCATTAATTCTCAGAACTGGTGCTGTAAAATTATTTGATTAATAGGAATCATCAACTATTTAATTTGTATTGAAAGGAAAGCAAGTGAGACGTTAATACCAGAAAATAATAGCTACTATTCGGGAAATGAAATATATATATTTTTTTACTGAGCCAGTGCAAAAATGGTTTATATTTTGTATCAGCAGTATGTAATAAAACTTTGCATTAAATATTAAATATGTTGTAATTAGATTAATGGCATCAAAATCTAAATGATAATTTATAAATATATGTAAAACTATTTACTAAATTCAATAAAAATTCTTTAAAGCTTATTTCATATTGTTCCACAGTGAAAGAAATATGAAAACACAAGAATATGTGACTATGTGACTATTAGTCATTCATCAATATGATCCTGTAAAGAGACTCATTATCATTTTGCTCCCCCAAATTATTAAGATTATCTGAATATAATTGGTCTCAAAAATTCTTAAAATATACTGGAAGCTTTAATTTCTCTTAGGTGTTTGTAAATAAAATGTATTTTAGTATTGGATGACATTATGTTAAAATCTTTTTTCTGAAAAGAAGATACAAAGAAAAACCTGTTTAAAATTAATAAAATAAAGGTGAAATAAATAGTGCACGTATCAGAAATATCTATGTAAATACAATTCATTGAATTTCACCTTTAAACACAGTTTTAACTATTTCATTACATAACTGAAAATCGAAGAAGCCAGAAAGTTCTAAAATCCCACAATTTCCAAAATTAGGTATCATCATATTAATCCTAAGTAGAATCTTTAAATCTTAGTCCAATTTTCACTTTATGTCTGTTGCCAAAAATGTAGAATAAATTTACAGAAAGATGACTACCACTTGCTTCACATTAAAATGTTCCCTTAAAAAGAAAGACTTGATTTGAATACCAGAAAGGAAGATACTAAAGCACAAAAATTGCAATTTTTAGAAAAAAAAATGTAACTAGAAAATGAATCTCAAGCAAAAAGACCACCCAAAGAGTAGGAAAAATATTTACAATCACTATCTATGCAGATAAGTGAAAAAACAAAGGCAGGTATATACACTACTGTATTATTTATTCAAAACTTACATGAAAGTAGAGATCAGAAATGTCAAATGTTCTATAAATCTGAAAAACACACAAATACAAGCTTTTAAAATAAAATTCAGGTAGTTCGAAATTCTGGATTAGTTAAGTGAATTTGAAACATGATGTCTTAAACTCTGCAAATGCTTAGAAACAATATTTGTAATAAACTACAAATATATATTTTTATCATTATAGGCTAAATTTAAATTCAATATTTTTGGTGATAACTTAAATATAATTTACTTTATTTGGTACCAATATGTAATTTCCAAAATTAAAATACTACCTTTTTTTTTTTAAAAGAGCTGAGAATGTAGGCCAATAGTCAAGTACTTGCCTAGCATGGGTGAAGCTCTGGGTTCAATCCTCAGTACCACAACAAACAAACAAAAATAGATAGGGTTAAAAAAAAAAAAAAAAAAAAAAAAAACCTCAAATAAAGACATATGCATGTAAAAATATGCCACAATGAAAGTCAATATTTTCTACAATTAAAATGCACTAATAAAAAGGTCAATGATTTGTTCACAAACCAACAATATTTAAACATGAACCAGATAATTAAGTTCTCATTAATAGGTTTTAATTTAAGAGTTTTAGAATGTATAAAAGAGAAATTTTATGTTTTTCTAAATTCTACCACCTAGAAATAAACATTGGTAACTTTTGGCTGGTATATAGCCTTTATTTCTCAATACGTATTTCTAGGAAAAGAAAAATGATCATTGAAACATGGAGAAAGTAAGTTTCAAATAATTTTAAAATAATATATGCAATAAATACTGTTAGAATACAAAGTAATTAATTTATTTTTAAATTAACCAGGAATGAATTAAAGAACTAAAATTTAATGAGAAAATTTGACTCATTTTCAATAAATGATCAAAGATCTATCATCCCTATTCATTTTTGTGTTGCTGTAAGGGAGAGCAGTATACTCAGTAATTTACCAAAAATAGAAAATTATTTTCTCATGTTTCTGGAGCCTGGGAAGTACCAGATAAGTGCACCAGCCTCTATTTTTATTTTATGGTATTGTATTTGCAGTGCTGTGGATAAAACGCCTTGTGTGTGCTCAGTAAGCACTCTACCACCAAGTCACACCTTACTGCCCAAATGAGTGCTTATATAACAGCACCAGTCCCACTTATGAGAGTGGAGTCCTCATGGTCTAATGTTGGGGGCTATGCCATGCGGACTACACCAAGATGGCACCTGGCAACCAGCCAGAAGTTGTTTTGATCACATCGGTGGTGAGGAAGTCGGTTAACATAAGCACACTCAGGTGCTTTATCATTGGCCGTGTTCAAATGAGTCCACACACACAACACGTGCACAGGTGTTCCCGAGTGCTCCTGCTTCAGCCTGCTCGTTTTGGCCTTGCCATGATTGGGCAGCTGGCTCTTTGCCTGATCTTTGCTTAACTGGTGTGGCCCTGCCCTCCGCCTCCTGGAGGGAATATAAGCAGGCAGTAGGCGAAAGGCAAGAGGAAGCAGCAGCAAGCAGAAAGCAGCAGCAGTAAGCAGCAAGCAGGAGGCAGCAGGCAGAAGGCAGATGGCAGATCTCTGGGTGGAGAACTGAGAACACACCTCTAGGTTGCAGATCACAGATTGTAGTACGCGGGGCATCACTAAGAAGCACCTCAGATAGACAGCACCTTTAGCACGCACCTCTAGTATGCACCTTTAGTTCACAGGATGCAGGACGCACCTCTAAGAAGAAGCAGCAGAACTCTAAGAAGAAACAGATCTCTAATAAGCATAGAAGCCTGTCTTTCTCTAAAACTTCCTCTATAAGCAAAGCCTATCTTCCTCTCAAACCTTTCTTCCTCTAAAAACAAGTAAGCCTCTTTTCCTCTATAAGTTAGGGAACAAGCAAACAAGCAAGGAAGCAGCACAGGAATAAAAGTAGTTTATTTCCAGTCCACCTCCGATAAATACCTGCTCAATTGTTGCTGCAGGTGGTAACAAATATCCGGGGGGGTTGTTGCTGTGGGCCGGGACAGTCTACTCATGTCCTAAAGGTCACACCTTGCAACACTGTTGCAGTGACAACAAAAGTGTCATGTAAGTTTTAGAGTGCCAGCATTCAACCACAGCTCCATTCCTTAAGTAGTCTGTTTTAAAACCTGTTTGTTTATACTTACTCTACCCATTATATAAACATATACTCTATTCATTATATAATCATATATTTCAAATCAATTATGAAATATGTGGAAAATGACACACTTACACTTTCTCTCATCCATTTCTACCTCACCTCCTCCTTTGTCTCAGCAGTTTTACAATGTTTAAGTGCACAGTATTAAAATAACATTTTAAACCATAATTTCTAGCATTCTTCAGTTTGTGTGCTGGTGTACAAATGGATTGGATTTTCAACACCTTCACTCTTTTCATGGCTTCTCCATCAGTGGAACTTCTTTTTCGTGCATCCTTCAGTTCTCAGTGTTTTCATCAAATTTTTCTTTTCATCTCAAGCATGGCTCAAGGTAATTTGTTTTCTTATTGATCAGAGAAGAAGACAACTCAGCTACTTATAAACCTCTGACAACATTTTCTTTTCTGGAGAATTTGGGAGAAATTATCTCTACTCTTTAAAATTTATCATTGTACTGAAAAAAATCTAAAATTTTCTAAATGACTACCAATATCCTGAATGCTTAGTCATTTTACAACAATATATCTTGGTGATAAATCTTATGATATATATTAATATTAGTAGCATGGTATATAAATGTTTCTTCAGTAAGCTAAAATTTGAAGGTTTACTTTTTTCTGTCATCTTCACTGCAAACCCAATTATTTTTACATTGTATTTCTATTATCTATGTTACATAGAAATTATCTCATATTCAATATTTTAGTAACATTTAATTTCAAATAATAATTTTTGGGGTGATTTTCTAAAACTAACCCACCATGCTACTCAATTTGCTTATAGTAATATTTATTTTAATTACATTGCTTAAAAATAGCTTTTATATGTCTCTTTAAATTCTTCCCTGAATTCTACATGATAAAAATAAAACTTATTTTAAAAGATTAACAGCTATGGTAAAGCTAACCCTCATTAGATTGTAATTATTATTTAATATTGAAAGCACAAAAATGTATACATTTATTAACTCAGATCTATTGAGGTAGTTTAACACAAAGATAGAAATGACAGATACTAGGCCATACGCTGGTATATAACGCTGGTATGCCTTCAAAAATACATAAACTATTAATGAAATTAAGATTTTCTATCCTTATAAGGCTTGGAATAGCTCAAAATAGAGCTATCATGTAAAATCTATCAAGGGATTAGAAACTTTGTAATATTTCTTACAGTAATATTTAAAATGGGAATGTTTTGTGTTGGTGATAAACACAACTGTTTTCACTGATGTGTGTGTGTGTGTGTGTGTGTGTGTGTGCGAAAAGTGATCAACTTAGACATGTAGATGTGTGTATGTACGTCTGCATGTAGATTTATTTTCTAGTTCTGTCCCTTGAGAAGGATTAGAAGCAATGATAGTAGAAGGGAAGAAAGACTTTTTCTTTTAACCTCTTATGTTCTGTGTCTTGTTCATAGACTATAAGAGAAAAGCATGCACATTTGATATTAATATTTTCACATTTCCCACAGGCCTTTATATAAAGATGTCAAGATACAAAAGAAATGGATAGGCCCAAGAACTTCTGTATTATTTTACTCTAATAAAAATTGTGGGAAAAGTGACCTTTATGGTTTAGATATGTGATATCCACCAAATACTCCTGTGTGAGAAAATGCATGTTCAGAGGGGAAAAGATTAGATTATGATCTGTAACCTTATCAGTAGATTAATTCACTGATATGGATTTACTGGGCAGTAACTGCAGGTAGGGTATGGTTGGAGAAAGCAGGTCAGTGGGAGTGTGCTTTTGTGTATTTTATTTAGTTCTTGGTGAGCGGATCTCTTTCTCCTCTTCCTGGCTGCCATCTGCCCAGCTGACTTCTTCTGCTAGGCCCTTCTGCCATAATATTCTGCCTTTCCTCCGGCCCAAAGCAATGGAGCTGAGTCTACGGACTGAGACCTCTGAAACTGCGAGCCCCAAATAAACTTTCTCTCCTCTGAGTAGTTCTTGTTGGGTTATTGGTTATAGCAATGGAAAGCTGACTAAAACAGTGACTACAATATATATGGAGGAAACTAATGGAAGATAAGTTTTATTTTAGTATGTTTTATTCTATAGATTAATGTGAGCATTGGTTTCCTGTCTCCAGTGATAAACACGTCCTCCTTTTTCTGGTACAAAAGGGGCAGCATTCTTAAACAAAAAGTATGTCTTATTTTGGGTAAAAAAAAAAAATATGGAGTTCAGAAATGATTCCCTGCATTTGCTGTTTCTTAATAACCTTTAGCTCAAAATAATCAGTATGTCAAAGTGGCATGTTCTGGAGTTCTAATCTTCATCAACATTCAGAGGTAATGAACAACATACCAAGTACTACAATCATTGTTTAAATAAGTGGATCCAATAAGTGTTATAATAAGAGGATCTTGACTACTTAGTTAAATGTTTGATTCTCATGTCAGATGAAGAAAAATACAAAATTATTCTGTAACAAAAGTACAAAATTAGTCTTTGTGCTAGAAAGCAGGGAAAAGTTAAATGCATTGTGGTACATGCCCAAAGCCTAGCCTACAGTATCTGAAATCTTTTGTTGTTTCATCATAGTCCACAAGTACTGAGCCAATAACAGTTTTTTAGGTTATTTTGTGTGTTCCGTACTACTTCCAATAGTAAATTCTATTTGTCTCCATAGACAGACAACACAACATACTCATAGTTTAGAACAAAAGTTTGTATCCATCTAAAGTAGGTGATCCAATACAGTAGTATCAATCTGCAGTGTAAGGTACAGGATCTTTCAGTCATAGTCTCTGTTGAGGTCTATGTCAGGAAAGTCATGCATGATCCAAGATACCCAATCACATCTCTGTTTCATCCAGAAAAAAAGTTACCCTTTGCTTTAATTAATTAATTTATTTATTTTTGTAGCACTGATAATTTAATTTTTTCCAGAAGTTATGCTTCAGTTTTCTACATGATTCTTATTTGCAACAACTTGGTTATATGATCATACACAGTTACTAGTGGATAACTACTACTGGAGGTAGGAAATACACAGATTTTATGCTAAAAGATTAATTTATTTTTACTAAAAGATGATTTTATTACTAAAAACAATGATGAACAGTGATGTTAGGGAGAGTGAATAATGATACCTACTCCAATATTTATTCTTCATTTACTCAAATTCTTCAACATCATTTATTTAGATCTCTCAATTTATTAAAATCCATAAGGTGGCACTAAATATCCTTTTCTCAAAGATAGTTCTGTTATTCAATCTTCTTTAATTGGGTTGTTGTGTATACCTATTGCACAATTGTACCCCTGGGATCTTCAATGTCAATTATCCTATTTGTTTTATTTGATCAGCTTGCTGGTTTCATTGGGAAATGTCTGTTGTCTGTATCATTGCAACTTTTCTTATGAACTGATCAAATTTTTAAGAGAAATAATTTCCAAATTTTAGCTGTTTTTGAAATGATACTCTTTTCTAATTAGATTTGTTTTTATTTATTTTTAATGAGAATAATGGATCTCACCATTTTCTATCATTATATAGAAAGAAAGGAATAGTCACGTTTTACTATTTAACTCCTTATCAAACAGGTTTTCCATAATGCTCTTTTCTCCCCTGGAAATCTCTTCATCTGTTTCCACATAGTGTAGATTTATCCAATCTCTGGGGCATGTGAGTGTTCTGTGGAGTGTATTTTATTCCTTCTTAATGATTACCATTTTCAAATCTGAATTTAACTTCCCTAGGATGCTTAAGCTAATAATATCTTTAACTACCTTTTTCTTCCAAAAATTATTGCTATTATTTTTGCTACTATATTTATCCTTGGAGATGTATAACTTTAAAAGCATTCCTTATACTTATTTTATTGAGGTTTAGAAAATTAATAAAGATAAATGTTCAAACTACTGTCTTTAACTTGAAGCTATTTTTTTCTCATTTCTTAATTCAGAATAACAAAATAAAAATCATTACTGTTTAATAGATCAACACAAAAATCATAATTTCATCTAAATGTCAGTTGACTATTACACATATGGCATGAGTCATCTGGATTGGAAATGTTGTATTCCAAGCTATATCAAGTCTGAGAACAGAGGTTATACTCCTTCATCTTTTCCAGAAAGTTTGAGATATGTTTCTTATTCATGTCCTGCTAAGTCAGTGACATGATATCATCATAGATGACAAACAGATTACTACCTTGCAATTTGTCTTGAGGTTAATAATGACCAAGGCATTGTTTTTGAAACAATCCAAGATTTCCTAGCAACACCATTTTTAAAAGTTCTCAAAGATGAATATGAATCATTATAGTGTCTTTAATGAAAAAAAAGAGTATCAAGTGTTGGCCTTTGATGATGCCTATCCCTTAGTGGTATTTTCCTCCATTATTTATAAATGCTTTGATTCCAAGCCAAATAAATCAGGTTTACACCTTTCTGTGGAATACCTGTGCTTACCATGGTTTAACTGCACAGCAACATTATCTGAAAAACAAACACTTGATATTTTTCGGCTAGTCTAACTTGAAATTGGAAATTTTTGTCTTAGTCTTCCTTTTGAAAAAGCAAATCACAAGGTATTTGCTGTGACTTTGAGGCATTCACATCTGGGTTGAGGCATAAAAAATGAGAAAAGGAAGCAATTCTTTCTTCAGAAACCTTTATTTTCTAAACTATTTATCTATCTACTTATTATTTTAGAAGAAGGAAGCAAAGAAGACATTATTATTATATCTCATTATCCAGCCTTGGTCACATATATAATTAAAGTCCAATTGAAAAACAAAATAAATTAGATTGCATAAACTCTTCCTGAGCAATTACAATTTACCCACTAGATTGGAGTAGGAAAACTTGCTGCATGAAATGAAAGAATACCACCCTCTCTCAAAAAAACTTGAGACACAATGAAGTGTAAACAAAGCAGGAATATCTTCTGAGATCACAGACAACATATTACAACACCCAACAGAATTTTGAAAAAAATATACATTTTTAATCTATGTATTCAAGACAAACCTAAAGAGTAATTATGCTTAAAATACGTAAAAAGTGGAAATTATGAATTACATGTTTATTACTTTATTTTGCTAAAATTTTTGTGTATCTCTCATATTTGCTGATAAGCATATTTATTAATAAAATATATTAAAAACAAAATATGAAATATACCAATTAAATATATACTTAAGTAACATTGTGAATTGTGGGGAATAAGTATCCACGTAGGAAAATCAATCTCTGTGTAATTGGTAGATTGTATAAAAAAGTACCATGATTTAATAAGTACAGCAAAGACTTTACATTTGTTTACATTTTGTAACTTTAAGAATTATGGTTTATTTTTGGCTGTGACAGTCATTAAACCAAATGTTGAAATAAATTAATTTTAATTCAGATTTTGAGTATATTTCATCACAAAGCATTAAAGATTTTAATAATGAAGTCTATTCAAACAAAATGTTGCTCTGAAATGTATTAAAATACAAATAAACACTTGTAAACTATAAATATTGTGATAAGAATATTGTGATATTGTGAGAATAAGATTTTGTTACATTAAAACTATTATAAAATAGCATTTACTTTATTTTCTATGCACCTTACATGATGCATGATATTAATTCAGTCATAGCTAAAAGAAAAAAATAATATATGAAGCCAGAAGGATCTTTATGCCCTAATGTGAAGTTTAATACCTAACCTTGAAAGAAAAGGTAACAGTTTATACAAGTGATTGGAAGAGGCAAATGCATTAACCAACCAGTATCTATTATTTGCTGTGAAGGAAAGTTCTATTTATATTATCAGGAGAAATTTTTTTGAAATCTGCTAAAAGACAAAAGGTTTTTTTGAAGAAAATGTATCTGTGTTCAAAAAAAGTTGACACTTCAATTGACTTGATACCATAGGAGTCTAAAATTTACCTAAAAAGATCCTGCACTTTACTGAAATGAATCTTTTAGGATACATTTCCCCATAAATTATAACCTGTGGTTGCTTTAGGAATTATTTTTACCAATCAAGTATGAGCTCCTTTATTTATTGCTGAAAATTCTATTAGTATGAAAGAATTATTCAAATCCTGGTAGAATAATTTAAATAAAATGTAGAATCTTAACTTGTCACTTTATATATGTCATGTTCTAAAAACATATTTTAATAATATACTGATAAAACTGTAAATGCAAATTTTTTATTTAAAAGTTACACATTTATTTTGGGCAATGGAAAATTTATTTTGGCCAATGGAAAATGTTTTCTAGTGAAATGTACAATCAAAATTCTAAAACCATCAAACTGAAAGAATTTGATTTTTTTTTCATAAAAATAAGCAAATAATGAATTACCTGAAAAAAAAAAAAAAAACAAGAACACTAGCTCATTTCCAATGGCTCCAAAATAAAATAAAATAAAATACCAAGGAGAAATATAACCAAAGAAGTGAAAGATATCTACAGTGAAAATTGTAAACATTAATGGAAGGAATTGAAGAGGTAACAAAGAACTGGAAAGATAATTTGTATTTGTGCATTAGGAGAATCAATATTGTTTAAAAAAAATTAATGAAAGCTGAATCCAGATTCAAGCCATCCCTATAAAAATAATATTATCATTCTTCATAGAACTTAAAAAAATATAAAATTCATATGAATGCTCCAAAAATACCCTAAATAAACAAAGCAATCTTGAGCAAACAGAACAAAGCAGGAGACATATTATTTGACTTCAGAATACACTACAAAGCTATATTAATTAGAATAGCATGGTATTGGCATAAATAGATGCATAGACCAATGGAATGCAATGGAAGACATACAAATAAACACAGATGTCTTGAGTCAACCAATCTTCAGGTGATAAGAACATCTATTAGGGAAAGGATTGTCTTCCATAAATGATTCTGGGGAAATTGGACATTCACACGCACAGCAAAAAAAATTGATCCCTATTTCTCACCAGTTAGAAAAATCAACTGAAAAAGAATCAAGGCCCCAAACTATGAAATGACCAGAAGAAAAAAGAATAAATGCTTCTGGACATTTGAGTAGGCAAGAATTTTCAACTAGATCCAAAAATTAATATTGGTAAAATTGCAAATACTTCAGGATGACTAAAATCAGTAGTATGAAACTCTGTGAGGTATCAGTTTATTACATACTGCTGTAAATTGAAAGGAAAAATAAAAGTAGTTTCCTATTAGAATTTTTTACCTTAATGTGATGAAAATTTTTTGCCAAATGTTCTGGTTAAATTTTATGCATCAACTTTGCCAAGGGATCATAGTCAGTTTTTTGGTCAGTATTAGACCAGGTTTTAACATGAAGATATTTTAGAGATGTGACTAATATGTTAAAACAAAATAGTTTATTTCCACAATCTAGGTGGAACTCATTCAATATACAGAAGGCCTAATGGAGAAAAAAAAAAGCAAAAACAAAACAAAATTGATTTTTCTGAGAGAAGGAGGAATTCTACCTCAAGACTATAACATAGAAATCCTTCCTGAGTTTCAATTCTACTTCCCTACCTTACAAGCTTCAAATTTGAGAATGAAAAATTAACTCTCATCTGAGTTTCCAGTCTGCCAGCCTTCCCTAAAGAATTTATACTTGCCAGGGCCTATTAATGTGTGATCCAATTCCTTAAAATAAATATATATGTATATTGATATATCTATCTTTATCCGATTGGCTCTGTTTCACTGTAGAATCTTAACTTACAGATTTTGGTACTAAGATGGATCTAGAAGAACAAAACCTGAAGAATGAGGGTTTTTGAATTAGTTCTAATATTTCTGTAATAGACTCATTAATCTGATTCTTTTTAAAGACATCAATTATTCTATTTTAAATGGTAAAGGGACACCAATAAACTATGACAATAGAAAAATGCATCATCATTGGATAATCTTAATCAAATACTTAAGGAAGAAGGTTTTGGATGACTATGTATTTCGTTTCTTAGAATATTTTATTTTCAATCTAATGAGCATAATGCAATTGGTTTTTGACCCCTATCAATGATGAACAAAGTGTTGAAAGGAAAGAATAAACTCAGGGCTTCAAGTTCCCAGCATGAAAGTCTTTATTTCTGCCCAGAAGGCAAACCTTATCTCCTGTAGCCATGGAGATGAAATTTCTAAAAACAAAACCCAGAGTCTCATCCTGCCAGTGGCTGAAGTACAAGGCAAATTGAATTTGTTACCTTGCAGGATATCTACTTTTAAAGTAACTACACTGATTGGGCAGGGATGTGGTCCTGAAAATGGGAATGGAACACAGAGGCAGATTCTAGTGTAGGATACTGAAACTATAAATTCTGCTGAGCCCCTGTCTGATAAAGACAAACCTACTCAGCTGAGGAAATTGTAATGTCTTTCCTTTAGATAATTGCTTTATGAGATGCTGCTAATCTTTATCAGGATGCAGCCTTACCAACCCTCTTTCCTGTTGGACCAATAACTAGACTTATGACCCAGACTAAAATGTGAGGTACAAAGTATGATTCATGAGGAACTGTGCTACATGACAAAAGAACTACATGATATTTCCAATTCATACAGCCAGAAATCTAAGAGATGTTCGTGAGATAATATTGGAAAAACATAAATTTGGATCTGACCAAAATTTTTGGTATGGGCCTACTAAACGGAGATTCTGAATTTCATGTTGCATTTTGAAGGACTAGAAAGGTCTGTAACAGCTTGTTTTCTTGGAGGTTAAACTATAAACCAAAGGTAGCCTACACCAATTATGTTGAACTGACCTAACTATTTTAATAGACTGTAGAACAAGTTGTACAAAAGCTTAGGGAGATTGGGATATTAGAGTGGATTTGTTATACAAGCCATGTATACAGACCCTGGGAGAAGACAACTTTCCTTATAACTGAGAAAAAAGTTGGTGAAGGAAGTAAGAAATTACGATGGGGATTGCTGTCACTGAGCTGGTCTCCTTAAAGACAATGGGGATGATTGCTTGTCAGGTTGGTAGAGGTAAAGTGGTGACACCTAATTACAAAAGATAATGCAGATGTGTTTACCATTCTGTCTTTAGCAGAATCAAAGCAGCAATCAGAATATTTTGGCTCATGGGACTGTATGGCATTGGCTAGTTAGTTGATCATGGTATTCCTAGGAGAGAAAAAGATGGGTACCTAATAAATTCTTACTTAATCTATATAAGTATAAGCTCTGATCAAGTGAGCAGAAGTCACACTTAAATCTCTAAAACAAAGCCATAGTCCTTTAATCAATCCCCAGATTCAAATCTGTTATGTAGAACTGAGCACCTTGAAGCACAAGGAAAACAGGTCCCCTTAAGGAAGAACCTTAACACAGAGAACTAATTTTATACTGCTAACATTCTCCACCTTCCATACAAGCTCCTAAAATCTTTTACCAGAGTGACTGTAAACTGGGGAAAGAAAATAACTGGACATTCTGGGAATTTTTAAACTGATGCTAATTCCAGAAGATCTAAAATATCATGATGATTTACTAGTCAGACTAAGAGCTTAAGGAAATCAGGTACTCAATGGAATTTTAGTCCAAGTACATCTTATAGTAAGATTAGTTTGTCCTCAAGCCCATCCTATGATTATTTCCAGTTGCAAAGTGCATAGTTGAAATACTCATACTCAGAAACTGACAGAATGCCCAACATAGTCACTCTGACCAGTACAGTGAGGATTATTATGGTGGAATAGGTCAAACCAAATCCATTAGAACTGCATCTCTATAGAAAAAGAATAAACAAAAAATAATGTCTTTTTCCTAGTGGGATTGCAGAGATCAATGCCACCATCAAGGCCTTGAAGAATACAGTGGTGATCCCTATCACATCTCCACCCATTATACCTTTGGGGCCTGTGCAATGGAGTTATGAAGAGGAAGAAAAGAAAATGAAGTGACAAAGGTATGCTAGGAAAATACTATATAACAAATTATCAGCAATTTAGCACATGAAAACAACACATATGTATTATCTCAGATTTTATGCATCAGAAACTCTGTCATATTTTCACTTTACTCTCTGCCCAAGGCTTCATGATGCTGCAATCAATGTGTAAGCTTTTATCTCCTTTGAGACTCAGAATTCTTTCAATGCTCCCTTGTTATTTGCACTGACTACTAATTCCTTTTGGTGATATTACTCGGGATTGTATATTTTGCCAGTTCTCACCTGGGGTTTTCTGAGACCCTTTGGACTCTCTTTTTGCCATCTGTCTCATTCCATACATCTCTAAAGCATAGCAGAAGGATTTCTCTCTCCTTAAATCTCTGACCTTTTTTAAAGGCTCACCCAGAATAATCTTCATTCTGAATAACTCAAAGTTAGCTGGCTAAAAGCATTAATTACTTTTGCATAATCCCCATGCCACATAATGTAACAGAATTCTGGAAGTGATATCCCAACTTATCCAAGAGTCATGTTCACACTCAGTGGGAAGGGGTTGCATGGAGCATGTACACCAGGGGCTGGGAATCTCAAGACTTTCCTATATTCTGTGACAGAAAAATATAATGCTGAGATAAGTATTTAAAACACAATAGGAAAATAATAAAATCAATTTTTTTCTTTTAGAAATAAGAACAGTTAAATGGGTAGAGCTATATCATTGTCCTAAAGAAATATTTGAAAGTTTGTGATAACTATGACCTTAAGTTCTGATAGATTTATTAAAATAATATCTTTTTAAATATAAAATTCATAAAAATAAGACAATATTGATTTGCAGTAAGATTGCTTACTTCAGAAATAATGTAAGATGATGTGAGGAATTTCAGTAGCATTGATAATTAGGGATGTGAATGGAGGAAAGGGATAAAATGAGTTATCCAAGGTTTTATGGCACACAGAATGACAAGAAGAGAGCAATACAGAAAAAAATTGTTGGTATAAAGAGATATTTAGTGTATGGGTGGAATAAAATTATCATAAAATGTGTGTGTAAAAATAATACAAATGTATTATCTCATGTATTCTGGAGGTCAAAAATCCAAAATGGTTCTCACTAGGCTCAAACCAAACTGTCATCATTTCTATGTTACTTCTAGGTGCTCTAGGAGAGAATCAGTTTTATTTCCTTTTCAACTTGTTTAAGCATCTACTTCCCAGGATAAAATTCTCTTCCATTTTCAAAATCAGCAAAAGTAGTTTGAGTTCCTATTATACCCATTTATCATAACTCCATCTTCTGTCTCTCTTCCAAAATAAAGAACCCTTATGATTGTATTGAATCCACTTGTACAATTCCAGATAATCACTGATTAGCAAAAAATTTGATCTGCAACACTAATTTCCCTTTGCCATATAAGATTGCATATTCACAGCTTCAGAGAATTAGGCTATAGGAATCTTAGTGTGTTTATTATTCTGTCTACCACAAAAAAAAAAAAATAGAGAAACCATTCATATCATAAATATTTTGGTTTATTTTACTTTTTGTTAGTTAACTTTATGTGGCTGTGACGAAAATAT
The DNA here is from genome assembly GCF_902686455.1 of Sciurus vulgaris. Taxonomy (NCBI): domain Eukaryota; kingdom Metazoa; phylum Chordata; class Mammalia; order Rodentia; family Sciuridae; genus Sciurus; species Sciurus vulgaris. Next base: position 120,890,771 of record NC_136469.1, on the reverse strand, counting down.
CTGACAATAACAACTTAGAGACTGTGTCTTCTTTCTGCCTTGAATATATATCACTTGTTTTACTCTGAAACCTTTTCACTCTCCATGATGTCCAACATTCTCCTAGAATATGTATTTTTTTATTTTACCCCAAATGGTGTCTCCCCTTTATATAGTCCTCATTGTTCTGTGAATTTGTATCTGCTTTCCAAAATAAATCTATTTTTCTGGAAAAAATAAAAGAACAATTTAGAGGAGGTAAAGTTTTCTTTGACTCACAGTTTCAGAGGTACAGTCCATGGTTGACTGACTATTCTTCTGAGGTGAGAGAGTAGATGATGAGGCAGGGAAGCTTTGTGCTCATGGCAGCCAGGAAAAAGAGAGAGAGAGAGAGAGAGAGAGAGAGAGAGAGAGAGAGAATATAAGAGAGAAAGAAAGGAACAAAATATAACCCACTAAGGCATGCCTCCAATAACGTACTTTCATCAGCCACCTGCCTACAGTTACCACCCAGTTATCCATTCCAATTATTAATCCATCAAATGTATTAATCTGCTGATTATGTTACAGCTCTCATAATCCAATAATTTCACCTCTGAACATTTCTGCATTGCCTGACTCATGAACTATTCTGGGGACACCTTGAAATGGAAGTTTTGAGATGAAACTCAATTCACTGCTTCTGCTGGCAAGTAGGGTCTACACCAGCTGCAAGTCTCTTCAGTGGAGAAGTGCTGCAGCTCTTAAAGGTAGGCCATGCCCTCCAGTGCTGCAGGAGACCCCAGTGGCTCAGCATCAATGTCTTCTTTTTTAACTGTTCAGGGTTCTTGTCTTGTGAATTTGAACAATGAACACCACAGACTAGGATGAATGAGTATAACAGCAGAATTTATTAAAGAAGAGAAACAGGAACAGAACTCTTGCAGTCCATGGGGTTTATACAGCACTCAGTTCATTGCTATTGATCCAAATTTATGTTAATTAGAGCTTGGAAATATACTAAGTTTATTGGTCAATTGTTGAGTCCCAACTTTCGTTTGAATCTGCCCCACTTCAAGTTTCTTATGGCCAATGAGCAAGTGGGAGGTTGAGGTCATCAGATGGGGATGCACTACTGGTGGAATGTGCTTCTACAGAAGATATCCTCACTGGGTTGCAGGGTGATGACTCAGTGCCCTTCAGTCCTGGCTCGCTGCACCTCAGGCCCACTGTGTCAGTATGGCGGGCTCCATACTGCCACATGCTCCAACCCATTTGGGCTGCACTCTTCCACCATACTCCACTGCTGCTTCTCAGCAGGGACCAGTGGGCTGGCTGCATGCTTGCAGGGAGCCCTATTGTTCCTCACTTTGAAGAAGTACCCCTAAGTGCTGTTAAGGGAAAGGGTTCAGGCTACTTTAGGCTGAAAGGGACTTTGACAGGAGAATCATAGTCAGTCTCCCACAGGTCACATCTGAGGGCTTCAAGTGGAAAGGGAGCTTGGTTTTGAATTCCATGTGTAAGGCCATTTGAAGTTAAACTTCTGATGTATCAGGGAAGTCCTGAGTTCCAGGGCAGCAGTTGGTGGATGACAAGGTGATTCATACATAGGGTAAATATCATGTTAAGGCAACAATGAACACAACAGTAACAACTACCACAAAAGCAATCTATTAGTCTCTGAAAACCAAGACAGGTAGCTTATTAAAGAAATGTGGTACATATGAGATGGACTATTACTCAACTTTAAAGAAGAATGAAATTATGGCATTTGCTGATAAATGGATGGAGTAGAGAATATCATGCTAAGCAAAATTAGCCAAACCCCCCCAAAACCAATGTTTTCTCTGATATGTGGTTGCAAATTCACAATAGGAGGCAGTGGGGCATAGTAGGGAACAATAGAGTTACTTTATATTGGGTAGAAGAGAGTGAAGGGAGGAGAAGGGGTATTGATCAAGGAATGATAGTAGAGTGAAACACATTATTACCTCATGCAAATATATAACTGTATGACCGATAAAACCCTACAATATGTATCATCAGAAAAATGAGAGATTATACTCCATTTATGTATAATCTATCAAAACGTGTGAATGCATTCTCCTGTCATGTACAACAAATTAGAACAAATTAAAAACATTTAAAATAAAACTTAAGCTGGGTTCTAACATGTCACTGATTTGAGTGGAGATCATATAAGATTTTAGAAACATTAAGAGTTGTTGGATATATATATATATATATATGACAAATAAATATATGAAATAAATCTTTACAGGAAATAAAAATTTGGTAGATTTTGCCAGATATAGCTGACAAAAAGGAAATTACATAGTATCTGTAACACTTTGGAAATTAAAATATAGATTATCCCAGATTTTTATGTTATGACTTAAACAGAAAGAACATGTTCAATCGGGAATATTAGGACTAAAATCTGTCAGCCATTGGTAGACACTGAAATTAAAGGTTCTGATAGCCACTTGTCAGGTATGGGGTCAAGTTCACTTCTACAATCACCACCACTGAAACTCCAGTTAGACAAAACAAGACTGATGGAAAAAATATTAATTTAGATGTGTAAGATTAATGACAAATTCACCAAGAAAACTGAGCTCAAAAGATAGGGATTTCCTAAGAAAAGAAATCATCATAATTACTCTAATAAAGGAGTACATGGAATGTATATCAGATCAGATATATTTAGTTCTTTCCCTTGGTCTCCCCTTTGCAGAATTCCAGAGTACAAGAAAGTTTATAACCATTTGGATTTTAAAGTAACACCTTTTTCTTTGGTCTTAAATTACTTTGGGTAATTGCTTGTGCAAATCTAACTGTAAAATGGTGTTCTAGTTTGTTTCCCTTGGGCCATCTATCCCTGTGCTCCAACTGGTATTTGGATAAGACTTAGAACAGAAAAATATTGGCATTTCTTCCCTGGGTTGGAGAGTCAAAACAATCCCAGTATATGAGTGCTTGTGCCAGATGGTATATTACCCATTTGAAAGGCAAGGGGGAAGAAGCCATCCTTTGACATCCCTCCATTTTCTGAACCAGATTGGGTCATCCCTTGATCCCCTGGGTATCTCAAAACCATTGGCAACCTTCCCTTGATGCCTGTTGATTGGATTAGTTGCTCTTACCAATACAATATCCTTAAAGTTTCCTGTGATTATCAAAACATGAGTGTCCACATAGCGAAGACTGCTAGCTGTATTAGTCACTTTTACCAGCACGAAGTACTCAAAATTTCCTTTATTTCATGTAATCCTCAAAATTTAAGTGACCAAGTATTGCAGACTAATGAAGATTTGGGATGGCACCTTACAAATGCATACTCCAATCCCTTTTCCTTCTGTTATTTCTCTCTTAAAATGAGAGGCACTGGTTTTTCTGTACTGTGTTTACCATAAATTATGGAGGCTATAGATGGGGTTGCATGACCTGGGTGAATTCAAATTGTACTAAGGGAGAGACATGTCACTGAGGGTCATGTGCCCTGGACAAGTTCATAGTCTTTCCTGATGTATTTGCCATTATACTCATTCTTAGAGCCACTGAAGTCCTGTTCCATTTGCTGTAAATATTGAATCTTAAATTGCTTGAGAGTCTTTGTTTGAATTAAATTTGTTTTTCTTTCAAATGTCACAGTTTGGAAACCCAGATAATTGGACATTCCTTGTGGGTAGATGCTTACCAGACACATTAGGATTTGGGTTCTAAAATCTTCTTAAGAACTTGGAAATTCTCAATGACCTTATCCATGGGTGCTGTTGAAACAGCTGGGGTTCAGAGGAGTATAAGAAACTTGAATCTATATGATTCATACTGTGCATGTGAGAGAGAGAGGGGGGTGCAGAGAGAGAGAGAGAACAGGAACAGACCACTTGGATGATGCCCTGGGAATTAGTGGGTTGCCTCTTTCCTAAAGAACTCGGATCAGACTAAAGCTTTGTTTCAGAATTCAAGATATGATGGGTGAGGGCACCTTCCACCATTGAACCAAATCATTGTGGAAGTGAAAGAAAGAAGTGGACACTTGATCTGGTATGTCGATCTGCTTCTTATTCTATGGAGAGAAGCTGAAGAAGAGCTTGACCAACATTCCTATGTAAGGGACCAAGGGAATTAAACAAGCCTTCTTCAGTAAGCTTGTCCCTTGTGCCTTTAGACTGGTGGCTGATGGGTGCCTAGTATTTTTGATAGAGAAAGATGTTTCTGAAAGAAGTATAGAATTATATGGCGCTGTGGTTGTGGCTCAGTGACAGAGTTCTTGCCTACCATTTGCAAGGCACCGGATTCAATTCTCAGCACTGCATATAAAAATATATAAAATAAAGGTCCATTGACAACTAAAAAAAAAAATAAAAATAAAAAAAAAGAAGAATAGAATTCTAGAAAAAAAAGGGACAGTTTCTCTGGTACATTTCACTCATCCTTCCCAAGTGTCCCTTCATGGTTGCCAAAAGATGAAACTAAAGTTTTGAGATCAAACTCAATTCACTGCTTCTGCTGACAGGTGGGATCTGCACAAACTGCAGGACTCTGCCCTGGAGAAGGGTTGCAGATCTTAAAGGTAGGCCATGCCCTCCAGTGTTGCAGCAGAACCCAGAAGCACACTACCACCTTCTTTCATAGTTCAGGGTTCTTATCTTCTGAATTTGAACAGTGCACTCCACAGATAGGTTGAATGTAACAACAGGATTTATTAAAGAACAGAAACTGGAACAGAAATCTTCCAGTGCAAGAGGGGAACAATAGTGGATAGTCTCTCTCTGAGTGTGCTAGTTTAGGGGTTTGTATAGTACTTGGCTCACTGCTATTGGTCCACACAAACTACTTAGGGCTTGGAAATGTATTAATGCTATTGGTCATTTCTTGAGTCCCAACGTTCGTTCAGGTCTTTCCCATTTCCATTTTCTAATTTTATTTAATTGTTTAGACATACATGACATAAGAGTGTATTTTGACATAATATACATACATGGAATACAACCCATTTGAATTAGGATCCCATTCTTCTTGTTGTACATATTGTGGGCTTACACTGGTTGTGTGTTCATATATGAGTAAAGGAAAGTTATATCTAATTCTTTCTACTGTCTTTCCTATTCCCATTTCTCCTTTGTCTAGTCCAATGAACCCTTTATCTTTTCTTCACTATCCTCCTTTATTTTGGGTTAGTATCCATGTATCAGAGAGAACATTTGGACTTTGATTTTTTGGGGACTGGCTTATTTTGTTTAGCTTGATAGTCTTCAGTTCCATCCATTTACATGAAAATGTCATAATTTCATTCGTTTTTATGGCTAATATTCCATTGTGTATACATAACAAAATTTCTTTATCTATTCATCTGTTGAAGAGCACTTAGATTGGTTCCATGGCTTGGCTATTGTGAATTGAGCTACTGTAAACATGCATGTTTCTGTGTCACTGCAGTATGCTGATTTTAAATCCTTTGGAAATATACCAAGGAGTGGGATAACTGGATCAAATGGTGGTTCCATTCCAAGTTTTATAAGTAATTTCCATACTGCTTTCCATAGCAGTTGCACTAATTTGCAGTCCCACCAGTATGGTATGTTCATTTCCATTTTCTTATGGCAGATCAGGAAGCAGGAGGTTGAGGTCCTTGGATGGGGCTGCAGCACTGGTGGTGTGCACTTCTGCAGCAGGCATCCCTACTGTGTTCTTGCTGTGCTACGCAGGGTGACAGGTCAGTGCAACTTGGCTCACCTCAGCACTGGATCAATGCACCTCAGGCCCACCATACCCATATGGTATGTTCCATGTTGCCACTTGCTCCAATCCACTTGGGCCACCACTTCAATGTTCCACCATGTTCCTCTGCTGCTTCTACACAGGAACCAGTAGGTTGGCTACATGACTTGACATACAGGGAGCCATGTCAATATTCAAACTCTAACAAACTTATTGTGAGTTATTTAATGTTGTTTTGTTGTACTAGTTTATTCTCATGGTACTATGACCTTCCTTCTCACTCATCTTAATTCTATATTAATATATTTGACATGTTTTCCATCATTTTAATAGTTACTATGTACTTTTCATAGAAAAATTACTATAATTTTGCCTCTTTAATGTTGAAAACAAATTCATAAGAAAAGCTTCAAAGTCTAATAGTTGCATACTAAATAAAAAATAAATTTCCAGTATGATTTGTGATGTCTATCATCACATGATATATCTTATCTTTTGAGTTATCCTCATGGAATCTTTATATAAAACAGAAAAAATATGTGAACAGTCTATATGTCACTCAAATTCTTTTATTACCTATCCTTTTTTTTTAATAAGTAAGTTACTGGTACTACAAGTTTATATTTTGTCAACATAGGAATTATTTTTGTGTGGGCATTCACCTCTGAACATAAGCATCACAGATGTCGGCAGGTGAATTTTTAATGTTTTATATTTTTATTTTTATTTTTGCAAGTGAACAACTCTATACACAAAGTAAGAGCCTCATTAAAATTTATTGTTTTTGCAAGGTCAAAAAGAAAAACCAGTCAATTCAAATTATGTCTATTGTAGACTAGAAGTAATATGTTATTAAATAACTCCTAGACTCCTTCCCTGAACATTTTATTTTGAAATGTTAAGTGTAAATGACAAAAATGCACATATTACCTGTTCCCCAAACCATTCAGTTATAATTTTAAAATCTAAGTATGTGTTATTTATCTTAAAAATAAAAGAACATCTTTGCTATCAAAATGATTTTACTCCTATATGTTTTATTGAAATGATAACCAAATAGGAGATTTTATAATACTCATTCTATGATATTAGTTCTTTCTGGTATCAAGGGATTTCTGAAAATCCAATTATTAAATGTCTGTGAAAATTTGTGATGATATAAAGGGGACTCTTGAGGAATTTCTTTGACATCCAGGAATTATAAGAACCAAGGATTTAGGGACAAGAACTATAAGTGCTTTTAGAAGAAATAATTTTAAAATCTAAAGTTTTTTCCTCTTGTGTCTCTTTTTATGTGCATTCCCATCAATTCTTTCTCTGTCTCTGTACTTTTATTTTTTTGTCTTTGTATATCTATATCTTATACAAGCATATTTCCTTAACCTCATCCAAAATCTCCATAGTTTCATGTTGCATGTATCCCGTGGTAACTCCTGAGCAGCATCATAACAATTACCTTGAATATATTTGTTCATTCAATTCCTTTGTGTATCTATCATATACTAGTAACTGTTGAAAAGTTTTGAAGTATGTTAATGAAGTAAAACTAGAATCTTGTTCCCATACCTTTTGTTCCAATGGGGAGAGACAGGAACCCAGCAATAGACAATGAATATCAAACCATACATTCTCTCAGGAAATAATGAGCACTATGAAAGAAACTAGAGAAGGCTTTGGTCATCAGCAATGGTTTGAGAGTAAGGTACTATTGAAGTCAAATGATTAGGGAAATTGTCATTTGTGTGTATGCTCAGGTTACTATAAAATTCCTTATTTTGCTGAGATATTTGGGTAGTTTATATGGTACTCTCCAAGAAGTCATGCCCCATCCACATATCTATGAATTGTGAATTTATAAACATACTAAACCATGCATTTTCTAATAAAGGTACTCTTTAGAGGAGACCTCTCCTATAACAAATATGTGTGTATTCATCAAGATTTTTTGCAAATTTACAAAGAGATTGAGATTATATTGAGTTATATAATCTAGTCATACAGGCTAGTCTTTTTGCATGTTTGTATGTGGACATATATTTTCAATCATCTGGGTAAATACCTAGAAGCAGGACTGTTTACCATATGGTAAGTAGGCATATGCCTAAGTATGAGCATACTCATTTCCAGTCACCTACAAAGAATGAATCAGAGAAAATTGAGCATTCTGACTGGTTCCTTGTTTCTCTGAAGTGCTTTTGCTGAAACAAACAAAGGACTTTTAAGTCACCTTGTCAGTAAATTAAATGAGCAGTAGCTTCCCATGCCTCCTTAAGCATATGACCTTGCCCCTGAAAGTTCCTGCCTAAAAGTCAAGAGTGTATTTATGTTGATGTGATTAACAAAATTCTTGGTCACTGGCAACTGAACTCAATCTCCTGCCCCTCTCTCCACTCTCTTACTGTCAATTCATCTCCCCCAGGTCAGGAGATGAACTGAAAGTATAACCTATAATAGACATGTGCAATGGGGATATAAGGTTAAGGGGATATTGTCACCCCTTTTCCTTTTTCCTATCCCATCTAATAAGTTCATGCCTGTTACTATGTGTGATTCATCAGGAATCTCTCCTTTGTGATGGGAAGAACCAGTAACCAAGGACCACAATGGCTACATTGATGATGTAGGCCCTTGCTTTGTAATAGCTGAAGGATTTTTTTTCCACACAATAATTTATAAGTGTGAGTGTTTTTTCAAGTTATTGTATTTAATTTATGTGGGTTTGGGTGATACTGTGATTATTCTGAATAAAAATTATTATTTAATATTCTTACTAAAATATATCCAAATATCATTCTAATTATGAAATGATAAATATATCTCTCTGATCTATTCATCTTCTTTCCTCCCCTCTTCTTCTTTCCTTCCAAACTATCCTCCCCATCTCCTTCTCTCTCTCTCTCTCTCTCTCTCTCACTCTCTCTCTCTCTTTCTCTTTGATCACCTAAATTATTGATCTCCCTCTGTGATCATCTCTTTATCTTCTAAGTTTGGGTAGGTTTTTTTAGAGTCTTTTTATGTGATAAGTTGGAAACCATTAAGTACTTACTCTTTTATTATAGTATCTTTAAGTAATGTCAATATATTCTGCAGGGTTAAATTTCACATTCATATTTCATATTTTCTTTGTTCATTTCAAATGCCTCAAAAATAATTCTTTCTTCATTTATTAGTTTTAATTTAATCTGTAAATGTAAAAGTTGTCCTCTAACCTGTTTATTCTTGTTTTATGCATTCAAAAACCTGGGCTGCTTTGGTAATTTACATAAAGAGATTTTTTATTCTCATTTCTAAATGTAGCTCCTTATTTTTAATCATGTGATGTCTATATGCTTCTTGAGAAGTTTATCATTCTTTCTTTGGTAGAACTGTTTTTTTTATTTGCCTTCTAGGTAGGGGAAGTCCATTTGCTTATCTTTTTTCCACTATAATTTTTTTCTTTTCTATCATAAGGGCACTGAGCTAGGTTTAACAGCAACTTCTAGAGTTGCATCTTTTACATGCAATAAAGAAAAATAAATAAAACCTCAGGTTTGTTTTTAAAGCCACTTGATATAATTTTCATAATTTAAAATGTATTTTATTTCTACTCATCAAACAAGAACGAAGAAAAAACATAATGTAGCACAAATAATAATTATAGGCAAATTATAATGCTGAATCACACATGATTATATACAAATCACAATATTTATTAATACTTACAAAATATATTAAATGTCTACACAAAATGATCCCTAAATTTTCTGATTCTATGGAAACACATCAAAGATGGAATTTGAGAAGCATAAGGACCAGTGTTATATGTGAGAACAGCAAGTAAATTTACAGAAAGGAAAAACATACTTAACATATAATAACCTTAATTAAGATGGCAGGATAATGAATCAATAATAGAGCATTAATGATACATGAGAAAATAGCCCTGAAATGTATGTAAGAATAGAATTTATGCAGAAAGAATTCTCAAAATAAGTAATATATTGTTTATTAATAACTTTTAGAAAAAAATTATCTTCATATGATCACCCCAAAGATATTCCATTTACTTGAAAGTGTTAAATGTAAAACTTTGAGTCTAAAATTACTAGAATTAAATTACTAGATGAAATTTTAAGTAACAAGTTTCATTACTACAATATATTTGCTGAAACTTTTTAAAAAATCAATAAATCTTAATTCCGAAAATTTATGATTAGATGTATCACTTATTGAAATGAAATTAACAATGATGACAGGTGCAGGACTCACTACTCCAAAAAATGGCATTTGTGAAAAAAGCAGATCCAGAAATTTCTCTCTAGAATCAACTCTCAGGCTTCACCCCCAGACTCAGGTCATGAAAGAATTATCCCACCTTCCATCACAGTAGATCACAAGACCTGTATTTTCTTCCTAGACGTGGATGAAAGACATATCTTTATCTCTGAAGACAGAAGGAAATGGACAAAACCTGAACATTCACTATTCACCACTTTTTTCTCAATTTATTGACACTAGATCATACCCGCATTATGCAGTCAGGCTCCTGTACAACTAACTATCTGCTCTTTAGGAACCTTTAGGCTGAGATTTCTTTGAACCATCTGTTTCTTTGGTTCTTCATGTCTGGAGGTTCCTGTGTTACGTAAAACTTACATGAAATAAATTTGTATGCTTTTTATCCTGTTATTCTGCCTTTCATATAGGTTCCTCAGATACAAACCTTGAGATGGGTGAGGAAAAATATTATTTTCTTCATTATAATACATATGAATATTATTTAATTTCTTAGAAAATTTTGTTAGAGATGTTTTTTCTTAAATGAAACAATTAACTAGAAAAGACATAAAGTAAAAATTGAATGAGTTAGGGTAGATTTTAAAGTTCTTATTTCAAATAAATGCATTATTAGAAAAGAATGTGATATTATGATAATATATAGGAAAATAAGTGGATAGAGGCTTTCTATAATTTAATCATCAAAATTTTGGTGTGAGAAAGATATAAAATATACATATATCTTTACATGCACATAAAAATGTCACTGTGGTCATAGTGAGTGTTTGGGAGAAAAAGGAAAAATGAGACAAGAAAATCATAGGGTGAGAAAAAAATCATGTAGATCTTTTTATTTATTAATTTTCTTAGGATTTTTGAGGATCCACAAAAGGACATTGCTAATGAATCAGTCAATATATTTAAATGTCACTAAATAGTGAAATGCAGACCAAAATAATTATATATTTGACCAACTTAACAAGATTTAAAAAAATAGCAAGTACCAATATAGATAAATATATTGACGGTGCTGTCTCTTTGAATGTGATTTCAATTACAATTTTAAAAACATGGGGCAGCATTCCAGTGGTGGGTATGCATGGGCAGTTCTCCAAGGCGAATGGTTGAGAAGTGAACTGGGGGTTTCTAGCTGGGCTCTGGGTGGAGCAAGCTTAGCATGGACAAAAACATGTTGACAACTCTGAAGACCCTCATCATTGGTGAGATTGCGGTGGGCAAATACATTCTGCTCTTTAGGTTTATAGATGATACTTTTGATTCAAAACTTGTAGCATCAGTATAATATTGCAGGTCAAGAGAGGTGTTATATTAGTGTATGAAATCACAAAAAGAGATACCTTTGTTAAAATGGATAATTGCTTAAATGAACTGGAAGTATACTGTACAAGAAATGACAGGATAAACACAATAGTTGAAAATAAATGGCAAGGAAAATAATGCAGTCGATAGAAATTAAGACTTGAAATTTCCCCCAAAACATTTCATGTTATTTATAGAGGCAAATGCAAAAACCTGTGATGGTGTACAATGTGCTTTTGAAGAACTTGTTGAAAAGATCATTCACGAACCTGGACTGTGGGAAAATAAGAACCAGAAAAAAGAATTCAAACTGTCACACAGAGAAGAAAGCCATGGAGGAGGAGCCTGTGGTGGTTATTGTTCTGTGTTATAAATTCTGGGAATTTCTATCTTTTGCACATTTAATCAGACAGTGACATCTTTCTGCCTGTTATTTTAGGATCTTTGCAGTTTTCACGTAACTGTTCTGCATTATGGTCGTAAACATATGCAAGAAATCTTACTCATTGGCTTTCCCAGGTGAAACTCTATGGTAAGAATGCAGTTTGCAATCTACAAATTTTATGTAACATAAAATAGGTGTACATTTATGACTATATTTGAATGATACATTTATCATGTGTAATTTTTTAAAACATTCATCTACCTAGTATCTCTTGATACAAAGTCTTCTTTGTTTTTTTTTCCCATCTTTTTTTTGTTCTACCAATTACTGAATTACTTGGTATGTAGGTGGAACTTCTAAAATTATGGCAGGCATACAAGTTTCCTCAAACCTGTTAGATTTCCTTTCAAGAATAATGAAGAGCATGATTCCACAGCTCTTCTAGGATTTTTCTGGATTCTCTTTTGGTACTAAGTAAATTCTCAGTACAACATGTAGATCAGGTTAATTAATTCATAATTAAATCTCTATTTATTCTAATTATGATTCTAAACTAATAATGATATGCTAAAATTTTTGGCATTATATATTATTGAATTAAATCTATTTATTCATTGATTAGCTCAGTTATTTAACTGGAGTTTTAATCCTCTGATATGTACATTGGTTTCATGATCCTTTGCACAGAGCTTTTAGTTACGTGGCATTTGGCAGAATGTCAGGTTCTACCCTACAGTGGGTTTCAGAAGGACATAAATACTGTATTTATTGTAGCTCCTTTTGACTGACCACTTTTAAAATCAACGTCTTTTTTCATAAACATTGTAGTGCTTCCCCAGGAAACTCAATTGTAGCTTATGTAATGTGAATGAATATCCATACCGAATGACTTCCATATATGTCTAGTTGATATTCAAGAAATATTTCTGTGCTTTGTGGTGTGGTGTGGGAAAAAACAAAACAAAACAAAACAAAGACAACAACACTAACAACACACTAAAGGACTATTTGAGCAAGGCAAACTGCTTTCAGATTCTAGCCTGTGTGGGAAAATGTTACTGCAATGAAACCTTGATAATTTACTATAACATGTAACCAGTCGTTTATCAAAACCACTTACACACACTAATAAATCTTTTCTGCAGGATTCATTTTCCTAAACTCTTGTTATTGTGCGTTGTATATTTTCCACCAATATGTTATATATCTTATATTGATCTCTCCTGGTTTAAGCCCCCTGATATATAGTATGTCTTTTAAGGATGGTCACTGCAATACCTGTCAGTTATATTCTGATATTCATTTCTTAGCACTTTATTCTTTTTTTTTTTTTTTTTTTTTGGTGGTGCTGGTGATTGAACCCAGGGCCTTGTGCATGCTAGGCAAGCACTCTACCGACTGAGCTATATCTCTTGCCCCTTTATTCTTTATGTGCAATTATAAATGATATGCATGTTTACAGTAGCACAATTCAGAATAGTCAAACTAAGGAACCAGACTAGCTGTCCATCAACAGATGAGTGGATAAAGAAAATGTGGTATAGATACAGTATGGAATTTTATTCAGTCATAAAGTAAAATAAAATTAGGTCACTTGTAAGAAAATGGATGGAACTAGTGACTATTGTGTTAAATGAAATAAGACAAATTCAGAAGGTCAAGGGTAGTATGTTTTCTCTCATACTTGTAAGCTAGAGAGAAAAAAAAAAAGAAAAGTAAAGAATGGTTGGACTCGATTTCCTAAAAATCAAAGAGAGATCAGAAAGGAAAGGGACCAAGGAGTGGAAGGGGCATGGGAGGGGGGAAAGTGCTGGGGAGTGATATTGGACAAGTTATATTGTTCTATTGTGTGTTTGTACAAATATGTAACAAGACACCCCAACATTATGTGCAACTATAATGCACCAATAAAAAATGTGGGAAAAAAAATAAAAAGTAAAATACCCTAAATACACTGTGCCTCCTCAGAGAGTCAAATTTAAATGGATACTTCTAAAGCATATCCAAATCCAGAATATAATCAATAATCTTAGTAAATAAAATCTCTCTTGATATGGAGGAAGATAATTTCAAACTATTCATTTTAATTTTTCAGATGATTGGAGATTGTCAGAAACTCTTAGAGCAAAACAGTCAAAACCAACAGGATACTTCAATGTAGAAAGGCAAAAGCAAAGGACAGGAATTAATTGGATGTGAATGGAAACAAGGTGAGGAAAAGGAATCACGGATTAAATCTATGTTCAGCCCAGAGTCAGCTCAGAAAAATTGAAAAAGGCTCCTCCACAGATTTCAGTATTCTATGTTGTGGAAAGATGTTTTGACCAGATAACATCTAAGGTTTTGTCCAGCCTTAAAATCCTATTTGTAGCATTTCAGTTCACCCAGGAAAAAAACTCATTCTTTTTCTTTTTTCCTTTCCCTTGCCTTATACAGCTTATGATACTTAGAAGTTTCAACAAATTTAAGGTGATATACTATGAAAATTAACATATTAGTTCTACATTTCCAAGTATTTACATTTAGCTATTGAAACTAGAAAAGACAGGACAGGCAAAATAAAGGAAGGCCAGTTTTCCTAAAATGAAATGAGGAATGTATTGTTGACTTCTTACATAATAAATATAAAACAAGTTAATTCTTGAATACAACCAGAAATGTTAGTCTTAATGTATTTCTGCCAATTAAGAAATAGCAACAGATTTGACTCTGATGTTCAAAAACTTATTTTTCAATGCATGCATTTTTATTTAACCAACACCTGTGTCTACTAGTTGACAGACCACAGAGTAAATACAGATATATTCCTAAACTTTGAGAATTTATTTACATGATATTAACCTGAAACAATTCTGAGAAATGTGATTATTATCTTCAACTAATCTTGAATTATTTAGAGTTTCTTCTTAACTTATTAATCAAACTTATGAGCGAATACTTAATACCATATTAATAAACTGAGAAAACCCAGGGCAAAATATTCCCCTTTCAAACCTTCTAATAATATTTCCGAATAAGTGTATGAGCCTATTAAGGACCAAACCAAGTAAAAAAGCCATGGCTGTTATAAATAGTTTTATAAAAAAATTATAAAAACAAATTATTTTAATAATCCAACAAAGAATACATGTACTGTTAAATTATTCTTCAATAAAATATTTGTGATAAAGTATTTTGAATTATGGCAAAAATAGGAAGAAATGAAGAAATCAAGCAGAAATCCTTAAAATGAAGGAATCAATAAATGAAATTAAAAATACAATAGAAAATATCACCAACAGACTAGACCATGTAGAAGTAGACAACAAAAGCAACAAAGACAAAATATATAATCTTGAAAATAAAAGTTAGCCACACAGAGAAAATGGTAAAAATCCATGAGCAGAAATTCTAAGCCTTATGGAATAATATGGAAAGACCAAATTTAAGATTTTTTTCAGATTGGGGATGGTGCAGAGATACAAATCAAAGGAATGTGCAATCTCTTCAATGAAATGATATCAGAAAATTTCCCAAAATGCCCAGCACACAGAATAAGGATAGAATTTTAAAGGCTGCAACAGAAAAATATCAGATTACATACAGGGGATAACCAATTTGGATCTCAGCTGATTTCTCAACCCAGACCCTCAAAGCTATGTGGTCCTGGAACAACATGTACCAAGTTCTGAAAGAAAATGGACATGAAACAAGAATTTTATATCCAGCAAATTTAAACTTCAGATTTGAAAATGAAAAAAGGAAAAAGAAAACCTTCCATGATAAACAAATTTGAAAGAATTCACAACTAGAAAGTCTACACTACAGAACATTCTCAGCAAGATATTCCATGAGGAGGAAATGAAAAAAAGAAAAATGGAAACCAACAAAGGGAGGAACTACACTAAAGGAAAAGACAATAAAAGGAGAAAGTAAATCAAATTAAAAATCAGAAATACACCAAAATGAATAGGAATATATATCATATCTTAATAATAACCCTGAATGTTTATTGCCTAAACTCTCAATTTAAAGACATAAAATGGAAGATTGGATGAATAAAAAAAGACCCAACAATATGTTCTCTCCAGAGACTCACCTCATAGGAAAAGATATCTACAGATTGAAAGTGGGAAAAAAAATATATCAATGACTTGGACTGTGCAAACTAGCAGGGGTTTCTATCCTCATATCAGATAAAGTGAACTTTAAGCCAAAGTTAGTCAGAAGAGACATTTCATAATGCTTAAAGAAATTATACATTGACAAGACATAATAATGGTAAATATTTATGACCCAAACAATGGAGCATCTACATATTTCAAACAAACCCTTCTCAAATTCAAGAATTGAATATACTTCAAAACAATAATACTTGGTTACTTTTAACACACCTCTCTCACTATTAGATAGACCTTCAAAACAAAAAAACTATAGAACTAAATAATACAATCAATAATTTGAACCTAACAGATGCATATAGAATATTTCATCCGTTAATGAGCAAATACACATTCTTCCGAGCAGCACATATTTACCTCTCTAAAATTGACCATATCTTACGCCAAAGAAACTCTTAGCAAATACAAAAAATGGAGATATTACACTGCATTCTATCAGATAATAATGGAATTAAGTAGAAATCAATTATTAAATAAAAAAATGGAAGTTACTCCAATACCTAGATACTAAAAAATACTCTATTGAATGATGAATGGATAGCAGAAGAATAATGGATAGCAGAGGAAATTTAAAAATACATAAAAGTAAATGAGAATAGTGATACAACATATCAAAATCTCTGGAATTCTATGAAGGCAGTTCTAAGAGGAAAGCTCATTGCTTTGAGCTCATTCATTTAAGGAATAGAAAGTCTATAAATAAATGATCTAATATTACATCTCAAAATCCTAGAAAAAGAAAAATAAATCAACATGTAAAGCAGAAGACAGGAAACAACTAAAATCAGAGCTGAAATAAAAATGAAAATAAAACAAAACAAACAATTTGCAAAATTGACAAAATGAAAAGTTGGTTCTTTGAAGAAACAAATAAAATCATGCTAATGAAGAGAAAGAGGGCAAAAACTCAAACTAAAATTGATGATGTAAAAGGAAATATCACAATGGATGTTACAGAAATGCAGAAGATAACCAGAAATTATTTTGAAAATGTATACTCCAATAAAATAGAAAAATCTCAAAGATTTTGACAAATTTCTAGAGAAATAAGACCTAGCAAAACTGAACCAAGAGGACATACACAATTTAAACAGATCAATTTCAAGCAATGAAATAGAAGACACCATCAAAAGTCTACCAACCAAGAAAAGCCTAGGTATAGATGAATTCTCGGTCAAATTCTACAAGAACTTCAAAGATGAATTAACACCAATACTCCTCAAATTTTTCCATGAAATATTAAAGGAGTGAACCTTTCCAAACTCATTCTATGAGGCTAGAATCACCTTGATGCCAAAATCAGGTAGGGGAGTGGTAGTGGGGTAGGAAGGATAGTAGAATGAATTGGACATTATTACCCTTTGTACATCTATGATTACATGATCAATGTGATTCTATATAATGCACAACCTGAAGAATGAAAAGTTATACTTTATTTATGTATGATATGTCAAAATGCATTCTATTGTCATGTATAACTAATTAGAACAAATTTTTTAAAAAGTGCATACTTTCTCCTGTGTGTGTGTGTGTGTGTGTGTGTGTGTGTGTGTGTGTATTGTTAGCTATCAAATCCTGGAACTCTCACATACTAGGCAAGTACTCCATTACCAGTCCCTCATTTCTTGACCTGTTGGGTTGTTTAAATCTCCCCAATGCTGAATTAATAACATTGGCATTGATATCCAATATTCTTGACTGATTTTGACCTGAAAGAAAAATTTGCTTAGGTTTTGCCATATAGACGCTACTTGTGTGTCATTTTTTGCCTATCATAATAAATGCTCTGTTGAGGAAAAACAATATTAATCTAAATGGAGGATATTTTTGTCACTTTAAGTAATCTCAGTAATGAATATTTGACAGCAGTCCTAAAATTGTATATAGAAATATTTTCCTAGTATGCTCATAAAATATGTTTTTATAAAACCTTTTAGCCAAAAGTTGTACCTCATTTGTGTATGATGAATCAAAATGGAGTTTGTAAAAATTTAAAAAAATAAATTTAAAAAATAAAAAAATATTATAAATATATAAATGCTCCAACAAAAAAGAACAAAGTGATCCATATGAGTGATAACAGTCATTTTCTAAAATCACTTGTATCTGCTACTTGAAAACCAAGTTATCATGAATTTCAATGTTCAGCATAAGATTTCTTAAGATAAAAATTCTAAAGAAGTAAATTCTTACCACATATGGCTTGATTGCTTGAATTCTGACACTTTCCCAACACTTGAAGAATTTGTTTCTCAATATTTTATTGTAGTGCATATCTAAAAACAATGAACACATTCATTTTTAGGACAGAAAGAAGTACTTCCTGAGTCCAGTGACATCAAAGGCTGCATGAGGATTCTATCCATGGATGCTTCCATGCTGAAATGTTCAGCTGTCTTATTTTTGAAAATGCTATGCTTTTTGACTCAGCGTCAGTCAAAACATAGTAAGACTGTGAGGAATTTCACCACAATTTCTGGATCCATGTTTATTCTGAATATACAAAAGTGGCAATATCACCAGAATTGCTACTAATGTTTTAACTTAGCATTAACTTTCCTTACTTAGCAGAATAAAGAGTAAGGGGAGGAAGGAAAGGAACCCATTACATGTGAAACTTGACCTGCCAGTAAACGTAGCTGCAGTCAAGTTGGATATGATTATTTTGACAAGCTGGACTATTTGAGAAGGCATCAGAAATACAAATGCTTTTGAGGCACAAATACCTGAAACTGAAGGGGAGATGGTCTAAGTGTTAGCAAGGAAAGTCCTTGGAGTTCCAGGGAGGAATGCAACCAATGCAGCCAGAGCTGGAAGGAGAAAAGATTTGCTATGAGGAGCCTCAGACACCAGGGCTCTCTCAGGATTTCTCAGCCAGGTCAAGAAGAAGATCCCAGGGCAAAGGCTGGCCCTCAGTGGACCTGACACTCTTCTTAGAGGGAAATAATCTGAAATTGAATATCATTGCTTCCTCTATCAACATAAAATCTCACACAAGTATTGTCTTGGCCTGAATTCTGCAACTTGAGGGTGTTAGGAACTACCTGAATCCCAACAAAATCTTTCTTGAAAGAATATAATGATAGCACAACTCTCAGTTGCCGTACCAAAATACACATTGCTTTCATTAACATGAATTATTAAAATTATTTCATATGTTCTGTTTATTACTTACAATTATTTTGTTGTTGTTGCTGTTGTTTGGTGATATTAGGGACTGAACCCAACAGCCTTCTACCACTTAGCTATATCCACAGATCTTATATTTTTTAAGACAAGGTCTCATTAGTTTGCCTAGACATGCCTTGAACTTGTTATCCTCCTGCCTTAACCCTCAGAGTAGCTGGGATTATAGTCAGGGCAAAATGCTACAATTGCAGTTTTAAACATTAACCTTAAATATTGTTTTACTAATTAGAGACTCTCTAGGTTTAAAGAAATAATATAACACATATTAGTAGTCATTAGAACCTTCCTATCCACAATGAATATACTCCAGATAAATTAAGTCCCCTAGTAATACGATTAATGTTTTTCATATAATAATGATGTGTCAATCTCATAATCAAATTTGCAGTAGTTGATACATTCACTTTAATTGTTTTTGTAGTGTCCCTGAATTGAAGAAAATATAGAATAATGCAAGAGAAGAAACTTAATTAGATATGCTATTTCTGAAATCTCTGTTATCCATGCCTTGTACACAGGCTTTCTTTTTTACTGTCTTTGATTGACTTCCCCAGATGCACCAATTAAAATGAGAAAGCAAGTAACTCTAGTGTATTAAGAAGTCTTTCCAAGAAAAATTTGGGAAGGTAATAAAGAAAGGGGGCTGAAATGGGAAAGAGGCCAACTCAATAACCACAGAGCAAAGTTCACAAGAAAAGTCCCACCAGGAGTAATTTTGGTGCATACACCCCAGGATGACGGTTTTCTAGGAGAGAAAGCTGAAGTCTATGCTGTTCTGCTGGGTCCACATCCACCATGGACTGGCCCTGGGGCAGCATCATCTCCCAGAACTCAGCCTCCTCTTGCACACATTCCAGGCAGGCTCCCCTCACAATGAGGCTCTTGGATAATGAAATTGGAATATGTTAACATTTTAAACCATGAGATGTGACGCCAAAGGCAAAAATGACAAAAATTATGATTTGCTTTGCTTGACATATTGAACACCTCTTTTAGATCCATATTGAGAAACCCTTGATCTAGGGTATCATTTATTTTAATTTAGATGTTAGCTATAAAAACACACCCACATAGAGCTATAAAAGATAGGCTTTTGAATAAGATTCTTTAAAACACATATTTAGGCACTATAAATTTTGTTGCATCCTAAACATATACCTGGCTTCTTATGAAAACAATATACTATCAGAAAGAAAAAAAATTCATATGCTTGGTTATTTACCATGGCTAAGCAATAAATACATCTAAGTCATTTATAAAGTTTAATAAAATTTGAATATATTACCAAAAGCATACATTCATTAAAAAGAAGGATTAAAGAACCACATTGTTTTGTATTGGAAGAGTCTGTTAGACTTTTAAAAATTAATAATCTGAAATTGAGAGATTTATATTAACTAGATTACCAACATGTGATTAGATAATATAAATTGTTCTTTTAATATCTTAGGTCATACCTATTTTTCATGAAAGCAAATATGAAATCATTCAAACCCCAAAATTTTTTGTAGAATTCAGGATAAAATTGATAGCCTATGGAAGGAATAAATGCTTAAATATTTATTTTGTCCGCACATTCATCAGAATTTTTCAGTACCTTCTGATTTTATGACATTTCACAATTTGCTAAAGAGTTCTTCACTTTTTTTTTTGGTTTTTGGTTGTGCAGTGCTGGGAATAGAAACCAGGGTCTTATGCTTGCCAGGTAAAGGCTATACCACTAAGCAACATTCCCTGGTCCTTTAAAAATCAATTAATTGATTAATTAATTTTAATTGAAAAGTAAAGGGTGCCCCAAAACTCTTCATTGCATTAATTGCTACATTCTGGAAGCACATGAATTTGTGGTATGGTTTAGCCTTCTGCAAGAAATAAGATTGAGTCACTTTCATGTGCTTTCACTTACATGACTTTCCTTTTCTTCAAAATTGAAAGCGTATTCACTGCAAGGATAATTTTGTATTGTGGGGAAGTAAGGTTATATTTTTTTAAAAGATGTATACTGTAGATCAAGCTGAAGAAATCAGACTGAAATTCATACTTTGAGAATATATTTGATGAGCTAATTCCCATAAATAAGAATTAGAAGCTCTGGGCACTGAAAAAATGACAATAGATCTAATTATTTTCCAGCTTTTGCTATTCAGGTAATTCAAAATGGATGAGGATACTGGAACAAATGTGGAGAGATTTCTAAGATTTACCAAATGTAGATATATAATGTACAAAAGATAAATTTGCTAATCAAAATGAGTATATGTTTCAAAAATACCTCTTGTGATATTTTATTCTTAGAATCAATATCCTGGAAACTGCCTTTGTTATTATTTCAAACATGAAACTGTAGCACAAAGAAATCCATTTTAGCACAATACTGGTTAAAATATGTTGTTTATAGAAGCATTTGAACTGAAAATATTGAATGCTTTCTCTGAATCAATCTTGAAATATTATCTGTTGAACTTTGTCAGATTAGTTTATTGGTAATGGTTTACAACTTCCTGGCAGTCTTTTAAAAAGATGAAGTGTATATAAGTTCTCAAGTATTGGACCAATTTCAAAATTCCTGTTCTAAGGGTTGTATTTAAAACTTGATAATCCTGTATTTACTGAAAATACATAGCTTTAGCTCAGACGAAACAAGGGACACTACAATTGAGTTCATTGCCAGTAAGAACATGAAGTAACATAACCATAAGGCTGTACCTATTACCAGTGTCTTGGCCCTACCTATGGATTGTGCAGCCTCATGAGACAGGGGTATAGGTCTTCATGACTGAAGAAGGACCACATAACTATCTTGTCAGCTGTGCTACTTACGTATAACAATTTTATTAGTTCCCTGTTTCATATCTCTATAGCGTACTTTTAATTAGCTTTGAGAGATTAGACTGCAGTCATTAACTGTAGTTGTCGTTGCTGTGGCTTTCTTGACCACACAGCAGATGGTCCCGTGTGCTGCTTCAGCCCTGCTTGCTCTCTAGAGGCCTGAAAATCTCCATAGTTCAAGTGGGTCAGCCTGGCTTCTGCTTCATCTCCTACAGCTTGCTGCTGAGCATAACCATGAACTTAGGGATTTAGTGGCCAGAGTCCACAATGGTTTTTCCACAGAAAATCATGATTCACATTTGAAAATTGAAGGTGTCATGGGTCCAAGATATTCACAAATTTTTCCTTTGATGTGCCGTTTTTGGTTCAAGCACTAAGCAATAATAGACGAAGTACCAAACCGAAAAGTCAGATAGATGAAGTCATATAAACATATTGAAGAGCTGTAGAAGCAACAGAAGTGAAAAGAGGGAAACAGGGCTGAGCTGAAAGTCTGCCAGTTTGGGGATCAGGGAGCAGCCAATGATAACTCACAAACTGGCATCTGCAAGATGAAGAAAATACATTTCTTTAAAGGTAAAAGTGAGCCCAAAAAGGGTATTTGCAAGTCATAGAACATATTCTCATGGTGAAAAAAATATCCCTGATGAAAAAATAAAACAATCATTTCCCAAAACCTTAGACCACAGATTGTAGGAAGCTGTTGTCTATTGAAGAAGGAAGACCTACGCACAGCCAAGTTCAGGAAGTGAACCCAGATGCCCACAGACTGTGTGATTAGGTTGACACGTCCCCAGTGTCACGGCAGGCAGGAACTGTAAAATGCCATCTGGAATGACAGGGAAGAGCACCAGAGTAACAGGGACAGCCTCGAATTTTGTTATCTTTGAATAGTTTATTATAGAAAGAGAAAAAAAAAAAGACAAAGGAAACAAAATAACTGTTTCAAAAGAAAAATGAGAAAGGATGGCTGTGGATTTTTTTAGTGAGTTCATCATGAGAATAAGGTGAGCATAAAGACAGAATCACTGTGTGGCTAGTGTGTTTGGAATGGGTCTAACACATTAAAGGAGTAACCAAATTAAAATGGTTGTTGCCCTCAGAATATCTCAGTGGAAGTGATCCCAGAGAGCAATTCCAAGATGTGAAAAATTGTGCTCTATAGAAAAGCAGCCAACAATCTCCACCATTTGAACACCAAATCACAACTTAATGGTGAAAGAGATGATATTAATGGGAAATTTTTAAGATCTCCAGAATAAGTATATTTAAGATGATTAAGCAACTAAGTGATTTCCATTCATAAAAAAGCAATAGGCCTATAAAATAAGAATAGATACACTTTTTATAAAAGTCAATCTGAATTAATTTCATTATGAAAGTATAGTAATTTGAATAAAAGTTCACATAGAAGGGAGTCGATTTACAGCAAAGAAAATATAAGAGAAAACCTGTAAATTAATCCTCCTGAGAAGTCCATACACAACAAAGGGCTAGAAAATTGCAAAGGAGCATTTATAATCAACATGAATTAATATGAAGAACATAACAATTAACTAATACCTTTTAAAAGTTTATCTCTGGGTCACATAAAAGTTACCTTTTTAACTATTGATGGTATCGGCTACTGTCCCGCAGTACTCTTCTGGAAGACAGGAGTACTAGGAAGATCAGAGCAAGAAATTTCTTTTGTTAATTCTGACCCAATGCTAGGAAAAAAGTGTTAAGAAAGAAAAGAAGTGCAATTTTTCCTGTGGAGATCAGAATAGGGAAGATATCACATTACCAATTCACCCCTTTGATTGAGAGGGAAATTTTTCATGTGCTTGAGTATCAGATGGGCTTAATGTGGTAACATTAGTTCTGTTTTCTTTTTTCCTCTTTTTTCTTTTCTGTTTTAGGTGAGAATACAACCAAATCTTGGCACTAAATTCTATACCAGTGTTTTTTGAATTGTACTGTGGTTCAGACTCACCTGTGGGACTTATTAAAAGTCAGTGGAACCACAACCTGAGTTTTTGATGCAGTGTAATTGCTGGGAGGTCTGAGAATTTGTATTTCTCCAGGTTCCTTGGTGAAGTTGATGCTGCTGCACCAGAGACCACACTTTCAAAACCACAGTGTGTATTATCACTCAAACTTAGAGTTGTGGGAAACGATCGTGCCCAATGTAAATTCACTGATGTTCTTTCCACTATATGTTCTGTCTTTTAACCATAATCAAGTCATTTGATATTGCTTATTTTCTTTCATTTGTACTGTGAATTTGGAAAACATGCAAGTGTTTTTGTTTGGTTGATGGCAATTGGTGTACTTAATTCAACCAATTTTAATGTAATTAATTCAACCAATTTTTAAATTTGTTTTTGTGTTTTCTAATTAGTTGTACATAATGCAACAAATTTTAATAAGAGCAACAAAAGCAGTTGAATCTCTTCAAACTTCCTCATCTCTTTCTCCAAATTTTATCCATTTCACACAAAATCTGAAAGAATATGTATATCTTTGAAAAATCTTGTTTTAAAAGACTTGTTCAGCTCAGTGTATCTCAGTGGTAAAGTGCTTGCCTAGCAAAGGTGAGGCCCTGGGTTTCACTTCCAGTACCACACAAAACAAAAGCAAAATCCTTGTATGATATCATATAATTAGGTTAAATGGTATAGATTACCATAAAAAGTCTTGAAAACACTATTTTTTTCATATATTTCTTCTTATTTTCCTATTTTTCCTTGGTTAACTATTCATCTTTCTTCAAATATTTGGAGATCTGTCTTGTGAAAAATATTCTTTGGCTTAAAAGGAAAAGGAAAGTTTCTCATTAAAAAAGATATAAAATAATATCCCTGTGTGAGCAGGAATAAAGAACTACTTACTGTGTGGAGGAAGGATAGAAAGACTCTCAAGGCTGGTATGGTGATGCACACCTGTAATTCCAACTACTCAGGAGGCTGAGGCAGGAGGATCCAGGATTAAGGCCAGACTTAGCAATTCAGCAAGACCCTGTTACAAAATGAAAAAAAAAAAAAAAAAAATATATATATATATATATATATATGTATATGTACATTACTATATTTTTTATTTTACACACACACACACACACACACACATATATATATTATATATATATATGGGCTGGGGGCATAGCTCAGTTGTGGATATCTTGCCCAGGATGCCAGAGACCCTGGGTTCTATCCTGGATTCAATTCCTATTTCTGCAAATAAAAAATAAAGGGTATCTCATATGGTAAAGGAGTGGTCTGATTAAAGAATTCTTGCCTTCAAAGAAACTGGATAGAAGTGGTTTAAGTGTTGTGAATTTAAGTATTTCAGGAAACATCTTCCAGTTTTCCCTTACATGACCTACTGAAGGTTCAAAAAAGATTGTTAAAATTGTTCTAAAAAACCAATAGTTCTGAAAATAAACTAGTGAGTGTCTTAAGTTTCTTTGAAACAAAGTATCCGTTACTGTAGTAAAGAAATAAAATAGTTTTTTTTGTTTTGCTTATAATTGTTCAGATCTATAAATTAGAGATACTTTGGACAAAAATCATTGAAGGTTATTGGCACTTCAACTATTGAACTGATATTTCTGGAGTCTTCTGTATTAAATCCTGTATTATTCTCCCATAGCAAAAATAAAATATATTCCTTTCTATGCCCAGAAATTGAAACTGCCAGTAAAGAAATATCATAAAATGGGTTGAACTGGTTGTTGAACATTACATCCTAATAAGTGCTTTCTCAGCTTATAAAAACTCACTGTAGTCTTAGGGCAAGACATGGTACTTTGTCATTCATGAGTTTCCCTGGTCCAGATATAAATTTGAAAAACGTAATAATGTGAGAAATAAAAAAAAAAAACCCAGAGGATAGCATATTACTTGAGCAAAGTCACAGAAATTGTACATACACATTCAAACAAAGGCTTCTGATAGAAGAAGATCAAGGAACAGAATTCTTCCAGCTCCCAGAGAAAACTAGGATTAAGTCAGGTGTGTCTAATACACACAACATGCTATTGATTATAGCAGGTTGTGAATTCCTAACCTAATTCAAAATTAGTAAATACATTTTAAATATTATTAAATAAATCAATAAATAATGACAATGGAAATACTACCCCAAATTAAATATCCAGAGAATGTATCTAAATATGAAATGTTAATATGATGAACATATTTAGATTAGTCATTTTTCTATAATTGTTGATCAGGAAGACATAAATCACCCTTGGTATTTCAAATACAGGAAAAAGAATACATAGAATTTCATATATATTTCTCCAACTGTTTAAGGAGCAAAAAGTAAATGTTATCCATAGGCTGCTAACAGATTAAGAGTCAGAAAGAGTTAGAGGATGTTGACCTATCTTGTCTTTTTCTTAGTGCCAGATATCAAGAGTTTTCTTAAGATGATTACACAGCTTTTCTACTCTCTGAACCAGCATATCCACACATTTCATTCTTCTGACCTGAAGGAGAAGCATTTTTGTCTGTTTATAGAATCTGAGGTCACATAGTCATGTACAGTTCTCCAAATGGAATGAGCCAGGGGACGTAGAAGCCATTTTAGAGATCACATTCTCATCATATTTTTAAATCCTCTGCTTTCACGTTGGACTACTAATCTTTCCTCTTGTTTTTGTGTTATTATTTTGACTAAAAGAAACTGGAAAAAAGCACCTGATTTCTATGTTCGATTGCTGTCTGTCCTTCAATACAGAAGGAAAAGACTTGACTCCTCAGAATCCATAATAGTAGGAGATCATCTTACACTCTATGGAAAGCCAAGTAGCAATTGTTAGCACAAAAAGACCCATCAGGACGCAAACCTCATGAGTCATATCAGTTGTTTATTCAGGAAGGGGATCAAGTGATGAGATGGTGCTGGTGAACCCACTTTCTTGGTGGAAAATGAGCCACTGAACAAAGAAGAGACCAGTTTTATACAGGTTATTTTTGAAGGGTGGTCCAGTGAGCATATCAGTTTGGGCACTCAGGAAAATGGTTGATGAGAATTTAAAAATTTGTTCTTGCCAGGTAATATTTTTACCTGGAGAAGAATGGAAAGTACTTATCTCTTTCCCTTCAGGGTCCCATTGTACTGTTACCGGGAAAGGATGTATTTGGGGAAGGATCAATGCTTTGACTTCCTTTCTAGGGACTGTTCTGTCATTGGGAAGAAATGCACTGAGAAAGCTATTGATGTATGGCTTTCTTTTTTACTTCCTTTTCTCAGGCCTCATTATTTTTTGCTTTTGTTTTTGTTTTCATTTTTTATATTTAGTAGGAATAACAGAACGTAGAAGCCAGGATCAGGGTGTCTAAGGGAGTCAAAGAATTATAAATGTGAAACAGAAAGAGGAAGAATAAAATAGCCATTCTTTCACACAGGGACCCTTAACATGGTTCATTAACAGTAAACAGATACATGAATGGAAAGAGAAAGTAGGATAAAATACTAATACCGTTAAGTAAAGGTGTCATTGTGAAAGGTCTGGTGACAGTGTAATTGAAGAAAGAAGGTCAATAGTGAAATTTATATTTGGAAGGTGGACTTCTCCACCTTCTTTTCATTTTATATAATCAATAAATTTATTTTGGTGGGGAGATAGCAAAATAAGAAGAAAATCTAATGAGAATATTACAGTAAAAAAGGACAACACATGTAAGGAGATGCACCATAAACTGAACAAATTCAGTGGAAGGGACTTTGACTCTGAGATGATTTCAAAAAAATGAAAGAAAACCTTTATTCTGCAATATGCCCTCTATGCTAATGATACATTCTGAGGCACTGGGACAAGATTGGGTCTCAATTGATTCAGAATTGAGGTATTTTTTCAAATTTTATATTTAAAAGGCAGGGGTACCAGTTTTACATATTTACATCTATAACTATGTCTAAGTTCATGTCTGTTGACTTTTTCTTTCAACAATTGTAGGGACTACAGACAATTGTTTCTACTTGACTTTTCTTTCCTCTTTTGTTACACAGTGAAGATAATTGAGATTTTCTCATTTCAGATCCTTCAGATTCCCTATTCCTTTTTAACTTTCATCATTCTGTACCTTCTTTTATTACGTATGCTTCCCTTATTCTTTCCTTGCTCCTGGTTTTATATTAAAAAATTGAAAGTAACTATTCGGGAAGTCAAGAAATTCCAAAGAAAGAAAGACTTCAGTAGAAACTATAGTACTGAGTTTTAGGCACTCCAGAATAGATTCTCCATTTAAGGGTGAGAGAAGGATACACTGAGAATACTCACACTTTAATATTGAATATACCTGGGAAAATTTTGATATATTAAAGAATTATATATATATATAAAATATAATTATATAATTATATTTACATAGGTGTCCCAGAGTGGCTGCACCAATTTGCAACTCTAAGGAATGGGCAGACACTTCACAGAAGATAAACAGGTGATCAACAAATATATGAAAAAGTGCTTATCTCTCTAGTAATTGGAGAAATCCAAATCAAAATGACACTAAGATTTTGTCTCACTCCAATTAGAATGGTATTATTAAGAACACAAGCAACAATAAGTGTTGGCATGAATGTGGGGATAAAGGCACACTCATACACTACTGGTGTAGTTACAAATCGGTGCAGCCACTCTGGAAAGCAGTATGGAGATTCCTCGAAAACTTGGAATTGACCCACATTTGATCCAGTTATCCCACTCCTTGGTTTATACCCAGAAGATGTTGAATTCTTATATTGTGCTATAATTGTTCTAGTTAATCCAGAGAGGACATGATATCACTGTGTGGTGGTAAACAGAAATGGACTTTCCTGAGAAGACTCCTGCCTATTTCAGCAAGTGAGCATGGAGAAGTCTGTTGGAGTAGAGGATGTAGAAACTAACTTATTGCCTGAAGACCTCCTTTAAATTTTCCTTAATGTAAGTCTAGACATTGTTGAACCTTCCTTGTGATGAACATGAACTTGGTTTTACCAAGAAGAGTTTCAGTAGGAGCTAGAGTCAACACACTGGACATTGGAATATATAAGGAGAATACTCTAGAAGTTAGGTTATAATACCTGTTAGCAATGAATATTCAGTGAAGTCTTAATAAAAGCTACAATCTAATTTCACCTCTGTTGCAGAGACATACGATGAAGGCCTGCTCCATGCAGTTGATGCAATAAAAAAGAGATATGAAGAGAAATGGAGCCAAACACAAGTGGTTATATCAGCTTGAAGAATGCCATCAATCATGTGCAGAAGGTTATCACCAGACTGGGATCCAGAAGTCACAGGAACTGTGGCATGTGCCCAGAGACAGAAAAGAATCACTTCTGTGAAAGCATTACTAATCTATACAGAAGGAATTCATGGGGGACTCTGAACATGCTAAAGGATTACTGTGAGGGAAGCTGTCACTCTGTACACTATTTCTCAAAAAATGTTTTAGATAATGATTGTTTTTTCTATCACTGTAAATAAATAACTAGAGTGATGGCTGATGTGTATAAGAGAACAAATATATATTTGTGAATGAATTTCCAAGGGAAGAAAAAATAATTGGTCTGTGAATAGATATTTTAGCTGCATGCTGGTTAGAGATAATAGATATAACTGCTATATAAGAAAAATGCAGTTTTTGTATGATTCCTTGTTTCCTCTTTGGCTGAACACAATTCTAGATGAATAATATTGGACTCTTCCAAAGATTGCTTCAGGTACATAAATGGATAATGTCGTCTTCTGGAGATATTGACACAGAAATAAAATCATTTATCTTTTATTGGAAATATAATCTTTCATAGTGGTAAAGTCTCCCATTTTACCTTTTGCAAAATTATGCTATTATTCCTGGTTTTAAATATTATAATCTATCCCATGAGATTTATCCTAATGTTTCGGGTTAACTTTAGTCAGATGTTATAAAAGAGTGTCCTATCACAGATTAAATGCAGAAGTGCCCAAAACCTATTCATGGACAGATTACAACCTGAATAGGCAAATGTAGGATTCCATAGGGGAAGATTGATAGTTATATAGGCATCCACTTGACCTGGGAAAAGGAGTAAAATAAGAGCTTTTGTATTACACAAGTTTAAAAAAATAAAATAAAATTTTCAAAAATTAAAGTGTAGACTAACCCTTTTTACAAAATTTGATCTCAGGAACTGCTCCTGTCATTAATGGCTCTGGGATGCTGTGTTTAATGATATTGGAACCAAACTTAATTCAGTTTTCTTTAATTTGGTTGTTGCTCTTAGAAGGAATTTTTACTGCAAATGATTTGAAGTTAAGCATTGTAAACTGTAAGTTTGGAAAACTTATAGATTAGACAAACTTGTTCAAGTTTATCTTTGAGAAAGTTCAATATTCTGCTTGAAGAAGTGGTATGTTGGGCAAGGGATGGCCAATATGATCATTTTCTAACTACTTGGATCTTGGCTTTAGAACTGAGACTATGTGGAAGCGGAATAGAATGCAGGTAAATAACATGCTGTACTCTGAATCAAATTCTCTCCATTTGGTCTGGAAAAGAAAGAATAATGCCTTTGGGACCACACAAGGCTATGGGTTTTGCAAATTTATGAGATGGATAGAATTCAAAGAGAGAATATATATCCTGCTAACAAAGAATGCAAGTTTTGAGTAAATAATTTGACTATATCATATTTGTTCAAGGATTTTCAAATTTGTATCAATGAGTTTAATACTGTCAATTATAAAAATGAAAGCCAAAATGATGTTAAAGATAAAAAACATTAATTAAATATCTTACAAAAATAATCTATACAACACAACATAAAAGGGTTTTTTAATTATTCATGAATGCTTTATTTGTATTTATAATGGTGCATATGAAATATAGCAAGATTAATGCCTGGATAATTTAGTAAGATTTTAGCATTTCATTTTGAAGAGATTGAAGATTGTTAGGAGATGTAACAATCATGTTTTCTGCCTTTGAGACTGTGGAATTCACTCAACATATAGTTTATCAAATACTTACTATGAATCAAGTATTTTCATGGGAAATGAGGATATTTAATTCAGATTATACTAAATGCTGTAGTAAGCTATGTAGAGTT
Source organism: Sciurus vulgaris (assembly GCF_902686455.1). NCBI lineage: Eukaryota > Metazoa > Chordata > Mammalia > Rodentia > Sciuridae > Sciurus > Sciurus vulgaris. The sequence goes on along the minus strand of NC_136469.1, from coordinate 120,859,880 downwards.
CACATTTGAATTTAATTATGGTAAATTGAAAAGGCATTTGTCTATCAAGTGTTCATAAATAATTCTCCTTATCAGCCTGAACTACAGGAAATAAACATCATCATAACATAATGATAGGGGTATACATTGGAGTGAAATTTTGAAAACATATCAGCAAATATTTTAATTGTTTTTCCCTTTCACATAGCATTTCCTTTGATAGAAATTTATCCTAAGCAATAATCAGAACCAGTATATATACTTTTATATACAAAGATATTTCAAATAGTGGTTTATAAATTATTTTAAAAAATAGGTAGCCAAAATTCTAAAAACACTGGAACACATATTTTGAAAATATCTAAAGTCTAAGAAGAAGAAATTTATAAACTGCATTACATTGTAATCCATAAATTGTTAGGAAATAGATATATTATGTGTGTGTGTTCGTGTGCGTGTGTGTGTGTGTGTTTTCACCTAAAGACCTTCATAAAGTTAAAGATATAAACAAAAATTGTAAACATTACTTCTGAATACTATTTAAAAGGTTTTTTCTTTACATGTATTTACAGCATTTTTGTAGAAACAAAATGCTTTCAGTTTAAAAATCAGATTTAAAAATCAGATTTAATGTTTTTTAAAATAACATAGGAAATTGAAATTATGCCATTCAAGTTTAAAAACAATTTTAAAATAGCTTCATTATTAAAATTTCATAGATCTGGACTATTTATCTTTATATTATCCCTATGGAAAGTGTTGTGGTCTTCTTTAAAGATAAGAAATCTTGACTAGGGATATAGCCTAGTTGGCAGAGTGCTTGCCTCACATGTAGAAGGCCCTGGGTTCAATTCCTAACATCACAAAAAATAAAAAAAAAAGGAAAGAAATCTGAAATTTACATCAATTGCTTAAGTTTATCAGATTTAAAGATTATTATTTTGATTTGTTTCACATATATTTTCACAGTTCATTCAATCCTTAGCTAACATTTCATAAGTAGCAATAGAGATCAAACTATTATTTATGGATTAATAAATAAAATACATTAGCTCACACAAAATAGGAGTTTATTTTTCTTTTATGTGAAAATCCAGATAGTTGGTTCATAATGTCTGAGGTCTTGCTTCCCTCTTTCTTCTTGTTCTGAAATCTCTGGATGTGGCCCTAATTTCCAAGAATAATGATGTCCACAACCCAGCCCACCACAGGGTAACATGAAGTAGAGTATACATTATTCTGATCAGCTATGCCATGGAAACTGGAACCCACTGCGTCCATTTGCATGCTATTGACCAGGTCTTAGTGAAATGACCAAATTTAGTTTCTAAGAGAGGCTGGAGAAGCCTAGTCACTTCACAGCTGAAAGCCAGTGTCAAAATCATGAGAGAAAATACACATTGTAAGCAATCATCTTTACCAAGCACAAAGATTCTGGAATGTTCATCTTGAGAAAAGCTCTGATTCAATTTTTATTTCACATTTAATTAGGCAAATTAATTATTTTACCACTATTTGAAAGTTCAAATATGTATGTCCCATTATTGGGCATTTACATTTGTTTCTAATATATCAATATATTCTAATGTACTGATAATTATTAGTGAATTTAAAAATTAAAAAAAAAATTGTATTTGTTCTAATTAGTTATACATGACAGTAGAATGCATTTATGCACTTTGATATATCACGCATAAATGAGGTGTAATTTCTCATTTTTCTGATAGTATATGTCTTATAAGGTGCTATACCTATAGACAATCAGAATAAAAATCCATATTGAAAAAAGTCTGTTATTATAAACTTATTCATATCTTGAATAAGTAATTCATGTATGTAGTTGAAAATTTAAACACTCAAAATTCTCAAAAAAGGCAGTATTATACAATGGGGTGTAGTAACTGGGAATAGTAACTGTTATACTAAGAAGGATTGGAACTGAATCAAGTTGTGCAACGTATTTGCTAAGTCACAAATAATACACACTGCTGTTGAGCCCTAATTTTACCATAAGCACCTACTTTAGATCTTTATTTCAAGTATCCTGTCTTCTTATGCATTAATCTTTTGCTTAGCTATTCTTTCCTTACCATCTAAGGGTCTTTGAGGTCTATTTCTACCTGCTGCCTTTTGTTCATGATGTCTTCTTTCCTTGTCTATTGTCCATTTTCAGAGTCTGAGCCCAGATTTTGTCAGTCTTTGGCAATGAGAATGTGCAGGTGACTATATCAAGGATTCTCATGAAAACCGAACTACATATTGTGAGTTATCTTTTAAATTTTTAAAACTATGATTTTGTTAAAAATCTGCTTGCATGAAGAAAAAAATGACAGGATCATCTAGCAAGAAGAAGTCAGGGTCTAATTTGTCTTGGTTTTTAACACCTTAATTTTATGGATTCTTTTTATTTTATTTGTTTGTTTTTTGGTATCAGGGATTGAATTCAGGGGTGTTTAAATACTGAGTCACATCCCCAGCCCTTTTAATATTTTGTTTAGTGACTGGATCTCACTAAGTTGCCTAGAGTCTAGCTAAATTGCTGAGGGTGACTTTGATATCATGATCCCCCTGCCTCAGCCTCCTGAGCTGCTAGGTTTACAGGTTTACCCTACCACACACAGCCAAACTGAAGGTCAGGTTCTTTTTAAGACATGATAACAAATTAAGATTGTTACCTGAATGTCTGATGCAACACACACACTTACACTTGACTTTTTCAGAAATTGTTTAGGGACTCATAGAAGGAGGTTCTTAGATTCATAAGTAAACAAATGAAAAAAATTTATTTGAAAAGCAACTCAATATATATTTTGAGGCTGAAGGGAATAGTAGAAATTATAGATAAATTTATATATCTGAAAATAAATTCAAATGCAATGTGGAAATAAAGAGCATTGTACAGTATTTTCAAATATGTTTAGCTAATATAAACTGGATATAGTTTTATGTTTTTTTTTTTCCAGACAAAATTGTTCTTCCTAAAACATTTAAAAATAAGAAAATAAGTTTTGATTGGGGGACTTGGATATTACTCACTATTCCTCCTCAACTGCATGTACAAATACCTACACTTACATTTGTGTGTGTGTGTGTGTGTGTGTGTGTGTGTGTACATGTTTATGTATACATGGAAGGGAAAGAGAGTCTTTCTAACGTTTATCATAGACTACAATTGAGTTCAATCTAATTACAAATGCACGCTGAAGCTGATGTTACTCCAGTGACTCCTTGATGTGGACCACTGATCCTGAGATGAGTCTCTATCTCCATGTAGTTTTTTCCAAAAATGTCTGTGTTTTTTATTCCATAAACTGCAAATTCCATAAATAAAATTTCTTTTCCTTTCCAGTCTAGCTATGAAGCATTGCGAAAAATACAGTATCCTTTCAAGTTATCAGGGATTAAGGTGCCCTTGGTTATTTGCAGTAAAAGCATATTCACCTTGTTTTGAAGGCAATGTTGACTTTCCAGATGATTAGCTCTCATATTGAATGATAATGGCCAAAAGTGGGTTAAACTGATCTTGGAGCTTTTACTCTTTGTTTTTGGCTCTGAAGCCTAAATATGGTAACAATTTGAGAATTTGTAGGCTATACATAGAAGGATTTTTCTTTTTTATTACTTTCCTTTTATTTATTTATGTTTTTATTTTGGCAATCACTTTTATCTGTTATCAATACAAAAGTTGCTTCTCATGTACTTTGTGTGGAACTTAGGATCTATTGGACCTTATGTTTTGTTTTTATAGTTTGTACCCTAATTTCACAAAAGAATGATCACTATCTTAGCCTATTCTCTCAGCCTGAAGTTGTAAACATTACTTACCTGGCTAATAAAATATTATTCTGCCACCCACATACTTTAATTCTTAAACACATGTCTTTCCTCTAATTCTAGATGTAAGAACTCTGTGAGATTCTAAGAAAAACAATTTTTAAAACTTAATGGAACTTGGTAAAAGAAAATTGTGTACTTTCTTATTACCTGATTATATGATGTTGAAAGAAATTTAAAGTTACATCAAATTGAATTTGATATTTTTGTTTGACCTGGGATAATCACACATGGGTTATTCTATTAAAATGTCTTAAGGAAGCTGCCTATGTAATTATATTTAATTTCTCTGTTCTTCATTAGTATAATAAATGATTCAAGGATAGTAGTAGAATTATTGAATTTAGTTCAATCACTTCACTTTTTCTATGTTTAGCTTTCCACATTCTTATGATAGTTCAGATTTATGCCAATCAACTTTTCCCAGAAGTCTTTTTTAGCCCTAAATTGTCTTTGCTTTGACTAGGAGAAGTCCCTTCTTCACTGACCTTTGGGTTCTTTCAACATGACCCCATTAATCATTGAAAGCCTCACTGTTTAATGATACAATAAAGTATCAGAGGCTCCCCTTGTACCTTTCATATCAAGAGACTGAAATAGTCAATTTCTTTTACCCCAAATCTACATCCTAGAGAACCTCAAATGAGTAAATGTCTTTGCAACAAGATTTCTGCAAACATATACAAATAAGAAATTTTAATTGACATATTTGGAAGTTCACGCATTCACAATGGTATTTCCAATTCAGTCCTAATAAACACATTGTGTGTGTAAGTTCTTCAACATAAATATTCTTCTTCTGCATTATACTGACAGGGTGGCTTCCTAAACAATTTTATGATTACATTTTTGTTCTTCAGTAACTGAAGAAAATAATAAAAATACAATATTAAATAGAATAGTGAAATTACTATGTAAAATGTGTGTATTTTCATTTATGCTATATTTGAATATGATTTTTACTTCAAGTATTTGTTCTTAATCTACATGGTTATATGCACAACTAAATATGTGATAATTTGTTGCTTGATTCAGTTTGCTATCAACTTAAAGTCAATGGTATTCCAAATGTTTATATTTTTGAGTTCATAGAGGATAGAAATTTAATGCTTCTAGTCTAAAGGAAGCAATCAGACATAAGAAGAAAAAAATTCCATTACATTGAAATAATAGAAACAACTTAGTTTCCAAAATTACCATATTGACTTCAACATCTAGTATATCTCAGAAAACTTAATACAAATTTATAAGAAATGGATTTATATATATATTGTCTGGTTAACTAAACAAATTCTTCTATTGATTTGTTTCTGGCAGTATTAGAACTCAGACATTTTTATACATGTAGCTAATTATGTGATGTTAATTATGCTAGACCCTGTCCTGACCTTTCAACATTTGCATTCTATCGTGCTCTGGGTCTGGAGTTACAGTTTCTTCTTTTCCTCTACTACATGGTATTATCTACTTAAATATCAGGTGAAGTATCAGTGTGCCAAAGGTTAGAATGTATAAAAACAAATTGTTCTTCCAATTAATATAGCTTGCCTTAATTCCAGTCAAATATTTAAAACCTCCTGCATGGAACCACAGAAATAGCTAGTCCCTTAAAATTCTGTCTGATTATCAAAGAACAATACTATTACATATAGGTGTTTGAAGTTTTGCCAAAATCTTCTGACTTCTTGGTAAAAATCCAAATCTTACACACACACATACTGAGTATATATTATATCAAAGTCTTTGGTATAAACAATCTTTATTTTAATTTTAAATGAAGCTTAGCCACCCAAATTCTCAAAAGATTTTAAATAATTGTATATAATTCTTATACAAATTTACCTTTCAAAGAAGAAAAGCAAGAATTTTATAAAACAGCCAAAATACATAAAAATAAAATTAATATAATTTTAAAAGTAAATGAGAATATAACAAATAAAATTCATTGATGCCTAGAAAGTTTAAGTGGAATTTATATAATTTGCAGATCATCCTTGGTCTTACTAAAATCATTTCATGAAGACAAAATTTTTTTAATCTTTAGAATTTAAATGTAGTAACACAACTTACATTACATTATATATTTTGGTTGTAGTAATATATTCATATTTTAAAAGAATAAAATATGCATAGTTAAAATTTTACTTTTATTCCAACACATGATCATTTTTTTTTTTTTTGCTTTTTTTTGTTTTTTCAAAAGTTATAATTTGATTCTTATTCATCTCCAGATCATCTTGCTGCATCTTTTGGGTAAGTAGCTTCTTCTTATTTCCCATATTCTCTATTCCAGCTTAAAAGACTGATATGAAAATTAAAATAATTATAATAATGGTAAAAATTACATAATCAAATTGATATAAATTTTGCCTCATATTCAAGAATTAAATGTCACCCTGTAGTTTTTAACCAAGTATCAACAAACCACATCTATATATTCCAGTACAAATTCATCATACATCATATATGCCATATTTATTTGTTTACTCAGAGGGCTGTTTGTCTTCCAAACAGACATTCCTTAAAAGACATGTATCTGAAATTTTTGACTGTAATTATTCATCCATCAAATAAATTATGCTTTAAATACTCGCCAGTTTTAGCCAGAGTATTTCTCTGTAACATAAAGTGCACCGGACAAGTTAAATGGGAGCTTCTTGCCATTACATACACTCAAATTCAGTGTCTCCTCAATGCCTCTTGTTAGGCTGAAAATAACACTTAGACTTTTTTATGCAAATGGTCCCTCATTATCTAAGTGACTCTTAAGAGAGTTTCCCTAATCTAGTTTCACTCACAGCATACAGACAATAAGAGGTTAATAACAATAAAATGGACTTTCCTAGGATGGAATATTTTCTCCATTTAATGAAGCAGACAGCAACCAAAGAACATTATTTCAACACAGCACTCTCCTAAAGGTTCAGAATATTGAGAGCTTAATTCTGCATTAAAGTAATTTATTAGATAATTTCCTTGACCCTAAAGTGAGTAGAAACATAAAAGCTTATCAGAAATTGGCACAAAGGTGCTTTTATGACTAAATACAAACTCCAGTTTACTGTGTTTGTTGGTGCTATCCATGTTCTCATGTACAATTTTTCTTTCTTGTTTTTCAATAGTTTTCCCATGTAATGAAGTAGAGAGATCAAGACTCACGTTTCTTCTAATGAAGTTGGGGTGAGATTTTTAACTTGTTATCCTTTTGAAAAGGCATTGAAACAGTTGCCTCTCAAGTGTTCATTTTTCCTCTCAAGATATTGTATGTAGCTTTGAATCTAATTGAGGTATATTTAAAACAGACACTTTTGGAGTTTGTCCTTTTAGAAACTTCATCTTTCTATAGTTGGAGAGGTGTTTGTTTATTTGTTTTTTTTTTAAACAACAACAACAAAAATTTACCTTTGAACTCTTTCTATAATACAAAATTAAGCATAGGGTTTATTTTATAGTTCAGATACTATAATTGTAACATATAACCCAGGTTGAATTTTTTTTCCTGCCTTCCTAATCCCTTCACTGAAAACCACTAATTAAAAAATTCTTACACAATTAGTGATGCAAACAAGTAATGCAGATTAAAAAAAAAAAAAAAAGGAAGAAAGAAATATCCTTTTTTAAGCAGCAGAAATGCTAACAGAGACTTAAGAATCCTGCAGGTGAGGTCTGTGATCACTCCTGAATGATCAAAGCTTTGAAGCAACAGAAACAGTTCAGCATTGAATCTGCTGTAGAATTCCTTTTCAGTACAGAAGAGAGAAAAATAAATTAAAAAGAGTGAGAATCAGAATACAAAAAGTACAATGCACAAGTGATAAGAGAACTGTGACCCACAATTTCTTCCTAACCAACCCAGGAAGGCAAAGGGCCACCTCTCTCTGCAGGATGATTCTCTGCTCTGGACAGTCAGGATGTTCAAACGACCATCAGCCTTCCTACTGTCTGATTTTACTTCCTAGCTTTATCCAGAGAAAGACAAATATTGTTCCCTAAAACATCCATCAAGATTCTGTTTCTAGTTAGCCCACATCCAGCTGCCCACCGCCACCAACCACACATCAGGGCACACCTGAAGCCTTCCCCTTTTTTTACTGACTATCTTTCCCACTTTTGACAGTATTTGAGTCTCTGTCAAATGCAAGTGATAGGGGCTGATTCCCTTGGTAAAGCCAGTTCTGCATAAATAGTCTCTTTGTTCTTATTTGGATACTTTTCACAGATTCTCACAGGAGGAAATGAAAGTCAGACACCAAGTGCCTAGACTAAGTGCAGACCCCTTCCTTGCCCTGTAACCAATTCACTCCACTGCGTTTCATATGTGTGTTTCATTAGATCTTGACAAGATGGCACCACATTTTGGTGGAAATCATGTTACACTCTTAAATATTTTGAAATTATGACTTTTGATATTTACTAAAAATTCTTCATGTATAAAGAAAAGAGGGCCACATTCATCAGATAAAAGTTAGGTGGCCACTTCACCTTAGTTTTGAAAACATCATGTTACAAGTTCTCATTTATATATAAATATATTTAAGGATCCACCCTAGCCTCTTTACCACTTCCCCAAAATTGCTTAAGAATTCATAAGGAAGAATGCTCTTGTCTGACGAGAAGAAACCAATAATACACATTTGGAAAGAGATTCAGTTGAACATTTTGTTTATAATAGTACTGATATTCACTTAAAACAGATTTGCAAACTTTTTCTGTAAGGGACCAGCTAATGCATCTTTCAGGCATTATGGACCATAGGGTCTATGTGGTAGCTACTAGATTGTTGCATACTGTCTCCCTAAATGTCTCCAGTACAACCTAATAACAAAACAAACTGAGTTTATTTCTTACCTCTGTGAGGGGAAGACTGCTTCCACAAAACTTTGCTCAAGTGAGGGAAGGGAAGGTCTGAATTTATTAGGAGTTGGGACTTGGTTTATGGTCGGTCTTCCCATGTAAAACTTTGATTAGGATTAAGTGAGTATGACTATATCCAGTCTAGAATTGAGGAAAACAGTAGGGCAAGGGATAGAGGTGAATAACTCAAAGGATCTCAGGGAGCCAGCTTTCCTCCTTGTTGATGTTTTCCGTTGAAGAGCTCATGGTTCTTGAGATTCCAAAGGTCCTAGAATAGCAAAGGAATGCTGTAAAGAGAGTGGAATAGCAGCCCATATCAACAAGGACCGTAAAGTTGTCATTTGCCTTTTCAGTGTCCAAGCTAAGAAGACCAGATTTTCAGTCCTCAAAATTCTGATGTTATAGCACAAAAGTAGCCAGAGACAATACACATTCAAATGAGAAGGGTTGTATGCTAATACAGTGTTGCCTACAGATACTGAAATTTGCATTTCATACAATATACAAGTCACACTTTATCAATCTTTTGATTCTTTTCAAACAAGTAAAAACATGAAAAACATTTTTACCTTTCAGGCTGCAAAATCAGTGATTGGATGGTAGGCCAAAGGGAGTCTGATATTATTTGGACTCAGAGAACATCAACCCCGCCCCCCCAAATATGGTATTTTGGGCATCCTGAGCAATTTGATCTAAAGGAAATAAAAAAAGGTCTTAAAAACAGGCCCAAGATTAAAGTCCCTTGGAGCTTCCCTTGTGTCTCCCCCTCATAGTGCAGGGTGAGGTTTTCTGCTTTGTCTACATCTACTTTAAGCCTGGATCCTTGAGAAAGAAAGTAATGACCACTGGTCCCTTCCCTGGGTTTCCTTTAACTAAACTCATATTACGGAAGGAGATGAAAGTCTGTCAAAACACTAGGACAGACTTTGGCACATACCATTGTTCTCTATTATCTCATAAGGATAATTTACAAACCCCAGTTTATTCTGTAGGCCAAATAGATTTCCTCTCAGGCTATCCTATGTTCTCCAAACCCACAAAGTTTCTCTAAAATCATTAACCATTCATTGGACAATAGACTTTCTCTATTGTCCCTGATGAGAAAAAGGTTATATGAATTTCTGAATAATTTTGAGCAAGGGGATGATCAAGCTTGTGTGACTTTCCTCCATGCTGGGATTTTGCTCTTTTTTCTTACATTTCTATGCTTTTCTCCTATTTAATCTGTGTTACTTTATCTCAGTGAACCTTCAGAAAGCAGAGGACAAATTCCTCTTCACCCTTATAATAACAAGGAGAAAAATATTGATAGTATACTTTAAGTTTAATTTTACTTTTAGAGCCTATGGCATACAATTTTTCCAATTATTAGGAAGAAGTGATACTCATTTTTTTTTTTTTTTTTTTGTCCTGTGATTGAACCCAAAGGTACTTAACCATTGAGCCACATTCCTGGCCCATTGTTTAAGATATTTTATTTAGAGACAGGATCTAACTAAGTTGATTAGGGCCTCACTAAGTTGTTGAGGCTCGCTTTGAACTTGCAATCCTCCTGCCACTGGGAATTCAAGTGTGCACAAGTGTGCCAGGCCATTATCTTTTGAATATCAGGGCCTAAATGATGCTATTTTCCCAGGAGTTGCTTTTGCTCTATCCAGGTATTTTTAAGCACTGTGAACATGGGACCATTTAGAGATTGTGTGTCAGCTTGAGTTCCCCAACACTCATATAGTGCCAATTTTGCATTTTTGAAGGTATAGGGTACTGATTACAACATTCTATTGACAGCTATTTATTTTACAAATGGGAATGGATCCTAAGACCATGTGCATTTTTTAACATGTATGTGACAGGTAAAATCATAAATGTAGGTCACTGGTCTGAAGTTTACTCTTCTTCCAATACCCAGTCGTGTTCCATACCAATAAGGACCTTACACACAATTTTATGGACCTGCAAAGAATGTTACACATATGTCTCAAGCTCTATAAATTGCATTCCATTTCCAAGACTGGCAAACATCCAGCCACATTTTGGCCAACATCAAGCCAAGACAGCAAGTTCTGATCATGGACTTCACCTTGAGAAGATGGAAACAGGAAGTTCATGAAAGACCCTGAATGCAGCCCTATGGCTATTGGGAATGGAATTTTGGAGTCCTGATTTTCAGAATGTGTCTAGAAGGATTCTAGGTGATTCAGTTGTCTTGGTCATGTGGCCTTCTTGCTTCACAGGTGAAGAAACTGCAAGGGCCAGTGACACAAGGAAATTTATTGATTAACACAATTATTATAATACCTATTTTTGCTGTCAGGCAAGTTTCAGCAGTTAAAGGTCCTGTTTGTGCATTCGTACATCCCCATCATAAATGGAATCCACGTATTTCTCTTTTCTCCAACAAAGAACCTGCAACTAAAACTCAAGTTTCAAGATGTCTGATGTTGGTAAATGGCCCTGGGTTTGAGTTCTCAACTAGTATCGATTTCAAACTTGATGATTTTTGCACACTGCAGATATCCCACAAACTTTGTTTTGTTTTGTTTGGTTACGAATTTAATAGAATGCTTATTGCAGTATACTTGCAATGTGTAGGCATATTTTAGAGGGAAGTTTTAAATGTTCTTTTCAAAATAGGGAGCTCATTGAATAAATAAAATTGTAAGGCCTGACTTCCTGTTCAAACCACCTTTGATATACCTGTTATAAAATGCATAGAACAATTATTTTTTGTACACTTTTGTTTTATTCTTTGCATTTTCTCTTTCCATCTGAAATTCAGTTCCAGAGATTTTTTGGGGATGCAAAGTAATAACTGTTCTAACTCAACATTTTCATCTTTGTTTGGCAGAAGATTATTTTCAATATTGATTATATTTCCAAATAATTAAATACAATAATTTATTTTCAAATATTTCAGGTCTGGTTTCAGTTTAATAATATTCATCTTCAGTTTCTTTATCCTTGTCATGCCTTCCTACTGGAGGAAATTAGATTTACTATATTTTATAAGGATAAAATTGGTTTTATTATCATTTTCAGTTTATGAGGATTAATGGTTTATTTTATTTTTCTCATAAAGAATGAGATTCTAGATTTGTCTATTGGAAGCAGCAAAGGTAATTATAACAAGAAAATATTGCTTAGAAAAAAATAGTTTTGCAATAACTCCCAGTTAACATATTTTTATGCCTCTATTTCACAGCAAGGAACTCTTTTCCTTTCAAGGTTTGTAGTAGCTATGTGAAAGCATGTGAATTTCACTGGTATAAGAATTCATTTGTGTGCATATTGAAAAATAAAGATGTGCTTTATAAAGCAGCTGGAAATGTACAGCTATATGTAAATATAGAAACTATTCAAAGGTATTCTATATTATTTAAAGATATGTATATTTTAAAAATTAAATAAAAGATAAGCAGACTTGAAATCAAAGTAGAAATACATAGATTTTTATTTGGGAAACAAGTTTTAATTTGTATCTATAAAATTTACAATAAAATCAGTGAATCATACAATTTTAGAGGAAAGCTTTTAAAACATAGCAAATTATTGGGTCATGATCTAGTTTGATATCTTAATAAAAACCAACGCTAGAGAAAAAAAGAGCATATTTTAGGAAATCTTGTATTTTTTCCTTTATTCTATTTTTTAGGTAAACTAAAAAATTAATACTTTTTAAGAAACTATAAAAGTTTTCCAAGCAGAATTCTTAATTTATCAATATACTTAAATTATCAATTATGACTTTTTATGGCTTGTTGATTTGGGAAATATCCATCAATAGTCATCATTGAATCTGATGCATCTCTTTCTAAATTCTTTTTTATGCAGATATAATAATAAAGCAATATTCAGGAAGTCAACTATTACGTAGTTATGAAACCTTTGCTTATAGCAACAATGACAACATGTTTTGATCTTTTGATCTGGTCCTGTCTCATCGTTTCCTGCTCTCTGCTTTGTTCTTTAGGCTCCAATAACAAAATCTTCAAATTCTGTTTGATTTCTTGCCAATACGCCCAACTCCATCACCCCATCTTCCCTATGTTGTGTTACTTTTCTTTCAGTCTTCCTGATTCCTCATTCATATCTCTCTCCTCCCGGTTTCCTTGAGGCATATTTTAATTGTTCCGCCTAGTATATTACCATAAGTTACAATCTAAGAACCTTATAATATTTATTTTAACAATTTTTGATATGGAATGACAAACACTTGACCAGATCAATTTTGTTACACAAAGATTGTGACTGTGAAAACAGAAATATCATCTCTTCCCAAACCCTCAAGCTTTCAAATGCAATATTTGATCACCAAGTTCAAGAAATCAAGAAGGGGAAGGAAAAGAAAAAAGAATGGCAACAATTCAGAGATATCTTCCTGTGAAAATGTTCAAGATCTGTGATGTTTTGGGAAAAAATATTATCTCTTCACAAAGACATTTAGGAACTTTTTTTTTTTTACCATTTACCAGTATAATGTGATATGAATATATAACTGATGATAATTTTAACAAAAAATATGTAATATTTTTGTAATATATTTGTAATATTGTACAGTAAAAGGATCCATTCAATTCTTGCAAGTTAAGATATTTAAAATTGATTTGCTATTCATCAGGGCTTGAAATCAAAGATAGTCACTTCAGAGGTAATGTTATAGGGAGAAAGGAGGTGGGGAAAACATCAGAAATCAAACTTACTGATTTCTAAACTCCTGTCATTAATTCACAATTCTTATGTTTCTCCTGGTGTCTGTGTTTCCAAATCTTCATTTTGGTCACAAAGAAGAAGATTAGAGTAGTATGAAAAGGACATATGTATGGAGAAGAAGGAGAAAGCCTTGAATATGCTGCATCCATGGGTAATACTGTTTGTATTCTCTTCCCTCCTTGTTTAGTGTATTTCATTGAATATCTAATTATGTCAGATAAATGAATTAAAGTTTGAAAAATGTTCTTTAAATTTCTGAGGATTCAGACTATTATCTGAAAATAAGCACTAGATTTTATTGTGGTGAATAGACTCTGATCTTGATCTCCAAAAAGTGAACAAATTATATGAATTCTACCAAATACTAACTATATTGAAATTTATGTAGGTCTAAACATAGATATGTAGCCTATATGTACTATATGAACTAAGATGTTCTAATGATGAAAGTGTTGATATGATTATTAAAATCAAACATCTACCTAGACATAATTGTTTTGTCTGATATTAATAGAGGAAGAAAGGACATGATATTTTCTTCAATAATCTTAGCAATATAGTTTTGTCATAATCATTATGACTTTGCATGAAATTGATCACAAATGTAGTCACAAAAATTCAGAGTTGTTGTGAGCAATAGGTTAATAAATTTTAGGAGTTGTACAATTTAATTTAACAGCAGAAATGGAAACTGGTAACTTGAAATACAGTAATTCTTAGAACAAATATGAAAATTTATTGGGTGTGTGTACATAACACAACTATGTATAGTTCGCACTCAGGCACACATGCAATTAGCAACAGAATTTTTAACTCAAATTTTTCATAATATAGGAATGAATCATGTATCCATTGTCTTAATATACTTTAACTTTTACCTGTATCAGTTTTTTCTATATAGATTATTTTTCAAGTACTCCTGTAGAGCACAATGAATTACAACATCTTAATAGAATCTATATGGCAAGCACTGTTTCCATCAACATAGAATCATATATATGGCAGAGGTACTAGATAAATAAGACTTCACACTTCAGAAAGGAAGCAGACAATACATCTAATATTAGCAGGCAGAAATTTAATAATACCTAGAATGGATGAAGTAATATTCTTTTTATGATCTCAAGTGCACAGGTACAAGAACAAGTAAATATTGTGAGTTAGTTTCCTTGGAAAAATATTTTTTAGTTTAATTCCAATTTTTTCATGGAGCTTGAAAAATACAGCTGAAACTTTGCATTAGATTATGTTTCCTGGGTACATTAACTTGCTTATTTATATCTCACATTCCTTGCTGAATTTTATTTTCCACAATCTTTTCTCCCTCATGGTCCAATATAAACAAGTTACCTTTTTCCTCTGGGCAAGCTTATGCCCAGGGGATCTTGCTTCAGGAGAATAATAAAAATTTGCCTTTTACTTTTTAGAACTCTAGAGGAATATTAAAAACCACAAAGAGCTAATCATAGAACAAATATTCCAATTAAACTACAATTAAACTAAGGTAAGATACATTCCTCCATCTATTACATGATCATAAAAATATTTTCTTTCACGGTATTTTTCACTTATAGGACCATAAATTTTCAGAATCTGTGTAAGTATTTCATAGAATAAAATAGCAACATTATAGAATCATTGATCCAAAAAATGATCATTATAAAACAAAATAATTGTTAAATGGCTTACCACAGTCTGTAATGGGTGATGTACCAGACAGTCAACATTTACTCAGTAAGCCATTTATTCTGTCTAATCAGTTGTTATAACAAATGATTCCGGATACACATGGAATCATTGCTATTTTAAAATTCTCATTCATGATCATAAGACATGTCTTTATTGGGAATTTTAGTGGTAACAAGATTGTTTAATTGTTATTTGAGGGATTATTTACATAAATGAAATGCACAGAAGAGCACAGCTCTGTGAGATTTGCCAACTGTTTGCACTTGTCTAACGCTAAGCTCAGTTAAGATATGGGACAATCTCATAACCTCAAAAAGTTCACTCAAGAGCCTTCCAATATAATTGTTTTCTTTCCCTCAATGGAGGACACCACTCGTCTGATTTTTTTTTTTCTTTTTAATGTTAAGAGGATACTGACCACGGGCTGGGGATATAGCTCAGTTGGTAGAGTGCTTGCCTTGCAAGCACAAGGCCCTGGGTTCAATCCTCAGCACTGCAAAAATAAATAAATAAATAAATAAATAGAGGATACTGATCTTTTGTATATAACTTTATTTTAATAGGCCTTAGATTTACATTTTTATCAAATTTGGAAAATTCATCCTTTATCTTTTAAATATTTTCCTCCAATTTCTCTCTACTCTCTGTCAAGCCCTACTACACATACATGAATCTCTTTTTACTATTCAGATTAAACTATGCTTTTCTTCATATTTTTCTGCCTTTTATTCTCTCTGTGTTTCATATTAGAATCTTCTTCTGGTGACTTTTACTTGTTAGAATCTAGTTACTACATTCTATCTTCAAGTTCACTAATAAGGTTTGGGGAGAGACTAAACTTTTATTAGGTCTATTCTGTGATTTGTTTTGATTTTTACTGTTGGTTTTTGAGCATTAGATATTATAATTTATGTTTATATCAGTATTTTGTCATTAATTTGAATTTTTCATTAAGTAATTGAAAGTACTTGTAATACTCATTTTACAAACTGATCTGGTATTTTTCCTTCTCTTTTATGCTCTGTTTTTATTGGCTGATTATTTTCTCTATTTATTGGCTGATTATTTTCTCTATTTATTGGCTGATTATTTTCCCTACCTAGGTATGGGTCACATTTCCTGCCTATTTGTGGGTCCAGGAATTTTTGACTGGATAGTGCACCTCGTATGGTTAATATCCTGTCCCCCTTTAAATGACATTGGACTTTGTTTCAGCAGGTAGAAGACAATGCCAAGTCGATATGCAAAAGCTTCCTTACTCTGTGCAGCAGTCCACAGAATGATTCAGGTGGAGAAGCAGGTAGCTTACTTATCACAGTCAAATGCTACTTGCTTTCTGATACCTGAATACTTATTGTTTTGTCAAACTCTGTAATTATACACATGTTATGACTAGTCCATTATCAGTTGTTTCATCAAAGCTATATACAGGCAATTTGGCTTTATGTAAATATTAATTTAAATCTTCAATTCCTGTTGAACAAAATTAGAAGACCAAAGAATGTATTTGGATTCCTCATATGTTCCTCTGAAGAATATATATATATATTTTTTTTTTCTAAATTTTAAATAAAATTTAATTAATTTGGAATATCACGAATTTTCTGTTACCCCTGGGGAGGGGATAAGTAGGAGGGATGTTTTGGTAAACCCCTTCCATGCCCATTAAATACTCTTATTCATGTAAGTTCATATAAAATACTACCTTCATAAGGCATTCCTCAAGTTTCTCAGTTTCTAGAAATTCACTGTGACTCTTACACTCCTGATATATTTTACAGTTCTATGACCATAACTATCTTTTTACATTTTTTCTTATGCCTTATTCTACTAATTTGACTGTTTCTTGCAATGGCAGCATTGAAATATTTAAAAAATATTTATGTCCTACACATAAATGAAAGTGATCTAGACAAATCTCTTAGGAACTACAAAATTAAAACTCTGAGAAGGAAGACCAGTTTGTAACTATGATTTAGTTTAAAATGGGATAATGCAATAAGACTCTGTACTTGAAGCATTTTCCATTTATCTGATTAGGAGGCAGGGCTTAGAGAAGAAAATAATATAAAAGGTATATTTAAATAAATTTGTGTCATATGTATTTTTCCAAAAATTAATCTGGATATTCATTAAAATTGGAATTAAATAGAAAACAGGGCTCAGAAAACTATTTTTAAATTACAAAAATAGAATAACTACATAATACCTTCACTTTGGAAGGAATAAGTATAACTCTAATACTTATAATAAGTAATTATAATACTTATAAAAGTAAAAATCGTAGTTAACCAAAAAATGACAGTTCATTTTCAAAGATATAAAAAAGGCATTGTCTAAATTTGAGAGTTTGGAAATAGCAGTGAGTAGTATCATGTGCAGTTTCTGTTCATTTAATGTGACCCCTTGGTCATTAAAAACATCACCGTTTGTGGCACTTATTTGAAATATGCTGAACCATTTGAAATTTACCAATTGTTGTAGACTAACTGATAGTGATCACAATTCACAGTTTGAAATCCTAATTCCCATTTGATCATATTTGGAAAGATGCTTTAAGCAGGTAATTTAGGTTAAGTGAAGTCCTACTGTTGGGCCTTCATCTAAGAGGACTGCTGTTCTTATGGGAAGAAGAGGTACTGCAACCCTTTTCCATGTCCACAGAGAGGGAGTCTACATGAGGACTCTGAGAAAGTAGTATTCTGCCAATCAGGAAGACAGGTCTCTCCAAAAACCAATCCTGCCAGCCTCTGGATCTTGGATCCTTACTTAGCCTATGGAACTGTGAGAAAATAAATTTATGTTGTTAAAGCTAGCCACTGTAGAGTATTCTACTACGGCAGCTCAATCAGATGCATATGCCAAGTAGAATCGGTTCTTTGATTTGCATACTTTGCTCCTTAAGCAAATAGTAGCTTTCAGTTGCTATTTCATTTGTTCAGTTTCTTCTGACTTTATATCTAGCTCGCAGTACATACAATTCTACATTAAAAATATTCTAAACTTATTTTTTTCTAGAATATGCTACAGTCAACTTTATATCAGTTAAAAGTAACAATTTTTGTTCTTTAGTGTTACTTTGTCATGTAACTACTGAAAAGTTTTCTCCTTAATACTAATTTTCCAGCATAAGGCCATATGGTTGTATGCCTTCTCTGTGTAAGTATCTTATTCTCGAAAAACAAAGAAATGAAAATGAGTATTTCTCTTTTCAGTTCATTGAATTCAGAATCAAAGACAATGAATTAATCCTGCTGTTTCTAGAATTTATAGCCAAAGATCCTAGAAAATAGTTTCTATTACTGGAGACATAGTGACAACTGCAAAATTTTCATCAAAATGACCACTAAAGACATCTCCCACAAACAGAGATTTTCAGTAGAGAACCCCTGTCAATTGTGTTCTCTTAAAAATTCAGCACATTATTCACTCTTAGTGTACTTGTACATCTTATAATCAGTGATCTTTAAAAAAAAAAAGTAATAGAAGCAACTAGCACAGAGAATAATAATGTTCTTCACAAATAAAAGGTTATAGAGGAAATTAGAATAAACATTGAGTTCTAGATTGGCTATTTTAAATGTAAATTTTTGGATTGTGAAGTGAACTTAGCAGGCTTAGTCAAATTGTATCTTGCAAAAATAGGTATTGCAATTTAATTTGGAAAACATAAGCAAATTTTCAAAATCATAAAACCCACGAAAATGAAATATGAAACATTATTATACATTTTTGATAACCATACAAAACTTAATTTTCAAATTAACCTTGTAGTCTAATAGTATGGCATAGCCAATCTCTAATAATTCCCCATGCATCATAATAAGAATATATATAACCTTGATGGACAAGGGTTATGGAAAAAAAACCCCAGTTCATTATGATTTTTTCTTTTGCTTCTACCTTGTCTCACTCCTGCTCATCTGGCCAGCTCCTATTTTCTCAGAGGCGAGCTTAGCAATAACCTGTACTAAAATGTCTCTTCTTACCCTGATTTTCATATCCTTACTATAATATGGTTCAAGTACCACATATTTGCTTCTTCAGAGACAAATATAAAACACATTTCCTGCAAATTGATGTTTATTTGTTGATTCTACAACTCATTCTTATCTGGGATCTTCCTGAACAATATAGTACAAGAGTTTTGCTTGTAAAATTGACATTGACCTACGTTTTAACAATTTCAAATGATACACTTTGTTAGCACACTTTCTAGAATTCTCAGGGGCCTATGAAATACTTAATGCTGCTCCACATCTTGAAACACTTTTATCTTGTAGTTTCTGAAACACTAACTCTTCCAGATTGCCCCCAAGGTGGCTAGTTTGCCTGCACTAAATCATCTGAGAGATAATCTGTGCTTCTCTCCTTCCTCTCATTCTCTCTCCTGGTGATCTAATCTAATTTCTTCACTTTGCATGTAATTTAAATATTGACACCTACATTTGTATCTCATCTGTGACATTTCTGCTTTGCTGCAGGCATAATTATTAAACAACTTCCTTCTCCTTTCCACTCTTAGTCTTTTCTTACTCAATTCTCCACAGAGTAATAAGTTTAATGGTTATAAGTTATTCATCACATTTTATAATCCTATATTTTAAAACTCTCAAAATTTTCTCAATGTTACTCTCAAATAAAGCCAGTTTTCCTGTGTGAACCTGCTCTGATCTTTTCTTTCTTCTATGAATTCTATGAATTCGTGCCTACAAGTGGCCTCCATGCTTCACCAACTCATTCCATGTCATTTGTTTTTTTTTTTTTTTTTAGGTCTTTGAAGATAACCAGATATTTCTTATCTCTTGTTCCCTCAACCTCCAATTCTCCTTCCCTTACTCATCATATAGCATAAAAAGCAATTTTAAATAAAGCTGTTTAAAAGGAAATTTTCAACTTCTTTGCTTCTCTATAGCTGATCTTTCTCTTCACAAGTTGTTCATTGCTTTTAATCATTTGTGACAAATTTCTGTTGTAGAAATTTCAGTTTCTAATTCCCGGTTTCCCCATTAAACTGTGATCTAAGGATTGAGATAACAAGCACTGTAGTATTTCCCAAAGTGCTTGCCTCAGTACCTGACATATGAAATGCATACATTGTTACTCCAATGAGTATACAATGTGAGGAAAATAAGCCAAAAGTGCTGAAATCAAAGAGTATAAAATTTCTTTTCTGGGCAATAATGTGAAACTATGCTACTTTATACATTTGGTAACACTTCAGCTAACTTCACTACTATAAGAAATCCTACCGCTGAATTGCATATTTAAGAGATGGTTAAACACTGTCATAAATCCCATCTTTATTTATTCTTCAATAGTTATAGACTAGCTACTCGAATGTACTAGGGATACAACTATGAAGAGAACAAAGACCATGTACAGGGATTCATGCCTGCAATTCCAGAGAAATATCAGCTTTAGAAGCAAAGAAGTGAGTAATCACCTGTTCATCATCTTCATTTAAAATTGACTGTTAACCTCTATGAAGAGCAAAAGGAGAATTTAAACTTGAGGTGGAAGTTCTCAAATTTGAGTCCAGCTTGGACAACATAGTTAAGAACCTATCTTAGAATAAAAATTTTTAAAAACGAAGAAAAAATAGAGAGGAAGAAAAAAAGAAAGAGAAAGAAAGAGAAAAATAAAGAGGAAAGGAAAGGCCAAGACTGCGGATACAGCTCAGTGGTAGATAACTTGTCTAGCGTACACGAACCCTGAGGTTGAGGCCAGAACAAAGGCACTACCCTCAGTTTAACGTGAAACACACAAATATAAGCACTGATGTAAACAGTATGTTATAAAGTGGGCATATGAAAAATTTCCATGAGCCCCTGAGAATCAAATCAATTTGTCTGCTTGGCTGGATGAAAGGATGCAGTGAAGGATACTGAAGAGAAATGGTGAGGGTCTGGGTCTGAGAAGAATCAGTCATGCCTCAGTCTGGTTCCTGTTGTTAATAACACAGCACTAGAGATGGGTGAGTTATACAGAAATGAGGTTTATCTCAGCTCACAATTTCAGTCAAAGGCTGAGGGCCTGCATCTGATGACGGCCTCTGTGCTGGCAGTCTCAAGGTGGCACAGGGCAGCACAAGTTAAGAGGTTGGGAGCGTGCACATATGTTCTCTGTTTCTCTCTCATGAAGCCACCAGGACCCAAGGGTGGAAGCTCCACCCTGATGACTTTGTCAAATCCCAATTGCTTCTCAAAAGACCTCAGCTCAAAACAGCATAGTTAGATTATGTACCCAGCATCTTAATACTTCATGAGGGCATTAAACTAGGACATGTCTTCAGAAGAGACAAACCATATTCAAACCTTAGCAAGTCTTTGCATAAAGACAATAAACAAAATGCAGAAAGGCCAAGAAAATGAGAATTACTGATGGATTGTGAGAACATCGTGTGAGTTTGTTTTGATTGTGGTGAAGTTTAAGCTTTGTGTTCTTGTGCTGAGTATCCAGTGTGTATGTTGAAATAGTGTTTGCTGGTGGCAGGAAATAATATTAAAAAATATATTCCAGGGATCCTGAATATTTTGTGCATTACATTAAAGACCTAAAACTGTATTCCATGGATGGTGACAAAACATAGAAGTATTTTAGACCTGTTCATTTTTATGTTGCTTAACTAATAAAAACAAATAAATAAACAAAAGCTACCGATACGCGTAGCTTTTCACATATAGACCAGCTTTAATTGAGAGTTAAGAGGTGATTATCTTCAAATATATGCTGCCATTTCATCTCACAAGATTTGCTAATTTATCTAGGGTTCTTCCAAAAGCAGAGACTGGTAGCTCTAGTAGAAAGGCTGGCAGATTAGCTAACCTAGTAGACTAACAGAAATAGTAAGAATGAGAGAAAAGGGAACCAAAATATTATGTGCACATAATTACTGAGCATTGTGCATAACTCAGAGGAAGGTAAGAGAAGCATTATGCACCTGAAAATTATTTTCCTGGGTACAATATTTGCACCAAGGACTTCTCCATGACCTCTCTTCCCATTAGTCAAGGGTGACCCTCATATGTTCACTTGCAGGTTGTCCTTACTGGTACATGAAAGGACACCTGCAGAGGTTTCACACAGCAGCATCTGAGGACCTCAGGCACAGGAAGTAGGAGGTACTGAGTACACTCCTTAGGAAAGCCAAAGTCAAGTCACAACTGCGTGTCACTGGTCAAAGCCTGCTGGGAACCAGTTACTAGACCTGATGTCAATAAGAGGCATCCTCTACTCCCACATTTTAAAAGTCATTTTAAAAGCTTATAATTTTTAAAAATAATTCTCTTTATATCCATACTAGCTGAGCTGGCTGAGTATTTGATAGAAATTACAGGGATAAGACAATCTCATGGCTGAATTTTTCACTTTCCACCAACTGCTGACACAGCCTCACATACACACGTTCTGTCTTGTAAGCACACTCTGTCACAGCAATTCAGATTCAGATAGCAACTTGCTGGCAAGGTGAAACTCTCACTGTCTTTTATCCAGCTCCAGATTGGCCTTGGCCCCAATGAGGGTTTGTAGCTGGAAAATACTGGTGTCCCTGAAGAGCACTTCCAAAGTTGACTTTCTCTCAACACAGGATCATTCTGCCTGGACATAAATAATCCCATTTATTTCCTCTTTCCTTTAATGCGTTTTCATTTTAATCTTTTTGTAGAAATCATCAACATGTCTGTCCATTGGTATTTAAGAAAATGTTTGTCAAGATCTCTAAAGTTAAAACAATTTTTCTCTCTTTCTGTGCCAGGAAAAGGATAATTTTTGGAATATGAAAGAGAGAGCTGATTCATGTAGAAGGATAATTCCCATGGGAGCCAAGGAGACTAATCTTCCTTGAATGTTCATGACTCCTTATAACAAGGATCAGAACTATTCTCTTTTCAAATGGATTTTTTTTTTTTTTTTTTTATTAAAATAGCCTATTCAGTTGCATGGCCATATGCAACTTTCTTGATTTTCAAGCTTAGAGTGAACCCAATTTATCTTTTGAAACATTATTCCCAAATTGCATGTTTGAAAGGCAGAGAGAGAGAAAGAGACTACAGATGGATTTGCTAAAAGAAAAGTAAATTTACTACTCATGTTTACAGATTGAAAATAAAATGGAACAGTAGGTGGTCTGATTATATATTTTTATTTTCAGTACCAACAACCAAATATCTAAATAAGCTAAGTTGCAACAACTACAGAAAATACAATAGCAATAGTGAAAAAAAATAATAACTGTTATTTGGCTGCTATATAGAAAGCAAACCAAATCAGAGAACAGCTGCTAGAGTATAACTTGCTTTGACTATTTCACTGGTTAGAGAAATACATAAAATCAGTTACTTCCATGCACTGAATGCTATGTTGCTCCTGTCATTCAGGAAATTGTGCAAAAAAAAAAAAAAAAAAAAAATAGCTTGTACATTTTACACTCGACCAGCATTCAACTGCTGCCAAACTATCTGTTGTGTGATGTTTATATCTCTTAATGCAATATATTTAATGCAGTACAATTCCAGTTATTTCTGAAGCTCTTGCTATATTCAGCATAACATGCAATTTTTTTCCTTCTCCTTTTTCTATCCTCAGAAAGGATCAAAAGCAAAACAAGTGTATTCAAAGAAGAGCTTTTCGAATGTCTCACCTTAAAACCTCACTACTTCCACAGTGGATAACCTCCGATTCCACTACACTGCCATGGTAGCAAAATTTTAGTCTTTTTACATTCTTCAAAGGAATTCTAATAACTCCTTTTTAACTTTGATTCTTTGTGTTCATACTTGGTTTTAGAGTCAAGGAAGAGTTGAAATCCTCTTACATTTTGGAGAAATTCCATGCTACAGATTTTAATAAAATTTAATATGTTTAATATTAGATTTTTATAAGTAAAATGAATCACATGTTTTTTCTGGTAGAAATAGTTAATCATGTTACACATGTATTAGGATTAAAAATTCTTATATCTTCAGAAAATCTGTATATTTTAAAAATTAAATATTGAGTAGATTTAAGTGCAGAAAAATTAAATACCAGGTTTTCATAACCACCACTATAAAGTACACAAGTGTAAGACATTCAGGAAAGATATTGACTTGACCTGCCCTCTGTCCTGATGTAATTAAACCTTTAATTCCTCCACCTTCCTGATTTGGTCAGTTTTCTTTAATATTAAGTACAGGTCACATTAACCTAAATTATTTCAATGTCAACACAGACAATTCACATATAAACTGATCAGAATATAGAGCCTACCTGTTGACAACTTGCTTCATTAAGGGCATCAACCTAACTTGATTAAATAATTAAGAATCACAATAGCTTTTGTTTTACATGTGAGTTGTCTACACTTTTGCAAGTATAAGGCCTGATCAGAATTTTCTTCCTTTGATCTTGCTTTTTCACCTGTTAAGCATTGTATTAATAATAAAAATTGCACACTTTTTTTTTTAGTTTTTAATATGTGTCCAGCACTGTTATAGATGAAATATACCAGTATCTTTATAGATTATAAATGCTACTTGAAGATCTTCTTCGTCAATTAGTAACTGCTACAAATCCACTTGTTAGAAAGGATAACTGCATACAAATGTAATTCTGTCCACCTACTTCACAGGTTGAAAGGGTGAGGTTTCAGAATCAATAAATCTAAGTTAGAACTTTGAATTTCCATTTTTTTTTTTTAACCAGCTGTGTTTTCTTGAGCACTCTACTCAAATTCTTTTAGTCTGTACCTTTATTTATAAAATGCTTAGGTGGGAGTATATGTCTGTCTGACACTAACTTAACATGCATTACGGAATTAGATGCCAGAGTGTAGTCAACAACTTTGGTATAAACTTGTCACTTAGCAAGCAATGAGTAATTAATTGCAAGCTACTACTACTACTACTTATTCTCATTCATTGTTTTCTTTGTTTATTCATTTTCATCTTACAGAATGTTGTTTTTCTGCCTATCTCATGTGTTTTAAAACATATATAATTTTTTTAAATACTTATAATTTGAGAGGAAAATCATGCACATTTTCACATTGGTTATTCCAAAGTGGTATTTAGATAAGCTGTTTGCTGAGTGCTAATAAGTATAGTTATCTGCTGTTGCTCTCTTCAGCTCCTTTCTGTGATGCTCTCCCTTTGAAGAATTACTCTTTTTAATACCTGTCTCAAGGACTTATTTTTTCTCTGATAATTCTGTTTAAGGTTTTTCGACTTCAGTGAGAGACAGTCATGTGAATGATCAGGTGCCTTATTTCTTCTGATACTTAAACTAAAAGCTGTTACGAAGTACATGTCATTTAATGCAAACAGAAATCTGGATTCTAAAAGTCAATATTTAAACTTTCTATTTGAAATCATAATATACGGAATGTTTTTGAAATAAGTGTTATACATGCTTCTGTATTAAGCCACTTGCTCTTGTGTGACTCACCTAGGAGTCTCAAAGTTTCCGCAATTGATTTAGAACTTCAAAATATTTTCACATATTCAATGTATTGAATTAATGGCATATACTTTTATTTAATTTTAGTTTAAATTGTTAATAATTTTAATATAGCCAAAATGTCTTGAATGGAATTTTTAATTTCATGAATGTTAGGATCAGAAGTAAAATAGTTTTTCATACAAAGGGAGCATAAGAAGCACTACGAAAACACAACTTTATAAAATTGCTGTTGGAATTTATTAAAACTAGATCATAGATTAGGAATGAGATTTTACATAGAGGCAGCAATGAAGCATAAACTTAAGTATTAGATACACTTGTGGAAAAAAAAAAATAAAACTCTTTTAAAATGCTGTTTCTGCACCCTTAACATGCAGAAGCAATTTTTCAATACCTTTTCGATTGTCAAAACTCATGAGAAAATATATAAAAAACATATGAAAGCAATTAATTGAATATACTTTTTGTTCCAATTTGAAACATTTCAACTGCAAATATATAAAGATTGCCTTAACATTTTAATTACTTTGGTGAATTGTTTTATGTGATAAAATGTTTTATTTTTCTTCCTTTTAGCTGGATAATCGTAATTGCCAGGGAGTGTTAATTTACTTCCTTCCTATTACTATATATTTCATAGATATCTTCCTTTATCACAGTTTGGAAGTTTTCACTTCTATGCTAAAAATAAAGCAAATAGATAAATCCATTGCTTTCATGGCTGTAGCTGATTGAATCTTAGCTCTCAATCAATAGAATGCTAATCAAAATAGACAAATGCGCACATAAAATCTTTACAAATATTCTTAAAGTCCTTGAATTCCGTACTTGAAAATCTTATGAGATTTCCACAGGGGATAACTAAACTATTGCTATATACTTAAATATGCTTTAGTGAAATAGTGTTCAAGAAGGAAATATTGAGTTGACCTCTATGACATACCAATAGCCTGCCTTATAATTTTAATAATATGAAATTAAACTAAGCAATGTCCCTCAAAAATATGAATATTTTGACTGCAAAGTTATGAGGTAAACAAAAGTGCTTATAGTAAAAGGTAGGATTAAAAATTGAATTCTAGCAGAAAGCATGATGAGAATATAGGAGGAAACGGGTGAATATGGCCAAGAACAATTGCACTTTATTGGACCTAAGAGATGGAAAAGACTTAAAGTAATAACAAAATTGCAAAAAATCATAGGATAAAATAGGTAAAGAAATAAGGTTATGTAAAGAATTTACTAGTTTGTACCATATAGTAACGCTTAGCTGTTTCAGCTGGCTTGTGATAAAAGTTTATATTTATCTTACAGACTAAATGCTATACAGAAAAATTAATGTTTTTGTGTAGAAGACTGATAGTGTTGGTTATGCTTTATGAAATGAAATGGAGCAATGTATAATGAATAAGAAGTGTAGATGTAAAGAAAGGTGTAAGTCATGGGGAACAATGAAGGTACTGTGTAATAAAGAAGAATGAGTTTCTTAGCAAAATAATAAATCAGAAATGTAGAGAAAAAAATGTATGGTGTTAGCCTTCCAAGAAACAGAGTAGCTAGCTCCAGTTAGATTCTATCATGCAGAAAGTGGTTTCACAATTCAAGTTTTTTTCTTAGCTTCACTTTCTTTAAAGGTAATTTGTAATGGCTATTGCTTAAGAAGTTTAGTCCACAGTAACAGTCTCTTCAATGTCCCACCTGATATAATAGTCCTTATAAACATAGATTCCACCTTTAGGACACACATTTTGGTGTCTTCTTTGTGCCCATCTGTTTCCATGGCATACTGCCTACTCAAGAATTGGTAGAACCCTTGGCAACATTTGCAGAAGTCTGAGGTGCCAGGTAATAGTAAGTGTAAGAAAGTCATCTTGTAGAAATTCCCTTACGACGTCTGTGAAATTGGAAATGTGTAGAGAAGTCTATCTTTTCTGACAGCCTTGCCACATTGGCTCCACATGTCTGTTCATTTAGTGACACCTGCTTAGACTAGTATGCCAAAAGATAGAATATACTAAAAAAACAAAAAAACAACAACAACAACAAAAAAAACTCTTTAAAATTTATGGTCCTGTTTACACACCCAAATATACTAATCAGTGCTTTACACTTGGTGAACCAAATTACTTTTTGTTTGTTATATATTATCCATGTGTCTGTGAGAAAATTTTTCTCATAAATATCTTCTATGTTGTACATTGTATGCATTTTGTTTACCAACCATGACAAAAGATATAAAAGACAAAAAAATCCTGAGATAAGAGTTTTACTGTGAAAGTTCAGCAGATATTCTCATAGTAAATCAATGACACAAAATAAATGAGAATAAATCAGATGTTGTTAAATATAAAAAGTAAGTGGATTACTGTGCTATGGTGTATTTCGGGTTTTCACTCAGGAGATAAGTTTAAAGTGGGTACACATTAACAACAGAAGAGGATTAATGGCTGGTGTCATAGGGGTGAAAACACACACAGAACATTTTGAAGGTCAAATTTCCTAAAATAGAATGATAACATTAACAAAATTAAATAACAAGTTTTAATATATACTTTAAGGCAGGAAAGATGCCAATAATTTTAGACTTTTAGTATTAGTACTTTCAGCTCTGATATCTCACCTATTTGAGGAAATTGAGGTTCATGAAGTAAAAAGTAGTTTCAGAACGAAACTTTGTACTCTCATTAAACATTTGTCTCCTCACTTCTTTTCTGCTTTTCCTTTCAACTTGATGTCAGGTCAGTTGGTACTGGGAGATTCATTTGGAAATAAGTTTTCTTGTGTAAGAATTCAGTTTCCATTCATAGCCTAAACTTAATAGTCTAATAGCAAAACTCCTGCTTAACCATGTTATTGAGGAGATCAAGAATTCACAAAATTTTCAAAATTCTTTTGAATGTCACAGAAAGATAATTACTCCCTTGGGTATTTTAAAATAGTACATTTCAAACATTTCAGAAAAATAAATACTTTTGCATTAATTATAATGCAAAATCAGGCTACCAATTATGTTTACAAATAGCCAAATATAATATATTAGTTTTATTTCTTCATATTTACTGTGCACTTTAAATATATTGAAGATTTAATCCATTGTATTTTTCTTTTTTCAGAACATTGAAATGATCATTTTTTATATTTTCTATATTTAATAGTTACATCTGACTTATTTTGTGGTGCTTTACAAATTTTCTCAAAAATATCTTCCTATCATTGTTGAAGTAGTTCTCACTGAAAAGTATGTAAATATATTAGAAAATTTAATCTAAATTTATTCTTTCCCAAGACATATCTACAGATTAGAGTATATCAAAATTATGAATAATTAGGCAAATAACTAATTGTATAATTGTACTTCTAATATAAATAATATTTATATTAACATAACATTATTTATGTTATAATTATTAATCAATACATATATTTATATGTGCAAACATATATGTATATACATACACACATATGTATGTATGCATACATAAACATGCATACATAAATTTTGAGAGAATGATCACAGTGACATTTTTAAATGTGAATGACAAGTGTAGCATTAATATGGAATTAATTGCATATTTCAGGCAATTGTTAATATGGAATTAGCTAAAAAGGCCAAGGACAATCTTTAACTGTCTTTGAATATCAAAGTGTCATTGGGGTTTATTTTCAGTTGGTATCTTGATTCTGAAGAATCTTTTGGAAGATCCCTATGTACATGATACATCTGTATTTAAACATACTATTAATAGGAAAAATCTAATTTAGTGCACCTAATTGTAGAGCACCCTAAATTCTGTTAAAACTCACAGGTCAATCTCTCCTCTGTCCTATTATTCCTTAAATAATTTCTGCATATTTTGCTTAATTGCCCACTCAGTCCTAGGTCTTAAGAACCCTGAGGTGAACACACTGATATCTCCAAATTGACAGAAATTAAGCAAGGTGAACAAATAATAGTGGAAATATTAGAAAGATGTGGAATTATCCTGCATAAGATAGGTTTTAATTTAGGTGAAATATTAGATTCTATATATGTTTTAAGATGATAGTGCTACTGTGAATATGGATAGTGATTGAAAGAGCAATTTTTTAGTAGGAAAATTGCAATCTATTTTAATAAGTACTGATGATTAGAACATTTCTTCACACTAGAAATTTTAAGTTTCTTTTTGAGATGTGGAAATTTTCACTGAACAATAATGGTGTCTCTTGAATATAAAGGATATCTAAGTAAAAATACAATGGAAAAAGAAAAAAGTTGTTTTACTGGAGTATAAGTTTTATTTAAAAAAAAATCATCAACGTCCTTAATTTGTAAAGGATAAGTAAAGGGCTTAAAAAGTGGAGAAAATTCATGTTTTTAAAAAAAGGAGTGACTTGGGCCCTGATTCGAACTCAGGTAAAGAAACCTCTGCTCACCATTCACCCTTCTCACTCAATCTCATCATACACAAATACACATAATATGTAATCATGGAAGAAAGGCAGCCAACCATAAAACTGCTTAAGATAAAATAGAGAATGACAAACTAAGAAAGGTGTGGATTCTTTAGTCTAATTTGGGGCTTCAATAAACAATGAATAGATAGTAATTATTTACACTCACACCGAGTTCAAAATAAAGTTATGTGGCTGGAAATACCATCTTGTAAAGGAGAAGACAAAAGGATTTGCAGTTAAAAAAAAAAGGTAAGGCCTAAGATAAACTCTGAATGAAGACTGTTGGCATGGTAATCATGAGGTAAGCCAACAAGAAGTAAGCAAAGTTTATTATAATTTAAGTTTAGAGAACATAACCTGTTCTTCTATAGTTGATCCAGGGCTAGATGGGAAGTTGAGAAGAGGAGACAAAATTTAGGGAAAATGTCCTTTTTTGACCAAATCTGGACTTTTCAGGGCCAATTACTGCAGAGATGGTTTGGGTTCCCTAGATGGTTACTGGATCTGATCCATATCCATTTGTATTGCTAAAAATTGCAGGTGGTCATTTTTGTGGAGTAGGAGTATTGGGTCCCAACAAACAAGACTAAAAATAAAAATGGATTCACTATGTTAAAATTCCTCATCACTATATAGAAATCAAATTGCTACCGGACCTTCCAGAAATGGTCAAGTTTTTCAAAGAGGCCAGTTGACAATGACAATGAAGCTCTCTAATTTTTACATTCTTTAATCCTTACAAAAAATAACTTGAAGTAACATGTTGTTAACCAATCAGTTGTTTTTCTAATGTCCTGTCTCCCTGTCCGTGTCTTATAATGAAAGTAACTTTGAAATGACTGATTCACTTTTTCTTTTTTTCTTTTCTTCAACCCTTCTCTGTCTACAAAACCATCTCTACTGCTCAGTGCCTCTGAACACTCTATTTATAAAATAAATGTTGGTTGACTCTAGAATCAAAAAGGCAATCAACATCTTTAAGTTTGTTGTAATTTTGCCTTTTGACAATATATTCAGAATTCCATGGGGAAATGGTACAAATGACATGAGTAGAAAACAATATTACTCTCTCCCTCTCTGTTTTTTTCTTTCTTTGAGGTTATACAATGGATTGCTCTTCTTAGATCTAAATATTTGGGTATTGCAAGAAATTAAGGCAGAAGTTTAAGACTAAAGTGTGAGGTGGTGCATGCCTATAATTCCAGCTACTCCTGAGGCTGTGGCAGGAGGCCAACCTTGGCAATTTAGTGAGATTCTTTTTCAAAGGAAACATTAAGAAGAAGATGGGAGAGGATTGCCAATGTAGCTCAGGAGGGGATCAGTAGCCCAGTCATGGGTAACGTGGTGGGGGGGAGGGGGCAATCACTAGTAATAAAAGAAGAAATTAAAGGTTGAAAAATACTTTCAAAATCTTTTTTCTCACTTATATCTTATGCTAGGAGATCTGGTCATTAGCATTCCTTTGGAAAACATTTCCACCATTTGATTGTTCTTTTGTCTGTAAATTTTTATTACTTTGCCAAAACTTTTTGCTGTGAAAAACCCTTTGAAATTAAAAAAAAAAATAAATAGGTAAAGTAGCAGGTCCTACTAATTTTCATTTTTACCTTTTGTTTTTAAATCAAATGCTCACAGGAACTTTTGTTTAATTATCATACTGAAGTTTCCATATTTTCTTAACTTTTACTCTTATGGCTTAAGCTGTCTGTATTCTTTTAAAAATATGGCTAATCAAAAATAGTCTTCTTTAATCCATAGGGGACACAGTTTTTCTGACACATAACCAGATGCAGGATGATGGATTTCATAACTTGAAAGATACATGCTCATTCCTTTACAAATAAAGTTATAGATAACCTCAATTCAACATTTCACATTTCTGTTTTCTCCTTTATTCTTTTGAGTACTTTCTTAAAGACAGGAGTAAAAATGGTTTATTTATATTTACTAATATATACTATATGCAAACAGGCAATAATTCCAGATTAAGGATATTAAAAAATCCTTATCTAATCACATGTCAATATAACTTTATTTTGTATATTTAAAATATTCTTTATTGAGTCATAAACCCAAAGGTTAGACTACAGACTGTATTGAAATGCTTCCAGATTGTGGACAAGAGGATAGTTTTAGGATATCAAATTTTGGATCCTATATGTAAAAAATTTCAATAGTTCTATAGATTTTTCACCTCAAAATACTTTCGTGTTACATTATTTATATATTACCTTATATACACTCCTGATATCCACATAGACTCATCACTAGTCTTTTTTTCTTTGGTTAAATGTCACAACCTTAGTTAATAACTATACATAATTGTTGAGATTAGTGCTGTTTCAGATAAAATATTTTGGAATAAATCAACCTTGCTTTGGGGGAAACAAAGATCTTCTCATGATGTATCAATGATTTTGATTTATAACCAAATACCTGCTCAATGATACTTTCAGCTTAACATATTATAAGTGCAATTTATTTCTTCTGAAACATCTATCTCCCTCTGACAAGATTATAGAACAAAATACTGAAAGCCCTAATAGTTCTGTCATAGAACATTTAAGGTTTCAAACTCAATTTGCATATATCTCCTTTTAAGAGAATGAGGAACCACAAGTCTTGGCAATATCTGGACAGACGTCCACTCACATCACATTTCTAATGCATCTATCTTTATCTGTGAAAACCTATTTTAAGTGAGGGATCCACCAATTAGAAGAATGTTGGTTCCCAAAGTTGGAAACAAGTTTTGTCTTTTACCCTTGCTTAAGGTCACAGTCAAGATCACCCCAGAAAATTGCTCTCAATTAATGGAGGCTTAAAATTTCATATTCTCTATTGTTGGTGCTGGAAAATGTATCTTAACTAACTCATTAACCCTAATAGATTATGCACAAAGGCCCCTCCAGTTAAAATGTTGTGACTAGTTTTGGAGTCCTCCCCCATTTTAAAGTCCTATTTGAAGAACGGGCCTGCAAGACTCATGGAAGTCTGAGAGGTCATAGTAAACTAGGAAAGTTAACATTTTTCATAATGATGTGTTATTCAGAGATAAAAAAACAAGTAGGATATAAAAATTCTATTTCACTTGTGATTATTATGAGCATTGGCTTATGTGATTATGGAAGACCAGCAGACCTATAATCTGTCCTCTGCAGGCTGGAGACCCAGGAAAGCTAGTAATGTGATTCATTCCAAGTCTGAAGGCCAAGATCAGGGGAGCGAATAGCATTAACTCCCATCCAAGACTGAAGGCTCTAGAACCTGAAATGCAGGATGTCTGAGGGCAGAGAGTGGGTGTCTGAGCTAAAGGAGAGAGAATTAGTCCTTCTTTCACCGTTTTGTTTTGAGTCCTACGCAGATTCCATGATGATTACCCATATGATTGGGAGCAATCTTCTTTATTAGTCTACTGATTCAAACACTAATCTCTTCCAGAAATAATGTTTTACCAGCTATCAAGTTGATATCTCAAAATTATCACATCATTGTCTCTGTGTTTACCACTTTTACACAGATATATATGTTTCAAAAATATTTCCTAAAATGTAACATTGTCTAACATATTTATGTTTTCCTTCTATTATTAACACATTAATCCCTCAAACAACATTCAACATTTTTGCATTAGTGATTAAGGCAGGTGCTAAAAAGCATAGAGAAATAGTAAAATATTAACTGCTAAGGAAAATTCTGTGTTTCAGCTAAAAGAAATTAAAATGAACAAACTGGATATTTTTACACAACCTAGTACTTTTCCTAGTCAGCAAAATGCAGAAATATAGAATAGCAGCAATCATGTGCTCAGCTGTGTTTTTGTCTGACAAATATAGACTATTCTTTTAAAAAAATACAATGTTGGCTTTCTAGAGATTCCATTATGTTAAATGCAGACAAGAAATTTAAAAAAATAGTCATATTTCAGTACACTATCAAAGCTTAAGTGTCAAACTGAATTCACAAAGGAAAGGGTTTTTCCAATTTCAAATCATTTTTTAAGATTTTAAAGATACCCCTGTCGTTTAAATCCGAAACTCATTTGATATATTGAACATAAAAATTAAGCAAAATTAATAATGCAGTTTAATATAGAGTTGAATCAATTGCTTTGGTTTGCATATATTTTATTATAAGCTCCAAAGCAAAGTCTTAAACAAATAGCGTTTAAGATGTCATTTTCCATGGAGATTAGTAATTACTGGAATGTAAGGATTTGAAAATGTATGCCTGGGGGCCAGAAGTCTAGGTAAACAGCATAAAATAAGTGGAAGATACTAAATCTTATAAATGTATTTTTACAACCTTTATTTATGAAAAAAATCATTAGTATTCAGAAATCTCTAATAGTGTGAATTAAAAGAATAAATGTTCACCTCATTATATTTTCAAAAGTGGTAAGAAAATGCTAGATTGAGCCTTGGGGAACTAAATATATTACAGGCATGAAAAATGTTTCCTTTCTGACGCTGCTTTCAAATGACAGCATAATATGTTATGGATCATTTGATTTTTTTGTATGAAAACGCTGTTCAGCACCCAAAAGGCATATGCTGCTAACGGCATGTGTTGCAGTCCTTTTGACGACAGCTGGCAACAAGGAAATGCCAGTCAAAACACAAAATGTCAAGCAGAAATTTTCCCAATAAAAGTATTAGTTTGTAAAAATCATTCATAAATAAGCTTCATTAAATTGATTTCATTAATTCTATTCGTCATTCATCGAAAGCAGTTTCAAATAATGTGAAATTATAAACTAGAAGGTTAAGAGGAGCTAAGAAAAACTGAACTGCATGTTCTTCCTCACTTGTGCAAGGTGAGCTTTGCTCTGTGAAATCAATTCCTACAAAGCCCACATACTAACGTCCTATTTTAAATATCCCAAGTTGTGAGACTTCAACCTGAGCCTTCTGAGAACATAATAACAATCTGAAGAGCTATATATTTTATTTAAT
Organism: Sciurus vulgaris; assembly: GCF_902686455.1. Lineage (NCBI taxonomy): Eukaryota > Metazoa > Chordata > Mammalia > Rodentia > Sciuridae > Sciurus > Sciurus vulgaris. The sequence continues at coordinate 120,824,979 of NC_136469.1, read as the reverse complement.
ATTTTTTAAATTTTCTTGATACTATAAAAATAAGCTTAAAGCTTATATACGTATTTTTGCAAAATAAGCCTCTTCCATACACATATTATAAAAGCAAATTTATTTACTTATTTTTGCTGAGTTGTTTGGCTTTATAGAGCCAAGGTTTTTTTTTTTTTTATCAATTCACACACTGGTCCACATTAATTTATGAAGATTCATGGCTATTTGGGGGTTTTATAATTCATTAGAGCAAGGCACAAGAGAATTCCACCTGGTAAGTGAGATTATTGCTATTTTTTACTTCTACTTCAGCACATTCTTTTATAACCCATTTAATTAAAAAGAACAGGGGAGTTAAAAAGTGAAATGCTGAAAGAGTCAGGATATAATAATACAGTATTAGCTAACCAAGAAATTATATTTCCTAGTTATCATTCTCCTTAGTGAGGAGAAATTTTATTTTAAATGCTTTGAGCATTTTTACATAGAGAGCTAAATGTGACTTTTTGAAATATGATAGCCTCATTCTAGTGGATCTGAATTTATGGCAGAGCTTCTTGATCTGAATTGGCTAAATACAGATGCATAAGTTCATATAATAATAAAATAAACATGACGTGCAATATGTACTATTTCAGACAATAATTTAAATGAAATATCAGATCAGAAAAATTTAAAATAAGAAGCATCTATGTTCTCATAAAGCATCCTTATGACTTATTCTGCAGCAAATAAAATAAAAATCATAACATTAAGACACAAAAAAAAAACTAGGGAAAAATGAAAACAAACAAAACAAAACAACACACACACAAAGCAACTTTGAGTGAAAATGTGACAGTTTTCGGATGTGAACATCTGACCATGCTGTTGCTACTTTCTGGAAGCGTTGCATCTTTCACACTGTGCAGCTTTCTTGGAGTGAAGTGGCTCTTGGTGAAACACATAGGGCCTCTTGGGGCCTAGATTCTGACCTGGCTTGCAGTTTCTTCTGCCATATTTTATCAGCCAAAGCAATTCCTAAGGCCTCCAGGATTCAAGCTAAGGGGAAACAGACTTAGTCTTTTAAATAAAGAAAAAACACAAACAAAAATAGTGCCCTCAGAATGCAAAGAACTGGAGGAGTGAGGAATTGTGGATGCATTTTTGCTTTACTATATAGAAGGTTGATTCTCCCTGCTACCTGCATTTATAAAATGCTGAAGAAATAGTCTCTAACACTCAAACGCCAGGAAAAGAAGAGAAACTGTATGAAAGTGCATTTTTGTAGAAAAACAGGTATTTCTGGAATCAATCCTATCAATTTTGTAGCAGGAATATTTTAAAAAGTCAGAAGTACTTCCAAAACAGAGATTTTTTTTCTAGTTGTATAACAGTCATATATATATCATAGACTAATGAAGTGATTTTTCCAAATTATAAAAAGTAAATGTCATGAAATATGAAATAAAATAAATGATTTTATTATGAATGCCTGACAAGGATAATAAATAAATGTGAGTTCAATATTTATTTGAGACATCAATTCTAAATGTTTCTTTTAGTGGAGTGCAATAAAATGCATAATGGATGGAGCATTATTTCATTTATCTAAATATCATCATAAATGCACGTCACACTACAATGATGAGTCTTAGACAAATAGCAATTCCTGTTGACAGAAATTATGGGAATATATAAATATTTCTCACAGAGAAGAGGCAAACACATGTTTTAATGGAGGTCTAAGCATCTGAATTTTTAGGTTTTAAATATAGGCAAAGTTGTAAATATTATGAATAGCAACAAATATGTTTTGAGTTGGTATGTATAGGTGACCAACATGTTTGTGTATTTCCAACATTTATTACAAAAAATGTTACCAATAATGAAAAAAATGTATGGAATAACTCCTGTATATGAACTTATTATTAACATTTGCCATTTCATTTCATGTCTCCATCTTTCTTTTCCTCCTGTCTTCTCTCTTCTATGTTCCTATTGGCTCTACCCCTCTCTATGTTCTTGATTTTTACTGAAACATTTGAAATCATTCACATCTAATTACAAAGAAAAAAGAACAATATATCAAGAGTGTAATACCATTTTCACAAAAAGAAATTAATTATATTAATATGATACAAACATTGTTTATATTCAAAATTTTCCAATTTTTTATATTTCTCACATATAGTATATTTTCATATCTATTTTGTGATATAATCAGGTAGAATAATTTCTAGCGATTTGGTCAAACTTCAATAAATTAGAAGGAAGAGTAAAAAGTTAGCCACTATTCATTGAATATATTATTTTGCCAGATTCTGACTCTGTATCAAAAATTATAAGATATTAACTTTTTCTTTAAGGCAACAGAGTCTATTTTAGGTGTGATAGAAACTGATAATGAGAATTTAATAATAGATGGAAAACTGCCTATAAATACAGGTATACTATGAAAGATAAGACTGGGTGGATTTAGGCAAAATTTAAGTCCAAAGAAGGCTTCCAAGATAAATGTCCAAGATATGTTTTGAATTTCCAATATTTTACGTTTGATTTCTAGTACTTCACAATTCATTTAGACTTACTATTGTTATCCTACTCATTTCCAGTTAATCAATATGCATTTTATCCTCAGAGCTAGTTCCTTTGTTAAGATTTGGATCTGACATTTCCCCCCAAAGTCTGTTGTGTTAAAACTTGGTCCCCAGTGCAGCAATGCTCAGAAATGTGGCTTAAAAGTGATTTGATCAGAGTGGCTCTGGCCTCATCAGTGCATTAATCCATCTATGGCCTTATCAGTTGAGTGGACTATTGGTAGATGGTGGAAGCTGTAGGAGGCGGGACTTTGTTGAAAGGAGTATGTCCTTGGGACTGTGCCCTTGGGCACTGTATTTTGCCCCCTCCCTTTGTTTCTCTTTCTGTATTTCCTGGTCACAGTGAGGTGAACAGCTTTGGCCTATTATATTCTCTTTGCTATGATGCTCTGCCTTACCTCAGACATAAAGCAATGGAGCCAGCTGACCTTGGAATGAAGTCTGAGATCAGGAGCCAAAATATTTTTGTCTTCCTTCAAGTTGATTTTTTAAATATTTGTCACATCAATGAAAAGCTGATTAACATGACTTTTATTCCACCTTACAATCTAATGCTCTCTTAGATTCAGGGTAATGAGAGATTTTAGAAGTTTACATTTACTTCCAAATTATACATATTTCAGTTATATAGAAACAGTAGAGAACATGTTTAGTAAACAATAGAGCATTTTAATGATTATGATCCTCCATATTTCATGAAATTCATACTATTTGTGACAAAAATCCTTATATTTTGTGGATAAGAACTTACAACAGATTAATTAATTAATTAACCTCTACTTGGAGATATTTAGACATCTCACAAAACATAAAATGACAATGGAATTAGTTTGAACTTGATGGGGTAACATTTTTACAGTATCCAAAACTTATATTTGTGCCTACATAAAACATATTTAATGAACTCTTTTCTTAGATTTTTGAAATAGCATTGAAATAGCATTTTGAAATAGCATTTCACCTTCAAAGTTAAATCTAGGAACACTTAAATTCTGCATGTTCACACTCCAGTATTTTTTGACAGTAGCAAAGAATTCACAGTCCAGTCATTGAGAACCCTCTTCAAGCTCCACTAAAACCTATCAGCAGCTTTAGACTAAAGCAATGTCATGTTATTACATTTGGGCCTTGTAATGCTGTTCATTTATCCATAATATCTTTACCTTTAAAGTAATACATTGGTCACTTGCTTTATTTTCACAAAACTTCTTCTTTTTTAACAGAAGTAACCTAAAAAAGACTAAAACTGTAACTTCAACTTCTTGTGAATTCTACAATTATGTAAATATAAGGAAATACGTGGAAAGATTATGTATTCTTTGTCATTTTAAAACATGTTCCATGATAATACCAAGCATGTTAAGGTACATTTCACCTTTTGTAGTGTTGTTTTAGTATTAAATAAAACATACACTAATAAATACTGAAACACTTTAGGAAAAGAGAGTTGGAAAATTAGCAAGTCACTTGTGATAAAGAAAAGTAACCTATAAGCATCAGTTCCCTGGATGAGTAGCTGCATCTGTTGAAGTTGAGAGAAGACCTAGTAGAGAGTTTCTAGTTTCTAGATATTTAATAGTCTCCTTAACTCCATTCAATTTTATAAGTACAGGAGAAAACAAAAACAATTGTTTTGTTTCATTTTTCAAGCATTTTTTTTTTAACTTTTGGTGATAGAGTGAACGGTTTGGGGAATAAGCATGCTTTTATTTGTCATTGTTTTAGTCAGCTAGTTCGCTGCTGTGTTTAAATGACCTGACCAGCACAACTGTAAAGGAGGACAGGTTTATTTGAAAGCTCACAGTTTCAGAGGTCTTAGTCCATAGAAGGACAGCTCCATTCCTCAGGGCTCAAGAGGTGAGACTGAACATCATGGTAGGAGAGGGTGGTGGAGGAAGCAGCTTACATCACAGTGATCAGGAAGCAGAAAGGGAGATTCCACTCACCAGATACAAATATGTATACCCCAAAGTCAAGCCCCAATTTCCACCTCCTCCAGTCACACTTATATGCCCCCAGTTACCACTTGGATAATCCCAGCAGGGATTAATTCACTGATTAGATTAAGACTCTCGAAACTCAAATCAGTTCTCCTCTGAACCTTCTTACATTGTCTCACACATGAGCTTTTGGGGAATACCTCACATCCAAACCATAACAGTCATGATCTATAAATTATCTGTTAGCCAAACATAGCTGAATCAAGTGTTATATTTTAATTAAAATCAATGTGTTCATTTAATTCTACAAGTTTTAACATGATCAGTCATTATATGGATATAAATAGACCTGCAAGAAGCAGCTTGTATACTTAGTTCCTTATAAATTAATTATAAAATATGATATTATAGATAAAATTGGATGTGTTATCTAAAAATGGGACATATTTAACAAAATTCTAAGAGATAAATCATGTATAGTGAATTATATGATATTTTGATCTCCAAAGAAAAATTTCAGAGAAGGCAGGCTAAGTTAATTTTTAGTATTGATGTGTCCTTTAAATTCAGGGAGTATACATATTACTCTTCTGTGCTGTATAAATGAGATCTAACCTTCTATCAACAAATCAGCAGCAACAGAGCTGATCACCTACTAGCTTGAGCAGTGACCTGCAAAGTAAAATCAAATACGGATTATTCCAAGTTACAACATTCATTTATTTTCCTTGTTTATTGATATAATTGAGGGTGTTTGTTTAACTCTTTCATCATTCCTGAATTTTGTTAAAGACCATTTTCATTACTTACAAAGACCTTGAGCAGGATTTTATATACATGGAAATCTTAATTGACTTCTAATTCCCTGAAATATTCCTTGAAAAATCTACCTTTGGGTCATATGCCAGTATAAAGTATTTTTTGCCCTATGATTATGTCAAAGAAAAATTTCATTAGAGGGCATTAAACTAAGGAAGACTGTATTCACAACAACTTTAATGGGGCCAAGAGAATTGCAATAGTTTGGAGGAGCTGAGCTAAACTCTCCTGAAACAAATGTTACTGTCTAGGGGTGTTGGGTTTGTTGTCTCCATTCAGCAAAGAATTGAAGAACAAGATACAGAGAGAGCAAACAAGAAGTAGGTTCATTACAAAAGTGACAGAGATACAGAGAGAGACTTCTTTGAAGAGAAGGGGACCCAGTGCTGGGAACCCAGTGGGGAAGTTTTGGCCTGTTCTTTTTATGGTCTCTGGAATTTCCTCTTTTCCTTGTCTCCTTCCCTGTCCACGAGCTTCTGATCATTATTGATTATTGCCCCCTTATCCCACACATCTGTTCTAGTTTTCCTATTGGATGCCCTGCTTAGAGGCACTAGTACGGAAGTACCTGACTGAGTCCCTCATTTGTGTCCTGAGCACTTTTGTCAACCATGAAGTTGATCTCATCAGGAGACCCTTTCCATGCTCCTTTGTTCTGGCCCTGCCCACTACCTCCTCAGTCGTCAAATTGCCCTGGCTGCCTAAGCCCTTCTATATTTCCCTCATAAATGGCAGGAGACTTTCAACCCTGAGAGAGTTAGTGAAGTACTGGATGATGGTGGTGGAAATGGTGGTCAGTTGAAGCAGGCCACCTGTGCACTTTAGGCTGAGACCTCCCAGAGACACTAGGAGATAGAGGCACCATTTTCCTTCATGATTACATCTCCAAGATATGGATCCCAGGTCCCTGAGAAAGATATTTCTAGGCTGTAAAACTTTCCAAAGGTTTTCGAAAAGATTTATATCTCAGAGGAGCTAAGGAAAGAATTATAATTCTGTTTTTTAAATTAAATATTCTAATAAAATTTGATACTGAGCCTATTAGGAAGAAATTTCAATGTGTCTGAAGTTTAGTCAAGTTGAGGATAGCATTAAGATTATGATGGTTAATTGATGGTTATCACACACTGATCATAAAAAAAGAAAAAGAAAGGAAGATGAAAGAAAGAAAGGAAAAAAGAAAGAAAGGAAAAGTAAAAGAAAGAGAGAAAAGAGAAAGAACAAAAGGAAAGAAATGGCACTTGGTAGCAATTTATTTAAGGTTATATCACTCAATCCATATTAAAGCCATATTAAAAAGCAACAATTCTTGTTTTTTTTCCCTGCAGAGGGTAGATTATCTTTCACAAAGTATTTCTAAAAATTAATAATGACAGTGATAGCATAAATGTAGCTAAATCACAAAAATTTAACTCTGCATCTTATTTTCATTGATCAGTTCATGATTCAGAAATCCATCTGAAAGAAATACAACTTAGCCATGTTAAGTATTTCATAATCGATCCCCTTTATGTAATGAATGTAATGGAGATGACAAAGGGAATGCCGAAAAAGGCAAAAGAAGCAAGAAATATCACATAGTTGAACAGATCTGATCACTTCCACAGTATCAGCCCTAGAAGTCTATCGCATTATTTTGCACATCTGAAATTCAGTCGTTCATGGTATATTGGTTAGATATTGTTACATTGTTATATTGTTAGATATTGTTATATTGTTCATTGGTATATTGGTTAGACTTCAAAGCACTTTTCAGAAAAATCAAAATGAAAGTTGATATACTGTGCAGTTCTTTCTTGCAGGACATTATCAGTTCTTTCCCATTAAGGACTTTATAGAAAAAAAAAAAAGAGATCATTTTAAACATATTAAATTAGAATGATTAATTTAAAAAGAAGTAGCAGACTGAGATGATTTATCACAATGATTTTCTGTGTTTTTCTTTAAATTTGTAAACATTCTTTAACAGATTCACTAATACTTAGTTGTTTTCTCATTCTGTGCAAAAATGAGGACAGGCATCATTCTGTTTAAACACAATAAAAGTCCTGCAAGGTTAAATATTTCATGATGTTTATTTTAAAATAAAATACAGGCCTTGTACATATTAGGTCACTCTTTCATAACCTCTCAGCTGTTAAATGGTAGAGCCAGCAGTTTCATTTCAGAATCCACATCTTTAACACAGGCTACGTTGACCCTGTTACCATGCTAGCAGAATGTGGTAAATTAAACCTATGATAAAAAGTGGCAAATGAAAACATCAAGGATAATATAATGAGAAGGCTTTGACAATATACTGGGAAAAAAGTGGAACATTCAATGAAGTTAAAATATAGTGTTTGTAAAGATAGTCAAATAAGTAAGTTAGATGACAAAAATCTAACTATTTTTCTACACATAATACCTAAGGCTAAGTGAAGAATTTGTAACTTTCTTGGACAAGAAAATCCAAAACGAACAGGTAATTTGGTTAAGCATTGTAGAGGGTTTATAAAATCAAGTAAAGTATAGAACTTGAAGCTGGAAAAATTTGAAAATTATCAAAACATGTATACATTATTATACTGAACTCTGATACCCATATAGTGGCAGAAAGAATGAATGTTGTTTTCTTATGTATCTGAAATAACTTGAATAATTTGGTATAATAAAGAGAACATTCATTTGAAAGAAAAATATGAAGGCTTATTTTAGTTTATATACTACACATTTTAATAAAATATAAATTAACTTTGAAAATCAATACCTGCTGTAAATGTATGAGGAAAGTAAAATCTAATGTAATCCTTTCATGAATGTTTTAGTATAAATGTTTATCTTTAATAATTATGTTTTGCTTGTCAAACTAAACTCCCACATATCAAAACTTTATTCAAAGAAAAATCCATTTGTATTGTAAGAAGAAAAGAGGAGCTATAAATTTGTAACTAATTTTTAAATGTCCTTTAAATACTGTAGCTGGCAAAATCCCCACCCAAGTATAAAATAAGCTAAGCTTCCAATTAAAATGTTACAAGTTGGTACTAAATCTAACTAACAATCTGAAACCTTCAGTAACACAAAAGTTGTCACTGTTTTTTTTTAAAGGTGGTAGACAATGCCTCACTAAAAAGAGATTTTATAAAGCAACTCCCCTAAGAGCAAAAGAATTCAAAAATAGAAACAATGAAGAAATCAAGTATACAGAATTAAAATATATTCTTAGCTTATCCCATTTACTTAATGACAAATTAAAAGAGTGTTAAGAAAGGTCTTAGATGTATTAAATTTTATTATTCCTTTAAGTGCTTGATAATTATTCCTTAATTATGATTATAGATAATAAAATAATGGTAATTTAGAAAATTGTATGTGTGTGTGTGTATAAAATGGTACATTTTAATATAACTCATCTTGAAGTTCTTTATTTGCTTCTTCATATTCATTGAATTTCAGAAGCTTATTGTAATAGTTCTTGGACAAATAATATGAAGTTTCTTTGCTTAGGCAGGTGACTTAATCTAAGCCATGAGGACATTCCTGGTAATAGAATTAGTTAAATCTCACTTGCTAACACTGGCAATGCCTCAGTGGGAAGTTGAGTTTCTCCCATGGTCTGAAAATTTCAGGATCAAATGTGGACAGTTTTGTTCCCAAAGAGACATTTTGCTGGACGTTTCACAAGTTCCTTAGTACAATAGAGTTATGGGAATTTTGGAAAAATCTTCTACTTCAAAAGATATGCTGTCAGTGGCCTTGAAACTTCATCTTTTTCGTGGGATGACTGGAAGAATGGTCAGGATCCATCCAAAGAACTGAGAATACTTGTAATGGACTTGGTTTCATGGTGCTGGGAATAAATGAGCTTAAGCTTAATGGGAAGGGTGAGGTTACATTTCTCTTATGATATGCGTAGTTTTATTTCTCCTTTTCAACTGCTATCTTTAAAATAAGTTTGTCTCCCTAAGAGAAAGAAATTTTGCCAATGTATTTTACCTGAGCTTTGTCTATAGGCATTGAGGAGTCCTCCCATTGAAAGTGGCACCTCCCACTCAGAGATGAGTCATTCGGAAATGTTTCTAAACATTGTTTCTGAAATGGAGGCCAACGACTGCCTGTGTTTCAAATAAAGCATTCTATGAGTATCATGATGCTTAAAGAAGATTTATTTTAAATTGTCATTTATCTTTTTCACTATTTTGCAAATGTATGTTTCCTTAGAAATGTATGGGTAATCAATTTTTAAATGTTGCTTAATTAATTATGATTTACTCATTCCAAAACTTATATACTGTGTTCCAATTATGTACCCTCCTACATAGTTCCTTGAAATACTGATGATAAAAGGGAAAAAAAAAAGAGGAATGAAAGAATGACAAGGCTCCTGTGATAGACTGAATAATGACCCCCTGATATCCACATCCTAATTCCCTGACCTATGAGTGTGTCAACATGCTTGGTAAAGGGAACTTTGCAGATGTGACTGAGGGAGATTTTCAGATAATCTTGAGGGAGGGAGATTTTCCTATAGTATATGTGTGGGTTCAAATTAATCATAGAGTTTTAATAATAAATAGGCAGGAGAATCATAGTCAAAAAAAAAAAAAAAAAAAAAGAGAGACCAACAGAAAGGAATGTCAGAGAAAGTAGAAGATGCTACAGCTGAATTTTGAAAATGAAGTGTCCCCATCCTGAGGAATGTAAGTAGACTCTGGAAGTTAGAAAAAATAAATAATAATAATAATAATAAATAAATGATGACTATTCTTGTCAGTCTCCCTTCAGAAAGAAACATACGTGACTTCAGACCTTATGAAATCCAGAACTGTAAGTTAAATTTGTATCATTCTAAGCCACCATGTTTGTGGTAGCTTGGAACAACAGTAATAAGATGATAATATAAATATTTCCTGTATTAACAGACTTGATATGTGACTAAATGCAAATGTAATTAATAAGTAAGCACTAATTTATCTCTGTGACCTAAATTTGAGGAGAGGAATAATTAGATGTACTATTGTCAGGGACTTTTCTTTGAAGAAGTTATGTTCACTTTATGACCTGAAGTATGAACAGAGATAGCTTCCAAAACCAGAGGGAAACAATAACAAAGACCAAGGGCATTGATGAGGCCAACTACAGCAATTCAGGGAGGCCCTCAGCAAGTTAGTGAGACCCTTTCTCAAAATTAAGAACAAAAGGGATAGGAGATGGAGCTCAGTGGTAAAGTACCTGACTTCGATCCCTAGTACCAAAATAACAACAACAGCAACAACAACAACAATAGCAATAATAATCTGAATTGTCATTTTACCCACATGGAAAATGATCAGCAGGGTTGGAGTATAATAAAAGAGAAAATATGGAAAATGAGGTTTAAATATGATAGGAGGTGAATAGTATAGCCACGGTTAAGAGATTTTAGTATATGATCAATTTCATGAAAACCTCTAACTAGTTAAAATTGGGGAATATCATCTCATTGAAACCTCTAAATGTTCAGTACCTCTACCATATAGTGATTGGGTTAGAAAAGAGATGAAAGGGAATCTAGAGAGGAGACTGATTGACTAAACCTGAAGGAGACATTGGAATCATTAATTAGGAAGTTGTCAGGGATAGGAGAGTAGGAAGAGATGTATAAAACATGGGAAGGACTAGTAGCCAAATCAGAATGTGAGGGTCAGGGCAAGAGAAAGAAGGAAATAAAGCACATCTCGCAGGTTGTTACCCAGAGACGTAGGGTGCATTTTGGCTTTATGTGAAAGTCTCAAAGGCAAGGCTTAGAAGAAAAGGACTAAGAAAATATGATTTGGATATAGTGGATTTGACAAGCTATTAGGGATTCTTACTGAGATATATATTTAGCAGTGGAATATAGAAATATACAAGCCTGCAATTTAGGGGGCAGGTCTGAGAAGATAAAAATATAGAACTCTCTGTATGGCAGATTAAAAGAAAAGTTTAATGCACTATGGAATACTTTGTGAACTCATGTAAAAACTTTACTTTTTTTTTTACCCCTGAATGATAAGAGAAACTTTTAAATAAGTTTCAAACATACAAGTAATGTGACATGAATTATCTTTTGACTAGTATGCTGACAGCTCAAGTGTAGAAAATATGGAAACTGGGAGAAAAGTCAAGGGAGCAGTTGACGGGATCAGTGACTGAGAGATTGAATACCAATTGTAAGAGACAGAAGAGTATTGTAATTGTGAGTCTAGATAGAAGGAGAGAGTTACACATTTCTGAGAGGGGGGATATCGTGGGACAAGCTCAATTTCAGAACAAGAAGTCTGAGAATCCTATTGGACATGAAAATGAAATAGGATAAAACACTCAAGGGAGTGAGCACATAATGAGAGATGTTAAAAAATCAAGAACTAAATTTGGGGGGCAACTCAGTATTTATATTGTAGAGAAACAACAAGAACTAGCAAAGGGACTGAGAAAGAGGATTCAAAATGTTATAGGGAAAACAAGGAGTACTGATCAACTCAAATTCTACAGACTTCTTCCAGAGTAAGAACTACACCTATTGATCACTGAATCAATTTTCCTGGAAATCACACAGATACTTTACATGTCTAAAGCCACTTCATTGTATCGTATTGTGAAGTTGTGAGTTTTCCATCTTAGTGGATGTCACCATGTCTCCCCTTCATATTCCCATCAGAAATCTGGGATTATTTCTGTTCTCTTAACAATTTTCTTTAACTTAGTTCTTGGTCTTTACCTTCTCTCAGTATGTACTCACTCCCTAGGGTATTTCATTCTATCTCAGTCCTTAAAAAAAAAAAAAAAATCTGTGAGCTAATGATCCTCAAATACAGATCTCTACTCTGGCTACCATTTCTGTACTTCAGGCTTCTATCCTACTTTCTCCTTGACATCTCATTTGCATATCCTATAGACTTCTCAAACTTCCTTTGTCCAAAATTAGACTTCCCTTAATAGCACAATTAATCTGTCCTGTGCTCTTCCTACTTCTGAATGATCTCTTTTTCCCATTATAGAACTGATTCTGTAATCAATTATAGAATTGATGAAGTAAGCTATCTGCTTTTATCTGTATTACATTAATCTTTTAAAATAATTATGTTTCCTCTACATTTATTGCACACAGATTTATCATAGCTAAATTTTTACACATATTGATTAATATCTACTCTTGGGCGAAGGATAGCTGGACATTATTACATAGCTTTCACAGCAGCTGATTTCCCTTGGTCTTTGCTCAGTGTATCCTCTCTTTCTCTCTCTTCCCTTTGTCTCTGTCAATTTTATAATAGTTTTCTCTTTCAAGGGGACTAAATATTTTCAAGATAAACATTAACTTATGTTGGGATTTAAAAGTCCTTTGTCATTCTTCCCTGAGTTACCTTTCTGATTCTATGTCTTGAGATCTCTCTTACACTATATAGCAAATATTGTGAAAAATTTGGGGTTCCCTAAGTGGTACCATGCTCCATCCAATCAACATGCTTTGCATATTCTGTCCCCACAGTCACCTTGTCTTCCTGCTCATTTTTTAAAAATGAATTTCTATTATCAATAAGTTTCTGAAGAATTCCCTGAAATTTACAAAATTAGCCTTCCTCTTAATATACTTTATCACTAGTCATATAATGATACATTTTTATGGTAATAAAAATACTTTGCATCAATTTTCTAAATGTGAATTCTTTAAAGGAAAATATGATGCAATTTCACTTTAAAATCTCACATTAAAGCATATTGCCTAGTATGTGTGAGGCCCTGGTTTTGATATTCAACACTATTTTTGTTGTTGGTGTTGTTGTAGTGCTGGGGATTGAACCCAGGGCCTTGAGCTTGCAAGGCAAGCACTCTACCAACTGAGCTATCTCCCCAGCCCTCAACACTATTTTTAATAAAAGGTATTAAGCACATGATTAACACTGAATAAATCTTTTAGAAAGTAGGAAATGAAGAATGGGGAGCTGTGACGGAAAGGAAGGGAAGAAAATCTCAGGGTGTACTTTAAATTTATTTGAATTAAATTGAATTACAAAAGTAATTTATGATTTCATATATTGGCTAGACTTTAATCTCCAATGTGAAGTTTCATACTACTTGCTTTTTTTATGACTAGTTATTGACTATCAGGATGCTAAAGTCATTGTTATTTGCTTTAAATCATGCCAGACACACACACACACACACACACACACACTCATGTGTGAGCATGTCTATAAATCCATCTCAGTCTGGACTATAGTGATTGCAACTGGCTCTAATTAGGAATTTACACACTGTCAGGGGAGTTGGTTGCCATTCAATCAGAAAGCATGTACTCCAGAGGGCAGTATTATACATATTTTAACTACTTTTACTACTCCCACCAAAGCTTGGCTCATTTTATAATAAATACTAGAAATCAGTTTTAATTTGCGATATCAACAGCTTGTTAATTATCACAACACATTTTAGAAATGGGTTGTCATTGGTAAAATTATTAGTGTTCAGGGCATGTGGAGTAGTTAAATTATTTTAGAGTTACTTTCTATTCTTGCACATAATCAGCTTAGAAGTGGTGCATAAGGATTTATTCCAAAATGTTTTTAAGACTAGCTATTGATTCATGGGTTTATGGTTGCTTCATACTGTTAGCTAAACCCTGTTTCCAAAATAGTGTTGTGTCTGGCACAAGTTATTTTTTCATGAAGCATGGTGGGAGATTCTACAACACTAAAAAGATGGATCTCTGTCACTTTTATTGGACACGCTGTAGAAACCTTCTCTCTGGTAAACGTGTGTGTGATAATTGTCTTATGTGCTGTAAAATTTAGCTGGTGATGAGAATTTTAAAAAGTGACTACCTTGCACCCAGCTCTTACTTTGGCCGCCACCATTTTTAAGAGATGTTGAAACTAAATCGGCTTGAGTCAGCCTGAAATTCTGGGCTTGCCTACAAATTCCTGAACAAAGCCTCAAAATGCTGTGGTGTAGGAAAAGCAGAAAGGGGGAAGACAGACTAGGAGACAAAGTGCTTGACTGTCACTGCCTCTGTTGATGAAGACAAGTGGTGCTTGCCAAAGTTGTTTTACAAATGTGCTGAGGTGTCCCAGAGCAGACAAACAGAACTTTCATACAGTGAGGCAAGATAGAAAACCCTTCAACATAATGAAAATAAAACCCTTTCCCTTGATGAAGCTGTATATTCTCTTTCCCCTCAACAAATGGCAGAGGAAAAGTGTTCAAAATAAAAACAGACTTTGAGCATCCAAGCATGTTTTATTCCTGGTATATATCTTTCCCTTCACATAATGTTTCTCAAATTTGCAGTCATTCTAGTTGTTAATAGAAAGTACTTACTCTGATTGCTTATTTGTTGTAACTCCTCTCCAAAGATATCACAAAATACTCAAGTTTAGGAGCTAGGATGTTAGGACTCCTGAGAAGCAAGTGGAATGAAAGAATTTGATAATGAGCTGACCCTCCCTCTCTGAACCCCAGTAGGAAGGGATTTTCAGAATATGATGCCTTAGGTTCTTGAGGAAGCACTGCTTCAAATGGGAATTCCACACTGCAGTAAACCAGACACCCTGAGGAAATGGAGTCTGTACTGTGATGTCCTGGCATCCTTCCCTTGACTACACTCACGAGCCCCCAGGTCACAGCTCCTGCAGTGTCAAGCTGCTGGGTGTAATGGTGTTGCTTAGAGTGCTCTATGAATCCCGTGGCTCTTTTTGCTTGGGATTCTCAGTTCTCTCCAAAAAGAGAAATGGCAAAATATTTATTAGCTACTACTTGATAAAATACCTAGTGAAATTGAATATTACGACGTTTTCATAAGCATGTCCTGGTGTTGCACAACGTTCTCTAGTTTAAAAAGAGTATACTTTAGTGTACTAAAAGAATATAACATAAATGCTGAGGCACAGGACTCGACAACACATAAATGAATGGAAATCATACACCATAGAGAAGTATTCTTTCCCTATCCAGGGTAAACTCCCTCAAGGCAAAACAGGATATCCATTGTTAAAACAGAAAAATCTCCTGTCCACTGAGGAGAAAAGAACAGTTAGACCTATAGAAGGAGGAAGATAACAAATGTCTGCCGTTTCAAGTGATTAAGTCTCAGGTAATTTATTTGTTACAGTTAGTAATATAAAAGTAATACAAGTGCTGGCACAAAGTGGGAAATCAATAATTATTTGTGGGATGAATGAATGAATGAATGAATGAATCCACTCACAACAGCATGGAATTCTTCAGTATTCTAAGCACAATCTTGTAGTGTCTAGTGTAATAGAAAACTTTCCATTGTAAGTATCTAATGTATTTTGTGTAATTGTATTTATCTAATTTGTTGTAGTTATGCTGCTTTAATTATAACTTTATTTAATTATATTTTCTCTTATTTTTAATCCAATTCTATTATATTTTGGTTTGACTAATAGAAATTGTTCTTCTCAAGCACAGAACAAGTCTTGCATGACAATTGTAGAGCATTATTCTTAAAAGTATGCCAGGATTCAAAACTGGAATCACTTAATGCTTATTGCAAAACTGATTAAAACATTATTTAAATTTCCTAGGCAGTCATTTTAATCACCGCCCCCCATTATACAGGAAAGCAACCCCTTGACTTCACTCAGTTGTTGCTGTATTCATACAGCCAAGCCTCAGCTCTATTTAAGTCTAATTATCCACCTGGTTACATATGCAACTGGTCTCACTTTAATTTCATGTTCATTTGTCTCA
Source organism: Sciurus vulgaris (assembly GCF_902686455.1). Lineage (NCBI taxonomy): Eukaryota > Metazoa > Chordata > Mammalia > Rodentia > Sciuridae > Sciurus > Sciurus vulgaris. Next base: position 120,808,943 of record NC_136469.1, on the reverse strand, counting down.
AACAGACTGTTAGTATTACCTACTAAGAATCCATTGTTCCTTGGTGCATTCAATCCCAAAATTTCTTAAATATCTATGTCATAACTATGCTATTCTCCCCAACAATTCAACATCAAGTCCATCATCCTCAGTCTCAGATGATAACTGTACTTCTTACTTCAATGATTTGGTTTTCCTTTCAGGAGAGAGAGAGAGAGAGAGAGAGAGAGAGAGAGAGAGAAGGGAAGAGGAGAATATTTTCCTGTTTAGAAATTTATTTACATACCTAATAACATGAAAATATTATAGTAATCAAACTGAGTTCTTCCTCTCTGCCTTCAACCTTTTGACTCATTCTTGGTAATGTCATTGTTATAGATGACAAGGCCCCAAACCCAGAAGTCAGTTCTTGCCTACATTTATATCTTTCGCCTCCAAACTAATCAATCAAAAAACATGTTTTTGCTTTGACTTTCAACCATTGACAAAATTTGACCATCCTAACTCAAGTCACTATCATCCCTTGATTTGATTCTGCCATTAGTTTCTCAACTAACTCTTGGCCACCCTCCCTCCCTCCCTCCCTCCCTCCCTCCCTCCCTCCCTTCCTTCCTTCCTTCCTTCCTTCCTTCCTTCCTTCCTTCCTTCCTTCCTTCCTTCCTTCCTTCCTTTGTTGTCTTCCTTCCTGCCTTTCTGCCTTCCTTCCTAGCAGTGATATAGATAAACCCAGGGCTCTTGCTCCTTTATTTTCTAATGACTGGCTTCTTTATGCAACATTGCAATTAGGGTGAAGTATTAACATTCATTTAGTTTCTTTGATAGTTTCAGGTCTTTCCTTCCATTTTATTTTCACTCAATACAAAGACCTAACAATATCTTCTCCTTCCTCTGCCTTCATTTGCTACCTTGCTAATTTTATGCCTTCTTTTTCCCTCTTCCTCACAATTTTTATGTTCCTGTCTGCTTGATTGTCCCTTAAAAACACTCATACACTTCCTACTTCTGAATTTTTTGATTTCGTTTTTCTCTACCTAAAGGTTCTCAGTCTACTCTTAACCTTCTAAAAGTTGTAAAAGTCCAATGAAATTGGACCAATGAAATTTCTTCTGTTCATGCTTTGTATAATTCAAACCTACCTCTAACACAACTACTCCTTTTCCTTGCTTTAAGTATTTATTTACTTTTTTCCTTAATATGTCCACCTAATTATCTAAGCAGTTTCTTGGACTTATCATCTGACTCCCCTCATCCAACTCCAAATGACAGAGAAAGCTTTTGAAAAAGATTACATTGCAACAGTGAATAACCAACCCAAAAGAATAATGTTATGCCCACTTTCTCAAACATTTCCTATTATTTAATTGGCAACATTCACTGAAACAGAGACTATGATTCCAACACTTTTATAACATCAAAGACTAGTTTTAATCTGTCAATGAGAAAGCTGAATTTCTCTTAGTTTTGGTTTTTTCACCTTTATAATGGAAAGAATCACATCTTTCCAACATTTCTCTTATTTTCATATGTATATTATATAGGAAATATATATTATATAGGAATATAAATTACATAGGAAATATAGGAAGTATTTTATTATAATAAATGTATACATATATATTTTTGAAATATACTTATTTAATCTTCATAAAATCATTAATTCTTTAAGTCAGTTATTTCAGTGTAAACTTAAAAAATAACAATGAAGACATGAAGAATAACTATTATCACCACCACTTAAATAATGATTTTGTGTAAGATATTGTGAAAGTCCCTTTACACATTCATAAAGAACATGCACATTTCCATAGTAGGTAGTTACACAATAAAGCTAGAATCTTGTCAGATTCAAAAGGAGCAGTCAGGGTACTATCCTCTTCAGCGTGGATCCACCATAGTCAGAGGAAGCTCTTAGGCAAAAATGAGATACTTTCTTAACTGTTAGTCTATGGAGAGGCTTACTGGTCCCAATTTCCTTGGATAAAATTATATCTCCATCTTAATGATAAGTCCTGGGAAAATCTGATTGTCAGAGTCAGTAACAGAGAGCTGGGGTAGTGACTGATTTGAGTGCAGAGATGAATGTTCACTGAGTAGGCAGCATGCTGTAATGTTTTAGATTTTGATTAGAGCAGGGTAGACTGGAGTTAGACTATCTTTATCACATTGGAGCAGGATCTACTTTGTGGGTAATGTTTTTGAAAATACAAGTATTCTTTGTGGGGATGCTTGTATTGTGTATCTCTTTGAATTTTTATGAGGACAAGAAACAAGATTCTCAATTAATAGGAATTCAAACAAGTTAATATGTACTAATCTTCAGCAAATGGTAAGTGACAGAACCACAACTCTCAACATGTGTATTCAAGATCTTATTTAATTATCATCCTAGCTTAAAAATACTGATTGTTCCATAAAGAACTAACCATTTAACTTACCAAAAAGGAACAAATTGTTCTGAGTCTTACTTCTTCTTCTTCTTTTTTTTTTTTTTCTTTTTTGTTTGCAGTGCTGGGGATTGAACCCAGGGCCTTGTGCTTGACAGGCAAGCACTCTATGAACTGAGCTATATCCCCAGTCCCATGGGTCTTTCTTCTTACTCATACTTATTATTTGGATATATAAATATATGTGGACTTGTAGCCATATTCCAAAATAGATTTAAATTCACATTCATCTTATGTAGGAAAAAATTAATGTTCTATGTGGTTCAAACACCATATTTGTAGTAAGCACCACTCACTATAATTAGTTTATTTACAGAGCACAATATGATGTTTACACTATTAACAAGTCCTGCTGTAACTACAGAAGTTAATGCAGTCTGCAGACAGAAAGAAATGTTCACATTGAAAATACTATATATTATTGAAGCAAGATGTGTCATTATGGAATGTGGTATGGAACGTGGTATGGAGTTCAACCTCATTTGGCCTCCTGAAATTAGGATAGACGTGCTCAGATAGAATATATATGCATCCATTCATTAAGCATGAATTGATTCTTATATTTTATGCAGTTTTCTATATACCCAAACTAAGAAAGAATAATATATAATGCCTGCTCTGAAGTTTCTTAAATATCTGGAGAAGAAATTGATATAGAAATTGGTGAGACAGGAGTAGGGATAAGGTACAATGACAGATCATGTGTGTTGTAAAACACTCTGCTGAGTCTAATTTGCAACTTGACTTGAGCCAGCAAGACAAAGATATGACCTTGAACATGTAGTCCCTTAGAGAAGGGGCCCACGACAATCAGATCGTCTGTGAGCATATTATTTGAATGATGAATTTTATTCAAGAGAAGTTGGGGCCAGGAAGATTCTCCACAGATTAATGGGAAAGAGAGTATCTTGCATTTGCCTAGGAGCTCCCTTCTGCCAATGATGAGATCAGACTGAGAAGAATGTACCCTGGCTGCTCCTTTTGAGAGTAATGTAATTGTAGTTTCTTCCTGTCACTACTGACCAGGGAAATGCCTAGGTCTTTTATAAAAGAGTAAAGGACCTTTCAGAATATCTTTCACACACACATCAAACACATAATCTCATGAGGGAGAGGTAATCACATGTACAGAAAATGAAATAGAAAATTATGCTAAAAATTTTTCTCAGTATTACTTTGATAGTAAAGGGGAAGAGAGCTATAGTTCACCTTTTTGTTATTCATAATCCTGTGTATTTTAATCACAATATCTTGAATGTCATAAAAATGGTTTTTATTATTTAAAATTTCTTTAACTGTGCTTCTGATTATATTGTGTGGCAATGGCCATTTTAAGATTATTGCTTGATTTTCAATCGTATGTCAGTTCAAGATTACACTGAAGCATTAGTTCAATTTCAGTTTTTTTTCAGAACCAGATCATAAATTTTATTTGAATAACAAAATCCCATCATTGCTAACTGTGGGACAAAAAAAAAAAAAATGCCATTATATATTTAAGAATATAGTTAATGTATAAAGAAACCTTAGTTATCATGACAATACCTGTGGTCAGATTATCATTGGGTTAATCAGAGTCCATCAAAAACAGTTTAGTGTGTTTTGAAGTGTTAATGAATTACATTGCAGGAAAGAGTTAGTAGTGAATTAGTAAAGAAAATTCTAAACTGAAACCCCCTTGTTTCCATTATTTCATTTATGAAGTCTTTGAAATTTTGGAGGGTGAGTTTTCTTTCTCGGCCTTGAGATTGTTTGTTGACTCATTTTTGTTTATTTATTTGATTTCCATCTGTAAAATGCAAGCCTTGGACTGATGATCTCTAAATTCCTCTTTGTCTACAATCCCTGCCATCATAGGGCTGTACTGAAAACATTCTGCTAGGTCAATATTAGTAAAGCAGAATGAATATAAATGCTCTGCTCGTTCTCCATGCACAGTTTGGAAATCATGAGTAATGAATACTAAACTCACATTTCTTATTTATGTATTTCTTGATCTCATTTTGTGGATATTCCCTTTGCAGTAGCCTCTGGGCACATTTACAGGATTTAATAAGAAGAGAGACCATATCTACAATCTTAATTGTATAGCAGAATGATAAACTCAGAGACGGAAAGCTTGTCTTGTAAATTTAATTTCCTCTAAGCTTGTTAGGAAGAATATACCAGAGAATATAACAGCTTTCATCTCAAGTCATTGTATTACATGAACTTTTCAATTCTCATGTCAACTAGTATTAATACATTTAAAGGCACATTGCCGCTTTTAGAAGATATATAGTTCATATTTTTGTTTAATTCAAGATACTTTTATGTTTTCACATTCACCATAGACCTATCTGACTTGGCTCCATTAAATGTTGTTTAATAAATTCAGATTAGAAAAAATCTGATTGCCAGTAACATTCGCATTCCAAAGGACAAAGTAGGTAATTTAATTTTCCATTGCTTAAAGGAATTGCCTTGTCCCATAACTAGGCTAACTTCAGGTGGAGAAAAACATGAAGCACCACAATGTGGCTTTTAGTCTCAGGATATAAAATGTATTGTTATTTTGGTTGAAATTTTTTTTTTGGCTATCGATTTCAGAAGAGCTTTCTATATCGTAGCCATATCTGGACCAGTGTTCTGGCTAGATTTAATAGTATATTACACAAAAACAGAGAGGTTTTTATTAATAGCATCAACAACCGTTATAATTGTAGAAGTACGGAAAGGCCAATAATGCCATCAATGTAAAACAATATCTGCAACAGGACAAAGGCAAAGAAACTCAGAAAGCTCAGATGTGTTAAACATTTACCAAGGAAAAGGTAGTATGATATATTTTTATTGACTTGCTTTCATTCAACTCTTGTGAACGCTCAGTGACTTGGACGAAATGCATTCTTTTCATAGATTAAGACATTAAAATTTGAAAAATTAAATTACTAGTTTCTCATGTCAAGAATGAATTAGCAGTTGAAGATATGAACTGAACTCCACTCTGACACTTGAACTTGAAAGATGCCACAGATTGTTTGTTATGGCTCTTATTGAGAAGTGAAGTCCACTTCCTTTTACCCTAAATCTGGTTTCCATGAATTTTTGACCAGAGAAAAATCATACTTTGTCAATTTTTTTAGGCCCAGATCACCAGAGATTGGTCAATTCCTTTCCTTGCTTTTGAAAATTCACTCTTATATCAAGCAATGAAATAGAAGAAGCCATTAAAAATCTACCATCCAAGAAAAGCCCAGGACCAGATGGATTCTCAGCTGAGTTCTACAAGACCTTCAAAGAAGATCTCATTCCAATACTTCTCAAAGTATTCCAGGAAGTAGAAAAGGAGGGTACCCTACTGAACTCATTCTATGAAGCTAATATCACCCTCATACCCAAACCAGGAAAAGACACATCAAGGAAAGAAAATTTTAGACCAATATCCTTGATGAATATAGATGCTAAGATCCTTAACAAAATATTGGCAAACCGTATCCAAGAACATATTAAGAAAATTGTGCACCACGATCAAGTGGGGTTCATTCCTGGAATGCAAGGATGGTTTAACATCCGTAAATCAATAAACGTAATCCATCATGTCAATAGACTTAAGGATAAGAATCATATGGTTATTTCAATTGACACAGAAAAAGCATTTGACAATATACAACACCCCTTCATGCTGAAAACACTAGAAAAAATAGGGATAGTAGGAACATACCTGAACATTGTAAAGGCTATTTATGCTAAGCCCATGGACAACATCATTCTTAATGGAGAAAAACTGAAACCATTCCTTTAAAAACAGGAACAAGACAGGGATGTCCTCTTTCACCACTTCTATTCAACATTGTCCTGGAAACTCTAGCCAGAGCAATTAGGCAGACCAAAGAAATTAAAGGGATACGAATAGGAAAAGAGGAACTTAAGCTGTCACTATTTGCAGATGACATGATTCTATATTTAGAGAATCCAAAAACCTCCCCCAGAAAACTTCTAGACCTCATCAATGAATTCAGCAAAATAGCAGGCTATAAGATCAACACACATAAATCTACAGCATTTTTATATGCAAGCGATGAAACAGCTGAAAGGGAAATGAGGAAAACAACTCCATTTGCAATAGCCTCAAAAAAAAAAAAAATACTTGGGTATCAATCTAACCAAAGAGGTAAAAGATCTCTACAATGAAAACTACAAAACACTGAAGATAGAAATTAAGGAAGACCTTAGAAGATGGAAAGATCTCCCATGTTCTTGGATAGGCAGAATTAATGTTGTCAAAATGGCCATACTACCAAAAGTGCTATACAGATTCAATGCAATTCCAATTAAAATCCCAATGATGTACCTCACAGAAATAGAGCAAGCAATCATGAAATTCATCTGGAAGAATAAGAAACCCAGAATAGCTAAACCAATCATTAGCAGGAAGAATGAAACAGGGGGTATTGCAATACCAGAACTTCAACTATACTACAAAGCAATAGTAACAAAAACAGCATGGTATTGGCACCAAAATAGACAGGTAGATCAATGGTACAGAATAGAGGACATGGACACAAACCCAAATAAATACAATTTTCTAATACTAGACAAAGGTGCCAAAAATATGCAATGGATAAAAGATAGCCTCTTCAACAAATGGTGCTGGGAAAACTGGAAATCCATATGCAACAGAATGAAACTAAACCCCTATCACTCACCCTGCACAAAAATCAACTCACAATGGATCAAGGACCTTGAAATCAGACCAGAGACCCTGCATCTTATAGAAGAAAAAGTAGTTTCAAATCTTCACCTTGTTGGCTTAGGATCAGACTTCCTTAACAGGACTACCATAGCACAAGAAATAAAAGCAAGAATCAATAACTGGGATAGATTCAAACTAAATAGCTTTCTCTCAGCAACGGAAACTATCAGCAATGCGAAGAGAGAGCCTACAGAGTGGGAGAATATCTTTGCCACTCATACTTCAGATAGAGCGCTAATATCCCGAATCTGTAAAGAACTCAAAAAACTCTACACCAAGAATGCAAATAACCCAATCAACAAATGGGCTAAGGAAATGAACAGACACTTCACAGAAGAAGATGTACAAGCAATCAACAGATATATGAAAAAATGTTCAACATCTTTAGTAATAAGAGAAATGCAAATCAAAACTACACTAAGATTCCATCTCACCCCAATTAGAATGGCGATTATCAAGAATAAAAGCAACAATAGGTGTTGGAGAGGATGTGGGGAAAAAGGTACACTCATACATTGCTGGTGGGACTGCAAACTAGTGCAGCCACTCTGGAAAGCAGTGTGGAGATTCCTTAGAAAACTTGGAATGGACCTACCATTTGACCCAGCTATCCCATTCCTCGGCCTATACCCAAAGGACTTAAAATCAGCACACTACAGAGATACAGCCACATCAATGTTCATAGCGGCTCAATTCACAATAGCCAGACTATGGAACCAATCTAGATGCCCTTCAATTGATGAATGGATAAAGAAACTATGGTATATATATACAATGGAATATTACTCAGCTATAAAGAATAATACAGTTATGGCATTTGCAGGCAAATGGCTGAAATTGGAGAATATCATGTTAAGTGAGATAAACCAATCTCAAAAATCCAAAAGAGGAATGTTCTCACTGATAAGCGGATGATGACACTTATTAGGGGGTGGGACTGGGACAAGAGTGGAGGAAGGAGGGACTGTATAGAGGGAAAAGAGAGGTGGGCGTGGTGGGGGGGAAGGAAAAAATAATGGAATGAATCAAACATCATTACTCTATGTAAATTTATGAATATGCAAATGGTATGCTGTTACTCCATGTACAAACAGAAACAACATGTATCCCATTTGTTTACAATAAAAATAAATTTAAAAAATCTAAAAAAAAAAGAAAATTCACTCTTGAAAATTTGAACCACCATTAAAAAATTCCAGTTTCCCTAGTGGAAAGACCATTTAGAAAGACCCTATGAATGAGGAGGGCCAAACCTGATAGACACCAGCATTCCCATCATCTCTTCAAGGGACCAGGCATGGGAACAAACTGCCTCAGGGCCTACAGAGCTGCCCACTCTTCACCTGTCAGAGAGGTGACAGCTATCACCACACACAACAAGAAAGTGGCCCAGCTGAGCTCTGCTTCACTTCCTGGCTCCCCGATTCATGAACTATAGTAAAATAGGTGTTGGTTGAGACTGCTAAGTTCTGGGTAGCTTGTTAAACAGAAATAGACACCAATGTCCTTGTTCAGTTCAAGATAAAATGCTGCTGCCAATGGAAAAACAAAAGTTTTATAATTTTCTAATAATTATAAGAATTGAAAAGAAATATAATTTATAAAATGAGAACAATATAGGTACAATGAATAAAAATTTCCTCAAAGTCTCAAATTATGAAATTTGGCAGAACTATTTCATCCTAAGAAAATATAAAATGTTTTCTTAAGGTACAATTAAATATACATAGAGCCAGAGAATGATCATGCATATGTTCTTCATATTCTGTAAGTCATGAGATAAAGCAGGGTATTCCAGTAAAAGCCAAATTATTTGAAAGCAACATAAAGGAAAACAACTGCACAAAGAACTCTTAACCCAGATCTTAAGTACGTATTACTGTCTAGATTTATTTCACAAAATATGATATATCGGATCATTTTTAGAGTTTATTAGGCAAAGACTAGAAATTAAGATGCATAACCAATGCTTTGCCTTCAAGATTAGCCAGCATATAATCCACCTCCAGGTGTTACCAGTCATATCTAATGCACTTGATTCTAAATAAATCTTCCCAAAGGTCAGTTCTGATCATATCATATCCTCATCCTACTCAGAAAGCATCTATATTGGCACTAGAATAAGATCAACATATTTTGTTTCCCTAAGATATTTTATGTACATAGTTTCTTCCTTATCTGTTTTAAAACAAATACTTATAAACTATAAATCAAATTGCTGTTTTCTTACCCCTTACACAGTGACATGCATGCACACACACCCACACATAGATAACATGAGCTATTTGAAGAAGGACATGATATGACTCCAATTAAAAAAAAAATTAGAATTCCCATTTAAAAAAAAAAAAGGAAACATTCGGCAGGGGCTGATCTTGAGATTATGCAGTACCTTGGCAAGAGAGGCATTTTTCTTCATTTGATCTTGAATCTTCTAGATGAAAAGAAGTGGAGCTCCAATTTTGAGGATTTCTTCCCTGCCTCCTAAGGCCATGGCTAAATTGAAAGCATGAATGGGAGCTTGTCTTCTCTGGGAGCTGTGCAACTTTTACAAGTCACTTCTTACTCACACGAACTGGGCCTATGACAGTTTTTCTAGAAGTTAAGCTGTCACAATTAAAAACTTTTTTAGCTCAGATTCACAGTTTCCTTGACAATGCTATTTCCAATAAAATTCACAAGTGTACTAAACTGTTTCTGTCTGTTCCTTATGTCTCGATATTGTTTTAACTCTTTCTTTCTTTTTTTTATCTTTGCTTTTTTATCTTTGCTTTTTTTTATCTTTTTTATCTTTGCTTTCCCATTCTCAAATTAATAGTACCTTGAGAGTGTCTGAAACAATAGATTTGGGTGGGAATAAAATATCTTATTTCAACTGCTGAATCAAAGTATAAAAGCTTTAGGGAAAGGATGAGTTGAGGGAGAAGAGGCACTAATTAAATAAATAAATGAAATAAATATTTGCTTGGAAATAGTAGTCAACAAATATTTAGGTGATGGGTTGATCGAATGCTTCTGAAACACAGAAGGAACTGGACAAGGGCAATCAGAATTCTTAGAGAAATGAGCTTCAACTCAAGAATCCATTATGTGGTCTGTCACCTGTCAGAGTTAAAAAGATTGGATGATATGGAAAAATCCAAAGCATATCTTCAATTTCAACTGTCTATGAAAACACTTTAAAATATATTAGACAAAGATCTAATTAAAGATAAACAGTAAAAGAGAACTCAGATCGAAGAAGATGGTAGAGAAACCAATTTGTAACACTAAAAATCCCTCTTTAATTTATCTACTTGCTGTTTGGAATACTTGTGCCCCAGGCCCGGTGATTCACAGGTTGAAATGTAACCTCACTGTGGTATGAAGAGATGATGCCTTTGGGAGGTGACTAAGTCATGACTGGCTTAGTGACCTCTTAAAAGGGCCTGAGGGATCTTGTCCGCATCAAGCCATGCTGAGAACATAGCTACTATCACCACTATGGACCAGAAAATATGGTACCTCACAATCACCACATCTTGGGTTTGCTAACCTCTAGAACTCTGAAAAATAAATTTCTGTTGCTTATTAGTAACCCAGTTTATGGTATTTGGTTACATGAGCCCAAACAGACTGAGGCATTATTGTATTTCTTTCATATTATTGCATTACAAATTACATAAACTTAACAGTTTAAAATACAGCTTAAATGTACTTATCATCTCACAGTTTCAGAGGGTCAGCAGTCTGGGCACAGCTTGACTCAGTCCTCTGATCAGGGATTCACAAGACTATGTATCATCAATCTGCTCACTGATGATTCATATCTTCGAAACTTGCAAAGGAACTGGCAGAATATATTTTCTTGTAGCTGGGACTAACAGCATCTGCTTCTTCAAAGCCAGTCTAGATAAATATAAACCATCTTTTGAGAAATGTATCTGATAACGTCAGGCCAACAGAGGACAATCTCCCCTTGTATTAAAGTCAACTGATAAGGAGTGTTAATTTCATAAGTTTCTTCACCTGTGTTATATGGAGTTATGTGATTAGAGGAGTAACAGTCTATTATTTGTGGCATGTTCTGTTAAGTATGAACAAGTTAGGGATCTCACTCCTTAAGAGGAAGAAATTGCACAGAAGTGTGGATAACAGAGGTGAGAAATCTAAGGGAAAATTTACCTCATCTATCTATTTTAAACTACAAATTAATAAGGATCCTCAACTTCTGAAACCTACTTATCTGTTCTCTATGACATTTAGTCATTGCAAGAATTAGACAAATGCAGTCATTTGAGTTTTTTTTTGTTGTTGTTGAATATAATTCTCTGGAGATTCATCAGATTGTTGTGTGTATTAATTGTCCATTCCTTTTTATTGCTCAGTAATATTCCATAGCATGGCTACAGCAAAATTGGTTAAACACTTGAATGACAACTTGGTTGCTTCCTGTTTGAGACTATCACAAATAGAGTTGCTAAGAACTTTAATACACATATTTTCATGTGAACATACATGTGTTTTTGTATGGGTTAGAGGACCCAGAGTACAATTACTGAGTTACATAGTAGTTACATGTATTATATGTGTGTGTGTTACTGTGTTTTTTTAAAAAAACTGCCCAACTAATCTCAAGAACATCTTTACCATTTTATATTCAACAGCAATATCAGTGGTGCAATTATTTGAAACACTTTTCAACTTTCAAAATTGTCATTGTTTAAGCAATTTTGGTAAATGTGCAGCAATTTCTTATAATGGTTTTAATTTCTATCTGCATATTACCAGTGAAATGAAACTGCTTGCCTTCTGCTCACTTTCTAATGTTCTTTTATTGTTGAATATTTTGAGTTCTTTTTGCTCTCTAGATGCTAGGCCTTTATCAGGCATGTGATTTGCTTTTACAAATACCTTTTATAGAGTAAAAGTATTAAATTTTGAGTAAGGCTAATTTACCAATACTTCCTTTTATAGATTGTGCTTTCAGAGTCAGATCAAAGAATGCTCTAGCCTCCAAACATAAAGATTTACTCCTTTTTATCCCTAAAATTCTTATAGTTTTAAAACCTTACATTTAAGGTTCTGATTCATTTTGGTGAAATTTTGAGTAACATGTGAAACTGAGACATCAAAGTACATTTACTAATTTTTTATCCTTTTATGCATGTCCAGTTGCTCTGGTTTCATTTCTTCAGACGCTTTTCTTTCCCCCAATAAAGGCAAGAAAGAATGTCCAGATGCCTACTTCGTCTGCATTGTTTGGAGGGAAGAGAATTTATGATCTGCAAGGATGAAAGATCTGGCTCCTTAGGGCTAGAAATTGAGGCTCTAAACTTAGACTTTCCTATTCTGTGAGGGGTAAAGATGGACATTTTCTGTCTTATTTATGTGTAATAAAGATTTATTTAAACTAGAAAAGGTTTTTGATTCACAGACTCCTTTTTTAATTAGACAGTGTAAGATTTTGTAGGATTTTTTTTTTTTTTCTGCATTCAGTGGTGCAGAGAAACCTAGACAACCTGAAAGTATGTGTGAACAATCCAGGGAAAAACAAGACCAGTATTCTAGAATAAATTAAATGAAGCATAAAACTTTAAACTAAACAAAAATTAAAACTAGGGCACAGCATACAATATCAAAGCCAAAATCAATTAACATAACATACATAAAAAATTTAGTCAAGTAGATTACAGAATAAAGAATACTGTCAATGCTATATGAAGAGTTCTTACAGATGTTTAGAAAAAAATAAACAATCAAATTCAAATATATGCTCAAAGAAATAAGAATGTAGAAAATGTCAATTTCAATATTTCATTGTCAATTTCAATATTTAATTGTAAACATACAGAAAGTTTCTGAAATTTCCTACTGGGAAAACACAAATTAGTTTTAAATATATTAATAATTAGTCTTAAACAAATTTATTTGTTTATTGCTTCCCAGGCTGACTTTGGTATTGTGGGAAAGGAATAGTCAAACTCCCCCAAAACACTTAAAAATTTTCTCTCTGTATTTTTAAAGACACGAATATGACACTCACATTATTACAACTATGCATATATGGATGTAAATAAATTTTACAGCACATTATTCAAGATTTATAAAGCAATTCAAAAATAAGTGAATAAATTCAATTCTTATGTTCTCCTAAGTAATATTTATAAATTTTCTTTTTTATCTACATCATTGCATTTATATTTTAGTATTTGTCTAATAAGAAGCAAAATACACTAGGTCAATATAAAGAAACAGAAGACCAACATGAAATGTCCATAACAGATAAAAGTGTTCTTCAAATTGAATATTCCAGACAAAGTATTTGGCTGCTTTACCTGCCTATATGTATAAATATCAATATATCAAGAATTGATAGAGATGAAGATAGGTATGTATATACATAAACATACATGTGTGTATATTGGTGTGTATATACAAACATACATTTGGTTTGGAATATATGTACGTACATACACACACATATAGCTGGAGGTGTAACTCAGTGTTGGGGCACTTGCCTAGCATGTGCAGGACTCTGGGTTTGACCACCAGCACCATGCACACATACAGACACAGAAACACACACGCACACACATTGCTAGAATACACATACACACACAATCACATGCAAGCATACACATATTTCAAGTCAAACGGTTGCATCCCCTGTCTCTCTTCTTCATTTTGATGCTTCATGGCTGTGGCCAAACCATTTTATATCTATGAAGTTTCACTTTCTTCAACTATATAATTAGGGAATTTACCTAATTACTTTTGCGTTTCCATGATTCTTGAATTACAACACTTTTATAAAATGTCTTCTAAAAGGTTATTAGCCATAGCAAAAGGAGTTTAACCATCTTTGTCATAAAGTGTCCTTGCTGATAAATTTTAGTTCTTGAATGTATTAAAACATCTTACTTCATACAGATATGAACACTCTTAACTTCCAAAGAGTTAAGAGTCAAATGTTTATTATGCCCATGTATCTGTATGGAACAAACTAAATATTGGAATGTTTCTATTATTTGTATAGTAAAAATTGTAATAGACACAAAAAAAGGAAAAGGAAACCTTGATGCACCCAATGCAGCTCCCAGTGTCTGCTCCACTCCCTGCTCTTTGCTGACAGAATTTTCAAGATTAGATCACTTAACCAGACTTGTGACTCCTCCAACAAGTGGAGTTGAGGAAGAAACGGTAACCTAGTACAACAGTTCTCTGTGGGTGTTCTATTACAAATACTTTTCGCCTTAGGTTTCTGGAGCTGTTCTGGCACCTCCGTTGTACATTAATCTCATTTTCTTTTCTTTTGTGTTCACATTTAGGCACACAAAAGTGTTGATTTAGTGGGTTTTGGTGAGTTGCAATGAAGTCACCAAATAGTTTCTGTGTCTGCTGTATTTGAAATTGTTTCTATAATAGAAACTCTTTTGGTTAAGATCTTAAATTTCTAAAAGCAGAAATAGTGTGATATATTCTTTGAAATCTTGTTCCAGATATTATACAGATTTATGTAGTATAGAAGTGATATTCTTCTGTGATCAGTATTCAGCTCAAGCAAAGAGAAACACATATATAATTCATAGCTATATAAACTTATGCATAATTTATAATACAGCATACAATCTAATGTATAATTTATTACCTAACATATATTTTTCTATAATTTATCACATAGCATATCATCATGCATATGATGTTTACATGTTGTTCACTCATTTTTAACAAAAGTCTTAGTCAAACTACAATCTCTAATACACTGATTTTAATGTTACTCAGAATTTCCAATTAAAATAATTTTTTGCTGCTTTTTAAATGGCTACAATGAAAAAAAAACAGATTTTTGAATCCTCACAAATGAACATAGCATAATTGAAGATCCTTGCAAATAAGTATATTCTCTTGCTGCTACTTTGAAGCCAAACACTGGCTTCAACTAAATAAAGTATGGTTTTGTTTTGGTTGCATTTATAAATGAATTAAAATATTAAACTTTTGATCATACTCCAAAAATTATATTTCTTATTATTTTCAATGTGTAAAAATATAACTCAATAAAATCACTGACAGGTGATTTAATTTATCAAACAGATTTTTGTAGTCTCTCACATTCTTTAGTACTAAAACCAATTGGATGTCAGTATGTTATTAATTGTTTTATTTCCTACAGAGTGGTAATATGCTTGTTTTGAATAATTCAAAACAATGGTACATCATTTGACAAGACATCAGGTTCTTGATTTCTACTTGCTCTTTTTGAACTTAGTTATTCTTAATAAAACATGACAGATAAATCAGTTGATGCATTAAATACTTATAAACAAAATTTAGAAAAACAAACAAATAAAAAACCATTACAGTCAATGTGTACAAAGGACAACAAATAGCTACGGCTCCCATTTAACTATTATTTATTATATTAAATATTGTAAGCAAGATTTAAGAAAATAAGACCCACAGATGTCAATGCATATAAAGGGCAATCAACTAGCCTTATCTCTTTTAGTCTAAGGTTACAATGCTTCTATGGGAAGTAGGCCAAGGAATCTTCATCTACCTATCCAGTTAAAATAAAACCTCAGATTGCTTATATCTTCTCTTGGCACAGTGTACAGAGATGCATCAAGTACACTGTGTATAATGTATATCCTTATTATAGGGAATAATGCACAATATATATCCTTAAGGATTCCAAAGAGGTTTGCGGTTTATCTGGGTGGATACAGGCACATACATTTAAAATTATATTAGATTTGTAATTCAGATGTAGCTTCAATCCCAAAGCCCTTGTTTTTTTTTTTTTTTTTTTGTTTTTTTGTTTTTTTGTTTTTTTGTTTTGCACAGACCTAGAGATAGTAACCACTTAGCAAATAGGTAATTTCCTAAAATATCTTACCCAGAAATATGGATTCTATTAAAATGTCAAGGAATACACAGAAAATTATTTTTCTTGCTCACCCTGAGATAGCATATTATAGATTGTAGTTTTTGAGATAAATATATAGACAGATGGATAAGTAATCTCTGGTTTTCTTAAGAGAGATTCTCTGGCCAGCAGCTATATCACTACCTCACCTACCTTTCCCTTTGCCCTGTCCACAAACAGCATTAAAGTTACTCTTCCTTCCTAAGTAAATCAATACAACATTTCAGCCTGAAAATGCCTCAGAGCAAAACAAAAGTTGCATAATTTCTGCCATAATCCAGGGTTCTAGGAAAGCTGTCAATTGATTATGTATCATCTCAAGGGTGGTTTCATCTCCAATATATTTTATTGTGTAGATGGAGTGAAACAGTTGTTGGAAATTTTTATACCAAAAATGTTTTTCTCTTTACAAGCATTCAATATATCACACTTTCTGAAAAAGAGTCTGAATTGGACACATTATGCAATTCTGTATGGGACACATTTAGCTACATATGGGACTAAGGATGTTCACCAATAAAACAATAATTGAATTGAAAGTCAGTAATTCATATCTGCAAATTTATTAAAGCTTTATCCATGTCCCCATCATTTTTGTTATATCCTATCAATACCTTACAAGCAAGAAGTGTTATAACATTGTGCAGAAAAAAGACAAAGACAAAGATAATTATAATCTCTAAGGTATTTTTTTCAGTTGTTTTGTTGCATTTGACAGCTTGTTTCACTTGGTAAATTTACATACATATTTTTGTAATGTATAGAATTGAGAACTCTTCTGTAGAATGCTGGGAGAATATTCTACATGGGCCTCTGGGGTTTATACATATCTTCTAAGTATGGGCATCGAATTTGTTATCACCAACTGTGTAACAAATCACCACAGATTTTTCAGTTTAAAAGAACGTAGAGTCATCCCTCAGTAAGAAAGGGAAATTGGTTCCAAGTCCCTATCACGCTTTACAAAATCCAAGGACACTCATGTACCTCATATTAAATAGTGTGCCAGTTGTGCATAGTCTATGAACATCCCCTCATATTTTAAAATCATATCTAGATTTACTAATAATACCTGATACAATTTATAATGCCAGGTAGATAGTTAAGCTGTGTTATTTAGAGAACAATGCAAGAGAACAAAAGTCTGTACATGTTTAGTACAGACTTTTTTTTTTTAACATTTTCTATTCAGTTTGTTGAATTTGTGGATATGGAGCTTGTGGGTATGGAATTTGTGGGTATGGTGGGTCAATTGTATGTTTATTATCATTTATTTTCTGTGGATCATAAATTAAGGTCCAGTTTAGTTATATATCCGGCTCAGGGTTTCACCAGATTGAGATGTTGACCAGACATCGCTCACCTGTTACCTATCAGTCAGTCAAGGATGTACTTCTGTTCTCATTCAAGTGATTGTCAGATTTGTTTTTTTTTTTTTTTTTTTTTTTTGCAGCTGGATGAAGGATGAATGAGGGTACAGCTTTTCATTAGCTGAAAGTAGGAGGAGCCCCTCATGGCCTATGTAGAGGATATCATTAGTTACTTGCCACGTGGTTCTCTCCATAAATATTCATGGCATTTTGCTTCTTCAAGACCAGCAGAAAAGACTTTCTCTGATTCATACTCTCAAGAAGGAGGAATATACATAATATATCATGTGTTATATATCACCCATAAAATAGATTACATTATATACTGTAATAACACTTGCATATCATGCATGCTATATATACAATAACCAAATCATAAACAGTTGTCTTTTCCACTCAAGGAGGTTTTTTTTTTACATAAATTAAATCATTGTTAAAATTTTTGAGTTAACTGCCAAAGGTTTTCTTCTACGAAGAAATATGTGGACTACATATAAATATATATGAATATATCTATTTAATTCAAGTAAGTTTCTGTAAAAGGAATATGCATAATGTCTTTGTCATTCTAATAAGAGTAAATTATTGTATTTAATTTTTTTTATTTCCAGTGATCCAACAAGTAAATATCAGTTCCATTTTAAATTGTTTTTATGTTTACCTATTTAAAATTTTTATTTTAGCTTGCCATTTCCTTGAACTGTAAAATAATAAAGACAAATTATTCCATGTACAAAATTATGTATATGTACATTGTATGAAGAATGACAGTAATGAAAAATAAATATTTAACTTCATACATTTTGCAAGTTTTATTAGTTTCCTTCCTTTTCCTGAAGAGATATTTTCCTTGTTTTCAGGAGTTTAAAAATACATTCATGAAATGTTAAGAAATATATACAGAATTTTTATTGAACTTCAGATTTTAGGACCTTTTTTTCATTGATTCTCACTTCTTCATAATCTCTTTAAGATACCTAGATCAGAAAGGGTAGTCTCTCACATTGGGATGCACTTACCCACAAATAATATTTCTGTATATCTTGGTAGTGTGGCCCTAACTGCCTTTTGTCCTGCACTATCTTTTCATAAATGCTTGTGCTGAAAATATAATTAAAAATACAGAAAAAATATAGTAGCTACCTCTGGAACAAAAGAAGACATTCTCCTGATTCATTAGTGTCCTAACCATTGAGTTCTTCATCTAAAACAAACCCTCTTGTTTTAGTCAGCTTTTTTGATTCTGGGACTAAACGATCCAACTAGCACAATTGTACAGGAGGAAAAGTTTATTTAGGGGCTCATGGTTTCAGAGGTCTCAATCCATAGACAGCTGGCTTTATTCCTCAGGGCTCCAGGTGAGACAGAATAATATTGAAGAATGTGGCAGAGGGAAGCAACTCCCATAATGATCAAAAAGCAGAGAGAAACTCTATTCTCCACATACAAAATATGTACCTCACAACAATGCCTCTAGATGAACCACTTCCTCCAGCCACACCCTACCTGTCTCCAGTTACCACTCAGTCAATCCCATCAGGGATTATTTCACTGATTTGGTTAAGGCTACAACCTAATCATTTATTCTCCAAACCTTCTTGCATTTTCTTACATTTTGGGGTATACCTCACATCCAAACAATAACACTCCACTCCTGGCACCTAAACTCACAATTATCTCACAATACAAAACACATTTAGTCCATTCCCAAGAGTTCCCATAGTCTCAACAGTTCTGAGATTGCTCAGAGTTCAAATCTAAAGTCTTCTGAGGATTAAGGCAACTGCAAATTTTGAGTTCCTGTAAAATTAATAGCAATTTACAAGTATCCAATATATAATGGTACAGAGTAAACATTTTCATTCACAAAATTAAGGGCATAGAAAGAAGGGATAGGACCAAGTAAGACCCAAATCCAGCTGGGCAAACTTTGATCTTGTTGGTTGTAACCCAAGTATCCTTTCTGTTGGTTATCTCTGCTCAATTCCTATAGCTTTCCTAGGACAATGTCCCTCATTACTAATATTTCTTAATTTCAGCAGTCTTAACTGCAGCTTCGGCTTCCTCCTCATATCTCCATAATTTGATGTATCAGTGGGTGCCCACAGGGACTCTGATACTGCTGCACTTTGCCTGGCCTTCCAGACATTCCTTTGAAATCTTGGTGGAAGCATCCATGAACCCCTAACTCCAGAATCCTGCATTCCTGCAGAACCAGGACTACATGGTTGATGCCAATGTCTACTGCCATTTCCCACAGTAGCCAAACCTCCAGGGACACTTGCTGCAGGTGCCTCTGAGTGTCTGGGTGACTGAGCATGTTGAAAAACTTCGTAGGCTCCCTTGTGCAAAAAGCATGCTCCAATGACCTTTCTCAAGATAATTTTCACCTTTACTCCCTTGAGCTTTAGATTGGTGTGGTCTTGCCAACTCTTGAGATACCAAGTCATCTTTCTTATTGTCTCTGGGCAAAGTCTAGCATTTCTTTAGTGTCAGTAATGGGTTTAACAACTGCCCAAGTTTTACTCTTGCCTTTCAAGTTCAAGTTTTTCAAATATTTCTGCTCTGCTTTCTGCTCCTGAATATCAAAATAAATTTGGCAAAAAGCTGCCAGCAATATTCATACCATGGCCTGAATGCTATGCAGCCTAGAAATTTTTTCTTCTACTAGATTAAGATGTCTATTACTTTTAAAATCAATCCCACAGAAAGTCTCAGGATCAGGGCAAAAGACAGATGACTTCTTAGCCAAAACAACACAAATGACCTCTAGTCCAATTACCAATAGTATCCTCCTTTTCCTCTACACCCTCTTGAGCCCTCTCTTCATTGTCCAGCATCCTATTAGCATTCTGGTCTTCTGAGCTCCCACCAGTATCAGCTACTAAGATCAGTTTATAAAAACCTAAAGCATTTTCAGCTTTCACTGCTAAGCATCTCAAAATTCTTCCCACCAATTCCAAAAAGCTCTAAAAGCCCCTGAACCACACGGTCAAGTTAGGAACATAAATGACCATTTTAGTCATCTTTTTTGCTGCGATGATTTAAGAACCTGACCAAAGCAACTGTAGAGGAGAAAAGGTTTATTTGAGGACTCCCAGTTTCAGAGGACTTAGTTTGTAAAAGGCTGGTTCCATACCTTGGGGCTTAAGGTGAGACTGAACATCATGGCAGATGGAAGCATCTCACATGGTGATCAAGAAGCAGAGAGAGAAAGAACCTCCACTCTTCAGATACAAAATAAATATCCCATAGCCATGTACCCAATGAACCACTTTCCCCAGTCATGCCCCTCCTACCTCCAGTTACCACTCAGTTAATCCCATCAGGGTTTAACTCACTGTATAGGTCAAGGCTATAACCCAATCATTCTTTGTTCTTGCATTTTCTCATATATGAACTTTTGGGGGATACCTCATATTCAAACCATAACACCACTGTATATAAAGGTGTCTACTGGTCTTTTCTGTGTCCATCTGTGAAAGTTGGAGTTTGAGGAACAGAGATAAGAGGTGCAGATACTCTGCTACTACTTTTGTTGTCATAAACAAACTATTTTAAGACTCTAAGCTAGGATTTTGCATATATGCAGCATCCTTAAAAGTGTGTAGGTTAGTCTGGGGATGAAGCTCAATGGTAGACTGCTTGCCTAGCAAATGCAAGGTTGGGATTGATCCTCAGTTTAAGAAAAAATGCCAGAATACTTGTTAGATTGCAAGTAGATAAAATTGTATACTTCATCAGGTATCATGAACTTTACACCAAGAGAAAGATGACCGGTAGTTTAATTCAATCCTGAAGGACTCTTAAAAGATATAATGGATTTCAAATGTAACAAATCAGAATGACTTTTCACCCAGGAATATTTATTAACCTAATTAAACATATTTGTGCATTTAAAGATGGAAATACCAATCTGACTAGGTAGAGAAAGAGCTTAATAGAAAAGAAGAATAGATGAAAGTCTCTTGTAGATATAAAGTGAGCTATAAGCACTGACAATTTAAATGGGCATGTTTATCCTGGGTGAAGAACTCAGGTAGTTCCATTAGCAAAAATATCTCTCCTGAGAGATTAGATTCATTATACATTTTAGAGGTTTCTTTTCCTTCATAGATTGGCTATCCTAGCATGGCCATTGTCTATCCAAAGCCCTCAACTACATCTTTTTTCACTTATTCCTTCTAACCAGGCTAGAAATTTCATAGCCAAGGGTCATCAAATGATACAATTATAAATAGTGGGATATATGTGGAATTTTTTAGTAAGACAACCCTTACTGTAGAAAGACATATGTCTTATTAAAAAGTTTATTATAATTAATTTTCTCCTGATGTTTGTGCCTAGGAAAAATAAATAAATCCCATTACAATCACTTGGGGATCAATTTATACATTTGGGATGAATAAAACAAAAAAATACACAGGTCTAAATTGTTAACGTTACCTCTGAGTATCTGTTGCATGAGACAACTAGACCTCCCTAAATTCAAACATTTTTAACTGGGATTTTGTTGTTTAGATTAAAAGAAATTTTGGATATATATGAATAAATAAACTAAATAATGGGAAGATCAACAGAGTAACCCTTTTTTATTTTGCCCATTAGAAATACTTATAAGCATGCACAGTTTACCTATGTAATCCCAGCAATTTGGGAGGCTGAGGTCAGCCTGCAAACTTTGGTGAGACCGTCTCTCAAAACAGAAAAATATAAAAAGGGCTAGGGATGTAGTTCAGTCATGAGCACCCCTGGGTTCAATCTCCAGTATCTCTCTCTCACAATCACACATTTGGAAAATGCTTTCTTAAAATATTGTCATTTCTCCAAAGATTAGAGTCAATCTACATCAGTCATTGAACTTGTAAGCCACAAACTGGTCTGTCCAGGTATAAATAATTAGAGAAATAAATAAATCCTAAATATTTAATTTTAAAATGAGCAATCTCTTCTTTGCATATCTTTTTGCTGCCTGTATAAGTCTTTTTATGAAGAAATGTGCTGGTTGAAGATATATGATCTAGTCCGTTTTGTATTTTTATATCTCATTGTATAACAATTAACACATGCATTAGTTTGCTAGAGCTACTATTACAAAATTCCAGACTATGTAGATTAAACAACATAAATGTGTTTACTGTTCTGGTAATGACAAACTGGAGATTAAAGTGATCACAAGGTTGGTTTCTTTGGAGGCCTCTCTCTGTGTCTGTGGATGGTCACCTTCTCACTGTGTCCTCACATGGCCTTTCTCTGATTCCTCTAACCCTATTTTACCCTCCTTTTATAAGGCCATCATCCATACTGGACTAGGGCACCATCTTAAAGGCATCATTCTAATCTGATCACCTTTTTACAGACTTTACCTTAAAATATAGTCAAAATTTGAGATCTTGGGGATCAGGGTTTCAAGAAGAGAATTTGGGAAGGACAGAATTTATCCCATAGCAATATACCCTTGTTTTTTTGTTTTGTTGTGTTTTCTTTTCTTTTTGGGTTGACTAATAAGAATGGTCCTAAAAGCACCCATATCATTCTATTACTTTTATTAAAATCCCACAATGCAGATTTAAAAAGAACATTTAAATATTAGAATAGAATACCTTGTGTCTCTGAGTAGGACATCCTATTGCCAATCACCCTATATAAACAAAGCAATTAACACTCCAATTTTGTTTCTCCTAGTTTCAAATTAGGTTCATTTGCATTTTGTGTTCCACTAACGTGCTTTCATTTCAGTCCTTTCCATAGCTCAGCAGTGATGGATAGAAACAATGCAATAATATATCAACTAGCATATATAATCATTTTTTATTTTTGTAGGACATAGGGTGGCCACTAAGTGAGAAGTAGTTTGATAGTTGAACTTCATCAGACATTATTTATTTCTGTTGTCTGCTTGAATAGTCTCTTTTATCTGAAATAAATAAGCACTCGCTACATAAAATCCTTTTCTCTGACAATTCAATTGGTCACCTGGAAACTGAAAAGAAAGAAAAACATTCAATAAAAAAATAACTTGTATAGGTAGCTAAGTCCCAAAGGTTTTAAATAAGAACCCTAGATCTATAATAATAGTAACCCTCCTTAAAATACTTGTTTTTATTGTAGAAATTACAGATTTCTTTCTTCTTAAATTCTTAGCACTAGTCAAAGGAATTTTAGATAACAAAATAAAGACACAGGGGTTGAATTTTTGCAGTGGTTACTTAAGTAGGTAGTCAAGATGTTAGAAATGATTTATGAACTTAAGACTTTATCTGGCCTTAAACTTTTTTATCTCTAATATTAAGGTATGAATTTAGCCACCATGAGAATAAGGGTTAATTCATTTAAACAAAACTAAAACAAAGAATACACACAAAAAGTAAAACTGAGAATATTGAACGACTTTATTATTTGAAAAGGGGCAAAAATAAATTGATTTCACCCTGAATTTTTGTTTATTAACTGAAGGTTGTATGTCATGAATATTGGATTGCTTTATAATTATGACTAACACAATTTATCTGTGTTCTTTGATGAAGAAGCAGGGTATCCTTAAACAGCACACGTATACATGAACACCCATGCATGCCTACCCATTTTGAACTAAACCAGTCACTACTTTTTGTTCTCTCTCTCTTACTTTCAGAACTTTGTCAAAAGTAAAATTAAAAGTCACACAACACCCACACACACAAACAAAAAAAGAAAACATAAGGAGCATACTAAATAATCTATAATAATATTAGTTACCTCATTTATAAAATAATAAACTTATTATTTTATTATTGAACACTGTCTCAAAAATTCCATTCCTATTCAGAATTGGCAATCAGAATAGGCATATGAAAAAAGTTTCTTCATATATGCCACAGTCAATTAAAACAATCTCTTCTTTGAATAAACTCTAAAGTACAAAATTCATATAAAGTGTGAATTCCATAGTGGCAAAACCATACTTCAAGTGTGTATACTTGGAAATTCTTTTACAGAAGTAATATTGCAGAGGTGTCAAAAAGATGAATAAAACTAGCTAAGGATGCTGTGGGAGCCAGGCACGTCCAACAGCAGAAAGCCATGAATAAGAACAAAGAGCATTGCTATTACTCTGAGAATTAGAAATGTGACAGGGACATTACTACTGCCAGGAAATACCTTCAGAGCTCACAGAGGATGGAGAGCAATATGCTGAAGGTGGCTGGAGCCTACCTTTTCCAACCTCCTATTAGAACTTTCCACTCACTGAACCTCAACTAGAAGTCAAACAGAGAGTGCTTGGTGATGCAATAGATAGGGATCAATCCTTGGAGGCAAACCAGGACTTAGAAAGGTCCATGGCAGATCTTGAGTCAGTGAGGAAGGGTGAGTCAAATGAGGAAAAGCTATACATTTTGGCAAAACCACAATCCTAGTAAATCCTCAGTCTCTGCCTACTCCACATCTGTATCATGCTTCCAAATTTGGCTGTAGGAAAACCTAAAAATGCAATGAATAGAAGCATTTAAGTGACTAAATTCAAGTGAACCCTTACTGCTGAAGGAAATCATATTAAACTTTCTTTGATTCACCAGTTTTCCTATATTCTCAGGAGTCTTTTTCAGAACTTTTCTCTCTTTTTTTCTTCAAATATTCAATGTTCTCATTCTTTCACTTCTTATGTGTGAACAGCTCTCTAAAGAAACTGTGCCTATTAATAAAGATCCCACAGCCAACTTGAACTTGGCTGACTAAAGCATTATGACTAGAGAGAGGTGAAGTGTTGAACATACAAAGGCAAAATTATCTTGGGCTACATAGGTCCTTTAATAGTCATTTATCTTAGATTTTGTATCTGGCCTAACATTTTTATGACTATTGTGCAAACATCTTGAAATTTCTCATTTAGTTTAGCAGTCCTCTAGACTCCACCAACCCTAAAGCTAAGAATGCTGTAAAATAATATCTGAAAACTATGGAAGAGATTCCTTAGCCTTGCTGTAACCCAACTGTTTGATGCTCCCCTCAATGTAACCAGCAATTGTGTTAATTCATGACTTTCTTCTATTTAATGACTACACTCTACCTCTCCCATGATGGAGCATATTATTCAGGGAAAGTTAACTGTGTCCCAAAGCCATGGCCATTCATAATGGACTCAGAATAAACTCCTGTCTTCTATCTTTTGAAGCAGAATTTTGATTTTATGTCAACATCTCCTGTGACTCCATATGTTAGTGAAAGATGGTAATCAGTCTATATTTCTGTACGTCCACTTCAATACACCTGTCAGTATTTGCAGTAATCTATGAATCAGAGAAACCACCTTCTCTCTGATGTGCAGTGACTAATAACACCTTTGTCTGCTTTCTTTTAATTCCAATGTCAACTATTTACATATGTCCAATATTTTCAGTCTATGTTAAAAACGCTTTTGTCTCCCAATGCTTCCAGTTATTTTTCACCATTAACTATAATCACAACAGTTTTCTAAAACACTTAGAATCTTTAAAGATAAAATGTAATTTACTTGTATTGATAATACATTGTCTGTTTCTCTCATTAGAACTCCAGCTCAAAGACATCAAATTAGTCTAGCTAGTTTTGGATCAATTTCATACAAACATATAACTGAATTCAGTGTTCTTTCCGTGTTATAAGGTGTAAACCATAACATCTTTTCTTATTCATCTGTAGGTTTATGGCTAAGAATCCTGTAATAAAAGAGATTAACAAACAAACATACAAATTTCTTA
Source organism: Sciurus vulgaris (assembly GCF_902686455.1). NCBI lineage: Eukaryota > Metazoa > Chordata > Mammalia > Rodentia > Sciuridae > Sciurus > Sciurus vulgaris. Next base: position 120,782,787 of record NC_136469.1, on the reverse strand, counting down.
GTGTAAAGTTAAAAGGAAAATGAAGAAATGAAGAGCCAGAGAAATAGGGAGAATTTTGTATTTTAATGTTAAATTTGGTGAAATGGACAATTAGGGAGAATTACGATTGAAGCACAAAAGAATATGACTTAAGGGATAAATTGGAAAGAACATGGCAAGAAAAATTTAATGATACTCTGGTATCTCTCTGTCTGAGAAGAGAAGGATATTCCTTTTCTCTGGATGTAGGAAGAACACCTATGGGACGCTGGTCTTATAAGCTACTTTAGAGGAAGGTCAGCATAATCTCATGGTCTGACTCAGATGAGAGGGAGTAAGGGAAGATAAGACTGACCTTCCTGCTTCTGAAATTTTTTCAAAATCTGGTCATCTCTAACATCAACATTATCATGGTCACAAGGATGAAAATTAAATTTTCTTATTTTCTAATTGCTAACTTAGAATACTTATTGCTTTCATTTTAACAAAAGCTTGAGTGTGAAGGTGCTATCTCTTAACCATCCAATATCTTATTTTAAATATTTTGGCTTTTCTCTCTTTCCTCTTTCTGTTTTAATTTCTTTTTACAACACTCGAAGGATTTAAATTATGGGGGGAAATCTGCTGCATGATTCAAGTAAAGAGTACCTCCTTTAGAAAATCTAAATTCACTTTCATCTATTTCTGCACACTGATACATCTTAGCCTAATTCTATCTTTATCCTATGGGAATCTGCTTTTCAAAAGCAAAAGGAAAACAGAAAATTCTAACATTTTGAATTTTTTTCTAACATATGCATTATCGTACTTGCTTTGTTTGCATTTAATCTGCCCTCAGAGGCTAGCAAATATGGTGCAACTAACTACTCTTCATCAACATTTGTGGGGTTTTCTTTCCTTTCTAGTTTATATATAAGAATTGAACTCCTTCCCCCTAAAGTTAAGCATAGTCATGTGGTTTGATCTTTTTATTAAAATGGAATGGATTTGATTTAATTCATCTATGGAAAGAACAACCATGAAGAAATCCTCCTTTCTCCTTACCTGCATTGACTTAAAATAAAATGATTCCAAGATTCATGCATTGTGAATTGTTGATAACATGACCTTAGACCCATATGTGAACTTTTCCTAAGTGAGAAACAAATTAATATTGTATTGAGGGGTTAAGATTATGCCATTTTAATATAGCAGTCTACTTCTGCAGATACAGTTAGGAATAAATTAACAAATATTTTGCCAAGACATACAAACGTTTCTCACTAGCCAAACCAAAATAACTACATCTTCATTCACTCCTAGAGCAAATAAAAAACAGTATTGACATGTTCAGAAGTAACACAAAGTAGCTATCAATTACTGTTTAGTTCTGATTAGGTTCTGTTACACGTGACAAAAAGAGATAGATATGGACAAAACAAGGAACAAAACAGTGGATTATCTCTTGGACCATAATTCACAATCTGTCACTTAAAGTCTTCCTAGTCCCACACTCTTAGAATGTGTAGAATGTGCCTTTTCTCTTCCCCCTATTATAAATTCCCACTTTTTCTTATATTTGGTATTGAATCCTATCTCTCTCCCTTACTAAAAAAACATATTGTAATTGACTGTCTTGAATAAAATCTGCCTTTCATTAAATGAATGTCAAAAGTAATGTTTTCTTTAATATTCCATCCATAATAAAAAATTAAACTCCTCTGTCACTTCTGAATTCTATTTGAAGAGAAGGGGGGAAAGTAGCAGAGGAAGAGCAGGTTTTCTCCCCTTTCAACATTGTTTCTGGAAGATGAACAAAAGACCTTTGCTGATATCCTTGTGGCAAAATTTTGGTCCTTCCTCAGATAAGAGAAAAAAAAATAAGTACAGATAGAAAGGAGTCTAATAAGGAACAAAAAGAACCTGGAATTTTAAATCTAACATAAACCCCTTTACCTTTGCTCCCCAGGCATGTTTTCCTCCAGGGCTGAATTCCTGAAAGACCCATAAATCTTAAGAGTGTTATGATTCAAGTTAATTAGTAGTTACATACATTGCTAGCTTACATAATGTAATTTTAGACTAATTAAATCAAGTCAAGGGAGGAGTATTATTAGAAAGCTACGATATGGGTATATTATATATATTATCTATTTAACTACATAGCATCAACCTAAAAATCCTGAAAAGAAGCCAATTATGATGACTTACCCAGCACTCCATGATCAAAAGAATGCAGTTCGCCAGGTTGACACCACCCTATGCTCACCATAGGGTACTTCACAGAAGAACCAAAAACGCGTCCTACGCTCCAGATAGCCTGCACCTTTTCCCTTTTACTTCCCCTTTACTTTCCCCTTTGCTTTCTTCATGCTCCTGAATAAGATTCTGCTTGTGAGTCTTTCTGATGCAACCTGAAATTCCTTTCTGTGATGTACATCAAGAACCCACAAGGACTGAGTTGAGGTACCCTTCTTTCTTTTGAGGTACCCTTCTTTTCTCTTAGGAACCTTATAGTCTTCACATACAAGAAAGCTGGAAACATGCTCTCTATTCTGATGGAGCATATACTCACCTAAATTAAATGGGTTCTATTGATACATCATAATGGAAGAAAAGACAATGGCAATAATGGATGTACTTAATAATTTCAAAAAACATTGGATTAAATTTGTTGACAAATTTGTCTGATTTTACAGTGTATTATTTATATATGCCCCAAATTTAATGGCTCATGTGCGGGGGTTTCAACCACGTCCAGTGTGGATGAGGGAAGGGTTAACTTCAGAGGATGGTGCCGGCAATAAATCAATTAATTACCAATAAACTTATATAATCAATAAACACACAACAGCCAATACTCTTTTCAGAGGGAAGGGTGTGCAACGGATTGGGCCATACCAGATCTGTCCTCCATGGAGATGGAGAATCTCACTTTCACCTTTATTTATAGTCATACAGGTAAAGGGCCCCTGACCAGGAGGGGCTTCTTCTGTGAGGAACAGGGTAGGGGGGTGGAGTTAGGGAGGCCACTTGCTTAGGGAACTAGTGTACCCCAGATGGTAAGCCACTCCTATACAGGCCCACTTACTCCTAGACTATCTGAAACAGTCTCCCATTACTGCCAGCTCCTGGGAATCAGATCTCTTGTACCCCATGGCCCTGTCAAGTCTGATTCTGCTAGGCATGGGTGGCTCCTCGCATTATGACTGTTGTATTTCAGGATATAATTCAAAACAGGATTTTGATTAGACTAAAAATTTCTTGAAGGAAGGGAACATATTCACTATTCTTATATGTTTATATAAGTCCTAGACCTAGTCCTTACAGATTTAATGATTCAGATAAAAATACACATCCAGATATTTTACCAAGACATTTAAGTAGAAAAACTTGGATTTTTAATGCAACAAATATTTCTGAAAATCTCATTAAAATACAATGCACTTTTATAGAAACTATGGGGACTATAAAACACAGTTTTGTGCTTTATCAGTTCTGTTTCCTACTCTTTTGAGAATCTCCTAAATATTTGGAAATGTAAATATCTAATGCCTGAGCTTTCTATGGTGGGAAAATATTATTGGTATGAGTTAAGGTTAGCATTACTTATTGCCAATGCATAAGCCGTATTTTAGAGACTCATTTAAGAATATAATGAGAAATGTATAAAAAGTGCTTAGCTCTTGATAAATGCCTATGAGTGTTTGTATTTCTAGGATGATCTTTATTTCTGTTTGGCTGAAGATCAGCAATTTGTATGGACTAAAGTGGTCTTGTGTTTTTCAGTAAGAGACTTATATTTCAGCAATCCTCTAGATGCATCTTTTACTTGCAAATAATCCTCTAAAGACACACTATTTATATAAACAGGAAAGGAGTAAGTTGATAGAAATTTTTGACATAAAATTGTGTTTTAAAAGTTACTTATGGTTCACATTTTCAAATTTATTTCATTTTATTTTATTAGTTCATTAATTAGATATTTTGTACTAGGTAGTTAACTCAGGGGCACTACTTCATGAAGCTATAGCCTCATTCTTTTTTATATTTTGTTTTGAGACAAGTCTTACTCTATTGCCCAAGATGGCCTTTAATTTATGATTCTCTTGCCTCAGCCTCCCAAGTAGCTGGGATTAAAGGAACATCCTACTGTGCCTGGCTACAATTTTAAATTATTGAAGTACATAAACAACTCTTATGGTTTGGGTATCTGAAACAGATTTTATAATTACTAATTTGGATTATTTATATATGTCAGTTTTTGATTCAGATAAACTTCATGGTGTCATTTCTTGCTCTGTCCTTTGTGAACTTTCCCATAGCAAACATTCATTCTGTATTCTTTACCTAAAAGTCTTTCCTGATTGAGAAAGATTGCCAACTAGACAATGAATTTATAATAGGACTGAAGTATACAAAGAATCCAATATGAAGTAATATTTAATAAATACTTCCTGTGATTATTATTATATAAACAGCCTGGATTCTAGTCATTATAATTAATGCGAATTTGACTAGGAAACACATATAAACTCTTGAATATTATCTGCAAAGTCACTGAAATAGTTTTGTCCTACTAAGCAGACATATGAGGGCACTCATTTATGCAAGTAATGGCAATTAACCAAGCATTCTGATTCTATTATAGAGTCTTACATCCTTCATCAGAGGTACTGGAGAAGGATATGCTCTCTTGATTTCTGAAAAAAGGTGTTCATCCCATGCTTACTTGAGAAGATTGATTGGGTGTGGATGCTTCATTTCCTTTAGAAGAGATCAAATTAGCAATTAACTCCTTCACAGATAGAAACAGCCTGAGTTTACTGAAGCTTTATAAGGTCTTACTTGGTTAAAAAAAAATAATTGACACATTAATAGATCAGGTTAAATAAAGGAATTGAATCAAGACAAGCATGATTACAAGTATGAATTTTTAGTGGGAATTAGGGTGGCCTTGTTTTATAAGTTTTAAAATTCTTTTTGGCTGCTATGGTATGATTATAACATAATTAAACATGTAAGGAAGGGAAATTGTCATTTCTGCTTATTGGTGTTGAAAGTGTAGCAGTTTTTTAATTGTCATTTGATAAGAAAATTGTATTGTAAGTTTCATTTTTAGTTAAAATGACTCTAAAACTAAAAGAGACAGAAAAAGAAGTAAAAGGAAAAAAGTAAAAAAAAAAAAAAAAAGTTTTAAAGACGACTAGAACAGAAAATGAGCAAATTATTCTGATGAAATTTGAAGACAAAAAATATCCTGAGCTGATTGATGATACTGAAGTATAGAGTTAACTCTAAATTGTAATTTTGGTTAAATTCAGAACACATCATTTGGTATGTACATTCAAGAAAAAAAATAATTCAATTTAAAATGCTTAAGTTGTCTTTTGTGTTAATTAATTTTGTAATTCTTCATCAGCATCTTGTATTGATTGCCCCTTTTATATATTCAGCTTTCTTTCTCCTAATCCTCAAGGGGAAAAGTCAGTTCAGTCAATTAAATTTCTAACCCTGATTCTTTGCCTAGAGATTTCCCCCCATTCTCCCACCTACTTAGTGCATTTTTCTTTTTGAGTTGTAAATCCTCAGATTTCCTTTCTCTCTTCTTAGTAGTTTTATTGTGGGATTAATTATATTATTCTAATGAAGCTTCCCTGATTTTTTAAGCCTTCACATTCTATTACACAATATAAAGCTGTAAAACCAAATAACTTGCTGTTGGCCTCTGCAGTCTTCATGTCTCTAGGCTGAATAATGCTCTCAGCGGGATAAAAAGGTAAGCATTGAAGTAGGTCAGGGATTTCCTTACAAATAGTATCACCACTCTATTGCTCCACTATAGAAAATAACAAGAGCATGTTTTTATCTGATTGTGAAGCCTTTGGCATCTTCTGTACACTTTCAAGGCTGCAGGCCACAGTGGAATAGGTTGAATTAATCTCTTTAGATTTAAGCTTATTTATCAAAAAGGAAGGCAGCTGTATGCTAAAGTCTTAGGTCAAGCCCTCTGCATTCAGTGCTACCTTCTGCCTTCAGACAACTGAGATGTGACTTAATAACGTCTTTACACATTGAATAATGCTTCACAGCAGCCTTATGATGGCAGAGCACAGAAAGACATTGTGTAAATGTTGAAAGATATGATATCATTAATCCAAGTAGCAGTCCTGGAGCAAGACAGTGGAAAGACTAAGAATGTTGTGGGAATTCAATAAAAAATGAGGTGTGCACACTTCATTTAATTTTTACAACACATAATGTATTATATTTATACATTATAAATATTGTATATATATTTACATATATACAATATATATATATTCTTCAAGAATACATAAAATACTATATGATCAAAATATTTCTTGAAAAATTATTGAATAATGTTAAATGCTGTGTTATTATCCAGGTACTTGAGTGAATTCCTTTTGCTCTCTTGGGTACTTCAGTTCAGACTTCCTGAGCGTAGGCAGTAACAACTCCTGATATACTTGTCAGAGTTTTGGGTGTTAAAGCTAACATGAGGGTGACCTTGTACAAATTTGCCAAGTTGGAAAGATTGCTTCACACTGGTTAAGACACGTCAAATGGCCAAGGCTAAACTCACCAGTTTAGTCTTTCAGGACATAGCCCACTCCCTGACCTCCAAGGCAAGCTTCAAATTATTTATTTCTTAATTTATTATCATTTACCTTTTCTCCATCTGTATCTTTCTCAATACACTTATTAAAAATCCAATGGCTGTAGCTTCTATGTCTAAAAAATGATGAATTAAAAACAATTCCTGCTTAGAAATAAGCAGGATAATATGGTATATATTAAACATGAATATATAATACTGAGTATGAGTACTAATACTGAGGAAAATAAGTATATATTCAATATGAAAAATGTGATCAGTTTTTAAGTACATTTGCCCCTGGGCATGGTGGCACTTGCCTGTAATGCCAACTACATGGGAGGCTGAGGCAAGAGGATCACAAGTCTGAGCCCAGCCTAGGGAACTTAGTGAGACCCTGTCTCAAATTTTAAGGGAGATATTGGAAATTAACTCAGAGATGAAGAATTCCTACATTCCATCCTCAGGGTTGAAAGAAAACATTTTAAACGTTTTTGGTCAAAGGAAAAGTGAATAAAGCTAATTGGCTTAAAAAAGATGTGAGGAAAATTAAAAGTTGCTAAAAGAAAGAGTGTCAGATAAAGCAAAAATTTGGAATCAACTATGATGTTTGTAAAAATGTGCATTTGTTAAAAAAATGTGAATTTGTGGATTCAAAGTGTATAGATGGAATACCTTAATCACATGTTCAATAGAAAGTGTGAAGAATAATATAATCGCTAGCTCAGGTTGAATGTTTTTTAATAATAAATAGTGCCTGGTTCATCCACTGATTGAAATTTGAGGGTCATGGATTTAACCTATATTCATGCTAGCTGTGGGAGAGAAGAATCTCTAATAAAGATATTAGGAATGATATTCAGAAAGTTTTCTTAATAGTAGATTGTTGTTACAATAATACTAAGTAACCATCACCCTAAATTCACTGATTTATAACAAAAATGATTTGGTCCCCTAAATTTATATTGATCTCATTTGGTCACATGGGCCCTGGGCCATAAGACTATTTTAGGGACAAGGCTTAAAAGATAGCAGCTACTTCATGGAAACTCTAAGTCCTTATAGCAATTGTGAAAGACTCAAAGGAAAAGCACATTTATACCGTGTGTCAGGTGAGCTGCCTTCACACTGGTTAAGAGGAGTCAAATGACCAAGGCCAATATTCCCATGGTGGTATATGTGTCTGTTTCAGTTAGAAGAGTGGTAATCTATACATAGCAAAATGAAATTGAACCCCTATCTCTCACCCTGCACAAAAATCAACTCAAAGTGGATCAAGGACATCAGCATTAGACCAGAGACCCTGTACCTACTAGAAGAAAAAGCAGGCCCAAATCTTCACCATGTGGGCTTAGAAACTGACTTAACAAAACTCCTAAAGTGTAAGAAGTAAAATCGAGAATCAATAAATGGGATGGATTCAAACTAAAAATTGTCTTCTCAACAAAAGAAACAATAACATGAAGAGAGAAATGGGAGAAAATCGTTACCACATACTCCTCAAATAGAGCATTAGTCTCTAGGATATATAAAAACCTCAAAAAACTTAACACCAAAAAAATAAATATCCCAATCAATAAATGGGAAAAGGAATGGAACAGGCACTTCACAGAAGAAGAAATATGAATGTTTAATGGATACATGAAAAAAATGTTCAACATCACTAGAAATCAGAGAAATGCAAAGCCAAACTACACTGAGATTTCATCTCACTCCATTCAGAATGGCAACTATCAAGAATACAAGCAACAATAATGTTGGCAAGGATTTTGGGAGAAAGATACACTCACTCATATATTGCTGATGGGACTGCAAAATGGTGCAACTAATATGGAAAACAGTATGGTTATTCCTCAGAAAACATGGAATGGAACCACCATTTGACCCAGTTATCCCACTCAGTTTCTACACAAAGGACTTAAAATAAGCAAACTAAAGTGATGTAGCCACATCAATTTTTATAGCAGCTCGATTCACAATAGCTAAACTATAGAACCAACCTAGGCGCCCTTCAACAAATGGGATAAAGAAAATTTGATATATTTACACAATGGAATATTACTTGACCTTAAAGAAGAATGGAATCATGGCATTTTCTGGTAAATAGATGGAACTGGAGAATATTATGCTAAGTGAAATGAGCCAATCCCAAAGAACCAAAGGCAGAATTTTTTTTTCATATGCAGATGCTAATTCACAGTAAGGGGGGGGCGATAGAAGTATTTTGGATTAGACAGAGGAAAATGAAGGGAGAGGAGGGAGGAGGGGTATGAGGGTAGGAATGGTAGTAGAATGAATTCAGTATTACCCTATGTGCATATATGATTACATGACCTGTGTAACTCTATACCATGTATAACCAGAAGAAGAAGTTATACTCCATTTATGTATGATGTGTCAAAGTGCCTTCTGCTGTCATGTATAACCAATTAGAACTAATCAAAAATTATTTTAAAAAGTCTAATAAAAATGAATTACTATTAAGGTATAAATATGTTAACAACACAGAGAGCTTTTAAGAAAACTAAGGAGTTTCAAATAATCAACATTCATAAAAAATTTGGGTGTGGGATAGTTTTTTGGACTAAGTTGTGTCCTCACAAACCTTCAAAGTTGAAGCCCTAACCTACAATGTAGCTGTATTTGGAAATAAGCCTTCAAGGAGGTAAGTAAGGTTAAATGAAAGTCATAAAAATATGGTCTAAATCTAATGGACCCTAACAAGAAGAAAAAACATATAAGGATGTTCTGCACAGAGAGAGAGGCCCACAGGAAGAACAGTGAGAAGATGACCATCTTCAATTTAGGAGCCCTGCCAAACGCCAAACCTGAACACAGTTTGACCTCAACCTTCTAGCCTCCAGAAAATAGTTATGAATCACTAGCCAAACATATTTGGTTATTGAAGCCTGAGGTGATGAACTAGTCCCTATGGAAATGAAATTTGCATTCTGAGACAGAAGTAGCATATAAGTATACTACATTCAGAGTTTTTAGTTTTACTCTCTAAGTGTCCTTATTTATCAATGATTTTCAGATTTTCTATTTTTTATTATTTTGCTCTAGTAGGTGGTATGTTTCAAGGAATTTAAAAAAAATTTCTTCTAGGCTATTTAATTCTTTTGGCATATGTTATGTTTGGATATAAGGTGTTCCCCCCAAATGCAGGAATAATCAGAAGTGAAATTATTAGCTTATGAGAGCTGTATACTAATCAGTCCATCCTAGTTGGAATGGACTAACGGGGTGATAACGGTAGGCTATTGGGGTGTGGCTGGAGGAGAGAGGTCATGGGAGCATGGGGGCATATCCTAAAATAGAACATCTTCCCCTTACACCTTCTGTACCCCTGCTTCCTGACTGCCACACCTGAGCAGGTTTCCTCCTTTGTGCCTCTCAGCCATGATAGTTTTTGACTTTTAATCTATTGTGTTGACATAAATATAGTTTCAATTTGTATGGAATAACTTTTTCAATTGCTTCACTTACAATTAGTGATAGTCTTTAAAGTTGAAGGAATTCTCTTATAGGCAGCATGTGGTTTGATAAGTTTTTTAAAAATTTTTGACTGTTACTTTTTAATCTGTTCAACTGCTCTATACCTTTTGATTAAAGAATTTAATTCCTGTATATATAAAGACATTGTTGAAAGTTAAGACCTTACTCTTTAATTGTGTTAACTATTTTCTGAATATAATGTGTTTTCTTTGTTCTTTACTTTCCTCTTATGATCTTTCTTGTGATTTGGTTTTTCTGTTCTGGTATTCTTTGAGCATTTTTTCTTTGTCTTTTGGCTACCTACTGAAAGTTTTTGTTTTGTGATTACCGTAAAGCTTTCAGAAAACATCTTTTAGTTATAATAGTATATATTAGGCTGATAACAACTTCAATCTCATACAAAAACCCTACACATTTAATTCTCTTTGAACATTTTATTTTTTGTGTCCCAATTTAAATTGTTTACACATACATACATTAACAAGTTATTGTAGCAGTTATTATAGTAATTATTTTTAAAAATTTTTTCAAATTTTAACCCTCATACTAGAGTTAAAAGTGCTATAATCATCACCATTACAATATTTTTTTTTATTTATTTTTTTTTATTGTAAACAAATGGGATACATGTTGTTTCTCTGTTTGTACATGGCGTAAAGGCATACCATTTGTGTAATCATAAATTTACATAGAGCAATGTTGTTTGATTCATTCTGTTATTTTTTCCCTTCCCCCCCACCCCTCCCACCCCTCTTTACCCTCTATACAGTAGTTCCTTCCTCCATACTTGTCCCCCTCCCTAACCCTAACTCTAACCCTTCCCTCCCCCCCATTATGTGTCATCCTCCACTTATCAGCGATATCATTCGTCCTTTGGCTTTTTGAGATCGGCCTATCTCACTTAGCATGATATTCTCCAATTTCATCCATTTGCCTGCAAATGTCATAATTTTGTCATTCTTTATGGCTGAGTAATATTCCATTGTATATATATACCACAGTTTCTTTATCCACTCATCAATTGAAGGGCATCTAGGTTGGTTCCACAGTCTGGCTATTGTGAATTGAGCAGCTATGAACATTGATGTGGCTGTATTTCTGTAGTATGCAGATTTTAAGTCCTTTGGGTATAGGCCAAGGAGTGGGATAGCTGGGTCAAATGGTGGTTCCATTCCAAGTTTTCTAAGGAATCTCCACACTGCTTTCCATAGTGGCTGCACTAATTTGCAGCCCCACCAGCAGTGTATGAGTGTACCTTTCTCCCCACATCCTCGCCAACACCTGTTGTTGCTCGTATTCTTGATAATCGCCATTCTAATTGGGGTGAGATGGAATCTTAGGGTGGTTTTGATTTGCATTTCTCTTATTACTAGAGATGTTGAACATTTTTCCATATGTTTGTTGATTGCTTGTAGATCTTCTTCTGTGAAGTGTCTATTCATTTCCTTAGCCCATTTGTTGACTGGACTATTTGAACTCTTAGAACTCATAAGTGATTTCAGTAAAGTAGCAGGTTACAAGATCAATGCCCATAAATCCAACGCATTTTTATACATAAGTGATGAATCTTCAGAAAGAGAAATTAGGAAAACTACCCCATTCACAATAGCCTCGAAAAAAATAAAATACTTGGGAATCAATCTCACAAAAGAGGTGAAAGACCTCTACAATGAGAACTATACAACACTAAAGAAAGAAATTAAAGAACACCTTAGAAGATGGAAAGATCTTCCATGTTCTTGGATAGGAAGAATTAATATTGTCAAAATGGCCATACTACCTAAAGTGCTATACAAATTCAATGCAATTCCAATTAAAATCCCAATTGTGTACCTTACAGAAATAGAGCAAGCAATTATGAAATTCATCTGGAAGAATAAGAAACCCAGAATAGCTAAAGCAATCCTTAGCAGGAAGAGTGAAACAGGGGGTACTGCAATACCAGATCTTCAACTCTACTACAAAGCAATAGTAACAAAAACGGCATGGTATTGGTACCAAAATAGAAAGGTAGATCAATGGTACAGAATAGAGGACACGGACACAAACCCAAAGAAATACAATTTTCTCATACTAGACAAAGGGGCCAAAAATATGCAATGGAGAAAAGATAGCCTCTTCAACAAATGGTGCTGGGAGAATTGGAAATCCATATGCAACAGAATGAAACTAAACCCATATCTCTCACCATGCACGAAACTAAACTCAAAATGGATTAAGGACCTCGGAATCAGACCAGAGACCCTGCAGATTATAGAAGAAAAAGTAGGTCCAAATCTTCACCTTGTTGGTCTAGGACCAGACTTCCTTAACAGGACTCCCATAGCACAAGAAATAAAAGCTAGAATCAACCACTGGGATAGATTCAAACTAAAAAGCTTTCTCTCAGCAAAGGAAACTATCAGCAATGCGAAGAAAGAGCCTACAGAGTGGGAGAATATCTTTGCCAATCATACTTCAGATAGAGCACTAATCTCCAGAATCTATAAAGAACTCAAAAAACTCTACTCCAAGAATTCAAATAGTCCAGTCAACCATTACAATATTAAGAATATTCTAAATTTTATGTACTTAAATTCTGTCAGGGAGACTCAGGTAGAGGTGATGCTCACAGGGTACAAAGAATTGCAGGCAGAGGGTGACTTCCAATAAAATGCCTTCTTCATTCCCTGAGACCTGAGGGAAGATTTTTCTGGGATCATGGGGTTGGGAGGCAGTTCTCTGAGAAGCAGGATATTCTGCCGACTTTCTGCTTCTGGCAGGAAGCTTGCAACAGCTTCTGCAGAATGTGGTTTCCTGAGCTCACTCACCACTCAAGGTGGTCTCAGTCCCCTACTTTCATTTATTTTCCAGTTGTTACTTTACATTATTTTCATTTTCTCCTGACCTAAAACTCAAAGATAATTCCATCACAAACGAAAATTTGCTTTTTCCTATCAACCTCTACCTGTGATTTTTAACCTTTCATGTTTTCTTGTTATTAGTTACTATCATTTTTTAATTTTCTTGTATTAGCTATTATTCTTTCACTTCAACTTTAAAACCTCTTTTTAATTTATTTTTATTTCTTGTTGGTTTTATAAGGCAGTTCTTTAGTGATGATATGCGTCAGTTTTTGTTTTTCGGAAAAGTCTTCCCGTTCCCATCATTTCTGAGTTTCAATTTGTGCAAGGTAGGATATTATCGGTTGAAAGATATTTTTTGTTTTGTTTTTTCTTTCAACACTTTGAATATACCATTCCATTTATTTCTGGCCTGAACGATTTCTAGTGAGCTACTTATGGATAATCCTATGGGGATTCACTTCATTTTTTAAATTTATTTTTATTGTACACAAATGGGATACATACTATTTCTCTGTTTGTACATGAAGTAAAGGCACACTATTTGTGTAGTCATACTTTTACAAAGGATAATAGTGTTTGATTCATTCTGTTATTTTTTCCTCCCCCCCACCCCTCCCACCCCTCTTTTCCCTCTATACAGTTCCTCTTTCTCCATTCTTACCTCCTTCACACCCCCCACTATATGTCATCATCCACTGATCAGGGTGATCATTCATCTTTTGGATTTTTGAGATTGGCTTATCTCACTTAGCATGATATTCTCCAATTTCATCCATTTGCCTGCAAATGCCATAATTTTATTATTCTTTATGGCTGAGTAATATTCCATTCTATATATATATACCACAGTTTCTTTATCCATTCATCAATTGAAGGACATCTAGGTTGGTTCCACAATCTGGCTATTGTGAATTGAGCAGCTCTGAACATTGTTGTGGCTGTATCTCTGTAGTACGCTGATTTTAAGTCCTTTGAGTATAGGCCAACGAGTGGGATAGCTGGGTCAAATGGTGGTTGCATTCCAAGTTTTCTAAGGAATCTCCACACTGCTTTCCAGAGTGGCTGCACTAATTTGAAACCCCACCAGCAATGTATGAGTGTACCTTTCTCCTCACATCCTCGCCAACACCTGTTGTTGCTTGTATTCTTGATAATCGCAATTCTAATTGGGGCGAGATGGAATCTTAGGGTGATTTTGATTTGCATTTCTATTATTATTAGAGATGTTGAATATTTTTTCATATATCTGTTGATTGTAGATTTTCCTCACAAAAGCATGATATTCACCACCATCTGTGGACAAGAATACTTTTATTTGCAGTTCAATAATCCAGCAAAGAAGTTCCAGAAGTATACAACAAAAAGAGATGGAATCTTATTTAACATCATGGATATACATAGATATATGAATATAGATATATAAATATTCAAAGACAGCTGCACTCTAAATGGAGAATCAGTAAAGCTTTTCCCATCAATGTCTAGGACAGTACAAGGGTATCTACTCTGATCTTTGTCATTGACATTATTTTCAAAGTACTAGACAAGACATTTTGATGTTAAATGTAAATATGATAAATAAATAGTGCACAGAAAAAATTAATATTTGTAGATGACAATATTAAATGAAAAATTATAAGAATTCTTTTTAAAAATAGGAAATTCAGTGAATGAGTAATGATAACATTATATAAAATCATTTGATTGCTAATAATAATTTAAAAATTGATCTAAAAATGGAAAAAGAGAAACATCTCTCAATTTTATTAGGAAAAAATTAAAATAAAATAAAATATGTATGGAGAATAAATGAAGATAAACTTACAACTCTACAAAAGCAGAAGAAAAAGATTGAATATGGAAGTCATAATTTTACTACCTAAAATGAATTCTTCTGCATAGAAAAGTAGCTGAAATATTGTAAAAGTTGAATTGCAAGTTGGTGATGTTTTTAATTCATATCCAAAAGTACTATTTTCTTGAGTATCCAACTTGCTCTCATACAAAAGTAAAAAAAGAATATAAACAGTTCATAGAATATAACACACAAATAACCACTAAACACATGAAATACTATTCAACACTACTCATGGAAATTCAAGGTAAAAGAACACTAAACTGCTATCTTATATTGGCAAAATATGATAATCTGCAGTTTTGGAGAAATTTTTGACATGGACATTCCATAGAAGTTGTATGTGATACTTTTGTTAATACTTTCTTTTTTAATATAGATACATAGCCAAGCAATCTCATTCCATGCTTTAATTTTGCTAATGGTCTCATATAAATTCACAAAGATATGTGCTATATAGATAAGGTTAAATTGAGGATTGTTTATAATATCAAAAACAACAGGAAGCAATGAATATCTTCATAGCACTAGCTTAGCTAAACCATGATAGACTCATAGACCTATATAAAACACACCAGTTAAGACTAAAGAAAAAAACACGTATTTTTGTCTGATGAAGTCCTGTGGTCTAGTTAAAAATATAATAGCAATGGAAATTTCCTGTTTTTGCTACAGAAAATATTTGTGTAGGATGATACACCAGAAAAAACTGCATGAGGGTGGTCTAAAGCTTTCTGTATGATTTTTACCACTTATAAATTCATAATATTTTTAAATTAAAATGTTAAAAGAGTCTAGATGGATGCTCTGAAATGGAATCTTGATGTGTGTGTGTACACACAAAGCATTAGCAGTAATTAATTGTCTGAGAAAACAATCTTCTTGTTAAGTACTAATAAAATATTTAAAAATATTTATTTTAATGCTAAAAACTCTCAAGATATGAAGGACTTAAGAAGATCAAATTCTAAATAGAACGGAAATGTACAAAGAAATTCTAACACTCACAATTCTTTTCCTTTGAGCAATTTATTGAATTTTAATAAGTGACTGTGAGGTTGAGAAATAATATTAAAGATATAGGAAGGAGGAACTCACAGAGTGAAGCCCAGTTTTGATTGGATCAATTTCTGACTGATTTAGGGTTATCAACCTTAATGTTTTTGCTGCTCTGTACCAACAATAAATCCTTTTGAGAATAGCAATGTCATCCAGATTACCCTGAAATTTTCTCTAAAAAATTTCATACTTACTGTGACATTTATTAAAAATTTACCAGTCATAGCAGGAAAAAAATAAATTCAGACCTAGAAAACATTAGAGAAAACAAACAATCAAAGCAAGTAGATGCTTGGAAATATCAAGTCATAATTAAGTATGTACATGAACTAGGAAACAAGAAAAGTGGAACTACACATAAGGAATTAAATGATAATTACTGCAATGAAAAACTACATTATCAGATTAAGAACATAATACATAGACTTCCTAGCAGATTAATTGTAGCTGTACAGATGATTGATAAACTGGGGGATAAATCAGAATAAAATATTGAGGATTGAGGTATGTTGAGAAAACAATGAAAAAAATTTTAAAATATGTGTAAACAATACATGGGGCACAGAGAAGAAATGTGGCTCATGGGAAATTTGAGTTTCTTTGGGCAATGATCAATGAGAAGCTGGAGGACTGAGTGAGGGAGAAACAGGGAGAAAGACAAAGAGAGGAAGAGAGAGAAGAATTAGAATATTTTAAAAGTTAATAGTTGACACCTGTAATCCCAGCACCTCAGGAGGCTGAGGCAGGAGGATCTTGAGTTCAAAGCTAGCCTCAGCTAAAGCAAAGTCCTAGGCAACTCAGTGAGTCCCTGTCTCCAAATTAAAAATATAAAATAAGAGGGGATCCAAGATGGCAGACTAGAGGGAGGCTGCGTTCCTTGTCTCTCCATAACTCTGGTTTCAAGCAGAGGATATCTGTTTCTTGGTGAGGCAGTTTTTGCTGCTTATCGATTCCCTGGTGTTTACCCCATTTGTCTCCTGTGATGACCTGCAGTCTGCCAGCATATCCACGCCTTTTTTGAGCGCAGATTGCTCACTGTCAGGCACCTATCATCCCCCATTTGCCTGCCTCTGGCCTGTCCATCACCTACCTTACACCCATCCATCACCCAACGCATGAGGTTCACCTCCTGATTGTCCAACAATAGTCAGCAAACTGATCGCTGACCACCAGTGGAGCACCAGCTGCCTGCTGTTGCCTGAAAGTTCACTGTTAGGGTGCCTGCAGGTTTGATTACACGTGGCTGCCACCATTTTGAGAAAACAGGCAGGCCCCGTAGGACCCCTGGCCAGACTGACTGAGCCCTGTCTCCAGGATTCCTCAGCCAGACTGATCACTCCCTGCCTCTGGGGCCCTCACATCTACTGACTGCTCCCTGCCACCAGGACCCCCAGACCAACTGGTTGCACCCGGCCTCCAGGATCCCACAACCACACCAAACATACCAGACCTCCAGGACCCCTGCCTGACCAACCACGTCCCGCCTCCAGGACCTCCAGCTGACCACATCCACACCCTGAGCTGCAGCTCCCCATTTGCCAACACATTTCGAAGCCAGAGCAGCCATCTTGGATAATCCTGGAAGCTGGAGCTCCAATCTTTACGTGGGGCAAATCCCATCCTGAGACGCCTGCTGGAGACTTGAAGCTCATTGTCAGGTACCTCTCATGCTACTGAACACTGGGAGGTTTCATTACTATGTGACTGTTATACTGTAGATTTTCATTTTTCTCCTTATTGAAAAAATTCAAGTTTTTATTTCTTTACTTTTCTTGCTCTCTTTTCCTTTTGTTTACCTGTTCCCTCAGAGTCTCTTTCTCCCTTTTTTGCATGCTAACATCCAATTTCTTTTGATTACACTCTCACCCTTTCTATTATCTAGAACTTCTGTATAATCTTTTCTTATCCTGTTAACAACCACATTCTACATCCCTCTGCAGCCTCCTGTCCTCCATTAGAAACTGTAGACCTTATTGTAAATCTGTTTGTTTTATTGAAGGTAATATTTTAACTCATTCTGTTCATTATGACAATTTTGTTATTGTCCTCATAGGGGCTATTTGGTCTAGGATTGCATAGTATCTGAATTGGGCACTGCTAATATTGATCTCCCCTTAAAGAAAGGGTTTTGGAAACCTATAGGACCAGTATAAGCCTATAAGGGGAAATCTGTAATACCCCAGATCTGCACTGCTAGAGGGGAAGATACATGAACAACATGAAAAAACAAGGGAAGAAAATGATCCAAACAAATCTAGATTCTATATTAATAGAATCCAATGACAGTATGTTAGAAGAAATGTCAGAAAAGGACTTGAGATTACACATGATTAAGATGATTCATGAAGCAAAGGATGAGATAAGAGAGCAAATGCAGGCAATGAATGATAATACCAATAAGCTGAAAGAGCACCTGCAGGAAGAAAAAGATCATTTCAACAAAGAGTAAGAGATTCTCAAAAAAAAAAAAAAAAAAAAAAAAAAAAAAAAAAAAAAAAACGGAAATCCTTGAATTGAAGGAAACAATAAACCAAATAAAAAACTCAATGGAAAGCATCCAAAAGACTATACCACTTGGAAGACAGAACCTCAGACAATGAAGAGAAAATATTTAATCTTGAAACTAAAGTTGCCAAACAGAGAACATGGTGAGAAATCATGAAGAGAATCTCCAAGAACTATAGGACATCATGAAAAGACCAAATTTAAGAATTATTGGGGTTGAGGAAGACACAGAGATACAAACCAAAGGAATGACCAACCTATTCAATGAAATAATATCAGAAAATTTCCCAAACCTGAAAAATGAAATGGAAAATCAAATACAAGAGGCTTAAAGAACACCAAATGCAAAAAATCACAACAGATCCACACCAAGGCACATTATAATGAAAATGCCTAACATTCAAAATAAAGAAAGAATTTTGAAGGCTGCAAGAGAAAAGCATCAGATTACATATAGGGGGAGACCAATATGAATGGTGCCGACTTCTCAACCCAGACTTTGAAAGCTAGAAGGGCCTGGACCAACATATTTCAAGCTCTGAAGGAACATGGTTGCCAACCAAGAATCCTATACCCAGCAAAACTAACCTTCATATTTGAAGATGAAATAAAATCCTTCCATGATAAACAAAAGTTAAAAGAATTTATAAATAGAAAGCCTGCACTACAGAATGTTCTCAACAAAATATTCCATGAGGAGGGAATGGAAAACAACAATGGAGGTCAGCAAAGGGAGGAACTACCTTAGAGAAAAACCACTCAAAGGAGAAACCAAGTCAACTTAAAAAACAAAAATAAGCCAAATGACTGAGAATACAAATTATATCTCAATAATAACCCTGAACCTTAATGGCCTAAACTCATCAATCAAAACACATAGACTGGCAGAATGGATTAAAAAGAAAGACCCAACAATATGCTGCCTGCAAGAGACACATCTCATAGAAAAAGACATCAACAGACTAAAGGTTAAAGGATGGCAAAAAACCTACCACACACATGGACTCAGTAAAAAAGCAGGGGTTTCCATCCTTATATCAGATAAAGAGGACTTCAAGCCAAAGTTAGTCAGAAGGGATAAAGAAGGACATTTCATATGCTTAAGGGAACCATAAATCAGGAAGACATAACGATAGTAAATATTTATGCCCCAAACGATGGTGCATCCCTGTACCTGTACATCAAACAAATCCTTCTCAATTTCAGGAGTCACATAGACCACAACACAATAATTCTGGGTGACTTTAACACACCGCTGTCACCACTAGATAGTTCTTCCAAACAAAAACAGAACAAAGAAACTATAGAACTCAATAACACAATCAATAACCTAGACTCAATATACATATATAAAATATTCCATCCATCAATGAATGGATTCACTTTCTTCTCAGCAGCACATGGAACCTTCTGGAAAATAGACCATATGTTATGCCACAAAGCAGCCCTTAGGAAATGCAAAAAAATAGAGATACTGCCTTGTGTTCTATCAGATCATAATGGACTCAGAGTAGAAATCAATGACAAAATAAAAAACAGAAATTACTCCAACACCTGGACACTAAATAATATGCTATTGAATGAAACATGGATAACAGAAAACATCAGGGAGGAGATAAAAAAATTCTTAGAGGTCAATGAGAATGATGATACAACATATCAAAATCTCTGGGACATTATGAAAGTGGTACTAAGAGGAAAATTCATTGCATGGAGCGCATTCCAGAAAAGAATGAAAAGCCAACAACCAAATGACCTAACATTACAGCTCAAAGCCCTAGAAAAAGAAGAACAGAATAACAGCAAAAGTACTAGAATACAGGAAATAATTAAAATCAGAGCTGAAATCAATGATATTGAAACAAAAGGAACAATTCAAAAAATTGACCAAACAAAAAGTTGGTCCTTTGAGAAAGTAAACAAAATAGACAAACCCTTAGCCACACTAACAAAGAGAAGGAGAGAAAACTCAGATTACTAAAATTCGTGATGCAAAAGGAAATACCATGACAGACACCACTGAGATACAAAATATAATTAGAAGCTACTTTGAAAATCTGTATTCCAACAAAATAGAGTCTACCAAAGATGTTGACCAATTTCTAGAGACATAGGCTCCTCCCAAACTTAACCAGGAGGACATACACAATATAAACAGATCAATATCAAGCAATGAAATAGAAGAAGCCATTAAAAACCTACCATCCAATAGAAGCCCAGGACCAAATGGATTCTCAGCCGAGTTCTACAAGACCTTCAAAGAAGATCTCATTCCAATACTTCTCAAAGTATTCCAGGAAATAGAAAAAGAGGGCACCCTACCAAACTCATTCTATGAAGCTAATATCACCCTCATACCCAAACCAGGAAAAGACACATCAAGGAAAGAAAATTTTAGACCAATATCCTTGATGAATATAGACGCAAAGATCCTTAACAAAATACTGGCAAACCGTATCCAAAAGCATATTAAGAAAATCGTGCACCACAATCAAGTGGGGTTCATCCCTGGAAGGCAAGGATGGTTTAACATCTGTAAATCAATAAACGTAATCCATCATGTCAACAGACTTAAAGATAAGAATCATGTGATTATTTCAATTGACATAAAAAAGCATTTGACAAAATACAAAAAAAATTCATGCTCAAAACACTAGAAAAAATAGGGATAGTAGGAACATACCTGAACATTGTAAAGGCTATTTATGCTAAGCCCATGGCCAGCATCATTCTTAATGTAGAAAAACTGAAACCATTTTCTTTAAAAATGGGAACAAGACAGGGATGTCCTCTTTCACCACTTCTATTCAACATTGTCCTCAAAACTCTAGCCAGAGCAATTAGGCAGGCTAAAGAAATTAAAGGGATACGAATAGGAAAAGAGAAACTTAAGCTGTCACTATTTGCTGATGACATGATTCTATATTTAGAGGATCCAAAAAGCTCCTCCAGAAAACTTCTAGACCTAATCAATGAATTCAGCAAAATAGCAGGCTATAAAATCAACATGCATAAATCTACACCATTTTTATATGCAAATGATGAAACAGCTGAAAGGGAAATGAGGAAAACAACTCCATTTGAAATAGCCTCAAAAAAAAAAAAAAAAAAAAAACTTGGGCATCAGTCTAACCAAAGAGGTAAACGATCTCTACAATGAAAACTACAAAACATTGAAGAAAGAAATTGAGGAAGACCTTAGAAGATGGAAAGATATCCCATGTTCTTGGATAGGCAGAATTAATATTGTCAAAATGGCCATACTACCAAAAGTGCTATAGAGATTCAATGCAATTCCAATTAAAATCCCAATGATGTACCTTACAGAAATAGAGCAAGCAATCATGAAATTCATCTGGAAGAATAAGAAACCCAGAATAGCTAAAGCAATCCTTAGCAGGAAGAATGAAACAGGTGGTATCGCAATACCAGAACTTCAACTATACTACAAAGCAATAGTAACAAAAACAGTATGGTATTGACACCAAAATAGACAGGTAGATCAATGGAACAGAATAGAGGACACAGACACAAACCCAAATAAATACAATTTTCTCATACTAGACAAAGGTGCCAAAAATATGAAATGGATAAAAGATAGCCTCTTCAACAAATGGTGCTGGGAAAACTGGAAATTCATATGCAACAGAATGAAACTAAACCCCTATCTCTCACCCTGCACAAAAATCAACTCACAATGGATCAAGGACCTCGAAATCAGACCAGAGACCTTGCATCTTATAGAAGAAAACGTAGGTCCAAATCTTCACCTTGTTGGCTTAGGATCAGACTTTCTTAACAGGACTCCCATAGCGCAATTAATAAAAGCAAGAATCAACAACTGGGATAGATTGAAACTAAAAAGCTTTCTCTCAGCAAGGGAAACTATCAGCAATGCAAAGAGAGAGCCTACAGAGTGGGAGAATATCTTTGCCACTCATACTTCAGATAGAGCACTAATTTCCAGAATATATAAAGAAATCAAAAAACTCTACACCAAGAATACAAATAACCCAATCAACAAATGGGCTTAGGATATGAACAGACACTTCACAGAAGAAGATGTACAAGCAATCAAGAAACATATGAAAAAATGTTCACCATCTTTAATAATAAGAGAAATGCAAATCAAGACTACACTAAAATTCCATTTCACCCCAATTAGAATGGTGATTATCAAGAATACAAGCAACAATAGGTGTTGGAGAGGATGTGGGGAAAAAGGTACACTCATACATTGCTGGTGGGGCTGCAAATTAGTTCAGCCACTCTGGAAAGCAGTGTGGAGATTCCTTAGAAAACTTGGAATGGACACACCATTTGACCCAGCTATCCCACTCCTTGGTCTATACCCAAAGGACTTAAAATCAGCATACTACAAGATACAGCCACATCCATGTTCATAGCTGCTCAATTGACATTAACCAGCCTGTGAAACCTACCTTGATGTCCTTCAATTGAATGGATAAAGAAATACATATATATATATATATATATATATATATATATATATATATTTACAATGGAATATTACTCAGCTATAAAGAATAATAAAATTATGGCATTTGCAGGCAAATGGGTGAAATTGGAGAATATCATGCTAAGTGAGATAAGCCAATCTGAAAAATACAAAAGGCAAATGATCTCACTGATAAGCAGACGATGACACATAATGGGGAGTGGGAGGGGGCAAGAATGGGGAAAGGAGGGACTGTATAGAGGGAAAAGAGAGGTGGGAGGGGTGTGGTGAAGGAAAAAATAAAAGAATGAGTCAAACATCATTACTCTATGTAAATGTATGAATATGCAAATGGTATACTGGTACTCCATGTACAAACAGAAACAACATGTATCCCGTTTGTTTACAATAAAAAATTTTTAGAAAATGAACACTAAAACTTGTCCCTAGGCTATCCTCTTACATATAAAAATTGAATCTTGAAATAAAAGTTTTCATAAAAACTGAAAAAAAAAAACCCAAAAAACTATATATATATATATATATATATATATATATATATATATATATATATAAAATAAGACTGTGGATGTGGCTCAGTGATTGAGTGTTCCTGTGTTCAATTCCCAGGAGCGCCCCCCCCCAAAAAAAGAGTTAATAGTTGATAACAGTGAAATTGATCACATAGATCAAGGCACAGATCAAAGAAATGCTACAAATTCAAATCATGAAAATATGAAAAATCATTCATCCAGGAAGATAATAGCTACTAACAACCAAAGACAAAGAAGAAATTTGAAAGAAACTAGAGAACAATATAAGACACATTATCAAATCAGTCATAAGGCTGACAGTTCACTTAGCAGAGTTCATGGAAAAGGAAAGACAGGCAAATGAACTCCATGCAGTTATAAAAGAAAAAATCTGCCAAGTAAGAACTCTGTAGTTTGAAAAAATTCACAAAACATTAAGGCAAAAAAAAAAAAAAAAAAAAAAAGACGTTTTAGTACCAATGGTAAATGAAATCATCATTAAAAAATGAACAGTTAACAATAAATGAATTCCTCAAGCAGTGTGATTTTAATGATCCTGTGTAGAACTATGGAAATGCAGAAAGGAAAAAGAATAACAAGCGGTGCAGAAATTTGTATAAAGTAAATAAATATTGACACAATAATGACAATAACTCATAGCATTTGTATCTAGAATTTAACCATGTGAGAAAAATAATAGAGGGTAACAAGTAGAATTCTACTTCTTTATGTTTTGTTGTCTTGAAACTTGTGAAAAGTAATTTAAATTATATTACGTTAATGGTATCCTGTAAGAGATAATGCAAAAGAATGAAATACAAAAGTATTCTATGTGAATGCTAATGAAAAGAAGGTTGATATATCTATGTTTATCAGCAATGTAGGTTTTAAAGTCAAAATATCACTAAGAATTCTTTCTCAGAACAATTTTTAAAAATTACCAATCCATCAGTCATATATGACAATTTTGTCTGTATTAATCTAACATCTAGTCATAATAAACAATTTCCAGCTATCTGAGGATGGGATTCAGCTTTCATAATATGAAAAACAAAAATGTTTATACAATATAGTAGCCATCATACTTAATCCCTTAATATAGAAGGTTTTTCTCAGAATTATAAGTGAAACAAGGATTTAACCAATGCTTGCTTTCAAAATTATGCCAATATTCTAACACACAGTAAGATCAACTTAGTTTTCCTTAATCATAAATTTTAGGAAGGTTTTTAGATGTAAATAAGGAGATAAAGCAATAAATCCTCTAAACGAGTACCTGTGAGAATAACTTCATGTGTTTGGGATTAGAAAATATTTCCTGGGTCACTTAAAGCACTACCCTTAACGGAAGAGAAAACAGAATCTCCATTAGAACTAAAAACTTCTGTTTATCTGACCACACAATTTAGATAGTGAAAAAACGAACTGCAGGAGATAATACAGTAATTATTTGAGATAATATAAAATTTTAAAGAATTTTAACAATGAACAAAAAATAGATTTTTAGAAAGCAAAATTCAATCAGTAAATACACAAGACTTAACAGTCACTTCACAATGGAACACAATGACCAGGTGATGAAATATTAAGTATCTGAGGGTTAGAAACAGTTTCATATGTGTGTAAAGATTTTTTGTTTTAGAATTTTGATACTTTTGCTTAACTGTGCATCTCCTCCTGGACAAGTTCTGTAGGGCCATAATGTATGAAGTCAATGGCTGTTAATTTGTTATGGTATGCATAGATTTCTGCAGGGAAGGAGAGTTGACTTCCTTTGTTTTTAGCTTTAAAGTTATGTCAAAAGTAGTTCACGCTCATCTTTTGTATTTTAGACAAATTTGTGATTTGTTCGATTAGTGTGGTTAACTTTCTTTGATTTCAAAAGAGATCTTGTAAGAAGATACACATTCTTTATTTCTGAAAGTACTGCCCTAACTATTTTCTATGAACCTGGCAACAGCATATGTTAAACTCACCAGTGTATTTTTTATTGTTGTTCATATACCTCAATATTGTTCAACTCTGCCCAGTGAAAATGCTAGTTCCTCTGTCAGGGAATCTGCATTATTATGTCTGGGCTTCTGACTTTATTTTTCTCTTGCTCAGGCAATTTCCATTCAACCTATTTCCATTTCTTCTTTGATGAATCCTGAATCAGTCATGCAAGGAGGCATGATATGAAAACCAGATTATTATCAGTGTATCTGGAGCATACTTATATGATGATAAGTGGGTGCCTATTAAAAAAAAAAAAAAAAAAAAACTTTCATTACTTCAAAACTCTCAGAAAGCCTTGAACCCCCTGGCTTGAATTGGAAGACTTCAAAATATGCTTTAATATTATTTGAGGATTTTTTAAATTTATAGTTTAAGTGCTTTCAGATATTAAACATGTAATATTAGCCTACTTTTCTGAAATTTAAATAAAGGCGTATTTGTTTTATATTTAATACTTAAGATATCAAGTAGACAAAGTTTTTAATGATCTATGAGTACTATAAGCTATTTTAAATGTATATACACATATTCCCAAAATAGCTAAATTCTGTCCAACCAATGCTGATAAATATAAAAGGAATTATCAGATTAACTATTGAGTTACTATTCAATTTCGCTAAGGCTAAAAAAAATTGCCTTCTGTACCTTCTGTACAAGGAATGTCATTCAATTTTATAAGTCTGATTTTTTTTTTTTTTTTTTTTTTTTACCAGGGAACTCAGTTAAGCAAATGTGTTTTTGTCCGTTGACATTTAATCAAGCCAGCAGTTTTTATTTATACAGAGTATTACACAAATTTTGAATGTTTTTCTTGTCTCTTAATGAAAATTAACCACACTGTGCTCTTCAGGCATAATATGATTAGACATTTCCAATATGTGAAGTAGTAAGGAAAGGCGGCAAAGGAAAAAAATCTTAGTATTTATCCAATATTTAATATGTGGCTATGACTACATTAGGTATGCATTTTAACTCAATTTTCAAAGAACTTGTGAAATATTTGTTAATTTCCTAAGGAAAAGCCAAAAAGTCATAAAACTTTAGTCTTACTCAGTTATTCTGCTTTATATAGGACAGCTAGATATAACTTCAAAGGTTGTGAATTTGTCTTCATTACATCTTCCAAACTAACTTCCGTTCACCTGCATAACTACAAACAGACATGGATATATATTACCTTAATTACATAAAGTCTTTTTTAATCATTTTCTGAGTTGTAATATTTAAAATGAATTAATATTTATTATTTACAAAATATTTCATATTGGATATCATCCCTAGAATTCAGCAAACTTTTAAGTTTAGTGAACTTCAGTAAATATGGTTTGTTTATAGAATTTTATTAGTATGTCCTAAATAAATTCAATTAGTTTCCAAAAATTATCCAGGTTTTATATGAATAAATTCTTTCAATTATTTTATAATGATAAATAATTTGTTATAGACCATGATATTTAAAAGAAAACAAATAAATACAGCATAACAGATACATTAATGTAGCTACTGTGTGAAGAACATTGTACAGACTAGTTCATACCTCCAAAGATTAAAAAACAGTGAACCCTATCCTCAACACAGCATATAAGAGAAGATATGTAAACATAAATATTCAGGACATGATAAAATGGATCTAATTTTGTTAAAATGTATGCATACAACACACAGGATATGTCAGGAGAGAAAAGTGCATCATCATAGAGGGGTGGATGCCTCTCCCGGGGGAGGGATGGGTAGAATTTCATCATGAAAATGTGGAGTGATATTTATTGTCTGTTTAAACAACATTCTTTGTAATTTGAAAACTTCTTATCATCTTATTTATTTGGGTTCACATATATTTAAGGCAGCAGATAATTAGCTATAAACCTCTTAAGGACAGAGGCCGTGACCTATTGTTTCTTCCATTATTTACTGACTCTACAGTAAATGAACAATATTGGAGCAAGAGAGCATATAATTAAGTCACTGAATGTAGTGACAATAAAATTTAGAAGGTTTATTTTAGAGCATGATTCAAAGCCAGCTACTCACTTACAAGCTGTGTGAATTTGAGATAAATATTACAATATCTAAGACTAAGTTTTCCAAAGAGCAAACACATTTTTTCCTTTTTAATATATCAATGTGAAAATAAAAAGTTATGAGTGAAAACAAAAAACCTAAGCTGCAAAGTTTATTAAAACTCATTTTCCTAGTATCTGCCCTTGCATTTTCCTCATCACTGAGACAAAAGACATTATAAAATGGAAAATGAGAAAAGACAATCAGAATAAATGATTTACCTTTTGTAGATTCTGTTAATAAACAACCAAGACAAGTAAACTAACTTTTTAAGAGTATTCCAGATAGTGTTATTAAATAGAGTAAGGAAAAGTTCAGATAGGAGAAGTCTAAATGTTAACATTAACAGGAACAAAAAGTAGAAAAAAAATTGTGTTCAATTAGTTTTGCATAACAGTAAAACTAATGAGGCGTAGCTATTTCTGATTTTAAAAAACTTACAAAAGGAAAAAAAAAATGAGTTGGAGTATCAACCAGTTGGGCCAAGGATAAAAAGTGCATATGGAGATTCATAAGGGAGATCAGAGGAAACTATGATAAAATGTGTGAGGGAGTACGCCGTTTCTAGGATTAAGAAGTTCTGCATCTTATGAGTGCAAGTACTGCTGTGTACCTGTGGACAGGAAAGTTTTCCAGTATGGATTTTATGATCTAATTTTATTATAATTTTTAAATGTGTTGTATTTACTTACATATGTACTAATTTTTTTAATTAACAGACAATTTTTAGGGTCATCCTAGAGGTTTACATAATGCTTGAGTTGAAAATATAGAAATTACCCATATATTTCCTATCCCTTTCCTCCCAGATCACCTTATTAAGATCTTGCTTATTGTAATACATTCTTACAATTAAACCAATAATGTTACTTTATAATTAACTTATGTCCATAATTTATGCTAGACTCATTCTTAGTTATGTACAGTTCTATGGTTTTGCCAAGTGCATAATGTCATCGTTACCATTATAGTAACATATGGAATAATATAATTGCTCTAAAAATTCCCTTGCTCCACCAATTCTTTCTTCTTCCCTTTCCCCTATATCCTGGTAAACAAGTCTTTTTTTTTTTTTTTTTATTTTTATAGTTTTACCTTTCCAGAATATCATACAGTTAGAATCGTTCTGTGTATAGTGTTTTCAGACTACCTATTTTTAACTGGAAATATACATGTTCCTGCATGAATTTTTGTGACTGAATAGGATATCCATTTTTACTGATGAAAAAATATTCCATCATATGCACAGTTTGTTTTTCAACAACTGGTGGACATCTAAGTTCTTCCCAATTTTGGTGGTTATTAATAAGTGTACTATGAATATTTATATACATGGTTTCTGTGTGTGTGTGTGCATATATAATTTTTCAACCCTTGTGTGTAAATATCTAGGAAAACGACTGCTCCATTATATGGTAGGACTGCTTAGTTTTGTAAGAAACTGCTAAATTGTCTTCCAAAATGGCTACAACATTTTGCATTCCCACCATAAAATAGTGAGAATTCTTGTTGCTCCATCATCTGTATCTAATGTTGTCAGTGTTTTGGTTTTTCGTCATTCTAATAGGTGTGTAGTGATATCGTCTTGATGTTTTAATTTGCATTTCTCCATATGAAGTTGATCATCTTTTCATTCAGTTCTCTAATTGCTTTGCTAGTATTTTTTATTACTCTATATTCTCTTTCCTGAAAATGTCACAAATCAATAGTTTTCATGTGTCTCGTTGGCTCTATTGATAAGAGAGTTTTATTTACTTATACATTATCATTTACTTTAAAGCTCAAACTTCATTACATTTTTTTTCACGTTTACAGATGAACGCTTGTAAATAGGGTTATTTTATATCAGTGCATGTGAAATAAATTCTGAAAGAATGTGATTCTAAGTTCCTATTATATTTCATTAGACTTTGGAAATGTCAGAACTTTATTAAATATGTGACTTCCATTTTCATCCCATGAGAAATCAGTTGAAGGAGCAAAAGTGTTTATGGTGAAATCATTACACATTTATTCAGTTCCCAGCCATCTTTCTGCTGTAAACTACTTAATTAACAAGAATAAAAATGCTGTAAATTGAATTATTAAAACACTTAATGAAAAATTCTGACTAATCAATATCAATAAAGTTTGAAAAAAGATTTGGTGAATTTATTGAGCATATTATTTATCATGAAATTCATAATACAATAATACTGTTGTAAGCCTTTTCTTCCTATTAAACACAATAGAGAAGCTCTCATTTCTATATCATCAATTAAAATGTCTAATATAACTCTCACTGCAAAGAAATATGAAGAAAGGGAAATAGGTAAAATAATATACTATTCTGAGTCCTTATATTTCAGGGAACAATAAGAATCATTTAAATCAGCAGAATATGTGTTAAGTAACTGACTATCCATAAAAAACTATGTTGTTTCAACAGGAATCATGATAAAATTAGAACAATTTATTTCATTTGTTAAATAATTACTTATTGAATAAGTGATATATTAGACACCAATAATATAATAGTGAACACAACACACAAAATCTTGTATTTTTTCTTCTCCCCGACTCTGAAACTAGGCTTATATGTTGAGGCATCAATAAATAGGGAGAGATATGCAAAAGAAGCAATCCAGCCCCTCCACAACAAACTGGCAGTGCCTTATTTTACAGGTGGAAGGTTGGGAATATTAGAAGAAGTGAATGCTAAGTTAGTTATTAAATAATGGCAAATAAAACACATAATAATGTGAGATGCTTTGAATATTATAAAAACATGGAAGCAAACTCAATGTAAATGTTAGTAAGAAGATTCTATCGGGGGAGTGAACAGTATCACATAATTTGTGTCAGGAATTGAAGGAAAAGAAGGTCATATTTATTAGCCAGCAAATTGAGACTGCCACTCAGGTGGATTTAGAGATGTACAGAGTTCCCAGAGGAAGGATCTTTTTACCTGACATACATGAGTGTGAAGATATGAGACAGAAGAAACCAGCATGACTAGTTTCAGCTGAATGGAAGTAAGGCTCAGCACTCAGGGGGTAGATACTTGGAAAGACATGGTAAAGACAGGTTATTAAAACATTCTAGAAGCATGTTTAAATAAGAAACTGAAAACAACTGGAAGAGAAAGAAATCTCAAGAAATTCTGCAGTGTGGTTTTTGAACGCAAGATGTTTGTCCTTCAAGGACAAGTCCTGCGTTTTGTATTAAAATACTGGGGAATGGAAATGTATGTTCACATGAAGAGTTAAAAGAAAATCAAAATGTGTATGTATTAATTGATTAGAATTCCTCATTTTGTGCTACTTTTACACTAATTAATGTTAGTCTCAAAATATTGATAAGAAAAGTTTTCTAAAACATTCAGATAATACATTGGTGATTGGACAATTTTAATTCTGGTGAAAATACTATCACACATATTCATCACATTCTTATCCCCACTGGTTTTCAATGATATTTTAATTATTTAAACACAGAAAACTGACTTTAGTATTAATTAATATAGTTTATAACAAATAAAAGATTAAAATGTCATTTTTCACCCTTAAAATTTGTAGAGTTTGCTAAGTAAAATATACCTCCAACTATAATTATTTTTAATTCCTTCTTCATGGTTACAATTAATCTTATCTTTACATTTAAATTAATGATTTGCACTATTGAATTTTGAATGAAGATTTGGGGTCTAAGAATGTGTATAAATAAATAGTGCATGGTATCCACACCCATTGATCACACTTAAATTTGAGTAAGGCATAGTGTTTGACATATGATATATTTTTAAATATTATATTTTTAAATAAATCAACTACTTTTTCTTTAACCGATTTAATATTTATAACTATAGTCACAGTAAAAGCAATACTTTAATTTTCAAAATAAAAATATAACTATAAAATTTATTTTTAAATGTTATTTCATCTACAATCAAAGTTATTTTCAATCTACTCAGCAGGTTATAAACATCAAGTCTAAGAATATGAGACTATGAGATGGGCTTGGAAATAACACACTATTTTTCTTCTATAAATATATCCATATATTCTTCCAGATGATCAACCAACAGCTGCTGATTGCATCAGCTGTCCTTTATTTTTTGACAAATGAAGAATTCTTTTGATTTTAAAATCTTCCATTAATAGGCATATACTGATAGAGTAACAGAAACATTTGAAGGTGTCTTCTATTATACCTATGCTGGTATGTGAGAAAATGATTTTTAAGAATTATAACAATCGTGGCAACAAGGAAGGTCCATTACTCCCCATGTTTGAAAGTTTAAAGTTTAAATAAATTTCTTTTAGCACTGATCGTGAGCATTATTACTATTTCTTTTGGAGGTGAGTGAATAACCTGCCAATATATTATGACCTTGTCAAATACAGAGTTTTTATTAGGTAATCACTATCAAATCAATTGTTTAAATTTGAAGCTAACTTGAGCCATCTCAAATAACTATCAGCTAACCACCATTGTAAAGGTCAATGCTCTCCGTAGGCTTGCCAATGTGCATTGCACTGACAATGAATTGAATTGTTTTGTGAGCTACCATGTGGGTAGCTAGGTGTCCTATCTCCTCCTTGTGTTTTGTTTTGATCAAATGTTCCTCAAATTTGTCTCTAGCCTTTCAGTTTATGCGAGTGTCCCCTATAGGAAGATCACCTCATTTCTACCAATATTTTCACTTCCTGTATTCTCAGAGTTTTAATGAAGAACTTCATTTGTCCATTCATTTCTGTAACCCTTCTCCTTTTTTCTTTTTTGTTCTAATGTTTTATTTCAAGACTTTTGAGCAAATAATGTTTTAATTCTAGAACCATTTGAGCATATGCAAAATGCCTGATCGTTCAAATCAAAACAACCTAACACTCTATCCTTTGAGAATTATTACTACGAAAAAAGAGAACATTTAAATTTTTGCACCAGATATAAACTCAAAGAAAATACAACTACTTGAATAAAATTAGAAGAATAAACTGTGTAAATTATGAAACATGTATTTCTTTAATATATTAGATTATTTTCTAAACACATTTTAGTATATTTCATAAGTATATTTTATACAGCAGAAAACATTTATTTAGCTACGATCATTCAAGAATCCTTCTGTAGTCAGGCGTTTGCAGACAATGCTTAGCATAGTATTATTTTTAAAACATTTAATTTTTGGTAAGAAATAAACTTGAAATTTGCATGCATATCAATGTTATTTTCTTTTTTTTACATTTCATTGCAATTATTTTTAAAAGAACTAAGATTCCGTGATCAAATAAAAGTTTAGATTATAGCAAATTTCTTAAAAAAAAAAAAAAGGAACTGATCACATACAACAGTGTCTCTCAGATTTTTGATCTGTTGATGTTGAAGGCAACTTATTTGGAACTTTTTTTTCCTATCAGTTTCCAGTGTGAAAATAACTATCTGATTATTAAAATCAAAGCATACTTAGAGTAAGTTGTGACACACAACTGTTATAGTAAGAAAAGGACAAACCATTCATATTTCTAGAAAAGTAATCGTCTTTCTAATTATATTTAAATTTTAAAAATCATAGGCACGAAATTGTTTTGCATCACTGATCTTACCTGTGATGCACATTAAGTGCCTGGCCTTCTCTTTATTTCTGCATCTTTCTTTTACTAACTCAGGTCTGACCACTGAGCATAACATTTTTCTGGCTAGCATATTTACTTTAGGGTTAAATATGTATAAATCCAGTAGAAGCTTTGCTGGCCTTGTAATAGAGGCAAGTTTTTAATGCTAGGGATGAAAATAGAGCCTAAATTTCCAAGAAACTACCCACTGAACCCCACACAAAGACAGAAGAGCTAAGAAAATAAAATGAATTTTGTAAGTCACTTTTGCAGCTATATCAACTGAAGCCTATAAAAGCGAGCAACTAAGTTGCTTTTCTCTTTGTCTCTTTGAACTGACTTGTGAGATTCACTGAATTGATACTATGGTTATCCATAAAAGAAAATAAACACAACTAAAAACACATCAAACTAAAATTTTTAAATGAAGGTTAGAAAGTAGCAATATAGTTTTCTATCTACAGATTATTTTCTAAAACATTGATACATTAAAAAATATATTTATTTTCTCAAAAATATTTATTTATTCAGCCCCAATGTAGGATAATTATTTTAAAAAACAAGTAAACAAATCAAAACTGTAACTTTTGTCACAATTTTCCACTTGACATTAAAATGAATGCATTTACATGCTTTTGATAATGTTTGTACATATCATCTTATGACCATATCATGTTCCATTCTATTGTAATTTACCTAAACATTCCCCTATGTTCCCTAATCTTTGCTATTATAAATAATGTGCAAAATGAAAAAAAAAAAAAAAAGCTGAAACATAAACTATATAAACTCTTTTTTCCTCCTTTTGGAGTCAATTTAGTGATAAATGATGTTCTTTTGTCAATTTATTTTCTTCCATCAACTACATACCTATTATGTAGATCTTAGGGGAATATAATAGGACATGTTGGAACTATGACCTATTTACTCAGAAGCTACAAAGACTTATTTAAATGGTAGAGCTTGAAGGAGTTTTGGTGAAATTAATGTGCTTCAGCTCAGGATTGTCTCCCCATTGATAAGCTATCATGTCAGCTTTCCAAATTAGAAACGCCTAAGTTTGATTTAAAGAACTGCACATTGGGCTGGGGATATAGCTTGGTTTGTAGAACGCTTGACTTACAAGCACACGACCCTGAGTTTAATCCCCAGCATGGCTCAAAGAAAAAAAAAAGAATTACTTGTCTTGGAGTGTGATCTACCCTTGTCATTTAGGGCAGAATTACATATATCTAATTGCCTAGTAGGTACTTTGAGCTAAATTGATGTTAAATATCTTCCCAAACTCCTGTGTTTTGGCAGGAAGTCTCAAACTGTCATTTATGAGGTACAAGGAAAAGAATGTGTCCAAATCCAATTGTGTTGTTTGGAAGTCTGAGCTTCTAAGGCAGACTCTTACAGTAATCAAAAAAAAAAAAAAAAAAAAAAAAAAAAAAAAGAAAGCTTTATGATTGTAGATGTAAATGGACAGGAGAATTACAGGACTGGTGAAGTTGACAGGCATTCATGTGTATTTTTTTTTTTCCTATTATTGCTCCTCTTACAGGAAATAATATTCTAAAGTTATCAGCCAAAATTTACAATTTGATTTATATTATGGAGTGGAATTGTCTCTGGGAAACAATGTACAAAGTGATAAGTATGTAATAAATATCAATTGTGCCTCATATGATTGTATTTTTATATGATTTTATATTTTTTATAACCTTTGAAAGTAGTAATATTTTTCCCATATTCGAATTAGGAACTGAGTTTCCAAGAAGCAGAACTGAGATATAGTTATGAAACATACAACTTAGACATCATGGCCAGTCTGATTGAAACCTACTCTTGTGTGTGTGTGTGTGTGTGTGTGTGTGTGTGTTTAATAAAAAGAACAGCCTTTGGTGAATCAGCAGACACAAACTGCAGTATTTCTTTTTATAACACCTATGTGAAAACAAGTGTTAAATATGGACATAGCAGTTAGAAAATAAACCTAGCAGATGACCTGTCACCTTCTTAGTTGATTCTTGGGGCATTTTGTGTGATTTGGTGATTCTAAAACAGATAATGAGGTAGCCAGATGAAGAGCAAATCTCTTTTAAATCATATCAAAATGAATCACCTTGCGCTCCTCCCACCATCTCCTTAGATAAGTTGAGGAGGAGAGAAAGAAATGGAGTAGAACTTTCCCATTCTGTTTATAAGTATTTAGACCAAAGTTTATTTTCCTTTTCTTCCTTCCTTCCTCCTGTTTTTTTTTTTTTTTTTTCATCCTTTGTTTTTCAGTAACATTGAAAACTTAGGAGAAGGGAATTAAAAGGTTAAACAAGAAATACTGACATAAATGTGTGCACTGTTAATACATAAATATATATTTAAATTTTCACAAATTAGAAGAATTCTAACTTTATTATAATTTAATATTTTCAAAAATGTGATATAAATGTAAAAAATAGTTTGATAATTTATAAGAATTGAGTGATATAGTACTACTGGTGAAAATCATGACTATTGTATTAGCTCATGTGAATAACAAAATGAAAAAAAAAAATATATATATATACCACCTTAATTATGTGTAAATGCCAGTGTGGTAGTTCCCTTCATATGCCCTTCTGCTTTTCAGGGTTTCAGTTACCCATGGTAAACTGCAGTAGAAAAAATGTTAAATGGAAAATTTCAGAAGTAAACAATAAGCAATACGTAGTTTTAAGTTGCATGCTGAGTGGCATAATGAAGTCTTACACTCACCTCTCTGTTTCACTCAGAGCACAAACTGTACGTTTTCCCACTATTTTCATAGTGTAAGTTTTACTCCCTTGTTAATCACCAAGAAGTTGCTATAGCTTATCATATCAACACTCATGTCATTAAGGTGCTTAGGTTGATGTAACTCTTATTTTACTTAGTAATGGCCATAAAGCATAAGAGCAATGTTTCTGGCAGTTTAGGTAAGCCATCAGGAAGTTAAAAAGTATTTTCTCAGGTGGAAAGGTAGAAAGTACAATTAAATATTTTGACACAGAAAGACAGATACCACATCACATGTCATTATAGTACATAGTTATATTTTTTATTTTATTATTCATTATAGTTAACTTATTATATACCTAATTATAAATAATCATTTTCATATACACATATGTATATGTAAGTTTTGATACCATCTGTGGACGCTGGCATGAATTGGGGGTCTTAGAATGCAGCACCTGAAGATAAGAAGGAACTGTTCATCTCAAAATTATCATGGTGCAAAGACATTTCAAAAGTTGTTTTTGACAGAAAGTAATACTAATATTAGACATTATCTTAGAAAACAGATTTAAATTCTACAAGGTCAATCTGAATGACTGGTATGATTTTTAATTTATCCTGTTTAAAGAAACCTGAAAACAATTATTTCTACAACTTTCCAGTTTATTCCTTTGAGTCAGTATGCTCTAAAAATTCCACCTTCAGATATCTTAGAATGCTTTCCAACCTTAAATTCAAAGTTAAAGCAACTAAAATATTATATTTATTTTTTCTCATTATTTCCGACCCTGTCACATCACTTATGGTATATTACTTGATGATAAATAGTGTCATAAATGAAATTGCATGCTATAAAATATCATAATAGAATAAATAAAACAGGGAACTTGGTGGGTTCATTTTATTTTCCTTGAACCATTAACCAAGCATTGCTATTATCTTCTGTGACAGAAGCCCATAATGACGAAAGGCCTGCATTTTCTGCTGCTGAGCTGGAAACACAGATTAGGAAACACACAGAATTTTTTATAATTTTATTTTGAGGTACATAGATAATCATTCTGCTTTTTCCAGGTGTGATTAGATCCACTTTGACATCTAGCAAGGCAAAAAAATACATAATTTACTTTTCAAGGCAAAAGTTAAATGAGGCCTCAGAAAATCATTTAATCTTGTCCTCCTTGTCTCACCAGGGCTGAAACCAAAAATGGCAAAGAGAAATGAATCAGGTCCAAGAGAAAAGTTACGTCAATCTCTTTCAGTTATCCTTTTTCTACTTGTTCATTTTTTCAACCCCTCGGTACCAAATGAGTGTTTTCTGAGTGTTAGGTAGTAGAGAAACAGGTACCCAGATTAGCATTCCTAATTCTTGTTTTCAACATGCCTGAAGGCAGCAATGCAAGGCTTCAAGGTGGAGAAAAGGTGATAAAGTCCTAAAAACCAGAAATATCACAGACCAAAGAAACATGTGTTAATTGTCTAGAGAAGAAAGGCGCATTGAGTGTTTGAGATGGCATCACACTGGGCAATGGGTGGTCATAGAGAGACGGAAAGGGAAGGGCATAGGAAGGAGGAATTCATCTGCAGGTCACTGAGGCAATTGAAATGCCTTAAGCATAGAAAGGATAGATTAAGATTTGTGTTTTGTAAATATTATTATTGCAACACGCAGAAATGCCTAGATGAATAAAAAAAGTAAGCCAACTACACCCTTATAGCCTTCTGTTGGTAAGAAATCGAGCCTAGATTATGCATGGGGACAGTAGGAACTGAATGCAATGGACAAAAACAGCTCAGGAAAGGGCTGTTGAAAAACATGTGTTGCACTTTCATTTCTCTTTCAGAAATTTTATCTCACACAAGTAGGTATGAATAAAAATTTTTAGGGAAATCAGCATTTTAGCTTTCTTAGAGTGAATCTTCAAAACTAAGAGTAAGTAAATTTTTGTCTTTTTCAGCTTCGTATTAGAGCAATCTATCTTTCCATATTACTTTCTAAGAGTTTAATAAAATTCTCTTAATAGAGCACTGCCAAAACAATTTAGGCCAACATCTAAAAACTTTTCTCTTCAGTGTCAAGTATGGGACCTTGCACTTAAAATGTTTATAATAAATATTAAATTTGGGCATGTATATATTATTTAATGAATTCTATCAAGATGGTCACATATTCCTCCTGAAGAGCTTGGTAACAGAATGGTTTCTGAGATTAAGAACAAGCCAGAGATATACAAAATCATGCAAAAGGGGCATAAAAAAAAAAAATCCAGGAATCCTAGACTATACTGTATTATTGGAAAATTAGTTTATTGTTGGTAATATTTATTTCCTAAATCTTATTCTATGCATGAGATATGAAATAGATATGATATTAAATTTAATATTAGATAGATTAAAATAATTACTGTTGGATCTGGACTGTTCACTTGCCACCCCAGCTACCTGAGAGACTGAGGCAAAAGGATTTCTTGAGCTCAGGAGCTTGAGACCTGCTGGACACAGAGCAAGATCCTATCTCCTAAAAAATAGAATAAAATCTAAACTAAACATTTGTATGTGGACATTTAGGTTGATATTGACAAGCATGCAACTGAAAAAGATAGAGGAAGAAAGGAGGGGGGGAGAATGGGGAAACAAGGGGGAAGAGGAGGAAATAATTCAATGAAGCTCTTCTTAGATATTTAAAAAGGAAAAGTCCATACAGTGTACTGTCATGGGTGACTGTGCCCAATGGATAAAAAAAAAAAAAATGCCATAAGATCTTCTCTCTTTCCATTCTTTGCACAGATGTTCCCATGTGCAGAGGTTTTATTATCAAAACTATATTAGGTATGAATAAATAAATAAACCCTAGAGATAGTCATGTAGATCCTTCTATACTTAGATCTCAACAATATCTGCCACAAAAAGAATGCTTCCTTAAAAATCTGACAAGAAATTCCAGCAGATATTGCCTCAGTCAGTTCATTCTACACACAAATTCTATCAGTGATCAGGCAGCTATCTACTTAAATAGGTAAAGACAACTTGCTAATTATAAGAGAATATTAGCCTCTGGTACCTGCAAAATATAGATTCTCAAAGGCAAGTCTAGCAATGTCCATGCATTGGCAAGACTGCTTGATGCCATCTTTCCCATAGAAAGGGGTGAATCTAAGTGTAAGTCAAGCGGAGCTTAAATGCTCAGATCACATAGCAAATGTTAGAGTTCAGAGTCTTAGAAACCATTTGATATGAATCCCTTCTATGCTGCCAGCTTCCACAGTGAAACTTTAATTTATTTCTTCATTTTCTTTATATGAAAATTTTTAAAATTACATTGCTTTATCTAATATGCTTATCAATGTATATAATAACAGCTATGTAAGAGATTGTGGGGACCATTTTAGTTCAAATCATGCTATTCAGGAAACAAGTGTAGAATCAGAGAATTAGTGCATTCTATTAGTTATGCAAGTAATTTTTTAAAAATGTCATTTTCCTAAGCCAAATGATCCCATTTTTTCCCCTTTATTTAAGATGTCATTTTATCAAACATGTTTCACAATTTCCTGGATTGTTTCAACTTTTCTTCTCAAAAGAACTGGCAAAATCTACCATTACTGCTGAACTTTCTCAACACAATAGAGAAGTTTTGCTGTCTCAGGGCCTTTGTTCTTGCTTTTTTTATTCCTGGAATATTTGTCTCTTAGATGCCTTTTTGTCTTTGTTCCTTGCTTACTTCAGCTGCTGACACGAATATTATCAACTCAGAGAGTTCTTCCTTCAGCCTCGTATCTAAAATTGCCATTCTTCCACAGTTTTCTATGCAGGGCTGTGACATCTGAAATCTTCTAAGAGTTATCTATTACTTATTAAAACTATACTAGGTATAAATAAATCCTAGATATACTACACAATACATGTTACATTCATACAAAGGATGGAATACAAAGTTCCTATGCAATTATGATAGATCACTATATGTTAGCATATAGTATCTTTTAAAATAAATCACCACCTTATTTTGATATGTTCCCATTTGTGTATAAAACTACACCACACACACACACACACACACACACACACACACGTTATTTATGAAAAAAATGCATGATCAATTTGGGAAGTATATGCTTTTCTTAGAGATGAATGTACTTCTTTTGCAATGAAAAATTATTTGAAAAATAAAAAATTTATTCACCTATTACAAAGCATGTATTGAATGACTGCTATGTGCTAAGGACTGTGACGATAGAGCTGCTAAAATCCGTGGTTTTAGCTTCAATTTGGTGAATCTCAGATAAGTCTCAGATAAAATTCTAATATCAGTATATTGTGTTTTGTGGAAATAAAACTTGGAATTGTCCTCCTTGTGTCGGAGATATCAACCTAGAAGGAGGAGAGGTACTAAACAATAAAAAAGTAAAATATGTGATACCTTTAGTAGTTGTAAAAGTAACTGATAATCAGAAAAGCAAAAAGGAAATAGTAACTTTAAAGAGGGAGTAAAGAGTACTGAATTTAGGCAGACTGGCTGGGAAAAGTTTTGAGTTGGTCAAACTTGAAAAGGATCTGAAGAAAGTGAGAAACTAAGACAAAGAAAGCAAAGGCAACAGTAATTCCAGAGGAAGGAAGATCCAGTTCAAAGACTGAGATAGGAATATGCATATGCATTTGAAGAAGTATAATAGGAATGGCATGGCTATGGAAAGTTCTAAGAACATTGTTGGAATACTCGAGGGAAATTATACATCATTTGCTTGGGAGAATAACCTGTTCTGATGTTGGGCAAATTAGACTATCTAGGTCAGGTCAAAAGAAATGTTCACGTGACTGCCTGATCCAGATTCACTTAATAGGATTCTACCATCTACTTGGGGCAGTAGTACCGTACTCCAATAAAATATAGTTTCTTTTACTTTGATATTCTGTATTATAATTTTGCATATAAAGTTCCTTTGGATGAACTCATGGGGAAAAGTTATTTTATCATGATCTATGTAGCTAAGAGATTGCTAGGCCTCTGACATAATTCTATTTTAATTGCACAGAAAACGTTTCCAACGCATAGCTCATAGGATGTATAATTGAAATTTTAATGATATTTCTGCCCGTTTAAAAAGCTTTCATTGAGGTAATATTGATTCCTTATATCAGCTGTAGTAGGAATGGTTATAAGTTTATTATTATGTGCTCTATTGATGCTGAGTTTATTTCATGTTGAACAGGATGATTATAATATAAATATAAATTTTGGACCCTAAAAATTTTATAGTAAAAAAAGTGCTTAAGATGAAAATTCTGAGTATGTTAAATATTTTATTGAATGGACTGCTAAATTTTTTCCACACCTAGATAAAAATGAAAACCCATTTGTATAAGAGATTGTGTTTTCCAAATACTACTAACCATACCTCATTAAAGAAAACTTTTGATAATCTTCAACATTTTGTTGGGACCTTCTCAACTAATACAGAAATATGAAGAGATTTTTAACCAAGATGATTTTATGAGAAGAGCCTTGCAAAACAACAAATTTTTGAACTTTTTAGTGTAAATTGACAAACGATAACTTGCAATACTATGATTTTATAATTATAGCTATAATCTGTGTTCTCTTCCAAAGTGTTATTAAAGAATTCATCAAATCAGAATGTCAGTGCCATTGAAAAGTTTTGAAGAATAAGAATAAAATAGTTGATTTTGCTTGCAGAATATGTATTACTTTAAAATACAAAAGGAGAACTTTGAATGTGAACTCATCCAAAATCTCAAACTTTATTAGGAAAACAAATTCTACAAAAGACTTTTAAAAGAGGATGTCAAGGGGGATAAAGTGTATTTCATGTTGGAGGTGACAAGGCAAAGCTACCCCACCCAGGTGAGAAATGTCAACCTCAGAACATGAAGAGCTGCTGATTACTACCCATTCTGAAGGGACTTAGCAGAGGCAGAACATCCATTCTCTACCCTAGAAGGAAAGCATTTACAAGGGACAATGCACTTAAAAAAGCCAAAAGA
This sequence comes from Sciurus vulgaris, assembly GCF_902686455.1. Lineage (NCBI taxonomy): Eukaryota > Metazoa > Chordata > Mammalia > Rodentia > Sciuridae > Sciurus > Sciurus vulgaris. The sequence continues at coordinate 120,741,060 of NC_136469.1, read as the reverse complement.
AACACAGATCAGGCAAGGTGAACTGGTAGACCAAATGCAATCTAATATTCTTATTATTTGACTATCCCCTCTTTGGAGGGGAGGAAGTACTAGGGTTTGAATATGGCTTGTCCCACTAAAACTCATGCTAAAGCTTGATCCTCCATGTCATGGTGGTGAAAGGTGGTAGGGCCTTTAGATGCATCTGGCCTCATGTAGGATACATCATTATAAATGGACTATTGTTTTTATTGTGAAAATGCTTTACTTATTGTAGGAATTCTGCCCTCTTTTCTGTCTTTTTTTCCACTGTTCTACCATACATGGAACAGCATGTGGTCTCACTAGAAACTGAATAAATGTCAGAGCCTTTGTACCCTCTAGGACTGTGAGTTCAAATAAACCACTTTTCTTTATATAGTCTTAGGAATTCCATTCAACTAACAAGAAAATCTACCAAAACAGGAAACAAGGGAATATTGCATTGCAAGTAACAAAGAAGTCTATGATGAAAATTTCCCCATTAGAAAAATAAGGAAAATAACTTTTAAAATGATATTTTCATATCAATGCAAAGGTATAGAGAAAAAGCAAATGTGTGTTACAAATATTGAATGAATTTGCCATATCCATGAGTGCATCATTAGAGGCTGTATTTTTCACTATAAATGAATCAATTTTCTTTTAATTTTGATTTTCAATCAGGTGAGCTTTTTCCATGTGAACCTACCCCTGATGAAAAGAGACTTCTGGTCCCCACTGAAGAGGGCTCTACCTCAGGCTGTGGTATGATGTTCAGGGTCTGGAGATGCATCTACTTGGACTTTTTCCAGAGACATCCTCTAGGACTTTGACTTTGGCTTTTCAAAGTTTTTTCCCTAATTTGCATTTATTGCATATTTAATACAAAATTCCTAAGCCAATCCTCTAAAAACTAATAATCAGCAAACGTATTCTGTAAAGCAATGTTTTTTTAAGTGAAAGACATGAAACAAAAATGAATTATCATTTCACTATTAAATCACTGGGCATTTATTCTGTGAAATGGTAGAATGTCTTGACTCATTTTAAAATGTTAAACTGATGAACTTTTTTAAATGTAGAAGGACTTCTTTATATATTTGAAGTCTCATTTGATCTTTTCTTCTGGATTATTCTCAAAATAAGATAAATATATATCAGAACTAAATCATCCAAAGACACAGTTGCTCCTGATGAGTGAAACTGTTGAAGGTGTCTTCACCGTTCACTTGAATGAAGTGCTTGCTCCTGCCAGACAGGATATAACTGTACTTGTCAAATTAGTTTTATTATTCCTTTTTGTTTTACACAAATTATTTCAATTGCATTCATAGAAAAATATAATTGGAAGAATAAAAATAACTCTCAAAACTTAAAATTATACTTCAACTCCCCTGTACTAAATATCAAAGCCAGATGGCATCTATAATAAAATACTCTGATGAAATATGTAAATTAAGAAAACAATTTACATTATTTTTCTTGAATTATTCAATTTTCCTGGCTGAAAACTTATTTGTGTAGCAAAAGTAGGTCTTTTTAGAAAGAAAAAAATATGAATAATTAAAATATTCACCTGGCTAAATACCTCTGCAGAAATTTTGCTGTGCTCTATAATCTCAACTGTATTTTAGGACCCCTTTTGCACTTTTATATTCAATAATGTCCTTTTATGTAAGCAAGAATAGGGATTTCCTACAAGAAAACAGAAACTCTGAGAATCCCAGGGAGGGACCATAGCCAGGTCTCAGGGAATTAGATCAAGCAGGGAAAACATGGCAGGATGGTGGCCATAACACAGCTGACTCTCCAGGGGGCCTCACATAATCCATCTCCCATTCCTGCTTTTCTATGCGTTAGCCTTCTTTGCTAATCAACTCTCCTTCTCCACTCACATCACAACTCACAGAGCCTTATTCAGAACATTCCAGTTACTGACCCAGACTTGCTGAGACCCAGATGATTATGATGAGTCACTAGCAAAGTGAATTACTGCTATTTGGAAACATCTCTACCCATTTTTCCATCAGAATACTCAGGAAACTCTGAATCTACTTGAAGAAAGTCTAGTTCTTAGGGATATACAGCCAAGAGAAAAGTGGGAGAAAATTTTTTCAAATTTAAATTAACTTTTCAAACAGATATACAAAAGCATAAAAGTTGTAGATATGTATGGGTACAGGTGATATTGCATAGAGTTTGAATCAGGTTAAACCTATAAAACTCCTTGAACTATTCTTTGTTAATAGTATAAACATTCAAACTCCTTTCATCTAGCTTTTTGAGATTTATAGTAGATTATCAGTGTCTATAGTTATCCTATGTGTAGCACACCAGGATTTCTTTCTCTCTCACTATAATTTAGAACCCCTTGTACATATTAATTAGAATTTTATTTAGAAATGTACATAGATATAGATATATATGTATGTGTGTATGTGTATATATATATATGTATACACATATATTTATATATGTATATGAAAATGAGGCTCCTTAATATAGTTCCACTGGAATTTATATTGTTGGCCTATTAAAACATAATGATAAAACACAGTATAATCTTTCCTTCATTGATTTTATGGGTTTGGAAGAAAATACAGGAAAAAAATAGGACTCAAATTAAAAATTATATATAGTTGGGTTAAATGGATGGTATTATAAAGTTGCAATAGGGGACACGAGCTATTTTTGAATGGGCAAGGTGTGCACTAAAATTCTTAGTACACAATGAAATATGAAGAATACAGGTGAGGATAAGACAAGTCATACCTGTTGAAGGAGCTTCTGAGAGAGAGTGAGGGTAAAGATATGAAGTCCAGCCATTGAACAAATCTTCTCCAAAGAGAATGACATGACTTACAGAGTCTGAATTTTTTTTAAGGGATTTGGGTCCTCTTGTCCTTGCCTTGGTTTCTCATAATTTCTCATATCCCCTTAAGTTATTTATTGCCCTTTGTATATCCCTCAGGTCAGAAAATTGTCTTTATGAGGGTTTTGATAAACTGGTAACAAGTGGAGGATCATGACAACCTGGTCACAAGAGATAGAAGTGACATGGTCTGCAAACAATATTTCCCTTAAGTAATTATATCTGTGGTTAGGAAGATTTAACATCTCAGTTCCTATTTTCCCAATTATTGTCTCTTTTGATAAAGTGTTCTGTTACCCTCAGTTCTGTAACCAATAGGCTCCCTTTGATGTATCTACCAGGTATCTATCATGTATCTAACTAACATAGAGTAAAACACAATGGACCAAAACAATCTCATATTATATGTAAATAAATTAGACAATTGTTTCCTAATTTAGGAAAGCTTCTAACCATGTGTGATCACCATTTATTTCCCATGATTTTGAAACCATACATTCAGGGTTGCTGTTAAATATACAAAATGTTGCCCAAGACAATGACAACATGAAATGTGTGTGAGAAAAAGTTTTGAAGTTAGAGGATGTTGGTTTGTGTTCTAAATCCAACCTTTATTATTTGTGTTTTGAGGCCAGTTTGTTAATTTTCATAAGTTTGTTGATTTTAATAAGTCATATTTAAAAAAAAATAAAGGCATGCAGAAAGGGAGCACATTAAAATGTATATAAATTATACAATGATTGACATCGCTGTACACTGTTCATTATAACCCCTCCACCTCCACAAGATGTTTAGCAGATTTTCAAGGATATAAATAATTATAACAAAAAACTTTAAAGTACAATTAAAGTTGGATTTCATTTCATATGAAATTATGAAAAATTAGAGATAGGCTAAGAAAAGTTGATACCCTGACTAAATATCATTGTTTCTATCACAGACACCTTTGCATCCTGTCTACTGCTTTTTAGTGTAAAAGCTATTACCCTCATATTCATCAAAAAGAGATGAAAAACTGAGTTTGAAAACTGTGTGTACTGAATTGGTTCATACAAGTATTTTCTTGATAAAAGTAAAGAAAATTTGGAGAAATTTAATATTTTCATTGAAAAAAAACTTATTAAATGCAGGTCCTTATTTCCTAAATAATCTAAAATCTAAATTTGTTTGCCAAATAATCTGTATTTGTTTTGAACATATATAATTTTGTTTGTCTTCGGTGGCTGTTGTTTCTTTTCAGCATGTCAAGCGGAAATAAACTATCATGGAATATCTCATTTCAAATGTACTATTTACTAAGTTTCTGGACTGTTAAAAGTGTTACTTTAAGAATTCGGAAAATAGAATGAGATTTTATATATATCAGGAAGCAAAGCGGTTTATAGTATCACATTACTTAGCAAAATAGAAATGTGATTAAAATACTCTTTTATCTTTTTCTGTATTCAAGAGCAGCTTAATAAGAATCATTTGAAATTGAAATAAATTTTAAGTACAAAGTCATCAATATCACTTAGTTAAGGATACTTAGAATAATGATAAAATATTCTAAAACTTAGAACTTTCTCTTTGAGTGTTTTACATGTATTAATTAACCTGTTAAGCTCTTGCAATAATTTATTATCTTTGAATTAAGAATGTGGGGAAAGAAAAATATATAGCTGTTGTCACTTATTAAATACAATGATATGAACAAATGTGTATGGGTAGGTATACACAATGTACAAATTCATACATATGCATTAATCACAAACCTTTTGACATGGAGCTAGATAATATCTTATCATCCCTATTTTAATCTGGTAGTAATAGCTTCGTACTAACAGATTTGAAAAAAAAGAACACCAAATATATCCCTGGGTTTCTTTTCATGTGGTGACAGCTTAGACATTAAAAAGCAATCCCAAAGTAGCAACCTCTTATTCTCTGTTTCAAACCTTTATAGTTGGCCCCTACAAAAATTTATCAATTATATATTTTATTTAGTCTTTGTTAAATCCTCCAAGAATATTTAATCTCACAGAAACAAAAAGTCATCATTATTTTAATCTCATATTTCATAGATCTACAAAGTATTTTGTAAAATTATTTCATCACAAGTGTAACTATCTTAAACATGTTTGGGAACAAGATTTGACTGAGTATAGAACTGGAGTACTGGGGAAGGGTGTTTGTGTGTTGTAGGCATTAGTCAATCAGGTGTCAGTCACACAAGTAAATGGACATACTGAGCAGGAGTTGGTTTGTAGCATCTTGTCTCTCTGTGTCTATTTTCCTAGCTCCAATTTATGCCTCAAAAGGTAGGAGTATAAATTTGAACAGAGCTATGCAAGTGTGTCATATCTTTAATTAAATAAACAAATATTTTCTGTGTAAACATCTCATGAAGACCAAAGATTTTCTCTTCACTGCTAGTCTTGAAGAAGTTGCTACACACCAAATATTAAGTGTAGTTGTACTGATATATTTATTTACTCAGTAAATAAAATTATTATGATAAGATGAGACACCATATTATGTGTATGGAGCTAAGTTTACAGATCTGATTCTTTTCATCTTTTGTAACAAATAAATCATTAGACTTTGGAAAATAGTCATAAATATTTAAGATTCCTGATATTTTCTTTTCTAAAATTTTTATTTGTTTTTAATCAATAAAATTGCATATATTTATAATGTATATTTTAATATTTTAAAGAATGATAAAAAGAATTCTGCAAATGCCTGTATATTTATTATAAATAATCATAAATAATCCTTGAAATTTTGATGATTTTAAAACTAAAAAACACAATGAGTTTCATATGCATATTTTCCTACTTGGTTTTGAGAACCAAGATGTTTCATTACATCACCTGATTCCATAATTTTTCTTCATTTTTCATGATATTAAACTTATTTGTGGATTCCAAAACTTTCTTTATTACTAGTTTCAGTTTAAATTTGCCAAAGTTTTTGGAACTTTATGAATATCTTATTTGTGTAATGGGGAAAAACTATTAGCTGTACCTATTAAGATTTATTTGAGCAGAAAAATGATTTGAAGATGTAAGTTATATTGAGATGCTAAATATAGCACACATATGCAACAGTCCTTTGAAAATGAGCACCCTAATAAGTCCTTCAATGTTTCATGGACTGCATATCTATTTTAATTGTTAATATATCTCATTTCCTTTTATAAGTGCTTAGTACTTGAGATCTTTCTTATAATTTAGGTAATCTTGATGAGAGAGTCCACTCCCATGATTAGAAGTCAAAAAATAAATAAATAAAACCAACACACTATGTATTCACGTTCCCAACATTAAGAAGGGTCACTCTAGCTGCTTTCCGTGTCAGAGGCAGCAGGGACAGTGTGTCTTCACAGCTGCCTGGCATGTGACTTGGTTTTATTCCTGAAGTTAGCCACTGTGATTCCTAGCCATTTTTGTGCATCATTCACTTATTTTCTGATCAGTTTTGGAGCTACTTCAAAATTCTTTGGCTTCGTATTATTTTTTAACCCTTGATCTATAAACAATTTGTGTTTGATGACTTCACAAGTAAGCCAATCAAAAGTGACTGCATGGCACAGAACTAAAACAAACACATACTTTCCCAGACATTAGGAGACACTATGGTGTCCAAGATGTACCATCAACTTGACCCAGGACCTTGGAAAACAGTTGTCCACTACTTTTCAGGTGGGATATGAAGAATTATCTACATCACTCTTTGTCTATGTGTGGTTCCTAATTAACAGGGCAATTTTCAGAGTAAACATAAAATTTATAATTCCAACTTCATTTTGTAGTTTCCCCAAATGAAAATGAAAATGACAAATGACAAAAAATAAAATGCAGTTAGTCATAAGAAATGAAGGGAAGCCGAACACTTACTACAGGATGTTATTATTATTTTTTTTTTTTTTAAAAAAAAGGTCCAGCTTGAGATAGAAAGAGGAAGGGAAAGAGAGAGGGAGACAAAGCTTGGATGGAGAGTCCCTCAAATATATTAATACCACTAATATCATAATACCTAAATATCATAACTTTGCATTCAAACAGTGATGATACGTGCTAGTTTGGATAATGTACATGAAATTAATCTGTAAATTGTGTCCTAAATCAATCCCTTTGAGAGCTGAAATGGGTCATTTACTACCCTGACAGAACAGTCTCCAATTGTGATTTTTACCATACTGATATTAGTACATGTATGATTAAAAAGTTTTTTATATATCACTTTTTTAAACCTTTGCAGAGCTATGTACATGAAATAACAACTGCTGAATTAAGTTACTGTTAAAAAATACTGTAAAGTTTTTGAGAAAATAAAAATATTTCAGAAATGTTTCACGTACCTACCTTTCATCAGCCAAAAAACAGGGATATTTTACACTAACAATGACTGAAATTTTAATTTACTGAGAGGGCAGGGATTAATGAACAGCTTGTCTTTTCTGTATACTCAGGGCACATTCAGGGAGTCACATGTAAGTAATGTACAATATAAAATATATTAATTCCAGTTCCAGCTTTCCCTTAGCATTTTCTGTAGCTTTGGGAAAGTCATTTTTTCCTCAGTGAGTCTACTATCTCATTTGCAAAGTGAGAATCATAAAAATGTCTATTTCTAATGTATGCTAATTTTTTAGTTGAAACAAAACAATGCAGATAAACATTTTGTGAACTCTAACAGGCTATGTAAACGATGGGATTTAGAGCTTATAAAGTTGTTTCTTTGCTTTTCAAATGTGCCAAGATAACTACCATTCAATGGCTTTAAAGGGCACAAATTTTTGATCAACATTCTACTTTTCAGATAAGAGGAAATCTAGTTGTCAACATGACTTTTTTTCTTTGCTCAGAATACTCTATAAGAATGTGGACCTGTTTATAAGAGTATTATTAAATGGGAAAGGAAGATTTATCTTGCCCATAGTATATTCCCCAGGGACATGAACTTTCTGCATGTTTCTTTTGTAAGTTTCTTATGTCAGTGCACTCTGTAGGGAACACAGTAGCAAGCTTTTAATAAATATTTCAAATTGCACAGCATATGTTTAAAATGTCTGATAATATGCTTTTAAACACACTAAAAGTTATAGAAATTCCAACATACTGTTTAAAGAACAAAAAAAAAAAAAAAAACCCACAATTAAATTTTTAAATGTGAGGAATACTTTTAGCAATTATTCCCCAAAAGATTCCTGCTAGGTATTTTGATGGTGTGTCTGAAATCTAAAAAGCTTGAAGCCTTATGCTGAGATGGATAAAGTGGAGGAACACACAGAAATGTGATTCTCCACTGTGTGCACATCCCTTAGTGGTATATAAATGGATTCCCAGCCAGGGTTTGCACAGTAAATAATTTACTTTCTCACCATATTCTTTATGGGTGCTATACACACTCTTTATGAGACAGCAATAAAATTCAGTAGGTTTCTTTCTTTGACCTCCTTTATTCATTCATGGAAGCAATACATATACACTGAACAGCTGCTATAGCAAGTCTGTTTCATTGCACAGTGGAGGAATGACATTTTTAAAATTCAAATCTTAGTACTAATGAAGTTATAATATATAGGCTAGGTGAACCAGTAATTTTCTAAGCTTATAAAACAAAATCAATGTTCAAACTGTGGCAAGCATAACTTCACTGCTATGATATCAGAGGGCATTTTATCCACTCACAGTATATTAAGAACATCACTCTATCAACTGTCATTTTAGTAAAAGACCTGAAGAAATGATCATTGGTAGAGAGTTCTTCCTAATGAAGACAGCTTTTGCAGAACCTGTGTGATCATAAAAATGTAATTTTCATTCACACGCAATATCTCCACTACCTCTTAAAATAAAACCCTTCCCTTGTTTTTTTTTTACTGCCTGCATACTCGAGGATGCAGTGAGGAACTAGAGACCAGGGATTATGTGGTCTGACAGAAAACATTATCAGCCAACTTTGGTTTGGTGAGGGAATTACAATTCACTTAATGTTAATTTGTTCTCATTTGACTTCAAATCTCTCTTATTTTGTATCATGGAAGACTTCTAAGTAGGCCTATTGTATTTTTATTTTATTTTATTTTTATAGTTTTATTTATTTTTTATATTTTTGGTAGGATGAATGGGTTATAAAAGATACACTACATCTCATCATTGAGTGATGCCAAAGAATCCACAGCCCCCATCAGTGCATGGTTACCCTCACTCAGTCCCTACCTGAAATGTGTGCAAGTGCAAGTATGTTTGCAGGTGTGCATGCACACACACACACACACACACACACACACACAGAGATAAATAATTTTAAGAAGTAAATATACATTTAAAAAATGCAGACTTTGGTGTTAGAAAATTAATCTTCAAATTCTGATTGTTCTACTACTTTGTAGCTTTGAGTGATTATTACTTAAATTTTCTGAATACCAGAAGGCTGTAGTAGTGATTAAATGAGGTAACACATATAATAAGTTTTGTTAGAGTTTGTCTATATACAATATAATGACTTTCTCAAATATGAAATACCTTCAAAAAATTTTTTTTCTTTCATAATCCTTGATCACGTTTGCTCTGGACATGGGCGTGTTGATCAACCTGTCATCTGTATTGTGTATATCTCATTTTCTGTTCAAGGAATTATTTAACTCCACTAAGGTGTATATAATATGAAAATTACACATAAATGCCAGAATGACCTCATATTATGAGATGAGGGATTTAACACTCATGGAACAGCCACTGAATTATGGGAGCATGATCATTGGTGGAAGTTTCCGAATCTATTTCTTCTGAAACTCAGTACATTCTTCCTAGAAGTTTCTGACAAAATCAGACCTTAGCTGCCTAGAATGGATCAATTAGAGAATTAACCATTACAATGCCCTTTTCTCCTTCTGATAATCCACACCCCCCCAATCTCTTTCCTGATCCCTGGGATGACTTTTCCAATTAAATTCTTGTTTGTAAGTCCTTGTTTCAATTTCAACTCTCCTGGATTGGAATATATTCAGGACCAAGACAAAATTGCCAAAACTCTTAGGATCATTTCTAGAAACAATGAATTGGAGATAAAAAAAAAAAAAAAAAAAAAAAGAATTAGAAAACACATTGAGTACAGAACTAGCAACTAATCATTGCCATTCTTATTTGCATATACTTCACCAACTGAAGTTGCAAAATCTCACATGGAGATTCAATTGACAGACTCACTTTGAGAACGAGACAGGGACAAAATGATGCAGATTCCAGCACATGGTGGAAAAGGATGATGAGCAACATCATCCTTGTTATCCCAGGTGACAACCACCAGACATTTGATTGAGACCATTCTGCCCAATCCAGTCCTTGTTGAGCTACTGTCTGACCACAGAGATCAACATGGTTGCACAGAACAAACAAATATAACAGCCTAGCAAGATAACTGTGAAGAGATAAATGTTGTATCAGACACACATATAGGGCAGTTTTTTACACAGCAAAATCTCATTAATATAGAGATTGTCTATACTTATTACTGTTACTTTTTTCATATGATATGACAGATTCAAACTATTTTTCAAAAAATGAGACTATTGAAATTTTATTTACTTAACATGTCAAGCTTCATTATGCTTGCTACATCTTTTTCTGTTTTTGTATTCTTAAATCTTATACATGCCTCTAAGAATACCTTCTTCTGTGATCTCCTCCAATATTGCAGCTAAGGTGATTGTGTGTGGCAAACATAGCAGAAGTGATAGTGTATCAATTTATGTGATTAGGTTCCAAAACAAAATGGTTTCTTTCTTAAGCTTACTCCTCTCTTTGTATTTACAGCTATAATATAAATTTTCACTCATTCATTCTTAGGGGAGGTCAACTATCTACCACATCATGAAGATACAAGCAGACTAAGGAGAAATCCATGGGGTGAAGAAATGAGCTGTCCCACTGATAACTCTCAGAAGTTGAGGCCCACCACAGCCATGATAAATGAATTTGGTAGGGGATTCTTCCTAAACTGAATGTTCTCATAATACTCTTTGACTATAACTTCACAACAGATGCTGATTCATGACTACTCAGCTAAAGCACTCCTAAATGTTGACTTGGAGAAGCCATTTTTATCTTCTAAATTTTGTGGATCAAATTGCTACATATCAATAGTTAATAACTCATACCATGTCCAATAGTGATCATCTATATAATATAAATGAGGTATGTGCCTCAAACCTTAATTTATATATTTTATATAATTAATTTTCAGTCATGAAATCTTTTTTAGATCTTTCTCTTGATTTCTAGGAAAGAAAGCTCAAAAAATCTAATCAAACAATCATCAATGTCCACATACATCTGAATTGCAAAATAGTCCTTATCATCATGGTGGTGTTTTTGTAAATCTCATTTTAGGAAAGTTAAAGAGTATTTATTAATAGAGTATTATCAGACCAGTGGAGGGATCTGGACACAGGCTTGGGAGACTAACACCTGTGAACAGCACACTTTGACTTCACTTACTTGCTAAACACATCTATAATAGTGTTAGCACACAAAAACACAATACATTGCAATTTTTAAAGTACGTCCTTGTCGAATCAAGAGAATTAATACTTTTTCTTTTTAGTTAACTCTTTTTGTGCAGACAGGGTATCTATATCTTAGCTTGCTTCTAATTTGGGTGCATCATTGGAGTCTACTATTTCTGGAACGTTCCCCTCCATTTAACATTTTAGCAATTTTCCACAATGTAGAATCCATGTGTATCCAGTCTCATTCTCTCCTTATGACAACTTTTGCTATCTAAAATTACATCTAATTCCCATCTACATATTTATTCATATATATATATATATATATATATATATATATATATATTCCTGTATGTATTCTAGAGATGTATATCTTATAATTTATTGTCAATTAAATTTTTTCCAGAAAAAGTTTCTTAGAATACTGGATTTTCCATATGAATAATTTTCCACAGGGGGAAAAAAAAATCAGGATTCTCTTTGAGGGAAAGTAAAGAATGACAAGAAATTATTTCATATACCAGAAAGTAAAAAGAGGCCAATACTGTTCACAGAGTGAAAAGATGAGTTGGCAGGTGAGGCAGTCAGTATGAAACAGGTAGCACAGTCCCTATTTGAGTCTATCTACATGCTGATTTAACCATTATTTCAGGAATGCTTCTTCTTGAAATTTAAAAAAAAAAATGTATCTCCTCAATGTTAAGGCCAAAATTGGTCACTGTTTTGAAATTGTGGTACCAAAGTCTGAATAAGATGAGCAGGCATGATCCTTGCTGTGTGAGCTACTGATCCATTTGCTCTATTCTGAAGAATAGCCAGACTGATGTATTCTGCTTACACACAGAGCTACAAAAATATCGGCAACACTTTAATATCAAATGGAAAGCTTAAAATTTAAACTTTTGAATACTTTTACATTTAGGTCTACCTTTGTCTTTTCTTCCAGTCATCCCTAGAATGTACCTCAGGAAGATTAAATCTCAAAGATGAAGAATTCATTTTCAGAATGCGTTTTCTTGGTACATTAAAAAACATATTTTAAAACTGTTTTCTGATTACATGTTATTTTGTCTTATTATCCAACAACTATAATATTAAGAAAATTTATTGTGTAGCCCAAAGACTTGGAAGGATCGAGACAAAATGTTTTGTAATTGTACATGTGGGGATACTTTTTAAAGCTAGTCAAATTAGAGGTATAGTTTACTACTTCAACTATGTGATGTATAGGAAATTAAATGTAAATGTTTGAAAATACATTGGAAGTTCCATACGCCAACAAGTAGGGACAATATGATCATACCTAAATGAGATTTTGATAACTGTATGTAACTCTTTTTTCGAAGTTTCTCTTGCCTACTTACAAGCTGAATTATTTTCTCATTTGAGTTGGTATAGTACTTTGACAGAACCCCATGCAAACACCTACTCCAATACAATACAGCTTGCTCTTATATGGCTTTTTCCCCTAGACAGTAACTAACTTGAAGGCAAAGATGTGTTGTTGTTTTTTCTACATCCCATTCATATATCATTGCTCAATAATTTTTTAGAAACTTTAAAATATTTGCTACTTACAATATTAGGACTGTAAAATAGTGTTGTAACCTTGGGTTTATTAGTGAATAGTTAACAATCCTCCGTTTCCTCTATTTCCTCTGTTGTGAGTTGTCCCATAGTAGAGTGTTGGAGAGGGAATTAAAGAGTGAAATGGGAACATGTCAAGGAACAGTAACAGGAGGATGAGGAGATGAGTCTAAGTCAAAGGATGAAGCACAAAAGATGCATTGTAGCAGGATGTATTGACGTGGCTATAAGACAAAACCATTGACATTTTCATGTATTTAGTTTCCAACAAGAACTATGCAAGACACAACACACAAATAGGAAAAAATCACTGTCTTCAGTGAACCCATTCATGTTGGCTATGATTCCAGCCACAAGGGCTCCCTCTTTCCTGCCTACAGTCTGCCTGTGGCTTGCATCCTTCCTGGAATGATGACAGTCCCTATCTTTCATTTTTATAACGTGTTCTCTACATAAGTTAGAGAAAGCTGACTTCTGTTTTTAGCTGAGAATTTTGCTTGAGGTAGCCATTGTGATAGGTTTTAAGGCAAAACCCAACTAGTCTCATTTACTAGACCTGAAGTGCAATGTAGAGATTATTCATAAGATATGAGGGAGAAATTTTGTCAATTCATTGCTATATGTTATGCAGCATCTAGCAAAATGTATTGCAGCACTTTTGTTGATACAAAAATTGTTGTATGAATAAATATGTGGGTGAAGAAATGAATAAATGAATTGCCAGAGGAAAAAACAGAAAAGTTTTCTGTTGCACTCAACTAACTCAAAGTCTAGTTAAATATTACCCAATTTGTTATATAATTCCATAGAGTGCATAAAGCAGTAAGAAATATTCATGGGATTTTTAGAAGGGAAGTTTTGGTTTACTAATTAACTGAATCCAGTGAACCTACATGCTTTTGGGCAACAAGAAACTGAGAACATACTTATCAGACAGGAAGAAGTACAATATCTTTTTTCAGATTAAAACTAGTTCAGGTCTATTAACTTAAAAAAAAACTTTACATCTACAATAAAAAGTATACTTTGTTCAGAAAGTATTCTTGACTTGCAAAGAATATCCTTATGCTTAAAATGACTTAGACTATCAGTTTGCCTCCCTATCCAATACTGACAATATTGTCAGGATCAGTGAAGGATCGAATTTTACTTTGCTTGCCAACTCACAAGTGAGCTTGTCACGGTTTCACATCCACCAAGAGCTTGATTTCAAACACATTTGCTAATCTAAACGCTCCCATTTCCTATTGGATGTTTTTCACTTGGGTATTTTCAGTCAAGATCAATTTAAACATAGTTCAAATCAGCCTGATTCTCCCAGCTGTGAAAGAAGTCCTTCTTCTGACTTGCTTCTTTTTATAGTACCATAATTCTCAAAGTTCTTTAGCCCAGGACAGTGGAAATGCATTGCATATATTTCTTCTGGCTCCTTTTATCTAATCAGTGGATTCTCCCTTGTGCAATATGTATCTCATCAGCACACGTGGTGCTGATTCCACTCTGACAAGTACATTGTGAAATTTTCCCCAAATTTTGCTTTCATCATTCCTTTTTCTTGTTTAACTGGCTCTCTGAACTTCCAAGAAAGAAGTCTGATTTTCATAGTGCATTTAATAATATTTACTTTTCACCCACATTAGCTATTATAATCTGCTATTAAATTTTCATTTTGTGCATCTGGAGTGAGAGTGGTCTTTTCTTTTGGTTGTTTCAGTACTTGTACCACTTCTTTATGTAAACCCAACCCCGTGTTGTCACATATTTGTCGAGATACAACCCTTATGATCTCCGCACATTTTGAATCAACTGTGATCTGAACTACTTTTTCAAGGGTGTTTGTTTAGCAAACTGCCTTTCAAGATAAAGTGACTGTCTTCAGGGAAGAGAGATGTTTCCTAACCACTATTATAAAGACAATGTCACTTTTCAAGGAAAATGTTAACCAGATTGGTTAACAAGACTTTTTAAAGAATCAGGTCTTCCTAAGTTCAGGGTGACTCAGCTGTGTCACAAATCCATCATGTACACAGCATCCACAAGGGTCACTATGCATTATGGGACTTGTAGAGAACATCTTATGCTGCCTGATGTGCTATGAGTAGTTGTGACTTCTGTCTCTGACCCAGGAAACTTACATCATCTATCAGCATCTATAAAACTATGGCAGATGAACTTAGTGATTGGCAAGTACAGTGAGATGGTAGCCCCTCAGAGTTCTTGGCACTACTCATAATCACTTAGATCATTTAGGTGAAACATAGGCTTATTTTTTTTAATTGAAAACAAATGGGATACATGTTGTTTCTGTTTGTACATGGCGTAAAGGCATACGTTTTGTGTAATCATAAATTTACATAAGGTATTGTTGTTTGATTCATTCTGTTATTTTTCCCTTCCCCCTACCCCTCCCACCCCTCTTTTCCCTCTATACAGACCTTAAAAGATGGAGACGGTTGGCAAGTCACCGGAGAAGTCCGCTTTATTACAAGATGAGGCTTACATATATACTCTTGGGGCTTCCGGGTTAAGGGAGAAAGTGGCGTGTGGGTTTCTGATTGGTCCGGCTTGCCGCCGGCGGGAAAATAGGTGGTGGGAAGCCGAGACTTATGGGAAGAAGAAGCCGCTCAGGGGCCATCTTTGGTGTGGATCGGACTGCATATGGAACCTTACATTCCCCCCTCTTTGGTTTATGGGAATTCGGGACGTTGAATTTCAATCTGGCTGCTTCCTGCTGATCAGGGGCGTCGTCAAGGGGCCTGGGGCAGGGGGGTTCGTTGTGAGGGGAGAACAAAGCGTTGGCTATTATATTGCATAATAAGCCATGTCAGATCAGAGTAATATATTACTTCGTCCCCTGTAAAGTCCATAAAACTCCCTTGGAGCCGTAAGTCCTCAATTTGGTCTAGGAATTCATTATAGTCATTAGTCGGGTGGAGGAGCCATGCATCAGTGTCCAAGGTCCGTAGAAAGGATATTAGCCTCGGAAGAAGTTGGGGGAAGTCCATCATAGCAGGACGTCACCAGGCGTTGTTCCCATTGGGTAGCAGTTGATAGTTCCTGAGGAGAAGCTGGTTAAAGGCTTGGTTAGAAATTTTTTGTACTTGGTCTCTAACGAACCTTATGAGACAGGGGAGGAAGAAAATGATGCAAAGAACTCCAATAAGTGGACCTAATAGAGGGAGGCAACTACATAATTTTTCCCTGTGGTGGTCACTGCTCCCGGGGTTGAGGCCCCTTTGCAAGTTGCACAGGGTTGTCCATATAGGGTTTTAATGAGTTCCAGTTTGTTGACAGGTGGACCAAATCCAGCTAGGGTCAGGGAAAAGAAGGGGAAAAAAGCAGAAAGGTAGGAAGTTATCATTCCTCCTGAATGGGTGAGAGGCGCGAGAGACGGAGTTTCAAAGGATTAGAGGGATCCACGGAACTGGTGTAGATGTTCGGCTTGTCCGTATTCATAGGGTCAGGATCCAGAGGAGTAGGGGGTGAGTCTCCTTGGTCAGCCGGGCAGGGTTTTAACCTGGAAATATGGATCCAAGGAGTGGTCTCGTTATTAGGTAGGATGAGTTTAGCTGCGGTGGGGGTACTAAGGATTACTGGGTATGGTCCCAGCCATTTAGGAGATAAGGGTTCAGGTGTGGTTGGTGGAGTATAATAGGCAAGATCCCCTGGGTTCAAGGAGGGAGGAGGGAAGGTTGCAAGAGGACGGGGAAGTAACCAGTCTTGATGTTTCCAAAGTTCAGCTCTAAGGTGAGAAAGGAGAGGAAGGCTGAGGGTATTTGGGATGTTTAGGGAGGTAGGAACGATTCCGGGGGGTACAGGAGATCTTCCATACATCACCTCAAAAGGGGACAAATTGGTAGGTTTCTTTGGAAGTAAGCGTAGTTTAAAGAGTGCCAGAGGGAGGAGGCGAATCCAGTCTAAGTGGAGTTCTAGGGAAAGTTTGGTGAGAGTCTCCTTTATGGACCGATTTGCTCTCTCAACCTTACCTGAGGCCTGGGGACGATATGGGCAGTGTAGATACCAGGGTAAGGCTAGAGATTGAGAGAGAGATTGGATTACTTGAGCTGTGAATTCCGGTCCGTTGTCCGATTGAAGGGAGGTAGACATCCCAAAGCGTGGGATGATGGAGGTAAGGAGGTGATTGGCGACAGTGGAGGCCCTTTTGTTGGTAGTAGGAAATGCCTCAATCCAGCCACTAAAGGTATCTAGGAAAACTAGGAGGTACCGGTGTCGGCGAACAGGAGGCATGTGTGTGAAATCAACTTGCCAGTCTGCCGCCGGAATGGAACTGCGGGCTTGATGTGAGGGATATGGGTAAGGAACTGTAGTGGTGTTAGGGTTGGTTCTTTGGCATATAATACAAGTTTGAGAAAGTTGTTTTAGCATTTCTCTATCTTGGGATGTGAGAGGAAAGAAGGATTGTAAGAAACGAGACAGACTTTGAGGACTGGAGTGAAACAGGTCATGCAGCATTTGAAAGAGAAGTTTCTTGTCCGGGATTGGACTGGGAGAGGACAAGTGAAGAATGGGGGGTGGGGTCTCAGATGACTCGCTAAATGCCGCGTTCTTGGCAGCAGCATCAGCTAATCGGTTTCCTTGTGTAGAAGGAGAGTTGTCCTTCTTATGGGCTTTACAGTGGATAATTCTGAGCCGCGTGGGTAGTTGGGACGCTTGTAATAGCTTGTGAATTAGGTCAGAATTGGTAATGGTGTTCCCACGAGTTGTCATAAATCCTCTCTCTTTCCATATTGCCGAATGGGAGAGGAGTGTGTGGAACACATATTTAGAGTCGGTGTATAAGTTTAGGGTTTTCCCTTCGGCCGGAATGCATGCTCGGGTTGCCGCGATAAGTTCAGCTTGCTGATTGGTGGTACCCGGAGGGAGAGGTTGGGCTTCTATAGTGGCTGTTAGGGAGACTATGGCATAACCAGCTTTGGGGGCTGTTGGACTTCTATATGAGGATCCATCCGTGAACCAATTGTGATCCGCATGGGGTAAGGGGCCCTCGACAATGGTAGAGGGAGAATGAGTTAAGGATTGTAATGTTTCTAGACAGTTGTGAAGTGGAGGTTCTGGGGTAGGGTGAACAGGAAGAAGAGTGGCTGGGTTGAGAGGAGAACAGGATTGGAAGGATATAGAAGGGTTTTCTAAAAAGGAAGTAATTAGGGCTAAAACTCGTGAGGGGGGTAAAGTATGCAGGGACTTGTAAGCTAGGAGATCCTTTAGATGGTGTGGAGAGCATATAGTTAAGGGGGCTCCAAAAGTAAGTTTAAAAGTTTCCTGCTGTAGTTTTGGGGCAGCTGCAAGGACCCTGAGACAAGGGGCCCATCCCCTTACTGTGGGGTCAAGTTGTTTTGATAAATAGGCTACTGGGGCAAATGTGGGGCCCTGCATTTGTCCCAGTACCCCTAGGGCCTGTCCCTGATTTTCATGAACATAGAGAAGAAAGGACCTTGTTAAATCTGGTAAGTGTAATGCAGGGGCGTATAGGAGTTTGAGACGTAGGTTATTAAAAGGCATTTTAGGGGAGGAGGGGAGTGGTTCATTTGGGTCTCCTTTAGAGAGATCGTAAAGGGGTTTGGCTAAAAGAGAAAAGTTAGGGATCCAAGCACGGAAATACCCTGCTAAGCCCAAGAAAGAGAGAATTTCAGCCTTGGTTTTAGGTACGGGCCAGGACGAAAGGGCTTGTTTCCTGTCAGTTGTAATGGATTTATGTTGTGGTGTGAGTAAGAACCCTAGGTAAGTGACTTGGGAGGCTGAGATTTGAGCTTTAGAAGGTGTCACTTTGTATCCATGTTGGGCCAAAAAGTTAAGCAAGGCAGCCGTGTCCCATTGAGAGATATCCCAAGAGGGGCTACAGAGAAGGAGATCATCAACATACTACAAAAGTGTGGAAAGAGGACAAGTGGGGTAGACATTTTTGAGGTCATGGGAGAGGGTCTGTCCAAATAGATGTGGGCTGTCCCTAAAACCCTGAGGAAGAACCGTCCAAGTGAGCTGTTCGGAGTGTCGTGTGTGGGGGTCGATCCATGTGAAGGCAAAAAGGTCCTGTGAGGAAGGGTCTAGAGGTACGGAAAAGAAGGCATCCTTCAAGTCCAGAACTGAGAAGTGAGTGGAAGAAGCTGGGATGAGAGAGAGTAGAGTGTAGGGATTGGGAACAAGAGGGTGGATGGGTATGACAGCGGCATTTATGGAGCGGAGGTCCTGTACCAAACGGTAGGAACCATTGGGTTTTTTTATACCCAGAATGGGGGTGTTATAGGGGGACTGAGTGGGATGTAGATATGCTTTGCGAAGAAGGTCAGAAATAATGGGAGAAAGTCCGAGAAGGGTAGAGGTGGTTAAGGGATACTGAGGCTGATGAATAAATTTGGTAGGGTCCCGTAATTGGATGGAGACTGGGGGTCACTGAGCTATGGAGGGATTGTCCGTGTCCCAAACTGAGGGGTTAACAGGGTGGGAGATACGTGGATGTGAGGAGGTAGGATCCTGCAATAGGGCCATAAAAAATGAAGTGGAGGCATCGAAAAGTGGGAAGGAAATAGACGCCTTGAATTGGGAAAGAATGTCCCGTCCCAACAAGGGAATTGGGCATTGAGGCATGACTAAAAAGGAATGGATAAAATGTGAAAAGGAATTCTTAAGGCGACACAGAAGTGGGGGAGTTCTGAGTGGATATATGCGTTTCCCTCCTACCCCGACAATAGGAGTGGAACTAGGAGTGGTGGCACCATGGAACTCTGTCAAAAGTGAGAAGGTTGCTCCTGTATCTAATAAAAAGGTGATAGACCGGCCATCCACTACAAGGGTTACCCTAGGCTTGCGAGTGGTGATATTGAGGGTCGGGTGTGGCCCAGGGCTCCATCAGTCCTCTTCAGCCAATCCCACTATCGGAGGACAAGAGGGGGGCATTCTAGCGATTGGCCCTTCACCCCTTCGGGAGAAGGGGCAATCGGAGCCCCAATGTCCTGTTGGTTTACATTTGGGACAGGGTTTATTGGGGGGCCGCGGCTGAGGACAGGAGCGTGACCAATGACCCTCTTTCCACATTTAAAGCAAGCTCCAGGAGGGGCCCTTGTAGGAATCGGGAATTTCTGTGAATGGGGAACAGGATGAGGAGTCCCCCTGATCATTTGAGCAACCATTAGTAAATCAGTTTGCCTGGCCTTATGCCTTAGGCGTTCTTTTTCGTCATCTCGTCCATGGAAAACCTTAAAGGCCAGCGACAGAATCTCACTTTGAGGAGTTGCCGGTCCATGTTCCAATTTTTTTAATTTGGCCTTAATGTCGGGGTAGGACTGAGCTAGGAAACTGGTCATAAGGATATGACGGCCCTCATCTGTGTCTGGGTCCAGTGTGGTATATTGCCTGAGGGCCTGAGTAAGCCTCTCTAGAAACTCAGTGGGGGTTTCATCCTTTTTTTGGATAATTTCCTGGACCTTCTGAAAATTAACTACTTTGCGGGCCGCCTTTTTTAAACCCACAATGAGACACGAGGCAAACCAATCTCGGGCTTGTATGCCTTGATTTGTATTGTAGTCCCATTGTGGATCGATTTCTGGGACCGCTTCAGGCCCTAGAGGGAAAGTAGGGTCTGTGCGATGTGTTTCATTCGCATGAGTTTGAGCTGCATCCCAAACTCGTCGCCGTTCCTCAGTCAGGAGGGTGTTGGCGAGGAGCATAAATATATCTTTAAAAGTTAAGCTGTAGGCTTGTAAAATCCATTGGAATTCTTATTGTTGAGTCACTTCCTGGTGGGTTTTTCTTTTTCCTGCAGCTGAAAGGGTTTTAACTAGATTTTTCAGGATAAGTCAGGTTCCTTTATGTAAGTGGTAGGATCAGAGGAATAGGAGCCCAGTTTGCACTCCATCTGAGATAAATCAGCCAGGGAGAAGGGGACGTGGACACAGACAATACCTTCAGCTCCAGCTACCTCCCTTAATGGGGCCATAAAAGTGGGAGGGGCCGGAGGGGGTCCATGGGAGCACGTGAGCGGCGGGCTGAAGGAAATAGGCAGAGCGGTGGGTGTAGGAGCTATGGGCGCGGGAGCCAAGGCGGCGGGGTGGGGGAGAGAGGGGAGGAAGGTGGCTCCGGGAGTATAGGGTTGAGAGGAGGGGCCCTATAAGGGGGAGGCTCATCGGCCGGGTCAAAAGAATCAAGAGAGGAGGATGGGGGAGGGGAGGACAATGGAGAAGCAATCTTACATGCCAGAAGAGCCTGGGAGGGAGAACAAGTAGTGCAAAGTGAGGGGTTTTGGGATAGTAACCTAAAAGCTTCGACATAAGGGATCTCCTTCCACTTGTTCAGGCGCTGGCAATAGTTGAAAAGGTCCTTAAAAGATTTGGATCTAAAGAGCCTTCAGGGGGCCATTTGTTCTGGTTATCTAGAGGGTAATGGGGCCAATCCTGAGTGCAGAATTTTGTCAGTATTTGGGTTTGATGTCAGGCTTAAGGGAAAGAGGTCCTAGATTTTTGAGGAGACACTAGAGGGGCGTGTCTGCCACCGGGGAAGATGGGGAGGTCCCCATGGTTAGAGGGAAGAAGGGTGTAGGGAGCGGAAGACCTCGGGCGAGGAGGGAGCAGTCTGCGAGGTAAAGGGCGTCCCCAATGCCTCGAGAGAGACCCGGAGGGGGATCAATCTACAAGGTAAAGGGCGTCCCCAATGCCTTGAGAAGGATCCGGAGGTTCCGGAGACGGAACGGAAGGGAAAGCGCGATTGAGATCGTCACCTCGATCGCTATTCCCAAAGGGGTAAGGAACCCGGTTACCAGCCACGAGGTTACCAGTACTGGATTTAGGCAGTTGGAAAGGAAAGGTGACTGGGGTTCCCCGGGGGTAGATTAAGCTCCTCACTCCTCATAAAGTGTCTTCTATTGGCCTCTTTTGTGTTCTGATGGAAGGGCACAGGGGTCCACTGTGACCATGAAGGTCGTGGTGGGAGGTCGTCCCCCCTTAACTCAGCGTCGGGAGGCTACCGGACGGTCACGGCTAGTACTCCCGCGTATAGCTGAGGTAAGGTGTGCTCTTCCAGGGGGAAACTTACGAATTTTCAAAGCCGGTGTTGAGTGTCAAGAGCTAGCGCCGGAGCAAGAGGACGAGGGTGGCCTGCCAACAGAGGAACGGAGTGCCGTTGAAGGCTAACTCCGTCCCGGGTTTCGGCACCAATAAAAGATGGAGACGGTTGGCAAGTCACCGGAGAAGTCCATTTTATTACAAGATGAGGCTTACATATATACTCTTGGGGCTTCCGGGTTAAGGGAGAAAGTGGCGTGTGGGTTTCTGATTGGTCCGGCTTGCCGCCGGCGGGAAAATAGGTGGCGGAAAGCCGAGACTTATGGGAAGAAGAAGCCGCTCAGGGGCCATCTTTGGTGTGGATCGGACTGCATATGGAACCTTACAGACCTTCCTTCCTCCATTCTTGCCCAACATAGGCTTACTGTGTATTTCCATGGAAAATTTATTTCTCACATAAATTTTAAGACTCATATGTAAGAAATGTAACTTACAGATCCATCACCAAGCAAACAATTTAGGAATCAAAATGGTCTCCCACCATTTCATTTGCTTCTGCCCACTGCAGTATAATGTCTATGAAAAAGGGAATTGTCTTGGTTAATTTTCAAGTCTACTGTCTTAAAATATGTTAAGAAAATAATAAATGTTTTTAAATAATTGATGAGTGACTGACTAGAAACTTCTGACTATAGATTAGGTTAAACACGCACAAATATATATATGTGTATATATATATATATATATGATCATTATTAGCAAAGATTTTGAAGAAGACTTGATTTGAGAAACAACATATTTTGTATGAAATGCACAATGGTTTTCATCTTCTGGGAATCATTGACTTAGATCTTCTGTTAGCAGAAGGATCTTCCAGGAAGGGAAAAACAAGAAAGTAGATTTGAATAATATATATGCTGCTGTTATGTGTTATACATCTGTTCACAGTTTTCTCTCTCAATAATCACAGAGACAAAATCTAATATGATTTTATGCATTTTTATAATGGAAACAGCTTGGGGTTCCCCCATATCTATTCCTCCTTAATAAGGGAACTTCTAGTATTTAACTAGGCACATCATTTTCTCTCACATAGGAATTACAATTCCCAGCAACCATTGCAAGTCTTACTCATTATTAAATTTTGAGGCCAATGAAATAAAATCAGATTTCATAATGCAATATTCAAGAAGTGTCCTAAAACCCATGTCATTCCTTGTTACTTTCTGTTTGCTATTTGCTTAAATACAGGTGTGGTAGTTTTAGACAGAAAGAGATTCGGATCATGTGATCTTGAATCAATGTATTATCTCTATGCCCTGATTTCTTCATCTATAATGACACTGGAAAAATTTTACTGTTATGAGTATTAAATGTGACACAAGTAAAGCTGTTTACTATGTTCACAGTATACAGGTAACATTAAAAATATATTTACTGTTACTATTATTGAAGTCACATTTTCTATATTAGTAACAATAAAGTGACTGACTTTCTAAGAGCTGTGATATTAATCCTGAAATTTCTTCACCTGTATTGAATTTTTATGAACAAGAAAAAAAGAGGAAATTTTCCATTTTACTTAATCTATTATAAGTAGCCTTTATTAGTTTATTCCCCTACCCCTTGGCCATTATAAACTTAACAATGTCAATTTGATAAATTTTGTTAAGTGTAAATTTAAGAGTGTTTATTAAATTTCTAACAAATGTGATTTAAGAAAATTAATAATTTAGAATTAGGAACTCATAATAATATTTATAAAGTATTCAGCATTTTCTATGTGGATACATTATTTAATACCACCAGGAAATGCCAGTTTTATAAGGTAAAACAATTAGCCCCAGGAAGCAAGTTAACCAGAGGCAGTGATGGATATCCAATCTATATATATACATCTAGCGGCTTCATGTTTTACCATATTTCTTATAGGTAAAGTATGATAAGAACAGTTTTAAGAATGTAGCCCAAGGAGGCAACAGAGCCATCTTTGCAAAAACAGAAATATAACTGATTTTCCTCCCTAGATCTGATTGCCTGGAGCAGCTACTAGTGCTATTGCTTTGGACATCTTTGGTGAGTTGTACAATCACACTGTAAGTTACTGTTGTGCAGGGAGTCTTAACTGCTGAAGCTTCTTTGTAGGTGGTTATGCTTGTCTTCTATGACAACATGCTACAGTAAATTTTCCTTCCCACGGCTCCTTCCTCATTTACAGAAATGATACCCAGAATCATTTTCCTGTAGACAGATCACTTTCAGATCTCAGGAAATGAACAGTGAGAGGATTTTGTACAAGCTGGACGTTTTTTTTTCTTTTCAAATTTTTCAGTTTAAGAATTTCTTATTTTTGTGCTATTTTACTTATATATATATTTTAAAACAATAAAAAAAATCAAGCAAACGCCATTTCTCAGAGAGTATTGGTTTACAGCAGAAATATTCTGATTCAACTTGAACAAAGAAGACAACAAAAAATCAAGAACTTACAGAAATTTTGCAAAAGAATATTAACCAGTGTAATTGAAGAGTAGGATTCCTGTCAATTCCCAGGACAACAGTTGTGTACATAGTTTTATTCTGGACCAATTTGAATGCCCTCTATTCCCACAGACAGAGAGCATCCCTTGGTCCCAGGACTGTTCCCTGGAAAGTGCTGACAGTCACAGGGCCTTAAGCCCTTTAAGTAAATGTAAAAGGTAGACTCCTTTGTTCTCAGAGAGAAGTATTTGGAAAATTAAATTATTTATTTTTGATAATTCAGAATTCTGTTTCCTTCTGTGCCCTTTTGGAGATGAGAATCAGAAAAAGTTACTACAGTTAACTTTGCAAGAGCTTAATTTGCATCCCTGTGCACAGTGAGGTCAGGAAGCCTGGGCTACACAGATGAGATTACTCAGGCTGAAACCTGAGTAATTTAAGTCTGCCCTCATGTCTAGGAGAAGAAAACAATAAAAGGAGTTTAGTATTAAATATTAAAGGATGAAACTTAATTGAACAGAACACTGTACTGTTGGTGAAAGAAAAATGCAAAGAAAAGAGCAATTTGCGAAATTATTTTTTTTTTTTTCAGGGTTCAAATTTCCATTTACCTTAAGTGTCTGGTATCCCTGGGCCAGTATTTTACAAAATATGTTGAATGCTTTTCTGAGATAGGCTTTTCACCTAACAAAATGAACTTATAGACTGATTAATAATTGGACTATGTCAAATCAGCAAAATAACTGGAATAGAATAACTCTCAAACTCTTTCCTATTGGTTATTCTTGGCTTTAAGTAGATAGAATGAATGAAAGTGTTCGAAGAATATATAGAAAGGGCAGTGTAGGAAATCTCAAATTGTGTTACCAAATTCACTGAAATAACAGTGAAGAAACCAGATATTTGTTCCATCTCACATCTGTAGAGTTTAAATTTGAACTTTAAAAAAGAGAAAATACGATGAGGTATATATTATTTCACACATTCCCTTGATTTCTTCTTACATAAATAAAATATATGATCAATAATTAGTAAGATCATATATTTGGGACATTTTTAGGGAAAAGAAAGACAAGACAATTTTACTGTCTGAAATTTCTTAATATATGCAATGTCATTAACAGTTCAGGCCTTCCCTTCTGACTCTCTCCTTTTCTCTATGTTTTTATTTTTTTTTTCTATATTCACCATCTCTTCCTTAATTAATAGCTTCAAATAAAGGAAGGAACAATTTAAAGATTCATTTTATGGTATTTGTTGCCAACTTATCTGAAATGGAAAAGATTCTAAAATAAGGAATTGTAAGTAGGAATAAGACAATACGAGTAAAATGAAAATAACTTGTCCACAACCTGTGTGACAAAGGGGAATTTTCCTTTATGCATTACATTTCTCATCAGTAGAATGGAGACCATAATTTCTAACTGTCATAGTTTATCGTAGGTTTGAGAAAGATGACATTTACAATGTTAGGAAAAGTTTAGATAGGAAATATCTGGAATCTGTGAGTAAGACTCTAGGATTTATTGAGCCCTTGTTTTATGGCGGTCGCTTTGTTATGCAATATCCTCAAATATATCTTTTTGATTCTTCACAATTCTACGACAATAAAGTTGATCTTAATCCCACTATTATAAAGAAACTAAAGGTCTAAGCATTTTATCACTTGCCTATGATCATTAAACTTGGAGGAAATCTGACTCTACAGCTTATAGAAAATACTATGCTATTCTATTCTATATGACAATATAAAAGATTCTTCCCCAATCAGGCTGTTTATCATGTAGTCTAAGGAGTAGTTAGTGATGTTATAGTAATTTAAGTCCTATCTCTAGGGAAATTTGTTCTGTAAAATTCCTTTGTGGAAACATAAAAATAAAATCAAAGAGCTAATATAAAATAACACAGATTTGCATCAAGTGAGGGTTCCTTTGGCACATGCTCTATTCTGTGGATGGAGCAGAGTGTGAAACGGTATTGATTTAGTAACCAAAAATCTATGTTTTGGCTGAATTTCATAATGATTCATGGGCAACAACATGTTTTTTATAATCATAAATTATCAGTACTTGCCAAAAAATGCTGGAATGTCTGTAAATAAGACCTTTTTACTTCACCTTTTGAGAAACAGTGAGATTTATACTACACACACACACACACACACACATACACACTCTTTGAGAAACAGTAAGATTTATACTACACACACACACACACACACACACACACACACACACACACACACAGAGCTGATCTTTAGTATATACAGGAGATTGGTTCCAAGAACCGCACCAGATACTAAAATCTGCAGGTGCTCAAGTCCCTCAGACAGAATGGCTTAGTATTTACATAAAACTTTTTACATTCCCCCAGGAATTTTAAATCATCTCTAGGTTACTTATAATACTTAGTATAAGTTCTGTATAAAATCTTATTATTCTATATTGTTAAGGGAATAATGACAACATATATGTGCATGTTCAGTGATGGTACAATTTTTAAAAATATTGTCAATCTGTACTTTATTGGGTCCATGGATATGAACACATGGATATGGAGGATTTCCCAAATTTGTTTTTCAATAACTTCATGATTCACTCATTCCACAAATATTTTTAAATACTACTTGGTGACATGAACAATTACAGGCAGGGAGGACGGTGGAGTGACAAAGACAGAAGATCTGTCTGTACTTTGAAACTTTCATTTGTATGTGGCAGAGAAGGAAGACAATACTGAATAAACAAAAAAAATATAGGCAATTATAAATCATGAAAAGTTCAGTGAAAGATATAAATACATAGGTTGGGGGACTTTAGAACATCAGCCATGGCCCCCTTCTTCCTGCCGGGAGAAGTCTGTATTATTAGCTTTAAATAAAACCTGCTTAATATGCTTGCCTTGGCGTGCTTCTCTAGTGTTCAATCTTCAACATTAGAAGGAGCAGAACTCGGCACCGGTAAACCGCGGTATCAGATTTGGAGGTCCCACCGAGATTTACGCCAAGGTAAGTAAGCTTCTCTCTCCACGCACCCCACATCTGTTTGAGGTGCATCTTTCTGTCTCTTTATTTTTGGAGGGCAAAATGGGCACCCGTCGGCTACTTAAATGCAGTTAGTGCAGCTGCCATTCTTAAGACTCGGGTGAAAGGTTTCCCGGCCCAGGTAAGTTTCCAACCACCTGCTCTGTAGGCATGTTGGACTGTGCTGAAGCCGTTTCCTACTTTTCTGTCCAGGCCCGGAGTGCAATTGCCGCCAGTACACAGTGTCCCTAGTCCCGATCTGCCCAGGATGCGTGGAGGTGGAGGAAGGGTTGGAACAACTGGGGGGTTCTCGGCCCGGGCTACTCTCGGGTGGACCCCAAAGGTTCCTTCTCCGGACTCCACCTCCCGACAGCCCTGAGGGGTATCCAGAGTGATCGGTAGACAAATGGCACTGAGGGAAAGCGCCAATTACCTTTGCCTCCGTATGGGCCGCACAGTGCACAACACTCCCGCACATCCACTCCCTCCTGGATGCTCCCCTTCCCTTGCCAGTCAGATATTAGGAATTCAAGCTGTAGGATTAAGGCCTGGGATGATTAGTGTGAAAATGCCTAGGTTCCCTTTGTTCGCATAGTTAGCCTTCACTAGTCTAGACATCTAGAGTCTCCCCATTACTGTTCGTGTGCTTAAATGTGCTCACTCACAGTGTTCTCTTTAAGCTGCAAGAGGGAGGCATTTAAAAACCCCTCCCGTGAGACCCTCCAAGCAAAGGGCGTTATACACCTAACAACCAATAGATGTCCCCTCACCCTCCGGAGATTCCTTTAGTCTACAGGGCAAAAAGATAGGCAAAAGGCACACTTTTTACTTTTGTCATCGTTTTTCACAATTAGGAGTTTATAGTGGCAGGAGGAAAGCAGTAATGCCCTTAAGTCTGAATCCTCCCAGGGTCCCTAGCACAGGGCAAACTAGGACCCTAGCACTTTGCCGAAGAAGGCCAGAAATAACTTTGGCAAAGCCAGGTAGTGAGAGACGGGTTTTCTGGACCGTAAGGAAGCTCAAAGTTAGGGAGACGTCCCTTATACTTCTAACTCAGAAGGGAGCTTCTCTCTCAACAGTATTGCCAGGTTCACCACTAGCCTGCATACTGCTAAATTGCAAATGATCAAGAAAAGTGCCTTTCATATGTTACCATGCTTGACATCAATGATCTACCATGAGAGGAGAAAGCCTTGAGGAATCGCCCACTAAGGGAGGAAGACCAAGGGGACCCTCCCAACTTAAGACAGACAAAAATAAATTTAAGGAGGCTTTTGGAGGATCCTAATAAATATTGAGATGTTTCAAAACTTATGCCAGGCATGACTTCACCTGGAAAATTATGCTATTAACCATCTAGAGCACAGGCAGTTCCCAGAAACCATCCTAACTGGGATTTGAATAATGAGTAGGATGCCTAAAAAACTATTATGCAGCCTTCAGGAAAGTCCTGCTATTTTCATAGAGAGACTTAAGAAAGCAATAAGAAAACACACCACTCTGAATCCTGAATCCATAAAGGGCCACTTACTTTTAAAGTATAAATTTACCATTTAGTCAGCCCCAAATATTTAGAGGAAATTACAAAAATTGGCACATGGCCCTGATCAATCCTCAGATGATCTTCTCCAGCTTGCATCTTCCGTTTTTTTTAATAGACATCAAAAGGAAAAAAAGGGAACATACAGGCAAGGAAAAGGACTTATTAAAGATCATTCAAACTGATAGAAACTTTTAATGCCTTGCAATAGTCCATGCAATTTGCCCATTTTAGGAGTTAAAAAGCAAACTGCCTAGTCCAAAACCTTAGAATAATGAAGCAGTAATTTCCCCCACCCTGTAGTTCTTAATCCATATACTTTTATCTTGTATTCCAACTGCTGCTTGGTTTACTAAGTTAGATTTAAAAGATGACTTTTCCTGTTCATGCTAGACTCTGAATGGCAATTTCTGTTTGCCTTTGAGGAACCAGATACTGTATCTCAACTAACCTAGACAGTATTGCCTCAGGATTTAGATGGCCCTCACCTGTTCCGGACAAACCTTAGCTAAGGACTTAACAAAATTCAGAGATAAAACATCTGTAATTGTTCTCCAGTAAGTAAATGACATCCTTTATGTGCCTCCACCCAGGAGGAATATCAAAAGGCCATTACAGAAGTCCTAAACTTCTTAGCTAATAGAAATTGTAAGATCTCAAAAACTAAAGCTTAATTACGTCATCAACAGGTTCAATACTACAGGAAATAGCCACCATAGGACAATATTCTGCCCCAGGAATATCAAGAAGGGGCCTTACTTCAAGCTCCTGTCCTCAGCTTACCTATGAAGCAAGATTTAACTTGTTAGTCACAAAAGGGAAAATAAATCCTGGATAAGCAGCCATAGGCAGCTCAATAACCAATGGCATATCTCAGTGAAGAACTTAGCAAAGTAGCTTCATTCTCAAAAGTAATGGAAAATAAGGTCTCATAATTTTCTTTGACATCCAACCTGTCCTGATGAGATGGCTAAAATGCCCTAGGCACAAAGTTTCTGTTAAAATCTGTTAGATCCTTCCAGATTTCAGTCAAGGCTCACATTAAAAAAGCCTAAAGGCTCAGTAGGAGACTGGTCTCGAACCCAAGGGAAAAAAAAAGGTAAAGAGAGCTTTATCTAAACTCCAGAAAAAGTAAATTTTATGGTACTTCACTAAAGTAATTAACGGCCGTATCATTTTTCCAGGACTCTTGTTTTTTTTAATTATATGTTTTTTGAGCTCATGATTTTTTTTGATCAGTTCTATTTTTTTATTCAACTAGAGTTTTTGAACATCTGTTACATTGCAATGGAGATTCACCTATAAAGTTACAAGGCCTTTAATTTTGTGTTATTTGTATGCTGTGCTGTCTGATGTCATGTTTTGTCTGTATCAAAACTGAGTGCTCCTAAAATTAAAATTAAAATTTAAAAAAAAAAAATGGATCCAGATACTCTCAATTCACGTGATTTAAAAAGGTTCAAATTGGGTAAACTTAATAAAAGTAAAATGTCTTTGAAAATAACTCACATGTCTCTAGGTGGTCAAGCTAATAAAATATTGATGTTAATAAAATGTCTAATATCAATTGTTTCTAGGACTTTTCTTCAACAGGGAAGAGACAGCAAATACTGTTCAGGACACTTGTCTGATATCTTGGTTTTTACAGAATAAGTGAATTAGAGTTAACATGTATGGGATTACACAAATGTGTTTGTAGAGACATCGGATTAATTTAAAAAGTTAAAATGCTAATTGTTAAATAATATCAAGTACTTTTAACTCCTTAAATTCCATGGGGTATCATACTTAAACATTATTGCTGTTTTCACAGGTTGGTAAATAAAAGGGTTTAAACTTGCTTTGTGTCATCACTAAACTAAAAACAAGGTTACTAAAAGTTATGTCCTAACAAGTGCAAAGGGTCCCAAAAGTTTCAACTGTGTTTCAATTAGAGTACTATAAACAACAGAATATTTAATTTTATTAAAATAGAGTAATTTATCTAAATTCAGAAATTTCATAAGAGTTGTTTCAGAATGTGAACAAAAAGGGGTCAACAAATAGGAAAGAAAATAAAAGGTTCTGGGTATGGAAATATATTTAGTAAAAGGGAAAAGGAAATGTTTCTGGGTAAGAAAGTGCTTGTGTGATGAAATACATGAAGGTCTAAGTAAGTGCTAAGAAAGTCTGTGTAAGTAAAGGGCAAGTCTAAACAAGTTTGCGTGTAACTAAGTTGGTTGTATGTGTGTGAGACACCTAAAGCTATTAAGGTTTTCCTAAGGTGAAATATTAATGTTCTAATATAAACCAAAGTTTAATCTATATGGTAAAATGACAAGGATTTCTTAGAAACACTAATTTACTCTTAACTTTATGTCTATTAAGTTTTATTCTTTGGAAGAATTAGTCTTAAAAATTAGGGGTTTATACAATTATGGTTAAACAACTGTTAGATTATTGTATTATGTTACAGAGTCTACATTTTTCTTTAAAAACTAAATTTGGTAAGAAAAAAGTGTCAAGGTAATTGTGAAATGGTCACTAGTTGTATATTAAATGTGTTCATATTTTTCAGGTACACAAGTTTTTAAAGCAGGGAATTTATCAAGCTCTGCTATTCTCCAGATTAAACTTGTCTGTAATGGTAATCTTAAACTTATAAAGAGTAAATTTTATTGGGGATATATTTCTATCATTTAATGTTTTATTATAGGACCTGTTATCAATAGGGTATATGTAAAATTTGTTACTTTTTACACTGAGATAAAAAATTTCAAATATAAATGTATTTATAAATGTTAGAGCCTGACTTGTAAAGGTTAATATTGTGAAACATGAAAACATTTTGCCACTTAAGTTAAAAGCTCTCTCAGGCTTTCTTTAATTCATGTTTTAGATATAATGTTAAATTGTTTTAACTAGTGTTCATATAGACTCAGGAAACAATATATGTAAACTTCTTAAAATGACATTTAAGAAAGAAACAAAGATCAACATCAGAATTAGAACACTTAAGATCTGTAAAGAGCCACGCCTTACCTGAGATAAGGCTCTGCCTCCCACCTCACTGTGTGTAGGATAGCTCCAAAATAAGCCAGACTTCAGCTTATTTAAAGTTATAGTCAAAAGATTGGTTCTTGTTGTAAAAGTAGTGTGATCTCAAATAGGGGATATAATGTGGTTCTCAGTCAAAATTCAAGATAGCTATTATACAAACAAAATATATTTTTACTCTTGCTAATTTCATTTAGTAAAACTGTTACCTGTTAATGTTTTGCAGAAGTAGCTGCTTCAGGAACACACAACCTAGGTAACTTGTGATAATAAGCCATCACCTATAGAACAGATAGTGGTAACTTCTAGTACTAATACAGACTCCAGTTAGATAAAAGGGTAAATAACTGTAAAGTTATAGACATTGAAGTTGAAGCCCAGTACTCTTACTTTATGACTGGTGAGACTGGCTTGCTGGATAATTAAGATCAAACTTAGAGATTGGAGTTAAATACAGAGGTCAAGAAAAGTCCATATTTGGGTCTTGCCCTCAACGTCAGCCTGAACCCAGGGAATAAGAGAACTTCTCTAAGGAGCGTTGCAACTCTGGGTCACACAACCTCCTGATCAAGGAGATTGTTGAGACTAGAGGATGAAAAATCACCCAGTGCATCTGCTGCAGAGGAGGGTCATGGAAAAGGGGAAACATCCCTTAATGCTTCTAAAGGAAGTCACCTCATCAAGAGACCCTGCCTAACCAAAGTCACTGGTGGAACCAGGAAGCCGCTCTTCAGTTTTGTACGAGTGACCCCTGTGGGAACTCAGCTGACTCTTTAACAAGACAGGAACCAGGTCAATTTGACCAGCTTGATCTTAGATACCCAGCAAAACAGTTAAAACCAAAATATAGCCATTCTTGGGCATTTAAAGGAAATAATAGTTAAATGTAACTTAAGATGTACACTTGTACTAGCCCACTAGAATAAAGACTGGAAGCTACAAATGAAAGATTCTTCAGCAAATGTGCCTGATAACTATCAAGAGAAACCGCCAGAGTCAGAAGTTTTAGTCAGTTTAAGACCTTCCTAAGCTACACAGGTATGATTATCTAGCCCTAAGTAACAGAAGTATAGAGATCTCTACTAAACACAGGTTATACCAATAAAGGGATATTTTACAAAATCAGGTGACATTAAGTAGCTTAACTATATTTTCTGGGGACATCAATGACATTAAGAGTTAAATGTTGTGTTTACATTCCTAATAATCTGGACAATGTTAAAGTCCCCAAATAAAGGCCTTGTCCTCTCCAGCCTTTGCTAGGCCTAGTTATGGGAACAATTTCTCAGTTCTTCCACCTCCTGGTGAGAGATTGACTTCTGTCATTTTCATGATACTCAGTGGCATGTTTCAGATGCTGCAACATTTACTTTGTACTAATCTCATTTCAGTACTCATGTCTTTTTGTTCTTCTATCATAGAAGCACCCACCCCCAGATGACTTTACAACCTGCCCCAACCAGGCTTCTTCCTGGGACCCCTCGATTGACCCGATTTTTAGAAAAGGAACTCCAAGCTGCTTGCCCCACGCCACCCACTTCCAGCTCGAAGAAGTCAGAGCGGTCATCGACCTCCTTCCCCAGCAGCTTGGAGTTCCTAAGATAGAGGGGGGAATGAAGCCAGAATTGGGAAGAGGTAGTTAGTGTAGAAATAGGGGATCGGGTCAAATCGAGGAAATGGCCATAAAATCATCTGCCTCTGGAAGTTGGAGACTGCCCCTGGAAGAATGGAATGTCAAGGATCTCCGGAGCCCATTGATTACCAAATTTACCTGCCTTTATCAAGGACTGCAAGCATGGAGCTGCTAATTAATGCCCCCTGGGCCCTTGCCTGCCTGAATCACCTTGGCCCTCCCCCTGCCCATGGCTTCTCACTTAATGCAAAACCAAGCCTAGTCACGTAGGCAGGAAGGAGAGATAAGGGGGGGGGGGGGGAGAGAACTGGAGAACAAAAGAGAATTTAACCTATAAAAGATGTAGGGTGCGCTCACTTCTTGGGACTTTAGAACATCAGCCATGGCCCCCTTCTTCCTGCCGGGAGAAGTCTGTATTATTAGCTTTAAATAAAACCTGCTTAATATGCTTGCAAAAAAATAAATAAATAAATAAATACATAGGTTGTTGTTACTGAGTAAATAGGATGGGAATAGTTTTAGTAACATGTCGTAGGAGACGTGTCTCATTTAGGAGATGTTATGCAGTGTATCTGAAGGATAAGAAGGAGCCAGGTAGGTGAAGAACAACAAGTATGATGAAGAAAGAGGAGATAGAGAGTAAAGAATGTCTGAGGAAGAAAGGAAATCAACATTCCCCTCTCTGGGAAAAGAGGAAAATGAATGTACCTGGACTGGATTGAGCAATTGAAGAGTGATTTGAGATGATATTGGAGAAATTTATAGTACTATGATTGTCTGTACTATGATTGTCTTAGTTTGCTCTGGTTGTCATAAGAAAAAAACCTTAGTTTGGGTGACTTAAACTATGAAACTGTATTTCTCATAGTCTTGGAAGCTAGGAAATGCAGGATCAAGGAGATAGCACAGTCCAGTTCTGGTGAGGCCCCTATCAACAGCTTGCAGATGGCCTCCTTCTTGCTCTGTCTGCACATGGTGGAAAGAAAGGGTGAACTAGTCTCTTCCTCTGCCTGCAAGGGTCCCCATTCTCATCAGAGGAGCTCTACGTTCATCATCTCATTTAAACCAGATTTCCTCTAAAAGGCTCAATCCCCAAATACCATCCCACTGAGGATTAGGGCTTCAGCATAGAAATTTTGTGAGGAAATCAACATTTAATCTATACTAATCATCATGTGGGAATCTCAGACTGTAATATGGAAATTAGACTAGATAATACTTATTATAATAAGTAGAGATATATATTACTATGTTTATAGCATATAATATATGCAATGTACCAAGAATCCAATCCAATTAGATACGTAATTGATTAGAATATATATGTAATTGACTTAGACTCAGATATTTTCATTCTTCCAATAAAAAAATAAAATACAGTTTTATAATTTTAATTTTTTAGTCTGTATGGCTAATCCAATTGTATGTATTATTACACATCTTTCTAGATAGTGAAGAAAGGTAGAGTTACAGAATTGGTGAAATTATGATAAACTTAATTTTTTTTCAAACTCAATGCTTTTTGATAAATATTAAAGGTGGCAGACTAGCAGTTTTCACTTGAATTTATTTTTACCTATTTTGTTTTTCTTCCATTGTGAATTTTAGAGAGGACATGGCAATGGTGCTTAGAAACAAGGTTTCACAGCCTCCTTGTTTCTCAGGTTTCTCAAGTCAATGTGCATAAAATTAAGTGTGCAATTTTCACCATCATGTTATTTAAGGAAAAAGGTCATTTTCCATGGTTAGACCTTAAATTCCTCTTTTCCACTTCCTTTGAGTTAGAAATGTTGTAAGGTCTTGTTTCAAATAGGTAAATCAAAAAATCTAACCTTAACATTTAGAGGAGTGGTTAAGTCTCATAGAAACAGTGGTTCTGAATGACACTATTCAGCACACTTCCCCACTAACAGAAGTCACTCACTTCTGAACTGTTAAATCAACATAAATGGATGAACAAAATGTGGGGGTATGTGGAAGATTTGACCTTGTGTTTATAGGGGTGGGAGATGGTGTTCATAGTTCTGTCAACAAGGTGGAGATGGATTCTACATTGCCTTCTGGGTCTTCTCTTCAATGT
The DNA here is from genome assembly GCF_902686455.1 of Sciurus vulgaris. NCBI lineage: Eukaryota > Metazoa > Chordata > Mammalia > Rodentia > Sciuridae > Sciurus > Sciurus vulgaris. The sequence continues at coordinate 120,705,298 of NC_136469.1, read as the reverse complement.
AACTAGTCATGATTTATCTGCCTCAGTTCACTCTAGAAGTATGGATGGATAATTTTTAGAGCATAGTAGATTTTTTGTTAGTTCAACCTCAATATTATGAATGACATTGCAAATTTGGTTCTGAGTTACAGCTTCAGTCTCTGTTTGGTCTCTCTCTTAGGTTGTTCAAGTTACTGGTAATTCTGTCCACCCACAAGGAATTGATTCCCATAGGAACACCTTGTGTGTGGGTCACAAAACACCATCAATTCTAGCCTTTGCGCAATGTGGTGTGGTAGGAGGTTGTGAGCAACATCTGAGGCTCTCTCTGCACCTACTCACTTCATGCTTATTTTAAACAGGAGCAGTCCAGCAGGCAATGGATTCTTTCAAAAAAGGGCAATGTGATTGATTCACTTCTATCTTCCATCGCTTTTATAATCTTCCAGGGCTTTCTGTGTGTGGTGGTGGGGTAAAGGAGTCTGTGTTGATAGAGAACCAGAATACACACTTCTGACTATTTTATTCCTTTACCTTTTCTTTCAGTAACCCACAGTGTATTAGAAAGCATTTTTTATTTTATTCCTTTAGCTGCAGGTCTGTGGGAGTCTCCTTTTATTTTTTCCACCCTCTTTCTAAAGTAGGTTTTTCCCTTGATCCTTTGCTTTAGTTGTAATATTTCTATGCCTTTGGATGAATCTAGTTTGTCTGCTACAGGAATGGAAAAATACATTTCATGAAATTAGCTCCAATGTATATGTACATATAGGCTTTTATTTGCTTTGCTAAAATTTATCATAGAATCTTAAGAAAGCAGGTTTGTGAAGATATTTTTAATCAACTTTTAAGATATTAATCTTTAGTCTTTATTTTAATCTTTACCAAACCTAATGTAAATTTTCACTTACTTACCAAAAGACAATCATTTGTTCTGTGGTCATAATATTTAAGATATGGGTAAAATTTGCATGGTTAAATAATTTGTATTTCTACAAAGGATAATTATTCATTTGGGAGTCTTAATAATGGAATCTTGACAATAAAACTTTAAGTACTTTCTATTTCACAAATTGCAGTACTCATCTGAAGTTTCTTGTTAGTTTTGTACATTTTGTATTCAAGCAGTAATAGGCTTATTTTTATAAGGGAACAAATTTAACCTCAGGAAAATTTTGTAGTGACTTTACTTCCTCTTCTTCAAACTCTCACCGGAAAATGGAAATGCTACATGCAAAATATGAGATGAGTCTTCAAAAGAACATTTGGTACATCAAAAATTCATGATAGGTGCCAGGATAAATTTGGTGCTACACAACTTTCCCAAACCAATGAAATTTTGAAGATATATGTGATATATTATCTATAACATATTTGAACAACTATAGAATTCATCATTCATTTTTCAGGCAAAAATAATTGTTTTCTTCTTCATTTCATGTGTAATATGTAAACAGACAAGGAAAGAAAGGCAGATGAGATCTGGGATAGAGATTTGAAGGCATAAATATCAGCTGCTCTAAGAAATAACCATTTTATTAAATGTTCATCAACCTAGCAAAAGAAAAGCTGGCTTTGGGGACTGTGTCTTTGACCTGAATACTTAGAAGTTTACAGCATAATAGTAAAAATAAAAAATAAACACAAAACACTCTAACAGATTATAATCTTTTAATATTGTAAAGCACTTAACATAAAGATGTAGACATAGGTAAATTCATTTTTTTTCTTGCACTGATCTATAAATTATATATAATTTTATATATATTTTAAAATATACATTTTTATATACAATATGAAGTTACTTTCAAAATGTTTCACCTAAAAATAAGTTCTTTTCATAAAAATATAATTTAACTCAACCAATATCTTAAGTGAATAACTTAAACCAAATATTCTGCATAATGCAAAGGGATCAAGAATTAACAAGTCTTCCGCCTGACTACTAGGGAATCATTAAAGTAAGAACTAAAATATTTTTAGGAAATTGTTACTTATGTGAAAAATAATAATCTGATTTTGTTAAGTTCAGGAAGAATAGATTGAAGACAATGGATATGGAACTGGGTAATTAAAGGTAAATAATACTTTTATAAATAGCAAAAAGGGTAATATGGTGGCAGATTAAAATGCAGATTACCTTGAAATGAGACAAAGAATACAGAAATGAAAGATCAAGAAACATTGAGTTTTATTGTTTCTTGCCTCAGAAGAATGGCGGGGTATAAAACAAGCAAACTATTCTTTTGGGGCTTATTATTCCTTCATAAGTAGTTCCATTTTTAAAGATAACATGTCAAAACACATTAAAGGTCTGGATTTAAACACCTAATTTGATAGACAACAGGCAGGCATAGACTTATGAATATATTTTTTAATTCCTAATATATTGCAATTTCTTCATAAAAAATTAGAACAACATTTTGGGGTGTCCTGTGTCTCCTGTTCAGATGAAGAAAAAGTGCATCATTCCTTCCCATCAATAATTTCACCTGTAGAAAAAAGCAATTAAAAATAATTCCACTGTTCTTCAACTACTCTTTGAAAAAACAGACTACATTTTTTTTTTCCTTTTTTCAAATCTAGAGGGCAAAATGTTAGAATTAGGTGAATGAAGAGTAACCAACAGAAATTGAAGTTTATGTTTCAATGAAAATTTTCTTTTAAAAATCAATAACATACTGGCACTTAGAGCATAATAAACTTTAAACTATCCCCGCATTTAGCATTATTTCTTTAATACAAAATCACTAATACACCACTCATGAATGGTGTAGTAAAATGAAAGGAAATAATACCTTGCTTCTTGTCAATACTTATGCAGGTGTAACATCTAGAAAACAGCATTAGTTCTTTTCACAAGATTTAAATTTGTTTACATTTTGATAGGTCTATTCATTTGTTTGAGCAAAAGCATCATTTTAAAGGGAAACGATGAGATGTGTATATACTTGACCAGTTTTAGCACCTTTGCTGATGTTCTCATCTAGGCAGAGGATGTCAGTGAACAATAGAATTATTAGAAAACAGGAATAGTAATAACAAGCACTTATGTGTCTCTATTATATGCTTAGCCCCATTTTAACACAGGAGATGGGTGCTCTAATTATCTTCATTTTGCAGCTAGGGAATTGAAGCATAGGTGCAGCTAATGAGGGGCAGAGCTGAGACTTAAACCAAGGCAATCTTGCTGTATAATTAGCACAAGTGAACGAGAATACAAATTAATTACTTCAATATGGGCCTGTGGAAATGTTGCCGAAAATTAAGGTTTCTTACCAATATATATTTGGAAGCATATTGCTGATCCAGTGTTGATTTGAGTTGCCCTCATTAATTCCTTAGACATCCATTTTGTTCACTTTTGTCAGTTTCCCCAAATACACAGTCTTCTTCATTTTCCCTTCCCATTTGGTGGCTCTATACCATCTCATTTTCCCTCTCTTCTATATGTGCAAGCAAGCTTTATTTGTGTATATATATGTGTTTGTGTGTGTGTGTGTGTGTGTGTGTGAGAGAGAGAGAGAGAGAGAGATACAGCTCTCTTTCAGATATGCTTCCCTTTGGAAGGTTTGAAAAATGATGTTTTAATGCAATCTTTTTTTTCTCTGATTGTAGGTCTGGGGTATATTTGGGGATTTTAGGGTTTAGACTGCCGCCAAGAAGGCTGCTACTGTTATCATACCGAACAGATGCTGCCAGCTCTTAAGCTCCAGATATTTCTGTAGAAGCTCTTCTAACTCTTTTTAAGAGTTTGCTCAGAAAAGCAAAAGGTAGGATCAGGCTATTGCAAAGCTGCCTATTGTATTTTATCCTGCAAGGTGACAGGTTTGCTTAAGATGAAACTTTCCAAGTCATGAGTCAGTTCAGAAGGAATTCTTAATTGTTTCTTTCTAAACTTTGTTTACACCAACTTTTAATTCATTTTGCTTAAATGGAATTTTATTGAGGCTGTCAGGAGCCTACTGCTTGCTGGGAGTTGTACAGACCAAAAACATTATTCCACACTAAGTAACAGCTGGAAAGAAACTATGGGACCTCCCACCTATCCCCGACTGAGATCTAGACAATAAGTGAGTTACTTGACAGAGTAACAGCAACAGCTGCCAAGTAGGTCCTGTTCTAAAAGTCAAGTTTGAAACTTTCAGAATTAAAATGAGCAGCCTTTGTAGAACTATCCAGAGCAAAAGAAAATCTATTTAGCAATAAAGATTTGCTAGATGAAACCCACCATTCTTAAAAATGTGTTGGGTCATCTTTCGTATCATTATAGTATATTCAGTTCAGAAGTATTTATGTTGATATGAATATTCCATTAGCCTGTAGACCTAATAATATCTGTTCCATGTAGCACAGATTACCTATTGGCAAGTAGCTCATAAATAATATAGGACCAAGATGTGTTGCCAAAATATTTTTAATTGTCTTTTCAAACAATGCATTATTGACAAATTAAGCATGTGGGTATCTGAAAATCTATACCATTCCTAGATGTAGAAACTGAGATTTCTAAATGACTCAATATAATAATTCTAAATAGAAGTGATGGATTTTATTTAAATTAGAATATAGTTTCAAAAAGAAAGAAAAGATCATGATAAATAATTTACAATATCCTTTTTCTTTTTAATCTTTACTACAAGATCACAATTATCAAATGGGTTTTACTCCACCTGAGAGGTACTTAAAGTTCCAGCTATTGATTTGCTGGAAGAAAATTCTCATTACCATCACTAATACTGCTCAAATTCCTATAATATGTTAAGTGCCACAAATAAAACTTAGAATGTTAAAGAACATACTAATCTAAGCCATCCTTGCAAAGTATATATGAAAAATGTACAAATTCATATTTGTTATTGTTTAATATTATATCCTTTCTTTATGATACCTCAATTAGTAGGCATATTATCAGTCAAGCATATTAAAGTAGTATTTGTGACATGGTCAGCAATTAATTTTGCCTAGAATCGCTTAAAGGTGGAGTGAAAACATTTTTCAGGATCATTGCAAGATTTAAAATCAGAATCTGCTTTTTTATGTAACTAGGAAATGGATAATTGAACAGCTGAGATAAATAACATGATATTTGAAGAGCACAAAATATATAGGAAATGTTTTCATGATTTCTGTTTTATATCAAAAGATTACAGGATAATTTATTTTTTCTTTCTACTTCGTGTCAATAGTGAAATCTGACTATAAATCTCTGGGGGATTCAAATCATGGTCTACCCAGTTTGGGTATTTACAACTGTGCTGAAGAGGAAAGATGCATTATCTTTTAGGTATAATTTGGGGAGTGTTTACTTTTAAAGGTATACTTAACAGTATTTTGAGATAATGCTTTGTGGCAGCAGGTCTCATTATATAAATTCCTATTCTGGTGAAAGATGATTCAGAAAGATGAAACATGTCGATCCTTTGAAAGTTATGTGATTTTACCCTTTTGCGCACACAGACAAGAAAGACTCCCTAGGAGAAGCTTTGAAATAAGAGAATATAACTTAATGGATGAAAGCAGAAGGGCATTTGAAGTGGACATTCAATCTTTGATCCAGCCAGCAGGAGTCTAGAGTGGCTAAATTTCTTCTAAGACAAGAATAGCACTGAGCTGCACTTATCTGTGTATTCATGAAACTCAGTAGTTCCATGGGAAGTCCATACAAGTTAAAACTCGAAACAAATGTGAAATTAGAGCACAAATAATCCTGACAAATAAACTCTTTTAAACTCCTGGGGTCCCCTTGTCTTTAAAGGTTCAGTACTTTTGTGAAAGTACATTCTGAGTAAAGGACGTCAGCCTGAACTTGTTAGAATTAGCAATGCCAGGGAGTGACAGTGCTGAAGTCAAAAGTTTTACTTTTCACAACTATCATGAGCTCAGATTTCAAGATTTGGAAAAGTTTTATTTTTTTATTATTATTATTATTATTTTCTCGGTAGACTCTGTGAAAACATCTTTCACAGCATAGTTCTCAGTTAGTCCTAAGGGATATAAGCGCTTAAGAGTAGCTAGTTTTTCCTGTCCCTAATTAACAAAGTTATTAATAGCCCTGAGAGGCTTGTAGATATTGGTTTGGTCATAATTTTAAGGATGAACATTTTGCCCTTGAAAGATAACACAGATGAGACTCAAGCAAAAGAACTAAATCTCAATCATATACCAGTAAAAGCCTTTTTGGTTTCCTCTAAGAGTTCCTCTCCCACCTGTCTACCCCATAGCCATTCCTTTGTCCCCACACGTATTTTGAAGCTGAAATGAAACTTGTCCTAATCCTCAAAATATTCATGTTTCCTTCTATATTCTTTATTTAATAGAAAGTATACCTGTCCAACAGGCATTCCAACCTGAACCCTAAAACCCAACCAACATCCGTCCTTAATTCTGAAATTCCATTAACTCCATGAACATGTCTTCAAAAATTGTTTGCCAGTCCATGTACTTCCTTCCATTTCTATTGCTGCTTTTAAGTCCAGGGCACTGTGATTTCCATTACGCATTAACTCTCTTATCTCCAGCACCCTGGTGTCACACATGCTTCCAGATACAAACTTAGGAAGGGGCTAGTGTGATGTTTTAAATATAGATCAGAACCGTTTATACACCTGTTAAATGAGCTTTGTACCTTTTCTTTGCACTAAAATCTATGCAGATTTTATGAAGACAGGGACTGTATCCCAGTGCACAGAGTGTAATTATCATGATGCTTCACATGCAGCAGGCCTTCTAGAATTGCTTTTTTCATAAATAAGCACCATGTTGATTGTGGTGGTGAATGTCCGTAATCCTGGAGACTCAAGAGATTGAGGTAAGAGGATTCCAAGTTCCAGGCTAGTGTCCCCAACTTAGTGAGACCCTGTCTCAAAATAATAAAAATGGCTAGAGATGTAGCTCTGTGATAGAGCATCCCTGGTTAAATCTACAGTAATGGAAAATAAATAAATAAATAAATAAATAATCAACACCACTGTTTTGGCAGAGCACCCCCACATGTAGTTAATCCCACTTACCAGAGGTAATTCTCCTGTAGTAGTTCATTCTACAACCCCCTGTACTTGCTGTTAGTCATTCACATTTTATTCTACTACAAAAAAAAAGTGCACTTTCAGTTCAGCTACAAACTTAATTAGTTCAAAAGGGAAAATTATTTTACTATATGTAGAACATTATTTCTGAAAATGTGTGTGGTAAATTTAAAGTTTATTTGTACTTGTTTATTTAATAATCTCAAATACAGACTCCATTTCTGGAGATAAAGAATTATTTAAGAGCCATTTTCCTCTTTCTGGAAAGGCTTGCTCCCACACCTCATGCAGTAGGGAAACGAGAGTTAAGAACACACTCTTCCAGGGGGAGGTTCATTATTGCACCGCCTGCTAGCACCGTCATCAGATTGTCACCGCTTCTCTAATGGCATCACGTTTTAGACACCTTTACTAGGTGTTAAAAATTAAATATGGTTTTTAAAATTTCCCAAAAAAACCTTAAGTGAAACCAGAACACACACTTGCGCCCAGGCACGCACTTGTTATTTTTATCATTATCAGGAAGAAGTCATCGAGACTTACAAAAATGAATATTTTATCAAATCTTTGCTTCCTGGTTTCACATTTTTTAAGGCTAATTTAACACGTTTTTGTCAGTATCTTCCATTAGCTTAATCTGAATTTCAAAATCAGAATACAATTAAATAACTATTTCTCTAGTTTACTATCAATATAATTTGATTTTTTTTTAATATAAAGAAGACACTGTTAAATTGTGACTCTAGAAAAGCAGAAAGTCTTTGCAGCATTATAGGACTTCCAGGTGGACTTGTGCTGAGTTTCTTGTACCCACTTTCAATGCACAGGAATCAAGTTCCTTCTCAGGTGCTTCCTCATCAAGAAAGTCCTTCTTTGACCACCCATTCTCAGTGACCAACTCCACTCTGTTGTTCTGTCTTGCATTCTTTTCCTTCTTTCTATTAATCATATCAGGTATCTATTATATATCTCGGATGCTGTCCTGCCTGGAATGTATTATTCACTGGACTGGGTACTTTCTCTTTCACATTCACTATTGTATTCTAAGGACATAGTAAATAAGTAAATATTTCTGAAATGAAAAGATCTTGTAGAATATGCTAACTGACCACTTAACTATGACCATCATCTACCACATCCAATACCCTCCACCTACCCAACCATCCACTTGTTATGTTGCATTCATTGCACCCAAATTTTCCTTATGGTTTAAATTAGAACTAAAACAAAACAACCGGCTAGTTCTCTAAAGTTCATTTTGTTTTACCAGTTCCATTATATAACTTTTTTTGACAGGCATTGATAGTGTAGTAAATACTAAAATGTATTTATAAATTTGTTACATATGCTAAAACTACCACATATTTACCCAACTTGGTTGAATTTGTTATATAATATTGAATTTTTCTTGAGTCAGAAAATGCTGTAGTACACAGAATGAGTCAACTCATTAATAAATCATTTAATCATTTTGATTTTTCTTATGCAATCTAATGAATAGTTATTAATAAGCTAGCGACTTATATTTTGTAATATAATAACCTATTTCCAACAGTATAAATAGGAAAACAAAAGAGAGGGAGAAAAGGTATCTTACTCAGGTTAGCTGTACTTGTCTAAGAAATAAGTCAATCAATCCAGGGCGGTGGGGGGACAGTTGAGATCTGAGGAGACTTATCATTATTAGTATTATATATAGCAATATTACTGCTATGAAAATGACCTGTTTTGAAGTCTTTTCACTTTGCAATCTCTATGCTAATAGGGAGTTAGGTCAAGATGTAAACGAACCTATCTTCTTCCTTCCCATCCCTTGATTCTAAGCAGAGGTTATCTCCATCCTATTCCCCATTGTATTCCCAGGGATTTTGAAGTCCAGAACAAAAGATTATTCCCTCAAAAATATTTTTAAATGGATCTATGGATGAAGAAATAAAGTAATTATGAATTTTCTTTAATATTCCAGTCTTAACCTCTGGATTCATTCATATCAGTTTATATTTAAAACATTATCTTAAGCAAATCACTTAATTTCCTTGGTGCTCAAAAACTTTATGTCTAAAAAGAGAAAATATTGTTTATCTGAAAAAAATTTTGAGAAAATAATATGGGAATGATAATATGAAAAATATCATGGCTAATAACAATAACCAATATTTATTGAATGATTATCATATCCTAGGCATTATGTTGAACACCTACAGACTATATCATTAATTTTTTGTAATAACCTTATCACAAAAGCTTTCCTTAATAAATATCAAATTTTTTCTCCTTTGTTTATATTTTGGATAAAACAGTGACACACAGAGACTTTATGGAAGAGTCCCAATGTCAAATAATATCATTGTGTCACAGAGCCACAAAAAGACTCTAAATGCATACCTTTTACCATTATGCTCTCACATCTCTATCTAGTTATAATACTCAGGTTTTCTTTCTGTGATTGTTTAACTGAAATATGAAATTACTATTTCAAAATAAAAATAAAATGTTTTCATTTTTGCTTAGGTTTTATGGAGGAGAGCACAAAATTATATATGAATAATCATAGTAAGAGATGTGTAAAAAGTTTGTGTGTTCACAGAAGTCATGATTTTTCTATTTTTTAAAAATTATATCCAGAAATCTACTAAATATCTTCTCTAAATATGTAAGCATCTGCAACATGAACTCATTAACATAATTTTTTTTCTAATAAAGGAATTATTTTTTACTTTAAATCCTCTTTAGCTAGTCAAAAGCAATTTTAATACAAAATTATATAATAATGAATACTATTTTCTAAGTAATTTAAGCAGTTCTTTATATATGACATTTCATACATGAAACAGTTTTACAGTTTTTGGTTACTTCCTAAGATAGATACACAATTGAGCTACAAATGCCAAGTGACTTTATATTGATTCTAATACACCATATTCAAAAGTCTGTATTTTTGTGGCATACATACTTAACTAATACCTAATGTAGTAATTGGGATCATAAAATAGATAGTGTATATCTATTTATAGATATACACACAAACATATATGTATACATACATAATTTATAAATTTCTACATGAATTGTAATATATCATTATTTAATGATATTATTTTAATTTAAACTACCATATTGAGTTTTTGTTACTTCATTTTAACTCACTATAAGTTTTAATTCTTTCTTTTAAGTCCATTAAGAAGCAAGATTGCAGGTAGGAAAATTAAATCACATTCTGAAATCACAAGACCAATCAGTAAATACAGAGGTAACACCTCACAGATTCTATTCTTCCAGGTTGTTGTCTGACTCACTCATCCAACATGTTTCTTTTGCCTTTTAAATATGTACAGATAAGTCCCCTAATATGACAGTAGACTCTATTTCGATAGATCATATGTACTAAACTCACAACATGAAAAGAATCCAACAATGTGCATGATGAATTCTTCTCATTCTCAGTGCACCTGTTCTCTCTCATTATATCTAAAATTTTGGGATTATTCCAAAGTGTTCCATAATGACTTTTGCAAGCAAGACAAGTAGAAGAAATTCTTCAAGCATAGATTGAAATGTTATTAGAAGCTGTGCTAACTAACTAGGTAGGAGGGAATTAAGAATGGCAGGCAAATCATGAGGCATGCATCTTTTGGAGGAATGAAGGCTTATGAGATAAAATATCATGCTGCCAGTGCTGCAAGGCACAGAAATCATGAGCAGCCTTCAGTTTTGGGAGCCTCTGCTCCTAGTACAACTAGTATATTTTTCCTTTATTCATATTTGGAAAATATTTAAGTGATAAGATTTCTTTTCCTCTTTGGAGATATCTATAGGGTAATTATTCCATGTGGAGATATCTATAGGGTAATTATTCCTATTTTGCTATTGTGTGTCCATAAAAAAATATTCCACAGCTTTACAGTTACTTGCAGTTGAAATTGTTTCTGTTGTCTAATTACTGATCCTTGCCTACATGTGACATTTTCTGGAACTGAGGAAATTGACGTAAACCAACCAGATCTAAAAAAATTAAATCACGAAAGAGAATAAGGCTGTTTGTGAGCTAACCCTAACTAAACACTTCCACTTAAGATAACATGGTGCTAACAGAATTTCCCTTAGGTAACTGCTTCCATTTGCCTTTGAAATATGCAAATTATCCCCTTCTTATGTTCTGTCTCTTTAATTGATGCAAGACTTTGATTCACATCATCCAAATTTATTACGTATTACAATAATTAAAAAATTTTAATAGTTACTATTTCTGTAGAGGAAATCTGAATGAACTGAGGTAGAGAAAATGCACGTGTAGAATCCAAGTATGTTATTATTGATATAAATATTCTTTAAAAGGCTATAAACACAAAATTAAGACTAAGCTATGGAACACAGTTATGTAAGGAAAGCACCAGAAGTTCCCTAAGCTACATTGTACATTCCTCTCTCTCCACTTCTTTCCTTCTCTCTATCATTCTTTCCTTCTTTCCTTCCCTTCTTCCTTCAGAGCATTATGGAACTATTTTAAGATAATATCTTTCCAAAAATATTGGAGCTAAAGTATAAGAAATTAATTGTGTATTAGTATGTAATGGGGCCAACCTAAAAGTGAAAGTGATTGTACATCATATTATTAAAATATTGGTTACATGAACAGTGAGAATATTTTTGGCTTAACTCCTTTTATAATTTCCTGTTCTCTTCTACTTGTTAGAATACTGCTATTATCATATTAATACACTATCAATACAACTCTAAGAGTTGACTTCCAGCAAGAAAATAATATATAGATGTTCTTTATCTTATCAAAGATAAGATGTTCTTATCTTATCCCATGGAATATTTAAAATATCAACACTTAAAATTCATCTAACACACCTAACCTATCAAACATAGCTTAGCAACACAACACATTATTAAAGTGTTGGTTTTTTTACCCTCAGGATTATGTGGAAAACAGAGGACTCTGTCACTTTGCCGCCGCCCAAGATTGTAAGAGAGGAACATACAAAACGCAGTTGGCTAGGAAAAGATCCAAATTCAAAGTAAGGTTTCTACTGCATGCACATTGCTTTCAAATTACTGTAATGTCAAAAAAATCATGAGGTAAACCACCAATCAGGGATCCTTTATAGTTAATGGGGGTTAATAAAATATTAGTAACATATTAGTTGATTATGTACTTTGTCTAGACACTATATGAAATAAATAAAAAGTAATATTGCTTTAAATACTAGAAACAAAGTGTAAAAGGAAAAGAATAAAATGAAAGCAGAAACAATAATTTTGATGTTAATAAAAGAAAATGTAGTTGAAGGTTCAATTTATCTTATTCAGAATTTCTATGAGATTATGTTTTCATTTGCTCTTACCCTTCCTATTAAGTACTGCACATTTCTTTCCTCCTAACGAAACTCTGTGAATTGAAAATAACTTCTGCACTTTAACTGATAGGAAAATGCTACCCTAGAATATTTAAACAGCTCTCTTTGAAAATTGGCTCCCTTTGTTTAATGTCAGCATTTTGTGAAGCTGCTCAGTTCCAACAGTGACAGGAATTTCAGGAAGAAAATAGCCTCAGAGAAATAACAAGCTGTTGAATTCACACTCAACAAGCCTAGGTCTGAGTCTGTTTCCATAGTTAAAATTAGGAAAAAGCTTCCTAAGGTATTTTCAAATATTGTATTTTCAAATATTGTATTGTATTTTAGATATTTCTTCATAGGGTTATGCTACTCAGAAGAGTTGGACTTCTTGTAAGGTGGGGGTAATCAACATTTGTAAGTTAAGTGTATGAAAAATTAAGTGTGTAAATTAAGTGTGTGGGCTTGCATCAGAAGAACTTGGGGTCACTCTGGTATGGTGGTGCATGCCTGTAATCTGAGGAGGCTAAGGAGGGAGAATCACGAGGTCAAGGCCAGCCTCAGCAACATAGTGAGCCTCTTCTCCCAATAAAATAAATAAATAAATTGCAGCAAGGGTGGAGGCTACTATTGCTTCAGTATGCAGCCACAGTTGAAGCCATTTGCCACCGATAACCCTACCAGGCCCATTACAGTCACTGACACAAATGGGGACAGTTAATAGTTTCTCAGCAAGGTTAACAATTTTGCAAATATCTTCTGAATGTTCATGATTACCCTTTATTTAGAAATCTTGGGACAAGGTGCTGATTAAGCATCTAGTCTCATGGACCATGAGGGACAATCTGGAACTGTGAGTTTTTATAGCTGAACTAAAGTACAGTCTCCTGCCAAGATTCATATAATGGTAGATTCTCCCAAAAATGTGCAATGTCTTTGCAGAAGAATCAAAATGTCTTATACTTCTAGAGTATACTGATTCGTTTAATTAGAAAACACTCAACATCCTTAATATTAATTCAAAAAAATACTCAACCTCCATGATATTTCAGGAATTGATAAAAGAGTCAAAGACAAAATAAACACCCTAACTAACCCTCATAGAATTTGTACACAGGGCAAGATCTGCTACTGCATTAAAAAAACTGAGTATATATTATACTCAGTATAATTAACTAAGTATACTTAGTCCCAAAGTAATAAGGGCTTTGTATGGTATATATCAGGATAAGTTGAAGAGAGCGATAAAATAACTATTTTTAGATTGTGTAGCTATAGGATACATTTTGGCAGAGAGAAATGTAGATGGAGACATTTGGAGAGCAATCTGAAATACTTCAGATTTACATAGGTTAAAATTGAGTTAACTATCATTAAATGAAAATAAATAGGTGTATAGAGATTGATTAGGTAGCTCATTTTCCTTACACTTTTTATTATGTATCACCATACGGATATATTGATGTTTAGATATCTCCTATAACATAACTAATATCTCGACTGTAAAGATTTACTGCTACAGGTATGGCACCTTAAAGTGTCCTTATTCTTACAAAAATAATGAAATATACTCCCTGTAGCTGTTTCTGTATTTATACTACTTGGCATCTTAGTCATTAGCAAAACAGGGGTAAACTCGATTTTACATTCTAAGCCAATGCCTCCTTCTGAGTTAATATGCAAGACAGTCAACCTAACAGAGACCACAGAAGCTAATGTTTGTGATGTATGAATGGAAGTCAAACAATGTTTGGCTTAATTTGGTGTGCCATCAACAATGAGTTCCTGCATATTAAGCAATTTTTGTTTCAATTTTTTCCTGCAGGTGAAACAATTACTTGACCTCAATGGGTCTGGGGAAGGTAATATTTTCTCCCATTTGTTGACAGGTATTTATTTTTTCCTGAAGGATTTCACTGAACTAGAGTAAAATTTCACAACACACGTAAAGTCACTATCAATGCATGAAAAGAGTGTTCTGCTGCATTGCACTGACTGCAAACAACTCTTAGTTTCATCCTCTGCTTGCCCTTCTGAATTGGCTATTTTTCATGTCCATGTCCTCATTTGTAGAGTTTTTTTAAAATGTTAAAAAGATGTTGATGGACGTTTATTTTATTCATTTATTTATATGCAGTGTTGAGAACCAAACCCAATGCCTTACACAATGCTGGACAAGTGTTCTATCACTGATCCACAAACCAGTCCTAGAGAGACTTTTAATTTAGAATAAATACATATCTTTGACCGTCCCCACTCAGAGACCATTGCATTTAAGTCTGAAGTGGCATTCCTTTTCTGGGAATTCTGTTTCTCATCAAACTGTCAAAGTTTAGCACCTTTCCACAACCACTTTCCATGCTTCTTAGAATCCCAGTCCAGATGGAAGGTTCTTTATTTGTCTGAAAGAATAGTTTTTTTATCAGTAAAACTTATTTTAAGCCTTTAATTGAATTTTTTCTCTTTTATTTCCTGATATATCAAATTATATATTTAAAACAAGATAGGAATTTTATTTAACACGGAATCATATTTTCCATGAGTTTTTAGTATATAAATCTAAAATGGAATAAGAAAGAAAAATATTTCCAAATTTTTATGTTTTTTCCCATTTTCCCCTATGTCCTTGAATACTTCTCTCAAGACAATCTGTGGGAATTTTCTCAGACTGTTTTCCTGTCATTTGCATTTTGTTCTGTTAAAAAACACAAGAAGAAAAGGAAGCATTCAGACTATATACATGTAAGCTGTATACATCCCCACAGTCTGTAATTCTATGGTATAATGATTATAATCAGAAGTTCTGTGTAGGTTAGTAGCTATCAGTGTAAAATAAAATCTGTGTAGCTTAGGAACTCACCAAAGAAATATCACTTTAGTTAGAAAATCGCTACTGAATCAACAGCTCATTTCCTAACTGGGACTAGGATATTGCACAGAACTCCACACATCCTTATTATTTTGTAATTCAGTTTCATTCCCTCCTTTGACCTGTGATGCTCAATTCATTCCTTCTTTCTCACATTAACTTACATGAGAAAGATTCAAGTCAGCGGTGGATAGCATCCTATTCAAATATTTTTTAAAATAAATTGAATGAATCCTGTGGGTACAGAAATAATTTCTGAGCTAGCACCTAAAGTTGATAATATTTTATGGGATACATGTGAATTTGTTGTAAAAAAGTTTGTCTTCTGCTGATTTCCTAGTGGAGCAGGAAGTTAAACTAAACCTAGGGCATTATTTGCACATTAATTCTGCATTGTAAGAACTTGGGAATTCTCACCCTGGATCAGACTCATGTAAATTAAGGGATGAGTGTTCTTTATATAATTGAGTTGTTCATTCAGCAAATATTTCTTGGCACTTGCAAAAGTCCAGGATCTATTTTCAGCATGACAAAATGAGTAGTGAACAAAATTGAGAGTAGAGCTTAACCCAATGCTGATACTGAAAATTAAATATCAGGTTATTTTTATAGACTTATGATTGTCATTCACACACACACACATATGTACACACATATAACTATATCCTTAAATGAGATAATACACGGATAGTTATACACGTAGTTAACTATATGTCCTTAAATGGGATAATTAAATAATAATCTCAGGAAATTATAGTTATTATTATAATAATTATGAGCTTAACGTAATAAATGCTACAAATACCCATTGCATTGGTAAAATATTTCATTGACTTCTTTCAAAATTGCATCAATAAAGAAGTAGAGGCTGTCCAAATAATAGAACAAAATTATATGCTGGACTTATAGGAATACACAATATATCAAGCACAATTTCATGAATATCTATCTATCTATCTATCTATCTATATATCTATATATATGCTTATGATACTTCTCTGACTATAATGCTCTTTTTATCTTTAAAATTTTTTCCTTAAAGATTCATTTCAGAATTGTCTTCTATAAAATAGGTACTGAGTTTTGCTTTTTATAGCTCAATGTCTGCAAAATGTATTGAGCTTTGAGCATTTTAATTCATAATGAATTCTGTTATCCCAGTTACACATATAAGATATAGACTCTTAAAGGAATAGTTTAATTTCTCTAAAGGAAAATAAGTGGTTAAGCTGGGATTGACACACGAGGACATCTAGCTACAAAGGAATTAGACATACTGTTCTGCATGTCTATTTACTGTTTAATTTTAATTTGTGATTATCTCTTTTATACATTTTTACTATTTCCTAGTAAACTTTAAGTTTATGGAGAATCAAAACTACTCTACAATTTTCCCTTTATTCCTGGTTATCAGTTGATACTATATAAATAATAATTGATAAAGGAATGAAGAAATACATTAGTGCTTAAAAATTTACAGCATTCCATGACAATACATATTATTTAAACAGTTTTTCTCTTGAAAACATGTTACTTATGTGAAATTAAAATATACTTCCTCTTTGCCCTCCTTTTAAGGGTAGATAAATCCCTTGGTGGTCTTTAGTATACTTTTAATTCATTTCCTTTCTCATGTATAAAAGCAGCTCTTATTACAGAGCCAATCTTTCCCTTTCCTTTCACTGACATACAAATCTGCAGACTTCATTGTGTACTCGTTGCCATTCTTTTTATTAAAATTGAATTCAATTCAACATAATTCAAAACGATTTAATGATCTTTAGCTAGTTTTTATGGTGTGCCCAATTGTGAATAGAAGATTCCCAGTGTAACAGCACAAGCTGATTTGACTTGGAGAAAGCAGTGATATCTCACTCATTCTAAAGATTCTCTTTATTATGACATCTTAATAGATCTGTTCACTCTCATTTTCTTTTTCTCCTCTTTGATCTCTTCTTTCTGTTCCCCTTCCCTATCTTTTTCCTCCTCTTTATCCTTCCTTTTAAAAATTTTTCTCATTGTTTTTCCATTGAGGATATATATCCATCCATAATCCTAATCTAAACACATGCTTCAATTCTAAAGTTTGTTTCAGAATTTTTCTTCTCTGGACAATTTTACTTGTGTTCCTCATGTAATTATTAATATTCCATACTTTATAACTCTTAAAAATGCAGCCACAGATATATATTTCCAACTTACTTTTAAGTTCTTGCAGGATTTGGCCCCTGACTACATCCCCAAGGCTCTCCCCTCTCATCTTTACTGCAGAAACCCACTGGATTTCATTTCACATTTTTCACATCCTTCTGCCTTTTTTTTTTTTTTTTTTTCCCTTTTTTTCAGAGTGCTTAGGCATGCTCTGTCTTTTCTGGCAGAAGACAGTGTTTTCTATTCTCTTTTGTCTGACTCTGCTGTCTGGTATTGTAAAATTAAATATTACTGTGCCTTCAATAGTAAATTGATAATGAACTTTTAAATGAAGCAAAATAAAACACATATCCTTGACCAATCACATCTTTCCTATATTTCATGAAATTTGGACTAAGACTAAATCAGAAACTTTTGACATAAGTTTTCATGTTCCTCTGTCTGAAAAGATTTATTTCAATAATACAGGGTACATGTTGCATAAAAATCTCTGTGAGATCAGAACTAGGTATGTCTTTTTTAATATTTGTCTTCCTTATTAGAATATAAACTCTTTGAGGACAGGAGTAATCTTTTCTTTCCTTCTTTATGTGGTTTCTCCAAGCAAGATGGAAAGACTTCAGTGAAAGAAAAGAATGAAAATAGATTGAAGGAAAAATGAAATTCTCTATATTTCAGTGTCTCAGATTAGGAAATGAGTGTTGTATTCTGAGACCAGAGAATTCGGAGATTTTTTTTTTAATTTAGGAATTAAATGATAGGATCATAAGGTAGTCAGCTTCCAGAGTAGAGAACATTGTGATATAAATGGATAACTCCTCTGATCCAGCTTGCAGGGGCAGCTCCATAGAGCCTGTGCCAAGGACCAAGGAAATGTTTGAGCAACTCCAGGTAAACAGTTCTTTAAAAATGTGGTAATCATCATATGATGGAAACAAATTCTATCAGGAGACATCACTGTCTGAAAGAAATTGGTGAAAGGTAGTTTCTCTAAGACGCAGTACACAGGAAAGTAATCAGTCAGAGGGACATGTGCTACTCACAGATTTCTGCTCATTACCATATCTCCTATCTTTACCAAAGTTGATATTTAATTCACTTTCAACTGGCATGAGATGGTATGTTACTTTCCTTAAAATCCCTTTATGTGTGTTTGACTCTATAAAGAAAATCTGTAACCAGTAGCAGGTGCAATTAGAAAAGAAGCATTTTTTGGAGTCGAAAGGCAAGTGTCAACAAGAGGAAAAGGACATTATAACCTCTTTGAGGTGAATTGTCAAACACTAAAAAGTGTTTACATTTGGGAAATAAAAAGAGTAATTAGAAAAATATTTTAACTTATTTAAGAAACCCTTCTGATCAGCTCTTGAAAGCAAATATTACAGAATCCAACACCTCACAATTTGTGTTACCTTTTAATTTTATCTTAAAATTCTATCATATTCTCAATATCATCTATAATTCAGATCTATATTCGCCTAAGTAGCCTGAAGTATAAACGCAGACATAATATATATATATATATATATATATATATATATATATATATATATGTGGTTAGAAGAAATGAGCTTAGAAAACTGTTCTGTCACACACACACACACACAAACACACACATTTGCTCTGTGAGATAGATTAAGTATTCTTTTTTTAGTTTCTTTGAATTACTATTCTAAAAATATATATTATTCTGAAAGAAAATGTAATTTTGTCTGAAATGTAAGAATTATCTGCTATTTGACAAGTCATATTTTATGAAAGATATATGATTATTAAAAAATACAAATATTTTTAACCTTCCAGGGATGAAATGGACAGTAAAAAATAAAATGTGAGCCACAAAACAGTATCACAATTCTTATCTTTGATGAAACTCAGACTTTAGGGGAATATATATGTTTTTTTGAAATCATGGATATTTATATTCACCAAGATTCATCTTTGGTGTGTTTTCCCTTCTTTAAATATTTGGAAATCTTACCTATTTTGAGGTCCTCAAGTTTACTTCAGTATACCCGTGATATTAAAACTCGTATTTCTGTCCTGAAGAATTTTCTGGTTAAGGTCCACCACATGCCAGCTAACATCCCTGACTTGGATATCCTTGCTGTCCTCACAAATGCACTTTTTTTTTTAAATTTAGCTTTTAATTTTTTATAGACCTCATTTTGATTCATTGTACACAAATGGGGTACATAATTTTGTTTCTATGGTTGTACACAATGTAGATTCATACCATTTGTGTAATCATACATGCACATAGGGTAATGATGTCTGTCTTATTCCACCATTTTTCATACCCCCTCCCTCTCATTTTCTTCTACATATTCTAAAGTTCCCCCATTATTCTCTCATTCCCCACACCCCCACCCCCATTATATATCATCCTTCACTTATCAGTGAAAACATTCAGCCTTTGGTTTTTTGGGTTTGGCTTATTTCACTCAGCATTATATTCTCCAATTCCATTCATTTATTTGCAAATGCCATAATATTATTCTTCTTTATGACTGAATAGTATTCCATTGTGTATATATACCAGGGTTTTAACTCTAAGATTTCTTCTTATTCCAATTAGAATGGCTTTTATCAAGAACACAAGAAATAATAGATGTTGGCGTGGATGTGGGGAAAAAGGTACACTTTTACATTGCTGGTGGAGTTGCAAATTGGTGCAGCCACTCTGGAAAGCAGTATGGAGAATCCTAAGAAAACTTGGAATGGACCCACCTTTTGAGCCAGTTATCCCAATCCTCGGTTTATACCCAAAGGACCTAAAATCAGCAAACTATAGTAACACAGCCACATCAAAGTTTATAGCAGCTCAGTTCACAATAGCTAGATTGTGGAACCAACCTAGATGCCCTTCAACAGATGAATGGACAAATACGCTTTATCTTAATCATCCATTTTGAGTTCTCTATTTCTGTTGTATTTAATAATTGCTTAAGTCAAAATCCCAGTTATTTTTAATCTGTCTTTCAATACCTTTGGCCCCTGAAGACTGCTCATTCTCTAGGCCCTCAGCACGGCCTGTGTGGAACAGGTCATCAGGCAGGATCCAAGGAGCTGCTCTTTCACATCGTAATGTTCCCTGTTCTAGAAGCTGACTACTCATTGATCAATGATCCAATCCTTTTTTCTTAAACATATATGTTATATAAAATCTCCAACTTCTCTGGAGTCAGAATATGACTCACAACTCCTAATAGGACACACTGAAATGTAGAGTGTCTCATTTTTTCCTTCAACCCATTTTTATTCTTTTCTTTCTCTGAGGGCATCAGAAGCCACAGTGAGGAGAAAGAGATTACCCAGTTCTCAAAGAGTTTGTATCCTATGAGGAAGGACCTAGTTCTAATCTCACAGAGCTTTTCATGCAATTTATGTCTTTTATTATTAAATATATGTATTCATTCTGAGGACCATGAGAACTCATGTCAAAGCTTTCTGATTTAGTCTTGGACCAGATTTCATAAAATATAGGGAAGATGTGACTAGTCACAGACATGTGTTTCATTTTTCATTATTTAAAAATTCAGTATTAATGTTATATTCAAAGCCAAGTAGTGTTTAATTTTATGAATATCAGATATCAGAGGCAGATAGAAGAGAGCAGAATATACACAGAAGACAGAGCATGCCTAAGAAACTCTGCAAAAGGCAGGAGTATCTGAGCAATGAAAAATGAAATCCAGTGGGTTCCTGCAGGTAGGATGAGAGGGGAGAAGCACGATGATGTAGGCAGGGACAAATCCTGCAAGAACTTCAGGGTATGTTGGAAATATATATCCTTGGCTGCATTTTTATGAGATATGAAATACGGGATACTAATAATTACATGAGGACCCCATGTGAAATTGTCCAGAGAAGGTTTTGGATCACGATCTTAAGAGCAATGAGTGACCCTGAAATGTTATTAATTATCTGAGAGATTTGAGTTTTCAGAGGACAACTTGCAGTGCAGAAGACAGGTGACATGAGGGAGTCCTGAGTGAATGGGAGAGAGTGTGTAGGCAACAGTTTCAATATTCTACATAAAAGATGACGATGCCTTGGCTTAGGGTGCCTACCGAAAAAGAAAAAAAAGGGGGGGGGGGCTCATTGGTTTAAGTGTTCTGGAACACCCACTATTTTCAGAAGGTCTTTTAAGGGCAATTTTCAGGTTCCACACTTGGATGTGTATGTGTTAAGTAAATTTGGGGAATAGTTATTCTATATAAATCTACTTGTTAAACAGTTTTCAGTTATACATTGCATCGTTATTTGCAGTCACCCTTCTGTGCTGCAGACCACTAAAACTTATTTTTCCTGTCTGAAGCTTCATGTTATTCAATCAACAACTCCCCTGCTTCCATCGAATAGAAATACAAATACTGCATAATCTCACTTAAATATGGAATCTACATTTAAGTGTTTTGATCATATATACATGCCAATGGACTTTTAGGGTAGCATGCTTAAAGACTGTGAATAAAATAGTAGAGTAACACTGATGCTACTTTATAGAAAGTAGATTTTTAAACATTTTATCATAAAACGAGTAGATATTTGAGACAATTGACTTGTTAATTAGCCTGATCTAATCATTTTTTAACAAAATATTATATTATAACCATAGTATATACACGATTTATTTTTTATGAATTAAAATAAATTATTACAAATACCTTCAATTTAATATCACAATTTCTGAATTCTACAACCAACTCTAAATTTTCTTAGCCTTAACTTAAAAATAAACATTGATAATAAAGCATTTCACAGGAGCTATATGTTAAACAACTTGGGAAGTGACATATGGGCATGCTTTGATAGCAGTACATGTATCCTTTGTGTTCTTTGTCTTGTGGCCTTTCCTTTTTTCATCAACTGGCTCATGGTTCTTTGTCCCAATTATCTGTATTCTGTTATCAAATTCTATCTATCTTACATCCCAAATAATTTTTAGAGCTCTTCAGTTCCCAAGATCTTGACCTCCCTCATTATATTCCAAACCAAAAGTGTCTTTTGTGGGAGATACAACAAGAGCCTCCCAACACCCTGCTCCCCAAAATTAAATCATCCCTTGCTGACCACAATGATCATCTCTAACTACAATCTTCGTCATGACAACCCCCATTTTCTAACACCTACTGTTGTGCCCATTCACACTGTTGTGGCCCCACCACTTTTTGGTGGAAGGAGTAAGATGTAAACAGGGCTCAATGGAAGTTGGAAACATGGTCCACCCCTGCTTCCCAAGCCTCATCTTGCTCCATACCCCTTTTCTTTTAGCATTTTCTCCAGCTTTACAGCATCTTTAACGTACCTTTTTCTCTCTTGTCCTATACTGCTCCCTCTGGCACGAGTGATCTTTTCCTCTCTAACCAAAACATGCTTTAATGTTTCAATTTGTCCTTGATAATTCAACTAGCATCACTTTCTTTCACAAACGTTCCTCTACTCCTTAATTAGGTGAAACTCACAACACAAGGTTTTATCATAGCACTTGATCACATTTTCTCCTTTTGCTGATTGGATTAATATTTTATTTGCTTAAGGGCATCAACACTAATCATTGTTTTTGTTCAGAGTTCATTGTCCAGCTCTTTCAAAATAGGTGGCCAATAAACATAAACTGAGTATATCAACTATGTAGATATGAGATTAAATTTTCTATTATGCAAAACATAAATTCATAGACTTCCATGTTCCAAGTTAACTACTAACTCTCAATTCACCTTCTAGGACTATTGCAATGTGTATCTTCTTCTACACAATGGTGTCCTGAGGTCCCTTAGGCCCAGTTTACTTGTTTTCAATATTTTTTCTTTCTGTCTTCAGTCCCAAAATTTTTATTTACCAGTCTTTAAATCATTTATTATTTCTTTGCCAGTTCTAATCTGCCTTTGCATTGCTCTAATGGATTTTTAAATTTCAGTTATTGAATTTTTGAACTTCAGAAATTTTCCTTTCTTGTTAGTTTTGATATCTTTTAGTTGATATTTCAATTTTGCTTTCATATTGTTTCCTTGACTTTGTCCACATCTTCCTTCGGTTTTTAGAACATTTTTAAGATAATCATTTTAAACTCTTTGTATAGTGGATCTGCAGGTATTTTTCAGGGACAGCTTATGATTGCATGTTTGTTTATTTATTTATTTACCATCCATCCCTGAATGGTCCTTGCTTTTCTATTTCTTTTTATGACTTGTTTGTTGATGTTGAAAACTGAACTTTTGAATCTATTGATGTAGTCATATTAGAAAACAAATTCTTCTTCTTCCCTAGTGTTTATTACCTTTGTTATTGAAGTACTGAAATGGACTGAGAAATTAACTGTGGCTTACCCTCCAAATCTTTCTCTGGAGATTTCAAGCCTTCCAAAGACTCCAGGGCTCCAAATAGTTATATCAGATGGATTTTACTAGAGCAACTACTTTCTAGGTGGGAAACAGGTTCATGGTGATCTTCATTCCACCATCTTTTCCGGATCCTTTAGAAATTGTTCTTAGTTTTTACTTTCAAAAGTCTCATAACTGTGTTTCAACTGTACTGCCAAAAATAAAAGTGGCCATATTTTTCAGGAAACTCTGGTCTGTATCCTACCTTAAGCTGCCATTTCTAAACCAAAATATGGTCAAAGTAAACCAAAACAAACAAAAAAGAACCCAAAGAATATATTGTGCTAACCTCTTGTCCCAAGAGAGTGTACATCTTTCAATTCTCTTATGCTCATCATAAAACATAGATGATATAAAATTTAAAAAATGAAAGGTTCTGAACTTGAGTTCCTATGGGATTTGACCCAATTTGAGTCTGCCAACACTACACATTCATACGAGTTATGTGAGTAGAAAAGTAAGGGCAAAGAGGAGAACTGTAAAAGGGACCAGTTATTTTAAACCTATTAGAGAGTACAGGGGTATAATTTGTAATAAACTTTCTAAAATCCCTTACTGATGCAACCAAGACTTTCTGTTTGATTTGATAAGAAAAAAATAGTCATATAGTTCTGCATAGGAACATTAGAATCTGCTTATAATACACAGGCAATTATAAATAAAAAAAGAATGCACAGTGCATGAACAACTTTCTGACCCTCTCTTAGCCATTTCTGGAGCAACATGAAACTTAATTAACTGCTGAAATGGCAGACAATGCAAAATGTGATTTGAATGGAAGGAAAATGTTTTCAAAGGGTAAAGGAGTCAGGCCTAACGGAGAATGCAAAAAAATACTTAGCCGATACCAAATATCCAAATTGCCTCTCTTTCTCTTAGGTTATGTTTGCATTTTTATTTTTGTGAGATGACTTCTTCATTGTCCTGTGTTCTTATTTTGGCAGAATGAAATGAAATTCAGCGTATTATCAGTAAGGTTCAGCTAGTGAGTATCAAATGAACTGCTCACATGGCTCAGTTATTGGCTATTGGGTCTAATTGCAAGCCTAGATTAGAGAATCCAAGGAAATCCAGACTCTAACACAGATTTATTAGGGAAAATTTAAACAAACATGTAATAAATAAGACTACTCTATGCCTTATATTTTGCATTTTAAGTATTATTACAATATTCTAAAATTGGCAAATGACATTGGCAAAGTCTATTTTATTAATTCTTCTGAGGATTAAAAATAAAGAGTGTCTAGTGATTCCATTATCAAGTGTATCATGGCTTTAAGAATAATTGAGCAGATATACTGAAGAATAACTGTATGTTTTCTTCTTACAACTAATTAGCATAATAAGATATATACCAGTTATGCTATTGATGTTTTCTTCTGATTATTTTCTCCCAGAATTTGCTGTACTGTTCAGAATAGTGGCATAATTTTAAATGCTGATTTTTTAACTACATTAAATGAGTTTACATTTTCATTCTATTGCAACTCTAAGGATTTACTGAGGATCCTGCTTTTTGGCCATATTTCCTTGTTTTATTATTTATTTTGAGGCATATTAGGTTATGTACAACCCAATATACAGGGCCCCCAAATTTTTCATATGCTTACTATTTCTGAGTGCTTATTTTATGTCCTTAAAAATTAAATCACTAAAAGAATATTTAAGTCTCAAAGATGCTATTTCTAGGCAGAGACAGAGAAATAAGCAGAGATATTGAAAATAATATAAAGTATTTTTATTAAATATTTACTTATACTTTCTACAGTGTTGATCTCCAATATAGTTATTGCATTTGCTTATTATTAAAAGTCTATTAATTTCAAAGACTATAAAATTTACCTCTTTGTAGAATAGTTCTTTTGTTTGTACTGATTGGATTCTTATCATGTTTGGCATGCTGGTTTAAGTAGCCCAAAGATATGCAGGTGCTCCAGGTATGAATTATATATTGACTGTTAGAGCGTATGAGAAATCATGTGCATGTGATGCAGTGACTTTTAAACTAGCACTACAACGACAGGTCCATTTATGGACTTTTCATGTGTAATAACATTATTGAATATAGTCACACCCATTCTTATACTCTGGGAAGGACAAGGGTGAGACAAATGTCTTAGTTCATTTTCTCTTGCTGTTCCAGAATACCTGAATTAGATATTTAAAAAAATAAAGGAAGAAAGAAGTGTTATATTTTGACTCTTGGTTCTGAATGCTAGAACATCCAAGATCTGGCTACTACATCTGATGAGGATTTCATGCTGTATCAAGTCTTAATTGGTAGAGAGTGAAACTCACCTTTCCCCGCCCTATGAGAGCAAGAACTCATTGAAAGAAATTAATCTGTTTTTCAAACCTAATCCCTTTTAAAGTTCCTACCAATTGACATCACCACAATAATAATTGAATTTCAATGAATTTGGGAGGATTCAAACTACATTCAAGCCCTCACATTTTCTAAGGTTCAGAATTTAAGAGGGCATTCACTTTTAGGGTCCTAAATTTGAGGGGCCTTGACTTTAGAGCGCTTCCAAATTTTTGTGTGAAAGGCAAAAATATCTTACCCACCTCCCTCTATCCAGGCCCTGCCTTTACATAATGTATGTGGCTACATTTATTTTACAACTGCAGGGGTGAGTGATTTTCACACAGACTGAATAGTATGAAAATCCTAAAATATTTATTACATGGCCATTTACATAATTTTATCTCACCCTAATTTAGAGGAATTCTTATTTGAATCTAAAAGATTCATAAATTTTGGAGGTCAGACAAAAGTTGAACTATCATTAGTGATCCCTTTATTTGGAGTTGTTGATTATGTAGGATGATAGTTATCGTCCATAGAAACTGTACTCTGTCACAATAGCTCAATCAGTAGAGGAAGTCTGAGTAGTGGCTAATAGTCCCACCTGCCTTATGGTCAGCCCCCTCTTTCTTTCCTTCCTGTACTAAGGGCCGAAGCTCTGGACTGATCTTCAGGACTCAAATCTGGCCTTGACATTTTAAAGGATGTGAACCAAGGTAAGTGTTTCACCTTACTGAGACTCAGTTTCTTCAATTATAAATGTGGGCAGGAAGAAAAAATAAGAGTGCATATCTCAAATGACTTGGCTTTAGAGTAAAAATGGTAAATTGTGGAAAGAATTTAAGTACATATTTGGCACACAATGAGAGAGTTCACAATAAATATTAACTATTATATGAAGCTGTGAGAGTAAGGTGGCTATAAAGTAAAAATAGTTTATATTATGACTACCTTCTTTTACACTTTATAATAAAAAGAGAGTTAGCATACTTCAGATAGAGCACTAATCTCCAGAATCTATAAAGAACTCAAAAAACTCTACTCCAAGAAGTCAAATAATCCAGTCGACAAATGGGCTAAGGAAATGAATAGACACTTCACAGAAGAAGATCTACAAGCAATCAACGAACATATGGAAAAATGTTCAACATCTCTAGTAATAAGAGAAATGCAAATCAAAACCACCCTAAGATTCCATCTCACCCCAATTAGAATGGCGATTATCAAGAATACGAGCAACAACAGGTGTTGGCGAGGATGTGGGGAGAAAGGTACACTCATACATTGCTGGTGGGGCTGCAATTTAGTGCAGCCACTCTGGAAAGCAGTGTGGAGATTCCTTAGAAAACTTGGAATGGACCCTCCATTTGACCCAGCTATCCCACTCCTTGGCCTATACCCAAAGGACTTAAAATCAGCATACTACAGAGATACAGCCACATCAATGTTCATAGCTGCTCAATTCACAATAGCCAGACTGTGGAACCAACCTAGATGCCCTTCAATTGGTGAGTGGATAAAGAAACTGTGGTATATATATGCAATGGAATATTACTCAGCCATAAAGAATGATAAAATTATGGCATTTGCAGGCAAATGGATGAAATTGGAGAATATCATGCTGAGATAAGCCAATCTCAAAAAGCCAAAGGACGAATGATATCGCTAATAAGTAAATAACAGAATGAATCAAACAACATTGCTCTATGTAAATTTATGATTACACAAATGGTATGCCTTTATGCCATGTACAAACAGAGAAACAACATGTATCCCATTTGTTTACAATAAAAAAAAAAAAAGAAAAGAAAAGAAAAAAAAAAAAAAGAGAGAGCAATTCTTGCTTGCCACAGACTGCTAAACCTCTTAATGATGATGTGGACTCTGGGCTGAAGAATCCAATGGTACTTTGGAGGATTTCTAGGGGAAAGATGAGTTCCAACAGTATTCAGGATGAGCTAACATGCCAATTACATCTCAGTTAACTTAGTTCATCATGTCTCATTCCCAAAACAGGTCAAGAGAACCAGTGGAATTCTGGTGGTAAACATCTTTACCTCAATTTGGAGAGATTCATTGCTATACCACTATAAGAATTAAGACAAAGGAAAGATATCTGTCATTAGGACATTAGGATGTCAGAAATCTAGAATGACTAGATTGTTTCATTCGGTCTTAGAATGATGTATAATTCACACAACAGCTCCAGACCTTTAAAGGGGGCAAGAGAAAGACTGTGAATTCCATGAAGTACCTGATATACAACATCAAAGAGGCCAACATGTGTAGAGTCCTTTACATGGAGAAAATCATATCCAATATTTTATCCCTTTGGACCACACAGTAAAACAAGTGATGCAACAATTGCTCCTATATCATACCCTGGCTATTTCTGTTTGCCCTGATTGAGTTAAAAATAGTATCATTTGCTCATTGTATTCTGACTTTATCTCCATTGCTTTATACTCTGTTAACCTCATAAACAATTTATTATTCATATCACCAAAGAGCCAAATACACTTAATACTCTTAGGGTCTAATTACATTCTAACATTTTTGTTGGGGTTCTCCATTTCTCTATTGTCACAATTAACTAATGTTGGTTTGAAGCAGAGTTTAAAAGAAGTTTCTAGTTTAGAATGTGAAATCAGGTCTTTAAAATATGCCATGAATTTAAGTGGTGCTTTGAATTAACATAGAATATGTTATGTGAATCAAAGTTGTAAGTATTATTTTATATTTCCCATACTTATTTTCAGTTTTATGCTGAAAAAAAATTTGATTACCTAATTCTATGTCCGTCCTCTTTGGAGGAATGTGCTAAAGTCAACTGACAATACTTCTGACTTGGAATTAGCAAGATCTAATAATCACTAAAAATATTTTGTTCAGTTGTAAAGGTAATATCTTATAAAAATTTGAGGGATGGTAACATAACTGTCATTGTTCAAAATTATTTGTACATATTAATTAACCAGTGAACAAACTCTTGTGCCTGGTGTTCTATTCTATCACTTTAAACTTGTGCCAACTGAAACATGGACAGTTTAAGAACCTTTCCAAGGTCATTAAACCAGCAAGTCTCAGAGTTGGGATTGAGTAGACTACATGATGCAACCAGGATTCTTTGACTTATTTACTGCTAGTGTCAAAATAATATATACTAAAAGTGTTATGAAAATATGCTCTGGCATACGTTTGGGAAGGTAGACACTGATTTCCTTGAATAATATGATCTTCAAATGTATTCTGGAATGAATAGTTTAAAACAAAACAAAACAAAACAAAAAAATCTGTTTTGGCCACCTATGTATGTAGTTGAAAGAAATCGCCGTCCTGTTTTATTTCTGTCCATCTCTGGGGCATGCTGTTGGTCTTAATCATAAATTGAAAATGAGAAGCAGAATAATTAAAGAGCAAACTGTAATTATGAGCCAGATCTAAAGGGAGCAAAACTAACATTGAGTATAGGCCTTCAGTTTCCTATTAGTGCTTTTAGGATTAGCTATAAACAGCCTTGTTAAACCCAATTAAATAGTTCATCAGAAGATTTTTCTCATTAGCAGAAGCTGAGTGACCTGACTTTTAGAACTCTGTTGCTGGCTATGCATGAACATTTTCCAACATTGACACTGTCTTCTAAGATTTTTAAAAATGATTATTTCAATTATAGCAGTGCTCTTTAAGAGTCTTTCTTGAAAGTACTGTTTGGCCTATAACAGTTTTGTTTTTACTTTTTATTTTTCATACTTTTCTTAGAAATGTCCTCTATTCCAAGGATAAATAGAGGTTTTAAAAATTTTTTAAATAAATAGGAAAGGGGTGCTGCCATGATATCATCACATACTTTGAATTGAGGTATAATAAAAGACACAGACGCTCAACAAAAATATAATTCATGGTCAGGAGGAATTCATTAGAATATCTACTGCTTTGTATTAACTAACACACTGACAATTTTCATAAGTCAATGCATGTTTGGAACCAACATAGTGCCAAATATGTACAGTATCTGTTTTTTTTTTTTTTTATCTTTTGAATCCCATGGTAATAAAGTTATTTGACCTGTTTTTTCCACATATTTTAGTGGTTATAAACTGGAAGCAGTTATTTTTCAACATCTGTTGAAACAGATTGAGAGGTATTTTGGCAAATGTATTATCACATATTACTGTAAGAGAGCATTTCAATCATTTAAAGTAAAAATTAAATTTGAAATTTTCCAAATTGCAGTATTCTACATCTGTATCAAATCCCACTGTTCTAGACTGGGTCGTCAGTGAAAATTTATGGTAATTTTTTTTCCTAACTCTGGTAACATTTTGTTTTCTACATTTATTTGTATTGGTTGCTATACAATATTATGTTTCATCACTTCAATTGTTATGTTTCTGGAGGAATTAAAAATTAAAGATATACTCTTACATAGTGTGACTAAAAGAATTTTATTACATAAAGGCATTCATTGGATACTTGAATCTTAAGGACAAAAAGTGATATTTCTATATTTCTACAGGAAGCAGAGAGATTGCAGTGATCTCTCAAATAAATTTTGATTTTCTTTCACCTTTATACATTCTACAGTAGCATAATCCAATTATCTATTTTAATATAATTGATATTTCTAATTAACTACACTATATTAATTTTAAAAAGCAACTGAATAAGTGATTATTTTCTGAGTATACAAACTGCTATGTAACAAAGTAATGATTAAATAAAAAACCCAAGATACTCTAGATATACATAAAAGAACTCCTGATAGCAATGTATCCTATTTGTTAAGTATGTAAAAATTTATTTTATGTCTCTCATAATTGATAAATTCAAGCATTCTAATATTTCAATTAAATTATGAAACAAAATAACTAAGTAAATATATGGAACATAAAATAATCTAACTTTTCTAAAAGAAATCAGAAGTTCCTTAAGGGTGTCACTGGTACACCAAGATAGGGTTAATGTACTATTTTTTTTTTTTTTTTTTTTCTTTATGTATGTTTGCTAGAATTTCCAAATGCTAAAAAGCTCAACCCACAAAATGCACTACTTTAAATTAAAATGCACTATTATTATTATATAAACAAATTAAAGTTAGTATAGATGTTGAATATTTAAACTGATTATTTGCCTGTGTAAAATGTACCTTTATTTAAACTGTGGCTAACTCAGGACACAAGAATTAAGGAGTATAATGAGAAATTCAAGTACAAATCAAAGGTAAGGAAATGGAATAATCAGTAAAGAATCTTTCTTGGTCATTCTTACTAGATTTTTCTTGTGTATCTAAACACTGAGTTTCATAGACTGTTCTTAAATTTCATAAAATATGTAAACTTAATGGATATAATTTTCCTGTGAAATTTCCCTTTGCAATAGCAACTTAAGGCTCATGCTGCCTAACGAAAGACAGGTTACTAAATCTTACTTATTTGCTCCATATGGCTTATCTTTTGAAAATAATAAACTATTACTGAAAGTAAAATTAGTTCTTACAAAAACTTCAATATTATGCTATATATATTTGCACTTACAGAGTTAGTACTAAAACTCACTTTTGAATGAATATTTATTTTCAACAATTGGTTACAAGGAACAGTGTGGGAGTTTTTCACAGGCAAAATACATCTCAGCCTTATTTTAAGTTGCTTAATATTCTTTTTTCTTAAAATTTAAATTACGGCTAGTATTTTCTATCACTAGTTCCAGGCCATAGGTGATTAGTTTCCAGAACCATAAATTAATGTCACTCAGTACTTTCTAATTAAGAAAATAGAGGAGGTATATAGTTTCATTTTGTCCATGGGTCACAAAATTACTAATGTGGATGAATTTCAAAATTTAGACTTTGCCTATAGCTAGTCTTTAGTCAAGTGTAATTGTAATAAATGTTTTAAATGAAGATAAGTGATTTTTAAAAATATGTTATTTTATACTCATAAACGCCAAACATATGTATATTAGTAAAAGTTAAAGGGTAAAATATAACAGTGCCTTAGCAAACAGCCTCAATACACTCTTCCCTGTTATATTTAAATAAAGACTTGATCCACCAGAAACATTCTAGAACTAATAAATAAATTCAGCAAAGTAGCAGGATATAAAATCAACACTCATAGATCAAACATATTTCAATACGTCAGTGATGAATCCACTGAAAGATAAATTAAGAATACTACCTCATTCATAATAGCCTCAAAAAAATAAAATATTTGAAGATCAATCGAACAAAAGAGGTGAAAGACCTCTACAATGAAAACTACAGAACACTAAAGAAGGAAATTGAAGAAGACCTTAGAAGATGGTAAGATCTCCCATGTTCTTGAATAGGCAGAATTAACATTGTCAAAATAGCCATACTGCCAAAACAGATTTAATGAAATTCCTATTAAAATCCCAATGACATTTGTAGAACTACAAAAAGCAATCATGAAATTCATTTGGAAAAATAAGAGACCCAGAGTAGCCTAAACAATCCTTAGCAAGAAAACTGAAGCAGGAGGCATCACAATACCAGCCTTAAATTATACTACAGAGACATAGTAACAAAAACAGCATACTAGTGGCACCAAAACAGACAGACAAGTGGTACATAATGGAAGGCACAGAAACAAACCCAAATAAATACAATTATTTCATATTAGACAAAGGCACCAAAAACATACACTGGAGAAAAGACAGTCTATTCAACAAATGGTGCTTGGAAAACTGGAAGTTCATATTTAACAAAATGAAATTAAACCCCAGTCTCTCAACCTGTACAAAGTCAACTCAAAGTCCATAGAACACTTAGGCACTGAAACAGAGACACTGCACCTAATAAAAGAAAAGTAGGCCCAAATCTTCACCATGTCAGCTTAGGAACTGGCTTTCTTAATGATACTCCTAAAATGCAAGAGGTAAAGTAATGAATCAATAAATGGGATGGATTCAAACTATAAAGCTTCTTCTCAGTAAAGAAAATAATTAATAATGTGATGAGAGAGCCTACAGAATGGGAGGAAATCTCTACCACATTCACCTTAGATAAAGTTTTAATCTCCAGCATACATAAAGGACTCAAAAACTTAACACCATAAAAATAACTAACCCCAGCAATTATATGGGCTAAGAAGTGCACAGACACTTCCCAGAAGAAGTACAATAGATCAACAAATATATGAAAAAATGTTCAATGTCTCTAACACCTAGAGAAATGGCAAATAAAAATTATACTGAGATTCTACCTCACTCCACTCAGGATGGCAATCATCAAGAATAAAAGTGTTGGGAAGGACATGAGGAAAAAAAAATGCACTCATGCATTGCTGGTGGGACTGCAAATTGGTGCAACCACTATGGAAAGGAGTGTGGAGATGCCTCAGAAAACTTGGATTGGAACCACCATTTGACCCGGTCATCCCAGTCCTATGTTTATTCCCATAGAACTTTAAAATCAGCATATTACAGTGATGCAGCCACATCAATGTTTATAGTAGTTCAATAGCTAAGATACAGAACCAACCTAGGTGCCTTTCAACAGATGAAGGGATAAAGAAATGTGGTATATATACACAATAGAATATTACTCAGTCCTAAAGAAGAATGAAATGATGGCATTTGTGGGTAAATGAATGGAACTGGAGAATATTATCCTAAGCGAAATAAGTCAATTCCAAAAAAACCAAAGGCCAGATGTTTTCTCTGACATGTAGATGCTAATTAACAATGGAGCGGGTGTGGGGACAATAAAGGTATTTTGGACTAGACAGAGGGGAAGTGAAAGGAGGGGAGGAGACGTGGGGATAGTAATGATAGTAGAATAAATCAGACATCATTACACTATGTGCATATATGATTACATGGCCTGTGTAACTGTATATCAGGTAAAACCAGATGAATGAGAAGTTATTCTTCATTTAGGTATGATGTGTCAAAACACATTCTACTGCCACATATAACTAATTAGAACATCAAAAAAAAAAAATAGAGACCTGAAACGTACTTTCCTATTTGCTTTAAACTGATATTTGCTTTCATATTATGAACACTACTCTTCAATTTGGCAAAGATAACCTGAGTGCTTTTGAAAATAAAAAATAACGAAGGTGGTGATCTCATTTTTTTAGTGTATTATAGTTACACCTAACAGTGGAATGCATTTTGACATATTCCAAAATGCTTGCAACGGTTTTCTCTATTGCAGATTTCTCTGTCAATCCCTAGTACTATCCCTTTCCTTTTCTCCACTCTTCCAGTGTTTTTCTCTCTCTAGAATGGTCTTCCTTCTATTCATTTTTCAATCAGTGCATTGTAGTTACATATAAAATTGGTCCTGGGCACTGCGGCTCACGCCTTTAATCCCAGAGACTCTGGAGGCTGAGCCAAGAGGATCTCAAGTTCAAAGACAGTATCAGCAATTTAGCAAAGCCCTAAGCAACTTCATGAGACCCTCTCTCAAAATACAATAAAAAAGGACTGGTAATGTGGCTCAGTGGTTAAGAGCCCCTGGGTTCAATCCCCAGTACTAAAAAAAAAAAAGAAGAAGAAAAAAAAAAAAAGGAATGCATTGCTATATTTACGTATGCACAAAGTATAATTTAGTCAACGTTCTTCCCAGTCTTCCCCTTTATTTTTCTTCTTTTCTCTCCCATGGTCTCCTACTTCTAACTCTACTGTTCTACCTTCTATTTTTGTAAAATCCCTTTCTTTAAAAAATTATTATTCCTTTTTTTTTCTTCTTCTCTCTCTTGCTAGCCTCTGCATATGACAGAAAATATTCAACACTTGACTTTCTGAATCTGGCTTATTTCACTTATTTTGATGTTTTCCATTCATCCATTTACCATCAAATGATATAATTCAATTTTTCTGTATGGCTGGGTAGAACTTCCTTGTATATATATAACACATTTTCATTTGCAAAAACATTTCTGCTTCAAGTTGACTTGTCATTAGATAAATTTTTATTCCATGCAGATTGAAACTATTTTAGAAGAGTGATCTCAATTTTTTTTTATTTCTATAATTTATTTCTGTGGATTAATCAAACTTATTTTCAATACCCCATATTGAATTCAAATTCTATAAATTAAATGATAGAGGCATTTTTCTCTTTTTAATTTATTTTACCATAAAATATGAAGCTGAGAGTTTATTCTCAAAATGGGTGAATAGTCCTGATGGACTTTAAATATAAATATCTATAGTTATTTCCCCACGTGAGTGAAGGCTACCTGATTTAGGAGAGAATTACTATATAATTCATTGCCATTCAAAAATTATTTTTATAGGGCTTTTTTAAGCACAGAAAATTGAGAGGAAATTAGTTTTTTTTTTAAATTTTATTCTAATTAGTTGTAGATGACAGCAGAATGCATTTCAACTCATTGTACACAAGTGGAAATTCCTTAGAAAACTTGGAATGGAACCACCATTTGACCTAGCTATCCCACTCCTTGGTTTCTACCACAGGACTTAAAGTCAGCATACTACAGTGACCTAGCCACATCATTTCTATTTTTTTTATAGAAAAATCAGTTTTTGAGGCTCAAAAGTTACCTTCTGTTTTTAGTGGGAATTTCTACTCTCTTATTCACTGAGAGAAACTAAAAATGATATGAGTTGCATGAGGTCATAAATGCAACATCCTTGTAAATTAAAGTGTAAAAGTTCACTGGATTATTTTAAAATGACAAGAAAGCCAAAATTTCAATAGTACTGCTTGTAAGTGATCAAGTTTCAGTGCATGTATTATCTTGAATCAAAAGTCATAACTAAGCAATAAGAATTAATTCATGAAACAATGTCAAATTTATATACTGGCCAAGAAAGCTATTATTGAGTAAATTAAGGAATTATATAAAGCGAGTGAGAAATTCCTATCTTTCTCCCATTGAAAACTATCTTGGTATTGTTAATTAAGTCAGACAACATTTTCCTCCAGCATTATCTCTAACCTCTCTTCTATGATATTTATTATTCATAGTTTTGGTCTTGACTTGTGGATAATTTGGTCCAAGTCCTAATTCTGAAGTGTTCCTTAATCACTTCATTTTCCCTCTTATTAGCTGTTGCTTTACATAAGAGATCATGAGTACCAATTCATTTTGCACATAAAGGTCAATTTCATTTAAAAATAACAAACTTTGTCTTGTTTTTTTTTTTTTTTTTTTTGCTAAGAAGAAGAATGTAAGATCTAAAATTATTATTGTGAAATAATACATATGTCTTCCAGGAATTTCTCTGGCTGCCATATGAAGTATTTTTAGACTATACAGTAGTGACAAAACTCAGTATGTGCTTCACTAGGGCCTGTATTGTTCCTGACCTTCCAATTCACATATTGAAGCCCTATCCCTAATGTGACTATATTTGCAGTAGGGCTTTTCTAAGGTAATTAAAACTAAATGAGGTTAAAGGTAGAGTTCCAGAACCCAGCACTGTAATCTTTTAAGAGGAATAACTCTCTTTTTCATTCTTCTTCCGTTTCTGCCTCTGTGCACAGGCAATAAGGAAGTGCTATTTGAACATAATACCTCCTCCTGCCCCAAGGGATCTGTCTGTAAACTAGGAGGATGGTCCTCACTTGAAACTGAACTGATTACCCCCTTCCATGGATTTCCAGCCTTCAGAGATATGAGAAATAAGTTTCTGTTGTGCAAGTTTTTCTGACTATGGCATTTTGGTGTGTTAAACTGAAGAGATTAAGACTT
This sequence comes from Sciurus vulgaris, assembly GCF_902686455.1. Lineage (NCBI taxonomy): Eukaryota > Metazoa > Chordata > Mammalia > Rodentia > Sciuridae > Sciurus > Sciurus vulgaris. Next base: position 120,668,544 of record NC_136469.1, on the reverse strand, counting down.
TTAAGAATTGCTCATTTTGCAAATCATCAAATCAAATTATATATATCATATTTCAATTTTTTTCTCCCTTTTGCATGAAAAACTAAAACAATATTACGCCAACAATCAGACCCTGGAACCCAAAGACTAGTACTGGAACCTTCATTTTGGTACTTAGTATGCCTGTGGTTTAAGACAAGTTAGTTAATTTAAATTGACAAGAGGTTCTACTATTAATGCAAATTAAGAAGGCCTATACTTCATATTGTCTTCATGGTTTTTATGATCCTTGTTCATAATCTTTGATTGTCATATCTATTTAAAAAGTGGCAATTCTGTATTGTAGTGAAAGGAAAAATATCTAAAGTATAAAATCCAGTTTCAGTTTAACAAGTTAACATTTTCTTAGACCTGAAATAATGCTGAAAGTACAGATGGTACTGGAAAGTGGACAAATCAAATCATGCAGGCAGAATATTAGAAAAAATGGTGTTTATTTGTAAATTTAATTGAGTATCAGAATTGAAAAATTATGGGCAAAATAAAGATAGGGATAAAGGTTCAATTTTAAGTTAAAGATAAAATTCCCATGTACAATTCTTTCTTACCTCTTACCTTGAAAACAATTTTTTCAGTATTGACACACATTTATCTTCATATGTTTGAGGACTGGCTATGTGGAATTCAATGAATACATTTTCAACATATTTTATATGTTAGCAACTTATTCAAATTCTAAAACATAAATCATTAAAATATTATATTATACTACTACTAATATATTTTATGTATGTTGATTTTATTTTGCAAACTGAATAATTTTCTTACCATCTCTTTAGTTAAGATATCATTATATCGAAGTCCGACTGATCTGGGCAGTTCAGTCTTCACTAAATTAGTTTCTCATCTGCAAAATTGGTGATCCCAATATTTTTAGTGCCATATATTATTCATAATTATGTGAAATGATATTTGTAAAGTATGTAAAACACAACCCCACACAGTAAACACTAGGTAATAGTTATAAAAATAAATAATTCTTTTACTTCACTAATAGAAATACTATTTTTAGAGATGAATAAACTGAAGTTTGTGCAGTCAAAGTGACCTACTCATCACCACACAGATACCAGGTGCAACGTAATGCATAAAATTTGTTTCTGTCATGTCAAAATTGCAGCTTTTCAAATTAACTGAACATTAGAACTATAGGTATGTCTCAGAGAATGTTTATTTTATCAACTAGCTCATGAACAACAAGTTTTGTCTAAACTTTTTAGTCATTTACTTGAATTTCATAAATATATCTAAATAGAAAAATCTTATAAATGTATTTTGAATTTCAATAAGATTTATAAACTTTATATGCAAAAACTTGCTTCAGGAATATTTTTATATTGAAAATGAATTTTTCTATATGAGTAGATCTTTTCTATATATTTACAGCACAAGGGTAAACTACCTAAATTTAATCAAATATGAAGATTTGTCTGTAAATGAGAGACTTGCTCAATTTTAACTAAGAGTGCAAATTTCAAGCATGCATTATAATTATGAAAATAATTTTCACTTTTCAATTTCTCTTACATACTGGAATATGATCTTTTATTTCCTTTTACATATTTGGTTAGGTCTTCAAACATAAAGATTTTCTATTTTCTTTATGAATATTCATATTAATTACAAAAATCTTTCTATTGGTTATGGATCTAATTGAATATACTGTATACTGCATTTGTATGAGTTCATAAATCACTAGTACCAGAACATTTGCAGGGTTAGATTTTAAGCCTTGGTTAACAGTCTTAATTTTTATTACACAAAACTAGACTTAGATGAAAGCACCAATATCCACTTGTTTCAGGTACTTTTCTCTTTGCATATTTCTTTTTTATTACTTACTGACCTCAATTCCAGTATTTATTATATGCTGCTTTTAAAAAATGATTCCACATTCTATTCTTTATGATCTTTTTTGTTAGTCTAGAGTTTTATAAAGGTAATTGAGGATTTTAAAATACATTATGTAATTTAGCTATAATGATAACACTTTATATGAAGTTGAATAATTAATTCAAACAAACCTCAGAATTGCTCAGGTAAATCCTGAGAACAGTGATTGATAATGAGAAGTGAATTTAGGTCAAGGTTTTACCTTTTTGAATTGAGAGAGATAATTGTGAAAGAATGTCAAACAATACCATACAAATGCTAAAAAATACATTTATTAACTAGAGGACTATAGAAAATATAGAAAATATACTGAGCATGTAAAGTGATAATTCATGCTATCTAGTTCCTAAATATATTTTGAAACTGTGTTATTGTAAGACTTGGCTTCAGTGCACTATCCAACCTATCTGAGAGTATACTATGAACACATGGAGTTTGATTAGGTCTGAGGGAGTATAATTGATATGCAAAAAAAATTGAAATATGTATTCTGCCCTCAAAGAGTGTCAGGGTAAAAAAAAAAACAAAAAATGAATGTTTTAGTTAATTTTTTCATCATGCTTGACCAAAGACCTAATGAGGAAACATAGAGGAAGGAATATTCATTTTGGCCTAATGTTTCAGAGGTCTCAATTCATGGTGGGTTGACTCTATAGCTCTGTACTCAAGGTGAGACAGAACATCATGGTGGAAGGGCATGACGGAAGAAAGTAGATCAGGACATGGCAAAAAAGAAGCAGAGAAAGAAAGTGGTGTTCACTGGGGACAAAATATAAACCCTAAAGGCACATACTCAGCGACCTAATTCCTTCAGCCACACTCTACCTGCCTACAATTACCACTTATTTAATTCATATCAGTGGATTAATTCACTGATTAATCATTGGTCATTTCATCTCTGAGGGTTCTTGAATTGTCTCACACATGAGTTTTTGGTGGACACCACATCTCTAAATAATAACAGTGAAAATAATTCAAATATGTTAGAATAGTTTAATCATGTGATACATATCAGGAAACACTATAAATCCAGGTAACCCCCAGAGGTAAAAATTGAAATTTTTTAGGATGAGGGAAGAGAAGATTATATGACCTGGGGTCTTTTCCAGTTACCTTAATTATCTTTAACTGCAAGGAAACTTGTGATAAGTATAATTGGGAAATGTTTGCTTCATATATCTCTTGTCCAAGATCTTTGGAGTAGTCTTGTTTTGACAGTTGTCAGAGCAGCTATTTTGATAACTATCTTTGTAAGATTGTGGATTTTCTTTTAAGTAATACCAATTAATTTTCAGGGAAGGGCAATAAGAAAGAAAATCATTAAGGAAGAGAAACAGAAAAAAAAAGATTAAAAAAAAAAAAGAAGAAGAAAACAAGGCACTAAGATGAAGCTAGAGAAACTTGAATCTGTTTTAACTTTTTATAGCAATTTCTAACTTTATTGAGTTTAAATTCTGTGTATTCTATTTATTCTATTTGTGAACTTAGGTGAAATATTAAAATCCTTGACCTTCGATTTCATCATCTGTAAAGTGAAAAAAAAATGGTTACTTTTGTAAAAAGCAGGAAGACTGCTCCTCAATAAGGTGGGTAACTAAGAGAACTCACTAAAATTCAGTACTGGACCATAAAAGAAACCAAAGAGACACAGACAGTTGGAAACTTCTAATATGACATAAGAAATAACATGTTGGAGACTCACCAGCTTGAATTGCTGTAGTGGCTGCTGACAGAGAGAGAGAGAGAGAGAGAGAGAGAGAGAGAGAGAGAGAGAGAGAGAGACGAAAAGAGAGGAACGCATGTTGGAAGGTAAAAATTGACTTGGGGAAACCTGTGGAATAGAGATGGAGGCTGATCTTAAGGCACTCAGAGTCACGGAAGATATTGTTTAGTGAAAAGTAAGCAAAATTGCTCACTCAAAAGGCATATGAGTGGGAACCAGGGTCACCAATGGGGGAAACTTTTGAAAATGCTATGCGGTTGCAAGCAAAGGCAGGAGACCGGAAACTCATAAAAGATGATGCCATCTTACCCAGCAGTAACTAATTTGAGGATGGAGTCTGCCTGGACCAGTGTGACTGAAACAGACATAAAGAGAAATGAGCCTAGGGCATCCAGCTCTTGATACCAAGGAGAGTGCTTCCTTTGTTGTGGAGTCCCATAAGAGGTCTTGGGAAGACACCCATAAAACTCAGACAGGAGCATATGCACTTCAGAGTTGATGCCCAGAAATTCACATTCACAGAAGTGAATGTGAAGCCCATATATGTTTAGACCCTATACCACAAAAGTGGAATTTATGGGAGGCCCCTGAAACCCAGAAGACCAGTGGAGATTGGTATCTCTCCAGCAACAGGGAGTGTGGATCAAATCTCAGATACTCACCAAGTGCCAACAAGACTAAATCCAAACTGCTGTAACTTGCAATTTATAACTCTGAACCACTCCTGCTAAGTAGTGCACTATTTGTCAACATTTCCTAGTCTTTCCCATGCTCAACTTGGAGATGGGAAGCTTGAGTTACTATAGCCAGGTTTGGCTCAGAGCCACAATGATTGGCAGCCAGGTGAGGAATAAAAAGATGTTGGACTTTAAGAACCCCCAGTCATGACCCAAGGGTTACAGAGCCGCCCCCCCAAAAAAATCTAAATAATAAAAAGTCATACTTGCCAACAGTTTTGATCACCTCAACAGACAAGCCCTTTATTTCCCATTAAGAATTTTTTTCATTTTCAATTTTTGTATTGCCCTCATGTTTTACTTTTTTAAAATTTAATTCTATTTTTGAAACTCTTTTTAATTCCATTTTCAATGTATTTTTTTTACTTTTCCTATTCTGTATGATTGGGTTGGTATGTGTGTGAATAGGTTTGAAATATATATATATACACATATATATACTCATTTATATATATTCATTTATATTTATATAAAATGAATATTCAATACTATAAAATATAAACTATATAAATGAAAATATTTATTAAATTTTACTTTCATTTTAATTGTTTTATATTTCACCCATTTATTATTTAGCTTTGGTTTGATGAGCTTAAAATAAACATATATGTATAATTGAGTTGTTTTTGTTTCATATATGTTTTGTTACAGAGGGTTGAACCCAAGGGAGCTTAACCACTGAGCAATATACCCAGCTCTTCGTATAATTTGTTTGTCTGTTTGTTTGTTTGTTTTGAGAATGAGTCTCACCAAGTTGTTTAAAGCCTAAGTTTCTGAGGATGTCTTTGAACTTGTGATCCTCCTTCCTCAGTCTCCTGAGTCACTAGGATAATGGGTGTACACCACTGTACCTGAAATTACTCCTCCATCATCGTCTACTTATCTCCTGTCTCTCCTCTGTTCATATTATAAATACTTTAGACTTTATCTTGCCTTTCTAATCTATTTTTTCTTCACTAAAGAAACTGTAATCCTGTATGATAGAATTATATAGTTTATATACTCCTACCTCATTCATATGATGTCATAGATACTGTGTCAAAGTGTACACTGGGCATATATCTTAAGGCTGTGCATACTTTGATAACATTGTTGCTATTTATAATATCCCACCTTATCTATTAGAGGCTGGAAAGTGACTGGGACACTTCGAGTTCACAGAGTAGACATCTTACTGGCAAGTAATACAAATTAGACAAGTGATAGCAAATATCACTCTAAATATGATCTAGCCTCCCAAATACTTCAACACATAGAATAGGGAAGAAAAATCCCGAGTCATCAACAGAGTGAAACTTCATGTCCCATTCATGGAAAGCAACTCATACAAAAAAAAAAAAAAAGTCCAAAACAAAACAAAACAAAAAAATGACACACAAATTATGCACACACTAAGGAGGAAGGGAAATCCATTTCAAATTATATGCAAGTTAATGACCTCTTAAAATATGAGAAAACAGGCAGAAAAACTCCCTCTGCCCCAAATTCACAAAACCCCAACAAAGTATTCCACAGATGTGGAAGTGAATGAAAGTCTGGAGGAAGACTATTTAAAAAAACAATTATTTAAATGTTCAATGAACTAAAAGAATAGCCAAGGAACAAATCAAAGGAGAAAATATAGGAGATGAAAGACCACTTCAACAAATAAATAGAAATAATGATAGAAACCCAATCAGAACATCTGGAAATGAAGGACACAAGGAATCAAATTAACAATTCATTTGAAAGAATTACTAACAGATTATTTCATAGAAAATAGAACTTAAGACCTTGAAGACAGCATATACTTGAATATGCTGTATATAATAAAGGAAAAAAAAATAGAAGACCATCATCAGAATATATGAACATTCTGAGTTGGCAACAAGAAAATAAGCCTGAGAGTCACTGTAATAGAAGATAAGTGGAGATGTAGGATAAAGCCATTAAGAAAAAATTCAGTGAAATAATAGAAGAAAAATCATTACTTGTTAGAAATAAGATAGGCATCTACATACAGGAAACATAGAGGACCCCAAGTAGACAAAAAACTGAACCCCTCCAAGACACACCACAATCAAAATGCCTACTATAGAATATAGAGAAAGAATATTAAAACCTCAAGAAATAAACATCAGATCACATTTAAGGACAAAACATTTCTGATTTCTTAGATCCGAAAATCAGGGATATCCTAGAATGAGATATTGCAAGCTCTAAAACAAAACAATTGCCAGTCAAGATTTCCATATTCAGCAAAGTTATCTTTCAAAATTGATGAAGGAACAAAAACTTTCCATGGAAAGGATAAACTAAATGAATTCAAGAAGACGAAGGCATTACTACAAATAATACACAAAAATATACAGTATACAGAGGAACCCCTGAACAAACACCAAACTTCCTAAATAGATGAAGATTAGCAGGACAGAAATTGAATAAATGAAGGCAGAATTAAATAGAACACACAAGCCTAAGTAACAGAAAACAACAACCACACATCCATGATAACACTGAATATAAATGGTCTTACCTCAACAATTAGGAGGCAAATATTAGCTGAATGATTACAAACCAGACCAATCTATAAGCTATTTTCAAGAAACTCATCTCAGGGATAAATACACCTGAATGATGCAAGTAACAGAATGGGAAAACAAAACAAAACAAAACAAACAAACAAAATAACAAAAAATATTCCATGAAAATGAAGTCCACAAACAATCCAGGAGTGGCTATTCTCATAGCTTATATAGTATATTTCAAGTAAAAGTTAACCAGGAGAGGCAAAGGATGTCTGTACATACTGGTAAAATGACTAAACCATCAAGAAGAAATAATGATAGTAAATACGCATGCTCCAAATATCAGTATGCCTAACTATATTAAAAAATACATATTGACATTAAATTTCAGAGAGACAGCAATACAATAATACTGGGTGATTTCAACACACCTTTATCAGAAACAGACAGGTCATTCAAACATAAATTCAATAAATATATTACCAAATTATATATTACTATAAATCAAACAAAATAATAGACATCTGCAAAATATTTTATCCCAAAACGATTGTATTTATTTTATTCTCAGGAGCTCATGGAAATTTCTCCAAAATAGACCATATTTTTGCCAGTGTTTTAGCAAATACAAAAAAGTCAATATAATCCCATACATTCTATCAGATCATAATAAAATGAAACTATAAATCAACAGTAAGAATGATAATAGAAACCACATAAACAAAGGATATTGAACAACAGACTTTTTTAAAAAAGATTTTTTGGAGTTGTAGATGGATAGCATGACTTTATTTGTTTATTTTTTTATGCAGTGCTAAGGATAGAACCCAATGCCTCACATGTGCTAGGCAAGCACTCTGCCACTGAGCCCCAGTCATAGCCCCAACAATAGGTTTTTAAATTAAGAATTGATCATAGAGGAAATGACAGAAGAAATCAAGAAATTCTTGGAAACATAAGAACAGAGATACAACATATCAAAATCTCTAGGACAGATGAACATAGATGCAAAAATTCTCAACAAAATTCTGGCAAATTACATACAAAAACATATTCAAAATATAGTGCACCACAATCAAGTGGGTTTTATCCTAGGGATGCAAGTTTGGCAGAACATCTGGAAATCAAAAAATGTAGTTCGTCACCCCAACAGACTTAATGTTAAGAATCATATGATTATATCAATAAATGCAGAAAAAGCCTTTGATAAAATATAGCACCCTTCATGCTCAAAACAATAGAAAAAATAGGGATAGTAGGAATATACCTCAACATTGTAAAGGCTATATATGCTAATCCCATAGCCAACATTATTCTAAATGGAGAAAAACTGAGAGCATTCCCTCTAAAAACTGGAACAAGACAGGGATACTTTCTTTCACCACTTCTGTTCAACATCATTCTTTAAACTCTAGCCAGAGCAATTAGACCGGCCAAAGAAATTAAAGCAACAGAAATAGTAAAAGAAAACGCAAACTATCACTACTTATAGGCTGATGACATTATTCTATATTTAGAGGATCCAAAAAATTCCACCAGAAAACTTCTAGAACTCATACATGAATTCATCAAAGTAGCAGGATATAAAATCAATACTCAAAAATCTAATACATTTCTATTCATAAGTGATGAATCTGCAGAAAGAGAAATTAGGAAAACTACCCCATTCACAATAGCATAAAAAAAAATCCTGTACTTCAGAAACAATCTAACAACCTCTGCAATGAGAACTACAGAACACTAAAGAAAGAAATTAAAGAAAACATTAGAAGATGGAAAGATCTCCTATGTACTTGGATAGGCAGAATTAATATTGTCAAAATAACCATACTACCAAATGCACTATACAGATTCAATGCAACTCCAATTAAAATTCTAATAATGTACCTCATAGAAATAGAGAAAGCAATTATAAAGTTTGTTTGGAAGAATAAGAGGCCCGAAATAGCCAAAGAATCCCTAGCAAGAAGAGTGAAGCAGGAGGCATCACAATACCAGACCTTCAACTACACTACAGAGCAATAGTAACAAAAAAAGCATGGCATTGACACCAAAATAGACAGGTGGATCAGTGGTACAGAATAGAGGACAAAGCGACAAACTCACATAAATACATTCATCTCATTTTAGGCAAAGTTTTCAAAACCATACAATGAAGAAAAGATAACCTCTTCAACAAATGGTGCTGGGAAACTGGAAATACATTTGCACCAAAATGAAATTAAAACCCTATGTCTTACCCTGTACAAAACTCAACTCAAAATGGATCAAGGACCTAGGAATTAGATCAGCACCCTGCACCAAACAGAAGAAAAAGTAGGCCAAATCTTCATCATGTTGACTTAGGACCATACTTCCTTAACAAGACTGCAAAGAACAAGAAATATAAGCAGGAATCAATAAATGGGATGAATTCAAACTCAAAAACTTTTCTCAGCAAAGGAAACAATCAACAATGTGAAGAGAAAGCCTACAGAGTGGGAGAAAATCTTTACCACACACAGTTCAGATAGAGCACCACTCTCCAGAATTTATAAAGAACTCAAAAAACTTTACACCAAGAATACAAATAACCCAATCAATAAACGGGCTAAGGAATTGAGCAGACACTTCACAGAAGAAAATTTACAAGCAATCAACAGATATATGAAAAAATGTTCAACATCTTTAGTAATAAGAGAAATGCAAATTGAAACCACCCAAAGATTTCATCTCAACCCAATTAGAATGTCTATAATCAAGAATACAAGTAACAATAGGTATTGGCAAGGCTGTGGGGAAAAAGGTACACTCATTTGTTGCTGGTGGGGTGGCAAATGGTGCAACCACTCTAGAAAGCAGTATGGAGATTCCTTAGAAGACTTGGAGTGGAACCACCATTTGACCTAGTTATCCCACTCCTTGATCCATACCCAAAGATCTTAAAATTAGCATACTAGAGTGACACAGCCACATCAATGTTTATAGCAGCTCAATTGGCAATAGCTAGATTGTGGAACCAACCTAGATGCCCTTCAATAGATGAAAGGATAAAGAAACTGTGGTATATATACACAATGGAATATTATTCAGTCATAAAGAAGAATAAAATTATGACATTTGCAGGTAAATGTGTGAAGCTGGAGAAAATCATGCTAAGTGAGATGTCAATCCCAAAAAACCAAAGTCTGAAATGTTTTCTCTAATAAGTGGATGCTGATATATAATGGAGTGGAGCAGGTAAGGGAAGAATGGAGGAAGGATGGCGTGTGTAGAGGGAAATGAGGGGCAGGGGGGAAGGAAAGATGGTGGAATGAGACAAACATCATTACCCTATGTACATGCATGATTACACAAATTGTGTGAATCTACGTTGTATACAATCAGGAAATGAAATTGTACCCCATTTATGTACAATGAATCAAAAACTAATAATAATTTAAAAGTCTCTGGGACAATATGAAAAAAAAAAAAAGAGGAAAATGTATAGCATTAAAAGTGCCTACTTTAAAAAAAATAGAAATTGCAAATAAATTATATATTTCAAATAAATAATGTCCACATCCAAGTTAATTCCAAAATCAGTAGAACACAGGAAATAATTAACATGAGAACTGAAATTAATAAAATTGAGAATGAGATTTAAAAAAAACCCACATCAATGCAACATAATTTGTTCTTGAAATGACAAATAAGATTGATAAACCCTTATTCAAACTAACCCAGAGAGAGATAAGACCCAAGTAAACAAAACTATATATGAAAAAATGAGATATCATTAAAGATACTTTTGAAATCCAGAAGGGTCATTAGAAACTATTTTGAAATTTATACTTAAATATATTGGATAATCCTAAAGACAAATTTCTAAATACATATGACCTGCACAGACTGAATTAGGAGGATATAGAAGACTAATCTGATCAATATCAAGTAAAGCAATTCATACGAGCAATTAAAAGCCTCGTAACAAAGAAAATCCCAGGAACTGAGGGATTCTCAGCTGCATTCTACCAGACCTTTAAAGAACTAACCCCAGTCTTTCTCAAATTATTCCATGTAATTGAAAGTGAGGGAATTCTCACTAATAAATTCTATGAAGCCAGTATAACCTTGATACCAAAACCAGACAAAGACACATCAGGAAAGAAAACTTCAGACTAATACCCTTGATGAACATAGATGCATTTTTTTTTTTATTTTTGATACCAGAGATTGAACCCAGGTCTCCTTAAAAACTGAGCCACATCCCCAACACTTTCTATAATTCTTTTTGAGACAGGATCTCACTAAGTTGCTTCCATCCTTGCAGAGTTGCTGAAACTGGTTTTGAACTTGTGATCCTCTTGCCTCAGCCTTGCAAGCTGCTGGGATTACAGGCATGTACCATCAGAAAAAAAAATTGTAATAAAATATTAGCAAACTAAAATATTAGCAAAAATAATAAAAATATTATTTTATTTAATAAAATAAAGATATTTTATTAATATTTCATAAAATATTAAAAACACATCAGGAGGATAATATGCCATGATTGAGTGGGTTGCATCCCAGGGATTTCAGTTTTGTTTTAACTTATGCACATCAATAAATGTAACTCATCACATAAATAGAATTAAGGACAAGAATTATATGATCGTTTTAATAAAGCCGAAAAGGAATTTGATAAAATTAAGCATCCATTCAGTTAAAAATTCCAGAGAAGCTAGGGATAGGAGAAACTTACCTCAACATTATAAAGGCTATGTGTGACAAACTTAAAACCAACATGACACTAATGGAGAAAAACTGAAAAAATTTCCTCTAAAATAAGGAATAAACCAAAGATGTCCATTCTCTCAATTCCCTATTCAATATAGTTCTTGAAAATCTAGCCAAAGAAATCAGGTAAAAGAAGGAAATTGTAGGGATTCAAATAGAAAAGTAGAAATCAAATTATACATCTTTGCAAGCAACATGATCCAAAGTCTACAAAACCCAAACAATTCTACCAGAAGACTTCCAGAGATGATATATAACCCATTCACAATCACCTCAAAAGATAAAATAAAATACTTGGGAATTAATCTAACCAAAAAGTTGAAAGATCTCTACAATAAAAATTATAGAACACTGGAAAGTGAAATTAAAAACAAAACAAAACAAAAAAACTCAAGATGTAAACAATTCTCATGTTCTTGGATAAGTAGAATTAATATTATCAAAATGGCCATATTACAAAGACAATATACAGATGCAATGCTACCCCCATCAAAATAACAATGACATTTTTCAATGAACTAGAAAAAAAACAGTCCTAAGTTTCGTTTGAGACAATAAGAGAAACAGAATACCATCTAAAATTATACTACAGAACTATAGTAACAAAAAAAGCATGGTATTGACCTCAAACTAAACATGAAGAGCAATGGAATAAAAGACTCAGAGACAGTTCCTGATCTGATATTTGACAAAGTTGCCAAAAATATGTGTTGGCAAAAAAATAATCCTTTTAAGAAATGGTCCTGGTAAAACCAGATAGCAATATGTAGAAGAATGGAATTGAATCCCTATTTCTCACCAGCACAAGTCAAAGTCAAGTGGGTCCAAGACCCACTGGGAATTATACCAGAAAATTTGCAAGTGATAGAAGAAAACATAAGACCAACATTCCTACATATTGGTTCAGGCACTGACTTCCTTAACAAGACCCCTAAACCTCAAGAAATAAAAATAAGAATTAGTAAGTGCAACTTCATCAAATTAAAAAATCTTCTCACAACAATGGAAAAAATTAAAAACATGAAAAGAGAAGTTGCATAATATAAAGAATTTTTTCCAGTTGCTCCTCTGAAAGACAATTAATATCTAGAATGGAGAACTCAGAAAGCTCAGCACCAAAAACAACAAAATAATCTTATCAATAAATGAGCAAAAGAACTAAAGAGCTATTTCTCAAAAGAAGAAAACAAATGGCCAACAAATATATGAAAAAATATTTACCATCTCTATCCATAAGGGAAATGCAAAACTAAGATTTCATTTTGCTCCAGTTAACATAGAAATTATCAAGAAGAAAAATAATAATCATGCTGGTGAGGATATGAATAGATTGGCACACTCATACATTGTTGGTGGAACTGCATAATAGTATAGTCATTATGGAAAGCAGTATGGAGCTTCCTCTAAAAGTTAGGAATGGAACAACCAAATGACCTACCTATCCCACTTCTTGGTATTTATCCCTAAAAAAACAAACTCAGCATACTATAGTGAAACAGCACCATCAATATTTACAGCAGCAAAATTCACAAATATCCAATTTGTGGAACCAGTCCAGATGCCTGTCATAAATTAATGGATATAAATTAATGGATTAATATAAATTAATGGATAAAAAATATATATATATATATTATTTGAGGTCTCACATTTTCTTTCCTTGTAACATCCTTGACAGTGCTGGTATCAAGGTTATACTGGCCTTATAAAATGAATGGGAAATATTCCCTCATTCTCTATTCTTGCCAATCGTTTGGTTAGAATTGCATTATTTCTAACCTAAATATTTGGTAGAGCTAACTAGTGAAGACACTGATGATATGGCCACTAATTTAAGACCCAAATGACAAGAAATTATCACATAAAGATCTGGGAGTAGAGTTGGGGGGATAGTAGGCAAGGTTGAAAGAATAGAATGATTATTTCAAAGATTCTACATGGAAACAAGTTGACATATTTTAAAACCTCCAGAGTCTATGAATGTTCTTTTGTGATACAATTACTTAAACTATATGTACATATTATATACAGTTTATTATATATATAATATATATTCTATACACACACACACACACACACAAATGGAGTTTTATTAAAGCATAAAGAATAATGGCTTTTGCTAGTATGTGAATGCAACTGGGGAACATTTTGTTATTGAAATAAGACAGAAAATAAAGGGTTGGATGTTTTTTCTTATATGCATAAGTTAGAACAAAATAAAAAGGAAAAGGGGGATAAGATATCATATAGATATAGGGAAGATCAGTGGAGTAGAAGAGGGAGGCAGTATAAGAGGGGAGGAAAGAGGAATGAGAAAGGGGCAGAAATATGGAATGAAATTTTTTTAAAATGTCCTATTTTCATATATAAATACACCACAATTAATTTCAATTTTATGTATAAAGCACTAAACAAAAATAAACTAGTGAAAAGAAGATCAGTAGCAAGAGTAAGGAGAACAGGGAAAGGAAGCAGGGGAGATAGAGAAGGGGGTGCCCCAGAGACTGAAATGGAGTGGAATAAATTCCATGAATGTATGATTTTGTCAAAATGAAGTCAACTATTACATATTTCTATAATCCTCTAATATAAAAGGTTATTGTTAATCATGTTTCAAAATGTACATGAAAATGTTCTGTAAATCATTTTTATAGAGCTGTAAATGCTGATAAGATTATATCCTTGTGGTTGCTATTCAGGCATTTTAAATTACAGGTTTAAAAGGAAAAAAGAAGTCACTATAAAAATTGCCAAAGAAAACTGCATGGTCAAAATAACTATTAAAGTCAAATTGTGGTATATTCATGAATTTTCCAAAAGGCTTAATTCTGATGGTGAATAGATAGGTGGAGAGAGATAATAATGTTTTGGAAAGTTAATAGTGCTGTTATAAGAAAATCAATGACAAAGCAATGCTAATATTAGTTCTGAAGTAGTATACTGCAGAGTACATCCAGATTGTTATCTATGAGTAAAAATTTCCTTATAGAAAAAAAGGCCATGTACAGAAGCAAGGAATTACTAGTAGAGCTTTGTAGTGCCTCAATAAAATATTGCAATGTCATTGCTATTTGCCCATCAGTAAATGAATTAAAGAAACCTGCCATATTTTTAGCTCATTTTGAAGTATTTATTTAGCATATTATAGGTGGACTATGTACAGCAAAGTGATGATCTGGGACTTTACCCACATCCTCCAAAGCTATTTACCCAGTCATTGCTGACTGTGGAATTGTGAATCATTCTGACACTTAGCCCAGGGTTTTATTTCCCTATTAGATACCAGGTGCTCCGAAGGCACAGCCAACATAGTCAGGGTTCTTTTTTGTTTTCTTTTCATTTATTCAACAGTCATTGAATCTATTTCATGTGAGGAATTATTCTGAAGACAGTTATACCAAAGTGAATGAAAATTACATGATAATTATTCTTATGAAGCCTAAATTCTAGTGGAAGGAGACTGAAAATAAACAGATTAGAAAATTAAACAATCATCTGAAATATAATAAAATGGCATTGTTATATGGAAATTTGTAATATACTTGATATAAAAAGAATCAGAGAAAACTGATCTGAGCTAATAAATTAATCCTGGAATTGAATAAGACTGGAGAAAGAGTTACATGAAGAGGAGAGAGATTTGAGAGCAGGGAACATAAATTTTGCTGTTATTAATATGGGAAAAATATTGCCCTGATAGCAGATTTCAAGGAATGAACAGACACCATTATGGATAGAGTGAGAGATGGGAAAATAGATATGAGAATAGAGAAGTAAAGCAGGACAAATCCTAAAGGACTATACATGGATTGGAGGAGGTAAGAATTTGAATTTATTTTAATAAATAAATTTAGTTTATTAAAGTAAATTCAAATAATCAAGTAAAGGTTTTCTACTTTTAGGTATTTATTTTTATTTTGAACCTTTATTGAGATATAATTCAAAAACCATAAAATGCACTCATCCAAACGATACAATTCAATGGTCATTATTATGATCGTAAAGTTGGAAAAGTACCAATATAATCTAATTAATGTTTTCATACACAACTTGAAACCCTATGTGTATTATTATTCTCACTCTATACCCTTCAATTTCCACTGGGCAGGAGGTCGGGGAGGCCTAGACAAACTCTAATCTGCCAATTTACCTTTTGTTTCTACATTTTCTTATCTTGGACATTTTACTTAAATGGAATTATACACTATGTGGTATTTTATGACTGGCCTCTTTTACTTAATATAATATGTTCAAGATATCCATGGTGTAGTATACATCATGTGATCCTTTCCTTTTTATTGTTGAATAACATTCCTTTTTATGACTATGTCACATGTTTTATACAATCATTACTTGAGGAGCATTTTGGATTTCTACTTCTTAAATAATATAAATAATGGTGCATCCCTTTTAGCCTTCCTTGTGGATGGTTTTGAATATATTTATTCCAATGAATATGATCTTTTTTTTCTCATGGTGGTTTTGATTTTTATTTTCCTGATTACTAATATTAGTAATATTTTCCCATTCTTACTGGTCATTAGCATAACTTTATTGAAGGAATATTTATTCAAGTGCCTTTCCAGATAGTTTAGGAACACTTTGTCAGTATCTTCTTAAAATGTAGTTGGAATTTGATATGGGTATCTGTTCACTTTATTTTTCATTGTCTTTTGTTTTTTTTTTTCAGCGGGGAATGTTAATGGTAATGGCTGAGATGGAGAAAAGTAGCAGAATTGATATATAATTTAAGAGAAAATCTGATAAACTTTGCTGTAGCATTAGATTTTTACATACAAAAACAGAATGAGGGATGGGAATGTAGTACAGAGGTAGAGCGCTTGCCTAGCATGTACAGGCCCTGGGTTCACTCCCCAGTACCAAAAAATTAAAAATAAAAATAAAAGTCTACTATTAATATTAATAAATATACATTCAGAAAAAATAAAAATAGATAAATAAAAATAGGACTGGATTTAGGTCCATATCCAAGATTATGCCTTAAATGGAAGATGAGAAGCATTAAAACAATGAAAGCAAAATTAGATAATAGGCTTCAATCATTTAAATTAAGCATTAAGACTGCTTATTCTTTTCCCATTCAATTATTTGTGTATTCTTTTCTCAATTATCTTAGCACTCCTATACACTAAGTTAGAGGTGTCTGTGGAATAGAATTGTGATACAGACAAAAAGTGTTTGTGGAGTTTATAGAAAAGGGTGGGATTTCTCAATGAATATGTAGTACATATCAGTAAATAAATTGTGTTCCATTACAAAGCATCAAATCACTCAAACAATACAACCAAAAATCATGAGTAGGGCCCTAAAAGTCTCTTCATGGAAAGAAAAGCATTTAAAGTTTTAATTAACAAAACAGTCAAGGGGTGGGTGGCCTCTGAAATTGAAAGAATGAAAAAGTTTGTTCATTTAGAGAATATTTTAATAACTGTGATATCAGTGTTAGTTGTTGAACAACAGAGCTGAATGTATAAAGAAATGTGTGCTTCCTATGTGGAAATATATAACCAGTTTTTAATTATGTAAGAATAGTAAATGGGAATTTTTGGTAAGTAAGCAAGATAATATGAAGCATTAAGTGAATCATGAGAAAATCAAAATCAAAAAAACAGAAAGCAGATAAAAAGGACGATTTCTGGAAGGAAATCAATTATTTGTACTATTGTTGTTTATGTACAATGTAATAAAATTGCCAGTGTATTTTTTTGTGTTCTCACTTTACTTACTCAAAGAATTAGCTTCCATGTTTGTGCATGGAAAATTTTGTTACATCTGAGGTTTTACCACTGATCTTTAAGATATAAAAAGTCCTAAAGAAACTTTCAGAAACAGGCACAGAAGTCTCTATTTAGAAAGTAGAATGTCTAAGTCTAAGTCAAATAAAAGTTGAATTCCCACAGGAATGTAGCCAGGTAGAGGGGAATTGAGACAGGGCAATTCTTTCTTACAGAGGAAATTTTCTAAGCTGAATTTGATATCTTGAACTCTTTCTAATAGTTTCTTATATATAATCCTTTGTCCTCAGAAAGGTTGCATTGACTCTGCCTGGGATGTTCAACCTTTTCCTATTGCAATTGTTTAGATTTGGTGAAAGTATATCTAATTCAATTAATAATTCATAAATCCTCCTTTAGTTCTAAGTATCTAGTGGTAAATCTCTGCTCCTCCCCCACCCTTTTTTTTTTTTTGTATTTCCATACCCCTTTGGGACTCAAAATGACCATATATACATTGTCAATTCACTCAGCACTAATGGATGCTTTGTTTATACAAACGTTGAGAGGACAATCTGTTCCTTATTCCCACTATTCTTATTGTCTTTTACTATTTTGTTTTAATATAATAAAATACCTAAGGCTACGTGCTTTATAAAGAAAAGTGAATTATTTATTTCACAGTTCCAGAGGGTGCAGGAGCATGGTGCCAGTATCTTATTTGCTCTAGTGAGGGATTTCTTACTGCATCACAACATGCTACCTCACATTATGGTGAGAGTATGTATGAAAGGGAGGGATAACATGGCAAGACAGGAATCAAGAGAAAGAAAGCTAAAACAACTGAACTGATCTATAATCACCCATTCTCATGAGAAATAATCCTCTTCATGAGCAACAGACCAGCACTGATTCCTTCCAAGATTGTTTTTTCCCCAGTGACTCAATGACTTGCAGAGACATGTTTAAGCAGCTCTAAGATGGTGGCTGGCGTTGAGCCAAGAGGTGGCGCATAATTAGTGTTAATATGGAGGCGCGATCTCTTATGATCTTTTGCCTAATTAGTTAATATCTCCTTTGCACTAGTGGTCAACAGATGCTCCTCATTCTTTCTTGATTGGTACCGTGGGGCGTGCTTCAATTGTGCTAATCCTAAACTGATTGGCTGCCTTAGGTATATAAGACATTCTCTTCACCTGGCGGGGGTCGCAGGTTGCAGGTCACGGGCCGCCAGCTGCAGGCCATACGCCATACGCAGCACCCCGCACCTCCAAGAAGCTACCCACCTTTAAGAAGCAGTAGACCTTTGATAAGCGTAGCCTCTCTGAAAGCATAGCACCTCTAAAATTAAGCAAAGCCTCTCTTCCTCTCGAAGCCTCTCTTCTTCTAAGCAAAGCCTCTCTTCCTCTCAAAGCTTCTCTTCTCTAAGCAAAGCCTCTCTTCCTCCATAAACTAGGGAACAAGCAAGTAAGCAAGGAAGCAGCTCAGAAATAGAAGTAGTTCATTCCCAGTCCACCTCTGATTCCTTCCCGCCAGATTGTTGCTGCAGGCAGCAACAATGACTTTCTACCAAGAGCAACTCCAAAAGTTCTACTACCTCAACCTTGTCATACGGGAGATCAGGTTTCTAGCACATGAATTGGAGACATACTCGCTCAACCATGTCTGGGCAATTGAATATATTTATAGACACTACTGAAGTTAAGCAAAATTTTTTGTATTTTAGTAGGGGTCACACCTTTGACTACCATTTCATTTTCTTTACCACTGCGCACTGCGCACTGTAATATATTCAGGGTCTCCCAACTGCAAGGAATTGATTTAAATTTTGTTATTTCTCTTCTTGAAGTTGCTCTTACTATTTTTAAGGTTAGGCTGCAACACAGTACTCTTGCCAAAGAGAAGAGATTCAGATGACAATAACTGCTCTCGGTTTTCATTTTCCTCTCATTTCACTAGATTACAGTGAGTTGTCAATACTATGTGGAAAAATTTCCTGCATTCTCATTACAAATTCATCTCATAGTGTTTTTATTTCCATTTTTTTAATCTGACAGACATTAACCTTGATTACCTATTCTATGTGGCGTTGGCACCAGATGAAATGGAAGCCAAGATAATCTCAGTCCAACATTGTCCATTTGTTTTCAGGATGGAAATTCTTAGATGACCACAGGACTCATTTATCCTTAGTATATATTGCAATAGCTGTGATTTTTGTATTTGATATATTAACATTAGACAGAGAGAATAATATCTAATCTAAATATTGAGGAAGGTATTAAAAATAGGCAAACAAAGGGTACAAAAATGGAATTTTCCAGATGTAGGTCACAGGAGAAATTTACAGAAGACAATGGTGACAAGAGTTTTTAAATAGGAACTCAGCACAGGAAACAGAATTCAAGGTAGTTATTTTAAGCAAGAATTTTAATAGAGGAACTCAGAGCTACTTAGATAACAAAAGGAAATTGTGTTAGTCAGCATTTTGACATAAATAAGTTAGAGAGGAAAGATTTATTTTAGCTTATGGTTTTAGAGTTTTCAGTTCATGGTCAGCAGGCTTTATTGCTTAGGTCCTGAGGTGAGGCCAAACAATAAGGTGGAAGAGTGGAGTTGAGTGAAAATCTTCACTTCATGGCAGTCAGGAAGCAGAGGGAGAGCAAGGGGACAGGGACAAGACATAATCCCCAAAGTCATTCTCCCACAGAAACTCTCCTTCAACTAGGCCCCACCTTCTAAAATTTCCACCACCTTCCAATAATACCATGAAATCATGAATCTACTGATGAGGTGTTAGCTTTCCTGATCTTACTACTCAGCAAAAGTCACATCTCTGAACATTGCTGCATGGGGAACTAAGTCTTCAACACATGATAGCTTTGGAAACAGTTCATGTCCACAACCATCACAGGGTCGCATCCTCAAATTACTTCCAGAACTGTCACATTGATCCATTGTAGTTGCCTCTATATTTGAAACCAATTTGGAACTAGGTCAGAAACAAGAAGGCACGACCACTCCCTGGAACTGTTACAGTATTAGAGGATGGATATTGAGTCTTTAAAAACCCAGAAATATATAGAGTATATGTATTATATATTTGGAATAATAAGCACCCCAAGATGACTCACTGTGCGTATGAACTATCCTGGAAATAAGTAAGGCATGCAGCAAGAGGGCTACAAACACAGTTCTATTTTCTATATCTCACATGACTGAGCCTAAGTGGAAAAGATATATTTGCAAGTGACTCTTGAGAATGTGATTAAAGAAATTGCAGTCATTTGAAGGACTGGAAGATCGAATGTTTGTTTTGGGTATATACCAAATTGTGTCCCTCTACCACAAAATTCATATGTTGAAATTTTAATCTCTAGTACCACAGAATTTAAATTTATTTGCCAATATATGATTATCTTTCTAAAGGGAATTAGCTTAAAAAGAGGCTATTAAGATGCGGTCCTAATCCACTATTTTTTGTGATCTTACAAGAGAAGGAAGAGACTCCAGTGGCATGCCTACAGACTGAGAGAGCTAGTTGAAGAGGCAGCAAGAGGCCAGCATCTGTAAGCCCAAGAGAGAGACTACAGAGGAAGTTAATCCTACTCAAACCTTGATCCTGGACTTTCCGCCTCTAGAACTGTAAAAAACTAAATCGCTTAAGCGACCAGTATATAATATTCTGTTATTGTAATCCTAGCAAACTAATAAAGTTGGTTGGTTGGAGCTGATTTGGGTTGAATGTTTCAGTGTAAAAGATGCTCACTGAAATGCGAAAGATGCTGGAAACAAAAGGACGTGGGAGGCCACACGTTCTTGGCCTGGAGTCCGGTGGTTTCCTGCTTCAACGGTGCCTGGACAGAGCGCGAGGGAGCCCGGTGCTCCACCTCTCGCCTGCCGATCGCCCAGAGCTAGCAGCCCCTGGCCACTGCTCACAGCGCCATTGGACTGCCCCAAGGCCTCGCTGCCGCTGCAGTGCCTCTCTTCAGCCACCGCCTCTCCTCAGCCCCCATGTCAACCGCATCCCCCTTGCAGGTGCGTCAGAACTACCACCAGACCTCGGAGGCCGCCATCAACCGCCAGATCAACCTGGAGCTCTACGCCTCCCACGTCTACCTGTCCATGTCTTCCTACTTCGACCGCGGGGATGTGGCTTTGAAGAACTTCGCCAGATACTTTCTTCACCAGTCTGGTGAGGAGAGGGAACATGCTGAGAAACTGATGAAGCTGCAGAACCAGCGCGGTGGCCGCATCTTCCTTCAGGACATCAAGAAACCGGACCCTGATGACTGGGAGAGTGGACTCAACGCCATGGAATGCGCTTACCACTTGGAAAAAAGGGTGAACCAGTCTCTTCTGGAACTGCACAAACTGGCCACTGACAAAAGTGACCCCCACTTGTGTGACTTCATTGAGACTCATTACCTGAACGAGCAGGTGAAATCCATCAAAGAACTGGGTGACCATGTCACCAACTTGCGCAGGATGGGAGCCCCAGAATCTGCCTTGGCAGAGTATCTCTTTGACAAACACACCCTGGGAGACCTGAGAAGGAAAGCTAAGCCGTAGGCGGACTCCCCATAGTCCTGGAAGTGACTTCCCTGCACCAAGACTATGCATGCATCTTGGGGTTACCTCACCTTTTCTACAAGTTGTACCAAAATATCCACTTATGTTCTGTAATTTGTTCAGTTCCTTCAAATAAAAAAATTGATAACCTCCCCCCCCCAAAAAAAAACAGGGTAATTTACAGAAATGCACCATTAGAAAAAAAATATTATTTATATTTTGTATCTTAACAAATATTCTAATATTCGTCGTTTCACAGTGTCACTGAGCCTGCATGTTGAGGTAATTATACGAAATAAACAGCTATATTGAAGATAATTCTACACCACTATTCTCAACACATTCTGTAGTGAGTTCTGACCAAAAAACAAAAACAGAAACAAAACAACAACAACAACAAAAAAAAAAAACCTAAAAAAATGTAAAAAGCCGCCTCTAGTTCCAGTAATTCCAATAAAATATACGGTATAACATGTAGGGCTTCAATTTTACTTGAAAGTTTTTTTTTTTTTTTTTTCTTGAGAGGTAAAATGAGAAGTAAATATTAGCAGATAACAAAGAAATTTAAAAGATATTTTGGTATTTGTACAGAAACACAGTGACACTTCTTTAGACTTATTATATATAATAAGTACAAGTCCTAACCAGTAGGTATTGGAACAGATTCAGTTATAGTAATGGAATCTTCATTGTAAGTAATTTGCTTATCTGATTGTTGTTTGCTAGGATGTGCTGAATTTCACTTTCTTTAATCATAGTCTTAGAATGGTTAATTATTTATAATATCCTCCTGAAAACTTGTGACAAAGTCATTTTATCTAACTCTATTCCTAAAGAGGCCAATACACAATTAATTGTATTTAGTGATGGATAAATCCACCTTGTTTTCCTTTGAGACTCATCAACTCAGTGGTTGAAATTAAAATTAACCAGAAGGGCAGTTGGAAAATGTGAAACACAGACTTAAACATTCCCTTCGTATAAAAATGTGAGTTCAAATATAATTATTGTGGTATAAATCAAATAATATGCTTTGTAATCATGAAATTTCATTGTGGGTAGTTTACCTATGTTTCCCCAACTTAGAAAGATTATTGAGTTCTTCAAGAAACAATTGCTGGGATGGTTATTCTAATATTGAGACAAATAGATTTGCATTGCAATGTAATTTCAAGATTGTAATGTCAGCCCAGTCAGGAAATTGATAAGAAAAACACGCTTCACAGTGTATTTACATTGTAGATATTCACCACATATAATTAAGCACACAATTAGTCTATGGTAAAGGCCAAGAATTTCATTCAAGAAGCCTGAGAATAAGGGCTTTGTAGAGCAGAAAATACTAGCATATGGTTGGACAGCAAAGATTTCTGCACAAGACATCCAGGCTTTCTATTAAGATATTCATGCAATAGAGGAAAGGAATTAGAGTATAGGCATCCAGTGCATTCACACTACATTATTAATCTGACATACAGCAAATGGGATGTTAAAATATCAAAATCAGAAACCAGGGTAGAATAAATTTCAAACTCTCTTGGTAAATGCATTAGAATATCTTTGCTTACTTTGAGGACTAGTTTCAAATTTTGAAGGTACAAGGAAGAATATGCTTCATAGAGTAGAAATGTTTTCATTACTTGTGAATCAATTCCTGGTTAGATAATAGATTAATTTGTGATAGACTATTTGAATTATTTTCATGAGAAAAGAAATCACAGTTTTTGTTGTTGTTATTGTTGCTGTTTTTCCTATAAGATAGATACATTGTCTCCATCTTCCAGATGTATCATTTGACTCACAAACTTCTATGGAGATTACCATTATTATTATTATTCCAAGGCACATTTTATTCAAGCTATTAAATTCAGATATATTTTAAAATTCATGTAGAATATCAGATCTTTCAATATATTGCTCTTTTATTTAGACATGATATAGATAAGAAATTGGTCTGTATAATATCAGGTCTTTGTTACAGTTGTCCCACAACATCTACCTTTATTTAGGTTGTAACAGAAATTTTCTTACAGAAAAGAAAACATTAGAACAATCATACATATATAATTACATTCACATTTCATCATTTCATCATTTCTCCCAAATTGCTGGGCCATCTATCATGTCTAACTAGGTGAGGCATCTGCCTTGCAACAGACTCTGACCACCATAAGTGTAAGTGATTCAGACAGCATTCCTACTCATTCATATCCGAGATCTCTTTTAGGATGCTTCCTTTGATTTTTTCAACAGGGAAGAGTCCTTTTATGTGTTTTATCCAACCACAGGCATGTGTCCTAATTGCATTACTTCTCACATTGGACAAAAATGAGTTGCCTAATCCATTCCTTTTCCTCATCTTCTTAAGTCCTATCAGTTAGAAACATATGCCAAGTGCTGGGATTAGATTATGAGCATCATTTCATATCACCTTCAAAAGACTACAGTATGTATACTACAATCATAATATTAATGAAGAGTGTGTAAGGATTCAAATAATTTTAAATAATTTGTCCAAGTCAGAAGACTCTTTGTGAATGAGAATGTAACAAACCTCAGAAGTCAGATTCATCTCTGAAATTCCTAGCTACTATGCTTCTTCCCTTGATGAGAGGCAACGAACATGAGCTGAACATTCAATAAACATCTGACATACATATTTGCAGAATGAAGAAAGAGTCCATGTAAGTAAATATCATCTTCTTAATGTCAGTGATTTCACTATATACTATTTTAATTAATAATTTTAAGTTCATAATATATTTATCTAAAATATTAAAGTTTAAACAACTTAAAATATTAAGTGAATTATAGTTCCAGTATCCAGAACTTTGGTTAGTTGATGTTTTTCAACATGCAAACCTTGGCTCACATTGTCATTTCTATGTAGAGGATTCTTCCTAATCACTGAACTTAGGTAACTACTATCACACTGCTTTCCAAAATTTTCATATTTATTTTTATTTATTAATTTATTACTATTTATGCCTGACTGCCTCTACTAGAAAGAAAGCTCCATGATATTAAAACTATTTCTAAACATTTCTGCTGGTTAACTCAAGAATTCAAATTGTGCCTATCATATTCTAGATATTCAATGATTATCTAAAAAAATGAATTCATTAATATAGGAATTTCCATAAGTATTATTAAAGATAGGTGAATTTGAAAACTAGGTATTATTGCTATTATTATTTTCTTTCTTTTTTATTTTTTAGCCAGGATTGAACCAAGGGACACATATCCACTGAGCCATATCCCCAGCCCTTTCTATTTTTTATTTTGAGACAGGGTCTTGCTAAATGGCTTAGGTCCTTACTAAATTGCTGAGTCTGACTTTGAATTTGCAATTCTCCTGGCCTTAGCCTCCCAAGCATTAGGATTACAGGCATGTACCACCACACCACCACACCTGGCTTATTACTTACTTTTAATACAATAATGGCAGTAGTAGTAGTAATTTGTTGAATGCCTTCCCTATGTAGACCTTTAATGTAGATTTGTTTAAAGATGAATATTATGCGTGTAATTGTATAATAATTCTGAAAGCATTATTTCACACATTTTAGAACTCAGAAAACCAATTTCTTCAGGGTATTATAGGTAGCTACGAAAGTACAGAACCAATAAGAATTATACCCATGATTTATATTCTATCCACATTACTATATTCTTACATTATTTTCACTTGTTTAATTTATTTAAAATCTTTTCATTTTCTTTACAAAGTGGAGGCCTATTTAAGTCCTAATAAGTTCCATGGTGATGGATACTATTACCTATTTATGTTGTTTAAACTTTTCTGGCTGAAGCACCATATTTGAATATGGAAAAAATTTATATACTTATTTGGGAAAAAATGTACTAGATAGCAGTTAATGTAATCTTTTTACATTGATTTTTGTAATCATAGAAGTAGGTATATCTTTTACAACATCTGATTCGTCCATGGGTAGGAATGCATTGAATAAAGTATCTTGATATCAGGGAAATAAAATGCACAGTAGGCATTTTAATCAGAAGGAAATTTCAGGACCAGGCAGAAGTATGCTTTGTTCAATAGAATAAATTTGAAGAACAACAAATTTTGTGCTGGACTGGATTGCCTACCGACATAAGAACAAAATTAGTCTGACATTCCTCATTAGAACCAAACATTTAGGTTATTCAGTGAATCACACTGAGAATATCAGAGTAATTTGGGAACAAGAGCTAATCAAGAGTTTACAAAAACCATTCTCATATACACATAGTATATATAGTAATTTGGAACACAGTCTTAAAAAGTTTTTGTATTTTTCAAGGATGAAAATATTTTATTACCATCTCTTGATGATCTTGCCTTCTAATGGAAAAGATTTCAGTCTATGACAATTAGACTTCTCTTTTCTATTTGTCTCAATAGAGTGTGTTAATTTACTGGATGGTAATTACCTGTCTGGTGAAAACATTTTGGATTGTTAATATATATAGTGTTTTACATTGGGCACCAACATTTTTAATGCACTGAAATCAGAGTGTTCTCTATTTTTTTCCATAGAAGTAACAAATGAAACTTAACTAAAAAAAAAAAAAAACACAACTGCTCTAGGATTCACCTTAGAAAAATAACAATTATTATCTGACTTATTTTAGAAATACGAACATATGAAATATATAAGTGTGATATTTCACAATTAATCTTCTTTAATCATATAGAGGAAAATTAAATCCTTAATAGTTCAATATATTGCTGTTAAGATATCCTGTTAACATCTTATTAGATATAAACTTTGTAGTGATATAAACAGCAGAGGCATGTTATCTTAAAGGGTAGGTGAAATCATAATATTGTCTAGGTTTATAATGGGAGCATTGCCCCCTCTATAATGTCTTCCTTAGGTAAATAAATACCTTACTTGGTTTTTGTATTTGGTTTCTCTTTTTAGTTTTTATTTAATTAGTTCTTTTTAAATACTCATTAGTGTAGAGTGTATTTTAAAATCTTATACATTTAGGAAGTATCGATTTCCATTCTTTTGGTTGTAAATGATATGAAGTCATACTAGTCTTGTATTCACACATGAACATAGGGAAATTATGTCCAATTCATTCTACTGTCTTTCCTATACACATTTTCCCATACTTTGTCTAATCCAATGAACTGCTGTTCTTCCCTCCCCCACCCTTTTTGTGTGTTAGTATCCGGAAATGAGAGAGAAAATTCAGCCTTTGGTTTTGGGGAATTGGCTTATTTAACTTAGCATGATGTTCTCTAGTTCCATCCATTTACCAGCAAATGCCATAATTTCATTCTTCTTTATGGCTGAGTCATAGTCCATTGTGTATATACACACACACTTTCTTTATCCATTCATTTGTTGAAAGACACCTGGGTTGGTTCCATAGCTTAGCTATTGTGAATTGAGCTGCTATGAACACTGACATGGCTGTGTCACTATAGTAGGCTGATTTTAAGTCCTTTGCTGAGGAGTGGGATAAGTGGGTCAAATGGTGGTTCAATTCCATGTTTTCTGAGGAACCTCCACGCTGTTTTCCATAGTGGTTTGTACCAAATTGCAGTCCCACCAGCAATGTACGAGTCTACCTTTTCCCCCACATCCTTGCCAACATTTATTGTTACTTGTATTCTTGATAAGTGCCATTCTGAGTAGAGTGAGATGGAATCTCAGAGTAGTTTTAATTTCCATTTCTCTAATTGCTAGAGATGTTGAATATTTTTTCATATATTTGTTGATTGATCATCTTTCTTCTGTGAAGTGCCTTTTCAGTCCTTTGCTCATTTATTGATTGGGTTGTTTTTTTGGTGTTAAGTTTTTTGGATTCTTCATTTGTTTTTACATTTGTATTCAATCATCATAATGCTCTTTAGTATAACTTACTATCTAAATATTAACTAAGAGATGTAAACTGGCTTAATCTTTTTGCTGGAGTTATTGACAAGTTTGTGTATCAAATGCAAGTTTTCAGAAAATTTTAAGACACTTGAGCTGCTTTCATACCGTCTGCAAAATGTAGGCAACATGTTCTTAAGTGGAATGAAAAACATGATGAGGAAAACTAAATGACAAGACAGGAGAGGAAAACCACTAAGTTTTCTTGGTAGCTTGTCTTCACAGAGACTTCTGGGTAATACTTACATGAAGATAGAGATAGATACCTCATATTTCAAGGCATGCCCACAAGACTATTTGAACCTCAGAAAAATTGATCTCTTTTTTTCCCAAATTGACTCTGTAGTTAATTAATGACCACTGAATATAAAAATGTATGATGCTTATTACTTTTGATGAAATTTAAAGTCATATTTAACTGAATTTTTTGATCTGTCTTGATGAGCATTCTTGTTGTATAGTCTTGTGCAAAGCTTCTCTATTGTAAGTAGAACAGAGACATTTTATAAGGGGTACAAGTGATATCAATAGTCAAATAAAAGTGATCTCCCAAACTAGAAATTAGCAATACAATTACTCAAAGAAATAATTAGAAGAATTAAAGTATTAGTTGAATATAACGAATCTAAGGATGGTGTCAATAAGTGATTTAGAGGGTCACACATTTCACAGATTACTTCTGCCTGAGATTTCAAAGAGAAGCTCTAATTTAGATTCAGTCCAGAAAGATATACATAAAGCACATCTGTCAGGGAAATTTGATTATCTGTGGCATGCAACTACAGTTATATGGCCTACTTTTGGAAACCATGGATCAAGCCATATTGAAAATGTTTCCAATTTTTATCAGTCAGCTTGAGAAAACATGCATAGAAAGGGAGTCTAGGGTATTGAGTAAAGAAGGATAAATTATAATGCTCTGTGTGGTCAGATTTATTTAATTGACTTCCCAAACCTCACATCCAAGATGTAGATTATTAGCTTGTCAATTTTGGTGCAGCATCAGTACTCTGTTCAATTGACTGAATGAAGCCTGAAATCTTTAATCGCTCATAGTAAATGAGTGATAAATGCCAGAATTGTATTATATGAAACTCAATAAGGTATTCCTTTCTCATACCCACAGAAAAAAAGTGCATGATACTGCCTTGTAGATATTAAGAAATCCCTAGGTGATAGGATTATAAGCACCCTCAAAATGTTCAATTGTGGTTGTTTTCTGTGAGCCAGGTATGATTGTGGGAATGCTAAAGTGAAATTGAATTTTCTAATCTTACTAAAATTAAGGGGATAATAAAGCAATAGAGACAGGTGATATCATTTATCCTTTAGAAATGAGGTAGAAGGAATTATCACAATAAGCTGTAATCAGATGGTGGTGGGCATCTTTGTTCCTGGTGTTGGCTAATCCAAAATGGATTATCAGCTACTGATGTGCTGCTTAACATATAACAATAAAGTTATCATATCAAAGAGGGCAGAAGCCTACCTCAGTTGACTGTAATTGGGTTTCTCAGTGTCTTCCTCAGTTTCTCCACATAACATAATTCACAGTTTCAGAGTGAATTCACCTGGGGGAAAGTGGGGGATTTTTGGTAAAAGCACTTGCAACTTGGCCTCAGATATACATTGTAAACCTTTCTATGAGCTTTCCCAAGAACGACCTGCTACTATTTATCAGGCTGACCATATGCTAGAGAAAAAATACCTAAATTTTCAGTGCTTTGCAATATTTTGATTCTTTACCCAAAGTGATTTCCAGAAACTCCCACCTAGGTGACTGTGGACTATGTTGTCCTCCCCAAAACCTTCTTTCTTTTTGTCCTTTCCCAACAGTATACTAGTGCCAGGGTACTGAATTGCCTTCGGTTTTCTTATATCTTACCCAAACTTTAATATTAACAAAAAAATCACCTTTACTAAAATTCCTGTGATCTAATCATTCTGTGTATAACATCGATTTCCTTAAGGAAACTTGGTTAAATCAATTTGTTTTGACAATAAACCTACCATTGCCAGCAAGGGCTAGGCATATAAGTAAATGCAAAAGGCAGACTTACAGAACAAGAGTGTTACAGTTCATTAGTAACCCTTATTATTGTTATATGTCTATGTAAGTGTGTTTGGCAATTGAATATAACCTTTGTGTAGGTATTGCTTCAGATAATTTCCCTTCATTGTCTTTGATAGCTAAGAAATTTTTATAATTTTTCTTTAAGAATTTGGGAAAGATATTGCAAAAGCTTATTTTCTTCAATGTAAAAATTGTTTCTTTCATGAAGCATGTTTACCACAAATGTTCCTTAGGGATTTTATTGAGTTGATTTCTAACAACCTGACTATAACAGAGGAAAGCTCCTTTCTATACCTCTGCATTCTGGATACCCATTTCCCCCACGGCAAAGAGAGAGAACTGATAGGACTATTCCATATTTTCATTCAAATGAGGAATGCCTCTAGAAACTTTCATTCTGCTTCATACCTATTTATTTGTTTCCTTGATTCATACTACCTCATAATTATTTAGGTACAAATGTCAATTAAATTGATAAAGTTGTGTTATAAGTTTCATAACTACTATCTTGGAGAGCTAGATTCTAGTTTCTATGTATGTGTTCTATAAGTCAAACATGTTATCAGATTAAACAACCAAGGAGGAATCAGGAGATAAATTTCCAGATTTTAGAATGTGTTCTGAAAAATCTTACAAATTTTTCATATAAAACCATGATAACAGTCTTTCAATGCTATTAAATTTCTGTGTTGCATTTACTCTGTTAAGAACTAGGGATGCAAACAAAACTAGAGCATGGTCCCCATCCCTGTAAATTAGAAAGCTATAGGATCTGAATCCTGGTTTGAGTTTTTACATGTGTTTACTTTGTCATATTTCTTAACGGTTTTGAGTTTCAGATTGTTCATCAATATGATGAAGGTAATAATTTTCTTTCCTTAGCTTTCTCCTAGAACTCTGGAAAAGAAGCAATGGGTATAAACTTTCTAGAGCCTTGTCAGACATATGGGAGTGTAGCAGGAGAAATAATCTCAGGTTCAGTAACTATGACGTGATATTTAAACTGACAAAAACAGTAGAAAATGCATATGATTTTATTACATTTTTACATGCATGAGAGCTTCAAAGGAAAAAAGAAAACAATAAAAACTCACAGAAGTGGTTCAACTCAGAGATGCACTATTTTAACAAAGGGCGATAAATTATAGAGAATTGACTAAGCAAAGGAAATTGGAGTTTGGGCTTCTTGGTGTGTTACGTTGTGGATAGGTCATCAAAGGGGAAACATGAAAGTCAAGGTTTATTTTAATAAGATGTGTTTGTGCTGCAGATTCATTTTTGTTCTTTCTGTTTTCTACATGGCTATGTGACTACCTCAGAGAGGGAACTCATGGTAGGTAGCACTTATTCCTCAGAAGTCTGTGCTTTGAATCAGATAAGGAACATACCAAGAAGTCTTCCCTTGCATCTGTTGATTTTTTATGACTTTTATTTCAAAAAGATTGGCCTGCCAGGTACATTTTGGCATTGCATACTGTGATCTTCAGTAATGAAATATTTCTTTCTCACAATCAAATGATTAACAACAGAATTAAAATATATGCTATCCTGATAGTATTTAATAATTGTTTCACTGTATTTTTTTCTGATTTTCAGGAGAGCTTAGAATACTCTGCTTACTGGACATTTGAATTTTCCTTTCTGTTTAGAGACTTTTTCCATTTTCTATTTTTTAGAGTTTTTTTTTTTCCTTGATTTTTAGAAATTACAGATAGATTTTTTAGACATTTCATTTATCCTTCCTACCACTTAAATCATTAAATTTTTCTATTCATACATGACAAAAAATATAAGGCAGAAAAATTTTGTACTGATTTTTCATGAATGATGTCATGAACTTACCATTTTCTGTCATAAAATTTTCTTTGAACTAGGTTGCATTTTCCTGAACTATAGAATGCAGAGTTTGACTTAGATTATTTCCAAAAGTCTGTATCATATAAAGAGAAAACACTATCTTATGAAACAGTAAAGAAATTGCAATATTCATACAGACTTATTTTATTTCAATATAAATCACTACTATCTTTCCCAGAGTTATGCCTGAATACTTTTGTTTTTACACTGTATTTTGCTTTGTTTTTTCATCCTTGTGGAATAGGAATGAAAATAAAGGAAAAAGTGTAAGATGGGACACCTGTGTTTTTTTTTTTTCTTTCTTTTTCTCATATCTGTTTAGATATTACTTAACCCACTATACAGAGTAAAAGTATCTAAAAATGAAAAAATTATATGGTAACTAATGATTATTAATCATTAAATACTTCAGAATTATTAATACTTAATTGAAATAAAAATCTTCAAAGATAATTAGCTTATTATTGATAAATATTTTTGTTAAGGTTATAAAGAGAAAAACAACATAAATCACAAAGTTCATCAATTTTCTAATATAAATATTGTCTAATCTTATTTTTATCTTCTGCAAAATTGGGATAATTAGAGTATCCATCTCAGATTTTGTGTGTGCATATGTGAAAAATAATGTATATGTCTAAAACAAGTAAATTACATATAATGCTAAGATCTAAATAACAGTTATATACCTTAATTTCTATTATGAGTATTACAATTATTTGTATATTTTAGGCTAATAAATCTCTCTGCAGAATTATCTGACAAATTTTATATGATTCTTTGCATTCATATTATTCCCTTGGGGAATTAGTTGAACTAGAAAATAACCTTTAAAGGCATATTCTCTTAAAAATTTCAGTTTGTGTGAATTAGAAATATAGGAATTTTGAAGTAGAAAAAAATACATATAATTATATGGCCATTAAAGCAATAATTTATGCCAAAAATAGTTTTTCAAGATCTGATTCTTTACTTTTTAACCCTTCTCTAGTTAAAAAAGAAAATACTTTGTCAAGAAATTCTAATTTAGATTGAACCTGAATTTAATGTTTCAAACATTATTCTTTGGAAAATAAACTGTTTTTATAGTTTAATCAGTTATGCATTGAATTCCAATAACTTATTCAAAGACTTAAAGATAGAATAATAAGATTGGAAAATAAGGAATAATTGAAATGAATAAATAATATCTGTATCTTCTAAGCTATTAGGGATGTTGGCAGTCCATGGATTATATTACAGACCATATAAAAGCTATTTTTGTGTTAGTGTACTGCTCTGTAATCATATTGCGTCAGAGGCAACATAGATGAGATCATGATATTTCTAAATGCCTTTAGGGTTATCTAGCACAAGGGACACCCTGATGTCACTAAATGGCACTTAGGTAGTCTTTATGAATTGTTTTATTTCATGGTGTATGAAAATATCCTAAAAATCAGCAAAATGAACAATCATAATTACATTACCAAACAGGTTTAAGACAAATTTAATTTTCAAAAAAAATGTGTATACATTGAGTATCATTCTGAATCTCCTACATCTAAATAAATAAATCTCAAAATATCACTTTTCTAAGTTCATTTTTTCATTCATATCACAATATACTGTATGTATTCAATTGTTTGCAGTGTTCAAGGGCATATTCTTACCTAGACATGTACTAAAAATTGAAAATACATTGTTTCCTCATGTGCCACAATTTCAATTAAAAATAGTACAGTTTTCTCCAAGCTTGTCATTTTCCTAGAAAATGCCATTGGCAGCTAACTAAGGATACATTGTTAAATTTATCTAGCTCTAAGCTAAGAACATTTTATTGTTACTACTTCTTCTATTGGTTCAGAACACCATTTTTCTATTACAATGGAACCTAGGCTAATAAAATTTCAATTTACAATACAGCGCTTTAGAATAAAAGTCAAATATCTGTTTGTTTTATGCCATGATTAGAAAATCTCAATAATTGTAGTCAGATAATTTGATTCATTTGATCTTAAACGGTCTCATCAGGAGATTCTGAAGCTGCATTATTTTTGAAGAAAAGTTCCTCTAGACTCATGTGTTTCTTGAGACTCCTATTACACTAGAGATGTGTATGCTTAGTAGTTGAGACGATGCCTGGCATATACACTCATTTCTAAATAGATATTATTGAATGGATAAATGAATGAATAAATTTGCATCTAATTTTAAAATGCTATTGTTTCCAAGTTATTTATAAGACCTAAACTCCAATTGTTTAACAAAAACCTTCAAGTTAGTCTTAAAAGTAGTGTAAACCATTTATTGTAAGCATTTTGTGATTCTTAATAATTACATCTCAGGCTTGCTAAAATCTTCACTGAGCTTGATGATATCACACAAGTTTTCAAATCATGGGAGGAAAATGTTAAGAATATTTGGACTGTATAAGTCTTGGCAATTTTTAAGTTCATATTTGTAGTTAGATTTAAAACTTACAATGAAATATATTCCATATATAAATAAATATTTTACTTTCCTTCTATCTTTTAGCATGTCAGTTTCCAGTTTTACATATTCATCTTTCTGTACCAATTAAACTATGAAAATTCTTAAGACAATGAATACTTTTCATTATTGCATTCGGTGCCAAAACTTATCACAACCATAGTGCACACTTTTTATCTTTGAATGGGTAAGTATATTTTCCTACTTTTAAAAAATCATTTTTCATACTTCAGTTGGGTTTTCTTTTCTTTCCAAGTACTAAATTAAAAAAGAATACCCTTCCATCCCTACTATGTAACTTGACCAGGCAAACATGCAATAACTATTTTAGTTGTATAAAAGAAACTTTTAAAATAAATCTAAATTCCTATTTAAAGCAATTATTTATTTTAGTACTATGGTATTATGCCTAATTAAAAATGATAAAATGATGGAGCACTAGGAATTTTGCAAAGATTACTTACCTACTTATAAGCTAGAGTGTAAATTATGAAGTAGAAATATTTTACAAAATACTGTTCTGAAAATGAGTGTTTTACATTATAATATTTTATCATTTTAGTTGAATTCTAGTAGAAACTGGGACCTTTGCTGAGAATGGACTTTCAATTCACCCAGGCTTAACTAGAGTTACTTCCAGTAACCCAAGAGATAGAAATCCTTTGAATAAGTCCTTTTGTTTAAGGAAATGGAATTTTCACTTAAACTCACCTGTGTGCACAGAATAGCTTTTTGTATGTTAAACAGAATTTACTATGAGTTGATAGGTATATCACCCAGAGTTCAGATACTTCAAAGACTTCTCACAACTTGAGGAACAACTGAAGAATTTTAATGTTGGGAAGTCAGAATATCCATCCATCCATGGATGGATAGTCCTATCATTGATATAAACATCTTGCAGTGGTTCCTTTACTATTAAAAGCAAAGGAACGTACCAATTACTTAACTTTTGGCTAAAAAATGGACTATATGTAATTTGTTATTTATTTTAAAATGAATTTTAAAAGAAAAATTGGCATTGGAAAACAAAATGTTAAGAAAGTTATATTCAAATACATTATTTGGTAGTATTTTAATATAGAAATTTCCTTGGATATAATTTTCTTATGTAGGCATTATAGGATCTCGGAAAAATAAAGAGTTGACTTTCCCTTTATTGGTGACTGGTATTTAGAATTATTTCAGAAGTATTTAAAGCTACTGATGCCTGTGCTTCATCATCACAGTCTAATCTGACAGGACTAAGTGAGCCAGATATTCCTACGTTTAAGGGATTCTAATTTACAGTTGCTATAGAATAAAGACCAAGTAAATCAACGCAAATTATTCTGCGATGGGCTGACAGATCTGGCTTCATGAGAATGTTATAGACCAGACTCTAAGGGAAATGACTAAACAGACTCCATTTTGTTCTGAGACTCTATGTTATGTAGGAAATAAGCTTCTCCCATGGGAACATCCTGTCTCTGTACCCATTATCAGTTACTTAGCGTGACATGTTTAACAATACAAAATGACAATTCTTATGTAATGAAAAATTGCTCTCTTTTGATTACTATTGCTCCCAAACAATATACCATGTAAATGGTGATTGTGTGGATGTTAGTAACCATTCTTTAGTTTGTACCTAGGTAAGTGTCGTTTTGACCCCCTTCCCCCTCTGCTGATCATCTCATGATGTTAGTTTGTAATTTTTGAATCATAGCAACAGGCACTTAGGACTGATGTGATTTTTGGTATAAGAACCCCTACAACCCTATAGTCGGGGCTATTCTCCCAATAGTCATTTTTGGGGGCATTGTGTGAGACAGTCAGCCAGCTGGCTTAATAAAGACTCTCAAATTTGGACTTCTCAGTGATGATCAGTCTGTTCTTAAGTTGTGCCCCATAACAATTCCAATGTTCATTCCTTTGCAAACTTTTACTTATCTATTTCATAAAATTATTGTACTTTGATTTATGACTAGAGATTTCCATAAAACATGTAAAAATTGCTTCTATTAATGTACTATTATTGCTGCTATATTGACTATAAAATTATTTCAGTTTTCATGGGACAAAAAAGAAAATTGATGAATTTGTAATATATTTGACTTAGATATGGAGCAAATATTTCTTCTGAGTTTTATAGCTATTCATTTATTAAGCTTCTAAACTATGTGTTATATTAACATTTCCTTCATTAGAACTAAAATTAAAAAGCAGAAAAGTAAAATTTGCAAATGTAATTAGTTAGCAGTAGTCAGCCATAATTGTGCTAACCTTTATGCACTATTTTAATAACAAATGCCTCTTTTTTCTCTTTGCAGTGAAAAGTTTTAACTGTATGTAGCCTTCATTCTGTAGGTAACTATAAACTTCTGTACTGTTCTGTTCTACAATGAAATGGACCCATGCATGCTGTGTGCATGTATAGATATGCAAAACTGGATCCCATTATTATGCATAATAAATAATTTTTAAAAATTCTGTACAACCCAGTGTCACCAAAAGAGCGTATTGCTTTATATAACTGTGTTGAAGCAAGGGGCAATAGTGTCCAACACTATATATTAATTATATAATAGTGTACAACACATATATTTTCTCCAATTACATTTTCATTTCATTTATATTTTCTCTTAAATAGTCATGGTATTCTTATATGAAGACCAAATGCCTCTTATTTGAATATATTTAGCTTAGTATCCTATCAGAGTACATTTTACATTGAAATATTTTGATAATTAAAGTTTCAATGGGTGATTTCTTAAATTTATGAACTACATTATCATTTTATGTACACTTTAATTTACAACCTGAATTAGTAGCTTGTATTATTGTCATTAAGAAAAATAGAAAAAAAATACTAGCAATTATAAACAGTATGAGTTGATGTAAGCATTTTTGTTAGCCCTGAAGCAGTTCTGATAGTTTTATTGTCTTAATCAACTTAGTCAACTCTCTTTATTGCTCTTTGGAGGTGGTACTTTTGAACACATGCTGGGTGTTAGTTCACTGGTGCCAAATTAAAAATGATAATTCTCATGCGTGAAATAACTGTATGGACTAATGACCAAATATCTTTATAATGTGAGCCACTGTGGCAGCAGGTGGCCAAACAATTAGACACAATAATATAATATATCCCTAAAGTAAAGATAAAATAAAGACACTCATGGTACAACCAAAGCAAAGACATTAGAAAAAGAATAAAATACATATTTCAATAATTAAAATGTGCCAAAGATTTAATATTTGATTGTAGTTAGTAGTAGAAGATCTCTTATCCTAAATGTTCAATTACATAGGTTTTCAAATAATATGTACTTATTGTGAGTATCATAAAAACATAAATATGGTTAAAGAATCAAAATTACCCAAGCTCTTGAATTTTTAGTCATTTTTCAGGAGATTTAACTTGAGTAAGAATACCTTTGTGAAGAAAAAAGCCCGGAAATTAAGAATTGTTATGGAAAATAAACTTTTGGAAGTATTTCGGAGACAGACAAAGCACAGATCATGAAATGTCTCATATACAAACTTTGACAGCTTCTTGAAAGTAGAGTCACATATAGAAATCATTATTGAAGAAATATGGAGGGTGAAGGCAATTAGCAATAGGAAGACAATCAGATGCATTAGGAGTCTCCTGTAATGATCCAGGTGAAGTTTTGCAATGAATGTAGATCAGAGACCATTTTATACTACTACTGAGGAGATTAAATTTCACTGTAAATTACCTTATGAGATGTACCTAAGTCTATAGCAAGTTAGAGGAAGTGTAAAAGAAAAGCTGTTATGAGGCCTGAGATAGTAACCTGAATACTTCTGTGAATGGTGATCTCTCTAATTAATCAAGTACTACAAAAAGAGAAACAGTTATTGAAGCTAAGAAGTAATATCATTTAAAATCTTGCTTCTCCAGGGTTTCTAATGACCAGTGGTTTGGGCATCACTTGGAAGTGCCCAATTTCAGAATCCCCTATGATTGATTGAATATGTATTTTTTCAGAATCCCTAGATGTTCTCAATACATATGTTTTATTGATTTTTTTTTTCATTGCTAAGGTCACAATATCCCACAAGAGCAACTTACAGGAGGAAATGTTGATTTTGATCCATAGTTTCAGAGGTTCAGTCCACAGCCACCCGACTCCATAACCCTGGGCCCAAGTTGAGGGAGCACATCATGGTAAAAAGACATGGCAAAAAACACAACCCAAGACATGGTAACCAGAAAGCAAAGAGAGCTCTGTGTACCAGAGACAAAATATAAATCCCATAAGCACACCTCCGGTGACCTATTTCCTCCAGCCACACCCTACCTGCCTATATTCACCACTCAGTAAAATAATCCTGTTAATTTATCCATCCATCATATGGATCACTGCACTGACCAGGTTACAGCTCTCATAATCGAATCACTCCAGGCTGAACATCCTTGCTTTGCCTCACACATAAGATTTTGGGAGATATCTCATATCTAAACCATAACAGCAGGCATATAATTTCAAACATCTTAACATTTGAGATAACACATAAGGATAAACACATCACTAGGTTGGTGCTAAAGTCAGAAATGTAAATATGAATACCAGTAAAGAGTCACAGAGTGAAAGTATAAATTTAAGAAATATCACAAGATATAGCCATGGCTGAAAATAAAATTTTCTAAAGAAAATGTATAGAGAAAGAAAAATAACTTGTGGAACATCAACATGCAAACAAAAGTTAGATGAATGCGGGATGAAGTTAAAAAGAGTTTCTGAAAGGAAATTTAGGCCAAAATAATGCCATTCATTTCATGGTGTGGGGAGGGTATATTTTTAGAAGACTGATCTTTTCATGAAGAAAGGTAGAAAAATGGTTCACCGACTTTGGCCAACGGAAAGTTATTGGTGCCACAATGCAGGCATTTTCAGCGAAACCAGGAAGTCATAAGATAGACCACCACAGGTTGAATGATTAGCAGGTAAATAAAAGAAGACAGCAAATACATAACAACTTTTCAAAAACACTCATTTGTGACTTACAGAGGTGACATTGGATTGTTGCTAAGGTGTAGAAGGCAGATGTAAAATATTTTTCCCCAAAAAAGATCCCCACTCTTGTATAATATATTCCCCTTGAGCATAGACTAGCATTATTGATTGGCTTTTAATTAATCAAACTTGGCTCAAGACATTAGATGTCACTTCGAAGATTAGAATACAAAAGGACTGTGTCTTTCATATTAGGCATTCTCTCCTGTTCTCTTGTTCATTCACTTCATGGTAATCCACTTGTCACTTTGTATGCTGTTCTGTGCAAAAACCTAAGTGACAAGAAACGGCCAGGAAGGATTAATGCCACAGTCAAATGGTTGTGCTCAAAAAGACAGTCAACTGCAGTGGAGCTTGAGATAACCCCAAGCCCCAGCTGACAGCTTAACCACAGACAAAACTGCCAAGGTACACCCAGATCCTAACCCACCCAAATTTCCAGGTAAGTATTTTATTGAGCCAGTAAGTTTGGGAATATTTTTTATGCTACAAAAGTAATAAAAAGTAGATACCAAAGTAGATTTTGGTATCTAGATTTGGGCTGCTTCCGTATAATGTGTATAATGTATTAGAACCAATCAGTGTACACTGAGGAGAGCAATTATGAATGCTTAAGGTATATTAAACTCACTATTCATGAAGTTTGGGGCTTTAAGGAGCCTGTGGATGAGTTAAGAAAATATTGAAACTGACTAGAAGGTCATTGCTATGTAGAAGAAAAACTTTAATAAACACTGTCATCTGTGATTATGCAGAAAGCAGATTGTGTGCTTAATGATCTGAAAGATCTACTTAAGGAGATTATGAAGCATAGAATTAGAAATGTTACCTGGCTTATTCTTGCTACTTAGAGTAAAATTTGAAAGAAAGGAGATAACCTGAGGGAGGTACAACTTAAAAATAACAAAACTAGGAATTGACAGTGTTATAAAAATTGAGTTAAAATTAGATGCTAAAATTAGGAAATGACTTCAAAAGATCAAATCCAGAGCCCTACTAGAAAAATAAGGCATGAACCTAACACTGAAAGAGAAAAAAAGTAAACTGTAAAGTTTCTTCTCTTGTTTGAATCTTCGGAAAATCAAAGCTGGTGTGATGGCTAATTTTATGTGTCAGCTTTGAGGACGTGTTTTGATAAGACTAATATTTTAATTGATAAACTTTGAGTGAGCCTATTTCCCTTCTTAATGAATGTGGGCCTCATTCAATCAGTTGGAAGACTGAGTAGAACAAAAGGTTTTTTATTTCTTGTAAAAAGGGATTCCTTGAAACGCTGCCTTCACATTTTGCTTGCACAATTTTTCTCCCAGCCTGCCAGCACAGACTGCCAATTTTGGACTCACCATCCTCTATAACTATGTCATCCATTCCCATATTTTAAAAAAATCTCTATAAATTTTTCTCATCCTATTAGTTTTCTATCTCTGGGAAATTCTGACTAATATAGGTGGTACCTTGGAGTACTATTCGGTCATGAAAAAGACCTCTTAAAGGAATTAAAGTTGTTCTACATAAATCCTTTCAATCAAATGGTAGTATCTCTATGAAATGTAAGTCATTCCCTCAACCTTCAACAGGAACCAAAGGTAGTAGGGATAAAAGATATAAGGAACATACAATGGACATACTTACGAGGTTTTTGTTTTTCATTTCCTAATCCCTCCTGGTTTCTGGTAACCACCATTCCCTAAGATATATTTTGGTATTGTCTTTTCACTAATGAAGCAAATTCTAAGAAGGTATATCAAAACCCCAAAAAGTTGCAAGAGTGAATTGAAAAGAGACACTTGTGCTCCTTAAGCTTGTATGGTTAGAAAGTTGAATGTGAAAACAGCTCACCTAAAAATGGCTTGTGAAGTTTTTAAGATAGAAAAGATGACTCTGATAGTAGCACCAAGAGGGAAAAAAATTAAAAAGAAAAAAAATGTAAAAGGAAAAACGATTCCAAACAAGTGGAAATAGTGTTATATCCAATGCATGTAATAAATTCTTCTTTTGGCCATAGAAAAATAAAGTTGCTATGAACATTCATGTGCAAATAAAAAAAAAAAAAAGATAGAGCTAACTTGGAAGCCAGTCCTTAATTGATCCAAAGAAGGTACCTATTGCCTCTTGTGCAGGTTCACTGCAACCTCTGCAGAGACACTCTTCGAGAGACACCGCTCCAAGACACACTGGATTTCTGACTCAGAAGAAATGAAATGAATTGCTGTTGTTTTATGTATTTAGGTGTTTGAACAATAGAGAAATTCTGGTTAAAGAGGACATATAGATGTTAAACAACATATCCATGCAGATGGGAGTTTAAAAGTTGGCTTTGGTTAGCAAATGTGATAGTACTTGCCAGAGGTAAAAAGTACATACATTATATTAACTTGAGGGCAGAGAGGAAGATATTTTTAGTAAATTATTTTCTTGAGAAAATAAAAGTAAAGGATTTCTGCTTAGAATAATGAATTTGACTTTTAATAAAATATATCTGAAGGAGATTTGGGAATGATCAAACCAGGCAACAGAAAAGAAATCGTCAGAAAGTTCTGATAAGACAGAAATTAGGACCCATATATCTGTACTGTAGGATTGGTCAAATAGAGATATTCAAATAAAAGATTTGCTTTGGTATGAGAGAGAAGAGTGAGTGTGATTGATGCTGTTTTCAGAGTAGAGGAATCAGAAAGAAGAGTGACCCAAAGACTTCTGAACATGAATTGCCAAGCAAATATTGAAGCAATGAATAATGGGATCTAGAATAGAATTTTACAAATGCATAAAATCCTGATCTCAGCAGACAAAGAGAAAAAGATGGCTCTAACATCTGATATCTCCAGTTCAGGACAAAGGATGAAGAGAAAATGTGATTGAAGAGTAAAATGTTGAATTTCAAACTTTCAGAATTTGAAGTACATGGCTTAGCCATTTCGATGGCTTAATAAAAAGAGAAGCACCGTTTAATATTAAGGTATTAGTGAAGCATTGATTGAGTAATAGATGTCCAATCTCAGAGTTTAAAGTATATGTAGATTAATAGTTCTGGATATATGAACTGCATTGTTAATATACAGAGAAGAAGCACATTCCGAGGAAAATAGTTCTAAATATTAACGAGAAAAGGAAGTTGCCTAGAAACTAAAACACCAACATTTAATAAACCTTATGCATGTAGTTATTTTGAAACATAATTTAACATTCTATCATAAAAGTGAGAGAGATTCAGAGGATTTGGAAAATGAAGAATTTAAAAACAATAACTATTATCACCTATTATCTCATTATTCAGAGATAAAGATTCTCAATGTTATGAAATATGTTTCTTAGCATTTTATGCACTCAAACCCAAAAATGCACATATATTTACAAATTGCTGTTGCATAAACAGTTTGATATTCTGCTTTAAATCATAAAGTAGGCAGTGAAATAAAAAATTAGATTATTAAATTATCATTGATATTTTCCTATAGTGTATACACTTTAATTATTTCTAAACATTTCATAGTATAGGTTTATTTTAGTTCATATAATTATTCTAACTTATCAGAAAATAAATGACTTCTATTATTTGTTTAACAAGAGTAATATAGTGAACATCCTAACACATATTTGGGTATTGTAGTAATTATCCTTTTAGGCTAAATAGTGGAAATGTGTTTGTGAGGTTTAAGGATATGATTTTTTTTAGCTTGAAATGAAAATATATGTTGTAAAAGTTGTTTCTATGAAAGTTTTTTGAATAAAATTTGAGCTTCCTACTTTATAATAGTGATTTTTCTCAATTGGTTAAGAACTTTACTGAATACAGTAGGAATCCTATTATCTATGTAGAAATCCTATTATCTGGCAAAATAATTACCAGTAGTTTTTAGGTAAAAAGGAAAAAAAAATAAGTGGGAGTCATGGGATAATTGAACTTAGTTTAACTCTACTAAAGTTTAATTCAAAACATGAATTTTTATAAAATTTTGAAACACAGGGTACCTGATGTCTTGCTGTGTAGTGCTGAGACTTGACTTCTGCAGAGCAAACTATTGGAGGGCAAAATGATCGCAACAGCTGACAATACTGGAACACTACAAGCATTTGCAGGAACCCACCTAAGAATTTAAACACATGTGAGTTCTGCCTAACTTTAACTTCAGTGATGCCCTGCAGGAGGTACTGACAGATGCCTCATCTAGGAGCTAAGCCTGCACTGGGCCCAGGATTAGGGTCTCAAAGAGGAGTGGAAGAAGGATGGAGTGGGTGAAGGGCCAGTGGCTACATTATGACAATACTACAGGTCACTTGGTGCCTAAGAACAAAAATCAGACACAGGCGTCCCTGGTGACCCTGATAATTTTGGGGAATCTATTCAGTCTGGCAAAATTGACACATTACAAAGTCACCACATGCAACATAGAGCTTTACTTTGAGAATATACTGTATCCTTAACATCAGCTTTCTTGCACAAAGCACATCATTTTGATGTATAATTTTGGATAAAGGAGAGGAAGTACTTAACTGCACTTAAAATACTTTGAAAAATAAAAACAGATACTGTATAATCTAACCATTCCACTTCTTGGTATACATTCAAAGGAAATGCAATCTGCATGTTAAAGAGATGACTACGTTCCTGTATTTAGTTCAACACTATTCACAATTAACCAAGATATGGACTAAACCTTTAACCCATCAGCGGATTGTTGGCTAAAGCAAATGTGGTGTGTACACAGTGGTATAGTATTTGATCATAAAAAGGATGGAATTCTGACATTTGAAACAACATGTATGAGTTTGGAGGGTATTATTTTAAAGGC
Source organism: Sciurus vulgaris (assembly GCF_902686455.1). Lineage (NCBI taxonomy): Eukaryota > Metazoa > Chordata > Mammalia > Rodentia > Sciuridae > Sciurus > Sciurus vulgaris. The sequence continues at coordinate 120,624,481 of NC_136469.1, read as the reverse complement.
AATGAACAAACACAGAAAGAAAAACATCACGTGATTTTATTGGTATGTAAATCTAAAAAAATTGATCTTGGGGAAGTCAAAATGCCATAGTGGTTATCAGAGGCTGAGGGGTGAAGGAGGAGGCAGATAGAGAGAGGTAGGTTGATGGGTATGAGATTAGACTTATGTAGGAGGAATAAGTTTTACTGTCCTAGTAAAGTAACTGTACTTAACAATAATACATTTAATATTTCAGATCACTAGAAGGGAAGATTTTCAATGTCCTCACAATTAAGGTGATGGATATCCTAATTATCTGCTTGATGATTAGACAATGCATACATGTACTGAAACATCCCATTACATGCAGAATCATGTACAGTTATTATGTATCAGAAAAATAAATATATAATTTGGATCCAGACTATTTTTAAACTTTTTAAAAAATATGTATTGCACAATATTCTACAACCCTCTTGTGTCCCCATGGCAGAAATGATTTTTTTTTTAATTGTCAATATTAGGTTTAGGAAAGCACTCAATTTTGTTTTCACAGAAACAACAATGCTGTTTCTTCTTCACTGACATTTTACAGAACTAGTTCATAGTTCAATAAATGAACAGATTATTTTTAAGAGTGTATAATCATTCTAAACACATTCAGGAACAATAAAGTAGAATGTTGTTAAACACACAAATGTTTTGATGGGAGGAAATGTTCATGACTATAATTGAGAGTAACCTTATCACCAATTTCCTGCCTGCCTTGTACAACCATAGTCAATGTGCTTTGTGAATGAAAAGGCAACATCAGATAGAGTGTTATACCTGTGGTACAGAGATTCATCAAGAGAATAACTTAAAATTTATACAACCTTCTGCAACATATATACATACCTATGTTTAAGGTCGCATGTGTATATACACATACGTGCAGGCTGATAGCAATGTAAAAATAAGGGCTCTGAAGTGCATGCACAGTTACATAACAGGCATAGGCTGAAGCCAATTCATATGGGCTTACAAAAGCAAATTTGTGTGCATTTTTGCCAAAATCAAGATTAACTAGCATCATGTTGATAGCTTGAGATGCCATGTGGGAACTTTTACACCATGAAATAGATATGCAATTCCAATAGGAGCTCTTGGACTGGTAGGTAACAGAAGAGAAAAAGCCAGCTCAGGCATTTACAATATATGCATAGATAGGTATATAAGCACATATACCATGCATATATACATACAAATATTTAGAAATATCTCACTATATATGAAACATTCATTATTTTAAACCTCTTCCTGGTAAAATATGTTTAATTGTTCTAAGTTATATGTATTTTTGTGTCTATGTCTCAAAGGATTACATAGGGCTTATATAATTAATTGGTATTTTATCATTGTAATTGTTTAATTTTGTTTCACCTTCATGGTAAATAATGTTTTATGAATAGTCTTATTTTTGATGTATCTTATGCAATATGTATGTGGTCTATATTTAATAATTCTAGTTTTGTTAAATTTTTAGTTTGTTTCCATTTACTTATTACAAACTATGGTATAATGAATATATTATTAATATGTATTTATCTGTGCATATGAGAATGTAACTGAAGGACAGATTTAAGCAAATGTATTTAAAAAAGTAGAATATAGTTCAAAGATATTTCCATTTTAAATCTTATTACATAATGCTAGTTTAGGTCTGAAAATGTATTAACAGACAGTATTGCAAGAGTGGATATTTAAAGTTATGGTCAAAGGATAGTTCAGGCACAGGTAAGGGCTGCAGAGTCAAGACCCCCAGACTCTGGGAGTTGGGTGGAAGCAGGCTTCTGGTGAGCAGCTTGCAAACTCATTTATTGCGGGAACAGGTATACATCTTATAAGTTTCTTGCCCAATCACAATGTGCCACGGGGGATCAGACCACCAGGCCCCTAAACAGTTTCCCTTGGTAACAGTAGGTCAACTTGGAGCAGTTGTTTACTTTCCTAGGTGGCCAGAGTGGAATGCTCCTCTCTGCAAGTTTACACACTTGAGACATTAACTGCTTCGAGCCAAGAACTAGGATCTCTCCCAACAGATATTAGTCTCATATTTATTTTCTATGCAAACTTCAACTTACTGTTATAATGAATATTTATTTATTACTTGCTGTAATATGCAATAAAAAGATTGTTAGAAAACATAGAATGAGTTTAGATTATTGTAGTGTCAGGATGATAACAAAGTTAAATTAAAAAAATTAAAATATATATTATGTAATACAAGTAAAGAATTAAGTTGTGGTAATTTACAGTAAGATAATGGCTACTTTAAATTGGTGATCTCCTAAAACATGAATGATAAGAACTACTGAAACAAGCATAGTAGAAGGAATCTTTCTATCTAGAATCCCTAATATTAAAATTAAAAAGCCAATTTATATGTTAAAGAAATAATAGGGTGAATTTTACTAGAATAGTAAGATTGAATTAAAAACTAATACATTAAGTCAGAGGAGCAAATATGAACAGAATCACATTGGGTATATATTTAATCTGAAATGTTTTTGAAGATACATACAAAATTTATTTTCTTGGAAAATTTGTACAATGTGACACTTGCTTTAGTTAGCTCAGGGTATCTCTATCAAATAAAACCTCAATAAAATTGATTTGAACCCTAATGCACAATATGCACATTATTCTATCTTCTTTCCAAAACATTAGTTGGAACTTCATGGATTGAGGGCTAAGTAACTGTTGTCTGTGACTCAGTGTTTGAATTATCTTTTCATTTTCTGCTCAGCAATATTTTTTCTTTTTATGTTTAATGAAAAATTGTTCCTTGTAATAATGCAATCATGGGATACTGCATCCTTGTTATACATGGTTGTGATAGGTTCAAAAAATAATGTTGGTTGAGGAGGAAAGACAAGGAAGCAGTATTTTGAATTCTCAGCTAAGTTGAAATATTTTACATCGCACTATAAAACTGTCACTCCATAGTGTTGTTTGCATATACGATCTCTTCTTTCACCTTTTCTTAAAAGCCTGTTCACTCTTCAGAAATAAAAAGAACAAAACAAATTTCTCCCACTTATGTATGCATAGATATTTCTTGGATGTTTCTGCTGGGGTTTTATTACTGTTTTATATATATTATCTAGTACTTTTACATTTTCTTTCATATGTATGTTAAATCCATTACTGCTTTTAATAAGTTTAACCCAAGTAAAGAATGAGTAACAAGGGGAGTGTGGTGAGACTCTATGTTCAATCTGATTATTTGTATATATTTAAAAATTGAATAAAAAGACACTCAACAGAACATAACATATGGTGGGGATATTTTTGATATTTCCAGAAAATAGCTTGTGGAATCAGACAAATGACTACTCTATTTCTAGTTATGCTGCATTTATATGTAGTAAATACCAAAAAAAAAAAAAAAAAAAAAAATCCTCAAAGCAATTTCAAATCAAAATAAGTAAACAATGCATCTTTAAAAATTAAATAACTAAATTTGGAGAGGAAGTTTCCTCTTTCTGGATTCATGTTTTACTAAAATCAACATGAGGCAAGAACTTAAATTGAAGTGATTACTTTTAATGATGACCAGGGAGCAGAGGTGAAGGTTTGGGAAGAGACATACAACTCACTAGAAGTGTAGTTGTTTAAGTAACTGCTCTGTTCATTTCCTAATTTTAGCAACCAAATGGAATATCCAATTGACACACAATCTGGGAGAGGAAAATCATGTCGTAAATGTACCTAAACCAAAGAACTCAGCTATAACCTTGGAAAATATCACCCAAGGAAGAGACTAACTAACAAATTCTCTCAAACCTTTCTGCTGAAATAGAATAACTAAGGGCTATGAGAGAGAATAACAAGGAGTTCCAAACAAAATCTTCTGAATGCATAAATTTAGAAGAAAAATGGCCATGCACTTACAAAATCAGCAAGCTTTATTTTTATTAATTTACATATACATTAATGATTTTTTTTTGCAGGTGTTTAAGAGTGAAATGATGCACAGAAACTATTTTAGAATTTGGTGTTAGGAAACAAAAACATCTCCACTGAAATTCTCGTTGACTTCTCATGCTCAAAAAATATTTCTTTTCAAATTTCAGACGTGCCTCTCTTCTGAAATGACCACTTCTAAAATAACAAATGGAGAAAATCTTATGCTTTTTCTTTTACAAGTCTTCCACTTTAAGTTTCCTCTTTGATGCTATTTAAAATTTTATTTGGAAAATAATGATAATGACTCTTTTTTTCATTTACAATACCAATTTGCCATAGGCGAAATTTACCTATTAGGCTCAACCTTCCACGTGTACAAGGTAAGCATGGAACACGTATGTACATGTAAACGGCTGGGTATATATATTCATGACTGTTTTTTAGTTGTTGTTTAGACAAAACTGAAAAATAAAAGGCTTTAAAAAATAACATTCCTTTCATAAAGATAGGTGCTGGTCACTATACTTTTGAATATGCTAAGTGTACTGTTATGAACTACAATTTTACTTTCTACTGCTGAAGAAGTATAATTCTTCATGCCCTCACTCCCCAAACACACACACACACACACACACACACACACACAGATAACATGTTTCATGTGTGTATTCATAGCTTCATTAATTCAGGCATTGGAATTGTTTTCACAGTCATGTATTACTGGTGATATTTCAAATGTAGATAGCAAATCAACATCTGTTTTAATTGCTTGAACTTCCTATGGATAGTTTAAAAAATCTTACATCTGCACAGGATATTTTCAGTTACAGTAAAGTTGGGCATGCAGGACAGAGGTGTTCAGCTGCTTACAATTTTACACAAATGTGGGGATGGGAGCCCGAGGCAATGTGAATAGCAGCTCTTCAAACTTCAAAGGATCTATGAAGGATTCTTGCTCAGCTCTTGCCATCCTGAATTGGCCTATGCTTGGGGAGCAATTAAAATTAAATAGCCTCTGAACAGCAAAAACTGAAACGCTCTAGTTCTGAGTATGAACATACTCTATCACAGTTGTAGCAAAGGAGAAATGTTAGGAGAGAGAAATAACAGCAAAGGCGAGGGATATGATGTTTTATATTCAGACTGCACAGATTCCAGACAACATTAATTAATCCTTTCAACATATTATGCTCTTGTTATAGTTCTTAATTTCAGCAGGCAGCACTGTAAAGAAATCTTCTAGAATTATTCACAAAAGTATAAGTTATGTACTCAAGGTGAAATGGAATCTCACTTTTCTGAGATTATAGATATAAGTTACCATGGATGATGAACATGATTTTTAGCCCCCAAATCACCTTTTTAAAAAATATTATCCTAATGTATGCAATTTTTCATTGTATTTGGCTTAAGCTAAATTACAGGGAAAAGTCAATTTGAAGTTTGGAATTAACTGTTCACCATTGAGACTTCTATCACTATGACAATAAAGTATTTAATATTCTTTGGGACTCCCCTCAAAATTGCTTCCTTTTCTCCATTCCTTACCTCTCTGGGAGTGAAGTTTTGTTCAATATAATTGAAAATAAATGGTGCAAATTCAATGAGTTTGTGTTAAATGCTTAGTAAAGTATCTAGTACAGAACAATCATTTTATAAATATATTCAAATACTTAGGATATACATTTCTATATAGTCATTATTCACAGTTTTATGACAATTTTTATAGTTTTAGTCATATTTTTCTAAAATTGTCATATTATTGCTTTTATGACTAGAGAATGTTTATTTATAAATTACTTTTACTTATTTATTTATTTTTGGACCCTATTGCTCAGGTTCTATTTGGAAAATGAGGGTCACTTCATAGAGGTGTTGTATAACTAAATATTGTAAGTCATTCAAAATATTTATTATTTCATACTAGTTGCTCAATAAAATTCATCAATATGCTTAAGGATCTTTCCTCACTTATGCTCCCCAAAACAAATAAATTAGTAAGGAAAACATAGCAGTACTTTAAAATGAATTCTTTGGTTAAAGAAGACATTTATTTTGAGAAAAAATGCATATAAAATATGTATTTTTTAATTTAATGACAATCATCCTGAACTTCTTTCTATATGTATTGTCTGCTAAACTTGCCCTATTTACTATTATGGCTAAATATTCTGATAGTCTAATAAGGATTTAATTTGGAAACCCTCCTTTTATCTTTCTAATCATAATTGCACTACTTTTCTGTGTATTGAAAGAATGGACATTTTTTAAGCTGTCTGTTTTATCTCAACTCCCTAAGGTTTCCCTCCCAGTAATGGGAACAAAGCCCTTAAAGCTGTTCTCTGTTCCCAAACAGAGAGTAAAAGAGTAAATTGAGCCTGATAGCCAGATAGTGCTCAAACAGTAGGATTACCAGAAACTATTGACCAGAATCTACAGCCTGTTGTAAAACATTGTGAAACATGTTGTCAGCAAACCCAGACCCCCTTTGAAACTTCCTGGCAGCTTTGTCCCCCTCTTCCCCCTTTCATGTGTGACCCCTCCCGATGTGTGGTTTCTGCCTTTATAAACCTACAAGATTTTCTGCTAGGGACTCGACTCCTGGAGTTGGGTCCCAGCGCGCTGGAATAAACACCTCTTGCGGTTTGCATCAAGTGACGCCTCCTGCGGTTGATTGGGGTTGCCGTCCATCCATGGGACAGAGTTGGGGTTTCCTTTTTGGGGGCCTTACATTTGGGGGCTCGTCCGGGATAAGATGGCCCCCCCTCATCCGCGGAGTCGACCTTGGAGGTAAGAAGGGGTACCCCGAAGGTGTCTTTCTTTGTCTTGTGTTTTGTTAGTTGGTCTGGTTCTGTGAGCGCGCTTTCGGTTTCGGTGGCAGCCGTTTGGTGACTCGTGAGAGTGGCCGAACAGTGGCCGGCAGAAGTGCCTGGGGGGCCACAGGTTGCAGCCCTGGGGGACGCCCTAAGGGTGGAAGGAGAGCCAGGGACGCCTGGTAGTCTCCGTCGGTAAGGGTGCTGATGGGGTTCAATTGGTGGATCAGAGATTGGCGCCCGTCTGTATCTGGTTCTGTTGTGTGTTTGTGGCGGAGGTGGAGGAAGGGTTGGAACAACTGGGGGGTTCTTGGCCCGGGCTACTCTCGGGTGGACCCCAAAGGTTCCTTCTCTGGACTCCCCCTCCCGACAGCCCTGAAGGGTAACTTAGCAAAGTAGCTTCAGTCTCAAAAGTAATGAAAAATAAGGTCTCATAATTTTAACATCCAACCTGTCCGGATGAGATGGCTAAAATGCCTTAGACACAGAGTTTCTGTTAAAACCTGTTAGATCCTTCCAGATCTCAGTCCAGGCTTACATTGAAATATAAATAAAAGAAGCCTAAAGGCTCAGTAGGAGACCGGTCTCAAACCCAGGGAAAGAAAAGGTAAAAAGAGTCTTTAAAACTCCAGCAAAGTAAATGCTATATTTTTAATTATATGTTTTTTTGAGCTCATGATTTTTTGATCAGTTCTATTTTTTATTCAACTAGAGTTTTTGAACATCTGTTACACTGCAATGGAGATTCACCTATAAAGTTACAAGGGCTTGATTTTGTGTTATTTGTATGTTGTGCTGTCTGATGTCATGTTTTGTCTGTATCAAAACTGAGCGCTCCTAAAATTAAAATTTAAAAATGGATCCAGATACTTTTAATTCACGTGATTTAAAAAGGTTCAAATTGGGTAAACTAATAAGAGTAAAATGTCTTTGAAAATAACTTGCAAGTCTCTAGGTGGTCAAGCTAATAAAATATTGATGTTAATAAAGTGTCTAATATCAATTGTTTCTAGGACTTTTCTTCAACAGGGAAGAGACAGCAAATACTGTTCAGGACACTTGTCTGATATCTTGGTTTTTTACAGAATAAGTGAATTAGAGTTAACATGTATGGGATTACTCTAATGTGTTTGTAGAGACATCTGATTAATTTACAAAGTTAAAATGCTAATTGTTAAATAACATCGAGTACTTTTAACTCCTTAAATTCCATGGGGTATCATACTTAAACATTATTGGTGTTTTCATAGGTTGGTAAATAAAAGGGTTTAAACTTGCTTTGTGTCATCACTAAACTAAAAACAAGGTTACTAAGAGTTATGTCCTAACAAGTGCAATTCTATATACAAAGGGTCCCAAAAGTTTCAACTGTGTTTCAATTAGAGTACTATAAACAACAGAATATTTAATCTTATTAAAATAGAGTAATTTATCTAAATTCAGAAATTTCATAAGAGTTGTTTCAGAATGTGAACAAAAAGGGGACAACTAATAGGAAAGAGAAAATAAAAGGTTCTGGGTATGGAAATATATTTAGTAAAAGGAAAAAGGAAATGTTTCTGGGTAAGAAAGTGCTTGTGTGATGAAATACATGAGGGTCTAAGTAAGTGCTAAGAAAGTCTGTGTAAGTAAAGGGCAAGTTTCAACAAGTTTGTGTGTAACTAAGTTGGTTATATGTATGTGAGACAGCTAAAACTATTGAAGGTTTTTCCTAAGGTGAAATACTAACGTTCTGATATAAACCAAAGTTTAATCTATATGGTAGAATGACATGGTAAAATGACAAGGATTTGAAACACTAATTTACTCTTAACTTTGTGTCTATTAAGTTTATTCTTTAGAACAATTAGTCTTAAAAATTGGGGTGTATACAATTATGGTTAAACAAATATTATAGAGTATTGTACTTTGTTACAGAGTATACATTTCTCTTTAAAAACTCAATTTGGTAAGATAAAAGTGTCAAGGTATTTGTGAAATGGTCACTAGTTGTATATTAAATGTGTTCATATTTTTCAGGACCACAAGTTTTTAAAGCAAGGAATTTATTAAGCTCTGCTATTCTCCAGATTAAACTTGTCTGTAATGGTAATCTTAAACTTATAAAGAGTAAATTTTATTGGGGATTTATTTCTATCATTTAATGTTCTATTATAGGACCTGCTATCAATAGGGTATGTGTAAAATTTGTTACTTTTTACACTGAGATAAAGAATTTCAAATGTAAATGTATTTCTAAACATTAGAGTCTGATTTGTTTAAAGGTTAATATTATGAAATATGAAAGAAACACGAAAACATTTTGCCACTTAATCACACAAAAGGAAAGTTAAAAGCTCTCTCAGCCTTTCTTTGATTCATGTTTTAGATACTATGTTAAATTGTGTTAATTATAAAGTTTATATAGACTCAGGAAACAGTATATGTAAACTACTTAATGGTATTTAAGGAAAAGAAGCAAAGATCAACATCAGAATTAGAACACTTAAGATCTGTAAAGAGCCCTGCCTTACCTGAGATAAGGCTCTGCCTCCCATCTCACTGCATGTTAGAGTGACTCCAAAATAAGCCAGACTTCAGCTTATTTAAAGTTATAGTCAAAAGATTGGTTCTTGTTGTAAAAGTACTGTGATCTCAAATAGGGGATAGAATGTAGTTCTCAATCAAAATTCAAGATAGCTATTATACAAGCTGAATATATTTTTACTCTTGCTAATTTCATTTTGTAAAACTGTTACCTGTTAATGTTTTGCAGAAGTAGCTGCTCCAAGAACAAACAACCTAGGTAACTTGTGATAATAAGCCATCACCTATAGAATAGATAGTGGTAACTTCCAGTACTAATGCAGACTCTAGTTAGATAAAAGGGTAAAAAACTGTAAAGTTATGGACATTAAAGTTAAAGCCCATTACTCTTAATTTATGACTGGTGAGACTGGCTTGCTGGATAATTAAGATCAAACTTAGAAATTGGAGTTAAATACAGAGGTCAAGAAAAGTCCATATTTGGGTCTTGCCCTCAACGTTAGCCTGAACCCAGGGAGTAAGAGAACTTCTCTAAGGAGCGTTGCAACTCTGGGTCACACAACCTCCTGATCAAGGAGATTGTTGAGACTAGAGGATGAAAAATTATCCAGTGCATCTGCTGCAGAGGAGGGTCATGGAAAAGGGGAAACATCCCTTGATGTTTCTAAAGGAAGTCACCTCATCAAGAGACCCTGCCTAATCAAAGTCACTGGTGGAGCTAAGGAGCCGCTCTTAAGTTCTGTACGAGTGACCCCTGTGGGAACTCAGCTGACTCTTTAACAAGACAGAAACCAGGTCAATTTGACCAGCTTGATCTTAGATACCCAGCAAAACAGTTAAAACCAAAATATAGCCATTCTTGGGCATTTAAAGGAAATAATAATTAAATGTAACTTAAGATGTACACTTGTATTAGCCCACTAGAATAAAGGTTGGAAGCTACAAATGAAAGAAAGATTCTTCAGCAAATGTGCCTGATAACTATCAAGAGAAACTGCCAGAGTCAGAAGTTTTTAGTCAGTTTAAGACCTTCCTAAGCTACACAGGTAGACTTAATCTATGTTTGCTAGTATGATTATCTATTCCTAAGTAACAGAAGTATAGAGATCTCTACTAAACACAGGTTATACCAATAAAGGGATATTTTACAAAATCAGATGACATTAAGTAGCTTAACTATATTTTCTGGGGACATCTATGACAATGTTAAAGTCCCCAAATAAAGGCCTTGTTCTCTCCAGCCTTTGCTAGGCCTAGTTATGGGAACAATTTCTCAGTTCTTCCACATCTTGGTGAGAGATTAACTTCTGTCATTTTCATGATACTCAGTGGCATGTTTCAGATGCTGCAACATTTACTTTGTGCTAATCTCATTTCAGTACTCATGTCTTTTTGTTCTTCTATCATAGAAGCAGCCGCCCCCAGATGACTTTACAACCTGCTCTTCCCCAACCAGGCTTCTTCCTGGGACCCCTTGATTGACCCGACTTTTAGAAAAGGAACTCCAAGCTGCTTGCCCCACGCCACCCACTTCCAGCTCGAAGAAGCTAGAGCGGTCATCGACCTCCTTCCCCAGCAGCATGGAGTTCCTGAGATTAGAGGGGAAAATAAAGCCAGAATTGGGAACAGGTAGTTAGTGTAGAAATAGGGGATCGGGTCAAATCAAGGAAATGGCCATAAAATCATCTGCCTCTGGAAGTTGGAGACTGCCCCTGGAAGAATGGAATGTCAAGGATCTCCGGAGCCCATTGATTACCAAATTTACCTGCCTTTATCAAGGACTGTTTATCAAGGACTGCAAACAAGGGGCTGCTAATTGGTGGCCCGCCCCCTGGGCTCTTGCCTGCCTGAAATCACCTAGTCACCTTCATCAGGGAAAGAGTAAGTGCTGTACAGGTACTAATGCTTAGGCAACAATACCAGTCCCTCCGCCAAGGAAATAGCTTTGGAGAAGAGTATATAGAGACAGAAGTTCCATGATTAGAACTTACCAGAAAAGAAAATGGGGAAATGAAAGAATGGACATTTTTTAAGCTGTCTGTTTTATCTCAACTCCCTAAGGTTTCCCTCCCAGTAATGGGAACAAAGCCCTTAAAGCTGTTCTCTGTTCCCAAACAGAGAGTAAAAGAGTAAATTGAGCCTGATAGCCAGATAGTGCTCAAACAGTAGGATTACCAGAAACTATTGACCAGAATCTACAGCCTGTTGTAAAACATTGTGAAACATGTTGTCAGCAAACCCAGACCCCCTTTGAAACTTCCTGGCAGCTTTGTCCCCCTCTTCCCCCTTTCATGTGTGACCCCTCCCGATGTGTGGTTTCTGCCTTTATAAACCTACAAGATTTTCTGCTAGGGACTCGACTCCTCGAGTTGGGTCCCAGCGCGCTGGAATAAACACCTCTTGCGGTTTGCATCAAGTGACGCCTCCTGCGGTTGATTGGGGTTGCCGTCCATCCATGGGACAGAGTTGGGGTTTCCTTTTTGGGGGCCTTACAGTATCAGTTAACATTCCTAATGTTACTAAGAGCATAGTTAAAATTCAACTTGGAATCATATTTTACACCTTTAGTTAGTAGTCACTGTAAGTGGAAAGCTCTTTAAACAGTTTCATTTATTCTGTTTCCAAAATAATCTCTAGAGTTGCACAGAATAAAGTATTAAAATACACATGCGTGCACACACACACACACACACACACACACTCACAACTTTTGAAATTCTAAAAGGTACACAGATGCAGACAAACATGAATAATGCAAAGGCATCCTCTCTGGAGAAAAATGAGCATAAAAAACTGAAGTCAGTTGCCCCTAAGGAACAATAAAATGTAGGTAGCCTGAAATATGTAAATTAAATCATGTTCTAATATGCACTATACCCCCTAAAAGAACTAACTGAAGAAGAATTAGCTCTTTTAGTCCTCCAGGATACCATTTATTATGAACCCGAATTAAAAAACATACATATAAGATCATATATTGGAATACACGTATATATGCATATGAGTAGGTGTTTTATTTTTATATTGCTCTCCTAGCAAATTACCATAAGTTTAATTGTTTCAAAAATCCAAATTCATTGTATCATTTTGCAGGTCAGAAGTTGCAGTACAAATCTTAGTTCTTTTTTGTCAACCTGGTAAAGAAATCACATCAGGAGGTGAAGTCCCTGGGGCCAAAATTCAATCAAAGATGAATCTATCATCAAAGGCTCATCTTCATCTTAATAAACATATTCAATATTTTATGAAGTGTAAATTATATGATGGCAAATTGCTAAAAATTTACCATAAAATTTTATTAGAATTTATTCTAATCTGTTAAACTCAATTTATTGTAATCTATTAAACTCAATTCTTATCAGATTATTTGATTTAATTCTCACAATTTACTAAATGAATATTATTATAGACAGACCCTTTAATAATGATATTGTGCCTATTTAAAATGATTACCTATCTTGTCCAGTAATACAAAATTAGTACTTGCTTGAGATCATCCTGAATTTGACCTCAAGCTGTCTGATGTCAAAGCTCTAACTTCTAACAACTTCTAACGAATGTGATTTTTATTAATGTGTTAACAGAGCAACACTAACATCAACATTCTTTTATGTTAACTCAGGTCTAAACATGAAGAATTGAATCAATTTTTAAATTAATAGTTGATATGTCAATAGACATATATGAAGTGTTATATAAAGTGTAGTCCTGATTACAATTATATTCACATGCATCTGAAGTTATTCCTTTGAAATTTAATTTTAACCAAAGAAGCTTATTACTTTAAAGATAGTGCTATAAACTCACCAATAAAGTGCTTTAATCAATGTAACTTACAGTTTTTGTAAAACTAGAAATAAGTCCTAGAAAAACCCTTGAAAAAAATAAATGGAATGCTTGAAAGCATTCTTCTTGGCTTTATTTCTGAAGTATAACTGTGAAATTCAAAGAATCTTTTTGTAATTTTGTAAATATTCACAAATTTATTTTCTAATTTTTCTATACCTCTACTTTATTAGTTTCCATGAATCAGTACATTAGAATAGGGAATTTACTAGATAGAACAGTCAGCTTGTGGAATTTGTCTAGTAATTCTTGGTAAGTGCAGTTATATATCCTCCTTATATCACCAAGAACAAATTATTCTTTAATTTTATAACATTACCTATGTATTTTAAATGATATTCATTCATGATCCCAGAAGCTCGTTCATATATTTGAGGAAAAGAGAGTTTTTTAAATTAATTTATTCTACAAGTAATTTATCCTGCTGTTTGTCTGTTTTGATTTTACTCACTTTTATCCTTGAAAGTGACTGGGCAAATATATTCTCAAGCTTGTCTACCTTTGCCCTACACTTCAAATATATAGTCCTCTTATGCTGTCAGTTTTACCTCTGCATCCTTTTGAAATACATGGAGGGCCTTACCTCTCACATATCTGTGAACACAGTCAATGTCTGTCATTCTTGTTACTCACAACACAATGATATTGCTCAAGGGAGGTGGTAACACTGCTGCTCCTTGTTTTTTATCTGTCTGGCAGTAAGCAGCTCACAGAGAAGAGTTATGTTGCATTCCATTTGCTTGTCAGCTTTGTCACATCTTTTTCCTCTGGCTATATATTTTGTGATTATGTTTTCATCATTTTCTGCTGATTATATTAGGGAGTCTTTTGCACAGTGACAGTTTCTGTCTGACATTAATTTTAACCATGAATCTGAGTTTGGGGACAAGTAATAAAAATTTGGAGGAGAATATTGTCCTTTTCTGGTATACGATTCTCTTATGAATCAGAATCCATCACATAATTCAAAATGGCATAAAGTTATACATTGTATTTATTTAGATGGGGTTGTATGGTTTCAAAATGGGGTGTCCCCAGTAAACTGAGAGCTTCAAGTCAATCTGTAGACTGATTCATTTTATGGATGAATAATTCAATTGGATTACTGGGTGGGAACTGTAGGCAGTGAGGCATGGCTGGCGGAAGCAGGTCACTAGAGGCATTCCCTTGGGGATTTCATATCTTGTCCTTGAATCTTCTCTCTCTCTCTCTCTCTCTCTCTCTCTCTCTCTCTCTCTCTCTCTCTCTCTCTCTCTCTCTGCTCCTACTGTCATAAGCTAGGCAGTTTTCCTCCACCATAACTTTCATCGACCTCACCTCAGACACAGAATGGTGGAGTTGGCTAACCATGGACTAAAACCTCTGAAATCTTGGGCCAAAATAAACTTTTCCTCCCCTAAATTATGCTTTGTCCAGTACTTTTGTCACTATGATGAAAAGCTGACTATCACAGGGGTTTACAATACCGTATACACTATACAATTTTCAGTGTGTTAGTGCTAGATTTTTATGAACATATTTCCCCAATTTATGTATTACCTAACTTTGGATCAGCTTGTTCTTAGTGTATCCTAGACTACAATTAAGCTGAGTCAGTTATAAGAGAAGACAAATTGCTCAATTTGCGTTTTAGTCTATCAATAATTATATTAAACATTCCAAATATTCTAATTTATTAAAATATAAAGAGAAGTCAAACCATTCCATTCAAGAGATTCTAGAGTCAAATAAATGTGAGTGGGTTAGGAATTCATTTTAGATAAAATAAACATAATTTTAATGGGTTTGTCATGAAATGTGATTTTTAAATATATTATTTTTGCTCCTTTACTGAAATTTAAATTAAAAATATATTTTTATAAATTTTATAAATCTGAAAAGTAATATGTTCAAAACAAAACAAAAGAGTAACAGAAGGAAAAGTCTATTTCATATGACAGTAACCCCCTATAATTCTTGCCTAGATATGATGCTCATGTGTGTGTTATTTAAGTATTTACTTATATTGCTTCTTTTCTTCATTCCCCAATCTTTCTTGAATGGTAGGCATATCAAACAGTAGGGTTTCATATAGAATGATTACACCTTAATGTGATCATTGCTCAATGCTGGATTTCTTTCCTTAAGTGACACATTTTACTGAGTCTCTGGCTAAAACTATTTCAGTATTCTTTCCTGTTATCATGTACAAAGAGACTCTCGTGCTTGGAAAACCTGAGGTCTAAAATTTCTCTGCTCTATTTCCTTTCATTTTTTTCTAGGAAAATGAACAATTTTCTGAGTCAATCTTTTCTATATAATAATTTGCTTTAAATCGTGAAGAAAAAAAAAAAAACAGATGCAATAGTAAATACTGACTTTTTTCAATCACTTTCATAGAGACACAGCCTGGATAAGCACTGGTTTTGCCTTCCAAGACATCAGAGAAAATAGGTTTACCTCTTCCCCATCAAGGCCAGTGATTTCCCAAGTGCCTGTTGTCCAACTAACTACCCAGGTGATATCACTTGCTTTAGATTTTGTTTAGAGAACTCCTTTTCAAATTGCCAATTCTTATATTGATTAGTGTAGCCTTCACTGCTGCAAGAAAGAAACTGTCAATAGAAATTCATTTCTTACTAATATTTCTGACCAGCAGTTGCCTTGCCTCTACAAAATATTTTGGGAAGTCTGACTCCTTTTTATCATGGCTGTCTATCACTGTTATCACATACAATTCATGAGGAAGAGAGATCAAGGTGAAAGTGTACACACACAATGTACATATGCACATACACAAAGACACATCATAAGGGTCTTTGCCCAAACAGTTCCATTTCACATCTCACATCATCTGTTGCAAGCAACTGAGACATATAGAAGTTGGCTGAGCAGCTATTTCACGTTAATAATGTTTCAAGTGAAATAAGCCAATCCAAAAAACCAAAGACCTAATGTTTTCCTCGATAAGTGTATGATGATACATAATGGGGGTGGGGGGGGTTCGGGGGTGAGAGAAGAATGGAGGAACTTTACATAGAGGGAAATGAGAGGGGGAGGTATGAAAGATGGTGGAATGAGGCAGACTCATTACCCTATGTATATTTATGATTACATGAATGGTATGAATCTACATCGTGTACAACCATAGAAATGAAAATTTGTACCCCATTTGTATACAATGAATCAAAATGCAGTCCGTAAAAGTAAATAAATAAATAAATACATAATGTTTGTGTGTGAAAGGGTAAATGAAATGTTAATACATATGTAATTCTGCTTATGGCATAAATGACAGGGCAGATGGGAAGGGAGTTTATTTTACATTGTTCAGAAAATAATTAAGAGCATATTATGTGTGCTATTAAATAAACATATGCCAGACACGGACACAGTGGTGCACTCCTGTGATCCCAGAGGCTCAGGAGGCTGACGCAAGAAGGTCGTGAGTTCAAAGCCAGCCTCAGCGAGGCGTGATGCTAAGCAACTCAGCGAGACTCTGTCTCTAAATAAAATACAAAACAGGGCCGGGGATGTGACTCAGTGGTTGAGTGCCCCTGAGTTCAATCTCCCCCCATCAAAAAAAAAAAAAAAAAAAAAAAAACCCAAAAAAAAAAAAAAAAAAAAACCAGAATACATGAAATAAGAAAACTTTGTATTTATACACATAGATGAAATAGTTAAGCAAGGGAAAGGGCCCCAATTTAAAAGGTGGTTCAACGTGGTTCTAAAGCAATGTTATACAAACAAGTTATGATTCTTTGCTACTGTTCCTTATTATTACTATGAACAAAAATTTAGGAAGCTTTAATATGTGTTTATCTGGAGAGAAAGACAGTAGATCCCAATAGATTCTGAACACTGTTATACTTGAGGCTGAAAAAACAATAGCGGAAACATTAGCCATTAGAACCATCTCAGATATCTCTTAAATCTTCATCTTTTGCCATTCCTCCACATTCATACTTTGAACCTTTGACTTATTTTCTCCACTCACAGTCTCTTCTCCTTTGAATGATCTAATCTATAATACATTTTTGTTGCTACTCAAATCCATATTTCTTCTTCCAGATCCAGATCTTTGTATCTAATTTTTCACTACTACTATTATTGGTTATACTCGAAAGTATATTACTTCTTATTTCATAATGGAAAATATTCTAAAAGAAAGTAATGATAATGAATATTCTTCCTAGTGCTTCCTCTGTAAATATGGCAACATATTACTTAATAACATCTTACTTAATAACATCTCAAAAAATTCACCCAGAGCACCAACAATTAACTGAGCACCATCCTTCTTTGTTCTGCCACAAACCCTTCCCCACACCAAGAACCTGTTTGTATCCAGTAGAAACACTCATCATTTCTGAAATTTGGCCACTTCTTTCCCAAATGACCATTTTAGCTTAAATCTTTTATTTATTTTTTTTTTTTTTATCTTCCACAGATTGTACAAAAACTTCTGTGCCCATCTCCATGCTTAACCTACCTCCCCACCATTCTTCATGTTTCAGGCAGAGTGATTTTATAGTAGTGAATTAGGGCATCTTCCTATCTTCTTTGTTTAAAGCCCTTTAATCAATAAACAAATTTATGTCAAAACTACCTCAAAATATATTGAGATTAAAAAGAACCACATTATTTCCTTGCAACTGTGGGTCAGCAATTTGGACTGAGCTTCTCTGGATGGTTCTTTTATTTGTCAGATTTCTGACTGAATCTCTGGGTGGTTTTGGTGGATCTGGATGATTCAAAATGATCCATTTACATGTCTGCTAATTGGTTCTGACTTGAACAAACTTCTCTGTCCAGTAGCCATTCACCTTCCATTTAAATAGATTCAGCTTCTTCACATGGCCACCTCAGGGTGGCAAGAGAGTGATCAAAAAGTGTTAAGATTTCTTCAGGTCTAAACTTGGTGGTCACATTAGATCACATGACATGTTCTACTGCTGAAAGTAAGTCACATTACCACAAAGTTTTTTAGTAAAATAAAACTCACCTTTCCATAAAATCCATACAAAGTCACATTGCCAAGTATCATACAGAGAACAAATTTCCTTCTGGCCATCTTCACAACAAAAATGAATCAGAAAATAATACTAAAGGTTTTCTGCACCCCATGGCCTTAAGTTTCATTTCCTACCAGTTTCTATTTCATAATGTGTACTCCGCTCATTTTCCTCTAGCAAGAATTGCTAGCCCTCTAATTATTATGATTTGGATATAAGGCGTCCTAAAAAAATTCATGTGTGAGACAATATAGGAATGTTCAGAGGTGGAATGATTTGATTATGAGAACTATGATTTGATCAGTAGATTAACCTACTTGATATATTAATAATTTGAAAGGACTATTGCACTGAATGTTAACATAAGAATATAGGGAATGACTGGAAGAAGTAGGCCACTGGGGGTTGCATTTGGGGTTTATATATTGTTCTAGGCAGGTGGAAAGCTCTCTGCTTCCTGGTTGTATTGAACTGAACAGCTCTCCTCTGCCACACTCTTCCACCATGATGTTCTGATTCACCTCAGTCCCAGAGGTATAGATTGTGCCCACCATGAACTGAAACTTCTGAATCCAAAAGCCATAATAAACTTGTCTTTCTCTAACTTCTTCTTGTAGGACTTTTTTCTTTCTTTTTTTTTTTTTTTTTGGTCACAGTGAAGCAAAACTGACTAAAATTCCCATCAAATTATACTAACTTACAGCTTTCAGTTTCAACCTAAGAATCTTATTTCTGGTTTCATTTTGCAGGATCCCTTCTCCCACAAAGCTAACTTGTTTGATTTTGATCTGGTATTTGTAAGATGTAAGAACAGTCACTTCCTGTTTTCATTTTTCAACTGGCTAAACTCCTTCTCCCCCTAAAACTCTAATGAGCAATTATTTCTTCCAGACAACACCATTTACGCTGCCTCATTGTGTATTTTAATATATAGCTTCAATTTTGATTCCTGGCACTATCTACATGTTTCCTGAAGTTCATACATGGAACATTTACTCTAATTCTGCCCCTGTTATTTTAATAAAAAATGCCAACAGAATTATTTATTTTCAATGAAAAAGTACTATCAGTTGGTTTATAATACTTGTGACTCCTCTTATCACTATCTTTGGAATCCTAAAGTTTTCATGTCTATCAATATCAAGTTTTATTGTCTATCAATATTAACTTGGCATATACAGTTAGTGTTTTTAAAATTAAATTCTTATAGACTGACATTTGGCAATAATCAATCTCTTCTCTGGAAAGAAGAATGAGGTAATTCTCAATATTTTGTTTTACTGTATATTTTTAAAAGTCACAACAGAATTATTGGTAGCAATAATACCTAAATTTTTTGATGTCTCACTCCATGACAAGTTTTGCCAAATTCTTGAAATGTATTAACTCGTGTAATTTTTATAAAATTACTATAAGACATCTATTAGTACTTCCATATGCTAGCTAAATATACTGAAGCACATAGGACGAGTAACTTAACTAATGTTCCAGAAATTAGTGTTTGAAGTAGCAAATGAATGCAGGATGTATGGGTCTGAATTTCCTTAGTCACTACAATTTACATAACAATTACATAATTGCTTAGCATTTAGATACCTGATAGCACTATCAATATTAGATGTTATTCTAATCCTCATATAATATTAAAATTGGGGGAATGTTATCACATATATGGTGATAACACACATTAGTATTGTTGGATGATATTACTATTTGTCTTGCTTTGTTTTAAACATAGCTGTGTGTTCATACTTAATAATGATAGTTTACTAATAGAATTATATGTACTATAACACTTATTGTACTTTTTTAGCCAACCTACTACTCATGCAAGTGTTTAAAAAAAACTATAAAATAAATTGCTTCTCTTTGTTTTCACATTTTTCCATGAGAATTATAACATTTGAGACATACGCTATCTCAGGAATGTTCATCGCTTTTTTAATCACTTACTTCAGATACTAGTTTTCTTATAGTCCAGATTTATAACAAAATTCATGCAGAACTTTCTAGGATTTTATAATTGTCCCTAATTTCCCTCTGCGTTAGATTTTTACTATTCCTATTGTACATTTCCTACTCCAGCCAGACAGACACACTGAACTGATTTTGCCTGCATATCACTTGCTCATTTCCACCTGTAACCAACTTCACAAACAGATGGTATTTGTGAGACACTGCTAGACGCTACTGTGCATGAGATTTTTTTCCCACTTAATATTCTTTTGTCTCTTTCTTTAAAATCTAATTTCCCTTCAAATTTCTCTAGGATTTTTTATTTAATAGGATGTTTGTAACTCTTCATGCTCTCCCTCTGCATGCCTCAGGCATTCACGAGTGTGGATTTCACCCTGCGTATCTGCACATTTCTGTTCTGCCTTGTTAGCATGTGGAGAGAGCACAGGAGCCTGTGTTTTTTATTCACGACCAGTCTATACATCTGTCAAAATCATAGACTTTGTCTTTTGTCTCCCACCATGACTGCTACTTGTGGTTCCCTTTGGTGGGTGTGCAATGAAAGCTAGTTGATTATATCAAAAAGCAAGATCAAAAAACAATAAATAAAGAAGATAAAAAATATATAGATAATGATGTAGGAAAATAGAGTGAGAATTCAAGAGGGGAGGAAAGGATAGACATTCAAAACAGAAAAGAGGATTAAATCAAAGGGAGTGGGCTACAAATCATGACAAGTAAACTGCCCGCAGCCTTAGCTAAGTAGGATTAAACATGGACTGTGTCAAGATTTCTATTTTGCTAGGTTATTAGTTACCTGATTATTAGACAGTAACTTCTTATTTACATACATGAATAAATTGAACTTTTAAGTGGACTCTGATTCTAAAAAGAAAAAGAAAGGGTGAAATCCTGTATATACATTGTTTTCTATTCTTTAAGAAATATTATACCCTTTTAAATGTACTTTAATGTGCTTCTGAGCTTAACAAATTTATGTGGTGTCAAAGTCAAACAAAGATATACTCAAAATTAAATTTAGAGGCTAATTTAATAACTCAGCATGTCATCCTTAGTCTTACAGATTCACAGCATTATCAAAACCCACAGGACATTTTATAATCAAGTAAACAAAAATTTAGAAATTATTTAAAACATCTAAGAGGACTGGAAAAATTTGTCATCTTTATATCATTTCATCTTTGCTACAGTGTTTATATAAACTTTGTTATTTCATGTTTTATTAATAAAGGAACAGATATATATCCAGTGGATTTCTGCAAAACCATTAAAATTTACATTGAACTACTCATAATCACTATATTGCTTGTACAGTGAGTTTACAGAGAAACTAACTACAGAATATTTCTTCTGGTTGGCTAAAATAAAGTGTGAATATATAAATTAATTTTATTTTTATGCCTATTCAATGTAATATGGCATATGGAAACAATCAGATGCCTACTTAAAGTTACAATTTGGATATGCCATAAATAACATCAAAATTATTGTAATGGTAACTAATGATTGTTTCTCTGATTTCTCTCTGTCCTCTTTTCTGACACTGGAACCATAGACCTGGAAGTCATTATCCCTCCCATTATCATTGTTTACCATTGTCATTTCAATTAATTTTAATGATTTTTCTTGCTTTTCTTAATTTTCTGTTCATGAGATGACTATCAAAGCAGATTATACGAAATCAAGTCATGATATGCCTCGTATGCTAGCTGAGTTCCAATATTTTTGACATATTTATAAAAAAAGGATTAGTGTTCTGCTTCTTGCATATTCATCAAGAAAACTATATTAACATCATTTATTACATAGTCTAAATTTTCTGTTTATGTAAACACAAAAATATTGTAGAGATATTAATGTATATATATATAATATATATCAACATATTCATATACATATATTTGAGTATGTTGGGTAACAAAATTGGGTTAGGATCTCATGTAATTATGAAGGAAGCACATTTGGTATAGTATCATTCATCAATAATATTCAAACATACTTGGACTTATTTAGGCATCATCTTGATATTCTTCCAAAGATTAGCAGAAACTGAAGACATCAAGTAACATCAAGTAACACTGCCAAGAACATTGGTGCCTTTGAGTACTCCTTCCTAATGATATTTTTTAACAACAATAGAATGAATATGTGATTCTATAGGGCTTTGTGTTGTTATTACTCTTATTACACAGGGCTAAGGATCAAACCCAGGGCCTTGTGCCACCTAGGTAATTGTTATAATGCTGAATTACATCTCCAGTCCATTCATTATTATTTTCAATTGACATAAGATAAGTGCACATGTTTATGGGGTACAGTGTGAAATTCTCATACATGTATACATTGAAAAATGATCAAATCAGGGTAATTAGAAAATCCATCATCTTAATATTTATCATTTCTTTGTGCTTTTACCATTAAAAACCTCTCTTCTGCTTATTTTAAAATCATTATTTGTAATTACATTTACCATACTGTGCTATACAATGCCAACAGTTACAGCTATCTTCTTAGAGATTTTAACACTTTATTGATCATTTCTCATACTCTCCTTCCCTCTCTCTTCCCTCACTGGTGGTTACTAATCTACTCTATACTTCAAGGAGGTAAATTTTAAATTTTAGAGTCCACATAAGTGAGATTATGACATTCATCTTTCTATGACTGGCTTACTTCACTTAATATAATGACCTCTACATTTATTCATATTACAAATAACAGGCTTTATCCATTTTATAGCTGAATAGTATTTTGTTGTACATATGTACTCTATTTTCTTATCCTTTCATTCACTGGTGGGTATTTTCATTGATTCTACAACTTGTCTATTGTAAGTAGTGCTGCAAAAAACATGGGGATGCAAGTGTCTCCTCCACAGACTGCTTATTTTCTTGGACTGCATACTGAGTAGAGAGATTGCTGGATCATAATGAAATTCTTTTCATTTTTTTGAGGAACATCCATACTATTTTCCATAATGATAATATTAACTTACATTCCCACCAACAGTCCTTTCTCCACAGCCCTGCAAACATTCATGATTTCCTGTCTTTTTATTAATAGCCATTCTAACTGGGGTGGAATGATAGTCATTTTGGTTTTGATTTGCATTTCCTTTATGTTTGGTGATGCTGAGCATTTTTTTCATGTATTTGTTTATTATTTGTGTATCTTCTTTTGATAAATTTCATTTCAAATATTTATACATAATATAAATACAATATAATGTGTAATCTTTATATATAATAAGACCATATATATGTATATGTGTGTATGTACGTGTGTGTCTATACATATGTATATGGTGCTATTGGTTGTTTTATTTTCTTATGTATTCTGAATGTTAATCTTATGTCAGATACATAGTTTTCAGATAATTTCTGCATTTTTTTTTTCTTATAGTGTAGAAGCCTTAAAAAGTTTGACTGCATTTCATTACTGTGTTTCTGGTTTTGTTGACTGGATTTCTAAAGTTGTATCCAAAAAATTTCTGCCCAGATCAATATCACAAAGAATTTCTCCTATGATTTATCCTGGAAATTTTATGGTTTCCAGTTTTATATCTAAGTCTTTAAATGATTTTGAGTTGATTTTTCTAAATGTGAGAGATAAGAGTCAACTTTCACTCTTCTGCAGGTGGACATCATTTCCCTAGCACTATTTATTAAAGAGACTGCACTTTCCACAATGTGCCTTTATAAAATGATTTTATGGGATTTTGCACTCTACACAGATCACATACAAAGAGTCATTGAGACAAAAATCTCTGCATGCACTCTCAGGTCCCATGTTCTAAGCGTAAGTTAAATTCCTTTAAATCTTCCAGATTAAATAAGTCATTATGTGAAATGGTCTGCTTAAGCTTCCTGGTATGGTACTTGTTTCTCAGATATGAAATTACTTTTCCTATTCCTTCTGAAAGACTGCATGCATTCTAATATTCACCTCAATGGCCAGCATAGAGTGGACATAAGTGAGATTTTGAATGACAGAATAATTTCTATTTTTCATTTTCTTTGTATTAAATTTCTTTACACATCATCATAATACAAACATGGATGATTTGGGAGATGGTTTGGAATACCATAAATAGGAAACTATTGCTGTCATAAAATAGAGAGCAAGAACCCAGGTAAATGCCCCATAATGAACTCAGATCTTCTGTCACAAAACATATTTGCTCCAATATGTTAACAGTGTCGTGGCTGGGAAGCCACTTTAAGTAAATAAAATAGGAAATTATTTAAATACTCACAAATGATAGGCAGGATTGGGCAAAGCATTTATTCGATAATGATGCAAGAATATGTGGTTCATCAGGAATTCCTTCCTTGAATTAGACGGTTTCCTATCGACACTGCCTGATTTCCTCAACTCCCTGAATCT
This sequence comes from Sciurus vulgaris, assembly GCF_902686455.1. Taxonomy (NCBI): domain Eukaryota; kingdom Metazoa; phylum Chordata; class Mammalia; order Rodentia; family Sciuridae; genus Sciurus; species Sciurus vulgaris. Next base: position 120,600,009 of record NC_136469.1, on the reverse strand, counting down.
GTTCTGCTGCAGATAAAACATTTCAAAAGGAAGGATAAAATGTAAGGATGAAAAAAATGTAGTGGAAATGGAGAATACTTTGGCAAATCCTCTAATTCTAGTATGACAAAACAGTTCTGATTGCTCTGATGAGAGATTAATTGAAAATGATTTGGGTCGAAAAATAAGATAATTTATTGATATGAATATGGTAATATGAATAATTTGGTATTCACAGCAATAATTTGAGTGCTGTGGCTTTCATGCTGAAAGTTTCCCATTAAAACCTGAATCTAAAATTTTAAATGACTTATAATGTAGTAGAAACTCATGACTACACGACACAGATAAGCTATTCTAAGGGGTCTTTTCAGGGATTCTAAATAAAATTAGACTCAGCAGGATGAAAGCTACAGATTTGATTAGAAATATAAATAGCCCAAACCAAGCTCCTTTGATTTTAAATAGTTGTATAGTATTACACATCCATGAAGCACTTCTACTTGATACATAAAAGAAGTCATGATACATAAAAGAAATTCCAATATTAGTATTTTGGGGGTTATTCAAGAACAGGATTAAATATACAAATTTAAACAGGCATTTCTTTCCTTTGTCATTTCTTATTTTAAAGGAAGAAGCATTAAGCCGATATTCAATATTTTATTTGAAACATGTACTACTGCAATTTGAAAGCCCAGATGAGGTTATATTAATGTCAGAGAATGTGTCACTTGTTACTTTATCCCTAGTACTTAGAACAGTGCCTGGCACATAAATTTATTCAAATGAATAATGAGTATTACACCCATTTTATATGAGGATTGCAAAGACTCATCTGTAACTGATTATCTCTTTCACTCTTGGAGACTTAGAAATCTCTAAACATATTTAGAGATAGCTGTCTTAAATTTTATGTCCTTTTTTAAAAAAAAAAAAAAAATTAATCCACTATAGCCTTAGCAGTGATTGATGGTGTTTGTGCTTTTGCGATTGGTTTAGGATAGGCCAAAGATGGCAGATGATTACCTGTCATGTATACTTACTTCATGTCTTCTTGCTAGACATACATAGTTATGGCAATCTATAATAACAGCTTCCCAACTATGATGCAGTTACATTTTGGAATTAAATGCACATTGGTGAATTTTTTTTATAATTTTAGAGCATACATTATATTTCTAATATTCATGATTATGAAGATGGATAGAAACCTTCTAATATCATAATGGGGTTCATGGTTATTGCTAATGTCAGAATCTTTCAAGTACTATTTCAATCATAGCGCTTCACTATTTAGTCTTAGGACTAAACATCAAAATCATAAATTAAAACTGCTCTATGACCTTGTAAAGACTGAGTGGTTGGGTGACTAGTGTTTAGAAAAAACAGGAGGAAATATTACTACTGATGTCATAACTTTTATTCTAGATGTGCCACTATTTTTACTATATATACTTATGATGGAGAATGGGATAAAATAGAGTAAATAAAATGGATTCTTAGAAGGTTTAAAATTATTCTTCCTATTATCTCTTGAAATTTGAAAAAAGAGAAAAGAGAGAAAGAAAATACACCATCACCCACTTTTTCTTCCCTCCTCAGTTTTGGGAAGGATATTCAAGAATGCTGATTCATGTTAGAATTTAAAGAATATCATAGTATTCTCTTTCCAGATTTAGAAACACCAGTGAAGTTTGTTCCTAATGTCTTAACTGGTTGTGAAAATAGCCAGTTGATGATTATGATTAAAGAACAAGAAGGAAGGCTTTATTTCATTGACAGGACACAGAGTAAATACTTTACAACTCGAAGGGGCTCAATGGGAAGATGATTTGTCATACATTAAAAGAGAGCAGACTCACAATATTACAGAATCAGAACTGAGGTGGAACATTTTTTACCACCATCTAGGAGTGATAAAAGTTTTCAACATCAGAAAGGCTCTGCCATTTTTAGGACTGGGGTGCTTTAAGATTTTTCTGGAGTCAGAGGTACTAGATGAAATAAAGCAGTTAAGTGCATCAGACACTCTCCTTTAGATTCTGTCCTCCCATAAGCATTTTACTGTATATTTACAGCAAAAGGAGATGGTAAGAAGGGAACTTTCTTGGAGTCCAGTACCTAAGAAGTTGTTGCAATTAAGAACAATTATTGCTTGTACAATTATCATCTACACCTGTCATTCACATTGTAGATGCTCTTTGAAGTGTTTTGACTGTTTGAAACCAAGGGTTACATTCTATCAATATAAGTGTATATAAATATACCTGCTAATTAAAAAACCAGAGTTGGGTGATGGTGGATTAGACAAGATAAGCAAACAGTTACAGAGAGAGAAAACTGGGACCAGGTGGGACATCATCCTCTGCTGGGAGAACAATGACCCAGAGATAGTGCAGTATGTTTTTTATATATATTTTATCAGCAAAAGATTATTTGTGGGAAAGTTTCTGCAAAGCAGAGGAACTTGAAGGTCAGGGTCACTTGCAAGGTATTGGGATTATCTTATTACGTCCATAATTCTCTCTCTCTCTCTTTTTTTTTTTTTTTTTTTTTTGCAGTGCTGGGGATGAACCCAAAGTGGCAAGCACTTTACTAACTGAGCTATCTCCCCAGTCCATGTCCAGAATTATCTATCGCTGGCAGCTAGTGCCTGAGCTCAAGGTCCAGATTGAGATAGCTCGGTGCATTTGCACAGAGCTTCTTCAGGTTGGGCATCACCATAGCAACTGGGCAATCATGACCTGCACCTTTACACAGGAAGTACCCAGTGCAAATGCAGCAATGAGGCAGTCAAAGACTATGATCCAAGTCATTGCTCTCCACACATAAGCATATTAAAATTGGCTAAAATGTGTGAGTGCCTCAACAAGAAAGTACTTTTTGATACTAAAGGTTAGAATATGAACTTGTAAATGGGAGTGGATTCAAAGGCTACAAAAGGAAAGAATGATACAAGTTGAAAAATTGAAGGGGTTGCTGACTTAAGTAAGTCAGTCCCAATGAAGCAATTTACAGCAAACTTTCTGTACATAAAATGAAACAAACAAAGGGAAATATGAAGATAGTGAAACCTTTTATACTAGACAGGGCTTTAGTCCAGTTTAAAGGTAGCTCAAGGGTTTCCAGGCATGAGACTTAGGGTAAAGAGAAACATCCCATTTTACAGGTGTCAGGTGGTTTAAAGCAGTACAGTTACAACTTAATCTGTAGCATATATACTTTGGAAGAATACCAGAATGGAATTTGTTTCATCAGTGTCCCATGCAGTGAAAGAATGATGTGAACTTCAACTGGGATAGAAATGCAAAGGTGAATGAAGTCAGCAAGTAAAATCTGAACCCCCGAGCAATGTGTGTGGTTGAGTCAAGTTGAAAAAAAAAAGTCATGTGGTTATGCATTTTTAAATGCTTTGCACCTCTTAGTGTGGAACATTTTTTAAATCTAACCTAAATGTTATTAAATAATACTGCAATGAAAGATACTATATAGAATGTAATAAAGGCACTACTCCTGTTACAAGAATCCAACTTCCCTACCACCACTTCCTCCTCCTCCTCTATATTATGATTTTGTTATTATGTTTATTATTACTGATGCTACAGACTTAAGCTAGAACCTTGTGTGTACTAAGCATGTGCTGTACCATTGAGTTACACCCCAGAAGTTGATAATGGCTGATGAAAGAGTAAGTAAAATTCATTGCTTCATATGGTTCAGGCACTTCATTAAGTGCATTAAATCAATCATTTTAATTAAAATTTATCTACAAAAAGTTATATTTGATGTACGGGGGAAATGAGACGTTAAGCAATGAGGTATTTGATTAAATTCTAAATAATTTTACTAACTTATACGGGATTAAAAACAAGGCACATCTGAAAAGTTTGCCCTTGGTTTATAGTAACAATCAAGTTTATAGATTTATGGGGCATTGTTCTGGGGAAAAGGTCATCTAAGTATCATGACTACTAGATTTTAAAATGAAGCTATTTCATAGTTAAAACAACTCTTTTCTGTACAACTGATGTGTTGAATATAGAAAATACTTATTTGGGCCAGAGAATGTCTTATTGTGGCAAGAAAGGACCTGGAAAGCTGCATTTATAACTTTAGTCTCCTTCTGCTATGCCAAGTAATTGTTTCCTTGTTATTTTCAGCAGGTGTCTCTAAAGAAGATTTCTGATTTTCTGACTTTCTTACGATCTGAACTTTGATGTTAACTCACACAGTTGTGTTCACAATTTTCCCCATATGAAAATGTAATGCTGTGATGCTTTCAAAGAGAAACTAAATGGTGAAAAAGGAAAACAGCATACCTGAGCACTAAGGATTGCATCAGGATACTCTTTCTGGGGTAAGGAAATGATGATACTGGTTGGATGACTGCCAATGTTGAGGCTGGAATAGTGCACGATGATAGTGTTAACTAGAATTACACCCCTTAGTGAGCACTGAACAAATGAAGATGGAGGTAGTATGCACTGAGGTAATTGCCATTATTTTTCCTCTGACACCCTGTGAGAGGCTAAGGTTAAGGTCCCAGTGCCTAATGTCAGTATAAGAAGCAGTGAGTATCAGCATTAGGTATCAGAGAACGAGGTGCATTACTTCTATCTGCTTCACCTTGACCATTTCGGGGGTAGACCCTACTGCTGGCAGTTGTTAATTCTTTAAAAACATAGTAACTGTTAGCCAACATCAATTTTAAAATATGTAGAATTCTCTTGAAATACTGTCAAAGAGTTTTTTATTTGTTGCAGGTTTTGTTGTTTAAGACACTTCAGCTAATTATTGAGAATTTAAACTGGTTAGTGTTTTCTGTGTAATAGTTCATCTATGTTTTCTATAAATATAATCATTTCTTTACTGTTAATCAATGTTTTAATCTGGTCCTCAATCAATTTTTTCTTTCAAAATGTTGTTGAATCTATCACAATCCACTGTTCTACACACTTACTTGAAAATGCTTTTTTCTCCATCTTTATAAACTGTCAAAAAATTAAAATCATTTGACTATTTTATAAAGCCCTCACCAAGACTTATTAAAATGCTCATATTTGTTATACTCATTGTTTTTAAATACAGTGATGCAAAGATCAATATTTGTGGACAGGAAGTATTCACTTTCTGATCCATGCTATGGTAAAGCAGATTCTGGAGAATACGACCTATAAATATGTGACCTTCAAGATGAAATTAGAACTTGCTGGAGATTCAGCAAGGTGGAAATGGTAATTTCCAGCTAGATGTATTAAGAATATATCAGTTAAATCATATGCAGATTACACTCATGGGGAACAGAAGCACTGTGTTTGACTAGTAATAATTTAAACTCTGTTCACTTTTCTTCTAGATTACGAGTTGACCTCCAAAATAAGACACTTGTGGCACTGATATGTAAGTTAAGTTATTGTCAGTGTAGATTTTTGTTTGCTTGTTTCACTACCAGACAGTGATATGCATTTTTAGTCAATGGCAATATAATATTTTTTCCTTTTCAAATTGATTGATTTGGGGTGCACACTTAGTTATATATGAGTATGTTTAATGATATAATTTTACAAAAAATATACATGCTTTTACAAATTCATTTTCCGTTCTGTTTTCTTTTCCTTTGATAAAATTTTCAGTAATTGCTTCAATCCTTTTAAATAGTTGTTTGTGCTAAATGTAGTTTAAGTGTTCAGATGATCCAATAGGTTATCCCATGGAGGATGGAAAACTGAAACACAGTTGTGCTGCTTCATTAGACTCCGAACAAACCAGTGCAAGAAAAAATAATTTGAAACAAAAACTAAGAGGTTATTTTAACAAAACCATCAAAGTCAAATAAAGGTAAATGAATTCTAAAGGGAAAAAGTGTATATCTGCAGTATTTATCATCATTGAATAAGACTATACTTGTAAGCCCAGTTATTAAAGGAATGTTGATTCTCATTGGATATTATTTAACAGTGGGGTAAGTTGTAGTTTTAGCTTCTACGTTTTAATTGTGTTTTTAAATATTTAAAGTCAAATAGATACATGCCAATTGTAAACTTACAATTTCACATTTTTATTATTATACATCCATGGGAACTGATATAATTCAGAGGATAACATTAAAAACTGATCATAATATACTAGCATTTGCCAAGTTTTTTTTGAAATATCTTATTTTGTAATACTAACTTACTCCCTTATTTCAACAATCCTTGGAGGTAAACACTATCATAATCCAATTTTAAAGATGAAGAAACATCGTAAGATTATTTGTAAATGTTCCAGAACACATTAAGAAATTGGTAGTGACAAGATTCAAACCCACACATGTAAATCTAGAACCTCGGTCTCTATGAATGAACAAGACACATGTGTTAAAAGATGGCTCCCAGGGCTGGGGATATAGCTCAGTTGGTAGAGTGCTTGCCTGTCAAGCACAGGCCCTGGGTTCAATCCCCAGCACCGCAAAGAAACAATAAATAGATTGAAAAGCAGTGCCCTGGGGCCTTGGAAAGAACAACCAGCCAGCTATTGTGGTTCCAGAGGTCTTAAAGCAGGAGGATGAGTGAATGGGATTTTGCTGGGAGAAGAAATAAACAAGGACAGGACAGTCTAGGTAAGGTTAGCAAACCACGTGTAAATTCAAGGCCACAGGAAACAAGTGGCTGGACTAGGAAAGATGGGTGGGCATCTGTGCGAAAAGAATGGTGAGGCTGGCACTAAAAGGGTGTGTCTGGGAAGAACAGGGTAAGTCACTTGTGTCAGGAAGTCATTTTTGCCTGTGTCATAACTTTTTCAAACACTAAACATGAAGTGTTATGAAAGCTGTGAATGTTGCTGTATCATTTACTCATTTTTCAGTATCTATTCCAATGTTCCCCCTGTCCACCAAATACATATTAAATGAATTAATAAATGAGTAACTGAGTGAGGTAGATATGGCTTGATGGATGGGTTGGCATTCAGCAGGGTCAAGAAGGTTCTTGGAGTGCTTATAGAGGAGAGTCAAAGGATAACAGTTATTTTATTTACTAGTAACACAGCACTGGGTTTAGCTTTGTAGCAGGATTTGGAGATAAGCTCTCAGGGAGACAAACGATAATTTATAGATAAAGTCTTTGTTGCTAAAGTATTCATTATGCAACTCTGAGAAAATCATGAAAACCTTCTAGTTCCTCTTTTGTTAAAGAGGGGCATGTGATCATCAATGACCACCTTTTCCAGTAAGTGTGCAGCCTATGTTAGTGCCTGGAAGCACCCGCCTTCTTGTGCTGAGATGTATACAATAGGTAAGACTTAACATTGTAGGGCTCCCATTGCTGAAGCTTGCAAAACCTGGGGAGTTAAAGTAGAGGAAATGTATTATAAAATCAGCAAAAGGAACTTTAGAGCAATCATACCTGGCTTATTCCCAGTACCTATATAAAAAGCTAGAGATAAGGAAAGAAGATAAGTTTTGTGCTTTGGATAAAATTAAGAAATGGAATTTTTCCCAAGGGAAGTATCACTAATTAAAGATCCTCAAAAATAGAATTCATAATCTGGGCGGTAGCCTCCTTTATTCAGCAGTTTATTGATGTTACATTATAGCCCTAGTTTGTCCAACTGGCAAATTTGCTCTACCCTCCCCCAACTCACAATTGTTTTAGTAGCTAGGATTAGCTACTAAGTAACTTTGGAAAATAGGGCAAGAGAGGACTTAACTTGTATAATTCAAAATGGTTTCCACTAAGTGAGTTATAAGATCGTGATATTTAAGATTCAAAGCATTAATTATTTTTCCACAAGAAATCCTTCCTTGTTAAAATAATTCGAAAGTAAATTCCTTCCTTCTAACTACATTAGAAAAAAAGAAACTGATGAGGAAAAATAAGAATATTAATTCTAAAGATTACTTTGTAGCTTAAAACATAAACTTGCTGTTCTACTGTTTACACAGACAACCTGTAAATGGACCAGGAATACATTCATTTTCTCATTATAAGTCTGTGAAATACTAATGAAAGGGAACAATAACTGTTAGATAATCTGACCCATGTTGCAAAGTCATAACAAAATTTAGAGCTAAACATCAAATTTACAATGTTTCTCAATAGACTAAAATATCATTTCCTGTTACCTCTGAATTCAACTTCTCATTTATATATATGTAAATATTGGTATTCTCCCAGATTTTTGATACATATTTATGGCATGAAACCTTTGCCTCTGCTTACAGAACCAGCAGTTGGAATTCTGGTTTGATACCTCTCAGCAGCGACTTTCAGCATTACTGAAGCCACACTCTTTTCTCCTACCTCTACTTTGCTTGGGAATTGTCAATGTTGTCTTTTCTGCAAAAGCTGCTATGTATCTTACCATAATGGGTTTATGGCCAGTCTTCAACTTAACTTCCTGTTTTGAATCTTCTCCCTCCTCAGTGACATCTAGTGGTGTTTTATTTGCTTCCATTATCTACCCGCAATGTTATCTGTACCTTGCAGATAAAATACTAGATACCATGATTAATTCTTAATCTCCATTTATTTCTCATTAGTGGGTTTAGCATACCACTCTTCTCTTACATGAAGTAAAAAAAATGTTTTTTCCCCTTAGTGTGACTTTTATAAACTTAAACTACTGAAGGACTGGGTTCATCTGTTCTCTGGAATCTTTTATCATATATTGGGGATAGTGTATCCAAGCAATGATTTAAGGACCTGCTCACATAAATGAAAAGGGTCATGATGTCGAGATGAGCTGCTATGAGAGTTCAGAGTAGAGAGGGATAAACCAGGTCTGGGACAGATAAGGCTGGCATGGCAGAAGTAGTAAATTATATTATATCTTGAATAAAATTATGATTGCACTGCTCATTTAGAACATAGCGAGGTGGAAAATAAGCTAAAGACTGAAACGTTAATATGATATTGGTTCCCAGGAGCTGAGGAATATCTTATAGAGCAATATGATGCATTAAATTCACAATAAATATTTGCTGATTAAATAAATATACTGTTTGCTTTAACACTCAATTTAATGAAGTATAAAATATAATTTTTGTATAGAAAACAGTGATTCATATAGGACACTTGTTATTGATTGATGGGAATGAAGATGAGGAAATTCATCTTTTACACAAAAGATCATAAAAAGTAACACATAATGAATAGAACACATTATCTACAGAAATTTTTCTTTGGAAATGACATAATATATAGTTAAATTTTAGTGATCATTTATTATTTGCTGGGTATTATGCCAAGGTCTTCATGTGTATTTTCTCAATATTTTTAATGCTCATAACAAATGTGTATGATATCATCAGATACCGCACTTTACAAATGAAAGAAGTGGAGATGGGCACAGTATATAAGCACACACATTCAATCCATGTAAGAAATGTATTCAGGCTTCACTTTCAACCCTGGAAATAATACATTTTGAAGAAAATAGTTCCTGGGATACAACCAAAACAACCACTTTATTATTTTCAGTTTTGTTCCTGTTCACCATACAAGAAGCAATGAAGCTCATGTTTAGCAGAGAAAAACAAACATACAAAAAAAAAAAAAAAAAGGAGATTGATTGGCATATCAGACCTTTGCAGCATTTACCAAGACCAGTGCAGAACTTTGCTTCAGTCCTAGAAAACACATGCACAGATTTATGAATGAAAATATCCCTCTGTAGGAACAAAGATAATCTATGTAATACAGACAACTGAAAAATCATTTGAAATATCCTACTCTTGAATTCATATTTCATTATCAATAAACTTTGAGTAATACTTGATTACTTGTGAACTTATTTTACAATTCTACTTACAAATGTTTTTTGTTACATTTTCAGGTAATTTATTACATTTTATCTTAGTGATAAAATAATCACAATAAGCTTTCTAACTCCATATTTTTTGACATCAAGGATTTAGTTTCCTTAGACCCTGATTTTTTTGGTTCTGCTATTTGTACATCAAGACAAAGCCTAAGGAGACAATGTTTTCATAAACCACTTTTAGTTACTTAAGATAGTAAGTTTTTTACTTATTTATTTTTTAATATTTTACAGACTGCATTTTGATTCGGTGTACACAAATGGGGTACATCATTTCATTTCTATGGTTGTACACGATGTAGATTCATACCATTCGTGTAATCATACATGTACATAGGATAATGATGTCGCTCTCATTCCACCATTTTTCATACCCCACTCCCTCTCATTTCCTTCTACATAATCTAAAATTCCTCCATTCTTCTCTCACTCCCCACACCCCAGCCCCCATTACATATCATTCTCCACTCATCAAGAAAACATTCGGCCATTGGTTTTTTGGGATTGGCTTATTTCACTTAGCATGATGTTCTCCAATTCCATCCATTTATTTGCAGATGCCATAATATTATTCTTCTTTATGGCTGAATAATATTCCATTGTGTATATTTACCACAGTTTCTTTATTCATTTATCTGTTGAAGGGCCTCTAGGTTGGTTCCACAATCTAGCTATTGTGAACTGAGCTGCTAAAAACATTGATGTGGCTGTGTTACTGTAGTGGGCTGAATGACCTCAAAATATATATATATTTCACCAGTGAACTCCAAGAGTGATGGTATTCATAGTTTCAAATTGAAGTAAAAGGACAACAGAAAACTTCTCTAAATATATTTTTAATTGTGTGTTTACAGTAGCACAGTACATTTTTCAACTTGAGTTGAATGTTTTTCTTATTTTGTAAAAAATAAACATTTTTTGAATTATTTTCTTGTATTTCTGTAATATTTATTGCTTGTTTTGAAACCTACATAAATGTTAAAATTAAGACCCATTGTCATAATTACTAAATGTATTCTCTGGGGATGCACAAAACGCTAATTTTATGGTCTCTGTTTGAAAATGGAATATCGTCTTTTCATACTCCTCATTCAATATAGTCATAAAGTCAGCCTAAAATCAATGAGAGTGGAAACAAGATATAACTCTCAAAAGGAGCTATAATGCACTCCTATCAAGGAACTTGGTACATAGAAGAAGGGTGTAGGACCTGGGACAATTTTAAAATCAACTGTTTTCCACTCATTCAGCTAGATACTTTTATGTGTACACATATTTGAAGAAAAAAATAAATTTATGTTCTGACAATTTTCACAATTATATTTCTGTGTGTATGTCTCACTTATTTCCACTCTATCTTCAATTTCCTTTCAGGAGATAGTCAAGGGTTAGTTTATTAATGGCTTACTAAATATCACTTTAATGTTTGTCTTAAATTTTCAACTATTTTATTTTCTATACAAGTAAATAGTTAAGTTTTCTATGTGGTAACATTTCACAAGTTTGAAGAGTAATAATATAAACTTACTTAAGTATGATTATTCTCTAAGTTCAACCACAGGTTTTTTCATTTGACAAAAATTGTATAATAATGCATTTTATCTTTTAAAGATAAGTGTTTTTGTCAGCTTTTTGACTGCTGTTACTAAAAGATCTGACCAGTAAAATTTTAAAGGAGGAAAAGTTTATTTGAGAGCTCATGGTTTCAGAGGTCTTAGTCCTTAGAAGGCCAGCTCCATTCCTTGGGCTCCAGGTGAGAAAGAACATCATGGCGGAAGAGTGTGGCAGTGGTGATCAGAAAGCAGAGAGAGAGACTCCACTCACCAGATACAAACATATACCCCATACCACACCCCCACTGAACCTCCACTTACTACTCAGTCACACGCCCTGCCTCCAGTTATCAGTCAGTTAATCCCATCAGAGATTAATCCATTGATTAGGTTAAAGCTATAAACAAATCTTTTCTCCTCCAAACCTTGTTGCATTGTCTCACACCTCCTCCCATGAAGACTTAGATTCTACTTCCTCAGTTCTTGAATCTGATATAGCCCTAGGACATGCTTTGATTGATAGAATGTGCAAAAGTGAAGTTGATTTAATTTCACTTTCGATTTTCAGAAAGTCTTACAACTATTAAGCAATTAAGCAAACCCTGACAAATTTATTTATTAAGGAGACAACCAAATCAAATGGATTTATATAGTTGGTTACTTCTTAATTTTTTCTGGGGGGAGGCATTATTGGGAATCAAACCCAGGGCCATACTAGGCAAATGCTCTACCACTGAGCTACATCTCCAGCCCAGTTTTTACTTCTTCCATAGCAGGAAGTTTGACCTTCATGATCTTGTTGAAGTTCCATAGGGTGATGCAGAGTGGGTCTGTCCAGGAAATAGCCCCTCAGGTCTAATGGAGTGATGCAAAGAAGAGTCATCCCAAATAACTATTTATGTCTGACTTTAGGAAGACTCCCTCTTTCCTCCTTTTATAATTAAGGGACTGCTGGAAAAAGAAAATTAAATAAAAAGCAAAACTTGCCCCAAACTTCTTCATATTTTTTGCTATAGAATTGTTTTCTAGACAATTTTATTCCTGGAAATGGAATTTTTACTATAGTCATGTCTCCTTATACAGATATTTTTTTTTAAATTAGCCATACATGCCTACCCATGTAGAAATGTCAACGATTCAAGGAGAATTATTTTCAACAACTCTATTGTGATTTCTCAAAATGCTCCAACAATCACTTAAAATGGACTCGTATGTCATTCAGAAGATGGAAGGGTATGTGGGAACATCAGGAGTCATTCCAATTGAGAACACAGAAACAAATGGAAAACACTCAGTTGTTTCCTCCCAAATTGCTGACTCACAGATTGTCAGCAAAGAAGACCTTGAAATTTTGGATGATTTGTAATAAATACTAGATAACTGAAAAAAGGTTATTAAGAATCATAAAAGAAAATATCTCAAAGTACTACTGACTACTTTTAAGATCAGTAATAGATGATTATCAGTAATAAATGATTATCAATAATCTTGGTCTTGTTTTTCTAGGACAACTGTTATTTGAGGGTAACAAATTTGTTCCTATAAAGAAAACATTCTGCATTGTGATTGGCCATGGTTTTATGTGATTAATGGTTAGCGTTACTAGAGATATACATTTTTACAGATATCACTATATATTTTAAAGTTTTGCTCTATTTTGGCTTTGTGGCAGTGAAAAGTGGTGTGAGAATATGCCTAACAATCTTCTGCAAGTGTTTGTTAATAGCACCTGGTTTGTTTGATATGTACCTGATGAATTCAACTGTGAGGGTTTTGGGTAGAACTGGAATGAAATACTTCAATCATTATAACATTTGTTCTTTTGTTCATTCATCAACCACACCAAGGACACATTGCTTACAGTTAGCAAGTTACATTAAGTTGAAAAGTTGAAAAGGCAATGTACCAAAAGATCTTTTAGTTCTAAGGTTTTACTTTATTGTATTTCCCCTCAGGTATCCTGCTACCCTCTTTTCCTAGAATGTTCTTCTTCTGTATAAATGAATGCCAAGCTTCCCTTTATCTCTTGGTTCTCTGTTCAAATGTCATTGTAACAGAGACTCACTCCTTGATGACCAATCTTAACTTTACCACTTGCCATTATAATTTCATATATCTCCCATAAGTCTGTATCACACTTAATAGATAAATATTTGCTTATTATTCATGTTTTCCCTTATTATCTGTCTTTTCTTTCTGAAAATAAGTTTCAAAAAATCATATGTTTTTGTTTTGTTTGTGTGATATTCCTAGTGCTTAGAACAGTCCAGTCTCTAGCATAGGGAAGGGAGTTAAAACAATGTTTATTGAATGCAAGAATAGGTGAGTTGACAGTATACAATCCTGCACCTATTTTCCAAAAGAATGTCTGGTATCTTGATTGCTTGTAATGAAATTGTATTGATTATTTTAGTTAGAGATTCTGATTCATGTCTTTTCACTATGGGAGTAACTAGAGACTCCACAATTAGGAAAATTGGTCATCAAAATGGTCAGCAAAAGAAGATAAAGCAAAGCACACACTGTTTCTTAAACTCACCTTCAGAAATGATGAACAGAAATACAGTCATATTTTGATCATGTGTCAAAAGAAAATAGGTTCTGGTAATGGCAGCAATCATTTTGGTAATGTGGGAAGACCTCTCTGATAGAGGACCAATTAATGAGCTCAGATCTAATGTTGTGCTAGAGGCTAACAGCTCTAGTATTTTAAAACATGATTCAGATTTCAGTTCAATGTGATCTGTTAAAAATGGACATAGCTGTCCTTACTTCTTAGTGTTGCTTCATTAAATGAGATGTTTCTTACAGAGTGCTGAGCTGTGGGTCTACAAATTAGTAAACACTCAAAAGCATTATCCATTATTAATATCATTATATCTGCCACTTCTGTCACTTTGAATAAAGTTGTACATATTCCTTAAAATGATAAAATATGGAAATATATCCACGGTTCTAAGTGGAATAGGGCTAAGTGAATTTTTCCATTAAAATAACAGTCTGTGGGTATAAGCATAAGGCATAAAGCATAAGCTTTGAATTGTGTAGTTGAAGCAATGGATACTTACTGACTGTCATGTTAGCTAAGTGTTATGGTTTGGATATAAGGTGTCCCCTAAAAGCTAGTGTGTGAAACAATACAAGAACATTCAGAGGCAACACGATTAGGTTAAGAGAGGTGTGATCTAATCACTGGTTTGATCTACTGATATGGATTAACTGGGTGGTAACTATAGATATAGGTAGGGTATGGCTAGAGAGGTGAGAGGCGGATCATTGGGGGCATGCTTTTGGGATTTATGTTTTGTCCTTGGTGAGATGAGCTGAGTTATCTCTATTTCTCTCTCTCTCTCTCTCTCTCTCTCTCTCTCTCTCTCTCTCTCTCTGTTTTCTGATTACCATGTCCTGAGCTGCTTTCATCTGTCACGATGTTCTGATATTCTGCCTCACTTTGGACTCAGAAGGAGATGACCATCTATGGACTGAGCCTTCTGAACCAATGAGTGTCAAGTTTAAGCAAAGACAAAGACAAATTCAGGATTTCTAAAAGACAAAGCAACTTCGCCGTCCCAAGAATACAAGTCGAATTTGTGTTCCATAAAACCTACCTACTACCTACTGGTGCTAGAGGTAGCAATAGGAATCTATTGTTCTTTAATAATAAAACAATGCTGAAACAGAGCAAGTCAAAAAAGTGTTCTTCATTATTTTTAGGTGAATTACAGATTTTAAAAAGACCTATAGACATTATTTTTATTGGAATGGTATGAAAAAACATTAGAAGAGATTCATATGGTAACAGAAATAACTTTATAAATTCAAGGGTGTTGACTCTCACTGATGAAGAGGAAAAATAAGATCCTAACATGATAATTTGGGAAGGATTATTAACAGTATTCATTTACAATCATTAAGGTGATGTGGAATTTACACACAAAACTAAATAAAAGGAAAACTACAACATTCTGTGCTTTCTATATTGTTTTAACCTCAATAATCAAAGCTTAAGATAATTACATAGGTTAGTTAAAAGTATTCTATTTATTAATAGCTTAATTACCATAGATTTCCACAGTAAGATAAAAAAATGTATGCCTTGATTCCTGATTTAACAGGCAAGGACATTACACTGTTTAATTCATTGTTCTAATTCATGAACATCACTAGAATTTAGCTCACAGAATAAACTGAAACACCTATTTAAAGGTAGGTGTACAGATGAGAGTTAAGATAAAAGAATAAAATTCAGAATGGTTTCATACAATCATATGGTACCAATTAGTGTTTCACTGACGCTGATTACTAAGGAGCACAGTGTGACTTACATTTCCATTTTGATTTAACACATTTAATCTAGGTGTTTAGTTGTTCATGGGTATGAGAATTTATTTTGCCATTCCCTGAGATCTATTCTGACTCTGATATTCCTGACTTGTCTTAGATTTTTCCACCTCAAGTTTAAGGAGAAGAAAAATTACCATGCCTCAAGGCACTAAATTACTTTTAGTATTACAATTCTTAGTCCTTTGTCTCTCCTTGATCCTCTGACATTTTTTTCATGTCTCCTCTTGTAGTGCACTTAAGCAGAGCTATTTTGATTAAATAACTCTCTAGAGGACTGAGATTATAATACAATAGTCTTCCAAACAGGTTATTCTTGAGTACATATTGCCATTATGCAGTGCAGATACAGAATCAGAATTTCATAAATGCATGTTTCTATGAAATCTGCCAAGTAGATGAATATCTCCTTCATTGTTCCTGACATCATTGAATTATAAATAAAGTGAAGCTCAAATTGTTTATTTGCAATTGAAGAGCTCTGAGAAAAATCTCAGTTATCAATGATATAGTAACCTCTAGGAAAGACAGTAACTTTAAAATTACAGTGAACACTTTCTGAAATAATTTCTCTTAAATTGGTCAATTGCACAGAATTGCCATAAATCAGTTCCCTAAATCCAATAGAGTTAAAATGAGTGGTGAGTACATTCTTATTCGTTTTTTTAAAGATTCAATCTTGCTCTGTATTTTGTTGTTAAGGTGGCATTTTAAAGGCAAAGTACTATTAATTATTGCAGTTTTACATGAACAGAGCCCTGCTTTACTAGACAGATCTTCTGAGATGTGAATTTGTGCCTTTTAAAATAGCTACCAATAAAATTGCTTTCTTGATGTCAAAAGATTACTATTGTCATAGAGTTGGAAAATTTGAAATTAAAGTAAAACACAAGACAGTTTAATTGATTCGTTAGAACTTGACTTTTTCTGTAAAATAAAACCCAAAATAGAATTTTTAGTGTGATTAGTTATTAATTTCTTCCTACTCCTTGCCTTTTATTATAAAACATTGTAGGCTAATTCTAAAGCAGGCAGAAGGCACACAAAGTCTTATTCCAGTATTAAAATTTCACATTGTTATCCAACTCTATTCAGAAAACAGGATAAAAAATATACATTAGAAAGGAAACAAGTGTAAACCAGGTGCATCATAAAAAAGAAACACTTCTTTGTGAAGAGAGGCACTCAAAAAATTCTTTGTTCCATTTTATTTTCTCAAATTGATTCTCTTTAAAAACCAAAAATCCACATATTTAGAGTAAGACCCGGTTATTAACTTTGATTTACTTAATATACATTGTTAAACAGGAGCTTAGATTTATTTCATACCTTTTCCATCGATTAGAGCCGCACAGCACAAACCAGAGAATGACAGTAGAACTGTAGAAATAACTGAACAAAATAAAATTGTTCATTTTATTATATATCCAATTAAGGTAAAAGTCACATTTGGAGGTTTGTCTTGTTCCTTTTTTTTTTTTTGCTTAAAAATTACCAAGTTAATCATGGTTAGTGATCTATTTAAATGTTTTTGCATAGAACTGTATACTCAAATAATGTATTTTGAATTTTTATTAGATAATTTGAAGGTTTATGAGAAATTTCATTTTCACCCTAAAATATATGCCAAATCTTTTTAGCTAAAAACATTTGAAATATGGATTTAATGTCTAGAATTTCCTGAGTTGTGTCCATATTAACAATGAGTAAGACTAATGTAAGGGAGAAAAAAAAAAGTAGATGTTTCAAGATTTTTTTTTTTTTTTTTTGAGAAATGGTTAAAAGAAAAATCTACTGTAACCTGATTCATCTCTACTGACAGGCCAATACCGAAAACGATTTACTCCACTTTCACCAATCCTTCATCATTTTCCTGTGATCCCACAGCTATTACAGTCTCTTTTGACTTGACCAAACAAGAACACTGAAAAAGAACATTTACTGTATATCTAAATTAATGAAACCAAGGGTAGAAAAAGAAGCAGTGTGCCACTTGAGATATTTTTGCTCTCATAAAAGATAGAGGTGCTCATGAGGTCAAGAGCCTTTTGGTTATAACTTCCAAGTATTCTTGCAATAAGAAAAAGGAAAGAAAAAAGTTCTATATTTTACTTAAGATTCTTCTTCTTTTCTTCTCTACTATTATATGAGCAAAGCTTTTGAAAATGAAATAGACACAAAAAGTCAACTTTCACTTTTGTCTTGGCCAACTACAAAAATTTCTGATATTTTTACATACATCTCTTAACATTTTCTACTTCACTGATAGTTTTGGTAAAATAAATATTGAGCATTTTACACATGCTCAAAATGTCTCAAGTATATTTTACACTGTTATTGTTACACAAGAATTATCTTCCCCTTTCTCATTAATTCGTTTTACTCTTACAAAAAATATCAATAAAAAAACAAAAGAAGAAAATGATATTAAAATTAATATAGGGTTAAACTATTTATCTTTTGATATTTTCATTATTATTATTTCCATGTTGTTTTTAACATTAACGAGTATTAAATTTGAGAAATATGTTCTTCCACATGAAATAAGATATAATTGAATGACAAAATTATTTTAATATATTAATATCATAAATTCAGCACATTTAAAATCGTGGAATACTTATCCTAAAGTTATGCCTTCCAAGTTTTTATCTGTAGGATTTTAAAAAAATCTGAATCTTCAAATACTAATTTAATATGAATGTATTAATTAAAAGTAAAAATAAGAGTCAGAAATAGTAGCGAAAGTTTCTCAATGTGATGGCTAATTTTAGGTAGGAACTTGACTGGATTAAGGAATTCTTACTAAAATTCCCGGCAAAAGATTTCGTTTAGGCGTTTTCAGGCAAGGTTGGCTCGTCAGTCAGTAGTCTGAATGGGGAAGATCACCCTAAAAAAGAGCTGGCACCATACAATTGGATGGGGGTCCAGATAGAACAAAATCAGACAGAAAAAAAAAAAAAAAAAAAACTTACATCTTTCTCGTCTATAGCTGGAACACTCTCCTCCTCCTTTCCTTGGACATTAAAACTCCAAGCTCTGCAGCTTTTAGATTTCAGATAGGCAGGAGAGCTGAGAATCACCAGGCCTACCAGGTCTCATGCTTTTGACCTCAGACTTGGAATGATACTGAATAAGATAAGATAGGTAATCGGCCCCCATTAAGCCTTTTTTAAAATGTGAAGTTCACTCTGTGAAGCTAACCTATACAGTCATTACAAACATTCTTGCCAACTCCTTTGTCCTGAGCAATGAGAAAAGGGAGACAGGACCCACTTCAAAGAAGCCTGCAGACTCAAAGGCTAATCAATAGCCTTAACACTTTTCCAGTGCCTGTTTAACATAGATTTTGAGCAATAACTTTTGTGCTTTTCCAAGCCCTGATTAGCAGAGATATTGATTTACGCCCCTACCTAGTAGTTGTCGAAACCCTTAGACTAGTACACTGAAGTGGCAATCCCTGTTGGGTCCCCTCTCACCTTGTGGGAGCTCTGCCTCTCTTCTTCTCACTTGAGTACATTTTACTCTTTTACATATTCACTTTTCCTCAGTCCCTGGATTTCATTCTTGGAATTTGCAAAACAAGAACTCATAAAGAAGTTACTGGCATACAGTTGTGGTCTGCTTCAACACTAGGAGGCATGACCTGCCATTAAGCCCTGCAACACACTGGGCAGTAGTGGAAAAAAATCTGACTTTACCGGCTATGACTCTTAGAGCTGACCCTAGCAGGCATTCCCTGGTGTGATTAGTTGCTAACAGTGAAGCTGGCTTTATCAACTGTAGAGGCCTGCAACTTATACAGACTCCACCAGCCAGGAGAAGTTAAGAATCTGGTGTTGTCTCAAACTTTATTTTCAATTCCATCAGTTATCTTGGTTTTTCAGCTTTTAGGTTTTTTAAGGAGCCATGCTACCGGTATCCTGGTACATGCTATTTGCAGATAGCATGCCACAGGACTCCTTAGCTTCCACAATAATTTGAGGAATCTCCCATAAATAAATATTCTCTCATCTTCCATCCACCCATGCTTCTAACTTTTCATTCAACCAGTCCCATTTCTTTGGTCTCTCTGGAGTACCCTGAATAATACAGATTTTGCTATCAGCAGTAAAATTATTTGCTATAACAAATACCTGAAAATGTGAAAGTGGTTTGAAACTGGGTAATA
Source organism: Sciurus vulgaris (assembly GCF_902686455.1). Lineage (NCBI taxonomy): Eukaryota > Metazoa > Chordata > Mammalia > Rodentia > Sciuridae > Sciurus > Sciurus vulgaris. The sequence continues at coordinate 120,580,161 of NC_136469.1, read as the reverse complement.
GATTGAAGTTGGAATAATTTGTATAATCAGGCTAGAAAAAAACCTAGATAGCTGGGAGTGGAGCATTAAGAGGGATTCTGGTGAGGGTTCAGAAGATAAGATGAAATTTATCTTGGGAAAAATTATCAAGGGAAAGCTTGACATGTCTTAAAGGTAACTTAAGTGGTCATGCTTAGAACATTGACAGAACTATGAACAAGAAAGGTGACTCTGATGGGTCTCAGAAGAAAATGAGGACTATCTTACTGGAAAGTGGAGTAAAGACCATTCATGTTACAAAGTCACAAAGAATTTGGGTGAATCTTATTCGTGCTCAAGTATTTATGGAAAATGGAGTCTAAGGATTGATGAGCAAGGATATCTGGCAGAAGAAAACATGTGTAAGCAAAACATTGCAACCATGTTGAGTATAGTAAACAACAAGTGAAGAGAAATTATGAAAGGAAAGTGTAACAAAAGTTTTAGAAAATTTTTATCCTGACCATATAAAAAAGTGAAAAGGCTTGTTTATGAGAGCAAACAGTTTGGCTCAGTGACCATTTGATACAGAGAATTGGTATTGAGAGAAAAGATCCTGATACTTCTAAAGACAATGGGAGAAAGATGCCAGTTATCTGAGAAGTCTCTGATGTCTTTCTCATTGCAAGCAGAGCCTGAAGGCGAGGTTTTTCGAAGTTGCGCAAACAAGAAAGCAAAACCTTAGCATTTGTTGCCCAAAGTTAGATTAGGACTTTTTTTTTTTTTTTTAACCATTTTATTGTAGCACTTCTTGGCTTCCCTAGACATGATTTAAATTGGCACAGGTGTGGTTCAAACTGCCTCTACAGAAGGTAAAAGCCATCAACTTTGATGCTTTCCATATGATGCTGACACTCCAGACATTCACAGTATAAGATCTCCTGGGACAGGGCTGTCGCAAGCAGTAAGTAAGAGAGGAATCAATTTGGTTCCAAAAAGTGGATTTTATTCATGCAATGCACATTCAACTTAACATCCCTAATAATAGCAAGTCACAAATACATTGAAGATTCACTCCCTTAGTCACCTAGAGTCCAGTCCTCATGGATTTACTCAATGCAACGTCTCTTAGCCAAGAAGTCAGTCAATAAGACCCAGGGGATTCTTCTCAGCCGTAGCCTCTCTCAGCTTCTCAGATGTCTTTGGATGTCCTTGGGTGTCCGATAAGCTGGAGGTTGGATGGCAGTCGTCATCGTGGGAGCATGGTCAGTTCTCTGTCCTCAGTGACAACGGTCGATCAGCAATCAGTGATGGAGTGGACAGCAGCCGAGGCAGTCAAGAGACAGAGTGACGTGGAGTCCTCATGGTGCTGCTGACAGTTTGCTCCAAAAGCCCAGGGGTTTAAGTAGTGATTTTCAGCCCAGTCATGCTCTGGTCTTCATTGATAAAGACCAGGACACGACTAGACTAGGAGCCACCACTCAAATCATAGATAAAGGTTCATATCAGCATTGTTCAGAGTGTCATCCTGCCACACAGCAAGTTGTAACCAGGCGCCTTTTGTGATTTTAGTTTTACAAGTCCAGACAAATACCAAATACAGCTTATTATTACTACATAACACACAACTATAGCAATTCCTATCATTTTCTTGTCTCATTACAAAGGCGGTCTCTCTCTAGATTTCAGAGGATGTCATGGACAGCCTAGGACATAGGCAAAGACTTTTCCTGGTTGGACGGAGCCACTGCAGAATACTCACTTGGTCAATTCCTAGTGGAGTCAGGAGAGTTGGGTGGCCCTTGAGATTACATAACTGTTAGTCTACCAACATTCAACCCCTGCCTAGGAGAGCTGTGAAAATGAGATTTCAACATGTGAGGACTTCTCAGAGGAAAGATTCACAGGGGCAAGTTTTTAAGAATTTGCAGGCCCTACCCCTGCCCCTGTGCACAAAAAATAAAGAATATGGAGAGAGAGAGAGAGAGAGAGAGAGAGAGAGAGAGAGAGAGAAATTATTTTCCAGCTTAGACTTAATATAGTTTCCTTCTTCAGCTTTGGGCCTACTTGGAAACAGTTACCCCTTTCTTCTCATCTACTTATTCCTTTTAAAATGGAAATGTCTATCCATGTGACTTGTTAATTTCACAAACTCTTAGGGTTAAAAGGAATTTGTTGTAGGGTGAAGTGTACCTTGACTCTCACTCATATCTGATTTAGATGAGACTTTGAACTCCTGAGTTGATGATGGAATGAGTTAAAGCTTTTGTAACTATTACGATAGAATAAGTACATTGCATGAAGTAGGACAGGAATTAGGGGTGGGCAGAATACAATGGTCTCAATATGTCTCCCAAAGATAACTAATTGGAAGCTTAAAGCACATGTAACAGTATTGGGAGATGGTAGGGTCTAATGGAAAGTTTTAGTTCCTGGGGGCTCAAGACTTGGGGACAATCAAAGACAGTTATAAAAAGCTTTAGGATATAAGTTCGACCTCTGTCTCTGTCTCTCTTTACCTTCCACCATGTTATGATACATCAGGAAGCCAATAAGACCTTTATCAAATGTGGGCCCATGATCATAGTTTTCCCAGCCTACAAAAGTATGTGCCAAACCAATTATCATTGTTTATAAATTATCAGGTTTCAGGTATTCTGTTAAAATAATAAAAATTAACTGAGGTACTAATATTTACCTGATTATTAATGGTGCTAAATAAATTTGCCAGTGAAATGTGATTTCTTAGGGAAAATAAATCAAGAATGCTCCATGAGCTTAAGAATGTCATTTTCACTTAGCATGATATTTTCCAACTTCATCCATTTACCAGCAAATGCCATATTTTACTATTCTTTATGGCTGAGTAATATTCCATTATGTATATATATCACAGTTTCTTTATCCATTCGTCAATTGAAGGGCATCTAGGTTGGTTCCACAATCTAGCTATTGTGAATTGAGCTGCTATGAACACTGAAGTGGCTGCATTATTGTAGTATGCTGATTTTAAGAACAATGAATCAAAATGTGCCTGTAAAAATAAAAAAAATCTTAATTAAAAAAAGAATGTCATTTTTATACTATTACTAATTATTAGTATTTTTCTCTGTTCATTCACCTTTTTCATTTTTTGATTCTGAGTACACAAAAGAGGTATGGATTCAACTAGAGTTATGTAAAATAATCCAATTTTCATAAGTTTTATTATTTCATAAATGACATTTACAGGAATCTTCCCTTACCTACAATTAATATGTTCTGAAACCACCAGTGGATAATTGAAACTGTGAAAAATACCAAATCCTATAACTACTATAATTTTTCCCATAAGATCATTGATACACTGGTTAAGGTTTAATCAAAGAAGCAGTATACTCTATTTAAATCATTTAAATTATTTTATGTTATTGGTATCTAAAAATTTAAGCATGATCTACTTCTGTTAGATTTTATAAAAGAAAGATGAGTCAAGCTGATTGATTTTCAAATACATAACTTGGAAATGAAAAAATAAAGGTTGGGCATTAGTTAATATTTTACTTCATAAAAAAAATGCCTATGACTCTGTTAAGCATTTTTGGAGAGTATGGTCTTCTGGGAAAAATAAAACTAAACTGGATTTTCTTTAAACAGTTCAATACCGTATTTACTTTAATTTTTATAGTTTAATTACTCATGTTTAGTTTTATTGATAACATAAGCACTTTTATGGTGCAGTGGCCAAGCATAAAGCAAGATATTTGACAAAACTACTGAATGGGGAATAATTTATGTCTGAAAATTGAATTTTTGATCAAAAACCTTTTAAATTGAATTTGACAAAAATAAAATGCCATTATTTTCTTTCCTTGTCAATTTTGTTTTAATACATTTTACTCACCAAGGAGCATGAAATGCTGATACGTTTCCCAGCACCTTATTCAGCACAAACCTTAAGCATTTGGGAAGGATTTTATTTTCTTATTCCAGATATAATCATGCTGATGATATTTGTCAAGCACTCAAACTGGACGACTTACTATTTTAAAACAACGCTTTCTATCCATCATTTCTGAAAATGAAATGATGTTAGAACTACGACTTCATATGACTAATTATTCTAATGCTTCTATTACTGATTATTCTTAATGTTATTGTTCCAAAAATTCATTGTGATAGCAATGCCATTTCACCCACCAAAGGTTGTTGGAGAAAGGTTAACACTTTCATCAAAGTACCAAACAAATCTTTGGCATAGTCAAATTGCATATGTCAATTCGATATATTATTTTTCAAGTTTATTCAAATACATTTTGGAATTTTTAAGCAATTTAATTCTAAATTTTATTTTATTTCATTTGTTCTTTTTAATTGTACACAACATTGGGATCCATTTCGTAATGATCATTAAAGCATGGAATATAATTTGCTCTAATTTAGTCCCCAGTACTAGTACTTCCCCTTTCCTTCCTTCCCTCTTTCCCGCTTCCCTCTACTCTAAGGATCTTTCTGCTATATATTTTTAATTATTTGTGTTTGTTTTGTTTTGTTTTTAGTTGGTATCTTGTGGATATTCATGATGGTGAGATTCACTGTTCTATATTCACATATGTACGTAGGAAATTCAGGTCGGATTCATTTCCTGGTTCTCCCCTCATCCCATTTGTTCTCCCTCCCCATCTGTCCCCTTCGATTCCACTGATCTTCCTTCTGTTTTGATGAAACCACCCCCTTTGCTTTCTCTCTTTTTCTTTTCTCTTTCTTTTTTTCCCCTTATTTTTCTCTACCTTCCCCATTTGGTACAATTTTCTGTCTTTCTTAAACTTGAGTTGCTATAACAGATTTTCAAAAACTGGTTAATCTATAAACAGGAAGTTTATTGACTCATGGATCTCGAGGCTGGGAAGTCTTAAGATCATAGGGTCACATGAAATGAGGGCCTTCTTGCTACATCATAACATGGTAGAAGGCAGCACATGGACAGAGAAATAAAGAAGTCAAATTCGAGGCCTCAGCACTATTACAATTGTCATGAATTATTCATAAGATTGGAGCCTTCAAAAACTAAATACCTTCCATTAGACCCCACCACCCAACACTGTTGCATGGGGATTACATTTCTAGCACATGCTTTTGTGAGAACATATTCAAACTATAGTAATGCACTAATAAGAAAGGAAATCATAATTTTAGTTTATTCAGATCCAATTAAGATATTCAAAATTAATCACACATAATTAATTATTGGGCCTCTAAGTCATATTCTCAGAATTCTTGGGTTAGTGGTATGTAAAATGAATTATCTTCTCCTTTCTCCATATAATAGTCCACTTACAATATCCAGAGGCCCAACTCTTTAGGTACTTTCATCATTATGAAACTTTAATATTCTTTAACAACTTTATTACTGTGTTTTTCACTTGTAACTCAAGAACTACAAAACATCATCCTCAAATATGTACCTACAAATGTCAAAGCTATTCTTCAAATATTTAAATATCAGATATAATTTTAGATAAAAGTAAAAGGAAACAATTCAGTTTACACTTTATATATAAATATTTTGTGAGGACCATTAAGATATACAAACAAAATACTGCCATTCTCTATTACCATCATTTTATAAAAGCATTTGAGAGTTACTAAGTTGAAAAAAATGGAAAGAGTACAATTTCAGAAAAATAAAATTAGACCTATTTAAAATCCACTTTATTCTCATTTGCCTTGTTCTCTTTTCTGTTGTAAAATAAATCTCCAAAAATAATGGAACAAATAAATAAGCATATTGCCATTAATTATTGATAGCCTTAAGTCTAGCAAATGAACTCTTTAGAGCCATAAATTTGCCCTCTGATGATGTTTTTTGTAATGTATTCAGAGTTGAGTTTAAGTAAGCCTTCTGCCTCTTTACCTCCTTTACAGTCCCCTGCTTGCAGTCTCCTTGGTGAAGGTACATTATGTGACTCTATTAATTTAATTTAGTTTCATTGAATGGTTTTAGGTTCATAGAAGTACTCATCTCTAGGTTAGACTTCCTTGACTTATCGTAAATTTGCATTTTTTTAGCATAACTGAAAATAAAAATTACAAACACAAATTCACTCATTTAATAAATAATTATAATGTGTAGCATGTACTCTATTATCTCTACCTTGCCTGCATTTCTAATGCTGATTTTTACATTTTTGTGGTGATGAATAATGATAGTTCTTTCATGGGTTACATTTATGAGAACATCCATTGGGCACATAAGAAATACTCTTGTGTGTTTTATACTTTCAAACTAGAAGAAACTTTATAAACAGTAAATAATTAATTCTTTTAATATTGAAAGCAAGTTTAATATTCTCTCTTTGTAGCAGGAGAAATGAGAACAGAATGCTAAAGTTACATGCTGAATACATTAAAATGACTATTAGGCCTAGGATTAGAACTTTTAGTGTGAACACAGATTTGTAGATGCTGTGAAAGAAGCTAGTTGTTAGAAGGATTAAAGAACATTATTTGCAATGAATATGCTCAGAGTTCTTGAGAGGATTATATATTGTGCTTTGTTATAATCTATTGAGCAAAATGGTCTAACTTTTTGAAAGAATTGGAACTTTGGTAAATTTCATTAGTAGGTGACATAAACCATAAGCTCATTTCACTTCATTGTACTTTCTCCTTATATTTTTAGGATAGGATTTTATTCAGCTGATTTCCACATTCCCCTGACTTTTACATTCACAATTCATATTTTATATTTTATATTCACAGGAGTAACTCAGGTTACTTGAATACATTCATATTGGTGATGGCATGAAAATGAATGTATTATAATAAACTGATATTTGTGATTAGAAAATGATAATTTTTATTATAAAACCAAGTTTCTTTCTATATAATATGCCTACGATTGTAAGGGAAAACATTTAATATTGTGAATATCATTTCAGAAACAAAATAATTGGGGCTGATTTAAGCAGATGGAAAAGCTACTTTAAATGAGAAGATAAAGAGGAGCCTGGACTTTGGTGTTTTTTTGTGCCCTATGCTATACACTTGATCAGAGAGTAGAAATTAGAAAGAAAATGCAAAGGTAATAAAAGGAACTGGATTTTAAATCATAATTGGCCTGAATATCTGAATTTCTCACTGAAATAAGCAAATCCCCCAAAACCAAAATCAAGGCATTCTATATTTCATACTTCTTCTTCTGTTTATTTCATAATTGAGGGAAGATAAGATGAAGTAATCTTAGATGGCCGAAAAAGTAAACCATAAGCTAAGCTTTCAGATTCCAAACTTTGAAAAATGTATCTTCTTTTTCTCTTTCATTTGAAATCTTCCATTTTTCTGAGAAATAAACATGTATTTTTCTGCTTGTGACTCTAGCTATTTTAGATTATGATGATATACTAATGTAGTTTTCGGGCAAGGAGTTTAAACAGTCCTTTATTCTAAGGCATTGTCTGAGCTTTTAATGACTAAATGAAAATTTTTTTCTTAGTCGTAACAAATGTGTTTACTCAAGTAAAAATCTTACTTGCTTTATTGTGTTTGCTTCCAGTGCTGTCATTTCTTCAAAGAATGTAGAGAGTTTTTCCAGAATTTTAGACTGACTTACACTTTTACTCAAAAAAACAAGAGAACCAAAAGAAAACAAAACAAAAAAACTCCAGCCCCTAACACTTTGACACATGAAAATGTATCTTAAAATTTTAAAATAACAGAACAACAATACTCAGAATTCAAATTGAAAGAGAAAAAATTTTAAACAAAATTTATTGTTGCAAGGAAAAACAGCTCAATTTCATCTTGACCTTTTAGATTTCTAGATGTTTTTGTAGGCACCTCCAAGTTCTGATATCCTAAGAATTAAATAATACAAACTTTAGAGTTCTTGTATAGTGATCATTTTAAAAAGTGAAATCCTTTTTAAAATTACTGAAATCCACAAGCAAATCTGACATTTTGAAGTTTTGCTTTGTTTCAATTAGGTTATATTAGTCAGAAAGAATGAAGAGATTCTCTCTCTCTCTCCATATGTATTTATAGTACATGTGTGTGTGTATACCTATTGCACATGAACTTTTATAAACATATATGTGTTTACAGAGTATATATAAATATATTGATGGACAATACATACATATTTATGTGGTATACATTGAGGAAAAACAGCAGGAGCATGGGGAGAAAGAAATAAGTAGGACTTTAATAGGGGAATGGGCTCATATGATTACAGAGGCTGAGAAATCCTATAATATGTTGTGAGCTGAAGAACCAGGAAAGTGAGGTCATAACTCAGTCCAAGCCCAAACACATCAGAACCAGGAAAGCCAATGGTGCAACTCTGAGTCCAGTGCCAAAGGCCTGAAAACCTGGGGGACACTGGTTCAAGTCTAGGGATCCAGAGGTCAGAGAAACCAGAGCTTCAAAACCCAAGGGCAGAAGAAGAAGGACATTCCATCTTCCAAAGTTAGACATTTTGCCTTTTGGTTTCAACCAGTTGGAAAGGGCCCATTCTCTGATTTAAATACTGTCTTCTTCAGAAGCTATGACATAAATACTCATAAACCATCCTTAACCATTTTTCTGGGCATCTCTTAAACCAGTCTAGTTGATTCTAAAATTAACCACCACCCACCATGGCTAATTATTTCTTTTGCAAATTTGAGAAAAGTAGGAGAGTACATATCACATTATGATTTAGATAATAGGTGTCCCCCAAAAGCTTCTGTGTGAGACAATGCAAAAAGGGTTAGAGGAAAAATGATTGGGTTAAGCAAAGTCTTAACCCAATTAGTGAATTAATCCCCTTGATGGGATTAACTGAGTGGGAATTGTAGGTGGGTAGAGTGTGGCTGGAGGAGGTGGGTCCCTGGGACTGCCCCTCTGGGGTATATATGTTTTGTATCTGGTGAGTGGAGTCTTTCTCTCTGCTTCTCGATCATCATGTGAGAGGCTTCCCTCTGCAACACTTTTGCCTGATGTTCAGCCTCACCTCAAACCCTGAGAATTGGAGCTGGTTACATATGTATTGAGACCTTTGAAATCAGGAGGCTCCAAATAAACTTCTACTCTTCTAAAGTAGTTCTTTTTAGATCTTTTAGTCACAAGAGTGAAAAAGTCAACTAAAACATATCATTTTATAATTTTATGGTATGTAAGCTATTATTTTCTATTTCCTACATTATAGGACTTTCAGCAAATGTATATCTATAGTATCTGTAAGTTTTTAACTTTTCTATTTTTTGGTACTAGATATTGAACTCAGGGGTGCTTGACCCCTGAGAAATATCCACAATCTTTGTATTTAAGACAGGATGGTGCCAAGTTTCTTAAGGCCTTCCTAAATTGCTGAGGTGGACTCCAACTTGTGATAATCTTGCCTCAGCCTCCTGAGTCCCTGGGATAACAGGCACGTACAAGTGCACCTGGCATGCATGCAATTTTTGATGAGAGACATGGTAAAATATGAACCAATTAAAGAGGTAAATTCTCTGTTAAAAGGCATTTACTCTGAAATGACTAAATATTAAAGGCATTCTATTGTGAAATGTTTTTCAAGGACATAATGAATTTTTACTTTTGCAATCATCTAAATTGAAAATTCAGGGCTATATTTAAATATCATATATGATAAAATTATTACCTTATGATACCATAAATACATCTACCTTGCTTGGGTAAAACAGCATTTGAATTTTTTTTCTGGTAATTTAATCTTATTTAATACTCAAGTATTATTTTCTAATTGTACCTTAAAGAACCTAAAGATATCTACATGGAATAAACCAAGCTGAAGTTTCACATGCAATGTAAAATTTAGAGGCAATGCAATTATGGTAAAGAAATTAAGAACCCAGTTAATTAGCCAGCAGTTTAAATATTTTCTACAGGCTTCACGAGCTTCTGAAAATTGCCAGGCTACATCTTGTGGGATACATATTAATAATGTTTACTAATATACAATCATTAATTAAAATATTTTTCCTGAAGTTAACTTGGTGGAATGGTTAGTAAAAATAGCTTTTGTCTCTTGAAATAGTTTGTCTATTTTAAGCTGACTTAGATTAATCATATTTCATATTTGTTCCAGTCCCAACACATTGTCAAAAATTTCTGAAAATATTATTTTGAGAATACTTGGCATATATCTTGCACCAGTGTGGTAGGGTAGTATAAGTGTTCTTTTCCAAATAGTGTGACATTGAATGGGTGTAATATCTCAAAAGAAAATCAACTCAACTTGTATATAAACAATGAAAGAATTAATAATTAGCAAAGAAAGCTAAAATGTCTCTTCAGATGGCAACTTAATCTTTGGTTGTATATTATTTGCCATATTGCTTGGACATTAGAATTTGCCAAATAAGGGATATTTAATAAATAATTCAATATTCTCCATACATTGCATATCTTATAATATACCTTAAAGCTAGTTTCCAATCAACATCTAATTGCTGAATTCATATGCATCTGCTTTTAAAAATATTCAATTCATCAATTTTGTTGGAACAGGAAAAGAGGTAAAATTATAAATATTTTATGTTCTTTCCATTACAAAAAAAAATTTAGAAATCTATGACACTTTGATTTTATATTTATGTATGAAAACTTTAAAAGATTGCATATAACCTCTTTTTATCAATTTAATTTAGTAGCATTCACTGTATGTGATTAATCATAAGGAAAAGTACCTATTTGGGTCTGATCTATATAAAATGTTAAAAAGAGGCTTCCTAAGACATACATTAAGTGGACTCCATTAGTGACCTGTCATGAGCTCAAGCCTATTAAACCTTTGTAAAATATTTTCAGTGTTCTACAATGTGACAAGACCATTATAAGTTAATTTAATATGCAATATTTTTGCAAATATATACAACTTTTATTATTTTCAGGAATTAAAAGTCATTCATAAAAGTGGTTTACATAAACCAAGTTTAATTAATTTGTTCATTCCCCTATGACATTCTTCACACATGATTGAATTCACAGACTGAATAAGCATCACTACTTTTAATAATTTAAGAACACATTTGTAATTGGGAAGGAAATATAATATCATTCTCTGCCACATAAGTAATATTGAAATATGATGTTAAAACTAAGTACAGAATGGTTAAGTGATGCTAGGTAGCTGCATATCATAGTTTAAAATGAAGTCAATAAAGGATCAAAATCCTCAAGATATGCAAACCCACCCTGGGTTTCTCACAAAGTCACCTGATTTTACAAAAGCAACAATGGTTGTGACCACTTGGACAAATAAATGTGTATTGGAAAAGACCAAAGAGAACATTTTTTCCAAAAACATCTTTTATATTAAACATTTTTAATGGAGGTTTAAATGGAAAAATTTTAAGTAATATTGAATCCAAGTGATATAAATATGATCCCTAATGAAGATATTATTTTTTAGTTTTGCACTTAAGTGAATAAGCTATTAACCAAAAGTTCTTCCTGTCCCATATCACTTATTCTTTGAGCCAGCAGCCTCCTGTAAAATAATATAGTGCCCAAAGGATTATTCTCTTTATCTGGTTCATTTCTCTCACAATTTATCATAACGTTCCCAGAATTCTGTCAGAAGTTCAATCTTTTAAGTACTGAATTCTAATATATTTTACCTAGAATTTAAGAATAACTATATATGAATTCCCCAAGAATTAGTGAGATACTTTGTTAGAAGAGAGAGTTTAAAGGAAACACAAGAACAATTGGTCAAAGCAAATGAGGTCAGTCTCCTTGATACAGTTCCTGGAACTAAGCTTCTTACTTGTAGCTTTCATTTCCCACTATATGAGTTTTCTCTCTGAACCTACTAAGTTTGCAAAAAAAAAAAAAAAGATTATTCTCTATTCCTCTGAAATCTATACACTTTTCTGGTAATGAAACTACTTTTTAAAGTAATATTTATAATAATGTTCTAAAGCACATGGTTAAAAAATTCTGCCTCTGTTGTGAAATATCTTAAATGAATTAAAAACTTGGGTGAAAAATAATGCTATGTTGAATGCTATATTGAAGTAATTTTTATGAATATTAATAAAGACCATTGACTAAAGCCTTCTGAATACCTGGCACAGGCAATGTTTTTTAATGTATTATATCTTTTAATTCTCACTACACTTCTATGCATAGGTAATTTCTTCAGCATTTCCACACTTACAGTCTGAGTCAGAATGAAAACTGGCCAAAGTCATACAGCTAGTACATTAAAAAGAAGAGCTTTGTACCTAGGTCTAATTAAAATCAATGTATTAAAATATGCATAAATTCTCTTTTCATGTTTTACCAGATTTTTTTTTTCTAACTTCTGCTTTTCCTTTGCCAGTTACAATTTTCTTTGTTAAAACTAGTTGAAAAAATTATATATGGCAACCTTGTCTAAGTTTATTTATATTTTTTGTGAAATACCCTTTATATCTAGAAAATTCAATTTAAGAAATAAAACAAAAAGTATATATGAAAATTTATATATAAACTCATATACATGTGCATGTGTTTCAATTATACCATATGTTCTCTATTTTCATCTGTCAGTGAGAGAAAAAAAATTACACAGTCCTTACATACTAAGCTGGAGTGGACCACATGATTTCTTCCTTCATTCATTTGATCCCAAATCAGTCCATTATTTATTCCTAAATTAGTATGAAACAGGTAAAAGTATAATGGTTCTATGCCCAATTAGAAGAAAATTGTGTGAATGCCCAGCAATTTCAGCAAAGAGAATATTACATATTTAGAGAAAATATCATACTTACTTACAAAATATTTAAACTTTTCTTTTGAGATGAGTACTAGTCATGGCCATTTGCCATCAATATTTCTATTCAGTATTGAATAGCTGGATTGAATTATCATGGATGCGTTAACATTGGATTGGATTTCATGATTACCTAAAATAGAAATATAAAGCATAATACCTGGAAAGGAAGGAATGCACAGATTTTTAATTACAGATAAATTTATTAATGTGCATTTTATTTTTAATTTAATCCCAAATTTAAAAAAAAAATATTTGTTTTTGTGTGAAAATGGGTAAGTCAAAGTTTCATTAAAATAGAAAAGTGCGAATATCAAAGACAGTCTAGAAGAGAAGAAAATAGGAATGAAAAATTCTTCTGGTTGATACAGAGATGACTTATGATGCTAATACAAAAAAGCTGGCATGCTATTGAAACTCGAAAAAAAGAATAAACCACTGAAATGAAACAAACAACCCTGACAATTACCCCCATATATACAGTTCTGGAATGATAAAATGGTTACACTCTGGAGAACTAAAAAATTATACTCCTTTTGATAACATGTAATAGGTCATTTATATACTCATTTGATACTTCTACCTCACACCAGAAATAAATAAGTAAAGTCTTTGGTATATTAAATAGTTTATTTAGCACTACTAATATATTTGAATATATCAGCATATGTCTACTACCCTCTAACAAAAAATACACAAAATATTTCTATAAATGTGCATAACATTTCTAGAAGTTGAAATGTAATATTTACAATATATGCTAAATTTATATATAATGTGTATATTTAAAATACTTATTAAATAAATATGCTTTATGGATTCAAAGAGTATTAAGATATGTCATACTAAAATAATGCCTATTAAGATATTTAATATAATTAACGGAAATGCATACCAACACATTTACATTAAAATAATTAAAAATTAGACAGCCATCTCCCCCTTCTATTTCCAGATATATGTTTAGAATAAAGTATTTTTCAAGAACACTGAGAAAGACATCGTATCTAAAAGTCACTTAAAAACAAATTTAAATTGATATATAAATTCACATTGATTAAACTTTGATATATAATTTGGGTGACAAGTGCTGTTTGATTTGAAAAAAAAAAAAAAACTTTTGTTTATCCAACTACTTTTATCAATCTTGGAGGAAAGAAAGTCATGATAATTGAGTCCATCCCTGTATCTTATGCCAAACTAGTTTTTATCCATTGGCTTTTTTTACTTAAAATAAAAGCTGAATATTCTACAGTTCTCCGAAATCCATCTTTCTTTTCTGTACCTTTTAAAAAATCATCCAATTGTAGACAAACCATGAGTCACATATTTTTACATTTTCAATTCCCTAATACATGATGATAATCATATATTTTTCACTTATTTGCCATGCCTATTTTTTCCTGAGTGATTTAATATCTTCTGCCCATTTAAAAAAATGCAGTGTTTTTTTTTCTATTGTTGAGTTTTGTGGTGAGTTCTTTGCATATTTTTGATAGAACTCCAATATGAGATGTTAGATACAGTCTACCTTTCAGAGTTGTCCCCAGGTTCTGGATTTTCTTTTTCTGTATTTTTCTATGGTTTCATTTTCTTGCATTTCAGTTGTGGAACTTTCTCTGATGCATCTTTTAGCCCACTGATTCTTTCCTTGACCTTGTCCAGTCTACTGAAGCACTCATAAACTCCTTCTTCATTTCTGTTGCAGAACTTTTGATGTCTAGCATTTCCTTTGCACTCATTCTTAATGGTTTCATCTCTCTACTTACCTTACTATCCAACTTTCGTGTGCTGTTCATTCTTTCTTTAGAGGCTTAGTATATTATTCATACTTTTCCAAAAATTCCATTCTGAAAAAATTTCCACATTTCAGTTTCCTTCAGATGCTTTCTGTGTATCTTCAAGTTTATGTTCTTTTATTGTTTAGTATGCCTTATTATTTTTTGATGCAGCTGGCAAAAAAAAAAAAAAGTGGTGGTTGGCAGGACTGTACTGTGAGATTTGTGTTTATGTGGCAAGGAGTTAAAGAGTTAAAGTTTATTTTTATTTTTCTCTTCATGTTACCTGTTGATATCAGATATTTTTCTGCAGTTGTCTTAGTGAGAAAGTAATAGGCTTCTGTGAACTCACAAAAGTGTGGGACCTTCTGAAAGATGGGATGCCTCTAAGATTTAAGTCAAAAGCTAGTCATACTAAGTCACCAGCAATTGCTCTATTGTAATTTACAGTGTTCTTCCTGCTGTTGGCTACGGCCCTTGGCTCCTGCTCCTGGCCTTTTCCTTTCTGTAGTCCTTGATTCTGTGTGCACACCATTCTTCCTCTTCATTTATCAAGGCACTGTTTTGACATGTGACCCCAATTATTGAAGGATTTAAAACAGCTCTTGACTTTCAGTTTCTGGAGGTGTATTTGTTTTTGGTTGGTTGTTTCTATTGTGAGGATGGAGATGATGAATTCCATCCTTTTCCCAGGTTACACTGGAGTTTGCTTTTATTTTAGATGGAAGAAATACAGTTTTGTTTTGTTTTGTTTTCTGTAGATCATTCATTTACAAGAATAATTTTGTGTCAGTTTTCATCTTCTGTCTTTCATCATGAATGGAGCTTTGGAATAATTCAACATGTTTCTCATTGTATGACTTGCTAAATATAATGATTCTATTTTGAATATCCCACACTTAATTTGCATTAGTTCAGTAAATACTGGTTTATGGAATATGAGAAGCTTCTGTCTAGAGAAAATAGGTGTACAAAATGGAATTTGTATGTGTGCATTTTTATAGGTGCTTCCTTTTGAATAATGCAAATATGAAGTAACAATTTAGAAAATTTTAATCGGTGGTCAAATATTTCACAAAATTACATGGATACATGTCTGATATAATGCAAAAAAAAATTATGAATGCATCCAAAAAAATAAAAACTGGTTGCCCCTGAGTTTTCATTTTATGTGGAACAATAAATGATTTATCTGTCCTGCTGTGAATATATTGTAAGTTTGGACCTTTTATTGACTGAAGGAATATGTATTTCTGGATCACATTTTAAATTAAAAGGAAGTGTCCCTAAAATATATTTAATTTCACCAAATAGATATTGATAAGAGCATTTTTTTAGACAAAAATGAAAATTATAAAAGAGTTAAAATGCCATGCCAGTTACATTTGGGAACAAAGTAGAAAATATCCTGCAACACAGAATAGAGGGAATAGAGACATTATTTTAAAAAAAGAGAGAGAGAAACAATAAAGGTAATTAGAAGAACCATGTATTAAAAGAGGAAAATGATGGAGGTATAGGGTAATAGGTATTGGGGATTGTGTAAGTCAAGAAGAATATTCTGGAGAAAATTATGCTTGGGTTTCAAATGGACTCATTGGAAAGGAGGCTAAGAACACTCCATCCAGGGAAAAGGAACAACCTCACAAGGTCTCTGAAGTTGAGGGAGAGAATAACTGATACCTGGGGATGGAACACCTCAGATGCTAGGAACTGTGGAGGAGAAAGGGGCATTGATGAGCTTTGGATTTTCAGAACTGATTCTGTAGCCTTCCTCCACAGAGAAACACTGTGTTGTACCTCTCAAAAACTGTTGCAAACACTTAAAATTTATCGAACAGCCAGACTGATCTGGTCCTGTATCTCCAATGCAAAGCAACTCAAATGACCTCATGGTCATTGAAATATACCTTATGATATTAGAGCAAAGTCAGACTTTATAAAAATTAAAACATCTACTTTTTGAAAGAAACAAGTAGAAAAAAGTGTAAAAACATCAATATGTATATCTCTATCACACAGTATATATCACATACAAAACCATCGAAAATTCTAATGTTAAAAAGAAAAATCAGGGAATTAAACAAAGACACACAGAGAGAAATAGAAAGGCCTAGAGAAACACTTTGCACTGTAAGATAAATAAATGGCAAAGAAACAAGAGGAAAAAGTGTTTAACATCATCAGGTGAATGTAGTTATATCCACAGTGAGATGCCAAAACTCACCTGGCAAAAAGTGGGTGAGGATGTGGAATAGCAAGAATTATTCTACATTGCCTGAGGAAGTGTAGAGAATCATTGTTGAAAACAATATGACAATTTATCATACAGTCAAAACACAGTTACCTTGTAGCTGAGCTTTCTATTCTGTTTCATTCAGGAGAAATGAAATCATATGCCAAAAATTTAAAGTATTTTACAAGCATGTTTCTAGAAAATTCATTCAGAATTCGTGAAAACCAGTAGACGATCCAAATTTCTACTACCAGGTGTAGATTTTAAAAAAAAAAAAAATGCAGCATATCACATAATGGACAATTGCTGAGCAATAGAATGATCAAATCCATTAATTCATGTAATAAAAGTTATGATGAGTGTGAAGGTATGAAGCTGATCTTTAAAAAGCTACAAGCAGAAGAGTATAACCATAACAATGATGTTTATGTGAAATTTTACAACTGACAAAGCTATTATATGGTTAAAGAAAGCAAAAAAGAATTTGCTTCAAGAAGTTCGGTGAGAGTGCCAAGGTTACTGAATGAGAACTGAGATAAAAGGGAACTACGTCTTTATGTTAATAAAGGTATGATTTACATGAATGTGAGCATTTGTCAAAACCTATAGTTCTTACATTAGTGTCTGTTCATTTCAGAATATGTAAGTTATTTCTCAATAACAACAAAAGACACTATTCCATAAGTCTATTTCAAGAGGAGTGTTCTTGAAAGAGTCATTAAAATGAAAATACCCCTCCAGATCTCTGGGTTCTTCCTCAAACCCGCAAACCCACTTGAATATTATATCCTATCTGCACTTTTCTCTTCAGGCATACCTCTCAGGTAGTTTGTATCTCTAATGAACTATTTCTGTCTATTTTACTGAATCCTCACCTTCAGCAGAAAGCATGTTCTAATTTGTCCTACCTATGGAAAAGAGGGGAAAAAAATCCCTCCCCGCAACAGCCAACTCATATCTTCATTTGCCTTAATATTCCCTCCACAAAACTCAGAAGTTTTCTTCTAAGTCCTCTTTCCTTGAGAGTGGGAATTCCACATTTTCTATTGATAAACAGGATATATTGAATTTGTCCTTGGTTCCTGCTTTTCTGTCACAACCTACATCAAATTATTTGGCAAATCCTATTGCCTCTACTTTGAAAATGAATCCAGTTTCCCACAACTTCTTACTATCTCCATCCATCCCAAACACTACAACTGAAAGCAAGCTTTTCTTAACCTTCGGTTATTCCCCTGGCCTCCTAACTGATGTCCCTATTTGCTGATGTCTCTCCTGTCCATTGCCAGTAGTCAGCACAGCGTGGTAGTTACCGTATCACTGCTCTGTTCCTGTTCCAGTTCTCTGACTGAATGCCGCCTGGTCAGAGATGCTCCGAGATGCCGAACCTTCCCCATTATAAGATATTTGCTAAACTGGCCCTGTCTTTCTTACTCTTCTTTATGCAGTCATGTCACATTATTTTGAGGATTTCACATTTGTTATTCCTCTGCCTTTGATGTTGTGAAATACATGAGTAGTTCTCTCTCTGTGAGTAATTCTCTCCCTTGTCTTCTTTGGGACTTTGGTCCCGTGTCTCAAACTCAGGGAAAGAGTGCACGGTAATTTACTTACCATCACAAGCCCTGTCAGGGGTCTCTGTCTCCTGTGCTAGCATTGTGGCTCTCCACAGTACTCATCACCTTTTAACATAGTGCATAGTTTATATTAATGTCTGACACCTCCCACTGGAGGACAAGCTGAATGGAAACAAAGGATTTCTGTCATTTAGAAAAGTACCTCACCCTATTGAACACTCGTTAAGTCAAATTTTAAAAATGATTTATGTCTTTTGATACATGTAATATAGATATGTAGAAATATTCTTATGATTTGCAGTTACATTTATGTTTGTGAATGCTACTGAACCTGCCACAAAACTCAGAAAGTGTTTACAAGATTTAACATCTCCAGTGAAAGCACTAAATGTTAAAAATAACTCAGGAACATTATCATACAACATTTACAATGATCAGGGTTACATATTTCTCTATATATATTTTATAAATATATGTTGTTTATTAAGGATATTTCAGTTTTTGATTATCTTTTTAAAATTGGTGATAATACTTGGTATCAAGAAAATTCCCCTTTTTTTTCTTCATTATCTCAGAAAAATAAAATATGAAGCCATTCATTTGTTACACATTGAATAATATTTTAAGGAATAAAATTAGCCCCCATCAGGGAAAAAGTAGCAGAAAAGTTGAAATATTTATGATCTCTTTTACAGTCAGGCATCTCAGCAGCATAAATAGAACAGGTAGCTTTGCTAAAGGCTACAAAATATTATATCTGTGAGCCTGAGAGGTAAACATTGGAAATTTTCTCTCTGCCCTGGAGAGAATAGAAAAATAATAAAACAAAATAAAACTTGGTATGATATTGTCTTCTGACCCAATTATTACTTTACCTTTTTTATTCTTAATATTTTTTATCCAATATGGTCAGTCATGTTTGTGGGATAACTGTTCATTCGAAGAGAATGGATCTCACTGTGTTGCTTTAACACAGGCTTCTTTCTCCCTGTCAGTTTTTCCTACATGCTGTTAAGCTACAACAGATATATGACTTATAATGGTGAGTATCAGGTTTCTTTGATGAACTACATGTCAAAAACAAAAACAAAAACCCAGGAATAATGAAATACTGGAGAGACAATTCAAATCTTTGGCTTGAAGGTACAAAGATAGGTGTAACTTTTGTTACTCTATGCATCTTGGAAATATCAAGAAACAAAAATGTAAATAATTGATATCATAATACTTCATTTGACTTATTTGAGTATTTCAAATATTGTCTAGGTTACCACATAAAGATATATACCACATATGGTAAATATTTATATATATACACACACACACATATATAGTGCGTATGTGTATATTTTTCATATATGTATGAATATGAATATTCAAATAGCAAGGGAAAAATGTTTTGTTTTTATTTTGTAGAAATGGAAGTATAAATCAGAACCAGTGATCCCAGAAGAAATGCTGCTAAAGTAACTTAAGGTGAAACCTGATGGGACCCCAACTGAGCTATGCCAGATCTCAGAAAGGATATGATTCATTTTGCTACCACTAAGAAAATGATCCATCAACCATTTAATTCATCCTGAATATAACACAAAAGAAAAATCAACTGGTGCATGCTCAATGTTGGCATAATTTTATGTCTTATGGTCTCTTGTTTGATTGGTATTTCCATATTATTTTTGTTCAGTTTCTTAATCCTTTGCTCTTATCCTCTTAAATCAAATGCATCTTTTCTTCAATTCTTGGGAAGGGGGATCAAAAGTAAAAATATTTGGATGATTTTTTTATACTTAAATCAAAATAAATTTGCATGAAGAAAAGAAACTTTATAGTGTGAAATGGTAATTGGGAACTAAAACTGATGCCATATACACTTTATTTTGGGGTTTGGGAAGATGTGCAAATAGTGTTTTCTTACATTTCTTATTATTTAGATGCTCAATGTTAAGTGGTCAAATTCTGTTTAAAAATATGTTTCCCCTGTGTTTTATTCAACTTACTTACATACATGAGTTATTTAAAATATTTCAGTGATAGTTGATATCCCTACTTTTGTACAGTATATTTTGTACAGTTTCCATTCTTAGTATTAGTTAAATAAAACTGCCTTTCCACAATATTGGTTTTTCTCACAGTCAGTGAGATTTGGAATATATTGAAGTTTAAAACCCTTACATATATTATCTTCAGAATATATATATATGTACATATTTGTGTGTGTGTGTGTGTGTGTGTGTGTGTGTGTGTGTGTGTATTTTGGTCCTGGACACTGAACCTAGGAATATGAGCACATCCCAGTCCTTTGTTTAATAGTTTTTTTTTTTTTAATTTTTAAAATTTGAAGCAGATCTCACTAAGTTGCTGAGACAGGCTTTGAACTTGCAATTCTCCTGCCTTGATCTCCTGAAACTCTGGGATTAAAGGTATGTACCACCACACCCAGCACAGAATATAGTTTTAATAATAATTTTGAGTAAGTAAAAGTCAGAAAAAAATAATGTTTTTCTTTTTGCAACAATAATTTTAAATCACATTTAAATGTGGCAAGGGCCCATCAGTCCTCTTTTTGGCCTACTTTGTAAAAAAAAAAATTTCTCAAAGACAACATGCTTTCATTCCAGGGACTTTTAAAAAAATTATTTACAGGTCACCGACACAGAAATGTAAATTACTTTGTAAATATGGGAGTACCTGGAGACATGGCTCTTCACTGATATGACTTTACTTAGATGCCTTAAAAACTTGTACTTCCTTTGAGATACCTGAAGCAAAATTATGGGTTATGTTTGTCCTTCCCTCAGAACTCTAGGTTAGAAAATGCCTGAGGCATAGAGGAGTTACAGTGAATAGCAGGAGTTTTACTGTTCTGTGATTCACCCTGTGTTCCTGGTTGTTTCTTTGTTGTCAGTACAGAAAATGGGGAGGATCTGTTATGTATCTCTGCTGATGCTCTCCAGAGAGCCTGACCAAGAAAGGAGATAAATGATTTGAGGTGGGCACATTAAAGTGACTCTCATGTTGGCAAATTCTTTTCATGGTTTTAGTAGAGAACTATCTATATCCAGTTAATAACCTCATTTT
This sequence comes from Sciurus vulgaris, assembly GCF_902686455.1. Taxonomy (NCBI): domain Eukaryota; kingdom Metazoa; phylum Chordata; class Mammalia; order Rodentia; family Sciuridae; genus Sciurus; species Sciurus vulgaris. Next base: position 120,558,786 of record NC_136469.1, on the reverse strand, counting down.
ATCTTGAGCTTTCTGCATTGTTGAACTAAGCATAAAGAATTCTTTGGAACAAAGCTGTGCATAAGGTTTTGACTGTGCCTTTTATGTAAGTGGAGTTCACTCAGGGAGGCTGAGAATTTATTAGGTAAATTGGCACTGCAACTGGTTGTGCTTCTCTTGATGAAGGAGAAAACACTGGAATTAGGAGTCTATGAAATATTGATGTTCTTTTTTGAAAAATTTTCAATTAAAGCTTTGAAGCAGTGTAAATAAAAGCTGATATCTTTCATCCAAACACTGAATCTCTAGCTTTTAGGGTTTGCTTTCAAACAATTGAAAATTCTGGCAATTTTAAACCAAACGAGGTTTATTATCAAACACTAGGAAGATAGAAAATCATTAGAAGTACATTGAAAGGGTCCTGGCCATACTTCCAGGAATAATTTCCACCTCTCAAATACAGCTACCACTGCCACATTCACAGGTTCCACTGCAGAAATGAACATGTGAGCAACAAAACAGGTTCACAACTCAGAAAGCACAAGTGATACAAATGGATTTTCTTTCCTGATATACGTCAGCATATGAGGATGCCTCATGTCTCAGTTTCTTAACTCAGTTCTGTATTTGTTTCATGTGAGTATATCCGACTGAACCAAACGAAAGTCTATCTGAAAGTCTAGCAGCAAGGATATTGGAGCAATAGAGTTTTAGATTTTAAAATTCTCCAATATATGGAGGAACACTAGAGGAAAATTCAAATAAATCCTGAGTTTAATGCACTTCATACCACATCTACCACATCTTCAAAGTTACTTGCATAAAGTTTATTGCAAATTGAAATTATGTATATGAATACATTGGACACCAGGAAAATTCTTTATATGATTGCATATTTAAGTTAGTTTTATAATTAAAGATATGTTCCTAGGGAAAACAGAACAATTCAATATCAAATTTTATAGTATGTGGGAGAATGGTTCCTGGTGGGCTTATTTTGTTATAGGCTATTTTTTTTGAATGAATGTGATTGACTTTGTTGTTTATATAACATACAGAACTAGGTGAAATCACTCCTTTAAAATTATTATTTTAATTTACTGGACTTAAATGTACAGCATTAGAAATGTTTATGGAAACAGTAACTGGGACCTAGGATTTTCATTAAAAAACATATATTTTATTGATAAGTAAAATAAAAATAATGTTCTTAGACTAATTCATTTTTTCTTTTTTTTCCCCTCTTTCTCTTTCTCTCTCTTTTAAAAAAAATTTTTTTTTTTACCTGTTTTGGTGTTTGCCAAGACTACCCTCAGAGTCAATTAATTACTAAAAGTACTTGCCAGGTTCAGAAAAGCTGTTACATCTATGGTTGTGTTTATTACAGTAGAATACATTTTAAAACCATCATAGGGGAAAAAAAGTTTATGGATGAAGTCCAAAAGAGACCAGTCAAAAGCTTTCAGATGTTCCTGACCCGTGGAATCACACAGGTATGCACTTATTTCTGCCAGTGACAATATGCGATAGCATATGTGAAGTGTTGTCAGCCAGGCCTTGATTAGGGATCAGTACCCGCTGGGGTTCACATGGAGCAAATTCATGTAACTGACCCTGGCTTCTCTCCTCCAACCCTGCTACCACTTGTTCACAAGCAAACACACACCTGTAATCTAAAGTACATCTTCAGGAAAATTTATCTATTAAAAAACGGTAGAGCATGACCCAATGCCTCAAGCACACACACACATTCTTACCAAACAGACTATAGTCCTGTTATTTAAATGTGCCGAATTTGGAGAGCAAGTATCTGCTCACTTGAATCCTCTTCACTATTCTTGATTGGTATGATGTTGCTTAATCTTGATTAACTTTATTGGATTAAGAGATGCCTAAGAAGTTAGTAAAGAACACTTCTGAGTGTGTCTGTAAGGGTGTTTCCAGAGAAGATTGGTATGTGGGACAATAAACTGTGTGGGTATGCCTGCCCTGAATGAGAGAAGCAGCATTCAATAGGCTGAGGACCCTGATGGAACAAAGGTGGAAGAGGGAGGAAGCCGTAGCAGATGCAAGCTCAATTCTTGAACAGGATCATCCACTGCTGCTGCGATCACTGTGGAAATCACACTTCAGCTTCTTCAGCCTCTCAGTGCAAACTCACGTTTTCAGCCATGGACTGGGGTTCCTCCAGTTCTGAGGCTCTGGCTTCTTGGACTGAGCAGCTATAGATTTTTCTGACTCTCTCCAGTGTGCAAATGGCCATTGTGGAACTATCCAACCTCTGATGATGTGAATCAATATAATAAACGCCCCTTTATAATACTATGTATTCATATTCTGTTGGTTGTATTCCTTTAGAGAACCCTACTACAATTAGTAGGGTGTGTTTTTGTCCCAACCAATTTTCTGAGACATTTCTGATTAAAAAAAAAAAAAAAAAAAAAAAAAAACTTAAAAGATTCATACAGCAATGAAACTTGCCAGTACTCTGTTTTACAGGAATAGTCATAAAACTAAATCTTAGCCTAAAATTTCATATTACTTACATTCTGTCATGATTACATATTTTCTGCTGGAAGGTGACTTGTTGCTCATTCTTTCTAATAACACTCTTTTGTTTACTTTTCCTAGATTTGGAAACACACTCACTACCCCTTAGTCAAGTAGGTACAGTGTGCTTTAGGAAATACATGGAGCCACTGGGACTGCCTGGGTTTGAGAGTGTTGGGATCTTCAGATAAAAACAAGTGACAGATATTTATCTCTTGCAAATGGTTAAGATAGGGATCAGTGATGGCTAAATTAGAATAATTTAGACATATGAGATTTACTTGAAATCCCAAGCACTAAATCTGTAGGTGAGCTAAGAAACAGCATTCTTAACTGCCATCAAAGGATTTGAATATACTATTGCCCTTAACTTGGATCAGTTGATTCATATGAAAAGTTGATCCTTGAGAAAATTAAACAAAGGATTGACCATGTAATAAAAAAGAAGAGTGTACAGAAGTTATTAAAGCTAACTGGCAGGGATAATTTAAAGGAAAATTTTCAAAGTAGTACATGCAGAAAGAATAAATGTAGGGACATCAGAGGCAGCACATGAATTCTATCCATTTCAAAGAAAATGCTGACAAGTGAAAGCTAAGAATAGAAGATACATTCACTCTGAATGTGCCAACTGTTGGTGATTTTTATGGTTATTTTGTAACTGAAGTTTCTTAGTAGAATGCTAAGTCTGTGAATTTCAAATAAACACGTGATGGAATTTCTTTGCAACCTGTACATCCTATAATATAAAATATTTGGAGGCACTTTTATTTTGGTACTGGGGATCAAATCCAGGGGCACTCTACCGCTGATCTACATTCCCAGTCCTTTTTATGTTTTACTTTGATATAGGGTCTCACTAAGTTCCTGAGGGTCGCGCTAAGGCTGAGGGTGGTCTTAAACTTCAAACTTCCTGCCTCAGCTTCCAAAGTTAACTGCAATTATAGCTGTGCACCACTGTGCCTGCCTAACATGAAATAATTGCAGATTGGCCTCAATACATTAAAATGTCAAAATTGCCACAAAAAATAAATAAATAAAATCCTCAAGAGTTCTCATATGTATGTATAAATTACCTATTGTTTCTAGGACAAACTGTCAAAATATTTGGCTTATACAATACAGGTTTATTATTTGTTTTGTTTGGAAGCCTAAATTACATTGCATGGGGCTAAAATCAATGTATGGCAGGTTCATAATTCCTTTTGGGCACATAGGAGAGATTCCATTTCCTTGTCTTTTCCAGGGCTGTCCACATTCCTGGGCTTGGAGCCTATCATTCTTCATTATCAAAGCCAGCAAGACCAGGAAGAATCTTTTCCTGTTGCTCTCTCTCTAGTTACCCTCTTCCATTTTTTAAGGATCATTGTTACTCATTAGTCCCACTAGGACAATTTAGGATCATCTCTCCATAAAGCTAGTCAAGTAACAACTTTAACTCCACTTGTAACTTTAAGTCCTTTCCCCTTGTCTTCTGAACTATCATTCCCATACTCCATTGTTTACAACATGGACAGGTTTGGAGATTTGGATTTTGCCTTCACTGGGTGTATGCTCATGTGCTGCAATACACTGTTTGAAATATACCTGGTATTATACATTCTCTTATGCTGAGATACAAAGAAAATAAGTTTTAAAGATGTAATGAGATATGTCTTTTCAATCAAAATGGTTGAATTTCCCAATAAAATTTAACAGAGTGGAAGTTAGATATATCTGTTTCTTCCTATCTCTGTACAAATACTACTGTAGACAAATTGACATAAAAGAAAGGCACTATATCTGTAATTCTTTCATTTTTTTGATATGAAATTATCCTATGATGTTTGATTAAATGATGAAAAAATCAAGAATAATGAAACTAGTAATAGTATCAAAAATAAAAGATAAGAATATCTGATGACTACCATTCAATATTCATTTTTTAAATCATTACTATTGCTCTACTCTGTGTTCACCCCTGCTTGTTAAAAATTAAAGAAGGAAAGCATTTTCAAGGAAGAATGGGACTAAATTTCAAGAAACTTCTTTAGCTCTATGCATTTATGAGTTTTGACAATTTGTCAACTCTATTTATGCTGAAGGCACACAATGCTAATATTTGTCATGACATGTACAGCGGAAAAGTGCTTAGTGCTACATTTTCCATATAATTTTAATATCATTTTCAAGTGGGAGAAATTTTCAAGTTAAATGTCCAGAAGTATAATCTCAATCTCTTTAAAAGAAATATTAATTTTCTCAAGGTAGATGCATTTCATTTATTATGTCCAATGGAGTTCTGGAAGAGGAAAAATTTTAAATGTAAATGAAATCACAAATGTGTTGGAAAAAGTTAAAATCCATATTGCAATATGTTTCCCTGGCTACCAGCAATTGAAAAGTTTAAGACCTCTGTTTAGACCTTATTAAGATTCTTGTGAAAATTTAAATAACATTCAAAGACATGAAATAAACCTAATAAATGCAAATGTAATCGCTGCTAGAATGTTTTGGATTTGATCAGATTATATTAATGGATCAGCAGCTAAACTGATGATAGAAGTAAATGTTATTTGATTTTAATCAGAAATTGTTCTTATGGATGCTGGTAGTACTTTGAAAGATAAATTGCACTTAAAGGCAGCATTTTGCAGAAAGTTTACTTATCTCCAGTTTAGTTACAGATTTACATGTCTGCTTTCAACATGAAAACCCTAATTTGTCCCTTCAATATACACGAGAAAATTCATCAACTCTTCTCAAGTCTTCCTCCCCAACAGCCCTCAGATATTTCTGAAATATCCAGTAGAGACAAAGAGGTACAAACTATAATCCAGTAGCACCACAAATCATTATACAATTTCATAGAACAAAAGATACTTGTAATAACTACAAGAATGAGAAACTGGGATATAAGTACTAAATCCATACCAGCAAGATAGGCAAATATGCTATAGAAGAGCTTCATAATGGAATAGTAGACTAATGTCAAAAATAAAGACAATAAGAACAAAAATAGCCATATACATTAACATATATAAATGTAATACACTGTGGTAAATGAAAAAGTATAAAAATCAACATGTCAGGTAGTTAAATTATAAAAACATAAATAGTATATATTAATTAGAGGTATATTAAAAATAAATAATTTAGGAACTATTTGTTTGCAGAAAAATATCAAGAAAATGCATATAAATTAGGATAATAGTTAGCTCCTGGTAGCAAATGTTTTTAAGAAATGGACTTACAGGACATTAAATATATTTGTAATGTGTGAACTCTAATGTTGGGTGAACGTCACATAATGCTGTCCCTTCTATACGTATAAATCTGATGGTTCATGCTTTCTCTAGTATTTGTTATTTTTCTGTGTTTGTAACAATAAAACTCTGGAAAATACAGTTAACAGAGATATTCTTTTCCAAAGCATTTTGCCTCAGGCAGAATTTCCAAAAGTGCCAGTCCTGATGCAGCTTGTAGAGTGATTTCCTTTAGAATCAGGCCAACTTCCATCTCTAGCTCCCTTAGTTATTGATGAGGGGAATGTGGCCAGCAGTGTTTTCACAAAATGGACAAAGATCCTGGGTGCGAGCTGTCCCTTAACAATTGGCAGTTGGCCCTTTCTGAAATACAGACAGTAGCCTCTCAGCTCACTAGACCCTATTCGTAGCCCATCTGCAATCAAGTAATTTGGACACAAAAACTGTCACTCAAAAATGGTAACACTGGAGTCACTGAGCCAAAGGATTCTAACCAGAAGTTTTGATTGAAGTCACAGAGGATTCCTGGCCTTAATAGTTGCATCTGTTACCTCTATTGTATCACACAACTCTTTGTCTCCTACTATTATTATATGTGCAACTGAAAGATCTTTTTGTATTTTAACTCATAGCAGGTATATTTACTAAATAGTATTGAATAAAATTAGGACCTATGAGGGAAAAAGTTTGTCCCTCTAGGTTAACTGCTTCACTGATGCAGTCAATACTTTATCTCATTAGGTAAATTTTCACTATAACAATGCATTTAAATGAGATAAGAAGAGGAATAGAACTCAATCTATGATCATACTTCATTTTATATTTCTGAAATCATCAGTTCAAAAACATTGTTGATAAATTGTTATCTTTTCTATCATTATGCTGTTAGATTATTATAGAATTTTTGTTTAGGATTATATCTTAAAAATTACACAAGTGAGGTATGATTGATACTAATGATTAGTCTATTTCTATAAGTCATAAAATAAAATAAACTACTGTATGAAATAAATTTTGTGTAAAACTCTTTTGTTGGCATAGGACATAAATTCAACCAAGGCAGAATCAATGTGGTAATAGTACACTGTATTTCTTCATGATGTCATTTCTCAAAGGCATGAAGCAGTTGGCTGTAATAATGATAGTAATCATCTTCATCATCATCATATTTGATCACGTTGGTATTAAGGTAGCAATCCATCAAGTAAAAATATCAAAGATTCATTTCATGTTTTGAGTGCTGTTATAAATATTGGGAAAAGGAGATAAGGATGCAGTATGCAAATAGTCACATTTTATATAGAAATACGTTCAGAAAAACAAGATGTCTTTTGCTCCTTGAATCAACCACATTATAACTGAGAATTAATTTTAAATTACTCTTTGCTGTAGCATTGCTTTCTGAAGATAATTAAAATTCTTGGTTATATTATATATAATATTATACTTTTTTAAATTTCACAGAACAGAAAGTTTAATGTGTCTAGGAAAGACTTTAAATTGTATAGCTATCCACAAGAAAAATCCAATTTCATATTCTAACAGTATCTGTTAATAAAAACACAACAATGGTTTCTTAAAAATTCTGCCTGGGATGACTATAGGCACCCAAAGATTTTCCGAAAAGGCTATGGTACTTGTTCCTTGACATTTTCAAAGTTCATATGATCTCAAGAAGTGATTAAAGGTTATCTCTAGAGCATATTGCTGATGACAAGCTTCTATAGTTGACAATAGTTCATAGGTAGTGAGGAATGTTTTGTTTTAAAAACTCGTAATTTATTTTCCACTTTATCCTTCAATTCACAACCTCAGCCTTTCTTTCTTTCCTAAGTTGATGTGGAGTTTTATGCCCTCCAGGATGGTATGTCACTGACAATCATACAAACATGCAACTTGAGTTTTAAGAAATCATTTTATTTCTCTCATTTTTCTTTGATTTTATTCCAAAGGCATATTATCCCTTTATTATGTCAAGAAAATAGAGCACATGAATCATCTTGTGATCTATTACTAAGCTTCATTGGTATAAGGGCTTATACTTGAGATGCTTGCAGTTCTAACATGTTTTTATAATGGTTTAAATTTTAAGACCTTTTGAGAAAAAACACTATAAATACATGTATTGCATGCTTACTATTTTATGTTTGAAATTACATAAGTCTAGTTGTAAATGTAAACAAAATTCTTAATTTTTTTTCATCCCTATGGGTAAAATAGTCCCTACTTTAGAGAGCAGTAACACAAAAAATATAAGAAGTAAACATTAATTAATTATTGCCTAATCCATCTCAAGCTCTCAAGTCCTCATTTTCATTGATTACAAGTTAGGATATGTGAATTCTTCACCCACTCCCTCTCTCCCCAAGTTAGGATATGTGAATTCTTCACCCACTCCCTCTCTCCCCCTCTGTTTCTCCCCTCTCTCTTTCCCTCCCTTTTCTTCTCTGTCTCTACTCACTTCCCATGACCTGGAAACAATGTTGGTGAAATATTACAACACTGGGGTGATAGACACGATTTATACCTCAATTTCTTCCTTTTTCATACTTTCAAATGTGAATATGCCAGAGAAAGAGACTTTCCTATAATTAATGTAATTATTGTGGCGATATTTCAATACACAGTACATTTGGATGAAGAGTTTTTCAAACTATACATATATAGACCTCTGCTGTTACATGGTGTCATTCTTGCTCTTTTCATTCACCTTTTCCTTTGTTCTATGAGGAATAATATTTTATTACCTATTTTGCAGATGATGTAACTGAGTCACAGTGAAGTAAATTGGCTTACCTAATTTGGGACAGCAGATAAATGCCAAGACTACTGCTTCTGAAGACCCGCTGTGAAGAATGGTCATTTCATTTTGGGTAAAGTGTAGTTTCTTCAACTGAGGAGCTGAAATTCTACTTTGTGATATTGGTGTCCATACATAAGCTGTACTCAGCATACTCATTAATGAGTAGAAGTTTGTAAAGCACAGTGACTAGGAGGAAGAACTTTTGAATACAAGATAAAATTTGATCTCAGATATAAAAGTAACCAGGTACTTATTCTTCATGGCTTCAAGTAATGTAAAGTGGTATAACTATACTGGTCATACAAAAGTATTATGCCAGTTGAGTTGAATTAGATATGTAATAAAAACTAGTATTCAATTTTAGAAGTTACTATGATAAAATTTTGTGGAAGTGCTGTGGACAGTCATGAGAGGGAATATAGTTCTTTGCTGAAGGTGACTTGATGCTCATGAGAGACAGTATTTTCTATTTATTACTTTTAAGACTGTCACACATTATCTATTTTTAACTTGTTTGATCTTGCCGTCAAGAAGTGCATATAACATTGTACTTGTGATTTTTCAGGTGTCCCTAAGTTATAATAAGTAGAGGTTTGTGGAGGGCCAAGTTGGTGGATCAATTTCACTATGTATAGAGAGTCAATTTTTATAATATTTCTTAATAAAGGAAACCTTTCCTTTTGTTACCATAACAGGAAGCTTTAAAGTCCATAATTAGGTTTTGTTACAAATTATAATTTTTTAGTGATACCCAAACAATATTATAAGAATACTTCAGGATTTTATCTGTTAAGTACAGAAAAACAGCACACAATGATTTCTACTATTTAAATGTACATAAGTTGGTTTGATAAGAATTTGCAATCAGAAGAGGTAGAAATGAAAGAGAAGATGAAACAAATTTGGGGACCCAAAAATGAGAGGAAGAGTCCACAGAGAAAAACAAAGCAAAACAAGAAAACTAAAGCATTAGAGGTTTTGCAGGTTTGGAGGAGCCCTTGGAACAGTTTACCAAGCTTGGTCATGATTTATATCTAGATCATATCATCACATGAACTTGCTTCCAGAAAAAGAAAATTATATGGGATTTTGAGAATATCTGAAAGTCTTACAATGGAGAAAAGAGACAAAAATTAGGGAAACAGTGGTTATATGTGAGACTGTGGACCATTTCATACCCTCAAGCTGCTGTGATCTGAAACATGAAATGAAGGCCACAGATTGCTTGAGTAAACTGCGTTGTTGGAACAGATAACATGTCCTAAATAGGTTTGCAAGTCATTTTTCCAGTAAAAAGCTACAAAGATGTTTCTGCAACAGCAAAAATAAAATATATCTTAGTAAAGCACAGTAACTCAAACATTTCTTTTCACATATTACAAAGAAGGTGGATTTCTCATGCTCCTGTGAATAAATGGTTAATGAACTAAAGAATGATATCTAACCACATCCTTTATTTTACCCTTCATTATTTTAGTCTTCAGAGCTACATGTGTTACACTGGTTATAAAATTATATAGTCCATTTTAAGGTGGAGCCACACTGTTTCTGGATGGCTTCCTGATGCAGAGTGCTGTGCCAGTGGTCATCACTACATCCGAAGGTTTTCCTCCAGTTGGTTCCAAATGTATAGCCTTAAACTTCACTAGTGTCATGTCATTAAATGGGGATGTCTATGCTCCAGTGAAAACCTTCTCTAAGTTCCAACCTCTTCCATTTGACCACTTTACATGCCAAAATGAAGACAATAATCATGATTTTTGATGCATTCTCATACAAAGTTCTCTGAACACTATACAATTTCATCACTTCTGAATTTTTCTAATGACTTTAGATCATTTTGCTGAGGAAGATAAAATATTATACTTTGTTAGTTTTTCTCTGGTTTCTTTAGTGAATTGCCTCAATCTCAGAAGCTTGAAATGACACAGTATCTTCGGGATGGCATTCTGTCTTATGGCCAATTCTATGTCCCAGCACAATTGTCCATGTACTATTCCTTTAACCTTCAAATGAGCCATATTACATAGAAATGTTTCAGAATGATTCAAGGTTGCTATTTTTAGAATAAGATTATCATGGGACTAGCTTATTGTACTTAGCATAATATTCTCCAGTTCCATTCATTTATTGGCACATACCATAATTTCACTCTTCTTTATGATTCAGAAATATTTCATTGTGTACAACTAGAGAATATCATGCTAAGTGAAATAAACCAGTCATAAAAAACTAAAATTCAAATATTCCTTCTGATATATGGTGGCTGACTTATAACAAGAAAACTGGAGAGAAGAAGTGTAGAAATGCATTGAATGAGACAAAAAGGAATGAAGGAAAGAGAGGGGAGTTGGGAATAGGAAAGACAGTTGAATGACTTGGACATAACTTTTTTATGTTCATACAGGAATACACCACCAGTGAAACTCCACATCATGTACAACCACAAGAATGGAATGAAAATTGTAATGGGTTGCATTCCAAGTATGTATAATATGTTAAAATACATCTTATTATCATTTATATCTAAAAGTAATAAATAAAAAATATAGAAAAGATTATCTTAAATTATCAAAGTTATTTAAAGAGGACTTAATAGTAAAAGCAGGCCAGAAGAATCATAAGCATATAATTGGCCACAAGTAAAGAATGCTTTCCAGAAGAATTGGAAGGTCAGAAGGTAGATTCTCTCTGGAGCTTAAAGAAAGAACCACGACCTTACTTTGGAGACTTTAACCTGGCAAAACTCATTAAAGCTTCTGACCTTTAGATATGATAATAATACATTTGTGTTGTTTCAACTGCAGAAGTGATGGAATTGGACTTTAATTTCCCAAACATAATTTAATATAGATTTCATCAATGTTATTTTTTTCAAATAAAAGTTTTAAAGTTCAAAAAATTTAAGTTAATAGCGTTAAAGAAAATTTGATGATTAAGTAGGGATACTTTTAGTTAATTTATTCATTATTTCTCTGTTACCAGTAAAGTTGATCCTATTTGATACCTAATCATGGTCTATTTGCATTTTTATTTAGTATCTCATTTAAAGAATTTATATGTAATACATTTACTTTTATTTGTAATATAGCTCTCCAAAAATTCTTTATTTAATTCTAAAATATACATGATTTTTTTCTATTTAATATTGGTGAAACTGTATACTACAGATGTACATTTCTGTAAATAATTTTTAAACAAAAAATTTATCATTTATGGACTCTGGATACAAATTCAAATAGATTCAGGAATCAGAAAAACCATAGCATATTTATTCTTAGGGAACTGCATTTCATTAAGAAATTTTCTGAAAAAAATTTAAGAAAGAATTACACTCTAAGAACAGAAATAATCAATATATATTGATGAAAATAAAAACCAGAGATATAGTATATATAGGAACTGAGAAAAATTAATGTTCATAATATTTCTAACTTTTTCTTCTCAGGTTTATTTAATCTCAATGTATAAGTTTTTAACATTGATTTTAGCAAACAAAAAAAAATCACTGTGAATTAAGAATTGAGGGAAATTTCTTGGTATAATTCTAACTCATAAGAAGAAAAAAAATGTTATTTTTCTGTATTTGTATTGTTAATTGCATAACTTTAAAATAATGAAACATTTTCATCTTGTACTGACAGAAGAAATTCCCTGGAAATAACTAGAATAACACAGAATTTACTACTGCATTGTTTAAATTTGATTTTTGGTTTTTAATAGTATCTTTCAGATACTCTTACAATTTTTCACCCCAACAAGTTTAATTTTTAAGATACTCATCAATTAAGAAACAAGGTTCTGTGTTTGTGTGTGTGTGTGTGTGTGTGTGTGTGTGTGTTTATGTGCGCCTATTTTTATAGTTAGTTGAAAAACATTGATACTGGCAATTTTCAATCACTAAACATTGATCAAAATGAAGAATCCAGGAATGAGAAAATCATGTGGTGATATTCTATGAAATAATTATTCTCCTCTGAGTGTCTAAATACTTCAGAAGTTTCAAGGCATGAAATTTTTACAATATATCATGAGGTATATAGAAAATACTTATTGAAAACTCTTAATTATCAAATAAATATTTGGATAAGAAAATACAGGTTTATGATGTAATATTATATAAATAAAATATGGACATATGACTATTAAAAGTAGATGTTTTCTACACTTTTCATTACATAAAAACGGAATTGTCATATAGTGTTCTTTTCCTGCTAAATTATCAAAATTCAAGTGTATTAAAAATGTGAGAGAGGAGATGTTCCCTAAACTTCAGTTTCACACCACCTGACTGACCCCAGGATCTCTCAAGTACCAGGCTTGCAACCTGGTTCCTGGCACCTTGCCAGTAACTGTGGACTGAGTGCCAGGCTGTCACCTGCACATGCTAGGTACAGGCTGGCAACTGTAGCCTGGGCCCTAAGTCTACCCCTGAAGACCCAGATTCTAGGCTATTCCTCATGGGCCTACAATGCAGATCAACCTCTGCAAACCCATCCTCCAGATCCACCCACATACCCACTAGCTCCAGTGGCACTAGGTTCCAGGCCAGCACTCATAATTTTAGACAAGCTAGTAACTGCAATCTAATCCCTGAGTTTGTCCATGGACCAAGGCTCCAGGTCAAGTATTCAAGCATTCTCTGCTGGACCTGTAGTCCAATCTAGATTCAATAGGCTTTGACAAATGGTGGCCCCTATGGGATGAGTTATTGAAGTAGACTCCCAACCGCTCTGTGAACCCAGGATGCAGGCCTGTCTCCTGAGTTCCTTTCAGCTTCAAACTGGTCTCCATGAAATTAAACTTCAGGTCCATTTCTTGACCCAAGTACAAAACCAGTTTCAGCAATATGCAGGCCTCTGCAAAGTCTGGTTCAAGATTTGAATTACAATGAGACATTACCTCCCAGCAGTTAGGATTATGCTTATTAAAACATGAAATCTGAGAAAGTCAACTCAGAAATAAAGAGTAGAAGAGGGAATCCAAGATGGCAGACTAGAGGGTGACCGCTTCTCCCGTCTCTCCAGAACCCAGGATGCAAGAAGGGGAGGCAATGAGAGACTCGGACTAACATAGAGCGGCAGGGGAGTCTCTCCCACTGAGTGAAGCTTGGCCCCGGCGGCAGGGCTGGACAAAGGCAGCTTCCTGGAGCAGGGCAGGGCAGTTAGAATCTTTCCCAAGCAGCCCTGCTCCCTCTGGTGACAGGCTCCTTCCACAGCCAGCTTCTCAGAGCACGCCACCCAGTGAGAGCCTTTCTGCACAGAGCCAGCTCCAAGCCCCGGACCCAGCAGTGAGCCCCGGCCTGCAGGTGGATTCTGGGAACAGGGCAGGGCAGCCAGAGACTTCCGAAAGCAGCCCTGCTCCCTACGGTGGCAGGCTCCTTCCACAGCCATATTCTTGGAGCAGGCCACCCAGTGAGAGCCTTTCCACACAGAGCCAGCCCCCAGCCCTGGAACCAGTAGCAGGCTAGGGGCAGCTTTCTTTGGAAGCACTGCATTATCAAATTCCTCCAAGACTTCAGGCTACTGAAGGCTGGGAGGTGATATACTGGAAACCTACAGGGACACTATAAGCCAGTAGAGGAAATCTGCAATATCTCAGAGTCCCATTGACATCTGACCAGTATGAGAAAACAAGGGAAGAAAATGTACCAAACAAATCTAGATACTATATCAATAAAACCCAATGACAGCACGGCAGAAGAAATGTCAGAAAGGGAGTTCAGAATGTACATAATTAAAGCAATCAGGGAAGCAAACGAGGAGATGAAAGAGCAAATGCAGGCATTAAATGATCCCACCAATCAACAGTTAATAGAGCAAACACGGGAAGCAAGAGATCATTTCAATAAACAGTTAGAGATACTGAAAAAATACAAACAGAAATCCTTGAAATGAAGGAAACAAGAAAACAAGTTAAAAACTCCATAGAAAGCATAACCAATAGGATAGAACACCTGGAAGATAGAATATCAGACATTGAAGATAAAATATTTAATCTTGAAAACAAAGTTGACCAAACAGAGAAGATGGTAAAAAATCATGAACAGAATCTACAAGAATTATGGGATATCATGAAAATGCCAAATTTAAGAATTATTGGGATTGAGGAAGGCTTAGAGAAACAAACCAAAGGAATGAACAATCTATTCAATGAAATAATATCAGAAAAATTTCCAAATCTGAAGAATGAAATGGAAATCCAAGAACAAGAGGCTTATAGGACTCCAAATATACAAAATTACAACAGACCCACACCAAGGCACATTATTATGAAAATACCTAACATGCAAAATAAAAACAGAATTTTAAAGGCCACAAGAGAAAAGAATGAAATTACATTCAGGGGAAAACCAATAAGAATATCAGCAGATTTTTCAATCCAGACCCTAAAAGCTAGAAGGGCCTGGAACAACATTTAACAAGCCCTGAAAGAAAACGGATGCCAACCAAGAATCTTATACCCAACAAAACTTACTTTAAGAATGACAAAGAAATAAAATCCTTCCATGATAAACAAAAGCTAAAGGAATTTACAAAAAGAAAGCCGGCATTACAGAACATTCTCAGCAAAATATTCCATGAGGAAGAGATGAAAAACAACGATGCAAATCAGCAACGGGAGGAACTACCCTAAAGGAAAAGCCAAATAAAGGAGAAACCAAGTCATGTCAAAAAACAAAAGTGAGTCAAATGACTGGGAATACAAATCATATCACGATAATAACTGTGAATGTTAATGGCCTGAACTCATCAATCAAAAGACATAGACTGGCAGATTGGATTAAAAAGAAAAATCCAACAATATGCTGCCTGGAAGAGACTCATCTCATAGAAAGAGATACCCGTAGACTAAAGATGAAAGGATGGGAAAAAACATACCATGCACATGGACACAGCAAAAAGCTGGAGTATCCATCCTCATATCATATAATGTGGACTACAAGCCAAACCTAGTCAGAATGGATAAAGAAGGACATTGCATACTGCTTAAGGGAAGCATAAATCAGTAGGACATTACGATCATAAATATCTATGCTCCAAACATTGGCTCATCCATGTACGTCAAACAAATCCTTCTCAATTCCAGTAATCAAATAGACCACAACACAATAATACTAGGCAATTTTAACAGAACTCTCTCACCACTGGATAGATCTTCCAAAAAAAAATTGAATAAAGAAACCATAGATCTCAATAACACAATCAACAAGTTGGACTTAACGGACATATATAGAATATGCCATCCAAGAAAGAATGAATACACTTTCTTCTCAGCAGCACATGGACCTTTCTCTAAAATAGACCATATTTTATGCCACAAAGCTACTGTTCGCAAATACAAGAAGATAAGAGGTATTACCTTTATCTATCAGATCATAATGGATTGAAATTAGAAATAAATGACAGAATAAAAGACAGAAAATTCTCCAATACCTGTGGATTAAATAATTTACTATCATATGATGAATGGATAACAGAAGACATCAGGAGGGAAATAAAAAAATTCTTAGAAGTAAATGAGAACAAAGACACATCATATCAAAATCTCTGGGACACTATGAAAGCAGTACTGAGAGGAAGATTTATTTCATGGGGCGCATTCAAAAAAGAAGTAGAAATCAACAAATAAACGACTTAACATTACAGCTCAAAGCCCTAGAAAAAGAAGAGAAGACCAACATCAAAAGTAGTAGAAGACAGGAAATAGTTAACATCAGAGCCGAAATCAATGAAATTGAAACAAAAGAAACAATCGGAAAAATTAACAAAATAAATAGTTGGTTCTTTGAAAAAATGAACAAAATTGATAAACCCTTAGCCACACTAACAAAGAGGGAGAAAACTCAAATTACTAAAATTCAGAATGAACAAGGAATTATCACAACAGACACGAGTGAAATACAAAACATAATTAGAAGCTATTTTGAAAATCCATACTCCAACAAAACAGAAAACCTCGAAGACATCAACAAGTTTCTAGAGACATATGAATTACCTAAGCTGAATGAGGAGGACATACACAACTTAAAAAAATCAATTTCAAGCAATGAAATAGAAGAGGTCATCAAAAGCCTACCAACAAAGAAAAGTCCAGGACCAGATGGGTTCTCAGCCGAGTTCTACAAAACCTTTAAAGAAGAGCTCATTCCAATACTCCTCAAAGTATTCCATAAAATAGAAGAGGAGGGAACCTTCCCAAACTCATTCTATGAAACCAATATCATCCTGGTACCTAAACCAGACAGAGACACATTGAGGAAAGAAAATTTCAGACCAATATCCTTAATGAACATCGACACAAAAATACTCAACAAAATTTTAGCAAATCGCATACAAAAATATATTAAAAAGATAGTGCACCACAATTAAGTGGGTTTTATCCCAGGGATGCAAGGTTGGTTCAACATCTGGAAATCAATAAATGTCATTCACCATATCAACAGACTTAAAGTTAAGAATCATATGATCATTTCAATAGATGCAGAAAAAGCATTCGATAAAATGCAGCATCCCTTCATGCTCAAAACACTAGAAAAAATAGGGGTAGTGGGAACATTCCTTAACATTGTAAAGGCCATCTACACTAAGTCCATGGCCAATGTCATTCTAAATGGTGAAAAACTGAAAGCATTCCCCCTAAAAACTGGAACAAGGCCAGGATGCCCTCTTTCACCACTTCTATTCAACATCATTCTTGAGACTCTAGCCAGAGCAATTAGACAAACCAAAGAAATTAAAGGAATACGAATAGGAAAAGAAGAACTCAAACTATCCCTGTTCACTGATGACATGATTATATATTTAGAGGAACCTGGCAATTCCACCAGGATACTTTTAGAACTCATAAGTGAATTCAGTAAAGTAGTAAGTTACAAGATCAATGCTCATAACTCCACTGCCTTTTTGTACATAAGTGATGAATCTTCAGAAAGAGAAGTTAGGAAAACTACCCCATTCACAATAGCATAGAAAAAAATAAAATACTTGGGAATAAATCTCACAAAAGAGGTGAAAGACCTCTGCAATGAGAACTACTGAACACTAAAGAAAGAAATTAAAGAAAACCTTAGAAGATGGAAAGATCTCCCATGTTCTTGGATAGGCAGAATTAATATTGTCAAAATGGCCATACTACCAAAATTGCTATACAGATTCAATGCAATACCAATTAAAATCCCAATGACGTACGTTACAGAAATAAAGCAAGCAATTATGAAATTCATCTGGAAGAATAAGAAAACCAGAATAGCTAAGGCAATCCTTAGCAGAAATAGCAAAGCAGGAGTATCACAATACCAGATCTTCAACTCTACTACAAAGCAATATTACCAAAAACGTTGTGGTATTGGTACCAAAATAGACAGGTAGATCAATGGTACAGAACAGAGGACATGGACATAAAACCAAATAAATACAATTTTCTCATACTAGACAAAGGTTACAAAAATATGCAATGGAGAAATGATAGCCTCTTCAACAAATGGTGCTGGGAAAACTGGAAAACCATATGCAACAGAATGAAATTGAACCCCTATCTCTCACCCTGCATGACACTCAACTCAAAGTGGATCAAGGACCTCGGAATCAGACCAGAGACCCTGAATCTTATAGAAGAAAAAGTAGGTCCAAATCTTCAACATGTCAGCTTAGGATCAGACTTCCTTAACAGGACTCCCATAGCCCAAGAAATAAGTGCAAGAATCAACAACTGGGATAGATTCAAACTAAAAAACCTTCTCTCAGCAAAGGAAACTATCAGTAATGTGAAGAGAGAGCCTACAGAGGGGGAGAAAATCTTTCCCACTCATACTACAGATAGAGCGCTAATTTAAGAATATATAAAGAACTCAACAAACTCTACACCAAGAATACAAATAATCCAATCAACAAATGGGCTAAGGAAATGAACAGACACTTCACAGAAAAATATCTACAAGCAATCAACAGATATATGAAAAAATGTTCAACATGTCTAG
Source organism: Sciurus vulgaris (assembly GCF_902686455.1). Classification (NCBI taxonomy): domain Eukaryota; kingdom Metazoa; phylum Chordata; class Mammalia; order Rodentia; family Sciuridae; genus Sciurus; species Sciurus vulgaris. The sequence goes on along the minus strand of NC_136469.1, from coordinate 120,540,230 downwards.
TAATAAGAGAAATGCAAATCAAAACTACCCTAAGGTTCCTTCTCACCCCAATTAGAATGGTGATTATCAAGAACACAAGCAACAATAGGTGTTGGCAAGGATGTGGGGAAAATGGTACACTGATACATTGCTGGTGGCGTTGAAAGTTAGAGCAACCACTCTGGAAAGCAGTATGGAGATCCTCAGAAAGCTTGGAATGGAAGCACCATTTGACCCAGCTATCCCCCTCCTTGGCCTATACCCAAAGGACTTAAAATCAGCATACTACAGAGATACAGCCACATCAATGTTCATTGCTGCTCAATTCACCATAGCCAGATTGTGGAACCAACCTAGATGTCCTTCAATTGATGAATGGATAAAGAACTGTGGCATATACATACAATGGAATATTACTCCGCCATAAAGAATGATAAAATTATGGCATTTACAGGCAAATCGATGAAATTGGAGAATATCATGCTAAGTGAGATAAGCCAATCTCAAATAACCAAAGGACGAATGATCTCGCTGATAAGCAGATGATGACATATAATGGGGGTGGGAGGGGTTAGTTTTAGGGTTAGGGTTAGGTTTAGGTTTAGGGTTAGGGAGGGGGGCAATAATGGAGGAAGGAAGGACTCTTTAGAGGGAAAAGAGGGGTGGGGGAGTGGGGGGGAAGGAGGATAAATTGGCAGAATGAATCAAACAACATTGCCATGTGTAAATTTATGATTACACAAATGGTATGCCTTTACTTCATGTACAGAGAATCAAAATGTCTCCCATTTGTCTACAAATAAAAAAAAAGAAGCACTACACAAGGAAAAACTTAAAAACAAACCCCTGAGCACTCAAATGGATGAAGCTTTCCAGAAGAATAAGAAAGCAAATAATAATTATGAATGAAGTAAATCTATGAAACAAACCAAAATGTGTTACTGTCTAGGGATATTGGGTTCATGGTCTCGGTTCAGCAAAGAATTGAAGAACAGGACACAGAGATAGCAAGCAAGAAGTAGGTTTATTGCAAAAGTGACAGAGATAGAATTCTCCAGAGAGAAGTGGGCCCAGAGCTGGGAATCCAGTAGGAGAGTTTTGGCCTGTTCTTTTTATGGTCTCTGGAATTACCTCCTTTCCTCATCTCCTCCCCTGCCCACACACTCCTCACTATTATTGACTGGTGTCCCCTCTGTCCATCCATCTGTTTTAGTGTCTGTTGAATCCCTCACTTAGGAGCACAAGTATGGAAGTATGTGTCTGTTGGGTCCCCCCTCATGTACACGAGCACTTTGGTCAAGCAGGAGATTGACCTCATCAGAAGACTGTCTCCATGCTCCTTTGTTCTGAACCCCCTGCCCCTGAACTCCTCACTTGCCATCTTGCCCTGGCTGCCTAAGCCCTTCTACATCTCCCTCAACTGGGAATAATAAGCATCTCTCCATAAGTCTGAATGTAAATGGTGTCAACTGTTCAATTAAAAGACACAGACTGGCAGAATCAGTTTTTTAAAAAGATCCAACCATAGGCTATTTACAAAAACTAATCTTATAGGCAAAGATATACACAGACTAAAAGTAAAATGATGGAAAGTGATATTTCATGCAAATGAAGTCTGTAAATGATCAGGAGTAACTACTGTCATAAAAAAAAGAAATAAAGAGTAGAATATAGTAGAATTGTGGTTTTTATAGGAAATTTGTCAGTGAAAATGAGGAGATTTTGGTCAGAGGGTACAAATTTTGAGTTATAAGATGAAGAACTTCCATGATACTAAAATTTTAGCTTTTTTCTTTTTTTCTATTTCTGGAGGTCCAATATACAGCATGGTAACTTCAGTTATTAATTGTGTATTATAACCTTGAAATTTTTTGTTACTTTTCAAATGTTCTCACTACAGAAAAATGATAACTATGTGAGATGGTTTGTTATTAACTTGTATGTTTTATATATATATATATATATATACATATATATATATATTTCACAGTATGTAAAGATACCAAAATAATATATTGTAAACCTTAAATTTATACTTGTCACTTGAACTTCAATAAATCTGGAAAAAATAGGTTAATGACAGAAGAAATATCTGGACTAAAGAAATGCAATAGATAAGTTAGGAATGGAGGAAATATATAAACACACTTCCTATATGATAAAAAAGTTCACAGAAAATTATGGGGAAATAGGAAGATGTTTGAAGCTGTAAGGGAAGAAGTGACTGATCATATACATGTGATAATCCTAGTTGGATACTTATTAAACATCACACATTAAAGGGAACTAATTTTGCATGGATCAAAGTTACGATGCTAATACTAGATATATACAATCCCAAGTGCAAAGAAATAAAATTAACTACAAAAATACATACAATTGGCTCTGTGACATAGATGATAAAATAGAGTTGAGAAGGACTTATTCAAACATGAAAGACAAAGGTATTAATTAATTTTATTATTTGATTATATTAAGATTAAACATCTCCTTTCATTTAAGGACAGTGTAAGAAAGACCAAAACCCAGCTGACACAGCAGAGGAAAGCACTTCAAATGTCTGAAACCAACAAGAGATCATTAGATTAAAAACTCCTTGGGAATTCCTCCTTAGGGACAATTAACCAAAAAATGCTAACTGGTGATATGTCATCTGTATAGTTAGAAATGAAAGAAATATGGATATTGCAGGATATGATAAAAACAATAATATTTCAATTTTGTACGACTAGTTGGCAGGCTCTGTTCAAGTGTATCTAACCTTCATCTTTTCAACTTATTTGGGCCATTTTCTTACATGTATCCATTAAATGTTCTCAATAAAATAAAACATAGGAAAATGATGCCTGTTCTCACACTATCATTGAAAATTGTCATTGAAGCTAGTAAGTGCAGGATGAATGAAATAGAAGAACAGGTGCACTTGTGGAAAGCTGGTCTACCTAGAACACTCAAGAAAATCCTATTAGGGCATAAAAGTAACGAGTGAGTATAGATATTTTAAATAGTTTTTGCCACATAATGGCAATAACAATTTAGAAAATAAAACCCATTATTTAATAGTAGAAAACTGATAACAAAAGTATAAAACAGAAACTAAGATATTTGGAAAAAATCTAGAGCCCATAAATATAGAACGCAAAATTCCTGAGGCATATTAAATATTTTTGAATAACTAAATGTGAGTGATATGCCATAGGAAAATATTACTGAATTTCCTAATTTTAGTTTAAAAATTATCATAATTTATTTGGAAATTGAATTTGTATATCTGAAAAATACAGAAGAAAAATTGGGAGTGATTACTAACCAAATTTGGCAGAAAATAAGACATTTGCAATAATGGACATAATAATACAAGTTGTAATATGAAATGGTAGTAGAATATTGATCTAAATTTTGAAATGTTGATTAACTTTATCCATGAATAATCAAAATAAAATAATAACCAATCAATAGAGACCCACTAGGTCTAATTTAGAAATGACTAATATGTTTTATATTTTCATTTATTTGCCTGGATCTGCTCTGCTTACACTGGGTCAGGTGCCTGACCAAGCCCACTCAGCATTTCTGACTCACCCAGTAATTGTGAAGTCAGGGGAAATTAATTATCTCTGGGCTGACTTTTGCCCAATGAGGTGGAAGGCAGGAGTAAGTGTATAAATACGTTTTTCTTCTTTTTAAAATAGATAAATTTCTGAGGTATTATATATGGAAGGATTGAGGCTCAGTTGAATAGAATGATAACCAACTGAATCATGAACCCTGTATCGTTTTTTTTAAATCTCCTAACTGCTTAACTCCTTTCTATTCTGTTCTTTTCCACATAACTTCTAATTTCCAAAATAACTATTCAGGTCCTATATGTAAATGCTGACTTTGGAAATCCTAGCTAAAAAAGAGATGAGAAAAAATCTTCTGAAAAAGAAAAGAAAGGAAAACAAAAAGTTGCTTGAAATGAATGAACTTTATGCTTTGACCTTTCCTTGTATATTACTTCTATAGTGATAATTTTTGGAGCAACCAGCCATTTTAAAGAAAAGAGATGTTATAATTAAGGACAAAACCTTATTCTAAGACTAGGGAATAAAAAGGTGAAACAAGTCTGTCTTAATGGTGTCTTCTTAAACCCTGCTTGGTAAAATCCTTTTGTAGGTTTTGCCACTATCATATCTATAAATATTCTTGACTAATAGGATGCTACACCATGAACTCAGATGATCTTAATTTGGACATAAGATTTGAGGCTCCTTCTAGAAGAATGATCCAGAGAACTTTAGTAGTGATTGTCTCTGACTGGTGTATTTATAGGACATTTTCATATTCTTTGTTATAATTTTAAGAATTTTAAATATTTCTAAAATAAATCTGTAATTTATAATATGAAAAGTACAAATCTTATCAGAAATTTGAAAAGAATTTTAACCCTTCCAAGAACGCAGGAGAGGACCTATTTAGGTATAACAAAGAAACTTAAAGCAGTAAAAGTAACTATAGATGTAGTTTTATCACCAACCTTCCAGCACCTTCCAAACTCTCACCACAATCCTATTTTACATGATTCTAGAACTAAGACTTTATAAAATGCCACTCAGTCAACAGGGCTGTCACAGACTTAAGATACACTTGCTAGATCAAATAAGCACATTAATGAAGTCAGGAATTATATTCTGACTTCTTTAAAAATTATAATAGAAATTATAACATAATTATAATAGAAATTTTGTCCCTCAGTAAATTATACTAGCTCTTCAACCAATGTGGTAATGTTGCAATAAAACTGTAAGTGAAAATACTGTAAGTGAAAAACATTTAATATACCACCTACTGAATAGGCTAGCTCAGCAATATCATACATTGTAAAGTATCAGTTATTTCCCCTCCTGATCCTCTAGTTGACTGGACGTTGCCCAGCATCAGGAGAAAGTATCTGACTGGATATCACTAGTCTGGGAAAAGAGCAAAGACCAAAATTCAGAATTGGATGTATAACTTCCATTGCACGCATATAAAATTCACATACTTATAACAGTGACAAACTATAACTCAAACCATTGTAAGTAAGGAACAATCTATACCTTGTGCTCCTGTTTTTTGTTTTTTGTTTTTTGTTTTTTTTTAATTTGTTTGTTTAGTTGGTTGTTGTGCTGAACATTGAACCCAGAACCTCATGCATGCCAGGCAAGTGCTCGACCACTGAGCTCCATCCCCAGCCACTACAGCTTATACTTCCTTTACTTGCCACAATCAATAAAATTTGACTCTTTCCATCAACATACAAAATTGAAAACTCTTCCTATTATTGAATCAAGAATTAGGCATTTTACCTCAAGAAAAATTGTGTCCTTGGTCCCTTCCTATTTTTTCTAACTATAGAAAGTAAAAGAAATTAAAATCAAAATAGAATAAGATTGTATCTGTCTTTTGTTTTAAGGAAAAGAGATTTCCATAAGTAATCAATCTGCTCCATATCCATATATTTTCTACTTATCCTTTAAAACTTGAAGTTTGAGAAGTATACAGACTGAATCCTAAAAGTATGGGCATGGCCTATCACTTGCTTAATTTTCATAAGGCAATGTTTGTTAATTTTTCACTGAGAATAAGTGAAAAATTGTCCCCAATTCCACTAAGTTTACACCATTTTTTATATACTGTCACCTTTAAAGCTTACATCCAGATAACAATTTCTGTACTTGTCAAAACTCTTTCAGTAACAGTGACAAAAATAACACATTTTTTAAAAATTGGGAATTTTTCTATGCCCTGGGAATGACTTCAGGCATACATGGATCAGCTGTCTTAAATGGTCATTTCAGGGTCCTGAATCCATCTGTGCTTCTGTGTATATTTTTGTTTTGTTTTATACCTATCATTCTTCCAAGCAGTACAGCCACCCGCTGTTCAAGGCCAGTCTTGCTTCATGTTTTGCAGTCAAAGAGCAAGTTAGTTTGTCTTTTGCACTGGCTGTACTTAACATGTCCCAGGGAACAATTTGATTGGCCCACCTTGTGATTGCAGAATTCTCAGGGGCCCAGCATGAGTCCTCAGAGAGAGGCAAAACATAATGAATGATGATTCAATTTATATTGAGATAAAAGGAGACTTTTTAAACATATGAAGCAAACCACCACCAACAGCAACCTAACTATAATGAACAAACAAAAGCAAATACAAAGGAAAAGTTTTTAAAATGTGGACAATTTCTTTGGTTTCACATTAACCCTTTCAATGATTGTCATGTGTAGCAATACAATAATTGGTGTTAGCTCGATTTCAGTGGTTTGATATTTGTGATATTGCTAACATGCTGTCAATAAAATTTGCTAGTGTATTGAAAAATAAAAAATAATAAATTTGTTATGTAACAATATGATAGATTTTTATTCCTACAAAGAACAAATATAAAAATGCAGAGCTCTCAGAGGCATAGTGCAACAGGGAAGATGATGTCATGGAACTTACTCATGTCTCATTTATTATTTATGCATTTATCTTGAAATCCTGACTTGATTGCTTATGATCTTGATGGATTTGAATAAGTTCAAACCCTCAGAGACACATTTTGTTAACTTATGATTGAAGAAAAAAATATTCATTCAATATTTGGTTGAAATGACTTTGTAGCAATTGTAAGTCACAGAAAATTTCTAATTGTCATTAAAGGATGTATTCTACCACATTTCAATTGTAGAGCATAATTATTGACATGTGAATAATACACAATATTCTCACTTTATTAAGTAAGATTATTTTAACTTCTATGGCGGAGTTATATCACAAAATATCTTACTTTTCATTCTGCTTCTTTTTTTGCTACCCCCAAAATAGCACAAAAGCTAGAAAAAGTCTAAATGCATCTTTATAAAGTTATTTCCTCTTCTGAAAACTAGATAAGACATGGGGCAGGAAATAGAAATAAATGAATCCCATCTGGCAGTGAAGGAAGGACCAGAGTATGGAGAAGACCAGGGAGAAAGATGACAGAGAGCAGAAAGTACTCAGGTTGAGCTACTTTTGTCTCTGCAGCCTCTATCCAGCCATGAGCCGATTATTGATCATCCCTAAATCCTGTAAATCCCTTACTTAATACAGCTGAATTTGGAGAAAGGGTTAATGTGGAAAAATTATTCCTCTGACTAGCATGACCCTACTGGTATTTGCCTTTTGATACACAGCACTTTAAGAAATGAGTTAAATATGCTCAAGATTATTGTCTTTATTGTATATTTCATATCTTCAATGATTCTGACTATTCATTACTTTGTCGAAATGCTAAAACTGTGGTAATAAAAACACTTGTAATGAGCATTTCTTCAAAAAACCAGAAATATAATTGAAATTTTCATTTTGTCTAATTTTATATTCTACAAGTATTGCAACAAAGATCAAGGATTCTAGAAATTTTACTATATTTTCTTCTCTATATTGTTCCTGATATTATGTAAATCATACATGCTCAACAAGTGAAAAAGATACAATGCACTACAATAGATTGAATGGGAGAATAACATTTGATTTTATAGTGCATTTTATAATATGCTAAAATATTTTACATCAATGGCCAACAGATTTCCTACACTGAAACTATCAAGCTTATTTATTTTGAGAGATTTGAAAGGCAGAATCATCCTCTGATTGTAGCATATGTGCCACAGAAATATGTAAAAGTCTATTGGTTTAGGAATCCTAATCCAGTAATCTGCAATGTCTTAAGTATGGCATATCCTATAAATACCCAGTGTTACCAATTATTAATTAATAATTAATTCATGTAATTTACTTTAGTGAGCATGCAGAATCTGAGAATAAGAACAAAGGGTGTAAGCTTTTTGTCTTTTTGCATTGAGAGGTCTAAATTGCTAATTTAAAAATATTTTTTTATTGAAAGCACACATAGAAACATAAAGTGTGAGTATGTTTTGCAGACCAGTAAATTATCATTAGTACACTATCAGTTATAGGGGTCATTTTAAGCATTACCTATATGAAAGATGTGAAAAAGAATACATCTAAATGATGAACCATGATATTTCAGAGCAGTTTGTGATAATTAATGAAATATGATGTGCTGATAAGGAGAGGTATTATTTGAACTTAAAAACTGACATAATTAAGTGATGGCCATTTGGAACTTATAATCACTCCTACTGCAGTTTTCTGTGCCCTTGCTGTCCTTCCTTAGGAGATCCTAATGAATATTTGTGAATGTCCTTATGTTTAATATTGTTCATGGTTTTGGCTTCCACTAAACAAAGCCAAGAAGAGACGGAAAAAAAAAAAAAAAAAAAAAAAAGAAAAAGAAAAAGAAACAAGCATATCAAATTCCCAACACAAGCAATACACTCATGAATAATTCAAAAGTTCTTTACTTCACATGATTATCTTTTAAGAAGACAATTTAAATGAGGAAGTGAGAAAGGTCACTTTTCCTGCACTTTTAATAAAGTACAACTCAGAAAACTTTACTGTGCTAATATTTTTTAAAGTTATATTACTGTATTTAGATTTTTACAAAATCAATAAAACTAATTTCTAACCTTAAAGCAATGATCTTATTTTCCCTGTTTTCTTTGTTATTTGAAAATTAATTTACCAGTCACAGTGGTACATACCTGTAATCCCATTAGCTCAGGAGGCTGAGGCAGAAGGATTGAGAGTTCAAAGCCAGCTTCAGCAAAACTTAGCAAGGACCTAAGCAACTCAGCAAGACCCTGTCTCTAAATAAAATATAAAAAAGGGCTGGGGATATGGCTCAGTGGTTAAGCGCCTCTGGGTTCAATAACCAGTACCAAAACAATATATATATCATTTAAAAAACATGACATACATATTTTGAGTAATAAGTTTAAATTTTATAAATATCTGAATTCAACAGATTTATTGAAGTTACTTTTAAATTTCCAGTTACTTATAAGCTTTAAATTATTCCTTCTGATTGTTGATAATACCACACCTTTTGGGTAAATAAATTTATGACTGGAATTCATATTTAGGAAGGGACAGTTTGGTCACTAAGTGAAAATACAGATTTGATAATGATAGTTAAGTGATTGAATCAAACTAGGTGCCTGTTGACAGACAAATGAATTTTTAAAAATGTAGTATATATATAAATACAATGGAATTTTACCGATCCATAAAAAGAACAAAATTATGACATTTGCTGGTAAATGGATGCAAATGGAGACCTCTATACTAAATGAAAAGTGAAATAAGTCAGACTCAGGCTTGAATGTTTTCTCATATTTGGAAAGAAGAGAGAGAGAGGGAGGGAGAGAGAGAGAGAGAGAGAAAGGTCAAAAGCTGGGAAGACAGTAACATGATATTGAAGTAGATAGATAAAATTGAAATTGCTAAAGGAAGGGGAAAAGAGCCAGAAGGAGCTAGCAGAGTTTGGAGAATTGTCCAACACTGTCACTTAAAACATCGGAAGGAGTTCACATTAATGAACATGCTAATTCTAGGGTTAGTTTGTGAGTCTGTTATCGCCAGGATTCTTCCAACAGTATTTGCAGACTGGACATTTGGACTGTATTGGCCATCACTGGTTGCCCTTATATCTTTAGACTTAAATGCTTCAAATCACAAATTTTCAAAAGAAAATAAAAAATGAAACCTAATTTTTGAATGTAAACGTTCCCATTCCCAATTGAGTTCTTTAAATAATTTAAAAAACAAAAATGTAGCTGTTATTATAGAGGCAGTATTAATTTTGTCTCTTCTCACTTGTCATTGTTTTCTAAAAAACTTTCTTCTATGACTTTCCCCAAAAATTTCATGAATGTTTTCTGAATTTTCTGTATTTTTCTTTATTTTCTTTCACAGTTAACCTCTAGCAACTGTATATTTTCTCTCTCTGTTATTTGCTCTCAGTTTACAACATTCTTCTATTTCCAGTTTTCATTCAAGTATCTTTCATTTTAAGAAAAATTTAAATAAATGGTATTGAATTTTAATAAGTACTTATTATGGAGTTAGGAGTCTCTGTGTACACATTGGAAGCATAAATTGTGAACACAGTTTAAGAATCTTACAGTCTTAGAGGCATAACTATCCTTCAAATTAAGTACTGAAATCATCAAAATATGGTGAGTTATATACTGGTTTTGTAAACTTCAGGAGATAAGGGAAAATTAATGTGTAGAGTTGAATCTCCAAATTGTATAAATTGTGTGTTTAGTTTTGGTTATTTTAATCTAATAGCAAGAAAACCTGAATTTACATGGCACATATAGAAGGATTTTTTTTTTTAAAGCAACAACTTAAGTTTATGGGAAGTTTAACAGCAAAAGAAAATGTGACTTACTAATGGTACAAGTAATCCCTAAATTGCAATGAATTATAAAAACTAAAGTGTTTGGTTTGGTTTTATTTTTCCTTTCATATGTAACATATCAATTAGTGTATGCCATCTTGCTGCCAGGACCAGCCAGAGGGAGCACCTTTGCCTAGAACACTGACAGTCTTTTGGCAGAAAGAAAAGAGGTATGACAAACCACCAGCTGGCTTTTAAATCTTCTGCCCGAATGACACATGGACCAAAGCAAGGCATTTAGCCACTCCTGACAGCAGTTGCATGGAGGGAATAACCCTTTTGGAATTAGAAAGTAAATATTTTTTCTAAAAATACAAATGATTTCAAAGAGTAAACTCAAACCTTTAGCTCACAGTGTAAATTTAAGTCATTATCAGTTCACAGGTAAAACTTTAATTGCCAACACTGGAGGCACTTGTCTTAAAAAAAAAAAAAAAAAAAAAAAAAAAAAAAAAAAAAACACGTGTTATTGGCCACTAGAGGAAATGCTGAAGCTTTTGTGATCACTTTTACTACCAGCTTCTAGCAGAATGACTGAAAGCCAGCCTAACATATGACAAGTGCACAAAGCCATGATTGTAGCTGGAACCAGTTAACCCATGGCATAATTTTTTTACATGTTACAGAATATCTCCAAGTAATATAATTTGCCCTAAGTATCCATTTATACATAAATGGAAAAATCTTTCATAAAAGTCCAAATTCTTCTCATCATTCTTGTATCAATTTCATGTGACTTTCTCAGATCCTATAATGATAAAACACAATAACTTAATTGTATTGTTCATTTCAAATACTGTATCAAAAGGTCTGATGCACAGAAGATATTTATTACATACTTGTAGAACATACACATTTTACAAGTCTTAAATAGGTCATGGAATAATGCAGGTCATGTTAATAACTAATTATTTTATCAAATATTTATAAGTTTCAGTTTCAAGTTAAGTACCTTACTCAGTGATGGAGAAAATGCACAAATTATTCTGAGTACAGTAGGATCATATTGTTGTGAACTGTAGAGTCTCCTTTTCTAATGTGTCATTTTTAAAGGAATTCATTTGGCAGAAAAAAGAATGAAATCACAGTCTTACTTGCTGTTTCTTAAGAGATTTACAGAAATTACTGGTTTCCTTATTATTCCTTCTGGTTGATCTCAAGGTACCATGGTGATGGTAAGAGCAGAACGGTTGATCTAAGAAATAGCTAAAATCCTACAGAAGGCACAGAAATCCACATTTTCCCACATCACAGTTCCTTCCACATGTACGTGACAATGTCAGGGATAAAACAATGAACACGATGTGGATTTGTAACTACAAGACTCACACCCTGACTCAGTTGAAGCTCCAGACTGGTGTTAAATAAAAGAGAACATACCTCGTATTAAACATTTTGTAATGTATTAGCCATATTTTCCCCTTCAATTACTTGTAAGCTCCATCACTTTGCTAGACTTAACAAAAGCTTGTACAAAAAATTATTTTGCAAATGTACTTATTACTTTATTATTATGATAGGTGGGTAAAGTGGCTAGGGTAAGAGTAAGTAGCACATCTTTATTTTGTCTTATAAAAAGACCTTTCACGATCTGTCCTGGGAAATCTTGTTTTAGAGGTTAAATTGTTGCACACATTTCCTCAGGTCTGCCTATCTTTCCCTCTCTGCTTTCCTTACCTCTCTGCTTCTTTTTTGCTCTCTCTGACCCCTCCTTATCATCTCTGGACAAGGAGCTATTTCTTATGAAGTTAGATCCTTAGGTCCATTTACTCTATTTGTACCTTAACTTCTATTCTCTGATTCCATGAATTGACACTACCTAACACTCCAAGTTTATGATTCTATTAGTGTATGTTTAACCCAGTTTTAGTTATTCTTGTTTGGGAGGCCAATTAGTGATCCTTAGCCCTGATTGAACTATAAGATTAATAATCACCACTTTTGAAGATATTTTGATCACTTGAAGTCAGTGTATAAGTCTAATAGTTATAAATCCATAGTACCTTATCTTTTCTGTTACTTGATATGGTCATTTAGAAGAACATATTATCTGCTTATTTTGTTGCCTTGTAGGAGATTTTGGCTACAAATCAGATCATCCTTCCTGCCCTTTATTTGGGAAATTAGTTGTAAATTATGAACAACCCCAATTTCTTCAGTTTCTCTAAAGGATGACCTTGGTCGTACAGGTCTAAACATGCTCTTTCAACCACAGTAAATAACTTGCCCTACTTTTCCCTGTCGTAAGAGTTACCAGTTCTTGCTTAATTTTCCAAGTGTATTAATAATTGTTTAGTAACCTCTTCCAAATTTAGGTCTTCTGAATATTATGCTACTATTAGATTTATGCTTTTTGGAAAACAAATTAATTGTTTTAAGCAACTTCATGTAGGTATAATTGAAAAATAACTATTGTATTCAGGTGAATTTAAGTACCACGATTTGTTATTCTAAAACATACATATGGTGAAATGGTCACCACAATGAAGCTAACTAACACAGCCATAATCTGCTATAGATGCAATTTTATTCTTTTTTTCCCCCTTTGGTTGTGTTATAAGGACAAGTAAGATCTAGTCTCTTAGCAAATTTTAAGTACACAATACTGTTAACTGCAGTGACTAGGATGTACATTAAATCTCCAGAACTTATTTATCCTGCTTTACTGAAACTGTACCATTTGAGCAATATTACTTCATTTTTCCCTCTCCTCATCCTTTGAGAATAAATGTCAGACTCTGCTTCTGTGAGTCTGACCATTTTATATTTACACATTGATGAGGTAACACAGCATTTGTGTTTATGCATCAGACTTATTTCACTAAGTATAATGTGCCCCATTTTTATCCATGTTGTCACAAATGACAAGATCACCTTTTTCAAGGCTGAGGAGTAGTCCATTGAATGTACATATACCACTTTTTCTTTATCCATTCATTCATCAACATTTAGTTTATTTCCATATGTTTGCTGTTGTAAGAAATGCTGAAATGAACATGGGATTGTCAATGTGTATTTTAAGATTCTAATTTCAATCCCTTTAGATATATACACAGAAGTGGGATTTCCAGATGGCATGGTAGACCTATTTTCATTTTTTTGAGGCATCCCTATACTTATTTAATGGTGGCTAAATCCTTTTACCCTCCTATCTAGAGGACGCCAAGGTTTCATTTTCTCCATATACTTACCAACACTTACTATCTTTTGTCATTTTCATGCATTGATATCTCATTTCTCTGATGATTAGTAAAGATGAGAATTTTTATATAACTGGATAATTTGCATGTCTCTTTTTTCCCAGAAATATCTATTTCAGTCTATTATTTCCAGTAAGGTAGTTTGTTTAGTATTGAGTCATAATAGCTGCTAATATATTTTGGACATGAAACATAAATGATTTGCAAATATTTCCTTCCATTACATAGGTTGTCTTTATAGTTTATTGATTTTTTTCTATGAAAATTATTTGGTTGGTTGTCACCCCATTTGGTTTTATTGTTATTGTTTTTATTATTATTATTATTATTTCCAGTGTTTTTATTTCATACCCCAAATTTATCACCATGACTGAAGTCAAGAAACTTTCTCCATTTTATTCTACTACTTTTAGTTTTCAGGGTCATATTTGTCTTTAATCCACTTTGAATTGCTTTTGTATATTTTATCAAATAAGTGCAATTTTATTGTTTTTCATGTGGAACATTGAGTTTACCTTGGATCAATTATTGAGTAGGCTATTCTTTATCTATTTAATATTCTCAGCACTCTTGTTCAAGATGAATTGACCATAAGCACGTGAATTTATTTTCTGGGCTGTATACTGGTTCTTTCATCTGGCAGTACACTGCTTAAAGATAGGGTGGATAATATTGTTAGATGATTTCATCATTTTGTGATTATCATGGACTATACTTCCACAAACCTTAATGTGATACCTTATTACACAGCTAGGCTATGTGGTATAAGTCATTGCTTTTAGGCTACAAACCTGTACAACATGTTATTGTGTTGCAGCAATCATAACATTATTGGTAAGTATTTGTGTATCTGAATATATCTAAACTTACAGAGAGTATTGTATAAAGGGTTAAAACTGGTATGCCCACATAGGATACTCACCATAAATGAAGTTTGCAAGACTGGAAATATCTCTGGGTGAGCTGTGATGGGCTGACAGATCTGACTCTATGAGAATGTTATAGGCCAGACTATAAGGGAAATGACTAAACAGACTCCATTTTGCTCTGAGACTCCATGTTATGTAGGAAATAAGCTTCTCCCCTGGGACCACCCCTCCTCTGTGCCCATCATCGGTTGCTTAGTGTGACATGTTTAGCAATACAAAATGACAATTCTTATGTAATGAAAAATTGCTCTCTTTTGATTCCTACTGCTCCTAAACAATGTACCATGTGAACGGTGGTTGTGTAGATGTTAGTAACCATTCTTCAGTTTGTATCTAGGTAAGTGTCCTTTTGACCCACTTCCTTCTTGTGTTGATGATCTCATGATGTTAGTTTGTAACTTCGAATCATAGCAACAGACATTTATGATTGATGTAATTTTTGGTATAAGAACCCCTAGAACCTTATGGTTGGGTCCGTTCTCCCAATAACCATTTTTTTGGGGCATTGTGTGAGACAGTCAGTCAGCAGGCTTAATAAAGACTCTCAAATTTGGACTTCTCGGTGGTGATCGGTCTGTTCTTTAGTTGCGCCCCATAACATTTGGAGGCCCCAGCAAGATCCTCGCTGCCTGGTGGGTAACCACTGCTTACTACTGACCTGGAAACTCCTGTGGAGGGGAGAGGCCACAGTGTTTCTCCTAGGGGAAGGCCTCTGAGAGACGTTCCTCATCCCCAGGCTGCACGGTCTGTGGAGCCCCGCTCCAGGACAGCTAAGTTCTCTGAGTCACCTCTTTCTACCTGTTCCCCCAGGGGGACCGGTAAGTCTGTTTCTGGCTGATCTGCATGGGGACTCTGAGAAAGGCTGGACATGGCATCACTTCCTGAGTCCAGGACTGACAAGACGTTGGCCAGGCCCTCAGGTCAGGAATCAGGAGTGGCCACTTGTCAGTGTCTTTGGTGTCTTATCTGTTCTGTGTTTGTTCATCTTTTTCTGTTTTTTTTGTTGCCCTTGAGTGTGAACATGGGTCAGTCTCCCTCATGTTCATCATACACACCCTTCAATGCATATTGACAAATTTCCAGGAATTCCAGAGAAGGACGGCTGATGATGGGACCTGCTGTAACATCTTTTCTCTCTCTAAATTCTGTGAGAGAGTATGACCAACTTTTGAGGTCAGATGGCCTACTCAGGGAACCACCAAATTGTCTTCGGGCAGCCTGAATATCCTGATCAAATGTTTTATAGTCAAATTAAAAAAAAAAATATGTTTAAAAAGCTTTTAAACCATGTTGACTAAAGCTTACATTAAAATGTAAACTGCTGCCAACAAGAACTCCGAACTACTGGAGTTGGTCTACCAAAATGCCAGGCTAAAATTTTGATGGCCACTATCCAAAAGACCAGAAAAACTGGTTTAGAACAAGACCCCAACCTGAGGGGGCTCTCCCAAGGAGACCAGTGGAAGCAGCTCCCTTGCTATCTCTTCGGGAAACTCCTTCAGGGAGGGATAATGCATAACCTTTGTCTATATTCTCTTAATTCTTTTCATCTCTTATGAGCAGGACCACATCAGAATGGAAGCCAAAAAGACTTTAAAAATTCTATTTTTTTGAGTTCATAATTTTGATCTGGCATGCCTAGGTTAATTTTGGATCAGACCTATTTTATCCAACTGTAAAGTTTTCTTAATGCTCTGTCTCATTCAGAGGCCAGTTTACAAGGGTTAACTCTCAATCTAATGGGTTTAAAAAAATAAGCTATAAAGTCTTTGTCCATCTATTTATTTTATGTGTATGTACATTTTAATCTCTTAATTAGAGATTAATGTCTACATATGTTTGGTACCAAAATTGACATATGAGCTCATAAATTAAAATTTTAAAAGATGGATCCAAATTCTTTTGATTCACATGATTTAGAAGGTTTTTAAATTGGGTAAACAAAAATATGGCTTTCAAGTTACTAACACAGTTTTGTTTCTAGGTGGTCAAAAAAAGAAAATGTTGATTTTATAAAATATCTAATTTCCATTGTTTCTAGATTTTTTTTCAAAAGGGAAGAAATGACATGGCCCAATACACTTCTCTGATATCATGGTTTTTAAAAACTAAATAAATTACATTTAACATATATATAGATTGATCATGGATGTGTTTGTTAGAGAAATCTGATTGGTTTAGAGAGTTAAAATGCTAACTGTTAAATATAATATTAAGTACTCTTAACTCCTTAAATTTCACAAGGTAACATACTTAAAACATTTTTGGTGTTTTCATAAATTGGTAAATAAAAAGAGGGTTTAAAATTACTTTATCTTATCACTGAAAACAAGGTTAATAATAGTCTCAACAGGAATTATTCTATATAAAGGGTCCAAAAGTTTCAACTGTATTTAAATAGAGTTCTATAAGTAACAAAATATTTCATCTGATTAGAGTAATTTATCTAAATTCGGAAATTTATAAGGGTTGTTTCAGAATATAAATTTTAAAAAAGGGGATTAATAGATTAAAACATTACAAGGTTTTAAGTATAAAAATATATTTAATAAAAAATTTTTCTAGGTAAAATGTGTTTATGTGATAAAATAAAGCTGTAATACAACTAAGTAAACAGCAAGAGGGCCTAATTAAGAGATTTAAAAAGGCGTAAATTAAGGATAAATTTTAAAAGGTTTATGTGTATATATATAAGTAATACAACAGTTAATACTATTCAAGGTTTTTTCCTAAGGTCAAATATTAATGTACTGATATAAGCCAAATTTCAGACTATATGCTAAAATGACCAATAATTCTTAAAACATTAATTTACTCTTAACATTGTGTCTGTTAAGTTTTATTCTCTAGAGCAACTAGTCTTAAAAATTGGGGATTTGTACAACTCTGGTTAAACAGCAACTGTTATTATAGAGTATTGTACTACATTATAAAGTCTAAATTTTCTTTAAAAGTTAAGCATAGTTAATACAAAAACATCAATGTAATTACGATTCTATTACTCTTATTTATATATTAAATGTGTTCATATCTTCCAGATATACAAGTTTTTAAAAGGTTTAAAAGAACATTTTATCAAGTTGGTGTTTTCAACCTAAAGTCATAATAGTAATTTTAAACTTATCAGAATAAGAAATTTTATTGGGGATTTATTTATATCATTTAGTGTTCTGTAATTGAACCTGAACCTTATGTTACCTTTTATACTGGGATAAAATTGTAAATGTATTTCTAAAAGATAATGAGAGTCTGATCTGTTTAAAAGTTAATGTCATGAAACAGAAAAACATTTTACCTCTTTACTACAACCAAAGAAAAGTTGAAAGCTCTCTCGGCTTTCTTGGATTCATGTTTTAGATGTAATATCATATTGTGTTAACTAAAATTCACATAGATTTAGAAAACAACATAGGTAAACTTTGTAAAATTGTATTAAAAAAAAGACAAAGATCAGCTTCAGAACTAGACCACTTTACCTAAGATTTATGAAAAGTCCTGCCTTACCTGAGATAAGGCTCTGCGTCCCACCTTACTACATGTTAGAGTGGCTCCAAAATAAGCCAGACTTCAGCTGACTTAAAATTATATTCAAAAGATTTCTTTTGTTGTAAAATTACTGTGATCTCAAACAGGGGATATAATATATAGCTCAGCCAAAATTTAAGATAGCTATTACACAACCAAAAATGTTTTTTACTGTTGTTAATTCCATTTTGTATTTTCCTTGTAAACTCTTTAGCTGTTGACTGATTAATATTTTGCAGAGGTACTGCTTCAAGAACAATCTGAATTAATTCAAGATAATGAGCCATCAACTATAGGACAGATAATATAGACCCCAATTAAATAGAAATGGGTAAGTAATGGTAAAGTCATAGACATTAAAGTTAAAGCCCAGTACTCTTATTGTGTCACTGGTGAGATTAACTTGCTAGATGTTTAAGATTAAGACTTAAAGATTGAGATAAAAATAAAGGGGCCAAGAAAATCAGTATTTGGCTCTTGCCCTCAGAGTCAGCCTGAACACAGGGAAGAAGAGAATTTCTCTAAGGAGCTTTGCAACTCTGGGCTGCATAACCTCCAAATCAGGGAGATTGATGAGACCACTAGAGGATAAAAGGTCAGTCAGTGCATGCACCTGCTACAGAGGAGGGTCCTTGGAAAAGGGAAACATCCCTAATGCTTCCAAAGGAAGCCACCCTATCAAGGAGACCCTACCTAGCTAATGACACTAAAGTAGCTAAGAAGCTGAATTCAAGTTCCCCATGAGTGACCCCTGTGCAAACTCAACTCACTCTTAACAGAAGAAAGGAACAAGGTCAATTTGACCAACTTGATCTTGAACACCTAGCAAAACAGTTAAAACCAAAACATAGTCATACCTGGACATCTTAAAAACAAAACAATAGTTATTTTAATGTAAATTGAGATGTACACTTGTGTTAGCCCCCCCCAAAATAAGTAGAATTGAAGGTGACAAAAAAGATTCTTAGACAAAAATTCTTGATAACTATCAAAAAAAAAAAAAACAAAAAAAAAAAAAAAAAACTGCCAGAGTTACAAGTTTTCAGTCAGCTTAAGGCCTACAGATCCTTCTAACCACCGGTACAGGTAGGTTTAATCGATGTTTGCTAGTATGATTCTCTAGCCCTAAGTAACAAAAATAAAGGCATCTCTACTAAACACAGAGATCATGCCAATAAAAAGATATTTTACAAAAATCAGATGACATTAGGTAACTTAACTAAATGTTGTGTTTACATTCCTAGTAACTCTGACAATGTTAAAGATTTACAATTAAGGTTTTATCCTCTCCAGCCTTGTTAGACTTTGTTAAGCCTTTTTATGTGAACAACATCTCAATTCTTCTACCTCCTGGTAAGAAACTATTGATTTCTATCATCTTTATGATATTCGTTGACATGTTCAGATGCTATTTATTTTGTACTCATTTTTTTTTTTTTGTTTCTTTCATAGAATAAGACTTTTACCCCTAGAAAGACCCAATTTCTAAAAAGGAACTTTTTACTACTTGCCCCACCCTACATTGCCCCCTCTCAGCTCGAAGCAGCAAGAGCGGTCATCACCCTTTTTCCTTACAGTAGTAAAAAGTCCCCCAAATTAGAGGGGTAATTATAAAATTTTAAAAGACAGTAAATGTAGATAGATAATTGGGTTGAATCACAAAAATAAGGGTCAGTTTGGGTCCAGGAAGTTGGAGGCAAACAAACTTTGAGAGATTAAAATGTTGATACTTTCAGAGCCCTTCCTCCACCCTTACCAAGAACCTGCTCCTGATCCAACCTGTTGTTAAATCTCTCCAACAGTTTCAACTTATGAGAGAATCAGCCCCAAGAGACCACTAATTTCCAATACCCATTTTAGTCAGAAGACTATGTCTATGTCAATGGTTTCAAAAAGGACTAACACCCAGCTGAAATTGAAGGGATCTTACAACATGGACTCATCGTATCTGAGTCAAGACAACAGAAAAATGGACAGCCCTCAGAGATCCCAACCACCATCTAAAGATAAGATTGAAAAAGTGTTAATCATGCTTTTTCTCTTGTTTGGACTGCATCAGAAATAACTCCATACTTGGCCCTTCAACTTTTCAAGATTACCGAATGGGATAAGTTCTGTGTTACATCTTCCCCAGGTGTACTATTATGTTAAGGAGAAAAAAAGGGAACATATGGGACTCATGCATTGATCTAAACAAGTGACCCCTGTTTTAGTTCCTCTCCTAGTGGGAATAAACATAGCCAGCTCCACAGCTATAGGGACCACTACACTCATTACAGGAAACCAAAATTTCAAAATCTTAAGTAGACAAATAGATCTAAACTTAAGTAAATTAAAAAAAAAATCTGTAAGCCACTTAAAAACTCCCTTGATTTACCTGCTAAAGTAGTTTTACAAAACAAAAGAGGGTTAAATTTACCAATTTCTAAAATAAGGAAAATTATGTATTGCCTTAGGGGAGAACTATTATTTCTATACTAACCACTCAAGTGTCATTCATGATAGTTTATCTTTGATTAAAAAAAAGACTCAAAAAAAAGTGAAAAAAACTAAAAACTTGAGGAAAATCGCTACCAAAATTTGTTCTCATGGTCCCCCTGGTTAACAACTTTAATTACCACAATAGTGGGACCATTCATCCTAATTATGTATGGCTTTTAATCGGGCCATGTATGATAAACTGTTTAACTAAATATGTTAGAGATAGAATCTAGTCTGTTAAACTAATGGTGTTGCACACTCATTACAATCACCTATGTACTACTGATGAATCAATGATTTGATTATGTACAAAAAAAACCAGAGGGGAATGTGATGGGCTGACAGATCTGGCTCCATGAGAATGTTATAGGCCAAACTATAAGGTAAATGACTAAACAGACTCCATTTTGCTCTGAGACTCCATGTTATGCAGGAAATAAGCTTCTCCATGGGAACACCCTGCCTCTGTGCCCATTATCGGTTGCTTAGTGTGACAAATTTAGCAATAAAAAATGACAATTTTTATGTAATGAAAAATTGCTCTCTTTTGATCTCTATTGCTCCTAACCAATGTACCATGTGAACAGTGATTGTGTGGATATTATTAACCATTCTTTAGTTTGTACGTAGGTAAGTGTTATTTGACCCACTTCTCCCTCTGTTGATGATCCCATAATATTAGTTTGTAATTTAAAATCATAGCAATAGACACTTATGATTGATGTGATTTTTGGTATCAGAACCCCTACAACCCTATGGTTGGGACTGTTCTCCCAATAGTCAATTTTTGGGGCATTGTGTGAGACAGTCAGCCGGCTGGCTTAATAAAGACTCTCAAATTTGGACTTCTCAGTGGTGATTGGTCTGTTCTTAAGTTGTGCTCCACAGCATGAGCCAGTGAGTGAGTGAAAATGATTGTGAGGTCCAGGTTGTCACTACCTACACACTGTCAACTTTATAAACAGAATACACAAGGGCTATACCAAGTTCATAACAGATAGTTTTCATACAAATAAATTAACCCTAACAATATCATTTTTAATTTAAAATCTTTTAATTTTTAAAAATCTTTTGCCTTTTGTTATAATACTACTTAGCTTAAAGCACCAACATATTTAAAACTGTAAAAATTATATTCTTATTCTGTAAGTTTTCTCTATTTATTTTTAATTTATCTATTTATGTTGTGAGCCTTTTTGTCAAAAATTGTGACACACTTGTACTTGAACCTAGGCCTACTCAGGGTAAGAAGGTTAATATCACTGCCTTCTCCAACCATATTTTGCCCCCCAGGAAAGGGACCAAGAATTTATTCCCAGGAAGGAAGCCCTTGTCTCTTATGGTAACAGTGCCTTCTTCTGGAATCCCTGTGTGAGACTGTTTTACAGTTAATTGTTTTTTAAACTTAGTAATACATTCTAAAATAGTGATAAAAAAAAGTCTCCTGTAGTACATATCAGCCAGGAGCATAGTTATTTATTATGGTTTATCATGTACCATACATAAATATATGCTATACTTTTACACAACTGGCAGCATGGTAAGTGTGTTTACACTAGCATCACCACAAACATATTTCACTGTAATGTTATAATGCTGTGAGGTTAATAGATGATAATCTTATGGGGCCATGGTCACATCTGCCATCTCTAGTCCACTAAAACTTCATTATTCAGTCCATGACTGTGTGGGTCAGTTTTTATGTCAGTTCTATACTGTTTTTTTTAAAAAATATTGTAAATTATTAATTTCTATTTGTATATATTTATGATGTACAGAGTGATGTTATGATTCATGAATGTAATGCAAACTGATTGAATCAAGCTAATTAACATAATTATCTCAAATGCTTTATTTTTTGTAATGACTGCATTTGAAAATTACTCCCTTTGCAATACTACTTTGATTCCTATAGCCTTGTGATTTAATTTGAAATCAGGAAATATGATGCCTCTAGTTTTGTTGTTGCTCAAGATTGTTTTGGCTCTATGCGACTTTAGTGATTCTATGTGAATATTATAGATGTTTCTTGTTTCTGTAAATGATTTCATTGTAATTCTCATAAGAATTACATTGAATCTGTAGAACAAATTGAGGTTTATGAAAATTTTAATAATATTGTTTTCTAATCTGTGAATTCAGAATGTCTATTTATCTGTGTCTTCCTTAATTTCTTTCATCAATGTTATAATTTTCAGTGTGTGTCTTTCCTTCTTTGTTTCATTTATTTCTAAGTATTATGTTCATTTGTGTTCATAAATGCTATTGTTTTTTTAATTTTTTCAGATAGTTTATTATTAATGTACACTAATGCAATTGATTTTTCTATATTGATCTTGTATCCTGCAAATTTACTGAATTTGTTGATTAGTTCTAGTAGTGGTTTTATGAACTCTTTAATGTTTTCTATATGTAAGACCAGTTCAGCTGCAGAAACAATTTTGTTTCTTACTTTTGGATGAATTTTATTTCTTTCTTTCCTTTATTGCTCTCATTAAGATTTATAGTAATATATTGAGTGAATATGGTGAGAGTAGACATTTTTTAATGTACTGCATATTAAAGTAAAAGCTTTCAGTTTTTCACCATTGAGTGTAGTGTCTATTGTGGGTTTATTACATATGTTCTTCATTATGCAGACATTAGCTTTGTTAACCTATTTTATTGAGAATTTTAATCGTGAATTGGTGTTTAATTTTGTCTAAGACATTTTCTGACTTTAATGTGGTGATTATACAGATTTAGCATTTTATTCTTTTAATATAGTGTATCACATTGAAAGATTTGCATAATCTTGCTTCCCAGGAATAAATCCTACTTATTCTTGAATGGTACAATCTTTTCAGTGTTATTGAATTTAATTTATTAATTCTTTGAAGGTATTTGTATCATCATAAACAGGGATATTGGACTTTAGGTATTTTTTTCATTATTATTATTTCTTCTGATGCCATTGTCTAAATTTTGTCCTTGGCAAGGCTGGCTTCATTGAATGAATTAAAGAATTCTTGATTTGATTTGATTTTTCCACTATTTTATTCTCTTACTCATTTTCTGCCATGTTATTTATTTCTTTCTCCTAATTCTGAAATTTGTTCTTATTTCTTCTAATTACTTAATATGTAAAATTATGCTGCTTGTTTACACTCTTTCTTTTTTTAATGTAGGCCTTTTATTGCTTTAAAATGTGCTCTTAATACTTTTTTTTTGCATCTCTGATTTTAGTACATTTTGCTTTTGTTTTCTTCTTTCTCTAGATAATTTTAAATTTGACTTGTATTCCTCTGGTTCAGTGGTAACTCACATGTGTGCTCTTTTATTTCGATGTATCTGTGAACTTCCCTGTTTTCTTACTATTATTGTGTTCTAATTTCATTCCACTGTAATCAGAAAAGATATTAAAAGATTTCATGTTTTAAAACATGTCAAAATGCTGTAAGTTTGACATATAATTTCTCCTAGAAAATGTTCCATGTGTGCTAGAGAATAATATATATACTTCTGCCTAGGATGGTCCTTTAGGCTGCCTTGTACTGCTATAACAGGTAATTTATGAATAATGGAAATGTATTTGGTTCATTGTTCTAAAGACTTTGAAGTACAATATCTACTGAGTGTGCACCTACTAAGGGTCTTTCCTCTGTATCATTCAATGGCAGAAGTGATAATTCTGCAACACAGTATGCATGAGAAAGATCAAAGAGAGGAAATTGCTTTTATTACAAGCCTACTCTAATAAGCCTACTTCTGTGATAGCAACAGTAACCCCTTCATGAAGGTAGAATCCTCATAATTTGTGTCTTCAAGTTCCCCCAACATTTGGCATTGGAAATTAAGTTTCTGAAACACGTAGATTGGGGAACACATTCAAGATATAGTAGATAGAAAGTTTTATATATGACTATTATTTTGACTTGATTTTAATTATCAATCCAGTTAGCTAATTTCTGTCTTGAATTCCCATCTAATATCAAAAATGGTGCATTGAAGCCTTCTACTACTATTGTGTTATTATTAATAGTTCCCTTCAGAACTTCCCAGATTTACTCTGCAGCTGAGCAGCATGGCACATGTGTGTAATCCCAGAAACTCGGGAAGCTGAAGCAGGAGGATTGCAAGTTCAAAGCCAGTCTCAGCAGTTTAGCTAGGCCCTATGTAACTTAGTAAGATCTGTATCAAAATAAAAAATAAATTTAAAAAGGGCTGGGGATGTGGCTAAGTGGTTAAGAACCCCTGGGTTCAATCCCTACTATCAGGGAAAAAAAAAAGTAAAGAAATATACAGATTTACTCTGTATATCAATTATATAGGTGTTATGATATATATATGTGTGTGTATATATAAATAAATAATATATATAAAGTGTACATGTATATATATAATTCACATATAATTTATATATATATATATATATATAATTTGCATTTTCTGGTTGAATTGATCCTTTATTATTTTAGAATGATCGTCGTTTTCTCATTTGACAGTCTTTCACTTAAAGCTTATTTTTTCTAATATAAGGAGAGACCATTGTTGTTCAACCCTTTTTTACCATTTCCATAGAATACCTTTTTCCCATTCCTTCACGTTCAACCTATGCAAGTCCTTAAATCTAAAGTGGTTTGAAATTAGTAGACAGCATGTTGCTGAGTTTTTCTTTTCCATCCATTTATCCACATTATGACTTATTTTAATTTATTTTTTGGTACTGGGGGATTGAACCCAGAGGTGCTTTACCACTGAGCCACAATGCCAGCCCTTTGAGGCATTTGTCAGTGCCTCACTAAGTTGCTGAGGGCCTTGCTAAATTGTTGAGACTGGCTTTGAACCTGTGATCCTCCCTGCCTCAGCCTCCCTTTATTGTTTTTAATTGAGAATTTAAACCCATTTACTTTTAAAATAATCAACAAAGTGAGGATATGCTTCCGTTATTTGAATTGATATTTGTTTTGAAGTTTTTGTTTCTCCCCTTTCTCTCTTGCTGGCTTCCTTTGTTATGATTTCTGTATTCATTCATTTTCTTTGATCATTTATTCTTTACCTTTCATGTGTCTACTGTAGATTTTTCTTTTTTGGATACTGTGAAGTTTGCTTAAAATATATTGCAGTTCTATTTAAAGATTAAAACTAATTTCAATCACACACCAAAATTTTATCTTTTCTTATTTTACATATGTTGCGCTTTTTGATTTTTGTTTGTTAGTTTGTTTTTGGTTTGGTACTTGGGATTGAACCCAGGAAGTCACTTAACTACTTAACCACAGAGCAACATCCCCATTCCTTCTATTTTTTATTTTGAGACAGGGTCTCTCTCAGTTGCTGAGGCTGACTTTGAACTTGGGATTCTCTTGCCTTAGTCAACCAAGCAACTGGGTTTATAGGCATGTGCCACCACAACCAACACATTCTGCTCTTGATATGAGATAACCTTTTATGTTGTGTATCCATTCATAGATTTTGTAATTATGGATATTTGTTTTCTTTATTTGTTTTATTCCTAGCAATGCTGGAAACTGAATCCAGGGCTTTGTGCATGTTAGGAGATTGCTCTACCAACAAGTCACACTCCCAGCCCTGAATGTGTTTTATTGGTTGTTGTTTGTTTCTTTTTTTCTTAATATTTTATATTTTAACTTTTATTTTATAGTTAAAATAATTTAGGCACCATCACCATGATTAGTGTCACATTACTCTGTATTCTTCTGAATATTGATTTACCTTTATCGGTGAGATATATGCCCTGAGATACTTTTATGTTCTCTATTTAGCATGTTTTCAATTAAGTTTGCAGAACTCAATTAAATATTTCTAATAAGGCTAAACAAAACTATGTCAGTTTTGTTTTCTTTTCATTTGTCTGAGAAATCTCTCCCTTCATTTTTAAAGGATAGCCTTACCTGACATAATGTTATTGGTAATATTTTCTTTCTTTCATTTAAATGCATCATATTACTCTATCCAATATATTTATTAAAGTCAAGCAATTTCACTTGTGAATATATTTCAGAAAATTCGGTCACATCACTGTGAACTGTCCATTCAATATCAAAGTGTATACGGAAGCTATGGTCACAGAGAGCTGCCCTCACGGAAGGTTGTACACTCATTAGTACATGAAAGGGAAAGGATTTCATCTAATATTCTTTTCTCATGATTCCATTCTACATCTCACATTGCTGCTTACATTGAAAGGTTGAGGCCAACATATCATTCAGGATATATTAATTCAGCAATTCAAAACAAAAGAAGAATTTATGTGGAATAAAGTGATTTGATGAAAGGTGCAATAACATACCAGGAAAAACAGATAACTTCAGATCCAATAAATTACTCAGATGAATCGCTTTGTTCATAGAGAGACAAATTGTAGTTTTTTGTGTAGTTCAAAATAATTATTTAAAAGGAGATTATTTGGTTGTTTTTTATTTCTGTGTATTTCTCTGTTTGTGTACAAGAGAATAAAAAAGCATTGAGGTTTCCATTTCAGTGAAGTTAGCTTGATTCCAAAGCCTTACAATGCTTTTCTGAGATAAGAGATTATTCTTCATATCTAGGACATCTAGCAGATACTAAAATTCTTGCATGTTCAAATCCTTTATAGAAAATTGCATAGGTGTCATGGGTTGAATATGATTTGTACCCTCCCAAACTCATGTTGAAGTTCCATTTCCTTTGTGGGAGATGGACATTTAATTTGATGGTAGTGTGAGGCGAGGACTATGGGAGGTGATTAGGACTGGATAAGTCATCCAGGTTGATCCCTCATGACAGTACTGATGGCTTTATCAAGGGAGAGACAAACCAGAGGACACGTACACATGCATGCTCCTTGTGTCTCATCACCCCAACACAGCCTCTGGGCTCTACCAGTAAAGTCATTTCCAGGTAAGGTTCCTAGACACCAGACCAGAAACTTCAACCAAAATAAATCTCTTTTCCTTGAAATTTACTCAGTCTATGGTATTGTTTTATTAGCAAGAAACGATGTCTAATAGAATTTACATATAACTGACTGACATCTCCATATATATATTAATTTCCATAGTACTTATATACTTAATATAATATAAATGTTATATAATAGCTGTTTTAGGATTTTAAAAATTGTTGACACAAAAAAATCTGTACTTGTACGGCACAGACACAACCATCATAGACCTTACTACATAGTAGACATTAGCAGTGACACAACTTTTACCTAATATTTTTACTTTGTGGTTGGTTGAGTCATAGATACAGAACTTTGAGATATGCAGGGACAAATGTGTATGATTCTTGAAGTTGAGCACCATGCTTTATTTCTCATAATCCTTTACTACATTCCACAAAGACTACCTTAGTGCCATGCATATGTGGTCAAAATGCTAGAGGAAACATACACTTTTTCCAAAACTTGTCCTACCTAAAGATCACTTGGATTCACTTTGCCTTTTGCAGAATAATCAAAATATGTTATCAGAAGGGTGTTCTGAATAATATTCTTAATCGTCATTAGTTTTTGCTTCCTGACTCTTCTTTGTTTTTTTTTTTTTTTTTTCCTGAAGTGGGACTCATTGCAAGAACTATAGCTGTCAATAGAATTATATTTATTTAATCATCAAATGAATTGTAATTTATGAAAACATAATTTCTTAAGTTGTTTCAATGCTACTCTTAGGTAATAGGTATAGAGTTTTATTAAATAAAATGAGAACAGAAAATATAGTAAAGTTTTTGTGAACTTTTGAACTGTTGTTGTTTTTGCTTTTGTCCTTCCCTAAGATATTGGCAAAAATCAGTTTAGAAATAAACACAATTTTCTAGTTGCTATGGTTTTTCCTTGTAATTTTCTAAAAAATAATAGGTTGAATATTAGTTGACTATTTACTGTACTTTCATGAAATTCACATACAAAATAAAATGTGTCACCTGTGCATTTTCCATAATTAGACTCTGCTTTATTATGTCATGTTTTGCAATACATTAGTAAAGATTCTGCATATATTAGCATTTGCTCCTTTTTTCCAGTAGGTCAAACATAGCTCCTATGCTATTTACATTCATTGCTCTATTGTGGAGGAAAGATTATTCAGAATAGTTCTATGTTTTTATATGTAGGTACTAAAGCCACAAGAGGGCTATTATTTATTCATCTATTCCTAACCAGGATATCCAATATATATTTATTGTGTCAGATATGACTTATAAAACTGTTATTTAAATGAAAACCCAAAAAATCTCTCATGATGTCTTTTGTTGAGAATTTTTAAAATATATTCATCAAGGTAGTTTCTGTGTAATACCCATCATATACCACATTCCTTTGCTTTGAAAATTGCAAAGAATAGCTTTAGAAAAACATCAATGACTGTAAGAAGAATGTAATTGAGATTTATTATGCTCAGCTAACCTGAGAAATATGTAACATTATTTTTATTAGTTTCACATACCTGGAATACGTCATTGACATCCCAGATTTTTTCTACTCCCCTTAAAATGGTTCTTACATCCTTTATTGTCAATAAATGTCAATAGAAATTTATAATGGTACCCATTAGGGGAGTATATAATTTTATTAGAAATCTATGATTTAAAAATTTTTAATTTTTTAACAATTCAATTTAAAATAATTTTTAAAGTTTAATTAAGTTTATTAATCTGATAGGTAAGAATGTAGTTGGCACTGTAATTTAAACAAATATTCACTATATTGGTGAATACTGATATCTCTGAAATTTCAGTTGTTGAGTCAATGTTTGCAGTATTATGAATTGAAAATAAGATTTTACTGAAGTCTAATCATTCCAATTTTATCTAGGCTTCTAGTACATTCTAATTCAGTTTCAGAAAATATTACATACTTGAATTTCACTGTTTCTAGTGTGTGTGTATATATACACATGGAAATCTGAATGAGTGAGAGATGTCAGGTCTAAACAATGCTACATTCTGTAATTTGCGTGTGTCCTAGGATGAATGGATTTCCTGTCTTAGAAATGTTGTCCCATAGTATGCAAATATTGCTGTATTTATAAAGTGGATTTAAAACACAGTATTACTCTTTGAAAGTCAAATAACAAGATGTGTAAACAGCAAAATCTATTTGTCAAATTTTAAATGAAATCAATCCACCAAAACAGTTCTTCAAAATTTCCAGGCAAAGAATTTGATGTCACTACCTCTGGGTAATAAATTCAGTGCCTGTGGAATACACTGTTGGAGAAATTGAAGTGGGATCTGAGTCATTTTTGCCTAAGGCAGACCTAATAGTGCTCCTGGCATTTTCATTGTTGTTTGTTTTCAGAAAACACTTCATTGGATCTTATTTTGAAAGTGCATGAAAGAATGTAGAAAGAGACCAGGTTTGCAAATCTATATAAGTTAAGTATGATTCTTTTGTGTATTTTTCTTTAGTACATCCAGTTAAAATAGTTGGGAAGAATCTGGCTAAATTAAAGATTTATGCATTCAAGATCAGATAAGAAGTTTGAGAGAGAATGTAATAATACCTCCTTTATAAGTGCTGTTTAAAACTAGATATTTTAAATGTTTGGCATCTATAGTAATATAAATTCTACATAATCCTCGACAAGAAATTATACCAAAAATTAAAACTAAGAATTATGTTGTAGTGGTAAGTAGAAGGAACTGTCCCATTCCCCCTTACTATAAAGAACTTATGCCAAACTATGTCAGACATATATTGTTTTTTTGAAATATGTGCAATTCCTACATATCTATGGAAGATATGTTCCAAGACTCACAGTGGATGCCTATATCCACAGACAGCATCAAACCCTAAATCACCAATTATTCTTCAAATATTTGCTTCTTTTTTTCATGCTGCCTTTTAGCAGAGATCATTAATTTACTTTTAGTGTTGATAGCATTTTCTCTTTATACACAGAATTACATTATTTCATCAAGTTATTTTTAATTAATTTTTCTGGATGTTATAATAAAACCACTTAAATTTATATGCATTATATTTTCATGTACTATTTTGCCTTTTTTAAAAAAAAGTTATACTTTTCATGTCATAGGTTTGCTTTTTTAATCTGTGAGTTCATTTCCTCTAAGAGATTATCAAACAGCTGAATCATCAGAATGCAGGGTTTCCTTAAAAAAATTAACCATGCATTCTTGTTAGCTTAATGCAATGAAGCTTTGGCTCTTGTTCAGTCAAACTCATTGCACATAGAGCACCTTTCTTCTGTCTTGTATGTACAGTGTGTGGAATAATTGTCTTTTGCCATCACTGAGATGTGATATGTAAGGAAGAGAGAAATGAAAGATTCTTCAGGGCAAATTCTAGAAGTGACTATCAAACTATCTGTTTGAATCCAATTGGCTGGAACTCAACTACCTGCCTCCACTGAACTGCAAAGAGATAGTGATCATTTCTGGGCCCACACATCTCTGCTCTGAATGTTCTACTTAGTAACGTGAATCAGTGAAATACAAAGGTTAGTCCCTTCTCCATGGAAGAACTGGAAAATTTACTGAGAAGGGTTCCCAGTAGAATCACTACTTCACCACCAATATTTATCACATTCATTTGATGTTACTTTGCAAGGCAAGTTCTACAGAAAGAAGCATCGATTAAGAGAAGTTGTGTTCATAATTTATCATCCTTTAAGTGCTTGGGGGTAAAAGTATGAAGGAGATTGATCTCTCCAGAGTTTTCATCAACTCTTTACCTCTCAGGGATTTTGTGCGGCCCTGACACTCTCTGCCCATTTGTGCTAATTTCTGCAGTGAAGTGCCAGTTAAAAACTATCCCAAAGGTAGAAATAGTACTTAAAATGCATCCTTCCAAACAGCTGCATTCTCAGGTTTGGTTTTTATTAATATTTGAAACATGTATTTCTTTCTCATTTGTGAAGTGTCTCCAGACTTGACTTTGAAAGAAGAAACTGGAAGCTCAAACTAGTGTACAATTTCGGCAGGAGCCATGATTTCAAAAATCATGTCCTTATGCCAGGTGCCAATTTCAATTTTCTGACCCATCCTACTACAAACAATATAACCAAATGCTCATTATCAAAGTTTTCAAGAAAGATCAAATACCTATGTCACAATTTTTAAAAATTTTTTTGACAAATTTTATATTATGTGAATTGGTCAATTATCTAGTTTATAAAATTTTCTTTACTTTTAAAGACAATATTAGCATAATATTAGCATAATATTAGCATAATATTAGATAATGGAGTTTTAAAAGAAATATACTTCTCCACATAACATTTCTCTGATTTTTTTTCATATGTTGTTGACAAAAGACAAAATGTTTAGCTAGAGTGTGAATGTGAGAATGAAAAATGATTAATAGATGTAGGTTCAAATTATTATGTACTATTAAAAATGATTTAGCCCATGATGAACATCTGTTTGGTAATATGCTGTATCCAGATATAGTAAATTAATGACATATATAAAATTATAGGGAAATGACACCTTCAGTTTTATTATGACTAGAGCTTTTAAAATGCTATTTGTCACAACCTGTCATCTAGTCATTGTATGACATTATGTAGCATTTACAAGATGTATACCCTTCATTTTGAAGTTCTTTAGAAATCTGAAAGCTCTTTATGATTTCTAGTTCTGCATTAGTTTATTGCCAATATGAACAAATCATACGCTTTGACTGAAGCAGATAATAATTTCTGCTTATTTGGAATAATGATGTTTTCTCTCAACTTCTCAGCCTTAGCAGGTGGTTTAATTTTAGTACATTTCAGAGTTATAATTTCATACTTATTAAAAACATTTATTATGATTACTGATATTTCCTATAGCTGAACAAAACTTTGATTTTATTAAATATTTGCCAAAATAGCTGAGGTTTTTGAAATTTCTTTCCTTTGAGGAATTGCTAGGGTCTTTGGAAAGAAACTAGAAATTTGGGAATCTGTGCTTTTCTAATAATTATGACCTGGTGCTTTATATTGTGTTTTTCTAAAGGCTTATGAATTTTTCTATGCTATACATGCTCTATAGCATTTTAAATAAATCTAAGTAATAATTAATATAATTAATTTTGCCAAAAAAGTTTAGCTAAATGATTTATAAAAATTATTCATTCTTTCAGCATGAATTCATGCAGTAATTTATCAAATGTTTATCAAACATCTACATTTTGACAGATTCTACCTAAGATTAGTGGTCAAGAAACACCTGGCTTTGTGGGTCTTATAACAGAGGAAACATAGTAAACAAGTTACTATACAAATAAGGAAATATATGTTAAAATACAGAATATACATGTTTAAATATGTTTTGAAAATGCAGAAAAAATATTCAAGGTTGATTTTAGGTAAAAAGAATCAAGATTGCTAAGCAGAGATAGGGAATTGTGTTTCAAATAGGAAGCGAGTGTATTCATCCTGTTGGTACAATTTGAACAGAAAGGTGGAAAGGGTTGAGGGAGTTAGTTCAGAGAAACTCTCTCCAGATAATTGGAAAAGAAGAACTCAAGCTATCATTAATTGCTGGTGACATGATTCTATATATAGAAGATCCAAAAAATTCCACCAGAAAACTTCAAGAACTAATAAATGAATTCAGCAAAGTAACAAGATATAAAACCAACACCCATAAATCAAAAATGTTTCTATATATCAGTGATAAATCCACCAAAAGAGAAATTAAACTACCCCATTCACAATACCCTCAAAAAAAAAAAACCAAAACTTGGAATTAATCTAACAAAAGAGATAAATGACCTCTACAATGAAAAAGACAAAACATGAAAGAAAGAAATTGGAGAAGACCCTAGAAGATGGAAAGATCTCCCATGCTCTCAGATAGGCAGAATTAAAATTATCAAAATGGTCATACTATCTAAAGCATTACACAGATTTAATGCAATTCCAATTAAATTCACAATTACATTCTTCACAGAACAAGAAAAAGCAATCATGAAATTCATTTGGAAAAATAGGAGACCCAGAATAGATAAAGCAATCCTTAGCAAGAAAAGTGAAGCAGAAATCATCAGAATATCAGATGTTAAAATATATTACAGAGCCATAGTAACAAAAAATGGCATGGTATTGGCACCAAAACAGATATGCAGACCAGAAATGAAGACATAGAGACAGATTCACATGATATAGTTATCTTATGCTAGAGAAAGGCACCAAAAACATCCATTGGAGAAAAGATAGCCTATTCAATAAATGGTGCTGGAATAACTGGAAATCCATATGTAGCAAAATGAAATTAAATGCTTATCTCTTGCCCTGCATAAAACTCAACTCAAAGTGGATCAAAGAATTAGGCACTACAGCAGAGACAATATGCCTAACAGAATAAAAACTAGTCCCAAATCCTCACCATGTGAGCTTAGGAAATGACTTCCTTAAGAATTCTTCATATGGTATGGTAACAAGTCTTCCTTAACAAGAGATAAAATCAAGAATTGATAAATGAAATGGATTCAAACTAAAGAGCTTCTTCTCAGCAAAGGAAACAATCAATAACATGATGAAAGAGCCTACAGAATGGGAGAAAATCTTTACTACATGCACCTCAGATACAGCATTAATCTCCAGGATATATAAGAACTTAAAAAACTCACCCATAAAATAAATAACCCAATCAATAAATGGGCTAAGTACCTGAACTTCACAGAAGAAGAAATACAACTAACAACTAGCATATGAAAAATGTTCAACATCTCTAGCAATTAAAGAAATGCAAATCAAAATCACTCTACTATTTCATCTCACTGTAATCAGAATGGGAATTATCAAAAATATAAGTAACAGTAAGCGTTGGTGAAGATGTGGGGGAAAAGGTACACTCACACATTGCTGGGGAGAATGCAAAATGGTGCAACCATTATGGAAAGCAGAATGAAGATTCCTCAGAAAACTTGGAATGGACCCACTATTTGACCCAGTCCTCCCACTCCTCAATTTATATTCAAAGGGCTTAAACTCAGCATACTACAGTAACACAGTCACATCAATGTTTATAGCAGGTCAATTCACAATACCTAAATTATCAAACCAACCTAGGTGCTCAACAGATGAATAGATAAAGATAACGTGATGTGTGTGTGTGTGTGTGTGTGTGTGTGTGTGTGTGTGTGTGTGTGTGTGTGTTATGGAATATTACTCACCTTAAAGAATGAAATTATGGCATTTTCAGTAAATGGATTGAGCTAGAGACTATCATTCTAAGTGAAATAAGCCAAACCCAAAGAACCAAAGGCCAGAGGTTTTCTCTGATACATGGATGCTAATTCACAATAAGGGGGAGTAAGGTAGGGATTAAGGAAGATTAAAGGTACTTTGGATCATACAGAGGGCAGTGATGAAGAGGAGGGAATAGGAAGTCACAATAGAATTAATCAGACGTTATTATGCTATGTACATGTATGACTCCACAACTGGTGTGATTCTACATCATGTACAACCAGAAGAATGAGAATTTATACTCCATTTTTGTATGGTGTGTCAAAATTCATTCTATTGTCATGTATAACTAACTAGAAAAAATTTAAAAAAATATATGTTCAGTAAGATTAATTCAGAATGGGTATTTTCTATCACAAAGGCCTGAGGTTTGAATTATGTTTGGCACATTTGAAGAAAAGTCAGGATGCTCTGTGACTGTAGGCATGAGTGAGTTAGAGAAGTAGCAAGAAATAAGGTCACTGAGGTTGAGTGACTACATCATGTAAGAGCCTGTATGTCATTGTAAGACTAGGATTTTACCTGAAAACTTACTGCTAATGACTAAGAGGCTGAATGTCCATATGTCAAGGACTGTTACTTTTATAGGGAAGAGTCAGAAAAAGAGTTTGAGTCACTATTCAGTGAGAGAAATGCCATGAGATGCAAGTGTCAGAAGGTATGGGGACATAAAAGACCATTGAAATTAGACACATATTTGGTGAGTTTCTGTGACCATATGTTAGTTTACATTTTATGAATTTTTATAATAGGGCCACAGGGTACACAGACTTTATTGTCTGAATTTTCTCATTTGAGGCTGAGTCATGTTCTTTTGTATGGTCATATTATAATTTGTTTAGCATTGTGTTGGTGGACATTTGCCTTGTTTCAAATTGTTAGTGAATTAAAATAAAGTTTCTATAAAATTCATATACATTTCTTGTATGAAGATTGACTTCTATTTTTCTTGTGGACATACCTAGGAGCAGAATGGCAATTCATAAAAATAAGCCATGTTTAACTTTTAAAAATACATTTTATACCAGTACTTCCAAAGTAGTTGCCTGTGTCATACTCCTACCTTAACATGTGCTCTTTCTTCACCTCCTCATCTTTCTTTTTTTTTTTTGCTTCTTCTCCTTCTTCTCGTTCTCTTTCCTTCTCCTCCTCTTCTTTCTCTCTTCTTCTTCCTCTTACTTGCTGTTTTTAAGAAACAAAATTATTTAACTTTGATTAAGCCAAATTCATTTTCCCTGTATGTATAGTGCTATTTATGTTGTAAGAAAACTTTGCTAAATTTATGAGGCAAAAAAATATATATATTCTTTGCTTTCTCCTAGATTTTTCAAAGTTTCACATTATGCATTTCAGTCCATGATCTATTTTAAACTACTTTTTATACCTTGAGTGATCTTTGGATACATCATTTTAGCCATATTTATATTTGATTATTTGATTTCTCCACTAAGATGGCTATTTATCTCTGTCAAAAATTAATTAATTATTAATGTGAGTATATCTTTCTGAACTATTTTTTGTGGTGTGACATTGATCTTTATTCTCTGGTATAATATCATTCTATCTTGTTTTGGTTTCTGTTTTTTTATAACAACTCAGAATCACTTTCTATATGTTCTCTACTCTTGTTCTTTTTCAAATTCATTTTGAGACCTATTTTTCATATTGATTTTAAAATCAACTTGTCTGATTCTGACAACAATGTGTGCTAAGATATTTAATTGTATTATGTTGTATCTATTGGACAACACAGCTGAAATTAACATAATATTAAGACTTCAGATTCATGAACAGTCTGCATTTTTTATGTCAGCAATCCTTGTAGTCTCAGTATTTTTGAAGTTTTACTCATGTTCTCAAATTAGTCCTTAAGTATTTTATATTTTGATGATATTATAAATGTTATTTTTAATTTTATTTTTTTCATAGAATATGGGAATATAAATTATTTTATATTGATTTTAAAACAATGTCAAATTCTACCATAGGCAGAATTTATGCCATCTGTGATGAAATATAACTCATCTCTTTCCAATCAAGATTATATTTCCATTTCTTATTACACTATTTAGATTTCTCTTCCAATTATGATAATGGTGAAAGTAGATATCTTTGCAATCCCTCTGTTTATTAAAGGGAAAACTTCAGATTTTCATAATTATAAAAGATCTTATAATTATTTATTTTGATTTTGTGTTGTGTTGTAAATGCTATCATATTGGGACTTTCCTTTATAGTCACCATTCAAGTTTCATCAAAAGTAAATTTTATGAAATTATAACATCTATTTAAATCACAATAAATGAGTATCCTTTTATAAACTATTAAATGGTGATATATATTTTAAAATTTTGTACTAAACTTATATTTCTTTGATAAACCTAAGATAATATTCATGTATTAAACTTTTTGTATGTTTAGGAGGTTTATTTTATTCAAACATTTTAAGACTTAAATCTATGTTCATGAATTATATTGATATGTTATTTTCTTAAATTTTCATTTGTGGTTTTGGCATGAAGGTAATGGTAACCTTTAAGAATGAATTTGAAAGTATTCTCTCTTCCTCAATCTTTTGAAGACTTTGTATAGAGTTGATATTGCTGTTCTCTGGAATGCTTTAGCTAGCTTTTTTCATTTCTGCAACCAAAAGACCTGAAAATAATAACTTAAAGGAGGAACAATTTACCTGGGGCTCATAGTTCATGTGGTCTCAGTCCATAAATAGCCAACTCCATTTCTCTTGTTCCAAATTGAGGCAGTGTCCCATCAGGGGAACACACAGTATGGGAAAGTAGGTCAGTTCATGATGGAGTCAAGGGAGGATGGGGTACAGTTAAGATAGACCCTTTCAGGACATGCCCCCAGTGATTCAGATCCCCCAAGTTTTACCTACCTGCCTACAGTTGCCAATCAGTCAATTCAAACTAGGATAGACTGATGAGGTTAAAGCTCTAATAATATAATAATTTCAACTATGAACATTCCTCCATTAATACTGGAGTTTTGGGGTGAATCACATTTTCAAATAATCACATTCTGTCTCTGGTCCCCAAAAGTTCATGTCATTTCACAATGCAAAATTCATTTAGTTCATCTCCAAGAGCCCTACAATATTGACGATTGCATCATGATTCAAATGTCAAAATTCAAAATCTTCTCCAAGTTTCAAGGCAAACTCTTTGCTGTGATCACCTATGAAAATAAAAACAAGTTCACATGTCCAATGTATAGTGGCACAAAGTAAATACTTCCAGACCAAAAGGGAAGAATAAGGTCATAGAAAGAAGGAAGGGGTCTAAAGAAAGACCTAAACCCAGCCAGAAAGTGTTTCTGTAATTTGATATACAACCAGGACTAATGGTCATGTAATGAGCTCTCTAAAAAGTTTGAGTAGCTCTGCCCCTTTGACTTTATAGTTGCTGCACACATGGGCTCTCTTTTGGCTTGACTCTCCCTGCAGTCAATAGCATTTCTTGGCAGACAGTCCATGATACTGATGTCTTTTAATTTCCAGGATCTCAAATTCAGTTTTGGCTTCATTTATACAGCTTCATGCATCACACTCTAAGGGGCATCCCACAGAGAAACCTTGCTACCCTTTTCCCAGCTTCCCATAATTTCCTTTCAAATTTCAGTGGAAGCCTCCATGATGCCTTAACTCTACTATCTGTATTCTTGTAGAAACAGCACCACCTGAATTTTGCCAGGCCTACTGACAGTTCATGTAATAGTTGGGCCCTCTGAGAACATGGCTTCAGGGGCCCCTAAGAACCTGTGTAGCAGATTCTGATGAAACAACCTCTTAGACACACCTGTACAAACAGGATGCCTCTATGGTTCCTTCTGAAAGGAACTTCCTCTTCTATACCAGGATTCTGCAGTGGATATAGTCTTGTAAATTCCTGTAATGCCCTCAAGCCAGTTTTCCTATTGTCTCTGTGCCAAGTACTTAGCATCACTTTAGGGACTGAATCACTTCAAAAAGCACATCTTCTCTGACCCCAACTTTACAGGTACTTTTCTGACCAAAGTACAAGTCTTTAAAATCCTTTAGCTTTCCTTTCTGCTCCTGTTCCTCATAGTTAATGTGGCTAAATGCCACCAGCAGAATTCATTCCTCTGACTGAATGCTGTCATGTCTTGAAAATTTCTTCCCAGGTTAATAAGTCTATCACATTTAAATTTAGCCTCATACAAAGTTCGACAACATGGACAGAATGTAGCCAAGTTATTTGTGAGAATATAACACAAGAGGCCTTAGTCAATTCCCCTCAGAAAACCTCATGAGCATGGTTTGCATGCCTATCATCAATCTGTTTTTTTGACCTCCCACCAGAATCACCCATTAACTACTGACAATATTCTAAAGCTTTTCCAGTCTGCATCTCTAAACTTTTCAAAATTCCTCCTGAAAAACCTGTTTCAAAAACTTGTGAACCACACGCATGGTCAGGTTAATCACAGCAATAGCCCCACTTTTTGATACAAGTTTTGTTCTAGTTAGATTTATCATGTGTGTGTGGTTGTGACAAAAACACCCAAAAAGAACAACTTAGAGGAAAATATTAATTTGGGACTCAAAATTTCAGAAGTTTCAGTCCATAAATGCCTGATTTCATTGCTTTGGGCCCAAGATGAGGAAGGATCCAGCATAGGAAATCCACTCAGCTCAAAGCAGGGTCAGAAAGTAAACAGAGGGTGGCACAGGGAAGATGATGCACTCTTCCAGCTCATACCCCCAGTGACTCTGTCTAGAATCACCAGTCAGTCCATTCAAATTAGGATAGACTGATTAGGTTATAGTTCTAATAATTTAATCATTTTACCTCTTCACATTCTTGCACTTTAACATTGGAACTTTTAGGGAGCATTTTATATCCAAACCATAATGTGGAATTATTTGATGGGATTTCACAGTGAAGCTTCTCAGCCTGCACTTTTATGTGTGGAATTGATTTTAATTTGAAATTCACTTTCTTGTTTTAGGTTAGTGTAGAATGTCTATTTCTTCTTGAGTGAGCATCAATAGTTGTGTCTTTCAAGAAATATGCCACTTCTCCCATTCCTGACATTGATCTAGAACTTAATTTCTTTTCATTTTCAATAAAGGTCACTGATTAATATATGCCTTGTCATTTCTTGGTGGTGAGTGTTCTATAATATTGATCTTCTCCATTTAGTTGATAACATTGTTCAAGTATTTCAAATATTTATATTTTTCTATACATTTTTGGAAGAGTGTTGTTGAAATTTAACATACATACCAATTCATTTATTTGTTTCAATATAAGTCATAACATGTGTCTTAAAGATCTATTATTAGATGGATAAGTGTCAATTTTTATACTCTTCAAGAATTGACTTTTTTATCATTTCAAAATGTACTTCTTTGGGTCTGGTAATATATTTTGCTCTGAAATACACTTTGAATCATATTAATATAAAAACTGAAGTTTTCTTCTGGTTAGCATTAATATGTATTTTATTTTTAGGATACATTCATAATTTAATTTTCATAGACAGAATGCATCTTTTCTTCTTACTTTAGATATATCTTCCTAAATTATTCTGAAAACATTAAACTGAGCTAGAAATTCTTTTTTTTTTTTTTAGAAATTCTTATTATACTAGGTCACTGTCAAGATGTCATTTTCTCAACTATTTATCTTTCCTAATTCTTATTGTCAATATGTTCTCTTTTTTTATATACCTCACTTTATGGGGAGAAATATGTGCTGCTCTATAAAGGAAATACTTTGTTAAAAATTGATACCATCTCCTTATAAAAACCAGTAATGATCTGAAGATACTGATTTATTTTCATTTTCTCGATGGGATTAATAATCATATTTTTAAATAATTTTCTCCTCAGATTCAAGAGTATGTCCTTATTTATATTTCTTATATTTATTTTTTTTAAATTTCTTTTCAACTTATGTAGCTCTTTATAAAACCATGTTTCCTGTTACATTAATTATCTCTCTTTGTTGAATTTGTTTACTTCGATCACATATATGGGTATGTGAGATCCTTCACTGAAATATGTAGTATTGAGTTTATAGTATTTCTTTTTACTCCAGACCATGGGTAGCTTCATTCACATAAACAGAAAGTCCAGCATATGTTTTGGTAGTATCAATTTCAAGTGTATTATGATCTCTTCCCTCTGGGGCTTTGCACTTGCTGTTCCCAATCACTGCCTTGCTAAATCTTGTAATCATTGTATTATTTTACGAAAAGGGTCCTTGGTGCCCAGACTTCTTTCCACCAAGAAAGGGCAATTCCACCCTTCCATTTATGAAAAATAAATTTGGACACCTTCTGCCTCCCATACATCCCATTCTATTCATCTAAAAATTACATTCCACCCCTAAATTAAATGTGAATAAATCACACTTCTCATTATTTCTATCATCACCAGCTAAGAAAATCTCCATTATATTTTACGGTGTTTATTGATCTGATTGCCAGAATTATTGACCTGATTGCCAGGATTATTGACCTGACTGGTTTTCCTACTTTCAAAATTGTTTCACTCCTCCTGCCTCTCTAGTCTGATTTTGACACAGCAATTTAACTTAATTAGAAAGTGGAGCTCTTTGCTTCTATTATTTAAAGTTCCATAGAATCTTTCCCTTCCCCTTTGACTAAAAATTCTAAGCATTTCTATGTACTGGAAGTCAATATACCACTCTTCTTTTCTTCTTGGTCTTGGTATAATCTCCACCCTCTTTCTTAAATGTAACAAACACATTTGTTTCTTTGGATCTAGGTATTTGTTTTCTTCCTCTCAGGAACAAAAGTTCTCTTTATGTTTATATGTCACCCTCTATTAATTCTTCTGAATTTCTGTTCAAACAACAAATACATCAAATGTGAGACATAGCTTCTCAATACAAAATAAAATATCCTCCACCCTGGAAATCTTTTAATTTTATCTTGCTTTCTTTTTATTTATAATATAATATATTTACTGTGTTATTATGTTTTATGTCATCCATATATTTACTCTGCTATTACATACTGAATTTGCTATTACACTCTAGTAGAATGTAAGTTCATTGATGGCAGACATTTCAAATGTCTTGTTTATTTCTGTAATCACAGAATGATAAATGGCAAACTGTGATGGTTAAGTAAATATTTTCTAAATTTGTGATTTTGATAGCATTTGTTGGATTACTTGCACACTCTTCTTCTTACTATATAAGTTGACCCTTTAGCTGTCAGCGAGTAAGAAGAGTCCTGTTTCTGTTTCATGTTCCAAAGAGTAAAAGCATGTATTAAATGAAAACATTGGGAAGCTAAATGAATGACTTCACTTAATTTTCTATTGTTTAAGCAGAATTCCACTGACTGGGAAATCTGTAAACTATTGGAGTTTGTTTGTGTCACATTTCCAGAAGCTAGGAAATCAAAGAAAGTAGCACCAGCATCTGGTGAGGACCTTCATGCTATGTCATAACATGGCGGAAGGGGCAATAAGCAGTTGGAAGTCAGAGGAAATTAGGCTGAAGTCTTTGTTTTATAAAAACTCACACCCTGTGATGACATTAATCCACTCAGGAGGACAAAGCCTTCACAACCTAGTCACCTTCTGAAGATCACATCTCAGTACAGTCACAATAGAAATTAAATTTCAATATCAATTTTGAAAGGGGCATTCTGACCATGGCATGGCCTAATACTAATGTGTGAAAAAAAAAGGGAGCAGGTTTTTGTAGTTTAGTAGACAAATTATTTTACAGCATTTCTTTAGAAGCCAGCACTAATGCACTATAATGGGCACTTGTATGTTCTAATTATACAAACATTTTGGTAATTTATGTCCTCTTTGTGATTCATGACTGGATCATTTAATTCCTTAGGAGCGTTATAGCATTTCAAGTTTTCATGTTCAATAAATCTATTGGGTTTGCTCTCTTTTCTATTCAAACGGAAAAACTATCTTGGTTTTTGATCTAAAATTTTTTCCCTAGGAATAAACTACATTATTTTAGTTGTAGACTTTTATTAAATTTG
The DNA here is from genome assembly GCF_902686455.1 of Sciurus vulgaris. NCBI lineage: Eukaryota > Metazoa > Chordata > Mammalia > Rodentia > Sciuridae > Sciurus > Sciurus vulgaris. Next base: position 120,497,587 of record NC_136469.1, on the reverse strand, counting down.
TCTGCCTCTGGTAAAAGTGTTTTCAAAGAAAAATAATTTTATGCAAAGCACCAAAGTTATGCAACATTCAAATGTTACATTACCTGTGGTTCTATATTGCGTTGTGATAACATTCATCTTAATTATGTCTCATATATATCATGCTGGATGACTTCCTAACACTAATTCTATGTTACAGAATCCAAAATGACTAATGGTCTTGGTTTTGGTGATTTACAGATTGGTTTAGAAAAAAATTTGAATTAAATATAATGTTTTTGAGAGTTATTTGGTAATTCTAAATTATGAATTTCTTTTATATTGTTGATTTTTATTTTTAATGACTTCACTGAAATCTAAAAAAGGTAAGAAGTTATGGAAAATGCTTTTCACAAAATAATATTTTTTATATTTTAGAATATTTTTATATTCCCAGAAATATATTGGAAAACAAAATGCAAAACAATAAAAATTGAAACCAAGAACAGAAAAAAAATGACTGAATTAGTTCAATGAAAATAATTGAACTATTTTTCTTACAGTGGAAAAATACACTACCATACTGCAATGTATATCTAAAAGAAAGCACTTTGCAGTGTTTGGAATTCTAAGAATGTATAGGAAGTAAACATAGTGGTCACTAATGCTTCAGTGAAGCTGTGTACGCTATTATTTTTAAATCCTCAGGTAACTCTTGCCTTCTCTAAAACACCTGCTAAGTCACCGACAGGGCCTTTTGGAGCCAGTCTTGTGGCTATGAAAATGTAACTGGAAATATTTAAAATCTTGACCTCAGCGCTGCAGCACACAAAGCAGTCACAAAAGTGTGTACAGTTATCACAGGTGAACAAATACCAAGGCTCTCAAGTCTTCAAAGCATGGCAGGTAGTTCCACCTACTGTATCTAGAGAATCCAGGAATGATTCTGCTCTATAAAGCAATCTCGCTTTTCCAGTACCACATTCTTTATTCCATATTGTAATCATGAGACTTACTAGGGGGACAAAGCTAAGAAATAAGCTTTTGTCTTCCATGGAAAAGAGAAGGTAAACCTGATTAGCTTACAGTGAATCTGAAACATTTCTTCTAGATAACCACTTTTGCTGGGAAGTCATATATATTTTGCCTTGTTACAAAATAAGAGACTGAGGTTTTACAAACTTTAAAAAGTCCAGTTTATATATGTACCTCATCTTCTCATGAAGACGAATGGTTGTATCACCACAACCATTGCAGCTCTCCATGTCTGTACCCCACGGTTGATACCCTGACTCCCACCAGAGGTAACCTGCCCACCACATTTTGTTTGTCATTTCTTTGCTCTGTCTTGGTATATTTACTCCTAACTGTATCCTATTTTAATAGAGTGCATTCAAATTGTACAAAACTGCATCATATTTTATGCTTACTTTCTTATTTTACTTTTCTTCACTATAAGTTTGTAGGATATTTTAATGTCACATTGTAGGTCATGCTATCTCTATTCCATTGCTCTGCAGGCACACATTTGTGTTCTTCTTCAATTGTAACAACATGTTAATTATCTTATACCTTTTCTTGTACCTCATTTGATACTCCTTAGTTCTGAACTCATCACATAATATATAATGGAGAAGCACAACTCGGTCAAATTAGAGTAGCATTAACTAAATAAAATGGCTCGCTGAAATCTCACAACATCATCTCTTATTTGTATTAAACAGCAGAGACTTGCTGTGGTTCGTGACATTGTCCACATTTGAAAAAAAATATTTGATATTCCATAAATAGAGAAACTTTTACTTGTTATTGCTCAAATAAATGATTTTCTTTTTGACTGCTTTTGACATCTGAGCTTTAACTGCTTTTCTCTCTCTGCTTGGTATGTAGTGCTATCCAAGAAGCAGGTATTAACATACTTCTTGAGTTAATTGCCTACATCTCAGTCTATCGATAAGAATAAAATGTAGGATTCTTCTGGAATAACTAACTGTACAATATGCTCATTAATTCTACCAGTTTAAGTGCCAGTAATATTGAATTGCAAACCACTTCAGATTCATTGATTATATAAAGCATTGGAAATGAGCAAGCAAAAAAAATACTTTCAATACATTACAGAAATAGACATTGATCCAATTTACTCATTTGCTCTAAAAGGTATTACAAGAATTTTATAACAGAAATTTCAATGTTCAAGCATCCATTATCTAACCATGTTTAAAATTAAGTATGTACTTAGTATATAGGGGAGCAAAAACCAGCCTAAGAAAAGACCATATACTTAAAATTAACAATAACTACCAACTCAAGAAGATCTTATTTGTTAAATGTTTCCTAATGGTTTTATAAATATTATATAAGAATAACTACACCAAGGGATTAGAATCTGTTTTCTGGTTATTTACTACTCATTATATTAAGAAGAATCAACCATTTCATATTTATATTCTTTCTGTATTAAAACTGGACAAATTCATATTGTGTGTAGTATAGTATCAACAAGAAAAGAGATGTAATCACTTATCTGAAAGACAAAGCAAATGGTTGTGCGAAAGCAGGAAGAGAGAATTCTTCCAGTAGATAAAGGATAGGCTGGTAGTGAAAAATGGTATATCTAGATTCAAACTTTAGAATCACATTAAAGACAAAATGAACTGGTATATTAGTGGTTTTTAATAAGGTGAAAAAGATATATCCAGCCATTGAAAATTATCTAGTTAAACTGTGAAAAAGAGAAGCGGATATCAATGTATTAATGATTCATAAACAGTCTAAGTGTCAATACTTCCAATATATTTTTTCTCTAAGAATTTCTTTAAATTAAAAGCTATATATTCACCAGTCACTTTAAAGAAAAGGAATATTCTTTTAGAATAAATAAAAATAAGCTAATATACTTGCAGAGAAAACACGCTCACATTTCTTATTTTTAAATTGACTAAATTTGTTCATATTTTGAGGTAGTATGTGATATTTTAATATATGTGTATATTGTATGATGTTCAAATTAGGAAAACATATTTAGCTCCTCAAAGATGTGTGATGTTTTTGTGGTGGAAAAATTAAAAACTCTTCTAGTTTTTAAAATTTTACACTACATTATCATTGTCAATGTTCACCCTACAGTGCCACAGAACCCTAGAACTTATTTCTCCTTTACAACTAATACTTAATACCCATTGATCAACACTTCCCCAACCCTCCCAACCCCCTACACTCCTTGGCCGCTGGTAACCACAATTCTAGTCTCCTCTTATGACTTCAATTTTTTTTTTAATTCCATGAATGAGATCATGTGATACTTGTCTTTCTGTCCCTTGCTTACTTCACTCTATACACACACTAATTTTAAAAGAACAGTGTCCAATCTGTCCAGCAAGCATTATTTAAACTCCTTCTTAGAAGTCAGTCAGTTGCTATATTCTGCCAGGTGTCCAAGGTCACAGAAGACACTAATGAGACCAAGATGCAAAGATATTGCTCATTGGCACCCACCTTTGCAACTGATTAGTAAGGTCACACTGTTTAGACATTCAGAGGTCATCCTAAAGAAAGCTCTTTGTTTTATGGGTGTGTGGGACAGTATTATGTGGAATATGTTTGTGTTTTCAACCTTTAAGTGTATCTTAAATATACACAGAAATTAACATGGAAGCTGGTTCTTATGAAACAAAAGTTTGTTTTCTTAATATAGTACTTGGATCATGAATATTATCCCCACATTTTACATTTAAAATTTGATTTTCAATTGAATTCTGTGGTGGCCTGAGAAAACACTTTGTAAGATTTTAATTCTTCCATATTACTGTAACTATCATTGTTATGGTAAAGGATATGTCTTTCTCAGTGAACTTGCAAAGAATACGTTTTCTCTTTAAGGTGGAGTGTTCTGTCACTGTCAATTAGCTAACACAAGTTATTAATATTGGTCAGTGCTTCAACATTTTTAATGATCTTCTTCCTACTTTTATTTCCCCATCAAATAATGAGGAGTATCCTATAGATATTTATGCCTTGGATTTTTATGTTCTGTTTGTGAATTTCTCCCTTTATTGATATGCACTATATCTTTGGTTATTGTGTTAGTTTCTCTTGATGTAACAACAACAACAACAACAACAAAAACAACTTAGAAGAGGAAATATTTATTTTAACTCATGGTTTCAGAAGTTTCAGTCCATGATCAGATGACTGCATTGCTTTGTCATTCTGGAAGATTTTGGTAGCACAAGGCTGCTCAGCACAGGGCAGGTGGAAAGGACAGAGAGAAAGAGAGAGAGAGATAATGAATATAGAAGGGACTGGGACAAGAAATACAGGCTCAGTGATGTGCTCTCTTACCATACTCTGCTTGCCTACAGTTTCCCAAACATTCCTATAGTCAAGCCAGCTGTTAATCCACTAATGCAGCAAGAAATGATCCAATCATTTCCCAAAAGCTCCACCTCTGAACATTCCTGCACTGGGGACCAAGTCTTCAACAAAAAAGACTTTGAGAGACATTTTGGATCTAACTCTTAATGCTTTAATTGATTATTCTGAAATCTATTTTGCCTAAAAGGCATGAAACTATCTAACAAAATTACTTGTTTTATTTTGATTAAGGTTAGAGTATTATATATTTTCATATCTTTTCTTTGCCTTACACGTTTTAATATTCCAAGTGAGAGTCTTCATTTATTTATTTGTTTTGCTATGCTGGGGATCAGACCCAGGGCTCCATGCTGGGCAATCACTTATCACTGAGACATATCCCCCGACCAGCCAAATGGATTCTTGAAGGAGGCATATATATAATAGGTGATTTTTGTTTATTCATTGTTTAATTCAATCAAGTCTCTTAAAGTGCAATGTTTTGAAAATCTACATTTAATTATTGTGATTATATTTAATATACATCAACATTCAATATTATAGTATTATATTCAAATGATTATAAGATAATATATATAATTTTATGCATTTCACAATTTAAATCTACCGTATTTTTATGCTTTTTGTGGTGTATTATATTTCTCTTATTATTTCCACTGTCTGCCTGCTTTTAGAAAATGTTTATAATTCAATAATTTAATTTTAATATTAATTTTTGTTTTGTTAGTAGCACCTTCCTAGTTTCTTGTTTGTTTTGTTTTCTTTTGTACTAAGGATTGAATACAGGGGTACTTAACCACTGAGCCACATCCTCAGCCCTTTTTAGTTTTTATTTTGAGGCAGTGTCTCACTAAATTGGTTAGGGCTTTTCTAAATTGCTGAGACTGGCTTTGAATTTGCAATCCTCCTTCTGTAGACTCCTGAGTTGCTGGGATGGTAGACGTGTGCCAACCAGTGCAGCTGTACCTTCCTAGTTTTTAAGTGACTACCTAGGATTTATAGTATAAATTTTGTCTTACCTCAGTATTATTGGAGATAATATTGTGCAAGTTCTTACTTCAAGTAAGAATCATGTAACAGAAATCCCATTCCTTGCCCCTCAATTTATTGTGACCTTATTGAATACTTAGTCAATTAAATCTATGAATATATTAAAGTAAATTTCATCTTGACAAGGTAATGTTTACCATGGGATCACAAGGTTGGTTGAGCATTCAAAAATAATATAATTCACCATGTCAACTGTCTGAAAAAAATCACACAGATACATACACACACATATACACATAAGTTTTATATACAGTGTGTGTGCACATGTACACTGTATATGTGTGAACTCAGGTGCATTTTACTACTTAGCTAAATTCCCAAGCTTTATTTTTCTTCTAATTTTGAGAAGGAATATTTCTAAGTTGCTCACACCAATTTCAACTTTTCCATCCTCCTGCTTCAGCATCTTGATTTGATGGAATTACAGTTGTGCAGTACTCCATCTGATATCATTGTTTTAGAGGACAAATAAAAATGCTTAACAAAATAAAATATCCAAATGTAATAAAATATTTCAATGAATTAAGAAGGTGTACCAACTAATATCAACTTAATTACAAAAGACTGAATTTCCTCCCCTCATACTAACTAAAGAAATAAACCTTTTCTCCCTTCTTGTGCAACATACAACTTCTTACTATCTCATAAAATCTTCAACCCATTATTTTATGAAATTGGATTATTTCTGATTCCTTTCATTTTTTTCCCTTTTCATTATGATCACATTGCTGTGAAACTTTTTTCTTTATCTGTAATATTTCTTGTGTTCCCATTTTTATTGCTTTCTGCAAATAGAATATATATTTTCAGATTCAAAAATTTGCATAAAAATATGAAGTTTGCATGGATTTCTATTCTTGGCAGCGTTTTCCCAAGGATTTTTTTTCATTATCAGTAACTATTATACAGAATTCTATTTGAGGGAATATAGTTAACCTTCAATTCTACACTTACATATTACTTTTTCATCAAAATCTTGTTGACCATCGTCTTAGGTCTCTGTCTTGTGGGTGCAGAGAAAGATGGTTCAGCATACAGCAGGAAGAATGAAATTCATGCAAGGCAGGAGAACAAACAAGACTGGCAGGAGGGAGACTATTAGTTCCAGTGCTGCCTTGGTTCACCACACAGGGAACTTTGGAACTAAAATTCCCAAATTTGTGCTGCATTAATGTGAAATGTGTTGGTTGTTATTACACTTCCTTTATGATCCTGTGTATGTAACATTTTCAAAAGCAAGACAATTGGAGCAGAAACCATCAGTGCTTGTCAGGTGCTTGGCCTTGAAGCAAGAAGAGGATTAATTACAAAAAATAATTTTTATGATGTTGAAAATCTTCTATATCACCATTGTGTGATAATTACAGAACTGTATGTATTAGTTAAGATTCACAAAACTTGGCAACTAAATAAGATTAATTTCATGATACCTAAATTATTCATCAGTAAACCTGATAAAAATAAAGTTTATTGACACAAAATTAATAAACATGCAACATGCATACCTAGCAATCATCAATGAAATCCATCTATGACATTAATAATCAATAAATATGTATGAAAATATGTTAACACAGTCATACAAATATATAATTATTTAAAATATGTTACCAAAGGTATCTGTGTATGATTCTCTGGGTATATATGTGTACGTGTAACATTAGAAAAACCTCAGATAGCAATGCGAAAAAATAAAATGTGAATAAACCAATAAAAATGAAAATAATTCAAGACCTTATCAAGGAAAATCTTATTCCACAGGTTTTACTAAAGATTTACTTTTAATAAGGGATAACTTCTATGATTCTACTTCTCAGACTTTATTGTATAATGTGCAAGGTATTTTCAAAAATGCATATTCTTTAACAATATAACTTGGTCATGGCCTGAGAATCTGCCCTTAATGAGTCTATAGGTAATTCCAATGTTGTCTATGTCTGATTCTCCTTTAAATAAAAGGTCCTTGTATTTAAATGTCTCACTTGTAGACAATTAGATTTTGCACAAAAAATTAATTATCCTTATGTCTTGCAACTAAAACCTGACAAAATTCACTGAATCTGTAAGCTTCCAAGAAGTACACACAAACACAAACACTTATGTGCACATATACAGTCACTCACACAAGGGCTTCTTATTAAATTTAAGATAGTTATTAAAGGTGACTGTACAAAAGTGGGAATTGCCTTAAGAAAACAAGTAAAGCCAACAGATTATAAAAAGGGAAGAGTCACTGTGGAAAGATCTTTATATTACTTTTTGGTGGAAAACTCAATCTTGTTAAGCAGTCTCTCCCTCATAATGTTATGTAAATATAATATGAGTTTTAAAAATTACATATTTTATAATTTGACAAAATTGTTTGAAAGCTCATCTGGAGGTCTATGAAACATAAAAATTGTAAGTTAAAAAATAAAAAGCCTGTAGCATCAGACATGAAGCTGAAATTTTAAGAATTTTAGAAATTTTAAACATAGATGACTGTATTATGAAGAAAAATCAAAAAGAACTCTAAAAGTAAAAATTGGGATATTACATTGTATTTCAATATAAAATAAAAAGTGATTTATTTAATACAATGTTTTATAATAAATGACTAGCCATATTTAAAAATAAAGGTCTGCCAAGGGGTGCTTTGTAAACTTACACCAAATGTTTTCTCTAAACATCCAGAGTTACTATTCTAATCCCCAACCACACAAATGTGTTTACCTCTCATTATGCAATGAGTTGAGCAATGTGATTTTTCCTACATTATAAAATATTCCAAAATACACTAAAAATCTCTTACAACTTAGGACTGTTTTATGTTAAATAAGATCATATAACTTCTGAGAAGATTCACTGGAACAAATTATCTGTGTCTTTCTCAGTTTGGACAATGGAAGAGTTTTTCAAAATGAATAAAACTAAATCTAGAGATGGAAAACTTACGTGAGAGCATTATTTAAGTAATGTTTGTCATCTGTATGAAAAATAGAAAGAGAATTAACCACAAAACATTTTACCCTGGTGTTACCAATATATAGCACACAGCTATATGTCATGGAGAGTGGAGGTGTTTGTACTTTAGTAAACAGACTACATTTTATGTATCATGTCCATTCATATGAGTTCCATTTCATCAGTCTAAGATTAATGCAGAGTGATTATGTGCATCCTTCACTCTTTACATTATCATATGGGAAGCAATGTATTATATCTATGTGCATCTATTTTGCATTTTTGATTTTCTGCATTTCATCAAACCAACCTCTAAATTTCAGTTTTCTGAATACCACAGACTTCTAATAGAACAGAACTTTGTCTATTTGGGTTAGTTTATAAGAATCTAATCTTAGTCAGACGAAGTTATGACCTCGACATTTCAAAAACTATATAATTCATGAGAAAATAAAAAGTTTTCATCTTTTAGCTCCCCATTCTAAATCTTATTCAAAGTAGAGTGACACATTTGACTGTCACTCAGAATGATAAGTTATACTTATGATTAAATTAAGACCAATATAGTTTAGTATTTTCACTAATGAACCTCACTAGGGAATAGAAATCCTGCTCATCAAAGTTGTGTAAGAAAGTAACCATATCTTAAAATAGTTGTAAAAGTAGTCATTTCAAACTGTGGCAGATCTTCAGTTTTCTTTAAAATCAGAGGCATGTGAATGGACAAGGACAGAAGAAAAGCTGGACTATTCTTTAGGAGAGAACTACCTAAAGAATTGAATGTACTCCTGCAAAATGTAGGGTAGTTTTGTGTGAAATATAATCAATAAATAATCCTGATTATTTTATGATTTCTATTTTTGTTTCTTTTACAGTATTGATTGAACTCAGGGTCTCACACTTGCGAGGCAAGTGTTCTATCACTGAGTTATATCCCCAACCATTTTTGTATTTTATTTTGAGACAGGTCTCGCTCAGTTGGTCAGATTGACTTCAAACTTGAGGTTCTCCTGCTCAGTCTCCCAAATAGCTGATATTACAGATGTGTGCCACTTGTCCCCAGCTCTAAATGATACTTTTTTAAAGTTTAAAGACAGTGACATATTTTTAATAATGATTAAATAACTTTACAAATTTAATCAATTTATATTAAAAGTTTCATATAATCGGAACAGTCACATGTGAGCACAATACAAAAAAATATTCCAGTTGCAAATTCAGTTTTAAGATGTAGTTATTGCAGTGCAAAGAATTTCTTCTGGATATTTAATGATATGCTTACCTAAACATGGAAACATGGAATATACAGGGGGCACTTTGACTGCATTTAATGAATGGTAAATTCCTTCAGTGTAAGATCTATGTCAGGGTTACCTGATGGGTCAGTTATGGATATAACCCACTCTATCCTACATTATCCAGGGTCAGCGTGCTTCCCCTCTTCTCAAGTTGCTATTGAATCTTGCCAATATATGACCATGTAATATTTAAAGTTGAGACAAGGTTTGGGTGGAGTAGCTGGCTGTGGAGAAAATCCCTATGGATTAGCCTGCATGATACACTTTGAGATAGTCTAGTTCTAGTTCTAGTAAAAGTTATTGACGAAGAAGTTGAAAAATTTAAGAATGAAAATATATCAATATGCCAATTCTAAGTTGGTAACAGAAACAAAATGTTCTTAAGAGAGTGAGAAACTGAGAGTCAAGTGATTCTTTGCTTAGAACCAAAAATTCATTTTCACCATTTTAACAGAATTCTGTGTTTTGGTCCATTCATGAACAAATAGCCGTTTTTACAGCAATCAACTTCCTATTAAGTAGCAAATACCCATTCTACTACCAATAGAATATTTTAAAATATTTAGATGTTTTTAGAAAGGCTCATCTTACACAGAGGGAAAATAATGGAAACTTAGAAGTTTTTCTATGCTTTTATCTTAGTTACAAACCTCATATCATAAAATCAATAATCGTACTTGAGGACAGGCACTATAATGAAACAATACCAATTCTTCTCTTTCAGGCCTCTCAGTGCCGATGACTCTAGCAATCAAACTATAGTTTATACAGATTTGCTTATAGTACTTAGTAATTTAAATTCCATGAGGATCCCAAGGGACTTTTTGAAAATAAGAATCTTTTTAAACTCTATTATTATGTGACATGCAGTCATACTACATGAAATTATTAAATTATTTCTATTTTTTTTATCAGTTTGAGTAAGCATCCACTTGATGGTATACTATAATGTGACTGTTAAATAAAAATCACAAACTGTGTGGATGACAACATTCTCTACAAATTAAATACACTAAGCAATAAAGATATTGCCCTCTTCTAAACCAGGTACAATGCTTTCAACCTGCTATGGATAGCAAGCCTCAATAGTTCTCTCTGGCTCAGATGAATATTTTCAACCATATTTGAAGATTTTTCTCTAAGATTCCTCCCTATTCTCATCCAAAAGTCATATTTTACAACCTGAAAACTAACAACATATAAACAGTTCAATTTCAGTATATAACTTTGAATTTATTCATCACAGTGAATGGCTCCAATGTCAATCCCCCTTAATTATGGTTTAAGAATTGTTGTAATATCTTTAATTTCATCCTACTCCCTTGTTATTATATTATAAAATTACCTTTCTGATCTACCTTTATTCACACATTTTCCAAGAAGCTGAATCAACTATCATGACGTGATTCAATCTTTTACTAGCGATTTGACATTTGCAAATCTGATGTAGAATCAATTCTGTCACAAAAGGGAAAAATCAATCAAATTTTATCCTTCTTCAAAATACCATTTTTACTCCTTTGTGACAGTTAAATGTTTCAAAATAATAACTTGCAAATACTATCCCCATTTCTTCAAACACAATTATTTTCTTTTAATTCTCTACTCTGTGGTTTCAAATTCACTAAAACTAAATAATTAAAGCAAGGAATAACTTTTTAGTTTCTAAATTCATTGACATAATCTGAATTTTACTTAAGCATATAAATGAAATTCATTTGGTTTTCATCTTTTTTGTTCTTTATTTCCATGCTTGGCTTCTGTTCCATGGTACTTTACTTCTCTGTGTATTACACCAAACTTTCAGGATACAATTTATTCCTTAAAATTCTGTGATTTTGAAACACAATTTGATGTATTTTATTGAGAAATCAACAAACTGCATCTAAGCATTACCTATAGAGTCCAGGGGTCAAATGCTTGATCCTTACAACCATTTCCTGAGGAGTTAAGATCCTGGGACTCTCATTACCTCTCTCTTTCTCCTCATTTCTCTTTCTCCTAGTTCTTATTTCTAAATGTCACTTGTATAATATAATATGAATATTCTATTTTAAACTGTATGTTTCTTCCTATTGTATAGATAATTTGTTTGTATCTCACTACGAATTTCTTAGTTACTGAGATAAAATTATCAGTTATGTGCTACAAGATAATCTTTCTGGTCCAACATTGGTGCAAACCTCCCATTCCTGGCCAACGTGCACATGTAAGCAGTCCAATTCTCCTTTAGTTCATAGATTCTTCTTCCTTGTTTTATCCTTCTAAAATAAATCATTATGAACAAACTATTAAAACATGTTAGAAACCTTGTAGCAGAATATACTTCTATATGTTTATCATAGTGACAAACATTTTGTTTATCTTGTTGAATTCTCAATTTTTTTTTTTTTAGTTTGAATTTTTGGTTTGCTTTGTCTTAAAAATACCAAGATTCTAAAATAAGAGACGCAGAATAACCAAGGCAGTTCTTAGCAAGAAAAGTGAAGCAAGAGGCATCATAATACCAGGCCTCAAACTATACTACAGAGTTATGGTAATAAAAATAGTATGGTATTGGCACCAAAGGAAACATGTAGACCTAGACCAATGGTACAGAATAGAAGACACAGAGAAAAACCCACCTATGTAAGGATATCCCATACCAGACAAAGGTGCCAAAAATACTGGAGAAAAGATAGCTTATTAAACAAATGGTTCTGGGAAAAATGGAAAACCACATGTAAAAAAGTGAAATTAAACACTATCTCCCACCCTGTATGAAACTCAACTCACTGTGGATCAACAACTTAGGTGGTAGAACAGAGACCCTGTGACTACCAGAAGAAAAAGTAGGCCCAAATCTTCACCATGTCAGCCTAGGATCTGACTTCCTTAACAGACCCTTAAAGTGCGAAAAGTTAAAGCAAGAATCAATAAATGGGATGAAATCAAACTATAAAGTTCCTTTTCAGCAAAAGAAATAATAATGTGAAGAGAGAGCCTACAGATTGGAGAAAATCTTTACTACATACACCTCAGATAAAGCATTCACCTCTGGGATATAAAAAGAACTCAAAATCTTAACACCAAAAAACAGCCCAGTCAATAAATGGGCTAAGGAATTGAACAGACACTTCACAGAAGAAGATATACAATCAATCAACAAATGTATGAAAAAAATGTTCAACATGTCTAGCAATTAGAGACATGCACCAAATTGACATCTTGCTCCAATCAGAATGAACATTATCTAGAATACAAGCAACAATAAATGTTGGTGAGAATGTGGGGTAAAAGGTCCACTCATACATTGGTGGCGGGATTATAAATTGATGCAACCACTATGAAAAGCAGTATGAAGATATCTCAGAAAACTTGGAATGAAAACATCATTTGACACAGTTATCCCATTCCTTTATTTATACCCAAAGGACTAAAAACCAACATGCTACAATAACACTGCCACATCAACATTTACAGCATCTCAATTCACAATAGCTAAACTATGGAACCAACCTAGATGCCCTTCAACAGATGAATGGAGAAAGAAAATGTGGTACATATACACAATGGAAATTACTCAGCCTTAAAGAAGAATGAAAGTATGGCATTTGCAGGTAAATGGAGGGAGATGGAGAATATCATACTGAAATAAGTCAAACCCCAAAAACCAAAGTCGAATGTTTTCTCTGATATGTGGATGCTAATTCACATTAAGTGTGGGGGGGATTGATAGGGAAGAATAGAGTTACTTTATATGAAGTAGAGACAAGTGAAGGGAGGGTGAGGGGTATGGGGGTAAGAATGATACTAGAGTGAAACAGACATTATTACCTCATGTACACATATGAATGCATGACCAATGTAAACTTAAAATTTGTATCTTCAGAAAAAATATAGATTATACTTCATTTACGTATGAACTATCAAACTGTATAAATGCATTTTACTCTTACATACAACTAATGAGAACAAAAAAGATAAAAACGTGAAAAAATAAAAAAAAATTTCCAAGATTCTATGTTATATACCTATCATTACTTCAGTAAATTTTGAGTGAAGAGATTTTATAATATTCACACCAATTTATATTTGTTGAGTTTTATATCATTCACATCTCATTATTTTATACATATAAAGTATTAAAATAAAATTTAACTCTTATAAATCCAGGTTGATTATATTAAAATTTACATTAAAATTTGTTTTTATATGTTTTTCCTACTACTTTTTATTTGCAATTGCATATTTTATAGTTATTTAAAATAAGCCTATAGCCATTAAAATAATGCCAATGTTTTCATTTTTCTTTGTGTAAAATAATTTATATTTTTCCAAATGACATTAATCAGTAGCTTTCAATACACACAACACAAATATTAAGACACCTGCAAAAACTCATTGAGAATTTCTGATTGCAACCAAGATGGAGCAGCGAGAGCAGAATTTTCTTAAACAACTTAAAATTTGGACATAAGATATTAAAACAACAGTTTCAGTCATTTGATATCAGAAAACACAGGACAGAGTTCCCTGAGAGAATAGAAACAAGTACAATGAGCCCTAAGTTTACTACAATGTATAGGCTGAATTGAAGAGAGTAACCTCAAGCAGATATTGCCAATCTGCCTGAGTCAAAGAAATGCTTTTGGAGTTTGGCAAAGGCAAAAAGGTTAGGGATGACAGAACTTGAACACGGGCAATTTCATATGAAGAGCTCCAGAATCATTCAAGAAATTGCACTTGAATCTTCACCTCAGGACTGATTGGCACATGAATGAGAGGAAACCACCCCAAAACAGGAAAGGAATCACTCAAAATAATTAGGAAAATGATGCTCTGAAACTATCCAGGAATATGAAAAAAAAAAAAGAAATCTATGTTCCAAAAGCCTAATCAGTAGTCCTAGTTAGTCTTGATTTTAGCACCAACATCACTGTGTCCTATGAAATCCATCAGTTCTAGGCAAACTGGGAGAGGTAACTAAGAGTAACAGATTCATCAATTGAAATGTGTTGAGTTAGATTTTAAGAAAGGATTTTGGTGGTGAATATTTGGTCCTACACTAAATTTTATTCAGATTTAAGTAGCAAAATTTAAAGCTAATCTCAAACAGATCAAAATATTTTCAAGTAACAAAATCTCAATTACAGGATCCAAGATGGCAGACTAGAGGGTGACTGCATCTCCAGTCACCCCAGAACCCAGAATTCAAGAAGGGGAGGCACTGAGAGACTCAGACTAAAATAGAACCACAGGGTGGGTCTCCCCCACCCAGGGAAGCTCAGTTGAGCAGCAGGCCCGGATTCGAGTGGCTTATTAGAGTAGGACAGGGCAGATAGCATCTCCCCCAGGCAGCTCTGTGCAGTCTGGCGGTGGGCTCCTCCCACAGGGACAGATCCTCCAGCCTTGCGGAGCAGGCCCCCCAGTGAGAGCCCTTCTGCACAGAAGCAGAGCGGCCAGCTCCGGCCTGCCCGCAGGTTGCTTCAGAGACCAACACAGGGCGCCAGGGACTCCCCCAAGCAGCACAGCCCCCTCCGGCGGGAAGGGCTTCTCTAGGCTAGCTTCCCAGGGCAGACTGCAAGTGAGAGCCTGTCTACACAGAGCCAGCCACAAGTCCCCAAGCCAGTGGAGACCTCCGACCTACAACCAGCCTCTGGGACCAGGGCTGGGCAGCAAGAGACCTCTCCAGGTCTCTCTCCCTGGGACCAGTAGTGGGCTATGGGCAGCGTTCTTCGGAAGCACTGCATTATCAAATTTATCCAAGACTTCAGGCTACTGAAGGCTGGGAGTTGATACACTGAAAATCTACAGGGACACTATAAGCCAATAGAGGAAATCTCCAATATCACAGAGTCCCACTGACATCTGACCAATATGAGAAAACAAGGGAAGTATTGTCCCAAACAAACCTAGATAATATATCAATAAAACCCAATGACAGCACAGCAGAAGACATGTCCGAAAGGGAGTTCAGAATGTACATAATTAAAACAATCAGGGAAGCAAACGAGGAGATGAAAGAACAAATGCAGTCATTAAATGAAGGCACCAATCAACAAAGGAGCAAATAAGGGAAGCAAAAGAGCATTTCAATAAAGAGTTAGAGATACTGAAAAAAAACAAAACAGAAATCCTTGAAATGAAGGAAACAATAAACCAAGTTAAAAACGCCATAGAAAGCATAACCAATAGGATAGATCACCTGGAAGACAGAATCTCAGATATTGAAGACAAAATATTTAATCTTGAAAACAAGGTTGACCAAACAGAGAAGATGGTAAGAAATCATGAACAGAATCTACAAGAATTATGGGATATCATGAAAAGGCCAAATTTAAGAATTATTGGGATTGAGGAAGGCTTAGGGAAACACACCAAAGGAATGAACAATCTATTCAATGAAATAATATCAGAAATTTTCCAAATCTGAAGAATGAAATGGAAAACCAAGTACAAGAGGCTTATAGAACTCCAAATATGCAAAATTACAACAGACCTACACCAAGGCACATTATTATGAAAATATCTAACAATCAAAATAAAGACAGAATTTTAAAGGCCGCGAGAGAAAAGAATCACATTACATTCAGAGGGAAACCAATAAGAATATCAGCAGACATTTCAATCCAGACCCTAAAAGCTAGAAGGGCCGGGAACAACATTTACCAAGCCCTGAAAGAAAATGGATGACAACCAAGAATTTTATACCCAGCAAAACTTACTTTCAGTTTTGATGATGAGATAAGATCCTTCCATGATAAACAAAAGCTAAAGGAATTTACAAAAAGAAAGCCAGCATTACAGAACATTCTCAGCAAAATATTCCATGAGGAAGAGATGAAAAACAACGATGTAAATCAGCAACGGGAGGAACTAGCCTAAAGGAATAGCCAAATAAAGAAGAAACCAAATCATGTCAAAAAACAAAAATGAGTCCAATGAATAGGAATACAAATCATATCACAATAATAACTGAGAATGTTAATGGCCTGAACTCATCAATCAAAAGACATAGACTGGCAGAATGGATTAAAAAGAAAAATCCATCAATATGCTGCCTGCAAGAGACCCATCTCATAGAAAGAGATACCCATTGACTAAAGGTGAAAGGATGGGAAAAAACATACCATGCACATGGACACAGCAAAAAAACTGGAGTATCCATCCTCATTTCAGATAATGTGGACTTCAAGCCAAAACGAGTCAGAAGGGGTAAAGAAGGACATTACATACTGCTTAAGGGAAGCATAAATCAGAAAGACATAACAATCATAAATAATTATGCCCCGAACAGTGTCTCATCCATTTACGTCAAACAAAGTCTTCTCAATTCCAGAAATCAAATAGACCACAACACAATAATCCTAGGTGATTTTAACACACCTCTCTCACCGCTGGATAGATCGTCCAAACAAAAATTGAATAAAGAAACCATAGATCTCAATAACACAGTCAACAATTTAGACTTAACCGACTTATATAGAATAACATCCAACAAAAAACGAATACACTTTCTTCTCAGCAGCACATGGATCCTTCTCTAAAATACACAATGTCTTATGCCACAAAGCTACTGTTAGCAAATATAAGAATATAGAGATACTACCTTGTACTCTATCAATCATAATGGACTGAAATTAGAAATAAATGACAGAATAAAAAACAGAAACTTCTCCAATACTTGGAGATTAAATAATTCACTATTATACGATGAATGGATAACAGAAGACATCAGGAGGGAAATTAAAAAAATCTTGGAAGTAAATGAGAACAAAGACACATCATATCAAAATCTCTGGGACACTATGAAAGCAGTACTGAGAGGAAGATTTATTTCATGGGGCGCATTCAAAAAAGAAGTAGAAATCAACAAATAAACGACTTAACATTACAGGTCAAAGCCCTAGAAGAAGAAGAGCAGACCAACACCAAAAGTAGTAGAAGACAGGAAATAGTTAACATCAGAGCCGAAATCAACGAAATTGAAACAAAAGAAACAATCAGAAAAATTAACAAAATAAAGAGTTGGTTCTTTGAAAAAATAAACAAAATTGATAAACCCTTAGCCACGCTAACAAAGAGAAAGAGGGAGAAAACTCAAATTACTAAAATTCTGAATGAACAAGGAAATATCACAATAGACACGAGTGAAATACAAAACATAATAAGAAGCTATTTTGAAAATCTGTACTCCAACGAAACAGAAAACCTCAAAGACATCAACAAGTTTATAGAGACATATGAATGACCTAAACTGAACGAGGAGGACATACACAACTTAAATAAATCAATTTCAAGCAATGAAATAGAAGAGGTCATCAAAAGCCTACCAACAAAGAAAAGTCTGGGACCAGATGGGTTCTCAACCGAGTTCTACAAAACCTTTAAAGAAGAGCTCATTCCAATACTTCTCAAAGTATTCCATAAAATAGAAGAAGAGGGAACCCTCCCAAACTCATTCTATGAAGCCAATATCACTCTGATACCTAAACCAGACAGAGATACATCAAGGAAAGAAAATTTCAGACCAATATCCTTAATGAACATCGACGCAAAAATTCTCAACAAAATTTTAGCAAATCGCATACAAAAATATATTAAAAAGACAGTGCACCACGATCAAGTGGGTTTTATCCCAGGAATGCAAGGTTGGTTCAACATCCAGAAATCAATAAATGTCATTCACCATATCAACAGAATAAAAGTTAAGAATCACATGATTATTTCAATAGATGCAGAAAACGCATTCGATAAAATACAGCATCCCTTCATGCTCAAAACACTAGAAAAAATTGGGGTAGTGGGATCATTCCTTAACATTGTGAAGGCCATCTACACTAAGCCCATGGCCAATATCATTCTAAATGGTGAAAAACTGAAAGCATTCCCCCTAAAAACTGGAACAAGGCAGGGATGCCCTCTTTCACCACTTCTATTCAACATTGTTCTTGAGACTCTAGCCAGAGCAATTAGACAAAACAAAGAAATTAAAGGGATACGAATTGGAAAAGAGGAACTCAAACTATCCCTGTTCGCTGATGACATGATTATATATTTAGAGGAACTTGGAAATTCCACCAGAAAACTCTTAGAACTCATAAGTGAATTCAGTAAAGTAGCAGGTTACAAGATCAATGCTCATAAATCCAATGCATTTCTATACGTAAGTGATGAATCTTCAGAAAGAGAAATTAGGAAATCTACCCCATTCACAATAACATCAAAAAAATAAAAATAAAATACTTGGGAATCAATCTCACAAAAGAGGTGAAAGACCTCTACAATGAGAACTACAGAACACTAAAGAAAGAAATTAAAGAAAACCTTAGAAGATGGAAAGATCTCCCATGTTCTTGGATAGGCAGAATTAATATGGTCAAAATGGCCATACTACCAAAAGTGCTATACAGATTCAATGCAATTCCAATTAAAATCTCAATGATGTACCTTACAGAAATAGAGCAAGCAATTATGAAATTCATCTGGAAGAATAAGAAACCCAGAAGAGCTAAAGCAATCCTCAGTAGAAAGAGCGAAGCAGGGGGTTTCATAATACCAGATCTTCAACTCTATTACAAAGCAATAGTAACAAAAATGGCATGGTATTGGTACCAAAATACAGGTAGATCGATGGTACAGAATAGAGGACACAGACACAAACCCAAATAAATACAATTTTCTCATACTAGGCAAAGGGGCCAAAAATATGCAATGGAGAAAAGATAGCCTCTTCAACAAATGGTGCTGGGAAAACTGGAAAACCATATGCAACAGAATGAAATTAAACCCCTATCTCTCACCCTGCACAAAACTCAACTCACAATGGATCAAGGATCTCAGAATCAGACCAGAGACCCTGCATCTTATACAAGAAAAAGGTCCAAACCTTCAACTTGTTGGCTTAGGATCAGACTTCCTTAACCAGACTCCCATAAACAAGAAATAAAAGCTAGAATCAACCACTGGGATAGATTCAAACTAAAAAACTTTCTCTCAGCAACGGAAACTATCAGTAATGTGAAGAGAGAGCCTACAGAGTGGGAGAATATCTTTGCCACTCATACTCATTCAGATAGAGCGCTAATATCCCGAATCTATAAAGAACTCAAAAAACTCTACACCAAGAATACAAATAATCCAATCAACAAATGGGCTAAGGAAATGAACAGACACTTCACAGAAGAAGATGTACAAGCAATCAACAGATATATGAAAAAATGTTCAACATCTCTAGTAATAAGAGAAATGCAAATCAAAATTACCCTAAGATTTCATCTCACCCCAATTAGAATGGCGATTATCAAGAATATAAGCAACAATAGGTGTTGGCGAGGATGTGGGGAAAAAGGTACACTCGTACATTGCTGGTGGGGTTACAAACTAGTGCAGCCACTCTGGAAAGCAGTATGGAGATTCCTCAGAAAGCTTGGAATGGAAACACCATTTGACCCAGCTATCCCACTCCTTGGCCTATACCCAAAGGACTTAAATTCAGCATACTACAGAGATACAGCCACATCAATGTTCATTGCTGCTCAATTCACTATAGCCAGATTGTGGAACCAACCCAGATGCCCTTCAGTCGATGAATGGATAAAGAAACTGTGGCATATATATATATACAATGAAATATTACTCTGCCATGAGGAATGACAAAATTATGGCATTCACAGGCAAATGGATGAAATTGGAGGATATCATGCTAAGTGAGATAAGCCAATCTCAAAAAACTAAAGGACGAATGATCTCGCTGATAAGCGGATGAGGACATATGGGCGGGGGTAGGAGGGGTTAGTGTTAGGGTTAGGGTTAGGTTTAGTGTTAGGGATAAGGAGGGTGGTAAGAATGGAGGAAGAAAGGAATGTATAGAGGGAAAAGAGGGGTGGGAGGGGAGGGGGGAAGGGAAAAAAATAACAGAATGAACCAAACAACATTGCCCTATATAAATTTATGATTTTTAATTAAAATAAAAAGAACTCAATTACACTTAAAAGGATAGAATTATGTATAGTAATTAAATATGTGTGATTTAAAATAAATGGAATATAATTTAATAATAGAGGCATATAAAAGAACAGGAAAACTGAATTCATGAAACTGAAAAAAGAAACAATACCCATGGATGCAGAAATGACACAGATAAGGAAATCAGATGGCAAGGGCATTATAAGTATATTTATAACCATATTTCATAAGTTCAAAAGTATAGTAG
Organism: Sciurus vulgaris; assembly: GCF_902686455.1. Taxonomy (NCBI): domain Eukaryota; kingdom Metazoa; phylum Chordata; class Mammalia; order Rodentia; family Sciuridae; genus Sciurus; species Sciurus vulgaris. The sequence continues at coordinate 120,476,764 of NC_136469.1, read as the reverse complement.
AAAGATCCATCCTGGAAGTAGAGAATAAAACCAAACTTCTAGAAATAAAAACTAAAAATTCAAGACAAAAATGATGGAAATAGGGTTAAAAATATTTAGCTTCTGTAGACAAAGAATAGTTAATTTAAGGCATAGAAATTAGTATTATTCAATGTTAAAAAAAGAGAAACTGACAAAACAATAATATTTGTGCAACTGAAATTCCTAAAGGAGAGAAGACAGAGAGAAAAACAGAAATATACTGTCAGAAATAATGCATGAATAATTTCAACATTCAATAAAAGAAAAACAGAACAAAAAATCCAAACAAATAAAATGGAAAGGAAGTTTCAGCAACACGAAAATATTTGTTAAATAAAATCAGTGACTGTGAATGAAATATCTGTGTGAAACCTGACCCCAGTTCTTACTGGAAAGCACTTTAGGAAATCCGAGAAAAATCTGGGCTTGGATTACCCTTTAGTACTAAAACAGAGACAACACACCAACAGATTTGTGCAAATCTGGACTTAGGTTGCCACCTATTGCTGAAAGAGTAGAAGTGACTACTGACTCAAGGAAATTATCAGGCATCTTACGATGTGAGCTAAAATCTTTCCTTTTTTAAAGATATTTTTCTTAGGTATTTGCTTACAGAAATGACTAACTCACATAATATCCGTTCTTCTGAACCTGAAACTTAGGGCAGGCCTGATACAATCATTGTTCAATACAACCATACATTAATATGTTGATGAATTGAATTTGTTTTCATAAGGAATTTGTAATGAAGTGCTAAGTATACAGCTTGGTAAATAAATGCCTATTTACACTATAATATATAGAATGTCATATATTTTTATTTATCTTTAAAAATGCATTTTGAATTCCTTTAAAGAACTAGAGACTTTATCAATATCTTGTGTTTCTTACCTGCTAGTGTGAACTCTGCAGTAGAAAATTGTTTGACTCTTCTATTCTACCTCCTCGTGGTAAAGAGTTTTGTTTGATTTTAATAGCATCTTATAACAACCTTATATTTTTTTCTGTGTAACTCATTCTTCACTTTGGATATTTTTAGTTTGCATAACTGACATGAGTGTTTGTCTGTTTTGGCTATTTTATCTTCAGTGTTTATTATATCTGTAGACAGCATACTCTCAGAATTTGTTGAGTTACTATACTCCTTTCTGTTTTAATTTTTCCATATTCCTTCCCTTTCTTCACCCTGACTGGGAAGGAGTTATTTGTCTCTTACATTCTCAAGGAATACATATGCATGTATGTATGTGTTTATTGGAGTTTGTGTATGTGATCATATCTGTTTAAAATTCGAAATGGGAATAATTAAGTCTGAAGATGTGAACTCATGCAATATTGTATTTTTAGTACATTGCAACGTTAATAACATAAGTCACCTGTTTTAGTCAGTTTTTTCACTTCTGTGTTTAATCAGTTTTTTCAGTTTTTACTTCTGTGAGTAAAAGACCTGATCAGAACAATTGTAGGGGAGGCAAAGTTTATTTCCAGGCTCACGGTTTCAGAGATCTCAGTCCATAGGAGGCCTGCTCCATTCCTTGGGGCTCTAGGTATGCAGAACATCATGGCAGAAGAATGTGGCAGAAGAAAGCATCTCCCATGATAATCAGAGAGCAGAGAAAGACTCCACGCCTGATACAAAATATATACCCCAAAGCTATCCCCTGAAAGACCACTTCTTCCACCCACACCCTAACCTCCTTCAATCATGACCAAATCAATCCAATCATAGGATTAATTCACCAATTGGGTTAAGGCTCTAATAACCCAAACATTTATCTTCTAAACCTTCTTGCATTGTCTCATACATGAGCTTTTGGGGGACACTTCACATTCAAACCATAATGCCACCTAACATATTTGACTACATTAGGTCATATATGTGCTGTGCCGCACCATTTTCTATTAAATTACAGTAAGTTCATGACAAAACCAGCAAAAAAGTGCAGTTACATGTCCCATTCTCTACTTGTGACTTGATATACATATACCTACACACAAATACACACACATACCATGAAATAAACTATTTTTAATTTGTCTATCATCTAACAAATTAATGTATACTTCTCAAATATGCTTTCTAATTTCTGAATGTAAAAATAAGATGAAGATAGATGCAAAACCCTCCTTAGGGTTTATATTTTGCAAACATTCTTGTCAACAGATAAAGTATTATAGAATAAAACATTAAAGATATTAGCAATCAATTGAATATAAATTAAACATAAGCATTATTTTATAACCTTCCTACTCTTCATAACCACCATTCTGTTTTATGTTTGTCTTAGTTTGTCATTTTTAGTTTTCACAAATAAGTGGGATCTTACAGTGTTGATATTTCTGTGTCTGGTTTAATTCCCTAAACATAATGTTTTTCCAAGTTTATCCATGTTGTCACAAATTCAATGATCTCCTTTTTTAAGGCTGAATATTTCTCTACATATTTGTGTGGTATATGCATATATATAACATTTTAATCCATGCATCCACTGATAGAGATTTATATTGTTTCCATTCTGTGTGAATATTGTGGATAATGTTGAAACTAATACAGAAAAGTGAGTATGTCTTAGCAATGCAAATTTCACTTCCTGTGGATGTATACCCAGGAGATAGAATTGTGGCTCAGAAGATGTCTATTTTTAATTTTTCAAGAAAACTCCATATCTTCCATAATCATTCTATCAACTTTCATTCCACCAATAGTACACAAGTGTTCTTTTCGTCTATATTCTAAACATTATTTACACTTTTGTCTTTTTGATAATAGAAATCTTAATAGGCTTGAGGCAATATCTCACTGTGGTTCTTGACTTTCATTTCCCTGATGATGAGTGAGGCTGAGTATTTTTCTTAAAACTATTGTCCATTTTAGAGCTTCTTTTATTAAAAAAAAATCTATTTAAGTCCTTTGTCCTTTCTTAAATAGGGTTATTTTTTCTTCTTATTGTTGGATCTTGTTTATTTTTGTTTTAGCTAACTGAGTTGCATGTGCTTTTACATATTTGCATATCAATGCCCTATCAGATACATGGTTGGCAAATATTTTCTCTGATGCAGTATGTTGCCTGTCCACTGTGTTGTTTCTTCTCTGTAAAACCTTTTCATTTTGGCATAATTTTATTTTTGTTTTTGTCGCCTGGGCTTCTGGTTATATATACAAAACCTCATGTCACAAATATTATGCCTCATGTTTTCTCCTACTAGCTTTATGCTGTCAAGTCTTTCATTTTACGTCTTTAATCCATTGTAAATTGATTCTTATAAATGGTGTAAGTTAAGGGATCAATTCCATTTTCTCTGCATGTAGGTACCAGTTTGCTAGCACTGCTTAATGAAGAGACTACTGTTTTCTTCCATTGTGTGTTCTTGGTATCCTTTGTTAAGTGGGTAGATCTGAAGTATCTTCACTACACTTTATATTATTATCAAGTAGGTAGCATATAGAATATGTCACAAGTAAATACCAAATCAAATTATACAACTTCAATATTTATCAATAAAGCTGGAAAACTATTTTTTTAAAAAAATTACACTGAATTACTTGCAAACATTTAAAGGAGAAAACTAAATTCATGCAAATAACCTCAATTTGAGAAAATAGTCACAAATTGAATTGTATAAAATATATAGATTGAAATCATAGTGCAATACTACTTTTCACATGTCATTGAAAAAAATTAGTTATAAAAGTCCAGAGAAATAGACTATTTGCAATTCTCTATTAATATTATAGCTGTAGGGCAACATTACCTTCATGATTCTACTTACACAATTTTATCAGTATTTATATACTCAGAAGGGAATAGAATACGCAAAACTATTTTCACAGCATTGTTTTTACTATTTGGGGAAAAGCATCAACGTCCATCACTAGAATAAAGTTGTTCTTAATTTTTATAAAAACATAATTTAATATAATATACTTCTCTAAAAATTTAAAGGGAATCACTTACATTAGATAATTAAATAATATAGTTCCTATGTTAATGTATATAGGCAGGAAAAATGTATTAACCACAATCATGGATAATCCAAAATCAACAGAATACAGTTTTTTCTTGATCAAAGTACATCTGGATAGCCATTTGAATAAGTATTAAGAGAATGCACTATTCATAACATACACCAGAATTATTCCAAATAATTATTTATAAAATCTAAATATTGACCAAAAGAAAGAATAATGTGCATGAAGAAAATATGAGTGGATTTTTAACTATCATAAGTCAAGAATGCCTTTAAAACATTAATTTAAAATGATAAAACACTGATAATTTCAACAATAGTTTAAAGATTTGCATTTTAAAAATGTAAAAATCTCTATGAAGAAATGTTACAAAATAAATAAAAATGTGGTTTTACTATTTGTAAAGTGTGACAAAAAAGGGAATAATCTTAAAATATGGAAAATATTCAAGTTAAGGGGGAAAAAAGAAAAAATTTAGAAAAGCAAATACTTGAACATAATAATTAAATAAATACCTTATAGAAAAATGTAGATATAATCAGGTAAAATATGCAAAGGTATTCATAATAAAAAATAAATTTTAAATTCCCTGAGAAACAACTATAAAATTGATTAATATAATACATATGCTTAACTTTAAAATGTATAAGCATCCTATATATGAAAATAATCAAATCAAGCCCCAGTATTGAAAGAAATTGAAACAAGGAAAACTAAATTCATATGAAAATTAGTGGAATAAATTTCACAAAATTAATACAGACATTTAAAAATCAATTCATCTTTGTTAAAAACAACTTTTCTGTAACAAAAGAGTACTAAATAAATTTCAAACTCATAGTTCAAAAATAGTGCTGAACATATATAGCCAATAACCTATGTAAAAATAGTGAGAAAGACAACAGAAGAAAATTACTCTTGATAGTAAGTAATATCTGGAGAAAAATGTAGCTTCTCAGGAAAAAAACAAAACTTTTAAAGGTAATAATTGCACAGTCATCCATCTTTCACGAATTTAAAAGTTCTAATATGTAAATTACTGCCAGTAATAGGCCTCATAAGACTTAACATGGTGGTGTACACTTGTAACCTCAGCCACTCAGGAGGCTGGGGCAGGATCTAGAGTTCCAGGTCAGCCTCAGCAATTTAGTGAGGACAAAGCAACTTAGCAAGATCCTGTCTCAAAATTTAAAAAATGAGGGAGTGATCCAGATGGTGGACTAGAGGGTGACTGCATCTCCTGTCGTTCTAGAACCCAGGATTCAAGAAGGGGAGGCACGGAGAGACTTGGACTAACATAGAGCCACGGGGTGAGTCCCCCCACCAGGTGAAGCTCAGCCAGGGTGGCAGGCCCGGACAGGGGCAGCTTCTCAGAGCAGGGCAGGGCAGCTAGAGTCTTCCCCAGGCAGCCTTGCTCCCTCTGGCAGTGGGCTCCTTCCACAGCCAGCTTCTCGGAGCAGGCCACCCAGTGAGAGCCTTTCTGCACAGAGCCAGCTCCAAGCACTGGAACCAGTAGCTGGCTAGGGGCAGCTTTCTTTGGAAGCATGGCATTATCAAGTACCTCCAAGACTTCAGGCTACTGAAGGCTGGGAGATGATATACTGGAAATCTACAGGGAAAGTATAAGCCAATAGAGGAAAACTGCAATATCTCAGAGTCCCACTGATATCTGACAAATATGAGAAAACAAGGGAAGAAAATGTCACAAACAAACCTAGATACTATATCAATAAAACTCAATGACAGCACAGCAGAAGAAATGTCAGAAATGAGGTTCAGAATGTACATAATTAAAACAATCAGGGAAGCAATCGAGGAGATGAAATGCAGGCATTGAAGGAAGAGATGAAAGAGCAAATGCAGGCATTACATGATCCCACCAATCAACAGTTAAAAGAGCAAATACGGGAAGCAAGAGATCATTTCAATAAAGAGTTACAGATCCTGAAAAACAACCAAACAGAAATCCTTGAAATGAAGGAAACAATAAACCAAGTTAAAAACTCCATAGAAAGCATAACCAATAGGATAGAACACATGGAAGACAGAACCTCAGATAATGAAGAAAAAATATTTCATCTTGATAACAAAGTTGACCAAACAGAGAAGATGGTAAGAAATCATGTATAGAATCTCCAGAATTATGGGGTATCATGTAAAGGCCAAATTTAAGAATTATTGGGATTGAGGAATGCACAGAGAAACAAACCAAAGGAATGATCAATATATTCACTGAAATAATATCAGAGAATTTCCCAAACCTGAAGAATGAAATGGAAAACCAAGTATAAGAGGCTTATAGGACTCCAAATATACAAAATTACAACAGACCCACACCAAGGTACATTATTATGAAAATACCTAGCATGCAAAAAAAGACAGAATTTTAAAGGCCGTGAGATAAAAGAATCAAATTACATTCAGGGGGAAACCAATAAGAATATCAGCAGATTTTTCAATCCAGACCCTAGAAGTTAGAAAGGCCGGGAACAACATTTACCAATCCCTGAAAGAAAACGGATGCCAACCAAGAATCTTATACCCAGCAAAACTTACTTTCAGATTTGATGATGAAATAAGATCCTTCCATGATAAACAAAAGCTAAAATAATTTACAAAAAGAAGGCTGGCATTACAGAACATTCTCAGCAAAATATTCCATGAGGAAGAGATGAAAAGCAAAGATGCAAATCAGCAATGGGAGGAACTAGCCTAAAGGAATAGCCAAATAAAGAAGAAACCAAATCATGTCAAAAAACAAAAATGAGTCAAATGACTGGAATTACAAATCATATTACAATAATAACCCTGAATGTTAATGGCCTGAACTCATCAATCAAAACACATAGACTGGCAGATTGGAATACAAAGAAAAATCCAACAATATGGTGCCTGCAAGAGACTCATCTCATAGAAAGAGATACCCATAGAGTAAAGGTGAAAGGATGGGAAAAAACATACCACACACATGGACACAGCAACAAAGCTGGAGTATCCATCCTCATTGCAGATAATGTGGACTTCAACCGAAAACAAGTCAGAAGGGATAAAGAAGGAAATTATGTACTGCTTAAGGGAAGCATAAATCAGCAAGACATAACAATCATAAATACCTATGCCCCGAACATTGGCTCATCCATGTACGTCAAACAAAGTCTTCTCAATTCCAGAAATCAAATAGACCACAACACAATAATACTAGGCAATTTTAACACACCTCTCTCACCACTGAATAGATCTTCCAAACAAAAATTGAATAAAGAAACCATAGATCTCAATAACAAAATCACCAATTTGGACTTAACGGACATATATAGAATATAACATCCAACAAAGAATGAATACACTTTCTTCTCAGCAGCACATGGATCGTTCTCTAAAATAGACCATATATTATGCCACAAAGCTACTGTTAGCAAATACAAGAAGATAGAGATACTACCTTGTACTCATGTACTTATGTTATCAGATCATAATGGATTGAAATTAGAAATAAATGACAGAATAAAAAACAGAAACTTCTCCAATACTTGGAGATTAAATAATACACTATTATACGATGAATGGATAACAGAAGACATCAGGAGGGAAATTAAAAAATTCTTAGAAGTAAATGAGAACAAAGACACATCAAAATCTCTGGGACACTATGAAAGCAGTACTGAGAGGAAGATTTATTTCATGGGGCACATTCAAAACAAGAAGTAAATATCAACAAATAAATGACTTAACACTACAGCTCAAAGCCCTAGAAAAAGAAGAGCAGACCAACACCAAAAGTACTAGGAGAAAGGAAATAGTTAAAATCAGAGCTGAAATCAACAAAATTGAAACAAAAGAAACAATGGAAAAATTAACAAAATAAAGAGTTGGTTCTTTGAAAAAATAAACAAAATTGATAAACCCTTAGCCATACTAACAAAGAGAAAGAGGGAGAAAACTCAAATTACTAAAATTCTGAATGAACAAGGAAAGATCACAACAGACACGAGTGAAATACAAAACATAATTGGAAGCTATTTGAAAATCTATACTCCAACGAAACAGAAAACCTCAAAGACATCAACAAGTTTCTAAAGATATATGAATTACCTAAACTGAATGAGGAGGACATATACAACTTAAATAAATCCATTTCAAGCAATGAAATAGAAGAGGTTATCAAAAGCCTACCAACAAAGAAAAGTCCAGGACCAGATGGGTTCTCAGCCGAGTTCTACAAAACCTTTAAAGAAGAGCTCATTCCAATACTCCTCAAAGTATTCCATGAAATAGAAGAGGAGGGAACCCTCCCAAACTCCTTCTATGAAGCCAATATCACCCTGATACCTAAACCAGACAGAGATACATCTAGGAAAGAAAATTTCAGACCAATATCCTTATTGATCATTGATGCAAAAATTCTCAACAAAATTTTAGCAAATCACATACAAAAATACATTAAAAAAGAGTGCACCACGATCAAGTGAGTTTTATCCCAGGGATGCATGGTTGGTTCAACATCTGGAAATCAATAAATGTCATTCACCATATCAACAGACTAAAAGTTAAGAATCACATGATTATTTCAATAGATGCAGAAAAAGCATTTGATAAAATACAGCATCCCTTCATGCTCAAAACACTAGAAAAAATTGGGGTAGTGGGATCATTCCTTAACATTGTGAAGGCCATCTATGCTAAGCCCATGGCCAATATCATTCTAAATGGTGAAAAACTGAAAGCATTCCCCCTAAAAACTGGAACAAGGCAGGGATGCCCTCTTTCACCACTTCTATTCAACATCGTTCTTCAGACTCTAGCCAGAGCAATTAGACAGACCAAAGAAATTAAAGGGATACGAATTGGAAAAGAGGAACTCAAACTATCCCTGTTCGCTGATGACATGATTATATATTTAGAGGAACTTGGAAATTCCACCAGAAAACTCTTAGAACTCATAAGTGAATTCAGTAAAGTAGCAGGTTACAAGATCAATGCTCATAAATCCAATGCATTTCTATACGTAAGTGATGAATCTTCAGAAAGAGAAATTAGGAAATCTACCCCATTCACAATAACATCAAAAAAATAAAAATAAAATACTTGGGAATCAATCTCACAAAAGAGGTGAAAGACCTCTACAATGAGAACTACAGAACACTAAAGAAAGAAATTAAAGAAAACCTTAGAAGATGGAAAGATCTCCCATGTTCATGGATAGGCAGAATTAATATGGTCAAAATGGCCATACTACCAAAAGTGCTATACAGATTCAATGCAATTCCAATTAAAATCCCAATGATGTACCTTATAGAAATAGAGCAAGCAATTATGAAATTCATCTGGAAGAATAAGAAACCCAGAATAGCTAAAGAAATCCTCAGTAGAAAGAGCGAAGCGGGGGGTATCGCAATACCAGATCTTCAACTCTACTACAAATCAATAATAACAAAAATGGCATGGTATTGGTACCAAAATAGACAGGTAGATCAATGGTACAGAATAGAGGACATGGACACAAACCCAAACAAATACAATTTTCTCATACTAGACAAAAGGGCCAAAAATATGCAATGGAGAAATGATAGCCTCTTCAACAAATGGTGCTGGGAAAACAGGAAAACCATGTGCAACAGAATGAAATTAAACCCCCATCTCTCACCCTGCACAAAACTCAACTCACAATGGATCAAGGACCTCAGAATCAGACCAGAGACCCTGTATCTTATAGAAGAAAAAGTAGGTCCAAACCTTCAACTTGTTGGCTTAGGATCAGACTTCCTTAATAGGACTCCCATAAAATAAAGAAATAAAAGCAATAATGAACACCTAGGACAGATTCAAACTAAAAAGCTTTCTCTCAGCAAAGGAAACTATCAGTAATGTGAAGAGAGAGCGTACAGAGTGGGAGAATATCTTTGCCACTCATACTTCAGTTAGAGCGCTAATTTCCAGAATATGTAAAGAACTCAACAAACTCTACACCAAGAATACAAATAATCCAATCAACAAATGGGCTAAGGAAATGAACAGACACTTCACAGAAGATGTACAAGCAATCAACAGATATATGAAAAAATGTTCAACATCTCTAGTAATAAGTGAAATGCAAATCAAAACTACTGTAAGATTCTATCTCACCCCAATTAGAATGGCAATTATCAAGAACACAAGCAACAATAGGTGTTGGGGAGGATGTGGGGAAAAAGGTACACTCATACATTGCTGGTGGGGTTGCAAATTAGTGCAGCCACTCTGGAAAGCAGTATGGAGATTCCTCAGAAAGCTTGGAATGGAACCACCATTTGACCCAGCTCTCCCACTCCTTGGCCTATACCCAAAGGACTTAAAATCTGCATACTACAGAGATACAGCCACATCAATATTCATTGCTGCTGAATTCACCATAGCCAGATTGTGGAACCAACCTAGGTGTCCTTCAATTGATGAATGGATAAAGAACTGTGGCATATATATATATATATACACAATGGAATATTTCTCCACCATAAAGAATGATAAAATTATGGCATTTGCAGGCAAATGGATGAAATTGGAGAATATCATGCTAAGTGAGATAAGCCAATCTCAAAAAACCAAAGGACGAATGATCTCGCTGATAAGCGGATGATGACATGTAATGGGGGGTGGTAGGGGGTAGGGTTAGGGTTAGGTTTAGGGTTAGGGATAAAGAAGGTGGTAAGAATGGAGGAAGGAAGGACTGTATAGAGGGAAAAGAGGGGTGGGAGGGGTGGGGGAATGAAAAAAATAACAATGAATCAAACAACATTATGTAAATTTATGATTACACAAATGGTATGCCTTGAGTCCATGTACAAACAGAAACAACAGGTATCCCATTTGTTTACAATAAAAAAAAATTTAAAAAATGAAAAGTTCTGTGTTACTCAATGGCTAAGCACCCTGAGTTCAATCTCCAGTAGCCCCCCCTCAAAAAAAAATCCCCAAAAACAAACAAACAAAAGCATAATCAGAAAGATAGAAAAACGGAAGTACCTCATGAAAAGATGAAAGGTGTGTAAAATAGTAAAAATAGTTTGGAAAAAATAGAAAATATTTAGTGAATATTGAAGCAGGCCACAGTTATTCTTGATTGTGTAGGGTTTATATATACTTAGTCATACATCATAATACAATTTAATAAGAACAAAGGAGTAGCAAAAAACTTTAATCCAATCAGTTAGAAAATGAATACATAAATTTTAGATACTCATACAATGTAATGTTGACGCAGTCCAGCGGAGTCAATTTGTCGCGGGGGACAAAAGAGTAACGAGGCTCTTGAATTCTGAACGGTTTATTGATGAATCAGGAAATCTGGGAACTGGAACCTCGAACCTGGGGCCTCTGAACCTTGAACCTTGGCACTGGAGGAGAGCTGGCTTATATCTCCTCCAGGAGGTGAAGGGTAGAGCTGACGACAGTTATGCAAAGGTTAGGCGAAGAGCCAGCTGCCCAATCATGGTAAAGGTAAAAAAACGAGCAGGCACAATCAGGAGCACTCGGGAACACCTGTGCAAGCATTGTGTGCCTGGACTTAATTGGATACGGCCAATGACAAATCACCTGGGTGTGCGTATGTTAATCAACCTCCTCACTGCCGGTGCAATCAAAGCAACCTCTGGCTGGCTGACAGGCGCCATCCTGGTGCAGTCCGCACGGCATAGCCCCCAACATAATGTCATGCAGCATATCTCAGAATTAACTAAACAATTTGACATGGTGGCACAATCCTGCGATCCCTACACTGCAGGAGGATTGCAAGTTCAAAGCCAGCCTCAGCAATTTAGGAAGGTCCTGTCTCAATATAAGAAAAAATAAAAAGGGCTGGGTATGTGGCTCAGGGGACAAGCATCCAGGGTTCAACCCCTGGTACAAAAAGAAGAAGGAGAAGGAGGAGGAGAAGGAGAAGGAAGTTAAACAGATTGATATGTATCAACCTGAAATAATTATTTAAGTACAATAATAGAAAAAGAAGTCATTGGAAGATGGAGGAAATATATTTCATATTTGTACTAATTTTAAAGTGAACACACCAAAGCTAGAAGAGATATGGAAATATAAATATGTTCTAAAACCATGGAGAGCAAAAATAATCATTGACATGTAGTGAGAGAAATGGAAAAATTTAGATAATGGTCTCTGGGTTACAAGGAGGCTGAGCGTCTGTCTGTACCATTTAATTTGTTTAAGAAGATCTTAAGAAAGTGTGACAACATACTAACATTTTAATATCCACTTTGCGTGTACATGTGAGTTTGTTATATTGTTTTAAGCTGTTTTATAAATTACAATAAAAATAAAAATACTCTGAACTATCATCCACATTTCTGGGAAGATAAATAGAATTTCAAAATGCTTTGTGGAGATGTCTTTAAAGTGCCCACTAAACATAAAGGGTGAATTTCTAATTAATTATTAAAAGCAAAAAGAGCTGACAAATGAAATGAATTTTAAATATTTTATGGTCCCATGCAATTTTGTTACCTTGTGGTTTCAAGTTCTTCTATGAGTTTTGAAAGCTGTTTCTTGTACTAGCATCAAATATTTAGCTGCTTTAAAATGATAATATTCTAGGTCTGCACAATTTTCTCATGTTTTAAAATATTTTAAGCTTAAAATACTTTGTGAAAAATAGTACAAAACTACATTATAAATCCTTTTAAGAACTACCTTATTTGACTTTTTTGTTCATCCTTTCTTATATGCCCCCATTCGATAATCCTCATTTAATCACTTTTATTTAATTTATTTTCATTATAAAACTTTAAGGTGTATAACATGATGTTTTAATACAGAGTTTAATTGTTATTATTGTCAAGCAAATTGACATATCCATCATCTTACATAGTTACCTTTTTTATGGTACAAGTAAATAAAATCAACTCTCATAGCAAATTCCAGTATATAATAACATCAACCATTAACCACACAGGTGTCCTAGGGTTGTACATTAGACACACAGGAATAAAATTTTCTATAAAACAGAAACTTTACACTCTTTGACTTGCGTATTCCAATTTCTTGTCCTCAAATTGTGCCACTGTCCTAATTACCTTATATTTGTTTTATTTTATTTCTTTTTTAATTTGTTCTAATTAGCTATGCATGACAGGATGCATTTTGACAGATTGTACACAAATGGAGCATAACTTCTCATTTCTCTGTCTGTACATGGTGCCGAGTCACACCAGAATTATAATCATACATGTTTATAGGGTAATAATGTCTGTCTCATTCCACTGTCCTTATCCCCACACTCTCTCCCCTACTTTCACTCCCCTCTACACAATCCAAAGTTCCTTCATTCTTCCCCACCCTCTTCCCATTATGGATCAGCATCAGCTATTAGAGAAAACATTTGACCTCTTTTATTTTGTGTTTGACTTATTTCACTTAGCATGATATTCTCTAGCTCCATTCATTTGCAAATGCCATAATTTCATTCTTCTTTAAAGCTGAGTAGTATTCCATTATGTATATGTATATTTTCTTTATCCATTCATCTGTTGAAGGGCATCTAAGTTGGTTCTATAATTTAGCTATTATGTATTGAGCTGCTATCAATATTGATGTGACTGCATCACTGCAGTATGCTGATTTGAAGACCTTTGAGTATAAACTGAGGATTGGAATGGCTAGGTCAAATGATGCTTCCATTCCAAGATTTTTGAGGAATCTCTGTACTGCTTCCATAATGGTTGCACCAATTTGCAGTCCTGCCAGCAATGTATGAGAGTACCTTGTTCTCTACCTCCTCTACAACACTTATTATTGCTTCTATCCTTCATAATTGATATTCTGACTAGAGTGGGATGAAATCTTTGAGTAGTTTTGATTTGCATTTCTCTAATTGCTACAGATGATGAATACTTTTTAATATGTGTGTTAATAAATTATATTTCTCCTTCTGTAAAATATTTGTTCAGTTCCTTAGCCCATTTATCGATTGGGTTATATGTGGTTTTTGTGTTAAGTTTTTTGAATTCTTTATATATCCTGGAGAAAATTGCACTATCTGAGGTGAAGATTTTTCCCATTCTGTAGACTCTCTCTTCATGTTATTGTTTCTTTTACTGAGAAGTTTTTTAGTTTGAATCGACCCCATTCATTGATTCTTGATTTAACTTTTTGTGCTTTACGAATCTTGTTAAAGAAGTAAGGTCCTAAGATGACATGATGAAGATTTTGGCCTACTTTTTCTTCTATTAGACACAGGGTCTCTGTTCTAGAGTCTAATTCTTTGATTCACTTAGAGCTGATTTTTGTGCTGGGTGAGAGATAGAGGTTTAATTTCATTTTGCTACATATGGATTTCCAGTTTTCCTAGCAACATGTGTGGAATAGGTTATCTTTTATCCAATGTAGGTATTGGCACCTTTGTCTAGTATGAGATAACTATATTTATGTGGGTTTGTTTTTGTGTCTTGTATTCTGGACCATTGGGCTACCTGTCTATTTTTGTGCCTATACCATGCTGCTTTTACTACTATCGCTCTATAATATAGTTTAAGGCCTGCTTTTGTGATGCCTTCTGTTTCACACTTCTAAGGATTGATTTAGCTGTTCTTAGTCTCTTAGTTTTGCAAATGAATTTCATAATTGCTTTTTCTAGTTCTATAAAGAATGTCAGTGGAATTTTAATAGGAATTTTATTAAATTTGTATAATATTTTTGGTGGTATGGTCATTTTGATAATATTAATTCTGCCTATCCAGGAGCATGGGAGATATTTCTGTCTTCTAGAGTCTTCTTCAATTTCTTTCTTTAGTGCTCTATAATTTTCATTGTAGAGGTCTTTCATCTCTTTTGTTAGGTGATTCCCAAGTATGTATTCATTTTTTTCTTGAGTATATTGTGAATGGGGTGGTTTTCCTAGTTTTTCTTACAGTGGATTAATCATTGATGTAAAGAAATGCATTTGCTTTATGGACATAGATTTTATATCCATCTACATTGCTGAATTAATTAGTTCTGCAAGTTTTCTGGTGGAATTTTTTTTTTGAATTCTATAAATATAGAATCACGTCCTCAGCAAATAGTGATAGTTTGAGTTCTTCTTTTCCTATTTTTATTCCTTCAATTTATTTCTTCTGTCTGATCATTCTAGCTAGGATTTACAGGCCTATGTTGAATAGAAGTGGTGAAAGAGGGCATCCCTGTCTTGTTCAAGTTTTTAGAGGGAAAAGATTTCTTTCCTTGATGTGTCTTTGTCTGTTTTGGCATCAGGATTACACTAACCTCGTAGAAAGAATTTGGAAGGCTTCCCTCGTTTTCTATTTCATGGGATAATTTGAGGAGTATTAGTGTTCATTCTTCTTTGAAGGTCTTTTGTAGAACTCATCTGACCCTGGTTGGTAGTCATTTGATGGTGTCTTCTATTTCATTGCTTGAAGTCGATCTGTTTAACTTGTGTGTGTCCTCCTGATTCAGTTTGTGTAGGTCTCTAGACATTTTTGGATATCTTTGAGATTTTTTATTTTATTTGAGAATAAATATTTAAAATACTTTCTAATTATCTTCTGTATTTCAGTATTGTCCATCATATTTCTTTCTTCATCATGAATTTTCATAATATGAATTTTCTTTTTCTTCATTATGTTAGTTATGGGTTTGTCTATTTTATTTATATTTTCAAAGAACCAAGTCTTCATTTTATCAAGTTTTTGAATTGTTTCTTTTGTTTCAATTTCATTAATGTCAGCTATGATTTCAATTATTTCCTATCTTCTACGGCTTTTGTTGTTGATTTCTTCTTTATTTTTTTTCTAGGGCTTTGAGATGTAATGTCATTTATTTGTAGACTTTTTATTCTTTTAGTGAATGAGCTCAATGTAATGAACTTTCCTCTTAGAACTGTCTTCATAGCATCTCAGAGATTTTTATTTGTGTTCATTTTTAAAATTTTTTATTTTTTCATTTATTTATTTATTTATTTGCAGTGCTGGGTTTTGAACCCAGGACCTTGATCATGGGAGGGAAGCACTCTTCCAACTGAGCTGTATACCCAGGTCCCCAGAGATTTTGATAGTATTGAATCAGTGTCCTCATTTACCTCCAAGTACTTTTGCATTCTTCCTTGATTTTTTCTGCTCTCAATTTGTCATTCAATAACATATTAAATAGTCTGTGTTAGAGTAGCTTCTGTTTTTAATTTTAACATTGATTTCTAGTTTCATTCCTTTATGATCTGATAGAATGCAGGGTAGTATTTCTATTTCTTTTTGTATTTGTTAAGAGTTGCTTTGTGGCATGACGTATGGTCAGTTTTAGAGAAGGATCCATGAAGCGCTGAGAAGAAAGCGTATTCACTCGATGATGGATGAAGTACTCTGTGTATGTCTGGCAAGTCTAAATTATTGATTGCATTCATTAGTTCTATAGTTTCTTTGTTTAGTTTTTGTTGAAAAGAGTTATCCAGTGGTGAGACAGGTATGTTAAAGTTACCCAGTATCATTGTGTTGTGGCCTATTAGATTCTTGAAATTAAGAAGGGCTTGTTTGATGTATATAGATTATCCATGGTTTGGGGCATATATGTCTATGATTGTTATATCTTGATGTATGATTCCCTTGAACAGTATGAAATGTCTTTCTTTATCCCTTCTGACTAACTTTGACTTGAAGTCCACAATATCTAATACGAGAATGAAAACCCCTGCTTGTTTACCCAGTCCATGTGAGTGACATATTTTTTCCCAATCTTTCACCTTCAGAGTGTGGGTGTCTTTTCCTAGGAGGTGAGTCTCTTGAAGACAGCATAATTTTGGGTCTTTTCTTAAATCCAATCTGCCAGGCCATGGATTTTGATAGATGGGTTTAGTCCATTAATATTCATGGTTTTTTAAAAAATTTTTTTAGATGTTGATAGACCTTTATTTTATTCATTTATATTTTACTTATTTATTTATATGCAGTGTTGAGAGTTGAACCCAGTACCTAACATATGCTAGGAGAATGCTCAACTACTGAGCCACAACTCCACCCACACATTCAGGGTTATTATTAATATGACATGTATTCCCAGCCATTTTGGTTTAATTTTGGTTTTTAGACGTGACTTAGTTTTTCATTTCATTGACATTTCCTTTATTGTATGTCCTCCAGTTGCTAATTTTCATTTTGTCCTCATGGAATGTTTGCCTAAAAATGTTCTGTAGTGAGTGCAGGCTTTCTAGTTGTAAATTCTTTTAATTTTGTCATCATGGAAGGTTTTTATTTCATCTTCAAATCTGCAGCTAATTTTGCTGGATATAAAATTCTCCATCTATTTTCTTTCAGAGCATGATTTATATTATTCCAGGACCTCTTAGTGTGGGTTTGCTGTCATTTTGTACATTTAGGGTCCTGTAAGCCTCCTGTAATTGATTTTCTATTTCATTCTTTTGATTTGGGAATTTTTTTGATATTATGTCATTGAACTAGTGTGCATTCCTTTGGTTTTATCCTCACACCTTCACCTATTATAAACCTGAATTTTTTTCTTTTCATGTAATCCGATATTTCTTGAAAGTTCTAATGGTTTCTTATTATATTCTCTATGTGGCTGACTTTACTTTCAAGAGTCTATATTGTGTTTTCATTGTCTTTCAAGTGGTCTTGTCTGTGGTGATACTTTTCATTGAGTTTTTAATTTATCTTATTTCCTTCATTTTGAGGATCTCTGCTTGATTCCTTTTTATAATCTCTGCCTTGTTATTGAAGTGATCTTTTACTTCCTGTATTTTCTCTCTGAAACCATTCTTTATTTCAAACATCAGTCTAACTATGTACCTTTTAAACTCCTCCTCAGACATTTCTTCTACTGTGTTGTCTACAGATTCTACTGGTGCACCTTGGTTTGTTTGAGGCTTTTTGTTCCCTTATTTTTTTCATGTTGTTTGTGTGTCTTCTCATCTAGTGTTTAGGATCTAAGGCAGTACGGTTTCTACACTGCAGTTTTATAGTGTCCCTGAAGGCTTCTAGTATCTCACCTTCCAGGGGGGAATCAATATCAACAGTACCCAATACAAAGAATATACAATCTTAAACCAAATAGGTCCTATTAAGGTGTCTACAGTTTTGTTGCAATAAACAGAAATGATGTTTTTAAAAAGATGGACAATAGGGAACAGAAGTAGTTTAATATGTGATTACATATTAATCACGTATTACAGAAGGAGAAGGAGAGAAGATAGAGGTAAAAAACAGTAAGAGCAAAGGAGTAATTAATAGAGGTTGGCTGTTAGCATGAGAGAAGTGAGAAAGAATTCAAGGAGACAAATAAGTGAGAGAAAGAATATATACAGATTTTTAAAAAGTAAAAATACAAGAATATAAAAGAAAGCTATAATATACTATTCAGACAGTCCATTCCTCAATAAATCGATGCATAAAAAATATTTGAATTCAAAGGAGATAGAGATGTGAGAGGAAAAAAAGAAAACGAAAGTCTCAATGGAAATTTGAGCAACTGCTTCCTTTGACTTTCAAAAATTTTCTCAGCTTCCCTTCTTTGCCAGTAGGTGGGGTTGTCTGAAGTTTGATGGTAACTCCAGTCTGGTGGTTCCAGACAAGTTGTACTGGGCAAGCGATCAGCAAGTTGCCCTTACACCCTTTTCCAGTCTTCCCACCCACTGTAGCAGACCCTTTCTGTCTCTCCATACTGAGGATTCACTGAAATGGAACGAGCCCAGTTTACTAAAGTTTCTCCAATCTGTGGTTCCCTTGGGAAACTGCTCCTAGTCTTCAGGTTCCCACAGACTTGCCAGGCCTGAACTGGTGGATGCAGCTGTAATCTGGGCTTCAGTTTTCCCAGGCTCTGCCTTGATGCAGTCCCAGATCTCAATGTCTTTTCAACTTGCAGAGAGACCACCAGGGATGAGCTAACGCAATCCAGTGACCCTGCAAATAGGGAGACAGATGGTAGCCACTAGCACTCCCAGCAGGAAGACCCGAAGTGCAATCAGAACTGCAGGTACAGCAGCAATATGTCTCCAGTCCCTGCAAGGTGTCCTCAGACTGAGGTGACTGTGCCCTTAGATGGCAGCTGTGGCAGCAGCAAACCTACAAGCCCCTTGGCCCTGGACTCCCAGGTCTTGACCAGTGTCCCAAGATAGTGGTGGCAACAGGTAAGCAAACCATTGTACTGTGACAATGGGCTTCCAGGCAGCAGCAAGCAGCAGGCAGTGGCTGATCCATGGGTGATCTGTGGGCACTCTGTGGGCACTCTGCAGGCAATGAGCAGGTGAAAGGTGGGAAAAACAGGCATAAGGCTGATGATGAGTGGTGGTCAGCTATTGATCTGCACACAAAAGGTGGGTAATATGCTGGTAGAGAGCGGGTGATTGCAGGGGATAAATGTGGGGCAAACAGCAGGGAATCAGTTGGCAAAGATTGCTGCCTCACAGAGAAACAGTATTTCCTCTGCTTGAACCCCAAGTCAGTGATCAACAAGGAATGCAGCCTTCCTCTAGTTTGCCATTTTGGATCCTCTATTTTATTTTTATATATTCAACTTTTTACTTAGATTTCTCATGTATAGAAGAACATGATAATTTTCTTACAGTGTGTCTGACTTATTTCATTTAGCATAATGTTTTCCAAATTCTCTCCTGTTGTTCAAAATGGCAGGAACTCCTTTTCAAAAACTAAATAATATTCCATTGTGTGTATGTGTGTGTGTGTGTGTATGTATATGTATATATATATATATATATATATATATATATATATATATGTAGCTGTAATCTGGGCTTCAGGTTTATATAGCAAATAAGTGCTTAGGTTGTTTCTGCATTCTGTATCTTGACTATTTTGAGAATAAAGATACCTCTATAACGTGCTCATTTCATTTCCTTTTAGCATATATCAAAGATAGGTTTCCTGTGTGTTTTAATCAGCTTTTTTGCTGCTGTGACCAAAAGGCCTGGCAAGAACAATTAGAGGAAGAAAAGTTTATTTGGTGGCTTATAGTTTCAGAGGTCTCAGTCCACAGAAGTCTGATTCCACTCCATAGGGCTGTAGGTGAGGCAGACCATCATGGTGGAGTAGTGTCATAGAGGGAAGCAGTTAGGAACATGGCACCACAAGAAGAGAGAAAAAGACACCGTTATCACAGACAAAATATATACCGCACAGGGATGACCACCTCCCCATGACCCACCTCCTTCAGCTACATCCTACCTGCTGGCAGTTACCATTCACTTAACCCATATCAGGGGATTAATTCACTGATTAGATCCAGAAGCTCATAATATAATCAACTACTCTCTAACCTTTCTTGTATTTTCTCACACATGATCTTTTGGGGGACACCTCACATCTAAACCATAACACTGTGTCACATGTTAGTTCAATTTTTAGGTTTTTGAGAAACTCCATGCTATTTTCCACAGTGCTGATAATATTCTATCTACCAATAGTTTACAAGGTTCTCGTTCCAACTCATTTTCACTAACACTTATTATATCTTGTCTTTTGCTAATACTCATCCTAACAGGTTATGATGATATGTTAGAGTGGTTTGGGTTTTTATTTGTATTCTCTCTGATATGTAGGGATGTTGAACATTTTAAAATATATTTAATGTACATTCAAGTATCTTCTCTTGATAAATGTCTTCAGGCCCTTTACCCATTTTTGTTGTTGTTGTTGTTGTTTGTTTTTTTGCTATTGAGTTTCTGTGCATATTTTGAATCTAAACCTCTTACTACATAGGTGGTTTGAAACTATTTTCTCCCAGTTTTTAGTTGTGTTCACATTTTGTTATTTCCTTTGCTTTTTGAAGCTTTATAGTTTGGTACAATACGACTTGTTCCTTTTTGCTTTTATTGCCTGAGTTGTTGGGGTAATATTCAAACAATATAATTAATAAAGTCAATGTCAATGAACTTTTAGGAGCTACTGAGAATTGTATGGTTTCAGGTATTATGCCATGTCTTCAATCCACATTGAATTTTATGTATAAGTGCCTGAATTTCTTCTTTTGTATATCAATATTCAAATTTTCCTATGTACTTTTGAAGATATTATCCTTCTCCATATCGTCTTCTTTTTGAATAGCAAAAATTACTTTTGCATATATGCTTGAATTTATTTATGGGTTCTCTAGTGTGTTACAATTACCTATGTGCCTACTTTTATGCCAGTACTTTATGTTTATTTATTATAGATTGGATATAATATTTGAAATTAGGAAATGTAATGTCTCCAAATTTGGTTTTCTTTTGTTTTGGCCATCTGGAATAATTTGTGGCACAATATAAATTTTACACATTTTTCTATCTCAGTAAGAATACCATTGGAATTTTGATACAGACTGCACAGAATCTTTATATTGCTTTTGGTAGTAAGGGCATTTTAAGATTAATCTTCCAATTCAGGACCATAGGATATCTTTTAATTTATTTGCATCTCTTTCAATTTATTTAATTAGTATTTTATATTTCGTGTATATTTTATCCTTTCTTGAGTAAATTATCCATAAGTATTTTATGTTTTCTGATACCATTGTAAATGAATTATTTTCTTGATTTCTTCTTTTGGTTTTACAATAATGCAATTTTTTCATCATTGGTAGGAAAATACAACTGATCTTTGTATTTTTATTTTATATCTTGTAATTTTACTAAATCTGTTCACTGATTTTATAAGTAGACTGTTTTTGTAGATTATTCATGGTTTTCTACATATATGATTATTTTATTTAAAAATAGGGATATCTGTATTTTCTCCTTTCCAATTGAATGACTTTAATTTCTTTTTCATTTCTAGTAATTATTCCTGTTAGTATGTCCAGATTAAAACTGGCAAAATGTGTTATCCATTCCTTTTACCATATCTTAGAGGAAAAGCTATCAATTTTTCCTTATTGATTAGGATTAAAGTTATAGAATTTTTTATAATTGCTCTTTATTATTTTGGAGAAACCTACCTGACTACTCAACATGCTCAATATATTTTTGCAAGAAAGCATGTCAAATGTTAGCAAATGTTTTTTATACATCTGTTGAGATGATCATGTGGTTTTTGCTTTTCTTTCTGCTAATGTGATGTATATTGACTTGCCTATGTTAGCCCAATCTTGCACTATGGAGATCAATGCCACTTGGTCATTATGTGCAATCTTTTTTTATGCACTATTGAATCAGCATGGTATAATTAAGTTGAGGACTTTTCCATATCTGTTGATCAAAATTTGGGGCGTTGGTTTTCTTTCACACCAAAACATAACCAAGTGTCTAATAACTTTGGTTTTAGTGTCAGAGTGATACTGGCCTCATAAAAGGCTTCAGAAGTATGTTCTTCTCTTCCATTTTTTGGGAAAGGTTCAAGAAGGGTCAGGTTTACTCCTCTCTGAATGTGTTATATAGTTCATAGACATCTGGTCCTGGGTGGAATTTTTGTTGTTGTTGTTACTGTTTTTATTTTTGGTTTTGGTACCAGGGATTGAATTCAGAACCTCTTTAAACTAAGTCACACCCAGAATGTTTTCTTTGTGTTTTATTTGGAGATAGAGTCTCACTAAGTTGCTTAGGGCCTTGACAAGTTGTTGAGGCTGGTTTTGAACTTGAGAGCTTCCTGCCTCAGCCTCCTGAGACTCTGGAATGATAGGTGTGCACAACCACAACCAGCCTGGGAGCTTTTTTAACATCTATATCAATGTCTTTGCTTTTTAGGCTCTCTATATCTGTTATTTAATCTTGGTAAATTGTGTTTCTGAGAATTTTTGCATTTCATCTTGATTTTTCAATTTATTATTTTCTGTGAGTTCAAAATAGTCCCTCATTTTTCATGATATAATTTCCATGTAAAATTTCCATATTATATCTGTGACTTCTTCAATTTCTGTATTTCACTTATAAATTTTCTCTCCAGGTAAGATTTTGTTAATTTTGTGTATTTTTAAAGTCAATTCTCATGGATTTATAGTTTTTCTATATGTCTATTTATTTCTGCTTTAATCTTTATTATTTTTTTCTGTTTACTTACTATGGGTTTTAATTTCTACTTCTTCATCTAGTTCCTTGAGGTTAATATAATCTTAATTATTTGAAAATTTCTTCTGTTTTATTGCGGGTGTTAGAACAGTTTTTGTTGTATACCATAAGTTTTGGTGTGTTATGTTTCCCTTTTTCTTTGTCCAACAATATTTTTAAACTTCTCTCTTGATTTTTTTTTCAACCCATTGGTTGTCTGGGAGAATGTTGTTCATTTTCTACATAGTTGTTAGTTTTCCAATGTTCCTCCTGTTTTTATTTCTAACTTCTGAAAACTTCAGTTAAAAGAGATACTTGATATAATTTACATCTTCTTAAATTTCATACTTATTTTCCTGTAGAATGTGATTAACATATGATTTGTTCTGAAGAATTAAGTCTCTTGCAGGAAGATTATAGCTGAATGATTATTTTTATTCATATAATCATTTTAAGTTTTTTGAGTAAAATATTTAATCCATTTACATTCAGTGTAATTATTAATGGGTAAGGATTTTCTACTACCATTTAAAATTGTTTTCAGTAATTTTGTAGACCACCTGTTCTTCTCTCCACTTAATTATTCACTTCCTTTGTGTTTAATGAATTTCTTTAGTGGTATGCTTTGATTCCTTTCTCTTTTCTGTATCTACTCTAAGATTTTGCTTTGAGATTACAAAGAGGCTTATCAGTTTAGTCAGATTTTACTGATGTGACCAAGAACCTGGCAAGAACAATTTTAGATGAGGAAAAGCTTAATTGGTGTGCATGGTTTTTAAGTTCTCAGTCCATAGATGGACAAGTCCATTCCTCTGGGCCACAGGTGAGGCAGAATATCACGATGGAAGAATGTGGATGAAAAAAGCAGCTCAGGATCTGGTAGTCATGAAGCAGATAGAGAGCTGTACTCACCAAGAATAAAATATAGACCTCCCAAGGAACACCCCCAGTGACCTACCTACAGCTATAGCTTATCAGTTTATAGTTAACACCCAGTTAATCCATTAGTGGATTAATCCAATGATCAGGATAAAACTCTTGTACAATAATCATTTTATCAGAACTTTCTTACATTGTCTCACTCATGAGCTTTCAGGGGATACTGCATATCTAAATCATAACACTCATATAGAACAGTTATATCAGTTCATTTCAACATATTTTTATTACATACAAAACCTGTACACTTTTCATTTTCCCCCATATTTTGTGCTTTTGATGTCAGTTTACAATTTTTATGTTGTATTCATTAAGAATATGCTCTATCTACTCTTAATTGTAATACTGCTTTGACTTTTAATCTATTTCTGGAATAAAAAGGGATTTGCATACCACCATTACAGTATTAGTCTTTTTTGAATATATATTTTGCTTTATCCATAAACTTTTATTCTTTTAGGTTTTCATGTCAGTAATTTGTGTTCTCTCATTTCAGCTTGGAAAATTCCCTTTAGAATTTGCTATATAGTAGGGCCAGTGATGATGAACTCCCTCACTTTAAAAAATTCTGCAATAGTTTTGATCTGCTCATCATTTCTAAAGGATCACATTGCCAGGTAAAGTAGTCTTGTCTTTTTTATTTTCTTCTTCTTTCAAGACTTTGAGTATTCCATCAATCCTCCCTTGTCCTGCAGAATTTCCTCTCTGTAGTCACTGGTAGTACTATCATAATTCCCTAGCATATGAAAGTCATATTGCTTTTATCCTGTTGCCTTCAAAATTATCTCATTGTCTTTGACATTTGACAATTTGATTATAATGTGTCTTGACACAAACTTCTTTGAGTTGAACCTGTTTGGGTATAATTGAGCTTTATGAATATGGATATCCATAACTCTCCCATGAGTAGGGAAGTTTTCAGTCATTATTTCTTCAAAAAGCATTCTGCCTCTTTTTCCATTCTCATTTTGCAACTTCCATAATGCACAATTGGTCCACCTTTTGGTGTCTCATAAGGTCTTCATGATTTCCTCACTCCATTCTTACTTCTTCTCTTACTGAATGATTTTAAAATGTGTTTTCAAGTTGATACACTATTTCTTCTGTTTAATCAATTCTGCTACTAAAACTCTCAAATTCATTTTTCATTGCAGTTGTCATATTCCTTAGCTCCAGGATTCCTGCTTTGTTCTTTTTTGTTATGCTTTTTATCTCTTTGTTGAACTTCTAATTTTGTTGATATTTCATATGGCCGATTTTATTGAATTATTTGTGTGCTCTTGTGTCTTGGTGTACTTCTTTAAAATACTTATTTTTAATTTCTTTCAGACAATTTGTAGCTTTCCATTTCTTTGGGGTCACATATTTAAAATGCTTACCTTCCATTTGTCATGTCAGGTTTCTTCACTTTTTGTGCTTTTTGTTTATTTCTGTATTTTTTGGTGACACTGTATTACTGTCTGCACAGTTGATGGAATATTTATCATTTTCAGATTTTTCAGACTGGTTTCAATGAAATAAAACTCACCTGTGGTTAGGTGTGATGGTGCAAGTAGTTGGGATGTGTGCGCTGGCCTTGCTTCTGGAGGAAGTTTCAACAATTTAATTTCCCTGCAGCTCTACCAACTGACATCAGTGTCAGCAAAGATTTTGTGGGACTTGGTGGCTAAGATTGCAATTACTTGCAATACTAGTAATGCCAGTGTGAGCTGTTGGTTTCCTAGAAGCAAAATCTGTTGTTCTTCTCTTCATCTTTTCTCCATAGCAAGAAGTCCTAGAAAGGAGACACCCAGGTGGCCTTTGTGCCAAAACAAAGGTACCAGGTTCTGGGAAATAAGCACTTAAATCAGTTGTGAAGCCTGGGTTCTAGTATCAGAGACTCAGAACTACTGTGGCACTTGTGACTTTCAGCATAGCTGTACTCATTGAGGAAGGAGATGGTACTGTGGGCATTCAGGCACTAGCTAGCAGACATTCCTTGTGATGTCTGGGTATATCTGCAACTCCATTCTGAGGTATAGAAGACAGCACAGCTGAAATATGGATCATTGGATGACAGCAGCGTTGTGGTGCCTCAAATTCTTGAAGGTGGGGTACACCTTGGGCAAGGCCTACGGGTTAATAGGATATAGTAGCAACTTGGACCCCAGGGTAGGTGTGGCTCCACATCCTAGTGTGTAGGCAGCACAAAGGTGTGATTCCAGTTTCTGAGTTATCAAGCGATACAAGAGCTCAGGCTTTGGGGAAAAGGTAAAGTAAATAGTAAAATTAAGTCCCTAGGTATGGTAAGGCACAATTACAGCTTGTTCTGAGGAATGTGACCCTGTGATTGGTAGTGCTTGTGTTAACTTGGCTCCTGAGGAAGGGACACAAATGCAGCTCAGATTTGGGGAGGTGGTGTACAGCACAGCAGCATCTCTTATCTCTTAATGGTGGAGTGCCACAGCAGCTTAGGTCCCATGTGGCAGTGATGGCACAGGTTTCTTATAATACTGGTGTCAGAATAACTCAGGACTCAAGGCAAGAGATACAAGAGCGTTAGTAATGTTCCCTGGGAGGTGTGCACCCTCCACTTTCCTGGTCCCTTTGGATGAGGTGGTCAAACAATGGCAGCTCCAGTTCTAGGAAAGGCAGGTTTGACAGAAACTCAGACCTAGTAATAGAGGAGGAGGCTGTGTCCTATGACCACAGGCACACAGCATACCTGATACATGACCCAGCATGACAGAAATGCTGTGTGTCAGTTTGGCCCTGAAATATTGGTGGAAGTCATAACTCAGGTTGGGAATTATGGGTTCCTAGCTTGCCCAGGTTTGGTGAGGAACGAGATGCAGTGGCAGCAAAGTTCCAAGGATGGAAGGTTGTAGTGACTACTGAGAACTACAGGCAGACACAGTAATGCAGCTCTAGTTTGGAGATGGCCAGAACACAGCAGCTTAGGTTGCAGGCATCATGGCACAGATGTAGATTGCTTCTTCCCTTGTAGGAGCAGTGGTATGGATTCCATGCTGCTCTCTCAGGTTACCAGTGAAGGCTCCAGGTGCCTCAGTGGTGATGGTTGCACGTATCCACATTGGTGCTGAGGGCTGCAAGTGTCTTCCCGGATCACCTTTCCCTGCCAGGGGTAAATCACTCCTGGATCCAGCTAATCTGTTCTGGGGAATGCAGGTTAGAGATACAGTGTTTCTTTTTCTACACAGTTACTTTTGGTTTCTGTGTACCACAGCATTTCTGCAAATAATTTGCTGAACTTTGGAGCTCTCCCTTAGTTATATCCACCATGATGCTGTTGTTTATTCATCGTTTTTGATGTTTTTATGGAGGACACAAGCATTGGAATCTTCACGTCTGCCTTCTTGCTGACATAACTAACTGTTTCTTGGTGAGAATTTATTAGGTAATTTTAAGTGATTAAGACTTTCAGGGTAGCATGTGCAATTTGAAAAATGTTTACATATTAAAAATTAAAAATAAGCAAGTTTAATGTTCTAATATGTGATTATAGGGCTAACTTTGTAGTATTGAGTATTTTCCTTCTGTACCTTAGTAATCATTTGGATATAAAATATTTTTATGCTTAAAGATATAGTGATGGCCTTTATTACGTAGAAAATTTTAGTAAAACATTGTGCAAAAATAATATGAAATTATCATTCAAATAGAAATTATTCAAATAACAGATTATTAGGCAGATATATTGAAAAATGCATTCGTTGCCTAGTAATCAGGAGTAACAATTTGAGGACTGCATCCTAATGCTATAACTTATTTATAGGAAAGATTTATTGTATTTCAGTAAAATCTTAGAAAATTGGCTAGATGTATTGGTTGTCATGTAACACATTCTTTCCTTTTTAAAATAACAAAGACCTTTCAATTGCTTTTTTTTTTTTTTTTTTTTTTTTGTTCTTTTGCATAGAACATCTGATTTTCAAGAAAAGATTTGAGGTGTCTGTTTACTTACTTCGGGTTATCTCAGGGTACACCATCACTGCATTTCATCTGGATTCAGTTCACAAGTTGATGACTGATTTTGTAGGCGTTCTTTGCAGCCCAATTTTTTGTGGGGAAGGAGGATGTTATTGGACAGAGTACAAGATGCTCTTTTTTGAAGTCCAATTCTTTCTTAAATACATCTAGAATATGTTTTTGCCTATTTTGCTTTTTGCTGCTGAGTTCTGGCCCATAGATCATAGATAGAACACTGGCATTATTTCCATGAAAACTTTTTATACTACTACATTTTGTTTGTTTTTTTCCTTCTTCTTGGTGGCAGAAATGAAAAGTACTCACAGAGTAAATCTCAGTATAATCTTAAGAGCTTTGTATAGAAGAAAGTGTGGCTAATGAATGTGTTTTGTTATTTTAATTGAAGGCTTTGGGGGGAATTTGTTTCCATGTATGCTGAAAATTGTCTTTCAGAAATATTTGGGATACAATATAAATAATCATTGAGGTATTTGAAGGCCTGTACATCACTGATTATGTAGACTATGTCAATCTAACTAAGCCATTTCATTATCAGAGTGTGCATATATATATATATATATATAATACACACATATTATACACACATATATATATATTATACACACATACACACATACACACACACACACACACACACACACACACACACACAGAATCTCCTAGGCAGGCAGTTGTACAGCTCCATAAGCCGTGTGATGAGTGATGATCTAGGTTTCATGGCTTTTATTAAGATGGACTTCCTTTAGTCCTACTATCCAGAAAATAATTTTGTGTATGAAAATATTTAATATCAATTTTAAATGGTTCTGTGATCTATCATTGCCATGGTTTTGTCATGGGGGTTTAACATAGTGACATCATATTTGGATGAGAAACAACATGTATCTAGTATAATTAAACACTTTCATTCTCACCTTCTTTTTAAGTATTAAATATCAAAATTAAAACTGAGCAAAGCCCAAAAGCACTACAGAATGAATTCAATTGTATTAAAATGAATTATGTGGGGGTCTTTCTTTGTATAATATTTTTCACTTATTAAATCAAATGTAATATAGCATAGATTTTTCTGTTACAAATACCATATTGGTTGGAAGATGTAAAAACTCTTTAAAGTGCCTTGAAAAGTACAATCAAGACATTGTTTGTATAATGACTTAAGTACCCAAAAAGTTGCTAATATATCTCTTTTATATGTATCCAGTCATCACAACAATAAATGTAAAATTTTGTTATATAGAATCCAAATAAGCAGTTCATGGTATGGTAATAGTAATTTTAATTTTGATGTTTAATCAGATGTTTACAGAAATGTATCATTTAACTTTTTTATTGTTTATCCAGATATGTAATTTCTTCTCATTTTTACTCATTCTCTGATCTGCAGTTAAGCATATTTAATAGTTACCACTGTAATTCCTTTCTATTATATGGATTACATTATATGCTTTAGGCACAAACAAGAGAAAATAATGGAGCTTTCAAATAGTTATGCTTCTTGTCTCCAATGAATGTAAGATAATTGCATTAAGAGAGAGAGGCAAAATGTTGTGCTTTTACCAACAGGAAATGGTTATCATTGTCCAACAAAGAATAAAATACTCTATGTAGATAAAGACTCTGCCTTGATCCTACATAAATCATGCACAACTAACACACTTATCTTAAATGTCTTTGAAAATGGATAATGGATTCTTTGTTTGAATGATGAAGAGTTGGAAACAGGTTAAGCTGTATTTCTGCATTATATAAGCACAGTAAAAATCAGAATCTTTTGTCAAGCAAACAAATCACTCTTAACTTCTTTGAAATACAAGAAAAAAAAGTTATGACCACAAAATACATCTAAAGAAAATAATCAAACATGAATAAAATTTACATGAATTAGGTGGTGACACAAACATACACACATACATTTATTTATATGCATACATAAAAGGGCTTATTGAAGAAAAGTTCATGTATTTACACAAACATTTACCATATGCATTTTTCCTATCAGGCATTGAATCTTTTCATTTGTATCATTTTAAAATATGGTTGTTAATTTGGTTTCAATAATTAATATTTTTTTATATATTCTAATTTTCAACCCTCTTTCATTTATTATTCTCATACATTTACTAATGTGGAACTAATGATTTAGAAAGTCTTAGTAGCTGACATCAATTGTCTATCAACTATGTGGCAGAACAAGGATTCAATTGAAGTTTGCCTGACAGTCAACAAATGTTTATGAATACTTTTATGGAATGTCAAAGTCAGAATAGTCTTGAGGACACAGGAAAGCTTGTATAAGTACTTACTGTAATAAAAGAGGTTCTCAAAATTTGACATTCTATGGTCATGCAAATCAAATTTATGAAAGCTTTCAGTTTATATTAGTAATTTTTAAACATTAAACTTTATGTAGACCTAATCTTTAATTAGAATTTTATGTTTTCTTCATTGTGTTTAATGAAGTAACATAAGAATTTAACCTTTGTTCTAGATTTATATTTACATGTTTTTATTTATGCATCTTTTGGGGTGATATTTTGTCATCTTATTTAAAATGTGTTTTCTTCTTATTGCATTTCATTTCAACCTACTGCATTCGGGAAGTAGCTATTTCTATAACATGTTGCTTCAGGCAACATAATAGGTCTAAAAGCTAAAATTTCCTACACAATATCCTGGTTTTTGTTCCTGACACCTAAGGCTCTGGAAAAAGTCATTGACATTACAGTGGACGTTGAAAGCAATGACAAAGTCAAGAAGCAGAGTAGCATCAAAACAGGTGATGGGTATTTTCTTCCAATATAATGAAGAGATTTGCCAGGATGGGAAACAGGCAAAATAGCTGTGAGAGCTTCAAATTGTTATTTTGTTCTGTTTTAAGAATGTGTCAAACCCCACGGAGGAATAGACACTTGGTGTATCTAGACAAATGTAACTCCAAACTTTTACATAAAATTCTCCGGTGACAGCCTGGCACTAGAAGAACAGTAACCACTACATCTCTATAGGATGCAGATGGACTCTAGATCACATTTGCTAGACCCATACAACTACAAAGCAGAATTAAATTGATTTATAATGAATGAATAAAATGACATTAAAAACACCCACACAGTGACATATTACCTCAACCCAATCAGAATGGCTACAATAAAAATGATAAAAATATCAAATGCTGGTGAGGGTGAAGAGAAAGGAGAGACTCTAAAATGGTATAACCATTACTGTGAACAATATGAAGAGTCCCCAAAACACTAAAATTAGAACCATATTGTAATCCACTACTGGGTATGCATTCAAAGGAAATCAAATCAGTATATCAAAGGGATAGCTGTACTCCAATGTTTATTGTTGCTCTTTTTACAATAACCAAGGTGTGGAATAACAATCAAAGTGTCAATCAACAGGTGAATAGATTTTTTAAAAAAATCATTTAAAAATCTTGTAATATGTGTCCATATGGATGATCCTGGTGCACATTATATTAAGTGAAATGTGCCATTCTAACAAAAATGAGTACCACATATTCTCATTCCTGTTTAGAAGCTAAATAGTGACTTTCATAGGAGAAGAATAGAATGGTCTTTAGGGACAAGCAAGGGTAGGGAAAAGATGGTTTGGAAGGAGACTGGACAATGGATACAGGAATGCAGTTAGAAGGAATAAGTTCTAATCTTCATATCAGAGAGTTTTAGTCAGCTTTTCTGCTGTTGTGACCAATGAAAAATTCAGGAGGAAAAGTTTATTTACAGGTCTCAATTCATAGATAGCCGGCTCCATTCCTCAGGGCTCTAGGTGAGGCAGGATGGCATAGCGGAAGGGTGTGGCAGAGGAAAGCCTGAAACATGGCACCAGGGAGCAAAGAGTGAGCCCTCTGCTCAACAAGGACAAAATATAAACCCCTAAGGTACACCCTCAGAGACCCACTTCCTCCAGCTACACCCATCTTTTATTGTTACCACCAAGTTCCTATTAGAGGATTAATGCACTGATTAGTTTAAACCTTTTATAACCCAATTATTTAATCTCTAAACATTCTTTCATTGTCTCACAGAAGAATTTTGGGGGGACATCTAATATCTAAACCATAACAAAAGGCAACTAGACTTTACAATTTATCATATATTTTATACAGAATTAGAAGAGTTTGAATATTCTCCTAAGACAAAGAAGTGATATATGTTAAAGAAAATAGAAATGCCAGTTACCCTGGTTTTAAAATTATACAGAGTTTAGATGTATCAAATTATCATAGTGGACTCCATACACATGTACAATTATTATTTAAATTAAATTTTCTCAAAAAACAAATAAAAATATTTATAGAAGAATATCTTTGTAAAAATGAAATAGATACAAAATTCGTTTCACTGAAATAAAATTGCCTGTCTTATATTCATTGGGTTTTTTTAAAAAAAATTATGTGCATTTTACATGTAAATATTTCATGGTATATATGTTGTCATAGTTTGTATACATATCTATATGTACATGAATGTGTGTGTTTAAGACAATTTTATATGTAAAGGTAATAAATACTGGAAATTCCCTTAATGGTATAGATTGCAGAAAGACATAAAAAGTTTGTTGTCTTTTGAATTGTGTAAATTGTGTACTAAAAAGTCACATTTTCATGTCATACCAATTCAGGCCATATCATGTGTACCATGAATTCTTTTAGCTTACAACATTCAAGGATTCATCAAAAACATAATCCATGATTTTTAGAAATTTAAGAATCTTATCATAAATCCACCATTAGATAAGGAAATTTCTGTTTTGTGATTATGATACACATAGTACTGAGAATACTAATGTTATGGTTTCGATGTGTGTCCCCAAAAGCTCATGTATGAGACAATGCAAGGTTTGAGAAATAACTGGATCATAGCTTTGACCTAGTCAGTGAATTAATCTGGAGAGAATTAACTGAATGGTAACTGCAGGCAGGTGGGATGTGGTTGGAAGAAGTGATTCATGGAGGGCATGGCTGTGGAGTATGTATATTTTGTATTTGCAGAGTGACGTCTCGCTCTCTCTGCTACTGATCATCACGTGAGCTGCTTCCCTCCACCACACTCTTTCACCATGATGTTCTGCCTCACCTCAAGCCCCGAGAAATGGAGCCAATCTTCTACAGACTAAGACTTCTGAAACCATGAACCTTCATATAAACTTTTCCTCCTCTGCAATTGCGCTGGTTGGGTCTTTATTTGCAGCAGTGAAATAGCTAACTAAAATAACCGTCTTGCAAATAATATGTAGTGTAAAGATTTGCAAATTTTTTAGATTTCTTATAGCATAGATGTTGAAATCAAACACTGTTCCTCATTAGAATGTGCCAGTAAAATCCAGAGCTATGTCAGGAAATGGAAGGTTTTTTGTTTTGGGGTTTTTTTTTTTTTTTTTTTTTTTCCTACTCACTGTGGTTTGATAGCCATTAAAAATTTCAAAAAAAAAAAAAAAAAAAAGGACCAACCAGTAAAACTCTCATAACCTTATCAAACTTCAATCTAGAATTTTGTAAGCTGTTTCCAATTGTAACTCATTGAGTTTAGTGTTGTAAGATAATCTAAAAATGTGTAAAGATTTGCGTAAGCATAAATAGCAATGCTGCTAGCACCTAAAGAACTTCAACCTACTATTACCAAGATTATGAGGTACTGTCATTATATTAGATGGGATTACAAGAATAACCTGGTTCAGTCAAATCAGATATTTTATAAGATGCTAATTTTGTTCAATTATGAAAGGAAATACTGCTCATATTTATTTAGTAAGTATGATTTATATTTTGTGAGCACTTACTTGGCAGACATTATTTTACTTAGCCAAGTATTTCCCCAAATATATAAAGTTTGTGATAGGTAGGTGCTTATAGCTTAATTGTGTATTCTGCCTGTTATGAATAGATTAACATACCTTTTTTAATTTGTGAAATAATACAAATAGATATTTGTCTGCATTGTCACAATTTTACCCAAATGATTACCTAATAAAAAATAATTTTATATTTATCAAGTACTACCTAAAAGTCAGAATTTTGTCTAGAAGATTAGATTGCTAGTGAACAAAAAGAAAGGTCCTTAAATCTGTAGAGCTTATATTGTAATGGAAGAGACAGAAAATCAATGTATACAATTAATAAATACTTGATATGTGCTATGGTTATTAGAAGGGGAAGGAGAAGATGGAAACATAAGAGTTTAGTGAATGAAGGAACACGATTCTTGTGGGGTTGCTATCCAGGAAGTGATAAGCAATTTAATAATGAATGGCAAGTCTGTGCCTCATGTCTCGGTAAGGCACTGGTACAAATACTGGAAAATGAGGTAAAGTGCTTAGCCATGTAAATTCTAAGGGAACTTTGATCTAGTGAAGGAAAATCAGGGCAAAGGTCATGAGACCAAGTACACCTCAAATTTTCAAGGAATAGAAAATAGGTCTAAAAGTCTGGGTAGGATGTGTGCATGTAGCAGGTGGGGTAAATAGTAGAAGAGCTAATCAGGAATGATCTGTCATGCCAGCACTATCAAAGGATAGTGGATCCCCAAGGTTTTGAAGAGTATCATGATCACACTTGATTGTAGTGAATTTCCATAGCACTAGCAATATGTGCCATATAGATTATACATATCCTTTCATAGTTTTTTAGAAATAATCTTAATCATTAAACTAATAAAGTTAATTTCTAAGATATCAAGGGCTGAATCTCTTGCTTTTTCTCTTACTTTCTAGAGTTTCTGGTCTTGTTGACATGCAAGTATAAATTGAGGAAAAATTTAATGGTTAAGGACCAAATCATTCACAAATGTTTTCTAATTTCCCATAAATGCCTGGTACAGTTGCAGAAGTGAACAAAGAAGAACAAAATTGTGGACCTCAATATAGGTTAGATTTCATGGTAATCTGGGTAACCCCTGAACACATTTAGTCTTTACTTAAAATCTGAATGATAAAGACATTTGTTTTTACTAAACTATCTTCCTGTAATATTTTATTGCTTTCTTTTTAGTTATTTATGATAGTTATTCATATAATATTCTGATTAAAGTGTTTATGAAACTACTATGCAAACGAACAGGAACCAAGAGGAAAATAGGTCAATGAGACTGCTCATATTACACAATTCAGTATCAGTAATAGTAACTCATCATATCCATCATTCACCTTTACAGTCGATTCAGTGCTGATTGGGCTATTCAGTGCACAGGAAGATCTTTGGTTCTTGCTGAAGTACTACTCTTCTGGGGTCTTTTGAATGGATTCCTGTACTTGTGTCCATGAGGGTAAAAACAGTTTTATATGAATCCTTCCTTGTTTTGTTCTAGCAATCTAAAAATAAAGCAGTTCTGTAAAATATGATTGTCTCTCTGAAAATTTATCACTTAATTTTGAGATTAACTTGAAGTGCTATAGGTAATAAACTATTCATGTGTACTGGGAAAACAATTTTTGAACTTCAGTCTCATCCACAAAAGCATCACAGTAATGAACTACCTCCGGAAATTATTGTCAGAAATTTTAAAGATAAAATTGTAGAAGTGCCTGGATAATCCTGAATTCCCATTTTATTATTAATTAAAGTAACTATAGGCATTGTTTTACCACCAATTGTAATTTAAATTCTAAGATTAAATGGCCTTTATTTCTCAAAGTAAACTACCTCTGTGAAGTAAACTGAATTTAAAAATTTAATCAGTTTTTACCATGATCAGAATGAATTGTAAAGAAAAATGATTTTCACTTTAGTTCTTAAAAGCTTGTTCTAATTCAATTTCCAATGTATACTTCGAAAGCTTTTGAAATTATCAAAATAAACTAATCAGTTCACATAATCCATATCTTATATAAATATATATATAATTCACACTTAAATTATTTATTTTCTATAAGTGACCATTCCGTGGATAAAAACAAATGGGTTAATATAATCTAGTTATATGGCAATTATGTAACAAAATACTTTTATTTTCTAAAATTCTAGATGAGGAAATAAGTAGAATTCACTATAAGCCACTTAAGGATCCAGCAGTATAAAGTATATCTGAAAGTGCAAAAGGCATATTTAAGCAAAAATTTAAAGTGCTTCTAAAAAGGAGGTTCTAAAAAAGATAAAATTTTATAAATAATTAACTTCTTTCTAAAAGGGCCTCATTTGGCAGGTTCAAAAAGCAGATGGCTCATTGAAACTGACAGAAGCTTATTAAGATCTGAGAAAAGTGATTCTCTCTATTGGTTTTGTGGTGCCAGTACAGTTTAATTCATAAGAAAATGGTATTTTGTTGCAAAAGATGTGTATATTAGGACAGCATGAAATTAACTATTTTACTCTGTTTGAAAATGTTATAAAATTATTTATAACATTTAATATAAAAAGGAATATAATTGGTGCAAAGAGAAAGTTTTTGTCCCCCAAATGAATTCTGCAAACACTATGAAACCTCCCTTGAATGATGTGTTTCTCACCTTGAGCTCACTCTGAAATTGAGAAGTTCAATATTTGTTTTTGTTTTTTTTTTTTATTACTTAAGAAATCGTATTCAAAATCTAGAGATATTTATTGGTTCCAAACTACCAAATAATTGATAACAGAGTTTAGTTTATCAGAATTCATAGTAGAGTAGTAAACACTAACATATTGAATTTCACTGGGAATTAAATAATTTCATCATTTTTCTTCCATTGAAGAATGAAAACAAAAGAGTTGGTAATACAGCTCTTACTATAGAACTTCACAGGGAAACTCTACTTAAATGGGGATCATACGTTCAGTAACTTGGCAAATCCAATAGAAAGGAACACATCTATGGAATGCTTGAACAGAGAGATGAAGGATTTCAAGGTCATGTCCTGTCTTCTGATATTTTGACCCTGAAATGATGCAAGAGAACTAATTAACAGAAATTTATTTTACAGAAACTAAAAAAGCTGAGAACAATAATTTCAGAACACTATATCATAAGTTACCAACAGGAAGACAATTTTTCTGGTTGTTTTGGTCATGTATGTGTCACAAGAATTATTTGAAAGAGAAAGCTCTGACTCACCAGTAATAACCATGTGGTTATGGAGATAAGAAAGTAGAGGTACTGCGATATGGCAGAGAGTTTGTGGGAACTGCTGTGTTTCCAGTACAGTAGGATAGTTTTGAATGATGTGGACTCTTAAAAATGTCTTCATAAAGGCAGAATAGAATACTGAGAATTTTTTTTTCTTCGTATAAACTCTGCACGGAGGATATCAGATGAGCAAGATAGTTGGGTATGGGAAGACAGATATTATTTAGGGAAGGACCATTGGATTATGACTTCTTTCACAGTTAACAAAGCCTATGCTGACACTTTGAGTCCAAGGCCTAACTACTCCATAGATTAAGAATACCTACCAGTGAAATGTCTAAAGAACAACATCTCAAATTGCTGTATTAAGTGGGCTGTTAATATTTATGTCCATGGAAACAGAGAAGTTTAAGAAAATGTATTCCAATAATAAATTTAAAACTAATTTTAAAAAAATTAGAAAGCAAACCATTCTTGTGTGCTTCTGTTGTTTCTATAAATGAAAACATAAATAAAGGGAAAGGACTGACATTTTGTTTTATTGTTTATTTGTTCTTCATCAATTTGTACCTCATTCTTAGATCTTGGATCATATAATTCCTACACAGATTCTTTACTGTTGGTTTTGTGGTGCCAGTACAGTTTAATTCATAAGAGAAGGGTATTTTGTTGCAAAAGACATGTATTTTAGTACAGATATGAAATTAACTATTTTACTCCTTTTGAAAGAGATTCTTTTCTGCATGGAGGTTTAAAGTTATCATATGAAAAAATATTCCTTTTTAATGTCCCTTTAGATTACCAGCAATGTACGATAAGTAAAATTTGCACTGGACAGATAAAGCAATTGATTCAAAATCTGATTGGATATTAGATAGTACATTAAGGGTTGACTCAAATTAGAAAAATGTGTGAAGAAAACCTTCATGACTGTTGAGATGAAACTTATCAACTATATAGAATTACATGAAGGGTTTAAAATGGGGTTATGGAAATACCCTACCTATGTTATAAAATGTTCTTACAGAGAACTTAGCAAATCACCACACTCTTAACAGTTATCCCACTCTGCTTTCTTCATATGAGATGAATTGTCATTTATGGAAAACAAGGAGCAAAGCATGGAAGAAATTTAACAATTACGTAGGATCAGAAAAGGTAAACAAAGTAATTATCCAGTGAATATGACTGTACTAAACATGGTAGTCTGTTTCATGACCATTATGATCTGACAGTTTTTAGGACAGGCAACCAGTGCAGGAGGTCCAGATGATGACCATGATACAATTATGTAAGACCCTGTGTGTTGATTTAATAGCCTAGCCTCCGAGAGTAACTTTAAAAATTAATCTGTATATTTCTGTTGGTGAACAGTTAAACATGAAGATGCATGCCTGAAATAACTGTTTTTCCCACTCTCTAACGTGCACGTTGTTCATAATGGTCTAAATGGTTGTGGTTATCAGGGAAAAAATAAATTTTCCATGTGACGTGTGTAGGGGAGATATTATTGACTATGCCTTATAAAAAGGAAGGAATAAACCTCTGGGCACCTTTCCATGGTTTGCGGCTGCCCTTCTCTCACTGTTCAGTGCATTTTCATTAACACCCACCACACACTCCAAAGGCAGCCATCTGTGTCCCTATCTTTAAGAAGTTTTATCCTACAAGTCTTTCCTCATGACACTGCTGTCTATTACATAAATCACAGAGACATTCAAGCCCTTGGAATGGAATCAGAAACCCACAAAGCTGGCTGCTGTCAGGACTCATAAGGAGTGTAATTAATAAATTTATTATTTAGGAGTGGAGCTGTTTTCATTCCAAAAGCTCATGCAAAATTGGAGCATTATGTTACCAAAACAACTAAGCTAAAAGTGTTTTTATATCTTCAGGTTCGTCCAGTTGACAGTCATTATATTTTCTGCTTCATCTTTGCTTCTGTCAACTCAGCTTGTGGCAGGCACATCATTCAATCATTCAAACAACTATGATATGTGAGTGCCATATTTTTGTGTCACAACCCAGACAATCCTTACCACCATGGAGTTTATGTTGTAGATTTTAAAATCCATTTTGTAGATGAATTTTAAAATGTAATACCTTTTTAAAATATTGCAAATGAAATAGATAATTGTGTTGTTGAAGAGAAGGCCAGTGCTGTGGCTCAGTTGTGGAGTGTTTGCCTAGCATGTGTGAAGCCCTGAAATCAATACCCAGTACATGCACCAATTAAAAAGAAAGAAAGAAAGAAAGAAAGAAAGAAAGAAAGAAAGAAAGAAAGAAAGAAAGAAAGGAAGAAAGATGAAAATAAAAGACGAGGGGGTATGTATAACATTAAAGGAAAATAAAATCTTAAAAATAAAAACAGTAAAATTGGCAGTCACTATCAACAGAAATAAAATAAATACACTTAAGTATCAGCTACAGATAAATATAATGAAATATTTTGTAGAATTAATGTATCTGTTTTTTTTCCAATAAAGAAGGAAAGATGTAGAAATTGCAACTAACCATGAAATAATACAATATAAAATACATTTTAGTTATGTATATTATGAATGAATGTATTATTTGAGTGGAAGCAATATTATAATTCATGGAAGATGGACTATAAGCAATGCTGCAAGAAGTTGATTTTAAGGTTTAAATTAGAAGTCATTTTAAAATGCTAAATTTATCATCTGGTCTTTTCAAGATAAATGTAAACTGCCTGAGTGTATTTCACACAAATCTATAATCTAATTTCATAAGAAAGTGCCATGCAATTTTGGAACAAAGCAGACTTATTGAAACTTCTTTATGTTTAATAGTAAAGGATATTGCCCTAAAAATATATGCAAGAAAAATGAGTTAGGATGTATATTATGTCCATTATTATTTATAATCAGGTTTACATCAAATTATAGGATTTATATTCTTAAAGAGGATAAGTTAGAATATGACATTTTAATAAATGTATGATGCCTTTGAATGGTTAACATTTCCCTACAATATGGGCAGTATTATCATTTTGAAGAATTTAATCACTATTATTTGGCTAATTAGCTATAATTATAATAGTTGCTACCATTTTAACACCAAATACGAAGCTTTCATGTTCCATGGTTCACTAAATCCACATGGCTCTGTATGGTATTATCACTACAATTTCATGGGTAACAAAACTGAAGTTAATTGGTTTTGATAACTCTGCAGACTCAACACTCAAAACTAGACTATAGAGTTTCAGGAGACAGTACCTTTGCACATTACACATTCTATTATTCTGCAAATGCTTGATTTATTTTCATGTTGTTAATTAATTGTGTTAATGTGGTTGGGGCATAAAATGTCTTATATAGTAAACTAAAAATTACCTAATTGAGCTCAACCAGAATTATAGGCCATATTTGTTTAATGTAGATAATGATAAAATTATTTATTGTGTATAACAATGCTCCGTGCAAAAGAGATAGAAACCAGATTTCTGAGTTTTAAAAAGAATTTTGGTGAAATGGAAATATTTAGACAAAGGTGAAACATAGGAAACAAAAACCTGAACACTGGGATGTAACATGATTTAAATAAATATATATGATCCTTATATAATTACAATTCATATATATCTCATGTATGAGATATCTGTGTGCATGTGTGGGGGTATTTCCAAAATCGCTTGAAAACTCACATAACTGATATCGCTGAGAAATTCGACACAACCAGCATCAAAAAAGATCTTTTTTGGATAGTCTAAAACCTCCCAGTTTGTTAATGTTCATTGATATGTAAGATATCATTAAATTATTGTATTGTACCTTCATGAAATCTTATGAAAAAAACTTTTTAAATCCTTCTTGTGGATATACTGGTGCAAAACTGCATTTCAGTTCATGATCTCCTTCCAGGAGTGGGTGAGGTTACATGCTTCTTAAGGTTTTCCAATTTTCCAAACTTATACACAATGCTCATACCACTGGGCACTGTCACCAGCAAAACATGAACACTGCCACAATATCACCAGACATGTTTCTCTTAGCTCATACTGTCAGTGTGTAGTAACAGGTCATAGTAGGTGTCAATTTGTATGTACAGATCCATAATAAAGAAAAACAGTCTTACGAGTGAAGAGACTTTGGAAATCATTCTGTGAACCACATGTTCAAATCATTAGACATTTTTGCATTGTGTTCTCTTAATATTTTTCACCTGTGTGCGTGTGTGCCTGTGTGTGTGTGTGTGTGTGTGTGTGTGTGTGTGTGTGTGTGTGTGTTGCTGGGGACTGAACCCAGGAACTTGCAAATGCTAGCCAAATGTTCTGCCACTGAGCTATATTCACAGACCCTATATATTTTTATAAATTGTAGAAAATCTTTATATTTTCCAAATGAATTTTTCGTTTTGTAGGACTTTTCCATTTTATTTATATATTTTTTTCAGACGTTCTGTACTTATTTCCATGATTTGCTTTGTTTTATATTCAGCTAACATAACTTGGAGTCTAGAACATCAATTTGGTCCTCTAAAATATTACTGTCTCCTTTTGTTGTTTCCAAATTTTCTACTGATATTTTTACACCTTGCTTTTATTTCGTGTGTGTGGTATAAAGAGAGTCTTTTTTCTTTTTTAATTTCATGTCATACCATTTCAGTATCTTAATTCCATTATTTTTATTGGATTTTGTTAGCTGTATCTTCTTTCCTGGGGTAACTTGTTCACTCGACTGAAAACAAGACCGTGCATTTGGACCATTTTTTTTTTTTTATAGGAATGATCATGACTAAAATAAAGCCATTATTCCAAGACAGGTTTTGCACCAGGACCCTAGCTGCAATCAATTGTACTCCGAGGTCAGCACTTGCATAAGTTTCTCTAACTTCCCAGGAGACGAGGGAAGCTGTGTGCACTTCTGATTCTGTTTTTGCTTTAGAAGTCTCAAATTTGATTGCTTCTGAGTTTCAGTTTTACCTCTCAAGAGTCTACAAAGCACAGAGCAGTGTGTCTTAGATTTTTCCTCAGGGTAGATAAGTACCTCTTACAAATGTGGCTCTTAATACATAGATCTCCAGGCTCTCATGAACTTCTGTGACTTGACCTAGTATCTTGTACTTATTTTTATAGGCATGTAGATGTTTTTCATATTACAACATTATATCCTGATTTTTTAGCCATCTGATTTTTTTAGGATGGTTGGTTCTAAGTACTAAAATCAACATTATTGGAAGCAGCAGCCAATAAACATGAAAACAGTAACTATGTTTTTTTTTTTTTAAACTATCTGTCTAGTTGACTTTATCCCTCCTATAGCCAAGACATTCTTCTCTTCAATGAGTTTAGCAAATTCTTAAGGGTCCTTTAAAACACACCTCAACATTTGCTGCACTTGAAACATGTTTGTAAGTTGCTCTTCCCACAATATTTTACTCCAGAAAATCTTAGTTCATTGTTACTTATGATTCTTTATTACCTATGTATATCATTATCATCATGATCATGCAGTTTTGTATTCTTAGTTAATGTTTGTTAAATGTGTGCTTGTTCATGCTTTTTTTCTATGGAATATGAGGGTATTGAGGTCAGGACTATAAATGAAATCCTACTCATTCCTTAAAATTCAAATGAAGTATCAATTCCAATTCCTCGGGAGTCTTTCCCTTTTTTCTCATGCTCCATTAAGTTATGTCTCTGCTCTTTGTTAGAATTTCCCTTATCTTAGAAACTTTTAGTCTATATTGCAACTTCAGAGCCTTTACAGTTCTTTATACCTGGAACAAAATTGGCTTCCAGAGATCTTTATGTGGCTTTATATTTGATATCATTCAAAAAATGTTCAAAGCTGCCTTCGTTGGAGAGGACTTTTTTGTCCACTCAGTTAAAAAACCCCTACTCAATCACCACTATCCTTTAATCTGATTTATTTATTTTAAAATATGTATCTCTATTTAAAAAGCACTGCATGTTTTCATTTGATTTCTGTATGATCTATGTCTTCCATTAAAATGATTCTTTCAGGGTTGGAATTTAGTTTATCTCATCTTCCATTTCAATCTCAATATCTAGAACCATGTACAACTCAGACCAGGCACTCAGAAAATGGTCCTAAACCAATAAATTGACACTCTGACTAGATTATCAGTTTCATAATAATGAGGATCATGTCTAGTAGGTCCTTTTTAATCCTCAGTGACTATTATATTGTCACTCATTTTATTATGAGTTAAAAAAATGCTAGTCATAAAGGCTAAAAATTATAGGAAACTCAGGTAGGTTTAATATTATGAAACTGTCTAAAATTGGTACTGCTCAGAAATTGAACACTGACTGAATTTTTATTATTTAAAAATACTATCAAAATTCAATTTAAATGGAAATATTGGATAGTAAAGTGATAGAAAATTATAAAAGTAAATTATTCCTCAAAGGGAGAATTATATAGGGATATCTGCTAGCAGCAAAATTTTCAAAGGTCAACATCTAACGGCTTAGAAGTGGAAGTGAGTGTGTGAGCAGGGCTTCAATGTTCTTTCTTTTATATTTGCAGATAAGTTCATTCACACCTTTCCACTTTTTTCAATTCTCTTGACAAACTCTCTGAGAAGCTACTGATGAAGACAACCATAAAAGCTTCAAGCAGAAATTTTGTAAAGAATAGAAGATATTATTTTCAAATTTACAGGGACATAGTGAGGTTAAAATGGATTCAAACGAATCATGTACAAGCAAGAAGAAAATGTAATAATGACATTTTTATAGTGGTTTAACACTTTTCATATAATCTGAACCATCACAAAACAAGTACACAAAACTAACAATAGCAATAGCAAAAACAGGGGCAGAGAGGGGAATAATGTAAACCAAAAGTGACCAGATTATATAATGAATATAGATATTTTAGATTATATATTCATATCCTGTAAATATCCTAAGAATAACTATAAGCTCCAAGTGATAAAACAATGGTAAATATCTGATCTCCATGGATTAATTTAGTTCTAATATTATACTACCAGTGA
This sequence comes from Sciurus vulgaris, assembly GCF_902686455.1. Classification (NCBI taxonomy): domain Eukaryota; kingdom Metazoa; phylum Chordata; class Mammalia; order Rodentia; family Sciuridae; genus Sciurus; species Sciurus vulgaris. The sequence goes on along the minus strand of NC_136469.1, from coordinate 120,432,828 downwards.
AATCATAAATAGAAACTTAAGAATAAATTATTGTCTGTGGATCAATAAGTAATAGATGCAACAGCCATCTTTTAGAAATCTTGTATCTATTTATTTCTCCTAGAATGTGTCATTAATTCCATTGTGTTTTCTTCACAGACACTTAATCCTAAAATTTATTTGTGGCAGTAGCCACTGCCTGACATAGTCATCAATGTCACACATATTGATGACTTTAATCATTATCCATTGCTCTGGAGTTGTCACTACATTAAAATGTGGAGTTTGGAACCTTATAGAAAGAGGAAAATAACATAGTTGACCTTGAAGATTGCTTTGTTATTTCTAGGAAAGTTTGTGTCTTACTGTATTCATACTTGAAAGAGTGGTAACAGCACATTCTGACATTTAGAGGGAACTGGAGGATGTGGATACTGAAATTTGGCTCCCACATAGACTTTCCAATTCCTCTGGAGTTTTTGTAATGTTTCCCTCATTTTCCCCTCCAGTGAGTCTAAGAGCAATGTTAGTGGTGCAATAAGAAGATAAACTGAAGTAGATGCACCCTCTTACAATCCAAGTTGTCACTGAACTCAAGTTTCTTAAGTCTCATCCCTTTACTTATTTAGTATCTTCTCTATGAAACCTGTGGACATGGAATGTCAATGGTTCACATTTCCTTTCTTAATGCTGGAAATCATCTGCTTTGCTGATCATCATGCCTCCCATAAGGATGTTTAAGTTCTCATGCTCATAAACTCAAATCTATCTTGCCTCTTTAACTTGGTTCACTTATGATTTCAAAATGAGGATAGAGTTTTAGTAATGTCATATTTAGTAATCTATTCTATAATTCTAAGTACTTAGAAAATAAAGTGAGATTGAAAACATCATCTCCAATACTCTATATTAATTATCATCATAAATGACATCAAGAAAGATCAGTCAAAATGATGAATTTATTTACATCTTATGAGGATAGAGTCTATGCTAATGGGTTTATTTTTGCTCTGAAAGTTCAAATTTCTTCTTATAAACCTACCCAGATCTACTACATTTTATAAACTCGCTCTGATGACCTCTACAGAGTCTAAATATCACCTTTTTACACTTATTAGAAAGGGATGCATTTGGGAAAGAATGAAGAGTAATAATCTCTTGAGACCTTAACAGATGTATTAGACTTAGTCTTTTGCATTCGTCATCTTAAAAATTCAATTCCCACAACATTCTCCTCATTTAGAAACTATCATTGTTCCTATTATACTGGTGAGTATTTTGAGGCTTAACAAGGTTAAGTAACTTGTGTTAAATAAGAGGTCATAAGAGATTGAACTACAACATTGACATCATACACCGAAAGCCTGAACAATAACTCAAAACTCCTTCCCGTGATCTTTAAATGTATTATATGTCTAAGTTTACACTTGATTTCAGCCAAAAGGCTGAAAAACAATTGTATATCTAAATGTAAACATTATTGTGACAAAGTGAGAGGAAAAACAAATATTCCTATCATTATATCTTCCTGAAAGGAATTTTTGCTCATGTTTTCTGAATATATCCATGTAGTACAATAATATTTTTGCTAGCAAGCCTCCAAACATAATGTTTTCAGAGGAATTTATTTGAACAGTTGAAAAACATGGAAGCCAAAATATAAGTGAACACTCCAGAATATGTAGCTAGTACATCAGTGGGGAGTTTCTGTTGAAAGCATAAAAAGTTAGACAACCAATCTTTTTTGGCAAACATAGGAAGACAAGTAGTAAATTTTTAAATACAGTAAACACAATCTAACCTACTTTAGGAACAGCAGTATCAAATTTTTATCAATGTCAAGAATCAAGATCCTAGTATTTTCTTTAGACTTTAACACAAAACAAATATTTTTCCAAATAATATGTGCTGTCTCATAATTCATAAAATAGGGTGAAGATAATATATTATTTGATCTTACATAGCCTATTTTTTACTTTTAAGAATTTTCTGTATGGAAAAACAAAAAGAATAGGTATACATTTAAAGAGAATCTGGACTTCTGGTTAAATTTTTTAAAAATATCTGAATAATAAAATGTAATCATTTTGGTAATCTCTCAAATACCTGTTTTAGATGGTCAGAACATATCTTCCATAGTCATGACAGATATTTTTGTGGGACCATAGGAGAGATACATTTTTAGAACTCATATTTTTTCATCTGTAAAGTATGATGATCATGGTCTCACAATATACTCACAGTTTCTTGGTGAAACATATTAATTGGCATAAGCAATGAGTTAGAGGATTATCTGGTCCATGGACAGCACCTTATGCAGTTTTAACATTACTAGAAATTAAACAAATACACTTGATGTCATGGTTTAGATGTGAAGTGTCCCCAAGAGCTCATATGTGAGATAATGCAAGAAAGCTTAGAGGTGAAATGATTAGGTTATGAGAGCCTTAACCTAATCTGTCCATTAATCCTCTGATAAGGATTAATGGGGTGGCAACTGTAGGCCTGAAGGGTGTGACTGGAGGCAGTGAATAATTGGAGGCATGCTTTTGGAGTATATATTTGTCTTTTCTGAGGGGATTCTCTCTCTTTTTGCTTCCCTGATGCCAGACTCCCATTAGCTTTTCTCTGCTATGATGTTCTTCCTTACCTCAGAATCCAAGAAATGGAGTTGGCCATATATGGACTGTGACTTCTGAACCATGTGCCCCCAAATAAACTTTTCCCCCTCTGATTTTCTTGTCAGGTCTTTTGATCACAGCAACAAACACGTTGGTTAAATCACATGATATTAATATTTTAAAAGATAGTCTCCATTATTGTCATATTTCTCAAGCTTTTATCATTTCCTATTAGACATGCTCAAATGTGCTTTCTCTACCAATAATTAGCTATTATACCTTTTTTGTTGTTCTTATTATTTATACATGATAGTAGAATGTATTTTGACATATCACATATATATGGAATATAACTTCTCATTCCTCTGGTTGTACATGATGTAAAATTGCATTGGTCATGTAATCATATATGCACATAGGACAGTATTTTTGTCAGAAGTTTGCTTTTGTGAGTCATGACAATATTGGAGACAATAATAATGAATTGAGAAGGTGTTAATAAAGTTGTCTTAACCAGTTAATTTTCTTGGAGATCAAAAAGACACCAACTTAGGCAAATTAATCAGGGAGACATTCACAGAAATAACAAACCAGGTATCAGGTTACTCATAGACACGAGTTGTAGGCAGAAGAACTAAGCTTGAAAAATTGGCAGAGATGATGAGGAATAAAATCAATATTTGGGCACAATAAATTACTTGGGATCCTTTCAGCAGAGGTCTGGATATTAGCAGAATCTCTGAGGATTATCTCATTCTATAGGTTTTACTGCTTATTGGCCTGATATTGACAAGGTTATTTACAAACCCTGCAGAGATAATAGGTTGTAATGTAGAAAGCTGATTTTAATGCAAATGATTTCTGCTAATGACTATGTAAGTGAATTTATTTTCCACTAGAAGTAGTATAAATTTCTGTAAGATGGATTCTCATGTGAATCTATTTAACATCTTACTGGTTTTCTCACTGACTACTAAAAAGAATAAAAATTAACGATACTCCCATACCTTACATTTGATGAAAATCATGTGGTTAACCTTTTGGAAAACAAAAATATACTTATACCAAGAAATACAATCACAATAGACATAAGTTTATCACAGGTACAGCCTAGATGTCATAGAGCTACTAATATATTGGGAAAAACTACAGGAAAATAGTAGAACATTGATTTTGATTGTTATTTCTCTCTACCTGTCAAACTATATACTACTTTACAAGGAAACTTAAGTTTCGAATGGAGGGGGGACAAGCAGAAGAAAATTTTTTATCTGGTATTTTACTCAAGTTTTATAACATTTATTGATTATTAAAACTGTTAATATTATTTAAGCATGGATCTGTATAAGACACCATAACACATGAAATAAGTCATCTTAGGACTACTAACCAAGGTATCCCTGTGATATCTGGTTCATTGTTCAACCCAACTGCATTATGTTTATTAACTAAAGCATAGGATTTTAGAGTTCGGACAGACTAACAGAAAAAAATCTAAAAAAGCAACTGCTAATATTGCCAATTTAATATGGTAAAAACAGTAATGTTCATGAGTTCTAAGAGCATCAAACATTTTCAAATCATACTGGAGAGAATCCACCAAATAGCTAATAGATTCTCAAACCCTAAAGAAGCTAAAGTATCAGATAGTGGCATGTACTGAACCAACAGCATGATAATATAGCATTTTATGTGTGTGGTTAATGGATATTTCCATGAATATTTGCTATCTAGTCAGCCAACACACAGTGACATTAGGTAAGGAAATTACCCACAGTTGTAGTTAATAAAATGAGAAAGAATTGTTAAATGACACCAATAATAATAATCCCATAATAGACTGAATAACTCAGTGATAATTGCAAGTATTAATCTTGCTTTCTTCCCTGCTTATGACCCTTCTATCCTTTAATTGTAATGGGGGTGGCAAATCATTTGCAATGAGTGGTGAAAATCCAGCAGTGACTTTGACAGTGAAGGCTGCTCATCAATTTTGACATGATACAGTGACTCTGGTTATCTCTAGGTCTTAAGTAAATGAATCATTTTATTTGTTTTGTTGCATTTTCATGTTTCCATAAAAGGAAGGAATAAAAATAAATTCTTGATTTTATTACATGGAGCCAATAAAATTGCATTGTCAACAAGGGGCAGTTGACAAGCACTAGAATTGGAAAAAATTCCAATACTTCAAATAACCTTTTTTTAAAATTAAAGAAGTAATACTATTGCTTCCATGGTAGAATGCTAATATTAAGTAGCTATTGTGAAAATATCTTATTGTGAAATATTTCTTTTGGGGGACATCTATCATGTCCCATTGTCCTAAGTATAGGACACCTATTAAAAGAACTTAAACAAAATATATGTCATTTACAATCACTTAGAAATAAATAACATACTTTTACAGTTCTATTTTTTTAACGAGTACTGGGTGAATGAACAGAGTTCTTAAAATACATGTATATTTCATATATATGTGAAAATATTATAAATGATACGTGAACTGTAGATAATAATTTCCAATCTATTTTAATGCACCTGTGTCAATTTCATTAAAATATAGAGTTGGAAACTTGATTATCAATGGGTCAATTCAGATATTGATGTGGTTACAAAACCATTTTTTTTTTTAGGGAAAGTAGGCACACTGTATGATTAAAAATAACTAATACAGGGAAGAAAATATATTCATTACAACACATTTACATCTGGCTAAATATTCATCATGAAACTGATTCTTCTTTTTAATTTATTTTTATTGTAAACAAATGGGATACATCTTGTTTCTCTGTACATGAAGTAGAGACATACATTTGTGTAATCATACATTTACATAGGGTAATGGTATTTGATTCATTCTGTTATTTTTTCCTCCCCCCACACCACCCACCCCTCTTTTCCTCTTTTCCCTCTATACAGTCCCTCCTTCCTCCATTCTTGCCTCCCTCCCAGCTCCTATTATGTGTCATCCTCCACTTATCAGCGAGATCATTCTTCCTTTGGTTTTTTGAGATTGGCTTATCTCACTTAGCATGATATTCTCCAATTTCATCCATTTTTCTTCAAATGCCATAATTTTATTATTCTTTATGGCTGAGTAATATTCCATTACATATATATTATATATATGTTATATATATATATATTATATTATATATATCACCGTTTCTTTATCCATTCATCAATTGAAGGGCATCTAGATTGGTTCCACAATCTGGCTATTGTGAATTGAGCATAGAAGGATTTTATTTTGTTGTCAAATCTGAAGGTAAGTTTTGCTGGGTTTATGATTCTTGGTTGGCATCCGTTCTCTTTCAGGGCTTGAAAATGTTGTTCCAGGCCCTTGTAGCTTTTAGGGTCTGGGTTGAAAAATCTATTGATATCCGTATTGGTTTCCCCCTGAATGTAATTTGATTCTTTTCTCTCGCAGCCTTTAAAATTCTGTCTTTATTTTGTATGTTGAGTATTTTCATTATAACGTGCCTTGGTGTGGGTCTGTTGTAATTTTGTATATTTGGAGTCCTATAAGCCTCTTGTACTTGGTTTTCCATTTCATTCTTCAGATTTGGGAAATTTTCTGATAGTATTTCATTGAATAGATTGTTCATTCCTTTGGTTTGTTTCTCTGAGCCTTCCTCAATCCCAATAATTCTTAAATTTGGCCTTTTCATGATATCCCATAATTCTTGTGGATTCTGTTCATGATTTTTTACCATCTTCTCTGTTTGGTCAACTTTGTTTTCAAGATTAAATATTTTTTCTTCAGTGTCTGAGGTTCTGTCGTCCAGGTGTTCCATCCTATTGGTCATGCTTTCTATGGAGATTTTAATTTGGTTTATTGTTTCATTCATTTCAAGGATTTGTCTGTTTTTTTTTTTTTTCAGTATCTCTAACTCTTTATTGAAATGATCTTTTGCTTCCCACATTTGCTCTTTTAACTGTTGATTGTTGCAATCATTCAAATCCTGCTTTTGCTCTTTCATCTCATTGTTTGCTTCTCTGATCATTTTTTTTATGTGCATGCTGAACTCCCTTTCTGACATTTCTTCTGCTATGCTGTTATTGGATTTTATTGATGTAGCATCTAGGTTTGTTTGGGACATTTCTTTCCCTTGTTTCCTCATATTGCTCAGGTATCTTCCCCTCTAGTAGTGAAGCTCTGAGATATTGCAGATTTCCTCTATTGACTTATAGTGACACTGTAGATTTCTAATAACTCACCTTCTAGCCTTCAGTAGCCTGATGTCTTGGAGGAACTTGGTAATGCAGTGCTCCACAAGGAAGCTTCCCCTCTAGGGTGGTGGCTTTCAGGTGGGGTATATTCCCTGCCAGTGGGCAGAGGTGCCTCCACTTGTTGATCGATGGTCAGCCAAAGGGGGACTAGACTGCAGGTGGGGCATAACTGGTGTGGGCCTGGGTCTCTGGTTCTACTGCCCTGGTGGGAAAGCCTGGCCCAGCAGGGAAGACTCACCCGGTGGGGAAGTCTCACTGGGCAGTTCTCCTCTGAGAAGTGTCCTTTGGTGCAGAACTACCACCTGGACTGGACAGCCCTCCTCTGCAATGTTCCCAGGGGTCCGGACCTACCTCCTTGGCCTGGGAGCCTCGTCCTGTGCTGAAGTCTCTTGCTGGGTGGACCTCCTCCGAGAAACTGCCTGTAATCTGGTTCTGATGCTGGTCCTAGGACCCTTGCTCTGTTCTGAAGCCTCTCACTGAGCGGCCCCTCCTCTACAATGCTCCCGGCTGTCTGGGTCTCGCTGGTCAAATCTATTCCACAAAGTTCCCTGCGTTCCGGGACTACCGCCCCATCTGGGTAGCCTCATCCAGTGGGAGAGACTCTCCTGGCGGCTCTGAGATGGTCCCGAGTCTCTCAATACCTCCTGTTATTGAATCCTGAGTCCTGGAGCGACATGAAATGCAGTCACCTTCTAGTCCACCATGTTGAAAAACCTCAAACATTTTCTTTTCCCAGGAAGACCAGGTTTCTGTACTTTTCTAAGATCAGATCTCTATATAAATTCTGCTGGGCAGGCTTCAGGCATTCCCACTCCTCTTCAGAGGAATCAGTGACCTCATCCCTGAATGTCAACAGTTCTAGATTCATTCACACAGTCATGATGGTCATGGGATGCTCTCAAAACTGTTAGCTATAGGCTGGCAAAACTGGGAAACTGGGAATAGCTCAGTCCAAGAAGTTGGTAGTGTCACAATTCAAGGAGGTCAATAAAGCAGCTATCATTCAAAACAGGACTGGAAAGACCCCCCTCCAGTCTCAGGATGCCACTGCACGCTCATCACTTATTGGCTTTTGAGGTGCCCACTCTTCTCCCTATAGATCTTCCAGCACCATTTTCTCCATCTTGAGAGCCAAACCTGCTCCCTAGGTATCTTCAGCACCTGCAAAGCAAAGCAACTTGGGATTCCTAAGCCCAAGCCTGGAAGCAAAGCTGAAAAAAATCAAAACTGATTCTTAATGTATACAAAAATTTTGAAATGCAGCTATCATTATGTATAAGCGTATATGATCATCTTGCAAGTTATTAGTATATCTGCTTGTTTGTGAAAAGTGTGTTTGACAGTCTGGTTCAGTTCACAATGACAGTTCATCTGTGTATGGTTATTATTGTATTGCTAGAACAATGTATTTTAAAATCATGACATTTTAGAATGAAATTCTAAAGTACATATTTAAAAAGCATACACATGCACTAATTATGTCAAAAAGGTGAGTACTGGGAGTGTACTAGAGACAACAAATGTAGAGAAGCACCTAAAGATTTGAATGAGGTCTATGAATATTGTGCAAGACTAGGACAACATGTAGTTTTTTATATGACTAATCGGTTCATATATTAGAATAAAAACCAATGAGTATAGAGTCCATCCAAAATGGACAAATTAATTTTAACTGTCATCTTTCAATGAACAAATGCAATAAATTTTAGTTTGGTCAGATTTTGACATCTGATTTCTAACCATTTAATGATAGTGAGAATCTTCTTAAAATTGGTTCCTTGAAGACATAGAGATGTCACAATTGTTTGGAGGTGTAGTGATATACAATACATATAATCCCTACCAAATCTACCTATACCTGCATGTAAACATATGAAAATAATTAGAGAAGTATTTATGAATTTATCATATAATATTTGAAAAGTTATAGATCATTTCTCTTTATAGGTAAAAGAACACAGAATTTATCACATGCTGAATGAATGGAATTTTTAGTCTCTTGGAATGTTTAATATATATATGTTATTACTGAAAAATATGATATTTAAAGATATCAACAATCTTTTACTTGGATTACAATTGTTATTAATTCTATATTTTAGGGCTTGTGACATGTATTTCAACATTACCCCTATCTGGTGAAAAAATTTAGATAAGTTATCATCACAGGAAAAGAAAAATCCTGATTTCAATGAAAGAATGGACCTTTTTCAAGATTCTATCTTTAAGTGAAGACAGAATTTAGTATTATTTGTTAAATTTGTAAGGATGTTTTAAGTTAAATATTTTTAAACTAGAAGCATTCAGCAACATTACTCCTCTAGCACACGCTTTTGATATCTATTCCAATCCTTCTATTCCTTCTCTGGCACACCTACAGAAAAGGCATCCAGCTTTAACCCATGATGTCCTGGACTCTTTAAACAAACAAATATGCCACTTACGGTAACTTTGCTGCTCTATTTAAGTTTTTAGGGTGTCCTAAATATGGGATGCTGGGAGTTAAAGTGTTAAGAGAGCTTAAGACAACCTAGAGTGGCATGATGAATTGTCACATGGGAACCAGCTGATCAGTAGTTGTGCTATACACCCTACCATCCAGATTCTTCTTGGCACTAGGATCCAGCCAATCTCTCTCCATTAGAAACTTTCCTTGCCCTAGGCTGAATACAGACTAAACTTGTTTTTTGCTTTGTGAAATCAATAGAATTAGGTCAAATCAATCAGTTCATAAATACAAGTTAATTCATTAAATATTTAATGAATTACTAAGGAACAAAACAAGCAAATCCTGCCATTACCAAATTAAGTGTACATTACTTAGGATCATGGTCTTTCAATAGGTAAATATACTTTTGGGAAATACAACAGATTTTTCTAAATATATGTAAATATTTGTCCTCTCCAGAGCTCATGTTCAAACTTGATTGACACTGTAAGTGTTAAGAGGTGGGGCCTTTGAGAAGGTCTTAGACATGAGGGCTGAAGCCTCTGAGGTGGGATTGTTGCTTTGCCACCTCTCGTACTATGACCTGCCATGTGATGATCCAGCAAGAAGACCTTTGCTGAAAGCTAGCACTTCTTTTAAAACTGTCCTGTTCATATTTGACATCACAGTATCTGGAACTATAAACTCACACCTCATAGCTCATTATTAATTAACCAATCTGTGATGTTCTGTTATAGCAGCATAAAACAGACTAAGAAAAGGGTGCCAATGGTCATGAAGAAACCACCTTGCTGATAGTCCACTTTCCTGTTTACTGTGTTGTAGCATTCCTTTTCACTTCCTTCTCACCCATTCCCTGACTTTAAAAAAAAATCTGATGTGAATTTTATTATGGAATGTTACTTCATGTAAGATAATTTTCAGCAAACCAAGCAAAAGGCAAGCGGAAATGTCATATTCAAAGAGGATTTGTATTGTAAAGTGAGGAGCAACAAAACATTTTGGATCTAACCATTTTCTCAATCAGTTTCATGTAAGAAATAAGATATATGATTTGTTGGTGTACCATTAAATTTAGTATTTTACATAAAATGAACAATGAGACACTTTAAATGTTTAATTTTTCAAAATATAATCCAAGTAATATTTGCTCTTTGGAGAGTGTTGGGAGACAAAGCAAAGAATGCACTGATAAAGTAAAAAAGATTTTTTTCCATGAATTTAAGTATAAGACTTATTTTAACTAGTTTTGTGGAACTGCTAAAATGAAAATTACTTAAATAGTAAATATAATTTAGATAGGTGTTACTGATATAATTAAGTCTAACAAAATGTTTTTAAAAACTGTCATATATTTAGGGTTATACTGGTTATAACACGAGTTTAAACATTTATACACTTTCATATGCACTATGTTTAATATTTTAAAGTTACTTGCAACTGGTGTTAGATTTTCCAAAATTCCTGACATAAACAATTTAAAGGAGGAAATATTTATTTTGTTTCACAGTTTTCAGAGGTTTCAGTTGATGCTTATTCAACTCCACTATTTTGGACACAGACAAGGCAGAATGTCATAGTGAAAGTACATGGCATAGGAAAGCTATACATCTTATGATGGTTTGAAAGCAGAGAGAAAATGTGCCAGAGACAAGATACAATACACAAAACATGGCCCCAAGAACTCATTGCTTTCAACTGAGTGCCACCTCCTAAGATTCCCATCGTCTTCGGAAAGACCATTCAAATTATTAATTCATCAAGTGGATTAAAGCTCATGATCCACTCATGAAAATTAAAGCCAAAACTCTGAACATTGCTGCAATGGGTATCAAGAGTCAAACAGCTCAGTTTCTGGGGAGCCCTTCATATCTACACCATTACACAATCTATGTAACAAATCAAGTCATGATGTATTTATTATAATTAGAATCTATTTTCATTGTATCATTAATGCTTAATATATTCTAAAATATTTAAACACCTAAACCTCTATTAAAAACCTAAATTCTGATGCAGTTTGCTAAAGCTATTTATTTAAATAATATCAACCTTCCTTTTTCATAACTGGCTGGAAATAATGATGTCTTATACAATTAATGAAATTATAACTGAATGGGATCTTCTATTTGCATTGTAATACTTGGGTTCCTGGACACTATTCCAAAAGAAATTAATATCTACATTGTTTAAGTCACTGCATTTTGAATCTCTTCCTTACAATACCAGTCTGTGATAGATTCCTATGTACTTATTGATTAAAAATGACAACAAATCTTGCTATTGATTGAGACATGAGGAAAATAGTTTAATCTAGACTGACCAAGCAATGTTCAAATTAATCAATATGGGAGAATGTGACATAAGAAAGACTTAGGTCTGCTGCATTGCAAAATTCAGCTTCGTGTCGCAAATGGATCATACATTGTTTCTATTTTTGAAAGTATTTTTGGGGGCCATGGTAGGAAAGGTGGATGGCATATTTATAAACTTTTCATAAATGGAGTGAAAAACATTTCTCCAAAAGAGATGAATTTTGTCATCACTATTTTACTGAGAAATTCTATATCTTCAAAGCCCTATCATTTCAGTGATATATGATACTAATAAAGCATCATGATGACCATGATGATGTATATGTGAGTCATAATATATCATCACAATGGTATCTCTGAAATGATTTATCAGGATACTACATCACTATGGTGGCGTTGCATTGATGTTAAAGTACCCGCAAGGATATATCCCTCACACCTAAAATCCTTATTTTAATAATAAATGTCTTATTTTTATGCATTTATTTTTATGAGAAATGAACTATTATATCAGGTTGGAGGAAAAATAATACAAGAAATTCAAATTTCAAATTGCATATTTTACTTCCCTGAAAATCGTTCTAATTATATAAAGAAAGATTTAAGCACAGTGATCACATGAACTATTCAATTATTCCTGAGAATAGTTTACCCTCATAATTTAATTAAGTATAAAAAGTAAAATGTTTTTCTCAGTCTTTTAATTTTATTTGTTCCTCCATCAGTAGACTAAACATATTCATTTACAAATGATTATGTAAACATAATAATTTATGTTCAAATAGGTCCTTGATCATCATCAAAAAAAGTCGTACCTGAAGAATGTATGACTGAAATTAAATTATTTTCCCCAACTGATAAGTGGATGTAATTCTCTGAAACCTAACAAAACAAAAAATTTACATTACTCAATTTAGACCATATTAGTACCTAATTCAGTAGCAATAAATTTGCATTGCTGAAATCAATGCTGTTCTCACAGTTTAGTGGTGGGTGTTCATGTTCTAGTGGTGCATGAAACTTTACCCTTTCCTGGAATGTTATGACAGAGCATATAAAGATTTCCTTCCATCTGTGAAAATGATGTACTAGGTGGTGTACATTTCTGGCATTTGAGGGGTTTGGATAAAATAGTAACTATAAGAATTTTGTATTAAGTGATTGCAGACAGTACCAGGTTATTCAATAAGGAAATGTGCCAGGCTAGACTGATTAATTAGAGATAGAAGGAACTGTTATACTTAAACATATATTAATCTCTTGGATCTAGAGGATAAACATAATGGAAGACCAAGCATAGAAACTATATTTCATCCAGCTAAAACTGCCAGTCATTCCTCCTGGATAGAACACAATAAGCCCTACATTTTGCAGCACTAGCAGCGATCCACTATGCAATGGACACTGTAGATGAAAGACTGGGATTGAGAAGAGATGTAGAGCAGAAGTAAACCACACGAACAGTGGGGTCAGATTACTTTGAGTCCCTTTCAACTCACCCCTACAATGCTGTAAAGGATTCCTGCAAACAGCTGACAGAAGATGGAAAAAGACCAAGCTTGTTTTAAGGAGGGGTTGGACGAGTACATGAGCTTAAGCTGAAACTACACCATTCACATTAGAGTGTCACTAGGGGGTGGCCTGAGCGAAGACAGGAGCAATCTTCCTATGAGCAGAGATTTTCAGAGAGCTGCTGGTCATCTCCTCCATTTGGAAAGATAGTCACTCGAGGTAGAGATAGACTTAGATTTTTAGGCAGTGTCAATGTCTTGGCTTATTATATAGGAGAACAAAACTTAGGAGACCAGAGGACAAGCCATGCCAGTGGGCATAATGCATTGGTTATAAAGCATGAGAATCTTTTTTGTACCTTAGTACCCAAAGACAGCATTTGGTAAACAGAAGCATTTTAGAATAAACAAATGAAAAAAACAAAAACAAATAGACACAATGATTCATCTAGAATGTGTCAGCCAGTATCTGACATCATTATTTGTATAGTAGGCATATTGAAATTTAGGTGAACTATCAGAAATTGAGGTTAAGCTTGGGTCCATCCATTTGGGTGATAAGGTCTCCCAAATTAATAATTCATTCAAATATTTTCATACTACAGTGCACATTCTGCTGGGTTTTTTTTAACTTCTTAAAAAATTTATTTATTTATTTTGATTCATTGTACACAAATGGGGTACAACTTGTTTCTCTGGTTGTACACAAAGTAGAGTCACACCATTTATGTAATCATGCATGTACATAGGGTAATGATGTTTGTCTCATTCTGTTATTTTTCCTTCCCCACCTCACCCTCCCCACCCCTCTTTTTCCTCTATACAATCTGTCCTTCCTCTATTCTTGCCTCCCTTCCACCCCCCTTTATGTATCATCATCCACTTATCAGAGAGATATCTTGGTCTTTGTTTTTTGATTGGGTTATTTCACTTAGCATGCTATTCTCCAACTCCATTTATTTAACTGCAAATGCCATAAAATTGTACTTCTTTATACCTGGGCAATATTTCATTGTGTATATATACCACGGTTTCTTTTCTTTTTCTTTTTTTCTTGTTAATATGTTTTTTAAATTTATTTTTATTGTAAACAAATGGGGTACATCTTGTCTCTCTGTACATGAAGTAGAGGTATACCATTTGTGTAATCATAGAGAGTAATGGTTTCATTCATTCTTTTATTTTTTTCCTTCCCCCCACCTCTCCCACCCCTCTTTTCCCTCTATACAGTCCCTCCTTCCTCCATTCTTGCCTTCCTCCCACCCTCCATTATGTATCATCATCTGCTTATCAGCAAGATCATTCATCCTCAGTTTTTTGAGATTGGCTTATCTCACTTAGCATGATATTCTCCAATTTCATCCATTTGCCTGCAAATGCCATAATTTTATTATTCTTTATGGCTGAGTAATATTCCAGTGTATACATATATACCACAGTTTCTTTATCCATTCATCAATTGAAGGGCATCTAGATTGGTTCCACAATCTGGCTACGGTGAATTGAGCAGCTATGAACATTGAAGTGGCTGCTCTGCTGTTGTTAATGACCAACATTGGTCCCTAATATGCTGCCATACTTTGAGGAAATCAACAAATGGATGTAAAGATCATTGTGTCAGACCCACTCTTTCTTAGAAAAAGCAAGACTTTATCCTGATGGAAATTGCCATAATTCTCATACTTTTTAGGATTTGTTCCATTTTTTTTGTTGTTGTTCTTTCGAATTATAGAGACTAATCCAACACCATTATCTGAGAGTTTTTAAAGTAACTAAACTACTGGCATAGAATTTGAAATAACAGTCCTCAGACGGAGGCCATGGGACTGTGACCACAAGAATACAGATTTTACCACATACTGCATCATTTGGAAACTTCTTCATGATAAACAGGATAGACTCACATGAATGAGTGCCAACTTGGAAGTATGTTTCTGAGAGAATGGGTTCCCGTTCTTTATTATGTAGGATGTCTCAACCATCACAACAAGATGCTCTTTGCTTTATGTGTAGACATGTGAGTATTAGTGCAAATATCAAGGAGTCAAAGTAGATGTGCCTTTGCTAACAACGACTTCCTTTGAGAGGATGTACAGTTCAGGCCTTATGGGGATGAAGTTCAGAACAGGGGTTTTAGCACGGACCCATGTGTTATTCCTTGATGATTTCATGACCTGTTTTACTTTGCCTCCCTCCTTCCACCCTTGTCTTTCTTTCCTTCTTTCTTTTTTCTTTCTTCTCTCACACCTCTTCTTTCCCTCCCTTTCCTCTCTTCCTTCTTCTTTCTCCTCATCCTTTTGCTTCTCCTAAATTATCTTCTCTTCTTTCTTCTTCTGCTCATTGTTCTCCTTCCTCTCCACCTCATCTTTCTCCTCCTCTTCATCGTCATTCTCTTCTCTCCCTCTTTCTTCAATTCCTTCTACATTGATAATGTCATGGAAGCTAGCAGTTTACATCATTCAGTAATGAAGCTTGAAGTCCTTTATCAACCAAACCATATGGACTAGAAAGGCATAAGCCAAATGGGAAGGTACTCTTGCATGGGTATGAGGGAAAAGATTATGACTATCAGGCCCCCATAGCCAAGTGTACTAGTGGGAGAGAAGAGTGTTTCTACCGATCCTTCTCTTATAAATCGTAACATAGTAAAATTCTAATCAAAATTGTTACATACTAAAATTTGGTTTCAGCTTAGCCCCGTAAAAATGAACTTAATGTGCCTTGTGAGTGAATTTTAGAGGTAGAATGCAAGGTGTATGTCTGATGTTCCACTGAGACCTTCTTCAGGTCATTTCATTCATTCTTTAGTTATCTACTTATTCTTTTCTTTGTTGGGATAATATTTCTCCAGAGAAAATCAGCCAAATTATTCTGGATAATAAC
Source organism: Sciurus vulgaris (assembly GCF_902686455.1). NCBI lineage: Eukaryota > Metazoa > Chordata > Mammalia > Rodentia > Sciuridae > Sciurus > Sciurus vulgaris. Next base: position 120,416,834 of record NC_136469.1, on the reverse strand, counting down.
TTCTCTGTAAGGATCAAGACTGTGACTTACTAAGTCTCCATGTGCAGCCAATTCTATAGTGCTGGTAATAGTTCGCATATCTTGTCTCAACCAAGATGGTATCTGATTAGCTATCTTCTCCTACCCTATCCTGGCTTTCCTTAATTTCTTCCTTAAAGACAGAAGGTCTTGATATAGGAAATAGCAATTGATTCTGTGCTTGTAAGATTCATGTCATCTCCATATTAAAATATGAAGTATTGGTTATCATACCTTTTTTATCTCGTTCTTCATTCATTTAGTTGTACATTCTTATAACAAATATTTGCTGGACACTTCTCTCTGCCAGTTACACTTTAAGGATTAAATAGAAATCAAGTATTATGGTTTGTTCTTAGTCTGGAATGTTCTTGAAAAGCTCATGTGATAAGGTGTGGTGCCCAATGCAGCAAAATTCAAAGGTGGGGTTTTTGGAAATTGATCGTATTATGAGGGTTCTGACCTCATCCTTGAACTAACTGATTCCTAATTGATGACGTTATTGGGACATGAACTGTAGAGATAGGGTCTAGTTGGAGGTAGTGAGTTATTGAGGAAGTGCTCTAGAAGTTTAAGTCTTATGCCAAATCCATTCCTCCCTCTCAGCTTTCTAGCTTAATAAGCCAAGGATCTTTCCATTGCCACGTACTTCTGACATGATGTTCTGTCTCACCTCACTCCCAAGTCATCAGAGCCAGTCAAGCATGGACTGAAATCTCTGAAACTGTGAGCCAAAATAAATCTTTACTTCCTTAAGTTAATTCTCTCAGGTATTTTGTCATACTGAAGAAAGTTAAGTAAAATACCAAAGAAGTCCAAAACAAGTATCATAGAGCTTAATACTCTTAGAAAAGAGAGCAACAGATACACAAAAGCAGTTGTGGTAGGCCTTATGAAGTAAATTAAATAAATCAGTATAAAATGTCAAGAGTTCTTTGGGAATGAATAATCCAGTTAACAGATCCAGTAATTCTGAAAGTGTTTAAATGACTGCAATCTTTTCACATGTGAGAAATAATAAATTTTCCCTATTGGTCGATTGCTTGAGGGAAAGAGAAAAAAGAAAGAAAAATTAGATATATATAATATATTTACATGGTAAGTAAATAATAGATGGCTTTTAATGCTATTTATTAAATATAAAATGTTTTTTTAAATATGAGAATTATTATAAAATTATTGTTATAAATAAATTTTATCTATAAAAATCAAAAATTAGTGTTAATATTCTATTTTTACTTAGACAATGGATTAGTAGAGTGAACATACATTTGTGCACACTGCATAAATATGATCCTTAGAATAATTTCAGAAGATTTAGTTTGGCCTTTGTCCTGATTAAAATCTCCGAAATACATCATTGCTTTCCAAATGAACTAACATCAATAAAATATAGAAAGAAGCACGTTTCAAGAGTGTCATGATGTGTTTGCTTTTGGACACTTGTACTTGCAAATTTTCTATTTGGAAATATATAGCAAACTTTTACAAATACAGGTGTGTATGTCAAGACAGTCTCAGATACCTATAATTATTGTCAAAATTAGCAAGGTTAGTTTATGTATGTAGATAGAACATAAAAATTATTTTACAGTAGGGACAATGGAATTTATAAAATCAAACAAATGCTCTATTGAGAATTTTGTCTTCATACGAGTACAGGAGTATTCTAGAACTTTGTGCAAGTTTTAATGTACTCAAACATATGTTTGAAAAGGTTGTTAGTATTTAAGCAACTTTAAACAAAACAACTAAAAGCAGAGAAACTGAAAAGGAAGATTCTGGAAGTATATTTTTATACATATGCTGCATGCATCTGTGCAAACAGTGGGCAATAAACAATGTCTTTTAATAGAAACTAATGACAGCAGCTTAGTCTAGAAGGCCAAAACCCTCATGCTGAACATGTGGCCTTTGTGTACATCACATTAAATAATTCTGAAATATTTATTCAATCCACAGCCAATCATTGAACATCTAACTTAAGATTGAGAACTTTCCTTCAGGAAAACTTTTAGATTTTAATGGTAAGTAAAGAAACGTGTAAATTAAGTTCATGAGTAGAATGTATAGGGATTGCTTTTGGTGTATTAAGATCAATTTTAAAATATTAATTAAAAATAAATAAGGGTAAATTAAATGAACTAAAGTAAACAAATAAGAGAACACATGTTATTCCATTAGAAAATAAGGTGACCTTATTAATGAAATATTTGGGGAGCTTTTTGTTAAAATCACAAGTGATAGAAGTTGATTTAGCACATCTGTAAAAATGTAACTGACATTTATTTTTTCAAATCATTGCACATGTGATGTCTCATATCTTGCCTTCCATTTTGGGACTTTAAACATTTGTAGATGAAAACACCATCAAAAATAATGATTAAGTGTCTAACTGCATATGCTTTGAAAATAAAACAATTCCATATTTCTAAAATTTTCATCTTATTTCATCTTTGAACATATCATCCTTACATAAACTTTGTATCTCAGAATAATTTATAGACACTTGATACTTTTTTTTTGCTGGAAATTAACTTAAAAAAGTAACTTGCCCAACTTAATAATTTAATGACTTTTATTACTGTAGTATTAGCATCAAAATTGAAAGCATAGGATTTAAATTTTAAGAGACTAATTTTTTAGTATCTATGTATTAAGATATGCCAATGATAGTATTATATCATACTCTGATGTGGCCCAGAATTTATATAAAGAGAATAGGTGAGAACCTCAAGGTCGAAAGTCAGGTGTTAATAGGGACAGAGATTTTCAAAGCTATCTTAGCTTTTCACTTTTATCTCCAGATGTCTCATACTTTTAAAGAGAGAAAAAAATGACAAAAAGACAGTATTTATTTTAGAGTTTATAGAAATTAACTATCATTTTATTGTTGGTGCTATTTATAGTTAGTTATATCTTATATAAATTAAAGGTGGTATAGAGTTTATTTTTATATTATAAAAAACTATTATATTTCCATGTATGGACAACATGAATATATATAGATATAGGCATCTATGGTTTTATTTTTGTAAGTAGAGTTTTGATTTATATGAATTATTCATTTAAAACTAAATAATGGAGGATTATATCTTATGTACAAGAATATGAAGCCACATCCAGAAATGGCTGATGGGAAAATATAAAAATAGAATTTCAAGCTGAGCATAGCATCACATTTGAATATCAAACAAATAAATTGACATTGCTATACAAATTACAGTGAGTCTAAATTGCTTTACTGAGTATAGATGACACTGTCACCTGGGTAACAAGCTTATAATTTATACATAAAGAATTTACATCAGATTTAAAAATCTTTATTTCTAAAAATTCCTGGTTGTGCAAAGGAAAATAATAAAGTTAATTATTTAATTTGAAACATACTACCACAGAATATCACATATGTTTATGTGTCTTTGTGTATACATGTGTACATTGAGGTTATTTCTGCAATTTCAATTCAAAAATAATAAATATAGCTATTTAGAAATGGTTTTAGAAATGCTCAACCTGTAAGTTTCTTTCTTGAAGGACAATCAGTGACTATTTTGCCAGGTAGTAACTGAAACCTGGTAACCTGTATTTTTCCAATTAAAGTCATATATCAGTTTCTTTTTAAGAAAAAAGAAACATGGAAATCCATGATTTAACATTTTTTAAGAAATAAATTTTCTATTCATGCAGTAATCCTTATAGCAATAGTGAAGGTTACATTTTCACCTATAGAAATATAGCATCAATAGTTAATCATATCCTAATCCCCTGTCATAAAACTTTGTAAAAAGTATTTTACTTTGAAAATTGTAAGTAGTGAGAGAATGCCAGTATTATGGTATGAAGCTGTAACTTAAAGAGGAGGTAAATAGAGAAGACACAGTACTTGAGAGAATATAACAAAATAAAATAAAATAAAATAAAATAAAATAAATTTGGAGTTACTATAATTAAAATGGCATTGTATTTGGAATATATTTCCAATTACATATTGATGATTCTCCCTTGTGTACTAAGGAAAAAAATCCTTCATGAACAAAATTTCTCATAATTTTTATAAGGGAATTTGGTAAATAGGAGTTTTCTTGCATATGACTTTCAAAACAGACATTATTTCTGTACAATAATGTGTTAAGTAGCTACAAGTTTTCTTTCATAATAAAATCCTCTTAGTTTGAGGACTTTTGATGCTTACATGTAACATTTCTTATTAGCACCAGAAATCTCAAAGTAGGTGAAGCCTCTCATGGAGTGAGTTGTGAGGTGTTCACTTTAGGATAACTTTGTGCCTAAATTCAGGTTCTCTAATCCCCAAATGTGTCCTTCAAGAAAAAGTGACAGTAATATTTTCAAGAAAAATATTCTGGGACTTGCTAAACAGTTATTTTTTTTTCGCCAAACTAGGTATTTATTTACATGTTAACAGTGAAAATTTTTCTGTAATTTGCATATAAGGAAGTAAATATGAAAGTGATAAATACCTCTGAATCACAAAATATGCTTTTCATGTTGAATTTGAACTGTGACATTTCTTAAAGTCTTCTGTTAAACTGTTATGCAATAACAACTATCTCATACTTCTATATTGGCAAAATCAAATTGAAAAAGAAAATTGTATTCCAGGTCATTAATTTATTCAAAATATATACTTGATTTAAAAGAATTATTCTTCACAAAGTCAGCCAATTTGGGATTTTAATTATAAATAATGGCCATGTTGTCTAAAATTTCCTCCTAAACTCACTTTTTGTTTTTGTTTTTCTTTCTTTCTTTCCTTTTTTTTTTTTTTTTTTTTTTTTTTTTGTGTGTGTGTGTAAGCACTAAGTGTATTGGAGTTAAAATATATTAAATCACAGTTTGGTTTAGAATGAATTATAATAATTTTTAGAAAATGCATTTTACCACTTTTGGCATATTGTTTCTGCTTTAATCCTTGGCCTTAATTTTTGTCCTTGAATTCTGCATCACAAAGTTGAGAGGATGTAGACAGTGATTAATATAATCTGGATTCTAATTCCTCCCGGATAGTACTGCTTCTGACTCATTATATTAACTCTTCTCAGAAACATGTAGGTGATTATTTTCTTCCACGAATGAAGTCAAGGTCAATGAAAACCTCATACATGCATGAATATTATTTCTGAAATATTACACACTTCCACAGCATACAACTTTTGTTTCATCTAGAAAATATAATAGAGAGAATCCATAGCAGTCACAGGAATTTTAATTTTATAAAAAGAATAATTAGTCAGAGGGAATAGCTATAACTCCTTTTCTGTAGTAAAAATTTCAGGCCAAGTATGGCATTAAGTAGAATCATGAACATTATTCCTTTCACCTTAAATGCTTATTCTTTGATATTCAATTTCACAAAAGTTATGAAAGTAGAATATGTTACCTTTAGAATATAAATACTAGTAGGCAGTGGGAAATCTATGATAAATATTGTGTTTTTATGATGGGAGAATTTAACATTGTAGCTTTAGAATTATTATACAAAATAAATATAATATATTTCAGTTTACAAGATGTTTACCCAGAACTCTTTTAAAATCCAAGTTGCATATTAAAAGACTCTTTAAGAAAAAGACATCAATAAAGTTGATTTTGCTTCACAACTTAATGCTTATAATTAATAGAATTTATCATTTATAATTCATAGAATTTTGATTTCTGTTACTAGAAGCAATGTATTAAGTAGCATGCACTATTCTAAATATTTTTAGATATCTGGGATAATTACACTTTCCAAGCATTCTTTAAGTAGGAAATACTTTTCTCTGTTTTACATTTGAAGAAATTGAAACAAAAGTAATTTGTTTAAATTCACATGGTTTTTACATGGTTTATAGCCAAGTCCACATACTTCACTATTCTTCCTTGTACTTGATCTTCCTGTTTATGTAGGTATTCTTGTGTTTAAAGTGCTCAAAATTGTGATATTTGACAAATATTTGAGAATCATCCTTAGTGACAATCATCAGAATTTGAACCTCTTTATCTTCTTTTATCCAGTCAGGGATTAATGTAAATAATTAGAGAAATGTTTTTCTTTGAATGGTAATTTGATTTAATGTCATATGTCCTTTTACACACCATTAAAAAAAGTTTCAACAATTATATTACCAATCATTTTCATACAGATATCAATTGTATAATGTACAGAAAATGATAAAATTGAATTTGCAAAAATATACTTAATATAATTAAGCTTCATAACAATAAATACTATCTGTATATCTGTATGTATAAATTATTACATTAACTTGCTAGTTTTGTTACTGGTGATTCATATACTCTTGATATTTGGGAACTATTGTTCAACAGTTAAAAAAATCAAATACTTTGCATCTTGAAGGTTTAGAGGGTTATTCGACTATTCGATTTTTTTGAGCACAATTCTTTTTCACAAGTATTTACTCAGAATTTTTGTGCTCCATTAACAACACAGAGACTAAGTACATTTTTTATGATCCCAGAGAGAATTTTCCATGTTGTTAAAGCATTATTTTAAATATTGTGTTAGATTATTCTTCTCAGAATCTGGAGATAGCATTTGCCATATTTGTATTTGAATGAACAAAAATGAAAAATAATTTGTAGAAAAAAGTCACTTTTGTTTAAAGATGTGGCAAAAAAATCAGAAACATCTCACAGTAAGAAATAGGACTGGAAAGCTTTTTGAGAATATATTTTGTTCGAAATTGTGATGTGTCAGAAAATTCAGGATATATAACAACAAATTAAGGGCAACAGAGGTGTTATTAATACAGTATATACAACAACAAATTAAGGGCAACAGAGGTTTTATTAATAAAATACACATATAACTATCATTTTTCCCCTCTCAGTGTTACAGTCTTTAAACATTTCTATCATAGTGATCAATTTCAAGAATTGATTATCTTATCACTTTGGCGAGTTAGGACTCAGACTTTTATATTTTTATCAAATTTCAAAACAATAGGAGTAAACGTTTTTGTAACTTATTAATTCAAAATATATTTGATGTGTTTGATGTGGTCACAATTTCATTCAATATAGCTTTCAATACTAGTTTTTCTGTTTTGCTCAAAATTATAGTTGGGCTCAAAATTCATCATTCTTAACAACAATAAGATGAATGACAGATTTTTCAAGTAGAGATTAATGAGCACCTGGAAATCCATAGTAGTTACTATGAAATCCAGAAATTCTTGAGTATTTCTTTTTATTTTTCTAAAGTTATTATGATAAATGTATGTGATTCTTGTGTCATGTGTATTTGACTCTTTTGTAGGCTATCACTGAAAATAACAGTGAGGTTTTCTTTTGTGTGTGTGTGTGTGTGTGTGTGTTGTGTTTATATGTGTGTTTGTAATCACATGATATCATCCTGAATAAATCATAAAAGTATTAAAAGTTTATTTCTAAATATGTAATTTAATTAATATTACAATAAAAGTTTTTCTACCTAAGCATCTAGGAAATATGCTTTTTTAAAGTTAGAAAACCATATGCAGATGTTAAGAATTATATATCAAGAGGAAAAGGGTAATATTAAAATATTATAATGTATCATATGTATTTACTATGATATACATGTTCATATATGTCAAATTAGGTATTATATTAGGTTGACAAATTTCAAAATTAGAGTGTTTATTAATTATTGTTGGATCAATGCTTTTCTACACATTAAAATACAAATTATTTATTTTACAACTTTTCATTACTCTTTTTCTTCAAAAAGTCACCTCTAAACATTTGTCAGCATAAGTCTTTCTCCTTAAAGTTACTGGCAATATTTCAGCATAAGAATATGCAAAGGACATATCTTAAAAAAAAAGAATCGGAAACATTTTTGAAGTAATGACCTTTGATTGAACTTTATGTTAAACTGATCAAAGATGATATTTAAAATGAAGTCCTCATGAATCCTAAACAATAGTTTTGAGATTGAAGTTTAATTTCTTCATATTCCTTTATATATTTAATTTCAGTTATCTATTGCAAATCTGACTTAGAGAAGATAGAAATATATTGAGATTCAACTAAAAATTTTCCTGACCTAAGACAAATAGATTTTATTTTAATAACATGAATTCAAGGCAAATAGAGTAGATATTACTGTTATAGGAAAAGCTGCAGAATTAATATGTTTTGCAAGCCTAAAAAATGACTTACAAAGGCAATAGACTTGCTAAAACTCACATTACTATTCTGTTAAGCATTGTTGGAAAGGTAAAAGTAGAAGGAGACAATCCATTTTAAATTAATGTATATTATCTTGTGTTCCTATGCATTTCAGAATCAATGCATTAGTCAAGCACAGTGGAGGAGAATGAAAAAAATAATTTAAATCTAAAAAATTAGAGAAAATAATAATGATGGGGGCTGAAAATTATTTTGTATATAAATAATTTTAAATGTATACACTATATTGAGATCTGTTTTTCTTTCCCTGATAAATAAAAAAGCCAAAGTAAATTACATCTTTCAGTCCAAAAAAAAGTCTCACATTTACTTAATGGTACTTGATATATGACAGCAATATCCACATGATGCAGCTGGTAAATTCTGAGGACAAAAACATGGAAACAGGGAAAACTGGCAAGTAAAACATGAATAAATTTGGGGATGCTAAATGTCAAATAAATAGAAAGAATGTTCTGAGAAGTGTAAAAGAGAAATGAAGTAGAGGAAAATGACTCAGGCCATGAAGAAGAAAGAGACAGGCATGTTGCTTTAATTAATTGAACATGCCCTGTCAAATACTAAAGAGTGATAATGTTTTTCACTCTTATTTTCCAATACCACAAAAACTTGCTTTTTCATATATTATGGAAAGATAACCAATTCAGATTAAGTAGCTTAAAGTAGCAAATATTATTTTCTTTTTGTGATTTTTTCTAATTAATTACACATGATAATAGAATGCATTTTGACATATTATATTATACACTATGGAATTTAACTTCTAATTATTCCGTTTGTACGTGAATTATAATTACATTGGTTGGGTAATCATACATGCACATAAGAAAGTGATGTCTGATTAATTCCACAGTCTTTCCTATTCCCATTCCCCCTCCCTTCCCTTCATTTTCTTTTTCCTAACCCAAACTACTTCTATTCTTCCCTAACTCACTCCTTATTGTGAATTTCATCCACATATTAGAGAAAACATTTGGCCTTTGTTTTTTGGGGATTGTCTTATATATATACAAATTATGGCATTTGCTGGTAAATGGATGGAACTAGAGAATATCATGCTAAGTAAAAATGACAAATATTTGATTGTGGTCAGGGACTCTGTGGGTCAGGACAACGAGGCACTCTGGAGCACCCTTCTCTGGGGACCTCATACTCATGTAGTCTGCTGAGAGTTGATCCTGCTTGTTTTATGCTGTAGAGAACTGAGTTCAGTGATCTTTCCTGGTGATGAAGTAGGCTGACATTGTATCCTTTGCTACTTTTCAAGGTTTTACAAATGTTTATTTTCACATGTATCTCATTCTCTAGTCTGAGAGTTTCTGGAAATGAAGACTAGGTCTTGTTCATTTTTTTTTTTTTTTTTCAATTTTCAGAGACAAAATAAACTGTGAAATAAAAGGCATACAAGGACCAGGCTCAAAGAAAATGTAATGGCCCAAATTGACCATGATGCATGGTAAACTACATTGATCTTGATGTTGGGAAATGTGTAAGAGAGATTTTTCTTCACTTTTTTGCCCATCAATGAAAGTGCCTTGAGGATGAACATACTTGGTGTCAACTTCTATTTGACAGTATCTGGGCAGAACAACTAATGACATATACAAATACTGAAATACTTCCTTGGTCCTGGGTGGTAAAAATCACATAATTCATAACCAAAAAAGTGAAATGACATTAAATAAATATAAATATGAGTGTAAAAACTTATTTGCTTACAAAAGGACACTTCGTTTATACTACAGAATGCAGTAAAGCATACAGTTTTCTTATGAGATGGCACTGCTTCTCAGAATGGGTGAGAAGCTACCTGGTGATTTTACTGTAGCTTTAATAAATGAGACGTAAGAACAAAAGGACCATAAAATCCTGCAAAAGGGAGTTTGATATGTGAACAGACATGCCTGAAAATGAGCATCTCTACATACATATTCTATTAGTAGTTTTAAAATTACTTTTATGACACTATGTGCTAAGAAACAGAGTGACAACATCAAGGCTAAAAGTTCTATTTTCCCACAGAATACAGTAGGATATAAGGAGTAGTGAGGGTCATATAAGACACTGTAGTAAACTTTAGCACACTAAGGTCAAAGCTATTTATAGGTAGCCTGATGTTCGCATTAGGGAAAAAAATGAATTTTTTTCAGTTTTGTTGTATCTTTCTTTTGATTGTTTTGAATTATTTATTCATAGTAAATAAACTAATTTTGAAATATTCTTAAAGTATTATTTTAAAGTGTGTGTGTGTGTGTGCATGTGTGTGTGTGAGAGAAAGAGAGAAAGAGAGAGAGAGAGAGAGAAAGAGAGAGAGAGAGAGCGCGCCTGGGACACAGAGACAGAGAGAGAGGGAGAGAATACCATCTCCTATAGTCATTGTTCAATAATCATGTGCTGTTTATGCAAACTATTATGTAGTGTGTTTTAGTAATTCTCTAAGTTAAAGTAAACATAAAATACTAATTTAGAAATAATTCATCATCCCATTTGTTTTCCTAGAGCAATAATTTTTATACTATTTATCCTTTTTTAAAAAAAATTGAAATTAGAAAAAGAAATTATAAAATGGACATGAAAAAGGAAAGGTCATATAGCACCTCTGATATGTGTAAAGGGCTTTCACTGAGCTGTAAGAAAAGCAGTCTGTAGTGTTGCTACAAATGTCTTTTTAAAAGGTGGCTGACACTGTCAGGTGCAATAGTAGAAAAATCTATGTAATCTTGTTTGATGTTGAATCCAAGGGCAAAATACTGACTTCTTTGCCCTGAGCAGGCCTGTTATGTGAATAGGAGGCTTCTATTTCTAGGTTTATCCCTAAGGGAGTTTTTAAGAGAATACTCGAAGATGAGAAATAAAACAATCTACCTAAATGAAGAAATTAAAAATGATATGCTCTTCATGTGGTTCTTGATATGGGAAATTAAAATTCATTAGAAGTAAATTTCTAAGTTATCACTTAGAAAATTTAAATGGAGTTGGAAAATGAAAAACTATTGTGGAAGTCTAGAATGTAACACAAAATTAAGACCTTAAGAGATTGATATGTGAAGTTCTTATGAAGTTCATAACTTCTGAGTAAAACAAGTGGTCAGAACTTGTCATTGATTAGCTAAACATAAGAGCAAGCTGGATCAAAATAAGAATGAAAGACAAGTAAGCTTAAGAAAGGAAGTTATTGTTATCTTTAATTATGTGAATCAGATATATTAATAGGCAATTTTATGAAATGCATTTTTAACAACAGAATTTTAAATATTTGATATAAATATATGACATCACTCTATCAAGTTTTCAAATCACAAGAATGATGGTTCTGGACATTAAAAAAAGGGTAAGGATGTATTTGTGCAATTTATTAGACTCCTACTATGAAACTCAAATTATTTTCTTATCATTCTTCATTGTCCTCTGAGGCAATATCTATATATAAATATCTATAAAATTTGAAAAAACATACTTAAATTATAATATAAAGGCAAAGGCAAATGATCAATGTAGACAACCATAAAAAAGTATCAAGGTTCTGAAGCGATTACTTCACAGTGTCAAAATACAGTCTGTTCAATAAATAATACAACAAATGTGAAATCCACAATGTCAACTAGAGTTGGAGGCTGGGGATGCTACAGACTGACATTACTGTAATTAAGGAAGGAAAAAAATAGAAACATTTCAGGACATAACAAAGTACACCATCTGGGCTTGCCAACTATAAATATTAAATATGAAAAAGGAAAGGACAAACAAAGCTAATATAAGCATCGAGTCATTTTGCAAATTCATAAAGAATCAAAGGAAATCAAAGAATCATTATAGCCTCTAAATGCTTCTAAGGGTAATTTGTTGATAAAAGGAGTTGGCATCACTTCATAATTTACAAAGGAAGATAGAAGACAGATGTCAGAAGCAGATGTACACTTCCCAGAAAGGGTTAGAAGGAATGCTGAAACAAATCAGGATCATTTGCAAAATAGAGATCAAATCAACTGGAAAAATTAAAGACCGAAAAAGCCTTAGATTCTCAGAGTTGACTTAATCATCCTATCATATTGACTTAATCATCCTATCATATTGATACCAACCTCTGGGTCATAGCCTCTCAAATTTGGAAGTGGTTTAAATTGAATAGATAAGTTATTCACATCCCACTACACGCATAGCACCATGCTCGATCTGGAAAGCATATTGAAATTAGAGAAGACAAATAACACCAGAGACTGCAAAACAATAAAATTTACAAAGTGAACAGGTGTTCATACAAGTCACCTGATGAATTCTTCATAAGATGGTGAAAAACAACTGATTCTTTTATCCATCTCTCACCAATCAATTCAGTCCTCCATCTACCATTCATTCACCTACAAATATTTGAGAGCTCAATTTAACTACAGCCTCAGACACTATATATTTGAGTGTTTTGTAGAGGTTAAACACAGAGATATGATGAAAAGATAATTAATTTCAGATAAGAACTATTTATCATATTTGAGCTAATATCTAAGGCATTCTTTATATGCATGAATGCAAGTTTTACTTGTCTAATTATTTCCTGAAAACCAAAAAGTACATGAGAGTAATAGGTACTCTCTGTTTCACTCAACTAAGTAAAATTCTTATATATATATATATATATATATATATATATATGCGTGTGTGTGTATATGAGTATGAATAATACACCTTTACACATATCTATGCACATATACCTATATGTATAAAATATATTTGTGTGTGCAAGTGTGTAATGTAACTTTAACTGAAAAATATTTAGGCTTAGACTGAATAACAGAATTGAATGTACATGTGACATAGATGAAAACGACTTTCAGATGAAAAAGTGTCTGAGACTCAGATGCACCTATAGAATCTAAGATTAATCCTATTAATAAAATAATAATAATCTCTATATTTATAGAATTATTTTGTTTCTGTACCTATTATCTTCTACCACTTACTTAGAGAAATAAATTGTAAGACTGAGAAAGACTGTAACAACTGGCAGTATTGATCACACATGCCCTTTCTCCTTTTTATTGGCCCTAATGATTTGTATCTTTTAGGACCAGCTGTTCAAGTCCAATCTATTCCATGTAGCTCTTTTCTAGAAAGATGAGTTCAAACAGCTTCTCTGCTCTTTGAACTTTCAAAATATTTAATGTCAATTTAGTACTCCATAAACTACCACTGATAAAAGCATTTAAAGAATGCACTGTGTTGAATAAAGCAGTTTATTCAACTTAGTGATTTTGATTTTACATTGTTCTCTAACTTATTTTTTAGTAGGCAGAGGTTTATTTGAAGCATGTTTCAAACTATACTGAATGGAAGTCCAAACTACTGTGTATTACAAATTTACATAATCTATATGTAGAAACTCTTTTCAAATGCCTGGTTTTATTGACCTAATACTACTTCAGGAATATTGAATTAGTTTAACTACAGAGTTAAAAATAAATGAGTTCAGCCATGGCAAGTCATGTGTTATGCTTTTAGGGACTTTCCACAGAATGACCCATGCCAGTTCTGGCAAGTACAAAATGTTCACCCTAAAACAAGCAGCTGAAAATAGAAAGGCTTAGTGTAAATCCTTGTTAATATGCACTATCTGTAATATGTGTGTGCTCACATCATGTTTGGCCAAAGACAACTCTGGTTTATACTTATACTCTTTGTATGATTATTAATGGTACCTCCTTGCATTTTCCATAATACCCCACATTGGATGATAAATTATATATGCCTCCAATCTCCTAAAATTTGATGTTTATATTGTATTGAATTATACAAACAAAATAACTTACATATTACATTCTTTCCTTTTCTGATTCTATTTCTCCTTCTGTCTGTCCACATTTTTACCTGCAGTATATACATGTGCACATATTCAGGCATATAAAACACATGTGCATACACATGTACAACGATATGCATTCACACACTAATTGACCTTTCTTTACAACAAAATAGTTGATCAGTGTTGTTTGGCTCAGGAGTGGCATAGTTGGGATCTAGTTTTTTTCTGTAATAGTAAATAGTCAAAATGTTAAAACATATTTTATGCCTGCAGCTAAAATATATGATTTAAAATGAAAGCGACTTCCGCATCAGAGAGGCAAGACCCAGAGACAGACACCAGACCTAGACCCCAGTTCAGCCAGGTGAGACTTCCGTCACTGGGAATCCCAACCCAGAGAACCAGGACCATCCCAGCCCAGCTCCAGCCCATGCTGCAGTTGACCATCTGTCAACATGTGGAGGCACCTCTGCCCACTAGCAAGGATTATATCCCAACTGCAAGCCACCATCCCTAGAGGGGCAGAACCCTTCTTGGATCACTGCATTATCAAGTTCCTACCAGGCATCAGGCTACTGAAGACTAGGAGGTTTGAACAGTACTGTACAGTTTTATTGTAAATTTTTTATTAGGTAGGAATATTACAATTATTCCTATTATACTTACTATTATTCCTACTTTTCTTTTATTAATATTTTTATCATTCTATTTTCCTCTTATTTATCTGTCTCCTTGGAGACTCTTTCTCCCTTTTCAAATACTAACAACCAATTTCTTTTAATTCTGCTTTCACTACTCCTATGACATAGTACCTCTATAGATGCACTTCTTATCTCATTAATGTTATATCCTATACCCCTCCCCATCCTCTTTGTCCACCATTAGAAATTGTGGTCCTTATTGCAAATCTATTGCCTAAACTGTAGATAATAATCTCTGTTTATTAAGACAATATGGTTAATATCTTAAAAGAGACTATTTGAGTTAAGGATGCATATTGTTTGTATGGTGTGCTGCTAATATTGATCTCACAGTTCAAGGTGAGGAATTGGAAACCTGCAGGGACACTATAAGTTTATAGGGGGGAAACTGCAATACCTCAGATTTGCACTAGTAGAGGGGAAGATACATGAACAATATGAGAAAACAAGGGAAGAAAGTGTCCCAAACAAACCTCAAACCTAGATGCTACATCAATAAAATCCGAAGACAGCATGGCAGAAGAAATGTCAGAAAGGGAGTTCAGAATGAACATAATTAAAATGATCAGAGAAGCAAACGATGAGATAAGAGAGCAAATGCAGGAAGTAAAATACTAAATGCAGGAAGTAAAAGATCATTTCAATAAATAGAGATTCTGAAAAAAAAAAAAAAAACAGAAATCCTTGAAATGAAGGAAACAATAAACCAAATTAAAAACTCCACAGAAAGCATAACCAATAGGCTAAATCACAAATCACTCGGAAGACAGAACCTCAGACATTAAAGACAAAACATTTAATCTTGAAAACAATGTTGACCAAACAGAGAAGATGGTTAAAAATCATGAACAGAACCTCCAAAATTACAAGATATCATGAGAAGACCAGATTTAAGAATTATTGGGAATGAGGAAGGCACAGAGATACAAACCAAAGGAATGAACAATCTATTCAATGAAACAATGTCAGAAAATTTCCCAAATCTGAAGAATGAAATGGAAAATCAAATACAAGAGGCTTACAGGACACCACTGTACAAAATTACAACAGATCCACATCAAGGCACATTATAATAAAAATGCCTAACATACAAAATAGAGATAGAATTTTAAAGACTGTGAGAGAAAAAAATTAGATTACATTCAGGGGGAAAACAATATAGTTATAAGCAGATTACTCAACCCAGACCCTAAAACTTAGAAGGACCTGGAACAACATATTTCAATTTCTGAAAGAAAATGGATGCCAACCAAGAATCTTATACCTGGGAAAACTTACCTTCAGATTTGACAATGAAATAAAATCCTTCCATGATAAATAAAAGCTAAAAGAACTTACAAATAGAAAGTGGGCACTAAAGAACATTCTCAGCAAAATATTTCATGAGGAAGAGATGAAAAACAACAATGTAAGTCAGCAAAGGGAGGAACTATCCTAAAGGAATAGCCAAATAAAGGAGAAACCAAGTCATGTTAAAAAAAAAATAAGCCAAAATGACCAGGCATACAAATCATATCTCAATAATAACCATGAATGTTAATGGCCTAAACTCATCAATCAAAAGATATAGACTGGCAGATTGGATTAAAAAGAAACATCCAACAATTTGCTACCTTTAAGAGATTGATCTCATAGAAAAAGATACCCACAGACTAAAGGTGAAAGAATAGGAAAAAACATACCATGCACATGGAAATAGTAAAAAAGTGGGAATATACATTGTATCACATAAAGCAGATTTCAAGTCAAAATTATTTTAAAAGGATAAAGAAGGACATTTCATACTGCTTAAGGGAAGCATAAATTAGCAAGACATAGCAATCATAAATATTTATGCCCCAAACAATGACTCATCCATGTATGTCAAACAAATCCTTCTCAATTTCAGGAACCAAATAGACCAAAACACAATAATACTAGGTAACTTTAACATACATTTCTCACCACTGGACAGATATTCCAAACAAAAAGTAAACAATGAAACCATAGATCTCAATAACACAATTGATAATTTTTACTTAACAGACATATGTAGAATATTCTATCCATCAATGAGTGAATACACTTTCTTCTCAGCAACAAATGAATACTTCCCTAAAATAGACTGTATGTTATGCCACAAAGCTACTCTTAGCAAATACAAAAAGATAGAGATACTACCTTGTATTCTATCAGATCATAAAGGAATGAAATTAGAAATCAATGACAAAATAAAAGACAGATACTACTCCAACACCTGGAGATTAAATAATACGCTATTGAATGATGCATGGATAACAGAAGACATCAGGGGGAAATAAAACAAAATTCTTAGAGGTAAACGAGAAGAGAGATACAACATATCAAAATCTCTCAGACACTGTGAAAGCAGTACTAAGAGGAAAATTCATTGAATGGAGCACATTTAATAAAAACAGGAAAAGTCAACAAATAAACCACCTAACATTACAGCTCAAAGCCCTAGAAAAAGAAGAACAGTAGTAGAAGACAGGAAATATTTAGAATCACAACTGAAATCAATGAAATTGAAACAAAGGAACAAAAAAAAATGACAAAATAAAAAGTTGGTTCCTTGAAAAAATAAACAAAATTGATAAACCCTTAGCCACACTAACAAAGAGAAGGAGAGAGAAAGCTCAAATTACTAAAATCCAGGATGAAAAAGGAAATATCAGGACAGACACTATTGAAATACAAAACATATTTTGAAGCTCTATTGAAAATCTATACTCCAACAAACTAGAAAATCTCGAAAACATTGACCGGTTTCTAGAGACATATGACCCTTTGACACCCAAACTGAATTAGGAAGACACACTCAACTTTAAATAGATCTAATTCAAGCAAGGAAATAGAAGAAGTCCTCTAAAGCCTACCAACAAAGAAAAGTCTGGACCAGATGAATTCTTAGACAAGTTCTACAAGACCTCCAAAGAAGAACTCATTCCAATACTCCTCAAAATATTCCATGAAATAGAAGAGGAGGGGACCCTTCCAAACTCATTCTATGAAGCTAATATCACCCTCATACCAAAACCAGACAAAGACACATCAAGGAAAGAAAATTTCAGACCAATATTCCTAATGAACATACATGCAAATATTCTTAACAAAATTTAGCAAATCACAAGGAAAATATTAAAAGGGTAGTGCACCACAACCAAGTGGGTTTGATCCCAGGGATGCAAGGTTGGTTCAACATCCAGAAACCAATCAATTTAATTCACCACATCAACAGGCTTAAAGTCAATAAATGCAGAAAAAGCATTTGATAAAATACAGCAACCCTTCATGTTTAAAACACTAGAGAAAATAGGGATAGTAGGAAGATACCTCAATATCATAAAGGCTATCTATGCTAAGCCCAGAACCAACATCATTCTAAATGGAGAAAAACTGAAAGCATTCCCCCCAAAATCTGGAACAATGCAGTGATGCCCTCTTTCACAACTTCTATTCAATATCATCCTTGAAACTCTAGGCAGAGCAATTAGACAGACTAAAGAAATTAAAGGGATAGAAATAGGAAAACAAGAACTCAAAACTATCACTATTTGCCAATGACATGATTCTATATTTGGAGGAGATAAAAAATTCCACCAGAAAACTTCTAGAACAAATAAATGAATTTAGTAAAGTAGCAGGATATAAAATCAGCATACATAAATATAATGCATTTTTATTCATGTGATGAATCCTCTGAAAGAGAAATTAGGAAAACTACCCCATTCACAGTAGCCTCAAAAAAAATTAAATAAAATACTTGGGAATCAATCTAACAAAAGAGGTGAAGGACCTCTACAATGAGAACTACAGAACACTAAAGAAAAAAGTTTAAAAAAATCCTTAAAAGGTGGAAAGATATCACATGATTTTGGATAGGCAGAATTAATATTGTCAAAATGCCCATACTACCAAAAGTGCTATACAAATTCAATTAAAATACCAATGACATACCACATAGAAATAGAGAAAACCATCATGAAATCTATTTGGAATAATAAGAGACCCAGAATAGGTAAAGCAATTCTTAGTAGGAAAAGTGAAACAGGTGGTATCACAATACCAGACCTTCAACTACACTAGAGAGCAATAGTAACAAAAAAAGAATGGTATTGGCACCAAAATAGTCAGGTAGATCAATGGTACAACACAGATAGAAGACACAGATACACAGTTTTCTCATACTAGACAAAGGTGCCAAAAATATGCAATGGAGAAAAGATAGCCTCTTCAACAAATGGTGCTGGCAAAACTGGAAATCCATATGCAGCAGAGTGAAACTAAACCCCTATCACCCTGCATAAAACTCAACTCAAAATGGATCAAGGACCTTGGAATTAGACCACACACCTTATAAAAGAAAAAGTAGGTCCAAATCTTCATCATGTTGGCTTAGGACAAGACTTCCTTAACATGACTCCCAAAGCACAAGAAATAAAAGCAGAAATCAATAATTGGGGATAGATTCAAACAAAAAAGCTTTTTCTCAGCAAAGGAAATAATCAACAATGTGAAGAGAGAGCCTACAGAGTAGGAGAAAATCTTTTCCACACTCACTTCAGATAGAGCACTAATCTCCAGAATCTATAAAACTCAAAAAGCTTACACCAAGAATATAAATAACCCAATCAATAAATGGTCTAAGGAAATGAGCAGACACTTCACAGAAGAAGATCTGCAAGCAATCAACAGATACATGAAAAAATGTGCAACATCTCTACTAATAAGAGAATTGCAAATCAAAACTACCCTAAGATTTCATCTCACTCCAATTAGAATGGCTATTATCAAGAATACAAGCAACAGTAGGCTTTTGATCAGGAAAAAGATACACTCATACATTATGGTGGGGATGCAAATTAGTGCAGCCGCTCTGGAAAGCAATGTGGAGATTCCTCATAAAATTTGAAATAGAACCACCATTTGACCCAGCTATCCCAGTCTTTGACCTATACCCAAAGGTCTTAAAATCAGCATGCTACAGTGATGCAGCCACATCAAAGTTCATAGCTGCTCAATTCATAGCAACTAGATTGTGGAACCAAGATAGATGTCCTTCAATTGATGAACAGATAAAGAAACTGTGGTATATAAACACAATGTAATATTACTCAGCCGTAAAGAAGAATAAAATTATGACATTTGCAGGTAAATGGATGCAGTTGGAGAATATCATGCTAAATGAGATAAGCCAATCTCAAAAACCAAAGGCCGAATGATCTCTCTCATAAGCTAATGATGATACATAACAGGGGGTGAGAGGCAAGAAGGAAGGAAGGATGGACTATATACAGGAAAAAAGAGGGATGGGGAATTCATGGGAGGAAGAAAAGGTAACAATGAGACATTACCCTATGTACATATATGATTACACAAATAGTGTGACTCTATTTCATGTACCACCAGAGAAACAAGAGTTGTACCCCATTTGTGTACAATGAATCAAAATAAATAATTTTTTTAAAAACAAAGATAGCTGTATGCACACAATGATGATGTTTAGAAAGTAATAAATCTATATATGTTTCATGTATTCACAGAGATGATTAATTGTAGAAACTTGTAATTCTGCATTGAGAACATTTCTTGGGCTGCTATGTGGAGGGAAATAAACTGTTTTACAGATATAGGTGGTAAGGTATTTATAAACATTTTCTGTATATCTAAAGCAGGATTTAACCTAAGGAAGAGCATTCAAGAGATGCTTTAATGATATGGTGTTAAGAATCAATGACAACATCACTTTAAAGATAAAGTTATTTTTTTCCCAGACACTTAAATGTGTTAAGTGTCACTGTGCTACATTAGTGCTCTGGAAGTGTAAAATGGCAATATCATTCATGAAACATACTGGGGGTCATTTCCTTTCCATTCAAAATGAAGAGAGTAATTTGAAAACACAAAGTTCTAAGAAACTACCTACTGTGAATAGAGTCAACAACAATGTTTATTCTTAGTCTTTACCAATTACCCCCCAGAATTCATCCTTGATAAATATCTAACATAATGACATAATTTTTTTATTTTTATTTCTTTTCCCATAGCCATTATAAAAACTCAAACCTGTCTCCACTTGTTCTGGGAATCACGTAAGAAGCTGCGAATAGCACTCAAAGAATGGGAGATACCAGACTTTATTTTAGACAGGTGGGCCCAGAAGGGATTAGCACTCCAAAATTCCAAGTGCCGCTGACCAATTTTTCGTAACATTTATTGGCTATCTAGCATCACAGTTTTTCTAGTCTAAAACAGTACATCGTTGGACAGAAGTTCTCAAAAAACAATGCATGATTGGGTGTAAGAGTCTTAGAGTGGGAAGTGTGTTTACAAAAGCAGACTGTGATAAGGGAAGCTGGCTTGCAAGGTCTTCTGTGTCTCTAGCCTTGAGCCTGGAGCCTTCACAGGGGCATTTACACTTCAAAGGGACGTGGTTAGGTCTCAGGGAAAGTTCTTTACATTCCAAAAGGAAGGAGTAAAGGGTGCTGATTAGTTTTCCTGAAACCCAGCTGGCAGAAACAGGGGGAGGGGAATTCTCACTCTCTTGAGCAGCCTGGTCTTCAGTTTCCTTTCTATGCAGGCCTGGGTCAGTTACCCACTACACTCTGACCCACGTGGATCAATTCAGGACTTCTGCTTTTCTCACTTTCCTCTACAAGACCCATCAGTGTTCCCCCAAACACTTTCTTTACCTCCTCTAGTAACTAGTCATTCTGTCTCTAAAAGAAAGTCTAGAAAACAGAAAGTTGCAACTCCCATTACCAAACAAGGCTATGGAATAAAGGATAAAATTCCCCACTCCCCTCCCCTAGAATGAGAATTTGGGGATCAAGGGGTCATGGTGCCGATAGGGTTTCAGCATCAGAATTCAAATTCCTTTAGAAAAGTTATTGTCCATATCTGCCAATACCAGTCTTAGGATTTTAGTCTATAGTGGGTTTGAATGTATTCGCTGGCAGGAATGGAATCCAAACTTCCTAGAAAGTTGGATTAGGAGACTGTGTACTAAGAAAATTGTAAGAAGCACATAGATCCATAAAAGAGACATTGGAGAGAAAAGAGTTGGTTCTTGAGATGCACAACATGATGTTTTTATGCACAGTTATAAACAGTTGATAACGTTTATTGTTATTAAAGTTGAGCCAATTAATGTATCTGTGTATGTGTGTATGTGAGTGGGGATATTTTATTTTTGGTGGCTGATATAATCTATGTGGAGATATTCCTCCCCATTCTACCCATACCACATACTCTGTCTCTGGAATGCAAGATGGAAGTCGCCTAAAGAGATGAACAGTATGTATCCATATTTTATGTACAAGTGCAAGTCTCTTAGTTCTAATCCTATGGCAAGTGTGCTCTGAACTCTTAACATCAGCTGCCTTGTACTTTACTTGACCTTTCTCTAAACTGCAAGACCTAATTACAGTTAATGTGTCAATAGTGTACTTCAGAACCAACTTATGGATGACAAAATGATTGCTCATAGACACAATTCTTTGCTATGATTTGGTTGACATAAATACAGTGCAATGACAGGAATGACAAAATAACTGACAAGTTATTTTAAAAAGTCTGAATTACGTTGTGCTAGATGCCCATTAAAAGTTGATTCTAAATTTAAAAGCTGGGTGCTGCTAATGACTTCAAGGGCATAAAAAATCACTTCGTTTCTGCATTTATTTGTAAATATAAGTATTTTATGTAAATTTTCATGTTTATTAGTGGAACATTTTGTGTTGTGTGTTTTCTAAATGTTCAGAGGATTATATTTGTTTATTTTAGTGATGAGAGAACTAAAACTGAGAGTAAATTTTAAATTTACTAAAAAGTACTAGTGACTACCTATACTTGTTGAGTATGTGAAATCACCTCTGGAATTTGAAGGAAGGGTTGACCTAAGTAGATGGTAGTTGCAGTTAAGCATCCCATACGGGAATGTGATTCTGAAGAGCAGAAATGTCTACAGAGATGTCTGGTAACTGAAATCTACAGAAAAACCGAATTTCAAAAAGTGTATAAAAAGGAATGGTAAATACCAAGTTCTTAGAAAATGAGCACAGCAATTTATTTTAGAATGAAAAAATCTGGAATTCGGAAAAAAGCAGAGTAGGAGTCATGGTTTGAACTTTGCATGTTAATTACTGTTGTCTGTTTCCTACTTGGGTAGAGAACTCTGTGAGGTCTTTTCTGTCCCTGATTATAAATCACAACCTCCATTTTCCACTCCCATCCCTCAACTCCATTTTCATATTTCTCACGTAAGTAGTTCTCTCCACACCACGAGTTACAATGCATTCTTTAATTTACTTATTTATATTGCTTATAGAAGAATACTAAAAAAAAAAATGATCAGTTTTAAAAGATGCATACTCAGAAGTTTTTCTAAAGTCTGAAAAGTAAGTGATACAGAGAAGAATGTGCTGTATAATAGAGGAGATAAATTCTGAGACCCAGAATTCTCCACAAAAGAAAGAGGAGAGGAGCTTTCACTTGTGTGGTGGAAGTTTCCATATTTCATGGCATAACGCTTCCACGTGATAACAGAGTTAATCTCTAAACCACAATAGTAGCACTCCTGGAGAGCTGAGTTCACCATCAGAGGAAACTCTGGAAGACAGAAATACAGACATAGACACAGTGCTGAGACTGTAACTCCACAACATACGTAGAAGTTGGGATGTCTTCTGAAGGCATTGAATAACACTTTCAGTGAAATATACAATATATGAAAGCTAATCTTTTGAACATCTTTTTCTTTGAATTTATGCACGTGGAATCCATCTTTAGTTTCTGAGTTAGTGACATGTTACTTTCTAAGATTCTCTAAAAGTTAAGAAAATAGAAACTATGGTGATCTGGAAAACTGTATGTTGATTATTCAAATATCATTACTTACTATCCATTCAAACAAATTATGTGGAGGATGAATTACTGGTTCTATTAAATAAGCATACTAAACTTCAGTGCTATGGGTAAACACCACAGTTTAATAAGTAGATTTTGAGTAAAAGAGTATTTTGATGTGTTTAAGAATTTTTTAATTGTCTAAAGTGTAATCACTTATAATCTATATAAGAATAGAAACAATTAAATGATTTTTCTCAAAAATCCTACAATTTTAAATTATGAAGTATTCCCATTATAGAGAAATATGCAATAATGTCATCCAGTACAAAGATTAAATTTCCTTCCAATTTGCAAAACTTTTTTGCTATATTGTGTATACACCTTATTGGAAAAGGATTAAAAGAAATATCATATTGTTTTCCAAAAAGTTTTACATATAGTTGATTGTAATTTCTATTGTGTGTACACCTTATTGGAAAAGGATTGAAAAAAAAAAAGAGGAAAGTACACACTTATAATATTTCTAGCAGAAACCCTTTTGATTTTTAACATGCATACTTGGTTCCAAAATCATAATGTAATTAGTATTTTTATATATTTATGAAAAAATAATTATGAAATAATTTCCTTCCTTTCTACTACACTGTATGAAATTTGAGTTCATTATGAATTCAACCTTAAACAAGATTTTCTATGTCTATTCAGTCTAGCCTTAATTACATTTATCAAAATGTACCTTTCTTTTGTTTTTCCTAAACTTACTACTTGGTCCTGGATTTACATTCTTTAATAATTCTTTCTTTGAGAAGCCATGAGTGATATTCAACCACTTTTTAACTGTTTGTAATCCTTATTTATTTAACAATCACTCATCTGGATATAAAATTTCAGTTCAAAGATTTTTTTCAATTTTTTTTTGGTGAGAATTCTACCATTATCCTAATAAGCATGCTTTGCACATAATGTGTTACCTCTAATTACATATTAGATCACTTATAATGTGCATCTTATTTTATTTGAAAATATTGTGCATGAAGACTCAGCATGCATCTTTCTTATGGAGACTCATTTTTTTCTTCAGATATAGAAAATTATGAAAAATTGCTACAAACAACAGTGCTGTTGGTAAGTCAGTTCCTTCTAGTCTGAAGTTCAAGTTCAAGTGAGATTCTGTCTTGCTTGCTTATGAAATAATATTACCTGCCCCAGTCATTTTGAAACTTCTGTTTTCAAATCATGTATGCCAATGGAAAATCACCACATTCACATTCTATTTTCAATATTTTCTTTTGATATTTTTATATACAAGATAAAATATTTCATCATTCAGGTTTTGCCATGGATTCTTTATCTTTTATTATATGTTTATGTTGTAATTATTTAAATAAAAATGTCTTTATATTTGGATATTTGTACTTTTCTAAAATATTCAGTACATAAATAGTGAACCATACAAATAGCTTTAAAGAGAAAACTTCAAGGTATGTAGAAATAAACC
The DNA here is from genome assembly GCF_902686455.1 of Sciurus vulgaris. Lineage (NCBI taxonomy): Eukaryota > Metazoa > Chordata > Mammalia > Rodentia > Sciuridae > Sciurus > Sciurus vulgaris. The sequence continues at coordinate 120,391,774 of NC_136469.1, read as the reverse complement.
TTTGTAAATATGTCACCTTTTTTTCTCTTCAAATTCTTGCCTAAATAGATAATGCATTGATTCTAATTTTTTGTTAATAAATTCTGATAATAATAATTACTGCATTTTTGAATGTTTCTGGTGAGTATAAGACCTAATCTAGTTAAAACTGTGTGTGTCATATAAAATATGTATTCTTGTGCTTTTCTAAAATATGAATTTCAAAAGCATAAAATATTTAATTTCTTTCAAATTAAAAAAAAACAACTGAGACAAAAAGTAAAAATATACAAAATCTGGGAATGTATTACTTCTGGTCACACCACTTATTTTCTGGTCAGTTAACTTTTAGAATTTGTTGGCTTTATTCTCTAGTATCCCCAGCAGGATGACTCTGTCTTTTTCTTTTTAAACACCCTTTAACCTAACTGTTTAGGAAGGACAAGGAAACTTCTTAAAATTCCGCCTAGGTTCCCAGGAAATGTCATTCATTTGGCAGGGCTCCTAATATGTAGCACAGCTTGATCCCCTGCACAGTCCCCAAAACAGCCAGGCCTGACACCAGGAAGCTCTTTCAATGACAGGCATTCATTTATCTGAACTTAGTTTGAACCTAGAGAATATACTTTAAAAAAAATTTCTACTTTGAAAGGCACATTCTGATGTCTCTACAGCTAGTCAGTATTTCTTGTCTAAAAGCTATTTTCTACAATGGAATGGTTTTAAGGGGATTCCTTTTCCTTATATTTGAGTGAGAACACTGAAACATCCCGTGGAAAACGATTTTACATTTTTGGCAGTGTTCTTGTTTTGGAGTTGGCATTTGGTTTGGTTTAATTGGAAAGTAGAACTTAAAGTTCACTCTTATTTAACTTCCATTTAGGAAAAAAGACATGATATAAATTTTAATGATAGGACTTTACATAGAATCAATCTGAAGCCTCTTCATTTGACATGAGGAACTTTTAAATGAAACAAAATTACACAATTATGATTTGTTTTTTAAAAAAGAAATGATTTTGAATGTATTAATCATAAATGAATAATAACTGGGAATCCAGGTATGTACACTGACTTAAACATTATTCACATAGAAATATATCAAAATATCACAAGATACACCAAAAATATATATATAATCTTTAAATATCTGTTAAAAACAAATGTAAAAGAAAGAAGTCAACTATTATTGATTGATAAATGGTTTGCTTCAACAAAGAGATACAAAAGTTGTAAAGGATATGAACCTAACTAATAGTTTCAAATTTTATTAAGCTAAAAGGATAGAATTATAAAGGAATTTGAAAAATCTATGATACTAATGAATTAGAAAGTATTAAAACCTAATGGTTAGTTAAAATATGACATATTGTGGAATTCATTGAAACCAATATTTATAGGAAAATACCTACATAGCTAGAAATACATATTTTAAAAACAAAGTCTAGAAGTAAATGAATAAGGCATCTACTTTAATTAGGAAATCATGACTAATTTGGGAAGCTTCCAGGAATTCAAAGCCAAGTTAACATTAGAACTTTGATTAGTTTATTTTTTGAAATTTTTGTTTTTATTTTTACAGAATGCATTTTGATGATTCACTGTACACAAATGGGGTACAACTTTTCATTTCTATGGTTTTACCATGATTATGATTTGTAAAAAGATGTGTTAAATGTACATCAAATGATGCTCTTATAATCTAAATTTGGTTATACTTTTAAAATCACTGCAAAAATATAACCTTAAATGGAAAAAGCATTCCTTTACAAGTGTGGACTCTGGAGTCAGATAGGCTAGGTTCATCCCTCCTAACTATAACTTATTACTAGTAAAAATGTGAGCAAATGACTTTTCTGTGATTCTATTTTCAGTTTCATAATAGAAAAATATGACTTGCTTATTAGTTTTGAAGAATTAATTAATTAATTAGCATGCACTGTTTGAAAGAGTGTTTTTCAGTGCGCACACATGGATTGTTAGTTTTCAGTTGATACTGGTTTATCTAGATCCATTTAGCCACAAATTTTGCAGTATTACAGATATGATATTGACATCCATTGACCATTTTATTGATTAGCTTAACAAATATAACAGGCCCCTGCTCTTATAGTGCCATAAAATATTCTATACAACTATGAGTTTAATCCATAAAATGATTATAACACTGTACTAAAAATAAGCATCACTTACATTTTTGCTATTGAGAAATAGCAATAAAATTTGGCAGATTTCCTTCTAAATATTCCAATGCTCTCTCTCTCTCTTTCAGATAAATATGTGATTTATATTTCATAATTTATACTGAAAATCACTTTTCATATAACATCTATTCACAACCTTTTTCTAGATCATTCAAAGTTTTGCCATGGATTCTTTATCTTTTATTATATGTTTATGTTGTGATTATTTAAATAAAAATGTCTTTATATTTGTATATTTGTACTTTTCTAAAATATTCAGTACATAAATAGTGAACCGTACAAACAGCTTTAAAGAGAAAACTTTAAGTTATATAGAAATAAACCTTTGTAAATATATCACCTTTTTTTCTCTCTAAATTCTTGCCTAAATAGATAATGCATTGATTCTAATTTTTTGTTAATAAATTCTGATAACTTATGCAATGAGCTTGATCCAGAGGACACAGAGGCATATTTCTCTAGTATTAAGAAATATTTGGGTAAGTCTTTATTGAAAGTATTTTGAGTTCATGACATACAGTATAAAGTGCAAACCTATATAAATTTAATTTTCACGTATGTTTCTATTATTCTTTTAGTACATAGACCCATCTGATTTGATGTTCTGAATTACTTCTGAATTCTCGAACTTCCCCTACTTTTAAATTTTTACTCACAGGTACAAATTAAAATGATATTTTGGTTCTATTTCTTACACAGTTGAGTGTTTGAATTAAACTTAACTTTGCACATTGATGTCTTAAGTAGTTTATAAATGCATCTTCTTCCACGGAAGGTTTTTAAAATATTTTTAGTTTTCAATGGATCTTTTATTTATTTATTTATATGAGGTGTTGAGGATCAAACTCAGATCTCACTCATGCTCCAGCCCTCTTGTAAAGATTTGTGTGTGTATATACATATATATATACATATTTATATATATTATATATGTATTTTATATATATTTATGCATATACACATTCATATGCAAAATCTTTATCTTTACATCCTGTTTGTGCATATATATATATATATATATATATATATATATGTATGTCTTTGCACATAAGTGCCTGTCTTTGTAATGAGATCATTTTGGAAGGCTATATATACGCTCACACACACATAAACAGATACACTAAACAGAGAAAGACCAGAAAGAAGTTGAATTCCATATTAAGTACCAAAGAAAATACAGGAATATGTATATTGAATATGTACTATATATACATACTTTTCTGTAGAAAACTTTAATTAAATTATATGACCTTTATAATTATTGAAGATAGAAGATTATTGTTTAATAGGGCAAAAAACTTATTAAACTATTTTAAAAACCACACAATGGCATTGTTTGTTAAATCTACAGTCACATCCTTTATAATCTCCTAAACTAAATTCCTAGATATGAAATTCCTTGTAACACATATTTATGATTTTGAGTAGTAATAGCAAATTTTCATTGGGCCAACTTATAAGCCTACTATGTAAATATGTACATCCTTAAACATGAGAAATTTCATCTTTTAAATATTTATTAATTCATAGATAATAGACATTAGCTAAAATTTACATTTTTGTACTTATTTCTCTACAAATATGGTCAACAAATTTGTGTATATTTCACTCACAAATGGGCTGAGTTGCCCATTTGTAGTTTATTCTATTTACTTATTCTATTTTCTGTTTTTACTGTTCTGAGATGCTGTTTCCATGTTAATGAGTTAGTTTGATTAGGAGATTCATATGATTCATATATTTTTCCAGTTTACTATTTTTTATTTTATTTAATATTTTAATTTTTTAATGTAAGTAAAAGGATTCAGTTCTACACAGCAAAATCTGTTGGTATATCATATGAAATTATATTTTATATGTTTTGTAATGTTACTTCACAGTATCAGATATTTTTTAGTATAGGTATCAGATACCCTTATGTGTATATTTTTTAGTTTTTTAATATCAATATTTTGTCTATCTCTGATTCAATTTCTTTAATAGTATGAGAAAGAAAAGTAATTTTATTTTCTGAAAGTATAAATAAAACCTTTGCCTCTCTACCTTTCAAGCAACATAACTGAGTTTTGCAGGGATAATCTTCGGCAGAATTTTATTAAATGTGCTCTTTGATTTAATGATAATTGACAGTTTTTATATTAACATGAACACTTAAGAATATTTATTTAAATAGTAAGTTACTGAAGAGTGAACCCAGAGGTGCTTTGTAACTGAGCTACATCCCTGGTACTTTTTATATTTTATTTTTAAACAGGATCTTGCTAAGTTTCTTAGGTCCTTGTTAAGTTCCTGAGACTGCCCTTAAACTTGGAATTCTCTTGCCTCAGCTGTCTGAGTTACCAGGATTAGAAGCATGTGCCACCACACCCAACTTCAGGATATACCTGAAATCACCTTGATAATGTTATGTCTTTGTGTTTCATGAATTTATATTAAGTACATTATAGGTATAATTTTAACATGATTTCCCCCTATGCTTCATCACATATCTTTGAAGATTTGTAGCAATTTAAATTTCTTCTCTGGTATGGTAAAATAACACAGTGGCAATGATAAGAATAAATCCAGATTTTTCCAACTCCCTAGTCATGCATTTAAATAGCATACTTAATTGTTGATACAAAGAAGACCTTTATTTCCTTGTATGTGTTTTGGTGTGGGTGTACTTGTGTGCTCATGCATTATTCATTTTTTTTAACCAAGCCCAATTACTGAATCATCTTTTCAAATGTATAGTTTATTAATTGTATTCACTTTCACTCTGTAGACAATTTATGTATCATGTGTAAATATTGCCAGCGATTACATCTTGTTTAGTTTTCTACTTATTATTTGTCCTTTATTTGCGTGTATTGTTTTTTTGTTTCTTAGATTTTGTTTTTGTTTTTGTTTTTGTTTTTCAATTCTCCATATTTATTGTGTGGATCACTTAACTTATTGTTAAAGAAGTTATTTAAGATAATGAATTTTACTTGACTTATTAATCTTCATCCTGTAAGAAAGTGTATAGGATTTTTAGATGCTTCATTCAGAGTAAATTTTCTTAGTAGGCAAGGAGCCTGGTAGCATATGTAGATGTCTTCTTATGTAAATAAAATTGGAGACTGAGATTTCAGGACAGATTCATAGGCTGTGGGTAACTAGGTGGTAAGCTCATTAAAGAATAAGAAATACTAAGAATGAAAAATTAGTGACAGAGGATTTATCTACATATTCCTCTCAGAATGGGTCAGAGTATGAAAATATTTATACTTCTCACTAAAAGTTATCACATCAGTGTGAACATAAGAAACAGTTGGATATACCCTTCAGTTGTCATTCAGAAGCATGCTTAATGAGCTCAGGTAAGAACTCCTCATGGTGACAAAGAATGAAGCTAAGCATGAATTCAAAAGCATGGAATTTCATCTCACCCACAAGACATAGACAGATGGCAAATAAACATATAAAAAGATGTTCTGTATCATATGCCATTGGAGAAATGCAAATTAAAACAAAAACAAGATGCCACTATGTACCTATTAGTATGGCCAAATTCCAGACCACTGATAAGAAATGCTGGTGAAGATGTAGAGCAACTGAAGCTTTTTTTCATTGCTTTTAGAAATGGAAAATGATGTAACCACTTTATAAAATAGGTTGGTGAATTCTTACAGAACTAAACATATGCTTACCATATGTTTCAGAAATTATGCTACTTGCTATTTACCCAAAGAGTTAAAAATTCATATCTACAAAAGAGCCCACACATAGATGTTTACAGCTGCTTTATTACACTTGCCAAAACTGATAATAAGTACAATGTCCTTCAGTAGGTGAATCAACAAATAAATTTTGGTGTATCCAATCAATGGAATATTATTCAGTACTAAAAGAAATAAGTCATTGAACCAAGAAAAGAGATAGAGGAACTTGAAATTCATATTATTAAGTGAAATAAACCAATCCTAAAAGAATGCATACTATATGTTATTCCAACTCTATGACATTCTGTAAAGAGTAGAATGATGGAAGCAGTAAAAAGATCAGTGGTTGCTAATGGTTAGAGGGAAGTGAGAAATGAAATGGTTGAACACAGAGGATTTTCAGGGCAGTGAGAATACTCTGTAAAAGATCATGATGGTGGATAAATGGCGCTTACACATTGTCAAATACATAGCATATATAATGACAAAAGTAAATCCTAAACTCAAAGGACTTTGAGTGACTATGATGTGTCAGTGTAGATTCATCAAAAATAACAAGTGTACACTGTGTGGTAGTGCACTTGCCTAGCATGCACACGGTGCCATGTTTGATACCAACCACTGGAAAAAATAAGTATTCTCTGGTAAATGTTGCTAATACTCAGTGAGACTAGGCATATGTGAGCACAGTGGGTATATGGGAAAAGTTTGTTCATTCTATTTGATTTTTCTGTGAACCTGAAACTGTCAAAAAAGTAAAAAGTTTTAAAAAATAAAATAAAAAGAAAATACAATTTCTCTCACCACAACTAATCTAGCTACTTTTACTACTGAGGAGATTATATGTCAATACCAGAGGCCTACCTTGAACCCTTGCATGACACAGTAAGTACCTGCTAGCAGGTAGCAGCTGCAATAATGTCTACTTTTTTTTTTTTTTTTCATTATGAAGTGGCAGCAATTTACTCTTCAAGGTTAGATTCATATTTCTGATATAGATATTCTTGCTCTGACAAGCACTGCTGGTTGAAAACTTGCAGTTTGTCCACTGGATAGCATTTCACTCAGCATTGGCTTTCTATCCAGGAAAAATCCTGCAGGCATCCTACACTATGAAACACATTACCCAAAAATCACTGAAATATCATTTATTTCATTTTCCAAACTTTCTTATTCCACAACTTACTGAAGACTCAATCACAGAAAATACTTTGTGTCAGATTGGAGGAATTTCTATATTCAGTGATACAATACTAAACCAGCAGACTATATATGAGATTTTGTCCTCTCAATTGTTGATAATGGGTTTAGAACTTAGGTAAAGGTGTCAGACATCTTTTTCATGAATGTGCATAGTAAACACAGATTTTTATTTCCTTTTCCTATGACCCTGGATTCAATGTATTTATAGATCATAGTGTCCAAGACAGGAATGTTCTCACTAAAAACCACAAATGATTTTATCACTATAAAAGTAGAATATCTTCCTGGTTGTTTTGATCTCAGCACTAATAAACCAGGAGGAAACAAGGGAGGATACACCATACTGGCTGTGTGTGGAATATTCTCTTCATCAAGGGGAAATGTTGTTAGTCAATTAGATTAAGGATCATGGATGGACCCCAAAGAACTCACTGGGACCCCCCCGCCCCCTGCACAATTCTCATCAGGGAAAAACTACTTTAACCTAATGAAGGTAATGCCCTCAAATATTTAGATTTTGAATAAATAAAGCACTTGTTCACCTTCCCAGGGAAACCTCCATCCAATGGAAGCTCTGACAGAGAAGATCAGGGTAATATCCACTGAGGTATAAATTAAGAACTATGGTATCAGTTTAGGACCATACTGTGTTATGGTTTGGATGTGAGGTGTCCCCCAAAAACTCACATGTGAGAGAGTGCAAGAAGGCTCAGAGGAGAAATGATCGTGTTGTAAGAATCTTAAGCCCATCAGTGATTTTATCCTGTTAATAGGAATTAACAGTGGTAACTGAAGTGGTAGGGTGTGGCTGGAGGAGGTGAGAATAAGGGTGTGTCAGTGGGGTCTATATTTTCTGGTGAGTGGGGTCTCTCTCTGCTTCCTAATCACCCTGATGTGAGCTGCTTCCCTCCTCCATACTCTCCCTCCATGATGCTCTGCCTCACCTTGAGCCCTGAGAAATGGAGCCAGCCTTTTATGGACTAAGACCTCTGAAACTGTGAGCCCTCGAATAAACCTTTTCTCCTCTACAGTTGTGTTGGTTGGGTCTGTTAGTCACAGCAGTGTAGAAGTGATCGTTATAGCAGCTGTGCTTTTAAATAAGTGCTTTTCCATTCTCAATAGACCAGTGGGCAGTGGGAGGAGGATGTACCATCTGGATATTAGAAACCGGAGGAAATTGGAGGGGTATCAGAGAGGTCAAGATTTATTTCCCTAGGCCCCTTTTCAAGAGGTAGCAGTAACCTGGCCAAATTCTTTCAGAAAAAGCTGCAGTTCCTGTCAGACTGCCTCTGCCCTCTGCACATTTAGGGAGCAGTTTCCTATTCTTATTCCTTCCCTCTTAAGTTCATTAATGGTTCTCATCTATGTCTGACCAGAGCATCACATAAACCTTCATAGATTTCTCTTGACTCTGTCTACACATCTCTCAGTTTTCTTCCTTTGTGTGCCATTTGCGATCTGTTAAAACTTTAACTCATAAAATAATAAATTTTTATTGTTAGGGTAACAAACACAAACAATGTCCAAATAGCCAATGATTTAACAAAGTAAAGATGAAAATTTGAATGAAGAAAAGATATGGAAAAATATTATGCTAACATTATATTATTAAGTATTCAACTGTATATGAGAATTTTGATATTCTGTTCTATTCCTAATAACAGTCTCACGAGTACTATATAATCTTAAAGCACTGAAAAATTTATGTTTCATATTAAGATTGTATAGTTCTTGTGAATAATAAAACTGTTTCCTGAGCATCCTGATATACTGATTTACCTATGATCCAGCATTAATAAGAGAGAAAACAACTGCTAACAATAGAGCAAAGAAGAAAAATTGCAGCTTATATAAACTATAAATATTGTTTCAGTAAACTGAAGTACTAGAAATAATAACTCAGCATTCTCTAATGGAAAACTTAAAATTAAATTCGTGTTTTCAATTTTACTCATGGTATATTTTGTCAAAACCATACTGCTGTGTTAATGTTCTTTAAGTCATAAATGAAAAGGAAAATCTCAGTTTTCATTAAAAATACTATTTTTTAAGAAATATCCATTATGTACTTACTAAATGCCAGAAACTGGGCTAGTTCCAAATTATAGTAATTCACATCTCCCCAGAATGAATTTACCTGATTAAAGCACCTGATTAAAGATGTGTCTATGCTTTCTCAGGCCTGACTGAGGCTTTACCTGAAGCCTTGGTGAGGAAAACGATTTGCCCCTCACCAGACTTGGTACATGACTAGGATATTGCACTCACTAAAGGTTAACTGTAGACAATACTCAAGCTCCTCCTCTGGGCTGTCCTGTGTTTCACATATCTTCATTCTAATCCCTGGATTTTCATTGCTATGGTACTTTATCCAAGACCTTGGACAGGAACATTTTCCAGTGCCTACAGAGCTCTGCTCAGGTTAAAGCACACTGTCACCACTATGATTCAATACTGTACACTTTTCCACTCATACCTCGCTTTAGACCTCCAATCAAACCCACGGTCCATAGTGCTGCTGGAGTCTTTTGGTCTTGGGACTCCCTCAACAGAAAATTCAATCCCGCATTTTTGATGATTTCCCTGACCCTTCACTAACACTTTTCTTTCTTTCTTTTTTTTTGGGGGGTGGGGGGGGGAGGACCATGACTACAGAGAGAATTTCAAAAGAAATTTCCAAGGAAATACATTTATTTGTTCCAGTTTTTAAGCTTTCAAAGTATCTGTAGGTATATAGGTCTCCATTCCATTTCTTAAATATAATATTAGAATTAACAGATTATTTTTATCATCATTTAGAAAAGATCAGGCAGATAATTTAAATTAAATTTTTAGGGTACCCATAGTATAAGAATTATACTATTGTTAGGTCATTTATTTGTTGACTTTTTACTCTTTTAATGAATGAGTTTAATGCAATGAACTTTCCTCTTAGCACTGCCTTCATAGTGTCCCACAGATTTTGATATGTTGTATTGATATTCTCATTTACTTCTAAGAATTTTTTAAACTCCTCCCTGATCTGTTATATATACATATTCAATAGCATATTATTTAGTATCTAAGTGTTTGAGTAGCTTCTATTTTTTATTTTGTCAGTAATTGGTAATTTCATTCCATTATGATCTAATAGTATGTAGGATAGTATCTTTATTTCATTGTATTTGCTAAGAGTTGATTTATTGTATAACATTTTAGAGAAGAAACTATGTGCTGCTTAGAAAAATGTGTATTCTCTCATTAATAAATGGAATATTCTATATATGTCTGTTAAGTCTAAATTATTGATTATATTATTGACTACTGTATTATTGACTCCTATAGTTTCTTTGTTTAGTTTTTGTTTGGAAGATCTATTCAGTGGTGATAGAGGTGTATTAAAGTCACCCAATATTACTGTATTGTTGTTTATGTGAAGTAGTTTTTCTAATTTCTCTTTCTGGCAAATCACATATGAGAACATAGTAAAAAGATAATGCAACACAATCATGTGGGGTTCACCTGAGAGATGCAAAGTTCTTTCAACATACAAAAATCAATAAATATAATCACATCAATAGACTTAAAGAAAAGAATCATATGATCAGCTCAATATATGCAGAAAAGGCATGTGACAAATATATCATGTTCAAAACACTACAGAAACTAGGGATAGTAGGAACAAACCTCCATATTGTAAAAACTATGATAAGCCCAAGCCAACATCATTCTAAATGTTGAAAAATGGAAAGCATTCCCTCTAAAAACTGTAACAAAACAGGGATGCCTCCTCTCATCATTTCTATTCAACATAGTCCTTGAAACTCTAGCCAGAGCAATTAGACAGATGAAAGAAATTAAAGGAATACAAGCAGGAAAAGAAAACTCAAACTATCAATATTTGCTGATGACATGATTCTATATTTAGAAGATCCAAAAAATGCAACCAGAAAACTTCAAGAACTAATAAATGAATTCAGCAAATTAGTAGGATATAAAATCAATACCCAGAAATCTAATACATTTATATACATTAGTGATGAATCCTCTGACAGAGAAATTAGGAAAACTACTTTACTCACAACAGCCACAGAAACATAAAATACCTGGGATTAACAAGAGGTGAAAGACTTCTACAATGAAAACTACAGAACACTAAACTAGGAATTAAAGAAGAACTTAGAAGATGGAAAGATCTCCCAGGTTCTTAGAGAGGCACAACTAAAATTGCCAAAATGGGCATAGTACCAAAAGCATTATACAGATTCAATGCAATTCCAATTAAAATCACAATGTCTTTCCTCATAGAAATAGAGAAAGTAATTATGAAATTCACTTGGAAAAATAAGAAACACAGAAGAGCCAAAGCAATCCTTAGCAAGAAGAGTGAAGTAGGAGGCATCACAATACTAGACCTTAAACTGTACTACAGAGCTAAAGTAACAAAAATGGCATTGTATTGGCACTAGAGTAGACATGTAGACCAATGTACAGAATAAAATATACAGAGGCAAACAGAGCTAATGAACTGAGCAGGCATTTCATGAAGATATAAAATTGATCAACAAATATAAGGAAAAATGTACAATTTGTCTAGTAACTAGAGAAATGCAAATCAAAACAGATTTCATCTCACTCCAGTCTGAATAACAGTTATCAAGAATACAAGCAACAGTAAGTGTTGGCAAGGATGTAGGGATAAAGGTACACTTATACATTGCTGGTGGGACTGCAAATTGGTGCAACCACTCTGGAAAGCAGACTGGAGAATCCTTAGAAAACATGGAATGGAACGACCATTTGATACACCTATACCATTCCTCAGTCTATACCCAAAGGACTTAAAATCAGCATGCTTCAGTGATGTAGCCATATCAATGTTTATAGTAGCTCAATTCACAATAGCTAAATTGTGGAACCAACTTGGGTACCCTTCAATAGATGGAAGGATAAGTAAACTGTGATATGTATACACAATGGAATATCACTCAGCCTTAAAGAAGAATAAAATTATGGCATTTGCAGGTAAATGAAGACTATCACGCTAAGTGAAATAAGTCAATCCCCAAAAATCAAAAGGCCTAATGTTTTCTCTGATATGTGGATGTTGATCCATAAATGAGGGGAACCAGGAAAGAATGGAGGAACTTTGGGTTAGGTAAAGGGGGGTTATTTTGAGTAGAAAATAAAATGAATCAGTTGGAAACCTGTCTAAAGCTTGTCTTGAATTTTCCACATTGTCTTCTAAAAGGAACCAATGAATTTGAAGTCTGAGAAGGACTTGGGAGTCTCCCATAATATTGGACAACACCATCCCTAAGCAGATAAATACGAACTCTTCAGGATGCTTTTGTTACTAGACTTCTCATTTCTCCACTGGTAATAAGAGTAAGCAATAGGCCAAGTATTTCAGTATCCTTAATTCTGAACTTATTAACCTTGACTACACTTATCATGCTCTTTTATATCAGTTGATGGGGGCAAAACCACATCCCAGGTAGTTAGACTCAAGGTACTCAGGCAGGTAGATGGTTGTGTTCTACAAGCTTCTCCCTTCAGTTCATCTACCCCTGCCAGCCAGCAGGCTTGCCATGCCCTTCTGAGTATAAACTTTCATTCCTCACTTCTTTGTTCCCCATCTCCAATTAAACATTGAAATTATTTTTAGTGTATATTTACTTTTTAAAAAATGAATTCCAGTTATTTTTTGCGCACAGTCTCCTTCCTCTTCTTTTCAAGATCTATATTTGGGAAGATTTTTCTACCCACTTGCACCCAAGATCAAATTACTCCTTACCTACGTTAATGTTAAAAGCAATGATAGTCCTATATTTTAAAGTTTGGGGCAATCTTATATGTAATATGGAGCAATGGGGCAAAAAAAAAAAAAAAAAAAAAAAAAAAGTGGGAATAAATCAAGTATTCTGCTAAAACCAGAGGTCTGCTATCCTTATAAGGCCAGAATCTCCACTATATATTTTTTTAATCCTATAGTCTACGCTGCACTTCCACTTAAGGTACCCAGCATATTTAATATTTCCACCTGCTTCTCTGAAGGAAGATAGGAAAGAAATGACATTGAGCACACTCACACAGTGGTAGCCTAATGTAACCTTCCTGTCCTGAGTTGGCTCATTAGAAAAAGACAGGGAGAACATGGAGATGTGTTCAGTTAAAAAGACATATAAACCTAGAAAAGTAGTGCAGAGTGAGGATCACTAGAGAGGCTTCTTACTTCCCCTGCTCATCAAATCAAATCTGCTTTATCATGAAGCCACCTGTCATCATCTGGGTTCCATTTTCAGGAAAGCATTCAAGGAATTAGTAGAACTAAGATGATTTGGAGGTCTTGAATGATACATTTTCCAACCTTCTTTTCTTATATGGAAAATTTCCAATTTCTGTTTCTTTTAATTTTTTTTTTAATTTTTACAGACTGTATTTTGATTCACTGTGCACAAATGGGGTACAACTTTTCATTTCTATTGTTGTGAACAATGTAGATTCATACCATTCATGTAATCATACATGTACATAGGGTAATGATGTCCATCTCATTCGACCATTTTTCATACCCCCTTCCCTCTGATTTCCTTCTACATAATCTAAAGTTCCCCCATTCCTCTCTCACTCTCCATACCCCCACCACCATTATGTGTCATCATCCACTTATCAGGGAAGACATCTGGCCTCTGTTTTTTTTGGGATTGGCTTATTTCACTTAGCATGATAGTTCCAATTCCATCCACTTATCTGCAAATGCCATAATATTATTCTTCTTTATGGCTGAATAATATTCCATTGTTTATATACACCACAGTTTATTTATCCATTCATCTGTTGAAGGGCATCTAAATTGGTTCTATAATCTAGGTATTTTGGATTGAGTTGCTATAAACATTGATGTGGCTGTGTTTCTGTAGTATGCTGATTTTAAATCCTTTGGAAATCAACTGAGGAGTGGGATAACTAAGTCAAAAGGTGGGTCCATTCCAAGTGTTCTGAGTATTCTTCACACTGCTTTCCAAAGTGGCTGTACCAATTTGCAACTCCACCAGCAATGTAAAAGTGCACCTTTTTCCCCACGTCCACGCCAAAATCTATTATTGTTTGTGTTCTTGATAATGGCCATTCTAATTGGAGTAAGATGAAATCTTAGAGTTTTCTTCACTTGCATTTCTCTAATTACTAGAGATGTTGAAGACTTTTTAATATATTTATTAAACATCTATATATCTTCTTCTGTAAAGTGTCTGTCCAGTTCCTTGGTCCATTTATTGATTGGGTTCTTTGTATTTTTCGTGTGAAGTTTTATAAGTTCTTTATAAATTTTGAAGGTTAGTGTTCTATCTGAAGTGTTTGTAGTGGTCTTAAACAGCGAAAAAGAAAAAAACAAAACAAAACAAGCACATGAAATGTTATAGTTGTTATAGTATTCATACCCTAATGTCATGGATGTCCGATTATATGAAACCTCGGGGGTTATGTTGTATTTTGTGTCTGAATTGTTCACGTAATACTTTCTAGGCTTATTTCTATTAAAATACATAATTTTCCCTTATTTAAGTTAACAAATGCATGCAAATTAAATAAATGCAATATGCTTTAAACATATGTTCATTTTTTGCAGCTTTAATTTTTACTTGGATTTTATAAATTTTCAGACTATTTTGAGCTTTTTTTTAACATATCTGAATGTTCCAAGGGATTTATAAGTGAATCACTAATATTTTTAATAAGCATGTAGTTCTACAGAAGCTAATTAAACATCTGTGAACATTGCTAAAGCAATACAAATTATTCTTAGAAAATTTCATGAACTCTTTTTTTTTTTTTATGAACTCTTAATATTAGTACCACAGTGGAATCAGTGGATAAAGCCAAAAAAATGAATCCCAAAATAAGCAAAATTTTAAAAAATCAAGAAATGTACTAAAAAACACATTACTTTGGAAATTTAGTTATGTGTTTAATTACAAAAACTGTCATAATCAATTGAAAGAAAATATATACATCATAAAGCTCATGAAAATAATAACAAGTACAAGTTTTGTTCTGAGAATCATCTTCGGGGCTAAACTTCAAGTGGTATTTTTGTCTAGTAGTATGGGATTGTAAAATTGACTGTGCAGTCTAGAACTATGGAAATGTTCTAATATCAGTAAGAAAAATGATGTTTCCAAAGTCCACAAAAATTGTTAAAACATCAAAATCTCTCAATATCTTTTATAAATTTGAATGGTAATTAAAATATTTTCATACATAAGACATTTTCACTTTTATTTAAAATATTAAATTGTCTTTTTATTTGTAAAGAAAGTTATCCAGGAGAGTTTTAACAGTTCTGGTAAAGTAGTATTAATCCTTTTAGGGCACACCCCATGGACCCACCTACTCAGCAAATCCCATGCACCTATGGTTAACCACCAGTCAGTCCATTCAAAACAGGTTGAGTTGATTAGGATATAGTTATCACAATCTAATCACTGCACTTCGGAACATTTCTTCACAAACACAGGAATTTTGGGGGTCACCTCATATCCAAGCCATAGCAAATGAACTAACCATCTTCTCTAAGTATTGGGAAATATTCTTATTTTTAACTTTAGAATATTCACCCATATTTAATGCTTTTGTATCTAAACGCAGTAAAATACCTGATTCCCTTGAATGTGAAGTCTTTTGATAATGTTATTTTCTACAGGACAATCTCATTTTTTTTTTGTCACCACCACTTTCCTTGTTTGTGTTGATGAATTCATTTTTACTGTTCTTCGAGAGTCTTGGGAAAGGCAAGAGTATCAACATTCGGCATCAGGTATTTTCTCTATAACTCCATTTGTATTTGAATTCTAATTGCTTTTCCAGTATAATTATTTTAATTTATTTGCTGTACTTTTATGTTTGTTCACAAATTGCAACTTGAATTATCCATTTGGTAAAAAGATAAAGATGAATTTACTTTGAGAGACAAGAAGTCAGCAAAACTGTGGTTTTCCTTGTGTGCATGATCTGAACAACAGCTGCACAGAGAGCAATCTTCAACAGACATGCTGGTGATGATTTGCTACTGATCACAGTGTCCATCTATTATTTATGTAGTTAGTGATGTACTTGTGGACAGAAACAGCTAAGCTTGTACTTCATATAATTACCGACAAATTATATACCATGGCCAATGAAACATTTATAACATTATTGGGGGACTCTGTTATTTAGCTAAGTCATGGTATCTGAAATTTGTGCCTATGAGAATGTTGCAAAGTAAGGACTCCTTCTAATTTATCTAAACCCCCTGCAGCCATTGGGAGGGTTTTAGGAAACTCATTTATATCATTATTATAAGCATAGTTCCATATTGTTAGTCAATTGTCAGAAAAAATGGACATGAAGGATTAAATCCTAGAGCTCTAGAGATCTCAGAGGAAGTCCAGTATACAAGATTGCAATGTAGTTTATTCAACGTAGTCAAATTTTCTGTTATTTTTAATGAAATAAATATAAAAAATATAATAAAAGAAAAAAACTATTATAAGTAAATGATAAATAATTTAAAAACACCATGAAAATCTAATATAATTTATATAATGTATCACACCATGACATTACATAGTAGGAATTATGTTAAATGTTTTCTGAAAAAATCCTACCTACTCTTCACAGGTTCTCTAAGAACCTCATTATTGAGATGATATCATATTCATGATATCATATTCCTCATTATTGAGATGAGGCGAAAATAGTTTAACTTCAAAATATTTTCACAACTAAAATTGTAGGATTCAATTATATTTTCATTTGAAATTCCATCTTGGCTTTGCCACAAAATGTATACAAATATTGAGCCAAAATTAATTAAGATTCAACTGAGACTATATCAGACATTTATTTGTATTTTATATATTTGATTTTCAATATCTGCTTATTTACCTATGATCTGTCTATCCATCTCTCTGTCTTTCTTTCTGTCTCTTTCTCTCCATTTTTGTCTTATTTGTCTCAAGAGATCAAAATTATTTCTATTTCAGGTATGAATTTAAACTGAAAACATAGGATTAACTTGGGAATGCATTTAAAATGCATAATATTAGATCCTACCCTAAACCTATTGAACCAAAATGTAATTTTAATATAGTAACCAGGATATCTATATGCTCAATCAACTGTAGGAAGCTGAGATCTAGATTACCAACTAAAACTCGTTGCTTTTGGTTCAGTCCATTCATTTAAAATGTTTTAAAGAAAATGTCCACACAGAAAATAGCAATTAGGAAATAAGCATTTATAGTCACAAGAGATCTTATGAAAATGGTCCTCTTTCATGTAAAAGGCAATCATTATCCTCAAATTTTTATTTAGTCTTTCCATGTTCATATTTGTTAAATATTAACAAGTTTAATTTTAGCAAATTAATATTAATTGAAGTATTCCTTACTTTTCTGTTTCTAAATTTTATATAAATATGATCACACTATAGATATTTTTATTCACTTGCTTTTTCATCTACCAATGTGTTCCTGAATTCCATGCATATTAGTTGTATTTCTTAACTTCATTTATTATAATCATGTAATAAAATTTATGACATGAATATATCAAAATATAATAATATATTTTCCTGCTAATGCACACAGATCATACACACATATTAGTTTCCATTTGGAGAAAGAACAATGCTGATATCATTCATGTGATAGTCGCACTATAGCAAATAAAAGAGATTATTAAGTATGGCTGAAGCAGAATCTTTTAGTAAGATGATTGCATGAAACATCCACTTTAATCAGTGGACTTCAAAATCCCAAGTGAGTAGTGTAAGTTTACAACATAAATATAGGTAAGGTGGATAACTAATTTGTTATAAATAGCTCTCAAATTAAAAACATCTAATTCTATTTAAGAGACTCTATAATGTGCCAGATAATTTGTAAATTGATTAAAATGTGTTCGTTTGATTCAAATGAATTTACTTTCAATAATGAAAACATATCAACCTCAACTTATCATTCTTCACTTTCTCCCAAAGTTTATTCCTACAAGTAAGTGAAACACATTAGCTTCTTGATTGTTAAAGTATAAATGTCTTTGTTTAGATACATTATAACCTATTTTTCCTATCTGTATTTTCATTGATAATAACTTCTTAAAATGAAGATTTTCAAATAAAATATTTCAGTTAAGAATCTTTTTAATGTACACATGGACAGCTAAGGGTTTTGATTATTATATGCAACATTTCGCAAACACATAAAATCAATGTTCGCACTCTAATCTTTAAGATCTTGAAGTACAAAGAGGTAGGCTAACTCAATCTTAGTGTCCCAGGAGACTCTAAATGATCTATTTGTCATTTACTCAGTCCTTTTAGTAATTTTAATGACGAAGATGCTCCCTACAGATTCCTATGCAGTTATCATTTGGTTTGGAAATATACATAAGTTGAGTTTCTGAAAATTATCCAGATCAGTATTTTTTTCCAAATATTTAACAATAATTTCTCACTAAGCACTGAAGGAGTTTTATTTTGAGAAAGGCTCTATATCTTTGACTTTACTTAGAGTAAATAGTAATTCACGGAGTTGAATAATTTCAAATAACTTTTAAAATACATCAAGTGTCAATCATGAACAATAAATTCATTTATTGGACAGAATTATTCATGCCTTCTTTATGTCCATTGTGTTTGCAAGTGCAGAGGGTTCGAAAATAAAAGAAATAAATTATCTTGGTTTTAAACAAGCATATTCATGACTGAGAAAGAAAAACTATAACCCAATATCAAATAGTAAACTGTAAAAGACCTCACGGAGAGGGGAAAATTTCAGCATATATTCAAAGAAACTATATTTAAAAATTCATGGGAAATGTAAAGCATAGTATAAGGGATACAAATCAATGAATGAGACCAGAACCAAAAATCATCCAGACTCTGTGATACATTGATAAATTCCTTAAAACTACACTAAAAAGTATTTTAATAAATGGAAGAAAATATATTGACGAGAGGTGATTAAAGAAATGATAAATTTCTGGTGATAGTGACAATCTACCAAGAAGAACCACATGAAACTCATAGAGGTGAATAATACGATGCCTAAAATTTAAGAAAAGATAAATAAATGTTGAATCTAACTTACAGACACAAGAGAAAAAGAATAAACACATATGAAATGTATCTATTCAAACTAAAACACTGAAAAAATAAAAGGGAACTGAAACTCAAATTGTGTGGCACTAAGGGGTGGTCTAATTGAAGCAAAACTCGGGCACAACTGAATGTCTTAAAGAACAGGATAGAATGAAACAGGAAAAATATGTATACTTCAAAAAAATAGGTAGCAAAGTAAATGTGATACAAAAATAAAACCAAATGAAAACCAAAACAAATGTAACCAAATTTGATCAAACACAGCCTGCTCAGCAAACTCCATGCTCAATAAATACAAAGAAAATCATGTATAGGTACATTTTTCACCCTTATGAAAGCCACCAATAATGACCAATATTTAAAAGTAAGTGAGTATGGGGTTGGTGTGGGTTCATTACATATCAGAGAAGAATGATGAAAATAAAAGAAATTGTCAGAAAAAAAAAATGAGAATCTAAGATGATACATCAGCACAACACTTTAAGTGTCGGATACATGGGGACAATAGGAGATTGTCATAATAAGATCCACAGTATCTTGAAAGCCAAAGTCAGTTGGTTGAATTCCAGTTGTCTTTTATATCTTACATTTGTACTTCATTGCATTCTTTGAAATACCTATGATAGTATGTTGCTTTCCTAAATAAAGTTTATTGTGAAACAAACAAAAAAAGAGATTGTCAACAAATAATTCTATGTCCAAAAATGTAGATTTAAAAAAGAATGCAAGCATTACTTTGTCTAAGACACTGTGGAACAAAATATAGTGAAAGCAAAAGTAAAATTATGCAGTAGACAACTCCCAGTTATTACTTCCTATAAGAAATATGAAGTAGAGTGTGTCAGAATCAACTGTATTAGAATTCTGGAAATAGTCAAACTTCTATGAGAACAATGTGAAAACCAAATCCAGAAAATGATGACTTTGTCAAGGTAGAAAATCATTTTCTTCTTACCTTTATCCTGCTCCCTCATTGTTTATCTGTGGTTTTAAAGTAGATAGCATCCTTTGCCTGGTGCCTGTCTTCAGAGAGAAAAGAGGAGACCAAATAACTGTATGTATCTGTTCTAATCTACCTGTGGTCTATTTGAAGGACTGATATGCAGACCTTCTTTTTTACCTAACTTGAGCTCAGGCTGCAAAAGTGTTCAAACTAGTCCTAAACTAGTAGAGGCTGAAATAATCATTATCAGATTACATTGGGAAAAGATTACAGTGGAGATATACAGTAAAACACAAGAGGCTCAGGAGCAAAACCCTGGGAGAATTTTTGGGAAATGAGATCATTCAAGAGCAACAATATATTCATGGGAAATTAAGTTGTGTAGATAACTGGAGAAAGATGTATGCTCTGACAATCAAAGTTTAGGAATAGCCTAAGACTTTGCTTTAAGTTGATCTCAAAACTTAAACTCAAAAAAATAATGGTGGAATGTTTTCTCTCATATGTAGAAACTAGAGCAAAGCAAGAGGAATAAAAGGTGGATCAGATCTCATGAAAACATTGGAAAGATGAGTGGAGTAGATTAAGGAAATTGACTAGGAGGGAGGAGAGAAAGGAAGCAGGAGGAATTGCAGAATGAACTTGAACAAATTATGTTTTGTACTTGTATAAATATACCACAGTGAATTCCAGTTTTGTGTGTATATAAAGTACCAATTACAAAAATAAATAAATAAATAGATAAATAAATAAATAAATAAATAAATAAATAAATAAATAGATAGAAGAAATACCAGTAAATTAGAAGAAGGAGAAAAGAGGAATAGAGAAGAGAGTAAAAGAGGAGACAGTGGAGACTGAAATAGAGAAAACTAAATTCAATACACATATAATTTTGTCCAAATAAATCAAACTATTATGTAAAACTGTAATGCAATAATATAAGCATTTAAAACTTTAATACAATATTTGTTAAGTGTTAAAGGAATGCACAGTCACATTGGGTCATCAACAAATGGGATCTATTCATTGGGGAAGTTTTGATTTTTATCAAGTTGAGATTAAAAAATTTCTTTCCAAAAGTCTCTAATTAAACAATTAAATAGTAGATATGATAGTGATCATACTTGGATTAACAATATGCTATTTGTAATAGTAACTAAGGAAAACCTCTAAAAATGGATCTCTAAAATATTTGATATTTTAATCAAATGAGAGAAAGCAAACTTTTGGAAAGAGAGAAAATTATTCTGACATTTGCTATAATAGTATATTGAAATTACAAGTTATTCAATACTGATCTCAAATCATAAGATAAAGGGAATTCCATAACAGAAAGTTATGGACCAAGATAAATTCTCCAGTAAAACACTGGAATTACTAGACAAATTTTAAACAATGTGCACGATGTTAAATGGAAACATGGACCAAGAAGTAAAGGAAATCTGGAAAATAACATGAACAAACTGAGAATATCAATAAAGTAATAGAAAACAAAAAAGTGAGCAGGGCTTGATGTGCACTCCTATAATCCTCCGCAGCTCAGGAGACTGAGGCAGGAAGGTCAAGAGTTCAAAGTCAGCCTCAGCAAATGCAAGGAGCCAAGCAACTCAGTGAGACACTGTCTTTAAATAAAATTGAATATAGGGCTGGGAATGTGGTTCAGTGACTGAGTGCCCCTGAGTTCAATATCTGTTACCCCAGAAAAGAAAAGAAAAGAGAAAAGGGAGTAAAACAAATTCTGGAGCTGAAAAATACAATAACTGAATTTTTTTTTCTTAAATTCAGAAGAACAGCACAATAGAAAATTTGAGCACTAAGATGTTGATGTTTAGAGATGAGGGGTCCTGCTGAGAGTAAGAATGACGATGTCTACACCATTTCAGATGTTGGAGACCAGGCTCTGAAGGCAAAGATCTAATTTTACTTAGGATGGTACAAGACATATATAGGCACATTATCCAATCAGGTTAACACACTTGTTAAAACATAGCAGAACCGACCTATAGGCAAGCTATATGTCAAACTTAATGTAAACGAACCAAGTATCCCTAAGTGATTCTACCCAGCAACAAGTCTGAGACAAAGGACTCAGGGGATGGTCAGTTCCAGCACACAGCATGAGGCGATGCTCATGAGGGAGCTCACATCACAACTTGCTGGGATGCTTGATGAGCAAGGCCTTCCCTCAGCTCATAACTCAGCCTCAGCAACTGCAAAGACCTTCAGTCCATGGTGAGTCTTTACCATTACCTCAGTTTCTCTGTCCTGACTGTTTGGCTTATTTAGACCATGGTGTCAGTGACTACTGTTAGATAAGCTTGAGGAATATTCCCTATGCTAACAGAATCAGTGAATTTGAAGGAAAGATAATCAAAACTATCAAATCTGAAGACTAAAAGAAAAAAGGGTAAAGAAAATGAAGAAAAGGAATTTGTGAGGTACTACTAAGCTAACTGACATAAATATTATGGAAGTCCCAGAGAAAGAGGGAAAAGAGAGGATAGTTATTAGAAAAAATAGTGACCAAAACCTTCACAACTTTGAAAAAAGACATGATTCTATCTATTCAAAAGGTTTAACATATTCCAAACAGAGTAAACTCAAAGACTCCACCTAGAATCATTACACTCAAACTAACAAAAGCCAGAATCAGAGAACCTTGAAAGTAAGAGGAGAGAGGCAATTCATATATACAATGGAAGTGCAACAACATTATCAGTCAATTACTAATACATACTAATGAATACCAGAGACTCTAGATGGGATTAAATGTTCAAAGAATTAAAAAATGTAAATAAATAATTCTATTTCTAACAAAGCTGTCATAGTGAAGGAGAAGATATGTTGAAGGAGTTTATTTCCAGCATAACTGTCCTAAAAAGAAATGCTAAAGTGAGTGATTCACATTGGATTGGAAGACCCTATATAGTAATTCCAGGTCATATAAAAGTCAGGATTCCTAGTAAAGGTGAATGCATAGGACAAATGAAAATTCAGGAAGTTGTAATTGTATTTATAACTCCACTTATTATTTTCTATAGAACTTTAAACAAGAAAGAAAAAGTTATGGTAAATCTATGTTATTAAGCACACAATGTATGAGGATGTAATTCATAATGATAACACAAAGGTAGAAAGGATATAATTATATCAAGGAAGAGTTTTTTGTATGCTGCTGCACTTAAGCTGGTATTTATTCAAGTAATATTTCTTCTAAATTTAGGATGTAATATATAACCCCTATGGTAACTACAAAAAAGAAAAAAAAAAACTTAGAAGAAAATCTAAAAAACAATCAACTAATTGTAATAGAGACAGAGACAGAGGAAATAAGGGACAAAATCAATTTAGGATTTATGCATTAAACTGAACGCAAATGTAGAAGTAATTTCTTCTTTATTAGTGATTATTTTAAATATAAACAGATTAAATTTTCAATAGAGGTATAGCAATTAGAAACATTTGTTTAAAATGATCCAAATTGATGTTGTTTGAAAAAGAATTACTTTAGATAAAAAAAAGTACATTAAAGTAAGTAATGGAAAGATAAATTTCATGCAAATAGTAACCATGAGAGAACTAGAATTTTGATACTTAAAACAGAAAAAAATGGATGTACTGTCAAAAACTGTTTTAAAAGACAGAGTTCCATACATTGATAAAACTGCCAATTCATCAAAAAAATTAACATTTATAAGCATACATTATCAAACTCAGAGACCTAAAATATATGAAGCAAATATTAACAGACTTGCAGGGATAAATAGGCAGCTCTACAATTATAGTTGGAGACTTTGACATGACCTTAATAGAAAGATCATTAAATAAATAACAAATTTGCTCAGCTAAATGCCAAATAGTGCTAATGTACACACATAACAGACTATTCAATGCATAGCTTTGGTATTCAATACATATTCAAAACATATCTCTGTAGATTTTAAGTTTAGAAATCATACAAGCTATCTTAAGACAATGAAATGCAACTAGACATCTTTAATTAAAGGAAAACTGGATGATTCACAAACAGTGAATTATCATTGTAGTTACCATAGGGGTTATATATTACATCCTAAATTTAGAAAAAATATTACTTGAGTAAATACCAGCTTAGGTGCAGCAGCATACAAAAAATATAGAAAAAGAACACCCTTAAACAACCAATGGGTCAAAAATAACAAAAAAAAAAAAAAATAGGAAAGCATTTGAAAAAGAATCAAAACAAACTATTACATATAAAAACTTAGGAGATGCAGTAAATTTTATCAAATGAAAATACATACAGATATTGGCATTTGCCTACATCAACAAAATAAATGACTTCAATAAAGAAGTTACCTTTATACCTTAAAAAAAAAAAAAAAAAAAAAAAAAAAAACAGAAAAAGAACAGCAAACTTAAGCAGAACTAAGGACAAAAATTGCATGACCATGTCAATATATGCAAACAAGCTCTTTGATGAAATCCAACACCCATGCTAGAAATGCTGGAGAAACTAGTGATTGAGAGAACTAACCTTAACATCATAAATATCATTTATGACAAACCCAATGCAATTGTCATACTAAATAGAGAAAAGTAAAAGCATTTCTCTAAACTCAGAAACAAGACAAGGCAGACCACTTTCACCACTTCTATTAAATATAGTCCTTGAAACAATATCCAAAGCAATCAGGCAAGAAAAGAAAATCAAAGGGAAAATAAGAAGTCAAACTATATTCTTTTTCCAATAATATGATCCTATGTCTAGTTCTTGGATAGGGAGGATTAATATTATTAAAATGGCCATACTACCAAAAGCAATATGCAGATTCAATGCAATCACTATCAAAATACTAATAAAATTCTTCACAGAATTAGTAAAAAACAGTTCTTAAGTTCATTTGGAAGAATAAGAAACCTAAAATAGTCAAAACCATATTAAGGAAGAAAGAAAAGCAGAAAGCATCACAACACCTGATCTGAAATTATAATACAGAGCTATAGTAAAAAAAAAAACAGCATGGTATTGGCATCATAATAGACATGAAGATCAATGGAATAGTCTTCAAAAATCTAGGGTTGGAACCACCATATGACCCTATTATTTTGCTTCTAGATATTTTCCTCAAATATCTATAATCAGCATACTATAGTGACATAGCTACATCAATGTTTGTAGCAGCACAACTCACAATAGCTAAATTATGAAGCAGAAGTCTGTCAATAGATGAGTGAATTAAGAAATTATGATACACACACACACACACACACACACACACACACATACACAATGCAGTTCTATTCAGCCATAAAAGTGAATAATTATGGCGTTTGCCAATAAAAGAATGGAAATGGGAAATATCATGCTAAGTGAAATAAGCCAAGCTCAGAATCCAAAGGTCAAATGTTTCCTCTGATTTGCAGAAGCTAGAGTATAATAAAGGAAGGGAGGAGGGATGGATGAGATAATATAAAGAACTAATGGAATACAAATGAGTAGATGAGAATGTCTATTTGAGTAGAGGAAGGAGAATGAAAGAGGGGAGGATGGTGGGAGGAAGAGGGAAGGATTATGAACTGGAATTGATTTTCATGCATGTATGAATTTGTCAGGATGACCCCAGCTCCTATGTATAACTAATAAAAAGTATTTAAAGATACAGAAAGGATTCATAATATCCTGTCAAAAACTGTCAAAACTGACCAGTGGACTCCCCTGAAAAGTACTTAGGATCTTCCAGGGATTTCTCAGCCTCATTTTGCAAACTATTGTTCAAGTATGTTTTAGGAAAATTTTAATGAGTTATGGTCCAGAAAAACCTAATACATCTTTTCCCAATACTGTTTATCATCAAAAAAAGTCATATTAAAAAAGAAAGTAAAATAGGTCAAAATATATGGTTGTCATTTATCAATGGAAAATAATATATATTTTTGCTTTCTAATTAATAGCATGGTAGTAAGAGTTCTTAAAATTTAATTAAATCTTTTAATTGAAGATAATTTGAAGACCCAACACATAAAGTGATAAACAGAAAAATTATTATTTTACAACATCCAAATTACAATTGACTTTAGTCATTTAACTCTCATCAGCCACCAAAAGAATAAGAAAAATTGGAAATGGTCCACTAATACTTACCTTTAAAGAGAAAAGGCTATTAAAGCTAGGACACTACCCATAGAGTGTATAGATAGGTAACTGCCACATATCTCTTCTCCAGTAAAAACTGAGAGTAGCATGTTTTATTATTTTGTTTGAGACCATGCTGTTTACTTTGGGATACAAAAAGTACCCTGTCTACTTCAAGCTTCTCACCAAGCAAGGCTCAGCATGATTCTCTACAGTTTTACTGGTTTTACTTTTGTGTTGCAAAAGTAAATTCAAAGATGACTTCTACAAAGAAAATACGCACTGAGGAAGGGAGCTTGGACAAAGGCTCAGAAAGAATGCCAGCTCCTCAGGAGGGAGAGCACATCACTGGTTGTATGCGAGCTGTCCAGATGTGGAGCTGATATTGCCAATCTGAAAGAGACTCAACAACTTAAAGTGTGTGGAGACAAGTTGTAAGGAACCTTTGGTTCTGGGAAGATCTCCTACATTCATTGTGACAGCAGGATTCCCTTTAGCAGTCACTGGTCTTTTCTGCATCACACATACTGAGATGATAGCAGCTGTCCATCATTGCCTCCTCTTAGTACATTCAATGACAACTTAAGTGCTGATACTTGCTTTCACTTTGATGCAATGGCATTCATTAATTTTATTTCATAATATTATTTATGAAGTGTTCCTTTGGTGTTTAGATAACTTTATTCCCTTGAATTCTTTGTAAAACAGGCACCGAGTGTGTGTGTGTGTGTGTGTGTGTTTTGTTATCCATATGGATATATATAATATATGGATATATATATGGATAGCTTACATATATCCATACAGATATATGTATAATATATGTTATATTATATATTATATATTTTATATATATAATACTAACAATGGTTCAATTGTGAGCAGCTCATATGGGGTAAGAATAGTACTAAATATTTTTCAGATGATTTTAAAAGAGTCTTCCCAATTTCTAAAAATGTAGTATTATTATTATCTTTATACATAGAGGAAACCAAGCCTTAAACTTTAGGAGGAATAAGATCACAAGCTTATTCATGATAAAACAAGGGTTAGAAACAGATTTCTTAAAGCTCCGAAGTTTATCCCCAGTAACCAATAAGAGAACCTCCATATATCAATATTATTATTTTAATTTTATATTTAAAGAGCTACCTGCTTTACTGAAATCTATTTAAGGAATTTGTTCAGAACCACTGATTTTGAATTGTAGCCATAAACAACATCTTCAAATACAGTGAAAAAGTGATACAATACAAAAAAGAAATTCCTATTAGGTTTGGAAAAAACATTCAGGCAGCTAAATGAATTTGAGTATAAGATTTCACAATATAATATTTTAGGGGCTCATCCACACTACAAAATACAGTGATTTCTGCACATGTTTTCCACTAATCATTAGCTATGTGCATGGAGAACAAGGAAAATCAGGAATCATAATTTCTATGACACACTGAAACCAGAGAACAGATCAGGTTGTTACTTCCCATACTTCTTCCCATACTTGTCACTCCAGATTTGTATTACAACCTAATTCTAGCTTCAAATTTGCATATAATAGGTGCACAGTTATGTAAATGTGCAGTTACCCCGCATTTAAGAATCTACTTAATCATGACTTTAAACATATCTTGCACTCATTAATAGATTATGATGTTTTCTTGGTTTCTTGTTTCTATTTTCATTTTTAAAGAAATCCTAGAACATTTTTAGAAATCCTAGAGAATGTTGCCTAGTTTTCTTAAGATTGGTAGTAGGGAATGGGCAAGTTAAATATGTATTAAAAATCAAGTTGAACACATGAGCACATAGGATTTTTCTAATTTATCAATAGAGAATATACTTCCATCAAGTTGTAAGCCAGATTTCTGGTATATTTTCCCTACAACAGTGACTTTTGTTGTTATTGTTTTTATTGTTTATATTTTTCCCCAAGTTCTTCTTTCTCTCCATCAAACCCCTCAGATTTTCAAAAATTCATTCTTATTTAACATCTAAGTGCCAGTCCAAGAGTAGCCCTCTTCCCATTTTAAATACAAAAAAAGAAAAAGTAAAAGAAAAGATCGTAAATTATATAGCATTCTCAAGCACATATTTTTATTGTGTCATTTTCTTATGCCTCTTTGTAATATATATACATGTACATTTGTATTTGTAATATATATATATATACACATTTATATATGTGTATATATACCTTATTTCTGTTATCAACTTTAATAAAAGGCAAGGGATCTATTGATTTTCTAGATTTCTTACACTATTATCACCCTTGAATAGAGAAAGACTATTCCTGAACAAGAAAGATGTATGAGATATATATCCTAATAAGGCTTTAAGAAATGTTGAAAGTGGAAGACCCTGACCCTTGGAAACCATGTAGAGTGAAAGGAAAATAAATTCTTTCCTCAATTTTAATTTGCACAAATTCCTTTCCAAGTCTTTGACAATTCAGTAACTCTTCTCATATGAAGAAAATTAATATAAGACTGATAATGTATTGATATCAATGTGATTGTCATACACATTCATATATTCATATTATTAATAGCAGTAATATGTTAGAAATGTAACATTTTCATGTTTATCTACCTTTTATCATGATAGTTTAAGATTATTACGCAGTAAATGAAACCTAGGTGATAGGAAATAATTGATGGGAGCGCATCTATCATTATTGTTGAATTTTTATATATGTCAAGGTGATGAATCTCATGGTAATCTCTGTCTGGAAAATAATTAGAAATCTACCCAGTGTTTTGAAAGGCAGAGAGAAAACAATTCAATTCTTTTATGATATTTTGCAACCAAGAGTGAGCCTTCTGTCACATAGGCATAGAGATCCAATTTATACCACTTTGCAAATGCATGGAGTACAAAGCAAGAAATTAAAGTGAAACTAGATTGATAGCTCTAATCTACACTTGATAGAAATAAGTTAAAATTTTCTCTAACATAAAGCACTACCCACTTACATCCTTGGAGGTTCACAGACGTAATTCTATGAAAACGAATTTGTTAAATGTTAATAATAAAAAAGACACTTCATGAAAAGTCAATAGAAAATAGAAAATTAAAAGAATACTAATAAAATCAGTTCTGACTTTTGCTAGAAACTGTAAAAAGAATATATATATATAAACATTTTTAAATTAAAAAATAAAGTTACTAATGACTAAAATATCATTACAAATGAAAAACACACTTTGACAAATACTAATAACTGCTTTTATGTATAAAAAAAATCAACATTATTACTGATGTTAAGAACCTAACAGTCAGGGCACGGTGGCTCACACGTATATGTCCAGTGACTCTGAAGGCTGAGGAAGGATGGCAAGTTTGGCACCAACCTCAACAACTTAGCAAGAGGCTAAGGACTTAGTGAGACCCTATCTCAAAACAAAAAATAAAAAGTGCTGGAGATGTGTCTCAGTGTTTTAAGTAACCCTGGGTTCAATCCCTGAGATATATGAAACCAAGATATATATATGAAACCAAGATATATATATATATATATATATATATATATATATATATATGAAAGCAACATTGTTATCCAAAATTTGTTTTATAAAGATGAGGAGATGGAAAATAAGAAACAGTGGTTGAGAGATATGGTGATGAATAAGCATGAGAAACACAATATTCGATTTCTTTCCAGAAGCACACAAGACAGAGATATTGAGCTAGTGAAGCTACATGAGATGATATATTATATGAAAATGTTGTCATATATTAAAATAACATTTAGATCCCTCCAGTAATATAAATAATCATTATTAAATATTATTGGTGCCACTTCTACACCAATTTGTGTTCAGGTGTATTTCTGTTTCTGTTTCAGTCTATTTTTATCATCTCTCTGTATATATCCATAAAAACAATTGATATGAATTGTTCAATGTTATATTTAATCAAGCAAACTCAAAGGGAAGAAAAGACAGTGCTTGGTACTCTGGAAAATGCCCTCATGGAAGAAATTTTGCAATTCATACTCTTTGACACATTCACTAAACCCTTTTTTTCCCTAATTAATTCCGTCAATCATTCAAGTCCTTGCCCTCAAAAGTAATGTCTGTGTTCTATATACCTGTGGAACTTGATATTCACAGCAGGTACTTATTTTTTTTTTCCTCAAGGACTTAAGGAATATAGAGAAATAAAATATCCTCCCAGGGGCTAGTCACAAGAGTGGATTTTAGTTTTGTCTCTTAATTTGCCAGCACT
The DNA here is from genome assembly GCF_902686455.1 of Sciurus vulgaris. Taxonomy (NCBI): domain Eukaryota; kingdom Metazoa; phylum Chordata; class Mammalia; order Rodentia; family Sciuridae; genus Sciurus; species Sciurus vulgaris. The sequence goes on along the minus strand of NC_136469.1, from coordinate 120,361,287 downwards.
GATGGCTAGATCATGAGAAAAATGAACATTCATTCTTAAAAAGCATATTGCTTTCAGAATTATGATAAAGAAATACTTTCTAAGTGTAGTCACCAGAGTAACTATTTCCCTAACTGTTCTAAGAATGGTGAAAATATAATTTGAAAGAATAACAATGAAGGAATTAAAATGATCAGGTATATTTCTAGTAAGAAGGCAATGTGTGCTTCATCTGTGTTGGTGATATTCTTAGATTGGGTAGTTTATTCACAAGTGTTTATTTTATCATTACCTTTCATGACTTTCAAAGACATTTACATAAGTACCTCATTCCCCACTCCCACAGCCATGTCATGGTCTCTTTGTAATTGCTTTACAAAATCATATAAGATATGATATTGACATAGCTTGCATTTGACAATATAATGAATAGCAAATATTAAATTTTCACAATGAACTTCTAATATAATCATAAATATTGCTTTAGTACAAAATGCCTTCAGTCCCTGAAACCCTTCATATTCATCATGGAACAAACTGTCACTCAGATCTTTGATATTGGTATCTATTAGTGGAACGTTCTAATCACAAGAAACCAGCTGTTTCTCATCCAGACAGTATAAGTTAGAAAGGTCCATGTCATATTCATGTGAACCTCCTTGTCTTTCAAATTATTTATTTAATTTGCTAAAAAATATTTTCATTTTTCCTTTCTGAAGTCATATGAACAGATAAATTTTTCAAAACACATGAATGATTTTAAATATTTTATCATTGATATAAATAATATGTTAATTAGATTTCTGACTATTCTAATATTTTATAATTGATATTTATTTCTAAAATTTGGTACCCTAGACTTAAATTAATGTACTAAAGATAAAGAAAATCATCTAAGAAAAATAACATTTGTTTTCTAATGTTCGAGTTAGCATCCTTTGATACCAATATGTATCCTTTAGTCTCAGCAAGGAAGCTAGCTAGCTAGATAAATGGAGCAAACCAAAGGAGCCAATTATCAACTATACTACACTAGAAATAGAATTTTAAGCAGGTTAAAATTTATTTTGAGAGTTGGGTTCACATTTTTTAAATTATTAAAGTGGTCTTAAAAATTAACATTAATTTCTAATATTATTTTCCTTCTTGCCTAATTCATCTACGTATTGGGCACATTCACTTTGTTCATATCCATGTCATTAAACAATCACATTGTGCATTGTGCTCACTAGACTCCCTGGGGAATACTGATGTGTTAAGGGGTGATACTTGGAAATGGCAGAACTGCAAGACAGGTTTTTCATCCAGTGCACAATTCTTATTTTATCAAGCACTCATGAGAAAATCAGTCAGAGAGACAAATTTTGACATATTCATATTTTGGACAAAAAAATTGATAATTTTTATGTATGAATATATAGACTTTTTCATATATTTTAGTTTACATCTTTTTTACTGCAGCTTTTCTGAGGCATTTAAATTCATTTTATGCTGCCCTTGGCTAATTTAGAGGCTAAATTTTTATTATTAGTCTATGAGGTGTTTATTGTTTTTTATTTCCCTTGTAAACACTTTTTACAATTATAGTCATATTTGACTGCAAAAAGATGATTAATATGGAATTGAATATGTCATATTCAATTGTATAGATAATGTATACCACAAATTACATGTTATCATAGAAATTAGTGTCCTCTTAGGACAGGAAATAAAACAAATATTTAAGTATTTGGATGGATTTTTCCAGAATAATATAAAAGGTGTCTTTTAATTTAATAATAGTATTAATTAAATATCAATATAAATAATATTAATTTCTTTTAATAATACCAAAGGTTTCTTTTTTCTCCCCACCTCCCTTCTCCTTTCCCCACCCCTTCTTCCTCTTTCTCTCTTTCTCTCTCTCTGTAGAGAGAGAGATCTTCTTATGACCATATAAAAGAAGACAATTTCTTCACTTTAATATAAAGGTATGTCTAACATATTTACATGTGATTGGACATAAATTTAGGGTGATGAAATGTCTTAGGTTTTCATAAGTAAATTTGCATTTATTTTTTATTTTGCATTCTTATTCTTTTTAGATATACATGAAAAAAGTGTATTTTGGATGCTAATACACAATGAGGGGAAGGGAAGAGTAGAAGTTCATTGGATTAGACAAAGGAGAATGAAGGGAAGGGAGAGGGAATGGGAATATGAAAGAAAGTAGGAAGAATCTGATATAACTTTCTTATGCTCATACGTGAATACATGACCATTGAAACTCCACATCATGTACAACCATAATAATAGGATCCTAATTAGAATAAGTTAAACTCCATTTATGTATAATATGAAATAATATAAAATAATTAATAGTTTTTAATAAGTAAATAATAATATTCACTATGATGTAGTGTACTAACATTAAAAAAAAATTGGTCTTTGGATTCTGATTCATCAGTAGCCAGGAAATTGGTATCTCCAAGCACTCATACTTTACTTTCTCAGTATACTGATATTACAGGAATGTTTCTAACATTAACCCTGGTGCTGAATGTCTTTGATTTTTTAAAATTATTTATTCATTTATTTATTTAGGTACCAGGGATTGAACCTAGGAGTACTTTATCACTGATCCACATCCCCACCCTTTTCATTTTTTATTTAGAGACAGGGTCTTGCTAAGTTGCTTAGGGACTGGCTAAGTTACTGAGACTGGCTTTGAACATGTGATGCTCCTGCCTCACACTCCTGAGCCACTAGGATTATAGGCATGTGCCATCATGGCCTCGCTTGCCTTTGATTTTATTTACATTCCTCAGGTGTATAATTAAGAAGAAAAATTAATTTGTTTTTACTGATTTTTCAAGTATACTTTAATTTTGGCTGTAAATAAAACTGTCAACATTTGAGTTTACTAGTGACAACAAAATCCACACTTTCCTCATATATAACACTAAATGTAGTATGTGAAATTAACAAATTACAAATTTACAAATATTTGCAAAGTTATCATGTGTTAAACTGTGATTTTGGATTTATAGGCAGATTATTCCCAGAAAGTATTCATTTATAAAATTCATAGTAGTTAAAAATTCGGTGAATCTGTTGGAAAAATTTGGAAATCTTTTATGTAATTTCTAGGCTATCATATGATTGATATGAAATAGGTTCATGGATAAGTCACATTTGTTTATGTATTCAAAATATTTGAAAATATATTTTGAGAGCTTGTACTCTGAATGCTTCTTCTTATGTGGCTTAATTAAAAGTCTACAAAATAAAATTGTTGTAACTTTCTCATGTTTCTCATGTTCACCAAAAGTTGTGTTAGTTTCACATGAGAACACCTTGCCTCACATATTATCTTTCATCTTGGTCACTGAATTCAGTAGATTTGATAAAGTGTATTTTCAGGGAAATAAAAGAAAGTTCCATGATCACCTTACAGCAGCACTGTTATTTTACAGCCTAGTAACCTCAGACTCTGCTTTTTGTGAATCAGTCTGGGTGTGAGGAGAACTTAACTTGATCACAACTTAGGCTTAAGATTTTTATGTTTTTCTAGGGCCAAGATTTTCTTAGCAAGGCTGTTAGCTGTCATGGAGTAACACATTCCTATTATGCTGTCCTTTGAAGCATGTCATCATGACTAAAGATGAAACACACATACTGGATTGCAGACACCTGAGATGAATTTTGATACATATTCTGAAGCAATGAAATCTCTGGGGACAGAAAACCACTCCTCATAATTTAGTGGAGAACCAATTATTGCTTCAAAGAGAAAGGACAATAATTTCCTGAAGAAAAATGCCACAAATATGTTGTAAATTGCTTAGGTCTGGTGGATTTGGTCTTTAAAAAAAAGGCATAATCACAACATTAGGTAAATTCAGTACAGTGTTAGAATAAATTTTATCAACTCCCAAAATTCATCTAAATCAGAAAATTCATCTTATATGTAAAAAATATATCAATAAGGATAAATATTTGTATTGTGTCACAGAGTTGAGAAGGGCATTTTTTGGCTTGCAAATAGCGGTGAGTTTTACAAAATTGTACAGGTGAGAATTCTGAAGCTTGTGAAAGTCATACAGCAAAGGAGTAGTGAATTCACAACACGGATTTCTAGGTAAATTTTGATCTGTTTACATCCTGGTTTCTAAGTTATATTTTTCATTTCTGTTCAACAGTTAGATTGCCTAAAGTATACAAATAGCTTTAATGCTTGACTATTAAGTATTCTTCTGACTTTTTTTTAAAAATGTACCTTAAGTCATTTAAGAATCTAAATTTTTATTTAGTGTTTCAAGATATATTAAAATAAATGATTGTTGAATTATAGGTTATGTATTTAAAGCACAACAAAAGATAATCAGGAGAATTCTATTTCTGATACATTAGACTAATAGAATAAGTTTAAGGTTGTTAAAATATCCTGAAAGTCTAGGAATAAACCTGCCATGCTAAACATGCTGTGAAGTCTTTCAATAAGGTAAATGATTTGAATACTTTATCATAGATCTTCTATTAGAATGTTGGAGAATAGAAAATCAGTGAACACAAGTTTAAGATCATTTACTCAGTGATCACAGAAAAATAATTTTGTTTGTTTACTTTGATTGTCTACTATTTATAAGACACTATGCTATATTTACTTGGAAAAAGACACCTAGCGCAAAAGAAATAAATTGAACCCTAACTTGCAATTTACTAGTGAAGGCACTCTTTAAAAAAATAACTGCACAAATGATTTCAACTTCCACAAATATTGCAGAGTACTAGCTGACATTGTTTCCTATAATGGAGATGTTCTCTAATAGTGTGCACTTTTGAAAGCAGTTGCCACATTTTGTAATTACTTACTTAATTCAAGTTGATTATCTCTTATGTGTGCCCCTATTTTACACATGGATTAACTAAGATCTTGGTTATTTATGTAAAATAATCAAAGTAAATAAATAATATGCAGCAAAGAAGAAACACGAACTCCAATTAAGCTGACTGCAGTTTCTGTTCTTTCCAATATTATACCTAGTCTTGTATACAAAAAAAGACAAAGAATTGACAAGGCATTGGAATAGAATGAGGTTAAATTAGCAGATAATGGGGAGATATATGACTTTGGCAGACAGATGCCTTCCTGAGTCATGTTGACACCTGAGACAAAAGGAAAAATACTGATCTTGTCTGAACTTATAAGTTGATATTTTACTTTTAGCAAAATTTTGCATTAATTTTCACTTTTAAATGTTGCATTAAATATTATTTATCTTGATTATGAGGGTTTTTCTTTTATGTCTCCTTAAATATTTCGCCCAAGACAACGTCTTAGTCATGTGACCATTGTCCCACACTTGTAGGAGGGTGAAGAAGACATGGATTTGAGGGTATATACAAAACAATAGTAAGAGAATAAACCAGACAACCAAAGTGACTAAAGCAAAAAATAAGCACACATAATGAGTAATAAAAAAGTAGTTATTACTTCAATTAATTTACATAAATACCTACAGTCTTAATTGATTCATGTAGAAAATGGGAAAATAAATAAGGGATAATCAATCTGAATTAAAGTGGTGAAATCTAGAGATCTTAATGAGATTAAGTATTTTTTTTTTTTTGAGTAGAGGTAGTATAAAGGAAAGTAAAAAATTAGATTTTTTTTTTTAGAGTTTTTACACCTTATAATTTTTTAAGTATGTGACATTATTATAATTTTAATGGAAAAGCCTAAATTTTTTTCATGGTACTAATTAAAATAACAAATAGCTCTTCTTATAAATAATACTGAAATTATTTGAAGGCTAACTTAAACTCAATAAGTTTTATTAATGTTTGTGTAAACAAAAAGTTAATTTGTGTGATGTTAAAATTAGTTGAATTTGCCTAAGACTTGTATGATACAGGATCATATGGTTTAAGTAGCCTAAGCATTTTTAAAATTAATTTGTTGCCTAGTTTTAATAAAGTATGTGAAATAAGAGTCCCACACTCAGATTCCATATTAATTTTGAAAAAGAGCTTGTTGTCATGTAATGAATTCCTACCAACCATGATTGTTAGAAACTTAAAATATAATTACAAGGGATAATGTATAATTATTGTGACTGTCTTTTTTCAGAGTTTCTAACAGCTTCTATGATAAATGATTGTTATGTGCAATATGGTCTGTTAACAACTAAATTAGAACATTCCAACCATATGTCTATCACTGCAGGCAAAGTCCAGGAGGAAGACGAGATGATAAAGACATAAGATAAGTTCTCATCATAATTGCATGGAAGTAGAAGCTGCTGTGATTACAAATCATAAATGAGATATAAAATTATTGCTTCATATGTTTGGAGATTAAAAATGGGGACATTCTTAGAAACATATGCAAGGCCAGAAATTAAAGCAAATAATTTCCACCCAGAGAAATATATGAACTTCACCAAAATGCTTCTGAACATAAGATCAGATGGAAAATTCATTAATTCCAGCATAAGAGCTTCAAATCATAAATCTGGGTGAGGTTACACCTTTTTAAACTGCAAATTGAAGTTAACAGATCAAAATCAATTAGCTCTGCTAATCTGTTCACAAAGGTGTAAATTCTTAATCAGAATTTATTACAAGGTTGACAATGTAATTTAACAGCAGAACTTAAATCTTGATTAGACAATTCAACTTTCAAACTCAGATCCATTTTTTTCTTGTTTCTTTCCATGCAGAATATGAAAAATCATATTTTAGTGTTAGCTCAAGAATACAATTATAACTTTAAGTTCATATAATACATATAAGGGTTGACACATTAAAAACAAAATTCAATTTATATGCTAGAAATTGTATTACTTAGTGCCAATTAGGACTTAGGAATGTTTAGTGAGAGTTGACATTACATGTTAATATTATTGGCATAGTCTTTTTTTAATCTCCAAACGAACCAGGTGGCAATTTCCCTTGAAATTCTTTCTTTAGAAACCATTTCAATGATATTCTTGATTTTCTATGGTAAAGGGTACTTGAAAGCAATGAAGTATCTTTTGAAATGCAGTCAGCTGCTCATTTGCCACAGCGACTGAAGGAACGAGTTCCCCTCAGCTTTAAATTGTTCAAGAGATAGCAGTACCTTTAGATGTTTTGCAAATTATGTAAAACCAATTTCTTTAAAAAATGACAACATATTTCTGGTGTTTGACTTTGGAGGTCAACATTTTAGTGTTACTTTAACTCAACGGATGTTTATTGGGAGCCCACTAGAAGTGAAAGCAAGTTATTCTGAGTAGATAATGTGAATACTATAAAGGTTTCAATTTCTCATTTGGTTTAGCAATAAAATTTTGTCCTTAACTTACATGAAAGTACACATGCCTGCATAAGAGAATAAGTTTGTGGACAGCTAATTGTATTAAAATTTTTTAAATTTTAATCTTTAAAGGTATCTTAGAATTTGGGTGTATGTTCTTTATGTATTATTTGACGTACTGTACTATACCTCTTGATCTTGAAAATTTCCATTCAAATTTTCATCAAATTCTTTAAATTGTATAATTTGTATATTAACATATATTAGATGAGTACTACACAGTGGGAAACCTTCCAGGAGTTTGTTGATAGAGTAAATGAGATATACTTTCTTCCTGAGAAAAGCTGAACTTCATGGTAACAGATATCTCAGAGATATATTTTACAGTGTTTTAGACATAATACAATCCTAATAGGTGATTGCTAGATGCAGTCTAGTTAGGTTGAATGACTCTTCAAAGTTAACAACTAAATGCTATCAGATTCAGGTTTTCTAACTCTGTCTGATATGAAATATTTTCAAGCATATTCTAAATTTCCAATCTTCAATCACTTCTATAACCCTTCAATTATTTATGATATATAATTTATATCACATATAACCAATTAAATGTCATATATATCATATATATGTATGAATGAGATGGGAAGGTGGGGAGAGAGGGAAATTCATAAAACATCAACTAGTAATTTTCAAAGAAAGTTGCTGTATTAATTTAATGCTAGTTGAAAATGATAATTTTCAGAAAATGTCTTCACTGGGACAAATCTGCCTTTCTGTATTAATTTTTGGTATGCATTTTGTAGATCTGAAATGATAGAGGTTCACAATGTCAAAGAATCATTATACAGACACCAGTTTTCTAATAGATGTTTGAGTAGAAAATGTTTTACCTAATCTGATTGATTCTCAAGCTATTTTGAAATCATCAGTGGACCTTGGAAAGCCTTCTAAAGAGGATTTATTTTCAACAACCCCTCAGGTTAAAATGGTTAACAGCTGAATTAAGTGCTGTAACTTCAGTGACCTGAAAGGAGAAGGGAAAGAGCACAGTGGAATAATCGGTAGAAATGTTGTACTATGTTCTCATTCAATACAGAGCAAAGGAAATGAAGAGAAACTAGGTTTCTGAATAACGGAACTTTAGAATTGGTAATGATCTTAGGTAAAATTGGATGTATACTTATACAACATTTTTTATAACTAATTTATTTATTTATTTTTATGTGGTGCTGAGGATTAAACCTAGTGCCTCACATGTGCTAGGCAAGTGCTCTACTGCTGAACCACACAACCCCAGGACAAAATCGGATATATTTTCTATATGTCAAGCCCTTTGCTAAACATTTCATATTCATTATTTATCATTTCCACAAGGCTTGATATGTAAAATTCCATTCTGTTACTTTGATCAATGCAGAAATCAGAATATTCGAATCTCACATTCATTTTAAAACAAGGCAGTCAAAATTTAAAACAGGAATTTGAGATCCTCAGCATCTCTTTGTAAGTCAACAGATTGGGACCTTATGCTTTCCTATCCCTTAATCCTACTATAGCATAAAGTTGCTTCCAAAGAAACTATACATGTGCATAAATATAAAGCAATTGATCAATTAATCAATTGGTAAAGATATGAATATATATATATATATATCAATAAAAATCATGGGTAGGAAATATATAAGATTTTCCTAACAAAGTTAAGTGTAACATTTAACAAATATGCTTTGAACATGTTTTGCATTAGAAACCATATTGTATTTTTGTTATTTAGATGAAGTCAGATTTATATGAATTTTCATTTAGAAAAAAGTTCATGTATTTTCTTATCACCCTTTTAAAATATAAGTATAACCATTTCCATATTAATAATGCTTTAAAATTAAGTAATGATCCCATTTGATTTGACTTTTGTGTTTCATAAATCTTAGAATTTGTGAAATATTACAATAAATACATATTTGAAAATGCAGTAAAACATGTTTTTTTTAAGTTATTTTCTATTACAGAATAATTTTGACAAGGGCAAAGGGACAGATAAAAAATGCTTTTTTATAATGTTTATAAGTGTTTATAAATTCTGACTTAAAAAATGCTTCTACATAGGGGCTGGGATTGTAGCTTAGTGGTAAAGCAGTTGCCTAGCATGTGTAAGGGAAGTCACGGGGTTTGATCCACAGCACCACATATAAATGTATTATGTCCATCAACAACTAAAAATATTTAAAATGTCTTCCATGTAAATATAGATGAAAATAAAATAAAATAATTTACCTTTTAATTTCTGGCCACAGAAACAATTCATTTTCACTTTTCAAAATAAAGATAAATAAATAAATAAATATATATATATATATACACACACACACACATACATACATATACATCTTATATATATTTTATAAGATAGATATAAAATATATAAGATACATAAAGATATATGATATATACACACATGCACACACACAGAGAAGGTTAAAAAGTCATCTGTAATTTATTCATTCAGTAAAAATTTCTGTCATTCATAAAATATGAGTATGTGTAAATGTGTATGTATGTGTCAGTGTATGTGTGAAACTGTGTGTGTTTCAAAATATAGTGTACTTTTTTCTTTAGGGCATCAGTTTTACATATGAACTTATCATAAAAATCCCAGGTATCAATAACTTTTAAATAAATACATGGTTAACAACTTCATCTCATGAAATAAAATTTGGCCACGGTTTACTTCAGGATGAGAAAAATCATTTATCCATATTTTCCTAAGTATAAAAAGGAAAAATGGATAAAATTATTCATTGCCATTCTCTATGGCTTTACTTTTTAAAGTTACAGGATGTCTTTCTGGTTTCTTTCATTTGGGCACTTAAAGTATTGAATATACATTGCCATGATTTATAATTTAATAAAATTTAGCAAAACTAGAACTTTTTTTCTTGTGATACTTGTTTTCAGATAGAAAATAGTTTAAAGTCAGATGATTTACATATGGACTTCTTTCATCTAAAATGATTCTGTTTTTAAAATAAAAGAAGTAAAAAAGAAAGATTTAAAGTAATCACCCCATTTCAGATTCAATGTGACATCATATTAATACCAGTCAATAAATTTTATGTCAACACTGAGGACATTTTGAAGAGGACATAAGTTCAAAATGATATTTATGTGAAGACATCTTATAGAACAAGCAACTTTTTTTTTTTTTTTAATTATCAAATTTGGTCTTGAACTTGGGGGTAGGAAAGTGATGATCTTGGAAAGAGGTAGCAACAGGAAGAAAGCTGGGTCTGTGGAAGGCCTGGGGCCCAGTGTTGTGGGGATCCCTACCGGGGTTCTTGGTTGGGAGAAAAGGAAAGTAAGGCCCCTCCTCTGAGTGCTGAGGAAAAGGCACTTGACTCAGTCTCCCCTGTACCCCATTCACAGAAGAGGTGGAGGCCATCTCCAGGCCCCCTTTAATGACCCAGAGGCTTTTCCTGGTTGAGCATCTGGAATAAGCTTTTGCCAAATTCATAAGTGCTGATCATGAAGGCATAGGAGTGGGCAGACTTGATGATCCTCAGGAGGAAGCCTGCAAAGGGACCTGTAGTACCTGAGTCAACCCGAATCCTGGAAAGCAGCAGCCAGGTAGAGTCAGCACATGGGGCTTCACCCTCACAGTTTCTAAAGCTCCCAGCACAACCTGCTGCTGTGTCTTCACCACATCAGAAGTAGAGTCAAGATGGCTGCCACTGTCCCTGAGATGCCACCAGCCACAAAGTTGATGCCCACTGATGTCTAGTCACATGGTCTGGGCCTATTCAACCAGCTCTTCACCACCTCCTAGTTGAACCAGTGCAGAGCTGAGAAGGGCACATCTCAAAGTGCTGTGGGGCCCCATCCAGCCATAGTGAGCGCCATCCACCCTGTGACACCACAAGCCGACACAGGTGCCAGGCTCACGGTATGATGCATGCTGAGCTTGCAGCTTTGTCTGCACAAGTTCAAGGGGGTTGATCACTGGCTCAGTGCCCAAGCAAGTCAGTGTGCCTGCAACCACAGGTGCATAGAGGTCAGAAGTCAGGGCTTGCCCACAGAGGAAAGCCTGGAGTTGGTCACAGGCAATGAAGTAGATGGTGGTAGCTGGCACAGTCATCATCAGGGTGGCTGGGAGGCTGCTCCACAGAGTCCTGAAGCCCTCATGTCTCACAATCCTCACAAAATCATCCACAGTGCCAGTGAAATGGGTAGGATCATGAAACCAGGTGGTACAGGGTACCATCTGAGCATAGGGACAGGGGCTCCAGGAAAGCACCGCAGTGCAGGAGGCACTGCCTTGTGATTGGAGAAAGGAGGGTGATTTGGTGTAGGAGAAGCTCCAGAGACTGGAGGGAGTCCTCAGCTAGCTGGCTACTGAGAGGCGCTGGACTGCAAGTGGACCTTCTCCACATTCAGCGGTGTGATGAAGCAGAAGGTGACCAGAGCCCCAGCCCCAGAGGCTAGCATCTGTTGGAGGAGGCTAATGGGCCCAAGGTCCTGATCAGTCAACTCATTGTTTCAATCCTGGTTCTAAGCAGGTGCAGGCCTGGGGAGTCACCAAGGGGCCCAGTGGGTCCATAGCAGATCCTGGTGCAAGGGGCATGCATATTTACCCCTAGAGTAAGCACCTTAAAGAGTGAGAAACCAAGAAAATTCTGTAATTATAAATGTGAGATGCATCAAATCAGGGTTTCTAAATCTTATGTAATCATGAATTGCCTTGGGAACCTACTCATAAGTAGAATCTGATTCAGTTAGGGCTTGAGTAAGATATGGTCTTTACATTTCTAGGAGCATCCTAGGAATAGTCAGGCTTCTGTTTGTGGACAGCTTTTTGAATTGCAGGGTTCTGAGTACTCAACTAGTTGCTGACTGTGTTTTGTTGGCTGTTACTTTATGGTACTGTGCCAGATTTCTAGGTGATAAATTTAATAAAAATGTAGTAAATATTCTAAGATTTTCACACTGACTATCTTATGTAACTATTGAGCATTAACAAATTACCACAAATTTAGTGACTTAAGAAAACTTCAATTTATTATCTTAAGACTCTAGATGTCAGAAATCTGAAATGGACTAAACCCAAGTTATTGGCAGGGTTGCATTATTTCTGGAGTCTATGAGACAGCACCCATTTCCTTGTCCTTTCCAGCTTGTAGAAACTCTACAACAATTTGCTGGACTCATTTATCTATCTTCAAAGTCAAAAATCTCATTCTGAGTCTCCCAAGTCACCTTTGTTTAAAGACGAACAGTGTTTGGTATTGGGTACAGAATCTTATGAAATTCAAAATAAAATTTTCTGGAGTAGAATGCCAAGAGTTACCCCAAAGAGTTCCCTATGATTTTGAGTTCATGAGATTAATTATCAAAGTCAAAGAGTTAAGGTGTCCAAACTATGTGATATATTGGTTTAGTTCCACTCCTGGTTATTCTACCCATGAGCAGGGATCTGTGTAGGTTCAACATTGTTTTCCTCACTGTGTCCCTTCACTCTATTGCTGAAATATGGATTTTGAAAAGCATCTAAGTATCTGTACATTGTCCTTATACTTTGTCTTTCTACTTTGAAATTAAGTCTGACAAGCTGAAAATATGTTATTTTAGTTATTCTCAATTACACAGGTAGCTTATCAGTACAATTGCTATACAGGAGATCCATTATTGCCAAGGACTATGTATTACACTGAATATCTGTGTCCTTCCAAAATTCATACATTGAAGTACTAACTCCCAATGAGATGATATCTGGAGGTGAAAATTAATATGCATCTATCTCTTCCCATGAGCACACACCAAAGAAAGTTCATGTGAGCACACAATAGAAAAGTGTCTGCAAGCCAGGAAGAATTCCTTACCATGATCCACTGGCACATTCATCTTGGACTTCCCTTCCTGCAGAAGGGAATTAAAATTCTGTTGGGTAAGCTACTCCATATGTAGTATTTTGTTAAGAGTGCTAAAGCAGACTAAGATAGACAAGGTGAATCTATTCTAAGTTTCTGCTTTCCTGCAAAATAGGCCAGATTCTCCAGTATTTAAAAAAAAAAAAATTTATTTGTTCTAATTGGTTGTACATGACAGTAAAACACATTTATGCATTTTCATAAATCATACATAAATGGAGTATGATTTTTCATTTTTCTGATTGTACATATTGCAGGATCACTTGGGTCCAGTATTGCCTTTAATAGTTATGAAAGTAACATTTACTTTACATTTAACTTGCTTTCTTTTTTTTTCTTTAATTGGTAAAAAGCACAGGAACAAAAAGTGCTTATTTTTATGGCCTTTTCATTTTGTTTACTGAAGATATTAGTATTTGATTCCCTTCATTTGTAATTTATTATGTGTTTGTTTAGGTACCAGATATTGAACTCAGGGGTGCTTAACCACTGACTCACATCCCCTGCCCTTTTTTTATATTTTATTACAGACAGGGTCTCTCTGAGTTGCTTAGGGCCTCTCTAAATTGTCGAGGCTGGGTTTGAACTCTCAATCCTCCTGCCTCAGCCTCCCGGGTCACCGGGATTACAGGCGTGTGCCACCATGACCAGCTCATTTGTGATTTTATTTACTGACACAGTGTGCCTGAATGGAATGCCTATTAATATAGTTACCAAAATCAGCTTGCCATTACACACTGCTGGGCTGGTAGTGAGTCACTTCCAGCCCAGCGTGGTGTCACGCCTTTGTAATCCTAGCAGCTCAGGAGGCTGAGGCAGGAGAATGGAGAGCTCAAAGCCAGCCTCAGCCAAAGCAATGCACTAAGCAACTCAGTGAGACCCTGTCTCTAAATAAAAAACAAAAAAATAGTGCTGGATGTGGCTCTCGAGTGCCCCTGAGTAATTCCCAGAAACCCTCCCAACACACCCCCTGGCAAAAAAAAAAAAAAAAAGAAAAGAAAAAAAGAAGTGAGTTACTTCCAATGACGTTGCTAATAAATCTCATCATGAAGTTGCAATATCCTCACCATTGAAGACAAATGAATAAAAAGGTAATATTTGTTTCTTCATTATATATCATTTATATTCTAGTGTTGATACAACCTAAAAACATCAAAGCAATACTGTCACTTTGACTTGCACGATTCTTTATGCAGAATTAAATATTTATAAATAACATGAGGTCTCCTGTGAAATTTGTCATTAGAGTCCATTAACACAGTGGAACCAGGCCTCACACTTTCTTGACCTCAATTCAATGACATACTTGTGTTTATCCTTAAGGTAACCTCTCCATGATCACACGTTGACCCTCATCATCATGAAGTTCTGCTCCCTGTTGCATAATGAAAATCCAAACCTTTTTCAATAAAATTATCTTCCCACCACCTCTCATACTGCCAATCCCACCTTTGTTTTACAGAATTTTATTTTTTATTTTTCCCAATAAATAATTCTAATCTTGTCATTCTCAAACTCAGTCTGCCTATGAATCATATGAGGAGTTTGTAAAAAACTACTGATTCAACACTTCTCTCAGGGTTTTTCTGTCAAAGTGTCTGTTGATTGCTCAAAACTATAGACATAACAAATAAATAAATACATGAAAAATAATGAAGTTAAATTCCTCCATTCTACCACACAGACATTAACTCAAAATGGGTCATCTATCTAAATGTTAAATCTTTAACTCCAAAACTCTTAGAAAAACAAAAATTTAGGTGCAACTATTCCCTATATTTTTTGATATAAAACAAAAATGAAAGTGAAAAAAATCTGCATGTTGGACTTCCAAATAAAAAACTGTTCTTCCAATGATATCAATCAAGAAAATGAAAGGAAAACTTGCAGATTTGCAGGATACATTTGCAAATCACATTTCTAATAAGGAATTTTATACAAAATTTCTTTTTTATGTTTTTGTTTTTTATATTTACAGACTGCATTTTGATTCGTTGTACACCAATGGAGTACGACTTTCATTTCTATAGTCGTACCCAATGAAGATTCACACCATTCCTGTAATCATACATGTACATAGGGTAATACTGTCTGTATCATTCCACTATTTTTCCTTCCCCCACCCCCACCCACCCTATGTTCCTCTACACAATCGAAAGTTCCTCCATTCTTCTCTTACCCACCGCCAACCCCCCTCATTATGTATCATCATCCACTTATCAGAGAAAATATTCAGTATTTGGTTTTGTGGGCTTGACCTATTTCACTTAGCATGATATTCTCCAATTCCATCCATTTACCAGTAAATGCCATAATTTTATTTTTCTTTATGACTGAGTAATATTCCATGGTGTATATTACCACAGTTGCTTTATCAATTCATCAACTGAAGGTCATCTAGGTTAGTTCCACAATCTAGCTATTTTGAATTGAGCAGCTATGAACATTGATGTGGCTGCTTTACTGCAGTATGCTGATTTTAAGTCCTTTGGGTATAAACTAAGGAGTGGGATAACTAGGTCAAATGGTGGTTCCATTCCAAGCTCTCTGAGGAATTTCCACACTGCTTTCCAGGGTGGCTGCACCAGTTTGCAACTCCACCAGTAATTTATGAGTGGGCCTTTTCCCCCATATCCAGATCAACACTTACCGTTGCTTGTGTTCTTGATAATAGTCATTTTAATTGGAATGATTAAACCATTCTTAGGGTGGTTTTGATTTGCATTTCTCTAGTTACAAGAGATGATGAACACTTTTTCATGTATTTGTTGATCACCTGTATATCTTCTTCTGTGAATTGTCTGCCCAGTTCCTTAGCCCATTTATTGATTGGATTCTTTGTATTTTTGGTGTAAAGTTTATAAGTTCCTTATAAATTTTGGAGATTAGTACTTTCTCTGAAGTGTGTGTGGAAAAGATTTTCTCCCATTCTGTAGGCTCTCTTTTCACATTATTGATTGTTTCCTTTGCTGAGAAAAAGCTTTTTCAGTTTGAATCCATCCCATTTATTGATTTTTGCTTTTATTTCTTGCACTCTGGGGGTCTTGTTAAGGAAGTCTGGTCCTAAGCCAACATGAAGAAGATCTGGGCCTACTTTTTCTTCTATTTGTTGAAGGGTCTCAGGTCTAATTCTTAGATCCATGATCCATTTTGAGTTGAGTTTTGCACAGGGTGAATGACAAGGTTTAATTTCATTTTATTGCATATGGATTTCCAGCTTACCCAGCACCATTTGTTGAACAGGCTATCTTTTCTCCAATATATGTTTTTGGCACCTTTGTCTAGTGTGAGGTAACTGTACTTCCGTGGGTTTGTCTCTGTGTCTTCTATTCTGTACCATTGGTCTACCTGTCTGTTTTGGTGCCAAGATCATGCCGTTTTTGTTATGATTGCTCTGTAGTAGAGTATAAGATCTGGTATTGTGATACCACCTGCTTCACTCTTCCTGCCCAGAATTGCTTTGGCTCTTCTGGGTCTTTTGTTCTTCCATAAGAATTTCATGATTCCTTTCTCCATTTCTATGAGGAATGTCATTGGGATTTTAATTGGAATTGCGTTAAATCTGTATAGCACCTTTGGAAGTATGTTCATTTTGAATTCCTCCATTCCACCACACAAACATTAACTCAAAATGACTAATTTATCTAAATATTAAAGCTAAAAATCTAAAATTCTTTGAAAGATAAAAACTTAGAAGCAACTCTTCCCTATATTTTTAAATATAAAACAAAAATGAAAGTGAAAAAATCCACATATTGGACTTCCAAATAAAAACTTTGTCCTACCAATGATACCAGTCAAGAAAATGAAGAGAAAATCTGCAGATTTGTAGGATATATATTTGCAAATTACATATCTAATAGGGAATTTCATATAAAATTTCTAATAATAAACAATAATTATGCTAAAATGCACAAAATTTCTGAATAGATACTATTTTAAAGCAAATATCCAAAATCATAAAAATTTTTAAAAAGATTTCCTGAATTACTAAATATTAGAACTATGCAAATCAGGACCAGCAGTTGTAACTCAGTGATGGAGCCCTTGCCTAGTGAGGCATTGGATTCCCCCTACAGCACCAAATAAAATAAATAAGTAAAACAAAGCTATAAAAAAAATAAAATAACATGACAAAAGAAACATGCAAATCAAAACCACAATAATCTACCGAATCACATCATGAGGTTAGCTACAGTCCAAAGGACATAGCAAAATGTTGGAAAAAATTGAATGTATTGGAACCTTTCTGTTGGTAGGATTATAAAATGGTATGACTGCTTCAAAAATATTTTAAGCATTCCTTAAAATGTTAAACATATAGATACTATATACCCCAGAAAGTCCATTCTATGTATTCTTCAGAAATAAAAACACATCTTGTACATAAATGTGCACAGCAGCATTATTCTAAAAACTGGGAACATCTAACAGTCCCTTTTTATAAAATGTTAGATACCCATATAAAAGAAGATTATTTGGCAATAAAATTAATACAGTACTGATACATAGCACAACATGGAAGAACATAAATGAAAACACTCTTTTGTACTATTTTAGTGGAATACTTCCGGAAATAAATAAAATAACAACTCAGTAATGAATCAGTGTTCTAATTCTAAGGCTTTGCCTCCGTTTCTTTACTATTTCTATAGAATTGATAGGGAAAAAACTACTTCATTAGAGATTAATGATATTTGAATGAATGCCTATAAACCATTCTGAACCCCAAAGTATTCAAAAGTTATTTTCCTTTCTCTTAAATGCCACAGGGTCATACTTCATCAAGTAATGTCTCAGTATTCTCCTTGCTTCTCAATTTCCAATCTTCATCAACATCCAGCCAATACCTCACCTCCTGTTTACTGATTATTGAAGTAATAAGGCAATCATTTTCCACCTCTAGCTCCATACCATGCTGACAAACTTCACTAAAAGCAGAGTTGCACTCAGTCTCAGGGCACAGACCTCTGTTTTTAAATTAATCCATGTTATACTATCTACTGAATCCCCTTTTTAAATTGAATTTTTGGGCTCCATTCTATTGACCTACAGACGTACACTAACCTATATAGGCACTTGAGTTTCCCTTTCTATTAGCAAAAATAAAAAGACAAAACATGATTTAAAAGTGCCTTTTTACCCTTAAATATAATGATGATTATGTATGATGCTAGTTAGTGAAGCAGCAGCTCCCAATAGTTTAAGCTCAGAGAGCATGCATATGTTCTAACATAGAGAGAAGTCACTCCCAAACTAGTCAAAACTAGTATTGTGTGTTTCCTTTATTCCATTACTTTCCAGATACAAAATGTATTTTCTTTTCTTCATTTTGCTATCCCTATGAATAAGTTTTATCCAGATATTTGTTACCTCATAATCCCAAGATAGCTTCCATAAAACCTTTTCCTACTTTGGCATTCCAAGGATGAAAAGGCAATAAAAAGATGACAAAGACTATTATTTAGAAAATAGAAATGTCTCCAGAATGCTCAAGAAGTCTACTTCAGATCTACCGAATATTTAAATCATATTCACTCCTAAGTGAAGAATTCTGGGAAGAATAGAATTTTTTCCCAGGAACATTGTTGACATATTAATTTCTACGGCTGAATAACAGACTACCAAATACTTAGTGACTTAAAATAATATCTACTTATTAGCTTAGAACTCTGTGTCAGATTTCTGGGCATGCTTATCTTGGTGTATTACAAAGCAGGCATCTATATACTGGCCAGGCTAGACTCATATCTTGGAGGCCCTGTGGAATAATCACTCCCACACTTATTCAGATTTTGGCAAATGCAGTTCCTTGTATTTATGGCTCTGGATCCTAGTTTTCTTGCTGTGTTTTGAATATAATATCTCTCAGTGCCTTAGGGTAACTCATTCTCTCTTAAAAGTTCCCCTGCATCTTGAAATTAGTAGTGAATTATCAATTCCTTTTCAGACTTTGAATCTGACATACTCTTCTGCCACCAGTTGGAGAATATTCTCTGCTTTTAAAAGGCATGTGATTATATTTTTCCCACCTGTCTTAAGATTGGCTATGCCATATAATATAACCACCAC
Source organism: Sciurus vulgaris (assembly GCF_902686455.1). Classification (NCBI taxonomy): domain Eukaryota; kingdom Metazoa; phylum Chordata; class Mammalia; order Rodentia; family Sciuridae; genus Sciurus; species Sciurus vulgaris. The sequence goes on along the minus strand of NC_136469.1, from coordinate 120,342,030 downwards.
CAAAGGAGAGATATTCCATCATATTTACAGTTTCCACCTACACTCTAAGGACAGGGAATCATACAAGTACAAGTATGTGAAGTCATTCTCAGTATTTGACACAGCTGCCATAAACAAAAATCAGGGTTCTGTTGTAATAAAAATGAATACTGGATATGGGATAGAAAATGCCCACTGAATCTCTAGTTCTATATTTAAGTTACTCTTTTCCCTTTCAGTCAACCTTTTGAAAAGACTATATTTGATGACTCTATTTATTCAGTAATTTTTAAAAATTTTTATCTTCTTGACTCACTCCAATCAACACTGTTTGCCACTATACTTGTTAATATTCTATGGATAGAGACAGTATGCATCTCCACACTGGAAATAAAAGGAATCATTTACATTTATTTTTAAATATGTTCTGAAATGTTGACACTACTAACTTCTTATCTTTGGTGAAACACTTAATTCCTTAAATTATATGACATCATGATTTCTAGTTTTATTCCTAACTTAGCACTTTTCTACATTTCTAGACCTGCTACGTAGCACATAATCACACTGAGAGTAGAAGATTGTATTTAGAGAACTGAAGTATGGCCTATTAATACCTGTCCTTCCTCATTATCCTTGAGACAGGCAGCAGGAATGGGATAAGACAGAGATTTGATTACAATTGGGACAGAAGACATGAGTCCTTATGCAAGAGACTCAAAAGCTGCAGAACTGCTGACATTGTTTACGCACAGATGAAACGATCCTTCTCTTTCACTTTTGCAAGGACTCTCTTCCATTTTTATGGCAGGCAATGACCAAATTACATGGGTGCCACACACACCTCAGATCAACTGAACACTGTACATAGAATGAACCAGCAAAACTCAATTGTAGTCAGCACATAACAAAGAATTACCAGCTATTGGTAGAAGGCAGCATCATAAAAGAATAAAATCAGAGAAGTTGCCTGAAATAGAGTTAATAGGTAGGCTGTATAGAATCATGTCACAGCAAGAATAGCTAATATCAACAGAGTAATTCACAGTATACTGGATGCTACAATACCATAAAAATGAAAAGTGATCAGGGATTATTCAATACATAGGATGATAGTATGAATATATAATAGACCCAGTTGAGGAGCCTGTTAGTGAGCTAGAAAATAAAGTTGAAGAATATTCTGAGAGGATATTACAAAGGCATATAGAGATGTAGCTTATGAAAACTAAGTTGTAAATCAGGAAGAAATTCTCAGGAGTTGCAACACTGCCTAATAGAAAACAGGATTACACAGAAGATTGCAGTGAATACTCAAAACAATGACATGGAAGTCTTCAGAAACAAAGAGAAAAGCTACCCTTCTAGACATTAATGGACATTGATTTTGAACATTTAGGAAAACAATCATATATCTTAAGGGGGAGATGTAAAGTTAATTTAAATAAGATAATGATAAAAGACATATACATATATAAAGATATTCACTTATATACATATGTGTCTGTGTGTGTGTGTATATATGTATATAGCAACACTGGATACAGTGTTAGATAAGTTGCAAAATAATGTATTCACAATGTTGAAGAAATTAATTTCAAATATTTATCTTAATAGGCAGCCAAAATATAATTGTGTAACAAAATATATATTCATATATATATGAATATTGTCTGAAATCATTTTGCTTATACTCAAGACAGTAAAGAAAATTATCTTGAAAAAAGAAATATTTCCTCCAAATTTTCTAGAATTCAAAGATGATAATAATTTGCCTGTATTGAGCAGAAACATTGATAGGAAAATAATTTTCATTACATTTTTACATATCTTTTATGAAGCAGACAACTGCAATTATTTTCCAATTTTACTCTATATGAATATAAAATATAAAATGCATGATATTTTTAATAATGTAAATGTTAAATTATTTTTTAAAATAACATCACAAATTGCTTTTACAGTGTATGTTAATGAATACCGTCTTATTTCAACTTTCAATGTTAATCAGCATTTAGTTCTAAGCACATAGTGAAATATATTTCTGTGATAATTTTAGAAATGAAATAGTTTTCACCATATAAAATTAGAATCTGTGACCATAATATATGCTGAGCAGGTCCTATGAACTATGAAAACAAAGATAAATCAAAGTAAAATCAATTTTCAATTATTTGCATGAGATTTTATATGATGACCAGGATCTATCACTATATGTACTCTGTGCATGACTGGATTTCAAGTCATATATACACTTTTAAAAAAATATATTTGTTTCTATTATCCTTGTATATCATAGGATAATTAAGGATTAATTTTGTGAATTTCTTTTTTCAGATGAAAACAATTTAATGTAATCAGAAAGTAATGTGTTAGCTCATAGAATTGAGATCTCCAAAAGAAGAAATAAAATTAAACACAATGTGTTGACTTTCTTTGCTATGACCAAAACATCTGACCAGATAGATTTAGAGGAGGAAAAGTTTGTTTTGGCTAATGGATTCATGGGTTCAGTTCATAGTCAGCAGACTCTATCATTTTGAGTTATAAGTAAAGCAGAGGAATGCTGCTCTCCTCATAATAGGCAGGGAGCAGATGTGAGAGTCAAAATATAAACCCCAAAGGCTGACCCCCATTAGCCCACTTACTCCAGCCACACACTCTGTGATCACATTTAGCACCCAGTTAGTCCATTCAAATTATTAATCCATGAAATGGATAAATCCACTATTAGATTTGAGTCATGCAATCTAATATTTTCACCTCTTCCATTAACTTTTGGGGAGCTTTGGGGAGATACCTCATATTCAAACTATGGTACATTACCAGGAAACTCTTAATATGGCTGCCTCAGGTGATTGGTTCTCCTAAGGCATGCCATACTCCACACAGTTTAACATTCTCAGGAAAAAAGAAAAGCCTATTTCTTGCTAATTTTAATAGAACTTCTCGTATGAACCTCATCACTAGAGTTTGAATCAAGTGTCCAATGTCAGAAGAATCACTGTTTCAAAAAGGAAGGAGCACTTTGATTAGACAAACTTTAGTCTTGTGACAAGTCAAAATTTTATAAAATATATGGCCTGTGATACAAAGAAAACAACACACACACATATGCTCAGTAAAAGTAGCCATAAACCCTTCCTTGCATGTCTTTCCTTCTGCAATGAAGATATGGCACTCAATTAATGCATAGAAATTATACACAAGACATAGGCTTAATCCCTTTATTATTGCTGTGCCTATAAAAGAGATGAATTAGTAGACATTATTTTTCCATATATTACTTTTTTATTAGTTCTTTTTAGTTATACATGATAGTAGAGTGAATTTTGACATACTTATTAAAACATGGAGTATATCTTATTCTAATTAGGATTGGGGTCTTGTGGATATACATGAGGTGGAGATTCATTGTGGTGTATTCATATATATATATATATATATATATACACACACACACATAAAATTTATATTAAGATTCATTTCATTGTTCTTCCTATTCCTGTCCCCCCACCCTTTCCTTCATTCTACTTTGTCTAATGCACCAAACATCTATTTTCCCCCTCTCCTACCTCTTGTGTATGTTAGCATCCAAATATCAGAGAGAACATTTAGTCTTTGGGGGCTTGGCTTATTTCACTTAGCATGATATTCTCCAGGTCTATTCATTTACTGGAAAATGTCATAAAGTCATTCTTTATGGCTAAGAAATATTCCATTTTGTATGTACCACATTTTCTTTATCCATTCTTCTATTGAAGAACACCTTGTTTGGCTCCATAGTTTGTAAATTGTGACTTGAGCTACAATAAACTTTGATGTGGCTGCATCACTTTAGCGTGATGATTTTAACTCCTTTGAATATATACTGAGAAGTGGTTTAATTGGGTTAAATGATGGTTCCATTCCTAGTTTCTTGAGGAATCGCCATATTGCTTTTCGTAGTGGTTGCACCAATTTGCAATCCCACCAGCAATGTATGAGTGTACCCTTTTCCCTCCATCCTTGCCAACATTTATTGTTACTTGTAGTCTTGATAATTGTCATTCTGACTGGAGTGAGATGAAATCTCAGTGTAGTTTTCATTTACATTTCTCTGATTGCTGGAGATGTTGAACATTTTTTCATATATTTGTTGACCATTTGTAATTCTTCTTTTGAGAAGTGTCTGTTTAGTTCCTTTGCATATTTATTGATTGTTTTTTTTAATGTTGATCTTTTAGAATTCTTCATAGTGTATACAATATTATTTATAAACTCCATAAATGTTTCATTTTATTACATCAAAAGCATAAAATTACCAATTATTACATACAATTTGGTCTTCAGGGCTATAAAGAACAAACCAGAAATACTAAATTAAATAGATCATTGACACATATTAAACTTTGAGTGGAATTTACTCTAATATTCAACATAATTAACCACATTAATGTATCAAAACTTTCGTATTTTCTATGAGAGATATGACTTTTCAACAATTTATTCTTGAAAACTAATCCTGAATTAGAGGTGTTGCTTATGGAGGGTGTAGATCATGAGGGCAGAGCCCTGATTAATGGAGTTATTTCCCTCAGAAAGTAAGTCCCAGGGAGTTTCTTTTCTCCTTTCACCACATGAAGACACATGACCATGGATATTCCTCAGACATTGAATCTGTCAGCATCTTAACCTTGGACTTTCTAGCTTCCAGAAGATAAATGAATGTTGCTCATTAGCCACCCAGTTTGTGGTACTCTGGTATAGGAGGTCAAACAGAATAAGAAAAATAGTTAATTGATTACATTTTTTACATATCATGATTTGGATTCTGCCTCATTTAGAATATTCAAGTACAGTTTTTTTATTATATTTATAGACTGCATTTTGATTCCTTGTACAAAAATGGGTGTACATCTTTTCATTTCTATAGTTGTGCATGATGTAAATTCATACCATTCATGTAATCATACATGTACATAGGGTAATGATGTCTGTCTCATTCCAATATCTTCCATACCCTGCTCCCTACTCCCTCTCATTTCCCTCTACCTAAAGTTCCTTCATTATTCTCTCACCCCCCACCCCACCCCCCACCCACATAATGTATAATCATCCACTTACCAGGGAAAACATTCTGCCTTTGGTTTTTTGGGATTGGCTTATTTCATTTAACATAATATTCTCCAATTCCATTCATTTATCTGTAAATATCATAATACTATTATTCTTTATGACTGAATAATATTCCATTGTGTATATATACCACAGTTTCTTTATCCATTCATCTATCGATGGGCATTTAGGTTGGTTCTGCCATCTAGCTATTGTGAATTATGAATTGAGTTACTATAAACATTGATGTGACTGCATTACTATAGTATGCTAATTTTAAATCCTTTGGGTATAAACCGAGGAGTGGGATAAATGGATCAAAAGCTGGGTCCATTCCAAGTTTTCTGAGGATTCTCCCTACTGCTTTCCAAAGTGGCTGCACCAATTTGCAACTCCACCAGCAATGTATGAGTGTGCCTTTTTCCCCACTTCCATGCCAACATCTATTATTGTTTGTGTTCTTGAAATAGCCGTTCTAATTGGACTAAGATGAAATCTTAGAGTTGTTTTAACTTGCATTTCTCTAATTACTAAAAATGTTGAACACTTTCTCATATATTTATTAAACATCTATATATCTTCTTCTCTAAAATGTCTGTCCAGTTCCTTGGCCCATTTATCGATTGGATTTTTTGTATTTTTGGTGTAAAATTTTTCTGTATAAATTTTGGAGGTTAGTGTTCTATCTGAAGTGCATGTGGAAAAGATTTTCTCCCATTCTGTAGGCTCTCTTTTCACATTATTGATTGTATCCTGTGTTGAGGAAAAAGTTTTTTAGTTTGAATCCATCCCATTTATTGATTCTTTCTTTTATTTCTTATGCTTTGAGAGTCTTGTTAAGGAAGTCTGATCCTAAGTCAACATGATGAAGATTTGGGCCCACTTTGTCTTCTATTTGGTGCAGGATTTCTGTCTAATTCCTTGATCCATTTTGAGTTGAGTTTTGTGTAGGGTGAGAGATAGATGTTTAATTTCATTTTACTGCATATGGTTTTCCAGTTTTCCCACAACCAATTGTTGAACAGGCTATCTTTTCTCCATTGTATGTTTTTGGCTCCTTTTCTAGTATGAGAGAACTATATTTTTGTGGGTTTGTCTCTATGTCTTCTATTCTATACCATTGGTCTACCTGTCTATTTTGATGCCAATACCATGCTGTTTTGTTACTTTTGCTCTGTAGTATAGTTTAAGGTCTGGTATTGTGATATCTCCTGCTTCACTTTTTCTGCTCAGGATTTCTTCGGCTATTTGAGGTCTCTTATTCTTCCAGATGAAGTTCATGATTGCTTTCTCCATTTCTATGAGGAATATCATTGGAATTTTAATTGGAATTGCATTGAATTTATGTAGTCCCTTTGGTAGAAAGGCCATTTTGACAATATTAATTCTGCCTATCCTAAAATATGGGAGATCTTTCCATCTTCAAAGGTTTTCTTCAATTTCTTTCTTTAGTGTTCTTTGTTTAGTTTTCATTGTAGAGGTCTTTCACCTCTTTTGTTAGATTGATTCCCAAGTTTTTTTTTTTTTTTTTTTTTTGAGGCTATTTTGAATGGAGTGCTTTTCTTATCTTAATTTCTCTTTCAAAGGATTAATCACTTATGAATAGAAATGCATTAGATTTATGAGTATTGATTTTATATCCTGCTACTTTGTGGAATTCATTTATTAGTCCTAAAAGTTTTCTAGTGGAGATTTTTGGATCCTCTACATGTAGAATCATGTCATCAGCCAATAGTGTTAGCTTGAGTTCTTTTTTTCCTAGTATCCTTTAATTTCTTTGATCTATTTAATTGCTCTGGTGAGCGTTTCAAGGACAACCTTAAATATAATTGGTGAAAGAGGGCATCCCAGGTTCCAGTTTTTACAGGGAATGCTTTCAGTTTTTCTCTATTTAGAATGATGTTGGCCGTGGGCTCAGCACACATAACCTTTACAATGTTGAGGTATGTTCCTACTATCTTTTTTTTCCCAGTGTTTTGAGCATAAAGGGGTGCTGTATTTTATCAAACAGTTTCTCAGTATCTATTGAAATAATCATATGATTCTTAGCTTTAAGTCTATTGATGTAATTAATTACATTTATTGATTTCCACATGTTTAACCAATCTTGCATCTCTGGGATAAAACCCACTTGATCATGGTGCACTATCTTTTTAATATATTTTTGTATTTGATTCATCAGTATTTTGTTAAGGATTTTTGCATCTATGTTCATCAGGGATATTGGTCTAAAGTTTTCTTTCCTTGGTGAATCTTTGTCTGGTTTTGGAGTCATAGTGATACTAGCTTCATAGAATGAATTTGGAAGGGTTCCCACCTTTTCTATTTCTTGGAATACTTTGAGGAGTATCGGTATTAGTTCTTCTTTAAAGGTCTTGTAGAATTCAGCTGAGAATCTATCTGGTCCTGGGCTTTTCTTGGTTGGTAGGCTTTTGATAGCTTCTTCTATTTTGGTGCTTGAAACTGATTTGTTTTTATTGCGTATGTCTTCCTGATTCAGTTTGGGAGGATCATATGTCTCTAAAAATTTGTCCATGTCTTCGATATTTTCTATTTTGTTGGAGTATAGATTTTCAAAGTAGATTCTAATTATGTTATGTATTTCAATGGTGTCTGTAATGATCTTTCCTTTTCATCACAAATTCTCGTAATTTGAGTTTTTTCTTTCCTTCTCTTCATTAGTGTGACTAGGGGTTTATCAATTTTGTTTAATTTTTCTAAGAACCAACTCTTTGTTTTGTCAATTTTTTGAATCATTTCTCATTTCAATTTCATTGATTTCAGCTCTGATTTTAATTATTTCGTGTCTTCTACTACTTTGGGTGTTCATATGTTCTTTTTCTAGGACTTTGAGATGTAATGTTTGGTCATTCAGTTATTGACTTTTTATTTGCTAGATTTCAAATCATGATAACATAAGTTTACATGCACATCTATTGTTGAGATAAGATTTATCATAACAGTCATAACTTTTTGCTGTGTCTTATTAAATGTGTTCTTTCTAGAGTGTGAGAGTCCAGAAGGAATGGTTTATCCTTTTGCACTACTCCCCTATACCTATCTATCAATCAGTGTTTATCAACATGCAGTCATATGTATTTGTTAAGTTATTGATTAAATACAAAAATTAATGGATGCATAAATAGTATATTTCCTCATAGTACAGAAATAGCTTTGATTGAGATTGATAAATGGGTACCTTAAAAAAGAAAGAGAGAGATGGTATGACAGAGAAGAGAAAAGAAAGAATTAATCCTAGAGTTTGGACTTGAACAAAATAGATATTGATTCCATTTAGGAGAGGAAAGGAGAAAGAGACTTCAATATTTGATTGCTGCAGGCATAAGATTTTGTGGATTAGTAATTGTTTTGGACATAATATATGTAAGATGATTATTTACAAATAAAGTTTAATACAAATACAAAATACAAAAACATAATTGATGAGTTAACTTTGGGGTGTCCTACCATTGGAATAGGAATAGAGATATTATAAATCCATAATCTTTATGTAGCCTTCAACATCTTAATTGTTGCCTTTCTGGTACATATACAATAATTGAATTAAATAACTTGTTCTTATTGAACCATTAAGGAATCCCAGTAATTAACTCTTTAAACTTTCAAATTAAATAATGGTGTTGAAATTTACTAAATGTTCACATTAAGGTTAATGTTAGATGATACTGGGACACAATGGTATTAGAAAGAGCCAGTGAAAGATTAACCACAGGAATCATGTATTTTTGAAACTACTTTGCCTATGTAAAATACAACAATAAGTTACTTAGCATTCTGTATCTGGAAATTTCTACATCTGTTAGTTAGCAAATGCTTTTCTGTTCTTAGCGAATTCTAGGTATTTGCTATTAAGGAGGCAGAGAAGGAAGGATAGAGGGTACTTAACTGTTGAAGCTTACCAGAAAGAATCAAGAATTGCTCTTTATACATACATAAAAGGTTTTTTAGATATACCAGATGGAAACTCATGAAACTGTTCTGTTTTTTTCTTATGAACATCTCTTGCAATTTCCTTCCTTTCACCTACTCGGCTTTATCAACAAGGATGGGAGAAAAATATGAGCTCTTTTCTTTTAACATTACATTGTTTCATGAGATAGTGACTCCAACCATGTCTCTTGCTGCCATTAATGTGTCTTGTATTATGTCTTAGCACATTTTAAGTACTAATGTTCCCGGACATTATTGTGCAACTGTTTTCCAAACATTACAGAATTTCCTTTCTTAGTACCCAAGATTCAATTAAAATTTCTTCTCTTTGAAGATTTTCCTTAATCTCTCAGGTACAGGAAACTTCTCACCTATTTATATATTCTTCCAATCCACCTGCCCTATATGTATTGAGTTCCTAATTTGCATCAGCCACTGAGGTAAATGGTAGAGATACACCAAAAAGCCAGAAGTAGTGTCCATATAGAGTTCATATTCTAGTAGAAGGAACACACATAATAAGACAATTATAAATTATAATTAGTGATATGTATAAACAAAGATTTCTAGGTAATTAAAATTAATAGAACTGATCTTTTCAAGTGTGATGTTTATAGATATCTTCATTCCCTTTCTACAGTTTGCATGCTGTGGCATTTTGTACGTGTGCTTTCTTCATTTTCTCTGTTGGTCTAACTGTCTCCTTGTAATTTCTCTCCCCCTCTGCTTCAATATGAGTGCCAAGTATCATAAATATCATGAGTAATTATATTAGTAACAGACGGCCTGTTAATAGATAAGTAAAACAGTTTTTGATCAGTGCTGGAAATTATTTATTTTAAATTATGAATATTTTCATTTGAGATGCTTAGAGCTCAAGCATATGTTTACTGTCATATGCACAGATCCGTGGACTGTGAAAATAATCTACAGCTACCATATGTTAAAATGAATATTTTAGCTGGTATATAAAATCCAATTTTTCGCAGTCTCCCTCTGTCTTCTTTCCTAAATATGGCATAAAAATAACACATTGTTCCATGAGGTTTTTTATCATTATTTTAAATCAAATGGAATTATTTTAATCATTACTTTTTGTGAATATTTTATTAACTTTTTGGAGGTATATTATGGGCCTCTCAAATGCTTTACTGAGGATACAGGATAAACTAAAGTCTTTAACAAAGGGAACAATCTATTCTTTACTATAAATCACCAGCAGTAGCAAGAAAAGCATAGCATCCTTAATTTTAAATTTTAGATCAAAAATCTAGGTGTACGATTAAGATCTTTGAGCAAAACATAAAAGGTATCAATTGTGATATTCAATTCTCATCAGATTTTAATGATGAGAATAATTTACTATTTATGGAAAATTTTAATGTAATCACCAAAATTTTAGAAAACTAAAAATATGTAATGTTACGTAGCCATAACATTCTATAATAACTTGCCCAAGAGTTTCAATAAATATCTTGGTAAATTAAGTGACTCCCTGGCTATTTGAAGGTGGGCAGAAGTGGACCATCATCCCTTAATCATGGTTCTGGAAGAACTTAACAGATATTCTTTAAGCGAAGCTCTTTAAAGCTACACAGGTAGAAGCAGGGAAAAGTGTTATGGTTTGGTCCCCACAAAAGTTCATGTGTTGAAAACGTGGACCCCAATGCAGTAAGGTTCACAGGTGAGGATTGGAAGCGATGATATTGCACGATGAAGACTCTGAGCTAATTAGTGGATTCATCCATTTAATTAATTTCAAATTATTTATTTATCCATAGATGAACAGACTTCTGGGAGGTGGGACCTAGTTAGAAGAAGTAGGTTTATCACCAGGGGCATACATAACCCAGGAGGGTTTATCTTCTCCATGTACCCTTCCTCCCTCTTTTTCTCTCTGCTTCCCACATGTCAAGAGGTGAGCAGTTTTCCTCCATCTTACACTTCTGCTGTGAAGTTTCTGCCTTGGAGCCAACTAACCATAGACTGAACCTCTGAAACGATGAGACAAAGTAAATCTTTCCTCCTCTAAATTATTCCTGGCCCATATTTTGGTCCCAAAAATGAACAATTGATTCATACAAACAGTTAAATTATCAAAATATATTTTTTGCTTATTAAATGTTTCTAATATCAGAATTACTGACTAGGTCAATGACAGTAATTTAAGAAAAAACTGAGACATAGGCAGCTTTTATACGATGTAGTATATTCAGGAACTGATTTACAGTTTGAAGTCAACCATTGACTGAGCCAATAGGAAGACCAATCAAGGCTTTAAGGACTGGGGATAGCTCGGAGATAGAACATACACAAAGTCCCAGATTCAATTCCAAGTACTAGAAAAATAAAAATAAAATAAAGAAAAAAATCCTTGAGGTCTCGTTTTTTAACTTTTGTTGCTATATTTAAGAAATATTTTGTCATATATTTGTAAAGATTACATAAATAATAAAAGCTACTTCTATAGTCCATATAAAATTGAAGGGCTGTAGTTTGTTTGATGGAAAATTGAGAAATATGATTCAGTGATGGTTGGTTGCATTGGTTTTTCTTGAGTTGTTCTGTCAGTCATATGACATTCTTTTTCAGCAGGAAAGTTTGATATTGAATTGTGATTATCTTACTGAGTGTCTGATGTTCTGCTGAACCAGGATGGATGTTAAAGATTTAATTATTTTTAACTTTCCAGGATTCTTATTTGGCATTCACATTACATAGAAAGTATGTGAAAATATTTTCAGGATGACATTTATGTACTCCAAAAGCCAACAATTTTTGAAAGAAAATAGCTGAAAAGATGTTAAAATTTTTTCACAGATAACTTGAATTTGTAATAATAACAGTTATAGTTTTTTTAGTGGTTATCAATGCTCATCATAATTAACATCTTTTAGACATTTTGACTCTGAGTGAAACTTTCAACAGTATTTTTATAAAACATTCTGTGATGTACTCAGAAAATATAGGTGGGTGAGATGGGATATATGCCATAGATTCCCCTTCCAAAGACATTTTATTCAAATGCACTGGTTGTACACATTTCATCACATCTCTATCATGGTCTGAAGACTCATGTGACCCTGTAAATGAAGAATTCACCTGATCACCATCAAAACCTGGTAGTTCCATCCATTTTTTCCTTTTCCACAGATGTTATAAGCCCAACCAATCTTTTACTGTGATAACACCTAGATGTCTGCTTCTTAGACACCCATATCATACAATAGAACTGTTTTACACACACACATATACATAATACATTTATGTGTACATATTTTATTTTAGAATCTTTATTAGTATTTAGACACTAATTTAAGTGTTGTTAAATTTTACATAATTCAGTATATGTTTCATTAGCATTGATATTTATTCAGCAAACAATTTTTAGTCCCTAATATTCAGAAACTGTATCAAGTACACTCTTTAAATGTAAGGGTATATATTTACAAATGTTATAATAAAAAGTAAGAATTTCTATATAAGAGGCAAGCAACACGTGTTGGTCCAAAGGCAGGAAGAGTTTAACTCTACTTAAGTCAGTATCATGTGAGGACAGAATTTTGAGTAAGGGTTAGAGATTTGTAAGCTGAGGTTTGAGTTATTGGTTCTCCCATTAGTAACCTTGTGATAGGCAGAGAGGTGCTTCAAGTCCATAGCATTGCTATTAAACTGAATGAGTGATGGACACATTTGTGAACCCAATGAAACTATTTTAAAAAATGGGTACACACAATAAGTTGAGAAATAATACTCTATAGAAACCTGTTAATGCATCTTCAAAATGTGAAGATTATATAAAGCAGTTTTAAGATTTTTACATTTAAAATCACAGATATTGTTACAATATTTCACTTCCATTGTCCTTTAAAGCTTTTAACTTTTTTATACTGGAAAATTTAGAATGAGAAGAGAGTGAGAAAGAAACAGAAGAAACATTTAAACCAACGATGACTGAAAATTTCACTAAATGAATCTCAGACACTAAATTACAAATAAAGTAATCTCAGAGAACACAGACCGGGATAAATACTAAAACTCTGCATTTTACTTAGGCATAGCTATATAACTGACATGTCATTTTAAATGAGAGAAAAAGAGGGAAAAACACCTCATATAGAGAGTAATAAAAATAGGAATTACACTTGATTTCTCCTCAGATACAACATCAATAAGAAGAGAAGGGAATGAAATACTTAAAAGGATGAGAGATAAATGATTCTACTAAGTAAAATTTCTGTATACCAAAAAATCCTGTTTTAAATATGAAGGAGAAATAATGACCAAATATTAAAATAAATTATAAAGAAAAAAAATTGCAAAGGTGAGAGAGTTGTATTTACGTGATAGAAGAAACAAAGATAAAGAAAAGATAAATGACTTCAGCAAACCTTTCATTTTTCTTAGTTGCAATTGGTTAATAAATAAAAGTTTGATCAAAAGAATAAAATATACTGTTTTAATAATATCAAGAAAAAAGATACAGCAAAATACTTCTTAAATCTACCAACACAAAACTATAAGATTCCAGGCGGCTTTTTATTCTTCATTATAGCTCAGTAAATGATTGAGGTCAAACCCTGTGTGAGTCAGTAATTAGTCACTAAACATACATGCAGTAGATTATCTGCCTAAGCTGGAGTTTGAACTTAAATCTATGTGTCATTGATCTGCTCAGTTATTTCAGATTTTACAAAGAAAAATTTAATAAGCAACGTATAACTTGATATTTTAGCTTTCCCCTACCTCCAACTATGTAACAATGAAGAGCTTCCTTTAAACAATGTCTTCTAAATTCAATTCTTCAGAACCATGTATAAGGGGAATCATCTACTTCTATTCACCTTCAGTTAGTCTAAAGAGTCTTTTAATTTACTTGAGAATGCTAGTTTTTGTGTAAAGTACTGGATGTACATAGTTGAACACCACTAACCATGGTTCTTATTGTCTTGGATGTTTCCCACGTGTTGACTGCAATAAATACATCATAGATAATCACACCAATAAAAATGTGCAAAAATGGAAAATAGCAGTGTGTCAGTGCCACAAAGGAAAAGCATCCTGTGCTCTGAGGAGGTACCGTATTTTTTTATGCAGTCAACATGGGTCTATGGAGGAATTCCATGTGACATTGTGTTTATCACTAGGGCTTGGTAGTTGACAAATGTTATAAATTTTTTACCCTCAAGGAGCTCATGGACTAGTAGCTAGAGAAACCATCAACAAACAAGAAAACACATATTATACATATGTAGTAAGCGTTCTAAAGGAAAATAAATGCAAGGTAAAATAACTTAGGAATCAGAACTGTCAGAAATTTTTTAAGAAAGCACTTGCTTCATGGCATCTTTAAATTTGTCTTTGTAGTTTATACTCTCAAATACTGTACAAAGGTTGCATTTCGATTAAATTTCTGAATGTAGTCTTTGGTAAACACTTTGACTTCTAAACTTGACCCCATTCCTTTTTTCTTTCTTTTTAACGTTAAAATATTTTTTTTTAAGTTCTTTTGGTTTTAACATTTTTGTATGATTTTGGCACAACTTCTTTTTATATTTTCAGACCAAGTATAAAAACTTATTGAAGGAACTTCTATTCTCCAAATGGTGAAGGCTTTCATTGTATTCACTGAAAAGTCCAAGGACCTCACCTTAAACACCAGGGTCTTATACCAGAGTATCTTTATCCATTCATCCGTTGAAGGGCATCTAGGTTGGTTCCACAATCTAGCTATTGTGAACTGAGCTGCTATAAACATTGATGTGGCTGTGTTACTGTAGTTTGCTGATTTTAGGTCCTTTGGGTATAAACGGAGGAGTGGGATAACTGGGTTAAAAGGTGGGTCCATTCCAAGTTTTCTAAGGATTCTCCATACTGCTTTCAGAGGGGCTGCAATAATTTGCAACTCCACCAGTAATGTAAAAGTGTGCCTTTTCCCCCACATCCATGCCAACATCTATTATTTCTTGTGTTCTTTTATTTTTTTATTAAAAATCATAAATTTACATAGGGCAATGTTTTTGATTCATTCTCTTATTTTTTCCTTCCCCGCACCCCTCCCCCCCCTCTTTTCCCTCTATACAGTCCTTCCTTCCTCCATTCTTACCACCCTCCTTATCCCTAACCCTAAACCTAACTAACCCTAACGCTAACGTCTCCTACCCCCCATTATATGTCCTCATCCGCATATCAGCGAGATCATTTGTCCTTTAGTTTTTTGAGATTGGCTTATCTCACTTAGCATGATATTCTCCAATTTCATCCATTTGCCTGCAAATGCCATAATTTTATCATTCTTCATGGCAGAGTAATATTCCATTGTATACATATGTCACAGTTTCTTTATCCGTTCATTAACTGAAGGTCATCTAGGTTGGTTCCACAATCTGGCTATGATGAATTGAGCAGCTATGAACATTGATGTGGCTGTATCTCTGTAGTATGCTGATTTTAAGTCCTTTGGGTATAGGACGAGGTGTGGGATAGCTGGGTCAAATGGTGGTTCCATTCCAAGCTTTCTGAGAAAACTCCATACTGCTTTCCAGAGTGGCTGCACTAATTTGCAACCCCACGAGCAATGGATGAGTGTACCTTTTTCCCCACATCCTCGCCAACACCTATTGTTGCTTGTGTTCTTGATAATTGCCATTCTAATTGGGGTGAGATGAAATCTTAGTGTAGTTTTGATTTTCATTTCTCTTATTACTAGAGATGTTGAACATTTTTTCATATATCTGTTGATTGCTTGTACATCTTCTTCTGTGAAGTGTCTGTTCATTACCTTAGCCCATTTGTTGATTAGATTATTTGTATTCTTGGTGTAGAGTTTTTTGAGTTCTTTATAGATTCTGGAACTTAGCACTCTATCTGAAGTATGAGTGGCAAAGATATTCTCCCACTCTGTAGGCTCTCTCTTCACATTACTGATAGTTTCCTTTGCTGAGAGAAAGCTTTTTAGTTTGAATCTATCCCAGTTGTTGATCCTTGCTTTTATTTCTTGTGCTATGGGAGTCCTGTTAAGGAAGTCTGATCCTAAGCCAACAAGTTGAAGGTTTGGACCTACTTTTTCTTCTATAAGATGCAGGGTCTCTGGTCTGATTCTGAGGTCCTTGATCCATTTTGAATTGAGTTTTGTGCAGGGTGAGAGATAGGGGTTTAATTTCATTCTGTTGCATATGGTTTTCCAGTTTTCCCAGCACCATTGGTTGAAGAGGCTATCTTTTCTCCATTGCATATTTTTGGCCCCTTTGTCTAGTATGAGAAAATTGTATTTATTTGGGTTTGTGTCCGTGTCCTCTATTATGTACCATTGATCTACCTGTCTATATTGGTACCAATATCATGCCGTTTTTGTTACTATTGCTTTGTAATAGAGTTGAAGATCTGGTATTGTGATACCCCCTGCTTCGCTCTCTCTACTGAGAATTGCTTTAGCTATTCTGGGTTTCCTATTCTTCCAGATGAATTTCATGATTGCTTGCTCTATTTCTGTAAGATACATCATTGGGATTTTAATTGGAATTGCATTGAATCTGTATAGCACTTTTGGTAGTATGGCCATTTTGACAATATTAATTCGGCCTATCCAAGAACATGGGAGATCTTTCCATCTTCTAAGGTTTTCTTAATTTCTTTCTTCAGTGTCTGTAGTTCTCATTGTAGAGGTCTTTCACCTCTTTTGTGAGATTGATTCCCAAGTATTTTATTTTTTTCAATGCTATTGTGAATGGGGTAGTTTTCCTAAATTCTCTTTCTGAAGATTCATCACTTATGTATAAAAATGCATTGGATTTATGAGCATTGATCTTGTAACCTGCTACTTTACTGAATTCACTTATGAGTTCTAAAAGTTTTCTGGTGGAATTTCCAGGTTCCTCTAAATATATAATCATGTCATCAGCAAAGAGTGATAGTTTGAGTTCTTCTTTTTCAATTCATACTCTTTTAATTTCTTTGGTTTGTCTTATTGCTCTGGCTAGAATCTCAAGAACGATGTTGAATAGAAGTGGTGAAAGAGGGCATCCCTGCCTTGTTCCAGTTTTTAGAGGGAATGCTTTCAGTTTTTCACCATTTAGAATGATATTGGCCATGGACTTAGCGCAGATGGCCTTTACAATTTTAAGGAATGTTCCCACTATCCCTATTTTTTCTAGTGTTTTTTGCATGAAGGGATGCTGTATTTTATCGAATGCTTTTTCTGCATCTATTGAAATAATCATGTGATTCTTAACTTTTAGTCTGTTGATATGGTGAATGACATTTATTGATTTCCGGATATTGAACCAACCTTGCATCCCTACGATAAGACCCACTTAATTGTGGTGCACTATCTTTTTAATATATTTTTCTATGTAATTTGCTAAAATTTTGTTGAGGATTTTTCTGTCGATGTTCATTAAGGATATTGGTCTGAAATTTTCTTTCCTTGACGTGTCTCTGTCTGGTTTAGGTATCAGGGTGATATTGGTTTCATAGAATGAGTTTGGGAGGGTTCCCTCCTCTTCTATTTCATGGAATACTTTGAGAAGTATTGGAATGAGCTCTTCTTCAAAGGTTTTGTAGAACTCGGCTGAGAACCCATCTGGTCCCGGACTTTTCTTTGTTGGTAGGCTTTTGATGACCTCTTCTATTTCATTGCTTGAAATTGATTTTTTTAATTGTGTATGTCCTCCTCATTCAGCTTAGGTAATTCATATGTCTCTAGAAACTTGTTGATGTCTTCGAGGTTTTCTGTTTTGTTGGAGTATGGATTTTCAAAATAGCTTCTAATTATGTTTTGTATTTCACTCGTGTCTGTTGTGATATTTCCTTGTTCATTCTGAATTTTAGTAATTTGAGTTTTCTCCCTCTTTCTCTTTGTTAGTGTGGCTAAGGGTTTATCAATTTTGTTTATTTTTTTCAAAGAACCAACTATTTATTTAGTTAATTTTTCCGATTTTTTCTTTTGTTTTAATTTTGTTGATTTCGGCTCTGATTTTAACTATTTCCTGTCTTCTACTACTTTTGGTATTGGTTTGCTCTTCTTTTTCTAGGGCTTTGAGCTGTAGTGTTAAGTCTTTATTTGTTGATTTCTACTTCTTTTGTTGAATGTGCCCCATGAAATAAATATTCCTCTAAGTACTGCTTTCATAGTGTCCCAGAGATTTTGATATGATGTGTCTTTGTTCTCGTTTACTTCTAAAAATTTTTAAATTTCCGTCCTGATGTCTTCTGTTATCCATTCATCATATAATAGTGTATTATTTAATCTCCAAGTATTGGAGAAGTTTTTTATTTATTCTTTTTTTTATTCTGTCATTTATTTCTAATTTCAATCCATTATGATCTTATGGAGTACAAGGTAATATCTCTGTCTTCTTGTATTTGCTAACAGTAGCTTTGTGGCATAAAACATGGTCTATTTTAGAGATGGATCCGAGTGCTGCTGAGAAGAAAGTGTATTCGTTTTTTGTTGGATGGTATATTCTATATAAGTTGGTTAAGTCTAAGTTGTTGATTGTGTTATTGAGATCTATGGTTTCTTTATTCAATTTTTGTTTGGACGATCTATCCAGTGGTGAGAGAGGTGTATTAAAATCGCCTAGTATTATTGTATTGTGGTCTATTTGATTTCTGGAATTGAGAAGGATTTGTTTGACGTACATGGATGAGTCAATGTTCGGGCATAGATATTTATGATTGTTATGTCTTGCTGATTTATGCTTTCCTTAAGAAGTATGTAATGTCCTTCTTTATCCCTTCTGACTAGTTTTGGCTTGAAGTCCACATTATCTGAAATGAGGATGGATACGCCAGCTTTTTTGTTGTGTTCGTGTGCATGGTATGTTTTTTCCCATCCTTTCACCTTTAGTCTATGGGTATCTCTTTCTATGAAATGAGTCTCTTGCAGGCAGCATATTGTTGGATTTTTCTTTTTAATCCAATCTGCCAGTCTATGTCTTTTGATTGATGAGTTCAGGCCATTAACATTCAGGGTTTTTATTGTCATATGATTTGTATTCCCAGTCATTTGACTCATTTTTGTTTTTTCACATGATTTGGTTTCTCCTTTATTTGGCTATTCCTTTAGGCTAGTTCCTCCCATTGCTGATTTGCATCGTTGTTTTTCATCTCTTCCTCATGGAATATTTTGCTGAGAACGTTCTGTAATGCTGGCTTTCTATTTGTAAATTCCTTTAGCTTTTGTTTATCATGGAAGGATCTTATTTCATCGTCAAATCTGAAAGTAAGTTTTGCTGGGTATAAGATTCTTGGTTGGCATCCGTTTTCTTTCAGGGCTTGGTAAATGTTGTTCCAGGCCCTTCTAGCTTTTAGGGTCTAGATTGAAAAATCTGCTGATATTCTTATTGGTTTCCCCCTGAATGTAATTTGATTCTTTTCTCTCATGGCCTTTAAAATTCTGTCTTTATTTTGTATGTTAGGTATTTTCATAATAATGTGCCTTGGTGTGGGTCTGTTGTAATTTTGTATATTTGGAGTCCTAGAAGCCTCTTGTAGTTGGTTTTCCATTTCATTCTTCAGATTTGGGAAATTTTCTGATTTATTTCATTGGATAGATTGTTCATTCCTTTGGTTTGTTTCTCCAATAATTCTTAAATTTGGGCTTTTCATGATATCCCATAATTCTTGTAGTTTCTGCTCATGATTTCTTACCATCTTCTCTGGTTGGTCCACTTTGTTATAAAGATTAAATATTTTGTCTTCAATGTCTGAGGTTCTGTCTTTCAGGTGTTGTATCCTATTGGTTATGCTTTCTATGGAGTTTTTAACTTGGTTTATTGTTTCCTTCATTTCAAGGATTTCTGTTTGTTTTTTTTTTTTCATTATCTCTAACTCTTTATTGAAATGATCTCTTGCTTCCCATATTTGCTCTTTTAACTGTTCATTGGTGGGATCATTTAATGCCTGCATTTGCTCTTTCATCTCCTCATTTCTTCCCTTATTGTTTTAATTATGTACATTCTGAACTCCCTTTCTGACATATCTTCTGCTATGCTGTCATTGAGTTTTATTGATATAGTATCTAGGTTTGTTTGGGACATTTTCTTCCCTTGTTTTCTCATATTGGTCAGATGTCAGTGGGACTCTGTGATATTGCAGATTTCCTCTATTTGCTTATAGTGTCCCTGTAGATTTCCAGTGTATCACCTCCCAGCCTTCAATAGCCTGAAGTCTTGGAGTAACTTGATAATGCAGTACTTCCGAAGAAAGCTGTCCCTAGCCCGCTTTTGGTTTCAGGGCTTGGAGTTGGCTCTGTGTGGAAAGGCTCTCACTGGGGGGGCCTGCTCTGAGAAGCTGGTCGTGTGGGAGGAGCCCACCACCAGAGTGCTCAGGGCTGCCTGGGGGAGACTCTAGCGGCCCTGCCCTACTCTAATAAGCCACCCGAATCTGGCCCTGCTGCCCAGGTCTAGCTTTACCAGGTGGGGGGGACTCACCCCTTGGTTCTATTTTAGTCCAAGTCTCTCAATGCCTCCCCTTCTTGAATCCTGGGTTCTGGAGCGACTGGAGATGCAGTCACCCTCTTGTCCGCCTTCTTGGAATGACCCGTTGAAAAAGCCTGCGGGCCGGATGGGGGCAGGGCCGCCTGGAGAGGTCTCTGACTGCCCTGCCCTGGTCCCAGATGCTGCTTGCGGGTCAGGTCGGAGGTCTCCGCTGGCTTGGGGACTTGTGGCTGGCTCTGTGTAGAAAGGCCCTCACTGGGCGGTCTGCTCCAAGAGCTAGCCTGGAAAGGCACTTTCCACTGGAGGGGGCTGGGCAGCTTGGGGAAGTCCCTGGCTGCCCTGTCCTGTTCTCTGGAGCATCGTGTGGGCGGGCCAGAGCTCACCTTGTGCTGGATCAGGGATTTGGAGCTGGATGTGTGCAGAAAGGCTCTCACTGGGGGGCCAGCTCTGAGAAGTTGGAGTATCTGGCCCTGTGGGAGGAGCCCACCACCTGAGTGCTCAGGGCTGCCTGGGGGAGACTCTAGCTGCCCTGCCCTACTCTGATAAGCTGCCCGAATCTGGGCCTGCCGCTCGGGTCAAGCTTCACCAGGTGGGGCAGACTCACCCCGTGGTTCTATTTTAGTCCAAGTCTCTCAGTGCCTCCCCTTCTTGAATCGTGGGTTCTGGAGCAACTGGAGATGCAGTCACCCTCTAGTCCGCCATCTTGGAACGCCCCGTTGAAAATGCCTGCGGGCCGGAGGGGGGCAGGGCCGCCTGTAGAGGTCTCTGGCTGCCCTGCTCTGGTCCCAGAGGCTGCTCTTGTGTTCTTGATAATAGCCATTCTAATTGGAGTAAGATGAAATCTTAGAGTTGTTTTAATTTGCATTTCTCTAATTACTAGAGATGTTGAACACTTTTTCATATATTTCTTAATTGCCTGTGTGTCTTCTGTAAAGTGTTTGTCGAGTTCCTTGGCCCATTTATTGATTGGGTTCTTTGTATTTTTGGTGTAAAGTTTTGTAAGTTCTTTATAAATTTTGGAGATAAGTGCTGTATCTGAAGTGTGTGGAAAAGATTTTCTCTCACTCTGTAGGTTCTTTCTTCACATTCTTGATTGTATCCTTTGCTGAGAAAAAGCTTTTTAGTTTGAGTTCATCCCATTTATTGATTCTTACTTTGATTTCTTGTGCTTTGGGGGTCTTGTTGAGGAAGTCTTATCCATACCATTCAGCCATAAAGAAGAAGAATATTATGATTTGCAAATAAATGGGTGGAACTGGAGAATATCATGCTAAGTGAAATAAGTCAAGCCCAAAAAACCAAAGGCCAAATGTTTTCCCTGATAGGTGGAGAATGATATGTAATGGGGGTGGGGAGTGAGAGAAGAATAGAGAAACTTTAGAATATGTAGAAGGAAATGAGAGGGTAGTGGGTATGAAAAATGGTGGAATGAGACAGACATCATTACCCTATGTACATGTATGATTACACAAATGGTATGAATCTACATTGTGTACAACTATAGAAATGAAATGATGTACCCCATTTGTGTACAATGAATCAAAATGCAGTCTTAAAAAATTAAAAGCTAAATAAAAAAATTTAAAAAAAAGAAAAGAGACGTGGAAATAATGGTTGTAATTTGTTAGCTCCTAGGGAAGGACAAGTACATTTAGTAGGAGCCATTCAGTGAACATTTCAAAATATTAAAATGTTAAAATATTGAAATGATTAATTTTTATAGACTAAAAATAGATGTTTATGCTTCTATGCACAAATTTATGGAGAGTATAGTTTGGAAAACCATTCAAAAGTTTAATGGTGTTATCTGGGCTGGACTAGGCTAAACTCAGGCTTGAGTCTTGAATTATTTGAAAGTGTTCTGACAAAACTAGTGTATACAATGTGTAGTGGGGAGGAGCTACTTTAATTTCATGTTAGAAAACTATGTCTCTTCAGTTTAAGAATTGCCTTTTAAAAGATATCATGGTAATTTTAGTTTTGCATGATGAAGAAAGTCCTGGAGATTGGATGCATATCTATGCAAATGTATTTGACATTATTGAATTATACTGCTATGAATGGTTAAGATGGTAATTTCTATGTTACACATGTATGGCTTCAATAAACAAAAGACAACATGGTAAAACAACAACAAGAACAACAAAAAACAGTGTCCTAGCCCAAAGCTACAATTATTTTATTCTTGGACAGCTAGAAAAACTGAGCCACTAATTTTCCTTCTTTTACTCTCTTATTTTCATAATCTGTTCTTTACTGAGGAGTGATAGAAATAATTTTTATAATATATGTTCAATATTTTTATTTTCTTAAAACCTTCCAGTGGTCTTCCATTCTTCCTATGATAGAAATAGACTTATTTGACTCTATCTCATAAGAAAAAACCTCAGCAATTTATCTCTAAGATTTATGGCAATGTACTAATTTAAGACACTATGTAAGAGCTTTTGAGTTGATAGGCCTTTAATAGCTAATTAAGAGTAATTACAGATATTCTGTTTATATTCCTCAGTTTTAATATTGGTACTTCACAAATGTATCCCTCTAATACTAAGGCACAAACTATTTATTTATATTTTAATATAAATTGCTTAGTGTTGAATTTCAAATAAGCTTAGCCTGTATAACTAAAATGTAAAGTAAAATTATTGTTTAAACAACTACAACAACCTCTTTTACCATATAATACTAGTTAATTATGAAATGTTGTTTTTGACATTGATGTAAGTTTTGATCATAGTTACAGATTGAATGCTAGTCCGGAATAGCAAAATACAAACTAATATACAGAGAACTAGTAAGGTTAGCAATGCTGCGCAGAGGAAAATTTGCAAAGATTTCATGGAAAAGAATATGCTCCCATCTAAAAATGAAAGTGGTAATAATGGCTGTAAATCAAAGGGTATGCTTAAACATAAAGAATTAAGGTCAAGAGAATACTATATGATGGGATTCCTGAGAAATCCATTGATTTCAGATTTAAAAAGTCAAGCAGAGTAAAGCATCAAACAGAAGGATTTAGGCATGTCTTCAAGATTCTGTTTGGAATGTGCACTAGTGCAGTAGATATCAACACATCCAAATTTGGAAAACATGGTATCATATAAAGAAAATAGGAATAAGAATATTGCCCATGAATTTGGCCATTAACAATTGCTTGAAAGAAATCAAAGATCACAACATAAATAAACATGCTTTTATAGATCCAACTTAGTAACCATTCTTCTAAGAATAATAGAACAATAGTTTGTCATATAATTGTTTTATAATTTTAGCTGAAATTTAACATTGTTTTCTTAAACTTAAAATAAAACCCTGAGAAGTTTTTTACTCCACCAAATATTTAGAAATATACCTTATAAAAATCTAGGCAGTAAACAACATTTAAACCTTCACTCTGAAAATGTTCTTTATACAACAAAAATTTATTGATTTCCTACATTTCATACCAGTAATTCAATAAGTTGCATAGATGTCAATGAAATGAACCAATTTTTACCAGTCCTATGGCTTAGTGATACGAGAAATGCAAATTTTGTCATATTGTAATTATCATGATTAGTTAGTTCTATAATAGTGGAAATTTCTTATGCCAATTCAATTGAAAGGTCATCACAATTTTATAACACAAAAATATTAATACAAATGAACTTTATATAAGAAGTATTGATTCAAGAATTTATATGAGTAGTGATAATTTTTGAAGGAAGTATCTATTATTCAACAGATACTGTGCTTACTAGATTTTTGAATTAGGTGATAATGTAAAATATCTAATACTTTAAATTGTGTGTTTTTCCTGGATTAGTCAAACAAGGACTTTACCAATTTTATTGATCTTAAATATTAACTTTCTGATTTCATTAACTTTTCTATAGTATTCTTCTTTCTCTAGAGTGACTTCTACTTTTTATTGTTTCTTTCCTTGTGCTTTTTCTTTCCCATTTCCTAAGCTTTGGTTATTGATTGAAAGCCCTCCTTTTTTTCTAACAAAAGAGTAGAGAAAAACAAAGTTCCTTTTTAGCGCTGGCTTCAATTGAAACCTGTTTATTTGGATGTCTAATGTTGATTTTTTTTTCTCTCAGTTGAAAATGTAATATTTTTCAGTTTTCTTTTTTATGTTTTACTTTAATTTTTAATACATAAAAGGATATATAGTTTATCTATTTCTTGTTAGATGAGTTTTGGTAGTTTGTAACTTCTAGGAAAATAGTCCATATTATCCACATAGTCAAATATATTGTCATGTATTAGTTAATAATCTTAAACAGTAAATTACTTTTAAAGGTAGCAGTTAAAAAGCAACAAAGATTATCTCACAGAATTTCTACGAATCAGGAATTTGAGAGAAATTCACTGGTAACTGTGGCTCAAGATCTTTCAAGGGATCAGAATCCAGTTTGGGAGATGGGGCAACAATCATCTTAAGGTTCAAGTGGGCCTGGAGAATCTGCTTCAAAACTTATTAACAGGAATATTGAGAGATGGTGATTTCTCCTGGCTGAAGTTCAGAAGCTTCTGTCCCTCACTATGTGGGTCTTCTCAATGGCTACCTTGGTGTCCTTGGGACCTGATATTTAGGCCTCTTCCAAAGAATATGGGAAGAAAGAGAAAGACAGAGGAGAGAAGAAGAGAGAGAGAGAGAGAGAGAGAGAGCACTCAAATCACACTCTCTCCAATGTTTCACTCTGCAATGACATATTCTCTCTTCTCCCATATGCTGCTGGTCCCACAGATCCTTGAGTTACAATATGCATCCTATTATTTTTGTGTTTAGTATTTTTTTGTTGTGTTTCATAATATTGCTCCATTTCATTAAAATTGTTAAGAATCCATTTCCTTCCGCCTGAAGAAGTGATTTTAATACTTAATGGTGCAGATTTACTGAGGACAAATTCATCTTCCAATCATCAGAATATATGCTAGTTTTACCTATTCTGTAAAGAATGTTCTTGCTGGATATTGATTTCTAGATTGATTGAGTCATTGTTATTGTTTGTTTTCTTTTCAGTATTTTGAAAATGCCACTTCCTATTATTTTCCTGACACTGTTTTTGAGGTGTCATTTTACTTTTTCATAGAAGTTAAACTTATTTAAAATACCTGTGTTGATGTTTCAAGATCTTTAAAATTGTAGTCTCTATCAATTTAATTTTAAAAAACATTTTTTTGTGTCTTCTCATAACATAATTTTTGTTTTGTGTCACATTTTTATGTGTCTTCACATAACATAATTTTTGTTTTATGCTATATGGTTTTAGAATCATTTCACTGGGCTTGTTTAACATATGAAGAGATGTGCATGTTTAATATATATAATTTGGTGAATTTGTCAATAAGTGTATACCCATGAAAACTGAATATTTGCATGATACATTAAATAATTTGTTCTTAATTTTAATAGTATTGAGTTTTGTTTTGGCAGATGGCTCAGTTAATGACAGGATCAATCTGAGTATTTCAAGTTTGAATTATTATTTGTTACAGCTGATGTATGTTGAATTTTTCATTGATATTTGAACATATTATTTACAATATGCTATAGTTGTCACTCTTTGTCCTATCTGGGGGTCTCAAATAACTAAATTCCTTGGTGAAGTATGTGTATAGTAGTTGTTCCAGAACACCAATATTTCCAATGAGTAGTAATTCCATTCTGCTTTTAGTGTCTCACCAAATACTTTTGGTTTGATGTTATGAAAACTTATCTTGTGTATACATATGTCAATCATGAGTCAGGGCCATGCAGTCTTCTGAATACTCCCTTCTGATCAGATCCTTCTTTATTGCCTCATAAGTTCAAGCAACTTAAGTAGCACAGAATTTTGATTTTTTTCTTCTCTTCTGAGTCCAACTGGTTTTGTCTGTACTCTATTTTCATGTTCCATACAGTATGCCCCCAGGCAGGATGAAATGAAAAAACGGGAAGCTCACATTGCCTGTCTCCTTTCTGTCAAGAATTATAGACCTTCACTATCTGTTGCTTAATATCTAAAGAAATGAATCATATATTTTGTTGAATTTTATAATCATTTGTGGTGGAGAATTGATTCAACATCTTTTTACTTGTGCTTAAATATTACTTAATGAATTAATAAAACACTTTATCCTAAATAAATACAAATTTAGGACTTGTAAATGCAAATAATAAAATTTCCATACATTTTTGTTGATTGAGCTTATCATTCATAACTAGGTATAATCCATTGCAGGAAGAGTTATATAAAGGTTCTAAAGGTATTAATTGAAAGGATTTAAGATTCTTGACATTGCTATTTTTCCTACAGAATTTTCCTTTCCCTTCAAATTTATATAATTCAACTGATCAATGAATTATTCTAATTTTGTAGCTTTAGAAACACTTCCTGTCAAAAATCAAAATTTCCACACCTTAATTTTTTTCAAAAAAAACTACTTAAACATGGATCTTGGTTTTATAATTTTGTAAAATCAAACACACAAAAATTCCACTTCTATTTACTTTCTTTCATGAGAAGTATATTAAAAGTAATCAATATTAATTGTTGAGCCAACATAACAGGCCATTCTTGTGACTAAACTCCTGGACTAAGTGCCAACAGACTAGATTAAAAATTGAAGTGGAGTCTCTCATACTCAAGTTCCAGTTTATAAAACCCAAACTAGCTTGTTATCTGAACTTTTAAGACTGAAGGAGAGATAATAGTCACCTTTCCCAAGCAGGTCAGTTTCAATAGATGTGATAATGATGTTTCAAATATATTAGAAGTAAGCTGATGAAAACCACTTAGATTTTAATTATTCTGTCAACCCACCAGTGCCATTCAAGGAAAATAACTATGGGTTCACCAATTTGTCTCTTGTTCTTTATTTCTGCTTTCATCAACCCTTCTCTTCCCATAAAACCAAGATGTTATAGTCTCCTTTCTGGAATACTTTTTTTTTCAAAAACAAAAAGTTGTTTATTGTAGAAAACCATTTTGAAACCTGACCCCCCAAAATCTATTCTTTTTTTTTAATGTTCTAATTAGTTATAGATGACAGTAGGATGCATTTTGATACATTGTGCACAAATGGAGCACAACTTCTCCTCCCTCTGGGTGAACATGTTGCAGAATAATACCAGTAAGTAACTATATATATATATATATATATATGTCCAGGGTAGTAATATCCATCTCATTCCACCATCCTTCCCATCCCCACACCCCTTCCCTCCTCTCACTTCCCTCTGAACAATCAATCCAAGGTTCCTTCATTCCTTCCTAGCCACTCCATTATGGATAAGCATCCACTTATCAGGGAAAACACTTGATATTTGGTTTTCTTGGGTTTGACTTATTTCACTTAACATGATAATCTCTAGTTCCTTCCATTTACCTGCAAATGCCATAATTCCATTCTTCTTTAGGGTTGAGTAATATTCCATTGTGTATATGTACCTTACTCTCTTATTCCATTGTTTTGTTGAATGGCATCTAGGTTGATTCCATGGTTTACCTATTATGAATTGAGCTGCTATAAACTTTGATGTGGCTGTGTCCTGGTAGTATGCTGATTTTAAGTCCTTTGTGTATAAACTGAGGATAGGGATGCCTGGGTCAAATAATGGTTCCATTCCCTAAGGAATCTCCATTCTACTTTTCCTTAGTGGTTGTACCAATTGCATTCCCACCAGCAAAGTATGAGTGTACCTTTTCCTCCACTTCCTCGCCAACATGTATGATTGCTTTTATTCTTGATAATTGACATTCTGAGTGGAGTTAGATGAAATCTTAGAGTAGCTTTGATTTGCATTTCTCTAATGACTAGAGAAGATGAACATTTTTTCTTACATTTGTTGATTGATTGCATTTCTTCTGTGAAGTGTCTCTTCAGGTCCTTTATTAATTGGTTATTTGTGTTTTGAGTGTATTTTGAGTTCTTTATATATCTTAAAGATCAGTGCTCTATCTGAGGTACATGTGGTAAAGATTTTCTCCCATTCTGCAGGCTCTCTCTTTACATGATTTGTTGTTTCCTCTTGCGAAGAAACTTTTTAGTATGAATCTATCCCATTTATTGATTCTTGATTTTACTTCTTGCACTTCAGGAGTCTTGTTAAGGATGTCAGTTCCTAAGTCAAAATGATGAAGATTTAGGCCTACTTTTTCTTTATTAGGCACAGAGTCTCTGTTCTAGTACCTAAGTTTTTATCCATTTTGACTGGATTTTTTTGCAGGGTAAGAGACAGGGATTTAATTTCATATTGCTACATATAGATTTTCAGTTTTCCCAGTACCATTTGTTGAAGAGGCTATCTTTAATATATGTTTTTGGCACCATTTTCTAGTATGAAATTTATGTGGGTTTGTCCCAGTGTCTTATATTCTGTACCATTGGTTTACATGTCTGTTTTGGTGCCAATACCATGCTATTTTTATTAGTACAGTTGTATAGTATAGTTTAAGATCTGGTATTGTGATGCTTCCTGCTTTACTTTTCTTCCTAAGGATGGCTTGGTCTATTCTAGGTCTCTTATTTTTCCAAATGAATTTCATGTTCAAAACACCAGGAAAAATAGGGAATGTAGGAACATTCCTCAACATTGTAAAAACTATGCTAAGTCCAAGGCCAAATCATTCTAAAGGGAGAAAAACTGAAAGCATTCCCGCTAAAAACTGGAACAAGGCAGGGATGCCCCTTTCACCATTTTTATTCAACATCGTCCTTGAAATACAAACCAGAGCAAGCAATTAGACAGATCAAAGAAATTAAAGGGCTACAAATAGGGAAAGAAGACCTCAAGCTGTTACTATTTGCTGAAGACATGATTCTATATTTACAGGATCCAAAAAACCCCACCAGAAAACTTCTAGACTTCATAAATGAATTCAGCAAAATAGCAGGATATATAATCAACAAGCATAAACCTAAAACATTCATAAATGATTAATAAATTTGCATTACTTATTTGTTATTTTATTAATTAATTATTTATTATTAATATATTATTATAAATTTATAAATAAATAAAGCTTTCATAAATGATGAAACATCTGAAAGGGAAATGAAGAAAACAACTCCATTACAATAATTTAAAAAATTACTAAAAAAAATTAGTTGGGAATCAATCTAAACCATAAAGGTGAAAGATCTCTACTATGAAAACTGCAGAACATTAAAGAAAGAAATTGAAGAAAACCTTAGAATATGGAAAGGTCTCCTAGATTCTTGGATAGGTAGAAAAAAATAATATTATCAAAATGACCATACTTCCAAAGGTGTTATATAGATTTAATGCAATTCCAATTAAAATCCCAATGACATTTCTCATAGAAATAGAGAAAGTAATCATGAAATTCATCTGGAAGAAGAAAAGACCCAGAATAGTCAAAGCAAGCCTGGGCGGGAAGAGTGATGCAGAAGGTATCACAATATCAGAACTTAAACTCTACTATAGAGCAATAGTAACAAAAGCAGCATGGTAAACCAACGGTACAGGATAGAAGCCACAGAGACATACTGACATAAGAATGTCATTTGGATTTAATAGGAATTGCAGTAAATCTGTATAACACTTTTGGTAACATGACCATTTTGACAATATTAATTTTGTCTATGCAAGAGCATGAGAGATCCTTCCATCTTCTAAGTTCTTCTTCAATTTCTCTCTTTAGTGGCCTGTAGTTTTCATTGTAGAGGTCTTTCACCTGTTTGTTAGATTGAATCCAACATTTCTTTTACAATTTTTTGAGGCTATTGTGAATGTGGTAGTTTTCCTAATCTCTCTTGCAGAGGATTAATCACTGATATGTAGAAATGCTTTTGATTTATGGTTATTGGTTTTATATTCTGCTATTTTGCTGAATTTGTTTATTAGTTCTACAAGTTTTTTGGTGGAATGTTTTGAATCTCCTAAATATAGAATTATATCATTGACAAGTAGTGATAGTTTGAGTTCTTCTTTTTCTATTACTATCCCTTTAATTTGCTTCATTGCTCTGATTACACTGGCTAGATTTTAAGGAGTAGGTTGAATAGAAGTGGTGAAAGAGGGCATCCCTGTCTTGTTTCAGATTTTATGGGAATGCTTTCATTTTTTTTTTTCCATTTAGAATCATGTTGGCCTTGGACTTAGCATATATAGTTTTCACAATGTTAAGGTATGTTCCTACCATCCCTAGTTTTTCTACCGTTTTGAATATGAAGACATGCTGTATTTTGTCAAATGCTTTTTTTTGTATCAATTAAGGTGATCATATGATTCTTGTCTTTAAGTCTATTGATGAGATGAATTACATTTTTTTTATTTCCATAGGTTGATTTGATTTCCATTAAGTTTTTTGAACCAATCCTGCATCCCTTGGATGAACCCCACTTGGTCATGGTGCACTATCTTTTTAATATTCTTTTTTGTATGCAATTTGCCAGAATTTTATTGAGAATTTTTGCAGCTATGTTCATCAGCAATTTTGTTCTGAAGTTTTCTTTCCTTGACGTGCTTTTGCTGGTTTTGGTATCAGGGTGATATTAGCCTCATAAAATAACTTTGGAAACCTTCCTTCCTTTTCTAGTTCATGGAGTAATTTGAGAAGTATTAGTGTTAATTCTTCTTTGAAGGACTTGTAGAACTCACCTGAGAATCCATCTGATCCTGAACTTTTCCTGATCAATAGGATTTTGTTGGCATCTTCCATTTAATTGCTAATTGCTTGAAATTGATCTGTTTAAATTGTTTATATCCGCCTACTTCACTTTGGGTGGATCAGATTTCACTACAAGTTTGTTGATGTCTTTGAGATATTCTGCTGTATTTGAGTATAAATTTTCAAAATGATTTCTAATTATCTTTGGTATTTCATTAGTGTCTGTTGTATTTCTTTTTATTACTAAAATTACTAATTTTATTAATTTGAGTTTTCTCTCTCTTTCTCTTTGTTAGTGTAGCTAAGTGTGTATCAATTTTATTTAGTTTTTCAACATTTTGTTTGGTCAATTTATGGAATTTTTGTTTTGTTTTGTTTTGTTTCAATTTCATTGATTTAAACTCTTATTTTAATTATTTCCTGTCTTCTACTGCCTTTGGTATTGATTTTTTTTCTTTTTCTAGGACTTTGAGATGGAATGTTAGGTCATTTATTTGTTGACTTTTTATTCTTTTAATGAAGGAATACAATGCAATGATCTTTCCTCATAGCACTGCCTTCATAGTGTCCCAGAGATTTTGATACATTGTATCAGTATTCTCATTTTTCTCTAGGTATTTTTTTTCTCCCTGATTTCTTCTGCTATCCATTCCTCATTCAATAGCATGCTAAATAGCCTCCAGGTGTTGGAGTAGATTCAATTTTTCATTTTATCATTGATTTCTTGTTTTATTCTATTATGACCTGATAGAAAGCAGGGTAGTATTTCTATTGTTTTGTATTTGCCAAGAGTTGTTTTGTGGGATAACATATGGTCTATTTTAGAGAGTGATCCATCCATGTGCTGCTGAGAAGAAAGAGTATTTGCTTAATAATGGATGAAGTAGTCTATATATGTCTGTTAAAACTAAATTATTAATTGTATTATTTAGTTCTATAGTTTCTCTGTTTCATTTTCATTGGGAAGTTCTATCCATTGGTGAGAGACATGTGATAAAGTCACCCTGTATTATTGTGTAGTGATCTATTTGATTCTTGAAGTTGAGAAGGGTTTGTTTGATACACATAGATGCTCCATTGTTTGGGGCATATATATTTATGATTGTTATGTCTTGTTGATGTATGTAAGCAGTATGAAATGTCATTCTTTTTCTCTTGTGACTAACTTTGACTTGATGTCTACTTTTTCTGATATGAGGTAGGAGACTCCTACTTGTTTATGCAGTCCATGTGAGTGACAAGTTTTTTCCCAACCTTTCACCTTCAGTTTTTTGATGTCTTTTCCTTGGAGGTGAGTCTCTTGAAGACAGCATGTTGTTGGATCTTTTTTTTTTTAAATGCATTCTGTCAGCTTTTGTCTTTTGATTGATGAGTTTAGTCCATTACCATTCTGGGTTATTATTGAGATATGATTTGCATTCCTGGTCATTTTGGTTTATTTTTGGCTTGGAACTTGACTTTATTTCTCCTTTGATTGAACTTTCCTTTAGTGTAGTTCCTCCCTTTGGTAGTTTTCATTGTTTTGTTTTGTTTGTTCATGTCCTCCTCATGGGATAGTTTACTGAGAATGTTCAGTAGTGAAGGCTTTCTATTTGTGAATTCTTCTAACTTTTGTTGATCATGGAAGGTTTTAATTTCATCTTCAAATCTGAAGCTTAGTTTTGCTGAACATAAAATTCTCAGTTGACATCCATTTTCTTTCAGAGTGTGATATATGTTATTCCTCCTGGCATTGAGGGTATGGGTTGAGAAATCAGCTGAGAGTTGAATTGTTTTCCCCTATATGTAACTTGACTTTCTCCTTTCCTAGTCTTTAAAATACTATCCTTATTCTGTATGTTAGTCTTTCTCATTATAATATGCCTTCGTGTGAGTCTGCTGTCATTTTGTACATTTGGAATCCTGTAAGTCTCTTGCAGTGGATTTTCCATTTATTTATTTAGATTTGGGAAATATTCTGATATTATGCTATCGAAAAGATTGTGCAT
Source organism: Sciurus vulgaris (assembly GCF_902686455.1). Taxonomy (NCBI): domain Eukaryota; kingdom Metazoa; phylum Chordata; class Mammalia; order Rodentia; family Sciuridae; genus Sciurus; species Sciurus vulgaris. Next base: position 120,308,967 of record NC_136469.1, on the reverse strand, counting down.
TACTTTGGTTTGTATCTCCACACCTTCAGCTACTCCTTTAAATCTTAAAATTTGTTCTTTCCATGTTATCTCATATTTCTTGGAAGTTCTGTTCATAGTTTTTTACCATCTTCTTTGTATGCTCAAGTTTATTTTCAAGTGTATATATTTTGCCTTCAATGCCTGAGGTTCTGTGTTCCATGTGGTCTAGTTTCTTGGTGATACTTTGCATTGAATTTTTAATTTGGTTTATTGTTTCCTTCCTTTAGAGGATGTTTGCTTGATTCCATTTTATAATCTCTACTTCTTTATTGATGTGATCTTTCATTTCCTGCATTTTCTCTCTGATACCATTCTTTATTTTGAATATCAGTCTAACTATGTACTTTCTAAATTCTTTCTCTGACATTTCTTCTACTGTTTTGTCTATGGATTCTGTTGTAGAAACACCTTGGTTTGTTTGAAGCACTTTGTTCCTTTGTTCATTCATGTGGTTTGTGTGTCTTCCTATCTAGCAGTGTGCATCTGAAGCAGTACAGTTTCCACCCTGTAGTATTATAATGTCCCTAAAAGTTTCCAGTACCTCAACATTAAGGGGGAAACCAATATTAACAGCACCCAATGCAAACAATACCCATCCTTAAACCAAATAGGTCCTATTAAGGTCTCTATAGTTTTGTCTCAATAAACAGAAATGATGTGTTCAATTACTCTCTATAATATAAACAGTAAGTTTGCTAAAATAGTTTACTGTTTCAAATAATGGACAAAAGGGGAAGAGAATTTGTGTAGGGTACGATGTTTATGAGGGAGAAGAAGAGAAAATGAAGGTAAAAATTCATAATAAGAATGAAGGAGAAATTAATAAAGGTTAGCTGTTTCCACAAGAGTAGTGAGAAAGAGAATTCAGGGTGACAGATAAGTGAGAGAAAAAAATATATAAAAGTGTTTTTTAAAGTAAAAATATGAGTACACAACAAAACTGTAATACACTCTTCAGACATTGCATTCCTCAATATGTTAGTACATGAAAAAAAAAAAAAGAAAGAAAAACTGGATCCAAAGACAGAGATGTAAGAGAGAGGGGAAAAAAATAGAAAGTCTCAATGGAAATTTGAATGATTGCTTACATTGTTTTTCAAAATTTTCTCAGCTTCCCTTTTCTGTTGGAGCTGGGGTTGTCTGCAGTTTGATGGTAGCTCCAGTCCAGTGGTTGTTGGTCCAGTTGACTGGGAAGCCAATAGCAAGAAGCCCTCACATCTTCTTCTAGTCTCCCCACCTGTTGTAGGAGGCCCCTTCCATCCCCACACACTTCAGAATCACTTAACTGAACAAAGCCTGATTTCCTACATTTTCTCCAACTTGTGACCCCCTTCAGGAACTTCCCCAGTCCCCAGCTTTCCACAGACTCGCATGCCCAGAATGGCTGATGAACACACACCCAGATATAATGCAATGGATCTAGGCTTCAGGTTTCCCAGGCTCTGCCTCGCTGCAGTTTCAAGATCTCAATGTTTTTTCAATTTGTAGAGAAACCACCAGGGATGTGCTCATATGAAAGAGCAACGCTGCAAAGAGGCAGCCAGATGGCAGCCACTAACACACCCAGAAGACCTCAAGGACAACCAGACCTGCAATTATCCCCTCAATATATCTCCAAGCCCTAGCCATTGTTCCCAGACTGAGTTGGCCACGCCCTGAGATGGTGGCAGTGGTGGCAGCAAACCTGCAGTCCCCTTGTCCCTGGACTCCCAGGCCCTGACTTGTGTCCCAAGTTGGTGGCAACCACATGTAACCAAACCTGAGGGTCCCCTGACAATGGACTTTCAGGCCGCAGCAGGGCAGCGGGCAATCTACCGGTGGTATGCAGGCAATATGGAGGCAAAGAGTGGTCAGTTGGCAGGTGTCAGTGAGCCTATTTGTTCTATTCTATGGAATAAAGTATTGCCCAATTCTAGAATTGCAAGCAACATCAACTAAGATCTTTAAACACAATTGCTGTAATTTCACCTTTTGTTAACAATTAAGTTTTTAAATTATTTTAAAAGTTTTAAAATTCTATTCTTTAAATAAAATATTGAGAGAGAATCAGGGACAAGTAGACCAGGTACTCCCCTCTTTCTCTTTCTTATCTTGAGTTCCAGAAGACCTTGAGCTAGAAACCAGTGATAAACAACTCAAGAAATTTGAAGTTGCCTGAGCAACTTACAGTTCCAAGACACAGACCAATCAACAAACCCCAGCATAAGGCTCCAATCACATGATGCCAAGAATCCTAAAATCAAGCCCCCATCAATGAGTTTAAGAATCACCCAGCTCCCCTTTTTCAATCTGTAAAAGCAAGAGGTAGGCTCTAGTGAACCTGATTCCTGCTTGTAACAGTAATATGAAAATAGATTAATTTTATATTTTAAAAAATAATTTCAATTTTACATATTAAGTAATAATAAATGTGGTGTAACCCACCATGAGTTACCTTTTATATAAATAAAAATTGATGATTTTATGTGTAATTAATTTGATTATATTTAAAATAATCATTTTTCCTATTTCTGCAACTAATTTGATTTTATACAAGTAACTATACCTGATTATTGAGACATAGGAAAATGTTGAATGGACATTGATGTGAAACCTAAGTAATAATTAAGGTACACAAGGACAAACAAGACAGTTTATTCTGACAGACAATATTGCCTAATCTCCCATACCACCTTGTCCTGTCAGAAGAAACTCAAACCCAATGACTTTATTTCAAACATATTGCTTTTGAAATAACAGCAGGGATTTCTGGGCTTCTCTGCATCCCTTGTTTACTATCTAGTGTCATGCTTGATGATCAACACTAAAGTTATTGCATCCAAATCACCTTAATTAGGGTTGCAAAAGCTTTAGAAAGTTCCTTTCAATAGCTCAGATCATCAAATTAGATTGCCCTCATATATTGTGATTATATAATAAGGTTCCTGAAGTTAAACATCATAATCACATTTCCAATCAGACATCCTGCAGCTCACTTGTAAAGAAAATTTTCCTACCCAGAGTACTTACTGTAAGAGTATGCCACCATGGTTCATAGATGCTTGAACCAGGTAAATAAGGCATAGGCATCTTGTACCTATGAGAGCCTCCTACATTGTACAGTGTCCAAACTGACAAGATCTACTTTAATTGAACATTCCTGCAACTCTTTTAATTAGGGATTACAGTGGGGATTATTATATGTTCTTAATTTTTTTTAAGGTTTAAAGATAAACTACTTATTGAAGTATAATATATACAGAAAATCACGAGTTAACATGTATGCAGCTTGGTAAAATTCTTTGATAATTCAGTACTGAAATTATGAAATGGAATATTCTCAATACCAGATAATTTCTGGTCACCCAACACTCACCATGGCATTTATCATCATGACTTCTAACACCGTAAATTACCATGATTCATTATTCTATCTCCAAGAGTTTTTAAAATAATAGAAATGCTGCATTGTTTGCCTGTTTGTACCTGACTTCATATTAATATGTCTGGAAACACATCTATGTTATTTGATTTACTAATTGAATCCTTTAAAACTTAGGTAAAACTATTTTTATGAATATCCTTGAATAAATTATATTGATAGATTCACAATATATTCATGGTTTTGATGTTTACATATTCTATAACATTTCTTATAGGTAGTATTTATAAGCAGATATAATGTAAATAGAATTTTGAGTTCATAGATTTTATGTACCTATTCAGCTAGAGAAGTTACTGCCTTTAGTAGTTTACTATTTTTTTTTTTTATAATAAATTGCCATGAGCCTAGTGATTAAAGATAACAAAAAGTTGTTATGTTGGAGTTCTGGAGGTCAGAAGTCTAAAGTCAAAATTTTGGTAGGTCTGCATTCTTTCTTTCAGGAGAGTATTGTTTCCTTGTTCAGATTCTAGAAGCTGGGTACTTCCTTAGACTCATGGTCTCTTTTCCTATCAGGACAACTTCAGGACATCATATCTCCTACTACTAACTTGGATTGATGCCTTCATTTTATAAAGAACCTTGCACTATCACTTGATTGGCCCAGATAATGTAAAATATGTTCCTCACCTCAAGGTCCTTATGAATCATATCTGCAGAGTTCTATTTGCCATGTTAAATAACGGATTAAAGACTGTGAGAATTAAGACTTGGACCTTTTTCTGCTAACCCCAATAAGAAGGAAATATGGGAAGGAAGACTAACTTTTATGTACCCCTGGTTTTAAAGAACTTTAGGATATGAGCTTTATGAATAATTACCTGTTATGTCCTGGACTGCCATTTTCCTTCTTCTGGAAATCTAGAAGATGGGAATCATTGAGGACAATCTTAGAATGTGGTTGCCACTCTGTGTGTGTATGTGTGCGTGTACATGCATTGGTGCATGGGCCCATGAGACCTGCATGTGGATATGGAGTTCTAGCTGTCTCAGTTTCTTAGGATAAATTTCTCAGGATGAATGATATTTTTTACTCTTTCAAGTAAAGGATATAAATTAAGACAAAGTAGCATAGGTAAAGACTCTCAGATTGATTAAGCCATTTTTAGAAATAATGTATTCACGGATGTAAATCTCCAAAGTGGGAAGATGTCTTTTTATGGCTACATTTAGTTCCTACGTTCAAGACTATTTACTCTAAAACTCCCTTTTGTGACTAGATCTTTTGTAGCTATAATAAAATTATACTTCAAAGCCATTAATTCAAATACATGGCCTTAGTATACTCTGAGGGAGAGTAAGAAAGTGTACTTAAAAATACTATAAAACTTAGGCTGATTTTTTTCTTTGAGGTACCAGGGATTGAACCCAGGGGACCTTTACCACTGTGCCACACCCCGGAACTTCTTTTTAAATATTTTACTTAGAGACAGAATCTTGATGAGTTGCTTAGGGGCTTGCTAATGATTTTTAAATATAGGTTTAATCTACATAGTATTCTTTACCCTATGGAAATTTTATCATACTTGAAAATCTAACTTAGATTTATTAATTGTATATTGTTAATGTGTCCTTGTACTTTATCTCCCAATTTTATTTTATTTATATGATTTTTGTTAACTGAATTTCATACTAAAGATATGCAGATATTAGTATATGCAATCAGAGAAGGCATATGGAAGTCATATTGAAAGTATTTGTTATATCAAATCTTATATATTCCATTTCTATAACAATTCAGTAAATCATTTTCTCACCATTACAAATAAGTTTACTTCATAATTGATTTTATTTTCAAAAACCAATTTCATTATTTTCTAAAAGTAAAGGAGAATTGTGATTTATTTTATTTCTATTTCAGTTTTTCAGTTATAACCAGTGTCTTATATATCTTGTGAATTATGCCCTAAGGAAATAATTGTTACCATTTCATCCAAGAAGGAGTCCTTCTTACTCTGATTTTCTGGTTCAATACCAGAAGGAAAACTTTTTATTCTAAATGTGAATTAAAATGTGCCAAATTAAGCTCTAAAACAGAGTTATCTCACATTTTATTGCATTAGTTGCATTAAAATGTGATATTTATCTAATATCGTAAATACTTACACATAGTAGATTGCATTAACAAATTTGAGAAATATCTGTCAGTTTTATGTAAATGTTATTATGTTTCATTAAGTCTTTTATAGGTCATTAATATAGCTCTGCTTTATTTAAGATAAGTAAACCATTTTTAAATTAGTTTTTCAAAATTGTTAATACCTAAAGCAATTAATAGTGTTAATATTCATGATTCTGTTCATATTTATTATGGAATAATAAAGCATAATTTATTACTATACTGATTATCTGTATCTTAAAATAATTAATGTAATTGGAAACTGTTCCCTCTTTTTTTTTCTATCAGACTTTTCTTCTCCTTCCACATACAATGCTCAGTACAACTTGTATTCATCCTTTCAAATTTTTACCTCACTTTGTTGTTTTCAATGTATTAGGTCACCCTTTTCAGTGGCCTGGAGACTTTATAGTACAATTCTTACGTATGATCTTACATATGGTTCAACTTACGATTATTTTACTTTACAAGGATGGCAAAATAACGTATCAGTAGACACTGTATTTCGAATTTTTGAACTTTGCCCTTTTCCTGGGCTAGCAGCATGCTTTATGCTATTCTCTGGACATCTGGGGAAGCTGCAGCAAGCCGCAGCTCCAGTCTGCTAACCAGTAGTGAGTACACAAATAACACTGTATCATACTGTGCTATCAACATGTTTTAATACAGGTATTCCATAATTTGCATGAGATAATATTTCATTATAAAATAGTCTTGGGTTAGATCATTTTGCTCAACTGTGGACTCATATAAGCATGTTTAGGTATACCACACTAAGTTATGGTGTATTACCATTATTGACTTCTGATATTTTGCGTTTTCCATGAATGTTTTGAAACATAGCCCTTTTATGAGTTGAAGAGCATATGCAATGGGAACAGCAGGTAACTTGTAGTATTGATGTTTGAGGAATCTAGTCAGGTCACAATGTTACTGTTACTTAACAAAATCAAACATTACCCAGTTTTTAAAGTAAATGAAGAATAGTGTATTTGTGACTCATTCACCAATGTCTGCTTGGGTAAAAGTGAAGAACTTGATGTTCGGAATGTGATATTCTAGCATTTTAAAATTATTCCTCCTAGCTTTTGAGGCTTTATACTATTTTTGTTTTCAGTATTTGGATTTTTCTTGCTTGGTAAAAAGTTTAAAGTTTCCAGCAATTCCCATCATTACAGTGTTCGGTGCTCACAGGGAACGGTGACCCCAGCACTGCCTTTTTTGGTGTATTTTTACAAAAGGGCTCACGAGCCTCAAGGTAGTTTAACAACAGTGACACCTACTTCTAAAATAGATCTGACATTGTCATTACCATTTGGAGAAGTCTGAGCTGTTAGCCTACTTTGTCTTTTCACTGGACATCAAATGCTGAAGTTTACAAGGCAAAATTTCTTTTCCTCTCAATCAGATGTCTGCCTACTATTTTAAGGAACACCAAATCTAGTACTGCAAATGTAGTTCTGAAATAATTAGTCACATAGTTTCTTTTCTCTTCATTTCCTTACCCTATTGAGTCTCTAAAATTTGAAATATAACCCAAATTTTCTTAGAAGTGTGATTACTTTTCCCTTGCAAGAATATGCATAATTCAAAATGCTGAGATAAAAGAAATCTGAAAAACATTAAATGCGACCGGAGTGTCTTATCCCTACGTGTTGTTCTTATCCACCAACAAAATATGATTTCTGTTTCCTGTGCTGTCAGTTCATCTCATTTCAATGTCAAAAGGATTGGTAAATGAGGTCAGATGTGCTTCCTGTTTTTGAACTCAATTCTTATAAAACTGCTGAATTTGTAATAATGTAACACAGGGACTTCAGGACTTATATCCATAAATCCTATTAGTTTAATAAACAGTGTGCTGTCAGTTTGTCTGAACCATCTGACAGCTAAGGAGGGCTTTGTTAGCCTCTCATGGCAACATAGTCTCTGGTGTGATATGGACTAAATAAAAACACAAAGACAAAACCCACAAAACACAGATTTGTACTCTCTTAGAGTTTGAAATGTTGCATATACTGTCCTATCATGCATAACTGTCCTATATAAGTCCTACTGAAGGAAACATAGCAATGCAATAAAATTGAAAATATTTCAATTTCAGAGATAAGACATAAATATGAACATTTTGCTCTGTTACACACAAAACCAGAAACTTATTTTGTTTAATTTTCATAATGGTTGTGTTAATTCTAACAAAGTACTTACAAAAAGATTATGATTTCTAAACAGACTAATTAGTGAAATAAGCAATTATAATGAGTTTTTTGCCATCCTATAAACTTGTATAAAATAATAGTTGACTACTTTAATTACTTAATTTTTGTATAGACATTGTACAAATATAAGCTCATAAGAGTTTATCAAATGGTTCAAGAAAATTTAAAAACAATATATAAATTAGCATAGTTAAATTAAGAAGTTATAGTTAACATCTTATGTATTACATATATTTATTTATTTGTTATTTGTATATATTTTGTATTTGCCTGTATAATCACAATGTGTTTTGGTATTCAGTATTAAGCACTGTTCCAATAAAAAAAATCATTTTTAATGCTGTTTCATATGGAAGACTACTGCTTGCCGCAGGGGCTGCTCCAAGCGGCTCAGCTTATGGAAAACCGTGGCTTCTTTGCCTGACTGCTCCAAGCGGCTCTGCTTACGGCCCGACCAGCGGGACAGAAGACACGTACACTTCAGAGGTTCATGAAGCAGCTTCCCGTTTATTCAAATAACACCCTCAATATATAAGCAGTCTCATGCATAAGCAATTGTAACCAGATATGTCCATCCAATCCTGTTAAAAGTCAAGCAATCACTTGCTCGAGCATACATGTAAAGTATATCTGTCCACACACTAGGCAGCTGAACTGATTATCATGCAGCCAATTGTAAACGCTTCCTGCCATTCTCCATGCATATTCAGGATGCCGTTTGCTCTCTGCCAGTCGCCATCTTTAGATGCACATGGCGTAACCCTGGACCCCAGGTTTCGCCCGCCACAGTTTCATGTTTTTACAGTCTTTAATTTTAAATTAAATGTTCATATTTGACATAATTCAACCCTACTACAGATTTCAGTCAGTATGATCATTGAGCATTAACACATGCAAACGAACAGTGTGTGTGCATGCACTGGAATATTAATTGGAGATGATATATTTTGGGTTATATGAAAAATGCCATTTCTGAATATTTTGTTCATTGGTACCATCAAACTCTTAAATATTGCAAATGTTTATTTTTTTCCAAGTTATCTTCTTCACTAAAAAAATCATGTAAGATATGTAGGTAATTAATACATCCAAATTTTGTTAATTGGAGATGTAATTTATTAAAGAAAAATCTAAATATTTGATTAAATTGTGCTTCTCTAATTTTTGCAAATGTTTGTAGGTCTCTCTCTTTTGCACTTTCTATAATTATTGAAGACAATATTCTGTGATAAAAATGGTGTCAGTTGGTCCATGTGCTAAGTTACCTGCTCTATCAAGACGAGATGTGGAAACATGTGAAAATATTCAAAGATCCTTTGATCTATGTAGTTTCGTATGTTCTAGGATACATGTCTCCTATAACAACATTTGAAATAATCAACATCACTCAATGGAGTAATACAAGTGGATTCAATCACTTTACATGAACTATTTATGTGAAACAAATATTCACTGTAAGCAAAAATAACCAGCACAGTTTTGGCACCATAATGAAAATACAAATAACCAGGAAGGGAGAAAACCTCAAAGGGATCAGCAAGTTCTTCTTCATTCTGCAGCAGGGTCAATCAATCAGGCATGGGAAGGATCATTGTATGGGTACAGAAATGGCCTGTGGGTTAAAGAAGTCTGAGTTTTATAGTTTACATTGAGGGTGAATTAGTCTTTGGAGACTGCAGATGTGCTGTTTGGACCGTCAGGAGCCAGTTGTGCAGGTTAAAATTTTAACTCAGGAAGGCAGTTGTAAAAAGTTTGAACCTCATTGTCACTGGGAATGTTTACAACTTGATGTTCACTGCTTATCTTCTTCCTCTGGGACCCATTGTTACCTAAAGCTTCACTATTTGCTTTTTTCCTTCCAGGACTCATGGGCGATGGGAAAGGGTAAAAGTCCAGGATTCAACAATTCAATATCTGCCTCCTCCCTTCAGGACCCATTGTGGTTAGGCAAGGATGAGTGTTTGGTTTTGGTGGAGATGCTGGGGATGAACTCAGGAAGGGATGAAAGTTTGCTTTTTCCTTTGTGACTGTCTTATAGGAATATTATTTTCCATAACCTTTCATTCATTATGTCAATATATTTTTCATTGGTGACCTTGTAATATTTGTTGTTCAAAAAGACTGTTTGATTTATTTTTTGGCTGTAGAATGCTTGAAGCTATCCAAATGGAAATATTTAAAGAACAACAAAGTTTCATTGTACATCATTACTGTAGAAGAAGAAGAGGATGAAGAAATTAAATTCAATAGCATCACCCACTGTGGGTCAACATTCCTATATGAAAAACGTGGAATCAAGTGGTTTTTGCCACATAAGACAAGACAAATTCTCTTCAAATTTTCATACTTTCCACCTGGTCTTTTTCAATTATTTACATGACCTTCTTATCTCATAGGAGATCAGAGTTTACTATTTTTGGACTGAATCGTAGAATTTCAAAGAAACTGTAATTCTGAAAGACCTAGGAATAAGACTCTGCAGACTTCAAGGATAATTTAGGTTTTTTTATTTGCTTCTTTGTTTTGTTTTAAGATAATGCAAACAAGTATAATAAAAGAAGATGAGGCAAATAACATATGTTATCCAACTCTGGAAAGAGAGTTCAGTTAAAAGATTTATTAACAATTATTTACTGGACTCCCATTGTTATCAAACACTGTAACAAGAATTACCTGTCATCTGAATTTCCTATAAGCACATGATATTACATTTAACTTTTCAGAACTTCCCTCACTTATACATATTGTTTAAACTTCCAAATTTAACACTTGAAACCAACTTTAAAAATGAATAAATCACATTTTGCATCTCTAGGACATCAAAAATCTGATTGAAAATAAAGCTTTCATTTTTTCTTGTACCACACAACCAGCAGCTAATGCTTATCCTGAGGTTCTCATTAGTTTTTTCCTTATTATTATCATTTTCTTTAATTTGTCTGTAGGAGCTAAGGTTGACTTTCTCAAAGTTGAAAACACAGAGAACATATGAAAACATTATCAATGCATCTGGAAGTTAAAGGAACCCTTTAACTTTCTGAAAGATTTCTGAAAGAAGAAACCAGGGTCTGGGCTAAGATTTACATTTCAATACAACATATATTAACAGAATAGCAATGTAACTTGGTTCTGATAATCTTTGTGTCTCTTTGCTTTCATATTTTAAAAGGTAGAAATAATCCATTTTGGATCAGTCGTCTATGCCGGAAACATTATCTTTTATCAGACAGGCAAGGACATATGAATAAAAATGGACAAGAAGGACTGCTACTTCATTTTATGGCTTTTTGCAAGAAGAGTCCATTATTAAAAAAATAAAAAAATAAAACTCCCAGCAGCCTGGAAGGCTGAGGCAGGAGGATCACATGTTTAAGTTAGCCTCAAAAAAGTGAGGTACTAAGCACCTCAGTGTTTCTAAATAAAATACAAAATAGGGCTGTGAATTTGACTCAGTGGTTGAGTGTCCCTGAGTTCAATCCCCGGTATCCCCCAGTCCAAACAAACAAACAAACAAACAACTTACCCTGTATATTTAATGAAGATAATTTTTCTTGCCTAAGTTTTTATCAACTCACATTGCTGAATTTTGGGTGAAGGAAAGTTCCAGCAAAAGATAATATCTAAGGTTATTTCATTAGTGCTCAACTGTTTCAAAAATGCTGATTCTGTATTTGCTACGTACTGAATATTAAAACTGTTATACATTTAAAATACAAATGTGTTGTATATTAAAATATTTAATATATTCACCAAAATCTTAAATCATTAGTGACACATTTTAAGTTTTGAAATACATTTGAAATTCAAACATGTAGTACTACAAAACATAAATTGAATTGATTTATAAGTGTTAGTCAATGTTATTTAATTTTAGAAAGAATATGTTTAATGAATTAGTCATTAGAAATGTACTATATCACAATATATTTCAAAGCAACACTAAAAATATGTTTATTTCTAATTAATAATTATTTAAAACAATTTCATGAAATGCACCCCATTTAATATCACAGATGGATTAATACTTATTCATTAAAATCAGTAGAAAATTTAGATTTGTCCTTAATAGGTATTGAGTTCTTTTTTCCACCAACATGAAAAAAGAAATCTACTTCATATTGTCCAATAGAACATTCTGTGATATTGAAAACATTCACCATTTCTGCTTTACAATACAGTAACTAGAAGCCACATGTGGCTATTAGGTGTTTAAAAGATGGTTAACATTCCAAGGAACCCAAAGTAAAATTTAATTATTCTTTCCAATTCACAGTAAGTAGCTATATGAGGCTAGCGTTTTCATTACTGGATAATATTGGTTCGTTGGTATTGTTTGTTCTCACCAAATTCTTTGACCTCCACAAATTCAATTTCTTTACTTCTATTTCACATCAGCTACTGATTCAAAGAATTATATCCAGTCCTTAGGGTCAGAGTTTGTAGCCCATGAGGAATCTTAAAGAAGTGTGACAGGGTTGTCTCATCCATTTTCCTATCTGTTATCTAACACTGATGGCAAATAAAATGCATCCTAAGCCATGTTTTCTTTTCTTTTCCTTTCTTTTCCTTATTTTCTTTGTTGTTTTTCACAAAATTTAAGATATTAGGAGATAGGATTATAATAATAACTTAAAAATGTAAATTTATATATTTCTTTTTATAAGTGGGTTATAAATCTGGTGTTGTTTCTATGGCTCTTAAATTGTAAATACTTACCTTTTCTTTCCTAAATGGGAAATTGAGGAAAAGAAATTTCCCATTTCAAAATGAATAGTTAATACCATCTTTATTTCAGTTCCAAAACTCAGTCTTCTGCATCTCCTTCAATTCCAAAAATTGTGATAGTGGAAGAGATTTAGGTACTTAAGATTTATGGTGATGAATGTATCAGAGTCTTGAGGTATAAATTAAGCCCTCGATGACAGTCAGATCAAAAGTCATTTCAAATCTTCCAAAAAATCCAAGAGACTCTGTGACTCTGCACATGAAATCTCAAAGCATCAATATTTTTCTTCAACCTCCGAAAACTGACCTCAGTATTATAGAGAGGAGTAGAGAGTTTAACTAGCAATACCAGTAAACTTCGTAAAGAGTGAAGTCTTTTGTATTCACCCACCCCGACCTTGGGCAGAAGAATATATGTCCTTGATCTTCTGTTCTGCTTGGATTTCTAGTGATATGTCCCTAACACTGTACTTTCCCACTTGATTTGTTGATAATTGTCTTTGCTCTTCTAGTTTCCCCACTAAATGTTAAGTCACTTAAATGCAGGGTTCTAAATTGGGTTTCCAGAAAATAGACTCAGAGACAGAGGTTTGCAAAGATAAATTTTTATGCTTCTGAGGGAAAAACAAAAACGTAACCCCCCAAGGAAATAAAAATACCTTACGAATCAGAAGGTAGAATTGGGCAGAAGTTAAGATCCAGTAGATATCGCATATAAGATCTAAACTGATACCAAGAAGAATATCTGAAGGCTCAATTGTCTTTCACAGAAGTTACACATACAGATAGCAGTTGAGGATTTTGATACTGTAACAGGAAAAGTCACTAGGTGCAGGTTACTCCTAAGAGAAAAACATTATTCAGGTAAGAAATCTATCTTTGAAGACCATTTTGAGGATGAATTAATTGAACAGTCAACAGGCAACATGCCCAATAGGCGAGAGAACATGTATTTTTTCCTGAAGGGAGGTCTGGACAGTGAACTGAAGGTTGCCCAGGATCAACCCCTAGTATCCATCATTTAGATCAACTTCCTCTTTGCAAGTCTATTCTTTTGTGAACCAGCTGTACCCAGTTTCTTATTCCCCACTGAGGTAAACTTATCTCTCACTCAATGAGTAGGTCAAACTACAACCCCTACCATTCAGCTGGTCTCAGAGCTGCAAATAAATCTTATCAACTTCCTCATCTGATAAACATTCCTAACCATTTTAGTTTTCCCTCACACTCAGCAAGCACCTCACTGGAATAAATGGCTTATCCAGTATGGTAACCCAGACCTTCATTCATGCAGAGTTTGAAACACAATGCATAATACACTCCTCAGGCCATAACTGATACATTTATTGATTCATTACCAACATTGATCAGAGGAGGACAGAGGGGTGTCTAAGTAAGAGTCTGGGTGCCAAAGACAGTATATTTCCATGCTATGGTGTAACAGCAGCTCCTTTTTATCTTGATGATCAGGATCAATTACCCCTCTGTGCTGGCATCTTGCTGGTAAAGAGTAAAAATTGATGAAGGGAAAGCTGTTTATCTTTGATGGAAGCTTGCCCTGATCTCTAGATCTGCAGAATGTAGTTGTGAAGACAGCAAGCATGACTTCCCCATGGAAGTTACAGGAGTTAATGGTACGCAAGGCCATGGCTACTTCTCTTCTTGGCCTGAGGCCCAGCACATACCTTTCAGGGACATGACACTGTGTAATGGTTATTGATTTCACTATTTCCAAAGGATGGCACTGAATCTTCACATAAAATCTTCTAGTTGGTGCCTCAGCTGTTTCTTTAAAGGCCATCTCGTTGTTCTCTCAGGATGACAGTTTCTCAGGAGTGCAGTAAATAATATGATCAGTGGATCCCATGGTTATGTGGCTTCTGCTCTACCTCCTTCACTGTAAATTGTGATATTTGGTCAAATGCAATGTCACACTCTGTCATGCATTAGTGGTTAACACGCTGTATAAGTCTTCAGAAAATAGTGCTGGTGGAGATCCCATAGACAGGAAAAGATAACCCATACCTGGAACATGTATGCATTCCATCAAGACAAATTGCTCCCTCTTCAAGGATTTATGGGATCTGTGTATAATCCATGTGCAACCAAACTACTGCTGGATTCCTGGAGGGGTGTTACCTTATCAGGGATCAGTGTAGTTCTGTACTGCTGCCAGTTTAAACATTAGGCTAAGGCAGACCCTAAATCAGTCTATGATCATACATTTGATGTTAGGGTCAGGAATACCTCCTGACCCCATAGATATTATTTTCACACTAACTTTTTGTCAACATTAGGCAATGAATGATACAATCTAATAAATACCAACTTTACCCTTATTTATTGTTATCCTTTTTGTTTAGTACCTCTGGGGTTTGTGTAAACATATAAGACCCTTCTACTTTGTTCTCTTTCATATAGGTTATCCACATGACTCTTCCACATTCCTTTTCCATCTCCCAATTTTTCTCTCTAGACCTCTGACCAACTACCCAATCTATTAAGCATTGCCTCTGCGTCAGTATGTACTCTTACCTCAGGTTACTTCTCTTTTTAGTTAGAAGATACTGGCTGCACCACTTCATGGCCTTGTTTTGGGAGACTGTATAGGCACTGTTATCTTTTAGGACCTCTTCTGAGTATAGTTTTAGTGCAACTAGAGTCAACTTCTGATTTGCGAAGAACTCAATGCAACCATTTGAGATGAGCTGTAACAATGGTGATGAGGTTGAAGTTGGTACGCTTTATCATGCAGTTTATCTGTGCCTTTTAAACCATTCATACCTAGACCTGAGTGTGTTCCTTCCATCATCTTATGAATTAAAGCTGGATCCTTAACTGCAGCCACATGATCACTGTTCACAGGACAGGTGCTCCAGTATTATGCCAGGGACCCATTTTCTAATTTTCTATAATTATTTGATCTATATAAATATATATATATATATATCTCCAATGAAATGTTATATGTATTATATTTGATATTATATAGATCCAATGAAATATTATTTAATCTGAAAAGCAAAGTGAATTTTGACACATATTACATATTGGATAAGTCTTAAAGACCTATGCTAAGTTAAAAGGACAGAGTCCAAAGAACAAATATTACACCATTCCACTTTTATGAAGTACTGAGAGTTGTCACAAATCCTAGATGCAGAAAATGGAATAGTGGTTGAAGGGAATGGGGAGGAGAGGAAAGCTAAGAGTCATTATTTAAGAGCACAGAATTTCAATTTGGGAAGATGAAAATGTTCTGAAGATCAATAACAGTTATAGTTGCATAATATTATAAACATACTTGTTAATGAACTGTACATCTGCAGTAGTGAAAATTTTAAGTTTTGTGATTCAAAAATATATACATTTTATATGTAAAAATAGTCTAAATATTCTACTTTCCATACTGTATGGTTGTCTAATTAAGTAGCTAAATGACTCTTTAGGAAAGGTCTAAGAGAATCATTTTCATAAACTCTTGCTGTAACAACATTTCTGGGACTTTCTTGCTGGAGACCTGGCCTTACTTTTAGTCAATAATTTTAAAATACAACTTTGATTAGATTTTTATTATATGCATGGAGGGATACCAATTTTACGCGGCCATAAGAATTCTATTTTTAATTAATTCCAAACTTATTTTTGGTCAGCTTTCTTAGCTGCCAACTCAATGTATTCATTTATTATGATAATTATATCCACTGTCTTCTTCTGGTTAATTACTGCTTGATCACTAATATTTTAGGATCTAACATTCTCATTGTTATTAGAAAGCACAATATTTAGTTTAGTTCTTTTTTTTTTTTTTTTTTTTTTTTTTTTTTTTTTTTTTTGCGGTGCTGGGGATTGAACCCAGGGCTTGTGCGCTTGTGAGGCAAGCACTCTAGCAACTGAGCTATCTCCCCAGCCCAGTTTTTTGCGTGACTTAATCATGTGATCCTTGCAACACATCAATGACATAGGAACTAGAATCACAATTTTATGAATGAGAAAGTAAGATATTAGTTATCAAAAAAATGCACTCTTGAAAACAATGCCATGATAAATACTCATTACAGATAAAAATCAAGAAATCTATGGTATCTCAAGTGGCAATTTTATTTTCCTTGTTAAAAATGTAATCAATATGAATCTGTTGGATCATTCCTGGTACTCGATACTTGATAAAATTTTAAGGTAAGCACCAAGATTTAGAACTTAAATATGACTTATTTATATGACACAAAGAATATCATAGGGAATTCTGCTAGTTTCTTTTTTATCTTTAAAAATCTTCATTTTACTAAGTAAAACCTTTCACTTTCAAGTGACACCAAAGCTTAAAAAGGCTTTAAAGTGGTTGAGAAGAGTAAGAAAACAACTTCCCCAATTGACTCATAAAACCTTACTTATGATTATAATCTCATTTGTGGTTCACCTTGCTGTTCACTGCTGAGCTTTTATAGTCTAAAATTCCATAAAACAGAATCTCAGAAAATGAATGTCATATTTACTTAAGTACAAATGGGTGAATGGTTATGATAGCAAACAGGTATGCTTAAAGGTATTATCTGGGAGTCAGGTATCAAATAGGAAAGAGCAGTCCCTCCTACTTAAAAAATAAACATAAAAATACATTACACTATTTTTATATATATATATATATATATATATATGTTCCTCCAATCTTTGAAATAAAACATTACTAGTTATTCTACATATACACAAATACTTGACAGTTTGTTGTAATATCATAGAATCATTATGAATAGAAAAATGAAAATAAATTTTCTGTGTACATATGAATTTCATAATCCTAGGGCAATAAAACTACTGTTACTTTTTGGTGAACTATAAAGGCAATTAATTTGGGACATATTATAATCCACTGATCTATATTAAGACAAATTTCAAATCAAAGGTTCCATTTTCTTAAAAAGCATAGCATTTTGTGTTTTGTTTGTCTTGTTGAGAAAGTTCCAAAATATATTGTAGTGCACCATATTTAGATTCAAATGAATTTATAGTTATTCTTAATGTTTCATTCACATTTTTATATTTTATATTGTGTGTATTTTAGAAATTTTATCCACTAAGTAATACTTAAGGTTCCTGAATTTATTTATAATTTAAAAATCAAATTCATCTTGTTAATATAATGCATTCAAAATAAAATTCTCTTTTCACAGTTATAAAATTCAGCATGTGGGTATAGACATTTCTTTATAAAGCACATTTTGCTTTATGCAGAATGAATAGGGAAAGAAAAATAATTATGTGGATGGTTATTTATTTTGGAATTTCTAGAAATGTCCCAGATGAACACAAAAATTAAAACACAATATACAAATGATTTTATTTGACTGTTGGAGCTTCAAAATAAATTTTAGTATAATCTAATACACAGTAAATGATGACTTTAATTACTTCTGCAGAAATGCATATGGTCATGTAATATCTTTATGATTTACAATGTGGAAGTCATCGAATGATAAAAATCAAAGAGTTATAATATCCTAAGAGCTACAGAAACAATACGATATCCTTTATTCATCCTTGTCATCTGGCAGATAAGAGAATTGTGGCAGATAAGAGTGTTAAATGACTTTCCTATAGGCATTGAACAACTTCTTGGTGACAAAGACATTGACTGAGAAAAACATCTATTTTATTAAATGGCCTTTTATTTTTTAAAATTATGCAGATTTTTGAAACAATTGTTTTTTTCCTACTACATACAAAACAGGTCCTTTCATTCTCTTTGTGTGTGAGTGTGTGTGTGTGTGCACATGCGCAAGTGGGTTCAATCCCCAGTGGAACCCAGGATAGCTCTACTGTTAAGCCACATGCCCAGACCTTTCAATTTTTTCTTTGAGACATGATCTCGCCACGTTGCTGAGGCTGACATCTAACTTGTGACCCTCCTGCCTCCTCCTCTAGTGTCACTGGACTTACAGGTGTGCACCCACTGCTCCTGCTTAATGTTTACATTCTTTCCAGCAAAGCGTTCTACAAGAAATAAAGAAAACCAACTGATTTTAGTTATTTGAACTACATAATGTTTTAATTGGAGTTTAACTGGAAACTGTCACACCCTTAGCATATTTTTGTGAGACAGATGATGAACCTAGTAGAACAAACAAAACAAAACAAAATCTCTTGAGAAACCCAGCACTTCAGGCAAGTCCAGGACTTCATTTTAATTTTGTTGGCCTCAGTTTCCTCATTCATAAAATAAGGGAACAAAATAGTCTCTGGAATTTCTGTAAGCATGAAGTACAGGTAAAAATAGGGAATCCCTTTTGCATTTAAATTTCCTCAAAGTTTAATCTTGTGCTCAAAATAGGACCAAAATATGTGAGGATTAAAATGTGAAGGTTGATATTTAAAAATGATGTAGTCCTTGTAATAATCCTAGGCAGGTGGAACTACTTCATAATCGTGTTACCATACTCCCGTAAATACAGGAATAGGGGAATTTAAAAGACATTTTGAAACTCTGTCAAACTTGAACTCTTCTCTAGTCACACATTAGTATTTTTAATAATTCCTATTATTTTTTTTTTCAGAGCATATCTGTTGCATTCTTGTTTTAGAAACAAACATCCATTGAGGATCTATCAAGAACAGACAAATGAAAATGACCATGTATTTCATATTACAAGGAATGTGCCAGAAGCATATACACAGGAAGCTATGGAAATCTAGAGCATAAAATCCTGTGCTCAAAGAGCAAAAGAGGAGTAAGAATGTGTCTTGAACAGTTGATATTGCAATGGAGTCTTGGAGGAGAAATGAAAAGAACTTCCCAAGCATGGTGTAACTTTGTCTTGGACACAGAGAGAAAATGGACAGTATAAGGGTTAGGGTATAGAAGAATGCTTTCCTTGACTAAATGGGAAGATACAGGTTATAAGATGTAGGATATGAATCTAAAGAAAAGATAGAAGACAGATCAGGAAAGGCCCAGTATGCCATAGACATATTCTTTTTTTTTTTTTTTTTTTTTGAAATCAATTAGATTCACTGGAAAATTTTGAACTGGCATATAATGTGACGCACTCTGTTTTTTTAAGTCATTATCACTTCGGTGTCAGTTTGAGAGAAAGACTAGAGGGATAAAAACAAGACTGGAGGTACTAAAATAATTAGGAAAAGATGATTTGTTGATTAAGATGATGACGTCCACTGGAATTAAACACTATTTGCATTACCATATCCAAAAGGAGAAAGAAGGAAGAACTTCCACCAAAGAAGAGAAACTCCTTGCTGGTTCTGTTCAGATCTGTGTGTGGCAGGCCCAACTAGGAAGATCTGGGATAGACTAAGGGGAGGAGCCAGAACAGTATTATCAGGAATCTTTCCTTGGTACAGTGTTTGGAGGCATCTTAAGAGGATTCTTAGATCACCATGAAGGAGTGAAATTTTTGTTGTTATTGTTGTTATAGAAATGTTTAAGGCTAGGGTCAGTTCTTTCATCTGACCTGTGCTGTTATGTTCCTTGATCAATTGTTCTCTTCTCTCAGGGCCAAGTTATGAATAAGCAGCATTAATTAAATCCCTAAGGGAGTTCTAGCTCACTCCTACCTTGAGGGTATCCAAAAGGAATAGACTTTGAACCACAAGTATAAGCTACATATAAAAGTTTAAATTTTATAGTATATAAATTTAAAAGAAAGGATTGAAGACTTTAATGTCATTTTATTTAACATATTTCTAAACATTAAAATTTTAACCTATAAATGTATGAATTTAAAATTATTCATAATATATTTTATATTATTCCATTGAACTGAGTTTTCAAAATTAGTGGTTATTGTTCATTTATAGCACACTAAAATTTAGACTAGTCACACTTCAAGTGCTCAACAGATAACATGTACCTAGAAGCTGTCTGCTTTTAAAGGACAGCACAGGGATACCACTGTTTTTCCTCAGTTTTCCCTGGTATTAATGAGTCCAGGGTAATGTCTCCAACTTACACTGTACCTATTGAATATGGAAATTGAAATAAATATCAAGGAAAAAAATCTCTGGCGAAAGTTGTCTTAAATATTCAGCTTCCATCTGTGCATCATAACATTTACTTGAGTAATTTTTTTTGTTTTAATTTTTTATCATAGCATATAAATTGTCATGGAAGAATAGCATACATGCAGAAAAGTGAACTTATTCTAAGTGCATAGCTCAAGGAATTGTTGGAAAGTGGACATACTTGTACACCCAGTCAAAAGTCAAGAAATAAGCAATCCCAGTTCTCCAGAAGTCATCCTTATTTTGTTTCTCAAGTCACAACTTTTTCCCAAATGTACGTGATCACCACGCTAATTCACAGTATCATATACTCTATTTTATTTTTCAAATTATTTATTTTACATACACAGTGAGTCATAATGTAGACACATTTGTTGTTGCCTTTCGTCACTTACTGATTTGTTGGTTTTACTTAGATTTTACTTCTGTGATTTCCTTTGTAGATTGCCAAGACATTTATACATTTTGCAAAAGAGAAAGGACATCTCTGCTGGTACAAAGACTGAAGTGGCCTTGCTTTTGTTGGTCAGATGTTGCCAGGAGTGTCACACATGGCTAGTAACTCACAGTTGGGTCACTGTAAATTACTTGTTGAATTTGAAACAATGTTTCATCACATGGCCATCGTTCTCTGTGATCATAATGAATCAGATGAAAACATTTCATTCACTAATAATGTGTGAATTTAGGAAAACAAAAGAATCTAACCAAACCACAAAAACCATCATACCTCCTTCTGCAGTACCAAATACAAATGACAACAGCTCACCAAGTATAGCTTAGGCTAGCTTTATTTTCCCTAATCTCAAGTCACTTGATACTGAGGTACCCCAGCTTTCAATACTGTTCTTTATCTTTTTTTTTACCATAACTGAAGAAACAAAACAATCCAGTTCTGTTCAATCATAAATTAGAAGAGGTGTTTTTAATAATGTCCAGTTTGTTTTTGTTAGCTTTTTCATCTCTGTGACTGAAATATCTGACAAGAACCATTCAGAGGACAGAAAGTTTATTGGAACTCATGGTTTCAGAGTTCTCATACATTAAATGGCCAACTTTGTTGCTCTGGGTTCATGGTGAGTCAGCACTTCCTGGGGGATGGGCCCAGTGGAGTAAGCTGCTCATCTCAGGGTGAGGTCTGAAATAGAGACAAAGAAGAAGGGACCAGGGGAAGACACACCTTTCCAGGGCACACCTCCAGCGACCCACCTCCTTTAGCCACATCCCACCAGCCTACATTTACCACCCAGTCAGTCCATTCAAACTAGAATAGACTGATTAGGTCATAGCTCTCACAATGTAATCAATTCACCTTGGAATATTTCTATGTAAACAGCAGATTTGGGGGAAAACTCATATCCAAACCATAATAATTATAAAAATCCAGTTTTTGTTTCTCGACTAATATTTGCAATAGTTGGCAATATTGCATTTGTACGTTGCCAGGCACTAGGGATGCAGTGAGCTTCTACCTTATCCTAAAGCTGTTTATGATTGTGTTATAAAAATGCTCCACTTTCTCTAAAAATTTCATAGATTTAGGAAATTTTATGGCAATTTCATGTCTTACACTTTTATAATTTTTATCCGTTATTCAAATACTGACTGATTAAATGTTTTAATGTTTTTAGGGCACTCATAAAATTAATAACCAATAAACACAAGACATCTCCAGTAAGTGAATGCTGAGGCTATTAGTGAGAGACCAAGCTCCAGCCATACTCTTCTTTTACTGATTTTTTTCCAGACACCAATGACATATATGATAAATGATGACAAGGTGACCAGGAAGAATATTTTTCTTGGTGCAAAAAAGCACTGTCATGTCTCGCATTCAAACTCTTAAAATCTGACAAAATTAAAGCTTTTCGTAACCAACTTTGCCAAAGTGATCTTGTTGGGATGGTCTGTTTTAAAGAGGCTGTCACCAATTTATTTACATTCAAGAAGCCATGGAGTCCTAAATCTCTCTCCCTCTTGAACTGCAAGATGTGCGGGTGACTGTCATCTACTCCACAATTACAGCTCCTGTATGATTTGCTAGTCAGTAGCGTGAGGAGATCTGTACCTAAAGTTGGCACAAATGGATTGTGTGATGGGAGTCCTGGGGAACATTTACGATGCTTGTGCTATTGCAACTGCTGTTCTGGGTTTTCTTTTTCCTGTTTCAAACACTGGGCCTGACAGTGCCAGAGACAGCCGATGATTTAAGAGTGAAGGATAGTACTGCTGTTACAGCTGCGGAGTGTGTGATGAATGGAGGCACAGGCAGCGCGAAGGGAGGAAGATGTGAAATAGCAGAGGATGGAGAGAAAGTGACAGATTTAAAGCCTTCCCCCCAACATCAGCCAGTTTACCCCATGAGGTAAAAGTACACAATTTTAATTTCAAGAGATCTTTATGGAATGTCATACTAAATTTCCTTGAATCACGGTTTAAAAATAAATCACTATCTACTTAACAATTACACTGACCTGGGAGGAAATCCCATTTATATTCTTTTCTTGCACATCTTGAAAGTTTGAATTTTGGCAAAGTGCACCACAGAATATTGTTTTTTAATAAAATATGAGGTGGAGTATAAAACAACACTGTAAATGTAGCTTTATTGCTCAGTTTAAATAATAATTGGGTACCATATTTTGCAGCCACTCAGAAAAACTTTATAAAATGTTGATAAACCAACTATGTATTTTCTAAAATTTTATTATATGATTACTCAAACATTTACATAGAATATTCTATGTAATTTCTGCAGTTGTATCTGCTACAACAGAAAAGAACAATACGATATTCTTTCCATTAGTACTTTAAATGTTTCAAATGTATAATTTGAATGAACAAAAGAATTATTGAATGGAATAGTCCACATACACTATAAGTATAATAAAAAAAAATCTTCATGGGATTTAAGTATGGTCAGAAAGAAACATAATGTTAAGTAGTTTTACCACAAATGCTCTAATAACACGTGGATCGTCTCCTGGTCCAAAATATTATAAGAATTCTAATTTTTTCTCTAAGCTGTGGTTACCTAAAATTCAATCATCTCACACCTTGTCTGCAGGATAGGTGGACTGAGTCTCTAAAGGCTTACTTTGCATGAGTAAACAAGGAACATTTCCAGTAAAGAGAAAACTAGAAGAGAAGTAGTCCTGCTTTAGTGACTGCCTCAGGCAGGGTGAGAGAGGAAATATAATTTGGAGTATTTCTAACCTCCAACCTAAGATTCTGTGGGTTCACACTTTTTCATAAGAAGCAAGAATTTGTTCATATCGTCATCACAAATATCTCTGTGTCATACTAGGGGTGTCATATGGGGTCTTGTGGCTGTACATGATGTGGAAATTCACTGTGTATATGTACTTAGGCAAGTTATATCAGATTCATTCCACTGTTTTTACTAATCCTTTTCCCTTTCTCCCTTCTCCTCATTTCCCTTTGTCTAATCTACTGAACCATTCCCTGGTATATACCCAAAGGACTCAAAATCAGAATACTACAGTGATACAGCCACTTCAGTGTTTACAGCAGCTCAATTCACAATAGCTAAGCTATGGAACCAACCTAGGTACCATTCAAGAGATGAATGGATAATGAAAATGTGGTGCATATATACACAATTGAATATTACTCAGTCACAAAAAAGAATAACTTTATGACTTTTACTGGTACATGAATGGATCCAGAAACTACTATGCTAAGCAAAATAAGCCAATCTCAAAAAAAAACAAAGATTGAATGTTCTCTCTGATATGTTGATGCTAACACACAATAAGGAGGGTGGGGAATGGAAGCTCAGTAGATGAATGTGTATTGTAATAAGGTGTTTAGTGCTTAAGGGTGAAGTGCGCAAGAGGATCTTAAATTCTGAGCTCACAAGCCAAGAAACCTTAAGCAAAACTATGGACCCATACAGATCTCAATTGGTCAAAATATAATGACTAGTAATAACAATTATGATACTATACATTTCATGCTATTGCTGGGGGTTTAAATGTATATTTGTAAAGCACTTGGAAAAGTATTTATATGCATTAGTCATTTACTAAATAATAACTCCTTTTGATGTGCACCTAGAGTCATTTGCTACATATTTCTTACTTATTTGATGGCAAAGAAATTTTCAATGTACTGTAATAGCATCTTTATAATTAAAATTTATTCATAAGCAATGTTTATATTTTAGTTTATGTAAGGAAAATACCTTGAAAGCAAAATAGGTTTAACAATATTTATGCATAACCATGAAGTTCAACACTACTAACAAATTTTTACTCTGAAGTTTAAATATTTTTCATTTATTGGCTATTTAATACATCAAGATGAAATACAGGTAAAATAATCAGAACTACAATAAACCTCTGTATTTTTTTTAAATCAAAAGCTACATGATTTGGAAAATAAAATCTCACTATTTCTGGAATTTAATCTAACAGGCCTCTTATTGATTTCAATGATCTATAAATTATTAGTCAGATATTTATGGATTTATTTCACATAATGCTGAAAGTCAAGGAAACAGATTATTATCTGAATATTTTTGCTGCATGTGTGCATATATTAATAGAATTCACAACTATTGGATCATATGTATCATGAAGCAAATAAAATTTCTGTTTAAGATAATTGACTATAATGAAGCCTATACTAAGCTAATTGTGTCAACATAGGAAACCAAGAAAGATGATTTCTTATTTAATGTCTGTTATATAAGCATTAGTTATTTTAATCAAGAATGACTTATGTAGCCTCTGTGGGGTGAGGTGAAGAGAGTATGTGTTGCATGATATTAATGAACATTTCTCTTTTTTCAGGAAAACAAACGTTTATCCTTCCCAGCTACTTACAGATGGGTGAGATCTAGTGATTAATTTAGACTAAGGAAATGTGAGGAACATAGAGCATTTAATTACCTCACAAAGTCACTCTATGCTTTCTCCTGTGTGACAGGGAGATCCACATACCGCTAAGGGTTTAACTGTATCATCCAGGTCTCTGAGTTACTCTGTGGAGCAGAATTCCCACCCACCTACTGACCCTGACTGTTACAATGAATCATGAAAATATTGAAACAAAGTAGGCTCAATTCTTAGATGGTTTCTGATGGACCAGTAGCAAAATACAGTATGCTAGCTAGAAAAGTGAACAAAATGAAGATAATTTTTAAATTTTAGATAATACTTTTATTGAAAAGAAGAATGGATAAGTGGGTAAGGGATTAAAAACATAAAGTGATAATGAGTAGGAGAAATGTTTGACAGGTAAACTTCTCAGCTTCTTGAAACATTTATTGATAAAACCCAGAGCTGACTTCACTCCAGGCTGATGGGTCTGGGATAAGTACCAAGGTTAATGAAGAGGCAAAGCCACACAGGCTGAGCAGGAGTGAGGGGAAGAGCAGAGCTGAAATCTTATTTGCTGAATCAGGATATTTAAAAGGATAAACAAATGCTGACATGGATGAGAGAGCAGACAATTACTGAAGTATTAAGAATCCCTTGATGTAATTAGTCATTCTTACTTTTAACCTACAACAAAGGTTAGCATCTCAGAAGGAGTATTGGATAACTTCATCTGAAAAGTGTATGTCAATGTAAGATTAAGACAGGAGATAATCATCTTGCAAGTGTTTTGGAAAATAAACAAGAATTTGGGAGATCAGTTAGTGGAGGGCATTCTAAGTAGAAGAAACTAATATGAACACAACACATCATCAGTTATTTAAGAAATATAAGCAATATAGAATAATGAAGCAATGGAAGATTATAGAAAATTTAAAAGCTTGAAATCTCTGTTCCTTTTAATTTTCTTTGCTTAAGATGTGGACTTCATGCTAGAGGGAAACTGATTCTGTTAAATCTATTGAACAGCACAGGGGCATAATACATCTTCCATCCAGGAAAAATTATATCACCAAATCACTAAAAAAATTCAAATTCCATAAGAAAGTGTCAGTGTCTGCATATCTGAAGGTTCTTTATAGGATTCAATTTATTTGTTTTGTGTGGTTGCAAGAATAAATTTTGAGGTGCTCTTTTATCTTTAATAGAGATATGCTAACACCGCAATTTCAAAACTACAGCTATTTTTGTATGCCTTCCAAGAGCTTATTTAAGCTTTATCATGTAAGTTTTTGGTCCATTTTTCAAAGCATACATAAAGGAAACAATTGTCTCTCTTTTTTTTTTATGTATGATAGAAAAGAGATACTAATGTTTGGGTCTGGAATATCCATTCAAAGGCTGATGTGTTAAAAGCATGGTCCCCAGTGCAGCAAGCTGGAGTTTTTAATAAATTATTACATCATGATAACATCAACCTTATCAGAGAACTAATTAATTTGATGCATTCATAATTCATACTACTGGATTATAACTATAAGCAAATGAGGTATGAGTGTGTAGTTCACTGTGGAGTGTGGCCATGGACACTTTATGTGGCCTTGGTCCACCCTTCTATCTATCTCTATCTCTATCTCTATTTCAGTCCTTTCTTTCTAGTTTCTGGATGCCATGACCTGAACATCTTTCCCAGTCATGCCCTTATGACATGATATTCTGCCTCATCTCAGGCCCAAAACTCAGTTCATCAGCCAACCATGAACTGAGACCTCTAAAATCATTAGCACTCCCCCAATACTTTTCCTTCCTCTAGTTTGTTCTTGTCAGATATTTTGGTCACAATGATGCAAAGCTGACCAATAAAGAGGTGTCAACAATTTTAAACGAGAAGAAATTATTAACTAATTTGATGGTACTAAAAGACGAAGGTTGCAAAATAATATGAAAAACAACGCATAGAAATGCTATTTCAATGTGTTTCATGCTTCAATATATTTTGATATTTTTTAATTAAAGCCACAACACCAAAATATTTTAATATGGCCTTTTAAAAAAATTTTAATGCTATTTTATAGGGATACTGGAAACGGTTATCATGTTATGATTTTACTTTGAATCTGCCCCAAATTTACCATACAAACTTATTTCACAATGCCTCAAATTTGGGCACAGGGTTCTAAACACCTCTGAGAGGTGACTGATGTAATTACTTCTAGTAACTTATCAACTAACAAAATATGGTCATTTGCTAAAGAAAATATCCAAAATAAACTGAAGCCATTGTGAGATGAAGTGTCAACTTAGTCAACTCTTACTATAGCGGCTCCTTTATTTTTAATTTCATACCATCTTGGCATGAACATAACCATCAATCATTGCCCATCTGTGTTCCTACAGTGTTTTTCTCTATCCCTTCATTAGGGCAATTATCTTACTGCTGTGATTATTCTCTCTCTTCCAAGAAGCTCCTCAAGGAGAAGGATTATTTTTTTAATCTCGGCAACTATAATTAAGATAGTTGATATTAATATATTTTATTTGTTAAAATATCCATCAAGAGAAAATTTTCTAAGATGCTAAGCTGCTTAAATTAAAATAGTAGTCAAAAAATCTGTAGTTTGCATTTATATCTAAAATGTTTCTGGAAAATGTCCTAATATTTCCTGATACAAAGATGGGATATAATCTCTCCAAATGATCTTATACTGCAAGTCAAGTATAGTATCGAATATATTGACGATATAAACACTACAATAATGTTTGTGTAGAGAACATTTTTCAGTAAATAAGAATTTTATACACATTTAATTTTTGTTTTCCTGGTACTGGGGATAAAACCCTACCACTCTACACTAAGATATATCCCAAGCCCTACTTATATTTTTATTTTGAGACAGGGTCTCATTATATTGCTGAGGTTGGCCTCAAAATTGTCACTCTCCCGCCTCAGCCTCCCAATTCACTGGGATTACATGTGTACCCTACTGTGCCAGGCTCATACATTTATGGTTATAACATCAATATATATCACTAGGACTGGCATTGTTATCCTCATATTTCAGAAAATACTAAGTCTAATATCTTAAATCATTTTCCTAAGGATATCCAATTACTAACTAAATGCTACTGGAATATAGACACATTAATTAGGTCTAGTTCAAGGTTTGTATGCTTTCTACTAAATCATTATATATGATCAAGTGGCAAAGAGACAATAAAAAGTGTCTATTTTAAACCAGTGAAACCACAGGAACTAAGGGAAGAAATTATATTAGGACTATTGATAAAATTACAAATCTTCTCTACTTTTAAATAAGAGTAAAACTTTAAATGTGTCTTTAAGTAGATAAGTTTGCATTACAGAATAAAACTCCACCTGTATTGCTGCCAAGAGCTGAAAAAAAAAAAACTTCAAATTAAATTTGTGTAAACCACAAAGATAAGAAATATTTTAATGTATCATCATGCAATAAAATGGTATGTTGATTTGAAATGACAATTAAGAAAAGGCAAACAAACGAACACTGTCCATTGGTATCACATACGTATCTAACCTCTTTCAAGGTCTGAATCCCTTTAGAACAAATTGCAATGTAGAGGTCAAGCACATAAGGGTCAGAAATAACAGGAAAGATAAACACCATTTATTTTCCAATGAAGAATATCTGTAGCTAGACTAGTGATGCACTACTCACATTATGCTGACATACAAACTCTGAAGACTTATGGTGAAAGCTGGGTACAAGAAAATAATAATGTGCAATTGTGCATAGTTTTGAAGGATGGTGGTAGCTTCAGTGTTACATTGTCCTTGCTGAGTAAATCAGTCTTGTTTATTGGAATCTACTTTAGGAGCAAAATTTTTGCAGAACACTGAAGTTCAACCTAATGGATAAAGATTTAATATTGCCTTTGGGATGCTATTCTACAGAAGCATCATTTGAGTTCTCACATTTGTATCAAATTAAAGTCAAGGTTGTCTGCAAAATTTGTGCTGCTCTGAAAGTTCTGTTAAATAGAGCCAGCAAGTTTCTTCATGATGTGACTTTCTCTTTTTCTTTTTTTCCACTTTTTATTTTCTTATTTATTTTTCTTTGACTTGTTTGAATTATGACAAAGTAAAATAAATGCATCTTTTTATGTATAATAAGTAATGCCTTAGATTCAGAAAGGCTAGTTTCAAATCTAAATTTTGTGACTAGCTTGTTAAATGCATACATTCAAGTTACTTATGCTACTTCAGTTTATTTTTAGAGTAAAAAGAAAAACAAAATTAACACCTATCATTTAGGTTGACTATCAAATAATAGTTATTCAAGAACAAAATATCATACATTTAAGCTTAATGTTGATTATATATTTGTGGAAGATTCTGCTATTAATTTCCCCCAAAACAATGCTTCCTTCCTTCACTACCATCAGAATCCTGAAACTGCATGAGTTATCATGGATGCAATGATCAGCTCCTAAGATCCCTTTGCAACTAAGATGATCCATTAAATAAATTTTGCTTTTCTTATTATTGGTCATATCATTTTCCTTCATTTGTCATTTTTATTAGTGCTATAAAAGATTCAGTTACTGATGAAGAAGTAGTCACATTGAGACCCTGGAGTTATGATTTACCCTTAAGATCACATTCATCCAAATGAAAGCTACAAAAAATTTGATTCCTTTGTGTCATCATGTTTGCTAACCATCAATCCTAAGAGGCTTGTCTGGACACCTATAACAAAACACGCACAATAACAACAACAAAAACAACAACGCACTATTTGGTTAAGGTATTCTATCAGGTTTTCCACGTAATAGAATTTTCATTGTATTTTTAAGTTTGGTGGATGTTTTACTTCATTAACTTATAGTCATTTTCTCTATGTAAGATTACTTCCCTTATATCATGTTATAAATAACTGAATAAATTTGACTTGCTTGAAATATGATTGAAATAATTTATCCATTAGCTTTATCAAAAGCGATAATATAACTAATTTCTACCAAAATGATATTGGTTGACTGCATACTATGTCCAAGGCACTGTGCTTAAACTAAGTGAAAATATAATTTATCTTGTCCAAGAATTTAAATTGCTATCAAAAAAGGAAGGAGAATGAACTATGAGTAAATTAGTGTTTCCAACTTTTTATTCATTAGGGATAACATGTCTTTCAAATTTTTTTGGAAGATGTTCCGATCAAAGCAGGAAACTAGACTGTGATAAAACACTGAATTAAAAAGTAAAATAAATATGTCTTGAAATTTAGAGGACAAAGAGGTAAGTATTTAAAGGCTTCATGAAGGAGGAAATATTAAAACTCAATCTGGAGCTCACATTTTATGTCATTAAAGAGAAAGAAAAACAAAATGAGAAGTGAGAAACAGTGAAGACTTGAAAAGATGATTTCAAGCTAGTAATTTTCTGAAACTTCTGATTCTGATTGAAAGAAGAAGAAACACATTACTTATGAAAATATTAAAATTTAAAGTCCAATCTTGAATCTGTAAAATAAAAATAAAATGTTTGTTATCCCAAAACTGTGAATTACATTTTTGTTCTTAGAACTATTTCAAATTTTGATGTGATAACATTTGTTCTTTTGATGAAAAACTATGAAACATGATGTGTTTCAATTCATTTAGTAAAACTTGGCATCTTAACAATTTTGAGTTTTCTAATCCATGAATGTATATTTCCATTTATGTGTTATCTTTGAATTCTTTTATCAATATTCATTTGTTTTCTGCATTCCATTTCATATAGTTAGATTTGTTTCTAAATATTTTATTTTAGTAGTGCTATTTTAAGTAGATTTGTTTTAATTTTTGATTACCTATTGTTCATTGATAGAATATAAATAAAAATGATTTTTTGATATATGACCACATATCCTAAAACCTTAATAATCTCAATTACCACATTTGAAAAATTAACATTTTTTCCTTTTTAAAAAATTTTTATTTACAATGCAGCTAGTTTTCATCTGAAAATAGTTTAATGTATTATTTTCCACAATGTATATTTATTCTTTTTTTATTACATTGTTCTAGATAAGATTTTTCAGTAATATGTTAAATACAAATGGTGAAAGTGTACCATCTTTATTTATTATTATGGATTATAGGAGGAATTCTCCAGTCTTTCATTATGAAATGATGTTAGGTATAGGATTTTTTAGATGCCCTTTTTGTGTTGAAACGATTTCCTAAAGTCTTTTTACTGAGAATTTTCGTCATGAATGTATGTTGAATTTTAGTATATGCTTTTCCTTCATCTATTTAAGTAATGTAATGTTATATTTTGGTTTATTAATGATTTATAACATTGAATTTTTTCAGTAATGAAACATCCTTGTATTTCCTGGATAAAAAACCATTTGATCATGATGTATTTTTCTTTTCATATTGAAATTAGTTTTAGTAGTCTGTGTTTTTCAAGGCACTTATTCATTTCCTCTAACTTGTGAAATTTATGAGTATAGAATGTTCATATTTCTTCCATATTGTCTTCTTAAGGATTTAAGAATTGGTAGTTGCTATGTATTTAAAAATCTAAAAAATAGTAGTAATAATAATTCCAATTACCTGGAAATATTTATGAATGTAATGAAACAGAGAAAGAGGGAAAGCATAAAACACTGGACTTTGTAATGTAAGTCATTGAAGATATACAGCAGAAGTGGAATAAGTGTGTATCCTAGATAGAAAAATAATGAGAACAATTCTAAATTCTTCCTTAGAGACAGCAGTTCAATGGAAGATCTAGAATAACACTGATTGCCATTTGTTAGTTGTTAAAAAGGGTCTTTCTTAGTTATGCTGAAACCATCTCCCTTGCTAGACAATTTGCCAAGTTCAATTTGTTGTCTTTGTATCCAAGGAAGAACATGCACTGAATCATCAATGTGCTCTTATCAGCCCCTTTCTCACTTCTCTTGTGGATCTGGGATAAGGTCCAGGAAGATCAAGAAATACTAGGATTTTTCTATAAACTTTACTCCAGTACCATCAAAAGAAAGAGATAGATATATTCTACTTTATTCTTGCCTGTGATTGAACAACATAGATTTTATTTGATGTTTCAGTGAAGTGTTTTCTGTGTAATTTTTTCTAGAAATACTTTGTTGCACTGTCCCTTATACTATTCAATTTATTTAATCAATGGAGAAGAGAGACTTTGAGTACAACTATGAACTCTTCCATAGTTATTTTGACTCAGAACTGCCTATATTTCATTAGAAAATTATGCATGGTCACAGAACCTTAGGTCTAGATATAATCAGTAGTAAAATTTAAAACTTGTAACGTGTAGACTGTTTTGCTTTCAGGAATTTCAAATATGATTATCCCATTTTTAGATGAGTTTACTGAAGCATAAATAAGTTAATTCACTTGCCTCCAGTCACACAACCAGATTTTAGTAAAACAAGAAAAGCATCTCAAATTTTAATCTTCCTTTTCACTGTTTCTTGCATTATTTCGGTGTCCTCCAATAGTCATTGCAATGATTGTTATAGACAAGAAATGCTATGTTTTGGATTTATAATGTTAAAGGGGAATGTAAATTACACAGTAATGAAAACTTCTTCTTATGTCCTTGGCAGGAAGCACCAAAAGCATGCTATAATTAATCGCAGCTCTTTTCACATAGCAGTTGGGCAGTCTCTCTTTTTTTCCCAGGAGTTGCTGAATCAGGACATGGAGCGAAGTTGATGTATACCTTCTGTGGAAATGAGATGTTTTAGATGCACAGTTCTTGGATGCCAGGATGGATGACAGTGTGAGATATAATCCTTTCCTGTTTAATGCAACCCAAACCA
This sequence comes from Sciurus vulgaris, assembly GCF_902686455.1. Taxonomy (NCBI): domain Eukaryota; kingdom Metazoa; phylum Chordata; class Mammalia; order Rodentia; family Sciuridae; genus Sciurus; species Sciurus vulgaris. The sequence goes on along the minus strand of NC_136469.1, from coordinate 120,275,785 downwards.
ATCTACATTCTGAAGTCATCTGATTTCTCCCCTCTGTAGTGCTATCAGATAGCAACCAGCTCTCTGGGGACTCCATTCATGCTGAGATTGCACTAGCTAGTGATTACACTGCTGAATCAGTCTGTAATCAATCTCACATCCTACTGATCTTCTTTGGAATTTTTCTTTTGATCACCAACTAATGGGAAACACAGCATGGTAAAGAATAATATAGTTTCATCTAATTGTAACTCCATTAAAAAGGCCTCTGGGTACTCTTGTATTCACCTTTCAAAGAAAGTGTTTATAATGCAGGCAATTTTGAAAGTCAAAACAGATAACTATTAGAGAGGCAGCTTGATTTATCTTGAGTATAAATGCATCCATTTCAAAATTTGTGAGTTATCAAAACAAATGTGGTTTTCTAAGATCAAACTGCTTTTTGTTTTTTTTTTGTTTTTCTCTGTTATGGTCTATTCAGACAAGTTATAGATGCTCGGAGAAGGAGCCAGATGGGCTTCATAATTAGAAGCTGCCCTCTCCAACATGTAGATAGAATAGGGAAATATGTATGTTACATGATTTACAAGGCACTCACAGTTCCCTCATCATCTGCAAAAAGAATTTTCTACTAATAGGTAGGGCATGTGAAAAAACCATAATCAGATAACTTAAAGTCTAGTTCCTGCCTCCATAGTGTGGAAGGTCCATAATGTAATAAAATGGAAAATAAAATATTTTAAGTAAGTAAAGATGATGGGGGTAAATGCAAGACAAAAATATGTGTCCTTATCATGTTGTAAATATTTTGAGAAGGCATCTTGATGGCAGCCAATTCTCAAATTCCTCATACTTGTGTCTACCTTAGTCTGTGTTTTACAGAAAAGCACAACCTGAGAAAATGACTGGAATGCATAAGCTCATTTTGGAATTTGTTCTAAAGAAGTAGGGAACATGAAGGAGCTGAGAGAGCGAAACATAGAATAAAGAACATAGAAAATAGAGCTTAATTGTTAAGCTTACTACTGCTGGGTTCATGTGGGTGTCTTCCAGAGTACTCTGATAAATAACATAAAACTGTGCCTGAGAATTTTTCTTCTGAATGCTGAGTAGCCAAGACAATGATCCATGAGTTCTGTGTGTTTCAGAGGAGAAAGTTTCAGGGTATAAATTCCCAGTGTTAATTTGCAGTAGTTAAAATTCTTCCTGAGCTTTTAACATAGTCCTTGGGTACAGAAGCCAAAAGATGGAACAGAGAATACTTGGGAAAGATACTACTTTCCTGGGTACTCCATCCCAAACTGCAGAAGTACAGGTGAACCTAGTGAAAGTGGTACATGGCACCAAACTATTTATTATAAATTCTGCCTGTTTTTACATTTGTGAATTTGTTCACATTTATTTTGCTTTCTGATCCCAACATTCCTTGTCAATTACGTAGAGAAAGTAACGAAGATCAAGCAATGAAGAGTCACAAGACTTTGAGAAGAATGAGAATGAAATGATCTATGTGGATATCTTTGGAGTCTGGAAAACACCGAAGTAGAAAGGAAGCAACAGGCACAGAGACACAGAAGTGTAGAGAGATTTTTTTTTAAATAAGTCTGGAACCTGGTTTAATCTAGAGTGATTATGATATACACAGTGAAAGGAAGCAGTGGTTAGGATCTACATTCAAATTTCATTTGTGCTACTTAATATTTTTATAACAAATTTTGAGTATCAACGTGGGTCAAAAATTTATTTTTTGAAATGTAAGTTCGGTGTTTTTAAATTTTATTAACCAAGTTAATCATCACTGCTAAATAATTTTAGAATATTTTTATTACCCCCAAATAAACAAAGTATTCATTAGCAGTTACTCTAAATTTTCTCTTCCTCCTATTTCCTGGCAACCTCTACCATCTACTTAGATTTGTCAATATGAGACATTCCATATAAATATAATCATACAATATGTGATTTTTTCTCTAGTGAGGAGGAACTCTTCTTCCTAACTCTCATGTCTTGAATTGCTTTCCTCTGCCACACCCTTCCACCATGATGTTCTGCCTCACTTGGGACCTAGAGCTATGGAGTTGGTCTACCATGGACTGAACCACTGAAACCATGAACCAAAATTAATTTTTCCTCCTCTACATTGTTCTTGTCAGGTCTTTTGGGTCTTTTGGATACAGCACTGCAAAAGATGACTCAAACAGAATTGGTGCAAATAAGTGTGCTCGTTGCTATGACTAACCTGACACTGTGATTCAGAATCTTTTGGAGTTAGTGTGTGGGGAAAACATCTTCGAAAATTTTAGAAAAATAAGATGGAAAAGATTTAGAATGCTTTAAGTAGAGCTTAATGGGTGGAACTTAGAAGACCACGATGCTAATAGGACTGTACACAGTAAAGACTAGGCTCATGATATTTCAGTTGAGGTGGACTCTACTGAGCATGGAACTAGAGGAATTTATGTTATTCAGGAATAACATTGACTAGAGGAATTTATGTTATGTCTGGCCAAAAAAAAAAAAAAATGTTCCCTACATTTTGCCCATTTCCTGAGACTTTCTGAGAGGTTGAATTTAAAGGTGATATACTAATTAATCTGGCAAAGCAAATTTCAAGGCAGCACAAAATTCTGGGAGTTGCACGAATATTGCTGACAGGTATTACCTGACTTTACTATGATTGTCAGGAGCAGAAAGAAGAGCAAAAAAAATTTGAAAAACTTGCAGTTTAACCAGAAAAGTGCAAGTAAAACTGACTAAGGAAGTTGTGGTTGTTAAAGGGTTTATAGCAACTAAAGAAATGCAAAGTACTTAAACAGAAGCAATAGGAAAGATGGTTTGAGGGGATCTCAGGAACAGTCAAAACTACACCAACTATAGGCTCCAGGTTACCAGAAAATGTCTTTAATAAGACACCCTGGGGAACCCTGTTTGGACAAGGGGACCTAGGAAGTTGTTTCACTGTGTTTAACTGCCCAGTCACTCAGAGACTGTTGCAGCCATGGACCCAAGGGGCTTCCATACTATTTGAGATGATTGCCAACCTTGGCATCTGCATATGGTGCTGGTTCTGCAGAACCCTATGATGCTGGGTTTAGAGGATCATGGAGGCTTCCACCAAGATTTCAAAGGGAGGCCTGAGAGGCCTGGCATAGTGTGGCAGCGTCAGAGTTCCTGTAGGCTGACCCTGAGAGGGTGGTGCATGAAGATTCAAGAGGAAAGCCAAAGCTGCAGTGGGACCCCAAAGATTAAGAGATTCCAGTAATGTCAGAAGTCTGCCCAGGAAATTTGCAAGAAACAATCAGAGACCAGCCAATAGAGATACCATATGGACTAAAACCAGAAAGATCATAGGGGAAATGCTATACAAAACCCTTGGAGAGAATATCACAATGCTATGTGCTCCAGATGATGACCTTGAAGCTATAGGACTTGTTTGCCTGGCTGGATTTGCGTCTTGCTTTGGTTCTATTCCTTCTTTCTATGCAGCTACCCTTTTGTAATGGAAATACTTATTCTGTGCCATTATATATTGGATATATATGACTTGCTTTTGACCTTTACTGTCACATGTAAGTTTTTGCCTTCAGTCTTAGGTGAGATTTTGGACTTGAATATTTGGGCAATGCTGGAACTGTTTAGACTGTAAAATTTCAGAGGACACTTTGCATTGTGAGACAGGCATAACTCTGGGGGGTCAGGGATAGAAATCTATTGTTTGGATATGAAATGTTCTCAAAAAGTTCATGTGTGAAACAATGCAAGAATTTTTAGAAGTGAAATGATTAAATTATGAGGGGTGGCCTAGTCAGTGAATGAACTGATATGAATTAACTGGACAGTAACTATAGGTAGTTATGGTATGGCTGAAGGAAGTAGATCACTTCTTGTGAACGGAGCTTTCTCTTCTTCCTGATTGCTATGTCATGCCCTTCTGCCATGATGTTCTGCCTCATTTCAGGACCAGAGCAATGGAATCAGCTGACCATGAACTAGCCTCCAGTAAATGTTACCTCCTTTAAAGGTATTCTTGTCAGATCTTTTGGTCACACTAACACAAAAGCTGACTAAAATAATGTGTACAACTATTTAGTATTGAATTGTCTATCTCCTTTTTCAGTCACTGTTACTTCAGGTACTCTGAAGCTTCATTGTAAGGGAATAAACATTTATGCTTGTCATTTCCCTAAAGATTTACCATTTCATCATTATAGAACTCAATTGTTCTTATATGTTGTTTTGTTTACGTATGTCATTGAGCTCCTCTTGCAAACGTTTCATTTCTATTGCTTTCTATGTTAACTCCAGAATTTCCAATTTGTTCTTTATGATCTATTGTTTTATTGATGTTCTTTATTTGGCGATGCATTGCTTTCAATTTCTCTCCCCATTAGAAATAGTATTATTTGCATTTCTAAAATTATTTTTAATGGTGGTTATAAAGTTTTCGCTTTTAAGTCCATGACTGGGCTTAAAAGAGTACAAGTTCTATTAACTCCCCCCCATCATCTCTATCCTTTGATCATGAACCATTCTTTCTTTTTTCTTGGAATGTTTCAAAAATTTTTTTTTAATTTTTAAACAATATGTAACCATCATGAAAAAAGATTTACCATTCTTCCCAGCATTTGTTCTTGTTATTTAGTATTTAGATTTACTGTTGTTGCTGTTGCTAATATTGACTTATTTAATTACTTTTCCTGGACCAATTCTGAAAATTCTGTATTCTTTTTGATGCATAAACACTGGAGTCTGCCTACTTAGTTGACTCAATGTTCAGCTAGTGATTGAACATACTTTTCCTTAATTGTTTGAACCAGGGAATCACTCAATATTTGCTGAGTGGTACAAAATTGTATTTGTTGGGGCATGCCTTTAGCTCTTAAAATTTTATAATGAATTATCATTGAATATTGCACATTAGCATTAAGTTCCTTTGGAGATGAGATATTAGAACTTTTTCATATCTTATTCACAATATTTCAGGACATACATATGGTTTTCTATATCCCCAGAGGTATGTTGTTGTTCAAAGTCCCCATGGACAACATATTCCCTCATTTTCCTCTTACGTTCTTTCCAACATCTTTTTTGCCAAACTGGCATTGCTGCCTCAGTATATGCTATATTAAGCAATTGCTTCTGATTGTTTTCAACAAATAATTTAGGGACAGATATTTCCTCTCCAAACTAACTCTAATTAAAATTAAGCCATATGAATGGTGCATTTTCAGATAGGTAAAATAGCAACTATTACTTGGGACTGGGTCATTGGCACAACTCCAAAACCAATCCATCCTTAGTGCTATGCCTATAGCTTTCTTATATATACTGCTTCTAAATAAGGTGATTTTCAAGATTATCATAGAGTAAAGATAAAGGAATTGGGATAGAACATGTTGAAATACCATAAAGTTATTCATTTTAGTAGATGTCCATAGGATTATTGAAAACCATTAGTTAATTTCTAGAATTCTGAAAAAGTGGGTTTCGGAAATGTTTGTTATTGTTTCATTACTTTTTAAGAACCTTATTCTGATATTGCAGATGTATTTCTCTTTCGTACAACTTATTTAGATGTTATGTATGGGATTTATTTTTTCCAGAGAATCTTGCAAGCGTCTATAAAATCAAAATTGTAATTTTTGCCTTATATTTTTCTATGGCTATATTGTGCCACAAAAAAATCAAAACAATAGTTATCATATATTATGTACAATGTATGTTATGCTGTTTCTTACATAATATCATTAATTCTCAAGGAAAAATCAAGGTAGTTTTTTCTCACATATTAAGTAAGAAACAGTTTGGACTCAGAGAACTGAGTTACTTTTAGAAAGCCATACATCTAGCAAGAGAAGAAAGAAAGACATAGACTTACGAGAAATTGCTTTCATTTTGGAATATGTTACTCTATAAAACATGATACTAAAAAGAGGTATTATTAATTATAATGATGATTTGTTATCATTTTTCTCCATACTGTTAAAATTTTATTAATACAATAAGGCAATAGAACATAGAATTTTGTGCTATTCTTGCCTTATGCAAATTTACATCTATAAGATTAAAATCTATAAATATCTGATATCACTTACTAAAGATGAGATACTGTAACTTTGCTAAATTATCTCTGGTGATAGGCTGGTGACAGCTTAACTTGGAGCATTATTGTAAATGGCATGTGTAATGCCTTCAAAGGTGGGGAACAGCTATATTGTTCAGTGGAGACCTTTCAGAAAATGATGTATTTGCTTTAAAAAGCTTAAATTTCTACAACTTTTGATCAAAATTTATGTAGGCTGTCTTTCTAAACAGCAGTGAATCTTAATACAAATATAGATAGATGATTGCTGCATAGGGAAATAGCACAACTTTCTCTCCTGGATGATGATCAGTTCCTCTGCTCAATTTGTGTGGTTTTCTTAATGTTCCACATTGTTAGAAATGCCCAGATAGTTTTAAAGATCTTTGGTTATCAAATTCTCTTGGTTGAAATGTTGGTATCAGTCACTTCTTCATTAGACAATTTAACAGTTATTAAACGCATTCTTTATTCCAGAGAAATTCTGGAAAATACAGAATAACTTTTATTTCATGAGAGGTTTTAATACTTTAAAGATGGCTAATGTGTAATATACTCTTAAGTGTTTGTTTTTAACTAAACACCTTCACGTTCTTTTTTTAAAATTTATTTTATTGTAAACAAATGGGATACATCTTGTTTCTCTGCTTGTACATGAAGTAGAGGCATACCATTTGTGTAATCATACATTTACATAGGGTAATAAGCCTGTCTTCAGCAAACTCATAGTTCTGGTTACTTTTTGTTGTTGTACCCCTATTTATCACAGGACAAGACTAATCACACTCTTTGAATATATGATACCCATCACACATTAATATGTAGAGAGTAATATTGTAAAAGAAAAAAATTATCTTCAAATACTTCAGTTTGTTTTATTTATATTTAAGCGAAGATGACAAAAGAAACCTTAGATTTGGAGAATGGGACTCTGAGGTCCTAATTTAAAACCAATTTCTGTCACTTATTAGTTCTGTGACCTTAGAGAAGTTACTTTACTTGAGTAATCATGTTGGAGAACATAGAGAAGATAACAAAAGGTATATAAACAGTTATAATATTATGGCAAGAGTCCAAGAAAATAAGACAGGTGCCTTAATGAATGCAATGCTTTACTAAGAAAACACTCATGGCCGCGTTTTCTGCTAGGTTCCAATGACATTAAATTAAATAAGTCATGGTCCTTGCATAAAATTAAATAAGTCATGGTGCTTGCATGCATGTAATTCACAGTCCACAGTAGAAGAAAGACATTAAAAATCTAATTGTTAATTGCCAGAATCTGGGTGCAAGTACAGTCCTGAAGAACACAAAATTGATTCCATTATTGCATGTGTGTCCTGACCAACACAGTCCAATGGGGATATTATTTCCCATTTTATAGGCAATTAACTTCTATTATGCATCTTAAGATTGTATTACCTCTGTTAGCTACACCTCACTGATAGCTTCAATTAAGCAAGAGTAAAGGAGAAGGTTGATTTGTGCCCTTTACCATTTTTAGTATTTAAAGTCGTGATTTTTTTTTATTTCAACTTTACTTAATACTTTTGATGAATTTACTTTTTCAGCATTTGTCATAATTATTTGTTGTATTTTGTTATATTAAATTTATATATTATATAAGCTTTGAGATAGGAAGAAAATGGATAGTACTAGATTTTTTTTTCCAAAAATCCCTTACTGTCCTACAACAAAAGTATTGCATTTGTTCTTTCCTTGTTGATCTTTCACAGTACAAATTCTCACATGTTAATTTTGATTCTTAAATCAATCTATCTTTGCACCACCCCTCATTGGTTATGATTTTTCTGGACAAACTAATACTAATATTGGTACCAAAGAGGTTCTTGATTGGTTCTGGGGTTTCTGTAATTGACTTCTTAATCTTATTAGAATTACTGATGCTAATGACTCCATCCATCAGTAAAGAGGGCACTGATAGTCCATGATGCTGTTTATAAAAAATATGCAAAATCTCAGCATTGAAAATCTTAATCTGCCACTTAAAAGAAGGAAATGATTATGTAACTTTGTATGGGATATTTTAAGGAATTTGGATAATTAATTAATATAATGGCATTCATTAGTTTTCTAATGTCACCAAAATCCTGAAACAAATGGTGTAAATAGTAAGAATGCAAAGTGATAGATTTACTGATCAGTTTAATTTATTAATTCTCCAGTGTAAACACACATCAGAGCATCTTATTGTAATCTAAAATATATACAATTATGATTTGTTAATTAAAATAAAATTTAAAGGAAAAGTTAAGTTCAAAGACTTGAATTTCATATTCAAGTATCCATATATGATCTAAGAGGTTTTATGGGGATATTAAAGGACACTTACACCCTATAACCTTCTTTTTTTTTTTTTTTTTTTTTGTGGTACTGGGGATCCAACTCAGGGCCTTGTGCTTGCGAGGCAAGCACTCTACCAGCTGAGCTATCTCCCCAGCCCTCCCTATAACCAAAGAACTGAAATTTCTGAAAACCAAGTGCAGAACCTTGCTGGATTACAATGCAAGTTTAGCTCCTAGTCTTAGAGTGTATACTATTAATTTGAGGGCATAGAATCCTGTAAGTTGTGATAAGGAATCAAAAAAACTGTTAATGCAGCCAGGGACATTGAGCCCCTTGATTCTTACAAACGTTCTTTAGTGGTGGCAAACATCTCCTGACAACCACTTGAAACACCTTGCCACCATGGCAGGACTAGCATACCCATCTCCAATCACATCAGTTTATCCACCCACAATGGAATTGGTATTTCTGCTTCCATCTAGAGGACTGACTCTGCATTGCCCAAGGAACCTGTGACGGCTTACCTTGAGGCAGTTACTATGCAAAACAATGCAATTCTCCTCAGGATATATCCTCACCGACTTTGCCACTAAAACTCTACCTTGACTCAAGACACAATAGGCACCCAAAAGTGAGATATAATTCATGATTCATTAAGTGATGGATTATTTTCCCAAAGAAACACTTGAATTTTCTGGGACATGTGTGACAATTGAAATTAAAGGTGGGGGATAATGGTGGAAGGAAAAAAAATTGGATCAGGATGAATTTATCGACATAAGCAAAGATCCAAAAATGACTATCTTAGGTATAGTTAAGATAACTTCAATAGTTGACTGAAAAGTGGACCAAAATGTAAATCATTATGAGGTTAACAAGCTAAAAATGCTAGAAATGCTTTGGTTTAATGTAGACAAGAAGACTCAAAACTTATGGAGACTGGAATGTTGGAGTGGTTTTGTCATATGTACCTATGTTAGTCAGCTTTTCATTGCCGTAAAAAATACCTGAGATGATAATCTTATAAAGAGAAAAACTTTATTTTGACTCTTAGTTTAAAAGGTTTCAGCCCATGACAGATTGTCCTTATTGCTTTTGGATCTCTGAAGATGCAACAAATCACAGTGGCAATGCATGGTGAACTTATTCACCTTAGGGTCATGAAAGGTATGAAAGAGAGAGAAAACAATACTAGGGTCCCACAGTCCACTTCAAGGGCAGACAAAAAGTGACCTACAACCTCCCGCTAGGCCCCAATTTCTAAAGGCTCCACCATCTTCCAATAGAACTATGGACTATGGTACAAGCCTTTAATACATGTGATTTAGGGAACACTGTAGACCCACACTATATCAACACATTTCAGTAACACTGTGAGGCATTAGTCCTGGCATCCATGAAGAGCTCTGTGATCACTCGATTAACCTTAACATAATAAATATCAGTCACTGAATTCATCAACCTAAATTCCATTGAAATAACTGAATCCCAGGGTGACAGAGATCAAACAGTGGTTCTACATTGCTGAAAGCACAGTGGGCGTGACTAATACAATGAACAGCAAAGTGAAAGCAGTAATCAGAATAGTCTGACTCACAAACATATGGCATTAGCTAAATGATTTATAATATTCTTAAAAGTGAAATAAATAGGAAGTTGCTATTGTTTGAATGTTGCTGCCTGGAGGGAAAAATCATGATCCAAACTTAATCCCCAGTGCATCAGCAACACATGGTAGACCTTTAGGAGGTGGATAAGATTCTGCCCTCATGACTGGATTAATGTCATTATTACCATAGTGGGTTAAGTACAGAGACTGAGTGCCTAATGACAGGATGAGGATAGCCTCTACTGCCTCTTCCCATCACATGCATATCCAAACATATTCTCTTACCCTTCTACCTTCCCTTCTGGGATGATAAATAACAAAACCCTTACCAGACGTGGGACCCTCAACCATCAACTTCCCAGTGTTCAGAACTGTAAGAAATAATACTCAGACTCAGGCAATCTATTATGGCAGGAAAAATATTGCTCAGCCAGAAGTCCAATAATTTATTGCTTGCACAAGCAGAAAAGTTTTAAAACACCTGAACAAAAGTCTAACCTAAATCAAGTAAAGAGTCATGTTTCCTCATTCAATGAAACCCTTGATAAAAGATAGACTGGGTCCCTTTGAGGAAGGATCCAGTAGACTTCTAAAATTTATTAGTCCCTTTTTCCTGCCTTCTTCAAAGGGATCTATAGCTTTATTCCAGGGTAATTATAAATTAGTGAAAAGGCATTATTCAAATCTTTTTTGACCTACTGAATGTTGGTACCTTGACATTGATTCTATGAGACCTAAAACATTAATTTGGCCCAACAATTAGAGTAGGGGCTTAAGGAATTCAGGTGATCAATGGAATTTTCAGTGAGTTTTTTCTCACAGCATTTCAGTAGGTCCCTGAAACCATCTTGTATTTGTTTTTCCAGTTCAAGAATATATAACAAGAACAATCATAATTATCAACTGTCAGAATCTCTACACTGGTTCCCTGACTTATACTGTGAAGATTATTGGAGTGGTAAAGGCCAAATGGAAACCATCAGAACTACCTCTACCTAGAAACATTTAAAACTAAAGACAATATTGCCTTCCTGGAGGGATGGCATAGATTAGAACTAACATGAAGTACCTGAAAGATATAGAGGTGGTGACTATTATCACATCCCCATTCAACTCTTTTCTTTGGAGAATGACAGTAGATTATCATAAGTTTAACCAAGGGGTAACTGTAGATACAACTGCAGTACCAGATTTGGTTTCATTAATTGAGCAAATTAATTTATTCCCTCCCTGTTACCTAGTATACACTTATTCAGAAATTAATTTTCAGGATAATTCCCAGAAAGCCAATCACAATAGTTTGATTTCATCTGACCGGGGGAGCAATATAGCATCAGTATTGAGCCTCAGGAGTAAATCAAACTCCTATCCACTGTTGAAACTAGTTTGCTTTGATCTTGATTCTCTTTCCACTTAATAGTACATAACACTAATCGCATACCTTGATAAAATTATGTTGATTCAACCTAGTGAACAAGAAGTCAATATTACTGTAGTCTTATTAGTGAGGTGAGAATTAAATATGATTAAAATTCAAGGGCCTTCTGCCTCTGTGAACTTCCTTTAGTTGTGTGGTGAAAAAGAAGCCATCTCTAGTCCCTGCTACAACCTAGAAAGAGGCGAAACACCCAGAGGATCTGTTTTCAGTTTTAGTTGTAATATATTCCTTATTTGGTTGTGTTACCTATCTCGTTTAATATAAGTGCTCAAAAGCAGCCACATTGCTGCTTTTGAGTGGGACTCCCAATAAGAGATTATTCTTCAACAGTCCCAGGTTTCTGTGCAAGTTTCCATGCCCCTTGGTCCAAATATCAAGCATATGCAATGCTGTTTGAAGTGTCAATGGCTGATAATGATGCTGTTTGGAGTCTTTAGCAGGCCTACATAATCGAAACACCCTTACAGGCCCTTAGTATTTTGGAGCCAGTTCTTGCCATCCTCTGTAAATATCAGCTCTTGGCCTGTTTCTGGTCTTATAAGAAATAGCTTAAAAAAAAAAAAACAAAAAAAAAACAAAAAAAAACTGGACAGTCTTTTCTTGGGGATAGAGAGTTCCAATTAGGGTAAGAATTCCCCATGCTAAGTCCCTCTAGTGTTAAGGAGGCATTGGGGTTGGCACCTATGATATTACAATTTACAAATATTCAGGCTGACTGCTTTTTACTAATAGCCTAATAAACTTAAGTAAAACTTGTAAATGATGAGTGTGCTGCCTGAAGAAACCAAAATGACCTATAAGATCTTTGTCTTGCCTTAATATTGTGAGTCCTGAAAGAATAAATAGATGTTTGTCAAAATTGTGAAGGACAAAATGACTCCTCATCGAGTGAATGATTTTAAGTGTCTTTTCCTTTGTGTGCAATGTATGAGATAATTGTCCATCACCTTGTTTAAATTCTTTTATAAGTATCTTTAAGTCCTTAATGTATATAATGAATATCCTTGGAGGAAAATGCCATGAATGTAAATCATAGCTGTGTTATAGGAGAAAATTCAATGCAATGAAGATCTTTGTCCACAAAGATCACATATGCTGACAGGACTATTGAAATAACTGATGTGTAGCAGGGTAAAGTTATATCGTGTCATTTAAAGGGTCAGAGAAAATTATAACTGAGGCGATATATAAAAATGACAGAACAGAATATATTAACAAAAGCTGATTCCAATTTATTTACTTTCTGACTAGAGAATAGAATCAATATTGGTCATGGGAACCTTGAGTAAGTCACAGCAGTAAGGTACCATTCTATTTTTTCCTGGTTTCAGAACAAGCCAAATTTCCTTATTAATGGAATAATGGTGTGCAAAATGATCTATTATCTAAATGGATCTTGAGTAATGGGTTTCAGTCCTTGAAGATGCTGTTTTAAAATATATTGAGGTGCATTAAACATCTTAATCAGGGTAACATCCATGGGGTCCCTTTCTATCAAGATAATTGTTCAGTGCCAAAAATATAATTTAATTGTAATTTATGAGTTGCTACATCAGAGTATGCATGTCTACTATGAGACATTTTAGGGAAATGGGTGCTGAGGCTATGGAGGATGTAGGCAAAGAAATAGCTCTGGTGGATGAGCTATAAACTAACTACACCTGTTTTTGTTTTCTGTGTTTCATAGCTTTTTTTTTTTTTTTTTTTGGTACTGGGGATTGAACCCTGAGTTGCTTAACCACTGAACCACATCCCCGAACCTTTTTAAAATTTTATTAGAGACAGGGTTTCACTGAGTTGTATAGGGCCTCCCTAAATTTCCAGGGCTGGTTTCAAACTCACAATCCTCCTGCCTCAGCCTTCAGAGCCTCTGGGATTACAGGTGTGTACCACCGCACCAGGCAACTTTCTAAAAGCATAGAGACTATGTAGTTCATATTTGGTGGATGATGCAAGTTAATTCTAATTTGAATCCTAATATTGACTAAGTCCATGAAAGAGTGTTGAATGGTACACTCCAACAAGTATTAATTTAGAAACTTTTTACTCAATCAACACACTTTCCCTTTTTTTCATCAATTCTTTCAAAATATATTTTTGTTGTAGACATCTATTTGAGGTTTTGTTTTTTTTTTCCTCATGGCAACAGTCACTTAACAGGACTGAATTATCCCTGATGTAAGTTGGTTTTGAGTTAATCCTTCATTACATGCTATGATGTGTTGGGTATTTTTCACTATAAATCTAAGGATCAGGGTTTTGCTTGTGACAGATAAGTGGGCACCAACAACAGAAAGTAGTTTTGTAAGATTCTAATGAGTAACCTTTTGGAAGTATAACATTAACAGACAATATGTTGACTACTTTTATTATGCACAAAAACTTCCAATTGAGCTTGCTATCAGGCAGAATCTTGTTCCCCTGAGAATCCTACAGATTGGTGGTCAACATCTAGTTGATACACAAAAACCAAGGTCACAGGGTGAGAGTTGCTCCCAGCATCTGGAATTCATCCTGGATTTTTTTGGAATGAAGACACAAAATTCACTCTGAGATACACAGATAATTTGGCAGAGATATATGAGATATCTCCTATAAAGAGGGTTCCAAATCTATACTCCTTTCCAAAAACATTAGTTATTGAAACTTCTGACTTATTTAAATCTACAGCAGAGGCTCAGCAGATTCAGAAAATGCAGCACTAGAACAGCAAGAGCAAAATTTCCAGCAGGCACCAGTTCAAAGTTCAAGTTTGCCAACAGACAATAATATAAACTAAGGAGCTAGCCATGAAACAGTACTGGAAATTATTAAACTAAAGCAAAAGAAGACAGAAATTAGAGGGGTGGTTGTCTTCACTTAGATATACTGCACAGTGCCAACAGTTGATGTCACCCCACTGGGGGAGAAAAAAAAAATGGAGCCACGCAATATTTCGATCACATGTTGAGAATGACAATACCAGAAATACCAAGATGGTATAAAGAGTCCTTTTGAATCTTTCTGGGCATGAAATCAGGTTCCCAAGTAGGTCTGAAAGTGAACTGAGATAATAAAATAAGAGACTGGACTGTCTTTTTCTGTGGATGGAGGACTTTGCCTGGGTAGAAGTTTCCCATGCACGCCTAGACTGTGATTTGCATGGTCTGAACTGATGGCTGGTGCCAACGAAGGAAGCACTTGGGACTTCTTACTACCTTCACAAATGTAGATTGAAGGGAACAAGGTAACAGAGGTACTTGCAAGCTATCAGTAGTCAAGTATTAAAATTGAAGTCAGATTCTTTTGCTTTACATATTGTTTTTCAACAAATGTTAACTGTATCAAAGGAAAAAATTACAGCACTGTAGTTTAACTAAATTAGTTTCATTTTGGTTCTAGAACAAAAAAGTGCTTTTTTTTCCCATAAAACAGAAATCCACTGAGCTGAGCAGTAGAGATTTTTGTATTCACAAACAGAGAAGGGCTAAAGAAAGTAGAAGAAAGATCAGATTGCTCACTTCAAAGTTACTTTTATTGTAAAGTGAAGACAGAGTCAGGACAACAGAAAAGTAACCAGTTAGTTAGCTCTAGGTACTTCAAATTTTTTTTCTTTTTATCTGAGGATTAAAGTAGAGGGAATTTCATTGTTATTTCAATAAAAACTGAACCATGGGAAATTTAACTTATTTTTTTAATTCTGATTTCTCAGAAGGCAAGATAAACAGTTTAGTTTTAGCATTGTGGTATGGAAATTAAGTGTGAGCGATTAATTTTTTTTGCCTGAAGAGGACAAGTACAGGAACTTACTCTAAAACAATAGCTTCCTATTACTTTTATAAATATTCTATCATCCTAAGAATGTTGTCACCCCATCATCAAGAAATGGATGCTGAACTTGTAGGCATCACAGATAACTCCAGCAAAAGGAAAGGGTGAAAATATCTAAGTTGGCATGCTTGCATCTAATTCTTATTAAATCAATACTCTTGAAACTAAGTGTTCTCTGAAATAATAGGATTTATATTAATTTTATTATTATTTATTTGTTTATTTATTTTTTGGTGTATTGGAGGTTGAACTCAGGGGGCACTTGACCTCTAAGCCACATTCCCAGACCTATTTTGTATTTTATTTAGAGACAGGGTATCACCAAGTTGCTAAATGCCTTGAGTTTGCTGAGGCTAGTTTTGAACTCTCTATCCTCCTGCCTCAGCCTTTTGAGCTGCAACAGTCACCTTGCCCTGCTTAATAGGATTTATTGAACTCTGGAATAATTTTCAGACAAACTCCTATAGATACTACCAATAAACCAGATAGCAGTTGAAAAAAATGTTTGCCAGACTTTAAAGGTCACAATATTTCATAATGAAAGTTTTGGTGAAGGAAATTATCAACTTTTATATTGAAACTGTATGGTTGTAGATTAAAAAAAAAAAAAAAAGGCAGAACATCATGCATTGGCAAAGTTTTGAGACAGGAGATTGATCAATGATGAAAATTGTTTGTTGTTTCTTGATTGGTTGAGGTTATCAGCAAGTGGAGGTGTTTCCAAGGGATGCAATGGGATTTCAGGTAAGGTTTGGACGTATATTCAAGAATACAAATCAGTCTTTTTTTTTTAACCGTAGACCATAACTTGTTAACTGATTAACTTCTTCCAACTCTTATCCCTTTCATCCTTCAGCCTTTGTAATTAAATTTAATGCTTCTTGGAACTTTTTTTCTTATCACTCTTTTATCAAGTGAGGGAACATTTTCCCAAAGACTCTTTCTGCATCTTTTCCATTATACATCATTCACTAAAACATTGCTTTCTCCAATACTGAGAAAATGAATAGTTTTATAACTGAGCATAATGATGGGTTGGGGGTTCTCTTATAGAAGAGGATAATGTCTATTCACAGTGCTTAGATGACTGTGACAGTTATGTTCTTTGTATATCTTTCCGCCACAAGGTTTCCATACGAATTACCATCAGTCCAAGACACTGGGTTGTTATTCTTCATCACAGATCCCTGTTGTTGAAATCTGACCTTCATCACATATAAACTGCTGTGGAACTGGCAACAATGTCTACTATTTTATATCTTGTCTCATACACGTGAAGACAGGGGAGAGATCATAAAAAGAAGTAGTTAATTCACTGGAAACTCACTAAAACTTCTGCTCATTTTTTTTTGGTTTGAAGGATATAGATGAAAATGCAATTTTTAACAGAATATTACATGGTTGCATCTACATTGACCAAAAATAATATTTATTGCCACATTTCTGAATCTGTATTAAGCAAATATTATCTTTTCCACCCATTCTCAAAAGTCAAATATTCAGTCTTAGGAAATCTTGAAAAGTACATGTCTATCCAGTAACATAAGCAAATAAGGAGAAAGAGGAGACATGCATATTTTAAAGGACTCTGAATAAAAGCTCCTCACATGTGGATATTGAAGCCAGAATTAAGGACAGGTAGTGTAGAAATAGGGAATCGGGTCAATTCAAGGAAATGAAGCCATGAAGCCATCTGCCTCTGGAAGTTGGAGACTGCCCCTGGAAGAATGGAATGTCAAGGATCTCCGGAGCCCCTTGATTACCAAATTTACCTGCCTTTATCAAGGACTGCAAGCAAGGAGCTGCTAACAAATGCCCCCTGGGCCCTTGCCTGCCTGAATCACCTTGGCCCTCCCCCTGCCCATGGCTTCTCACTTAATGCAAAACCAGGCCTAGTTACGTTGGCAGGAAGGAGAGATAAGGGGGGAAAGAACTGGAGAACAAAGAGACTTTAACCTATAAAAGATGTAGGGTGTGCTCACTTCTTGGGACTTTAGAACATCAGCCATGGCCCCCTTCCCCCTGCAGGGAGAAGTCTGTATTATTACCTTTAAATAAAACCTGCTTAATATGCTTGCCTTGGCGTGCTTCTCTAGTGTTCAATCTTCAACATTAGAAGGAACAGAACTCGTCACCGGTAAACGGCGGTATCAATATCATGATCACATCTCAGTGTATTTCCTTTCTTATTTTTGAAACAGAATCCCCTGAAAAGGAAAAGGAGAAATCAAAGCTATTAAACACGTGTTCTTGATGATTAAAGCCCTGAACTCACATGGCTGTAAAGTTATACTGATGTCCTCTTTAGACTGTTCTTCACAGGACTCCACTCAGAGAAGGAGAGAAACGCTTGTCAAGTAAAGAAGCAAATGAGTCACCTCATTTCCACTGAAGTACTAAGGGATCACTTAGAAGAAGGGCCTCTTCATCACCAAGTGCATTTCTTCACTGACACAGATAACTGATGACATAATAGAGCTGAACGTGCCCAGTCATTTGTCCTTGGTTTCTTTAGTGTGTTCTTAAGCTTTTCACTTAGAAAGCAAATGAAAGAATGAATCTTACTTAATTAGGAAAATTTCACACCACAGAGTGTGATTGTTGTTGCTGCTGTTGTTTTTGTTTTTTGATTTTTGATATGCTGAGACCAAGATGTTGCTTTCTGTGTGAATTATTTATCCTGTTAGAGAATCCACATGATTTGAAACAAACTTGTAAATAAAATACTACAAATTTACTATACAATAAAAAATTTTTATTCTTTTTTTAACAGGAAGTATGAATATAGTCAAATACATTAAATCAGACATCCCTTACAACTTGGCTACAAGCATGATTCACCTTAGGCTTGTGGACATTTCAACAATTGATTAAAATTAGTCTTACTTTCTGAACACAGGAAATAATCTGACTTTTAAAAAAATGTTCAGGTAAACCATACAAAAATTATGAAATTATGCAATGACAAAAGTTTGTCCTTTACCATTATATTATAAATCAAAAGAAAGCAAACTTTGAGCTTAAAGATAGGTCATCTGAATTTACCCAGTCAAAAGAAAAAACTATTTCATTTTAGAATGAAAATTTCATTCATTTCATTAGAATTAAAAAGAATGAAGGAAGTCTTTGGGATTCATGGAATATTATCAAGAAAATCGCTACACACATTATACAAGTAGATCCATCTTACAAGGTGCTAAAGGGAATTCTTAAAGTTGGAATAAAAAGACAGTAACTAACAACTTAAAAATTGAAACTGTAGAACTCATACTCATATATGAGTAAGATGATAATCAAATTTGGAAAACTGCAATACTGTGCCAGTGACACGTATATCACTTTTAATTAGAGTAAAACAATTTTAAAAAGCTTTTTAAACAAACAACCATAATGATTTGCTAATGGACACAGAGTAAAAAAAGAATTCTGTCTCATTCCACCATTTTTCATACCCCTCCTCCCTCTGAGACAGACACTATTACCCAATGTACATGTATGATTACATGAATGGTATAAATCTACATCATGCACAACCATAGAAACGAAATAATGTACCCTATTTGTGTACAATGAATCAAAATGTGGTCTGTAAAAATGAAAAAAAAGGAAGTCATGGATTCAAAATATTAAATGTGGGGGGAAATAAAGTTAAAATGCAGTGTGTGTATATGTAGTAGAAGTTAAATTGATATCTGTTTAAAAGAGACTTCCATAGCTATAAGATGTTTAACACATGCCACATGATAAATAACAAAACTTGTAGTACACTCAAAGAGAAGGAGAAAGGTTTAATAAAAATAAAGAGAAAACTTTCATGTCCAGTACCACACACACAAACACATCAACCAAAAAAGAAGAAAGTAAGACTGTACAAAAGCAACAAAATAGAATAAAAACAATGGCAATGGTGAATACTTATGTATGTGTAACAACTTTAAATTTGAATGGATTGAATTCTCCCACCAAAAGATATTGTAGCTCAATGATAAAGAACTTCTTAACATGTGCAAGGCCCTAGCTTCTATCATCAACACCACAAGCACACACACACACACACACACACACACACACACACACGACAAAGAATGCTTGAATAGCTAAAGAAAAACAAGGCAAAAGTCTGTGTTGCCTAAGAAAGAAGAGCTTTTAATTAGTTCATCTTAAAGGATCTACTCAGACTGAAAGGAAAAAGGATAGCAAAAGATTTTCTATGGGAATAGAAACCATAAGTGTCTAGGGGTGACTACAAAATCTTTTAAGTCCAAAACTGTCAACACCTATAGAAGATCTTCATATAATAAAAAGAGGGACAGTTCATCAAAAGGTAACAGTTTTAAACATATATGAACCCAATATTTAAAAAATAGATTTACAAAACTGAAGCAGAAATAATCAGCAATACAATAAAAGTAGTAACTTCAGTATCCCACTTTAAATGATAGATAGATAATCTGGAAAGAAAACCAATAAAGAAATAGTAAATTTTGACAACACTGAATACCAAATGCATCTCAAATACATGTACAGATCATTTATTTTCAATATCAGTAGAATACACACTCAAGTGCAGACAGAACATTCTCTGGAATAAATCATATCTTAGTCCAAAAAATACATCTTAAGCAATTTCAGAATATCAAAATCATGTCAGTTGTATTTTCCAACCACAATGCTATGATTCTTAAAATTAATACCAGGAAAAAAAAATTGGAAAATTATCAAATAAATGAAAATTAACAACACCCTCTTGAATAATGAATGGATCAAAAAATAAATAAAAGGAGGAAAAACTTAAGAAAAATGAACATGAAGAAACAACATACAAAAATTTATGGGCTGTAGTGGAAAAAAAAGTTCTAACAGGGCATTTCATAGTGATAAACATCTACATTAAGTGAAATAAAGATTTCCAAATAAACAGTTTTGAATACATAGGAACTAGATAAAGATTGAACTGTGCCTAAAATTAAGAAGAGAGAAGTGATAAAGAAAGAAACACAAATATATTTTAGACTAGAAAATAAATAGAAAAGATCTATGAAATTTAAAGATAATCTTTGAAAAAAAAATTGACCTTTAGCCATATTAACTAAGAAAAGAGAGATGACTTATTTGATACATTACAAATGAAAAAAAAATATTACCAAAGATACTTCAAAAATACAAAGGGTCATTAGAAATGGATATGAACAATTGAATGTCAACAAATTGAAGAAATGAATTCCCAGAGACATAGAACCTGTCAAGACTGAACAATGAGAGCAAAGAAAATCTGAACATGAAAATAATGAGTAAAGAGATTGAATCAGCAACCAAAATTCTCCCTGTAACAAGAAGCTTGGGACTTGATAGTTAAAATGATCTGTTATAGCAAACATTGAAAGAATTTATATGGATATTTTTCAAGCCCTTGTTAAAACTTGAAGAGGGCATATATGAATATTACCCAGTGAATTCCATCATCATGTACATCCATAAAATTGAGGCCCTAATTTGAATAAGATATATTCCATGCATGTATAATTTTATCAAAATTGATTCTAATGTCATGTATAACTAAAAAGAACCAATAAAAAATGAAAAGGAGGCAATATTGCCAGACTCATTTCACATGAACAGCATTACCCTGATACGAAAGTAGATAAGGATGCTGAAAATGTTTTAAAAATAAAACTAAAAATCAATATCACTGAATAACAATTTTAAAATTCTCAACAAAATACCAGCAAACAAAATTCACCAGCAATTTAATTGGATCATAAATGCGTGTCAAGTGAGATTTATCTCTATGTTATAAGGATGCTTCAAATGATGGAAATCAATGTGATATAAAAAATTAACATTGATTATAAAATATTTATGATCACCTCAATAAATGCAGTAAAATCATGTCACAAAATTGAACACCATTTCATGATAAAAACTCCCATCTAAATAAGTATAAAAAGAAACTATTTCAACATAGTGAAGTTCTCGTATAATAAAATGTGAAATAACCTCATCTTCAATGGTGAAATTTTGAAAGTTTTTCTTCTAACATAGGAACAAGGCAAATATGCCTACTCTTTCCATTTCTATTCAACATTCAAGTACTAGAATTCCTAACTGGAACTGTTATTCCATACAGAAAGCAATATTCAACAAATTGGAAAGGAAGAAGCAGAAAATATCTGCATTTGACATTATTATCTTATATTTTAAAAAAAACCCTAAATAATCCACAAAAACTTAAAAGTCATAAATAAATTCAGGTAAGTGTCAGGATACAAACTTACCATACAAAAATCAGTTATACTTCTACAGAAAACAAAAACAATGAGAAAATGCATTAAGAAGACAATCCTATTTAGAATAGCATCAAGAAAAATGAAGTAATTAACAATAGATTTCACAAATAAAGTGAAAGCATTGAAATATATAAAATATTGAAACATTGATAAAAATTAAAGAGGACATAAAAAGACTAGGATGCCATATTCAAGAATCAAAATAAATCATGTCATTAAAATGTCCATACTAGTCAAAGTGATTCACGTTTTAAATGTAATGTGTGTCAAAATTCCAAGGGCATTTTTAACAGAAGTAAAACAAAATTCTAAAACATGTGGATTCATAAAATACCCCAAATAATAATAATAATAATAAGAAGAAGAAGAAGAAGAAGAAGAAGAAGAAGCAGCAGCAGCAATATGCCTGAAGGCAGAGCAGGTCTGCATTTCAAATTGCACCACAACGCTATAGCAATCAAAGTATTATTGTACTGACATAAACAAACACCTATCAGTTGGAGAGGATCAAATGAAAGGAAAGATGGGAGCAGATCTCCTAAAAACCACGGGGAGATCAGAGGGGGAAAGAGACCAAGAGGTTGGTGGTGGAAAGGAAGGGAGAATGTGCTGGGAAATGATATTGGTCAAATTGTATTGTTATATTGTGTGCATGTACAAATATGTAAAAACAAATCCCATCATTATGTACAACTATGATTCACCAACAGAAGAAGGGGGGAAAAACCCTATAGATTAATGAAATTGTATAGACAGCCAGAAATAAATTAATGCACTTAGAGCAATTGGTGTTACAAAAAGGTGTCAAAAACACATAATGGGAAAAGGACAGTCCCTTCAATCAATTATGTTGGAAAATCTGATATGCACATATAAAGAATGAGTTGAAAAAATTTATCTCATGCAAAAATTAATTCAAAATGGAAAGTGGGTTAGATATTTAAATGTAAGCCCTAAAACTATAAAAATTAGAAAAACTGAAGAAAAACCCCTTCCCATTGCTGTGGGCAATAATTATTTGCATATAACCCCCAAAGCACATACAACAATAACAACCAAAAGAAAACCAGGCAGTACAAATTATATCCAAGAAACTTTAACACAAGGGAATAATCAACAGAATAAAAAGACAGTGAGAGAAAGGAGAAAAAAAGTTTCTAAAATATATATATATATAAATATAAAATATATATATATATATATATACACAGTTAGGGATTAATATATAACATATATAAGGAACATGAACAATTCAATAACAAGGAAACAAATAACCCTGTTAGTCGATAAGAAACCTGAACAGACATTTCTTGAAAGAAGACATTCAAAGGGCAAATGGATATATGAAAAATGGTCAACATTAGTAGTGATCAGGGAAATGCAGTTCCAATCATAATGACATATCAATTGAAATCTATTAGAATAATTTCTATTAAAACCATGAAAGATAACACATATTCCCACTTTTGCTGTTACTATGGAAAATAGTATACAAGTTTTACAGAAAATTAAAAATAGAACTGCCATATGATGCAGCAATTCCACTTTGGAGTATAAATCTATGAAATCATATTACAAAGAGACACTTGCACTCCCTTGAGCATCCCAGCATAAATAACAATAGTCAGAATATAAATTCAACCTAAGTGTCTCTGGATGAATGAGTGAACAAATAAAATGTGAAACACACACACACACACAGAGGAATATTATTCAGTTCTTTAAAAGTAAGGAAATCCTGTCATTTGTTATAATATATATGAACGTTAGGCCAAGAAATAAGCCAGGTACAGAAAGAAAAATGCCACAATTTGTGGCTTATATGTGAAATCTAAAAAATGTCAAACTCAAGGAAGCAGAGAGCAGAATAGTTGTTGCGAGGGTCTGAAGCAGTGGAGAAAATGAAGAGATGTTCATCAAAGGTATAAAGTTTAGGTAATTCAGGATGAATTAATTCAGCCTTATCTAATGTGCAACTTGGTTATCATAGTATGTAATATTATATCATATACTTTAAAAGACTAGATTTTAATGATCTCACCTCCCAAAAATAAAAGTATGAGAGATGATGGTCAATAGAGAATATTTCTTAGAGTGGGTTCCCACAGGTTTCCTCTATTGCACACTAGTTATGTGACCCTAGGCAAATTACCTGACCTCTATATGCCTCAGTCTGCTTATCTGTAAATAAGGTTAATAATAATAATGATACCGCCGTTTACCCGTGACGAGTTCTGCTCCTTCTAATGTTGAAGATTGAACACTAGAGAAGCACGCCAAGGCAAGCATATTAAGCAGGTTTTATTTAAAGGTAATAATACAGACTTCTCCTGGCAGGAAGAAGGGGGCCATGGCTGATGTTCTAAAGTCCCAAGAAGTGAGCACACCCTACATCTTTTATAGGTTAAAGTCTCTTTGTTCTCCAGTTCTTTCCCCCCTTATCTCTCCTTCCTGCCAACGTAACTAGGCCTGGTTTTGCATTAAGTGAGAAGCCATGGGCAGGGGGAGGGCCAAGGTGATTCAGGCAGGCAAGGGCCCAGGGGGCATTTGTTAGCAGCTCCTTGCTTGCAGTCCTTGATAAAGGCAGGTAAATTTGGTAATCAAGGGGCTCCGGAGATCCTTGACATTCCATTCTTCCAGGGGCAGTCTCCAACTTCCAGAGGCAGGTGGCTTCATGGCTTCATTTCCTCGAATTGACCCGATTCCCTATTTCTACACTAACTACCTGTCCTTAATTCTGGCTTCAATAACAAATCTTACAAAGGTGCTATGGACATTACATGAGTTAATAATAGTTAGTTGCTTAAAATAATTAAGGTCACCAATAAATTTTGAGTAATTATTAATATAGTCTTTCTCTTTAGGTGGCCAGAATTGGAATGAAAAAAGGCAACAATACTGAAATAAAATGAGAGTAACCATCTTTAAGGGTAACTATGCAAGGAAATAAAAATATTATGATTATAAGTTGCTTCATAGGTCTTTAATATGTTTTATTCTGTATTCTTAGGTTTCACACAATTAAAATATGTCCACATTTCCTTGAATGGTCTTTTGAGTTTATTTGAATTTTTAGCTTTCCTTTTGCCAGTCAGTATAAAAATTGCCAACTACACGCCAATTCAAAGTAAAGTGATGAGGTAAAACCGCAAAGGAGGAATCACAGTTGAAAACAAAAACTTTTAATGTTCCTTTGTACTATTTTTCTCCATGAGAGGGAAAAATATGGGTAAAATTCTAAACTTTTATGTTTTTCACTCATCTTCAATGGGAAAAAAAATCACCTCAAAGAGGTTGTTACTCTTTGTATATTTTAAAACTCTACATCAAAATTTCAAAATATATTTTAAAAAATTGAAAAAAATATTTTGACATTTTGAGATAATATTAATATTTGGTAATTATCATAATATGGGATCTCTATATTGCAATGTGTCTCATGTTATGATTTCTCAGAGCTTAGTAATCCAGGTGTTTGCTAATCATTCATTACAAACAGTTTTAGAGGACAAATTATCTCAACACAACTGAAGATGTCAGAACTGTAACCTAATTAAATGAAATAAACTAAAATAGATCTCAGATGATATGCTCCCTTATTGGTATGACTGGGTTTTAAGAATTGAAAATTGTATGGAGATTCCTCAGAAAACTTGGAATGGAATCACCATTCGAACCAGTTATCTTACTTCTCAGTTTATTCCCAAAAGACATAAAATCAGCACACTACAGTGACGCAGACACATCAATGTTTATAGCAGCTCAACTCACTATAGCTATGGAACCAACCTATTTGCCCTTCAACAGATGAATGGATAAAGAAAATGTGGTATACACACACACACACACACACACACATATACACAAACAATATATACATACATGTGATGGAATACATATGTATATATATATATATTATATATATATATATGGAATATTACTCAGCTTTAAAAAAGAATGTAATTATGGCATTTGCTGATAAATTGGATGGAGTTAGGAGAATATCATGTTAAGTGAAGTAAGTCAAACCCACAAGGCAAGGCTGAATCTTTTCTCTGATATGCAGATGCTAATTCACAATAGGGGGTGGATAGGGAAGAACAATCACTTTATATTAGGTAGAGGGGAGTAAAGGGAAGGGAAAGAGTCTGGGGGTAGGAAGGACAGTAGAGTGAAACAGACATTATTACTTCATGTACATATAGGACTGCACGACTGATGTGATCCTACAATATGTACAACCAGAAAAATGAGAAATTATACTTCATTTATGTATGATCTATTAAAATTTATAAATGCATTTTATTGTCATGTACAACTAATTAGAACAAATTTAAAAATTAAAAAAAAATTGAAAATAAGTTCTCTGAGAAGACTGTTAACTCAGGAGAAAAGAGCTTTACCGAGTAATTTATTAGGAAAAAAAGAAACCAAAAAATAATGCTACATTGATAAAACAGTATAGAACATAGACAAATAATCTAGGAAGTATATTTCTGGTTTACAACCACAATGTGGTTTTGGGGTTTTGGTGTGACCTCTGAGTTAGTTCTTCCAAAAGAGTTGTTACAAAAGATGTGTAATCGGCCCCCAAGCTCTTTAACCCTTGTAATGGTCACATCTTGCTCCCACATAGATTCCCACCACTGTATTGCCATCTGCCATGAGACCTTCACCATAGCCCAGTGGATGCTGCCATTATGTTCTTCAACTTTCAGAACTGTTAGTTACATAAACAGATTTTTCTTCATAAAGTCATCTAGCCTAAGGCGTTTGTTATGGTAGTAGAAAACCAACTAACACAGGTGGTGGTTGTTTTTTTGAGGCTACTGAAGAAGTTTAAGGTTGCTCATTTGCAATGCATACGATGCTAGTTTTCTTGGTTTTCCAGATTATTCTTTGAAAAAGTATTTTTCAGGTACTGAATTTCTGCCTAAAGAGTGAGTCAATGAAATATAAAAGTCACTAATAGCAAGTGAATGTGCTAGGGACTTATGTTAACCTTGAAGCTAGTTAAAAGAATAATTTTTAAAATCCAGATTCATTTAACATACCAACAAATATTTATTGAGCCAATTATCATCAGAAATAAAATTAAATCATATGAATGATTAGCAAGAGAAAGTCACTTTTCTCAAGCATTTTATCATATAAAAATTATAAAAGGTTGTTTTTAAGTTATGGAAAGATTAGTCTACCTGGATTTATGTCAACTGAGCAGACTAGGGTATCTAGGATATGGTACATTTTAATGATTTTTTTTCACTGCCAGGAATGTAGTTCTATTATCAGTTTTTAGGAAAACTTTGTTATGATTTCAATAGTGACTGTAAGAATTTACATTCCCACCAATGGTGTATAAGGATTCTTTTCTCCCTAAATCTTCTGGGATGTTATCATAAAGGAGTCATCAAAAAGGAATGTTCTTTCTGAATCTATTGAGATGTTCATGTGATTTTTATTCTTTTTCTCTACTTATGCGGGATATTATGTTTATTTATTTACATATATTTAATCATTCTTACATTCCTGGAATGAAACCAATTTGATAATACTGTATGAGTCTTTCAACGTATTGTTGAAATTTACAAGTATTTTGTTGAGGATTTTGTGCTTACGTTCATCCAAGATATTGGTGTCAAGTTTTCTTTTGTGTTGTGTCCTTATACAGGTTTGACAGCAGAGTGGTACTGGATGCACAGAAGACTTTGGAAATAATTCCTTTTTTTTTTTTTTTTTTCCTATTTCATGGAATACTTTGAAGAACATTAGTATTAGCTTTTCTTTAAAGTCTGGTAAAATTCAACAGTAAATCTTTCTGGTCCTGAATTTTTCTTTGTTGGGAGAAGTCTTATTACTGCTTCAATCTTATAGTTTGGTATTGGTCTCTTTAGGTTTTTTGTTTCCTCTTTACTTAATTTTAGCAGGTTATAAGAGTCTAGAAATGTATCCGTTTCCTCAAGATTTTCCAACTTATTGGAATATATGTTTTCAAATAATCCCTCTTTATCCTCTGAATTTCAGTGGTATCTTTTATCGGATCATCTTTTTCATCTCTAATTTTATTAACTTGGGTCTTCCTGCTCTTTTTTTTTTTTTTTTTTTTTGATTAGTTTGGCTAAGGCTTTATCAATCTTGTTTGCTTTCAAAGAACCAACTCTTTTTTAAAATAATTTGTTTATTTTGATTCATTGTAAATAAATGGGGTAAAACTTTTCTCTGGTTGTACATGAAGTAGAGTCACACCATTTGTGTAATCATACATGTACATAGGGTAATAATGTTGATCTCAATCTTTTATTTTTCTCTTCCCCCACCACTCCCACACCTCTTTCCTCTATACAATTCATCTTTCCTCCATTCTTGCCTCCCTCCCACCTCCCATTATGTATCATCCTCTGTTTATCAGGGAGATCATTAATCCTTTGGTTTTTTGGGCTTAGCTTATTTTACTTATCCTGATGTTCTCCAACTTCATCCATTTGCCTGCAAATGCCATAATTTTTTTCTTCTTTATGACTGAGTAATATTCTGTTGTGTATATATATCACAGTTTCTTTATCCATTCAACAACTGAAGGGCATCTAGGTTGGTTCCACAATCTAACTATTGTGTATTGAACATTGATGTGGTTGCATCACTGTACTATGCTGATTTTAAGTCCTTTGGGTATAGGCCAAGGAGTGGGATAACTGGGTCAAATGGTGTTTCCATTCAGTTTTTTAAGGAATCTCCACACTGCTTTCCAGGGTGGCTGCACTAATTTGCATCCCTACCAGCTCTTTTTATTGACCCTTTGTATTGTCTTATTCTCTATTTCATTGATTTCAACTCTGATCTTTTTTTATTTCTTTTCTACTATGTGTTTTGGGTTTGTTTTGTTCTTGTTTTCCTAATACCTTGAGATATATCATAAGATTATCTTTTGAGATCTCTCTGATATTTTTGAGATCTCTTATAGCTATAAATGATTCTGCTATGTACTATAAACATATTCTTACAAAGTATAAACTTTCTTTTTTCTACCTACCAATTCTGGTATGTCATGTCTCCATGTTAATTTGATTTTAAAAATATTTTTCATCTCTGCCTCTAATTTATTTCATGATCCACTGATTCTTTTTATTTATTTATTTATTTATTTTGAAATTTTTAAAATTGTCAATGGACATGACATTTATTTTACTTAGTTATATGTGGTGTTGAGAATCGAACTCAGTGTCTCACACATGCTAGGCAAGTGCTCTACCTCTGAACTACAGCCCCAGCCTAATCCACTGATTCTTCAAAAATGTATTGTCCAGTCTCCATTTGTTTATGTAGCTTGTGTAGTTTCTCTTGTTTTTATTTCCAATTTCATTCAATTCTGACCTGGGAAGAGGCAAGAAATTATTTCAATTGTTTTGTATTTCTGGAGAATTCCTTGATGACCTATTTTGAAGAAAGTTTCATAGGCTGATGAAAAAAATGTGTATTCTCTTGTTGTTGAATGAAATATTTTGTAGGTCTCTGCTAAGTCCATGTGATCTATAGTTAGGTTTAACTCTGCTGGTTTTTTTGATTGTTTTTTCTGGATGACCAGATTTTCAGAGTAGGGTATCAAAGTCACTCTATCTGTCCCTCTATATTAAGTAGTGCTTGTTATATTAAATTGGGTTTACCAGGATTTGATACATATCAGTATTGGTATTTCTTAAGGGTTTGATATATTTCGGATAGGCATTGTTAAGAATGTACTCACACACACACACGCACACACACACACACACCCACACTCACACATGCATACATATAAATTGATATATATATATATATATATATATATTTCACTGTAGATCTTCCTTGTATACTTTAACACAAGTTTTTATATTTGCATAGTATTTGTTTTATTACATTTAGCCTTCCATAACTGATTATCATAGACTAGGTGACTTATAAATAACAGAAATTTATATCTCATCACTTTGGAAGCTGAGAAATTGAAGACCAAGATGCAAAAAATTATTTTATTTTCTGATGAATGTCAGATTCCTGGACAATAGATGCTGCCTACTTACTGTGTCCTTACATGGTGAAAGAGATGAAGGGTCTTTCTTAGACCTGTCTTACAAGTACTAAATCCATTCACATGGGGCTTTGCCTTCATGACCTAATCACTCATTAAAAACCCCACTTTCTAATAACTATTACTTTGGGAGGTAGGATTTCAGTATGTGAATTTCAGCACATGTTTGTATTCATTCAGACTGTACCAGTACTTTTTTTTATTTTAAATTTTTTGAGTGTGTATAATGTCATTTTATACAAATAATTGTGTTTTTAATCATAATAAGCCCAAATGTAGTGGGGAATGAGTGTTTGCTGAAGTTCACAAAGTAAAAGTTTAACTTATAAAAAGGAACACTAATGTTAAAAGATGATAGAGCTTATTCTAAATAGTAGTTGCAATATTATAGAGCTTGCAATTATAAATAAAGTGTTGAAATAGTAATCAAAAGTGTTTTGAAGATTAGTTATTGGAGAATCATGAACCATTGCTTCTTTGGTTTCAGTTTGATTTCCTCTCAGGAGGAGAAATTATAATAGATCACCACCAGTGAACAACCTGATTGTGGATGTTAAATATAAAACCAAAAAATGTACTTGCTTCCTGCATAAGTACTAGACATCTGTAGGCAAGCCTGGAAATAAGGAGTTTTTCCCAGCAACCAAGGTTATGGAAATATCTAACCCCTTAAACAGCTCATCCATTATGCTCCACCAATTTAAATCTATAATCTAAGTTATAATATATATGTAATTAATATCTAATATATGTCTTAGATATTACATACATTAGATAGTTATAAATCATATATAATTTTATGAAGTTATGTATGATGTATTCTATATATATAAATATTTCAAAAAGTAAAAGTGAAGGGAAATATAAAATCTAAAAATAAATAACTTAAATAGCAATGTGTGTTTTGGATTAGCTTTAAATTTTGTTTTGTTATTCAGTGTTGTCTTAAGTATGAATTACTCCTGGAATATTTATATTTTTCCGTGCCTAAGATTTCTAAACTCTTAGCAGAGACAATATATTTTCATTCTCAAAACATAATTCTCCTCTACTGTGCAGATTATTCATATGCCAAGCAACCTTAGAAGCCATTGTGGTATTTTGGTTCAATTCATATATATTTTTCTTAGAAAAACTAAACAAAACTGACTTTGACTAGAGAATAAACTTCCTGTGAAATTTGTGCAGGTCAGAAAGAATGACTTGTTCAAAATATAAAAATGGGCCAAATGTTCATTCACAAGAAATAGACAATTTTTAGCTTTATTTCTCAGGAAAAGACAGTACAACTAGAGAAATGTTAAAGTAAGATAATCTCTAGGTCAATACTTTTAAGTAAAGCTATTTCATGAATAGTTGAATTGCATTGGATGGGTTACTGCATACCTTTAAAAAAAAATCTCTAAATTCTAATGTTTCAAAATCTTTAAATTAAATATTTTAATTATAAATGTGCCAACTGGGATAGAATACAAACTTTCAAAAACATTCAATTTCCTTAACAAAGACTTCATGATACAGAACATATGGTAATATTTCATTTGTTTTTCAAAAGTGCATGTCCTCTTAGTTCAAGGATACTGCTATTGACAATTTTAGCATCAATGAGTGAGCATGTCCTCAAAGATCAACATGGGACCAGCAGATCTTTTTGCATTGTACACACTTAAAGATTTTACAGCAAGAATCAGAAAAGAGCAAAGTGTTTCAGTGAGGATGCATAAACCTCTATCGATCCAAATAAACATTGTGCTTTTTTTTTTTTTTTTTTTTTAGGCAAGACTTTCACAGAAAATCCTACTATTAGGCCATTTCAAAGTTTAAAAACATGATTTGTTTTTGTTATCTGAGTGATTCTTTTTTTCCATTTTACTTATGAAGAACTGGTCATAATAGACTTCAACATGACAAGGTAGCAAAAGTCATATCTATATGCATTGCCATCAGACATAAGCATGAGAGGGTCACCCAGGCTTCCATACATAAACATCAACAAATGAAGTAATTGATCAATATTTGGAGAAAACACAGTTGATGCACCAAGATGATTTTATTTGATTTTTATTAAGATATTGAGGAAACAATCCCATTTGTAAATTTAATCTCTCTTTTGCCATGCTATGTATGTCTAGATTTCCGGTTTTAAAAAGAAGTCATCTTTGAAGTATATTTTAATATGTCTATTAGAGATGCTCTCCACTATTTTCCATAGAAAGTCAGTTCTAGTTATTTCTCATCCACTTATCTTTCCAAATATATTTTTCCTCATCTATAAAGTAAATGTTATGTGTGATGAATTCTGCTTTGATTCCTTACTCTGAATTTAGAATTTGGTCACTATGTGTTTTTTAAGCCATTAAGCATTAAATATAATCTTTTAGTTGAAAAATAGATCCTCATTAACTCCTTCCTCTCAAATAATTGAAATGCTGAAGAGCAAAAACAATTTAAGAATTTTACTTTTGGATAAGAGAGAAAAGTCACAATTCATTGGGAACAAATCCAGAATCTGCTTTATTTGAATAACCTTACGATTTTAAGCTAAGAAAACAATTAGAACTATTGGTAAAAATGCTTATCAAAAAAAAATTATGCAATTCCAATCATATTTTTGAAGATCAATGTTATCATCCAGATTTCCTGAGAAATATAGATATAGACATTTTCATTATTGTTGTCTATTTTGTATAATTTGTTTAAAAATTCTGTAAAACAGTGCAATAGGGATCAACTTAAATACAGCTGATTTAAAAGGCACAATTTTCTCTTTGAGGTATTCTATATATGATTTTTGTTTATTTTTTTCTCTCTCAAACTCTCTGCCTTTTCTATATTCCTGCAATGAAATAATAATTAATACATCTATAAAAAAGTAAATTTTAAATTAAGAGGTTTGGGGCTGCATAATAAAGAAATTGGTGAAAATTTTAACTGCTAACATATCTCAATGGATAATTAGCAACACATAATTAAGAAATAACCAAACATTTTTTATAGCAGTTTAATCTACCTCTGTCATTATTCAGAACCACAAAACCTGTGAAACTATGAATTAAAATAACTCATAATTTTGAAATACATGTCCACAATTTCATTTCCACTCTCAGTCAAGGTCGGATCCCATATCTGTTTCTATTATAAGGAATCTCTATATTTTTAGTTAATCACTGTTCAATGACTTTTTTCATATTAATTCCTACAGTTTGAGCTCTTATAATCTATTTTTTCTTCCACTTTCCATTCAATATACTAAATAGCCCTTTTCATCAAATTCAATTTCTATTGTGATATTCTGGCTAAAACTCAGTCCTGGGTTAGTCAAATTATGAATTTCCACAGCCTACTGAATACTGAGAGGAAAATAGTCACATATTAATTATGCTAACACCACTATATTTTCAAGAATACTGACTCCAGATATAACTGGAGCATCTACATACTCATATTTTTTTCCAAAAACATGTTTTATTTTTCTTATAATTAGGAATTTTAGCCACTTTTTAAAATTTTACGACTGGGACTCTACCTACTATCTCACATTTGGTAAACTACATCTTATTTTCTGGATAAAAGAGAAGCCAAAACAAGGAAAATAGCAACTTTCTTAACTGAGGTTTCCTTCATCAGGCTATAAATATGACAGCATACACAGACACTCACACACACACACACATGTGCGCACACACATGCAAGTTCCACCTTTTAGAATTGTATTGAAATATATTTTCCTTAATTGATCCTTTCCATTTCTCTCTGAAATTATGAGTTCATATTTCTACTACTGACTTGTAAATTTACTTTGGGATTTTGAGGTTAGAAAATAAGTGTGTATTTTTGTCCTGACTTTGAACTTTACATATATAGTATCCAAATGTACAAAACTTTGAGAATTCCATGTATAACCATGTTTTCTACAAGAATAATTACACTACAAGAATAATTATACATATTTGATTATATCTGTTTCATCTAACCTCTGTTTCTATAGGCATATATTTTAAGCTTATTTTTTATTTTTCTTTTTATTTATACAGAAATCATTTTGATTCATTATGCAAATGGAGTACATCATTTCATTTCTATGGTTGTACACACTGTAGATTCACACCATCCGTGTAATCATACACGTACACAGGGTAATGATGTCTGTCTCCATCCACAAACTTTCTTTCTCCTTCTCCCTCCCCTCCCCTCTCTCCCCTCCACACAATCCACGTTCCTCCATTCTTCCCTTACTCCCCTCCCCCAATATGTTTCAGCATCCACTTATCACAGAAAACATTTGGCCTTAGGTTTTTTGGGATTGGCTCATCTCAGCATAATTTTTTCCAAATCCATCCATATACATGCAAGTGCCATAATTTTATGTTTCTGTGTGGCTAAGTAATATTCCATTGTGCTTGCACCCCATGCTTTCTTACTTCTCTAATTTTTAATTTTTTTTTATATTTTACAGACTGCATTTTGATTCATTGTACACAAATGGGGTACATCTCTTCCTTTCTATGGTTGTACACTATGTAGATTCATACCATTCATGTAATCATACATGTACATAGGGTAATGATGTCTGTTTCATTCCACATTTTTCATACCCACCTCACTCATTTCCCTCTATGTAATCTAAAATTCCTCTATTTTTCTCTCACCCCCATCCCCCACCCCCATTATATATCATCATCCACTTATCATGGAAAACATTGGGTCTTTGTTTTTCTGGGATTGGCTTACTTCACTTAGCATGATATTCTCCAGTTCCATCCATTTATCTGCAAATGCCATAATATTATTTCCATAATATTATTCTGACATTTATTCTTCTTTATGGCTGAATATTATTCCATTGTGTTTATATACTGCAGTTTCTTTATCTATTCATCTGTTAAAGATCATCTAGGTAGGTTCCACAATCTAGCTATTGTTGATTGTTTCCTTCGCTGAGAAAAAACTTTTTAGTTTAAATCCATTCCATTTATTGATTCTTGCTTTCATTTCTTGTGCTCTGGGAATCTTTTTAAGGAAGACTGGTCCTAAACCAACATGAAGAAGATTTGGGCCTACTTTTTCTTCTATTTGGTGAAGGGTCTCTGGCCTAATTCCTTGGTGTTTGATCCAGTTTGAGTTGAGTTTTGTGCAGGGTAAGAGAAAAGGGTTTAATTTCATTTTACTGCATATGTATTTCCAGTTTTATTAGCACCATTTGTTGAAGAGGCTATCTTTTTTCCAACGTATGTTTTTGGCACCTTTGTCTAGTATATAATAATTGTATTTATGTGGGTTTGTTCCTGTGTCTTCTATTTTATACCATGGGTCTACATGTCTATTTTGTTTGCAATACCATGCCGTTTTTTGTTACTATGGCTCTGTGTATAGTTTAAGGTCTGGTATTGTGATACTTCCTGCTTTACTCTTCCTGCTAAGGATTGCTGTGGATTTTCTGGGTCTCTTATTTTTTCAAGTGCATTTCATGATTGCTTTCTCTATTTCTATGAGGTACGTCATTGGGATTTTAATTGAAATTACATTGAATTTGTATGGTGGTATGTCTCTTTTGACAATATTAATTTTGCCTATCCAAGAACATGTGAGATCTTTCCATCTTTTAAGGTTTTCTTTAATTTCTTTATTTAGTGTTCAGTAGTTTTGTTTTTAGAGGTTTTTTTTTTTTACCTCTTTTATTAGATTGATTCCCAAGTATTTTATTTTTTTATTTTATTTTTTTATTTAAGGGTACTGTTAATGGGGTAGTTTTCCTAATTTCTCTTTCAGAGGATTCATAACTTATGAATAGAAATGCATTAGATTTATAAATGTTTATTTTATATCCTGGTATTTTGCTGAATTCATTTATTGGTTGTAGTAGTTTTCTGGTGGATTTTTTGGGATCGTCTAAATGTAGAATCATGTAATTGGCAAATAGTGATAGTTTGAGTTCGTCTTTTCCTATTCATATCCCTTTAATTTCTTTGTTCTGTCTAATCGCTCTGGCTAGTGTTTCAAGGACTATGTTAAATAGAAGTGGTGAAAGAGGGTATCCCTGTCTTGGTTCACTTTTTAGAGGGAATGCTTTCAGTTTTTCTCCATTTAAATGATGTTGACCATGGGCTTAGCATAGATAGCCTTTATGATGTTTAGTTATGTTCCTACTATTCCTAATTTTCTAGTGGTTTGAGCATGAAGAAGGGTTGTATTTTGTCAAATGCTTTTTCTGCATTGATTGAAATAATCATATGATTCTAAACTTTAAGTCTATTGATGTGATGAATTACATTTATTGATTTCTAGATGTTGAACCAACATTACATTCCTGAGATGAATCACACTTGGTCACGGAGCATGATCTTTTTAATATGTTTTTGTGTATAGTTTGCCAGAATTTTTAAAGGATTTTTGCATATATGTTCATCCAGGATATTGGTCTGAAGTTTTCTTTTCTCGATGTGTCTGTCTGCTTTTGGTATCAGAGTGATATCAGCTTCATAGAATGAAAGGGTTTTGGAAGGGTTCCTTCCATTTCTATTTCTTGGAATACTTTGAGGACTACTGGTACTAGTTCTTCTTTGAAGGTGGTGTAAAACTTGACTGAGAATCCATCTGGTCCCAGCTTTTCTTGGCTGGTAGTCTCTTGATGGCTTCTATTTCAGTGTTTGAAAGTGATCTGTTTAAATTGTGTATATCCTCCTGCTTCAGTTTGGTAGAATCATATGACTCTAGAAATTTGACAATGCGTTCAAGATTTTCTAATTTGTTGGAGTAGAGATTTCCAAAATAGCTTCTAATTATTTTGTATTTAAATGGTGTCTGTTACGATAATTCCTTTTTTCATCACAAATTTTATTAATTAGAGATTTTTCTTCTCTTCGTTAGTGTGATTAAGGGCTTATCAATTTTGTTTACTTTTTCAAAGAACCAGCTTTTTGTTTTGTTAATTTTTTCAATTGTTCTTTTGTTTCAATTTCATTGATTTCAGCTCTGATTTTTAAGTTTTTTCCTGTCTTCTACTGCTTTTGGTGTTGATCAGTTCTTCTTTGTTCCACAGCTTGAGATATAATATTACGTCATTTAGTTGTTGACTTTTTAGTCATTTATTGAACGCACTCCTGCAATGAATTTTCCTCTTAGTAATGCTTTCACAGATTTTGATATGTTGTATCATTGTTCTCTTTTACCTCTAAGAATTTTTTATCTCCTCCCTGATATCCTCTTCTATTCATGCATTATTCAACAGCATATTATTAAGTCTCCAAGTGTATTTACTTTTTGATGGATGCAATATTCTATATATGTCGGTTAAGTCTAAATTATTGATCGTGTCATTGGGTTGTATGGTTTTTTTGCTGAGTTTTTTTTGGAAGATCTATCCAGTGGTAAGAAGGTGTGTTAGTGTCACCTTGTATTATTGTGCTGTGGTCAATTTGGTTCCCTGGGTTTGAGAAGGATTTGTTTGACATATGTAAATGTATCATTGTTTGGGGCATAAATATATATGATCATTTTACCTTGTTGATTTATGGTTCCCTTAAGCAGTATGAAATGTCTTTCCTTATCCCTTCTGACTAAATTTGGCTTGAAGTCCACTTTATCAGATATATGCATGAAAACCCCTGCTTTTTTACTGAGTCTGTGTGTGAGTGGTATGTTTTTCCCATTTTTTCACCTTTAGTTTGTGAATGTCTTCTACTATGTGATGATTTTCTTGAAGGCAGCATATTTTTGGGTCTTTTTTAAATCCAATCTGCCAGTCTATGTCTTTTGATCGATTAGTTTAGATCATTAATATTCAGGTTCATTATCGAGATGTGATTTGTATTCCTGGTCAGTTTGGTTCATTTTCGGTTTTTAACTTCACTTGGTTTCTCCTTTGATTTGTTTTTGTTTTAGGGTCATTACTGCCTTTGCTGACTTATACTATTGTTTTTCATTTCTTCCTCATGGAATATTTTGCTGAAAATGTTTTGTAGTGCAGGCTTTCTATTTGTAAATTATTTTAACTTTTGTTTATCATGGAAAGATTTTTTTTTGTCATCAAATCTGAAGGTTAGTTTTTCTGGGTTTAAGATTCTTGGGCATTCATGATATTTCAGAGTTTTTAATATGTTGTTTCAGGACCTCCTATAGCTTTTAGGATCTGGGCTGAGAAATTTGAAATTTGTATTTATTTCCCCCTATACATAATTTGATACATTTCTCTTGCAGCCTTAAAATTCTACTTTTATTTTTTATGTAGGGCTTTTCATTGTAATATGCCTTGGTGTGAATCTGTTGTAATTTTGTGCATTTGGTGTTCTCTAAGTCTCTTGTATTTATTTTCCATTTCATTCTTCAGGTTTGGGAAATTTTCTGATACTATTTCATTGAATAGATTGTTCATTCCTTTGGTTTGTATCTCTGTGCCTTCCTCAACCCCAATTTTTTTTTTTTAATTTTGTCTTTCGTGATATCCATTATTCTTGGAGGTTCTGTTCATGATTTCTTACCATCTTCTCTGTTTGATCAACTTTAATTTCAAGACTAAATATTTTGTTTCATTATCTGAAGTTCTGTCTTCCAAGTGATCTAGTCTGTTGGTGATATTTTCTATTGAGTTTTTAATTGGTTTATTGTTTCCTTCAAGTATTTCTTTTTTTAGAATCTTTATCTCTTTATTGAAATGATCTTTTGTTTCCTGCATTTGTTCTTTAAACTGTTTATTGGAGTAAACATTCATTGCCTGCATTTTCTCTTTTAATTATGTATATTCTGAACTCCTTTTCTGACATTTCTTCTTCAGTGCTATTAGTAGGTTCTATTAATATTGCATCTTGTTTGGTTTGAGGCACTTTCTTCCCTTGTTTTTTCATGTTTTTGGCATATCTTCCCTCTAGTAGTACAGATCTGAGGTATTGAAGTTTCCCCAATAGGTTTATAGTGACCCTGCAGGTTTCTAATACCTCATCTTTAAGGGGAAGATCAATATAGCAGCACCCAATACAAGCAATATACAGCCTTAAAAAAAATAGCCCCTATGAAGATGTTAACAGTATTGTTGTAATAAACAGGATGAATTTGAATATCATCTACAGAATAAATTATAGGTTTGCAATGAGATCTGCAATTTCTAATGGTGAACAAAGAGGATGGGAAGGATGTAACTGTCAATGGATTAAGAAGAGAGTATAAAGAGGTACTAGATCACAGGAATAGTGAGAGTGGATTCAAAAGAAGTTGATTGTTAGAATGAGAAAAGGGAGAAAGAGACTCTGAGGAAACAGGTAAATAAGAGGAAAATAGAAAGATCGAGAAAAGTAAAAAAATATACAATTAATTTTTTTTTTTAAATCTACACTATACTATTCAAACCTCCAAATCTTTAGTAGCCTGAAGCATGAGAAGTACCTGAAAATGAGCTTCTTAGTCTCCAACAGGTGTCTCAGGATGGAAGCTGTCCAACCTAAAGATGGTGGCTTCCACTTCAGGGATATTCCAAGATGGCTGCACCAGCTTCCAAATGGGTTGGTAGATGGGGAGCCTCAGTGTGTGTGGGTGCTGAGATTCTGAAGCTCCCAGCTGGGCTCAGTTGGGCCCCTGGAGGCATATCTTAAGGCAGATCAAGGGCATCAGGTTTTGCAGCTAATAAAACACAGTTTTTACATAATAGCAACACAAGTATCACATTGAACACAATCAAGAAAAGTATGTGACTATCACTTAACAACCAGTCCCTTGTCAACTTTTTCTAATTTTATTATAAACTTACTTGATTCATTCAAATCATAAGTTAAACAGTATGCAATCTTTTTTTGTTGTTGTTGTTTAAAATATCACTTATGTCTCTTTCAATCTGGAACGTTTTTCTTTAGGTACTTGGGATTTAAGCCAGGGTCTTGTACATGCAAGGCAAACAACTGTACCACTGAGCTACATCCCTAGTCTTCTATTTATTTATTTATTTATTTATTCATTTATTTCTTTGTGTTGAGACACATCGCACTAGGTTGCCTACATTGGTCTTAAACTTTAAATCCTGCTACCTTAGCCTCCAGGGTAGCTGGGATTTCAGGCATCTACCTTTGCACCCAGTTCTAGAACAATCTTTTTAAAAAGAATGCCATTCCTTCCTTTTTCAAGTTATAATGTCAGTTTCCTAAAATATCTGAAACTCTGCAATTGAGTGATTCTATCTTCAAGGTATTGCATATCTTGTCCATTATTTTCAACATATATTCTTTTAACTGAAAGTATATGTATTTTGAACCAGACTTTCCTGAGATACTAATTATATGCCGTAACTAAGATTGCCCATCCATCTTTTACAAGTGAGTTTTTAGGAGTAAAAACAAATAGAAATGAATTAACAGTTAAAAACTGTTACATTAATAAACAAACTGGAAAAAAAAACTGTGGATCCCAATCTCACTGATTTTTTTTAAGAGTCAAACATATTAATAGTGAAATAAGAAATATTTTAAAAATATTATTGTTAAGAATGTTAACTCTATGAAACATTTATAATGATTTCTAAGCATTTTTTACATGCTCAATTATGCATTTATCATGTTCTGAACCTTGTAGAAAGAAAACCATGTGTTTTATAACAAGTCCTCTTCATCATTTAGAAGTGTTAGAAATGTAATCCAACATCTGTCACATTCAACAAACAAACCAGAGAAAACGTGAGGGAGAACACAGGTTTAAGTGGCTGCACACGGTTAATAAGAACACTTTTTTGTGTGATTTTTAGATATATCAAATATAACAATTCTGGTTTGATGATCAGAACAAACAATTGCATAATTAATGAGTCAATTTAATATACGTTCTTGGTCCTTCTCAGTTTGTAAATTGGGAACCATTGTGCACAAGCAAAAAGTATGGGTCAGGAGGACAAAAATGGGTAAAGATTTAAAATTGTAATATAATTATAAAATTTGGAGCTTGATTCTAGAAAACCAAGTTGGCATCTAAATTAGAAGCACACAAGACTTGCTTTTGACTCTTTTTTTAATTGAAATAATCTTTTCACCACAGTTATTAAATCGATTAATTAAATTTGAAAAATACCAATTTTCACGGTATTTTGTTGCTTTTTCTTTCTTTGCGCAAGGCCTAAGTACTGTGTAAGCAAATAATAAACATTAAAATAAAACCAATATATTTTACTTCTAGTGTAAGTTAATGTTTTTGTTTGAAAAATCAATAGAATTTACATGTATTTTAAATGTCCACAGGTCATGCATGATACGCATATTGAATATTAGCTACACAATGATAGCCACCAGTAAATTTTTTAGAGATTCAATAATTAAGTACATTCTAATGAACTTGGACTTCATAAAGACTGAAGAAATGATTAATTGAAGTTATTATTATAAGCCAGGAATTATGTTGTTATAAAGCACAGTCAACGAACATTTCATAAAGGGTCATATTGAAAATATTGTGGGCTTTTTGGGCCCTTAGGTCTCTGTGCAATTATCCACTATGAAAGCAACCATAGTTATTACATAAACAAAGAAGTTAGCTGCATTCAAATAAAATTCATTTGTAAAAATAGGCAATGGCAAATCATGATTTCTCATATGACTTTCCCAGAAAAAAATTATAGATTTAAGAAGAAACTGTGAATTTTGGGAGTTGATAGGTAATGATGGAAGATGATACTAGAACATTATTTTGTGTAAAAAGTTAAATCACTAAACACATACACACAAAGATGGCAATATGTCAAAGGGCCTCAGGAGCCAATTAAAGACCAGACAATGTTCAAGACTGGAACAGTTTGAGCAAGAAAATAAAGGAGCATGTATTATATTGCAAAGTACAAAATAATTATATATGAAATTTTACTAGTATGAAAAGTAATTGAATAAATAAATAAATGGTTGATTCAATATAAATCACTTTCTCCCATTCCCTTTTTCTTATCTTAAACAGGAATGAAGAAACATGGTAATAAGGGAATTATCAGAAATTTCTGTATTCAGAAGGTCCTACAGATTTTAAGACTATACACATTTGCTCATTCATTCCTGTTTCATCAATAAAATCATTGAAAAAAACTGATCAGTTAACTGTAAACATTATTGTTTTTATTTCTCTTAAATCAAAATTGCTCACTTTATTTAATCTACATATTATACTTTAGTGGTGCTATTAAGATGTATACATTCTTTTTTGGTTTCTTTCAGCATTACGAATTAAAAAATAAAATCAATCACAGTAGAGTCAAGGTATTTCCTTTTATTATATTTTCTTGCTTTATACTTTAATTTACTAATATCACAACTTTTATGATAAAGATTCTTAAGCATGATCTATTTATGTATTGTTAAGAGGTATGTTGTTAATTCATACTACTAATTTTATCATTTTATCTCAAAACTCTTCAACTGAATTTCTGTCACACTTTTTTCAGTCTTTATTTCAACTTTCTCATTTGAAGCATTTATTTTGGATTAGGATGCTTTTTTGTTAGGCAAAAATATTCCCAGTTATTTTAATGAAACTTTTTATACTTATTTGGATATATGTAATGACCTTTTGAATGTTATACTGTCTTTGTTGAAGCATTTTAGTTTTAATTCCATAATCTGGGATTATCTTTTCCAATTTAAGGCTATTGCCTAATAAGCATGATTGAAAGATTCATTTGCTAAATGAAATAGACTGATAGTGTCAAATCTAAATTTGGCATTATTTTAATTATTTTAGTAGTTTCCTTCATGTCTATTTGATGAATTTATATTCCACATGTATCTCTGAAAGTGCTTTCATAATTGGTAACTTGCAATTGAAACAAAGATAATATTAAAATTGTGTATGTCTTTTTTATGATACTTAAATTATATGAGCTTAAAACTTAAACGATTTCTTTAATTTACACACAACAGCACTGCTTATACTTGCAAATGTGTTTATTTATAGATTTTGTCCTAAATTTTTATATTCTTCAATTAGCAGTATATTGCTGCATATCCTTCTGAATGCATGTTTCTATGAGATTGTGGCTTTGTCTAATAATTTGAAATGATTGGGTTGCAGAAAATATATTAATTTGAGTTTGTATATAATGTGAGCATGGTCAAATAATGCCACAGACAATATAAAATCCAATCATGAGATGGACACCCACTGGGAAATTCAAAGCTAAATGTTCTAAGAGTTCAACAGCAAAGGCAAATGAGCCAATTTAGATACTTAGTGGGTTCAGAGAAATAGTCATAAACAGCATTTCATAAATCTGTTCTAAGTGTGCAGTGCTATGTGTGGAGTGCATTTTAAGATTCAGGCTACAAGTGTGCCAATTTTATATTGAGGTATATCATTTATTAGTTTATACATTAATTTTAAAAGCAGTTGCCACTGAATTGAGCACTTACGTTCTTGTAGAGCTTTTTCCTAGAATGTGTGAGGCCCTTGGTTTGAATACTCTGTATTCTTAGGATGATAATTAGAACTGGATTTTAAGGACTCTTAGCAGTAGGGAAAAATAAAATTAACAACTGTTTACACATCAATGAGTTCCTAAAAAACAAAATTACTTTTGCACACCATGTAACATAAATTCAAAATATCAATATTTTGTAAACAAGCCTATATTCCAAATGACTGTCAAAATTCCAAATCAAACTAAACGTAAAAACATTTTTTGGCTAGTGCTGAAATCTGATTTTAGAGTTTTATTAATCAGTCCACAATCTACTCTCCTATATATATATATATTTCTGCTGCTTAATGTTATCACTACTATTAATTAACATGTTAATACTCACAAATATTAGTCACTTTGGTAATTGGAATTGGTCAAATTTTAGACAAGTTTGATAGGTTTAATGATTTCTTCCTGGGATCTATTATTTTTAACCACAGATTCAACTCAATCCTTATCTTTGTTAGCCAGAAAAATGTCCAATAATCATAACTTTATCAGCAGTATTTTTCAGTGAGTTAAAGGGATAAACTTGGCATCATGATATACACATTAAATTAGGAAATCATATAAAATAAAAAAAGAAACAAGACTAGAAAGCAAAATAAAAGAATAGAAATAAGAGAAAAGGAGATAAGTGTAGAAAAGAAAGGAAGGAGGAGAAATAGACTAGAACATTTTGAAGGAGTCAAAATGTAAAATTGCAATATTGTTTTTATGAAGTTTCTGGCTGTGCTGCAGATGACATTCATTCATACTGACATTTAGAAATTAGTTCATTGACCCACCAAGCTCAGATATACACAAATATGTATGATTTTATTTTAGTTGGAGGAGAAAAGACAGGAACAGGATGCTGGGAAAGAAGACCTCCGGTGCCTATCACTACTTGTACACAGGACTTCTGTGAGTACTGACATCAGGTGATGCAATTGGCAGCAGAGTCTGCAGAGGTGGGTACAAAGTGCAGTGGGATCTCACCTTTACTTTTACCTTTCCACTCTGTAAGTGAAGAAAAAAATATCATTTTACCTCTACCTTCTCAACTCTTGGTTGGGAACCCTATGACAAAGGACAGATTAAGAAGAGAAAAATAATAATAGAAGTTTATTAGTATGCATACCTCATGTGTATCTCATGTAGGCATGGGAGATACACAAGGAAAAATGAGTGTCAGAGAGATGACTTGGAACTATGACCCAGGTAACATTTTCAACAGAACAATAAAGTGTGGGAGAAGTGACAAGACAAAGGAAAGAGACCTTGAATCTCTAGGTACAGCAAGTTATGTGAAGATAAAAACTTGACAAAGGCAAATTAGTCAGGTTTGTCCTGCTGATTCCTCAGGTGCCATCTCTAGAGTGCAAAGGGTCTGAGGTCATCTCTGATAATCAACTTTTGTCCATTTTGATAGAAAGGGAAGGAGGGAGATCTTTGTTAATATATAGTCTGCTTTTAGGCCAATAGAGGAAGGAGAGAGAGCATTTCTTGTATCTGCATCTTCTCATTTGACTCCAGCTCAAAATAATCTTTAAACCAGAGTGGTTTATTTAACAGTTG
This sequence comes from Sciurus vulgaris, assembly GCF_902686455.1. Classification (NCBI taxonomy): domain Eukaryota; kingdom Metazoa; phylum Chordata; class Mammalia; order Rodentia; family Sciuridae; genus Sciurus; species Sciurus vulgaris. The sequence goes on along the minus strand of NC_136469.1, from coordinate 120,231,240 downwards.
TGTTCTACTACCCTTCACTTACATAATAGAAAGCTTTACAGAAAATCATTTCACTTTATTTCCAAGATACTATAGCAAGTTAAGCCATGTTACTATAATTATTAAAAGTATGGAATATAATTAGCTTGCCCTTACAACTTGAACTCTTTGATATTTTTAAATTTTGCCTCCAAAGACATTTCCAAGTAAAAGAGCACTCCTACATTGCTGATATTATTAATAATTATTACTATTTCTTTTTTTCTATCTCTTTTGTATTTCATAGTTGGTTTCTCTAACACTGATGTGAGCTTTTGGTCATTGTTTCTCACTTTATGTCGATGCTAATTTTATCTTTTTTTTTTTTTCTTTTTGTAAAGTTTTTCTTTTCCATTCAAATTTTGAAAGTAGAAACTGTATTTTGCTGGGAGCTTTATTCTCTTTATGTCTTTCCAGACTTTCTTGGGGATCACCCTTAGTCCCTTTGATTTTTTCTGACAAATAACGGTAAGATTTTATAATAGTACAAAAATGGATATTTTGAAAATATAATCACCATGGCAATATGAGCTATGTCTGTGCTGCAATATTAGCCTTTTAAGTGGATAAACACCAAAGTGCTCTCTCCAGATTTGATCATTTTCTATCTATGTGTCTATTTATCTCTATCTACTGGTTATAGATCTATAGCCATATAAATATATGAGCATATGTATATATATGGTGTGTGTGTGTGTGTGTGTATTTTACTTTTACTTTTTTATCTGGTATTTTAACTTTTCTCATACTACTATGCTTTCATTTTATTCTTCTATTTCATCATATTATCTTTGATTTTGGCTTTTTCTTCTATATTCAATTGGTTTTTCTTCCATCTAGCCCTTTGTCCTAGTTTCTAAGTGATTGATTCATAATTATTATAGCACTTTCTTGCACTTACTGATATTTAAATCCTGTTCACTTTCTGTTTAAGTGAGCAGACCTGAGTACACATTTTAATTAAATAATATATGCTAAGGTTTATTCAAATTTTGGCTATTATAAGATATTCTGAGGGAAAAGATGGACTAGAGAGATCAGCACTTAAACCTAAGAAATTTGATATTTGAGCACAAATTTTCTAATTCTTATGAAAATCAAATCAAATAAATTATAACTTATTGATTATACATTTAAAATTACTGCTTAGATATATGCGCATTTTTAAAATAGGTTATTCTTCATATTAATATTTAGAATAACATATTTATAAATATATTTCACTTGTTGAGCATTTATGTACCTTAGATGCAATTTACATATGTTTTCTTAATAAATTTTCAAAAATATCTGCAATGTTGAGAAAATTAAATCCAGTGTTCAAAGAGGAAATTCAACTTCAAAGAAAATAATATTTGAAAAAAAAGAGAACAAATTAGTGCAGGAATTAAGATTTTAGGTAGTTCTCTGTGAATTTAAGAGCTTGTGTTAGGAGCATCATACATGTTTACATAGGATATAATTTTGAGAGTTATTTCATATAAATTACCAAATTTATTTCAAACATCCTCTTAAAAATTTCTTGATAAATGAATGTGAGTAACAGTCCTAAAATATGATTTAATTTATAGCATTTTGCACTTTTTTGTAAGGTTATAATAGGTTTTCTTAATATTAGAATTATACATACATTCATCCAATATATCCAAATCAATTAAGTAAATGGAGTTTGTGTATATTTAAATTCTACTTACTGTGTTTCCCTCATCCCAAGATGAGCTGACATTTGATTATATTTCTGAGGTCTTTTATCCCATTACTTGTTTAATGGCTTCATGTAAATAGAAAATATTCTTTGTTCATGTAGAAATTCATATTCTTTTTTGTAAAAATGCAGTGAACATTTCATTTGGATAAAAAAAGGCATGTTTCCTCTCAACAAATTAAAGTCATAATTTGATTTTTAGGTTTACATTTTTTTTTTTGAGAAACACATGAATAATCTTAAAAGATAATTTTAAAAGATTTTAATGTACATTTATTTTTAGGTTGCAAAAATGTAAAGTATTGAAACCAGTATGCAATTTGCATTAAAAGTCAAACAAAGAGGTTTAATTTTACTGTATATGGATTTCCAGTTTTGCCAGCACCATTTATTGAACAGGCAGTCTTTTCTCCATTGTATGTTTTTGGCTTCTTTGTTGAGTATGAGGTGACTGTATTTATGTGGTTTTGTCTCTGTGTCTTCCATTCTGTACCATTGGTCTGCCTGTCTATTTTAGTGCCAGTACCATGCTGTTTTTGTTACTACTGCTCTGTAGTATAGTTTAATGTCTGCTATTGTGATAACTCCTGTTTCACTTTTTCTACTCAGTAATGTTTTAGCTATTCGAGGTCTCTTGTTCTTCCAGATGAAGTTCATGATTGATTTCTCTATTTCTATGAGGAATGTCATTGAGATTTTAATTGGAATTCCATTGAATCTGTATATCACCTTTGGTAGAATGGCCATTTTGACAATGTTAAGTCTGCCTATCCAAGAACATGGGAGATCTTTCCATCTTCTAAGGTTTTCTTTAATTTCTTTCTTTAATGTTCTGTAGTTTTCATTGTAGAGGTCTTTCACCTCTTTTGTTTGACTATTTCCCAAGTATTTTTTTTTTTTTTTTTTTTTTTTTTTTTTTTTTTTTTTTTTTTTGGCTACTGTGAATGGAGTGGTTTTCCTAATTTCTCTTTCAGAGGATTCATCACTTATGAATAGAAATGCATTAGATTTATGCCTATTGATTTTATATCCTGAACCTTTGCTGAATTTATTTATTAGTTCTAGAAGTTTTCTAGTGGAGTTTTTTGGATCTTCTAAATATAGGATCGTGCCATCAGCAAATAGTGTTAGCTTGAGTTCTTCTTTTCCCATTTGTATCCCTTTAATTTCTTTGATCTGTCTTATTGCTCTGGTAAGTGTTTCAAGGATGATGTTGAATAGAAGTGATGAAAGAGGGCATCCCTGTCTTGTTCCAATTTTTAGAGGGAATGCTTTCAGCTTTTCTCCATTAAGAATGATGTTGACCATGGGCTTAGCATAGATAGCCTTTACACTGTTAAGGTATGTTCCTACTATTCCTATTTTTTCTAATGTTTTAAGCATGAAGGGGTGCTGTATTTTATCAAACACTTTCTCATCATCTATTGAAATAATCATGTGATTCTTAACTTTAAGTCTATTGATGTGATGAATTACCTTTAATGATTTTGAACCTACCTTGCATCCCTGGGATAAACCCCACTTGATCATGGTGCACTATCATTTTAATATATTTTTGTATGTGATTTGCCAGTATTTTGTTAAGGATTTTGACATCTATGTTCATCAGGGATATTGGTCTAAAGTTTTCTTTCCTTGATGTGTCTTTGTCTGGTTTTGGTATCAGAGTAATACTAGCCTCATAGAATGAATTCGGAAGGGTTCCTGGAATTCTTTGAGGGGTATTGGTATCAGTTCTTCTTTAAAGGTCTTGTTGAATTCAGCTGAGAATCCATCTGGTCCTGAGCTTTTCTTGTTTGGTAGGCTTTTGATGACTTCTTCTATTTCCGTGCTTGAAATTGATCTGTTTAGATTGTGTACCCCTCCCTGATTCAGTTTGGGAGAATCATATGTCTCTAAAAATTTGTCAATGTCTTCAATATTTTCTATTTTGTTGGGGTATAGATTTTCAAAGTAGCATTTAATTATGTTATGTATTTCAGTGATGTCGTAGTGATCTTTCCTTTTTCATCACAAATTCTAGTAATTTGAGTTTTTTCTCTTCTCTTCATTAGCCTGGCTAGGGGTTTATCTATTCCGTTTACTTTTTCAATGAACCAATATTTTGTTTTGTCAATATCTCTCACCCTGCAACAACTCAACTCAAAATGGATCAAAGACATAGGAATTATAGACCATAGACCCTGCACCATATAGAAGACAAAGTAGGCCCAAATCTTCATCATGTTGGCTTAGGATCAGACTTCCTCAAAAATACTCCCAAAGTACAATAAATCAAAGCAAGAATCAATAAATAGGAATGGACTCAAATTAAAAAGCTTTTTCTCAGCAAAGAATTCAATCAAGAATGTGAAGAGAGAGCCCACAGAGTGGGAGAAAATCTTTTCTGCACACACTTCAGATAGAGCACTTATGTCCAAAATTTATAAAGAACTTACAAAACTTTACACGAAAAATACAAAGAACCCAATCAATAAATGGGCCAACGAACTGGAAAGACACTTTACAGAAGAAGACACACAGGCAATTAATACATATATGAAAACATGTTCAAATCTCTAGTAATTAGAGAAATGTGAATTAAAGCAACTCTAAGATTTCATCTTACTCCAAATAGAATGACTATTATCAAGAACACAAACAATAATAGATGTTTGCATGGATGTGTGGAAAAAGGCACACTTTTACATTGCTGGTGAGTTGCAAATTGGTACAGCCACTCTCGAAAGCAGTATGGAGAATCCTCAGAAAACTTGGAACGGACCCAACTTTTGACCCAGTTATCCCAATCCTTGGTTTATACTTAAAGGACTTAAAATCATCAAACTACAGCAACATAGCCACATCAATGTTTATAGCAGCTCAGTTTATAATAGCTAGATTGTGGAACCAACCTAGATGCCCTTCAACAGATGAATGGATAAAGAAACTGGTATATATACACAATGAAATACTATTCAGCCATAAAGAAGAATAAAATTGTGGCATGTGCAAATAAGTGGATGGAATTGGAAAATATTATGCTAATTGAAATAAGACAAGCCCAAAAAACCAATGGCTGAATGTTTTTTCTGATAAGTGGAGAATGATATATAATGGGAGTGGGAGGTGGGGAGCGAGAGAAGTATGGGAGAACTTTAGATTATGTAGAAGGAAATGAGAAGGAAGGGGGTATGAAAAATGGTGGAATGAGACAGACATCATTACCCTATGTACATGTATGATTACATGAATGGTATGAATTTACATCATGTACAACCATAGAAATGAAATGATGTATCCCATTTGTGTGCAATGAGTCAAAATGCAGTCTGTAAAAAATTAAAAGATAAATAAAAAAAATAAAATAATTACAGGGTTAAAAAAAAGTAAAACAAAAAGATTTAGAATGTACATTTTACATATTAAGAAATGTGTATACAATTATTCCCAAATATCTTAATGATTGGATTTCTATTTCATTCAAGTTTTTTGTGACTTTCATATTGTTGTCACTTTTGTGAAACTCCAACTATTTCACACAAAATTTCACTCTTTATGAATTGTAATTTAAAAATTAAAGAATTTATCTGCTAAATTAATGACATTAAAATAGAGAATTTTGAGTAATAAAAATCTTAATAACATGCTTTAAAATAATTTCAGATCATGAGATATTCAGTGATCAGGTTAATTCTCATCCTGGTGAAGATGCTTTCTACATGTTTGACCTTAGATAAGTCCCTTATCCTCTCAGATTTCAGTTGGGTTAATAATATTTAGTTTACAACATGCTTGAAACATTCAGATGAAATCAAAACCTTAGAAAATGACTCAATCTTGTTTGGAGTTTAAAAATGCTATTTCCTAACAATTCATTACAGTTGATATTATTTGAAAAATATGTAGACCAAAATTATACAGGACAGGAAATCAATAATTTCCTGTAGCCATTTGTAATTCCTTTATTGAATCATTCAACTCATTAGTATTTATTGAGAAACATCTCTGTGCTGGGCTTTAGGTCAGTTGAAATAAAAGGATATTAGGAATCACACACATTTGGTATTTCCACAACCTGATAGTTAATTATTTTTAACTTAGTTTCCTTTTTCATGAAACAAGGATTTTAATAAGCTGAAGCATTCCTTTTTTCAAAGGTCCATATTGTTCAACTAATAACAATAATAAGAAAAGCTGAATGTGTACAGACAACCTGGGATAAACTTCACTGCAGAAATTTTTAACAAGAATGTTTCAACTGTGCTACAAAAGAATTGATGGATCAGACTCACATTGGGTTGAAATGCAACTCTCTCTTCTGTGACTTTTGTACTCTTGAGTCAGTTAATTTTCTTTAATTATCAGGTGAAAATAAAAAATCAATATATGCAATAGCCTTGGGTAATGAATAAAAATAAGCACTCCATAAGTAATACCTATTATGATGATTGCCTTAGTCTGTTTTTGTGCTGCTATAACATACTGTGTCATTTATAATGAAGAGAAAAGCATAGGCTCACTCACAGTTCTGGAGGCTGGGAAATCCAAAATCGATGGGCTATCAACTGCTGAGGGCTTCTTGTTATACCATCATATGACAGAAGGCAAGGAAAAAAAAAAAAAGGAGACACAAAAAGAGGGACAGAGACAGAGAGAGCAGGTGGGGCCCTTTATAATGGTACCAATCAGTCCCTGAAGGTTGAGCTGTCATATCCTAATCAGAAAGTGTTTCATGTCTTAACATTTTTATAATGACAATTAAATTTCAGCATGAGTTTTGGAGAGAATATGTATTCAAACCACAGGAAGATGATGCTGACAATGACGCTGATTGTGGAAGAAAGATATGGATCTTGTGGAATCACAATTTCATATTCTCCAGGACAATTTTTTAGGATAAAATTTTTTAGGTGAAATCTCTTTACCATTAATATTTATCCCAAATACTAAACATTGAGGGAAAATACCTGCTCTGACCAATGGTGAATTAGGTTGTGACCTATTCATTATATGATATTGATGAGCTTTTCATTCATATGCTCAGTCTTTGTGTCGTACTCACCTGGAATGAAAAACGACCATGATCATTGTGGAAACTAATCAAGTCACTTAGGAAATCCAATTAAAAGACTCTAGCTTCTTGGAAAGAATATCAAATTTACCCCATGCATTCTTCAAACGTCCTACAGATCTATTCAAATGTATTTGTTCAATTATAATAACATGGATTAGGGACAAAAAAAATGTATGTGTATGTGTGCTTATCACTGATAGCTGGCCTGGATCATTTGAGTGTAACCCTCTTCTTTTGATTACTTAGAGATGTTCTTATATACCTTTAGCCAAGGTAGAGGCCTAATGTTCTTGTGCCTGAATATTCTTTGAATATATTTATCACTATCTCCATAGGTGTTAAATTTAAATAGTCCAGACAATTATAAGAAGGCATATTGCACAGAAAAAAATATTTAAATATTGTCCTTTATTAAAATCATACTACTACTAAACTGAAACAGACTGATGTTTAAGTCCACTCAGAGTCAGTGTTTTTAATGTGTTTTTTTTTTTTTTTCTGATTGTATTTATGACAGCAGATTGTCAATTTGGGATATTTATACTACATTTTACTTTTCTATGTTAAGACAGTTTGGGCTAAAGCATTATAGCATAGTGCTAAGAATAGTGTAACTGAATTGAAGGAAAACATACTAAAGTAAAATTTTTCCTTCCAACATAGCAACACTTTTAGAGAAATGGATTTTGGATGGAAAATTTAGAGAAATGGATTTTGGATGGAAAAATGAGATTGCATTTGACACTAACACAAGAAGGTTGAAATGGAGAGGGAAATTTCACAACCTTATAGGCTTGGTATCTGTGTGTGTGTGTGTGTGTGTGTGTGTGTGTTATGATTCACATTGGTTTGTTACACAATTCTTCAAAATATTCAAAGCCAACTCATTTTTATTACATATTTGATATAACATGTGAGCATGTTTTGATGTTTTTCAGATGACTAAACTAAAGCTCAGAAAGCAATGGCTGATTGCTGTATATGTACTTAATTTGCTCTGGCCTTCTTTCTTGTCATCTATTCCTATTTGTATTGCATACTTTCTTAGCTACATTTATGGAGAACTTTAGTTTCTAATATATTTCAGAATATGTTAATATATTAACAAATAAATGTATCATATATTTCTATATGCACCTGTATTTAATTTATTGCGATAGAGTTGGAGGTAGGGTACATCTTATTTATTTTTACTCATTGAATTAGAAGTTTTCTGTGGTACAGAATATATTTTCGAAATAAATAGAAATCTACATTTCTAGATGAATAAAGGAATAATGAAAAATCCCTAACTCTTTTCATAGTAGCTATGAGATTAGACTCCATAATATTAACTTAATAAATATTTTGCTTAAGCACTAATGAATCAATACATATACATGTCTATGTCGGGGAGGCATTGTAACTGCCACCAGGATATAACAAAGGAAGTGAAGAGAAGAGGTTAGAACTTATGTTGGAAGATTAAAAAAAGCAAACATTTTTAAAGGGGACAATGGTCTGAAGGAAGCTCAACAATGGAAAAATTCAGGATCTATTCAAAGGAATGCTGCAAATCTGAATGGGACCAGTGAGAGAGGTAAGATGAGATCCAAGCATGGTTTTGAATGGTCATTAATCCAAGTTAAAGCACCTAGACTTTATTTTCTCATAATGAAGAATCATTAGAGGGAAGGAAATGGCCACCTGAAAGCAGTGCTGAAAATACCTGCCTTGTGCAGGGACATTAATTGGTAGAAATTCCCAGTTGTGACTCCAGTTGTATGCTGTTATAAAGTAATAGATGAGAAGAAGCTGACCTGGAGAATTGAAATAGATGTAGGCATGTTTGTCTCCTTATATGCACATGTGTCTGTTATTGAGCTGATACATTTTCAAAGTCACATTATTTCCTGGACTTATGCCAATCAATCAGCAGCATGTTCTTCTATTCCAATTTCTTAAATGTGTGGTTATTCTTCAGGGAAAAAAATCTGCACTAAATAATTTATAGATATGGATAATGAAGCAATTTTGAATCTTGGAGCAACTTATGAAGTAAGACACCATTTCCCCCTGAATTTCAGTGATATAATTTTTAATAAGAAAAAAAAGTTTTGATTTCATTCCTAGATGATGGGAGTTAGCATAGAATATCAACCAATTAACAGATCTCTATATATCTCTAGGTCTGTTGAGAAAAGACATGAGTTTTATAGTCAGAGAAATTGGGTTTGAATCCAAGATTCAAGCATGTTACTCCACCTTGCTAAGAAATGGGATCCTCCATCACCAGTATGCATGATAATAGTAGTAATATATAAGTGTGCTTCACACTATAGTCATAACATAATTGTATTCTGCAGAAGGACTGGATGATAGTAAATGTGCAGTTTAAAAGAAGCAAATATTATTAGTAAACTTAGTATGATGTATGTTCTAGTCACATTTTATCATCAACTACATGATACTATATCTAAATTCTTAAGTGCTAGTTAAGAGTGCCTCCAACATCATATGCATAGCCTTAGGGACATCTTGTTGGAAAAGGACTTCCTAGCAATATAAGTTACATGTATGGAAGCATGAGTACTGGCAAAATTTTGAGTCTATCAGTGTCATATTCTGGTCCTGATATTTTACTATAGTTTTGAAAGATGATACCATTGGGGAAAAATTAAATGACCCAACACAGGACTACTTTCTTACTTCTTACCACCGCATGTGAAATTACAATGATTTCAAAATAAAAACTTTAATTTATAAAATTTTTAAAAAGACATGTAGAAAGAGTTAGAAGTGGTTCAATAGCATTAAATCCTGGGGAAACTAAAAAGGGATTAGAGTGTTGTGAGAAAATCAGAGATTCTTATCTTCCCATTAAGAAATTTTCATCTTATGCTATGTACACTGAGGAACAACTGGGGCAAGGAAGGGAAAACAAGAGGAATAGGAATAGCAGAAAAGTATTTTTAAAAACTTTGGGAGAAATGGTAAAAAATGGAACAAAATATTAAACACATTATTATATTTTTATATTGAAAAAAGGAACAATGTTATGTGAATATATAAAAAAGTAAGAAAGGAACTATCTAGGGGGGCCTTAGATGTGTAAGAGACACAAAATAGGGAACCTTAGTTATGCTCATAATTCTAGACTGAGCTATAGTGACACAGCCATGACTTGTTAAAAACTATTTTTATTCCAAGACCTGGACCATGTGTTTTATATTAATTTTCTCATGAACAGTTAATAAAAATCCAGTTTTAATTTTTGCTTAAAATCAGTCATTGAATGTCTCAAAGAAGTCCCAAACCTAACAGGGACATACCTAATTTTAGTTTTCTTGTCTCTCCACTGTTGGGCCAACCATAGCTGATACACTGCTTTAGTATAAGCTAATAAATGATGACCTTTCTGGAAAAGTTCATCTATAGAAAACTATCTCAGGGAGCAGACCAAGTGCTGGGTTGAGTGCCCACTCAGTTTCTTGTTCCAGCAGTTTTGTGTAGTACAAAAAGCACAACCATATCTGTCATCTCTGTGATTTCTTCATCTGAGAAAAATGTCCAGAACAATGACATAATTCCTCATGAGAGAAATCAATGCTCCTGTTTTCTCTTGAATTTTCCTTCCTGTCTCTCATCATGCTTAAATCACCAAGAACAGATTTTTATTTCTCCCATAATGTTTCTGGAAGGTCACTTCAACATCCTTACCACCATGTCCCTAGTGAAACCACTATGGTTCACTTTGCAATTAGTAGTTTTCTTATTGGTCTCCCTGTGTTTCTGTTGCCCTACCTCCCTGAGGAGAATAATAATGCTAACCTAAAATAAATACAGATAGAGAAATGTATTTACATTCCTCCAAATAAAGATAATATTTATGATGAGGAACAATTGAAACAAAAGAAAATAATTGCCAACTCATTGATGAAGTAGGCCAAAATTTCACTCAAAGAATATAAATTGTAGACAAGCTTTTAACAAGGGTCATTATTATTAGAAGATGTATTTTTAAAATAAATAAAATAGTATTAATGATTAATATTATGGGAGTTGTCAAACACTTTTAAGAGAAATCAGTTTAAAATTTAAAAAAAAAAAACTTGTTAAACTGTGGAGATTCTTTAGACAAACAGAGGAAAAATAATGGCCAAATGATCATAATGAAATTTATACATATGCATAAGAATTGTTTAAAAATAGCACCCACATTTTAGAAATAAATGTAAAATAACATAAGTGGCTTGAGATGTATATGACCCAATAAACCTATTCTGCATGATTTTAGCCTATCGGTATTTCTGGAAAAATGTCTGTGCAAATAGATACCATAAATAATTATGTTTTAATAATGTTGAAATAAATATTCATCAGAGATATTATGATTGTATATGTTCTGTTATATCAACACTACACATAGAATTTATTCATCAAAACTTAAATTAAAATGCATAATAAAATGAACAAAAATTAGGAACACAAATGCATAAACACACACACTAGATCATTACTTAATATTTTAAGCTAACGGTCTGGCATGGTGGCAAATGCTTGTAATTCCAGTAGCTCAGGAGGCTGAGGCAGGAGGATTGTGAGTTCAAAACCAGACTCAGCAATTTATAGAGGCCCTAAGCAAATCAGCAACATTCTTTCTCTAAATAAAATATAAAAAAAGGCTGGGAGTATGGTTTAGTATTTACACATTCCTGGATTCAATCCCTAGAACCGTAAAGAAATGAAAAAAAATTAAGATGATAGAGTCATGAAAGAACACAAATATATCTGACATATGGCATCGTATTTATTAAATTATTATCATAAATCATGATAATATTTATTTTATTTTTGGTGAAGCTGGGGATCAAATCAAGGGCCTCATACAAAGGAGAAAAGCCCTCTATCACTGAAGTACATCTTTACCACTGTAATTATCTTTAAAATTTGTTACATGAAAATATAAATATTTGTTTTATTTAACTGGATAAGTTAAATTTTAAAATATACAGAAAAATTTGCCATTTCATTGACCCAGTCACATAGTAGATATTTTTAAAGTTTTGTGAAAAATTCTTTCCTTTTTCTGTTTCATATTCAATCTCTATCATCAAAAAATGGTGTTTGAGTATTCACAAGCAATTCTCAGTTTTTGACTAACAGGTTTTTCTCCCTAACAAGAAATTCACTTTCTTCAATTCTACATTTAAAGTTACCTTTTAAGATAAATTCACTCTGAGAAAAGACACTTTTCCTACTTACAGAATTTGGATGCTTGCATCTGTGTCAACTACAGCAGCACTACTACAGGCTGCAGGCATCTTCTCATCTGGCACTCTCGATAAAGGAGAAGCTTCTCTCTAGTGTGTGATGTTCTCAGGAGAGAGGTTTACAACATAAGAGGTTTAAAAAAATCGCACAGTGCATCTCACAGTCTTTACTCAAAACCGGCATGCTGTCGCTTTTAACCATATTCCATTGCACAGAGAGAGTCACATTCAAGTCCAACATCCATCGACATGGAGGGGAGTTGCATACATTTCACAAGGAGGGTGGGATGGAGCAGACTGAGCATTTGCTACTCAATAATAAAGTGGATCAAAACATCAATATTTTTTCCAGCCTGTGTTTTTCCACCCCTAGGCTTTGGCATGAGCCTGGAATGTTTTTCTTTCAGCTCTTTAAAATCCTCTTGTAAGACTACTTTCCATCTAATGGTTGGATTCCTTTCAGTTTTTGTCTTCACTAATTTGTTTTCAGTCATTGAAAAGAGAGAGAAGTGACAAGTGAGGATCCTGACACATGGTTCTGTATCAGTAGCAATGGCCAAACAGCATAGAGTCAAATTTAATATTTAAAACTTCTTTTCTACATTAATGCTAAACATTCTATAAGTGGTTTCTATTTATATTTCTTGTTCTAATAGTAATTAATTACTCATTAAATGACAAGAATAAGCAAGATAAGATCATTCTAAAAATACAAATATATTTTAAAGTTAGAAATTCAATTTGTAAAATTAACCAACAATTGAATATTAGAAGTAATAGGAAAATCTTGTGTGTAAATAAAGCATTGGAAAATAAAACCTTTGCATTCTTATTGTAAATTATGATTTTCAACTGGAAATGAAAGTGAATGCATCAATCCAAGGAAAGGTATTTAGTAAGAATGTATAAAGAGCAACATATTAATCACAAAATATTTACATGCTTATAACAGATAATACCAGGATCTCTAGTATTTCACATGGCAAAGGATCAAATTCCAAAGAAGTAAGGTAAGAAAATAGCAGTGATGATTGTCATAGAAAACAAAAAATCAAATGTTGACTAAATGGAAGAATTTATATGCAATTGCACTATGGTGACCCAATTAAAGATAATTCACAATTGCTTACATTCTTAGATAAAAGTGATGGATATGAAATGTAACTTCAAAATTCATACAGTGAACAACAGCTATAGGAATTTAGGTGAGAAAAATTTTTTTAACTGTGTGAAGTATTGATCGAAAAACAATATCGAAAAGTATTAAAACTTACTAAGGAATATTTTGAAGTCCATAAATATATCACATTTTATTTTAATTTAGTAATTGAAAGCAATACCAATAAAATTTTAAGCATCTAAGAAAATACATGAAAATTAAAATGCTTAGTTTTAAAATCCTGTAGAAGAATGATAAGCAAAATTCTCTAAGCATACACTGAAATAGAGAAAATCTGAATGGATTGCCTTAACATATTTAAGGAACAAAATTATTCTGGGATGGTTGCTTATTCATATAGGGAAAATATGCTCTTCTTTTTTACATAGAAAATAATCGAATGAGTTTATAAATATAAAATAACAACCTGCCAGTGGTTAAGATTTTAGCTAGTGGTAGAAGGTTTGTCTAGCACTTCCCAGGCTCAGGGTTCAATTCCCAGCACTTAGTAAACAACAACAACAAACACTCAAACAAACAAAATAGCTAGGACATTTTAGAAAAACTAGAGAAAAAATATTCAAGTTATTTGGAAAGGGTAAGACTTTTAATAAACTGTGCACAAAAATGAAAATGAGAAAGGGAAAGACTAATACAGTTGAAAAAAAAACTCAAAAACATTCTATATAATTGATACATTTTGAAAAGTGACATCACAAGCTGCAGGATGGTAAAATATAATTGCACTTTATTTGACTAATAAAATACTATTCTACAAAACATACAAAAAATTCTCATAGAGCAAAAGAACAAATGAAAGTGAAGAAGGAGGAAGTCAGAAAAGGAGAGACAGAGGAAGGGAGGAACAGAAGGTGAAAGGAAAGACCTAACTGAAAAATCACATGAAGTTGTTTTGAATGAAAATCCGTGTTACCAATGATTTTGTAAAATGACATAGTATTTCATACTTGTCATTTAGAAAAATAAATAAATATAAAAATAGGATAACGTCAAGCACTCTACCAACTGAGCTATACCTCCAGCCCCTTGTGTATGTTTTGATGGATGTAAATTGGCTGTACCAATGTAGTATAAGTTCCATGAAGTCAGAGACAGTTTGTCTTTTCTTCACAGTTATTTGCTATGAACCACAACAAGGGTCAGCACATAATAAGTACTTGATACATAATTACCAAATAATAAATGTAAGCAATTTGGAAATATGTAGTAAAATTAAAGTTACACATTTTTTATTCAGCAATGCAAAACTTAATTCTTTTTCTTTTTTTTTTTTTTAAAGGAACCATGTCTTTATTTTGACTCAATAGGTGGCCGCCTAGTGGCAGAAACGTGCTTCCATCTGCCTGGGAGAGGGAAGGCAAATGTCCAGCCCCACAGGATCTGTAGGGCTTAGACGCTTAGGATGCACTTCAGGAAGGCCTCACAGTTAATGCAGCCATTACTGTCCTCATGTCCTGCCAGAACAGTCCCCACCTCCTCCTCAGTCACCTTCTCTCCCAGGGTGGTGAGGACATGTCTGAGCTCTGCACCCATGACTGCCATTTCCCTCCTTTTCAAACACCAGAAACCACTCCAAGTAGTCCTCATATGTGCCTTGGTCCCGGTTCTTGGCCACTGCCTGGAGCATGGGCAGGAACGTCTCAAAGTCCACTCTCCTGGTCTTCAGCTCTTCACCCTTGGGGCTCCCCAGGAACTTGAGCACCTCGGTGTTGGTCGGGTTCTGACCCAGGGCCTCATTACATCCCCACACTGGCTGTACAGGATCTTCCCGTCGCCTACTCCGTCAAACAGCTCAAAGGCCTCCTTGAATCCTCCAGCTGGTCCTTGTTAAACTCAATCAACACTTTGGAGAGATCGACAGGAGGCTCCTGGGTTTTCACAGACGCCTGGGGAACAGCGGGCTCAGCCTTGGTCTTGGCTGGAGGGCCCCCTGCTGCTGGTTTGGCAGCAGGTTTGGAGATGGAGGGCCCTGCAGGTTTCTTCACTGGAACATCCTTCTTGGAAGGCATGATGTCCGGTGACCAAAGGGTAGAGTGCTGATGGGGGCACCCATCTCCTGCGGGGTCCGGGTAAGGGGCGGCCCTAAGTGAATTCTTGAGGGACAGTCATATATCCAAGGAGATAATGACCATCGCCTGCTTTGTAAAGTTGATATACTGGAAAAATACGAAAGTTAATAACAGAAGAAAGCAATTAACGCATCATTCTTAATGTTGTCTACTTCTGGCAAAAGAGAAAAGATCTTGGGTATAAGAGGAATATAAAGTTGTTTTGAATTGTATCTATAATTTATCCCATAAACGTTCCAAAGGAATTATGACAGATACTAACTTGAGACTAAACTTAGTGGTGGGGACATTTGTTATCATTGCAACATTTTCTATGCTTTGGTTTTTAGTTGTAATATAATTTTAAAGATGAGAAGTCATACTGGATCAGTAACCTTGAGACACTACGTTATAGCCCCTGCTCTGCACTGCTGTGGAGCCTCTGAGTTAATTTAAATCCAAAATTAGCACTACAAAATAATTATTAATATAGTTTGATTTTTTTTACAGTGCAAAATAGTGGATGATTTTAATTCTTCTTCATGATTCTCCATGCACAGAAGGAGTTTTTTTCTTGTCTACTTTTCTTCATTGCTCAGCTAATCAGCAATTATTTTTTTACTTTTACATAATATATACCTTTGCATTTGTTCTTTTTTTTTTTCATTTTTTTCTTAATTGCACTTTATTTAATAAGATAGCAAATGAATTGCTGGATATTGACAAATAATTAATATTTATCTTTGCAAGAGTTATAATATATGTTGGGGAGTAAAGGAAAATGAGTACAAGTCTTATTTTCTTAAGTGACCATTTAACTGAGGTCTCTTGATAAGACAAAGACCTTCCAAGATCTCAAAATCATGCCTGCAAAGTATGAGGTAGCTGCTCAATAAAAATTATTGAGTTTATAATAAAATGAATGAATGATTGGTCAGTCCACCAAGATGTTAGAATAATTGTAATTTTCACAGTTCAAACTTAAATATTATTGTGCAATTATGCAATATTTGAACTTATTTTTCATTATCCTATCAGGTAATCAAGTGCACTCTCTACCTAAGAGTATTGAGTATCACCACTAATAATGTTTGCTTAGAAAGTTCATCACAGCAACAGTGACAACTAAGTATGTTGAAATGTATCAAAAAACTAAACTTGTTTGGTTCTATTTAAAAGGTTACTTTCCTCCCAGAAAGACACCATGGCTTAAAATGGCATCCTAATGAGGCAGACATTATCAGAGACTGCAATCATTCAATCCTAAGCTGTTTACCAAGTCAATTTAGCTCTTAATGTTCATACATGTCCAAGTCTTGCAGAAAGGAGTAAGAATGGCTTCTCAATTCTTACATCTTGTCTCCTGTCTAATCAAAGCATTTTCTGATTCAAATTGCATTAAGTGGTGCACATCAGATGAGTTCATCTAGTCCTTGAATGAGGAAAGCATCCCACTGAGGGCTGAGCTGAGGAATCACTTAAAGCTTTTAACTATCAAGCTGTTTTCAACCTATTTATTTTCCATGACATCAATTATCTTTTTCACAAGACTGATTTCTCAATGGTAGCTTCTCCTGGTGAGGTGCATAAAAGAGGAAAAAATGATCTTCCTTCTCAGTTTCATGAATCTCGATAGTTTACCCCATCACATTCCCAACGATCCTACCTAAATTTACTGACAAATAATATCACAACATGTAATACTCTAATCTAGAAAGAAGTACTTTGAAGTTTTGCTTGCTTTATAAATTAAAACCTCAGGGCTTACACAGGGAGACATAGACAAAGACAAATATCACATTACACTATAATACTTTACTGCCCATTTTGAGCACTATTGTTAATTTCACTATTAGAAAATCAAATTCTTATGATCTTTTAGAAAATTGAACCATTTCTTTCTTTCTTCTTCTTCTTCTTCTTCTTGTTTTTCTAATGCTGGGAATAGAACCCAGATCCTGGCACATAGCTCTGTACTGAGCTACATACAGTCCTGGTCCCTGGACCATTGACCATTTCTTAATATACACTTTTTTTTTTTTTTTTTTCTTAATTGATTGAAGTAACATTGAAAAACCTAAGACAATTAACTATTTCTGGGAATTTATTAAGGATTGGATATACAGTAAAGAAAAATACAGTTCTATTTTAATTTGGAATCTGAAATTCACAAACACTAGGCCAGAGGATTTTCAAATAGCCAAAATTCTATACTGCATGTCTCATGTCATAATTTTTTTATTTAAAGAAAAACGTTACTTTTGCATTCTGGACAACCTTAAAATTATTAATTTTTTTTATGGTAAATCAAATCTTTCATCCCAGTAATTATAGTACCAGTCTCACAAAATTATATTTATACTACTTTATATTATTTTTAAGGAACGAGTTATTCCCTCTTGTGAATGTGTAATCTTCATGGTGAAATTGAACAATGGCTTCTACCTGGGTCTGGGGCTGAGACAAAGTATGTAATCAGTCATGCATCATGAGCAATAGAGAAGCTCAGAGGGTTATTCTGCCAGAAAAATGAATAAAGTTAATGCCTAAGAGAAAAAAATTTAGAAACATTGGCACCCGATGTCTTATTAGTGTTCACAAAAATTCACACTCCACATCAACACAATTCCTACAAGGGAAAGATCAGTGGTTAAAGTGCAAACAACATCCTTGTGTGGAGGGGATTCATTGACAGACATTCATTGACAACTTTTTTAACCCTTTGTGGCAAAGAAGATTTGACCCAGGGATGCTCTCAACTGAGTTACATCCCCCGCTCTTTTTATTTTATTATTATTTTTTCTATTTTGAGATAGGATCTCACTATGTGCCAAGACTGACCTTGAACTGGTGTTCCTCCTACCTCAGATTCCTGAGTTGCTGTGATTGTAACCATTGACTGTTTTCAGGTAACAGATTCTAAGGACTTGATGGGAAAGCAGGTTGTCATCTTCAGGAAAACTACATATAAGAAGAAGAAATGGGTAATATATTTATTACTATATCAATATATGATAAGGAATTTATAAAGAAGTTTCTAACTATTTAAAAAAGGAATATAACCTACTGGCTCATATTAGGAGATAATGAGAAAAATGTGAAAGAAGGAAATGTATCTCAAAGGCAAAGAATATTGTCATTATCTTATTATGTGGTATCTGGATATATTTTAATTGGTGGAATGTGATTATATCAAACATTTATACATGGAAATGTAGCTCATTATTAATCAATTTCTCATTATTAAAATTAAACCTGAAAACACTGTCCTTTCCCCATTGCATTGTCTTAACAGCTTTGTTGAAATTCATTTGGACACATGTATGGGGATTGATTTCCTAGCTCCTTTCTTGGTTGCACTGGTCTATATATCTGTATTACATGACAGTACGGTGCTGTTTATGACATGATAGCACACGAAAATTAGGATGTATGAAACTTCCCTATTTGTCCTTTTTCAACATTTTTTGGCAATTGGAGGTCTCATGAGATTTCTTATGAATTTCAGGATAGTTTTCTCTATTTTTCCAAAAGGAACCACTTCTGACAAAAACTGAATATCCACTTGCAAAAGAATTAGATCCTTACCTAATATCGTATGCAAAAATGAACTGAAAATTAAAGCATGACCTAAATATAAGACCAAAATGACGCCGTCCAGCAGAGTCAATTTGGCGCAGGAAACAAACGAGTAGCGAGGCTCTTGAATTTGGAAGGGTTTATTGTTGATTCAGGAAACCCGGGAACCAACTGGTGCTGTAGGATAGCCGGCTTATATGCCCTCCAGGAGGTGAAGGGTAGGGCTGATGCCAATTATGCAAAGATTAGGCAAGGAGCTAGCTGTCCAATCACAATAAAGGTCAAAATGAGCAGGCAGGATCAGGAGCACTCAGGAACACCTGTGCACGCATTGTGTGCGTGGACTTAATTGAATATGGCCAATGACAAATCACCTGGGTGTGCTTATGTTAATCAACCTCCTCACTGCCAATGTGATCAAAATAACCTCTGACTGGCTGCCAGGCGCCATCTTGGCTTAGTCCGCGTGGCATAGCCCCCAACACCAAAACAAAAAAATTCTTAGAAGAAAACAGGCCAAAATGTCAAAACATTACATGTGATAATGATTTCTTGGATATAGCATAAAAAACATAGACAACAAATTAAAAAATAAATAAACTAGACTATCAAAATTATTAATTCCATACATCAATGACCATTATCAAGAGTGAAAAGACAACTTACATGTGTGAGAAAGTATTTGCTAACCACATATACCACATATCTGGTAAGAGATTAAAAACCAGAATATATTTAAAAAAAAAAAAAAAAAAAACACACCAGTGTGACAAAAAACAAACTTTATAAAAAAATGGGCAAAAGACTTGAATAGATATTCCTCCTAAGATAATATATAAATGTCCAATAAATACATGAAAGTTTTTAAACACCTCTTATCATTAGAGAAATACAACACAAAACCTCACTAAGATACCTACCACTTTGTACCCATTAAAATGGATATTACAAAATCTACTAAAACAAAACATAAAATAACCATTGATTTTCAGGACTTAAAAAAATCACCTCTTGTGGCCTGCTGTCAGGAAGGAAAAATGATGCAGTCACTGTGGTAAACAATATGTTGGGTACTCTAAAAATTAAACAGTCTTACCATGTATCTCAACAATTTCACCTCAGACATACACCCTAAAAAGTGAAAGTAGAGATTGAAACAGATATCACCACACATCTCTTCATATTACAACTATTCATAATAACCAAAGGAAAAATTTCACTGATGTCCACTGATGGAGAGAAACCAAAATGTAGTAGAATTATAATGGAATATTATTTGTCTAATAAAAAAATGGAATTTAATGCATGTTACAGTACAGATGAATATAGAGAAATTACACCTACAAAAAATAACTATATACACAAGAGTAGATATTGCACTGTTCTGTATAAATGAAATAGCTATGAAAATATAATTCACAGATATAAAAATTAGAACAGTAGTTAACAGGAGCTGAGGAAAGAGGAATGGAATATTGTTTTTAATGAATTAAAAGAATTGAAGTTTGGACTGATGGAAAGATCTAGAGAAAGATAATGGTGACCATGGATATAATGATGGTAAAACAATGAGAATATCCTTACTGCCACTGAAGAATAATGGTAAATTTTATGTTATGTATATTTTGACAATATTTTTAACATATGAATTGAGGTAGTTTCTGAGTTTCCTGAATTTAGAAATTCATTTCTCGAGTTTCCTCTCTTAAAGACCTGTTTACATTTGTTTAGTTCACAGAAATAATTTTATAAATGGTTCATTTGCAACACACTTCTAAGTGACTTTTAAAAGATAACTAATGCAACATGAGGAAATAGGTGTTATTTTCTTAGGTGCAGTTACATTTTCTATTAATCTCTCCTGAAAGAGTAAAGATTGTCTTTAATGGCTGCCCTCACTATATCACTACAAAAATCCACAAACAAATTCTTGGGCAGATGTACAGACATTTTACAAATGGAAAGAGAAGCACATTTTCAAACACAATTGATTTTTCTCCAGCAGTAAACATCAATAGCTGTATTTAGAACTACTTATATAAAATAAAACTTCATACTTGAAAAGTTTGATCTTTGCAAATGAATGACTAAAATATTGCTAGACAAAGTGTCACTCTTATACAAATTCTGCTCAAATATAAGGAAATATGCAATTGTCTATCTTGTGATTTTTCTGAGTGCATCTAATGCTAAAAGAGAAAAACGTGTTTTAATAACATAATTCTATAATTTCCTAAAGTAGACTGAAATAAGTTATGAAAGATGTCAGGGATAGCTTATAATAGTTTCACATGATAGAAACATAGTCAAGTTATAAGTTTGAATAAATAATGAACTCTATACTGTATAATTTATACTACTGGATAATAAACAGAATTTATAGGAAAATTAATACAATGTGATTAGACAGAAATCAAGGTGATGATCTACACTTGAGATAAGACATGTCGAAAGATTGCACAATTTCGAATATTCACAGATGTCTAATTCAGTGTGATGCTTTCAAATCTCCATGCTGCATTTTTTTAGTACATTTTATATTGTCTGTACTATAATTCATAGCAATAAAGAACTTTCTGGTTGTCTAGCTTTTACAAAGAATGAAAAGTAACAAAAACTTAAAAAATAATTTTCAAATGCAAAATATACTATTATTTCATAGTTATTAACTATTTTCAATAATAGTTATGTGTTACAAAATTTTCAATGATCAGTTAAGGTCATCTGAGCATTCATCAGGATTGTTTGTTATGGCTTTTGTCATTGTTAGTGATAAATCTCTTATTGTTTTAGGGTGTTAAATAATTTTCTTCTTGTGTTCACTATTTTTACCTTGAAAATGTCAATGCTTATTTTTAGAAGACAGGGCCTGTGTTAGTTGACAAAAATGTGAAACTAACCTAAAACACTGGAACATGCTTTTATTAAATGTTGGGAATCTATATGTATAAAGATAAAATGATATTCAATATGTTGATTTACATAATCAACTGGGAGGAAAATATGATAATGCATATCTAGTATCTGATGACTTGTAGTTTTCATTCTATTATGAAATAGTATGACTATGACTAGCATCTTATGACTTATAGTTTTCATTCTATTATGAAATATCACTGAATAGTACTATTTAGTTATTGATTAAATCACAATACCTGTAAGAGAAGCACAATAGCCACTGTGAAAAACCAATAGGGTTTTTCCAGAACAAACAGATTGGAAAAATAAAGTTCAAACCACAAAGACATAATTAAAAGTTGTAAAGTGTGTGTATTGGAGAGGTGTATGATTTGTTTTCTTACTGGGATTTAAGTCCAATCATGAGGTTGAAAACAAATAGACCCAAAAAGAGCAGAAATAATAAGAAATTTATCTAAATACATGATACATCTAATAATGACCTTTAATGTTGAATAACAACAGCGTGACAATACACATCTTTTTAAGTAGGGTGGAAATCTCCATGAATTTGTATGCAAATCCACAGATGGCCTAGTCTTATGGATTTAAGGAAGATTTATTTTTCCCAAATTAAAAATGAATTTGTGGGTTTTAATAATGACTACAAAAGGAAGGCCATATCTACATTCCTACCTATATACAAACCACTCAAAGAAAATAGTTAAGATTAAAAATACTATGCAGTTTTGATTTGAGGGTAAATTTTGTAAATTTGAATATGAATAAGTTTCTTTGTTTATTTTTCAGCAGTCAAAGAGAAGAACTGGTTGAACTACAAGGCTTCTATTTTATTCTAAATTTGGATGGTTATAGAGGCAAACGTGAGCAAAAAAAAAAATTTAGTTTTATATTTTGTTATGTTTTAAATTAGTGTTTAAGTCAGCTTTTTCATTGCTATGACTAAGAGAATCTGACCAGAAACATTGTAGAGGAGTAAATGTTTATTTGAGGTGGTCTTTGGGGTCTTAGTCCATATAAGATTGGTTGTATTTTTGGAGCTCAAGGTGAGACAGAACATCATGGCCAAGTGTGTGGCAGACATAAACAGCTTACATGAGATCAAGAAGCAGAGAGAGTCCACTGACCAGATACAAATATATACATCAAATTCACATCTAATTCCCATCTCCTCCAGTCACACTATACCACTTCAGTTACCACTCAGTTAATTCCTATCAGGAGATTAATTCACTATTTGGGTTAAGACCCTTACAACACAATCATTTCTCCTCTGATCCTTCTTGCACTGTCTCACATTTGAGTTTTTAGGAACACCTCACATCCAAGTTGTAACATTTAGGAATGTGCAAAAATATTCACTCATGGTATTGATAATGTCAGAAAAGACTACTATGATTATAAAAGCTTTAACAAATGAATACCATAGAAAATTTCCAATTTGAATTAAGAACCTTGAACTATCTATCCTTAATTAACTGGTATAATTTGTCATATTTTTATGTACAGAATTTTAAAAATGTTTTAATATTTTAGGATAAGGAAATAAGATCTTTAATGAAATAAATCATTAAATATATGTATATATTTTAATTATCTAGGAAAATTAAAAAATGCATATAAATCTTTTTAATTTGAAAAATTCTTCTATTCATATCAAAACTGTAAAATAGATGAAATAACTTTGAAGATTACAATTTCCAGTTTCTCTAGAACCAATGACTTTCTTTATACTATATTCTAGCCCATTAATTCTGGCTTAAGTCATGCATAATCTTATTTAATTTAATATATTTGAAGTAAAAACTATCAGTTCAAATTTATTCCATTTATTTTACTATTTTTAATAGTTGAATACTGCAACGTGCATTGCTGAACCTTAGAAAATGGGTAATGGGGTATTAAGAAAAAGAAAGAAACAATTATAGAGAGAAAGTTAGGACCAGGTGGGACACTCTGATGGATGCACAGCGACCCAGAACATGTTTATTTTATAGGTTTGAAACATTCAAACAAATAACATTTTGATCATCAAACCTATAAAATAAACATGTTCTGGATTTGTGTGAATGTTTCTGTAAAGCAGACAGGACTGGAAGGCTCAGCACTTGGAGATATTGTAGTTATCTTGTTATGTCCAGAACACTTTATCCCTGGCACCTAGTGTTTGAGCTCAAGATCAAGACTGATATTATTCCCTACCTTTGCACACAGCTTCCTAAGGCAGGACATCACCACAGCAGCTGGGCAATCTTGACCTGCACCTTTGCACAGAAAGTTCCCAGAGCAAGCTCAGCCACAACACCAGGCAGTAAGAGACCATGATCCAAGTCACTACTCTCCACAGTTTTAGTATTTATTGAACCCTGTATGCTAATTTAAGCTTTAAGTATGTGATTATGTTTGCTTCATCTATTTTTCACAATAATATGAAGTATTCTTGTGTTCTATTGTGTAGGTTCACACTCACGTTACTTTCTTGTTTTTCATTAATATATATTTTAACTGTAACTTTTTATCTTCTTTAAAATGTTTTTCAAGAATTCTTTATGACCGTCTTTAGAATAGGGTTCATCTGAGGCAATACTTCTAGGTGCCTAGAAGATCTTTGAAAGATTTCCAAATCCTAATTTTTTTTTTCTTCTTGACTTCATATGAGTAGTGAATTTTAACTACAAAACTTTATCAGGATAAATATTTGAATTGTAGTAGGCCATTTTCTTCATTGAAAACCACAGTATCATGTATATGACCAATCCAAATAAACAACTTTCCCTCATCCACATCCTCCTCCCCTCCTCCCCTGGTACTGGGGATTAAAACCAGGGACACTTTGACCCTGAGCTACTTTCTCGGTCTCTCTAATTTGTAGATGCTGCCCTTGAATTTACAATCTTCTTGCTTCTACCTTCCAAGTAGCTGTGGTTGTAATCATGTGCCATGTGCCATCAGGCCTTACTCCAAATATATACATATATATATATATGTGTGTGTGTGTGTGTGTGTGTGTGTGTGTGTATACACACACACACATTTTTTAAAAATAAAATACCAATAGTTTATTCTCTTTTAGACTTACCTGAACTCAGGCCCTTCAGGTCCATCTTAGTCTGTAGTTTAGACCTTTGCTGTTTTAGTTACAAAAATGCCTATGTTAAGCCCCAAGATCTGTAAAGAAACTTAATGGTGCCACAGGAACAGTTCTATGCCCCCAAACTGGGAAGATATATGAGAACATTTTCTGCTTGATTGAATGCTCCAAAATCAAGACTTAATTTGGAAGAGTTTGCTCATTAAAAGAGAGACATTCTAAAGCACACTGGATGATCAAAGGGGGAATCACAGTAAAATACTAGCATCAGTGGTGGCAAATGCCTGTGATCCTAGCCACGGTGATCAGAGGTATCAGGTGCAGGAAGTTTGCAAGTTCAGGCCAGTCTGCACAACCTATAGAGATCCTGTCTTAAAAAGGAAAGAAAGAAAGGAGAAGAAGAAGAAGAATGAAGAAGAAGGAGAAGGAGAAGAAGAAGAAGAGGAGGAGGAGGAGGGGGAGGAGGGGGATGAGGAGGAAGGAAGGAAGGAAGGAAGGAAGGAAGGAAGGAAGGAAGGAAGGAAGGAAGGAAGGAAGGAAGGAAGGAACGAAGGAAGGAAGGAAGGGGGAGAAAAGTAAAGAAAACAGTTCAGTAGATTTGGGGAATGGTAAAGCAAAGAGATTAATTTTGGCTCATGGTTCTGGAGGTTCAAAATCAAGGAGCGGCATATGGTGTTTGGGATGTCCTTCTTCCTTGCAGGGCCTCATAGTGGTGCTGGACCTTGCCTGCAGAGAGACATGGAGCTTGGTTGTGCATTTGTGTCTTCTGGTCTCTGGACTTGTTCTGAAATCACTGGGATTCCACCCTGAGAGTTCTGCCCTGTTGAGCTTATCTAATTCTAATCATCTCTTAACAGTAAACACCATCCACCTATAAACACTGAACTCAGAGCATGTCTTCTCCTTCCTTATACTTTACATGGGAATTCAAGGTCAACACATGAAACCTTTGGGGATGAACTCAATCCATACGCAAAATGTCAAATGAATACACATGTTCAATAGCTTTTTTATGTGTTTGTTTATGATTATTGTTTTTATTTGACCTATCAGTTGGTAGAAAGGAATTAAATTCCAGGTAGTACCTCAGGACAGAATTTAATATTTCCAATTAAATCAGGGAATATGACTTAAGTTTTGAGGATCTCCATTGATATCCCACTGTGAATGGTCCATGCTTGTGCCTTACCTACTATCTATGAAGCCTTAAATAATTAACAACAAATTCAGAGGGTTTGGGAGACCTCAGGTGAAACCCAGCATCAGGTAACCTTTTCCTTCCTTAGTTACCCTTTTCACTCAGGTCTCTGGCATAAAAACATCTGACATTCTTATCAGATAACTGATGATTTTGAGAAAAATGTTTTATATTTTATCCAGAATATATAATTATTTTAGATAAAGAGCTAGTCTGGGTAATAAACTGAAATATTAGATATTAATGGGAATGGCTGTCCAGGTACATGTTTGTTTATATGTTTTAAGATTGAAGTTGTTTGCAATGAATTCATCAATGAAATTTTCAGTATTCTTTACAAGCTTATCATTTTGTATTCATTTTTGAAGCAATTTAAGACTTGCTATTAATGAACACAAATATATTCATATTCAAATAATAAAATAAATGTTGACAAAATATTCTCCAAATAAAAAGGAATCCAAAAGTATATGAATGCATGTGTGTACTCTCCATCAACTTGCCATGTTAAAACATGCGAATGCTCAGATTTGGAATATGCTTTACTTTTTGTATTAGTATCTGATTTAACCTTGATCCTTAGGAACAATGTATGCACATACACATATTTACATATATATATAAACACACTATATATATCCATAAATTCATATATGCATATATAATACATGCATACATATATATGTATGTATATACATACATATATATAATCCATATATACATATATAATTTTGTATATCTATTATATATATATTTTAAATAACAGAAGTCTGAAAATCTGCAGACCTGGGCTATGGTGAATTTTCTATCTTTATAATTTATATTTTTAATTGTTTCTTCTTAATTATACATTATAATAAAATTCCTTTTGTTATAATTATACAAAGATGGAATATATCTTATTCCTTCCAATTAGGGCCCCATTCTTAAGGATGTACATGATGGTGGGATTCACTATGGTGTATTCATAAAAGTGCATAGGAAAATTATTTGAGATTCATTTCACTGTCTTTCCTTTTCTTATCCCTCCTTGCTTCCCTTTATTTCCTTTTGTCTAATCTACTGTATACCTATTCTTCCTCTCCGACCCCTTGTAGTGGGTTAACTTCCACATATTAGTGAAAACAGTTGACCTTATGACTTTTGGGATTGTCTTATTTCACTTAGCCTGATAGTCTCCAGATTGCATTTACTTGCAAATGTCATAAAGTCATCTTCATTATGGATAAGTAATATACCATATCTTCTTTACCTATTCATCTGTTGAAGGGCACCTAGGTTGGTTCCATAACTTAGCTGTTGTGAATTGAGCTGCTTCAAATATTGATGTGTCTGCATCGCTGTAGTATTCTGACAAAATCCATAATTCTTCAACATGTGTTTCATTCTCTGAACCAAAGAATTTCTTCTGCTTCTATTTATACAAATTTTTTACAGGTATTTTTAATAAACTGGAGATAAAAAGTAATTTGAAAATGTTCCTCTAAAGTGTATGTATATCTTCTTCATGGGTGGGTAATGGGAAGTGACCAAATTCCTGTATGTTTACATTCTTACAAATCAGATACTGCTATGAAATTTCAATATTTGATCTATTAATTCATTCATATATTTATATATATATATACACACACACACAAAATATATATATCCATAAAATCCATATATACATACATATACATGCATACATATATATAATATGTATACCATATGTATATTAAATCCATCTTTATATGTACCTATAATATATTCATTCATATATATGATACGTTTTATTTATATATAGGATGAACTTTTTTATGTGAGATTTTTTCTTCAGATCCAGATTATCAATGTATCAGGAGCCTGCATGACTTATCACAGATGACTATATTTCACCATCAGTGTTTTCTTAGAAATCTCTGACTTCTTCGAAGTTGTCTGGCTCAGGGATTTATTAGCTTTCTAATAATGTCATAACAATTTCTAACATTCACCTAGTGGAAGCTATTCAGAAAAGATGCTTGCTGGGATGTGAACATTATGGCTTTTCCTAATGCACTCTCACATTTTCCACCCACATATTTTCTCTGTTTCATTTCAGAGATGAAACCGGAGCTATCGTCAAGAGTTCATAATTGAAGTGCCACTGTTATTCAGTGTTTATATTGTACCCCAAACAATGATCAAAGATTAACTGAAGGTCAAGGGACAATGGGTTAGAAAACAACCAAATACACACATGAAACTGGCAATTAAGGTTAGTAGCATCTAATAAGTGGGAAAACGCCTTCTCAGTGATGAAGTATCTACTACAACTGAATGTGAAAATCAAAGCATAGTGACAGAAATTAATTTGTTCATATCGTAAGCATTTATAGCAGACACAATATCAGGCAAGTTCATAGAGCTCAAAAGCTGCAAACACAAAAGACTTATTAAGGCCATCAAGATCATCTGGTGCTCAGTGAAATCTTGTGTAGAGAAAGAATGATGGATGGTTCTTATTCTTAGTCTTCTCTAGTTTGAAATATTTTGAAAAACAGGTATTTGCTTGTCCTTCTTTAATTTCACTATGGTCCCAAACTAACACATCACTTTCTTTACAAACATACCCAGTGTGTGCTTGTAGAAATCCAGAAAAAATACCTTTCTTCCTCAAACATAGCCAGTTTTGACTTTTGTGTGTTCACCTTTGAAAAGCTGGCTCACTGTGAAAATGGTATCCCTTGTATTTTCTGATAGCATTTCCTTCAGCTTCCTAAGTTATCATAGAAGCTATCATGTTCATGATGTATTTTCTCAACTTCCTCATTTTTAATAAATTTTAATCTTTTATTTTGAACTTAATTTTAATTTGAACTTAATTTCAGAAGTACTGAGAAATTGCAGAAATTGTAAATAAATTTATATACTTAAATATATATACTTTTCCCATTTTCTCAGTTGTATTAATAACTTTACCATAGCTCAAGGGAAATTAATATTGTTACACGCTGTTAATAAAACTGTAGACTTTAGTCAATGTTGTCATTTTTCCTATTATTATCTTTATGTTAAATGCTATAGTCATATATATGAGACTGGATTTCATAGAGGGAAGTGATATGAAAGGTATTTATAAAAATCTGTCTACCTTTGATATTTAAAGTCATAATTTTGGAAGAGATCAGTGCAAATACAAAATAATATATCAACATATCATTGGAGGTGCTCATCATTTAGAAATTGGGAAAATGAGGATTCACCAAAGATTTTGAAACTGAGTGAGAAATCTATTAAATATTGAAGTATTATTTAAAGTCAAATCAAAAAAGGTGTGTGTGTGTGTGTGTGTGTGTGTAGAGAGGGAGAGAAAGAGAATATTGATGATTCAGGATAATTGATTACCAACTGTGTGAAAGAAAGCCTTGATTAGAAAGTGTGGAATTTGATCCTCTGACTACAAAGCAAACATAGAATATTTAATAATTTTAACATAAGGAAAAGCTGCATTTATGGTGTAGACTCAAAGAATAGGTTCAGATGGTGGGAAATAATTTTAGGAGCATGAAGAAATTCCTCTCTGTTAACTTTTATACTTTAATAGCAAAACATAAAAGTTAGGATACCAGATAAGAGTGAGGACTTAGAAGTTGTGTCGGAAAATAGAGGTACTTAATATAAGCATTTTAAGAAAAGAAAAATAAAATCCTAGAGATTTAATGCACCAAATGTGTTACTTATGTACAAATTGGATAACCTTCTTCAAGCTAATCTACTGTGGGAATCTCTCCTAAATGTTCTTGGATCCAGCCCCTGTCTGATACTAGTTTCATAGACATAATCAGAGGATTCATCAGGGTTTCAGGAAAGCTCATTTAATAGAACGTGCACAAAGAACAAACGCGCTTACCTGTATCCGCCTACAAAATGTGATGCAAAATGTGTCTTCAATGTGTTATTATCTAGATCAAATTCCTTCAATTCCTTCAATCCAAGTAACCACAAGGAGAAGGAATCCACTTTACCTCTACAACCAAGACTAGACAGGTTGAAATATTTTGAGAAACAGGTATTTTCTTGTCCTGTTCATATAGTTCATTTTTGCTATAGTAGAATTGAAAGTTGAGGAGATCAAAGGGTAACATGTTAAGCTATAAGAAAAATGCAAAATTACTAGACAGAGAAAAACTTCTGAGCTGCAGCACTAAAGTCTCCTTTGAGGTTTAAAGCATTAAAGTGAAATCACTTAATGTGGTTTGATATGAGCTCTTAAAGTTGCGAACAAGATTTTAAAGTTCATCAGTATGTGATGTTTCTTCCTGAGGGAAAAGGTGAAATATTTGAATATAGCCCATATTAGAGTTTCTCCTGCAAGATTCAAGTGAGGGAGGCAAGAAATTTGAGGAAATA
The DNA here is from genome assembly GCF_902686455.1 of Sciurus vulgaris. Lineage (NCBI taxonomy): Eukaryota > Metazoa > Chordata > Mammalia > Rodentia > Sciuridae > Sciurus > Sciurus vulgaris. The sequence continues at coordinate 120,200,820 of NC_136469.1, read as the reverse complement.
AACCAAGGAGGGGATTTTAAAATGGATAATCTACTGTACCGTCAGGAAGTACTATAATTTGGTTTGGAATGTCTCCCAAAGGTCCTTATCTTAAAGATTAGGACTCTGATTTAGAGTCTATCTGATCATGATTGTAAACTTCCAAAACTGTGAGCCAAAATTAATGTGTTCCTCTTTGGAAGTTCATCTGTCTTAGAAATTGATTATAGTGACTACAAACTGACTGACACTGTAGTGAAGGTCTTATACTTTGGTATAAAAATGAGAGATGAGTTGAAGGAAAAGAGGAGAAGATATTGGAAGTGTCCTACACATAAACATTGAAATAATTATGAAACATGATGAAGAAATCAAGAAAGAAGCTTCGAAGAAACCTTGATTTAGGTACTAAAATCTTTCAGTTTTGATAGACAAGTGGTCTAAGGGACAGTAGATAACTAGGTGAATTTCAAATGTATTTGATGTTTTATAGCAGATAACTGTCAGGTAGCAAAAGAGCATTAAGAAAAACATCTATTCTAACCCCAGAAAAAATGAGCATTAGAAGACAGAAACAAAAGCAGTCTAGGGCCACTGTAAAAAATTCATTTATGATAAATTGGTGAAGGAACACTGTAAATATGGAAATTGCTGATGAAAAAGCATGGATGTGAAAATATTTCACAAAGACTCATGATTGTCTGGGGGCATGAGTTTGAGTCAGATAAAGAGATTTACGGAGTTATTCCAGGAAGGGGTTTTGTTGATGAAGGAAAGTAATTAATTTCAGCAGCTCTGAGCAGTTAGCTATTATTTCATCTTTTCCTTACTATCCCTGGAGCAAAATGCCTTTGAACGCACATGAGTTTAAACTTACAAAGATAAACATACTGACACATATCTACACAAACAAATAAAGGAGGGATGATCTGGCAAGAAAATTACATCCACCATAATTAAGAGGCTTACATATAGATCAATAAAAATATAAAATGCATCATAAAGGTCAAAATATGTCAATAAACAAAGAAAAGAAATTGAGTCTATTTACATATTAGAGATTTTGTTTCTGTTGATGATCTTGTTCCATAATGATCTTATCTGGAACATAGATATATTATTATCCAAATCTAAATTAACAAGTCCCTTTCTCATGATCATAATCATCAATAGTTGAAAATACAAAAGAATTCTCTTAAAGATTGAAAAATCTCCAAAATGATAATATACTTGTGTAATGAACTAATTCTGTTATTGCTCCAAAGGTAGAAAACTGTGGTTAAATTAGATGAAGGAGTAATTTAGAGCAGAGTTTAGAAGCAGGTTGAATGACACATCCTCACAGTTTGGAATTGAAATAGATGAAGAAGTGCTACTCAGTTGAGGTGACTGAGGGAATGTTCTAGGGTTCAATATTGGACAGTGAGGGACTGAGTTGGAGAGACTTCAAAACTATGACTAATACAGCAATAGAATTTGTTCTGAATTTTCACCCACAATGCTGTGGGTAGTTGGGGGCAGCAGTCACACAAAGGAAGAGAAAGAGACATACACGACAAAACTGTTACAGAAACAGTGCAGACAAAGTAGTTTACTAAAGAAGTAGTAGGGCACGACATGAGAAGTACTCTGCTGTTTGTGACATATAAGAAGAGAGTGGGGGCAGGGATCCACCTTGTGGGCTCACACCTAAGCCTGCACCTTAGGGAGACATAACCCCCCGAATCTTCAATTCCCTTGAAGACTGTGACAAAGAGTGCCGCGGGGGAATGGCCTAGTAATCACTTATCTGAAGCCTAAAACCTGTGAAACCCATTGGCCAGCAGAGGAAATGAACTAGGCCTACCCTCCCAGCTGGATACACACTGCTTCTTTTCTTGCACTGAAGACTCATGGACCCACACTGGGCACCCTACCTGACTGGAGACTCTTTGTTCTTCTGGGTAGGGGAAACCTCAGGGCAGCCCCTGTGTAATAACAAGGGTTATAAAATTTCCCAGGTCAACAATGGCATTTTCAGAGCCAGCTGTGTCCACACTGAAGTAGGGCTTTGTGATTAACCCCCAGGCCCATGGTGACTTTTCATATGTACCAAGAAATCCTCATAAGTACACGAAACTACTGTATGTGACAGGCAAGGATTTCGATTACCAGGTTGGACATGGCAGACACCACAGGGGTCCCACTACATTAAGGCCTGCAGCAGAACACCAGCAAAAAGGGTATGTACCAGAAAACTGATTATTAATGCTTATATCTATAATATTGGTTAAATCCAATTTTATAAAACCAACACTACTCAACATAAGGGAACAGATAGATCCCGAAACAATTATAGTAACTTCAACACTCCACTGTAATAAGTCATCCAAACATAGTATCAAGAGTTGGTGAAGAGCTGATAAATACTATGGATCAAATGGACTTAATAGGCATCTGTAGGATATTTCATTCAACAAAGTCAAATATACATTCTTTTTTAGTTGCTAATACAACTTTCTCAAAAATAGATAATATAATAGGCAACAAAGCATTTTTAAAGCAAATATAAATGAGATAATTTTTCTATCTTATCAGATCATAATAGAACAAAATTAGAAATCATCAGCAAGAAAACTACAGAAAGTATACAAACAAATGGAGATTGCACAATAAATTTTGAATGATGAGTGAGTCATCAAAGAAATCAAGAAATCAGGGAACAAATTCAAGACTTCTTAGAATCAAATTAGCATATAAACACAACATATAATTTCTGGATGCAGCAAAGCTAGTTCTAAGAGGGGGATTATAACTATGTGCACCAATATAATAATATCAGACAGTTCTTACATATATAATTTAATATTACAGTTCAAGAAAACAAAAACAGACCAATTTAAAAAGCAGCAGAAGGAAGGAAGTTGTTCTCTGAAAGGATAAACAAGGTAAGTAAACCCTTATCCAAACTAATCAAAAGAAAGAGAGAAACCTCTAAAATAGTAAAATTAGAGATTTAAAGAGAATATTACAACAGATACCAGTGAAATCCAGAATATCATTAGGAAATATTTTGATAATTTATATTTGAGTAAATTGGAAAATATTGAAAAAATAAATTTCTGGACATATACAACTTACCAAATTTGAACAGAGAGGATATATAAAACGTACACATATCAATAAGAAATCAATGAGATTAAATCAATAATAAACAGCCTTTCAACAAAGAAAAGCCAAGGACCAGATGGATTCAGGCTAAATTTTACCAAACCTTAAAAGAAGGATAAAATCCAATACTTATTCAATTATTCATGAAATATTAAGGGAGGTGACACTTGCAAATTCATTTAATGAACCCTATATCACATGAAAACAAACTGGATAAGGACTCATCAAATGAGGAAAATTATAGATCCATATACTTGATGAACAGTGATGCAAAAATTCTTAACAAAATTCTTGCAAATAATATTCAAAAACACATTAAAAAGATTGTACATCATGATCATATTGGTTTTATTCCCAGGATGCTGAACCAACCTTGCATCCTGGGAATAAAAGTAATCATAATACATCATGTGTATAGAATCAAGGGCAGAAATCACATAATCATCTAAATAAATTCAGAAAAAGATTCAACAAAATTTTAAATCACTTTATGACAGAGAGAATTTATCTAAACATGATAATAATAAAGGTTACACATGAGTAAGTCAAAAACAACAACACAGTGAGTGGAGAAAAATTAAAAGTATTTACTCTAAAATTAGGAGCAAGGGAAGGATGCCCACACTTATCATTTCTACTCAATATGTTAATCAAAATTTTAACCAGAGAAATTATACAGAGAAAGAAAGAAAGAGAGAGATACATGGGAAGGGAAACAATATAATTATTCCTGTTTTCAGATGATATTATCCTATAATTACAAAATGCTGAGGGTTCCACCAGAAGACTTAAATATGTTAAACAAATTTAGCAAAGTAGCAGAATACAAGATCAACATTTGCATGTTGATTTTTGCAAATGAATAGTTTTATATACGACAATAATGAACCTGCTCATAAAGAAACTATTGAAAGAATTCCATTCATAATAGCTTCCCCAAAATAAAATATTTAGGAATAAGTCTAACCAAGTAGGTGAAAGAAATCTATAATAAAAAATCAGAGAGTTATGAGGAAATTGAAGAAGTCATTAAAAGGTGGAAATACCCCCATGTTCATTTATTGACTGAATTAATATTGTCAAAATGGTCATGTTACCAAAAGAGATCTATAGATTCAATGCAATACCCATCAAAATGCCAATGACAATCTTCATAGAACTAGATAAAATGATCCTGAAATTCACATGGAAGAATAAAGACTTAGAATAGCAGAAGCAATTCTGAGAAAAAGAACAATGTTGAAGTTATCACTACAAAAAAAAAAAAAAAAAAAACACAATCAAAAAATGGGCAAATGAATTGAATAGAAAATTCTCCAAAGAAGTGCAAATGGACAATAGTTAGATAAAAATAAAATCATCAACATCTTTTGTTAGCAGGGAAATGCACATCGGAACTACATTGATATTCTATCTACCTCCAGTCAAAATGGCAATCATCAAGAATACAAGTAACAAAAAATCCTGGCAAGAATTGGAGAGAAAGGAAGGTTTCTATGTCTTTGGTATAAATGCAAATTCATATAGCCACCATGGAAATCAGTATGAAGTTTTCTCAAAATGGTAAAAAATAGAATTAACAGATGATTTAGCTATGCTAATCCTTGGAGTTATTCAAAACAATTAAACTCAGCATGCTTTGAAATATATGCATATCCTTGTTCATCATCATACAATTCACAATAGCCAAGTTATAGAATCCATTTAAGAGTCCATCAACAGATGACTGAATGAATAAAATGGATTGCATATACACAATAAAATTTCATTTGGTCATAAAGAAGAACTAAATTATGTCATTTGCAGGAAGATGCAGCTTTATGGAGAATATCATGTTAAGTGAAGTAAGCCAGACTAAAACTGACAAGTATTGAGCGTTTTCACTCATATATAGATGCTAGAGGGAAAAACAAAAACAAAAACAAAACAAAACCCAAACAACAACAACAAAAAAAAAACACCATAAAAACAGAAGAAAGATTATTAGGGTAGATTAAAATCAGGGGAGAAAGGGAATGAGGGTAATGGGATGGTACTAGAGAGTGAACTGGATCACATTACGTTGTATATATTTGCCAGTATGCCACAATTCTCTGCAAATAATATGTACCTACTGATTAAACAAATGAAGAAATATTATAACAGTGTGCATGTAACCACAGTTTTAATTAATGGTTTTGTTAATTCATCTTATTAGTGAGATGCTAAAATATTATATGGTCCTTAGATAAAAACAGTAATAATGGAAAATATAAATGTGTTATTAATATCTAAATAACATAATAATGAAGAATAGTGTTGTAGGTTTTACTTACCATAATCCCTTTCCAACTACAGTTGGTTGTGTTGTAATACTTGTTTAGAAAATGCAATTTACTCCAAGTTGATTGATAGTGTAGGGATCTATTTCAGTAAAATTAAGTTTTTGCATTGGATTCTGCGCAAATTTCCTGAGAAACATGAACTGAACCCTGAAAACTGTACCCAGATGAATCAAGCTATGTAGGTATTACACAAACCACAAACACATCCTAACTTTGCCACATACCTCAGTTCACAGAACTTATTAGAACTTTCCACCCTTGAATGTTCATATCCAACCAAAAATCCAAATGTTGAAATCCTAGCACCCTATGCGATGGGATTAGAAGATAGGTCTTTGGGGAGTCCTTCAATCATGATGAAAGGACTCTTAGGACTTGGATTAGTGTTCTTGTAAAGGAGGCCCCTGAAAGACCTTCATTGCTTCTTCATAGAAAGAAGGTATGTGTGAGTCCTCAATAAGCCCTTCAAAAGTGGGCCCTTAGCATGCACCGAAGCCACTAGCACCTTGATTTTTGCCTATTGTCTAGAGACTTTTTCCCAATCTCTAGAAATATAAGAAATAAATTGATGTCATCTAATGTGTTACTGAACTTTTTTTTTACTGTGACCAAATTCATGACAGAAACAACTTAAAGTAGAAAAGATTTTTTGTGGATAGTGGTTTTAGAGGTTTCAGTCTATGGTCAACTGACTCCTTTGTTTTTTGGCCCATAAAAAGGTGAAAACATGGGCAAAAGAAAGCTGATCACTTCAAGGCAAACAGGAAACAGAGGTGGGGAGTGAGAGCCAGGGACAAGACATAGTACTGAATGGCATGCCCTAAGGACCCAGTCTCTATAACTAGGTTCTATCTCCTGCAGTTTCCACCACCTTCCAGGACCCCATTCATCTATAAATGGATTAAACCATTGATAATATCAGTACCCTCATTATGAACTCACTTTCCCAAATCCCTACCTCTGAACATAGCTCCATTGGGGATCAATTCTTCAAATCATGAGCCTTTGGGAGACATTCTGGATCCAAACCATAGCACCCAACATAAGGAGATTTGTTAAAACAGCCTGACCAACTAAAGCAGTTCTATTTCAATGACCATACATCCAGGTACTCACAAGATGTGATCATTCTGATCCTCATTTTTGCAGGTAAACTTTAGATCTCTTTAAAGGTAAAGTGCCATTGTTTTTTTAATGATGTTTATATGTTTCCTGACTATGAAACTGGTCTATTCTCTTTATTCTACATTTTCAAATAGTCTTTATTTTAGGTCACTGATGAAATTTTTCAGTGCTGCTCCCAACCCTACTTCTTCACATAAGTTTTGTGATTTGTGTTTCATGATTTTATATGATATGGAAATTTTTACAAAGAACTAACTCATGATAATTTTCACTTCTCAGACTTTGTTCACTGGTCTGAGCAGGATCACGAAACTTATTTTGGCTAAAGGTCATGAACAGATGCAACCTATAATTTCTGGTAGAGCAAGGTTCACAAGTATGTAACTGCCTCTTATCCTATCTCATCAATGTGGGAGGCAATCATTCCAGAAGGTGCTAAAACAGAAAGACGAAACTCCTATAAGCTAGATTATCATGTCTCTACATGAAAAATACTTTCTTAACAAAACAAACAAAAAACCTTTAAGAACATAAGCAGACTTTACATGAAAGAAAAAATAAGAATAAATATTTATAATGTTAAATCACTGAGATATTGATATTGTTTTTATTGAAATCTAATGTTTCAAGTGTTTTGACTTGGACAAAAGTAAATCTATTTTTATGGCATTTGAGCATAGGATGTTTCACCATATATCTTTTTGGGTTTTTGATATTCATTTTTATTAAAAATTTACTTTAATACATATAAAATATTCTGTACCAGATGTTCCATTGCTTTTATTAAGTACATCACAGTAAATATTGCCTCCCCTTTGCCCTCCATTGTACTCTTAAAAGTGACAGAATAAGCATCAGGCCAATTGCCAAATTCTGTGCAAATAATCCAACAATTCACATGAGGATGAGGAAATAATATTTTGCTTTGTTTATGCAGAAAAAGAGAAAGCTGTCCATCTCCTTTCTCAAGAGTTATTTCCGCCTCTGGCCGTTTGGTAAACAGATAAATCTTTCCAGCACCCAGATAACCCCTTGCAACTCTTCTTTTTTGTACCCAGAGATGTGTCTAACTTCCCTGACTTGGTTGCTTCTTGAATGCAATACTGAAGGATATAGAAAACAAAAACCCCAGAGAGAAAAGAGGACAATGAGTTCCAGGGAGGGAAGGAAAAAAACGGACTTTGGACTTTCACCATTTCCCAGTAAAAATGGGTTTTGAAGTCTCACAACTGCCCACCCTGACTTGGGCTTTGAACTTGTACAACTGTTCCTTCTGACTGCCCAACTAACAGAATCATTCTGCTATGAATCAAATTTCACTTAAACCCTATAAAATCAGACCCCTCTTGTAATTAGTATGCCATTTTCTCTACTGAAAATGTACCCCTCAGCTGCTTAATAATAAAAAGCATTTCTGATCCATTGAGATCTGTCCCTGTTTCAGTTATTTTTGCTCTCAAATACCAAGAAAGATAGTCACTGCAGTCCTCCTGACATTCTGGAAGTTTAATCTAGGAGACTAATCTGGGCTACAACTATTTGCATTCTTCTAGGGATGAATAGATTAGTGATCATGGGAAAGTGTTTGAAAGAGTGTCCTAGTGCCTTTTGTCCTTCCTTTTTTATTATGTGAGAAAGTAGCAAGAGGCACCATCTTGGAATCAGGGAGCAGAATTTACAAGACACCAACCTCTAGAATCATGAAAAATGAATTTCTATTATTTGAAAAATCACCCTGTCTCTGTTATCTTGGTACACCAAACTGAATGCAGGAAGACAAAACATAAAAGTAAATTCAAGAGATACAGAAGATAAAAGTAAATGTATTCACTTTTTAAATGTAAAACAATTTCAGAATAAAGACAAAAAATATGTGTATATATTTATCAAATTTTCCTTAATACTTCCAAAATATTCTGTTATCTGTGTATGTAAATATATATATTTGAAGAAATAATGACAAGGTGCTGCCATGAAAAAAATGTAAGGTGCAAGGTTTTATATGGGCAAGATTAATGGCATATCAAACAATGAAACTAAGAAACAACCCACAGTTAAAATAGTATGGTCAAATTAAAACTGTCAAAGACAATGATGGGATTCTGAAACACTGCAAAGAGGAAAATTTATAAATCCGTAAGATTTAGGTAGAAAATGTTCTCTTGCAAAAATATTGAAAAATGGCAAGGGAAGATAACTTTAAATCTATAACTTTATAGCCAATAAAATGATAAAGGTGAAAGCAAAATGAAAGATATACCAAGAGTCATATTGACTTGGAAATTTAACCACAATATCTTTTTGAAAGTATATTTTTGCAGGAAAATATAGAAAGGGAAGGGAATGTAATAGGAAATGATGATTCTCCTCTGGGCAAGTAAGTTAAGCACAATTTTTAATTGTTTGAATAAGCAGATATAACAGCTAACATAAACTTTAAAACACTAAAACAAAATATAACAGAATTGTATGTTTATAATTATATACATTGACTAAAATGATAAGAGTGCAACTAATGAAAATTCTGTGTGATCACAACATTATGGGTTGAGGATAGTATTACAAATGTAATGAACAAGGTGGCTAAAACAGCAAGCATTTATTGCTGTCAGTTATGAATGCTCTGATGTTTAATAGAAACTATATATTATTAACAATTGAGAAGATATCTAATCATAATGAGAATATATGCATCTAATAAAATACCCTCAAAATATATCCAGCAACAATTGGCCCATCATACAGACAAGTAGAGAGCTCAAATTTTAAATGTTATTAGACAATTTTCATCAAGGGTATACGAAACTGACAATAACCTATCGTGAATATTTGAATAATAGAAATACTAATATTAATGTACTTTTAAAATATTCATCCAAGCAGGGCACTGTGGTACATGCCTGTAATCCCAGCAACTCAGAAGGCTGAGGCAGGATAGAGACTTCAAAGCCAGCCTCAGCAACTTAGCAAGGCCCTAAGCAACTCAGTTGGATCTTGTCTCTAAATAAAAATAAAATACTTAAAATGTTTTTAAAAAATAAAGGGGCAGGGGAAGGGGATGTGGCTTGTGATTATGTCCCCCAGGTTCAATCCCCAGTACAAAAAGAAAGAACATTATTCAAGATATGTCTGTAGTCCCTTTCTAATAAGAAATATGATTTAGATTTTTCCACAAGTTGCTATTAAATGAAGTGAACATGAAATACTGTCTTACAAGTAGGGAACACCTAATGATTGATTACATGTTAGATCCTCAGAAACACTGATCATGTTTTCACTTCCAAATCGATCTGATTCTTTGAAATGGAAGAAATTCTATAAGGGTTTTGGAATTATGGTTATCCACGAGATATTTTTCAACAATAAGGACATGTATAATGTACCTTAGAATACCCAAAATAACATGAAAGAATGTCAAAATACTAGAGAATGAAATGGAGCCACTCCTGATCTAAGAACTAATTATTTAGTATATTTGTTCTGAAATGATTATTAAGTAAACATTTTCCTTCAAAAGTGTTAATTTTGTTAGAATATTTCAATGCTCCCAAATGAAAAATAAATAACGGCAACTGATATTTCAGATTTTAATCTTAAAAGAATTTGTGTATTGTATCCCTCCAGAAAAGAATGAATATTTTACTTTTATCGTATAAATGTTGTTTGCATCTGCAATTTTAAAAACTGTTATTACTCACATGCATGGCAATAGATAGGCTCCCTGTTCCTTTCTTCCTTTTGATTTCTTTGTGACTTGGTTCCAGTTAACCTTTGCAACTTGTTCAATGAGAAACTCCAGTGAACTGTATCACCATACACAATTAATGGTTGAGCGGCCTATAATAAATGAAAATGCCAACACTGCTTAGCAATTAGCTTATGGATCATCTCCAACCACTTAGAAAGTCTTCCATCTGCAGCATTTAACCATGCTGGGTGATTTAAATTATACTTAAAGCAAGAGGCAATATTCAATTACTAGAGGGTTCATTGTGTGGGATTGTCACCATTATGATTAACAGTCCTTATGAAAAACAATTAATTTGGTATCTTGTTGCTAGGTCAACTATAAAAGCTAATTATCTTGAAGAAAGCATTATGTTTATCAGCACATGCTCCTTTAAATGTTTGATCTAAAACATTGTGATGGCTTTAAGACCAAGTTGTAAAACTTAAGTATGAAAAATGTATTTCTCATATTAACTTAAGATTAAAAAAATATTGTCATTTGTTTTGCTTGCTCAAAGAACACAGTGACAGGTAAAAGGGAAATAAAAACTTCAAGTTACACTGAAATCAGGCGTGTTCTCATATTTCAAATCTGATTTTGGGAATTCAGTTATTCACATTCAAGGGAGGAACTGGATGTAGACAAAGGCATTTGACTTAGCATAGAAGAGTTCAAGTACCAGTGAGGTGACTTGTTTTAAACCCTATAGCACAAAACACAAATAACTACCATATCTGACTAACCCACTGAGTTAAAAGGACATCAGAAACAAAACAACACAGCCTTTTTCACCAAATGTTTCTATTAGGGATATAAAAGACCTTTTTCTTGACTTATTTATAATCCCCTGGATAAGGTGAGAGAAAACATCACTGTTTTTTGAAAATCACCTCCTGCTCATATTTCCACTCCTCCCTGAAGGATGTAAGTTTTGGTGAACTTCAAATCTCTGAAGTCCTTGGAATTGTGAGGTCAGCGTGTTTGATGGGAATTCACAGTTCAATTAGCAGTTGTACCCACTTTCAGTCCCAAAGGAACTCTTTGGACAATGTCTCATCTTTCTTTATTTTATTGGATATTATTGCCTCATCTCATTATTAATTATTTATAATATATCTCCACTGTGGATAATATATATTTTCTTTTCTTTTAATTTATTTTTATTGTAAACAAATGGGATACATGTTGTTTCAGTTTGTACATGGAGTACAACATACCATTTGCATATTTGAATATGCAAATGGTAGAGCATACCATTTGCAAATTCATATATTTACATAGAGTAATGATGTTTGATTCATTCCGTCATTTTTTCCTCCCCCATCCCTTCCACCTCTCTTTTCCCTCTATACAGTCCCTCCTTTCTCCATTCTTGCCCCCCTCCCACCCCCCATTAAGTGTCATCATCTGCTTATCAGTGAGATCATTCGTCTTTTGGATTTTTGAGATTGGCTTATCTCACTTAACATTACATTCTCCAATTTCATCCATTTGCCTGCAAATGCCATAATTTTATTATTCTTTGTAGCTGAGTAATATTCCATTGTATATATATACCACAGTTTCTTTATCTATTCATCAATTGAAGGGCATCTAGGTTGGTTCCATAGTCTGGCTATAGTGAATTGAGCCACTATGAACATTGATGTGGCTATATCTCTGATTTTAAGTCCTTTGGGTATAGGCCAAGGAGTGGGATAGCTGGGTCAAATGGTAGTTCCATTCCAAGTTTTCTAAGGAATCTCCACACTGCTTTCCAGAGTGGCTGCACTAATTTGCAGTCCCACCAGCAATATATGAGTGTACCTTTTTCCCCACATCCTTTCCAACACCTATTGTTGCTTGTATTCTTGATAATCGTCATTCTAATTTGGATGAGATGGAATCTTAGTGTAGTTTTGATTTGCATTTCTCTTATTACTAAAGATGGTGAACATTTTTTCATATATATGTTGATTTCTTGTAGATCTTCTGTGAAGTGTCTGTTCATTTCCTTAGCCCATTTGTTGATTGGGTTATTTGTATTCTTGGTGTAGAGTTTTTTGAGTTCTTTATAGATTCTGGAAATTAGTGCTCTATCTGAAGTATGAATGGCAAAGATATTCTCCCACTCTGTAGGCTCTCTCTTCACATTGCTGATAGTTTCCTTTGCTGAGAGAAAGCTATTTAGTTTGATTCTATCCCAGTTATTGATTCTTGCTTTTATTTCTTGTGCTATGGGAGTCCTGTTAAGGAAGTCTGATCCTAAGCCAACAAGTTGAAGATTTGGACCTACTTTTTCTTCTATAAGATGCAGGGTCTCTGGTCTGATTTCAAGGTCCTTGATCCACTGTGAGTTGAGTTTTGTGCAGGGTGAGAGATAGGGGTTTAGTTTCATTCTGTTGCATATGGATTTCCAGTTTTCCCAGCACCATTTGTTGAAGAGGCTATCTTTTCTCCATTGCATATTTTTGGCACCTTTGTCTAGTATTAGAAAATTGTATTTCTTTGGGTTTGTGTCCGTGTCCTCTATTCTGTACCATTGATCTACCTGTCTATTTTGGTGCCAATACCATGCTGTTTTTATTACTATTGCTTTCTAGTATAGTTGAAGTTCTGGTATTGTGATACCCCCTGTTTCATTCTTCCTGCTAAGGATTGCTTTAGCTATTCTGGGTTTCTTATTCTCCCAGATGAATTTCATGATTGCTTGCTCTATTTCTGTAAGGCACATCATTGGGATTTTAATTGGAATTGCATTGAATCTGTATAGCACTTTTGGTAGTATGGCCATTTTGACAAAATTAATTATGCCTATCCAAGAACATGGGAGATCTTTCCATCTTCTAAGGTCTTCCTTAATTTCTTTCTTCAATGTTTTGTAGTTTTCATTGTAGACATCTTTTACCTCTTTGGTTAGATTGACGCCCACGTATTTTATTTTTTTTGAGGCTATTGCAAATGGAGTTGTTTTCCTCATTTCCTTTTCAGCTGTTTCATCGCTTGCATATAAAAATGCTGTAGATTTATGCATGTTGATTTTATAACCTGCTATTTTGCTGAATTCATTGATGAGGTCTAGAAGTTTTCTGGAGGAGGTTTTTGGATCCTCTAAATATAGAATCATGTCATCCACAAACAGTGACAGCTTAAGTTCCTCTTTTCCTATTCGTATTCCTTTAATTTCTTTAGTCTCCCTAATTGCTCTGGCTAGAGTTTCGGGGACAATGTTGAATAGAAGTGGTGAAAGAGGACATTCCTGTCTTGTTCCCGTTTTTAAAGGGAATGGTTTCAGTTTTTCTCCATTAAGAATGATGTTGGTCATGGGCTTAGCATAAATAGCCTTTACAATGTTCAGGTATGTTCCTACTATCCCTATTTTTTTTAAGGTTTTGAGCATGAAGGGGTGTTGTATTTTGTGAAATGCTTTTTCTGCGTCAATTGAAATAACCATCTGATTCTTATCCTTAAGTCTATTGACATGATGGATTACATTTATTGATTTACGAATGTTGAACCATCCTTGCATTCCAGGAATGAACCCCACTTGATCGTGGTGCACAATTTTCTTAATATGTTTTTGGATATGGTTTGCTAATATTTTGGTAAGGATCTTTGCATCTATATTCATCAAGGATATTGGTCTAAAATTTTCTTTCCTTGATGTGTCTTTTCCCGGTTTGGGTATGAGGGTGATATTAGCTTCATAGAATGAGTTCAGTAGGGTACCCTCCTTTTCTATTTCCTGGAATACTTTGAGAAGTATTGGAATGAGTTCTTTGAAGGTCTTGTAGAACTCGGCTGAGAATCCGTCGGGACCTGGGCTTTTCTTGGATGGTAGATTTCTAATGGCTTCTTCTATTTCATTGCTTGATATTGATCTGTTTAAATCGTGTATGTCCTCCTGGTTCTGTTTGGGAGGAGCATATGTCTCCAGAAATTGGTCAATGTCTTCGGTAGTTTCTATTTTGTTGGAATACAGATTTTCAAAGTAGCTTCTCATTATGTTCTGTATCTCAGTGGTGTCTGTTGTGATATTTCCTTTTGCATCATGTATTTTAGTAATTTGAGTCTTCTCTCTCCTTCTCTTTGTTAGTGTGGCTAAGGGTTTATCTATTTTGTTTACTTTCTCAAAGAACCAACTTTTTGTTATGTCAATTTTTTGAATAGTTTCTTTTGTTTCAATTTCATTGATTTCAGCTCTGATTTTAATTATTTCCTTTCTTCTACTACTTTTGCTGTTATTCTGTTCTTCTTTTTCTAGGGCTTTGAGCTGTAATGTTAGGTCATTTAATTGTTGACTTTTCATTCTTTTCTGAAATGCGCTCCATGCAATGAATTTTCCTCTTAGTACCGCTTTCATAGTGTCCCAGAGATTTTGATATGTTGTATCATCATTCTCATTGACCTCTAAGAATTTTTTAATCTCCTCCCTGATGTTTTTTGTTATCCATGTTTCATTCAATAGCATATTATTTAGTCTCCAAGTGTTGGAGTAATTTCCTTTTTTTACTTTGTCATTGATTTCTACTCTCAGTCCATTATGATCTGATAGAACACAAGGCAGTATCTCTATTTTTTTGCATTTCCTAAGGGCTGCTTTGTGGTATAACATATGGTCTATTTTCGAGAAGATTCCATGTGCTGCTGAGAAGAAAGTGTATCCGCTCATTGATGGATGGAATATCCTATATATGTCTATTAAGTCTAGGTTATTGATTGTGTTATTGAGTTCTATGGTTTCTTTGGTTAGATTTTGTTTGGAAGATCTATCTAGTGGTGACAGCGGTGTGTTAAAGTCACCCAGAATTATTGTGTTGTGGTCTATGTGATTCTTGAAATTGAGAAGGATTTGTTTGATGTACAGGGATGCACCATTGTTTGGGGCATAAATATTTACTATCGTTATGTCTTCCTGATTTATGGTTCCCTTAAGCAGTATGAAATGTCCTTCTTTATCCCTTCTGACTAACTTTGGCTTGAAGTCCACTTTATCTGATATAAGGATGGAAACCCCTGCTTTTCTACTGGGTCCATGTGCGTGGTAGGTTTTTTCCCATCCTTTCACCTTTAGTCTGTAGATGTCTTTTTCTATGAGATGAGTCTCTTGCAGGCAGCATATTGTTGGGTCTTTCTTTTTAATCCATTCTGCCAGTCTATGTCTTTTGATTGATGAGTTTAGGCCATTAACGTTCAGGGTTATTATTGAGAAATGATTTGTATTCCCAGTCATTTGGCTTATTTTTGGTTTTTAAGTTGGCTTGGTTTCTCCTTTGAGTGGTTTTTGTCTAAGGTATTTCCTCCCTTTGCTGACCTACATTGTTGTTTTTCATTTCCTCCTCATGGAATATTTTGTTGAGAACATTCTGTAGTGCAGGCTTTCTATTTGTAAGTTTCTTTAACTTTTGTTTATCATGGAAGGATTTTATTTCATCTTCAAATCTGAAGGTTAGTTTTGCTGGGTATAGGATTCTTGGTTGGCAACCATGTTCTTTCAGAGCTTGAAATATGTTGGTCCAGGCCCTTCTAGCTTTTAGAGTCTGGGTTGAGAAGTCGGCTGCTATCCGTATTGGTCTCCCCCTATATGTAATCTGATGCTTTTCTCTCATGGCCTTCAAAATCCTATCTTTATTTTGAATGTTAGGCATTTTCATTATAATGTGCCTTGGTGTGGATCTGTTGTGATTCTGTGCATTTGGTGTTCTGTAAGCCTCTTGTATTTGATTTTCCATTTCATTCTTTAGGTTTGGGAAATTTTCTGATATTATTTCATTGAATAGGTTGTTCATTCCTTTGGTTTGTTTCTCTGTGCCTTCCTCAATCCCAATAATTCTTAAATTTGGTCTTTTCATGATGTCCCATAGTTCTTGGAGATTCTGTTCATGATTTCCTACCATCTTCTCTGTTTGGGCAGCTTTATTTTCAATATTAAATATTTTGTCTTCATTGTCTGAGGTTCTGTCTTCCAAGTAGTCTAGTCTTTTGGTGATGCTTACATTGAGTTTTTTATTTGGTTTATTGTCTCCTTCATTTCAAGGATTTCCGTTTTTTTTTTTTTTTTTTTTTTTTTTTTGAGAATCTTTATCTCTTTGTTGAAATGATCTTTTTCTTCCTGCAGGTGCTCTTTCAGCTTATTGGTATTATCATTCATTGCCTCCATTTGCTCTCTTATCTCATTCTTTGCTTCGTGAATCATCCTAATCATGTATAATCTGAAGTCCTTTTCTGACATTTCTTCTAACATACTGTCATTGGATTCTATTACTATAGAATCTAGATTTGTTTGGATCATTTTCTTCCCTTGTTTTTTCATGTTGTTCATGTATCTTCCCCTCTAGCAGTGCAGATCTCGGGTATTGCAGATATCCTCCTATAGGCTTATAGTGGCCCTATAGGTTTCCAAAACCCTTTCTTTAAGGGGAGATCAATATTAGCAGTGCCCAAATCAGACACTATGCAATCCTCGACCAAATAGCTCCTATGGGGACAATAACAAAATTATCATAATAAACAAAATGAGTTCAAATGTTATCTTTGGTAAAACAAACAGGTTTGCAGTAAGGTCTGCAGTTTCTAATGGAGGACAAAGAGAATGCAGAGGGATGTAGAATGTGGCTGTTAATGGGATAAGAAAAGAATCTACAGAAGTTCTAGAAAATAGGGTGAGAGTGTAATCAAAAGAAATTGAATGTTAGCATGGAAAAAAGGGAGAAGGAGACTCTGAGGGAACAGGTAAACAAAAGGAAAAGAAAGCAAGAAAAGTAATGAAATAAAAACTTAAATCTTTTTTTTTAAAAGGAGAAAAAAGAAAATCTACTGTATAACAGTCATATACTGATGAAACCTCCGTGTTCACTAGTCTGATGCATGAGAGGTATCTGACAATGAACTTCAAGCCTCCAGCAGGAGTCACAGGATGGGATTTTCCCTACCCAAAGCTCGGAGCTATGGCTTCCAGGATTTTCCAAGATGGCCGCTCTCGTTTCGAAATGTGTTGGCAAATGGGGAGCTGCAGCTCAGGGGTGGACGTAGTCAGCTGGAGGTCCTGGAGACAGGATGTGGTTGGTCCGGGAGGGGTCCCGGAAGTTGGGTGTGTTTGGTGTGGTTGTGGGATCCTCGAGGCTGGGTGCAATCAGTCGGTCTGGGGTCTCGGTGATAGGGCGCAGTCAGTTGGTCTGGGGGTCCTGGCAGCAGGGAGCAGTCAGTTGATGTGAGGGCCCCAGAGGCAGGGAGTGATCGGTTGGGCTGAGGGATGCTGGAGACGGGGCTCAGTCAGTCTGGCCAGGGGTCCTATGGGGCCTGGCTGTTGTCTCAAAATGGCAGCAGCCACGTGTCCAATATCACTCTTCAGCCAGAAAGTTTAAAAGCTTAATTGTGTCTATATTTATTTTCATAATCAAGTTTTTCTTTTAATTTGGGCCCATGCAAAAGTTTTCTTATATCATGCACTGCTATTACTCTTTCTCACATGCCTTGACAACAAAGATAAAACATAAAAATCCTTAAAACTATAGAATTGGAATGGAACTCAAAATAATTCAATTTAGATCATTACTTAAAAGACCACCTAATATCATCTGTTTTTCTTTTTTATGTTTTTATTAGTGCATTATACTTATACATAATATTGGGATTGATTTTTACATAATTGAACAAGCATGAAATAAAATTTGCTCCAGTTCAGTCCTCAGTATTTCCCCATCCCTTCCCTCCTACTTCTCCCATTCCCCTTTCTTGATCCTACGGGTTTTCCTTTTATTTACTTGTTGGTTTTTAAATGAGTGCTTTATAGATATATGAATATAAAATTCACTGTGATATATTCATATAGATACATAGCATAATTTGGTCAATTTCATTCCTAACGTCCATCTTTGAGGAATTTTGTCATTGTTATTTTATGTGTCAATTTATTTTATGTTTTGATCTTATTGAACAACCTATTAATGTGAACATGTCAGTATTTTCTCTTCTTTGTACAACATGATCCTTTTCTATATTTTTTGGTGTTTCCTTTTTACATCACATTGTAATAAAATCAATTAATTATTCTACATTCCTCTGTGATCCCTTAAGGATAGTGACTATACTTTCTCAACTTTCCACTACCCATATTTAGTACAGTGTATGATCTATGAACATTTACTAAATGAATAAATGATTGATTTTGTGTTGACCATATAAAACTAAAACCTGACTATAAGAATAAGTGATTCTTTGCTCTTTAATGAAGCTTTCTTTCTAACATCTTAGTGCCTAGAAATTTCTTCTTTTTGATTTATGAATTGTGACAATTAAATAAAAACACAGAAATTAAGTGATGTCAGAGAATATTATTCATTAGAAATTGCAATGTAGATGATTGACAGGCTAAATTAGAATGTATATTATAGTGAGGATAAAATAAGGTGCAGAACAATTTACTAACCTTTATTTGGTTCTGTTTATTTTGTCATGTATGTTTATCATATTTTCCTTGTATATATTTATCTTTAATGTCATCACTGGAGAAGGTCTCAGAATATTTTACATGTGGAGAAAATATGAATATACATAGAAAAATTTACTTTAGCTGGGGTACCATATACTACATACAGTTATTCAAAATGAAGATTAAGAATATAGGGAGCAAAAATCAAAAACAAAGATATTCCAAAAAAAATGACTGAATCCTGTACAAGGTGAATAAAATGTTGATTTTATGCCAGTGAGAAAGGAAAAAAGCATACATACACACAGCAATCTTAAGTGTCTGAATTCATAAATAAGTAGGCTATGCTTTGCACATTGAGAATGACCATTTTTCTGTTCCTTAGGGACTCATTTATTCTAGATTTGATAGATTGCACTGAAATGCCTATTAAAAATTTAGTTTACAAACAGAATACAGCTTCACAAACATGAAAATTCTGAGCACTTCTACTAATACCATAGCTTATCTGTATTGCTGTCATCAACATTTAAAGGCTCAATATTAAAATTATCAATCCACAAGTACTTACACTAAAAAGCATTTGGTTCAGATATTTTTTAGTGTTTGTAAATGAAATGTAACTGACACCTGCCATGACACCAGAAAGACATGGAAAATCTCATTATATATTAAATAAACTAATAAAAAGTTTTAGTATGTTGGCACTCACCTCTTTAGTGATGGTGAATTTCATGGAGTTAATTAGAACACATAGTGCCAAAATATTTGGCTTATTATCTTGGATGTCTTTGTAATCCACTTATGGATTACATTTACTTTTGAATTGTCAGATAGTGTAAAGCAAATTCCCCTGAAAATGTAGGTGGGCTTCTTTCAATTCGTTGAAGATTTGGACAGAATGAGAAGGCTGAAGTAGTGTTCACTTGCTCTGTTGATTGTTTTCAAGATGGGACTTGGGTCTTCTCGTCCCTGCTGCTCAACTGCAGACTAAAACCTACTATCAACAGAGGTTTTCTAGCTTTTAGACTCAGCCTGCATCTATGCCTTGGCTCTCCTGAGTCTCCAGCTTGCCACTGATGCTTGGGAATTCTCTGCCTCCTAAACCACATGAGCTATTCTCTGGAAATATAACTATTTGTACATACAACATCAAGCAATTTACCAAAATTTGTTTCATCTAAGATGAGGATAGCATCATCATTCCTTCTTTTATCTATTTCCTCAACAAAAATTACTGAATGAAAAAGAGAAACAAAACCTGTCTTCAATGGAGACTAGCGAGGGATGAGGGCAGTTTAATGGAATGCAATAAAACAAACTGTATGCCATTATCTAGTAAAATACAAATTAGAAAAAAAAAAGAAACAGAGATGTTATTAAAATTTATTTGTGTATAATAGCTAGAGAAGCCATTAGTGAAAAGGCAATGTTTGAGCCAGGAAGTAAAAGAGAATAATACAAAGTAAAATAGAAATGAAAATAATATCCAAGGTATATGAGAGAACTATTCATGGTGAGAAAACACACACACACACACACACACACACACACACACACACACACCTTAACAACCATTTATTGACTATCAAGTACTCTTTGTTTATTTTTATATGCAATATTATCTCATACACTTTTGAAAACAAACATGAAAGACATCATTTCTATGTGACAAAGTGATGAATTAGGAGTTTAGAGTAGTAACTTGGTTGACATTATGAAAGTTAATGGTTAAGTTGACCATTGACCTAAGAGTTTCTCTTTCTCTAATAAAACAAGTTTCAAATGCATTGTTTAGATTTTAAATGCTATGGATTGGAAAAAAAGAGCCTAATCGAATTCATCAAAATTATTCTCTAAATTAATTAAACTACTCATTATTTCCTTTTAGCACTAAGAATTATAAAAAGGAAAACACACATTAAGCTAAAATAAGAACTCAACATCATTTTATTATTCAGTGCATGGTAGTACTTATTGATTTGAGTAAAATCTTTAATCACTGCACTAAATTTTAAATATTTTTTTCTCTCTGAAAGAAAATAAAAAGCAAACATAAGAATCAGATACTACAGTACAAATTATATATCATTTTACATATGAGATTATGAATTAATACCTCATAAATCATCACTGAGAAACATGATTATGTCAATCATGATGATCAATACAAATCACCTGTCCTTTATTGCAAAACACACACACACACACACACACACACGTGCGTGCACTCGTGCACAGATGTATGTGTGTATAACTAATCAGTTATGAGCTGCTGAATGCTAACAGAGTGAAGAATGAATGCTACAAAAATTTGACTGATATTTATTATAAAGTTGTCTATTGATTAATGAAAGTCGTAGCCAAACTTCAATATATACTAACAAAAGATAAATGAAATTGCTTAACATTCTGAAATGTCTAAGTAAAATACAACAAAAGAAAGTCATCTAAGTTCAGATACTAGGTAGCATAAAATTATGCCTGTTCATTGATTTTAATCAATCCATAACAACAAAATGTTCAAAACCATAGTATGAAAATATCAAGTATGTGTTAAATTATATTTATCTGCTGAAAGAACTCCTTAATGGTATCTAATACATTTCTTCAACCTAACGAAGACTGAATAAAAGATAAATATGAGTCTGCAGTCAATAATATTGTGGCTCATAGAATTTCCTACATAAATGTCACATAAAAGTTTCCCGTTAAGAACTAAATAATTTAGCGACCTCCCTAAAATTATTTAATATTATGATATATTTTTGCCTCTAAGCCTCAGTATCTTGTGACATTTCTGAATAGCAACTCCATAGTTGTCTTTTACAAAATCATACTAGGTAGAAAGTACTAATAAGGTGTCATTAGGGTGGGGTAGGAAAGGTGGTGGAATGAGACAGACCTCATTATCCTTTGTAGATGTATGATTACACGAATGGTGTGAATCTACACACTCTGTACACTCATCATGTACAACCATAGAAACGAAAAGTTGTACCCCATTTGTGTGCAATGAATCCAAATGCAATCTGTAAAAATAAAAAATAAAAGTTAAAAAAAATAAAAAAGGAGGTGTCATTAATTTCAGAGGACTAATTTTTATATTTAAAGAAAAAATGTAATGAGATTAAATATTTTTTATAAAAGAAAACAAAGGATCTATAAAATCTCCTCTGTTTACTTTGGAAAATGAAAAGAATGAGGAAAGTATGGTTTGGAAGAAAGTCTCATAAAAGTATACTTCTATAAATGATAAATGCAAAATTCTGGCAGCTTGACATACTACACACAGGATTTGAACAGATAAACATATATATCACATATGATTTACAGATATCTGCCATATATGTTTTCTTTCCCTTGGAAATTTCAGAAAAATGTTAATAAAATTCCAAAGTTTGAATTTTACTGAGAGGAATTAAGATCTAGGAAGAAAATTCCATAGGTTTTATTGGGGGGGGTATTAAATTTATCATGATACAAATAATGTTTATTTGCTCTGTAGTCAAATAATATCAGACTTTTTTACCATAATCAAATTATGTTCAGTATAATTTTAATCATGCTATTTTCAACACTGGACTCCTGGAATTTTATTGTGGCTTAAGGCAGCAATATAGCACAGTTTATTGATTTTTACTGCATGCAGAATATACATTTTCACTATATTCATTAACCTTCCAAGATATTTGACTTAATGGAAACCCTTGGAAATGTTTGTTGCTAGTTTTATCCTTAATACATGAAACAAAAACAACTAATACTGTAGCAGAATTCACTAAAATAAATTGATTGCTTGAAGTGAGGCAGAACATAAATTGCATTTGTTTTTTCAAGAATGTGAATTACTTCAATTGGAAGGAAAAGGTGCCTACATTCTGTGATCTATTTGTATTAATCAAGATCTTCAGTTAATGTATTCCAGCATATGGACATGTAGAGTCTTGCTGATCCTGGATTGACTGACTCTCCTGGGGCTAGCCAACTCCTAGAACTACTAAAAATCTAACTTATGAAGGTACTTTAAAACTTTGAAACAAACTATTTAGTAGCAATCTCCCCAGTCACCTCTTTTATTGTGCTACCACACTCTGGTCCACTATCTACATTCCCTAATCATCCAGGGAGGCAGGGACCAGAAAATTCTGGAGAACTCCACAACTGCAAAACATGATGGAATTATTTAAGCTTGCCAACTTTGATTTTGTTTCCTCTGCCACTTTCTACAAAAAATACAATGATTACTCTTTCTTCACCAACCCACTCTCTCTGCCTCCTGACTGACACTGATGCTTCCCTGTGTGCCACACCATGGCATGATATTCTTCCTTGTCTTAAGATCTGTGAGCAAAACAGTTTTTGCCATGACAGTCATTTCCAGATCTGTTGGCCATAAAATATCTGAATAATGCTCTTAAAACAGTATATTTTAAAACAGTATATTTTTCAGACTTGAAAAAAATCTATGACTGTATTGTCTCAAACAGACTTTATTTTTTAGAGGAATTTTAGATTCAAAGCAAAATTGAGTGGAAGGTACAAAGATTTCCCATGTACCTCCTGTCTTCCCACATGCATAGCTTGCCCCTCTATTGACATCCCCAACAGAGGGTTAGATTTATTAAAACAGGTGAACTTACATTGATATATCATTATCATCTTCTATGTTTGACTTCAAATTTAGCATTGTACATTTTATGAGTTTTACAAATGTATAATGATATGCATGCACCATCAAAGTATCACAGAGTAGATTCACTACACAAAGAGTTCTGTGTTCTTCACTCATTCATCTCTCCCTCCCACTCACAACACAGATCTTCTCACTCTTGCCTTTTCAGGAATGTCAAATAGATTTTGTCATGCAGCATGCAGTCTGTGCAAATTAGATTCCTTCACTTAATAGCACATTTGAGTTCCCTTCATGTATAACCATAAGATGGTATCTCTATTTTTAAAAAATCTATTTATATTTATTTATTTCCTTATTTATTATGTAGAATAATATTCCAAAGTCTGAATACAAAAGATTCTTTATCTTTTGACCTATAGAAATATTTTATGGTTGGTTCATGTTTATGAATAAATCTGCTATAACCATTCATGTTCATTTGCTGATTTGGGCATATAAGTTTTCAATTTATTTTAGTAAATACCAAAGAACATGCTTCATGAATGGTATGTGTTATCGTTTGGATGAGAGGTGTCCTTACAAAGTTGTTTTGTTAATTCAGGAATACTCAGAGGTGAAATATTTGGATTGTGATTGCTATAACCTAACAGTCCATCCTAGTTTGAAAGAACTGGGTGGTATACAGGCAGATGGGATGTGGCTAGAGGAGGTGGGTCACTGGGAGCATGCCTGGGATGGCTGTTCTTACAGAGACTCTGTTCTCTCTTTCTTTCTGCTTCCTGACCTCATCTGGAGCTGGATACTCCTCCACTGGACTTCCAGCTGGGGCCCAGAGCAATGGAGCCATCCGTGGACTGAGATATTTGAAACCATGAGCCCCCAAATAAACTTTTCTTCCTCTAAGTTGTTCTTGTTGCTTTTATTATTTTTTTTTTCTTTTTTCCTATAATAATTCTAAAGCTGACTAAAGCATACCACAAGACTATTAAATTTTGGAAGAAATTGATAAATTTTCCTATAAAGTGGCTGTACATTTTGCATTTCCATTAGCATCTAGTTAGATTTCTGTTCTCCCACATCCTCACATCAATATTCTGGATGTTGACCATTCTAATAATTGTATAGTGATACCTCATTGCATTATGACATTTTCATATAACATACCATTATGAGATACTATGTGGAACATTTTTTCATATTCTTATTTGTCAGTTGTATATCTTTTTGAACGAGATGTCTATTAAGGTCTTTGGCCCAGTGTTAGGTCAAATTATTTCCTTATTGTTGACTTGTAACTGCTTTTAGTATATACGTAGTAGAATATTATTAGTACTTCTGCACATATTTATTCTAGTCTGTCTTTCCATTCTCTTAACAATATCTTTCTCAGAGTAGAATTTTTAAACCATCTTATCAATTATTTTTTACATGTATTGTACCTTTAGCAATATGTTAACACCAAACCCAGGGTTATCTAAAATTTTTCCTATGTTATGTCCTAGGAGTTTTATAATTTTGAATTTTAAATCTAAGTATCTTCTCCTTTTTGGTTTAATTTTTGTAAAATATGTAAGATTTGTGTTTATTTATTGCTTGCATGTGGATATCCAGTCGTTCTAGTATCATTTGTTCAGAAAAGCATCTTTTTTTCCCATTTCACTGCCTTTGCTCTTTTGTCAAAGATCAGACACAACCTACATCTGGGCTCACTGTTCTGTATTTACCTGCTTGTCTATTCTGTCACAAATAACATCATTTCTTGATAACTGTGGATGTATAGGACGTCTTGAAATTGGGTTTATCAGTCCTCCCACTTTATTCTTCTCCTTCATTATTGTTGGGTTCTTCATGTGTTTTTTCCTTGCCCATATATATTGTCTTTATTCATTTTCTGTTGCTATAACTGAATACCACAGAATAGATAACTTATAAAAGAATATTTTTTAATTCAGTTCATGTGGTTCTTGAGGCTGAGAGGTTCTAGATCAATTGATCTTATCTGGTGAGGACTTATTGTTGAATTCTCCTTAGAGTCTAAGGTTTTTGTAGACATTCATTATCTCTACAACTAGTTTGCAGAGATTTTTTTAAAATAGGTGTTGGATTTGGCATGTTGTTTTTATATTTTGATATAATCATGTGATTTTTTCTTCTTTGTGTGATTTTTTTTTCTTCTATAGATATGATAGATTGCATTAATTAATTTTTGTTTTCTTGTTCTAATTAGTTATACATAACAGGAAAATGCATTTCAACACTTTGTAAACAACTGGAGCACAATTCTTATTTGTCTGATTGCAAACAAGGTAGAATCACATTTTTTGTGCAATCATACATGGACATAGGGTGGTAATGTCCATCTCATCCTTCCCACCCCCACAGCCCCTCCCCTCCCCTCACTCCCCTCTGCCCAAGCCAAAGTTCCTCCTTTCTTCCCTAGCCCCTGCTCCAATTATGGACCAGCATCCATATATCAATGAAAGCATTTGGCCTTTGGTTTTGAGGGATTGGCTTACTTTGCTTAGCATGATATTCTCCACTTGCATTCATTTACCTACAAACGCCATAATTTCATTCTTCTTTAAGGCTAAGTAATAGTCTATGTGTATATACACATTTTCTTTATCCATTAATCTGTTTGCTCATTTTATTTATTTATTTCCTATTTTTAAATTCATTTATTTTGCTCTTTTATTATTATTTCTTTTTCATTGTAGTTTATTTGCTCATTTTTTTCTTATTTCCTAAGGTTGTTTAGAAAATTGATTTTATATCTTTTTCTGGTATATAAATGCAACTCATGATTATTTCTTTAAGCACATTCCCCATGTTTTAATAAGTCGTGTTTTCATATTCACTTAATACAAAATATATTTTAATATTTCAGCATAAAATAATTTTCTATTTATTTTTCCCTATTGCCACTTAAAATATTTTATTTTACTTTTTTTCTTTCTTGCCTGATTCCTGAGAAGACTGATAAAATTCTTATCTTTCTTCCTCTATAAAGGTAAGTATTCTTCCAACAGCTTTGTTTCAGATCTTTTCTGTATGATTTTTTTGTCCTTGTTTGCTGTATTTGAACTTCATGGATCTATCATTTGTTGTCTGCAGTAATTTAAGGAAAATTCCCAGTCACTATATTTTCATATATTCTTCTTTGTCTATCATTCTTCTTTCATTTGACCTGTTTTCATACTTTAGCCCTTTGTAGTTTGCCAGTATAATGGGTATTCTGTTCTAAGTCTTCATTTTTTCTTTTTGTTTTTTGTTTTGGAAGTTTCTATTTGTTGCTCTCTGTCGGGCAACAAGGTCCAATGTACCTCCTCAGGGCCAGCCTGAGGAGAATACAGGGCTGAGCAGGATGATGATTGTCGGTGGCAAAGGAAACACACCAGAGCCGGGAGGTCTGTCAGCGCAGGAGGCACAGCAGGAATCTAGTTTATTGAGGAAGTCACACAGCTTTTATGTAGGGTGGGGGCTAGGTGGGACCCAATCAGCTTAAAGGTCAGCAAGGCACAGGGGTTCATGCAGGTGAGAGTCCCATAGGACTATATGGCAATGATCATGTTCGCAGAACTATTGTTAACCAATCCCTGATGGTGTCCGATTTATCGTCATTAACTTTTGAAATCGCCTTTGAGGCCTTGATCTTGCTCACTCACCAGGGAGTAAGGAGTCAGCCTGAGTTAGTTAACCCCGACATCTATTGAGATATCCTTGAGCTCAGAAATTATCTTTTCATTCATATTTAGAATACTAATAAACCTACTAAAGGCATTCTCTAACTCATTTTCAGTGTTTCTATGTCTAGCAGGTGTTTTTGTTCTTAGAATTTCCTTTTCTTTTCTACATTATACATCTGCTCTTGCATGCTACACATTTTACCCATTAGAGACCTTAGTGTGGGAGGCCTCTCTGCCATATCCCGTGTGGATGAGAAAAGGGTAAACTGCCAGAGGATGATGTTGGCCATTTATCAAAGAAGCTTCTTTAGTGATGGACAGGACAGGGTGAAGTTAGAGAAGCCATTCTCTTACGGGGAAAATTCCAGAAGGAGACTTACATTCATTTACCTGCAAATGCCATAATTTCATTCTTCTTTAAGGCTAAGTAATAGTTCATTGTGTATATACACATTTTCTTTACCCATTAATCTGTTTGCTCATTTTATTTATTTATTTCCTGTTTTTAAATTCACTTATTTTGCTCTTTTATTATTATTTCTTCCCTGCCCAGGGACTACTTCCAGGCAGGCCACATGCTTCCTGGCAGTTCCTTAAAGCCAGGTCTCTGCATCCCATGGCTCAACCCTAAATCCGATTCTGCTAAATAAGGATACTTCCCATACCTTAGCACATTAATAATAATTATTTGAAAGGTCTGGTCTGATAATTATAGAAATCCTGCAATTTTGGGGTCTGGTTTGGAGGCTTTCTCTGTATTTTCAAACTGTTTTTTACTTTCTGTAGGTCTTTTCTTTCCTTTTTTTTTTTTTTTTCCTTGAACTTCTATAATTAAGTGTCCAGTAATGCAGTGGCAAAGAACAGAGGCTGGCAAAGTGTTCTGTAATCATGTCAGGAGGTCTCATTCCGTGGTTGACACTTTTTGGGACTATGCACTTCACATGTGCCCTTCAGTTCCCTATCTTACTCCTCAGATGGGAGGGGATGACAAGGGTGGGCTGGAGTTAGGTGTTCCCCTTCTCCCCAGTGGAAGGAAGGCTCTGACAAAACTCCAGATTGGATTCTGATTGTTTTATCCTGTGGTCAATCAGGTAAGAGGCACCAAAAATGCTTTTGTGGATATTCTGAAATATTTCAAAATTATTCCATTTGTCTTCTCCTTGCTGGACACCTGGGGACTTTCTCCTCTAAGAACTCTAAGAACTTTGGTTGAACTCCTGGAGAAAAAGCTCACAAAAGTATGAGTCCTCCCTATGACCGGATCTCTCTTGAATTGTTTTGACTTTCAGAGTTGTCAACACTGAGCTTCCAGAACTTCATACATTAACATTTAGCTTTCCTTACCCTGGCACTGGTACCTGAGGAAATTTCTCATTTCTATTGTATTTGTTTCTGTTGCAGCTCCAGGAGTTCCAAAAACCCTGGCCCAATTCTTAAGCTAATTTCTTAGCATTGGCTTAAGTGCCATGCAGTGCCATGCAGTTTCTGTAATTTGAAATGCATATAGATCTCAAATTTAGTTTCTCTAAAGTAAGCATTTTTAACACTAGCTTTGTAGGATCTTATTTTAAAAAATTCACTTTTACCCTTTGTTATGGTTTGAATCCTAGGTGTCCCCCACCAAAGCTCATGTGTGAGACAATGCAAGAAAGTTTAGAGGTGAAACGATTGACCTATGAGAATCTTAAACTAATCAGTAAATTGATCCCTTCATTGGATTAAATTGATGGTAACTATAGGCAGGTAGAGTGTGGTTGGAAGAGGTGTATCATTGGGGGCATGTCTTTGGGGTTTTATTTTGTCAAGGTGAGAGGAGTCTCTTTCTCTCCCTCTGTTTCATGGTGGCCATGTCTTGAGTCACTTTCCTCCACCTTGCTCTTTTACCATGATGTTCTGCTTCATCTCAGGCCATGAGCAATGGAGATAGGCTATCTACAGTCTGAGATGAAAATCACTCTGAAACAATGAGCCCCCAAGTAAACTTTTCCTCCTCTAATCATTTTTGTTATATCTTTTGGTCATAGCAGTCAAAAAGCTGACTAAAATTTTCTAAATCTGTAGGAAGAGAAATGGTCTTATTATTTGCAACATTGGTAAATATATATATATATATGTATATATATATACAAAAATATGTCATATATATGTTATACAGATACACATGCACACACATATATATACACACACAAAGAAATCAGGACTGCAGTTGCAGAACATTTGGCAGATATAAGGAATATATAGTTAATTTTTCACTTATTTTGATGCAAGTCATCTTCAAGTTGTACCAAGTCCTTCTGAAATGGCATGTCCATAAAATCATGCTATGTTTTACAGTTTGTAATTCCTCCATCATTCACCACATGTATTTTACTTTTGCTCATAAGCTTGCTTAACAAAAAATAACCTTTAGGTGAAATGATTACTAGTTTTGGTATATCTTAGAAATAATAAATGTTTTTTTCATATGAAATTATGAAATGGTAGACATTTTTTTTTCTTTTCTTTTTTTGAAGGACTTGAATCTGGGGCCTAACACATACCAGACAAGTTCTCTACCACTGACCTATAACACCAACCCCCAAAAGTTAATTTTGTCTTCCCAATTATCATTAATTTTGAATTCTTAAGGTATACTTAAGTTTGAATTTTGCAAAACTCTAGGTAATTATAATCAATTATCATCTTGTACAATAAACAATATATGTTGTGTTCTTCACTATTAAGTGTTTGTTTTGGTTTTCATGAAGAACATTTTTTCCTCTGCAATTAGTTTAGATGTTTCCTGTTTTAGAAATAAAATGTGCTAAGCAAGACAAAGTATTACTATTTTATATATATGATATTTATATATATATACTTATATATGTATATGTAGAGATAGTTACACCTATACATATATCTATTGATATCAACAAGCCCAGAGTTTTCATTATTGCTATTCATACTCTAGGGGATACTCTTGGGTTGTTATTATGAATCGCCCTATCTTCTCTTGTAAAATCATGTATTCCCTTTCCTCTTTTATTTAATATATGATTCAAAGGTCATATATAAAACTAAAGGATAAAAAGGCAGAGTAACTTCATGAACCACCTAGGAAAACCCTCTTGCTGGAAAGCAGGTCCTAGTAAGTAGTTGATACCCATGAAATGTTTCTAGCATCATTATTTTTTTATAAAATTCACATTTAACTCATAGCTCTCTGCATAAAGGTATTTGCATGATTATAAAAGGAATAATGGAAAAGACTAAAATCCCTGGAACATACATGACACCTTTCCTTGAATAACAGATATTTTCCTTCAATATTTTTAAAAATAAAAATAATTTTTAATTTATATTAAATATTTCCTGTGGGTTCATGTTTTTCTTTCAACATGTGTAGTGGTATCAAATTTCTTAACTCAGAACAAGGAGAAAATTCAAACTGAAGAATAATTTCATTTTAGATCTATCAGAGAAATCAGGTCACTAGACCAACCAGTACTGAAAACTGGATAGACAAATGTGTTCAGGGAAAACAGATCATCAGTTTACCTTTGCCAGCAGCTGCAGGAACTACCTATTGTCAAGTTTAATGAATTGTTGCAAGCTGAGTGTGGACCAAGTTCAGAGCACACAACTCCTTGGTGATTTGTCTAAGAAGGGATTTTTATCTCAAGGAATTCCAAAACTGTCTCCCAAATGAAAGTCATAGTAGATTCCTTTTTGTTTAGTCTGGGGAAGGGAAGAGTATTATGAAATATACTCAGGTGAAATCTAACCATTTTTGAATGAGGCCAAGAGTGTTCTCAACAGAAACAGAAAATACTTTACCACAGCCCAATCTAAACTGGAGAAGGAAGCTTACTCATCTCTGGTCACTTCTAGTTGGCCTTGTCACCTAAGGAAAAGGAGAAACGCTGAGAAAGATTTAGGAAAGTCGAAGCATAAGAACACAGAGATCTACTAAAGAATTAGACCCTGAGGAGAAGAAAACCTCAAAACAATAGGAAACAGAAAGAAAACATAATAGAAGAAATTGAAGTCTCTGAAACCTACAACTCAAGCAAATAGTAAATACAGCCTATATCCTAGCCAGCTGAATTTAAATTACACATTAAAAGACCATTTATCTTAATTCATATATCCTGATAAATCATGTCCGGTTGAAACAAAATATATAAGGCATGCTAAAAGGCAAGCGTGCGCGCGCGCGCGCGCGCGCGCACACACACACACACACACACACACACACACACAAGATGTATATAACTGATTATTTTAAAGAGAACATTTTTTGATCTTGAAAACAATTTCACTATTCAGTAGTACTTTCTAGACATATGGGACAAAATTTAAAGAAGATAAAAATATCCCTAATAATAATAGCCTCACTACACTTATATTTTAGTATATCACATATTTGCAAAATATTGGACAGATATAAGCAATACATCATTAAATTTTAATTTATAATGACCCAAGGGCTCCCAAGTTGTGTCAAGTTCTTCTGAAATGGCAAATCCATATAATTATTCAATAAGTATTCAATTATTCAATAATTTGCGATTTCTCCATCTTTTATAAAGGTCACATGATAGGCAGAGAGAAAAAATAAGAAGAATCAACTTTGGCACACTCAAATGTGCAAAGGGAAAAAAATACCATGGAGTTTCTTTCAATATAAATTTCCTTGTTAATATTGGTTTTTTGCTACAATGCAGTAAAATTCATCTTCTAGATAAACAACTTGGAGCCTAATAAACATCAATAATTACTTTGAAATGGTATTAATTTTATGTCATTAACAGGAATAGTTTTCAACTTAAGTTTCTTGAAAATAAATATTTTAATTCACTAAGTAGAGTGAAAACATAAACTAGTCAGATTGGGAAAAGTGCTAAGGAGTAGATTAAAAAATTACTTATTTTCCACATTGAACAAAAACGCTAAAGAATGGGCACTGTTTAATTCTTATGCTCAGTAATATGGATGCCAAGAAATAGTTAATAGATTGAGAATTTCCTATAATATTTTAATTTTCATTGTGGTTTATTAGAGACTGCCATTAAATTATATTGTAAGGATATTTTAATTGTAATTATTTGTTTTATGTATTTTATTGTATTTTTCTTGGAAAGTCTATAAGCTTCCCTTTTGTGAAGTCCATCTGTATAGAAAACGATGAAAGTTAAACACAATTCTACTAAGAATTCAACCATTTTTTGCTGCTTTAGTTGTTAGTTGTGCATTAAGAAATAGTTCTTTTTTTCCCACATCCTGAATTATCACATTCATATTCCTGATATGCAAACAATCATGCCAGAGACTATTTTAAACATGTTTATAACTTGTAGTGTTTCTTTCATGCTGTAATATAGTAGGACTTTTAGGTGTATTTGGAAAATGCAAACATTCTCTGCCTTCATGAGACATCTAAAATTTTTAGTTTACTTGTACACTTGGTACAAAATTAAGTATATACTCCATAAAGATTTCATATTTGTGTGCATCTTGTTTGTCTAGATTTGAATTATACGTCCAAATGGAGGGCATCTGTAATTTTAAGGCACAAATGCACGCTTATATAATTAGACCACATACACACAGTGGTTCAAGGCTCAGTTCTAGAGTCAGATAAACTTGAGTAAAACCCAGTATAACCGAATTTAGAGATTTTGTAAATGTTTCTTAGATTCACATAGTTTGAGGTTTTATTTTTGTATACTTGAATAAAGAGAATTCCTGCCACATGGAGTAGTAAAATGCATGGACTGACAAATTTTTTTGTAATGGATAGATAGTAAATTTTCAGAGATTTTGCAAGCCATGAGGCTTCCATTACAAGTAGTCAACTGTATCATTTTAATACAGTCAAATGGGTATGGTTGTGTTCCATTAGAATTTTCCTTATGAAAATAGGTAGACCTCAGACAGATTTGCCTGATAGGAAATTGTTTATGAATTTCTTTCTATTGGAAGGAATAGTTTATACATATGATGCCCATATACACACATATACACCCCATTAATAAAGGAAAGAAAGAAAACTCTAACCAAAAAGAGAAAATGTTGGAAAGTTTGACTCTATAGTACGGTATTGGGAAGGAGTTACCATGAGTTAAAAGAAATAATCATGAGCAACACCAAAGGCAAGAAACAATTAAAAATATTTAAAATGTATCCAGAAAAGTACTTATTTTATCTAATATTTAAACAAATAATTATATAATTTTATCTAATAAAGCAAATCTTCAAAGCAAATAAGCAAAAGATTTGTTCTTTGGAAAAAAATCAGCAAATTTTACAAATTGACATTTTATAAAAAATGAAAAAAAGGATATTTTAAAAGAAGGACAATATTTAATTTCACCCATCATAAGAAATTTTATTTGGTCTATTTCTTAGTTCATTAATATATTGGCTAATTTTTAAACTAAAAATAATACATATTCATATATATGAATATATATGTGTATATATATATATAGTGAAGTATCTCTCTATATAAAGTGCATATATATGCATACACATACATTATCTTATAAAATACTGAAAACTTGATTACATTTTCATAGACCACATGGTGGAGAAATAAGAATTTAGATTTATTGTTGATTAAATATAAACTGGCACCAAATGATATGGAGGGTAATTGAGAATCTGTATCATTAACATTTCCAAGAATTTATTTCACAGATGTATTACATATGTGTAAAATGATATATTTACTGGGTAACTCTTTATTTGTTTATTTTTAATTAGAAATATTTAGCACTAGGAA
This sequence comes from Sciurus vulgaris, assembly GCF_902686455.1. Taxonomy (NCBI): domain Eukaryota; kingdom Metazoa; phylum Chordata; class Mammalia; order Rodentia; family Sciuridae; genus Sciurus; species Sciurus vulgaris. Next base: position 120,167,014 of record NC_136469.1, on the reverse strand, counting down.
TAAGTACATTATGTTATAACAGAACAATGGAAAACAATAATCTTTAAAACTTAAACATGTTTTTATGTATTAATATAGACAAATTTCTATTATATATTGCTAAGTTGATGAAAAAAGTGTGCACCATGTGCATGAAATTTTTTTTTTCTTTTAATAAAGACTACTCATATTTTAGAAGCCTCTAAAAAGACGTGTAAGTGATAATTAGTGATTAAGAGACCAGGGCAGAATAGAGAATATTTGTCATTGATTACCTTTTTATATTTATTGAGTTCATTTTATGGAAAAATATGACCTACTCATATATTAAATTAATAAGAATTATATATGTAAAAATATATATACATATATATATATATATATAATTATCTACTTACTCATTTCTGTGTGGAAGACCAGAGCTGCTTAAATATGAATGCAAACAAGGAGATCTAGATGGTAATTTTCATGGTTTTAAAAATCTACAAATATGAGCACACTGGAATTTTTACATATTATTATTCAGTTAATGTATACCTACAAACCAAACAAGCAAATAGTTAACTCCTGCATTCCTACAAAAATCCTTGCTTTATAAATAAACTTGATTGGGGGGGGGGTACATTTTATTTCTTTTACCAGGGAGCATAACACTGGTGCAAATTAATAGTCTACACCCTGTGTCAGAAGTGCACAGCTCCTTTGAGTAGTAAACAACAAACATAATTAGGTTTTTAAATGCCTAGTTTAAAAAATAAAATGGAAAAATTATGTATTTTTTCAAAGTTAATAACTTGAAGTGCTATTAAATAAAATAAGGAAAAGTAGGGGCTTATCATACTAATCATTGAAAAATAAGAAAATTTCTGTTTGAGAGTGCACAAAACCTAAATAAATAAAACAAATTAAAATCTTAGCTACTCAGGTTGGGAAGAGCTGTTTAGCTTCACTGGATTTATTTTAATCACTGCTAGCCTATGGAAAATAGTCCTCACAAGGTCACAATCAAATTTAAGTGCACAGTAGATGTGGAAATGCTCATCATGATGCTCTGAAACATTACTGCATCCAAAGGACTTAAATCCCTAATACATGAAGAATTTCTATAAATTTATTTTAAAATATAGAAATTGAGAATAGAGTGTTAAGAGAAATGGACTTCACTTTTCAGCTTTATACAAGTCAAACGTGTAATAATACCTCATGTTTCTTGGTGAAACAGACTAATGATATATATTGGAAAACAGTGAACAGCATTTGATATTTTTGAAAATATTTATAATAATTTCCATTATAGAAGTGTGTGGATAGATTCAGTAGGTAGATAGGAATATAGATTAAGTGCAGAGCAGACTATGCCCTGGTCTGAAATCCATGAAATATATAATAGTAGCTTTTAGGTTGTGTCTAGCTCTGAGTTACTCTATCTTTTAAAGAAACCCTTTGGCTTGAACTGCTCCATTTTTAGTACAAGTGCTATGAGCAGCATGATTTGATAATTCATCTGGTCTAATAGCCCCCAAATGTTGGGTCTACAAAGCCTATTTTTTGTGCAGAATGGATGAGCCCCTGTTATTAGCTGATCGTGTAAGCAAAAGCCAAACCAGGGAAATATTCCTTGCCAAAAGGTGAGAATGTGAACAGCCTTGATACTGGGCTCTGATGCTAACAGTTATCAGACATTCCTGTAGAGATGGTTTTCTGGGCACATCTGGAGAACCACAAAAAATGTCTCGAAGCTCTGTATCTTTTTAGTGTACAAAGAAGCCTCTTGATAACTCACAAGGCTTGAACAATTTACAATGCCTTTATAGTTAAACTTCCTGATTAATAAACTGTATAATAAATATATATATGTGTGTGTGTATGTGTATATATATATATATATGTATATATAAACTGTATAATTCCTGTATAATAAACTTGTGGAGCTAGTTCTGGGTTACTGTTTCTCTATCAGGGGGCAGTGTTCCACCTAGTTCTATCTTTGCTTAAAAATGTCTCTGTGTTTTCTTTGTCCCTGTGTTTTTCTCAATCTCCCATCACCCCTACTAGAGATCCTTTGTTGATGCTGTGTGGGTCATAGGGCACAAAGTGATAAATAAATTAATGGTTCTAATAAAAGTAATGACCACTTGTGAACTTTTCAAAATAAATCAGAAGCACCTGGATGCCTTGATATAGCAAATCCATATCAAGTGAATAACGCAAACCCCTCACCTGAAACACATAAATGGAGAGCCACCTGAGACTGGAACAGTAGCACATGCCAACTTCTCATCTCATCAGACAGCTGACAAACTCCAGACTCTGTCCCTCAGGCTTTAGTTTATCTGGATAAAGTTCACTTTAAGACTGACCACCATCTGGACCTTTGCCTTGAATAATTTCCGTGCCTTGAACAGCTTTGCACCCTGAAGAGTCCTGAACAAATTCTTTAACTGGATCATGGTTCTTAATCTTATCTGACCACCAGTAGTGACCCTTTTGCATTTGTATTAGCTCTAAGCCCTTACTTTCATGTCTATCTCTTGAAACTCTGGCCACATTAGCCCCTTTTTAGCCTTTTTATAACCTATAAATACCAGGTGGTGAAATATGAAGCTATGACTTGAATATTTGAGATATTAGTAATTCAAATTTTAAATATATAGGAAAAAACTTGTGATTGCCAAGTAAACCATGAGTGTTTTGGTGTATTAAGCCAGGAAGCTGGTGTAGTTCATAAATTTATTGTCATTCAATAAATTGTGACATTGTGTAAAGACACAAGTGTGTCTGGTCTATGCTAATGATATAGCTCATTCATGACAATTGGTATAGTCTTTAGAATTCTGTTCACTAAAGAAGGAATCTAGTGAGTAAACAGATCATTGACAAAATATTTGGAAATATATGACTTTTTAAAACAAATTAATGCATATGGTGATGTAGATAGTATTCAGCTTCTATATAAGGAATTCATGAACAGGGACTAAATGCTTCCTCTGCCACCCCAAAGCCTGGCTTGCATTAAGGTACTAACTTTAGGAGTGAAATCCAATAAGGTGCTAGAAGTAATAGGGAGCAGAGAACATGAGCAGTAGGAAGGTGAGGTTAAGGGGATGATTCTATAGACTCAGTCTACTCTGTTGAATGCCCACATACTTTCTTTAAAAAAGTAACTTACCTACTGCCACCCTCCATGTCCTGGCTTATGTTATTGGATATATTATTTTGCTCAGCAAACAACCTGTTGCCTGCAAGAGAAATACAGAACCAAATACTCCTCTCTGACAATAAGAACACATTACCCTGAAAGGGGGAATTCTGTGATCTTTATACAGTCCAGATTCCTGGTGTCAGGAAGACAGGAAAATTAGAAGCAAAGCTCCCCATCCATAAAATCTGTAAGAGCAAGTTCCAGTTATAATCAATCAGTGCAGGTCCAGAGCCCCTGAGTTGACTTTGTATGTCTAGCATGCCATTATAATAGTAAAATCCCCCATCTCATGGGAAAAAAAAAAAAAAAAAAAAAAAACAATATGCAATGAGGACTTGAAAGTCTGATGAAATTGTGCTCTAAGTAAAAAATTAAGAAGTGGACCTAGATGAGACTCTTTGGAAACTTCCCTGGGACCCCCAGTAAAACTAGAGGACAAAGGACCATGATATCCCTCTCCCTTCTGAGAGGACCCACTCTCTCTTTTAAGAGTGTCCCTTTTTCCTTTTTCTTTTCCCTTCTAATAAACTCCTGCTTGCTACTATGTGTGACTCATTTGAAATCCTTCCTACAGCATTGAAAAGAACTGGTCACAGACCCCTGCAGTCACTTTGGCTCTGCAGGTGTATCTCTCTCTCCAGAAAAGAAGGAGGGCACACCTCTGATCTGCACAGATCAAGAACCAAAGTTGAAGAGCTTTGAACACAAATTGCCTACACTGTGGAGGGTCTCATCTCTTGAGAACTGGTTACCAAAAGTAATTTATAAAGCAGCCAAACAAAGGGAAGCAAACCTCAAGTCACACATCTATGATTATTCCTCTGTAAGGAGATTATAGAGTTATATTATACTAAGCAATTATTCAAGTGGGAAAAAAAGTTAAGTAGAAAACTGTTAACTTGGGAAGAAATATAAAGGGTAGAGTAAAGAAAAAATACCCTAAAAATGCCTCACCTCAGAGGATCGATGGTTCCCTACAGAGAAAGAGGTTAAAAGAAAATTATCAATAGCAGTTTCAGAGGTTACCAAATTAAATTTAAAAATCTTAATGATGTAAACCTATGAATACTTACAGCATCAAGAAAAGAGCTAATGGAAAATTGTTTAAAAGTCTTTCACAAGATGATTAGGACAGGCACAAGGACAATTAGCACTTGAAGTACTTGGGAGATCTAAATTTGCAGATGATATAAAGATAGATAGTAAAACAAATGACTCCCTGGGACCACAGGTACCTATCCAGAGGGCCCAGAAATTTAATGATATTTGTGATAGTATCTGTGTGGCATAAACAATTGTATCTAGAAAAACATTTGATTTATAAATGGTATAACTCAGAACTAACACAACCTGAAAGCTGTTGTTCTATGGAGCTCAGAGTAGGGCATAGCCTGTTATTGATAGATAGATGATAGATAGATAGATAGATAGATAGATAGATAGATAGATAGAAAGAAAGAAAGATAGATAGATAGATTTATCTACCTGGAACTCAATAATTCCATTGTTGGAAATTTACAGATATCAGATCTTCATTACATATTCAGGTAGAGACATACAGGATTAAAATGATTAATGTATACTTTGATTCATTGCAACATTGCTTATAATAACTAAAATCTGGGGAAAATAAACTTTGAATCATGCAGTATATACCTGCTAAATAAATCGTAGCATATCAAAAAATTTTTAAAACTTCATAGACACAGACAAACACAATTGAATAGATTGTGAAAGCTTTTTATGATGGGGGTCTTTAATCCAAAGACCACCAAATATACTATTAAATGAAAAATACAGAATATCAACCAAAGGGCTTGCTATGCTACATTTTATTTTAAAATCCTGAAGCATAAACATATAATTTTGTTATTTAAAAATACTCTGGGACCCCAGCAAGGTGACAAATGTCTGTAATCCCAGTGACTCTGAAGACTGAGACAGGAGGATCATGAGTTGAAAGACAGCCTCAGCAACAGTGAGGCACTAAGTAACTCAGTGAGACCCTATCTCTAAATAAAATACAAAATATGACTTGGGGATGTGATTCAGTGGTTCAATGCCCCTGATTTCAATCCCCAGTGCCTCCTCACCTCCACAAAAAAAAATAAATAAATAAATAAATAAATACTCTGGGAAGTTTAAGAGAGAGAAATGTAAGTACTTCTCTGGGGACAAACTGATTTTTATTTTTATTCTTTTTTTTTTTGAGCCTATGGTTGCATGATTTAGTTAAAAATAAATAAATAAATATATATATATATATATACACGTGTGTGTGTGTGTATGTGTGTGTGTATATATATATATATGTATATATATATATATATATATATATAAAACAAGGGTGCATTACTGATTTCTTGCTGTAAGTCATTAGTTGTAGAATAACCTGAAGGCCGATGTGCTTATCCAATACTCCTTTGCAGGTTCATTTGCATAACAATGCTGGCCAGAGGGTATTTTTGTCTTTTCCTCTGTCTTGACCATTTTTCCCTGAAGCATTTTCTCAGCTAATGTACAAGAATTTAAACTTCTTCAGGCACAGTCACTGTGGAGAGAAACAAAGAACAGTTAACTAATTATTTTGAGCAAATATGAGCTTAATTTTTATTCCCCTAGCCTTAAGTCCATAGGATAAGGAATCCCTAAAAACACTGAGCACCCTACAAGGGAAAGAAAACTAATGTTCAAACACTAGCACAAATACCCAACCGATAAGCTGAATTATTACTCCAAATATAGAAATAAGACAGAACTTTCTTAGTTGACTTCAACTATTATAATAAAATGTTATAAACAACAGATTTTTTTTCCTCACAGTTCTAGAAGCCAGGAAGTTAAAGATCAAGGATGCAGCACATATAATCTGGTGAGTGACTTTTTATTAACTGTGTCCCCGCGTGGTGAGCAAAGCAGAGGAACATCCTACTCTGGAGTTTCTTCTACAAAACTAGTCCTATTCATGAATGCCATTTTCATACCTTCATCACTTTCCCAAGGCACAACTTCTAATCACCATCACGCTGGTAATTAGCTTTGATCATTCATTTTTGTGAGACACAAATATGGAGTGTTGGACATGTTGATTACCAATGGTCACCAATATAAGTGTCGTTACCTCCCATTCTCTGTGGGAGTGGGGGAGTCTGAATGGTTGGGGAACTTGCTCACAGATGTGAAGAAGAGAAAGTCTGCTTTTTCTTTGGGTAATGCCAACTAGCCACCATAGGTGACTTGAGGCCTCCTGCCAGGTCAGCTTTTTAAAAACTCTCCTTATTTTTATTTCCCCCCGATGGGGTTGGATTCAGATTCTTTTTATTCTTCATTACAATAGTTTGGAATAAAGATTTTTTTCTGTTTAACTTTGTTACAAATTTTGCTTTGACACATACTGAAAAACAGGTAAATTTTGTGATGTAAAATGTCAGCAATAAAACAACACACAATAAATGTTGACTAAAACTCTTCAATAACCAATTGAGTTTTACATAACAATTCACTTGCTTGAAAATATAATACAAATCAATCAATTGATGATTAATATGACATATTAAGGCAGGAGTATAAAAACCTCAAATTTGAGTAGAGGAAAAAGCCTTTAGGCTGAGCAGCTTCATCTGTTTTGGATATCATTCCTAAAGAATTTGCAGTTATTGCAAGATGTTTTGACTTTCACTAAATTCAATTTATTTAATATTGCAGTAGTTCCTCCATTTGCCCACTTTTTACAATTCTTTTAACATTAGCAGCACTAGTAGGATGGACAGCCCACAAGAGAGGGGCAAGTTTCAAAATGTTTTCCAAAACAAACTGATAAAATAAAAATATCGACCCCAAATTGAACATTAGAATATTGGTTGTAAATTCTTAATTCCATGTGCATAGCCTATGCATGAAATGTTATAAGATAGGATGAGATCCCGCTCAGCAAGGAATAAATACAACAAATTGTAAGTTATTTAATTATATTTCTATTGTATTTATTTTGGCTCACTATGGAGAATATATATTTTTGAAATAAAGATGCTAATCCTGAACCACATCTTTCTTTATAATTCTGAATAGTTTTAAGTTCTCAATATTAAGTTCCCAACAAATTGTAAGTTATTTAATTATATTTCTATTGTATTTATTTTGGCTCACTATGGAGAATATATATTTTTGAAGTAAAGATGCTAATCCTGAACCACATCTTTCTTTATAATTCTGAATAGTTTTAAGTTCTCAATATTTGGGGGCAATTTATCTCCTCATAAATTAATGTCATGATTGATTCCCCCCTCCCAAAAGCTCAGATACTTCAGGGGAATGTATCTATATTTATGTACATATTTATGTTACATATATAGTAATGTGTGTATATATATTTTTTCAAAATAGGATGTGTGCTCTTATTAATTTGAATCTGTCTAAATACCATATGTTATGAGACACATTTTATCCTCCATTATCTCCCAACTTTTATTAAGAATATGTGAGAATGGGCCTGGTATTTTCCAGCCTACACCATTGTTTAAAGCTCTTTGAATTCAGTTCCTTGTGAAAATCACAGCTTGTCTCAGGGAGCAAAGTGGTCTTTGGCATTCTTTGTCTCATGACCTCATTCTTCTCTACAGAAGATTCAGCATTCATCATAAGTGTATTTAACAAAATACAGCATTTACTAAACTTCTTATCTATGATCCAGTTCTGAGAAGTATACAAAGCAAAGCTTGGCTTATAAGGAAGAAAACATGGTTGACACAAATAAAGATGAATAGTAATTGACAAGAGACATCAAACCTATGTAGACAGGGCCAAGATGAGTGAAATACCTGAGAGACTTGTAAGTTGCTGGGTATAATTGTGGAGGCACAGATGTTAGAAAAGGGACAGACACTGTGAAATTCACGTAAGTAGAAACAAAATCATTATGGCTTTGTCAAAACCTATATATATATTATATATATATATTATATATATAGTGGGTTGGCACATCTAATATGTACCTTTGAGGGTCAGTCTTTTAAAAAACTATTGTTCACTAGGATGATTCTATTTTCAGTGCTTGGACTGAAAATATTTTATAGTGCTCTGGAGATTATTTATCTTAGTTAAAATATTACATTGGAAATGAAGAAAATATAAAGTTTAATGTTTGATATTATGTGTCTTTTTATAAATATTTCCATTGGAATATTATCATTATATGTTTGCTATATATTTCCTAATGCTCTGCAATAAATATGTATGACTTTGTCAATCAGGAAAAACACATGCTAATATAAAGTAGCTAATACATGCTTATGTTTACATCACTAGATGAGGCAAATACTGAAAATAAGAATATAAAATGACCTTCTTATTTGAGTAATCTAAAAAATGACTAGTGGAAGGCAAAGTTAATTTAGTGATGGTTCATATTTTATGTCCTCAACTTATCTGTGAACTTGAATATCTAGAGTGGCAGTAAATCTGTACTATTATTCATGCTGAGAAGTTCTTTATCTGTATTCAGCATCAAGGGACTATTCACAAAGTTCTAAGAAGCTGTGAATTAAAAAAAAATGACTAAGTGAACAACTGAGTGACTGAGCAAATAAATGAATAATGTATTCCAGTTGTGAACATGTGCCTTGAAATTAAATTATGTCATGTATGGGTAATGCAGAATGAAATGTTGAGTATGAATGAATTTAGAGTAGCCTTGTGACTGATCTCAATTATTTTGAAGTAGGAAATATTCCCCGCATACCTGACTTTCTTCAGAAGTCGTCTCCATGGAACCATCATGCTTCACTTACATCCTACAGCTTAGAAAAATGCAGCATATTTTGGTGTGCTATACAGTGTTTAGTGTACTTTGTGGTGTACAGATAGAAGTTATGTAGTCATTAAAACAGACTCACAAATATACAGAGTTTTTGAGGCCAAAAGTTTTTTAGAAATAATTTAATCAAATACTTCTTACTTATTGGATCATGGAACATAGTAAAAAATGCTAAGAATCTTTCCCCAGATCCACAGCGAGTGTGCACTGATGTCAAGAATCAAGCACTATCCCTGCTTACTTCTCAGTCCCTACACTATACTGAGACCACCTTCTTAAGTGACATAGAGATATTCAGTGGAAGGATAAAAATATACTGTCTTTCAACTTTTATTAAAAAATAAAAATTAATCAATGTGGTATTTAAGCAGTAAAAATGAATAAGCCAGACAAAAATTAAAACAAACAGATGCCTAGTATGGATTTAATAGATTTACTTTTACATACACCAAAATATATTACCTTATATTTAGTTTATTCCCACCTTCACAGATTTCTAGTTGTGACCTCTAACTAAACTTGAAATTTATCAGTCAAATAAAAATATAATGAAAGGAAAAAAAAATCTTAAAATTGCTAATATTGAGAAATACAGAATGATCTAGGTAGGGTGAACCTATCTAAATAGCTCACTCAGAGACTTGGCCAAAGTCTAGCGTGGCTTCCGGCAGATTGTGTGCACATCCCCAGTATGGCGCCAGTCACCCTTTTTCTGCTGAGAAAAATTAATGCTGTCAGAAAAAATGGACTATTTATAGGTAATATTTTCAAAACTTGAAAGTAGACAAAGGCCCCTGAACCTCACCTTAGAACACTGCCTTCAGAAATCTTGCAACTATATATCCTTTCTTTGACTTTCAATATATAAAATTATCCCTGAAAACTGTTTAAAGGCCTTCACAGCCATGTTTTTGAAATGTAGACAGTCCTTACAGGAGGATTAAGGGCCTAAAATCTGTGGGCACCTTACCTGGATTTTCACCATTGCTTCTTGTCATAAACAGCCCGGTTTGTTTCTCTTCCCAATACATGCTGATGAACAAATCAAGGTGGCCTAGTCCCAGGGCATATTCCCCTTCACACCTGCTGGGGCCTATCACTTAACATTTCCCGGGTCTTAAAAATTCTTGTGCCATAAATTTCAGAGATTTGACTTCAGGTCAGTCTTCCAATAGGATTCAAATTTACAATGAAAACAATTTTTACAATGATGCAAATTAATTTTGAGCAGTAGATGTCTATATTTTCATCTGTAGTCTGTGATGATTTTACTGTGTACATGAAAGATATTAACTATTCGAAGTTAGTATTTTGCTTACAGAACTATTGAATGCTAAGATATATTATTTCTATGTTATATAAAACTTTTAATTATAATTGATCTTTCTTAAAAGTAATTTTTATATTTACCATTTTATATAGCTTTTAATATTGCTATATTTAAAGAAATAATACTTTACTTATGATTTAATTTTAACATAAATTTAAATATTTACAATTGTATCACTAGCTTTCAGAGACACATGGACACTATGAACATATCAAATATTTTAAACAACAGTGAGTACCTGATGAAATTTGAGAGTTTTAAATACATATAAAGCCAACAACAAGGAGGTTTGCTAAAATTGCACTCTCAGAAATGTAATTCACTTAACTACTATCAAATAAAATATAATTTAGAAATTAAATCACATTTCATCATCTCCATTTTTGGTATGAATTCACACAGATGTATTTTCTCTAATAAAAATAAGAAATTATGATTTCTGTTTAGATTTATTTTTGTTTTTGAAAAGAATATTTGTTGAACTCTCAATGTTACACTAGGAAACTAAGTATTAAAGAAAGACAGTGTTAAGAGTTAAGAGGTATTATATTAACCCAATGCAAGAAGAAGTAAAAAACAAACTGAACCCGCTTGATAATTTCCCAATGAAAAGGCCTAGATATAAACTTGGTCTTATTGTTTTCAAAAAACAATATCAACATAATGTCTAAGAGTTCTGCGGGTATCATGGTAATTTCACACAATTAATATTTCTTGAGTCTGTGGGATTCAAAGTTGTGTGCTTTGTGCAAAATTGGAAAAGGTGTTATTAAAGGAATTAAAATATTTATGCAAATAAGTAGACTGAAGGACTCTGTATGAATATCTCAGTTCATTTTCTATGGCTATATTGAAATATCACAGAGAGTAATTTATGAAGAATAGAGTTTATATGGCCCCTGAATCTAGAGGCTGAGAGGTTCAAGAACATGGCACCATCATCTGCTTGGAATCTGGCACGGGCCCCTTTGCTACATCATAACATGGTGCAGGGAAGTTTGGACTAGAAAAGAAGCAGCATGTCAGAGAGAGCTCACTTTTATGATAAACCCGTGTCTTCAATAATCCGTTAATATTTGAGTCCATTTAGTCACAAATGTAGTGATCCATTCATGACATCAATCCCAAAAAGGGAGTCTTCAAATAACATTGACATATGCATTTGTGATTTAAGTTTCCAATACATACAATTTTGGGAACAAATCATAGCAGTGAGTCATTAATTTTCTTATTTTTATTTATTAGTTTATCCATTTTCTTCCTCCCACATAGAACATTCAGGAATGTTGGAAAAATCATGGGAAAGAGCTTTGATGAATGCAGAAAGCTGTTGTCTATTTTTAGTAAGAGCTGTGGAAGTTTACATTGTAAACATGTGTAAATGTGGTGAATTGATGTAAAGGATCTTAAGAAGTTGATTTGAAAAATCAATAAAACATGAAACAATCCCATGCCCCCAGCAAAAAGCTCCTCCCAAGATGGCATTCTGGTATATGCATCTTCAGAAGAGAAATCTCAAAATCAGCTTCCATTCTCAGTCTTCATTCTGCTGATAGATGACTTTGGCTATCATCCCAACATTACTTAATGATATTGAGTACCTGAAAAACTATCTAATATGCATGTTTCCTAAACCTATTGATTTATTTTTTTTAAACGAGAATGACAAAAGAGAATAAGGATTTGCTTGAGAGAAAAAAGGAGGCTGATACTTATGTGACACATGCCTTCTTAAGTCTATGGACCTCCATATCATTCCAACTTATAAAGCACAGAAATGGATTGATCTTCCCTGAAAGCTGTAACAGTTAAAAAGGAGTCTGTAATGTGACAGGTTGTGGATCCATTACATGGAAACCAGGCATGCAGAAAATGCTATCACTCAAGGGGCACAAGTTGCTAACACAACTTTGTTCATTATATGTAAGACAATATTGAAGTGATATGAAGGCTTTGTTTATTATATGTAAGACAATATTGAAGTGATATGAAGGCCTCTATAGAAATAATCATATTCAGAAGAGTGGAGCTTAAAGAAGGCAGTAACTTCTCGGGTTGAAGGGGAAAAGCTTTGGAAAACATTCAAATTGTAGAAAGAGTGAATAACAAACAGGATGTTTCATGAATAACTTCCCTCAAAAAGTGGATCTGGGCCACTGGAAATGAGCATACTGGCAAAATAAAACTATCATGTACAATTTGAATAACAGTTTGACTGAACTGGAGATGACTTTCACAAGTTATATGACTTTTTAAGACTAAAACAGAGATAAAAGCTAGATGACCATTTATTCAGTTAACAACCATATTATGTATAGAACCAATGTGTCCTAGAAATAATCACACCAAATTAACATTTAATGATTTAAACCAAGGGAGAGGATATAAATAGAAAAATGTGCATTCAATTACTAAAATGGAGTACATTAAGTGAAATTTGCTACTTTCCACTAAATTAGGTTATTTGTAGTATTTTCTATTTTAAATTGAATCACAGCATAAAAAAACTGATATTATGAATGAAAGTATTCAGGAAATCAAAACCATTATTGTTTCTCTATAGGAGTCCAAAAGTTTACAAACAAAACTAGTTCTAATGTAATGAAATATTGATGTAATTAAAATCTCAAAACATGGACACAAAGTATGAATAAATCTTATTTAACTTGAGTGCAGGTTATACCATTGTATGAATAATATGTTCATTCTCTCTCACTTGCTCTCTGTTGTTATATAACAAATATATGTTATTTAATCCAATATATGTATTTAATCACATGGGTGTATGTGTACGCATATGTGTACAATACATACACACATACACACCCCAAAACACATGTATGTATGTGAAGTGTAATGTGTTGCTGTAATGTTATAGATATTAGAAATTCAGGTATGAATAATGGAATTTGTGTTTGCCTTGGTTATGACTATCAGGTGACCCATAATTATTCAGAGAACATCCACTGGTGAAAGTAGCATAGCCTGTGATTTTATTATTATTCAATAAATTCTTCATTGCATTTAATACAATACAACTTTAGATCTATGCTGTTCAATATGTAGCCAGTTGTCACATTGGATGTTAACCTATGATCTTGGTTAGTAGAGTTAAAACATAATATATCAAATATAAGGTATTAAAAAAACTATTTCATTAGTGATTTATGTATTGATTAAATAACAAGATATTTTCAGTGTATTTGCTTAAATAAGTATACTATTACATTAATATTACATACTTCTTTGGATGTCTTTAAGTGAACTTAATAGAAAATTTAAACATACATGTAACTCATTATATTCCTATTGGGCATCTCTGCTTTATAGTTCTAGTATATTAAGATTTTTTTCTTTTTTTTTTTGTATATTAAGATTTTAAACTCAAGATCTTTTGTTGATACAGCTAAAGAATTAGATTCTATTTCCCTTTTCTACTTACTCTTTCAGTACTTCTGTTCCTCCATAATTCTAACAACTTCTCCCTCTTCTCAATTCATAGTTAACGGCCTTTGTTACAACTACAATGAAGAGAGAAAGGGAAGTTTTCCTCAAACATTTGTATCCCAACAAGTGGTATTATCTAGAGCTTTTGTGACATATAGCCAGAGGAAAGGGACCTCAGATCTTGAGCATGATGCACTTCGAGATTCTAGAGAAGAAGCTGTTGAACAGCAAAGGAGCATATCTTCACTAAACAAATGAATGGATAGAATATCCAGGATCCAAAGGCTTTCCCCCATTATCCCCAAACAACTTTCCTTATGTTTCTGTGAAATAATATATTACCAATTTCTACTTGATGTGGGTTTTAAGATATGCTTTTTATTTCAAAACATTTTATTTATTTTTTAGTAACAAATGGAGAAGAAAATCCCCACTCATAGAAAATAATGCATAAAAATATACTGTTTGGGGAAAATGATACATAAAGTTTGATTTGCATTAATATTTTAATTAAACTGCCTCATGAAATTAACTATTTGAAGTGACCACTTGCTTGGATTAAATTTTATTAACTGATTTTTATATTAATTTTATTCATTTTTTAATATTACTTTATATGATTTTATATTTATATCATTACCTATGAAAGTCCTGCTTCTTTTACATATTTTTGAATGTTTCTTTTTACAATGGAAAAACACTCTTTAAAAAATTATACTGAATTGGCACAATTTTCACAATGCTGTTACGCCACCTGCAATTCCCCTCAGTGCTTGACAAGGATTCCGCTGAGTAATAAATGTGTTTGCAAAGTCTCATCTCGTTGGGAATTTGGGTTGCAGGCTCTCCTTCCTTGCTTGTTTAATATGTGTAGGTTTACTATTAATATTTTATGTGTTTTCCCTGAAAATAGGGGTCTTAACAGAACCAGAGTTAGAACATAAAAATCAGACTTCTTATGGAACAGTGATTTCAGATTTACTCATTTGCTGTGAAACTCTGAGTATCCAAGATTGCTATGAGAAAATACAAAAACAGATTCTAGCTGCCGATTCCCTGTTAACTACTCTCAGATGACCTGAAACACGTAGGCAAATAATTCCAACCCCATCAGGAAGGAATAACCAGAACAGAAAAAATAAAGTGTTCCTCGATCTTAAGTTCACACAGTAGAAGATGATATCATATATTTGTTAGCTTAAAATGCCTAGCATTTATTAACTATAGCAGTAGTCACACGACTGATGTTTATTCAACCCTACTAAATTTACTTTAACCTTTATGATCAGTTAAATATTAATATGTCTTATTTAGTTATAGGTTATCACAAGTAAACAATTACTAGAATAATTAGAATATTTCATTGTCTAGTCTAGTAATGATCATACAAAATATTTTTGTTTTTCTCCTTGTGACTTTTTCCTGTTGTGAAAAAAACGTGTAACTGCCTACCTTTTAATGTATAAAGAGCTGGCTGGGAAAAATAAAATTTAGAACTTAGCATCCATTCCTTGAGTTTGTGTTGCTTTTTCTCCACCTCGCCGACGCCTACTCCATCACCTGTGACCACTGCGACCCCTGCTAGGGCTGGACCCCGGCACAATGCCCCTGTCCGTGAGTGCTAAGACCACTTCCTTCTTGTCCCATAATTCATAATGAACTTCATGAATAATAGTTGAGATTCCCAAGTCACCTAGTGTAGGAACTGTTGGAGACAAAAACCACGTCTCCATAATTAGGTTATAGATAAATAAGATTAGACATAATCTTGTTCATTTTACTGCTTCCCATACTTTACAACATTGAAGAAAATCTCATAGATTGTGTTTTGCTTATTGAACGATCATGATCTCTTATTTCAAAGATGGTTTAAAAGCACATTTTATATAGGGGACATAGATTTAAGATCATTGTATTTAAGAACATAGTTTTAAGATCTGACCTGTGGAAACTGCTATTCACTGCACCTAAACTTTACCCATTAAGTATCACAAGCTTGATCCCACAGTAGTGAGTGTTTCTTTTTTACTAATAGTGCACTGTAACAAGAATTTTCATTTGTCAAGAATTTTCTCTTAAAGGTCTTTGAGCTGGGTGCCATGAACCTCAGGAGCAGAGGGTATAAGGCACTGGGTTCACTCCTGATACTGCACACAAACAAATAAGTAAGTAAAAATTAATTGAATAGCTGTGTTTGAGTCATGGATATCTAAGAAACAAAGGAGTCAGCATAGTCTTTAACTTGGTATAATTAACCTAGTATTTAATGAAAGGTTACTTGTAAAAGTCAATAGGCTAAACATGAAAGGTGTAATGGCACCACCCTGATCACCCTGGCTCCTGCCTTCAAGAGCTTATAAATAGGTTTTGCCTGGAGACACATTTGCCATTGTCCTGTGACTCCAAAATTAAAAGAAACTAAGAAAGCATAATAAGCCTTGAAATCCATTATTCAACAAATGTCTTAACACTATTCATGCAATTTTCAAGTGACTCTTAAATTCAGTGTAACTCATAGAAAGAACAAAGAAACTTTAGAATTAGGCATTCTTTAATTAAATTGGTTTCTGCAGTTTAATAATTTCTGGATCTGGTAAGATCTTAATCTCTTTTCAGTTTTGGTTTCCTAATATTTAAAGGATAAATACACACCATTTTTTCAGGGATGTTTTCAGAATTAGCTGTAAGTTCTACATGCACCTCGCACAGGACCTGGAAGATATTTGGTACTCAAAATAATATTTTTCTGGTGTTCTGTCCAGGTAATAGTATCAGAAACTCGTCAATAATATTATCAACTATTTAATTAACACTCAAACTAGGAACAAAGAAAATGAACAACATTGTTTTTCAAATCTAAATAAATACTACCAACTAATTATTTATCGGTCAAATATTTTAGAGATTCAGAGTAAAAATAACCAAAAAGGTAGTTTGAAGGGAGGAAAAAAAATGTATTCAAAGGACTTTCAATGACTTCCTACTACTTAAAGAATGAAATGGAGATCCACAGATTGCATAGAATTATAAAGAAAAATAATGTAAATCTGTTGTTTTATAGCTGAGGAAACAGATGGAAAGATTATTTGGAGTATTTGCTATTTGACTATGCAGTAAGTTGAAGACTGTACTTTCTTCTCTTTGCCAAAACCACTTAAAAGAAAGGAATCATCTCTGATTGAAAATGGAATCACACTCAAGCACAGATTTATAACAAGAGACAGCAATGCTCAAAAATACAAAACAAAAAGCATAAAATTAATTTACAGGTAAAATAGAGGTAATTATAAACTCCATAATGTTTATTTATCTTTACTACTGTCTCCAAATAGAATCTATTTTAATTCATTGTAATTATTTAAAATCATTCTATTTAAGACATTATTTGCTATGTATACATTTATTAATGTGATAGTTTGCAAACCACTTATTTGCCAATTGTAATTATTTATGCTTAAAATATAATTGAAGAACAATTATTCATTTTAAAAAGCTTTCAAACTGTGAGTGTTAGCCAATTTCTGAAAATCTATACAAAGGATTTTCCATATGTGTACCATAATTGTAATTAAGACACACATAGAAATCAGGGACACTATGTTAATGAAGTATTTTACTTAAAATTTACAAAAGTGATACTGAATATCTGATATGTTTCATTCATGATAATGAATCAAGTCAATATTAGCCCTCAACAATAATACCTAAGTTTGACGTTTAAGATAAAATCTCCTTTTATCTACCACATTTATTTAAAATTTAGGTACTAGTAGGAAATTATCTTGGTCCATTTTGGTTTGTAGAGCACTAAGTACTGTGTGACTTTTAAACAACTGAAATTTCTTTTTCTCTCAGTTCCGGAGTCTAAAAAGGACAAGATCAAGGTCCTAGCAAATTCTGATGAGTTCAAGTTCCTGACTAAGCAACAATGGTCTCCACACTGGCTGCCTCCTCACATGGCAGAAGGGACAAAAGATCTCTCTGGGGCCACTTTTATGAAATCATTAGTCTCGTTCATGAATGTTCTACCCTTATGACCCAATAACCTCCAAAAGACCCATCACCTTAAGGATTAGGTATAAACATATGAATTTTAGGAGACGTAAACATCAGTTCTTAACACATATCAATATAATTCTGTTGGGTGGAAAATGTTTTAATTGTATGTGTATGATAGTATATTTGACATATAAACTTTTAAATATAAAAACTTGGCCTAATAAAGAATAAAAAATACCATCTTATATATGAGAAAAAATTCTTTTTCTTCTACTCAGTTCTATTGGGAAAGAAATACCTAACAAAATGTGAGATATCTGTTCTCCAGAGATGATGAACTTCTTCTGAATCACAAATATTTCTTTGGTCTATTGCTAACCTCACTCAAATATCCAAATTCCCTGTCATTAAAACAGTATATCATTCTGTTTCCTAGATATCAATTATCTGAGTGATCTAATGGATTAAGTACTGTGAAAAAGAAATTGACATAAAAATAAAATATTTTCACCATATCTCATTGATATTCATAAATCTACTGCTACTATATAATTTAAATACACACACACAAATATGCAGACACATAACTTCTTTAACACAGAAAATATTATACAAAACTCAGTTTGAGTTGAGCTTAATGGGCTCCAGAATTTCAAAAGAGTATAAAAGGCTACATCAATAGACTTTTTTTCATTGTGGGGTACTGCAGACTGAACCCATGGGGGCTTAAAAACTGAGCCACATAACTGGCCATTTTCATTCTTTGATTTTCAGATAGGGTCTCACTAAGTTGCTTAGGGCCTTGCTAACTTGCTGAGGCAGAGTTGAACTTTTCACCTTCCTGCCTCAGACTCCCAAGCCTCTGAGATTACAGGCTTGCACCATTATGACCAGCATAAAATTATTACTATTTACATATTTACCCCACCGAAAGAACCATGATATGTCAAGTGCTTGATTATGCATCATTTTTAGTAGTTTATTTATTTCTGATGTTATATTCAGTGCTCTACAACTATTTTAGCTTTCTTGGTTATGTATCAAGATTTTAAAAATGGATAGAATAAGAAATTATGTAAATTACATTTCTTAAAATGATAAAATAAAAAAAGAAAATTAAATTTTCAAATGGCATACATGGATATCTTTCTGTTTAGTTCTTACTGTATTTCTTTATTTGATATAATGTGGAAAATTGAGTTTTAATATAAAATTATAAATCATATGATATAAACATACTACTAATATTAAATTTTCTACTCAGAAAAACAAATGAAGTTTTAGACATAAATTTTTCAAGAAACATAAAATGACAAAGTAGCAATCATCTTAGCAGATGAACATAGCCAGAAAGTGTCAAAGGACCCAAGCATAACCTGTATGTAAAAATGGAGTAACACATGATCACCAGTCATATTGCAACAAAAATATTCATCATATCATTCTTATTTTATAAGATAACAGATTTTTGAAGAAAAAATATTATTGAAAGTATTTTATTAATTGCTCTTGACTTTAGGAATTTAGAAAATAAATTCATTTTAACCTCTAGATCCTCTGAAATGTCAAATTCCTAAATATTCAATAGATTTCAAGAGATAAGAACTTAAGGGGAAGAGCTAGCAGGAAACAACATATTAAATTATTATTCTGAAGTACTAACCTAAACTCAATAAGGAATCTGGAAGGCGCTGTGCAGAGGACATCTGAGAATGTTAAAAAGTAACTTCCTAATGAATAAATCCATAGATCATGTTTTTGGTGTACAGTAATATCCATTAAATTTACCAAACCTCAAAATATCTTAAGTCCTAGACCTAGAATCAGAAAAGTGATTATTAATCAAGCTGTCATTTCTGAATATCTACCATTCAACTTGCTAAACTTCTGTTTAGGCACACTACAAATTCTATGATTATTAAGGAAGCTACTTAGATACATAAAGGAGTAAAGTGAAGGTAGATTTGTAGTATAGGTAGTAAGTCCAAAGGAAAGACATGCCATGAAATAATTAGGGCATAAAATAATTAGAAATTTCTTCGCAAAAAGGCAGAATTTCAATATAAAATAAAATTTAAAAATAGCAATGTAAAATAAGAATGTGTAATGAAATTTATGTGTACTATATGAAAAAAGAATATAAGTTTTACATGGGAAAAGATTTAGATAAGGTTAAAAATCAAAACATTTAAAGTATATTTTAAGAGATTATTTCAAAAATTTGGATGATTTATTTTCAACTACTGCTTTTATGTAAGTTTTCTTAAATTATTTTTGAAGTGGCTAAAATGGTAATCATAAAGATGTTATTTGCTTTTGTAGAGTGGTACAGGTTGGATGGATTTATTAAAGGAGATTTTGAAAAATAGGTTTGAGGAATACTCTCAATTTTAAACCAAGTTGATATCTCTCTCTCTCTCTCTCTCAGAGGGAAATATTATATGGGAGGATAGTTGTAAGTTATATGCTTATATATATTTTTTTCTTTTCATTAAATTTTTTCATGTTATTAGAGAATGTTGAATGGGTCTAAGATATTATACACATGGAATTTTAAGAAGAGTTATTACCCAAAGACAAGCTTGTTAAAAGATAATTTCAGAAAAAGAGAATAAAAAAACAAAATTACTCATAATCTGAAGGCCAGTAATTAGCTTATTTGTTAATGCTCTAGCTTGTCAAATTACTTAAAATGTCCATCATAATAACAGTGGCTAAGTTGTAAAGATAGCACTTATTTCAATTTATGCTGGCATCTTCATCCAGACTTTTACTATTTACCTTTATTTTCTTCCATTAAAATTGAACTCATTAAAAACAGCATAGGTTGTATTATTTTCTATTTTTTTTAAGAAATTATGAAGTTTTGTTCCTACTATTAACTAGATTTTGGAACCAACCTAGATGCCCTTCAACAGATAAATGGATAAAGAAACTCTGGTATATAAACACAATGGAATATTATTCAGCCATAAAGAAGAACAATATTATGGTATTTGCAAATAAATGGATGGAATTGGAGAATATCATGTCAAGTAAAATAAGCCAGTCCCATAAAACCAAAGGCCGAATGTTTTCCCTGATAAGTGGAGAATGATATATAATGGGGGTGGGGGTGTTGGGAGTGAGAGAAGAATGGGGGAACTTTAGATTATGTAGAAGGAAATGAGAGGGAGGGGGGTATGAAAAATTGTGGAATGAGACAGACATCATTACCCTATGTACATGTACGATTACACGAATGTTATGAATCTACATCATTCACAACCAAAGTAACGAAATGATATACCCCATTTGTGTGCAATGAATCAAAATGCAGGCTGTAAAAAATTTAAAAATAAATAAATAATTAGAAAGAGAGAAAGAAAGGAAGAAAGAAAGAAAGAAAGAAAGAAAGAAAGAAAGAAAGAAAGAAAGAAAGAGAAATTATGAAGGACCCTCAGGGGCCTTTATCATGAATCTGAATGGACACTCAGCTGTCTAAACTTAAAAGTGGCAATACACATGAAGAAGATAAAATGCTGAAAGACTAGCTAAAGGAAAAAATCCCGTGAGTTTTGCCTGGTCATGATGGATACTTCTGGTTCCCAAACTATGAAATATCAGGATGTTGAAAGGCTATGGGAATAGGGCTGAATGGGGCTGGAGGATGGAACAGTGCTCAGAGAAGGAACACTGAAACCCAGGGGCCTTGAAGATTTCTCTGCTACCTTCACATTACTACCTTGCATTTACTATGACATTTTGATGACCAAGGTGAGCCAAAAAAAGATGATCCCATTTTAAAAATACTTATGTATAAAAGTGTAGGATCATGGCTTTTAAAAAATGTAGGGACATAATGAAAATGAGTGCAAAGTTTGCACTTCATTTTTAAGTGGAAAAAACCTAAAATTATCCAAATCCAAATATAGAATTTTTATTTAATAAACCTATCATTAAAAAGAAAACATCTTGAAAATGATGTGTACACACAAATGTGAATATGTTAAGTATAATACTTATATCTAAAGTTAAATTACAGTTTTGAAATGCAGAATCTATGGAATTAACAAGATAATTGTGCTCCATTTTTTAAATTTTCAGAGAAATTAATTTAACACTTTTTAAGATCCAGGTGTATTGATTCAACCCTTTTTTAAGATGGCAATTTGCTCAGGTAAAATATCAGTTACTTTAAAGATAAATATTTGCCACAATAAATACATAGGAATGGGAAAGATGTTTTACATAAATAAAAATTGATAGAAAATTGAAGAAAGAGAGAAGTCTATGGAAATGTGACCAAAGACATTTTTTTTTAAAAATCCCATTGGATAATCAAAGCCAAGTCTTATCTAATTGAATATTCTAAATTTTTAAATGTATTATGTAGATTCTTTTCCTATTTGGAATGAATGAACACATCAATAATTTCTTGGTGGTTTATTCTACTTTGCTTGAAAAGGAAAATAAATATAAATGTGAACCAACCATGTAAAATAGCAAAGTAATTATATTCCTGGTTAAATATTTCCATATGCATTTAGTTGCAGAATATTATAAGCATTAACTCAGACAAAATACATATTTTATGATATAGGATATAGAAGAATAATAATGCTCAACATGTGAATTTTCTAATTTTGCCACAGCATAGGATTCTCCACTGGGGTGAAAAGATATGTGTATTTGGCAGAATCATTTAAATAGATGGACCAAATATCGACTATAAATGGTGTATTTTCCTAAATATATTGAAATTCAAGCAATTGCAGGTAATATTTTGGTGATAATAACAGTTGTTGTTATGACAGAAATGGCAGTTATTTTTATTGCCTTCATGAAGTCTTAGGTATTGCAGCACATCTTTTTAAGTTGCCTCTGGTGACCAGAATAAAATACACATGACAATTTCCAGCTTCAGGCTTCATGAACCAACAAGCAGGAGATTTCTATAGTCTATTATGTCTTCTCAAAGTCATTTACTTACAACTAAAATTCTTAACACATAATTCTTTACAATATGATACAGAAAAAATAAATTTCATAGTATTCATAATTTCAGAAGTATTGAAAATTTTTGAAAATCTATAAGCAAGCCAAAATATATATATATATATATATATATACACACACACATATATATAAGTATATATGTACATATGTATGGGTATGATCATAACTATATCTATAACTATGTGCAGTTCTAGTTTAGTTTCATTTATGGATACATGACCTGCTATTAGCAAATCTTTTTCATTTTGTTGTATCAAAAATTCTCAAACTTCCTTTGCAGGTGTGTTTTGTTTGTAGCTCCCTAGATCTGAAGTAAACTATAGAGACTGGTAGCAAATCCTTTAAGGTTGATGAAACAACCTTGCACTTGAGGTTAAAATTAAGTAAGGCTGTCCTGTATGGGGAATTTTATGTGCATCATGAATATATTAGGAATCTCAGGACACTTAAATAGCCTGGAAATTCTACCCTGCTCCTTGGATTTTAGTATTCTGAACAGTTACTGCTCAATACATTTAATCAAAGTTACATAACTTGTTTAAATTAGTTTATTTAGTCTCCTAAATTTAAAGGATTATATTCAGTGCAGGACTCTGGCTAATAATTTATCTTTCACTAAGATAATATTAAACATAAACATAGGTTCTACAAAAGATGTTGGGTTAAAATCACAAGTTTCTACAGGTTTAGTAGATACATTTATCTCAGTAAAATAATATCTACCTGTATATTGTATCCCTAGTTCTACAAATTATAAAAGATACATAAAGAATCTATTTTCTGGAATGACCACTTATTTATAAATAAATACCGTTTGGCATGAGACTTTGAACTTTCCCTAGCATACAGAACAACAGAGGGAATGTGTCCTCTATTGTGGACTCAAGTTATATTATAAAGGCATCTTGAACAATAACATTATTCAAATTTATAGACACTTCCCTTTTTGTTTACTTAATTTTGCAAATCAGCCCATTTTATACTTCTCCGTGTGAATAATTTGGACAATTGAAGAATGCTAGATATGGCCATGTAACAGTCCTTAATATAAGCCTAAATATTTGTCCTATATGTCTGTTAGAAGAAAATAATTCTCTTCCTTGAATATTAATGCTTTCACTTAAAAAATAGAAAGCATTTTAGATGTAAGCTTCCATTTCATAAAGATATGTTATATATGTCATTCTTATTTACAAGAGGTTTCCTTGCGAGTTCAGCCTGCACCTTTTCCTGGCTGACTGAATAGATGTTGATGAATAAAGAATCCAAAGATGTTGGCTTCAGGGCAACTGAGATCAATCTCATTACACAATATTGTTAAGGAAGATGCTAGTTTTAACAGGGAGGCTATTATATGTGACATACAGTAGGGAAAAGGTTAAATACATATTGTAAATTTTAAAAAAATAAAAACTGTTCCAAATTAAAATAGATTCATGAGAGAATAGGTGGTGACATGGATTTAAAACGAAAAAGAAAGAAAAATTTACAGGCAATCTGTGCTTTGGTTTAATTCATTTTACCATATTGAACTTTTAAGATGTAATAAATGGTATTTTTAGTGAATTTAAAGCAAAATATTAACTGTGTTACAGCATTCTTGCTGAAGATTAAATTTCATTGCTTCCATTCTGTATATATAGATCTGAAGAATATGAAATGAGTATGATTCTTAGCATAACACATAACATGATTATAAGAGAATATAATGTTTTCTGAAAAATCAGAAGCAATGTCTTTAAATGGCTTAAAGACAGTGAGACTTTATAAGAATATGTATGTTCACTAAGTTGTTAAATTGTGAGAAATATAACTAAATAGGCAAATTATTTATTGGATATCAAAAAAATATTCTTATCCTGCTTATCCAGATTACCTACTTATGTTGTTCAGGTTCATAGTCACCAGATTGAATAGAAACTAATTGTCCCCCGGTTTTATTTTGATTTTAGTTTCAATTTCAACATAGTTTGAAAATCTGACTGTATCTCTATAATAATGAAATGTATTCTGAAACATAAAATACAATGAAATACATGTTATAAAATATTATGTTTAAATATAATATATCAGGTTGTGAAATAATGGATAAAACACATGAAAATATAGTGAATTACTATGTAATTTATATTGGTTAGTAATGGATATTATATTAAGGATATCTTAATTTTGGAAAGTTTGGATGCTGTTAAATGAAATGAGGTTTTTATAGGCTTTAATTTTTTTTTTTTTTCCTTTTTGCTGGAGATAGCCACCTCACATCTTTTCATCTCTTAGCTTTTATTTAAACCTTTGCTTCACACCTACTTTTAGCACCTGGCATTGGTTTCTTTAGAATCTATAACTACCTATCATTTTCAAACAAGCAAAAGTAAATTATTTATTAAGCACGATAAAGTAGCATTCTGTATCTAGATTCATCATAAAAATTATAGGTATGTCAATACCAATTTGATGTTGTGGGCTGAAAAATTTAAATGCCATAAGCTATTTTTTTTGATGTTAAGAAAGAATAAGTATCCAGGTGTGATGATATTTTCAGTAGATGTTTCCACAGAGGTAATTAAAGGCTTATCAAATTATGACAAAGATTTAATCATATGTTGGGTCACAAAGAACTAATCTAAATCTGTCCTCAAGGAAGTTTGTTAAAGTCAGTTTGAATGTGAACTAGTGTTCAAAACCGAGGACTGCCATCTGGTACACATCTATCACCAATTTTCTGAAGTTCATCATATTTTTCTTTATCTAAACCAGCATTTGACAGAAGCACATGTGGTGTATCATTGCAGTGTGAGTAAATTCATATTTGCTAACCAACCAGTTACTTCTATGTGACACAAGTTTATTTCCAGTATAAATATGTACCATTTTGTTTCTCTTTGAATTACAGACTGAAAATACACAGTTCTGTTTTGTCCTAATACTTTTCATAGAAGTTATTTTAGAGGGAGAAAATATACTAGTGGTTAAGCAGAATTAGATTAGTTGAAAGACAATTCAAACTAAAACATGCATTTATATCACTTTTAAAATATTGAATTTAAGTTGCACTGCCAAAAAATAACTGATATTTCAACTGGGTAAAGCTGTGTGAAAGCTGTCTGATGACAGGAATTATGTGTAGCAGGTTCTGTTGCAAGGTAAAAAGTATTCTAGTAATTTGAGCTCAATAAAGGAATGAGACAAACTGAAATTCAATATGATTTTAAAGATGCTTATGCTATAACAAAGATAGTTATTCAGAGTACTGTTATAAAGCTCAGTTTATCAGAATTTTTATTACTAGTTATAAAAATATATGTGCTTTGTTCTGGGTTGTATCTCAGTGATACAATATATGTGTACCATGTAATGAGGCCTTGAGTTTAGTCCACAGCCCTATATATGAATGCACACAGACACACAGACACACACACACACACACACACACACACGCACAACACACACAATTGAGGAAAGCTCTGTATTTTTTTGAATTTATAGTTTGGATTTAAACACTTAGCATCATGTGGTTGTACATAATTAGTTATCAGAATTGTGAATAACATGAGGCTCTGAAACTAAAAAGAGGAGATAAAGTCAATGAATATTTCTGCTTAGAAGATTTAGCAATGATTGGAATTTTACTTAGATCTTCCACTCTAGATAGCATTACTGGGACCTGTAATAATTCCTTAAAGGCAAATTATTATGGGAAGTTTGCTCAACTTGGATTTTAATTCTGTTCAGAGATCTATTATCAATAATATGTGAGACAGAGGTAAAAGAATATATTTATTTTTGCCATTTTATTCATTTTTATTCAAATGAAGTTAAGTGATCTGTGAGATGTGGGGAAACTATGCTATTCCATTTAAAGATTTAAAACATCAGCATATTAAATGTGCTTTGAAATCATCCTGTAAATGATTGAAATATACTTCAGAAGGGCTAATGCAGATAAATACATGAAGGACGAAATATTTGTCAATATTATCATGATGTTTAATAAGAAATCATTAATATCCCAATATTTTTAAAGTAGATATCTCATCAGCAATGGCCAATTTATAATTACTCTAATAGCAAATTCTCTTGAATATAGCCTCCATTGGGGAGTTACACTTATCTGAATTACACCTGAACAGCTTAGAAACCTCCCCTAGAAAAACAACTCTAACAGCTTGCAGACCTCCTACACAAAATAAAATAAAATATCCAGAGTGCTGTAAAGAAGCAGAATGCTGTAAGTCTGTGAACTTCTTCCTATTTCTGTTTTATTTATACTGTTTATAAAAGTAAATTACTCGTTTGAAGTACTACTCTTGAAGCTGCCTGGATCTCTATGGGGAAGTACTCCTGTGAATCCTCCTTTATTGGAAGTGGTTGATCTTTAGCTCCAGGGATGAGATCTGCAAGGTTGAAAAGCTTTGCTTTCTAAGAGGAAAGTCAATCTGATTTGAGAATAGAGAGACCCTCTACTAAGAACCAAACCTGTTGGAAATTACTTCTTTTAAACTGACTCCCTGACTCTGAATAGTGTACCCAGGGCAAGTGTATTTCAGTAAATAGCTAGGTAATATTGTCCTTTATATTTTGGCTCCAAAAAATTTTTTTTTCAAAATAACATCTAAGTGGAGTTGAGAATCCTTTTATCATCAGAACAAATGTTGACTATTATTTTTCTTTTCTTTCTTTTATTTTACCTTCAGATTGGTGAAGAAACATTTTTTTTTTTAATTTGGGCAAGTTATTTTAACTCAGAAGATTAGTTAATTTTAAATTGACAACTTGCCATAATCTATATATCTTATATGATAAGAATGCACACCACATTTCCTAATTAGCACTTTATTTGGGCTATCAGAAACTCTGAATTATTTTCTCCTAGCTAGCTCAAGTTGTTCTATGTGATTAATAACATTGAAAAAATAATTTTTAACCTTGTGTGAAAATTCCTTTAGGAATCAAGTGAAAGCTCCAAATATTATTCCCAAGGAAAAAAAATACACTTGAAACCTAATGTCCTGAGTCAAAATATCATATTAAGAAGTGAGAAGAGAAGTAGTAGAGGGAGAGACTAACAACCTTATTCACTATGCCCTTTTTTTCCCCTTTTCTAGGTAGGTAGGTAGGTAGGTAGGTAGGTAGATAAATAAGTGCACAAAAAAATAGATAACCAATGCAAACATATGTACATACTATATACACTTATAAATTATGTAACATTTACAATACTCCCTACAAATACCTAGAAGAATTCCAAAACACCTGAACTGTTCCATTTACAAATGAGATAAGTTAACCTCCAAGGTCAATCATCATTTGAGTGAGTTTTTGAAGCTGAAATCTGAAAGGCAAAATTATCTTGAATATGGCCAAATTTCTCAGTATTTTCATTTCTTTGTATGTAACTTGTTTTATCCCACTTAATTCATTAAGAATTTACCAGATTGTTACCAAAAAAAGACATATTGAAAGATTTCATGAAAATGAACAGATTTTCATTGTTCCTAGAAAGTATATTTAAACTTTGCTTATGTGTATGGTTCATAAAATTAAATTACTTGTTTGAAGGACTTCACTAGGAGCCATTTGGCTTTTTATGAGGAAGAACTTCCATGAATCCTTTTATGGGGCATGTTTGTTCTTTAGTTGGAAAACTGTCATTTAGAGGTGTCCTTAACCAAAGAGACAAGGGCAGGTCAAGATTTTCATATGGGAAGCACAAAAGAAGGGATAGTGTGATAGATTTGTATCAGTTAAACATTCCACTCAGGTATGTGTCACCTTCAGTGCCACCTGTAAACACTGCACATATGCACACAGGGCAGGTGACCCCACTATTTCTGCTTATGCCCTCTTTTTTTTATTATTGCTTCCTTTTTTTTTTTTTTACCAACTCCTAATTTCTTCCCAATTGAATTTCAGCCTCTACTAATCTCAGTTCAATTTAAGGAACTCTTTGAATCCTTTCTCCATGAATCCAAGACTCAGGTCTTTCCTAAATTTCTGTATAACAACTTTTAAATCTCATTTTTTTGCATCTATAAATATGTATAGATTAACATTTTAAATAATTTTCCTGTCATGAACTTTGACCACTCAATGCCACTATCGTGTTTAATCATGATCATTTCCAAGCTTTCCTTTATAACAATGCCTCTGAAAATAAAATAAAAGGTTCAAGTCTGATTTGAGCATTCAGCCCTATCAATCGTGGGGAATCATATTATATGTTCTGTTATCTTTAACGAGGATTTGGCTGAGAAAAAATTGAATATATTGATTTTTCTATTAAGCAGTATCTTTCTATTCAAATTTTTACATTCAATATAGTCAAATATCTAACAGAGAATTTTCTAATATAATATCTCATTTGGAATTTGACCAATGTTATAGAATGATTTAAAATTCTTTTGGGATTGTTTCATTTCCTTCCCTTAAATATTGTTGAATGTTGTATCAAAATCTTTTAGTGTATTTTAAGATATACTTACCTCTGAGAAATGTGAAATGTGAGTTTAATATGTTATACAGCAAAATGATAAAATAATAAGAAATTAGATGTAGAAATCTCTATACAGATGATCATTCTTCGGAGTAAATCTAACACAAGAATCTGTTGAAGAGAAATAATAGATAATGAGATACTAATATTAAGAGTTTGCATTCATCTTTTCACAATCTATTAAATTATCTTTAATGAGTTATTTATTTCTAAATAATAATTTAGAGACTTTTATGATTGGTAACATATTTGACTTTGTATATATGATTACGACAAAGACTGATGCATATTACTTACAAACTAAATGCCTCAGGAATTTATAAAATAAAAGAAACATCACATCCTCAAAAAATAGGGAAAATGTTTTCTAAGAGTAAGTGCAAATACATTGGTTTTACTAAGGTGAATATAAGTAATTGAGATGTCAACTTTTCCAGATTTATCAGAAATAATATCTAGCTACTAAATAACCTCTTGCTAGATTTACCATATTTAAAAACTCTCTCCTTATGGTCCACCTGGGTACTGCCAGAGTTATACCATTGTGTCCTGCAGCAGATCTGATTGAATGCATGACATCAGCCTCTTCCAGCTTCCCGGGAGTACCATGTGTGTTGGGCACCTTCCTATTCCTGTCACTACTCTCTTTCTGAAGCAAGGATCTAGCCTTCTTCACCTGCCTGTGCTCCTCACAACTTTCCTGCTCACTGCCTTCAGATTCTCCCATCAATTGTGCCCTCTCATTTCTTTTCACGACCTAATCCTTCCCTGTATTCCTTGATTCCTTCCTACAGATTTACAAATAGATTTGTTTTGTCTTCCTGGAAAAAGTCTGCTCTTGATTCTTCTTTTGCCTGTAGCTACGATATCTTTTCTGTTTATTTTTCAACATTGTTCTCAAAATAACAATATTGATACTCTCTAGGAGTTTTCTTTTTTTAATCTTCCATTCCCTCATTATGACTCTGTAGTGTGATTTATCTTATGTCTACACCATTAAAATATTGCAAACACACTAATTGTGCTAAATATTCAAGCCCTTTTGACTTGAGCATCACTGTTTGTTGAATTCTCCTATTTTCCTTTGTAGTCTTCCTCTAATATTACTATGCCCAAATATTGTTATTTTAATTGCAATTATTATTTTTCTTATAACCAGCTTAGTTTTAACACACAACATATCCTGCTAGTTCTATGAGTTTCACAATCTGTTCAGTTTTAAACTCTCACAAGTTTTTTACTTAAAAGGTACTTAGTTATTAAAGTCACCCATACAAACTTTCGTCTAGAACTTATTAGGGATTGTTTTACTTAATAATTGGATAGAATGATTAATATATCATTAGACAGTTGTTATATTTTTTCTTCATATTTTTTTCTCTCAAAGACCATAACAAATGTTCCTCTTCAAAGTGAATTGGAAATTCAGTCCCTCCAAAGACATTTCCTTGATTTAAGAGGGTTAAGGAACTGAGTGTATTTTCAACTTTGGAATTTATATGGATTGCCATTACTTGTAACTGTACCCCTCACATGATGAGATAACACATTGGTTATATTATACCGTATATTCAGTTAAAACATAAGAGGCTATTTGTGGATGATGATTGCAGAGAAACTGATGATAATCATGATAAGTCACTGATTAACTCATATTCTTGCCATTCTAAATTAGCATCAATTATCTACATAAGTTTAATAAGTTAAAACTATAAAATTTTTAACAAACCAAAATTGATTACAATTTTTTTAGAATATAAACACATTTTATTTTATGATTCTCAGCCTAGGCCCTAACAATTGTAATAACATACTTGAAAGAAAATATCTATTTTAAATTAAAATTCTCAGTTATATTAATGAAAACTTTAAGTTGCTTTCATCAGTGAATGCAAAAATGTACCCTCTTTAGATTGCAACAACACTGCTTTCCCTGAATCTATGTACGCTATTACAGACCTTCATTTTATCTCCTGAAATGTTTAAGCTTGTAATTCATCTTTAATGATACACAAGGATGTATATGCCAGATACCATTAGCAAGAAAAAGGTACCATTTCAAATAGGTGCAACTACTTTCTAAATGAGTAACAGTAGGAAGTTTGTAATTCTCAGCTAAATCAGAGAATATGCAAATTGCCTCTTTCAATTTGTCTCATGAAATGGATAGTAAATGTCAGAATAACCTTGTACTTGGAGAAAAAATTATAAAGGGATAAAGTGTTAAGTTTCAGAGCAACTTATTTCTAAACATCTCAGAGCACATCAGCATGTATTATCTTAAAATTATCAATTATTCTTTAGCTCTTGATGATATATACAGTGCATTCATAATGAGGGGAAAAATGATGCATTAAATTAAGTGTAACTGCATGTTTTTCTTTTTGTAAATAAGAATTTAAAATGCCCAGAAGTGAAAATTACTTTTGGAGTCAACAAATGTAGATTGCAGTCCTGGTTTTGGCCTTCATTAGCCACATTACTATGACACTAATATTTCAGTTCTTGGACACTTGATTTTCTTAAATAGAAAATGTGTACAATAATACCCAGTTTTCAGAACAGTGTGAGAATTAGATGTTATACATGAAAAATAAGTATATGTAGGTCCTAATAACTTTCAGTCAATAATATTTCTTAGTGGAAATTTCAAGAATAAGAATTTGTCAATGAAAACATTTTTTAAACCTAATTAAAAATAAAGATCATTGTTTTTACATACGTAAGTATACATGTGTTAAGCAATATGTGGTTTAAATAGCATTTTGCCTTGTGGTATTAGGTATATAGAAAAACTGCAATCTTAGTAGAGTATGTATATTTTTGAAAGGGACTGCAGACTCCAAGGAGAATTCATTTAAATTAAGAAAAAACTGACATGCTTGTTTCATCTATCCATAGTTTCATAGAAGAAAATATGATTTTAGTGGAAAGTAGTACTTCATAGAAGAAATCCACATTGTATATAATATTCTTACAAAAATGGACTAAAATATAAATGCAGACTCTTCCACGTTTAGGAAAATACATATTATTTTGTGGAGTAGTACATTGGGGAATCTAACATAATTATAAACTCAGGTGAGCAGAGCATTCTCTCAGATACCTATGGAGCTTCTGTGCCCCACTATCCCAACAAAACCTTTAATATAACTTACAAATATAGAATTTAAAAGATTCTAGTAGTGAGTGAAATCTAATGGGTATGCCCTTGCTGCATTCATCCATTCATATTCATCTACTTTAGGTTCAGTCAGAGGCAAAATATGATTCACAGGAATTACATTCTCTGAAGACATGAAAATAGCCATGCTGAGTGCTAAGGATTAGTGTAAATCTATTTGCATATGTGTGGGTGCAGTGGTGGTAAAAGACCTTCATATTACACATGTGTAAGAAAATAACTGAAGCATTTTTCTGACTTACCAGGTAATGGTGTTACTTGGAATATGTATGATAGTGAGTGTTACTAAAGGATCAGAAAAGAAAAAGTGAGGTTTAGAAAGTGTTGATTTAATACTCTGAGTGAAGAGTAATTAAATAAGCAGGATTATGGGCTTCAAAGAGAAATAATTCTATCTGAAAACAAATATGTAATCAAAACATTCAAAAGTAAGTACAGAATGGAAGTTATAAAGTTGTGGAAGTGAATTGACTACCCACAATAAAGAGGTGGAGAACAATAGGCACCTGCTTAATAATCTAAAACTCAAGATTCTTATCCAGGGAGCATTTTTTCTGTGCTTATAACCATATAAAAGATAAATCAATACTACTTGTTTAGATAAATAGAAGTATGCATCTTGTGAATCAGTTATTATTTAGTTATTGGTATGAGTATCTAAATTCACAGGTGAGGAAGAACTAAAGAGGAAAAAATGTGTATGTCAAATATTTTCTATGTCCGTACAATTCTTCCAAATTAATTTTCTAATCTTGAATGACCCAAGAAATTTTATCTTCAATGGAAATTGCAAAAAGATAAAAAGTGTTCTTCCAAACCATGAGAAATGAGTGTTGTATATGGATGGCATCAACAAAATATCAGTTCAGCGTGTAATATTGAATAAATTAGTTCAATGCAATAAACCAAATTAAAATTAATTTACAAGTTAATTTATAAAAAAAAACCAAGAGATGGAATAAATCTAATATGCCAATTTTAATAGTTTCAAAATAATCTTTTACTTTGTTCATTTATTATGTAGGGATCACATACTTACATATGGTTTATCGTACTTTTATGAATTGCTTGGATGGAGAATAATGCAAGCTCTGTTTAAAGGGGTTACATTTTGATTTCTATTGCTTTACCTTTTCTTTGTTGACTTGAAATGTAGTCATTCACTATGAAATAAAAAGTTGAAAAAATAGATATGAAATATATATGAGAAATTTTGGTATCAACACTCAAATCAATTGATCTATTAGATTTTGTTATGGGCTTTAGATATGTAAACTATGTGATTAAGTGGTGTTAATGCTTTTGGACAGTGTTGTGACCACATAAGTTGTAATATTAATAGGAATTTGGGGAATTGTTTCATTGTTGAATAAATATTCTTTAGCTGAACTTTCTGAAACTGTGGGTCTTCTTTAAAAAGATGAATCAAGTGCTTTGAAATATTTTGTATAAAAATTCTCCATTGGATCATATTTGTACTCCTTTATTTCTCACCTTCTGTGTTGACACTGCAGTCACATTAACAAAACATTTGTGAAACATTTATATTCTGAATGAATTGTGGCACACATTGTTATTTGAAATAGTTTTCTGTTTTTTTAAAGATAATCATTACTTTTTATCGTCACAGAAAACTACATTGGTAATAGTATGTTGTATGAGATGGTATGTGGTATGTCATAAAAGAGAGGTGAGGCTGGAAGCTAAGAAAAGGGAAAAGAAGAGAGATAGATGCTGAAGGGATCATAACATTTTACAAAGCAGGCGAAAGGTTAATCTTAGACTTAAAACTAGCAGCATAAACTAAAACATAGAAACCTATATTGTAATATTCTACATGTGCAGGAAAGTGGCTGCAAACATGATCAACCTGCATAAGGTCTCAAATATCATGTCACTCCTGTGACAGACCCAAAGAGATGATCTTTGTTGGGGATTGGTTCTCCTCTCTATAGTAATGCAGAAACAGCAGATTATTTCATGTTGAGTTACTCATGTCCTTTAGAACTTTGTTATTATCAGTGTCCAGCCCCAGGGAAGGAACAGAACGTGTCATTCTTAAAAGCCTGGCCTGGCAAAAGCAAAGCACTCTCTTGATAGTCTACTGGCAGAGTCACTATGTGATCACTAGATCACAACTGTGTGAGAGAGACTTGGAAATGCAATCTAAGTCTCATGAAGAGGACAATAGGATTGCTGGTGCAAACCCTGCAGTCTCAGCCAAGGTGCATACAAAGACATGGCTCTGCAGGTGTTATAGGGTGAAGCTATATCAGTGAAGCTCAGATGGACCTCTATAAAGACAAATAGGGAGCACCTTTCTGAAATGAATTTGGCAATTTAAGACACAATGTAGCACAGAAATGAAACTAAATCAGACCTCTGATGATCTCAGTTCAAATCCTGACTGCTTAAATTGTTTTTTCTTTTTCTAGGTCTCAAGATCTGTATGTACCACAATAGATTTTCTATACTTTGGAACCATTATACAAATCAAAATGTCCATAAATGCAAATGCTTATTTTCATAAAAGAACAATAACAAACTTTTTGCAAAGGTAAACTTAAGGAAACTTGGGTGAGTGAAAAATTAATCCTTAACAATATAAAATCTTGAAAAATTTTCCTTGGCCCTGGAATACTAACATTTTCTGACTGATGGCATTGCTTGATATGGATAAATGTGAACCGAAAAATTTTGTATTACATGTTCTCTGAATGTCAGAGGTTCCACCAGAAGTATCTGAAATTATATAAGCTGAAGATCTTCTCTTTGCCTGCCTTTCCCTTTGCCTATAAGTCGGGTCCTAATGCAATTCCTCACAAAAAAACTCCAGGGCCTTCTATGAGTAGCAAGTCGTGGATCTGGTGATAGAAAAAAGGATAAGCTTGAGACATCCTGCTATTTCTACAAGGCCATGTTGCTCTGAACAAACTTTTATTGTTATTATTTTAAAGAAAGGAATAAATAAGATGAATCTCCTGAGAAAAGAGATCTTAAATATGATGGAATTTTCCAGATCTCAAGTGAAAAGTTAGGTTCAATGACATGTGCATAAAATATAAGAGCCATTCCAATCAAATCAAGGTTGATTTTACCTAGAGTTTATTCTAATATATTATGGAAGACAAAATGCAGAAATTGAATGTGTTTGGTTGTATGCCTGTGTGTATGGGAATAAATAAAGATTGTTATCATCTCCCATATTTCTTTGTTTTCATGCCAACACCATGCTCTTTTTGTCTCTGTGACTCTGTAGGATTCATTTGAAATCATTTATTGTGATGTCTCCAGCTTTGCTTTTTTATTCAATACTGCTTGTGTTCGTCGGGGTCTTTTGTGATTTCATATGAATTTAGATACTTTTTTAGTTTTTTGAGGAATGCCATTGGTAATTTGATGGGATTGTACTGAATGTATAGATTGCTTTGTGTGCTATGGACACTAACAATATGAATTCTTCAATCCATGAATAGGGGAGGTATTTCTACATTTTACTTTATCCTCAATTCACAAATGTTTGATG
Source organism: Sciurus vulgaris (assembly GCF_902686455.1). Taxonomy (NCBI): domain Eukaryota; kingdom Metazoa; phylum Chordata; class Mammalia; order Rodentia; family Sciuridae; genus Sciurus; species Sciurus vulgaris. The sequence continues at coordinate 120,131,044 of NC_136469.1, read as the reverse complement.
CTTTAATGCTATCCCAAAGCCTTGAATGCTTTCTTCATTCTTTTTAGCTTTTCTCTGTCTGAATATGATGTTTTAATATACCTGTCTTTAAGCTCAGGTATTCTTTCTTCTGCTAGATCTAGTCTGTTAAAACTTTCATCTATATTTTTATATGATGTATTGAGCTTCCTATTTCCAAAATTTCTCTCTAATAATTTTGAAAAATCTCTACCCTTTTTCAGAATTTCTTATTCATATCTTCATTGTCTTCCTAATTTTATTTAACTGTTCATCTTTATTCTCTTGGATCTCATTGAGTTTTTTAAATAGTATTCTTCTGAGTTCTTTATTAGGTCTTGCATTTTTTGATATTTTTGGAATTTGTTAGGATCTTTAAGAGATGCAATATTACTTTTTAAAAAAATATTTCTTGGGTTACTATGTTGAGATTTGTGCATATAGGGAATGGGTATCTTTATTCATTTTATAGGATGGCCTTCTGTACATGTGACTTTCTACTAAAGAGGTGTCTTAACATATTGGTGTGCTATGCAGTGGTAAGTTTATTTCATGACAGGCAAGACAGTGTGATCTACTTTTAGATTCTCTGACTGTGATTACTGAATTGGGCTTAGAGCATATTGTTTTAGAGTCAGAGATACCCCACTGTTTTTGTGGGTCATACAAGAGTGGGAACACTTCTGTAGATAGGGTGTAGACATCAGAGTGTGCGGAGTATATACTGCTTGGCTGTTCCTATAATGGTACAGGTGGTCCAGTTGATTTTTTTTCAGGCACTCTCGCTATCAGCTCTGTTACTTATAAAAGTATTTGATACCCATTGCCTCAGCAGTGATGAGGGGGCTGAAATACTTCACTTCTGACAATAGATCAACGTGCATAAGGAATAGGCTAGGTCAGCAATACCATCACCCAGAAGCAGGACCTCAGAACCTCAACCACGCATGCCTGGGGATGGAGGGTGATAACTGGTGGTTTATCCCCTTCCCAATACTTTCAGTTACTTTGTGCCAGAGTCAATTTGGAATGGTTTGAGGTTGGAACTGGACAAAATTTCTCAACTGAGGTGCCTTCTAGAACAGTCAGGAGTAAAACTTGGCCAGCTTCAGGTCATTTCCCTCCAGAATGCTAGTCGTGAGTCCTGGGGTAGGTTGATAGCTAGAGCTAAGACTTTGCTCAAGAATGCCTTACCATGCCCTTGAAGGTGGGGGAGCAGTGGGAAGGGGGCTTCTTCAACCTTCTTAGTGATGGGTACCTGCACATAGCACCAAGAAAAGAGGTGGTGGAAACCATGTGGGTGACACCCTTCTACCCTGGAACCTGCCTGACTATGCCCCTGGTATCTCTGAGTAGACACCTTGATCCCCAGTTCTTAATGGTCATATCTTCCACTCCACCCCATACAACGACCCATTTCCTGTGCTGTGGTGCTCTCAGTGTGTTTGTGTCAGAGTGACTCTACTGAGTCAGTGTTGGCCCAAAAGACTACTACCCACTGAGCCAGGGTAGTGAAATGTCTGTAGAGCCTCAGACATGGGGGTATTCAGGGGTGCGTGAATCCTAGATCAGGCCAAATTCAGACAATAGGTCCTCTCTGAAATCGGTTCCTGGGTAGAGCACCTTGAGGACCACCAGGGGATGGTGTGATTTCCTTTCCCAAAGCCTGGACAATATGTGGAGTTCAGCTTTCTCATCTATTTAGGCCACACTCCTGTCTGGGTTTTATAATATTTCTTGTTTTCTCCTTTGGTTTTCAGTGTTACCCTTCACCACTCAGCTCAGTCTGCAGCTATACCTTTACTACTCTCTTTCTTCACTGTGGAGGAGGTGACTGCTGGTCCTTTATTCAATCATGTTAGGAAGGACTAGTATTGTCATCATTTTGTCCGTTGACATGACGTGTAATAAGAAAATGGGCTTTGAATAAATACTTGAGGTATCTACATGTAAGCTATATGTATTATAATTTCTGTTTTTATATGTCTTTTGAGATAAAGATTGCCTGTGAATGACACAAACATGCTCATCTGATAAAGTATGAAAATATATCCCACAGTGTTCTATTCATTCGCCTTGACATTTTCTACTCCTTCAATCCGCCAGCATAATCCCTAGGTCCCTTCAACTAACTCTTGTCATAACTTGTTTTTACCTGAACACATTTGTGTCAATTACTGAACTGTCTTGTATACTTAATTAGATCATAATCACCTTTACAGAAGGGAACACATTTCCACATCAATAGATGGTCCAACTACTCAGTAAAATATTATGAAGTCTCAATGATTCCCTTTTAATCTGACTGAGTTTTGATAGTTTGTATTGTTATTTTACTGACTCAGATTTTTGTACAGAGTCTCTGAAGCTGTAGCATAATATTTCATCTGAAGAGAGGGAAAATACCAAGGTCGTTTCTTAGTAATATTTAGATGTATGCCAAATCAAACATAAAAGAAGGAACCTATAAAAGTAGGAAGTGTGCAAAAAAAGCATAATGAACATTATTTCTCAAAGTAACTTTGTTGGTGATACTGGGATGTTCATTTCCCCTTGCAGCCTCAATATCATGTTATATAAAGAATATTTAATAATAAGAGGTGGCTAACTATTAAAAAGAAAAAAAGAATAGGATAAGAGGAATAGTTAACTAGCAAATGCACTGCTGCAAATCTAAGGACAAGTAAATGGAAGACCTAAAAAGACCTCTAAAGCCAAGATTCAGACTCCTTTTAGAGGGCATGACTGACCCAGGGCCTGCATTTTACCAGTGGTGATCACCCTTACCAGAAGTTATGGGACCAAGTTTCCTCAGTAAATATCCCCAGTGTTGGCACAGAAACTCATTGGAAGTGTCTCTCAGGGCATATATTACTCACATTGTAGTAAGTAGTACCAAACCTCATATATATTCTTCTGATGATAATGACAGCATAGGAAAAAGGGCACGGGTCCACTCATTCACTCTGGCCTTTTAGTATCCTTCCAGCAACTTCTATTGCCAAAGGTTACCTTGAGCAAGTAGGGCCCAGAATCAAAGATTTGGAGCTGTGAGAACAAAAATTGAAAATTTTCACAATGCTACTCTATGTATCTTTGACACCCATGTAAGTTACACTTAACAAGGTTCTTCAGTCCTTCATATAGGTGAATACATTCTCATCTTCTTCCCTAAAATGTGGAGACACATGGTCCCAACAGTCAGTTGAACTCTGACTATTTTAATTACTATTTAAATTCATTTATAGTCCCCACAAAGACTTTAAACTTAATCACCAATAACTTCTTTATAAAATTACAAGTGGAAGAAAGAGAAAAATGACTAATTTGAAAATAAATATGGATACATAATAAGAAGAGAAATGATACGCAAATTATTATACACTGGCTCTGACTCTTATTCTACCTATTCCTCATTTCTATTGCCCTCATCAAAATCTCAGTTGGCTGATTCAGACTGTCATCCATCAAGGGATCAAGTGTTTCATAATTCTGAATTTAAAATGTGGCCATTTTCCATTAACTTTAGTTATGGGGCCTGGGAAAACTAAGCGAGGTACAGAGTTCCCAGGGCTCCAGACGTTTTCTTCCTTGTCCTCGTTCTTAGCAACAACTCAGTTCCCTTGCTTATTAGAGTCCTAAATCATAGGCCCAATTCTGGAGGTCTCAATGAACGAGGGATGGCAACCTGTTCAAAAAGTTGAAGTGGTGGTGAAGGTAGGAAAGGAGTTTATTCTCACTGTGGTCACACTAAGGAGAAAAAGAGCCGTCTAGTGACGGCTAAAGACAGTCTCAGGGTTCCATAGCATATGGGTTGGCATGACTGGAGATCTTGGTCAGGCCATGGTTTGGTTCATCTCCAAACTTGAGTTCATGTTGGTATGGGACCCAGTAAAAGAGTGGAACTTCTCTAGTTGCCTCAAGTACCATTATCACCTGATTTTGGACCTAGCTATTTATACACCTGACTAACCAAAATATGTAATTTTATACATCAAACTTTCAGCTTATGAAAGAGACCAGAAAAATAAGATGTATGGTCCAAAAAAATAGAAGAAATAAGGTAGCTGTTATGGTTTAGATACTAGGTCTCCTTCCAAAGGTCATGTGTAAGAAAATGGAAGAACATTCAGAGCTGAAATGATTTGACTATGAGATCCTTAACTCAATCCATGAATTAATCCCCTGGTAGTGATTATCTGAGTGGTAACTATAGGGGGGTAGGGTATGGCTGGAGGAGGTGTGTAGTGGGATCATGCCCTTGGGGTATATATTTGATGAGTTGAGCTTGTTTCTCTCTCTGCTTTCTTATCATCATGTGAGCCCCTTCCCTTTGCTATACTTTTCCTCCATGATGTTCTGTCTCACCTCTAGCCAGGAGAAATGGAGCGGTCTACGGACTGAGACCTCTGAAACCATGAGCCCCCAAATAAACTTTTTCTTCTAAAATGGCTCTTGTCATATCTTTTAGTCTCAGCAACAAAAATGCTAATAGCCATAAAGAGTCCCCAGAGAGGCAGAATCCAGAGAATGTCTGGCAGAGCCCTTTAGCCATGTTTCAAACGTACTCAGCAGGAATAAGTTACACTCTGGGATTGAAGCTAAGTTCTGAGCGCCTAGGACTTCTTTGTAGAAAAGCCTCGTAGAAGGGCTTCTTTCTTTAGCATCATGCAATTATGTGTAAGAATTCTGACTTCAAAACCTCTCAGCCTTATTGATTCTTAGTAGGGCTATAACTGACTCTGTTTTGATTCTGATGAATTTCTCCCCCTTTCCCTGAATGATTTCTTCTTAAGACATCATCAATTAGCCATTCTGTGTTATGGTTTTGTTTGTAAACTTATTGCAGGGAAGAACCTGTCCCAATGGTTGATCTGACTTGGTCACATGTTGGAGATTAAATGATAGACAACTGGAATCAGTGTACCAAAAGATGAAGGCTATTCTTACATTGAATTTACCTGGAGTCCATTGCTAAATTCAATTCTAACTGTTACATTATCTAAAAAAACAGCAAAAAAATAAAATAAAAATAAAAAATAAAATAAGAAAACTAAGCCAATTTTTTTTTTTTTTGTAGGAGTTTGTATTCCTACAGAATTCTTTGAAAGGCATCAGTTTCAAAGTTTCAAAAAAAAAAAAAAAAAAAAAAAACAAAAATACCCCCCCCCAAAAACAGAGAAAAAAATACAAAACAAAAACCAACAAGAGCAAAACAAACAAGAGGTAAACAAATCCAGTTTACATACTTTATTGAAGGCAAGAAACATAATTTTTTATAACACTGTTATGCTTTTGAGATCTGTTCAGGCTCTTCAGAAATCCAAAAATTATTTGTCAATTCAATCACAAAAATCTTCTATAAATTCTTATTCTATCTTTCTAAAACTCCTTTATAACTTTTAACATACTTTTCATAATTTTCTCAAACCCTCACTTACTCAGTTCTGTATTATATCTTTCATTCTTTTTTTCTTTATTCATTCCATTTTGGGAACACAGTAATTGTGTGTGTGTGTTTGTGTGTGTGTGTGTTACTGGAGACTAAACCCCGGATACTGCATCACTGACCTTCATCCTCACTTTTTTAAATTTTGATCTTGAGACTGAGTCTTGCTAAGTTGCTTAGACTGGTCTAAAAGGTGCCATCATCCTGCTTCAGTGTCCTATGTAGCTGGGATTACTGGCATGTACCATTATGCCCTGAATTTGGAGTAATATTTAGAACAAAAAAATTTGTTGAAAATAATTTTAAGTGGGCTTAATTATAGTCTCCTTTGGGGAGCCATTCTAACAAAGAATGGCAAGAGACAGTTGAGGTTGGCCTTTTGACAAATCTTAGGTAAAATTATATAACCTATTAATAAATCAATAATGGGTTACTTTTTGTCCAATTGCAATGTACTAAATAACATAAATAAATCCCCCTCTAATTTTTGTATGTTTTCCTTTCTTGTCTTTTAAAAATAAATGAAACCTTTTAAAAAATAAAGTAGGTGGTTTTCCAAGTTGAATGTACTTCTTCAAAGACGTACTCCCTAGGTAACCAATGCATGATACTTTTAATTATCAGAGTGATATACTGCCTGGAATGCAAAGTGTTTGAGCATGTCTAATTATCTTTGATCTTTGATCTTTGCTTAAAGATGATAGTCATGATACAATTAGGAGCATACAAATATAAACCTGAAAAATGCTATTACTACAAACGATTTTAGATTGGAGTACCAACTTGGTAAAGTGCTCTCCTAAGCTTTGCATTTTATATGGCTTGTACGCTTGGGAAATATAAATACACAAACCAAAGAAGCTAGCAATAATTATCAGCAGAACTACACAGAAGTCATATATATGGGTATATATAGTACATACATAATACATACATGTATATACATATATATATAATGTCTGTCTTTCTTGTCTTTTAAAAATAAATAAAGTATTTTAGATGAAAGTAGATGTGCTTTTCCAATTTTAATATATATAAATTTAGGTTTTATTTTGAAGCAACATGCTGAATGCAAGGATCCAGTAGATAAATAAAATTATGTGGTTTCACATGAACATTTATAGGTAATTTAAGAGCACTGGCAAAAATCAAAGAATAGCATTAGACCACTTACAATTTTAGGAAACAGTTCTAGTGACCATAAGTAGACTTATTTCCTGATATACAAAACATCTCATTTACACAATCAGAAAAAGCTTATTCAGTTAAAAATGAACAGAAGCATACCAGATTTTAAACGGTGGGACTGCCCAAATGGCATGATTTTTTTTTAAACTGAATGCTACCAAATCAAATAGCAGAAATGCCAAAGGTTTTATTACCTTTTTATCTGTTTAAGGTCCAGATACAATGCATACTGTATAGAAGAGAGCCCTTATTGGTTATTTTGCATGTATCAAGCTAATCTACTTTCAGCTCTACAAACTTTTGCATAACATATAGACATTTCTTAGATACACATCATAATTAACCCACAGACACATATGTATCTCTAGTCACAGATATATAGAGTGTCAAATATACTATAATAATCTAAACATAATAGCTGTTTATAAAGAAGATTTAACCAGTGTTACCAAGTAATCATTTAAAGCACTTCAAAGCAGATTCATGCTTAAATAAACCTTAATGCTTTTAAAATTTAGTTTCCCTAGTTAACCTAACAAAGACAGCAAAAAACATAATATATTAGAATACACAAACTTTTGTTCTTTAATTCAGGTTTTTGTGCCTTTTACTAAGGGCACATGAATATCTAAAGAAAACCTTATTATTATGAAAATAAAGAAGTAGATTTTGGCTTTATGTCAATGTAATAAGTGATGACTTGAAAACCCTATGAATAATTGTCTTCACAATAATCAACTTAATAATGCATAATCATCATTTTGAAACATTTTTCTTTCATAAAACTTGTATAAATTGCTTAGACCCTCTGCAAATTGCTTATAGATTTAGTTTTTGTACTCTATATCTTTTTGTAACTTGGAACTATCTGGTCATTTTACTTTAGGACAAAAAAATCATATTTTATCATATAAAATATATTATTCAGAAACATTTTAACCCTTTTTCCTCAAAAATGTATCCTCTATACTGTTAACTTTCTTATACGTATTACGTAAGTATAATATACATTATATTAGTTTATAATGTTATGTATTTATTAGTCTATATAGTGTATTATATAATTGTATACTTATATAATATATATTATACTTATAGATTTTTTATTTTCTTTCTAAAATTTACATTTTAAAGAATCTTACAAAACTTTTAAATTCAAATTTAATCGTTTTTTGTTGTTTGGTTTTTTTTATTTTGTAGTGCTGGGGATTGAACCCAGGGCCTTGCACTCTACCAATTGAACTCTATCTCCAGCTAATCCTTTTTTAATATGATAAAATAATTTATACTTTTATAATGTTTTCATCAAAACACAGTTCAAATGCATTTTTATTCTTTCATGTAGAGTTACATATGTTAATTAGAATGCTAATTCTTAATTTACAGTTTTAGTGAAGACCCAGGAAAATAGCAATTTATGAAAGCACAATTAACAGACTCAAAAGTATTGCATTTTGTGACTTTTAAGAAGTCAAGAATACTTGAATCTATATTTAGCAATTGCTATTTCAGTGTTTTAGCTAACAGGTGTGATTCAGATCTTTTGTCTTTATGTATTTTATAAACAATTATCATCCTATTAATTATCATCCTATTTCTATTTACCCAATTGTTTTGAGTGAGATATGTCATTAACATAGACTAACAAGTTCATGTCTTTTCACAATGTCAGAATTTATTGAACAACAATAAGTTAACAGGATATACCACTGTCAGCAATGACAGTTCACTGAATATTTGTGTGTCACCTGATAGTCATGAGCTGACAAACACAAGTTCTTTTATTCCAATCCTAATTTCTAATATCTATAATACTCAAATTATACATACTTCATGCAATGATATATAAATAGGTAGAGGGATTAAGAATGAGTTAAAGTAGCCCCAGGGATACAGGATGCTGTGCCAAGAGCACAGGTAGAGAGATAACTGAATGCAGAATCAAAGAGTCATTGTAGGTGGTCAGATAAGGATTTTACAAACCAGTTCAGCTGAGCTGCCAAATCAGAGGGTCCAGAGGGATGGCAGTTTCAGTTTCAGAGTGTCAACTTGAGGTAACAGCTTGGAGCAGTCATGCATGGTCATCACAGTCAGGAGAAACTGCACTTGGCTGAAGCCTGATATTGTGGCAATTTTCCTGGACAACACCAGTGAGCAGTGACCAGGTGGTGGGGTCAAGGTCCTACAGTTCTTAGTGTCAGAGAGCACCTCCTTTTACAGGTATCCTGTAAGGGATTTCTTATCTGGTGGAGTTCATAAGTTCTTGTGTCTGGTCTTACTGATATGATTTGGGATGTTCACGTGTCCAGGTACTTGTCCTTGATGTAGTTTAAGAGGTTAGCACTGTAATGTATTTATGAATTTGTACCTTTTGGTGGTGCCAAGAAGATGGTGGTTGTTTACTTGTACAAACAAGGTATGAAGTCATCCCACCTTGGCACTTCTACTCAAAATGGAGAAGCTCATGGCAAATTACTGCTTTGCAAAACGGAGTAACTCAGGTTTAGACACAACCTGAAAACTGCCTAGCTAAACATCAAAGAGTAATTCAGAGCAGGACACAGCAGGCTCTCCCTATCAATTTTATCAATTCATGACAACTGTCTGAACAGTCCAAGGTCATTTTGAGGCAGTAAACAAAGCCAGGTAGTCATCCTCTTGCCATTTTATAAGGTCGAGTCATTAAAAGAGAAAAAGTTCCAAAAAGTTAAATATACATGGATATTTTGTTGATCAGAAGACAACTGCATCTTATTAAATCAACAATATAAAATGTTTTATTTGCCTTCTTCGCCATCTACATACAGTGCTAATTCTAGTTCCAAAATATTTCTTGAGTTAGTATTTTAATATCCCTCAATATTAAATTGGATTAATTGTGTCTTTAAAATCTCTAAACTGTTATTACCTTTTTCCCTTTCTCCAATACTGAGACCTTCCCCTTTCACTAGACTGACTACTTTTCTGAGTTTTTCTGACAGTCACCTTGGAAATCTATGCTGTGCCACTGTTTTGATTCTTATCTCCAAAAATCCTTGAACTATCCTACATTTCTCAAGATCATTTTACACTTAAGCATCCACAGACATCTTAGATTGGGTGTTTTTATATGACAATGAAAAAAAAAAATCAGCATCCTTCTCTTCACATTTTATTGAAATGAAATGTTTGCTGGCAGGCTAAACTCTCCCCATTAGATTATAAGCAAATTATGATTAAGGAACATGACTTTTCATATATTCCCAACTCTCAACACTAAACCTCAAAGTGTAAAGCAATATTTGCTTTCTTGATAATTACATTTAAAGTTCAAACAAATTCTTGCTGAAATAAGCCAAGCAATAATTTATATCATTTGAAGATACTCAAAATCTTGGATTGTCCAGAAAGATTCACATATTCTATAAGACTTATATTTCTATCTCCCAATTCATGTAGCATATTTCACTGTCAATAAAATGACATAAATTTAACATTTTATCTGCATAGTGCCTTATAAATACATACTTAAAAAAATTTAATGTGAAATAAATACTGAATTGTGGGATTTTCATACTATAAAAATGTTGTGTATTTAGGAATGCTTCATTACTAAAAGATATGATTAAGCATCTTGAGAAAAATGCCTAATATGTACATTTTTATACCTCATAAAACATTTTTTGAAAATATTTGAACCTGTTCTGTCAATCACAGAAGTTGTTGTTTACCATAAATCTTTAAATTATATTGGCCTTTATTAGTATAGAAGTCTACCTTGTAAAGACACATTTTGGCAAAAGAAAAGTCATTTGCAATTAATTATTCATTTAAAAATATTCCCTAAAAGATTATTTAATCCAATATAGTGTCAGAATAAATAAATATACTTAATTATAATGTAATATCTTGGGTGTATGATTTATTATATTTATATAATTATTTCTTAATATTTTCTCTAGAAATATGTTGTATAAACATACACCTTTCCTTTTTAGGATTAAGGTTTATATTTAAGTATTATCTCTTGCTGCCATCTAAATACGCATGCATAGCTTAGCAGAACTGAGACATGCAAATCCAGCTTTGTTCACAAAAGATAAGCCAAAAAAGTATTTTTAAAATAACTCCTAATCTAGTAAAAATTTAGGAAGTCTTCTTTTGGAATTTAATATAGTTTGGCCTAATTTGAATACAAAATATTTTTTATATTTAGCAATTCTTGTTTTTTTGCTAAAACAACTTATAATAGATAATGCATTGCATATATTGTTTGATTCTCTTTTTTTCTTGTTTACCTAGTAACACCTCAAATAAAAATCATAGGTTCCCCATGGCTCATGCCTTCTTCCACTCTCATTTAAGTTTTCCAAATTATGGAACATGGTTAATTCATTGTTATTTTCATATTCATTTAGGGCCTGGAAACTGCATATATTCAAGGGACTTTGAATTTTTTCAAAGGCATAGATGTTCATTTATGAAATTGGATACATATTCAAGGAAGAATGAGGGCTATCTTCAGTGAGAGAGACAGCCGCCTATTGCTGTGGGGTATAGGAGTTTGAATCTTTTGTCCTCATTCTGACTAACCCATAAATGTCATCCATACTTATATATGGTTCTGGTTTTCTCTTGTACATATTTCAAATATTCTTTGAATACACATTTCAGAACTCTGCCCTGGTGACAATGTTCATATCTTGTTCTTGGCAGGTGTTCTCAGTCTAGCCAACCCTTCAAACACTAAAATGCTTCCATCACTTCCAGGAATGATTTCCCCAGCTGTCAGCCTCTTTATAAACTTAAAATACTATATCCTCTCAGTTGGTCTTACTTGACTGACATCTGTTTGTAACATGAAGTAATGTTATAAACCTGGTCTTCTTTTAGTCCTGGATTGTATAAATGCTTAGGCCATTGTCTGTATTGTAACCACTTACAAGTTTTAGAGATAGAAGCAATCTGTTTAAAATTAACTACCAAAGATATCCTCCTAAGAATTTAGCATATGGTACCATAACAGAAACAGGATGAGAACAAAGAGGAAGGTCTGTATAGGTCAAAAAACAAAACAGTAAAATCTCGCTAGAGACTGACATCCCAGTTAACAAGTCCCTCCAAGTCTGTAAATACTGCTGTCTTTTGGCTTGCTGATTAAGAATCAGTGAAATTATATTCAGTCACCGTGCCTTCTAACAAAATTATTTTGAGCAGGACACCCAAAGGAGCTTGGGAAACAATAAGGTTATTCTCATAACAATGTTAATAAACTTGAAAATGAAATTGAAACTGAGATAACACTGAAAAGAATCTTCCTACAGTACTTACACTCTCTGTTGTCACCTATTTCAGTCCACAATCCAATTGAGTTTTATTTTGTTTGTTGTTTTGTTTCAACACCAGGAATGTTCATATTATCCAGTCGGGCCATGAAGATCTTAATTCCCCCACCCAGTTTACTTCTCTGAGATTCTATCCAAATTATAGCTATATATAACAAATGCCTGTGTGTGAAAATAACCAGTTGTATTTAGCTTGCTTCAAATATCATCCTGGTGAATGTCTCTTGTGTACTTGTTCACAGGGAGTCCTCTCTCCTTCTCTCCCCTCTCCTCCCCTCCTCTCCTCTCCACTATAGAGATGCATGCACAGTGCACACATAGACCCACACATACACTCACATCTGGAAATACAAATGTACTGACAGAAGCTGCTCTTAAGGTAACGCATTGAAGTGAGTGACATATCCTCACTTTGCTATACACTGTGCCCTAATGATCGGAATGATGTCCAATCACTTTTGCCATATTTGCTTTGCCAGAAGTCAGTAGATCAAGAGGGGGAAGGGATCAAACACAGATATTGACACTGTGAGACAGGAAATCACCCTAAGTTCTGTCTGGCATGCAAGGTAATTTGTCTTATAAACTAGCTGTAACTAAAACTATATGCTCTGTGTTAAAAATATTAATATTTTTAGGTACAATATGAGAATTTGGTTAATGTAGTTTGAAATTCTAGTTCATCTCTCTCACAGGCACAAAGACACACGCATGTGCACACATAAAAATAGGTGAAACTAAATAAAAGTAATGTAAATGTATTGAGTGTTAAAATAGTGCGGTCTTTAGTTCAATTTATGTAACTATTAATGTATTTGGTTATCTCTCCATAAGCTTCTTGGAATTATTACTCCTTTAGTTTTGTCCTTCTATTAAATTTTCTATTCCTATGACCATATAATCTACTCTTTTGAATATGCTCTTTATACTAGATTTCTGTTAGTTATAGTGTTTACGAATATTATATTTTCATCTTTAGGCCTTCCTTTTTCTTTATGTTTAGTTAACTTCATTCATTTTTTTTCTTGTTATTGCATTTTGCATTCTTTAAAATAATCTTTTCTTTCTTCGGTTTGGAATGTTATTCCCCTTCATTTTCAAGTTCTAGAGATGCATGGTGACGCTCACTTTTCTGGCCTTCAGTACTGTGTGTGCTGTTTCTCACTGTATCACACATTGAAAATCATTGTTTCTCAGCTTCATTTCTTGAAGGGTTTTTACTCTGCAGGCGATCTGTGAAGACACCTATCTCATCTATCCAAGTAACATATTTGGGGAACCATTTCTGGGCTATTACCCTCTTTGTTATCAGAAGACCATGTCGTTTTTGTTGCTAGGTTTTGGCAAGCAGTTTTTATGCCGGATAGGGCAATTTTTTCAACCTATTTTTTCCTTCTTCATAGTGTCTTAGCAATTAAAATTTGTCATCTGCATGTTTAATACTTTGCAGGCGAAACAAGAGTAGCAGTGGCAACTCTGCTGGTACTTTAATTGTAACTGTATTTACTTCATAGATAACCTCCAGTGAAATTTTCATCTTTTTATATTAGCTGTGAACTTTAGATATTTCTCTATTAAGATTTGCTTCATTAATTTTTAGTAATGGTTTAACTTGTCCTATGTACAGACCTTGAACACCTTTTGCTAAATTTATTCTTAAGTATATTATATATGCTATTGCTCATGTAAATGTTTATTTTTCATTGTTTTTGAATTAGTTATATCCTGTTTATTTGAAATAAAATTAACTGGTGTAGTTTCAGGTTATGTCCAGCACTTTTGTTAACCTTTCTGATGTCTCTCAAAATTGATTTTTATATCAATTTCTTGGATGGGTAATTTTTTCATAATATCAACTATTAATAATGATTTCAAATTAAGTAGATATTGCATTTTATTAAGTCCAAACTGGAATAACATTATAAAAAGTTTGCATTTGATATTCTCTATGCTATACAAGAACTATTCTCACAGTGTTTGCATTGTATTAGGTATTATAAGTAATCTACAGATGATTTAAAATAGAGGAATGTACATAAGCTACATGAAAAATTATATCACTTTTGATAAGGGACTTCAACATCCAGAGATTTTAGTATTTCTAGGAAATCTTAGAATCAATCTCTTGCAATCAACAAGAAATAACTATATGGTATAGGACTAGGTTCAAAACATGATTCCTAATTATATTGATTTTGGAATTGAACAGTCATTATTTGATTCCTAATTTTATTATTTTCTAATTATGAAATCCAAATTATTGTCTCTATTTCTATAAGATATAAACATTTTCTACCTAATGGATATATTTTATGATTAAAACCCTGATATTATAAAAAAACAATAAACATTAAATATTATTTTTAATACTTTTTGTAAAAACTTTGATGATTTAGTTTGTGTTCCCTTAAAATTAGGTTCTGAAATAGGAATTCAGCTGCAGCTATTTTATATAGTAATTCAAGAGTGCAACTAGCAGGGAGAAAGGAGACACCACAGAAAGTTAGATGGCCAATAACACATTCAATTGACAAACTTCATTTCCCCCAAAATCCATAAAACCCTAATCCCATAGAGATCATATTAGGACTTGGAGACTATTGGTGACTGGGTCACTAGAGCAGGGCACTTCAGAATCTGGATGAACGCCTTTAAGAATGGATCCCTGAGATTTCACTTCTTTTCACAATGAAAAGACAGAGGAGAGTAGTCAAAAACAAGAAGAGTGCCCTCACCTCAAGAGGACTGGACTTCCTGCCTCCACAATTGTGCAAAACAACTTTCTGATGCTTATAAGCCACCCAGCTATGGTACTTTGTGACAGCAGCTTGAACTGACAAAGACAAAGGGCTTGCTATATACAGTGCTGTCAGAGTGGGTTGTATACACTTCATCTTGTGTACAGTAAGAAACAGTGCCAAACATACATCAAATTATCCCAACTGAGTAGTGAAAAGTAGAGGCTAAAAGAAACACTAAAAGTTAATAGTACGAGGCTGCTTCCTATGGGGAGGAGAGTGCATTTTTAATCCAATACTGGCTCCAGAAGAGGATCTGCCCTTGCCCCCCAGAAAAGAACTTTGGGCAAAAGCTGTGAACACTGGCAGGTAGGAGTTAGCTGGGACACATTGAAATGGAAAGGTTGAGCAACATGGGAAGAATACTCACTAAATGAACTTCAAAAGGCACTCCTCACTAAGATAAAAAAAAATAAAATTGCCTTAAAAATAGTATTTTTACACTTCATATTGTTTAATGCAGAAAGACAGAGAGAGTTATGAAAGGCAATGATCCAAACCAATGGTAAATTCTACAATGATTCTTTTCTCCATACTCTTTCATTTATAAAATCCAGGAACTGGTTCTCAGAATGGCCCAGCTTTCCCTGAATTAAAATAAATAAATATATAAACAAATAAACCAATAAAACAAGAAGGAAGACAGAAAACATGATGACTTGAAATGAGTCCACATTAATGCAATTTATGATATCACCATTTTCACAGAAACATCTTATTTGTTCTCTATGCTTTTGTAAATGTGTTCCAATTTCTGATGCCCAAACCTATATATCCTTTTTATATTCTTTCTTTCAAAATAACTTGATATTAAGCATTGGATATTGGATTTTTAAATTTAAAGGACTAATAACACTAACAGGTAACACAATAAACTAAATTAAAGACTAATGGTGTATCAGTTGGATAGCATGGATATGGGATTAATCAAGAAAAAGAAGTTTTATTTGGTACTTACTAAAAGTTTTGAAGGAAAATATTTTAGATATTTTGGGGAGAAATAAGCTTCAGTTATAGTGATTTTATTATGTTAGCTATTGAATTTTTTTGTTTAGTTGTTCATGTGTATATGTGTATGTATATATGTACATGTGTGTGTGTGTGTATATATATATGTGTGTGTGTGTGTGTGTGTGTGTGTGTGTGTGGGCATGAATTAAAATTCTCACTGGTAGGGGCTCTGTTCAGACTGAATTTCCAGCTGCATGAACTGATTGAAAGGAGAGCGAGTATTTATAGAAATGATAAATGCATTTAACTTGCATACAACTTGCATTACAAAAAAAATTTAGAAATTCTCAATATCTACAGAAATAAGTAAGTACATAAAGCCCTGGAATTGCATTTACCACTTTCATTAATAACTAATAGTTAAATTGAGTTTTGCTCCATATGTCATGACCTCTCTCTAACCTATGGTTGGTTAGCAATGGAGAAGGATAAGCACAGGTTAATCCTGTTCTCTTCCTTGCTAGAGGAATTTTACTACTACAATAATAATAGGTTCCTAGGCAAAAATATGATTAATGGAGTTGAATCTTCTTTCATATCCTATGATTTTAAGGGTTTTGGCAGTTTAACAGATTAGGTAGGTATTAGATTGTTTCAGGGCTATAAATTACAGAAATGTATCTGTAAGATTTATTCAATCTGTTTTTTCAATTAAACACAAAAACTCTGAATCATTATAAGATTTTTTTGAATTAAAGAGTCAGTTCAATTTAGTTTTATTGAAACAATAGACATTGAATATTTTTATTTGTCTAGTATTCTGTTCAACACTCAGAATGAAGCACTGCTCTTTGAACCTCTGTCCCTGTTCACCGGGACACTACAGCTAATTTGGCGACAACAAAACATCAATATATGAAACAATTTAAGTTGACCATGGAGCTGCTTTTAATCAGTCTAACACAGTGGCTGGAAGCATCTACTGAATTAGTTTTGTTCAGCCACAAGTTCAATCCCAAACTTAACATCATTGCCCTTGCTGATATGGCTCTGAGCCAGGGTAGGCAAGAGGCTAACAAAATTTGTCCAATTTACTCTAAGCAATTTGATTTAACTGGCAGTTGTTACCTTTGTGTCCCATCTCCTGACAGGCAGATTTAGAGCCTTGCAATATCCAGTCAGGCTGCATGCCAGGGTGTCAGGACCTAACTGTAAGTGCTGTGGCTCTCCCACTGTAAGCTCTATCAACAGCAAACAGATTAACATTTCACAGGCAAAACACAGGGCAGTGGTTGAAAATCCAAGTACTCTTGTGTGTGTAGAAGAAGCTCTTCACTCATTTGGACAATAAACGGTAAGCCCCTGCTTGTATCCCTGTCCCAGCAGGAGGTAACAGATTTCTCATTGAATTCAAGAGGATGTATATAAGTCATACATCAGAATGATTTGTAAATTTAAGTGGGTGATATATATGCATAAGTGCAAAATTCCAAATCTCACATGACCAATTATGATGGCTGTAAAGTGGATTATGTTTATTTAGAAGGCATTTGACTAGTAATTGCAAGCATGTAAATGGACCTGAGAATGTTCAAATAAAGTAGTGTAGGATTGGTTATTCTTTTTGCCTAGATGTGTAGACTCCTTTTTGTTTGTCTATGTTTGCATAAAAAAAGTTTTAAAAACATATATCTTTTTTAATAGGTTGTCTCTGTTCCACAAGCATAACTAATAAAATGATGATAAGCCAGTACGTGCCCTGTGGGACCATTCTGCTTTCCCCAAATGAGAATTGACTTTCTCACATTGTGTGACTATCATAAGAATTTGACTCATAAAGATCTATGGACCATGAACATAGTTATTCAATATATAATTGTTGAATCAAGTATTGAGTAAAGACTTCTATAATTACATTTTCAACAGGTTTTAGACCTTGTATTATCACAGACTTCTCTATTCCAAAATTCTTGTTTTTTTTCTGACTTCCTTGATTAATTCTGATCTAGATCAGAATTCATATAATTCAATATTTTCTAATAAAATTAACTCAGTTAATATGTAAATCCATACAGTTGACTTGTATCTATCTATTATATATTAATGTATGAAATAATTTCAGAATCAGTGCTTTTCCAAGTATCATAGTCTGAATTTTGGTCACAGTTGTCCTTATTATATAACATATACATTCAATCATAATCTTTCAAGGAATTTTCACATTGAGTCTCTGTATTCATTTTCTAAGACTGGCGAAATGCACCACAGACTTGGTGGATTAATACAATAGGTATTTATGTAGTTCTAAAGGAGACTAAAAATCTGAAATCAATGTGTTGGCAGAGCCAACAAGGAGAGCCGCTCTTTGCCTCTTTCAGTGTCTATGAATCTCTGTGTTTCTTGGCTTGTGGTAGCATAATGTCACGAGCAGCATGGAGGAGTCAAGAAGAGTAAATTTGGTCCAAAATCAATTGGCTTTTATTTGATGCCGATCACACAATTATTTATAGTTATTCTAACCTTTAGTCACACCAATATCACACATAACTTAATCACTAAATTATTATAAGTCCCGAATAAACAAGACTCACTCCTTACTGAGACCCGTTCCTAAGGTCCACTCCTGTGTGACGTGTCTTGAGTCGAAGGGCAGCGACTCCCAGAGGTGGGTCAGGAAGACGGCTCAGCAGATCTCACTCAGGAACTCCCTCCAGCCGGAGTCCTGATCAGGGAGGACGGGTGGATGGCAAAGGAGGGCGACGAGGTCAGGGCAGGCAGGCCGGGCGGAGACGTCTCAGGCAGGATGCACACAGGCAGCTCTACTGTCACTTCCACAGGAACGTCTCGGTCACAGTCAGGATGATGGATGGTCCATCAAGCAACGAGCAAGTCAGTGAGTTCCCTTCAGGCTTGGCGCAACACTGGCGTCATTGGTGTAAAACGGGGACTGGAGCTAGGCTCATTGTGAGTCCTTTTAAATCCTTTTTATCAGACCCTGCCAGCCGGTCTTGGTCCGAGGGAAGTTAGTTGTCTTACTCCGGGTCAGTTGCACGTGTTTCCAACTTGGGGGCAACATCAGTCTTATCTTGGGGCAACAGCATATCATTACCTCATTACAGCACAGAGCATTCAAGTTACGTTTTGCAAGTTACACAGCACAGAGTCAACAAGTTGTTTTTGCAAGTTACATAGCACACAGAGAGTCACACATTTAACTTTGCTCCTTACACATAAGTCTAATCTCCAACTCCATCTTCGCATGACCTTCTTCCCAGTGTCTCTAGGTCTTAAATTTTCTCCTCTTCTGTAATTGGATTTAGGGTCCCACTGAAATCCAGGATGATCTTATCTCAGTTACCTTGACTTCATTGCACTTGGCAATACCATTTTTATGAATACGGTATGATACTCACGGGTTTCTGTTGGACGTATGTTTTCGGGGATCACAATGAATTGTGATAATACAGTATAATACAGATCTTAAACAGACATCTAATTTAGGAAGAATTTTTAGGTAGTAGCAAAAAATAAATCTTGGAGTGATTTCAGGAAATGTTAGTAATTCCATCAGACTAAGAGAAGAAATGATGTGAGAAAACTCTATGGTGAGGGTCATAGAATATTTACATTCATTACAGTCATTACACCAAAAACTACTGTTGATTATTTAAGTTACAGAAGTCCTATCTAACTTATGATCATGACACTACAATGCAAAACAATATACAAAATCAATGATTATTAGAGGAAAAGCAACATAGGGTCTAGCTGATAAATTTCCCACTGACTTGGTTTCGATTTATTGGAAAGAACTTTGGTATTTGTGGATCTATGTTGCCTTGCTTTGTATTGACCAATAATGGAAAAAAGAAATATAACCAGAGTAAGATGACTAATATATGTGGGAAAAATATCGAATCTGACAAGATAGATAGAAACATATCCACCTCATCACCTCAAGAAGGCAAAACAAAAGTGAGAAGCTTATGTAACATTTTCAAATAAGAACAATTTTCCTGAGGGCCTTTCCAAATGGAATTGGAGCAATTGCACAGATTTATTTATTTAACTATAAACTTATTCCAGCTGTTATGATCTGGACTTCTTTACCAGGTTGAGTGACCCAGGTATGAAACTTTCTGAGTGAAATCTTTGTGCCAGGTTTAACCTGAGGACCTGAAGATAGTATTGAGAAGAGTTATTTTTTTTTTAAATTTTAAACAGTGTATTCATTTCTGAATTGAATCAGAAAATCAGAAAAATTCCAGGAATTCAAAAGAGTAGCATTTAGAACTCTTTTATATCTCATGATGGAACACACATTGAGAATTCAGTGGTCAAATCTTTATACAGTAAATTGTTCAACAGATCTGTATCAAATGATTGACAGTGTTCCTGGTCTATAAAGACTATAAACTAAATTCTAAAGATAAGGTAGGAAAACCAATCCTAGGCAATACTAATCAGAATAAAAAAGAACACAAACATTAATGAATACCTTTAAAATGTTATTGATGAAAGAATATGACATAATTTCTATTGATGTGGGCTCATATATTTTAAGATATATAAATAAGAATGGGAGAAAATCCCATAAAACTAAGTAGGATATGATTCTAACATCAAATTCTCAGTAGTTTAAATAATAAGTATTAGTAAATTTGAAATTTTGTGACAAATATGTTTTTCTTTCTTTATGGGTCATGAAAAGGAAACGTGTACTATCAACTTACCAACTTATTTGAAGTAAGAAAATATTTAATTAGGTATTTTCTTGCTTTAAGTCTCCTTTAAAAAATGAGAACACAAATACAGTTGTATTTTTTGTGTGATTAATATAAATAGATTTATTTCTGCTTATGGTATCATTTAAGGTCTTAATTACAGACGAATGAACAAAATGTACTCTAATAAAAAAATAGCAGTCAGAGCTAGGAAAGTGGATATTATTTAAAAAAATCTTCTGCTATAGGACCATCCTGGCATCTGTACTGACCAGGACACAGAATAATATATTATTGGCAAATAAGAAACATACCACACTTAAAAATATATGGCATCGGGTTAAGTGAATAGAACGAATTTTGTTGGAGTAACACATGTGTGAACATTTGGAGGAAAAGTTTCTCATATCTCTGATTAACAAAGAGTTTTCCTTCTTATGATGAAGAACCATGGTGTGAAAAACTTACTAAAGGGCATATATAATGATTGCTATCCAAATATTAAATCAAAAATTACTATGAATTCACTAATTCTGGGTGTTATGCTAAATGCTCTTTATACACACAAGTTGCTTCAAATAACACTATGAAGTAAGAATATCATCCCTTTTCACAATTACAAAAAACACAAAGAGGCCCTAATTCACCCAAGGTTGCACAGATAGTGCATGGAAGAACAAAGAAAGGGCAAGAGCACATGTTTGAAATGTATTGTGTCCTAGCAGAGAAAATAGGATTCTATAGGTTTTTAAACACTCAGACCATCATACAAAATTGGATCCACTTATGTACATCAGAAAGGTTTTTCACTATATTATAGACATATGTGTTTTTAAATATTCTTCACTGTTTAAATTAGTCCAGCCCAATAAAGCAAAATAAATAACTAATATAAAAACTGTATAGTAGGAACTTTCCATGTTATATGTAGCAGACACCTTTCAGACAATGAAAATATAATTTTCAAGGCAGATATTTATTAAAACATATGCTGTTGAAAATCCTATCAAATAAGAATCTGAAAATTCTCTCAGAAATATTTATTATGAGACATTGTTTTTAAGAGTTTTAAGCCACTTTAATCTTGATTTATTGAAACTTGCAATCCCCCTAGGATGAAAAGCGGCAATATAAAGCAGGTTTTTGGATCCATTTAAGAATAATCACAAATTTAAAGAAGGCCTGTAATTCCAGTGACTCGGAGGCTGAGGCAGAAGGATGACCAAGTTAAAGGCTAGTCTGTGCAACTGAGTGAGACCCTTCTCAAATTAAAAAAATGAAATGGCCCGAGTGTTGGGACTAATGACACGTTAACTAACTCAGGTTGACTCCTTACCTCCTGGCGGGTGAGCAAGATCAAGGCCTCAAAGGCGGTTTCAAAAGTTAA
The DNA here is from genome assembly GCF_902686455.1 of Sciurus vulgaris. Lineage (NCBI taxonomy): Eukaryota > Metazoa > Chordata > Mammalia > Rodentia > Sciuridae > Sciurus > Sciurus vulgaris. Next base: position 120,109,226 of record NC_136469.1, on the reverse strand, counting down.
TGACAATGAATCAGACCACCTTCAGGGATTGGTTAACAACAGTTCAGCAAACGTGATCAGCTCGTGCTTGCCATATTGTCCTATGGGACTCTCACCTGCATGAACCACCCCTTTCCTTGTTCACCTTTAAGATGATTGGCTGCAGCCTATCCCCCACCCTACATAAAAGCTGTGTGACTTCTTCAGTAAATGAGTTCCTGCTGTGACCGGTCTCCCTGATGCATCTGATTGTCCTCCGCCCAGAGGGCTGGGTGCAAGTGGTCAGTAGGCCCTACCTATCCTGGTCTGGCCTTGTTGGGGAGTGCTCCCTTTCCTTGTCGCTGGGCAAGAAAAGCAAGGGGGCCAAAGACCCCAACACCCGAGGATATAGCTCAATGGTAGAGTGTTCCTGGGTTCAATCCCCAGTCCCAGAGGGAGCAAAAAAAAAAAAAGTGAAGGCAAGTGACAGCTAAAAATCACAGAAAACAAAAATGAAACAATGGTGAAATGACTTAAATACAAGATTTTTGATTATGGATTTAATCCAGACTATTAACTTTGAGTTTTCCTGAGGAAAATGTGTCTGTTTCTTTAAGCCATAGAATTTGATACAATAATTGATTTCAGTAGGTTGGGTAGACATTAGGATAAATATATATTGTAAAAGTTGTCATTGTTTGGGGTACTATGTGCTGAATTTTAATTTGAAACCTTAAAATATATTTCTGGATATTGGGACTAAATTATTTCCTTGAGAAAAATTAAATGAAAAGTTCATTAATATTTGAATGATATGTAAAAATAAAAATATTCTCAACATTCCCATTTAAGTTAATTCTGTAAGGTAATCCTTAATTTCCTATTCATTAAATATATGTAAGTCTAGCAAAACACAGTACTAGGAAACACTCAGCCCTACATGCACACGTATACACACATAAATGCCCATCCTCCCTCCACATGCTATAATGTTTCACAGAATAATACATGAAATGTTATGCAAAATTAAGTCAGTATAGGTACATTATTGTTTTAGTGCTCTGGGCCTTTAAATTTTCTAATATGCTTGTGTCTAAATAATTCACCAAGTAGTTTAAAACCCAAGATTATATCTTGGATTCAGTAGATGTGAATCTCTCCCCTTCCATTTGTAATGAAGAACAGATTAAAGATTTCACTAATGAAAATGATTGAGATTAATCCAGAAAAGCTAGGACAGACCTTCCCAATAAATAAGCCGGATTTAAGCGTTGTTAATCTGATAAGGCTAGGGAGAGTTTAATTAAAATTCTGTCTCTCATTTATCTAGTATTAAACAGTAAAATATCTGCTAAAACAGCTTTCTCTTTTAACATGACTTTTTTTTTTTTTTTCTGTGCTCATTGAAAATATATTTAACTTTGGATAGACAAACGTTCCACCAACTTCATCTGTTTTTAGTGGCTGGTAGGAGTCATAGCACTAAGTTAGTAATGATGACAAAGTCTGCCCAGTAATTTGGTTGGGTCTCTCATTTGATAGTGATATTGAAAGCAACTAAAGTTAACAGTCTATGCATGTTCTGTTCAACAGTACTGGATATTTTAAAGACTATAAAATTTAGAATAAAAACATGGATTTCGTTATCTTATTGTCAAGTCAGTGATTCAGGTAATAAGTAAAGAAAGGTGGTTAGTATTAGAATATTCAAATGTGCTCTGTTAACCTAAATGAAAAATTACAAATTATTAGAAATAATTCACAAACTACCCAAGTCTTCAGAAATAGTCAATTCCTGTTAAGAGGAAAAAAAATAAATAAATAAAAGACAATAGTTTTTCATTTCATTGGCTGATTTGTCTAGTACCTAAACACTTAAACACTATGCTATTTGCTAAACTACTAACAATATTTTTAAATCCAATATACTATTCATGAGGTCTTATGAATAAACAAGTGTAGATTTATGATAACACTTTCCAAATTTGGAAATCCCTCATTTTTTTTTTTTGAAATAAATATGTGAGCTTAATATCACTGCTGCTTTAGGCTCATAATAAGTCTATTTTCATGTATTTAGTATCTTAGGACATATTCTACATTAAAGAAATAATCATCCATTGGTTACCAACTTGCTGAAAGTCTTTGACCATTCAGGTAATGATACTAAAACAACTTTTTAATTGTTGTTCTGGAAACTCAGGTGCTAAAGTGCAATTTTTCACATTTTCATCTCTCTGTTATACCTTCAACATCTTTATCTCTATCAGATCTCATAAGTTGAACAAATGCTCAAGCGAAGTTCATTAAAAAGAATTCCAAGCAATCAACAATTAATCAATGAGAAATCAAAGTTCTTCCTTGAAATTTTATTTTCTTTAATTTATATGTTGTATTTTCTATCTTCGGTCAATTTTTAATTTGTTCTTATTAGTCATATATGACAGTAGAATATATTTTAACATATTATACATATATGGAGTCTGATTTCTCATTCTTTTGGTTGTACATGATGTAGAATTACATTGGTCATGTAATCATATATGCACATAGGATATTAATGTACAATTCATTCTAGTATCTTTCCTATTTTCATTCCCACTCCCTTCCCTTCATTTCCCTTTGTCTAATCCAAAGTATTTCTATACCTCCCTACCCCAACTCTTATTAAGAGTTAGCATCCACATATTAGAGAGAATATTTGGCTTTGGTTTTGGGAGATTGGTTTATTTCACTTGGCATGATAGTCTCCAGATCCATCAATTTACCATAAAATGCCATAATTTTCTTTTCTCTTTATGACTGAGTAGTATACCATTGTGTATAAATACCACATTTTCTTTATGGATTCACCTGTTGAGAGGCACCTAGGCTGGTTGAATAGTTTAACTATTATGAATTGAGTTGCTATAAATGTTGATGTGACTGTGTCATTTTGCTATGCTGATTTAAGTCATTTGGATAGATGCTGAGAAGTGGGATAACTGAGTCAAATGGTAGTTCTATTCCAAGTTTTCTGAGGAATCTCCATATTACTTTCCTGAGTGGTTGTACCAACTTGCAGTCCCACCAGGAATATGTGAGTGTACCTTTTTTCCCACATTCTTGCCAACATTTATTGTTACTTGTATTCTTGATAATTTTCATTCTGACAAGAAAGAGATAAAATCTCAATGTAGCTTTAATTTGCATTTCTCTAACAGCTAGAAATGTTGAACATTTTGTCTTGTATTCATTGACCTATCATATCTCTTCTTTGAAGTGCCTGTTCAGTTCCTTTGCCCATTTATTGATTGGGTTATTTGTTTTTGTGGTGTTAATTTTTTGAGTTCCTTATATATCCTAAAGATTGATGCTGTATCTGAGGTGCAGGTGGCAAAGATTTTCTACCATTCTGTAGGCTCTCTCTTTACATTCTTGCTTGTTTGTTTTGCTGTGAAGAAGCTTTTTAGTTTGATTCCATTCCATTTGTTGATTCTTGATTTTACTTCTTGTGCTTTAGGAATCTTGTTAAGGAAGTTGGTTCCCAAGCCAACATGATGTAGATTTGGACCCATTTTTTCTTTTATTAAGTGCATGGTCTCTTTCTAATGCCTAAGTCCTTGATACACTTTGAATTGAATTTTTGTGCAGGGTGAGAGACAAGGGTTTAATTTCATTTTGTTACATGTGGATACCCAGTTTTCCCAGCATTTGTTGAAGAGGCTATCTTCCATTTCTCTATTTATCTGCCTGTCCTCTTTATTTTTTATTCTTTCATCCTTATCTACTGCATTATGACCTCCTCCTTTACCACACCACTGAAATTTTGCTGCAAAGTATCCCCAGTATCCTTTTGACAAATTGGTGGACATTTTGAATCATTGCACTTCGTGAAGTGCCTTGACTGACTTATGGCTATGTGGCACACACAGAGTTCTGTGGCTAATTCCTTTCACTCTGACTTTTACTCTTCAGTCTACTCCACAGGCTTCCTCTTCTTCATTTTTCACATTGCTAATATTTGTTTGATTTCATCTCATTTTATAGAATTTACTGGAAAAACTATTTCATGCTTAGGGGCTTTCTGAAATGTGTTTTTACATTTTTATTCATGCATATTTTTATGTAGTTGTAAAGTACAATGTGATAGTTTGATTCATGTATACACTGGTAGTGATCAACATGCTGATTAGCATATCCATCACCTTAAATTTGTGTCATTTATTTAAGATAAATACATCCAAACTCCTTCCTTCTATTTTAAGATGTATAATGAATTATTGTTATATTCACACATGTGTGCTATAGAACACCAAAAATCATTTCTCCTATCAAACTATAGCACATTCCATTGGTCATCCATACTTGTGATTTTGACCACAAACTTAACAGTCTACTGAGTACAATTATTTGGATCGCATAGAGATACATAAAATTCCAAGGACCATTCTCTGATATTAAAAGCATTTCCAACTGCCATTTATTACATTCACAATATGTGTCAAGTTATATATATTGCCTTTAATTTTTATACTTTTCCTTTTAGTATGTTACCATAAGCTTTAACTTAAATATTTCTGGCGAAAATAAAAATTGAAATAGTAAATATTTCATTATATGAGTTCAAAATAGTAAGCTCTACAAATACATTCAATTGAAATATTAAACTTATTTGTAAATGTAAACTATAGATTGGAATATATAAGTTGAAATTTGCTATATAATGTATTCATTCATTTTCTTTTTATTCTTTTTAGTGCATTTTACATAATATTGGGGCTTATTAGATCACAATACAAAAATGGAATGTAATTTTTTTCAATTCAGTCCTCAGTACATTGTTTCTCTCCTCTCCTCACTTCTCCTGTTCTTTTCCCTATATTCTACTGTTTAATCATCCATTCATTTATAGATTTTTAAAAATTAGTGTATTATGGATATTCATGATTCACTATGGTATATTCATATATGTACATAGGAAATTTGTTCAAATTCATTCTACTATTGTCTTTTCCTATCCCTCCTCTCTCCCCATCAATCTTCTTGGCCCACTCCACTGATTTCTCTTCTATTTTTTTTCATGATATCATCCCCATTAATATTTTTTTCCTTATTTTGGTCTAGCTTCTACATATGAGAGAAAACATTCAGCCCTTAACTTCTGAGGTCTGGCTTATTTTACTTAGTATTATGTTCTCCAGATCTATCAACTTATCAGCAAATAACATAATTTCATTCTTCTTTATGGATAAGTAAAATGTCACTGTGCATATATATCACATTTTCTTTATCCATTTATGTTTTGACAGACATCTAAACTGGTTACATAATTTAGTCATTGTGAATTGCACATCTATAAGCATTCATATATGTGCATATGTATAATACACATATACAAATACATATATATAATACACTATATATACTACATAGATCATATACTATACACTCTATTATGCTGATTTTTGTTCTTTAGGATAAATACCAAACAGAGGGATAACTGGGTAATATCCTGGTTCTATGCCTAGTCTTTTGAGGAATTTCTATACTGGTTTCCAAAGTGGTTGCACTAAATTGAAGAATCACCAACCTTGTTTGAGTGTACCTTCTTCCAACATCCTCACCAACATTTATTATAACTTTTTTAAAATTTCATTTTTATTGTAAACAAATGGGATATATCTTGTTTGTACATGAAGTACAGGCATACCATTTGTATAGTCATACATTTACCTAGGGTAATAGTTTTTGATTCATTCTGTTATTTCTCCCCCCACCTCTCCCACCCCTCTTATCCCTCTATAGAGTTTTGTATTCTTGATAATTGCCATTCTGACTAGAGATGAAATTTTAATGTAGTTTTCATTTGCATTTTCCTGGTTTCTAGAGATGTTGAAGGTTTTATTGGTAAATATTTCAAATATTTGTTTTTCCAATATGTTTGCATTTGTTCTTATGGGGAGTGTCTTTTTCGTTCTTTGTCCATTTATTAATTTGGTTGTTTGGGGGTTTGTAATTGTTAATCTTTTTGAGTTCTTTATATATTCTGGATATCATTCCCCTATCTGAGGAACAGGTGGCAAAGATCTTCCATTTAGTAGGCTCCATTCTCATATACTTAATTGTTCTGTTTGCTGAGCATAAGTTTTTAAATTTGATGCTGTCGCACTTATCGATTCCTGATTTTATTTCTGGTGCTTCAGGAGTGTTGTGGGGGAGTTCGTTCATGTGCAAATATGTTGGAGGGTCAAGTCTATATTTTCTTCTAGCTGTTGCAGAGTTTCTGGTCCAATTCCAAGTTCTTTGATACATTTTGAGTTGACTTTTGTGCCGAGTGAGAGCAAGGGAACAAAGTTCATTCTTCTACACATAGATATCCAGGTTTCCCAGCACCATTTGTTAAAAAGGATATGTTTCTCCAACATATATTTTTGGCACATTAGTCAACTAAATTTAGAGTTACCTCCATTCTACATGAATAAATATTTTTTCCAAAAAAAAAAAAAAAAAAAAAAAGTAAATGATTGTAAATATATATATATATATATATATATTTTTTTTTTTTTTTTTCCCTGTGTCTTCTATTGCATTTGTCTTCACATCTGTTTTGGTGTCAGTAACATGCTGTTTATGTTACTATATTTCTATTGTATAATGTTAGGTCCAGTGTTACAATGCCTCCAGCATCACTCTTCTTCCTTAGATTTGCTTTGGATATTATAGGCCTCTTCTTCTTCCAAATTAATTTTAGGACTGCCTTTTCTTTTTCTGGGAATAATATGGTTGATATTTGATAGGGATTACATTGAATCTCTATAACACTTTTGATAGTATGGCCATTTTGATAATGTAAAATCTGCCTATCCAGAAATGGAGTCAGCTGGGGCATCTTTCCATCTTTTAAGATGTTCTTCAATTTTTTTTCAGTTTTCTATCATTTCATTGAAGAGGTCGCTCACCTTCTTGGTTAGCTATATTCTAAGTATATATTCATTTTTGGTTATAGTGAATGGGATAGTTTTCATAATTTCTTTTTCAACAAATTTATTAATGGAGTACAGGAAAGTGATTGATTAATACACATTAATCTTGTATCGTGCTATTTTGCTAAATCTGTTTATAAGCTCTTGATTTTCTGGTGGAGATTTTTCATCTTCTAAATAAAGGATCATGGCATCAGCAGAGACAATTTGACTTATTTTTTCTAGGTATATCCCTTGAATTTCCTTCTCTTGCTTTATTGCTCTGATTACAAATTCAAGGACAATGTTCAATAAGAATAATGAGAGTGGACATTTTTGTCTTATTCCTGATTTTAGAGGAAACATTTTGTTTTTCTCTGTTCAATAGGCCATTGACCCAGGGTGTGTCATATGCCTTTACAACATTGACGCATCTTTCATCTCTAGTTTCTTTAGTATTTCAGACATGAATGGGTACTGAATTTTGTCAAATTCTTTTTCTACATCTATCAGTGATATTGGTCTGAAGTTTTCTTTCCCTGAGTTGTGTTTGTCTAGTTTCAGTATGGTACTGACTTCATAGAATGAATTTGGCAGTGTTCCCTCCTTTTCCATTCAGGGAATAATTTGAGAAAAATTGGCATTAGTTCTTCTATAAAAGTTTGATAGAACTCAGCTAAGAATTTATCTGGTCGGTCCTGAACTTTTCTTTGTTGGAAAGCTTTTAATAGCTGCTTCAGTTTCATTGCTTGATATTGGTCTATGTAAATTTTCCACATCCTAATAGTGCAATGTGGGTATATGTTATGTCTGTATGAATTTTTCAATATCTTTGACTCTTTCTAACTGACTGGAGTATAAATTTTCAAAGTACTTTCTAATGATCCTCTGGATTTCAGAAGTGACTGTGGTGATATATCCTTTGTCATCTCAATTTTGTTAATTTGGCTCTTCATTTTTTCTTTGGGTCAGTTTGGCTAAGTGTTTGTTAATCTCATTTATCTTTTCAAATAACCAATTCTTTGTTTCTTTGATCCTTTGTGTATGCTTTTTGTTTTCAATTTCATTGATTTTGTCTCTGATATTAATTACTTCTTGTCTTCTACTGATTTCAGCATTAGTTTGTTTATCTTCTTCTAGGACATTGTGGTATAACATTCAATTGTTTATTTGGTAACTTTCTATTTAATGTAGAAACCAAGTGCTATAAAATTTCCTCTTAGTACTCCCTTCAGACTGTTTCAGAGATTTTTATATATTGTACCTCTATTCTCTTCATTCCTAAGATATTTCTTTATTTCTTCCTTGATTTCTTCTCTGATACATTCCTGTGATCAATTTAAACTTCAGGTGTTAGAGTTATATCTGTTTATGTCTTATCATTGATCTCTAATTTCATTCCAGGATGATCTGACAGGATGCAAGAAATTATCTCTATACTTTTGTGTTTGCTAAGATTTGCCTCATGTCCTAAAATATTGTCTATTTTTATCTTACCTATTATGGGTCCTTTATGTCTCTTACATTTGGATTTCCATGATTTCTATGATTTGGAAATTTTTCTATTATTTCATTGAAGACATTGAACATTTGTTTAGTTGTCATTTGGAGCCTTCTTCTACCCCAGGGATTCTTAAATTTGATCTCTTAATGTTATTCAAGTTTTCTTGAATATTCTGGTCATGGTCTCTTAATATCTTTTTTTTTATTTATTTCTCACTTTATTTTTAAGATTATATACTATGTCTTCAGGTCTAAGAATCTTTCTTCAAAATGGTCTAATCTATTGCTGATACTTTCCATTGAATTTTGAATTTGATTTATTGAATCATTTCTAGGATTTCTTTTTTTTTTCAGAATCACTTTTTTTTTACTGAAAAAATCTTTCATTTCCTCTATTTTCTAAATTCATTTCTTATATCTTTTTTCAGACATTTTAACTATAAACTTTTTAAATTATTTTTCTGACATGTCCTCCACTGTGGTGTCAATAGGATCAGCTAGCTGTTGAAGTGTTGTGAGCTATTTGGGATGGTTTGTTCTCTTGTTTTTTCATACTGCCTATATATGTCTACCCATCTATTGGAATGATTATTACTTCTTTTCTATGCTCAGAACTAATAAGTTTCTTTCTTTTAAAGGTCCTGGGATTGGCACATATGTGAGCATCAGTATTTTCACAATGTATGTGTCCCCTGTTATTCCCAGTACCAGCACTGCTTTTACTACATTTACTACAATCTCTACAAAGCGAAGTCACATACTAATCAGCCTTAAATTAGAAAAAAAAAATGTTGATAGTGTCCTCTACAGTTCTTCTAATACAGTTATGAACCTGTGTTGCATTCTGATGTAGGTTGAAAAATTAAAGATAGTAAAATTGCTATAATATTATATAGGGGCTGAAAAGGGGATAAGAGAAAAATTGGACAAAATAGAAGAGAAGTGAAGAGAAGAGAATGAGGGGAGAATAGCACAAAATGGTAAAAAGAAGAAAAAGATAGATGAAAAGATTTAAGACAATGTAAGAGGGAAAAGATGGGCTAGGAGGAGCGAGTGCAAACCTGTTAGGAGAACAGATACAGAATGATTCCTATTAATACTTTAAAATATTAGAAGTACAATCAAATGGGTTGTGGACACAATATTGAATATTAGTGTAAAAACTTTTGAATTAATTAAGAGTAATATATGTGTAATCAAAGTTGACATTATAGCTATTTAGAGCAAACAATACAAAGGTATAAAAAATTCTTGTTGAGTCTTCTGTGTTTGAATTTTGTTAGTATTTGGAATCTTCACTCTTCAGTTCTGGGTAACTCCAAAGGTGCTGGGGCACAGGAGTTACCCCCCTGTTGGCTCTGGACCTCCCACTAGCTAGTTTTCATTTGTCAGCCTGAGAACCTGAAACTGTGAGGTGTCTGCTGGCTATTTCTATTGTATGAAGGAGCCCCAGATGCTGGGCTCAAGGCCACCGCTCTTACTGCAGCAGTTCACCCTATATTGCTCCCTTCTAAGGACCCTCTTCGAAATGGCAAGTACTTGATGGCTGTCAGTAAGCTTGGGACCTGTGGTTTGGAATTCTTAGTGAGTGGTTAGTGGAACAGATGCATCTCCCTTGACTGTTGTAGATCACTTGGAACACTGTCCCTGTTTAATCAACTGTTGCTTTACTAACACACATATCTCCCTACCAAGCTTGGGGCTTGGTAGTCACTGCCTAGCTCCATTCTGCCTTCTTGAACCCTCTTAAATACTCTTCAACTGAAGTTTTGATTTTCTATTTGGCACCAAAGGAAAAGGATGCTTTTATTTTAAGGTTTTTGTTTTAATTAATCTTTGTTCCTATACTTGATATTACTTGATATTTGTCTCATTACCTAACCTAACTATTGTGAGGAATTTATTGAAAATTTATGTGATCTCTATCTTTCTGTTTATCTCTTCATCAATCTATCCATCTATACTTCAGTGAGAACTTTAATGGTAGGATTTTGTCGCTGTTTTCAAAGTGTAATGTAAAGCAATTTTATTTTGATCAATTCATTCAAATAAATGAGTCAGTCTGTCCAAAACTGAGAGATATGTTAGAATATTTTGTCCTGTTAGTTTATCGGTAGCATCAATTTAAATGTTTCCATGAATAATCATATGTATCTTTTAAAATATTTTTATTGATATTTCATTTATGTAATCAAAAATTTGCATTTTTAATGTGAACAATTCAGCAGCATTTTGTAGATACACAAAATTGTACAACTATCATTTCTGGTTCCAAAATATTTTCATCTCCTCAGATGAAATGTAAATGCCCATTCAGTAGTGACCATTGAACCTCCATCAACACTTCGTACTCAGCACCATCAATTTGCCTTCTCTCTATTGTGAATGTTTCATGAGAGTAGAATACCAGTACATAATCATTCATGCATAAAATTTATACATAAAATTGTGTATAAATTCTTTTTAACTTACCATATACTTTGGAAATTCTTCCACATTGCAGTATGTATCAGTGCAGTACCTAATTCAATTTATAACTGAATATTGCTTCATTGAATGTATACCTTGCACATGTAAGATCTATGTGGTGAAGGCTTGGTTGGTCCCCAGTGTGGTGCTTTAGAAGGTGGTGGAAATTTTAACAGGCGATGCCTAGAGGGAGGATTTGGGGTCATTGGAGATGTACACTTAAAGGAGTTTGTGGGACATGGGACACACACACTCCTTCTTTCTCCCTTTTGCACCCCAACCAGAGAGGTGTAGTTTTGCTGCATGGGCACTTTTGCCATGATGAGTCACCATAAGCCCCCAAACAGTGGGCTAAATGCCTAACTATGATCTAAAACCTCTAAAACTGTGAGCCAAAAGAAATAATTTCTCTTTATAAGTTGATTATCTCAGGTACTTATTATAGTGACCGAAAGCTGATTAATATGCCATAGTCGATTCATCCATTTTTTCACCAATGTTTATCCATTTCGAGCTACTGGGTAATACGTCAATGAACACATGTATACAAGTTTTTGTTTGATTACCTGTTTTCAACTCTTTAAGATATTTTTCTGAAATCAGAATTACTGAGTCATATGATTATCCCATTATCTTTTCTGTAACCACTGAGCTGTTCTCAAAGTAGCTGAATTATTTTACATTCCCATTAGCCATATATAAGGATCCAATTTCTCTAAATCTTCAACAACTGTTATTTTCATTGTGAAAAAAAATTATGTATGATAACTATTTCCAGTGAGTTAAAGTGGTAACTCATTAAGGTTTTAAATGTAATTCTTTAATTAATAACACTGTCAAACATCTTTTAATTTGCTTATTTGTCATTTGTATATCTTCCTTGGATAAATGCCTATTCAATTCTTTTTCTCATTTTTAAATGAGCTTGCTTGTCTTTTGTTGCTGAATCATAACAGTTTTTATATAATCTAGATACTCAAATTTTAGCATATTTGCAAATACCCTTTCCCATTCTCTACATTGTCTTTTCCTTTTTTTAAAAAAAATGCACTTTGGCAAACAAAATTTTAAAATTTTAATGAAGACAAATTTGTCAACATTTTTTCTTTGCTCTTTCCTGTGGTGCTATATTAAAGAATCTCTTGCCATATTAAATATAAATATTTAGCAATTTTGTCTTAATAATGTTACATATTTTTTCTTTTAAATAATGGATATTTAATCTCCCTGCACTTTGATTAAAAATATTCAAATTTAAATGCTTTGACTACAGTGACACTTTATATTTTGTCTCCTATAATTTTTTGTTGATACACTATAATTATACCTAAAAGGGGCATTCATTATGCCATATGCTTATTCTATATAGCATAATTTGATGAATCTTATTCTCCAATGCCTTACTTTTTCTTCTCCTTCTCCCTCCAACTTATTTGCCTGTTCTACTGATCTCCTTTCTTTTATCATTATTATTGCATTATAGTCAGATACATGTTTATATATAAGATCTTTGTGTTCAGGTACATAATTTTGTGGATTTCACTCTCTTGCCTCCCTCCTGATCCTCTTTCCTCTATTTCTCTAGTATATTGGTCCCACTTCCATTTTCATGAAATTCCCTTTTAATTACATATTTTTTTTTCCTCTCACTTACTTGAGTTTCCACATAAGATAGAAAACATTCAGCCCTTTCAGGGTTTTCTTTACTTCACTTAGCATTATGCTCCTTAGGCCCATCCATTTATCAGCAAATGACATATTTTAATTCATCTTTAGGGTGGAGTGAAATTCCATTGGGTATATAAACCACATTTTCTTCATCCTTTTTTCTATTGACGGGTATCTAGCCTGTTTCTCTAAGGAAGCTACTGTGAATACAGTGTTCGTTATAAATATTGTTACACCTGTATTTCTATAGTATGCCAATTTTAAGTCTTTTGGATAAACAACAAAGAGTGGAATAGCTGGGTCATCTTTTTATGGCTTTAATTCTTATATGTTAGGTTTTTGATCCAGTCTGTGTCTGCGACCACCAATGAATTGTGGGCTTGTCTGAGCCATCTGTAGGATGGGGTGATACCCTTTGGAGAACTCTCGGTGTTTATCTCACTGATTTGAGGCAGCTCCGTTGCCTTGGCAATGCCCTGGTCAAAGAGAATCCTATGATTCCACGGAATTTGTTAGTTCAGACAGCCCTTGTATCAAAGGCTACTCGGTGAGGGTGCACAAGACATGGGTCCGCTCTCAGCCTTGAGGCGTCCACTACCTGGAGGAGGAAGAAGTTCTAGGCAAGTGATAAGACTCAGATCAGGCCAATTTCCCCACAGCCTCTAGCTTCTTGTTTATCTTGAAGATTTTTTCTTATAATAAATCCCTTTGATGTGCTTCGCTGTATAATAAATGTAGGTGGGCTTTTTCTATTTGTTAGGAATCAGACCCTTCAGGTCTAATCCACCTACTGAGCCCCGCTGTTAAATTATTTTTCATGTATTTTGTCTTTATTTCTTACTACTTTCAGAACTTTATTTTTTCAGTCAGCTTATGGCCTCCATTCAGTTAACTGCTCCCTCGCTGTGCAGGATGCAGAAAACTCTTATACTTCTTATATGGCATGAATTACAAAGTCAACTTCAATATTTTGCTTGTGCATTTCTAGATGTGCCAATGGTTGTTGAAGATATTCTCTTTACTTCCGTGGAATGATCTCATACTCCTTGAATACCAAATAATCATATTCATGGCTCTACTTCTGGACTTTACTTTCTATTTAATTAGTCTACACAACTATCCTTATACCAGGTTCAATAGAGGAAAACTATCAATTATTTCCTAATATTTTCTTCTGGAAGTTATATTATCTTGTATTTTTACAATTGTAATATATGTTATAACTGATACATCAGTCTGAACTTTGGGGCTGGATAATAAATCTTACAGTTCAAGTCGACTCATGGATGTTAAAATATTTCAGGGATTTTGTCTTTGAACAACAAAATCTTGGTGTACTCATGATGACTCACTCATTTTGCTTTCCTTTCTTTATCTTACATCTTGAGAACCAATAGATTGCCATTTAAACTTTTATTGCAAAACAACTCAGAAGAAATAAAATTGAAAAAAAATTGAAGACCAAGACTGTTTTGCTCAGCGAGTTTAAATTTTACAAAACTAAGCAGATTTCTGCTATTGTATTTTTCACTTGCTATATAGAATCAAAATTCTAATTAGCAATGCAAAATCTCATTTTAGCTTTCAACTTTTACAAACAAATTTCAGCATAAATATCAATCCTCCAGTCACTAGAATGAAAAATAAAAAGAAAGCATGTTGTTATGGATCAGTTAAAAGTAAATTTTAAAAAGAGAAAGAAGAAATATTTTTTGAATAGCAGAGTCTCTTTTTACTGGACAACTACCATTTATGCAAATACAGATGGACATGAACTATTCAGACAAACCCATTACTGATTATGTCCTCTAGAACTATAACCTGGTTCTTAAGTAATCAGTCACATGACTGAAAATGAGAAAGAACCCAATGATATTCTGTTAACTATAGTTTCTGCTGTTATTTACATAGCCATATGATACCTTTAACCATATTTCTCCCCTGTTTATTGATGTTGAGCAGGAAAATGTGAAAACGATTTAAAATGTTAACAAAGACTATTTACACGATACTTATAAAGTTACAGTGTATTGTTAGAAAAGTACACTTATATTGACTTATTTCTTAAAAATCAATGACATGGTGAAATGGATGGCAGATCAAGAGCCAGAGAATACTTTCATCTTGATTTTCTTATACCCTGAATATTCTGAGTAAATAGATGTTGTACATTTTTCCTGTAAGAACACTAATGAATGGTAGATTGTCATGTAATCCTATTCTGTTTACCAGAAAATTTCCTTACTGTCACAAATATTAAAGTTGGTGAATGAACTGTTTTCTGTGGAATGCTCTGAGGAAAATCCATTTTTCTTACTAAATTATATACGACCTATAATATCAGATATAAGGAATATTTGATAAATCTCTGAGTGGGGTACTGTGTAGTGGTATGTAGCACACTGTATGCAGGCAATCTGAATACTCTATTCAGGAAGATTCTCTGATTGTTGGAGAAAACAGTTTCCAAAAACCTACAGATATTTATTTGGCAAGACAGTACTTATGTTTTAAATCATATGAAGCATTTCATTGTGAACTGGTAGAAGTTTTAATGATGATTTATTCTAAATTGTTTAGATTTGAAAAAAAACAGTTAAGAAGAGGTTAAACTATTTTATTATGTGCAAGATCAAGGTTAAATTCTTCATTTTTCAACTTTTATCCTAGTGATTATTCTAACAATCCATGGAAATAGTAAGTTTTTGTAAGGGCACACAAAATAGGATATATTTTTAGTAGAAAAGCAGAAAAACAAAGCTAGAAAACTAAAATTGGAAAAAATTTATGAGCTATTTAAAGCATGTCTATTTCCATTCAATTCTTTTTTTTTTAAATGATCCTCACATTTTTTTTTTTATTGTACACAAATGGGATACATGTCGTTTCTCTGTTTGTACATGGTGTAAAGGCATACCATTTGTGTAATCATAAATTTACATAGGGTATTGTTGTTTGATTCATTCTGTTATTTTTCCCTTCCCCCCACCCCCCCTCTTTTCCCTCTATACAGAGCTTCCTTCCTCCATTCTTGCCCCCCTCCCTAACCCTAACTCTAACCCTAACACTAACCCCTCCCTCCCCCCATTATGTGTCATCATCCACTTATTAGCGATATCATTCGACCTTTGGTTCTTTTAAAAAAATTGTAAAGGTATATGTAATTTCCTTTCCAAACAATTATTTTCCTCACTCATGCTTTTAAGTTCCTAAATATAAACAAACATAATATCATACATCCTTATTCCTCCTTAAGGATGATAAAACTGCCATTAATTCTAGTTTGTCCAATATATTGCTTTACAACAGAAGACATTTACTCAGAAATATTAAGTAATTGGTCCAATATTATTCACTTAGTAAGTGATATAATCAGGACATTATATATATATATTTTTTTATACCAGGGTTTGAGGCCAGGGGCATCTTACCACTCAGCTATACCCCCACTTTTGTCCTTGTAATTTTTTTTTTTTTAATTTTCAGAAAAGTTATTGCTAAATCGTTGAGTCTCCTGCCTTAACCTCCTGTCACTGGGGTTATAGGAGTGTGCAACTGCACCTAACTGTCTAAAATTCTTTCAAGACACTGCTACCCAAATTGTAATATACTGTTTGCTTTGAGATTATTTTAATACCTAGGCTCATGAGGTATCTTGAGAACACAGGATTTGTACAACCAGTAGGTGCTTTTGTTTTTCCTATTGCACATTAAAGTTTACAAGTATCTGGGTCTAAGGGTTTATGTATGTTTGGGTTACACCTGTTCTTTTCTCACCAGTTAATGACAACGTCATTGTTCTAGTTGCTCAGGTGGAAAGTTCACATGTCCTTACCTGGCTCTTTTGCGCCTCATCTTCAACACCCACATCTATTCTATGGGGAAACACTCTTGGCACTACTCTCAATATTCACTCCAAAGCCAAACAATTCTGTCCTTCCCTGATTAGCGGTACCAGATTGTCACGAGCGGCAAGGAGGAATCAATGAGAGTAAATTTGGTCCAAAATCAATTGGCGTTTATTTGATGCTGATCACACAATTATTTATCGTTATTCTAACCTTTAGTCACACCGATATCACACACAATCACTAAATTATTACAAGCCCCAAATAAACAAGACTCACTCCTTACTGAGTCGTAGGGCAGCGAATCCCGGAAGTTGGTCAGGAAGACAGCTCAGGAGATCTCACTGGGGAACTCCCTCCAGCTGGAGTCCTTGTCGACAGGATGCTTGGGAGGCAAAGGAGGGCGGCGAGGTCATGGCAGGAAGGCGGGACAGAGATGTCTCAGGCAGGATGCACACGGGCAACTCTGCTGCCACTTCCACAGGAATGTCTCTGTCACAATCAGCACGATGGATGGTCCATCAAGCAACGTGCAAGTCAGTGAGTCCCCTTCAGGCTTGGCGCAACACGGGCATCATCAGTGTAAAACAGGGACTGGAGCTAGGCTCATCATGAGTCCTTTTAAATCCTTTATATCAGCCCCTGTCAGCCGGTCTTGGTCCGAGGGAAGTTAGTTATCTTACTGGGGGTCAGTTGCACGTGTCTCCAACTTGGGGGCAAAGTCAATCTTATCTTGGGGCAACACCACATCATTACTTCATTATAGAACAGAACACTCAAGTTATTTTTTTGCAAGTTACACAGCACAAGTTGTTTTTTGTAAATTACACAGCACAGAGTAAACAAGTTGTTTTTTGTAAGTTACACAGCACACAGAATGTCACACATTTAACTTTGCTCCTTACACAGATACGGTTTCTCACCTGAGTATTCCAGTAGTCTCCAATCTCCCGTCTGCTCTCCTTCTTTTCATCTTGCCCAGACTACATTTGTCCCTAAAATGGTAAATGGAATTATCCTTTAAAATGGTGAACTCAGGCATATTCTTCCTCCTTTCAATCCTTTCAATACCTTTTCATCTCACTCAGAAGACAAATTATAAAACACTAGCATGGCCAGAAAAGATGCACACAAACTGCATCCACCCCACCAAACACACACAGCTACCTGATTTAATTTCTCCCTTCCTCTTTAATTCTGTGCTCCAGGCACAACCATTGCAAGTGCTTTTTTTTTTTTTTTTTCCCCACCCTCAAATCAAGCCATGCTAACTAACACCTTTACCAGGAAATGTCTATTTATGTCTTCTTTTCCCTAGAACCTTGTCTTTATTTGTTTTATGTACTGCTAGCTCCTTTCACTCCATGAGGTCTCTGGAAATATTAACTTATCATTACAGTTTTTTTTTTTTTTTTTAACACCTGGTGTAACATTGAAATAAATTACTTAGTTTAAGTCTTTGAAAAGAGTGTTCCATGATTATCTACTTGGAACAATCAACTCTTTAAAACTCCAATTTTTGTGGAATGATGCATTTGTAAAATAAAACAGAAATTCCATGGCACTCTAAAATTGCTATACAAGTTTCTAAGCATGAGTATAAACTTTTTAAGCACTGACATAAGTTCTTGTACATGTGTCATACACTAGTGCCGCACAATTATGTAGATCCCCATTGTGTCTCACAGGCTCCTGGACACAAGGTAATTGTGGGTCCTATTGACATACACATTCTTGATACACATGAAATGAGACCAGAGATTCTACATTTCTAACTGGTTCCTCCTTGATATTTGAGGTAAGAGTGCACTGGACAGCAGATCATTAAGCAAAGACTAAAGTGCCAACATTTTATTTTGAAGTCTAATTTGAAAGGAGTTTGAATGAGAAATAGAAGCGACTACAGCAAGGAAGAAAAGATGAGCGGTGAAGTATGACTTCGTGACATTCCCAAGAAAGAGTTGGAAGTGTCTAAAGTTTGACTGGTGTGTATTCACAAGGCACCCACTTTTCCATGAATGATGCCAAGAAGGAAATTAACTTGGAGAGAGATAAAGGAGGTGGAATTATTTTAAAGTGTTGATTCATATACCATGAAACTGCCTCCTTCATGCTTTTGAGTTTTCTCATCTGATCTTTCAGCCACCTCTCAGAAATCTCGACTCTTTACCTCATGGTGGTATATGATGCCCAAATCCAAACCTACCTAAAGCAAGGAAGATACTGACAAAGAAGAAGAGAGAGCTGGTGTCTAAGAGGGCAACTGTTGCCGCCCGCAGCAACAATCCCTTGGTAAGGAATCGGAGGTGGACTGGGAATGAACTAATTCTATTTCTTTATAGAGCTGCTTTCTTGCTTGCTTACTTGTTTGCTAGTTTATAGAGGAAGAGAGGCTTTGCTTAGAGGAAGAGAGGCTTTGCTGAGAAGAAGAAAGGTTTTGCTTAGAGGAAGAGAGGTTTTGCTTAGAGGAAGAGAGGCTTTGCTTAATTTTAGAGGAAGAGAGGCTTTGCTTAGAGGAAGAGAGGTTTGCTTAGAAGAAGAGAGACTTTGCTTAGAGGAAGAGAGGTTTTGCTTAGAGGAAGAGATGTTTTGCTTAATTTTAGAGGAAGAGAGGCTTGCTTAATTTTAGAGGTGTTACACTTTCAGAGAGGCTACGCTTTCAGAGGTTTACTGCTTCTTAGAGGTGGGTCGCTTATTGGAGGTGCGGGGTGCGGTGTGCAGCCTGCAGCCTGCGTCCTGCAACCTGTGACCTCAAGGTGCGTGCTAGAGGTGCATGCTAGAGGTGCGTTCTTAGTCCTGCTTCTGCGATCTGCGATCTGTGACATGCAACCTGAGACCTGCGACCTAGAGGTGTGTGTTAGTTCCGTGTTCTGTGATCTAGAGGTGTGTTCTTCATCCCGTGATCTGCGATCTCCTCCCAGGTGAAGAGAATGTCTTATATACACTAAGGCAGCCAATCAGTTTAGGATTAAGTAGCACAGTTGGAGCATGCACCATGGTACCAATTAAGAATGAGGAACATTGGACCTCCAGTGGCACAATTGGTTAGCACGCGGTACTTATAAGAATGAGGAACATCTGTTGACCACTAGCGCAGAAGAGACATCAACCAATCAAGTAAAGGTAGATCACGCCATGTTAACACTAATTATGCACCACCTCTTGGCCCAATGCCAGCCACCATCTTAGAGCTGCTTAAACATGTCTCTGCAGGCAACAGAGGTTCTGTCCAATCTCTATGACAACAAATTTATTATTTAGCTTCCTTCTCAGCTTATTTGCTCTATCATCTGTATCTCTATGTGATGGTATATCTATTTAGGTTTGTTGTTCTTTTATTTTTTCTTCCATTATTATAATGTATATTACTGAAGGCAAAACTGTTTTTGGCATCTGGTTCAAACAAAACAACTAACATAAGTAGTAGTTGCTCATAACTCTTTGGCAAATAAATTAATATGTCAATCAGTGAAAAAAGCACCTATGTAAAGGACTTACCTGCAAAATGAAACAGTTCCAATGTTCTTTAATCTTTGTTATATAACTTTTTCCTTATGATGAAGCATTTTATGTGCCAATTCTTCAAATCAAGGAGTTGTACAGAAACTGGCCTGATGAAAGCTTTGGGATTAGCATTTCATTAGCATTGTAGTTTAAGTAACCAAAGCTAAAAATTAACTGGGTTGTGTTTGTGGCAATTTATAACAAATTATGGAGCTTTATAGAAAATAGTGTTGTTAGATTAACAGAACATGTAAAATATTGATACCTGAGCACATATATTTTATTCAACTTTGATTATATTTTCCTGTGATTTAAAAAGTAATTGCAATGATTCTCAATGCTGTCACTACATAATTCGCTATTGTTAATATCTTTTATTGCAAATGGGATCGCTTTAATTAACTTCAGATGTACATTAAAATCATACTAGAAATTTATACCTAGTTACACCTTTTTCTATGGAATGGACATGAAATGATTTGGAATATTTTATAGACACTTTAAAGAATCTTATTTTCATATTACAAATTAATATTTATTAATGTATTTGACATTTTAGCTTTGTGACAACATGTCTATAGCTATCTTTTAAATTTTGTTCAATGGTATATTTACTAGCTATTTCCTTATAACATTTTTGTTTTCCAGCAAAAATAGAGAAAAATTAGTTTACATTTGTTCTGCTTTCAATTTTTATGCTTATAGATTTCTTTTATCAAGTCCAAATGTGTTTCATGCTTTCGATATTTAGAATATATCTCCAAATCACAGATTTTATTAGTGCACTTACAGTCCTCTTGGTAATAGGCAGAAACATTCACTTATTCATTCACTTATTTATTTGTTGTCTATTGAATGATTGCCATATAGATAATACTGTATGCATCAATTCTAGGAAAAATGAGATCATTTTTTCCCTTCTTTTTAGTTTAACTAAACAAGAGGTCATTTGGCATTTAATAAGTAGCATATTAAGAGAGGAATTTGATACTGCAAAGTAACTGTTTCAAAGTGAAATATTGGTAATAAAATTCAGTCAAACTTTCTAAGGAGCTTCCATATTGTGCTGATCTGTGGTCTTTATTGAGGGAAGGTTAACTTAAACATATCTGCTTTTATTTTAATGAAAATGTATTTTTTATATCTTGAAGTATAAGTGAACTGCAGAAATAAAAATAGACTGATGTAATTATTTGCTTTCACAGTCCGCTGTTTGGCTACAGAAAGGAAGTAGCAGAGTTATTACAGATTTTCAGTTTGGATCTCTTAATATTTTACATTTCTCTTCTGATGTTTATTTATGTTTATTTTATCCTTTACCTTATACAAGATAGTTTTGACAGTACTTTACAATCATTTTCTCCTAATAGCATATGGATCATTTTTCCTCTCATTGTTGATTGGTTTTTATTTTGAGAATGGGTTATGTTTCCCTGATTCTTAATAATTCTGTATCATACACTGAACATTCTGAATATTATGTAGTAGATACTGTTATATTCCTCAGAACAGTGCTGAGCATTTTGCTTTAAAAGCAGACAATTTTCGTAATGAAACTCACGCTAAATACTATTAAGTTACAACTCTAACAATTAAAAAAAAACTTTAGGCAGTATCTGTACTGTATATACATGGTTCAGAAATAGCTATACATTCATATTTGAGCAGAATATTTAGACAGAAATTAGACTCTGTCTCACTGGGTTTCATATTTTTAAAATCCCCCTACCTTCCAGTGTCAACATAAAGATGATGATGGTCTTTCTTTCTTTCTTTCTTTCTTTCTTTCTTTCTTTCTTTCTTTCTTTCTTTCTTTCTTTCTTTCTTTCCTTCCTTCCTTCCTTCCTTCCTTCCTCCCTCCCTCCCTCCCTCTCTCTCTCTTTCTTTCTTTCTTTCTTTCCTTTCTTCTTTTGGTACTGGGAATCAAACCCAGAAATGCTCTACCACTGAAGTACATCCCCAGGCCTTTTTATTCTGGCTAATTATTTTCTTTCAGAGATTTAACCATCATAGATCTGCCAGCATCCTACTTTTGTTCAATACTCAAAGTATCTGGATATTTTTTTCTTTTACTGGTAAAAATTTCTTCAGAGTTTATTGTGGCTAATTATGGGAAGTTTGGTAAGGGTTTACGTTTTTACACTGCCTATATTAGAAACTATAGGCATGAAATTTTAGGGGAAAATTCAATACACCTTAGAAAATTCAAAATCAAAACAAATCTGCACAACAAAGAAACCTCATATAAAGGGATACAATGCTCCTATTCAGTTATATGAATGAATTAAGACAATATAAGGATAATTATAGCATATGTCACAGTGAAGAAGGATATGTACTCTAGGGAGAAAGAAAATAGCTGAGAATGTTTATCTTCATGTTTTGAGTGAAAATTTAATATTTAAAAATAAATATATATTTAATTGAACATGACAATGAGCCATCTCAAAACCATCTCAATATCTGGAATCCGTAAAAGAACTATATATGAGAATGTAGGAAAAATAAACTTAAATATGATAGTCCAATTCCAAGAGGGTTGCTGTTAGGAAGAGCTATTTTATTTATTGCATTTTCTTTAGAGGGGAGAAAAAGATTTAAAAATTGAACATTATATGGGACACTTTTCAGGAACTCTTTTTGTAAAATTTAATGGTGAGCTTTTAGGAAACTGAGCAGTTCATCTATTTATAATATTATTAATATCCTAAACATGTAGCAAGGATCACTGAAAAGGTTTACCACATTTAAATTTCAAACTAAGTATCAAAAACAATATCTAAATTGTTTATATACTTTTTTTGATCTGAGAATTTAGGTAAATGATAAATAGCATGTAGTTCTATTTCTCAAGATACACAATTGATTGTGAGGAGTATAAAATGAAATAGTTGGCACTCTGGTTTTTTGGGTTGTATAAAACAAGTTGCTGAAATTCTGAAGTCCCTTTTCTGTTCAACTTTAATACTGTTTCTTAAATCTTAATTTGTTATTGAAATTACAATTTCCCCTCATAATGAAAAACATATTTCCAAACTTATTTTATTCTTATTTATTTTCTTTTGCTTTTTTCCTGCATTTCTCACAAGTTTTCTGTCATGTGCACCTTCATATTTATTGAAATTCTAAACAAACTAAAAATATTATATATTCTTGCTTTCCTTAATAATTATTTTAATTTTTGTTCTTATATTCTCAATCAATACATGTTCCCTATATTGTGCTTTCGTACTATTTCTCAGAGGCTTTAATATATAAGTAAATAGTAATTATTTTTGTTAGGTTACCTATAAATATTTAAAATAGAGCATTGTTTTATCTCTTCCCTTTTTATTTTTATCTGGAGGAAATGATTTCTGATTGCAAGTATTTTATTATAAGGCTAATTCCTCTCAAATTGTACACTCTCTCAGCTGCAGGATTTTATACCCAACTTGACGATTTTAATGTCATTCTGACATCTATTTTCAAAGGTTACATGCCCCCTCAAACTTATTAATTTTACATTTTGCAATTTTCTACCAAAGTATTTCTGCCCTAGTTTTTCCAATGTCAGCATTACTAATAAATACCTAAAGCTAAAAATTACTAAATTGACCTTCTGATTTTTCTCTACTTCTGATTTTCCAAGTTCAATCTACTACTCAATTTTATAAGATCTACCTCAAAGTTATAATCTAAATAAAGATGGTTTCAAATTATTACTACTATAAACCTACTACTCTTTTAGCGTTATTAGTACCTGTAGATACACCATCTTTCTCATTCTTTGTAGCATATTCTGCCTTTTCTTTTTTTTCTTATATAGTTAAATTAGTAGTTTATCATAGTATGTTTCTTCTCAAAGAAGTGATTCTTTAATTTATTTATTCTTTTCAATTATTTTGTTTTCTATTTCATTAATTTAAGATATTTATTGCTAATTCCTTTTTTTTCACCTTATTTCATATTTACTTTGATTTTCATTTCCGGGTTTCTTATGATAGACATTTAAATCACTACTTCAAGAACTTTTACAACATAATCATTTAGTTCTCTGATTCTCTTTATTTGCCTCTTTATCTGTATCCCATATATTTAATTTTAACTTAATTTAATATACTTATTAATTTCCCTTTGTTTTTTTCTTTGGACAATCAATTTCTTAAGGTGTGTTACTAAGTTTCAAATATTTTAAGATTTCCCATATTTTTGTTGTTATTATTCATTTCTAACTGAATTTCATTGTGGTGAGAGGACACATAATGTATGCTTCGAGTACTTTTAAATGTATCAATTTGTACTTTATGCACCAGAATATGGTATATTGAGGTAAATGTTCCTTTTATAGTTTAAAAGTATTTGCATTTTTCTCTTGTTGAGCAGAAAATGGAATATTCTGTTTGTCAATTTTGTCAAGTTTGTTGATGGTGTTGTTCAAGTTATCAAAATTCTCTTAATTTTCTGTTTACTGCAATTTCTTTGACAAATGAGTACTTAAATACATTAACTGCCCATTCCTACTTTTAGTTCTATCGATTTTTCATCAAGTATTATGAAGCTCTGTTATTAGATACATGGAAGTTTGGGATTGCTATGTTCTCTTAATAAATTGCCATTAAAAAATAAACTTAATTCTAGCAATAATTTCTGCTCTTCTTTTAACCTGCTAATATTATTAGTTAATTCAGTCTTCTTTTCATTGTTATTATTATGTAATGTAGTTTTACACATGTTATAGTTTAAATTTGTTTGTATTTAATGTGACTTTCTTGGATCTTTTATATGTATTCTTTCTCCACCTTTTATTTGATGTGATTAGATCATATATTATTTTACTCTGATCATTATATAATTGAGTTTAATCTACCATGTTGCTACTTTTTTATTTGTGATTTCTACTCCTTGATATTCCCTTTGTTCTCCATTGCATCTCAAATGTGACTTTCTAATTTTCAACTTTAGTAGGTAAGAAAATATTTTTTCCCTTCTTTTCAGTTCTATTTTCTGTTTCATATGGAATTATATGAAGTTGCTCCATACTTATTGGCTTTAATAAAATCATAAGAAATGGGTCATACTTTTTTCTTTCATTTCTATTTACCTCTGACGGCTTTTAAGAGTTTCTTGTTAGTTCTTGTCTTAAGAATTTTGATTATAATATGGTTCTTTGTAATTTTTTCCATTTTTGTTTTTTATCATTTTTTCTTTTTCTTTTTTCTTTTTCTTTTCTTTTTTTGGTACTGGGGATTGAACCCAAGGATTTTAACCACTGAGCCATATCTCTAAGCCTTTTTATATTTTATTTAGAGATAGGGTCTCACTAAGTTGCTCAGGGCCTCACTAAATTGCTCAGACTGGCCTTGAACTTTCAATCCTCCTGCCTCAGCCTCCTGAGACACTGGGATTAAAGGCATGCATCACTGCACCTGGCTATCAGTTTTTATAATTTAGTTTTAGTCCATCATTTTTGTCAAGTATTTTTGTTTCCCTTTGTCTTTTGAGGATTTCAGTTATCCTAGGTATTAGGCAACTCAAAATCCTTCTACAGTTTTCTGATGTTATGTTAATATAGTTTCTGTCTTCTTCATTCTGTATTTCATTTTGTGTTTTCAAGTTCACTCATCTTTCCTTCTATCTTCTTTTTCTGTTGTTCATACTTTGTGGAGTACTTTTTATCTCAGAGATTGTAATTTTGTCTCTCACAGTTTGAGCATTTTTTGAAATACTCTCTTTTGTTCCCATATCATGCTTTCCTCTACCTCTCTGACTATCAAATATCATTATAATAACCATGTTAATATTCTAATCAACTAATTTATATCACTTCTGTGTCAGTTTTGATTAATTTTCACCTGCCTGTGGTTTCGTTTTCCTACTTACTTGCTTGCCAGGTGATTTTTCATGGTTTGACCAGTATTGGAAAATATACCCTTTGGGATGCTGGGTGTTTTGGTTTTCACTTAAGCACATTTGACTTTTAGCAAATAAATAAAATCACTGGAAAACAATATAATCCTTTCAAACATGACTTATAATTTTTGGAACCAAGATCAGTCTTTAGTTTTATCGATTTTGTTCACAAATGATTTCTGAGTATACTTCTGTCAATTGTCTTCCACCTTTGCTCAAGAAACACAAACTTCTCAAACGTTATGAGCTCTGGTGGATATTCTAACCCCTCCTTTCTGGTGTATCCTGTCAGTATCCTCCTCCTGCCTTAAGCATGTGTATTTGCAGGTACTTGCATGTAACTGCTCACCTGAGTATAAAAGAGTGCCTGCATTCTGTGTAAAAATCTCTCCATGCATTTCTTTCTTCTCACAGTTCACAAGGATCTGTTCTGTGAACTCTGATTGCTTTTGTCACCTGAAAATCTCATTTGTCTCCTCAGTCAAAGAGATCTTCTTTTTTGTTTAAATTATCCCTGCCAGTTCTGTGGCCTGGGAATTCTCTCTAAAAGCAAACTGGAGAAATAGAATGAGTAACCTTGTTTGTCTCTATTTTTTCATGATCACTCTTAGTGCTTTGCTACCTGTTATCCAGGGTCTGGAATCAATTTTTTGGTCATGTATTTTGTTCGTTTGTTGATACACTAAAATAAAGACATCTAATTCTTGTTAATTCATCAAACCTGAAAAGGAAATATGAAACTGTAATCAAATTTAAATTCATAATGGAATGGTGTTTGAAAGTTACTTCAAACTTCTACTTCTACTATCAAAGCTTCTCTGTACTGTATCTTCTATTAATTAAAATTAAAATATCATATATATTTTAAAAAGTTAAAAAGTTGATCTCTTTAACAGAAGGAGAAGGTCTTCAGCCTCAGGCACTTAGTAGGTATGGAAGGATTTTTCATTGCAATTCGTGTGGAAGTAAATATTCTTAGCTCAAATCTGTAGGAAGGAGACTACAAATGCCCCAGGGCAGCTCTACTAGTTTAAGAATACCCTGAATCAAATTATTCTTTAAGTTTGATAAAAAATGTGCAGATGCAGCAAGGACCTATTACAACATTTATAATGTTAGCAGAGTTGTTAGTGGAGACATTTTACCTTAGTATATTTATAGCAACGGTAACCTGCTTCCATATCTTCAAAATTCAAATAGCTTTCTATGATCCCTTTTATAGGCAACCACCAAAGATTTTGTATTGTTTCAGGCAGTTATCAATTTTTTCTTTTCCCCTTCTTTTTTTGGTAAGGCAATTCATACTGTATTAATTCCCTGCTAAAACCCATGTTTTCTTATTTCATAGATTTAGGTTTTAGGTTTTGGTCTCTCTTATAACATCTTTCTAATTAACTAATTATATTTCATATTATTGCAACTCCTTGCTTTATGAATAACTGTACTTGCTTGTATTATAAATGTATTATTGCCTTATATTTTATAGGAATCATGTTTCATTTATCAACATCTTCCTTTAAGCTTTATCATACCACTTCAGTTATAATATAAGAACCTGACAGCACTGTTATTTCTTCTTGTCTTCTAGCTTTCTTGCTATTTTAAAAGGAAATATGTGAGTGAAAAGGAAAATGTTTAAAGATAGAATAAACAAGGATCTATGGAAGAATATAGAGAGTATTAGATATGTAATTATAGAAGACAAATCTTTGTGTGTGTGTGTGTGTGTGTGTGTGTGTGTGTGTGTGGTACTGGGAAATGATTTCAGGGCCTCGCACATATCTTGCAAGCAGTCTACCACTGAGCTATGTTGTTAAGTTCCTAGTTCCCACCCCACTCTGCTTCTTCTTCTTCTACTTTTTTTTTGTATTATACTCTTTTGAGATAGGGTCTTATTAAGTTGCTGAAACTGTCCTTGACTTTTGATCTTCCTTTCTTGACCTCCCAAGTGGTTGGGATTATAGGCAAAGAGTGCAGTACCACAAGGGTAAATTAAAATATGTTTTACATGTGCATATATGTGTGTTTATTTGTGTGTATGTGTGTGTGTATACACACATGCTGGTACTGAGGATTGAATCCAGGGGCAATCTATTACTGGGCTACATCCTCAGCTTTTTTTAACTTTTTATTGTGAGACAGGGTCTTTCTGAGTTGCTGAGAGTCTCTCTAAGTTTCTTAGACTGGCCTCAAGCTTGTAATCCTCCTGCCTCAGTCTCAGGAGTTGCTGAAATTATGGGCCTGCACCACCAATTGCAATTGTTTTTAATATTCAAAAAGATTTTAGAGTAATTAATTGTTAAATGAAAAAAAAATGAGAATATTGTCATATCACTTTGTATACATGTTGACCTATATTAATTTGCATAAACATACCAGGAATGTCCCAATTCATGCTTTTTGAAACTGTACTTCCTACTTGGAGACAGCATTTGTATCTCACATGAAATTACACACATTCGTTCTGGCTTACTTTCTTCTTTCCAATTTCTTAGTCTGGCTATCATTTCTATAGTGTACCTTCCCAACTTATCTCATTTGACCAATACTTTCACTCAGTATTCTTTACTTTCACCTTTTCCACAATTTTTAATTCTATATTTGACTTTTTAAAAATTGCCCCTTGATTAGTTCTATAAATGCCATTAAAATGAAAACATCGTTACTTTTTCATCCTTTTGCCAGAATCTAAATGATATTTGTGATTTACTTATTGAAGAATTATGAAACACATACTAAAGATGTATTTAGAAAATGCTTCCTTAATTTAGTTTTCATAATTCAAGACAGCTTCATAAAAGCCTTCAAAAGTCATGTTTTAGCTCACTTTACATAATACAATGAATCGTATGTTATTTAGATATGTTATTTTGTGTTGTATGCTGTATACAAAATAAGTATTACAAAGTAGGCCAATACATTGTAACTAACTTTTGAAACTAAGAGAAAGTTATCGTATCATTTTTTTTAAATATCCCTTGAGCTTCTTTGAAGTAACCCTGTCAACATACCTCATTGTTTCAGCACTCAAATTGTTTCTTGGCCTGTTGCCAAAAGAACACTACAGGGATTTATATTGGCAACTTCTTTAAAAATATATACAGAATATTTTGAAAAATAAGTTGTACCTTGGAGCAATTCAAACCACAGTGTCACTTATAATGAAAAGGCCATGTGCTGATATGTCATTATATGTATTTTTAGTATTGATAATGGGTTGGGTGTGACAATCAACCAACTAGTAAAGCTATGCAAAGGGATGTCAACAGATAACACAACCAAATAGTCAAATAAAGTGTAGTTTTTCAGTCAGTGGTTTAAGATGCCCATACAAATACAACATGCAACCTATAGTTTAGAGAAAGTTGGAGAGAAAGTTTAGGAAGAGATACAATCAAAAGGCATTTTCTTAATCTATTTTTTCTCTGAATACCCATTTCTCTAGTCATTAGTTTTGCTTGTATATATTTGAAATAGACACATCTTACACACATACAAATACATATATTTGATTTATATGTCCTAAAGCAATGAGCTTTGAAATTGCCATAAAAGACTATAACATATGTCAATGAGATTGCTTGAGTTCAACTATCAGGCACCAAAATTAGCATATATGTGGAGACTTTTCCAATAATGTCATGGCCCATATGAGACAATCTTAAAAAAAAAATTGAATTCTTTTTGTTTACACAGCATTTGATAGTATTCTTTTTTTTTTATTGTAAACAAATGGGGTACATTTTGATTCTCTGTACATGGAGTAAAGGCATACCATTTGTGTAATCATAAATTTACACAGGGCAATGTTGTTTGATTCATTCTGCCATTTTCCCCCTTCCCCCCCCACCCCATCCACCCCTCTTTTCCCTCTATACAGTCCTTCCTTCCTCCATTCTTGCCCTCCTCCCTAACCCTAACCCTAAACCTAACCCTAACCCTAACCCTAACGCTAACCCCTCACACCCCCCATTATATGTCTTCATCCGCTTATCAGTGAAATCATTCGTCCTTTGGTTTTTTGAGATTGGCTTATCTTACTTAGCATGATATTCTCCAATTTCATCCATTTGCCTGCAAATGCCATAATTTTATCATTCTTTATGGTGGAGTAATATTCCATTGTATATATATGCCTCAGTTTCTTTATCCATTCATCAATTGAAGGACATCTAGGTTGGTTCCACAATCTGAATATGGTGAATTGAGCAGCTATGAACATTGATGTGACTGTATCTCTGTAGTATGCTGATTTTATTTCCTTTCGGTATAGGCCAAGGAGTGGGATAGCTGGGTCAAATGGTGGTTCCATTCCAAGTTTTCTGAGGAATCGCCATACTGCTATCCAGAGTGGATGCACTAATTTGCAGCCCCACCAGCAATGTACGAGTGTTTACCTTTTTCCCCACATCCTCTCCAACACCTATTGTTGCTTGTGTTCTTGATAATAGCCATTCTAATTGGGGTGAGATGAAATCTTAGGGTAGTTTTGATTTGCATTTCTCTTATTACTGGAGATGTTGAACATTTTTTCATATATCTGTTGATTGCTTGTACATCTTCTTCTGTGAAGTGTCTGTTCATTTCCTTAGCCCATTTGTTGATTGGATTATTTGTATTCTTGGTGTAGAGTTTTTTGAGTTCTTTATATATTTTTTATAAATTAGCGCTCTATCTGTAGTATGAGTGGCAAAGATTTTCTCCCTCTCTGTAGGCTCTCTCTTCACATTACTGATAGTTTCCTTTGCTGAGAGAAAGCTTTTTAGTTTGAATCTATCCCAGTTGTTGATTCTTGCTTTTATTTCTTGTTCTCTGGGAGTCCTGTTAAGGAAGTCTGATCCTAAGCCGACATGTTGAAGGTTTGGACCTACTTTTTCTTCTATAAGATGCAGAGTTTCTGGTTTGATTCCGAGGTCCTTGATCCATTTTGAGTTGAATTTTGTGCAGAGTGAAAAATTTGTTTTGATAAATGTAGAAAAAGCATTCAATAAAATACAGCATCCCTTCATGCTCAAAACACTAGAAAAAATAGGGATAGTGGTAACATCCCTTAACATTGTAAAGGCCATCTACGCTAAGCCCATGGCCAATATCTTTCTAAATGGTAAAAAATTGAAAGCATTCCCCCTAAAAACTGGAACAAGGCAGAGATGCCCTCTTTCACCACTTCTATTCAACATTGTCCTTGAAACTCTAGCCAGAGCAATCAGACAGACCAAAGAAATTAAAGGGATATGAATAGGAAAAGAAGAACTCAAACTATCCCTGTTCGCTGATGGCATGATTATATATTTAGAGAAATCTGGAAATTCCACCAGGAAACTCTTAGAACTCATAAGTGAATTCAGTAAAGTAGCAGGTTACAAGATCAATGCTCATAAATCTAATGCATTATTATACATAAGTGATGAATCTTCAGAAAAAAAGTTAGGAAAATACCCCATCCACAATAGCCTGGAAAAAAATAAAATACTTGGGAATCAATCTCACAAAAGAGGTGAAAGACCTCTACAATGAGAACTACAGAACACTAAAGAAAGAAATTAAAGAAAACCTTAGAAGATGGAAAGATCTCCCATGTTCTTGGATAGGCAGAATTAATATTGTCAAAATGGCCATACTACCAAAAGTGCTATACAGATTCAATGCAATTCCAATTAAAATCCCAATGATGTACCTTACAGAAATAGAGCAAGCAATTATGAAATTCATCTGGAAGAATAAGAAACCCCAAATAGCTAAAGCAATCCTCAGTAGAAAGAGCGAAGCAGGGGGTATCGCAATACCAGATCTTCAACTCTACTACAAAGCAATAGTAACAAAAATGGCATGTTATTGGTACCAAAATAGACAGGTAGATCAATGGTACAGAATAGAGGACATGGACGTAAACCCAAATAAATTCAATTTTCTCATACTAGACAAAGGGGCCACAAATATGCAATGGAGAAAAGATAGCCTCTTCAACAAATGGTGCTGGGAAAACTGGAAAACCATATGCAACAGATAGTATTGTTTTTACAGGAGAGTTTGCATGCAGCGTCTCTTCAAATTACATTCTGCTATTTCTACTTGAAAACATTTCCTTCCATCCTTTAGAATGTCTGTGAAAAATATATCTACCAAAGGTGACTTAGTCGAAACTAATGCACAAGTTGTTATTCTTGTAAACACCTCATTTGGAAAATATGTTTCTAATTAATTAATTAATTAATAATATATTAGCAGGGTTGATAATTAGAACTCTGGCAAAATTTAAGATTATATGAAAAGTTTCATAAAGGAGCAAAGTCAGAATTAAAATAAATTTTGCATCTTAGTAATATAGGATATTATTTGCAACATTTGAAACTCTGTTGTAAATGCAGCAATTATAGTCAAAGGAATGCATGTAACATTTATACAATTGGGAGTGAAGGTTTACATTCTTATAATTTCTATAAAGAAGAAGAGAATATGACTATTTGGCATGGAAAACTAATGTGATAGATCTTTTCCAGAATGAATAGAGAACTTGTTAATGTAAAAAATAAAAAATATACTACACTACTTTAATATAGATTTACCAATCTTAGCAGAATACTCTGGGATTCAAATAAGTTACTTGGTGCTACATTTTACAATGGCTATTAAGGAATTAATGAAAATAAAGAACCTGAAGAACCATAGCTTTGATTAATTCTCTCTTCTCTTGGGAAAATGAAGAGGGAATTTTTATCATCCTCTCCTATATAGAAATGTTAGATTTTAAGAGATTAGAGAGGAAAAACATGACTCAAGTTAGCTTTAATTATTAATTTTAAATGTATGATGTAATTGTTTTTCTTATGTAATGCAATCTGTTAGTTAATAATAAATTTCAAAAACACAGCCCATGACCTTGATAAATGTAACCATTAAAACAAAGAAAAAAAAATCACACATTGTCCCCAGTACGAGAACTTGCTTTCTTAAAATATCTGTATATTGTTATGCCTCTCAAATAAGTTTTAGCTTATTAAATTGGTTGCATAGGGCCAATTACAAAAGTGGTATTTAAAATACTGTACCTGTTCTAGTTTCTCTGTTTTCTGTGTTTTTATTATTCAGTAAAGCACATAGAAACATGAACAGTAAACTCTTACTTACATCATTACCTAAATTTTAATAGGCTTCTAACTTGATATTTGCAATGTAATGTTTTAATATGTATTTGTCAGAGTGATTTGGTGATATATTTGTTTTTTCCTAAAGAAAAACAAAAACTTGTGATTCCAGTATTGGTAAATGTGCATTTTGTATTCATTGGTGATTTGTTAGTTTTTTTCCCTTTTAAACATCTTGCCTCATTGTCTGAGCATTTGTTTCATTGCCCACATTCAAACTACCATTTCCGAATTGGCCAGAAAGCAAATGTAGGCCAGAAAGAAATTATTGTTGAAATAAAAAACATAATATTTACAAAAAGTGGGGCAAAAACAGAGGCAAATCCTGGATCTGAATGTTTCTCAATATTCAATCTAATGCTCAGTCTACAAATAATTTATATTTAACTTTATTATGAAACAGGCACAATATATTACCATTGCTGTTACATAATGAATTCTGAATTTGCTGAGTTCTTCCAAATGAGTTCAATTATGTTAATGATGTAACTCACAATGGCAATTTATGAGATTTGAGAAAGATTTCAAGTACTTCTAATTGGTGCTTAAATATGACAACTGATATTGTTGATGCTAATTCATTTCCTTATAACCAACTTCCTGTGACTTTTGAAGTAAGACAAAGTATGAAAAAAAAAAAAAAAAGAGTCAACAGTCTCTCCAAGGATGGAGGGACTGACTATAAGAATTAAAATTGTTAGATTGTTCATTATATAGCATAAAGATGGAGATACTAATTCACATTTCATTCATTAATTCTAATAGGTATTTAAAATTCTGAGAAACCACTAAAAGACTAAAAATAGCATAGTAGGAAATAGGAAAGGAAAATTGAGGAAATGAAAGAAACAATATTTTATCAAAATAGAATAAGACAATAGAAGAGAAAAAAGAATTCTATATTCATGAACTGAACAATGGAGATTCTACATTACCTTCACAAGTATGTGATGGGTCCTGCTTATTTAAAATAAAAGTAATATACTAATTTACAAATTTGGTGAGGAAAAAATATCATATAGTTTAGCATTTAGGTATTATATTTAAGTAAAATATCAATGATAGCTTATTTTTTGCAGAGTGGTTATTGGGCCAGGACTATAGAAGTGGGTATGTTTGACTTAAGGCATACATAATTTTCAACAGATTCACTTAGTTATGTATACCTAGATATTATTCTTAAAGAGTCTAACATATTCATTTATAGATTCATAATTTTTTTTATTCCATTTAGTAGAGAACCATCCAACTTTCCATGCTCTGGAAATAAAATACCAAGCTCACAAGAGTAAAGAAGAGTTTCCAAGTTTTTCTTGAAAAGCATCTTATTAAATGGAAAGAGAAATGCCTAACAAAGAGGGAATATTAAATATAAGGATCATCTGGAATATTTTTAATGCCCCTATTACTCCAGGGATTTGAGTTATTACCTGAGTTCTATGTATCTATCTATTTATATGTGTCTGTTTGTATGTGGGGATGCATGTGTGTGTACTTATAAGTGCAATTTTGTTTTACATTTTCTTTTTCTATCATTAAAATTCTTATTTACACAAAGTAATCATACATACTTATAGGGTAGGTTTAGTGTATAATTTGTGTAATGGTCAAATAATGCTCAATAGTATATCCACCAGTTTAAAAGTTTACTGTTTCATTGTTGTGCAAATTTCAAAATCTTCCCTTCCTACTATTAAAATATGCAATGCATTATTATTATTATTAGCTGCATGGTTGGTGAATGAGGAGTTTTTTTGGGAATTAAGGGAGATACAGAAGCAGAGAGAGAGAGAGAGAACAGCAATAAGTATTAAAGTATAGCGAAAGAGTAATACCACACTGCATAGTAATAGAATTATAGAATTACAAATTGCTGTTAGTTTATGTACTGTTTAATCAGGAAAAATTGGAATTACTAGAAACTTTATCCTAGTAAGTATTCTGGAAATTATAAAAATAGCATTGTTAGCATATATAAATATGCTATATATATATATAGTTAATATGTATTATATGCTAACTATATATATATATATATATATATATACATACACATACATATTTAGAGTCGTTAAAGTAATCACTCAAGGTCACATAAAAGATGTTCACTTTATCCTGAAAGGAGACTTAAAATTTAGTAGTATTATCCAACTTAAATTGATTACAATAAAATGAATTTTTAAATTTTCAACTTTTCCATATGCATTTGTACCACATTTGACAGAATAATAAATCAACTGTATTTTATTGAAATAAAGTTTTGAGATATTCACTCATGTAATATTGCCAAAAACTTCAGAAAGAGTCACTCAATAATCATCTTTACAATTTAGGAAGTACATGTATTTGATTAATCCATATATTTTTGTAGATTTAAGGCTTAGAAGCTTTATATATAATATATGAAAATTATTTAGACCTTAATATGAACCAGATTTACATTATAATTTAGAGGAAAATTAATATATTATCCATATATATTATGAAAATTCCTATTTGTGCATCAGAAATGAAGACAAATCTTTCAAATTTGAAAGTGAAGGAAAACTAATTTATTTATATACTGTGAAAACTGAAGCTCTGAAATTTGGCTTGTATACATTACAGAAATTAAAATATGCTGTTAATATTTTAAATATAATATACTGTTATTAGTCTTCATGAGAATAATGAGAAAAATATTGCTGTTCATTTGATAGTTAAAAGGAAATAGCATTATTCTTCTTAAAATAATTTTTGAACTTTGCATTATAATATCTACAAAATAAAAGCAATAATTGCTTGAACAATTCCTGATAAAATTCCTGCAATTGTTTTTATCAAGGAAATCTCAAGGAAAAAGAAAGTTAGTGTGGAAGGAAATTTTATTTAAGATGCTCCCAATTCAGTGACAGAAGCCAAACAGAGCAAATATGGAGTTTTAACCATGGACCATAGGCTCCATATCAGCATATGCAGAGTGCCCTGACACTCTCACAGACATTTGAAACCAGAAGTTTCTACGGAATACTGCAAAATCTGAAGGAAGCCTGACTGGGGTACCAATCTCAGCCTTTTTGCAGTCGGTGGAATGATTGGGAAAAGTTGCTTGGCCTTTCTGTGCCTTGTTTCCTTATTGATAAAAGGAAGATAATAATACTTCATAATGTTACAAATATTACACTCTTTAGACTTTAAACAAACAAAACGGTAATTAGCATAGAGTAAGTGTTGGTAATAGTAGTTTTATTATTTTTGTTCGTTAATGGTACTTCTCTCCCTTAAACTTGTATACTGAAAAAACACTTGAAATACAAAAATAAAATCATTTGAGTAGTGTTCAAAATATATTTGCTGCTCAAAACAAAAGAAACAAACTTTAAAAGGGTACTGTAGTGAGGCAGATTTGTTTCTACTGCTGACTTCAGGACTCTGAAATTTTTAATAAGAGATATAGTTATATGGGTCCTGACCTAGGAACCAAATAAGAAGTCTGCCTGTTTATGCAGTATTTTATTTGAATGACATGAAAAGATTAGTCAGGTAGAGGAATGAATAAAGATGGTTTTCTTCCTGTGTATTTACCTACAAAGTTAATGTGTATCCCAACTTGATAACAAAAATTAACCATAACCAATGATCATGTGGTTTTGAAAAGAGATTGTGCTAGAGCCTTTACTTAGTTTTCGATCTTTGGTAGATTGATTATAACCTTTGAAATTTTTGAAGTATATCTTTGATCCTCAACTTACAATGCAACCTGTTTCATTTACTCTGAAAAGAAAAAGTAACTGCTTTTCATCCCAATATTATTAAGTGCAAAAAAGTCAGAAAGAACAACAAATAGACCAGAGTTTATTGAACTTATATTAAAAAAAAAATAGCCTAAAATGTTACTATTGAAAAAGCAACATTACCACATTAATCATATGAAAAAATGAAAACAAAATTCCCAAAAGTCTTTTTCCTCCTTGGTTAATAGCTTATTTTTAACATGGTACCAATAAAATGTTTAATATAAACAAAAGTAAGCATGGTTTATCCCTGCAAGAAACAATAAAGCTCCTCTATGGAACAGTGGAGAAGATAAAGATATGGAACAATAGTTATACAAGTTTCTCTTATCCATGCTAACTCATTATAAACTGACACATTGATAAGAGTTTTGTGTATTATCCTGAAGGATATTAACCAATACCATAAAGTAAAAAAAGGCTTTTTGTATATTTTATGAAAGACAATATTAGAAAATTATGAAGATTGCTGACATTGATTCAGGTTTCTGAAGAATACTTTAGGTCTTGATTATATGAACATTTGAAACCAGAAATATGTATTGTCAGGTCTCATATTCTCCAGTTTATATCATGAGAGGATTTTATTGATGTTATCTGAAGTCAGATGATTCTAAAATACTTTAATAATGTAGAATTCATAGACTCCATTGTGGCAAAATTTAGTGGATACCAAAAGGATAGAGCAGAAATAATTAGGCATGTTCCACTTCATGAAGTTTACTCCCTGATGGCTTATTGCAAGAAATGATGTTGGAAACTAATTGAGGTTGAAATAAAGTCTTCAGTATCTGCAAATTTCTTACAGCCTTCTTAGTCATGGGTGTGATTAATGCTTAAGTCATATGTGATCTGCAATTAGAGATTATGATGAAATTTTATTCAATTTAGCTGGTTTTCTTGGGAAGGTAAATACTGAATTATTCTTGGCAAAGATTTCTAAAGGAAAAATAATCAGTATGTTTTGAAAAATCATGCCCTCAGAAAAAAATTGTGTATGACATCTTTAATATGTAATCTGATTTTTTCCCTTCCAAAAAGAGAGATTCTCTTGGGGTTTGGAATTCTGTATATGCAGCATCTTAATAAGGCACTCCATAACATTTTAAGGTAGTCCTATGGATGTGAGTTTTAGCCATGCAAGTAGATATATAAACTCAGAAAAGGAAGAAGACAGATAATAAATAAATTGGGAGAAACTTGCATTGAAACAGGAAGAGCAAAGAGAAGTTATAAAGAACGCTGATGCGAATACAAAAAAAAAAAAATAAGAAGAAAACTGGAAAAGAAGACTGCCAAAGGGAAGAGGAAATTTTAAATCCTCTGTGGGAAACAGATTATCTACAGCAAGAGAGGGATGGATGGTGTTGAAAACAGCAGTTAGAAGTAGCAGGGCCATGGAGAACATTTCAGGTTTGACAATAAAGTGACTGAGATCACAAGTGATATTAAGCACACAAGTGATATTAGATTTTGATTAGATGACTGTGAATGATGAAAATGGAAATAGTGTGTTTCATTTTTCTGGATGCTTAGGGAAGAAGAGTGGGAAGAAAGATGAAAGGTGTATTCAAGGCGAGAACAGATTATTATTCCATTTATAATGTTCAGATTAGCAGTCTCTTCAATAAGGAATATTAGAAAATGTTTATAGACAGAAGCAAGAAGTAAAAGAAGAAAGGATTGTTCCATATACCAAAAAATTAACTACTAATGAGAGTTCTAATGTAAGAAGAAAGAGAGACAATCCTGCTTCCAGGGAGGTGTCTGGCCACGTAGAGAGCATTTGAGGGGAAACACCTTTACTTGGCCCCTATTCAGTCATGCACCTGTCTTGGATTCTTAAGAAGCAACTTCATTGAAATGCACTTACTTTATTGTTCTTAAAGGTGGTAAAATGTTACTACTATATGATTTTACATTAAATGCCTGCTTTAGAGATAACCAGTGTCAAAAAGGAAGGTGCTCTATCTCAAATATTTCTTACCAACTTCTCACCTCTAATCCACTCTCACTATAAATTTGTAAGACAAGAAATATTTACCAAATATCTACTAAATGTCTATTATATGGTAGACACTATTCCTGACAAGTGATGTAAAAGGTAAAAAAGACAAGTGGAGTATTCATACTCAATAATCCTACATTAAAACCACGTCATGTAAAAATGAAGTTTAAAAAATAAAATGTAAATGTAAATAAAATGTAAACCAGCATAATATAATGAGCAAATGAGCATAAATATTGTACATGGGTGCCAGCAGCTGAAGAAATGTATTAGTTAAAGCAGTTTGGAAGCATTTTCACTGAGAAGACACTTGACTTAAGACATGAATATAAGAAGTGAAACCATAGAATTCTGTCGACAGAAACTTCAAGTGTGAATTTTCAGAGAAGCAGTCAAAAAAAAAAACAAGAGTTTTTAAGAGACAGAAAAAAAAAAATGCCACCAAGTTTCTGGAATAGAAGAGTGAACTAGTTTAGGTTGCGCTAGGATGAAAGGCTAGATCCAGAACATGCCAAATAGCAGCTGTGAAGATCAAGTT
The DNA here is from genome assembly GCF_902686455.1 of Sciurus vulgaris. Lineage (NCBI taxonomy): Eukaryota > Metazoa > Chordata > Mammalia > Rodentia > Sciuridae > Sciurus > Sciurus vulgaris. Next base: position 120,069,976 of record NC_136469.1, on the reverse strand, counting down.
GATGAGAAATGTGTTCTGAATGAGGATCTAGGAGACATAGAGGCACCAGAAATGATGCCAGCTTTTAACTGTATAGTTGGGCAGAGAGTGATTAAAGTTAGTGAATTGAGGAGGGTAAAGGTACATAGTTTTGATAGAAGTTTTCTGATAAAAATGAGTAGTATTTTTTTGGACCTGGTAATCTGAAAATACCTCAGTGATAAATACAGAGAAGAGAAGATAGAGGAAGATTGTTGATGACTGCTGAAGGAAAGAATGTCAGCAAAAGAGGCTGAGGAGGGATATTGGTATTTAAAAATGATATCAAACTCTGCAATGTCATGAAAGACAGAAACCATCTTTCTGGAGGTCAGGGTGGGGAGTGACAATCCTTGCAAATGTCACTAAGATATCCACAAAGATGATTGACTATTGGTTTACTCATGAGAATGGCTACCAATGACCTGTTTCAGAAGAATGATGTAGAAGACAGTCCACTTAAAGTTGGCTTAAGATAGAAGGGCAATAAGTAACTGGAAATATGGAATATAAACATACTTTTGCAAAAATTCCTATGAGAGGGCTGTGCTTGGCAGAATTACCAAGCATATAATTTAGACTTTTGGAAATCATATGTATTTCTTTTGAACATAATGATGAATAGAAATATTATTTAAAGTAGAATTGAGCTTTCAAATGGTTTGCAAATATTAATAATGCCAAACATTTATATAACACTTATTATGTGCTAGGTAAATAGGTAAGGCTTCTTACCAGTTTTGTTTACGGTTTATAGTTCTGCTAAGGAGGAAACTCATATATAGAAATTAATGTTGTCCAAGTTCCTATGACTGAGTTGAGAGTAAAACAGTTTAGGATTCGAGACAAACAAACTAACAACAAAAAACAAAAATGAGAGAGTGTTATATCATTGACTCCATGGGGCTAAGGAAAGTCAGAATGAAAACAGGTACTGATAAGGGAACCTGGCTTGTTGCTGAGGGTCTTAAACAAAAAATACATAATCTGTGCCAGAAGGAAAGTGAGTCTATCATAGTTAAATTGGATACTTGTAATGTGATAGAAACAGAAACATAAAACCAAAGAAGGGTGTAGTTAAAAAGCAGGTGAAAGAATTAAGAGTAGTACTTCAGCTGAAGATATTTAAGGGGTACTTTTGTTGTTCCCATTTTTAGTTTTTAATGCCTTTAATGAGAATTTATCTGAATATACCAAGTTTCAAGGTGTGTGACCAGTAAGCATCAAACTGTAAAATATGAAACAGAGATATGAGTGACGTGAGAAAGTTCCAAAATGTAATGGTCTTTAAAAGAAGTGAAGCACTGTATGAAAGATGAGAAAAGTTTTCAGAGAAAAATTACCAGTTAAGATGGGCATAAAAAAATGGATGGGGTTTTAATTACTAGTTATTAGGAAGACATGTCTTGTAGATAGAGAACATAAATTCTGATAACAACATAAAGCTATCTATTCACCCATTTCTTCATTTCTACATTTTTTGACCCATTATGGGCACAGAACTTTGGAAGTGTTATAAACTAGGGTACGAAAGAATGATTACAACCACCATAATCTATTGGCATTACTTGAAATGATGCTTATTAGCACTTAGCCATATGATTATTTCAACCTTAAAATCTCACATAAGAAAAGTTGATGTGGTACAATAAAATACATAGCATAATTTAAACTGAATAAATAATATAGACCAGTAACATATATAAGATGTATATTTTGAAAGATATTTTCTACAAATATATTCAATATATTGAGAGGAGGTATAAATATTGTGATATACTTTAAATGTTTTCAGTTCTCTGAAAAAGTGTTCAGATAATACCTGTACTATGATTCACAACTTAAAATATAATTAAATCTGTAGGATAATTTAAAACTGTATGGTTTAACAATGAAACTGTTTATGTAATTATCATTTACATAAATGCATGCTCTTTTATGAGTCTCTTGACATTAAGTATACTTACTGCAGGCTCCCACAATGTTCAAAATTGATTAATTTCAGTAGTGGCTTAGGAACTAGTTTACTCAATTGCTTTCATTGTATCCCATGTTTAATGACTCTAATTTTTAAAAAATTAGATTGTTTAATAATCCACGAACAAGACTCATGGTGCATTACTGATTTATTTACTTTGTGTTTCATCTCACTTAACAAGGTGTTTTAACCATTTATTCTATTTAATCATGTATTTGATTACTGGTGTTTTTTCATCATATACTTAGGCATTCACATTATAGGCTGTAATTTCTCTTCATTGATGGAAGTATTATAATCTATGTGGATAATACATGGTTTAATTTTTTTTACTCATTGGGACAACTTAACTCCATCCTGCTTATTAGGTATAATATCAGGATTTCCATTAAACTCTTTAATTTTTGTATATATATATATATATATATATATATATATGTATGTATGTATCTTCCATAAAAAGGGTTTATTTTAAGAAATAAATCATGTAACTGCTTTTATAACCATTCAATGTTCTCGCTCAAAACTATATCATCTCCAGCTATTGAACACTGTCCAATATTTATGCATCTAAATTTTTCAAAATAGTTACATTTCATTATTAACCCATAATTCCACCAAATGGACAATAATCATTATCAAACTGTGCAGACTGTTTATTATAATAGAGCCTTTTGGTGGGGAAAGTACCAGGGATTGAATTCGGGGGTACTCAGCCACTGAGCCACATCCCAGCTCTATTTTGTTTTTTATTTAGACACAGGATCTCACTGAGTTGCTTCACACTTTGCTTTTGCTGAGGCTGGTTTTGAACTCATGATCTTCTAGTATCAGTCACCCAAACTGCTGGAATTACAGTCATATGTCACCGTGCCTGACTAATAATAATATATTCTTTATTTTATTGCCAGTAGCCTAAAAGTTGACATGCTATTCTTATTTTAATCTAGTTACTTCAGCAGGAGATCCTTCTTGTCATGGCCTGCTACATATTTGAATTCTGAAACTTCTTGCTACCTGGAAATTCACTGGGTCTACACACTATTTTCATCTCATTCTTGCCCAATATATAAAATAAGAGTAACAGTTGTGCCTTCCTTTTTTGCAAATATTTCCAAATTACTTAGAAATATATTCACGTATACGTATTCATCAATGTTAGAAATTATTATAATAAATAATATGAATTTATATTTTATTCCACATATATATATCCATAATAGCATCACTTTAGAAATGCAGCCTAAGAGCCAGGTGCAGAAATATTTAGGGTCTAACTAGATCAGCTTACACTACTTTTAGAAAAAGAAAAATAGCACTTTTAAATTTGGCATTAACATATATAGCTAGAGAAAAAAAAAAATTAAAATACCTTAGAATTCCACCAGACTTCAAAATGATTAGTTGAAGTTTAGGAATTTGCAGAAATATGGATGCCAGTGTCTATCTATGAAAAATAAGTCTGTAAAGATGACTCTTAACTCAAGAGATAGGAGATACAATGATGAGCTTTATCTATGTTTTAGGGCTCTCCAGAGAGACAGAACCAATTGAAGATGGTAGTGTAGACATAGAAAAACAACGGATGATTTATTAAGGGAACTAACTCATGTGATTATGGAGACTGTGAAATACCATGATGGTTGGAAGTTGTAAACACAATGATGTTCCTAGCATAGCTCAGTCTATGTTCTAAAACCTCAGAACCAGGAAAGATACAGATGAAACTCTCAATAAAAGTTAAAAAACTGAATACCTATCACTCTGCTAGTATAAATTCTGCAGTTTTTAAAAACAGAGAGCCTGAGGACCTGATGCTCAAGAGCAAGAGAAGAGTGTTTCCACCCCAGGAGAGAGTGAATTCACTTTACCTCTGAGATTTTCCTTTATCCTGGCTTTTAGCTTATTGGATGGTATGGGCTCACATAGCGGGTGGATCATCCCCATTCATTTTACTAACTCATAGGTCAATTTTCTCTGAAGGAACTCATATACACATATCCCAAATAATGTCTATGATTTTCTAGGTATTTCTTTTTTTTAAATTTATTTTTATTTTAAACAAATAGGATACATCTTTTTTCTCTGTTTGTACATGAAGTAGAGGCGTACCGTTTGTGTAATCATGCATTTATATAGGGTAATGGTGTTTGATTCATTCTGTTGTTTTTTCCTTCCCCCTCACCCCTTCCACCCCTCTTTTCCCACTATACAGTCCCTCCTTGCTCCATTCTTGCTGCCCTCCCACCCCACATTATGTGTGATCATCCGCTTATCAGTGAGATCATTCGTCCTTTGGATTTTTGAGATTGGCTTATCTCACTTAGCATGACATTCTCCAATTTCATCCATTTGCCTACAAATGCCATAATTTTATAATTCTTTATAGCTGAGTAATATTCCATTGTATATATATACCACAGTTTCTTCATCCATTCATCAGTTGAAGGACATCTAGGTTGGTTCCACAATCTGGCTCTTGTGAATTGAGCAGCTATGAATATCAATGTGGCTGGATCACTGTAGTATGCTGATTTTAAGTCCTTTGGGAATAGGCTGAGGAATGGGATAGCTGGGTCAAATGGTGGTTCCATTCCAAGTTTTCTAAGGAATCTCCACACTGCCTTCCAGAGTGGCTGTACTAATTTGCAACCCCACCAGCAATGTATGAGTGTACCTTTCTCCCCACATTCTCGCCAACACCTATTGTTGCTTGTATTCTTGATAATCGCCATTCTAATTGGGGTGAGATGGAATCTAAGGGTAGTTTTGATTTGCATTTCTCTTATTACTAGAGATGTTGTACACTTTTTCATGTATCTGTTGATTTCTTGTAGATCTTCTTCTGTGAAGTGTCTGTTCATTTCCTTAGCCCATTTGTTGATTGGATTATTTGTATTCTTAGTGTAGAGTTTTTTGAGTTCTTTATATATTCTGGAAATTAGTGCTCTATCTGAAGTGTGAGTGGCCAAGATTTTCTCCAACTCTGTAGGCTCTCTCTTCACATTGCTGATAGTGTCCTTTGATGAGAGAAAGCTTTTTAGTTTGAATGTATCCCAGTTATTGATTCTTGCTTTTATTTCTTGTGCTATGGGAGTCCTGTTAAGGAAGTCTGATCCTATGCTGACATGTTGAAGATTTGGACCTCTTTTTCATCTATAAGGTGCACGGTCTCTGGTCTGATTCCAAGGTTCTTGATCCATTTTGAGATGAATTTCCTGCAGGGTGAGAGATAGGGGTTTAGTTTCATTCTGCTGCATACGGATTTCCAGTTTTCCCAGCACCATTTGTTGAACTGGCTATCTTTTCTCCATTGCATATTTTTGGCACCTTTGTCTAGTATGAGACAATTGTATTCATTAGGGTTTATGTCTGTGTCCTTTTTTCTCTACCATTGATCTACCTGTCTGTTTTGGTGCCAATACCATTCCATTTTGTTACTACTGCTTTGTAGTATAGTTGAAGATCTGGTATTACGATACCTCCTACTTCACTCTTCCTGCTAAGGATTGCTTTAGCTATTCTGGGTTTCTTATTCTTCCAGATGAATTTCATGATTGCTTGCTCTATTTCTGTAAGGTACATCATTGGGATTTTAATTGGAATTGCATTGAATCTGTATAGCACTTTAGGTAGTATGGCCATTTTGACAATATTAATTCTGCCTATCCAAGAGCATGGGAGATCTTTCCATCTTCTAAGGTTTTCTTTAATTTCTCTTTTAGTGTTCTGTAGTTCTCATTGTAGATGTCTTTCACCTCTTTTGTGAGATTGATTCCGAAGTATTTTAGTTTTTTCTAGGCTCTCGTGAATGGGGCAGCTTTCTTACTTCTCTTTCTGAAGATTCATCACTTAAGTATAAAAATGCATTGAATTTATGAGCATTGATCTTATATCCTGCTGCTTTACTGAATTCACTTATAAGTTCTAAAAGTTTTCTGGTGGAATTTCCCAGTTCCTCTAAGTATATAATCAAGTCATCAGCAAATAGGGATAGTTTGAGTTCTTCTTTTCCTATTCATATCCATCATGAAAAGAATCCTATAGAGGGAAACAATTACAAGGTTACACACAGCAATTACAGGGACATGCCAAAGCTGCATCCTGAACTCCTGCACACAATAGAAATAACCAGGCTACAACACTGCACTTTCCAAACAGTCAGCTAAAGGTCTTTGAGTTGACAAACCTGAACAAACTAGTGGTAGGTATAAAGCATAGTACGGAGACAGAAGTGGCTACTGTGCCCTGCAACTCTGAAGGGGGCCACAAATGAATATATGCTAAATGTACAAACTAAATGTACAAACTCCAATGAAATCCAAATCAATATTCAACAAGAATTTTCTTCACCTTGGCAAGGTTTACTATAAATAACTGTTAACATCAACTTTGATCATATATATCACTCTTTAAATCGAATAATAGTTCTTATTCTAACTGCTAACATTGTACCTTCAACTAATTCGAATGTATTTCTTCTAATGGTTTAAATAATTAATTGGAATCAGTCATTTAATCATTGTTTCCCTACCTATAATTTATACTTGCTTCACTTATTCCAGATATGTCCTCTTACATTATCTGCTGCTACCATCCATTTCTTCATTTTGCCATGGTGTATATTATTCTTTTCTATCTTTTCTCTTTCTCCCTTTCTGTCTTCCTTCCTTTCTTTTCTTTCTTTTTTCTATCTTTTACCCAATCTTTCTTCTTCCCCTCTTCTAAACTTCTGGTAATTTTAAAGCAATTTTACTAAATTTAATAACTAATTTTTGACCTATTCCAGAACATTACTGCAAGTTTATATCATAAAGAAAAGATGTTCAGAGACCATGACCCAAATATTCAAGAAATCAGAGAGAATATCAAGAAGTCAAATTTAAGAATCATTGGCATAGATGAAAGTTCTGAACTCAAAACTAAATGAATGCACAATCCTTTCAATGAAATAATGTCAGAAAAATTTTCAAACCTTAAGAATAAGATGGAAATTCAAATACAAGAGACAATTATGACCCCAAATATACAAAATCACAATATATCCACTCTAAGACATACTACAACCATCATACCTGACATACAGAATAAGAATAGAATTCTAAAAGCTACAAGAGAAAAACAGCTGGTCACATTTAGACATTAACCAATTCAGATTTCAACTGATCTCTTATCCTACACCCTAAAAGCCAGTAGGATTTGGCATTATATATGCCAAAAAAATAATCTAACACTACTTCTCAAAGCCCTAGGAAAAGGAAAACATACTAACACCAAAATCAAGAGAGAAAATAATTATATCAGAGCCAAAATCAATGCAATTGAGAATAAAAAATACAAAAGATCAAAAATAATAAAAAAGAATAAAAAATACAAAATACAAAAGATGGATTAAAGAGCTGGTTTTTTGAAAGAACAGCCAAAAATCCAAAAGAAAGAGAAAACACTCAGATTAACAAAATTTGTGATGCAAAAATGATATTTCTAAACAGATACTGCTGAAATAGAGATCATCAGAAAATATTTTGAAATTTTATACTCCAATAAGCTAGAAAATGTTGAATATCCCAAGAAAGTAAGATTGGTTGAACATATGGAAAGCAATAAATGTTACTCATCACATAAATATAGTTAAGTCAAGAATCACATAATGGTCTGAATAGAGGCAGAAAAACCATTTGAAAGAGGAAAGTACTTCTTCATGTTTAAAACACCAGAAAAACTAGGGATATAAGGATCTTACCTCAACATTGTAAAGACTTTATAAGACAAACCCAAGGGCAATGTTATACTAAATGAAGAAAAATTGAATATATTTCCTCTAAAAACAGGAACAAGACAGTGATGCCCACTTTCACCACCCCTATTCAACACCTTTAAAACTCTACCCAGAGCAATCAGGCAAGAGAAGGAAATTAAAGGGATACAAATAGAAAAAGATGAGTTCACACGATCTCTGTTGATGATACGATCTCATATTTAGAAGACCCATCAAACTCTACCAGTCGTCTAGATCTCATAAATTAATGCAACAAAATAACAGGATACAACATCAATGCTCATAAATCAGCCATATTCCTATACTCCAATAAAAAATATGCTAAAAAATAATTTAAGAAAACTATCCCTCTTACAATAACCTCAAAAACATATTTAATAATCAATCTAACAAAAGTTGAAAGACCAATGCAATGACAATTATGGAACACTAAAGAAAGAAATTATAGAAGACGTTAGAAAATGTAAAGACCTCCCATGTTCCAACATAGGCAGAATTAATACTGTCAAAATGGCCATACCACCAAAAGTGCTATACAGATTCAATGCAATTCCCATATGAGATTTTTCACGAAACTATAAAAGGTAGTGCTGAAATTCATTTAAGAAAATAAGAAATCCAGAATAACCAAAGCAATACTTAGAAGAGTGAAGCTGGAGGCATCAAAATACTTGACCTCAAATTATAATATGGAGCTATAGTATGGTAATGGCACCCAAACAGATAGGAGGGTGAATGGAATAGAAGACATAGAGACAAACCTACATAAATACACTTATCTGATACTAGACATAAGTGACAAAAATTTATCTGGTGTAAAAGTAGACTTTTAAATAAATGATGCTGGGAAAACTGGAAATCCATGCGCATAAGAATAAAATTGGACCCCTATCTCTCACACTCCAAAAAAGTTTTGACACAAGAACCAGTTTCCTTTAAAAAAAAAATTACCAAAGTACAAGAAACATCAAAAAAACAAGTAAGTGGGATAGCATTAAATTAAAAAACTTCACAGCAAAGGAAACCAGATAGGGCATTAATATCCAGAATATATAATGAATTCTAAAATCTTAACATCAAAAGAACAAATAACCCAATCAGTAATAGACAAAAGAACTAAACATTCCCAAATGATGAAATACAAATGGTCCCCACATATTTGGAAAAAAAGTTCAACATCTCTAGCAATTAGTGAAAAGAAAATCAAAACTGAACTGAGATTTCATATCATTCCAGTTAAAATAGCAATTACCAAGAATATAAATGATAATAATTGTTGGCAACAATGTGGGGATAAAAGGTAACTCACACATTGTTCTTGGGACTGAAAATTAGTGCAACCATTCGAAGAATGTGCCAGGCTTGGTGGTGTACTCCTGTGATCCCCGTAGCTCAGGAGACTGGGGCAGAAGTATCATGAGTTCAAAGCCAGTCTCACAAAAGTGAGAGTGAGGTGCTAAGCAACTCAGGGAAACCCTCTCTCTAAACAAAATACAAAAAAATGGCTGGGGATGTTGCTCAGTGGTCGAGTGCCCCTGAGTTCAATACCAGTACCAAAAATAAAAAATAAAAAAACCTAAGAATGGAACCACCATATGATCCAGCTATCCCACTCCTCAGCATATAGCCAAAAGATTTAAAATCAACACACCACAGTGGTGCAACCACATCAATGTTTATAGTGCACATTTCACAATAGCCAAGCTATGGAAACAACATTGGTGCTCTACAGATGAATGGATAAAGAAAATGTGGTCTATAAACACAATAGAAGATTACTCAACCATGAAGAAGATTGAAATTGTAACACTTACTGGTAAATGGTTGCAATTGGAGATATCATGATAAGTGAAATAAGTCAGTCCCAAAAAGCCAAGGGTTGAAAGTTTTCTCTGATATAATGTGATACAATGAAGTGAATCCGAAATCAGGTGGACCTGAGGTGGCCGGGGTGGGGATGGTGAGAAAAAGAGATAGGAAATGAAAAGAAAAAAGGGAATGGGAATCTCATCAAATAAAGGAAAGATTAGTAGAGCACACTAAAGGGATTATGAGGGAGGAAACAGGGACAGAAGTAAAGAGCAGTAGAATGTATCTGACTGGACTTTCTTATGTACATACATGAATTCAGCGCAGTGAATCCCAATATCAAGTATATCCACAAGACACGAATTTTTTAAAAATTATAAGTAAATTGCAGAAAGTTCAGTAAAGTAGAGAAATGGGAGCAGAAGCAGGGATGACTGAGGGGGAAGTGCTGGAACTGAATTAGAGCAAACCGTATTTCATGCTTCTGTGATTATGCCAAATGCATCCCAATGTTTTATAAAACTAAAAAAAAAAAATCAATAAAAGAATGGAAATAATTAAGACTGAAAAATTTAGGCATCAATGTGAGGTAAAAATATTAAGTGATCTAATACATATTACTTTGGGATTGGAGAAAGAAAAAAATAAAGTGATATAACAAACTTTTATAGAAAAATTGAACCAAATTCATCACATTAAAAAAAAAATTGAAACACAAACCAACTAAATCCTGAGCAAGATACAAAAGAAGTCAAACATGGGGATAATCACCCTGCCAAAAGTAAAACATTATAACAAAATTTAGCCCACACCAAGACCTGGCCCAGCCACCAGGCCCAGTGCCCAAGTGCATCTTCTGTGCTGAGATCTGGACCAGCCAGTGCCCCCTGTCTCTAGTGCTGAACCTGGCCCCAGCCCGCAGTCTCCAGTGCCCAATGCTGCGGAAAACCGCGGCTGCTTGCCGACAAGGCTGCTTCAAGCGACTTGCCGCATGGCTTCTCTTACAGGAAACCGGGGCTTCTTTGTCTTTTCGCTTACCAAAAATTGCTTGCAGAAAACCGCCGCTCCTCGAGCTTACGGCCCTACCACAGGACAGAAGACACTTACTCTTCAGAAGTTCATGAAGCAGCTTCCCGTTTTTTCAAATAACACCCTCAATATATAAGCAGTCTTATGCATAAGCAATTGTAACCAGATATGTCCATCCAATCCTGTTAAAGGTCAAGCAGTCACTCGCTCTAGCACACATGTAAAGTATATCTGTCCACGTGCTAGGCAGCTGAACTGATTATAATACAGCCAATTGTAAATGCGTTCTGCCTTTCTCCATGCATATTCAGAACGCTGTTTGCTCTCTGCCAGTTGCACGTGGCCTAACCCTGGGCCCCGGGTTCCGCCCACCACACCATGCAGGGCTGACCATCTATCAACACATGGAGTTGCCTCTGCCTGCTAGCATGGATTATTCCCAACCTGGAGGCCACCATTACTAGTGGGACAGTACCGTTTTTAGGACACCACATTATCAAGTTCCTCTCAGGCATCAGGCTACTGAAGACTAGGAGGTTTGAATAGTACAGTATAGTTTATTGAAGAATTTTAAAAATTTTATTAATAGCATTATTAAGATTATTTCTATAATACCTACTATTATTCCTACTTTTCTTTTATTAATATTTTTATCAATCTATTTTTCTCTTACCTATCTGTTTTCTTGGAGACTCTTTCACCCTTTTATCATGCTAACAACTGATTTTCTTTTAATTCTGCTTTCACTATTCCTACAACATAGTACCTCTATAGACTCACTTCTTATCTCATTAACATCATACACCCCTCTTCATCCCCTTTGTCCACCATTAGAAATTGTGGTCCTTATTGGGAACTTATTAGTTGTGCTGTAGATAATAATTGAACTCATCATCTCTGTTTCTTAAGACAATATAGTTAATATCTTAATAGGGACTATGTGAGTTAAGAATGCATATTGTTTGTATGGTGTGCTGCTAATATTGATCTCTTACTTCAAGGTGAGGTATTGGAAACCTGCAGGGACATTATGAATCCATAGGGGAAAAACGGCAATACCTCAGATTCACACTACTAGAAGGGAAGATACAGAAACATGAGAAAACAAGGGAAGAAAGTATCCCAAACAAACCTAGATACTGTATCAATAGAACCCAATGACAACATGGCAAAAGAAATGTCAGAAAAGGAGTTCAGAATGTACATAACTAAAATGATCCAAGAAGAAAAGGATGAGATAAGAGAGCAAATGTAGGCAATGAATGATCACCAATAAACAGTTAAAAGAGCAAATGCAGGAAGCAAAAGATCATTTCAATAAAGAGATACAGATTCTGAAAAAAATACAAACAAACAGAAACCCTTGAAATGGAAACAAAACAAGAAACCAAATGAAAAGCTCCATAGAAAGCATAACCAACAGGCTAGATCACTTGGAAGACAGAACCTCAGACAATGAAGACAAAATATTTAATCTTAAAAACAAAGTTGACCAAACAAAGAAGATGGTAAGAAATCATGAACAGAACCTATAAGAGTTATGGGATACAAAAAAAAAAAGACCAAATTTAAGAATTATTGGGATTTAGGAAGGCATAGAGATACAAACCAAAGGAACAGATAATCTATTCAATGAAATAATAGCAAAAATTTCTCAAATCTGAAGAATGAAACAGCTTACAGGACACCAAAGATACAAAATTACAACAGATCAACACCAAGGCACAGTATAATGAAAACGCCTAACGTACAAAATAAAGCTAAAATCATAAAGGGTGTGAGAGAAAAGCATCAGATTACATATAGGGGGAAACCAATATGGATATCAGCAGATTTCTCAGCCCAGATCCTAAAAGGAAGAAGAGTCTAGAACAATATATTTCAATTTCTGAAAGAAAATGGATGCCACCCAAGAATCTTATACCCAGCAAAACTTACCTTCAGATTTGACAACAAAATAAAATCCTTCCACAATAAAAAGAAACAAAAAAGAATTTACAAATAGAAAGCCTGCATTGTAGGACATTCTCAGCAAAATACTCCAAGAAGAAGAAATGAAAAACAATTTAAGTCAGCAAAGAAAGGAACTACCCTAAAGGAATACTCAATTAAAGGGGAAACCAAGTCAAGTTAAAAACCAAAAATAAGTCAAAATGACTGGGAATACAAGTCATATCTCAAAAATAACCCTGAATGTTAGTGGCCTAAACTCATCAATCAAAAGACGTAGACTGGCAAATTGGATTAAAAAGAAAGACCCAATAATATGCTGCCTTCAAGAGACTCATATTATAGAAAAAATACACATAGACTAAACTCTGATAAGTAGATGATGATGCATAATAGGTGGAGGAGTAAGAGAAGAAAGGAGGAACTTTGGATTGTGTACAAGGAAATGGGGTGGGTGGGAATCAGGGAAGGAAAGATAGTAGACTGAGAGACAGACATTATTACTCTATGTACACATATGATTACATGAATGGTGTGAATCTACATTGTGTACAACCATAGAAAGTCATTTGTGTACAATGACTCAAATTCAGTCTGAAAAATAAACCTAAAAAATAAATAAAATAAAATTCAAACAAAAAAAGAAAATTTTATAACAGCCAGAAAAGAGTGAAAAGAAAATAGTGATTGATATCATGACTAACTGCTTATCAGAATCAATGAAAATTAAAAAAAAAATGTGTTTAATATACTAAAAGAAAAGCTGCAAAAGTCATTCCTGAATGCATATTCAATGAAATTCAATGAAAGAAATTACTAAAGTGATTAGTAGCATTTGAATATAAGCTGTAGATTTGATAATGTAAGTATTACGTTTCAGAGTTTGAAGACTGCAGTATGTTTGTGTCAGAGAATGTTCTTCTTTCCATGACATGCAAGTTCAGAGTTTAGTTGCAAAGGGAAATAAGCCTCAAATAATTTTAAAAAATATGCAGATAATGAGAAAGAGGATATAAAGTAAACTGAAAAAATATAAATACCTGGTGAATCTTGATAATGGATGTGAGAAATCTGTTACAAAACAACTAATATACATTGGAAATTATATTAAAACAAACAAAAGAAATATTCATTTGTGTGAATTTAAAATAAAATATTTGATAATTTGTAACCAGTGTAGTTTTAGAGCAATAAGCTTTCATTTTACTTAATTAGACTTTTAAGAGTTATTTAAGTATTTTGGGAGATGTATTTTTGCTTGTTATTACTTGAAACTTGTTTTTCAGTCATTTTAGTGGTTATAAACAAAACTGAGCATTTTAAATATATAAAAAATTTATTTCATAAAATTTGCAGTATAGTTAGTGATTGACTATTTAGTCGACTTGTTGTAACTATAATCAAAGCCTCCCCAGAAAGAGATATATATTTGGGGTATGAAATTTAATAGACTGATCAATAAAACAGCAAGATATATAGGTATAACTTAGAGACTTAAACATAACTCATTTTTCTAAATTGTTAACAAATAACAACTTTTGAAAATAGAATCTGATTTCTGACAATAAAAAAAAATTAAAGAGAACAGAAGTAAAAGAAACTAGCATTACCTTGTGCCACTGCTTGGACCATAGGCTGTGTGCTGGGACTCACCTATGGGTTTTATTATTCCACTGATTTACAATTTGTTAACTATCTACCCATCTGCCACAGCTCCTTCTTCAATTTGGGATGACTATCTGCTTCAGGATGGCCCTATGACTAATGTTTCAAGTTAAGTGTTTAAGTCTTGGAAGAGTAGAGTGTGGATTAGTTAACAGGACATAATTCAATATATATGACCAAGAATTGGAGAAGTATTTGTGAATCACAAAAACCACTGTTTCTTTCTCTTTGGAAATGCTGAGGTCACTAACTACACACATGCTTCTGGGGAAGTTCATTTTGCATGTATTTGAAGAATGTTATCATAATTTTTGACACAATGTTCATTTGATTATATTTGATAGTACTTAACCATTAAAGACACCATATTTTGACCTTGAAGTCTTAAGGCATTTCTATAACGTGACACTTGGGTTTGTTTTGTTGAGAGGAAGAATTTGTCGTGATTGCTGAATTTCCTTTTGTATCATTTGATGTTTTGGAGTCTTGACATATCTGTATATTCAAGCTAAAGAAATGTGCTGATGTGGTGAAACATGTAAGTATATGGCTTGTTTTTCAACTTTTGTTCTATCTAAGGCAAAGTAAAAATGAGATTGCAGTTTTATAGGATAAATGTACACTCCCAATATATGCTTATTATAGAAGAAAGAAAAGCAGTTGATTTTCTACTGATTGAATATTTACAAAGACTCTTCCTTAGGACAAAATGATTGATGAAATTTAGGAAAAAAATTAAGTGAATAATAGAGATTATGAAAAGGACAACCTTCATAGTCAAATGAACTAAGTACGTTTATTTTCTTTTTAATAAACATTAATTTAATAGTAATTTTATTTATAGAAATATTGCTAAATTAATGTAGAGTTTTTATATTGCCCTCACTTTATCTCTATTATTAATATATCACATGACTATGGGATATTTGTCATAAGTAATGAATAAATATTAATAAATTATTTACTGATGTATCTCATTTATTCAGGTTAACTTAGGTTTTGCCTTTTTTCTTTTAGGATTCCATGTGGTATACCACAGTTTTAGAAGTATGTCTCCATTGGTTCTTCTAGGTTATAACAATTTTTTAGGCTTTCCTTGGTTTTGACCAGGAATTCTATCAGAATGGTAATGACATCTTCCTAATTCTTCATATCTTGCAGCTGAAATGGCAAGTTTAAATGATGTTTTCAACTTTTCATTGGTTAATACCTTCAATATCATTCTTCAATATATGCTTGAAAAAGTCATATTTTTTTCAATTGACTTACCAGTAATTTATATTAAATATAAAATTAAATATTTGTAAAGGGATGGGGAGCTAGAATTCCTCAAGTGACTTAAACATTTAAGAGCCTGTGAATTTGTTTTAAAATCCATTTGTAACCTGAGGTTAAGATGAGTGGGATGGCTATGATGTTCATGTAGGAACATTTTCATGCATCTGTCATTTTACTGATTGGAAATAAGTTGGAGAAATGTGAATGTGAAGGTTTTCTGGTTGCTGGTATCAACCACATCCTTAGTTCTAAAGAAATGTTAATTACGTTCCAAACAATGAAAATTCAACCTAGGAAAAAATATATATACCAGTTTCCTAAAGTGGAGATTAGAACCTAGCTAAAGTAAAGTTTCTTTTCTTTTTTTAGGTGAACGAGAGGTACCAAATATGAGAATACTATTATTATAAAAATAAAAATACATGTTCTGGATTAAAATGGCCTAAAATTAAATAAAAATAAGTTGAAAGAACACAGGCTTAAAATACTTTAAATAGAAAAAATCTGCTGCAAAAAAAAATGGTAGAGAAGTCAAATTTGAGTGTCAGAAATCTTGTGTGGAACAAGATTATTTAAATTTGTAGAAAAAATATAATCCAATGCATCCTGAAGTACTGTTAATATTTACTAACATGTAATCATCTTTCACCAAATATTTATTAAGTGTATACTACATACCAATAAAAAAATAATACAATAACATAGGTCTTTCTCTGAAGGAGCTTAAGCTCACAGTTTGATAGAAGGGATACCTTCTGGGGATGATGTTAAGCACAATAGTGTGGAGCCCAACACACATTCAGAGACCAGGAGACTGAAGACAAGAGAGTTATGAAATTTGCCTAAATTGTCATAAAAATGGATTTCAGGATATCTTTCCTATTCCCTTATTGTCATAGAAGGAAAACAAAGACATGTATTTTAGAAAAACAATAACAGAAAACTATGATACAAGAGATAAATAAAGTGCTATTAAATAATGTGTGTATAAAATATTTCATTGAAAAATAATACAAAATTCATTTGCAGCCCCGTGCATTGGCACAGCCCGGTTATCCCATTGATTTGGGATGGTTGAAGCAAGAGGATCAGGAGTTCAAAGCGAGCCTTTGCAAAAGTGATGTGCTGAGCCACTTAGTGAGATCCTGTCTCTAAATAAAATACAAAACAGGGCTGAGGATGTGGCTCAGTGGTTGAGTGCCCCTGAGTTCATTCCTCTGAACCCCCACAAACTCATTTGCATATTATTTTGAAATTACCACTTCAATGCTCAAAGCGATATTCTTGCTCAACATATTCAGATATACATACATCATAACTCAAAAGTGTATTAATATTACCTAGTTATTTAATGAAATAAGTGAGCTTGATTTATCACATCAGCTTCCCACTTGAAAATAATTCTGTTTTTTGTCTCTATATCTTTCTATACACAGCTCTTGTCAAAATATTTCACATGTAATCACAAAATCCTGGCCAAATACCTCATACCTGTCTTCCATGTTTCTGTTCCAAAAAAGAACCAGTAACACTTTATCAAATATTGAGTAAACAATATGCTAGAAAAATCACAACACCCTCCGTAATCATCTGTTTCAAATAATATGGTCCCAAAATAGCAGTTTGTGGAATGTGTGTAATTTTACTACTAGTGTGCTTGGCAGAAAGACTAAAAGCAACATTTGGTGATAAAGTCATTTCTGGCAGTATGTGTTATAATTTTTTTTTTTTTTGTCAAAGACAATACATTTGTCACCTTTACGTTGCTATGGAAGAAATTCTTACAAAATATATATTGAGACAGAAAATACACAAGACATTGTGATACTCACCTTTCTTATGGCTCAGAAAAAATTCTCCTCCTGGTATTTATAGTCTTCTTGTTGTGAACTTAGTGATTTGCTTCTAATGCAAATAATATGGGAAATGTGATATAGAACACTTCTGTTATGGTTTAGATCTTGAATGTCCCCAAAGGCTCTTATGTCTTGTAGATTTGGCACCCCATGCATCAATATTCAGAGAGGGGGTGTAGATAAAGTGATTAGATCATAAAGTCTTTGATCTCATTGATTGATTAAAAATTTGATGGCTTTTGAAGAGGTGGTGGAAAATTTAGGATCTAGGGCCTATGTGAAAAAATGGGTCCTTGGGGCAGTGTCCTGGGGACTATATCTTTTCACTGGTTCCTTTCTCTCTCTTCTCTCCTTCCCAGTTGCAATGAAGTTTTGCTCTGCCACACCCTTTTAGCCTGATATTCTCCCTTGCCTCAGGTCTATAGGAATGGAATCCATTGACCACAGACTGAAACCATGAGCCAAAATAAAATTTTCCTCCTTTGAGTTGATTTTCTCAAATATTTGTCACAGCAATGAAAGCTAACAGAGGACTGTGATTTCTTCTTTTTTAGACACCAACCCCACTCCACCATATCAATTTCTTTGTGCTCTCTTGCTTGCAACTCAAATAAAAGAAGTTCCCATGTTGTAAAGCGTCTACAGAGAGGCCCATGTGTCAAGAAACTGAGGGAAGTCTCCAGTGAACAGCTTCTGAGGAATTGAGACCTCAGTTCAAAAATACAGGAAGAGCTGAATCCTTTCAATGATAAAATGAGCAAATTGGCAGTATGTTTCATTGAGTCTTGTGATAACTGTAGCTAAGCTGTGCACAACCTCTTTACTCACAGAAATTGTGAGATAGTGAAGGTATATTGTTTTAACACTATAACTTTTGGAATAATTTGTCCCCCAACAATGAATAATACATTTTCTAATGAAAAACTTACGCTCTTGACAATGTCCATCAAGATGTACCATGAAAAACTTTTTTTTTTTTTTTTTCATTTCTTACCATTATTGCCTTGCTGGAGATCACTATTCTGAAAATCAGAAAAGTAGCAAATGTAGAAAAAACTGAGTTCACAGACACCTTTTTTCTAAGGTAAGTATTTTCATTTAAAAATAAGCTAAGGGAAAAGACATTTGAAGTTCAACAAATGTCACTGAAATTAAATCACTTTGGAAGTCAGCCATTCTTCCTTCCAAGAACTAACCTACCAGGCCTGACTGTGAGGCATAAATGTACACTGAATTTTTACTAAGGAGGAAAATGTTTCTTGGAAGATGCCACAAAGGTTCTCTTCACTCTGACAATGACCATCTGCAAGTTATTTCAAGGTTCTGAATTCTCATCTCAGCGGAAAATTAATTATAAGAATATCTCAGCTTTTAATGGATTTTAAATGATCTAAAAACCCTCTCTGTATTTTTAATGTATAATTCTTTTATATTAATAGTAGAACAGATATGAGGAATAAACTTTATGAAGCATATAGCACATCAATAACTCTCCATGTATTTGAAGTTCTTCTGCTTACGTTTTTAAATGTATGCTCTGAATATGATTAATTTTCTCATAGCTGTATTTGCAATCTAGTTGAAAATACTTAATAGAAATCTGTGTTATTTCCTTAGAATGAATGCTGACTAATTTTCCTTTTCTTGCTTGTTTAGCATAACTCTTTTTGTTCAAAATTCAGTTATAAGTAATTTTCAAAACTGTAATACATATTTTCAAGCTTTAGAAAATTATTTCTGTACTAATGTAAATAGAAAAGTTGTTCTAATTAGTAGTGGTATTATATCCAAGAGTTCCAAATAAGTTATGGAGTCCAGAGGACGTTGTACAGTATTTACAGAAAATAATGATTCAGTAAAAATATGTTTATGTTAGATAGTGCAAAACTGTAACATTATACAAACCAGCACAGATTTCACCAAATATAGATCAAAGAAAAAATAAACTATGCAGTTAGTTTTTGGGCTTATTTGTAACTCAGTTTTCCCATTCATTAAAATGGTGATAATGTAATAGTGCCCACCTTGTAGAAGTGTTATAGGGACTAAATTAGCTACTAGACTCTTTTTAAAGTACCTGACATATATTAAATACTATATGTATTGTCCATTATGATTTTTATCATTTGTAGGATTACGATTCTGACAAAAAATTAAAGTGTATTGTTTGGTGCAAACTATACATTCAGATATATGTTAACCATCCAAATGAAGTAGTGTTCCAACAAGTTATGCCGTTCCATGTACTATTTGTAAAATAGCCAGTTTAGAGAAAAATTATATTGCTCATTCAATAAATAAATAAAATAGGGAGATAGAAAATGGGTAGATGTGTGATAGCTAGAAACTAGATCTATCTAGATAGCTAGCTATATAGATATATATGTATATACACACATATATATACGTATATATACACACATATATATATATATATGTGTGTGTATATATATACACACACACACACACACACACACACACACACACACATGATGCTTTAAAGTCTATAATTATTTTGATAGACTAGTGTCCAAAATAACAGCCAATCATCATTCCTCTTCCAGAGTTTGTATTCCATTGGAGGGACACATAAAATAAACACATGTCTGTGTAGTATATAAAATGGTAATAAATATTAAAGGGTAGAGGAAATGAGAAACAGAAGGAACCAGCAGAAGAATGAGAGTGTATGCTACAATTTCAAATAAGGTAATTTTAAAAAGACACTTTTGAGGAAAGAAAATCTTTGAACAAGGAACTCAAGAAGGTGAGGAGTGTTTTAGTCATCTATTTCACTGCTGTGACTATGACCCCATCAGCACATCTGTAAAGGAGGAAAGATTTATTTGTGGGCTCACTGCTTCAGAGGTCTTAGTCCATGGAAGGCCAGCTCCATTCCTTGGGTGTCAATGTGAGGCTGAACATCATGGCAGGAGAGGAGACAGGGGTAGAGGGAAGCAGCTTACATGGTGGTGATCAAGAAGCAGAAAGAGACTCCACTCACCCAATACAAATATATATATATATATATATATATATATATATATATATATATATATATATTCCAAAGCCACACCCCTACCTGCCTCCAGTTATCACTCAGTTAATTCCATTAGGGATTAATTCGCTGATTAGGTTAAGACTCTCACAACCCAAACATTTCTCCTCCAAAACTCTTACATTGTCTCATGTGTGAGCTTTTGAGGGACACCTCACACTCACACTATAACAAGGAGAAAGCCAGGTAAACAAAGGAAGAGACCTTCAGACATAGAATCTCTTAATGCAAAAATCTTGGGCAGAATGATATCTGGTTTCCTTGGAAATTTCAACAAAACATAATTGTTTAATACAAAAGAATTGGAAGATTTCTGATGCTGAGAGGCACTTTTAGGCTATGTTTTCTTCTCAAATATAGTTTGTAAATTTAAAACCATAACATTTATGTTAAAAGTTGAATGAATTTAGTAAGTTGAAAAAAATATATGAACCATTTTAAACTTGAATTTCATATTCATCATCTAATTTAATAGTCTCAGAAAGGTTGTGAAATAGTGTGTTGTATATAGAAGAGAATATAATAGGTTTCAGATCAGATAATTTGATCAAAGGAACCTAGGATATGAATGAAAAATTAAAACTACAGTTCTCATCAGCAACTAAAATTCCCATATTTTTTTCTTAATGTACAATAGTCATTTATAAATTACCAAAAGCACTAAAATTGAGATGTTTAATATTCATTGTATTTAACATTTTTCATATTGTCCTTTATAAGTATATAAATACTGAAACCCAGATTCTGAAGTCTGCTATTTTATGTTACTGCATAGCTCAAACTTATACTGTTAAGGTGCTATTCCAATATCCCACATAAAAACTCTGGGTCCTTCTGAAGCAAAAGACAAAGAGTTTATTCTGGCCAGGACCTGGGGAACAGAAAGCAAATAGTTCTGCAGTCTCTGACTTCACCTGGGGGTTCACTGCTCCTTAAAAGCTGGGAAACCACAAGGAAACGGGGAGAGTGGGTGGCAGCTACAAGCACAGTTTACACAAACAAGTTTCCCAGGATCATCAGTACAGGTTCAGAGGGACAAACTTACATTTTACAAGTTCGGTATATTGTGGTCAGGGTGGCGTTGGCTGCTATGCAAGTGGGCTCACAAAGAAAGGAGAAGGGGGGCTGATTTTTCCATAGGGTGAAATGTGAGAACAAAATGGAGTTAGTTCAGCTCACTCTTCAAATCAGTCCCTAACAATATCAAGAAAACAAAATATTTTGAAAACACATACCTACAGACTTAATGCTTATTTTTTAAAACTATCATATTATCTGTCTGATTTTCTCCTGTCCTAGTTTGATTAAAATGGTAATAGAAAAAGGAGCACTCCCAAGAAAAACTAATCAGATAGCTGTTACACATACACACAGACCCACAGGCTCACAAAGACCCACAGACCCACACAAATCGCTTCTTCTAACTATACTAGGTTTATTTCACCCAACAAATTTCATTTTTTTCAAAAGGAGGACAACATTCACATATAGAGAACCATGAAATTCAATCCCATAGAGAATCTTATAACCAAGTAGATTTTATATTTGTCGTAAGCTAAAATTGGTTCACTTCAGAAATAAAACTACCTTTGTTTGAAATTTCAAGTTATCTAAGCATATGCAGATATAATATGCAAAGAAGCCGTGATGCTCTTTCTATAAGGATATCTGAAATTTATTAGAAATCCTAGATTTTTTATTATCAGTCAGAAAACTGTTATTATTTTGATATTGTTTAATAGTCATGTTGGGAAAATAAAATCTCATTAATTTGTCACAGTATGTTACTAGGCTCTATACATTTTAGAATTGCTTTAATAATTACATTGTCATATTAAAATCGATCAATCAAGTTGTTATATTAAATATTAAATATTAAGTAGAATACAAGTAGTAACCATTAATATCTGTTTTATAAGTTCTTATTAATAGGAAAATTACATGAGTTAAAACCTATATAAAAAATTTATTCCAGTTTTGAAAGAGCTTTTAAAAGTATTCATGAATTCTAAATAAAACATTTGCTTAGAATCAACACAATTAGATTACTGTCATAGTACAATTCACATGTATACAGTACCTTGAACTTAAAAAATGAGCATGTGCATCCACTGATTACAATTCATTTTAGAAATCTTATCATGAATGAATTGTACTATTAAATAACACCTACAGAGTTAATCTACTGTCACTGGAATTTCTTCTTTAGGAGCAGATGTATGACTTCATAAAAAGTATTTCCATTATTTAATGTGCAGGGATTCACCATTGCCTTAGCTGTCATTGTTTTGCTAACTGCAGTGCTGGGCATCTATTGGGTGTTTCCTGCTCAACATACATTCCTTTATTCTACTGGGAACATATTCATTTTCTTTTATAGAAACATCATCTCCCTAACTCTCCCTGTTGGAGAGTAGTCAGGTGGGATGCTCTACCTAGACAACAAGATGTATTTACAAAGTATTTTCTGAAATTTTGGGTAAGATAAACATTATATAGATTTGGAGATACAAGATCATCTTTCAAGTTGGAATAAAAGAGCCCTCTCTGCCTTCTTGAGAGTAAAACCAACATAGGAGAAGTTGAATTACAATTTGAGAAAATACAGGATCAGGCAAAGAATTCAAGCTTCTGGAATGTGTCAGTTATGAAGCTGAAACCATCAGTTTTTCTCTCTAAAATTCTATAAATTTGCAGTTTGAGTTTAGTTTTTATCATTACAAACACAGGGCTGGCAGTGTGCTTCAGTGGTAGGGCACTTACTTGGCATGCATGAAGCCCTGAGTTTGATTTCTCATGCTATAAAAATTAAACAAACAAAACCCTCCTAAATAGTTCAGAAAGATCACTTTTTAAAAGTCCTTTAAATTGGAGACATTGTATGAAATGAAAAAAGAAAAAATCAAACTCTCTTCAATATAAATTCTTTGGAAAGAAACTATCAAACAAGTCTTTATGTATTATAAGCTTTCTAATTCTATGCTATGATAATTACAAGCGAACTTGATTTTTCAATTTGTGGATCTGTGTGGTTATAATTTCAACCACAATACCTCTGAAACTCTAATCGGTTTCAATTAAGACAAGTTAATATAAATCGTTTCCACCTCTTAGATGAAAACAGAAAAATTGACAAGTTCCTTCAATCATGAAACATAAAACCACCCACAAAATATATCAGTCCCAGCTGTATGTAGCCATATCTGATTTGAGTTCTATAACACTTTTTCACAAAAATATCAATTCAGTGATGGGAAAAGTCTAGGTCAAGCAATCAGAAAGATAAAAGCAACTCTTGCAAATGGTGTGAATTTGAACACTGACTTCACACTTAGAATTCTTGATTTATATCTATATTCTGATACTATTTAATGTTTTCAATGGTGGTTGTAATTGACGAAAGCATATATGTGAGACTATTTTTAACCGTTAAGTGCTATGCTAATATTACATGTGCATACATTTTTGCATACATATATGTATTCTATGCACACATGTATATATTCTGTTTACATGAATATATATGTTATGTATATGTATTCATATATGTATTCATATATGATTTCACAGAATACTAGATTTCTTTCTGGAATAGGACAGAGTGGGGAGTTATATTCCCTGTGGTTAACAGTTCTGAGTCCTCAAGTCAGGAATCCTGAGTTCAGGTCAAGCTTCTGTCACTTACTTGCTAAATGACCTTGAAAAATTTTACTTCACTTCTTAGTAGCTGTATGATCTTGAGCAAGGTGTTTTAACTTTTCAGGTACTGAGTTTCCTGATTTAAAAATGTTTTTATAAAGAATTTAGTTAATATTCATAAAGGATTTATAAGAACCATACCTACCATATAATAATTATTCTCTTTCTATAAGCTTAGTTTGAGTAATTCTAAGTACTTATGTTTTGTAGTTTGCTCAGACTTTGACTTAAACTTTGTTTCCTGTGTTATGGGTTGGATATAAGGTGTCCCCCAAAAGGTCACATGTGAGATCATGCAAAAGATTGAGAGAAGAAATGATTGTGTTGTGAGAGACTTAACCTACTCAGTGGATTATCCTGTGATGGAATTGAGTGGTAAATAGAGACAGGTGGGGTGTGGCTGGAGGGACTAGTTGATTGGGGGCATGGCTATGGGGTATGTATTTTGTATCTGGAGAATGGAGTTTTTCTCTCTCTGCTTCCCGACTATGCAACCTGCTTCCCTCTGCCACACTCTTCCACCATGATGTTTTGCCTCACCTGGACCCCCAAAGAATGAAGCTGGCCTTATAGGGACTAAGACTTCTGAAACCTTGAGCCCTCAAGTAAATTTATCCTCCTTTAAAATTGTTCTGATCAGATCTTTTAGTCACAGCAGTGAAAAAGCTGACTAAAACACTGAGATAAGATCTTGTTGTGATTTTCCAATCTATATAATCCTGGCAATACTCTGTACTCCTTCCATTTCCCAGAACATTGAACATGCCTGGCATGGCAGCAGGGCAAAGAGGCCAAAGAAAGCAAGTTGTCACATTCTTGCCTCTGGAAATGATCCGGCTCCCTGGATAGGCAACAGCTTCCCTTTGAGTGACATCAATGGACAACACAGTTTATGTTTACTTGTTTATCGCTGGGTCTTCTCTGATAGAGGATGAGTTCCCGAGGGCATGGGGCATTTTAAATTTACTTGAACAAACTCAGAGGATTTTCTGGTACTGAGGAGGAATGAAAAACTAGAAGAAAGAAAATATCCATGACTAAGGATGTGGCAGAATGTACAAAAGGCAAAAATCTGCACTACTCTGCAAAGCATTGGACCTGTAGTGTAAAAAACAAACACAGTTTGCTGATGGTGATAATTATTTTTAAAAATTAAAGAAATAATACCAAAAATAGCAATAATGATTTAAGGTTGTGGTGGTCATGGTAACAATGATGAAAGTGGAAAATTTTCAAGTAAAAAAATGGACTACTTTTTGTCTTCTGGGATCAATGGTGGCCTTGCTAATAGTTACAAAGCTTTGAAGTACTTAGAAGTTCTTTCAGGTGCTCTAGAAATCAGCAAAGATATTTAAGATCATCAAAGAAGAGTGGAAATTAATGTATCTAAGAGACTGCTCTTGTGATGTCAGCAAAAGTAAAAGATATGCAGGGTTGCATTTACATTTAGCTGAGATATCTCTATATTTATCTATCATCCATCTCTCACCCCATTTGTCTCTAGGAACTGAAACAAAGCTCCTAAAATCCTTATAGAAAGTGTTGTAAGGAGAAACTTTAATTCTATTTGGTCTTTGACTTTGAATCCTGACACAGAGCTCTTAAGACCATTTAATTTTCTTAGTGATAGAATCCTGAGAGGTAAAATCCTTTGGAATCTGAGTGGGGTTTTAGATATCCTGGAAAGATAGAGGGAGTCATGGTTGAATCAATCACCAGAGGCCAATGATTTAATCAATCATGCCTACATAATAAATCCTTAAAAAAAAAAAAAATCCCCAAACAGGGTTGAGAGAGCTTTCAAAATATGGAACATATAGAAGTAACTGCAGGGTCGTACACCCAGAAAGAGCTTAGAAAGTTTGCTTCCATGATCCCATACTTTCCTCTATGTATCTCTCCCATTAGAATAATCATCACATCCTTTGTGATATTATTAATGAATGGGGGGTATATAAATAAAGTATTATAAGAGTTTTACAAAACACTCAAGTAAGTTTATACAACTCAAAGGAGTTATGCTGAGAAATCCCTCAATGTATAACCATTAGCTAGAAATATTGGTGAAAACATACTACTTGAAATTGACATCTTAGTGAAGGGCAGTCTTGTGGAACACTAAGCCCTAAACCTGTAGGATCTGACACACTATTCAGGTAGATAATGTCAAAATTAAATCATAGAACATTTAGTTGATGTCCACTAGAGAATGT
This sequence comes from Sciurus vulgaris, assembly GCF_902686455.1. Lineage (NCBI taxonomy): Eukaryota > Metazoa > Chordata > Mammalia > Rodentia > Sciuridae > Sciurus > Sciurus vulgaris. The sequence continues at coordinate 120,043,644 of NC_136469.1, read as the reverse complement.
GATGTTTGTGTTGAGAAACAGTCACACATTTTGGTAGCCAGAGAGGTGGAAATTTTTCTGGGTCAGATTTCATGTGTGTTAGTTTTCTTCTCATCACTGTGACATACACCTAAGAAAATCAACTTACAGGAGCAAAGATTTATTTTTCATAGATTCAGAGGTCATCAGGCTCCATAAAAGAAGCATCATGACAGAACAATGTAGGGTATCAAAGCTGCTTACCTCATGGCAGACAGGAAGCAGAGAGAAAGAGAAGGAGGAAGATTTCCCAGACCTGTGAGTCCTTACCCTAGCAACCTACCTATAATACCATCAGATTATTAATCCATCCATGGCTTAATCCACTAATGAGGAGAGGTCTCATGATTCAATCACTCCCAAGAAATCCACATTTGAATATAGCTATGTCGAGAACCAAGTCTTTAAGACATGAACCTTTGGGCAACATTCCAGAACCAAACTGTAATAATGTAAGAATAGGAAAAACAATTTGGATTTTTACGATTTTGGGGTGTGGGGAAAAACCACCCACATTTGAATAATAGATATAGAATTCTCTGTTGACTGAGTGATAACAAGAAATGCACACTTTGTTTTTCCTAACTCTTATAATATCTATCTTTGTATATATATTATCTATCAGCTTCATTTAATTTTCTTCCTATGCACTACATACATATAGCTACAAGTTTTGTGAGTAATTCATCAAATATAAAATAGCCCGGTTTTGATTACTCAACTGCAGCTACTCTTTTGTACCTTCCAACAATATAGACAGCTGCAACAAAATGATGATGAACTATTCTCCTTAATACAGACGAAAATTTCCAAAGACTTAGAGGATAAATTGTGAGTAACTCAAGATAGTTGATCTGATACGCTGAAAAAAAAAAATGTTGACATAACCTAAGACCTGGACAGTTGCGGGAGGCACAAGGTTTAGGTGAAAGAGCAGAAGTTCAGCTTTGGATATATTAGCACATTACATTGTAATTAAACACGTCCTTGGAAGGACACATTCTACAAGTGCTTCTGCAGCAACCTGTCCTTCCTCCTTACCTTCTTCCCTCTCTCCTGCTCTCCCTGTCATTTCTGTGTCTTTCCCTTCTCATCTGCTTCTCTCCTTTCTTGTTGCTGGTGCTTTTATTACCAAGTGAATTATAACTATAATTGTAAGATTCAACTATAATTATGAAAACACTCTTTTGGAAGAATTGTATCTTTTAAAATGTTTTCAGATTATTTTATTAACTTGAAAGTAAGTATTGCCTTTGTAACATTTATCAAAACCTTGACAAATAATTCATGGATCATAGGATTTCCCTATATGATGTGTCACATATACTTCATATTCTGTTTTGAGGTAATTAAAATATTTGAGTGTTAATATATCTGTACTCTAGACAAAAGACATAGGAGTTATTTTTCATTTTCTGTTTTCTTTAAACATCAAATCAGGTGCAAACATATTATGTTTCCATGTGTTTATCTACCTTCCCTGGGTATGTTCCTTCTAATTGTTTAACACATCATATTTGCCTGGGCACCTAGAACTCTAACTTCAAAGTGTCATAATTTCTGAAGCTTTTATTTATGGCCTCCTTTTATCAGATGTAGTTTGAGTACTTCTCTTTTCTTTGTACTTCTAAACGTCATCTATGCAACTTTATAGTAGCATTTTATATAATATTGTCATAATTGTTAACTTATGAAGACTTTCCCATTGGATGCTTATGTCGTTGGGTGCAGGAAACATAAGTTCATTTCAATCCTGAGCACTTCTTCTAGGTAACTTTAACTTTTTCTTTCTTTTAATGAAAATCTACTAACCTCTAGGTACAATAAATATTAAAATAAGCCATAGCCCCTAACAATAAAGACTCGTCAATCCAATGGGAAATATGACTGGAAGTGCAATGACAAATATAAGCCACATAAATTGAACTCATTTGTTGAGTTAAAGAACTAAAAATAAAGAATGTTTTGACCCAGGGTCACTGAATAAATGATACAACAAAAATTTTATAAATGAACTTGAAGCAATGATCTGAACTTGTAAATTTTTTTCACAATGACCAAAATAATAAAAATCAAACAGCACAGACTCTTCTTAGTTGTTAGGAATTCATGGCTTATTCAACAACCATATAATTTTAACACTCAAAACTGATCACTTTATTTGTTCTGTGAGCTAATACCCACATATTTATTTATGTATTTATGAGTACAATATCAATGTATTTAATGTTAATTTTTAACAAAAAAGCAATACCATTTCTACTCTTCAGAATATGAATTAAAATATAAAAATATATTCTGGACACTTTGTAGAATCCTCAATTTTCTTCCAGTCTTCAACATAAAATATTATAGCATAACTTTCTTATCATCTCATCATATTTATATGCTAGCATGCATAGGAATTAAATGAATAGTTGTATATATTTGCTACTTGATTACATGCTCAATGTTATTTATCTAACTCACTATTAATATTCTTATTTATATATTATTCATTCATTTCTTGGGGAAAATATTTTACCTCAGCAGCACATGGTAATAGCATAAGCTAGTTCCACTCTAATGTGCAATGTATCTACTGCATTCACACTAGAAATTTAAAAATAACAACAATCAGCAGAGAGTTAGAGTTTATGAGCTTTAATTATTCATTCTGTGGCATATAAATATATAGACTTAATTATAGCAAATATATTGGCAATTTCACATACACAAAGCTGTCACATATTAAAAGAATTCTAGTACCTAATCATATTTCAAACAATTTGATTTAAATTTGAGAAAAGTGAAAATGTATATCATTTGACACTATATAAATATGTTTAGTAGCACAGCATTCAAACAGAACAAAATAGGAAAATAAATTAGAAATTTAAGATAAGTATCATATACTTTACCCTCATTATCCCCCAAGGATTTCAGCTATGAAAGAATTAGTAGCAATTGCCTTCATCTCCATTCAAGACACAATTTCCCTAGTATGATTCAGTGCCTACTATGTGCCCATGACACTTACTAGGTGCTTGCAGTATATCATGGAACAGAAGACATCAAAATTACAATCCTAGGGAAACTTGCAATTGGTAGAGGGAATAAATGCAAAAAAATGAGAAGAAGTAACTTGTATTGGTAAAGGGTATAGCAAGGAAGCTGACTTGGGTGTGTGGGATGAGAGGAGGCTGCAGCATTAGAAAGGCAGAGAGCATTTCAGCATGAGCTTATAGAGAGGATGAAGCTTGAGCCAAGACCAAAAGGCTTCAGGGAAAGATCTGGAGGAAGAGAATTCCTTCTAGAACATCAGGTTGAGCAAATGCTATATGTGTTGCAGATAAGCTAGGAAACTAGATTCTGTTTGGATTGTGTTCCAATTCTTTTTCACTTCAATTGGACATAAACACAGCTTCTGCGTTAATTTTCCCAATATTTATTCCAGTAGTAAGATATCAGAGTAAAACAAATTCTAAAACTCAATGACAGGGTTAAAAAAAAATTTAACTTTGATGATGACATTTCCCTTCTACTATGTAGTTCCAATTTATTTTCCTACACATACTTCTTTTGATTATTTCTAAGTACTACCTTCAAGACATATTTATGAAATTTTTACTTTTTATCAAGTTAACCTGTTTACACTTTTGTAGATGTCAGTTTGCTTTTATGCTGTGTAAAATAGTTTTCTTCAACATATGCATCAAATGACATGCTCACTTTGTATGGTGTCTTCTTAACCATTCTTGGGTGATCTCTTGAGTATCGAGAGTCAAGAATTTTATTGGACATCCAAAATACTAATGACAGCTATTTCATGACTTATACCATCTGCATTCCATTACTATTCTTAAAATGTAATTGGGATCCATGGACTGACTTTCCTTTTCTTTTATCTTATGTATTCTGTGTTTTCAGATTCTAATGAGGTATATTTTAATATATCTGGATATCTGGTTACATTTTCCAATTCAAGATACATCGAGTGAAGTTAATCTCAATAGTAAAGGATATATCTGTAAAAATGTGCCAGATGATGCAATTTCTCTCTTCAAAACTTTATAATTGTTCCCTCCTTAACTCAGAATAAAACTTAAAGTGCCCACACTGGCCTCATAATCCTCTGTGAGATGACTCCCCTAGACCTGTGTGCTCTCACTTCCTCCAGGGCATTCTCTGTCACTGAATTTCAGAATTTGCTTTATTTTTGATATCTTACTACTGGAATAAATCTTTTGAAAATTAATGAAGAAGGTATGTCTGTGTCCCATTCATGCAAGAAAGGATTGGGAACAGAACAACATGTAGAAAGTTATTTTAGTTGTATGATTCTTAAGAGTCAGTGTGCAGAAAGATGATATGGGGATTTCATAAAATTCAGAACCTAAGTCTTCAGCCTCGGAGACTTCGACTCATTTGCTCTGGGGTGACACCAATATCAGCATCATATTGAGTTCTGTGCATTAATCTACTGTGTTTTGTCCAATGCGTGTGGAGCAAAGCTACAGTAATCTAAATTAGAAGTGATGAAAGCTTAAATTTGAGGATGGTAATAAAATAAGAAAAAGGACTAAAGGTTTAAGCATTCAACTATTAAGGATAAGAAACTGTACGCAGATACCAGATGAAAAAGGAATCAATAGTAGTTGCAACAATTCAAGCCCAGCATGGAAGAGAATGATGATGTTCTTAAGGCAATGAAAAGTCTAAGAACTACTTTTCAGAGCAGAAAGATAGATTTTATGAGACACCTAGAATATAAGATGTCATAAAGAGAGTGAAATGGAGATGCCCACTAAGAGAACTATGTAAGTTAACAAGTTGGAATCTGCAATCACCTATAAATGCTGAACAAGTAAAACTATAAGGATGTGAATGAAAAGAATGCAAAACTTTGGAAACCCTAAAGGTGGGATTGGGGAAGATTTGAACTTGTTCATGAAAATAATATTTAATCAGAGACTTTACCATTAAAATAAAATTCAGAGGTAGAGAAGGGGTCAATTTCAGGGAGAAGGAAAGAAAGCACAATCCAGGCAGAGATCACAGCTCCTGAAAAATCTTAGACTAAAGACAGAAGGGTGGGAAAAACTATTGTCTAAGGATCTTGTTCAAGGGATTTGTGACTGGAGGGAGAGAGGAGACCAGATTATGAAGATCTCTGTTTTGTAGAGAAAGTGAAAATATTTCATCTTTACCGTAAAAGCAGTGAAAAGCTGCAGGAGACCTTTAAAGAAAAGAGGAGGGAAATTTTAGAACATGGAATGAGCACAAACCATAGATGCCTGCAAATTTGGAACAGGTATGAACTGCAGAATCAATGCCAGCCCGCAGTTGCTTCCTCAAATATACCTCACAGTGCAATGTGCCATTGCCTACCTTCCTAGGTGCCTATGCTGAATCCATGCCACTTGCTGTATTACTTTGGAAAAATTATTTTATTAGCTCTTCTCAATTCTGTTTTACATATTGGAAGTATCTCAGAGGCTTTGAAACATATCATTCCTGTACCCACCTCTCAGAGATTCTAAACTCAAACATTAAGGTATATTTAAACATCATTAGATGTTTCTAATGTGTCTGCAGGACTGAGAATCATCAGTTTCCTCACCTTGAAAACTGATGAAGATTGTATGAAATGAGATGGTACTTGTAAGCACTGAGAATGGACTGGGCATGTGGTTGAAATATGCTAGTTATTCTCACAGCCATTTACAACAGCCATTCCAACAGTTGAAGAGGCTCTTTCTTGGAAGAAATCCACGAGAAAATATTCTTCTTGCACTACTGGCCTGGTACTGTATCTTTAGATGGTTCTTTCTCTTCAGTCAGTTGTAGAAGGCCTCTATTTTGAATTGTGGCTAGATTTCCCTGCTTTCTGAAAACAGTTGAATTTTGTGTTATTGTTTTAGTGTTGAATATTTTGTAGACACATCGAAATTTGTTTCTATCCATTTTTTCATAGATGTGATGACCAAAACCTGTATTGTTCTTCCTCATGCTATTTTGAATACTAATTCCTTTTTTCCTCACTTGTATTCTTCAATAAGTTGACCTTTTTTCATTTCCAGAACATGAAAAACCTAATCAAAACAAAAACAAAAACAGACAAAAAAAAACAATAAAGCCATTATTTGGATAGAGAATGAGACTTTAAATGCAGATGTAGATGAAATTTAGAAATGTTTTATATAGTGATATAGATATAATGCATTTCTGTAAAATACAAAGCAAGTGGTGATAAGCAGAATAAATTTAGAGCCAAAATTTGAAGTTATATCACTGCCTTTCTATAGAAGATCTACATAAGAAGAACGCAGTGCAATCTGCCTACAACTACCCCTCATCCTTGAATACACAAATGATATATGACTTTGAACTTGGTGGTCTAAGTAAAGTGTGGGTTGTAGCAGGCTCATTTTCCTGCCTCACTTCGGTTCCTGTATTGATTCGCTGTTAAAAGCTTATAACTCAGTCACTAGGTTTCTCATTATTATTTGTCAACCGTTATGATTTATATCTCCTCTGCATTTGAGAATAATTTGTGTCCTAATATTCTACGTGTTCTCAAGTGATCTTTAGTTAAGTCTTCTATGTATATCTGGTATCAGGTGCAGAACTGTCTTTCTAGCTTGATCCTGACTAGTGGAAAAGCTGGTCATAATGAAATCACCATTTAAAAGTACATACTAGGCTTGTGTTTAATTTACTATTCTATTATCTGCCATTGTTTTTAACAGTGTTGACACTTGTCCTCTCAAATGAGTAGTTACTTCCAGTATGATACAAACTAAAGTGATCATAATGCTGACCAGAGCTTAGCTTGTGTTCTTCACATTTGTGGTCACCTCCGTTTCATGAATATGCTGAGTTATGTTTTTTTCCAGTACATTGCTTAGCCATAAACATAAACTGACATTGATTTTGTCACATGAAAATTAAATCAAAAATACAATATAAAATTTTAAAAAATTCAATTTTTCTATTAGCCTACATAGAATATTTTAGTCAGCTTTTATTGCTCCTATGACTGAAAGAACTGACAAGAATAATTTTACAGGAGGAAAAGTTTATTTGGGGGTCCACAGTTTCAGAGGGCTCAATCCATAGACAGCTGACTCCATTCCTTAAGCCTTGAGGTGAGGCAGAATATCATGGAGGAAGAGTGTCGTGGAGGGTAGCAACTTACGTGATGCTCAGGAAGCAGAGAGAAACCCCCCTCACCAGATACAAAATACATAATCCAAAAGCACACCCCCAATGACCCACCTCCTCCAATCACATCCTATCAGCCTTCAGTTACCACTCAGTTAATCCCTCTCAGGGGGTGAATTCACTGATTGGGTTGATTCTCATAATCCAATCATTTCACCTCTAAGTCTTCTTGCATTGTCTCAAACATGGACTTTTGGGAGACACCTCACATTCAAACCATAACACAGTACAAAGTGTTATATATTTTCACTAAATATTTTGGTTCTTTAATGTATTTTGATGGGTATCAGCTTTCTTTCATAAAATGAGGATACAAAATGCAATATGTAAGTGGAGAATGGTGTAAGGAAACAGGATATCTTGGCTGAGGCATTTTTTAATGCACAAATACTAGCACTATGGAGTGCTAATTTTTAATGTACAAATTATAGAAAAATATACAGTGTATTTAACTGTAGCTGTTATTTTTCATTATGCCTAGAAAAAAGATAGGGCCCACATTTGCCAGTACTGCCATCTGACATGAGCAGCAGAATGAACTGTCTCTAGCTTCCAAAATTATGCTATATTCTTCCAACGTAGAAAAATTCTACATGATTAACGGTTACTGTTTTACTAACAGCATTTAGCTGGATCCACCAAAGTATGGCTTTAGGAGCTCTTGGAAGGACAAAATACTTTTTTTTTTAACATCAAAATATTCATAGTGAACTTACCTTTAAGTTTTTAAATGCAGGTTTGTCTGAATCTATTTTGAATCACATGATTTGGTAAATTGAAGTGAGAAAAAGATGTTTTCACTTTCTAGTACATTCAATTTTTCCAATCAAACAGACACTAATTACATGTATCAAAAATTTCTGCAATGGCTGAAGTAAAGTCTATAAACAAGGGCCAAAAAATTAGCTTTCAACAAACACTTGAACACTTAGTTTTATATGTCTGACAATGATAATGTTAACATTAATGTATCTCAATTTCTAAAATAAGGGAAAGAAAGCCCTCCAAATTATAAGTAACTTTCCCAACATTACCCATCAGGCAGTAGCCAAGTCAGAACCCAAACTCTCTGTCCTTCCAACTGCTGAGACCTTGCTCAGAACACATTTCTGTGGCAACTTGCTGGTAAGACTCTTAGTAAGGGACAGCTTGTCTCTTGCTTTAACTCTGAGAATTTTCAAGGAGTTTTTCAAGTGACTTCAATTTGTGAACGTTCACTCAGGAAATTCCACAGATTTTTGCCTCTGTCTTCTTTGACCTTTAAATCTTTATAAGTTCACAAAATCAGAAAATAAAACTTCCTCTTCTAATTTCTTCTTCCACATATTTTGAGGCTGTAACCACCATGGATAGTCTTTGCTATCCCGAGAATAATGCCCTATCCAGAGGTCATATCACAAGGTTCCAGAATGTTGGAGTTGAAAGCAATCTTGGAGATGATTTAATCTTACACTCTAAATTTACAAGTCAGGAATTTGGAAGCTGAGCCCCAAACTCACTTATACGTAGGTTTTGATCTAACCACAGAGCTAATTAGACTAAGAGGCATACTTAAAAGTCAGGTCTCCTAGCCCCTTACCTTAGTGTTTTCATTCCTGATATTATGGGTAAAGTTACAAGAGTTATTTTGCATTCTCTTTAAATTTCTGTACAAGTTTGAAGATATCTGCTCAAATTAATTAAGTTATAACACTCCTTAAAATAATGAGCCAAATTTAACTTTTCCTATCTTTGGAATTTATGTGGGAGCTCTGAATTGGGTTATTTGTGTTTTTGTGCTTCTCAGTTTAGGTAGTCCGATTTTTATAAAAGTCTTATTGTTTCTACCAGGCCAAAAATCGACTTGAGGTGATTTGAGTATCATCATACAAGCAATGTTTTCTTCTTTCAATTGATGTTTTATTTTTACCACTTGAATTATTATTCTCATTGTCTTGATATGTCCAAATAGTTGAAAAATACATTGAACTGGTAGGATAAAAGAGTTTTCTGATACCAAAAAAAAAAAAAGAAAAAAAGAAAAGAAACCCCAAATCACTCTATCTCTGTAGAAGCTAATTCGGGATTGTGAAAGATTACTTTATGCCTGTACACATTCACCTCCCAATACTTTTATTGTTTAGTGGAGAATAAATTTTTATTCATTTTTTTCGACAGACACCAAATTGCATTTGAAAAAAACAAACATTCTCACTGCAGAAAATTGAAAATTGCTAATTTCTCACTTACATAGATTTCTTTGAACATCTGATACTTTTTTTTTTATTCCTTCCATGAGCAATAACATTGTAAATTGAGCTGTTAAACTGATTCATGCTTAGACCAGCAAAACAGGGCCGTAAGTGGCTCTGAATCTTTCATAAATGCTGCAGAAAAGATTTCAGTCTGTGCTTGCCCCTTACCCCTGCTATTTTGTGTCATAATGCATCATTACATACTGATGTTTGCTCTTGTGCAAGTCAGCAAAAAAAAGGGATTACATAGTGTATGTTGGCTCTTTCCTTGAATTAACCGTGTCACTTTTGATTTGTTATGTTGTTGGACCAAGTTTCAGAACTTCTTAACATTGGCAGCTGTGGCACCAATGTATGTAATCATCCCTAGAGGTTTTCTTTTTCTTTTTTGTTTTATCTTCACCCTTAATATTTTAAACATTTATCTTCTGATAAAATCAATTTGAAGAATAAGTAAATTTGTGCTCAAAAGGGAAAGTAACTAATGATATGCAGTCAAAAGAGTGTATTTTGTGTAGTCACTTCCTCATGAAAGTTCAGTAGGCAATAGAATTATTTTGGTGACTCAGTAATAAAACAAAAAAAAATTAAATTGAGTATGAAATGGCCTCAGGTAGAATACAGTCTAATGATTCTTTCTATTCTCAAGTTTTTTTCTCTAGCAGCTACCACCAGTGATCTGTCTACATTTTGCCTGGATTGTGTCATTGATGAATATTACCATCATACTATTAGCATAATAATACTACCATCATGGATCATTCTGACCATCAAACTATTTCCCATAATTGTTCAAGTAGTCTTCATGAAGTTTTATCCATTGGTCAAAATAAGTCATCTGAGAATACTAAATGAAGCAGTAATCTACTTAGTAAACATTTTTCCTAATATTCTCAAGGTAGGTAGCTTGTTATTTTATTAGACTCCATTTCTCAAGAAAAACCCAATATGATTCTTCTATTTAAACAGATTCACTTTGTGAGTATTTATACAGTTGCAACTCTGTTCTGGGTTCTAGGATTAGTCCTGGATTCTACAAGGGGAATAAGGTATAGTAGGAAGAAAAAGTAAATAAAAATTTAAAGAGGATTTAAAAAGGATAAGAGTAGGATGTACTATTTAAGAGAATAGTTACTTGTAAAATCAGAAAAATCTGTATTAAAATTCAAGTTCTAATACCTGCTTCCAGAATGATCTGGAACAAGCGTGAGTGAGTTAAAAGGGATAATGTATGTAAAGTGCTTAGTGTAGCTGAACCCAGTAAAGACTGGTGATCATTTGAGAGGTTGATGAGAAAACTGTTAGAAAATTCATAAACTGAACAAGGGAGTGGAACAACGTGACAATGCCCATAGAGACAAGTCAGAGTTAAGTGCGTTTTAGGTTCCCTGACATAATATACATACACTGAAATGAAATCTTTAAATGTATCAGCTGATAATATGAAAAAAACTAAGAAATGGTTCTTCTATTGAATATAGTATAAAAATATCTTTATCATTTCTTGGGATAAAATTTAGAAATCTACAGGAAAAATATAACATTAAAATGTCTGAAAATAAGAGTCTGGATTCATAAATTATTTGTAAAAATGAAATGAGAAAAATTTCATGAAAGGAGAGATAATATTTAGATGGCTACCAGACATGTCAAATACTACATTTTCTAGAAAATGGGATCAGGTCATTTAAGGCTGTATTTATGTCAACTCAGAATTGCTGATATAAAGACTAAAATTAATTTTGTAGTCATGTTATAGCTTTTTAAAAAGAAAAAAAATCATTTTTGAGATTAAACAACAGATGGAGAAGTTAAGGACGTAGCTAAATGGTAAAGTGTGAGCGTAGCATGCACAAGGCCCTGGGTGGGATTCCTAGCACCAGGGAAGAAAAATACAAATGGATGTCTATTTTCCTCATTGACTGATGTATTTTGTAGGAGCCAAACACACACACACACACACACACACACACACACACACACACACACATTTAGATTTGACATAATCTCTACTATGCTTATAGAAAGTAAGTGATAAGTAAACGGAAAAGATAACCTCTTGAGGTCAATCTAAAATCTAATAATTTAATATGTAAATGTCAGATAATAATGAATAAAGAAGTCCTCTTTCTTGCTATCACTCTTGTTCTCTCACTTTCTAACTTAATTTATTTCCTTCACGTGAAGTTGAAATAGGCTTTCGTCTAATTGAAGATGTTATAGATAATCAGTCACATGGAGCAGGGAAGAGGTGGCTGCTGTGCCTTCTCCCAGTTCGCTGAAATTATTAGCACAGGACGGTGACACGGCCTTTCTGTCTTGCCTGTGGAGGAGGTTTGCTAGTAGGAAATTACAAGTGAAGATAAAACACAGAAATGTCAAATCATTTATGTCCCTAAAAGCTGAACTAATTTCAACTTACACATCAAGACAAAGGAAGGCATGGAAATCTTTACAGATTTGCCTTTTTTCTCTCAGTAGTATTCATGGTACTATTGCATTTATAAGATGTTAAATCACACAGTTTTAAAAAAATCAGATTGAAATGGGAAACTATTTTCTAACATATTTGAATCTACTTTCAGGACTAATGTAGACACTCCCCAGAACCTTTGTGTATCCATTCAGCTATTAATGAAAGTTGACATGTCATCATTCAGGTTGGTTCATTGCTCTGGTGCTGATTGTGCCAGCTACCCAGGGGAAATATGAAGGAAATCATTGATTCAGAGTAGTTTTGCTGAATAACCTTTTGCTGCCCTTCCCAAAATTATGACTCAATGTAAATAATGAAGTACTGATTATGCATCATAAAATAAGAAAAAAAGAAATTATTTTAATTTTGCCAACAAAGACTTCAGAGATACATAATAATTATAATGTGGTAGGTAAATGAAGAGATTGTTAAATGAATAGTACTGAAGTATTATAAGCTACAGGACAAAAATATACTGGGGTGGTGGATCAGAAACTCAAGGAAATTCAATGGACCTGCATAGCTATTGGGATACTTCACTAGGATATGTTTTACACTTCAAAGAAATAAATAAGCAGTTCATTCAATAATTTTGCCTGACCAAATAAAATTAGTTAACATATGTCAAATAGAGTCACTAAGTAAATATGCTGTATTGTTCTATCATCAATATCTTTAAATTGGGAAGTTTATATTCCAGAAGTCACTTTCTTATATGAATCTACCTTAGAATGGATGAATACTTAGGAGGTAGGCATGAAGAGATAAATGTGGATTTAAGATGAAAATATTATTTTGAGAAGATGCAAAGAATGGTGCAAAGAACTTCCAATTTCCCTACTTTTGCCTGCTCTACATCCAACTCAGCTTCCCAAACTACTTGCTTCAGCAGCAACCTCAAGTCAACCCCAGAGATTTTGTTGGAAATTCAGAAAAATAGACAGCCACAAAGAGTAAAACCAACACCATTCCACAGACTTCTGCATCAGTTCATCTTGTAGTATTACTCTAAAAGCTAGAAGGGGCTAGCCTCAATATTTCCAGGAAAATTCTGAACATTTCTATTTCTCGAATCCTCTTTGTGGGTATTTACTTCCCTGGATCATACCACAGTTGTGTAACATCCAATTCCATTAATAAATTGGTTGTGCCATAATTTTTATATTCGTTCTCCTTTCCTGAATTTTATCTAGGCACAGATGGCACAATGCTCTCTCCATTCATGCTTTTCTGAAATATGATTTTCTATTGCTCCATCAAGAAGAGGAGACTCCTGGATTCCCTGAATTGGGATCAGGGACTATGGTCTATGGGTAATTCAACTAACAGACTGTGACAAAATAGTGGTGCCATTATTACACCCAACACTTAATTAACCTGATATTTTCTGCTTTTTCTCTCTTAGAATACATGTTCTAGGGAAGCTAGAGGTCATGGGGTAATCCTACCACTCTAAGCATTCCAAGCTGTGCAGAAGGCCACACTAAACAAAGGATGAAGCGATGTTGACAGCAAGGGGTGATCAGCCATCTTCTTGTGCTCTTGTGCAAGGCCCCAGGCATTTCAATTTATCCAGCCTATTCTCCAGGTAAACTATTTTTGATTCAACTGCTATTAATAGAAACTGCTTAAGATATTCAGAGCAAAACTTGGTATCTGGGCTCAGTCTATAAAACGACCAAGGAGAAAAAATTTCATATAGTTTTAAAGTATCCAGTTTTAAGGTAACATGTGAACACATTATTAAATAATAAGAAAAATCAGTTATGAGCACTCTAACTTTCCTTTTTCCCAGATGTCACCATTATAGTTCATATTGTAAGGGATTCAGTAGTTGCTAAGTGCTGTAGAAGAAGTCATTCACAGTTCAAGAAATTGTTAAACTTTTAATAATTCCGTTTTTAGTTTATTTTTGTAAAATGAGACCATTGTATGCAAAAAGTTTACAAATGTTGCCCAGACTGAGTAATAATCAAACAAGATAAATGATTTTTAAAAATAAAAATGAGTACCATTGTTTCCTATTTACACGAAAAAGATATTTTGTCAGAGAATATGCACCATGCATGTAAATCTTATAATAAATCCATTTATATCATTACCTTTTATATTATCAACTAACACCCAAAAATGTGTTGGTTTTTATTTCCCCTCCTCATGCATCTTTTTTTTTTTTAAATTCATTTCTATTGTACAAATGGAATACATCTTGTTTCTCTCTTCGTAAATGAAGTAGAGGCATACCATTTGTGTAATCATACATTTACCTAGGGTAATAGTTTTTGATTCATTCTGCTATTTTTTCAATCCCTCCCCACCCCTCTTATCCCTCTATAGAGTCCCTCCTTCCTCCATTCTTACTCCCTTCCCATCCCCTGTATGTGTCATCATCTGCTTATCAGTAAGATCATTTGTCCTTTGTTTTTTTGAGATTGGCTTATCTCACTTAGCATGATATTCTCAAACTGCATCCATTTGCCTGCATAGCCATAATTTTATTATTCTTTATGACTGAGTAATATTCCATTGTATATATATCCCACAGTTTCTTTATCCATTCATCAACTGAGGGGCATCTAGGTTGGTTTCACAATCTGGCTGCAGAGAATTGAGCAGCTATGAACATTGTTGTGGCTGTATCTCTGTAGTATGCTGATTTTAAGTCCTCTGGGTATAGGCTGAGGAGTGAGATAGCTGGGTCAAATGGTGGTTCCATTCCAAATTTTCTAAGGAATCTCCATACTGTTTTCCAGAGTGGCTGCACTAATTTGCAACCCCAGCAATGTATGAGTGTACCTTTTCCCCCACATCCTCTCCAACACCTGTTGTTGCTTGTATTCTTGATAATCACCATTCTAATTGGGGTAAGATGGAATCTCAGGGTAGTTTTGATTTGCATTTCTCTTATTACTAAAGATGGTGAACATTTTTTCATATGTTTGTTGATTGCTTGCAGATCTTCTGTGAAGTATCTGTTCATTTCCTTTGCACATTTGTTGATTGGATTATTTGTATTCTTGGTGTAGAGTTTTTTGAGTTCTTTATAAATTCTGGAAATTAGTGCTCTATCTGAAGTATGAGTGGCAAAGATTTTCTCTCACTCTGTAGGCTCTCTCTTCACATTGCTGATCATTTCCTTTGCTGAGAGAAAGCTATTTAGTTTGAATCTGTCCCAGTTATTGATTCTTGCTTTTATTTCTTGTGCTATGGGAGTCCAGTTAAGTAAGTCTGATCCTAAGCCAACAGTTGAAGATTTGGACCTACTTTTTCTTCTATAGGATGCAGGGTCTCTGGTCTGATTTCAAGGTCCTTGATCCATTGTGAATTGATTTTTGTGCAGGGTGAAAGATAGGGGCTTAAGTTCATTCTGCTACATATGAATTTCCAGTTTTGCCAGCACCATTTGTTGAAGAGGCTATCTTTTCTCCATTGCATTTTTTGACACCTTTGTCTAGTATGAGAAAATTGTATTTATTTGGGTTTGTGTCTGTGTCCTCTATTCTGTACCATTGATCTACCTGTCTATTTTGGTGCCAATACCATGCTGTTTTTGTTACTATTGCTTTGTAATATAGTTGAAGGTCTGCTGTTGCAATACCCCCTGCTTTGCTCTTCTTGCTAAGGATTGCTTTAGCTATTCTGGGTTTCTTATTCTTTCAGATGAATTTCATGATTGCTTGCTCTATTTCTGTGAGGTATGTCATTGGGATTTTAATTGGAATTTCATTGAATCTTTTTAGCACTTTTGGTAGTATGGCCATTTTGACAATATTAATTCTGCCTATCCAAGAACATGGGAGATCTTTCCATCTTCTAAGGTTTTCTTTAATTTCTTTCGTTAGTGTTCTGTAGTTCTCATTGTAGAGGTCTTTCACCTCTTTTGTGAGATTGATTCCCAAGTATTTTATCTTGACAGCTAGGAGAGGTTAGAAGAATGTGTAGATCAGAGACTTCAGTAACAGCAGTTTGGCTTTTTAGCAATCATTTGAAAGGTATTTAAGATTCATTCTTGATGAATTCGTCATATTTCATTGGTACTATAGGGAAGAAAGGAGCCTCAGTGAAGTAATTATTGCTTAGAACTTAACTTTGATGGTGTGGCTTCTTGCTTTAATAAGAAAAAAATGATAATTTTCTTCTTTACCACTGATCAGGGATTTTGTTTTTGTTTTTCTGTTTGTTTACAATATTTAATCTCTCTGAGATTGTGTGCCATGGGACATATAGTAGGATCTATAAGATTTACATATAGGGCTCCTTTCCTGTTTGTGCCTGGAAAATTCTCAGAACTAGTATTATTTGTATTAAAAATTCTACAACACTCTGCCCTTCTTCTTTCTCTTCTGTGGAAGAAAAGCACACCAACATCTGTGTTCTTGATCTTTCTTCATATCATCATTCAGGATTCTGATCTACTAATTGAATATTGTACATTATTATGTCTGTTGCAATCTGAGTATTGACATTTGCTATATCCTGTTTTCCTTTACTTTGACACCTTGTCCTGCCTTTCTCTATACGATAATATCTAAGATGAGTTGAACAATCATTTTGTGTGTTGAATTATCATAATATATTTAATTTTGAGGTTGTTTAATAACAACCCATGATGTAAGTCTTAATATGCACATTTTCACTGTGGGACGGAGTGACTATCCTGATGCAAGCCATAAAACTGGTAACGAGTTCTCCGAGCAAAGAAAACTATTAACCAAATAGTATCTTATTGCTAAAAATAGGCTTTAACAATTTTAATGAAAGAGATTAATATTTTGGCATGCCATTGTTTCTAAAAAATGTGTTCCTTGATCAACTCTCTCAAATTTTTCTTAGATACATCCTGAGATTCAGATTCTTGGGTCCCATCCCAGATATAAGAGTGACAAACTTGAAAAGGAATTTTAAACTTTTAACACTATTTGCCAGTGATTCTTTGTGTGGTGAAGTTTAGAATCTTTGTTTTAAGAATTTAATAAACAGAATGTTTCTGATTATTTAATGCTGGTCTGTATCGGTTCTTTAAGTTTAGAAAGGCTGAGGTGAAGGAAACAAATGTAATAGTTAGGGTTTAGATTTATGTTGCCAACATTATCCTGCTTGATCTCCGGCTCATGCTGCCTGTGATGCTGATTTGCTTTCTGCTTTCACACTCTCTCCAGTTTTCTACAATCACCGATGTTCTAAGGTGAATTTAAGTCATGTACTTCCCTTCTCATTATTGCCTACTATTTCATAATATTTTTTATTACCAGAATAGTTATGGGCTAAGTTATAAATCCTCCTCCAAAGTCCTATGTTGAAGTCATGACTTCCAATACCTCAGACTGTGGCTATATTTGTTCAGGCTCTTTGAGGAGATAATTATGATAAAATAAAGCCATGTGGGTGGGCCCCAATACAGTAAGACTGGCATCCTTACTAGAAGAGATTAAGACACAGACAACAGACTGAGGAAAGACTGTCTGAGGACAAAAAGGTGGACATCCACAAACTCAAGAAAGAGTCCTGTGAAAAACCAAATCTGACAAAAACTTTGATCTTGGAGTTAAAGCCACCAGAAGTGTGAGAAAATATTTTTCTTATTTAAGCCACCCTTTCTGTGGTATTATCATTGCCTTAGCATACTAATACAAGAATGGTTAGAGAATGAACAATTTCATTAATTGACATAATGCTTGATTAATTTAATTAATGCTTCAAAATCACAGAACATAATGATCTAATAATTTACAAATAATAAATAACAAGATTTGAAGCAATTCTGAAGTAAAAGTAGGCAATCACTTGGATTTGAAATTAAAATTGAACTTCATTAATAGTATTATCCAAAGAAAATTTCATCATTGTTAATATAATGATTGTACTTGAAGTATTATAAAATAAAAGAGTACAGAATGATTGTAGGATAAGGCAGAGAATCCAGGGTAAATAGTTGTAACTATAAGAGATTATAATTTTTTGTGAACTAAAACATCTTAACTCTATTAATTTGCCTTATTCAACACATGTTATTGGTGAATTATGATTATATATATAATAATGGTATTTGTTATACCATATTCATACATTCACATAATTGGATCAGTGTCAATCCATATTGCCTTCCCTTCCCATTCCTTTCTCTCTTCCCCTGATAAACTGGCTCTATTTTACTGATGTTCCCTCTATTATTATTATTATTAATTCAATTAATGCATTATAATTATATATATTAGGGGGATTCATTGTGGTAGATTCATACTTGAATGTTGCAAGATTTTGTAGATTTCATTCCCTAGTACTTACCCATGCTTCCCTCTCTCCCATCCTCATGATTCCTTTCCTCTCCTCTGTTGGTCCCTCCATCAGTTATCTTGAGATCTCCTTTGTTATTCATTTATGTTAGCTTCCAAATAGGAGAGAAAACCCTTGACTTTCTGAGTCTGGTTTATTTCTCTTAGTATAAGTTTTCCAGTCCCATCTATTTACCAGCAAAAGATACCACTTTATTCTTCTCCATGATGATGGAAAATTCACTTGTGTTTATATATATGCCACATTTTCTTCATGTATTTATCTGTCAATAGACACCTAGGATGGTTCCATAAGTAGGCTATTGTGAATTGCACTGCCAAAAACACTGGTAGGCATATATCGCTATAGTCAGCTGAATTTAGTTCTTTTGGATAAATAAGGAGGAGTGGGATAGCTGAATCACATGATTCCATTCCTAATTGTTTGAGGAATGTTCATACTGCTTTCCAGTCTGGTTGTATTAGTATGTAGTCCCACCAAGAATGGATAAGTGTACCTTTTTCCCCACACCCTCAACAACATTTATTGCCATTTGCATTCTTGATGATTCTCATTCTAACTGGAGTAATATGACATCTTAATATAGTTTTAATTTGCATTTCTCTGGTAAGAATGTTGAATTTTTTTTTCATATATTTGTTGGCCATTTGTATTTCTCATTTTTTGAGAAGAGTCTGTTTAAATCATTTGTTCACTTAGTGATTGGATTACTTGGTTATTTATTTATTTATTTTATACTGCTAAGTTTTTTAATTCTTCTTATATTCTAAATATTAATCTCCTGTGTGTGAAATAGCTGGCAAATATTTTGTCCCATTCTGTAGGCTCTCTCTTCACATTCTTAGTGGTTTATTTTGCTGTGCAGAAACTTTTTAACTTAATACCATCCCAATTATTGATTCTCTGTTTTATTTCTTCAGTTTAAGAATTCTACTAAGGAAGTTGGTGCCTGAGCCAATATATTAGTGGACTGACTCTATTTTTTTTTTCTAGCCTTTGCAATATTTCTGGCCTGAACCCTAGCCTTTGATCCATTTTGAATTGATTTTCCTATAGGTTGAGAGGTAGGGATTTAGTTTCATTCTTCCACATATGGATATTTAGTTTTTTGAGCATCATTTGCTAAAAAGGCTATTTTTATCCAATTTATGTTTTGGCTGTATCGTAAAGAATCACATGACTGTATTTAAGTGGTTTTGTCCCTATATCTTCTATACTATTCAATTGGTCTTCACATCTGTTTTGGTGCCAACACCATACTGGTTTTATTCCGAAGCTCCATAGTATAAATTGAGATTGGACATTTTTATGTATTCAGCATCACTCTTATTGTTCAAGTTTACTTTGACAATTCTCAGTCTTTGTTCTTCCATATGAATTTTAGGATTTTTTTCTACCTCCATGAAGAATATCATTATTATTTTGTTGGGGATAACATTGAATCTGTATAACTCTTTTGGTAGAATAGCCATTTTGGTAATATTAACTCTACCTAAATCTCAGGGTTTTTGTTTTGTTTTGTTTTGGTTTTAGTTTTTGAGTTTGCTGTGAAAAAATTGTGTTTTGTTTTTTTTTTTTTTTTTCTCCCTGATTTCATCTCAGAAGATTCATTATTGGAGTATAGACAATTTAATTGTTATTGAGTGTTGATCTGGAATCCTGCTACCATGTTGAATTTTTTTTTATCAGTTCTAAAAGTCTTCTGATGGAGTTGTTCTGTGTCTTCTCAGTATAGAATCATGTCATAAATAAATACAGATAGTTTAACTCTTATTTTCCTATTTGTATCCCTAATTTCCCTCTCTTGCCTGACTGCCTTTGCTAGAGTTTCAAGTGCTATACTGAACAGGAGTGGTTAGAGTAGACATCTTTGCCTTCTTCCTGAAAATGTTTTCAGTTTTTCTCTATTCAGTATGATTCAACAGATAATATTTGAACCCTATTCTCTTCCACCCTTCTAGACGTGGAATTTGCATCCATGTTAGAGCTAAGATACATGGCTATTATACGTGGAGCATACTTATTAGTGGAAATGTATCAAAAAATTAGTAGATAAACAAAATAATATCAGTTACTGAAATTGCTTTGAAATGTTAGGTTATATGGCACATAAGTAAGAAGTGTATTTTGAAAGCAGATTATCTAAATTTTAGAAAAAACAAATGAATAAATTCTAATATCATCATTGTTCTTCTGTATTACAAACACATCATCAAATGTGGCAATAATGTCTTTGCAACTTGCATTTGCTTTACCAGCAGAAGTCTGTGGGTTGGGTTTATTTCTTCCAACTAATGTAAATATGTTCATTTGTAAAATAGTCAATATTTACTATTAAAATGCTGCATCATATAGAATATAATATAATGTCATCAACCTTGTGGTACAAATTGTATATACTGAGAATTAGGTAATTTCAAATATTCTACATGGTGCAGACATTGATAATTATGGGAGGCTTAAGAAAACAGAATTAAGAAAGGAAATGTCTTTTTTTAAGCTTGCATATTAGTTTTTGATCTTGATTTATTCCCATTACTTTTGTTAAAATAAATGAGAGCTGAGGCATTAAGAACATTTGATTTCTTGAAGTTGAAAATGTCCCCCAAAATATTTTGTTGCCCTTTAACAAAAACCTCTGTGTTCTGTATCTTTTAAGAAACAGAATTTTTAAAAACTAAATGAAGTGTATTATAGAGTCACATAAATGCACTACAAAGAATTGGGTTTGAAAAAATTAAAACTTTTATATTGAATGATTGCTTAGTATATCAAAAGTTTAATGATTTAGGCAAAAATAGGCATCTAATTACTCTTAGAATCATGTTTACCTTTAAACTTAGGCA
This sequence comes from Sciurus vulgaris, assembly GCF_902686455.1. Classification (NCBI taxonomy): domain Eukaryota; kingdom Metazoa; phylum Chordata; class Mammalia; order Rodentia; family Sciuridae; genus Sciurus; species Sciurus vulgaris. The sequence continues at coordinate 120,022,570 of NC_136469.1, read as the reverse complement.
AAATGCCATAGTCATTAAAATTTAAATAAAATATACACTTTCATGTTCCAAGAAAACAACATTTCACATCATCTTCAAATCTCTTCAGTTTTCAAAAGTAGTATGTTTTGTCCTTCAGGTAAAAATTTGATTGAGTATTGTCATTTAATATTTTTTTTTTCATTTATATGCCTGCTTCTGGTATGAAAAATGTAAAAATAAAAGATAAAATAAAAACTCAATATGCTTTACTAATTAAGGTTGTACATGCATACTTATTTCTTAAAAGAAGTGATAAAGTTTTCTGCCTTAGGTAGAAAATAATCTAACTTAAATTAATACTAATTACTGTACTGCTGTACCCCTGCCTGATACCCCAAACATTTTCTATATCTACCTCAAAGTTTCAATATAACAAAGAACTATGCTAGGCATTATATATTTATTCTCTTTTAATCTATTTAAACATCATTAATAGCTATTTCATTTTACCAAATTATCTTGGCGGATGTACCTTTTATAGTTTATCTGTGATGATTTAAATATTTTTCAGAAGAAAGTGGTAGAAAGTAGAATTTATATAGAAAGGTTTTGTTTGGAACTCTGTTTAAAATATAAGAATCCATATTAAAGAAAAAGGTAGGCTTAAGTTTTTTATTTCTTATCTCAATTACTTTGTTGCTAATATCGGACTTAATTCATTTGAATTTTATAAAGGCTTATAAAGGTCTGTGTTTTAAAGGAGAAATCATATTATGTATTTCTGAATTAAAATTATCCATACTAGTGGAGTTCATTGTGAACATATATGCTCATAACACAATTTTCTCCATTTCATTTCCTACTGCTTCCCTTTTCGTTCCCCATTCCACCCACTGATCCCTTTCCTCTAGTATATTACTTTACCTTCTATTTATTTATCATTAATTGGTGCATGGTATTTTTACATGAAAGTGGAATTGATTGAGACATATTCTTACGTAGACTTACCATAATTTGGTCTGTTTTATTCAACACTTCCTCTTGTTCCCCTCCCTTCTTTTCTCCCTCAATCGCCTTCCTCCACTCTGCTGTTCTTCCTTTTATTTTTATGAGACCAATTTTATTCCTTGTTTCTCCTAGCTTCCACATAAGAGAGGAAATATTCATGTTTTTTATGAATATCATTATCAAAAGTTATATTTTTAACATTTGACATATTCTAAACCAGTTGAGGATGCTAATGAGAAATGGATTGATTGCAGGATCTTTCTCTCCATCTGTCTATATTCTATTTAACTTTTGATCTATTAATTAATTAACACATTATATTTTCTTTACAGAACAAATTAATGATTTTTGAAAGAAGACTTTATTTGCAGACTTTCACAATGAACTAGACCGTATAATTTTTCATTCATATTTTTTCCATCTCTCTGTCAAGGGAAAATGGATATTGACTTGACAAGACATGCACTTTAGGGATCAAGACATAACTAAGCTGGATTATATGTCTCTAGAGTGTTTTGATTATACAATTTGATTATCTTTCAACTTGAATCTCCCTATCCACGTTATCTAAATTAATCTTCCCTGAAGGGCAGCTCATTTGGCTTTAATCCTACTGTTTGTATGGCCAAAACTATTTACTCAGTGTTTCAAGTTTCAAGTTAATAGTGATATTTTGAAAAATCTTAGAACTCCATTATTTTTCTACAGCTAAGAGTCACCATATGAAGTCAACTCATTTTGAAACTGATTAATGGAAAGGCTTTCACTAATTAATACTTTCAGCAGTGAATAACCCTGTTATATCCTGAATATGCTTGGACCATGTTTAAGCTTTAGAATTAACAATTCTTTCAACTGTTATTTGTTGAGCAAAAACTACAATTCATGATTGTGATTTTAGACTTTGTAAAGTATTTTAATTAGATCATGGTAAACTTGTCTAACTTAAATTTCAGGAATCTCTGACCTGTCTCCTTTTTTTCTGGGTCATCTGTTGAACAATGTCTTGATGTATAAAAATTTGACCAATATTCCACTATCCCTTTCCCAAATTGTGTAAACACATTATTTAAATGTGAATTGCAGGAATATCACATCCTCTGAGTTAAAGAACTAATATCCTTTTTGTGCAACTACCTCAACATCATAGATAGAAGGCCAAGATCTTCAAGTACAATTCACTCTTCAATCTCTATTTTATGAGAGGAAGTTAATAGATGTAATCTACTGTGTTAGAGTTTGAGATCTAAAAAACAGGCTCTTGTCCTGTGCCCTGAGAACCTTGGTCTAATTCACACATAATTATCACTCTATGTTTGTTTTATTGAGGTATGAAATTAGCCGTCAAGGAAGTCAGAGCTATGAATGACTGAAAAAGAATCTACAAGTGTCAGAAATGCTGAGGGCACTGTGATATGTCTAGAAGTAAAGTTAGGAATAAAGAAAATGGTTTTAAACCTTTACTCTAAATTGGTTTGGAGAACTGAAACTCTTTTTAGTGTTGGCATACTCTGTAGCATGCACATGGATCAATTTTCATTTAATAATTTATTAATGATTGTTTACTAATGTCAAATTTAATCTTCTCTTCCCGCTTCCCCCTTCATTCCTTCTTTGAATGCCTAGGGATTATCTTTACATGTAACTTGTGAAGTAACATTATACTATAGCTAAGTCCTTCAGTATAAATCAACTCTAACTCATTTTAAAAGTTGGCATGTAATAAATCATAAAGTAAAATAAAATTGTGTAAAACTATATTGCATGGTTATTAAAAGTCTAAAATCTCAGCATAATGATTGTATAGCATCAATAAGAGTAACATTTTATTCTTTATTTTCCAGACTACAAGTAGGTGAAAGAACTCATTTGTCAACACACACACACACACACACACACACACACACACACACACATACACACACATACAACCTTTAGGAGATTTTTTATTTATTTGTCAAAAATGAAGTCTGTGTGACTTATGTGTGATGAATGTGTGTGTTTCTGCATGTCTGTGTGAGAGAGGCATGTAGAGATAGAGTCCTTGTAAATGATTGTTAGGATTAAAGACTACTGGATTATGTCAAAGAGAAATATAAATTTAGATAGACACAGAGCTTGGTGAAAAGTAAATAAAGAAGAAGAAAAAGAGAGAGAAGTCTGAAACTGTGGTCTTTTTATTTTTATTATAGTCCCCTCTATTTTTAGAGCAGTTTTAAGTTTATAAGCTTATTAAAGTGGTATGCTAATAATAAGTGTTAAAGTCAGGTAGTGTCAGTCTTTCAATTTTGTTCTTCTTTCATCTTGTGCTGGTGATTCTGCACCTTTTGCATCTTCATATAAACTCTAGAACTATTGATATCCATTAAATAACTTGTGCAGATTTGCAGTGAGATTGCATGGAATCTATAAATCAAGTTGGGGAGAACTAACATCCTGAAAATATTGAGTCTTTCTAGCTAAGAACATGAAATATCTATTCAGTATTTAGTTTTTAAATTTAATTTGTCAGGTCTTTGTAGTATTTCTCATATTGATCTCATGTATATTGTTATATTTTTACCTTAATATTAATTTGGGGGTGTGTACAAATATAAACAGTATTGTATTTTAATGATAGATTGTATTTAGTCACTGCTGGTATTTAAAAAGCGATTGACTTTTGTAAAACTAACTTTGAAAACTGTAAGCTTTTTATAATAATTTAACACTACAAAGACCTTTTTGTTTTTGATTATTTCAAATTTTTGAAATAAAAAGTGATTTATTTTTTCCATAAATCCTTTATTCATTTTCTTGTCTTATTACATTTTTTAAGACTTCCATTTGATGATTGGATTATTTGTATTCTTGGTGTAGTGTTTTTTGAGTTCAATATATATTCTGGAAATTAGTGCTCTATCTGAAGTATGAGTGGCAAAGATTTTCTCCCACTCTGTAGGTTCTCTCTTCACATTGCTGATAGTTTCCTTTGCTGAGAGAAAGCTTTTTATTTGAATCAATCCCAGTTGTTGATTCTTGCTTTTATTTCTTGTGCTACGAAAGTCCTGTTAAGGAAGTCTGATCCTAAGCCAACAGTTGAAGATTTGGACCTACTTTTTCTTCTATAAGATTCAGGGTCTCTGGTCTGATTCCAAGGTCCTTGATCCATTTTGAGTTGAGTTTTGTGCAGGGTGAGAGATAGGGGTTTAATTTCATTCTGCTGCATATGGATTTCCAGTTTTCCCAGCACCATTTGTTGAAGAGGCTATCTTTTCTCCATTGCATACTTATGGCACCTTTGTCTAGTATGAGAAAATTGTATTTCTTTGGGTTTGTGTCCGTGTCCTCTATTCTGTACCATTGATCTACCTGTCTATTTTGGTACCAATACCATGCCGTTTTTGTTACTATTGCTTTGTAATATAGTTGAAGATCTGGTATTGCGATATCCCCTGCTTTGCTCTTCCTGCTAAGGATTGCTTTAGCTATTCTGCGTTTCTTATTCTTTCAGATGAATTTCATGATTGCTTGCTCTATTTCTGTAAGGAATGTCATTGGGATTTTAATTGGAATTGCATTGAATCTGTATAGCACTTTTGGTAGTATGGCCATTTTGCCAATATTAATTCTGCCTATCCAAGAACATGGGAGATCTTTCCATCTTCTAAGGTTTCCTTTAATTTCTTTCTTTAGTGTTCTGTAGTTCTCATTATAGAGGTCTTTCACCTCTTTTGTGAGAATGACACCAAGAATACAAATAATCCAATCAACTAATGGGCTAAGGAAATGAACAGACACTTCACAGAAGAAGATCTACAAGCAATCCACAGATATATGAAAAAATGTTCAACATCTTTAGTAATAAGAGAAATGTAAATCAAAACTACACTAAGATTCCATCTCACCTCAATTAGAATGGCAATTATCAAGAACACAAGCAACGATAGGTGTTGGCGAGGATGTGGGGAAAAAGGTACACTCATCCATTGCTGGTGGGGTTGCAAATTAGTGCAGCCACTCTGGAAAGCAGTATGGAGATTCCTCAGAAAGCTTGGAATGGAGCCACCATTTGACCCAGCTCTCCCACTCCTCGGCCTATACCCAAAGGACTTAGAATCAGCATACTACACTGATGCAGTCACATCAATGTTCGTTGCTGCTCAATTCACAATAGCCAGGTTGTGGAACCAACCTAAATGTGATGAATGGATAAAGAAACTGTGATATATATATATATATATATATATATATATATATATATATACACACACACACACACACACACACAACAGAATATTACTCAGCCATAGAGAATGATAAAATTATGACATTTGCAGGCAAATGGATGAAATTGGAGAATATCATGCTAAGTGAGATAAGCCAATCTCAAAAAACCAAAGGAGGAATGATCTCACTGATAAGCAGATGATGACACATAATGGGGGGTGGGAGAGGGCATGAATGGAGGAAAGAAGGACTGTATAAAGGGAAAAGAGGGGTGGGAGGGGTGGGGGAAGGGAAAAAGTAACAGAATGATTCAAACAACATTACCCTATGTAAATTTATGATTACACAAATGGTATGTCTTTACTGCATGTACAAACAGAGAAACAACATGTATCCCATTTGTTTACAGTAAAAAAAAAAAAAAGAAAATCTTCCAGAGTAATATTGAAAAAGAGCAACAAGGAGGGTCATCATTGATTTTTTCCTGACTTCAATGGGATAAATTTCAGTCTCTCACTAGTAAGTGTAGTTCTAGATATAGGACATTTTGTGTGTGTGTGTGTGTGTGTGTGTGTGTGTGTGTGTGTGCATATCTTCTCTATTAAATTGAGGGAGGTTCCTTTTATTTGTTAGTACTTTTTAAGTAGTCAGTAAATATATTTTCAGCTCACTCATGTCAGTAAGCACTGTATTTGTTACAGATAGAATAGTAAGGCAAGAGATATTTTGATGTGTTTTTGTAGAGGAGGCAAATATTAGGGTAATGGGTTACATATGTTCATATGATAATGGGTTACGTAGGTTATGTTCAATGAAAATGATACATAAATAGGAGAAGTATGTGGTACCTTAGCAACTAATGGCATATGACTAATTTTGAAGATTTTATGAGACATAGATCTCCATGGACTTTGGTTCATGGACTTATCTGAGGAACGAACAAAAAATATTATTGAAATCCAATATTATTGGAAAGAATACAACAGTACTGGGAAGAATATACCAGTAGATCAAGGGGCCCACTTAAGATTACCCAAGATTTGTAGTCAGTGAACTCAAAGTCCAGGAAAACTGATGACATAATCAGTCATAGTCTAAGTCTAACGGCCTGAAAACCAGGAAAATCTGAGTTATGATAAGTTTCAGAATGATGGATTCAAAACCCAAGAACAATAATGTTTCAGTTTGAATCCAAAGACCAGAAATGATCAATATTTTAATTCAAAGGAGGAGACAAGAGGAGTTCTCAGCCTTTATATTCTACTCAAGTCTCCAATTGATTGGATGAGGGTCACTTACATTAGGAAGTGCAATCTACTTTACTTGTTCTGCCCATTCAAATGTTAAACTCACACAGAAACACTCACAACAGTGCTTGAATAAGTGTCTCGTCACCCCATGACCCAGTCAAGTTGATGCATAAAATTAACCATCGCATATATAATTATATTCTATAAATTAATACAGAATCTCTCTTTCCCTTCCTCTATCTACTCTCATTATTTGAAAAAAAAAATCATTGTATTGACAATTAAAAAAGATTTTATTCTGACTACATTACAATTATGCTCTGCATGAGAAATATCAGGAAATAAATGCCAACATTTTATTTTGTTGGAGAGTGTAAAATTATGGAAGAATTGTCCTTTATTTGTATTGTTATTAGTAGACAAAATATTATTTAATAATAAATACTAATTTTCATTAGTTCAAAAGAAACAAAGTATATTAATTATTCTCTCCCTTGGCCAGAAAGTGACATCATGTGATATTTTGTGTTGATTATAATAAGAAAATTAAAATCTTGGAACTCAATAAGAAACAGTAATTGTATGTAGAACTCAGTCTACACCCAGCATTTTTGATCTGTTTTTATTTGTGAAGTGATTTTATCTTTAATAAAATAAAATATCAAAATATAACATTAAAATTTAGTTATCTTCATAAAATGTGTCATTTACTAGACTCTGAGTCTCCCATAGTGTTACTAATATTTGGAGAAAACTCTTTTTTTGAAGGCTAATTTATACCAATTATGTACTTATTATGTATGCTTATGATTCTTCTAAAGAAATAATTTACTCACAATTGCTGCCTCTACTAATTTCAAGTTGGTTAGTGAAGTTACATTTATTATCTGTTAGTTTCTATGGGAATCACTGCTTATACAGAACACTCCAGCTATGTTGAGGACAGTCAGATTTTGATAAACCTATTCTCCAGTCTCCATAAATTACACATTTATGTCACATCAGTCGTGTAGGAAAGCAGAAATGCAGAAACACAATCCATGGACTGTAAACATAAGCACTCTAATCATTGCCAAAGGCTGAAAACAAGTGAATCTCTTGTGAAAGTATAAAAAGAACACGTGGTGAAAAATTAATGAATAAGGAAGATGGAAAATTCTTTTTCCTAAAACACTTGAGCTAGTAAGTTGATTTAATTCTTGCCCTATTCTATAAAACCACTATTATTATTAATAATAATTCTATAGAAATATCTTGGAGAAAGATTTATTTATTTATTAGTAAATAGAAATTTATTTTCCATTTTAGTAATAATAAAGAGGCCATATTTTTACTCCTTCTTTGGTATACATGTCAAATTTATATGTGAAATAGCACAGACATACTTATTACCTAGTAAATGTCATCACTGTTTCCTTTACATGGCATTGCAACTTCTTTTCACATACTATCAAATTTAAGAAAGTTTTAAAAATTTAACTTATATTTCTGAATTCATGATTTATACACAATTATATCCTCTTAAATTCAAAAATTAAGGATTTCTGGAACTTAATCTACGATCAAGGTTATGCAATCTAAAATCTTCAGAGGAAGACTGAATTTTGAATTTGGAAACTGCTTTACAATATAATTGAAGTAGCTAAAAATAAATTCATCCACATAAACCATCAAATACCTTATGTCATCAAAGCATTTATTGAATGTATTGCAGTTATAATACTGCAATTGGTGTTTTATCAGGAATTACATACATGAAGTAAATAGAAAACATGATGTTTAATTTCAAGAAGTATTAAACTTATGTGTTAAGATAATGAAAACTCTGCTAGTAATCTGTTATTTGCCTCTATAACAGTATGCCACAGACTAATTAGTTAAAAAGAAGATAATTATTTCTCACAATTCAGGAGGTTGAGAAGTTGACTGTAGAGTTGTCAGCATCTGTTAAGGACTATCTCACTGCATCCTAAGATGTGGAGGGGGTCTTTATTCAAGAAAATCTTTGGAGAGAGTGTGACAAGAAGACCACCATATGGAAAGAAAGACTGCAAGAACCTGTCTCCTGACTAACCATGAGATACTGGAAGCCTTCAGGGACACTGTAAGTACACAAGGTAGAAACTTTACTGCCTCAGGTTCATACTGTTAAATGGATAGACACAAAAGAAAATGAGAACAGAAGGAACAAATCTCCTCAAGCAAACCAAGATACTCCAATAACAGAATACATCCACACCACAGTGGAAGAAATGTCAGGGAAGGAGTTTAGAATGTACATAGGTAAACTGTTCTGCAAAGTAAAGAATGATGTAAGAGAGCAAATAAAGGAAGCAAAAGATCACTTTAGTAAAAAAACCCGATATTCTGAAAAAAAAAAAAAAGGAAGACATCCTTGAAATTAAGGAAACAACAAATCAAATTAAAAAATTAATAGAAAGCGTCAAAAACTTACTAGACCACTTGGAAGACAGAACTTCAGGCAATGAAGACAAAATATATAATCTCAAAATAGAGTTGACCAAGGAGAGAAAACGTTAACAAACCATGAATAGAACTTCCGAGAATTATGGGATAACATGAAAAGACCAAATTTAAGATGTATTGGGATAGATGAAGGAGCAGAGATAAAAACCAAAGCAATGCACAATCTTTTTGATGACATAATATCAGAAAATTTCCCAAACCAAGGGAGGCACACACACCCTTAACTAAAATAGACCATATATTATGCCACAAAGCAACTCTTAGTAAATATTAAAAAATAGAGATAATACCCTGAATTCTATCAGATCATAATGGAATGAAATTAGAAATCAACAATAAAATAAAAAATAGAAGTTACTTTAACACTTGGAGACTAAATGATACACTGTTGAATGATGAATGGATAGTAGAAGATATCAAGGCTGAAATAAAAAATACTTAGAGGTAAATGAGAATACCAATACAATATGATGAGTGCACTATCCCATTCAAACGGTCTCAAAAAACAAAAATGAAATACTTCGGAATCAATCTAACAAGAGGTGAAAGACCTCTACAATGAAATCTACAGAGCACTAAAGAAAGAAATTGAAGACTTCAGAATATGGGAAGATCTCCCATGCTCTTGGCTAAGTAGAATTAATATTGTAAAAATGGTCATACTACAAAACTGTTATACATATTTGAAGCAATTCCTAGTAAAGTCCCAATGACATTCTTCATATAACTAGAAAAAACAATCATGAATTCATTTGGAAATATATGACACCCAAAATAGCCAAAGCAATACGTTGAAAGAAAAATGAAGCAGAAGACATTGCAATACTGGCCTTAAATTATACCACAGAGCCATAGTAACAAAAACAGTATGGTATTGGCACCAAAACTGATATGTAAATCAATGGTACATGATGGAGGACATGAAGACAAACCCATACTACACAAAGGCACCAAAAATATACATTGGGGAAAAGATAGCCTCTTCAACAAATGGTACTGTGAAAACTGGAAATCTATATAAATCAAAGTGAAATTAAACCCAATCTCTCACCCTGTTCAAAAATTTAACTCCAAATGGATCAAAGACTTAGGCACTAGAACAGAGAGTCTATGCTTAATAGTAGGCCCAAATCTCACCATGTCATCTTAGGAACTGACTTCCTTAACAAGACTTCTAAAGTACAAGAAATGAAATGAAGAATCAACAAATGGAATGAAATCAAACGAGAAAGCTTCTTCACAGCAAAGGAAACAATCAATAATCTGAAGAGAGATCCTAAAGAATGGGAAAACATCTTTACCACACACACCTCAGATACACCATTATTCTCCAGAATATATAAAGAACAAACAACTGAAAACCAAAAGAAATCCATATAACCCAATCAATACATGGGCAAAGGAACTGAGCCGACACTTCACAGAAGAAGAAATACAAGTAAACAACAAATATATGAAAAAATGTTCAACATCTCTAACAATTAGAGAAATGTAAATCAAAAATACGCTGGGATTCCATTTCACTCCACTCATAATGGCACTTACCAAGAATGCAAGCAACAATAAATGTTGGTGAGGATGTGGGGGAAACAGTACATTCATATAATGCTGGTGAGACTGCAAATTTGTGCAACCATTATGGAAAGTAGTATGGCAATTCCTAGGAAAACTTAGAATGGAACCACCATTTGACCCAATCATCCCAGTCCTAGGTTTATACCCAAAGGACTTAAAATCAGCATAGTACATAGATGCATCTACATTAATGTTTATGGCAGCTCAATTCACAATAGCTAAGATATGGAGCCAACCGAGGTGACTTTATACTGATGAATGGATAAAGAAACTGTGGTATATATACATAATGGAGTATTATTCAGCCTAAAGGAAGAATGAAATTGTGGTGTTTGGCTGTATATGGATGGAAATGGAGAATATTATACTAAGTGAAATAAACCAATCCCAAAGAACCAAAGGTCCAGTGTTTCCTCTGATACGAGGATGCTAATTCACCATATGTGGAGGGGGAGTGGTATTTTGAGTTAAACTGAGGGAAGTGAAGATAAGGGAGAGGTCATGGGGGTTAAGAATGATAGTAGAATGAACTGGACATTATTACCCTATGTGCATATATGATTACATTACCTGTGTGGCTCTACATCATGTACAACCAGATGAATGAGAAGCTATACTCCATTTATGTATGATGTGTCAAAGTACATTCATCTGTCAAATAAAAACAATAAATAATTTATTTAAAAAAAGATGGTGGAGGGCATCTCTAGGGAATGAACATACGTGAGAAAAAGGAGAGAGCGATAGAAAGTGTCAATGGCAAAACTCACTTTTATGATCACCCATTCTCACAATAACTAATTCACTCCTGAGAGAACAGTTTTAGTTCATCTTCATCACTCATGACCCAAACACTTTTGAAAGGTCTCACATTCCAAAACAATCTCATGGGTTTTGGAGAAGACATTTAAATCATTGCAACTACCAAAACAGACTACTAGCTAGTTATTATATTGTTTCAAGATATTTGAGTAGTACTAATAGTGATATTATTTCCTGATGTCATTTATATCAAATCCTGAGTTAAAATAATCTTTTACTATAATAACAGAAATTTTAAGATATTAGTGTTTCCAGAAAAACAACTTATTGTCCCAAAGTATGAAATGGCTCAGACTTTTCAAGGTAATTAGTAAAAGGATTAAAAAATACTATTGTACATGCAAAAATGTATTTGATAATACTTCAAGTCCATTCCAGATATGTTTGTTATTAAATAAATTTTATGTTAGGCAAAATTAAAGATATTTTCAGATCAATATGTAATACTACATGTAATGATGGTGCCTTAGAGTTAGGAATATGTTAGGAGTTGTTTGTGATATTACTGTTATGAAAATATATTGGTTGATATAACTCACACAACATGATAGGAAAGCAAAATAAGAATAATATATGCTGGAGGAGAAAAATGTCTATTTTATAGACCATAATGCCTACCTAGAATACAAAGCAATGCCCTGTAAAATATACGAGAAGTAAGTAAGTCATTGAGTAAAGTTACAAAAGAAGTATACATGGGTTACAAAATAGCTAGTTATATTTACCTCTTGTGATTTCTCACCTGGTTTCCTTAGCTTCTGTCAGGGTTTACTCATTTGCACGTAGTTTTTGAAATCAGTGTTTTTCTATGGGAATCAATTACTAGAGAGTCCAACTATGCCATCTTTCTATGCTCCTCTTTATTTATCTTTTGCTACATTGGAAAGCGCCCCCAAATTTAGCAGTTTAAACAATGAGCACAAGTTAACTCATGGGTTTTTGTGTATTTGAAAAACAACAGCTCTTTATCTGGGTAATTTTAGCTCATGGTTTTTCAAGATATTGTAGTATGAAGCTGGTCTATAGCCAATTCAAGAATATACTTGAGTTGCAATATATACTTTCACACTCGCTAATGTGATTATTGTGAGGTCCCCGTTCCTCACAAGGAGTTTTAGAAAGGCAGAACAGTGATATTTTTGGGATAAGACCAAAAGTGCAAAACAACAACAAAAAAAATAGGATTACATCAAAGTAAAAAGTTTATATACTAGAAAAACAGTCAACAAGATAAAAAAGCAATGCATGGGATGGAAGAAAATTATGTGCAAACTCTACATCTGATAGTAGGCTAATTTCCAAAATATGTAAGGAACTTTTATAATTCAATGGTAATAAGTAAGTAAATAACCGAATTAAAAATGGGCAAAGGACCTGAACTTACATAACAGACCATAAAAGTGCACCATAAAAGTCATACAGATGAGCAATGGATATATACACAATGCTCAGCATCATTAATTATCAGGGAAATACAAATCAATCCCACAATGAGATGCCAGCTCACCTTTAGCACGAATATTGTGAACCTAATATGAGCCAGACACTCAAAGACAAATGCCATATGACTTCATTTATATGAGGAATCTAAATAGTTTGACTCACCAAGCAGAGAGTAGAATTTTAGTTGCTAGAGACAGATGGGGATGGGGTAATGGCCAGATATTATTCAAAGAGTACAAAGTTTCAGTTATGCAAATGCCTAAGTCCTAGAGACTTAATGGATCACATAGTGCCTATGTGATCAGACTATTATATAGTAAAAATTTTGCTGAGAGACTATATATTATGTTTAGTGATTTTTATACCTGAGCAAATAAAGTGAAAGATAATATCTAAAACAAAATAAACCAAAAAATAATAATAAGGATACACATATACTCCAATTTGTGTGCATATTTTGGGGCATAAAGGAAGTTGATAGATACATGAATCAAAGGTATATTTATTGTAATTATACCTGTACTATGAATACAAAACACTAGTCACAGATTATTACTTAATTTTAAATTTAAAATTGAAAAAATTCACTTCCTCCTCTTTTTTCCCCCTTCCCCTCACCCCTCCCACCCCTCTTTTCCCTCTATACAGTCCTTCCTTCCTTCATTCTTGCCCCCCTCCCTAACCCTAACTCTAACCCTAACACAGAATGAATCAAACAACATTACCCTATGTAAATTTATGATTACACAAATGGTATGCCTTTACGCCATGTACAAACAGAGAAACAACATGTATCCCGTTTGTTTACAATAAAAAAAAGATAAAAAAAGATGATTGATTTGACTAATACACAATAAAGTCATTAAAAAAAAAATTCACTTCCTCAATTATACTAGTCAAATTTCCAGTGCTAAAACCCATGTCAATAATCACTACCCTATTAAATGGCACAGACATATAAAATACTTCATTTATCGTACAAAGATGATCTCTAAGGCATATCACATTCTTGAAAGATGAAGAGAAAGAACTTTCAAATATCAAATAACAACACTTTTTTGTGCCAAATAACATAAATAAAAAGAGAAAAACATCTTATAAACAACAATCAATAAAAGGAGTTGTCCAGCTTATAATTTGCTTACTAGAATAGAGCTTAGATATGGAAGAGCTTCTGGTTATAAAAATGAAATGAATGTAAATTTGAATTGGCAGGTTTTGGTTTAAATAAAACACAGAGTCCTTTGACAATACCATTTAATACTCAGTTGCAAATTTCAATTTCAATACATGAATTGATGAGCATTATATAAAATAAACATGTAAATAAAGTCAATTTTTGAATCTTAGAAGTTATTAGATCACAGATCACTTATACACATGAAATATGAAACTTATATTCAAAATATTGGGGCAAAATACTATTTTGGAACATTCCATCTGATCCACAACCTCACTTCTGTATAGCATCATTTAGTTTAATGAAGTTGCCATTGAGGAGAAGGGGAAATTCCAGCCTTCACTTACAGAATAGCACATTATCACAGCACACTTTTGTCAAAATGGCCCTTGTGTTTTCCAAGGTCATTTTCAACCTAAGCAGTTACTTTAATCCCTTAAAATGCGATGATAGGAAGCAACCTTATTTGCTTCAAAGTGAGTTAAATTGATTGCTTTCAATTTCAATTCCTTTGGAATTGTTTTAAAAGCAAAACAAAGCAACGAATACCTTTCCCAGGAGGAATACACCTGATGGTTGCTAGACTAATACTGGGAGAAATGCACCACTCCATTTTTTCCCTAACTGGGTTGCATTTTCTATATGCAACAAGCTTTCTTACCCGTATTGGCATATGAATGAAAACATCTCAAAGCCTTCTTTCATCTCTGCTCGTGAAGATTTGAGGACTATTGGTGAAAGAGAAGCAACATGACTGACTTGAAAGAGGTGGAATGAGTTTTATACCGACAGCATATGCCTCAGAACTTGGCAAAAGTCCCATAGCTTTATGTACTACTGAGGTCTCACAAACTAGCCCAAAATTTAACAAATGATGAATCCTGAAAATTACTTTTGCAATAATGTGAAATTGTGCATGTCATCTTTAGCAACTCAATCTATATGAATTTTATTTTGCCCTTTCTGTCAAAAAAGATGCAAATACTTGTTTTGATAATGAGATTTTAATTGGAAGACATATGATGCCTGTCACATAATGTACTCACAGCTATTTTGAAAACTGAATTTTCAGTGTTTGTATTTGAAATATTATTTTCAATTACAGAACAAATACTTTTGCTAAAGAAGATACTAGAAATTAGCAAGCTTAGGGTAATCATAGTTTTGAAGAAAAAATGTATTTTCAGATTGAAATGACATCAGACATGTAGATGATTGTAAGTGAGTCTAGGTTCTCTGATCATCACTATCTACAGTGTCTTATCTCATAAAAATCAAGAACTGCAGGGTGAATCTGATGAGATTTTGAGTAATCCTATTTTTTAAAATAGGAAGATAAGAATAGATAAGGTCCTATGTTTTATAGCTATTCAGACTTGGGTTCTGATTCCCACTCCACAATACATAATCCCTGTGATTTTTCTCAATTCTTCCTCAATTTTACTTTTGTTTAAAATCTTTAAACATGAACTTATCCTACAGTTATATCATGAGAAGTAATGAAATAAAGCATTTTCTACAAAGCTAGATGCCTTATTCATATTAATTAATGAATTTTTATAATGATAATTATTTCACTATAATAATTTCCATCCACATCTTAACCTTGAGGAATTCTATGGTCAGAGATTAGCAAACTTTGAGAACTCACTTGTAGGCAATTGTTTTAAACGTTGATCTTTAAAGATAGAAAGGGCAAAATTTCAACAGTTACTACTTAAAACTTCATTTATTATTGTTACTTTTCCCATTAACCCATTTTAATGTTGCTTTCAATTTTGCACTGTAGCCCTATATGCATGGCACATATATATTTTTAAAGTTTGCACAATAAATTAATTGTTAAAATATGTAGATCAAGCTTTCAAGTTTAAGAGAGCTTTATTTGTGCTGATATAAATATTTCTAGGAAATGGGTTAGCATTTAGCTTTTATTAGGCTTTGAGAATTCTTAGAAGTCTTCATTTATATAAAAGTCAAGTTGTCTCTATGACAGTGAGTGACCTTGGGGTAGGGAATAATTAAAGAGAAGTATTCCACACTTAGAAGTTGAGAGGATAAACTCTCATGTTCTTCCAAGCAAATGTTTCTTTGTGTCAATTCATATAATAAGTCCCAAAAGATTTCATCAAGCCATAGTCTCTTTGTGAGATAAGAAGTGTGGAAAATGTTTCTAGTCCAGTTGTCTTTGAAACCCATCAGTTTTACCTGTTAAAAAATCAGTAAATTTTAATTGCAAATCATTAATTCAATTCCAACCATAGGAGTCAGAAAAAAATGTAAAAGATAAACAACAGATTTGTAATAATTTCCCAAGATGCTAGGTCTGTAATTCTTGGCAAGATTTCTTGTCCCCTTAAGTATAATTTTCCTTCTTTTTAAAATATTTGAAAAACACCAAATATTTATCCAAATAGCTGTGGGATTAAATGACATAATGCCTACATGATGTCTAACAATGTTTTAGTATACTTGTGCATGGTTGTGACCAAAATATCTAATGAGAACCACTTAACTGAGAGTAGAAAAAGCATTTTTGGGTCCCGTGCTTTCAGAGGTCTCATTCCATACATGACAGACATTGCTCTGTGCCAGAGGTGAGGCAGCCCACCATGGGGGAAGGCCCAGTGGAGGAAAGTAGCCCCTTCATGGCAAGGCCAGGAAGCAGAGAGAAAGTGAGAACGAGGGGTGGTGGGGAGGGAGGCCACAGGTACGAGGTATCCATCTGGGCCACAAACCCTGACCAATCTCCTCCTGCCATGCCTGTCCTGCCTAAAGTTTCCACCACTCAGTCCATTCAAACTAGGATAGGCTGATTAGATTCCAGCTCTCATAATATAACCATTTTACCATCAATACTCCTGTATTAATAGCAGTTTTTTTTTTTTTTTTTTTAACAAGCTGCATTTTGATTCATTGTACACAAATGGGGTACATCTTTTCATTTCTATGGTCCTGCACGATGTAGATTCATACCATTTGTGTAATCTTACGTGTACATATGGTAATGATGTCTGTCTTATTCCACCACTTTTCATACCCCCTCCCTCTCATTTCCTTCTACATAATCTAAAGTTCCCCCATTCTTCTCTTACTCCACACCCCCAATCCCCATTGTATATCATCATCCACTTATCAGGGAAAACATTCGGCCTTAGGTTTTGGGGGATTGGCTTATTTCCCTTAGCATGATATTCTCCAGTTCCATCCATTTATCTGCAAATGCCATAATCTTATTCTTCTTTATGGCTGAATAATATTCCATTGTGTATGTGTACCACAGTTTCTTTATCCACTCATCTACTGAAGGGCATCAAGGTTGGTTCCACAATCTAGCTATTGTGAGTTGAGCTGCTATAAACATTGACGTGGCTGTGTCACTGTAGTATGATAATTTTAAGTCCTCTGGGTATAAAAGGAGGAGTAGCATAACTGGGTGAAAAGGTGGGTCCATTCCATGTTTACTGAGGAATCTCCACACTGCTTTCCAGCATAGCTGTGCCAATTTGCAACTCCACCAGCAAAGTAAAAGTAGGCCTTTTTCTTCACTTCCACGCCAACATCTATTATTGTTTGTGTTCTTGATAAAAGCCATTCTAATTGTAGTGAGATAAAATCGTAGAGTTGTTTTAATTTGCACATTTTCATTTATATATTTATTAATTGCCTACATAGTTTCTTCTATAAAGTGTCTGTCCAATTCCTTAGCCCATTTATTGATTGGGTTCTCTATATTTTTGGTGTAAAGTTTTATAAACTCTTTATAAATTTTGGAGATTAGTGCTCTATCTGAAGTGAGTGTGGAAAAGATTATCTCCCACTCTGTAGACTCTGTTTGCACATTATTGATTTTATCCTTTGCTGAGAAAAAGCATTTTAGTTTAAATCCATCTCATTTATTGATTTTTGCTTTGATTTCTTGTGCTTTGGGAGTCTTGTTAAGAAGTCTGATCCTAAGCCAACATGATGAAGATTTGGGACTACTTTGTCTTCTATTTGGTGCAGGGTCTCTGGTCTAATTCCTAAGTCCTTAATCGATTTTGAATTGAGTTTTTTGCAGGGTGAGAGACAGAGGTTTAATTTCATTTTACTGCATATGGATTTCCAGTTTTCCCAGTACCATTTGTTCAACAGGCTATCTTTTCTCCATTGTATGTTTTTGACTCCTTTGTCTAGTATGAGGTAAGTGTATTTATGTGGGTTTGTCTCTGTGTCTTCTATTCTGTACCATTGGTCTGCCTGTCTATTTTGGTGCCAATACCATGCCATTTTTGTTACTATTGATCTGTAGTATAGTTTAAGATCTGGTATTGTGATACCTCCTGCTTCACTTTTTCTGCACAGGATTATTTTGTCTATTGGTGTTCTCATTCTTCCAGAGGAAAATAATGATTGCTTTCTCAATTTCTATGAGGAATGTTATTGGGACTTTAATTGGTATTGCATTGAATCTATATAGTTCCTTTGGTAGAATGGCCATTTTGACAATATTAATTCTGCCTTCAAGAACATGGGTGATCTTTCCATCTTTTAAGGTTTTCTTCATTCTTTCTTTAGTATTCTGTAGTTTTTATTGTAGAGGTCTTTCATCTCTTTTGTTAGATTGATTTCCAAGTATTTTTTTTTTAGGTTGTTGTGAATGGGGTGGTTTTCCTAATTTCTCTTTCAGAGGATTCATGACTTTGAATAGAAATGTATTAGATTTATGCATATTGATTTTATATCCTACTATTTTGCTGAATTCATTTATTAGTTCTAGAAGTTTTCTAGTGGAGTTTTTTGGATTCTCTAAATATAGAATCATGTCATCGACAAATAGCAACAGCTTGAGGGTTTTTTTTTCTATTTGTATTCCTTTAATTTATCTGATCTGTCTAATTGCTCTGGCTAGTGGTTCAAGGACGATGTTGAATATAAGTGATGAAAGAGGGCATCCCTGTCTTGTTCCAGTTTTTTGGAAGGACTGTTTTCAGTTTTTCTCCATTTAGAATGATGTTGATTGTGGGTTTAGTATAGAAAGCCTACCAAGCAAGAAAAACCCAGGACCAGATGGATTCTCAGCTGAATTCTACAAGACCTTTAAAGAAGAACTAATAACAATAATCCTCAAAGTATTCCAGGAAATAGAAAAGGAGGGAACCCTTCCAAACTAATTCTATGAAGTGAGTATCACTCTGATATCAAAACCAGACAAAGACAGATCAAGGAAAGAAAACTTTAGATCGATATCTCTGATGATCATAGATGCAAAAATCCTTAACAAAATTCTGGCAAATCAAATTCAAAAACATTAAAATAATCACGCACCAGGATCAAGTGGGGTTTATCCTAGGGGTACAATGTTGGTTGTACATGTGGAAATCAATAAACATAATTCTTCACATTAATGGGCCTAAAGTTAAGAATAATATGATTATTTCAATAGATGTTGAGAAAGCATTTGATAATATACAGCACCCCTTCATGCTTAAAACACTAGAAAAAATAGGGATAGTAGGAACATACCTCAACATTGTAAAGGCTATGTTTGCTAAGCCCACAGCCAACAGCATCTTTTGGGGGACACCGCATAGCCAAAACATAGGAATCACTTAAATTAAATAAATTGATGAAATAATTCTCTCTGCCTCCTGTTACCATTATTTATTATTAGTATTATCTTTAATAGTAGTAGTTGTAGTTTGGTATTGTGTTATCTGGTGCTAAAGATAAAAATACTATGTAGAAAATTGCCCAAATTCAGTGTTCCTTTATTAATGCAGACTTTATCCATTTATACTCATTTTATTTTCCTCAGTGAGTTATTAGTTTTTACTAACTGCTGTGATTCATCTATGATTCCCCATCCATTTTCTACTCACTCCTATGAAACTCTACCATTTATTTTATATGCTTCTATGGGTCTATCTGTGTCTTAGAATAATAAACTACTGAAGGTTTTGTCCCATAATGGAGCCTAAGAAAGCACCGTGTACCTGCCATGGATACAAGGATACAAATCATTTTTTAAAAAAGAAGGAAAGGGGGAAAGGAGGAGAATAAAATGGCAGTCTGGAAAGAAAACACCTAGAATGGACTGGCATGAGATACAGAGATCTGAGGAGACAGTTTCCTGCTACGAAGAAAGAATAAAGAATGCTTTATGCTTCTCTCTCTCTCTCTCTCTCTCTCTCTCTCTCTCTCTCTCTCTCTCTCTTACTTTTAAATTCTTTTTCTTTTCTCTAAGATTCAAGGAATTCTGAAAGTAGTTTGTTCACACATTTCAGACAATTGACCACTTTAGATAAGCTCTGACTGGGAAGAGAAGATACTTTGTTGGAGGAAAGTTTAAAACATCATGCTTCATCAATCTGAAGTCAAGCAGGAAATGTGCATCATGTAATTTTTTTTCATCTATACTTTTGACATTTTATTGTTGCTTTTACTAATGGCATGATTTGCCCTTGTATAAAAGTAGCCTGGCATTGTTTGTCCAACAGCAGTTTTTCCTTCTCTCCTGATAATTGTCCCTTGACTTATTTAATGTATGAGTGCTTCTTTTCATACTTCAGGAAAAATTGTCCTCAACCCCAGTCATTAAAAATGAACCTTAATTAATCTAAAACAAAGATGATAATTCTTTTCTTTTTTTTCCCCAATTATTAAATTAGCTAGCTAATATAGCACAATTCTGACCAATGAGATGTTAAGGAAATTTTCTGGGCTTCTAAGACATATATTTTAATTATTAATGAAAAGAGACATAAACAAAAAGAGTGTTCCATATTTTATCTCTGAACTGTAGTGCACATTACTGTCATGATTGGAGCTGCTAAGCAATTAAGGTGACAATAGGTAAAATAAAAATCCTGAGTAGACTGAGAACATAAAAAAGTTGGAAAAACATGGGATTCTGATAACGTTATTGAGATGTAAATTCACCAGCAGAACTTATTATGTAAAATAATAAATAAATTGATCATTCAAATATTTTAATTTTGGGTTTTAATCACTTGCAAATAAATGAACTTAATAGATCATATCTATAAAAAAACAAAAAAAAAATTAGCTAGTAGATACTAGTCTACAGAATTTAAAAGTAGGAAATTTATTTCTAAATTGAAATATCATTCCCCAACTAAATTAGTTTGTTTTCTATATTTTCCTGACTCTCATTTTCCATCCTACTCTTTGTTCTTTTCTTTTTTTTTTTAATCTTCCGAAACTCTGTGAATTTGAATCTTTTATAAGGTGAGCAATTTATAACAGCAGAAAAGAAACCTTGTTTTGTTCACTGTTTAATACAACTTTCATAACACACAAAGAAGTAATTTCTGGGAATAATTAGTTTTAAGAAATCATATTTTGATTCTTTTAAAGTTTATGTTAAAGAAATATTCTATTTGTAACTGTCACATGAAAGTATCAATTTACTATAGATAATTTAAAGCTCTTTTTATAAAAAAAAGTCTATTATACCATAAATGAACTAATGCTAATATCATCATGCTCTCCAAAGATAAGATATTATAAGAGAGTTGTTGTAAAGAAGTGTCACAAATGCAGTTATGCCGAACCCAGTGGCACACACCTGTAATTCCAACAATTCAGGAGACTGAGGCAGGAGGGTGGAGAGTTCAGAGCTAGTCTCAGCAAATGTGAGGCACCGAGCAACTCAGTGAGACCCTGTCTGTACATACAATACACAATAAGACCGGGGATGCGGCTCAGTGGTCAAGTACCCCTGAGTTCAATTCCTGGTATGCCCCCCAAAAAATGTAGTTATGTTTTTATTTATGACTAGGCTACTAAAACAGTACATAGATATGAAAATATATTAAAACACCTGAATTACAATATCACACAGTTTTCAAGGATAGGAAAGAAAATTAGTAAATGAAATGTTCTTGGCTAAGTCCTCATCTGATGCAAATGAGATAAATGTTGAAAACTTACTGTGCCTGAGATGACTTGCAAGATCAATTTCCCTCATTATCAAAAATAAATTAATTCCTCATCTGCCAGTAATTGACATTCAGTGGTCAGAATTTAATTAGAACATTTATTTTAACAGCTAATTTTAATGAAGGCAAAGGGTCATTTTTAGTAGTCTTGAGTTAAAGGCATAAAGAAGACTGCAAACTAATGCATTGAGTTTTCACAGTTTTTGAAAAGGAGTGACCCAAACTCATTTTATTGGTTCTGAACAGAAAAATAATGGCAGCAGTTGCTAAATTTAAATGATATTTGTACGTATGGAAAGAATATTTTGTGAGATTTTTACCTTAATTAAATGGATGATTTATATAATCAAAGATAATATTTGGAAATAGTATTTAGAAGCAAAATTAAAATAAACATCATTTAATATCTTCTAAAAATAAACTTGCTCTATTTTATAATGTATATCACATGAAGGTAGAATATGGCCTTATCCACCATCATTAACTTAATTTAAAAATTTTTGGTTTGAAATCAATGCATGCAATTTTTATTTTTTGGTGTGTATAATTTAAATTACAAATAGATTCGCTTACCCTTAAACTTTTTGAGAAAAAATAAGGATTTCATATTTTTAATATCAATATAAAAGTATGAATAGAAATAGTATGTTTATTGAATAATCCAATTTATGTTTATGCAATATGAAGCAAGTGGCTGCAGAGGACAAAATAACTACTATATTGTCCTCTTAACGGCAATGGAATCTTTCCTTTAACTACATGCATACTATAAAATTATCTAAAGATTTAATATCGTCTTTAATCAAATAAGAAAACCAGAAGAAAATAATCAGGTTATATAAGACTGAACACTACTATATGCAAAGTGAACTATACTTTCCTAATAAATGATTATTGTTTCTCAAAAATTCCATTTTTGAACCTAAACTCATGAATTTTAAATTAGTTTTTCAAGGCTTAGGAGGGAAATCATTGGTTTCAACTTTATCTTCTGTTAACTTTTGAATTTTTCTTTAAAAATTAGGAAGCTTAATGATAAACTTCTTTAAGCCTTGGAGTTTGATCATATTTACCATTATGTTGGTTTGGTAGCAATACTCAGTTAAATAGCTCTATGTGTGATAGCCAGCTCTAGGAGCTTTTTGACAAGAGAATACAGGTCAAAAAACGTGTTGCATATATATGTTGACAATATCATATTCTGAGAAGAGAGCTTTGCTAATATTACCTAAAATGTTAATTGGTCCTGGAAAGTTCTCCATGTGGTTAGAGACATTTGCAAACTTTGGGGGTTGTTCTTCCTTTTGTCATTATTGGAAGTCCTATAGGATGAATTTGGTCACAGAATATACCTGGTAATTGTTAAATGGCAGCAGAGTCCTTGGAAAGTGGGTGGTGGGATATACAGCATAGAACAGGAACAACCAACTGTCTGAACTTTGTGTTACCAGAGTTGATGAACTGGCTGAACCCAGAACCTACCATAGGTCTGATACTCTCTGTGACAAAAATTAACATTATTGTTTTCCAAGATATATATTGTTTGTAGATACATTTTATAAGTGAAGTAGAACACTAAACCCTTACCAAAATGAAGTTCTCTGATTACCAAGTTTCAGAATAAAAGATTCTCAAGCACTTATTTCCTGTGTAATAGAAATATCCTCCCATGGTATCTTCTAAAAGCATTTCAGCTAATCTCGTATCATGTCAAACATATTTAATCAGTGGCATAGCCATGTCACATAAATAACAATCCAATCCATTTAAAAAGAGTTCCATCTTTTCTGGTTCTACATGTTTTTCTAAACAGCTTGTCACTTATGATGGAAAGAAAATACCTTTTTGCAGAAGGGTAGAAACAAAAAGATTATGAGAGAAAAACACCAAAGAGAAAGACTTGAACTTCAGTGTCAGGGTAAAGACTATGGCCTAATTAAGTGACAAATATTTCAAGGAATGAGAGGACCCTGAAAGACCATTTGTGATTCCAGAATAACAATTGTTTCTGCACAGTTTGCTTAAATATAGGGTTCTCAGGTAAAATGTAGAAAATTAAGTTAAATTTGCAATTCAAATAAAAAATGAATAATGAAAAATGCTCTGCTCATTTTTAGTACCAGCATATACTAATACACTTATGCTAAACTCTCACACATACATATGCCAAAAAAATTTGACGTTAATCTTATATTCAAATTTGACTGGTGTTTTAGTCATCTTATTAGTTGATGTAACAAAAAGACCTGACAGGAACAATTTTAGAGGAGGCAAGTTTAATTGGCACTCATGGTTTCAGAGGTCTCCATTCACAAATGGCCAATTTCATTGTTCTGGGCTCTACATAAGGCAGAACTTCAGCATGAAGGACATGGCAATGAAAGCAGCTGAGGACATGATGAGCAGGAAGCAGAGCACACCCTGCACACCAGGGACAAAATATATACCCCAAAGTCACATCCCCAGTGATCCACCTTCTCCATCCATACCCTACCTGCCTATAGTTTCCACCTAGTTAATCCCTATCAGCAGATTCTTGCACTGATTAGATTAAAGCTCTCTTAACACAATCATTTCTCCTCTAATCTTTCTTGCATGGTCTAACACATGAGATTTTGGTGGACACCTCAAATCTAAACCAAAACAATTGGAAACCTGTATTTTTATTTACTGAATTTGACAATCCTCCTTAGATGGACCCTGTATCAAACGTGTTTACTCAGTGGAAAGCAATTTCTACTTTCTCCTTCCAATACTTCCATCAGTCCTGAAAGATCAATCATGATCAGTTATGGCAACTTTGATTCCTTTGCCACTCTGGGGAATAGAGTGAATATACAATACAATCTTTGAGAAACAAGGAGAAGTCAGGGACAATCTTTGGAATACAGTATTTCTTCTTGGATAAAGGGGAGAAATGTGAGAACAGTGCTTTCTGTCAATCCTGGAGAGAACAAACTACTCACCCACTGTCCCTCTCCCAGAAATTACTATGTGGCAGCACAACTAACATCAACAACACCAAGAGTAGGACACCAAAGATTATAAAGGATCACACTGGTGAGGGAGTGGGGTGTCACCAGCCAGAACATGTTTCTCACATGTCAATAGAGGAAGCAACACAATTGCAAAATATTTCTTTGTTAATTACAAGAAACTACATTTTTCATGAGTTCACTCAGATGAATATGAAATCTGATAATCTGGGCTTTATCAAAAGGAATTTGTTTTCTGCACTTGTGAGTGCATGTCACAGGATCACACATAGAATATCTATGTGTTCCATGTGGAAGGAGGAAGGGAACAGGGGTAAGATGATTGGCTACAATTGGTAAACATCTGTGGGTCAAAGGTTCTTCTATCATACAGGTATATCTCAGGTACCAAAAACAAATAGACTATTCTCATAATGATAATATAAAGAGAAACAATGCCACATCACCTTTTTGCTTCTTGTTTTGGTGATTTTTACCTAAGGATGTGAAATCAGAAATAGTAATGGTAATCCTGTAGTTATAAGGTCAACATACTAAAAATCACAGAAAAAGTGATGAGAAAATCCTTACTTTCTTATATAAAAACTGAATTAACATTCCAAACCATAGAATATGTACTCTTGACACCTTGTTATCAAAAAATACTCAAAGATTTTCTCATTTTTATTTCCTTAACCTCAATGCATATCAATAAAAAAAATAAAGATTCTCAACTACTTCATTTCTCTTGATTTATTTTATTTCTAAGGGAGAACAAACAGCATTAAGTACACTTGGGGGGCCCATATTTGACAATATTTACTTAATGACTACTATGTGTAATATGCCACTTGACAATCAAGGTTCTTGTCCTTCAGGGTAGAAAAATTCAGGATGAGAAAGAAAGAAGGAAACCAGAACTTTGCCAAAACACATGGGTGAAATGGTAAAAACTGATTGATGGTTAAGTTTCTTAGAAAAAAATCATAAGTTGTTCATATGAATATTTTGTGATGACTTAGATGTATAACAAACTGTGAGTTTCATCTATACAGATGGATCAAAGGAGACATTAGAACTTCAGATATACATTTGAAAGTCATAAGTATGTAAGTAGAAGTTAAGTGTAGATGAAATGATCTAGGGCAAGAATGTAGATAGAGAAGAAGCATAAAAATAGGCAGGGATCCAGAGAATGAATGAATCATTGAATCATTCCTGGAATGATTCAAAATTTAAAGTCTACTCAGTAACAGAGACTATTAAAGGGTACAAAGTGAGAAATACCAGAAATATTTAAAGGAGATTGTACTAAACACTGGTGAGCAATGGCTTAAAATGAAGACAAAGCAACTTTCATTGATTTTGGCAATGGATATATTCTCTGTGACCTTGACAAGAATTCTAAAGGGTATTTTGGAAACCAAATTAAGGGACTTCAAATGGTATTGGCAAGGGTGTACTCAGCAATCTTTTCATGAGAAAACTT
The DNA here is from genome assembly GCF_902686455.1 of Sciurus vulgaris. Taxonomy (NCBI): domain Eukaryota; kingdom Metazoa; phylum Chordata; class Mammalia; order Rodentia; family Sciuridae; genus Sciurus; species Sciurus vulgaris. The sequence continues at coordinate 119,996,228 of NC_136469.1, read as the reverse complement.
TTTTTTTTACTTCTAGTACACGGAAGAAAAGAAATCAGATGAAAGACTAAGAGAGTGGCACAATCTAAAGCTTGTGTTTGTTTGCTCCCAGTAATAACTGAACTATAATTTATATGTAGTAAAAAAGAGGAAATTCCAGAGGTGCTATCAGGAAATGGCCTTTGATAATAACTGATAACAGAATAATTTTAGTTTTTTATTATACTTTTTTCCATAGTTTTTATTGTTGCATTATAATTACATGTAATGGTAGGATTCACTGTTACATGGTCATACAAAGAATAATTGAATGAGGTAAAATTACATAAAGACTATGAGATCAAATATAAATATGACTATTCAGTTGGGGATTGAATAATGAGGCATTATATTTGATTGACTCCATTTCTAGAATGAGTTTTGAGGCAAGGTCATTCACTACGAATGAAGATTAAAGGAAGCCTGGAAGGAGAAACTTAAGGATTCACAATATTAATCTGAAATTTAAAAAAGAATTTATTGGAGACAAACCTGGCTTGCCTGTTAGAGTTGCCCATTTGAGATTTCTTTTCTTGATTTTCAGATAAAGTTGTTCAGCAAAATGTGTGCTTTTCCTTCATCGACTTTTATAAGGTAAATGTTTGGGTTAAATCGTTTTTTAACAAACGACCTTTCCTTCCATGTAAGAATAAAAGTAAAAAACTAAACAGAAATGATAACTGAAAACCCTCGTATTGTTAGAAGTTTGGAGGTTTTAATCTGGCAAAGAAACTACTGCAGTTGAGGTTAGATAAACAAAATGGAAAAGTAGAAGGGGTAGAGTTTTGATGTTGGTTAAAAAGCAAGTTCTGAGCATGGCAGTCATTGGACATAAAATAAATTCCAGTCTGTGACTATGAGAATGACGGAAAGAAAACTGGAAGCAAAGTTAAGGAGCCATCTAGATATTTGATGAGTCAGATGCCCAGGTAATGCATTTTAAAGAATCACTAGGTTGATTCTTGAATTGCTGAAGAGGAAAATAAGGTTCAGGAATTGATCAATAATGGGATAAATAAGGAGAGCTTGAGGTAATAGCAGGGAGATCAGGTAGGTGGCACTGTATGTGCAGGAATGCATTCCAATGGCTACTGAGCTTTCGAAAGAGGAAAGAAATGTGGCTTTCGGGAGGCAAAAAGACTGTAAGCATTGTAGGAGGGACAATAAGGAGAATAATAATGATAGTTTTTTTTTTTTTTTTTTAAAGACTCTATTTAAGGAGACTTGAGGCAGAAGGTATCCTCAGAAGGTCACATGTAATCAATTGTAAAGAGGACAACAAAACTTATAAAGTTAAGGATATGGAGACCTTTACTGATCACAGATGTGTAGTGTTTGGGGGTAAAATTAAATGTTTTTATGATGTTCAGGACAGGTAGGGGAAGGGCTATGTTAAACAAAGGGTTTTAAAAACCATTAATAGAGTGGGATTATGTCAGTTACCTGGAATTCTGATTAAATTTCAGAAAGATGGACATAAGGAGGGATGAAGTAAGACTTCATAGTCCCATAGAGGAGGGTTCATGCCTAATACTTCCTGGTGATTTATGAAGTTCCTGATAACATCACCTATGGGTTGGGTGATGCTAAAAATTGCTGATAGTTTAATGTATACTCATTTTTTCTTAATGCCAGTGATTGTATGATTATTATGTGGAAATATCTGGTGGCAGTAATGTCCTTATCATTTGGAAGCCCAGGGAGCCTTTCTGAATGTAAAAAAAATATTCTCCACAATCTTCTGCAAGGAAATGAAAATAAAATTAATAGCAAAAAAATGAACAAACACTATACTGAGCAAATACTTACTATACACATTAACATATTAATATCTATGTAGAAACACCTACAATTATTGTCTTCCTACCTACATTTAAGAAACTCAAATATATATACACACACACACAGAAGTACGTGTAGCTTATATACATCAAGAATTTTAAAATCATGGTAACATAGTGATTGGATATTATATAATTTGAAACCCATTGCTGATACAATTTTGATGTGGTTTAAGAAATATAGGACTTTTATAACTCCATAAAAGTTAACTATATAACATCATTTTATGTTATGATGTGAAGTTTTATTGTGAGATCATTACCTAAAAACATCAAAGATCTGGTTTATTATCAAAATTTGGATTTCATCCAGAACAATTACATTTCTTGAATCCACAATACTAATCTCATTTCTGTTTGATTTTTAAGTTCAAGGTAACATTGGAGATGCTCTTAAACAAGAATTGGCTATCCTGCATCAATATGTGCATTCAGTTTCAACTTATATTTGAATTCATACACTTTGACAACTCTTCAAAATGTTATGCATTGATGTATGGATATTGTTACACTTTTGAGTTTCAAAATCATTAAGCATATGTTTTGTTTGATATCATGGTATGCCTAATTTTTGTCAAATAACAATTTTGCAGTAGTTAGTTGCAACTAATTGCAATAAAATGTTTTAAAATGTGATAATGACCTAGAAACTAGTTATTTAACTAAGATATGAAGATAGTAACCCTTGAATATTTGAGCAGTTGCTATTTATTATTTTATACACTTTTCAAGAATTCATTCATTTAAATCATACCATAAACATAGAAGAGGAGAGTACTACTTTTTTTGCCACTTTACAGATTAATTTTTTTCAAAATTGCTAATCTACTTAATTATATAAAGGATCTGAACTCTGGTAATCAAGCTCTAATGCTCAGACTCATAACAATGCCACACAACTGATCCCAAAGGGATGTCAAAATTAATGGTTTGTGTTTACATTAGCTAACTATTATGGTTTGGATATGATGCGTCCTCTAAAGCTCCTATGAAAGCAAGAATTTTCAGAAGTAAAATGATTGAATTATGAGAGCTGAAATCTAAGAAGTCCATCCTAGTTTGAATGAACTGAGTAGTAAATTTAGGTAGGTGGAATGAGGCTGAGGAAATGTGTCATCGGAAGCATGACCCAGAAAGGTTGTTCTTCCTGGTGCCCCATTTCCTCTTCCCTCTCTCTGTCTCCTGACCAGGACTATGAGCGAGTCCCTTTCCTCAATTGGACCCTTCGACGGTGATATTCTGCCTCACCTTGGACCCAGAGCAATGCAGTCAGCCATCTATGAACTGAGAACTCTGAAACTGTGAGTCCCAAATAAAATTTCCCTCCTCTAATTGTTCCTCTGGTATTTTTTTTTTTCCCCACAGCTACACAAATGCTAACTAAAACAATTACCTCGACTTTACTATATATATAATATTAATTCCTATAAAATTATAACTGAGCAAAACAGTAAATTGACATTCTCTTTTCATGATAACAGTTACAGACTTACATAACTCAATAATAACTCAGAGAAAAACAGTTTTAAAAAGGGTGTATTTTTTTCAAGTTTGCAAATATAAGATAAAATTATCATATTAAATCTTTAAACTCAAAGATAAAGCAATGCCTGCTTAACAACTGAATGTTCAAACAGAATATAAAGTATTTGTGGATTCTCTAAGATGTTTTATTCATGTATTAGTAAATGAATACATAAGTATTTGAAAATACTTTTGTTCTTGATATGACATACATCTTGGAATATGGCAGTTCTTTAATGCAAAGGGCAATGATAAGTACAGGATTATGTTTATTAAAAAAAAGAAATCATTATTATTGACATATTTTATCCTTTTGGTATTAAAACCTCAACTGAATAAAATGTGTTCCATAATGATTAGAATTTTTATTTTTTGATAAGTAACAATAATAAATGTTTGAAGAGGAGATGAATACATAAAGCAACTTATTTTTAATATGAATTTAAACAGTTCTAATACATCTTTAGGGATGGTTTATTTTTCATAAATGTTAATGAAGACCATTTAGTTGCTCTAAAATGTAAATGTTATTTAGAATCAAATCCAAAATGTGGCTCAGGAATAAAGTATTCTGTAGATTGTCAGAATATATCCTGTGTGCTCAGGGTTACCAGATAAACTTCGGTTTGCCCAGGTATTTGAATTTTTAGATAAATAAAGAATACTCTTTAGTATAAATAAGTCCCATTTGAGTCTTACAAATATTGCTTACCTGAAATTCAAATTTAAATGGACATCCTATATTTTTATTTATTGAATCTGATGACTTTATAATACCACAGGAGTTAGGAACTCAGTTATATTTTGGACATTAATCTATTTTTACCTTTATCATCCTAGCTTCAGATTTCAATTCCTTGAAATTCTGCTTCAATTTATTTTCCTAAAATAGTGAAGTTGTTCCATATTACTATGAAGAGTCACTAAGTAAGTATTACTGATGAACAAAGGCAGTATGTGTTTGAATACATTATGAAGACTAAGCACTGATATTTATGGGAATTAGATTCATCTCTAAGTATCCACATATGTTTTGCACACACACCGAAAAGCAGATGCCATTTACCATATGTAAAGGTAAATGAAGAAGCTGTTTTGAAAAAAAAATTATTATAGAAATATTTGCATAAAATTGTTTATGTGTACATAAAAGGATAATTTTGTTACAGAAACTCATGTTTTTTTGATGTTTAAAATTTTATTTTTAGCTTGCAGTCATTCACCCTTTCATTCAATTCTCATTGTTAATTTGAACAGATAATTTAGAAAGACTGGTGAAGCACAAAATGTATTTGTCTTGTTAATTTTGTTAACAATTGAATCTACAAGGAGAGTACATTTTCGTAAATAGCTGTGACAGTTTCTTAGTGAAAAACATGAATTCTTCATTCAGCAAATGATCTCCAAAGTGAAGACATAATACTCCCTCTAATTTTGAAACCCTTTGCTTAAAAAGAAAAAAGATCTATTCAAATCTTTACTAGGATAAATAATATCCTTTTAGACAATAAAAATCCCTATTGTATTTATTAAGGCTATTTAGTGAAATTGATAAAAGAAAAAAATTTAAACTTGAAAGACATCAAAATCCTGTAAAATATTATAGCTCTGAAGAGATTTCAGGGTAACATTTAGTCCTGCCTCCAGGAGCATCTAGATTACAGAGCCCATATTTTCTTTCTGAAGAGGACAGGGTTCTGTGATTTGCCCCAGCACCTCACCATTTTGTTATAGCATGGATGATGAAGTTATCGTTGCTGTGGTCCAAATGTATCCCCCAAAGGTATGTGCTGGAAATTCAGTTGCCACTGAAACCCAATTAAGAGGTAAGACTGCTATCAGGGGATTTGACCATGAGAGCTCTACCGTGCTGCTCTAACTGCTGCCTTGTGAAGGAGAGTGCTGTTTACCTCTTAGGATGGTCTTCAAGATGCCATCTTCAAGATGCCATTTCCATCTTGGAAATGGAGTCCAGGGCTCCCTCAGACACCAAACCCAAATCTCAGCACCTTGATCTTGGGCTTCCCAGACTCCAGAACACAGAAATAACATTTCTTTGCTTCATAAATCACCAAGTCTCAAGTATCCTCTAACAGCAACAGATTAAGACAATCACATTTGAAACATTATCTTTGACAGGCTTACTTATTTTGTACTATAAATTCTGTCAATGAAATATTCTAAACTAAAACCACTGCAGTTTTAATAGCTTTATCTTATTTTTTTTTTCCCCTTAGAATCACTCCTATGTTCGGCCCTAAGTGTCATTTTACTCTATAGAAGTAACAGGATTAAGAAAATTGAAAACAAAAAAGGAAAATTAATAAACCCTTTAATTCCATATCCCAATAAAATAAAATATGAAACATATTCCTTGTAGCTCATCTCCTAAGTACATAGGTATGTAAGTATATTCAAGTCACATTCATTTTATTATACATATAATTTTTGTTCTGTGATTTACTGAATAATTAATTATGCTATGAATTATTACTGTAATGGATAACCCAGTTAAGTGATTTTTTTAAAAATTTATTAATGTCCATTAATTCATTTATTTTAATATCCACAAAGTGAATATTTGGAGCTTATGGGCATTTTAAAATTTTTGGAATGGTCAATGTCTTTTTTTTTTGAGGATTTTCTTTTGGAAAGCATAATAGGATTGATCCTGTGCTCTTTTATAAAACAAAATGGTAGGTCTACATTTTTAAAATAAAATATTCATTTTACTTTAAATTAATAAATGTAAACTGGGCTGATATAAGACTGCACTTCTTAGTCACTTGGATTTTTAAATTTTGACTGGTATATAGGGTCCACCACAGATGCTGTTCAAGTCTGAATAATCTAGGGTTATGGATGTTTCATGATAATTAGGTAGAGCTGAGGTTGTCCTAGGAAATAATGTTAAGTGTCAGTCATCTCTGGACAGAAATAAGCAGATCTTTGATTAGGATTTGCATAATGCTTTTGTCTCTTCTTTCACGGTCGTTGGACATGAAGTGAGCTTCTGTGAGACTCCTCTAGTACCATTGGACTCTCATATTATAATTAGAACTTATGAGTCATTTGTTTCTGACATGTGAGTATTTTTCTGTACTGTGGCTGGTTAAACTAAAACTTTGGTAAAGCCCGACTCTATTTTGAAGAGTTGAAAGAGAATTTTATTTATAAATGATGGAAACCAGTATACAGAGCACCCTAAAGAATTCTAGTACCTCTGGTTCAGCAAAGGTAGTAAAATGGAGAATAATCAGAGACAACAAATGATGACTAATATGACTGATTTTTAAGCATGTAAGAGTGAACCCCAGGTTCAAAAACCATTCTGCAAAAATCCTAGAAATACATTTACATCTTCACATGATGACCACACTGTTAAACACAACTAAAACTAATTTTTTTTTTAAATTTTATGTGTCTTTCTTCTAAAATATTTCCATGGGAATAATTTTTTATTTGTCATAGTAATAGGTGGTAAAATATTATTCACTTTAAAGATATTTGCATTAAGGCCAGGCATTGTGGCACACACCTATAATCCCAGCAGGGTTCAAAAGGCTGAGGCAGGAGGATCACAAGTTCAAAGCCCACCTCAGCAACTCAGCAAAGCCCTAAGCAACTCAGTGAGACTCTTTCTCAAAATAAATATTTTTAAAAAGGGGACTTGGGAATATGGCACCCCTGGGTTCAATCTCCAGTACCCCGCCCCCAAAAAGCACCTTGCATTCTAGACAACATTCACTGAATAAATATATTTAGTACTTTAAACAAAACACAAACACCTGGGCTTATACTCTATCAAATATTGAGTTTTTAAAAAATAATTTTAATTCAAAGTTCATAACACTGCAAAGTATCATGGCTATAGATCTTCAAAATAATAAAGTGCTTTTATCAGAATCTTTTAAAAAGTTACACTAATTACAATTACTACTCCTGTTCTCCAACAGTTTTTAAGATCTTTTTATTCTTAAGCATATACACATACAATTATAAATATACCAGTTATCCAAATATTTAAAAAAAAATAATTTGTTTTTCTCAGATTTTTGGAATCAGAACTATATTATCTGTTAGAATTGAATATGAGTTGTCCCAGAAAGTCTAGTATTAGTTAAGGAATTGTAGAGATTAAATGAGTAGATTTTGAAGGCTGATAGTAGATTATGAGTAGATTACAATGAACTAATCAGTACATCTTAGTTTGAATGGACTGACTCAGGGTTAACTGTAGGCAGGTGGGGTATGGCTAGAGGAAGTGATTACAGGGGAATGACCTGGAGGGTGCACCTTTTCTGAAGTCCCTCTCCCCTTCTCTCTCTCTGCTTCCTGATCCCACAATGAGGTGAGCAGCTTCTTCACCATGCCTGTCCATTATCATGAGCTGACTTATCTTGGACACAGAGCAATAGAGTAGGGTATCTGGGAACCAGTACCTCTGAAATCATGAACCTCAAATAAACCCTTTCTCCTTTAATTTGTTCCTGCTAGGTGTTTTGTTTATATCAATGCAAAAACGGGCTGAAACAAATTGATACTGAGAAGTGGGGTCATTGTAGAACCTGTTGTTTTGGAAACTTTTGAAGCTGCTTTGTGGGAAGAATTTTGAAAAGTTTAGAGATTCAAACTGAAAAGCCTTTAGAATGTTAAACAGAACTTGATGGGTGATTTTATTGGAGTTCAGAAGACCAGAATGCCGATAGAAATGTGGACTATGCCCATGAAGTTTCATAGAGAATTAAGAATGCTATTGAGAATTGGACTAGAGATCATTCATATCATATTCTGGCAAAGACTGAGTTCCATTCAGTCCATGTCCTAAGACTTTGTGTGAGATTGAGCATAAAAGTGATGGACTGATTAATATGACAGAAAAAAATGTTAAGATAGTACAACATTCAGTCAGTAGCATGGATATTGCTAACATCTTTGCCCAGGTTTACTGTGAAAATTAGAAGCAAATCACAAAGATAAAGATTTTTAAAAGCTGTTGATTACCCAGACAACTACTTGTGAAGTTGGTGTCAAGGAAGTTATACTTTTTGAAGAGATTTTAGCCCCTAAAAAGATGCTAAGTATTTGCTGGAGACAATAGGACAGATGACTTAAAGGCATCTTAGGAAATTTGAAATACCTCACTCACTGCAGGCTTAAGAAGGTAGAAAGAAAATCCTATCTGAGAAAAGATCATGGGGGTACCCTTCTTGAATAAGGTGACCTAAGAAGCTGTTTAACCATGCTGGAATTGGACTAGACCTTTGGGCAATGCTGGAATTGTTAAGACTATGGTACTCTTGGAGATGAGCTAAATGCATTTTAAATTGTGAATCGAACATGAGCTTTTGGGGGTCAGAGGTGGAATGTTATAGTTTATATACAAGGTAATTCTTGAATAACACTTCCAAGAATGCACTGGAAGTGATGTTTTTCCCAAGACCTTTTCTCCTCTCCTTCTCCCCTTGCTCTCCCTGTTTTCTTGCTGACTTGAACAGCTTCCTTTAGTCTCACACTTCCCCCATGATATTCTGCCTCATTTTGGGTCCAGAACAATGAAGTCAACATCTATGGATTGAGATCTCTGAAACCATGAGCCCCAAATAAATTTTCCATCCTCTAAATTGTTCTTGTTGGGTATTTTGGTCACAGTGATGAAGAAGCTAAGTAAAACACCATCTTTTCTAATATTAAGAGTAGTGAACATAACTTTCCTAAGGTATGATATTCAAAATCCCTAGCTTTTATAATTCCATCATTTATTTAATTTCAACAAGTTTTTATAGCTTGCTTACTATTTTCAGTCTAGTTCTAACTAAAACACAGAAGACATAGACACACAAAATGAAAGTTTTCATTCAGAAGAGAACCTTAAAACAGGGAGTTAGATAATTAGAAAAACCGCTGCCAATTAATTGCCAAATTTAAGTCAGTTATTTACAAATGCAAGCTTTATGAATGAAAATCTCTTTTTTTACTCCTAAATTACATTTCTTTCTGTACTCTTACTTTTACAACGTCTTGCCCTAGGAAGTTGAATTCAAATCAGAAGCATAGTCTTTCCAATTCCTTTTGAATGGAACTGTCTCCTCCTGCCTCTCATCCTTCACTGAGTATATGGAAGATGGGTTCCCTATCTTCATTCCACTCCAATAATGGATGTAAGAGCTTCAGTTTCTTTGGAAGTCATCATGAAGCACTTGTTCATCTTCTAAGACTTTTGAAATCAGCTCCTGGAAATAATAACACATTAATTTGGAGTGACTATTCTTTGTGTGCCTAGAAATGTGCCAGTGCCTTGCTAAGTTTTATTTTTTGAATAATTTATAGGAAAAAAAATGTATGTTCCCCACTTTTCTTAAAAACTGAGTCCTGAAAACTATTGTACCATTTGGCAAATAATACAATAAAAGTTAATGAAAGTGTCAATATTTGGTCCTCATTCTGTTTATTTCCAGAGTTTGAACTCTTAAAATTTTCCCCATTTTGTGTCTTTTCTCCATCTCTCAGCACCATTAAAAACCCTCCGAATAGCTTTTAAAATACCAAAATAGTCTTTCTGGTTGAGACACATGTAGCTGCATTTCTAAGGTCACTTTTTCAGGTGTTGCTCCTGGTAGCAGCAGTCCCCATCAAGTAACTTAGGGCTAGTGTTTTTATGATCTCAGGTAGTGGCTGCTACCAGCTTCTGCATATTCCTCAGCATTCTACCTCTTCCTACCAGAAGCTGACCTTCTCTGTGCGAAATATCTATGTTGATATATACTACTTACTCTTTTCATGAACTATGGAAACTTATGACCCAACATCATCTTTTAACAATTGTAGTTAAGTATCAAACAGTTTAATTACATTTGGAATAATAAAAGACTTAATGACATCCGTGTAATCGGTTTGTTATTTTATTAAAAATACTAAAGTTTGTGTAACTATGAGGCAGGCTTGCCTGCCATTGTCTTCAAATGCCAAAATTAAACACTTACCACTCAAGGGGAGAAAAGAACAGCAATATTAACCATCAATACGACAAGAAAAATCCTGTTCTTTGGCTGGCTGTCTGATTTGTACTCTAAATTCCCAACTGTCCATCAACTAAAACCCCAGTAGCTATATTTTTGCACTGACAGAAAATAATTTAAGTTTTTTTCTGCCTGCATGGACACAGTGCTCTCACTCTTATAAGCCTACAATTTACATACTTTAAGAATTAAGTACATGACAGATTGCACCAGAAAAAGTGATATGAACTTCACAGCATTCTATGAACTACTGCTCTGAGCCTTGAAAGAGGGGTAGAGGGCTCACTCTCTACTCATTTGATCTTTAGATTTTGCTGTGTCAGCGAGGAATACTGAGTTGAGGAACAGGATATTCAATCTGCAGCTGCCAGCATATTAATTGCATAAGCTGCGATTTGTTATCTGGATGAAAAAAATATTTTGGAGTCATAATTGGAGTTAGATATTTGGCTGGCTTATTGAGAAGCAATTTCAGTATATTAGGACATTGACTCCAATCTTTTACCTTATAAAATATGTCTCTCAATAATAATTATGCAATGTTTTTGGTGGTGAGAGAAAGTCATTTACACTTTAAAATATGCCTGGTTGTAACTTCATTTTTCAGTGTTTACTCAAATTATATCACATTTATGGATAAATGATAAGTCTTGGGTTAAAAGAGAAGAGTATCATAACTCAACAGATTCCTGTATGCATCGACTTATTTTCAGGTAAGTTAACTGAAGTCCAGGAGGCAGAGCTAGTTAGTGGAAGTGCTGGGAACAACCTGATTTCTCATTGGAAGTCATTCATTAGCTACTCAAGGCAGCAGGTAATAGTTGAGAAAGGAAGAGTTTTCTGCGTGCTGTTTCTTTCAGTATATTATCATTTATCCAGTTTGAAGTTTGAAGTATAGTAGGTATCTCTATGGGACTGAAATACTTACTCTTTTTTTTTTTTTTTTAAATAAATCAAGCAGTCTAATAGAGGCTATCCATCACAAAATAAGCAGTTTTGATTTTATTTAGTTTCTTTGAGTCGATTTCCTCTTCTTCAAATGGTGGTGATAGAAGTATCTACTTCACAGGTTTGTTTAAAGGTATTCCAAAACAAAGATCTGTAAAGCATTTGGACCAATGCTGGGCCACTTGATAGGTACTACATATAAATGCTATCACTAGAGTCTCCTTGTTATAGAAAAAAGTGAAAACCTAACTATTGACACATGGTGCTATTAGTAAAACACAAATCAAATGCATTTTCTCCCTGAGCAGGAGAGCTAGTTTTGTTTCAGTGTGGAATGAACCAAGTGTCTTAAAAATACAATTAGTCATTTACAGGGTGGCTTGTCTAATACAAATCAGCTTGAACTATGATTCAGTTGAAAGGTGGAGACGTGATGAAATAAAGAAGTTACCTGTATGACTTCTACTTCTGCTTGTCAATGAGTTTATGCTTCCAGGTCCTAACTTTTCATGTAAGGTTACTTTTATTTTGAGGAGGAAGAGAAAGGCAAGAAAAAGGCGGGGAATGAAAATCCTCATTAACTTCACTGAGTGGAATATTACAGATAGTTTCATGGAATATTGGCATCCTGAAAGTAATACTTAAAGAATTTCCCAGCATGGCATAATCTATGCCTGCACATATTTTGCATAAGTTATTACCTTCTACCAAGGAATGAAAATGAGAATTGTTTAAAATGGGATATGCTTGATACTGAATCAAATTTCCCTAGTATGTAAATTATTTCCTGGGAGTGAATAAGGCACATTGGGAGCAATTTAATAAATGATACCCCAGAGGTCTGAATGGATTAATGAAGCTGATTATCCTATTCCTGCAGAAGGAGAAAACTGTCACTCTGCAGTTAGCCTAAAATGAGCTCTCCATAGTGTCACTTCAAGGTATTTTGTGGGGAGAAAAGAGATAAATATAGGTGCCCCATTTAATTCTTCTTGGGGTAGAGCGACTTCACATGATTACTTTCTTTCTCAGTCTGTTGTCATTAGAAAGAAGCCTAGAGTCTTATTGGAGCACTAGAATGAGCAGGTTCTATTTTAAAAAATAAAAGAAATACTATGTTATCTAGCCTAGTGCTGTGAACCTTGGTCTAAGGTGAATGCCATGGTCCTCTTCTCCCTACTATGATACATAAGGCCACACTTGGCCTCCTCTGTAATGCTGCACAGGTATTTTTCTACAAAGATCTTCTATGGAGTAGGCTTAGTGAGTTTTTACATGGCTGCTATCAAACAGTGGGGAACATATAAATCCAATAAGAAAGTGAGTCTTTTATTCAAAATACCTGTGCTAATTTTCTACTGTTGTGTGGCAAATGACCTCAAATAGGAGCTATTATATATATCATAGATTGGGTAGCTTAACCAAGAGGAATTTTGTTTTTACAATTCTGTAGGCCGCAAAGTTGAAGAACAAAGTGCTTGTAAATTTGGTACCTGAGAGAGCGCTCTTCCTTGTTTTGCAGATAACTGCTTTCTAGCTGCATCCTCACTTGACAGAGAGAGAGGGAGAGTTTGGCATTTTTCCTCCTTACAAGGGCACTAATTCCTTTATGCTGACTTTAACTTCATGACATCATTTAAAGCTAGTTACTTTCCAAAGACTTCGCTCCTAATGCTAGCTCTTTGGGAGTTAGGATGCCCACATACAAATTTTGGAGGGACACAAATATCCTATCCATAAAACATTTTCCCATGTCTGGGCATGAATTTATTGCTCAGGATTCTTTGTTCAGGGGGAATCCAGGCATCAACTGGAGCTACGATCCCATCTGTGTCCCAGGTTTTTCTTCCAAGCACATTCAGCTTGTTGGTAAGATCATTTTCTTTGAAGATGTAGGATCGAGTCTACCATTTTCCTTTAATTGTTGACCAAGGATGTTCTGTGTACCGAGAGACCACACTCAGGCCTCAGTTATGTAGTTCTTAGTATCTTTCTCCACAAATTAAGGAGTACCTCATTTTAAGGATTGACTGATGAGACTCAGTCCAGCCAGGATAATTCTCTATTTGGTTAACTCAAAGACAATGGATGAATGACTTCGATTCTTCTGTAAAACTCCATTTGCCATATAATGTGAAATAATCACAATAGTGCATTCTCATTATGTTTACAGGACTTATAATAGGATTAAACATAGTATGAGTCATCAGAGGTTATATCAAAATTCTGTATATAGTATCTATACCTTTATAAGTGTGCAAATCCATATGTAATCATGCACAGATCTATATGTAACATATACAGAATACATACATTAAAGAAAAATTTCTAGACTGTCACTTGAAATCTTTCACTTCCCAGATAGTTCTATATCTTAATAAATACGTGTGTGTATGAAAAAATGACTTGCTACTATTTAAAATTTAAGTACTATATACTTAACTATACAGTAGAAATAAATCATGAAGCTGCATTTAATGGTTTAATGGCTGCAAAGCAGAAAATATACTATATTCAGTTCTATAAGAACGGAAATAAAAAATATTTTTTAATACTAAGAAGGACAGATTAATTTCAAGGAATTTTCAGAGGAAAGAGGCAATCTTTGAGACCCCCTGCTGAAGGAAAATTGAGACTTGAGTCAGGTTTTCAAGTTGTGTAAGATTTTAGCTAAGGGATTTAGAGGGAAATTAGTAGTATTTTAAATTACTCATCTAATTAATCATTGCTTATTTAACCTTATTTAACACTGAAAATGGATGAGGCACTATGTTATTGAGTGTACAATATATATTCAAACATGTGGCTAAGAAGGCCACATGTGTGAAGAGATTAACACTTATAACAGCCCTAAGAGAAATGGTTATGAACCAGAAAGAGAAAAAAAAAAAAATCTAAAGAAACTTCCTGAATGATGTTTTCCCTCCACTGAAGGCTTTACAGAAATTAGCAACATATAAAGCATGAGGTAGAGAAATCATGCATAGAAGGCCTCTAGACTCTAGAAATCAGGGCATGTGTGGGAATGACAGGTTGTTCGATTTTACCAGAAACTAACTCAAAGTTAAGGGAGATCAGTAAAGAAATATGATTATGTTATGTGAATTAAGAAAAGCCTCAAATTGGTCAAATTTCAGAAAAGGTCTTTTCCCTTTTACTGTCCTTAATCAGGGCACTGAGCTTAATATGAGGAGTGGAAACTAAACCACAGGTCTTGTTTGTACTCATACCAGGTGCCCAGAGTGACTGGTAACAAGGTTATCCAAATGTCATGAATTCAGAAATGGAGTTAAAACAAAGCAGGTGAGTGGAAATCTGCTGATGGTCTTTGATAAGGTTCTTGATGGTCCAGAATGCCTCAGTTCATTTTAAAGAGAAGTAGTGCTAAAATAGGAAAAACATACATGGACATAAAAGTAAGCAGATCTATGTCCTGCTCCCCAGCTGGGATTCTGGAATGGAACAACCCATAAGGAACTTGAGGTACAATAACACTTAATAGCAGATTAGAAAAAGCACACTTTTAGGAGGCAACCATATAGGACTGAATCCAGAGTCCTTGTTGCCCCCACTTTAAATTTTCTGTGTTTAAGAGTATATGCATGACCTGAAGAACTATCAAAGGGAAATTAACATAAGAGGAACTTGCATCCAGGATGAGTGAAGATTTGTGGAAAATTAAAAATAAAAATAAAAATAAAAACAACTGACAAGTCTTTAATTTTGAGATGTTCTTTCTCTACAATGTCATGAAGAAAAATAAGTCACTGAAGCTTAGATTCAACCTTCATGAAAAGACAGTTGGATTTATTAGAATTGATTTCATTTCAAATCAAAAATAAGAAGATGAAAGATACAGAAAGCAAACAGTGTTGCTATGAAATCTCAATGAATTGCGTGGTCTTTGTGTAAATTAAAAAAGTTGGAAAAAGTTGAAAATAGCAACTGAGTTCATTGTATAAAAACCGTCCACATTATAATTCTTTCAGACATCAGTTCACTAACAAAAGATGTTTGACGTGTAAGATAGTTTAAGTGATAAACTGTCATTAGACATCAGTTAATTCTTAAGGCACAATATATAAACACTAAAGGTTTTTATTTTATTGTGAACAGTGGAATATCATCAAATATTTTTAAACAAAAAGATCACATGACCAATTTTTACATTTACAAAGTATTCTGAATATAATAGAGATGATATCCTAGGAGATACTTGAAGACAAAAACTTCCAGTAATGAATTGTTGTTGGAACTTTGAATCAGGTAATGCAGAGTGAGTGTCAAAAGAAGACAGTATCATTTTATTTTCCTTATTACAAATAAATGATCAGTTATGGGAACTGAGAGAATATTATTAAAAATTATGCATTTATTCAAATAGGAATGGTAGGTGGGCACCAGCAGTACAGGTGAGAAGTCAGGGTTTGAAGTATTTGTGGGACATCTAGAGGGAGATAGAGCTGCCTCTTCACCACAGAGGTTGTAGTTAAAAACATGGGATGAAATGACAAACAAAGCACAAAACTGTCTACATGGAACCCCAAGAGGTAAAGAAAAAACGAAACAACAACAATAACAACAACAAACATCTCCTGAGGAAAGAGTGAGGCAGATCACCTTGGAAACACTGCTCTCCTGAGAGACAAGGGAGATGAGTTTCAAGAAGGAAATATCGGCAATGTAAGACATCAAATAGAATTCAAATAGGTTAAGAACGAAAAGGTGTCCAAAGTTAAACGAAGAATATGATAGTGGTCACTTTTGTGGAAGATTCAATAAATTGGTAAAAGAAAAAAAAAAAAAAAGCTGAACTACATAGATTTAAAAATGGGTGGGAGGAAAGACCTTAGTCTTGCAAAAGAAAAGTTAGAAGGCAGCTGGAATGTCAAGGTGGCCATTCCAGGTGAAGATCATGTATCCTTAGCAGGCTAGGGCAATGTCTACCAATAACGGGAAAATGAGTTTTTTTTTTTAGAAGGTACAGAATTTTAGACAATGTTTTGTGAATAAATCACTAAGACACATATACGACACAAATAGAGTATATCAGTGATATAAAATTCCATGGTACAAAATTAGGAAAAAAAAAAAATCTGGAAGTTTCCTTAAAAAGGAAATACCACCACCACTACCACCTCTACTACTACTAATAGTAATAAAGATCAAGAAGTACTCACGTAGAGTAGACTTGTTTGCAGAAAAAAGACATTGAAAGAAAATAAGGCAATTTATATTAAAAAATGTGGATAAAGGAAATGCATATATGGAGATGCATAGATAGATATATAATGACATACATTTTTATGGAATATTTGTGGGAAAATCAGATGAATATGGAATAGGTGGCAATATAGTGAAAACAATTAAAAGGACT
The DNA here is from genome assembly GCF_902686455.1 of Sciurus vulgaris. Lineage (NCBI taxonomy): Eukaryota > Metazoa > Chordata > Mammalia > Rodentia > Sciuridae > Sciurus > Sciurus vulgaris. The sequence goes on along the minus strand of NC_136469.1, from coordinate 119,979,501 downwards.
GGCAGGTATTTGAATAATTAATCTAATTAAAAACTAATAACTAGGATGAGGTATCTGGTGGCATGTTTATAAAATTTTTGTTAACAATATTAATCAAATATGCATCATGGTTGGCAGAATTTTGCCATACATGGAAAAATATCTTGGTATGTGGTGTACTTGGATATACAAAATAATTACACTTAATGAGCTAAATTTAAAACCTTCATTTTAGTTACTTAAAATCTTTATAAAATCTTTATGAAATCTTTACAACTTTTTTTTTTTTTTTACAAAAGAAATAGGTTGATTTTTAGCTCTTCTCATCAAAGAGGTGGAACTCATTACTCCACCCTGGAAGTCTTTTTTTTTTTTTTTCCTTTGTTATTTGCTCTAACCTTATTGAATAAGGTTATTCAATAACCTTATTCAATGAATAAGGTTAATGTGAAAGAGACGCCCTTATAAAAAGAAAAAGGTAGAGACACTCTGATATAAAGCAAGTATATCTAGTTAAGATTGACCAAACCAAAATAGCTGCCAATAAAATCATTGAGTTGTGCTGACTGTGGTAAATACAAGGACAGTACCCGAGGTAAAATAATGTGGCCATTTCTGTGAAGCAACCCATCCCTTCAGAGGCCCCAGAAGCTGCCGGTTTCAGTTATGGGTAATCTGGCTCCCCCTTCCTAGCTGGCCCTGCTAACCCACCAGTGCAACTTGAAATAGATAAGCTGGAGCTGGCTGCTTGCATTCCTTGGAAAATAAAGGACAAAGGCCCCTATCGTAGGCCTGCCAGGATTGTTTTATGGTTTTCACTTTAAAAACAAGCTTGCTGAAGTCACTTCCACTACTGCCCCACTTGGAGTAGTGGTCCTGGTGTGTCAGTCTGTTTTCTTTTTCTTTTTTTCTCTCTTTTCCCCAAATAAAGTTATTTCCTACTTTAGTTTCTGGTGGTCTCACTATGCATCCATAACTGGATCCCACAACAGTGAAAGATGTTGTGGCCTCAGAAGATTGTACAGCTTCCACTATCGTTATTCTTGGAATTCTATGACACCATGTGAAAATTACTGTCGACATGAGACTCAGAGTTTATATTTCCCTCGTCAATAACTAAGCAACTGCTTGACAGGAGGGATGTGGTATGAGCTCATTCAGTCATCAGCAACCCACCAGCTAACTCGTCCCATGAAAAAGTCCATCAGAACTGGGCATCTTGGTGGCATCCCTATAATCCCAGTGGGTTGGGAGGCTGAGGCAGGAGGATTGTAAGTTCAAAGCCAGCTTCAGCAAAAATCCTAAGCAACTCAGTGAGATCCTGTGTCAAAATAAAATACAAAGTAGGTCTGGGGATGTGGCTCAGTGGTCGAGGGTCCCTGAGTTCAATTTCTGGCACCGCCCCCCTCCCCCCCAAGAAAAAAGGTTCAGCAGAGATCAGCCAAGACCAACTACATAGTCACTCAAACCCTGTGACCTAATTGAAACTTTGTTATTTTAGGCCCCAACTTATAAAACTTGTTAGTGCGGATAGAGTAATAAAGTGAGCAAAACAATGTAGAAATTTGATTATAGGACTCAACATGGAACTCTTACAGGACTAATGTGTCAAACCAAAGGAGCAAAACAAGGGAAAGGACAAATGTGCTTATTCTTCATTAATTAAAATTTGCTTAGTCTTAATTAATTAAAGCAGGTTGCCCCAAAACAATGACCGATAACTATTCTAAGTTGTATTCTTATGGCTACATTATAGTGACTATGATATTCACTTGTAGTGCAATACTTTCATACTTTTAATTTATCACTTCATACACAAAGAAATGTAGTCAGAATTATACTCACTATATACCTTTATTCATTTTCTAAAGTTTGGTGATAAGAAAACTTAAAGAGAACTTAATGACTCTCCAAATACCTGAAATTTAACATGTCATGGAGAACTGAACTTACAGAGTGCATGACTCTAAAATTCAAAAAACAAGATTTATATATTGCACTTATGAGTGCCATCTAACAAAAACATTCTACCAATTAAAATTCAAAAGGTAATGAATTAGGTTAATTGATAAGAGACCTCCCTCAGAGTAAACCAATTATGAGGTAAAATTTGGACTGTAAATGCCTTCAAACAGAGATATTATGTCATTTACACTTTCTAAAAAAAGTGGGAGAATGGATTGTTTCATCTCATTGTTGATCAGTAAAAATACCAATTATCTACAAAACTGAAAAATATTGTGACTTTAAATTATGAGCACTTAGAGGAAAGAGGAAGAAATTTGAAAGAATAAATCAAAAACCCTATTTTCTTTCTTTCTTTCTTTTCTTTTCTTTCTTTCTTTCTTTCTTTCTTTCTTTCTTTCTTTCTTTCTTTCTTTCTTTCTTTCTTTCTTTCTTTCTTTCTTTCTTTCTTTTTTTGCTGGTCATTTGCCAAGGAGAAATTGAGTTTACCTTGCATGATCCTCAACTCAGCTACTTTGGGGTATGCCTGCACCAATAGTCACAAACCTGTGTCACAATACTAGAGCACCAAGTGATCAGAGGATGGGACAAAGCACATCATAACCAAATTCTAGATTCATAGCTTATGCTATGTAACTTAGAAAATCTCAGAAAAATAAAAGAATTACATAATAGTCGCCTCCTGGGCATTGAGATTAGACTTAAAAGGTGAACAAGAGACACATTTAAATACAATTTTCTAGTTATTATATGTGTTCATCAAGCTTGCAATAAAAATTGGTAATACTTTTGGAACAAAATTCTCCAAGTTTTATTCCTTTATTAACTCACCTTTAAACTCACACAAATTCAAATAGGTAAATGTCCACTTTCTCCCCAGTTTAGAGTTAAGAAAACAGAGGAAAACAAAGTAAAATAGTTTGCATAGGGTTACACAGCTAAGAAAGTATAGATTCAGTGGCTGGTCTCATTCAAAGAAGCACCAGATTCCTAATATTTAATTGTAATAGCATTTCTTCAATGTAAACACTGACCAAGACACTGAATTAAGCATTAGTGTAGGACAGAGCACTAAATATTTTCATCTGAAACTCTAAAGACTACCATAAAGTGAGAAAGACCAATATGGATAAATCTAATAGAATTGAAGAGAGAGTTTGATAAGTTTTTCAATTTATGTATAAGCCAAATGCTGTGGGAATACAGTAGTGGGTGAGATTAGCTGAGCTGATGAGATTGGGGACAACTTCCTAAAGGAGGCAATATTTAATTTTGATTTTGAAGAACAGGAATAATTTTGAGCATTTTTATCACTCTGACACTTTGGGAGAGACAGATGATGTTTTGTTGCTATGGGTTGAAGCAAAAACTCTGGTGGGAATTGAGACAGTATTTTTTTTTTTTTAAATTTCATAAGGCAAAGTATGCTCTACCACCAGTAAAGAAAAAACAGATGCATGATGCTTTCAATTTGTGTGGATATCTTTTACTAGGAGAATATTTTGTTTTGTTCATTGCATTACACTATGTTAAAGTGTACTTTCTTTTAATCATGTATGATTTTGATATAATGCAATGCTGCCCAGTGAATTAATAAAATCAATGTTAACAGTATAGCTATATGCTTCACTGGGTTCTTATACAAGAACCTGTAGAAAAATTAGACTAACATTATTTTGACATAAAGAATATTTTGTGGTGAGAAGAGAAAACCAATCCACAACAGACAATTTTTAACCAATCTGCTAAATGACCTTTTTTGTTTTTGTTTTTGTTTTTTTTATACCCTCTTACCATCAGATGTGGGTTCCTTGTCTTAAAATATCTTCTAAGAGTAATTTCTAAATCCACTCTCAAAACTATAGAGTTCTCCTGCCTACATCTAGTTACTTTTAGTTAAGGGTTTCTTGGATGGATACATTGTTGGAACCAGTGTGTGATGTTTACCTGCTGACTGAATCTTACCTGAAACTCTCAGAACCTTTTGGGCCAGTTAGTTTACCTGCTACCAGCTTCACTCATATCCCCAAAGTGCACCAAACTCTCCAAACCTGGACAGCTCTGATAGAACAACTCATGCTCAGGGATGTCTCCTTCGCAGAAATGTCCCTTAGACAAAGGTCAAAAGATAGATAAGTGCAGTGGAAACAGAAATAATACATGAACCTGGAAAGAAGAGAGAGCTAATTCTTGAAAAGTTGCACATATCAAGCTGAAAATATGCATTTTATTAAATGAATTATTTGAGTTTATTGAAGTTTGGTGTAATTCTGTGATGTGGTAATATCTCTTCTGCATCATGGACAGTGCAAAAACAACCCAAAGGGTGAGAGCATAAAGGAAAGTACATTGAGACAAATATATTGTAATGGTTCAAATATGTGGTAACAATGTCCAAAAGCAGTGCCAGTTGAAGTGGGAATTAAGAGGGTGAATGAGAGAGGCAGTTGTCACCATAGAGCCAAGAGAAAACAATGTCACAGCTAAGGGATGAGTTAGTACAGAGGGTGAACTTAAAATTTCCAGCCTGTGAGGCTGCCACATTTAATTCACTCAAGAAAACCTTCCTGAGTCTCAAGTGTGATTGCCTCAGAAAGAGGCAAAATCCACAATCGTCACCATCAGGTACCTCACAGATCAATGGTTAAAACAATGAAAAATAAATAATAATGATAAATAGTAGAAATGGAAAATTAGTTTGTTTTATTTGCTTACAGATGAGGACATGGAGTGAAAGTATGATATTCAGGAAAAGTTTAAACAAATAGGTGAGTTACAGAGGAGAATCGTGTGCACCTTTTCTGAATAGTTGGATTATAGAAGGTACGTTTGGAATAGGGACCAATAACTTCAAAGGTAGAGCAGTGACAAGAACTGAATTTTTAAAGGTGCTCTGCATGCCTACTAATTGAAGTTTAGTGGGGTAAAGTGAGAGAAAATAAAATACCCAGTAGTCACAGATCTTTCCATGAAAGATTTCTGTGGATCTTGTCTTGACTCAATGGAGAAATATTAAAGGATTTTAATCAGGGGAGTGCAATGATCACACTTGCATTTCAAAAAGCCCTGGGATAGCAGCATGGAGAATTGATTGTGTGGTGATCATACAAGGGCTGAAAGAACAGTCGGAAATGTTGCTTTAAGAGATGGGAGGAGTAGCCAGGGCCTTTAGTGATCACAGGTAGGACCACAGGGAATAGAAGCTAAAACACAAATTAGAAATGCTTCATCAGGGGGTGAAAGCAATAGTGTGATCATCAAACATAAGTGCTGAAAGTTTACTTCCTCAGGAAGATCTTCTGTGTATACCCAGCTAAATAGCTGCCTATAGCAAAGATGTCTGCCTACCCCGAACCTTTCTCCAGTTTCCTTCATGCACAGCACATTCTCATGTACAGTGGCAGTGAAATTAAAAACAAACAAACAAACAAAAAAAAGCCACCCCTTCAGCATCATGTAGCCAATTAAACTCAAGTGAATATTTTTTTTTTTTCAAGAATCCTAAGAATCCAGGAATGCTAATTAGAGGTGACAAAATTTTTGGTATTTGCCTCTTTTTTTTCTCTTCTGTGCTTGGTGATTTTTTTTTTTTTTTTTTTTTTTTTTTCTCCTGTCTGGAACTTAGACTCCATAGCAGAAATCCCAGCAGACTTCATGAACTGAGAAGTGAGCTTAACTTGGAAGTCCTAAATGAGATTCATAGCGGAAAGTTACTGCAGCAGATCTGAAGACATTGATGCCACCATATAAGCTCTAGATTGCCTGAAAATGGATTTGCCATGCAGTCAGAGGAAAAAAAATTTCAATATCAAGCCACTGTTAATTTCTGTTGGCCAAATCTAATTATAAATGATATGCCCTTTTTTGAACACATTTATTATACTTTGTTATTCACCATTATCTAAAACTGTATTATTTATTTTTACTTAATCTTTGTCATCCTCTCTCCTGTACTTTATAAATACTATGAGAGAAGTTACTGTTTATCTTGTTTATCATTGTACCTTCAGCATTTACAAAAGTGCCCAACATGAAACAAAGAGTAGAACAAAGTAGGTATGGGATTTGGAAAAGGCAAAGAGGTCAAATACCAGTCTGGCTTTGAAGGCTACCTGGGTGATGTGATTTATGTAGAATTTATTTTTCAAAATGCAAAAAGAATTGCAGGTGTGAGAAAAAGAATGAGTTCAATTTTTATCCCCTTGCCCCTGAGTTTCCCCCATATCACAGTCAGGTTGAATCTTCGAGTAGGAAGGTAGATTTTTTGACTTAAGGGTAAAAGACTGCTGTAGGCTTGAGTATCCTGGTATTATTGAGCATCAGTGCACAGATGACAATTTGAAGTTCGAGGAAGAGATGAGGTTGTATAGAGCAAAGCACTGAGAGCCAAGTCTGAGAAAAGCAAAAATTAAGTGGAATAGAAGTGTTAGAAAGGCATGACATGGAAGGGAGGCACATTCCACAGGCAAAGTAGGTGAGAGTTGGAAGCAAAAAAGAGCAGTCACCAGAGACAAATACTAGACTTTAAAAAAAATTAAACAATGCATTGGATTTTATACATACAACATATTTTTAAGTATTAGAGCAGCAGTAGATTTTGTGAACTGAAAAGACAAAAGTACATGAAAAAAATGAGACATACAATATAAATTCTCCTCCATTAAACTCTACCAGGAAAGCAATAAGGGTGATATAGCAGCATTGACAGAAAAACTCAGGAATAAGAGTGAGAGATATCTATTTTAAATGGGAGCCATGATATATTTTTACGTGGTGAGAAATACACATCTACACAAAGAAAAACGCCAAAACTCAGAGAGAAATGGGAATTATTTATGGAGTAATATCTCTTCAAACCCTGAAAGCTAGACTTTTGAAGTGAATGTTTTTAAATTCTAACCATATGTGTAGGAAAGAGAAATTTATGATTATGGACTGATATTTTGATCCACTTCTTGGTCTCAGTATTTCCTTGACTTTTCAGAAATTGTAATGGAAATGTTCAGTCTGACTTTTTATCTGAAATGGTGCCTTTTCTTGAATCCCTAAATAATACAAGAGGTTCTGGCTCCCTTCCTTAAGTTGGAGTCAATGTTTCCAAAATGTCACCTGTGAGAGAAAGATGCTATTGAAACTAAAGATAAGATCTCTGCGCAGAGTAGATGCATCCCCAATTCTCAAAAAAAAAAAAGAATGTGGAAACTGAGAGTGTAATATTTAAGATATTTATTTATTTATTTTTATTAAATTTAAAAAAAATTTTTACAGACTGCATTTTGATTCATTGAACACAAACGTGGTATAACTTTTCATTTCTATGGTTGTACACAATGTAGATTCACACCATTCATGTAATCATAAATACACATAGGGTAATTCTGTCTGTTTCATTGAACTATCTAAAGATATTTTCATTAATAATGTAGAAATATGAAAAGTAGGAGTCAAATTTTACTGAATGTCTTCTGTTCATAATATTTTCATCAATTTTTATATACGCAGAATTAGTAATTTTACACACACTGGTTGAGAGTTTCAGTAGCTTACCCTGAGTACATAGTGACTGTTTAATGCAGCCAATATGCAAACCTGATCTCAAAATGCATGCTCCTTCAAGGACACCTCACTGTCTCTTTTTAAAAAATTTTTATTTGTAATAGATAATTTATTTACTTACACATGTTTATTTAAAATAACTGTATATACAATAATACAGTAATACAAAATTTGCTTTTTTTCCCATTCTCATGTTTCAAGTAACAACGTTTATTCAATTTCTCTACAAGCGTCTTGTATTTCAGTGTCTTCAGATCTACAGTCAGTTTCTTGAAGCTTATCTCCTTCCCTTGTATCTAAGTTATTTGAGTAGCAGAACTTTTTAAAATACATGTTTGACATACTGGAAAGTTTGATCCATGTCAGAAACATTCTTCCTCATTCAACTCTCACTGTCTCTTTAAAACATCTCCCCATGAACATTATTCATTGAAAAGCATGTGTCAAGGTGTATGTTCACCATTATTACATCATTTCCTGTGTAGAAGAAAGTAGTTATTTACTTTATGAAGGGTGCTTTCTGAACCCACATCAAATGGAAATTGGACCAAGTAAAAATAAACAGCCAAGGAAGTTTTGTGTTTGTTTATATTTAACATATTAACCCCACCAACATTGCTAGTGACTGCAATTATGTTCCACTTTTTTGGCAAAGCTCTCAAATAATAAATACTGGCAAAAAGATGTGGATCCTCTCTAGTCTGTATCATTAGTCTATTTTCATTTACATTTGTCAAACTGATGGACCAAGGCAAGTACTATCTTCCATCAATAATTGTGCTTTTAAAGCAATGATTTTGTGAAGTACTATCTCAGTATTTGGCAAGTTCTTTGGACTCCAAAAGGATACTTAGTGACTAAAATAAATTAATGAAAAAGACAATTTTTGAACAATTAAAGATGCAAAAGTACCTATTTCATGGTACCAAACTTGCCTTCTTCAAATACCAGGTGCTATGATTTGATCTTAATTAACTCAACTATTTTTACCTTTTGATGAAGAGAATTTGCCACTTTGTCATAGGTTTAAGAAAATTACTTTAAATTGAGAAGACGCTGATCTCTAAATATTAAGCAAAGATATATTACCGCTAAAACTGTACAAAATTATAAAGGAATGAAGTGATGTGAAAATGTCAAGGATTGCTATTAAGTATACTTTTGATTCATGTAGGCGAAACAATATTTGAAAATTATCTCAGGGCATCTTTCTATTCACAAAAGCAGCCTATCTTTTAAAACTCTGTGAGGTATAATTATTGAAGTATTTGGGTTCATATAATTTTTTTGTATCAAGAAAAACATTTTTTCTAAAACTTAAAATGAAAAGGTTAGCAGTCAGAATGCAAATTCCAATTAGGGTGTAGGTACACACTATATGATATAATGTGTTGAAAGATTAATCAAAGTGAGGACATGAGGACAGTAGTGGGCTTTTTTTTTTTTTTTTTCTGTTTTAAGGCTTCAGTCAGGAAGGTCAACATATGTGTCTTCATACAACAGTTTAGAAGTAAAACAGGGATGTAACTTTGGTTTGATCTTTGATCTGGCCAACTCAACTCTGTCATTTCATGGAAACTTTGGTATAGACTATTAACGACGTGATTTAGCAATAAATTCTAAGATGAATCATCAGAAAATCATGAAGCTAAATGAAAGCGACAGGGTTAGTTTTAGGAAATTCCAATTTCAAATTATTTCAGGTAAGCAATGTCGGTATTTTAAAATATTTTAAGAATAATTTTAAAATTCCAGTTTAAAAAAATTAATGAGAGTTTAATGGCTAATTCCACTTTGTATAAATGGAGAAAAATGTTCTGTAACATTTAATATATTTCTTCTAGTCCATTCATCCTGCCATAAATAACAAATTTTTTTCCAATTAATCCTTAAAATATTTTGTCAATCACTCTTGCTACTATTTTACTCCTTGGATTTACTTGAAAAGTTTACTCCTAGTTGGCTCTACTTTTGTATTCAGTAAGTACATATGACAGTACAATTATTTAAGCAGATTTTTAATAAAATACTTCCCTAGAAATAATTTTTTTTCTTTTTTTGCTGTTGTTCTTTCTTTTCATTTTTAACCTTTTTTCACTGTGATATCATCTGTAGTTAAAATTTGCAAGATAAATGCTTAATAAGACACATCTTTTATCTTCAATTTCTTGAGTTTATTTACACAATGTCATCATTTTGAACCAAACAGGCACAGTACATACGAAACATCAGACACATGTGGTATGTATGTGTGTGTGTGTTTCTGTGTTTGTATAGTTGTATAGTCATATAGCTCCGTGCCCTTTGAGCAGATATGTTTGCTGTATTGAGTTGTGGAATGCTGGCGTAATCTGATACACTGCAAAGGATGCGTTCATTTCAGTTGGCTGATACTTTGCTTTTATACAAACCCAAAAAGAGGTACTGTTCACAGTCATCTCTCAATACTAACATTGTCATGATGTTAAAACTGATATTTTTAAACTTCCAGGTGTAGTTGCTTATTGTGTTTCTTTCAAAGAACAACTTGTCCATGTGTGTGTTCAACAGATGTTTGCAGTAGAGATACCTCTTTTAAATTTCCGTCAGTAGTGCTTGTAGTATAAATTATATTTTCAAAAATCTTAATAACTGCATCTCAATTAGTATTTACTGGGGCCTTGTATAAAAGGTCATTGCTAACTTATTCATGTGACAATAAAGGAGTCAAGGTAATGGTAAGTGGCCTGCCATAGATGCCAATAATAAAATATTGGCAGAGAAATATAGTGCTGTTCATCATCTGTATTTTGTTTTCTCTTCCTGATTGGAGGACATTTGGAGCAATGACACAGAATCATCATTGATATTATTATTGTCATTGACCATCTTATTCCAGGTATTGAAGCAACATATTTGACACACACTAAAATCATGAAACAATAGATTATAAAACGAAAATAATTCTTGGAGCAAATATGTAAATCAGTATGAAGTTCAATTGATACTTGTGAGTTCTGGAAATTTTAACAGTCAAGAAATATAGGAAAACTTGAGTAGTTGCACATTTCATTATCTACTCTAAAACAATTCCAAGGACTGTCTAAAATAAATCGCCAGATAGGGCCTCACAGATAATATTGGTGTACGATATTGCTTAGGAACAAGTGTAAGGAAAACAAAGCATGCTAGTCACATCCACAGGCTCCCCACCACTTTTGTTAAAACAGGGTCTCATTAAGTTGCTAAATTGCTAAGGCTGGCTTTGAACTTGAGATCCTCCTGCCTCAGTCTCCCAAACCACTGGATTACAGCCTTGCACCACTGCACCCAGCAAAGCACCGGTGCAAATGAAGCTCATTCTTATAGGTTTTTTTTTTTTTTTTAATTAAGTCTGCAACAGAGAAAATAAAAGTGATTTTTCATGGTCAAGTTCACAAACATATGGCTCCAAAATACATAGATTTCTGACCATCAGCTAGATTCATTGATGAATCCTTATGTCCCTGGAGTTAAAGTTTTACTGACTAGTCTTTAACTGATCTTCTACTTATATTAATTCTGTTATCTAGATTCTAAATAAGAGTTGAAAATAGAAGTTAAAATTGATGACACTGTAGGGCCCCCCCTCAAAAAGGGAGACCCTTACTCGAGTCTCAGGATGGCGGGCTCCAGGAAACACGAGAGACCGGCTTGATGCAAAAGCACGAGGCACTTTAATAACGGAGCTCCGGGCCAACACGTATCTCATGCAGGAGATAGAGGAGTCGACCCCGAGGCTCAGAAATCAGGGGTTTATATAGGAAAATTTAGGGAGTTTGGCGCGGGTACACATAATTGGCTGATTCAAACATAAGCGGGCACATGACTACATTGATTACATCAGCAAGTAGTACGTGCAAATTGACATTCCAGCAATGTGGTAGGGCAGTTTATTTTGGTTAGCAGGGGTCAAGTTAACCTTAAAGAAAAGGGAAGAAGGGGGAAAGTGGGTGACACCAGATGGTCCACGGCCTTGTGGAGATTGTTTATCCTCCATGGCCAGTTAGTTTTTGATGATTTGGCAGTCTAATTTTAGGCTTGTTTAGGTACGTTCAGGCCTCAGGCCTGTCCCTCTTTGTTTCTTTTCCTAAGTTCATTTGCTAGACCACAGATTCTGTGCTTTAATTATGGGCACTTAAATTTTAACTCCTTCAACACTTTAAAAAATGTTTTTACTATCAATGTAGTTACTCTTTGCTTCTTTTTCAGAAGAATTTTTTATTTGCTCATTTTATTTGTACCTCACTTTTTGTTTTGTTTAAGGCATTAAATATTACTTGTCATTATACAATAAGCGTATTATTTTGTACAAACAAATATTGCTTTAGTTTATGTCTAGCACAGTCTTTGATAAATGGTAGGCAGTAAATAAATGTCAGATCCTTCACAATATCAGTTATGAGAACTCCAATTTAAAGGTACATAGAGACATACGGTGTTTTAGAAGTAAAACCTATCATCTAATATGCACATCACCTACCTATTTTATTTTTCTTTCTAGTTCTTTCTCTTTCAGTTCATGGTAATGGGTGATTGCTATTTAAATACCCAAACCTGACATATTGATGCTGAAAAACACAACAAGTTATGATCTAAATACTGGGGTAGAGTGCTAAAATGATGATTATTGAAGGAAGTTTGCAGTTGAATAGAATTTTCAGGAAAGTTGCTGGTGGGCTTTGAACAAAGCATTTTGCAAAGATAGCTAGTAGTGAAGCAAGAGATATAAATTGTGAACAGGGAGACAGGCTGCCAGAGGCTTTTAAAGTGTGTGCGGTCAAGTCTGAGCAGATTTTATGATTTAAATATGGGCAATATTTTCAACAAGTAACATAAAATTATATCTTTAAGCACAAAAGAAATAATACTTGATAGACATATTTACTTTGTGCTTGCTGGGGAATTAATAAGCTTCTGTATATCTCTGAGAAAGTTAAATTAGAATTTGAAGTATGCGATTGCAATAGGAATATACAAATTGAGAGAAAGAAACAAGACAACGTATCTATGCTCTGAACGTTCTCTTGCAACACTGACTATATCCCTTAGTTTGTTTCACTTTATATTTATTCATTAGAGAAAACAACATCTCTGGGTATAAGAGAAAATTACCTGCTGTGCGCCTTAATATGAAATACTATGCACATATTTATCTAAACATGAATTCTATAACAATGGTTTGCATTCATTGAGAAGTCTAAAGATGTAGATGATTCACTAGTTTCAGGGGAGTACAAGTTCATTTTATATTGGATCTTCCTCAAACATCAAGAACACTAATTAGATAATATTAGCAAAATTTGATTTGAATTCTGTCTCTGAAACGTTCAATTCTTTCAAAGTAATATTCTAAAATTACACTTGTGCACTCTTTTAGGTTCTCAGATTCTACACAGGATTAATCATTTTATTGGATTATAAACTGATAAAATGTAAGTAGAAAAAATTTTCATCAAATATATATAGGTCAGGACCAATAAAAAACTTAAAAAGTAAAAAGATATACAGACAAGTATCCTACTAAGTTATTAAAGTTGATCTTCAAACATTGTTTGACTATGAATATCACAGTCATTAATAACTGCCAATATTTTACAAGACATTTACATTTCTTTCATGAAAATAATTTCCCCCCTAGAGTTGAAGTCTGCAAACTTTTTTCAAAGTGACGTTCATGTAGGAAACACCATAATGAAAACAAGAATAAAAATAATTTAAATAAATTGGTTCTGAAAGAATGGACATTTTTTTAAGCTGTCTGAGGTCACCCTCCCAGTTATCTTAACTCCCTAAGGTCACCCTCCCAGTCATCTCAACTCCCTAAGGTCACCCTCCCAGGAATAAGAAAAAGCCCTTAAAGCTGTTCCAAGAAACAGCCCCAAACAGAGAATAAAAGGGTAAATTGAGCCAGATAGCCAGATAGTGATCAAACAGAATGATTACGAGAAACTATTGACCAGAATCTACAGCCTGTTGTAAAACATTGTGAAACATGTTGTCAGCAAACCCAGACCCCCTTTGAAATTTCCTGGCAGCTTTGTTCCCCCTTTTCCCCCTTTCATGTGTGACCCCTCCCGATGTGTGGTTTCTGCCTTTATAAACCTACAAGATTTTCTGCTAGGGACTCGACTCCTGGAGTTGGGTCCCAGCGCGCTGGAATAAACACCTCTTGCGGTTTGCATCAAGTGACGCCTCCTGCGGTTGATTGGGGTTGCCATCCATCCATGGGACAGAGTTGGGGTTTCCTTTTTGGGGGTCTTACATCCGGATGAGATGGCTAAAATGCCTTAGACACAGAGTTTCTGTTAAAACCTGTTAGATCCTTCCAGATCTCAGTCCAGGCTTACATTGAAATATAAATAAAAGAAGCCTAAAGGCTCAGTAGGAGACCAGTCTCAAACCCAGGGAAAGAAAGGTAAAAAGAGTCTTTAAAACTCCAGCAAAGTAAATGCTATATTTTTAATTATATGTTTTTTTTGAGCTCATGATTTTTTGATCAGTTCTATTTTTTATTCACTAGAGTTTTTGAACATCTGTTACATTGCAATGGAGATTCACCTATAAAGTTACAAGGGCTTGATTTTGTGTTATTTGTATGTTGTGCTGTCTGATGTCATGTTTTGTCTGTATCAAAACTGAGCGCTCCTAAAATTAAGATTTAAAAATGGATCCAGATACTTTTAATTCACGTGATTTAAAAAGGGTTCAAATTGGGTAAACTAATAAAAGTAAAATGTCTTTGAAAATAACTTGCAAGTCTCTAGGTGGTCAAGCTAATAAAATATTGATGTTAATAAAATGTCTAATATCAATTGTTTCTAGGACTTTTCTTCAACAGGGAAGAGACAGCAAATACTGTTCAGGACACTTGTCTGATATCTTGGTTTTTTACAGAATAAGTGAATTAGAGTTAACATGTATGGGATTACTCTAATGTGTTTGTAGAGACATCTGATTAATTTACAAAGTTAAAATGCTAATTGTTAAATAACATCGAGTACTTTTAACTCCTTAAATTCCATGGGGTATCATACTTAAACATTATTGGTGTTTTCATAGGTTGGTAAATAAAAGGGTTTAAACTTGCTTTGTGTCATCTCTAAACTAAAAACAAGGTTACTAAGAGTTATGTCCTAACAAGTGCAATTCTATATACAGAGGGTCCCAAAAGTTTCAACTGTGTTTCAATTACAGTACTATAAACAACAGAATATTTAATCTTATTAAAATAAAGTAATTTATCTAAATTCAGAAATTTCATAAGAGTTGTTTCAGAATGTGAACAAAAAGGGGACAACGAATAGGAAAGAGAAAATAAAAGGTTCTGGGTATGGAAATATATTTAGTAAAAGGAAAAAGGAAATGTTTCTGGGTAAGAAAGTGCTTGTGTGATGAAATACATGAGGGTCTAAGTAAGTGCTAAGAAAGTCGGTGTAAGTAAAGAGCAAGTTTCAACAAGTTTGTGTGTAACTAAGTTGGTTATATGTATGTGAGACAGCTAAAACTATTGAAGGTTTTTCCTAAGGTGAAATACTAGCGTTCTGATATAAACCAAAGTTTAATCTATATGGTAGAATGACATGGTAAAATGACAAGGATTTGAAACACTAATTTACTCTTAACTTTGTGTCTATTAAGTTTATTCTTTAGAACAATTAGTCTTAAAAATTGGGGTGTATACAATTATGGTTAAACAACTATTATAGAGTATTGTACTTTGTTACAGAGTATACATTTCTCTTTAAAAACTCAATTTGGTAAGATAAAAGTGTCAAGGTATTTGTGAAATGGTCACTAGTTGTATATTAAATGTGTTCATATTTTTCAGGACCACAAGTTTTTAAAGCAAGGAATTTATTAAGCTCTGCTATCCTCCAGATTAAATTTGTCTGTAATGGTAATCTTAAACTTATAAAGAGTAAATTTTATTGGGGATTTATTTCTATCATTTAATGTTCTATTATAGGACCTGCTATCAATAGGGTATGTGTAAAATTTGTTACTTTTTACACTGGGATAAAGAATTTCAAATGTAAATGTATTTCTAAACATTAGAGTTTGATTTGTTTAAAGGTTAATATTGTGAAACATGAAAGAAACATGAAAGCATTTTGCCATTTAATCACAAAAGGAAAGTTAAAAGCTCTCTCAGTGCCGGCCATTTAGCTCATCTCATAGAGTTCCTGACTCTCAAGCGGGAGGCCTAGGTTCGAGTCACAGCACTCTCGGACCTTTCTTTGATTCATGTTTTAGATACTATGTTAAATTGTGTTAATTATAAAGTTTATATAGACTCAGGAAACAGTATATGTAAACTACTTAATGATATTTAAGGAAGAAGCAAAGATCAACATCAGAATTAGAACACTTAAGATCTGTAAAGAGCCCTGCCTTACCTGAGATAAGGCTCTGCCTCCCACCTTACTGCATGTTAGAGTGACTCCAAAATAAGCCAGACTTCAGCTTATTTAAAGTTATAGTCAAAAGATTGGTTCTTGTTGTAAAAGTAGTGTGATCTCAAATAGGGGATAGAATGTAGTTCTCAATCAAAATTCAAGATAGCTATTATACAAGCTGAATATATTTTTACTCTTGCTAATTTCATTTTGTGAAACTGTTACCTGTTAATGTTTTGCAGAAGTAGCTGCTCCAAGAACACACAACCTAGGTAACTTGTGATAATAAGCCATCACCTATAGAATAGATAGTGGTAACTTCCAGTACTAATGCAGACTCCAGTGAGATAAAAGGGTAAATAACTGTAAAGTTATGGACATTAAAGTTAAAGCCCATTACTCTTAATTTATGACTGATGCGACTGGCTTGCTGGATAATTAAGATCAAACTTAGAAATTGGAGTTAAATAGAGGTCAAGAAAAGTCCATATTTGGGTCTTGCCCTCAACGTTAGCCTGAACCCAGGGAATAAGAGAACTTCTCTAAGGAGCATTGCAACTCTGGGTCACACAACCTCCTGATCAAGGAGATTGTTGAGACTAGAGGACGAAAAATTATCCAGTGCATCTGCTGCAGAGGAGGGTCATGGAAAAGGGGAAACATCCCTTGATGTTTCTAAAGGAAGTCACCTCATCAAGAGACCCTGCCTAATCAAAGTCACTGGTGGAGCTAAGGAGCCGCTCTTAAGTTCTGTACGAGTGACCCCTGTGGGAACTCAGCTGACTCTTTAACAAGACAGGAACCAGGTCAATTTGACCAGCTTGATCTTAGATACCCAGCAAAACAGTTAAAACCAAAATATAGCCATTCTTGAGCATTTAAAGGAAATAATAATTAAATGTAACTTAAGATATACACTTGTATTAGCCCACTAGAATAAAGGCTGAAAGCTACAAATGAGAGAAAGATTCTTCAGCAAATGTGCCTGATAACTATCAGAGAAACTGCCAGAGTCAGAAGTTTTTAGTCAGTTTAAGGCCTGCAGACCTTCCTAAGCTACACAGGTAGACTTAATCTATGTTTGCCAGTATGATTATCTATTTCTAAGTAACAGAAGTATAGAGATCTCTACTAAACACAGGTTATACCAATAAAGGGATATTTTACAAAATCAGATGACATTAAGTAGCTTAACTATATTTTCTGGGGACATCTATGACAATGTTAAAGTCCCCAAATAAAGGCCTTGTTCTCTCCAGCCTTTGCTAGGCCTAGTTATGGGAACAATTTCTCAGTTCTTCCACCTCCTGGTGAGAGATTAACTTCTGTCATTTTCATGATACTCAGTGGCATGTTTCAGATGCTGCAACATTTACTTTGTGCTAATCTCATTTCAGTACTCATGTCTTTTTGTTCTTCTATCATAGAAGCAGCCACCCGCAGATGACTTTACAACCTGCTCTTCCCCAACCAGGCTTCTTCCTGGGACCCCTCGATTGACCCAATTTTTTAAAAAAGAAGGAACTCCAAACTGCTTGCCCCTCGCTGCCCCCATTCAGCTTCGAAGCAGCCAGAATGACCGATGCCCCTTTTCATTTCCTTAACAAGCAGTTATGGGTTCCTAAAGCTAAAGGGGGAATGAAGCCAGAATTGGGAATAGGTAGTTAGTGTAGAAATAGGGGATCGGGTCAAATCGAGGAAATGAAGCCATGAGGTCATCTGCCTCTGCAAGTTGGAGACTGCCCCTGGAAGAATGGAATGTCAAGGATCTCCAGAGGCCATTGATTACCAAATTTACCTGCCTTTATCAAGGACTGCAAACAAGGGGCTGCTAATTGGTGGCCCGCCCCCTGGGCTCTTGCCTGCCTGAAATCACCTAGTCACCTTCATCAGGGAATGAATAAGTGCTGTACAGGTACTAATGCTCAGGCAATAATACCAGTCCCTCCGCCAAGGAAATAGCTTTGGATAAGAGTATATAGAGACAGAAGTTCTATGATTAGAACTTACCAGAAAAGAAAACGGGGAAATGAAAGAATGGACATTTTTTTAAGCTGTCTGAGGTCACCCTCCCAGTTATCTCAACTCCCTAAGGTCACCCTCCCAGGAATAGGAACAAAGCCCTTAAAGCTGTTCCAAGAAACAGCCCCAAACAGAGAATAAAAGGGTAAATTGAGCCAGATAGCCAGATAGTGATCAAACAGAATGATTACCAGAAACTATTGACCAGAATCTACACCCTGTTGTAAAACATTGTGAAACATGTTGTATGTTATCAGCAAACCCAGACACCCTTTGAAATTTCCCGGCAGCTTTGTCCCCCTTTTCCCTTTCATGTGCGACCCCTCCCGATGTGTGGTTTCTGCCTTTATAAACCTACAAGATTTTCTGCTAGGGACTCGACTCCTGGAGTTGGGTCCCAGCGCGCTGGAATAAACACCTCTTGCGGTTTGCATCAAGTGACGCCTCCTGCGGTTGATTGGGGTTGCCGTCCATCCATGGGACAGAGTTGGGGTTTCCTTTTTGGGGGCCTTACAGTTCCATGTACAGAGTATCATGCTAGCCATTTTACATACACATTTGACTACTAATTAGTTTAGATAATTTATTTTATCAGTGAAGCTAAAGGGGGGAATGAAGCCAGAATTAAGGACAGGTAGTTAGTGTAGAAATAGGGAATCAGGTCAATTCCAGGAAATGAAGCCATGAAGCCATCTGCCTCTGGAAGTTGGAGACTGCCCCTGGAAGAATGGAATGTCAAGGATCTTTGGAGCTCATTGATTACCAAATTTACCTGCCTTTATCAAGGACTGCAAGCAAGGATCTGCTAATTAATGCCCCCTGGGCCCTTACCTGCCTGAATCACCTTGGCCCTCCCCCTGCCCATGGCTTTTCATTTAATGCAAAGCCAGGCCTAGTCACGTAGGCAGGAAGGAGAGATAAGGGGGGGAGAGAACTGGAGAACAAAAGAGACTTTAACCTATAAAAGATGTAGGGTGCGCTCACTTCTTGGGACTTTAGAACATCAGCCATGGCCCCCTTCTTCCTGCTGGGAGAAGTCTGTATTATTACCTTTAAATAAAACCTGCTTAATATGCTTAAAAAAAAATGATTACTAAAAAAACAAAAATTTAAAAGTTTCTCCAATATCAGAGTGCTAAAAAAGAGAGAAGTGAGTTAATATTTTTCTTATAGCAAACAACATATTCAGTTGCATCCCCATAAATAATAAAATATTGCAGTTTGGGGCACTTCCAGAATTTTCCAATGGAATTATGATTTTAAAACAAACTCAGGGAGTACAAGCTTAAAATGGCAGAAATAAAACTTTTTTATGTTAGTTTTAAACTAAAAGAGCTCTTCATTAATTAAACAATTTTTAACGCCCAGCGTATATAGAAAGCCACTGCATATGTTCCTAGTAACATAACAGCTTCATGTGAGTCCTCATCTTGGAATTTTAAACATTCTCTTTGAATTATTGTGTTAATGATCTGTTTCCCATTCTTCTGCAATTTTTTCAGTGAGATACTGTTATTCTTCTTTAGCAACACATGACTCTTAACACTTATACACTCAAAAACCAGTAAATTTATGAATAAATGAACAGATGTATGGATGAATTAATTTTAAAATATCTTTAATGACTTGGTAACGATAGAAATGTTTGTTTCCTAAGAAATGCAGTCCATTATAAATGAAAATCTCAGAACTGACTTTTGAACACCTAAAATAAAAATAACAAAAAGAAAGTACAGATAAGCATATATATATATAAAATATATGCATGTACATATGTTTCCATATATACATGTTTCCACATATACATATGTTTACATATGTGTATGTAAACGCACGTTCAAAAATTTGCGGGGAGGTACTGAGAATTGAACACAGGGGCACTCAGTCTCTTAGCCACATCCCCACTCCTATTTTCTATTTTATTTTGAAACAGGATCTCACTGAGTTGTTCAGTGCCTCACTTTTGCTGAGGCTGACTTTGAACTTGTGATCCTCCTGCCCCAGCTGAAGAGCATAAGCACATGTGAAAAGTGATGTAGACAGATGTGAATGCCTTGGTCAATGTCAACATTCTCAAACACCTAGCACAAAAGCTTGATGTGGACTTTGAAGGAGCCAACCACTATTTGGATGGTAAGTTGATAACTTTAATAAAGAAAAAGGCTTCATGAGTTGTGATTTCATTAAGCAATCAAGGAGCCTAGATCCATGAAAATTAAATGATAAGACCTTATTTACAAATCATAGCATAGCCTCCTCAATGTTTTCATGTATTTTTCAAACATGTTAATGAATCAAATGAATGACTAAATCATGCAATTTCTTAAATCAAATCTAGACAGATGTATCACATCCTGAAATGTAATGGAAAGTCAAGCATATGTCATTGTATTTGTGTCAAGTGAAGTTTTTTAGAGTAACTCAACAACTCCCAAATATCATATCTAAGGTATGGGTGAAGAAACTGTCATTGCAAATCATAAGGATTTTATACACATTACCACAAGGGTAAATTAGAAGCACATTCTTTTATTTAGGTATTGTGCATTTATCATCAAATACCTACCAGGACAATCCATGATTAAGAAGTGGAGTTTTACCCAGGTGTGATGGTGCACATCTGTAATTCCAGTGCCTTTAGAGGCTGAGATAGGAGAATCTCAAGTTCAAAGCCAACCTCAGCAACTTAGCAAGGCCCTTTCTCAAAATAGAAACAAAAAGGCTTGGGGATGTGGCCCAGTGGCTTATCACCTCTGGGTTTGTTGAGAACAGGGTGATATCTGTGCAGCTAACTGTCTTAATCACCAGGATGCAGGCAGTTGCGACTGCACCCTCAAAAGCCAATACAGCGCAAATAGGACTGCTGGGCCCCCGTGCTTATCGAGATTGTTAAGAAATATTTGTCTGAGAAATGTGCAGCTGCCTAGAAACCTTATCTATCAAGGACGGGGGGCCTAACTCCAACTCATCTCCTACACAGTTCACCCCTTCCCTCCTTCTTTCTTCCTCTAGGACCGTTCAGTTCTGGTGGGACCCAATGAGAATCAAATAGATTGGCAGGACCCAACCAGAGGAGGACTAATGTTTAGCTGTTCAAATGTTAACCAATTAAAAAGAACACTGTAAAACTGTTTGCCTTTCATTATAAAAGCCTGCTGAACAAAGGCTCAGGGCCTCTTAGCATCACTGGTTACCGAGTGCGTGGAGGACCAGGCTCGAGCTTGCTAATAAATGACTCTTTGTTGCTTGCATTAATCGTGGTCTCTGGTGGTCTTTGTGGGGTCTTGAGCCGCTGGGCACAACAGGTTCAATAATCAAAAATAATAAAAACCAAAAGAAGTGGAGTTTCCTTGCTTTCCCTTGTAGAAAAGTTCTAGAATAAGAATGTAGTCATTTTATCTCTTAGATGCTCTTCTTTTGATTAAAATTGATAAACTAAAGCATTTGCTCTCTTCAGTCTTCTATTTTGTGAATTTAAGGAGGTTGTTCCAGTGTATTGCAACACCAAAATAATCCTTCAGTATAGTAAATTTCTTTTTAAAAGTATACTCACTGTCTTATAACTTTCTGGAGATCAGATATTTTTGAAAAAAATTCAAATATAATTGAAATTTAATGAGTTTCTATTATATCCCATACCCTGGAAGAGACAAACAATCCATATCTCATTGAGTATAATTCTCACATCAATCCATTGAAACAGAAATAGAAAAATGAGGTTCAGAGAAGTTAATCAATATTGCTTACATTTTGTGGTTACCAAATCATTGTTTCAAGATCATGCCTTTTTTCACAACCTTCTCCCCCACTAATATCAAGTGATTGCACTGACATTATTGGGTGAATAATATAATTTGAAAAAAATATGATTATTGAATACAGATATTTTTTCTCTTATCCTGACTATGTGTCTTACTTCTATGACAATTACACTTAGCTATATATTCGAAACCTTGAGATTCATCTTTTCACTACTATGCAATACTCACTCATCCCACAACCTGTGATCAGAAAGTTGCCCATCAAAACTAAATCGAAACAAAAAGAAATATTCATGGAAACCGAAGTAGATTACTACAGTAGTGCGTGGAAACTGATATGAAAAGAAAATATAGGAGTTCAGGAATCATAAATGAAAACATACCAAATAAGTTTATTTCCTTGACTGTTAGATATCATCTTTCTTTTCTCCATGAAGCTGATCCAGGACAT
This sequence comes from Sciurus vulgaris, assembly GCF_902686455.1. NCBI lineage: Eukaryota > Metazoa > Chordata > Mammalia > Rodentia > Sciuridae > Sciurus > Sciurus vulgaris. Next base: position 119,957,350 of record NC_136469.1, on the reverse strand, counting down.
AAGAGTACCTTCTGCCTTCATTTCAAGTTTCTGAGCTTCATAAGAATTAGGGAAATTATGTTACCTGCATTAAATAGGGAAAAACGACCCCCACTTCTATGTATAATTGTAATGCATCGATAATTAGTGCCCACAGAAGGTGCACAGGGTGATGCCTTAGAATTACATTGTGATAAGCATTTAATGGAAAATTACATTATATGGTACTCTCTACTTTTTATTATTGGCAATCAGCATAATACAGTGTGTACCAAGACCATGGTATGAGTGTTGAGAAAAATGAGATGAGAAATAAGTGTCTTGGTATTTGGGGAATTTACAATTATTCAAAAGGTCCTGAGGGATCTTTACCCCTCATCCATGCTCAAACTGAATTCAAGAGCCAAGGGTATCATCAGAAAAGATTTTAGACCCAAAACTTGGTCAGCAATAAAGGGCATGAGTGGGCACCAAATGAGTTTTGTGGTAAGAAACTAGAATGGTAACAGTGAAGCTTATATAAGGATTTGGTTATTTGGGGAATGCTGACCATTTCTTTCCATGAACATGATGAAAGGTCAAACATGCTCATTCCACAAAATGCGGAAATAAATGGATGAAGAAATTAGTATAGTAGGATGTACATTGCAAACTTTATTGTAAATTAATTTTTTTTATAAAAAGGCTTCTGTGTAGAAAATGTCCAGTTGTCCTTTGGAATTCTAATTTGGTTATCACTTGAACTCCATAGTGGGGCTAACTTCCATGTATTACCTCTCAAAAAACTGACCATCACACAGGTATTTACAACTTTGAGCAATCTCTCTTTTTCTTGGTCAAAAGAGTGTCTTTTCAAATTGTGGTTTTATCTTTGCTGAACTACTTGGAAAGTATACAGCATTAGATTGGACAGATCAAAAAAAAATATTCAGAAAAATAACTCTGCTTTTATAGGATTAGATGTGTTGAAATTTCTAAAATCAATTATAACCTTCTAAAATTCATAAGCACCAGAGTCTCTGTGGATATCTGATGACAAAAATTGATTTAATTTTGGAAGGATAGAAATATTCTCATCTCATTGAAATACAATGATCTCATTACTGGGTATAGTTAACTGCAGGAGACAAGTAGTGTGTCAAGTAAATTTAATCAAAATAAAATTACAAGACAAGAAGCTCTTATTGTATGTCAAAATGGACTATTGATATTTCCATCTATGTTGATTATCCAGAATTCTTAATAGAGTCAATCCCCTATCTACAAACTTTCGTTTTAAAAAACAAATTCTTTATTTAATCATCTACTGACATTTACAGAGTCAATCAGTACCACAAATGCCACTTTATATCAAAATCTTTTTCTAGAGACAGTTGAAGAGAACCTGTTGCTGTTGGAAGCTTTTCTCCTATCTACCACAGTAATTTTGGGTATACATATGCAGATTTTATTATCTATTGAGTTATCTATTATCTTCAGACATACAAAAGAAAACCCAAAAACCAGATTCAGAAAGACTTATGGTTTTTGACTCACATGAAAATTACATCGTAGGAGGTAAAAGAGTATGTGTTAATAAAAGGAGAATTTAAGCAATACTCTATGGCATAATTTTAATGGAATAAACTGAACTCTAGATAATTTACTCAAATATGAAATTTTGAAAAGCATTCTATTCACTACAAGTTCAATGTCTTTTGTAGAAATTTTGTGAAAGTCTTAGGATAAAACATAATTTATACTGTTACTATGGTTTAAAATTTTACCTGTCAGCCTTTGGAGGAGTTACTCTGAACTGAACTGAAATTAGGAGAGCTGGTAGATAAGTAAAACTTTAGGTTCACTGTTTTTGTTTGTTTGTTTGCATTGGCATGGAATTACTGTACATATGAACAGGCTATATCAGCCAACCAAAAATTCCGTTCAGGGTGGTAACTTCAACACAAAGGCTGAGCATAAAGTACAGGTAGACAATGTGACACAAAGACCTTAAGGAAAGAAGACAGAACGTAAAACTATAAGCAATAATTTCTGAGAGGGTGAATAGTGAAAAATATTTAAAAAGATGTATTAGCAAAAGTAAATACTAGAACATTCTAGTAAATACTAGAATGTAAGGTAATTACTATACATTCAAAAGTAAATACTAGAACTATAAAAAATTCTTTTTTCTTTCTTTTTCAGACAGACCACATATGACATTTGGGACCATTTAATAAGATGGGCATACAAACACAAGCACATTAAGATAGCTGAATGATCCAAGAGTTGCATAGCAGAATACATGCCCACAAGAAGAGGTAAGATTGAGAAACTCTGTAAAAGGTGACCCAGTCAGAGCTTTACAATGAGTCCCAGTAGCAAGATGCTTGAGCTTAGGACTAGGTAAAGGGCATTAAAAAAGTTGAGGATTTGGGAAGGTGAGAGGTGTTCCGTTTTCAAATGATATCTCAAATTTTATGTTGACTGCAATATTTTTTGTTAAGTGTATTTTTTAATAGTCAAGAGAACAGTGATTTGAATGCATGACAATTGCCAGATGTGTCTGATGTTTTTAGGAGAATTAAAAGGCAAAATTGCAAAAAAGGCAGAATATCATGTAAAAATTAATTGGGTATGGACAGCAACTAAAACAACTAATATGACTAATTTTCATTTCTGAAACTTTATTTTTTTAAACTCTTTAATAAAGCTACCTTATGGTTTTTATTGCATTTTTATCATGATAAATAATATACATTCAATAAAATGTTTTTGTGTGTGCATGTGTGTCTATGTGTGTGTGTGTATATATTATATATATTATATATTATATATATATATTATATTATTATATTATATTATATATAATATATATTATATTATACATTACATATAATATGCAATATATAATATAATATATTATATACAATATAATATATTATTATATCATGTTATATAATAATATAATTATATTATATATAATATAATATATATTATATATAATATAATTATATTATATAATTATATTATATTATATAATCATTATATGATAATTATCATATTATATTATATTATATTATATTATATACTATATTATATTATTAATATATATTATATATAATATAATAATATAATATATACTATAATATATAATTATAATATATAATATAATATATATTATATAATATAATATATAATATAATATATAATTATGATATAAAATATATATTATATATATAACATAATATATATATAATATATATAAAATATATATACACACACACACATAGCATTTACAATTACAATGTAGATGACCATAGTTATTACTCAGGTCAAGAAAGAACACCACCTATGTGCTCCCATGTGCTCATCCACATGATGAGCCCCTCTCTGGGCATCTTCTACTTCCCTAGCTTTTTGTGATACCATTTCCTATATCTTCCACTTAAAAATGCCTGCCTATGATGTTTTAATTTTTCCATCCTGCATTTACATAACTAGAGCCATACTGTGTATTTCTTTTTGTGCCTGGCCTTTTTCACCCACTATCAGGATTATTAGCTAACATCTATGGTTATTAGCCAACATCTATGATGTTAGCTAAGTTTCTTATTTATTCATAGTTTTGCTGTTTAATATTCCTTTTTTTACACCCACGTTTTATGTATCCAGATTACTTTTCATGGATATCATGCAGTTTTCCATTTGGGATACTGTGAACAATGGTACTGTGAGTGCTCTTGATGTGAGCGGCATGATATATAGAGATACTTCCTTCTCCCAGGCATGACAGTGGAGCTCCTGAGTCACAGGATGTATACACTGCTGATTTCATTACATAGTTTCAGACTATTTTCAAACAATATGCAGTGTGGAAAAGTTCCTCCTACACTATAAGTAGCAAAAATAAGATTTTCACAATAAAAGATCATTCAGACTGTGAAACTATAATGACCACATCTCTCATCAATATCCAGTAAGAATATTAAATAAGTAGTTAAATAAGTAGGATGGCTTTTTTATTCTCTCTGAATTTTAAACAATTACTATTAAAAATTAATTACAAGTAACTATTTTCTGTTTTCTGAACATGCAGTTATTTTTACTAAATATCTATTTCTATTGTAGAATTAAAGAATAATTTCCTGGGAATTAAATACATTTTCATCTATAAAAGCGAATAACACCATTCACAATAATTTCAAAAAAAGGATTCTAAAAGCACTTTTTATTTTGATTCTAATTTTTCTTTCTCTCAATGAATAGCATCATGGCCTATCTCCACCATCTCTCTTCAACTTTTGCTTTCAGTTGTTGCTTTCCTGAAATTCACATTCCTCATACTTTTCCTTATAGGACCTTTGGCCTCTCAATTCTCAATAAGCACTAACTTTTCCGCTGCTGCATCATTCCTAATTATCTCTATTTCCACCCACTCAGAGCTTCTTTCTTGCTTTACTATTTTAATTTTTACTTTGATACATTTGCTAATTTATCTCTATACTGTCTTCATTTTCCTTTTTGTTTTTTGATATCATGATTATCAACAATGTACTGATAAACATCCTAATACAGCCATCATATCAATTTCTAAAACTATTTTACTACCATAAAATATGTGTTTGTTATTAACTCCCTTTTTCTCTATATTGTGCCTTCTTTTTTATTAACTCCCTTTTTCTCTATAGTGTACCCTAATTTTTGCTGTCTTGCATCAAGAATAAGCTAAAACTTGGTATAAAGGGGTTATTAGTATAAACCTTTCAAAGGTATTTAAATATCTCTTATATGATAATTTGTAGGCATTGATTTAGTTATGTAATACATATATTTTCTATACTTCTATATTAACCTCTAAAGAGAAAATAAGGTAATCAATTTAGAGTATTAAACAAAAGTATCTGACTTTTGTATTTTAATATTCTTTATACTGAAAACAACTACTTTAGTAAATTAGGCTTATTTTTAAGCCTGTGTGATAAGCAATATAATTGTTTTCTCAGTCACAACTTGTAATTCATCACATCAATAAATTTAAAGATAAGAAACATATGATCATCTCAATAGGTGCAGATAAAGAATTTGATAAAATACAGTACCCCTTCATGTTTAGAACATTAGGAAAAATAGGGATAGTAGGAACATACTTCAGCATTATAAAAACTATCTATGCTAAGCCCAAGGCCAACATCATTCCAAATGGACAAAAATTGAAAGCATTCCCTCTAAAAACTGGAACAAGACAGGGGTGCCCTCTTTCACCACTTCTATTCAACATAGTCTTCGAAACTATAACCAGAGAAATGAGACATATGAAAGAAATTAAAGGGATACAAATAGGAAAAGAAGAAATCAAACTATTACTATTTGCAGACGTTATGATTCTATATTTAGAGGATCCAAAAATTTCCACCAGAAAATTTCTAGAACTAATAAATTAATGCAGCAAAGTAGCAGGATATAAGAACAACACCCATAAATCTAATGCATTTATATACATCAGTGATGAATTCTCTGAAGGAGGAATTAGGAAAACTATCCCATTCATAATAGCCTCAAAAAAAGAAATATTGGAGAGTCAATCTAACAAAAGAGATGAAAGACCTTTACAATGTAAACTAAAGAATGCTAAAGAAAGAAATTAAAGAAGACTTTGAAAGATGGAAAGATCTCCCATGTTCTCAGATAAGGAGAATTAAAATTGTCAAAATGGCCATACTACCAGAAGCATTATACAGATTTAATGCAATTCCAATTAAAATCCCAATGTCTTTCTTCATAGAAATACAAAAAGCAATCAATCATGAAATTCATTTGGAAAAATAAGAGACCTAGACTAGTCAAAGGAATCCTTAGCAAGAAGAGTGATGTAGGAGGCATCACAGTACCAGACCATAAACTATAATACAGACCCACAGTAACAAAAACAGCATGGTATTGGCACCAAAATAGACATGTAGACCAAAGGTACAGAACAGAGGACAGGAGACAAACCCATTAAATACAGTTATCTCATCTAGACAAAGGCACCAAAAACATACATTAGAGAAAAGATAGCCTATTCAACAAATGATGCTGGGAAACTGGTAATCCATATGCAGCAAAATGAAAATACACCCCTATCTATCTCCCTGAACAAAACTCAATTCAAAGTGGATTAACGTGACATAGGAATTTGACCAGAGACCCTGTGTCTAATAGAAGAAAAAGCAGACCTAAATCTTCATCATATTGGCTTAAACATGACTTCTTTAACAAGACTCCTAAATTGTAAGAAGTAAAATCAAGAATCAATAAATGGGATGGATTCAAACTAAAAAAAATTTCTCTCAGCAAAGAAAACTATCAATAATGTGAAGAGAGAGCCTACAGAGTGGGAAAAAAATAGTTACCACACACACATCAGATAAAGCACTAATCTCAAGGATATATAATGAACTCAAAATACTTAACACTAAACAAACAAATAACCCAATCAATAAATGGGCTAAGGAACTGAGCAGACAGATCACATAAGAAGAAATACAATCAATCAACAAATATATGAAAAAATATTCAACATGTCTAGTAGAGATTTGCAAATCAAAACAACTCTATGATTTTATCTTACTTTAATCAGAATGGCAATAATCAAGAAAATAAGCAACAATAGTGTTGGTGTGAATTTTGGGGAAAAGGTACACTTAAATATTGCTGATGGGATTGCAAATTGCCACAGCCAATCTGGAAAGCAGTATGGAGATTCCTTGGAAAACTTGGAATGGAACCACCATTTGACTCAGCTATCCTACTCCTCAGTCTATACCCAAAGGACCTAAAATCAGCATACCACAGTGACTGAGCCACATCAATGTTTATAGCAGCTCAATTCACAATAGCTAGATTGTGGAACCAACCTAGATGCCCTTCCATAGATGAAAGAATAAAGAATCTGTGCTATATATACACAATGGAATATTACTCAGCCATAAAGAAGAATAAAATTATGGCATTTGCAGATAAATGGATGGAGTTGGAGAATATCATGCTAAGTAAAATAAGCCAGTCCCCAAAAACCAAAGGCCAAATATTTTCTTTGATAGGAGGATGCTGATCCATAGTGGGGGGATAAGGGTAGACTGGAGGAATTTTGGATTGTGTGGAGGAGAGTAAGGGGAGGTGAGGGGGCATGGAGATGAGAAAGATGGTGGAATAGCAAACATCATTATCCTTTGTACATGTATGATTGCACAAATGGAGTGACTCTACATTGTGTACAACCAGAGAAATGAAAAATTGTGCTCCATTTATGTACAATGAGTCAAAAAAAGCATTCTGCTGTCATGTATAACTAATTAGAAAAAATAGAAAAGAATAAAATATAATCAATAAAGCTACTAGAATAGTCACAGCTTGAAAAACAGAGAAACAATGTGAATTGTGATTGGGTGAATTAAATGTTTTTCTTTTTAATTTGTTTTTATTGTAAACAAATGGGATACATGTTGTTTCAGTTTGTACATAGAGTAACAGCATACCATTTGCATATTTATATATTTACATAAAGTAATGATATTTGATTCATTCCGTTATTTTTTTCCTTCCCCCCCACCCCCCACCTCTCTTTTCCCTCTATACAGTCCCTCCTTCCTCCATTCTTGTCCCCCTCACACCCCCCATTAAGTGTCATCATCCGCTTATCAGTGAGATCATTTCTCTTTTGGATTTTTGAGATTGGCTTATCTCACTTAACACGATATTCTCCAATTTCATCCATTTGCCTGCAAATGCCATAATTTTATTATTCTTTATAGCTGAGTAATATTACATTGTATATATATACCACAGTTTCTTTATCCATTCATCAATTGAAGGACATCTAGGTTGGTTCCATAGTCTGGCTATTGTGAATTGAGCAGCTATGAACACTGATGTGGCTGTATCTCTGTAGTATGCTGATTTTAAGTCCTTTGGGTATAGGCCGAGGAGTGGGATAGCTGGGTCAAATGGTAGGTCCATTCCAAGTTTTCTAAGGAATCTCCACACTGCTTTCCAGAGTGGCTGCACTAATTTGCAGTCCCACCAGCAGTGTATGAGTGTACCTTTTTCCCCACATCCTCTCCAACACCTATTGTTGCTTTTATTCTTGATAATCACCATTCTCATTGGGGTGAGATGAAATCTTAGGGTGGTTTTGATTTGCATTTCTCTTATTACTAGAGATGTTGAACATTTTTTCATATATCTGTTGATTGCTTGTACATCTTCTTCTGTGAAGTGTCTGTTCATTTCCTTAGCCCATTTGTTGATTGGGTTATTTGTATTCTTGGTTTAGAGTTTTTTGATTTCTTTATATATTCTGGAAATTAGTGCTCTATCTGAAGTATGAGTGGCAAAGATATTCTCCCACTCTTTAGGCTCTCTCTTCGCTGAATTAAATGTTGATTTCCAATACATTTGGTTCTTCTGGGACTCTATAATTAGTATTATGTTTTTGGTTTTTGCTCCCCCCCCAATTTGCATGTTATCCTTTTTCTTTTCAACTAAAAAGAAAAGGATTAATTCATGGTTTGTTTTCTCAGAAGTATGTTAAATAATGATGCTTTAATAGTGGGAATAAAGTGCAGAATTGCATTATTAAAATTTAACATACAGCTCTTAACAAAATTAATACAGCATTTGTTGTTTTTGTTTGTTATGGAAGGACTTTTTAGATTATTTTGAAATATTATTTTCGATTTCGTTAAAAGTTTAACTTTGATCTTTTCTCTTCCAACACTTTTCTGTTCTTTTCCTATTTTGTAAAAACAAATGTGCGATATTTAATGAAATCAGGTTGAGCCCCAGGATTTTGCCAGGACAGGTGTCTAGGTTTTAGCATGTGCCCTCCCATATGTCCCTTGTGTGTTCTCTATTCTAAGCATTCTGGGATGAGCTGTATTCTTTGAGAAGTGTAATCTCATTCCTGTTATAGTGGAGGATGTATGTTTTAGCAAGTTGAGATGGAGGTTGTTTATTTCAGTAAGACATATCTGATGGCAATCTGATTTTAAATTGTGATTATTTGATTTTTTCCCCTTCCCTTGTGTTCTAGCAAGTGTACAATCTACTTATTATAAAATATAAGAATAGATTTAGAAATATGTGAAAATAAACCTAAGCAAAGCATTTAAAAATTTTTTGTATCTGAATCATTTTTGTTATCTACAACCAATATTTTACTTCTACTATATTTTCTTTTCAAAAAAACTAAAAGGTCAGCTACAAAATAGGACAAATTTAGCTATTAATTATCATCCTAAAATAATTTATCTTTTTTTTATTCCTATGTATGAGTAAAATATAGTATGGTCCTATTCAAAAATACTTAACTTTTTAAAAAAGTGACTTTATAACCTGTGATTATTTATAAAGAACATTTTAACATATTTTTGTTAAATGACTGAAGTTATTTTATAATAGGAAAGCCATTGAATTTCCTTCTCTTCTTCATGACTAAATAAGCATTAAGAGTGTGTCATCCTGGAAATTAGAGCTGCTGACATGAGGTCAGAACCTTCTTCACGTTCAACCAGCACAAGCACCTTGGATAGAAGCTCTGCCTGTGAACTATTGATTGAATTTCTGCATTACTTGTAGACGTTTGGCCTTCTACACACTGAGTCATAAGTACTTCAAGACGGAATGAATTCTCTTCTTTCTTTTTCTATATTAGAGGCACTTCTTATCCCTGAAAGAGCTAGTCTCAATTAGAGGAAGAAAGGAAGGAAAGAAGGAAAAAGGAGAAGAGGGAAGCACCTGACACTGAATCAGTTAATTCTACTTTGAATTAATTGATATAATAAAATTTATAATAGAAAAGGGAGACAAAAGACAAATGTGCTGACCTTAAAAGCTTTATTAAGCCTTTCCCTTTTTCCTGTCTCTTCCCTTCTCCGGCTCTTTCTCAACATACAATCTATGACCTTTGTACACAGAAGATATTTTTCAGTGTTCTTCTAATGAAAATATTCTTCCAGGCACAATTTAGACGAGCTTTGCAAAGAGACATAAAACTGCATTTAGTTCATTTTGTTTATGCGTTCTTATAAACAATAATATGAAAGTTCATTTTGTGCTTATGATAACTAGATAATAAACCAAGAAAGATAGAGAGACAGTTTATGTTATGTTAGTATATTATATCTGGTTGTAACTTCTGGTTCATTTTGAAATTGATATGTTGTGGATTATTGCATGGAATTCAGGCTTTAGAAATTCTCTCTGGATAATTTCACATACCTAACACCCCTATGTACAAAGCTAAGCTTAAATAAAGCAACCAATAATGTACTGTGAATAGTTGAATCTCAGACTTTATTTATTCAACATTATGAACTCTTTTAGGCAAAGATTCGTTCTTCCTTTCCAGGCAAAAATCCAAAAACACTGTGGGGGCAGCGAAAGTAGAAGGTTGGTCATGAGAAATGCCAATCAAGAAGCAGGTAAGGGGAAGCAAGGTGTACTGAGGGGAGAGGAGACAATAGTGATGTTGGAGGAGGGTGAAGAGGTGAGGAAGGAAAGCTTTTGGAATCCTCAGATATGGCCAAGGCAACAAGAGATTCCGACCCCTGTCACCTTGTGCATTTGCACTTTGCTTCAGTTCTATGGTCTGCTTGCAGCCGCCTTGGTTTCAACATTTGGCTTTCTGGCTACTTTCTCATTAAGTTGTAATATGGACAAACTTCTAGAGCATGACTTACTGTACCGTTTCCTCCCAACAATTCCTTAGAAGTATCTGACTGCCTATAGCACCATTTCTGAGTTCAAGTTGCATTTACTCTGTGTGCATTCTGTGTCTGTATGTTGTATTCTTCAATTGATGACTAACAATAAAGAGAGAAAATGTGTTAGTGGTATGACTTAAGCAGTAAGACACAGGAAAAAAAAAAAAACTAGGAATTCATACACAATCTTAAAGATTGCTCCTCCTTCTGATGAGTATATAGAGCATAGTTATGGTTGTGCAACATTAATTAAAGAATTTACAACATCTTATGATTTAGATGTGGTGTCCCCCAAAAGCTCACATGTGGGACAATGCAAGAAGGTTTGGAGAAGAAATGATTGGGTCATATCCTTAAACTAAACAGTGAATTAATTCCTGATGGGATTAATTGAGTGGTAACTGGAGGCAGGTGGGGTGTGGCTGGAGGAAGTTGTTCACTGTGGGTGGGGCTATGGGTTATATTTTGTATGTGGCAAGTGGAGTCTCTCTCTCTGCTTTCTGATCATCATGGAAGCCATGTCCTTCTGCCCACTCTTCCACCATGTTGTTCAGCCTCAACTCAAGCTTCCTGAAAGCCTCAAGGGAATGGATTCAGTCCGTTATGGACTAAGACCTCTGAAACCGTGAGACACCTAAACAAATTTTTCTTCCTCCACAGTTGTTCTGGTCAGTTCTTTTAGTTGCAGCAGAGAAAAAACTGACTAAAACACAAGAGCAGTCTTTAAACGGTAAGAATTATGATTCTAATTTTAAGATTTTGTGTATATAAAAAGATGGGTCTTATGTAGGAATATTATGGAATGATATATCATGACAGCATTTCATTTACATTCAGCTGTTGTAAAGATCTCTCTCAATCCTCTGTTGACTTTATTAATTGCTTCTGTGAAATGTAAGCAGGGGTTTAATAGGTTATTATACTGCAAGGTCTTTTACAAAGTGGTCTGTGCTTGTTCATCTCAATTCCATCTTGAATTTGTGTTTATTATTTTGGAGTTCAGTGTGTATCTCACTCTGATTAGATTGGAATGTGTTTGGTGTTTAAAATGTTCTAGATGATAATTGGTCTTAGCAAGACAGCATCTAAAAATAAAATCAGAAAATCAAATAAATCTCCAGCTCATTATTCTTAGAAAAAATGTTTTATTTTTAAAGGAGAAACAGCTCAAACTGTCAAAATTCTTTGTGTTATCTGTTATTTCTTTTTAGGAGCCACAATTTTGGTATTATTTTACTGACTATATGATTAAAGATTTTTTTTCACCATTCCTGATTTACCATTACTTTCTTTCTCTTTCCAGTGTGTCTCCTACCTTGTTATATTTGCCACCTTTACTTTGGTTTCTCAGTTTGCAATCAGTTTAACTTTATTTTTAAGATTAAGTGTATTTGTATTACCCAACACCAAAGGATACTACATGCTCTAAAATGAGTTAGAATTGCCTATTTTCTTCAAGTTGTTAATGGTCTCCTGTCAGATAAGTAATCTATGATTATTATAATTTATAAAGGTTACAAAAGGCTCATAACAAGTGAGAAATTCCTTTTATTCCTAAGTTCTAGCATAATACAACATAAGATGTGAGTTAAAACATTTATTTCAGTGGTTCCATAAAACTCTCCTTGGTCTCTTTTTCATCTATTTACTAATAGTTTAATATATTTTCATTTATAAATTTTAATCTATAATTACTATAATCTCAAACTGTTTGTTACTTGCCCTTCACTAGATACATCATGATGTCTTTTTTGCCCTTTCTTGTTTAACTTGTCAAGGAATTCACAGAGGGAAAGAACAAGGGAGTAAAAGATGGAATAATGAGGGAGTTCCTTGGTCTACAGAGTAGCGGGAATGTGCCAGAACTATTCACAACATTTTCACAGAAATAGCAATATTAAATCAACCTTCTAAGCCAATTTCTTTTGTCTCACTTGGGGCTGAGCTTGCAAGTAAAGCAAAGATCTAGAGTTGATTTATAATCCTTCACTTTCAAGATTTGTGATCCGTTCCTGGTCAATTCATGTTTTGAAAGATATTTACATCTAATTTACATGAATGAAGAAGTTGATTTTTAATTTTCTATCTGGGTAAAATGTTTAGAAGAATGTATAGTAGAATTCTAAAAGTGTAAATCAGTGCAATTTTAGCACAGTCATTAAAGATATATTTTGTTCATTTATCCATTCTATAAATGAATCAATATTTATTGAGTAGTTTCACATAAACCAATTTATCTGCCATATGCATAGAGTTCAGTATGAAAGACAAGTACGGTAGGTTTTAGTAAAGGCTTCAATTCTTTACCCTTCCTCTACCTTTACTTCTTTGATTTCTTGTTTAGCCATGTGATATGTTGTGCTCAAGGTGATGTTAGTACATGTGACAAAAGTAGAGGCTTGGAGTGTCCTCATTTCTGTACTAATGAGAAGTATACAGCTTTTTGATACAAGAATTCTTCTTTTCCAAGAAAGCTAAAAGATGTATGAAACACATGTGAACCCAAACTACATTTTGGAGCCAATTCCATTCTTGGAATCAAATAGTCCCAGTCCAGGTAATCTTAATAACTGTGAATACAATGACTGACTTTACATCACTCAGAGTTTTCATGATTTGTTAGTGGCATTACTTAAGGTATAGTGGACAGATGAAATAAACAGATGTTAACTTTCAAGTTATTAAATGCTATGATGGAAATATGTAAGAACACTCTGGGGCAAAAAGGAGTGATTCCCAACTGCTTTGGATATGCTTAGAGAAAGCAATCATGAAATTCATTTGGAAAAATAAGAGACCCAGAATAACAAAAGCAATCCTCAGTGGGAATAGTGAAGCAGGTGGTATCACAAAACCAGACCTTAAGCTATACTTCAGAGCAATAGTGACAAAAACGGCATGGTATTGGCACCAAAATAGACATGTAGACCAATGGTACAGAATAGAGGACACGGAGACAAACCCACATGAATACCGTTATCTCACACTAGACAAAGGTGCCAAAAACATACAATGGAGAAAAGACAGCCTGTTCAACGAATGGTGCTGGGAAAACTGGAAATCCATATGCAGTAAAATGAAATTAAACATCTATCTCTCACCCTGCACAAAACTCAATTCAAAGTGGATCAAGAACCTAGGAATTAGACCAGAGGCCCTACACCAAAAAGTAGACCCAAATCTTTATCATATCAACTTAAGGCCAAACTTCCTTAGCAAGACTCCCAAAGTGCAAGAAATAAAAACAAGAACCAATAAATGGGATGGATTCAAACTAAAAAGCTTCATTCTCAACAAAGGAAATAATCAACAATATGAAGAGAGAGACTCAGAGTGGGAGAAAATCTTTTGGACACTCACTTCAGATAGAGCACTCATCTCTGGAATTTATAAAGAACTCAAAGAACTTAACACCAAAATACAGCTAATCCAATCAATAAATGGGCTAAGGAATTGAGCAGACACTCACAGAGAGAAGATATACAATTGATCAACAAATATATGAAAAAATCTTCAACATTTCTAGTAATTAGAGAAATGCAAATCAAAGCTACCCTAACATTTCATCTCACTCCAATTAGAATGACTATTATGAAGAATACAAGCAACAAAAGGTGTTGGCAAGGATGTGAGGGAAAAGGTACACTCAGACAGTGTTGGTGGGTTTGCAAATTGGTGAAGCCACTCTTGAAAGCAGTATGGAGATTCCTTAGAAAACTTGTAATGGAACCACCATTTGACCCAATTATCCCACTCTTTTTCCTATACCCAAAAGATTAAAATCAACATACTACAATGACTTAGCCACATCAATATTTATAGCAGCTCAATTCACAATAGCTAGATTATAGAACCGACCTAGATGACCTCCAGTAGGTGAATGGATAAAGAATCTGTGATATATATACACAATGGAATAAATTTATGGCATTTGCAGGTAAATAGATGCATTTGGAGAAAATCATCCTCAGTAAGATAAGCCAATCCCCCAAACCAAAGGCCAAATGTTTTCTCTGATAAGTGGATGCTGATGCATAATGGTGAGTGAGGGAGTAAGGGAAAAATGGAGGAACTTTGGATTGTGTGGAGGGGAGTGAGTGGAGAGGGAGGGGGCATGGAAGTGAGAAAGATGATGAAATGAGACAAACATCATTACCCTGTGTACATGTATGATTACCTTGAATGGTGTGACTCTACATTGTGTACAATCAGAGAAACAAAAAGTTGCACTCCATTTGTGTACAATGAATCAAAATGCATTCTGCTGTCATGTAGAACTAAATAGAACAACAACATTTTTAAAAAGTTTTAAAATAAATAAAGTGCTATGAACTTCCAAGTTAAAAAAAAAAAAACAAAAATTAATTTGGACATGTCGTCAGGACTAAAATCAAGGGACTTTTCAGATATTGATAAAATTTACAAATATATTGTAGAAAGATTAGAAAATTAATGGGATGGATGTTATTTCTTAGGCAGAGAAGTAGTGAGATTTGAGTTTTATTTAAAAAAAGAAAAACAGTCTACTTCCACTTGAGTCAGTTTCATAACCAGAACGAGTGGGAAAAAGGAGCTAAATAAAACAAAAAAAAGAGTGAGGAAAAAAAAGGTAATTACCATAATACAGGCAAGAATTGTAGTGGTTAGATTTTTGATGGGAGCAATGAAGATAAAGAGAATAATTTCTAGGTAAAATCAATATTATTGCTTATGGATTTACATTGAAGGAGGTAGATAGAAAAAAATCATCTCATTCCACTCGATTTTTGTTTGGTGGATACTGAACACTACTAAATGATATGGAAGTCCTGAATGTCTGATTTTGACATTGGACATTACATTTTAACCCATTCCTGTGAAGGAAGGTCCCCTGCCTTACAAAAAGAAACTACTTGTCTTTCCATAGAATCAGCGTGCAACACTCTATTTCTTTCTCAACCTCTGTCAGAAAGGGCATAGGCATTCTTCCTAGGATATCTTTAGCCATGTCGTGTTTCTGACTTTGTCTTAGATCTACAGTAAGGAACAAACTGTAGCAGACAACCTGGAGAGTTTGTTCAAAGCCTCAACAGCAACCATTCCAGCAGAACCAGGATGTGATTGATGTGAGTATGACTGACTCTGCAAATGACAGTGTGTTTCTAGTAGTGACAACGCTCATGTCTTCATGAACCTTCTTTAAAGGAACAAAAGACATTTTCATAAAACAAACAAAACACACCACAAAATGGGGAAGATAAATCCTATGAGTATGTCAGGATCTTTGTTATGTTTGGGAGAGGTCAGTGATCTAGGTACATTATAAAATAAAATACAATGAGGACAGTAATTCATGATATTTTTCCCTCTATCATAGGACAGAGACACAATTCTCTGGATTTGAAAGGTGTAAACAAAGCAGCTTGCTTGAACCCATTTCTCATGTGAGCAAAAAACCTTTGAGTTTTGAAAGCAATAAAGAGTAAAAGGAGGGCTTTTAGGTTAATGATAGAGTAATGCCAGCAACTCTACTGCTTAGCCTTTTTAACCCAGGCAACAAAATCATAAGAAGTATTTGGATACGTGTGGAGACTGAGGCAAGCCCCAGTAGGAAAACATGTAAGTTGTTTAGGGTTTTGCTCCTCTTTCAGTTTTCACAGTAGAAGCCTGTTGATAATAAGACCCGATGGTGGGCACCCCTGTGGCATGTACTGTTCCTCCTGAACTCACTGCTATCTGATCCATAAACCCATAAATTTATTACATTTCCCTATTAAGTGGAAGTTTACATATAGTATGTTCTGAGGGCACAGGTGAACAGGCTGAATAGGTTCATAAGCACTGTTGTCTGTCTCTCCCATTCTGACAGTTCAAATATACTAAATCTATGACTTTATGCAGAATTCTCTGTGACCACTTGACCAAGGTGGAAAGAAAAGCCTTACAAATTCTAATATATCGTATGTCTACTAAGTGGAGAGAAGAAATGTCCCCAGTGTATAGAACTTATTGTAGTATATCAAGATATCCTGGCTCCGGCAGCTGCCCAGGGGAGGAGCGACGAGGAGAGCTGTGTGGACTCAGAACACTGGGGCCTGCCCTGAGGAGGAGGAGGAGGAGCATGGCCGCTTGGATTCAGAGTGACTGCACCAGAGCTACAGGCAGTTGCCAGAGGAGGAGCGGTGTGGCGGGCCGTTTGGACTTAGAGCGACCGCTTCTGAACACCGGGGCCTGCCCTGAGGAGGAGGAGGAGGAGGAGCGTGGCCGCTTGGATTCGAAGTGACTGCACCAGAGCTACAGGCGGTTGCCAGAGGAGGGGCTGCGTGGTGAGCTGTTTGGACTCAGACCACTTCTGAACACTGGGGCCTGCCCGAAGGAGTAGGAGGAGGAGGAGGAGGAGCGCGGTGGGTCGTTTGGACTCGCAGTGACTGCATTAGAGCTTCAGGCGGCTGCTCAGAGGAGAAGGTGAGTGGTGAGTTGTTTGGACTCAAAGCGACCGCTCCTGAACACAGGGGAGCTGCCTGGAGGGGAAGCGCGGTGGGTCGCTTGGTCTCGAGTGGCCGCACCAGAGCTCCAGGCGGTTGCCCTGAGGACCCGTGCATCGGGTCACGTGGATTCAGAGCCACTCAGAGCGACCACTCCTAAACACCCGGGGGGTTATCTGGAGAAGGAGGAGGAACGGGGAGGGTCACTTCGACTCGGAGTGATTGATTGCCCAGGGCTACGGGTGGTTGGTGGGAGGAGGAGCACGCAGTGAGTTGCTTGCACTCCTAGTGACCGCACCGGAATACTGGGCGGCTGTCTGGAGGAAGAGGCGTGTGGCGGGTCGCTGGGACTCAGAGCGATTGTACGGGGCCCCAGGTGGCTGCTCAGAGGAGGGGCCGCATAGCCAGGCGATTAGGTGCAGAGAAGGGTCCCAGGATCTAGGAGGTTTCTTGGTGGAAGAGCCGCACAGAGACACACTTAGGGCGGAGCAAAGGTTCCAGGACTGTGGGCAGATTCTCTGAGGAGGGGCAGCCTAAGGAGATTCATCTGCGAAGGGTGAGGCTCCCAAGCCCAGGAGGTAGGGCCAGGCCCCTGGGAACTTTGCAGAGGAAGGCAGCCCAGCCCAGGCGGTAGCTGTAAATTGAGGGGAACCTCTAGGAGGGGAACTGACCAGTGAGACCTCCCCACTGGGTGAGTCTTCCCTGCTGGGTGAGGTTTCCCCACAAGGACTGTAAAACCAGAGACACAGGCCCAAACAGGCCTTGACTTAGCCAGCAGCCTAGTTCCCCTTTGGATGACCATTGGTCAACAAGTGGAGGCACCTCTGCCCACTAGCAGGGATTATACCCCACCTGAAGGCCACCACTCCTAGAGAGGCAGCTTCTTTGTGGAGCACCGCATTATCAACTTCCTCCAAGATTTCAGCCTACTGAAGGCTAAGAGGGGATATATATAGAAATCTTCAGGGACATTGTAAGTCAATAGAGGAAATCTGCAATATCTCTGCAGTCCACTGATACCTGAACAATATGAGAAAACAAGGAAAGAAAATGCAGCAAACAAAACTAGATGTTACATCAATAAAACACAATGACAGCATGGCAGAAGTAATGACAGAAAAGGAGTTCAGAATGTACATGATTAAAATGATCAGGGAAGCAAATGATGAGATGAAAGAGCAAATGCACGCACTGAATGATGAGATGAAAGAGCAAATGCAGGCATTGAATGATCGCACCAATCGACAGTTCAAAGAGCAAATACAGGAAGCAAAAGATCATTTCAATAAAGAGTTAGAGATATTGAAAAAGAAACAAACAGAAATCCTTGACATGAAGGAAACAATAAACCAAATTAAGAACTCCATAGAAAGCATATCCAGTAGGATAGAACACCTGGAAGACAGAACCTCAGACATTGAAGACAAAATATTTAACCTTGAAAACAAAGTTGAACAAACAGAGAAGATGGTAAGAAATCATGAACAGAATCTACAAGAACTATGGGATATCATGAAAAGGCCAAATTTAAGAATTATTGGGATTGAGGAAGGCCTAGAGAAACAAGCCAAAGGAATGAACAATTTATTCAATGAAATAATATCAGAAAATTTCCCAAATCTGAAGAATGAAATGGAAAATCAAGTTCAAGAGGCTTATAGGACTCCAAATACACAAAATCACAACAGACCCACACCAAGGCACATTATAATGAAAATGCCTAACATACAAAATAAAGACAGAATTTTAAAGGCTGTGAGAGAAAAGAACCAAATTACATTCAGGGGGAAACCAATACGGATATCAGCAGATTTTTCAATCCAGACCCTAAAAGCTAGAAGGGCCTGGAACAACATTTTTCAAGCCCTGAAAGAAAATGGATGCCAACCAAGAATCTTATACCCAGCAAAACTTACCTTCAAATTTGACGATGAAATAAAATCCTTCCATGATAAACAAAAGCTAAAAGAATTTACAAAAAGAAAGCCAGCATTACAGAACATTCTCAGCAAAATATTCCATGAGGAAGAGATGAAAAAGAAAGAAGCAAATCAGCAAAGGGAGGAATTATCCTAAAGGAATTGTCAAATAAAGGAGGAACCAAGTTGTGTCAAACAATTAAATAAATAAAATTTAAAAAATGAACCAAATGACCAGGAATACAAATCATATCTCAATAATAACCCTGAATGTTAATGGCCTGAATTCATCAATCAAAAGACATAGACTGGCAGATTGGATTAAAAAGAAAGATCCAACAATATGTTGCCTACAAGAGACTCACCTCATAGAAAAAGATACCCATAGACTAAAGGTGAAAGGATGGGGAAAAACATACCATGCACATGGTCACAGCAAAAAAGCTGGAGTATCCATCCTCATTTCAGATAATGTGGACTTCAAGCCAAAGTTAGTCAGAAGGGATAAAGAAGGTCATTTCATACTGCTTAAGGGAAGCATAAATCAGCAAGATATAACAATCATAAACATCTATGCCCCAAACAGTGGCTCATCCATGTATGTCAAACAAATCCTTCTCAATTTCAGAAACCAAATAGACCATAACACAATAATACTAGGTGATTTTAACACACCTCTCTCACCACTGGACAGATCTTCCAGACAAAAATTGAACAAAGAAACCATAGATCTCAATAACACAATCAATAATTTAGACTTAACGGACATTTATAGAATATACCATCCAACCAAGAGCGAATACACTTTCTTCTCAGCAGCACATGAATCCTTCTCTAAAATAGACCATATATTATGCCACAAAGCTAATGTTAGCAAATACAAGAAGATAGAGACACTGCCATGTATTCTATCAGATCATAATGGTTTGAAGTTAGAAATAAATGAAAGAGTAAAACACAGAAACTATTCCAACATCTGGAGATTAAACAATATGCTATTATATGATGAATGGATAACAGGAGATATTAGGAAGGAAATTAAAAAATTCTTAGAGGTAAATGAGAACAAAGAAACATCATATCAAAATCTCTGGGACACTATGAAAGCAGTACTT
The DNA here is from genome assembly GCF_902686455.1 of Sciurus vulgaris. Lineage (NCBI taxonomy): Eukaryota > Metazoa > Chordata > Mammalia > Rodentia > Sciuridae > Sciurus > Sciurus vulgaris. The sequence continues at coordinate 119,937,146 of NC_136469.1, read as the reverse complement.
AGAGGGAAATTTATTTCATGGAGCGCATTTAATAAAAGAAGTAAAACTCAACAAATAAACGACCTAACACTACAGCTCAAAGCCCTCGAAAAAGAAGAACAGAACAGCACCAAAAGTAGTAGAAGACAGGAAATAGTTAAAATCAGAGCTGAAATCAATGAAATTGAAACAAAAGAAACAATACAAAAAATTGACAAAATAAATAGTTGGTTCTTCGAAAAAATAAACAAAATTGATAAACCTTTAGCCACACTAACAAAGAGAAGACAAGAGAAAACCCAAATCACTAAAATTCGAAATGAAGAAGGAAATATCACAACAGACAGGATTGAAATACAAAACATAATTAGAAGCTATTTTGAAAATCTATACTCCAAAAAAATAGAAAATTTTGAAGATATCAACAGGTTTCTAGAGACATATGAATTGTCTAAACTGTACGAGGAGGACATACACAATTTAAATAGACCAATTTCAAGTACTGAAATAGAAGAAGTCATCAAAAGCCTACCAACAAAGAAAAGACCGGGACCAGATGGGTTCTCAGCCAAGTTCTACAAAACCTTTAAAGAAGAGTTAATTCCAGTACTTCTCAAAGTATTCCATAAAATCGAAGAGGAGGGAACCCTCCCAAACTCATTCTATGAAGCCAATATCACACTGATACCTAAACCAGACAGACTCATCAAGGAAAGAAAATTTCAGACCAATATCCTTAATGAACATCGACGCAAAAATTCTCAACAAAATTTTAGCAAATTGCATACAAAAACATATTAAAAAGATAGTGCACCATGATCAAGTGGGTTTCATCCCAGGGATGCAAGGTTGGTTCAACATCCGGAAATCAATAAATGTCATTCACCATATTAATAGACAAGAATCACATGATTATTTCAATAGATGCAGAAAAAGCATTTGATAAAATACAGCACCCCTTCATGCTCAAAACACTAGAAAAAATAGGGATAGTGGGAACATTCCTTAACATTTAAAGGCCATTTATGCTAAGCCCATGGCTAATATCATTCTAAATGGTGAAAAACTGAAAGCATTCCCCCTAAACACTGGAACAAGGCAGGGATGCCCTCTTTCACCACTTCTATTCAACATCATTCTTGAGACTCTAGCCACAGCAATTAGACAAACCAAAGAAATTAAAGGGATACGAATTGGAAAAGAAGAACTCAAACTATCCCTGTTCGCTGATGACATGATTATATATTTAGAGGAACCTGGAAATTCCACCAGAAAACTCTTAGAACTCATAAGTGAATTTAGTAAAGTAGCAGGTTACAAGATCAATGCTCATAAATCCAATGCATTTTTATACATAAGTGATGAATCTTCAGAAAGAGAAATTAGGAAAACTACCCCATTCACAATAGCCTCAAAAAAAAATAAAATACTTCGGAATCAATCTCACAAAAGAGGTGAAAGACATCTACAATGAGAACTATACAACACTAAAGAAAGAAATTAAAGAACACCTTAGAAGATGGAAAGATCTTCCATGTTCTTGGATAGGAAGAATTAATATTGTCAAAATGGCCATACTACCTAAAGTGCTATACAAATTCAATGCAATTCCAATTAAAATCCCAATGACGTACCTAAAAGAAATAGAGCAAGCAATTATGAAATTCATCTGGAAGAATAAGAAACCCAGAATAGCTAAAGCAATCCTTAGCAGGAAGAGTGAAACAGGGGGTATTGCAATACCAGATCTTCAACTCTACTACAAAGCAATAGTAACCAAAATGGCATGGTATTGGTACCAAAATAGAAAGGTAGATCAATGGTACAGAATAGAAGACACAGACACAAACCCAAATAAATACAATTTTCTCATACTAGACAAAGGGGCCAAAAATATGCAATGGAGAAAAGATAGCCTCTTCAACAAATGGTGCTGGGAGAATTGGAAATCCATATGCAACAGAATGAAACTAAACCCATATCTCTCACCATGCACGAAACTAAACTCAAAATGGATTAAGGACCTCAGAATCAGACCAGAGACCCTGCAGATTATAGAAGAAAAAGTAGGTCCAGATCTTCAACATGTCGGCTTAGGACCAGACTTCCTTAACAGGACTCCCATAGCACAAGAAATAAAAGCAAGAATCAATAACTGGGATAGATTCAAACTAAAAAGCTTTCTCTCAGCAAAGGAAACTATCAGCAATGCAAAGAGAGAGCCTACAGAGTGGGAGAATATCTTTGCCAATCATACTTCAGATAGGGCACTAATCTCCAGAATCTATAAAGAACTCAAAAACTCTACTCCAAGAATTCAAATAATCCAGTTGACAGTTGGGCTAAGGAAATGAATAGACACTGCACAGAAGAAGATCTACAAGCAATCAACAAACATATGGAAAAATGTTCAACATCTCTAGTAGTAAGAGAAATGCAAATCAAAACCACCCTAAGATTCCATCTCACCCCAATTAGAATGGCGATTATCAAGAATACAAGCAACAACAGGTGTTGGCGAGGATGTGGGGAGAAAGGTACACTCATACATTGCTGGTGGGGTTGCAAATTAGTGCAGCCACTCTGGAAAGCAGTGTGGAGATTCCTTAGAAAACTTGGAATGGACCCACCATTTGACCTAGCTACCCCACTCCATGACCTATACCCAAATGACTTAAAATCAGCATACTACAGAGATACAGCCACATCAATGTTCATAACTTCTCAATTCACAATAGCCAGATTGTGGAACCAACCTAGATGTCTTTCAATTGATGAAAGGATAAAGAAACTGTGGCATATGTATACAATGGAATATTACTCAGCCATAAAGAATGATAAAATTATGGTATTTGCAGGCAAATGGATGCAGTTGGAGAATATCATCTAAGTAAGATAAGTCAATCTCAAAAAACCAAAGGATAAATGATCTCACTGATAAGGGGATGATGACACATAAGGGGGTGTGAAGGGGGCAAGAGTTGAGGAAGGAGGAACTCTATAGAGGGATAAGAGGGCTGGGAGGAGTCGGGGGGGGGAACAGAATGAATCAAAAACTATTACCCTAGGTAAATGTATGATTACACAAATGGTACGCTTCTACTTCATGTACAAACAGAAACAAGATGTATCCCATTTGTTTACAATAAAAATGAATTAAAAATAAAAGAAAGTCTTTGAAAATGATTAAGTAACAATTAGACCATTATAATGGGACCTAGTTCAAGGTGACTGATATCCTTTAAAAAAGAAAAAAGACAAATTTGAACAAAGAGATAGACACACTGAAAACATTATATGGATATGAAGATAGGTCTACAAGTCAAAAGAGACAGTAAACATTTCCAATAGCCACCAGAAACTCAGAATAGAGCAATAATACAAACTCTTCTTCTTTGCCTTCTGGAAGGAACCAGTTCTACCAGCACCTGCATTTCAAACTTCCAGTCTCCAAAATTATAAGATAGTAAAATTTTAGTTTTCAGTTCATCCAGACTATGGTTCTTCGAAGTCCTGGGAAGTTAATGAGCTATAGGAATTCACGAAAATTATCCCTTAGTGTGATGTATTTGTGACTATTTAAGAGTTCCTCATAGGATCAACATTTGTGGAGAAAGTTACAATTAATCACAAAGTCAACGTAATGTGCTCTGTGGAAGTCAGTCATTTTTTCCCATGTTCAGCTCTAGGAATTAATCAATGGAGTAAAAAATCATAATATTCAGATGTCATATCAGATTACCAAGGTGCCTTAATAAGTAAACTGCCAAAGGTCCTATATGACAGCCAAAATTAATACAGACCCAAAAGGACACCATAATTCAGAGATAGTAGGTAGTCCCCCGGTAGTAGTTTTGGTGCATTAAATACCCTTTTGTTAGGGATAGTAGCAGCATTTTATTTTCATCCAAATGCTTAATATTAATCAGTTTACTTTCTTTGCTAGTCATGTTTTCATAGCACTATTTCTGTGGACTCGCTACATATAATATCCATCTTCATTAAAGCCAGTCTAACAGTGTAAGAGATAATTTCATGGGCTGAGGGTCATAGTACTCTGGTCTTCACATATGTCCTATAACCAGAAGGAAGAGATGGTAAAATGTCTTATTGGAGATCAGAGACTCAATGTTGGTATCATGGTTGGAAAGGAGAGCTTTTAATTTTCCCTTTGATACATGGAGAATTTTTTTAAGAGGTCAAAAATGTTTCTTTTCTTTCCAACTGCTCTTATAGCTAGGTCATGGAGATATGACCTCAGATTCACTAGTGAGATATGCCAACTTTTGATTTTTTGTCTTAATTTGCAGATCCAAAACCCCTTACAAATAGATCTATTGTGGCAATCTGTAGAAACAATGCTAAAAACAGCATTGGTTGTGACACCAGTCCAGGCCCTGGGTCTCTGAATTCTTCTAGAAACATAGCTCTCTTCTGCTAAGCATGCTTAGGAAGGAAATCTTGATTCATTAATGTTTTACACACTTTGTCCCTTTTCTTCTATTTATCAGATTTTTTTCAGATTTTTGAGTTTTATGAACTGTTTGTGTTCTTCACAAGATTCCTTTCCTTCAAACTCTAGCCCCCAATGGGATGGTATTAGAAGATGGGCCTTTGGGAGGAAATTAGATTTAGATGAGGCCATGATGATAGGGCACCCATCATGGGAATAGTATCAATATAAGAATAAAAATGAATGTACAACCTTTGTGTCTGCACCTCCCCCCACATAACAATACAAAAGAATACAGCATGTGTACATAATGAACCTGGCCCTCGTGAGGATCAGAATTGGTCAGCAACCTTGTAGGCTCCGGAATTGTAAGAAATAAATTTTTGTTGTATATGCTGCTCTCTCTAGTAATTTTATTATAGCAGCTCAAACTGACTATGACACTGAAATATTTTCAAAGGTCAGGATAATCTCCCTGTTCCAAAAGATTTACTCATTAAACTTCAGTAACACTTGCATATTTTGACCACCACCATCAAGGAAAATAGCATGTTGGACAGAATAAATGTTAATTTATCAATAACCAAATGATTCTGTATCTGATGTTGAAAAGGGCATTGATAAAGAATATAAGAAGAACTCTAGAAAATGATGAGTCTTTCAAGTAATTTTGCCAAGGAGAGAAGCGGTAGAATACATCTGAAAGAGTGGCTTCTGTAGACCAACAGCCTGGCTTTAAGTCTAATTCAAGTTCTTAATCTTTGCATTGACTTTGATAAGTTTTTATACCATAATGCTTCACCTCTAAAATGAGAATTAAATTATACATACATTACAGGGGTGTTAATAGGATAAAGTGTCAACTATCTTTAATCCTTTATGAACAATCTGATTCATAATAAACAGTCTATATTTTTTAGTTTATATTAATGAATAATGTAAATACATATTCTGTAAAATTTTATCTCATATTCTGAAAAAATCAGCTCTTCCATCTAAAACATTTTTATGAGTATAAATCAAATCACTCCAATAAAATAAAAGGGTATACGAACTTTTTCTCATTGTGTAACAGAAGTGATGTGAGCAAGACTGTCTCAACAGTAGCTAGGGTTAACTCTTTTACTCTACTAGCAATAAAAAAGACAAAGAAAAATCCCATCTGTCCATATGACAAGTCCAAAATCAGACACCTGTGTGGCAAATATGCGTAGCAGTGAGTACCACAGATGCTCTAAATTTAGTACAAACCATATGCTCAATGATTTACTTAAATTGGATTGGGAGGATGATCCACTATAGAAAAAGTCCACAGAGCAATTAAGGAACAACATGTTATGCTGCTCTTATCTCATCTTCCCTCCTCTGGTCCCAGATGTTGCCACCACTACAGAGACATTAGTCAATTTGTTAATTTATTGTCAGATTGTTAAGGGTTTATGAAGATTTTTGACCCATTTTGCTATATTTCTTTTGGCAGGAAGATTAATTTAATTATAACTGTCTTGGGGACAAAAGGAACACAGTAGGATATCATATGTTCTATTTAAATGGCTTGTTGCTTTCACCAGACTTTTAAAGCATTTTTGTACACCCTGTCTTCACGTGTATGATTGCCTGGAGGATAGACAGATCGCAGGAAGCTAGCATCCATCTATGTTCCCCAAGTGACATCACTTGGATCCTCAATACTTATATCTAAAGGGACATTCAACAATTTCCTGACTTTCCAATAGCTCTAGTATTTTATTCAAGGGTTTTTAGTTTGTATTATTGCCCTACTTTTTTTTTTTTAAAGTCACTTCATAATTAGAAAATTCAGAAATAATAGTGAAGTTCTAACTCAATCTATCTGTAGAAATCTTTTGTTAAAAATAGGGGTTGCGTTTTCAATATATATTTGAACGAAAAAAATCATGGCATAGGTTTTATTGTAGTTTTGCTCTAAGAAATGCCACAAACATGTTGATTCAGTGAGGTTGCTTAAGACATAAACTTCCTAAGTCTAGACACCCTCAGCTATTAAATGGAGATACTTGAGGTCCATAATAGGTGTTATAGTAATTATGTAGCTCAAACAATAATTTAAATAAAATGCTTTCAATATTGTAATGGGCAAGAATCTATTGGGATTGCAATTTTTTATGTATCTTTATCTTATCACTCCAACTAGAATCCAATTTCTACAAGCTTAGAGAATATAGTAATAATACAGATACTTCTAATACAGATTTGAGACCTGATAAGCACTCATTAAACACATGTTGCATTGAATTAGCTTCTATTTAATTACATACTCTGTGTAAATGATAATTAACAGACCCAAAATACACAAGTGAAAAAAATTAATGGCAAAACATCAAGGAATTTTGGAGAAAAATACAGCCACATCAGAATCACTTCGGAACCTGTGAGAAAGTCCACAAATCTCCAGTTCTAACCTGGTCTATCAGAAACTCCAAGGGCAGAGTCCAGCAATGTGATTATACAAGACTTCCAGCTGATTCTGATCTATGTGAAAATATGATATCTATACTAGACAATAATTATATGCTGGGAAGATTTCTTTTTGTAATGATACATAGAATATCTTTAAGAAGTTTGGGGGCATGAAGGCCAACATTGTTCAATAACAACAAATATTTAATTACTATACTCTAATAAAGGAACTGCACTAAAATCTTTATGAACAAAAAATCCCATAAAATAAAGTCTTAATCCTGTAGTGCACTATATTCCAGTAGAGTTTTATACCAGAATGAAATAATTCTATATCTTTGTAGTTCAACTGAGATGTAGCTAGTGTAATTGAGAAAGAATATTTTAATGTTACTTAATTTTAAATAATTTCAAATTAATTAGCCACACATGGATAGTGGCTACCATATTAGAACAGTTCCAGTGGTTCTACTGATAATGAAGGGTATTAACATTGCATGAAGATCTTCAGTGTTAGATAACATGAGGGAATTTCTTAAACAGTGGGAAGTATAATGATAGAGTTTGCATTTTCAAGAAAGTGGCCTTTGCATTGGGCTTTTGTGAATGGGATGAAATTTAAAAGGAGAAAAACAGGAGAGGTTATAGGCAGAGGTGATAATATATTTGAAAAGTACACAGGAGTACAAGGTGCAGAAATTTTCTAAATTGGTTTGTGCAAAGTGTATGCTGTGAAATTGTGGAAAATAAAAACAGAATCTTCACTACATCCAGAAGGGGAAAGGCTGAAAATTTTGGACTTTATTCTCAACTCCTTAAAAAGTAATGAATATTTTAGGCAAAGAAATGACAGAATCTAGGACATGCTTTATTTTGCAAAATGAATGAAGTGATGGAAGGAGAAGAGGCAAACAGCATAGTAAAATACAGACTTTGAGGGTATTCATTTAGGCTTACTGAAGTTTCGTTAAATATTTTAGTACCTACTAAAGGTTTAGGATTGGCTAATACACCAATTATCAATGTTTATTAAAGTATGGACTACCTTGGTTAGAAATATGTGAGGTGCTGAGTTAGCAAGGTATATCTTCAAGTCGCTAAATCTTAAAATCTCCAAGTGTGAAGCCTAAAACCTATAAAATATCCAACAATTTCAATACCAATTATCTATAGCACATTTTATAAATACCAGGCAAGTGATAAATAATAAGAACTCAATTTAGATAGATTAAGTATAAATTTAGGTAAATATATAGTATTTAATGATTGGTCTGCAATATTTGCTGACCTTGTGACTTTCATTGATTTTAACATTTTTATTCTTCTATTGTGCCATGCCCATAAAATTATTTGAACTTGAGAACCAGCTATGCTAGCTTTTAAATTAATGGGGTCATGTAAGTGATCTGTCATATTATGTTATTTGTCTCTGTAATTCAGCCTAAGATCATTTTAACCTGGAAGAGATCTGGATTTAGGGAAGAGAACTGGATGTTAAACAGTTTAAATAATTGCATCAGTTGACACATGACTAAATGATCAGACATACCTCTAATATGTATTTCCAATACCTCTAATATGTATTTCCAATATATTAGCATTCTCCATTTTAAATGTTAGGAGACATTTTCCTATATTCCTCCTGTAATTGGGATTGTCCTTCTTTATTAGGAGGTGACACTATGTGGAATATTCCTTTCTACAGGTGTAGGACCCGAACCAGTAGCATGAAGATGTTTCCAGGTCTATCTGATTGTAGTTAATTAAGATTATAAACTGAAAAAAAAAAAAAGCCTTTTTCTATTTTTTACACCTTGCAATTGGTTAGCCAGTTAAGGAGTTATAATAAGAAAAAATGTTCTTGCATTTATATCCCTTATAGCCTGGTAGAATCCTAGAAATTGGTCATGCCATTCAACTCAGAAAGGATAAAGGAGTGAGGAGAAAAGTTGTAAATGGGCAGCAATTCTGATGTTGTATCAGTGGTACAAGTAAGCAAAATGATCAGAGTCCTTTCCTCCTTCTCAGCCTCAGTACAGTAACTTGCTCTGTCCTTAGTCCTCCTTTTCAACGTAAGTGACTGAATTGTGAAACATGGACAATCTCCCACCTTCTTTTTACCAAAGATGAATTCTATTTCCTGCATAGTGAAATAACTTCTGTTAATATATTGCTTTTGATATATGAAATAAGGGTAATGGACACAATTATAAGAAAGGATATACATTCCCACTTGGCTTACAAAACATTTTTCCTCTTACCTGATACAATTGATTAAGTATAAAAATATCAGTATTCACTGGGGAATTTTAAGCACTGTAAATTTCTCAGGCCCCATATTGTAATTTTGTGTATTTGGAGTCCTATAAGCCTCTTGAACTTGATTTTCCATTTCATTCTTCAGATTTGGGAAATTTTCTGATATTATTTCATTGAATAAATTGTTCATTCCTTTGGCTTGTTTCTCTAGGCCTTCCTCAATCCCAATAATTCTTAAATTTGGCCTTTTCATGATATCCCATAGTTCTTGTAGATTCTGTTCATGATTTCTTACCATCTTCTCTGTTTGTTCAACTTTGTTTTCAAGGTTAAATATTTTGTCTTCAATGTCTGAGGTTCTGTCTTCCAGGTGTTCTATCCTATTGGATATGCTTTCTATGGAGTTCTTAATTTGGTTTATTGTTTCCTTCATGTCAAGGATTTCTGTTTGGTTTTTTTTCAATATCTCTAACTCTTTATTGAAATGATTTTTTGCTTCCTGTATTTGCTCTTTTAATTGTCGATTGGTGAGATCATTCAATGCTTGCATTTGCTCTTTCATCTCATCGTTTGCTTCTCTGATCATTTTAATTATGTACATTCTGAACTCCTTTTCTGTCATTTCTTCTGCCATGCTGTCATTGGGTTTTATTGATGTAACATCTAGATTTGTTTGCAGCATTTTCTTTCCTTGTTTTCTCATATTGTTCAGATTTCAGTGGACCGCTGAGATATTGCAGATTTCCTCTATTGACTTACAATGTCCCTGAAGATTTCTATATATATCCCCCCTTAGCCTTCAGTAGGCTGAAGTCTTGGAGGAAGTTGATAATGCGGTGCAACAGAAGGAAGCTGCCTCTCTAGGAGTGGTGGCCTTCAGGTGGGGTATATTCCCTGCTAGTGGGCAGAGGTGCCTCCACTTGTTGACCAATGGTCATCCAAAGGGGACCTAGGCTGCAGGCTGAGGCAAGGCCTGTTTGGGCCTGAGTCTCTGGTTTTACCGTCCTTGTGGGGAAACCTCACCCAGCAGGGAAGACTCACCCAGTGAGGAGGTCTCGCTGGTCAGTTCCTTCCTAGAGGTTCCCCTCAATTTACAGCTACCGCCTGGGCTGGGCTGCCTTCCTCTACAAAGTTCCCAGGGGCCCGGCCCTACCTCCTGGGCCTGGGAGCCTCACCCTTCGCAGGTGAATCTCCTTAGGCTGCCCCTCCTCAGAGAATCTACCCGCAGGTCTGGAACCTTCGCTCCGCCCTAAGCCTGTCTCTGTGCGGCTCTTCCATCAAGAAGCCTCCTAGATCCTGGGACCCTTCTCTGCACCTAATCGCCTGGCTATGCGGCCCCTCCTCTGAGCAGCCACCTGGGGCCCCGTACAATCGCTCTGAGACCCAGAGACTCGCCACCTGCCTCTTCCTCCAGACAGCCGCCCAGTATTCCGGTGCGGTCACTAGGAGTCCAAGAAACTCACTGTGTGCCTCCACCTCCCACCAACCTCCCATAGCCCTGGGCAATCAATCACTCCGAGTCGAAGTGACCCTCCCCGTTCCTCCTCCTTCTCCAGGTAACCCCCCGGGTGTTTCAGGAGCGGTCGCTCTGAGTGGCTCGGAATCCACGTGACCCGCTGCACGCGTCCTCTGGGCAACCGCCCAGAGCTCTGGTGGGGCCACTCAAGACCAAGCGACCCACCACGCTTCCCCTCCAGGCAGCCCCCCTGTGTTCAGGAGCTGTCACTTTAAGTCCAAACAACTCACCACTCACCTTCTCCTCTGAGCAGCCGCCTGGAGCGCTAATGCAGTCACTGCGAGTCCAAACGCCCCGCGGCACTCCTCTTCCTCCTCCTCCTACTCCTCCGGGCAGGCCCTGGTGTTCAGAAGTGGTCTGAGTGCAAACAGCTCGCCGCGGAGCTTCTCCTCTGGCAACCACCTGTAGCTCTGGTGTAGTCACTCCGAATCCAAGCGGCCGCGCTCCTCTTCCTCCTCCTCATCCTCAGGGCAGGCCCTGGTGTTCAGAAGCAGTCGTTCTGAGTCCAAACAGCTCGCTGCGCGGCTTCTCCTCTGGCAACTGCCTGTAGCTCTGGTGCAGTCACTCTGAATCCAAGCGGCCACGCTCCTCCTCCTCCTCCTCAGGGCAGGCCCCGGTGTCCTGAGTCCACACAGCTCTCCTCGCCACTCCTCCCCTGGGCAGCCGCCGGAGCCCCAGTGGTTGCTCCGAGTCCCAGCGCTGTGCTGAGCGGCCTCCTTTACGGCGCTCCCAGTTGTCCGAGTTCACTGCTCCAGCAGGGGGAGGGGCGTCTCGCCGGCAGCTCTATTTCACAAAGTTTCCTGCGTTCCGGGACCACCGTCCCATCTGGGACACCTCCCCAATGGATGAGAGTCACCCGGCTGCTTTGAGTTGGCCCCAAGTGTCTCAATGTCTCCTCTTTTGAATCCTGAGTCCTGGAGCAACATGAAATGCAGCTACCCTCTAGGCCGCCATCTTGAAACCCTCCTCAGGCCCCATATTGTGTTAAAGATTTTTCTCCCTGTAATTTGTCTGTTTACTTTTTACATATTGCTTAAGCATTGTGGATGCTGAAAAATTGGGACTCTATAGACAGAAAATAATGGATACAATAAAAATTTACATTCCCAACATTAAATATTTATAAATTTTAAAGACTACTAGGAACTTCTTCCATTTTTAATTATAATCATGCAAAACAAAACTTACTATCCTCTGAAGACATACTTCACAATGTTCTGAAATAGTTTTAAAAATTATGACTGTCGTTTGTTATCATTTCTTAATACAACTCTCGTTATCTTTATGCAATTTCAGAGCTCAATTGTAACAATTGGAAAAAATGCATATTTCACATTATAACATCAAAGGAATTACGCAAGAGACTTTAAAAATGAATTAGTGGTCTTTTCCAAGAATTATTCATTATTTTGCTTAAAATTGCTGATCCCTGCAAAAAGGAAAAATGCTCTTTTAACATCCTAGCATATTATTAGCTATATATACATTTTACAAAGCCATGGTTTCACATTCATCCCTCCCCCAGACACACCCATATCTAGTTACTTCTCAAAAGTTGGAGTAGATTTTATATCTTAAAATGAAGTTAATATTGTACAGTAACAATGGTCCTGTCATTTTAACGTGTGAGCTCATAACTATATCATGAGAGCATTAAAATTAACTCAGCTTTGACTAAAAATAAAAGTTGATAAATAAATCTTACATATGAATTGTGTTATAAATCTAATCTTGCTTTAGTAAATAGATATACCAGGTAATAATTTTAAAAATATTATGTCTGGAACTAATTTTATATATTAAGCAATTTTTTACACTTAAATATTTTTCATACACGAATAATTAGCAATGAAAATGTGCACAATTGCACCTTCAGTTTAGGCACCCTGTGGTTTTCTTAGTCACTTTTCTCTCAGGCTTTAACATGCACAGCACTCAAAATTACTGGTGTAATTCATTTTTTCATTTTTTTTAACCTTATCTTCACCAACTTACAAAGACACATTCCATCCATCTTAATTTCTGGACATCTGATATATGTGGGTGCTGCAACACAGAGTCCAACAGGAATCAGCTCCCCAAGATTTACCCCATGGCAAGGAGTTCATCTTGACACCACTCCAGTGTAGGGTATACCTGGTAAACTTTAGATGAGAATTCTGGGAGAGAAAGTCACTATGTCAGTTTATACTCAGCTAGGGATGGTCATAGATGGACATGAGAAGGTCATGCAACTAATTAGGCAAGGCAAGATAAAGAATTATTGTTTTTGGAAAGGTGAATTTGGGTAAGTCTCATGAAGCAGTAAAAGATCCAGGGGGATACCTTACAGGGCTACTATATGACAAAATATAAAGCAAGCATTTCATTGTATAAAAGAAAAATAATGTTTAGAAGTTTTCAGGGAGACTTGATCAAACTGACTTTATGCACTGGGGGAAAGAGACTCTTTTAATGGACATATGTCCTTGCTTTGTTAAATGCTTTATAAATGGACATATTTTGGCTAGATTATTTTTTCAGCATTTATGTGTTAATTGTTAATGACTATTATACCTGCTTACGAAATATCAGAAAGTAGTAATGCAAGGAAAAAACTATTAGTAAAGAGGAAAAAACAAACATCTTTTATCCCATAAGAATATTGAAGCCATTCTTTATTAAAGGAAACATATATGAAATAAAAGACCACTATTTCCATGAAGGATAAATTCCCTAGAAGGAGTTGCTATACAATTTAGTCAAACCAATGGGGAACTGAGAGCAAAGCGATGTCACACATTTAGTTTAGAATTGAAGGTTTCTTTCCAACAAAAATTTGCTTCTCTGGGGATAGCATTCAGATGAATTACCCCATCCTACTTATCTTCTCTTGCTTCTGTTGCTGCTTTAACCTGAATATGTTTCCTAAATACTTCAAAAGAAATCCAGAGAAACTGAAAGTGTGTCTTTTCTTTTTAAACATATAGACCCTACCAGTGAGTCCTGGAATTGCATTTCATATCTGGTTTGGAACTTGGTTCTTGAGAACCGAACATAATCATCCTTAATCCATTTGGCTGCTTCCTTATTACTTTGAAGAGTGGGAAGAAAGGTGCCTCTATTGAGTTTGCTTTCCAATTCGTGCTTCTTTAAAGAGTACAGGTGAATAATCTATATTTCAAAGAAAGATGACCTTTACTTGATTTAATGGAATCTCTCTTTCAATATCTGAAATGAGAAAGTGATTAAAGCTTTAGTTGATAGGCAAGATGTATTTTAGGAATAGATAAGCATAAAGGTCAGACACTGTCAGAAAGAATTTTAACTTTCTTTAATATTTAAGTACTTCTTCATATGAATCATGGTTTATGCATTAATAGTATATTTTTAAGTTGGATTGAAAGTCCCATATGTTTTGTGTAATTCAAAATTGGTTTCTGACATATGGCAAAGATATTGGGCAAAACAGGTATATTTTTGTTGAAAGTTTTGTAGAGACTGGATGGATCTATTATATTTTCAAAACATCACATGAGAGGATAATAGGCATTTGACATACTGCTTCAGACAATTTAAAATCCTGTTTTAGTTTTAAATTATAATTAATCTGAATTTCAATAGCCATATATTGGCTCTCTGTCTTATATTCAAGGAATTTCTCTCTATAAATGAGCAGGAAAATACATATCCACATCATCAAGGATAACTTTGTTATGCTCTTATTCCTGTTCAATCCTTCCACTCCCAGAAGCCATGATTATTAGGTTATTATAACACCCAGATTCTAATCCCTTGGAAAGCTGTGTACAAACCATTTTTTAATTAATGGGGAATTTTATTCACCTACCCATCCGTAACACTTCAAGCTTGTTTATCTGGAGCTCACCGTAATCAACAAAATTTCCTGGTGCTCAAATAGAGCAAGGATTTCTTGCTCTATTCTGGTTCTCCTTGTCTGGATTTGGATCCCTCTAAAGCCGCGGAAACACCGACTGGCTATTTCTTTTCCCATGATTCTCATAGCACCAAGCTAAGAGGGAAGGTGGGTATCCTTCTTGCACCTCATTCCCACTTGCAGACTATTTCATCTTTTCCCTGGTAACAACAGACAATATTCATTCTTGAGGTCACAGAAGTATGTCATGATCCTGGCTCCTTGCTTTAGTCATTTTCCAACCTCAAGTTCACTCCAAGCTTGGCTTGAAGATTTTTGCAGGTGCACTATTTCCTTCTCTAATTTACCCCTGTCTTATATTTTACGGGGTCAGCATCCTCATAGCTCACACTCTCTACAACCTCTCAGTTCCTTCACATACTTCTCCTTTCCTTGTCTTGTTCCCTATGCTAGCACAACTCCTCACTTCCCAATCCTAACTGTAGAATATTTCATTACTGATAACGAAGTCTCCTCCATAATCTCAAATTCAAGCATTCCAGTCTGACTGCATCTTATTCATCCTGATAATTCAGAGCTCAAGACACCAACAATCCCTTTAACCCTCAGAATTTTAGTTCAATTTTCTTTTTTTTCTCTTCATGACCCCTCTTACCCTTTCATGTTCTCACTTGGTTACTCCACTTACTACACTTTTCTTACTACACTTTTCCATACTACACTTTTCTTATCCATTCACTCACCCATGTTTCAAGATAATAATTAAATTTTCCGTTCTCTCTGTTGAAACATCAAAGCTTTATCTTCTGTTCTCACATGTAGGGTATTATCGTATTTCCCACCTTAGTAAGAAAATAGAAACAAACAGAAGAAAAAAAATTCCATAAAATAACATACCACCACTTTCCCACTTATTCCCCCCACATCTCATGTTATTAACATCGTTTCACTCTGTGGTTTTGTCTAAGGTCAACACATCTACTTATGCCAGATATCTCGTCTTTTCTTATTTAATACAGCCCACAGCTTCAGCACTCTGTTCTCCCTCTCAATTATGTCATCCCACCTACACGTAAGCGTTCTAATATTTTCTCATCTTGAAAATATAATAAACAGATTGTAATAGAAATAGAAGACACAGGGACAAATCCACATATTTCCAGTAATCTCATCCTTAACAAAAGCATCAAACAAAAATGGTATTTGGAGAAAATACAGCCTTTTTAACAAATAGCTTGGAAAACAGGATTTCTATATGTAGAAGGATGAATCTAGACACCTACCTCTCACCATAAAGAAAAACCAACTTGAACTGAATCAAAGATATAGGAAATAGACCAGAATCATGGCAACTGGTAAAAGAAAACATAAAGTCTACATTCTAACATATTGGTGCAGGCATCAACATTTTCAATAAGATTCCTAAAGCTCAATAAATGAAAGTAAGAATCAGTAAGTGGACGGCATCAAATTAAAAAGCTTCTGCACAGCAAAGGAATCCATTAAGAATGTAAAGAATCTACAGAATAGGAGAAAATATTTGCCAGCTACTATTTCAACAGGGATTAATATGCAGAATACATAAAGAACTCAAAATCTTAACACTAAAAAACCCAAAATTCCAGTCAATAATAGGAAATAGATCAAACAACCATTTTCAAAAGAAAATATACCAATGGCCAACATATAAATGAAAAAATGTTCCACCAGTCAAGGAAATGCTAATCAAAACTATATTACGATTTCATCTCACTCCAGTTAGAATGGCAGTCATCAAGAATACAGACAACAGCTGGGCCTTGCGATGCTTGTCTGTAATCTCAGTGGCTTGGGCGACTGAGGCAGATTCCAAGTTCAAAGCCAGCATCAGTAATTTATGAGGCCCTAAGCAATACAGGGAGACCCTGTCTCTAAATAAAATACAAAAAAGGACTGGGGATGTGACTCAGTGTTGAGTGCCCCTGAGTTCAATCCTTGGTACAAAAAAAATACATACAAACAACAATAAATGTTGACAATGTGGGGGAAAAGATATACTCACACATTGCAAATTAGTACAACCACTCTGGAAAGTAGTACAGAGATTTCTCAAAGGACTAGGAATGGAACCACCATATGACCCATCTATACCATTTATTGGTATTTATCCAAAAGAGCTAAATCACCATATATAGCGATACATGCATACCAATGCTTATAGTACTGCAAGCCACAAAAGCCAAGTTCAGGAACCAGTGAGACTGCCTGTCAATAGACAAACAGATAAAGAAAATGTGGTATATATACACAGTGGACTTCTACTCAGTCATGAAGAAAAGTCAAATCATGTCATTTATTGGTAAATGAATGTAACTGGAGAACATCTTGCTAAGTAAGCCAGACCCACAAAGTCAAAAGTCAAATGTTTTCTCTTATATACAGAAGCTAGAGAGAAAGGGAGATAGGAAGGAAAAGTGAGGAAAATCTCATGAAACCAGAATGGAGACCAAAAGAGAAGAGAATTCATACAAAGGTGAAGGGAGGGCATGGAGAAGTATGGAGAATTAAATCTACCAAATTCTACCAAATTATGCTATGTCCATGTGTGAATATACCACAATGAATCATATATATATATATATATGTGTAGATATGATACACATACATATATTCATGAATCATTTATGAATAAACTGTTTATTAAACAAATAGTCATATTGAACTAATTAAAATAGTACTAATAATAAAAATACAAAGGAGATCAGTAGAATAAAGCAAGTGACTCAGAGAGAGAGAGAAGAAGGGAAAATGGGAAGGCACTGGGGAATGAGATTGATCAAATTATGTTTTGTGTATGAGTGAATATGGCATAATGAATGCTATTGATATGTGTAATTAAAATGTACCAAATATAAATATAAAAAGGGAAAAAGAAAATGTAATAAGCAAATTCCTTTTGAGCTTATATTCCTTTGCAGTTATCACTCACTGTTTTCTCTGCTTTCATTCATAAGCAATGATCTTCTAAAAACAATATGTGTACTTGAGTCATTTCCTCCACAACCTTAAACTGGCTCCAGCCAGTCTAGCACTCTATACTGCTTTTGTCAGAATCAACAATGACCTCAACCTTGATAAATAATGTGGGTAATTCTCAGCTCTTATCTCCATTGACACAGAAGAAAAGGAAAAAAAAAAAAAAAACCAAAGAAGAAGAAAATGACACAATATGTTCTACTTCTCTTGGAATATTATTTTCACGTCTTATGGGAAAAAAAAAATCCCTTTCATTTCTCCCTTGCAGACTCTGATTAGTCTCCACCTTCCTAAAACTGAAATACTCAGAGATGGGTTTCTTGACTTCCTTTGATTTAACTAACTCTCAGCCTTAAACTGGATTACTTTCATAAAGGCATACATATAAATGCAACCCATCTTTGTAATTGCATACATTTATTATCTGTAATGAAAAAAATGGGGAATGTTGTATGTATAGGGTGGGGGTTGTCAATGGGCAGTGGCTAAAGCAATTAATTTTTGCTGTTGAAATGCTTTAACAAAAATCTAGAAGGGAAATAACTTTTTCCTGAGGCCCTACTTCCTTGACAGGTGTCATATGGTAATAAAAAGTGAACTGGGAGCAAAATTTAGCAAACCCAGGATTTGATTCCTATATTGGCTAATTATTATTAGTCTGAGACTTAGATTTTTGTTGAGACTCCTCATCTCTAAAACATGGCTAAGGGACAATATGCTGCATTTTTACAAGGGATGAGGTCAGTCTTTGGCTTTTATCCAGGTTCTAAGAATGAATTATCTCTTCTTCCTGCTTTCAAAGACAATCACTTTGCCTGTACTCTTGACTCATCTCTGTCATCTCTAGACCTTGCATCATCATTCACTTGCTTTTCCTTAAGTCTTCTTAAAAGGCATTTAGTCTTCTTGCTTAATTCCTTCATTCCAAAAAGAAATTCATGCAGGGCATCTCCAGCAAAATGCACGTACCCACACCTTGACATCAGGAAATGTTAAATCTATTTATATGTTATCTATTATATCTATTATCTTCTGGTTATTTCCATGTCAATGCTCAGCACTCTCATTCAGTTGGTCACCCAATTTGGAAACCTCCAATTCCCTGCTTGACTTTAGCATCTTCCATGTCAGTCACATCCAATTAGTTAGCAAGCTTTACTTGTGGCCTCTCCTACATTTGTCTTAAATCTATACACCTCCTTTCCTTCTGTATAGCCACCGCTGTAATTCAGTTTTTGATTAACTATTTCTCAGAATATTATAAAAGTTCTCTCTCATCTTACTGATTTGACACGCCTTATTTATTATGCCCCATGTACTCATATTCTCATAGACCTTTAAAACTGACAAGCTCAGCTCTCTACACAAGTAGGTCACTCCCCAATTGGTTGTGCTTCTAAAACTTGGCTACCAATACACTCCTAATGATCAAAGAATGGCATGCCATGTACTTTAAAGTTTCTGTGTCTATTTTCTAATATCTCTGTTTTTCCTAAGATTAAGAAAAATTGACATCTTAAAATAGTTAAGAAAATCGTCCTATCTCTAATCCATTACACTTTTCTGCTTGTGAATCTGACACCTCCATTAGACTGAGAACTGCGTGCCAGAAAGGGATCCTTATTCATCATTAGTTTGCCAGGGTGGTGTATATTGTCAGCTTCATAGAAAGAACTCAAGAAATATGAGTACACTGAAAGGTACAAGGGACAAAAGTTATGGTTGACCCACAAAATGCCCAAATCTTAAAATAGAAATCACAAGTTCATGGCTCAGACCGAACCATATTTATTTCTTCTGCTGCTCATTTCTGCCTAATATGAGGGTGGCAATTACTGTGACATGGAACTCTTCTAGTCTGCATCTGTTTCTTTATGATGCATATTATCGCTTTCCTTGTTGGTGTTCTACATAACTGCTTCTTTCCTTTCAGGTTGTCTCCTTTATCATGATCTATGTGCACCTTTCCTTTCTACCATACAATCATAAGTGACAATTAAAATGATTTGGAAGATGCATTTAGTAGTACTCTAATATATAATTTCAGTACTCCATTATTAAACAAATTTCTAAGTTTGGGGCTGGATTCATGACCACTGGGAATATAGATACAGTTCCCAGTTTCAATTACAAGCCAGTTTTAGCCACAGGACTAAATTTTTTTAATACAAATTCTCCATGGGAATTCTAATAAATGATCTTAGATGAAGAATATACCCATTGTCATCTCATCATGATTCCTGATGACTGGAATGTAGAAGTGAGGGGAGGTCATAGGAACCTTGGTGGATCATGAAGAAACATAAGTCTGTTGATGTTTGTTGAGCATAATACAGCCACTGGCAACCTACCTTGAGACTTCATTTATAAAAGTAGAATTGATTCCTGTCTTCTGTAAATTACTATTTTTTACCTATTTTCTTTCTTTCCTTTAAATTTTTTTTTTTTTTTTTTTTGTACTAGGGATTGAACCTAGGGGCACCTAACCACTGAGTCAGATACTTAGTCCTTCTTTATTTTTTATTTTGAGACAGTGTCTTGCTAAGTTGCTTAGGGACTTGTTAAGGTGCTAAGGCTGGCCTCAAACTTGCAAGCCTCCTGTTTCAGCCTCCAGAGCTGCTGAGATAACAGAGGTGCACCACTGAACCTGACTGCCTGTTGTTTCTTAAAATATCCTAAATCAATGCATGTGAGGATAATTTATCATATCACAGATGCCACCTTTATATATTTAAAACAGGAATGCAATGCAAAGATGTCTTTCATTTGAGGAGAATTCATCAGCATTGAAAAGAAAAGTTGAAAAGAGAGAGAATGAAGAAAGAACATGGAAGAGAAGGAAGCCAAAAGGACTTCAAACAGCATAGCACATTTCTAATACTGTCTATGGTTTATGCTACCATCACAAAACTCCGGATAGAACTGAAAGGGCAAAAAGGTTTGTAGTTCCTTCAACTGGGGTACAACCAATGCAGTTAGGGTCAAAAAGATGAGAGGGAAAAACAAAGTTTGGGACTTTTTTTTGTAACAGGGTGACATTTTTGAAATTTTATAGGCCATGAAATTGAGATTCAGTCAGATATAGCCCTATGTATATATGGCGGAGGGTTTGCAGCTGACATCAAGTAATAAAAACTTGCATTTAATTCTTACGATACACAGACACACACAAAAACAAAACAAAACAAAAAAAAAAAAAAAACACTAACAGAGACATTTTCTTACTTATTAAATGGAAATTTCTGAGCTGGCCGAAGGATCACCTGTATCCAAATACATTCTTCCAACAATAAACAAAGAAAGTTCTACAAATGATCCATACTTTCGGCACTTCTAGAAGACAGTGAAAACCAAAACCTTTAAATTTCTTGTTAGTAGAAAACTAAATGACAAATTGCAGTACAGCTTATAATGGAACTCTTTGCCACTGTAACCTTGTGTGTACAAAGAGCAGTGAAGGCAGGCTGAAGAGGAATCTGAAGAAAAAGGAAAGAAAGGCTTAGTTCCACATGGAAACACAGGTAATAGTCCCCAGAAAGAAAAAGACTCATGCTAAATATTAATACAACGAACACAGGTCCCAGTCTTGGTAGCTCCCAACACTAGCTGCAGAGGGGTGAACAGAACCTTTAAGTGAGGTCAGTCTTGAGAAAATATTGACTTAGAAGTGAAAGGAGTGAAATAGAGAAGTCCTTGTGTCATTTGAAGACATTAATGTGAAAGACTAGGAAAAAAAAATAGAAGGGAAAGACTAGAAATCTTTTAAAAATGAGGAAAATTCACAGGACAAAAGACTGGCTCCTCCTCCCATGCTTCAATACAAGCATTATCATCAATGAAAGGTTCTACTCTTCACTAAACTGATCAGATCTCCTAAGCTAGACATCAAGAATATGGAATGTCAAAAGTGACAAAAAGAGATTAATTTCATTAAAGATACTCTTGAGAAAAAATAGAAAATGAGAATCAAGCATTTTAGGTGACAGACATTTTCTCTAAAGATCCAAACAAATGCTACATAAAACTGTAAAACAATAATCCAATTCTGAGCCTCTAGAAGGTGAAACTTAAAAAGCAAAAGAGAAACAGCTTTTAAAGGAAAAGAATAAGCGAAATAATAATTTTTGTAATCACACATTAAAGTGATTATAGGCAAAACCATCTCAGAATTGAAAGATAAATTACAAAGGACTAAAGAAACATAAATGTAAAAATATAATGAGACATTGAATCCAAGCAGAAAACAGTATGGGAACAGAAATGAAATTTTAAATAAAAAATACAAAAAAGATCATTTAAAATGGACACAGACCAAAAAGAAACAACATGCATTTCTTTGGAGATCGTGAAGAAAGGCAACATAGGGATGCACTGAAACCTAGTAACTAGGCTGCAATCCAGGAAAACTTTCGAGAGACATGAGAAACCTGAATCTGAAGAGAGTAATCCATATCTGGCAGAATTGATTTGAAATGATCAATTTCAGCAATATTCTGGTAAAAGTTTTAAATTCAAATATAAATAAAAAATTTTCAGAACTTTCAGAAAAAGAGAGAAAAAAAGAAAAGAAAAGAATTTTTAAAGGAAGTGATCTATAAGGGAAAGTAATCAGACTTGGGAGCTTAAAGCAGCCAGGAAGCAGTACTTGGAAGTCAAGAGTAGACAAAGGAAGGGAGTCATATCCAGCCAGGTCTTTCAAGTATCAAGGCTATTAGAAAACTGCTGTAAAACTGCAAAAACTCAGGGAATATTATATTCTCACTCCTTCCTGGGATGTCTACCAATGGATATTTTTTATCCTATTAAGGGACAATAGTGAAAATATTAGTCAAAACAATCAAGGTACTTAAAATTTTCAATTTTCAATTAGTGTAAAAATTTTGCTATTAGATCAAAGATGAAAATAAGGGCAAATCAAGGATAGAAGAGAACATAAGTGTTATATGTCCTGATGAAGTTGGAAAAAAATGCCATACAACTGGGGGAGATGGAAGAGAAAGAAAGGGAGAAGTTGAAAAGGCATTGCTTGTCGGGAAGATGACAGGTGATTGTCAAAGAGTATCATCTAAAATTGAGAAAGCAGGGTGTCCAGTCTAGATATATTAAAAAAGGTGCTTAAAGCCCTTATGGAAGGGATTGTCCAGGCATAAACTTAAGTACTTATGAAAGCATACCAGAGAGTATATAACACTTACAAATACAAATTCCAGATATACCAGATCATGATTTTACACACACAATGTACTCAATCAGTACAGGAGCAAACATAGGTGTCAACATGTAGAATAAGGGAGAAAATTCTCTACTTAAGATAAATGTAGGAGGGTGTTTCTATGTGTTTTCAAATCCAAATATAATACTTTTAGAATGATTTATCTCTATGTATTGCCAAAAAAAGCTTGCTAGCAAAATAAATAAATAAATAAAATTCATAAGGAGGAAATACGGATTAAAATTAGAAGAAAATATTTGCAATATATGTTAAAAACAAAAGGCAAAAATTGCATATATATTTGTTAAATGTATGTATTTACATAATTTTACAAATAAAGGGCAACAGAATCCCCAAAGAAGTAGTGAGCAAAGGCATGAACCAGCAATTCAAAAAACAATTCAAAGCACAGCAATGGCTCCAAACACATGGAAAGATACTCCACTTAATGCTTCACAGGTGAAACTCAGACTTCAAATACAGTGAAATGCCATTGCTCAGCTATCGAATTGGCAAAATTAAAAAGAGGAGTTTCTGAGTTTCACACACTGTTGACAATCTGGGTCGGGAAGGAGGGACAGGCACTCTCAGGCCTTGCTATGCAAATAGAAATGTATAAAATCTCATTAGAGTAGAATCTAGCAATATCTAAAAATAATTATGTGTGCATTCAGCCTTTGGTCCAGCAATACAATATCATAAGTAGGAATTTATCCTGAAGGCATACTAACCAACAAAGTAAAAATAAATATATACAAGGTTATAGGCTGCAACATTATTTAATTTGCAAATTATTGAAAACTACCTAAATGCCAAATACAGTCGATTAAAGTATGCCTAAGTGCCAGCAGAAAAGAATATTATGTAGCTGCATTAAAATAATAAAAATTTATTCACTCACATGGAGTGAATTCTTTCATAGATGAAGGGAGAAAAAGAGTAAGACAAAAGACATTATATATAAAATAAGAAGATAAGAAACCATGCAGGTATCTACTTATGCATCATGCAGCACACAGGCTGTGTAATTTTGGCTGACATACTTCTTCACTGATGCTGTGACCTTCTCAGGGCATCAAAACAGATACCTACAATGTGTGTTTGGTTATATTAATTTTGATCAGTAAGTTAAAATCTTGTTTATTTTATGCCTTCATAATTACTACTTTCCCTTGTGTAATTAATAACTAATTTAAGGAGTAATCCTCTGAGAATATGCAAATATTCTCAAACCACCCCTTCTGCTGATTAAGAGTTTATTAACAATTTGTACCTGAATCAATTTTTATATGTTTGCTTTAAAAGGTGATTAATTTATTTATTCTATATTTATTAATTGAAGTTTTATGAAAGGACGAATATTCATTCTAATTAATTAATCAATTATTTTCATGTATGAATGTCTATATGGATGTGTATATTTGCAATGACAACTCATAGATTTTTAATTTATTCAAGGAAATAAAATCCATAAACAGGATCACAGATTTTGATGTTCAAATTGTGCCCGTTTGGCTAATAGGAACTGTTTGAAGCTGATTGTTGTATTCTTTTGATGTGTTCCCACAGTTATTTTTAATTACTCACTCTCTGGCATATCAAGATTTTTCTCTCATTTTATAGATTCCCTGTCCCAAACCTGAAATCAGACATTTTTCCATTAGTTCTTGGTTTCCTTTGTTGGTTAACTGTGTTAGTGATATGTTGCTGTCCAATGAGTTACTCCAACCCTTATTTGGCTTAAACAACAATAAACGTGCATTATCTTTGATTTCTGTAAGTCAGAAAGTCAGGGCAGTTCTGGTTTCTCAGGAGGTTTCTGAGGCTATTTGCTAAGCCCACAGGAAACTGTTTTATGCACAGGGAGATAATTGATTTGAAGCCATATGGGAGAAGTGACACTTTTTGACAATGTGTGGTATAATTCTATCTGAATCAACTTCTAATACTCTACATATTTTTAAATATTTAATTAACTAGATGGAAAAGAAAGAAGTGAATACAAAGAAAGACAAATGAATCCAACCATATTTACAAAATAAATATCCACATTCAAGATGGAGATTTTCAAAAGGAAAAGAACAAATTCTCTTAATATTTGGATAAATTGCTTGGATTAGGTACTCTCAAACTAAAAGAAAATAGAAAAACCAACAAACTTGATCTCTTCTCACTAAAAATAGGCATAAAATTTTTGAAACTCTTTCATGCACATTGGTTTTTCAAATGAATACATTCCTTATTGAGCACATCATTTTATAACTTCAAATATTTGTAAATACACATTTACTATATACATATGTCTAGATGTGTGGACGTGCCTGTGTGTATTTGTGTGTTCAGTGAAAAAGCCTTGGAGCAATGGTGTACCATAGAAATAAGCACAAGTAGTGCACTATTTTTTTTTTTTAATTTCTGTTGTAATCAGCACCCATCTTTGATCCTGATCATTCTTATTTTCTTCTATCACCACTTTTTTGTAGTTCACTGTCATATTGAAACAGAACTCACTTGTATGACCAAGACATACTGCAAATCCCAGTATATGACCCCCTATGCTAGCTCGTAAAAGCCATTCACACTTCATCGAGTTTTCTTGGACTGTACTCTAGGGAGGAAGTTAGCCCCCTTATCATTAGAAACCCAACTCATTCTTGGTAAATATCTATATTGGAGAGGAATAAAGACCTCCCACAAACAACCAACACCAACACATCAGCCCCAAGAGAGATCCATGTACATCCTTGAGCCCCAGTCAGAACTTCAGATTACTGAAGATCCAATGGATCTTTGACTGACAAACTCATCAGTAGCCCCAATCATATCTACCCATGCAAGCATTTTTGAATGGTTGATTGCAGAAAAATTAAAAGATAACAAAAATTTAATGTTTTAAACCACTGAGTTTTTAGCAAATTAATGGTTTTTAAATGACATAAACCAGCAAAAGAAACCAGAAATTCTTGAAAAATGACTGATTTCATATCTAGCATGGAAACTGAAAGATAAGACTGAAACAACTCGTTATGCCAGAAGAGTAAGTAAGTGTTTAAAAATCATAATAGCAGGGTGCCACTATGGTAGTGCAGTGTATTAGTATGTTTCTGTTGCTAATAACACTTCATGTCAGAGAAAAGGAGGACAATAAAACACCTTATCTAACCACCTTCTAAGGCTTCACCTCTGAACAACATAGGTAAATTGAGTTTCTATCCTATTAATATCTCACAGTGGATATTAAACTCCAACATGACTTTTGAAGGAGACAAACCATATTTGAATCATAGCAAATAAGGAGTCAACTTGGCAGGGTTTTTAACTAGCCATATTGGTTCAACATAGGACCAAAATATATAAAGATGTTAATAGCATCATTGAACAAGGAAAGAACCCATGAGTCTACATACAGAAAGTAGGTACATGTATACATGTATATATGTGTGAATAATTTATACATAAACAATGAGTACTGAAAAAGAGAAAAATCTCAATTTCAGTAAAATATCAGCTGATAAATATATGGATGATATGTTTAGATAATTATCTTCATAGCCAGCATATTAAAAATTGATTCTGCTAAGAATTATCAATACATTCATAATCAGCAGGAGGACATATGATGAACAACAGGATATTTACATAATCTGAAAAAAATCTCTCCTCAAATTAGATACAAATTTAAAAAAGGAATAGTAATTATGAAGTGAATAAAATGAATAAAATTTTAACTAATTGACCAAAATTAATATCAGAAACAAATTGCAAACAGCCTAGGCTTCCATTTTGATGCCCTGAGAAGGACAAAGCATCACTTAAGAAGTTTGCCAGCCAAAAATGCTTAACCTGAATTTAATCATGAGGAAACATCAGACAAATCTAAACTGAGGGATTGTCTATAAAATAACTGGCTTGTTTTCTTCAAGAAATGTCAATGTCATGAAAGTCAAAGAAAGGTTGACAAATTCTCCCAGACCAAAGAAGAAGAAGGAGACCTGCAAACTTTATTTATTTTATTAGCTGAGTGGGACTTCACACTGAAGCATCATTCCACACAGGATTATATTGGCACCATTGAATAAATCAGTAAACATTGCAGATTGGAAAAAAAAGATTCATACTATTCCTAAATTTACTGAATGAAGTAGCTTGATTGTAGTTATGTAAGAAAATATTCTTGTTTTTAGTAAATGAAATGCAAATTGAAACATTAAAAAGATAAAGAGTAATGATACCTGAAACCTACTCTCATATCTGAAAGGAAATACATGCATGTCATACACACAAAATACAAGAGAG
The DNA here is from genome assembly GCF_902686455.1 of Sciurus vulgaris. Lineage (NCBI taxonomy): Eukaryota > Metazoa > Chordata > Mammalia > Rodentia > Sciuridae > Sciurus > Sciurus vulgaris. The sequence continues at coordinate 119,910,100 of NC_136469.1, read as the reverse complement.
GAGTGCACAAAGGAAATGGACTAACAAGTAGTAAAACTGCACAAGTTAAATTTTATTCTAGCAACCTACCTAAAGTTGGAAAACATTTCAAAATAAAAAGTTAAATTAATTAGTGGCCAGCTTCATTTATGTTAAAACCAAATTCTTACAGAAATTTCCATTCCTTTAAACCTGTTATTTCAAATCAGTGACCCCTGGAGTGGAGAAAATGTCTAAAACGTGAGAGGTGAAATGTAATTCAATTATTGGTGGTCAGAATGGAGAGAAGGGTCACCTTCTGAATAATGACAACTAGTGAAAATTTCTAGTAAAGAAGAACAAAATCTTGAACATGGTGGAAGCAGGAAGAAGCAGAGGAGAGACTAACAAAGATATTCATCCTGGAGTTCAAAGAGGTAAAAGGACTCAGCCAACAATCTAGACAAAAGTTATGAGTTTTTTCTTTCTCTCTTTTCATTTTGATTCTCTAGCAAAGGGAGACATTATTATAGTGCTACACATTTCACCTAAATATGTTTGAAAATTTAAAGTAAAAAGATGGTATCATTTTAACTGAATCTCATTGCAGATACTCAATCTTCAGTTTCACCTTTTTAAAGTTCAGTCCAGGATTTCTCTGTAAATCCACCTTTCTCCCTTTTCATCTGTTCTTGTTCCCAGTGGTGATCTGAAGAGTTGAGGGTGGAATGAAAAAATGTGAGAGAAATGGAACGGGGAAGATGGAAAGGGGAGACACGTATTCTTGCCTCCTCAGTCTTGGTGTAGATCAGCAACCCTTTCCAGTTCTCCAAGCTTTATTCCCACATCGCTCCCTGCTGAACTGTCGCTGTCTCTTAAAAGACTCCAAATATTCTAACAATGACATTACTTTAACAGTGCCAACTCGTCATTTTAAAGACTTTCCATCAAATCAATGAGGTTCTTCATTCTCCTCATCAAACCTAAGTCTCCCTCAGTTTCACTGGCTCACCATCAGTCTTCCCTTTAGATTTCGGTAGAGACAGAGCACTCCATAGTAATCTATTTCAGTCCACAGAGTCATGGAAGGTGGTAGGGAGGGGTAACACAGGCACTTCCTGAACAGACAGTGTTTTCTTATTTTGTAACTAACTTCCATTTTTGTTGGTTTGTTTGTTTTTAGTACTGAAAGATTGAACCCAGGGGTGCTTTACAAGTGGCTTAAATCCCCAGTCCTTTTTATATTTTATTTTATGATAGGGTCTTACTAAGTTGTTGTGGCTGACCTCAAACTTGTGATGCTCTGGTTTCAGCCTCCACAATGGCTGGGATCATGTGCATGCGCAACCACATGGGGCTGACTCTTCTGTAATATGCTGGGGGAAGGTGCAAGCCTTTCTTTATTGCACTGCGATCTTCTTTGTCCTTTCCTCTTTTGCATGATCTTTCAAGGGATCTTAGATTATTTCCTTGAAAATGTGTTTCTAAATAATTAATACAACCCTTCCCCATACTGAATACAACACACACAAACACATGCCCGCAAGCACACACACTCTTTTAAAACACAAATGACACTCTGCATCCACGATACTCTTAATCTTTTGGATTAAGTAAATTCACTTGCATTCTCAAAATCTTAACTCTTGAAAATCTAATGTCACCTGATATATCTCCCAGCATTTGCAATTTTGTTATAGCTATTAATGTATTCAGTGACTTTGTCTGTTTTCCTGTATGTGTGTGTGTGTGTGTATGTGTGTGTGTGTGTATACTTGTTTTTTCTTTTTCTAGAAAATAAAATCTTTTTACCCATGAAAAGGATTCAGTGAAGAAATTGACTCAATGAAGATTAGGAAGTAAAATATTAGAAACAACAGCAACAAAACTAATATTGCCATGTTTTATCTCATTTCTCAATTTATAGTTCCTATTTATTCCATAAATGTCTTTATGCATTGCTACTGTGTGTCAGACAACATACCAGGCACATTTGGATGGATAAACCTTAGTTTTTGTTCACTTGGTATTGATGGTAAATACAAATGTGTTCATAGGAGTTTAAAGGCTGGATCTTAAACTAATCACAGTCGGGGAGTACTAGTAAGGGTCAGCTTAGTAGCAACTTCCAGTGGAGTTATGATATTCTGGACTTCAGGCAAGATTGTGCTAGAGCAACCACTGTGCCATGAGCAGGTCCTGTGCATTCTGGAAGTTTCTTATAATCCATTAGATAAATGGCTTCAGAGTTTGTTTCATCAACCTACCTCTGAGCACTACTGAACAGCAGTAGTAACACTGCCACCAGAAATACAGTCCTTTAATATAACTGGCCCAGCAACATTGAGACAATATTCATCATAGCACAGTTCTACTGAGCTGCACATGTGCAGAAAATAGAAGACAGCAGGATACTCAACTGCTGCTGTAAAGTGAGCTGAAATGGGGGTAATCACAAGCAGAGAGGGCAGCAGAGACACGTTAAAGATTCATAGAAGCACAGCCTCAAGCAATGTAGCATAACTGAATATATGAGAAGGGGCATGTTGGTGAAAGAATCAAAGAAACTGTCTCTTGAAGAATCTGTTTCCGATGGCACAGGATACAGTATTTTGTACCTCTGTGCAGCTCTACTCACTTCTAGTTTTAAATAACAAAGATTAGTGCAGAGGCCAAACCCTGCTGGAAAGTATATGTGGTAGTGTATTTGAGCACTATTTATTATTATTTCCTAGCAAAATTAACAATGGTTTTGCATTACACATTAAAAACAGAATTCTGTTAACTTCTTAAAGGCTCATGCAAGTTAACATGAAGGGGCAGTGGGAATATATACATATACACATTCTGGACCTTGATACTTTAACATGTGGTTATTATAATGTTAGTATTATTCCTTAAAAAGCTGGAAGAGATCTAAGAAAGGAAAGGGTAGAGGTAAGATTACTTTTGCTTTTATTGCACAGCATAAGCACAAAGTAATGAACCTGCTTTATGAGGGTGTTTTATGGAAATCATTCTCATTATTCCAGGCATATGTATTTATTCATTCAGTTCATTGAACGAGTATTTACCCAGTGTTGTATGCACACACCGTGCTACTCACTCCTGTAGACAAGGGAAATAGAAGCTATTGGCATGCATGTAGGAGCTTTTGCTTTTCCTTTTAGATTTGAGCTCTAGGTAGGAAAAGGAAGCACACTTATTTCCATGCAGGCAGTGTTGCTCACTCCATATAACAAGAAGTACTTAGCTCTCACAGACTAAAGTTCTGGCAAACATCCATTGAACCTTAGAACAACTTCCAGAATTACAATGACTTTAGATACAGAGTCAACAGTATATCATTATGATGAAAGTCCTCTCTCGTTTTTTTTCTCCTGCCTGTAGAAAATTTTGTGACAAAGGTGAGCTAAATGGTTGGAAATAAAAGAAAATGTAAGGGAATTAAATAGCAAGTAAATAATTAGAAGGGATAATTTAATTTAAAAGGATTACAAAGGCACATGGAGACTTGTCAAGGTCAATTCTTTAGATAGTTCATTTTCAGTGTATTTTTTTAGCTGATTCAATTGAGGTCATTTAAAATTTTGCAAGTTGGCGTTCTTTATTCTCAAAAGAATTAATGAGGTACAGTTTAATTGAACTACCTGGAAAGTTAGTGAATTTGATTATAAACGTACATAGACAATTACTCAGTTTGTGTTAGCTGAACACCATTCACATCAGTGATGATTTTATGCACATTCCTAGTTCCTTATTAGCTGCACAGCGATGGCTTCAGTCGAAATGTTTACCAATTTCTACTCAACAATGGAATTATCCTAGAAAAGAAGAAACAAGGGAAATGGTAGTTTCCTCTTGTCTGACTGCAACCCTGGGGACTTTGTTTGCAGCAGCTTTGAATTAGCTGCAAAGCATAACATGTCCACATTCCTTTTAATAAAAGGGATTATTTTCATTTCCTAAAAATCTTCCTTCCATCCCCACACACAGGGCAGACTTCACAGATTCTGCAAAGATCACAGGTCAAGATGATAAATCATTCTTTTTTTCAGTTTCCATACCCTGTAGGTTTTACTATTCAGTGCCTAGTAGAGTTAACAATTTTTTTTTTAATTTTAAAATTCTAATGAGACAAAATCACTGTTTAAATGGTACTGAATTTTTAAATCCTTGCATGAATTTCTTATTAATTATTTATTTATGCATAAAGAAGTAATGCTGATTTTGCTGTCATTTCACAGACTCATACAAAGCAACTATATGGGAATATAGTATTTAAAAGTAAAAACCATCATTTGGCTAAGCACTTTTTCTTGAGTTTCATGTTGATGTCACTTGAAAGAGATTGCCATCCCTGAGTGAAGCAGATAATAAGTTAGAACCTGTCAGCCTTATTAAATTTGGTTAGTCTCTTTGCTCTATTGCTGAATGCTTCCTAGTTGAAGTCAACCCCATGAGAATAGGGATTATTCTTAAGGTGATTGAAATAATAAACTTTTGTGCTGGCAAGCTTTTACCCTATGGTGCTTCATTCCTTAAGTGAAAACCAAATTTAATTTAGCATTACAACTTTGAAGAAACTATTTGAGTATAAGAAGATTATATTTACAGTTTTTGTTGCCTGGTCTCCATTAGTAAGCAGAGAAGAAATCTTTCAGCACTTTGGAAGTGTAAAAAAATTCTTTGCACTGTTACCATTCCATTTAATTATTCTTCTTACAGAATATATAGACTAACAACACAGTGAATTATCACTTTCATTGCAAGAACATTTTATGTGGATACATTTTAATACTCACAATTCCAAAATTTCTTGAAATTTAAGCAAGATAATATATTGTTCAGTAATGTCATTGTGAATATTCATCACAAATCACTCTCATTGTTATTGATATCCTCATGATTTTTAATATTTATTTCATACTCAAGTGAAATGAGATTGTCATCAAAATTGGTTGAAAAGAACTTTTCATTTCTATCAGATCTTAACAAATAATGTCATTTCCATCAACTTTGTCTGCAGTTCTTATCTTTCAACCAAATAATATTTTATTTTGACCTCCTCTTAAGGTTTTCCATGTTCAAATCAGGCTCCAACATATAAATGATAGGGGAATATTATACTCGTAAAAGTATCTGTACAATTCTGAACACCATGAGAGGCTTTCTCACAAATTTTTTTTGTCCTCTTCTTCATATGCATTCCTAGGAAAACGTTTATCTGTAATATAAACATGTCCCTAACTTGCTGTTGTGATTGATCCAGTACTTGATCGTCCATCACCTTAGACTATGGGAACAATTCCCTAAAGTGCTATCAGGCCCTCTCTGCCATCACTTGCGACCTTTCCTCATTCTACGCTTCTCATGCACTGAGGTTGCCAATGTTCAGTTTTCCCCATGACTGTCTGCCAAAAGCAGGGTTGAACATGAGCCTGGCGCTCAAGGTTAAATCCAATCTCTGCCAAATCTCCCTTTCTGATCTCACTGTTCAGTTCCCTTCTGCAAATTTAACATGCACACAGACAAATCACACAACACAGTGCTTCCAAAGAACCCCAGGCCTTTCCCACAGTACTTTTCTCTACCTGGAAGTCACTAATATGCATTTTAACCTGTCAGAATGATGGCAATTCCATCAGGACTTCCACACATATAATCCATGCTGATATTTCCTCCAAACAGATTATCTCTTTCACATTCAATCTCCAATATTTTGTGGGGGACATATAAAATTAAGTAAATTATATATTTTTAATAATCTAAATATAAATCATAGTTCTCTTTCTCACCTGAATGTTTTCTAAAGGTAGTGACAATTTACTTACTTCTTTATAACTTTTAATTCATACACTGTAAAACTATTCACAAGTATTTAGACCAAATGAGTTATTTAATTTTCATCAAGTATTAGTGAAGTACTTGTTAAAGTAATATTATAAATAATAATACATTAACAATAGCAATAATATGAGTACAACATTAATATTTAGTACATATTTAACTATTATTTTGTGTCTGTAGGTATTTTTAATTATTTATATGTATCAACATAATTCTTCTAAAAAAAATGAGATGATTAGTACTACCCCTATTTTACAGGTAATGATATAAAGTGGTCTTTTAAGGAGGACATACCCAATATTTGGAAGAGTCAGTGTTCAAACACTTATTTAATATCAAAATGGTATGCTGAATTATTATTCAGGAAAATTATACTAACACATTAATAATTATTTACTGTGAAAGTATATATTAAATCCCAGGTAAATAAACTGATAAATACTTTCTCAAGTAAATGTACAGTACAATGAGGGATCCCACTATAGGTCATTCATAATTATTCTCCCATGAATTTGGGAAGCTTCTTTCACCCAAAACAAAATAATAAACATATTGCACCTATATACATTTTAACTATGGTCCAAATATAGTTATATCTCCATTCTTAAATTTTAGATTTTATCAAAAGTACTCTGATAATGTTAATTTGAATTCAACTGGCTAAGTCCTGTGTTAGTCTACTCTGACGGGCATAGTAAAATACCTGAACTCTATAGTATCTAAAACAGATGATTATTTTCATGTCATTCTGGAGGCTACAGATCTAAGATCAATGTGACAATATGGTTGGTTTCTGGTGAGACCTCACTCTCTGGCTTATAGAGGGCCACTTTCTCTCTGTGGCCTCCTGTGGTTTTATCTGTGTGTTTAAGTAGACTGGAAGTGAGTTCTGGTGTCTTTCTTTTCTTATAAAGATGACATTCCTATATCACTATTTATTTAGTTAACTCTAGTTATCTTCTTAGTGACCCCATGACTGGATTAGAAAAATTTAGTACTTTGACATTTATTTTGGAATTGGTTACAATTTAGTCTATAGAAGTTCATTTATCAAATGCTTCCTCTGTAAAATACTAGTTTTGTAGAACACTCATTTCTGATAGTGTCCATACATGTATGTTCTCTGTTCCCATGAAACATGATGAGAAAAAGTATGTATCAAAAGAATAACAGGTATTATCTGAGACTACATTTGTCTAACAATGGCTCATAATGTAAGACTCAAGGACAATAAAAATAATTTTAGAAGCCAAAAGTAAGTACTTATTCACTATTTAGAGTCAAACATTTAAAATATCTTTTTAATATTCAGAAATCATGTCTTAAAGTCTGGCATATATCAATAGATATCAAGAAGTCACATGGCTATTTGAGAAGTCCACTATCTGCATAAGGGTATTTAGATTTTTCCTCCTTTTTTGCTAAAGATTTTAGAATGATGCTAGAACTTCTAATATTACTTGTTGCTTGTCAATCAACACTCATGGACAACCTAAACACACCCCCCCACACACAAATATAATAAAGTAGTGTCCATGCAGTTATATAATATGGAAATGTTTCACCTTGTAATTTAAGGGCATCACTTCCAAATAATGTTTTCCTATTTATTTATTAAATTTAAAATAAAATTCTAATATGAATACATATCTCAGTTCTAATGTCTTTCTAATCCTATTAACTATTAAAATCTAAATCTTACTTTGACCACTAATAAAATATACTTTATTCACATATTGAAAAAATGTTTATCTTAGTTCAGATGTTGTCATCTATTTTAAGAACCATAGCTTAGTGGTATTACCAGAGTGAATGGAATTAACAAGAAATCAAGTGGTTAAATTAAACTGCTTAGTTTTCCTTCAGAGTCCAATGTCTGATTTAATCTTATTTCACTCTATCGAAACAAAAGATAAAAGGAGTATAACATTGCAAGAACCTTAATTTGATGCTGATTTTCAGTGACATTTTATCAATACATTTTCCTTTTCCTTTCTTTTCTTATTAAGCCATTATTTCTAGTTGTGTTATTTGTTTCATGATTAATTATAATCACCATTTTTAGGGATGCTTCTATGCTAACAAAAAAATAAAATAAGGGTAAATCAAAGAACATTAAATCCTACCAGTCTTATATTTGACATAAATTAGTCTGAGTCTAAAGAATTTATCTTTAATTTAACCAATTCTCTTTGTATAGTAGTAATAAAAACTACTACATAGTAGTAATAAAAATATAATTAAGAATGACAATGCTTTATGTTCATAAGAGAATCAATTGCTTCTTAAGCATATTCCATTCGAGATTTCTCTCTTCTCCCTACACAATTTGTATCATATATAGACAGTATTTCCTCTGGATATGTATGAATATACACACAAACAAATTAAGCCATTTGAAAATTATATTTATTTTCAAATAAATGTATGCCATATATTTGCATTTATATAAACTTATATATCTTTATATATGACAGTTACATATATAAAATTACGAAATTTTATGTGCTATTGTGTTAAGTATATAAAAATAGACACATATGACACAATAATTTTTTCCTACTTTTTCTACTATTTATTGTATTTAAAACCCAAAGTCTAAAGAAAATAGATGTTTTTTAATATAAGAAAAGATTAACAAAATTGTAGTTCATTAAAATTAATAACATTTGTTCATCAAAAGATATCATTAGGAAAATTAAATACTCAGGCTACAAAATGGAAAAGAAAGTTATCATAGGTAAAACCTATAAAGGACCTGTATCTAGATTATAAAGAGACCTTCAAAAAATGGAGCAAATATCATTACCAAGTTTTAATTCAAGAATTAAGTCCTGAAGAGGCACTGCACACTAAGATACCAAAATATCTGAAATAGGGAGGTATGCTCAGCATCATTACTCACCAAATAGGTGTAAACTAAAACCCTATTTGAAAGGTGTTTATTTATCAAAGAATCAGATGATATACACTTAGGAAAATGATTAAATACTGGAATATCAAATGTAGGCAAAGATATATATATATATATTTTTTTTTTTTTTTTTTTTTTTTTCGGTACTGCAGATCGAACTCAGGGCCTTGTGCTTGCAAGGCAAGCACTCTACCAGCTGAGCTATCTCCCCAGCCCAGGCAAAGATATCGAACAACTAGAAATCTTATTTGTGGCAATAAAAATTAATACAATTATTTTGGGAAATATATGACATTACTAAATAAAATTGTTAATACACATATAAGGCCCAGCAGTTCTGTTGCTCATATATACCCCAGAAAAATTATATAAATATTTAGTCATGACAAAAACACGTACTCACGTATTCATAATTTCCTCAAATTAAGAACAACTTAAATGGTATTGAATAGATTAAAAACTAGTTTGTAATTGCGATGACTAGAAAAATCAAATAAAAAATTCATGCAACTAAATGGATGAATCTCACAATGTGATGATGAGAGAAAGCAGTTAGACACAGAAGAGAAGAACCTGCATCATTTTATATGAATTATAATCTAAAGTAGACAAATGTCTTCTATGCAACTGGAAGTGAGAATACTGGTTACCCTTGGGGAGGAGTATTGATTGGGAAGAAAATGAGGCTGCATTGCAGAGCATTGGAAATATTCTATGCCTTGAAGTAGGTGTTATTTTCATAAATTGTGTACCTTCTTCTTGGCTGTATATAGAGTTCAATATTAAGGATTTCTGTATCTCTGTATCTTCCTTCCTCTATCCACCTATGTAATTTCAATTAAAACATAAAAGAATAAAAGCAAGTCCAAAACCCTTTTATTAGTCAGAGGTATGGGATAAACTAAATATTAAGATGAAAAAGCATGGATGTATATGTACGTATGTACACACATACAAATCTATCTATATATACAAAATAAATTTTTTATCTTTCCTTTTTTATTCATAATTAATTTTCATCATTTTTATCTATTTGATCCAGTGAATTGTATCCAATATTACTACATTTTTTTCCTCAAATGATTATTTTCCTGTTACCTAAAATTTTATGCTAATCAAATAAAATGATAGAACATTAACATCTGCTGAGCTTCCAGTATGTAACAGATACTAAGTAAGCGTGATCCATAATGAAATATATATTGAGAGGATGACTTTCATTAAAATATTCTCAATTTTCTTCCCTTCTGTTTCTTTATGATTTAGTTCAGTTTCTTTCCTTCATATTCCTCCCAAGACTCTATCATGTTTAATCATATCTTTTGTGCTTTGTGACACAGAAATGGGATAAAAAAGAGGTCGGGTGGAAAGACTTTGGGGAAAAGGAATAAGGATGTTGGAGAAAGTTTACACAGCATTTTGAAAAATGGCCTTGAGAACGTGTGAACATTCCTCAAAAAATAGAAGCGATCTTTCCTATGGTCTTTACATATCATTAAGGTTGTTTGGGAAATGCAAGGCAGAACCTGATTACATGGAAATTTACTCAATGGTTGCTGAACTCTCTTCCTATGAACACAACACTGGTTTAATATTAAACATACCAGATAACCATTTTACCCATCACAAAACTGAAAAGAAATTATTAAAAATTCTATTTTTCTGAAAAGACAATTGAGACTGAATGTTTTAATAATAATTCTAAGGTTACTTGACCAATACAAGGCATCTTAACCCAGGTCTGTATATCTCTCAATACCATTTTCCTTGAGTGCATAATGACTTTTGTTTAAATTATTTCGTAAACTGCAAAGTATATACAACGCTTGCTATTTTTCTCAAGAAAACAATGATGAGCACAAAATTAAACAGGATTTCTTTAACAAGTTAAAGTTGTTCAAAGATTTACATTAGGATTATTTGAAATAGAGGATAAGAGGCTGCTGGTGGCAGCTAATTGTGTGTCCCCATAAATAAAGGAGGCGATGACCCTTTCACAACAGTCTTCCTGCCTGCAGAGGCAGCTGAGGATTATCATGGCAATTTAGAGGCTATGCCACTTAGTTAAGAAAAAGTAAAATAATTTTCTTTAAAAGGTGATACAAATGTGTGCAGTGTTTTCATTAAGAACAGTTTCAGTTATGTGTAGGAAAACCAAAATAAAAAGAATTCACAGAAACAGAATTAGAAGACAACCAACTGTTGCCATGATAACTCTCAGAAACACTGTCTAGAAACTCGCCAGCTCAAAATCACAGATCTGAATTCATAAGCACACATCTGTGCCTCAGTGGAGGTCAGCAGCTCAGTTGGCTTTGTTTCCTGTGGAAGATGGGGTCTCTTGTGCCTTTCGTGCTCCCAGGGACAGTGAATAAAGCAGGTCATAGGGAGGGCAAACAGAGATACCAGGCCCAGGCTTACACATTACAGCCTCAGCCTGAATCCGGGCTACCGAAATCACAAGTTCAGAGCATAGTCACTTGGCTACTCTTGCTGGACCATGCAGCCTGGGTTGGATACTCTATCTAGTCAAGTACCTGAGCCTGGTTAATGAAAAAAAATAGGCCAAAGAGGGAAGGAAGCAATCTGCAGTCAGTGCCATGACAGCTCATTCAGGTCTTAATCATAGAATCATCTACAAATACACAAATCAGAACCTGCACAACAATGGGAAAATCATGCAGTGTCAAAACAGCAACAGCAAAAGTACCATTGTTGAGAATACAAATGGTCTGTTCTTATAGGAGAGAATATTTTGATATTGGGAATGAAGGCTGAACAAGTATAAGATCTCCTTATCTGATGTTATAAGAACTGAAGGAGTATCATGTTTCATGAGATTGAGGGATTATCGATTTATACTCTTAAGAGGTGTATGTGTGTGTGTGCATACATGTAATGTACATATTTTTGTACATGTTTACCCACACTATGATATTTTCCTGGATGCTCTATGCATCTTAGGTATCTTCCTGATCATTCAATCTTTAAAGTGTGTGATGTGTTCTTAACGGGTAGCATAAAATTTTCCACAATAATCTGACAGTTCAAGGTCTCCCCATTGCATAGTTCTAGGGTGTTCCAATCCCTTAATTCTACTTAAGGGGCTGCTCTTCACATATCATACAGTCTGAATGGAATACTCTGTGCTTGTGCAATGCTGGATTCCTAAAACTAGAGAAACGAATTCTTATTTAAACGGTGGAAGAAATAATGTTCATTCAAGGCCAAAAAAAAGAAACAGAAAAAATAATTTGTAGTTCACTGAATAAATTTTAGCTTGGGGTTATGCCAGGCTACTAAAGACAACATTGCTTTTCCTCAAAATAGAATTATTCAACATTTTCTTTATATAGTATTATAGTATAGAACAAGGAGCATGATTCTCAGTAGAAAGTATGACAGAAATATTTAGTTATCCTTCAATAAGCTCCATCATTGCATTCCCTGACAATCAAAATGCAGGACTCATCTCTTTTCATTCCCAAGAAGACACACACACACACACACACACACACACACACTACATGGTGCAAAATTATCTTGTGAGATGAGTTTTACCTGCCACAACCACTCTGAAGACTATAAATAAATTTATAGTGTGATATTTTCCACATATTTTTCTCGTGTGTGCTAGTAAAAGAGAATTCACTGCCCTTGTTCTTTCCTCCAACAAGGTTTTGTACTTGGCTCCTGTATGTTTCCCTAGACAGGCTGGCTCTGCATTCTCCCAGTGTGGGAATGAGGAGGGAAACCAGAGAGGATTGAACTTCTTATCCATTTCCTCCAGATACAAATCTAGGTATGAAGGCATGCATTTTAGAGAAGACAGAGTTGTGTTATAAATCTTAAATTTTGTTGTTTTTATTCACCTCTATACTTTTCATGTATTTATTGTGCAGGTGTAGCTGACTTGCTCAAAATTATTGGAGAGAATTCTTTAAAATGAAAACTCCTAGAAAACATTTCCTTAAGTCATCTTACTGAGACTCCTCTAAACCACCGGCTAGTTTTAATGCCAAAACAGTGATTCTTTTAAGCACTTGTGTTTCTACTTTTCTTGCATTTCTAGAAAAAGAAGAGATAAAAATGTGGTCCATCTTTGGAAAAATGTTACTCCATTTTTTTTCTCCTAGATTAACTTTAGTTAAGACAAAATAGCAGACATCTTAAATATCATTTTCCTTTTTTTCTTTCCTATTTTTTCCTCTTATTTCTCCCACTTATTTTTTTACATCCATATCTAAAACTTTTTACTATTCTTAGAAAAGGAAAAATAAATAAGAAAACTGATAAAAATAGATAATGCATGAAACATATTGCTAAATGCTTTGTGATATCCTTATTTAATTATCTCAAGACTTAGGAATGTCCTATATTCTTTTCCACTTTATATAAAAAGACTTGGAATCCAGAGGTATTATGTAACTGACTAGCATTTGCAGAGTTTGCATAAAGTAGAGCTGAGTCTGGTATCCTGAATCATGTGCATACAGATTCAAGCTTGAAACAATTATGTTCTCTTTTAGAACTTTGATTGTCAAAGTGCCAGTATCTTAAAATATTTTTATATATTTTTGTGTAGTAAGGAATGAAAAAATACAATAAGAATGTTGATAATTGAGATGATTTTTTTTACCATCTTATGGAAAAAAGGAAAAAAAGAATGTCTTCTCATTAACTGCACATGTTCTATAAATTCAATCAATATTTAAGCTGATAGTCTACCTCTGTTATGTAAGATTCATGACATACAAAACTTTCCTTTGTTCAGAATTGAGTTATCTGATGCTAAAATGAAGATAAAGTTCTCATGGAAGACCTATAAAAAGGTGGTTTGCCACTATTCTACTGCTAATTCTTTGTCACACTCTAGAACTTTTCTCAGAGAGAAATGAAGAGGAAATTCCATACCTCTAATTTCAGGAAAACAATCCACATCCACATTCCAAATATACATATTATCCACCAGAAAAGCAAACTAACAACAATATCACAGTCATATGGTTCCTACACATTCCCAGAAAGTACTATTAGTCCTAAATATTATATTTAGGACTATTGTAAATATTATAGCTGAGAAATGAACAGATTATTTGTGATTAGATGACAGAACTATTTTGTTTCTGAAGCACATATTTGAGGGTCAGCATAGGTAGAAAATGAAATTCTTACTAGAATATAGTGAAATAAGGGAAATAATGACCATGTTTACAGGGTTCTTAAGGAGACATTGATAACTACATGCCCAATATTCATTTTCCCCTTCTTCCTGACAAACAAAATCTCAATTATGTTTTCATTACAAAAGTGTCCTATTGAAAGTTTTTGCATTCTCAGAGTTCTTTGCAAGTAGATTTGATCATGTGACCAAGTTCCTCAATAAGACATGAGCAGAAGTAAATGGGCATGGACTGGTGATTCTGAGAAGCATCAACATTTTGAATGCCTCCTGCACATTTCTCTATTATACTTATGTAGAATGTGGAGGTAATTCCTGTGGTGAACCAATCATATTAAATTTATAATAAATTTTGATAGAAAAAGAAGTCAAAAACAAACAAAAACATGAGTTCGTGAAAATGAGTAATTGGGCCCTGCCTGAACAAGATCTTCTAGATACTGTTTCATAAGAAAAATAATTCATACTTAGTCTTTAATTAATATATGAAGTACTCTTAACTAGTACATTATGTCCATGGCAGTTCATGAGAAGTACTGCTTTTATTCCTGGAGTAAATTTGAATTTTATATTGTTGATGAAAATATTCACTTAAGAAAGTAATGATAAACAACTTGAATTGAAACTATTTGAAAAAAATAATTATGAATGTACTGAACATGCACAAATTTTACTTGTTATTATTCATAAGTAATACATTTTAACAACTATGAAAGATGATTGTAATGATAGATGATAGTTTTACATTATTTCCCTTTTCTAAAAATTCTCAAATTTTAAAACTATTTCATTGAAATATATAATCCTGAGACCAGCAGCCTAAGTTTTCAATTTTTTCCACTTTACACTTCAGTCTTCTTTGGCAAGTCCATGGACTCTAATCCCCAAGAATAAAATGCACATGATATGTATTCAACTCACAGAATTACTGTAAAGACCTCATGAAACAAAGAATTATAATCTACAGAGCTTTATGAAACTTTGCAGGCTATTGCCAATAGAATGTATGTCACAGCATATTCATTCATCATATTCCATTCTAAATTTGAGCCAGAATGAAATAAACGTCATTAACACCAGCAAGAGTGATTCCAGTGTATCCCACAGTTATACTATAATTATTTTTCCTAATTTATGATTCTGTAGTAGAAATTGTCAGCATGAATACAACCAGCTCAATGGTTCCCTTTGCATTGTCAGAATGGTCATGATTCTGATGAAGGGAAAAAAGACATCTGTGTGCATAAATGTCATAATGTGCACTCATGTGGCTTAAACCAAATTGTATTACAAACAGTGTTATGTCTCTTTGTGATAACACTTCTAGTTTGAGGTCCTGGGAATGGTAACTAGGTATGTTTAAATGTCTCAGAAGAGGGAAAGATAACGGACCTGGCCAACTAATGTATAGCCCTACCAAAGATGCTTGGGCACTTATATTGATGGTAGAATTCAATTGCAAATGATGTCTATGGAGGAAATATTAAACAAAATAATAATAATAATAATAATAAGAAGAAGAAGAAGAAGAAGAAGAAGAAGAAGATTTTATACAGTTTTCTCAAGTTGTTTCATTACACCTAAAAGATACTTCCTGTAGGCCTTGGCTGGTCTGAGCATCTCATAAAAAATGATGTAGAGAAGACTTGGCCCCCCTCATTCTCCATGTATTTTCAGGGGAAAGGGGGAAGGAAGATATCTAGACAGGCATGTTCAAAAGAGCTGCCAAATAAAGTTTATGAATACATCAGAAGTTTCTGAAGTGCAATCTACTCAATGGAGATAGTTAAACCTAAGCAGCTAATTTGTGTTGTTTTGAAAGAGATGAGAGCCATATTTGCTTCTCTTGCTGAAATTAGAGAATTTTAAAGCATGAATGCATGTTCCTCCTCAGTGTTCCCTATCTTTTCTTGAAATTCTAGAAGAAATCCCAAAGAATGATAAAATTCCATCAGAGTTTTAGGGAAATAGAGGATTCCCTCTCTAGAAGAATTGTTCTTAAACTTTAATATACCAAATCCTTAACTAAGAATCTCATTAGATGTGGCAAACTTTCCTTATGGGTAGGAAATCATCACAGATGATTTCACTCCCAGCGTCTATTGTGAATATTTTATTCAAAAACCCAATTGTATGAGCAGAACACTTAAAGATTATAAATAACATATATTACTAACAGACTAACAGAGATGTGATTTTACACATCCCCTACCCTACAAATTTTGTTTTAGCAACCTATGTACTTAACTAACTATGGAGCTTTATTCCGATCCTCCAAGAATTGCTTTACCAGGAATTTCCTTATAATGTTGATGTTACCATAGGATGAAAACTGTTACCCTCTTGTGTATATAGTCAGCCCTCTGTATCCAGATTCCATATTCATAGATTCAATCAATATTGGATAAGAAATACTCTAAAAATAAATAAATAAACATGATATAATACAACGTTTTGAAAGGTATATTTTAACAACCATCTACATAGCATTTACATTGCATTAAGTAATTAAAAGAATCTAAAGATGGTTTAAAGCATACAGAAAGATGCATGTAGATTAAATCTAAGTACTGCACCATTTTATATAAGGGAATTGGGCACTCTTGGATTTACTTATCCTCTGGGAGTCCTATAACAAATTCCTTAGGAATACTGAGAAACAACTGTGTTTCGTTTTCTTCAGTGGTCTAGATTACATGATGAAAAGATATTGTATCAGTCAACTTTCCTTTGCTGTGACCAATATGCCCAACAACAGTAGTTTAGAGAAGGAAAAATTTACTTTTGCCCATGGTTGCAGAGGTTCAATCCATGGTCAAGCAGCTCCATAGCTTTAGGATAACGGAAGAACATGGCAGAGGAAGGCTGATCCTTTAATGACAGAAAGAAAAGAGAATTTAAATGCAAGGAGACAGATATAATAAACTCCCCAAGGCACACCCCCAGTGACCTATTTTCTCCAGCCATGCCCTACCTGATGCCTGTTATCACCCATTAATCCAGTCAATTTATGAATCCATCACATGGATTAATCCACCAGTTAGGTGACAGTTCTCATAATCTACTCATTTCACCTCTTAAACTTTCCTGCATTGTCTCACACATGAGCTTTCTGGGAACACCTCTTATCAGAACCAAAACAGACGTATAGTTATTTCAGAGGCAATAATTAAAACTGTTTTACGGGAACAGAGGAGTATTTGTACACAATAAAACTAATAATTATAAGGATTCAAATACACTTCACAGAAGTTCTTAATGAATTTTGATTATTAAATCCCATTATTTCTTGCCTTTTTCATTATGCAGAGCAGCACTTAAAATTACATGCATACTGTATAGATTCAAAACAAAAGAGAAGATGACAATCAAATAAAATGTGAAAATATTAAGTGGCTACCCATCTACTCACACTAGCAGAATTTTCTGTATTCTCTAGTGTTTTTTTTCTTAATTTGCAAAAATACAAAAACCAAAACCATTTAATTGTATCTAGACTGTCTGTATTTGTGTAATTAATCAGGTTTTTTTTTCTTTGGTGATGTGTACATATTACCTGAGTGACTGAAATCCATCAGAATCACATGTGGTAAAACTGTGTAATGGGAAGAAACTGCAGATCCCCCAACTCTGTGTATTTATCAAAGAGGACAAATGACATATTGTCTCCCTTCCTAAAGCGATTATCTCCCATGGGGTGTGATCTGTAAGTATTCTCTCTGTAGAAAAAGGCTAAACCTATAATTAATCATGCATTTAAAATTGATATACTCACTTCATTCCCTTACAACCTATAATACCATGGGTTAATGATAAGAAATAGAAATATTGGCTGATGTAGTGAAAAATTAAATTTAGAAATGCATATATCAAAAAAGCATAATAAAATTGTTAGAGTATTGATTCAAAGTGTGTGTTTATTTAACACATTTGTTTAAGAATATACTCTAACTTCACCTTTTTTCCAAGTCACATGCTGTTCAGTTCATAGCTTTATTAAATGCATATTCAACTTATTAATTCTCAAGTCCCCTGCACTTCTAAGATAAGTAATTTGTGTCACAGAGGGTTTATTACAGAATCCTCGTTTATATTAAAAATCTGATTCCAACTCTAATGTTTTAATTACAGCTCAGTATCAGACAAAATCTCTCTTTTCCATTATCCTTTGTATTAACATAATACATTGCTCTGGATGGGGCTGAACAATAAATAGAACAAAAAAGAATGGTGTGTTCCCAATATCTTTTACTATGATATGTTTCTTTGTGAAATAGAGAGTCAAATTATCATTATTCAATTATTTGTTGAAAAATTATTATATATTAAGGTAATTATTATGCTGACCCTACAGATTTAATATGGAAACTTGAATGTGATTGTCTATAAAATTTACAATGCTGAATTAAATGTGGTTGATGACATACCATCTCTTAGGAGTCAGCATCAGAACGTAAGCATGATAATAACTTGATACTAAAAAACGGATCTCTTTATTACAACACAGGTATGGAGGTTGTACAGACAGTCCCCACGTACAAGGTTTAAACTCACAAAGTTTTCACTTTACAATAGTGCAAAAGTAATCCTCATTTAGTAGAATCCAGACTTCAAATTCTGATCTTTTCCCTGACTAGGAAAGCACAGTGAATTACAGCTCCCAGTTAGTCCCATTGGGATTAAAAGGGGAAATAACTGGTACTTCGCCCTGCACAGATAGCCTGAAATTTGGGGATTTTATTATGATTTGAGTCTTAAATGATACCAAAGACCCATATGGATTTTCTACTCACTTTCTGCAATGGAATAATGATGAAGACGACCCAGCATAGTAACAAATTCTTTTTTTAAAATGATGTTCTTTACTTCAGAATCAAAGCTACATATATATATATATATACATGAGCAATATTTCCTGATTTAGAGTATGTGGCAGTTCTACCCTCCAGCACAAAAGATAGGAATGATATGTCATTGATTTTCCTCCACAAAGAGATGGGTTCAGGTCTCCTATAACTGATTTTGGGTACAACTCTAACTACAGTGGACATGGTCCTGTGATTTCTGAGTTACAGTCATTAATGTTGATAAAGCTTTGTCCTGTCATCTTGAGACGATTGCTCATGGAAGCTAGCCACAATGCAGGAAATTCAGAGCACATAAAGTTTACATCTGTGGTTTTTGAATGACTGCTAACAGCTGAGCTCTCAGACCACAGCTACCATCAACTTGTAGACGTGAGAGTGAGGAACATTTCAAGGATTCTGAGAGCCACCAACTCTCCACCTGACATGGGTGGTGACACTGAGAAAAATCACACAGGAATGAATAATCAACTTCACGACTGTCAGAGATGTTAATAAAATGACTTGTTGCTTTCAGATTTCAGGGTGTCATGTCACATCACAATAGAAAATTGCAATAAGATATGTTTTTATTTTTAATTTGATTATTTCAGTTTGACAGCTTCTAGTCATATGTGGTTAATTTAACTGCCTTTATCACACTGTTTTTCTTATTTACAACTTAGGAAACCTTTATCTTATATTTATTACGCACTTTGTACAGCAGACCTAGATAAAAATTTTCCAAAGTTCTGCAATAAATTACACTATTTCAAAAGAAATTTGAAAACTTAAACATCAGTGAAACTAAATGTACAAGTTGCTCTACTGTCAGGATCTGACATGAAATTTTTCTCATTATAATACCAATGGTGATAATTACAAATATCAACCAGCATCAGATACAAGTTAGGTCATTAGAATCAGGAAAAAGCAACAAAGCTGACAGAAAAAAGGAGATGCTTACCATCTATTTTACTCTTTCAGTCTTCTTGAAAGAATCTTTATTTTACTTAGAAACTTTAGCTTGCCTTCATAATCAGGAAATTTTATAATATCATCAGTATTATGCCTGTGCAATTCATCTGGGTGATTTGTGAAGCTATTGCTTATTTTTCATTGCTCTATAATATTCCATCATTAGGCAGTATTTGTATGTTGTATGTTGTAATTGTTGTATTACAATTGTTGTATGTTGTAATTGGACATTAGTGTTGTTTCCAGAATATTTGCTGAAATTGGGCATATGTGTTTTTTGAATATCTGTGAATATTCCTGCTATTACATTCCTTTATATCTTTTAGTATACTCACATGGATATGCCAATGAGTGGGTTACTAGATCATATTCTCACTTTGCTACATGGTATTGCAAAACAGTTACACAAAGTTATACTCCAGTTTATAAAATATAGGAGTTAAAGTTTCTCTGCATACTTGACACTGTGTAATATGTTCAGTCCTTTTAATTTTAGCTACATAGATAGTGGGTGATAAATCATTCGGCTTTTAAATTTTATTCTTCTAATAAGCAATTATAATAAACATCTCTTCATTTCTCATGTGGTCACAAACATATCCTCTTTTGTAAGGTCCATGTTTAGTATCTTACCATTTCTTATTGGGATGTATGTATATTTCTTATATTTTTAACTTTTTAATACACTATTATCCTTTGTGTTATATATGAATTTAAAATATCTTCTTTTACAGTGTGACATACCATTTTTGTGGTAACCTTTGAATATTGGATATTCTGTATTTTAATTTAATCAATCTGTTTTTCTTTAGTCATGATTGTTTGTGTCAAATGTTAATTGCTAAATATTTTTGCAACCTGCCTTTCATGTCTTTAGATTAGCACTCCAGATACTATCTAAAGAATATATGATAGGACTGAAGCAAGTGTGCAGAGCAGTGCAGTGCAGCTATTATTAGTGTAATGAGATAAATTCATCACAAAAAGCATGTAGCAAAGGAGATGAATGAAGTAGATCTTGGAAGTAAGAGGAATTTGTTTGATAAGCTTGGTAAGATGCTGAGATTAGTACTCAAGAATTGGTGGAGGTAGTTTGTGTGTGTGTTTGTGTGTGTGTGTGTGTGTGTGTGTGTGTGTGTGTGTGTGTGCTGGCTGCGAAGCTGTGACTTAACAAATGGAGACAGTCAGGATTTTCAACTATAATGATTTCTGTTTAGGATATTCTAAGTCCCATTAGTAAACATCAAACAGCTCATTACATATACAACACTAGGTCTCACAGAAAAGGTGAGGCTTAGAGATAGAATGTATGAGTTCCCAGCATTTGAATAAGTCCAAGATTGAGTGTTATGGTTTTCCAAACTCTTAAAATCCTAAAACTAGAAGAAGAAGTAAGAATGGAAAGATAGAATTGTTCATTGGGTAAAACATAAAGTACAAGAACATGCTGGTATAGTAGTCAAGAGGGAAAATAAATCAGAAAAAGCAAGGTTACACTTTATAACATTTTTTAAATTTTATTTATTAATTTTTATTTTGGGAAAAGTTGCTTAGAGTAATGGGGTGGTAGCTAAAGGAAATATGGATAGGGTAAAAGTTGCTTTCTTAATAAAGGTCAAGATAAATAGGCTAGGAGCACGATCAAACTGAGGAGAGAGTACTGACAGTGAATGCAGCAGAGATGAAGTGCATTCCTGACAAAGCAGTCAGCCTCCAAAGCCTAAGACGGTGTACTTGCTGGTGCTGGGGAGATAGCTCAGTTGGTAAGAGTGCTTGCTTCGCAAGCAAGAGGTCCCAGGTTCATATCCCCAGCACTGCAAAAAAAAAATATCAGTGTACTTGCCTTCAAGAAAGACCAGGAATCAGGTCTCTGCATAGATTCGTGGACAGGAAAATGAGGTGTTTTCTGTGTATTCCACTTGGCAACATCAGAAATCAACGCAGGGCCTTACCTTCAGATAAATATGGAAAAGGGCATGTGAAGAGTTTTAAGAAAGAGAGGAGGTAGCCCCTACCTCCACGGGTGACAAAGTGATGCTGTTGGGTAAGCAGTAGGTTGTTCAGGTAGTATTGAGAGATTATTTGATGCCAGCAAACTGCTCTTGTACCTTTCCACCTCCAGAACTCTGAGCCAAAGCAAATTTATTTTCTTTAAAATTTTAAAATTATTCCAATACAAACACTAAAATAGAGAATATTTATACAACAAATATGATTTTACTATTTAAAAATATGACTATATGGAAATAAAATGCAGCAATTAAAATTATGATGTTATATCCCTACTATTAAATATGTACGTAAATTATACCATTATGTAAAATTTCCATATGTAAAATTATAAAAAACGTGTCCCAATATAATGACAGTTAATCAATATACAAAATAGTCATTTAAGCATTTTATATGTGTTAATTTATATAACCACTAGAAATATACGTGTACATATATAATCATACAATTACTTTTTCCCATCACATTACTCTGGAAATTGAGCCTCTGCACAGCTATCATACACTCAAAGTCACAAAGCTAGTAAGGTAAAGCTGAGATTTAAAGGAAGGTTTTCTGGATTGAAAAGCATGCTTCATTAGCACTATCTAATAAGTTAGCATAGAGAGAAGTCTGGGAGAATTAACTAATAAAATAATAAAAATACTTGCTTCTTTCTATTTGATGACACTTTAAAAATTTAGTAGTTACTTGTATGTTTTGTTTCTTTCTAATAAACATAATTGATTTCAAGTGCTAATACATGCATTTTAAGAGAGATGGGAACTTTTTTATAACCTGAATTTGTGATCTTTCAAACACAAACAAAACACATACCAACACAGAGTACTTTCTTGGTTCAGGGTTTAAGATTTGGGGGACAACTTCTAAAATTAAAAACTGCAGGCCTGTTTTTTTCTCTTCAAAGAATTAAGGTAAAATTTATTATGTCAGTATTAAGATTACATAGTACAAAATAAAAAAAACTAACATATTGAGTGAATATTCACATTCTGTCCAATTATCTTCAACTGAAGGATCAATCCTAGTAAAAATATTGCTCTGACATTAGAATTTGTGGTATGTAAATTATCAACATGATTCACTACTTGGTTATCTTGTTCTTCAACTTTCTTATTCTTATGCCTTTTATTTAATTCATATTTACATTCACGAATTGTGATTCAACTTTAGTCATCTGGAAAATTTTAAGTGATATTTCAAACACAGTTGTTCTAAAATAACTACATACTTGAACAATGGTCAAAGAACCACAGTGATAATTGTCTTGTATCAGGATACCCTCCTTATTCACTCTCACCATGTGACCTTTCATATATGACCTATCATGAGGGACTCACCAGAAGCCAAGGACAGCAAAATAAACCCCTTTCTTCGTAAAGTACTCCATCTTAGGTATTTTGTTATAAAAACACTAATGAGCTAAGAGTCATAGTAAAGAGTAGAGAGTGACATCCTAACACCTGACCAATTCTCTTATAGGGCTACAACCAAAATTAAAGACACTTTCAACAATCCCATCTTAAATGTCCACGTGTCCTTCTGCCTCAGCAGTCTGAACTCAGTGACAAAATTCAAACCTTTTCAATACTTGAATCTTAACATATAAAACTTAAATTTCAGTATTGCCAATAGTCTAATTAATAATAATCTCACAGCATTACATAAGAGTGATTGAATCAAGAATAAATAAGAATAATGAAATTCTATTTTCAGATTAATTATGAAGGGTAAATTCTAGAAATAGTATGCATTGAAAAATTAACCAATCATATCAACTGTCTATTGAGGATGAACTGTAAAGTGTGAGCTTGATCACCTTAATGTCAGCAGTGTTTTTGAAAAACAGGCCATATGCAAATTCAGATTTGAGGAGTAAGTTATGTCTCTGTTATTCAAAAGGAGATAGTTCATTTACACTAATGCCCCAATCTTTAAAGAAGAAGTTAATGAATAAGAAAGCAATTTTAAAAGAATTCATCTTTTATTTTCAAAATCAGTATTGTCTGAATACTTGGTTACTTTTAATGCTGATGACATTTTCCTTAATAAACAAGATCTCAGTAGTTGCTAATAGAAAAATACCATTTTCCCTATCCGAATGTTTTCTCAATTTTTCCCAAACTAATTATTATAGTTACTGATGTACATGGAGTTATCATGGTATCATTGTCTTTTAAATTTAAAATCTGCATGCAGTTTTGCAGTTCCTTCTGTGGAGGATAGAATCCATTCATAGAAAATTTCTGAAGTAACATATATTCTCATTCCTGAGTGCACTGCATAAGGCACATAGCCTGACTTGAAACTTGAACACATAGTCCAAGTCTGTAACCCAGGTGAGCACGTTAATGCTTCACTTTAGTTTTTCACCTTATAACTCATATCTGCTCTAACATTTCTACTTTTATGACAGTTTCAAAATTTGTAATAGAAAAATCAGCTTGATTTGCATTTAATTTTTTGTTCACCATTCCTCTTTTAACACTTTAAAATTTGCCACACTTATGTCTCTTTAGGGAAAAAGAGGGTTTTCTAATCATAGCACTACAAATGTGGAAGCAGATGTAAAAAGAATTGTTCAAGGTCATTGCCACAGGTGAGATTAAAAGACAGAAGGGATCCATAGAAAGGAACATTATGTAAATGTTAAAATTCTAAAGACTATTAATAGTAGCAAATTTTAAAAAGCCACAGTTGACTTCAAAAATCACTGTACTCTGACAAGGAGACAAAGGGAATACATTGTAAAGTTGAATAAATATAAATAAGTCGAAGAAACTTTCATGAATTCCCTGGTTTTCATTACAGTGCTTCACTGGAAACTAAGCTGCTTACAGAAAAGCATTACACAAGGCAGACAGACTCTTCTCAGACACTGTGGATCGCAGGCTGTTTTCCTACAGATATGGAAGCAAAGAGATATGACCTCTCCAGAAAGCATTAAAACCAAAGTAGGAAAATGACACATTTCTATTATCATATAAATCCTGATGTAGATACTATTAATAATCATAGGTAGATGATAGTTACTGAAATACTTATATATAGCTATGTGTTGCTTAACAACCAGGATACGCTCTGAGGAACGCTTCATTAGGAGATTTCAGCATTGTGCACACATCAGTGGTACTTACACACAACTAAATGATATATAGGTCAATTCCTTGAGGTGGGCTCTTGAGGTGAGCACAAGAGATGAGGCTGCTCTCAGTATAACACACCATCCTGTTTCACAGGAAACTTTTCTTCTAATAATTAGAAGGAGCACACTTTAAAATAATGATGAAAGAGTAAACTACAGTACATAGTTGGTCGTTATTAGTATCAAGTATTATGTGCTGTACATAAGTAAACTGTTACCCTTTTATACAACTGGACAGACAGTAGTGCTGTTTTCACCAGCATCACCACAGACTTGTGAGTAATGTGTTGCCCTATCACCTTGTGATAATTATGATGTCACTAGATGATGGGGAATTTTCAGCTTTATTATACTTTTATGAAACATTGTCCCTGGTCTTGTAAAATTATTTATATATACATTCATTATTGATCAAACTGTAATTATGTGGTGCATGACTATAATTATAAGTGAATATAACAAGTCTTTAAAACTCAAGGAAACTTGGTAATACTTGTGATATATTTTACAAGAACTTTTTGCTTCATGAAAAAATAAGAAATTCAGCTAATTATTTTCTAAGCCTGTTATTGAGAAAGTCATGTATGTTATTTCAGTTGGGTCTCATAAACATTCTGGAAATTATTAATCTCACTTTAAATAAAATAATAGTGACAAAGAAGTGTATCAATGAAATCACAAAACTTCAGTCATGTATTGAAATCTGTATTTTCCGTGTTTTTATCAAATACACATCCTAAAAAGAGTTACATGAAATATAACCTTCTGATTTGTCATGAATGAAAGAAGGAGGAAGAGAGAGAGAGAGAGAGAGAGAGAGGGAATAATAGAACAAATTGGAACCTCTAGTCACAATGTGTCCTATGAGTGAGTTCTCCAGGGTCCAAAAGGGATTATCAGTCTGAACCACCACCAGGAAAATAATTTGGCACTGGGGACAATCGTTTTACAAAACCTACATGTATAGTACAACTGCTAATATAATAGATCCATGGGGGAAAAGAAAGAAAAGGTGCGGAATGAGTACTGTTTTCAGTATGTGCCAAGAGCTAACTGACAATCAGCTTCAAATAGAGTAATGTTATTACCTTTCATTTTATTTCTCCCCTAATACTGCTTTAGATATTGGATTTCCTTGTGACAAGGGATCCATGTAAATGATCAAAGTGCACTACATGAACCGAAATGATTTAAACTCAGCTTTCAGAGTAACTCTTCGAAAACCGTTCCCTTGAGATTGGAATTTTCCTGACTCAAGATATTTCTATTCAAGTTCTAAAACCACTTGTAAGGGTAATAGCTAAGTAAACATTATTATATTTCAGTTGATTGAATCTGCATGAATTATTTTTCATTAAATGGCAAAATCTAATTCTAGGGGAAGAAAATCTTGTTAATTGTTTTCATAAAGATGTGCCCTGGGGCAGACACATTTAGTTTTTCACTAACTATGGGTTTCAGAAAGCTTTTCAATTCTGCGGAATCATCCCTTGCTTATAATATTAATTGAAAATGAAAAATATAAAAATGACCTTTTATCATGAGCATTTATTAAATGTATTTTTTCTTGTAACTAAAAACTTAACAATTTGAATTTACCTGTATTCAATAAATGAAAAAAAAAAAAAAAAAGATAAGGAAAGCAAGCAGACCCCCATCAATGGAGCATTTTGCCATGAGTGCTTGACAGTGTCAAGTCCTCGACTTGCTCTAGAAAAAGTTGGCAGCCCTGGATTCCATGCTTAGCTCCTCTACTGCTGGAAAGAAATGGTCGTGTGTAGAAAAAACTCAGTGCTCTGTGGAGACCAAAAGTTCTATTTATCTCAGATATTTAGACTTGTGCATATAAAATCAGTGCCTACAAAAATTGCTGCAAGAGAGTTAGAAGGAAAGAACTATTTTGTATGCTGAAACTAAGCAAGATATGTATTATCTGACAAAGATTTAGGACAAGGATCCAAGGCTGGCTGATTACTCCACTTCTGTAGTGTCAAGGAAATTGTAGTGTGCATACATGCACATAACTCATACTGGAGAATTTTTACCTAACTGTGTTACTAACATTACTAACATTTTAATTTTAGCTTGTTCTGTTTACCAAATCACATGTTCTTCTAGTAGTACATCACTTATAAACTCCTTTTATTTTTACGATGGTCTAGAATTTTTTTGTTGCTGAATGGATCAATCTTACCTCAGCTTACTAAATTACTCCAAAATGGACTTGATTTCTTCAACCTTTCTACTTAAAATGTCACTAAAGCTTTCATGACCAGGGCAGAATGTACTTTTCCTTGGGTACATATTGCTCACATGCCTTATTTTGTGTTTCTTAATTGAGAAAAATGGTCAATGACTGACCTGAGTGCTTTGAGTAATAAAAACCCAAATTGGGATTCAAGTATTCTTATCTTTCTTGTAAATGTACCTTCAGGAATTAAAGTAGAAAATCTTCTGAATTTTCAATAATAGTGCAACCTTGGATTATTTCTGCATTTTGGAGACAAAAGTAGATATTAAGATATAAGTTAAATTTTACATAATATAATCAGCACATTCGGATACCATTTTAATGATATCATCATATCCTATGAATATATTTAATTGCAAGAACTTTTTAACACAATGATAAATATGAAATGTCAAAATTAACCTGTCCTTTATGTAATTCAGGGTCTTAACAATAATTTTATTTGTGAACTATTATATTCTATATATTTGCTAATGAGTATCACTTGTTTGTAAAAATCAAAATATAGTCTAGCATCTTTCAATTATTGAAAAAATTTTGGGTATTGAGTACAAAGTAGATTACATAGATTATTTCATACACACATTCAACTTTTAAAATTGATAGCAATTCTATATTTAAAAATATTCTGACAAATATAAGAATCTTGTATAATTAATAAAAAATGAAATAATAAATCCAAACTCTAGTCTGTTCTGTTCTTCCCAAACATATGCTATTCTATAAACCATAAAAATAAAATGAGAAACCTTCAAGTCATTGAAATAATCTATTTTTGTGGAAAAAAAAAAGTAAATGTATAAGGAAAATTGAGTTCCAGTATTGAAAAATTAAAAAGTGAAATATCAGAAGGACAAATTTAACATTAAAAAAAAAAAAACTGGTTACTGGGAATAAATCAATAAAAGGAATATTTTGTGGAGGAAATGGCACAAGCCTACATTCATCTATTTTTGTAAACTTCTAATTTTGAAAACTTGCTATTGTTGCCAATACTCAAAATAAGAACAGTACCATTTTTAAATTTGGGAGAAAACCCTTAAAAATGTTGAGAAATCTAACCAAACTGCATTGTAAGTGTGTAACATAAAATCACTGAAGAGAGGATTGGAAGAAAAAAATAGCTTCAAGTATTTATTGAACTTACTATTTTAACTATGTGAATTTAGATGAAAATAAACTGATTATTAAAGCTCCTCTTCATGGAAAACTAAGTAAGCAATTCTGTAACAACTTTTTTCTTTAAATTTAAAACAAAATAAGTAGATACATTGTGGATAATGAGAACCAGCTTTGTCTCCATCAGAAAAGGAAGTTATAATATGGAAATGGAAAAGAGAATAGACCACGTGTTGAACTGTATTTGAGGTTATCACTGGGAATTGAGAAGTGCTACGTTTTGAACATACATAGATTGTTGGAATATAGAAGTAGACATGATGTGTTAATATGTGTACATCCATATTAATTTTCATTAATTAAGTGGGCTTAAAAGCAATACAAATCCAGGAGCAATGAGCACATAGGTCCCAGATCATGGTATCTAAATATTATTGCCTACAAAAAGAAAAATGAAGAAATGTCTGAATTCCAGAGATACAGATAAAAAATAAGAAGGTAATTCTGGAATATACTGATGTGTAAGTAAATAAGAAAGTGTTTTTAAAAATTAGTGGAGACTACACAGAACAAGAGTCAACTTGAAGGGGCTGAAACTGGTAAGATCTAGAGCAATGTGAAACTCAAAATAAATAATAATAGTAAGGATTATAAGCTATTCAATAAAATAATTTAAGAATCCACACTTTTTCAAAATTTATTTTATATATTTAAAATTTTTATTTCATACATGTATATAAGTTAATAATATGTCTCATTCTGCTGTCCTTGCCATCCCCACCACCCACCCCTCCTTTCTCTACCTTCTGCATAATCAAAAGTTCTTTTTCATTCTTCCCTACTATCCCCCCACTATGGATCAGCATCTACTTACCAGAGGAAACATTTGGACTTTAGATTTGGGGGATTGATTGGCTTATTTTACTTAGCTTGATGTTCTCTAGTTCCATCCATTTACCTGCAAATACCATGATTTCATTATTCTTTAAGGCTGAGTAATATTCCATTTTGTATATGTACCGCATTTTCCTTATCTATTCTCTTGAAGGGCATCAAGGTTGGTTCCATAGTCTAGCTATTGTGAATTGAGCTGCTATAAATATTGATGTGGCTGCCTCACTGGAGTATGCTGATTTTAAGTCCTTTGGGTATAATCCAAAGAGTGGGATAGCATGGTCAAATCACCCTGTACAAAATCAACTCAAAGTGGATCAAAGACTTAGGCACTAGAACAGAGACTCTGTGCCCAATAGAAGAAAAAGTAGGCTCAAATGTTCATCATGTCGGCTTAGGACCTGATTTTCTTAACAAAATTCCTAAAGTGCAAGAAGTAAAATTAAGAATGAATAAATGGGATCAATTCAAACTTAAAAGCTTCTTCTCAGCAAAGGAAACAATCAATAATGTGAAGAGAGAGCCTACAGTATGGGAGAAAATCTTCACCACACACACCTCAGAGCACTAATCTCCAGGATATATAAAGAACTCAAAAAACTTGACACCATAAAAACTACTTAATCAAAAAATGGGCTAAGGAACTGAGCACACACTTTACAGAAGAAGAAATACAATGGATCAACAAACACAGGAAAAAAATGTTCATCATCTCTTGCAATTAAAGAAATGCAAATCAAAATTACACTTAAGATTTCATCTCACTTCAGTAAGAATGGCAATTATCAAGAATACAAGCAATAATAAGTGTTGTTGAGGATGTGGGGGAAAAGATATACTCACATTATTGTTGGAACTGCAGATTGATGCAGTCACTTTGGACAGCAGTATGGAGATTCCTAAGAAAACTTGGAATGGAATCACCACTTGACCCAGCTATCCCACTCCTTAGTTTATACCCAAAGAATCCACACTTATAAATAAAAATCAATACATAATGATCCTTCTCATCAGTAAAAATCAACTAATAAAGGCAGAAAGAATGATAGACTTGAAAAATAAATCCCATTGTTTACAACCATGTTAATCAAGATTGAGCCAAGCATTAGCCACTAATAGATGAGTGAAATTTTGAGGAATAACAATATATTTTTATGATTTCAAAATGTTTCCAAAGGATACTTATTAATTATAAAGAGTAACAGAGTAACATTACATTGGAAACAACTAACAGGTTATATTTTAAACTAAGTATTAGAAAAATTAGCATCCTCAATATTTTGAAACACTAGCATTCTGTACTTAAAAACATGAGGCACTAAGTAGGACAGAGCATCTCTTATTTGTAATTCTCTCTTAAAAGTGCTTAACTTGAATCTAGTCATGAAGAAACAACAGATAAATCCAAATGAAAGGACATCCTACAAGATACCTAGGCAAAATTTAATAATATCAATACCAAAATATCAAGAGATACTCAACAACTATTTCAGACAAAAGAAAACTAAAGATCTTTGACAAAAAAATGTGATATAAGATATTGTATTTGATTTTTCTGCCAAGTAGTCTACTTTGAAGTGGAAAAATCTGTGAACTTTGACTTGAATAATAATGCAGTACCAAAATTAAATTTCTTGAACTTGATAATTATATTGTAGCTATATTAAAATTTCTGTGCTTTTAGAAAATATGCATATATTATGTAGGAGTAAAGGATCATAATATCTACAATTTATTGTTATAAAATTTAGAAAAATCATTGAATACCTACAGTGATACCTAAAACAGACGCACACAAAGAGAATATAGAAAAGATAAACAAATTGAGCAACACTTCAACCACTATATTTAGGGTACTATTTTTACAAATTTTCTGTAAGTCTGAATTTTTAGCATGATAATTAAATTTATGTGTCACTTGACTTGGATGAAAGGGTCCCCAGATAAATGGTAAAACATTATTTGTGAAACATTATTTGTGCTAATGTTTCCAGAAGACGTTAATAGTGCAAACAAAGAATATATTTCTTTGCTAATGTGGAGAGCCATTATGTGTTATGGTTAGGATATAGAATGTCCCCCAAAAGCTAATGTTTTGAAGGCTTGGTCCACAATGCAGTAATGACTAGACATAGGGCCTTTGGAAAAGTGACTGAATCATTAGACCTCTGACCTTATCAATGAATTAATACATTGAAAGCTGAATAGACTTCTGAGAGGAACAAGAAAACACAGAATATAGCACAATAATATCTTCAAACTATAGGCATCAGGGACATGGTTGAAAATGCTAGATAACGGAACATGGGCCCTTGTTGACCATATCTTGTCCATTAGCCTGCTCCGCTCTCTTTCTTTCCTGGCTGCCATGAGGTGAAGAGCTTTCTCCACCATGTCCTTCTGCAATGATGCTCTGCCCAGAGATGTGGAGCCAGCCACTTATGGACGAAAACCTCAGAAACTGTAAGCCAAAAGAAACCTTTCTTTTCTTAAGTTGTTTACATCAAATATTTGGGTCACAGTGACTAATATATCATCTGATTTATTGAGACCCTAGATAGGACTAAAAAGTACAAATTTAATCTCTTCTTGAACTGAGACACGTTTCTTCTCTGGCTCTGGAACATGAGTTCCTTGTTCTCAAGTCTTACACATTTGGGCTTTATACCAGGGGCCCCCTGGTTCCCAGGCCTTCAGACCTGCACAGAGCTGCACTCCCAGCTTTCCTGGATCTTCAGCTCAAAGATGGAAAATGATGGGATTGCTTGACATCTGTGGTGACTTGAAGTAATTTTCATAATAAAGCTCCTCTTGGGCTGGGATTGTGGCTCAGTGGTAGAGCACTTACCTACGTGAGGCAGTGAGTTTGATCCTCATCACCATATAAAAAAATAAATCAAGTAAAGGCATTGTGTCCATCTACAACTACAAATATTTTTAAAAACTTCAAATTTTTTTAAAAAATCTCTTTTACATATCTGGGTATATACTATTCTGTTCTCTGGAGAACCCTGATTGATAGAACTGATATATGATTTTAAAGTTGACAACGATGTGGCTTAAGATTTCTTATCCTAAAAATTCTTGATGATCTCAAAGAATCTTTGTAGTGTAAATTGCTCTAATTCAATAAAACATTTAGTCAGCATTAGACTTTTTGGTATGAAAATTTACATGGGTCATGATTCTTAAAACTGTATTCCAAAGTTATCCTTATGCTAAACTGACTGTAATAAGGCAAGAACATTGAATTTAGGAAACTAATTTTTCTTAGTAATAAGATACATGCTGTGCCTGAATTGTATTAGATAAATTATGCTTTTCTGCTGCTTTGTTAAATGTTTAATATTGCCCTAAAATTAATGAAATTCATTACAACTTGCTTTTTTTATTGTCCAATTCTTATAGTAGTGGAATAACTCATGTAAGGATTGTCCTTAGCAAAGGAAAATTAAAAATAAAAAATACAACACATATGATATATGTGTTTTTTAAAGAAAATTTTGCCTGCCCATAGTAATTCTGTTTTCACCTTCAACATACCTTGGGAGCCTTTGAATGTGCTTGTATGCAGTGCTCATTTCTTAAATCCTGTTTGGATATCTTCAGATTTGCTTCATGAATTCAGGGTTTTGAAATGCTCAGAAGACAAAGCTCATTATTCTCTCAATATTTATGCTTAAGCTAGGTCAACTTTATGTGAAATTACAATTGTTGATATTAATTGGTAATTTTAAAAGAAAAAAGTATCTAGACAGCTTCTACCT
Source organism: Sciurus vulgaris (assembly GCF_902686455.1). Taxonomy (NCBI): domain Eukaryota; kingdom Metazoa; phylum Chordata; class Mammalia; order Rodentia; family Sciuridae; genus Sciurus; species Sciurus vulgaris. The sequence continues at coordinate 119,877,185 of NC_136469.1, read as the reverse complement.
GTTGAAGAGAAAATTATATAAATCAAAAAATCAACCATGGAATAATAGATACACTTGTTATGTGGTCCTGAATTTGTTGGTACATAATTAATTAAAATAATATACAAAAGATCATTATATACCATTGCCGCATGTTTCTTGTGATTATATGTTTGTTAACTTTAAATTAAAAACATGTAGAGCTTTACTGACTTTTTAGAGAGATAAATATAAAACCTTCTTTGACAAGTCTTTGAGAAACAAAATATCTGCAACAGATGAAACGGCGACAGATGAAACAATAGAAAAATTCAGAATATGTATTAAAAGAGCAAACAAAAGAAAATAACTGATCTATTCTTAGGTATAGTAAATGCACATTTGTCTACATAGATATCCACCTCACCCATGCTCTGTTTTCATTGGTTTTAGAGCCTGAGATAAAATTACTGTGCATGACATTTGTTTTAAAGCTCAACATTGTGCAAAGTCCTTTAGGAGAAATAGTCCAGCAGTATCTTGGCTGATTTCCAGTGGATTGAAAAATACAAGAGGACATTTCTGAAGCATTAGTGGTGCTAGTGAGGAGCAAAGGGAGTTAGGCAGTGGCAGAAACCTAGAGAGGAACAAAGAGGTCACAGTTGAAAAAGTTCCAAGGTAGGTCAGATCCACACTGAGATGTTTACCCCTTTACTTTTTTTTTTTTTTTTTTTTTTTTTAATTTCTCTGCATCAGTTCCAGTTTTCGCAGAACAAATAACTTTTGTAACAACGTCCTCTCCTTTAGAGTCTCATTCCTTAGTACAAACAGGAAGGTGGATTGAAATTTGTATAAGGAATTGAGCATGACCCACAGCCCTTAGTACTTTGTATGCTGCCAGCAGGATATTAGATAATAATATCATCCTAATTAAGTTTCTTTCCTTATGTTGATTCATCTGATCTACAAACCTAGAACATTGGTCAATTTCTTACATCAATTAAACAGGATTGTGTCAGGACAGTACAGAGAAACAAGTCAATGGTGGTGTTGGGGTATGTCTGCGTGTGTGCAGCGGGGAGACAGAGGGCAGATTGATTTATTTGAGGAATCTGCTTATGGTGATTACAGTGGGGGTGATAAATTCAGGTGGCCCAACCAGAAACAGAATTGCTATTCAGGCAGGATTATGGCCTTGAGGCGAGTTCCTTCCTTGGGAAACCTTCATCTTGGCTCTGTAGGCCTTCAGCTACTTGGATGGGTCTCATCTACTTTTTCATGGGTGACCTACTCAAAGTTAACTGATTGAAAATGTTGACCACAGCTAAATGTACTTTTGTAGCAACACCAAGACTAATGTTTCACCAAACTGGGCTTTACAGCCCTGACAAGCTAAAATGTTAAACTGATTTGTACAAATATAGTTTGGTATTATTCTTAACATTGTCCTCCCAAAGGCATTTTATACAACACTGATGAAGATTTTTTTCCTGGACTGAACTCTGGCCCAGATTCCCCTGGGATTTCATGAATCAGCCTTAACTTTGTTTTTAAAGGCTTGAAGAAACAGTAACATAATGGCCACAGCCCTAGTATGACCAAAGGTCCCAGGAAAGTGCTGGCCCGGGAAAGCTCAAGGAGTCAAAATAATTTATTGTTTGTTGCAACCAACATCTGCAGGTGAGGTTCTTATCTCCCAGCTTCTATGGGAGGGTGGTTACCTAAATTCAATATGGCCAGTTGACGAACTCAAATGCACTTCACAGGAACCAAACTTCCCTTCCCATTTTGAAGTTTTTTTTTTTTATTTTCCTAACTCTACTGAACCCCCACTCTCCTGATCCCTGACAAACCTCTCACCCTTTCTCTAAGATACCTAGTCACATTTGAAAAAATGGAAGTTGAGTGTAGTTCACACTTGAACTCATCCAAATTACCCTAGTTTATTATTGATTAAGTCTGCCCTAGCCATTTTAACTGGTGTCCCGTTTTATTTGTCTTTGATGCCACTCTCTTTAACAAAATAACAAAGAAACATTGAACACTGAGAATATATTGACTATTTAATGTAACCTAAAAATCTTTGATTTCCTTATATAGTCAGAAAACTATTAAATTTTAAGGTACAGAAAATTAAAAGTATTGAGTTATCATCAAAAAGAGTATTTTTACATAACAGAATACAATATGTATTTGTCAACAGAAAAATGAGAAATGACTAAGATCCCACTTCTCTGAAATTCCATTTGCCACCGTGATTATTTGGTTAATATAAACAACATCTCCCTGCTCACTAAAATCCCTAACTCCTTGACAATTTAGCTGAGGATTCCTTTCTCCTTCAAAGATTATCCTTCCATGCACTAATAGTTCTGCCTGAACTTCTTGATTCATCACAATGAATATAGTTGTTTCTATTTTCCTTTCCTATTGCAAGCATCTACCTTTTGTTTTACCCCTTCTGTATGGTTTGCCTTTAATGACTCAAGACATCAAAGATCACATATATCCTTTAACACAATGAAGTTCCAACAAGTTACTGGTCAAACCAATTCACTTTATGCGTGCAAGATAGAAGCCTATATCAATTACCACTGCTATTTAGCTCATAAGACAAAGCAGTATCTGTATGTACCTGTCATTGTTCTGGATACTACTCTAGACCAAATACTGCTTAGACTATTTAATGAAAAGTTGGTTTTTTTTTTAATTCCTACCCTCTTACCTTTGTAATGAATCCCTGATTATATTTTCTTATATTTATTTTCAATAGAGTATATAGTATATAAGTTGCTACTACATAAAATGTATATGTGTATAAATGTACATATATAAACACACATGTATTATACATTTTTGTCAGTTTTTAGTTAATCAGAAATTCCATGTCTATAACCTCTGAGGAAGTGTTATTGTGTATATTTTCCTGTGTTGGGGAGAATGGAGGGTAGATATAGCAGAGAAATTCTAAAAGACTAAGTATACATCCAAAGACTGAGTTGAACAAAATAGAAGATACCACCTTTAATTGAAGAGTTTAATTTTCAGTTTTACATCTTACTTGTCTTCTGTCAACTGGAATAGGAATGGCTGAACAATGTCCATTAATATCATCTTTTAAAAATAAAAGAACACTTAAAAACATGGGAGCTATGTTGAACACATTGCATGCCTTCCACAAGGGCATATAAAACTCTTTAAATCTAGGCTCTCAACAGATCTTTCAATACCACCTCATTTATGTACCTAGCACTTAATTCCCCACCCAACGCTGGCAATGGAATTCTTTTGAAGGTACTTTTAAATATCAGAAAGTTGTAATTATTAGAGAAATCCATTAGGCTGGAGTTATTCATGAACATAAGTATCCAAATAAAAGAAAGACCACATCAGTTCATGATGTAGACAACTGGGTTCTGTTATAAAACCTCTTTGCTTTTGTTCAGTTATATTTGGGTTTTCTTTCACTAGTAAAAAATCTATTATTTCTAATGAAAAGACAGGAAAAAGAATCAGACATAAGTTTTGTGTTTGTTAAATAATCAAAAAGAAAAGGAAAGGCCAACCTCAGTCTATGCTAATGTTTTCATATAACTAAGAAGGATTTCCTCCCTTTTCTATAATTATTATTTTACAGGTTGTTAATCAGTTGTTGTCAAGATAACTGAATTCTTTGTACCACAGAGAAGGGTAGAAAATATAGCACAATTGCTGTTAAGTGACTCAAGAAACAATAGCCATTTCATAGCATGTTTTAAAGAAAGACTTAGAGAAACCAGGAGTTTAGTTTCTTAAACTGAACACTGGTGATTATGTTTGCTTTTCAAGGTCCTGATTCCCATCTCTGAAACAGAAGAGACTCAAGCAATTGAGTCCCTAAATATGATTTTCAAACACTTAAGCAAAGGATTCAGATCTGAAAAGCTTTATTTTATAAGTTAGGAACCAATATTGAAAATTTAAAATAGTTTATTCAAAATGGTGATTTTTTCTTCATTACCTGGTTGATAACTTCAGCTGCTTTCTAAACTTGCCAACCTAACACTAAAGCAACGTCCCTGAGGTTAAAGGCAAAACTAAGAACCACACCCAAAATAACCATCAACATAAGACCAGCAAACATAAAGAAAAGTATGATATTTTAAATCAAATAAAAAAAACAAAAACATAGTGTAAAATGAAAAAGTATGGGAAGCAACAACCTAATAAAGGAAACTCTAAGGGACAGTAAAGAACCCTACGTATATAAATAGTAATATTTTTTTAAACTGGACGTGCCTTGTGCCTTGTTTATTTTATAAGTTTACAAGTTTGACCAAAGGAAAATATGCAAATATATGATCAATTTTAGGGGCATTTTAAAATTTTTAAAATAAAATGAGGGAGATTCATTTAAAGCTTTTGTTAGAAAACCATGTAATCAAAGGGATTTTTGCTATTGTTTCTCATTGTTCTACATTTTCTCAGCAATCGACATACTGCGGTCATTTACAAATAAAAGATCTTATTTTTAAATTCATTTAGAAACAACTATTTGCATGAATTCAAGTGACAAAATTCGGTTCATATAAACTTTTAGAATATAGACATAGTTTGGCAAAAACCAGAGCATAGGGATCTATTTAGTAGGCTTCTGGGTTCATTTCATCACTCTTAAAATTACAGAAAATTACAGTTACTCTTAAAATTACAGTTATTTTAACTGATAAAATAAAAACAAAAATCGTACCTATTTCTGAAGTACTATATGATATTTCAATACATGTATATATTGTATAATGTTTAATTCAGTTTAAGCATTATCTCCTCAAACATGTATCATTTCTTTGTGGTGAAAAAATTCCAAATAATTTCTTCTAGCTTTTTGAAATAAAGAATGTTTAAAAAAAAAAAAAAATTACAGAAAAAATGCGATCAACCAGAAGAACACTTTCTAGTTCATTTGACTGAATTGAATGGACAACTAATATAATGGATTGTGTAGCATTATATTTATTTAAAGAGTAAAATAAATAAATATATATATATATATATATATGCCCCTTGAATTTGAAAAATTAGCCTATTGCATCAGAGTGATATAATAAAAATCTCTCTTTATTGTGAACATTTATTACTTAAAATGGAATAATTCCTATCCACATGCCCTCTAATGTGATCCAGAGGTCATGAGAAAGAAAGTGAAACCCTTCCTTAGCAGAGTTCTGCCGGCTCCAGGAACAATCTCAGAGAATCAGCCCAGCAGAGCAACCTGTCCTACCTATAATAATATTTTTTACCTTGCAGTTGACTACAGAATTGCCAACTATGAAACTATGACTGAAGATTAGCTTTTCATACTTACTACTACAACTTGTCAATCAGAGATTTCCAGCTTCTGTAAGAACCAAAACTGCCAATGAACTTGAACTGAATATAACTTTCATAGATTTCTTTGCCCTGATGTGACTTACCTCCTTTCCTTTCTTCTCCAAATTTCCCAGCAGCCCACTCAGCCCTGGGTATATGTGTCCCAGATTGCATTCATATTCTTTATTCTCAAATGAAAGTGCTTTCTTTTATTGGAGATTCATATCTATTTTTAAAATTTTTGACACTGTCACCAAGTTCATTAAATAAAATCCTTTAATCACTTGCTGAATCTCAATTGCAAAAAATATATTTTAATCCTTCCTTATGATATAAGTATGATAAATGATGTTTAGTTTCAGTATCTTAAATGGCTGTTAGATATGAATTCATGAAGGGACAAAGCCCATTAAGTTTCTAAGAATTAAATAAGCATTATTAGAATACTGGTTTTTATAAATTCACATCCCTGAGATATTTTGATTCAGATTATAGATAGAAGAAATAGTTTCTCAGTTTATACATAAAAGTGATTAAATGGCTATTTTACTTTGTGGTCAAGAATACTTCAATTGGATACTCTCAATTGTTCTATAGTAAATAAAGCATTTCCAAAAATTTTAAGAAAATAATTTAGTTTTTTTTTAACTTTTATGTTGCAAATAATATCATGATATAATTATAGGTGGTAAAATAGTAGTTTGTTTGTTAGTGGGAGACTTCAAGGGATTTACGTATTTTCACTCCATTCTGGAACCACTGGTTTCCAGTCTCTTCTGTGTATCAGGGTACACAAGAGAGTACGTGAATATGAGTATGAGACAGTCTCATCTTCTGGTAATTTTTTGTTTTTAAATCATGTGCCAAACCAAGCAGTTGATCACAAAACAGAATTGCTGAAAAAAAAAAAAATGGGTCAAAGGCATAATTCTTATATATATCTCTCTCTATTAGGGAAAAATGATTGAAAATGTAATAATTTCTATACTTGCTACAAGAAATCTAATCTCTCAGAAAATACACTGATGAAATGTGATCAACATCTTCAATGATTTCACAAATAGTTACTGAATATCTACTTTGTGGTAGAGATAGCAATATAATAAACAACTTCAGACCTCACAAAACATATAGTTACAAAGCCTGGAAATTGCATAGAATTGGAGAACAAAGCAAATTTTTAAAATACTTGAGGAATTTATCTTATTAAAATAGGAACAAAGAATTTGCTGATCAGAAGCAGTTAGAGCAAATAACTAGGAAATATGTAATCAAGAAATAAAGACATGTAATTTTCAAGGGCACAGTAACAAAAGAACATAAGTTCAGATGGAAAATAAATCCATACGTGTTCGAAGGATGGAGAAGCGTATTCTACAAAATGTAGTTAACTGAGAAACTCTATTAGAACATGTTTGGAACTACTTGAAACTAAATGGAATAGTCAGGAAGTCATCGACAGAAGGAAGATTCTCAGTGAAGGGATGAAAAGAAGAATGAATTTTGCACAAATAAATGGTAGAGAAAGTATTTCCTCAAACCTTGGCAATTGTTTAGATGTATGAATATTTGACAGATAGGCACTAGACAATTCTCTTCCTTATACTTAAAAGACAATTCATTAATTCATCTCATAAATAACTAATAATGTGCTATTTAATTCTATCCAAATATCTTTTGTCTTCTCTTTGATGATAGTTGTTCTTACAGTACAGTGATTTATGAAATTTAATTTATGTCAGTGTATTGAGCTCTCCCATATTTTGGTGTGGGGTTTCGTACTGTCAGCACACAAATGACCAGACTGTGTAAACCCTGAGGGTTTAGAGCTGAGGTTTGGAGGGTGGAAGATAGCACAATGGTTCGGGTTAAGAGGCACATACTTGTGGAAGGGTTTTGGTGAGTTTAATGCCTTCATTTTTGAGAATTTCTTTTGTAGAAACAAATTTGAAATTTGAAAAAAATTTCTGAGGACAGTTCAATTATTGGTTAAGAAAATGTAATCATCAAGGAAACAAGATTTGGTTTTTGAATTATGGGAATGGTTACAATCCTTATGTAAGCCATATGGTAATCTCCAGATGGTCCAAGAGCTTGAAACACACTGTCTGTATGTACTATGTAAACAAACCTCTCTAACTCTGTCTAATATATGTCTTTATTACATGAATTGCAAATATTTAAAAAAACAAGGGTCTTTTCCTTTACAATTCCATAGAATGACCACTTAAGAGAACTAAGGCAGGAAATTAAAGTTATCATTAAAAGGAATTCAGAACTACTAAAAAAAAATCACAATATCAAAAGTTAGAAGAAAAGCTATACCCCAAAACACCCTAATTAAATAAAAAACAGATTTTTATGTACTCATAGTGATTTTAAATAATAAAAAAATTATATAAAGAGATACCTACTGTGTTAAAAGATAATACATCAGTATATATAATCTTCCATAAATATCTATATTATATGTAACATCGTAAGAAGAAAAGGGTAACTTTAATGATTTTATGCAACATTGGTTGCTTGATAGATATTCACTTAAATATGTATATAAACTACACAATTTGTTTTACGTAATTGTTAATGTCTTATAGGAATAGAATACCCAGGATTGTCAGGAACAGTGAATGAATTATGGATCTTGGAACTGCCCAAAGACAGAAGACACCTTTCACCACAATCGAAAACCACCCAGTTGTATGGTGACATCCTGTTCAAAGGGAAATTCCTTGCTAGTCAGTTCATAACATTGGATTCAAAAGTCTGCTGCATGGAGGTAGACAATTATGGGAGCAAGCTGATAAGTTCTATCTGGGCTGCTTTTACTCTCAGCTTTGGTTTTGTTTATCTCGAAGAAGCTTTCTCACAGTAAATCCTTCTAATGTTTAAACCTGTATAATAAATGTGCAGAGTTTGTTCATGGTCAGTCTTCCTCCACCGGAGGCAGGCTGAACCACCAAGCCCTGGCTTTTTCTCTACTTTTGTGTTTTTTTCTCTACTTTTGTGTTTTTTCCTAATCCCCTTGTGGACCGGTCCATGTAGCCTTGAATAAACTGTTGTGCAGGACATGACACAGGTTGAATATTTTATTGCCAATTACAAGTGTGAAAAATATTGGTAACATTGATTATAATGTTGAGAATTATATATGTGTGTGTTTGTGTGTGTGTGTGTGTGTGTGTCTATATAGTATATATATATATATATTATACTTGTATATACAGAGCACAGTCCAGAGCATTTGTGGTCTCAGAGCAGCTAAAACAATTTAAAAATTAATGTGTTATTGATTCATAAGCAAGCATTTTAAAAATAATCTACATTATATAATATAGAGTAATTATCAATAATACAATATCCATTTGTAGAAGAAACACCTGTATGATACATATTACAATGCTTTATATTAGTTTCCTATTACCACTGTAAAAAAAATTTACCGTAGACTGATTATCTTAAAACTTTGATGTTAAGAATTCCAAAAGGAATTTTATAGTGATCAAAGCAAGGTGTGGGCAGAGCCACATGTTTTCTGGGGACACAAGCAGAAGATCTTCTTTGCCTTTTCTACTTTCAGGTGGCATCTGCTTTTCTTGGTGTATGCCTTTTCCTCCATCTTAAGAACCCATAACTCTGACCTTTGCCTTTATAGTCACATTTTCTTTTTCTCTATCTTGATCTGCTCACCATTTTCCCCCACAACCGTAGTAATACCATGGAGCCACCTACATAGTCCAAAATAACCTCCCCATCTCTAGATCCTTAACTTAATCACACCTGAAAATTCCCTTTTGTCATGGGGATATAGTCACCAATTCTGGGGATTTGGATGTGGGCATCTAGGGGACACCATTAGTCTATCTACCAGTCTTTGAGATGTATCATTCCAATTACATACTTAAAATAATACAGTGAAGTAGGACTTACTGTTCTCATTTAACATATGAGCTAATGTAGGCACAAATTAACAAAGGACAGACTCTCTATTTCATCTATATGCTTTTCTTTTCGCTTGAAAAATCTGCTTATTCCAATCTTTCCTACTGGGAAAATAGGAATACAACAAAATATTCTACATTTCAGACTTCCCATTGATTTTCAAGGGTGTGCATTAGGATAATGAAACTAATGGTCAGCTCTGCTCTCTGTATGGTCATCTCTCCCAGGGCTCCACAGCATCATCTCTTAACTTGCAGAAGCTCTGGCCAAGCAGGTGGGCTGCAGCAACTGTTGACAAACAGACCTTCTGAAGTTCAGACTCACTTCCTTCACTAGTGACTTCCAAGTAACTCTTCCTGGTGACATTGTTTTAAAGCCTCCTGTGTCTCTTATCTTCTCTCTAGACTTTCCTGTGGAAAAAGCACTTTAAATTTGCTGTTTTAGTAACTACGCTGAAGTGTTGTTCTTTGAACAGTTCCTGCTGAGCCCTCTGGTGGTCGCCACAGGGCAACACAACCCCTTCAAAACCCCTGAATTGTATAATATCTGACAGCATTTCACAAATCAGCCCTTGGCTCCATTCGACTATGACATTAAGTGGAATATAACTCTTAAAAGACTTGGATCCTTGGGTAAGCATTAACATTATTCTCCCATGACTTGCCCTTGCCACAATAATGCACGAGCGTAATAATGGAAAAGAAAATCTAGGTTAGACTAGCCTATGCCAGTATTACCTAAAATCATCGTCCCAGTTAAACTCTTGAGAGTAATGGGAAGCGTGTGCACGTGTGTATGTGTGTGTGTATGTGTGTGTGCATGTGTGTTTACGTTAAACACACACATATACCCAAATGAATGTATATACATGCACACACACACATTACTGGATGAAAACTAGCTTGATACAATTATCCTCAACTGAGTTAAATCTGTGTGGACCACTGCTTTATCTCAGCCTGGTTACCATCCTCTTCTGGAATGTCCCCCCGCCCCCACACTTTCCTTCAGGCTACGCAACTGCCTTAACACAGCTCTGTGGATGCACTTGTTCAACATTGTCTGCTTCGGTTAATCCGCCTGATTGAAATTACACTATAAGCAACTTGAGAGGACAGTTCATACATTATTCATCTATAGACCATATATAATTTCTGAAATATGAGAGAAGTTAAAAAATAATTGGCTGACTGTAACAGGCATTCAGTCACACTATAGATACTGGAGGTCAAGGCCAAATGTGTAGCCTACTGGGGAATCTGATAAGGCATCTAGGCTTGCTCTGTGTTCTCACCCCATTATTGGAGACAGGCCTTCATAACATTAAGTGTTTAGATTTCTGCATTGTTACTCATTTTTATCCAATTCTAGCATACACTTTCCATTCTTGTTTTCTACCTCTGTAATATTGCTTGTGGAAATCCAGAGCTGTTCAGGTTTGGAGCTAGAAATTAAAAATAAGGCAGACTATTATGAAGTAATCCAGAAAATAAGTTAAATGGATAAATAAATATATATTTTCACAGTCCCTATAGAAAGATTTTTGAAAAGAAAAAGAAAACATAATAAAAACAAAACAAAACAAAAGACAAAATGAACGCATATTGCTACAAAACTAGCAGGCAAGCAACAAACCGACCTACATCTGCATTCTTTTTGTTTGGTAGAATTGCAACGTGAGAACCCCGCTGGCCAAATGAGGCCTCACACAGGTCCCATTATGTAATTCACTGATTACTTGGTTCAACCCACTTGAGGCACCAGAATCTTGGCTGTGATATTAGTTTGGTTGATTAGTCAGGTAGCTTTCTTTAATAATACCTCAAGGGGTTGTGGCTTTTGGCAAGAACAGAGCTATTTCTAGCTTAATTGTCACATAAAGTTTTCCCGAAAGCACAGTAGCCACTGACCTTATGCTGCTTCCTGTGACACACTTTCGACATCCCTCCCGAGTGTAATAACATACCCTGAGCTTGCTGTTTAACAGCTTAAACCCACAGTAGACGGTCCTGTCACTACTGTCATTTTACTTTTCCTGCAAAGAGAAAAATAAAGGTCAGGAGTGTCCCTCAGACCTCTGAACCCCCATTTTGTTCCTTCTGAATCAACCTCCAGCAACTGTCTTTTTTCCTCACTGAATGGAGATTCTTAGCTCAGAGCAATTCAAACACTCTTCTTCTCCAAAGCCTTCAAAGCCCCTCACCCTAGTGAGTGCTCTTCCCTTCAAACTATCAAAGAATTCCGCACGTATGCTTTCTCAAAGTACACGTTCATTTTTTCCTCCGACAAGTCCCTTAAAGCTAAGAACGTGGAGGGAGCTTCCTGTTCGCAGTGCATGGTAACACCTCTATATTGTTGAGTCCCCATTCACTCACCACGGTGGTAGTTCTAAGAGTCCTCTGGTATGTAAAGTCACCACAGTGCAATGTGTGACAGCATAAGCTCCTATAGCAGGTGGTAAATTCAGGAGAACCACATGTCATTTCTTCAGTATTTTCAAATTTTCAAAAATCCTAGGAGGGTTAGTCAAAAATTTTGATAAAATGATTAAATTTCCAAAGATCTTGACTTACCTTTATTGCTTTCTGGTCTTTGCAAAACCCAGAGGGGATTGGACCCCTCTGGCGGTCATTACTTTTCTAGTAAAGAGTCTCATCTGGAGGCTCTTTCTAATCAGCCATAGCCAAATTGGCCAGGTGTTCTGCCAAAGAGTGCAGGCGTCCTCATCTGTGCACAGGTAATTCCTTTAGAACTCATGCCAGAATGAATAGTAGTGATTCATTGCTCAAATCGTTTGGCCTATTTATCTTAAAATAAATCATGGAATAGAAAAGAATCACTGAAAAAAGAAGAGGACTGGATTTCAAATATGTGTTTGGTCAGATTTGAAGCACTGAATTTAATGATGCCCCACATTCCCCAAAGATACAGTTAAATAAAAACAAATATTAAAGCATTGAACAAGTGTGAAGAATAATAACACAATTCTACCTGCCTACTTCCTTCTTGTGAAAATGCCACATCTTTTAAAAAGATGAACTAGGAAACTATCTGAAATTCATTTAGTCTTACTATAAAGGTGCTCTTTGCATGTACCAATTGTATGATCAAGAATTACAAAAATGTATGGGAAGAGAAGATGACAATAACCTTCATTTATTTCACAGTCTTAAAAAGTCTAGTGAAGAATTAAATTTGATCTTATGTTTGACTACCCTCCAAATATAAAATAAATGTAATCTCATTCCCCATTTCTTACATCTCTTCTTTGCTATAACATTGTCCCACTCAGGGACTGGTGACTCATGTCTGTAATCATAGGGACTAGGGAGACTCAGGCAGGAGTGTTGGAACTTGCAGGTCCTCCTGGCAACTGGGTGAGACAGCACTTCAAATAAAAAAACGAAAAGGGCCTGGGATGTAGCTCAGTGGTAAAGCAATCAATCTCCAGTATCAAAAACATAAATGGGTTGTCCCTTCAGCCTTCTTAACTACTGTCCCTCATCCTCTCCTATCTTTCTTGTGTTGGCTATCAGAAATTGGAAAAATTGGTGGGGACAGGGGCATTTACTGAGTGCCATATGCTATAGTAGACTTTACATGCTGTGGAATTCTTAGCATAAATGAAGAATTTATCACCTGATTATGTCTAGGTACTTATTCTCATTCGGGATCTGTATGGTTTTGTTGAAGATAAGCCATTGCAATGGTAAAACATGGGGATATCTTATAGTGCAGGACCTGGCATGTAATAATCAGACTTTGAACTCAGACCCTCATTTTGCAAATGATGTTTATTCTGCTTCACCCATAGGCAAGCTGGATTTAGTCATGATCTTACATATCATCTCCTGCCCCCCACACTAAGATACCTTCTCATATGGCTTGAATTTCTGGGTAGCAGGGAGGATAAAACATGAGGAGGGAATTAAATTAAGCGTCCAGAAGTAGAACAAAGAGTTCATTTGACATTTATACTCCATGAAGAATGCATTTGAGGCTTATACACAGCACTTTATAAAGATTGAGTTCAGAAATATTTACAAAGCACATGTAAGCAGTAAGACTATGAGGATTGTTTTCAGGCAAATCATCCAATACCAAGTAATAAGTCATCCTGTTACTTATTAAAATTCTAACTTTTACCTGAGTCATGAAGCTTTTGAGTGTTCAAATGTGTAAGATGGGTTTATATGAATTGTGTTTCTTTGATATTTCCAATTTCATTCCTCAAATACCCTCTAAATCCTATTACATTTTATTGATTTACTTATTAAGCAATCAAGTTCCATCTTTTGACCATCTTACATTCTAAAGGCATGCTATATTGTCTTAACTATCTTATGTTTGATCCACTTTGTATGCATAGCTTATTATATTTATAGATTGACATTTGCATATGTGATCAATTTACAAACCACCAGCACACAATGTAATAAGATACCTTACTTTAATTCAATTTCACTTTCAATTGGTTCCACCTTAAATATTAATTTAGTTAAATGTGAGTGCACAATAGTGCAATTACTTCAAGCAAGAACAGACAATCTATTTTTGAACACATAAAAGATATACTTGTCTCCTCTTGACTAGAAAAAAATGTACAGAAAGTTGTAATGCATTCAGTGCTCTTTTCTGTGTACCTCCAATTTCCTTCATCAAGAAAGATTATGATGGTTTCAAATAAATTTTCACAGAAGCATTTGGTCAGTTTCCAACCAATAAGTATAAAATCAAGCCTCTGAGATTATTCATGGCAGAGGTTGAAAATTGCCTGCAAGTGTGGCCTGGAGCTTGTCTCTGGATGTGCTTGGTTTATCTGACACACAAAAAGGGGCCTGACATTTTAATGTTAGATAATTTGCATAAAAGTAAAAAGCAGACATCTTGCACCTGGCCCACACTCCTGCCTGGCAAAAGTTGACTGGATTTAGATGGCAGAAGCCTGACCATATTTTAAGAGAACACAAAGGAAGTTCAATACATCCCTGTTGTATTTCCTAATATGATGCTTGCCTGATAACATATATAATATACTATATCCTGCTTCATGGGAGGATTTGTGTTTGCTATGCTTAACCTATAATATCCATATTGTGGAAAAATACATACGCAGAATATTGAGAGGAAGAGGAATTACTCTATCTCTGCTTGAGATGCCACACTAAAACCAGGCCAAGCAGAGGACCCTTCCAGAAGGGTGACCCTTCTCTCTTCCTATGTTCACCAAGTGAAAACACCATGCATTTTAGTCAGCTTTGCAACACTGTGATCAAAAGACCCCACAAAAACAACATAGAGGAGGAAAAATTTATTTTGTCTCATGGCTTCAGAGGTTCTGACCACGGGGCTGGCTGACTCCCTAGCTCTGGCCTGAGGTGAGGGAAACTATTATGGCATAAGGGCATGGCGGAGGAAAGCAGCTCAGGACATGAGTGCCAGGACGCAGACAAACAGCTCCTCTCATCCAGGACAAAATATAAGCCCCGAAGTCACACCCCCAGTGACCTACTTCCTCCAGCCACACCCTATCTGCCTACATTACTGCCCAGTTAATCCATCAGTGAATTAATCCACTGATTAAAGCTCACACTCATAATTTGATAATTTCACGTCTGAAAATTCTTGCATTGTCTCACGCATGAGCTTTCAGGGAACACCTTATGTCTAAACCACAACAACATGCTTCTTCTTCAGAATGCTTCATTGTGTCTAATCCTCCCATTTCCCCTTCTTTGTTCAACTCACTTTAACAAGGAAGACTCTATTTAAAAAACAGGTTGTATCACTGAGCAAATACCAAGAATATAGCTAAGGGAATTTAAAAGAAACATTTTTTTTTTTTTTTGCCTGTAGGAAATTGCATCAGGAAGTGAACAGAAAACAGGAAATAGTTTACATCAGGAAAATGCTTGATTATTATACTGTGTTTTTTCTCAACTCATTACATACTGAAGTGATTTGGGAGAAACTTGTGCATGTTGGGTTTTTCAATAAACAGCCTTGAGTCTCGTAGTCAGTCACACTGCATGCATGAGCTTCAATTTCCTTTTGTTAAAGAATTGTCTAGTATACAGTTCAAGAGCACAGAGTAAGAAATGAGGGGGCTTGGGGTGGGCTTCAGCTGTGCATTAGTTTTGAGCCTTGGTGCAGGCGATCTGTAGTCTCTGGGACCTGCCCTCTGACCTATTAAATTGAGGCAACTACAACAGCGTCTCCCTTAGAGGATTATTCTGCAGATTAAATAAACTAATATTATAGAAAACTCAGAACAGGGACTAATATATAATTAGTATTATGTATGATCTCATTAAAAATAAGCAAAACTTTCAATGAATTCCCCAGTATGTCTAAATAAGTGATCAGTCTCAAATTTTTATCTTTGGTTTCATATTCTGACTTGATAATATCAGAATATTCATTAAAATATAGCCTTAAATGTGATAGCAAATATGTTATCATCATTCTTAACATTTATTTTAATTTTTAAAAATATCATTGTGACTATTTTCAGATGAACCTGTACACAATTTTTAATTATTAAAAATAGAAACATACATGGGAATTCACTGTCCAAAACTGCATTCCTTTCTTAAAGTTTTTATTCAATTTTTAAAACATAAACAGAGTAGCACATAATTTCCTACACAATATAGGTTCAGAAATTGGAAATTTTATGACAAACTTATGCTGAAAATATTTGTTGATAATCAGGAAGTAAAATCTCTCATCTGTCTCATCAGTTGTCCTAACTCTTCTCTAAAATAATTCTACTGTGAACTTTATCAACATTTAGGAAAGTAACTAGTTATATTATGTTCTTTCTGGGGACCCAACTTAAAGTGCTACTTCTTTAAAACTCTTCTTACATACTTTGTATTTAATAGGTTTTGAGATCTTTACATATTAAAAATATTCTTTCTGGACAACTTTAATTTGCTGCTTAATTCTAGGTTGATGAAATGTCCAAAACTGTTGAAATGTCTTACAAAAACCAGTGACCTAATTCCATATGGAAATATAATTTTAAACTAGTGGAGTTCTATCCTAGAATATATTTTTCCTATTTCCAATAGAAATCTATTTTAAACTGGACTCCATGAGTCCTTAAAAATTATTAACAAATGGGACTTAGTTCAAAACAAAAAGAAATTACACAGATGAATACATGATGGAGTAAGAAAATAATACAGACTGTATCTGGTCTAATGCCTTTATTTAAAGGGAAAGAACTTTAAAAAACATATTAAGTTGTCTGAAGTTTATTCAACAAGGCACTCTACAACTTAAACTGGATGCAAATCAATCCACTCCTAGTAGGTCATTAAGAATGTTTAATGTGGCCAGGCATGATGGCACACACTCGTAATCCCAGTGACTTGGGAGGCTGAGGAAGGAGGATCATGAGTTCAAAACCAGCCTCAGCAACTTACTTAGGCCCTAAGAAACTCAATGAGACCCTGTCTCTAAATAAAATAAAAAATAGGGCTGCTGATGTGGCTCAGTAGTCAAATGCCCTTGAGTTCAGTCCCCAGTAATTTTTAATATAAAATGGAATGTTAAACAATTCTCCAGTCTGGAAACTAGATTAGTATTTGGATACTAAGTATACTAAGTATAGTATAGTATAATATTTTTGTCATTTCTTCTTAAAAACAATAAAAATCATTAATATTGATGACCTCTCAGTAGAAAAATACTAATCATAAAATTTTTATTGTCAGGTTAAAGAGTTCTATTGGCCCATCGATTCATAATATTTGCTGAAGTTTTTGTTAACATTAAATATTTTACACTCAGATATCTTGGTAAATGAATCTCAAATTGTTTTTAATTAAGGGCTAGTTTTATTCTTTCAAAATACTCCAAAATTAACTTATTATCTCATTCAATAGAGCAATCATTTTCATATCTTCTACCATATCTCAAGATTTTTGAAGTAATCAAATACATACACACACACACACAAACGAGCCCACTCATTGTGTGCATGACATATTTATCATAAAGAAATTAAGTGCAATCTGAAGGAAAAAGATGCTTTTCATAACAAATAATCTTTGATGCATTATAATTTAATACAAAATTTCGAAATATAGGGAACCATAAAGCAATTTAAAGTAACTCTTTCTCTATCCACCTGCTGATAGCACTATAAATATTTTGCTGATTAATTTCACAGCATATTTTTCATCTGAGTATTCCTGGATATGTCCCTGTGCGTGTTATGTTCTGACAGAGGATGATCTAGTGAAACCTTAATGCATGACAGTTGACTTCCTTGTTCAAGGAACCTGAATGTACTTTTTAATACTTAAAATACTTTATGGAGGAAAACTATACTTTTTCTGCAACTTTAAAGGCTGATTCATAGTTATTTATGTCTGTTCTACATTTAAACAATTTGATTAAGTTTTTATAATGTTTTACATTTAGAATAATGGGATTTGTTTATATCGACTTAGCTCCACATTCGTAAAATGGCCACAATTTATAAATTTTTGTAATTTTGGTACTAATTCAGTTAATTAGATATCCACAGGAAAGTCCTCTAGGTGATGTTGGACCTACCCAGTCCTCCCTCCTTTCCTGTTTGCAGTTCTCACGATGATAGTAGAGTTGCTGGAAATGCAATATCCTCAGATGAGGGGACTGGCTGCAGCTCCCCAGGTTCTGTTACAATAATCCCAATCCTAAAAGGAGAGTAGACTTTGACACTTTGCCCCAGCATTTCGTGTTGCCTCAGGGTATAAAATCTAGGGTGAACAACTTTCCGAGGTCTCTGCTGTGGTACAAGTGAGTCATCTATACTTAAGACTCTTCCTGCCTGAGGCAGTTTTCCCTAACCTTGGGGGACCAGTTTAGGATGAATCTTAGGCTTCTGATGTTGCTTACTATGTATCTATAAGTGTTGGGACTAATGACACGTTAACTAACTCAGGCTGACTCCTTACTCTCTGGCGAGTGAGCAAGATCAAGGCCTCAAAGGCGGTTTCAATAGTTAATGATGATGAATCGGACCACCGTCAGGGATTGGTTAACAATAGTTCCGCGAACGTGATCAGCTCGTGCTTGCCATATAGTCTTATGGGACTTTTGCCTGCGTGAACACCCCATGCCTTGCTGACCTTTAAGCTGATTGGTTCCCGCCTAGCCCCCACCCTACATAAAAGCTGTGTGATTTCCTCAATAAACGAGTTCCTCCTCTGACGGGTCTCCCTGACACATCTGATTGTCCTCTGCACGGAGGGCTGGGAGTGGGCAGTCGGCCTTACCTATCCCGGTCTGACCTTGTTAGGGAGTGTCCCCTTCCCTTGTCGCTGGTCGAGAAGAGCAAGGGGGCTTAAGACCCCGACATGTAAGCACTAAATCTACTTCGGGCTACTCATTGTGAGCATGGGTCTTCTGTCTTTGCAGACAAGTTGGTAACCATTGCATTGAATCTACTTCACAATACCAGGAGATTGCTTTTTATTCATGCATTCAATAAATATTTTACTGTCTATAGTTTGTGAAAGTAAACTTCCTAGATGGCAAAATTTAAAAAACAACAACAACAAAAAAAACAATGAACAAACACTATCAGAGCAACAGTAAAACCCTTCCTTATCAGAATTTACATTCTGATAAATATATATTATAAAGAACAAGACAAGTTAACATATGATAGGATAGCAAGGAATGATTAGTACTATAAATAAAAATAAAATAGAATGAACTGTTATGAACTCCCAAAAACATTGTTTTTGATGAGGTAGTTTAAGAAAGGCTTTCTAATGAGCAACATTTGTACAGAGACGTAAATGAAGCGATAGAATTAGCAATATTTCTACCATGGATCCTACAGTGCTATGGAAGGCAATAGCCATATAAGTGGGAAGCAGACTGTTTTTCAGTGAAGTATTTGGGAGAGAACCCAACTCTGACTCACATGTTGGTTATCACTTTGTGAGATACCAGTCAAAGAACCAAAGTAAGGCAGGCCTAGATTTCGGACTAATAGAAAGTATGGTATGCAATAAGAAATATGACTGCCTTACACTACTACATTTACTATAATTTGTTGCATAGCAGTTGGAAGCTAACACGCATCTAATCACCTAGAAGTGGTGAGCTGATGTAGCACATACCTAAAAGTGTAGAAGTTGGAACTGGGTTATGGGAAGAGTCTAGAAAATGGTTGAGGAGCATTATATAGAAAGCCTAAATTTCCTTGAATGAACCAGGGCTAAGGGCTCAAAAATCAAGTGAGGAATACTTTTTATACAGTGATAGAAAGCTTAGCAAAATCATCTCCTACAGTTATGTGGATGAGGAGGATTCTAAACAAAACGTGGAAGTACATTTCACTTTTCTTCTTAATATAGTAAAATGTGAAAATTTTAAGATAAATAGAATAATTAGAAAGAAAACTAGAAAAACATACAGGTCTCGATGGTTTTCAAAGTGTTCTGTCTTTCAGGAGGCAAAAAAAAAAAAAAAAAAGTACTAAAATTCAGAAATGCCTTCCAAAATCATGGCGTAGTGAAACCTAAGGGTATAAATATAAAAAGTCTTTCACTAGAACTTCAGAAATATCAAAAGGTCAGAGTATTCAGTCACACCAAGGGTCCTTACAGAGATTAATAATGCTCCTGAGAGGTCCTCTCAATCAATCTCAAGATGGAGGTTCTTGTCTTTCAGCCCTCTGATCAAAGGTGAAAGGAAATCACCTCAAAAGTTCTATGAGTGCAATTTTTTTTTTAACTAATGAACTAAAGCCCACTAAAGTCCACAGCAGATCCAAAAGTTTCTTGAGAAAACTATTTCAGCAGAAATATTGCCAGCTTAGACCACAATAGACAGAATGATTACAGGAGAAAAAGAGACTTCTGAATTCCCAAAATTCTACTGAAGAAGGAGACTGAAAAACTACTCAGATACAATCACAGGCTACCTTTCTTGAGAAAGGATGACTCAGAGAATGGAACCAAGAGACCACAGGGTGGAGTGGAAAGTCATGGATAACTAGTCTTACATCTTGAAATCAAATAAAGGATGTTCAACATTTTCCCAGATGAACTTCTGGACTGTTATTAAACAGGGTCTCCCTTTTTTTCCCTCCCATTTCCCACTTCTTAAACTGGAACATCCATAGCTCATGTTCAGTGCCTGCGCTGTCATTGCACAGTACTCTGGTCATGACTGGTCTCTTTTGCTTCATATGCCCACAGATGGAAATCAGTGTTGTCCAGGAGCTATACTTCGATAAGTACACTCAGAAACCTCATCTGCTCCAGCTTAACTTACAGGATGAATTTTAGACTTGTATATGAAGCAAATGAAATGAGGTTTTGGGGAAGCTTGAGACCAGTGACTGAATTTTGCATGTGGGAAGAGTGTGGATAGATCTACGCCAATGAGGCAGGACCCTGGATCTTGGTCCTTGTCCATGCAGTTTCTCTTTCCCACCATCTGCAATAGTTATAAAATCACTGGGCTAAATTATTACTAACTCCATTTAACTCTCAAGTTTAACTTTTTTATTTTTCCCCAGAGAGTTTCAGGCTTTCAAAATTAAAAAAAAAAATGTATTTACCAAAATGATGACAATATGTTTCTTGTTTTTAGTAGAAATACTGAGTATTGTTTGTCTTTACACTTTCAAAATCTAAGTGTTTAAACAATTAAAATAAATGTATGTGGAGTACTATACTTGAAAAGGAAATCGTACTTAGTAAATGCATGATGTATGTTGGGTTTTGTTATTGTCATCATGTTGTTACATGATAAAGTCCACGAACTACTTATTCTGGAAATTTAAGACTTTTATCTGAAACTTACTGGCATGAGATTTGGAGGAATCTTTGGAGATAGTGGCTGTATTTTGCCTGTGGGAAGAGCACGGATAGATAGGGTCATCATCTCAGTGTGAAAAATAAATGCAAGACAGGATGAGTCTCCATTCAAGCTATTTAGAAGCCAGAAAATATGATATCATTATAATGATGTATGACATTGAAAAACATCTCTCTTTAAATGACTTACCATTTCCCTGAAGAACCTAACACTTCATCAAGTAAATAAAGATGGTGGTCAAAAGGAAAACTAATTCATGGGGTCCTTCTTACTTTCCTATTTATGAAAGTATTTTATCAACCTTTCAAGGCACTATCCCAAATCTTCCTTCTCCCTTGAGAACTCTCTTGGCCACTGCAGCCCAATTAACTCTAAACCTATTGCACTATTTCCTTCTTTCAAAGCATTTATCACTTGCCCTAATGTAATTAATTGAGTTACTGAAGTAGATAACTCAATATCAGTGAACTTGTTGGGAAGGGTTTGTTTTGATGTATCTTTCTCTCACTCTTTATACTTCACACAGGATCTGACACAAGATAAATACGCCAGTGTTTGCCAATTTGTCCTACATATTGTTAAAATAGCTCATGCTCAGGGATTTTTTGTTGTTGTGAATATTAATTTCATTAGTCAAAATATATAGTTTCTTTTCTTCATTTTTTTTTTTTTTGTATTTTATACATCACATCTTACAGTAGCTTTGCAATATTACCTCTCTGCCATTCCCTTGCACCACTGGTAGATGATACAATGTCTTATCTCTCAGAATGTGAAGGGGCCTTAACCAAAAGATCCATTCAATTTACTGCAAGTCTTACATCTTCAATACCTGAAACTTTTCTGAATGTCACCTAGACAATGTTTCTTGAAGTAGAGTAATCCTTTTTCATCCACAAAAAAAGTAAAGAGATTTGAGAACAATACAAGTGCCCTTATTTATATTCTTTCCAGGATTTCTGGTAGACTTTGTTGTAGGGAGAAATATTTTAAAATAACAAAAATAATAATTACATGAAATTACGAAGGTATAGGTTTGACTATAAAACGGAAATTCAAAACACTCTAAATTTAATTTGAAGGTGAAAATAAGGGTCAAAATAAAGAAGATAAAGAGATATCAAGCAGATAATTGAGGTTTATCCAGCCTGAGTCATAATTGGGAAAAATGCTTGAAAAGTCAACATTCTTCAAATAGATCAACACTCTTGAACTATAGATTTCAAAAGTATTCATAGGAATGTGTGTGACGCATGATGCCACAAAGCTGCTTATTAACAATTTAATTCTTATGTGATGGTATTGGTCTGGTTAGGTGACCAAGGCTTGACTATATTTGGTTGGTGAAGAATTTTGCAATGTTACAGTGAAGACAAATATGAGCAAGAGGAACATGGAAGAACTTCTTACCTATCAGTGTATTAATATCAGTACTCTGTATCTATCTTCCTATTCCCTTCCTAAATCAACAGATGAACAACTCTTGTTTATTTTTCAATTTATTTTATTGTAGTAAGAATAATCTTGACATGAGATCTATGCTTTTAAAAGATTTATAAGTGTACTCTACAGTATTATTGTTTGTAAACAAAATGTTTCAAGGCAGATTTCTAGAACTGCTTCTATTGCCTAATTGAAATTTTATCCTGAGTGTTTAGAATTTGTGTCTATGTCAATCCTGTTCCTCTCCCTATATTAAGTGCAGTTATGTTATACAACATAAAAATAGTAGTAAATGTTCATCCTATTTAGCAGTTTCACCCACATTTCAAGGAGAGAAGATTATTGAAGGCTGAGCTCCTTGTGGATCATTCTTGGAATTCTGCTGAATATAATAGGGAAAACTGTTCCATCAGAGCACAGATTTATGAGCTTTCATTCAATGCTAAAAAGGAGGCCATCAGTTGTTTGTATTACAAATACCAAATGTTACATTGAATAGAGAATACAATAGTAATTAGAAAATGTAACTACATTTTCCCACAAATTTACATTTATATGCCCCTCCCATAAAGCCTAGGCAATTTTTATTATAGGTATTTTCAGAGAAAGCTATAAGTCAAAGACTTTAAGTCAACTCTCCCCATATTATGTAAGTGGAAAACTATGTATTCAAAGACAAGTCAATTCTAAAAGTATCATGTTTTATTTTACACATAAGTATTTATTGTAAACAGTATACTGTTACCAGAATGATTGCTTTCCCTATGGACAGAGTAGAATGAGTTTTAATGCCTGATGGTATTATTTGAAATATAAATATATGAGTTACAAACAATGGGAATATTAAAATAGGGGCATTGTCCACGATGAAGTGAATCTTGGTTACCTGCATCTCTCAAGTAATGCTGGTGTTGAGTATTGCAGAAGGCGGGTCAAGGAGGACCAGTTCTGGTCTCTTCTGGTCATCGAGAGAACTGTCCTCTTTAGGAGGCTTTCCAGCTGCTTGAGTTGTGAAAATCAGGCTTTCCTCTTTGTGAAACACCTGCAAGCCTATTCTGACCTACTTGGAATCCTAAATCAGTTCCACGGTGTTGGATATCAGGAGTTATGTCAGGGGTACAACAGTTCCACAGCTCATCCTACTTTAACTGGCTCACTGACCATGCTATTTCATTTCTAAAGAATTGTGTCAGCTTCTTTTACTCTTTCACTTTTTTAATTTAGTTGACTATTATCAAGTAGTTTCATTACCTGAGAACTGAATAAATGAGGCATCATTATATGCAGATCCTTAGGGAGATTGAAATAGTTTAAGACAACACAATCCCTGTTTCAAGATGAGATTTTTTAACAGAAATTTTACCTCTGGCATTTTGGTGCCAAGTTGAAAAAATTTACAGCTTTAGTAACTAGTTGGCCTTAATATATTTTGCTTGCAAACTTGTAAAAGGAATCTCAGTGATGGTCCACAGCAAAACTCTACTTGAATAGGATTTTAGACCTAAATAGTTCAAGCAATATTGACTTTTGCATGTTGGTCTTCTGAGAAAGAAAGAATGTGTTCTATGCCATGAACTTCAGTCTCAGGGGCCCGGGAATTTCTCATAGAGGATATCTTCCTCTCTTAGTATGATTACATACTATCATTTTCTAAGAATTCAGATGTCATATGAAGGGGCTTACAGGAATTATTGACCATTATTATATTTTTAATGGCAAGTTATCATATCTAAGAGCAAGGGAGACACAAAACAAATAACAATGAAATAAGCCATAAAAGAATAAACACTATATGTGTCCATACTAGATAGATAAAATCAATGGAAGAAAGAAAGAGAAAACTGCTACCTTCATACTATTTCAACTTTCTGAGATTCCTAGGTTTGGTGTGGCAAAAATATTTACTGATATTTTCCCTTAATTTTGATATTTGTATAAGAAAATTAAAAGCAAATACTTAGGGATTAAGTAGAATACTTCTCCAACTGTGCCTCATTACATGCACACTTGGCTCATATAAGTACATTTGAGACTACAAGTCTCAAGGTGAACTTATCTTCTAACATAAAGACAAATACATTAACACAAAATGTCCCAAATGTCCCTGACTACATATAATACATTGTACCTAAAAACAATTAGAGTCGTGAGAGGTGTACT
Source organism: Sciurus vulgaris (assembly GCF_902686455.1). Taxonomy (NCBI): domain Eukaryota; kingdom Metazoa; phylum Chordata; class Mammalia; order Rodentia; family Sciuridae; genus Sciurus; species Sciurus vulgaris. Next base: position 119,852,495 of record NC_136469.1, on the reverse strand, counting down.
GGAATTAATAAGAACATAATTTCTATTACCCATGAAATGCTTCAAGTATTTCTGACCTTAACACTTTCTAAAAAATATAATCAGATGGGTATCTCTTGAAAGTCAGGAGGTTAAAAATTTCTCAGAAAAAGTTTACTTCCATTTGTATATAAGAAAAAAGTTAAGCATATCATTCCACATTAAAATAATCATTTGGAATTATTCTATTATTAGTAGAAAGTTATTAGGTAAGCTTTATTAGAACGTAGTAATAATTTCTCAATAAATTCAAAACAGAACTTGGCAATTTTGATGTATTTGATTTAGTTCCTATACCAAAGTGCTGCTATATTATACCAAGATTCCTTAAATAATAGAGAAGATAAATAATTGAATTTTATTTAAGATAAAATTATTTTTACTAACTTTGGCACACAGGAAAATATGTCATCAATTCTGAAAATCTATAATGGCATTAATTTTGACTTTTATATATGTACATGCATATTTTTCTGAACTTGATACACTAAAAGTACTTGGTATTATCCTGGTTTATTACTTAATCATGAATGATTTGATGTGGTGCTTGTGAAACAATATGTGATACTCAGCTTACATTTTTTCTTTTCATTTAGTTTGAAACATCATATAAATGAGACCAAAGACACTCACTCACTTGGAACTCACTTGGCTTACTCACTTGGCTTCTCACAAATACAAGCAGAACTGTTTTCTCTGGAAAGCAGGTATTTGAAAAGTAGGGTTGAATTAATTCCATTATTTTAAAATGTATGTTATCTGTATATATATATATATATATAGTTTTTTTTTCAAACATGTTATTCATGCTTATAACAACGAAACCTCCTCATCTTTAATTATTAGGGGGGTTAATAAAAAGCCATTAAACCCTAGACAGACATTGTTTCTGCTTATGAATTTTCCGACCTCTGACTTTATACAGGTCAATCTAGGAGAAAATTAATATTTCTGAAAATCAGTTTCTCACTAAGAAAATTAGGTGAAATTGCTAGGTTCTCAATGGATTCTGACATCTCCTAGGAAAGTTAGGTTGGCATAATGAGGAAATACAAAAACCACATTGACACTTTTCTTTAAAGCCCATGCAATAGTTTCTAGAGATTCTGGCAACTCTAAACCTTTTAGTGTTCTCTCCTCCATGCAGCAACTTGATGACAGGGGTAGGTTCCTGTTGTTATATCCTCTGGAATATGTGGCTTCTTTGGATGATGCATCAGGGAAAAAAATTGGAGGTTGATCTTGCATGAGAGTGATGTACGTCAGGATGGAAGTGATTCATGACTCTTACCCACACTCCTCTTTGGTCATAGCAAGTGATACTTTCTTGCTAATTCAAAAAAAACTTGTGGAAGCAGGTGAGGAGTTCTGGAAATTCTAGTGAACGCTGATTATACACAGCATATTCCCTAATAACTTTCACTCATTTTAATTATCTTATGACTAGAAATTACCCAAGGAAAAAATACAGGACTATTGACAATTTTAGCAAAAATAAAAGCTTGACACTTTCATCATATTAAATATATTTAAATCCATTTTCTTAAAACATAGGCACTAAGAAACCTACTCTTGAAGTTAAGTATAACAGATGTCTTTCCCAAATCACAACTGAAGAAATTAAGGAACAGAGAAATGAAAGGAAATAATTAAATAACACTGAAAACTTAACGCCCACTTGCTCAGAAACAAAGTCTATAATTTAATTTGAATCCTAGTCAAAAATGCTCATTCACAAGACTATGTCCCATGCAAATGTAAACAACTGGAAAATCCTTAGAGAAAGACTGTTGAGGAAAATCACCTCAAGAAAATGTTCAAGCATATGAACAAAGTCAAGAAATTTCACTTATTTTTATTAAGAACATTGATTTCCCAAGTGGAAGTTATATTTCATTCTTTATATGCTTATTCTTGAAGTTCAAGGCAAGATGTGACATTATTGCTGGCTAGCTACCTTGTGTGGGCCACGCATGCTCCCCCATTCAAAATCTGATTCTCCTGGATTGTTCTTAAAAAAGCCTGTACCCCAGTTTTTGGTGCAAATTCTGAAGTATGGCCTATTTAACTTTGCCTCTGGTTTCTATGTGCTTTGCCAGATCCATAGAATTCTCTTTTTGTGTGTACACATTAAACCTAGGGTTTCCCACATGATGAGCAAGCCCTGTACTATTGAGGCCAGGCCTCATATTTATTAATTTTCAATTAATTAATTAATTTATTAATAAAAGGCCAGGTCTTTTATTTATTTTTATTTTATTTTGAGTCAAGGTCTTACTAAGTTTCCTTGACTGGTCTAGAATGTAAGATCCTCATGCCTCACACTCCTGAGTAGCTGGGATTGTAAGCAGACACCATTATGCTCAACTTCCTCAGCAATCTTTACAGACCATGCCCCAATCACACAGAATCCATCTATCTCCACATAGGGTGGATTTCACAACTCTGTACTTTTGCTGTTGCTCTTTACTATTCTCTCCCTGCCAGTCCTTCCAAGCCCTACCATTATTCATTCCTCATCTCCAGCTATGCCCATTCATGAAGTCTCTCTCACATTGCTGCGGGGGAATTTGTATAATTCTATGGCACATCATTCATATCACAATGAAAGTCTTACCAAAACTACTGCAATTGTCTTCTATTTACCCAATAGATCATTGCAGGCAGGCTGCACAGTTCATGAATCTTCTTTCCCAGTGATGCCATAGTGTCTGAGCTTAATAGCTTCTTAAAACATTTTTGTGAAAGATTGGAAACTTTGGTGATTTGGAATTCTTTGCACTAAAAAACACTTGACAAAATCACTCATTGTGTTGTTTTAAATCAACTCCTCATCACAGAGTGTCCCTCTATTTTTAATTCTTATACATTGTGTTAGTTCTGTGTGTAAGGGAAGGTGAAGAATTTGGGAGTGGGTATTTTAAAAGTCCCATAACTGAAGAGAACTGCAGGTAATTGGAAAATGGTTAGCATTTAACCTACTCTTTTGACCTACCTGTGCCTCGCAGTGACTTAGTTGTGTTGCTCTCTACTTCTGAATGCCATGCCCACAGCTACACAGCAGTAACCCAAACTAGCAGCTAGACACATTTTCTCAAACTGTAGAAAATGAGGATTTCAAGGCTGCACACCAATTTCCCTTTGTAAGGTGTTTCACTCATTATGTTCACTGACCTTATTTCCACTGTGTTAGTTTATATTGCTCTCTGCTTGAGAAGTTTAATGAGTGTTGAATTCCACTGGGTATGCTGATTACAATATCCCTGCATATGTGCACCTTTTTAGGAGAAAACAGATTACCATGGGTCTAAAACAAAAGTGAGTTTTGGGGGGTTTTCCATCTGAGTTTGCTAGTTTTTCAATTATGGGTTTCTCAACCTGAATTATAATATTTGGGACAAATAAGCTGGTATGTCAAGAATAAATTCATGTATTCTATTTCAGCCCAGCAAGAAGTGGAATGAACACAAGATTTTAAGTGAAACAACTAGTCCCACCTCCATTACTTACATTTTGTTTGACATTGGAAAATTCTCTAACCACACTTAGGCTCAAGTCCTTTTCTAATAAATGTGTATACTAATTAGGAACAGATTCTGTCAGAGTCATGAGAGGAGATGGATGTAAATGTGCCTTTTCATATTCAAGGATGTATGTGAATTTCAGAGTACAAAATTATACATGCACATTGTCATCAGTTCTTGATAAATCCTATTCAGATATTGACCTGCTGCCTCTGAATGCAGTCACAGAATATAATTAAGCAGGTCTGACATCTAGCTCTGGCTCTTTAGTAAGGAGTCTTAATGGGTGACATTGGGCAGCTGACAGTTACCTCAACCAAACCTGGCCCCTGTCTTTAGAATGAAGAGCTTTGAGACCCCCGCCCCATCCTGTCTGGTTTCAGAGTACCTGGGTATAAATGCATCACTGCCTGTCATACTAAATCTTTTCCTTTGCTTTCTGTTTTTGTTTCGATTCCTTCCATGACTCTAATGCTGGCCCAATTTTTACTTCTACCTTAGATGTATATTTTGTCATTTTCTGAAGATTCTGTCAATACCCCTGTAATATGATCATCAACAGGAAAACATTGACTCAAATCTTAAATTATAAAATCAAGGAAGGCTGAAATCTAATATGAGGTTTAGCACTTATGTGCCAGACAATCCCAAATTCATTTATCATTTATCAAGAGTCCTCTGCTGCATTCAGGAACAAAAATAATTACTTGCCCACCAGACAATGTTTCTAATATACTCATATATCTCAGAGTCTTCTTTTCAAATGCCTGTTTATTCCTCAAACTTAGCCATTCTACCATATTTCTTATTTCAGTGAGTGACACTGTTGTTTAATTAGATGCTAAGCTGTAAACAGAGACATCCTGGATTCCTCTCATATTATATGAAAGAGTCTGGTGGAATATATCTTTTGAACTACCCCACCAATTCTTCTCTTTATTCCCTCAGCCTCTGTTGTCATCACTTTCCCCAAAGCTTATTCTCCATCAGACTATTCAATCACATTTGTCATTTCTGAACGATTCTTTTTTTTGAGAGAATAACAGTCCTTTTCTTCTACAACTATACTCACTCTTCAAAATTTGGAATTATTGACAAATCTTTCTGAACTCAGCCATCCTTCCCATTCTTCCCCTTCCATGTGCATCTCCCAGAGTGTCAGTCACCACGATTAAACCACAGGCACTCAAGTCATTTTTATCAATTTCCTGCATGTGTGTGGGACAGCATGCTTATGGTAGGCAATGTTCAAGGTATGGAAGATACAGCTTCCAGCCAAGAGGCAAGATCTTTGTCCTTACAAACAGGTATCAGTAAGTGAGAAAGAAATAAACAGTAGCTACAGGACATGTAACTTAGGCTAAGATACACATGCCTGAATTAAAATGGAGCAAGGGAAGAAGAAAAGTTCATTAGGTTATAGGAAAGAGAACATAGTAAGAACTTTCTTTGGAGATGACACTTGATAAAGGATTTAGGGAAAGAACTTTCTAGACAAGAGGATCACTACCTCGGTCCTGAAACTGGTGGATGATTGTTTTTTGTTTTGTTTTGTTTTGTTGTTTTCTTTGTTGTTTTTGAAGAAAGGCAGAGGCCAATATAGCTTTGTGAGGAGAACTAGAATTTGAGTGATTTGAAATAAATTCAGAAAGACATGCAAAAAACTTTCAGTTCTTATTTAACTAACAACTCTCCCCCCCCCTTTATTATTATGGTCTGGCAATTATAAAGTCCATTAGATTGTGCACCAAGTTCAAATACCTTAGTCCATTAACCAACCTAAGATCTATGAAAGTATTCACAGAGTATAGAAAACACAAATAGCAAAGATTTTTTTTGAAATAGAATAATTCAGAAAGCACATATGTACTCCAATATTGGGGGAACAAAGAGAGCTCTGCTTTGTTCATGCCTGAGAAGTCCTCAGTAAATAAGTTGCTCTTTCACTGATGATAATGAAAGTGTTGTCAGCTCTGAGCCTTTTGACAGCAGGCTTTGCATATGACATTGAAGAGACCCCTGCCCAGTGGGGTTTTTTTAAGGAACATTTATTAGAAAGAGGTTGAAGTGCTCCATCATGTGTAAAACAGGCCTAGGTTAGTTGGGGATGGGAAGAAGTCAGGAGGAAACATTGCCCATGTCAAGGAAGTGAAAACAGAGGTCCCTAGTCATATAGCAGGGTAAAAGAACCTCTGAAAAACACCACAAAATTCATTTTCCATGGAAGAAAAGAAAAAGACCTTAGTGCCTGATTACTACTGCTCTAGTGTAAACACACAAGAATAAAAAACAATTTTATTTATTAATGCATTTATTTAGGTTCCCTTGACCCCTTCAAACTTTATTCATGGCACCAAGTGAACACTGAAAAGTTTCCCAAACTATTAGGTAGTAGAGAATTCTATTCCCTCTTGGTGGTACAAATAGGTCCTCCATTCATAAATCATCCTTTTGAAGATAGTAATCAATAACCATTAATTATAAGAAATCCCCAGAAAATGCACACCATTACCAAAGCTATAGCCTGAAACCGGCAGCTCTTAGAATTTGTAGAAGTAGCACAATCTTTATGTGTTTTCTCCCTGATTGTAACTGACTCCCCCCATGTTAGGTGGGGAAGGTGTGAGGTAAGGACTGCATGGTTTTCTGTTTTCCGGGTCTAACAGAGGTTTAAACAGCCTCCTTCTAATGGGTTATTTAAAAAATGCCCTCTCTGGGCAACTCTTTCCCATAGTTCCTATGTCTGGGGTATATGCATCTCTAATTTGGATGCTCTTTCTATTGCCTGTCATTTGGCACTTTCTTCAGTCATTTGATGCTTGAGTCTCTACTACTCTAGACTCTTTTGGATACACTAGTCTGTCGTATGCTAGCTTTCTTTCTTGAAAGTTCACTCTTGATATATACTCACACTTCAGCAACTCTGAAAGGACATGATCCTCTCAATCAGCTAACATCTTCCACCATGTGTTCCTGGTTGCCATTATTCATCAGTTCATGATGATCTCCAAGTTCAGGAATTAAAAAAAAAAAAAAAAAAATCAGGCTCAGGCTTTCTCAAAATTTCAAAGAAGTGACTTAGAAAAGGAAATTTTAACCATGGGGGCCAGATTTTGTTTTGGAAAAATACAAAAACAAAACAACAAAAACTCTAAATCAGAACCTCAAATAAGAGATCTAAAAATTTTAATCCACTTCCTCAGACTACATGAGCACAACAAAATGGCTTTTTAGCAGAAATTTATTTTCTTCTCTACCATTGTTGCCTAAGTTTGTTCAATTTAATCTTTGGTTTCTTAACTTGGATGAAATGGACAAAATTCCATAGCTTTCAGGGCCACCATTAAGTATCAACAAAGAGTCTTATTTATTCAGGCATTAAAAACCCAGTTCATTGGAAGAACCTACTTATCCTTTATAAGTGTTCTTGGCTCAGGCCTGATTCAGGTCTGGAAGTTCATCGTAGAGATGGAATATTTTCAACCTTGTGCTGTCTTCTTCTCATTCCTTCAGCTCTGCTCTTAGTTCCCCTTTCTCTCTACTTGAAGATTCTTTGTTTATTTCAGAGGTATGGGAAAGTAAGAATTTCAGAGTAAAAGGCAATGTTTCTGTGGTGGATGCTTTTATAGTACTATGCATGCCATGGAATCTGTGAGACACAACAGACTTTTAAATGTCAGCTCTTCTTCCTGAGGAGTGTGTGTGTGTGTGTGTGTGTGTGTGTGTGTGTGTGTGTGAGTGTGTCTGTCTATCTGTTATTCTTGGGGATAAGAATAGTCTGCATTACCTTAAGTTGAGAAATATCTCCTTCTCTAAACATTTTGACCTCTGACTCATCTCAGTACTTTTATTTTAGTGGTCTACTCTATACAGATTACTAAAGTTGAAAACTCCACATTCTTCTGGGGAAGTTCTTGGGGAAGGCTTTCTGCAGCCTCAGGTGTGGCACAGGGCCTACCTATAGCCCATAGTAACCACCTGCTGGCCTCTGTGCTTCATGGGTAGAAGGTGAATTACTCTGTGTCCCTCTACCCTCCCAGCTTTCAGAAGTGTTCTAGATTCACTCCTGCGTTTAGGCTTTTCCAGATGTTTTTAGTCTTCACCAATTTCTAAAATCTGTTACGTAATTCAAACACATGTCATTAGAGAACAAAGAAATCAATGCCACTTAAGGATGTCAGAATCTTTGAAGAGGGTAGATATAAAAATTATAGATCATGGACAGAACAGTACAGAATAGAAAGGATCTCTGTGAGATCAGAGATCCCAGACTGGGTTTAAGAATGAACTGTATTATCAGATAGACTTATATTTGAATTTTAGGTCTAAGATACATAACCTGGTTGAGTTTGAACAGGCACTTCAATGTTTATATCCTTGATCTGTATTCTGGAAAAGGGGACCAGTACTTTGCATTTCTTAAAGTTATTATGAACATTAAATTGTTTGAAGAATGCAAGGATTCAATACTTACAGTAGATACTCAATAAATTATGACTATATAATATGATAGAGTGTATGAGTTTGTGGAGTTAGAAATCTTAATTTATAGAAGGATATGAAAATAATGAAAAGTAAATATTGTCCAAAAAGGAGAAACTACATTTGATTAGTAATGGCCAGTTCATTCTTACAGCCTAGATGTTCCCCTAATATTTTGTACATTAGTTTTGGTAATCTGACAGTTGCTGTTCTTCCTCAAAAGACCATGAGCTCTTTTAGTCATACACTGCATATTGCTCATCTTTTTATTAGGCCCTGGTATTGTTTAAAAGGAATTTCTCAAATGAATACATTAATACATAAAGGTTTTATGAAAAAGTTGTCCTCAGAAGTTAAAAACTGGCACAATTACTAACAACAGGTATTGAACAAGAAAATTAAATAATGAAAGTAGTGAATTGACAAAGTGGCCAAATGTTTAAATGCAGAGCAAATTCAGTGAGGTAAAGATGAGTACTTATAATAGTATTTCTCTTGATTAAACCCATAGTGATTGTAATCCAGACAAGCTGTGGATGTAAAAATGGAGGCAGTTTCTCAAAAGATAAAGAAGAGGAGGAAAGACATGATAGAATGTTAGAGGAAATATAGGAAATAGAGGAAAAATAATACCAGGAAATTTTGCCCTTCAGGATTTTGATAAAAAGCAGTGACAGTATTATTAACCTACATGGAGGAATTGAGATGTATATTGACAGAAATAAAAATACTGATTAAATTTTAAGACAAGTTTAAGACATTTAAGTACAAATTTTTCTTTCCACATTTGGAATTATAGAAGCAGACGATTAATTATATTAAAATATCAATTTGTCAAGTTAAAGCTAACTGTCATATGAGAGTTATCATATGATGCCAAATAAATTGGAGGAAATTATATATGTTTTAAAAAGCAAGGAAATCAACATGGAGCTCTGAATTCTGATCAGACTCAGAGACTAGAAATATTACTATATACTGAGCATGTCATATTGCCAAATAAAGAGAGGAATAGGGTTTAGAAAGAATAAGGAGATTGCCTAATTTCACCTAGCTTGTAAATATTTCCTAAAGAAAGATCAAGGAAAAATCTTTATTTCAAAATTTACTTGTCCCTACTAATTACACAAAGATAACACAAATGGACTAGTCTGAAGGAAGGAAGGTAAATCCAGGTTTTAACATAAATGAGTATCTTAAGACTACATTACTAAATGTAAAGGTCAAAATGAGGAAAAATGTTGAGATGGAATGACCATGTTTCCCAAACTGTCCACGACTGGCCATGATTGGAAAACAATATCACAGTGCTTTCTGGTCATCATTCAATAACATTTTGGTGTCCATATCCTTTCTAATGATTAAAGTTCTTAGGTTTTATAAACAGTTTTCCCCAACAGTGCCTCTAGCAAATTTGTCTTGAAAGATTTCCTTAGCCCTGCACATTCAAGGTCTCATGTAACTGACAAGATAATGACAGGGGCAATTTTAAACTATTAAAAAACTTTGCAGTATTTAATCTTTCCTAGGGCTGATTTCAGCAAAAGAGGGGGAAATGTTCATTATGTCAGATAAAATGTAAAACACAAAATATGATGCCGGTTCTGAGACTTTCCCATCCAAATGTTCTCCTACTAAATGACAGGAATGTGTCAAAAATATAGTCAAGGGAAAGGAAGTAAATGTTGGTTGATCTCAAACTAAGAAAGTAGTTACTGTTAACAAGCACTGCAATATCATAAATCCTCATGTATAGCAGTACATGATTTTATATTAGCCAGAAAAGATGACAGGAAAAGGGGTAATACTGCTGCAATAAAAATGATCTTTTCTCATATGAGGCAGGTTTTATTCTTTGATTTTCAATTTGATTCAATGCTCAACCTAATGAAAATGCTACAGCAAATAAAATGCATTTCCATTGCACAATCATTTGCAATTGTGTCTGGACTAGCTATGAATAACTTCAGCTATTCATAAATGAAGTTATTAAGTTGCTCAATATTAAACTGCTTGTTATATTGCTATCAACAGAAAATAAAAGGTTAATTTAGAACAGCATTAAGAAAAAAAACCAGCAAGGGAAAATGCAAGGTTTAGTCAAAATAAGACTATTGGGTACAAATGGCAAGGAGCAAAATACACTAATTGAAAACCAGGCAGGACATTTTTCCATTTCCTTCTATTTTAGTGCATTGATTAAAAAAAATAGTTAATTAGCACACATCACCAGATCTTCTCCACATTGGGAGTTTAACCTTGTAATTTTGTTATTTTTTTCTGAGGAGCGAGGTGTTTAATGAAAGCAGCATTAAGTTATAATGCATAACGATATGTATTGTCAATTACTGACAGACTATTTAAAACATTCATGTGTAAATGTTGCATGTTTCTAGCATTTATCTACCACTTCTTGTTTACTAAGAACTTTATTCATGTTCAAATGTCTATTTTTCAAACTCATGCTGATAAATTTTTGCTCAAAGTCTAGTAGAATACACAGTGATTATTTTGTTAACACTGTTATATCATTTATGTTATCTAACTACAATTACTTTCAATTATATGGGAAAGTTACCCTTAATTATATAGGAAAATGCTAGAAGTCTAAAGCACCCACTAAAATCCCTGATTCAGCAACTATTTGTTGATGGGGGTTTAACTCAGTGATAGTGCACTTGTGAGGACCTGGGCTCAATGCTCAACTCTGCGAAAACAAACAAAAAATCCAAATTATGTATCAATTGTACTATGTTAAGCATAAATGTAGATAAGACTCTCTTAATTTCCAAGGTTTTCATAACCTACTTTGGGAACCTCATTTCTAATCAAGTATGTTCACTAAAACAAGGCAGTGGGAACTCAGATATATAGACCCACGATGATAGAGGATTTTTTAGGTGTATCCTCTGGCATGCACAACCATGTTCAAAATGTCCTCAACTCTTTATTACCCAAGGAAGGAATAACTGCATGTTTACAAGTCAAAATATTAAAAGGCAATATAAATAAAATGTATATTCTGCACCAGGCACTAAGTGTGCTTAAAAGTATTTACCCATTTTGCCCCACACTCTATAATTCCATAATTAAAATTACTTCCCATTTTCAGAGGGAAATACTGAGTTTTACAGGGTCTAAATAATTTGCCAAGCATTATGTAACTGGTTGAGTTGGAGTTGGGATTCACATTCCCAGAGACAGACCGCGAACTCCTCACTTTCGCCTAGTAAAATGCCCTTTCTGCTTATCACATTAGGGAATTGGGATGCTTCAGTCACTACTTACACCAGCCTTGTTTTAGTTGAACTGCCTCCTACCACCCTAATTTTACTAAAGGGGGTCAAGCAGAGCCAGCACTTTCCCATTAGGTGAAAAGAACCACTTCCCACACATTTCTGTCTGTCCGTAGGGATCCCTCCCACACCCTTTGACTCATGAGGCACCTGAGCCAAGGACAACAAAATAAATAAAATAATGATCCAAGCGGAAACATTTAAGCTTTGCCCAGCTTTTGTATATAGTCAGAAGGGCAGCTGTTTCTGTAATGGCCACATTCTCTGGGGAGACCTTGAATGTGACGGCCCATATGATTACAATTGCATATTTCAGTTTGGCAGAGAGAAAACATATTCTGACCAGGGAAAGTGAAAAGAGAGTCATGCATCCAGAGTATTGGAGAATTAAAATATTTCAGCATCAGAAGTGTTCTGAAAGGTCACTATCCTCCATGTCAATAGTGTCTGACCCAGTGCAATAAAATCATTAAGTATGTTATCTCACCGTCAAGAAGGGGAAGCCTTTGTTAAGTGAGTTGGTCAGAATATTCTATTAGTTATTTTAACTGTAATGTTTGGTTATCCTTTGTGCTCTAGTTTTTAATGTGTTGCAAAAGGTGAGAGTGAAGTTGCACTGTTTTGTATAGAATGGTATACATAGTCTGATATTAGTATTGACTTAGACATTAATAGTTTGTGTTGGGCCTGGCTTTGTTTTTCTTGAAATATTGATACATTCTTTCTTAAGAGTAAGTCCAGTCTAGGTACCTCACTCACCAATCTCAATGAAATTGGCAGCATTATTTTGAGATCCACAGCAGTATATGAAGTTCCTTTATTGTTGCATTATATTGTTGATGTTCACAAATCCCAAGCAAACAAAGTTGAGCTTTCCAACCTTGCCAAATTTCATTCCCTTGTCAGTCATTAATCCCTTGCCAGCTTCATTCAGTCTTTCACATGGGGCTTCTGCATGGGTTTCCTTAGTCTTTATGAGTTTTTCCATCATAAATTTGAGTGTTGCCACATGGCATTTAATGACAACACAACAAAATGATTTCTCCTAAAAGATGAGCTTTAGTCTTTTGATGCCTGGTACATTTTTTAATGATGGAGATTTGTCTCAGGTGGGCTCATCACATCACATCATTTACAATAAACCCACCCTAAATTTACAATAATCATTCCTTCACTTATACCCTATTTGCCACATTTGAGCATTTGCAAGATGAACAAGACCAAATTGTTCAACAGTTTCCCTTCACACAGATTTAATGGTCAACCATTTTGAGGTCCTCTGCAATGGAAGACTTTTCCTGAAGATGCACCCCTACATTCTGTTCCCCTAGTCATTAATCATTTTGACTTCAGCATGCTTTTTGGTTGCCATTTTTCCAGATTGATAGCAAGCAGTTTCTTATTCTGCTTCTTTGCTCTTAAGAGTTTGTTTTTGAAACCCTCCTGGACATACAAGGATGACTCGACTCAGTGTCAGACAGAGGTTCAATCCCCATAGAAATTATGACAGGGATAACTCTTTCATTTACAAATACATTTCCAACATTTTGGAATAATCTTTTTGTCTTAAGGAAAATTCTTAATCTTATCATCTAAGGGGATGTAATAGATGGCTTTTAAGTGATATTATCCAGAACATAATCTATTTAGGAATAAGAGTAGCATTAGGAAAGTGGTAGAAGAGGCTTTGCCTGGACTCTTAATAGTACATCCATCTCTCTACACTTAAAGAAATGAACTGTCTTTATGTAGTGTAATGGCTTTTAGAGGCACTCTAATAAAACAACAGTTCCTTTCAGTTATTTGATGTATTAAATGTATTTTTGCTCCAGTAGTTTCCTTTTAAGTGTTACCTTTATCCTGAATTGTTTTTATATTTGCATATATAACTTTATAGCTATCGACAGAGTATATATTGTATGATTAAAGAAAAAAAGTATTTTAAATCGAGGAATTTCAAATTTATTTCCAAGTAAGCTTTTAATATTTTTAAATATTTTTCTAATTCAAACCCTCTGTTTAAATTGTTACAATTTATTTTATTACTGTCTGTTTATACATTATTTACTCAGACACTTATTCATATAGTTGGTTTTAATAGTTAATATTTAATGATAAACTCCAGTCCTGAGTGTCCCTGTGACTGATGAGGGACCCAAGAACAGAGGACTGCCCAGAGTCCTATCATTCAGAACCCAGCCCTGCACACTGGCACTTCCTGATCCCCTTTCTCACTGGGCTGGAGTGGCTTCTCATGATTCAGGGCTCCAGGTCTCTAGCTTCTCAGATCTGGATACTCGCAGCACTGCATGAAGCTGTCATTCCAAGTATGTTGCCATGCAGATAAGTAGTGATGGTGGCTAGTCTAAGGAAAGACCACCACTAAGAATCATCACAGTTCTTCACTCTGCCTCAAGACATGGAAATGCTGCAGATGGTCATGCACCCAACAGATCTTTCCTGGGCACTCCTGCTATAGGCCTAGTGTGCCTGAGATTGGAGAAGCCAGGCCATCCCAGCGGGGTATCTCATCCACTTGGAGGTGTCCTGATCAGGAGATCACCTGCTCTAGAGGACTTTCAAAGGCTGTTCAGCACCTGAGTCCAGCAACTCCCCACCTGCCCCTGCTTTGTACCAGCCTGAGAGACTCCCCACCCAAATCTATGGCCTGTTTTGGACTTTGCCCATGGTATTCCTTTGGTCTGAGACTCCCTTCCCTACCTGTGACTCTGCCATCCCCTCCTCCTTTTCCCGGTGACTCTTAGATCCTCTCCACTTGAATTCATATAACCATGATAATGATCTTCTCTCTCACCTTGGGCTATAAGTGGAGACTCTTCAGTGTGTCTTATGTGAAGTTTATAAGGCAGAAATGAGGACTCTGGTGTCCTCTCTGGATCACTTTGTCCCAGGTAAGGGATCAGATGGCAGATAAAATGGGTATGTGGAGAAGTTGGAGTCCCAGGACCAGGAAGAACTCCAGGACACTGAAAAAGGATGAAAGTGCCCCTGGAATAGTCCCCCAGTGCTGAGTGCATGAGGTAGTGGAAAGACTATCTCCAAGAGAACCTATGACCCCTTCCTTGACTTCCACCAACTAAAACACTATCATGACCCCTATTTTCTTCATTGTAACTCAGAAACAGAGCTAAGCCATCTCTTGTGGTGCTCAGAATCACATTGCCCTCATTTTTTACCTCTGCTCTTGGCTAATGTAGCTCCCTAATTCTTCCTAGGGGGTGAGGTATCACTGTCTACTGGCCCAGGATCTCCAGATAAGGATGCAACCCTGCCTGAACTGGGGAGCACGAAGCACTGAGGTGTGGGCATTTCCAGACAGAACTGGGCCCTTGGTCATGTTCCAGTAGTCCTTTAAAGTAGGTACTATTAGAGCCTTACTTGACAGATGGAAAAATAATGGAATCAGAAGTTACATAGCTTGTATGTAGTTATGTATATGAGAATACTTTGTCCCAGAGATCTTATAGATGAGAGAGTCAGGTATCACACCCAGTTGTCAAATCAGAGCTCACTGTATTAGCTTCTGCTTCATCTTGTCTTAGTTAAATTTTGGAGAATTTGAATAACTCACTAAGGTCCACCTAAGTAATGTTGGATTATAGCTATAATTTCAATCCCAAGTCTTCTGACTTCATTTCTGGCACAATATTTAATTAATGCCAGTAAAACTATTCATAATAAAGTGTTTATTATGAATGCCATCAGAAACGATGGGACCCCTGGCATGGTCAGAGCATCAGCATTTTTAAATATTTCTGTCCAGAATGATCTTAAAATACCTTTGCTAGCACTTCTCCCACTACCAATACCAGTAGATACCCTCCATGGAGAGATTCATTGGGAAATGTTTTCTTAAAATAGAAACTTTGCAAAAACAGAAACAAGTCTCAGTGGGAAAGAAGGGAAACTTTTTTAGTTTTCTCTTTAGGTGATGTATTCCAGTTTTATCCTTTTTGGCTAGTAGATAACATGGGCACTTGAGGTAGATTGGCAGATAAACTAGGTATGAGCTCTAGTGAAAAACCAAAGGTGATTGTGCAAAATAATAGAGCTATTTCTTATTTATTTTAAAAGCAAAATGTGACTCTTCAGCAATAAGCAAAATCCAGCACCTGTGTTCTATTTAAACACAGTACAATATACTTAAACTTGTAGTCTGTGTTAGGCATTAAGGTGAGCACAGAGTGGGAAAATGAGAAAAATGGAACATAGATTTTTCTATTTTTTCATTAGTAGGATTTCAAGAGGGGAAACACTGTCAGTTTGGACTTAGGCCTCGCTATTCTAGTAGAGGACATGATGAAACTGAATACTTACTTGTGGACCTTTTGTCTACTGGCTGCAGTAACTGAGTAACTGGTCTTTATCTCTCTTCATCTCTTTTGCTAATTCCTTCACTTTTCCCCAACCTCCTGTTGTAAAATGTATTTCTTTAACAATTAACTCTATGTCTCCACCTCATAATTTTGTCTCTAATATAGAACTTTCCTCTGTACTCCCCTTCTTATCCCCTAATATAGTCAAATTTACATTCCTGATCTTACCCTATTCTCAAATTTTTACCGCTCACAGTCCTCCCTGTTTATATGATACAGCTCATTTTTCCCATTTGCTCAGTTATAAAAAATTCAGGCCCTTTATCTTCTTAAATACTCGACCTACATTGGCACCTAATTTTTCTATTATACTTATGATACCTCAACATATAAATTGCATGTCTATCACTGTCCTAAGCAAGATACAAAAGTTATTTAATTTAATTCATACCATAATTTTACTAGGTTAGAACTATCATAATTCTCACCTTAAAAAAAAAGATCATTAAGATCTAAAAAAGTAAGCATCTTACCAAATTTACATTGCTAATAAGTGGATGAGTTAGAATTTAAACTGTCTGATTTGAGATCCAGTTCTCTTACATACTACATTGTACTGCTGCTAGGAGGCCACGTGAAGCTTATTACACTATAATGAGTTCTATGCATAGTTACCATGGAGATATTCTGGAAAAGCATCTAAAGAAGGAAGTTATCAGCTTTAAGTTTAAGACTTGGCCAGGATGCTTTCCAAAGAATGAGGAATTCAGTTGGGAAGGATGCATTGACATTAGGGTTAAATAAATTAACAAGGTGTCATGGTGGACAGAACCTGACACAATAAAGACAGAAATAAACCTGGCATGGAGGGAGAATTGCATTAAGTTACAATAATCCTTGAGCATAAAATATCAAGTCATAGGAGACGTATATGCTGTCCTTTGTAGGCAATATGAAAACACAGAGGATTATGAGACAGTCATTACTGTAAGGTGAGTTTCCCTGAGAAAGGAAATTTACAGAGAAAGGTATTCATGTGAAAGAGTATGAGGTTAAACAGTCAGTGAAGGAAGAAAAGAGAAGGATGAAGGGTGGAGTGTCAAGTCACATGGAGGGTGAATTTGATCCAATCTCACAAGGGGGTTCAGAACAATGAAAATTGCACCCCATACCTTTCGATATCTGAGGCAAGGGAGTTGAGGTATTTATACCCCTGTCAGTCAGCAACTAAAGAGTAGAAACTGGGAAAGCTGAGCATAAAAATAGTAAGAGGAATTTGAGACATAACAGCGGAGCTCTTACTGTTTCCACAGAGCCATAGGCTCCACAGGGGTCTAATTGATCTCCAACTCCATTACATTTATGGACAGAACAAGGCAGTGTTTCAGAAGCTTCCTATCTTATAGTTGTTTAGTGATTACCCTTATAATTTGATTGATCCTCAGAATTTTTGGATGTATGAAAACAACCATCATTTCAACTGGACTTTCAAGTTTGTTCAAAATTTAAAGTTTTGAACTTCTATTTATTTCAACAAATATCTATTAAAATACATTATGTGGATGATGGACATCATGGTGTTAGTGTAATTAAAACTGAGGATTTCACAACTGCATATGAGAGGTAGTAGGAAATGAATACGAATTAACCAAAGCAAATTGTCTACAGTGGAGGAAAGAGTGTTCTAATGACTGCACTAGCTAGGTACTCTGTTCCTCCCTTTTTCAAGAAGACTAAATTTCAGTCTTTGGGAACTATCCCTAAAGTTGCAAAGTTGACTTGTTGCCAGGCCTTCCTGATTTGCAGCTCATGTCCCTGCTGTTACAGTCTAATCACCTACCTCATTATTGAAAATCCAGATCCACAGGTCACATCTCATGGGTCCAATAAAAGGTTTTATCCACCCTTTATTCTTACCATGAGCTAATCCAAAAGGAGAAAGAAAGAAGACTCATGCATAACTGGCTTCAAGTAAAAGATGCAAGTGAAGTTCATGTATTTACCTCCTAAAATGTTCTGTGCAGGTTGTAGTAAACAAAAGTGTATTACTAAAATGCATGAACTGTGTGCACATTAACATGTTAGTCTAATACTTAAGTGGGGAAAAATGCCTATGTAATTTGCCTTCTTATAGCCATAACTTTTTCAAAGTCAAACCTAAATAAGTCATTGCAGACTAATGTGCAATGAACTGAGTGATAAATAAGCTTAAGTAATACATTAATGAAAATCAGCTAAGGTCCTTAAGATAGAGATTTGTTTTCATTCCCTATGAATCAGAAGAACTATTTGATAATCCTCATTGTGAAATGAGTAGTATTTTGGAAACATTTAGTACTTTATATGTGATTACTAATCAGCAAAATATAGTAAAATCTGACCTGTCAACTCTAAGGATTATTGTGAAGATCAGAAGGTACAGGGATGTGAAAAACATAATATTGTAGTGTACATTAAGACGATGAAGATAAATAAATTTGTGACTTTTTCCTTAGTCTTCCCATACCATTTAGAAATTTCTATTGCAGATCCTCTAACCATATAGTTGCATGTTTGCACAATATGCCTGTATTGGTATGTACATGTAAATGTACATATGTTTATGTGACTACATGCTTTCTTCTATTATTCATAGTGGTAGGCAGAATAAATACACGTCCTAACCCAAAGATTTTCTGTGACCTCATTTCCAAAACCTATAAATGTTGTAAGAAGGCAAGCAGGTATTAAGGTTAGAAATGGAATTAAAGTTGCTGGTCAGCATATTTTTATATTTTGAGATAGGGATGATGTGCTGATTATCTGAGTGATTTAAATATAATCACAAACATTCATTAAACGTGGAAAAGGGACACAGAAGAGTAAATTCACAGTAACACAATATGTGAAAATTCAACGGGCCATTGCAGGTTTGTCTCTTAGAGATCCAGAGGGAACACAACCCTGCCAACACCTTGATCTTACCCCAGTAAGACCCATTTTAAATGTCTGAGCTCCAAAGCTTCCAAATGATAAACATGCATTTTTTATACAGAATTTGTGTTATTCTGTATAACATCAATAGAATAGACAAAAATTGTCCTGTTTTAGTGCATGCAAGTATATAATTGGAGAAAGTAAAATTTTGACAATGTATTAGTATATAAAGAAATACAAAATACTTGATAATCATTCCACTAAACTAAAGAAATAAAAACAAAGGCATTTAACATCTTCAAAGGGATTGGAAACACTGCACTAAAGCTTGAATAAGTGAGTCATGTGGGTAAATTCTGTCAAGCTCTTAATATAAGTTTTTGTATATTTTGTTATTATTCTTTTGGGGGGGAAGGAAAGCTTGTCTGGGAAACAATTCATATCTTTTTGTGGGTGGTATACACCTTCTTTACGTTTCCCTTCAGGCTCAAGACAATTTATAAAATTACAGCTGTGAGAAAAATACAAATATACATTTATTCTTAGTGACCATATTAGATGCAATCCCAGTTACTGGTGAGAAAAGAAAACTCTGCATATTGTAACACAAGAGAAATAGTCAATGTTCAAAAAACCAAGTCTATTCTTTTTTGGCTGTTTCCAAGCCAATAAAATATCCAACTGTGATGAGTTTTGATGTTGTTAACAGAATGCTCAAAAAGAATTAGCACTTCCAAGCACAATGATTTTGTCATAAATGAGGGAGTGGGAAGGGGAGGGGGAAAAGGAAGGAGAAGATGAGAAAGACTGAAAGAGACAATGGGTTCTGGCACTGTCTGTCAGAATACTAATAGTTGCTTCTATGGCAGCAGCAGGTTTAAGTCAAGGGAATCAGGCATTTATATGATTCACTGTTGCATCAGCTCTTGTCATTTGCATTTTACTTTTGCTCATTATCTTTATTAGGTAAAAGCACTGAAAATCATGTTGTTTATGCAAAGCAATTATTGAGGGAAAAATACAAAATCTACACATAATATTTTAGAGACCAATAAATGACAAAGACAAAAAGATGCAGTATAACACTATTTCACTTTGGCATATTTTGAAATTAAAATTTTAGAAATAATACAATCTGAATATGAGAATTGACACATAGAATTGGGACTGCTTTAATAACTGACTTCCTTTTCATTAACATAATATGAATTGTGCTTTTAAAATGATCAATTTTTTATGTCACTCTATCTCACCTTTCCTCCATATTCATTATTCTTTCATAAGACAACCTTTATGTTATAGGTGGGATAAGCCAGTAAATACTTCTTGGTGGGCATGTTTCTGGACCTATCTGAACTGTCCATCTCTAGGTTTGTCATAATTTCAAAGCTAGGCTTCCTAAAAAAAAAAAAAAAAGAGCCTATTTTAAAATTACTGCCTCTGTAAAATTGTAATGCTGTGAAAGATCAGTAAGTGTTAAGTAAAGAGAGGTAGAAGAAAGGAAAAGATGGCTAGACAAATGTACAGAGATTAAATACAAAAGTAAAAATGGAGTGGTCAAGAGACAGTTAAGTAGATGGATGATACAGCATGTTATTCTAAGATTAGCAATATAATCAAATAAATTAGGGGGAAAATAACATCCTTCACCTATCTACAACTCCCTTACCTATAAAGTGATCCAGTGTTGTTTTTTTCCATAATTAGTCTTTATGCATTTTATGATGGGCTGACAAATCTGGCTCCATGAGAATGTTATAGGCCAGACTCTAAGGGAAATGACTAAACAGACTCCATTTTGCTCTAAGACTTCATGTTATGTAGGAAATAAGCTTCTCCCATGGGAACACCCCACCTCTGTGCCCATCACCAGTTACTTGGTGTGACATGTTCAATAATATACAATGGCAACTCCTATGTACTAAAGAATTGCTCTCTTTTGATTCCTATTGCTCCTAAACAATATACCATGTGAATGGTGATTGTGTGGATGTTAGCAACCATTCTTTAGTTTGTACTTAGGTAAGGGTCATTTTGACCCACTTCCCCCTCTGTTGATGATCTCATGATGTTAGCTTGTAATTTTGAATCATAGCAACAGACACTTATGATTAATGTGATTTTTGGTATAAGAACCCCTACAACGTTGTGATCTGGGCTGTTCTCCCAATAGCCATTTTTTGGGGCATTGTGTGAGACAGTCAGCCGGCCGGCTTAATAAAGACTCTCAAATTTGGACTTCTCAGTGGTGATTGGTCTGTTTTAAGTTGCGCCCCATAACAATTTGAAAATATATTCTCAATTATCTCATTTAATCTACATATCAGTTTAAGTGGCATTCCCTTTTTACTTCTATTTCAACATTTGTTCCATACAAGCTACTCCTGCACTTTTTCCTTCACAGATTCTAAAATCATAAATGCATGCCAATACTTTCAATGACTAGAACTGGTCTGAATTGTAAGCATTTTATCAATATGGAATATGGGTAATATATATATATAGCACATACTGTATCCCATATATATATATCCCTATATATATATGTGTGTATATATATGTACATACATTTTATATATATGTATATATATGTGTGTGTATTTATATATATATCATAATATAACTTGAAATACAAAGAATATTATCTCTTTGGCCATTGGGCCTGATCCCCAAAAGGCTAGTAAATCATATTACCAAACTATGCCAGACTATGCACTCTTTTATGGAGGGTAACCAAAGAAACCTATGTATGTTTCATTTTTGTCTCTGTAGTCGATATGAACTTATTTATACTAGAGAACCAGGTGTCTTTCCAGACTTTCAAACACAAAGAAATGTGCATTTCTAAAATTAAAAATATAAGTGTTATGTTATATAGGTTGAGCATTCTTAATGCAAAGCTCTAAAATCCAAAATGTATTTAGATCATTTTGGATTTCATATTTTTAGATTAGGAATGCTCAACTAGTAAAGTCTGAAAATATTCCAAAATCTGAAACACTTTGGTCCCAGCATTTCTGATAAAGAATACTCAGCTTAAGTATCCTTAAGCAAACTGAGCTTATGCATCCTTAAATATCCATAACAATCCAGTCTGGGAGGCCTTTCTGCAGTAGGTACCCAGGAGAGATAATGAGGCGAGCTAATTTATTATGATATATTTTCTAGCCACTTCTATATGCATTCAAAACAAAAGCCAAAATGAAGTGATTAATGGGTAAAACAGTTACTTAGTTGTATGAACAAATGTGCTACACACATTTGCCAACATTTTTTCTTATATTATAAGACACAATGAGAGTCTGTTCTTCCAAGATATTCTGACAACATTTTACTGTAGATGTTCTGACCCCTAAGGCAATGAAAAATAAGGCCAAGAAAGTGACACTTTTATTTTTATTCAAAAATAACAATATGATGTTACTTTCATGTAATTATTTATGTATATATATAGAAGCAAATAAATACACACATGTGAATATATGTGTATGCAAAGATATGCATACACATATATATGTACAGATGTATTAAACACACATATAAAATACATATATTTTATACACACAAGAGAAAGATGAATAGCAGACAAAATCTTCAAATGTGTAATGACTATATCCATTCACTGTAAGAGTAGTAGCAATTAGCTTCTCAGGAGCATAATATAGATGCTTAAAAGATGTAATTGCCCAATTACTGTGATATTCTACTATGACTTTTTTATACTTTTACTTCACATTTTGGTGAAGCTAAATAGCATTTCTTTCACAAAAACATAATTTCATCTCCTAAAAACAACCAGTGTGTTATCTCAAGACTAAATTGTGAATCCTTAAATTTGTAAAAATACACTCAAACAATCAATCATTTAGTTCTCCAAAATAGGAAAAATAACTTTTTGGCCTAAAGGGAAAAGATTCAACAGAGTAAATTATTCCATTGCAGTAAATTTGTGCTTTATGCATCCTCTGTTCTCTCAGACTGCAACATCTCTTGAACTCCAATATATATGCAGTTTTCTACCTAGTCAGTGGATTTTTTCCAATCATAGCCCTGAGTAAAGTTCTTCAGTCTACCACACAGTATTCTTTTCCTTTCCACTGAACAAGGGGTTCAGTAATATTCCTTAAATTTTAGTTTAGAGTTCACCAAAGTAACATGATTTTGTTTCAGCATTGTTTTCTGACTGAACTAAACTGAATTCATATTATTGTTTAATGAGGATTGACTGTATGAAAAATCCATGTGATGAATTTTTTCATTTCTTCCTGCTAGGAAATTTGCCAACTGGCTATTATTTCTATAATAAAGGACATTGATATAGTAGCTAACTGCGTAAGTGTTCATGTTTCATGAATCACAAATTTAGGATTAAAAACTAAATCAGTGAATCAGTGTTTTTTTGTTTGTTTGTTTGTTTGCATGTTTAAATCAAGCTTGAAATGTGCACCTGGGGTATCCCTCCCACTTTCAGCAATTTTGAAGTACCTTCTTCAAAGGATTCTCTCTTTGGGACCTGAAACGTACCAGAGGCAGTAGTGTTATATCTGGACTCTAGTACTATTTGTTTCTTTTAGGGTGTTTTCAAATGCCCTCCTCCAACTCATATCAACATGGGTTGACCAGATACCCAAAGAGCCCTGAGCTGCCAACCAATGAATTAGTTTCCAGATTATGGCCTGAAAAGCAGATATCTCTCATTATTTATTTCATAGGATGATTTGAAAATGGACCATTGGAATAGTGTTAACACTCAGATTCAGGGTTACATTCAGTGATTTTAGATATGGAGCCAGAACAGTTCTCTGATTTAGTCTTTCAGTCAATTTGGACTTACAGTTCTTGCCTCTTCCCTTTCTATGTTCTTATATGCCAGTCTACAGTGATTATAACGCAATGGGCTACGGCAATATTGTTTTTATTGTGGGTCCCCACTACTGGCATGCAGAACAGTCAATTTACTAATTTTTCAGGTTCTCTGCCATATGTCATGTAGTCCTCTAAAAGAGGTCCTACCTATCACTTCTTAGGGCTTATAAGATTTTTTCTTCTCACTACCTATAGACACTTATGATTAATGTTTTTTTCTTTTCTCTGATCTATGGTGAAATATCTTACTCACTAGGTTGGACTTCAGCATACCAGGAGAGGGAAGGATATTTCCTGCAGAAGTAGCAGTGGTGTGTGAAAAGACAGAGATGTGGTCAGTATTGAAAGAGATCACGTTCTAGAATGAAACATTGGTTGTCTAAAGAATTGAAGGATGCATTGTTCTGTGCTTTTAAGAAATTCCAAATGGTTAACTGAGCATTACAGAAAATAAACCTTTGTTCACACTTTGCTTCATAATGCAGGCAAGATTTGCAATCACAGTCTTTACCGCTAAAGTCAAGTGACAACATTTGAGAGTGTCACTGCTAGCCAGGAGTTTTGGTGGTTTAATGTATCACGCTGCATCATGACATAAGTAATGATATATAACCAACACAAAATCACTTACACAGGTAAGATTTTTTTGTTTCAATACAAACTAGTTTCCAAGAGCCATGTGTTTGAGACTAATAATAGTGCTGCAATCATTACTCTAATGAGAGATGAAATTAGCCAGGAATTGGGAAATCAACACATGAATTTGTGATTAACAATAGTGCTGACATCTTTTCTTATAATGAGAGATATGAAATTAGCTAGGAAGTGTGAATACAACTACAACTAACTGGAAGAATGGATGTCTGAGCCCAGGATCAGGAAGAATTAGTATTGGAGCACATTAACTGATAAGACTAAAACAAATATCTTTTCTTTACCTATTGTTCTAAATCTTATTTGATAAATCACTGTCCCTCACAGACATCCATAAACTTTAATATTTTTATTGAAGTTGCTTCTATAGATTGAGGCCCCACAAAAAATAATTTGCCCAAGATATTTCATGCCTTATTGGAGGCCTTGTCCCAGGATATTTATTAATTCTATAGCCTTCTCTGATTTCTGACTCACATATTTGCTCCTCCATTGTTGCTACCTCTAACTTGTAGTTACTTAGCTTTCTGTACACCAATCAGTATCACTTAAATGCAAACTAGTTGCAAAGTCCATTTATGTTATACTGTATAGGTGGCAAAACAGACATCCTTTTTATCATTAATATTTGAAGATGACTTAATAAATAATCTTAAATAAGCTTCCCTTTAAGATTCCTGCCTCCCCTCCTTAGGGCTCTGTTTTATGCCTGTTAACTAGGTCAAAAAAAAAAAAAAAAAAAAAAAACCTAAGCAGCACATATATTTTTTTGTACTTGCCTGGGAAATATTATTGTAATATGAAAGTTTCAAGATGTAAAGTCACACTATTCTCTACCTGAGTTCTGAATCAATGAAGATGTAAAATAAGACAGATGGAAATAAACATTTCACCTGCATTACTGGTGACTCCTAAATAAAAGGTTACTAATTATAACCTTAGAATTAGGAAAAAGTATTCATCCAGTCTCTGGATGGTAAATAACTGCAGACACTCTTCCAACATGGCAAAATGCCTTGTAAACCACGTCATGGCATGTCTGTTTCCTGGAGGCAAACTGTCTCCAAAGCATAAGGCTGAGCTGCACATACTTAGTGCCCTAACCCAACCCATCCCTCAGGAATCTCATGCTTTCCTTTGAGGAAGAACAGTGGGGGTCAGGAGGGGTGAGGAGTATTGCTATGTGATGTAATACTGAGGGATTTCATAATGTCTATTCACAGAATATCAAAATATTTTGATAGAAGCCCTAATAACTAAACTACGATGTAGTCGAGAGTGATAAAAGCATACACAGCTTTATTTTACCACAGCAAAAGGATAAAGTAACTCAATACTTATTTGAGGTTTCCCTTTAGGGTAGCATTCATCTGGAATAGAGTGATAGCTCCACCCTATACATTAATGAAGTTGTGAAATGAGAGAATATATGCTGAAAAACTTTCTAAAACTAGTGTAAGAAGAATTTTACTGTGATAAAAGAAACCCTCAATCAGAAAGTTTTGAGGGAAAAGAAAAGTGAAACATTACTTTAAATTTCACATTCAAAATAAAGATGTGACCATAAAGTAAGCAGTAATGTGTCAGGAAAGAAAAAAGAAATGTCATTGTGATGGGGAAAAGAAGAAAGAGAACAAAGCTTAAATTATAGGTATCAGCTGTCATTCAAAAAGTCCTACTATTCACTGATTTATCTAGCATAATCCTATAAATCTTACATCGAAGCTAATACCTTCATTTTGTAGAGCTATATGAATAACTAATCAATAGACTATAGGGAATCTTACAACAGGAAAATTGCAAATATATCAGTGGTCAGTCTTGTACAATTAAATCTCCCAGTAGTCCTAAAATATAGGTAAAATTTTGTCTTCTATGATCAAATTTGCAAAGAGGCATAAAAAGGACTTAGTCAAAATTGTACTTTTTCCTGAACCTCCATGCACTTTCTATCAAAAGCTTGCTAGTAAAAAGAATCATCAACATTGTAATTGTGGTTCAACAAAGAATAATTACCTAGAAAATACATTAAATGGCTTTGTTCCCCAGAAAATGCTTTTCTTTTAAAAGTAAACTGTTTTTTCATCACAGATTGAGAATCTTAGTGATTGTCTTTGGAAGCTTTGCAATCTTAATAGTACCATTGAAATAAATCACTATACTTCTGGGTATGATCTCTTGATTCCTTTCTAATAATCCCAAATCTCCTTCTAATGGTTGCATGACAGGATATAAGTCTACAAGAATACACAGTGCAATGCTATCATCAAATGCAACACAACATTACTGAGCATGAATTATTGGTAATGAGGTCATCCTTCATTTTTTACTTTTTCTACATAGAATTTTTAAAAGACAGTTTATCATATGTAGAAGAAACAACAGTTGAGAACTCCTACATTGGAAAAGGACATCATCAAATAAAAGTATATACTATCTGTATTATCATAAGATCACCATAATCATGAAGAGTTCATCTACATAAATTTTTTAAAAGATATTTGAAAGCACATTGTGATTATGACTCTTATTTTTCCCCTTAGAAGCGATATACAAAAAGGAAGATTAATACAGTACAGCTGTGGTATAAGTTGCTTATATTTCTTCTGCTTGATCGTTTGATATTTTTAAACATATATTGAATTTGTTCATTATGTAATTATTTTTAATTAAATATAAATTAGCACAGGTTAATGTTGTCACCACGATATTGCATGTGAAACCTCTAACTGCATTTTTAAAAATTCTCCTATCATATGTATCTAAGTGAGATTTCTTTGAGAGAACACACATGAAATAAAGTATCAGGGTTTCTAAATACAGATAATTTGAATATAAAATATAATAACAGATGTTCTTGCTTGTAAAAGAAATTTAGAAAATTCTCAGGAGTACTATCCAGTCTTTTGACTTTTTTATAGTACTAATCACAAGAAATAGTAATAATTTTAGAACACAAGTAAAATCCATTTTTAGACATTCAGTTATGCTGTTTTATAAAATTCTTTTGGTACATTGAAAATATATATTGATGATTTTTCTTAGCTCTCATTATCTTATTATTCTTAATCTTAAATAACAACTTGTATTTTATTACAAAGAGGGTGGGGATGTGGGGAGTAAAAGAAGAATGGAGGAACTTTAGATTATGTAGAAGGAAATGAGAAGGGGCATAAAAAATGGTGGAATGAGATAGACATCATTAACCTACGTACATGTATGATTACATGAATGGTATGAATCTACATCGTGCACAACAATAGAAACAAAATGATACACCCCATTTGTGTACAATGAATCAAAACACAGTCTGTAAAAACTTAAAAGCTAAATAAAAATAATTTAAAAAATTAAGTTGATTTATAAAAAGAACAGTATCACCTCTCTCTCTTTTGTGGCACAAAGTTACCTATAGAAGTTTGTTCTAACATGAAACTCGTTTGACTTATCTCCTTTCATTTCACTCATTTAAATCTCTACCCCTACTTCTGAGCAGCAGTCATAACTTTACAAAATGGCAGGGGGAAAAGGGTCATGTAATACCCCACCTCCTCTCTCATCCATTCTTATCCTTATTGGGAAAAAAAGAAAAAGGAGCGTGGATTTGTGAAAATCCTACAAGTCATCTGAATCCCTTCCAGTTTAACAGTGAAGGTAGGATCCAAAAGAATACGGGCAAACTTAAGGCATCTGGACCACCTACCTCCTACCACATGTCTCTGACTTATACCCTCCTGTTTCCAGCTTCTCCTATTCTGCCACTTTATAGCAATCTCTTTACCAAAACTCCCTGCCAAAAATGCTGTATGGTTTTGTTTTGCTTTGTTTCATTTTGTTTTTGTTTTTGTCATTAAGATACAATATAATATTAAATTGTTTATTCTCTTAGTCATTAGCATTCATGGGATCTATTTTGTTTCCTAGTAATAAACAAGTTAAAAAGGCAAAGAGGACTTTATTCAAAACTATTGTGATAAGGAAGAGAGTCTGAACTCAACTGTATTGAAACGAAAGGAGGGAGAGATTTAAATATTGAGGTAAACCAGCACCTAAAGTACTGGAAGACATTCAGGGTAAGGGATTTGTCAATGGGATTAGACCATCTGTACTTGTTAGTTGATGCCTCTGTAAATTAGACTCCTCTCCTATAGTCACAAGTAGACAAGGACATTATCCTTCTTTTTTTTTTTTTATTTTATTTTTTTTTATTGCAAACAAATGGGATACATGTTGTTTCTCTGTTTGAACATGGCGTAAAGGCATACCATTTGTGTAATCATAAATTTACATAGAGTAATGTTGTTTGATTCATTCTGTTATTTTTTTCCCTTCCCCCCACCCCTCCCACCCCTCTTTACCCTCTATACAGTACTTCCTTCCTCCATACTTGCCCCCCTCCCTAACCCTAACTCTAACCCTAACACTAACCCTTCCCTCCCCCCCATTATGTGTCATCCTCCACTTATTAGTGATATCATTCGTCCTTTGGCTTTTTGAGATTGGCTTATCTCACTTAGCATGATATTCTCCAATTTCATCCATTTGCCTGCAGATGCCATAATTTTATCATTCTTTATGGCTGAGTAATATTCCATTGTATATATATACCACAGTTTCTTTATCCACTCATCAATTGAAGGGCATCTAGGTTGGTTCCACAGTCTGGCTATTGTGAATTGAGCAGCTATGAACATTGATGTAGCTCTGTCTCTGTAGTATGCTGATTTTAAGTCCTTTGGCTATAGGCCAAGGAGTGGGATAGCTGGGTCAAATGGCGGGTCCATTCCAAGTTTTCTAAGGAATCTCCACACTGCTTTCCAGAGTGCCTGCACTAATTTGCAGCCCCACCAGCAATGTATGAGTGTACCTTTCTCCCCACAACCTCGCCAACACCTGTTGTTGCTCGTATTCTTGATAATCACCATTCTAATTGGGGTGAGATGGAATCTTAGGGTGGTTTTGATTTGCATTTCTCTTATTACTAGAGATGTTGAACATTTTTCCATATGGTTGTTGATTGCTTGTAGATCTTCTTCTGTGAAGTGTCTATTCATTTCCTTAGCCCATTTGTCGACTGGATTATTTGAATTCTTGGAGTAAAGTTTTTTGAGTTCTTTATAGATTCTGGAGATTAGTGCTCTATCTGAAGTATGATTGGCAAAGATATTCTCCCATTCTGTAGGCTCTTTCTTCGCATTGCTGATAGTTTCCTTTGCTGAGAGAAAGCTTTTTAGTTTGAATCTATCCCAGTGGTTGATTCTAGCTTTTATTCTTGTGCTATGGGAGTCCTGTTAAGGAAGTCTGGTCCTAGACCAACAAGGTGAAGATTTGTACCTACTTTTTCTTCTATAATCTGCAGGGTCTCTGGTCTGATTCCGAGGTCCTTAATCCATTTTGAGTTTAGTTTCGTGCATGGTGAGAGATATGGGTTTAGTTTCATTCTGTTGCATATGGATTTCCAATTCTCCCAGCACCATTTGTTGAAGAGGCTATCTTTTCTCCATTGCATATTTTTGGCACCTTTGTCTAGTATGAGAAAATTGTATTTATTTGGGTTTGTGTCGGTGTCCTCTATTCTATACCATTGATCTACCTTTCTATTTTGGTACCAATACCATGCTGTTTTTGTTACTATTGCTTTGTAGTAGAGTTGAAGATCTGGTATTGCAATACCCCCTGTTTCACTCTTCCTGCTAAGGATTGCTTTAGCTATTCTGGGTTTCTTATTCTTCCAGATGAATTTCATAATTGCTTGCTCTATTTCTGTAAGGTACATCATTGGGATTTTAATTGGAATTGCATTGAATTTGTATAGCACTTTAGGTAGTATGGCCATTTTGACAATATTAATTCTTCCTATCCAAGAACATGGAAGATCTTTCCATCTTCTAAGGTGTTCTTTAATTTCTTTCTTTAGTGTTGTATAGTTCTCATTGTAGAGGTCTTTCACCTCTTTTGTGAGATTGATTCCCAAGTATTTTATTTTTTTCGAGGCTATTTTGAATGGGGTAGTTTTCCTAATTTCTCTTTCTGAAGATTCATCACTTATGTATAAAAATGCGTTGGATTTATGGGCATTGATCTTGTAACCTGCTACTTTACTGAATTCACTTATGAGTTCTAAGAGTTTTCTGGTGGAATTTCCAGGTTCCTCTAAATATATAAACATGTCATCAGCGAACAGGGATAGTTTGAGTTCTTCTTTCCCAATTCGTATCCCTTTAATCTCTTTGGTTTGTCTAATTGCTCTGGCCAGAGTCTCAAGAACGATGTTGAATAGAAGTGGTGAAAGAGGGCATCCCTGCCTTGTTCCAGTTTTTAGGGGGAATGCTTTCAGTTTTTCACCATTTAGAATGATATTAGCCATGGGCTTAGCATAAATGGCCTTTACAATGTTAAGGAATGTTCCCACTATCCCTATTTTTTCTAGTGTTTTGAGCATGAAGGGGTGCTGTATTTTATCAAATGCTTTTTCTGCATCTATTGAAATAATCATGTGATTCTTGACTTTAAGTCTATTAATGTGGTGAATTACGTTTATTGATTTCCTGATGTTGAACCAAACTTGCATCCCTTGGATGAAACCAACTTGATCATGGTGCACTATCTTTTTAATATGTTTTTGTATGCAATTTGCTAAAATTTTGTTGAGAATTTTTGCATCGATGTTCATTAAGGATACTGGTCTGAAATTTTCTTTCCTTGATGAGTCTCTGTCTGGTTTAGGTATCAGGGTGATATTGGCTTCATAGAATGAGTTTGGGAGGGTTCCCTCCTCTTCTATTTTATGGAATACTTTGAGAAGTATTGGAATGAGCTCTTCTTTAAAGGTTTTGTAGAACTCGGCTGAGAACCCATCTGGTCCCGGACTTTTCTTTGTTGGTAGGCTTTTGATGACTTCTTCTATTTCAGTACTTGAAATTGGTCTATTTAAATTGTTTATGTCCTCCTCGTTCAGTTTAGGCAATTCATGTGTCTCTAGAAACCTGTTGATGCCTTCAAAATTTTCTATTTTGTTGGAGTATAGATTTTCAAAATAACTTCTAATTATGTTTTGTATTTCAATCCTATCTGTTGTGATATTTCCTTGTTCATTCTGAATTTTAGTGATTTGGGTTTTCTCTCGTCTTCTCTTTGTTAGTGTGGCTAAAGGTTTATCAATTTTGTTTATTTTTTCGAAAAACCAACTATTTATTTTGTCAATTTTTTGTATTGTTTCTTTTGTTTCAATTTCATTGATTTGAGCTCTGAGTTTAATTATTTCCTGTCTTCTACTACTTTTGGTGCTGTTCTGTTCTTCTTTTTCTAGGGCTTTGAGCTGTAGTGTTAGGTCGTTTATTTGTTGAGTTTTACTTCTTTTATTAAATGCGCTCCATGAAAGAAATTTCCCTCTAAGTACTGCTTTCATAGTGTCCCAGAGATTTTGATATGATGTTTCTTTGTTCTCATTTACCTCTAAGAATTTTTTAATTTCCTTCCTAATATCTTCTGTTATCCATTCATCATATAATAGCATATTGTTTAATCTCCAGATGTTGGAATAGTTTCTGTGTTTTACTCTTTCATTTATTTCTAACTTCAATCCATTATGATCTGATAGAATACATGGTAGTGTCTCTATCTTCTTGTATTTGCTAACATTAGCTTTGTGGCATAATATATGGTCTATTTTAGAGAAGGATCGATGTGCTGCTGAGAAGAAAGTGTATTCGCTCTTGGTTGGATGGTATATTCTATAAATGTTCGTTAAGTCTAAATTATTGATTGTGTTATTGAGATCTATGGTTTCTTTGTTCAGTTTTTGTCTGGAAGATCTATCCAGTGGTGAGAGAGGCGTGTTAAAATCACCTAGTATTATTGTGTTATGGTCTATTTGGTTTCTGAAATTGAGAAGGATTTGTTTGACATACATGGATGAGCCACTGTTTGGGGCATAGATGTTTATGATTGTTATATCTTGCTGATTTATGCTTCCCTTAAGCAGTATGAAATGACCTTCTTTATCCCTTCTGACTAACTTTGGCTTGAAGTCCACATTATCTGAAATGAGGATGGATACTCCAGCTTTTTTGCTGAGTCCATGTGCATGGTATGTTTTTCCCCATCCTTTCACCTTTAGTATATGGGTATCTTTTTCTATGAGGTGAGTCTCTTGCAGGCAACATATTGTTGGATCTTTCTTTTTAATCCAATCTGCCAGTCTATGTCTTTTGATTGATGAATTCAGGCCATTAACATTCAGGATTATTATTGAGATATGATTTGGTTTCCCGGTCATTTGGTTCATTTTTTAAATTTTATTTATTTATTTGTTTGACACAACTTGTTTCCTCCTTTATTTGACAATTCCTTTAGGATAATTCCTCCCTTTGCTGATCTGCTTCTTTGTTTTTCATCTCTTCCTCATGGAATATTTTGCTGAGAATGTTCTGTAATGCTGGCTTTCTTTTTGTAAATTCTTTTAGCTTTTGTTTATCATGGAAGGATTTTATTTCATCGTCAAATTTGAAGGTAAGTTTTGCTGGGTATAAGATTCTTGGTTGGCATCCATTTTCTTTCAGGGCTTGAAAAATGTTGTTCCAGGCCCTTCTAGCTTTCAGGGTCTGGATTGAAAAATCTGCTGATATCCGTATTGGTTTCCCCCTGAATGTAATTTGGTTCTTTTCTCTCACAGCCTTTAAAATTCTGTCTTTATTTTGTATGTTAGGTATTTTCATTATAATGTGCCTTGGTGTGGGTCTGTTGTAATTTTGTGTATTTGGAGTCCTATAAGCCTCTTGAACTTGATTTTCCATTTCATTCTTCAGATTTGGGAAATTATCTGATATTATTTCATTGAATAGGTTGTTCATTCCTTTGGCTTGTTTCTCTAGGCCTTCCTCAATCCCAATAATTCTTAAATTTGGCCTTTTCATGATATCCCATAGTTCTTGTCGATTCTGTTCATGATTTCTTACCATCTTCTCTGTTTGTTCAACTTTGTTTTCAAGGTTAAATATTTTGTCTTCAATGTCTGAGGTTCTGTCTTCCAGGTGTTCTATCCTATTGGATATGCTTTCTATGGAGTTCTTAAGTTGGTTTATTGTTTCCTTCATGTCAAGGATTTCTGTTTGGTTTTTTTTCAATATCTCTAACTCTTTATTGAAATGATCTTTTGCTTCCTGTATTTGCTCTTTTAACTGTCGATTGGTGCGATCAATCAATGCTTGCATTTGCTCTTTCATCTCATCATTCAGTGCGTGCATTTGTTCTTTCATCTCATCGTTTGCTTCTCTGATCATTTTAATTATGTACATTCTGAACTAATTTTCTGTCATTTCTTCTGCCATGCTGTCACTGGGTTTTATTGATGTAACATCTAGATTTGTTTGCAGCATTTTCTTTCCTTGTTTTCTCATATTGTTCAGGTATCAGAGGACCGCTGAGATATTGCAGATTTCCTCTATTGACTTACAATGTCCCTGAAGATTTCTATATATATCCCCCCTTAGCCTTCAGTAGGCTGAAGTCTTGGAGGAAGTTGATAATGCGGTGCCTCTCTAGGAGTGGTGGCCTTCAGGTGGGGTATAATCCCTGCTAGTGGGCAGAGGTGCCTCCACTTGTTGACCAATGATCATCCAAAGGGGACCTAGGCTGTGGGCTGAGGCAAGGCCTGTTTGGGCCTGAGTCTCTGGTTTTACCGTCCTTGTGGGGAAACCTCACCCAGCAGGGAAGACTCACCCGGTGGGGAGGTCTCGCTGGTCAGTTCCCTCCTAGAGGTTCCCCTCAATTTACAGCTACCGCCTGGGCTGGGCTGCCTTCCTCTGCAAAGTTCCCAGGGGCCCGGCCCTACCTCCTGGGCCTGGGAGCCTCACCCTTTGCAGATGAATCTCCTTAGGCTGCCCTTCCTCAGAGAATCTGCCCGCAGGCCTGGAACCTTCGCTCCGCCCTAAGCCTGTCTCTGTGCGGCTCTTCCACAAAGAAGCCTCCTAGATCCTGGGACCCTGCTCTGCACCTAATCGCCTGGCTATGCAGCCCCTCCTCTGAGCAGCCACCTGGGGCCCCGAACAATTGCTCTGAGTCCCAGAGATCCGCCACAGGCCTCTTCCTCCAGACAGCTGCCCAGTATTCCGGTGTGGTCACTAGGAGTCCAAGAAACTCACTGCGTGCCTCCACCTCCACCAACCACCCGTAGCCCTGGGCAATCAATCACTCTGAGTCGAAGTGACCCTCCCCATTCCTCCTCCTTCTCCAGATAACCCCCGGGGTGTTCAGGAGCGGTCGCTCTGAGTGGCTCTGAGTCCACGTGACCCGATGCACGGGTCCTCTGGGCAACCGCCCGGAGCTCTGGTGCGGCCACTCAAGACCAAGCGACCCACCACGCTTCTCCTCCAGGCAGCCCCCCTGTGTTCAGGAGCTGTCACTTTAAGTCCAAACAACTCACCACTCGCCTTCTCCTCTGAGCAGCCGCCCGGAGCGCTAATGCAGTCACTGCGAGTCCAAAGGACCCGCCCCGCTCCTCCTCCTCCTTCTCCTACTCCTCCGGGCAGGCCCCGGGGTTCAGAAGTGGTCTGAGTCCAAACAGCTCGCCACCCCGCCCCTTCTCTGGCAACCGCCTGTAGCTCTGGTGTAGTCACCCCAAATCCAAGCGGTCGTGCTCCTCCTCCTCCTCCTCGTCCTCAGGGCAGGCCCCGGGGTTCAGAAGCGTCGTTCAGAGTCCAAACAGCTCGCCGCGCAGCTTCTCCTCTGGCAATCGCCTGTAGCTCTGGTGCAGTCACTCCGAATCCAAGCGGCCACGCTCCTCCTCCTCCTCCTCAGGGCAGGCCCCGGTGTCCTGAGTCCACACAGCTCTCCTCGCCACTCTTCCCCTCGGCAGCCGCGGGAGCCCCAGTGGTTGCTCCGAGTCCCAGCGCTGTGCCGAGCGGCCTCCTTTACGGCGCTCCCAGCTGTCCGAGTTCACTGCTCCAGCGGGGGGCGGGGCGTCTCGCCGGCAGTTCTACTTCACAATGTTTCCTGCGTTCCGGGACCACTGTCCCATCCGGGATGCCCCCCCAGGGGGTGAGAGTCACCCGGCTGCTTTGAGTTGGTCCCAAGCGTCTCAATATCTCCTCTTTTGAATCCTGAGTCCTGGAGCAACATGAAATGCAGCCACACTCTAGGCCGCCATCTTGAAACCTCTCTATCCTTCTTGATGGTGACGTTTTAAATGAATTGCTTCTAGGTCTTTGAGAAAGATATTTATGAATTGGAAAAAGGGCAAGAATCTGGTAGATTTGTATCTAAAAAGGGCAGTCAAATAATTTCCAATTGCAGATATTCCAAAGTAAATGTTCTAAGTAAAACAAGATCAGGGACCCCAACATTTGGGGAAAATATCTGTTTTTTAGTCCAGCTGCAAGGGGAAATAAGATTAGAATTTGCTGCAGCCATTGCAGAGCATGAAATAAAGAACCGATCTATGTAGAGATGAGAATGGAAGAAGGAAATTAGAAGCTCAAACATTTCTTTGAATATTTGTCTCACATTGTCTAAAGGCATTCTTCTCCAGACTTCTCAATAATGTGAAGCAATAAACTTCACTTTTTCCTTTTGTTACATAAAAACAAAGAATACCTGAATAATAGCCACTATACACTATACAGGTGCAGTCTCATATGTGCTACTGTCTTATGACTCTATCAAACCGCAACCCCCATTGCCTGAGAAAAGAAAAAAATACAAAGAGACACTTGAAAAATATTTGCCTGATTTTTTGTCTCCCAATCATTTCTGAAATCAACAATGATATGTAAAAAGCTAGATTATACCATGGTCATTGTTGCAGGCCTGTAATCACAGTAACTGGGAGGCTGAGGCAAGAGGTTCCCAAGTCTAAGGCCAGCCTCAGCAACTTAGTGAGGCCCTAAGCAATTTAGAGAGGTTCTGTCTCAAAAGTTAAAAATAAAAAGGGCTGAGGATGTGGTTAACTGGTTAAGATACCCTGGGTTCAATCTCAATCCCTGGTACAAACAGAACAAAACAAAACAAAACACCAAATCTCGGTTAGATGGAAAAATACGAAGATATATAGTGTCTCTCTCTTTTTACAGTTGATGCAATCTTAACTTATGCATCCTGCATGCAATAAAAATAGTGTTGTACATGTTTTACCCTAAGTCCTATCAGTTCTCTTTCTGGTTTCAATATCATCCTTTAAGGCTTACTGAAGGATAAGAAATCAGCCCATTAAAATGCATTTCTAAACTATAAGACCACCTCTTCCTCACACATAGAGAAATATAAAAGGGAAAAATAATTGTATGAAATCAAACAAGAATTTTTGTTATACTGTCATCCTTCACAAATGAAAGCACTATTGGCTTTTATCAACCTTTGTCCCAAGTTAACTTCTGCATCTGGATTGGGATAGGTATTATTTTGCTAGTTAAAATGTAAAATGTCTAAAGAATACATGACATATTTAGTGACTCGAATATCATCTTTAAAATATATGTTTAAAATTGCTCTGTGATCAGGAGGAATACAATTTCATTGATTATAATGCAAAATAAATATTGGCAAGGACAGAACAATGGCACCCAATAGAGATGCCTCTTATGTCACAGGTGAATGACAGGGCAGAGAGATCATTTTCAGTTTGGTAAATATCAAAAGGTAAATTAGGAAAGTGTCACTCAACAAAGGCACATCAGAATCCTCTGGGAGAAATAGGAATAATTTTTAATCAACTCAAACTGCTCTTAAAGGGAAGAGGCTATTTTAGTTGTTATGGGATTTAATTGGTGGGTAGATATTATCATATTTTTTCTGCAGGTTTTGAACCCAGAGACACTTTATCACTGATCTATATACTTAGCACTTTTAATTTTAATTTTCTTTGTTTAATTTTGAGATAATGTCTTGCTAAGTTGTTACAGGTCTTCCTGAGATAATAAGAGTGGATTTGAATTTGCAGTCCTCCTGCCTCATTCCTGAATTGCTGGGATTATAGCACCATTTAATTCAGCAGTTATTGTAATTTTTTTATTTTATGAACAATTACATCCATTTGGTTATGTATTAGTGCTTGCTGTATGCCTTTCTCTTACCATGAGGGCCACACTAACGAACAAAATATACTGAAGTGTCTCTCTGTTCTCACATAATTATATCCTAGTGGAAGTATATATAAAACATAAAGGTATGTCAGGTAACGATAAGTGATATTTCAAAAACAAAACTAGATAAAAGATAGAGAATGAGAAAAAGGAATACTTTATCTTGGATTAGGTACTCGGTAATGATATCAAAGAAACTCAATGTGAACAGAAATCTAAATGTATGAAGGAGTAGAATATATGAATATCACTTATGAAATCCAAGCCAAGGGAGAAGCAAGTGCTGAAAATGTGAGAGATGTTTGCATAACAAGAAGATTGGTATGACCACAGCAGACTGATTAAAGGAGAGCATAATAGAAAATCAAGTTGCAATGGGACTCCGGGCCCTGGTCCCCTGATATCTTCCTCCTCTTCTGTGCCCTATGGCACCTGTTCCTCCTCTGGTTGTGTAAACTCATCCTGAAGATGAAGATTATATTCTTTAGATTGGAGACTGTGTAACATCCTTGGATATGTTAACAAAACCTGGCCCTATTCCCCAGAACCAATCCATGACTGAGGACAAGCTTTTGAGAAAAAGGCAAAAGAAGTTTATTGCTTTGCTAGCAAAGGAGAAATACAGGGGACTCCTATCCCAGCGGCTGTGATTCTGACCATCAGGAGGAACAGAGCGATCTTTTTTATTTTTATTTTTTTTTGTCTTTCCTAACCTCATTTTTTTTCCTTTTTTTATTGTAAACAAATGGGATACATGTTGTTTCTTTGTTTGCACATGGCGTAAAGGCATACCATTTGTTAATCATAAATTTACATAGGGTAATGTTGTTTGACTCATTCTGTTATTTTTTCCCTTCCCCCACCCCTCCCACCCCTCTTTTCTCTCTATACAGTCCTTCCTTCCTCCATTCTTGCCCCCCACCCTAACTCTAACCCTAACACTAACCCCTCCCTCCCCCCATTATGTGTCATCATCCACGTATTAGCAATATCATCCGTCCTTTGGTTTTTTGAGATTGGCTTATCTCACTTAGCATGATATTCTCCAATTACATCAATTTGCCTGCAAATGCCATAATTTTATCATTCTTTATGGCTGAGTAATATTCCATTGTATATATATACCACAGTTTCTTTATCCATTCATCAACTGAAGAACATCTAGGTTGGTTCTACAATCTGGCTATTGTGAATTGAGCAGCTATGAACATTGATGTGGCTGTATCTCTGTAGTATGCTGATTTTAAGTCCTTTGGGTATAGGCCAAGGAGTGGGATAGCTGGGTCAAATGGTAGTTCCATTCCAAGTTTTCTAAGGAATCTCCACACTGCTTTCCAGGGTGGCTGCACTAATTTGCAACCCCACAAGCAATGTATTAGTGTACCTTTCTCCCCACATCCTCTCCAACACCTGTCATTGCTTGTATTCTTGATAATCACCATTCTAATTGGGGTGAGATGGAATCTTAGGGTAGTTTTGATTTGCATTTCTCTTATTACTAGAGATGTTGAACATTTTTTCATATATCTGTTGATTGCTTGTACATCTTCTTCTGTGAAGTGTCTGTTCATTTCCTTAGCCCATTTGTTGATTGGGTTATTTGTATTCTTGGTGCAGAGTTTTTTGAGTTCTTTATAGATTCTGGAGATTAGTGCTCTATCTGAAGTATGAGTGGCAAAGATTTTCTCCCACTCTGTAGGCTCTTTCTTCGCATTGCTGATAGTTTCCTTTGCTGAGAGAAAGCTTTTTAGTTTGAATCTATCCCTGTTATTGATTCTTGCTTTTATTTCTTGTGCTATGGGAGTCCTGTTGAGGAAGTCTGGTCCTAAGCCGACATGCTGAAGATCTGGACCTACTTTTTCTTCTATAATCTGCAGGGTCTCTAGTCTGATTCCAAGGTCCTTAATCCATTTTGAGTTTAGTTTCGTGCATGGTGAGAGATATGGGTTTAGTTTCATTCTGTTGCATATGGATTTCCAATTCTCCCAGCACCATTTGTTGAAGAGGTTATCTTTTCTCCATTGCATATTTTTGGCCCCTTTGTCTAGTATGAGAAAATTGTATTTATTTGGGTTTGTGTAGGTGTCCTCTATTCTGTACCATTGATCTACCTTTCTATTTCGGTACCAATACCATGCCGTTTTGGAACAGAGGGATCTTAAAGAGGTGATTCAAATGTAACATTCCAACTGTGCTCTGTCAGGGGTCATGATTCACTTGTAGACTTGAGAAACAGCCATTTCTTAGGTCTTCAGGAACCATCCTCAATTCAAATTACTTCATTCCTCAGGTGTGTGTGCTAAAGACAGATAATTCTACCTAGGATGGCAAGAAGGTGATCTTGCTTCTCCCAAGGTTATGGAGGGGAAGAGAGAGAATAGATAGGGGAAAAAATTTTTTTAAATCAGTTTTTAAATAAGTCACAGTGGCAGAGCAGCAAGGGTTATGTTCAAAGCATGAAATGGACTCTGTTACAGATACAAATTGTACTGAGTGATTGACAGGCAATGTAAAAGCTACTGTCAATTAATAGTCCCATCTGATAGCAGAAAGGAAATCTAGTTTCTAACTTGTATTCCCCATAATCTTAAACGCTGATGTTGAAGGGTGATTTTATGGTGGTTTTCCAGTCTTGCTCTTTCCAGTGTTTCTCAACTTCTTTAGCCTGTGAATTCTTAAAGTTTGTCTTAAGGTAAGAAAATTCAATGTAAAAATAGCCAGTGGATTTCTAACTCTGGTAGATAAGACTCTATTGTCTTCCTATCCTTCCTGCAAAACAGTGAAGATGTGTGTCAATACATCTAAGCTGAGCAGGGCTAGAATAGGGAAAGAATTATGATACATGTGGAAGTTTAGGCAGGGAACCAAAGTGCAGGACTATTAGCACCATAATAGCATTCTTAACACGTATGTACATAGAAGTTTTGGAAGAATACAAGTGAAATGATTAACAAAAATTATTAGAGAGGAAAAGAAATATACCTTTATGCCTATTTTTTTTAGATTCAAAATCATTTCTATATATTAATTTTATAACAATAGCAAAAACAGTTCAAAATTTTAAAACATGAATTAAATGTAACACAGAATATTCCAGTGAAATGAAATTAATCTAAAGAGTTCGTGGTAAGGGCAACAGATATGTGCTTTTTAAAGCATATTGTAATGTGTAAATAAATTTATAAATCTAAAAGTCAGGTTAAGGTGTTAATTCTCAGTAGTTTAAACAGAAAGCACACACAGAAAGAACAGATGTTTCTAATATTTCATAATGTTTTTAGATGACTTTTAAATGCACATAAAAGTAGTTAACACCAAACAACACACCAACAAAACATTTTAACAATTTTAATAATTTTTATAAGAACAGAACAACACTATTTACTTTCTACTTTTCTTTATAAAGTTTATATATCTAAAGCTATTATATATCCTGAATTTTGTAATATCTAAATGTAATTTTTTACACTGAGTTTCATATAAAAATAACAATAACAAAAACAAGCCACCCAAGTATGTGAAGGTAGAAAGAGCTCTTAAAGTTCCTATAAGAAATTTCTAAATTAGGAAAAATAAAAAAATAAAAAGGAACCACCTACTTTTGTGTAGAAGTGACCTGTAACCTTCTAATGTCCCACATCATAGATCAATCAAGCTGTGGACACCCTGACATAATCTCAGCACTGCCTTTCTGTTTGAAATTCCATCTGCTCTCACATCTTTTGGGCATCATTCCTCATATGTCTCTTGTTTTACCTGCAGCTCTTTTCTTTTGAGCTCCACATTAGCAGAAAGCATGCCCCCTTCCATTTTCTTCAATATTTAAAATGTCTTTCCTTCAATATTTAAAACAGGAAACTTGTATCTATGAAAGACAGAAACCTGACCTAAGCTGAGAGTACTCCGTATGCTCACTTGGATAGGGATGCATAGAATTGTCTCCTAGGAGCCTCAGGAAGCCATCTTGTTAACATTGTCTCTATTTTACAAATGATTAAACTGAGGCTTAATGAGTTAAAGACACTTGGCCAAGATCAGATAACCAGGAAATGGTAATTCTCAAGGTTGTGTCTCTCACTACAAATTTAAGCTTCCTGTTTATATCACATGAAAAATATATGTGTACTACTTGGGAGAGATAATTACAAATATCTCTACTTAACAAAATATTTATAGTTAAATAGCACTGATGCTAACATCCAAAAGCCTTCTAGAATAAATTATCCTCAAATGGATACATTAATGATTCAAATATAAAACCTGCAATAAAAGAAAGAAGACCAATTTGTAAACTATTTTTTCAAAGGTAAAAACATCCTTCTTAACATAGAGAGCATTAAATTTTAAAGTTCTCATTAAATATTTAAAAGTTGTAAAGTGAAAAGAATTCCCTAACTCTTAGCAAATTGAAGAACTATGTCAGAGATAACTGTAGGAATCAAATAAAATGAGAAATTATAAAGGGTTAAGTAACTCCTAAACAGAACAGCATTTTCAAAAAATTGACATTTTAATAATGTTTACATCTTAAATGAAGCATATGCACTTTTAAAGCATGTGAAATTCATTATAACGAAAATATAAAAATTATACCATCTCATGAGAAAAACTTCTAACATTAGTAATGCACATATGTAATATAAATCACTTAATTTCCTCATTTTTGAAATGGAATTACATTGGAATAAGACTGTTTCACAAATCTCATCAGCTATACTTGTGTTTTGCCACAGGCAGCAAACAGTATCCTCTAAAAGATAGAAAGATCATGCGATGACCATGAGAAATTGACTATAATGCTTTTCAAAATAATTTAATTGTATAATGAATGAATTGCTGTTAATTTTGCAGAAACAGAATGCTATTGGGAAATCCAGTCGAAATTTTCAGTTTTCAATATACAATTTTTTATCCCAGATATCAAGATGTGAAGAATATTAATTTCTTATGATGCCCATGGCAAATAATATTTAATTTAAAAACTGTTCCCTGATATGAAGTCACTA
Source organism: Sciurus vulgaris (assembly GCF_902686455.1). Classification (NCBI taxonomy): domain Eukaryota; kingdom Metazoa; phylum Chordata; class Mammalia; order Rodentia; family Sciuridae; genus Sciurus; species Sciurus vulgaris. The sequence continues at coordinate 119,810,320 of NC_136469.1, read as the reverse complement.
CTTTTCTTTTACACAGAAAGCAAAGCCAAATTGCATTTGTATGAAAAAGTGCTGATGTTATGCCTAATAAATGATGCAGCAAGGGCATAAGTCAGCAGACACTAATCTGAAAACTTTCTCCACCACGTTTATGAAGACTACCCGGAGCAGGTTGCTTCCCATCTCTGTGACTCAGTTTGTTCGTTTATTGAATAGATTTCTGTAGTTCTTAAAAGGATGCCATGAAAATCTAAAGATAATAGAAGTAGAAATCTTTTAGTGCAGGCTCTAGAACACTGTTTTTGTTCAAATAAATATGAGCTGTGATACTCATTAAAATATAATACTTACATGATCTTGTACTAGACATTTAATTTAAAGAAATAAATAAAAATAACTATATTCAAGCCTTCTATATTTCCAATATAGAAAACAATACTTGGGCCGGTCATTGTGGTGCATGCCTGTAATCCCAGCGGTTTGGGAGGCTGAGGCAGGAGGATCACGGTTTCAAAGCTAACCTCAGCAATTTAGCAAGACCTTAAGCATCTAAGAGAGACCATGCCTCTAACAAAATATAAAAAGGGACTGGGGACGTGGCTCTGTGGTAAAGCACTTATGGGTTCAATCCCTGGTGCCAAAAAAAAAAAAAAAAAAAAAAAAAAAAAGAGAAGAAGAAGAAGAAAAGAAAACAATACTTGATGACTTTTTTCAATACATTTCTACTTCATTTTGAGATTATCCCTGTAGATTGAACTAACAATGGAGATTTATGGTCCTAGAGTTAACTGTGTATCTCCTCCCTTCATAATTATTTAATCATTTTAGTCATTTATATTATAGACAGTGTGCTGAGATAACAGCTCTGCTATATTTCTCAAATATACTGCTGCTCATAGAAATCATAACCTGAACACCTGGACTAGCAAAACAAGTCATGGTAATTTTTCTTTCTTACTTTAATTTTTAGTGTTTAAAACAAATATAATATCTGTAGGTGATTTTAATGTAATAAATATGCTATCTAGCAAGATAGAATAAGCATTTGATTCCATCCCATCAGTCATAGGCCTAGATTTAGTTGGGCCAGTGGAATGGGAGAGTGATGACATGCATCCTTTACCATGAAGAACATGAATCTTAAGCGTTGGGGACACTCAAATGGAATTCTGTTCCCGGTCCTGTGATCAACTTATGTAAACTTTTCAAATCAGGTAAGTTAACAAAATTGGTTAAGGTCATTGACAGTTTTTTTCTTTAACACTTCATTTCTCTACCATTTCCTTTGTATCACATGGAAGAACATAATTTTGAGCATTCCACTTAAAGAAAATTTCACTGAGCTGCATTTAGTTGTGGTTGGAGGAAGGCAGCTATGTGGTTTGCAGTCAATTCCACTGCATCTCTGTTCTTGCTAGTCTTTCTACTATAAGAATATTTCTCTCCTTCCTTCAGTCTCCAAACTGCCAACTCACACAGTGTTATGGTAAAACAGTGTATGGACTGAATTTTTTTTGCTAATACAGTTTGAATACTGACACTTCCAAATCATATAACTCATGTAGAAAAAATTGATACAAATTTCCCAAATGGATAGTAAACACATTTATGGCAAAAACAAACTTGTAAATTATTACTAATTGGGATAAAAAAAAATTTGATTTATCTGTAGAAAGGATTTTAAAAATGGTCACTCAAAGAAAAGATAAAAGATCATATAATCCCAAAATACAGCAAAGAACCTTGTAGGAAAACATAACTTTTTATTTAGTATTACAACATGTGCAATTTCGGTGAGATGAATAGTATTTTTTTTCTGATTTGGAGATATTTATGCTATGTGTTAGTTTTGTAAAATTATAATTTTTCTGTAATTTTCTCATCAGAAATATATACTGCTTTGGAACCCAATTTTTTTTTTTCTTCTTAAAGGAGTTTTACACTATATAATATACAAACCCCATAACATCAGGCATGCCCTGGATATAATAACTCCATGTCTCTGAATCTGTTCCTTCATTCATAAAATAATAACTATCTCTCTGTTTTAGAGTAAGAATCTTTTAGATAATATACTAAAAATATGCTTAACAAAGGTCCTGAGGATGAGTAAATATTAATAAATACTAGTGGTTGTGTTGCCATTAAATATACATACAATTAATATTTTTATTCTAATTCTTGACACATGACTTATTACTCCATCTAGCCAACCTTTTCCCCGGAAGATAACTAACATCAAAAATCAATTTCAGACACACTTCACTGGAAATCTTTACAGGTATCCTCAATCTCCATAGGGCTGCTTATAGTTCAGCTTCCACCTGCCTGTGTTATCACCTTTTGAAATCCCCATATGTACAATCTTCAGATACAATGCACCTTGACATGTTGGAAGAACAAGTCAAACCCTTTTGTTTTTCCTCCTTTGGACTTGAAATTCTTCTTCTTGCAAAGTTTTTCTTTCTAACTTACTAAGTTAAAGTTCTACACATCCCTTCATAAACATCTAAAACATGACATTTTTTTTAATAATGAATTATAGGATAATTGATAAGGATTTGCACCTTCCTTACACCAATCATATTCCTGAAGGAGAATATTGCTAAATACAGAAGACAAATTAACCAGCAGTTCTACACCTATAGGTAGAAACTATGCAGTAATGCAGTCCTGGAAATGCTACATAGAATTTCTAATACCTAAACTCATCCTTCATAAGATTATTTTCTTCTCTCATTTTCATTTCCCTTTCTCTCTTTCAGTAGACTTTTTAGGGGTAGTGGAATGTAATTAGTGTCATACTGTGTTGGTGCTGCTGTAACAAAACACCTGGTCTGTGTAATTTATCTTCAAAGGAAATTTATTTCCTTACAGTTTTGAATCTTGGAACCCCAAGATCAAGGCGCAACCAGGTTCAGTGTCTGCCGAATGCTCCATTCTCTGCTTCCAGGATGACCCTTGAACACAGTCTTTACAAGGCATAATAAGATCAGAAGAGCAATGAAGGTCCAAGGTCATTATCTAAAGCATTTTCATAAGGATTAACCTTCCCACCAGCTGCAAAGCTGTCATGGTCACTTCCCCAAAGATCCCACTTCTCAATTCCATGACAATGGGGATTGTGTTTCAACTGATATTAGGAGGCACACAGTCAAATCATAGCAATTAGTGAGCTCAGTGTTTTTCAAAGGATGGGCTTCACAATAATCCTGTCATTGTCATCTGATAATACATGTTTAAAATGCCAAGACTGAATTTCAGAAGAAGTGAATTAGAATCTGTTCTAATACAGTCAAGAAATGTATCTTTTGAATAAGAAAGCAAATTGTTTGTTTCTTAGGGGAAAACCTTTTGAAAACCAGTGACTTAAACTATGGTGCATGTGAAGTGTTAAAGTCACAAATTCCCCATGAGATAACAGTTGTCATTTTTAACATTGAGTAGAACTTTGAAAACAACTCAGTAAACACTTGTTTAGGGAACGATTGGATTAATGAATGAATGCATGTCATTATTTCATAGAGAAAAAGATAAAAAAGGCTACCAAAGAGAAATAAGAAAAAAACATTTAAAAATCAAACATATCTATACCTACATCTACAGAAAAAGATAACCTTAATGTACACAATAATAGAATTCTAAATTATTTATTAAAAATCTGCACTATTTATGGATACACATATGAATATATATGTACATGTATATATGAGAGAAACTTTCCTAGTATCTAATAAAGTAAATCAACAGCTTGCATGATTCCAGAGGACTAACTGGTAGAATAATGGAATAGATTTTGCCTGCTGCTTACATGCACAAAATTTGTGTGAGTTTTTTTATTCAACTTTTCTTAATAAGATCATTCTTCCATTTAGAGTAGATTTGAGTCAGAGTTTGGAGCCATAATCTGCCCCTGACTATATAGGTCAAATTCGCTAGGGAATCGCCCCAGTTAAGGAAATTTGAAAAAAAAAAATTTTTTTTTATTTATTTAAATAGCTGTGTTCAGGCAGAGAGCATGCTGGGATTTGCCATTTTGGCTGCCATCACAATTACCCCTATCAGTGTCTATGCACAGATGCTGAATGTGGGTAACTATTACTGGCAGGTTATTCTGGCGGCTCATACAAATGAATAATCATTGGCTCATGATCACCTCGACTCCCTAGATCACTGCAATGGCCCAGCTGGGCTGAGTAGGAAATCTAGCTAACGAGAGAGATTGTTTTTTCTCTTCTAGCTATAATGCATAATATACAGGATTTCACACAGCTGTTTTTTTAAAGATAAACTTTTAAAATTTATTTAAATATTTTATTTCTTAACTTGTTAATGAAAAAAATTAGTGGCATTATGCATATACAGTATAAGATGGGCATTCAGTGATGGATTTATGATTTTGTAACTTATGGTTAAATGGAACATTACTTTTTCCTATGATCCGTTGTACTATTGCAAATGAATAGCATCAGCCCAGCTGCTTACTGTGAAATTATCACTCTTGCACCATGCTTGCAATAAAAAAGAACACAAACATTGTTATTAAAGCAGAACAGATATTCTATTTTTGAGTGATCCAATGTAATCTAATAGCAGCTAAGTAATGAAGTAACATTATTAGTGAACTTTTCAATCTATATTTACATTCTGCTACCTTTCCCCCACCTCAGCATTATATAAAGTTTTCAAGGTTATAGCTTAATTTTTTTTAAGTACAGAAAAGATTTTATGAGAAATCTCTTGAGTACCTGTCAAAGCATACCTCAGTTATTTCCAAACCAAGAAGGATGGAGGAGGAAGCCACCTGGAGACAGGACTGGTCCCAACCTGTGCCTGGGGTGCTGCAGGAGTTTTTGGTCTGGCATCCTCTCTTCTAAGATACAGGGTTGAGTGGCAGGAGGCAGCCTTGCTGGTTGCTTGGCTCTTCCAAGACTCAGCTCAGTCAGGGATTAGCCTGGCTTCCCCAAAGATGGGGTCCTGGAGAAAGGTTGCTGTCTGGAGAGTCCACGATTGGGAAGTCAGGACTATGGTAGACAATGACACCCCAGTCTTTCCATGCTAGGCAAAGAGGGTAGCAGCTAAGATGTGTCATCAATAACTTACCAAAGACCATCCCCCTTGTCCATGCTGGGCCTTGGGGTAAAATATGATTGGGTCAGAGGACCAAGGATGTGTCCTGGCCCAAAGATGGGACAGCCAGTTGACCAGCACTGCTGGGAGTATTTCTTAATTTTTAATATTTAAATTGTCAACCTACAATTTACAGGGTTATTAACATCAAAAGGATATATGTACTATATTCAGCAATTACCATTTTGCTCTAAAGTACCAGGTAGGGAAGAATGGGAAAAATGATAGCTCTAATGTGTCCCCATCAGAAAGGATGATGGTACAATGTTCCTAGATCCTGTGAAAATGAAGAACCTTAAGAACAAGAGAGTATACAGGATCTCACACAGGTGTCTTTTTAAGATAAACTTTTAAAAATTTATTTAAATGTTTCCTTTCTTATCTTATTAATGAGAAAATAATGGCATTATGCATATACAGTGTAAGATGGCCATTCAGTGATGGATTCTAAATGTAACCATTTAGAATAAGACACAGATGACACATATTATATTTCAGGAGCCTTCAAAATCTGTCAATCTAAGATCCTTAATTAACAGAACAATATTTAAAAGTTTTAAATTTGAGATGTAGTACGAGTACAATCCAAGAGATTTCATAAAGGCTTTTTTTGGGGGGAACTTCTGCATATAATTTAAAGGGAGGTTATAATTTTTAATTGGAAAACCATTATGAGTTTTCCTACAAATCACATTCTTCCTATCAGAGGAGCACTGCATTTTTCATGATAATGTTTTTATGATACTATTATTATCATCTCTGGATTCAGACTTTTTGCTTTCCTCTCTCAATGCACAGTTGTCTACATTAGTTTTCAAGATGTGTCATTACGCCGTTATTCAGTTTGTACATTCCCTTCATGCACTGCACTCAGGTCATCTATATTAATACTACAATCATCAACATTCTATTTTTGTCCTTTTTCTCCAGCTCTGAGCTAAATATTCAGTAATAGGCAATCCAATGTGAAATTCCAATAAGCCCTACCATTCTCTTCCCTTATTCCCCCACCCTTGTTGTTCATCTTTTTCTTCTGCTGTTCTGCAGTATAACAAAATAACTCTGTACCCAGGTCTATCAGGAAACCTTAAGCATGCTATGGATTCCTCCTCTCAATTTACACACCAAATCAACCACCATGTCAATATGACTCTTGTTTACATTCTACAGGTTCATTTCCTCTTAAACCAATCAAACACCAGGGACTTCTGTACATGACAACTGTATAACTAAGTTGCCTGGCTTGGTCCTGACACGTTTCAATTTGTTCCCCACTATGTATCAAAAATCATCCTCTTAATTTGATTTTACTACTTCCCTGTAATGACTTAGAGCCCTGAAGTCTCCCAATTCCTTTTAGAAAAAAAAATCCAAATATATCAGTAAGGATTGTAAAGTCTTTTCACTTTTTTCCTTCCAATTTCTTGCTAATTCTTTCCTTATACTGTTCATCCCTGTTAAAATGAGATACTTTCAACTTCTCAGATAATTTATTCAATAACTTAACATAATCTTTGAGTGTAGGAAGAACCTTTCTCAAGTTCCTACATTTCATACAAACTGAAGTAAGTATCTCTTCTTTTTTATGCCCATAGCATTTTGGATATGAACTATTACAATATTTGTCACCATTTACTGAAAATTCTCTAGTGTGTTGATCTTATATACTACATTAACTTCAGTGAAGAAAGGGTCTGCATCTGAATGTAAAATTAGTATATCCAGCACATAGATCCATTTATATATTCATATGTCCCTAATATATTCTGAATTAATATATTCTCAATAAATATTTGTTAAATAAATACATATTTTTATTTCCTTTATAAAATATCTTGTAAACTAATTGATTATTTTCTGTAGCCTAGAGATACCATCTTTTAAAATTAGGGGTTTTGCCTATATAGTCTTATAGCATGGACTCCCGCTGGTCAAATAGCTTTTTGAATCCGTTTGATAAAATCACATAAGATGCTTGAAGATATGTAGTATTCCTCCATCCCTTACCCTCTGTGAGAGGGAGAGGAAATGAGGGCAAAGAAGAACAGGCAAATTAGAGCAAAGAACGAATTTTGGGAGAACCAGATATTTTTACGACATAAAAGCAAACACCTGCAATGCATAAGATGCAAAATAAGAAAACAAAAAATTTAGCTCTACTTAAGTATTAAACAAATTAAATATAATTACATTTGAAAATCCCAGGAGTCTCACAGGTAAGCAACTGTACTTATATTCAGTTACCCTAATCTTATCAATCATAACATTATCTTTCTTAATATTAAAAATAATCATATGGGACAGAATATCATTAGTCTTATTATATGAACAATTAAATTGAAATGAAGGGTAAAATCTTGAAAAAAAAAATCATTGGAGGCAGCAAATGCAGGTGCAACACTCATACCAAGATCCACAGTTCTTAACTCTGTTCTAGGTCACAAGATACATCAGCCTATGCCTAATCAGAATGGACTGTAATTCCAGCTAGCCCTATTTCTTGAATTAGACACTTATCGAATTCTCTTCATTGATCATTCATGTATTTAAGCCTAAGTTTCTTCATGGAATAACCATGCATAATTAATTCAGAAAACTTTCCCTTAAATTCAGAATACTAGTTTGTTTTAATATTATAGGACAATTGACTTTTACAAATAAGTCTTTACCACACTAGGATGAGATATAAGTCAGAGCAGTATTGGAAAAAACTGAACTTTCAGAATTCTTTGGCAACCTTATGATGCCCACACACTCCCAAGGGAGTACCCTCACAATTGATATGACCCCTCTCTGATCCATAGTCAATGCTATAAGAAGTTTTCCTAAAACTCTAATGAGAGTATCACCCTCTAGTTTATAAAATGTGAATAGTCTTTCATGTTATGATAGTCACTCTCTGTTGCTTGTCCTACATCCAGTTTCTGCTTGTATGCCTATAGTTTTGAAATGAGGGTGGGTTTGCCCAGGGAAGGCGCATTAGCAATGTATAAAAACATCTTTGGCCTGTACAAGTGAGAAGGAGGACACAACTATCATTTGGTGGGTAAAGGCCAGGGAGGTAACTAAACATCCTCAATACACAGGATAGTCCCTCACAACAGGAAATTATGTGGCCCAAAATGTCAGCAGTGCCAAGGTTGTGAACCTTTTTATGTGCCTACAATATATCAGTTACTTTAAGTCAGTAATGTACTCAAAAGATAAAAACAAAATCATCCATATTCATATGCAAAATATTTCATGTTTTAGTGCTGATGTCCCAACAGTTTTTCTTGTCACTGTACTTCCTGGTTCTGAATTATTCACCATTTACAGAAGTCATTTTTGTCACCATCAAGATAAACTTAGCCACACTGACAATCACCTCTAAAACATCAGCAGTTTAAGGTCACAAAATTTATCCCCTATACTGCGTGCTCAGTGAAGCATGTTCTCATCCCATTCACTGGGAACTCTGGCAGAGGGAAGCTGTGATGTTGTGAGGGGTTTCTATTTCAGACTGAGTTTTCAGGTTTCATTGTGCCAAGAAAAGAGAATACAGAACATTACACAGTGACCCTTAATCCCACAATCAAAACACAATCTTCTCCATGTACATCAGTCAGGTCACATCACTTGGGAAACCAAGTCATGTGGTCTTGCCTGAGATCAAAGAAAATTTTTTTTCTGGAAGAAGAAAGTAAGCCAAAATTCTTAGTGAACATTAATAGTACCTACCTACTCTCTGCTCTTTTTCCTTATTTTTAAAGCCAAGTCATATTAACATTTCAGTTTAATTTGATGAATGACTTCTAAGTTAATGCTGTTTTGACTCATTTTCTTCCTAGACTTTGTTGGATGCCTCTCCTTTGTCCTCCTATCACATTTAGGACATAGATCTCACAATATTTAGCACTTACTGTACAAGTCTGTTAAAAAGCTGATGTCCTCTACATGAGGCACATGAGGTTTCTTATTTTCTATATTCATAAAGTTATTCACGTAGTCATCTAATTAAATGCTTTCTTACAAAAACAAAAAGTCCAATTATCCAAATTATGCAGTGGAATATGAGATTGGTTGATTTTCTTTGAAGCAAGAGCCTCTTGCCTCCAGGTACCTAATGATTACCTTCCTTAAAGTTCTGGCCACACATTCTTCTTCCCTTGTGAGGAAACGGGTCACATATCTTCTTAGCACCATAAAATATAATACGAAAGCATCATAAGAATCATGTTATATATGTTACTTCAGTGTTATAGTACCCTGGGCAATATTTTCTTTAAAAATGCCATTACTAAGTAAAGATAAGAGAAATTGTCAAGGCTAGTCAAATTCTTGTTCAACCTGATTACCTTCAAACAACACAAGAATCATCATTTTTAACTGCAAACAGCTTTCAGCATCCCCTGAAGAAAAATGATCAGGAAAACTGCAGTGATTCTAATGGGTCCCAAAGAAACCTAAAATAGTTTGAGAAGGACGGAATTTTCTCCCTCCCGAAGATACAGCATTTTTCATATTACTGTGAGAAACATTTACTTCATCACTGTGGCAGAAGTAGAGTTACTTTATTCATAAATTGGAACTCCCAACGGAATAAACATAGCTATATAGTTCAAACTATAGGAATATTCCCTGGACTCAGGAGACTTAAGTTCTTTTCCAGAATCTACCAGGTTTAGTCAGGTCTTTGATTAAGTAAGATTTTTCTGAGTCTTAAACTGCATTTTTGTATTTTATTTTTTTTTAGCCGCAAAATAGATGTCACAACAGTTGTCTGATTCATTTGAGAAACCAACAATAACTAGTTATTTGAATTATAAAGTGTTGTAAATTACAAAGGAAAATGATATAGCCTGTCTCAGTGGCACATGACTATAATCCCAGTGACTTTGGAGGCTGAGGAAGGAGGATATTGAGCTCAAAGTCAGTCTCTACAACTCCAGTGAGGCCCGAAGCAACTTAGTGAGTTTCTTTTCACAAAATAAAAAAAAAAAGGCTGGGGATGTGGTCAGTGGTTGAGAACCCATGAATTCAATCCCTGGTACAAAAAAAAAAATATATCATATAAAGTTAATATTACCAGTGATATAGCTTAACAAAAATAACTTTGTATTCCTAGCAATACAAGTTACTTACCTTCTGAAAACCATTAAAAAATGTTCATGAAAATTAGCAGTAGATAAAGTTGTTTGAAAAAGTATTAGTATGTATAGATTGGGGTACAATACATGCTCAAAATGGTATACATTTGAAATATTCTTCCCCGAAGCTGGATATAGTTCTGTGGTAGAACACTTGATTAGTATGTGCAAGGCCCTGGGTCCATTCCTAGCCCCCACTAAAGCCAAGACAACAAAAATCTGAAAAATAAAACCAATACACAACAAAGGTATCCATGAAAATATAATGACAAAATTTAAAAAATAAACTATAAGCAATGTTAATAATAATAGCTTTTTTGGTGTTAAGTAAATTCAAGTTCAGTTAATATTTTCTAAGAACTCAGTAAGAAAGATAATTTATTGTCTTTGTGGAAACTGAGCACATCTTCTCAGGAGAAGGGATAGCAAACCTAAAACTAGTTTCAAAACTCAATCATTCTACCACCTTAAGAAAAAATCTGAGATAAAAATAAATTTTATTAAATTAAAGAGAATACAGAAATAGAATACTTATAAAATAGCTAGTCAATTCAACAAATACAGGCAGTTCCTACTTGTAATGGACACATTTTTGTTTTGTTTTGTTTTGTTTTGTTTACTTTACCATGGTTCAGAAGTGGTACATATTTAGTAGAAACTATACTTCATCTTCTGAATTTGAATTATTCCCAGAAAAGTGATATGCAGTAGAACCTGCTCATGGTGCTGGGCAGTGACAGGGAACCATAGCCCCCAGTCATCCATGACTATGGGGGGAAGCAGGTGATCCTCTACAGAGTACTGTATTGCTGAGCTTGGATGTTTTGTAGGGTAGGTGTATTCAGTGTGTTTTCGATTTCTTGTATTTTCAATTTATAGCATGGTTACTGGGATATAACCCATCATAAGTCATGCAGCATATGCATCTAACCAGAAGGCCCAAAAGGACTCTTAGGAAAAGTAAAATTTGGATGAAAACATAATAATTTCAAAAAGGAAAACATTGTTGGTGGGGCTGCAAATTAGTTCAGCCACTCTCGGAAGCAGTGTGGAGATTCCTTAGAAAACTTGGAATGGAACCACCATTTGACCCAGCTATCCCACTCCTTGGCCTATACCCAAAGGACTTAAAATCAGCATACTACAGAGATACAGCCACATCAATGTTCATAGCTGCTCAATTCACAATAGCCAGATTGTGAAACCAACCTAGATGTCCTTCAATTGATGAATGGATAAAGAAACTGTGGTATATATATATATATATACAATGGAATATTACTCAGCTATAAAGAATGATAAAATTATGGCATTTGCAGGCAAATGGATGAAATTGGAGAATATCATGCTAAGTGAGATAAACCAATCTCAAAAAACCAAAGGACGAATGATATTGCTAATAAGTGGATGATGACACATAATGGAGGGTGGGAGGGGTTAGTGTTAGGGTTAGAGTTAGGATTAGAGAGGGGGGCAAGAATGGAGGAAGGAAGGACTGTATAGAGGGAAAAGAGGGGTGGGAGGGGTGGGGGGAAGGGAAAAAATAACAATGAATCAAACAACATTACCCTGTGTAAATTTATGATTACACAAATGGTATGCCTTTACTCCATGTACAAACAGAGAAACAACATGTATCCCATTTGTTTACAATAAAAAAAAAAAAAAGGAAAACCAGCACTAGAGAGATTAGAGTCTGAATGCTTTAGACCCTGATCCTCACTCTAAGGAGAGAAATTAATTTTAATGGGTGTTTCATATCATGTCAAGGGGAATGGTATTTTTAAGAATAGGGACTCTGCAGTTTACCTAAATGCCTACGTAAGAGCTCAATACAAATAGCTAATATTGCTGTTGCTATTTTTGTGAGTCTTATGATTTCAAAAATATTGATTAATTTGCAAATCAGAAAGTGATCTCTGCTCTTTATTCTCCAGCTCTAGTTTCCTATTCTTAGGAATGAGAGATTAAAATAAAGAAAACCGAATGATGAACAGACTTGGTTGTTTCCTAAGCTTGCTGCACCTCACAGGGGCCTAAAGCAGGAGGCAGAGTTTGGTGGAGGATTTCAAAATCCTTTCATTAAATATAATGCTTGTTCAAAAGTATCCCAGGTCCCCTATGATTGCAACTACTCAGTAAATATTAAACGATCAATAAACCGTTAACTTCCTCTCTTCTTTCTCCCTCCCATGGATAAAATGCAAGGGTTCCTTGAAGTCTGCTCTCAGAAACCCATTGACTTGAACCCTCTTTTCATTTTGGAAGGCTTCACTACTGAGATGTGTCAAAGTGCTGAAGACCCTGCTGAGGCCAATGCATGAACCTAGTATTTTCTTACCACAGTCCAAATATCAACTATTGTTATTTACCTTTGGATTAGCTTTTTTTTTTTTGGTCCTTGGTGTTTCCTACACATAAATACACATAAATATCAAATCCCATGCAATTGAAAGTGAACAACAGATACCCACAATACTGTGTTGCACACTACTGTATTGCTAAGCTACACCATTTGGTAGGTTAGGCATGTGAAATATAATTTTATATTATCACATTTTCAATTTATGATGTTTTTTATCAGGTAGTCCCCATCATAAGTCAAGAGGCATGGTATTCTAAAATATCTGCCAACAATTGAGACCAGACTTCACCTTCAGGCTGACTATGAGGCAGTTAAGTTAGCTTTTCTGTCCTTGTCACTCACATCAATGTTCCTGTCTATTTATAAAAATAGTTTTTTAAGAGAAAAAAAAAAGTGTCAAAAGTGGTATATTGGCCTCCTGGAAACTACAATAGCTCTTCACTTTGACCTCGCCAATAGAGTAAAATGAGCTAAAGACACCAATATAATCTTTTGAAGAGAACAGAGGATATCAAGTGAGGGGAAACTCCTTTTTCATCTCTAGGGGCATGCTTGCTGAAAAGCAAAGAAATCGTCAAAACTTCTTTCATCATGAAACAGAGTAAGTAGGAATAAAGATCTTGGGAGATTCTTGGTTGATAAATGATTGAGATAGAACTCAGGAATTTGGAATATATATTTGGCTGTCAGTCAATGCAGGTATATAAAAGCAGGAGACTTGCTGGAGATGTCAATAAAGTAATTGGTTTGGTATCCCTTAGGAAAACAGAAGAAGGTGACTCCCACATAAATCTCTCATAGCTTTCAGCAACTACGGAGACGTACACAATGATTCACCTGTCTTCACGTAAAGAATCATGAAGTAATATGCTATGAAGCTTTCTGAGATGGCTTTTGAGTATTGGATTCTTAGTATGAACTAATGGACAGAACTCTCTGAAAACATTCTTCGAAATGGCATGTATACAACATAGTTACAGCCCAGACAAACCACATACACCATGGACGTGAAGAGTGGCTCAGGATAGGGCCCCTGGAACTATAAGCAGATAGATACCAACTGAGTAAACAAATATTAGTATAATCTCTCCAACAATGGGCTTCCGGATTTGTAACCAAAGTCCACCATCGTTCCTGTCCCACCTCCATACTGTCGAAGAGGCTGTGAGGTGGGAGACAATACACAATCCAAGAAGCAGACCATAAACCTCATTCTCTAAGGTATTTGAGTGAGAGGAAGAAGATGCAGTGAGTGGGGCCGAAGATGCCAACATTATAATAGTGAGATCTGGGCTAGTAGCTGATGGAAGCGGTCAGATCAAATAAACTGGAACTAAACCTGTCTCAAGAGGAGGAAAGACCACATTCAAAGTTACTGCTAAATTCAGAGAGTGCAGTGAGATTTATCTGCTCCTTCAAGGAATCTAAAAATAGCTAAAACTGACCCTTGTCTCTACCTTAACTTATATAAAACTGTATATCTCAGAAAATACAGGGAAATTAATTTGTAATTTGTTTTCTTGGCAGGAGCATGAACCAAGCTTCCCAGTGTCTCAAGGACTACATCTACGATCTCTTCAATCTCCTCTACAATAAGAGCAGGAGCTGAGCCACCAAAATGAGAGTTGAGTAGCATTTAACCCCAGGGCTGCAAAAGTCCCAACATACGGTATTGCAGTTTCAAAGAAAGAAATTGGAGGACTCAATGCAGAAGATTTCAACATTTTATGACTCACAAGCCTTTTGTCAATTTTGTTACCCTTGGCAGCGACAAGCCAGGATATAACAGAGGGCTGCCCCATGCCTACATGCAGGACAATGTATAGGATAGGTTGTGTGCCCCCTGTGCAGATGGATGTTTTATAATTACATTTTTTTTTTTACTTTACAACAAAAGATGCCAGTTTTGGTCCTCACCTAAAGACTGGAGGCAAGGGAAAAGGTCAGTTTTCCATCTCCATTTTTTGTTATCACATTCTTTAGAATCCTCCTTCTTTTTTTAAAAAAAGTGTATTTATTTTTATTATGTTTGATTTTAAGTTTTAAATTTGTTTCAATTAATTATACATGACAGTAGAATGCACTTTGATACATCATATATAATGGAGCATAATTTCTCATTTTCCTGGCTATACACGATTTAGAATCCCACGTATTCCACTTCCACCAACAAGCTCACCTAGGCACTGACTAGTGTTTACCCCAACAAATATGAACGAGGGTCCATGCTCAAGGAAAAGAGGCAGAGAAATGAAAAATACAGTATCAGGTTTATTAAATTCAATATTTGTTATGAACTGTGGATGGAAGAATTGGTGATTTAGAATATAGCTCTTAGGCATGCACCTAAACAAAACACAGAGAACCAAAGATAGATGATAGTTAGTTAGCTGGATAGCTAGATATGGAGACGGTATAGAACAATTTGTTGAGGGAATGTCCTCATTTGTGAATTTTTTTTTCTGTTTTGGAATTTCTGTAGATTCTAGCTTCTTTGTTTAGTTTGTCCTTCCCACGATGTGTGAAGAAATTCTGTGATTGATAAATTTGGGAAGAATACCTGATCATACTCTGCTGAGCTCTGCTCACATTCCCTGGGGTAGGGGTATCATAGGATTCAGAGATCCAGAAGTCCCTTTTGCTTCTCCAAAAGGCTAAATTTCTTCTTCCCCAAGGCTAGCACTTTCAGTTCCAAATGGGTAGTGTGTTAAATTCTGCAGTATATTTTAAGTCAATCCACTTGACTAACACACATGGACATGTCGTTGGGCCTGGCTTCGATCTGTAACAGAGGAATTCTTTATCATCTTTATGTTTTATGTCTCAGATTCTTTAGAATCCATGCAGAAAAACAGATGTAATTTGAAAGAAACATGCCAGAAATTCTATTATTTGCTTGGATACTGTGTGTATATGTGTATGTCAGTTCTATTTATTTCTTTGTTTCTTTTTCTTGTTCACATTTCATGCAGAGTTTTTAGTTAGTATTTTCAGAAAACTAAACCTGTTGAATCCTTGGTGGGACTGGATAATATATGTTAGGACACTTCTCACAGCCGTGTCCATTTTTCCTGAGAACCTTGAGGATTAGATTTGTCAGTAGTTTGATCGTCCTGTTTGGCAATTTGACGTAGCTAAGGATGCTGTGGGATCATCACTGTTTGGATTTTAGGACTTAACCACCTTCTGTTAAAAGGATTTAAACAATGCCTTTATTTCCCAGTGTCTAACAAATGAGATTTTTCTCTGAAAGCTACCTGGATTCCTTATGATAACTGAGCCTCATCCTCTTGATGTTATGTTAAAAGTAAAACTACAGACTAATTAATTAGAACAGAACATATTTGAGCAGAGACCTAACAACAATCTAGTGCACTCTGAGCCAGTAAAGGTTATAGTGAGCTCCATCCAGCAATGTGGACAGGCAGTATTTATACATCAAAAGAGAACTTCCAGGCAGAAATAGCCTGATTTATTACAGCTTAGAGATTACCTTATTGGGATGTGTCTAATCAGTTTACAGTTTTTGATTTGCTGATAGCTCACACAGAAAATCACTAACTTTTACAGGAATATACTATTAGGTTTCAGTTTTCTACCTACTAAGTTAGGCTACACCTTGCTGTGTACTGTCAACTTCAGGCAAAACTTAAATCATTTTTTTTTTCACATTAGTATCTACTCCTGAGAAAAAGCATCTGATACTTCTATGAGTCTGACTAACTTGGCTTGATATCAACATATCCTGCTCTTCAGTTTCATCTTTTTGTGCAAATGACAATGTTATTCGTCTTTATGGCTGAGTAAAACGCCATGTGTATATATACCACATTTTCTTTATCCATTCCTATGTCAATGGACATCTAGGTTAATTCCACAACTCGGCTATTGTGAATTATGCTACAACAAACATGGTATGCAGGTATCTTTAGAGAATATTGACTTTAACTCTTTGGTACAGCTGGATCATATCATAATTCTAGTTTTCATGTTTTGAGAAACCTCCATACTTATTTCCATAATGGCTATAGTAATTTACATTCCCACCAACGGTGTATAATAGTTTCTTTTTCCCCACATCTTTGCCAGTATTTATTGTTATCTATGCTCTTGATCATTGACATTCTGACTGGATTGAGATGGAATCTCAGGGTAATTTTGATTTGCTTTCAAACAATTCGCTTTACGTTGAACACAGCAGGGATCTTCAAAGCTAGCACTCCTGGAATTGTGCTCTATGCTTTTGCATTTATATTCCATGCTTAAGTAAAGCAGAAGGCATGAGTCCTGAGCCTTACAATGATTGTGTATCCCTAAATATATCTTCGTACAGATATTGTACTGGACTGAAAATTTCTACTATAAATTGACCCATAAAATATTAATTTATGGCATGATCAGAGATGTATCAGTTTAGCTATGTACCACTAACTACATGATGCCCTCTGTAATATCCTGGGGACGCATCAGCATCCCTCCCTTCTCTGGGCTAGCCGGCTTGCTTTTCTAAAGTAGCTCTTACATCAGAGCCCAAGTTGATTCTTATATACAGCCTTCATTTTTATTTATGACCCCAGTCAAAGACAGGCTTGGCAAGAGGAAAAACATAGCTACATGTGCTAAAAGCAAAGGAAACTGTTGAACTTGCTCTGTGATATGTGCTGTTTTTAAAACAAACAATGCATAAACTGATAAATGAGAGGGTTGGGACAATGTTGATAAGATTACTTACAGAGTTAGACATTTTGGATTTCATTCTGACTCTTTAATAAGCATAACTAGTGAAACTCAGCAAACTAAGGTACCAGTTTTATCATGTGTTATCCTTTTGGGTTTCTTAGAAATGTATGATGAAAGAGATATTATAAGAAAGGGAAAAACTATAGACAGTGAGAACATCAAACAAAGGAGTAAGTAAAAAAGGTTCAGGAATTTGACATTTGACTTAAATAACCCAGATTAAAGACACATCGCTCTCGGTGAAATTACACACCTCCTGACCCTAAAGGAAGGCTAAAGAAAAAATAGCTATTACAAACCATTTACTACGTTCTGCCCTTTGTTTCTGTTATTTTTTTTTTAAGTAAGTACTCTGTGAATCAAGAACTCAGTTTCCTAGGCACAATGTAGAAACTAAACATATTTTATTTATTATTCATTTATTCAGGCATTCTATTTGTACCTCTCTATTCAAATTTCCCTCTTATTATAAGCACCTCATTCATATTATATTCAGGATCCCTCTCACCTACTATGATCTCATCTTAATTTGGTTATATCTATTAAGGCCTTTTATGTATATAGTGCTTTATTTCTAGGTTCTTGTTGGACACGAGTTTTGATAGCTCCATTCGAATCACTGGAAGTGGTATACGAAAATATTGTGAGTTATTAGAAATTCCAGTGACCCCCCTTTCACATTGGAAATAATTCTAGCACCTCTTGCACAAGTGCCAGCTTGAGGGTTGGAAATTTTCCATACCTTCGCACGATGACTTTGGTCATTAGTGAACAACCACTGTGAAATTCTGAGAATCCATCCTCAGAATTAGGAGAGGCACTAAGATGCACTTTCACAAGGCTTCATAGATAATACTGCTGATGGAAGGAAGGCAAAGAGAAAGTAAGATGGCTGCTGCTTCCTGATTAGTGAAAGTACCTGGCGGTGTAAAGAATACCCTTTGAAATATTCCATAAAGCATCCACAGACAGATGGAGTGACATGATGATAGAGAAATAGGTGTTAGAACAGGATGAAAAGTAGGACCTCAAGGAGGGATTACGCCCATTCTTCCCCAAGTCCACTGTTAAAATTCCACAACAAGCAAGAAAACTTTGAAAGGCAGAAAGGAAAAGGTACACCAAACTGCCTGGGATTCTCTGTACTTGAGTAACATGGCAGAAGTTCCTTGATTTCCAGTCATATTTTGCCATGTTTCTCAGGCTCTAGAAGCCTCTAGCCCAGAATTACCAAATGACAGTCAGAAAAAAAAAAAAAAAAAAAAGAAAAGAAAAAGAAAAAGGAAAATAAGAAGAGAAAAGAAAAGAGAAGGAAAGAAAACACTTCAAGAAGAGACTTTTCCCTCTGGCCACAGGAGCTGGAAAAAGGTGGTGGCCTCACAAGAGGAAACTTGTCTGGTAATACTCACCTCATTCCAGCTAAACTCAAGTGCAATGTCACTGCCTTCCCAGTTTTGGCACTATGTTAAGAAGATGATCATCTCTTCTTCCTAACCCCTATGTGAAAGCAGGCGGCGGCACTCCCGACCTTCCATCCCCAGCTCAGTGGAAGAGGAACATGCTCCCCTTTCTCTCTCAGGGCAGGGAGAGTGCTGACCGTGCTCCTACATGGAAAGGAGTGCTCTCGAGGCTGGGTCTCTGCCCCATCTTGCAGGGAAAAGGGGGTCTGACACCCCTTCTTACCCAAACCTCTGGTATAAAATCAGAAGGCTGCTGTAGGGAACTGAGCTTGCAAACCCACTCTGAGGCAAAAGTGAACTGTGTACTGGTGTCCTACTCTTACTGGAAAATAGCAATCCGAACTCGCACCCTGAGGCTGTCTGACTCAACTTGCCAATTTTTGTTGCAAACGTATACACGGGTTTGAAAGGAAGCTGATTTTACACAGCCAGCCAGCCCCAGGTTGCTATACCTCATCAGGGATACCACCTTCTACAAAATAATACACAAAAGGATTCATCATCTTATAATATCCATTGCTGAATGGGTTAGATAGTAGAGATGTTAGAGGATTGAATCACTAAATTTGGGGGATTTGTTCATATTTTCCCATTCTGAACAGAAAAAAATTAGACCAAATAAATAAATAAACAATGATCTCAAGCACATGAACAAAAACAAAAGAGATATCTTTGTAATCTTGGATTCCCAGAATAAAAGAGGAGAAAGGATGAGACTGACAGAGTAAAGAAATAATTGCTGAAAACTTTCCAAACTTGTGGAAAACATGATCTACCAATTCAAAGAGCCAAGTAAGAAACAAATGGGATATATCCAAATAAAATTCATGGGAGAGTATATTCTAATTAAACGTCTTAAAGACCAAAGACAAAGAAGATATTTCCAAAGCTGACAGACAGAAAAGATGTAGCTTTTGTGGGAGACCACCACTTCCAAAGGCAGCAGTCTTCTTATGTTCTAGAAGGAAGCACAAAATCCTTTTCAATTACTGAAAGAAATACACACACACACACACACACACACATACACATATATAAAACATAAATCAAAAAAATTCAAGTTCCATATAAAATTTCAAAACAATTAATTCCATTTATCTGAATATAAGCTTTCAAATTCTCCATATTTTAAAAACCAATTCCAAACAGGAACTCAAATATAAAGACTTCTGAACATCCACAATTTCTTGTCATAAACTTTGCTTTATATAGGGTTCTGATAATCTCACATTAAAGTTTTCTTTTATGCTTACTGAAAGTGGCTCTTAACAAACTACATCTATTTGATTTTCAATATCCTGGCAAATTTTAAAGTACAAATTGAGGGGGAATGGAGGATGAAGTAGGATGGATATTTGAGTAGGTGATGTTTGGGCTAAATCTTAAAAGACGATGTTGTGAAGTGGGGTGACTGAGAATTCTACATAGAAAAACATTCAGTGCAAAGTGTACTGAACTAAGGAGAAAGATAACATATTTTACTTCAATGCTAAAATATCTCCACATAGGGAAAAAATTGCGATAGAAGTCTGGCATGCTCATAATTTTTTTTTGCAATGTGGCTACAAATGTGTAGGTTTTTAAAATTTGGCTTGAGAATGAGATCTCCAGGAGATACTATAAAATATTTATTTTAAGTATTTAAAAAAAATCAACATTTGAAAGATAAAGGAGGAAAGAGGCTTGCAAAATAGATTATTTGTTATAGGCATAAAGGTATGATTTTGTATTTTGATGGTAGAAAATGTAATTACAGGAGTGTGGGACCCTAATATAGAGCCGAGGTAATTTACAAAACTTTAGTCATTTTTACTGAGTTTAACTGTTATAGAGCTGTTAGGCAGGCATTGTCTGATAAGACAATGATAAATCATCTATTGGTGGTCAGACTTCAGTTAATATGTTTAGTGATAGAGGTGATTTTATCACTTTCTTGTTTTTGAGTAGTGCAGTGAAAATTTACCGAAAATATAAAAGCATAACACATGCTTTAAAATCAGAGTTGGAGGAGCCATACCTGGGTCTATGTTTTATGTAGTGACACAATATACTACTTTCATAGGAGAAATAAATGATAGATTTTACCTTAGAACCAACATATATGACATATATACCAGACCAAAAATTGTGCGTATCATACCTTATCCTGGGTTAACTCACATTTTTAACACAAACACACACAAATGGTGACATTAAAAGAAATTTTTTTGTATTTGTCTATGAAGGATATATGTAAATTCCTATCATAAGAACATAAAGTGTTATATTTAAGTCTTATCAAGCCCAATATTACAAAATGCTAGTTAAAATATATTAGGATTTCATGTGAACTCCCCTTGGGCATATTTAACAGAAAGTGCTAAATCTGGTATATGTGAGTTTTAAAACTACTTTTCACACTTTATTCGGTATCTTATTTCTTGCTCTGCTAAACTGCTAACAAATAGCTATGATACTCATTTCAAGAGTAACTTTAGAAACCAGTTGCTTTTGATTTATCTCTTTGAACATACCCCAGAGCTTAGAAAATACATTTCTCTGGTAAGAACAATTCCTTTTTTAGGTTTTGAGAGGTAGGATTTTGAGAGATCTTTTCACTGATTAAGCAGAGTGCATAAAACCCTTATCATGGGAGTCTCTTGCCTGGACATAGATATGATCTTTAGGAAGTGGAGCTGAAATTCATGAAGAGTGGAGAAACATTATTGTATTAATTTGACAGCAAGAATACAATTTACAATATATATGTGGTTTCCTGTTTAAATATTTTGTTCATCCAAAGACTCAAAAAGAAAGATTTGTTGGGAGAAATGGAGACAAGAATAGTCAAAAACCTGGGAGACTGAGGATGTGAGAATGGAAATCTAGAATTCCAAGAGAAGCGGGTGTGTGTGGCAGGAGCACAGGGGAGGAGATGACATCCAAACGGTTATAAAAGAAGAGTAACATAGCTGGCATGGTGGCACATGTCTGTAATCCCAGTGGCCCTGGAGACTGAGGCAGGAGAATCGCAGTTTCAAAGCCAACCTCAGCAACTTAGCAAGGCTGTAAGCAACCTAATGAGATCCTGCCTCAAAATAAAAAATAAAAAGGGCTTGGGATTTGGCTCAGTGGTTAAGCACCCTTGAGATAAATCCCTGGTACAAAAATTAAAAAAAAAAAAAAAAAAAAAAAGGTAATGTTCATGAATGTTTGGGGGAGAGAGGGAATGCTTCCCCGTTCTCAATGTTTCCTTCCATATTACACCCCAAACCTTCTTAGTTCCCAGTTCTCTTACCACTCTTACTACTCCACTTATTGCCACCACTCTCTAGGGGGAAAAGTGACTTATGTGATATGTGATTTGGGGGAAAAAATGTCCTGTGTATCCAAATACTGCCTATCTGATATATTTTCTCTTGGGTAGAAGTCATCTACTGTATCTGCCCATGGAGGTCTAATAGACCAGTCCACCTAAAACCAGGTTTGTATGTTGAGCATCGAGCATTGATATTCTCTCCTCCCTCTCTCTCTCTCTCTCTCTCTCTTTCCTACACACACACACACACACACACACACACACACACGCACACCAGGAGTATATGAAAAAGTAATTTACTGATATAATGAGGGTTTTGGGACAGAATAGGACAGGATCCAGAGAGTTTCTTAAATGGCTTGAGAAAACCGATTTAGAGACTATTTTTTTTTCTTTTATCTCACTCAGGATTATTAGTGTCGTGTGGAGAAATACCCTGTGTGCATGCATGTACAGGCCAAGAATGGTAGGATTTAGCCAGTGCCAAAAGATGGAGAACTAGACTTTCTTATCAACTTACTTAAATGTAGACAAAGAGGAGAAGAAGTTTAGGAGCTTAAAACCACATACATTTATTATCTTTAAGTTTCTGTGGGTCAGGAGTTTGGACTTTGTTTCAATGGGTTTCATGCTCAAAAATCTCAAGAGGAAGAGAAAAAAAATCTGTTCAAGATGCATGTCTTTCTTAAGACTGGGGTTTTCCCCTTGGGTCCATGTAGTTGTTGGTAGAATTTACTATTTCTGCACTTGAGAGAATGAGATCCTATTTTGTTGATGATGGTCATCTCTATGCTGTTCTTGGCTCCTACAGGTCACTCTTCTATGCCACAGGGCAATTGCACAGGCCTTCTCAAAAACATGGCAGCCCACTTCTTCCAAGCCTCCAAGAGAATTTCTGCCTATATTCTGTTAAGATAAAATCTCATACAGGGAAACTTAGCCATGCTTGTTACTGCTCTATCACTTTTGCCATATAACATAACCTTAATCATACTCAAGCAGAAGGGATCATACAAGGGTGTTAGTAACTGGGGATCACCTTAATGTGCATCTGTAACACACAGGTAATGAAGAAGTGTTTCTTAACGAAGAAATTTAGTGACATATACTAATTTATTTTTCTGTAAAATTAAATACTAAAAATTTTGGAAGGTATTAAATTAGTACAACTGCAGGAACATTGATCAATAAATAGCAAATCCATATTTTTTGCCATTCATCTAATAGTCCCAAAATAACTATTATATTAGAGTTCATATATATATATATATATATATACACATATATATACATCACAATAGGATGCACTGATTATATATGTATATATTGTGCATATATGTACATGCACATTGTGCATCCTATTGTGAGAGAGAAAGAGAGAGATGTTTCTGTCTTGAGTCTGAAGGAGTTCAGAGGCAGAATTTCTTTTACCTCTGATGACCTCTCTTTTTCCTCTTAAGACTTTCAATTGACTTGATGAGGTTCATCTACTTTAAGGAAGTTAATATACTTCACTCACAATCTCATAATTTAAACATTAATCATATTTAAAATATAACTTCACCACAACATCTAGATTGATGTTTGATCCAAAACTGGGAACTTTGTCAAGTTAGTCCTGAAATTAACCATCAGGACTATTAAGGAAAGTTCCTCTGCCAGTTATGCATCACATCAGGCTGCCATCCCACCTTGTCCAGGGCAGAGTAAAGAAGTGATACTGCTTGTTGTGGTTTGAATGTGAGGTGTCCCCCAAAAGCTCACATGTGAGAAAATGCAGGAAGGTTCAGAGGAGAAAAGATTGGGTTTTAAGAGTCTTAACCCAATCAGTGAATTAATCCCTCATGGGATTAATTGAAGTGGCAGGGTGTGGCTGGAAGAGGTGGGAATTGGGGCGTGGCTATGGGGTATATATTTTCTATCTGGGGAGTGGAGTCTCTCTCCCTCTCTGCTTCCTGATGATGCGAGCTGCTTCCTTCTGCCATGCTTATCGCTGTGATGTTCTGTCTCACCTCGAGCCCCAAGGAATGGAGTCAGCCTTCTAAGGACTAACACCTCTGAAACCAGGAGCCCTCAAATAAAACCTTCCTCCTCTATAATTGTGCTGGTCAGACATTTAGTCACAGCAGCGAAAAAGCTGACTAAAACACTGTTTTACCCATTTAGCTTCATAAAGGACAGGGTGTACTTTGTGATTCTTTTATGCTGATATTGGTGATGATGTGTTCATAGAATCAGATGCTCTCTTAACCAATTATAGAAAATTCTAATCCACTTCTCTCCTGTTGCCAATGAAGACAGAAAATGCTCTACAGTCAAAAATATGGAAGGTAGTTATTAAGGAAGGGAGTTGAGTAATGTCAATACCTCAAGACTTAAATCATTTCCCTCATACCAGTCGGTCTTTAAGATTGTGACAGTTGTACCTTTTGCACATTTATGGTATTTCACCAGATGAAGGTTTCCATAAAATATGGAATAAGTTGGCATATTCCTTTTTTCAAAGTACTATTTAAAGTATCAGACAGAATTCTTACTATAAAACTTTGTAGCATTAATACATTAATAAAAATATTTTAAATTGATATGTAATAGTAGGCATATAGATTCTGATAACTACCAAGTGCTTTCAGTCTTTAAATAGTCACCTGGCCGAAAAATACCTGTGGTAATTACCTTTTATAAATTCCTGAGTTCACTCTCCTTAATTTGTACTTAAGATTTTCTATAGCGGCAATGAATTTAAATGCCATGTGACTATATTCTCAGATACATACTTACTACATATTTATACATACATGCTAAGTATCATTACCAATTATTCATTTCTCAAGGCTATGCTTATACCATAATATGTAAAATTTTGGAATAAAAATACAGCTTTTCTAGATTAGTCATTAAAAAACTACCTATTTTCCATGCAAACAAAGGGACATAAAGAGGAAAACAAAACAAAAATCCTGACTTCCAGCTTCAAGAATGATGCTAATGGAAGTTTTTAAACTTTTGTTGCCTTCCAGGTGCATAGTCAGTGGATGAATGATATGAACAATATTTCATTTTTGCTTGATTTCAAAGACTAAAACAGGACCTACAGGCTAAATTATATAAAAAGACCTAAACAATTACAGAGGAGTGTAAAGAATCGCCTTACAAATTTATTCTGAGAATGAACTGGTATCAGTCATACTATACCCTGAAACTGTGTGAAGATCAATTATGTTGTTTCTTTCTCAGATACAATTTGCACTCAGAGGAAACAATATATTAATGGTAGATTCTGGTATATGGTATGCTCACAGTAATATTCAGAACTGACCATCAGGACAGAGGATAGACTGGAAATGATAATTGTGTCAAAGGGAAAGATAAAAGATTGAGAAATTAGACTATACCTTGTTCAGTTTCCAGGGACTTTGCATGGACAGGATAGTAATTGGGATTTAGAATGGAGGATGTCATGGAAAACATTTGAAAGACTTATTTCATATAGAAATATCTTCTTGGGACTTAAGAACTAATACTAAATACATTATTCCAAAATTTGGAAAGATACATTACTGCTCAAGTACACTGTGACTTTGAGAGACAGTTAAGGAAAATAGTGGCTCTGGCACCATCAGGGCAGCAGCCCCTATGTTTTGGCTGATTTCATGAATGTGACTTTGGAATATTAGAAGTTAGTGAACACAAAAAAATGTTTACCTATGGAAGAATCCAAAGAATCGGTAGCATTCATAGAACTTGATACCTTGCGTGGTGGTCACAAAAAGACATCGATGATGAGAATTCTCAGGCATGTGAAAGACAGAACTCATGGAAGGAGTGGTATGTTCCATCTAAAGTCTGGAGAGGAAGACTCATTTCTCATGTCAGAGTGTAGGGGGCAGGTGCAGGAGCAGTGGTGTCAGCACAGGCTTCTCAAGCAGGGAACATAAATGCATGCAGTCAAATGGCTGGGGACAGGAGAGAAGGAAAAGCCCTTACACTAGTATTCACTCTCTGTCCCTGAACATGTGAACATTACTTTCTTCAAGTAATTAGAATCTATTACGTTGTAACAGAAAATTAGGATGGGGGTAGGGGATGGCGTTATGGTTTAGACACGTGGTGTCTCTCTAAAACACATCTTGGATAACACAAGAAGATGTAGAGGGGAAATGCCGGAGTTATGAGAGCCTTAACCCAATTGATGAATTAATCCCCTGATAGGGATTAATGGAGTGGTATCCGAAAGCAGGGGGGTGTGGCTGGAGAAGGTAGGTCAAAGGGGTGTGCCTTTGGTTTGTCTATTTTAGTTGTGGTGAGGAGAGCTCTCTCTCTCTCTCTCTCTCTCTACTTCTTATTGTGATATCCTGAGTCACTTTCCTCTCCATTCTCTGCCATGTTGTTCAGCTTCGCCTTGAGCTGCAAGGAATGGAACCTGCCTTCTATGTACTGAGACCTCTGGAACCGTGAGCCGCCAAATAAACTTCCTCCTCTAATTGCTCTTGTCAGGTCTTTTGGTTGCAGCAACAGAAAAACTGACTAAAAAGATGGGAAATAAAAAACAGGAAAAGATAGTTTACTACTGTTAATATTATCCAATATTTTAAAACCCCAGAATTGTGAGGTCTAGGAAAATATGGGATAAATTAGACTTTTTATGGAAATAAATATATCGGTAGGAGATCTAAATTATGGCAATTGATCATTTGCATATATGAGGTTCCTTAATGGTTTCTTTTTCCTTCCACATCTCATTAACCACAGTGTGGTTTCTCCCTATTCTTATACTTCCTTTCAGGACAAGCATAACATAAGCAGTGCTGTTTGTTATTTGGGCAAAGCATTGAGGAAATTGGTGAAGTCACTGAATGCAAATATTACTAGATTTCAGATAAGGGCAAAGCACACCTATCTAAGAATATGATCTTAGCTGCTTCTGTGGCCTCTCTTCTGTACTGCTGTCTACTAGGCTATCAGATGTCAGAATAACATCCTTGTACAAATTTGAGTCTCTGTTTCCCCATGTTTAAATTAGCCATGGTGTTAAATTATATTTTAGTATTTGTTGTTATCATTTACATAGTACGCCTTTAGTCTTTCTGTGGTCACAAACCCCTCTTTGCTCTAGGAAACAGCTAATTCTACCAGGACAGAATGTCAAGGGCTCATGAAAGAGACCTAACCAACCATATAACCCCAATCATTCTGACATGGGAATCTTTTCATGGTTAGGCATGTTACATAAACCAGTCAAACCAAAGATCTACTGGGGTAAGGAGTGGAGCACTCTTCTGCCCATGCTTTAGGAAAACATACCTTCTACAAGGTGTTATAAGCAGGATGAAAGTCCTTGACCACCATGGAGTCCATCATTGGAAGAGAGACTATATGAGATTTAAAACGGTAAAGAAGCAGTAGTTCTAAAGAAAGAACTTGAGCCCTTCATGCATAAATGCCTAAAAGCAAAATATTGTGTATTTTTCCAATAATTGAACCAATAATTTTTGTTCTTTGGTTACAGTGGGCTGGAATATTATCTTAAATGTACTAAGGAATGGAATCTCACATCTTGTCACACTTGCAAATCTACATCCTGTGGCTTCTATGTAGAAAAACTAAGAAAATATTAGTTTTCTTGCATTTGATGGTTTTGAAAGTGGTGTTTATCTTTTATATTCCTTCGTGTCTATCTCCTACAATACTTACCATACCAAATTGGATGTAACATATTCCAAGAGAAGTTTTTTGGTTTTGTCTTGTTTTTGTATTTGTATTTTAATTTCTGACATGGATATGAAGAAACTGACACCAGGGAAAGTTGGGAAGTAACTCATGGTGTGGGAGGAAAGGTGAAGAGTGCTTAAGATGAAGTTTGAAGACAACATAGCTGGAGATCTTACTGAAGGTGAAACTGTACCCAAAATAAAGTGATCAGTAGTAATCAAAGAGGAAATGAATATTTATAGCAACAGAATAAAGAAAGAGGGATATATGATAGTACATATATTAAGAATTCTCAGACATATAGGCAATTCCAGAAATTTCGGAATCATATAACATTGAACTTAGAGATGATATGCAGTACCATTGGTGACTTTTCCCCTTTTATAAAAAAAAAAAAAAGTTTAACATTAAGTTCACAAGAAAAGATATCTTTTAGAAATGGTCAGGAAAATCAAATATTCAGGGCAACCTCTATATCCATACAGAGCATCTAAGTTTTGTCCAATGCATGTCATGCCAAGTATGAGCACATTAATTGTTATAAGAGTTCATGAAGAAAAGCGGTTTTCATGGAGCAGCCTTAGGCCTGGACCCTTCTGTAGCATATATTTTGCTGCTTCCTCCTGGAAAATTAGTGAGTGAATAAGGTCTATTTAGAAGCACAAAGAGAATTCATCAGTCTGTGAAGCATGTTTTGTCAGTGGTTTTGCTAGAGAGAGAACAATTTTCAGAGGCCTAGAGAGTTCTAGTATGTGTGAGATGGACGAGTGACTACATCAGAGAGGCTGTGAAAAGGTGTGTAAAAAGGAAAAATAAGGACTAAATATATCAGCTCCACACTTGTTTTTTTTTTTTTTTTTTTCTTTCTTTTTGACAAGACGGATGGGGGGAGGAATGGGGTTGAGGACACAATGCACTTTTTAAGTGCTGTGTTTCTTGAAATACATCAAAGTCTGAGAAAAAGCAGAAAACTCCAAATAGACTTCAAGAGAGCCTTTTTTTTTTTTTCTCCTATTAAAAACATCGGCATCTATAAAGGAAACAAAAGAACTGCATTAAACCTAAATGATCTCAGAAAAGTGTCAGAGGAACTGACAGATAAATGAGCAGTCTATCATTATTATTATTATTATTTTTTATCATTCTCTTCTTGGAAAACAAAAGCAGGGAAACGGCCATCTTTAAGCCCATCCCAGAGAACCACAAATTGTGTGCGCCTATATTTTATCATGTGGAAAGAGTATCTTTTAAGCAATCAATTCTGTAAGTACAAATCAATAACACAATAGATGGCACCATTCAAATGACATTCACCAAGGATCTATCGCTTAACAGGTCTTGGATGAGACTCCACATGGAAGTTGTTACAACACAGCTCCTGGTCTCAGGGAGCTCAAAGATAATTAAGCCTACATAATCCAGGACAAGATATAATTATTCAAGCAGCATGCTCTGTTCCAGATGTCCATGCTCAGTGTTGTTTATTTAGATTACACCACGCAGGGCCAAACTGGAAGGCTAGTAAATATTTAGTTTTCCAAATGTATTTATTATTCTGACCATTGAATCTTGGAAATGATTTAGTAGTTGAGACTTATTTTGAAATAGTTTACTTGATCTTTCTCTTTCTGTTAGGGAAGCTGCTAGCATGATATTGCCTTAGACACTCAGGCAAGAAATCATGGTTCTAACTCTGCTCCTGTTCTTCAACTGTGTTCCATGCAAAAGAAGAACTGCAGGACTTGAACAAGAAGAGAGATCAGAGACATTGATTACGGACCTGCTTTATTCATACCTGGTGCTCTGGTAAGGACTCATGTTATAAAGAAGAATTTCGAAGGGCCCTCATTGTCTACTAAAGGTGCTTATACAGAGAGTAATCATTGACCAGAACTAACACAAACACCAAAAAGGTAAATTGAGTGGAACATTTCAGTACAAAATGCTCCAGGAAAATTCTCCATAGCTGCTGATTGTTTCTTCTTATCTACAAAATTCATGAGAATTAGAGGTCTATTTTTATCACATATAAATGATCATGAAATATGCAGGTGATATCAGATATTTTTTCTTTACCCTAAAGGTCATCAGAATTTTACGACCCATGTCTCATCTTCAACTGATTTTTAATATATATAGCTTTAACAACCACATGTCATAGTAGCATTACTTTATTTTATTCCCTGAGTACAAGATGCAAGCTATTTGAGGACAAAAACTCTGTCCCTTTTTTGACACAGCAGAAACTGCCAACAATCAACAAATGTTTGTTTCATGAATGAAGGCATTTTGGGGATCACCTTTCCTAAAATGTCACTTACTAGATTTAGAGGAAAAGGAAACAACTTACTTTTTATTTATTTTTTATTATTATTATTTTTTATTTAGCTTTTAATTTTAATTTTTTTATTTTTGCAGTCATATTGGATAGATATAAGAATAAAATTAGTCTTATTTGGCTATAAGAAAATTTCAAATAATGTATGTTCTTCCTATGCAATTGTTGTAAAGGCTTTTAAACTTTGATTTGTGTGTTTAAAAATGCTTACATTCATGCTAAAATATTTTTTAAATCATTTGTTTTATTAATTAAATAATGAATCTAACAATAATAACAGTGGCATAGAATCTTATCTCAAATATAACCTTATTAAATAGTATATAAATATAGTTGGCTTGTGTGTGTGTGTGTGTGTGTGTGTGTGTGTGTGTGTGTGTTTGTGTATGTAGACAAAGGATGTGGTAGGTTGCCTGCCTTTCTCCTATCCTTGTCAGAGAATAAACTCTGGGCATACAATTTATTTGATTAAATGGTAGTCCCTTACTGAATTGAATCAGATTCTGTCACCTGAAAACTGAAAAAGAAATACAGTGACACTAGTCAGTCTTCATTTTGCTCTTGAAATGGGGAATTCATTGGTCTGGTTTCCCATTTGTTGTCACTCAGATGGAAAAGACTGAACACCTGTCTGCTAAAAGCATGCAAACACATATTGATCAGTATTAGGGAAGCAGTTGCCTCATTTTAGAGAGGTTTCTGATTTTTGAACCTAGACCCTCATGAAACTTGGTTTCATGAAACTTGTCTTCCTTCCTGCCCTTGTGCTTCCCGATGCCATATATTCTGCCAACAACCAAATTATTCTCAAGCTAATTTGAGTAGTATTTGACTATTGTGCTGCCTTGGTAATAGTCTTCCAAATTCTATTCAGTAAAAACAGAAATACTGATGAGGACTGACTCTGTATTGTGTACTAACAAACGCTAGATACTGATGAAGGAACTATACCTTTCAAGAACTCATTTTGGAATGGAAAAGGGGGGCATTCTTATAGATAAATTCCATTTACATGATGTGTCATTATAAATGACATGAAGTCTTCTATAGGCAAATAGCAGCATCTTTATTAAAGACTGAGCTGCAAAAGAAAATAAGATACTTTAAGGAGAATCTAGATAATACTGGAACAAAGTGTAGAAAAACAGACAGAATTTATCAACCAAGGAATGAAAGTGCAATATAGTCAGAAGAAACTAGGAAGAAAGACATGGAGATGAGATGTCCTACATTCACTTATTCATCGAACAATATTTGTGGAGCACACACAACAGGCAAGTCATTGTTCCAGATGCTTTGGGAGCAGTAGTGGACAAAATAATAGGAAATTTCTCTTTTGTAATACACGTTTGGAGAAGGAGACATATATGGGAGGCATATACATTATTTATTTAATATATGTATGGACCTACATAATTATATGTCTATGGACATGCACATATATGCATATGTGTGCATATAAATATATATAATATATGTAAAATTCCCTTCTGCAGCTCAATCATTAACAGGGACTTTCCTTTTTGCCTATAGAAGATTTTATGTCATTTATAATGACCATATATATAGATATGGAAAATAACACTCCCCAAAATAGTATGACCTGGGAAGAGGGAGTGAAAAGTAGCACATTGATGACATTGATCCTTTCCTCATGAATTCTTTCCCAGTGACAGAACAATCCCTAGAAAGAAAGCCAAAGCATTGATTCTTCCTCAAACAAATCCTTTCCCAGGGACAATGCAATGGGACCTTGAAAGGAAAGTGATAAGCACTGACCACTGACCCTAGACCTCCCCATCTCACCCAGTAAGACAGACCCCAAGTTCCTAAGTGCCCCAAACTGACATGCTCATTAATTAAGTCACCTCTCAGTATAACCTGTATAAGTCCAGTCCCCTCCTTTAACCAGTGGCTCATTTTCCACCAGGAAAGTGGGTCAAGCAGCATCACCCTGTTCCTGTCCACTTTGTTCCTGAAGAAAAGGCTTAAATGATCCATGAAGTTTGTGTCCAACCCAGTCCTTTTGTGCTGACATATGTAACCATGTATAAATGTAAATTCTATTAATTTATCATTTATGTAACGTAACATATAGTAAAACACTATAATAAATATACTGAAAGTATATGAATAAATTATATAATATAGTCATTCTAAACTTCAGCATGCATCAGAATCAACTGAAAGGCTTATTGAAAACACAGATTCTGTGTTCCATACTTTTTCTGATTCCATACTCAGTGATTGAAGGTTAAGATTTTTATGTTTAATAAGTTCTCAGGTGAAGATGCCACTGTTACCTGGCCATCATATTTTTAAAATCAAGAATAGTCAATTAGATAGCAGTAAGTGCCATGGGAGTACTAAGTCAGGAGGCTGAAAGTGGTTTGTCATGTCACGTTCAACTGTATGATCAGCAGAGTTCCTGTGAGAAATTTTGAGGGAAGGAAGGACCCAGGTGTGCACAAAATATATGGGAAAGATCATGTGGGGGCAGTTCCCTGATGTGAGATGAGAAGTTTCTGTGGAGTATGAGTGGAGATGTAACTCTGTGTCGTGATCTCCTGTCTTTTAAACAGGGTTACCCTAGCTGCCTCACTGAGAATAGGAAGAAGTGAAAGGAGGCACAGAAAAGAGACTGGCAGGGAGGCTATTGTAAAGACAGCTTTAGTAACAATGATGGAAGTTTGCACCATTTGAAAATTGAGTTAGTAGTGAGGCATGGCAGAGTAGAAGTGGCGAGCATCAGATTAAGAAATGACTGGATCGGGGGTCGGAAAGAAAAAAGAGAGAACAGTCAAAAATGATCCCTGGAAATTTGGATGGATTTGACATGAACTGAGATGGAAAAGATTATGAGAGAAAAAAGTTGAGGGAGGAAGATCAGAGGATCAGTTTTATTATGTTCACTTTGAGACCTTGGCAAATCACAAAGGAATGGAGAGTAGGAAATTATACTTAACTATCTAGAGTTCAGAATAGAGGTTTAGGCATATACTTAGAGTCAACAGTGTTCAAGATGTGATCTAAGAACTAAGACCCAGGGTGAGAGGTGGCTGAAGAGCAGAGGGGCAGCAAAGTGGAAAGGAAGTCCTGCAACCAGCCAGTGATGAAAGCAGAACCCAGGAGCAGTTCTGTCCTGGAAGACAAAAGATGCGTTGCAAAGCAGCCTGAACAACAAAAGCAAGCAAATGCATGCAGTGCAGAGTTGAAGGAAAAGTAGAAACAGAATGATTATGAATGACAGAATTGGGTTTGGAGTTGATGTGGGCAAAAAGGGAAGAAAACTCTTCTGTTTCGTCTTTCTCCTACACAAGTGGTCCCAGGTATTATCTCCTAAAGAGAAAAAAGCCACTTCCTGGGAGATGAAGTTAAGAAGTTGCTTTGTGTTTTCCTTTAGAAACCATCTGTTCTGATGAAGCTAAAACTCTTTAGCTCTGTGAATATAATTCATTTAATACCCAGGCAGAACATAATGCTTTGAGTACAGGTGCTAAACACAACTAAAGGAAATAGCTTATTTCCTAAGATAAGTGGAATAATTATGGACATTTTTTAACATCTAAAAAGCAGGTTCCATCTCCAATTCTTGAAAACAACAATGTAGTTAGCTTTTTAAAAATGAAAATAATAATGCACTTTGAAGCAGACCTCAAAATTATCTGTCTTTAATAGAAAGTCATTATGTAGTTTCACATATTGCTAGAGCAAGTGCTGACTGACATTTCCAACTGGGAAAAGTTAAATAGTATCCTATCAACTGGCAAATAGAATGTGATTCTTGTGATGAAAATAATTATGACATATTATCTATAATGTGTGCATTCTTAAAGGAAGGTGATTTACTTGGGATCCATAACCAGAGAACATTTGGGGATGCAAATAGCTCTCTTCTAAGATGACTGTTTATCCTGTAATATTAAGTTCCCATTTGTGGTAAATGGGAAAGCAGATGGCTAAAGAAAAATATTTTGTCAAGTTTGTAGTATAAGCTACCTAGTTGAAGGGAAAACATATTTTTCATCATTGGAAGGAGTAAAGAGTGAGAAATAAACATAAATAGACTGATTTTTCTGGGATAGAGTTTCTTTTTGGGTTTGGAGCACCTATTAATTTAAATAGCTCTACATGGTTAACTGATTAGTCACTCATTCATGTATTCAGAAGGTATTTTTCTGAGCTTCTGTTATAGTCAGACACTCTTTTTGCTACTCTGGAGATACAGAAAGTTTTCGGACATAAATTTTGAATTTTAGATTCTAATTATATGGTAGTAAAATTAAGGCATGCACTTAAATTCATTCAGCACCAAATATTTTTAATTGCTTATTCTGTATGCTGGAAATACCAGTATAAATAATACATAGGGATACAAAAATGAATTAGCTACTTCTAAATTAATATGTTTATTGTAGTTAATATTAATATTTAATAATAGTTTCTGCTATTGAATGGAATCACTGGACAATATAAAATGTGTTACTTTTTCTTTTTCACGCTTATGTATTAATTTTTAACAAAGCATATGAATTATTTTATTACATTTATCATTACTATGAATAATGGCAATAATAGTTATTTGTTTTTTGCTTTCATTATGTCAGTCTTTGTATGTATTTCTCATTTAATTGTCAAAGCAACTCTTGATGTAAGTACTTATAGTAAACCCAATTAACAAATATGACAGCTGAGGCTAAGGGAAGCTAATTACTTTGCCAAAGCTCTCATTCAGTAAAAGAAGTACATTTTAACCCTTCCTGTTTGTCTAGAACATGCTGTTTTATCTTCTACTACACACATGCACAAAATAACATGTGAGGTGAAGGAAGACAAGTTTAAGTGTGCAGCAAATGGAGGGTTTTGTGAAAGAGGATTTTTGATAGATTGCTTGCAATTATGGATACTATTTTAATAGAACATCATAGCACACACAAAAGACAAACAAGTAGAATTTGGAATGTAGAATTTCTAATGAGAAATTTATGGAATCATATTAAACTTAATGGGGATGAAGATTATGGAAAATCTCTAAAAGGTAGATAAAACCATTCCACTTTTATTTTGTGGGAACTGAGGAATTGCTAGTGGATTAATCTGGCAGCAGTCTCTCAAGTGGACTAGAGAAGTTAGAGATTGGATGGGAGTAGAATGGTTGTGTATCTATTGCTATATTATAAGTCAGTGTTTTCAATCTGTTATGTGCATATAAATTCCTTCCAGATCTTGTTAAAATTCATATGCTGATTCAGTAAATCAGAGTGGAACCCTAGAATCTCCAGTGTATCAAACATCCTGGTTCTTGCTTTGTTTCTGGGTCAGAGAACATGAATTTGCTTAATATGCTATAATAAATCATGCATATTAGTATTAACATATATTGTACATTATATAAATATTTATACACATATACATACACAAATATATATATATATATATATATATATACACAGAGCAGTGAGAATATAAATCATAGAAGCCCATATAGAGAGATTCATACAAAAAATGGTTTTTAGTGAAGGACATTTTGCCTTCTTGAGGCCATTTGCAATATCCAAAGACATTTCTGATTGTGGAAGTTATTGCCATCCAGTTATTACAGGCCAACAATTGCTGCCAGAAGCCAGGGACGATGCTACAAGTTCTAAAATCCACAGTATGCTAGTCCCCACAATACAATTTATTCATTAGTGTTGAGAAACACTGCATTAAAATCATATCATTTGCAGGAAAACAATGACATATTATTTGGGGGCAAAAGTTTGCAGAAAAGATACCTGCTTTTCTTTCACTGGGTGGAGAGGGAATTACAGAGTTAGAGGAAGGACATAATTTTGTCAACTGTAATATACTTGTAATTAGGAAAGAAACATCTAATAGTTTTAATCAAATCATTTCACACTAACATTAAGAATTAAGTTGCATACATTTCTTCCAAACAAAATATTTTTCTTATCTTTATTGATACCTTTCCAATTACTGTGATTCCCTTTAAATTATTTTAAATCAAAGAGAAGTTGACATGAATTGCCTTAAAACAGAATCTTTCACCAATAAATAGATTATAATTTTCACCTTTTATTTCTCCTCACTTCCTATCTTGGAGGAAGATCTTCCTACCACATGTTCCAGTTTATCCATTTACATATTTACCCTAACATAATACATTTACTAGGCTATTCAGTTATTTTTTTCTATCCATTATTCTTCCCTCTGCTTTTCCTGCTAACATGGTCTTAATTTTTGTGTCTGTGATTATAATTGTTCAAGGTTAATCTCCACCATGTCATATTTCACTATTACTAGCCCTCTGTTCAACAACAGTGTTTACTTATGTATAATTCCAGTTCTTATCACTATCATTTGCAGTCTACTGGAGAAGACTCCTGGAGAGTTTATGGTATTACCCCCCAAAAAATTTCAGGAATGAGATGCGGTAGTCTCCTTCTTTCTTAAAATAAAGGCTGAAGATTCAACAGACCTCTTGCTGTCAGATGTCAAGGAAGTGGGCCCTTCTATTACTGAGCAGAAACTGTAATCTGCTTGAATACTTGTTGTATAAGATAGATAAATCTCTATTTGCTTAACCATGGCAGTTATGTTTTCTATTTCTTGCAGTGAAAAGCAATTTTACCTGATATATCTTTCTTCTCTATCTTGTCAGAGTCCGTGGCCCATCAATGTTCACCTAACTCTACACAATTTTCAGTCATTCTCCCTTCAGATTAATTTTCCTAAACCTCTGTACTTGTTCCATTTTATTCTACATATACATGTACATATCTACCTATAGATATAGAAATACAGATACATATAAAAGAGACATATAGATAAAATAATATAAAAATATATAATACACAAAATACATAGTATTATGCATCATATAGAAATATGTGTATGACTACATATATATAGTGTTTTATTAGTGCATTATAGTTATATATAATATTAGGGTTCATTTTAACATAATCATGATTGGAATATAATATATTATATTTCAGTTCCCAGTACTTCTCCTTTCTTCTCTCCTACCTCCCTCTGATCCCTTTCCTCTACTCTACTGGCCTTCCTTCTATTTATTTATAGTGTTTTTTAATTAGTGTTTTGTAAATATACATAAAGGTGAAATTCACTGTGGTATATTCCTACATGTACATAGAAAATAACAGCAAATCAAAAGGTCTGTATATATACATCTACCTATGAAAATCATACTTACTTATTTCTCTGAGTATTATTTAAGTTTTAAAGCTGAATTCTTCATTTGTTGCACTTTTACAATTATGGAGATAAATGCTTGACTGTCTCTTCAAAGTTGTGTATTTATTTTTTCAATTGAAATGAGGGCAAGCTTCTCCAAATTTCTAAGTCCTTTCCCTTCCGTTTTAAACACTACATAGTAACATAGCTAATCTTCTGAGAACAGAATATAAAATAAAGCTTCTTTTCTTTTTCATTACTAAATGTTATTTTAAAAAATACCTGCAATCTCCACAATATATTTTCAAATACAGTGTATGGAATTAATAACAGACTGCCTTTTTCAAAAATCTAAAAAGCATCATGATACTGTGAAGAAAAAGAGTAACTTTGAATTTCTCTAATTTGAATCTTTTTGTTAGATCTACTTTTCTAAAATCGTTCTTGTGGGCATTCTTTCAGATTTCTTAAAATTACTCAACAATACTTAGGTGATTGGGAAGAATTTTCAGAATGCCACTGGTAAATTTGAAACATTCACTCAGATCCAAAATAGAATAACAAGCTTGTTCCCCCCTGTCGAGAAGCTTGCTAATGTAAGAATTGTGCAAACTCTCACAGATGCTGATGTTCCCACAGGGAACTGAGCTGGTGCTTGCTACCTTTTTACTTGTGGCACCTCACATAATTAAGAAAATTACAGTTATGCTCCTTTCTCCAAGACAGGGAGCAAAACTATCCTTGGATGCTTTCCAAAGATAAATGGGCAATAAATCTCTCCATTTTTTTTTTTTTTTTCCTGTTTAAGAAAAACTTGACAAAAACATACCGGCACTGCATTTTTATTTTTTCAGTATTGGGAAAATTTTATTTCATGACTGATTTTTCTTTTGCTCTCTCATTTCGGATGATACGGTAATGATTATATTAACATATTCTATCTAAGATGAGCTTTAAAACACACAGAATAAAGGTGATGATGAAGAGTTAAGGACCACCATGGGAACAGAAGACAAAAAACTTGGAGGTCTTAGCCTCTGACCTGTCATCCATTAAAAGAAAGGCATGCAGAAACAATGGAAAAATACCAGGGGCCTTATATCCCTAACCTGCATTCCTAACCTGGCATATGTTTCTTCCCTTTTCTTACCTCCTCTCACACATTTTCCAACAATCTTGTAGCAATGGAGGTGTACTATAAAAGCCAAAATACTGTTAGCATGAAGTTAAAAAAAAAAAAAAAAAATACTAAACAATTACTAATCTGTATTGTCTACCAGGAAGATATTCCTTGAAAAAATATCATGCTCATACTCAGTGAAAAATTCCCAAACACTAGCTCACACCACAACTCAATAAAAGCTGACCTCTTCCATTGTTTGGGGAGCAGCATGATCTGTCTAACAGTGCTAT
Source organism: Sciurus vulgaris (assembly GCF_902686455.1). Taxonomy (NCBI): domain Eukaryota; kingdom Metazoa; phylum Chordata; class Mammalia; order Rodentia; family Sciuridae; genus Sciurus; species Sciurus vulgaris. Next base: position 119,771,556 of record NC_136469.1, on the reverse strand, counting down.
ATCTCCTTTCCTTGAGGAAACCTCACTCTTATTGACCATTAAAGCTTTGTTTAATGTATTCATACTTCTTGACTCGATTCATTTTTATTAATTCTGGGTCAGAAATTTCCACCTCTGGCATTATAGAAAGTAAATTTCCAGGGACTTGGGAAGCAATACAATGGTAGAAGGTGGGTTTAGCATGTGTAATGTATTAAGCCCAAGACCAAATAAATAAATAAATTAAAAATAAGGACGGAAATGAGATTTCTAGAAAATGCACATGTAATATATTGTGCCTATACATAGCATCTCTGATTTCTAAAACGGGGGAAAAATAGAACCTCGGTACTAAGTCTGGTTCCACTTTGGTATAGCCCAAACACCATGTGCTACCTGCTTTTATTTTCTATGTGGTTCACTGATTCTTTCAGTTTCTTGTGTTCCCACTACCATCCTCTGTTGAGTTTCACTTCACTGTCAGAGCAATTGTGATAATCACAGATTATTCTGCATGTCTATTCTTGCAACTATTTAATCTTTTTTTGAAGTGCTTGAGATTGGTCAACTAGATTTCCAGAGGTATGATCATATATGTCATTAAATCCACACAACTTAAGAAAGATCTTTGTTCTCTTTTGAACACAGTAAACTAAACATCTGCCTTGTGTTCACTATTTTTTTTTTTTTTAAACCAGGGGTGCTCTACCACTGAGCCACATCCCCAGCCCTTCTGATTTTTTACTGTTTGAGCCAGGGCCTCGCTAAGTTGCTGAAGCTGACTTAAACTTTTGATCCTCCTTCCTTAGCCTCCAGAGTTGCTGGGATTATAGGCCTACATCACCATGCCTGGGTCCATGTTTAACTTCTAATGATATATCTCAGTCGGGATTCTTCTGGTCTTTTTCTACCTGAGAACTCTGAGTTGTGTTACAGAGGCAGGGAGTAGGTGGGACTAATGCTTATTCCTATTTTTTCTTTTTGAGGAGGAACATAGTATTCATTTTGAAGGACTATGGAAATGGGAATAGTTCCATGAAATCCTATTTTCTTCATTATTAAAGCTCATCTTCCATCACTTTGGAATGACATCTTCATTTCATCAATTGGTCTCAGTATGCATTTGACTATTGATGCATGCGCCCAGAACACTTATTATTTTTTCTCATAGTTTTACATCTTCAGTTACAAAATAGAAGGATGTGGACACTGAAAAATGGAATGCCCAAATATGCTTCTTTGGACTTGAGAAGCACCAATTGAGAGCAAATGCGGAGCCACAAATATAAGGAAGGATTTTTCTCGAAGTTGTCCTTATCTACCTGAGCCTGCTCTGCTGAATTTCCTTCGCACAATTCACTCAGTTGCCTTCTGTTCCATCCTCTTAAGTTTATCTGCCAAGGAAGATTAAACTTGTATCAGAAAGACTGGAAGTCAAATATCAGATCCACAGACAAACTTCGTCCTAGGTCATTGTCTCTTCTTCAGGCACGTTTATCTCCCCTAAAAATCATTAATTTTCCCTCTATAATTGTTCATATCCTCTAATTCCTTCCCCTATTAAAAGGGTGCTTTAACGATCTGAGTTTCATATTTCGTATGATCTGCATTAATAAATAGTACATTAACAAATTCATTAAAATTTGCTTGCTCTTTCTCCTGTTAACTTGTTCACTGTCAGTTTGTTTTATTAACCCAAATTATGAAAACATCAGGGGGTAGAATGTTTCTTTTGCACTACTGGTGAATACTTTCTTTTACAAATAAATGCAAGGTTATTTCTTTAAATATTAAATAATATGAAATTATCCAAAATGTCAAACATGGTCGTGCTGTGGCATGGACTTCCAGTGGCTCAAGAGGCGGAGACAGGAGGATCACAAATTCAAAGCCAGTCTGAGCAACAGTGAGCAGTTCAGCAACTGGGTGAAACCATCTCTAAATAAAATACGGAAAAAAAAAGGGCTGAGGATGTGGGCCCAGTGATTGAGTGCCCCAGAGTTCAATCCCTGGCAGCAACCATCTGCCAAAAAAGAAAAAAAAAAAAAATTTTCAAACACAGCTAAATCCTCAGAAAATATATATTTATGTGTGTATGTGTGTGTTTATTTCCATAAACCACAAGTAGATATGGCTCTTCCTCAATTACATGCCAGCATGGAAACAAAATCAGATGCTGATTAGTTATGAGCAGCTCATGAACTAAGCTTTGCGTGTGCAAGGAATTACCCCTTGGAACAGAAGTAACTTTATAGAATGCGTACTTATTATGAGTCAGATGAATCTGCTATGAAGATACTAAAATAAGTGCCCAGTGGAGGAGAGACAAACATGGAATTATTCATGTACTAACAACTGAATATCTAGAAAAGGGAGTCCAGCACAGCAAACTAAAGGGGATGAACGTAATGGGACATATACAATACAATGAACACTCAGGGTACGTTTAAAAGAGTTTGAGGTCAAAATTCTGGATATTTGAATTAGTAGCCTCAGTGGAGAGATAGGAGCTTCTTTCAATGATGACTGCCTCATTATGTGAAATGGAAAACAACACATTTATGTGGAGAGGATGTATATTTGTGTTAGAAAATTATCTCTGTTGAAATTGGCCACACTATTGTGTACAGAAGTGTGGTTTTAGCAAAAGGTATCAAAGAACTTCATAAAGGTAAGATCACTTATCTTTTATGCAATGCTATTGGGTATAATATTTAAAACCTGTAGCAGCTTTCTCTAACTCTAATTGCACCAGAGCTACTAGACATCTTACCAAGGTTCAATAAAAAAGTTAACTTTTTAAATTTAATTGATATTGACTTTCAATTTCCATTTTGACTTGTAACTCAATTTCACATTTTATCATTAGAGTTACTCTTTTAATTTTGACATCTAGTATGCTTTTATAGAAAAAGGTTCCAGGGCTAGGGATATAGCTCAGTGGTAGAGCAGTTGCCTAGTATATAAAAGGTCCTGGGCTTTATCTACAGTACCATAAAGGAAAAAATAAAATAAAAAGCAAAAAAAGAAAGTGCTTGACGACGTTTTTTTTTTTTTGGGTGGGGGGCGGTTGGTACTGAGGCTTGAGCTCATGGGCACATGAACCACATCCCCAGTCCTATTTTGTCTTTGTATTTCTAGATGGTGTTTCACTGAGTTATATAGCACCTCACCTTTGCTGAGACTGGCTTTGAACTCACGATTCTCCTGCTTCAGCCTCCTGAGCCACGGGGATTGCAGGCATGTGTCACTATGCCCTGCCTCAACAGCGTTTGTGTCATTTTATACCTAACATTTTTAATGACAAGAATGTATAACCCTGATATAATTGTGACACTTTTTAAAAGTGAAAATTAAATTCTATTATTGGACTTCACTTGCTAAAGTTGTTGATAAGCTCCATCTGAGCTTGACCAAAAGTTTTTTCTCCTTCATATGAGTTGCATCAGAATCTTAAACCTAATGTGGTAAAGAAAATTAGGATAGAATTGCAGACTTTTTTCCTTCATTCCAAGTACTGAGTTTTTAACAAAGCTTCATTCTACATGATCCATTCGAATATGGAAACCAAACTCAGTTATTAGGACTTTTGAAATTTTTCTAAAGTCAAAGGTTATGTTAGAGATGAACAAGGATAAGATGTTTCCATTTCTCAGAATGCCATATTAAAGAATAGTTTATTTTTCCACCATCGAAGTTACTCTATAACCCTTTCTTCTAAACTCTGAGGATCCACCAGGCCAAGACCTCCCAGCTTCAACTTATCTTCCATTTTACTTCATCTCTTCCATATTTCTCCAAGAACCTGTGAAAATTTAAATGGGGGGGGGGGGGACCAACCTACATAGAATTTTTATTTGGAGTGGGTCTATCCTAGTCTGATAGTCTCTTTCTCTCTCTGTCCCTACATCATTAACATAACTCTAGAATGATAAAGATTCCACATCTTAAGAAAACAAAAACAAAAGCAAAAATCTGATCACTTGTAAAGACAGTGAGAAGAGGCTGGAAGCTTTTCATTTATTTGCATTGTATTAAACCAATTCCATAAAGCAAGCAAGCAAATGAGAGCAAAGAAGTTCATGATGTTAAAATGGTAGTAAAGCATTCTTTTTTTTTTTTTTTACATAAAGGGTTGTGTGTGTGTGTGTGTGTGTGTGTGTGTGTGTGTGTGTGTGTCTGCAGAGAAGAGAGGAGTTACTCTGGGGGAAAACTTGTTTCAGGTGACTTAAGAAGTTTTACTATTTATTCTTCTTTTGAGCAAAAAGTCTATATTCTTACACACATTAAAAATTATAAAATTAAACAAGACTTTGTTTCCACACAATTTTACTTTTATTTTGCTCTATTTTTTTGGCCTAGATTCTTTTGCAAAGAGGATGGACTACATTACCAGACAAATGTGAATTAAAGTGCAATCTGTTCTCCTCACAATTAAAGGACATTAGGTTTCACTTTTTTGAAACTTGTTTCAGCACCTGCAAAATAGAGATCATAGTATTTAGTCCACAGAACTGCTGTGAAGATTTTAGAATGAATATAAACCTGGACAGTTGAAAGGGATTCTTAAGTTTCAGTTTTACCCACTGTTTTAGTGAACTTTTTCACTGCTGTGACCGAAAGACCTGAGAAGTACAATCACAGAAGGAAAAAATTACTTTAGGGCTCACGGATTCAGAGTTCTCAGTCCATAGACAGCCAACTCTGTTCATTAGGGTCCAAGGTAAGGCAGGACATCATGGCAGAAGGGTGTGGCAGAGGAAATCAGTCAGGACCTTGAACCAAGAAGCAGAGAGAGAGAGAGGGACTTGACTTGCCAGGGACAAAACACATACACACCAAAGCATGCCCCCAGTGACCCACTTCTTCTAGCCACACCCTAATTGTCTATAGTCACAACTCAGCTAATCCCCATCAGGAGATTAATGCATTGATTAGGTTAAGGTTCTCATATTCAATGATGTCACCTCTAAACCTTCTTGCATTATCTTACACATGAGCTTCTAGGGAACACCTCACATGTAAACTCTATCATCCATAACCTATCAACTCACTAGTAATATTAATTTCATCCCTAATTTTGTCTGTATGTACGTTTTCCTTAATTATCCATACAACTATCTCAATTCTTCTTTTAGTGTTTGTTTCCAATTAAAGTTTTTAAGTGCCTTAGAGAAACAAGTGCAGCATTATAAAAGCAAAATATAAAATTATGCCTCTTTCTCTGCTTGTAGGAAGTATTAAAAACTAATTTCTAGTGCTAATATTAATTGGATAGGAGGTCAAAACAAAAATTAAATGTACCATATAGTAATTGACTAAAGGGATGATGATGTTAATTCCTTTTAAAATACTGATATGATAGATGAACATTTGAAAACAATGTCCTGGCAATAGAGAACTGCTATCCTAACTTCCTGGATCACTTTACTGCGGACCACAACTGTTGGAAGTAGATATGTGCCTCAATATTATTTCAAAATTAATGAAAATAAAGCTAGAAAAGGGTAATTAAAATATGTTTAAAAGATGATATGAAAGATATTACCTATGACACAATTAAAAATGACAGAGGAATTTACACAGTTGTAGAATTCACTTTAAATTAAAATAACCTCATCAAAGATTTATGCTAGTGATTTTAAAAACTGAAATAATGTCTTTATCCTTTCAATTAAAATTGTCTCCTACAGTCAATCATCATCTTCTAGCATGAAGCAAGAAAATATTTCTAACTGGTAAGACACAACTTTTTGGGAAAGTATTTTAAGTACAAGTATAATCATTTCTTCCCAAGATTCATTTTCCTCTATGTAATGATGGCCCCACAACAATTTGAATAACCTCAATACCACTTAATTGCACTCTTAGAAAAGGTTAAAATGTTAACCATTATGTACATTTTATGACAAATAAATAAAAAGAGATAGGAACTACATTTCATTGGCAGAAAATATTTCTTGTTGCTTTTGCTTTTTTTTTTTTTAATTTTAGCAGTACTGGAGATTGAATTTAGGGTCTTTTACATAATAAGAAAGTGCTCTATCACTGAGTTATAGCCCGAGAAGAAAGCATTATTTTCTAATACTAAAGCATAAGTAACTTTTTTAAAAAAAATTTTTGAGATTTATCTATTTTTATCTCTTTATTTTTAAAAAGGTCCTAAGAGTTTTTCTACTCCCCATGGTTTTTTTTTTTTTTTTTTTTCCTCCCAAGTGATAAAATTGTCTGTAATGGTACAATGCCAGAAAATATTAGGAAAAATATTTTATCCTAAAAAATATAAAATAAAAATTGTCCTAACGCAAACCTCACAAGTTTGAAAATTAAAGATTGTGATCTTTAACCACAATGAAAACAAACAAACAAAAAAAAACTCATTAACAAAAAGACAAGGTGAAAATCCACAACACACTTCTAAATCATCTTTGGGTGAAAAATGAAATGTCAATGCAAATAACAGACTCTAATCAGTTGAATGAAAATGAGACTAAGCTGTAATATTGGGGAACACAGCTAAGTCGAAATTGAGAAAGAAATTTTTATCAATAATTGCTTATAGAATAGCAAAATAGAAAAGAACTCAAATCAATAATCTAAGACCTTACCACAAGAAAACAGAAAAAGAAGATCAAAACCAAAGAAACTAGAATGCAGGAGATAACAGAGATAAGGGAAGAAATCAAAAAAATTATAAACAAGAAAGAACATGAGTAAATTTTTAAAAAATGTTTTTTTGAATAAATTTGTGAATAAAATTGACAAAGCAATGAAGAAGGGATAAGCGAATTTAGTAACAGTGCAAGATATGAGAAAATCCAAGTGGTCATATGTTGCTAGTAAGAACATAAAATGTTTAGCATTCTGAAAATGTTTAGCAGTTTCTTGTGGGGTCGGTAGGAAGACATAAGGATAAGAAGAAAGGGAAATGGCCTCTGGACAGCGGCTGCATGTTTTTGGGCTGAGAAACTTATATAAAGGTTAGTTTTAAATCAGTACCTATGTGACTTGGGAGTCCTTAGGAATTTAGGATTTCTGTGACCTTGAGTTCCTGGCCTCTCTCTCCAAAGAAACAAAATGTCTGATCAATTCTTTGATTAGACCAAAGCCTGCACGAATACCTAGTGAACACTGAGTGCCTTACCCAAGTTTGCGCAGGGATCTGACTTCCTTAATTCTATAATCCAAACAAACCCCTAAAACATAGCCATTCCCTGACAACATTTTCGAATCCCCTCCCAGCTATGGGAGTGTTGCTTCACTTTGCTTCTCTTTTCTTTATTAAAATCTAATATTTTGCTTTCATCCACTGTTATTCATGAATTTGATTTTTTGAATTCACAAGAGAACCCATTTAATTCCACACTATGTGTTAGACTTGTAAAATTACACATGCTCTATAAACATTTGCCCCAAATATACATGTATATAACCATGCAAAACTTATATATAAATGTCCATAGCTCCTATATTCACACTAATCAAATTCTTAGAAGCAAACTAGATATATTTCAAACAATGATTGCTTAAACCATCAGTGGCACAACCATGTACTGTATTACTAGTCCATAATGGAAAGGAAGACTAATGCAATAGTCTGACACATGCAATAACTTCAGTAAACATCCAGGGAATTATGGTGGGTGAAAAAATGCCAATCCCTACAGGTTTATTTTAAAATTTATTGTACAATAAATGTTTACTATATGATTCAGTTTAAATCGAATTCTTAAACTTACAAAAGTGAGAACAGATTACTGATTGCCTGGGTTCAGAAAGAGAGAAATGGAGACAGAGAGAGAGAAGTAATCCAACACAAAACGAATAATCCCTGAGGTGATGACAATCTTGTACAGTGACTGCATTACAGTTGGCCCCAACATCCTGCTGGTGATCTTGCACTATATATCTTCATGTTGTTACTTTGGGCTAACAAATCTGTGATATGTGGGACCCCCTATGTTTTATCTTTTAGATGTGTATGAACTTATATGTCTCTCAAAATATAAAAATAATTTAAAATAAAATAAATTCCTATACTTCCAAAGAACATATTAATATTTCAACCAAGTGAAATAATACATTGTGAGGATATCTGTATAAAAAAATGCAGATATACACACATGTACATACAGACACACACACACACACACACACCAGACATTTCAACACTTAGGTAAAATCCGTAAGTTTTAGTACTAAAACTATGCCATAATGATTCCCATCCTTGGAATTTACCTAGCAGAAATGTCTACCTAGTTAAATCAAAACCCAATTAGAAATTGTTAAAAATAATACCAGGTATAAAAGCCAAAATTGAAATAGTCTAAATGTTTGTTAACAGTAGTAGAAAGAGGAAGTCTTATATTCAAATAATGGAAACTACATAGCAATGAGAATTAACAATTACAGATGCTTCTAGATTTATCATGAACTTATCCCAAAAAAACCTTTATAAACTGAAAATATCATAAGTGGCAATGCATTTAATATGCCCAAATCATGGCTTACCTTCCACATATTCAGAATGCTTACATTAGCCTACGCTTGGGCAAAATCATTTCTCACAAAACCTATTTTATAACAAATTGCTGAATACCTCATGTAATATGTTAAATATTGTATTAGAAATGAAAATCAAAAGGGTTGTATATTTTGCAGTATTTTGAAATAGAAAAATCATAGACTGAACCATTGTAGGTCAGGTTCCTTCTATATTAGTACACCCAATACCAGATCAATTTCACAAACATAATGTTGAACTGAGGAGGATAATCACAAAAGGATGCAGCATGATTCCATTGATATAAAGCATGAAAAGTCAGAAAATTAATATGTGGTGTTAGATGTTTATCTAAACTGGAATAAGAACTGAAGACACTCCTGGGAAGTGACATAATCTGAATCCTAGTGATTGGGTCTTTCATTTTATGAAAGATTATTCAAGAATACTCATTTTGTTATGTATATTATATGACAATAAAAATACTTTTAAAAAAGAAGATAAGCTCTGTACTTTACCAGTTTAGAGACAGCTAAAATTCCATCACCTGTACAAATTTCCATATGTGAAAAAAATAAATGGACTGATAGTGGTAGAATAGCAAAAATAGAAATCACTGAAGACAATAACTACCAAACAGTAACAAAATAGCTTTCAGGAAAATTCAAAACAAGAACTGAAACAAAATTTTTGCATATTATTTGAATTAAAGGACATTTTTGAATGTTTCATTGAATAGTATTTTATTAGACTATTAGAAAGAAAGGCATTACCTTGCAGAGTTATCAAATTTTATTTATACAGTTACCCAGCTAGGTATGTGAGCTTTATCAGTTTTTCTTCATTCCTGTTTTAAACCATTAAGCTATTGACTTATTCTCTTTCCCTTTCCTTGTGTGTGTGGAAAACTTCTGATGTTGAATTATACTTTATTAAAATTTGATCTTATAAAAAAATTCCACAATACATTGAATGGGTATAGCCTAAATTATTTCATCCAGGTCATGGTCAAAGAGTTTCAATCATATTTTCCTCAGGACATATTCCCTGTGGTGACAGTAATTGGAGAGTTCAGCTTGGACTATAAAACCTTTCTTCCTTCTCTAATCCTTTGCACGTGGCATTCACACAAAGGCTTCAGTTTTCAGAAACAGCAACTCTTTCCGGAGACTAGTGCAGTTTGTGCCTCTCTCTTCCAGGTTCACTTCATCTTGGCTGTCTTTGATCAAAAATCACCCGGCTTTCAGAGTGCCTCAGGCAAGGTGGTTCCGACAGTCACTGTTGTTTTCCTAGTGCTTCTCAGTTCCTCTCCTTTGAAGCCACAACTTATTGTGCCTGGGAAGTAAGGTACTTGAGTCTGCCTTCTTTTGGTCCTGTTTCATTTGGCCTAGTTGCACAGTTGATGGAATGTCACTTTTTCAACCTGAAGAGTGTCAGTATTCTTTCGTCCTCTTTCCAACCCTTAGAGGTAAGATGGGCTCATCCCCTGAGATGTACTGGGATCCACACAGCAGCAGAGAGTGAAGTCCTGGGCAGGGATCAGAAAGGGTGCGGCTGCCTTACTCCTAGGTAGGCATTTGGAAGAATTCACTACTGCTAAAGGGAATCCTAGGGGAGCAACCAACATTTGGTAGGAATCTAATTCATAAAAGACCCATCTCCAAGGTATGCACCACAAAAAGAAACTCTATGGTAGTCTAGTGGCAGAATCCAGCTAGGCCACTGTTCTTAAACAAGTACCAGGAGAAGAGGAGGCTTCTCTCCCCAGCTAGAGTCAAACCTAAGTTTCATGATAATGTTTGAATTCAAAGTGAATATAGTATTTAACATGTATTGAGTGCTCATAGTTCACAAAGCACTGTTTCTAACACTTTATATTATCTCATTGAAAGCTGTGATAAAATTTTGATTTATAAAATCTTAGTATGTCCATTTTATGGATATGAAAACCAAAGCAAAAAAAAAAAAAAAAAAAAGTGAAATTACATGCCCCAAATCACACAATTTTGAAATTGGACTGGCAAGGCTGACTCTGCAGTCTGAATGCTCAGACTAAATGTGACTCTGGGTGATAAAAGAGAAAGATGTATATCAATGCTTAAATACCACCCTGTGAAATGAGCTGTGAAACTCCTAAGAAAATGTACTCATCACTTGCCATGTGTATACATTCCCCTGCAGGTCCCCAAACCTGTGAATGATCAAGTCCCTTATGTAAAATGGCATATTATTTGCATCAACTTGTACAGATCCTCTTTTATATCATTTCTAGATTACTTATATTACCTACTACAATATAAATACTGTATAAATAGTTGTCTTGTGCTATCGCTTAGGGAATAATGACAAGGGCAAAAGTTGGTCTATATTCAGTACAGACACAATTCTTTTTTGTGATTATTTGTGATTTTGCAGTTTGTTGAATCAATGGATACTGGTTTCACAGATGGTGGGAATTATCACTATTATAGTGGAAATTAGGGGGGAAAAAAATCCCCTCTATTACTTTCCAAGGGCTACTGCAACAAAGTACCATAGAGTAGATGAGGTTCAACAACCTGGCCAACATCTCGGGCATTTGTAGGTTAACTCAGGATTAGAACCCAGACAGTATGGTTCTAGTGCCCTGTGTTTCAAGTTCCCATAACTGCTACAAACAATAACTTCAAACTGGGTCATTTGAAACAACAGAAGTTTACTATCTCACAGTTTCAGAACTGGGTGTCCAAAGTCAAGGTTTGGGCAGGGCCAGTCATGCTCTGAAACCCTTGGGGAATTCTTCCCCTCTCCCTAGCTGCTGGTGGTTTTTGGTCCATCTTTGGCATTCCTTGGCTTGCAGCTATGTAATTCCCATCAGTGCCTTTGCTGTCATGTGACATTGTCTGTATGTGTCTGTCATCACATGACCATCTTATTTATAAGGACATCAGTTACGTTCAATTAGGGGTCTGCCCAACTCTAGTATAACACCACCTTATTTAATTACATCTGCAATGACTTTATTTCCAAATAAAGTCACATTCTGAGGTACTGGAAATTAGGAATTCAAAATCTATTTGAATAGTACACTATTCAACTCAGAACATTCTCTTATACCCAAATCCAAGTCTTTTAAGATGTATCAATCTTTTCCTTGTTACTACATCTCTGTTCATATCTGAGATATAAACAGGTTTATATTTCCAACATTTTATATTGTTACCCTTTGCCTACATTTTGTAGTCTACCATGGGAACTTCTATAATTTATATATTATTGAATGAACAGGTGAATAATTTTGGTGTATGCTTGTATTAGGTATATATTTCTGAATAGCATTCTACTCATACTTAGTAGCTTAAAACACATTGACTGTTCCACAGAGTCTGAAGAAATCCAAATGAGTTTAAATTAGGCCAGATCTTTCAATATAATATCATCTCACACTTACTATGCAACTATATATAAATATGAGCTTCAGCAACACGATTAAGATTTTGAAGAGAGACAAACTGGATTTTTAAGTGGCGGTAGCATACAGAACGTACTCTGAGCACCTTCATACACAGATTTCACTTAGTCAGCATTTCTAACAAAGCATTGTAAGGGATGTCAAGTAGATAAAATACTGTCTCTCTTTTATGGAATTTAGAGTTTCATGGCAAGAGGGAGGCATAGGAAAAGGAGAGAAATAATTAAAATAATGAAATACCAATAATCATAATATTAACTGAATTAAGTATTTTGAGAATCCCATTGTACTAACCTTTCTGGTTCAGTTATCCCAGGAAGGTTTCTATTCAAGAAACTTATCAGTTGAAGAAGCCAGAATATTTAAATCCCTTAACATCAAAGACTTCTCTAAATACCTTTTAACCCTCAGTCCATTCCTTTATATTTTGTGTCACTTCAATTGCTGTTTCAGATTATTATTAAATGACAGATGTTTTGTAATATTAAATGAACCTGATATCATGTATCATTTCATGTGTCTGTACTTAAGAATCATATTCTCATTGGAAGCTGCTTCAAGAAGAACTTTATAGATAAAATGAAGGAAAAATGTATATTCCTGATGTATTTACTCTTTTCTATTCCTGTTTAATATTCTAATTTTAGATATGGAATTTAAAAGATTCCAGATTTCCCGGTGCATGGTTTTCAACATATTCTTTGAGCACCTGTTGACATGACCTAGACATTTTACTTAAGTGGGAAACAAGACAAAATTTCCTCTTTTATGAATTATACAGCTTATTGAAGGAATCAGGCAAACACAATAACAACAAGCAGCAGGGAAAAGGGTCAACAGATAAGAAAAATACTTTGAGTGAAAAAAGAAAAGTTTGAAGTCAGTGAAATCTCTTTAGGAAGATGGGGATAAGTGACTTCACCTTTAACCTAGCACAGGAATTCTTGCTGCTGCCCTAGGGAGATTAGTCTCCCTTTATTCTAGTGTTCTGTTTCAGGCAGTAACCATGTGTTTATTTAAAGAATCATGTGCTAGCTAGGTGGGGTGACTCACAGCTGTAAGCCCAGTAACTCTGAAGCCTAAGACAGGGAGGATCACAATTTCAAGACTAGTTGCAGCAACCTAATGAAGCACTAAGCAATTTAGTGAGACCCTGTCTCAAAAGAAAAAAATCAAAAGGGCTGGGTATGTAGCTCATTGGTAAAGCAGCTCTGGTTTAAATCTCCAGTACCTCCCTCCCCGCAACAAAAGAAAACGAAAAAAAAAAAAAAAAAAAAAAAAGAATCATGTACCAAAAACATGAGAGAAATAGTTGAAAGACATTTTTTTGGTCCAATGATAATGAAAGTCATTTACTTAACAAATTTTTGTAATAGCTAACACTTATTGAGTGGTTTACTGTATGCCATATTCCAGTCTGAGTAAAAGGATTGTTTGATTTAACACTCATATTCATTTTATTAAATAGGTATTATTTCATCCTGGGTTATAGATGAGATAGCTGAGGTTTGTATAGGTCAAAAACCTTGCCTTTTATCATATAAGTCATTGCAAACCACAGTGATGAAGTTAAAATCCTGCATAGTTAGAAACTATTATCTTTTTTGTTAAATACTACGCTTTGTAAAATAGGATGTGGGTACAAGTTTCCTGATATTCATAGGCTTGGTTCTATTCAGTTTGTACAGAGAACTAAACTGAAAGACAAACATTAACTAGAACAATACTAGCTGATAAAAACTGGTTAACAGAAATAGGTAACTTTATCAAGCTTGTTGGCACATAGAATAGGAACCTAGAACATTTGAATTTGTGTAGTTCTTCATCTTGTTTGCCTGCTCCTAACTTGCTGCTTTCTGCTTTATGAATGTCATTGACTATCAAAGAGCATATTTTTGGAAAATATCTTTTATAAATTTATCTGGTGTTTGAAGGATATGGAAAATGACAACTCCCAGGACAGGGAAATTAACCCCCCCCCCCCAAAAAAAAAAAAAAAAAAAACTATCTGATCCGGAGGAAGATGGAGGAAGGCAATCATTAATCCTCTCCCAGTAAATCCTTTCCCAGTAACAATGGGTTCCCAAAGAAAAACAGGCAAACTTTCATCCCTTCCTTGGGTTCATCCCCAGCATCTCCACCAAAAGCAAACATTCACCCTTTCACAACCACAATGGATCCTGAATGGAGGAGGTCAATACTGAATGCTGGGCCCTGGCCTTTTACTCTTTCTCATTACAGATGAGCCAAGGAAGGATAAAAAGCAAGTAGTGAAGCTCTGGGTAACAATGGGTCCTGGAGGAAGAAGATAAGCAGTGAACACCAAGTTGAGATTTTCCCAGTGACAATGAGTTCCAGGCTTTTTACACCTTTCTTGCTAACTATCCAAACCAGCATGTCCTGCTTCAGTCTCCAATAATTAAACCTCAAACTGTAAAACTCAGACCTTTCTGTAACCTGAGGCCATTTTTCAACCCAGAAAATGAGCACCCCAACCCTGGTGCTTGATTGGTTTACTCTGCTGCAGAATAAAGGAAAGCTTGCTGATCTGTTTAAAGTCTGCTTCCATCCCAATTATTTGTGTTTTCATAATGGTGCCAAAACCATGTTGCTTATGAACAAATGAAAAAATACAACATCAAAAAAGAATTCTAAATAGATCATCCATTAATCAATAGCAAAGATATAATTCATCAAACAGAAATGTATACTTAAAGCATAAAGTGAACCAGTTACACACACGCACACAAGTACACATGTGAAAGAATGGACATTTTTTTAAGCGGTCTGAGGTCACCCTCCCAGTTATCTTAACTCCCTAAGGTCACCCTCCCAGTCATCTCAACTCCCTAAGGTCACCCTCCCAGGAATGGGAACAAAGCCCTTAAAGCTGTTCCAAGAAACAGCCCCAAACAGAGAATAAAAGGGTAAATTGAGCCAGATAGCCAGATAGTGATCAAACAGAATGATTACCAGAAACTATTGACCAGAATCTACGCCCTGTTGTAAAACATTGTGAAACATGTTGTATGTTATCAGCAAAACCAGACCCCCTTTGAAATTTCCCTGCAGCTTTGTCCCCCTTTTCCCTTTCATGTGTGACCCCTCCCGATGTGTGGTTTCTGCCTTTATAAACCTACAAGATTTTCTGCTAGGGACTCCACTCCTCGAGTTGGGTCCCAGCGCGCTGGAATAAACACCTCTTGCGGTTTGCATCAAGTGACGCCTCCTGCGGTTGATTGGGGTTGCCGTCCATCCATGGGACAGAGTTGGGGTTTCCTTTTTGGGGGCCTTACATTTGGGGGCTCGTCCGGGATAAGATGGCCCTCCATCATCCGCGGAGTCGACCTTGGAGGTAAGAAGGGGTACCCCGAAATTGTCTGTCTTTGTCTTGTGTTTTGTTAGTTGGTCTGGTTCTCTGAGCGCGCTTTCGGTTTCGGTGGCAGCCGTTCGGTGACTCGTGAGAGTGGCCGGACAGTGGCCGGTAGACGTGCCTGGGGGGCCACAGGTTGCAGCCCTGGGGGACGCCCTAAGGGTGGAAGGAGAGCCAGGTAGTCTCCGTCAGTAAGGGCGCTGATGGGGTTCAATTGGTGGATCAGAGATTGGCGCCCGTTTGGTTCTGGTTCTGTTGTGTGTTTGTGGTGGAAGTGGAGGAAGGGTTGGAACAACTGGGGGGTTCTCGGCCCGGGCTACTCTCTGGTGGACCCCAAAGGTTCCTTCTCTGGACTCCCCCTCCCGACAGCCCTGAAGGGTAACTTAGCAAAGTAGCTTCAGTCTCAAAAGTAATGAAAAATAAGGTCTCATAATTTTAACATCCAACCTGTCCGGAATAGATGGCTAAAATGCCTTAGACACAGAGTTTCTGTTAAAACCTGTTAGATCCTTCCAGATCTCAGTCCAGGCTTGCATTGAAATGTAAATAAAAGAAGCCTAAAGGCTCAGTAGGAGACCAGTCTCAAACCCAGGGAAAGAAAAGGTAAAAAGAGTCTTTAAAACTCCAGCAAAGTAAATTTTATGGTACTTTACTAAAGTAATTAACGGCCATATGATTTTTTTTTTCCAGGACTCTTGGTTTTTTTTAATTATATGTTTTTTTGAGCTCATGATTTTTTTGATCAGTTCTATTTTTTATTCAACTAGAGTTTTTGAACATCTGTTACACTGCAATGGAGATTCACGTATAAAGTTACAAGGGCTTGATTTTGTGTTATTTGTATGTTGTGCTGTCTGATGTCATGTTTTGTCTGTATCAAAACTGAGCGCTCCTAAAATTAAGATTTAAAAATGGATCCAGATACTTTTAATTCACGTGATTTAAAAAGGTTCAAATTGGGTAAACTAATAAGAGTAAAATGTCTTTGAAAATAACTTGCAAGTCTCTAGGTGGTCAAGCTAATAAAATATTGATGTTAATAAAATGTCTAATATCAATTGTTTCTAGGACTTTTCTTCAACAGGAAAGAGACAGCAAATACTGTACAGGACACTTGTCTGATATCTTGGTTTTTACAGAATAAGTGAATTAGAGTTAACATGTATGGGATTACTCTAATGTGTTTGTAGAGACATCTGATTAATTTACAAAGTTAAAATGCTAATTGTTAAATAACATCGAGTACTTTTAACTCCTTAAATTCCATGGGGTATCATACTTAAACATTATTGGAGTTTTCATAGGTTGGTAAATAAAAGTGTTTAAAATTGCTTTGTGTCATTACTAAAAACTAGGTTATTAAGAGTTATGTCCTAACAGGTAAAACCCCAACCTGGAGGGTGAGTGTTCCATCTGCTAAGCTCCAAGGAGCTCTTAGATTTGGTTTTAATGATACCATCTCCCCTCTCACAGTGTTTCAGTTAGAGTACTATAAACAACAGAATATTTAATCTTATTAAAATACAGTAATTTATCTAAATTCAGAAATTTCAAAAGGGTTGTTTCAGAATGTGAACAAAAAGGGGTCAACGAATAGGAAAGAGAAAATAAAAGGTTCTGGGTATGGAAATATATTTAGTAAAAGGAATTAGGAAATGTTTCTGGGTAAGAAAGTGCTTGTGTGATGAAATACATGAGGGTCTAAGTAAGTGCTAAGAAAGTCTGTGTAAGTAAAGGGCAAGTTTCAACAAGTTTGTGTGTAACTGTTGGTTATATGTATGTGAGACAGCTAAAACTATTTAAGGTTTTTCCTAAGGTGAAATACTAACGTTCTGATATAAACCAAAGTTTAATCTATATGGTAGAATGACATGGTAAAATGACAAGGATTTGAAACACTAATTTACTCTTAACTTTGTGTCTATTAAGTTTTATTCTTTAGAACAATTAGTCTTAAAAATTGGGGTGTATACAATTATGGTTAAACAACTATTATAGAGTATTGTACTTTGTTACAGCGTATACATTTCTCTTTAAAAACTCAATTTGTTAAGATAAAAGTGTCAAGGTATTTGTGAAATGGTCACTAGTTGTATATTAAATGTGTTCATATTTTTCAGGACCACAAGTTTTTAAAGCAAGGAATTTATTAAGCTCTGCTATCCTCCAGATTAAACTTGTCTGTAACGGTAATCTTAAACTTATAAAGAGTAAATTTTATTGGGGATTTATTTCTATCATTTAATGTTCTATTATAGGACCTGCTATCAATAGGGTATGTGTAAAATTTGTTACTTTTTACACTGAGATAAAGAATTTCAAATGTAAATGTATTTCTAAACATTAGAGTCAGATTTGTTTAAAGGTTAATATTGTGAAACATGAAAGAAACATGAAAACATTTTGCCATTTAATCACAAAAGGAAAGTTAAAAGCTCTCTCAGCCTTTCTTTGATTCATGTTTTAGATACTATGTTAAATTGTGTTAATTATAAAGTTTATATAGACTCAGGAAACAGTATATGTAAACTACTTAATGATATTTAAGGAAGAAGCAAAGATCAACATCAGAATTAGAACACTTAAGATCTGTAAAGAGCCCTGCCTTACCTGAGATAAGGCTCTGCCTCCCACCTTACTGCATGTTAGAGTGACTCCAAAATAAGCCAGACTTCAGCTTATTTAAAATTATAGTCAAAAGATTGGTTCTTGTTGTAATAGTACTGTGATCTCAAATAGGGGATAGAATGTAGTTCTCAATCGAAATTCAAGATAGCTATTATACAAGCTGAATATATTTTTACTCTTGCTAATTTCATTTTGTAAAACTGTTACCTGTTAATGTTTTGTAGAAGTAGCTGCTCCAAGAACACACAACCTAGGTAACTTGTGATAATAAGCCATCACCTGTAGAATAGATAGTGGTAACTTCCAGTACTAATGCAGACTCCAGTTAGATAAAAGGGTAAATAACTGTAAAGTTATGGACATTAAAGTTAAAGCCCATTACTCTTAATTTATGACTGGTGAGACTGGCTTGCTGGATAATTAAGATCAAACTTAGAAATTGGAGTTAAATACAGAGGTCAAGGAAAGTCCATATTTGGAACTTGCCCTCAACATTAGCCTGAACCCAGGGAATAAGAGAACTTCTCTAAGGAGCGTTGCAACTCTGGGTCACACAACCTCCTGATCAAGGAGATTGTTGACTAGAGGATGAAAAATCATCCAGTGCATCTGCTGCAGAGGAGGGTCATGGAAAAGGGGAAACATCCCTTGATGTTTCTAAAGGAAGTCACCCCATCAAGAGACCCTGCCTAACCAAAGTCACTGGTGGAGCTAAGGAGCCGCTCTTAAGTTCTGTACGAGTGACCCCTGTGGGACTCAGCTGACTCTTTAACAAGACAGGAACCAGGTCAATTTGACCAGCTTGATCTTAGACACCCAGCAAAACAGTTAAAACCAAAATATAGCCATTCTTGAGCATTTAAAGGAAATAATAGTTAAATGTAACTTAAGATGTAGCCTGATAACTATCAGAGAAACTGCCAGAGTCAGAAGTTTTTAGTCAGTTTAAGGCCTGCAGACCTTCCTAAGCTACACAGGTAGACTTAATCTATGTTTGCCAGTATGATTATCTATTTCTAAGTAACAGAAGTATAGAGATCTCTACTAAACACAGGTTTTACCAATAAAGGGATATTTTACAAAATCAGATGATATTAAGTAGCTTAACTATATTTTTTGGGGACATCTATGGCAATGTTAAAGTCCCCAAATAAAGGCCTTGTTCTCTCCAGCCTTTGCTAGGCCTAGTTATGGGAACAATTTCTCAGTTCTTCCACCTCCTGGTGAGAGATTAACTTCTGTCATTTTCATGATATTCAGTGGCATGTTTCAGATGCTATAACATTTACTTTGTACTAATCTCATTTCAGTACTCATGTCTTTTTGTTCTTCTATCATAGAAGCAGCCACCCGCAGATGACTTTACAACCTGCTCTTCCCCAACCAGGCTTCTTCCTGGGACCCCTCGATTGACCCGATTTTTTAAAAAAGAAGGAACTCCAAACTGCTTGCCCCTCGCTGCCCCCATTCAGCTTCGAAGCAGCCAGAATGACCGACGCCCCTTTTCATTTCCTTAACAAGCAGTTATGGGTTCCTAAAGCTAAAGGGGGGAATGAAGCCAGAATTGGGAATAGGTAGTTAGTGTAGAAATAGGGGATGGGTCAAATCGAGGAAATGAAGCCATGAGGTCATCTGCCTCTGCAAGTTGGAGACTGCCCCTGGAAGACTGGAATGTCAAGGATCTCCAGAGGCCATTGATTACCAAATTTACCTGCCTTTATCAAGGACTGTTTATCAAGGACTGCAAACAAGGGGCTGCTAATTGGTGGCCCGCCCCCTCGGCTCTTGCCTGCCTGAAATCGCCTAGTCACCTTCATCAGGGAAAGAATAAGTGCTGTACAGGTACTAATGCTCAGGCAATAATACCAGTCCCTCCGCCAAGGAAATAGTTTTGGAGAAGAGTATATAGAGACAGAAGTTCCATGATTAGAACTTACCAGAAAAGAAAATGGGGAAATGAAAGAATGGACATTTTTTTAAGCTGTCTGAGGTCACCCTCCCAGTTATCTTAACTCCCTAAGGTCACCCTCCCAGTCATTTCAACTCCCTAAGGTCACCCTCCCAGGAATGGGAACAAAGCCCTTAAAGCTGTTCCAAGAAACAGCCCCAAACAGAGAGTAAAAGGGTAAATTGAGCCAGATAGCCAGATAGTGATCAAACAGAATGATTACCAGAAACTATTGACCAGAATCTACGCCCTGTTGTAAAACATTGTGAAACATGTTGTATGTTATCAGCAAAACCAGACCCCCTTTGAAATTTCCCTGCAGCTTTGTCCCCCTTTTCCCTTTCATGTGCGACCCCTCCCGATGTGTGGTTTCTGCCTTTATAAACCTACAAGATTTTCTGCTAGGGACTCAACTCCTCGAGTTGGGTCCCAGCGCGCTGGAATAAACACCTCTTGCGGTTTGCATCAAGTGACGCCTCCTGCGGTTGATTGGGGTTGCCGTCCATCCATGGGACAGAGTTGGGGTTTCCTTTTTGGGGGCCTTACACATGTATACTCACACACATATGGAAACACATTTATATATGCTGAGTTTTAAATCAGAAGTGAGGACAAAAAAAATTGAGAAACTGTTAGTTATAAATCAAGTTTTGATCACTTATGCCCAGTTATTACAAAATTTATATTTTAACTCTCAATTATTACTCTCGTTCGCTGTCTGAATTCCTACAAGAATGACATAGTATCTTGGTTTCCAGAAGCTTGGTTTTATGGGTTAGGGACTGCAGATTTTGAGTCAAAATTCAATTTTTCATACGGTCTTACTTCTCTCTATATACAATCTTACAACCACTTAGTGTATTTTCTTTCTTTCCAATTAAAAATGAGGAAATTATAAAATGTTGCAAATGACCATGCTTAAAATTAAATGTAGATTTGCAAGTTGCTTTTATTTTTAAAGGTGTTCAGCTCTATCTATAATATTTGTACTGTAACCTGGAAATGATTATCTTGTGAATCTAGAAATTACTATCTTTTCACAAATAAAAACCTGGAACTTTTGCCAATAGAAGTGCTTATAATGGTAGGATAATGTGTTTCTCCTGTTAATAGTAGAGTTCAAATCTTTTAGTTTTTTATTTGTATTTTTCTACCTTTGCAGATTATAGGAGTTCACAAGGAGATAGCTGCCAAAAAGAAGGAGGAATGCATAATTGGATTTAACTTGTCCACTGAAATGGAAGATATTCTATTCCCAGAGGCTCTCTGAAAAGTGGCAGAATTCTAGGTTTTATGAGTCTTGATTGCTGTAATTAACATATGTGAAGTCTTGCAAGTGTCTGCAGAATCAAGTGTGTCTACTGAAAACTACCTTCAAGCAGCTTTCAAGCAGGAGGAAGACCGGATGCCCAGCTATTATCAAGGTCATGGGTTAGTACATAATAGTTAACAGGAGACTAGCTTTTTATGAAATGTGGATACTTGACTGTGAGAGGATGGAAACTACGTACTTTTTGTAACAGTTACTTCTTTACTTCTCTCAGAAAGAAAATGCATCATTCATAAGAATTCACTGCCACCTCTCCGGGAAATTCACAATTTTGGAATTTAGAGCTTTTTGTTCACATGTGAACCAGGTTCAGGTATAATTTACTATATGGAAGAAAGCAAGAGAAACTAGAAAAAAATACCTTATTGATTTAGGAGTCAAAGGGCCTGAGCTCTACAGATTCATTGACACTGCAAAACCTCAGCCTCCCTGTTTGTGAATAAGTCAATTGTGTTTGATAAGTTTAAGTTCTCTTAAGTTTAAGATTCATATTTATAAATTATGAATGATAAATCTTAAAAGTCTTTTAGAATATTGACGATTCTTTCTACAATCAAAATGATGATTTCATAGTGTCTATTGTCTTTCTCATGTTATTTATATTAATAAGAATTTGATCAATGAAAGATAAAATGAAATAATATAAAAGATAAATCTCCTTCCCCCAAATTAAACTTTAGTTATATATGCTACATATAAGTAATATAATGTAATAAATATATTTATGTGTATAACATTTACAAGCAATATTTTACTCATTATAAAATCACAAACCAAACCCAAAAATGGTTCAGAAAATAAAAATAAAAATATGCGAAGAACAAAAAATTTGTATTTTTTGATGAAAGAAATATAGTAAAAGAAAGACAAGTTAATAGTAATTTCTTCTTGTTGGAGACCTTTAAAATTTAGACCCTTTTTGAAAGGAATGGATTACCATGCTTTTGAAACAAATGATCTTACACTTAATGGACCTTTTATCACTGAGTAGTATGTCATATATTACGTTATGTGGACGTATCACAGTGCATTTATAGGTTCTTTTAAGAACATCCGTTCTGCTTCTAATATTTGATTAATAGGCTTAAAGCTGCTGTATATTCTTATGCCCTCATTCTTTAGAGCAATGTTTACATACATATATTCTTTACACCTTGCTTGAAAAATCTATTGCTTTAACTTTTACAATGTGTGTTTTAAATTTGAGACTATCTTCAAACAGTAGTATCTAGCTCTACATGTTCATGGCAGCATACACCAATTCCCATCCTCAACCCTCTGATGGCTTCACTTTTACATATGTTAAAACACACAGCCTAGTACCATTACTTTTTGCATAAGGCAATTATCTTTTAGAATGTTAAATTGTTTCAAAACCACAGTTGAACTTTATTCTATTTCCAGTGTTTTTTTTTTTTTTTTTTTTCTCTGAGTGGTTTTATATTTATTCTTCTTTCTAGTTGAGGAACTGAGTATAATACTTTAATTCCCAGAGTGTTTGTTGGGTGGAGAATGTCTTTCATTTTATTCTTGTAAAGATGTTTTTGCTTAGTATAGAATTATTGGGTGACAGATTTGTTTTCTTCCAACAGTCTAACGGTGTTATTCTATTGCCTTCTGCTTTACATGATTTCTGATAAAATGCCAGCCATGCATAGTTTTTATCTTTGTCCCTTTGTATATGTTTTTCCCTCTCATTGGTGAATGCAGTGCTTTTATTTTTCAGAATTTTAAGTATGCCTAAAGATTATTAATTTTCAAAATTTTATAATAATTATGTGGTGTCCTCTGAGCTTCTTGGTGTCTGCCATTAACTTTAAAACTATCATTATTTGTTCACATATTTTCTCTGTGTTATTATTATTCTCCTTTCCTTGAAGGACTTCAATTATGAATATTCTGGAACTTTTGAAGTAGTTCTATCTCTATTAAATTTTTTTTTTTCTCATCTGTATTTCAGTTTGACCTGTCTTTAAGCTCAATGATTCTTTCCTTAATGGCATTAAATCCTCTACTGAGCTGGTGGACATATTTCATTTCTGTTATTTGCACATTTTTCTTTTTTTATGAACAAAAGAAGATAGATTAAAAGAACAGCCTCATCCCTGACTTCAGGTTTATGCCAAAATGAAACTATCTCAGGACGTTTCTCAGTCTTTTCAATAAGTGCTCAATGATGTCAGCCGAGAAAACCTCTAAAAAGTATAGAAACTCCCAACTGCTATAGTTTCCAGGGTTCCAATGCTCTCATCTTTCTGCATTTGACATTTGTAAAATTATCACCTTCTCTGACTGAGCTTGTCATTGGCATCCAGTTGTGTCTACCTTAGGCAATCTGATACTCATATCTTTCTTCCTGCAGTCAGGGTCTCTTGGGACTGTTATTTATTGTTCACCTGCAGTTCCTCTTGGGTGCAGTAGAAATCAGTATTTGGATGTTAGTCATCCACTGCTTCTAGACCTCTATATCCTGGGATGGAAGTTAAATATCATGGGTTTTCAAAGATAAAATAGGTAACAGCAAGAACAAAAATTACAATAATAATAAATATCACACATGATGAGTGCTTTTCTAAGGGCTTCATCTGTATTATCTGTTTATCATCATGGTAGTAACATAGAGCAAGCCAACCTATATCTATTTTCCAGACAAAGTGAGGAATACATACAAAGGATATTTCATTTCCTCAAATTGCTAACTGTAGAGTAGAAGCTTGAACTGAGTACTGACACACAGTTCACAGCAATAAGCATTAAATGTCTTTGGTTTCTATCATATGAAGAATCATGCAGATGCATCTAGCAGAGTTTCTGGTTATACTCAATAGGTATTCAGCAAACATTTTCTTTCTTTCTCTTTATTTTTTGCTTCAGGTTCTGGCTGACATTTATTGTCATCTCAAGAATGTCAAAGTCCATCAAAAGCAATTCTTGTTCTTTTTGTAAGCCTTTCCAACAAGTTTTTTTTTTTTTGTTTTCTTTTTTTTTTTACACAGTTATATTGTTTGTGACACATTTTATTCAGCAGCTTGAGCATTTAGTTTACAAATAGAATCTAAGTCATTATTGATTTCTTTTTCCCTTTCTTAGGGGGAAGTCAACTTTGCAACCTGTGTTTATTTTTAGAGGTTAATAATCAGATTGTGTAGTTAATGGGGATGTTTGCTTCTTGTGGTTACTGAGGACAGAGCTAACGCTTCCGGCCACTCAGGAAGGCATCCAAAGTGAAAGGTGTGTGCTATTTCCACTTTTGAGGGTAAGAAATGAGTACACAAGCAATAAGGAAATAAATAATCAAAGAGTATTTATAGGAGTTACACTATGCAATCTTGACCTAAGATATTTCCCAGAACAGCATCTCAGTCTCACACTGATGATTTATAAAGGCTTAGATTGGCCTCTTGAAACCACAAATCTCTGACACTGATAATTTTAATTTCCTTTTGTTCTGTCCTGAGCTAACCCTGTCATTGTCAAGCACCAACGGGTCACAGGAAGAGAAATGCAGGTGGGAGCATTCAATTTACCCTGAAACTATTTTCAGAGACCCCCTCTTGATCCAATCAAAATTCCAGACATTTTTCTTTAGCTTTGTCTTCAAATCTTGTCATGGGAAAGGACTCTCAAAATTCGCATTAGAACAGCTCAATTTTAATCTTTTGAGACACAATGGACTTTGATTAATTAATAAGCTAATGGACTCCAATCTTATTTTATTCATTTTCACAATCAATGCATGGATTTCCAACTTTGATTTCAATGGCTTTTCTCATAAATATGCCAATCTCCATGGATACCCTTCTGGTTTTAGAACAGTCTTGTTTTTATAGTTTCCTTCTTAATACCTCAACTCTTTTCTTAAAATTTAGGACAACTTTCATGGATTTTTATTCTCAGGGCAAGTTTTCTTATGTTATTTACTCAAATCTAAACAATCATTTCATACACTTTCTATATATTTTTTATTTAGAATAAAAAGATCATTTAATAGGTTTAAGAACACTTGTCTAGGAGGAAGAATTCCACGATGATCCCAAATGATACTAGTCACCCTTGTGTAATCTTGCCCTTGTGTGAATGAAATCTCTGAATGTGATGAGATGTCACTTTAAAACTATGGAATATAAGTTTTGGTTACCCCAAGATTTATATATTGAAGTCCTACCCTAATTCGATAGCATTGGTAGCATTTTGAGAGGTGATTCAGTTACAAGAGTCATGATGAATGAGGAAATAGCGTAGTGGGTAACTGACCCAGGTCTGGATATAAAATAACCTAAGGACACTGCAAAAACTACTGCCTGGGAAAGGGAGAGCATTCCCCTCTACTTTTCCACCAGTTGTTTTTCAGTGAACCTAATTAGCACCATCTAATCTTTCCTTTTGGATTGTAGAGGAATTTCCTTAGGATCTAACTACTTTCCTTTGAAGTGTAAACACCCCTGTGTAGGCTGGGGCCCAAGGCTAGACATTTACCAAAGGCCTTGTAAGAGGAGCCAGCTCCTATGGCCCTCTGCTTCTGTAAACAGGGTTCTCACTTGAAAACTCTTACACACAATCATATATCGTTTTTTGAAACCTTGTGCACAACTATGTATCATTTTTGACTAGAAAATTTATGACACTAGATAGCCTATGAATGTTGTGAAAAACTGGTAAGGGGATCAGGAGTGCTGATCTCTGGATTCTCCAGCATAAAATAAAGTTTGGTTTCTCCCAGTCTTTGCATGCCATTTGCTGCTCCTTGCCTCTATCCCACAACGTAGTATCTCCCTAGACATCCTATCTTTTGGTGTCTTGAACTTGAAATCCTCTAGGTTCCAGAACAATGAAAAATAAATTTATGCTGTTTTTAAGCTACCCAATTCAAGCCACTTTGTTATAGGAGCCTGAACTAATGTGGTTATCTTCCGCGGTAACCAAAAAAGGATTTGAAAATATAATTAAAGCTCCAAACTGACCTGAAGTTAGAGATTATCTGGGCAGAACTGACCTAATCATATAATTCTTTTAAATATACATCTAGAGATCAAAAGTGAAGGAACTTAGAAAATCAAAGCACAAGAATGATTTGAAGTGCCATGGCTGGCTTGAAGGTTAAATGTGCGCAGGGTACATGAAGGCAGCCTCTTAACTGTTGAGTCACCCGTAGTGCCCGGTAAGCAGGGAAATGAAGAATTCACAGTTCTCCAACTTCAAGGAACTCAATTCTGCTTACAAGATGAGTTTGAATTTAGAATTTCTCCTGAATCTCCAGGCAAGAACGAAACCAGACTGACAGCTCCATTTCACTGGAATGATACCATGAGCAGAAAACGCTGTCACATCATCTTGGACTTCTGACCTACAGAATTGTGAGCCAATACATAGAAGTTGTTTTAAGTTGGTAAGTTCATGATAAATTATTTTAAGGCAAAAACGTCTATTCTTGTGTTGTTGTGCCCAGATCGCGAATCCCCAAAGACCACCAGGGAGCCGTCTCCGATGCAAAAGCAAAAGGGTCTTTATTGCAAGCTGGAGCTCAGACTCACAGGTTCACTGACACAGCAGGTACTGGCTGAGGGTCCCGAGTCTCAATTCAGTGGGATTTTTATGAGCTCCACAGTAGAGCGGGAAATTTGAACAAAGTACACAGTTGGCTGATCTTCCAACATGTGAGGTTTGGCATGTTTCCATTGGCTTAAGGTACCCAGGTCTTAACATATTGACATATATGGTTTGGAATGCTAGGCATTGGCTTGTTAGCTCCCGATTGGTTGTTTGCCGAAGACCAGTCCTAATCTAGTAGCCTTCCTGGAATCGGCTATCTAGGCCTGAAATCTTTCATGTCCTAAATGCAGGCTGTCATGGCCGTGGTTTAGCTCCCTTTCCAGTGTTATATTGAACAGTCATTTATCTCATTCTCTTCTCACTACTAATGATAATCATGTCCTTCCTATTTGTTAATTTAAATATTTAAATAAAAACTCTCCATTAAAAGAAGTCAGTCAAATAGCTTTCATGTGAGTCATGCATTTACCTCACAGGAAAAGAATCTCTTCAGCATTTAAAGACTTTTATATTTTCCATAATTTGATAAATATGTTTATCTCATATATTGTATTTTATAAGGATTGAAACTAAATTAGAAAGGATAAAATAAGAAGTAAAAAATTAACTAAAAATAATAAAACCTTTTAGATAAGAAATACTATAAAAATTTATAAAACAATATTAAGAAGCTACACAATAGGGTAGTCTGGGGTCACTAAATCTCAAGTGTTTTAATTTTAAGAAACATGAGCATGTGCCAAGCAGTAGGTGTATTTATTTGGAATCCTCAGAGAGAGTGGGTAAAATTAACTACCACACTTTCTTTGTCACTTTGAAACCCTGAGATTAATAAAGACCCAGGAAAGGTTTTAATTATTAATGTAATTTTAAGTAAACCTTATTTAGCAAGAAATTTGCAGTCAGATGTGTAGCCATCATCAAATATGAGTCACTGTTACTTTTCTCCCTTGAGATTCTGGAGTTGATTTTTACCTGAGCTAATGCAGTCTATCCTAACAAAACCTGCTTCTTTTCCAGAACTATTTACTTTAGTTCAATCTAAGCTCCTGGGAGAAATGGTCAAATTCAGTATTAGTTGAAAGAAAGGAAAAAAAAAAAAAAAAAAAAAAAGAGAAACAAAAATATATGATTTGTCAGAGACAACAAAACTAAAAAACTGGTTATGATATGATAAAAAACACAGGAGTTGACTTGAAGGGGCTTCCACAGTCCAAGGGGAGCATAAGCATAGCTAATGGCAGTGACAGAGTATAATGTATGCATGTGTATATATATTAGATATGTCCTATAGAGTATTTAATGACTAATACCTAATTATGGTAAATCACACAGGTAATTTAACTGGAAAGACTTCAATGAAAAAGCTAGGAATTGCTAATAAATTAATGGGTAGCAACAAGAGATGCTGAGGTATCAGGTATAAATAACAGTAGAAAGACGTGAATGGACCCGTAGAGATACTTACAGTGTAACAGGAACTACATGAGAACTTGAACTGTACAGCAGGAAGTACTGAGTGTTGCAGAAGATTGGAAAATACCTGAAACAGAGAGGAAGTAGGATCTCCCTCTTCTGCTCATTGATACCTTGCTGAAACCTTCTATTAATCACCACTGGCAAATGTGTCCAGGTGACATATGCACATGAGTTAGGCAGAGATAGTAACTGGTGGAGCTAATGGCAACCATAGTACAATACCATTCCCTTCCATAAATCCCATCTAGCTGGAAACTACAGTTTAATTTGTTTACAGGATTTGATTAGAATTTTCTGTTCTAAGTTATCTTGATTCTATTCCATTGTTGGTTTAATTTCTCATTGTCCCGGAACATAACAAATCCTTCTATTTGATTAGCAGGCAAAATCCTTCAAATCTACATCAATGACTATTTTATTTTAGTGTATTTTCGATCTATTACAATAATATCCAACAGATAATCAGGTTTCTCTTGACCTAATACTTCTCTTCTTTTTACATGGCGCATAAAGTAAAACCAAGAGAAAAACTGTCACAAAATTGAGGACATTTGTGTTACTCAGCTTTACATTGCTGTGACAAAGCACCTGAGAAAATCAACTTAAAAGGAGGAATGGTTAATTTTGGCTTACTGTTTCAGAGGTTTCTATCCATGTTCACTAGCTCCAAAACTTTAGGTCTGTGTCAAAGCAGAATAGCGTGGTAGGGTGTGCAGGCAGAGCAAGTTACTCAACTCATGGTTGCTGGGAATTAGAGAGGGGAGGAGAGATATGTGTCCCAATATTCTTTTAAGTGCACATTCCCAATAACCTAAGTTCCTCCAATGTGACCCACATCTTAAAAGCCCCCACCACCTCCCAATAGCTCCCTAGGCTGATGACATGTGGAGGACAATGAAGATTCAAATCATAGGAGCATTTTAACTTCAAAATTAATTCAATCAGAAGTGCACAATTTCCACTTCGGGAAGTCTAAAATACTCTTAAACACCCATCATTTTTTCCTTCTCTTCTATATTATTTTCAATCAGCATATTTTAATATCAATCATCTTACAAAAGACAAAGTAGAAGGAAACACCCTCAGCTGACCCCATTCCCTCTCTAGGCACTTTCTCTGTTAGATCAAAACTAAATATTATTATTACAACTTCCCTTTCTGCAAACATTTCTTAACAGCGTAATTGGGTAATTTTTCTTACCACTCTACAGAAAATATTATCTGAAGTTCTCAACAATCTCTATGCTAGTAAGTGCATGGATCAAGTTTAGTTTTATTTTAACAGCATTCAACATATATAGCATTCAATCCTTCCTGGGCTGCTATATTACCATATTCTCTTGTTTTTTCTCCCATCCCAATCAGTGATCACACTTCCTCAGTTTCTTGTCATGTTCTTTCTCATTTTCCTGTCAGCTTTCTTTTGATCCATTGTTTAGACCTTACATTCTTCTCAATCTATATTTGGTTTTCAACATTAAAGCTTTAAAACTTTAACTCAGACTACGCTCCTGAACTCTATAACACTATAGGCAACTCTGTATTTGTTATCACTAATTACAGATGTATTATATGCAAATTTAGATGTGTAATGATAAATATAGAGTGCCATTAACCAAATACGTCCAGGTTTTTAGGCACATGCTAAAATTTCATCTTTAGATCCATTTGAATATACATATGAATATGCACATGAGTATACATTTAACATGCTTTGACAAATGACCTCAGTTTACTGGGAATGTTCCCCCAAAGAGGTTATGGAACTGTGGTCTCTCTCTCATTCTCTTTTTCACATCTGGTCCTAGGGTTACTGGACTTCCTCCAATATGAGCTTCCACCACAATGGAATGGCTTTGCCTCAGACCTGAAATCAATGGGAGCCACTGTTCATGGATTGAAACTTCCCAAACTGTGAGTCAAAATAAAACTTTCTTCTTTTTAAGTTGATTGTCTAAGGTATTTTATTACAGTAATAGAAAACTGAATGACATATTCTCCCATATGTTCCTTAATTTGTGACTTGTCAGTAAATATCCCAGCATCTAAAAATAGCAACTTCTCATACTTCCAAAATTCATGATAGCCTTTCTGTTATTTTTTTTTGACCTTTATACAATCTTATATCTTATTTATTTATTCATCTATTCTTTTTATTTTCTCTTTAGTTTAATAGAATATAAGATCTTAAAATAGGAAAATGACTAGCACAACAAACATGCTTATTAAACTTTTGGTGAATGATAAATGAATAAATCTTTGAGATTGTTAACTACAGGGATGGAAAATAAGTTTAATTTTTTTAAAGGTCATGTGTTGTCAGTTGCCATTATTTGATTTTTTAAAATTTTATTTGTCCTAATTAGTTGTACATGAGAGTAGAATGCATTTATATACTTTGGTAGATCAGAGTGTAATTTTTCTGATTATACATATTGCAGGATCACATCGGTCATGCAGTCATACATATACATGAGGTAATAATGTCTGTTTCACTCTACTATCATTTCTTGTTTTGTGGAGTAAACATATAGTTCAGATCCAATCTCAGAGGGAAAGTGCCATGGTGGGCATTGTAAGTTCTTCTATGATTTTAGAGAAAAAATTGATAGTTTTAGAGTCGAAAAGTTCTCATAAAGAAGTCACCTGAAATATGATTTTGATATTAAAACATAACCTTGACTTATCATCAGAGAGTTGAGTAGATTTTTCACTCATGTGGTAAACATGGTGGTAGGAGGGGATTATTTTAAGAGATTCCAACATAAGAGTGGTGGCCCTAGGTATCCTTTCTTATGAAATGTACTAGTTTTCTCTTTCTCTGACTTCCCTTCCTTTTGTTCTGTTTTCCTGTATTTTTCACTCCTAAGCTTATACTTTTTTTATTTTCTCATGAGAAGATTTGATTGCATTCCCAGGTGCAATTTAAACCAATTGTCGGTGACATCATTCATGATATTCTTCCTTCTGTTCTCTTTCAATCATGAATGATCAAATTGCTACTCATCTTTAACAAATTAATTTTGGAGTGATGCAAATTTCTCAAGTTAATGATGTATGTCGATACCCTCTGTCCTAAAACAAGTCATTAAAATCAAATAATGATTTCAAGACTTCATTTTATGTGTATATTACAGTGCTATGTACATAAAGAAATAAATATGTGTTAAAAAGTAATTTATACAAATCTGGGCCACCTACTACATCCCAAGTTTTCCTTTCTTTCTTTTTTTGTGAGATTTACAACAAATATTAATACATTTTTAAAAAATCCAAACCAAAAGAAAAAAAAAAGATTTTTCTCAAACTATGTTTGAAACTTAGGTATTATTATAATGGTTTTGATTCTCATACATACTTGAGTATTGCATCACAATTTTACAAATATATAAATTTCATTCTGCATTAAGACCAAAGGCAGATATCAAATGAGAGTTATCAAAAATCATACTTTCTAAAACTATAAAAGAAATCTGAAGCTTCCACTGTACGGATTTTCTGCAAAAAGTAATTTTTGAAAAATAGGAAATAGTTTTAGAAGAAAAAAATGAAAAGATCAAAGTTCTTAGAAATGTAACATAAACTTCCCATTATTTTTTTTAATCAATAACTCCATTAGCAATGATTGCTTTACAATTAGCTCTACTTTACATTGATTCATTCCTTTTATAGCATAATCCAACCCTCCAAGTGTCAGGATATAGAAAAGCAAAGGATAGAACTATTAGCCAGACAAAGTCTTGACCCTTAAGAAATCTACAGTCTGGCACGAGAGAAAAACATGTAAACCAATCTGCCTAACAAAATATTGTGAAGCCCAAGAGCCAACAGAAAATAGCTTCAGAAAAACACAAGTTATTAAGCTGAAAATGATTTAATTTAAATTTCATTCCATTCAGTATTCCAATTTCAATATTTAATTTAACCCCAATACTTTATATATAAATAAGGTGTTGTGTGCTTTGTTTCATTTAACACACTTGAAATATAGGTTTTGTTTGCTTTTACTATTTTATGCATGCATAAAATAAACTATATTTTTAGAATATTTCAAGGATGAAATAAACTAATTCTTCTGCCTTCTACAACAAAACCATAGCTAATCAATTAAGCATTTTTGCTCCTGCAATTCCATTTTCTAAAGTTGGGCAGATTTCTCATGGATTTATGTATAGGTTTTATAATTTAGAGACTTTCAGTATAATTATGAAACACTATTAGTTTAATCAGTTTCCTGGTAAATATTGTAAAATGACTTCAAACACAAAAAGAGAATAAAAACATGAGAGAATAACAAAAAGGAGACAGGAAACCAAAAACTTTTTGAATTTAGAGAGACATGAATCATTTTATCCTTGGAATATTTGAAACACATTTGAAAAATACCAGCTCTCTTATTTTAAAGTACTAATAATTTGTCCATAACAGAGCTATTTTAATTCCATACATTTGGAACAACTACATTTCAATTATTTTTAATCCTGTAGTTTTCAAAATGTAAGGAGAATTGATTTGCTTTTCTCTTTTTCAAAATCTGCATGAGGCAAATTTCATATTTTACTTTTTAATTGTACTATTAAACATTCTAAATGATATTTCTGGCTGAATGGTGTCCTGCATTATTTTAGATTTTTATATGTCCAGTTTTCCATTTTCTGAATAATATTCTTTTGAATGCCCTTGCCCATAAACCTGTATACATCTCTGACTTTATTTTCCTTCTGAAAATTTCATACAAGCATTATTAAATGAGAAGTTTCTCTTTAAGGTTTTTGATATAAATGAACACATTGCTTTCAAGAAAGGTGCTATAGAATTTTATATTTTTATCTTTTTTTAAATTTTTACAGACTACATTTTGATTCATTGTACACAAATGGGGTTCATTATTTTTTTTCTATCGTTGTACACAATGTAGATTTTAATAAATGATGTAGGCGGGATTTGAGCCCCAGATATTTAACTCTAAAACTCATGCTTTTTTTTTTTTCTCCAACATAAATAAGGCTGTGTGGGTGTGTGTTGTGCATGTGTGTGTGTGTTGTGCAACTGTGTGTATTGAGGGACTGAATGATATAATAGACGTGTTTCTAAAAACATTACATTTTAAACAACATTTATATTGCTGTCTCCTTAAGTGGTCATTGAAGAGTAAAGGACATAATCTGAGAGTGTTCTAGTGAATATAATTGTCATAGAAATGTTGCAGTGTTTCCTAAGTATGTATACCTTTTATTGTCAGCCTTGAAGTGGAGAAGAGACTTGAATTGAGAAAATTTAGAAGGGAAAGTGATAGCATGTCTTTTAAACTGTCTTTCCAAAGTTTACTTACTAAAGGTAGGCTTTGAGAGGAGGGAGGTTTGGCCTACTAAAGGTAGGCTTTGTAAACAGGAGAAAAGTAAATGCTTATAGATATCTACTCTTCTGAGTGCCTGAGAACTAATGTTCTATATTTCTAAAACATTTCACATTCCTACAATCAGAGAGACACAAAGCCAGCACCCAGTATACGTTTAATAAATATATAATAAATAAGGGAAGAAATTCACCTTTTGGAATCCAGACAACGATGTCATGACTGGAAATTTGAAAGTCTGATGAGCATGATTAGTTTGATGGGAAATTCATCATCTGGAGGAAAGTTTGCATATCACATGTGAAGAGGGCATGTGCTTTTTCAGACACACATACAAGTGAAATGTGTAATTAAATTTTGCAGTCTTTGGTCAGTGACAAGCAGAAAACCAGCTTGTAGCTATGCACTGTTTACTAATAGAATGAACCTCATAGAAGATTTAGAAGACATTCAGTCATCTCATAGGGTAGCCTGCTGGTAAAACCATGGATCTCTGGGTTGGAATGACTTGCTTCAAGTCTTTGATCTACCACTTAGTCACTTTGTAATCTGTGGAAAATTCTTTCAATTTCTTCTTCTGTAATGTAGGAAAGTTGTGAGGTTGCTATAAAATCATATATGGTAAACATTCGGATGTGTTTGGACATATGATTTTTAGGAATACTGTATGTGCACTTGTGTCTTCTTATCTTTCACCATCATTAGATGTACTTCTTAAAAGTTTGCTAAGAGAAATACATTGGAAAATTTGGTATAGAACTGAATCATTTACAATATCTAGCAAAAGATAAGTTAGAATAAGCTTCCAAAGAAATGTGCATGAATTTTATTATGAAAGTCAAATACGCCTCAAAGTTTTTGCAATTCTGTTCCATAAAAAAATATTTTCAGAGACCTAGCTATGTGCCCAATACTGATGTAAGTAGTGGGGTACAGCAATGATAACAGAAATAAATAATTATTGTCTCATGATTCTTACGTTCTGGAGGAGAATGACATAAAATAAAAATACAAAACACAAAATAGATTATAGATAGGTAGTCTATTAGGATTGTCCAGATAAACAAAATGAATATGATACATAAATTCATAGAGAGAGATTTCTTAAAAGAAAATGTCTTTCATGTTTATGAAAGCAAACAACTCCCATAATTAGCAATTGGCAAGCTAGACATGGAGAAAAATCAACAGGGTTGTTCAAGTCCAAAGGCCAGCACATTTGAGACCCAGGAAAAGCTCTTGTTTAAGACTGAAGGCAGGAAAGAAGCAGTGTTCCAGCTTACAAGTAGCCAGGAGGAGGAATTTCCTTTTATTCAGGAGAGTTCTTTATTTTATTGTATTCAGACCTTCAAGTGCTTGGGTGATTTCCACCTACTCTGGTGGAAAACAATCTACTTTAATTAGTCTGCAGATTTCAATGTTAATATTATCCCAAAACACCCTCACAGAAACACACAGAATAATGTTTGCTGAACTTCCTGGGCACCCTGTGGAGCAATCAAATTGACATATGAATTTAACCATCAGAGATAAATGTGTAGGTAGATAAGTAGATGAAGTTTTGAAGTCCTAATAACATGTGACAAATTGTTTCAAAAAATCAAAACTAAAAAAAAATGTAAAACAAGGGAAACTGAAAATATAAAGGAGGTTGGGTGTAATTTTAATTGACCTTTACCAAGAAAATGATATTTAGGAAGAATTGAAGGAGGTAAGGACAGAAGGACATAAGTCATGAAGATATCTGGGGAAAAGCATCCAATAAGAGAAGGCAGCTAGTGCAAAAGTCCTGGGATTGGGGCATACTTGCTACCCTTGGAAAACAACAAAAATGGTCACTGGGATGGTGTAAGACAGTTTTTCATCACTGTGACCAACATGCCTTAGAAGAGGAAAAATTTGTCTTACTTCACAGTTTCTGAGGTTGAGTTCATATCAGGCATTATCCGTGCAACTGACTAAATGCTGTGATGCCTTGGAACTTCTTCCACCAGATTAATTAGTTCACTGCTTTTAAATTCAACCACACACAAAGTCTCAAAACATGGCAAAACCTAGTCCAGTTCTTTTGCAGAAAATAACATGCGTGGCCTCTAGCCCATTTCCTAGTAGGATCATTAATCAGCACTGAAACCTCATGAGCACGATTCACATTCCGGTTGGCATTCTGGTCTTCTGAGCTTCCACCAGAATCATCCAATAAGCTCCAGCTCCAGCACGCTGAAGCTATTCCAGTTATCATCTCCGAACTTCAAAATTCCTCCTGCAAACCAGCTCCAAAGCTTCCTGAACTACATGTTAGGTTAGAAACAACGACTCCACTTCTCCATACTATTTTCTGTTTTAGTTGGGTTTTACATCACTGGGACCAAAATATCCAACAACAACTTCAAAAGTGTATGTGGAGTCCATGGTTCAGAGGTTTCAGTCTGCAGACATAGCTGGCTGATTCCTTAGCTCTGGGTCCGAGGTGAGGTAGCACATTATATGAGAAAGTCCCAATGGAGAAAAGCTGCTCAGGGCATGGTGGGGCCAGAAAGCAGAGAGGGGATGGAAGAAGCCATATGAAGATATGCCATTACCGGGCATGTCCCTAATGACCCAGCCATACCCCACCTTCCTCTAGTTACCACCCAGCCATTCCATTAAGTAGGGCGAACTGATTAGGTTATGTTTGTCTTTATCAAATCCTTTTTCCTCTGAATATTCCTATATTAGTTTAGGAGCTTTGGAGGGCCACCAAATATCCAAACCATAACAGAATTGAAGGGGGCCCCTGATTCATAGGCCTTTAAAAATCGAGGCCTGCGGTCCAAAGACCTCAAGGAAAAAAAATCCTGTGAACGGCAAACAGTGAGGCTAGAGGCAGATCTTCTCCAAATGGAATCATCAGATCAGTTCACAGCCCCAGCTGACAGCTGACTGCAGCCTTCCTTGGAAACTCAAGTCTAAACCACAGCTCTGCTCTTGAGCCACACAAATTATGAGATAATAACTGTTCATTGTTTTGAAGTGACAAATTTGATGTCCATTTCTTAAGCACTAATAAATTAAAATGCAGCAGGAATGGACTTTAAAGTAATGAACATAAATATATCAAAGGATTTATTGGAAAATGAGAAAAACGAGAGAACACGTTAACAATTTCAGCCAGATAATAAGAAAATCTAAAAAAAAAATCCAAATGGAAATTCTGTGAATATATATATTTTTGGGTTCCTTGCAAACTCCTATTATTGAACTCTGCCCGTGCTCTGAAAGCAAATTAATTTTTAATTTTTCCAATAGTTTTCCTAGTGTTTATTATTATTTTCATTAACAAACTGTAAATTGTTAACAATTTAAAACTGATTTTCTTTGTCTAAAATGAGTTATTAGCCTGAGAGTCTTTGAGTGTTGAAAATACTGTGTTTGGAAATGTCAAGTGTCAAGATATCTACCTATCTTTCTTTCCCATATGCGTGGTTTTTATTGTTTTTTCTATTTTATAATAAAAATAATATATTTAAATTAAACTTACTTATACAATGATAATCATATTGACTTTCATATCTATATTTCTCATATATATGTGTATATATATGTATGTTAACATACAAATATATTAACAAAGAATCATCAAATTCCAAATAACAAGAACCTTTCAATAACAAAGTTTTTATGATTAGGTAATCAACAATAAAATGTCTGTGATTTAGAATATAATTTGATGCGTACTATTTATAAAATTATATAAATACAAGCATAATGACATTTTTTGAACTTTTGGGAAGTTAAACCTACAAATACTAAAAATGGTACCAAAGAGAACAAATAGAAAGTCCTAAGACCATGCACTACATCATGTTCTGTATTCCTAGAAACTGTTGCCAGTCACTCAATTGAAAACAATTGTGTTTATATTAGGAAAAATTATATTTTGTTTCCTTTTTTGAAATTTGAAGACCTATGAAGAGAAGAGACTTAAAGTTAACAAACAATATTCTATTTGAAAAAGAAGAGAAAACAGGAACACTTTATAAAACCATAGCCAATGTTTAGGGATTTTTTTTGTCAGATTTATTAATGAAAATGTATATTTTAATTGTCACTGGAGTCTATTACATTTTCATCCAAAATGGTTAAACTATTTTTATGCAATGCGATCAATGAATAAGGTAAGATCTTTATCTGGACAAAAATTAAACAGTAAAAACACTGCACTTAAACTCATTTCCATAAAATCCTCAATTAATTAGTACTGCACACTCTTTCCAAAGGCCAATACTTTTTCATCAATATATCTTCAATTGACACTAGATTGGTCATCTAAACACACGATTTCATTATGATTTTTTTACTATGACTTGTCTGATATAAAAAGTCTTCAAAATAGCTCATCAACACTTATTATTTCATCGCCACCCAATCAAATTACATAGCTTATTGTAATATCAATAACTAATCTCTGTTACAGTCTGCAAACATCTCCAAGCACTAAGAGAAGGAAGAAAGACCACTTACCATGCAAATTTAGGGAACATCAGTGTGTATGTTTTTTATCTGATAAAGCGATTACATATTTCAAAGTAATTTTTCTTTTAGCAGAAGGCCTATATCTGAGATTTGTGCATTTTACTTCATGCCAAATATTATGACATAATTTAAGCAAAACGCATTTAAAGTGATATCTAAATCTTTGTGAACTTGAAAAAAATAGAAAATTTCCTGGGAACATTTCATAAACCTAATTCTAAAGTTTCTATTACAGGAATTTTGTAATATAGTCTAGAGAATATGTTTACAAAGATTAGTAAAATGGAATTTTAAGTTATCTTTCTCTTGTAATGGGAATGAAGTTTCTTAATTTAAGAAAATTATCTTTATATACAGTGCAGGTACCCAATTTAATCCTGTTGGTGACTGAAATTACAGGACAATCCCTACCTTAAATGAAGAAACCAGTTATAATGTAAATTGAATGTTACTTAATTAAGGATGAAAGATGACAATATAGACAATTCTAAAATGAATTCAGATAAATGAAAATGCATATTTATTATTATGGGTATATGGCAGAAGTTCTTAGTGTGGTGTATTAGAGGCATAGAGTAACTTTGGATTGATTTATCACTTAGGGATTGAAAGTTTTCAATGGTGAAATCTAATTTTTCTGGAATAAGAAGTTTACAATTAGTGAAGGTCACACTCACAAAGACTAAGAGCAGAGCAATGACTAGTTTGGTATGGGTTCTTTAAAACTGTGATGTTAAATTAGTAAACACAGGCCAAGTAAACATTTCCAGCGTTCATATATTCTACTCTAGAAAGCCACAATGACTTCTTAGATTTCAAAATTACTTTCTTTCTGTTCAATGATGTTATCTAGATACACCACAAAATGTTATTGAGGGTCAAGATATCTTCATGGTTGACATGCAGAGCATGTCAGAGCACTTAGATTGCTCAATAGAGGATGGTCAAAATGACAGAAGATTTTTGTTTGTTTGGAATTCATGCAATATAAGCATTTATGATTTCAACTAGTTTGTTAATATATTTCTGACCAATTTTACACATTTTTAGAATTGTGATTGTAATAATTACCATGATAATGTGATTTAGGGTTTAAAGAGTTAATCATTAATTGCTCTGAGTAATTTCCATGTAGCCTGCGGTGGTTTGGGAGCATGATCTAAGAATACAAAATTAAGAGGTGGTATAAAGGTGTCTTGATAGCCAATAAATCCAAATAGTTATTCCGTCACTCTAAGTAAGGTTTGCATTTGGTAACAAGCAAAGTCTTTCCATGTATGTTAGGCATAAAATTTTAATAGAATAAATTTTGTAAATATAGATGTTATTTGATGGGATAGATATATTCATTTCAATTGCTATCTATCCCCTGGGGGGAGGGGGAACCTGGATAAAGGGAATTATCTGAGAAAAAAACAAGTGTACCAATATCAAAGGAAGAGCCCCAATATGTGTCCCCAACACTACTATGTCTTTGACCCTTGGGATCAGCCACATAATTATTATTTTTGTAGGTATACTTTTTAAGTTCCTTGTCCAATTTTAATATGAATGAATGTTGCCATTAAAAACTTGGGAATATGGGGGTATTATTAAGGGATTGGAAATTGATCAATGACAGAGTAAAAACAATTATTCATCTTATTATCTTTTTTCTTTTCTGACTTATTTTTTATTTTTCCCCACTTGAATATTTACTCCCACACTTACCAACTTATCATTGAATTTTAATTTCTCAATAATGAAATACAAAAAAAGTGATTTGTCTTCTGAATTC
Organism: Sciurus vulgaris; assembly: GCF_902686455.1. Taxonomy (NCBI): domain Eukaryota; kingdom Metazoa; phylum Chordata; class Mammalia; order Rodentia; family Sciuridae; genus Sciurus; species Sciurus vulgaris. The sequence continues at coordinate 119,731,667 of NC_136469.1, read as the reverse complement.
TCCAATTTAATATATTCCCCATTAAATTAAAAAAAAAGAAAAAATGAGGATATGCAAATTAAATAAAGCATCGTGTTCTTATTTTTAAAAGAAACTCAAACATGACAAGTGCACATGACATTACTCCCTTTCCCATCATGCCTCATGACTTGCCATAGATTCTCTTGTTTAACTGCCCCTAAAGAATACAGCGCTACTCCCCATTCTTTGAGATGTTTGTTAATAATAAAACATTAATAACATTATGAATAATAAATGTTCTCTATGTTACTGTAAATAACTAATGAATAAAATAGTCTTTGAAATTATGTAATGTACTGATGTTGTATATGAATGCATATGTGGCTAGATGGATAGATAGGTAGATAGGTCCATACAGTTAGTAGTCAAAGACAGCTTGCACCTTATTGCACCTTTGAATAAAGATAAGTTTAAAAAACTCTGATATCTACAGTGTCTGCCTTAGCCAGTTGCTGCCATTCTATCATTCATCAACACAATGTGCCACAAAATGAAGTATAGCATAGGAAAAGGAGGAGGGTTCTATTTTTACAGATGTGCTTTCATTTTATTCTGATTCATGGAACAGCTGAGAAAAAGTGTAGACTTGGCAATTAAAGGATAAGTCATTCAATTTCAGTCTCTCAATTGTGAAGTGTACTTGAAAAAATCATCGTCTTACATTGTCTGTAAAACGGGAATAAAATAGAACTCTTACAGATATCTTTAAGCAATCTATAAAATACATGTGAAGTCCCAGTAGAAAGCAAATGTTAATTAATATTCTTTCATCATTTTTTAGGTTATGATCTATCCTGCATATTTATAAACAAATATATCTAAAAATTTCACTTATAGTAAGCTATAAATAAATGATAAAGTCTAAATTTTTGAGTGTGTTATAGGTATTTGACTTACACATTATTGGAGCTACAATTCAGGGAAAATACACAAAAGAATGACTTAATTCAGGTAATACAATTCTCAAAAAAATATTCAAAGATGCTTTAGAAATCAGATCAGAGAATAGACATATGCTTCACCTCTGTGTACAATCAATCTAGAGTTTAATCTGAATGTGTAGCTGTAGTTAACTATACCTTCTATATATCTGTGTACTTATATTAAATTAATTATTTTGATAATTTTTAAAATATGTGACACTTGTTTATTTAGTAGTGCTAATATATAAACCTTACATATGACAACATTTGTGGGAAATTTGCAAATAGATATTAGAACGTTAGAGGTTTATACATGAAATACAAATCTCAAATTCAGATTTAAATTATTGCTTTCCCTGATATTACTACTAAAATACAAGAGCATTTGATAATAATTTTCAAAGTCATAGTCTCTCATGTGTGCCCTATTTTTGTAACAAATTAAGAGGGACTTAAAATTAACCAATCTCTGATTTGTATTAGCAACCAAAAAATGCAAATCAAAACTACACTGAGATCTTATCTTACCCCAATTAGCATGGCAACCATCAAGAATATAAATAATAATAAGAACTGGCTAGGATGTGGGAAAGAAGATATTCTTAGGCATTGTTGGTGTGACTGCCAATGAGTAAAACTAGTTCAAGTTATATGGAGATTCCTCAAAAGACCAGCAATGCCCAAGTACACTGTCATGCATATCTAAAAAGCACAATTTTTAAAAAAATTAAAAAGAATAGCAATGGAGCCATCATTTGATCCACTCCTCAGTATCCAAAACACAGAAATAAGTATATTATACCAATATATATGCACTACCATGTTTATATCAGTGCAATTTAGAATAGCCAAGTTATGGAACCAGTCTAGACATCTGTCAAGAGATGAATGAATTAAAAATGTGATTTATTTGCAGATGAGCACACATACACATACACACATGCAATGGAGTTCTACTAAATCATCAAATAGAACAAAATTATGTCATTTTGAGTCAATGAATGAAACTGGAGACAATCATGCCATGTGAAGTAAATCAACTTAGAGAGTCAAGGGTCAAAGGTTTTTCCTCATATGAGAAAAACAGAAAGAAAAAATGGAAAGACAGATAATAAAAGAGAGATCAGTAGAGAAGAGGTAAGGGTTTAAGATGAAGGATCAGAAAGAAAAAGGAAGAACCGGGAATGTAATCAACCAAATTATGCTATATGCCTATCTGAATACAGTGCAATGAATCCCACTTTATGTATAATTATAAGGCACCAATGAAAAATAAAATGAATGTAAAGAAGTAGAAAGAAGATCAGAATAGTAGTGGATGGGGTATAGGTGAAGAGAAGCAGAGAGGGAAAGAGGAAGTGCTAGGAGGTGAATAGGAATGACATTGTATGTGCATCTATGAATATGTCACAATGAATTCCATTATTACAAACCATTATAATTCACCAATAAATACATAAAATAACCAATGCAACACTGAAATACTCTAAAATTAACTGAAAAGTGATATGAAATATCTATGCTGGAGATGAAGATGCTGGGAAAAGGAGAAGTAGGTCTTTAAAAAGGTAGAGTAAATGAAGACCCTGGAACATCCAGTTCTATATTAGGATGAGCATACTTAAAGCGTGTTAGATATTTAAAGAAAGAAAAAAGAAAAGAAAACAGGAATGTAAGTAATGAAGTTTAATTACTAGCTTTAGAAGCTCAAAGCCAGGGATCTAGCACCAAACTATTTGATGCTATATTCAAAATAGAAATTTAATAAGTTCCTGTTTCAGATAATAAATAAATTATGTATAGATGAATGATTTCAATAGAGGCAGACACACTGATTTATTAAAACCTTCATTATGGTATCCTGTTTGATTATGACAAATATGCTGGTTAAGTTAATGCAAAGAAAGCAAAAAATAACTATATGTAGAGGGTCTGATGAGTAAAGTCACAGAAGCAGCAATTACAATGGGGTGAAGGATTATGAGAAGGCCACCCTTGACAAAGCTGCTCAGGTGTGAAACCAAGAATTCAGACACATGGCTTCTTAGCAATGTGAGAAAGGAGAACATTTCTGGGAATACATTCAGGACATTCAAACAGACCAGGGGCTCAGACAATCGGATACAACAAAATAAAGAAATCCCAGCAGTGGTGCTGGGAGATGTGAGCTTAATTGAAGGAACCCTCAGTTTTAGGAGATCCAAGTCAGTCTGGATAGGGAGAGATCAAAGACACTGCCTGAATAAACTAAAAGGCGTCCTGCACAATATGCTTGTGTAGGAAAGTAGCATATCTCTCTCATCTGCCAGGAGGAACCATTTTGTAGCTCCTGCACAAGGGCATGGCAGTTGGGAGAACTGAATCCTACCAACTGTACCTGACCCCAAATACAAGTTAAGCAAAACCATACCATAGAGCATAGTGTGTGCTAAGTGAATAGGAGAAAATCAAACATGGAGAGGGGTTTATAGAGAAGAATAATGGTGAGCAAAACACACCTGGCTCCCCACTCCTCTCCAGACTGGCTGCTTGAAAGATCACCTGGGAGAGACACAACCCACCAAGAATTGGGAAGGGCAGGTTAGGAATTGATTGAGTTGGAGTCTAAACCTAAGAGTCCAAAGAGCAAGAAGTTCATGAATAATGGGGGAAATAATAACAGACACTTCACAGAGGAAGATCTACAAGCAATCAACAGACATATGAAAAAATGTTCAACATCTCTAGTAATAAGAGAAATGCAAATCAAAACTACCCTAAGATTCCATCTCACCCCAATTAGAATGGCGATTATCAAGAATACAAGCAACAATAGGTGTTGGAGAGGATGTGGGGGAAAAGGTACACTCATACATTGCTGGTGGGGTTGCAAATTAGTGCAGCCACTCTCGAAAGCATGTGGAGATTCCTTAGATAACTTGGAATGGAACCACCATTTGACCCAGCTATCCCACTCCTTGGCCTGTACCCAAAGGATTTAAAATCAGCATACTACAGAGATGCAGCCACATCAATGTTCATAGCTGTTCAATTCACAATAGCCAGATTGTGGAACCAACTTAGATGCCCCTCAATTGATGAATGGATAAAGAAATGGTGGTATATATATAAAATGGAATATTACTCAGCCATAAAGAATAATAAAATTATGGCATTTGCAGGCAAATGGATGAAATTGGAGAATATCATGCTAAGTGAGATAAGCCAATCTCAAAAAACCAAAGGGCGAATGATCTCGCTGATAAGCGAATGATAATACATAATGGGGGGGTGGGAGGGAGGCAAGAATGGAGGAAGAAGGGACTGTATAGAGGGAAAAGAGGGGTGGGAGGGGTGGGGGAGAAGGAAAAATTAACAGAATGAATCAAACACCATTACCCTATGTAAATGTATGATTACACAAATGATATGCCTCTACTTCATGTACAAACAGAAAAACAAGTTGTACCCCATTTGTTTACAATAAATAATTAAAAAAAAAAAAAAAGAATTGACCCCTCCACTGCATGAGTGAAACCCAGGGGCTCTTCCTGGGAACAGTTTCCCAGCATGGATCATAGGCTTCCCGCCCCAGAAACAGGCATTGATTTAAAATCTTCAGACCATTCATCATTCAAGAACGAGCCTGGGACTATCTAAACCTAAATCCTGCTCCTGGGAATCCTGCCTATGGGATTTCCCTTCACACTCCAGCAACCCCACCTAACACACCTGGGAATGGAAGGCAAGAATCTTTTGAACTCCAATGGAAACATTTCTTTAACTTTCCATTAAGATCCTATTTTTTTTTTTCCTATTCTCTGTTCAATTGTGATCTGAATGGGTTCATGGACACTTATACATAACTGTTTATTTTCTCTCATTCCTACTATTTTTGAAGGCAGTAATTTTCATAGATAAGTATTTTCATGACTAAGATGTTTGATTAGAACATATCAGTTTTGTTCTTGTGCTCTTTAACTTTTATTTTTATTGTTTTTTAGTTTTTATTTTACACATTTTTTCTCTCATTTATCTGTTTCCCTTCATTTTCTTTCTCCTTTCCTCAGCTAACAGCTAATCTTTAGTAATCTCTCTATCACGCTTACTTTATTTCTTTGTTTGTGTGTCCTCTTCTCTGACAATCATCACATCCTACATCACTTCTTTTCTATCCTTGTTCATTACTTAAAATTGTAAACCCTTATATAAACTTAGTGTTTTTACTCTAGGCAATAAGTAATCATATTATTTTTTGTTTATTGTGACAATTAATATAGTAGATGCCAAAGCAGGAAATATTTAGTTTAATGCTATAAAATTTTTGCACTGGCTGTAGTTATTGTCCATCCTCCTAAAGTGAGACTGAAAACCTTCAGAGACACAAGTCTACAGGATAGAAATGCTACTGCCTCAAAACAATATGTTAAATTTGTAGACACATGTTCCCATGAAAAATCAAGGGAAAAAATTGTCCCAAACAAACCAATATAAGTCAAAAAAGAATCTATCAATACCATGGTAGAGGAAATATCAGAGGAGCACTTTAGAATTTTTATAGCTAAATTGATGTGCAAGGTAAAAGATTATGTAAGGGGTGACTTCAAGGAGAAAATCAGGAAGCAAAAGATCAGTTTAATAAATAGATATTCTGAGAAAACAAACAGAAATACTCATAATGAAGGAATCAATAAATGAAATTAAAAATTTGTTGGATAACATCACCAGAAATTAGACCACTTGGAAGACAGAGATTCAAGCAATAAAGACAAAATGCATAGTTCAAACAAAGTTGACCATGGAAAAGACCATGTTAAGGACCAGGAACAGAACTTCTAAGAAATATGGAACAAAATGAAAAGATACAACTTAAGATTTATCAGGATGAAGCCTCAGAGATACAAATCAAAGGACTGCACAATACTTTCAAAGAAATAACATCTGAAAATTTCTCAAACCTTAAGGATGAAATGAAAAATCAAATATAGAAGCCACATGGAATTCCAAATATACAAAATTATAACAAATTTATACCAAGGCACATTAGTATAAAAATGCCCAACAAACAAAATAAGGATAGAATTTTAAATACCACCAGAGAAAAATAAGAGGTCATATTTAGAGGAAAACTAGTATGGATCTCAGCTGATTTATCAACTATGACCCTCAAAGGAGGTCTTAGAATAATATGTGTCAATCCCTGAAAGAAGATGGATGTCAACCAAGAATTCTATACCCAGCAAAATTAAGCTCCAGGATTGATGATGATAAGAAAAAATAGTTAAAAGAATTCACAACAAGTGGCAAGATCTAAGATAGTGAACTAGAAGGAGGCTGATTTCCTTGTCTCTCAGTGACTTGGTACTCATGAAGAGTGTAGATGTTCGGAGACTAGGGGTCCTGCTGAGAGTGAGGACATCGGTGTCTAACCCAGTTTATTCAGACACCAGAGACTGGGCTCAAAAGGCACAGGCCTAATTTTACTTAGGATTGTACAAGACATATATAGGCACATTATCCAATCAGGTTAACACACTTGTTAAAGCATAACAGAATCAGTCTATAGGTAAGCTATATGTCAAGATAATGTAAACAAACCAAGTATGCCTAAGTGATTTTGCCCAGCAACAAGTCTGAGACAAAGGACTGGGGGATGGTAAGCTCTATTACAGAGCATGAAGCAAGGCAGCATGGGCAAGTTCACATCACAGCTTGCTGGGATGCTTGAAGAAGGAGGCTTCCCCTCAGCTTGTAACTCAACCTCAGCAACTGCAAAGACCTTCAGTCTTTACCATTACCTCAGTTTCTCTGTCCAGACTGTTTGGCTTACTTAGACCATGGTGTCAGTGACTGCTGTCAGATAAGCTTGAGGAATGTGCCCTACAGCAGAGGACATACTGGTTTCTCCGCAATATAGCCCTCTCTACCCACTGATTCCCTATTCTTTGCCCCTGCTTGTCCCCTGCGATCTCCAGCCCTTTGCCAATATACTGCCCATCTTTCACATGCAGATCATTTGCTGGCCATTGCTGAGTACATACCAGATTCCTTTTTGCCTGCCCATCACCTGCCTTTAGCCTACACACAGCTGGTCACCCAACATCGTCAATCTGTGCACCCACCATTACCTGCCAACCACTAGTAGAAAACCTGCCAAGCACCTGCTGCCTGCAACTGCCTGGAGTCCATTATCAGGGTACCTGAAAGTTTAGTAACATGCGGTTACTGCCATCTTGGGACACCAACCAGGGTCTGGTAGTCCAGGGCCAACGTGCCTGCAGATTTGCTGCAGTGACACCCCCACCATTTCCAGAGGGCAGCTGCCTCAGTCAGCGGACACTGGCCAGGGCCTAGAAATGTATTGTCATAGGTCTGTTTGCACCTATGATCTTCCTGCTGGGTGTACTACTGGCCAGCATCTGGCTGCCCCTTTGCAGGGTCACTCCTTTGTGTGAGTGCATCCCTGGTGGTCTCTCTGAAAGTTGGAATGGCACTGAGGTCTTGGGACTGCAGCAAGGCAGAGCCTGGGGAATCTGAAACCCAGGTGAGTCAGGTTGCTGCTGAGTCTGCGTGGGTCAGTCTGAGACTGACAAGCCTGTGGAAAGACAGAGATGGGGGCATTTCCCCAGGGGGAGCACAGATTGGAGAAACTGGAGAAAACTGGGCTCTCTCCTGCTCAGTGAGTCAGAGCCTGAGGAAGTAAGGGGTAGGAAAACTGGAAGAGGTCATGAGGGCATCTTACTATTAGCTCACTCAACCAACCGATCCAGCACCTACAGCCTGGAGCTACCATTAAACTTCAGACAACCCCACCTATCAGCAGAGAAAGGAAGCTGAGAAAAATTTTGAAAGTCAGTGGAAGCAATCATCAATTTTTCATAGAGACTTTCCTGTTTTTTTTTCCTCTCGCTCTCACATCTCTGTCATCTTTGAATCCAAATGTTTTTCATGCATCAATTTATTGAAGAGTGGGATATCTGAATAGTATATTACAGTTTGGTTGTGTATTCTTATATTTTTACTTTTTTTTTTTAACCTCTATATATTTTTCTCTCACTTAGCTGTCTCCCTGGATTATCTTTCTCACTTCTCTCATGCCTATAGCCAGGCTCTATTAATCCCTCCTGTGCCCTTACTATAAATTTTTATCTCTATCTTATGTCCTTCATAAACATCACATCCTACACTATTTCTGTTCCCTAATTGTCCATCATTTGAAATGATAAATCCTTTTAGCAAGTTTATTGATTATATTGTAGACAATAATTGAACATCATTTCTGTTTATTGCAATAAAACTATAGACAACTTGATAGGATCTATTTCCGTTAAGGTTGTATATTCTTTACATTGGCTCCTGCTAACATTGGTCTCACCCTTAAAGGTGAAGCACAGAAAGCCTTGAGGGACACTCTAAGATTATAGGGTAGAAATTGTACTGCATTGGATCCATACAACTAGATGGGAAGACACACAAACAACATGAAAAACAAGGGAACAAAGTGCGTCAAACAACCCAAGATGTTCCAATAGAATCTGTTGATAACATAGTAGAATAAATGTCAGAGGAGGAATTTAGAATGTACATGTTTAAGCTGATCTGAGAAGGAAGTGATAGTATATGGAGTAAAATCCAAGAGAAAATAGAAGAAATGAAAGATCATATCAATAAAGAGCTAGAGATTGTGGGAAAAAAAAAAAAAAAAAAAAAAACAAGCAGAAATCCTAAAGAAGAAGGAATCAATAAACCAAATTATAAATTTAATAGAAAGCTTCACCAATAGACTAGACTAATTATAAGGAAGAAACTCAGGCAATGAAGACAAAATACACACTCTTGAAAATAGTTAGCCATACAGAGAAGATGGTAAGAGGTTATGAACAGAACTTCCAAGAAATATGGGATAACATGAAAAAAAAAAAAAAAAAACAAATTTAAGATTTATCAGAATAGACAAAGGCAGGGAGATACAAACCAAAGGTATAAACAATCTTTTCAATGTCATAATATAAAAAAAATTTTTTTCCAAATCTAAAGAATGAGATGGAAAATCAACTACAAGAGTTATACAGAATCCCAAATGTAAAAATTGCAGTGGACCCACACCAAGGCACATTATAGTGAGAATGACTAATATGCAGAATAAGGAAAGAAGTTTAAAGAGAGTGAGAAAAAAAAATCAAATTACATGTGGGTGAAACCAATTCAGATTGTCACTACCTGGGTTAATCCCCTCCTTTGTGTTAGACATGAAATAGTCTAGAGATTTGCAGGGACATCATAATGAGCAGTTATTAATTTCCAGTTTTTGCAATGAACTGTTCCAGACCACTTGTAGCACTTAAAAGACTCCAGTGATTGCTCTAAATACGATGGAACTAACGCAGTCTTGCTTTCCTGACTTTTCCTTTCCTCTGAGTCTTTGTACTGCACTTACCGTGGATTCCAACAACAAGATGATAAACATCTTGTGATAAGTCAAAACACCTCTCAGGAAATAGCATCTTTCTTTTGGCTTCCAGCAGTCCTGAAGTAGTGATCAACCAGACTGCAATTTGACAAAGACGACCTAACTATCCATACTCAGGCTTTTCCTTCTCTAGAATCTGGAAGCTCATTTACTCCTAAAATCAGGGCTAAGGACATTTTGTCTCCCCACCGTGTTTCCAATATAGCTAATTAATGTAAATTCCTACTTCACAGTTACTTTCTTTTTTTAATGCTTGGGGAAAGTGGACAGACTTGATTTGGTGGGCCTCTCTGATGTCAGCGCCCCTGTGACCTAGGACTCTGGCTGCATTATCTTGTGTTCAGTCTTGAAGGAAGTGGTCAATGGATTATATTACCAGGTTCTACACAGACTCTCATTAAGTGATTCACATGTCTACATGCAGCATTCAGCAGGAACCTGTCCCAAAGTTTAAGGTAGCAGAGGAGGCGGATACAAACTGAAGGAGGAAATGCCGAACCCATCAGACATCATCAGGCTTAGGTGGAAATTGAGTGCTTTTAGTAAAAGCAGCCTCTAAGTCACTATTACAAATTTATTATAATGAGTCATTAGAGGGCCAAGGGTGCTCTGCCCTCTTATTTCATGTTTGGAATATATTTTCCTTTATTTCAAATATGTTAATTGCTCCTTTTGTCTTTATCGCCATACAGATTTCTTCCCCAAAATAATCTTCTAATCCCTCAGCTAGGGCCAAAACATTGGCCCCTCTGTTGCTGTTTTTACTGTCAGTTTTCACTTGATCGTGTATATTCTCTTTGGTGGCCATTGCCTCACTTCTGCCTGATGCATCTAAGTCCGGGGGTCAGTTAAAACTGTAATTGAACCTTACCAGAGAATAAAAATTCAGTGTTAGGAATGGTGAACATGAGGTCCAGTCGCTTCCATCTTAATTCTTATTTTAAACCACATGTGTATTTATTCTTAGCATCATCTATTTTAGCTTTATGGTGTCTTATAGTTCCAGTTGGTGGTTTTCCTTATTGCCAGTTTAAATTTCTTATTTATGGTTTCAGTTTTTCCAATATGGTAAGCATTTTTTTGTTTTGTTTTGTTTTGTTTTGTTTTTTGGTGCTAGGGATTGAACTCAGGGACTATATGCATGCAAGGCAGGCAATCTACCAACTGAGCTATCTCCCCAGCCCAGCATGTGTTTATTCTTGTTTCTTTTCCAATCCCATGGTGCTGGGGATTTGAACCTTGGCCTTCCTGTTTGCAAAGCCAGAGCCCTACTGGATGAGCTATATCATCAGCACCCAGAATGTGTTTTTTAATGTGCTTTTCTTCTTTTTAAGTAGTTTCAAACATCTTTTAATGTTCTTTTTGTTCATGAGGAATTTATTAGTGTAATTGTAGTTGGGTTTATGGTAGACATCAAGATAAATTGATATGTTTGATAAACCACAACTAATTAATTAGCCACAATTAACTGAGGTACTACTTAGAAAAAGTATGTTATCATCAACCAAACTAAACTTAATCTCCCATTGAATGTGGACCTCTTACTCCAAGAACTGTTGAAGAATACATTTTTGTTGTTTACTGCCCTATTTGTTGTAACAACTAAAGAAACCTAACACATGCCCCATGTATCTAGACATCACATTCCTACCACTTCAAAACAATTTAGGAAAAATAAAATATTACAATGGTAGAGCATATATATTTTGTAACATAAAATGACATGTCAACTTTTTCTAAATTAGCATGATTTGATGCAGTGAAAATTATAAAGTTATAAAGAAGTTATAAAGGATTTCAAGATTTATTTATGAGAAAAATTGGAACAGATAGTTCAAAATACCTTGAATAATACTACAATAAAAAATACTGTAATGATAGAGATCATTCTTACCAAAGTATCTTTAATATAACATACATTCTATAAATAAATATTTATGAGTGAATAAAGAATGAGAATGCATTCCAATCCCTGTTTTACATGCCCTGTACATTTCTCTCTCCTTGAATATGGGTGGGATAGTAAAAATGATATGATATCACTCACAAGATTGTTACTACTCAGTAGACTGAGTTCACCAGAATAAAGGTTTTCTTAAATAAGACTGAAATGTTTAGGTCAGCCTTAAAAGAGGAACTGAGAGCTTAATGAAAAAAATAATATTAAAGACAAAGATTCCCCTGCTGCCTTTGAATAAATCAACTGTCAAATTGAGAAGTAAGTCACATAATTAGGACCTCAGTGAACACTCAGAAGCCTAAAGGCCACAAGAAGCAAAAAAAATAAATAAATAAATAAAATAAAATAAAACCAAAGAAAGGAACCAAAGTCTCATAAACACAAGAAAATTTGAGTCAGAAGTTAATTCTTTCTTAGTCATGCCTCTAGATGGAGAAATCAAGATAATGTTGGACACCTTGACTTTTTCCTTGTGAAACTGAGAAGACGATCCTATTGAGTCTTTCAAAACTTATACACTTCAGAATTTTGAGATTAAAAGTTAAGCTATTAAGTTTGAGATGTTTAGGAACACAGCAATAGAAAACTATATACTAAAAGAGTGCCAAAATCTATATTAAACATATCATAAATTTTCAATAATTACAAACAATTTTCTCATGTGAGGTTCAATTTAGAAATCAATGACTGATTAGATATCACAGAAATAGATGCACTTTATGTATCCAAATTTTATTCATAAAAATGCACATTATCTACATAACAAACATTATTTATTGAACATCAAGATTCTCTGAGTGGTCTTGTACTGACCCAGCAACCCTCTACCACACTTTTCTCATTGGTCGTTTCCAAGAATAACTGTAGAACATGCTGGAATGAAATACCCTGAGATGATAAGATACTGGCTGGAACAGCGTTGGCACTGTTCAAGCCCCTGCCAGAAACAGAATGTTCTACTGCGGCTTCAGCCCCGTTTGTCACATTGCTCTAGGGTATAAAATCCAAGACTGACGGCTATCCAGGTTCCCTCAGCTGTGGTGCAAGTGGGGTGTGTGCAGCCAAGACTCCATCTTCACGAGACAGCTCTCCTCAGCTTGGCAGGCCTTACTTGCAATGACTCAGGGCTTCTGTTATGCCTTGCTTCCTATCTGGCATTAGTAAACCTACTTCATGTAACTAGTTGAGTGTGTAGTGTTACATTTTGTCAGACTTCGGTAAGTTGGTAACCAGTACAAAGTGAACTGCTTCAAAAATAGTATCATAACAGTTTTTACTTTTTCAATGTATACATAAGTATCTCTTTACATTATAGATTCTAAAATATACTCCCATCAGTCAAAAATCTGAATAAAAAAAGATGAATTAACAAAGCTAGTGGAAAATAAAGGCGGGCCCTCTTTGTGATCTCAACAGTGTTTTCATTGCATAATATCAGTTTCCCTAAAGATAATGCATGAAATGGTATCACTGTAAATATTTTAAAACTTGGATGTCTGTAATAAATAAATTAATTTGATAACTAACATTTTAAAACCACTTGAATTCAAAGCATTTTAACCTTAAAGGCAGAGGATACTATGAAAATGTAATATGTAAGAACACAGGGAAATATAAATTGTGTATGGCCAATAAAAATTATAGGTAAAAAGCCTTCCATCCACCTCATTCATAATGTACTGCAGTTCTTCAAAGTGAAGAGTTCATTCAGTGCATTCTATCACCATTGTCTTATATATATTCCACTCCAAGGCCGTGAAAACTGGACCAGAGATTAATATCTAACTCAAAGGCTTGGTAATTACATGAAGTGTTTTAGATAGAAAATTTGTTGAGTTAAATTCTTTGTAAAAAGTCAAATTCTTCTAAAAGTGATAAATTCTTTTAAAATAGTTGAATCATTTTAAAACCACAACCCCCCCCCCCACCCCCCGCTTGATCATTGAACTGAAGTTCCTGGCTCTGTGTTTTCATGATCTTGTGTTTAGTGAACAAGAGGGTAGAGCAGAACAGAACGGAAACTGTAAAGAAAAGAAAATGTACAAGAGATTGGTAAAGGATGGAAGAAAATGTCAAACTAAGAATCAGCACACGCAAATGAGAATGTCATAAGACTGTATAATGAGTGTGCTGTGAAAGATGTAGAGAAGAGAGGAAGGTAGGCCATCTGAGGAGGTGGGAATGGATACATCACATTCAAGAAATAATAAGAGAGACAGGTGAAAAACACTACAGGAACTAGAGAATGGCCTACCTAGAATTACCGGCATTATGAAGTTTGATTCAAGAGTTATTTGACTGAGAAACAAAATAATAAAGACATTATAAAATGTGAGGAATGTTATTTATTCCTTCCAGGTAATCTGGATCCATAGATATGTTACAGAATACAATTACCCAGTAGGGTAAGACAAAGCTTGTTTCTATGCTTTCTTGTGCCTCAAGAGGAGACAAAGTTAAACTACAATAGCTAGTTCTGCTGGCCCAAGTAGTTTTTCATCAAATTCACGGAATTCATAGGGCATTTTGAAGCACGAAAGTCTTTTATTCCTATCTGTTTATTTACCTTTTACTTTCTTAAGTGTGTTGAAAAGTTCTATTTTAACACTACTTCACAGTACACACATTTGAAGCATTTTCCTATTCTTTTTTTTTTTTTTTTTTTTTTTTTTGGTACTGGGGATTGAACTCAGGGGCACTTGACCACTGAACCACACCTCCAATCCTATTTTGTATTTTATTTAGAAACAGGGTCTCACTGAGTTGCTTATTGCCTCACTTTTGTTGAGGCTGGCTTTGAACTCAAGAACCTCCTGCCTCAGCTTCCTGAGCCCCTGGGATTGTAGGCATGCGCCACCAGGTCAGGCACAGTTCCTATTCTTCAATCCCTACTCATCTTCCCCCAATGTTCTAAGTATAAACTTTCAGTAGCAGTTTTTTCAAGGATATGTATTTTTATTGTATCTATAAAGATGCATTTTTTAATGATGCCATTTTGCTTTTCTTTTACATTGTTGTTCTTGGTTTTCAGAATAAGGAATCATATAAAGAGATTTTATCCAGGTAAATATTACAGAGGTGAAGAATCCTTAAATCATGCAGAAAATGAGGTTGTTACACAGGTGTATTTGGGGCACCAGTACCAATACACCAGAGATTTTATATTTGGAAGAAACATTTTGTCCTTGTTTTTTTCCTAAAAAAAAGATATATTTTCCTGATGTTTTAATTGCCTATTTTAGAAAAATTACTCATAGAAAATTATTCTTATAACTATTTAAAATTTTGTCATCAAGTAATTATTTCTATTAATATTTTAAGAAAGGACTTTGAAAATTATCTCAGTGCAATTTGTTTTCATTTTCATTGAACTATTTGAAAGCAAGTCCAATACATTTTCATTTCACTTGTGAATTATTCAGTATATGTGTCTAGCATATAAAATAGTTTTTAGGAGTAGCACAATTATATGACTAATATTATTAAACATTTTCCTTTGCTATCTAAAATTAATGTCATGTTTATATTATCTGCTTACTAAAAACAAACAAACAAACAAACTTTTTGTTTGAATTGGACAAACAACTTCCAAGCATTATATTTAATTTATTTGTCTTTAAAATCTGTACCTATTTTTATCTCATAGTATTTTCTTACATATTGTTTACTTGTACTGTGGAAGAAACAAAATAATCTCTACTCTGAATTTAATAATTTTTTAATTTGGCAGATTGTTTCTTCATAGCACATTGTGGTTTGTATCAGGAATGTTCCCCATAGACTCCCATGTTGCAGGCTTATTCCCCAATGCAGGTGTATTCAGAAGTGGGGTTCTTAGATCATGAGGGCTCTGACATCATTTGTGAATTAGTCCACTGAGGGACTCACATTCAATAGCGTTATTAGTAGGTGGTGAAAACTGTGAAGTGATAAGATCTGTTTAGAAGAAGGTAATTGGGGGTGTGTGCTGGAAGGGTACATCTTATCTCTGGCCCCTTTTCCTTTCTCTCTTTTATCTTGGCTTTGGACTCTTATGAGCTGAGCAGTTTTCCTTCTCCATACTCTTCAACATAATCTGCCTCACCTTGGCCCTAAAGCAATGAACCCAGCCCACCAGGGACTGAAACCTTTAAAATCCTCCTTTATGTTCACATCAGGTAAAAGTTTTGTTCACAGCAACGAAAAGCAGATTAATACATAGTATCATTTACATTTCTGTGCTATCTCTGAAATGATCTGGCGTATGTTAAATTTAGACACGTTTAGATTCAAGTTCATGTTCTTATCAGGAACACATTATTGGCATAGGTGCATATCTATTAATGTACCACCAGAAAGTGTACAAAATCTGTTTCTCTCTCTCTTAATGATGTAAGACTAATATGTCAACTGACCACTGGATTCTTCTCATATAATATTTTTCATCATTCATTCCACAAATGGTTTCCCAATTGACTTTTTTTTTTTTTTTAATATTATGATAGTCCTTGCTTTTAGGCCACATAACATTCAACCTTGCAAATTTTTTGATCTAGAACTAGCAAGAATGATTTTTTAGGGAGCCTATGTTTTTAAAGATCTGGTCAGTAGGATTATTTATTGTCATTGGGTTGCTGTTGCTTTTAGGACTCTGTAGTGAACAGAGACTGATAATATATGTTTTTCAGAAAAGAAATGTGTTGAGTTTACATTATTTTCATCTAAAATAGAAGATCAGAGACTTTTCTTCTTTATTTTGTTTTCTTCTTTACTATTTATACTTGACAATATTTTAGCAATGTATTTCCATGAAATCTAAGGAATTCAATTTACTTTCCATAGAAATAACATATCTTTCATCTTACATAAATATAATATACATTTATTTAAAATTTTTGTTATTTTTTCATTACATTAATTTTTATAATAATTTATAACTTCAGAATGTATACAGTAATTTATGCATAATAAAATAAACATACATATCATTTATATAAATAGAATTGTGAATAAGCATAATTAACTGTGCTAAGTACTGATCTATTTTTCTGGGAAATATAAGGAAACACTTAAGATTATCCAAATAGCTTCAAGCATTTTAAAAAGAGAATAAAAAACATTATTTAATAAAGCTATACATAAAAATGAGTTTCTTGATGAGAACTGCTTTGTTTAATTAGGGATAATTTCTGTTTATACCTACACTTGAATGACTCTGTATGTATTTAAACTTTTTTGATTCTCACTTAAGTTTAGTGACAATTCTCACACAGTTCTGTATATTTTCTTTTAGATTTATTTCCAGATCTTTAACGTGCATTTATTATTATAAACAATATCGAGGTTAGTAGATGGAAATGTACCTCAGTGGTAAAGTTCTGCCTAGCATGCCAAAGGCCCTGGGTTCAGTTTCAAGACACACACACACACACACACACACACACAAACACACACACAGAGCTTCTGTGGTTAGAATACACTTTGTTTAGCCAAAATATTGAACTTTTAGTATTAACTTTTTAGCAGGCAACAAATTAAACTTCAGTTTAAAAAGTTTTCATATGAATTTGCTAGACCATTTCCAGATCTAATTGGATCATCTGAAACAATTATGCCACAGCCTTTCCTGTTTTACTGTGAGGTATAGAAGAATAATCAAAAAATTCTACTGGGAAAATGCCTAATAATAGTGAATACATTTTTTCAAACTCTAAAGATAAAACTACTCATCTATCAATATCAAACATTGGTTTCTGCTGTTATAAATCATTTTTCTATTTAAAATGCTGCTTTGGTTATATTAATTTACTAATGATTTTCCTTCCAAAAATATTTGGTATTATTAAATGTGATTTTATACTTATTGAAGTGATATGATTTTTCTTATATTCATCATTATTAGTAAATGATATTAGTCTACCAATTTAATTTTCTCTCTTTTTTTATAACTTCAAATTGGATCTTTGCTTCCTTTGAGAAGAAATGTGAAATTATTATTTTTGTTACTTTTTTGTTTGTTGCTCTCTGTATTCTCTACTTTGGGAAAATTGATTAATAGAAAAACCTAGGCTCTTTTTGTTGAATAGGTCTTTACTAACATTTTTTAAATGCTTAGTAAATTTCAGTCCAATTTGGTTGTCCTTACTTTTCAAGTCAATTTTAAACATTTTTACCAGAAAAAAATGAATTTTTTAAGGATTCACTTTGACCAAGGCAAAGATGTATTAATACATTTCATACTATTTTATTTGCTTTATAAGATTTTATTTTTATATGCCTATTTCATTTTATTGCATTCAACTTTATAACATTTAATTAGTCTATATTAATTTCTGTATTTTACTTGCTTAATTTTAAATGGTTCTATTAGTGCTTTGTAGCTATACATAACAGTAGGGTCATTTTGTCATAATCATATAGGCATGGGATATAATTTGCTCCATTTCAGTTCCCAGAACTTGGCCTTTCCCTCCCTTTCTTCCTCACCATGTTACCCTATGTTACCCTTTGTCTACTGCACTTCTATTTATTTATTCTTTTTTTAAATTGGTGCTTTATAGATACATATAAAAGTGGAATTCATATGGTATATTATGTGTGTACATACCTTAATTGTGTCAATTTCATTCTACGTTTCTGCCCTCTTCCCATTCCTCTTCCTTCCTTCTCAATTCCATTTCTTTCCACTCATCTCCTTTTGATTTTCATGGAGTATCCCCCTTTTAGGTCTTTATTTTTCCCTAACTTCTGGATATAAGAGAAAAAATTCATCCTTGGACTTTATGAGTCTGGCTTATTTTACTTAGTTTGATAATCTTTGTTTTCATCCATTTGCCAGAAAAGCCATAATTTCACGCTTACTCAGGAGCGGGATATCTGGGTCATATGGTGGTTCCATTCCTAGTCTTTTGAGGAACCTCCATCCTGCTTTCTAGAGTGGTTGTACTAATTTGCAGTCTCTCAAAAATGTATAAGTGTACCGTTTTTCCACAACCTTGCCAGTGTTTATTATCATTTGTACTCTTGATGAAGTCATTCTGACTGAAGTGAGATGGAATTTCAGTGTACTGTTGCTTAAAACTTCCCTGATTGCTAAGGATGCTGAATTTTTTAAAAAATGTATTTGTTGGATATTTCTGTTTCATCTTTTGAGAAATGTCTGTTTAGTTAATGTTACCCCAGATTTCTCGAATATTCTGGTCATGGTCACTTAACATGCCTTCTTTATTTTCAAGATTATATGCTTTGTCTTCAAGACTTAAGAATATGTATTCAATGTGGTCTAATCTATATTAGTGGTATTTTCAAATTAATTTTTAAATTGATTTATTGATTTTTATTTCCAGAATTTTTGTTTGGTTCTTTCTCTGAATCTTTATCTCTTTCTTGAAATGTTAACTAACTTCCTGTATATTATCTTTTAGTTTCTTCCACAGATCTTCTTTTAGTTCTTTGAACATTTTAAGTAACAACTTTCTAAATTCTTTTTCTGGCATTTCCTTCACTGTGTTATGAATAGGATGGGTTCTGTTGTGAGCTATTAGGGGTGGCTCATTCCCTTGCCTTTTCAAATTGTTAGTGTTTCTACCCATCTTCTGGGATGATAATCTCTTTCTTTATATGAGGGATTTTTAGTGAGTTACTTTTTCTCTACTATGTGTCCTGGATTAAGCAAATGTTTTGGTGTCACTATTTTCATTCAATTTAAACTTGTTACTGTATCTAGTCTTTACTACCACACTGAGAGAAGATACTAATCCCCAGAAATTACAGAGACTTCATAATAATGTTTTATACTAATGAATCTTTAAAACAACACAATAACAATTTTCTTCAATGGCTCACTATACTGAGTGGTAAATTGGAGTGATTTTCTTGAATTGTTTGAGAAGTTATATAACAAGAAAAGTAGAATTTCTTTTATCTCTCTCTGATTCTCTGGTCAGCTATAGTCCCAATGCTTTGATTCTTACAGTTTTAGGGTGTAGTAGAAACTCACTATTTCCCCTTCATCATCTTCTAGAAGTTAATTGTTTTTCTTACTGAAGTTTCTGAAATAACATGCTTTCTTTCTGGGCTTTCAGTTATTGTGCAGTTTGCTTATTTTTGGCTCTGTCCCAGTGTTCAAACTTGTTCGGGGTTTCTGTATGCAGTGTTTCACTCCTTGAATGGCAAACCCTGGATCACCCCTCTTTCTGTGAATCTCAGACCATGTTCTGGGGGAGGAGAGTGAAATGGCTCAACCTGTCCTCCAGTCCTTTTTTGGTTTGGAAGAGATGATTCAGGGATGACTAGATTTGTTCTGAATTTAACTGGTCTCATTTCCCGCTCCCCAGGGTCAGCCAGGGTTCTTTCCCAAGAGCTCAGATCACCTCTTTCAAGTGAAAGAGTTCTTCCTTTTTATCAGCTTTATAGACTCAATTTGGTGGTGCTGAATTACTGTTTTCATTCACTCTTGATAAACTGCCATGATAGCAAGGTTTCTTCTGAACTACCTTATTCCATTGCCCAATGGAATAAATCTCACAGATTAAAAGTATATTAAAATTATAGTTCTTTAAAAGTAAAGAAGTTGGGATATGAAAGCAAATGGAAGGTAAGAGGAGAGATATTGGAAGTGAGGTAGTTTACACAGGTCCGGAAGAAGGAGGAAATGAAGAAGTAGAAGAAAGAAGACATGATTATTTTGCTATCAGAGGGAGAGATGAAGATAGTAAAAATAATAAAACAAGTAAAGTAGAACAAGACCAACCTCCCCCAAATTAAGCAAACAAAACTAAAGCAAAAACAAACAATATCAGTATCTCTTAGAAAAAGAGTGAAATGGCAAAAAGTTTAATAAAAGGAAAAGAAATGAAAAAAGCGGAAAAAGAGAAACTTGAAAATGCTTGTGTATGAACCAATCAGCAAAAATAGCCAGAACAACAACTGAGAAATATGGATAATAAAAAAGTGAGGGGAAGTCAAAGGAAAATTCTGAATTAAAAATGCTTGAATTTTTCCACTGAGGCAGCTGAATTTGAGTATTTATATCCTATTCCCAAGTGTCCTTCTGTCCTTCAGTTTTTGAGCTATACAATCCAAGAGACAGCAAGGGCGAAGTGATCCTAAACCCAACCTTCTTTTGTGTTTTTGCCACTCTGCCTGTTAAAGTGGACTGAAAGTGTATCTGGCTGAAATGGCTTTCAGTCTCTCTGATCACCAGTACAGGGACATGAAATGAGAAATAAGTTCTCTTGGAATTTTGTCTGGACATCTGAGGTCACTGCTCTTTCTGTTTGGAAGTGGTGCTGAGAACTACTTGAAGAGTTCCAGCTGCTGGGGTTGAGCTCTAAACAGAACTTGGGAACTTACTTTGGAGTCTACTCTGGAGCAGTTCAATCCTTGCACCCCTTGGACTGATTAGATGTCTTTATGGACTGGGTATCAGGGTTTTCAATATCTCCTCCTAGTTCTCCTGGTCCAGTGGGGTAACAGAACTCTTTGAGTGGATGGTGTATGGTAGGTTTCCTGTAGCCCCTTCTACTTCCTGTCATCAAATAGGAACTTCCAATTTTATGTCCTCAAATGTAATCTTGTAATGATCAGTTACTCTCTCCATGATCTGTTACCAAGGATTGTTGCATCACACCACACAAAGGGACATTGGGTGGCACTCTTCAGTCACCAATGAAATACACACCTGGTAAATTTCCCTGATCCTTTTCCACTGGTTGTTCATGCCACAGGGCTCAGATGATGAGCCAGTTGCCTTCTCCTCTGTGTTTCTCGTCGACAAAGTTGTGGTGCCCCTCCCTTTGTGGTGACACAGCACCACTGCTGCCACTGGGATCAGATATTTTCTCATGTCCTCAGTCCACTACACCAAAATCTCTGAGCTTGCCTGAATCTCTAACAGGCAAATATTGATTTTTGATTGTTTTCTCCAGATACCCACCTCATTATGAAGCTGTAGACCTGTCATACCAATTCTAAACATCAGATCAGGTGGGAAATACCTCCTTCCTCAACTCTTCTCTATCATTTTAAACATCCAAGAACTGATTTAATATTATTTATTTGTTAATTTATATATTGTTTTGCAGTGTGGGGATCCGACCCATGTTCATGTGCACGCTGAACAAGTGATATTCACTGAGAACCATAACATTGTCCTGTCCCCCCAAACTTATATCCCACTCATAAAAATGTATTCAGTCTATCTACAAAAGTCCACTCAGTCAACATTTACAGCATTACTCAAAAGTTCAAGATCAAAGTTTCATTTGAGATGCCAGGCATACTCTTACTTGTGAGCCCTTGTAAAAAATCAAAAGCAAGTTACATACATCCAATAATCAATGATATAGAATTAACATTCCCATTCCAAAAGGGAGCAATACAGGCATTAAAAGCAGGGATGACACTATAGGTCTGTGTCTGGCATTTGGGGCATTTGGTAGTGAGATGCATGTTCCAAAGGACTTGGGCAAATGCAAACTTCTGGCTTCTCTCTTAGTCTTAATTTGCTTTCTTCCTAGATCTTTTCTCAGCAGAGGTTCAAGTTCCTGACATCTCTTACTTCCTGGGGTCTCCACTGCAGCTTTGACTTCGGCCTCACAGTTTCACATGTTGCCCTCCCGTAGGCTGCCTGAAGGCAATCCAATGCTAACACTCTTTGCCTGGCTTCTTACAACTTCCTTTGAAATGTTGAAAGAAGCCTCTGTAATTCCCTAATGCTAGCATTCTGCATTCCTGAATAACCAACACACATGAACCATGCCAATGTTTACTGCAAACTTAAGCAGTAGTCAGAACCCCTTAAATGATGGCTGGTTTGGCTTCTGAGAACCTGGGTGAGTGAGCATAGTGAAATGAATCCTAGAGAAACATCTTAGATATTCCTGAAGGAACAGGGCAACTCCAAAATATATTCTCAAATAAGGTTTCACTTTTACATTCTTGATCCTGTGATGGATGTGTTTTTGTTGATTCCTGAGATGCCCTTAAGAAATCCTTTCTACTGTTCCTGTGCAAGGTACTTGGTTTCTCTTTAATAGCACTAATCTCAGCAACTGCACCTTCCTTGACCCCAATTTCACACAGGCTTTTCTGAACAAACTGCATGTTTTGTGTATCTTTCTTCTACTTTGTTCCTGATTTTCATAGTAAACCTGACTAAAACCCACCAGCAGTACTCATATTGAAAGCTGTGCTGTATTGAAATTTTCTTTACTAGATTAATTTTTCCATCACTTTTAAAATCAGCTGCAAACAAGGAAAAAATCCAGAAGAGTTCTTTGATATAACGCAGGACAAATGGTCTCTATTCTGATTATTATTGGACACGAGGCATCCTTCCAAAATTCCCTTGTTATACAGAAGTTAAATGATTAGATCATAAAATCATAATCTAATCTGTGATTTGATCCATTTGATAGAATATTAATTTGAAAGGATTGTTGGATGGTAACTGTAGACAGGTGGGGTATGACTGGAGAAAGTGAATTTCTGTGGGGAGGTCCTGGGGAATATATTTATTGTTCCTGGTTCCTCTCTCTCTCTCTCTCTCTCTCTCTCTCTCTCTCTCTCTCTCTCTCTCTCTCTCTCTCTCTCTCTCTCTCTCTCTTTCTCTCTCTCTCTCTCTCTCTCTCTCTCTCTCTCTCTCTCTCTCTCTCTCTCTCTCTCTCTCTCTCCCTCCCTTCCTCCTTCTCTCTCTCTCTTTCCTCCCTTCCCTCCTCCTCCTTTCTGACTGCCAGGAGCTGAACAGGTTTCCTCCACCACACCCTTCTGCCATGAGGTTCTGTATTACCTGAGACCCAGAGCAATGAAGTTGGTCAAGCATGGGCTAATACCTCTGATACTATGAACCAAATTAAATGTTTCCTTTTCTAAATTGTTCTCATTAGATAGTTTGGTAATAGTGATGAAAATATAACTAATAAAAATTCCCCAAAGAGTCCTCATTTCCATCATAAACTTTATGAGCACAGTCTTACTGGCCATTACCTTATCAACTTCCTGGTCTTCTAAGGTCTCACTAGAATTGTTCAACACACTCGGCTTGCAGCACCCTAAGCCTTCTCTATCCCAAATCTCCAAGAATTTCCAAGATCTCTTTGCAATCCCATTCCAAAGCTTCTGAATCATATGGTCAGGTATAAAAGAACCAAAGATTCCCCCTTTTGGCACCACTTTCTGCATTATTCAATTTTGTGCCACTGTGACCAAAATACCTGATTATATCAACTTAGAGGAGAAATTGTTTATTTTGTCTCATATTTTGGCTCATTTTTCAGAGGATTCAGTCCATGGTTCAAAGATTCCAAGGAAGAAACAAAATGGTGGGAAGAATTGGTGGAGGAAAGAAGCTCAGTTCATGACAGCGTGAAAACAGAAAGAGCAAGGAGGAAAACACCAGATACAGTATCCAAGAGCATGTCACCAGTAACCTACATCTTCCAGCCACACCCCATCTGCCTATAGCTACCACCAGTAGTTCATTAAAGTTATTACTCCATAAATGGATTGATTCAATGATGAGATTACAATTTTAACAATCCAATGTTTTTACTTCTGAACATTGCTGCATTGCTTAAAACAGGAGCTTTTTTAGGGAATATTCCATATCCAAACCACCATAACAATACATACATGTAGCACACTCTATTATACAAACTTTTCAAAACAAATTTTTTTTTTTGTATGTAGATTCCACTTGGTCTTAAGTCTGGTATGAGAGTATATTCTAAGGGATATAATTACTGAGTATATATGTCTTTACCCTTCTTATATAGCATGATTGCAAGTATAAATAGTAATCAAAAATTGAAAAAATATATATAATTTTTAAAGAAAATGATTGCTTTTGAAAGTGAATAATAATATCTGTAGTAAGAAGATGGGCTAGACTTGAGGAAAGAAGTAAATCATTTGATCATTCAATGAAATACTTGACACACTTTTTATGTCTTGAAAGAAGTTCAAAAAGAAAATAATGGACAAATAACCCACTCTAGTTTTTACAAGAAAGATCATTAAGAATAGAAAAGGGAAGAGAGGAAAATAAAATGTAATACTGATTTACTTTGAAGTTGAAGTTTTTGCATTGGAAAATGATGGTGCAAATTTTGTACAGTATTAATAATATAGTGTGTTGCAATAATAGCAAAGGTCTTTAGTTGTTATTCATCTCTGGGTGGATAAAGATGGTGCCCAATGTAAAATAAAAATTGGGGTTTATACACTATAAGAATTCAAAGAACAAATAATAAAAATAATTGTATTAAAAATACATTTTAGTTTAAATCCCACACATTTATAATGACTAAAAGAAGAATTGCCATTATATATGCTATTTGGTAGGGATATGATTCATCATACTGTAAATGAACTAGTACTAATATCAATAGACCAACATATTTGATTTGGACTGTGCAATGTAGGTTAATTAAAAAAGTTCTTTAAAAACAATTCTTGAATAATGATATACAAATTTTTTATTTTTTCATTGCTATTTTTGTAGTTTATTTTTATCCATTATATATTTGGCTCAATAATTCCTTTCAATAGGAACCACATTGAAAGAGAAATATATGAGTAAATAATTGTATATAAATATAATGGCTATTTTTCATTACAGAGATATTTACATTCCAAAGTATTACTAAGAGGAAGAATACTTCCATGCCCCATAGTTACTTCTTTCTAGCTAAAGACTTAACCAAATAGTCTAGCAATGGGAATATTGGAAATAAAGATATTACTTTCAGAG
This sequence comes from Sciurus vulgaris, assembly GCF_902686455.1. Taxonomy (NCBI): domain Eukaryota; kingdom Metazoa; phylum Chordata; class Mammalia; order Rodentia; family Sciuridae; genus Sciurus; species Sciurus vulgaris. The sequence continues at coordinate 119,706,582 of NC_136469.1, read as the reverse complement.
TGACTCCATGTTTCTTGAAACCATCAAAGAGTTATTGTTTTAGATTTATTTTATATAATGAATATTCTTTGTTTTCCATTTTCCTACATTTTGGTACAAGCATTGTCCAAATATTCCCACAATTGTGATTATACTTTTTTATCCTTTCTTTTTTCCTGGAGAATTGCTATTATTTCTGAAGATAAGCTAACATTGCCAATGGCAACACATTTAAAGTAGTAAAATTTTGATCAAATGTGAGGACTCAATTAACAAACAAATATCAGCAAATTCCATTTGAGTCCACATTCTACTTTATATACAGGCTTAAAATTGTGATTTGTTCCTTAATGCCACATATACAATTGAAAACCAGCAAAAGCAAGTATAGAGGGCAGAAATGATCACTTTGAATGCAAAAATAAATATTTTTACCTATAGGAAGTCATCCTATTTCTTGCTTGAGGGAATTGAATAGGCTGGAACATAATGTAATCTTTAAAAGCACAATGGCACAGAGACATCTGTGAATACAATGTACCAATTCTGACATTGACAAATTGTCCAAAAGTTGATGGAATATAAATAGGACTGACAAACTTTCCAATTCCACTGACATTTAGGTACCTTAAAAATCAAAGAGCTCAAATCATTTTAATGCTAGTACTTGTGAAAGACTTCTAAAGCCTGTTTTTTAAAGAGATGTGAAAACATACTATTACATTCTTTTTTTATACAAAGTTCTGAGATTAGAATCTAATATAAATCCAGTCTTACACAAATCACCATTCTGAGAACAAAAACATTGATTTATTAAGGAAAAAAAAAAAACAGCCACATTGACTATTGCACCAATTAAAAAGCAGATATCAGTCAAGAAGATCTTCCTATTTCTGAAACAACTTCTACAAATTTAACTTGAAATATTACTATCTTTATTCCTTCATTTTCTCTGTGTCCCTCTAAGAACACTATTCTGACTTCCTGTGTCTGAATCATATCTTCTCCATAATGCATTATGTAATTAATTATTATATTTGATTATCTTATCTCTCCATTGACTGCTTCACATGAAATATTCAATTTGAATTAATATCTCAGATTCCTTCTCCTCCTCAAAACAAAATTGTTTACTTCTGGTTTTCTTCTAAATTTTGATTAGTGTATTATACCCGCCTTACTTTTTCCCCATATAGATTCTGTGGTAAGGGTTATGACAGAGATAACTTTATTTGCAAATTGTACTTTTTGAATATTTTAAAGTCTAAAGATTCTACTAGATTCTATGAGTATTCATAAGCTTATGTATTGCCTAGAAATTTTTAAGATATGGAAAATCATAGTCATCTATTTCTTTTTATTAGAATAAAATACACAACTTAAAAATTCTTCAAAGTAGGAAAAATGGTGTGCATTTGTGTGTATGTATAGAACAATAAAATTAATATAACTTATTACATAAATATGTATTTTTAGTGAGAGAAGAGATTGTAGTTAGGGAAAAATAGAAAAGATACATTTCTAGAAGAGAAAGCTAAAAGTTACCAAGATCTCAATTACTCATCATTAATTTCAGAATTTTAATATTCATAAAATCAATATTTTCACAGATCTAGTCTCAAACTTGTCAAAAACCTTCAAATGTTGTCTTAAAGAAGAAAATAAGTGCAAGGACAAAGGAGGATCAGGAATATAATTGAAAGAAAAGAGCTGTACTTCAGACTTCAAATATGAAAATCTATTTTGGAGTTAAGAAATATATACAATGTGATCATCTGAGAGGAATAAATTGAGAAATAGGCTAGAATTGCAAAGCAAAATTACATTTCAATTGAGAAAAACTGAGATTTTTGTTAAATAAAACTTATGTAACCTGAAAAAATGGTAAATAAATTAATTCTCAGAGATTTATATACTGTTTTTAAAAATATCCCAACATGTATACTCACAGCAAAGAAGTTCTCAATAACTTTTCCTAGACATCTATTTTGTGCCCATAAGTCATCTCAGAATCAATATGTCAAAATTCATCATCTCTCCTCACTAAGGAACTTTTTCTCTGATGTTCCTGTCAGAGGTAATATCACAGTGATGCTCCAAGTTGCCAAAACCAGAAAATATTAGATGTCTGACCAATTCAGTTTTTCTCTGTGGATGTATTTTCCTTTAAAAAAAAAAAAAAAAAAAACTCTTTATATATATTCCAGTGAAAATTCTATCTCAGAAATAAAATTGAAAGAATGAGATGTTCAAAATATTTTGATTGGCAAAACAAGTAATAGTTTCTGATTATCCTTAAAGATGCTTATGACATTGTCAGTTGTATACCACCTAGTAGATATAAAACTGACATGGGAATTTTATAATATAGTGAGATAGTTTCTGTAAAAAAATTTTTGATACTTAGATTTTTTTTCAGGGCAATTTAAAATTAGATAAAATTAGAAATTGATAAAATTAGAATTGATAGTATCTTACTACTCTATTCCATTTTGAAGAATTTTCTACAATAGATCTTATTGCATTCAATCTATTTTACAAAGCCTTTCTTCAATAACTTTTGTCCATTAATTGCAACTATGAAGATGGAGACACAACATACCTATGAGATACAGTGAAAGCATGCATACTTGGAAGTTTATAGCAATCATGCCTACTATAAGAAACAGAAAGATCTCAAATAAAGAATGTATCCTTTCACCTTAAGGAACCAAAGCAATTGCAATCAACTAAGCTCAAATTATAGAAGGAATGGAATAATAAAGATCACAGTTGAAATAAATAAAATCTAAATTTTAAGAAAATACAGAGATCAAAGAAACAATGAACAAGTTCCTCAAAACTATAGAAAAAATAGACAAACCCTTCACTAGACTAATGAAGACAAAAAAAAAAAAATAATAATAAAATTAGAGCAAAAAAGGGAGGCATTGCAACTAAAATCACAGATATACAAATGAATATTAGATATTATGAACAGCTATACAAAACAAACTCCATAACCTAGAAGAAATGGAAAAAATGCTAAATATGTACATGTTACCTATTTTGAATAATGTAGAAATATGAGACAGATATACACCAAGAAGAAGTAATTATATTGAATCAATAATAAAATGCTCCCATCAAAGAAAACTTCAGGACCAGACAACTGCTTTGCTGAGTTCTACCTAAAATAAAAAAAAAAAAAAAGAATATCAATTTTTCTTAAATAGTTCCAATACTTCAAAGACATGGGGATTTTTCCAAATGCATTTTATGAAGCCAGCATTACTCTGATACTAAAACCAAACAAAGATACATAAAAAATAAAAAAGATAAAAGAAAAAGAAAATTACAAGTCAATATCATTCATGGAAACAGATGCAAAATTCCTCAGTAAAACATTAGCAAACAAAATGCACTGTCACATTAAAATGATAATTCACCATATCAAGTGGGATGTATCCCAGGAATGGGAGAGTAATTCAACATAGGCAAACAATAAATGTTACATACCATATCAACAGAAAGAAGGACATAAGACATATAACTAGTCGAACAAATGCAGAAAGAGCATGTGATAAAATGAATATTACATCACAATTTAAAACACAGTATAAATTAGTTACAAAACAAATGTATCTTAATATAATAAAGGTCATTTATAGTAAGCAAACAATTAACATTACACTCAGCAGGGAAAAGTTGAAAGCTTTCTCAGAACTGGAACAAGTCATTTATGCCCAGTTTCATTGCTTTTATTCAACAAAGTCTTGGAATTTCTACCCAGAGGAATCAGATAAGGTGAAGAAATAAAGGTCATCTAAATGAGAAAAGAGAAGGTAAAATTGTTACAGTCGCAAATGACAATAGTATATATATACATAGTTATACACGTATATATATATATAATTCCAAAAACTCCACCAGTAAAAAATATTATGAAAACTAATAAGTACCTTTAACAAAGTTTCAATTTCAAAAATAAACATACAAAAGTCAGTATCATTGCTATTTGATAACAGCAAGTTATCTGAAGTACAAATCAATAAAACAGCACCATTTCCAATAGCTACAAAAAATAAAATACCCCAAAATAAATTTAATCAAAGGAGTTAAGGATCTCTAAATGAAAAGTACAAACATCCTTAAAAGAAATCAAAGAGGTCACAATTAAATGGAAAGATATCCTATGTTTTGATAGAAGAATTACTATTTTTAAAAGGCTCACACCACCCAAAGAAATATACAGATTCAATGCAATCCCTATCAATATGCCAATGAATTCATCTCAGAAAAAGTAGTCTTAAACTTGGTATGAAAACACAGTAGACCCAAACAGCCAAAGCCATCTTGTGCAAAATGTACGAAGCTGGAGGCATTACACTACCTGACCTCAAAATATATCACAAAGTTGTTATCATCAAACAGCATGGTATTGTCATAAATCTAGGCACATAAGCCAAGCAAACAGAATACAGAGCATTTAAGTAAAACCAGGTATTCCTAGCTAATGGTGTTCAGCAAATATTCTGATAGCACACACTGGAACAAATGTGGAAATGCTAACACCACCATTTATTCTAATAAATGGTGCTTGGAAAATTAAATATCCTCATGCAGAAGAATAAAACTAGACTTCTATCTCTCACTAATTTAAAACCAACTCAAAATGCATTAAAGATCAAATTTAAGACCTGAATACTGACCTAATAAAAGAAAACAAGGGGTATCCTTCAGGACATTGGAATGGTTGAGGGTATTTTGATAAAGATTCCCAGTTGAGTGTAATGTTAACAGAAAAAGAAATAGCAAGTTGAAAAACATCAAACTATAAAGCTTTTGTATAGCAAAAGAAACAATCATCAGAGTCAAGAAACAGTCTACAGAATGGAAGAAAACATTTGCAAACTATACATCTGACAAGGGGTTAATAACTAAGACACATGAATAACTCAATAATGGTAACAGCAAAATTAATTAATAACCTAGTTAAAAGTGAACAATAGATTTAAATGTACATTTTTTAAAAGAATACATAAAAACCCTTCAAGAGGTATATGAAGAAATGTCCAATATTACTACCATCATGGAGATGCAAATCAGATCTACAATGAGATGTCCTAATTCAGCAAGGATGTCCACTATCACAATGAAGTATAAAAGTGCTGGCGAGCATGTGCACAATAGGGAACCCTAGCACACTCTTAGTGGAGTGTTTATTAGTGCAGGTGTTAAGAAAAACAGTATGATAGTTCCTTCAAAAAAAGAAAAGAAAAGAAAAGGAGAACCAGCATATGTCCAGCATATGTTTCGATCTCTCTCCAGTGTATATTTGCAAAGAAAATACACTGAGTGTGTCACAGAGACATCTGCACTTTCTTGTTCATCACGGCACTATTCGTAACAGTCAAAAGGGGAAACAACTGCAGTGTCCATAAGTAACAAACAAATAAAGATAATGAGGTACACCTACATGATAGAGTACCCTTCAGCCACAAAAAGATTGAAATCCTGTCATTCATGGCAACATGGGTGGAGCTGAAGATCACTGTGTTAAGCGAAACAAGTCAGGCACCCAAAAGGTAGATATGACCAGTTCTCACTTATATGTGAGATCTAAAAATTTCATCTCGCAACAGCTGAGAATACAATGGTGGTTACTAGAGGCCGGATGGACTGAGGAGAAGGCTGAGATAAAAGAAGAGTGATAACGAGAACTAAGGTACAGTGTGATGAGAGACATCATGGTGTGCTATTGCACAAGAGGGTAACTGTGATAACAATATGTACTGTACCTATTTCAGAAAGCTAGAAGAAAAGATTTTAAATGTTCTTACCATAAACAAATGACAATTTGAGAAAATAAACATGTCCTGCTGGATTTACAAGTTATGCAATCTTTACATGTATCAAAACATCATGTGGTACTCTAATACGTATGTGACTTTAAGAATTTATTTATTTTGATTCATTGTAAAAAATGGGGTACAACTTGTTTCTGTGGTTTTACATGAAGTAGAGTCATACCATTTGTGTAATCATAGATGTACATAGGGTAATGATGTTTGTCTCATTCTGCTATTTTTGTTTTAAATTTATCAGTTGAAAAATAAACTAGAAGAAATATGATTAAATTTACTATAGAACTCTGAATGTTAAAAAATAAAATTTTAAATACTGTCTTCAACAAAAGAGAGTAGAATAAAATGTCACATAAAATGTAAATGAGCTTACAAAATTAAGGTTTTTTTTTTTAAGAAAACAAAAAGGTATGAAAAAATAACCAAGTCACTGTTTCCAAGTATGTGCTTGAAAGAAAATCTAGACAAAATTACACACCAAAAAGTGGTCACTCAATTTAAAAAGGATTTTCATAAGTCAGCCAATCAGCACAATCTGTGAGTAAAGAGGTAGATTTAAAAGAAAATAAGAGAAGTAATGAAGACAAAAATAAAGCATATATTATGGCAACAGAAAAGTTGAGTTGCAAGGAAATGTATATGCCAAGGTGGAGTGAGAACTTTTTTAAAAGTTAAAAGTTTTGCTTGAAATTAGTTTATGCACATTCTTGTAACATTAAAGCATGTTTTTATTCATATTACTAATGTCAATTTCTACAGATCAAATGGACATGTTTGTTCTCCTAAAATATATTTCCTTTTGTGGGAATTTATATTATCTAAATTTTATTCTCTCCCTATTCCAATGAATATAGAATAGCAAATGTCACAGAAGTTGCAAAAGTGTTCTGTAACCCAAAATAGGAGTAAATGATAGATATGGCACATCTTCAAAAGAACTCCATCAATAATTCAATTTCCACACACCTATAGTGCTGCAGCAGCTTTTAATAAACTCTCCAGTGCATACTCTGTAATGGGTTTTTCACTGAAATACGGACTCAAGAGGAATAATGCTGAGGGGAAAAATAGTACAACTCAGTTTTGGGGGAATGATTCAAGTAAAGAATTATTGAATCATTTTTCTTTCCAGGATGAAAACGAGTTTTGTTTGTACTGCTCTACATTTTTATACCATACGTAAGGTTTGCCTTGTCTTTGGAAGAGTTTTCTTATTCTGAAAAATACTCATTGGAAGTTTATGGGAGAGCAGAGGAGAAGATGTAGTCATTTTATAGAGGAAACAAATGCAATGAAAATGACTTATGTTCCTTCAGCAGATATCTGATCCCTGAGAAAATCATTCAAACCATTTGGTCCCGGTGCAAACCCATGGTCTTCATAAATCTCTCCTGTTATGAGGATCTATTCTACTTCTTTTCCAGGCTTACCAGAGTTGTTAATTTACTTCTCATCACTTCTTAGTCCTTAGAGATGAGAATTATATGGAGTTAGTAGATTTTATACAAGTGCTCTTATTGTTTTTTGTCAGCTCAGACTAAGTTTTACTCTTATGCTCTGACCTCATTCATCTGCTGCTTCTCTTTTGTCTTTTTCTTGGGTCTTATGTCATTTGGCACTTTATAATCACATATTCCACGTGATAGCCAAATACCATAAATTTTCCAGAACTATATGAAATTTTATAAGATAATTTTGGACTAGGGAAAAGAACAATGCCAGACTATGAAAGGGAAGAAAGTAAATATAGGAAAAAAGAGAGAAAACATGACAGGATTACATGATAGAATTTGATATAGAGCAGGAGAATAGAGTAATCAGAGATATTAACAGGAAAAAAGGGAAAAAATAAGGAAACTTAGCAAAAGAGGGAAAAGATAGGAACAATATGATCCATGATGTAATATTTTTAAAGTTTCGAGGTGAATTGAAAATCAAAAATTTTCAAGTAATGGATTGTAAGACCAAAAAATGTGTCAAAAATTTAGAAGTCATTCCACTTTTCTCAAGAGGGGTACCAATTCTGCTCTTTGATTTCTTTTAAAAAGAAAGAAAATGTGGTAAGAAAAGATGTGTCTTTTCTGGGAAAAGCTGACTATATCATAATGAATAATTCAAGGTATTGGACCTTTAATGTATACATTGTTCTTTATATGTATATAAAATTATGAAAAATTAATACATAGTGTTATGGTTTGGACATGATATATTCCCCAAAAGTTCCTGTTAATGCTGGGATATTCAAAGGTAAAATGACTAGATTATGAAAGCTGTAACCTAATTAGTCCATCCTAGTTTGAATGACAGGTGATAATTATAAGCTGGAGTGATGAGTCAGCGGCATGCCCTGGAAGGTTGCATTTTCCCTGTGGTCCCTTCCTGCCCTCTCTATTGCTGCCTCCTGACCCTGCCAGGAACCGAACACCTCCATTCTGCTGAGTCATTCCCCCACAATGTGTTGTCTTACCTTGGGCCCAGGTGTGCATCTCTGGACTGAAACTGTGAGCCTCAAATGAAAGTTTTCTCCTTTAAGTTGTGTTACGGTTTGGATATGAGGTGTCCCCCAAAAGCTCACATGTAAGACAATGAAAGAAAGTTCAAAGGAGAAATGACTGGGTTTTGAGAGTCTTGACCTAATCAGTGAATTAATCTCTGATGGCATTAACTGAATGGTAACTGAAGGCAGCTGAGGTGCGGCTGGAGGAACTGGTTAATTGGGAGTGTGGCTATGGGGTAATATGTTTTGTAACTGGAGAGTGGAGTCTCTGCTTCCTAATGGCAATGTGAGCTATTTCCTTCTGTCACACTCTTCCTCCATGATGTCCTGGCTCACCTCAGCCCCAAGGAATGGAGTCAGCCTTCTATGGACTAAGACCTCCGAAACTGTGAGCCCTTAAATAAACCTTTTCTCCTCTATAATTGTGCTGGTTGGGTCCTTTCGTCTCAGCAGCGAAATAGGTGACTAAAACAAGTTGCTTTTGTCAAGTAGTTTGGTCACAACAAAGCAAAAACTAAACACACAATATTTGAAAGTTTAACTAGGAATCACAAGTTAAATACAGTTAGATACAATGGGATGTGATCAAGCAGTTGTTAGAGCTTAACAGCATTAGTGTGTGATACACCTAGGTAATATGTCAATGAAAGTTGAGAGTGTTCTGATTAAAAGAAAATAATCTAAAAGAGGCAATGGGAACACGTATCCATGTGTTTTATCTCTCTAGGTCTGAGGTATGAGAAATGTGGGAGAAAATATTAGCTATCACTTGGGAAGTTTAAAAGGGAAGCAAAGTTTGCAGAAGTAAACCAGATTTTTATTAGAGCAAGGATACGGGAAAGTTTAGAGGAATAGATCATGATATAAGAGATTGTTCTAATGATATCTTATAAATATGAAGAATCCTTTGATTGAGTTTGGAAGCTAGAAACATATGGGAGAAGGAATAAGAGACATATTCATGTAAGAGTCAAGGACATGGCATTTGACATAGAAGATAGAGGGTTCTAGTGTTGACTGATATAAAAAGTAATAATGAACTTAATGAGATTAGTTATGTGGAATTCAGGGGGTTATAAAGTTGTTTTGAATGTCAAGGACAGGCAGGATTTTGATTTTTCCACTTCATTCTTCTTGTTGTGGCTATACAATTCAAGAAGCTTGGTCTTAGGTCAAGTGTGCTCATCCACTGACTTTTGGGAGATACAAAACTTCTGGTGATCAAGAAGTGTTATACTTCAAGTGTTGTATTGAAAAGCCCATCCTTCACTAATAAGAATGAGGGAAGAAGGTCTGAGGGAGGTGTGGTCTTTAGTCCCTGTGCCCAAATCTGTGTCTTGATCGCTGATGCTAAAAGGAAGCATATCAATCTTTTCTAACTGGCCATTAGTATTAGCAAAGGATTAAGCAAACTGAATATTTCAAACTGAATATTCTTGTAACATGGGAATGACAATGTGTGTTTAAACTTGTGAATATTTAATTTTATTCATCATTGGTGTAAATATAGAGCTGTCCAAGTAAAGATGAAATATAACCATTGATTTTGGGAATAGTCAGGGTGAATTATTCAAATTGTCCATGTACCATGGATGGAACACAGGTTTTAGTAAAGTCAGTTTAATGCCTCTAATTTTTTTATAGGCAAAGTTAGAGAAAGTCTGTATTAACCATGGATTAGGACTTGCTTACTTTCTCTATCAGATTTTCAACATTCTTAAGATAAAATGTCAAGAGGTGGTAAAAAACTTTGCTTAAGGAATCTAAGACTGTTCTACCAAGAAAGGGATCTGATACACCATGAGCTTTTTTTGAGTTTCAAGTCAAAGAGACAAGCTGACATGATTGAAGGTTGTTCTGTTCTAAATCTCATGTGAGGAAAAAAGAAATAAATAAAATGACCCTAAGGTGTGGAAAACATGGTTTGGTTACATGATTTTGAATAGAAATGCCACGAAGATCCTTAGTACATGCTGACATCATCAAAATTTACCACAAAGCCATACGATGTCCGCCAGGACCCAGACCTCATTGGACAGTGTGATGCTGGGTATTCTAACAAGCCATGGTGTATAGCAGTAGATGACATGATCACTGAGTGAATGAACACCCCTAAAAGTGTTACAGAGCAGAACAGGTGAAAAATTTATGGAACCAACCAATCTTTTGGGGAAATAGTTCTCTAGACAGCCAACTTTCAGCACTCCCAGTTACTTTGGTGTCAATGTTTAGGAGACTAATGTCTTGCATAATTGAAGAGTGGTTTTTAGAGGAGGACAGAAGGTATTTTTTGACTCTGTGATTACCTGAAAACAAATTATTCAAAGATATGTTACTGTTTTGTGTTGATTATATAGGTAGTTGATATTTGTCACATATACTAATGATCCTAAAATTCAGATATTTATTATATTTTAGTAAATGGTTAGTTATTTATGTGTGTTATTCTCCTCCTGGCAGTATATACCTTACTTGTTCAATTTTGAATTCTTATACCTAATATAAGTGGCAAACACCTACAAGGCTATTAATTAAAATTTATGGAATAGGCCCAAAGGTCATAGCTCTCTTGATTCTCACTTACACTCAGCTGCTGTGTGAAAATTTAGCACTATTATGGAAAACTGGCTCTAAGGTATTGAAAGAGAAACCACATGCTGAGTTAGAATTTGTCTTTTCAAGTAATAAAATTATAACTGACTTCCTAAGTTAATCAACAAATAAATGAACTTGATGTTTGTAAAAACAGATATAAACACTGTATTGCATTATAACCTATAACTTGGAACTATCACTTGAAAACAATTAATAGATAAGAAGATTTATCAAAGCTGATAGCTGAGACTTTTTTATTGGAAAATTTATGAAAATATTGTTTTGTATGTTCTTCCAATGATATTTTAATTTTTAAATGGACAATTAAAACTTGTGATAAAATAATGAGATTTATGTCTATCAGAGTGAATGAAGTAACTCTTAAGTTAAAACAATTAAAAATTAATGCAAAAAAGTCATTAGTCATCTCACCAAAGAAACTATATAGATGTCAAATAAATACATGAAAAGATGCTGTGTTATTCAACTTTCCATTGCTGTGACAAATACCTGAGACAAACAACTTATAAGAAGGAACGATTCATTTTGGTGCATGGTTTCAGGTATTTCAGTCCATGTTCATTTGCCCCCTCCCCTTGCATTTGGGCCTCTAGAGAGGCAGTAGTACATCAGGGTAGAAGCCATGTTTACTTTCCATGTTGAAGGAAACCTCATCACTTATTGTGGCTAGGAAGCAAAAAAACGATCCATGACAGTACTTCCTTATATAATAAGTCTCACTTTGTAAAGATTCTACCATCTCCCAAAGATCTATAGGCTGAAAACACATGAGTCTTTGGGGGAAATTTGAAGTGCAAACTATAGCAATGCTCAAAGTCATATAGCATTTGGGAACTGCAAATTAACCATGAGATACCATTACATATTTTTAGTAGCTGAAGTCCCAAACACTGATAATACCAAATGCTTGGGAAGATGTGGAGCAAGAGAAATTCTCATTAATTTCAACAGTTGCATAAAACCTACCAGCAAATGCATTTATCAGCATTATTCATCAATAACAAAAGCTGGAAGTTACCAAGATATCCTTTGATAGGAATATAGATAAACTACAGAATCAACTATTACTTAGAAATAAGAAATGAAGTTTAAAGCCATGAAAACATATGAAATGACTTTAGTTGCATATTGCTAAGTGAAAAAAAAAAAAAAATCTGAAAAGATAATAAACTACACAATTCCAAAATTCTAATACATTTAGGAAAAGGCAAGGTTACAGTGGAGTAATGGTACATATAAGATAAACCATTCTATATATTCTGGAGATAATATAAATATAAAACAATACTTTCTAATATAGTAATTATGTAATTATTTTATAAAACATATAATGTGTATATGTCTGCATGTATATATACATATATGAAATTTATATCTTTGTAATCTCTTTCTATCACTGCAGGATATTAACTAAGAGAAATTCTAGATTTGGAATAAATGTTATTGGCCTCATCATCTCCTAATGAAAACTGTAAACTTCTAATGTGTAAACATGACATATTCTACAATCGTTAGTCTTTCTTTTTAATATCCCACAATTTGATGTTTCAGTAAGGGATTCTGTCTTCTTGCCTTAGTGATTATAGATTTCATGATTCATTTGCTATCATAGAGACCACTCCCTGTGACCAGAGAATGACATCTTGTAGAGATCTCAATAATCTCCAGTCATTGATATGAATATCACTAAATTTCCCAGATCTTTTTTACATGATCTGTAAACCAACTTTTCTTTATTTTTCTCTACATTTCACATTTTATAGTCTGCTATCTCAAATGCTCTTTGAGTTAGGTAAGGTCTATATTATAAATTCATGAAACCATAAGTAAATTTTAATAAAACATTTTATTGACATTAATTGGCAGAATATAAAAATCTCTAATCATTATTTTTTTCTGGTAAGTTGTAAAAATTCCATTCCACTTCTAATTTTATGGGGAACTTAAATGAGAACCCATTTTAATAGACTAGGCTGTAAATGTGGCATATGATGATCACACACACTTTGCTTTATATATTCTCCTCCACCTTACTTTTCATATCGCTTTACTTATTTAGTTTTTCAAGAAACTGTTGTTAATTGATTAGGATTTCAGTAAAATTAAATACACCGGTTTTACCTTAATATATGTTGAAATTTAAAGAAAATTTAAAAATGTAAAAATTGTAGATGTAGTTATGTAAATTTATATACACAATTATATATGCAGAGAACAATCTGTTTACCTAGTTAGAATCCTGCTGTAAAAAAATCATTAATTTTTAACAAATATTTTTACTCCCTATGTCATAGCTACTAGAGAAATGCTATTAATCACATTAACATTATTTATAGTGAAACATTATTCATCTTGTTTGACAAAAGTGCAGTTTTCAACAGTCTCCAAAGTGCCATCTTATTACTATCATCATCACTCAAACCTGACAATTATTGACATCCATGTTTCAGGAACATACACCTCGCTTACTGACACATTCTTTTTTTTTTTTTTTTTTTTTTTTTGCGGTGCTGGGGATCAAACCCAGGGCCTTGTGCTTGCAAGGCAAGCACTCTACTGACTGAGCTATCTCCCCAGCCCCGACACATTCTTTATAACTAACAGAAGCAAACAAGAGAAGGCAATACCTTAGGTGTCTGTGACAAAAAGATGATAATTTGAGAAATAGATCAGCAAAATTTTCCCTAAACCATGTATTCTTGTCTAAGGTAAAAACAATCATCATGGCCTCTAATTTATAAACTGTTGCCCTATGGGCAAAACCATAGCAGAGATAGTTCTTGAATTCATTGGAGCAATGACCATGGAGAAATTCACAAAGGCATGTGAATTATTTTCTAAATGTTAACAAAGAAATAATAATATTAATTTAGTGAATTATTTTCTAAATGTTAACAAAGAAATAATAATATTAATTTAAGGGAAAATTTAGAGATTTTAGCAAATAATTTATATTAATTTCAACCTATAATTTTGCTTGTACTGACAAGGTCAGGACAAAAAGCTGTAAGTTCAAATACCAAGACAGGGTTTTATGAATTTATGAAATATCATGAAGTCTTTTATAAGGAACACATATAAGAATGCAATCCATTGATTTGGTTTAGGTGTTTCAGATGTCTAACCCCACCGTTTGTTACTCTCCAATTCAGTGAGTATCTTCATTAGAATTATGCATCAAATAGAAAATACTAAGTGTTTGATAACTTCACTCATTCTTTAGATTCTAAAGATGATAGTTGCTTGGGCAGGCAAAATTTATGGGCACATTTGTTAATTCTTTCCCCTTTATACTACTCATTTAGGTGTTCATTTCTCCATGTATTTAAGTATTTGATAAGTATTTTTGAGCTACCTGCTATATGACAAAGCATTATTTTACGTTCCAGATACACTACACATCACCATAAAATGAAGAGAAGATCTATTTCTACTTCTGAAGCAGTTACTAGGCCTGGAATTATTTCCATAGATGAATTTTTGAAATTTATATACTTTAGATTACTCATTTTTGCTTTACTTTGGTTCACAGTTTATACGGACTAGTCTGTTTATGATCACGTTTTACTGTTTTCAAATATAAGAAAAAGAGGGCATAAATCTCACTGTTGGATGGAGACATGAAAGAACTGGTTACTAATGCTATAGACCAGGAATTAGAAAACATTGTTTAAAAAGCCACAATAAATAGTGTTTTAGGGTTTATGAGCCCTATTTTCTTTGTCACATCTCTTCAGCTCCACTGGTGTAGTATGAAGGTAGCCATGGACAATAATACAATAGAGCATAGTAAGTTGAGTTCTAATAAAACTTTATTATGGACACTGAAATATGAAATTCATTTATTTTTTGAGTCACAAAATATCAATCTCCTTTTTATTCATTTTCAACTATTAAAATGAAGAAAACATTTACTTGTAAGCTATACAAAAGCAGGAGATTGGATTTGATCCTCACAGTTCACTGACAATATAGATATATGAAATGGAGATATAAAAAGAGTTCCCATACTTCAGTTACACATGAGATGATAGTGTAATGTAATGTAAAATACAGAAAAAATGATTCATTCTTAATTAGTCAGAGATGGATGTTTTTGAAAAAGTGAAATGACATGGTAATTAAAGAAAGTCTACAATTGGGAATGGAGGACAAGAAATTAAAAGGTATATATGTGGAAACAAGTTGTGATGTAAAGGAGAAGATGCAGAAATTCACATAATGTATCTCAATTGTTTGGAACTCATCACTGATTTGCAATTTCATATTTCATACCAATAATCTCTCAATTATTGTTCTACACATTTCTTAGTCTTATAGATCATGCCAAGTGATAAATGATTCATTTTAAAAATGTAACATTAATTACAAATAGAATGGTTTTAAATATTTAATAGCATTATATTTATTTCCAAAAAAAATCTAATAATCTAATAACATTTTTTTTTCTGGTACTGGGGACTCAATCCAGTATTGCTCTACCACTGAGCTTCATTCCCAGCCCTTTGTAAAAGTTTTCTTGTTTTTTTTTTTTTTTTTTAATTTTGAGATAAGGTTTCTCTAAATTGCCCAAGTTAACCTTGAACTCACAATTCTCCTGCTTCATCCTCTAGAATAGCTGGGATTGCACTTATGTGCCACCATGTCCAATCTCGAATAGCTTTGCATAGTCATATTAAACACAGACCTTTCATTTACTTCAAGAAATAATTGAGTTCTCTGTTATTCATCATGATTTGATATCATTGATCATTTTTTTCCTCTAACATATATATATATGTGTGTGTGTGTGTGTGTGTGTGTGTGTATGTGTGTGTATGTGTGTATATATATATATATATATATATATATTTATAACCTAGAGCTTCACTATTTTCTTTCCTCCTTCCAGGTCTCATCTGCTATGGAAAAGGGTTTAAGAGGTAATTAGAACTTGGAATCTGATGCCTGGAGAATGAGATTAAGAGTCATAAAAGATCCTTCACTCATGTGGAATTGGCAGATTTGTACTTTTAGCTTCTGCAGTTTGAGGACAGAGTTTTCTCCCTCCAGAGTATGCAGCTGTCACCAAAGGAATCTACCTGTGCCTTGATCTTGAATTTCCCAGTCTCCAGAAATCTGAGAAAACAGACTGGACTAAAACAGAAGTGTATACTCAAAGAATAATAACAGATAGAATTCCTGCCTTCCAAAAACTTTTCTTTTAAACAAAGGCTATGCATAAGCTATTTATGGTGCTAAGCTCCAAACCAAGCCTAATGCAAGAGTCCTCACTTGTTACCACGGTTGAAATATTCTTTACTCAAGAGCTAAGCCACACCGATTAATTCATCTCTGTAAAGTTTCCCACCAAAATACTTGCAGAGCAGACATTCTGGGAATTTGCTACAAATAGTACTTAATCTGATTAATTTCTGCTTCATTTACTTGTTGAATTTTGTTTACATTCAGTAGAAATATTTTGAAGTCTAAATAATATGCTAAGAATTTAAGAGTTGGAGAATGGTTCTAGCAGAAAAGGAAAATAATAATATGTTGAGAATGAAGAAGGACAGTGTTTTCTGAACATTTTTCAATTTTCCAGGTGTGTTACTGAGGATTTAGAAACATTCACGATTCCATGGTGATGTGGTTGTCTTGCTGGTGTAGGAAAGCTCTCTCCATGATCCTGGGGATTCTATGTCACAGGTATTCTGAAACATTCTCCATCAATGCTGAGCTTAGTAAAACCTTTACTATCTGGTGACTGGTAGTCACACAGGCCAAGTGTCAACAGTCTTACAGTGCTGTAAAAACACACCTTGCTTGGGACAAAAAGTTCTGATTTTTTAGTTTTCATTTTTTAAATTAATCAGTACAGCTATAAATGCATTGGTCTGAAACATTTTTCTTGTTATCCTTCAATAAATAAATGCCTTTCTCAAGAAAATCGTGAACATCCCCAAATTGTGAACAACATTTTGACCAAAATTCCATATATAGTATGTATCCATTCCTTCATGTGCACAGTAATGATTCATTGCCTTAGCAGTAGTTGCTTCTCTGGGAGATTGATATGCATATACATACATATATGTGTGTACATATATATGTGTGTATACACATGCACACATGTAAATATATACATGTGTGTGTGAATGGCATATTTGAATGAATTTCAATTATAAAAATATGGATTCTATAAATAGGATCAAAATCCCAATCCTAGACCATTTTGTAATTCTTTTTCAAGTTTTCTGTGGCTAAAATGAAGTGCCTACATTTTAGAAAAGTCTTATATTTTTCTATTATCACTGCAGCATGCTCTCTTTATAATGTCTTGAATATTTACTTGAGTATTTACTTTCCTAATATATACTACATATACATATAGCTATTATGTTCCATAATTATATATTTAGGTAAATATGTCTTATGTGAAATTATGTATAATATAAAAATGAGTTCACACTAAATTACTAGATTGCCCTTCAATAGTTACTTTTTTTGTACATTTCAGAAAGTTTTTAACAGCTAAGCTTCTTCTGAAATATGAAGTTCCTACTGAGTACTCTGAAGAGACCTTTCTGATGTGTCTAATTGAGTGCCAAGTGGGCATGAACTGGGTAATTGTTCCCTATAGCACTTACTGCATTGTAGATGTTCAAAGCACTTTTAAACAATGACAGTAGTAACAATGTCCCCTAGCCCCAATAGGATGTTCCTTCATTTGCTGCTCTCTGCTGGGTACATTACAAGATCTATTCTCACAGTGAAAATTGCTTGGATTGTGACTCTTTCCATTATTTGGCATCAAGAATTTGACATCATTCTTTCACTATATTTATTGGTATTTTGGCATTTCTTCTACTCAGGAGATATGGGAGTTGGCTTGTCTCTGTGCCATCCTTTACCTCTGAAAAATACCTCATAGCAAATTCATACAAAGTTTCTTAATTTATATTATTTTAATGAGAAAATCTATAGTTAGAATTAAAAAATGTAAGTTTTCCTTTTCTCAAGGTAGAAAAAAGTCACCAAATGAAAACCAGAGGTTTCATTCAATTTTGATGTCATGTCTCATGATGTTATTCAATTTCTATGTGAGTGTAATAAATCACAGAGACATTTATCTTTCCATTCCAATAGATCATCAGAAAGCTGAAGGGAAGCTTTTACATTATTGCAAATTCCCAATAGCTTCTCCTGTAATAAACCTTTGCCCACTAAAAATCTTGATTGCTTTCTTGTACAGTTTCACATGCTTGCATTACCTAATCTGTGCACTCTTGAGATATGACAATAGAACTAATTATTTCATTTTGTTATGTAAAGATTGTTATGATTTAGATATGAGTTGTCCCTTAAAAGTTCATATTGAGACAATGCATGAATTTTCAGAGGTGAGATGATTAGATTATAAAAGGATTAATGTAATGAGTAGATTAATCCACCAAAATGGGATAACTGGGTAGTAACCGTAGGCTGGAAGAAGTAGGTCACTGGGAGTGTGCTGTTGGGGTTCATATTTTGTTCCTGGTCAGCTGAGCTCTCTCTCTACATTCTGGTTGTCATATCCTGCACTGCTTTCCTTTTGCCATGCCCTTCCATCATAATGTTCTGCCTCACCTCAGGCCCGGAGCTATGAAGTCAGTCAACCAAGAACTGAACCTCTGAAATGCTGAGCCAAAACAAGCTTTTCTTTCTCTGCATTATTCTTGTCAGGTCTTTTTGTCACAGTAATACAAAAGTTGAGTAAAACAAGGACAGTATGAAAACTACTATTCATAGAAAGCTGATTTTAAATGCAGTCTGTAAAAAAATAAAAGATAAATTAAAAAAAGAAAGCTGATTTTATTTATTTATTTTTTGTGTGCTAGGGATTGAACACAGCGCCTTGTGCATGTGAGGCAAGCACTCTACCAACTGAGCTATATTCCCAGCCCACTAATTTTATTTAGATATTAAAAGACAAACTTTTGGAAAACAATAAAATTATATATACCCTGCATATAAAATATGTCACAACTGCATGCACAGTCCACCCAAAATGTGGCAATCAGCTTTGTCATCTAGTATTTCCTCACTAATGTCATGCAATTCAGATTTCTAGTTCTATAAGAATGAAAACAGATAGCAAAAACTCAATTTTCAGGTCTGTAACAAGGTCTATAGATAAATTGAGAAAAATAAGGCCTTGCTTCATTCAAAGTAGGTGGTTGGATAATGTGTTTCATGCTACTCAAATTACTAATGAAATTGTGAGTATTTAGCTCAATCTTTCAAAGTTTCAGGAGTACTAATCATGTCTTCATTCCGCCTCCTGCCATCTTTTTAGATGGTGAGAAAATGAATAAGCAGAGAATATATTTCATGAAATAAACTATTATTTCTGGCAAGCACTTAAACTCCAAACCCCAATATATATCTGATGATATAAAATGAATCAGGTGGAAAACTGTGTTTTACTTATAGCAAGAATATATAATATCTACTTAATATATTTCAGTTATGCTGTTAAGCATTTTACATTTCATTTCATCTTTAAAGCAACTATATGGAGTGTTATTATTATTACTTTACAGACAAGAAAACAAACTATAGAGATTAGTTAACTTGTTCTAGGTCATTTTGTATCAATAATAAATTCAAGATTCTAATTCAGATATTCAAGTGCAATGGTCCATGAGTCTAATGCAAAGAAATGATTTAGGTGGTCTCTCATACTTAAAATGTCTTAAATTTCCTTTCATTTTTCCTCAGTAAGTCAAATCACTACTGGAGTTCTCTGTATCTTAATCCTCAATGTCAAAGTAAGTTACTAACAACCCACTCTGAGCTACAGCAAGCCAAAGGGAATTTATTCTAATACAGGGGAGTTGATTCTCATTTTGCTATTAGTCTCCTCCCTAAGTCTTGAGTCTAAATGATACAGCACATTTGACATATCCTTTTCTGTTTTCTTATCTGGATGTGGAATTATTCTCAGTCTAGATGAGAAGTAGAAATACATTAGTCAATCTTGACTCTAGTGAAAATAAAAATCCAATTTGCAGTATACAAAACACAAGTAGAAATTAGACATTTTTGCATTTTTGAAAGAATAAGGTTCATATGGTATTCGTTTATTGATTCTCTGCCCTGATGACATGCATATATATATAGATGTACCTATATATGTGCATGCATATATTCATGTATACATATGTGTATAGTCTGAAAAATAGTGTGAAGGGAAATTTTATTAAGATGCTCTATTATTTTAATATTTTGCCTATAAAAGTGAATTTACCAAACACAATGCAAGGAATGATTACTATAAGGTCTATATATCTTAGATTCATTATACCCCAAAGGATAAATTTGTCAAGGACTTATCAGTGTTTGGTATTGAGAAACAGTTGGAAATAACAGATAACAAATGATAGACCCAAGAAACATTGCCTGGAAGGCTTAACTCCCCTACACATTTGTGTGAAAATTGAATCGAATGCTCATTTCTGTGATAGGTTCTGAGGAACAGTATAATTTCAATTTTTTCATTGATAAAACATGATCAATATCTTGTAAGAACATTTTCTATTTATGAAAGTTCAGAAATTTAATTTGAGGAGTCACATTAAAGAGAAAAATGATTGACAGCATTCAGAGACTTACTTAGAAGCTTTATGAATGAATAAAGGAGTTATATATACAATCATATAAAATTTCTCTATTTATACAATAATTTTATGGATTAATAGGATTCTGATATTTCCATGTATGTGTATAGCATGCATTGGTTTTATCTAACCACCCTTCTTCCACCCTGGGTTCCTCCTCCAGGTTAGCTTTTCCTCTCGCTACCAATCACCATTCTCAATTCAGGTAGATACTCTCAGGTCTGTAGTACAAATACAAGAGAATCAGTGAATATTTTAGCAATGGGAAGGTATGAAGAGATGAGAGAACAAAGGTGTATATTTCAAGACTGAATCCACAGCAGAGGAATTCAATGAAACATGAATAACAGTTGTGATGTAACATTGTGTAGATAGACTATAATCCCAACCCAGAAATATTATTCAATAGCATTGTCATCTAAAAATGAGGATATATAGAAATCTTTTCCTTCATGAATTGCTTCAAAACACTTCATATCATTAAGAGTGCATGCACGGTTTCAGTGTAATTATTTCTATGAAAATGCATTACATGAAATTAATTTGCATTGCTAGACAAACATTGACAAAATTGAACCAATTGTTCATGGTGGTTTATTACAACTGACTTGAAGTTGTGAGGAAAAATATAAAGGTAACTATAGTACAGTGGCCTCATGTGGAAAGTGTTCTATGTCAGTCCTATAAAATGTTGTGGCAGAGAAATGATAAAAGGAAATATCTAGTTATTTCTAAATGTCATGACAGAGAATAACTCTGTATGGTCATTACATCACCTTTCAAATATCTGCTAAACTTAAAAGGCTCTGTGTTAACTCAAAGAAACAGAGAGATGAAAAGAGATTTCTTTCTGTATCAATGTGCTAATCGTTATGTATCTTAATTTCTTAGATACTGTTTGCAAGAAGTTACATTAATAAAAATATCTGATCAATATTCTTTGCTTATGGGATTCTTCCATATACCCACCTATTCCTTTTCTGTAAGTCAGTTACTATATTTTTTTAAAGCATTATGCACTAAATGAGTATCATTAAATAGAATTGCTCTCTATCTACAGTTAATACTGAATATGTTTTGGTGAAATACTCAGTCTAAAGATTATAGGCAGTTTTAGGCTTTATTCTCTTTGCTGACTCTAAGAACAGAGAATAGAGCATAAATAACATCTCTCAGTTTACGTACATGCTGTCTTAGTCAGCTTTTTCAATACTCTGACCAAAAGACCTGACGAGAACAATTTTAGAGGAGGAAAAGTTTATTTGGGGCTCATGGTTTCAGAGGTTTTAGTCCACAGATGGTCAATTCTATTGCTCTGTGTCTGAGATGAGGTAGAACATCATGGCAGAAGAGTGTGATAAAGAAACGACGCTCAGGACATGGAACCAGGAAGAGAGACAGACTCCCACCACCACAGACAAAATATATGTCCTAAAGGCAAATCATAAATGCCACCTTCTCCACTAAAACTGCACCTTCCTACAGTTAACACCCAGCTAAACCATATCGGAAGATTAACACACAAATTAGGTTAGGGGTTTTATAGGGCTGGGGAGATAGCTCAGTAGGTATAGTGCTTGCCTTATAAGCACAAGGCCCTGGGTTCGATCCCCAGCACCAAGAAAAAGGAAAAAGGCTCTTATAACCCAATCCTTTCACATCTGCATCTGAATTTTCTTGCATTTTCTCATATATAACAATTTGGGGGATAATCATAGCTAAATCATAACACTGTTGAATGTATATAATATTAAGAATAATTATAATATATAATGTTAGTAAATAAAAAACATCATTTTGTTAAATGAATTAAAATAACACATCCAAATATTTTATAAAGATGCTAATATAGTTTGAATCCATCCCATTTATTGATTTGTCATTTTACTTCTCGCATTTTAGAAGTCTTGCTTAGGAAGTCAGATCCTAGGCTGACATGGGGAAGATTTGGGCCTACTTTTTCTTCTATTAGGGGCAGGTTCACTGTTCTAGTGCCTAAGTCTTTGATCCACTTCAAGTTGAGTTTTTGGGTAGGATAAGAGATAGGGGTTTAAAATAACTTTGATACATGTAGCATGGATTCAAGCTAAAAAGCTTCTTTTCAGAAAAGAAAACAATCAAAACATGAAGAGAGAGCCTACAGAATGGTAGAAAACCTTTACCACATGGACCTCAGATAGAAGAACATTGATCTCCAGGATTTACAAAGAACTCAAAAAACTTCACAACAGAAAATAAATAAATAACCCAATCAATAAATGGGCTAAGGAACTGAGCAGGCACTTCTCAGAAGAAGAAATACAATCAATCAACATATATATGAAAAAAATGTTCATCTTCAGCAATTAGAGAAACGCAGATCGAAACTACTGTAAGATTTCATCTCACCCCAGGTGGAATGGCAATTATCAAGAATGTAAACAACAATAAATGTTGGTGAGGATGTGGGGAAAAAGATACACTCATACATGGCTGGTGGGAATGTAAATTTTAACAACCACTATGGAAAGCAGTATGGAGAGTCCTCAGAAAACTCTCAATGGAACCACCATTTGAACCAATTATCCCACTACTCAGTTTATACCCAAAGGACTAAAATTCGACATATTACAGTGATACAGCCACATCAATGTTTATAGCAGTTTAACTCACAATAGCTGAACTTTGGAACCATCTAGGTGCCCTTCAACAGATGAATGGATAAAGAAAATGTCTCTCTCACACACACACACACACACACACACACACACACACACACATATACATGTGATTTATGTATTTGTGTATATGATGGACTATTACTCAGCCTTAAAGAAGAATGAAATTATGGCATTTGATGGTAAATGAATGGACCTGGAGAATATCATACTAAGTGAAATAAGTTAATCCCAAAAAACCAAAGGCAGACTGTTTTCCCTGTTATGCAATGATAATTCACAATAAGGTTGAATGGGGGCTAGGGAAGAATAGAGTTACTTTAGATTAGAGAGAGGGAAGTGCAGGGTATGGGGGTAGTAAGAGTAGTAGAATGAATTGGACATTATGACACGATGTGCATATATGATTACATGACTGGTAGGATTCCTTCCACATCATGTAAAACTAGAAGAATGAGAAATTATGACTCCATTTATATTATGTCATAATGCATTTTATCATGTATAACTAGCCAGAACAAATAAATTTTAAAAACATAATAAAAATTTTAAAAAGATGCTAGTATTAGTAAGCATTTAAAAATTATAGGTCATATTGTGTTTATTATTGCAATAACTTCACTAATAACTTTCCTTTCATTTGAAAAAAATTTGCTTTCACTCAAAATGAGTAAACAAATCCTATGTAATTATGTACTCTTTTTAAAGTTCTATACAGTTCTACTCTATGACTGAAGATTAGTTTAACGGTACATCTATTGAAAAATAGATTGTTTCTTTTAGTCCTTATTGTAATTATAAGCATTACTGTTGAGATAAAACTGCAAGGCAAAATAGTTATATACTTTCAAAGAATTTACCTAATTTACTGTTTCAAAAATCAGATAGCAGAAAGAATGTAAACCAAATTTCACTAAATACTTCTATCTTCCTGTATAGTCTGTACCTATCTATGCTTTCACTAATGGCACTTGAGTGTATCTGATTTTCTGATTCCTCATCATTTCTTTCAGGTATCCAAATTTGCTGGGTGAAAAAATTACTCGATATTTTAAATTACTGTTACGTTTAGTAATTAGTTAAGTTGAATATTTTTCCATATAATCACTGGTAATTTGTCTTCTATTTTTTCATGATAAATTATTAGCAATTTAGCAGGCATTAGGACCTGTTAAAACCCACTTAGTCTTCCAGTACTTACTTACTATCCATAGGTAGAAAACCAATTTTCTATTATATCAATTGTCCCTGCTCTGGAATAGCTTTCTTCTTTGCACTATTTAGGCCTAACTATTCAGTGCCTGGCTACTGTCACCTCCGGTGGCCTGGAGGAACCCACACCTCGTGCAATCTCTACCACATGCTACCCCTTCTCCACACAGAGACGCGGTCACCCTGCTTTAGCTCCTACTCTTCACAACTGGATTGCTCATCAGAGTAGAGGCCCCTCTTTACCCATTTGGCTTCAATCCTGCTCTGTACTGCTCCTCATATTTTGGATTGTGCCTTATCCCATTCAGAATGGATCTAACACACTTGAAGAAAACGCCATGGATGTGGTCTCAGGCTCCCAGTTTATCTGCCCATTGTATGAAGCACATTCCCTGCAAGCCTGTATTCAACCCACCAGGATGTGAAGCCCTGTGCTGAGCTCTCAGCACCACTGTGTATATGTGCTCACCCCTGTTAGGTACTGACGATGAAGCTGCTTCCTTTGAAGGGCCCTTACTCACCTATATTAGGCTTCAGCAATTCAGAGAAAGGCACAATTACATTTGCAAAAATAGTTCCTTCAAGAATGTTACAGTCATAGGTCCCAGGGATTAGAAGTAAATATAATTTGGGGGGGGGTCACCATTCTCCTCCAAAACAAAGTAATAAGTACATTCCAATATACAAGTGACTTTCAGGCCCTACGTGAAGGAAATTAGAAGTAGCCTATAAGCACAGGAAGCAGGCCTCGACATCATTATTCATAAGGAAATGCAAAGTCCAACCAACAGAGCCACCTGTGCACAACTACTTGAAAAATTAAAACGCACAGACAATAAGAATTTCCATGAAGTATATTTTATATTTTTGGGAGTTTTCCCAATTGTCAGAGAATACTTTCACTAACTCAGGTTATGAAGGTATTAAATGTATTCATTTTTTTCCTTAAATCTCTAATCTATAATTTACTTCCAATTAATTTTTGCATTTGGTTTAATTCAAAGTATTTTGTTTGTTTTATATACACAGAAATCCATTTTTCCACAACCATTTATTAAATGGAAATTATTTTTCCATTGAAATTGATCTGGCAATTTTGTTTAAAATTAAGGTTTCATATAACTGGACTTCTATTACTTGCATATCTATTCTAGTCTAATGATAACTTTCTTTTTCCTTCCAACAACACCTCACTTTTTAAATCATTGTAGCTGAGTAATCATAGTATTTGAGTCAGTATTAAAAACAGATAATGTGGCTGGTCATGGTGGTGCACACCTGCAATCTCAGCAACTTGGTAGGCAGTAGAATGAGCAATGCAAATTTAAAGCCAGCCTTAGTAACTCAGTGAGACCCTAAGCAACTTAGCTAGACTCTGTCTCAAAATAATAAATAAATAAATAAATAAATAAATAAATAAATAAATAATTTTTAAAAAGGTCTGGGAATGTGACTCAGTAGTGAAGTGCTCCGGGATTCAATCCTGGCTACCAAAACAAACAAACAAAACAATCACTAGGATCATAAGAAAAGTTATTTGTTTAGGGGAAATCACATGTCAACAGAAATACATCATGTCTCCTGAATTATTTACATCTTCTTAAAATTTGCATCAGTGTTTTTAATATTTTCAGGATAGACTTATTGCTTATCTGTTTCTAATATTTATTTATTTATTTTTTAATTTTTACAGACTGCATTTTGATTTAGTGTACACAAATGGGGTACATCTTTTCGTTTCTATGGTTGTGCGTGATGTAGATTCATACCATTCATGTAATCATACGTGTACATAGGGTAATGATGTCTGTCTCATTCCACCATTTTTCATATATATATATATATATACATATATATTTAACATGCATTGGTAGTACTATAAATTTTTTTGTTTAGATTTTTATTTCTGTTCATTATTAGTATGTAGACTTTAAATCTCAGTGCCTTGCTGGAATCATTCATTTGTAGAAGTATACTTGTGGATTTCTTTAGCTATTTCACGTATGAAATTCTGTCTTATAAAAACAAGTGCAATTTTACTTATTTTTTATGTAACTTTTATTTCACTTTATTGTCCTACTACACTGGCATGTTTAATAAATTATGTTGACTAATGAGCATTCTGAAGGATACTGAATAGTGGTAGAGTATATCATTTTCTGCTATGAAGTGTTCAGTTCTGTTATGGAATGAAATCAAAGTGCGTTGATACTGTTAAGTTTTGGTTTTGGCTTCATTGAACTGGGTCATTTCAGGTTGGCCATTATTACCTTACTTTTAAGCATTGAATTGTGCTTCCATTCTCGGTTTATTTTACACTGCAAATACAATAACTTCCTCACGTGTCAACAAAAAAAATTAGCATTTTCAATGAGCTTTTCTTTTCTTTTTGGATATGTTTAATATGATCTCAGCATTCTGTGATCTCTAAAATTTCTGTGCATCAGATAGTATCAAAGCATCTTTACTCTACTGTAGTTCTTGGATTTTTTTCCCACTTCTGCTAAGTTTATGATTTGTTCAATACCTGAGGAAATACTGTGCAACATAAAAATCCAAGTTTTCTTCAGTTTGAATACTTTTTAGATATTTTGGTGGGTGAATAGGCTTATGTTTCTAGGCATTTAAACTTAATGTAAAATTAAATTCCTTAACCCATTTATTGACTGGGTTATTTGTAAACTTGGTGTAAAGTTTGAGTTCTTTATAAATTTTGGAGATTAGTGCTCTATGTGAAGTATGTATGGAAAAGATTTTCTCCCACTCTGTAGGCTCTCTCATCACATTGTTGATTGTTTCCTTTACTGAGAAAAAGTTTTTTAGTTTGAATCCATCCCATTTGTTGATTTTTTCTTTGATTTTTTGTGCTTTGGGAGTCATGTTAAGGAAGTCTGGTTCGAAGCCAACATGATGAAGATTTGGACCTATTTTCTCTTCTATAAGGTGCAGGGTCTCTGGTGTAATTCCTAGCTTCTTCACCCATTTTGAGTTGAGTTTTGTGCAGGGTGAGAGATAGTGGTTGTTTCATTTTGCCGAATATGGATTTCCAGTTTTCCCAGCACCATTTGTTGAACAGGCTATCTTTTCTCCATTGTATGTTTTTGGCACCTTTGTCTAATATGAGATAACTGTATTTATCTGAGTTTGTCTCTGTGTCCTCTATTCTGCACCATTGGTCTACCTGTCTATTTTGGTGCCAATACCATGCCGATTTTGTTACTATTGCCCTGTAGTATAGTTGAAGTTCTGGTATTGTGATACCACCTGCTTTGCTCGTCCTGCTAAGTTTTGATTTAACTACTCTGGGTCTCCTATTCTTCCAAATGAATTTCATGATTGCTTTCTCTCTTTCTATGAAGTATGACATTGGGATTTTAATTGGAATTGCATTGAATTTGTATAGTGCTTTTGGTAGTATGGCCATTTTGACAATATTAATTTTGCCTATCCAAAAACATGGAAGATCTCTCTATCTTCTACTTTAATTTCTTTCTTTAGTGTTGTGTAGTTCTCATTGTCGAGGTCTTTCACCTAATTTGTTAGATTGATTCCCAAGTATTTTATTTTTTTGGAAGCTATTGTGAATGGGCAAATGAGCAGACACTTCACAGCAGAAGATCTGCAAGCAATGAACAGATGTATGAAAAAATGTTCTTCATTTCTAGTAATAAAAGAAATGCAAATCAAAACCACCCTAAGATTTTATCTCACCCAAATTAAAATGTCTATTATCAAGAATACAGCAACAATAGGTGTTGTTTCAGATGGGGAATAACTGTATTGTAAGAGTATTATCTGTTTGACCTAAAAGTTTTATATATTTCTATACTAACAACTATTAACTAAGATATTATATCTAATGAGACTATGTGAGGCAAAAGCTGAGTCATTGGTATTGAAGCATTCTTGAAGTTGTTCTGTCATAGATGGGGAAGGAAATATATTGAATACAATAATATTTTGGATGGGAACCTTAGATCTTTTATTCATTCTCAGAAAGACATGTATTAGTAATTTTTCTAGTTTATAATATGCCAAGCAAGTCAATCAGTACAGTTTTTTGTTTTTTTTTTCTGTAAGAATGGGAATGTTCACTAGGAAGAGGGAAAGGAGAATGAGGCATAGCAGCATATTTTGGGGCAAACAACATACTGAGAACTTTCTTTTGTATTTTTTAATTGTCTTGCATTCTTTTGCAGCAAAAGAGTGCATTATACTCAAAATGCATGACAAACAAAGCTATCTTATATAAAAAGATTAAAATATATCATTTGATTCATATTTGTGCTATTATTTCAATAATTTCTAATATCTGTCTAAAATTTTAAAGTATCTTATTCTATTAGTTTGGAAAAAATTCCTATCTTCTCAAGTGGATTAACTTCAAGAAGCTTAATGGGTGTGTACAGAACTTACAATAGGATGTTAAAACAAAATATTTTAATTTCAATATCTTATAATTTAGTATAATTTGTGGTGCCCCAAAGTACTGCATAAACCTTAACAAAGCAAAGTCTTTATGACTCACTTCAATTGAATGTCTATAAGCAGAATAAAATGAGGAATCATTACATGCGCTGGTGGAAGCAGACTTTTAAGCTACAGTTTTGTTTAATTCCTGTCACCTTACTTATGACAGCTATAACAAAAAAAGAAACTGAGGATGGATTCGTAGGGATAATTAAGCAATGTTGATCTTAGGACAGTTGTCTTTTCAATGAAACACTGATTGCATTGTTCATAACAAAACTATCTCTGCATGACAGAACTAATTAGTGACCATCTGAACTTACTTAGCCAAACGAAAAAAGCAATTAAAAACGCCGTCATCACTGGATCTACCATTGAACAGCTGGTTATATTGATAAGCAATCCAGCAAGTTAAAGCTACTTTAGAACACAATGGAACATAATCTGCTTCCTGAGTAGTAATTAGAGAGCAATAAGAGAATATGAGATTACTGTTGAGAAACTGTAATTGTAATGCAAACAACTTTTAAAATACACTTTTTCCTCCTGAATTGGCATGAGAATAATGGATGAAAATATTTTATATTCTCTGAAACATTTTATAGTTCTACGGGGATGCACACATGAAATTGTAAGATTTATCAAGAATTAACCATCTCTGAGACAGGATATATTGTATGACACTGCAGCTAATTAACCAGAGCAGGTGGAGATTGACTTTAAATAGGAACAGTTGTGACACAAGTTTGGGAGACAGATTATATGGCATTGGGTTATGGAAACCTCTATGGCAGTAATAGGTGTATCTACTGCAGTATGTAAGCAACAAAGGCTCTAAAATTGTGTGTGTGTGTGTGTGTGTGTGTGTGTGTGTGTGTGTACATGAGATTTTTAAGTTCCTGCATTGGACATTAGGGATGTAACTCAGTGGTGCAGTGAGGCCCTGGGTTCAGTCCCCATTACAAAAAAATAAAATAAAATAAAAAAGGTTTTGAATGATAATGTTCTTCTCCAAAATTCCTGCTGAAACTTAATCTGCAAAGTCATACATTAATGGTATTTGGAGGTGACCTTTGGGGAAATGATTCAGGTAATTCAGAATAGAAGAAGTCATGATTGCATTGGTAGCTTTAAAATGAGAGTGAGGGAAATCCTAATTAGTAAGTACACACCTTACCATATAGGCCCAGTGCCACTTCAAATTCTATAGAGAGTCCACAGCAGCAAGAAGGACCTCACTAGGTGTTGCTATTCAATTTGAACAAGGATTTCAGAACTGTGAGCCAAATAAATATTTACATATTTTTATGAATTATCCAGCCTATGGTAGTCAGTAATAGCAGCAGAAAAAGGACTAAGACAGTTACTATTCCTAATTATATGTTCTCTCTTAAGTATAAGATTGTTTTTTTTTCTTTAGGAAAATGAGAAATAAGATCACATTCTTATCAATCATATTTGGTGCACCATATAAAAATAAATGTGAGAAAAGCATTAGTAGTATCTCAAACTCAGTTAACCAATGGGCAGTTAATTATTGTCTCCTGAAAACTGTACTTATTATTCATATATTGCTTGAGTCATATATGTAGTCTTCATAGTTCTCTAACGAAATAATGTTTCCATTTCAGAAAAAAAGGAGTAACTTTTGAGCATAAAATTTGGGAATGAGAAAAAATATAGCCAATCCTGTATGTGCCACTACTTGCTGTGTTGAAATAGACAAATTATTTCACTTTTATATCTGAGGTTGTAAATCATCAAACTTGGTTGGGAAGTGATACTAACAGCATGCATACACCAACACACATTAGGATGATCAATGGCCACCCCAAATGAAAAGAAATGAGGTGCCAATCTCTGGACACCATAAAACATTAATTTAATTTATGAAGAAAGGGCTTTTTGAAGATGCAACTACATTAAGACTTTCCAGATGACATTATCCTGGATTATCCAAGCAGGTTCCTAACACAGACAGGCAGAGGGCAACTAAGAACACCCAAAGGTAAGAGGCAATGTGACTCTGAAGACAGAGATTGGAGCAATATGGTCAGAAACTAAGCCATAGCACTAGCCATCAGGGCTGGAAGAATGAGGGAACAGATCCTTCAGCTCTACAAGGACCTCTGAAGTACTATGGCTCTGGCTACAACTTGATCCTGTCTGTCCCAGTGCTGCGAAATTTAGATTTCTAGCTTCTAGAAATATAAAATAATTTCTGTTGTCTTAAACTCCTTGGTGTGTGATCATTTGTTACAACAGCAACAGAAAAACTTTTGTATAGATATGTAGATATATATTAATAAATATGAATGCATAAAGGTGTGTATATTTTATAATATACATTTATATGTAACATATATGTGAATAATTTGCATATACAGATGTTTATTTATGCCAACGGTGTTACATCCCAATAAATCCATGACAATTTAAAAATATTGTCAAGTTGATGCAACATTTACTCTACAAGCCTGATGAACAACATAGCCACTCTGCATGGTAGAGACCCTGTACTTTCCCCTCACGGTCACCTGGCAGACTCAAGCAGCAGCTCATGGCTGCTTCCCAGGATCCCAAGAATGCATGCTACTGCATATTGCTAGCCCAAGAAAGGATAAGAATTTTCAATTTGAAGTACAGTTTCTATTAAGTGTGTATCCTTTTCATACTTGTAAAACATTGAAAGTCAATCCATCATAAACTGGGTGGGGAGGTTCTGTCTTTGATCATCTGCCTTTTTTAGCAAAGGCTGGTTCTCCCCACCCCGAGGTGACTAAAAAGGAAACATAATTGCTGTGACTTGTCCCTTGAAAAAGAAGAGATTTTCTATTTTTTAATAGAGATACCAGGGCAGCAGGAATGTGTCAGTGCAATAGCCCCCTGTGCCTTTATTACTGTCTCTTTGTCAAGAACTGCGCCTATGTTGGTGGTGTAGCATGTGTCAATCAAGGAGGAGAAAATAAAGGAGTCCCGAGGTGGGTCTTCTGATGGAGAGATGACAGTCAGAGTGACAGTGCCTGAACTCCTGCAAATTCTATAATCTCTTCATTTGGGTGGATTAATGGTCTCAACTGAACTGCAAGCCCCTCATCCTGAAAGAAGGCTCAGTCATTGTAGTCAGTGTAAGCATGAGATAAACCTCCTTTACCTCCTAGCTAGCCAGGAGGGGTTTGTGAGACCAGCTTTTGGCTGAACTTTAGACAGATCCTCTGCATCACTAATTTGCATCATCAGTTGATAAAGAGAGGATGGTTTCACGTTGCCAAGAAACATGTATTCATGAGAGAAGCACACGACTCTTCTTTAATCTATTTCCCAAACCATTTTCTCAACATCTCTTAAGATGAAAAACCAGGGCCATTTCCCTTACAAATTGAGGGTGATTATGTCATCCAGGGAAATTAAATGGAAACACTAAGGTTCTGTAGGGCTTTGAAGTAGGTTCTCGTGGTTTGCTTCAGTAAAAAAATAATATTCTTAGACTGTTCAATAATAATATTTCTCTTTTACTATATATATATATAAATACACACATATATATATACTACAAAATCACAAGGGAATTTAGTTTTTATTCTACTATTAGAATTTTATTGCAAATGCTTTCAGTAAGTTATTGTTTCCTTTTAAATATATGCTTTCTTAACTATAAAATTTTATTGTTTTACCCCAAGCTTTAATATGAAATATATTAAAATTATAAAGTATAAAATGGCTAATATGTTGTAAAATATGAAATAAACACATGAGGATTTGAAAGAATTTAGGCATAAATTATAAATAGCAAATAGTAGGATGTGATATTTTAATCTTAATGTAATTAAAAGTTCTGAAAGAATTTTAACTGATTTATATATATTCATTTGCACTTGGCTCCTGGATTTTTCTTTTACATAACAGTTCCTGAGTGTCTTATGTATTTTAATCATTTTTTAATACTATTTATTGAAAGTTATGACTCATTATCACAGTATTATAGAGTGTTAAATCTTAGGAAAGAAAAAATATAAGTGTCAAAATATCAGATAATCTAGGTTTGGAAATAAAACTTTTGTCTTCTTACAAACTACTTTGTTAAATGCATTGTTTGGACATTATTTTAAAAAATCTGTTTCTAATTAAAATATTTTAAAATTTTCACTTATGGAAATTAAAAGACATTATTCTAGGTTATTACTTTTAATAAGTTGGCATTTATATCACAATTTCTGCTCATTGAAAAGATTTTGTGTCTTGTGTATGTGTTTGTATATGTGTGTATGTACTTAATTTATACATGTACACATAGTGTAACTCCAACTTCAGTCCCTTCCATCTTTTCATTCATATCCAGGGAGGGGATAGAATGAATGAATGAATAGAAAATAAATAAATAAATAAATAAATAAATAAATAAATAAATAAATAAAACACAAGTCTGAAGTACTTAGGAAGTTTATGGTCCAGGGTCACATGGGTATGTAGGAACTCTGTACTTTCTACTCTTTTGCAGAGGGAGGCATACTGGAGATTGAATCCGGGTGCCTCTGAGTTACACCATTTTTTGTTGTTTATTTTGAAACAAGTGTAAATCGCTCTCGCTGGCCTTCAACATGCCATCTTCCCAAATAGCTGGGATTTACAGGCATGTGCCATCATGCCCAGCTTGTATTCATTTTTCTATGAGCCTACTACTGTCTTTAAAAATTCTAAGAATTTAAAATAAAAATTTAAACTAATTAATTTATTATGTTTTTTTTTTTCTTTTGTATTTGAACAATCTCAATGACTAAAAATTACTTTTATCCCCTTTTAATTCCAGACCACGGAGAGACAGAGTTTCTCTGACTTGAGGAATTGGCTAACAACTTTTTTAAGAGAGGGTATCTCTTCGTTAGTTGAGCCAAGTAACATAAGTTGCCTCTCATCATCTGAAGAGTTTCAGATTATCTGTGAAACAAAAGGATGCTCATTTGATAGAATTACAATTTTTAAAGCATAGATTCCAACAGCAATCAGAATATTCACTGTTACAGAAGGGGTAGAGGTTCCTTTTAAGGGTTAAAAGAATAAATTTAGGTGGACTATATTGGTTGTTTGTCATGAATTATGATTGGAAGAAGAATTTGCTTCTATAACTCATTGGTCCTCACAGACAAGCTTAGAACACACCAGTTTTAGAAAAGGCTTTAGTTAATACAATCCTTAGGTTGTTCCTTCTCAGAAAATAACGTTCTTTTGGAATGCCATCAGTTTCACAGAGTAGTCATCATAGCACAAGATGGAGTCTGTGTTATAAAAATAGAGTCTTTGCTGTTAACTTTCTTTCATACCTGTAAGGTGGAAGTGGTAGAATTCAGATATTCAAGTTTAGGAGATGGAATTATCCCAAAACAGGAAAGAAAAATTTCACTGAATGAGGAAAGTTGTCCACAGGTTAGAAATAAAATTATAATTATATGAGTTAAAGTATAGTTAAACATTTGGCATTTCCTTTTTCCTACATCTTTCTCTTCTTTTTTTGAAGTTTCTACATTCACAAATGTGGAGGGAAGATAGGAAAATATTGATCAAAGAGTCCAGTTTGGGAAAACTTATAAAACAAATTCAAAGAGTAATTGCTTGCCTATTTACCTTGAAATACTTGATTTAATTTGTTATTTTAATTTGGCAATTTAATGTTATTAGGAATTTATTTTAAAGAACTTTCTGTTTTTTTCTTTTCTGATATCATTCTACACTATGAAAGGAAAGGAATGATTAGACATTAAATTACCTGATGTGTGATTGTAAATATTTTATACTACCTTCTTCTTTACAGTAAAATATTTGACTAGAAATAAAGTAATTGCCTGTGGATAGAAAACTTTAAAATGCTTTTTTCCCCCCATTTTTTGGAAAAAGAAAAGTCACAGTGATTAATAATTAGTTTGTATGTCTGAATGTAACTTGAAGATCAATAATGCTCCTTGAACACTACTTCTCCCAGCAGATTTTCTGATTGACTCCTGTTTCTACATACCTTCTTCCTAACTGACTGCAGTCAGCCCCGTACATTAAAATATGCTTACTTTTTGTTTTGTACTTTATATTACTCCTGATCACAAGTGTTCTTTGAATTTTAAATCAAAACATTATGTCCCAAAAAGAATGCTTCTATTTATAAAATAATTTTGTTCTTTTCCCAGTGTACATAAAACTATTGATAAACTCCTGATGTCATAGAAATAAACATTATCATTAGGCCTTGTTTTATAACATCACAATTTTAAGAATCTATCAGCTTAAAATACTTCACATTTTAACTGTGATCTCAGGATGGTTACTTAGTTATTCTTCACTTTAGTGTATACATTTGTCATATATATACTTTGAAAACAAATTCATATGTTCTTGTGAGAAGCAAATATAAAATATGCAAAGTATTTGGTTCATGGTATACACTAAAATTATCTTTTTAGCATGAATTTAGTGTTACTATTTGAACAAATGCTATGTTTAGTGTGTTGACACAATATTATCAATTCATCTTATATGTATTATGTGCAAAGTGGGGTTTATCTTGTAGAATTTTGTTGTTGTTTCTTAGGATAAAAAAATTAAAAGTTACCTAAATGTTCCCTAGATCGCTTTTTTTAAGAAAAGAACATTCAGTACCTTTTGATAAATTTCTAGCTAGAAGCTCTACATGATTTCTTTTTATGACTAGGAGTTCTTCATTTTTTAAAGAATCCTGCTCCAGTGTGTGATGATTCTAATTGTTAGAATTTCCTTTCTTATTTTGATTGCAAGGAAGTGTTTTCCTCCCATTGCCTTCAAATGCTAGGTAATTGTTTGCTTTGCAAACCCAAATAAAGTAAATCTATGTCCAATTCCAAATAATAGACTTGTGTGAAATTACATGAGAATATTAGGTGGACCATGTTTAGATGAGTTTGCTCAACTAGGTCGGAACATCTAAGTGTGTCATCAACCCATAATTTTTCAGCTTATTCCTTGAATTATATGAGCATTTATGAAATGAATTACCAAAAGTAATTAGACACTATAATTTTGGAACCAAATATTTTCTCAGAAAAAAGAGATATATATCTATAGCATTACCATTATTACAGCTGATAACAGTATAAGGTACTCAATCTGGTCAGTTTGGCTCACTTATTCTTAGGAAACACAAATTGAATTATCATAATATTTTGCTTTTTTTTTTGCACTATATATTAAAGGCCTTTGACAACGGATCTGAGATGACATTGTAAAATTGTCAGAATATAATAGGTGAAAATATCCATTTAAAAATGCTAATACTGCCGACCATGGTGGCCTGTAATCCCAGTGACTCTGGAGCCTGAGGCAGGAGGATCTCAAGTTCAAAGTCAGCCTCAGCAATGGTGAGGTGCTAAGTAACTCAGTGAGACCCTGTCTCTAAGTAAAATACAAAATAGGGCTGGGGGTGAGGCTCAGTGATTGAGTACCCGTGAGTTCAATCCTTGGTAGTAAAGAAAAAAAAAGACACAACTACTATGATTACTATCCTGAGCCATCATTTACCTCTTAAATATCCATTTCATTTTTCTTTTTTTCTGATTATGTTCTTATTTTTCACTTCCACTTTTTGGAGAATAAAATTAGTCAAATGAGAGTTATGTGAATCTGCTGATATCATGGGAAGGAGAATGGAAATGTTTTATTCAGTAGAGATAAATCTGAACAGCTCACATCTTTTTTCTTTTCCTGGAAGGTGAAAAGCAAAAGGTTTGGAGAGAAGAATTTGTAAGGCCCCAAACAGAAGATAAAATGGAAACCCTTATTTACTAGACCAACATGACTAAAGGGAGAGAAGTAATTCATAGACGAAAAGAACATGAAAGTATAAAATTTTAAAACATTGTACAGGAATATGAGTTTTAACATTTTCTGGCCTTATTATTTTTGTGCAGATTAAAACTTTTATATATTTGTAATTTGTTTCTTTTATTCTCTATGTTTTAATATTAGACCTTAGGGTCTAGAATGAAAGAATTTTGACACAAAATTCTTAATATATTTAATAAAATCAACCAAAATGTGTGTACCTTTTTGTTGGTTTTGTATTTGCCTTTATTTTAAAATTGAATTATGATTATACACCAATGGATTACCAAAAAATTTGGCTTGATATTTTGCATTTTTGCATTTAAGGTGTATATTTAAAAATATGTATCTTCATGCTCCCCTAGAAATTAAAATATTTCTAAAATAAATTTCTCTATTACATCTCTCAGTTACTAGTACTCTTACATGATTTCACATTAAGTTATATTAGTCAGATT
Source organism: Sciurus vulgaris (assembly GCF_902686455.1). Lineage (NCBI taxonomy): Eukaryota > Metazoa > Chordata > Mammalia > Rodentia > Sciuridae > Sciurus > Sciurus vulgaris. The sequence continues at coordinate 119,669,367 of NC_136469.1, read as the reverse complement.
TCATATTGATCTGGTAAAACACAGGTGTGTCTCATGTTTCTGGTACTTAATACAAAGTTATTACATGGAAATGATATATGATTCATTTTTAGTAGGTAATTCAGCTGTTGAAAAATTTCACTATTTTAGAATGTAGTTTCTAAACAGAACAAAAAAAAAAAGCAAATCTGATCAATTCAACAGTATTTATTGGATATTCATTCTTTTGCCGGGGTCTGCATTAGACATTATTTAATTAAGCTGTGGTTTTTGCCCTTTATTCAAAGATTTTTCTATGACCAGGAAAATGAAGTTAGCCAGAGGTTTCTCATTAGGGTCCTGCATGGAATTAGCCATCATACATGAACAAGAGCATGCACTGATGCCTTTGAGTGATGGCTCCTCACCACACTAGGTTTCCCTGCATGCTGACCTTTCCTCCTGACACACTTTCCGAAGCCCAGTGCATCTGCCTACAATCCTACCCTGTCTACATATTGCATCTTTATGGTTATTCCCTCAAAGACACTTACTCTGAGCCTCTATAACTAGACTAATGCTTCTTGTCAGATATCTTCACAGCATTCTTCACCCATTGTGATTTCTACAATTTAGTTCTGTTTATTTAATACTGTCTTGACTGCTCATATGTTTGCTACCAGAGGATAGGAACAGTCTCACTTAATTCATCTCCACATCCCAGTATCTAGGGGGATGTCCGTCAATAATAATTGATTTAATTAATGAAGGATTGATTAAGGCACATAACTAATATTATTTGGTGAACATGGAAATAATTAAAAGTTGATCTTATAATGCATATTTTTCAAATTTTGCTTATTAAGAGTTTGTCATATTTGCTTTTCTTCTCTCTCCCTAAAGCCCTTATAATTTTAGTATGTATCTTCAACAAACAAAGGCATCCACTTAATAAACTATAACAAAATGATCTCCTCAAGGAATTTAACTGATAAAATAATATTGTCTTTCTAAAAGCCATTTCAGATTTCCTACAATTTGTTTCATAATGTTTTTTTTCTAAAATATGATTCAATCAAGTAAAAGATGCTTTAATTTGTAAGGATGTACTTATTGTAATTACTTAATGGAATAATAGTTTAATTCTTTTGAGGCATGAAACTTACTTAAAACTTCTTTGAAAAATACGACTTACTTAAAACTTTTGAACTATTTTAATTTCTCTAGTACATAAATAACTAAATGAATGGGTGGCCTCAGGGCAAAATTTACATATCTCTTTATCCTACTGAAGTAGGAATGTTTTAAATCTAGACTTTAAAAGTCATTACTAGTGGTACAGCATGTTGATATTAAAATATTATTTTGACAAACAGAACTTTCGATGCTGACTGAACATTTACATAGTTCTTAAAAACAAATTAGAAAAATCTCCAATCTTTAATTTTCTTCTTGAATTGCCTTCTTGAGTCTAGTTTATGCTGAGGGTCTTATAAAAAATAGGGGGAAAGAACTGTCAGAAAAATCATGCAATATAAAAAATACATATATAAAAAGCATTACTTTTAATACTATGAAGCTTTCTGAGAGAAAACAGTGTGGAGGAGCTATATCTGAACTGTTCAAAAGAACTTATGCTATTTTAACTCAGCACCACCTTTTTAGAAGCTGCAAGAATAAACATTGTTACTTTGAAGAAGTATTTGTAAGAAATGAGAATAGATGTTTCAATCTGGGCCCATTTCACAGTCACTGTGAACAGTTGGATATTATTGAACAGGCTCTGCCCTTTACTAGTAAATCCTGCAGTTAATCTTATTAAGAACCAGAGGAAACGGAAGTTATATAGAAATTAGAAGTCAGCTCCACAGTAGTAGTTTCAAGGAGGTTTTCTTTTTGTTAAATGCTTTTTTGTGCTTTTTTTTTTTTTTTTTAGAAGTTAGTTCATTGAATTAATTATAATTCAAGTATTTTAAAATGTGATCACATGGGTTACATACCACAGTTCCCCCACATGGACCCACTCAAAGATTCAATTTTATCAAATACAGATCAGATTTCCTGGAACATGCTTGGGGAAATTTTTAAGGCATTTTGAAGATTTTTTTGAAGAATAAAAACCATGTCCTTAAAATGATTTACCTTCTGTACTTAGCTAACTCTCACAGAGGGGGAATGAAAACTGAGTCTATAGATTCTTGATAAGCTTCAGAGTCCTGTAAAATTTTGTATCTGAGGATGTGCCAGCTGTGGGTTGTCCCAAGAAAATTAGTGCCCAGTTGCTGACTGATGGAAGACAACAGATAACAAGACATTGCTCTTAGTCTTCCTTGTGCCTTGGGCCCATTAATTATTTACCTCTCCTAGCCTTGGTTACATGGTAGAATAGGCTTGTATGATTCTGAAAGGTCGAAGGTAGATCAAGTCATTATTTTTCCCATTGTCCTTCAAAGTTTTCCCATTTCACTCAAAATAAAATAAAATTTTCTTTGAAAGCATTTAAGGACCATCTGCAATTTGTCCCTACTTACATGTCTAAATTCAACCCCATCTACTGCCCTCTTCTTTCTCGCCTCACTCATGATTTTAGACCTCTTTCCCCAAGATTGTCCTTCTATGTTATATTCTTGCTGAAGACAACCTAAGCTGGCATCCTTTTAAAAATCTTCCATCACTATCATATGATCTGTTCCCCCCCCCCATAGCATTCATTATGTGTTTGATGCATGATGTATGTAAAGTAAAATGAAGGGGAAAAATTGAAATTGTTAATTAACATAAAGATCATTTTTAACTATCTTGTTTTTAATGTATCACACTTATTTAAGAAAATTGGAACATCATTGCCTAGCAGGTGGGGAGTCTGAGCTTGACCCCTAGCAAAATAATAACAAAATAAAAAAGAAAAGAAAGTTGAAAAATCAGCTGTTTGTCAAAACGATAATAAATTGAAAAAGGAAGATCACTTGAATAAGGAGATTAACATTGAGTATGGTATAGAAAAATACATAATTGTTAATACATTCAATTTAATTAGAGTTTAACATTAAATGGAAGTGAAATTCATGTAATGTGCTCACAAAATCATATCTCTAAAGAGCTGCTGACATGAATATGAATCTAAAGTTCCTAGCAAATTAGATGTGATGTCTATAAATACAAAGTCTCACTCAACAGTATTATGAACTGCTCTCTTTAACTATTCGTGTATGATGTTTCTAATATTTCCCTTAGCAAACTAATGTATTAAATAATTGGACTTGCAGATAAATTATTGAAATGCAGTTATAAAAATGAAGCTGGGCAATTAGAAAAAGAACTTCATTGGTACAGCAGATTGTCCATGGGGGTGGTTCATGTTAAAAAGAGAAAGGATTAATACAATGGTAAATATCATTGGTAAAAAATAAAATGCAAAGCATGGTTTCAACTTATTTGGAAATATGTTTTCCCCTATTAAGTGTGTTAGAAACAAAGACATAACCATGATTAATAAAGCTATACAAGGTAATTATTCTTTGCCAAAGGTGAAGTGTGATGAATTTATAAAACCATTGAGTGAGTACTGCTCACTCTAGTAGGAGAGTAAAGGATTGAAAAGCTAATGATACTAATTGACTAAATTCAGAAATATTGGACATCTTGAAGAAACTATGTATCATTAAGGGCAAACAAAAGAAATGGAACTTCATTTATTTCTAATACTAATTCTGCAATATTTGTGAAAAAAGATTCAAAAACATTAATTAAAAAGAAAAATTGGATGACTATTTATTGGGGATGGAGGACATGTAATTGAATAGAAAAGAGAGACTATAACCAGGAAATAGAATTGAGACTTTATTAAAGGTAATTGAGTCTCACAGTAATTGTTTTTATTTTTACAGACTGTATTTTAATTCACTGTACACAAATGGGGTACAACTTTTTATTTCTATGGTTGTACATAATGTAGATTCACACCATTCACAGTATTTTTTTTAATTATTTAAACAACTGGGATACATGTTGTTTCTCTATTTGTACATGGAGTCAAGGCATACCATTTGTGTAATCATAAATTTACATAGGGCAATGTTGTTTGATTCATTCTGTTATTTTTTTCCCTTCCCTCCCAACCCTCCCACCCCTCTTTTCCCTCTATACACTCCCTCCTTCCTCCTTTCTTACCACCCTCCTTAACCCTAACCCTAACCCTAACCCTAACCCTAACGCTAACCCCTCCTACCCCCCGTTATATGTCCTCATCTGCTTATCAGCAATATCATTCGTCCTTTAGTTTTTGGAGAATGGTTTATCTCACTCAGCATGATATTCTCCAATTTCATCCATTTGCCTGAAAATGCCATAATTTTATCATTCTTCATGGCAGAGTAATATTCCATTGTATATATATGCCACAGTTTCTTTATCCATTCATCAACTGAAGGGCATCTAGGTTGGTTCCACAATCTGGCTATGGTGAATTGAGCAGCTATGAACATTGATGTGTCTGTATCTTCGTAGTATGCTGATTTTAAGTCCTTCGGGTATAGGCCAAGGAGTGGGATAGCTGGGTCAAATGGTGGTTCCATTCTAAGCTTTCTGAGGAATCTCCATACTGCTTTCCAGAGTGGCTGCACTAATTTGCAACCCCACCAGCAACGTATGAGCGTACCTTTTTCCCCACATCCTCGCCAACACCTATTGTTGCTTGTGTTCTTGATAATTGCCATTCTAATTGGGGTGAGATGAAATCTTAGGGTAGTTTTGATTTGCATTTCTCTTATTACTAGAGATGTTGAACATTTTTTCATATATCTGTTGATTGCTTGTAGATCTTCTTCTGTGAAGTGTCTGTTCATTTCCTTAGCCCATTTGTTGATTGGATTATTTGTATTCTTGGTGTAGAGTTTTTTGAGTTCTTTATAGATTCAGGATATGAGCGCTCTATCTGAAGTATGAGTGGCAAAGATATTCTCCCACTCTGTAGGCTTTCTCTTCACATTACTGATAGTTTCCTTTGCTGAGAGAAAACTATTTAGTTTGAATCTATCCCAGTGGTTGATTCTTGCTTTTATTTTTTGTGCTCTGAGAGTCCTGTTAAGGAAGTCTGATCCTAAGCCAACATGTTGAAGGTTTGGACCTACTTTTTCTTCTATAAGATGAAGGGTCTCTGGTCTGATTCCGAGGTCCTTGATCCATTTTGAGTTGAGTTTTGTGCAGGGTGAGAGATAGGGGTTTAGTTTCATTCTGTTGCATATGGTTTTCCTGTTTTCCCAGCACCATTTGTTGAAGAGGCTATCTTTTCTCCATTGCATATTTTTGGCACCTTTGTCTAGTATGAGAAAATTGTATTTATTTGGGTTTGTGTCCATGTCCTCTATTCTGTACCATTGATTTACCTGTCTATTGTGGTACGAATATCATGCCGTTTTTGTTACTATTGCTTTGTAATAGAGTTGAAGATCTGGTATTGCGATACCCCCTGCTTCGCTCTTTCTACTGAGGATTGCTTTAGCTATTATGGGTTTCTTATTCTTCCAGATGAATTCCATAATTGCTTGCTCTATTTCTGTAAGATACATCATTGGGATTTTAATTAGAATTGCATTGAATCTGTATAGCACTTTAGGTAGTATGGCCATTTTGACAATATTAATTCTGCCTATCCAAGAACATGGGAGATCTTTCCATCTTCTAAGGTTTTCATTAATTTATTTCTTTAGTGTTCTGTAGTTCTCATTGCAGAGGTCTTTCACCTCTTTCGTGAGATTGATTCCCAAGTATTTTTATTTTTTCTATGCTATTTTGAATGGGGTAGTTTTCCTAGATTCTCTTTCTGAAGATTCATCACTTATGTATAAAAATGCATTGGATTTATGAGCATTGATCTTGTAACGCTACTTTACTGAATTCACTTATGAGTTCTAAGAGTTTTCTTGTAGAATTTCCAGGTTCCTCTAAATATATAATCATGTCATCAGCGAACAGGGATAGTTTGAGTTCTTCTTTTCCAATTTGTGTCCCTTTAATTTCTTTGGTTTGTCTAATTGCTCTGGCTAGTCTCAAGAATGATGTTGAATAGAAGTGGTGAAAGAGGGCATCCCTGCCTTGTTCCAGTTTTTAGGGGGAATGCTTTCAGTTTTTCACCATTTAGAATGATATTGGCCATGGGCTTAGAATAGATGGCCTTTACAATGTTAAGGAATGTTCCCACTACCCCAATTTTCTCTAGTGTTTTGAGCATGAAGGGGTGCTGTATTTTATCAAATGCTTTTTCTGCATCTATTGAAATAATCATGTGATTCTTAACTTTTAGTCTGTTGATATGGTGAATGACATTTATTGATTTCCTGATGTTGAACCAACCTTGCATCCCTGGGATAAAACCCACTTAATCGTGGTGCATTATCTTCTTAATATATTTTTGTATGCGATTTGCTAAAATTTTGTTGAGAATTTTTGAATCGATGTTCATTAAGAATATTCGTCTGAAATTTTCTTTCCTCCATGTGTTTGTGTCTGGTTTAGGTATCAGGGTGATATTGGCTTCATAGAATGAGTTTGGGAGGGTTCCTCATCTTCTATTTCATGGAATACTTTGCAGAGTATTGGAATGAGCTCTTCTTTAAAGGTTTTGTAGAACTCAGCTGAGAACCCATCTGGTCCTGGACTTTTCTTTGTTGGTAGGCTTTTGATGACCTCTCTCTTCTCTTTCATTGCTTGAAATTGATTTATTTAAGTTGTGTATGTCCTCCTCGTTCAGTTTAGGTAATTAATATGTCTCTAGAAACTTGTTGATGTCTTCGAGGTTTTCTGTTTTGTTGGAGTATAGATTTTCAAAATAACTTGTAATTATGTTTTGTATTTCACTCGTGTCTGTTGTGATATTTCCTTATTCATTCCAAATTTTAATAATTTGAGTTTTCTCCTTCTTTCTCTTTGTTAGTGTGGCTGAGGGTTTATCAATTTTGTTTATTTTTTCAAAGAACCAACTCTTTATTTTGTTAATTTTTCCGATTGTTTCTTTTGTTTCAATTTCGTCGATTTCGGCTCTGATTTTAACTATTTCCTGTCTTCTACTACTTTTGGTGTTGGTCTGCTCTTCTTTTTCTAGGGCTCTGAGCTGTAGTGTTAAGTCGTTTATTTGTCTTCTTTTGTTGAATGGGCCCCATGAAATAAATCTCCCTCTAAGTACTGCTTTCATAGTGTCCCAGAGATTTTGATATGATGTGTCTTTGTTCTCATTTACTTCTAAGAATTTTTTTATTTCCCTCCTGATGTCTTCTGTTATCCATTCATCATATAATAGTGTATTATTTAATCTCCAGGTTTTGGAGAAGTTTCTGTTTTTTATTCTGTCATTTATTTCTTATTTCAATCCATTATGATCTGATAGAGTAAAAGGTAGTATCTCTATCTTCTTGTATTTGCTAACAGTGCCATAAAACATGGTCTATTTTAGAGAAGGATCCATGTGCTGCTGAGAAGGAAGTATATTCGTTCTTTGTTGGATGGTATATTCTATATAAGTCGATTAAGTCTAAAGTGTTGATTGTGTTATTGAGATCTATGGTTTCTTTATTCAATTTTTGTTTGGACGATCTATCCAGCGGTGAGAGAGTTGTGTTCAAATCACCTAATATTATTGTGTTGTTGTCTATTTGATTTCTGGAATTGAGAAGGATTTGTTTGACATACATGGATGAGCCAATGTTCGGGGCATAGATATTTATGATTGTTATGTCTTGCTGATTTATGCTTCCCTTAAGCAGTATGTAATGTCCTTCTTTATCCCTTCTGACTAGTTTGGCATAAAGTCCACATTATCTGAAATGAGGATGGATACTCCAGCTTTTTTGCTGTGTCCATGTGCATGGTATGTTTTTTCCCATCCTTTCACCTTTAGTCTATGGGTGTCTCTTTCTATGAGATGAGTCTCTTGCAGGCAGCCTATTGTTAGATTTTTCTTTTTAATCCATTCTGCCAGTCTATGTCTTTGATTGATGAGTTCAGGATATTAACATTCAGGGTTATTATTGTGATATGATTTGTATTCCCAGTCATTTGACTCATTTTTGTTTTTTGACATGATTTGGTTTCCCCTTTATTTGGCTATTCCTTTAGGCTAGTTCCTCCCATTGCTGATTTGCATCGTTGTTTTTCATCTCTTCCTCATGGAATATTTTGCTTAGAATGTTCTGTAATGCCGGCTTTCTTTTTGTAAATTCCTTTAGCTTTTGTTTATCACGAAAGGATCTTATTTCATTGTTAAATCTGAAAGTAAGTTTTGCTGGGTTTAAGATTCTTGGTTGGCATCCATTTTCTTTCAGGGTTTGGTAAATGTTGTTCCAGGCCCTTCTAGCTTTTAGGGCCTGGATTGAAAAATCTGCTTATACTCTTATTGTTTTCCCCTGAATGTAATTTGATTCTTTTCTCTCGCAGCCTTTAAAATTCTGTCTTTATTTTGTATGTTAGCTATTTTCTTAATAATGTGCCTTGGTATGGGTCTGTTGTAATTTTGTATATTTGGAGTCCTATAAGCCTCTTGTACTTGGTTTTCCATTTCATTCTTCAGATTTGGAAAATTTTCTGATTTTATTTCATTGAATAGATTGTTCATTCCTTTGGTTTGTTTCTCTAAGCCTTCCTCAATCTCAATAATTCTTAAATTTGGCCTTTTCATGATATCCCATAATTCTTGTAGATTCTGTTCATGATTTCTTACCATCTTCTCTGTTTGGTCAACTTTGTTTATAAGATTAAATATTTTGCCTTCAATATCTGAGGTTCTGTCTTCCAGGTGTTCTATCCTATTGGTTATGCTTTCTATGGAGTTTTTAACTTGGTTTATTGTTTCCTTCATTTCAAGGATTTCTGTTTGTTTGTTTTTTTTTTTTTTGCATTATCTCTAACTCTTTATTGAAATGATCTCTTGCTTCCCGTATTTGCTCTTTTAACTGTTGATTGGTGTGATCATTCAATGCCTGCATTTGCTCTTTCATGTCCTCGTTTGCTTCCCTGATTGTTTTAATTATGTAATTCTGAACTCCCTTTCTGACATTTTCTGCTGTGCTGTCATTGGGTTTTATTGATACAGTATCTAGGTTTGTTTGGGACATTTTCTTCCCTTGTTTTCTCATATTGGTCAGATGTCAGTGGGACTCTGTGATATTGCAGATTTCCTCTATTGGCTTATAGTGTCCCTATAGATTTCCAGTGTATCACCTCCCTGCCTTCAGTAGCCTGAAGTCTTGGAGTTACTTGATAATGCAGTATTTCCGAAGAAAGCTGCCCCTAGCCCAGTACTGGTTCCAGGGCTTGGAGGTGGCCCTGTGTGGAAAGGCTCTCACTGCGGGGCCTGCTCCAAGTAGCTGGCCTTGTGGGAGGAGCCCACCACCGGAGTGTGCAGGGCTGCCTGGGGCAAACTCTAGCTGCCCTGCCCTACTCTGATAAGCCACCCCTATTCGGGCCTGCCACCCTGCCCGAGCTTCACTGTGTGGGTGAGACTCACCACGTGGTTCTATTTTAGTCCAAGTGTCTCAATGCCTCCCCTTCTTGAATCCTGGGTTCTGGAGTGACTGGAGATGCAGTCACCCTCTAATCCGCCATCTTGGATCACCCTGTGGAGAAAACCTACAGCTGGAGGGGGCAGGGCCGCCTGGAGATGTCTCTGGCTACCTTGCCCTGGTCCCAGAGGCTGCTTGTGGGTCGGAGCTCTCTGCTGGCTTGGGGACTTGCGGCTGTCTCTGTGTAGAAAGGCTCTCACTGGGCGGTCTGCTCCGAGAAGCTAGCCTAGAAAGGCGCTTCCCGCTGGAGGAAGCCGGGCTGCTTGGAGAAGTCCCTGGCTGCCCTGTGCTGGTCCCTGAAGCTACCTGGGGGCCGGAGCTCGCCGCGCTGGCTCAGGAACTTGGAGCTGGTTCTGCGCAGAAAAAGCCACAGTATTTTTTAAAATTGTGTACTATAGGTGCTCCCGATCTTATTTAATATAACATATCTAATGTTTGTCCTTCCACTTTGTGAACCTAAAGTCAACACTTGTTCCAAATTTAGTTTTAAGTAAAAATTCTAATGTGTTTATTAGACATTTCACCTAACTTATAATGATGAATACATGCCTGCCTCTGTCTGCTTGCTCAGTGGCTTAATGATCACATGCACACACACACACACACACACACACACACACACAGAGCAAAGATTCCCTGGCATTTTTTTAAAAAGCCTGAGGTGTTAAGATTTGCCCATTTTTTATGGTGATCTTTCTGTGAAAACTATTCCTCAAACTGCCAAAATATCCTGAGCCTCCAAGGACTAAGTAACAAAGACAAGTGTCCAGTTCTTAACAAGATTTTAGAGAGGTTTAGTTAAAGCAGATGCTAAATACAAGAAAATATCTATCTCCCCCTTTAAAGACTGCCTATTTGTATTTTGCCTTGAAAAGGTCACTCTTGATTTCCTCAAGTTGATCTTTGCTGTCAATGTCAATTCCATCCCCTCACTAAAAGTGCTCAGGGCAAATCTATTCCTGGCTGGACAGGTTTAACTGCCCAAAAAGAGACTATTTCCCCCACTTTAAATCATTATTTCCATCCTTATTTCCTACCTTAAAATGGGCTTTTTGAAGATAACTCACAGTGGGAATGCCCAATGACTTCATGCAGTACTAAACCATCTAATGACAAGGCTAGAATAGTATCTCATGGCTCAAAGACAGGTCAATTATAACACAATATATAGTTTAAAAATATTTTAAAATTATGTCATTTAACAAGCCAATAAGTGACTGATCCACACTAAAATATACAGTATCTAATCCTTATTCTAGTTTGAGGTGAGATTTCCACCATTTGAGATTAATGTGTTTCCTGCAGTCTTTTTCCTCCATTTACCTCCTGTAAATAGCTATTCAAGTAAGCTAATATGAACATTCATAAGAATACAGGATTGTTTACAGACATCAGAAAAACTGATTGCTCAAAGAGAAAAGAAACCTGTTTTTCACTACATTGTTAGTCAGAGATGCAGCTCCTTTATAAGAAAAAGAATGAGTTACATGACCAAAGTTTAGCTTCTCCTTCTAAAACACTCATATGGATTACTGATCCTTCTAAAACATCCATATTGATTACTTACCATTTTTAAACTAGCAAAAGTATTTGCAACATTTGTGAAAATAATGACATTATTTAGAATTGAGAGAGAGAGAGAGAGAGAGACAGAGAGAGACAGAGACAGAGAGACAGAGAAACTTCCTCAAAGCACAGGAGACTTGAATGATTGAAAACAAAAAAAAGGTCGCAGATGTAATATTTGTTAAAGGTCCAAAAATCTCTGGACACACTGTAGAGTCTTAGGTTCATGATGTTACTATTAAGTTTGCAAAATCCTATGTCCTCCAAATATATTTTCTTCAAAACAGTATGATGTTGTTACTCATTCTGTTTATTTACCAATAGCTTGTTATTATGTAAGTGTAATTACTTTGAGTTACATGTGTGTTGGTAACAAATTTGCTTTCATAAGAAGTGTAAAAAATAACTCAAATTCTCATCACTACATGTAACATTAACATTTTAGTGTATATACCTATACTTTTTTAGTCATATATTTCCAGATGCATAATTATATAATAAAAATAAATAAAAAGTAGACAATTTTATAAGCTGCTTTTCTCACTTAATAAATGAGGAAAAGTTTTAATCATCCTAATTATTGTCATAAACAATTTATATTATTTAGGTGTGATTTTTAATATTGTAAAAAGTTCACAATTTTTATTTTATTCACTATCAGTTGCTGCCATGAGTTATAGTTATGCATAAAGATTCATGTAAATTCTCTTAATATCCTCCTGTTAGGTTACTGAAAAAGGATTGGTGGGATGAAGTGTACATACAGAATTAAATTTTCAGTTCCCTTAATGTTGTGTACAATTATAGCTCCATCAGCACCACAAGGCGATGCCTATTTCTGCATAATTAAAATTTTATGTGGTGAATTATATGGTTATATTTTTGTTATAATTTGTTGCCATAATTAGGAAAAAGACAAGCTATCACATTCTGGCTTATATCTGAGCCTTATACTAGTTCTAATGAATTTGATAGGTTCAATGAAGAAAGCTGGTTGGGTAAAAACTGTTTCCACTATCTCTCTACCTTCTTTTCTGGTTCATTAACCTTCTGTTGCTCCTGTACCATGCATATTCTATATATATATGAGAGAAACATGCTCCATTCTACTAACTATTTCACTTGAAATTGATGATGCAATGGGAGAAACTCAGGCTAACAGAGCTGCAAACTGGTGTTGACTAGGAAGAGCTACAAGTTCTTTGCTTATATTTTTTCTTTCTTTTAAAAATGTGTTCACAAAAGGTTTCTATTAAGCTCCTTCATGCTTTTTGAAATGCTATGTAATTTATTGTTTATTCTTTGCCACAGCACTTGAAATCCTGCTTTTAAAACTAGGTTTACAGGGGATAAATGAACACAGATCACACAAAGAGATAAAGCACCCTTGGTGACTTCCCAAATCAACAAAAATGGCCTAACTCAGAGGTTTGAATATATGTATGCTATCTAGTGTCATGAGTTCTATGCTGTATATGTTTTAGATGGTGTTTAAAATCCTCATAGGACAACAACATATCCTGTTATAACCTTTTGGAGAGGCAGCAAGGCAATACAACAGAAGAAACACTGAGTATTAAAACTGGAAGAAAATCTTGGACATTCGTCCTTCTTGCCTTCCATTATGAATGGGAAGAAACAAGATATAAAGAAGTTAATTCTATTGAACTACACAACACAGAAGCTGCAACTGGACTCTACACTCTTCTAATGTGAGTATAAACACACTACTCTATGTAAGCCATATGTCTTGCTAAATATCCTTTGCTGCTTTCTTCTCTTCAGAAAGAGAAAGAAAATAGGTAACTACCTTTTTTAAATATACATAAGGTATAATTCAGCATGAAATAGTCACATTTTATCTGAACCTAGGTTTATAGTCCTTTCCACTGCACTACATATACCTATAAGAACCTGTGTAACTTAGATCAGATTTAATGGTATTTAAATATTTGTTCAGCTATGATTCTATGAAAAAATTTTTTATTAAAATTTTTAGGGATGAAATGGAATGGTAGACATAATTCTTGTCCTTATAAATTCAAAGTTTAGGAAAAAGCAAAAATGAAAAGACATGTAAAAATATGAAGACAAAATTAAATATCAATAAATAAAACAATCAAAGAAATTTGATAGTAAGTATAATTATTAAATATGAAACACAAGAAAATGGGAATCAAAATTCCAACATAGGAATAGTTTATTAACATTTGAAATACTAGGTCCATATATTGGGAAACAGTCTGGTGATTCCTCTTAATTAATTTGTTTATGAAACTCATAGTATGTGCTAGAAAATCTGTTATGCACTGGAGATAGGCAAGTTAATAAAACAAAAAAAAGTCCTGTTCTCGTGAAGATTACAGGTAAGCATAAACAAGAATAAGTACAATACATAAATAAAATTAAAAATGAGTAGGATTAGGATGTTTTGGAGTGTTCATTATAGGAAGATGTCATAAACATAATAGTTATAAATGTAAGACTGGAAGATTGGGAGACTAAAAATTAAAACTGGAACAAAACCATGTTTTGAGAGCAAAATTGTTTATTGTTTTTAATTTTAAGAGACTGCATTTTGATTCATTGTACACAAATGGGGTACAACTTTTTATTTCTATGCTTATACGTGATGTAGATTCACACCACTGTGTAATCATACGTGTACATAGGGTAATGATGTCTGTCTCATTCTACCCTCTTTCATACCCCTGTCCCCTCCCCCTCTCATTTCCCTCTATGTAATCCAAAGTTCATCCATTCTTCTTTTACCCCCTCACTCCCATTATGTATCATCATCCACTTATCAGAGAAATCATTCCACCTTTGTTTTTCTGGGATTGACTTATTTCACTGAGCATGATATTCTCCAACTCCACCCATTTATCTGCAAATGTCATAATTTTATTCTTATTTATGGCTGAGTAATATTCCATTTTGTATATATACCACAGTTTCTTTATCCATTCATCTACTGAAGGACATCTAGGTTGGTTCCACAACTAACAATTAGGAATTGAGCTGCTATAAATATTGATGTGGCTGTATTACTGTAGTACGCTAATTTTAAGTCCTTTGGGTATAAACAGAGGAGTGGGATAACTGGGTTGAAAGGTGAGTCCATTCCAAGTTTTCTGAGGAATCTCCATACTGCTTTCCAGAGTATTTGCACCAATTCGCAACCCCACCAGCAATGTACAAGTGTGCCTTTTGACCCACATGAATGGCAACGCCAATTATTGCTTGTGTTCTTGACAATAGCCTTGGAATAAGATGAAATCTTAAATGGTTTTAATTTGCTTTTGTTTAATTACTAGAGATGTTGACCATTTTTTCATATATTTGTTATTTGCCTGTATATCTTCTACCATAAGTTCCTTAGCCCATTTCTTGATTGGGTTCTTTGTATTTTTGGTGTAAAGCTTTGTAAGTTCTTTAAAAATTTTGGAGATTAGTGTTCTGTCTGAAGTGTGTATGGAAAAGATTTTCTCCCACTCTGTAGGCTTTCTTTGAGATTGTATCCTTTGATTGAGAGAAAGCTTTTTAGTTTGAATCCATCCCATTTATTGATCCTTGCTTTCATCTTGCACTTTAGGAGTCTTGTTAAGGAAGTCTGGTCCTAAGACAACATGATGAAGATTTGGGCCTACTTTTTCTTCTGTTTGGTGCAGGGTCTCTGGTCTAATTCTTAGGTCCTTGGTCTATTTTGAGTTGACTTTTGCACAGGGTGAGAGATAGAGGTTTTTTGAAATGAAAATTAGTGGGAGATCAAATTGAAGACTATGGGGTTAGAATTTTCAGGGTTAATGATTGGGCTCTGAAATTTGTAGAGTTTGTGTGGGATATAGAGTAGAATCCCTGAACAGTGCCAATCAAAGAATGAAATTTTTAAAACTTTCCTTTGGGAGGAAAAATCTAGCCAGGATTATCAGAAAAGAGTGAAAATGTGCATAAAATGCAGGTGCCTCATGAACCAGGAGGACTTGCATAGCAAGGCTTCAGTGAAGCTCATGTGCTGCTTTGTGTTACTGAGAGTCCCCTAAGAACTCAAAGAACTTTTTCTCAACGGCTCCAAGTCTTATAGGGAAGTTGGCAGGATGGGTAGGAGAGTGGAAATGAGGATGATAGGAAACTACTTTTCCTCCAAATTATCAATGTACTGAATTGAGTTATTCACTAGTGAATTTACTCACAAAATTCTTTGTGAGAACCTGCAGAGTACTAGGGATATAGTGAATGGTAAGGATCCACAATACGAGATGAATCCTCTTCCCAGAGGCAAAAAATTCACACACTGTCCCTCAGTGTGATAAGGAAATGGGAAGAAGCATGTTTAGAAGTACAAGAGGCAGAGAGAAGAGATGGTTCACTTTATGAAAACGAGGGAAAAGAAGTGAAGAACATTATAAGAAATTACCCATTAAGATGAGTCTTTGAAAGGTAGAAAAAAGAGTAGCAAGGAGAAATTTTAAAAATGCACTATGGATAAGGAATCAGTTAAAAAAAAACAAACAAACAAGGAATTTAAGAAAGAGCATTGCAGGTAGAGGGAACAATGGCAGGAAAATTTTATCACTGATAAATGAGTTGATAATGGTTTGTCCAGGACAGTTGTTCAGGGAATAGAAAATAAAGCTTTTCCAAGGAAGTATTAATAAAACACAATCATTATCTCTTCCCTAGCAAAACCGAGCATGGTGAAGTAAAGCTTTTGACACATCTAAATGAAGACCTATTTCCTACAATTGAAGTGCAATGGCCAGATCTTTGAAGTGGGATCAGGCGTGGAGATGTGAATGTGGGAGACAACATGTGGGAAGAATTTTCTTTGTGTTTACAATTATTTTTAAATTATTTCATTCTTTTTACTGCCAAAAGCACTGTGATTAAATTAAGTGAAACTTCCAAATAGATTTGACACTGCAGTAGAGGAGATGTATCTTATTTCTTATTATTAGGTCTGTTAAATCACAATGCTATTTTTTAGATTATAAACTTATCTTTTCAAAATCAATACTTCAGCATATCTCATGAGCTGAAGTGGCCAACAATGAGTTTTTCCCTAGATAGTATTGGCTTATACATATATATTTTGAGATTCATTCTTTTCCTTGGTAGAAATCATTTTCACAACTGATGAAATTATGATTTCCTAAAATGAAGGTTAAGCTACTAAGGGAGATCTCATAGGTTTGCACTGAAAGAAAACTGAGGCATTTCCTAATTTAAATTCCCTTACATTACCTTAATTGTTCAGATAACATTCTAAGGGTTCAAGCTGTTTAAAGGTGGAACTGTACTTCTGGAGGTGATGAGTTATGTAACAGAGGAAAATATAGATTTTGAGCATATAGTGACATTTAAGAGTGTAGAACTCTTAAGTGGAAGTTTTATTCATTATTTCTCAAATGATGGGAGACTAAGGTTATTTAATTACCTGTACTCTGCATTTTATATCCTAAATTTTTAAGAATGATCCACATTATGATGCAATTTTTCATGAAGCAATACTTGGTAAGCACAAATGAATTTTGGCTCCCACATAAACAAATTAATAATCTTCCATCTCCATGGCTTACAGGAAGTTCAGGAGGAAAGAGGATTGGTTAATTTACCATCCCATTTGTCATTATGCTAGAAACTGTTTTAGGCCTAGAAGTCAAAGTTCTTTTAATCAAAAGAATCAGTCCAAATACAGATTGTACTCTTACATGAGGGTACCATGAAACTATAGTTATTCTCTCAGATCTTTTTACCTTGAAGCAGATATTTCTTGGAACTGACCTGTTCAGAGATGTCCTTGGGCTGATTTAAACTTTCTGAGGTTAATGTAATGTGGACAGATCTGCCTTGAAATTTTTAAAAGTGTCTCCTTCAGCTGTTTATTTTTGTTGGTCAATTGCTAGTCAGAGTGCAAAGTGACTTAAGGAGCAGATGCTTAGAGATATTTTGTTTACTTCAGTGTAATAAGCAATTCACGAATGAAGCATGTTAGGTCAACTGATAACTGTGGAAATGATCTTGGAATTTAATCTTTAGAGTGTATTTTTAGTATTACTTTTCCATTCACTCAGTCAGCAAACATTTATATGTACTCTTCCAGGACCCAGGAAACAGTGGTGATGGATTCCATTTCAATAGCAGAACCCCAAAACACAGAAACATAAAATTAATATTTCTTGGGAAGTAAAAGTACTTTACATGGTACTATAATGAAGGATATTTATCATTATACTTTGGTCCAAATGCATAAAATTTTCAACACCCAGAGCTAGCCCTAATGTACTATGGTTTTTTAAATTTATTATAATGAGTCTATGTTTCTTTATCGGTTGTAACAAATACAGCACTCTGATGAGGGTCTTGAAAATGGGGGAAGCTATACACATGTGAGGGTAGGGGATTCTTGCTCAGATTTGCTATGACACAAAAATTCTGTAAAAATGAAGTCTTAAAAACATTTATGGCAAGCCATCGGAATTGTGTGGAATACAGTAATGTGATAAAGAATGTCTGAAGCCTCTTATATCTGGGTTGTCAAATAAAGAGTTCTTGATATATAACTTGAGATCAGAATAATGAGAAGACTGGTGTTCAAAGACCTGGAGATGTGTAGTAGCTTTCAAAAAAGTAGACACATAAAATGCAAAGGCTGAAAATACGGTTGGTCATTTTCTGAGAAAGAAAAAAATAAAGCAGAGAGTGAATAAGAAGAAACGAGTTCATTGTAACATTTCAGAGAACTACAAGACAGCGGTCTATGAAAGAGGAAGAGGTTATTTAAAGTCATTCCAAGTGCAGTTGATAATTTGAGTAAAATGATTTTATTGCCAATAGATTTGGCAAAATGAAGTTATTGCTGGTGACTCATTGACCTTAATCGATAACTCAGCTATACTTATTAAAGATTTCAGACTGAGAAACCTGCTTTAACTCCTGTATTTAGTTTAGTAATGCAGGAAGTGTATCATAATCAGTTTAATAATGGACCAAAATTCCACCCTGAGGTGGCATAAGTTTTCTGAGGTAAAGATGGCCAGAACAATGGGCATGCTCAGGAACACCCGCTCATTCTAATTGACCTCTCATTATTGTACAAAGCCAGTGATCCCACAAATAATTGGGAAGGCTTCAGTGAAAAGCAGACATCATATGCTGTTTGATGCATGTGAGTAAACTTTTGGTGAAGGTTGAAACTTAAAATAGTAAGTGGCTTTTACAGAATTCAACTTAAAAATAGAAGGGAGAGACGCTGCAGTTTGCTTGTCTTCCTATATTCTATTTTCTGTTTGTTCATGTGTTCTTCACTATTTCTGATATTAATTATAAAGTGCAAAGCAGTAAACTTTCTTAGCCTGGGGAACGTAATCATGGGAGATCAGACTCAAGACTAGCCTATTCTAAATATCAATCAATAAACCATCTGACACAAAATATACCCATTAAGTAAATGTAGATATTTCTAACTTGAAAATGCACAGAGCCTATCCAATCCTACATTAAATCATAACGAAAGAGATTACCTTCCCTTGGTTCATGTTGATCAAATATTCTCATCTTTAGTTACCAATTTTAAGGGATCCTGGAGATCCCTTAAATGCATAAATAGATATATTGGTCTTTTGTTAAAAATGCTCCATTTAGCTGATTTTCTTTTCAATTTCAGAATGTTATTTTCTACTACAGGCTTTCAGTTTTTTTTAAGGATGCCACAATGAATTTATCACATAACTCCTGCTGCTAAAAAGTAAATTTGAGGAGCAGATGGAGTCTGTAGCACACCTGCTCTTTCCACATGGATGAGAGTTCAGACTAACAGAGAAAACAAATGATGGGTGTGCAGGGATTCCTGCTCTAATTCTGGCTCTTTTTGTGATCCTAGTAAGTCATCTCACCTCACCAGGAGTCACTGTCTGAAGTGGTGAAGCCAAGAGGGAAAGGTATTGGTTTTCTCTATCTCAGAGGCAAGGGGGGCAAAATAGTAATTGAGGTTTTTGAATGGAAACAAGAAGAGGTTATTTCTTTACAAGTAAAGAATGTAAATGACTGCGAGTCTGGAATATTAATCTTGCTATGGAATTCAAAGCTTTTGTTTTCATCTCGACACATGTATAGCTCTATTGTACTGCAAACAACATAAAAGGCACAAGTTTCTTATGAGAGCATCAAGGTGTAAAATTTAGTTGGTGTATTAGTGTTATAGTTTCGATAAGTGTCTCTCAAAGACTCACGAGTTAATGTCAGCTCACTGACCACAGTGCTACTGGCAAGTAGTGATACTTAAAATATGGGGCCTGGAAGGAGGTCTCTGGTCACTGAGAACAAACCCCTGAAGGGAATATGGAATGCTGGACTCTTTCCTTTTTTTGTTTTCTGCCACCATGAGTACGGCAGCTTCCTTTACCATGTGCTTTCAAAAAGATGTGCTGTCTCTCCTCAGGCCGGAAATCAACAGTCCAACTGAACAAAACTGTGAGTCAAAATAAACCTTTCCATTCTAAATCAATTTTCTCAGGTATTTGTTAAATAATCTAAAGCTGACTAAAAAAAAATCAGAGTCAGTATTTCCCTTACTTATTTTGTTGCATATTGCTCTTTCTATAATATAATTTATACTTGAAATTAATATTTATTTTATATAAAATAAAAGTTGTTTTATATGCTGTGGAAACACTAGCAATAACACAATTGGCTTGGCCTCCTCTGGACCTCTGCTAGTAGCCTCAGTACATTTTGGATAAGAATATGATCATAATCAAGCAGACATTTGATAGAGTATATTTTAAATTATAAATTTAGTGAACAGATAAGCTATTTACCATTCTTGTACCCAAATGCTTCTTTGCCTAATCCATTTTAAATAAATATGGTCTTAGACTGATTTACAAAGATGTTAATAATAGCTTGTTGGTTATTCATTCTCTGCTTTGTATTCCTCACCTTTTAAAAAATCTTGACTATGAAATAATTGTCTTATGCTTCTGAATCTTCATCCTATTTGCCTGTCTTACTTCTACAGGCAGCGTCTCATGATTTGGACATTGAATTCCTCCACCCCGTCACACTATCTGAATGTCGCCCATTCTGTCATAGCCTTCAAATGGTGAATGCATTCATTTCTCCAGTAATGATTTGTTGTTTATTTACAAAGAATGAATTGCTGGCTCTTTTGCAAGCATAAATGAAATGTAGCTTCTTCTGTCAAGAAAAGTATAGTATAAGGTAGCAAATGAGAAGGTAAGCATGAAACTTTAATACAAGTCATCTTAGAGGCTGTAAATTACTTAGACATAGTAGATCATAAGGGGTTCCATAAGAATTCCCTGATTATTGAAGACCATTATAGGATTCAGCAGGGAATGAGAGCATTTTGAAAACACAAAGGCCTTTATGAATGAAGAAGATAGTACACAAAGTTTTGGTACAAAGGCCTGTTAAGTTCAGATTGTCAAAACCTTTGATATGACAAGTAAATGAAATTATGATGACTTATTTCTATTATTTCACTGTTCCCTTCACTTAAAAGAAAATCCTCACATCAATAATATCACTCTTCACAGAAGCAGAATGCTCAAGTCCCTTGATTTCTGCTTTTGACCCAACTATGGAACTGAGGTAGAATTCTAAGAAAAATAGTAGGTTTTTCCTCAATATTTATACTTCATCTGTTACCCTAAAGCAATAAGGTAATTGAGGCATTTTAATAATCATGTCTGTGAAAACAAGAAAAGCAGAGACAGAGAAGGAGGCATCAGAGATATGTGGTACCTTTCAAGTCTACATTTCATGGATGACAAGTTTTAAGTTTTGTTTAAAAAAAACAAATTCAGTAATGTTACAGAAAACAATATTAACATACAAAAATCAGAAATTTTTCTATACATTGACATTGAACTATGAAAAAAGGCAATAGGATATAGGAAGATGATATCATTAACAATAATATCAAAAATACCCTGGAATTATATTAACTAAGGAACTGAAAGACTTACATTCTGACTCCTATGTTTAAAGTTGCAGTAATTACTGTCTTTACTAGCAATCCTTAGTGAAAGCAATCATTGTGCAATTTATGGAAAAAATGGATCTTCTAACTGAAACTTCATGAAATAAAGTATAAAACCTCACAAATCTTCAATGCAACAGTTCTTACTCTCAAAAAAATAGGGTTTGGAGATATAACTCATTGATGGAATACTTGTTTAGCATACATGAGATGTCCAAGTTCAATCCCAGAACCTGCAAGAGAAAAAGAAAAAAAGAAAAGAAATAAAACAAAGGATTATTCACAGCAACTCACACAATATGGGGATTTTTGGTCACACATAATTCTTTCAGTAACAAATATACCAATCACAACAATATTCATCAGCTACTGAGAAATATAGTAGTAAAAATACAGGGAATTGTCATATAAAAAGTATTTTGGAAAAGTGGGTAAGAAAAAGAAATTGTGCTCTAATCCTCAAGTTTTTGAGTTGAAAGTAATCAATTTGTAAGCATGCCCTTTTATAATTAATGTCCCACAGTCAGTAGAATATCTGAAATATATTTATAAAATAATTATGAAAAAGTGCATCAAAACTCTCAATGCAGGATACGATGATGCTAAGCAGTGGTATTGCAACATCCATTTTGAGAAGAATTGTATTTTGCATTTAATAAGTTTTAAAATGTGTGTTACATTTATTATTTAATATTAAAAATTAAATGGCACTAGTATTTCTCTGAAAGAAATTGTGTAGGATAATATATAAGCACTTATATAGCATATCATTAAACTGTGTATTTAAAAATTTGCTCTATTTTATACTGTTACATATTTATTCTTACTTTGCTGTACTCTGGGTACTCACTCTGAAGATTAATGTTTATGACTTAATAGTTTGTTGCATTTTATGAATTGGTTCATATTCTAAATCATAGAAAGAATGCCTGGTTTTTGAGCCTTGAAGGCTTGTTCCAGTTTATAGAACAAAGCTGTTTTCATGCCTCTAGAACACTGTATTACTTTGCATTTTTATACAATGTTTAGAATTTTATCCAAAATTTTGAAGATGATTTCAAAGTATTTTACCATACAGTTATTCCTCATATAATATTATCAGCCAAGTGCAAGCTTGGAGTGAGGTTCTTATAAATTAGAAATCATTATTGAATATACTACAATAAATTTTACTTTGGAGTAATTGAAAGTGTAAGAAAAATATAAAAAGATATTTTTTTTCCTATAAGAAAATACTCTAATATTTTTGTGTATTGCCCACCAAAAACAAAACTATTTAAAATTTTATTTTATTTGAATTTTGAAATCATCCTATGTTTAAAATTCTCTTTTTGGCTTTTTTAACTTCACAATACTAATTTCCTCATTATAGCATTTTAAAATCTACATATAATCATTTTAATGATGAGAAAAATTCCAACGTATGGACAAATATTTTGGGATACAAAACTCAATATATGGGCAATTTATGGTTAAAATATTTCATGTTATTGAGCATTTAATATGCCTTCAATTTTTATTTTACAAGATATATTAAAATAATCAATCTTTCGCATGAACTGTTTTTGTGCTAATGAGAAGGATTTGAGAATTCACAGATGTCTTAACTTTGGTTCCCAAGAAAAGAGGGCCTGCAAGATAACTTTCATGCTAATATTTTCATTGAAGGCATAATCCTCTTGCAGCAAGTGACAGCAATTGAAAGTGATAAAGAGAAAAAATAGGTAAATTCAAGGTGATATATTGTTTCCCATGAAAGGGTAGCTAGTGTACTGATCATATAGGACATTTCTAAGAGGCCATATGGAAGCACTGGCTGCAGAATAGACCATCAGAGGGTAAAAGATAGAAAAAAATGTTCTAATAGTAATTTCCTTTCTGTATCTCATCAGCCAGTGTGTGTCTCATGACATGTTAAGTTCCCCAAATATCCAAGATATATCAGATAGTCCTTCAGAAAGAAGCCTAGTGATCCAGGGCTCCTAGTTTCTGATGCTCTTTTGTTTGAATCCAGAATTGATGCAAGCCAGTGTACTCCAGGGACATGTGGAGTAGGAACAAGGCATGGACCATTCAGTGACTTTCATCATGGCAGGCAACACAGGAGCCATACAGAAGACCCATCACTCACACTGAAGGCAGCCATGGTAACCAAAGGCAGTATGAGAGGAGGAGGTAGCCAGGGGTGGCCAATAGCTCCTGAGAAAATGAGGCTTATAGAATATAGTGGATTTCTCAATAGACCAAGATATATGAGAACAGGTATGAAAGTCTGCTTGGCTGTTCATAGAGATTGATAAATTATTTAAAATAATATACACCTTTCCACACATAGTCCATAATAAATAAATGTATCCAGTATTTTTGTTTGATTAATTTCTCTTAAATCAAAAGTTTTTCTAAATAGATGAATTAAACTTGCACTTATATTCCTAGAGCTGTTTAAATTATTCAGGTTTATTCATCTGGACCTGCAACTACTTTACATCTGTATAAATACTTCAAATTATTTAAATGTGCTTTTCTCAGAAGTCTAAAAAAAAAAAAAAAAAAAAACCAAAAGAAAGAAACTCATATGTACACAAGTCTAAATCAACTTCTGCTTTTGAACCAAGTTTCAATAAAGAATTTTATACAAATATCAAATATAGCAAAAAGCATGATTAAACTTAAATACCTAAGAATATACCTTTAAAATGTGTAGAATAACAATACAAAAATATTACTACCCATTACTCCAAAGGAAATTTGAACAAGTTTAGAAAGACAATTACGTTCTTGTTTTGTGGAACTCAATATAATAAAGAAATAAGTGCTGTCTTTAAATTTAATGTTTCAATAATTCAAGTAATCTCTTTTAAGTTAATAAGGTTTATAAAATATAACAAAATATTAAAATAGCAATAGCTAGAAACACTGTTCCATAGTAAATAACTGCACATCTGGCTTCTAACAATGACCACTTATTTCACACTCAGGGGTCTAGATGGTTTATGTTTTTTATTTTTCTATTTTTTAATTTTTCTTCAGTGCGCTGTCAGCTGGGATGGACTCAGATCATGATCATATGTGGGTAGCTTTGTTTTAGCTCTGGGTTGAAGCCAGAGCCACCTGAAGTGTGTGTGTCTTCACAAGCAGACATTAGAAACTCAAAAGTGGTGACCTAAGACCTGCATCAGAACTCAATATCCCACTTCCATGTACATTACATTGTTTAAATCAAGTCACACAGCCCAGCTTAGTGATGTGGGAATTTCACCCCACTCAGTGAATAATGGCACAGTCAGGAAGGGAAGGAAGGCCAACAAGCAAATAATACATTCTGTCTCACGTAACTTCTTTGTGATTTGTGTTCTGCTTCCTCTTTCAACCTTATCGTAATCTCTTGCTCTATTTTCCTTTATTTCTAAAACTCATGAAATTATTTTTTACCCTCAAAATATTGCACATATTTCTTCCTCTTTATCAATGCATTTTTATCTATTGGTTATTTTTTCAAGTTTTAGCTTAAAATCACTTAAGCATCCCTTAAGCCTAGAATTCCTTTAGGATCCTGTGTCTTGTTTTATAATTCATATCAAAAGGGCAGTTAAATAATTTAGAAATTATTTGTTTAATGTTGTCTTTATATCTAGACTCATAATTTCATGAAAGCATGGGATTCTGTTTATCATTATGTCCATAGGACCCAATTCAAAATCTGTCATAATGTGAGCTCTAATGCATATATTGAAAAGGTACAGGAAGTAATTTATATTCGTTCCTTTGAAAATTGTTCCTATAGATGTATTTCCCAGTTCTCTTTGGTAACCCTATCATTCCTAGCAATTTTTATACACTCTGTACATGTAGGTTGTACTCATCCTTCCTTTATTATACATTTTTACTCTGCTGACCTCAAATTGTTTTACTTTGCTCTTGTTATGTTACTTTGCTCTTGAAAATTAAGGTAAGTTCATACAACAGGGTTTTCTTTTTAAAATACGATAATGAAAATCAGAAACACAAAGAAAAAAGAACAAAAAAGAATCAATAATAGCAAGTATTTTCAGAGGATAACCAGATATTTTAAAAGGTATAATTTTTTTGTTTTAATTAAAAATCATAAATTTACATAGGGCAATGTTGTTTGATTCATTCTGTTATTTTTTTCCCTTCCCCCCTCCCCTCCCACCCCACTTTTCCCTCTATACAGTCCTTTCTTCCTCCATTCTTACCACCCTCCTTATCCCTAACCCTAAACCTAACCCTAACCCTAACCCTAACCCCTCCTAAACACCCCTTATATGTCCGATCCCCTTATCAGCGAGATCATTCATTCTTTAGTTTTTTGAGATTGGCTTATCTCACTTAGCATGATATCCTCCAATTTCATCCATTAGACTGCAAATGCCATAATTTTGTCATTCTTCATGGCTGAGTAATATTCCATTGTATATATATGCCACAGTTTCTTTATCCATTCATCAACTGAAGGTCATCTGGGTTGGTTCCACAATCTGGCTATAGTGAATTAAGCAGCTATGAACATTGATGTGCCTGTATCTGTGTAGTATGCTGATTTTAAGTCCTTTGGGTATAGGCCAAGGATTGGGATAGCTGAGTCAAATGGTGGTTCCATTCCAAGCTTTCTGAGGAATCTCCATACTGCTTTCCAGAGTGGCTGCACTAGTTTGCAACCCCACCAGCAATGTATGAGTGTACCTTTTTCCCCACATCCTCACCAACACCTATTGTTGCTTATGTTCTTGATAATCGCCATTCTAATTGGGGTGAGATGAAATCTTAGGGTAGTTTTGATTTGCATTTCTCTTATTACTAGAGATGTTGGACATTTTTTCATATATCTGTTGATTGCTTGTAGATCTTCTTCTGTGAAGTGTCTGTTCATTTCCTTAGCCCATTTGTTGATTGGATTATTTGTATTTTTGGTGTAGAGTTTTTTGAGTTCTTTATAGATTAGGGATATTAGCGCTCTATCTGAAGTATGAGTGGCAAAGATATTCTCCCACTCTGTAGGCTGTCTCTTCACATTACTGATAGTTTCCTTTGCTGAGAGAAAGCTTTTTAGTTTGAATCTATCCCAGTGGTTGATTCTAGCTTTTATTTCTTGTGCTATGGGAGTCCTGTTGAGGAAGTCTGATCCTAAGCCAACAAGTTGAAGGTTTGGACCTACTTTTTCTTCTATAAGATGCAGGGTGTCTGGTCTGATTCTGAGGTCCTTGATCCATTTTGAGTTGAGTTTTGTGCAGGGTGAGAGATAGGGGTTTAATTTCATTGTGTTGCATATGGATTTCCAGTTTTCCCAGCACCATTTGTTGAAGAGGCTATCTTTTCTCCATTGCATATTTTTGGCCCCTTTGTCTAGTATGAGAAAATTGTATTTCTTTGGGTTTGTGTCCGTGTCCTCTATTCTGTACCATTGATCTACCTGTCTATTTTGGTACCAATACCATGCCGTTTTTGTTACTATTGCTTTGTAATAGAGTTGAAGATGTGGTATTGCGATACCCCCTGCTTCGCTCTTTCTACTGAGGATTGCTTTAGCTATTCTGGGTTTCTTATTCTTCCAGATGAATTTCATAATTGCTTGCTCTATTTCTGTAAGGTACATCATTGGGATTTTAATTGGAATTGCATTGAATCTGTATAGCACTTTAGGTAGTATGGCCATTTTGACAATATTAATTCTTCCTATCCATGAACATGGGAGATCTTTCCATCATCTAAGGTTTTTTTTTATTTTCTTTCTTTAGTGTTCTGTAGTTCTCATTGTAGAGGTCTTTCACCTCTTTTGTGAGATTGATTCCCAAGTATTTTATTTTTTTTGATGCTATTGTGAATGGGGTAGTTTTCCTAATTTCTCTTTCTGAAGATTCATCACTTATTTATAAAAATGCATTGGATTTATGAGCATTGATCTTGTAACCTGCTACTTTACTGAATTCACTTATGAGTTCTAAGAGTTTTCTGGTGGAATTTCCAGGTTCCTCTAAATATATAATCATGTCATCAGCGAACAGGGATAGTTTGAGTTCCTCTTTTCCAATTCGTATCCCTTTAATTTCTTTGGTTTGTCTAATTGCTCTGGCTAGAGTCTCGAGTCTCAAGAACGATATTGAATAGAAGTGGTGAAGGAGGGCATCCCTGCCTTGTTCCAATTTTTAGGGGGAATGCTTTCACTTTTTCACCATTCAGAATGATATTGGCCATGGGCTTAGCAGACATGGCCTTTACAATGTTAAGGAATGATCCCACTACCCCAATTTTCTCTAGTGTTTTGAGCATGAAGGGATGCTGTATTTTATCAAATGCTTTTTCTGCATCTATTGAAATAATCATGTGATTCTCAACTTTTAGTCTGTTGATATGGTGAATGACATTTATTGATTTCTGGATGTTGAACCAACCTTGCATCCCTGGGATAAAACCCACTTATTCGTGGTGCACTATCTTTTTAATATATTTTCGTATGTGATTTGCTAAAATTTTGTTGAGAATTTTTGCGTCGATGATCATTAAGGATATTGGTCTGAAATTTTCTTTCCTCGATGTGTTTGTGTCTGGTTTAGGTATCAGGGTGATATTGGCTTCATAGAATGAGTTTGGGAGGGTTCCCTCCTCTTCTATTTCATGGAATACTTTGCAGAGTATTGGAATGAGCTCTTCTTTAAAGGTTTTATAGAACTCAGCTGAGAACCCATCTGGTCCCGGACTTTTCTTTGTTGGTAGGCTTTTGATGACCTCTTCTATTTCATTGCTTGAAATTGATTTATTTAAGTTGTGTATGTCCTCCTCATTCAGTTTAGGTAATTCATATGTCTCTAGAAACTTGTTGATGTCTTTGAGGTTTTCTGTTTTTTGGAGTATATGTTTTCAAAATAACTTCTAATTATGTTTTCTATTTCACTCATGTCTGTTGTGATATTTCCTTGTTCATTTCGGATTTTAGTAATTTGAGTTTTCTCCCTCTTTCTCTTTGTTAGCATGGCTAAGGGTTTATCAATTTTGTTTATTTTATCAAGGAACCGACTATTTATTCTGTTAATTTTCCTGATTGTTTCTTTTGTTTCAATTTCGTTGATTTCGGCTCTGATTTTAACTATTTCCTGTGTTCTACTGCTTTTGGTGTTGGTCTGCTCTTCTTTTTCTAGGGCTTTGAGCTGTAATGTTAAGTCGTTTATTTGTTGATTTCTACTTCTTTTGTTGAATGTGCCCCATGAAATAAATCTTCCTCTCAGTACTGCTTTCATAGTGTCCCAGAGATTTTGATATGATGTGTCTTTGTTCTCATTTACTTCTAATATTTTTTAATTTCTCTCCTGATGTCTTCTGTTATCCATTCATCATATAATAGTGTATTATTTAATCTCCAAGTATTGGAGAAGTTTCTGTTTTTTATTCTGTCATTTATTTCTAATTTCAGTCCATTATGATCTGATAGAGTTCAAGGTACTATCTCTATCTTCTTATATTTGCTAACAGTAGCTTTGTGGCATAAAACATAGTCTATTTTAGAGAAGGATCCATGTGCTGCTGAGAAGAAAGTGTATTCGTTCTTTGTTGGATAGTATATTCTATATAAGTCGGTTAAGTCTAAATTGTTGATTGTTTTATTGAGATCCATGGTTTCTTTATTCAATTTTTTTGGACAATCTATCCAGCGGTGAGAGAGGTGTGTTAAAATCGCCTAGTATTATTGTGCTTTGGTCTATTTGATTTCTGCAATTGAGAATGATTTGTTTGACGTACATGGATGAGCCAATGTTTGGGGCATAGATGTTTATGATTGTTATGTCTTGCTGATTTATGCTTCCCTTAAGCAGTATGTAATGTCCTTCTTTACCCCTTCTGACTAGTTTTAGCTTAAAGTCCACATTATCTAAAATGAGGATGGATACTCCAGCTTTTTTGCTGTTTCCGTGTGCATGGTATGTTTTTTCCCATCCTTTCACCTTTAGTCTATGGTATCTCTTTCTATGAGATGGGTCTCTTGCAGGCAGCATATTGTTGGATTTTTCTTTTTAATCCATTCTGCCAGTCTATGTCTTTTGATTGATGAGTTCAGGATATTAACATTCAGGGTTATTATTGTGATATGATTTGTATTCCTAGTAATTGGACTCATTTTTGTTTTTTGACATGATTTGGTTTCTCCTTTATTTGGCTATTCCTTTAGGCTAGTTCCTCCCATTGCTGATTTGCATCATTGTTTTTCATCTCTTCCTCATGGAATATTTTGCTGAGAATGTTCTGTAATGCTGGCTTTCTTTTTGTAAATTTCTTTAGCTTTTGTTTATTATGGAAGGATCTTATTTCATCGTCAAATCTGAAAGTAAGTTTTGCTGGGTATAAGATTCTTGGTTGGCATCCGTTTTCTTTCAGGGCTTGGTAAATGTTGTTCCAGGCCCTTCTAGATTTTAGAGTCTGGATTGAGAAATCTGCTAATATTCTTATTGGTTTCCCCCTGAATGTAATCTGATTCTTTTCTCTTGCGGCCTTTAAAATTCTGTCTTTATTTTGAATGTTAGGTATTTTCATAATAATGTGCCTTGGTGTAGGTCTGTTGTAATTGTGCATATTTGGAGTCCTATAAGTCTCTTGTACTTGGTTTTCCATTTCATTCTTCAGATTTGAAAAATTTTCTGATATTATTTCAATAGATTGTTCATTTCTTTGGTTTGTTTCTCTAAGCCTTCCTCAATCCCAATAATTCTTAAATTTGGCCTCTTCATGATATCCCATAATTCTTGTAGATTCTGTTCATTATTTCTTACCATCTTTTCTGTTTGGTCAACCTTGTTTTCAAGATTAAATATTTTTTCTTCAATATCTGAGGTTCTGTTTTCCAGGTGATCTATCCTATTGGTTATGCTTTCTATGGAGTTTTTAACTTGGTTTATTGTTTCCTTCACTTCAAGGATTCCTGTTTGGTTTTTTTTCAGTATCTCTAACTCTTTATTGAAATATTCTTTTGCTTCCCTTCTTTGTTCTTTTAACTGTTGATTGGTGCATTCATTTAATGGCTGCATTTGTTGTTTCATCTCCTCGTTTGCTTTCCTGATTGTTTTAATTATGTACATTCTGAACTCCCTTTCTGACATTTCTTCTGCTGTGCTGTCATTGGGTTTTATTGATATAGTATCTAGGTTTGTTTCGGACATTTTCTTCCCTTTTTTTCTCATATTGGTCAGATGTCAGTGGGACTCTGTGATATTGTAGATTTCCTCTATTGGCTTAGAGTGTCCCTGTAGATTTCCACTGTATCACCTCCCAGCCTTCAGTAGTCAGAAGTCTTGGATTAATTTGATAATGCAGTGCTTCTGAAGAACGCTGCCCCTCGCCCACTACTGGTTCCAGGGAGAGAGACCTGGAGAGGTCTCTTGCTGCCCAGCCCTGGTCCCAGAGGCTGGTTGCAGGTCGGAGGTCTCCACTGGGTTGGGGACTTGTGGCTGGCTCTGTGTAGTCAGGCTCTCACTGGACGGTTTGACCCGGGAAGCTAACCTAGAGAGGCGCTTCCCGCTGAGGGGGATGGGCTGCTTGTGGAAGTCCCTGGTGCCCTATGCTGGTCACTGAAGCAACCTGCGGGCGTGCCAGAGCTGGCAGCTGGGCGGGCCAGAGTTGGCCGCGCTGCTTCTGTGCAGAAGGACTCTCACTGGGGGGCCTGCTCCGGGAGGCTGGAGGATCTGTCCCTGTGGGAGGAGCCCACCACCAGACTGCACAGAGCTGCCTGGGGGAGACTCTATCTGCCCTGTCCTACTCTAGTAAGCCACTCGAATCCGGGCCTGCCACCCAGCTGAGCTTCGCTGGGTGGGGGAGACTCACCCCGTGGTTCTATTTTGGTCCGAGTCTCTCAATGCCTCCCCTTCTTGAATCCTGGGTTCTGGAGCGACTAGAGATGCAGTCACCCTCTAGTCTGCCATCTTGGATCGCCCCGTGGAAAAAGCCTGCAGCTGGAGGGGGACAAGGCTGCCTGGAGAGGTCTCTGGCTGCCCAGCCCTGGTCCCAGAAGCTGCTTGCGTGTCGGAGGTCTCCGCTGGCTTGGGGACTTGTGGCTGGCTCTGTGTTGAGAGGCTCTCACTGGGCTGTCTGCCCCGGGAAGCTAGCCTAGAGAGGCGCTTCCCACCGGAGGGGACTGGGCTCTAAAAGGTATAATTTAAGAAGGTAAAATAGAGTGATTCCTTAACTCAAAATGATTCCAAATGGATTTGGATCAAGATATAAATGTGTCAAGTTTGCAGAAGATTGATACTATGGGGTCATAAAACAAATAAAAATAAACTCAATATTTAAAAAATTTGAAGAAACTCCATCAGACAGAAAACCTTTGATTGTGCACCTCTGGCATTAAAATTAATCAGCTAACATTTTGTTTACAGTGCTAATAAATGAATCCAGTGAGTCGCACATATAAGGAAAGCACTCTATACTGATATACACCCCCAGTTCTTTTTATTTTATTTAAAGTCAGTTCTTCTTAAGTTCTAAGGCTGGACTCAGACTTGGATCCTCCTGCGTCACCCTTCTCCATAACTGAAATTGCAGGTGTGTGCCCCCTTGCTCCTAACTAACCAGTTAACACTTCAATGATCTTCTTTCCCCTTTTTCTATTGCTCCAGGTGCTTGTTTGTTACAGGAACTACAGGAACGTTAGACAGGATAAGTATTAAAAACCTACAATCCCTCATATTTTATTATGCTATGTTTTGTTCCCTGGTGATTGGTGATTGGTTGAGGTCAAGACTGGGAAAAGAATAAGAAATAATAGCAGAGTTTTTATAATAAACATCTCTTTTAATAAAATTTGAACTAGGATTTGATTAATTTCCAGGGGAAAGCAAATGCCATGTAGCCAATATGTGACTACACATAATTCTATTTGTTTCCTTATACTTTGACTCTTGGGAAATGAACACAAATCACATTACCTTGGCCAATATTTGCATTATTTTCAAATTTAAACTATATGCATGAATACAGACACTATTGAATTTTTCTGACGTTATAAATTATATTTATTTGCAATCTAAAAAGATTTATAATCTGGGTGTGATGGCACAAGCTTGTAATCCCAGCGACTCAGAAGGCTGAGGCAGGAGGATCTTGAGTTCAAAGCCAACCTCAGCATTTTATGGAGGCACTAAGCAACTCAGTGAGATCTTGTCTATAAGTAAAATGCAAAAAGGGCTGGGGATGTGGCAGAGTGGTTAAGAGACCCTGGTTTCAATCACTGGTACCAAAAAAAAAAAAAAAAAAAAAGAATTATAACTTTTGCCTTTTTGTTAGTATTGCAAAGCAGTTTCTAATATTCAAATATGATTATTCTTCTTTTTCCTTTAAAATGTTAACGTGTATTTGTTCCCTTTGAAAACTTCATTAGGATTATTTGAAGTCCTTCATTATCTGAAGGCTTCCCTACCTAAGTATTAATACATTCTCTTTTCATAAATACTTCTAGTTTTCCTACTCTCTTACTAATCTAAAGCAGTTGTATATTTCCCTAAGACTGCCCCCAATGACTATGTTAGAATGGCTTTTGAGACAATACTTTTAAAAATACAGTCTTTCCTCTCCCTCCCAAGCAGCATAGTCGGCATAACCTGAAAGTCAACATAAGTAATCATTTGATATTCTCTCATAAACAAGCAAAAATGATCTGATCCATAGCATTTTTAATAGCCATTGTATAAAACCCCCATCATGGTTATTTTCAATTTACCAATGTGCCTAAACTGAAAATGGAATTGGAAAGACATGCACAGTCAGTTCTCATAAGCCAGTATCAACTGAATGCAGCACACCATTGAAAGAAGTCCAAACATATCCTCTATTTACTTTAGTTACCACAACATAATGAGACATTCTAGACATTCCTTGTCCTCCAAACTCTGATAACTCTTAAGTTAATCCCCTTCTCCCTATTTCTCCAGGGCTTTCTGAACTATCACTGTGATTCCTTCTCCCCATTTTGCCAACTTCCTGAGCACTTAAACTTTGCCTTCTGAAAAATCACACTCATCATCAGGAAAATATCCCATATTCTCCACCTCATTTATAAATGATTATTACCCCTTTCCTGTTAATCAAAGCCTGCTGAGACTATGCTTCTGCTCTATCCCTCTATACTGGGCCTTGTTTTACCTTCCTCTAGGTCGAAAAGGGATAGTGGAGGTCCACCAATCTCTTCATTGACATTTTAAGTCTTTTATTACTTCTTTTTAAAAACACCTGGCATTTACAGGACATGACCACTTACTTAGACTTTACCTTAGTAGATTGCTTCCATACCAGCAAGTGTACAAAAAATGTTTCTGTTCAGGGCTGAAATTTGGCTCAATGGCAGAACATTTGCCCAGCATGTGTGAAGTCCTGGTTCAATCCTAGCACCATAAAATAAATAGAAAAATAAATTTAAAAAACAGAAAAAACTAAGTTTCTGTTCTATCTTTTCACTGTTCAGTATCATGGAGATATTAACAAGATGTGGAAGTGGAGCATTTGAAATGTGGAAAGTGTAACTGCAAAACTGGATTTTAAATTTTATTTTATTTTTCTTAAATTTTTATTTAAATAGTCACATGGCTAGTGGCTACCATATTAAATAACAAACATAGATGGAACATATCCTTTGCAATCTGAATAATATTCAATAATTGTACTCTCTCTGTACATGTCAATTTCATCCATCCCATTCTCTGACAATATCTCCATTCCTTTTATGTTTACTCCCTCTTGTATCACAGTGAATGTCAACATTTTTCAACATCTACATGTTGATCCACTGACATTTTGCCAATTCATGCTCTCCCTTCAGTCTTTATTCAGCTACAAGGTCTTCCATTGACATAACTCCATTATATACAATCTGGAATCCTTTGCAGCAACCCTGCTTCATGGTGCGTGTCTGATCATCACTATTCAGTGCTTTCACTGTGTGTTACTATCCAGCAGAGTTGAATAAAATGGTTAAAATACCAAGAGAATGATCTCAGTGGACATCCATTGATAATGTTCTCAAAGGTTCTCTTATTGCTTTGCAGCCCTTGAACCATTCCTTCTGCCATTTTTCTGGATGACTGTTTCATTACCCTTTTATTCCTTCTTCAAATTTCTAGTACATGTTTCCACATCCTAACTTGCCGGGGTCCAGTCCTAGAAGCGGTTGGGGGTCCTAGGTGGATGGGAGGTGTCTGCAAGGTGGAGAAACAGCAGAGACACCAAATGTCTTGAGGCTGAATCTGAACCTTTATTGTTCACAAAATCTCTTTGTATGTTTTTTCTTTGGTATTGATTACATCATTTCATGATTAGTACAAGGAAATGTTGAGTAAAAAATCTTTAAGAGTATAATTAATGATCTTATTCAAGAAACATGTTCTTATTCTATGATAGGTTAAATTAAAACAAAACAAAACAAAATAAAACAAAAACAAACAAACAAACAACAACAACAACAACAACAACAACAACAAAAAAACAGTTCCCAGCAAGGTAGAGGGACCATGCTCTGTTTAGTTTTCATTTCCCTGAAAGAATATGTCATTAAGTTTCTATAGAAGTTACACTTTCCAAGAACTCTAATGTTAGTAATTAACAGTGGAAAATTTTTGTTATTACTGACAGAGAATAGAGGAATTAGCTTATAGTTCATATTTATTCTATTTCATGTACTCAATGGTGGACTAAAACTCTATTTTGATCTCTAAAGAACTAGACATAGGAAGAATACAAATTGTACTTATGATCAACCTATTTTTTTTATTAAGTGGGAAAAATATCCTTAAACTTAATCATAAACACTAAGGAAGCAATGAAGACCAAACACCATATCAAGGCTCAAAGGAATACACTCTCATATACCTATATAAAACTTTTAGAAAATTTGTATACTAAAAGAAATTACAGGCTCCTTATGAATTTGAGCAAATCATAATTGCTTATTTACAATTTCATCTAAGTATTAATATTGAACTTTATTGTATGTTGTTTTGTGTCCCAGCACCATGAAATCTCACCAGTATTCTCTATAGTCTAAGGATATATTGATTATTGGTATTAATAGCAACTGCACATGGAGACATGCCATGCCTACAGCCCCCAAGAGGGAGGATGATGTTTCAACAGAACTGTGTCAAGAGTCAGAGTGGTAGGAAATAGATGTGGTACTAACTCTTAGCTCATGATTGTATCCCTCATGTCACTGGTAAACAGAAACAATCAAAGGAGAACTTGCATGTCATCCACCTACCTGTTTTTTTCATGCACGTCACCATCTTTCTGTGTTCATGC
The DNA here is from genome assembly GCF_902686455.1 of Sciurus vulgaris. NCBI lineage: Eukaryota > Metazoa > Chordata > Mammalia > Rodentia > Sciuridae > Sciurus > Sciurus vulgaris. The sequence continues at coordinate 119,633,997 of NC_136469.1, read as the reverse complement.
GTGAGTTCTCTATGATCCTTAGGCCAAACCTTATGCTGGGACATTGAATCACATATGGCCTCAGCTCAATTAAACCACTTCCTATCAATCTACTCTTCAATACATACAAACATTTCTTATATTCTCTTGTCTTGATGAAAGAGAAGAAACTCGCTTCACCCCATGTCTCTTACTAGTTGGTAAACTGCTTTTTTCCTAATAGAAAACTTTTCAAAACAGTAGTCTAGATTTGCTGACTCTGATGCCTTTTTCTTGTCGTCTACGTCATTCAGATCCTTGTTCCCGTTTCTACATTTAAATGGCTTCCACTAATGTCATCAGTAATATTCACGCTTTAAATGCTGTGGTCAAATTTCAGTCTTCACTAGCTGTACTATCAGAGGTATTTGAAACAGCCTATCATTCTCTTCATCTTGAAACACTTTTATATTACTATTTACAGATAATACTATTTCTTGGTCTTCCCCTTCCTGTAACATTTTCCTTTTCTTGAAACTTGTCTCTGTTAGTTTTCATTTCCCCAAGTTCTAAGGTTGGGAATGTCTCATACTTCAATATTCAGGTTTCTATTTCTTCTCTCTGCTCCTTCTTCTAGTGGTGTCATTCAATAACATGACTGAACATTAAATTTATTTATTATTGACATGCAGATTTAAATTACCAGACTTCTGCAATCAAGTCACACAAACCACCTTATACCCAACTACTGATTGGACAACTTGGCTGCTTCATATATGTTGTAAAATCTAACTCTTTATTCCTCCTGCGTTCTCTTCCACAAAAACAAACAAACAAACAAACAAACAAAAAACAGAAAAACTGATCAGTCTTTTCCATATTAAAAAAAAAAAAGAATCTTTTGTCTTTAGCTCATTTTTATATCAAATATTTAACCCAACCATAAATCCTTTTGGCTCTACCTCCAAATATATCCAGTACAATCCCAAGTATTACTACTTATTTTTACCACTTCTGCTAGTAATCTTGATAACCTGGGTTATTACAACAGTCTCCAACTGACTCAAATTCTACCATAGTTTGACACAAAATCCATTCTTTACAATACCACAAATACACACTCATGTTTCAGTAAATTTTAAATTGTTTCTCTTCTCCTATTTATATGAATTTTCTTATTTATCAGTTATTGTATCCTTTGCTTGTGCTACTTTAGCATTAACATATTCTTATTATTACAACAATTGTGTAGTATGATGGGTTTATTATGGGCTCGATTGTCTCCCCCAAAATTCATATATTGAAATTCTAATCCCCATAAGCTAAGAGCATGACTCTATTTGGAAATAGGAACTTCAAATCTAATTAGTTAAGAAGTTATTCAGGAGCAGGATGGGACCCTATTTCATAGACTGGTGTCCTTATAAAAGGCAAAATTTGAGCTTTTGCACACACACACACACACACACACACACACACACAGGGACAGCATGTCAATATGAAGGAAGAAATTGAGGTAATAAAGAGTTTGTCAAAGAATCAAAAAGTTATCATCAAACCACCAGAAGCAAAAAGGAGAGAGAAGGTCATACACAAGGCAGATTTCTCTCTCACAGAACTCATAAAGAATCAACCCAACCAAAATCGTTATCCTCACTTCTTACCTGAAGATTGAGACAATGAATTAATGTTAAGAAATCTACTTTGTGGTACTTCATTAAAGCAGTACTAGCAAACTAATAAATTTGTTTTCCCTACAAATTAGAGGTTCTTTGTGCCTCATTGATATTTGTAGCAATCCTTCCTGCAACTCCAACAAATTCCCCAAATCAGATATAGCTTCGGTGAAATGAATAAATAAGTAAAAGAATAATTAAATTAATATACCAGGGTGAAAAACACAGAAATTATTATGCCCTGAGTTTGTAAGGAAACTGTAAGATACCTTTGGAGACATTACAAGAGACATAAAAAGAACAAAATGAGGTGAAAATACTTCCACTGAATGTCCATATAAACATTTCAGTTTCTGCGACTTCACTCAATACTGTGAGCACTCATTTTTATTTTACATACCTGAACCTACTCTCTTCTTCACAGTTGTTTCAACATGACCCTTTTGCATCAAAATATTGCCTAAAAATAATTCTTTCCTGAGTTATTACACCAATCCAATGGCCTATATCCAATTTCCTATGTAAACTCCTGTGATAAATGTCCTGACATGTCTCTGTGTTCACATTGATTAAATCTCTCTATTGTCCCTCTTCAGTGCTTATAAATTTTCATTTGCTGAAGGACTTGAACTTAGAATAACGCCTTCTAGGTATTTTTATTTTTACCTCTAATTTTAGGAAGAACTAAATATTTTATCTGATTTTGCTCTATCAGAAAAAACAAGTAGAATACAGAGTTTTAAAAGGGTCAAGATCAAATGTTATTAAGAAATAAAATCACAGCACCTAAGAGACTAAAGAGATTCTATGGAGAAGTAAACAGACATTAAATAGAATTGCTCTGTGCTAGATTTTTCTTTCCTCACACATGATAACTTTTTAGATCGTTGCTCTTGGTAGCAATGTGTGCAAAATTACCTGCAGGGGAAGCCTCCAAGTCATCAGAGTCATATAAATGAATTAGATTTTTCTTAGGTAAATCACCACACAAGCTGATTGCTTGAGACTATTTCAGTACTAGAGGACATCCATGCCTTACAAATCCCATTTCACCCAGTAAGACACTATGTAAAGGTTTGAAGTCAGATCCCTTGCTGATCATAACAAACATAATTTGTTGAGGAAATCTGGCAAACTTGTTCCTGGGCTTTAGCAACTGTATGAAACAGAGTGTGTGGGCTGTGGGAATCATGGTCAATTCCATTTACTTCCCATTGCGGAGGCATTGCTAACAGACATTACCTGGATTTAAAAGTGTCCTATGTGGTCATTACATTCTTCTTCTGCCTCTGATAGATTCTACCTTATTCATTTGATATTTTTTTGACTCCAGAAGTGTTTAGGAACTAGTGAGATTGCTTTCCTTTCATTTTTGTCATAGATTTCTAAATCAGGAAGTACATTTATGATCATAACAAGTATATATATATATATATATAGGATGTTTTAAAATAACCATCCTTTATTAAATTTGTGTTTTTAGAGAATAAAAGCAAGTACTGTAGTGGTTTATGAAGTCGCTTTTTCATAGTTATTATAAATTATTAGACACTCAATAATTATATTTCTTATAGAAAACTATACCTTAATGAAGTAACTTAATCCTGTTAGTGCAAAGTACAAAAGGAAAAATAGATTGAGAGAAAATTATTTGTATAGTTTTGCTTCATCTAGTTATGTGAACAAAGCATAGAGAATGCAGAGTTCCCTCATTGTTACAGCAACACATGATGTAGTTATTTTGTCTTAAAACCAAACACTGAGTTTAGGTGCTTATTCAAAGCTGGTTCTGAAAGGTAGTTACAGAATAGATGCAACTCTAAGATACTAGAAAATCTTCTATAGACTATAGGAAAAGAAAACTGGAATAATATATAAAATCCAAACAGCACTGGGAAAAGTTACTCAATACTCACTCAACATTTTTGTTTTTCAAAACATAGTGCTAGTCTACTATTCACCACAGTTTTATGAAATACAAATAGCATCATGATAAAGAGGCAAGTCTCCATGCTCTGCTAAGCTAAATATATCCTGTTTCCAAAACAAAACAAAACAAAAATCTTTGCACACAAATAAGACATACTTGTCACAGAGAATGGTCTAGGGGCCTAGTTATAGCAACTGCAGTGCAAGTCTTACACAGCTACCCAACTGAACACTTATTTACTTGGCACCCATTTCCTAGTGGAACAGGCACCAAATCGTAAACAGGCAACATGCCATCCTAACAGATGGTTGTGAGTATGTGCAGCCAAAAGACCATGCCTGAACATCAAATGTGTTTGCTGAGGGCAGGAGTCCCAATCAAAAATGCCCAAGCAGCTGTCTGTCCTGAGGTTAGGAATCCAGGGCTGAAGGCATCTGCAATTCCTTATCCATATCGTAGTAAGATTCAGTTCTCCTGAACCTAGAAATTGTCTTCTTCCTTTCATGGAAAAAAACTCATAGGAAATAGGGTTTAAACCCTGAACTGCATGTGTATCTGTTTGTGTTCAAAGCAATGCTTTACTTGATATCTTGAGTGTATGTCCAAAGGAAATATCATATATGAACTAAGATCATTGTCATAATTATTGTTTATGGTCTCAAATTTGTCTCTGACCATAAAAGATCTCTAATGTAAGGCAGCCTGTTGGACAGGAAATGCTTCATACTCTTTGAATTGATCTATTCTTGTCTATATCCATGTACCAACACTTTTTAGGAAATGCCAAGAATCGGATCTTATTTCTTAGAAGCTGTGTGTAGCCAGTTTCACGTGTTCCAGGGCCCATATCTTCTCAGAAAACACCATGGGAAAAAACCACAACTACTCACATATATATATATATATGTGTGTGTGTGTGTGTGTGTGTGTGTGTGTGTGTGTGTGTTTTCTGGTGAATAACTGCATTGTGTTGGTCACCTAAGGGAACTGAAAACACATATAAACTCTTCTAAATAATTTTTGAGATGTAGTATCAGAGTATATATAATTGAAGTCACTATTGCAAAGAAACTCAGAAAAGGTGTTAATAGGCAATATATCAATTATTAAGGTCCTAACAACATTTAAAATGAACCTAAAAATAGTTAAATTATATAATCTTTTAAAAAGAGCACATGGTATTTTATCAAAATTTGAATTTTCTTTATAATTATTAAATTATTTGGCAAGAGGACTCTGAAGCCAGAATTTGCTTCAGGTATCAATAGTGCTATATGAGAACATATTTGGAGGGTTCTTACCCAAAACACAACAAACATGGGAAATAATGTAAAATACATAAAACTTTTTGCATTGTTCTGTATTTGCACTTTTTAATAAACAACATGTTGGCATAAAAGAACATTTTTAAAAGATGAATATCATTATTTAAAGTTCAATAAATCAACAAAAAATTACAGTAGAATACCACATAATATACATACTTATTTATAAAATGATTTAAATTCTACATTAATAGTAGGTAATAAAAACAGAATCACATATACTTTTGAATATAAAAGTAACTAATATTTCATAATTGGGAAGGAATATAGCTAAACAAACAAATTAAAAGATGACAAATAATCAGAAAGGGAAGAGGCTGAACATTGAATTGTCAATTGTCTTAAGAACGGTATATGAAATACTTGTAAGTTAATTAATAATTCTAAAATTTGTCTGAAAAATTTAACTATGAAAATAGCTTAAAAAATTCTGCAAATTAAGAACAATGAGAGAATACACTTTCCACAGGATACTCAAGTATGTCCCAAATCAGCTGAACTTACAAATGTATAGCACACACCAGTATGTACATACATAATACTCGATTGATAATAACACTAATGGCTACTCCTGGTTTATGTATTTCCTAGAGCTACTACTCTTCAGCATTATTTTAACACATACTCTTTCTACTTAAACATAAAAATGTGCACCATAAAACAGCAGGCTTGAGAGGCCCATCAGCTCAAACAGTGGTATGAGAAAAGGCCCACATCCAACTGTTGCTCTCCACTGTGTAGGGGAAGGTTTGGCACCACATATGATTAGTGGAAAGTTAGTAGTCATCTCTCTCTCAAGAGCATTAAAAAAAAAGTACATACACATAAAAATATTACAAACCACAAATCAAACACTGGAAATGTGATCAACATACATGACGTATGAATAAAAACAAAAGGATCCCTTAGGAAAGTAGAGAAAGTACTAAAAACATGCCAATATAGGAAGAATTACTGTCAACAAATAAATGAAAATACTTTGAAGAGCATTTTTTATTTGTTTTAATTAGTCATACATGACAGTAGAATGCATCTTGACACAGTATACACAAATGGAATATAACTTCTCATTCTTTTAGTTGTACATGATGTAGAATTACACCAGTCACGTAATCATCTGTGTAATAGGGTCATAATGTCTGATTTATTCTACTATCTTTTCTATCCCCTTACCCCTCCCTTCCCTTCACTCCCCTCTGTCTAATCCAAAGTACCTCTATTCTTCCCTAACCCCTTATTGTGAGTTGACATCCTTGTACCAGAAAAAACATTCCACCTTTGGTTCTTTGGGATTGGCTTATTTCTTGTAGCATGATATTGTCCAGCTCCATCCATTAATTGGTAAATGCCATAATTTTATGCTTAAGACTGAGTAATATTCCATTGTGTATGTATACACCAGTTTCTTTATTCATTGATCTGTTGAAGGGTATCTAGATTGATTCCATAGTTTAACCATTGTGAATGGAGTTTCTATAAACATTTATGTTGCTGAGTCACTGTAGTATGCTGATTTTAAGTTCCTTGGGTGTAAACCAAGAAGAGAAATAGCTGGTTAAATAGTGATTCTATTCCATGTTTTATGAGGAATCTCCATACTGCCTTCCATATTGGTTATACCGATTTGCAGTCCCACCAGAAATGTATGATGGTACCTTTTCCCACACATCCTTGCCAACATTTATTGTTGCTTGTATTCTTGATAACTGACAATCAGAATAGAGTGAGATGAAATCTTAGAGTAGTTTTGATTTACATTTGTCTAATTGATAGAAATGATGAACATTTTTTTCCTGTTTGCTGATCGATTGTATTTCTTCTTCTATGAACTGTCTGTTTGGTTCCTTGGCATATTTATTGATTGGGTTATTTGTTTTTTTGGTGTTAAGTTTTTGAGTTCTTTATATATCCTGGAGATTAGTGCTCTATCTGATGCATGTGGTAAAGATTTTCTCCCATTCTGTCAGTTCTCTTCATGTTATTGATTGTTTCCTTTATTGAGAAGACTTTTAGTTTAAATCATCCGATTTACTGATTCTTGATTTTACTTTTTGCACTTTAGAAGTCTTGCTAATGATGTCAATTCTTAAGCCAACATAGTGAAGATTTGGGCCTCTTTTTCTTCTGTTAGGTGCAGGATCTCTCTTCTAGTGCCTAAGTCTTTGAGTCACTTTGAGTTGATTTTTGTGCAGGGTCAGAGTTAGGGGTTTAATTTCATTTTACTATCATGGATTTCCCGTTTTCCCAATACCATTTGGTCAAGAGGCTATCTTTTCTACAATGTATGTTTTTGGCACCTTTGTCTAGTATGAGATAACTGTATTTATGTGGGTTTGTCTCTATATCTTCTCTTCTGCACTATTGGTCTATGTGTCTGTCTTGGTGCCAATATCATGGTGTTTTTGTTACTATGGCTCTAGTATAATTTAAGGTCTGGTATTGTGATGCCTCCTGATTTACTCTTTTGGCTAAGGATTGCTTTGGCTATTCTGGATCTCTTCTTTTTCCAAATAAATTTCATGATTGCTTTTTCTATATTTATGCAGAACGTCATTTGGATTTTAATTAAATAAAAGTAAAATTCAGCAGGACACATGGGCACAAGCCTCTAATCACAGCTACTCAAAAGGCTGACACTAGAGAATCTCTAGTTCAAGGTCATCCTGGACACCTTAGTACAAAACTGCCCCAAATTTAAACAAGAGGATCTGGGGAAGTTTTCTAGTGATAGAGGGCGTACTTAACACATGCAAGTTCAATATTCGGTTCTACCAAAAATTAAGAAAAAGGAAATTTGAAGTTCTTTGATATTATTATTTTCTTGATCAGTTTGGTAAATATAGCTCCCCAGAATTAGACAATGGATTTCACTAGCTTTCATGAGACCATGATTTCTGTCATTCTTTTGCTACTGCCCCACTGCAACAGAAGAGAAAAAAAAAAAAAAATATATATATATATATATATACAGATGAATGTTCTCTAATCCTTTTATGGTTATCTAAAAAATAATGGTGAAAACTATAAGGGTCTTCTTAGGGGATCTATATTTCTGGGGTTTTTTAATGTTTGTTTGCTTTTATGAATTATGTGTATTAATATTATAATTCAAACATTGTCTTCAATAAAATTAAACAGAAATTTAATGAACTACACAGAATTATGAAAATATATTCAGTTTTAAATATACTAGGGTTTAGCTAGGCTTAATTCAATACTCTTTAAATCTCACCTTAAAAAGTATTAATTTGGGGTTCTGATGGAACATATTGCCTAACTCCACTTGCAGAGTTTTTAATCAGAATATGCAAGAAGTAAATCATGAATAAACATTGCTAACCAATGTTCTGGATGATTCTTATGCCAATGATCTCTATGGAACTCACTTTTAGAAGCACCGAATTGATAAATTTTTAAAAATTATGGAAAAAAAACTGGAGTCTACAGTTACTTTATTTTGATTTTATTTCACTATACACTCACCACTTTCAATGGAAATATGTTCTATAGTGAATATTTCCTCTTAATCAGATTTCTCTAAGTTGCCTGGGCACATTTTCAATGTATTCATAGCATCCATGATATATTAAAGATTTGTCACAGTCTCATAACTATTTTCTCCAGGTTTCCCTCTATCTTTCTTATTAACTGTGAGCTTTGCAAAAAAGATGTGCAACATTTCACTCACTCATGGATACAACTTCTATGTCTTGCCCAGGTTTGGAACACAATAAGGATTAAAAAGTAATTGTTCATTGTGAGTGGAGAGTTCAAAGTATTCTTATTAATATTACATTGTCTATTTTCACATATATAATCTGTTGCTTTAACTAGATTCAGAATTTTGAGATAATCTTTTTCTTTATATATTAAAATAAATATAAATGCACAGAAATATTGCTTTAGAGATTAGCAAGAATAAAAATGTACCCAATATTCTGTTGGAGCTTTTAGTTTATTTTCTTAAAGAAAACATAGTACATGAAAAGAACCAGAGAGTGGTTCAAAGTTAGAATTCAGAATTTGACTTCAGGGGTTTGGATTCTAGCTTCAATACATTTTAGTTTGTTGATATTGGGAAAGTTTCCTGAACCTCCTATGACTTTATTTTCTTATCTGCAAAATAGATTGAAAATAATAGGACAGTGTTACTAAACTGCTGCAGTTATTCCATGAATCATGAGGAGCGATGCCAATTATATATTAAGCACTAGTAATTCATCACTCAATAAATTCTGGGTGATATCCATGTAGGCCCTTCCCCATTAATCACAATAATCTGGGTCTAGAATGAGTACATTAGTTGGGAGTCTATTTCACAACAGGTCACAGTAGGCGTGTTACTTGCAATCCATGCCTTTAGCCAATGAAGGTATTACTCTGTGCTTAAAGTTTTTGAGATTCATCGATACCAGTCTTCTTATTCTTCCAGTAATTTTTACCATTTTATGCCTTAGGGAAATTCCTAACTTCACAGAAAAATTTCATATATGATGCAGAAGATGGTACTGGTAAGTATTAAGATGGTATGAGTTCTCTGTGTAGAAATCCATTCCCTTAATTGAAAAATTATGCTTAAAATATTGCTTTTGTATTTGTGTGGGTAGATATCAGTTAGCTAATTATAATAATTGCCTTTATTTTATTTCTATAGTAAATATAAGGAAAAGTCAAATAAAATTGCTGACTGGGGTATTTCAGAATATAATATTGAATTCAAAGAAGATCAACTCTTGGTCCAGTTTCCACTATTTTTTAATTTTAATTAAAAATCATAAATTTACATAGGGCAATGTTGTTTGATTCATTCTGTTATTTTTTTTTCCTTCCCCCCACTCCTACCACCCCTCTTTTCCCTCTATACAGTTCTTCCTTCCTCCATTCTTACCACCCTCCTTATCCCTAACCCTAAACCTAACCCTAACCCTAATGCTAAGCCCTCCTACCTCCCTTTATATGTCCTCATCCGCTTATCAGCGAGATCATTCATCCTTTAGTTTTTTGAGATTGGCTTGTCTTACATAGCATAATATCCTCCAATGTCATCCATTTGCCTGCAAATGCCATAATTTTATCATTCTTCATGGCAGAGTAATATTCTATTGTATATATATGTCACAGTTTCTTTATCCATTCAACAACTGAAGGGCATCTAGGTTGGTTCCACAATCTGGCTTTAGTAATTGAGCAGCTATGAACATTGATGTGGCTGTTTCTCTGTGGTATGCTGATTTTAAGTCCTTTGGGTATAGGCCAAGGATTGGGATAGCTGGCTCAAATGGTGTTTCCATTCCAAGCTTTCTGAGGAATCTCCATGCTGCTTTCCAGAGTGGCTGCACTAATTTGCAACCCCACCAGCAATGTATGAGTGTACCTTTCTCCCCACATCCTCGCCAACACCTATTTTTGCTTGTGTTCTTGATAATTGCCATTCTAATTGGGGTGAGATGAAATCTTAGGGTAGTTTTGAATTGCATTTCTCTTATTACTAGAGATGTTGAACATTTTTTCATATATCTGTTGATTGCTTGTAGATCTTCTTCTGTGAAGTGTCTGTTCATTTCCTTAGCCCATTTGTTGATTGGATTATTTGTATTCTTGGTGTAGAGTTTTTTGAGTTCTTTATAGATTCTGGAAATTAGCGCTCTATCTGAAGTATGAGTGGCAAAGATATTCTCCCACTCTGTAGGCTCTCTCTTCACATTACTGATAGTTTCCTTTGCTGAGAGAAAGCTTTTAGTTTGAATCTATCCCAGTGGTTGATTCTTGCTTTTATTTCTTGTGCTATGGGAGTCCTGTTAAGGAAGTCTGATCCTAAGCTAACAAGTTGAAGGTTTGGACCTACTTTTTCTTCTGTAAGATGCATGGTCTCTGGTCTGATTCTGAGGTCCTTGATCCATTGTGAGTTGAGTTTTGTGCAGGGTGAGAGATAGGGGTTTAATTTCATTGTGTTGCATATGGATTTCCAGTTTTCCCAGCACCATTTGTTGAAGAGGCTATCTTTTCTCCATTGCATATTTTTGGCACCTTTGTCTAGTATGAGAAAATTGTATTTATTTGGGTTTGTGTCCGTGTCCTCTATTCTGTACCATTGATCTACCTGTCAATTTTGGTACCAATACCATGCCGTTTTTGTTACTATTGCTTTGTAATAGAGTTGAAGATCTGGTATTGCAATACCCCCTGTTTCACTCTTCCTGCTAAGGATTGCTTTAGCTATTCTGGGTTTCTTATTCTTCCAGATGAATTCCATAATTGCTTGCTCTATTTCTGCAAGGTACAACATTGGGATTTTAATTGGAATTGCATTGAATCTGTATAGCACTTTAGGTAGTATGACCATGTTGACAATATTAATTCTGCCTATCCAAGAACGTGTGAGATCTTTCCATTTTCTAAGGTTTTCTTTAATTTCTTTCTTTAGTGTTCTGTAGTTCTCATTGCAGAGGTCATTCACCTCTTTTGTGAGATTGATTCCCAAGTATTTTATTTTTTTTGATGCTTTTGTGAATGGGGTAGTTTTCCTAATTTCTCTTTCTGAAGATTCATCACTTATGTATAAAAATGCATTGGATTTATGAGCATTGATCTTGTAACCTGCTACTTTACTGAATTCACTTATGAGTTCTAAGAGTTTTCTGGTGGAATTTCCAGGTTCCTCTAAATATATAATCATGTCATCAGCAAACAGGGATAGTCTGAGTTCCTCTTTTCCAATTCGTATCCCTTTAATTTCTTTGGTTTGTCTAATTGCTCTGGCTAGAGTCTCAAGAACGATATTGAATAGAAGTGGTGAAAGAGGGCATCCCTGCCTTGTGCCAGTTTTTAGGGGGAATGCTTTCAGTCTTTCACCAGTTAGAATGATATTGGCCATGGGCTTAGCGTAGATGGCCTTTACAATGTTAAGGAATGTTCCCACTACCCTAATTTTCTCTAGTGTTTTGAGAATGAAGGGATGCTGTATTTTATCGAATGCTTTTTCTGCATCTATTGAAATAATCATGTGATTCTTAACTTTTAGTCTGTTGATATGGTGAATGACATTTATTGATTTCTGGATGTTGAACCAACCTTGCATCCCTGGGATAAAACCCACTTGATCGTGGTGCATTATCTTTTTAATATATTTTTGTATGCGGTTTGCTAAAATTTTGTTGAGAATTTTTGCATCGATGTTCATTAAGGATATTGGTCTGAAATTTTCTTTCCTTGATGTGTCTCCATCTGGTTTAGGTATCAGGGTGATATTGGCTTCATAGAATGAGTTAGGGAGGGTTCCCTCCTCTTCTATATTATGGAATACTTTGAGAAGTATTGGAATGAGCTCTTCTTTAAAGGTTTTGTGCTCGGAGATTCAAGATGGCGGACTAGAGGGTGGCTGCGTTTCGTGTTGCTCCAGGACTCAGGACTCAAGAAGAGGAGATATAGAGAGCCTTGGGACCAACTCAAACCAGCCGGGCGAGAATCTCCCACTGAGCAGACGTCCCAGACGGGGCAGGAGCCCTGGACGGGGCGGTAGCCCCAAAAGCAGGGATCTTTGCAAAGTAGAACGGCCGCGAGGCGCCCCTCCCCCTGCCGGAGCAGTGATCACAGACAGCTGGGAGCATTGAAGAGGGGGCTGCCCAGAGGAGAAGGAGAAATACGGGCTCGGCACGTTGCTTGGAATTGGATCAGCTGCGCCAGGGCTCCGGGCGGCTATCCGGAGGAGCAGCGTGGGTTCAGGACTCAAGAAAAGGAGATATTGAGAGACTTGGGACCAACTCAAAGAAGCCGGGTGAGTGTTTCCCACTGGGCAGGCGGACGGGGCGGTAGCCCCCGGACAGGGCGGTAACCCCGAAAGCAGGGATCATTGCAAAGTAGAACTGCCGGCGAGGCGCCCCTCCCCCTGCCGGAGCAGTGACCGCAGACAGCTGGGAGCATTGAAGAGGTGGCTGTTCACCACAGCGCTTAGACTCGGCGCAACCCACCCGCGCTCTGGGAGGCTGCCCAAAGGAGAAGGTGCTTGGTGAGCTGTTTGGACTGAACGTGACCACCCCTGAACACAGGGGGCTGCCCAGAGGAGAAGGAGAAATACGGGCTCGGCATGTCGCTTGGAATTGGAACAGCTGCGCCAGGGCTCTGGGTGGCTATCCGGTGGAACAGCGTGGTGAGTGGTTTGGTCCCAGAGCATCCGCTCCTGAACATAGGGGGTTGTCTGGAGAAGGAGGAGGAGCGCGGCGGGGTGCTTGGGCTCGAAGTGACTGCACCAGGGCTACGGGAGGCAGTCGGGACAAGAAGGTGCACAGTGAGTTCTTGGGACTCGTGATGCACCAGATCTCTGGGTAACTGCCTGGTGGAGAAAGTGGTGCGTGGTGGGTCACTTGGTCTTAGAGCGACGGCACGGAACAACAGGTGGCTGCCGGAGGAAAAGGCGTGTGGCGGGTCACTGGGACTCGGAGCGATTGTAAGGGGCTCCAGGTGGCTGCTCAGAGGAGGGGCCGCATAGCCAGGTGAAAAGTGCAGAGCAGGGTCCTAGACGGCTTCTTGGTGGAAGGGCCCCACAGACAAACTGAGGGGCGGAGCGAAGGCTCCAGGACTGCAGGCAGCTTCTCTGAGGAGAGGCAGCCGAAGGAGATTCGTTTGTGAAGGGTGAGGCTTCCAGGCCCAGGAGGTAGGTCCGGGTCCCTGGGATCATTGCAGAAGAAGGCTGCCCAGCCCAGGCGGTAGTTGTGAATTGAACGGAACCTCTGGGAGGAAAACCGACCAGCGAGACCTCCCCACCGGGTGACTCCTCCCTGTTTGGTGAGGTTCTCCCAAAAGGACCGTAAAATCAGAGACACAGGCCCAAACTGGTCTTGCATCAGCCCACAACCTACTTCCCTTCTGGATGACCATTCATCAGCAAGTGAAGGTACCTCTGCCCACTAGCAGGGAATATACCCCACCAGAAGGCCACCACCCCTAGGGAGTCAGCTCCCTTGTGGAGCACTGCATTATCAACTTCCTCCAAGATTTCAGGCTACTGAAGACTAAGAGGGGATATATATAGAAATCTTCAGGGATATTATAAGACAATAGAGGAAATCTGCAATATCACAGCGGTCAACTGATACCTGAACAATATGAGAAAACAAGGAAAGAAAATGCTGCAAACAAATCTAGATGTTACATCAATGAAACCCAACGACAGCATGGCAGAAGAAATGACAGAAAGGGAGTTCAGAATGTACATAATTAAAATGCTCAGGGAAGCAAATGACGAGATGCAAGAGCAAATGCAGGCACTGAATGATCGCACCAATCGACAGGTAAAAGAGCAAATACAGGAAGCAAAAGATCACTTCAATAAAGAGTTAGAAATATTGAAAAAAAACCAAACAGAAATCCTTGAAATGAAGGAAACAATAAACCAAATTAAGAACTCCATAGAAAGCATAACCAATAGAATAGAACACCTGGAAGACAGAACATCAGACATTGAAGATAAAATATTTAACCTTGAAAACAAAGTTGAACAAACAGAGAAGATGGTAAGAAATCATGAACAGAATCTCCAAGAACTATGGGATATCATGAAGAGACCAAATTTGAGAATTATTGGAATTGAGGAAGGCTTAGAGAAACAGACCAAAGGAATGAACAATCTATTCAATGAAATACTATCAGAAAATTTCCCAAATCTGAAGAATGAAATGGAAGATCAAGTACAAGAGGCTTATAGGACTCCAAATATACAAAATTACAACAGACCCACACCAAGGCACATTATAATGAAAATGCCCAACATACAAAATAAAGACAGAATTTTAAAGGCCGCAAGAGAGAGGAATCAAATTACATTCAGGGGGAAACCAATACGGATATCAGCAGATTTTTCAATCCAGACCCTAAAAGCTAGAAGGGACTGGAACAACATTTTTCAAGCCCTGAAAGAAAATGGATGCCAACCAAGAATCTTATACCCAGCAAAACTTACCTTCAAATTTGATGATGAAATAAAATCCTTCCATGATAAACAAAAGCTAAAAGAATTTACAAAAAGAAAGCCAGCATTACAGAACATTCTCAGCAAAATATTCCATGAGGAAGAGATGAAAAACAAAGAAACAAATCAGCAATGGGAGGAACCATCCTAAAGGAATTGTCAAATAAAGGAAGAACCAAGTCGTCTCAAAATAAATAAATAAATAAATAAATAAATAAATAAATAAATAAATAAATAAAATGAACCAAATGACCGGGAAACCAAATCATATCTCAATAATAACCCTGAATATTAATGGCCTGAACTCATCAATCAAAAGACATAGACTGGCAGATTGGATCAAAAAGAAAGATCCAACAATATGTTGCCTGCAAGAGACTCACCTCGTAGAAAGAGATACCCATAGACTAAAGGTGAAAGGATGGGGGAAAACATACCATGCACATGGACTCAGCAAAAAAGCTGGGGTATCCATCCTCATTACAGATAAGGTGGACTTCAAGTCAAAACTAGTCAAAAGGGATAAAGAAGGACATTACATACTGCTTAAGGGAACCATAAATCAGCAAGACATAACAATCATAAACATCTATGCCCCAAACAGTGGCTCATCCATGTATGTCAAACAAATCCTTCTCAATTTCAGAAACCAAATAGACCATAACACAATAATACTAGGTGATTTTAACACGCCTCTCTCACCACTGGACAGATCTTCCAAACAAAAATTGAACAAAGAAACCATAGATCTCAATAACACAATCAATAATTTAGACTTAACGGACATTTATAGAATATACCATCCAACCAAGAGCGAATACACTTTCTTCTCAGCAGCACATGGATCCTTCTCTAAAATAGACCATATATTATGCCACAAAGCTAATGTAAGCAAATACAAGAAGATAGAGACACTACCTTGTATTCTATCAGATCATAATGGTTTGAAGTTAGAAATAAATGAAAGAGTAAAAAACAGAAGCTACTCCAACACCTGGAGATTAAACAATATGCTATTACATGATGAATGGATAACAGAAGATATTAGGAAGGAAATTAAAAAATTCCTAGAGGTAAATGAGAACAAAGAAACATCATATCAAAATCTTTGGGACACTATGAAAGCAGTACTTAGAGGAAAATTTATTTCATGGAGCGCATTCAATAAAAGAAGTAAAAATCAACAAATAAACAACCTAACACTTCAGCTCAAAGCCCTAGAAAAAGAAGAACAGACCAACACCAAAAGTAGTAGAAGACAGGAAATAGTTAAACTCAGAGCTGAAATCAACGAAATTGAAACAAAAGAAACTATACAAAAAATTGACAAAATAAATAGTTGGTTCTTTGAAAAAATAAACAAAATTGATAAACCCTTAGCCACTCTAACAAAGAGAAGACGAGAGAAAACCCAAATCACCAAAATTCGGAATGAACAAGGAAATATCACAACAGACACGATTGAAATACAAAACATAATTAGAAGCTATTTTGAAAATCTATATTCTAACCAAATAGAAAATTTCGAAGACATCAACAGGTTTCTAGAGACATATGAATTGCCTAAATTGAACGAGGAGGACATACAAAATTTAAATAGATCAATTTCAAGTAATGAAGTAGAAGAGGTCATCAAAAGCCTACCAACAAAGAAAAGTCCAGGACCAGACGGGTTCTCAGCTGAGTTCTACAAAATCTTTAAAGAAGAGCTCATTCCAATATTTCTCAAAGTATTCCATGAAATAGAAGAGGAGGGTACCCTCCCAACTCATTCTATGAAACCAATATTACCTTGATACCCAAGCCAGACAGAGATAAATCGAGGAAAGAAAATTTCAGACCAATATCATTAATGAACATTGACGCAAAAATTCTCAATAAAATTTTAGCAAATCGCATACAAAAATATATTAAAAAGATAGTGCACCACGATCAAGTGGGTTTTATCCCAGGGATGCAAGGTTGGTTCAACATCCGGAAATCAATAAATGTAATTCACCATATCAATAGACTTAAAGTCAAGAACCACATGATTATTTCAATAGATGCAGAAAAAGCATTTGATAAAATACAACACCCCTTCATGCTCAAAACACTAGAAAAAATAGGGATAGTGGGAACGTTCCTTAACATTGTAAGGGCCATCTATGCTAAGCCCATGGCTAATATCATTCTAAACGGTGAAAAACTGAAAGCATTCCCCCTAAAAACTGGAACAAGACAGGGATGCCCTCTTTCACCACTCCTATTCAATATCGTTCTTGAGACTCTAGCCAGAGCAATTAGACAGACCAAGGAAATTAAAGGAATACGAATAGGAAAAGAAGAACTCAAACTATCCCTATTTGCGGATGATATGATTATATACTTAGAGGAACCAGGAAATTCCACCAGAAAACTGTTAGAACTCATAAGTGAATTCAGTAAAGTGGCAGGTTACAAGATCAATGCTCATAAATCCAATGCATTTTTATACATAAGTGAGGAATCCTCAGAAAGAGAAATTATGAAAACCACCCCATTCACCATAGCATCGAAAAAAATAAAATACTTGGGAATCAATCTCACAAAAGAAGTAAAAGACCTCTACAATGAGAACTACAGAACACTAAAGAAAGAAATCGAAGAAAACCTTAGAAGATGGAAAGATCTCCCATGTTCTTGGATAGGCCGAATTAATATTGTCAAAATGGCCATACTTCCAAAAGTGCTATACAGATTCAATGCAATCCCAATTAAAATTCCAATGACGTACCTTACAGAAATAGAGCAAGCAATCATGAAATTCATCTGGAAGAATAAGAAACCCAGAATAGCTAAAGCAATCCTTCGCAGGAAAAATGAAGCAGGGGGTATCGCAATACCCGAACTTCAACTTTATTACAAAGCAATAGTAACAAAGACGGCATGGTACTGGTACCAAAATAGACAGGTAGATCAATGGTACAGAATAGAGGACACGGACACAAACCCAAATAAATACAACTTTCTAATACTAGACAAAGGTGCCAAAAATATGCAATGGAGAAAAGATAGCCTCTTCAACAAATGGTGCTGGGAGAATTGGAAATCCATATGCAACAGAATGAAACTAAACCCATATCTCTCACCCTGCACAAAACTCAACTCAAAATGGATTAAGGACCTTGGAATCAGACCAGAGACTCTGCAGATTATAGAAGAAAAAGTAGGTCCCGATCTTCAACATGTTGGGCTAGGACCAGACTTCCTCAACAGGACTCCCATAGCACAAGAAATAAAAGCAAGAATCAATAACTGGGATAGATTCAAACTAAAAAGCTTTCTCTCAGCAAAGGAAACTATCAGTAATGTGAAGAAAGAGCCTACAGAGTGGGAGAATATCTTTGCCAATCATACTTCAGATAGAGCACTAATCTCCAGAATCTATAAAGAACTCAAAAAACTCTACATCAAGAATACAAATAATCCAATCGACAAATGGGCTAAGGAAATGAACAGACACTTCACAGAAGAAGATGTACAAGCAATCAATAAACATATGAAAAAATGTTCAACATCTCTAGTAATAAGAGAAATGCAAATCAAAACCACCCTAAGATTCCATCTCACCCCAATTAGAATGGCGATTATCAAAAATACAAGCAACAGGTGTTGGCGAGGATGTGGGGAGAAAGGTACACTCATACTTTGCTGGTGGGGCTGCAAATTAGTGCAGCCACTCTGGAAAGCAGTGTGGAGATTCCTTAGAAAACTTGGAATGGACCCTCCATTTGACCCAGCTATCCCACTCCTTGGCCTATACCCAAAGGATCTAAAATCAGCATACTACAGAGATACAGCCACATCAATGTTCATAGCTGCTCAATTCACAATAGCCAGACTATGGAACCAACCTAGATGCCCTTCAATTGACGAGTGGATAAAGAAACTGTGGTATATATACACAATGGAATATTACTCAGCCATAAAGAATGACAAAATTATGGCATTTGCAGGCAAATGGATGAAATTGGAGAATATCATGCTAAGTGAGATAAGCCAATCTCAAAAAGACAAGGGACGAATGATATCGCTAATAAGTGGAGGATGACACATAATGGGGGGGAGGGAAGGGTTAGTGTTAGGGTTAGAGTTAGGGTTAGGGAGGGGGGCAAGTATGGAGGAAGAAAGTACTGTATAGAGGGTAAAGAGGGATGGGAGGGGTGGGGGGAAGGGGAAAAAATAACAGAATGAATCAAACAACATTATTGTATGTGGATTTATGATTACACAAATGGTATGCCTTTGCGCCATGTACAAAGAGAGAGACAACATGTATCCCATTTGTTTACAATAAAATAAAATAAAATACAATAAAATAAAATAAAATAAAATAAAAAAAAAAAAAAAAAAAAAGGTTTTGTAGAACTAGGCTGAGAACCCATCTGATCCTGGACTTTTCTTTGCTGGTAGGCTTTTGATGACCTCTTCTATTTCATTGCTCGAAATTGATTTATTTAAGTTGTGTATGTCCTCCTCATTCAGTTTAGGTAATTCATATGTCTCTAGAAACTTGTTGATGTCTTCGAGGTTTTCTGTTTTGTCGGAGTATAGATTTTCAAAATAACTTGTAATTATGTTTTGTATTTCACTCGTGTCTGTTGTGATATTTCCTTGTTCATTCCAAATTTTAATAATTTAAGTTTTCTCCTTCTTTCTCTTTGTTAGTGTGGCTGAGGGTTTATCAATTTTGTTTATTTTTTCAAAGAACCAACTCTTTATTTTGTTAATTTTTCCGATTGTTTCTTTTGTTTCAATTTCGTTGATTTCGGCTCTGATTTTAACTATTTCCTGTCTTCTACTACTTTTGGTGTTGGTCTGCTCTTCTTTTTCTAGGGCTCTGAGCTGTAGTGTTAAGTCGTTTATTTGTCTTCTTTTGTTGAATGGGCCCCATGAAATAAATCTCCCTCTAAGTACTGCTTTCATAGTGTCCCAGAGATTTTGATATGATGTATCTTTGTTCTTGTTTATTTCTAAGAATTTTTTTATTTCCCTCCTGATGTCTTCTGTTATCCATTCATCATATAATAGTATATTATTTAATCTCCAGGTATTGGAGAAGTTTCTGTTTTTTATTCTGTCATTTATTTCTGATTTCAATCCATTATGATCTGATAGAGTACAAGGTACTATCTCTATCTTCTTGTATTTGCTAACAGTAGTTTTGTGGCGTAAGACATGGTCTATTTTAGAGAAGGATCCATGTGCTGCTGAGAAGAAAGTGTATTCGTTCTTTGTTGTATGGTATATTCTATATAAGTTGGTTAAGTCTAAATTATTGATTGTGTTATTGAGATCCATGGTTTCTTTATTCAATTTTTGTTTGGATGATCTATCCAGCGGTGAGAGAGGTGTGTTAAAATCGCCTAGTATTATTGTGTTGTGGTCTATTTGATTTCTGGAATTGAGAAGGATTTGTTTGACGTACATGGATGGGCCAATGTTCGGGGCATAGATGTTTATGATTGTTATGTCTTGCTGATTTATGCTTCCCTTAAGCAGTATGTAACGTCCTTCTTTATCCCTTCTGACTAGTTTTGGCTTGAAGTCCACATTATTTGAAATGAGGATGGATACTCCAGCTTTTTTGCTGTGTCCATGTGCATGGTATGTTTTTTCCCATCCTTTCACCTTTAGTCTATGGGTATCTCTTTCTATGAGATGAGTCTCTTGCAGGCAGCATATTGTTGGATTTTTCTTTTTAATCTATTCTGCCAGTCTATGTCTTTTGATTGATGAGTTCAGGCCATTAACATTCAGGGTTATTATTGTGATATGATTTGTATTCCCAGTCATTTGACTCTTTTTTGTTTTTTGACATGATTTGGTTTCTCCTTTATTTGGCTATTCCTTTAGGCTAGTTCCTCCTGTTGCTGATTTGCATCGTTTTTCATCTCTTCCTCATGGAATATTTTGCTGAGAATGTCTGCAATGCTGGCTTTCTTTTTGTAAATTCTTTTAGCTTTTGTTTATCATGGAAGGATCATATTTCATTGTCAAATCTGAAAGTAAGTTTTGCTGGGTTTAAGATTCTTGGTTGGCATCCATTTTCTTTTAGGGCTTGGTAAATGTTGTCCAGGCCCTTCTAGCTTTTAGGGTCTGGATTGAAAAATCTGCTGATACTCTTATTGGTTTCCCCCTGAATGTAATTTGATTCTTTTCTCACGCGGCCTTTAAAATTCTGTCTTTATTTTGTATGTTAAGTATTTTCATAATAATGTGCCTTGGTGTGGGTCTGTTTGTATTTTGTATACTTGGAGTCCTATAAGCCTCTTGTACTTGGTTTTCCATTTCATTCTTCAGATTTGGGAAATTTTCTGATTTTATTTCATTGAATAGATTGTTCATTCCTTTGGTTTGTTTCTCTAAGCCTTCCTCAATCTCAATAATTCTTAAATTTGGCCTTTTCATGATATCCCATAATTCTTATAGATTCTGTTCATGATTTCTTAACATCTTCTCTGTTTGGTCAACTTTGTTTTCAAGATTAAATATTTTGCCTTCAATATCTGAGGTTCTGTCTTCCAGGTGTTCTATCCTATTGGTTATGTTTTCTATGGAGTTTTTAACTTGGTTTATTGTTTCCTTCATTTCAAGGATTTCTATTTGTTTTTTTTTTTTTTTCCAATATCTCTAAGTCTTTATTGAAATGATCTCTTGCTTCCCGTATTTGCTCCTTTAACTGTTGATTGGTGTGATCATTTAATGCCTGCATTTGCTCTTTCATCTCCTTGTTTGCTTCCCTGATTGTTTTAATTATGTACATTCTGAACTCCCTTTCTGACATTTCTTCTTCTGTGCTGTCATTGGGTTTTATTGATATATCATCTAGGTTTGTTTGGGACATTTTCTTCCCTTATTTTCTCATATTAGTCAGATGTCAGTGGGACTTTGTGATATTGCAGATTGGCTTATAGAGTCCCTGTAGATTTCCAGCGTATCACCTTCCTGCCTTCAGTAGCCTGAAGTCTTGGAGTAACTTGATAATGCAGTGCTTCCATGGAAAGCTGCCCCTAGTCCTCTACTGGTTCCAGGACTTGGAGCTGGCTCTGTGTAAAGGCTCTCACTGGGGGGTCTGCTCTGAGAAGTTAGCCTGGAAAGGCACTTCCCACCAGAGGGGGCTGGGCTGGGGGCTGCTTGGGGAAGTCCCTGGCTGCCCTGTCCTCGTCCTTGAAGCAACCTGTGGGCAGGAACTCGCCACCCTGGTTCAGGGACTTGAAGCTTGGTTCTGTGCAGAAAGGCTCTCACTGGAGGGCCTGCTCCGAGGTGCTGGAGAGTCTGGCCCTGTGGGAGGAGCCCACCGCCGTAGTGTGCAGGGCTGCCTGGGGAGGACTCTAGCTGCTCTTCCCTACTCTAATAAGCCACCGGAATCCGGGCCTGCCACCCGGGCAGCACTTCACCGGGTGGGGGATACTCACCCCGATGCTCTATTTTAGTCAGAGTCTCTCAATACCGCCCCTTCTTGAATCCTGGGTTCTGGAGCAACTGGAGATGCAGTCACCCTCTAGTCCGCCATCTTGGATTGCCCACTATTTTTTCTTGTTTGTGCTTTATGGATACACTTAGTAGATGGGTTCATCCTGATAATCTCATGCAGGAATGGACATCGTTCCCCCTTTTCCCTTTCATCCTCCCTCCCCACTCTCTTCTCCTTCCTTTACTCTACTAGACTTCCATTCACTTGGCTATTAATTTGATTGGT
Source organism: Sciurus vulgaris (assembly GCF_902686455.1). Classification (NCBI taxonomy): domain Eukaryota; kingdom Metazoa; phylum Chordata; class Mammalia; order Rodentia; family Sciuridae; genus Sciurus; species Sciurus vulgaris. The sequence continues at coordinate 119,611,421 of NC_136469.1, read as the reverse complement.
TCTTCATGTACTGTTATCCTTCACTCCCCCTTTCCTTTCCTTTACTCAAGCTTCCACATATGAGAGAAAACATTCAACTTTTGAGTTTCTGAGTTTGGCTAATTTCACTTAGCATGATCTTCTCTATTTCCATTCATTTACCAGCAGGTTTCATAATTTCGTTCTTTTTAGTGACTGAGTAGAACTCCATTATACACACACATACACACAAACTCACAGACACACACCACAATTTCTTAATCCATTTATCTATTGATGGGCATCTGGGTTGATTCCATAATTTAGCTATTGTGAATTGTGTTGCTATGAACATGATGTGGCTATGTTACTGTACTATACTGATTTTAAATATTTGGGGAAAATACCCAGGAGTGGGTTAGCAGGATAATACGGTGGTTCCATCCTTAAATTTTTAAGGGAATCTCCATACTGCTTTCCAGGGTGGTTATACTAGTCTTCATGGCAGTCTTCCTCTCAACCTTGCCAGAATTTATTGTTGTTCTATTGTTGACCATTGCCATTCTGATGGGAGTGAGATAAAATTTCAGTGTAGTTTTGGTTTGTTTTTCCATGATTGCTAAAGATGTTGAATATTTTTTCATATATTTATTGGCCTTTTGCGTTTCTTCTATTAAGAAGTTTCTGTGTGTAGTTCTTTTACACATTTGTTGATTGAGTTATTTGTTTTTTGGATGTTAAGTTTATTGAGTTCATTTTATATTCTGATATTAATCCCTTATTAGAGGAGTAGCCGTCCAAGATTTTCTCCCATTCTTTAGTCTTTCTCTTCATGCTCTTAATCATTTCCTTAGCAGTGTGTAGGCTTTTTGGTTTAATTGCATTTCACTTATTAATTTTTGATTTTATTTCTTGTGCTTTTTGGAGTCTTCTCAAGGACTATATAATGGAGTGTTGACCAGATTTTTTTTTCAAGGATTTGCAATGTCTCTGGTCTAATTCTCAAGACTTTGATCCATTTCATTTGGAGTTTTGTGCAGTGTGAGAGTTGGGTGTCTAATTTAATTTTTTTTTTTTTCACATATCTATCCAATTTTCCCATCACCACTTGTTTAAAAGACTGTCTTTTTTCAAAGAAATGTTTTTGGCAACTTTGCCAAATATCACATGACTATAGGTTTGTGAATTTGTCTCTGTGTCTTCTATTCTCTTCCATTTGTCTTAATTTTTATTTTGATGCCAATACCGTGCAGTTTTTCTTACTACCGCTCTGTAGTATAACTTCAGACCAGATATTATGATGCCTCATGTTTCACTTTTCTTAGTGTGCTTTGCCTGTTCTGGGTCCTTTATTGTTCCAAATGATTCAAGAATTCTTTTTTTCTAATTCTGTGAAGAATGTCATTGGTATTTTAATGGGGATTGCGTTAAATCTGTATTGTGCTTTTGGTAGTTCAGTCCCCACTATTCTAACAGAGGTAAGAAAAATCACTTGAAAGCCTGGAAATATATGTTGTTTCTAATAATGGACAAAAATAGCCTCATTTTTCTCTCACCAATCCCTCTTTAACTCTGGAAGTTTTGAAATTTCTCAACTTCAGCATAGAATCTGCCAGCAGCAACCACTTCTACACCTCATTCCATTAGTGCTAAGACTCAATCTTTCACCTACCTGAAACAGGTCAGGAACATTTGCTTATTGCCATAGGAGTAGGAAGAAACATGTGTGAATGAGATTGTAAAAGTCCCTGATACATATCTATTTTTCTTTTGAAATTAGAACTTAGAATAGCTGCATTTGCTTGCTTATTTATAAGATAGTAATTGCATTCTGGATACCCATGTTGTCAAGACAAGATAAGGAATAATGCAGAAAGAAAAACCAAAAATTCTAAAGGCAAAAATATTCTTTCTTAAAAATGTCTTATGACAGTATTATTTGTTGCAACTTATCTAGAGCACATTATTTCCTTTCATTTTGTAAATTTTTTAAAAATTTTAATTAGTTATATATGACAGTAGAATGCACTTTGATACATTATATATAATAAAGTATAATTTATCATCCTTCTGGTTATACATGATGCAGAATCCCACCAGTCATATAGGTCTGGGTCAGTTGTTTTTATTTTTAACCTTCTTTTTCTTCGTACACAGGGTAATAATGTCTGATTCATTCTACTATCCTTCCTATCCTCATACCCTCTCCCCTCCCTTCAATCCTTTCTACCTAATCTGAAGTAACTCTATTCTTCCCTAGCACACTCCCATTGTGAATTATCATCTACATATCAGAGAAAACATTCTGTCTTTGATCTTTTGGAATTGGCTTATTTTGCTTAGCATGATATTCTCCAACTCCATTCATTTACAAGCAAACTCCATAATTTCATTCTTCTTTAAGGTTAAGTATTATTCCATCATATATATATATTGCATTTTTCTTTATCCATTCATCTGTTGAAGGGCACCTAGGTTGGTTAGATCATTCTCTTTATCTCATGTAGGATTTTACAGGTTAATGATTTTTCAAATTTTTAATATTCAAGATTCAGGAAGCACTTCTTGGAAATGCAGCTTTCCAAATAGAAATAAAAGACAAATGCGGTTTACTAACTGGTTTCCAATACTGTTTGAGTCTGCCTTTCTTCAAAGTTGTCTAGAAATACTTGAAGGTGTTTATGTACAAAAATAAAATAAATTTAATTAATCTCAAAGTGAGTATATTGAAAATGTACGTGTGGAGAAAGGTACACTCATACATTGCTGGTGGGGCTGCAAATTAGTGCAGCCACTCTGGAAAGCAGTGTGGAGATTCCTTAGAAAACTCGGAATGGACCCTCCATTGGACCCAGCTATCCCACTCCTTGGCCTATACCCAAAGAACTTAAAATCAGCATACTACAGAGATACAGCCACATCAATGTTCATAGCTGCTCAATTCACAATAGCCAGACTGTGGAACCAACCTAGATGCCCTTCAATTGATGAGTGGATAAAGAATCTGTGGTATATATATACAATGGAATATTACTCAGCCATAAAGAATGATAAAATTATGGCATTTGCAGGCAAATGGATGAAATTGGAGAATATCATGCTAAGTGAGATAAGCCAATCTCAAAAAGCCAAAGGATGAATGATATCGCTAATAAGTGGAGGATGACACATAATGGGGGGGAGGGAAGGGTTAGTGTTAGGGTTAGAGTTAGGGTTAGGGAGGGGGGCAAGTATGGAGGAAGGAAGTACTGTATAGAGGGTAAAGAGGGGTGGGAGGGGTGGGGGGAAGGGAAAAAATAACAGAATGAATCAAACAACATTGCTCTATGTAAATTTATGATTACACAAATGGAATGCCTTTGGGCCATGTACAAACAGAGAAACAACATGTATCCCATTTGTTTACAATAAAAAAAATTAAAAAAAAAAAAAAGAAAATGTACCATATAATGTGACTTTGATTAAGTTATCTATCATTCAATGATTACTTACTTCCTGGATAGTACATATATTTGCCTTCTTCTTAGTCTAAAGGATAATCTATTCATTCTGGGTCAGTTGTTTTTATTTTTAACCTTCTTTTTCTTCGTTTATTTCAATATTTCATATGTCTATGGTTGAATGTTTTTACCCCTACTAAACTCACATTGATGCATGGTCCCCGATTTAAGAGTTTTGGGAGGAAGTGGGACATTTAAGAGGTAATTATGAAATAGATATTTCACACTCATGAAAGTTTTAATGTAGAGCCTGCAAGAGTTAGTTATATTGAGAGGGAATGCTGTAATAGATAAAAGGAATGTTCTATGAGAGACTTTTGTCTTTCTCAGCTTGCTCTCTTGTTTCCCCTCTCAGAATGGTCTCTTTAGCATGAACCCCTACTTTTCATTTTCTGCCCTAATATGAGAGAGCATGAGGCCCTCATCAGAAGAGGAACAGAAGCCATTGTCACGCTATTGAACTGCCAGTACCATGAGCTGAAATAAATCTCTTTTATATCTTACCCAGCCTCAGGTATTTTGTAATAGCAACACAAAATTGACTAAGACAGGTACTTTCAGGCTAGCAAACAATAACTCAGTTTGACAGTTTTAGAAAAAAATTTGCAGCCTTCTCAGTTTCTGTCTTCAGTTGTCTAAAGACTAATACACTTCTGCCTTGACAGAACTCAGCAAGTATGTTTATATAAACCCAATGTTTTAATTAATTGCACTAAAATGTGTAACATTAAGGTTTTTTTGATGTGTGGTTCTCACATATGTACCTATTGGATTCAAATCCTTGCTTTTGCATCAAGGAAGAGTCTCTAGAACATGTTGTTTTTTAGATTGGATGTTTCTAGAAGGCTCTCCTTTAATTCTTTATTCTCTCTAACACATGCATCAAGTGTGTCTTCAATCTTATAAACAATATTGGTTCACCTCAGCTTTGCTCTTCATCAGGATCACGGGTACCATCTTGCTTATGTGATAAATTGTCATTCATCTGTGTATGTTCTTATGCAACAAAAATTGTGATTAATAGAAAAGTAAGTAATATTGCTAGCTGGAGATAAGTTAGCAATTTAGGGTCAGGGAATTGAACAAGAAACTGACATAGAAAACTTGTGAATGAAAATAAAGTCATCATTCATAAGTAGTTCAACTGGTAATTATAATTACATGGCATCTTTAAAAGACTTTCTTCACAAATATTAGACTAGTATAATTGTTGTCAAAGAATATACACATTTAATCTCAATTGAGTGCTTTTAAAATAGTTTTTTTATTCATTGAACATTTACAATGTGCCAGCTTCAGTTCTATGTGATATATGTGTGTACATGTGTGTATTTTACCTAACATGTTTTTGTTATTTCATTCATATTCACAGAATAATAGTGAAGGTTATGATAGCCAATATCAAGTACTGATAGTATCAAATATTAGCTCACATAATTATATTATGCTTATCTCTCTTTGTCGATAAGGATTCACAGCACAAATTCATCATTTCATAGGCAGTCAACCAGTAGTGGAGTCATGCTCCAAATCTGTGTATTTATTTTACAAAACAATATTCAACTAAAAAATTCCTTATATATTAAAGTATTTCTATCCCTAAAACATTTTAACAATGACTAAGAAAAGCAGATAAACTTTCTTGACAACAATTACTAAGAAAGATGGAATAGAAACCCCTGGTTAACTAATCATGAGACAGTTTATAAAACCAGAGCAACAGAATAATAGATCTCATGAACACTTTATAATTGAAGATGGGAGGGGAAGACTTCCACTTTTAAAATGTAATTTAGGGAAGCAGAATTTATGGCATTAAATGAAGAGTAATATTTAAATGTTAAATATTTTAAGATCTCAAATTTATATTTAATTTAAAAGGAGAAATGACTATCAAGATTAATTTCACTAGCACACTGGTAGCTCTCTATTTCATTATTAAACTAGTAATACTGTACCACACTTGACTTTGATTCACTCCACAGATATTTATTCATTCCTATTATATGTCTGCCAATATTCAAAATTCTATTGTTTAACTAGGAAGAAGAAAGGAAATATTCCTGCACCCAGAGACCCACAGATGTTCATTTTATTGGGAAAGCAAGCAAAGAATAGTTAAAAATGAAAGAAAGAAAGAAAGAAAGAAAGAAAGAAAGAAAGAAAGAAAGAAAGAAAGAAAGAAAAGAAAAGAAAAGAAAAAGAAAGGAGGGAAGGGATTTTTTATGGGACTGCTTTAGCATTAGCTCAGTTTTACTGGACACTATGTGACAGACATTTTTCTCTACTATTTATATGTGTCACTCCATCTAATTTTCATAACCACAATGTCAGATAGAAAATATTATCATTTATATGGTATCATTCTTATTTTTCAAGTGAGAAAAGTGAGGCAGATATATATTAAATAGTGTGTGGGATTCAAACCAAGTGGTATTTTCCTTAATAGAGTTCATTAATTTAATTTTAGATTCACAAGAAATGAACAGGTAATATAGAGAATCTCTATATACCTCCTCTGATCTTTATCTCCTCAGTTTACCATACATCTTGTGATATTGCAATACATTCATTAAAACTGAAACAGTATTGATACATTACTAGTAACTATATATCATCAACTAAATAAAGTTCATAGCTTATATTAAGATTCATTTTTCATATCATGAAGTTTTGCAAGTTTTGAGGAATGCATAATGCTGGGTATCTACCATAACATTATTACAAAATAATATAACTACCCTAAACAGCTCCTGTGTTTATCTGATTATCTTTCCTCCCTTTCCTCTGGAAACCACTTATCTTTTTTTAATTTCTATCTCTATAGTTACGACTTTTCTAGACTGTTATAAAGATTGAATTATACTTGCATTCTTGACAGACTTGGACTATTTCACAAAACTATATGCCTCTATCTTGTCTTTTCATGGTTGATAGATTTCTTTTAATCATCGAGTAATAATCATTTGTACGCATGTGCTCTTTTTAAAAATTTTTTATATTATTTGTTCTACTTAGTTGTACATGACAGTAAAATGCATTTATACATTTTGATAGATCATGCAGAGAGTAATCTCTCATTTTTCTGATTATACATATTGTATGCATATTTAATTTGTATATTATTCACCTTTTGAAGGACATTTTGGTTGATTCTAATTTCTGTCAATTATAGATATTTTTTTTACAACTCTTTTAGACAGACACCAAGGAAGTAAATCAGTGTATTATACAGTAAGACTATGTTCAATTATGAAGAAATTTACAAACTGCATTCCCAGCAACTGTAATTTTTGCACTTCCACCAGTAAAGGAGGACTCTTGTTCCATATTCTTGGGCAATTTGTTGTCATTTTCTGTGGGTGGGAGGTGATCAGCAATCCTAATAGGTATGTGGTGGTATAACATCCGTTCAATTTGAAATTCCTCAATAGTATATGATATTAAGCATCTTTTCATGTGCTTATTTGCTGTCCATTGCTGAGGCCAGTCTATAGCTTGAGATCCTCCTGCCTTTGCCTCCCAAACTGCTGGGATAATGGGCTTGTGCCACTCTGCCTGACAGTTTATTTGCCATTCGTACATGTCTTTGTTCATGCAGATACTTTGCTTATTTTTCATAGGATTATTTCTTTTCCAATTTTTTTCCCCCTCATAGCCCAAATCTACTATTTTGCCTCAGAGAGAGTTAAATGGTAGTAGAACAGGATTTCATTTGAGGAACTAGAGTCTGCTTTAAATTTTACATAAGAATTCCGAGGAAGGTCTTTCTGAGAAGGGAACAGTAGAGTCGACCTGTGAACCAGAAGAAAACCCAGATAAGGAAATATTGGAGTTTAGAGGGAGTTTCATTAAATGATCTTGAGGTATAATTGGCTAAATTGTGAATTAAAGATATGTTAGTTTCTTTCTACTTATTTGTATCAATTAAAGGGACAGAACCAGTAATTAATTATCCTTAAATGGGATGTCTAATATGAAAACTGTTCATTATTGTTTCGATTCTATGCTAGCATGTGCAGTTTTGTTACTTGACATGTGTTTGTAGGTATAGCTGGTGGAATATGCAGAAAATATTGTTGTTTTAGTGTTTTCCTATTTTCAAGTGAGTGTCCAAAACAATTTCAATGGAAGACTAAGTGTGGTTTTAAAAGAAAGTTGAATAAAATCTGTTTGTCAATTGATGCTTAATCCACACAGTATCTTACCCTTTGTATTAGCATTTTAGTGGCAAGCCACCCAGGCTGACCTACTTAAGTAGAAAATAAAGGTATTCTACAGTGATGCAAACACATCAGTGTTCATAGCTGCTCAATTCACAATAGCCAGACTGTGGAACCAACTTAGATGCCCCTCAATTGATGAATGGATAAAGAAACTGTGGTATATATACACAATGGAATATTCCTCAGCCATAAAGAATAATAAAATTATGGCATTTTCAGGCAAATGGATGAAATTGGAGAATATCATGCTCAGTGAGATAAGCCAATCTCAAAAATCCAAAGGACGAATGATCTTGCTGATAAGCAGATGATGATACATAATGGGGGGTGGGAGGGAGGCAAGAATGGAGGAAGGAAGGACTATATAGAGGGAAAAGAGGGGTGGGAGGGGAGGTGGGGAAGGAAAAAATAACAGAATGAATCAAACACCATTACCCTATGTAAATGTATGACTACACAAATGGTATGCCTCTACTTCATGTACAAACAGAGAAACCAGTTATACCCCATTTGTTTACAATAAAAAAAAAGAAAATAAAGATATTAAATGATGGATACTGGATAGACATTTTGGAAGAGTTAAAAAGTCAGAAATGGAGCCTTTATAGTGTTCAAAATTCCCTCCAAATTCTTGAACTTCATGGGCTCTGTCAAGACAGTACTGTGTCAATGTAGTAACACTGTGCATAGGGAACAGACATTAGGATGCTCCTTATTGTTACCCTGAAACTGGCATAGTTTCTGAGACTGCTACTAGTTTTTCTTTTGTTCTTCTGCACTATGCCTTTTAACTTGCACCCCTAGCTTCAAAATAGGGAGACAGATATTTTTGACTGACAGAGTTAAGTTCACATGTCCCCATTTGGTGCAAAGGTAACTCAAGAAATGAATCAGTGACTTGGCACTGCAAACATTATTAATGTGATATAAATATAGAAGCAGCGGTGCATTTTTCAAATTTGAAAAAGAGTTCAGTTGCCGAATAACCTAAATGAATAATGATTTTATATAGTATGCTATAATTTAAAATACATTTTCCCTGAAAAATGTTGACCTTATATTCTGTTACGTTGTGTTTTCTTGGAATTTTCATTCTGATAGGTGCAGTTTCTTTCTGTTAAGTGTAATGCAGCATTCTAGTTTTCTCATCAAGAGATTGTTTCTCCAATCTTGAATCAGAGCTTGATCATATCACCTTACTCTGTACAATAGAAACTTAGCAAGCATTGTCAGCAGAGGTTTCAAAGTTACCATGCATTGAGGCTTGCTCTTTTGATAACCTTGAGAACCCTGTATTAAACTGAATGTGGACAAGCTTGAAAAACCCATATCTAGAGTTGGAGTGGCACCCATCCCAGTTATCCCATTTGGCCACGTGATGATGCAAATGCATTAGTTAGTCCAGTCGAACTGACAAAGAACTGATAAAGGTTAACCCTAAGAGCTCAAACACAGGCATAAGGAATAAATTGAGTATTTGTTGCTGTAATCCACCAAAACTTAGGGTGGCTTTTCTTAGTGAATGCTTACTGATATATTAGTAATGCAATAATATATACTAACATACAGATAAATAAAAAATGCCAATATATTAGTAATATATTAGTATATATTAGCATACTAATATAATATTATATACTAGCACACGAATATACATACTAATAGTATATAGTAACATACTAACTAAATAAACATCTATTTACTTCTATGTATCACAGAATAGTTCCCTCCTTTTAAATTGATACTTACATGATATATTGCAAGTAAGTAGCTAAAAATTAACAATTTTTAAATATATGCAATATATTGGACATGGTTTACAATTTAACTTTATAGAGGATAATATGTTGATTTCCAATTGATTTCTAAATTGAAAGATATAATTGATACCACCTCAGATTTTTTTTTAAATAACGCAACTTGGCATACTTAATGTAATTCCACATTGATGATGGTGAGAAGAATTATTTCTGCTTTGCTCTCCACATGTCAATTTGTTTCTAAATTCAAATCTCATTATTTTAAAGAGAAAATAAGTGAAAATTTTAGATGAGAAAATTGATTATTTGTAACTAGAGAAATGGAAAATGACATGGATCCTAAATGTTTGACAGATCAGTCATTCCAAACTTTCATAGCATTTACTAACTTGAGAGGTTTCTGTTGATATACTCTGTGGGCAATGTATCATGTACTTTCACAAGGGAATAGTGGTCAATTCATTTGCTGTCACTAAAAATACTTTAAATGTTAATGAACATACTTTTTACAGTGTTAAATTAATATTCCATTAAATAGGTTTCTAAAATAAATGCATATGTGAACTATACATGTTCCATTCTACTGTTTTGGGAGTTTACACCATTTCCCCCAAATTACATATATTGAATGAAGACTACTTTTTTATAGCACCAACATTCCAATTATTTTTTTCCATATATATATATATATACATATATATTTCCATATATATATACATATATATTCACATATATATTCACATACACATACATATGCATATATATGTGATTTTCTTAAGAGGAAAATATACAGAAATACATTTATAATTTTGTTGCATCACAATTATAAAAATTTATTTTAGATAAGAATGCATAATTTTTTGCTTTGTTTTTGTGATTGATCTTATATCCTCATTATTTATTGCATTTATCATCTTTATCTTCTGTATTAATTTTAAATGAATTATGAAAATTTATTTAGCATGTTCAAGTCATAAGCATATCAAATGCATAAAAAGAAGTAAATTTTATTGATGGTCAATTTGAACCAAAATTTAAGAATATAAAATGTGTAGGTTGATGCATACCTATACATGTTAAAAACAAACAACTAATGTCAATAGGATCAAGAAGTAGGGAGTTTAGGGCTATAGCTCAATGGCATGCTTGCATGCTTGAGGCTGTGCATTTAATCCCCCAGCACCACAAAACTAAAGTAAAAATTAAATATATAAAAAAGAAAGACAAGTAGATAGTTAATTATTACCAAAGACAAATAATATAAAAAAGTTTTGAAAAATTTTATCATGTTATTATTTCTGCTTCTGTAAGAGCAAAAATATAGAAAGTAAGTGAAATCTGAACTAAGAGAGAAAAACTAAGAAATATTTGCTCCAAAATTGCAATAAAGATACTTGGGACTTCAGAAAAAAATATTAATGACCAAAATCATAAATGGCAAAATGATAATCAGCACATTGTAATTATAAAGTACATAAAAATTAATAATTACTATATTAACAAACAGGATGTTATAGCTAAAATATTAATTAATTGATTGGTTTATATTTCACTTAAAATAATTGCCATGTTACCACATTTGATCTTCAAATACAATATTAGAAAGATTGTTTAATAAAAAGCCATTCTTTCTTACTTTCTGATAATTTCTACTTCCTTTCTATTTAATGACTATTATATATTTTGTTATGTAATAGTACAAATACTGCATTAACCTGAAAGTGCCCCTGCAAATAAAGGACCTACTATGAAAATGTGTATATACACTTCACTTTGAACAAATGATTTTTAATGGTTTCTTAAAAGCCACTAGTAGATACATTAGAACATTAAGTTGCTTCAAACTTTAGTGCAAAAATTGTTCTGTTTGCTTTCTATGATATCAAAAATCTTTGATGTTTTTAGTCTTTCTGGGAACTTTAAGATGCCTCACAAGAATTGAAATGCATATTATCCTCATTTTACCTACTAAAAGGAAAATTGTATTTAGCACAAGTGAAAATAACTGCAAACTAGCATTTACCAAACATTTTATCTCCAAGAAAAAGACTAACTTAAAAGATATTCAAAGTTTTGAGGCTGAAGCTGAGATGTAGTCAATTCTATACTGTTTTCTGGGAGTTGTCAAAAACTTTAAAATTATTGATGCAGAATAGCATTATTAATTTATAATTAACTGAAATAGTAAATTAACCAACATGTCATATGCCTCAAATACCTGTACACATGCATTATACTAAATAAACAAATATAACAGATTGTGCTTCCCTTAGAAATTTTCACATAAAAGTTAATATATTTTAATAACAAGAATTATTTAATATTACTATCAAAAGAATGATTTGGATTTGATGCATCATTTCCTACCCATTCAGATTACTATCCAGCATTCCAGAAGAGTGTTGTGAACTTTCCAGGTTAGGTACAAAATGAGACTGGAAAATATTGAAAACCACTTGTAACCATCCGCCTAAGACCCCAAAATAATAATTTACCAGTTGGACTCCCAAAGTAATTTCTAAGATTCATATCAAGTGCCCAGGTGTTATAAAGTAATTTATCTAACACTTTACATATTTCAAATAATCTAGATGAATTCCATCCACTAAAATTCCACTTGAGCTTATTTAATTTCCTATAATTTGGTTACATTAGCAAGAGGATTTTGTTGGTTTGGGAGGTTATGTTTGAATAAGAATCAAGTTAATCATTTAGGTACTTAAGAAAACTGAAGGATTTCTCCTGACCGTCATTTCAAGAACAGTTTTATATTTTTCAATTCTTCTATTCCACAAGAAATAAATGCAAAGATATTTCATTCCACTTAGATTTCTTTGCTTCATCACCAAAATGCATTTCTTGGGGGTGATTTTCATTTACAAAAGGCCTATATGCTGCATAGATTTAAGTACCTATACTTCTCAGCTAAAGGTCAAAGGATGTTAATCATAGATCCATAATTGTTCTCAGTCCTCATTAAGAGACACGGTATTAAACTGATGGAAAGCCCTGCTTAATCAAGCTTTGCTAAAATTACTCAGGTAAGTTATCAAGATGAAAGAGCAGGGAAGCTAGAATGTGCCTGAGGGACAATGTGCCCTGATGATATCAATCTTTCTGACACCGGGAACCGTGGTAGCACTGACAGATATTTTGGAGGCAGAAGTTCAGATTTACTGCTATATTTTATTTTTAAACATTACAAGTTTATTTATACTAAAAGTAAATAAAAGTTTAACCTGATGCAAGATGATTTTAGCAAGGACATCCCATTTCTTCAAAGATAGTTATAATCTTGTACTTCAATACTCGAAATGTCTAATATAATTTATATTTATGTACACCATATTGTGAGGCATTAAACCCCTCAAAAAACATATGTGTGAGATATAGCTTGAGTACTTTTTTATGGAACAGGCTTTGTATTATTAATATGTCCCAGACACATCATTTTCTAAAATCATACTGAGTTAGCATGGTTATTTTCTAATAATAATAATAACAATTCTGAATATTATGAAACAAAAAGACATTATGAAAGTCAGTTACTTTACTTATATATATATATGTATTTATACATATATTGAAAATATTTTTGAAATGGAAAATGTTTCTATACATGTTTGAGTTTTTGTGTACATGGTGAACTTACTGTAGAGTTTAATATTTACTCAATTCAAGTTAAAATTATTTTCATGTGGTACTACAAAAAATGCTATGCTAAATACTGAAAGACTATAACAATATAAGAAAGCGCAGTTCTCTTAAGTTGTTTACTGTTAGGGCCTTGGTCAGGAATGTCCCCCAAGGTGTTATGTGTATAGACATGGAACTTAAAGACAAATATTGGATCATGAGGCGTCTGAACTCATTAGTGTATAATCCATTTACAGCTGCATGGACTATTGGAAGGTGAAACTTAGTTGGAGGAGATAGGTCACTGGGATAAATACTTCGAAGGATTTGCCTTGTCACTGGACCTTTCCATTCTCTCTGCCTGCTTCCTGGCTGCCATGAGCTGAGCAGCTTTCTTCCACCATTCCCTTCTGCCATGATGCTCTGCTCCACTTCAGGCCCAGAACAATGAAGTCAGAGCACCATGGACTGGAATCTCTGAAACTGTGAGCCAAAATAAAATTTTCCTGCTCTAAGTTGTTTGTGTCAGATACTTTGGTCACAGCAGTGAAAACTAATACAGTTACTCTTTGAGGATACATACACATGTAGCAAAAAAGCAGTCAGAATAGATTGCATTGTTTTATTGATATGAAATATTACAAAACTGCAGATAAATGAGTAGTTAATTTAATTGTCTGGGGAACCAATATTTGAGTCAACTATTTCAGATTGTGTTGAAATACTTATTAATGATATGGGGAAGCAGAATTTTTTTCTGTATTGAAGTACAGTTGGTAGAAAGATATTTGATATCTGTCATATATAATTAAATATAGGAGAAGGTATTTGCAAACCACCAGGGCATGGGAAAGTCTCTCTACATAATAAATGGGTGGAAAAAATATAGACCAAGAGATTGCAGATTGGAGCTGACATTTCCATGAAGAGATAACAGGCATTTAATAATTTAATTGTAAGTTATTTTAACCATGAATACTATTAGGGGATATTGAAATATTCTCTACAGATGATTAGTATGTTTCTATTTTAATTTCTAATCACTTAAGATGCAGCTACGGAGTATGTAAAGGAGAAAGGTGAATGCTAAGACTGGAAGATAAGTTTGGATGTTGTTACCTAAGCAGTTGAGATACAGATTGATCTAAGGTAGGGACAATGGCAATCAACAAGCCTGGAACAGTGATAATAAGGAAATAAGAAAGATAGAATTTGATTAAGTATGTTATTAAAAGTATAAAGACAGTATCATTCCAAGTGGCAATATTCTATTTGCTATGATTTTATTTCTTGTATGGAGAACTCTTTGTTTCTCCTTACTTCTATCACATATTTAATCTTATAATTATACAACTAGATAGATCATCATTCCATCAAAAAACAAATTGAGAATGGAAGACAAACAAAAGGAAGACAGTAAGTCCGGAATCCCAGTATTTTGATCATGGGACTATATTTTTATGCCCTTTTCTTATCTATCAAAACCATATCCCTATACTAACTTAGGTGAGAATTCTGTAAGTAGAGATGAATGTAAGATTGTTAATTACTATAATCCCAAAGACTATATTCCCAGTCTATGGGAATATTCACATGTCAGAAATTACTTTATATATTTGCCTTTCAATTATAATGAGATGTTAATCCATCATCAATATATTTATCAGTACAACATCACCAATTAACAGTGTAAAAACCCTTCACCATCTAAAATTAATACTTTTTATAATCACATGTAAATAGCCTGCTAAATTCATAGGGAAATATTCTTTGTCATAAAGTTGAATGTGCAAAGATAAGTTTTGATACGGTGTCTTTGTATCAAAATAACACATTTCATGCTATGTGATAAAATTTTCAACACTGTCAAATTCAGAAAAATAATATCTTAGGAGGTTTACAAGAAATCAAAACATGCTTCATTATCACATTGAATATTTCATGAGATGAAAGAAAGTATGCATTTTCCAAGGAAAAATCTGTTTCGTTACTGAGAAAAACTTGTTTAGGTTTGAAAAGGTCAACATTTCTGAGATAAATGTATTTTCATTTAAAAAAATAAGAATTTTCAAATTTTCTCAAAGTGTAGTTATTCCATTCTGAATCAATATTTTGATTGAAAAATATTGCACCCTTTTAATTCAGGTAAGAGAAGCCATTGTTACTGTACAAGACTAATTTTAGAAAATAATGTTATACTGAAACCATTAGAGCATGATCATCTCAATTTGAATCTATAATCTCCCCAACACTGTGCCTAACTTTTCTAGGTCTTTGTAAGTGTTTGCTATAAAATACCATACGAAGTACTACAGACAAAGTGGTTTTAATCAGAAAAATTCATTTTCTCACAGTTTTGGAAGCTTGAGATCCAAGGACAAAGTATAGACATGATTCAGTTCCTTTCAAAGACTCTCTTTGTGATGTGTAGAAGGCCATCTTCTCTTACATCCTCACATGGCCTTTCTTCCTTGGGTTCTCATTCTTGGTCTCTTTCTCTCTCTCTCTCTCGCTTTCTCTCCTCTTTCCATTTGACTTTCTTTTCTCTCTCTATTCTCATCTCCTTTTCTGGTGAAGTCCTATCAGATTGGACTAATGATCTCCTGTTGACTGAACTCTCTCTAAATGCTCCGTCTCTAATTATCATTACATTTTGATGCATTCAGGGTTAAGGTTCCAGCCTACAGAGTTTATGGGGACAAAATGTAATCCAGAACAACCCCAGTTTCTTCAGAATAAAAACCACAGCCCTCATTTTAAAAAGATTACGTGAATATTGACACTGAACAGAAATACATTTAACTTCCAATTCAAGTTGATAATGAGTAAAATTAAACGAGACGTTAACATAACTAAGAGAAAAAAATTCCGAGATATTATGAGTAATGACAATTTTCTATTTTCATTAGTAATTCTTACAAAACCAATAATTAATGAATTCCAAATATAGCCAAAGTTCTTCAGAGCAATGTGATATTATATTGAAACACATTATCAACATCAAATAAGATTCAACATTATCAAACATTCTAGTTCTTACCAGAACATATCTCCATTTGATTTTTCAGTTGATTGAGATTTGGTCATTTCCTTACTTCATGGGAATCCTCTAAGTGGAAATATCATTTTGTTAGTGATATATATACCACTTGAAGAAAATTAAGTGCTATTTTAATGTCAGGAATAAATAAAATTTTAGTAACAGACAAGTATCTTAAATACATGACAAGTTAAAAAGTAAGAACAGAAAGATACTTTTTAGTGTGTTGAAAATTCATATCAACTATATTTCCAATAGCATGTTAAATGTTGATTTAATGAAAATCAGTAGTACTAATACTATTTAATATTACCCGGGACAGACTGATCAATGCATTAACAACAAGAAAGAAGGCATAACTATTTAAAACTTCTATAAGTAATACATGATTTTTAAAAACAAAGTATTGATGAAATAAGGAGCTCTTATAATATAATGGAATGAGGCAAACATCATTACCCTACATACATGTATGATTACACAAACGTTGTGACTCTACATTGTGTATAACCAGAGAAATGAAAAGTTGTACCCCATCTGTGTACAATGAATCAAAAAATAAATAAAATAAAAAGGAGGTATTATACTATAAGAAATGGATACATGAAATATTTGTGCAGGCAAAAACTCATAAATTATCTTATAAATTATGTATACAATATTTTCACATTATCTGCATTGCTTTTTTGAATTTGCTTATATAATATATAATGTATGCATACATGAACATGTTAAAAATTTTAGATTTTTGAGAGATAAATACATCTTGCACAAATAATGATTCTAAGTCACAAAAATATTGGCTTATTTAAAACTAATCATCTATGTGTAATACATTGATAATCAAATGTGAATTATTTTAAAGTTTTTCAGTGAAAAATCAAAGTGTAGGAGAAACTATGAAAATTCAGGAAAGGGAACCAACATAGAGAGAACTCTCCTCAGCAGAAATTAAGGTTTAATTAAGTTGATAATGAGTAAAATTAAATGAGACTTTAACAATTTCCAAGCAATTATGTACTTTTCAATTACTAACTAATTATGGTCTTCTTTCCAGAAAAGAGAGAAGATTTATATCCCTAACAATATGCATATATGATGAAGAAAATCATATATATGTATGAAACATATTGATATAAGTATACAGTATGATGAGATAAATAATTTGAGAATAAAATTTACAATTCTTGACAAGTGTCTATGTACAAATAAATTCATATCTCTGCCTGATACACAAAATAAATTCCATTATAAAATACTAAAGACACAATAATAAATAACTACTCAGATTGGTTCTGGAGTCAAAAAGGCTTTAATAGAATAAAAATGCCAAGTAATAAATAGTATAAGAAAGCAGTGATAGTTTTTATCTGTGCAATTCCATTCCTTAGCAAACACTGTTGACTTTACCTCTAAAGCATGTTACTTATTCTAAGAATTCCAATTTTTCTATCATCACCCAAAAGTAGTCTGCAGTTGGCATATTACAACAGCTTCCTACATTTTTAGTTCTATAAAAAGTTACTCCCTTAGTGTCCAAACAACAAAGTTTGACTAATATATAATATAGTTATTTCTCAATAATTTTTGAATATTTATTATGGGCCATGTACTATTCTAATTCTTTGGCTACAATGAATTATTGATCTTCATATTAATCTTAAATTATGGTCCTCATTTTTTAAAAAAGAAATGTGAAATAATTTAAAGTTTTATTTAATAAGAATAAACTTACCAAAAATCTTATAGCTGCAGATTGGCAAAATAAGATTAAGACACAAGCAGTTACATCCAAAAACACTCTGTCTAACCTCTAAACTACACAACCTCTGTCAAGCAACCTTGGAATTTACCTAGAATCAGTTTCTTCACATTAAGCCCTACCTCAAGTGAAAGTCTGGCTACTTCCTAGCTCCTTTTATTGGAAGTTCACCACTATTCACCATGATTCAGTTGAATTTCTTGATCTAGAATTTGCCCCAAAGTCCAGGAGTTAAATACTTGGTCAACACAATGGAGATATTGGTGGGGGTTTTGGAAGTTCTGGGAGGGGTCATTGCCGGAGGAA
Organism: Sciurus vulgaris; assembly: GCF_902686455.1. NCBI lineage: Eukaryota > Metazoa > Chordata > Mammalia > Rodentia > Sciuridae > Sciurus > Sciurus vulgaris. Next base: position 119,593,233 of record NC_136469.1, on the reverse strand, counting down.
CTTAAGTCATTAAAAGTTTGTCTGTGTAGAGTACTGTGGAACCCTAGTCCCTTCCCTTTTTTCTTTTGCATTTTGTCATGAGATGAGTAGTATGCTCTGCCCAGAGCCTCTGACATGATATGCTACTTCATCATAGGTCCAAAGAATTGGGACCATAGATCATGGATTAGAATCTCTGAAACCGTGAAACAAAATAAATATTTCCTCCCTAGATGTTAATTATCTCAGATACTCTGTTAATGTAACTGTAATTTAACACACTGTGAAATTTTAGGATTCATATAAAACATAAAGGCTTCGATTTTAAAAATGTGTAGAAAACAATGGAGATTCATGTATTTGGAAATGCAAATGTTGAATAAGCGCATAGACTAACAAATTGCAAATTCTTTCACTGTAAGATCATGTTATCCTGAATGAGATGGACAAAAATCTCATAAATAAATAAATCTATATCAACTTAAAAATGAACATGTCCATAATAGATCAAACAATAAGGATTGTTTAGAAACAAGTGATTCAAGGATGCAGAATGCCATAGATATTTAACAAAACATTTGATAATATTTATAAGCATTTATTTAAAGGAACATAAAATTTGTGATTAGATCCATAGAACACTTATGAAAAAAATTTTCTCATTTCCTAAAACTCTACACAAAGAAACAGGAATAGAGAGGTGAAGATGCTGGCCAATTCCACGAGCTACTGAAATGTAGAACCTAGAATATGTGATTTGAAAACCAGTCTTAAAAAAAATGTTATTACCTCAATAAATATTGTGTGACATAATTAAGTAATGAGTAAATAAGTGACTGAATATTTTCTATTTCAACAAATTTATTAAACTATATTCAAAATCACTAATCTTTAGTTAAGATTCTTTTTATTCATAAGTACTGTAAAACAAATCATGTCCATATGACCTAATACCAACTTCCTTCTTGAAATATGGAAAATTATACTTTGTCCAAATGAACACTTAACAAGTGAGATACTACTTTGCATTTATTGTATTTTTTAAACTTTTATGATGAAAATTTTATGTTCTATCTGAAAAATTATCACGGAAAATATCAAGTTAAGCTGTATTTTCTTAGAAGTTTGTATTTATATACTTGAGTACAGTCACCTCAGTTGGCCAATTTATTCATCATTTTATGAATTTATTCATGAGTTTATCCTGTCAGTAATTTTATTAGGGAAAATATTGTGCCATTGAGGCTCATGGTGAGGAAAATAGCCTACTTTTACTTTTAATTCCTTTACCCTCCAAATCAGAGAATTCTGCATTATAACAATGTACAAGCAGAGAGAAAAAATGATAACTGATACACACACACTTTCTAGAAAGATGAGAAACAGTGATTTTCGTTTCTCAAACACCTCTTTCTCAAAATATGACTTTTTCCCCACTAAGTCCTGAAACATTCATTCTTGGAAACAATTCTAATAAAACCTGGATTGCGTGTCTTGGTGTTGGCTTTCTAAATGAATAAATTATGCATTTCACTGAAAGAGTAAATGCATTTCCAAAATAATGGGGTAGAATACCACATTTACATGAAAACTTCATGAATACATACAAGTTATCTATATTATGTTCTTATTTTTATTTCAGGTATAGATGAGATAAACTGAACATCCCAGAAACATTAATTCCATCATCAAAATTCCAAAGGCAAATATATGCATGTGAATGTATGCAGTATGTATATTTATATGTATGTTGGAATATGAAGTTTTATTTTATCATATAATAATTGTACCATATTTTCAATTAAAATATTTAATTAAACTCTTTAAAGAGAAAAACAGTTAATACACATACGCACATACACACACACACACATATGCATAGACATTATTTTTTTCTGACATGTGGCCAACCTGATAAGAAGCTATGAACAATACAGAATTATAATGTGAGTTTTTATGTACTTTAGAGGCATGATGCTGAATTCATTAAAGAGATCAAAGATATCTATTTTGTTATTTTTTTTTGTTAAAAAATAATGCTCTTTCAATGTTATTTTCTTACCAAATATTTAGCATGCTAAAAGGAAACGTAACAGCAATTACTGACCTTTGAATCTTATTTTAAAATGTTTTTTAAAAAAGAATTCAGATTTTCAATAAATGCTTTTATTTTCTATTTTTTCTTGTAAGAAATACTTATGAATATCAACCTATAAATGCAGGTGACAAATTAGTAAGACTTTTTTTTTTTCTTTTGTAAGTTCAAGGATTCCATCTATTATCCCAGGAATCTTTGTCTACCTATAACCCAATATTTAAGGATGATTCATGAATATTTACTGGAATGGCATGAGGGTCAAGTTGCAGCAAGGTAATGGGCCAGTACTCCCAAGTCCTCCCTCCTGTTTGTAGGAGTGGATCCTTGTCTTAATGAGGCAATTTACATAATAAGGGTGCCTCCTTCTTCCCACTCACTGTTCCCTGGAAAGGCAATGGCAGAATGTTGTCTTACCACAAACATTTCTGTATGAAAAGGCTTTTCTCCTCATCTTTATAAATAGTAACAAATATATCCAAAGGCGTGCATGCTAAACACATCTTTTCTTTTTTATGATATTCAGAATCACTTAAGTAATGTCTGGTATCACAGATCACTCATTTGGAGAATTTTGTGCTGGATTTCTTTTTTTTCTTTTTCTATCGTTTTTTGACTGGAGGTTTCTTTCAGTTTGCCTTTGCAACATGATTGCTGCCCTTAATTGAGTGCATGCCACCAGGGGAAAGTAGTTGATTCTGCCGAGGTTCTTTTGTAAATACTCACTTTAACTGTACCCAAAAATTCTACTCAAGCCTTTGAGCTGTTCCTTTTATAGGAAGTCACACATCAAGGATGTTTCAAGAAGCCTCAAATTCTAGTGTATGATAACTCACCAACTATTTGCTTAGTGTATCAATGAATAAGTAAACAAGCAATCAATCCTTCAAAAAGAACTACAGGAAATTCATTTTCACTCTGGAAATAGAGCAGCTAAAGAAACAAATTTTCTGGTTTAGTGGAGAATATTACTTGGAATGGCATAAATGGAATAAGTTGATTCCTTGTTCATATTACATAATTTAATTTTAAAAATATGATTTGCCTTAAGTAGATAAAGCTTATATTATAACTGAAATACTGAATTTTTTAAAATGAGTCATACTGTCTTTTATACCTTGAAATTTTGTGAATTCGTAAAGAAATTCAAAATTTTTAGGCAATTCCATTTATGGTCTTAGGGGAAATTTTAATTTTAATTCCTTATGGAGTGAAGTTCTGCAGAATATTGCAGTGTAAGTACATGTAAATACTAAAAATTATCATCACTGAAAAAAACTACTTTTGGAAGGGCATAGATTAAAGGCATATGTGTTCAGTTACAAGAGAGTAAAAGAGAAATAATTTTTTGGCGGGGGAGTTTTTAAAATAAAACAGAAATAAGGTGTTATAGTTTAGATAATAGGCATCCCCTGAAAGCTCATGTGTGAGACAATACAAGAAGATGTAGAGTGAAATGAGAGTCTTAACCCAATCAGTGAATTAACTCCCTGATAAGGATTAATGGAGTGGTAACTGAAGGCAGATAGTGTGTCTCTGTATTAGGTGGGTTCTCAGGGTGTGGATTTGGAGTATGTATTTTGTATATGGCAAGTGATCTCTCTCTTTGTTTTCTGATCATCATGTGAGCTGCTTCTCTTCACTCTTCCACCATGATGTTCTGCCTCACCTTAAACCCTGAGGAACAGAGCCAGCTGTCCATGGACTGAGACCTCTGAGACTATGAGCCCCAAATAAACTTTTACTGCTTAAAATTGTTCTTGTCAGGGTTTTTCATCAGAACAGTGAAAAAACTGATGAAAAGGCATAGCTAAAATAACAGTAACACTAGTATAACGAGGTAGTTTATGAAAGTACAAATATTTGTTTGAAATTTTGTTCTAATTAATTCTATAATATATTGAATATCTAGATTTTTTTCACAGTTATAGACCTTAAGAGAATACTTCATTCAATAAAATTAAATCTTGTAAATTAGTATTCACTAACCATTGCTTTCCCAAATTTATTTTGCCCACAACTTATGTTTAAACAACTATTTCTTTCATGTGTAATTGCTTTATATACTTTCAATACCTGGGAAAATCATTATATTATGGAATGAAAAAGTAGATGAGCATAGAGGAAGATCAAGTATATACATTGCTAGTGGGACTGCAAATTGTTACAACCATTATGGAAAGCAATATGGAGATTCCTCAGAAAACTTGGAATGAAACCATATAACCCAGCTATCCCACTCCTTGATTTATACCCAAAAAACTTAAAATCTGCCTACTACAGTGACTCAGTCACTGTTTATAGCAGCTCAATTCACAATAGCTAAACTGTGAAACCAACTTAGATATCCTTCAATAGATGAATAGATAAAGGAAATATGGTATATATATACACAATGGAATATTATTCAACATTAAAGAAGAATGAAATTATGGCAATTGTCAATAAGTGGATGGATCTGGAGAATATGATAAGCAGAATAAGCCAATCCCAAAAAAACAAAGGCCAAAGGTTTTCTCTGATATGCGGTGCTAATTCTCAATGGAGGGGTAGGGAAGAATAGAGTTACTTTGGATTAAGTAGAGGAGAGTGGAGGGAGAGGAGGGGACATAGGAGTAGGAAGGATAGTAAAATGAATCTGACACTATTATCCTATGTGCTTACATGATTACATGACCAGTGTGATTCTACTTCATGTATAATCATAAGAATGAGAAATTATACTCCATTTATGCATGATGTGTCAAAGTATGTTCTACTATCATGTATAATTCATTAGAATAAATTTTTTAAAAAACTTGAAAAAACAAGTATAATTAAGAAGAATTGGAAATTTCTGTAGGAAAATGTTTGCATGAGCCAATATTTTGTTGCAAATAATGGTTCACTTAATAAATGGTAGCTCTGCTACATAAATAGAAGACACTAAATACTCAAATAAAAAGTAATAAATCTGACCTCTAGAACCCAATAAAACTATTTTATTTTTACTGAAAAAAAATTAGCCTCAGCCTAGAAAAATAAAATCTAATTATTTTAAGTGCTAGAAATATAAGTACTCTTTTAGTTTAATGAGTCAGGCCCTTTTCTGTTAATGTATCACCTTAGAAAAGATTATTTACCTGACTTATATGCAGATATTACAATTTTGTGTATAAATGAGTAGCACATTAATTGAGGGGTTCTATCATAAATTTTTAAATTTCACATTGAAAAGAATATGTTTTTGTAAAGTCATGAGTTATTCTCAAGAATTCAAATACATTATATTTAAGAAAATGTCTGTTTCACATCCCATGATACTTTCTTTAAATGGTAATTGGAAAGAAATTCATTTAGCTTGATTGTAGAGACCACCCTTAAGCCTGCAGCTCTGGAAGGAATTGAATTTCTATCGCTTCCTCCCACCTAGAGATACCAGCAAATACTATCACAGGAAACGCCTTTGAAATAAGGCCTCTGAGTAACCTGTGCAGTGGGACTGCTGGGAGCTCCCCACCCCTGCCCTTAAGAATGACAGAGCTCAGAGCAGGAAGAGAGCAAGGCACAGCCATGGAATGAGGTGCCTTGGGAATGGGGCACGCCTCTGCTGCAGGCCTCAGTACACTCCTGCAGCTGCCTCTAGTCCCTCTGCCTGACACACCAAAAATGACATTGTGGAGTTCACATCCTATTGACAGCCCCAGACCAGAGAATCTTTTCTGCAGACAGGCACAGAGGCTTCAGTCCTGGCCAGGAAACAATCTGGCCTCAAAGCTAAATCAGGTGCACTTTCCTCTGACTCTCCAAAGAGATATTGGGTACTCAGACATGCCAAGGAATTGCAGAAGCCACCTAGGTTCAGGCCAGAGGTGGGCAGAACAGTCTGTGTGGATAGGTGCCAGGTTTCAATTCCAGCAGTTTTTGAAGCCAAAAGCTGAGTGAGATGAGTGAAAAATACCTACATACACATCTGCGTAACCTAACACAGATGCCTAGTGTGGTTGCTACCCCTGCACACAGAGAAACCTGGAGAAGAAGCTGAGGAGTTGTAGGCATTTACCCAATCTCCCCAAACCTGACAGGATGCAAATCTGGAAGGCCCAGGAAGAAATCTCTATTATTAGATATTGAATATTTCATTACAATTTTATGTAATTTTTAATGTTCCATGTTAATGGGATTTATATTACTTTCTTATATTTCATTCTTATACTCTCCTCCTCTTCTCCCTTTCCTTTTCAACATTATTGGCATCTGTTTCTCTCCCATACTTTATAACTTGTGGTTTTAGCTGCTGCTGCTTTCCTTTTTTTTTTTTTCATGCCCTATATAATCTAATAGTAATTGTATTTTCTTTAGTGCCTAAATTTTTAGCAAACTGTAAAATGTTGTTCCCCTTTTTTGCTTACAGATGAGTGGAATTGAAAAAAACATTTTCAATAAGTCATTATGGTTTATTAGTATATGGTTTGCTCTGTAATTACTGGTAATTATTATCTGTAGCTACTGGTAATTATTATCTCCTCTTGAGTGTTAAGGATTAATCATAGAATGTGATCATGTTGAGTGAGTGCTTTGATCCTGAGATACAGCCATCTAGGGCACATAATAAAGAGAAAGTGAATCACTAAAAAGACTGTATAATAATGGAAGAGATCTCCAACCCAAGTAGATATGCAAATATGAAAATGGAATGCAGGGAATGTGAGAAAACGAGGTGATAAGATGTCTCCAAAGAATTATAACACTCAACTAAGTGGTTCCATAGAAATCAAAGTGGAGAAAATGCCTGACAAATTATTCAAAAGGTTGATTGTTAGAATGATCAATGAATTGGCCTCGAGTTATAGCTCAGTGGTAGAGGGCTTACCTAGCACGTGTGAGGCACTGGGTTTGATCCTCAGCACCTCATAAAAATAAATAAAGGCATTGTGTCCATATACAACTAAAAACATTTTTTATATGATCAATGAATTAAAAGAAGAGATAAGGAATTGTTGAATAGAGGGAGGAAATGCAAATAAGAAAGAGCATTTCAGAAAAGATATGGAGGTTTTGAAAAAGAACCTGCATTTCTACCTTTAGAAAGGTTACAAGACAGAAAGAAACAGATAAAGAAATCTGAAGAACCCTAATTGAGCCCTAAATTTTTTATGAACAAACATTTTTATTAAAAAGAATCTTAATTTTCTTCTCTGGTTCTAGTGACGTGCACTTGTAAAATTTAAAAATTCTTAAAAAAAATAAGGGGGTAAACGAAGAATGAAGAACTTTAGATTACATAGAGGGAAATGAGAGGGAGGAGGGGGCAGGGGTATGAGAAATGGAATGAAACAGACATCATTACCCTGTGTAAATGTATGATTACACGAATGGTATGAATCTACATTGTGCACAACTACAGAAACAAAAAGATGTACCCCTTTTGTGTACAATGAATCAAAATGCCGTCTGCAACGATTAAAAAAATTTAAAAAAAGCTAAGTTAAACTAAAGGTGCCCAGTACATGCTGTTTAAAAAAAAAAAAAAGTCCTTATTCTTCTTGGTTAACAGAACCTAAAGCTTCATTCCAAATTTCTTTATGTCAAGTGTACTGCTATTTTGATTATATTTTGAAATCCCATATATATTTGGTTGCATTGTGAATCCAAAGTTAGAGATTCAAAGTTCTAAGTTACTATTGTTTCATCCTAAGTTTCTTAGATCATGCTAGCAAGCAAGCAGTATCTTTCATATGAGTAGAAAAAATAAAAATAAATTGACATTATTCTGATACATATTCCCAATTCATCAGAGAAACTTTCTTGAAATAATCAAATATGTATCAGACAAATATTCCATAAAGAATTAAAAAGATTATTTTGAAGGCCAATCAAGCTTTACTATTAGTTCATAAGATCTCTTTCAATGAAAATCAAGGTGGCTTCCAGTTTTACAAAGCTAGAGAAAAAGTTTTTGCTATGTATCTACCCAATCTAATTTTTCTTTGCAATATTTGAAAACTTCATCTTAGAAATTTTATGATATAGAAAACATTTTTAGAGGATTGTATACATGAAGTCATATTATTTACCATTATATTTTCAGTGTTTTTCCAGTCTTCTCTCTTTTAATCAATTGTACTAGCCTGTGAAATGTTCTGCCTGTCTCCAGTTGCTCTTGCCTTTACACATGCTATTCCCCCTACCTGAGATGCTTTTTCATCCATTTTTGTTAGATATTGAAATCATTTACATTCATTAAAAAACAGCTCAAAGGTACTTCCCTCTGTGAAGTATTGGTTATTCTCCTAGACCACTAAGGTATTCACTTATGATGCAAATTTAAAAGTACTGGGATAGGACTTCTATACTTGACATTATTGTAGCTTTATATGTGTCTCTCTGCCTCAGGAGGTGAATTATTTAAACGTGAGGACACAATCTTATTCATCTCAGTATCCTCATTCCCCAGCAAAGTGCCTAGGATACTTTGTCAATGTTTATTGAACAAACTGAGTACCTGATAAAATTCCAGGCACGTGCCTTTCTATTTAATATCCTGCACTTTTTCTGGGATATATTGGGAGTGAAATGAGCAGATACCTGTCATTCACCATCTGCAGTTCCTCCAAATCAGGTAGTAGACAGAATTAATATGGAAAAATTTCTGTAATAAATAAATGTATTTATTTAAGAATTTCATTTTAAGCACCTAGATTTTACCTCTATTTGATGATTACCCCTTGATAGTACACTGGAAGTATAGGGGCATTTTACTCTGAATAAGAAAATCCATTTTTTATTTAAGGGTTTAAATGCCTTTATTTATACATTTATTATCTACTATATTTTTAAACCTAATATCACTAATACAGTAGATATTTATATGTAATTGGAAAGTATTTTCCTTGCTTGCTAGTTAGGATAAATGAAATGTAATTGCAATATTTACAGATATATTAAAGATGTGTTCCACTGTTGGGTCCCCTGAGTCAAATAGCCTGACTTAAATCCCAGTCATGGCACAACGTTGGTACCTTTGAACAAGGTAACAAATGATTCTGTGTTTGTTTCCTGATAATAGGTGTTAGATTTTTCATACAAGACAGGGTATAAATGTTTGGAGAAATTTGCCATGTGGAAAGAATATGCCTAACACACTCTAACATTTCTTTCTGTTATTTGTCCATGCATTTAAGCACCTTAGTTCCTAGAATGGTTAAAACACTAAGAATTTTACTTTATGTACCAATCTGAGATAATTTCAATAATAATAACAATCAGGAGTGATAACAAAATCGTAGAGTTGGAATACTAGCCTTTATCTTCCTATACACAAAAAAATTAATATTAGAAATGCATCCACTGTGTGCAGCGCTATATTCATGAGTAAAAGTCACTGGAGAGAGCTCAGTAGTTTAGGAAACTTTAATACAGTAGAGAGAAAATGAACTGAGAAAAGAGCCCAAAAGTGGTAAGGACAAAGAGTCATTTTGCCTGCATTGTCCTGTACCCAAGCCTGACACTGCTTACAAGGAGAGGGAAGTCCCCAGCTCACAAGCTCCCATCACAGGCCAAAGGAGAACAGGTTGAGCACCAGCTTCCCCAGGCTTTGGGTCACAGCCTGAAGGACCTAATTCCATTCTAACCTACCTAGATTACTTGGGGAAACCAGTATAACTGACAAGTCTGGAGACACAACAGAGAAGGGTGAAGGTTATCAGTATTTACCACACAGCAGGATTTAGTTACCTGGTGGACAACTCTGCAGAGGACCCCTCTAGGCTTTCCTGCCAATGACTAGTTTTTAACCTTCACTGATTCCAGTTGACTGAGTCACCACCCCTATTTCTCTTTCATCTCTGGATCTGCCCTGATACATAGTATAGCTATTATGTGTGCACGCCACCGTACAGCTGGAGTTCTGATGCTGCTCCCAGCTCTAAATGACATCTGCGTATTCACAGTGGAACCACAACATGAATGTAATCTTTCGGTACTCGGCAGGTACCAGAAACTAGGGCTATCGCTGTGTATGGTGTATGTCACCATCTTTGGGGTTATGCAGCTGCACACGTGCATGCAGGCAACATCAAATCTTTCCCTTGCCCATACCACCACGTTCATGTCTGTACCTACATCCTGCAGGCTTAAATATTCACATAGCCTATATATCTAGGTTCCATATCCAAGTGCATATTTCACTCCCTGGGTCTCAGTCCAGTCATCATAATCCCTCACTGTGGAATTACTTCTGGTAATTCCAAAGGCAAATGTACCCACTAGGAAACAATGCAACTCTTGCCACCATGGACTACATAGCTGCAAAGACTGCAGATTCAGATTGCTGAGTTGATTAGGTACCATATATTCAAGACCTGAAGCTATACATACCCCTGCAGTTGGCATCTGGTGCCATAGCACACTCCCCAGTATGCCATTTTTCTCTTTTACCCTCCTCCAGATATTTTCTTACCAAAGCCAGTTTATAATTCAGAAAGGGGTTACTTCTTCAAATGCACAGACGCCTATGCAAGATCAGACACCTATAATGATTATGAAGAACCAAGGAAACATAACACCATCAATTAAGAGATCCATTAAGAAAACTCAGTAACTACAGGAAAAACAAAAAAAATATAAACAATTTAATTAAATCATGAATCATTAAGAGACAATAATTAAATTTTAGCAAAAGCAGACTATATACAAAAAGAACCAAAGAAAATTTTTAAACATCACCTATATGGATAACCCTGAATAAGACAGAAATCTGTTTTGTATTTTAATTTCCTAATAGTAGATGCTAGACTTTTCATATTAGCCATTGTGTCAGTGTTTGGAGGAGTCACAATTAAAAAATGTATATCACAGATGAAACCATTTTGAAGTAATAACTATGCTGCACACTGTCTAATATTTCTACAGTGGAGATCTTCACAGCCTGTCTTGGTCAAGTGGAATAAATAATCAAAAAATAAAATGAGTTCATTTGAAGTTATCCAGTACAGGAGAAAAGGAGGAAAAGGGTGAGAAGAAATTTTAAAAGTCTATGTATTTATGAGAGAATATCAAGAGGAGTTACATTCATAGCACGTGAGTTAGAGAAAGAAATTCTCCCAAACTGAGGATAAATATGGAAACTGAAATACATGAAGCTCAAAAGTTTCAAAATTCAAAACAATAAAAATTTCAGTAAGACATTATTATTCAACTATCAGAAACCAAAAACGAGAGAATTTATATTGCGTCAAGAGAAAAAGGATTCTTCTCATACAGAAAACTCCTATTAATGTAACAGTAGATTTTTTTAACAGAAGTTTCGCAGACAGGTAATACCGTCAAAGTATGAAAATATAATTATCTCTCAAACTCGAAGACTTTAACTGTAAAGTAGATTTTCAGAAATGAAAGAGAAATAACACTTAGACAAAATAAAACTGAAGCAATTCATCACCACTAGCTATGCCTCACAAGAAATGCTTGAGGCAGTTCTTGAAAATAAAACAAAAGATCACTAATAAGTAACATGGGAAAGTGTCAGTAACATGGGAAAAATATAAAGATATAAAATTTACCAATAAATTTAAGTTCATAAGCAGATTCAATATACTGTACATGGAAAAAATAGTGTATAAATCATACATATCTTTTACTCTAGGTTAAAGTTAAAATAATTAAAAGTACCTATGGCAAAAATAATTGGTTTATGAATAAGCAACATAAAAGGTTCAAATTTTTTATCAAAAATTTAAAATGAGAGGAGACTACAAATGCAAGTATATTTATATGAGATTAAAGTGAAGTTATCGGTTTAAAACACACTTGTAAACTATTAAATGTTTATGTAAGCTCTTTGGTAACTACAAAGCAATAACTTATAGTAGTTACATAAAATATAAATAAAGGAATCAAAGCATAATCCTATAGAAAATGAACAAATATTAAAGGAATTCAATAAAAGTGAAGAAAGTAAGATGATAAACAAATCAGACAAAGCAACTGAAAAAATTGCAAGAGTAAAAATCTGTATCTTTCAATAGTTACCTTGAACAAAAGTGAATAAAATTATAAAATTCTTAAGTAAAAAGGTATAGAATTGTGAAATAGATGGGATGCAGGAAGAGACACAACTATATGCTACCAAAAGAGACTCATTTCAGCTTTAAGCAAACACACAGACTAAAAGCAAAGTGGTAGAAAAAGATGTTTCATACAACTGAAAATCAAAAATGAGAAAGGAATCTATGGTGATAACAAAAAATTAGACTTCAAGTCAAAGTCTGTAAAGAAAAAAGGCATCATAAAATAATAAAAGTGTCAACTTATGAAGACAATATAACAATTTAAAATATATATGCACTTATCCTCAGAATTCATACATAGATATGGCATATATCAGTAGATCTGAGAGATAGACTGCAAAAATTATAGTAGAGGACTTCAATACCTAACTTTCACCAATAGATCAGACAGAACATTAATGAGGAAACAGGGGCTTTGAATAGTTCTGAATAGCACTATGCATCAAATTTCATATATTTATATAAACCTATATATATACATAGATAAATATATATACACATATATATATATATATTTCCAACCAACAGTAACAGAATACATATTTTTCTTAAGTGCACACAGGATGTTCTCCGGGACTGATTATATAAATTAAGAAACATAAAAAAGCATTAGCATATTTAAAAATGTTGAAATCATGTGATGTCATTTCTGACCACAATGTTAGGAATCTCAAAAGTGATAATAAGAGGAAAATTGGAAAATTCACAAATATATGAAAATTAAGCAACATGCTCCTGTATCAAAGAATAAAGATGTTCCATGTATCAAATAATAAATAAAGTGGGAAAATTAAAAAAACATAACTCGAGACTAATCAAAACGGAAAAACAACACACCAAAACAAGAGATTCAGAAAAAAACAGAAGCATGTGCTGTTGATAACAAGTTGTTAGTAGTCTATACAGGATTTTTGCATCTATGTTGATGATAGATGTTGGCGTGCAATTGCTTTTCTTGTAGTGTTTTCTCTGCTTTTGGAATGAGGATAATGTTATCCTTATGAATTCATTTGGAATTATTTCTTCCTCAAATTTTCAGAAGAGTCTTAGAAGTACTGGTAAATCTTACCATCTTCAAAGGTTTTCTTCAATTTCTTTCTTTAGTGTTCTGTAGTTTTCATTGTAGAGGTCTTTCACCTCTTTTGATAGATTGATTCCCAAGTATTTTACTTTTTTGAGGCTATTGTGAATGAGGTAGTTTTCCTAACTTCTCTTTCAGAGGATTCATCACATATGAATGGAAATGAATTAGATTTATGAGTGTTGATTTTATATCCTCTACTTTGCTGAATTCATTTATTAGAGGCTTTCTAGTGGAGTTTTTTGGATCCTCTAAATATAGAATCATGTCATCTGCAAATAGTGACAGCTCGAGTTCTTCTTCTCCTATTTGTATCCCTTTAATTTCTTTGGGTTGTCTAATTGCTCTGGCTAGTGTTTCAAGGACAATGTTCAATAGAGGTGGTAAAAGAGGACATCCCTGTTTTGTTCTAGTTTTTAGAGGGAATGCTTTCAGTTTTTCTCCATTTAGAATGATGTTGGCCATGGACTTAGCATAAATAATCTTGATAACAATGCTGAAGTGTGTTCCTACTATCCCTATTTTTCCTACTGTTTACGCATGAAGGCATGCAGTATTTTATCAAACACTTTGTCAGCATCAATTAAAATAATCATATGTTTCTTAATTTTAAGTCTACTCATGTAATGAATTACATTTATTGCTTTCCAGATGTTGAGCCAACCTTGCATCCCTGGGATAAATGCGACTTGATCATGTGCACTATTTTTTAAATATGTTTTTGCACGCAATTTGCCAGAATTTTGTTAAGGTTTTTTGCATCTATGTTAATCAGGGATATTGGTCTAAAGTTTTCTTTCCTTGATTAACCTTTGTCTGGTTTTGTTATCAGAGTGATACTAGCTTCATAGAAAGAGTTTGGAAGGGTTCCCTCCTTTTCTATTTCCTGGAATACTTTCAGGAGTATTGGCATTAGTTCTTGTAGAATTGGGCTGAGAACCCATCTGGTCCTGGGCTTTTTGGTTGGTAGGCTTTTGATGACTTCTTCTAAATTTCAGTGCTTGAAATTGATCTGTTTAAATTGTGTATGTCTTCCTGGTTCAGTTTAGGATGATCATGTGTCTTAAAAATTTGTCAATGTCCTCGATATTTTTAATTTTGTTGGGGTATAGACTTTCAAGGTAACTTCTAATTATATTACATATTTCCCATGTTCTTGGATAGGCAGAATTAATATTGTCAAAATGGTTATTCTACCAAAGGAACTATACAGATTCAATGCAATTCCAATGAAAATCCTAATGACATTTCTCATAGAAATAAAGAAAGCAATCATAAACTTCATCTGGAAGAATAAGAGATCTTGAATAACCAAAAATCCTGAATAGAAAAAGTGAAGCAGGAGATATCACAATACCAGACCTTAAATTATACTACAGAGCAATAGTAACCAAAACAGCATGGTATTGGCACCAAAATAGACAAATAGAACAATGGTACAGAATGGAAGACGCAGAAACAAACCCACATAAATACATTTACCTTATACTAGACAAAGGAGCCAAAAAATATAATGGAGAAAAGATAGCCTGTTCAACAAATGGTGCTGGCAAAACTGAAAATCCATATGCAGTAAAATGAAATTAAACCTCTATCTTTCACCCTGAACATAAGCCAACTCAAAAATGGATCAAGGACTTAGAAAGTAGACTAGAGATCCTGCACCAAATAGAAGACAAAGTAGGCCTGAATCTTCATTATGTTGGCTTAGGATCAGGCTTCCTTAACAAGACCCCCAAAGCACAAGAAATCAAAGCAAGGATCAAAAAGTGGGATGGACTCAAAGGCTTTTTCTCAGCAAAGGATACAATCAATAATGTGAAAAGACAGCCTACAGAGTAGGAGACAATCTTTTTACACACACTTCAGATAAAGCACTAGCTTCCAAATCTTATAAAGAATTTACAAAACTTTACACCAAAAATACAAAGAGCCCAATCAATAAATGGGCCAAGGAACTGGATAGACACTTTGCAGAAGAAGATATATAGGCAATTAATAAATATATAAAGAAGTTTTCAACATCTCTAATAATTAGAGAAATGCAAATTAAGAGAATTCTAAGATTTCATCTTACTCCAATTAGAATGGCTATTATCAAGAACACAAGCAATAATAGGAGTTGCCCTGCACATGGAGAAAAAGTCACACTTGTACATTGCTGATGGGGTTGCAAATTGGTGCAGCCACCTGGAAAGCAGTGTGGAGAATCCTCAGAAAACTTGGAATGGACCCACCTTCCAACCCAGTTATCCCACTCCTCCGTTTTGTACCCAAAGGACTTGAAATTAGCATACTACAGTAATGCAGCCATATCAATGTTTATAGGAGCTGAATTCACAATAGTTAGATTGTGGAACCAACCTAGATGCCCTTCAACAAATGAATGGATAAAGAAACTGTGGTATAAATGCACAATTGAATATTACTCAGCCATAAAGAAGAATAATATTATGGCATTTGCAGATAAATGGATGGAATTGGAGAACATCATGCTAAGGGAAATAAGCCAATCCCCAAAATTTAAAGGCTGAATGTTTTCCCTGATGAGTGGATGATTATATATAATGGGGGTGGGGAGATGGGGGGTGAGAGAAGAATGGAGGAACTTTAGATTATGTAGAGGGAAATAAGAAGGAGGGAGGGTATGAAAAATGGTGGAATGAGGCAGACATCTTTACCCTATGTATGTGTATGATTACACGAATTGTATGAATCTACATCGTACACAACCATAGAAATGAAAAGATGTACCCAATTTGTGTATGATTAATCAAAATAAATAAATAAATTTAAAAATAAATAATTAAAAAACAAAACAAAAAATCAAAATGCAGTCCTTAAAAATAAAAAAAAAATTTTAAAAATAAATAAAATAATAAATAAAATAAAAGTACTGGTAATATTTCTTTAAATGTTTGATAAAATTCAGCTCATGTGAAGTCATTTGCTCATGGATATTTCATTGATAGAAATAATTTGTTTTCTGGGTTGCTTTCTTTATTTATCATATTGCTCTGTCCAGATTTTAGAATTTTCATTTTTGAGGCTTGATAGGTTGTATATTTCTAGTAATTAATCAATTTCTTCTCAATTATCATGCTTTTGCTGAGTGATTATTTATAGCAGTCTCCATGATTGTATTTCTATGATATCAATGTTAAAATCTGAGTCTTCTCTGGTTTCCTTCAATCTAGCAAAATGTTTTTAAATTTTAATTGTCTTTTTCAAAAGAATCGACCCAATTTGCATTTTAATTTTAATTCCCAAACTTGTCTCTTTTGTGGGATTTTATACCGTAATCAAGTAGGATTTATCCCTAGAATGCAAATATAGTTAACCACACAAAAATCAATTAATGTGATAAACCATATTAACAGAATATAATAGGATAATCATGCCATTAACTTATTGAGTAAGAAATATTTAACAAAATTTAAGTCCTTTTATGATGAAAACTTTCAATAAATTATCTGCAAATTTCATTTCAGTGAAGTTCATATATGGCAAGTCCACAGTACATATAATAATCGGTGTTTAAATCTGCAAGTATTTTCTCTAAGATAAGGAAAATTGCAAGTGTGACCACTCTTATCACTACTACTCTACACAGCAATATAAGACTTGATTGAAAAATTGAGGAAGAAAAACAGGAATAACAAAACAGAAAGAAGGAAGGTAAAGTTCTCTGTTTATAGATGACATAATCTTATATATAAAAAATTCATAAAGGTATCACCAAAAACAAGTTGAAACTAATAAATAAATTTAGTAAGTTTGTATCATACAAAACCAATCATCTTACAAAAAGAAATTAAGAACCAGGTCCCGCAGTGCATGCCTGTAATCCCAGCAGCTCAGAAGGCTGAGGCAAGAGGATTGTGAGTTTAAAGTCAGCCTCAGCAAAAGCGAGATGCTAAGCAACTCAGTGAGACTCTGTCTCTAAATAAAATACAAAATAGGGCTGGGGATGTGGCTCAGTGGTTGAGTGCCCCTGAGTTCAATCCCCGGAACCAAAAGAAAGAAAGCAAGAAAGAAATTACAAAAAACCATATCACTGTCATTCACAATAGCAATTTTTTAAAAAGAATAATTTAACTGAGGAAGTGAAAAATGTGTACACTGGTAAGTATAAAACAAATGAAAGAAATTGAGGACAATAAAAATAAATGAAAAGGTATCCCATGTTCATGAAATTGGAAGAATTAATATTATTCAATATAATATTCAAAATGATCTACCAATTAAATTCAATATCTATAAAAATTTCAAAGGCATTTTAAAAAATAGTAAAAGCTTAACCCTTAAAATTCACAAGAAACCACATAAGACCCTGTATAGATCAGAAGTATTGAGTAAGAAAAACCTAGATACAGTTATCACACTTTCTAATTTCAAACTACATAACAAAGCTAAATTAATCAAACAATATGATGTTGGAAGGGAAGCACGCACATAGCCCAAAGGAACAGAACAGAAAGTTCAACAACTAAACGATGTATGTATGGTCACCGATCTTCAGAAAATATTCAAAGAAACCATTGTGAATGGTTTGTGTCTACATTAAATTCTGGTGGGAAAAACTAGACATCCACTTGTAAAACATGAAATTGAAACTCTATCAATACAAATACATCAACTCATAGTATGTTAAAAAGTTAAAATGTAGGACATGAGACTGTAAAACTCATACAAGAAAACATAGAGGGAAACCTCCATCGCAATGGTCTTAGTAATATTTCCCTTTGGAATAGACATCAAAAACATAGGCAACACAGGAAGAATAAACAAGTGGGTCTACTTCAAGCAAAATCATTTCTGCAAAGCAGAGTAACAGCATTTCCTAATTTTATATCCAATAAGGGATTTATACACAAAATATTTAACTCATACAACAGAATGCCAAGCCAAGCCAAACCAAAGCAAACATAATAGTCTGATTAACAAATGGACTAAGGATTTTTATGAATACTTTTCCAAAGAAATACTAATGGCCAACAGGCTTATTTATGTAAAGGGATTCAATGCTATTTATTGACAGAAATGCAAATTAAATCTGCAATGAGATATGATCACACACTCTTAACGTAGATATTACTAGAAATTCAAATACAAGAAATATTGTCAAGAGTGTGATGAACAAGGAATCCTTAGACTTGGTTTGTGGGAATGCAGATTGAGACAGGCATTATCATGCCACAGAGGATTTTCAGAAAATAAAAAATAGAACTACCACATGATATAACAATCATTCTTCTGGGAATATATCCAAAGGAAATAAAATGACTCTCTGCAAGGGAGTTTTCACTCCTGTGCTATTCACAGTTCTCAAGATATGGATGTAACATAAGTGCCTGTTGACAGATAGATGGATAAAGGAAATGAAAATGTGATTCGTTTTAATTCCAAATTCAATGTTCTAAAAGATGGGGATTCTCCAGGTGTGGTGGTGCTTGCCTGTAATCCCAGCAACTCAGGAGGCTGAGACAGGAGGATCACAAGATCAAGGCAAATCTCAGCAACTTAGCAAGGCCCTAAACAACTTAGTGAGACCCTGTCTTAAAATAAAAAATAAAGAAAGGCTGGAGTTGTAACTCAGTGGTAAATTAACTCTGGGTTAAATATATATGATCCCTCCCTTAAACAAAACAAAACAAAACAAAACTGGTGCCTAAAAATATTGAACAACCTGTACTCTAAGTGGTAGAAACAAGTATGATTCCTCTCTCAGTTGAAATATAGGTCCATTACCTAATGACTAAAATAACTATGTTGGGACTAATGACAGGTTAACTAACTCAGGCTGACTCCTTATGCCCTGGCAGGTGAGCAAGAT
This sequence comes from Sciurus vulgaris, assembly GCF_902686455.1. Lineage (NCBI taxonomy): Eukaryota > Metazoa > Chordata > Mammalia > Rodentia > Sciuridae > Sciurus > Sciurus vulgaris. Next base: position 119,574,193 of record NC_136469.1, on the reverse strand, counting down.
CAAAGCCTAAAAGGCGGTTTCAATAGTTAATGACGATAAATTGGACCACCATCAGGGAATGGTTAACAACAGTTCCGCAAACGTGATCAGCTGGAGCTTGTCATGTAGTCCTATGGGACTCTCACCTGCGTGAACCTCCATGCCTTGCTGACCTTTAAGCTGATTGGTTCCCGCCTAGTTTCCACCATACATAAAAGCTGTGTGATTTCCTCAATAAACGAGATTTCTGCTGTGCCTCATGCCCTGACAGACCTCCCGGCTCTGGTGTGTTTCCTTTGCCGCCCACACTCCTCATCCTGCTCGCCCCGTATTCTCCTCTTCTCCTCAGGTGGGCCCTGAGGAGGTACTTCGTACCTTGTTGTCTGACAAGGAGCAACATAAATATTCTACTATAAATAAAGGACATGTAGGTCAATAGAGCTTACAAATTATAAAACATTATATGACTTACTTCAAATAAATCTGCTAGGAGTATTGGTGAACTTTATTCTTAAGTGTAATGTTAGAAAGAATGGTGGAGTTTTTGTAAAAGCATGTTCTGGAATACCTGATTTCCATTTGGGGCCTGCCATGATGGATTTCTATGTGATTCTTGAGGGAGGTAAATGCACAAGTGTCACTGATAAGTGGGTATTCTTAATACCTTTTTATTACTAACTAATGAAATTGGCACTGCCAGTATCTCAAATTGGAGTTCTTTGATAAAGCTGGTTTGTAGTATGAAATAAAGGTTTTCCAAGGAAATGGATTGATTATATAAAACCTAAAGTTCCAGTCTGGTGAGCAAATGGCTACTGAGACCGAGGGAAAAAAATAACCTACATTATGTGCAATGCAAATCCATAGATGGAAGAAGTTTGCAAAGATAAGAGAACATCTGTACTTTGGACTCCACTTAGTAAAGGGAGTTCCAATTGATGTCATGAAATCGAAATAATGATATTCCTTCCTCTTAGGGTGAAGTTAGAAAAGCAATGCGCAAAAGGATGAATGGTAACATACACAGAAGCTCATGTGTTTGATTCTAGATGTAACTTTTAATTGCTAGGCTGCACAGTGCTTGTAGTCAGGTATCAAACACAAGTATCAATGTTTTTTCTTACCCCAATTGTCTAGTATTTAATAGGGTAGAGATAAATACTACCAATATGCATAGAAAACAACACAGAATACATTCAGTGAGATACGTTCCATAAAACTAATTTCAAGCTCAAATAGATTTATTTAGTATTTGATTTATGCATAGGCAAATTACTCTGAAATTCCTGGTATGAACTTATCTGTTAGATAAGGAAAATACAATGTAGAAAAGTAAGTAATGTGGTACAGATTAGAAAGAAAAACATCTTTCTATTTTTACTTACTATATTTCAGGGATTACAAAATCCTCCCAAAATTTTAATTTGAGAAACTCTTTTTCAATTTATTCACATCATAACCCCTACTGGTACTTACCAAGATTCTCATTTGATCTTGATCTAATTATTATAATAACTAAAAATTGATATCTCCTTCCTCAATAATAATCATTCTAAAGAACAAATTTATACATGTTGACTCATCTTTATAAACACCAAAAGGCTGCCAACCACCACTTAGGAAAGTAAAGCTCTTTATGACACCACAGCCCTATGTAATTAAAAATGTCTGGTCAGCCACATTCACTTCCATTCTTTGTCTTGCATGAGACCCTACAAGAATATTAATCTATTTTCTATTCAGTCCTTCCAGAAGCACAGAAGCAAACGGTTCAGTTTTCTTCATTTGGATAACTTATACTGAAAAAGTTTACCTGAACAATGTCCTGCTTCTAAAGCAATCATTCATTTGTGCATGAATTTCTAATAACTTATAAGGTTCAATGCTTTATAATATTCCGTATTTTAAAATGAATCACAGAAATTCTAAGTTATATACTGTAAACTATACTTCTAGCAGGTGGCCATCGTTTAATTTCAAATACTATTTGGGGTTACTACATTTCATTGCCCAGATATTTTAAGGGTTCTGGTAACCTAACTTATTACATTTCATTTGAAGCAATTTTGAACTTGATTTGCTCCTACCATATCACAAGAGAAACAACCCATGATGTCTACCTGACCAGACCATCGTCCCTGACAGAGAGGACAGAAAGCACATTTATTATGACTATTTGCTGTGACTCAAGAAAAAGTTTTAAACCCAAATGAATGTTTTTTAATTGCTTCTATAGATAAACATGTATGCATTTCATCCATCATCTAATTATTCAAAATTTTATATAATAGTTGCTAACTCATCCTCATAATTTAATCATTATATAATTAATGTGCATATATGTATATATGTGCAAGTAAAAAATCAAATATTTTATCAAACAGAAAATTGGTTAGAATGAAAAATTTTTCCTTGATTTTCCTCTCCATATACCCAAGGTTTCTTTATTATATTTTCCCTCTTTATTTATATTCACACTTCTCACCTTAAAAGCAGTGCATCAAAATACATGTGAAATGTGTTATTTTAGCCTTCAAAACCTGAAATCTTTTCCTTCCTACATTTCCTTTCCTCCTTTCTTCTTTGTTCTTTCTCTTTTCTTTCTCCATTTTAAAAATGTGTACCAACAGTTCTCTTTTTAAAAGTTATTTGCTAGCTACTCCACAATAAATATATATATAAATATGTATATAATTATGTTTTATATGTTCTCGTATAATCAATATGTACAAAAATATAATAAAAAATAAAATGGGTTTAAATTGTATCCCAAAATAGCAACTTTACTAGGCTGTTAATAAGATACTATTCCAGGGATTAATGAAAAGAGCATAAGACCTATCAAAATTAAGAGAATATTATCAATACAATGTTTTATTGCCTTCCATTTTTATGCTTTGTTTTCACTTTTATATATAATCTGAAGTTTTTCAAATAAAAATATAAAAGTAGTCTGGGAGAGTGAAACATCTAGTTTATTTTCATTTTATTTCACTAGTTTAATGGGAGAAAATACCATATTGCCCTATCCATTAACATGTTTGTCAGTCATTTTGACATCTTTCATGTCCCCACAGAAAATTCTTTCCTTCTCCTCAGTACCTTTTGGAAAATGCTAATTATTTCACTTCTCTTTAGTTCTCACAGTCCAACACTTGCCAGTTACCTATTCTTGTTTGCTGAAACCATCTCACACAATTTTGAACCATGTATGTGCTATTTCCAGGACTCTACATACACCCCTGTCCATTCAATAACGGTGATGTTGCTAGGATCATAATGAAGCCTGTGGCTTGTCTTTAGAGGACTTTCATGCAACTAACTATTCCATTAGAATGTTTGTATGTAGGATGAAAAACATTGATTCTTTAACAAAATATTATCCATGATTTTTTAACCACTGGAACCTAGAATGCTAAGTTAACTTAAGAAATACTATCCAAAATGAAGGGGGTGTGAAAAGTGTTCTTGAATTAGAGAGGACAACAAATATCTTGAGCCATATATTCTCTACAGGTTCATTTTTAATCTCTAATTTACCATGTCCGAAATAGCATAAAAGTAGCAAGCACTTGCTGTCTTTTTTTTCCTGCTCCCCAAACCTTTCAAATAATAATTATGTGATTAAATATGTGAAGCTTCTCAGTGTGTAGTTTTGCTTCCAAATTGTTTATGTATGATTTCATCGTGACCTATTAACACTGAACAACCCTGTCTTATTATGAAAAAAAAAAAGCCACCTTCTTTTTCTAACGTTAATGAAGAATAGCTATTAAAACATACTACTTTCCCCATAATGGTCATGGGGAATAACCTTATATAGATATCAAAATAATAGGTCAGATATATACATTCATATTCATTGTTGAGAACAATGGTTTCTTAAATGTATTAGAAATAGCCTATTTGTCTTTACATAAAATTTTAAGAAATACAGCACAAAACAGAACTTCATGTTAAAATTATGAAAAATGTACTTCAAAACAGATATGTCTATAACATGAGAGACGTAACTTGTTAAGGGCAATTCTTGCCACCATATGGGGTGGGGGAAGCAAGGGATGAGATATGTATAATAAAGATTTTTTTCTTACATAAAAAGTCAATAATAATTTTATTACAATAATTAAGGTCTGCTCTCAAATAGGTCATAGAATCAATTAACCAGAAAGCAGCTTCAGAGGTCTCTTGGTCTCTGCTGATAATTTACAGAGTCAGAATTAAGAATGTTAAAAGGAAGGACAAAAGAATGCTTATGTCAAATCATATCCATGGTGAATTGTCTATACAGACTGCCCTGTCTTTTATAAGTCATCTTTGGTGTTACAAAAAAAACTATAACATCACCTACCCCAATTCACTTCTTTCCACATTAGCAATATTCTGATGATGAATTTATTAAAATAACATATGAATGGCACTTTTAAAAATAAGTATTTTATCATTTTTAATCTCCATGCTCAGTATCCTGTTTGCAACACATCATATGTATTTTTAAATTACATAATCCAGTTTTGTCAATATGTTTTTTTATAAGGAATATATAAGATGTAGATGCTAACATTTTATTGTTACTGATAATTACTACTAACAATTAAATATTGTTATTAATAAACACATTAGCTCTCCTCCACCATAGCATCATTATTAGTTGTTATGTATAAATAATTTATTTTTAATTTATTTGTAGAGTTGAGAGCCTGAACTAAATCAACTGTTTAATAAGTGTTTTTTTTTTTTTTTTTGGGGGGGGTATAAATGAATACACATATATATAAATTAGAACTTGTAATTAATAATATTTACATAACTTCCCATATTATGTTGAATTTATCAGTTTTATTATTTTTATATTGATAACCATTGGGAGTGATCTAATACTTGAGAATGATTTTACAGAAAGCATATATAACATAGGTAGTACATTCACAAGTGAAACTTGAACAAATCTTATTTACTATATTAAGACAGTATAAATGTTGTATCAGAACATTCACCTGTCTGAACACTCTCATCCTGGTATTTCATTTATAATCCTTATGTTTTTTAAATGTACATACAATCCAATTTCCTCTATTCCAAAGGAAATATTAAAAAAGGTATTAGTCAACATAAACCAATGAAATGATTCACAAGTGAGACATTTAAATTCCTGACCAAAATACACATAATTTGTATTTAAAATAAACATTCACAGCTTATGTAATTGAAGATTGACCCCAGACATAGCTAATACTATAAAGGGTAATAATAGGGAATAAAAACACATTTTTCAAAAAAATACAATTTTATTTTTAAAAATATGTAGAGTATACACATATGTAATAAGCATGTAAAAACCTTCAAATTTTTGTCATTCGCTTTCAAAGCAATATATGTATCCTGTAAATATTAGAAAGAACATATCTACAAGAAGAGAATTGAAAATTATAAAATAAGATTGACATGGAGTTTAATTATATTTTTCATTCAAAAGTTACACTACATACTTTAGAGAAAAGGTACTTTTTTCAAGTTTCTTTAAATTAAAAGGGAGGGAAAAGGTATTTAGCCCAGAAATAGTTAACATACTCCATCTTAGAACACCTGAGGTCTTCAGCAGCAGAATTGAAATCACCATGGAGCTGATGAGGAATTTTTGAAGTGCCAATCAAGGGGCTGTTCCCAGATCCTCCCACATGGTTGAAGTCCTGCTGTCAAGAACATATTGGAAAGTTGTTCATTCACTTGAGGTGACAGATACAGATTGTGACAAGCCTCATATTGGGACTATAGCCTGAGGGGGTAACATAGAGTGAAATGAGGAATACAAAATTAATGGAGGAAAATGTTCCTTGCCAATCTCGAATCTCACAGCTTTCTTCACTTTGGGCAATAGTTCACAGTATCATTTTGAAGGAGGAAACAGGCAACTGTGAGATTTTTATTTTACATCATAGATTTGGAATCTTATGATTCTGATTCTTTTATTACATAACTAAAGATCAGCATGGAATTGTTTTAAGTATTTTAATTAATAGTAGCTTCTTTCACCTTAGTGAATGTTGAATATAATTACTGATGATAATATTAAACTGGGAAAAATTGAATAAGAAAATTATATTTTAAATTCGGACATAAATGGAAGACATACCAAGAATAACTTGCACCTATAAATGCTAAACAAAGATCCTTAAACTAAATATTTTAGACTATATAAACAAATTTCAAATATACGTTGAATATTTCATAATGACTAAAATTTTTTAAAAAGAACTTATTAAGGGAAATTTCCCTATGGAGAACTAATGATTATGCATTCTCATTTCTTATAATAATGTGATTCTGATGTAAAAATGAAAAGTTATATTAATAGAACAAAAATGGGATATGATAACTAAAATTAATGTTGCAAAACCTTAGTCTGTGTTGAAAATATTCATTAAACAATGGCCTGAAGACTAATTTTCATTTTAAAATTCCAAGTTGGATCTTTATATAATAAACAGTTTTAAAAAATTCAGAATGTTAATAATAATTTGTCTTCAACATACATTTGTCTTATATTGAATGTGAATGCAAAATAAATTATATAAAAGTGACTTTTTGTTACTCTGCAACAAATTTTAATTAACCCTTCATAAGTATATACTTCTTAGATGTAGTTCTTTCTCATAGATTCTCCAGCAATATCAAAATAACACAGTCCAAATAGAAACCAAATATCAACAAACTCTTTATAATGATGACAGATGTGTAACGGCTACAAAAATCAGAACCTGTAGCAACTTTTCTTGTATAATGACATGTTTTGACTTTATATTCACTGATATTCTGCTAATGAGATGTATACCAAATGTTGATTTCTCTGCTACTTTTCAGACTCTGTCATTAAAATAAAAATAATAAAAACAATTTTTGACTGGAGGAATGCAAGGTATGTGACTTTTCTCAAGTTATTAAGCAAGGACTTTTTCTTTCTTCCTATTGTTGTCCCATAGGAATAAGTAGGCTCCATACCAACATTAATTTAATGTATTGTCCAACTGTAATTTTTTCCATGTGTTGTTTCAAATACTTAGTGGTGGCAAGATAGAGACCAGTATATGGCAAAGAGTATGGTAGATGGAGAAAAGGGTTAAGACAAAGAGAGAACCAGGAAAGCAAAATAATTTGGGGACTAGTACTTTGTGAAAGTTATTAATTTCCTAGTTCATTTATACTTCTGGTTTTTGTTCTCCACTAGGATCATAAGGTTTCTTCCCCAAATATATGCACCTGTATACATCTTACCCCCCAATCCACTGGGGAAAGTTTCAAAGGTAATAATAAATAAGAAAATAATAAGAGGGACATATATATATATATATATATATATATATATATACACACACACATACACACAGTATATATACATATACATCTATACATAGTATATATATATACACATATATATACACACAAACAAATGTTTATGTATATTATGTGATATATGAATAGCTATATATAATATGTATGTTTTAATAATAACTTGTGTATATGCATATACATATACACACACACATACATATCCTTTTTTAACGTCATAAAGAAAATTGTAAAGGTAGCTTTCAAGTAAAGGGAGCATTACTTGAAATCTATTGATTCAAATAATTGTGTTGGAGATAGGCATTAATACGTCGGGGGCTGTGGGTCATTTTAAATAAAATCTACACTAGAAACACTATTCATGGAAACTACTTAAACTAACAGCTAAAGTGATATAATTTTTGAGGATCAGAATGAGAAGGTGTGATGAGAAGAAAGATATTCAGAGCATATCTTTGCTTGTGTTAATCACTCTAACACTAGAAGAAGACAGTAATTAGAAGACAAGAACAAATTAGAAGCCAATGAGTTATTTTAAGTGACTACAGAAAAATTTAAATGAATATAGGAACATTTTTTTCTTCACTATTTTCCTTAGTGAAAGATTAACAAAATGTTAGATATTTAAAAAGGCACAAGTTTGGTAATACATTTTTTCCTTATTAATAAAAACAAACAATCTGATCAAAGCAGGTGAATTGTAGATTAAATCAATATTCATATGAGGTTTTCTTATATAAATTTCATAGGTGGATCAATTTGCTGATGGATTAATTTTACTGCAAGTCAAGAATGAATGATGAGCACAAAATTGATCAGATTCAACAGGCATGAATTTAAATTGAACTGGTCAAGTATACCACAACAAAAAATTGAAATGTACTTGCAAACATACCTAATGTACACATGATATAAATTTCATAGAAGCAGATAAGAGAAAGACCTGTTTCTTTGAAGATGAATTATTAATCAGAAACTTTTGACATGATTTTTGAACTAAGTTTTAGATGTTCAATTAGTAAAAGCAATGATATTTTTATGATACATCTCCTGGGGGGGGGGGGATGTATGTTAAAGATGTAACAGCAAAATGACTGACCTAAGATGCCAAACTCCAATTAAGAGATTGAACTAAAGACAAAGCAGGAATTAAATATGTGTCTTTCACACTCCCGAGAGCAAGCAATCTGAGCAAATTTCTCCTTCTTTGTATCCTCCCTACAATGACTCAACAAAAACTCAGATTCTGTACTTGGTTATCGCTTCATGATCTTTTGGAGAGACATTATGGTTCCCATTGTATGTGTTATTTCTTGTCACCAGGGCCCATACCCACAATTTGTTTCACAAGGTGTGTACCTGGTGATCTTTGTGTAAAAAACATTGATAGTTCAATAGAAATTACATATTCTGCGTTTAGAAGTTTTCTCCATATTCAGTTAAAATAGTAAAATTTAATTTAATCTTAATTAGTATTGAAGCTATTGTGATATAGGAATTTTTTTCATGTAGTAATCCATTGAACAATTTTGGGGGGAGATGGGTACCAGGGATTGAACTCAGGGGCACTTGACCACAGAGTCACATCCCCAAACCTGTTTTGTATTTTATTTAGAGACAGGGTCTCACTGAGTTGCTTAGCACCTTGCTTTGAACTCAAGACTTTGAACTCAAGATCCCCCTGGGATTACAGACCTGTACCACCGCACCTGGCCATTGAACAATTTTTAAGTAAGCATTTATTTGTTATGTATGTTCCAGGATTTTAAGGAAATATTATATATGTCCAATATGATTTCATTGTGTATTCATAAATGAAATCAAAAACAAATTTGTATTTCCATGCTATCAGGTTAATGTTCTATTAGTGGAGATACCTGAAACTTGATTACTTCTGTCTCTGGTCATAAGACAGAGTGTATTGGATACCAGTAACTGCAATACTTCTCCAGTCTGAATTTCATGAATAGTTTCAAATCTCCAGCAAACATTTTTCTGAATTACTTTCTAGCATCCTGACTTCTATATTTCCTACTTCATTAGAACTGATAATCTATTAATATTATCAATTTTTCTGTGTCACTGAGTCCACTGTATCACTTCTGACTTTAGACAGTGTAAATTCCATCATCTATCATATTTTTCTCAAATTCCACTGCTCTCTTTCACTTCACTTTGTTCATTTTATGAAACATGAAAACAAAACACACTCAGCACAAATCTCCTATTCTCATTGGCAATCGATAAAAGGAGTTAGAGAAAAAAGAAAACAAACATGGAGACTTTCTAATTAATGGAACAACAATATTACATAAACTCTAATGTGTATTAATCCTTCAGCATTTCGTGATCCATCACTCTCTCATTCTTTTAGAATATTCAGTTGTATCTTCTTATCTTGTCTCAAATCTCCGACACTTTATTTCTCAACCTTACTTTTAGTTGCTTCCAATTTACCCATCAAATAGAACAAGCAGGAGCACAAATTCCAAAAGCTCTCAGGACTACATCTGAATGCATTTCTGATCTCTGCTCATGTACTTTGACTTCCCTTATTTCTGTATCTGGCCTGTCTGTATTCCTATCAAAGGTCAAATACTACTAGTGGTCTAGATATCATTCATACTTGCTGCTGAAGACATTGCCCCAGTAGTTCCACTTTTAAAATTCTGCTTTATTACTTACTAAGTCTATCTTGACTTCAATCATTCCTTAATATTGCCAACCTTACGAACGGAAACCAAAAAAATCTTTTCTAATACCCCTTCATATTCTAGCTGCCTCTTTCTCTCCTGAAAAACTTCTTGTAATATCCTTCTGCTCCAAATGCCTCTAATTCTGCTCTCTTCCATTATTCTTTTATGAACCCAACTTTGTCATTGTTTTCTCTCTGATTGCTCCACTATGCCTTCTCTTCTGTTTTCTAGGTTATCATGAGTTTCATATTGTAAATTCAATGGAAATCACTTCATGAAATTGTGTATTGGGCAGTAAGAACTTCAAATTCCTTGCTTTTCCTCCAGTCTCACTAGCCGTTTATTTTTAGGTTTTGTGTGCTGCATTTCACAAGTTAAACCCTGAGTGTTATACTGTTCATGAATTAGTTCTGATTTCTTTTTTCTATTATCACTCACTTCCATGTTGTTCTCCTTCAGGTCTTTAAATTCTTTACATACCTATTTTTTTATTATATTTAATTAGTCACTTTCCACATTAAGTTAAACCAATTTCAATAATTACAGATGAACTTATACAGCTATTAGCTTAATGTCTTTTTTTAGGTGATCTAATAGTTTTCTCAGACATTGTAGGTTGTAAATGAATTGTTAACATTGCCTTGAAAACAGGCACAGCTCTTGTAACCAACAAATGAGCTGATATATAAAAATGTTAATATAAATTATGGCTTTGGTATTAGGTTGCTAAATCTCACCAGTTGCTGAAACTCATGTTTTCAGTATATAGCTGACAGTCATCCTGATGCAAAAATAGTGTTTTAGACTTCTGTGGAATATGCAACGATAGTTCTGTGTGGTTCAGGAGTGAACCATAACAGACCCTACTCATCCTCCATCCTACATCTTGTGTGCTTAGCTATGCTTTCCAATAGCTACAAATGAAATAAAGTTTCAGTACTATGTCACCTTTACCTTTCAAGAAGCTGTGTCCATCATATTTTTAAGGTAGTGCATATTTCAACACAATGTTACTTTGTACTGCTGCATTCAGATAAAATCATACATAAGTGAAAAGTTATTGGATATATGTTCCAGCTTCCACGCCATTTAATGAAATAAATCTGAGATTTGACTCACAAAGTTTTTGAGAGTTCCTAGTGGATTGAGTCCTGGCTGACTGACTGTTAATGTCTATTTTATTGTGATTCTCTTCTCAGTCATTCTTTCTCCATTTTCTCTCTTTTGTTTTGTGGATCATCTTCCAAATAAACTACCTGAGGTAATTCCTGCTATGGAAGAAATCTCAAATTAAGGAAGAAAATCAGTAAAAGTGTTGGAAAAAATAAGTCATATTTATTCCTTCAGTTGTGTGAAGGACTTCATTTAAAGTTTCTGTAAGCTGACAAGTGGGAAGAAAAGTATTACAGATAAAAGTAACAATTTATGGAAAATTAATGAATTGAAAGAAAATATAGTTTCACAGGAAATGATGGACCAGTGCAGCCTCATGTAGTGATTGATGCAGAGAATGATAGATGATTTTGGAGAATGAGGCAGAGGCCATAGTAAAAGTTATGTATTTTGATTAAAGTTTAATAGGTAATCATTGCAAAATTTTAAGCAAGGGGATAGAAGAGAAAATATTATTCCCTTCGCTTTGTAGCAATAAACCTAGAGAGATTAGGATGCTGGTATATCCAAAGGGACAAACCAGGGCATTAAAGAACTCAAGGGATACAAAAAGCTGTTTCATGCTTGAATAAATAGCACTTGATTTTGAAATAAATGTAGGTACTGAGGAAGAAGGTGGTGTCCCAGAAGAGGAGAGGGGAAAATGTAAATTTCTCAATATGTATATGGATAACAGAAACATACATTGATCAATCTCTGGGAAAGAAAATTTAACAGCACAGTTAAAAGTTAAAATGCACAAATCCTTTGACCCACTTTGTTTATTCTTAGTAATTTTTGAATATATGTGTGGATATATACACACATATACCTGTGTGTATGTATATGTCCTATAAAATTACATTTATTGATTGATTGATTGATGGATGGATTGAACCCAGGAGCACTTAACCATTGAGCCACATCCCCAGCCCTTTATTATTTTTTATTTATTTTTGAGAAATGGTCTCACTAAGTTGCTTAGGGTCTTGCTGAATTGTTAAACCTGGCTTTGAATTTGTCATCCTTCTGCCTTAGCCTCCTGAGTTGCTGGAATTAGAGGTATGCACGAATGTGACCAATCTTATATGTATTTATTATAAGCATATGATTATGTTAAATAGTACATATACTACAGAAATTAAAATTACATATGTGCATATGTAAATACATGACTTGAAAATTTATGAAATAATGCAAGTATAAAGAATTCATTGAAAAGTTTTGTATAGCATAAGAACAGAAAAATCTATATGTATAAACTATAGATTGTGGGAAATTTATCAAATGGTATATTATTCAGTGATTGAAAAGGAAAAGAAAACTGAACTTTACTGATATAGTAAGAGTCTCAAAATATATTACCTAAAATGTAATGCACTGAAGTTTGTATAGCTAGCTGACTTCCATATTATCTCTATCCTTCATTGCCTTATACACACAAAATGCAAACTTTAATTACTTAATTAAGTTAAAAGTATTTACTGACTTTATCTGTATGAGAATTATTCTAGGATCAAGATATAGAGTAGTGGAAAAAAATGTCAACCAAGCTTACTATTTGTACTTATTAATAATGATGTTGAGGGCATCACATGTAGTTTGTATTATACCTGTCTTTTAATTTTAAAATGACTTTTTGGATTTTCAAATTAAGAATTTTACATTATATGACATCTGTATCATTTTTACCTATGATAATTAAATAAGAGCAAAGAGAGAAGGATAAATCTTTGGTATGTTCTTATGTGTACATATTTTTAATGCAACTCTGAATCACAATTTTAAATATCAAAACCATAGTTCATGACTCTTATTCATTATTTAAGCAATGTTGTGCAATGCCAGAATTTCATTGAAACTAAAATAATTTCTATAGTTATGAAACTTTCAAATCTTGCAGGTTCAGCTTGTCTAGGTTTCAGAGATCCTGCACACATATAGTTTCCTCTCTATCCCATTCATAAAGAAATCTAAGTGGTCATAACTCAGATATTTTCAGATAAAGGCAGAGTTTGAATTTTTTTACCTTAATATTATAGTCTGGATATTTTCTCTCTGTGTTTTGGTTTTTTTGTTCCCATAGTTGCTCTAAATAATCTCTATAAATGATTATTTACTTACATTTTAATTTTCATCTTAGAATGAACAATCAAACTATAATTTACAAGTAAATGCAGCAATCCGTTATATAAGGAACAAAATTCCATGTTTTGCAGCAATTAAAAAAGGAACCATTCAGTCAGGGCTTAAAGTGATCTCTGCAGGATATTGTTTTCTTCCATACTAATGATGGACGTCTTTCTCATTTTTCATGTAATCTTTTAATTTGGAAGAATCAGGCTTAAAATATCATTTGTTAAAGAAAACCTATCTACAATCAACAGTATTTTTTACTTAAACTATAAGCCTAAATTTTTATGCTAATAAAACTTATTCCTTTAATAAGTATTAATTGAACACATGTATCAGGCATGACTTTATATACTAAATATTACAGTATACAAAATAGCAAAATCCAGTCACTGTTGGTAGAACAGGTCTACTGGGGAGTTAAATACATGCTATTATATGAATGTATGTGTCCACCCAAGTGTGTTATTCTGAGACCTAATTTCTAGTGTGACAGTATTAAGAGGTAAATTTGATAAGGTCTTTGAGAGGTTATTAGGTCTTGAGGACAGAGTTCAAATGAATGGCATTTGTGACCTTAGACAGAAGACCTGTAGCCTGCCTTTCTCACCATGTAAAGATAGGCTGGAAACTTCCATTCATGATTTGCCTGTTAAAATCAAATGAATGACAGCACCTTTGCCTATCCAGCTTTCCATCACTATGTGGCAGGGAAAAGAACACATGGAGTAAACAAATAACCAAATGTGTTCATATGCATTTCCAAATCACTGTGAATATTAAGTACAAGAAATAAATGGGGCTGTGGAAAATTGAACTCCAAGTCATACATTAATTTTTGGAGGGATTCAGGTAGTGGTAATAACAATCTGTGTTCAAATTGACTACCTTCTTTTGGACAATAAGATAAATTAGGTATTTTTTAATACATATAGTGCTTTAACACAAAGAATGGGGCAGTTTGGTTTTTATCCTAAAACCATCTAGCTTAGCATAACCGTGGGTGCATCAGGGCAGTTAACAACTGATCTGGACATGATAAGGCGCCATTATCCCTTTCATCACTGTGACTGTAGCACCATTTACTTTTCCCAAGAGGGTAAGACTTATTATAAGACAGATGTAATATCTCAATTTTTATCACCACAGTGTTTTGTGAGCCCCAGAAAATATACAAATGCTTTCTCCGAAAATGACATTAGTAAGATTCAATCACAACTGATCCTGAGAAATAAAAATCATACCATCTTCACTGTCATTAAATAAAATTCTCTTACATTGGTAGCTAAATGACTTTATTTTCTATTTTAGTAAACCAAAGCTTTTTTTTTTTTTTTTCCTTGTTTAACATTAAGGAGAACTAGAGCCAAACAGCAATTAAAAGCAGTAGACACTGATTTATTCAGAAGCTATTGCACAAAAGTAAAATAGAGACCTCAGCATAGAACCTGGTTCAATTCCAAATATAACAAGAAGCAGTAATTTATAGCCAAGGAGCAGTTCTGGGATGTGTGGATGGATATCAGTGAGAGAAAACTTTTCAGGTAGGATAATTCTTGCTAAACCAACTTAACAGGGTTCTTCTCACTGAGAGCAGGCCACCTTGATGAGATATCACCTGGAAAAGGATGAATTCAGCCAGCTATTGAGCATGATCAAGTATCAGGGGCAAGAGTGGCAGGATTCTTGGCAAAGTGAGTGAAGCAGGCCCAATAAGGACAGACACTGAAGCTCAAGGAAGAGGCCTAGTGGAGAAGAGGGTATACCAGAGCTTTAATAAAGTGTGCCCAGGGAGCATCTGGGTAGGGATAGAACACCCCTGCTTTTGATGAAGAGAGTTAGGAAAATGCATTCCTAGACAGGGGTGAGAAATATCACCACACATTAAACATCTTATGAAGAAAAACTAAGCTTGTCACATTTTCCTTTTATATGAAATGCTTTGAATCAAGATTTAACTATTTCAAAGCAATGAGGATGTACCTTCTTTTGGGCTAATAAACTGCAAGAGTAGCCACTCTAAAGCTTTTTATCATGCCTTAAGAAAGACATTGTCAGTGGGAATTGTTTTCCAGAAAGAGGCCAGCCTGATGGAGGTTTCAGACAGCAGGCCTCAGAAAAAATGCTCAAAAGAATTTGAAAAGTTGAATCTAGAAAGAAGACACATTTACTTATTCTTAATAGAATCTCATTAATTTAGTGTGAAAGAGAAAATGAATTACTAGCATCCTGTGTGAAACCATAACCTACTTTGTAGGAAAGAGGAAACAAATTTATGAATATAAAGTGTTATTTAATCACCACAACCATCCTGTGAATTGGATGATGGTACCATTTTTATACATACAGAAATAGAATTTAGTCAAAGCAAAAAATTTACTGAAAACTCCTTTTTGCCATACAAGAAATTTGCTGTTTGTGTGATTCTTATGGTCAATGTATGTAATTGTCAGCTAATTTGTTTTCTTTTAAAAAGGAATTGTGTTAGATTTTCTTATTGTGACCAAAATACCAGACAAGAACCACTTACAGGAGGAAAACTTTACTTTGGCTCACAGTGTCAGAGGTTTAGTCCATAGTGGGCCAACTCCATTGCTCTGGACTCAAGGTATCAGAATCTCATGGCAAAAGGCCATGATGGAACAGTGCTATTCCTTTCCCTACAGCCAGAAAGCAGCAAGGCTTGGGCAGGAGCCAAGGGGAAGATGTACCTTTCCAGGCACACCCTTAGGAACCCACCTCCTCTAGGGTCACCCCACCTGCCCACAGTTACCACCCAGTCAGTCCATTCAAACTGGGATAGAGAGATTAGGTTAGAGCTCTCACAGTCTAATCCCTTACTTTCAAACATCCATGCATAGGCACACATGCTCTGGGGGCACATCTCATGTCCAATCATAGCAGGAATCAAGTCAAACTCACACTGATTAATTTTGTTCTGTAATGATATACCTTGTCTTGACTAAGTTTTAAATGTAGTTAAATGTTAATTTCCCCTTGTAAGTTTAATTTAAACAGGGTCCTTGCTATTAAATAATAGTCTTATTGTATGTGTAATAAATTTTTCCTGATAGTCTCATCCACAATTGCTTGATTTTAATTTTCTATTTTTTACTAGATCTCAAAAAGAACTAAGAAAGAAAAAAGGTAAAACAAATATTATCTTTGACATTATTACATATAAGGGTATAGGTGCAAATGATCTTTGCTTCTTTAAAAACTAATAAGTCATAAAAAAATGAATACTTTTTTTCTAGTCTAAGAACATAGTATATTTCCAGGAGAATTTATAACCCCGCAATATAACTTAACATTTAGAGAGAAATTAAATTATTATGTCTTATTTATGTATTTGAGAGGCATTATTTTCAAACTGTTCCTTTAACTATTGTTTTATTTTATTTTCTGTTTCTAATAACACAATAACAGAGTGGGGTGATTTTTAAGGAAAGTGGTTTATTTCGGTTCATGTTCTGGTTGTGTAAAATCAAGAGACAGCATCTGGCAGTGACTTTCTTGCTTGTTGATTCCCAAGATGGCCAGACCATCACAAGATGAGAGACAGAGCACATGAGTATGAGTGTCTCCTAAGATCTCTCTCCCTTTTCTTATAATTCAGTCCTGAGGACTCTACCTCTATGACCTAATCTAATCTAAATCAGCTTTCAGAGGCTCTCACCTCCTGAGACCATAGTTAGATTAAATTTTCACTTTCTTAATATCTCACAGAGGGGATTACATTTCAACACATGAAGTTTTGGGGAGAACATGCTCAGACCATTGCAACTATCTTATTTATAATTCAAAAGAAAAAGCTATAATCTCAGATGTGAATAATTTATCAAATACTGTGGTAGCCTAGTTACATATTAAAACAATAGAGAATGTGTATTATACAAATTGTACTAATACCTCAAAAGTACAATTTACAAAATGAAATGGAGAATAAGACACTATTGTTTTGAAAAAGAGTCTCATTGCATGGCCATCTTAAAGTCTTGTTATGGGATTAATTAGAAATAATGAGCTTTGTGTGAAAACTTTTTTATTGAGTCGCAAAGGAATTGTAAATAATAGAAATCTGGAGAGCTAATAAGAAATGACAAATGTATTACATTATATGGAGAAACACTAAAGAACAATTGTTTTTTTTTCCAATTACGTACCAGTATTGAAAAGAGAAAAAAGATACTGTCACAAATTTTCTTTCAATTACAATAATAAAAAACACAGCATTTTAGCCAGTTAATTGCTCTCGTGTCCTAGTATAAAGAGAAATTGTTTAACATGAGCGAAGGTGGTCTTCTACAACATAACAACAAAAATGTTTGCTGAAATAAGAGCCTATCTCTTTTTAATTCAATTTAAAGGAGTGATTCTTAAAGATAGAAAAGTAATTTCACAAGTGTATCAATGCCAGAGGTTATGTTTTGAAGGTTCCAATTATAGGACATGTCTGTTAAAATAATTAAAAGTGAAGGAAAATAATGTAGTCTATTTTTGTTGAAGTAAATCTTCCAAGACAGATATATGTTGTTCTTGCTTATAGGAAATAAAAGCAATCCCTTTCACTCACGTTCAGCAGAAGTTGGTTGACTAAGCTGATAAGTGAGTGCAAAAGTCTCCCCGACCCAGTTTAAACTGCCTCCTGTCATATATCAGTATAGATAATTTTCTGTCATATAGCTGATGCAGAAAAGATGAGTATAAAACATCACAATGTAGCAAACTTTTCAAAATTTACTCATCAAAATCATAACAGCAAAGATATCAAGAGAAAGAAGAGGTACTTGAAATAACAAATCCTCAAATATATGTTTGACAACAACATCCTAGGACTTTAAAAGGAAAATAAAAATGCTAAGTTGTTAAAAACAATTTGGAAAAGATGTTTTAATTAAGCAAAGAAAACTTTCCTCAGGACTTGTCAATTTCTTTAATATGCAAAATTGTTAAAAAATTAAAGAAATATAATAATGGAATTTTCTAAACTATTTTGATATTCTGACTTAAAATGATGATGAAAGCATAGTATAAATAAAAATAATCATTTTTATCAGTGCTTAATTTAGTCTTAAAAATCTTTTTGTTTTTGTTTTTGGTACTAGATATTGAACCCAAGGTAATTTTAATCCTGAGCTACCACCCCAGCATTTTTAATTTTTAATTTTGATACAGGGTCTTGCTAAATTGCTCAGGGATCCACTAAATTACTGAGAACTTGTGATCATTCTGCCTCGGCCTCCAGTGTTGCTGGAATTACAGGTCTTTGCCACTATGCCCGGATAACCTCAAAATTCTTTAAAAAATTTGTAAACAGACTATCTAGCCACATCACCTTAGAATAGTCATTAAAACATTCATTCCCTCATTTGTTCCATATATATATATATATATATATATATATATATGGAATATGTACTTTAAAATCCTGTTTTGTGAAGCTAAAGTTCCCTGAAAAAGCTGCATCTATGTTAAATATCCTGCAGATTGTTTGACCTTTGGCTGTGTAGAACATTGTGATGGTGTAGAGATGGAAGGTCACAGGTCCAGAGCCAAAATTATTAGGGACTATGTTAGGCACTTTAGAGGTCATCTGCTTTCAATCTCTGTATCCAACTTAATATCCTCGTGACTCTAAATATTCTTATAAATCTCTTGGAATATACCAATGAGCTTAGTAGACCTCTGTCCTTCACCAAATGTCAAACGAAGAATGTGTAATATGTGACACATATGGAAAAGATTTTCCTGCTTTGCTCTAACCCAACTAAATAATGCCCCTACCAGTGTAAATGGAGAGGTATTGATTTATCACCTTTGTTCTACAGCTATGAAAATTCATATAACCTCTTCATGGTGAAACATGTCATTCAGGGTAACTTGAATATATGTACCAGAGTTACATTTACTTATGTATGGCTCAGAAGAAACTATTTTTAAAGCATGCTTGTCATTTTATGTCATCTCTATAATATTTAAAGTCCAATGCACAATTACTCACCAGGTTTATACCAGTACATGAGAAACTTGTGGTCTTCCCCTAAGGGAGACATTAAACAATAACCTGATAACATTAAACAAGAAAGCAGTATACCAAAAAGACAAATTTAGATAATGAAAGGAACACAAACAAATATGTAATGGAGATCCTGTGAAAGATCCTGTGAAAGGCGTGTATGGGGAAAGAACTTTCTGAGGAATGAAGAATGAGAAGCATTTTGATCTGAGAGCTCAGGGTGCCTGCCTATGACACTGGAAATTTGTGTACATTAAAGATTTGTTACGCTAAGCTCTCAGGTCCATTATTCATGTATTTTGCAGAATTTGGTTGCTAGCAGAAACAAGTTAAAGAATAAAGTATATGTGTGTTTATTCTGTGTGTGTGTGTGTGTGTGTGTGTGTGTATTTTAGCTTAGGAACACAAACTGCTAGTTGCTTGTATTCTGTGATTCAAACTACTTGTTTTTAAAAAAAATTCAAACTCCCTTGTAGAACCTACTCTTTTTTATCACTTAAGTGCACATTCCTTTAAAATTTACACATATATACTGAAATGTGGACCTAGCTACTGGCATGGAAATACCTTGGAGAGTTTTTTAAAAATGTAGGTTATGCATTGCTATTCCAGAACTAATCCATCAGGTTTTCTGAGGGTAGAATGTGAAGAACTAGCATGTTAACAGATTCCCTTTGTGGTATACAGGCACACTAAATTTGAGAACCTCTGCCCGAAGCCCTTCATGTCTGCCACCGTATTTTCTGCCTCAAGTGAATAGTGAATTTAGGTAATAATATATGTGATATTTCAGTGCCTGTTTCTCCCAGAACAGTTAACTGAGAGTAAAATCTAAACCATATATTTTCTTATTTTGATAGAAACTTATTTTTAGGTACAACTTAAGTTTTCCTTAAAATAATATAAATAATGATAAATTTGAAAAATATTAAAGACTTAAAACTGGAATGACACATATGGAAATGCAGTATTTAATTGTTGTCAGTATTCTAGGAAACCTGTTCCCTTTTCACACTGAGGAGAACAAGAAATTGCTGTGTATACCAGCCCATTCCCTACCTCTCATAGTAAATAGAAAGACAAAATATCCCAAATAGGATATGGGGACATATTAGGTATCTGATTCTCTGTGAGCATTTTGCAACTATATGTAATAAATTTAGACGAGTGCTTCTCAAAATGTGGTCCATATGCAGGTGCTAGTCTGAAATTTGTTACTGGTCTACCAGAGGATAAGAAACTTGTGCCAGAAATACAAATAAATCTGCTTTGATAATCAAGAAAACCATGTTACCACCACCCCTATCTGGCCCCCAAATCTGAGTAAAGCTCTCCAGTGTGGTTTGTTTATGACCAGACTTGATTTAGAATCTGGTACAAGCTCCCAATCTCCTCAGAGAGCAATTACAGCCAGTTGTAGACCAATTGCTTTGAGCAGCACTAATTAGTACACTCATGTGGGCAGAATTCAGAGCACTCCCTTGGCTTTGACACATTTATGTTCATGTACTTGAAATTGAGATGTTCACTTCTGGTAAATTTTTAACCTTACTTTCAGTGAAAAATGTATGGAAATTTCTAAATATTTTCTATAGTATAGTGAGTATCATAAATTCAAAATAATAGCAATTATTTTTCTGCATGTAGGTAATTTGAGTCTATAATCCTCATTACGAAACAACCTGTTATAGGTGAAAAGTAGAATTTAAACAAACTAGTGACGTTGTATTAAATATAAGATAATTTAAATATAAGATCATTTCGTTGTTGGGTTATAACTGCTAAAGTAAGAAGTTTTGCTTTTTTCCCCAGTGATGTTTGTTACTTTCTGATAATACATTAATAAGCTTATGTTCATTTTACTAATAGAATATAGGGAATGGTATTTACATGGTTGATCAGGTAGGGAAAAAAATTGGCGACATCATCTATCTAAAGAGACAATAAATGCCATTGATAGAAAAATAAATTCAGGGACATCTTCAAACTAGTACAGAAGTTCTGACTTCTATTAATTAACAAAAAACACACTATTTTGCAATTTGTTAAATGTAAAAAAAATGGGGATTTAAATTTTCCTTCTGATACCTTTTCGTTATCTAATCATGAACAAGCCATTCCTCAGAAGGCAAATCTTAATTCTTTTTTTTTTTAATTGGATACTGGGGATTGAATTCACGGGCACTTGACCACTGGGCCACATCCCCAGCCCTATTTTGTGTTTTATTTAAAGACAGGGTCTCACTGAGTTGCTTAGCACCTCACTTTTGCTGAGGCTGACTTTGAGCTCACCATTCTCCCGCCTCAATCTCCTGAGACCCTGAAGTCTCAAATCTTTAGGAGTAAAAATAGGAATAGTGCCCTTGAGTAGACAACGACATAACAAATGCAAATTACCAGCAGAATTTGGCTGTGGCTCATAATATGTGCTAAAAAGTATCAGCATATATGAAGTCACATATATTTAAAGCAATTTGTACATATACACCCAAACTGTAATTCTTTCCACCAATCCTTCAATAAATGCAAATTTTATTGACTATTAAAGGAACCATACTAAGCACTGAAGATAGTGTGACAGAGACAGAATACTTGTCCTTAAGAAGTCTTCGAGAAGTATAGTTTATAATTAAAGTAATAAGAAATAAGATAATTCTAGTATTGGTAAAATAATAGGACAATTTGATTGCCTAAAGTAAGGATACTTTGTCGATTATATTATTGTCCTTGAAACACGGTGTTGTTATCAAGAAAGGTTACCACTAAGGCTAACATAAACATGGTGGTCAAGAGATCTATGATTCATTTATTTATATATTCATGTTTGTAGAGCCAATCAGAAATTCTGCCTTCATTGCAGAATTTTATTCCCCTGAGATATCAACATGTGGCCCAGTTGCTTGGGATTTGACCCATTTTAGGTTTAAGTGAAAGTTTTATGCTGGAATTCTGAGTGTCTTTGCAAGTTACTAAAGTATTTTAAGTTAAGACTATGTGATCTCAAACGTTCCCTGTCCTGATAGCAAAGGTAGCCCTCTGACCAGGGGACAGAGAGAAAAGAGAGAAAGAAAGAGAGAGATTACAAAGATTATCTTTCTACCACTTAGAGGTTCCTTTCATTTCTACCTCCTGGTTAATATAATATAATATGTTTCTTGTTGATATTGCTGATTAGTAATTAAAGAAATCTGTACTAACACTCAGAAACTCAAAGGGATGAAAATGAATGACTGCACATTAGTTTAGGCAGAAATTTGAGGATGTAATTTATTTATGAACTAATGAATTAATTCATGAGAATCTGGATGTGGTTAGGGGATTAAGGTCCTTTACTCTGTAATCTTTGCTTGGAAAACATATAGTTTAGAGGTTTTAGCCAGCTGGTGATTAAGACCATTAGAGGAAAGCCAGGCTGGTTTTTTTTTTTTTTGTATATACTCACAATTACCTCGAAGCCAAATGTGAGGTCTCCATCCTACCTGTCAAAATTGATATGCTTTTGAGAACAAATATATTTTGTAGAAAATATTTTTACCTTATTCCAAACAACCTTCCTGTTAGTTTTTCATATCAAGCATTTTTCTTCATTAAATAAGCAGTCATATGAATATGAACACATAACAATATAATAAACTCTTAGAAATTATCATTTAATGAAAAAATGCAAAATATCAATTTTTTAAGAACTAATAACCATACACACATGCACACACACACACATGCATATAAGACTATTACTGCAGAAGTCCGTTTTCGAGGATGTTATATAAATTAGTTTGATTAATTTTATTATAAATACTTATTAGGATCAAAAACCATCAAATTCTCAAATAAGAAAACTTTTAGAGTTATTCTTAATGTCTTCTATATTTACAAAAGAGAGAGCAAAGCAGTAAAGGGGAGGCTGATATCTTACAATAACATGAAATCTTTTTTACATGTAGTTTATGCTGTAGTTTTAATTTTAAAGTTGTCCCATGTGCTATGGGATTGATCTCCAGGTTGGTGTTATTGAGAGGTGAGACCTAGTGGGAGGTCTTTAGGTGATTGCGGACATGTCTTTTAAGCAGAGAGGAAGAAGAATCTGTACATTTCTCCTTTATATTCTCTCCTTATGTTTCCTGGACAAAAGGTGAGCAATTTTATAATCACAAAACAAATCATGCTATTGCTATTGAGAACCCTCACAAGAGGCATAAAAACTGAATCCACCTGATCTTGGATGGGAACTCGAAAACCGTAAGTCAAAATAAATCTTTCTCTTTATAAATTGATTATCTCAGGGTTTTTAATATAAACTGACTAACAGCTTATATAGCAGATGGTTTGAGTTTCTGCTTCTATATTCAAGACCTACATTCATTACCATCCTTACCTGAAATACTCCACTGATAAGCTACTCTCAGAAACAGAGCTTAGCAAGATCATACTGCGCCTTACCTGGGTTCCCTCATTATGAGGTCTGATAGAAAGATGTCCCAATAACTGATATCAATAAATAAGAATAAATAAATAAATAAATCCAAATAATCAATAATGGAAGTTAAAATTCAAAGTTCTGGCCTTATATAAAGATCCTTATTAATATGCCCATTATTAATAATAATAATACTCTTAAATTCTACAAAAATTTAAGAAAAAAGACTGGACTTTTTTAGTGACACTTTTCCCATTGAATTGTGTGAACTATTTTTGGTGTATATGTTCTACATATTTAACAAGTCATATAGTTAGTCCTTCGAGAGATGTCATCATCTCTTTATATCTGTCCCATGGAAATTATTATACACATATTTTTTGATTAAATGAATAATGGAATGGAGTAGCACACTATCCAACCACTGCAGCTGAGCTACAAGACTACAATTATTTAGCTGGTAGTAAGACTTTGATATAAGAAGCACAAAACAGAGCTGTTGTAGTAGAGAGATGGTTTGGCAATTTCCTGAGGGCATTTAAGCTTTAGAGTTTTGATTCCATGAAAGACCAAACAAGGGCTCCAGTTTCCTGGGGTGAGGCTACTAAGGATCTGAGCATTAGAAACAGGGGTAGAGGAATAGGAGAAAGAGTGAACGATGAAGCTACTTCACCTATTTTACAGTTTTTTTTTTTTTTAAAGTTGTCTATGAACATGGATATTATGTTTTAGATATGAGGAGTCCCTCAACAGTCATGTGTAAGAAAATGCAAGAAAGTTTAGAGGCAAAATGATTGGTTTATAAAAGCTTCACCCAAATCTGTGCACTCGTCCAGTGATATGGATTAATTGGGCAGTAACTATTGGTAGGTGAAAAGTTACTGAAGTAGATGGGTTACTGGTGGAGTGCCTTTGGGGTTTATATTTTATCAGTCAGAACTGGAGTTCTCTCTGCTTCCGGATGGCCATGTCCTAAGCTGCTTTTCTCCTCCACACCCTTCTGCCTTGATGTTCTGCCTCACCCTAGGCCCATAACAAAGGAGTTGTCCCTCCATGGATTGAGACTTATGAAACTATGAGCCAAATAAAGTTTTTCTCCTCTACATTGTTATTGGCAGGTCTTTTGGTCACTGTGGCAAAAAAAGCTGACTAGAATAATGAATTTCAAAACAGACAAAAATCATCTGGTAGTGTATGTATAATAATAATAATAACAAAAATAATATATTTATTATCTTTTAAGCACTGAGCTCTTTTGCCTAGAAAAATGCACTGTAGGTAAGTTTTATTTTTGTTTATGTTAGGGTGATAGGTGAATAGAGCTATGTGATCATTTCCTAGTTCTCATGAGTTTTTCTCCTAACATGCAATCTCTTATGAGAGCAGCAATATAGCATGTTGATAAAGAGCATCGTGTCTAGAATCAGAGCTCTGGAGTCCATCATTAGCAGATGAACAATAGGATCAACACATCTTAGGGCTTAATAGTTGAGATAATATGTGAAGAAGTTTGGAGTTAGAGTTTAAGCTGGGAAGTTGGAGTCAACTTCCATGTAGTCAAGTAGACAGTAGAAGGAAGGTAGACATTTGTTCAAAATGCTAAGAAAGACTAAAAGAAAAATGAATGTGGGGAAGCAACCAAGAGCGTGCACTTTATCATGCCTCTAGGACTCTGCTAATAACAAGCGTTAATCACCCATCAGAATTCCCCCACCCCCGAACTATTGTCTGCACCCTCATTTTCATGACTTCCTGTGAGAATATTCTTTTTTCTTTTTTCAAACTGTAATGTTCTATGCATACTTGATAAGTAACTTAGTAAAAAGTTGAATTTTTGCTTTGTTTCTCTTCATTCCCTAAACCCATAGGACTGGATTACCTGCTACAGTTGGCAAAATAGGCCAGATGGTGGTTTCACAGGTATTCCCTCCTTCCCCTTAGAAGATGTATGCTGCTTGATCATACAAGACATGAAATATTCTTGTACACTATCAATGTTTTAATCTTAATTATACATTCAATCATATCACAATTTTGGAAATATCTTTGTCAAATATTTCTCCTTTGTCTTTAAAATACACACATTTAGTTCAATATACCTTTTCAGAAAAGCATTTGGTATTTCTATAAGAGTATCCTCCATCTCCATTATATCACTGATGTTTTTTGCTGATATTTTAACATAAATTAAAATAATATGCAACTATTTTCTTAAACTTATTCTAAAATATACTTTTACTTTTGCATATGAATCAAAGACTAACAATAAATATTACACTTCCTTTTTACATTTTGTTTGGTGCTTACTAAGTTATTGAAAGACAATCTTTAAAGCTCCAAATTCATTAGATATTAAGGTAAAACATTTTACCAAGTAGATTTTTCATGCAGATTCACTACATATTAAAATATATGCTGAAGAAAAATAGCATTTAACAAAAGGTTTGAAAGTGAGAATTTTGGTGATTATTTTTTCTAAATGCAGAAAATTTAAGCTTAAGTATCAAGAAGTAGAATGTCATGTCTTTCAATCAAAAAATTAATAAGTACAGCAACAACATATTTGTATTAAAAACACTTGCATTCAAGGATTTTGTACATAGAACTTCATTATTTCTGCCAACAGTCTTCTGTAGCAGGTGACATTATAATCCTTATTTTATATTTTTAAAATACTAATGTATAGTGTATGTTGAGAGCTTCTGCATAATCACATTCAGACACAGAGGATGGATGTTGAGCCCATGTAAATCTGACCTTTCATTCTCTTGCTTAATTCCATATTTAACATTGAAAATATGCTTTCAGTTACACCAAAACAAACAAACACAAAAACAAAAATTGGATTGTGTTCACTGTTTCTACTCAATAAAAATTCTTACGTGATCTGCCCAATTAATGTAAACCATACATTTCAATTCAAAATACACGCTGTAGAAAATTTAATGATATGTCCCTAAAAATAAGTAAGTATACAGTTCTTCATTTTACTGTGTCATAAAAATTGATTTTATTTCTCTATTATCTAAATCAATTCTGGCACTCTTCTTCCCTCTTGTTTGCATTTAATCATATGAAACGTTTACTATAACCAGTGACTTTAAAAAATAAATCAATAGAATCAACAGAGAGCAGCATCCCTCTCTGCCTCTCTCCTGCATTTAATCCTGGTTTGAGGTAGGGATAGAGTGCAATATTTCCACTACATTTTTACTTATCTAATCACTATGAGACTACCTGATCACTTTAAGTTCCAAAACCAGACACGTTTCAGTGATGCAGATATCATTTCCAAGTAACAGACAAAACTAAATTTTATTAAACATTTTTTTATCTTGAACATGGCTTCCTAAGGGCAATATACCTCTTGTGAAATACAGAATACAGAGAAGAAAAAAATCTGTGCTTCCTGGGTAGGCAGCTTACATTCAAGAAGACAGTTGATTTTTTTTATGTTGTTATTGCCATTTGTTTCATTTTTTAAAACCAAAATCATATTCATATTAAGTCAAAATTATTTCTCAAATTTGGAATGATGAATGAGTAGAAAGAGACAAGAAGTATTGTGATAGCAGATGTGCCTTCACAAAGAAAAGAACCCAGGAAGCAAGAAAGATTAGTCCCATTTTTGTCTTAGTCAGTATGCAAAATACCCCAGGACAACTGTCTTCTGCAGAGTTCACCTTTGCTCACAGTAAACACACTCATTTGACCATTTGACCATTTGACTGTGATTCCAGCTACTTGTCCCATCTGAGGCATGAAGCACTGGTCAGCTTGCAGTCCAATCATGCAAAATATTCCCAGCTTCCTATTGAAACTTCCAGTGGAAACATTTCCCAACCTTTTGGTATAACCCAAATGAAGTAGTTTCCTGTTGACAGCAAAAACATGCTCGTTCTCCAACTTTGCAATAAGGTTCAAGTGTCCTAATTCCCATTTTAGTAAATGAGAATAATTAGGACATATTTGAAAAAAAAAAAAAAAATCACTCCCTAAGTGTTTCAAATGAGCATTCAAATTTAAAAGCATGGAGGTGAGTCCATCTACATAAAAGTCAGAGGGCAAGTGTGGATGTCCACACCCTCTTTCCTTAGAGCCCCCAAATTTTAAATTGACTTGCCCAAGGACACAGAACTAGTGCAACAGGAAGCCTGAAGCAAAAACTAAATTTTTATCCCTAAAATTGAGGAATTTTCTATTTTATCACAATGACTTCATATCATAGAAACCTATAAGATAAAAGCCGGAAGAGATCTGCTGAGAGCAGATAAATAACATTTATTTCATATCTTCCCTTTCATTTATAGTTTTGACATCTATGTGAAATACAAAATTAGGTATTACAAGGGATGCAAAGCTGTATTTACTCTTGATGTCTTTTTGCTTGCTGTTCCCTCTGGCTGGTACTCTGTCTGCATGACTCTGTTCCTAGCTTTTAATTTAAACCTCTGCTGAAATATTCCTTATCAGCAAGACTCTCCACATCTAGACTACCCTAAATAAAACAACCCTCTCAAAAATGGACTATCCAATTCTCCTTGTACAGCTTCATTGTTCTCCCTACCCTTTATCATCTTATACATTCTTCATTAATTTTTTATTGTCTTTCTATCCCAACTAGAATAACAGTTCCATCAGGGAAAACTGAGTTTGTTATCTTACTGTGCCCTGCAGTAGCAAAAACAGTGTAAAGCATAGAATGGAAGTTCAGTTAGCATTTATTGAATAAATGAAGGGATTAGTGAACAAATAAATTAATGGAAATTTCAACCTAGTCTAAGGAAATAAATCACTATATAACCACAGTAGAAAGCAGAATGGTACAAATGGAAAAAGAAAAAGATATATATTTGTAGAATGACTATCATGTATTAAGTCTAGTATTGAAACTCAATTATTGTAGCCTTTACTAAGCAGTGATAAGAGTCCAATATGGGAAATTAGATGGAAGTTAATGAAACAACACCCAAATTTAGATTTAAAACTAAAAAATAACACTAATTGCAAAGCAGAAAAAACAAAGAGGTTGACAACTCAGGTTTAGAAAAAGGTCCACCTGGGATTCAGATACTGCATCTTTCATTGATAATGTTACTTCTTGTATATATATTGCCTCTCTAAAATATGGACAATATTAATATGTACTTTGTATCATGGTTGTAGGTGCAAAATCTAAATAAGATAATCATAAATAATAATAAATGTTGAATTTATCTTGTTTTGTTTTGCAACTTCACATAAAATCATTTCTCTTGACCTGGACCTGAACATGTACCTATTTAAAAAAGCATATATGTATATATTTCTCCATAATATCAGAGGTATTAAATGATACGTTCAATTACACAACTAAGAAACTTGTATTATAATGCCCAAAGTGTTATATAAACTCTTAACTGTGAAACTTCATGAATGCTAATGAAGTTAATGTGACATTAGCAAGACTGGAAAGATATTTAATTTTTATATAAGTATGTGGCTCTCAGATAATATTTGGGTATTAAAACAGATGCATAAAATCATGTTCTACTACATTACAGCATTAAGTAAACCCTGTTGTACTTGTTAATTAAAGCCTTGAAAATGTTAACACCAGTTTACGTGTCAGCAAACTATGAACATGGCAAATTAAAATTAAGAGGAATATTTGCATGATGATTTTCCTAAGAAACATGTTTAAATGTAACACATGAGAAAAACTGATGCTCAGCTGGAATGTACCATTATGATCTTAACAATTATTTACAGTTTTCTTTTGTCCTGAATGATTGATGTTACATTCTTTGTTTATATGCATATATCCTGAATTCAAATAGGATATCCAAAATTCCAGATCAATTTTATGAGAAGCAGAACATATGCGTGTTTTACATGTTTTGTAATATGTTATTAATTTCTAATATGTTATCAATTTCAGAAAGTCAATACTTTCCGAAGACATACAATTATTGAGAACATTTAGACATTGCTATTTCTTCCCATAGGATATGCTGGACTTTAATATGATAATTCTGAATGGTACAATAAGTCCATTTGGTTTTTATAGTTAAACATTTTTTGAAAGTGTTTAATAAATTTGACCACTTGTATTTATGTGAAAAGCTGATAATTTTATTTTATACTAGATCTAAATAGTATAAATACAGTCTTGTAATATGATAACAGCCACAAAAATATTTTGTAAAATAGAAATGTTTAAAACCATAGTAAATATGGCAGAAATTTTATCACCTTAAGTGGAATCAAATAATTTCTACCACCTACTTATTGGTTGTTGACATGAAAAAAATTCTATTATTTCATTTTTGCTTTATATGTAGGTTTGAATATCTATGTTTTATATCCCTGTCAAACATTTAATGCTAGCTTAACAGAATCCCCCATATATTTTTAAAATTGTCATCAAAATTTTTTCCCATTGTGTCTGACCTGAAAATTACATTTTAATATAGAAAAGTGAGATATCCTAGAAGAAAATAAAATAAAAACTAAGAAATAGAAAACAATAAATAAAATAAAAGACATTCAGTATAAGACACTCTACTGAATTAATAAATAAGAAAAATCCTAATAATAAAAGTGAAAATGATAATAGTTTTAGACAATGTGTGTCATACCTCATACTAAGCATATAAGATTTTATTCACTTATAGCTTTATGTAAATATAACCTGATATCCATTTACAATAAAGGAAGTATAAATAGCTCAGAAAGTATTTATCACCTCTGACCACCCTGTTAATCATTTATGATTGTAGCAAGTGGACACTTAGATGATAAATTGAATCTGCAATCCTTATCTTGAAATTGCAGTCTTTATTATATAATTCAAAATAAATATGTATGCTTTTTCTTTCATAAGACCTAGTGTAGAACTATATCAATCTTAATCTACTATGAATCCTAAAATGTTCAAATATATTTGGAGACATGGCAAGAACAATTTTAACATGAGGTATTATTTATGGAATTGAATTTGCTAGGCAGAACAAGTTGAGAAGGTAATCTCCAAAATTGTATAT
This sequence comes from Sciurus vulgaris, assembly GCF_902686455.1. Taxonomy (NCBI): domain Eukaryota; kingdom Metazoa; phylum Chordata; class Mammalia; order Rodentia; family Sciuridae; genus Sciurus; species Sciurus vulgaris. The sequence goes on along the minus strand of NC_136469.1, from coordinate 119,543,425 downwards.
TAGCACATTGATTTTGATTTCTAAATTAATGTTCCTACAAATCTTTTGGAATGCTAAAATAGGTTTAAGAAATAAAATTTGTATCCCACAAAGCAAACAGATATAGTGGAATTAATGTAATTCCCTTGAACAAATGTTAGTTACATTTAAAATAACTTCATTAATCATTTATCTAGTTTGCTGAGAATAAACCCTGGCAAGTTTTTATGAGTTATCCATGTTAAGTTGCTAGGTAATTATGTCGCTCATATAGAACATTGAATCAAATCTGAATTTCTTTGGAGAATGGAGTACCTTGGTCTTCTGTGAATCTCTTTTTAGCTCCAAAACTTGCAGTTGACCCCAGAAGTCTGTCCTGTGGTCTTTTATAGTGGCCTATGTTATGTTATTGTACCACAAAAGATCTTCATGTTATTCAGAGAAAATTGGGGCAGTTTTCAATGTGCCTTTTCATGGAAAACTTGTTGTAGAATAACTTTGCTTTAGGAACATTCCTTCATAAATATGTTTGACTTCATTCTAAATCTATTAGAGGATCATACCACTGAAGACATGTGTTTGCTAAACCCATTTCTATTACCAGATTTAACTCTCTAGAACAAAAGATTTTAAAAATAAAAAATATCCTCAAAGACGTTGCTTTTTTTAAAAAAATATGACTACATTTTCTGAGAGTTTTTATAATATGTTTTCATAATCTGAGAGCTTTTTAAAATGAATGAATGAATAAGTAACTCATGTAACACTCATGTAACACCTTTAGAAAACCTCTTTCATTATGTATCATAGATGGATTCAAGCATAGATAACAAAAAATAAATGGATGAATAACCATTTTGGTAGCAAATGTCCGAAGTAGAAACTCAGTCAGGCTTCAGAAAAAAATTAGTTATTTCAAGGGCCAAAGTTGTGTCAAAGGCAGGGCTAAAACTATTCCTTAAGATAAGATAAATACTTTATAACATATTAATTCTAGGTTTTTCTACACATCTGGAAACATGGACACTTACAGTAAGTAAGCATACATCTGCCACTAGACTGTAGAGTCAAAGTGGAAGATAACCAGTCGCTGTAATGCACATTACAGATCCACTCAAATTAATCAGGAGGCCGAGTTTTTCATAGGTGGAGGCTATATATTTTACCCCTCTTCAATTAGATCCTAGGCAAATAATTTAATCCAGGGAACCTAGGTGAGAGGAGAAGCACTAGCATAGATGTGCCTTTTACAGACATTGAAATGATATGCTTTTAAGCAATGTGTTTTCTATTAGACTCTAAATTCTGATTTGTGGCTTAACTCATCTTTCAAACATTGACATCTACTAGAGAAACTGGCTCCTAAATTTGCTCAGGAAATAGATCTACATTTAACAGATTATATAAACTTTTTAAGATTATACAAACTTTCTGTAATAACGACTTAAATTCAATTTAATTCTTTGGCACAACAGGTACAAAATACTATTTGTTTCTTGACTCTGGATAATGTAAGCTGTTTGATTTACATTATATTTTAGTATTTCCCTTGTTATCAATCATCCTAAAGGGATTGATTTTTCATTAGTCTTCAGAATATAAACCAGAGGTGAGTTTCCGTTTCAGTGTAATTCAGTGAACTTCTCATTTTTTCTAGTATCCAAGATTTGTCTATTAAAATTAGTAAAATAAAAACAGTCATCTTTTATATGAGCCTCCTATCTCAGCATGTACCCAATCAACAGAGGTTTTAAATAGGGATACTTTCCAAGAGAGAATTCGTTCATGCTCCAAAAATATTTTCAGGCACATTAAAACATAATTCTTGGCAGTGGGGAAACATCACCAACACATATGTGTAGTTAGCATTTAATAATAATTAAATGTTCGCTAGAGCAGGTTACATTATGAAGTAATTAAAAACTTTCACCAAGGAGTAGTGAGATTTTTGCCTTGTTAATTTCTTTTGCTAATCCCTGAAGAAAGGATTAGCATTATGTTTCTAAATAGCTTTGTAATTGCAGCATTCTTCTCTTCTAAAGCCTGAGTAGCTTTAAAGGCTACAGATGTTATTTGGTTTGTTTCTCCTTGTCATTTTTTTTTTTTTTTTTTGCTTTAAGTGATGCCTAGAACAAGTTTTAATTGTATAACATCTTAAAAAGATTTTTATGTTCTCTTTTTACCTTTATTTTATTTTCTATTATAGATTTTTCATAGACAATTCATCAATGAAATGATTTGATCAAGACTTGCTATCAGACATTTTCATAAACATTTGATACAATGTTTGTGCCATACTCACCTGTGAGCATTTAATATCCTTCTCCTTACTTTGCATATGTGTGTGTGTGGGGGGGAAGGATCTGCGTTAAGAGTTGCCTTACTTACCCAGTTCTCAAGTGGGTACAGCAGCAAAGAAATGCCTTGAGTTTGTCCACTGCACTATAATATTTATAATGCTGTATTTTATGCAATTCTTCTTTACTTGATGAAGCTATATAGATGAATATCACCTAAGGCCTGCAGGTCAGTTTCAGGTAGAATCTAAGGTGTGAATAGATCAAAAGATCGGTAGATCTTTGTACACATTTTGTGTTACCAATGTTAATTTCTTTTCACTATATAAAATGTATTTTTTAAAATGTTAACTGTTTCTTAAAATATTAAAAAGTTTCTGTTTTCAACATGCCAATGTATATTATTTTCAGGAAAAGACGTATCTTTTTAGTATTTGTAATTTTTTTTTGTTTGTTTGTTTTTTCTTTTAGGCCTTTTTGTTGACAACTTTGAAAATTTAAATGCCTCGTATTTAGCCAGGTCATTTTAATTTATAAAGTGCTGTGCTCCCCTCACCTCCCCCCATGTTAAAAATGAGAGTATAAGATTAATAACCATAGTGAAAATTACTTGAGATTGGGATTTCTGGTGGCAATGCTAGTTAGCTTGAACATAGGCTATTAAGCAATATTTCTGGATAGGAACTAGCCCTCTGCATATTATTATGGAGAGCAAAATTACCCTTCCCCTGGCACATTTGCAAGAGGCAGCTCTTAGAAAGTAAACTCTCTCTGCAGGCTATTGAAATGAAGCACACGGATCTGTGCAGCTGGTGCCATGGGAGAAGACAGTCAGATCCTTTCTAATGGAAAAATGAAGTCAGATCAAGCTTGCCTTCTTTCTTCACAAAATGTAATTATGTAAACTACAAAGCTCCATTATAGACAATGTTTATAATTAGTACTATTTTCCCCTTAATTTTAAATAAACCATGTAAGTTGTGAGTGTCATGCCAACACATTTTCTACAGATGCTGTAAACAATGAAGAATCAGAAATCCATTTGGGTTGTTTTTGTGGTTATTATTTCAAATCGTGAAAACTCATAATAAAAATCAATGTAATAAACAAACGCCATTATATGTCGATAAACATCATACTCTTTCAATTTTAGACAAAGCCAATGAATATTAATCAGATTGTTGACTGTAAAATGATGACATCAAGAGGGAGTTCCAATACCTATTAGGTTCCCCCCAGAGTTCAGTTCTAAAAACATCCCTGAAGTGATTTATTACACCCAAAGTTTTCAGAATGACGTTACCATATTTATAAAATGCAAAAGGTAATAAAATACTAGTTTGGTAGTGAATTGCCGTTATATTAGGACCTGACTAGATCTCAAATCAATAATTCAAAATTTCATGGTTTTATTACCTGAGTTTCTAAATTTCCATCTCCTTTGGATTCATATAAAATATAATTTAAGGAAAGCGATACAATTTAATAGGGCAAGATGTAAGTGGCAGACATGTAAGTGCAAATTGACTTTTCAGATTCTAAACAAGAGCAAACATTAATTTGATTTTAGAAACAGCTGCCCAGTCTAGATAGCAGCAACTTTCCTTTATCTTGACTTAGCCCTATAAGTTATTGTAAAATTACGAAGTAGTATTTCTTTGTATTTGTTTCTTGTTTTTCTCGTCTGTAAAATGTTAAGCCTTAGTGGCCATAATGATGGTCTATTACCGTACCGTTCCATTACCTATGCGTGTTGACATAGATTTGTTACCTTACAAACTTTGGTTACATTAGAATTTTTAACTTCTTATCTATAAATTTATTGAAAGAACTTCATTTTTGTTCCATTATTTATAGGGTTCAAGGAAGTATAAAGAAAATTCTTATTATACTAGAGAGGTGATTTCCATATTAGCCAAAGTTTGAGAATTTTTGAGAATTTGTTCTAGTTAGCTATACATGACAGCAGAATGCATTTTGACACATTGTATGCAAATGGAGCACAGCTTCTCATTCCTCTAACTGTACATGGTGCAGAGTCACACCGTTAGTGCAGTCACACATGTACTTAGGGTAATAATGTCCGTATCATTCCACTGTCCTTCCCACCCCCACACCCCTTACCTCCCTTCACTACCCTCTGCCCAATTCAAGGTCCCTTCATTCTTCTCTACCCCCACCCCATTGTGGATCAGCATCTGCTTATCAAAGAAATCATTCCACCTTTGGTGTTTTGGATTTGGCATATTTTGCTTAGCAAGGTATTTTCCAGTTACATCCATTTACCTGCAAATGCCATAATTTTATTCTTCTTTATGTCTGAGTAATATTCCATTGTGTATATATAACACAGTATCTTTATCCATTCTTCTATTGAAGTGCATCTAGGTTGGTTCCACAATCTAGCTATTTTCAGTTGAGCTGCTATAAACATTGATGTGACTGAGTCATTGTAGTATGCTAATTTTAAGTCCTTTGGGAATAAACTGAGGAGTTGGGTAGCTGGTTCAAATGGTGGTTCCATTTCACATTTCCTGAGAAATCTTGCTACTGATATCCATAGTGGTTGCACCAATTCGCCGTCCCACAGTGATGTATGTTTGTACCTTACTGCCCACATCTTCACCAACATTTATTGTTTCTTGTATTCTTGATAATTGCCATTCTGACTGAAGGGAGATGATATCTTAGTGTAGTTTTGATTTGCATTTCTCTAATTGCTTGAGATGATGAACATGTTTTCATGTTTGTGGATTGATTGTAGTTCTTCTGTGGAATGTCTCTTCAGTTCCTTAGCCCATTTATTGATTGGGTTATTTTATTTTATTTTATTTTGGCATTAAGTTTTTTGAGTTTTTATATGTCCTGGAGATTAGTGCTCTATCTGAGGTACATAGGGTAAAAATTTTCTCATACTGTAAGCTCTCTCTTCACGTTATTGATTGTTTCCTTTGCTGAGAAGTTTTTGAGTTTGAATCCATCTGACTTATTAATTCTTGATTTTACTTCTTGCACCTTCTTGCACGTTAGGAGTCTGGTTAAGGAAGTCAGATCCTAAGCCAACATGATGAAGATTTGGGCCTATAGGCTCAGGGTCTGATAATTATTATTATCAGAAAATTATTGTCTGATAATTTGATCCACTATGAGTTGATTTTTGTGCAGGGTGATAGAGGCTTAATTTCATTTTGCTACATATGAATTCATTTTCTTCTTTTTATTATTAGAGCTGTATAGTTAAACATAATAGATGTGTTCATCCTGACAAACTCATAAATACATGCACGGAAACTGATTCCAGTTGATCTTCACATTACCTTCCTCCTTTTCATTCTGTCCCCCACTTAAATCCTCTATAACATAAACAACTAAAACTTTCAAACATTCTTTTACTTGTTTCTAATCCATCAATTAAATACTACCAAACTGAAAGTCTCTTATTTAAAAATTGACCAGAATTTAACATATACAATTAAGATAAATTTAAATATTCACCTTTCTATAGATACATAATGATTTTATATAATATGTGGATTACCAGCCAACACTGTAATTATATTACTTATTTCCTTTCCTTTCTACCTGTTAGCTCTTTCACTCTTTGCTGCCACTTTTCCCAACAAGTGATCAGGGACAGTTAGAAGAGGTGAAAATTAATCATTCAATGTTTCTTCTTATGTTAGCAGAACTGTTGGAAAGGGCTTGAAACTGTTTTCCAAATTGAATTCTTTGAACTTCTCTGATTTGCACATATGTTAAATCACCCTTGTGTCCATTTACTATAGAATATCAGGATCCAGATAAATCATAATGGGATTTCCATGTTTCAGCAGAACAAGTACAGCATTATGCAATTGTTATTCATCTGTCTGCTTCATCAAATTTTTATGCAATATTAATAATAACTTATATGTCCCTTACTATGTAGTAGTTGCCCATATGCTATATGTACACAGTTTTGATTCATCTTACCCTTTCCATAATATGAGTTACAAACTCCTACATTTTTTTGTATTTCTGTGGTATTTCTTAATATTTTATTTAATAAAAATGACATTTTAACACAATAGGGTAAATTAGAAGAGGCTGCACCTGGTGTAGAACATTGGCCACTGTCCTGCAATATAAATGGCAGTCCACCAGTTGGGAAGCTATGCAGGGTGATCCAGAGGAGATAAAGCATGCTTTCTTTTCTGTCATTCTGATCACTTCTGACTTTACAACATACTCACATGCAATTGATTCTTAGAAGCCCTACCAACAGCTTCATTAGACAAGCCAGCAAAAGTCAAATCTTAATTTGGAATCTGGATGAGAACTTCCATCCTCGAGCCAGAGACAGAGTTTTTAGGAGCCAGAGGAAAATGATGTTAGAAAAAGTGAGTTTCTCTTTATCTCTTGCTGACTGTTTCCATGAATCATGGGTAATCATTTCACAAGTTTCCCAATTTTTGTACCAGAACATAAGAGTCTCCCCCAGAAACACCTGCCAAATATATGCTTCTCTGACGCTCTCGTGACAAGATAGGGATGACTGCTGTGCCCTGTCCTGAAAGTGCCAGAGACGTGCATTTTACCTACATGCAGGCTCCCAGAAGAAAACAGTGGTGGGTTTGTCCAGGGGCAACCTAGTCACAGGCCTAGGTGGGCGGCATCTAGCCTTGCAGCGTGCCTGCAGGGAGATGGAATTAGAATGATACAGTGTGGGAAGTTTGCAATTGGGCAACCAAGAATACCCTAAGAAAGATGGGGACAGCAAGAAACCGTCACTTGAGCTGGACTTCAAGCTCCCAGTGCATGTTCCGTGTTTCCATTGTCCTTCACTCCCAAAACACATCGTGAAAGATAAAATTATAAAGAATTTCCAGCAAAAGCAGAATATTAATCTCAAAGTTCAACACCCTTCTGAATGTGTGGACTCTTGTGACTACATGACTGTGAATTGACATGTGATAATCAAAGATGCAGAAAACATAAATAATGAATTCAAGACCATACACATGATAAAACTCAGGGTCTGTTTTTGGACTCTAAAACCTAAATCTTTTTACCCTTCTACCCTGATTAACTGACATAAAGCTTAATGTTTATTATTATAGTCATTTTCTCCATTATCATATATAGACTTTCTACCTAGTGAATGTAAGTAGAAACACTGTATTTCTATTAGTACAGAATCTGTGAGGGCTATTTGATTTTATGGACATCTTTCATTACCTTAAGAAAAACAGAAATAACTTATTAATGAAAATAGACTGTTTTTTAGAAAACAACTGGGTTTCAAATAGTTTCAAGCTGAGTATAGAGAATCAATGAATTCTATCTCCACCTACTCTTTTATGCATTCCTTCATCTGTATCTTTTTAAATTAACATTTCTTTTTCCACCTATCTTGAGTTAAAAATTGAATTCATTCGATGTGCCATACTGAGTTTCAATATCACTGCTCCAATCACACAAAAGAGAACAATTTATTTATTCTTATTCTCAATTTTAAATACTTGAGAAAGAAATTGATTGGAAAATATTAGATTAAAATCATCTAATCTCTACCACTCAAGAATATGTGATCAAAGTGATAAAAGGTGGAAATGGTTAATGGAACTGCCCATTAACCATATGTGAAGACACCCTTTTGTGGGAATGAGAGCTTGGCAGGGGACTTCTAAGTCCCACTATGGATGACTAATCTCTGTGTTATAAGATCTCATTAGATTTATCATGAAATTTATTGGGACTATCACTTATTCCTCAAATTCAAGCATCTTGCAAATGGATTTTTGAAACATCACAATAAATAGACTATTTCTCAAAATGTATCCAAGAGTCTGAGTGATTTTAACTAAGCTCCACATCAGACCCTATTCATATAAAAAGCAAAACTTCTGTCAGTTTTCATTTGTGTTGTATTTGTGACCTGACAGTCCTCCCATCCCTCTCGATGATACATTTTATTGAAAGAGTGAAAATGCTGGAAGGTGAAGCACGACGCAGACCATCCCCTAGCTGTCAATGTCATTATATTTCCTGCTGGGATTTCAGTTTGTCAGAAATCACCAGAAGTCAAGAGAATTATTGAAACTATGTATAACCTGCACACCAACTTGGGCCACTGGGTATACCCGAAACGTCTAACAGGAGTGTCAAATGTTTCATGCTAAGCAATACCTACTGCCAGGATGCTAGCACTGTCCAAGGAGAGCTACCTGAAAGGAATTGTGCTCCTGGGGTCTATCTTTATGGAAAACACGGCCTCTGTGAACCTGAATTTCATTTGCTTATACAGAAATTCAAATTGCATACTTCTCTAGATATGTTCTCAGACTTCACAATAAAAGCTGGGTTCTTTGTGGTGAAATTTGGAAGCACAGTCCTGATATATTTGACAGAAATGATATATCTTCAAAATTTTGTGCTATGTATTTATATTCTGCAGCCTTAAGTGTATTCTATAACATGTCACGTTCTCCCTTCATACATTTTCCTGAAAGTAAAATCTTCCTTTATTTTGAGCAATAGTTGCCTGCATGGACTTGATTTTGGAAAATATTTTATATCTTTATGCCATCATTTATAGAATCATAATTCTTTGTTGATTTATTCTTAATCATTGATTAAATAAGCTATTAATTACCTTGGAAGCAAGACAATGCCTCTCAGGCCAATAGCATGCATGGAGAGACATATTAAAAATTGCTCACATACTCAAATCTTGCCAGGGAGGTAGCCTAAATCTCAGATTCAGGGGATGAAATTTTCTAGATTTGCAAGAGCTAAGTAGTATTTTTTAAGTGTAAAATTTACAAGTCCTTATTGAATCAAGCAATTTGATCTACAAAGAGGCAGTGAGTCAAAGATCAAAAATTAAACCATCTACAATTAGTTGTTGGATAGATTAGAATTCAGAGTACACTCCTTAAATAACTAATTCTATGCTGTTTAATAACCTATTTACTTTTATAATTTTCCATCATTAAAATGGAGGTCCACATATTATATGTACACTAGCCAATCTCAAATGATAGATTATAAGTGCTGATATTCAGCTATTCAACACTTTGTGCATTCAGGTTGACACAAACACCTTCTTTTCCTAGTTGTTGAAGTCTATGCAATAGCACTTGAGAAAAATTTTGAAAATATTTAAATGTCCATAGCCACAACCTTTAAGCAAGCACATACTGAAACCATCCAAACACTAGGCAAAATATAACTTTTTTTTTTCTTTTGCTTCTTAACAGCTGTATTGAGGTACAATTTATAGACATCCTAATTACCTATTTTAAGTGTACAGTTCAATGTTTTCTTAGTATGCTCAGATTTGTACCACCATCACCATAAACAAATTTATACCATTTTCATTATTCCCCAAAGGAAATCCCATACTTATTAGTAGTCAGTTACTCCCGTATGTACCCCATTCTCTGCCCCACTATTAGGCAACTACTAAATATTTGTCTGGAGATTTGTCTATTCAGAATATTTAACATAAATGGAAACACAAAATATGTGGTCTTTTGTGACTGGCTTTTTTCACTCTTGGTCTAAAGCTCCAAGGTTCACTCATGTTATTTTCCCCCCTGTGCTTTCTTCCTTTTATTTTTATTATAAAAATCCTAGTGGGTGTGAGATGGTTACATTATTGTGGTTTGATTTGTATTTCCCTAATGAGACGAATGATGTCTTGCTTTTTTAATTTTTATTTCTCTTTTAATTTTTTACAGACTGCATTTTGAATCATTGTACACAAATGGGGTACATCATTTAGTTTCTATGGTCGGACACTGTAGATTCATACCATTCCTGTCATCATACATGTACATAGGGTAATGATGTCTGTTACATCCACCATTTTTCATACCCCACTCCCTCTCATTTGCTTCTACATAATCTAAAGTTCCCCTATTCTTCTCTCACTCTTCACCCTGCCACCCTCATTATATATCATTCTCCACTTATCAGGGAAAATATCCAGCCTTTGGTTTTTTGGGCTTGGCTTATTTCACTTGGCATGATATTCTCCAATTCCATCCATTTATTTGAAAATGCCATAATATTATTCTTTGTTTTGGCTGAATAGTATTCCATTGTGTGTATATATATATATATATATATATATATATATATATATATATACATATATATATATACCAGAGTTTCTTTATCCATTCATCTGTTGAAGGGTGTCTAGGTTGGTTCCACAATCTAGGTACTGTGAACTGAGCTGCTAAAACATTGATGTGGCTATGTTACTGTAGTTTGCTGATTTTAAGTCCTTTGAGCATAAACCAAAGATTGGGATAACTGGATCAAAAGGTGTATTTATTCCAAGTTTTCTAAGTCATCTGCATACAGCTTTCCAAAGTGGCTACACCAATTTGCAACTCCACCAGCAATGTAAAAGTGTGCCTTTTTCCCCACCTCCACACCAACATCTATTATTGTTTGTGTTTTTGATAATAGCCATTCTAATTGGAGTAAGATGAAATCTTAGAGTTGTTTTAATTTGCATTTCTCTAATTACTAGAGATGTTGAACACTTTTTCATATATTTATTAATTGCCTGTGTTTCTTCTTCAGTAAGTGTCTGGTTTCTTGGCCCATTTATTCATTGGGTTCTTTGTATTTTTGGTGTAAAGTTTTGTAAGTTCTTTATAAATTTTGGAGATAAGTGCTCTATCTGAAGTGGGTGTGGAAAATATTTTCTCCCACTCTGTAGGCTCTCTCCTCACATTCTTCATTGTATCCTTTGCTGAGAAAAAGCTTCATAGTTTGAGTCCATCCAATTTATTGATTCTTGCTTTGATTTCTTATGCTTTGGGAGTCTTGTTGAGGAAGTCTGATCCTAAGCCAACATGATGAAGATTTGGGTCTACTTTTTCTTCTATTTCTTGCAGGGTCTCTGGTCTAATTCCTATGTCTTTGATCCATTTTGAGTTGAGTTTTGTGCAGGGTGAGAGATAGAGGTTTAATTTCATTTTACTGCATATGGATTTCCAGTTTTGCCAGCACCATTTGTTGAACAGGCTATCTTTTCTCCATTGTATGTTTTTGGATCCTTTGTCTAGTATGAGGTGACTGTATTTATGTGGTTTTGTCTCTGTCTTCTATTCTGTACCATTCATCTGCCTATCTATTTTAGTGCCAATACTATGCTGTTTTTGTTACTATTGCTCTGTTGTATAGTTTAATGTCTGGTATTGTGATACCTCCTGTTTCACTTTTTCTACTCAGGATTGTTTTGGCTATTTGAGGTCTCTTGTTCTTCCAGATGAAGTTCATGATTGCTTTCTCTATTTCTATGAGGAATGTCATTGGGACTTTAATTGGAATTGCATTGAATCTGTATAGTGCCTTGGTAGAATAGCCATTTTGACAATGTTAATTCTGCCTATCCAAGAACATGGGCTATCTTTCCATCTTTGAAGGTTTTCTTCAATTTTTTTCTTTAATGTTCTGTAGTTTTCATTGTAGAGGTCTTTCACTTCTTTGGTTAGATTAATTCCCAAGTATTTTATTTTTTTTGAGGCTACTGTGAATGGAGTGGTTTTCCTAATTTCTCTTTCAGAGGATTCATCACTTATGAATAGACGCATTAGGTTTACTCATATTGGTTTTATATCCTGCTACTTTGCTGAATTCATTTATAAGTCCTAGAAGTTTTCTAGTGGAGTTTTTTGGATCATGTCATCAGCAAATAGTGACAACTTGAGTTCTTCTTTTCCTATTTGTATCCCTTTAATTTCTTTGGTCTGTCTAATTGCTCTGGCAAGTGTTTCAAGGATGATATTGAATAGAAGTGGTCTATAGAAGGGATGTCTTGTTCCAGTTTTTAGAGGGAATGCTTTCAGTTTTTCTCCATTAAGAATGATGTTGGCCATGGGCTTAGCATAGATGGCCTTTAAAATGCTGAGGTATGTTCCTACTATCCCTATTTTTTCTAGTGCTTTACCCATGAAGGAGTGCTATATTTTATCAAATGCTTTTTCAGCTTATATTGAAATAATCATGGGATTCTTTACTTTACGTTTATTGATGTGAAAAATTACATTTATTGATTTCCGGATGTTGAACCAAACTTGCATCTCTGGGATAAACCCCACTTGATCGTGGTGCACTATTGTTTTAATATATTTTTGTATGCAATTTGCCAGTGTTTTGTTAAGGATTTTTGCATCTATGTTCATCAGGGATATTGGTCTAATGTTTTCTTTCCTTTATATGTCTTGGTCTGGTTTTAATATCAGAGTGATACTAGCCTCATAGAATGAATTTGGAAGGGTTCCCTCCTTTTCTAATTCCTGAAATACTTTGAGTAGTATTGGTATCAGTTCTTCTTTAAAGGTCTTGTAGAATTCGGCTGAGAATCCATCTGGTCCTGGGCTTTTCTTGGTTGGTAGACTTTTGATGGCTTCTTCTATTTCGGTGCTTTTAATTCATCTGTTTAGATTGTGTATGTCTTCCTGATTCAGTTTAGGAGGATCAGATGTCTCTAAAACTTTCTCAATGTCTTTGATATTTTCTATTTTGTTGGAGTATAGATTTTCAAAGTAGCTTCTAATTATGTTATGTATTTCAATGTGTATGTCGTGATCTTTCCTTTTTCATCACAAATTCTAGTAATTTGAGTATTCTCTCTCCTTCTCTTTGTTAGTGTGGCTAGGGGATTATCAATTTTGTTTACTTTTTCAAAGAATCAATGTTGTGTTTTGTTAGTTTTTTGAATTGTTTCTCTTATTTCAATTTTATTGATTTCAGCTCTGATTTTAATTATTTCCTGTCTTCTACTGTATTTGGTGTTGATCTATTCTTCTTTTTCTAGGGCTTTGAGATGTAATGTTAGGTCATTTAGTTGTTGACTTTTTATTTTTTTAATGTACGAGCTCAATGCAATAAAGTTTCCTCTTAGTACTGCTTTCAGAGTGTCCCAGAGATTTTGATATGTTGTGTCATTCTTCTCGTTTACCTCTAAGAATTTTTTTTTTATTTCTTCCCTGTTGTCTTCTGTTTTCATTGCATCATTCAATAGCATATTATTTAGTCTCCAGGTGTATGAGTAGTTTTTGTTTGTTATTTTCTCGTTCATTTCTAATTGCATTCCATTATGGTCTGATAGGATACAGGGTAGTATCTCTATTTTTTTGTATTTACTAATGGCTTCTTTGTGGCATAGCATATGGTCTATTTTGGAGAAGGATCCATGAGCTGCTGAGAAGAAAGTATTTTTGCTTGATGATGGATGAAAAACTCTGTAAATATCCATTAATTCTATATCATTGATTGTATTAATTAGTTCTATAGTTTATTTGTTCAGTTTTTGTTTGGAGGATCCATCCAGTGGTGAGAGCAATGTGTTAAAATCCCCCACTACTAATGGGTTTTGATCTATTTGATTCTTAAAATTGAGAAGGGTCTGTTTGAGATACATGGATACATTATGTTTGGGGCATAAATATTTAAAACTGTTATATCTTGCTGTTTTATACTTCCCGTAAGCAGTATGAAAAGTCCTTCTTTATCCCTTCTGACTAACTTAGGTTTGAAGTCCACTTTATCCGATATGAGAATGGAGACCCCTGCTTTTTTTCTGGGTCCATGTGCATGGTTTGTTTTTTCCCATCCTTTCACCTTTAGTCTGTGAATGTCTTTTTCTATGAGATGAGTCTCTTGAAGGCAGCATATTGTTGGGTCTTTCTTTTCAATCCAATCTGCCAGTCTATGTCTTTTGATTATTGAGTTTAGGGCATTGACATTCAGGTTTATTATTGAGATATGATTTGTATTCCTGGTCATTTTCAGCTTATTTTTGTTTTTTTACTTGTCCTTTGATTGACTTTTCCTTTAGTGTAGTTCCTCCCTATGCTAACTTGTATTGTTGCTTTTCACTTCCTCCTCATGAAATATTTTGCTGATAATGTTCTGCAGGGCAGACTTTCTATTTGTAATTTCTTTTAGCTTTTGTTTATTGTGGAAAGATTTTATTTCATTGTCAAATCTGAAAGTTAGATTTTCTGGGTATAGGATTCTTGGTTGGCATCCATGTTCTTTCAGAACTTGAAATATATTGTTCCAGGCCCTTCTTGCCTTTAGTGTCTGGGCTGAGAAATCTGCTGATATCCATATTGGCTTCCCCTTATACGTAATCTGATGCTTTTCTCTTGCAACCTTTAAAATTCTATCTTTATTTTGTATGTGAGGTATTTTCATTATAATGTGTTTTGATGGTGTGGATCTGTTGTAATTTTGTGCACCTGGTGTTCTGTAAGCCTCTTGTATTTGATTTTCCATTTCATTTTCAGATTTGGGAAATTTTCTGATATTATTTCATTGAACAGGTTGTTCATTCCTTTGGTTTGTATCTCTGTGCCTTCCTCAATCCCAATAATTCTTTTTTTTTTTTTTTTTAATTTGGTCTTTTCATGATATCCCATAAGTCTTGGAGGGTTCGTTCATGGCTTCTTAACATCTCAGTTTGTTCAACTTTATTTTCAAGATTAAATATTTTGTCTTCGTTGTCTGAGATTCTGTCTTCCACAAGATCTATTCTGTTGGTGATGCTTTCTATTGAGTTTTTAATTTGGTTTATCATTTCTTTCATTTCAAGTATTTCTTTTTCTTTGTTTCTGAATCTCTATCTCTTTATTGAAGTGTTCTTTTGTTTGTCTGCATTTGCTCTTATCTCATCTTTTGCTTCACAGATCATTTTAATTATGCAGATTCTAAACTCTTTTTCTGTCATTTCTACTACCATGCTGTCATTGGATTCTATCAAAATAGCATCTTGGTTACTTAGGGATGCCTTCTCCCCCTGTTTTTTCATATTGCTTCCATATATTCCCCTCTAGCAGTGAAGATCAGAGATACTGATGTTCCCCACCTGCAGGTTTATTATGACCCTGCAGTTCTCCACTACCTCCCTTGTGAAGGGGATATCAATACCAGTAGCACCTAATACAGAGAAAATGTAGCCCTGAACCAGATAGCCCCTATAAAGACTTTAACATTTTTAAAATAAACAGGATCAGTTCGATTACTATTTACAGTGTTTCTTTTTTTTCTTCAGTTTGTTTTTTATTAAAAATCATAAATTTACATAGGGCAATGTTATTTGATTCATTCTGTTATTTTTTTCCCTTACCCCCCCCCACCCCACCCACCCCTCTTTTCCCTCTATTCTGTCCTTCCTTCCTCCATTCTTACCACCCTCCTTATCCCTAACCCTAAACCTAACCCTAACCCTAACGCTAACCCCTACTAACTCCCATTATATGTCCTCATCCGCTTATCAGCGAGATCATTCGTCCTTTAGTTTTTTTGAGATTGGCTTATCTCACTTAGCATGATATCCTCCAATTTCATCCATTTGCCTGCAAATGCCATAATTTTATCATTCTTCATGGTGGAGTAATATTCCATTGTATATATATATACCACAGTTGAAGGGCATCTAGGTTGGTTCCACAATCTGGCTATGGTGAATTGAGCAGCTATGAACATTGATGTAGCTGTATCTCTGTAGTATGCTGATTTTAAGTCCTTTGGCCATTCCAGTTGTCAACAAGAGGATGGGGAAGGATGTAGGATGTAAGTGAGTAAATAGAGGTACCTGTCAAAGGGCCTCCAGTCTCTTCCAGTCTCAGGAAGGGAACCATCCTTCCAACCATGATGACCACACCCTTGGGAATAATTCAAAATACCTGCACCAGCCTCCAAAGACACAGGGGAACTTCAGTGAGGGTGCACTGAGTCAGCACAGAGACAGGTGAAGTGTCTCTCAGCAGTAGGGGGACAGGCAGGCAGGCTCAGCTACCAGCCTCTGTCCTCGGTTTGGGGGCTGGCTGGGGGGCTCAGCACCAGTCCACAGTGGGGGGGTGGGTTCATCAATGTCTGACCTCAGTGTGGGGGTGGGCTCAGTGATGGGAGTCTGACCTCTGTGTGAGGGATGGGTTCAGCAATGGCATCCCACCTCAGTGTCGGGGGGCAGGCTCCTTGTTTCTGTTAATTTATTTTTTGGTTGTACTCATATTTAAATTTTCTTTGGAGAAATGTCTATTTCAACACCTACCTAATTTATACAACAGGGTTGTGTTTTTATTGTTTGATTGTAGGAAGGAAAGTAGACTGAATCAGACATTACTACCTCATGTACATATTTGACTGCATGACCAATGGGATCCCACAACACGTACAATCAGAAAAATGAGAAATTACACATCATTTATGTATGATTTATCAGAATGTATAAATGCATTCTCCTGTCATGTACAACTAAAAATAAATAAGCAATAGTTCACATTTTAAAAAAATCTTAACTAATGTCATCCTTAAATGATAAAAGACCCACTGCTTTAAAGTCAGGACCCAGGCAATGATAGCTGTTCTCACCACTTTGTCATTTTATTAGAGGTTTCTAGCCTGGGCAATTATATAAGGAAATAAAAGGCATTCAGTTTGGAAAGGGATAAAGTAACATGGTCTCTATTTACAGGTGACTTGAGATATTTTGTTTAGAAAATCCTAAGGAATCCACCAAAAATTATTAGAGCTAATTAATGAATTCAACAAAGTTGCGAGACACATGATCAATTTATAATATTCAGTTGTATTTTGATTAGCAATGAATAAACTAAATATGAAATTAGGAAAATCATTCCTTTCATAGCAGCATCAAAATGACAAAATATTTAGGAATAAATATAAGCAAAAAATGGGGTTGGGGTTTTAACTCAGTGATAGAGCACTTACCTAGTACATGTGATGCACTGGATTTGATCCTCAGCACCACATAAAAATATATAAATAAAATAAAGATATTGTGTCTATTTACAACTAAAACATGTTTTTAAAAAATTTAACCAAAAAAACATAAGACCATAAAATACCATTTAAAGAAATTATGGAATACAAAATAGACAAAAATACAATGCTTGTTCATGAATTTGGAAGATTTAATATTGTTAAAATGGAAATATTCTCCTAATCGATTTATAGATTTAATTGAGTTACAGATATAATTCCTAACAAAATCCTATCTGAATTTAAATCAGTGGTAGAGAGTTTTCCTAGCATGCATGAGTTCCTGGATTCCATCTCAGGCATACACACACACACATACACACACACACATCAAATCCTGACTACCTTTTTTTATTTTCTGCAGAAATTTAAAAGTGTATTTTAAAATTCATATGGAATATAAGCGACCCACAATAGCAGAAACAAATCTGAACTTAAAACAAAAACTGTCCCAATTTCTACAGGATAACCTCATGCTAAGCAAGACAGTATGGGTCTGGCCTTAAGTGCACAAAGAGATGAACGAAATAAAGCAGATTCCAGAGGTGAACTCAAACGTTTATGGCCAGTCGATTTTTTACAAGAGTGACAAAACATTTTAATGGGCAAAGAATATTCTTTTTAACAAATTGTGCTGAGACAACTGGACATGAATTAGACCCAAACTCCACTGAATATACAAATATCAGCTTGAAATTGGACAAAGACCTAAATGTAAGAACTAAAATAATAAAATGTCTCAAAAATATTTTTTTCCTCTCCTTGAATTGAGAAATGTTCTTTCTTTTTTTTTTTTCAATGACACCAAAAGCACAAGCAACCAAGGAAAAGCTAAATGTACTGAACTTCATCAAAACATAAAACTTGTGCACTTCAACAGACCCTATCAGGAAAGTTATAGTAGAGGAAAAATGTTTGCAAAGTATTTCTGATAAAATTATAGTATTCAGAATATTTTAAAAAAATTTTTTATTTTATTTTTATACATGCAAACTTAAAAATCTTAGAAGGATCTTTGAGGTAAATCTCTCACCAGCAAAAAAAACTACATATGCCAAGATATAAGTTTGAATAAGTGTTTCTTATATTAACTTAAATATTACAATTGATGTTTTATATAGCAGTATTCCCAGTGTTCTCTGAATATTTTTATCTCTATAGGGTATCAGTTTTTACTCTCTAGTAATGATTGTGGTAACTATTTGATCTTCCACTATTTGGAAGGAGAGTAAAGAATAGTATTTTAAGTTTGAAAGACTGACTCTGAGATTCATTGCTTTTATTCATGGTTAAATAATGGCTTTATTTAAAATCTTTGGAATTCTCACTGTATGTTATGGTTTGGATCTGGAATGTACCCCAAAGGCTCTTTAAAGACTCAGTCCCTGCTGCAGTAATCCAGAAGTGGACTTTTAGAGCATGATTGGATCACAAAGACTCTTTAATCCATTGAGAGCTGAATGGCCTTCTAGAGGTGGTGGAAAAGGTAGGCTGGTGGGGTATGGTGTGGAGAAAGAAAGTCACTGGGACTGGGCATGTTCTTGGGAACTATTTTATATACCTGCCCTGCCCTTTCTCTCTCTCTTAAACTCTCTCTCTCTCTCTCTCCTCTCTCTCTCTCTCTCTCTCTCTCTCTCTCTCTCTCTCTCTCTCTCTCTCTCTCTCTCTCTCATTTTCCTAGCTGCCATGAGCTGAGTATCATTCCTCTACAATGCCTTACCATCGTGTTGTTGTGCCTCACCTCAGTCCCAGAGAAATGAAGGTACCTATCATGAACTAGAACCTCTGAAAGCATGAGCCAAAATAAATCATTGCTCCTCCAAGTTGTTTGTGTCACATATTTCGGTCACAGTGATGAAAAGCTGACTAACACATTGTATATTAAGTCCTGCCAATTTTTAACTTGATTTTCAAACAATCTATGCCATAGTAACACTAATTTTCCTACTTTGTCTATTTCAAAAAAACATGTTTTGAAAATATACCATACTTGGCCAGGAGTTTATACTGACTAGAGGAGAAATGAGATTTAAATCCAAGTATGCCCAAAACAAAAGAAATGCATATTTGCTACTAAGTGCTATTGTTTCACAGTGTAATATGAATAGTATTATTTTTAATATTTAACTTATTTTTTAAAATATTAAATAATTGGGGACAGCTTTCATTTTGTGTTTTTTTAAGAAGGCAAATTATTTCCTATGTATCAGCTTATCAAATTCTGAAAAAGAAATTGTGAACTTTCTAGAGACTAGAAAGTCTCTAGAGACTACAATAAGATAACAGTAAAAGAATGTATGTTCAAAGTGATAAACAGAAAGAGAAAAGAGAAGACAGAAGAGAGGAGATATCAGAAAAATATTATTTTCTGAGAAATTTTTACTAATGAAACTTAGGAAGTTTCATCTCTATTGAAAGCATTTATATCTACCTTTCCAATTATTAGGTCAAATTTTTTGACACTTATTTCATGTCTCCTTATCTCATACCAAAAAAAAAAAAACCTGACCAAATGCCATTTTCTCTAATTTAACAACATTCTAAACTCAATGTCTCTTCTCACCTTCTTCATTGCCCCTCTTGTTCAAAGCACCATCTTTAATTGCTTAGGTGATGGGTGTTGGCTTCAAGCCGATCTCGGAGCTCCCACCAACAGACCCTGCCCATTCTCAACACAGAAAACTGAATAATTTCACTAAAATGTTTTCCATATCACATCATATTGACTCAAAACCCTCCAGCGGCTCCTTATTTCTCAGACTTGTAAGAGACAATCCTTGCTTTGGCCTACAAAGTTCTTCAAAGTATAGTCTTTCATTATCTCTATTACAGATTCTTCTGATTATTCCTATTATAGAATCTATAAAGTAATCCTGCTATCTGCTATTCTTAATAAAATGCTTCTGAGCTTTAAACTTCTCACTCTGTCGTCTTACTGCATGAGTACTATCCCTCCTTCATGGCCAGTCTCAATTTTTTAGTGTGCTCTTCACTGGATGAGTTACCAAATTTGCATTCCCTACATCAATCTATGATTCTATATCTTCTAAAGTTCTGTTTTTTACTCTAGAAATGTTTTATTCAATATATATAAAGTTACTTCTGATTTGCTAATTCTTACATTATTATTTTAAAATAAATCATAAATCTAAAATATTATTTCAGAATTATAAGCCCTAAATTTGATAGCTTTCTGCAGAGACACTGTAGGCATTGGCTCTCACTGTTACTTCTTAACCTTATTGACTTTGAAGTTTTGTTTATAACTTTAGCTTATTCCTTGGAGCCTCAGTCCAACTAATGATAATTCCCAATTGCCCTTTCAATATTTCTGATCTGAGTATTTCTTTTTATTTCTGCTTAATGTATTTCAAACTGAACTCATTCTCTTTCTACCTGAAGCCAGGGCCTTATCCTACTGTAACTTTTTATGTCAATCACTATTCTCCAAGTCACTCAAAACTTCATGTTTACTTTTTAATGTTTTATTTTTCTTCCAACAATCATTCCTTGATGGGATTTCTGTGTACGTAGGTCTACCATTCTTCTCACCTAAGGATGTGGTGGTAGTCAAGGCAGAATCTCTGCTCATTACAAATTCTCAGTTTATTCTGGAAACCAATGTGTAAACAACTATAATATATTAAGCTCAATATCAAATTAACAGTAAATCAATTTTTAATAAAGTAGTATACGGACATAAAGACAGACGATTGCTTCTGTTCCTTTGAGAACATCACATACATTATTAATTTCCCAGGTCACTATCACAGTGGACATTTTGCAGTGATGTTCTTAGATTAACAATCTAAGTTAAAGATTCAGTAATTCTGCTTTGCCACGAGAACTGAATAAATTCATATTTTGGACATTCAATACATTGGAGGTCCAGCGTTAGCTAGTTTTTAAGACTTACTGCTCACTATCACTTCAGTCAAAACTACAGAGATACTTATTGAAATATTTGTTTTTGTTCTAATTCTCATGCTGTCCTTTATCCTAGAATTTTCTCACTACAATCTCTAAACTATAAATAGTTTTATCTTCAAAAACTACTGAAATTAACCAACTTCTAAAGTTTTCCTGCTTGTTACAAGAAATCATCTATGGCTTTTCTTAACTTGCAAAGCAGTTTCTGCACACCATTTCTAAGACACCACATTAGTTTTTGGCATGTTTGATTATGTATCTTTCCTGACATATTGCCAAGGGTCAATATCATTTCCTATAACTCCTAGGGTATTGTTGCTAGTGACTCTTGATCAGATCTTTATCTGTTTAAACCACACTTAACAATAAATACGATTCCCTTTTTCTTCCTCCTATTAGCACCACAGAGGGAAACAGTAAATTGAGGTTTCTAAACATTGTTCTCAATTAAATCAAACCAAAAGCTGGGTACAAGTTTCTCAGTGAGATACATTTTACAATATAGCAATAAATGAAAGAAACAGTGCTCACAAAGACCTTGTGGGAAAACCTTTTAAAAAGACTTTAATATTTTTCTTTTTCTTTTTGTTTTTGAAAAGAGAGGGACCTGTTCATTGACCCTTTTGTGCTCCTTTGAGGAAAATTTATTATAAATGGTCCTTATCACAGTCTAGTGATTTTTCCATGAAGAGGAATAAAAGTGAACAATATACTCGCCCTTCAAGTCAGTGCTCAGTTTGTGGACAAGCCTTTTATAAGTCCTGTCTGAAGAGGGAACCCCAGGTAGCCATGCTATAGAAGAATTAGATATGTCTCCCAGTAGAAAGGAGGGATAATTACAAAGTAATTTAGTATAATATTGTTATTTTAGGTAATTTTAAAAGGAGAGGAAGAATAAACCCATGATACTAAATTTTTCATTATCATTTTTCCTTATTTAGTTGAATAAAAATTCAGCCTATCCCAATGATAGAACTCACTTCTGAGTTTTTCTGTTACATAAACCAAGTACCAGAAAGCCTATTGTATATCAAATGGACACACAGTAATTGTTTGATGATAGGAATAAAATTTTTAATTAAAGAAATCAAAGAATAAATTTGGCTTTTAATTCTAGGTTTAGCTTTTCTACTTAATTATATTTGGAGTGGTGAAAAACAACTACCATCTTCATACAAAAAAGGCTGATTTTTATCAAACTTGTTTCTTTAATTCATATCTATATTACTTTGTCTATTTTTGAATGAGGAAAATATAAAATATTTACTCATAGATTCTAAGATAAGAAATTAGAGATTTTGGAAGTATGTGCACTTAAGGGCTTTTAGATTCTAAAAAAATTGTGTGAATAGATTTTCTTTTTCTTTTCTTTTTTTTTTGTCCATATATGCCCAAAGAATCAGAGTTCATGATTCTGACTCCACCTACCCCTTATGTACATTAAACAGAAACACACATAGTGACACTAAGGAAAGAAAGAAGACACAGAGAAACAGAAGAAACAGAATGAGATGTGTGTTAGAAATTAGAGAAGACTTGGTGGCTCCTGAAAGGAAAGTCTAAGTTACATAAAAGTTGCTTTGGTCACTCCTGGACTGCACACTTGGGTTGTAGTCCTATGAGGCTCTTATCACTTGTTTTATCTGCTTTTGAAATGATAATTTAATCTTTAGCATTCTCAGTCCTCTTGGAACCAGAAAGAGCTTTAAAGCTTTCATTTTCTAACTTCACAGTTCGCTTTTGAATAAAAGTCTGTTCCCTATGGAATCAAGGAGTTTCTGTACAGGTGGGAAACGTGATGGATTTTTTTTTAATCTGTTTTGGACCCACATCTATGTTGATCAATTTGCCAGCTGTGCCAGTCCCTTTGAAGTGCAAAACTGTCTGATTGCCTCACTTTTGTTTAGAGATTAGGGTAGTCTCATTCTATAATGCTTGAAAGCGACATTGAAACTAGCATTAATTTGATTATTATGAGCTATTTTTCCAAATCAAGACCAATTATTTTCATCGTGTAGGGATAATGGATAGTATGATCTTAGAATAACAGTATAAATTAAAACTCTGTAGGAATAAGCCTGCATTTCACTATAAAATAGAGATTAAATACTGCTTGTAACCCATTAAGATCCTTATTTAATCTTCTCAATAATAAATGAAATGCCTGTAATAATTTGGGTAAATTATCTGTGTTTGCATAATGTGGAGCATTGTTTTCTGAGATGGGGTGTTTTCCATTCACCTCAGTCCAGAAGAAACTTCTGTCTTTCCTATTATACATCAGTTATTTATTCATTTCATTAATGCATACAATATTTCTCTTAAAAAGACAAGTGAAAAAAGAAGAATCTGACTGTGATCTCAAAACATAGCAAGGAGAACTTTTTACTTCCAAAAGAAAAGATGAAAGAGAAAAGAGAAATCCATAGTGCTTTAGTAGCTCCCCAGTTCTTCTGGGGCAAACTGAGGTAGAGAAAATGGGCAGGAAAGAAGGAAGATAATTGAGTGAGTTATTAGGCAGAAGAAAATGAAAAATATTGATTTTTAGACAGAAAATTAACTAAGGCTACAGATGGGGGCATTGTCGAGCTATTGTGGTTCAGTGAGAGAAGGGGAACACTCCTCTCACAAAAAGAAGAACATGTCCCACCAAACTTAAGAAAAACTCATGTTAATCACCAAAACAGAAATCTGAGTAGATAATAAATCAGAAAGCCTGGGTTGTGTTTTCCAGGGAGATGGTCCTGGAGGTTTCTGGATGTAGACAGAACTAGCGATCATCAACAAAGGTATTTGATCTCCTTGGCATAGGTGATCAGAGCAGGGGAACCACAGGCCCTTTGAAGAAACTCATTCATTGGTCTTCCTGGACTTCCTGAGTCAACAGGTCAACAGACTCTGAATTCCTGCAGCTTACCATTTTTTTTTTTCCAGAAAATCCTGGGTCCCCTCTCTGTCTCTCTCTCTCTCCCATTTTCTTTCCCTCTTTTTCATTTTACATTTTTTCCCTGTACTTGGTACCCTTACCTTTTGAGTGTCTTAGACTAAGAAATCACTTATAATCCACTTTTCACTATATCAATGGGTGCACATACCAGAACCAATCTGAGCAATGAGGGAGTGGGGATCCTGCTGGGACTCTGCCGAGTGGGGAAAAAGCATTGCTTTCATTTGAAATTGAAGATTGATCAGTGTAATAAGTAGTGTAGTTGACAGGGAGTTGGGACCAGGACTGAATAGAGTGAAAAGGAAGGTTCCATCCCTGCCCTTGCCAAGCAAAGGAGTGACCAAAAGATAGACTAAGGCTTTCACTTATCTCTCATAAGTACACAGACAGGGACATTTAGAATAAGTGATGAGATTCAAGTCAGATCAGTCATACATAAAACAGGTGAAGAAACTGGTGAATAACAAGTTGTATTTGAGTTGTAGAGATGATTAACATTTACATTTGAAGCATATGTTGATCCATGGTTTACTTCTAAATAACACTTGAATTACACTGAGCCCACATATTGAAGTTAGCATATACTTCTAGCACAGGATTTATTATAAAGTAATATCTACTCACAAAAGGGCTTCCACTTAAAAGAGGAAGAGGAATCTATTCAACAGATGTACAAATCGAGGACCTCTGAAAATATGAAGAAAGAGGCAAACATTTTTGCTTCAAATTTACAACCCCCCAATAAAGGAAAACAGACACTGAAGGGCATGAAATTTCAGAAAAATCCAATAAAACATTGATTATTCAAATATTAGCAAACTAAAAGAAGAAGTAAGAAATTAATAGAGAAAATACAGGAGGTTAAAGACCATTTCAACAAAGTAAGATTCTATAAAGAAACCAAATGATCAGAATTACTGAAAATAAAAGAAACAAAATATAAAATACAAAATTTAGTTGACAATTTCACCAATACATTAGATTATGTGTAAAATATAGTCGCATGCCTCAAAGACAGTATATATGATTTTGAACAATTAGCAGTAAAGAAAGAGAAGAAGGAGGAGGAGGAAAAGGAGGAAGAGAAGGAGGGGAAAGAGAAGAAGCAGAGACCATGATGAGAATACACAAGAACACTGAAGAAACATTGAGAGATGAAACTTAATAAAGGGACCCAAAATGGAGCAAATTGTATTCCATGTATGTAAGATTATGTATAAATGAACCCAACTTATAAATTTATAATTTATAAATATAAATTATATTTATACTTATGTATAAATATAATACACTACCATGAATACTTAAATAAATGAAACAAGAGTCATTGGAATTAAAGAGGGTATGGAGATATTGACTAATGTCTTTAAGAAACTTTTCAGTGAAATAATAGCAGAAGGAATGAGATGGACAGCAACATACAAAAGACATATAGAATTCCAGTTAGACAACATACAAAAAGAATCTCTCTACAATATAATGCCTAACAAAAGGAATAAGGGTAGAACATTTGAAGGTATAAGAGAGAATTGTAAGGTCACATTTAGAGATAAACCAATAAGAATTACTTCTGGCTTCTCAGCTCGGACTTTACCATACATGGAATACAATAATTCAAGCTATGACAGAAAATAATTACAACCCAAATTGCTACAGCCAGGAAAACTATTCCTCAAAATCAAAATGATATAAAATCTTTGCATGATATGGCAAAACTAAGAGAATTCATAACCACTATGCCAGCATACAGAAAATATGTAGAGAAATACTACATGTAGATGAACTTAAAAGCAAACACCATAGTTCCCAAATGGATGAAGCTTACTGGAAGAGCAGTTATGCGAAGAAGAATTAATATTGCATTAAATATATAGAATGAATCAAAATCAGGAAATAATAAAAATTTCCCTATAAAAACTCTGAATGTAAATGATCTCAACTTTCTAAGTAAAAGATATACTGGCAGAATGGATTGAAAAACAAAATCCAACTATATAATATTTGAAAGAAACTTAATTACATAGCCACAGACTGCAGGTGCCTATGGAGTCCTATAATAAGCCGGGGTACCTACTTTCCTATCTGAAGAAGCAGATTTCAAGAAACAAATTATTAGAAGAAAAAAGAATACTTAATACTGGTACAGGGAACAGTCCTACAAGAAGACATACCGAATAGTAAATAAATATGCCCCAAATACTGAGGTAATATATCCAAATACATAAAACAAATTCTTCTTGCATTAAAGACTCAGATACATCTGAATACAATACTGGGTGATTTCAAAACACCCATCTCCCCAGTTGAAGCAGAAATAAAATCTTCCAACAAAGAAAAATCCATGATGATATGAATTTTCAGGTAAGTTCTATCAGGCCTTTAAAGAAGAACTAATGCCAAAACTCCTCAAATTTTCCATGAAACAGAAAGGGAGGAATCACTTCCAAACTCATTCTATGCAGTCAGTATCATCCTGATACCAAAACCAGACAAGAATACATCAAGGAAAGAAAAATACAAACAAATATCACTGATGAACTAGATACAAATTTTCTTAATAAAATAATAGCAATCCACATTCAACATTACATTGAGAAGATTATATACCATGATCAAATTGGTTTCAAGCTACGGAGTCATGTGCAAATCAATAAATGCAATTCATCATACAGATAAAACTAAGGACAAAAATCATATGATCATCTCACAAAATGAAATTTTTTTAAAAAATGGAAATGAGAAATATCTTTGGAATATGATAAAGGGGAATACGGTAGATGGAATTATGTCATTTATTTTTAAATGTTGACAAAAATTCTTTGAAATATAGCAATTATTAGAGATATCAAAATAAGAAATGGAAAATTGAATTATCTATATTATTTAAAAAATAAAATAATAATTTCAAATTTCCTATAAATAAAACCCCAGACCTGATTCTTTCAGTAGTGAAAATATTAGCTATTTAAGAAACAAAGTTGATTTCACTAATTCTTTCAGAAAACTGAGAAAAAGGTGATATATTCTGGGTTATTTTTTGAGGCTAGAACTTCTAAGATATATTAGCACTCTCTGCTACAGTAATAACCCCACGTGTTGCATAGTGT
Source organism: Sciurus vulgaris (assembly GCF_902686455.1). Classification (NCBI taxonomy): domain Eukaryota; kingdom Metazoa; phylum Chordata; class Mammalia; order Rodentia; family Sciuridae; genus Sciurus; species Sciurus vulgaris. The sequence continues at coordinate 119,516,369 of NC_136469.1, read as the reverse complement.
AAGGACCAGAATTGAGATTTGAATAAAGTGACTGAAAGATGAAAGGTCCTGAACCAAAAGTATACTTTTCTTTAAGAAAGATGACAGATTTTTTTGTTGTTGTTGATTCACCAGGGAAAGAATAAACATATCTGCAGGGTTTTTGTTTGTAACGGGCAAGGTAATTCCATGACTAATATAGAAATGAAAAGAATAAAATACCCAATACAAACTTAAAAAATAATTAAATGTAGAAATTTATCTTAATTAGTTTCAAAACAGCTTGGCCTAGAAATGATCCCACATTTGGTCAATGAGTTTTTACAAAAGAGTGCAAGGAATTTAATGAGGAAACAAAAGTCTTTGCAATAAATGATAGAGGAATAGCCAAATAACAAAAATAAATAAATAAAAGAAAGAAAGAAAGAAAAAATAAATAAAATGAATTCAAATACTTGTCTTACATTATAAACAAAACAACAATTTGAGATGGACCTAATCCTAAACATTAAAGTGTAAAACTTCTAAAGGATAATCTTTATACCATTAGATTGTCAAAATATTTCCTAAGGAAGTCAGAAAGGACTATACATAACAAAAATGTTGATAAAGCAGAAATTTTAAAAATTGTGATTTCAAAACATTCTTCTAACAAAATGAATAGATAAGTTAGAACGGAAGAAGCTCCAAATATTTATAGCTGACAAATATGAATTTTAGAAAAATACATAAAGAAATTTTAAAACTCAAATTAAAAAATAGACAATTCTTCAAAAGAGGGCAAAAACTTGTAGATACTTCCTAATATAAGATAAAGGCTTTAAAAGTGCTCAGTTTTATAGTCATTCCTAAAGAAATTAAAATCACTATGACAAATCATGGCTCCTACCCAGTAGAATAAATGAAATGAGAAACTTCCAATCCTGAGCATTACTATCAAAGCAATCAAAATTCTTATCCCTTGCTGGTGGAAGAATAAAATGGTTAAATATCTTTGGAAAATTCTCTTGCTGTTTCTACTATAGTAAAATGTGTCCCACCTTATGATCTTAAAATCCATTTATTTATCCACTATAAAGGGACCATTTTCACTAAATAAATGAAAACTCTGTCTACAAAAATTTTTGTACATGATTATTCATAGCAACTCTATTTGTTAAGCTGAAAATTGGAAGTAGTTCACATATCCAGCATCAAAATTTATATACAAAATGTGGTACTGAAAGAAAAATACTACTTTCACATGCAATAAAATTAATGAATCTTGAAAAACTTATGCGGAGTAATTATGCTGCTGATACCCCAAAATATGCTTCTTTTAAAGTCTGGCATGAGAGGATATTTTGCATGATTTTCATAATGTTCTGGAATAGGAAAAATTAATCAATAGTGGCAAAAATTCAACCAATGGTTTCTTCTAGTAGGCACAAAAATTGGCATGGAAGGGAAATCAGGAAAACTTTCTGAGGACACAAAACTGTTCTATTATTTGATAATACTATGGGTGAAACGTGTTTGCTACAACTCTTCAATATACACATTTCAGTCCTTTAATTTAAATTTAATAAATTATAGCAAGACCATATTTCAGTAGTTTTTACCAAAGAAATATAATTCATATGTAAAATAATGTCCACTAAATTCCTTAAGTCTTATAAACCTATATATTTTATATAATACCATACTCAACTTTTCAGGTACCTATTAATTTGGAAATTATGCATGTTTATGAAATACAATTTGTATATTATGCAATTTTTAAAAGTTACTGTAGTGTTTTAAAAAGTTAGAAATAAATCTGCAGTGGATTTTTTAGGTTGTATACAAGTTTGAGGTCATTCTTAAAATTTCTATATTTAGTAATCTTTTTTAAGTTTGTGACAAATATACCTTTTTCAGTAGTCTATTTTGTAGCAATATTTTGGGGGCAAGTGTAGTTTTCCCCAAGACTGATTGCTACAAACAACTCCCTTTTAAGTTCAGTATCCTACATGAGTTTCTACATATTCTACATATTTTACATGTTTACTGAAATCAAAATAATTTTTACATAATATTTTGTTTTATATGTGTGTGTTTTTATAAATACACTTTAGATAAAAAACAAACTAATGCAAATATAAAAACAAATATTTCACTATTTTTTATTTAATAAGTATTCTAATATAAAATTATATTATTTAGCACTTGATCAGTGCCAAAATCTATTCCATGTTCTTAACATACATTATTTCACCAAATAATCTCAAAAAGCACTAGAAGGAAAATTAATATCACTCTCAGTTTGGAATGAGAAGCCCAAAGAGGTTAAACAATTTGCACATGTCACAGAGCTATCAAGGACAAATTTAAAAATCAGACCCACGTTGTTTGACTCTAGGACTCAGGGGCTATTTATTTGCACGACATCATCTCCAGAACTATTTATGTATTCAAAATATTTAAACTAATATAAGAAAAATGTTATATATTCAGAGTAAATAAAATTATAGTACAGAATCTCAAATTGTCTTTTGCAGTAAAAGCTACAAAAATTAAACCTACCATCTTAGTACAAAAATGAAAGTACTAATAAATGGAAGAAAATTTAAAGCCAAATCTTGCTTATTAAATTTTACTTTGGCATTGATTCCAGAAGTGGATCACAGATATTTTGTTTATTTAACAGATCAGAAATGGGTGTGAGAAGAATTGATAAAACTTCATTTAAGAATTATGAAAGACTCTTGGAAGAATGACATCTTTTAGCTGTAGAGGACTCCGAATGATGTTGCAGAGCAGATGTGAGATTAAACATATGTCAAAAAGACTTCAGGGGGCTGCATTTTCCAAGGTCAAGCAAATTGGAGCAAGAAGGCCTCAGGAGACAGCCACGGTGTCAAACTGAAATAGTTAGAATCAGTTAACATTTGTTTTAATTTGTCATTATCATTTTACCATTACCCGATATAAACTTGACGTGGTCTTTGTCCCAAAACATAAACAAAAGATCTGCTTTATCTTTGTAGATGATTTTGTAAAACTTTGGTTTATTAGAGCAAAAAAAAAAAAAAAAACATAATAATAATAATTAACGAGGAGAAGATAAACTGAATAAAATAGTGACTGATATATCTTTGTATCACTGCCCACAATGAAGTTCTAATGGTCCCATGCACCATATACAGAAATATGCCACAAAAGTTTTCAGTTATTTGTAAATTATGAAAATCTGTTTTATAGAAAAAGAAACATTCACTCTCTGAATATCAGCAAGAAAACAATTATTCTTTATTTTCTCCAACTACAGAAAAACAGACTTGCAGCCCTAAAAGAGGAAATAGGAACACAGTCAAAATTTTTATTAGAATATTAATCTCTATGTTAGCTTTGAAATGTTGGAAGGAAAGCAATTTGTTATTCTCCCATCTCCATCTGGTTAGAGTTTTCAGCTCCACAATTTCTTAGATTTTTTTCTTATCTCCAGTTTTTTTTTTTTTTTTTTTTTTTTTGTATTAGAGTCTCATTCTTTTAAGTGTATGATAATGGACAATCTTGTCCTTCCATGTGGGATGTAAAAGAGCCCATATCTGAAGCTAAGAATGGGCAGGAGACAAATGCTTGTCATTTCAAAATGGAGAATGGATCTGCTGGTTCTTTTTTCCAACAAAATCGCTGTTTTAGTCAACTCTTGCTGCTGTGACTTAAAGACCTGACCAGAACAACTGAAAAGAAGGAAAAGCTCATGGTTTTAGAGGTCTTAGTTCATAGAAGGCTGGCTCCATTCCTTGGGGCTTGAGGTGAGGCTGACATCTTATTGGGAGAGTGTGGCAGAGGGAAGCAGCTCACATGATCATCAGGAAGCAGATAGAGAGGTCTTCACTTGCCAGATACAAATATATACTCAAAGCCATACCCCAATTCCCACCTCCTCCAGCCACACCCTACCATTTTAGTTACCACTCAAGTTAATCCCTATCAGGGGATTAATTCACTGATTGGGATAAGACCCTTACAACCCAATAATTTCTCCTCTGAACCTTGTTGCATTGTCTTTCACATGAGCTTTTGGGGGCACCACATTCAAACCATAACAGTCTCAAATGGGAAAAAGTGACAAAAAAGCAACTTAGCTCTCTATGGCCAGATTGCTTACAGACTAAGCTTTGATATGGTGTGTTAATGGTGATCAGAGTAGGTCAAAGACAATAAGAATCAAGAGATTAGAAATCCAAAGTTCCTAAATGTTTATAACCATAGGACTGGTTGGGAAATAAGCCACTTGAAGAATTTTTCATATTTTTGTTTTTTTCTAATGGAAATGGTAACAGGGATTTGGATTTAATTTGTTCAGAGAAGGGGGTACTGTGATTAAAAATATATCATTGAATATCATTTATCATTCTGGGGAGTGGGATATAGTAACTCTGTGTTTTTAAATGTATCTTCACTCAAACAAGGTTGATAAATAATTGCAGAAGATTAAATCTCTCAAGTTTCCCTCATTCTCCATCTCTTTCTTGAACGATTGTTCTGTATGATTTCAATCACCCCCACACCCTTCTATACCTGCTGCCAAGTTCATTAACCATAATGTGCAAGAAGCATTAGCTGTCAAAATGCTCGAATTAGATACACAGTATTTAAATGGTTGTTAGAGAAATGGGTCAGAGAAAGATTTCCATTTATGTTTTAAACATGTAATGCATGGATTAACAAAATGTTTTCACTTGGCCTTGATCCTTTAGAGGTGTGATTATGTACTTTAATTTCTGCCATCACAACACAATTTTTCACATCTAGAAGATGAGATTTTTGCAATGATATCTCTATTCTCAGCAAATTCATATGATCTACATAATTTATGAGTGAATGTAAATATAAATTTGTGGTTATGATTTTAATATCACTTGTTCTTATTGAATGCAAAGATATGGCAATATTTTGGAATGTCTGTATGGAACTTTTAAGTCAATAAATTAAAGTTATAATATTTATTAAGAATGTGTCATCAATAAGGAATCTTTCTGGATAGTCAGACTTAAGCTGCTAATCTGTGAGATTCACAGTTAATGGTAAAATGAGGTTGACTTTTCCCACTATTTTACTAATTTTAGCTATCTTTCCTATCATTGAAGTATTATTTCTTTGTGCATACTCTTACATAAATGAGCCAAAGACAGCCTCTTTTATTTTCTCCAGGCTTCCTGCAGGGTGAGACCCATTACCTCAAAGGCTACTCGTGCCAAACTCAAAATTTTATACACTGTATTATTTTAACAATGAACCAAAAATCAGAATTTAAGCCACTTAGAACCTGCTTGTGTCACATATCTAGTACAACTTTAACCTATTGTAGTTAAGTCTTGAGCTGTCAAGACCCAAGCTGCTGCTACCTATCTGAGCTTTCTTACTCTTACACTCCCTGCCATGCTGAGGACCATCACCTCCACCTATAAACCATGTCCTCTCATCTTTTCCTCACCATCTAAGTTCCCTTGCTCCCTTTAATGAAAAAAATCAGTTATGTATTCTGGGCAATGAATGTGAACTGCTAAAAATAGAAAAAAATAAAACAGAGGGAAAATTGCAAGAATTCATGCTTGATTGCCCACAGAATAATGAAGCTACCAACTCAGTTCTGTTTACTCTCATTCTTATCAAACGCCCACTGAACTTTTGAAATTGTACTCAAAATTTGATGTCACCTATTGTCATCTGTGAAATCCCTTCTCTTTTTCAAAACAGTGCTCATTTTGGTATTCACTCTACTAATGAATAATGAGCATCTTTTATTACGTTGTGTTATATTATGAATTATTTCTTCAAAATTGTTTTCCGTACTAGTCCATGACCTCAGAGGATTCTTGTGCTGTTTTTAATACCTGGTACTTGTCGTATTATATAATAGGTTCTAAATAATTATGAAGTATCATTAGATATACTAACATTTATCTAATTGTATAGGTATGTACAAAATATATATGTATTATATATATATATTTACATATGCTAAACGTAAGAGCACAGATGTTATAACTGACTTTAGATACTTTCACCATGTAAGGGCTTGTCATTGAAATGCTGATTTCACATTGATATGAGTCATGTATCTATTCTAATAAAAATTTCCTTCATTATTATCATTAAAATTTGGATTTGGTTAAGCACAGTAGGAAAATTAACTCTGGATAGGAAGCAAACAAGACAAAATTTTTTCAAATATAATTTAAAACATTATGATAACAACACATTTCTTCTAATAACATTAACTTTTGTTTATAAGAATTTGGATTGTCATAAAAGTTCATTAATATAAAAAATAGATAATATACTAGTCAAGTTATTTGATGGTTTCAGTATGTTTCTTTTACCATAAAAGAAATGATATGCTTTTGAAAAAATACATGACCTATAATAGGGCATAATGTATGTAAGATGGAATATCTTAGTTTTTTCCTCTGTTTACTTTGGGCATTCAATATGTGCCACATAGTACATTTCAATTCTATTTTGAATTGCATATTAATTCATCGCATCATAATACATGCTATTAAAATAGCACTGATTGACACTACATATCAGAAAATTGACTGGAGTTTGACTGACCAAGTAGACATCAAGCTTAAAAGCTGAGTGTGATTAATAATTTTATTCATGTAAAATGTGAAGAACATTGAAAGAACCCTGTTGACTATGAAACACAAGTGTTCACTTGTACTGGAATCATTTGATTAGTTGAAAAGAGGCATTCAAATCAAATAATTAATTACTCAAATATGAATTGAGAAGGTGAATATTAGATATAGTAGTCTAATATCCTTTTGATATAACTAGCATAAGACTTAAAATATTAGCAACAAATTTTAACTTATATTTATTTGGCCTTGTTAATTGTATCTCAAATTCAACGAAATTATACCCCTGGCAAAAGCAAATACAGGAGCAACAAGAAAACAAGAAAACAACAGTGATTTATAAAGAGACAAAATTTTGAAAAAAATAATACAGCAGTTGATATTTGAAAAAGACTTTTGTAATACATGGAGTATCATAAAGTTACAGTATTTCTGGTACTGTGGAAAAGGAACTAGAATTAACCAATAAGTTGATGCAGAGGAAAACCTGGCAGAAATCCTTAAATGTAATATTGACCTTTCTACATATATGTTTATAGAATTATAGGAGTATGCAAAAATTACTGAACAATATATTTCTGTTCATGACACGGATTGGGGTGAAAAAGGAGTATTGTCAATTGCAGAGAACTTCACAGAGGAAGTAATGCAGAAGAGAAATCTTTAAGAATGTGTAGTTTCCGCCAATGGGTAGTGGAAGGGCTGACAACTATCAGCAGGCATATTATACCATGTAGCATATCGCAGAGATTGATTTTCCAGTGACTGAAACAAAGGGAAAGCCAAAGAAATCAGTCCTCGGCGTGGCATGGTTTATACTTACATAGACTGAAAAAAATGTTTAAAGACATAAGTTATTTCCTTCAAAATTTCCTTCAAATATCGTCATGGTGCTCCATGAGTCTCAATAAGATCCAAAGACAAGATAATTTCCCTGTGGTTTTATAAGTCTACTCCCCCATCCCCAATAGTAAAACCTCTGAAACATACCAGTATTCATGTAAATGACACAAGTTCTGAATTAATGTTAATATTAATAACATGCTGATAAAATAGGTTGTGCAAACTTTCAAGATAAAGAGGGAAAAGAAGGAAGAAAGGAAGGAAGGAAGGAAGGAGGAAAAGAAAAGAGACGGTCCACTTGAGAGGTTGTCATTTAGCTGAAAACACTTAAAAATAGTTTAGTCACTATGATTTAGAATAATGACATCTTCTACTTGAACATTCAATTTTGCCTTAATGACTTCAGCAATTTCATGAACCCCATCTCAGTACAGCCCTCACGTTTTAAGATCCTAAAGGCCAAGAATACTATTAAATGTATTGACTTTTATCTTTATTTAAAATTATATGAATAGTCTCTAAAATTGAATCAAATAGGGTTAAAGTTGCCTCCCACAAGAAAATGCACACAGAACATCTTAAAGGCAGTAGAAAGCCTGAAAATATCTTTGATAACACCTCAGTCACTCAGCAGGATAGCTAAGCCTCAGAACATTTGCTAATTCACATAAATTGTCTTTGAAATGTTCTATCCTTTGAAATAAAATGAAAATAGCTATGAGCTTTATCTATAAGACATGTCTGGGTTTCTTTTAACATGCAAAATAACAACAAAACAAAACTACATCTGATAACAAAAATTCTTCCTAGAATCTCGATCTCAGCATTAAACTCTGAATGGATTTACATCTTTGCATAGAAAGTAATTTATAGGCTAAGTTCCAAAATAAATGAGATACAAATTATGTGAATTCTGTTATGGCTGTAAATTGGAAACCAGTAATGCATAGAGAGACTTAGGTACATTGTGCTGGGAAATAGTGCAGAGTCTGCATGTTATAGTGCGTGAAATTTTCTACCTGTGTTTTTTGAAGGGGAAGATGATATGTAAGTTGAGTTTGGAAATAAAAAGATGATTTAGTGCACCTCCTATAGTTTATTGTACTTGCTTACATTTGTTTTTTGATAAATTACTACTATTTTGATGAGTATTAAGTAATTTTGCATTTAACTATTAAATTTAAATATATTTTTGTAACCAATAACCCTCTGTTTATCATAACTGCCCAACAAAGTGAGTAGTTTTAACTATTATTTTTCAGTGAATAATATTCTTGGGGTCATTGTAGTACGATACACATTCCTTTGCCCATTTTCTGCAAACCTCAGGAACAGAGTTTCATTTATTACATATTAGGTAGCCAAGTCTCTGGATGGTGCCCACTCTTCATGCATGTCTTAGCGCTTTACACTGTTTTCTAGTTAGGAATTTATTTTCACATTTTAATAAGGAAGCAGGATTTAATTTTTTGGTATTTAATTATTGGTTATTTTTATCAAAATAATATTTATTAACTCATAGATGCCAGTGTCAAAATGGACAGGGCGTGTATGTGACAAATCTCATACATTAAAAAAAAGAAGTTAACATATTGTAGAGAATGGTATACCTTGACTCGGGAAATCCTATTGCTAATTGGAATATATATACATTACCAGAGTCCTCATTGCTACATCCAACAAAACATGCTGGAATTCTGGTTACAATTTGCAGGTTTAATATGAAGAAAATGATGGTTAATATATATGAATATGCCTAAAATAGTAAAAGGGCTTTATAAGTTCATGAAATCATCCTTTTCAATGTTTTCATGCAATTTATATCAATTAAATTTCTGCATATTTTCTTGAAATCATTTTCTTTGTTTTCTGCTTTAATCATAATCATTAATAATCAATTAATCAATGTCTTATATATTAAGTATCATAATTTAGAGATGTGTAAATCAGCATAATAGTGCTGATGGATAACCTGTTTGACTATAGACTTTTTCAACATTATTACTTAAAATCAAACAGTAGTATAGTCAAATGAATAAAATATCATAAACTATTATCATTTCTATAAAACCAAACCAGTAAAAATCAAATGCAAGTCTAGGCATGAATTGTGAAATAAGTTTTAATTCTGTTATTTGGACAATAAAATCAAGTGATTTAATTAAAATCATCTACTTATTGATCACCTGCTATATGTAATGAATGCTTCTGTATAATTAAAAGTCTTTAAGCCCGAGGATAACCACTATGCTAACTTATTTGCATGAATGTACCTCCTATTCAATGTACATTTGTCGCCTGTTTTTTTCTTCTATTAATATTATAAAGTTATTTTTTTTTCAATATTCTCACTTTTTCAAAATGGGCAAATATCATGTTATGAAACTTTGAAGAATCTGAGATTTCAGTCTACTTGTAAACTAACAAATTAACCAAGAATGCTGGGAAGAGGTATAGAACTTATGGGTAGGAATCAAAAACTTCATTACCCTTAACACCACAGGGTACATGAATGTCATGGTTACATTTATTTCCCTTGTTCTCTGAGTCTCATGAATACAACATGGAGGTAGGTGACCATTGACACTGTACATGGAGTGGTTTTGCTTCACAACTGATTACTTTCAGGGGCAGGGAACTTGAATCTTTTTGTAATAGAGTGTTTAGAAAATACGCCCTTTCACCCAAAGGAAGACACTCTTTCTATCTTCCAGGGCGATTTGCTTTATAAATATTCTTGAAATGATAGCCCAGAACAAAAGAGATTCAGTACTTTTGTTCATGAGACATGCAAAAGCATGAATAATCATGAAGAATTATCACTCAAGGCATTATATCCAGAAATATGAAAAAGAAGCATACTGCATCTGATTCGAATTATGTTTCCATTTGTATGTGTTGGTAAATACTGCTATATTAAGAAACACCAGAATCTTCATTTAAGTCACTTGTCAAAAATGGGTTTGCAGGGGGATCCCACGTTGACACACATTTCACAGGAAGAGTGGACATGATAAGCTGCTTGCTGTCTCCTAATGCTTCTCCTTGGAGGTGATGTACCTTACTTCCACACACATTTTATTTACTATAGGAAATCACAGTCACATTTTACTTCCCAGGAGGTTGGATAGTACGATTTCAACTTGTGTCTGGAAGATGTTCAGCACTAACGACAAATTTTTGTGTGCATGGAAGAAAGCGAAAACTCATATTTATAATCAGATCTGGTGATGACCATAAACCACTTCCCTTGTAATGATTTCATAGTGGTCAATAAATGAGGAGAAACAGAAGGTTATTCTTGTTTGACAATGATCTCTTTTGGGGGAATGAGAAAATTGTAAATCCCTTGCCAATTACTTTATCTGCCTGTGGGGGTCCTCTCTTCCACGTCCCACATGGAGGAGAAAAGGGTTAACTGCCAGAGGAGGATGGTGGTGGTATTTCTATCTATTACCCATAGAACTTATCTACTCAATAAACACACAAGAGCCAATACTCTTTTATATGTGAGGGGGCATGAGAGGTCTGGCCATACCAGCTCTGGCCTCTAACAACAGCAACTCACCCAACTCTCCTTTACTTATAACATACAGGTAAAGAGGACAAGGACTGGGAGGAGCTTCTGTGATGGACAGGATGCGGTAGAGTTAGAGAAGCCATTTTCTTACGGAAAAAATTCCAGAAGGAGACAGGGAACCACTCCCAGGCAAGCCACATGCTTCCTGGAAGTTCCTAGAAGTCAAACCTCTGCATCCCATGGCTCAACCTAGTCTGATTCTGTCTAAAGGGCCATAGGGCAAAAACTGCCTGCCATAGTAACCTGTAAATACTGTAAAACAATCAGCTGTTCAGAATAAGCATCATAACAGATATCATTATATTCTAATTCAGATGCAATAGAATATTCTAGTTTGCTCTCATTCCATTACTCTATTTCTCTACTGCCATACCTTCTCTCCATTGGCCTTGAAGAAATATTTAAAAGTAACATTTCCATCTGTGGCTGTGTTCTTACTTACAGTTCACGACTTAAATCAATGTTCAAGACAATAGTTAAGCAGAGTTGTCTTAAATTCATTTTAAATGTAACGAAAGGCACTGAGCTACTTTGCCTTAAAAATAGAAACAGAGAGAAAATAGTACAAAAATGATGCATTGAAAAATATAGAGATCACTAGTAAACTGATGAAAAGGTATTCCTCAGGCACAGCAGTTTATGGACTTGAAAAGATTTCAGAATTGCTGAATGGCTGTAGTGAAGACCTCAGGAGTTAGAGTCATCAGTAAAATAATAAAATATATTTGAGGCGGTAAATATACAAATATAAAAAACTAAATTTTGATTGTTAATTTATAATATTTGACATTAAAACAGCGCTGTTATTATTTTGTTTAAATTTGGGGAATGTCTTGTTTTTTCTACAAAAGAATAAATTATGCAGTATATTTTGTATTAAGAAAGAATAGTGCTTTTAAAAACAATCAGGGATTGCTAAAGAGTAAGAGGCAATATTAAATTATGTTTCCACCTTTACTGAGGCATAATTAACAAGTGAATATTGTATGCATTTGAGGTGTACCACTTGGTGTTTTGATATGAGGATGCATTTGGAAATATTCACCACAATCAAGTTGTAAAGTATTTGAAACTAGGACACAGTAGAGCAAAGTAAAAATACATTTAGTTCTCACTGAGAATTCTTAGGGATTATTATAATCTTCCAAGAATGTTGAAGTAGCTATGAGCACATCAAAATAGTTAAACGATAGTTCAACTATTATGAAGCTCAAAAATCATATTGCTCTAAGGCAAGCCTTGGAAGTCATTTGTTTCTCTTAGCCTCTTTTAACCTGTCTTTTGCTCTTGCTCACCGCCTTTGCCTCAAACCATTCCCAGATCCCCTCTTTATGCCTTCTTTTCTTTTTCTTTTTGCAGAACACTGTCCTCATCTGCTATTTCCACATTTCTAGTTCATGAACTTTCCATTGTTGTAGTAAGAAACTACCACAAAATTGGTTGGTTTGAAACAACAAAAATTTATTAGCTTACATTCAGGAGATCAAAAGTAAAATTAATTTCATCTGGTTAAAAAATCAGGATTCAGCAGTGCTGCTTCCTTCTATAGTCTCCAGGGAAGAATTTATTTCCTTGCCCCTTTGGCTTCTTAGGATCACCCATATTCTTTGGGTCCTGGCTAACAGTTATCAAATGCATTGCTCCGACCCCAAATGCCAGTCATCATGGGTCCTTTCCTGACTGTAATTTTTCTGTCTTCCGCTCTTACTTATTAGAAACTCATGATTCCATTGGGTCTACCTTGGAAATATACAACACTTAATAACGTCTACATTGTCTCTTTTGTCATGTTCGTAGATTCTGGAAGGAGGACATCTTTGGTAAGCCACTATTCTCTTTACCATATCCAACAATGTGCCTCAGTCAAAATCCTACCAAAAAACAAAACAAAACAAAACAAAAAAATCAGAATCAGTAGGATGTGTGTATATAACTGTTTCTGGCATCTATATCCATATCGATACCTATGGCTGAATCTTTTCACGTAGCCACATAGTGAGAGATTTATTTATTTATTTTGTGTGTGTAGTTTGATAGGCTTTTTAAAAATTATTTATTTTTTTAAATTTTTTACAGACTGCATTTTGATATATACAATGGACTATTATTCGGCCACACAGAAGAATAATATTACGGCAATTGCAAATAAATGGATGGAATTGGAGAATATCATGCTAAGTGAAATAAGTCAATCCCAAAAAAACCAAAGGCCAAATGTTTTCCCTGATAAGTGGGGAGATTTATTTTAAGGAATTGAATCATATGACTGTGGAAGCTGGATAAGCTGAAAATCTGAAGAATGGTTACAAGCACATTGAAGCCACTTAGAATTTGAAAGATAAAAACAGACTGGAAACCCAAGAGAGTTGCAGTGGAAATATTTGAATGCATTCTTCTGTCAGAATTTATTCTACTCAGGGAATTCAGGCTTTGTTTTGTTCAATTTTCAACTCATTGAATGAAGTCTATTCACATTATGGCGAGTAATCTACTTTATTCAAAGTCTACTGACTTAAATGCTAATATCTTCTAAATATATTCAGAATAATGTCTGACCAAATATCTGGCCCCCAGGACTCAGCAAGTCAACATAGAAAAGTAGTCTTCATAAAACCTTTCCTTAATGAGAAAATGTGCCAACTCTAAATTCAAAGCAAGTCCTGTTGGCTATTGCAGGCAGGCTGACCACCACTGCCCTCCTCTTCTTCGGTAACAATTGAAGGCTACTTCTGGTTCACATGGGTAAACCATTGATTCTATATAATATGTTTCTCTTTGGATACTACTACGAGAGTCTCTGAGGAGATACAAAGTCATGGTGTTCTCCTGAGTATTTTCAGCATCACATCTACATTGCATTATTGACACAAGCAGGAACAAAACTTTATTCTGCCATTTACAGACATGTATCAAAGGAGCTGATGTCACAGTATCATACAAAGTGCTAATTGAAAAATAGCCCAGTCCATTTTTTTCCTTGTGCTTCTCTTTCTCTAATAGGACTCAGACAGAAGTCCATGGGTGGTTAGGCTCAAAGACAAATATGAGTGATGAACATCATGCTGTACTCAGAATTGCTTCTGTTAGCTGATAATGAAAGCTTTTTTACTAAGCCAAGCTTGACTGCCCAACTCTTCCTTTATGATGAGCTCTCTCGCAGATGCTCCTCAGGGGTTTATTATAAGAGCCTTCTGAAGCAGGCAACAAGTTGTAGAGAGACATGCCTGAATCCGACAGATGGACAAAGTAGGCTGAAGATATGACACTTGCCCTTTCCTCAGGCCTCTCCCAAATCTCAAAACTGATTTTGTTCCCTAAAAACATTTGGTAAAATGTAAAAATGAACCCTGTGATGTTTCAATCATAGCTTCCCAGAAAAATTAAAAAGCGTTTCTGGTATTATCACTTGATAATACAGAAGAGTAAACATAGATGCATGTTCTTAAACAGAAGAAAGTAATAAAGTGGGTGCCGAAGTGCCTCATCATTTAAAGAAGCAAGCTAGCAACAAAGTAAGAGTCTGTGAATTTGACAGTTTTATGGCAGTTTAGGAACCTCTTATAATTTCTGCATTTATTTGGTACCCACCATTTTAAAATTTTTTGTTATTTAATATTCAGCTCCTGCAAAATGGTAGTGGGGTAAAGATGGTAGTTTATCTTTATCCAATTTGGGGAAATGAGAGCACTAAAAGAAGCAAAGTTACTGATGGCAAATGTAAGACATAGTTTAAATTGCATGGTCTTAGGAAATCTTTATAAATGTCTACCGTGAAGAAATGATGGCTTTAGAACAAAAGATTGTAATGGGTTTCTTAATATGTGTTTCTGTGAATGCACCTGTGTAGAATGCAATATATGTCATTCATCAATAATTGAAGATTTGACAATTGAATGTATTTGAAAATGTTATCTATAAGCATTTGGTAGCAAAATAATGGAATGTTTACTACATATTCCTGGGCATTTCTGAATTTATTTTTATTTTTTTTGCTTTTTTATAAGAAATGATCACTGCAGAAACATTTGAAAACCACTTAATGATTTTGCATTATTGGTAGATTGCCTCATTGATAAACTGCTGTATTTCATTAATGTTGAATTCGTCAAATAAGTTGTAGTTACTGTAAGACACTTTCATTTGCCAGAGTTTTCTCAAAGGCTGATATTCTCATATCTTCTGAAATATCTACTTAACTCTTTTGTAACATGAACAAATGAAGAATGTAAGTGGAATAAATTAATACTCTTTGAAACTCAAATATTTTCAACAAAAACTATTTAATACAATATTGAGAGCTTTTTGATCTGCTAGTTGTAAACTGCACTGTAGCATTAACTAGCTGGTTCATGATAAGTCTCACTGATGTGTTGTTACAGTATTTAACAAGTGAATAAAGCTTACTGTATTTAGAGTTACAGAAAGTCAAGTTACTTTCTGATATATCTGATTTTATATAATGAAAGAGAACTTTGAGAGTGAGAAAAATAACTTGTTATTAAAGTTCGTAAAGAAATTAAAAAGATACCACTGTACATATCAATCTGTATGAGAGAGGTTGTAAAGCAAACAAAATCATGGTCCTGAGAATGAAACAACTTGGTTTCAAGGCATGCCTTGACATTTCTTCAACAGCTGATAACAAAATTACTTCATTTCTCTCTGGTTTACTTTTGTGAAGAGTAAAATGTGTGTAATAATAGCATCTGTTCCTAGTATTTGCATGAGTCAGCTCATTATGCCAAAATAGAGTACCATGGACTGGGTGGCTTAAACAATAGAAATCTATTTTGCACTACTGGAGGCTGGACAGCCAAGATTAGCTGTTAGGAGGGTATTGTGTCAGTGGAGTCCTCTCTTCTGGCTTGTAAAAGAAAAGGTTGCCTTATCCCTATATCCTCATGTGCATGAACGCTTGCAAGCTTCCTCTTTGTATATGGATATAAGACCTATCAGATTAGAGCCCTCTGTTAAGGCCTTATTTGACTTTAATTATCACCTTAAAGGCCCTATCTCTAATATAACCACTTTAGGGATTAAGGCTTTAATAAATAAATTTTGGAGGACAAATTAAGGTTATAATAATTTGTTGTGGTGATTAATATATTAACAGATATTGTGTTTGTTTGTTTGTTTGTTTATTTTCCAGTACTGAGTATTGAACCCAAGGATGCTCTGCTACTAGCCTACATCCCCAGTCTTCTTTATTTTTTTATTTTCAGACAAGGTGTCTCTAAGTTACTGAGACTAGACTGAAACTTTTGATCCACTGTCTTCAGTCTCCCAAGTTACTAAGATTACAGGAAATCACCAGTGCACCCAGCTTTCAGTTTTTAATACATAGTAAAAACTGAAAGTTGTTAATTGTTGTGTTTTAATGTTATCACTTATGAGTAAACCTTGGTCCAGCTGATCTGGACTAAGCTGAAGCAGTCACTGTGCCTTTACATCTTCATCTACTCTAGATCCCAATTACTAGAGTTTATTACCACTCTGTTCTCAAAGACTATTCTATTTTCTTCTCTCTGCTCACTTTATTCAGAATTTCCAAATCAGTTAAACCACCATTTCACAAATCTCAAGATTTTGCAGAAATGGAGAGTAAAATTTCAAAACTAGAGCAAAACAAAAAAAATAAAATAAAATAAAGGAAAGTAAAGAAAATGATTGGACATGTTATGTTGTGCACACCACACATATAAACACAACTTACTCACTTTTGGCTACTCTCTACATATTTGATATATATTTTAAATAAAATTCAAATTGCTATTGTTGAATGATCTTAATGCTTCATATCTGCTTCTGTATCTTTTACAGCCACTCAACCCTATACATATTCCTTTTTTGACTATTGAACTTTTTTATTGTTAATTAGGGATATCAATTAAAGACAGTTCTTGAATTTAAATTATGTTATGCAAATGTTGCCTACACGTGTGGGTTTATTAATAAACATATGTGTTTCATTTTCAGTTGCATTAATATTTTACACCTAAAATTGCAGATATAGCAAGTTTAAGAAAAATATTTTATGACTAGAATTTAAATGAAAGAACAAAGAATACATTTATCATATGGACTTTTGAAGATTTTAAAATGAATTATATTTTTAGACTAGATATGGAAAAGATGGAAAATAAGTTCTGTATCTGAAACAATCTCATAATAACATGTATGTTAATTCGAAACTGATAAAATACTGAGTTTCGTGTATTCATAAAAAGAAAGCAATTTTTTTTGCCATGATCTTAAGAATAAAATAATAGTATTCACCCAAAAATAGCATGATCCATTTAAGAAAATTCTGAATCAATATTTCAGATAAGGTAAATAATATTTCATTTGATTTTAAGAACTGTGAACTTAAATGACAAACATTCATGTTGATGTAAATTTTCCAAATAACTATTTTTGAGACTCAAAATCTCTTTGAAAATATACTATGTTGATAATTGCACATTGTACTTGTACAGTTTTTAAAAGTGCATTGTGTTTATACTTGATTTCTAAATATGACCATAAAAAATGGTTGAGCATCTACACATGAGACAAAGTAATAAAATATGCTTCTGTCTCCCAGGAGTTGATAGCCCAGTATTTCAGTTCAAATATATCATTTGTTGATCCAATTCAGATTTCACTTCTTCACCCCAGTTCCTGCTGTAGATCATGTTAACACTGTCTTCTGCATCTGTGTGTTTCAGAATGCAAAGTGTGTGGGAGGCAGAAATAAGTAATTATAAAAACAATTAGATAAGCTTTTGAAATTTCCAAGTAGTTTTATGATAATATTTCTTCATTGACACATGATATTTGATATTCAACTTCCATGAAAATGTCAATAAGCAGCAACACATAGATGAGAGATAATCTTTTATTGCATTAAGAAAAGCTCAACTAATTCAAGACTTTAGAGCTGAGTGGAAATGAGATAGCATTTGTTAGGCTGGTAAAATATAATGCATTATTGTGCTCTTCCTATGTGGCAGGCAGCACTTTGTGTGTTTCACATGTCTCTTTAACATTCCAGGAGTGGGAACTATTCTTTTTTCAAGGATATCCAGCTATAAGGCTAACTTGGGTTTACAGTGTGATTTAGTCAACTTTTTTATTTTTTATCTTATTTTATTTTCTCATTGTGACCAAAAGACTTGGCAAAAACAATCTTAGAAGAGGAAAAATTTATTTGAGGTTCACGGCTTCAGAAGTGTCAACCTATAGAGGGCAGACTCCATTGCTCTGGGCCTGAGACAAGGTAGAATATCAGGGCAGAAAAGTGTGATGGAAGAAAGCAGTTCAAGACAATCAGAAAGAAGAGAGAGAGTTCTGCTCACCAGGGACAAAATATAAACCCCTAAGACAGGCCCAAATGACCCACCTCCTGCAGTCACACCCTACCTGCCTATAATTACCACTCCATTAATCCATTGAAGTGTATTGATATATGGATTAGGTTAAAGTCTCATAACCCAATCATTTCACCTTTGAACTTTTTTAATTGTCTCAAACTTGGGGGGAAAACTTCACATACAAACCATAATATAGTGAGAGTAGATTTCTATAAATGCCCGATCATGATATTTAGTTGGTTTAATGGATGATAAGAATTGAAAAGGGTATTTTTATCTGCAACTGAAATTTAGAGGCTATCAAATAATTTTCAAAAGAGGAATTTCATAAAATATATTATATTTAGTGGGTTTCTTTCTTTTTCTTTTCAGGGTGACAAATTGGGTGTTGCTTTCCCTCAATTCTGTTTCAGGTGGAAGGACTTCTAATGGAGTAACAGTCCTGGACTAACTCCCTCCTCCACAGGAAGAACAGATTGTAGGCCTAATAATTTGGATGGACATAAACAAGGAGGCTCTTATCTGGTACTCCATGCAATTCTGGAACAGCAGACTTCTTTGCTACCATTTTCTTTTTTTTTTTTTTTTCATTTCTCTAGAATAGAAGAACATATGAGAAATAAGCAGGACAATTAGAATTCTTTTGGTAACTTTATTAAAATTATTTTGAGTAAAACACAATATTTGGGACCCCTTTTGCACATTTCTTATAGTCCTATGTTGCTACCAACATTTTTGCTACCATACTGGGAAAGTCCACCTATGAAATAAGTCAAGGCAGAATGAAGGATAAAAGGGAAATTCAAAGGGAAAAAGCTAATTTTGGGTTTCTAGATTCATAACTGCATGAAGCAAAATCCAGGGCTTAAAATTTTGTTAATTTATAAATTTTTCTAAAAAGTACTTTTTTCCTTCTTTGGCTTAGATTTTCAGCTGGTTTGATTTTGATTCCTTATAACGTATACTTGGAAAAGTTAACATTGGTAAATAAGATGAAGTAATTTGCTCAGATAGAAAGGAAGTGAATGAACAAAGTAACAGTGTGGAACTAGAAAAGTCAGTGGTGATTTATGGCACATGGGGGAAGAGAAGCATGAGAGAGTTAACACTAGGTTTGAAGCTTCCGTCTTGTGGAGGATGGTGGCGACATCAAGCTAAAATTGGAAATCAAAGAATGGGAGCAGCTTTATGGAGTTTTATGTTGTCTGTCATAGATTAAGGGAATGAGTTGGATAGTTATGAGGGGATGACTAAAGGCAGTTAAATTTTGTGATTCTGGTTCAAATGAGAGGTTTACCACAGCAATATTTATTTACAAGTAATCAGCAGAGTTATAGGGAAAGTCATGACAACTGATCACTGACGACCTTATTTCCACAGAAGAGTATATAACTAAACCGGGGAAATATTTGTACTTATGGATGAAAAGAGAAAGAAAAAAAAAAAATACTGATGAAAACAGAAGTGATAAATCTACAGAGATTTTAAAAGAAGAAATAAAAAGAAATCAGAGTAAAAAAATTAGCATTTATTGAGGTTTGAATTTAATGTTTTGAGGTATTTTCCATGTCATCTCATTTATCCTCAGAACTCTATGAGAAAGACATTACTATCATCATTTTACCGTTGAGTGAACTAAAACTTGGCATTGTTAAGAAAATTGGCCAAGATCCCTTGGCCAGGAAGGGCATAGCTGGAATTCAAACACAAGTCTGTCTGACTCCAAAACCCAGCAGCAGCCACCTCCTGCTGCTGCCCTCAATAAAGGAGTGCACTGTTGTCAGAGCCAACAAAAAATTAATTGCCAGAAACTGTGCAAGGCCAAGTGCTGGGGAAACCATTAGTAGGATGCAGACTTGTTTGAGATCAACTAGTTCTCCTATTATCTTGCAGATGCGGAAAAGGATGTTAAATGAATTTCCATATAATACTACAGTTGACCCACACTGGAACCAAAATGAGAGCTCAGCAGCCACTCCTATGCCACTGTCCATCATTCCATCACCACATTATGACTCCAGTACATATTTTCTTTCTTTCTTTTTTTCCCCGCTTTAGTACTCAGGGGTGCTTTACCACTGAATTATATTCCCAGCCCTTTTCATTTTTATTTTGAGATAGGTCTTACCAAATCACTTAGGGCCTTGCTAAGCTGCCCTGACTGGCCTTTAACTTGCAATCCTCCAGTCTCAGCCTCCCAAATCCCTGTGATTGCAGATATGTACCACTGCGCCTAGCTATAGTTTAAATCTCAGTATATTCAATAACAACTAGAGGTTTTAAGAAGAATATCTGGGATACTTGGGCATGTCTACATCATTTTCACTCCAAATCCTTCTTGCCTGATGCCTTAAACACTTTTCCCCCTATTGAATTAAGAATATTGCACACAGTGAAGAATTAAGAATATACAGTACAAGGGAAACATGAGTTTCACTGGTGAGTTTGCTAAAATCTACTTAAACTTTTCTTTTAATTATTATTTTTTGTTTTTTACAGACTGCATTTTGATTCATTGTACACAAATGGGGTACATCCTTTCCTTTCTATGGTTGTGCAGATGTAGATTCATACCATTGGAGTAATCATACATGTACATAGGGCAATGATGTCT
The DNA here is from genome assembly GCF_902686455.1 of Sciurus vulgaris. Classification (NCBI taxonomy): domain Eukaryota; kingdom Metazoa; phylum Chordata; class Mammalia; order Rodentia; family Sciuridae; genus Sciurus; species Sciurus vulgaris. The sequence goes on along the minus strand of NC_136469.1, from coordinate 119,495,384 downwards.
GTTTCATTCTACTATTTTTCATACCCCCCAATAAATAAAACGGTAGTGGTGGTAGAGAGTTGTAAAGTAAAACCTAATTCCCAAAAAGAATTTGATACTCTCATCCATGTCTTATTTGTGTAATGCATATTTAAAAAATTACGATTTATAAAACATTAATGTCATTTCATGTTGTCATTGTACCTGAAACTTTTCAATAATATTTCTATAATCCCAAGCAGACCCTCCAAGAGCTTCCTTAAAGCATTGTCCAGAACAAGGTTAGTCTCCAGTCCATGGCTGCTCTCTGCACCATATCTGAATGACTCTTCATGAAAAGAGTATTGACTTGGCTGTCCAAATCCACTGGCATGGAAATCTCACGATTTTTTGCTCTAAAAGAAAGATTTCAAATATTTTCCTCTTAATTTGGGTAAAGTCTCTTATAAATTATCCACAAACTTGTCTGAACATAGAACAAATAAAAAAGAAAATTAGCAAATTCTTAAACTCTAGAAAAAAAATCTACTGAACTTTAATACTTCAGCTTCTGGTCATCTAACTGATAATAAGACTTGCACACATGAGACTTGTTAACTAGTAATAATGAAACAAGCTTTTCAAGTATTTCAATATCTATTTATCTGCATCCTCTTGGTGTTTAACTTGACCATGTGTGGTATTATCACAAGTATAATCACTCCATCAATGCTAATAGCTGTGAAGGAAATAAAATCCAAAGTAATGACTGACTATTTTGAGAGGGTGAGATGGGAATTTCTTCATAGAAAGATCAAGGAAGGCAACTATGAGTTCAAGTCAATGAAGAGTCAGCCATATGATGATCTCTAAGGAAATGAAACAACAGGGAGAGAAAAGCAAAAACTGAAACAGCAACAAAAACTGAGATGGAATTCCATTATTATATTGGAAAAATAGGAACATTGGTGATAAACATGATACCTCTCTGGCTTGGGCAGAGATTGCTTGGTTTGGGGTTCACTGGCTTTTTTCTGCAGAAAAAGAGTTTCTGATAGTCTTGAAGACCATGTTTAATGCATTTATATCCCCTTCTCACCTTTATCAAGAAGATGGAAATAACTGTCCATTTGTTGCCAGGTGGCATTGTTCTAAGAAATATATCTAAGTCTATTACAGTCCTCTGGTATTTTAGACTCTGACCCACATAACTAGAATCCACAGATTAAGGCAATAAATTATGCCCTTAGGAGAATTAAGTCATAATATAAAGCTTAATTGTTTCTCTTTATTGGCAGATGAAGAGAGTGTGAAAATGTGTAATCATTCTAAAAATATTCTCGCCCAACTGTTAAGACAACAGTATGCTTAAATCCATAGGTCTTAATCTTATTGGAAGCTGTGACCCTTATCCAAAACACTCCCTCCAGGAACCTGTTAATAGATCAGGGATCTCAACACTTTTCAAAAAGCATTTTTCAGGTTATTCTGGTACTTAAAAATGGCTGATGATTCCTAGTTTATGATACAAAGCATCATGGGCACCCTGATGAATCAACTATTTGGTGTATAACAAAGTGTCCAAGCCTTAGTGACATAAAGCAGTAAGTTTATTTCAGTGCATAAATCTAAAGAAAGGTGATTTATGCCAGGCTTAACTGGGTGGTTCTGATCTCCACTGGGCTGACTCATGTGTCTGGTTCTCAGCTGAACTGTCTGGGGTAATGTGTCCTTGGAAAAGAACAGGAGGGGAAGAGAATACCATGCTATTCCAGAAGGAGACAACAGATCTGGAGGACATCCTGATAGTTGCTACCACTGAGAGCTTCAACGACAAGGACACCTTAATAACTTTTGCTAATCCTAACAGCTTCAACCACAATTGTCTCCCTGAAGTACTGCTATCCCTACCCCTAGCAGTGGTCCACCACCAAATCTTCCCTTACCTAAAGTGCTTCCTCTTCCCCATTGACATGAAAACCACAAGGTTGAATCCATCCTCTTAATTGTGTAAACTGGAATTATGCACTCTGACTGCCTTATTAAACTCAGATCTTAAAGAGATTGATCAGTCCATGTTAGCATTTCTCATTACCATAGTCCCTTCCAATCACCAATGCTGGGACACTAGATATGCCTTTAAGAACCCACTGGCAAAGAGCAGGTAGTGGGTTTCCTCCCTTGGAATCCCTTCTGAACTGTGGGAGTCTTTCTCCGCTTTAAATAAATCTTACTATTCTATCCTCCTCTTGTCTGTGGATCTCATTCTTTGAATTCGGGAGGCAAAGAACACACCCGAGAGTCACACTCCATGTTACACTAGGCAGTTAACTGAGCTACCACCCCATTTTCCAGCAAAGTAGATTCAACTTTGAGGGTTTTGCTGTTTAGAGAGAACATAGTGGTAAAATCAATGTGAATAAGGGAAAATATTTTCAATGGTCTTTGAAAAAATCATTTCTCTTTTGAGTTTTCAGGAATGAGCACACTTGACTCCTCACATCTTCCTTGAATCTTCCTGAGTTTTTGATAATGAAATGACAGACTCCTCCCCTGTTTATTATAGTCTGATATTCTAGTCCTATTAAAATAATTCAAAAATCTAGATTCTAAGTTTGGTGATATATTTTAACTAACTAGGTCCCATTGTCCTATATATAGGACACCTATAAAAACCTATAAAATCTTATAGGATAACTATGAAATTGCTCAACTTAAGTTTTTGTGGGTGTCCTATAAAGGTAAATAGGTTTTAATAATTTATGTATACCATTGTCTATTGATTCAGAAATTTTCTTTGTCTACATACCCTGTAGATGGTGGAGGGATCTTGACACACTAAGCACATCTCTTCGCTTGCACTTGGATTGATCATTGAGATAAGATTACTAATGCACAGGAAGAATTTAGATTTCATTTAGGTTCATGGTGCCATTGACTGCAGCATTTCCAGGCTTTCTCTGCTATAGGGTATTAGGTTCCAGCAGAATTTTTAAAATACATGTTTTATACTTTTGCATGATTTCCATGCCAAACCTCTGTTTTTTCACACCTTTCTAAGCTCAGTTCTGATGTTTTTCTAGACAACTTTATGATAAGCTGAATCCAAAAAATTAAATAAAATAAAAAAATAAAGCACAGATCAACTCTTCTCAAAATTTCAGGGCTCTCCAAAGTTTAGAAAAATCTTTATCTCACAGGTTAATTTTGGGGGGAGGTACCAGCGATTGAACTGAGGGGCACTCCACCACTGAGCCACATCCCTAGTCTGTTTTGTATTTTACTTAAAGACAGGGTCTCATTGAGTTGCTTAGGGTCTCACTTTTGCAGAGGCTAGCTTCGAACTCATGATCCTCCTAACTCGGCCTCTCAGGCTTCTAGGATTGCAGGCAAATGCCACTGAACCCAGCTCACAGGTTAATTTTTTTTTTTTTCACAAAACTTATCTCATCTCCCATATTTCCAAAAATAGAAATGTGAGAACCTGAGAATAATCTTTTCTACTCTAATAAGCATCCTGGATAAAGGGGAACACCATATGGATGTATTTTTTTCTAAGTAGCACTTGCCTGTTGACATTACCGGACTACATGGTAGGCTGTGATAAATGATTGTGTCCTGACAAGAATGTGTGTTTCTGCAAAGGTATGGGGGTGCAGTAAGAACCAAAAGAAAGGTAAGGTGAATATACATGACTTTCAGTTTCTCAGGTTTCCTCTGTGGAACAAAGTTGATCTGTCGATGCACAGAATTCATCATGTTTTTTAATAGAAAATTTATTTCACATTCTTGTAATGTTATGCAAGTCATTATTCTTAACGATTTAACCGGATGCTATGCCTAACTATATTTCTCTGTATGAAAACTTGATGATTAATGTGACCAATGTAATAATACAAGCACCACTTACCTACTTTTAAATTAAGGAATTAAATTCTCTATTCAAACACATTGAGGTTACAATATTTTCACATCAGCTTGCACAGTTCAGTGTTTCTATCCAGCAGATATCTCTAGAGATCTCCGATTAACTGCATCATCCTCACAAAGCTTAAGCCTTTTTTTTATTAGCTGTATTTTTAACAGCACCCAGGAGTGTTGGAAATTATTTTTAAGGTTAAAAATGAGTGTGTTTACACACCTGTTCATTAGAGACCTAATTAGCTAAGTAATTTAAATAGCAGAAGTTGAGAGTTTTATAAAATACACAAAGAGTGGCTACTTTGTAATCGTTTCCACAACAAAAACACTCTTGAAATAGTGCTTGATTTTATGAGTAAACTGTTTCAGAACAGAGTTTAAAATGGAATTTCCATACTTTTTTTTTTTCTAGAATTGTGGAAAATTGACTTCAGAGGGGAGTGACAAATAACAGTCTATGACCTTTTTGAACATTACTTATTCTGTAATTCAATAATTTAATTTACTCCCTTTGGCATCTATGAAAAGATTTTTCAATATTGCTTATCTTACTCATAATAGGCTTGAAGTTAGTCAAGCTAATTTCTCTTAGAAGGTATGCAAGGGAAGAAAAATTCAACCCAAGGCATCCTGTACCCAATATTTTGAGTATTGCCAAGAGAGAAATAAGTAAGCTCATGCTGTGATTACTTCCATCCTGAAGGTACAGTAAGTGTCCTGAATTGGTCAATTTTGGGGTGTCTTGTAAAGCGTTAGTGAGTGATTTCAAACAGTGAATTGATGCTCATGTTTTGGGCCCTTTAACATCTCTCATTTGATAAATAAGGCTAAATCTTCAAAACTGAAAACTGATACTTTTCCCCATGTAAAGATAAGAATACTTAAGCCCCCAAGTCATAAAATTCCATGATCATTGCATTGAGGGACTTAAAGCAAATATCCCTTGTCCACCTAAAGTAGTAGAAACATTAAGAAATACGTGTGTCTGGTAGACAGATCAAAATATCTTTTTCTATTAACAAACATGTAAGAAGAACATAGCGTAGGGGAAACCAAATGGGCTTATGTATTTGTGCCAACTTAATTTCTTCCCCAAACCTTCCCCACAAAGGCAGAGCATGTCATGCCATACCTACCATAATTTGCAGAGACAGAACAAAATCATATCTTTTCTTTTGACTGCAAGGTTTTGATGCACAGGCACAGAAGTTACTGAACTGCATCTTTCAACTGAATTCCCTGGGAGAAATGCAGTGGTCCTGAAACCTGGGTGTCATGCCAGAGGTGGCTCCTTCACATGGAGACATGAAGAAGGAGAGTTGACTGAGAGTTGACGCTTTTGAAAACTGCTAAGTAGTTGTATGTAATAAAATGTGGAATCATATTTTTGAGTTTCAGTATCATTAATATTAATACATATTAAATGCTTAAGAAAATGAAAAAAATTACCTTCTGCCTGAAAGAAAAATGACAGAATAAAGTAAATGATTATTTAAATGACCACCTGATTTCTATTCCAGCACTATTTTGCTATATTACATAATATGTCAGGTAGAGAAGGCAAAACTTAAGGGCAGGAGAGTTCCACTACTTTGATGCCCTTTTCCTCTTTGGCCTCTAAGGAGATAGGCTGGAAAGTTATTCTTGTATTTTAAATTAGAGACATGACTTTTTATGGTGTCAGCTGAGGCCATCAACTCATTTTACATAAAACACCAAACAGCCATTGGAAGTTAATGAACTTTCTTTATTAGCATATTAGGAACATTTAAACCAGTGATCTAGAGAAAAAGAGCTCTTCATACCTGATCATAAATTTTGGTGCTCCCAATCACCTTGATTAATGTCATCTTCAAGATTTGGAAGAATGGAATTCAAATGTATGTGTACATTAGTGAGTTAGATTTTTTGTGAGATGTTTCATTATTATTTTTGGAAGGAAGCCAAATAATTTTATTAATTGTTCTTATTAACATAATTTCCTTTTGGTTTTGTATACTACATAGTACTTTCTATGATTATTTGTACTACACATTGCTTAAAATATAAAATAGAATGAATATGAATATATAATCTTCACATTTTATAAATGTGTGTAAATAAACAGATATTTAAAAAGTAAATATATGTTTGATTGCACCTCATATCAGAATACAGTACCTCTAGAAATTTCTTATACTCCATCACAATTAACCCTCCACAAAACAAAAATCATTTTGACTTTTATCTCTGTAATCTACTTTTCCTATTTATTAATGCTGTATAAATGGAAAAGTAGGGCAGATATTTTTTCTATATATGCTTTCTTTTGCTCAATAACTTATCCATAAAACTTTTTCATGCTCTTTTGTATGATAGCAGTTATTTTTCTTTTCTGTATGCTGCTTCATTGTGTTAACACTTATTTCTTTACTTTTGATAGATATATACTTGGGTTTTTTCTCATTTATTTTCTATTATTACATTCTTTTTACTATTAATTTCTTTTTCATATGAGGAATATATGTATGTACCAAATGCATACATATCGAACAGTCTGGTAATGTATGTGCACATTGCTACTGGCTACATTCTCAGGAGTGGAAATGCTGAGTCTTGGAAACCTTAGGTACAGCTCAGTAAATCATTTGAAATGGGACTCCTATGTAATCTTCCCAATGGCAGTGTCTGAGAATTCTAGCTTCACCCTCTTGCTAATACATGGCTATAGTCAGTCTTCGATTTTAGTCATAGGGTGAAATCATTGAGTCTTCCTATGTGTTGCTGAAATTTTAGCTTACTTTTTCTTGTGAAAGCTTAGTCATATAGTTGTGGCAATTAGAATTTTTTTCTTTGTGCATATTTAAATGTCTCAGTCAAATTGTTAGTTTGTCTTTTTATTTTTTGTAAAGTCATACATATAAATGATTTGTCAGATAAATGTATTGAAACTAGCATCCATGGTAGCTTACTTTTATTCTCTTGGTGATATCTATGATAAAATATAAGGAACCAGGCTTTCCTTTATGATTAATGCTGTATGTATAAAGTTTAAGTAGTTTTTGTCTATCCAATGTCATAAAATTATTTTTCTATTATACCCTCTGGAAACTTTATTTTTAGGATCCATCCAATATATGATTGTGTATGTGTATAGTGTGATGCAGGGTCAAGTTTTTGTTTTTTACAAAAATATGCAACCACAAAGCATTCACTAGAATAGAATTGGTCTCAAAATTTCAGTGACTCTCTTTTACTATAAATCATAGACCTTATGTCTGAGGATTTTCTTTCTTGACTATATAATCTGTCCCACTAATTCATCAGTTCCCCTCTGATTTAATTACTACAGCATTATAATAATTCTTAAAGTGTGGTCATGAAAGACCTCAAGGTTTGCTCTTATTGAAAATTATTTCTGTGTTTATTGATTTTCAAATATATTTTTAAATTAGCTTCACAATTTATGAACACATAAACACACACACACACATGCACATATAATCCTGGTCAGGGTTTTGAATGAAGTTTTACTGTATCTATAAATTGATGTGTAGAGAGACTCTCTCTACCATATTGGATAGATTTGGATTAGTCCTTTTTGTTAAAATATATTACTGTATATTTTAGTCAAAGATTGCCTTCAAGACCTCTTTCTTTTATGTTCATATGGTTATACCATCTATTTTTTCCTATTACTCTTCACATGCTTCTTTTTTAAATTGAAATCTTTTTAAGTCCTTATATTTTGGTAACTTATTATTCTCATGTACAGTCTTTTAAAAATTCATTCTAACAAATTTATAGAAGAATACATTTTAGAAATTAATGTAGACATGTTCACTTCTACCAATAACTAGAGTAGCTGTTGTTATAATGACACATTAAAAAATGTTTAAAACTGAAAAAAAAAAATTAAATACATTGTTTTAGGAAGGCACTGGAAAACACTAAATATATTTATTATATTTTATAGGACTTGAAACATGTCATTTTTGAACATGTTTAATAAAGGAAGAAACCAATTATAAAGTGATTTCAGTTCTTTATACTGTATTCTCCATATGTTCATTTTGAGTTGTCTACCCTTCATTCTTTTTAAATAATTTTCTATCTTTAATTTTCTTAAAATGTTTTTTCTCACATCTACTGTTGCCTCTTCCTATCTTATGTAGGAGCACTTCATGAATAATAGCAGAAAGGTAGAAATAATGTGACTTTTACCTCTCCCTCAGTATCTCCATAAGGCAAATCAGAAAGCATAGCATCTTTATTTGTTCATTTATTCCAAAAATTTCATCTTTTTTATATCCTTAAAGCCACTTACATAAAGCAGGATCTAATCTAATCAATTCTTAGGAAGCTTTCAATAGGCTACTCTTTTGTTATTTTTAGAGTCATTTAGGGATAAAGTATGAAATTTCTAGTCCTAAAGGAATATGGATCAAACCTGCTTATTTGTCCTCAACTATAAAACTGGATGAAATCTATGGAACATCTGTTTCATGGCATGGGGCAACAGAAGGCTAAAGACTGTCAATCATAGGATACTAAGTAAGCAAAAACAAAGAAACCAAGTTCCATATTCACCTGATGAACTCTCCAAACCAGTGTTGTGAAATTTGCAGGCAGAGGAAACTGAAAATCAATATCAATATTGTGTGGCTTTAATTTATGAGGTAAAATAACAAATAGGAGTGATTACAACACAAAAGAATTCATCATAGAATCTTTTGGCAAATAGCATGTATGTCAGAGTGAGATTTTGGCAAGGCCTAGCACACAGCAGCTATCAGGGAACTCAGTCTCAGTTCACTTGGCTGCTATAGAAAAATATTATAAGCTGGGTAGCTAATACACAAGAGAAATTTATTTCTCAAAGTTTAGAAATGATGAAGCTCAAAATCATGACACACCTAACATCTGATGTCTGGTGAGGGCCTGCTTCCTGATTGATAGTGCTTTCTAGCTGTGTCCAGTCTTAGTGTAAGGCAACCAGTAGGGCCTCATTGAAAAGGGTACTAATGAAGGTTTCACCTTCAAGATCTAATTGATTTCCAAGGGTTCCACCTCCTACTACACATTTGTGGCTAGATTTCAACATATGAATTTTAAGGGTACCCAAATATTCAGACCAAGGATTTTGGAGGTTGTACAATGTTGAGAAGTGTTGGCTCCAGTAAGAAAGAATGGAGATACATTAAATAACTTTCCAGAAACATAGCTTACCCAGTAATATCATAATTTTAAATATAACTACTTTAACTTGAAATTAAATGCTACTCTAAACTCACCCCAATGATGTCTGAAAGCGAAACTGGATAAACCAAGCTCAATAACCATTAACTGGTTGCCAAAAAACGTTAATGATATTTCACTGAAAAAAAAAAAAAAAAACCTGATTGTCAGCATAAAGGAAAAAGTAATAAATATCTGAAGAAAGAGGAAAATATAATGCATAATTATTTTAAAACAAAGTTAATAAAAATTATACTCAATAATCATACTAATGACAAAATTGTCAGACCTGAACTTTCACAGGACTGTACTAAATATAGTAAAAAGTTTGATAGAATTTCTAGATAGCTCCTGTACCTATCTAAATAGTTTATACATTGATTTCATTCCTTCCCTTAAGTCTAGATAAGACCTATGAATATGATGAAAGTCACTACAGGGGCTAGATTATGTTATATGGCTAAGATGAAGAAATTATGTAGATGTGACATTGAGTTGATCAAAAGGGAGAATTTTCTGTGTTAGACTGAGTTAATAAAATGGAATATTAACTTCCATTCCAAAATGGATAAGATGGCTGAGTTATTCCATGAGAACAGAGAAAATATCCTTCCAGACTTAAAGAAGAACATATCAACATTTTAAACTTCTTATTGATAAAAACAAATCATAGACCCACAGGCAATTCCAACTAATCAAATATGGCCGTCTGCTAAAGAACAGTAAAAATTCAAGACCTTTATTCATATATATCAGGGAAATTAATTTTTCCCACAAACTGAATGAGTTTGAAAGATAATATTTTCTGTGGTACAACCTCCAGATGAGAATATACTCTAGCCAATTCCTTGATTATAACTTTATGAAACCCTGGGCAGAGGACCCATTCTTAGTCAATGCAAATTGAAATAGTAACTGTGGTATTTTATGCTTTATAAATTTGTAAGAATTACTTTAACTATGTGACATATAGTAATAGAAAATCACTGCATACTTAAATGCAGATGGAGACAAAATGAGTGTATAGATAGAAATAAAATATCAGGAAAAAATCAAAAACATGATATATGAAATTTCAAAATTCATGACATGAATATGTGAGCACACATAAAAGTAGAGAACTTGAAAAGAGAACAATAAACATTTCAAAATGAAGTATACAGAGAAATAAACGGATAAAAATGAGGAAGAGAATCACTGTCCTAGTGGAATATTAAGCAATGAAATTCAAATGGAATTGGACTCCGAGAAAGAAAAGAAAAATAAAGTTTTGTTACTGGTATGATTCACTCCCTCCAAAATGTATATTGAAATCTGATTCCAAATTGATGGTGTTTTAAGGGATAACAGGACCTGAAGAGATGTTTGAGTCAAGGAATTGATTCCTCTCTACCTCCCTCTCTGAGAAATGGATTAATTCTAATGGGAGTAAGTAATTTCTTACTCTCGTGAAACTGAATGATTTACTGCAAGAGCAGATTGTGATAAAGTAAACCACTGCATCATATTTTGCCTCTTCTGTGTGTGTCTAATTGCTTTTCCAATTTTTTTTTTTGCTATTTTATGAAGCAATCCAAAGCCTTCATCACAATCTTTGACTTTGACTTTGGTTGCTTTTGGGCTTCAAGAAGTATAGAGGCTAATATTTGTTTTCATTTCTCATTTCTTTCTTTGTCTTTTTTTTTCTTTTGGAGATGAACACAAAAACTATTTTTCTTATTTATTTATTTTTATGTGGTGCTGAGCATCAAACCCAGTGCTTCACATGTGCTAGGCAAGCATGGAACCACAGCCCCAGACCCTGTTTTCTTTATAAATTATTCATTCTTAAATATTTGCTATTGTAACATAAAATAGACTAAAAGTTACGTAATGTCCAGAAATTTACAATGACAAATTTCAAATGATGGAACACAGAAACTAAACAAACTCTAAGCAAGATACACAGATGTAAAAGAATCAATAAAGTTTTGAAAACTAATGGAAAATGGAATTAACACTAAAATCAATATTAATAGGGGGAAAAAAGAACCTTAAAGGCAGCTATTTATAAAAGACATGAAAAGATACAAAACTTAAATCAGTACTGACCTTTAATCAGAAACAATGCAAGCCAGAAAACAATGGAATGTTATATTTGTATTACTGGAAAATGTCATTCTTGTATTCTATATTAGAAAAAAATAAAAATTAAATTTGGAGTTTTGAATTTTGAATTTTTTTCTATCTACAAGAACTTATCACCAGCAGAAAGACACTACAAAAACCACCTAGAAAAATTTTTAGGGTTTACAATAAAGATAAAGAAGGAAACTCAGAACTACAAAAAATACTACAGAATATTAGTAATAACTAGTGAATGGATATAAAAATGATTTTTATTTAATTTTGAATTATTTAAATATAATTAATTACTCATAATTTAAATAATTATAATTTATTGTAGAGTTTATAAAGTTTATGAAAAAATATATAAATAAAGTAGCACAAAGAACATAAGGAAATGAATAGAATTATATTGTTCAAGGAATTTTAAGTTACTCAGGTGATTAGATTATAATTGAAGTATTAATTCAAAGGATGTACTAAGAATACGTATTTCCTAGAACATTCATATAAAATGGCATAGCTAAAAGTCAGTAAAAAGGAGAAATTAGGACTCTGAAATAAATATCATTTGATCCAAAAGAAAGAAGTAAAGTGAACTAAAAATATGGGAAAATCAAAACAGGGCTGGAGATATAAGTCAGTGTTAAAGCGTTCAGCTACAATGTGCAAGGTCTGGAGTTCAATACTCAGCACCACAAATAAATAAATAGAAAAAAAGGAAGATGATAGATTTAAAATCAGTGATAGCTTTTAAAATATTAAATGTATTTTAAAAATAAAATTAAGTTAAATATTAAAGGATAGAAAAATAATCAAAAAAAATTAGAGTGACTCTATGACCATAGTCATACGTGATATCCTAAACCTCTAGAAAGGAATATATCTAGAGAAGGAGATGCAATGAACAAAAGTTCAAGTCATAGGTAAAGAAAAGTCTCTTCTATATTTGTGCACATAAAAACAGTTCTAAAGTACAGTAAGAAAAATACATTTATATTTGCTGTGTTAGCAGTAACAAGGCAAACATATAGATACAAAGTCCTAGTTTATCATATGAATCGCTTCTCAGTCTCTGAAGAACAAGTAGAAAAACAATATTGAACATAAGGAAGAGTTTAACAGCATTATCTACCATTTAATAATGTTTGCAAAACCTGCATTGCAAAAATGTAGCAGAACATTTATTTTCAAGGACATATGACAGTTTTCCTAGACATTATGCTCTAACATGAAACAATCTTCAATAAATGTATAAATAACAGTATAGATTAATGCTCTTTGATTACAAGAAAGAAATTACAAATTTATGATAAATACAAAAAATTCTCAAATATTTAAAATCAAGCAATAAATTTTAAATAACCTATGGGTCAAAAAGAACATTGAGAATAGATTTAAAATTAGATGATAATAGAAGCACAACATACAAATCTTTCCAGATGAAGATTAAAAAAATTTCTAACTCTAAATGTTTATATCAGAAAACAACAACAGTTCAAAATAAAAAAAATCATTCTTTCATTATAAGAATCTGAAAAATAAAGGAAAATTAAAATAAAGCAATTGGAAGGAAAAACAATAATTAGGAATAAAAACCTTATAGTAGATATTAGCTAAATAATATAACAAAGCAAATACTTAATCTTTCAAAAAGCATAATAAAATTGATGAATCCCTTTCCAGATTAATTAAGATAAAAAGAAGAGACAGCACAATTTACCAGCTACTACTGCCAAGAACTTTGACCCAAATCACTTATCTAAATACAGATTTGTTGTGCTTTGTTTATTTGCATTGTTTTTCTCAAATGTTGCATTCATCATAGTATATTAAATCATTAATGCAATGTATGTTCTCTGAAAGAAAATTCCATGTCTTCATTATCATTTGCCTCTTACTAAACACAGTTTATAAAGACATTAAGAATCAACCTTATATTTCAAATTATCCATGAAATCATTCTTCGCTGTGACATTCTAATTGGAACTTTCTCTCCTGAAGTTAACTAACTAATACAATCTTTAATATATAACTGACAACTGATCATACCCTGACATATACTTTTCTCAGTCCATTTTGTTCACTTTTCAAAGTGAAATCCAATTAAATATTCAATTATGGTTGCAATTAAAAACTTAGAAAGAAACACAAGAAGTCAGAGTTTAAAACACAAAGTGTCTTTAGGAAAATGTAAGGAACGTAATGCAATTTATGTGTTTCAGTAGACAGTGATGGCCATGATATAAACAGGGAGTTGTAGGGAGTATAAGAAAACTGAGCAAACCAAAAGAAATTTCATTATTTTAATACACTGATCAGGTGTCCAACGTGAAAGCAAATGGAAATTTGAGAAATAATTTAATCAATTTTGGAAACCCCAACTGGGGTCATCTTCTATATTAATCACAATCAGAGTTGAAGATAGAGGTATTTCATAATATGTATTAGTTTGAAAGGCTATCATAACAATATATCGGAAATTGAACAACAGAAATGTACTTTCTCACAATCAACAACCAACAGTGTTGATTTCTTTGGAGGCCTCTCTTATGGAGGGCTTCCCACTCTGGTCTCCTCACAAGGCCTTCCCCCTGTGTACCCACCCCTGGGTCTAGCTCTGCCTTATTGTAAGAGCATCCGTCCTTTACAATTAGGCCATACTCTACAAACCTCATTTGAACTCAATTGCTCTTTAAAAATTTTATCTTCAAATATGATTACATTTTGTGGTATGAGGCATTGAGATTTCAACATGAGGAACACAGTTCAACCTGTAACATACAGTAATGTATGCTTAAGCCATTGTAATTTATTTAGACAGCTGTTATGGTTTGGATGTGAGGTGTCCCCCTCAGAGCTCATGTGTGAGACAAGGCAAGAAGGTTTAGAGGAGAAAGTATTGGGCTATAAGAGTCTTCACCCAATCAGTGAATTAATTCCCTGATAGGAATTAACTGAGTAGTAGCTGAAGTTGTAGGGTATAGCTAGAGGAGGTGGGAATTAGGGAGTGACTTTGGGTTATATATTTGTATCTGGCAAGTGGAGTTCTTTCTGTCTTCCCTCCGCCACACTCTTCTTCCTCCATGATGCTCAGCCTCACCTTGAGCTCCAAGGAATGGAGCAGACCTTCTATGGACTAAGATCTCTCAAACTGTGAGCCCTCAAATAAACTTTTCCTCTTGTGTAGTTGTTCCACTCGGGTCCTTTAGTCACAGTAGTGAAAAAGCTTACTAAAACAGTAACTTTCTAAATTTTGTCTCCCTTGTATTCTATAGCATGCTAAAGGAAACAGACCCAGACATTATCCGTCTGTGCTGTTAAAATATTATTTCAGATTTTGTAGATGAACTTTATTTTCAAGAGATAAAACAGGGCTTATTAGAGTAAATGGAGGATCGTAGCTTGACTAGTATTAAGTTATTGTGAGAGATTTTGTTTGACTGAAATATTATAGAAATGAAATCAAATGATGGTGGTACTTACGGTGTTCCTACAAAGAAAAGAAATGAACAAAGAAAACTTCCATTGGGTCTTGTCTGTGTGTGAATTTAAGAACAAGGAGACTGGAAAGTGGGATTAGTGGGAACAATAGTGACACGCCACACTGGATTACAAGTATGTTTTTGTTTGTATGTTTGTTTGTTTTCAGACTGGAGAATATGTAATTGAAGAGAAAACATCTGTACAGAATGGCCCGGGGTGAATCAGCATTTCAGAAACCCCATTTTGAATAGTGGTAATATGTGGGATGAACTCTTACATGAAGCAGCTGGACACATGAAGGGATGATTACAGATGTTCAGATAAAAGACAAGGTTATAAAACAGGACAGCAGGACAGTCAGTCTGTCTTCAGCAGAGTTAACTTTTGCAGTTGTCAACCTGATGCCTACTTCTATTAATTGGTTCAGATCTGATGAATCATAGCTTTCCAAAGAGTTCCTTAAAGTTAGAGACTCAGGCTCATGTTTCTTTTAGTTGAGAAAAACAAAGAAAAGAAATTGTCAAATTCTCAATGAACACTGGTGAATTGACTAGAACCTGCTCAACAAAGAAGTTGCTGGAAATATAATAATTTTAATTATAAACCTTTCAATTATTTACTTGTTCTTATTTGAATTATTTCCTTTTTGAGGTCAGAGTTTGAATGTGTTTTTTTAAAATGTTGTTTCCTTTTCATAATGATTAAATATTTCATCTCGAGAATCAAAATCAACTTAGTTACTAATATTTAAAATCTGCTTTTAAAAATGGGGTTAAATCTAAATTCCAAGATTACATTTTTAATATATTTTATAGTTGTAGAAGCATCATTTGCTTATGAAATTATTTTTTTTAACTTTATAGGCCTTAGTTACCCAAAAAATGACAAGGTTTACCATCTCTACCTTAATTTTTTTAGGATAAAGTTTGAAGCAAAGAGTTTTGTTCATGTACATGGCTAGTTATGTTATTTTTGCACATTTTGTAGGCCTTTGTATGTGGTCTTAAACTCTTCTTATAACGAAATAAGTTTATTATTTCTAATTTGTAATTTATTCAATTGTCAATTAGAAACTAAATTTTAGAAGCTTTTGTATTCTGCTTTGTCAAACATGTGGATTAATATGAATAAATGGGAATATTAAAAGAGAAAAAAGATTGTTTTCACATCAGTGTCCTAAAACTAAATGAGCTGGTATGAAGAAAATCAAATAACTAATTATTAAAGTAAAGAAAGTCAAAACACTTGAAATGCCAAAAAAACTATTTCTTTGTGAAAAAATTTGTCAGACAAATTAGAATGCATATCATACTAAAAGTTTTTCTAAAAGATTTAAAATATCACATATTATTTTAATGTCATTGATTCTATTCCAAATTTTTTATACTTTTTCTCCTTATGAACTTATTATATAATTTGATGGGTGACTTCATAAAGTTAGCAATTTTATCTCCTTTGTCTCCAGGAAGGCACTAACATTCCCAGGCTGATATACAAAATTCCATAGACTGGGTAGGTTATAAATGGCAAAAATTTATTTCTCACATTTCTGGATGCTGGAAAGTCCAAGATTAAGGAAGAGCTGGTGTTTGAAATGAACCCATTTCTTGGTTCATTGATGAAACGTTCTTTTTTTAATATTTTAATTTTTATTTGTTCTAATTAGTTATACATGACAGTAGAATGCATTTTGATACATCATACAAAAATGAAGTATAACTTCTCATTCATCTGGTTGTACATGACGTAGAGTTACACAGGTCATGTAATCATACATACATAAGGCAATAATGTCCAGTTCATTCTATTATCATTTATACCCCCGCACCTCTTACCCTCCCTTCACTCTCCACTGTCTAGTCCAAAATGCCTCTATTCTTGCTGCCCCCTTATTGTGAGTTAGCATCTGCATATCAGAAAAAAACATTTGACTTTGGTTCTTTGGGACTGGCTTATTTTGCTTAGCATGCTATTCTCTAATTCCATCCATTTACTGGCAAATGCCATAATTTTATTCTTCTTTAAGGCTAATATTCCATTGTATTATATATATGACAGTTTCTTTAGCCATTCATTGTATTATATATATAATGGTTTCTTTAGCCATTCATTGGTTGAAGGGTATCTATGTTGGTTCCATAGCTTAGCTATTGTGAATTGAGTTGCTCTAAACATTGATATGGCTGCATCACTGTAGTGGGCTGATTTTAAGTCCTCTGAGTATAAACATAGGAGTTGGAAGACTGTGTCAAATGGTGGTTCCATTCCAAGTTTTCTGAGGAATCTTCATACTGCTTTCCAGAGTCATTGTACCCTTTTGCAGTCCCACCAGCAATGTATGAGTGTACCTTTTCCCCCACATCCTTGCCAAAATTTATTGTTGCTTGTATTCTTGATAATAGCCATTCTTACTGGGGTGAGATGAAATCTGCCTAGTTTTGATTTGCATTTCTCCAATTGCTAGAGATGTTGAACATATTTCCATATTTGTTAATCAGTTGTATTTTTTCTTCTGTGAAGTGTTTATTCAGTTCCTTTGCCCATTTATTCAAAGACTTAGGCGCTAGAACAGACTCTGTACCTAATAGAAGAAAAGGTAGTCCCAAGTCTCCACCATGTTGGCTTAGGATCTGACTTCCTGAAGAAGATTCCTAAAGCACAAGAAATAAAATCAAGAATCAATAAATGGGATGAAATAAAACTAAAATGCTTCTTCACAGCAAAGGAAACAATCAATAACATGAAGAGAAAGCCTACAGAATACGAAAACTTGTTTATTACATACACCTCACGTAGAGCAGTAATCTTGGGGGTATGTGAGGAACTCAAAAAACTTAACACCAAAAGAACAAACAACCCAGTTAATAAATGGGCAAAGGAACTGAACAGATACTTCATGGATGAAACTTTCTGTGTTATATTAATCCAATGATTAAGAAAAAGCAGAACAAAAAGTTGGCTTTTAACCACAATTTTCTCTAAAATAAATAAGTATATGTAAAATTCAGGATCAATATACATTTTCTTTTTTCCTACCAAGAGATACTTAGAAGGGGAAGAATCACAAGGGATTGGGGTAGTAGATGATGATAATAATGACTGGATTTATAGAAAATTTTCAATTTTCAGTAGAATTTCAGGCAAAAGATCTTGTTTGGATCCACAATCATTCTCATCAGCTGGTGGAAGATGATGTGTTAATTTTTATCTGTGATAAAAATGAAGGACCAGAGTTATTAAGAACGTCATGTCACAGAGCTAGTAAGGTTTAGAACACACCACTTCTTTTACCCAGGCCTGGTTCTATTTCCTTTAGCATGCAGTTGAATACAAGAGAGACAAAATTTAGAAAGTTACCTAAATAAACTACATTGGCTTAAGCATACATCTTGTTGTGTTGAACTGAATTCCTCTCAAAACCCTGATGTTGAAGTCTCACTCCCTCATACATCAGAATGTAACTGTGTGGAAATAAGATCTTTAAAGAGCTAGTGATTTCAAAAGAGTTTTGTAGAGTGTGCCCTAATTGTAAAGGATTGGTATTCTTATAAAAAGGTAGAGACAGACAGACAGACACCAGGTGTGGTACATAGGGGAAAGGCCATGTGAGGAAACCAGAGTGGGAAGCCCTGTGTAAGCCAGAGAGAGGCTGCCGAAGAAATCAACCCTATTGGCTGTGACTTACAGTCACCAGAATTGTGAGAAAGTACATTTCTGTTAATTCCCCCAGTATGTGGTATATTGTTATGATAACCTTTCAAAAAAAAAATACATACTACAAAATACCTCTATCTTCAACTCTGATTGTAATTAACATAGAAGATGACCCCAGTTAGGGTCCCTGAACCAATTAAATTTTTTCTTGAGTTTCCAGTTGCTCTCACTTTGGGCACCTAATCACTGCATTAAACAAATGAAGGATTTTTGTTGTTGTTGTTGTTATTTTATTACTAACTCCCTAGTAAGTCCTTATATCATAGCCAATACTGTCAACTAAAACACAAACTGCATATTTCTTAGCTTTCCCTAAAGTCACTGTGTTTTAAATTCTGATTTCTTGTGTTTCTTTCTAAATGTTTAATTGTAGAAATACTTTTTATGCTGCTAATCTGTTTTGAAGGATTGTTATAAGAATTGATTAAAGGATTGACTAGACAGGGAAAAAAATCTCATTGCCATTGAATGCTCAAAACTTGACCTAAGAGATTTTTTTCATTTTCTGTTATTTGAAGAGTAAAACAGATTCAATCCACCATACGGAGGCTATGGGACAAACTAAGACCTAGGAATAAGACTAATACATTGTAACTGTTAAAAGAGAACATCGAGGAAATACTCTAGCAAATAGGACTAGGCAGACACTTCCTCAATAGGATTCCTATAACTCAGGAAATAATAATCAATGGCATTAAGCTAAATTGCTTTTGCACAAGAAAGGAAACCACAGCGAAAAGAGAAAACCTACAGAATGGGAGAAAATCTTTGCCAGCTACTCTTTGAAAAGAGGATATTAAAAAAAAAAAAAATACTCCTCCCTTCCCCCAAATAATAATAACACATTTGATAAATGGGCAAAAGTCTAAGCAAACTTCTCAAAAGAATACAAATCACCAACAATTATATGAAAAAATGTACAACATCTTAAGCCATCAGGGGATGAGAAGCAAAACTACACTGAGATTTCATCTTACTCCAGTCAGTGTGACAATCTCAAGAATACAAATAAAAAAAATGTTGCCCAGGATGTGAGAGAAGGGAACTCGTATTCCTTTAGTGAGTATGTAAATTAGTGCCAACACTAGGGAGATCACTATAGACATTTTTCAAAATACTAGGAATGGAACCACCAAATGATGCAGTAATACTTCTTTTTGGTATTTACTTGAAAGTATTCAGGTCAGCTTACTGTAGCAGTACGTGCACACCCATGTATATAGCTGCAAATTTCATAATAGCCAAGTCATGGAACCAGTCTAGCTGTCTTTTAATGGATGGACTAATCAAGAAAATGTTATATATATCTATATGATACATATAGATATAGATATAGATCTATATGGGCATAAAGGAAAATGAAATGATTCATTTTCAGGAAAATGATCAGAACTGTACAGCATCATGGTAAGCAAAATAAGCCTGAATCAGAAAGTCAAGGGTGTGATGTTTTCTTTCATTTGCACAAGCTACAGAGAAAAAAAAATCTTCTCACGAAAATATAAGGGAGAGCAGATGGGTAGAGAAAGAGGACCGGGGGAGGGAAGAGGGAAGGGAAAAGAGAGGTACTAGGGATTAAAATTCATTGTATTATTTTATGTGCATGTGAAAATATGCCACAATGAAATGTACTAGCCTATGGAATTATTTTGCACCAGTAATAAATAAATAGAAAATCAAATATACATATAATATGTATAGGTATACATACCATTCCTAGCTCCTAGTACTCCAGACATCGAATGCATTTGCATCTAAGGCATTTAAAGAAGTTGTTAAGTTAGAATGAGGTTGGTAGGGAGATTCTTAATCCAATTTGATTTATGTTCTTATGAAAAGAGGAAATGTGGACACAGAGACACACCAGTGGTGCATATGAACAGAAGAAGGGCTATGTGAGTACAGAAGGCAACCATCTGTAAAAGTAGGAGAGAGGACTTAAAGGAAAACAAACTTGCCAACACTTTGATTTTGGACTTCCAGTCTCCACAGTTGTGAGAAAATTATTTTCTGCAGTAAAAAACCACCCTGTCTGTTGTAGTTTTAAAATGACACATTTTGCGAACAAACAAAATGTTTAACCTGCAGACCATTTTAAGAGGCAAAAGTTTAGCAGCACCATATATAATTTCCTTGTGATGTAAATGTTAATTAAAAGTAAGTCTGTCACTATCACTCAATTGGGATAAAACTGTACACAATAAAACAAATAAAATGTAGAAAACTTTAATGAAATTTGTGAAGTAGGCACAAATCAATCACTTGTTCAAACAACAGAATTTAAGACAGGTGTAAGGCTTGCATATACCCTGTGATGTACATGTGTTGCTTTTGCTAGTAGTCTGGATATAAAACTAAACATTAGTATAAGCTACTTAGGTACCAACTGTACACAATAAAGAAAACAATCTTTCTCATTTAATCATGTAGATTGACAAACTATTACTATTCTACTGAAAGAAATGAGTTAATACAAGTAAGTCCTTGTTCCAGCTCATTGCATTAACTAAGTCATTTTCATCCCAAAATTCAGGATCTGGATCATTTTTGTGAACTGGCTTCAACAGATGAAATGATTTGCTGACAACTTTTTTTAAAGATTTAAAGATAGTATTAATCCATGTCTATATTCATATGCAGTATGGCCTTTTGGAAGGTTATCTATGAAAAGTATAGAGCAAAAAAGAGTTAGCTTAGTAAAGCATATGACTAGGTATTCAATAGAGTAGCAACACATTAGGTGAGCATTTTAGCTTACCCTAGCTGAAAGTAGACGGAACTTTACCAGTGTTATTTCTGTAGATTAATTTAACCACCTCTTGCTGACTGGTTTGTAGAGGAGAAAGTCTTATTCTCCGAAAGGGAAGTGGAAAGGTTTGTTCACAGCGAAGCTAAACTGTTGGCAGAGACCAAGCTGTCCTCACCAGGAGGAAGTAATTCGTTCACCTACAAAAGGAGATCACTTGTCAAGATTGAAAAATTAGGAGGATTGAGACCCAATATTACAAGGGACCAGGAAACAGCAAGTGTTAACCCAAAGGAAAGTAAAAGAAGAAATAAAAAAAAAAAAAAAATTTGTTATTTGGTTTATTTTTGGGGGGAGCACCAGAGATTAAATGAGGGACACTCAACCACTGAGCCACATCCCACACCTATTTTGTATTTTATTTGGAGACATCGTCTCATGGAGTTGCTTTGCACCTCGCTATTACTGAGGCTGACTTTGAATTCCTGATCCTCCTGTCTAAGCCTCCCCAGCCATTGGGATTACAGGCAAGTGCCACTGCACCTGGCTGCTATTTGTATAAAATTATTCAGAGATGCTAGAAGGTGTCTAGATGTAGAAAGTTTGATATTCACAAAATTTTCAGTTTAGAATGTATTGTTAAAATCTTGTAGCTATATCCCTCCTTTTACACACAAGGACACTAACGCTCAAAGAAACAGAGGCTGACTTGGAACAAAAACTCTGATATTCTTCCTCTTTTTTTTCTGAATTCCATTGACCACAATGACCTCATGTGAAAATTTAAAAGTACTATTTAAATATTAGGTGTTAATAATAACTGGTTTTAGGTACTTGATATTCCTTTTGAGCATATGCTTTCATTATTTTTTTTTCTTTTTTTTTATTATAAACAAATGGGATACATGTTGTTTCTCTGTTTGTACATGGCGTAAAGGCATACCATTTGTGTAATCATAAATTTACATAGAGTAATGTTGTTTGATTCATTCTGTTATTTTTTCCCTTCCCCCCACCCCTCCCACCCCTCTTTACCCTCTATACAGTACTTCCTTCCTCCATACTTGCCCCCCTTCCTAACCCTAACTCTAACCCTAACACTAACCCTTCCCTCCCCCCCATTATGTGTCATCCTCCACTTATTAGCGATATCATTCATCCTTTGGCTTTTTGAGATTGGCTTATCTCACTTAGCATGATATTCTCCAATTTCATCCATTTGCCTGCAAATGCCATAATTTTATCATTCTTTATGGCTGAGTAATATTCCATTGTATATATATACCACAGTTTCTTTATCCACTCATCAATTGAAGGGCATCTAGGTTGGTTCCACAGTCTGGCTATTGTGAATTGAGCAGCTATGAACATTGATGTGGCTGTGTCTCTGTAGTATGCTGATTTTAAGTCCTTTGGGTATAGGCCAAGGAGTGGGATAGCTGGGTCAAATGGCGGGTCCATTCCAAGTTTTCTAAGGAATCTCCACACTGCTTTCCAGAGTGGCTGCACTAATTTGCAGCCCCACCAGCAATGTATGAGTGTACCTTTCTCCCCACATCCTCGCCAACACCTGTTGTTGCTCGTATTCTTGATAATCGCCATTCTAATTGGGGTGAGATGGAATCTTAGGGTGGTTTTGATTTGCATTTCTCTTATTACTAGAGATGTTGAATATTTTTCCATATGTTTGTTGATTGCTTGTAGATCTTCTTCTGTGAAGTGTCTATTCATTTCCTTAGCCCATTTGTCGACTGGATTATTTGAATTCTTGGAGTAAAGTTTTTTGAGTTCTTTATAGATTCTGGAGATTAGTGCTCTATCTGAAGTATGATTGGCAAAGATATTCTCCCATTCTGTAGGCTCTTTCTTCGCATTGCTGATAGTTTCCTTTGCTGAGAGAAAGCTTTTAGTTTGAGTCTATCCCAGTGGTTGATTCTAGCTTTTATTTCTTGTGCTATGGGAGTCCTGTTAAGGAAGTCTGATCCTAGACCAACAAGGTGAAGATTTGGACCTACTTTTTCTTCTATAATCTGCAGGGTCTCTGGTCTGATTCCGAGGTCCTTAATCCATTTTGAGTTTAGTTTCGTGCATGGTGAGAGATATGGGTTTAGTTTCATTCTGTTGCATATGGATTTCCAATTCTCCCAGCACCATTTGTTGAAGAGGCTATCTTTTCTCCATTGCATATTTTTGGCACCTTTGTCTAGTATGAGAAAATTGTATTTATTTGGGTTTGTGTCTGTGTCCTCTATTCTGTACCATTGATCTACCTTTCTATTTTGGTACCAATACCATGCCATTTTGGTTGCTATTGCTTTGTAGTAGAGTTGAAGATCTGGTATTGCAATACCCCTGTTTCACTCTTCCTGCTAAGGATTGCTTTAGCTATTCTGGGTTTCTTATTCTTCCAGATGAATTTCATAATTGCTTGCTCTATTTCTGCAAGGTACGTCATTGGGATTTTAATTGGAATTGCATTGAATTTGTATAGCACTTTGGGTAGTATGGCCATTTTGACAATATTAATTCTTCCTATCCAAGAACATGGAAGATCTTTCCATCTTCTAAGGTGTTCTTTAATTTCTTTCTTTAGTGTTGTATAGTTCTCATTGTAGAGGTCTTTCACCTCTTTTGTGAGATTGATTCCCAAGTATTTTATTTTTTTCGATGCTATTGTGAATGGGGTAGTTTTCCTAATTTCTCTTTCTGAAGATTCATCACTTATGTATAAAAATGCGTTGGATTTATGGGCATTGATCTTGTAACCTGCTACTTTACTGAATTCATTTATGAGTTCTAAGAGTTTTCCGGTGGAATTTCCAGGTTCCTCTAAATATATAATCATGTCATCAGCGAACAGGGATAGTTTGAGTTCTTCTTTTCCAATTCGTATCCCTTTAATTTCTTTGGTTTGTCTAATTGCTCTGGCCAGAGTCTCAAGAATGATGTTGAATAGAAGTGGTGAAAGAGGGCATCCCTGCCTTGTTCCAGTTTTTAGGGGGAATGCTTTCAGTTTTTCACCATTTAGAATGATATTAGCCATGGGCTTAGCATAAATGGCCTTTACAATGTTAAGGAATGTTCCCACTATCCCTATTTTTTCTAGTGTTTTGAGCATGAAGAGGTGCTGTATTTTATCAAATGCTTTTTCTGCGTCTATTGAAATAATCATGTGATTCTTGACTTTAAGGCTATTAATATGGTGAATTACGTTTATTGATTTCCTGATGTTGAACCAACCTTGCATCCCTGGGATGAAACCAACTTGATCATGGTGCACTATCTTTTTAATATGCTTTTGTATGCGATTTGCTAAAATTTTGTTGAGAATTTTTGCGTCGATGTTCATTAAGGATATTGGTCTGAAATTTGCTTTCCTTGATGAGTCTCTGTCTGGTTTAGGTATCAGTGTGATATTGGCTTCATAGAATGAGTTTGGGAGGGTTCCCTCCTCTTCTATTTTATGGAATACTTTGAGAAGTATTGGAATGAGCTCTTCTTTAAAGGTTTTGTAGAACTTGGCTGAGAACCCATCTGGTCCCAGACTTTTCTTTGTTGGTAGGCTTTTGATGACTTCTTCTATTTCAGTACTTGAAATTGGTCTATTTAAATTGTTTATGTCCTCCTCTTTCAGTTTAGGCAATTCATATGTCTCTAGAAACCTGTTGATGTCTTCGAAATTTTCTATTTTGTTGGAGTATAGATTTTCAAAATAGCTTCTAATTATGTTCTGTATTTCCATCCTGTCTGTTGTGATATTTCCTTGTTCATTCCGAATTTTAGTGATTTGGGTTTTCTCTCGTCTTCTCTTTGTTAGTGTGGCTAAAGGTTTATCAATTTTGTTTATTTTTTCGAAGAACCAACTATTTATTTTGTCAATTTTTTGTATTGTTTCTTTTGTTTCAATTTCATTGATTTCAGCTCTGAGTTTAACTATTTCCTGTCTTCTCCTACTTTTGGTGCTGTTCTGTTCTTCTTTTTCTAGGGCTTTGACCTGTAGTGTTAGGTCGTTTATTTGTTGAGTTTTACTTCTTTTATTAAATGCGCTCCATGAAATAAATTTCCCTCTAAGTACTGCTTTCATAGTGTCCCAGAGATTTTGATATGATGTTTCTTTGTTCTCATTTACCTCTAAGAATTTTTTAATTTCCTTCCTAATATCTTCTGTTATCCATTCATCATATAATAGCATATTGTTTAATCTCCAGGTGTTGGAATAGTTTCTGTGTTTTACTCTTTCATTTATTTCTAACTTCAATCCATTATGATCTGATAGAATACATGGTAGTGTCTCTATCTTCTTGTATTTGCTGACATTAGCTTTGTGGCATAATATATGGTCTATTTTAGAGATGGATCCATGTGCTGCTGAGAAGAAAGTGTATTCACTCCTGGTTGGATGGTATATTCTATAAATGTCCGTTAAGTCTAAGTTATTGATTGTGTTATTGAGATCTATGGTTTCTTTGTTCAATTTTTGTCTGGAAGATCTGTCCAGTGGTGAGAGAGGCGTGTTAAAATCACCTAGTATTATTGTGTTATGGTCTATTTGGTTTCTGAAATTGAGAAGGATTTGTTTGACATACATGGATGAGCCACTGTTTGTGGCATAGATGTTTATGATTGTTATATCTTGCTGATTTATGCTTCCCTTAAGCAGTATGAAATGACCTTCTTTATCCCTTCTGACTAACTTAGGCTTGAAGTCCACATTATCTGAAATGAGGATGGATACTCCAGCTTTTTTGCTGAGTCCATGCGCATGGTATGTTTTTCCCCATCCTTTCACCTTTAGTCTGTGGGTATCTTTTTCTATGAGGTGAGTCTCTTGGAGGCAACATATTGTTGGATCTTTCTTTTTAATCCAATCTGCCAGTCTATGTCTTTTGATTGATGAATTCAGGCCATTAACATTCAGGGTTATTATAGAGATATGATTTGGTTTCCCGGTCATTTGGTTCATTTTTAAAATTTTATTTATTTATTTGTTTGACACAACTTGTTTCCTCCTTTATTTGACAATTCCTTTAGGATAATTCCTCCCTTTGCTGATTTGCTTCTTTGTTTTTCATCTCTTCCTCATGGAATATTTTGCTGAGAATGTTCTGTAATGCTGGCTTTCTTTTTGTAAATTCTTTTAGCTTTTGTTTATCATGGAAGGATTTTATTTCATCGTCAAATTTGAAGGTAAGTTTTGCTGGGTGTAAGATTCTTGGTTGGCATCCATTTTCTTTCAGGGCTTGAAAAATGTTGTTCCAGGCCCTTCTAGCTTTTAGGGTCTAAATTGAAAAATCTGCTGATATCCGTATTGGTTTTCCCCTGAATGTAATTTGGTTCTTTTCTCTCACAGCATTTAAGATTCTGTCTTTATTTTATATGTTAGGTATTTTCATTATAATGTGCCTTGGTGTGGGTCTGTTGTAATTTTGTGTATTTGGAGTCCTATAAGCCTCTTGAACTTGATTTTCCATTTCTTTCTTCAGATTTGGGAAATTTTCTGATATTATTTCATTGAATAGGTTGTTCATTCCTTTGGCTTGTTTCTCTAGGCCTTCCTCAATCCCAATAATTCTTAAATTTGGCCTTTTCATGATATCCCATAATTCTTGTAGATTCTGTTCATGATTTCTTACCATCTTCTCTGTTTGTTCAACTTTGTTTTCAAGGTTAAATATTTTGTCTTCAATGTCTGAGGTTCTGTCTTCCTGGTGTTCTATCCTATTGGATATGCTTTCTATGGAGTTCTTAATTTGGTTTATTGTTTCCTTCATGTCAAGGATTTCTGTTTGTTTTTTTTTTCAATATCTCTAACTCTTTATTGAAATGATCTTTTGCTTCCTATATTTGCTCTTTTAATTGTCGATTGGTGCGATCATTCAATGCTTGCATTTGCTCTTTCATCTCATCATTCAGTGCATGCATTTGCTCTTTCATCTCATCGTTTGCTTCTCTGATCATTTTAATTATGTACATTCTGAACTCCTTTTCTGTCATTTCTTCTGCCATGCTGTCATTGGGTTTTATTGATGTAACATCTAGATTTGTTTGCAGCATTTTCTTTCCTTGTTTTCTCATATTGTTCAGGTATCAGTGGACCGCTGAGATATTGCAGATTTCCTCTATTGACTTACAATGTCCCTGAAGATTTCTATATATATCCCCCCTTAGCCTTCAGTAGGCTGAAGTCTTGGAGGAAGTTGATAATGTGGAGCTCCACAAGGAAGCTGCCTCTCTAAGAGTGGTGGCCTTCAGGTGGGGTATAATCCCTGCTAGTGGGCAGAGGTGCCTCCACTTGTTGACCAATGGTCATCCAAAAGGGACCTAGGCTGCGGGCTGAGGCAAGGCCTGTTTGGGTCTGAGTCTCTAGTTTTACCGTTCTTGTGGGGAAACCTCACCCGGCAGGGAAGACTCACCCGGTGGGGAGGTCTCGTTGGTCAGTTCCTTCCTAGAGGTTCCCCTCAATTTACAGCTACCGCCTTGGCTGGGCTGCCTTCCTCTGCAAAGTTCCCAGGGGCCCGGCCCTACCTCCTGGGCCTGGGAGCCTCACCCTTCGCAGATGAATCTCCTTAGGCTGCCCCTCCTCAGAGAATCTGCCCGCAGGCCTGGAACCTTCGCTCCGCCCTAAGCCTGTCTCTGTGCGGCTCTTCCACCAAGAAGCCTCCTAGATCCTGGGACCCTGCTCTGCACCGAATCGCCTGGCTATGCGGCCCCTCCTCTGAGCAGCCACCTGGGGCCCCGAACAAATGTTCTGAGTCCCAGAGACCAGCAAGTATTCCGGTGCGGTCACTAGGAGTCCAAGAAACTCACTGCATCCCTCCACCTCCCACCAACCACCTGTAGCCCTGGGCAATCAATCACTCAGAGTCGAAGTGACCCTCCCCGTTCCTCCTCCTTCTCCAGATAACCCCCCTGGGTGTTCAGGAGCGGTCGCTCTGAGTGGCTCTGAGTGCACGTGACCCGCTGCACGGGTCCTCTGGGCAACCGCCCGGAGCTCTGGTGCGGCCACTCAAGACCAAGCGACCCACCACGCTTCTCCTCCAGGCAGCCCCCCTGTGTTCAGGAGCTGTCACTTTAAGTCCAAACAACTCACCACTCGCCTTCTCCTCTGAGCAGCTGCCTGGAGAGCTAATGCAGTCACTGCGAGTCTAAACGACCCGCCGTGCTCCTCCTCCTCCTCCTCCTACTCCTCCAGGTAGGCCCCAGTGTTCAGAAGTGGTCTGAGTCCAAACAGCTCGCCACGCAGCCCCTCCTCTGGCAACCGCCTGTAGCTCTGGTGCAATCACTCCGAATCCAAGCGACCACGTTCCTCCTCCTCCTCCTCAGGGCAGGCCCCGGTGTTCTGAGTCCACACAGCTCTCCTCACCACTCCTCCCCTGGGCAGCCACCGGAGCCCCAGTGGTTGCCCGAGTCCCAGCGCTGTGCTGAGCGGCCTCCTTTACGGCGCTCCCAGTTGTCTGAGTTCACTGCTCCAGCGGGGGGAGGAGTGTCTCGCCGGGCAGCTCTGCTTCACAAAGTTTCCTGCGTTCCGGGACCACTGTCCCATCCGGGACGCCTTCCCAACGGGTGAGAGTCACCCGGCTGCTTTGAGTTGGTCTCAAGTGTCTCCAAGTGTCTCAATATCTCCTCTTTTGAATCCTGAGTCCTGGAGCAACATGAAATGCAGTCACCCTCTAGGCCGCCATCTTGAAACCTTCTGCTTTCATTATTAACAGAGCCTTTACATAACTTGTGTGTCAATTGGCCATTGTATAATGACGTCGTGTGCCTTTCCTGGCACAATATCTCAGCACTCTGTGCAGTATTAATTATAGTAGACATTTATGAAAACAAGGTAATAGAAAATAAAACTGGGACCTAGATACTCTTCAAATTCGTAGTATGAAAAACTAAAAATAGCCTGCGACAACTCAGAGGTAAAGTCCTTGCTTAGCATAAACAAAACTCTAGGTTCAATTCAATCCACACACACACAAAACAAACATAATTTGTGCTCCTATCTAAAGTTTAAAAAAAAAATATAATAGTCCTATTTCTATAAAGCCAACAAAGTTCATATTGCATTAGACCACAATACAAAAAGGAAAATTCTGATATATATTGCTTGTCTCTTAGGGAGAATAAATTTTGAAGAGAATATTTGGTTATGTTTATCCATGAACTTTTCTCAGAAGGTTTCTGAGCAGGTCTACAGAGCAGAGCATGTCGTGGAAATGTAACAGGCATGTTAGGTTTTCTCAGTCTTCATTACGAATTTAGTCATGAGTTATTGAGGACCAGGTGTCAAGTCTAATGGTAACAGTTAAAGTGCAAAAGGGATACTTTCTGGGGTCAGGGGATCACGGACAAAATAACAAGTATAGTAATTATAACTACAACTCACTTTCAAGAGCCTTGAAATTCAAATAGTATTAATGTGAGTAATATGTGCTCTAACATTTGGGTGAGTTTCAAAAATGTGGCAGGTGAGCCAGAGGGCTTATTGTTGCTATTGTTATTCAATAGTTTTCCATAAGGCATTCATAGCAGAGAAAAAGGTTTTAGACGTGGCATGGGAATTCGAGGAAAAAAAAAAAAAAAACCTTTTGTAGTTAACCCAGAAGAAGCTTTCAGTTTACCAGAGCTAAACATTTCTGGAAGGAACAAATGCTAAAGACAAGAAGCCATCCAAAAGCATATGAGGTATGCTGGCAGTCCTATATGTGAATATTCTGAAGGATTTTAAGTAGGATGTTAGTGTTAACAGGAGTTTCCAAAGATCATATTGTCAAGTACCTTTTCATGGTACATAAATGAAATTCCTCTATGTTTGGCTTTTTCAGTGTAACTAACTCTTAGTTTGTCTCTTCTTTTCCTGGAGGTGGCTACAGTGGAGGTAGTGGCAGAAGCTTCTCCACCTTTTTATTTCCTTCCTTTCTCCTCCTCCCAAGTCCTTCTTCTCCTTCCTCTTCCTCCCCTGATTGCTCCTTCTCCTCCCCCTTCTTTATCAATTTTGTGAGATACTTTCATAATTACTCAGACACTTGTTCTTGAAAATCTGTGAAGCTAATTAAAACCAAAAGTTGTCATACTGAGTTAAATTTCAGAGCTTGTTAGTAAATTTTCCATTATTGCTCTGTCTACTCTATGGGTAATGTGTAAACGTGTGGCACATCATCTTGAAAATGATTTTGACTGAGATATGATAAAATATGATGTTTACTTAAAATTTTTAACCACTTCAGTTGAAACATAGTTATTTTTTGGAGGGCAAGGACTACATAAGAACATTCTCTTTATTACATGCGTAATGTGAATTAAACAGTAGTAATTTTCTTTGCAATATAACAACTTACTATGAATTAAGTGGTTTAATAGAATACTTGTGCATAAACGGCCAGTTCTGTGGGTAGAAACTTACTCACTTAAGATTGAATTCTGTGCTCATAGACTTAAAGTATCAATGTGCCTTTCTGGAACATAAGGGTCCTCTTAGAAACTCACATCAGTATTAGTAGAATCCAGGTCCTTGTGTCTGCAAAACAAAGACCAATGTTTACTTGCTGGATTTAGAACTTGGCCTATTGTCAGCTGCTAGAAGAAAGTAGAAATCCCTTACTCCATAGTTTATTTTCAGATCTACTCAGAGGTGAATATCTCTAAAATTTTAACTCATTATCAGACCTCACCTAATTTGTCTACCCAGATATATTCTGTTATGGTTTGGAACTTAATTTTTTTCCCAAAAACTTATGTTGAAGGCTTGCTTTAATGAAGTGATTGAATCATGAAGGCTCTGAACATTTGGATTGATAATGGGTTTAGAAGAAGGGACTCTGTTATAAAAAATAAGCTCTCTTTGTGCTTGCTGGCCACGAGCTGAGTAGTTTTGCTCCACTATGCACTCTCTGCCATAATATTCTTCTTTGCCAAAAGTCTAAAAGCAATGGAGTCAACAAACTGTGGACTAAAACTTCTGAAGCTGGGAGCCAAAATAAACCTTTTGTCCTTATAAGTATATCACTAGACTTGTCTCCAACCTTGACCAGAACTGTGAGACAAACAAAATAAACCTCTTTTCCTTACGACTTACTGTGTTAGTCTGTTTCTCTTGCTGTGACAAAATACTCAAGTAAAAAACTTACTAGAGGAAAGATTTATTTTGGATCACTGTTCCAGAGGTTTTAATACTTAGTCATATGGTCTCATTGCTTTAGGTCTTTGATGAGGCAGAACATCATAGCAGCCAGGAAATGGAGAGAGAAACTGAAAGGAAAGAAAGAAGACAAGATATATTCTTTCAAGGCATGCCTCCAGTGATGTGACTCCTCCAGCTGGGCCCCCAATTCCTCATAACCCATTTCATTATAAATTAACTCATCAGTGATTTAATCCACAGATAGGGTTAGTGCCTTCCTGATCCAGTCACTTCCCAAAAACCTCAACCCAGAACATCGCTGAACTAGGGGCCAAGCATTCAGCACATGAACTTATGGGGAACATTCCACTTCTAAATCATAACACTTTACTTCATCAGTGGTATTATATGAGCAACATAAAAGTTACTAAGACACTCAGCAATGAAAAACTACACAGTATATGAAAAAAAGTTCTTGGTACTATGGATTTTTTAACATTTGGGTCCATTTCAAAACCCTCATTGGGCTCTTGAAGAAGAGCATATGGATGCATTCAGACACAGACACCGTTTTTTTAACAACAAAACTAGATTGTCCTGTCAGAATGCTTCAAGGAGCTGTACACTTAAACCCATCTGTTCAATAGCTGCAAGGTGAGACTTCCAACTGACACATTTGATTGGTCTCATGTAGACTCTCCAAAGATTAGAAGGGAGTCATCCTACACTTGGTTGGTTACCTAAAGACCAGATTTTGTTTATTGGAGCTCCTGAATCATAATTCAGACTGGTTAACTTAAACTCTTAAATTAAGGTAATAGTAACAAAAAATGGTAGTAATAATAAAATCAAGGAGGGGAGAAAGTACAGAAAAGCAGCAAAACATTACATCCTGACATCATGAGTGGGGGTATATTGATTTTAGGTGTTGAACAACTGAAGCCACAGGAAGCATGTAACATGGAAATAATCTGGAACCAATATTTATTTGCCACATAAATGGGATTATTTTCACTTAAGCTTTTAGCCATTCCCACTGATATATATTTAAGTAATAAAATAATAGCAATATATTACTGAAATCTGGCATAATATGGCTTTTGCAAATAATTGTTTTCTGCAACAATTTTAAAAAAGTCCTATCACAAAGATAGTTTACCTCTCCTAAACAGAAGATATTTTAAAGTAGTAGAATGCTGACCCATTTTCCCTCCAATAAAATAGCTACTATGAAATATTATCTTTTCTCCTTCTACACACATGCTGGTGAGCATGGATGTCTAGATACCATATGATCACGCTTTCTAATTCACTTTTTTATTAAGGCCACTTTATATTTTGTTATTGAACCTTAGTAATGTTACTTTTTTCATGCTTACATTATTCTGTTTCATCAATATTTCAAAAACAATGCCAAGACTATTTTCTATTCCTTAGTAAACAGGTAATGAAATTTAAATCAATAACACTTTAGTCCTAACATATGTCACTTGGGATTAGGGAGAAATGTGTTATGAATTAGTATCCTCCTTTTTGATGAAAGACTCATTCATTAAAGAAGAAATTCATATACTGAGACACCATAATCTATTGGAAACACTCTGATAAAAAAACAGCCACTTACATTTTCAAAGCAATGTAATGCTTAGGGAACAAGATTACAGAATTAGAAACCCAGTTTTATCAAAATCACTTATTAATAGTGAAAAACAATGATTAAATAATTTCCTACTTACTATAAACTATGGGCACCTAGAACACACTAATAGAAATTCCATGGATCAAGGAAACACTAAGGTTGGAACATAATGTTCTCTGTCATAGATGGAATTTTTAGCTAATATGGTCTTTGTTGTTCTTCTAATCCTTTCTGGTTATCAACATGCAGCTGCATCTATTTACAATTAAATAATTACCCCTTATGTGTAATGCTTCTGAGCTTTACTGTAAATATGCAGCTCACAGAGGATGGGCTGTCTAATTCGTCTACAGACGAATTAGAACTCCTGCATTTCTAGCTTCCAATCATTATCACAAATGCCTAAAAAGACAATAGATGATCTTTTCCTCCATTACCTGACAATCTGCCTCCCACATCTCACTGGCTTCTCAGAGGAGATGTAAGTATTGATTGCATATTTAATGTGCAAGAACTTCAGGGACAGAGACAAAACAACAAAACTAACAAACAAAAAAATGAAACCTAAAGATAGGAATTGAGAAACATAAATCCACATACTTAATAAATATATGCTAGACCTTTAATAAAAAGCAAGGAAAGGTTCAAACACCTGGAACAAGATTTCACAATTACACTTTGCATATTACTACTCTCAATACTGCTGGAAATTTAGGCTCATTTTCTAAATAGAGTCATGTATATTCAATTTTTGTGCTGACTATGGTATGTTGATATATTTACAGGAAGACTTAGGTAATTCTTGATTTCAGGTTTGTCAACATGAACTAAAATAACATCCTTTAAGGCCCCCCAGGGTGGAGCAGGACTTGGAAAAAATAAGATCCTTTACTACCCATTGTTTTTTCAAATTTCTGAGTGTTGCATTTGTGATAAAATGTAAAAAAAAAAAAAAAAAAAAAAAAAAAAAAAAAAAAAAAAACCTGAATTTCTTCACCTCAATATTTATTTTGAAATTTCCTTGGTTCTGATATTTAGAACTTTCAGTGAATGTGGTATGTGGAGAATGAACTAATGAACTGTAAATTCACAACAACATGCTAGTTTGGTTATTGAGCAACACCACTGTCTGTCCTAGGACATTTCTTTCGCATAACTGTTCAGGAAATCAAGGTAGTCGTTGAAGTTGCCTCAATCATGACAAATGTCAAGTCATCTAGTCTGCTCTACTTGACACATCACAGTACAGATTCTGTAAGAGAGGCACCAGGCACACCCCTTTAATGCCAGAGGCCCCAAAGGCCAAGGCAGGAGGATGACAAGTTCAAGGCCAGCCTGGGCAACTTGGAAAGGCACTGCCTCAAAGCCAACAACAACAACAACAATAAAACAGATACTATCTTACTTTGACTTGGCAGAAGAGCAGGGTCTGGTCTTTATGCAACTGGTTTTTCATAACACTTGCTTCTAGGTTCTGAAGCTGTTCCTGTTTTGTGAAGAGACAAGTTTTGCTAGGGATGTGCAGATGATGGAAGTGTTTCCTTGTTGCCTGTCCAGAAGCTTAAAGGATATGTTTAGTATAGTGGGCGTTATGCTCCATTTCCTTAATGGGGAACTACCTACATAAATTTTCAGGGATTCTTTGGCACTGAAGATTTATTTATTCTAAAAATTACTTATGCATTCAATAATTTATATCAGGGCAGACATAAGAATATTTATTACATTTTAATTTAACTCAAAATTTCTTAATTTCATTGCACAGATTATTCCAGATCTGGCCTTTAGAAGTTCTTTCATTTGCTTCCTGTGACATACTTACAATCAAGAATGATGTTGCTATTGCTGGTTTTGTTTTTAGAACACATGAATACATTCATCCATACCACAAGATGCTGCTGGTACATCTTGTGCTTTCTCTGACTTAGACCTAGAATCAGTCATTTCTCCAAGGATGTCTGGCTCCTTTTGTTTGAGAGTAATGGTAAAAACTAAGATTTGGGTGTTGAATGTGCTTGTTGTGCTACTAAGGTGTTTTTACTTTTAGGGCCTTTGAACATATAGAGCTTTGAAAATCCATGTGTGCATACTAATACTATTTAAGATTATTAAGAAAATGTCACTGTGTGTGGCTTAAATTTCACAAAAAGTGGTTTCCTAGAATTAAGCAATTCACTGACTACACATATACAGCACTCTCATACAGTTGATACCATAATAAACAACACAAAATTTGGAAAAAGCAGAAATATCTTATTTATTACCAGTATAGGTTTTTTTCCATTCACATTGAAAGAACTGCACAATTAGATCTAATAAAAAATCATCCAAACACTACACACACACCCCCAAAATGTCTTCCTAAGTCTTCTATTTACTTCCATTATGATTAATGTTTAGCCTAATACCAATGAGTATATCAACTATCATAACTCATAAATAAAAAGCAAGTATAAATAAGCCATAGGGTCTGTTGTCCACCACTGCCCCTGTAGTGAACAATACTGAAAAAACTCATTAAGAAAGCATATCTCATGTTTAGTGTTCTTATTGCAGTAAAATAAAGTTACTCACTTTTGTTTCAGTGTTGAGTTCAAAATGAGTTTTGACCTCTCCCTCCTATTGCAATTGTCTTAAATAATGTCATTTATTTTACTTTGATTTTCCAAATTCTGCTTTGACAGTGTGATAGCTCAGTTATTGTACAATGCAGTGATTTGTGGTTCAACAATATAATATGATTCTAGAATCACACAGTAGATTTGAGAAAGTTTGAACCAGAGAGCAGATTGAGTCAAAAAAAGGGAAAGGCCAATAATAAGAAGCTTAAAATCTAGTAGAGGGTGGATAATTCAGGAGTTTTCATGTTGTGCTACCAATCAAAATAACAGCAATATGAATCTTAGTGAAATTGGTTTGCCCCAAGCTTTATGATAAAACAGATCCTAGCAAATAGTGGTCAATATGAAGACAAACTCTTTCCAAGTAGGAATCTGCAGCAGCTTTGTTATTTAGGCTACTTGAGAAAAATGAATCAGCTTTTTGTATTAACCATGAGCAAGAATCCTCTCACTTTTCCAAGCACCAAACTTATTATATCTTCATGAAGTGTTAAAGCCCTAATTGATATTTGGGTTTGTTTGTTTTTGCGATAATAATCTCCATTCCAATTTGGTCCATTATCTAATTCTCTCTTTCTAGTTTCCTTATCCATAATTTGGAGATAACATTACACGGGATTGTTGTCAGAATTAAATAAATTAGTATATCTAAAGTGCTTAGTACAGTGTTCAACCAAGTTAAAGCTTTTGTTGAGCAGTTTTTGTCACAGAGATCAAATAACTGACATTAACAATTAAAACAAGGAAAAATATGTTTGGGCTCATGGTTTCAGAGGCCAATCCATGGTCAACAGATTCCATTGCTCTGGGCCTGAGGGAAGTAGAACACCATGATAGAAGGACACTTCAGAAGAAATCTGCTCAACTCATGACAAACACAAAGCAGAGAGAACATGAGAAGCCAGGGCCAAGTCCCCTGTGGCACTTTAGAGTGGTGTACTTCCTTCAGTCACACTCGACCTGCCTACAGTCACCACTCAGTACAGTAGTCTTTTGAAACGACTAATCCATCAAATGAACTAATCCAATTAATCCACTGATAAGGTCCCAGCTATCATAAAATAGTCATTCCAGCTCTAAACATTCCTCCATTAGCACATGAGCTGTTTGCGGGGAGGGGCATTTCATACTGAAATCATAACAATGAACTATAATTATATATTACTACTATAAATCACAGGTAAATCTTTGGGTATGGAAAGGGAGAATTTTTTTTTCTTGACTATGAGGATATGGAATTTGGCACCTGCCCCACCTCATTCCTTCCATCTAAACTTTGTTTAGTATTTCTAAATCATCCTTTTTCTATAAAATTTTTGTCAACTACTTAATGCATAATCAAAAACAGCCTATTTAATTTGCAAGCTGAAGAAAATTATTCATTTAATGTGCATAATATAGAAATATATTTATGCTCTTTTTCTCTTTTTTTCAATAAGATACATTGAATGCTAGCTATAGAGCTTATAATTTTGAGAGCATGAAATTCTCAGGATGGCTGTTTGTATTCAAATAACAAAAAGGGTAAATAAATCTTGGTGAATAATGATACTGAAAGATAGACTCTATTTACAAAAATGGGGCATCAATTTGTTTTTTCTTAAATAAATTACAGTAAGTTATGTTTGCTATAAGTTAATGCAGTCATTGTACTCCATCTCTGATCCACACAGCATTTTATATTAAATCAGAAAAACAGACAGATTTTTCTTTGATGTGTTGTTATTCTGTGCAATAAAAAATCTAACAAAAATAATCCAACTAAAATATAGCTTTAATTTTGATTCACAATATACACATATTATTTCTAGAAATCTCTATGATCAAGAAAAAGTATGCTATTTGAATTATTAAAGTTAAATTTCTCTGGGTCTATGATCCATTTCTTCATGTCAAAAAATAATCAATTGTTTAAACATGAGCAACCTAGTATCCCCTGTAGTGTCAGTAAATATATTTATTATTGAGATCATAAGAAAACTGTTTTATAAATTCAGCATCATTGTATAAGCTATATAACCTTACTAGTCTCTGAGGTAAGGCTGCAAAAACAAACAAACAAAAAGAATAAAATGATATTTCTAAAAAATTCACTTGCTATTTCCTTGTTCCATCATTTAAAGAGGCAGGATTTGCATGCTCTGAGTGCGTTCCGCTAACACTACAATTCTCTCAGCGACAATTAAGTTCTTACTTTGAGTTCTGACATCTTTCTTCTACGCCTTTTGTATTTCTTAACTTTTGAAAAAAAAAATCCTTTTAGGGAGAATCAGTGTAAACTATAAATTTCATTGTTCCTTATTCAACTAAAGGAATCAACAGGCACTGAGCATTTCAATCCAACAAAAAATATGTGAACATATTAGAAAATGGGAGATCTCTGTCTTAAATAATCAAGCCCAAGTTCTTTCTTTAATATATGATGAGCATGTGCTAGGACAACATTGTACCATTACTTTTGGCATGCAGTGTGGATCACTTCATTTCAAATAGTCCATAAAGTTACATTAAGCAATAATTAAAATAAAGCAAAGCTTTGGAAATGTGCCTAAGAAGACATATTGCCCAATTATTGATGAAGCATCAAATTATTGGAGCTGCAAATTATTATATCTATTCTCAGATTTAAGGTCAAGAGGTGTCCTTAACATGGGATTGCAGAACTATTTTTCACTTTTTTTCAGCAAGACAATCAAAAATATATAGAGAGGAGGAAGGTAGATATAGTAGGTTGCTGAAATATGAACACATCTCTTACTGTTATAGCCAGAAAAGAGAATACATCTATGTGATAGTTTTGGGATCTGTTTAAATCTTATCATGATATGGCATATTAAGTGTATTAGCATGTTTACCAAAAGATCTTTTACCTTCTTAACCACATGTGATTTATTTAAGATGCTTCTTCCATAACCGTATGATCCCTAAGAACTCAGACACTTCAGACTAACTTCTCTTGGGTGGTAACACAAACCTATTCTGCTGGCTATGTTCAGAAAGGAAAGTACTCCTGGCAAAACCATGATAAAACCCTCAGCCTTATCCCTAGGCCATTAGGTTGTACTTTCAAATAGCCTCCCAAATTAAATAGGCCAAGACATCCTGGACATCACCCATCTGTTGGGAAGACCTCAGACTTCTACCTATTGGAAGCATCTTCCTTCTGAGAAAGTTTTCATCAGAGCCTCCCTCTTCCCATTCCATTTTTTGCCTGATTTCTGCCAGGGAGTGAGTGATATGTAAATTCATTCAATTGATGCTTATTTATTTCCTCCATTTTTCAATTGCTTCTTTCATCTCAGCTTGAACTGGTCCTGTCCAACTGAAAATAAGAATCTAAAGCCTGAGTATACTCACTGTGGTGTTTTCACATATGTACATGGAAAAAATATGTCAGATTCATTCCACTGGCTTTCCTTTTCCTATCTTGTTCCCTGCCCTTCATTTCCCTTTGTCTAATTTACGGATTCCTTATCTACATTTTGTTCTACAGAAAACATAGTGCTCCAAGAGGAGTATAACGAGAGAAAAGCCATGTAAGTACCAACTGCCTAGGTAGCTCTGTGCCCCAAAACAGAATACTAGGAGAGCACCTCTCTCTCTTTCTCTTATTTTGATTCTGGAGTTATAGGTTTTCTTTCCATTCGCCAACATACATGTACATAACTAGATGATTTATTAGCACCTGCCCAGAATGAAGAGGTGAGCTGTACCTAACAGACAAGAAAAGTAGGGGGAGCTCTCTTTCTTGAATAATCAAGCTCAAGTTCATACTTTAAAATATTTGTTACTTTCCTCCTACACGATCTTTGGCAGAAAATCATCCCTAATTTTCCCATGACCATTCTCTAAGGAACAAGTAACCAATGTGCCCAGGTCTTACTGCCCATTTACCTAAATTATTTGTTTGCTTTTTTTTTTTTTTTTTTTTTCTTTTTAATCAACATGATATCATTAGCAAGGTGGTGGCTCTGTTGCCAAGGTAACCAAGATGCTTAACTGTCTTTGGTATAATCCCTACTGCATTCTTGTTGTCCTTATTTTTTTTCTTTTTCTTTCTTATTTTTAAAAAAAATTTTGGAAATGTTATTCAACCATAATAGCCAACACATTTTAAGCACAATTTAATCAGACCATGGTCTAAATGCCTGACAGTTATTAATTTATTCCATCTACCCAACAACAATAAGAAAGCAGGCTTGTAATTATCACCACATTTAAGTGGAGGATGCAGAGATGCGAAGGGTTTAATTTAGTGTCCTATGGTGTACTGAAGATAAAAAGGGAGTCAGAGATTCAAACTGAGGAGATATGGTCCCTTCCCTTGCCATCATTACTGTAAAATATACCCTTATACCAAAGAAGAAGATTCACCAAATTTTAAAAGACAGAATGAATTATCAGTTACATATAAAAGCTGTAAAATACAAGTATGCATAAATAATTAAACCTATTCCTGCTCCCCATTCCTTCCCTTCATTCTGAATGAATCTGACTTAACTTTCCTATGTACATATATAAATGCACCACAGTGAATCTAACTATTATGTACAACCACAAGACTGGTATCCTAATTGAAAAAGATGCACTCTATGTTTGAATAAATATGTCAAAAGGTAATCTACTGTCATGTATAACTAAAAAGAATAAATAAAAAGAGAAATATAAAAAAAAAAAAACCTGTTCCTTGTTCATAGTACCTTCTTGACTGATTCTGTCTTTAACAAGGTGTATTTCTCACTCCCATTCAAGTCTTTAAAACTTTTTCATTCATGTACTAAACTTACTTCTATTTATATAGCTTACTTTAATGGCTCTTATCTTCTCCCATGTCATAGATATTTCCTTCAAGTTCTAGTTATCACTCATAAAGATCCCAATATTTACATTTAAGAAAGAAATGCATAAAAAACAAAGAACATGAAATTGATGTGGGAAGGAGCTCCCAGAGTTTTGGAAGGTAAATCAAGAAGGCAATAGATCCAAAAGCAAGGAACAGAATCAGGACAGAGGAATGATCAATTTTCTCAAATAACAGAAACCATTAAGAAGTATGCTTGAAGAAGGCCGGCACTGTCATGGAACAATTTAAAAGTTTAAGACCAAAATGCTATAATTTTCAAATGTCTGCTCCATATTTATTATTCTCCCACATTCAGCCAAGGCATAGCTATTTTATTCTGACAGAAACTGAAGTGGTAACTGTTTAATCAAAAAACTAATTCAAATTAAACTAAACCAAAGCAAACTCATCACTCCAGAATCATGTTAGATGCCTTTTCTTACTTCACAACATTTAATTACTAAAATATTAATGTAAGGTGAAGAAATAGAAAAGGAAGCAGAAATTGACAGATAGCAATGCCACTAGGAAATAGAGCTGGGACTGAAAATATTTTGAGGCAGATATTGGCAAATCCATTCAGCTGTATTATTTCAGGTAAAGGTACTATTTCCTCTTAAGTAGTCACAAAATGGGCTGGGGAGATAGCTCAGTCGATAGAGTGCTGCCTTGCAAGCACAAGGCCCTGGGTTTGATCCCCAGCACCAGGCAAAAAAAAAAAAAAAAAGTAGTCACACAATGAAAATTCCAAAAAGTTTGTGAATTTGCAGACTATGTAAGTTATTCTCTGAATATGCCAACTTTCCTCTTGCCCAATAATCCATCTCTCTTTTCTCACCCTTGTAGAGTCCTCTCTTACCTTAAAACTTGGCCAGACTGAGCAAACAAGACAATCCGATGCAGATATTCAGTGCTTCCAAAGCTGGATCGTGGAACTCCTGTGGCTTCTGCTGGAATACTTAGAACCTCAGTCCTGGGACCAGCCTGCTGAAAGCTAGCCACCACGTTATGCAACTGCTTGACAGACTTCCAGCAAATTCCATTCACACAATCACTAGAGGTAATAATGCTTTACTGTTCTAAGCTGCCAGATTTTAAGTATTCAAATTATGCAATAACATAAATATAAAACATACCTACTTATGGAGTGGTAACCAAAACAGAGTTCTGAATCAGAAGATGTACCTAGAAAACTGCAACTTCTTTCTGACATTCAATTCCACACTTCATTCCAAGAAAAAACAAAAACAATGAAAGACTCATTTGGATTTGCATGAGACTTTTCAGAACTAAACCAACTTCTGTTTATTTTTCTTTTTTTTTTTTAGTTTTTCTTTCTTAATTAATTAATTTATTTATTTGGTGTGTGTGTGTGTTAAAAATCTATTGTGTTGGGGTTTTATTTTCTTTTTTCCTTTCATTTGTATCATCGCAAGTGATAGATCTTCAAGGAAGAAAGTACAGATACTCAACATTAGATTATAAGAATCCCAGAGTATGATTTACTAGCAGAAAGTATTTAATAATATTTAGTTTAAGGGCATATATATTAAGTATCATACATTATTTGTACAAGTTTTGAATCTTCTGTGATTCTGCTATAGAGCTGCTTTATATATATGTTCACATGTATGTATGTATATATATATATATATATATATATATATATATAAAATAAGGGAGTTTTCCTTACATTAACTGTGCTATCATATCATAATT
This sequence comes from Sciurus vulgaris, assembly GCF_902686455.1. Classification (NCBI taxonomy): domain Eukaryota; kingdom Metazoa; phylum Chordata; class Mammalia; order Rodentia; family Sciuridae; genus Sciurus; species Sciurus vulgaris. The sequence goes on along the minus strand of NC_136469.1, from coordinate 119,453,300 downwards.
CTAGTGACTGCACAATATTTTATTTTATGAATATATGAAAATATTTTTAAAATGCCAACAGGATGATTTTATTATAATGAAAATGGGTTAAAAATGATCAAAATTCACATTTCCAAATGAATTTCAAGTACAAAATTAAATAATTATCTGGAATACTTGTACTTCAGGAGTAATTACTTTGTGACTAATCAGCACTCTCTTTTTCTTTAAAAGAAAACAATATATACCTGTTAGTTTAAAAATGAATGTGTTCAATCTCTTTTGTCTGTTCTAATAACACTTATTGCATTGATGAACACAAGAATTATAAAGGCGAAGTCTGTCTCACTTATTCAATCAAAATACAAAAGAAATGTACTGTATTTATTCAATTGAAATAAAGGGCCCAGAAGAGGAAGATAAGTGAATTGGTCTATTGCGGTCTCCTAGAACAAGAAATTAACATTGAACTAGATACGCATTTTACTTTTAGTGTGCCAGAGAAACACTAATTCAAAATTTATATCTCAGAAGGTCTATAGGAATAGGAATTAAGTCATAATCAGTTTTCTCCACGGATAGTTCACATAAAAAAAATTGAGTGCTTGTTAAACAGAATTTTCTTTTTGGATCAGGAAGAGATGCATAGTTACTCTCGATTATGTAACAGTTACTCATTGCTAAAACCCCAAAAGCTAAGATCATTATATTTTCCATTGTTTGCCTTTCCCTCTTACCTTCCATTTTTATAAATGATATTCACTGAAGTCAAGACCTACTGTCTTCCTAAGTAGGTTAAGATTGTTTTTCTATCTTTTAATCTAATATTGCTTGTTCCTAGTATGGTCATATTCTAACACATTCCACATATTTTTGCATACTACTGATAAATTTCAATTTTATTTATAATAAATCTATGCTTAAAACTACTTAATCATGGTCCAATACAGAAGATATGGTTAAAAATCTACCACAAAATAAATCTTAATCAGATGAATTTACTTAATAGTTCTCTCTACTACATGGATGCAGTTTAATCAATATTATGCTTAGCTCTAAAGGTTAAAAAAATTGAAAAAAAAGATATTCAGAGAAGATATTTTATTCCTTTTATTTACATAAGAAGTCCATTAGCCTGCCTCCCAGGCAACAGGATTAAAGAAAAGGCAAAAGAAGTTAAATTACCTCTCTTAGGGTTCTCCCAGATGGAATAAAAACTGATCTCTCCTTACCTATCTTTTCTAAAACTTAGATATGTGTCCTCTCTTGGATTTAATGAAGAACTTGATTTTTTTTGTGATTAAGATAGAAAAAAGAAGCATTAATAGAAAAACAGAGAAAGAGAATTAATATCTGGTAGGCAACTTAGATTCTGCCAGGGTACCTCTAATCTAGACCCATGGAAAGATTTCATGGAGATGCACAGTACTCTGTCCAGAAAGCCCTGTCATGCCTTTCTGCAACTAAATTCTACACATTCCCCAGATGCATGAGAGTCTCTCGAGAATCTTTCCACGACACACTCAGTCTTGTTTGCTAGTATATTACCCTATTTATACACACATTATTATCACTTGTCACACTAAATTCTTTATAAAAATATTGTAGCTTTACAAGTACAGTGAATTCTTATAAATTATCATTTGTGTGCTTTACTAATTTTTTATTCTCGTGTATTTCGGCTCAAAATCAAGATCTTTTGGGAAGATCATGGTATAAATGTAAGGATATGTGAGATAATAGAGAAACATTTGGGAAGAGAATTTCTCACTCCTTTACAAATTTGAGAAAAAACAATAACTAGGAATTATAATCAGACCATAAGTATATTGACTGAAGCAAATTCTAAGAAATGGTATTTTCCATATGTAACCTTTTATATCTTACCAGTTTGTAATCTTACAGGAAAAAAAAAAAAAAAAAAAAAAACACTTTCAATCGTAATCTCTCTTTTTTTTTTTTCTTGATAAAATAAGAGCTGAACTCTTATGGTTCATTTTATTTTTTAGTTCAATAATTGTGATGTGAAATTAAAACCCTCTTAATGTCTTTTTCCAAATTAGAATATATAGAAAACATAAAAAGCTCTTGTCAAATGGTGCTTAGAGCCATTGGACATTTTTACATGATTGCTTTATTTAGTTTCTGAAGCCCAGCTGAAGAGAAATAATTATGTGTGATTGCATAGTATATCTTTCTGAAGAAAAAGCTTTTATGCTGCTGTGGATGGCCATCAATAAAATGCAGGATCCATCCTGACCCTAAAAAGTTAGACTCATTGAGCTGGATAGACAAATATATACATAGTGCAAGGCGAAGGCGGTGCTTCCAAAGCAAGATGGAGATGGGTAGCAGTAACTTTGGGAATATGGCATAGGAATAAGACCCTGCCTCAAATTTGTTACATCTAGACACAGAAAAATGAAACATGCACCAAATATTCATGTAAGAAGGGAATAGACCACATTAAAATTTTCTTACAAGATTAAAATGGCATTACTATAAAAACTACACATCTACAAGCTACTCGCTTTTAGTAAGAATGTTAGTAATTGTATTTCTAATAATTTCTTGTAATGTTCAAATACATAAATGTAAGGAAGGAATCTAATTCAGACCATAAGTACATTTTGCTGTACCTACACATCCTTCCGAAAGTGCATTTTTGTAGTTATAGATATGCATTCCCTCTAAATCTAAAGTTTTCTCCCTAGATTCTTAACATCTTTCTTTTTCACTCATACTGACCTTATTAGTACCTGATATTCCTGATTAGTAATATCATCTTTTCTAGGCATTTTAATTTATTTTTATTTTCACCAAAATAACTAGAATTAGAAATTACCAATGTGAAATAATATCATACAGAATGCAAAAATAGCTTTAAGACAATTCTATTGTTGAATAGGATAAAAGAAATAGCATGAAAATATTTTATTTAACATAAGAAAGGTAATTCTAAAGATATAGCTATTATATACATCAACATCTTAGTTTCAATAGCTATGATTTGGTAAAAAGTAAATGGCAATAGGCCACCTTGAAGGTTAATTTATAACTGCATTTTGTGGGATAATCAATGACCAAAATAAAATATTTCCATGAGCTGTTTCCAGGACTTTGGAGAGCAGGCCATATAGAACATTATAAGCTTTCTTTTTATATATTCTAGACCAAAAGAACATGCAAATACTTGTCATTCTGATTAATTGCAGGCCCCTCAAGAGTGTAGGATGAAGTATGGACTGTGGTTTGCACTATCTCTGTTGATTATACAGGATATGCTACTTTATATGTGTTCAGTTTGAAGCATGTTTTTCAATTTTCAACATTTTAACCAGAATGACTCTAACTACTTCAATTTATTCTATAACTATGTTTATTACAAAGCAATAGTAACAAAAACAGCATGGTATTGGTACCAAAATAGACAGATAGATCAATGATACAGAATAGAGGACATGGACACAAACCCAAATAAATACAATTTTCTCATACTAGACAAAGGGGCCAAAAATATGCAATGGAGAAAAGATAGCCTCTTCAACAAATGGTGCTGGGAAAACTGGAAATCCATATGCAACAGAATGAAACTAAACCCCTATCTCTCACCCTGCACAAAACTCAACTCACAATGGATCAAGGACCTCGGAATCAGACCAGAGACCCTGCATCTTATAGAAGAAAAAGTAGGTCCAAATCCAAACCTTCAACTTGTTGGCTTAGGATCAGACTTCCTTAACAGGACTCCCATAGCACAAGAAATAAAAGCTAGACTCAACCACTGGGATAGATTCAAACTAAAAAGCTTTCTCTCAGCAAAGGAAACTATCAGTAATGTGAAGAGAGAGCCTACAGAGTGGGAGAATATCTTTGCCACTCATACTTCAGATAGAGCGCTAATTTCCAGAATCTATAAAGAACTCAAAAAACTCTACACCAAGAATACAAATAATCCAATCAACAAATGGGCTAAGGATATGCACAGACACTTCACAGAAGAAGATCTACAAGCAATCAACAGATATATGAAAAAATGTTCAACATCTCTAGTAATAAGAGAAATGCAAATCAAAACTACCCTAAGATTTCATCTCACCCCAATTAGAATGGCAATTATCAAGAACACAAGCAACAATAGTGTTGGCGAGGATATGGGGAAAAGGGTACACTCATACATTGCTGGTGGGACTGCAAATTGGTACAGCCACTCTGGAAAGCAGTATGGAGATTCCTCAGAAATCTTGGAATGGAACCACCATTTGACCCAGCTATCCCACTCCTTGGCCTATACCCAAAGGACTTAAAATCAGCATACTACAGAGATACAGCCACATCAATGTTCATAGCTGCTCAATTCACTATAGCCAGATTGTGGAACCAACCTAGATGCCCTTCAGTTGATGAATGGATAAAGAAACTGTGGCATATATATACAATGGAATATTACTCTGCCATGAAGAATGACAAAATTATGGCATTTGCAGGCAAATGGATGAAATTGGAGGATATCATGCTAAGTGAGATAAGCCAATCTCAAAAAACTAAAGGACAAATGATCTCGCTGATAAGCGGATGAGGACATATAAGGGGGTATAGGAGGGGTTAGTGTTAGGGTTAGGGTTAGGGATAAGGAGGGTGGTAAGAATGGAGGAAGGAAAGACTGTATAGAGGGAAAAGAGGGTGGGAGGGGTGGGGGGGAAGGGGAAAAAATAACAGAATGAATCAAACAACATTGCCCTATGTAAATTTATGATTTTTAATTAAAAAAAAACCACTTCCAATAAAAAAAAATTTACTCCAAATTTACGTACTGATTTTAGGAATAAATTTTATGAAAATTTGACACAAATATTTCTAATTTGACAACTGTTTCTACCAGCTATTATGCAGTCTGTACTGTATAGAAAGAGATCATACTATAACTTGAAGATTTCAATCAGGACAAAACAGGTTCACATCTGAAATTCAAAATGAATACCAATAAATGCATTAGATAAGACATTTGTGAAACAGCATGTTATGCCTTCCCAATATTGTCCACACCTTTGGGAATATATCCCTTTTCAGACTATCCTCATTTTAATTTGGTATATTGTTTATTATGTGCTATGACTCTTTTAATAAAACAATTGATACCTGGAGAGTTTCCATGCTACCAACTCTCGAAAAGTGAAGCAGCACAGGCATAATCCTATTGCTGGGGGAAATGTGATACATGTAATTCCTGGCATACAGTTGCATCATGATTATTCAAATCAATTCTGGCATAATATAGAATGAATTGCAGAAGGAGGGCAAGGTCATAAAAATTTAAATTACTATGACAATTAGGTGCCATGGTAACAAGGATAAATACAAAGGCAGCATCTTCTGACATTCCCAGAGTGCATACATAGGAAAAAAGAAAAAAAAAAAAAGTTATAAAGGTACAAGTCACAACATGTACAGGGAATCAAAATACCTCCAAGACAACTTAGAAGGGGTTTCTACTCACCTATGGTCACCTGCAGAGCACTTGAGGACCAATACAGTATCTAATTAAGGGCAAAATTATTGCCCTTTTGGTTAAAAGATAAATCCTGCTAAATCTCAAATGTTGAAACAGGGATGGGCAAACTATGGCTCTTAGGCTACTACCTAATTTTTACAAATAAAATATTATAGCCCGGGTGTGGTGGCACATGCCTATAATTCTAGCAGCTCAGGAGGCTGAGGCAGTAAGGCAAGAAGATCGTGAGTTCAAAGCCAGTCTCAGCAATTTAGTGAGGCCCTAAGCAATTCAATGAGACCCTGTCTCTAAATAAAATACAAATAGGGTGAGGATGTGGCTCAGTGGTTGAGGGCCCCTAGGTTCAATCCCTACCCTCCCTACTCCCCCCCAAAAATGTTATGGGAACATTGTGGCAAGATTAGCTTATATATTTATGCCTGCCGTGCTACCTTAGCAGCACTGACAGAGTTGAATTATTCTAACAGGGTCTGTACTGCTCACAATGCCTAAAATATTTCTTAACTTGTCTTTGAAGAAAATGTGTCACTCTCATGCTTTGGAAAAGACACTTGAACAGAAAAAAAAAATGGGACCCTGAGAGAAAGGATGTAGATGTAAATGTAAATTTCAACAAATGTAAATTTGAGTACAGCTAACTTCCCAAATCCACGAACTATCCTTTCTATGAAGGCAACAACAAACCCTGCTTTTCAGAAAACCATCCTGCGGGGGCGCCCGGCATATAGAACTCATGCCAAGGGAGTGTGCCTGGTGGGTAACAGCCCATGCCAGAGGTTGGAAACTTCCTCTGGAAGATGTTGGCAAGGACTCGTCGTAAGTTGAGTAAAGCTGGAGCTCCTTCCCTAGAGAGTTGATCTCTCTCCCTTCTTTTTTGCTGTTCAAAAGAAACTCACTTTGTTACACTGTGTGATCATGTTCAATAAAGTTTCTCAGTTGAAGGATGATGGGAAAGCAAACAATTCATATGAGCCAATTCGATTCCAGTAAAATAAAGTTCATTTGTTTATACAAAAGCATTAATATTCCTATGGGGAATGGTGAACAATCTGAAGCAATATGCCTCGTGATGTTTTTGTTAACTTTTACACAAAAGTACATTAAGTTTATTTCAAGAGAAGAAGTCTTAGTCCTTTTAGACAAAGATTTTTTGCTTTGAAAATAATGATTTAGTTCTTAATAGTATTGTGTGATTTACTATAGCTTAGGCATGTGATTAGGGTCATAGTAGAAGGTTACTGGAGGTCATGGTTTATCACAGTAACAGGAGACTGGGTAAAGGTTAAATTTTAAAGAAAAATGTGCGTTCTGTAGGTTTCGGGTCAAGAAGAGCCCATTGTGGAGAAATGTTAAGTGAGATAGATATGCCAGATGGCGCCAGTTAGCTGACTTTACAACCTAACTTCTGTTATCTATTGAAACTTCTAAAGAAGTGCTTTCTTTATGTTTGATCACAAGATATTTTTGGTGGTGGGAGCAAGGGTATATAAGCTGTAAAGGAGTTCAATAAAGTTGTCAGCATTCCAACACTGACCCGAGTCCGTGTGGTTTGCTGTCCATCGCCGACGCTGCGCCGCCTAATCTATTGGGGGCTTTTACATTTCAGGCCATTAGGGACCCTTGGACTCTGCTGCTAGGGCTGGTCCCCGGCACCATCCCATTTCTGCATAAGAAGCTTGGGATAGGAAAGCAGTTGTTTTATTAAGCACTTCTGTTATCTGTCATTTAACAGTAGTTACACAATCCTGAAAGAATAGCACAAGGATACATGCCGGGGTCCAGCCCTAGCAGGAGTCCATGGGTTCCACACTGGTAAACGGGGCGCGGGGAGACAGCACCAGCGATGGATGGAGAACGAAAGACACAAACTCTAGTTCTGGTGCAATCAATCCCACTTTATTCTGGGGAAGGCTGGGTTTATATACATTTTTCATCAGAAAATGATGACAGGCTTATGACTAATAAAATCAAACAAGTTTCCAAAGCATAGGCAGAAATTGTTTTTACCAAAAGATTATGAGAAAACAGTAACCATACAGATTATCCTTACTTAATCACAATTATTTTAAGAATATCTAACTATGTCAATGAGCTAATACAATGTTTATTTCCTTAATATCTAAACTCTATATGACCTAAGACTATTTTTATTACTTTTGCCATAAAGCGATAGACAAATAATGTCATGTGACCATCTCTACTAGGTCCTTCTGGTTAATATCTAAATTGCTGAGTTAAGGGTTACAGGAGGGCAGCGGTCCCAATGGTTATTGTGTACCAACGTTTATCATAGGGGTGACATATTCTTTGTAGGAAGGAAGGAATGTTGTGAAACCTTATTCTTTTACCTTATCACCACACATAAACAAAACCATCATCTGAATTAAACCACCCTGTAGGAGACAGGGGGAGATCGATGTCTACCTTCTCTAAGGGCTTGCCTTTAGTGGGGTACCAGGGCTTGCCATTGATAAAATAAGCTGGTCCATATCTAGTAGCTACTGTGGGAGGTGCTTTGTGTTTAGAACTTGGGGAAACATTGTTATATATAAATTTCTGTGCCCCAACAGGTTCTGGCTGTGCCAGTAAATGCAGTGTTTGAGTTTTAACATAATAAAAACATTCTCCTGTAGTGAGGTTAACATCACAGGGTTTCAACATGTGTTTTTGTCTCCGTGATGTTTTTCTGGAAATTTGTAGAATTATTCCCATCACCTCTAGCAAGATCCTCAGACTGAAGTGAGTAATATATTATTAGGAAAACTCCACAGAATAACATCCAAGCTAGGGAGGCATACATCTGGCTACAATCCTTTTAGGATGAGTCTCTGCAATCATCCTTCAGTGGAACTCTGTCAAGCACTGCAAGGAGAGCCAGGTGCCCCCGCAGATACATTGATTTATGTACAAAAAAAAAAAAAAAAGTTAAGAGTATACCTATCACTATTAAGACCCTGTTGCTCATGCACTGGAGCAGAAGTTAGATGAAATGGAAATAAAGGGTTCAACTGGGAAAAATTCATTGACATAGGTACACTTGTATGTGTTTTGAGGTTTCATTTGTTGGTTTGGTCTATTGGAAGCAATATTGACAGTCTGTCACTATCTAAGTCAGTGGTGACCAATAATCAAAAAAGTGGTGACCTGTAATGAATAAAGTAAAATTATTGGAATTTCAATTGCATAATGTAGAAAGGAATTTCAAGATTCATGGAATGACAATGTTGGCATTCCTATATTTTAAGTAACCTAATTAGCCACCTGCTAACCAAAACACTCCTTAAGGGACCCAAGTATACTCTCTTTTCCAAGGCATTCAGGCATGTATTGGCTAAGGAAGTTGCAGGCAACAGTTGGTTTTTTTTTTTTTTTTTTTTTTTTTTTGAGGAACTCTGTGGTGTCTGTTCTGTAGAATGGCTTGGGAACTGCAGAGATTAATGACATAAGAAAGAAAGGTTGAGTCCTATCCCATTCCTGTTTCTTTCTGGCTAATTAAGCTGTGAAACTGAGGCACAGAAAATGAAGTAACCTGCTCACATTTGCCCAACCGTTTAGAAGCAGACACAGGAGTCTAATCTAGCTGGACCGAAACCAGAATCCTGTTCATAGCAAATTCGCAATACCACCCTTCAAACAGCTCTAAAAGTTAGTGTTAGGGTTAGGGTTAGGGTTAGGGTTAGGGTTAGGGTTAGGGTTAGGGTTAGGGTTAGGGTTAGGGTTAGGGAGGGGGGCAAGAATGGAGGAAGGAAGGACTGTATAGAGGGAAAAAAGGGGTGAAAAGGGTGGGGGGAAGGGAAAAAATAACAGAATGAATCAAACAATATTACCCTATGTAAATTTATGATGACACAAATGGTATGCCTTTACTCCATGTACAAACAGAGAAACGACATGTATCCCATTTGTTTACAACAACAACAAAAAATAGTCAGTGGAAGTGGTATCTGCAGCCTCAGAGGAAGCAGCAGTTTAGCATATAAAAGGGTCTAATTGGCTAGTGGGGAGGAATGATGTGTTTTAATTGCAAAACAAGAACGAAATATGAAAGGTAATTAGGAATTTTAGACAGTTAACACAGTTTTAGGTCAAAAAATAATAGTTGGTAAACCTGTAAGTTAATGTCCTTTTTGTTTTGAGAAGGAACAGAACAATTTTCTGAGTTTTACTGGTATATCAAGATCCCAACTTGATTACTTGAACACTTTTAGCAATATATCATGAAAAGTATTGATGAAATAACAAGAAATAATGGAGAATCTCAACTAACACCTTCAAGAGTGCAGCACCTCAATACACAGCAAAGGATTTTACCAGATGGAAAACTTTGGATTCACTGTCTCATGAAATCCCAGTAGGAAGTTCCGGAGTCATCATGTTTTATGCTCATAGTATTCTTTTCTAGAAACTGAGGCTCACCAATGTTCATTTATTCTGAGTGACAGAGTTGATAAGATATAAAACACAACTTTCATGCCAGTTTTCCCTAACTCAGCCAGTGATTTCTCTGTATCTCACTACTGCTGGGTGAACTTAATGTTCAAAACCAATTCTTGAACCCAGTTCACCATCTGGTTACTTGAACTATCAATGAAAGCAACAGATAAGGCCCTGCTTACGGATACACTGACACTTCATTATGAATTTCATTCCAAATTTATCGGAAATGGGAGGAGAGCACAAAACTTTGTTCCTAGATTCCTTTTAACCTTTAAAGCAGATACTGTTGGCACAAATCTGACCACATTATCTAAAATATATCTGATTCTTATTATTGTAAACATATTTTAATGTAAAACCAATTGTGTCAGATGTGTGAGCCTCAGGGGGGAAATACATCTTGCTATTCAATGAAAAAAATATATACATTTAGTTTAAAGAAATGATATTGAATCACCACGCCTATACAAACACCATACGGATGACTTGTATACAGCTATTGCTGTCATATTTTTAACATGTGAATCACAAAATAACCACTTTAAAAAGTGTGAATAAAGATATTCATTGTGTAGTCTGAAGCAATTTCGGCCACTTTAGTCATATATGCTGCATTATATATTAGCAATGATTTTACTGTCTTCTTGGCTACTTTTTCTGAAATTTTTATAAACTTATTCAACAAAAGATGCACCTGTTTCATTGCCATTATAACTGGCTATATCATGCTAAATCATTTTTCAGAATCATGTATTATTCATAGCATTCAGTTGCCTCTGTAGAAGTGCTTATACATGTCGCTGTGCATCTTCTTTGGCAGCAGAGGTTATTTAAAGGGGAGCCTTTTTTACTTGCCATAAATAGGTTGATGAAAGGAGATACAGTATAAATTGTGTTTTGATTTTTTTATGCAAAAATGATGAGAAACCATGATCAAGAAACCGATTGTCTACAAAAAGTGAAATGAGAAGAAAATGAACAAAATATCAAGGTCATTACTGATTTATTTTCATCTTCATTGAGAAGTCCACATCCAATTCTGGGCATTTTCACTTATGGAAAATGTGGCTGAGGTTGAGAGGGAATTGAAGAAGATATCAAATTAATGAATACCTTAAGTACCTGGAAGATTTTCTCTTAGGAACTTTAATGTAAGAAGGAAAAGAGGGAAAAGGAGTTAATTTTGTTATTAACAGTCTTACAGAGAATATTGAAAATTGAGTCTTGTTCATCTACTGATTTGCCCTGTCATTAGTATATTGTGGTAAACTAAGAAATTCAGTGTCACAAATTTGAAACTAAGCAAATATGTGATTATCTTTTGCTTATTTGTCCCATCATTCTGAAACAAATCTGCCATAAAACCACTGGGACAAGCATTTGCAGAACACAATGAATATTTTTCCCTCCTCGTGATGATTTCAAGTGGGAAGAATAATAATTTTTCCAGATTATTTGAATTAAAATTGGGATTAAAAAGTTTCCCTGGAAAAAATATATTTGAAAAGAAAAGAAGAATAAGGTAGAAGCACGTATCACTCACTTAAGAAGTGAGCTTTCCCTGAAGAACAATTTTCCTGTGTCTGCAGAGCTAATACCAACCTACCTACACACTTGTATGAATTAGAAAAGTGTCTCTCTTCTGAATTAAAGCATCTCCAAGTGATCCCCACGAGAGCAGAGAGAAGATACACACGGGTGGATCACGAGCTTTTGGTGGACAACAAGATACAAAACTGTAAAAATGGCAAAATGTTATCAGCTCCAGGATATCACATTCTGTCTTAACCCAAGCATTTTATACATTTGTTAGTGTCCTCCTACTTGGTTTTGATTTCATTTGTGAAGAAAGGAACCAGGAATAACCAGTTGAAGTAAAAAGATGAAAGATGATCATCTTTCATTACATAGTAATTTGTTATTGTCAATTTAAAACATTTTACAACAATACAAATAGACAAACCTGATAAAAATAATTTCAGATAATCAAATTAAATGCATCCCACAGACATCAAATCTCAGCATCATTATACTATAACATAATTGTTTCTGCACACTTGGTAACACATACTATTGTCCGATGGGAGGCACTCAACTTACACTTTTTAGCAATATTCTTTATAAAGATAATATATTCATTTAATAAAGTAAGAAAACAAAAAGATCCTTTAATTTGATTTTGAATGTTGGCATTTGCCAGTTTCACTCTCAAGTCATTTATGAAATTTATTTTTGCAACTGTGTTTATTTTAATGCAATATTGAAAAACAATGTTTTTTAAATCAATCTGACTTGTTTTAAGAAGGCAGTGATAATGTGGCTGGCTGAAAAATAAAAGCAGTTCCATGACACAATAAAATATTTAATCAATTTTAGTATGTCCAATTTTCTAACTTTCTTTACAAACTTAATTTAATTCAATGTTAAGTTTCTACAATGTATCAGGAATCAGGTTTTACATTTGATGTTCAGGGATTTTAAAAGTGAATAAAAGTTAACCTTTGACATTGAAGAATATATAATTGGCTCTTGACTATCTAACTTTTATCTGAATAAGTTGCTGAGAGGAGTAAGAATGATCTTTGCCCTAATGTTGTCCTATAGGAAATTGGTTACACAGATTATGGCCCTATTCCAATAGCCAGTTTCAACAGTATCATGAACTAATTAAAGGTCTATTTATACAGATCTCTTAGTTTTCTTATAAGTATAATGTACATGCTCTTTTTCCTTCATTTATCATGTATACATATAAATGTTTAAGTGTATACATATATAAATATACATGGATATTATTTATAAATAATCAAAGAAACAAGTACCTGACAAAAGAATCAAACACAAAAATTTTTCTAGCACTATAATTAAGAATGAAAATGAAACATATCAAGAGGCAATCATTTCTGTCATTATAGAAAATGCAGAGTAACTTTAAGGAGCTTTTATTGAACTTAAAACCACCAAACCAAATAAGTAATAATCATGGGATTTTATTGTTCAAAAAGTATAATGTCTTATACTATGCAGATTTTTTTGGAAAGTACTTAAAATTATCAAAAGTTCATAAAAATAAATTCATAAATTTCAAAAGTACACCTCTTTTTAAAAATGAAAGGTCACATAGGCCAAGAAAATATGAATAATGAGCGAATGATGAAGAAATGAGAAAAGGCTGTTGACCTCTGCCTCGGGTTCCATGCCATAGACCTGTGAACACCAGCTTTGACAGACCTTGAGGGTGTTTCAATGGATCAGCTTCCAGGAACTCTTAAAACTAATGCTTTACCCAAAGTCCCAAAGTGATGGCAGTGATCCAGATCTTCCTTCAAAAAATCTTACATCTCAATGTCATTTTCAGGCTTCTGTCACCAAAGATTGGGTAATTTTTGTGTAATCTCACCCTGAGGCTATAATCTGTTTTGTGCCACATGAAGTTGTAAATTCAGAGAGATATTTTATCCTGACCTTGAATTATCCTGAATGGATGTTCCTAGAGTGTCAATTTGTTATATGATCCCACTTCTCTTTTTGTGGTTTCATTCGGTAATCCAGGAGAAACCCTTATTGATACTTTCTATTTTTCTATATTTTACCAGCTTCAGCTAATAAAACTTTAAGTATTATTATTTATTAAAATTTTCATAATGTTAAGGATTTATGAACTTGAATTATTAGCCTATGTGGAATTTAAGCACTGGCCAATATTCTTTGCCATTCCACCTAGAAAATGCCTCCTACTTTTACAACTAACTTCAATTCATGGAAGGTTCTAGACATAGGAAACATATGAAGTGTATCATTGTGTAGAAGTCTAAAGTATTTGATAAAGCAGAGTAAGAAAAAAATTTTCTATCCAACCTCCTAAAGAAACAGGAAAAACTTCATCTTTAGAAACACTCTTATGGCTGATTTTAATATAATTAAAAATTCTACTCTCATCTGAGGGACTCAAAATAAGAATGCTATGAAATTACATTCAGTTAAGACTCAGGAAAAGACAGACTTTCCTACTATGCAAATATGGAAATATCAAAAGCACCTTCTCCAAAATTATACTGAAGCTTTACATCTTTTGGGAACCTGTTCTATAGCTTGGCAAATTCTAATTGGCTGTTTTATTTTTTTTAATGGGTCCAAGATTTTTTCTCATTTTTTCCCATGAATTGTATGACACTTAATTTCCTTGAAATTTGTTGTAAAAATCTAATGATGATTATTGTCTATCCTTATTAAATATGATCTTTTTTACATTGCTCTTCTAAATGTTTTATCATGTAGAATAACTTCTATGAAACTATGAGAAACTACCAGAACTATTTTTATTATTTTAACTTTTAAGTGAAAGAATAATGAATATTTCAGGTTTCTTTTCTTTTATTTTTTTGTTTTTTTGTTTTTTTGTTTTTTGTTTTTTTTGTAATCTAATTTTGGATAGAGGAAGAATTAGTACATCCCTATTCCTGAATATGATTTCTACTTCTAATCACAGCAATAGCTTATTAATTTCTGTTGCAATATTGAGTTGCAGACTCATATGTAATGTGCCTTCTATAGGCACATTGGGTTTCTTTTCACATGGAACACAAGTTTTACCTGCTCCCAGAATGTGCCAGATTATTTTCCCTAGATTTCTTACATGGTTTGCATTTTTACAAACTGACTCTGAGATTATGCAAACTGTTTGCTGCAGCTGTATTATTTTGCTTTCTTCACTCTGCCAACCTATGTCAACTTAGAATAACCTATTCTCCAATAATCCTAACAATAGGTTTTATCTTTTTTACTTACAAAATGATGAATACTATTTTAAGTGTCTGGAAAAATCTCATCACATGCAGAACCTTTTAAAATGAGAACAGGATTTTAAAGTTATAGCTATAAAATTGTTGTGAATATACTTCCTTAAGCATCTTACAATGTTTCCAAGTATTATATATTATGTAGTGAAACAGTAAACTGTAAATTGTAGCTCATAATGCTTTCTTACTAAATGGGAACATTCTTTTTCTTGAATTTAGGACAATGTCATTGCCAGGTGAGACAAATAAAGACTTTGCTAATTGTAATAGGTTATACTAGCAGATTCTTTAAAATTTTTTTTTTTTACCATGACAGTATTTAGACAATATATTTGTTGTCAGTTTAAATCCATCACAAGATCTTTACATTTTGAAGCAGTTTTAAAGTTCCCTTCCCTTTTTACACCAAGATTCCTTAGTGGCTTTATTAGGATGGTCTACTTTTAGAAATATTATTCCCATTTATATTTTGTAGCCATTCTTCTGACTTGGCTTTGCTTTGTTGGTGAATGAAGGGATTTACTTAAGAAAGCCTTCTTGGATTTTTTGGTTTTGACCCTATACCCAGACTCCCCTCTCCATTTCTCTCTACTCTAGCTCACATTCCACACTTCTTGTGTAGTTTTAAGGCAAGTCTACCTTCCATTAGCCCTTTGGCCTTGGAAATTCTACTAATTTGATAGCTCTGCCATAATACTAGGTAACTTATTAATCACCCGTAGATCATCTTCTGTAAAGTGTCTGTTCAGTTCCTTGGCCCATTTATTGATTGGGTTCTTTGTATTTTTGGTGCAAAGTTTTGTAAGTTCTTTATAAATTTTGGAAATTAGTGCTCTATCTGAAGCATGTGTGGAAAAGATTTTCTCCCACTCTGTAAGCTCTCTTTTCACATTATTGATCGTGTCCTTTGCTGAGTAAAAGCTTTTTAGTTTGAGTCCACCACATTTATTGATTCTTGCTTTAATTTCTTGTGCTTTGACAGATGAATGGATAAAGAAACTGTGGTATATAAACACAATGCAATATTATTTAGCCATAAAGAAGAATATTATGGTATTTGTAGATAAATGGATGGAATTGGAGAATATCATGCTAAGTGAAATAAGCCAATCCCCAAAAACCAAAGGTTAAATGTTTTCCCTGATTAGTTAATGATGATATATAATGAGAGTGGGGGGGTGGGGGATGAGAGAATAATGAAGAACTTTAGCTTATATAGAGGGAAATGAAAGAGAGGAAGGGGCAGGGGTATGAAAAATGGTAAAAGGAGACAGATATTACTACCCTTTGTACATGTATGATTACATGAATGGTATGAATCTACATTGTGCACAACTATAGAAATAAAAAGATGTACCCCATTTGTGTACAATGAATCAAATGCAGTCTGTAAAAATTAAATAATAATAATAATAATAATAATAATAATAAAAACACTAGGTAGCTTAAGCAACATGAATTAATTTCCTTACAATTCTGGAGGCTAGAATTCCAATAACAAAATATCTAAGGCCTTTCCTCTTGGCCTGTGGATGACTGATTTCTCACTGTGACTTCATATGGTCATCCTTGGGTTTCTGTGTTGTTTGTGTCCTAATCTCTTAGAATATCACCAGTCATTCTGGATTAGGGACTATCCAAACAGTTTCATTTTACTTTAATTACCTATCTTGTGATTTTTACTCAAATATGGTCTTGGAGTCTAATTTACTTTCTTTTGCTATTAAAAAAATAAAAACTTGAGAATGTGCAATTTAAAAAAGAAAGAAGCTTGTTTTGGCTCACAGTTCAGGTAGCTAAGAATCCAAAGTCAGGCAACCATATCTGAGGACCTCATTCTGCTTTATAACATGATGACAGAAAAAAAGGCCCAGCCAGCACCTGCAGAAAAGACATAACACAAGGGACAATATTGTTTTATAACTGTTCTCATGGTAACCAATCCATTCCCACAAGAAAGAGAATTAACCCAGTCCTTTAAGAAAGGCATTAATCCCTTCTAATGACCTCTGAAAGGTGCCACCTCATAACATGTCCACAATAGCAGTCACATCAGCATGTTTCAGAGTGGAAAAAACAAATTCTAGCCATAGCAGGGTCTCTTGGACAGACTAATGGGAAGTCTTGAGTTATCAGACAGCTAAACCAGTGTGGGGAGAAACCTGAGCTAGATGGACTAGAGCCAGACTGGGTGGGGTGGGTGGGACCAGGAGAGAGAGATGCTAGGACCTGCAAACTATGCTGTTATTAAAGTTGTGCACATTATCCTTAGTTTTTTTCTGCAAGGATTGTGGATTAGCTAGTTTAAAGAGAACATTTGCTAAGAGAAAGCATTTACATGACTTGTATTAACAATCCGATTTTATCGTGGTCAGTAACTTTGGGATGTTTTGGACTTGGGGGTGTGTAGGATGAGAGAAAGTGGGATATATTGCAAATAACCACACAGAGTGGCTAAGTCCTAACTTGGCAATGGTAATAAGATAGGACTGGGTTCCAAATAACTTATTTCAGATCTAAATGGATGCTTCAGCAGCAACTTATTAAACAAATTTACTACTATTTTTATCTCACATACAACTATATTCTGAAGTATTATGCACTAAAACATCAACATATGAATTTTGTGAAGATAAAATTCAACCCATAACAATGCCCAATTATTTCCCAATATGACTATAAGTTATCATTTCATTCTCATCCTTGAACTATTCACCCTAACCCATTCACCTGTATCTGACCAAAGTTCAGTGAAACACTTTCTACCTAAATTGCTTTTGCCATTCCACCTGAAAAACACTGGTGTTCTGCAAATGCTTTTTCAAATGTCATTTTCTAAGCCACTGTGTGGTCCCCTACACTAGTGACAAGTTTGTTACTCCTAGTGAAGTAAGGAGTCAAACATCTTTAAAACCTTGAAAGCTGGCTTCACTCCCGTCTTCACTGTATGTCTCTTTCTGTTTTTCTATTGGCTACCTTCAGTTTGCTGCTATTTTTATATGTATTATTATAAACTGAATTAAATATTATTCAAACAAAATGAAATACAAAGATATTGCTAAATATAAAGCACCTATGCAGATAGTGTGCTTAATGCTGAGTAAGCAAAAAGGAAGAATAATCTTCAGTCTCAAGAAATCTATGCTTGAAATGAAAAAAATAGTTTCATACCTATATTATAAAATTTGCCATGATAATATATTTTAACTTAGTTTGTATTATGTTTGTTTCTGTAGCTGGACAGTAATCACTGAATCAAACATGAAAAACATTTATTATCCATCTGTTCATCTGTTGGAATCAAGTGCAATGGCTGTGATAATAAATATTTATTTTAACAAAAAGAAGATATGATAAAAATCAAATACTTCCTTCCTCATTGTAAAGACCAGGCAAATAATTTATGCATTTACATAACTGATCTCTGCCAGATCAGAATAAGAATATTTCATTAATTTTGAGTAAGACTTTTAAAATGATGGAATTTGAGATCCTAGGATCAGCATGCTCTACTTTTTAAAAGTATTGAAATCTTTCCTTCATCACTGTCAAGTTTTAGGAAAAGAAAGCTTTCCTATGTAGGCCATTCTACTGTAGATTCTTTCAAAGGTCACTCTACCCCTTGGTACAGTAAGGAATTGGATCAAGCATTTCAGTGCATGGTTGGTACTTAATCACTGTCATTTGGTCTCACAATATGTCAATTTATCTTGCTCATTCAATTTCACTCTGACAAGAGATAGTATGATTATCCAAGGACCTGTTTTCTGCCATATTTTAGCAGCGTTCAAGCCAACAGCTATGATGAATGAGTTTCCTGGTACTGCTTCTTACCTGGTGTCAGTCCTCTGGGTTCTAATTTAGTCTCTCCAAGCATTTGCCTACTCTCCCCAATTCAATTACATTCCGTAAACTGATTATCTGCAACTTTGAATCCGAAAGAAAGAACATCCATTTCAGATGCTAATCTGTAGATTAAATTTCTGATTGCATGCCCCGCCCCCCACGTCCAATAGGTAATATGAATGCCTCTAACATCACCATCATTTTATTTGGTCCTAGCAATATGCTCGTCTTTCTCATCTGCTGTTTCAATAAATGTTCCCACTATTATTACTATAACAGCTAATTAATCATTCCCCCTCTTTACTCCTGGTTAACCTCCAATTTTTTTTCTTTCTGGAGCCAATGAGATCTTCCTAAAGTGCAAAGCAGGACAATTAGTTTCTGTTTTAAACCCTGTGTCAGTTTTCATCGCTTTCAGAATAAAATCTAAAGTACTTTGCACAATTTACTATGCCGGTAAGTTTAGCCACTTTTGCCTCTCTGTGCTCCTTTCTGACACACATGCTGCAGATCACATACATGTATGTGCAGGCACATGCACATGTACCATCTTCCTACTCTTGTACCCATTGCGAATACACTGAAAGTTCAATGACCAGGTAGCGTAGGTCAGTGAAAGACTCCTGCTTTTTCTCTGCATCTTCAGAAGTGCTAGGAGTTTTGCATAGAATTTCAAATTCTCTAACCTCTACTTATTTTCAGTTTTCCCAGTAAACACCCTTTGTGGAAAGGGATTATTAAACTGCCCTACTAAGTGAGATGACTCTTACTCACTTTACTGCATATGAGTTTCCATCAATGTCCACCATCATGTCTTTGTGCTGCATTTTGATTTCTACTTGTCCTTTTCCTGGAGTTATTTCTATTTGGTTCAATATTCTATTTTAAATAATTAGGATGGCACTATTCATGTGATGAAGTATTAGATACTTTCCATTCATTGGATGGTTGTTAGTTGAATGAAGGAAACATCTCTGATATTCTTGTTTAGGACAGACCTAGCTAAAAATGGCAGAAATTGCAATGTTGAAATTAACAGCCACTCGAACTCATTGCCCTTATTAAGGACACCTAAACTTGTTTAAAATTCCTAATTTCAATGCCCAAATCTAACCATCCTTGAAAATCTTCATCTTTCCGAACATCTTTCCTTGTAGGTAGATTTGGCCACAAGACTCAGTTGTGGTTATTGAGACCCAACAAATAGAACTTTTCTTTGAGAAACAATAATTGTCATTTGTTTCTCAAATATAAAAGAATAATAGAAAAGGCCTTGCTATTCTTTTCTTCTTATTTCTGATCTAAAAGGAAGCATGATTCTTGAAGATGTGGCATCCATGTTAGAAACCTGAAGTGATGTTCACACAGGAGGAAAACTACAGATAAGCCGAGAAAGAATATCTGGGGATTTTGAAGAAATTACTTAAATACCAGAACAAAATTATTAGCTTTATGTTTTCTACCACATAGACTCTAAATAGCCTCAGTCATATAAGTCATTGTTCACAGAATATTGTGTAATTTCATTTCATAATAGACTTACTACTTATGTTAACCAGCTTGCCAATATTGTAACAACATAACTGAGAATATCAAATTATAAAGAGAAAAGAATTAATTTGTTTAACAGATTTATAGGTTTCAGTCCATGTTCAATTGACCCCACAGTTTTGGGGCCTGTAGTAAGTTTGTGATGAGACTGTGTTGGAACAAAACCTCTCCACTCATAACCTGGGAGAAAAAAACAGAAAGAGGCAGAGAACAGGGTCCCACAATTCCTAATGAGGGCACATCCCCAGTGATCTGAAGACGTCCACTAAATCCCATTTCTCGAATGTTGCATCACCTTCTTACAGCACCATACCACAGTGTCAGGCCTTTATCACATGAGCCTTTGGGAGATAATGAAAGTCAAAACTGTAACACTAGTCCTCTGGCTTATTTGATTTAGGTATAGTGGAATTCCTAGACCATAGTTAATATTAAATACAATGTGTTGAATAAAAAATATAAAAAATGACACTTTTCAGAGTTTCATACAGTCCTTGAAAAAATCACTTTCTCCTCCAAAAGTCAAAATGATGCAATTTAAATCATTACTATGTTCTTTTAAAACCTATAATATAATGATAAACACATGATTCTAATCCAGTCATTTTATTGACAGTTCAATGATTCAGATATTAGCAAGTAAATAAATCAATTCAACAATTAGCTAAATCTGTGTTACTGGCACAACTGAATTCAAAGAAGATCAAAACTAATTCAACTCTGCTTTAAATAATTATATATTACATTTATGATGATGATTATACTTACATATTATTAATTATCTATTCTTAGGTGTTATAATTTACACATAATAAACTCATTATTTTAAAGCATAGAAGACTGTATTCTTTCCCAGAAGTTTGATATGAAACTTGCAATGATGTAAATAGCAATCTAAAAGTGCAATATATAGCATTTTGCATTTGCCTGGTCCATAAAAAGGATTTGATTTACTTATAATTTAGTAATGATTTTAAACTAGATCTCAGTTTTCTAACCACTTATCTTCAAAATAAAATGAAGTCATCAGGAGCAAAAGCTATGATGTGCACTAAAAGCAGGAACTCTCTGTTGCAGGATCTGTATTGCATAAATTGTCTCAAGTCTCTGAACACACAAAGAAACTTTTATTAAAAGCTGACACATTTACATAGAATATTGGACTTCATACAAAACAAGTCTAGTATGCCAGCACAATTCCTTAAACTTGGAATTGGTTTCAGAGGAAACTATTTTGAGAAGATCGAGTATTGATTGTTTTATGTTCTTCAGTTTATAAAGACTCTAAAAATTTCTAATCTTGGAGGAAAAGAAGAGCCCTCAATGTTTAACAGGTCCCTTCAGTTTCTAGAAACATGTATTTTCTTCAATTTTCTTTTGATTATATATGGTAGAATTTAGAAGTCAGAAAGAGTACATTTACTGCTGTAGCTGAGAATGGTGAATCAAAAAAAAATATGGAGACCCAAACGAAGGAGCAGCTGATATGATGCCTGGTGTCAGCAGTCCCTTATGACAGCATTTCCCCTGTGTGTGCAATTGAGGTGAGGAGGTCTAGGTTAAACAGGCTTGTGTTCAAGAGGATTGTTAGGCAAGTGGCCAGCTAACATCAACATTGACGCCTTTATGAATGCAATGGTGAGCATAATGCTTGCACTTGAGTATTTTTTAAAAATTATAACTATTTTAATAGTAATATGCCGATTGCAAATAACCAATAAAATATAAAGGAATATAAAGACTAATATTGAGTCACCAGTCAGTGAAACACTTAGGAAAAGACCCATTCACATTCTAGAGTAATCTTCTTATGTAAATATTTAGATTTACATAAAATATGTATTTTTATGTATGCATATGCAAATCTTTAACATGGTTAAGAATATTCTGCAAAAATAATTATGATTAAAAAAAGAGAAAGGAATCATACAGTATGTCCTTTCTTGTATCTGGTATCTTTTACTTGAAGTAATGTTTTTGACATTCATTTGTGTTGCTTTGTAGATTGGTACTTTGTTTCTTTATTTTGTTGAATAGTATCCCATAGCATGAATGTACAACACTTTGTTTATATATCTGTGTATAGATATTTGGGTTATTTTCAATTTGGGGTTATTATTAACAAATATACTAGAAACATTCTTTTAAAAATGTACATTATAACATTATTTACAATAGCTAAAGCTGTAATTACTTAAATATTGAACAAGAAGGAATTGGTTAAGTCAGTACTAATATAATAATATGAATAAACTTTGTAATCATTCAAAGCTATGCTTACTAAGAATTTTTTTGTGGAATGCAAAGTATGCATTTTTTAGAGAATGCATTTCAAAAACAATGGTACTTTGATATAATGTATCATTGAATTGATACAATGAAACAAAATATTCTTTCTTGTCTGAGCTTCTCCTCACCAGGACAAAGAAGCATATGAGTATACATGTGTTCACAAACACACACACATACATATACACAAATACAAAAAGATTTTTCAAAAAGGTTAAAAATGTAAATTCAACAAAAATTATCTCTGAAGATGAAACCTCAAAATTGTGAACACTCAACGTCTTCCTATCAACTTGTAAAACAGCACCAAGAAGCAAATACAATAACATAAAGTTACATTGTGTTTCACATGATTTCTACTTTTAAATCGCTACTCAGACAATGGAAGTGTATCAATGCAAATGTTCACAAGTCATTGTATCATGGGAAGGAGTAATCTTTCTTTCTCAAATTCATTTATTTTTCTTTGACTTGAAAATTTATTTTTTCTCATAATAGGTGCTAATAATTCCACAGATTCTTTTCCTGTCTATTCATTTTAATATTGTTACTCAGTACCTATGTTCCATGATAATGGTGATAATGATGAGTATATGACCTGCCAACTTGACAGTGTTTTTAATGCCTTACACATCTTAGCACTGTTCTTCGAAACATTGTATGAAATTCCTGCTGCTATTTAGTGATGAGTAAACAGAGACACAGTTAACTATCTTGTCTAAGTTCACACAGCAAGAACATCAAAGGGCCAGGATTCAAATATGGGCATTCAGAGTATGTTTCTGCCTACAACATAATACTGCCTCTTGGAAGTAGGTTATCCTACACTTAAAATTAATGATAATAAAATGAGAATATTCTTTGAAATCCAAATGTTTAGAAACAAGTTGTACAGCAAATATTATAAATCTAAAATTAGACTTTCCATTACCTCTTAGCTCCACTACATGGGTAATTTACTTACTCTTAATCCTGGAAACCTCAGTTACCTTAAATTACTAGGGAATAATAATTTTTTCAAGATTCTCATGATAATTTATTAATAATGCATCTACTCTGCCTGTCAAAATATTTTCCTATGTATTTTTCTGCATTTTCTAATTTTTCTGAAGTGAACTTAATTGTTAAATTATATTTAACAATATAAATATTGTTAAACTAAACTATATATTTGACATGTAGGAAACATTCAAAATTCTGGTTACTATTTAAAATAAAAGTAAATATTCTAGGTTTTTTCTTTTTCTGAATTATTTTTTTACATTATTAGCTAACTGATAACAGTGACAAACCAGAGTCATGTAAATGACACAGACAGATTATCATTAACTAAAAATACAAAACATAACTTGGAGGTACCTGGTCTTACTTCACATAGCTCTCCCTTCTATACCATTGCTGAGTTTTAGACAGAAGAGTTAACTTCAAAATATTAGCCTGCTTATCGTCTTCCAGGCTTATTTTCCTTTCATTAATAACTATTTTATCTAGTTATTTTCTCATTTATTTTTCATGTTATGCTAAAAACTATAACCTCTGGATGTTTGCAACAAGTTGTATGGCAAATTGGGTTAATAATTAGAAAGAACAATTCTAAGTTGCCATATAAAGTGTGTGTGTGTATATATATCTATATATCTATGTATCTATATTTATGTAAAGTACATATACATATAAAGTATATATATGATTCTTATGGCAATTTAAAATTTTTATCTTATTGAAAATAAATTAATATGTTTAAATACCCTTCAAGCATGTGAGGATTATAAGAATATAATTTATTTGATATATATTATCTGAATTCATATGATTTGTTTCTGCATATACATTTAAACATAATAATGTTATGTATAAAAATGCTTTCACATGTGTTAATCCATACATCAGTTTATGATGAAATAGGATATATTTACTGTAGAAGTTTATCAACTCAAATACCTTGAGTTGTCAACAATTAAAATAACAAATTTCAAATTGAGAGATTTGGGGAAAAAAGTTCATATACTTTTTTAAAAAGTATGGCTTAAATGGAAATTCACAATGGCAATTGTAACTTACTTAAAAATAGAAAATAAAATAATGTATTATAAGTTACTGAGAGTTTGCCAGAGGACCCAAAAGAAACAGTTTTTCTAAACTGGTTTTGATCCATTTCAATAAATGTCTTTGCCTATACTTAAAATTCTGCAGCATGTCTTTTACAGTGATATGACTTTTTTCTTCACTGAACATTATACATTACTTAATCTAAAAGATAAAGGGAAGGCATTGTTCTGTAAAAGACAAAATGAAGAAATTTCAATGCAAATGTCAAGTTGCCTGGTTTAGGATATGAGGATCTTATACCTATGGATTTTCTCTTCTTCCATGGGTTCATTCATTAAAAATAATGTTTAATCTGTTATCAAAGTCACATAGGACTTTTGAATAGTTCCATCACTGGCACCTAAAAACCACTCTTAACATTAAGTAGAAAGATAGGATCATTAATTACAAGGTCTTGAAAAACAGCCAATCTGCAAACCCAGAGGTGATTGTACAAATACAGCTGTAACAATTTGGAAAAATGCCAGAGTAGATAAGAGTAGAATAGTTACAAACATGCATGAATGGAAGTAGGTGGACTTATTAGGAAGCACTTGTAGATGTTCTATTGTTTTAAAAAATTTTCATGACATCCAATAACAGACAATTTTTTTTATTGTAAAAAAATGGGATAGATGTTGTTTCTCTGTACATGGAGTAAAGGCGTACCATTTGTGTAATCATAAATTTACATAGGGTAATGTTGTTTGATTCATTCTGTTATTTTTCCCTTCCCCCCACCCCTCCCACTCCTCTTTTCTCTCTATACAGTCCTTCCTTCCTCCATTATTGCCCCCCTCCCTAACCCTAACTCTAACACTAATACTAACCCCTCTCACCCTCCATTATGTGTCATCATCCAATTAACAGCGAGATCATTCATCCTTTGGTTTTTTGAGATTGGCTTATCTCACTTAGCACGATATTCTCCAATTTCATCCATTGGCCTGCAAATGCCATAATTTTATCATTCTTTATGGCTGAGTAATATTCCATTGTGTGTATATATATATAGGGCATCTAGATTGGTTCCACAATCTGTCTATGGTGAATTGAGCAGCTATGAACATTGATGTGGCTGTATCTCTGTAGTATGCTGATTTTAAGTCCTTTGGGTATAGGCCAAGGAGTGGGATACCCGGGTCAAATGGTGGTTCCATTCCAAGTTTTCTAAGGAATCTCCACACTGCTTTCCAGAGTGGCTGCACTAATTTGCAGTCCCACCAGCAATGTATGAGTGTACCTTTCTCCCCACATCTTCACCAACACCTGTTGTTGCTTGTATTCTTGATAATCACCATTCTAATTGGGATGAGATGGAATCTTAGGGTAGTTTTGATTTGCATTTCTCTTATTACTA
The DNA here is from genome assembly GCF_902686455.1 of Sciurus vulgaris. Lineage (NCBI taxonomy): Eukaryota > Metazoa > Chordata > Mammalia > Rodentia > Sciuridae > Sciurus > Sciurus vulgaris. Next base: position 119,427,439 of record NC_136469.1, on the reverse strand, counting down.
GAGGTGTTGAACATTTTTTCATATGCTTGTTGATTGCTTGTAGATCTTCTTCTGTGAAGTGTCTATTCATTTCCTTAGCCCATTGGTCAGTTTTGTTATTTGTATTCTTGGTGTAGAGTTTTTTGAGTTCTTTATAGATTCTGGAGATTAGTGCTCTATCTTAAGTATGATTGGCAAAGATTTTCTCCCCAGACAAATTTTTTATTGTACTTTTTTCTTTAGACAGCATCAAAGAGTCAGATGTTTACAATATTGAGATTTTACTTGCAAGTACAGAAAACTTAGTATGTTTAGTCAACATTTCACTTTTAGAAGTTTTGAAGTGAATGAAAAAAAACATATTCAAGACAGAGAGGTCCTATTTTCTTAATATCCACCGCAGGATTTCATACCCCATATTTTTCACCAACTTTCAAATCAATTGTTCACTTAGGATGAAAAGAAGTTAACATTTAAAATGAGCATTAAAACCTAGAATGCAAAATGTTATTGCTCTAATATATTAATGTATTGTTTATATTATTCATATTAATATTGCACACATTTATATGTCTCTATGTTCCCTTTCAGAACTCAGAAATATTGTGCTACAGTACCATCTTGGATGACCTAGTTACACATTTTTTGACAGACTCAGTACCCTAGACAGATTATTTACATTTTACTCTTCACAGCTCCCTTGCTCACTTTCTCTCTCTCTCTCTCTCTCTCTCTCTCTCTCTCTCTCTCTCTCCTCTCTCCCCCTCCCCATTTCTTTCTCCCACTCAGTGATGAATATCTGTTGGTGGAACATGGAATGGATTTGAAGGAGATGAGAAATAGGTTGTGCTGGTGCAGGGTATTGATCTAGGACCACACATACACTAGGCAAGTGTTTTGCCCTTGTGTTACATTCCTGACCCATAATATCAGTTTAGTAGAACTCAAAAGAATAATGGAAACTGATTTTAGGAATTTCAGAGGAAAAATAATAGTCATTGGTGATAGGATATGGAGATATTGAGGTCTTTTGATAAATGATATTCATTAACTCAAAATCTTTCAACTCAATTACCCTCTTTAAGTAGAATTAAAAACAAATCCTCATGTATTCTGTACAAAGTCTTTGAAAGACACTTATAATGTCATTAGAATGGAGAAGAATGTCAGTGTCTTTAGCACATTGATATTTATCTCTTGACTCTGTTTAGCAGAGCTTAATTTACAGATAGTCTCCATACATTTATCTCATAGCAGGAACAATGTGTCAAACAGAATCAGTTGTATTTTCATTGTGCCTATTAAGTTTGACAAATAATGAGGTGATGTTTTCAGAATGAGGGGAGAGAAATCAGAGAAGTCCAGGGACACTGACTCCTAAAATGACCTCTGAAATCCAGGTAAACAATATCACTCAGTGTTATTTTTGTACCTAATAAAGTATATAGATCTGCTGGTGTGTAATTGCACTAGGTTGTTAATTTTTAGCTTCTCTCATGAAAGAAATGAGTCATTAGCATCTTTGGCTTACATGACACCTGCACTAGCTTTCTACCCACCGACTTCCAAAACCTAGGTTGCTTGGTTCCATTGTACATCATTTTTACACAAAACAATCATTACTAGTTTAGTCTTAGTAGTACCTTTGGCTTTTACCTTTTTAAAAATATCCTTAAATCTGTAGGCTGTCATCATACATATGTTAATTATATTTTTAAAATATGATTACTTTTTTATTTGTTCTAATTGTACATGACAGAAGAGTGTATTTCAACTCATTCCACACAAATGGAGCACAAATTTTCATTTCTCTGGTTGAACATGATGCAGTCACACCATTCGTGCAATCATACATGGTAATAGGATAATAATGTCCACCTTAATCCACCATCTTTCCCCTCTCCTCCCCTCACTCCCCTCTGCCCAATCAAAAATTCCTCCATTCTTCCCTTTTCCCTCACCACATTATGGATCAGATTCCAGGTATCTGAGAAAACATTTGGCCTTATTTCACTTAGCATGCTATTCTCCAACTCCATCCAACTACCTGCAAATGCCAGAATTTTATTCTTCTTTAAGGCTGAGTAATATTCCATTTTGTATATACACCATAGTTTCTTCATCCATTCATCTATTGAAGAGTATCTAGGTTGACTCCACAGTTTAGCTATTGTGAATTAAGTTGCTATAAACACTAATGTGACTACATCACTGTAGTATGCTGTTTTTAAGTCCTTTGGGTATCAATCAAGAAGTGGGGTAGCTGGGTCAAAGAGTGGTTCCATTTCAGGTTTTCTAAGGAAACTCCATACTGCTTTCCAGAGTGGTTACAACAATTTGCAATTCCACCAGAAAAGTATGATTGACTGTACCTTTACCTCCTCATCCTCACTGATAATTATGGTTGATAATTGCCATTCTGACTGGAATGAGATGAAGTCTAGATTAGTTTTGATTTGCATTTCTCCAATTATTAGAGATGTTGAACAATTTGCTTCATATATTTGTTGATTGATTGTATATCTTCTACTGAGAATGTCTGTTTAGTTCTTTAGCCCATTTATTGATTGGGTTATTTGTATTTTTGGTGTTGAGGGAAAAGAGAAGGAGTGGGGTATGAAAAATGGTGTAATGAAACAGACATCATTACCCAAAGCACATGTATGATTACACAAATGGTATGAATCTACAGCATGCACAACCATAGAAATGAAAAGATGTACCCCATTTGTGTACAATGAGTCAAAATGCAATCTATAAAAATAAAAAAAAATAATAATAAGAAAAAGATTTTTGAGTTCCTTATAAATCCTGGAGATTAGTGCTCTATCTGAAGTGCATATGGAAAAGACTTTTTCCCATTTTGTAGGCTCTCCCTTCACGTTATGGATTGTTTCCTTTGCCGAGAGAAAACTTTTTATTTTGAATCCATTCCATTTATTGACTATTATTTCTTGGGTTTTAGGAGTTTGTTAAGGAAGACTGGTTCGAAGCTGACATGATGAGGATTTTGGCCCACTTTTTCTTCTACTTGGTGCAGGGTCTGTTATCTAATTCTAGGTGCTTGATCCATTTTGAGATAGGGGTTCAATTTCATTTTGCTGCATATGGATTTCCAGTCCCCCAACACTCCCTTCAACACCATTTGTTAAAGAAGCTGTCTTTCCTCCATTGTATGTTTGTGGCATCTTTGTCTACTGTGGGATAACTGTATTTATGTGGGTTTGTCTCTGTGTCTTCTATTCTGTACCATTGATCTTTCTGTCTATTTTGGTGCCAATAACATCCATTTTTGTCACTATAGCTCTGTAGTATTGTTTAAGGTCTGGTGTTGTGATGCCTCCGGTTTCACTCTTCTTGCTAAATATTACTTTGGTTATGCTGGGTCTCTCCTTTTTCCTAATGAATTTCATGATGACTTTCTCTATTTCTATGATGAAAGAAGTTGGGATTTTAATTGGAAAGCATTGAATCTGTATAATGCTTTTTGTAGTATGGCCATTTTGACAATATTAATTCTGCCTATCCAAGAATATGGGAGAACTTTCTATCTTCTAAAGTTTTCTTTAATTTCTTTTTTAGTGTTCTGTAACTTTTATTGTAGTCTTTCACCTCTTTTATTTGACTGATTCCCCAATTACTTTTTAAAAATATTTTTATGGTGTAGTTTTCCTAATTTCTCTTTCAGAGGATTCATTACTAATGTATAGAAATGCATTTGATTTATGGGTGTTGATTTTATATCCTGCTACTTTGCTGAATTCATTCATTCATTATAGAAGTTTTTGATCCTCTTAATACAGAATCATGTCATCTACAAATAGTGATAGTTTGTTCTTTTTTCTGATTCGTATCCATTTAAATTATTTCACCTAATGGCTCTAGATAGAATTTCAAGGACTATGATGAGTAGAGGTGATGAAAGAGGGAATCTTGTTCCAGTTTTTAGAGATAGAATGCTTTTAGTTATTCTCAATTTAGAATGACATTGACCTTCAGCTTAGCATAGATAGGTTTGACAGTATTGAGATATGTTCCTACTATTCCTAGTTTTTCTACTGTTTTAAACATGAGGGGGTGCTGTATTTTATCAAGTGCTTTTTCTGTGTCTATTGAAATGATCCTATGATTTTTACCTTTGTCTATTGATGTGATGAATTACATTTATTAATTTCTGTATGTTGAATCAAACTTGCATCGCTGAATGAACCCCACTTGATCATAGTGCACTATATTTTTAATATGTTTTTGTATGCAATTTGCCAGAATTTTATTAAGAATTTTTGCATCTATGTTCATCAGGGACATTGGTCTGAAATTTTCCTTTCTTGATGTGTCTTTGTCTGGTTTTGGTATCAGGTGATACTAACCTCATAGAATGAGTTTGGAAGATTTCCCTCCTTTTCTATTCAAGGAATAATTACAGGAATAATGATGTTAGTTTTCTTTCACAGTCTTGTAGAACTTGGCTGAGAATCCATCTGGTCCTGGGCTTTTCTTGGTTGGTAGACTTTTGATAGCTTCTATTTCATTGCTTGAAATCTATCTGTTTAAATCATGTATGCCCTCTTGATTCAGTTTGGGTAGATAATATGTCTCTGGAAATTTGTTGATCTCTTTGAGAATTTCTATTTTACTGGAGTATAAATTTTCAAAATAGTTTCTAATTATCTCTGTATTTCAATAGTGTCCTTTGTGATATTTCCATATTCACCACAAATTTTAGTTATTTGAGCTTTCTTTCTCTTTCTCTTCATGAGTGCGACTAAGGGTTTATAAATTATACTTATTTTTTCAAAGAACCAACTTTTTGTTTTGTCAATTCTTTCAATGTTTCTTTTGTTTCAATTTCATTGATTTCCGCTCTGATCTTCTACTACTTTTGTTATTCATTTGTTCTTCTTTTTCTAGGGCTTTGTGATTAACATTAGGCCATTTATTTGATAACTCTTTATTCTTTTAATGAATGAGCTCAATGCAACTTTTCTCTTAGCACTGCCTTCATAGTGTCTTAGAGATTTTGATATAGTGTATCCGTGTTCTCATTTACCTCTGAGAATTTTTTTTATCTCCTCTCTGATGTCTTCTGCTCTGCATGCACCATTCAATAGTATATTATTTAGTCTCCATTGAAGAAGCTTTTATTTTTTATTTTATCATTGATTTCTAATATCATTCCATTATGATATGATGGAATGCAGGGAAATATCTCTATTTTTTTTTTTTTTTTTTTGCATTTACTAAGAGTTGCTTGGTGGCATAACATGTGGTCTATTTTAGAGAAGGATCCACGTGCTGCTGAGAAAAAAAGTGTATTCCCTCATTGATTGATGGAATTCTCTATATATGTCTGTGAAGTCTTAATTATTGATTGTGTTATTGAGTTCTGTAGTGTTTTTGTACAATTTTTGTTTGGACGATCTATTCAGTGATAAGAGAGATGTGTTAAATTCACCCATTATTGTGTTGTGGTCTATTTGATTTATGAAATTGAGAAGGGTCTGTTTGAAGTACATGAATGCTCCATTGTTTGGGCTACAAATATTTACGATTGTTATGTCTTGTTGATATATGATTCCTTTAAACACTATGAAATGTTATTCTTTTCCCCTTTGGACTAAGTTTGGCTTGATGTTTACTTTATCTGATAGGAGGAAGGAAACACCTGCTTTTTTATGCAATCTATGTGTGTGATATGTTTTTTCCCGTCTTTTCACCTTCAGCCTATGGAGGCCTTTAGCTATGAGATTGTGTCTGGGAGGCAGCATATGGTTCGGTCTTTTTTTTCTTTTTTTTCAATCCAGTCTACCTGTTTGTGTCTTTTGATTAATGAGTTTAGGCCATTAGTATTCAGGGTTATTATTGAGATATGATTTGTAGTCCTGGTCATTTCAATTACTTATTTTTTTGGCATTTTATATTGACTTTGATTAGCTTTTCCTTTAGTGTAGTTCCTCATTGTTCTTTGCTGACTTTCATTGTTGTTTTTCATTTGCTCCTCATGGAATATTTTGCTGAGAATGTTCTGTAGTATAGGCTTTCTATTTGAAAATTATTTTAACTTTTGTTTATCATGAAAGGTTTTTACTTTATCATCAAATCTGAAGCTTAGTTTTGCTGGATGTGATTCTTGTTTGGCATTCATCTTCTTTCAGAGCTTGGTATATGTCGTTCCATGACCTCCTAGCTTTGAGGGTCTGAGTTGATAAATCTACTGAGATCTGAGTTGGTTGCCCTATATGTTATCTGATACTTTTTCTTGCAGCCTTTAAATTTCTATCCTTATTCTGTATGCTAGGCATTTTCATTATAAGTCTCCTAGATGTGAATATGTTTTAGTTTTGTACATTTGGTGTCCTGTAAACATGTTGTATTTGACTTTCCATTTCATTCTTCAGGTTTGGGAAATTATCTGCTATTATTTCTTTGAAAATATTGGCATTCCTTTGGTTTCTATCTCTGTGCCTTCCTCTATTCCAATAATTCTTCAATTTGGTCTTTTCATGTTATTGAACAAATCAGGTTCCATTCATGATTTTTTTAATCATCTTCTCTGTGCGGTCAACTTTATTTTCAAGACTAAATATTTTGTCTTCAATGCCTGAGGTTCTGTCTTCCAAGTGATTTAGTCTTTTGGTGATGCTTTCTGTTTAATTTTTAATTTTTTTTTACTTCATTTCAAGTATTTCAGGGTTTTTTTCAGAATCTCTATATTTTTATTGAAGTAATCTTTTGCTACCTGCATTTGCTGTCTTATCTTTATTGAAGTGACCTTTTGCTGCCTTCATTTGCTCTCTTATATCATGTTTTACCTTGCAAAGTATTTTAACTATGTACATTCTGAATTCCTCCTATAACTTTTCTTCTACTGTGATGTCAATGGATTCTATTAATATAGCATCTTGATTTGATTGGGGCACTTTCTTTCCCTTTTTTTTTTCATATTGTTTATATGTCTCTCCCTCTTGCAGTGTAGATCTGAATTATTACATTTTCTATGCTATAGACTTATAGTCCCTGCAGGTTTCCAACACCTTGCCTTTAAGGGAGAGATCAATATTAATAGAACCCAATACAAATAATATGTAGCCTTGAACCAAATGGCTCCTATTATGATATTAATAGTTTTGTCACAATAAAGAGAAATGATGTCTTCAATTATTATGTGCAATATGAACAGCAGGTTTGCAAAAGGTCCTTCAGTTTCTGATGGTGAACAAAGCCAAAGCCAGAACCAGCAATGTGTGTAGGATGTGATGTTTTTGAGGTAGGAGATGAGAATATAGAGGTATTAAATCATTGGAAGAGTGAAAGAAGAATAAAAAAAAGTTGACTGTTAACTGGAATAAAGAGAGAGACTCTGGAACAAATAAATGAGAGGAAACTATAGAGAGTGAAAAAAAAGACAAAATTAAAAATTATAAAAGACAAAAGAAATAAAAAATGTAAAAATAAAAGAATATACAACAAAACTCTAATATACTATTCAGACATTACAGTATTCAGTAGCCTGATGCATGAAAAGTACTTATTATCAAAAATGTTGTGCATGTAAGTGCGGTAAAAGAAAGAAAAAAATCTTGAAGGAAAATTGAACAATTGTTTCTGTTAGAGATCATTATCTTCTATGCTTCCCTTCTCATCTGATAGGTGGGATTGTCTGGAGTTTGCTGGTATCTCCACCTCAGGATGGTGAAGGCTACTAGGGTGGGGGTCTTAGTCTTGGAGGTAGAACTCCTGGAGGCAGGGTTCAGTGATTGCCAGATCCCGTTAGAAGATACACCTCAGGAATCTCCTTTGGGATACACTCATGTGATGTAGAAACCTGGTGTTAGCCCCTTATATCACCTATGGACCCCATAATTGCTGGTCTCTAATTCAGGCTCTAAATTGTATCTCTCCCACTCCCACACTTTTGACATCCCAATCAGAAACTTCTCTCTCCAGAGGTCTTGGATATTGAGTGCCAGAACCTGTGTTGAGGAAAATTGTTCTCTATTGGGCAGATCAGTTCCAGGAATTGAGATCTGTGAGTCAGCTACATAGCTGCAAGCACTGAGTCATGTTGGTGACTAAGGGAAGGTTGGGAGACTGGGGATTGAGAAGCCAGAGGGCTCTGTTGATTGCCAAATCAATGGGATCAGGTAATTGGTGGATGCTGTATTGGGGAGGAAGTCATAGGACAGGCTAATGTTGGGTCCCAGCAATTGCTGCCCGAATTATCTCTGGGATCCCAGTGGGTGCTGGGATAGTTAGCTGGATGAGCTGGGATCAAGATGCCTCCACACCCTCTTCCAACCTATAGAATCCATGCAAGGTTCTCTCCTGCCTCTGCAGTAAGATGGTGACTATTAGTATACCTAGCAAGAAGACCTCAGATAGAACCAAGCCTTCAGGGGCCTTTCAGATGGTGTTCCAGGTCCTGGCTATTTTCCCAAGATGGAAGCTTCTCCAACTAAAGATGGCAATGGCAGCAGTGGAGGCAAACCAAGATGGTGGTGGAAGTACCCCAGGATCAAGGTGCCTAGGGAAGCCCTCCATTGGTAGATGGAGCCTTCAGGTCAGGATGTCTGTGTGGTGTGGTGGGAAGGGTAATGTGCACAACTGAAATTACTTTTTAACTTACTAATCCTTTTAGAAAAAAAAAAAATTTGACACTTGAAAATAGGTACAAGTCATTACTGGGTACTTTGAGAGTCCAGTCCTATACTTGATAATATTGGAAAAGCTATTTGACAATTTCATAGGGCATATAATTTATAGATTTGGAGCTAGCATAAATACAAATAGTGTTGGTTTTAAAGAAACAACCCAGATATTAATTTTTTTTACATTATTTGAGATTTATCAGTGTTGTCACACAAAAATATGATCATTCTATAAATAACCCAGTTTCTCAAATACTTTGTCAGTTGAATTCATCTTTGTTTATTCCTTTCATTAATTAAAAAGTTGAATAAAACTGTATAGCCTGTGTTCATGTTATATTTGCATTACAGTCTGAGAGTCATAACTGTACCTCTAAAATATATTTTAACAAGGTAATCATTTAACTGTATGCTCCTTCTAAATTGAAATTATGCTTTCCTCAAATATTTTCAGCATTTAACATGTAGATACATGTATTAGTCAAGTGATATGTATGTCACTATTAAGTATATGAAGGATGTGTTAATTACAATGTGAAATAAAATAGATGTAATGTTAAATAGTTTTAATGGGTGGTCTATGCTAGGAAAAAAATACTATGATCAATTCTAGGTTCCAGCAGTCATTTCATGGTAATAGGGAAGATAATCTATGATAATATCAAAAACTCAATACAGTTAATTTTAGCAATAAATACACAGAGCAAGAACATGAATGTTGTTTTATAAATGCATATTTGAATGAAAATGTACAATCACAGGACAGCATACTGGGTCATATTCACACAGTGAATTGTTAAACAACAGAAAAATCACATCTGAAAGTTCACAAATTTGTTTTTTTAAGTATTCCCATAATCCATACTTATTTATACCTTAGATATGAATGCAGCAAAAGTGTTTGGAAATTTTATTGCTGTCTCTCTATACAGCACTCATTTATGATAAGAGGATAGAGAATCTTTGATAATATAAAAAACAATATAGAGGTGTAAAAGTTATTATTTAGTACTATTTTAATATTATTTTATTTTAATAAAAGAACAGATTATGCATGTTCTACTGAAGTACAATAGTTACAAATATTAATGAGGTATAATGATCTCATATTGTCATGATGTTCAGAAGTACAAAATGTTCTAGTTGTATTATTAAAACACTGAGATTATCTGTAGAAAACCAAATATTAGGTCCTTCAATATATGAAACATTCTATTCTATTGAAATGATTAATCTGGCTTTAAAAATACTGTAAAAGCATATGGCATTTATTTCTCATAACTTTAGATCACATTATGACCTAGGCTGAAAAAAAATTTGATAATATTGACTGGTAAAGTCACTGCCAAATTAATGATTAATGTAGGCAGAAAACACAGATTCAGATGTAATCACCTATGTTGGAAATTTTGGTCAGTCCCATACAGAAAAGGAACAATATACAGCCAACAAACATGCATTAATCTACAACTTTGTTAGTGATTCAGAAAACGTTTACAGCCAATTTCTCAATTTTATACCCATTCAAGTGGCAAAAACAAATAAATAAACATGAAATCAATGATATTAAGCATTGTAAAAGGTAAGAATTCATAAACTATCTTGGAACACAAATTAATACAATTGCTTAGAAAAATTTAAAATTAATTAAAATTTAATTACAAATACAATTTATAATACTCAAAGGAGGAAAACAAGTGTATAGCACTTGTTACACAAAATGTAAAGTAACCAACAAATGAACTACTTATCTTTGATTGAGTGTGTTGGTCATTGATATTTATTATTTACATGTGTATACAATTTATAGTTTGTTTCTTAATTACCAATAAATGTCAATAAGATATTTGACATCTAATAATCTTGGATGTAATCACTGGACTGAATTAATGTTTAATTGACATACCAAAATCATGTCAAAATCAATTAATTTTTTTACTTGTCAATAGTCCTTTTCATGAGAAAGGCAGGAAGAATTCACATTTTCTTTCAATTTTGAGCCCTTTATTTTGGAAAAGGGAATCATGGTAGATACTGGCTCAAGAACAAAATTTTAAAATTTGAAATAAATCCATCAAAAATATCTTGGAAATACTAAAATCAATAGTTTTGTTTGGGCGTACTATGAATCCATTTTTGCAATACAATGTTTTACCATACCTTTAAGACTCCACCCACATCTTTATCTAATATTAAAATTGCTATGCAGTGCATATTATGAGTAAGGATTTATATCTATTTCAAGGAAAAGTGACAGGAATGGCTCAATCCCAAGGAGTAAAACAAGAAAGCACCATGCAAATATGGATTTCTTTCACTAGTTTTTATGCACTTTTGTCCTAGGATATTTCTTTTTCGAAGTTTTAATAATAGAATGTACTCTGCATAAAAAATTTGGAAGCTGTTGACATCCAGTCCCTTCATGGAAGCAGAATTTTACTCTTAGCACAACTTAATGTCCTTCCCCTTGTATCCTTGTCTTTGCCCTTTGATCTCGGGACATCATTCTGCAGAAAATGTGGAGTATATAAAGACACAGTTGACATCTTATTATACTAACATACATATATCTTGTCTTTGGGCCAAGGACACCAGAATAAATTTGAATCAGTTAAGCTATCTGTTTATATATATATATATATATATATATATATATATATATATATATTTCTTGTTAATTAATGGCAGATTAAGAGTCCCCTGAGTTTTCCTCTCATGGCATGTTTTCCAGAAATGAAGTTATGAAGTTTGGGGTCAATTTTCACACACATCTTTAGAAAAAATTATATATAATTCCAGCTTTTCTCCTTTCTTTTTGAAAGAACATGGAAGAAAGTCTTGAAAACAGGAAACTGGATAATTAGCAAATTCATCGCTGAGCTTCCTTGCCATTTTGTGTAGTCAAATTTGGGAAGGAACCCTTTTGTGCTTCCCCAGAGTCATGCAGTGCCTGAGTTGTGACTGAGTTCCATCTGGGTGAGCAGCCAGCTTATAACAATCTTGGAAAAGCTTGCAGCTTTCTCAAAAAACCCTCAGGTACTTTTTTTTGCAAACCCCAGGGCTTTTCTGAGATTTGTTTTCTCAGGTTGGTTTGTCTCAAAACTCATTTTTTTGGAGCTTATTACAAGACTTACGGTGTGTCAAAGAATCAGAAGGAAGTTTGTTTTTTTGTCAGGTAACTTAGGAAACATGATATCAACAAAAAGGGATTTATTTCTGGATAGCAATATACATTTTCAAAAAATTATGGGTGTATTTAAAATTTTTCACACCTAATGATCATATTTGTATTTTCCTTTCTTTTTGTGGATATTCAATAAAGAGCAGACTGGACACAATTTGCTAAATGAGTCTCATTTTAAAATTAATATTGATGTATTGGATTTATATTTATGTACTGGGTGTATACCTTTGAAAACATGTAATAAGAAAATCATTACTTTTGACTCAATTTTTAATTGCCAATGAATAAATTACTTTTTTAAGAGTAGAATTAGTAATGCTTCCATTAAAGTATATTAATCTATATAAAATTGCAATATTTTCTTAATAGTATTGGGGCAAAAGTTAAATACATTTTTGTTAACTTCAAATTGTACTGTCTACTTCAAAGGTGCAGTATTTACTTTTGAAACACATATCAATCACTTTCTAAAACCATGCTAACATTTAAATTTATGAATATAGTCATGTCTACGCTTATGTCCCCTCCAACACTACACTCACAAACACACAAAACAAAACAGAGAAACAACATAATGTCTTCAACATTTTGCCCTTTAAATACTGAGTCATGGTACATTGCTTACAACTAGTTTCAGCAATCTTTGAGCACAAATATAAAACCATAATCCCTGGGCTTGAATATTGGATCTATAAATTACTTGCTTTGATTCTTTAACTTGTTTTTGAATTTCTTTATGAGCTGTTTCTTAAAAGGTTTCTTTAACAGGCTTTGAATTATTTGGTATTCCTAGGCTTATGTATGTTACTTACAAAGTAGCTATAAAAAACATATTTTATATAAATGCATAGATAAATAATAGTATGAATTCATGCTAAAGTGCTTTGTAGACTATAGTACATACTATGTACTTTTTAATTTGTGAAATATTTATCTAATATGATTAATACCTATTAAACTGAGTAAAAGGAAAAGAAATTAAGAATAATACAAAATATAATGAATATTGATTAAGTGATTATAATATAGTTAAAAGGGGAGAAATTACCATACAAACTACTCAAATACTAACACAAATTAAGGCAAACGGCATAAGATTGTGCTCCCCATTATTAATAAAGGTGGCAAAGTGTTATCAAAGTTCAAAGACCTGGGTAATCAATGTGTCATCAAACTCTGTGGAAATACATTACAAAAGTGATAAACTTAGTTTGATTATCTGAAAATACCAGTATAGTTGGGGCAGAAGCATTTTAGTGACTGATAGTAGCATACGTGTTAGATGACTTGACAATGTGAAGAGCAGAATGATGAACTGGACTTCTTTTCAGAAGAGGATGGAGTCTCAATGTTGGCTTCTGAGTTGGAGAAGTAAGTCAAAATGCAACTAAGTCCATACAGGCAGATAAATTTATCACAAGAATGCAAGATGAATTTATTAGGAAAGGCAGGGAAACACAGTGATGTGTCTATAATCTAATTACATTAGCTTTGGATCTTTAGTACAAATTTCATGACTCAAAATTAACCTTTTTTTTCTTTTTTGATCTGTTTTCATCAAATACACTAGATAAAAATCTGAAAAAAAAATCTGAAAATCATACACATCCTACAAAATTAACATTTGACTAGGGAGCAAGAAACAAGGAATTTTGTGCATACATCCTTCAATGATTTATGATTAATAAATCCATACTGATTAACATGGCATTTTATTACTCTAATTTCATGTTATTCTTCCAGAATACATTATTATGTTTCAATGTAAATACTCCATAAATTATTATGATTTTTTTCTATTGGAACACAGAGCATATAGTCATTATTCTAGTGAATGAAAGATTATTCTAGATTAAGCAGGCAGACTCATGCTTTCCTCAATAATTCATCATAAGAAAAAAATTATATAACTTAGATAATGAATTTTTAGTGGAATTCTCATAAAGTCTTCTTTTTAAATTTAGGAAAGGTGGAAGAAGGAAACAATGGTATTATGGTTTGGATCTGAGGCATCCCCCAAAAGCTCACTTTTATTTTAATGGTTAGCAATTCATCACACTTATTTTTTTTTGTTTGTTTGATTTAGTTATGCACAGCAGCAGAATGCATTTCAATTCATTGTATAAAAATGGAGTACAATTTTTCAATTCTCTGTACACAATATAGAGTTACACTATTCATGCAAACATATATGTACATGTGATAATGATGTCCATTTCATTCCAACAACTTCCCCACCCCCTTTCCCTTTCTCTCTCATCATTCTCCTCTGCCAAATCCAAAGTTCCTCCAATCTTATCCCCTATCCTGTTATTTATCAGCAACCTCTTATCAGAGAAAACATTTGGCCTTCAATTTTTGAGGATTGACTTATTTCACTTAGCATAAATGTTTCCAGCTCCATTCATGTACCTGCAAATGCCAAAATTTTATTCTTCTTTAAGACTGAGTAATATTCCATTATGTATATATACCACAGTTTCTTTATCCATTCATCTGTTGAAGTATATCTAGGTTGGTTCCACAATTTAGATATTGTGAGTTGAGCTACTAAAAATATTGATATGATTGCAGCACTGCAGTACGCTGATTTTAAGTCCTTCAGGTTTAGGCCAGGGAGTGGGATAGCTGGGTCAAGTGGCGGTTCCATTTCAAGTTTTCTCAGGAATCTCCAAATGACAATCCAGAGTGGTTGCAACAATCTGCAATCCCACCAGCAATGTATGACTGTACCTTTTCCCCCACATCTTCACCAACACTTATGGTTGCTTATATTCTTTCTTGATAATTGCCTTTCTGATTGGGTGGGATGAAGTTTAGAGTAGTTTTGATTTGCATTTCTCTAATTACTAGAGATGTTGAACATTTTTTCATGTATTTGTTAATCAATTGTGTATCTTCTTCTGTGAGTGTCTGCTCAGTTCTTTGGCCCATTTATTGGGTTATTTGTATTTTCAGGGTTAAGGTTTTTGAACCTTCATATATCCTGGAGATTAGATCTCTATTTGATGTGCGTGTGGTGAAGAATTTTTCACACTCCGTAGTCTCTCCCTTCATGTTATGAATTATTTCCTTTGCTTGGAGAAAACTTTTTATTTTGAGTCTATCCCATTTATTGATTCTAGATTTTATTTCTCCTGCTTTAAGAGTTTGTTAAGGAAGTCTGGTCCTAAGTTGTCATGGTGAATATCTGGGCCTATGCTTTCTTCTATTTGGTGCAGGGCCTGTGGTCTATTTCCTAGGTGCTTGATCCACATCAAGTTGAGTTTTGAGCAGGATGAGAGGTAGGGGTTTAATTTCATTTTGCTGCAAATAGATTTCCATTTTCCCAGCACCATTTGTTGAAGAGGCTATCTTTTCTCTATTGTATGTCTGTGGCATCTTGGTCTAGTATGAGGTAACTGTATTTATGTGGGTTTGTATCTGTGTCTTCTGTACCATTGGTCTACTTGTCTATTTTGGTGCAAACAACATGCTGCTTTTGTTACTATAGCTCTGTAGTATTTTTTAAGGTCTGGTATTGTGGTGCTACCTGCTTCACTCTTCTTGCTACATATTGTTTTGGCTACTCTGGGTCTCTTATTTCTCCAAATGAATTTTGTGATGGCTTCCTCTATTTCTATGAGGCATGTCTTTGGGATTTTAGTTGGAATTGCTTTGAATCCATATAATGCTTTGGTCACTCTGGCTATTTTGACAATATAAATTCTGTCTATATAAGAACATGGAAGATCTTTTCATCTTCTAAGGTTTTCTTTAATTTCTTTCTTTGTGTTCTGAAGATTTCATTGTAGAGGACTTTCACCTGTTGAGTTAGATTGATTTTGAAGTATTTAATATTTGTTGAAGCTATTATGAATGGGGTAGTGTTCCTAATATCTCTTTTGGAGAATTCATCATTTATGACTAGAAATGCATTAGATTTGAGTGTTGATTTTATATCCTGCTACTTCAACTGAATTCGTTTATTAGTTCTGGAAGTTTTTTTTGGTGGAGTATTTTGGATACTCTAAATGTAGAATAATGTGTTGGCAAATAGTGATAGTTTGATTTCTTCTTTTCCTATTCATATCCCTTTAATTTCTTTCATCTGTCTGATTGCTCTCTAGAGTTTCAAGGACTATGTTGAATAGAAGTGTGAATAGAAGTAGTGAAACAGGGCATACCTGTCTTGTTCCACTTCTTAGAATGATTTCAATTTTTCTTCATTTAGAATGATGTTGGCCTTGAGTTTAGCATAGGTAATCTTTAGAACATTGAGGTATGTTCCTACTATCTCTAGTTTTTCTAGTGTTTTGAACATGAAGAGGTGCTGTATCTTATCCAATACTTTTTCTGCATCTGTTGAGATGATCATTTGATTCTTAACTTTAAGTCTATTGATGTGATGAATTATATTTATTGATTTCCATATGTAGAAACCTTGTATCACTGGGATGAACCCCACTTGATCATGGTGCACTATCTTTTTAATATATTTGTATGTATTTTGCCAGAATTTTGTTAAGAAATTGTGCATCTATGTTCATCAGGGATATTGGTCTGAAGTTTTTTTTTTTTCTTTTTAAAATTTTTTTATTTGTTCTAATTAGTTGTACTTGACTGTAGAATGCATTTATACATTTTGATATATCATACATAAATGGAGTGAAATTTCTCATTTTTCTGATTGTACATGTTGTAGGATCACATTAGTTATATCTTGATGTGTGTTTGTCTGGTTTTGGCAGCAGGAAGAGACTAGCTTCATAGAATGAGCTTGGAAGTGTTTCCTCCTTTTCTATTTCATGCAATACTTTGAGGAGTATTGGTATTAGTTCTTCTTTAAGGGTCTTGTAGACCTCAGATGAGAATCCATCTGAGCTTTTCTTGGTTGGCAGGATTTTGATGGCATCTTCTATTTCATTGCTTGAAATTGATCTGTTAAGGACATGTATGTTCTCCTGATTCACTTTGGGTAGATCATATATCTTTAGAAATTTGTCTTCAAGAGTTTCTATTTTGTTGAAGTATACATTTTCAAAATAGCTTCTAATTATCTTTTATATTTCAATAGTGTCCATCATGATTTCCTTTTTCATCACAAATTTTAGTAATTTGAGTTTTCTTTCTTCTTCAGTGTGGATAAGGGTTTATCAATTTTGTTTATTTTTTCAAAGAACCAACTTTTTGGGCTGGGGAGATAGCTCAGTTGGTAAAGTGCTTGCCTTGCAAGCACAGAGCCCTGGGTTTGATCCCCAGCATCGCAAAAAAAAAAAAAAAAAAAAAAAGAACCAACTTTTTGTTTTGTCAATTTTTTTCATTTGTTTCTTTTGTTTTAATTTCATTGATTTCAGCTCTGATTTTAATTAGATCTTGTCTTCTAATACTTTTGGTATCGATCTGTTCTTCTTTTTCTAGGGCTTTGAGATGTAATGTTATCTTTTATTTGTTGACTCTTTATTCTTTTAATGAGTGAGCTCAGTGCAATGAACTTTCCTCTCAGCACTGCATTCATAGTGTCCCAGAAATTTTGATATGGTATATCTGTGTTATCATTTGCCCTTAAGAATTTTTTATCTCCTCCCTCTTGTCTTCGCCTATCCATGCATCATTCAATAGCATATTATTTCATCATCAGGTGTTGGAGTAACTTCTATTTTTTTATTTTATCATTGATTTCTAATTTCATTCCATTATGATCTGATGGAATGCAGAGTAGTATTTCTGGATTTTCTTTTCTTTTTTGTATTTGCTAAGAGTTGGTTTGTGGCATAACATATGGTCTATTTTAGAGAAGTGTTCATGTTCTGCTGAGAAAAAGTGTATCCACTTGTTGATGGATGGAATATTTTATATATGTCTGTTAAATCTTATTTATTGATTGTATTATTGAGTTCTATGGTTACTTTGTTCAATTATTGTTTGGGAGGCTTAACCAGTGGTGAGAGAGGTATGCTAAAGTCACTATTATTATTGTGGTATAACATGAAATTAAGGAGGAGTTTGTTGGACATACATAGATTCTCTATTGTTTGGGCTATAGATAGATATGATTTTTATGTCTTGCTGATTTATGCTTCCCTTAAGCAGTATAAAATGTCACTTTTTTATCCCTTCTGACTAACTTTGGCTTGAAGTCCACTTTATGTGATATGAGGATGGATACTCCTGCTTTTTTACACAGTCTGGGTATGTATATATTTTTTCCCATTCTTTCACCTTCATTCTGTGGATGCCTTTTCCTATGAAACATGTGTCTGAAAGGCAGCATATTGTTGGGGCTTTTTGGTTTTTTTAATCATTCTCCCAGTCTGTGTCTTTTGATTAATCAATTTAGGCCATTAACATTCAGTATTATGGGCTGGGGATACAGCTCAGTTGTTAGAGTGCTTGCCTCATAAGCACAAGGTCCTGAGTTCAATCCCCAGCACTGCAAAAAAAAAAAAAAAAAAAAAAAAATCAGTATTTGTATGGAATATTCATCAAGCTTATCTGACAGAAGTCGCTGACACCATGGTCTAAGTAAGCCAAACAGTCTAGACAGAGAAACTGAGGTAATGGTAAAGACTTGCCATGGAATGAAGGTCTTTGCAGCTGCTGAGACTGAGTTAAGAGCTGAGGGGAGGCCTCACTTACCAAGCATCCTAGCAAGCTGTGATGTGAACTTGCCTGTGGTACCTTGCTTCATGCTGTGTGCAGGAGCCTACCATTCCCCCAGTCCTTTGTCTCAGACTTGTTACTGGGCAGAATTACTTAGGCATACTTGGTTTGTTTACACTACCTCAACATATAGTTCACTATAGGTTGATTCTGTTATGCTTTAACAAGCATGTTAACCTGATTGGATAATGTGCCTATATATGTCTTGTACAATCCTAAGTAATATTAGATCTGTGCCTTCAGAGCCTGGTCTCCGATGTCTGAATGAACTGGGGTAAACTCGTCATCGTCACTCTCAGCAGGACCCCTAGTCTCTGAACATCTACAAGTATTAATATTCAGATATAATAGTATTCCTGGTCATTTTGGTTTATTTTTGTTTTTTATCTTGACTTAGTTTTTCCTTTGATTAGCTTTTCCTTTAGTGTAGTTCCTTCCTTTGCTAACTTTCATTGTTGTTTTTCATTTCCTCCTAATGGAATATTTTGCTGAGAATGTTCTGTAGTGTAGGCTTTCTGTTTGAAAATTCTTTTAACTTTTGTTTATCACAAAAGGTTTTTATTTCATCACCAAATCTGAAGCTTAGTTTTGCTGGATATGATTCTTGGTTGGCATTCATCTCCTTTCAGAGCTTGGTACATGTTGTTCCATGACTTCCTAGCTTTGAGGGTCTGAGATGAGAAATCTGCTGAGATTCAAATTGTTTTCCCTCTATATGTAATCCAATACATCTCTCTTGTGGTCTTTAAAATTCTATCCTTATTTTGTATGCTGGGCATGTTCATTATAATTTGCCTTGGTGAGGATCTGTTGTAATTTTGTGCTTTTGATGTCCTGTAAGCCTCCTGTATTTGATTTTCTATTTCATTCTACAGGTTTGGGAAATTTTCTGACATTACTTCATTGAAAAGAGTGTGCATTCCTTTAGTTTGGATCTCTGTACCTTCCCCTATCCCAATAATTCTTGTTTGGTCTTTTAATGTGATCCCATAACTCTTGGAGGTTCTGCTCATTATCTCTCTGTTTGGTCAACTTTATTTTCAAGATAAAATACTTTGTCTTCATTGCCAGAGGTTCTGTCTTCCAAGGGATCTAGTCTCTTGGTGATGCCTTTTATTGAGTTTTTCATTTGGTCTATTTTCCCTTCATTTCAAGGATTTCTGTTTGTTTTTATTTTTTTAAGAATCTCAATCTCTTTGTTAAAGTAATCTTTTGCTTCCTGCATTTGATCTTTTAACTCTTATTGAAGTGATCTTTTGTTGCCTGCATTTGCTCTCATATATCATCTTTTACTTTGCACATTATTTCAATTATGCACATTCTGAACTCTTTTTCTGATATTTCTTCTACTGTGCTGTGCTACTAATAATAGGTTCTACTAATTTAGCATTGTGGTTTGTTTGGGGGCTACTGTTTTCCTTTTTTTTTTTTTTTTTCTTTCATGTTATTCCTGTGTCTTTTCCTCTCACAGTGCAGATTAGAGGTAATAGTTTCCACCCTATAGATTTATGGTGTTATTGCAGGCTTCTAGTACCTCACATTTAAGGGGGACATCAATATTAACATCACTCAATGTAAATAATATGCAGCCTTAAACCGAAAAGCCCTTATCAAAATGTTAACAGTTTTGTCACAATAAGCAGAGATGATGTGTTTGATTATTATCTAAAATATAAACATTAAATTTGCAATAAGGTGTAAAATTTCTAATGGGGGACAGAGAGCAAATGGGGAAGTTGCATAGGAAGTGAAGTTAATGAGGTAAGAGGTGAGTCTATAGAGGTGTTAGATGATAGGAAGATTGAAAGAGGAATCAAATGAAATTCATTGTTAGCAGGAGAAAAAAAAGAAAGAGACTCGAGGAAACAGGTAAATAAGAGGAAAATAGAGGCAGTGAGAAAAAGAAAGAAAGAAAAAGAAAAGACATTAAAAAAATTTAAAGAATCTACAATCAAACAGTAATACATTATTCACACCTCCCAGTCCTCAGTAGTCTAATGCATGAAAAGTACTTGAATTCAAAAAGATTGGGGTAAGATGAAATCTTAAAGTTGTTTTAATTTGTATTTCTCTAATTACTAGAGATGTCGAACACTTTTTCATGTATTTATTAATGACCTGTATATTTTCTTCTGTAAAGTGTCTATCCAGTTCCTTGGCTCATTTATTGATTGGGTTCTTTGTATTTTTGGTGTCAAGTTTTGATATTATGGCATTTGCAGATAAGTGGATGGAATTGAAGAATATCATGCTAAGTGAAATAAGCCAATGCCAAAAAACCAAAGGCCAAAAGTTTTCCCTGATAAATGGATGATGATATATAATGGGGGTGGAGGGTTGAGGGGTGAGAGTAGAATGAAGGAACTTTAGATTATTTAGTGGGAAATGAGAGAGAAGGGGGTATGAGAAATAGTAGAATGAGACAGACATCGTTACCCTATGTACATGTATGATTACATAAATGGTGTGAATCTACATAGTACACAACCATAGAAATGAAAATGTGTACCTCATTTGTGTATAATGAATCAAAATGCAGTTTGTAAAAAATAAAAAATAATTTAAAAACTGCTGGGAATGTGAAAATGAGCAATGAAAAAAGAAAAAAGAAAATATAGGGAAAAAAGAAAAGAGTCTTAAAGGAAAATTGAATAATTGTTCCTATTGGAGATCAATATCTCTTCTTCTTCCTTCCTCATCTGATAGGTTGGGTTGTTTGCAGTTTACTGGTAACTCCACCCTCAGCATGGTGAAAGCTACTAAGATGGGAAGATCAGACATGGAGGCGGGACTCCTTAAGGTGGGGTATAGAAAATTCATACTAAATACTTCTTCAACTCATCTTTTGTCAGAAAAGTATAGAGTAACTGATCATAAGTATAGACTGTAATATAGTGGAATTCAAGGTCTATTTCATCTTTTTTTTCATCTGTAATAAAGGAATAAACTGGGAAAAATATTAAAATGCAGATTCTGATTTAATTAGCCTGATATGGTGATCTCTGACATTCTTCATTTTTATCAAGCTTCAGGGTGACCAAATTTTGTTTTGGAAGGTTAATGTAATTTTGTATACATGTTTAGTTGTTGTTGGTAGAAATAATTTTCTTAGTGGTAATTTTCAAAATAAAATAAAACTTTGTGAAAGTCAGAACCATTTGATATTTTATATATCCCTAATCCTGCCTGGGAGGTGTGTTCAATATGTATTTTATCCTAAATAGTGGGGATAATGAATTCTGTATATAGATTGCTTTGGATTCTAAGCTCATAAATCTTGTACTAATTGCTAGATTTCAATCTTAAAAACATTTTAGAATGATTCTCTATGTCCTGTACTTTGATCCTAAAAGTCAGAGTCTGAATCCTGCCTTGATCACATTTGAGTTGTGTCTTCTTGGGAAGGTAGTTCAACCGCTTTGCATTTTGTTTCAGACAAAGTAAAGATAGAATTAATTTTTTGAGGATTACATGAAATGATATTTGCTGCATACCAATAAATATATGCTTGACATATTATGTTCTCAGTGAATGCTAACTATATTGATTTCTTTTATCATTTTGTATGTGATCTGTCCATATGCATGACATATACATGAAGCTACAGCTAATTTAGAAAGTTTATAACAGATTGTTCTCTATTATGTTTAAAATCTGGTAATATAAATCTATACTAATTTCTATAACTTAATAGGATCAAATAATGTTTCAACATGGTACTCTTGTTTAAGAATATATAACACTTGCAAAAATAAGTCTTATAATACTTAAGCAATAATTTAGTACTTGACATGCTATTCATGAACAGGATTACTGACATTTCATTGTTCATAATATCAGCTGAACATTTCCAAAAGTTACACCCTTCATTTAGTGGAACAGCATGTACGACTATAAGCAACAGAATATAACTTACTCAAGATTAACTTTATATATAGTGTAGTACTTACGTGCTCACAATCAAGATTCTTTATATAATTATAACTATTACATTGTATATAAATAAGATTACAGTTGTATTAGTCCTATGAAGAAAAATATCAGTTTAAAGCCCTTTAGAATTAAAAACAGAAAGAACAGGAAGAAATTTCTTTCCAAGTTTCCTTCATTCTTTTCTTTTACAATATGCACTTAATGGAACAATGAAGCACATCAATACATAGAAAAGGTGAAGAATTCATCCTCAAAAATCTAGAATTGAAAAGTTTATGAAATTTAACTTTTGAATATTTCCTAACCTGTTAACCCAAGGCATCTATTCTTCTAAAATATATCTAGTCATTCATTAAACAAATAATTATTTAGTACCTATTGTATTCTAGGAGTTGAATGTGAAGCAAACCACAGACATGAGAAGAATGAAAATCTGCTAATTACACTCTGAAAACACGTATCCATGTCTCTTAATCTAGGCTTGAAAATTTTTGATGAGTTCATAAAAAAGCAAGTGCATCCACACTAGATGATAGAACCCCCAAACACCCTCCTCCACACCATTTTTTTCCAGCATTTAACTGTCTAGCAAATATGAGTGTTTTGCTTGTTCTTTTAAATAGGCTAAATTTACATCTTCAGTCATTACCTGAATCAGTCTTTCTCTGTATGTTGTTAATAAAATAGATAACAAAGATATATATATATGTACATTATAATCAAGTAGTTTGAAAAATTTGCACAAAACTTCTATATATCAGTTAATAAATAAAGCAGGGTAATTTTTTTAGTGTAGGAAGATCAAAATTGGGGTGATTATCATGTGATAATAATATTTTTTATTTATCAGGGCTGAGGTGATTTAGTGTTTTATTTTTTATTTACTTAAGTATGCTTGAATGAATTGTTTCAGATTATTCTTTGTTTTGATAACTTATTGACAATTTTCCATAAATGAGCCAAATGAAATCCTGCAATTTCATATTCTTCATTAATAAAATATTAATTATGTTTCAAATGATAAGAGTACATACACAGCTCCATTTTTCCTCCTGTCCCCTATTATGAATGAAGTGGTAAGGGTCTACTTAGTATATTTCTTCCCTCTGCTCAAAAGTTTATACCAAGGAGGCTGTGTTTCTTTGGGGTCAGTCTGAAATGCTGCCTTGTGAAAGACAGCTGCCATTTCACATGGCACTTCCCTCTGTGAACTTATGGAAGGAGATGTCAGGATTCAACCTGTCCTTTCTTTATGCCCCTCCCCATGAGAGTCACAGTGCCAACCTGATTAAGTTTGCTTGCCTCTGTGTGGGTAGCTTTCTTCATAGAGGTCCTAGCATGGTTCCATGGCCAATTGATACTATGGTGAGTTAAAATGAGAAAAAACTATGAACAGGTGGACTTTGGTTTCTATAACTGGTAGTTTGAGCAACCTCTTAGATGTAGAAGATGGTGACAAACTCTATTTCTTCCATCACTGGTGAGATCCTGTGTAGAGCTTCCCGTCAGTAATAAGATGAGCTTCAGGTTTCTAAATGGTGGGTTTGGAGAATATTCTAGGTTGGGCCTGGATTGTTTTCTTCAGAGAGGTGCTAGCATGTTTGTCCAAGGACTTCTAATTGACTCTGATCAACCATAACTTTTTTAGTAGATTACAAAAAATGTCAGCAGCATCTAGATCAAAATGCTATCTCTTCTTGATCACACATATGGGTTACCACAGGAGCAGTGGTGTTTTCTTATCTACCAGCTGCAGGGTTGCATGTAGTATTTCCTGATTTGGAAATGTTTGGAACCTTCAAATATTTAGGGACACTAAGCTTGTCTTCTAATTACCTCTTCATTTTAGGATTATAAGAACTTTGAGAAATAGCAAGTTTCCTTTTTAAATTTTGTTCAGAATATAAGATCTCAATTTCTACCACTTCTAATGAATTTGGGCTATCTTCTACAAATGTTCTCCATATACTGGTAAATCAACTTTTCCAAAAGTTCAACTATGTATGAACTATTCAGTTAACTTTGGAGGTAATTAGATATTTTATATTCATGTTATGTACCTTGGTGGTTTCACATGTTGACTATGGAGTCAGGTAACTGAAATTCAAATCATAACTAGTTAGCCAATTTTCATACTCATTTAAAATTTGAATGTAGCTAAAATTTCCTTTTTTCTTGTACATGAATGTACTTAACTCTTTGTGTAAAACTTTTTGCATTCAAACAGTTAAGAAACTTTCTAAAAGTATATTTTGAAAATTATTTTCTTGGTAAATTTTGCTGCATTTTATTTGTATGACAAGTTGATGTATAATCTTGAGCAACATGTTATTATCCTCAATGACACATTTTATTTATTTAACTTGTTTTGTAAACTTTTAAATAGCATTTTAATTGAAATTTAGCAAATACCGTAAAGTGTATTGATCTTCAGTGCACAGTTTGTTGAGTTGTATACAATAATGTAATCATGTTTATCTTGTAAAATTAATATGCATTCAATCTTCAAGGGGCTGCTAGCATGTCAATGTGTGAAGAACACAAGAAAGCTTCATTCATTCCAAATTAATGTGAATACTAAACTACATTTGAAAATTAATTGTGTGATGTTAGCAAAACAAACATAAATCGGGTTTATTGTGGACATTATTCCACTGATAGCATATGATGTCAACTTACGTAATTATATAATCAAATACACTATAAATTTTGATCAAATACTTTTCTTAATATTTAACTGAATTGCCCTACACAAATATTTAATTTATCTACTTTTAAATGTTGCTGTAATTTTATAGCCATATCCAATGACCCAATATCTCATCTCTCACTGAAAAACATATGAAGTGTTGACTTTATTCCACCATTTCAGCAAGCAACCAGAACAACAACAAAGATCTTGATTTCACAAAATAATTACATCAGTACTTGGACAAAACAGGATACTCATAAATAAAAATCAACTTGAATATTAAACATCTATTTTGTCTTTCATTTGGATATAGTAAAAGAAACAGATAAAGCTCATTGCAGAGTTAATAGGCAACAATATTTCTCAGTAGCATGTGCTGTAGTGTCAAAACAATAACCTTCTTCCCCAAGACTTGTTTTCTTCTCATTGAGAAACCTTCCTGTTTGAAATTATTTATGCATTCTCTGATGCTCTTCCTTTCTTTATGTAGATCCTAGGTCCTGACTTCTATCATCTTCCCTCCCTCTCAACTTCTTATAACACTTCTTAGAAAATAGTTCTACTGACAACAGACTCCCTCAATTTTTGCTTATCTGAGAAATTCTTTACTTCTATTCAATTTCAAAGGATACGTATACAGCATATAACATTCTAGGTTTGTGGTGATTTTGTTGGGGTGACTGTTTTTCTCTTAATACTAAATATTTCACTGCATGCTCTTCTGGCTTATACGTTTTTTTAAGAGAAGTTAGGTACAATTCTCAACTTTGTTCCTCTGTACTTAAGGTGTTCTCCACTCTCGTTTCTTTCAAGTTTTGTCTTCAGTTTGATTTTCTAATTTTTGAATATGATATGAGTAGGCATAGGACTTTGGGGTGTGTGTTTGGATGTTTGTTTTATTTTTACTTTTATTTTTAGTTTTTAAAAATTTATCTGGCTTGGTGTGCTCCACCATTCATGGAATTGTGGTTTACCATCTGACATTAATTGGGAAATTTTGAGTCATTATTGTTTGTAACACTGCCTTTCTTTCTTTCTGTTTTACTTTTCTTTTTGGTACTCTCCATATGCATATGCAAAACATTTTGTTTTTGTGCCACAGTTCTTGGATATTCTGTTCGGATTACTTTTACTTCTTCTCCTTTTATTTATTTATTTTTTTTCTCTTTGCACTTCAGTTCTGGAATTTCATATTGTCATATCTCAAGCTCAGAGATTCTTTTCAGTTCACATACAATCTATCACTGAATCCATCAATGACTTTCTTTAATTCTATTAAAGCATTTTATTATCTTTAGCATTACTTTTGTCACCTTTTTTGTGATTTCCATATATCTGCTTATATAACCATCTGTTCTCGAGTGCTGTTTATTTTTATCCATTAAGGCTATTAGTATATTAATCTTAGTATTTTCTTTAAATCTTCATTTTATAATTTCAGTATGTTGCTTTATCCAAGTCTAGTTATAATGCTGGCTCTGCTTCTTTAAATTATTTTTTGTCTTTTAGTATGCCTTTTATTTTTTGTTGAAAAATGGACATAACTCAACAAATGGAATTGAAAAAATAAAACTTTCGCAATGTAATGTAAAGCATGGGGAAGTAAAGTCTTCTATGGATCTGCAATTAGGTTTCAGTCTTTCATGTTCCAGGACTGTAAATGTTATTGGTGCTTTTATTATCCCTAGCTCCTACTCTAAGTGAGTCAGTATGAGAATATCAATGATATGACCATGGAGTACTGGAGTTGGGTTATTTCACTTCCCTAATTAGGTTAGACTCTGATAAAGCACCATGATGTTATATCCTAGTAAAATATTTCCTCATGAGACCAGGCTTTGTTAAGAAGAGCATGCTCCAGCCAGGCATGGTGGTGCACTCCTGTAATCCCAAGGTTCTGGACACTGAGGCATGAGGATTGCGAGTTCAAAGCCAGCCTCAGAAAAGGTGAGGCACTGAGTGGCTCAGTGAGACCCTTTCTCTAAATAAAATCATAAAATAGGACTGGGGATGTGGCTCAGTGGTTGAGTGTCCCTGAGTTCAATCCCTAGTACCAAAAATAAATAAATAAATAAATAAGTAAAAAGAAGAGCATGTTCTGATATATTTAAAAATTACTTATTCCTTCCTGCCCCAACACACCCTGTTGGATGCAGGAGGGAATTTGTCTCTGATATTCTCATGTAGACATGCCAGAGATTCCAGAGGTAAAAGTTTGGGGAATTCTTTGGATCCTCTGGAGTTTTAAACTTTCAGATTTGTTCATCCTGAACTTACAGTAATTCCTCAAATATAATTTATATAATTTAGATTAGCCTACTCTGAGTCTGATTCCCAGGGAGGTTTGTGTTCATGAGTTCCTGCTTCAGTAAGATGTGATGCTCTGTATCTGCCGGTTTGTCTCTACAATTCTGGGGTTAGCTGTCTTCCTTGTGACCTCATTTTCCTGGTGAACCTAAGAGATATTGATTTTTCAGTTTATTCAGTTTTTATTTTATTTTATTTTTTAAGGCTGGAGTGGTGACTTCCAAGTTTCTTATATGCTTGGAGAATTGACTTTTGTCAAAGAAAAAATGTACTGTAAAAGTTAAACAGACAAGAAAGACTTTATTCATACAATTGCCAAAGGAGAGAGAGAGAGTTAAACTCACCTCTGCTAGAACAAGGATAGGAGGCTTTTTATACACTGGAAGAACCGAACAAGGTACTGCAAAAACAATGGAGGACACTGTTAGAGGGTGATCAATGCTATCAGTCCATCCGTGTTGACGCTTAAAACTTATTAAAGTTAAATTCCTGTCAACCTACAGGGACTAGGAGATAGGACCACTATTTGCTTAGATGATTACATTTCAAAGGGATGATTCCCAGATCCTTGAGAAAGGCATTTCTGGGTCACAGCATATGATACATATTATAAAAAGACAAACAGAATTCACAACTGTAAATTTTCTAAAGTAAGTGTTCTGATAAAAGGGAAATGGGTTTCTCAGAGGCAGGAAGAAGTCAGTTTGAAGTTTAGTCAAGTTTAGGAAAATCATAAAGTTATCTTGATCACTTTTCAAATTCATAATGTACAATTAAGTAATACAACTAATATCAGCAGATCAGATTGGGAATCTATGTTGGTTAAAAATTGAACATTAGAACATGGCACCTCTGGGTTTTGATTCATCTACATTTTTTACTATCTGTATACTATATGACCTCTCCAAACTCCTTGGATATTAAGACTAAAAATAATGAAAGAGGTTGCTCTAACATTTCATCAATTTCTTTCATTTTTGTAGTTAGGGCTATGACAAAAAAAAATTAAGCAATGTTGAATTCTTAAAAATGATATATCAGGCTACTAAAGTTTTATCATCATAGTTGCTTGTGAATATTGAAAGTCATTGACCACATTTTATACTTATTTATATCCCTTTCTCATGTCATAATAGGTATTTTTATGTGGGAGTTGCTGAAAAGAATTTTAAAATGTATTTGTATTAATTCAATAAATAGCAAAATATGACTGGAGATAATAACATGAACAATAAGCAGAGAATAAAGGCTACATATTGAACAAGTACCATACAGTATTCACATCTATAAATTTCATTTCAAAAGAAGAAGTAAAACCAACAAAAACTGGAAAAGAGCCATATTCGTTTTTACCACTTTAATTTAAAATAGCAAGTACTTGAGTATTTAAAGTATATGTGTGCAATGTATAATATTGAGATCACCAAAATCAAGTATCTGTCTACTACTTATATCTTAAGATGTTCATCTTAGTGGTATTTCTGTCTCTCCAAATACACATTTGTCATTATTTGCTTAATAGTTTTTACTGATGTTTGCATACATATATTGTTCCAACACATATACATTTAAAAATTGTTCCTCTTTCTCAATATTTTTTCTGACATTGGATCCATGTTGACACATGAAAATTAACTCTTTTATTTTAGTATTTCTAATATAGTGATAGATCTATTATACATGTTGTAAATATATTCTAATAGATTTTTTAGTTTTGCTAGTTTTGTTTTGACGTTCTTAAAAATTTCAGTCATTTAATGCTTATTTGATGAGTATTTCTTGGTCTTAATTCAGTTAAAACAATGGCTTTTATTTATGTTTAAATATTTGTAATTCATATCTGTAAGTCATTTATGAGAAACCTATTGATATTCTAAGGACAAAAGATAATTTTCTATATTATTTTCTGAAAGTTTAATATTTTTTCTTTTACCAAGTATCTTTTAACACAAATGGAATCAATGTTGTGCATACTGTGAGAAATATTTTACTTGTAGTAATCTATAATGACACTGAATCATCCCCAGACTATTTGTTTAAAAGTCCATTCTTCTCCTCTAAATTGCCCTGATTGTTCAGTCAATTTAGAAATCCAATATGCATGGCTTTGTTTCTTGGTTTCACATTATACAGTTTATCAATATTCAAATTCCACATTGATATCTTACTGTCTTAACAACTATATAAGGTAAATTTAGTTTCTTTTGCCTTGCCGCCTGCATTAGAAATGTCTTAATTTCATTTTACCCTTTGTTCTTTTATGTAAATTTTACAGTCAATAGGAACAGAAGAACACTAATCATTTCTATGATTTAGGAGAAAATAAAAGGCAGTTCTACACATGATCTTTCAGAATATAAAAGGAACATGTTGTAAATCATTTTTAGAGGTTAGAGGTATATAGTTATAATTTGTTATAGAATCTACAAGAAGACATGAGAAGAAAAGTACTAACCTATATTCTTCATTGAAAGCAGAAAAATCTTTACAAAATATTAGGAAAGAGGTGAGGTTTATTCTGGATTAAGCTAGTGTAATTTAGTAATTTAAAATACTTATGATTATCAATATAAACTCTAATTAGTAACTCTTCATAAAATTTAAGATCAGATTCCTGAGTTAAAATATTAAAAGCTTTCTGCAAAATGGAAACAAAAGAGAAGCTGTTTCACCAAATAAAGGGTGTCCATGGTACACCTAGTGGTTACATTATAATTAATAGTAATAAAGTGAATACTATTGCTTAAGAATAAAACAATACAAAGATATCCATGCTTATCTTTATTAGTCAACATAATATTAGAAGTACTAGCCAAGAGGCAGTAAAAGTATAAAAAGCATACAAATTGGATAACATAAAACTGTCTTTATTATTAGATAATATGTAATATAGAAGAAAAGCATTTGCAAAGTAGATACTAGATTTAGTAAAGTGAGATGACATGATCACATGATACAGCATCAATCCATAGAAAATAATTATTAATATTAAAATAAAAAGATTTTGTCTAGTCACATCTTTTTTTGCATTTTTTTCTCTATTTCAGTTTAAATTTTCTTTCTATGATGTCTAATCAGCTATAAATGACACATAGTACACACACCATGTTTTTTATCTTCTGAGGTTTATTTTTATGTTTGACATTTTTCCATAACAAGGCTGTAATATCTTCTAATTTCTTAAACATATGAACAATTTTAATAATTGTTTAACGTCCTTATCTAGGAGTTCTGTCATCTATTTCTTTTCTGGGTCGCTTTTTATGGATTTATTTTACCTCTTATTATGCACTTATTATGCACTTATTATTTCCTGATATTTTGGAATTCCTGATAATTTCAATTGGATGCTGGAATGATTAATTTTATAATATTTTATATTGATACAAATTCAATTGTTATTATATTTCCATTATTGTTGTCATTATTTCATGATTATTATTATTTGCTGTGTAGGGATTGAACTCAGGAACACACTACCATTAGGCTATATCCCCAGTCATTTATTTTGAGATGGGATCTCACTAAGTTGCCAGGCTGGACTGGAAATTGTGATCCTCCTACCCTGACACCCAAATAGCTCAGATCGCAGATGTATGCCACTGTGCAAAGATATAAAACTAAGTTAATTTTACATTGTTTTATATTGGACATTTTGGTATTTTTCTTAATATGCTTTTGATATGTAATTCAATATCTTGTAGACAGTCTGGTTATCTTCACACTTGAATTTCAACTTTATTACTTTGAATAACAGCAGTTGTTAGATTAGATCTAATTTTGTACCCCAGTGAGTCAATATTGTCCTGAGTACTCCATTCAATGTCCAAGATATTCAAAGAATTTTTCATGCTCTGTGGTGGAATATGAACTATCTCAACCTGGATAGGCTTTAGAAAATGCTTTGTCTGCATTCAGTGGCTCTCTTGCTGGTCTCAGGTACTTTGCTCATGGACTAGCACTAATCAGGGGGAAGGCTCAAGGCAGAAACTGGAATCCCAGAGATTTCTCATTCTATACATCTCTACCTTGAAAATACTAAATACTTTGGCCTGTATAAATTCTGTCCCATTAACTCATGTTGACTGCTGGGCCGTTTTTGGTCTTCTGCCCTGTCCCCTCATACAACAACCTGGGAAGTCTTTCTAGGAAGCAAGCTGAGGCAGTCGTAGGGCTATCGTCATTTAATTTGCTTTCTCAGCCACTGACATATGGCTGCCTATTGAACTCTATCTTATCTACAGCATGTTGTTTTATATATATTTTAGTTTTTAATCCAACGGAGCAATCCAATCATTGCTCCTTCATCATGGCTAGATGTGAAAGTTTGATAATTTCAATTCTATTTATATTTCTATTTATGTTAATTATTAATATTGTATTCTTTGGTATCTTCTGATAACTCATTTCTTTTCCTCCACATATAAAATTTTTTATACCCATGTGCTATACAGCCTGTTAACAGAAGTATATCTCTTTAATGACATCATATTACCATTGTGGGCTAAGTTTAGTGATAGAAGATTTTTGGTTATGTGTTTTTTTGTTTTTGTTTTTTCTTTCATGTTACCGAATCAATAGATATTTGTAAAATCCTGAATCCAAATCAAGGAGGGCTTTACGGGGGTTTTCAAGATGGCGGCCTAGAGGGTGGCTGCATTACGTGTTGCTCCAGAACTCAGGATTCAAGAGAGGAGATATTGAGACGCTTGGGACCAACTCAAAGTAGCCGGGTGACTCTCACCCCCTGGGGGGGCATCCCGGATGGGACGGGGGTCCCGGAACGCAGGAAACTTTGTGAAGTAGAACTGCCGGCGAGACGCCCCTCCCCCCGCTGGAGCGCCATAGAGGAGGCCGCTCGGCACAGCGCTGGGACTCGGAGCAGCCACTGGGGCTCCGGCGGCTGCCCGGGGGAGGAGAGGCGGGGAGAACTGTGTGGACTCAGGACACCGGGGCCTGCCCTGAGGAGGAGGAGAGGAGCGTGGCCACTTGGATTCGGAGAGACTGCGCCAGAGCTGCAGGCGGTTGCCAGAGGAGAAGCCGCGCGGCGAGCTGTTTGGAATCAGAACGACGCTTCTGAACCCCGGGGCCTGCCCTGAGGACAAGGAGGAAGAGGAGCGGCCGCTTGGATTCGGGTGACTACACGGGAGCTACAGGCGGTTGCCAGAGAAGGGGCTGCGTGGCGAGCTGTTTGGACCCTGACCACTTCTGAACCCCGGGGCCTGCCCGGAGGAGTAGGAGAAGGAGGAGAAGGAGCGCGGCGGGTCCTTTGGACTCGCAGTGACTGCATTAGCGCTCCAGGCGGCTGCTCAGAGGAGAAGGCGAGTGGTGAGTTGTTTGGTCTTAAAGTGACAGCTCCTGAACACAGGGGGGCTGCCTGGAGGAGAAGCGTGGTGGGACGCTTGGTCTTGAGGGGCCACACCAGAGCTCCGGGCGGTTGCCCAGAGGACCCGTGCAGCGGGTCACGTGGATTCAGAGCCACTCAGAGGGACTGCTCCTGAACACCCGGGGGGTTAGCTGGAGAAGGAGGAGGAACGGGCAGGGTCACTTCGACTCGGAGTGATTGATTGCCCCGGGCTACGGGTGGTTGGTGGGAGGAGGAGGCACGAAGTGAGTTTCTTGGACTCCTAGTGACCGCACCGGCATACTGGGCGGCTGTCTGGAGGAAGAGGCCTGTGGCGGGTCTCTGGGACTCAGAGCGATTATTCGGGGCCACAGGTGGCTGCTCAGAGGAGGGGCCACGCAGCCAGGCGATTAGGTGCAGAACAGGGTCCCAGGATCTAGGAGGCTTCTGGGTGGAAGAGCCGCACAGAGACAGGCTTAGGGCGGAGCGAAGGTTCCAGGCCTATGGGCAAATTCTCTGAGGAGGGGCAGCCTAAGGAGATTCATCTGCGAAGGGTGAGGCTCCCAGGCCCAGGAGGTAGGGCCGGGCCCCTGGAAACTTTGCAGAGGAAGGCAGCCCAGCCCAGGCAGTAGCTGTAAATTGAGGGGAACCTCTAGGAGGAAACTGACCAGCGAGACCTCCCCACCGGGTGAGTCTTCCCTGCTGGGTGAGGTTTCCCACAAGGACGGTAAAACCAGAGACTTAGGCCCAAACAGGCCTTGCCTCAGCCCACAGCCTAGGTCCCCTTTGGATGACCATTGGTCAACAAGTGGAGGCACCTCTGCCCACTAGCAGGGAATATACCCCACCTAGAGGCCACCACTCTTAGAGAGGCAGCTTCCTTGTGGAGCACCGCATTATCAACCTCCTCCAAGACTTCAGCCTACTGAAGGCTAAGAGGGGATATATATAGAAATCTTCAGGGTCATTGTAAATCAACAGAGGAAATGTGCAACATCTCAGCGGTCCACTGATATCTGAACAACATGAGAAAACAAGGAAAGAAAATGCTGCAAACAAATCTAGATGTTACATCAATAAAACCCAATGTCAGCATGGCAGAAGAAATGACAGAAAAGGAGTTCAGAATGTACATAATTAAAATGATCAGAGAAGCAAACGAGGAGATGAAAGAGCAAATGCAAGCATTGAATGATGAGATGAAAGAGCAAATGCAAGCATTGATTGATCGCACCAATCGACAGTTAAAAGAGCAAATACAGGAAGCAAAAGATCATTTCAATAAAGAGTTAGAGATATTGAAAAAAAACCAAACAGAAATCCTTGACATGAAGGAAACAATGAACCAAATTAAGAACTCCATAGAAAGCATATCCAATAGGATAGAACACCTGGAAGACAGAACCTCAGACATTGAAGACAAAATATTTAACCTTGAAAACAAAGCTGAATAAACAGAGAAGATGGTAAGAAATCATGAACAGGATCTACAAGAACTATGGGATATCATGAAAAGGCCAAATTTAAGAATTATTGGGATTGAGGAAGGCCTAGAGAAACAAGCCAAAGGAATGAACAACCTATTCAATGAAATAATATCAGAAAATTTCCCAAATCTGAAGAATGAAATGGAAAACCAAGTTCAAGAGGCTTACAGGACTCCAAATACACAAAACTACAACAGACCCACACCAAGGCACATTATAATGAAAATACCTAACATACAAAATAAAGACAGAATTTTAAAGGCTGTGAGAGAAAAGAACCAAATTACATTCAGGGGGAAACCAATACGCATATCAGCAGATTTTTCAATCCAGACCCTAAAAGCTAGAAGGTCCTGGAACAACATTTTTCAAGCACTGAAAGAAAATGGATGCCAACCAAGAATCTTATACCCAGCAAAACTTACCTTCAAATTTGACGATGAAATAAAATCCTTCCATGATAAACAAAAGCTAAAAGAATTTACAAAAAGAAAGCCAGCATTACAGAACATTCTCAACAAAATATTCCATGAGGAAGAGATGAAAAACAAAGAAGCAAATCAGCAAAGGGAGGAATTATCCTAAAGGAATTGTCAAATAAAGGAGGAAACAAGTTGTGTCAAACAAATAAATAAACAAAATTTTAAAAATGAACCAAATGACCGGGAAACCAAATCATTTCTCTATAATAACCCTGAATGTTAATGGCCTGAATTCATCAATCAAAAGACATAGACTGGCAGACTGGATTAAAAAGAAAGATCCAACAATATGTTGCCTGCAAGAGACTCACCTCATAGAAAAAGATACCCATAGATTAAAGGTGAAAGGATGGGGAAAAACATACCATGCACATGGACTCAGCAAAAAAGCTGGAGTATCCATCCTCATTTCCGATAATGTGGACTTCAAGCCAAAGTTAGTCAGAAGGGATAAAGAAGGTCATTTCATACTGCTTAAGGGAAGCATAAATCAGCAAGATATAACAATCATAAACATCTATGCCCCAAACAGTGGCTCATCTATGTATGTCAAACAAATCCTTCTCAATTTCAGAAACCAAATAGACCACAACACAATAATACTAGGTGATTTTAACACGCCGCTCTCACCACTGGACAGATCTTCCAGACAAAAATTAAACAAAGAAACCATAGATCTCAATAACACAATCAATAATTTAGACTTAACGGACATTTATAGAATATTCCATCCAACCAAGAGTGAATACACTTTCTTCTCAGCAGCACATGGATCCTTCTCTAAAATAGACCATATATTATGCCACAAAGCTAATGTTAGCAAATACAAGAAGATAGAGACACTAGCATGTATTCTATCAGATCATAATGGATTGAAGTTAGAAATAAATGAAAGTGTAAAACACAGAAACTATTCCAACATCTGGAGATTAAACAATATGCTATTATATGATGAATGGATAACAGAAGATATTAGGAAGGAAATTAAAAAATTCTTAGAGGTAAATGAGAACAAAGAAACATCATATCAAAATCTCTGGGACACTATGAAAGCAGTACTTAGAGGGAAATTTATTTCATGGAGCGCATTTAATAAAAGAAGTAAAACTCAACAAATAAACAACCTAACACTACAGCTCAAAGCCTTAGAAAAAGAACAGAACAGCACCAAAAGTAGTAGAAGACAGGAAATTGTTAAACTCAGAGCTGAAATCAATGAAATTGAAACAAAAGAAACAATACAAAAAATTGACAAAATAAATAGTTGGTTCTTCGAAAAAATAAACAAAATTGATAAACCTTTAGCCACACTAACAAAGAGAAGACGAGAGAAAACCCAAATCACTAAAATTCGGAATGAACAAGGAAATATCACAACAGACAGGATCGAAATACAAAACATAATTAGAAGCTATTTTGAAAATCTATACTCCAACAAAATAGAAAATTTCAAAGACATCAACAGGTTTCTAGAGACATATGAATTGCCTAAACTGAATGAGGAGGACATAAACAATTTAAATAGACCAATTTCAAGTACTGAAATAGAAGAAGTCATCAAAAGCCTACCAACAAAGAAAAGTCCGGGACCAGATGGGTTCTCAGCCGAGTTCTACAAAACCTTTAAGGAAGAGCTCATTCCAATACTTCTCAAAGTATTCCATAAAATAGAAGAGGAGGGAACCCTCCCAAACTCATTCTATGAAGCCAATATCACACTGATACCTAAACCAGACAGAGACTCATCAAGGAAAGAAAATTTCAGACCAATATCCTTAATGAACATCGACGCAAAAATTCTCAACAAAATTTTAGCAAATCGCATACAAAAACATATTAAAAAGATAGTGCACCATGATCAAGTGGGTTTCATCCCAGGGATGCAAGGTTGGTTCAACATCAGGAAATCAATAAACGTAATTCACCATATTAATAGACTTAAAGTCAAGAATCACATGATTATTTCAATAGATGCAGAAAAAGCATTTGATAAAATACAGCACCCCTTCATGCTCAAAACACTAGAAAAAATAGGGATAGTGGGAACATTCCTTAATATTGTAAAGGCCATTTATGCTAAGCCCATGGCTAATATCATTCTAAATGGTGAAAAACTGAAAGCATTCCCCCTAAAAACTGGAACAAGGCAGGGATGCCCTCTTTCACCACTTCTATTCAACATCGTTCTTGAGACTCTGGCCAGAGCAATTAGACAAACCAAAGAAATTAAAGGGATACGAATTGGAAAAGAAGAACTCAAACTATCCCTGTTCGCTGATGACATGATTATATATTTAGAGGAACCTGGAAATTCCACCAGAAAACTCTTAGAACTCATAAGTGATTTCAGTAAAGTAGCAGGTTACAAGATCAATGCCCATAAATCCAACGCATTTTTATACATAAGTGATGAATCTTCAGAAAGAGAAATTAGGAAAACTACCCCATTCACAATAGCCTCGAAAAAAATAAAATACTTGGGAATCAATCTCACAAAAGAGGTGAAAGACCTCTACAATGAGAACTATACAACACTAAAGAAAGAAATTAAAGAACACCTTAGAAGATGGAAAGATCTTCCATGTTCTTGGATAGGAAGAATTAATATTGTCAAAATGGCCATACTACCTAAAGTGCTATACAAATTCAATGCAATTCCAATTAAAATCCCAATGACGTACCTTACAGAAATAGAGCAGGCAATTATGAAATTCATCTGGAAGAATAAGAAACCCAGAATAGCTAAAGCAATCCTTAGCAGGAAGAGTGAAACAGGGGATATTGCAATACCAGATCTTCAACTCTACTACAAAGCAATAGTAACAAAAACGGCATGGTATTGGTACCAAAATAGAAAGGTAGATCAATGGTACAGAATAGAGGACACGGACACAAACCCAAATAAATACAATTTTCTCATACTAGACAAAGGGGCCAAAAATATGCAATGGAGAAAAGATAGCCTCTTCAACAAATGGTGCTGGGAGAATTGGAAATCCATATGCAACAGAATGAAACTAAACCCATATCTCTCACCATGCACGAAACTAAACTCAAAATGGATTAAGGACCTCGGAATCAGACCAGAGACCCTGCAGATTATAGAAGAAAAAGTAGGTCCAAATCTTCACCTTGTTGGTCTAGGACCAGACTTCCTTAACAGGACTCCCATAGCACAAGAAATAAAAGCTAGAATCAACCACTGGGATAGATTCAAACTAAAAAGCTTTCTCTCAGCAAAGGAAACTATCAGCAATGCGAAGAAAGAGCCTACAGAGTGGGAGAATATCTTTGCCAATCATACTTCAGATAGAGCACTAATCTCCAGAATCTATAAAGAACTCAAAAAACTCTACTCCAAGAATTCAAACAGTCCAGTCAACAAATGGGCTAAGGAAATGAATAGACACTTCACAGAAGAAGATCTACAAGCAATCAACAAACATATGGAAAAATGTTCAACATCTCTAGTAATAAGAGAAATGCAAATCAAAACCACCCTAAGATTCCATCTCACCCCAATTAGAATGGCGATTATCAAGAATACGAGCAACAACAGGTGTTGGCGAGGATGTGGGGAGAAAGGTACACTCATACACTGCTGGTGGGACTGCAAATTAGTGCAGCCACTATGGAAAGCAGTGTGGAGATTCCTTAGAAAACTTGGAATGGAACCACCATTTGACCCAGCTATCCCACTCCTTGGCCTATACCCAAAGGACTTAAAATCTGCATACTACAGAAATACAGCCACATCAATGTTCATAGCTGCTCAATTCACAATAGCCAGACTGTGGAACCAACCTAGATGCCCTTCAATTGATGAGTGGATAAAGAAAATGTGGTATATATATACTATGGAATATTACTCAGCCATAAAGAATGATAAAATTATGACATTTGCAGGCAAATGGATGAAATTGGAGAATATCATGCTAAGTGAGATAAGCCAATCTCAAAAAGCCAAAGGACAAATGATATCGCTAATAAGTGGAGGTTGACACATAATGGGGGGGAGGGAAGGGTTAGAGTTAGGGTTAGGGAGGGGGGCAAGTATGGAGGAAGGAAGTACTGTATAGAGGGTAAAGAGGGGTGGGAGGGGTGGGGGGAAGGGAAAAAAATAACAGAATGAATCAAACAACATTGCTCTATGTAAATTTATGATTACACAAATGGTATGCCTTTACGCCATGTACAAACAGAGAAACAACATGTATCCCATTTGTTTACAATAAAAAAAAAAAAAAAAAAAGTGCAAGGGGGAGAGCAGACAAATCAGCCTGGAGAGGCAGGGAGGTGTCAGATCACAGGGACTTGTAAGTGCATTAAGGAATCTGGTTTTAAATCTAAGAGCAACTTGCAGTCACCGTGCTTCATCATGGACAACCCTTGAAACAAGCCAAGAGAAAGACAACTCTCCAGAAAATACCACGATTCCACTTAGGAGAAATGTCCAGAATGTGCAAGTCCCTAGAGACAGAAAGTACAATAAGGGGCAGCCCAGGCCTAAGGGAGATGGTGGAGCTGGCAGTGATGGCCAAAGGGTACAGGATTTCTTTCGGGTGGTGATAATAAAAATGATCTAAAATTAAAAAAAAAAAAAAAAAAAAAGGAGGGCTTTACATAATAGAATGTGTGTGATTAAGGTAAACTAACACCTTTGATTTGACTCCCCTGTCTCAATTTTACCAAGTCACTTTGGTTCATATAATTTACTTTACTGTACAGCAATATTATTTTATTTTAGCCCTCTCACTTTTCCTTCAAAATAAAAAAAATATATATAAGGAATAGTATAAAGAGGCTGTAAATTACTTAAAACTTATAAAATACAATTATTATTATTATTACAATTATTTTGGTTCAAATCTTTTCATAATTCATTCCTTTGTTTAAGCTTTTCCTAACACTGACGAGTTCACATGAGCTCAAGTTATTGTTCCTGTCCACATGAACTTTTCCTTGCCAGGTCAGCTCCTTCTCTGTCACTCAGACAGTGCAGTGTTATTCATCTGACCATGTCTGTTACCTGCCTGTTCTCTATGGGCATTTGTGTCTAAAACATCTGCGTTAGCTTTCATAACTCTACCAAATTATGTCGTAGATTTAAAAAAAATATTTACTCAATATTATTCAGAATCCATATAAAATCAAAATCACAAACAACAATTTAAAATGTTTCTTCTGGTTTTTAAACTGAATTGACATGATTTGTGTCTTCAGCATTCATTAAAACTCAAATGTTGATAATTAATGTTTTTCAATCTTTTTTTCATTTTTCTCAAACTTTATATATAGTTATAGAAACAGTAATTGACATATAATTATTTGAAACTCTTTCTTTTAATAATGGAAGTTGTATAATTTATAAAACCACTACTCTTGCTTTTGGTTCTCTCTTTACGAGAAATTTTTTAACAATATGTTCTGTAAGATTTTCCCTGATATCTGATTCCCAACTCACTTATCTATAGTTAGTTTTTCTGATATGTGTTTTAAATTCTTTAAATTACCCAATTCAGATGAAAGGAGCAAAGGATGGAGGGAGGAAGAGGAAGAAAAGAAAAAGAAGGAAGAAAGGAAAAGGAGGAAGGAAGAAAGGAAAGAAAGAAGAAAAGAAGGAAAAAGAAGGGAGAATCGAGTTGTTTGCTCTGATGTGAAGTGTATGCTCTTTTGGGTAATATAATTAACTATACTTTAAAAAAAAAAGACCTAAGACCTCACAGTGGGTGTTTAATTCTGACTTCACAGATCTGAAAAGAATAATGTAATTATTAGTTTGGGAAGGAAAATGAAAGATTATGTTTACCAACTTCTAAATTTTACCCAGAAAGTTTTAATAATTTGTCAGTTGTCATAGCTGACTGCTATTCAAGTAATGTTTTGTTAAAAATTATGTCCTTAAATTCCTAGGTTACTTTTCCTTCTGCTATTCAATCACATGGTCCATATATGTACACAGCTTCAATCTCAATCTCAATATTTTGAGGTTTAATGCTTAACCTCATTGCCATATTTAACTTTGTCAAGTGAAAAGATAAAATTGAATTTCTGAAATTTTACTTTGCCACTTACACAAGGAAGTGACAAAGCACTTCGCTATAATCTTCGGAACATTCTAATTTGCTTGAGAGTCATGTTTCTGCGGGTAGAGGCATAAAATTTATCCCGAAGTTGCATCTTTTCCAGTAAATGCACAGATGTTAACTATCTGTGACATATAAATTAGTGATTAGTGATCATTAGCTATAACCTTAAATATCTAATATGTAATGATGCTGTTCAAGTCATTTTCATGACTATGTTGGTAAAACAGAATTCATCCATAACATTTAACTGACTCTAAAACACATATTATATATAAAGGTTTTTTTTTTGTTTTTTTTTTTTTATAGAGGCTTCTAGAATTTATTCTTGAGTTAGCTATGTACATAAAAAATACTATTCATTTCATTTCAGGGCATAAGGCATACCTCTATTATAGCAAAATTGGCAAAGAAAAATACAGAATATTTCTTCATTTTTGACTACTTCTTTTGCTTTTTTATTTTACAACTGTTTGAGTTCATAGACTCTTCTAAATACGTGCTAAAGCAGAAAGCTACAGACTTGCTCCCAGGTAAAATATAATCTTTAAGTACATCATATATTAAATATACTTGTATTTGTTATGTAATCTTTTGTGCACAGGACATAGATCTTTTATAGCTAGTTATTTAATAACACTTATTAAGCAAAAAAGATGAGATACATGCAACTACAGAAAAATCTGTCTGACTTAATCGTATATTCTATGAGTGAATACAAGACAAACATATATTGCAATGTGAATCAAATAATGCAATAAAGAACAAGCAAACTACTACAGAATCACAGAAAACAGAGTCACTAATTTTGCCAAAATTAATGGGATGAACCTTACTGAAACATATTTGAACGCCTCCTGAATGGGTGAGTAAAGTTTGTGAGATTGAGAGGTACTAGAAAGGCATTAACCTATGCAAAGAAAAAATATAAAACTCAGCTGAAATTTCTAATGTTTAAAAGAAGGCTTTTCTGAAATTAAAGTTGTATGTGTGTGGCACACAGAATGATAGCCCCCAAAGATGTTCATGACCTAACCCCATAACCTATGAATATGCACATGTGAGTAAAATGATTAATTCTGAGATGTAAAAATAACCTGATGTATCTAGATGGGATCAATTTAATTATATCTTTGGATGGCTTCTTGCTGGCAGTCTCAAAGTGCGATAGGCCTCACATGGCAAGAGACTGGGAGCAATTATAAGTATTCCATCAGGGTTCCATCACGTAGGCCCCATAATACAGCCTTGTCTTAACCTCATCACTTCTCAAAGATCCCATCTCTAACATCCACAGTCAGATTAAATTTCCACACTCTCACCATCTTGCATATGGAACTAATTTTAACGCATGGAGCCCCAAGCAAAACACTCAAACCTTATCCAAACCTCAGCAGCAGCTTATACTTGGTAATAGTGATGCCAGCCCCTACTTACTGAGTTACTGCTACATTTCAGATAATTTGTTATCAATGCTAAACATTATTATGAAACTACTGATTCCCAGATTAACATACATACTATCCTGGAAAGGTCTTTATCATAGAGAAAATACTAGCTTGTGTTGTTTTAGGATTGCAGTAGCATTTTTTGAAATAATGACACTACTACTAATATGAAAATATGATTAACAGCCCATAGCCTAGTTTGAAAGTGAATACCCTGGCCAATAATTATATAAATCTGAATGATACTTTACATATTATGTTGATTTATATCAGTAATTGCATGGTATATTATACTTTCTTCTTTGGTCTTATTCCAAAACTCACCAAGATCAGAACTAACCTCTCTCTGAGAAAAAGTAACAAAAGCATCTTCAGGAATAGAAACACAAGAGGTTGAAAAGGTGACCCTCTTAAATTTGACCTGAAAAAGTCAATTTTTATTATGTGAGTACTCGGCATGTGTTGATTCACATTACTGATGAATACCAAATGCCTTTCAGCTGTATCTACAATTAGATTTGAGAACATTATCTATAATTACTCATTAGCATTAGCTTCCAAAATAAATACCAAAATTGTACAACTCTATATAACAATTCATGGAAAGACGGAAGCAACAGGACGTTGCAAGATCAACCCCTTCTTTCTACAAAGTCCCCCCAGTATTCATTGCATTGCATTCACTTTAAAGGATGAATGTTTAAAGGAATCCCATCCATTACCACAGAGCAGGTATTGAAAGGTGACTTTAAAGCTGAGATGTAATATATAGATAATGGGACAACAATAATGGGGAAAAATAAACCAATCCACATCTAATTCTAAGAATACCTGTCTAGGTGATTAAGTTGGACTATCAGCTCCAATTCCAAATAATACAAATATATTGGTATAAGCTGTTAATTAATATAACAAACCTAATGATAACTGTTTTAGTCAG
The DNA here is from genome assembly GCF_902686455.1 of Sciurus vulgaris. NCBI lineage: Eukaryota > Metazoa > Chordata > Mammalia > Rodentia > Sciuridae > Sciurus > Sciurus vulgaris. Next base: position 119,384,267 of record NC_136469.1, on the reverse strand, counting down.
TTTTTTTCACTGCTGTGACTAAAAGACCCTACCAGCAAAATTATAGAGAAGGAAATATTTATTTGGAGGTTCACAGTTTCAGAGGTCTTAGTCCATAGATAGCTGACTTCATTCCTAGGGGCTACAGGTGAGGCAGAACATCATGGTGGAACAGTGTGGGAAAGGGAAGCAACTCACATGATGATCAGATAGCAGGGAGAGAGACTTCACTTGCTAGATACAAATATATACCCTAAAGCCATGCTCCCAATGCCCTACTTCCTCCAGCCACACCTTACCTGCCTTTAATTACCACTCAGTTAATCCCATTGAGTGATTAATTCACTGATTGGGTTAAGGTTTTGACAATCCAATCATCTCCTCTCTGAATCCTCTCACATTGTCTCACACATGAGCTTTTGGGAGACACCTCACATCCAAACTAGTACAATGAGAATTTATATATGTTTTACTTTTGAGAGTCAAATGATATTTAAAGATATCAATGGACTTTTCTACATACTCACAGATATTAAGATAATGAAGGAGAAATTTGGAGCCTTCTCTATGTGACTTAAAGGATTTGATCTTAAGCACAATGATACCACATCTTTTTAGGATAATGTATACAGGATTTATTGTATTGTCTTTAGATTAATACACTACTTTCTCTTATTATTGAGAGAATACTTTGTTTTAAGCATTAAACTTTATTTTATTAAAATAAATTGAAAATATCACAAGTAACCTTACTGATTCAATTATTGCTTAAGTGTGAATATTTCAAGACAGCAAATTTACTACTGGATATTAATCATGGTGTATATATATAAATATTTCTGCATACAAATATACTTTATATGAGTGTGTGTATATATAGACATATTTTAAACTATGCATCTATAATTTTGATGTCAGTTTTGTTATTGTAATGTGTAACTTTTGTGATTAGAAGGGGAATAACATTGTTTATTTTGCATATAAAATAAAAGACTGACAGATTAAGAAATCTTGACAACTACATACAGACACACCAGTGAATATTTATTTGTTGCTGTTGTTAACAAACAGAATCTAGTTTTGAAGGTGCAGAGACAAATCTGTTATTGAAATTTGAAAAAAGTGGTAGCATAATCCAACCTATCTTTGACAGAGTGAGCATACCAAATGTATGCTTAACATCTAAGTAGACAATGTAATTTGTCAAATTATGTTACATGCATGAATTAATATTCCACAATGAGCTACACTATCCTGTATGATTATTATGCACCAATAAAATAGTAAGGTATTCAAACTTCTGATATCAAGAATGAAAATATTAGTACAAGCAAGGTTATATTGTTTCAGTTATACTATATACCAGATACTTAAGACATTCACTCATTTTCTTTAAATTTGCTATTTTCCTCTGTAAAATGCTGCCCCTAATTTTTTTCTCCCATAGTTTGTAGATTTTATCAGATTAGTATGCAAAAAATTTACAACTCTGTAGTATACATATCTGGTATTTTGAACATTAACTCAGAGATGTCAATAATCAAAACCTTAATGTGATATTTTCTACTTAGAGATTTCAGAAATTATGATTTACTCATTCTTGAAATAAATATGTATTAAGTACACACTATACATTATATTTTGTTCTATGCATTTGGAATATAGTAGAAACAAAATAAATCCTGCTTTCATGGAGCTCACTTATTTTGAATTTGAGGAATCAGTTATTTGAGGCCTAACATTTGGATCATTCCTGCAATAAGATAGAGGAGAAATTTAATAAGATCACAATATCAAAATTTTAGCTTTAACCTTTTTTTTTTTTCTTTGCGGTGCTGGGGATGGAACTCAGGGCCTTGTGCATGCAAGGCAAGCACTCTACTGACTGAGCTATCTCCCCAGCCCAGCATTAATCTTTTAAGAGATAAAATGTATATACTTTGTTATGAATTATTTGATTTTCAAACTTGAAAATTCTGCCTTCAGTACTTTGTGATACTAACTAGCTAGCATATAAGAAATTAAGTTTTTAAAATGTCAATTATCATTAAAATTTTTGACTTACAGCATATTAGTGCGGATTAAACAATATGTATGACATTACCTAGAATATTACCTTGCAAATATACTAGACACAGATGGCTTTTTTCAGGTGAATTTATATTGCCACCAAAGGTCAGAGGTGAGATTTTATATATAAGTCAATGTGTGATGACTCTTGAATCTTCAATCAGAAAACTGACTCATTTATGGGATTTTTGAATATTCATTGATTTTGTTTTCTTTTTTTCTTTCTTCTCTCTGGTACTAAAGATTGAACCCAGAGGTTCTTTACCTCTAAGCCACATCCCCAGCCCTTTCATTTTTTGAGACAGTCTCACTAAATTGCTTAGGACATGATTCAGTTGTTGAAGCTGGCCTCAAACTTTTGATCCACCTGTGTCAGCCTTCTGAATTGCTGAAATTATAAGTACCTGATATCATCCCAGACTGTTCACTGATTTTCTTCATAGTTATAGGATAAAAAAACAAGATGGCTGAAAGATGAATCCTTCAGATTCAGATTGATTTTTTTTGTAATTAAATATCTATAAATTCTTCAATGTCATAAAATGTATAATTTTTCATTATCCACATAATTTTTTAATTTAATCATCTTATCAAATTCAAAAAATGTGTGGTGTGTTCATATTTGTGCTTCAATATCTGAAAAAATGCAAGATAGTGATATGACCCAATTTCAGAAAGTTAAAAAATGAACTCTGCTAATGCATATTAAACTTAAAATGAATAACATTTTGGTGTTTTTCATGTGTTTATCATCTATAGTTTGCAATCCCAGAATTTCTTTGATCTTCCTCAAATAGTACCACACGTTTTTCTGAGTCTTTAATATAATAAAAGTAATGTGAATCAGGACAGGTGCATCATTAATTTGGGTACTACAAGAAAGTCTATAATAAAACATGTACATGGAAAAAGGTACTGGGCATACTAATATCTATAAAAATAGTGTGCCTTGGTGAGTTGTAATCTGTTCATTGAAGGGCATAATTACAAGAGGAACACTAACCCTCTACAGTCGAAGAATTTACAAACTAATTCAGAAATGGTTCTCCTCTTTCCAGATTTTTTCACTTAGGTTATGTGTGTATGTGGGAATCAAGTAATAGAATTAGAGATTGTAAAGGCAATGACAGAAAGAGAATATTTTAAATTCCACTTGCACCTCACCTATAGATTCAAGAAAGTGAATGAATTTTATCTTTTATATTCCACCTTTGGGGAGCTGCAAATTTGTGAGGAATTCTTATTGATGCCAATATATTGAGGTTTTCTAGGTTACATATCCATAAAACTCAGCAGAAGGGGTGTGGATAGCATAGTCAGCACAAGCACTAATCATATCAAGGGTTTTCTACTTTGCCTATAGCCAATCACAGAAAGGGTGTGAATAGCCACACCTCTAGGAAACTAATCACAAAGAGTTCAATCAATGACTCCTGAGCTTTCATACTCCCTGGCACTGCAAGATGCATATTGCCCACTTTCCTTGAGTTTCATGGCTTGGGAAACCCCTCCATACCAAACCAGCTGATCAAAGTGCTCTGAACTGGGGGATAAGACACTGAGGTCTTGAAAAGCTACCACAAAGAAATCTGTGTGTGAGTGTGTGTGAAGGTATGTTGAGTACATATTAAGAGGAAAGGATAGTCTAGATTGAACATGGTTCACAAAATGACTTAAATTTTACTGTGCTTGAAAATACCTTTAAGACATATTTAATGCTATGAATCTGACAAATCACATCTTTACATGTATTGCATATATTTCCCAACTAAACAAAAGAATCCGAAACTTAAATTGAGAAAATTCTCTATTTGTGTGGATTGCTGATGAGGTTTCTGAAAAATGTTAAGTAGTTGTTTTTAGAGTTTACTTTAGTATACATGATAAGTGTGCAACTGTATATATACAGAAATATTTTAAGGTAAAGAACAGGTATATAATTATAAATACCAAATAAATATATTTAAGAATGTTTATATTAAAGAATGTTTATAAATTACCTTTAATTAGTTCAATGATTTTTAAGATTTTACCTTTTTTATTACATGAAGAAATGTGATAGCTAGAATAGATCAAATATTGGTTTCCCTACTCTCCCTAGAAATATCTAGAAACAAAATAATAGGCAGAAAAACTCAGGAGAGCTTGAAAAATTCAGTAGCAGTGATCATCATAGTGAAATTAAACTACTAAAATCTCTCCTTCAATCATGGGAAATATATACAAAGAGGGATTGGTGCTCTTAGCTTTAAAAAATTGACTGTCATTCATTTCTGATAGATATATGATAAGAATTCACAATAAATAATAATATAGTTCGATATGTTCCTCTTTAAAAATTTAGTTAAAATTTGAAAGTTTACCAATGCTGCTGAGTGCATTAGCTTTTACTGTCAGACAATACATCACAAGAAAAATAAAAAGAATTCAACCAAATGACTTTTCAGTGCAGACAACAAAAAGCTTTTATAAACACATTAATGACGGAAATAGTGTTTTTCACTCAGTATGTACTGAAGCATAATGAAGTTAAGTCTCTAAACCAAAATATATTTTCCCTTGGGGAAAAACAATCATTTAAACAGCCATTGATTTGTTACCTAGTGCCCTGACACTTTATGATGAATGCCTTCAAAGCATGCAGATCTTACTTATCTAACTATAAATAATGCATGTAAAAAACTTGGGGGCGAAATGTCCCTTGGAAAATATTTGTATTATCAAATATTGCAGTAGTTTTTTGGGGGCGAGGGACATTCAATGTATGCTCACTGATCCAAACTTTTCATTATAAATGTTAAAACATTTTAAACTTCGTTTTAATTATGTTTACTTAAAATAAGCAGAATTCATGGGATATATTATAGACTACTTTATTCCTTCTAGCTCTAAATTGTAGTATTTGCTATTCTTTTCCCATAAAATATTATGAAAATTTCCTAGTAATTTTGACATTCAAAATAATCAACATCCATATATTCAATATAGCTAATGTAATTTTTTTCTTTTTACAATGGAAGATAAAAGTGAAACAAAAAACAGAGTTAAATAAACTATTTATTGAAGTAGAAACTAATTTTCCTTTTACTTAATAGGCAAAGGTATCATATTTGCTCATGAGCCTAGTGATTAACAAATTTGTAGCATTCTTCCATTATATAATTTGTGATATAAAATAACACTGGTCACAAATCGAAAATGGAGTATAAATTTGATGTCCAATAAAATAAAGAAAAAAGTTTAAAATTTAATTTCTCAGGAATTTGATAGGCTGACAAATATTTTCTTACCAATTGTTAATGCTTTGCCAAATACTGTCAAAATTTTTTAAAGATTTATTAACAGAATTAAAGAATCATCTTAGTAGTAAGAGTGGTGTAGGTAAGGTTTCATTGTAATTTTTGTTAAACTTCCATTAATTTACTTGATAAAAATTTGTAATTTTCCTGTAAATTAACAAATTTCAGCATTAAATATTTAACTAAGTTCTGAACTTACAAACAAGATCTGAGAAACAAGAGATTTAATCAGTATATTAGAAAAATCTCTGGATAGAGTGTTTTGATACTTAATTCTGTTTTGCTAGGGAAAATTACATGCTTGAAGATAATCAAATCAATAAATTAAAAAATTAGACTACATACATTTCTAGATATAATTTGAATTTATGCCCCAGTGTCTGCTAAAGTAATTTTCTGGCACTTGGGACATTTGCTAATTTTTTTTTTTTTTTTCTAGATTCCTTGGACCTTTCCTTTTGACTGTGTCACTTAAATTAATTCTGAGTAAATCTGCTCCATTTTATACACTAAAGAAGTTAGTTAGCATTCGAAGCATCCTAATCAGGACTACACATTGCTAGAATATTCAGGTAGCCTTTTACATGCTCAATCCAATATCTCAGTCTCGGGTGGTTAGGTCAAATTTTAAATATCATGATCTGAACTTGTGTCTCAAGAGTTATTAAATAGCATAGGGGTATTAGAAATGATTTCCATTGTTGAAATGAGTTGTGTTTAAGTTATTATGTTTATTAAATAAGTGATGCAGCTACCAGTTTACAAATAAGGTTAAAAAATTCAGCAAATGAGTCAGCACCTTCTGAAGTGGTGCCCTAGGTTCCTGAGGTTCATTTGATGTCATACCCTAGAACTTCACCCTCAGGAAGATTGCTTGTTAGAGTGCCTAGACTTCCTTAAGCTTATAGTAAAAGCTGAAACAGCTATTTGTGTTCTTGGTTGCTAATTTATGTTTGTCATCTTGACAGAATTTCATTTTATTTAATCATCATTGCATCATATCACCTACCAGCAAGGTACACAAAAGAAGAAATATAATCTCTATTTCTGATTGTGGGGACACTGACTTTCCTCAGAAAAACCTGACAATTTCAAGCCTGGTTTAAAGCAGTTTTCAACAGGTTTTGAAGCTGTAGCAAGTGATTTGCAGGTTAACTCATGAATGGAATGTGTACGTGAATGGAGACGTTTACTCCATGTTTGAAATTCAATAGCATATTATTGAATAAGAGGCCTGGATAGTTTAGTGAGTTTAAGGTAATGCTTAATAGAATTTAACAATTAGGAGTTAAAGGAAACCAGTAAAGTTTATTGGGTGGAACTATGCCCCTAGCACCTCATATTTTCAACAAAAGCAGTTCTAATAGAAGGAGATCACATCGAAACATGCATTTAACTTATTATAGTTAAATTTAAAATAGTCACTGAGCACATATTCAGAGTGAAATAGTAGATATTAATGGGGGCAAGTTACTGGGTTTTCATACATTTTTTTTTCTGTGTATCTTACAGCACTATGATTCTAGAATTTGAAGAAAGATCATCTTTCATATGATCTTTCAATTTCTTTCATATGATCTTTCAACTTAAACCAATCATTAGCGTACAACCAAAGAAAGACACTGATTGCAGAAAATATTGACTCTGCTGCTTATTAATAAATTGCATACATATTACATATATGTTGCTGCCTGCAGCAACAATCCTGTGGTAATTTATTGGAGGTGGACTGGAAACAAATCACTTCTATTACTTTATCTGGGCTACTTCCTTGCTTGTTTGCTTGTTCGCTAGTTTATAGAGGAAAAGAGGCTTTGCTTACTTTTTAGAGGAAGTTTTAGAGGAAGAGAAACTTTGAGAGGAAGAAAGACTTTGCTTAGAGGAAGAGAGACTTTGCTTATCAGAGAGACTTTGCTTAGAGGAAGAAAGACTTTGCTTAATTTTAGAAGTGCTACTCTTTCAGAGAGGCTACGCTTATCAAAGGTCTACTGCTTTTTAAATGTCAGCTGCTTCTTAGAGGTGCGTCCTGCATCCTGCGTCCTAAAGGTGCGTGCTATCAGAGATGCTTTCTATCAGAGGTGCTTCTTAGTGGTGCGTCCTGTGACCTGCGATCTGGAGGTGTCTTCTTAGTCCCTCGTTCTGCCATCTGCAACCTAGAGTTGTCTGTTTAGTCCCATGTTCTGCGAACTGCAACCTTCATCCTGCGATCTATCAGAGGTGCTGCTTATCAGAGGTGCTTCCTATAGGTGTGTGTCTTATATACCTAAGGCAGCCAATCAGTTTAGGATTAAGTAGCATGGTTGGAGCATGTGCCACGGTATCAGTTAAGAAAGAATGAGGAACATCTGTTGATCACTAGCGCAGAGGAGACATTAACTAATTAGGCAAAAGTGGATTACGTTGTGTTAACACTAATTATGCGCCACCTCTTGGCTCAACGCCAGCCGCCATCCTAGGGCTACCTAAACATGTCTCTGCACATATATATTTACATATATATTATATATATTATATATGTGTAATAGACAATCTTAAAAGAGACTATTGGCATAATTTTTAAAATATTATTTTTAGCTGTAAATGTACACAATACCTCTATTTTATTTATCTATTTTTATGTGGTGCTTAGAATCCAATCCAGTGCCTCATGCATGCTAGGCAAGTGCTCAGTCACTTACTGAGCTACAACCTCAGGGACAGCATAGTTTTGATTATTCGAATTTTATCTTTTTAAAAAATTTGGAATCTATAGCTCAGAAGATGTTCAATCTCCATTGCTTTTGCTACACATTGAACCCTATGTTCACTGTTTGTGCAAAAGATTTTCAGTTGGAACACTTACAAAAATCACTGGACTTGAGGCAGTGCAGATGAGGGACTCATCCCAGGATCCACTCCACCTTAATTAGCAGAGCTGATGTGAGATTAAAGACCTGCCTTCCATTCTGCCTCTTTTCTGTTACTTGAAGTAGCTAACTTACCCAAAGTTTAAAAAGCAAGATACAGTTTTCCAAAAGATTGTCCAACCATCCTGAGGAGCATGCACAAAGACCCTTTAAGTTTGACTTAGAGTAACCTAAGAAGGGAAAATCCCTGTTTAAAACCCTATACATATTACTTTTATCCCTTGCATCTGTTTTAAAACCTGGGGAAAAAAAAAAAAAAAAAAACATTTGGCATACGTGCAATAACATTATGGGAAAGGCACAGGAATCCATCAGTCACTCCTGGCTTAGCATAAACCAGTCCTAGTAAAAAATTGCCAAAGGTCCAACACAGAACTCAGAAGGACATGTAAGTCCAGCTCCCCTCTGATTCCCTGGGCATCTTTTTCATGCCCCTGTTGCACCATTACAGCCTATCTCCCTCCAAGAAACTCTTAACTATTTCTCTTTGTCTTGATGAATTATTCTTACCACCCACACTCTGGCCATCAACCAAACAACTCAGGTCTCACAACAGAATTGTCCAAATCTGAAGCCATATTCAACCCTAGAATTAGTTTGCATTACTTTTCCTTTATCAGATAAAAACCTAAATTTGGACTTACAGAAAAAGAAATATTGTGTCACAATTGCTCAGTGGAGATAAAACAGTTCAGGTATTTGTTTTTGAGGAAAAGAATGGATAGGTGATGGTTTATGTCTTGCCTTGCATAGGTAAAGAGGAGATATCTATATGTATTATGTGAGTCTTAAGGAGAAGAATGCCTATTTGAGGCAAAAGGCTGGAGATTTTAGTAATCTTTATTGTTTTTCAGAATTATAAGGCTTGGGTAACCTAGTAAATTGTCAATCCCCACCCTCCATCCAGCTTCTTTATTTTTAGGACTAATGGCGTGCATCCATTGCTGAATAACTCAGGGGAAATAGTAAAATAATAATAAATAAAATAATAATAATAATTAAAAAAATAATAATAAAATAATAAAATAATAATAATAAAAATCTCTCAGTGGGATTAAATCATCTCAAAAATAGTTTCCTAAAGATTGCAGATGACAGTGTTTCTGCAAAATCAGTTGAATCATCTACTAAGCAGTGGTGGCAAGTGTCAGTTGCTTTAGGCATCTTAAAAGAGGGAAGCCTAAAAGGCAAAATAGAAATAGTTATAAAAGAAGTTTGTAGTAAAGCTTTAGAGGTTCATAGATAAAATCTTTCTTTAATTTAGTAATGTCCATTGAGTTTTTAAAGCTAAGATGTCCATGAACTTGGCAATATTTCCAGTCATTGTTATGTCTCCTGTTAGGAGACATGGGACCTAAGCACGTAACAAAATTCCTTAATGAACCAAGCTTCTTCTGGTCCAGGGAAAATTCATTCCTTATGTGGTCTTCTATAATTTTATAATTTTTGGAGGTGTACATGAAGTTGTTGAACTTTACCTTACTTATTGTGCTTCTTCATGTGGAGGAAAATTTCAGTCACCTGGCAACTGTAAGTTTCAGATCGTAGTGTCATCAAGTTTAGAGGAAGGGGGAGCATTAAATATGTTTGATTGGGAGGTTATAGCTGGGTATCGAGACAATCTAAAAGAATTAAAATTTTGGTAAAGATTCACAATGTATACAAGATAACAGCATTTGGTATAAATTTTTATCAGTTAACAAAACTGTTCTGGTTTATTTGTTATGTTTTGTTTTGATTATTGTTTGCTTTTATATCCATCAGCTAACTGGAAAATTACCAGAGGAATAAAATACTCCAACAACAATGAACAAGGTCTGGATTTGATAATATACTAGGGTGGGCTCTTTTTCTCCACTGAAACACAATAAAATGTCTCTATAGTTATCTCCTTTTGATCACAGACAGCATCAAAATATTATCCTTAATTACAAAATAAGTTTATTATATTGGAGTTAATAATTTACCTAAAAATATGGTAAGAATGATATTTCAACATGTAGAAATTTCAAGTTTTATTTTGTTGGATGTTTTCATAAATTATCTCAGGTAAGAGTTTTAACAACTCTTGAGGCTAGGACTCCAAGCCAAGAACTTATCAGTAGATTTTACTGTTAGTACCTATAGTTTTAAGCAAAAATTTTTTTCTTTTCTTTTCCTTTTTTCCTCAATGACCTAAAAATATCTTAAGGTCCCTGAGCCAGGAAATTATCTTTCTTAGTCATTTGTAAGGCTGGAAACCTGTAAGTCAGGTTCCAACCAGTTTTCCCAAGAAGGTTTTATAAGCAGACTCCATATGTCAATCTTAGCTTCATAAAAATGCCTGTTGTATATGAGTCAAGTATAACTCTCAAATATGACATTCTATCAAAACCATCATTCCAGAGCCAATGCTTCCAGTTATGTTCTGGTTATAATGAATCCAAATTCTTATTGATCAAATGTGAGTCAATTATATTGTAATATAAATAGGGATACTCTACATAAGAGATTCCAAATTCTAGAGGAACCAGACAGGTAGAAAAAAGCATAAGTGTTTCATTTCCATTTACAAAAGCATAGTATAATAAATCATTATGAGTTATAGCTCACTTAAGGAAAAAAATAAAGAAGGATTTTATGTTCTTTTATGTTCAGAAAATTGAATATTAAAGCATCAACCGAATTCCAAACAAAATCTATGATCATCTCTCATCAGTTCATTCTGTCTCATGCATTTTGTTCTTCCTTGTTTCCTTCCATCTTTGGCTACCAGTCTAATGAGTTCAACAGACTTTCAGCTAGAGCTGTGAAAATCCTGACTCCATTCAGTGGTAGGGTTTCAAAGGTATTTAAGTGTCTTAGAAGCATGTGCCCCAAGGTATCATAGGTCCTTTTTGTTGAAAATAAAGCACTTTGTCCTGCAGTTGATCCACAGAAATGTCAGTCAAATAAAAAAAGCTATCTGTAGATTAGTAAAGATTTTAAATGACTTATAGAAATTATTAAGAAACAAAGCAATCATGGAGGAAATTTATGTGACATACAACATTTAAAAAAATAACTAAAGTTGCTGGGCATGTTGTTGTATTCCTATAATCCCAGAGACTCAGTGGGCAGGAGGATCACAAGTTTGAGACCAGTTTCAGTAAGTTAGTGAGGCCCTCAGCAACTTAAGTGGACTCTGTCTCAAAAGAAAAAAATAAAAGGGCTGGAGATGTAGCTCAGTGGTAAAGTGCCCCTGGGTTCAATCCCAAGTATGAAAACCAGACAAAAGAAAGAAAATATAATAAAAACAAATTGGAAGTTATCATGGATAACACTATTCTGTAGTGGCCCATTATTAGGCAAAGCAGCATCAGAATTCTGGTAATTAAAAATCATCATGGTCAGTAAGGACATTGTCAAATCTCTAGGAACTCCACATTAATTCCTGAACTACTTACATGAACAATATCTTACCCATACAAATTTAACTTAGGAGTGACTGGAGTTTTAACTCAGTGGTTTAGCACTGGCTTAGCTTGCATAAGACCCTGGATTTGATTTGATGCCCAGTGCCACAAAAACAAACAAACTTAGGAAAGGTTAAGCATCTCTTCTGGTGTGACAACAATTTCCAGGCATTTAACAAAACATCAAACAAACCTAATTGTTTTAGTACCTATCTTTTTACAAATGAAAGAACAAATCTTTTGTGACTTTAATGTGCAATTCAAATTCTGTGCTACAACTTCCTCTTTCTCATTCTTTAATTAACAAGAATTTAACTTTAGGGGGAAATGACTTTCCTTAACAAAAATACATCCTGTGTACTTTATGCACTTAATTTAGCATAATTCTCAGGTCCTAAGTTACTAAAAAATTTTGGAAATGATCTGTAAGCTGTCATGTTATAAAACATAATTACTGTTGAAATAAAATGTTGTCAAATAAATGTGTTATTTTACTCTCTGGGAATTTTTACAATATTAAAAATAGATAAGTACTTAATTATCTCTCAACCAGTTACAGTAAAGCTCTTTGAAGGGATTTATAATCTAATTTGCTAATACCCTCAGAAGGGAGATAAATATTGCATATGCAAATATGCATGCATGCAAACACAGAGACAGAGCATATAGCTTCAATTCTGAAATTTTAGGTATGTTTCAATTAAAACAGGAATAAATTCATTATTTTACATAAAAGAGCTGACTTTTGTTCTTTCTCCATCTTTTTATTTTTATAGGGATGTATTTCTGCAGCATAGGACAAGTTAGTTATCCCTGTTCTCACCAATTATTGAGAATTTGACTTTCAAGGATTCATTTGCCATGGTGTATAATCATATGTAATATATGCACTGAGTTTGGGGCAAAATTGAATTTGAGGGAAACCACTTGGCCACCAGAGAACCTCCAAAGCCAGCTTGTATGAACATCTAGCTTGTTTCCAACCACTTTTTCCAGTCTCTGGTAATTGCTCTTGGAATTCCCCCATCAAGAGGCCCAGATAAGAGGAAGGGAATTTAAATAATTTTAGGATGTTGAGGGGAATGGAGTGGAAAGAGGTGGAGGAAGTACAGGGGCTGAAAGAGGTTAGATCAAAGTATTCAAGGAGCTGAATGAAAGATAGAAGTTGATAAAATGAAGGGAGAAGCAGCTAGTGGGTATGGAAAGGGAAAAGTCTTAAATGAGCCAGTCTGGTGAAATCCGAAGTGTCTCAAAGAGGCTATTTTTCTAAATTGCGTTTCATAAGAAATTTATCATTTCTAAAGATATTAGACCAAATCGGTTCCACAATAGCAAAGTATATCATGAGTGGGAGAAGGGGAGCAGAGAGGGGCAGAGGAGTTAGCCCATCAAGTTATCAGTAGCTAAGCCAGTGATGTTGGGGGGCTTGATAGCTGGGGAAGAATCCCACTTGATTAATTTCTTTACACAATCCACACATCAGAGAGCTGAGGGCTGAGAGAACCCCTCAGGGAATCACCAGGATTAGAATAAAGAAGGAAATGTAACAATGGTTTCCCCCAGTGTGGGGAGCTTGAAAGAAACAGTAGAGTTCCACAGGAGGGGCCAAAAAGAATAGTCACTGTGTCTGGAAAACAAAACAAAAACACAGTAACTCCTTTGTAAGAGACAAACAATAGGCAAAACAATTAAGAACTGGCTTTAGACTTGACTTCAGAAGGATCCTGGAATTGCCCAGGAGAGGAGTTCAAAAGACTTCTGAAGCACCATTACCTGTGTGAGGTAGTGAGGTTCCAGAAGTGATGCCCAATCCTGTTCTGAGTCCAAACACCAGAAACCATCAAGGAAAACATTAATATTCTACTTTTGTAAAGTGAGATGTTCACCAGAGGGCTCAGTGCGAAACATGGGAAAGGGAGTCTTGCAATGGAGGAAGAACTATTTTAACAGGGGGAATGTTTTGACCAAGAAATTTTCCAGTATCAGAAAGTTTAGGTAGAAAGAGGCTTTTACTTTAAAAAGAATAGTAATGAAGGCTAGAAAACTGCATTGGAGAAGAACTAGCTATCAGCTAGGATAGTGAGGGAGCTACTGAAGGTTACACCCTGGAGCCAGCCTATTGGGGGAAGGGCCTGCTAAGACAAGTCATGTGCTGACAGAAGCCAAGTTTGGATCCAAGTTCAGAGGCATCATGACACAGGAATTCTTAGCCAAAGTTCAGCTGATCAGTGGGGCCAAATCTTTTCAGTTCAGCTATTCTTCCATTATTCAAAGAATGGGAATATGAAGGGTATGTGTCTGATCCAGAGATAAACAAATGGTACATCTGTGAGTTTTACCTAAGTTATGTGGGGAAATGAGTACTTTAAATCAATTTTGAGAACACACACTCAAAAAATGGGCACCTTTCATTAGCCCTCCATTTTCCAGCGTTAGGCTCAGTAGCAGTAATATTGTCACCTTAATCTTTTTGCCACAGATACCTTACTTTTGAGCCAAATGTTTTGTTTTTCCTCTATCAAGTTGTGAACTTACATGTCCTTTAGGATAAGAGGGATAAAGTAGGCACTAAGCCACTAAAGAACACCTTGGTTTTACTAAAATTCACACTTCAGGAAATCTTTTGCCTTTAAATCTTATTGTCAGATTTGCCACGGTTAAGTTCAAACCAGATTGTGTCCTTGTTAATTTGTCCTGTTTCATGCCATATGAATAAGGGACCTGAAAGGCATTATGAGAAAGGTGGGACATGTATCATCAAGAGGGAATGAATTATGTGGACACAGAACAAAAAGCATACACAGATGTTTGATATATTTAAATTTGCTGTGGTGGTCTTGATGAATACCAATTTCAGGATATCAATTATCACTCAAGAGAAAAGATAAACTCCTAGAAAGTAAAAAAAAAAAAAAAAAAAAAAGTCAGGTCCCATTTCTTTATGGAGCATGAAATAGGATCAACACAATTTAATATAACAGGACAATATTAAGTGCATACTATTTGCAAGAAAATTCTTGGGCCATTGAAAACCAATTTGTTGAAAGTCTGGATTTTTAAACTGGGGATGAAAGCATATGTGTAAATATTGTTCGGGTTCGAGTTTATGAAAAACACTGAATTAAGGTTAATTTCAATAAAAAGTACATAGGAATTAAATAACTGACATAAGGAGTGTGAATAGGGTTTGGAAATTTGAAATATATTGTTCCGCACATATATATAGATTTCAAAAAAGACTGTAGCCAAGTCAAGTACTTGGGTTCTTCTTTTGATTTTTAATAAAAATTATCCTTCTCTCCAGAGAGAACCAGACTTTCCAGCCAAACATGATTTCCAAAAAAGCACACAATATGGGAGAATACTTGGAATTATCAATATTCCTTTATAGTACATTATTTAAATTTTGGCTCTTTATTTTTTAGATAGTTGTTCCTTATATTCTCCAGTAATTGCAAATTGCATGGTTGCTCATCATGCAATATAAAACAGGATTTTACCATATCTGATTTTAACCAAAAACAAATAAACAAACAAACTAAAACCCCACAAATAACATTGGTTTAATTTGTTTTTTTTTTTTTCTTAAGAAAAGAAAGACCCCATTATTTTCTCAAGAAAAAAATTTCATCACCTAGACAACTTGAGATTTTTTATATCACTTATTAATTCAAGAAAGATGGAAGTTTAAGGGCAATCCAGTCTAAGGATACCATGTCTTATTGGTCTTTCTCTAATGCTAACAAGATAATTAAGAAGATAAAAATAGCATAAACTGACTAAGCATCTTTTACCTGCTGTGCATTATTAAGCATATAAGAATAAAGAAAAGAAACGAGAAAGAAAAGGTGATCTTGCAGTCTACTTGCATTATGTCACTTTTGTTCTATGTTCTTGAAACACATACATTTCTTACAACATCCCCCCCAAAATGTGTATGCCATAAAACTATTTAGTTTCAGTCTTCATTATGCTAAAGCATTTTTTTAGTGAATAATATTCTATGACCAATCTTTGTAATGTTTTTCCAAACTTGACTTGATATATGACTTTTAAAAGAGGAGTTGAGGGCCAGCATGAATCAGGAAGAGAAGAGCAACTGCCCAGTGTTCTGATCTGTTGCACGCCTGGGGAGAAACACAACCAGGCTCTCATTCATTCATGTTTTCCGGCAACTGAAGCGGTCATGTGGTCGTTGCACTGCTTGTCCACCACCCACTAGAGAATAGGAGGGATCAAAGGAAGGGACAGAGTCTGCTGGGAGACTATGGGCTGGTACTGCCATGCACAGGCAGCTCTACTCTATGGAGACCTGGGGCCTTAGACAGAAGGTGACTTAAATCCCAAAGCATAAACAAAACTCTTAGAAGTGGAAAAGTCCAATGAGCCACAGGCTGAGTGGACCTAGTGGAGTAGAGAATGTAGCCACTCATGGTAGAAGTGTCATTTCTGGGCTTTATTTCACTGTGATAAATTTTACTTTCCTTTTAATATCTCTATCAAAACCTTGCCCCAGAAAAAATTGTAAATCGATTGACCAAGGTAATTTACTTATTCTGAGTCGGATGTTTGTGTAGGGTAATTTTGCTTCCAGAAAAGGAAACAGCCTGCTTGTGGCTTCCTAACCATTTGGCAGGCAGGAGAAAAACATCAGGTCAGTGGCCAATAATGTAGTTGCAACAGTAAATGTGGGGCAGCAATTTAGAGAAGGCAGGAAAAAAGGATGATGAGCTTTACCCTCCCTGTGGGAAAGAAATGTAGCCGGATTGGCAGAACTTTCTCAGAGGATTAATAGAGTTTGCTCTGATGACAAGCAGGTCACAATAATTATTCCCACCTCTTTGTAGCTTTCAATTGCCATTACCCTCCTGTGGCAGTTTATGGAGAAAAGTTGGCATAAAGATTAAGGGTGCTGATTATTATAACTAGATAAATAGAGGGATAACAATTTTATTCAATTAAAAGCCTTGGCAAAGTGACCTAAAATAAACGACAGAGACCAACACATATAAAGCCCTATGATATGAATGTATGAATTTGCATTCAGAAGGATGGCTTCTGGTCATTCTGGCCAAAAACAAAGTAAGAACCAGTGTCCATGAAAGTAAGTAAAATGAAGGTAATGGTAATTCTAAATTACCAGTGAAGATATCTGAAATATTATATCCCTAATTCCCTAATTTCCATTTCTTATTAAGTCTGCGATCATCTTATTTAGACAAAGGTAGATTAGTTAGAAGACAAAGTGTTGGACAATTATATTCACTGATATATTCCTAATTTTTGGCATTATTCCTAGATTCAACAGGGCTCATAAACCATTTTTGAGTGAGTGAATAAATTATGTCATAGGTGAATAATGAATAGGTGAATGAATATAAACAGTAAGTAATGCATCTTCTAAGAGTCCTCTTGAAAACCCTGTGATATCAGTAGGGGTAGCATGAAATTAGTTCTAGACATCATGCCATGAAGGTATTGTTTGAATTATTAAATTTTAATGAAAAAAAAAAAAGACATTAAAATATAGTTATGGGGCTGGGGTTGTGGCTCAGTGGTAGAATGCTTGCCTAGCATGTGTGAGTCACTGGGTTCTATTCTCAGCCCTGCATATAAAAAAATTTAAAAATTAGTTGAAAGTCCATCAACAACTAAAAATATGTAAAAATTTTTAAAAACTAGTCATTACCTGAAACATATGACTGTGTTTCTTTGTTCTCTAAATTTCAGAGCATACCCCAATGAGATGATAATTGATTTTTCACATCTATATTCCCAATCATCTCCTATTCCCCTTTATCTTAGTTCTATTATTCTTATTTGCCTATCTCCTGGCTTAGTCTTATTTACTTTTCTTTCTTTCATTTTCTCTTTTCCCACATTTTCTTCCTTTCTCAATTCTTATTTCATTTCTCTCCTTTTCAGGCCAAACTTCATCAAAAGTTCTCTGTAGGTGAGAAAACACACATTTTATTCCTTCTACCTCCAAATAAGTGTGAGGTCTAAACTGCTTGTCCTGCGGTCTTTTTGGCCAGACACCTCTTCCTGCCATCCTGGTTTTATCTTCCTGGTCATTTCCACTCAAGCTAGAGAAACAACAAAACTCAAACAAAATTTTTTTAAAACAACTTTATCCAGTTTCAACAGAGTGAATTGAGCCTCTTGTTCATTTGCATCTTTACCATATAGATTTCTAGTGTCTATCACCTAAAATTAACATTTATCTGTACCTCTTTCAACTTGTGACTTCATGAAAGTAATGGTCATAACATGTCCTTCTTACTATTCATATTTTACTGGCATATAATTGGCATTCAGAATTTGATCAGATGACTGGAAAGTTAGGAAATTGAGAGTTGATAATTGGTAGATATTACGGTTTAGGTATGAGATGTCCCCCAAAAGTTTCTGTGCTATTGAGGAATTTTCAGATGTAAAGTGATTGGACCATGAAAGCTTATCGGTGACTGTTGGCTGGTGGGCATGACTGAGGAGGCAGATCAGTAGAGATGTGTCTTGGAAGCTTCCATCTTCCCTGCAGTCCTTTCCTCTCTCTTTCCCTCTCCCTGCTTCCAGAACGTCACCATGAGCTGAACAACTTTTCTTTTCTGAGCCTTTCCACCATGATGTGCTGCCTCACCATGGACCTAGAGCACTAGAGGCAGTCATCCGTGGGGGACTCTAAAACTGTGAGTCCCCCAAAATCGTTTCCTCCTCTAAGTTTTTTCTTGTGGGGTATTTTGGATACAGAGATGCAAAAATTAACTGAAACATATGAGCTTTTTATTAATATTGACTTACTCAAAAAGAATCACTGTTTTTAATCACATTAAACAAATTTTAGGTTGAATGCATTATTTAAACCCTAAATAAAGAAATTCAAGAAAAAATTGCTAGAATTTAAACGAGAGAAATGAAACTAAAATCCAAGGAGGGCATCTCTTCATCTTTTTGTTTCTATGTTGTACAACTTTTTTCTTAGTGCATATATCTATATCTATATCTGTATATATGAAATCTAAAAATGAAAGGTTTCATAGAAACAAAGCTTTCACACTATTAACTATAAATATATCTGTAATGTGATTGATTAAGTTGAATTATAACTGGAATTTATTTTAATGCTTAGAATTATCTATTTTCTTCTATTCATTTCATCCTCTCTTTTATTTTCTGGACCCATTCTGTTCAGTCCCAGTACATCTGATTGGACTGTAAAACATGAAATGTGTGGCTTCAAAACACAGCTGGAGCCAATGTCAGTCTTAAGCCAGCTGGCATGAGCGACCGTTGTGGAAAGCAGCTGACTTCTGTTTTGATAGAATAAGCATTCCAATGTGTGCTGCTTGTAACACGCTCACCATCCAACAAACAAATTAGTCTAGAAAAGAAATATATCAGCTATTAAGTGGAATGAGATTGATTGATAGGAGGGGCTATCACTCCCTCCTGTTTTTGGTACATGGTGTACTTCTGATGCTTTTAACAAAGTAGTCAACACTGCTTGTGGTGTTTTCATTCCAAAACAAGGGATGGTATGAAAATACATCTGAAATTTTTCAGGGATCAGGGAAGAAGAGAGAAGAGAATAAGTTTAATAATCTTCTTCATCTAGGTATCTCTGTATACCTATCCATTTATCTATTTTCTATCTATCATCTATCTATCTATCTATCTATCTATCTATCTATCTGTCATTAATCTGTTTTCTCTGTAATATCAGAGATAAGTGTTCATCCATTGCTTACATCTTCCCAGGAACTAAAACTCATCTTTCTATTCTGTGGCTAGGTCTCTATTTGTTCATCTCTACTACTTACAAATCTAACTTGCATTTTTATGGTCTTCATTCATTAGTCATTCCTTTGCTCTCTAGAGCAATGCAAAATGAGACTTCTACCATTTCCATTCAAAATATTTTCAGATTTTTGAAGAGAGCTGTATATTTGTTTTCTTCCCAAAGCTTTTGTTCACTGGCCTAAATAAGCCCCTTCTTTATCATATGTCTTCTAATGTTAAACCACAATGTCCCTCTCTTGCTTGACCACCAGATTCATCACTTGTCTCTATTATTTCAATTACTGTGTCAGATTATGAAACAGAGATCTTGGTACTGTATTGTACTGAACTAATTTTCTACAAATCGACATTAATATAATATGATTAACACACTTGAAAATACACCTTTCATGTTGTTATTTGCTGTTGCTTAATAAATAACTACAAAGGTAAGAGCTTAGATCAGAATTTATTTCTTATATCATAGGTTCTGAGTGAGAAGTATAGGATCAGCTTAGGTGAGTTGTCTGCTAAGAATCTCCCAAGGCTAAATACAGTGAAGGCATGGCCTGACTGTGTTCTCATCTTGAGCCTGGACTAGGAAGGCCACTTCCAGTGTCTCTCAGGTTGGTAGCAGAGTTCAATTCTCTGACTGTAGAACTGCCCTGAATTCTTGCTGGGTGTCTACTAGGTTCTTCCCCAGGGCCCTAGAGGCTATACTCAGCAAGGCGTCCTGTGAATTTCCAAACACGCATGCTTACTTCTTTAAAGCAAGCAAAGGAGATATCTCTAGATGGAGTCTTCTAGTAACACATAGTGTCCTACATAAGACACTAGGGATGCAATGAGACACCACTGGATACCTAGAACATTCAATATTAATGCTTCTACCCCAAATTTTATGCAATTTATTGCAAGTTCTCCAGCATTCGTATGTCTTATTAAGATACTTATAGTACTTACTTCTTGGTATGTAATAATTTACGTAGGTCTCTTTACATTGCAGTGTGACATAGAACAAAAGACTTAGATTTGAAGGATGGTAAAACAATCATCCTTGCCCAGTGAAAAAGAACTTTCCAGTGTTTCCCATTAATTCTGTAAGAAAACAAAAATAAAATTAAAAGCATTTCCCAGATAAGGAGTTTTATACCAGCTCCCAGGGAATGTACTATTGATTTCAGTAAAGATATAACCCTAACCTTTTGTAGTTTGATTTGAAGCCTTGTCCTTGGCACTGATTTCTTATAACTATGAGACATAAATTTAAGACAATTATGGTAGTGTTCCACATTTTCATTTGTAACTGTAGTTGAGAAATAAGGGCCCTTACATTACTGGTATATTTATTTTATTTTTTTCTTTTTTGTCAGTTTTCCAGCATAGACACAGACTTCTACCCCATGGTCTTTGTAATCAAGTGATTGCCCTAGTGTTCCACAGATGATCACAGAAATCTTTGTCCTCCATTGATCCTCCAAACCAAGTCACTAGGCAATGTCAGCTTCAAAGGAATATAGTCTATAGAATCCGACAATACCTTGTACTTACTAGGGCCCAGTCCTCATTTTAATGCTGTGTTGTTACTTGTTACTATCTTAAAAACTCTTAACATCTTTAAATGGGGATCACATTATTTCATTTTACCTTGAACCCCACAAATTATGTAGGCAGTTGCCCACCAAGAATAATAATTTGTCTAAGACTTGTGACAATGAATGACTAATTATCACCTGTATATTTTCCCCAGCAAGGTGTCTTTGACAAATATGTTACCATTTTCATTCTAAATCCATCAGGAAGAGTATTCACTTCCTGTTGCTACACCTGTAACCAACCTTTCAATCTTTCAGGTTTCTTGGTCACTGATGGTTCAACTGGCAAAAGTTCAAGGAAGGGAATTTCTCTTAATAGATGTTTGAATATCCTTGGGAAAATAGCAAGGGGGATAGACTAGCAGTTATAAGACATTTTTTTTAATCAAGAAATTATTGCTGTAGAAGGACAAAATCACTATCAGAACAGCATTTGAAATAATCCTGATTTGGAGAAGGAATGTAATTCATCTCATTTGAAATCTAGCTAGAAGTTAGTCTACAAAAAATCCTGGTAATGTTGCTCTTAGTAAGTCAGACAGCTGGGCAGAGGATTGAGAATAGATCTGGTGGAAAAGGTAATAGAAAAAATAACATGTAAAATAGAATATTCATATTTTCTGAAATCATTATCAGCTCCCAAAATTTGGATACTTAAAATATGAAAGGACTAATTAGCAAAAAAAGATAAAAGAATAATAGGGAGAAATACTTTATTCCTCACCCAATTCTTAGCTTACTTATGATGAGAAAAAGAATTAATCTCATTTTTTCTCCTTAATTTCTCTATTTTAGCATGCATAAAGGTCAGTTGTAATTAAATGAAGTATTTAATAGAATTTAAGTGCTGCATCTTTCAAATTTATTGGGTTGCGATTTTTCTTAATGAGTTCAAAAGACGATGAGCTTATTTCACCTTATGTCTTAAAATGAATTTTATCTTTTCATTGTATTCTAGTCATTAATGTTTAAAGTTGAATTTCTGTGTTATTTTTTTCTTAGTGTCTTTGTATTCTTTATAAGCATATCAGTTAACATAGTTGTTTAACTATTTTAGAATTTAGGTTCCCTAAAGACTTTCATTCTGTATATTCTGCTAAAAGATTTATTGTAATGAAAAAGTACTGGAAATATTAATTCCAACTTTGACATAAACTCTACAGGGATGAGTGATTGAGATACCATCCTTTTCATTAGGCTTCAAGCAATAATCTGTTCTTATTTCTTAATAAGTGGTCAAAAAAGAAATTAAAGGAAGGAGCACTAATTTTGAATGTATTTCAAATGAAGTTTAATGAATTACATTCATACAATTGATATTTCGATGGTTTGATCGAATGTTGATCCAGAGAAAGCAGCTGTTCCATTTAAGCAGATGGATGGGGGAAGGGAACACGGTGTCCAGTTTTGAAAAGAGGTAAGCTATATACTCCAACCCACAACACTGCTTTTTGGGGCTCTGACAACATAGCCCAGCATCAAATGATTTCAAATTGAGGCTACAATTCTCTATGATATAAAGTGTCAGCTATTATGAATAAATTGAGTGAAAAAATTTATGTCAGGAAAAATTGCAAATAAAGATACGCAATCTTTACCTTTTAATGGTTTACCGCTAAAAGAATGAAAAATAAAAGTCATTTGGAAATTAATGTGGAATAAAACCAATCTTATTTTTAATTTACTTTGAAACAAGTTTTATAGGGATAATCTGTGTTACACACAAATTTAAAAATGTTTATTGTGGTTTCATCTTCAAAAGAGCATACTAGAATTTACTGGGAAGTTACCTAACATAGTTGAGATCAGAAATGCTTCAGATTTTGGATTTTGTTTTGATTATGAATTATTTGGACTTGCACAATGAGATGTCTTGGGAACTGGATCCAAGTTTAAACACAAAATTCACTTATGTTTCTTATATCCCTTGTACACATAGAGTGAAGTCAATATATAATACTTTAAAGAACATTGTACATGATTTTTTATTTGTGGCATCAGGTTGGAGCTCAAAAAGTTTTGGATTTTGGAATATTTCAGATTTCAGATTTTCAAATTGGGAATGCTTGTCTAGTACCTACCTGATCACACTACTTACCAACTAAAAAGTAAAATAAAAATAAAGGACAACAAGAAATGATGACAACTAAAGAATGAATAGCAATGGAAAAAATCTCTACTCCCAAATATTTTAGAGGGGAAACATTATTAATGGGAAACTACTGTAGAAGCAGTGAAGGTAGAAGTAAACAAGAACTCACACTAGAAATAAAAATGAACAGAGTTATGAGGATAAGATTTGTATTGTATCATGGTGCCCTGGATCTGATATTGTTCAACTAATGATGGGAATATTCTTTCTGCTATGTGCTAGCATTTGTCTACATAGTCTTAGTTAATATTTATGTCAAATATCACATATGCCATAGGAAATTTTTTATTCCATTTTTTTCACAAATTCATTTAAAAAGTAATAAATGAGAGTCTGCTTTTGCTAAGCATTACCCTAGAGTTAGGGATATATAAGGGGAAAAAAATCAGAAATGCTGCCCTTTGAGAGGTTATTTTAAGTAGAAGGAAGAAGTTTTGTTTATCAAATATTATAAATTAAAATCAATTCCTATATGATTGCAAATTATTTTAGCTATCACAAGGAATATTTCTAATGCAATAAATAACTGGCAGAAGTTGATTTACGTATTTTTCCTGCTTAAGAATAAAGGCAGTAGCTCTGCTTTCTTTCCTTTATAAATTGATTCAGTTTCCTCTTGAGCTGATTTATACCACTTTGCTTTTATTATTGACTTTGGCAGTTTGTTACTTATTTCAACTACTCTTTTATGTAATGAAATTTTTTTTAAATCACCTGTGGGCTAGGCTTATACTTAGTTTCAATGCTCAGACTTGTGTTTTTAAATGAGTTACTCGGTCAAGCACCAGCTATCTTTTCTCTTCAGTTTTTTTTTTTTTAATTTCTGCAAGATCTCACATATTGACCTCCTTTTTTGTCTAAGACATTGTAAGCTTTCAAAAAGTGAAGCTTAAGTACGCAATTAGGAGCAATGAAGCACAAAATTGCTCATGCAAGAAATATCATCATTTTCCCTGTGCATCTGAAATTAAGGGATCTGTGCTGTCCAATCATGAGCTAACCAATATGATAAGGGCACACAATCACACACAACCTATCATTACATTGTAACAAAGCCAGTAGAGAATTTGGTAACTGCAATTATAAATTCACAAACACCCACTTGCTGATGTGCCTTTCTTCATACTACACAAACTGTCATTTTTGTATATTCTGTGATTTAGACCTTCTGCCCATCCATACCCCTATGTATTATAAACCTGTTCCAAGAGAGATTTATATCATTTAGGAGAGCAGACTTTTAGTTTTTTTAGGATCTAGTTAAAGACCAATGGCTATGGAGGAAAGAAACGGACAAGGAGTCAGTAAATATTTTACAATTCCTGATCTTGTGCAGTCTATGTGAGGTCCACTGAATTCAATAGATGAACAGGGAGTGGAGCCCAGATGAGACTCTGGTCCAGTAGATTATAATATTATCCACATTAAGCATCTGTATTCTTAATTGTTCTTCACTTAAACAGATGAATATATTCTCATTCCCTCTATGAGAAAAAGCCAACTGGAAATTAAGTACTGTAAATATTTTCTGGACATTTCGTTGTTGTTAGAAGCTAAATACCATAGTACAGCAACAACCCCACCCACCTCCAAACATTGCTGCACTAAGGACCAAACCTTCAACAAATAAATATTATCCCACTTCTTGGCCTATACCCAAAGGACTTAAAATCAGCATACTACAGAGATACAGCCACATCAATGTTCATAGCTGCTCAATTCACAATAGCCAGACTGTGGAACCAACCTAGATGCCCTTCAATTGATGAGTGGATAAAGAAACTGTGGTATATATATACAATGGAATATTACTCAGCCATAAAGAATGATAAAATTATGGCATTTGCAGGCAAATGGATGAAATTGGAGAATATCATGCTAAGTGAGATAAGCCAATCTCAAAAAACCAAAGCTCAAATGATATCGCTAATAAGTGGAGGATGACACATAATGGGGGGGAGGGAGGGGTTAGTGTTAGGGTTAGAGTTAGGGTTAGGGAGGGGGGCAAGTATGGAGGAAGGAAGTACTGTATAGAGGGTAAAGAGGGGTGGGAGGGGTGGGGGGAAGGGGAAAAATAACAGAATGAATCAAACAACATTACTCTATGTAAATTTATGATTACACAAATGGTATGCCTTTACGCCATGTACAAACAGAGAAACAACATGTATCCCATTTGTTTACAATAAAAAAAAATTTAAAAAAAAGGACATTTAAATGCAAACCATAATACAGAGAGTTCAGATTTTTTTATAAGTATCATAATACTCAGAAATTATATCCCTTCATTTTTTTGACTGTTAAAGAAAATTATTTTATTATTTTTGATTAGTAAGGGAGTGATGATGTTGGAGAGTACAAGGAGGAATAGATGTGGAGAATTTTTCCCCCATATGCCACTGATGTTTGGTCATTATTTTTATTTATTTCTTACTTTTTATGGATGCACTTCTCTAAGTATGACAAAGGGATATCATAGTTATTCTATGAAAAATAAGGATGTACTTGACTGTCAGGTATATAAAGTCCTATGTATATTGGAAATCAATAAAAACTGTCCATTTTTATGAAAGCGGTGCAATGTTACTAGGCACAATTTGAAATGTTTGTTGGACTACTAATAATATTTCCTTTTCTTCCTTTCTTTTCATTGCTTTCATACCAGTATCATTGATCCATCTATTACCCTCTCAATCCCCCCAAATCTTCCTAGGTTTATTACAAATTCTACCACTTCCAGAAAGCTTTCTACAAATGCCAATCAGTGTTGGCTTTCCAAAAGCTGAAAATAAATATATACATATTTATAAATTTATATAAACGTGCATACGTATATATAAATTTAAAAATGAACATGCTTTAAGGTCTAGTGGTGAAGTTTTACCCATGTAGGCTAGAAGACCTTTGGGCTTGGTTATTGCAGTTATTTCAGTGAAGCAACTGTAATACTTTTTTCATGGACAGAATAATCCTAATTTGGCTAGAAAAGTATGTATTCACTCTGTCAGTGGGTGAATTTCACAAAGTAGTTGCAGTAGTAATGAGGCTCATCCACCTCCCATCACTGTGTGTCTGCTTAGAACTGAAGCTGGACCCTACAGTGATGGTGAGTCTGAGTTGGTCAAACAGCAGAAGCATCAGTGTTGATGAAAGCTGCTTAACACATACTGGCCAAGTACAAGGACTAGGAAGAGAAAATGGCAAATGGTCATATTCTCAGATTTCAAACATTCCTACAACAAAGCAACATAACATTACCTTTTTGGGGGTGAGGGCAGGAATTGCTATTTGTATTAATAATTTTATGCTTGCTCAGTGAGAATAGATGTAAATTTCTCCTTCATTCCATACAATCCTTTGTTCTTCTCATGGCTGGAAGAATTTTAGGAAACAAAGTCATGTCATATAAGCATTTTCAGATACATTTTAGTCAGTAGCTACAAGTTTGTTGGCTTTTTTTTTTTTTTTTTTGGTGTTTTTTCATGATTCTCTTTACAACCTTCATAGATAGTCTATCATTTTTGTTATCTGTCTTGTGAAATTTCCTCCATAAGTAAAATGACTTCTAAGGTAATAGGGATGGCTTTTTAATAGTCTTCTTTATTCTTTTGGGTTCCAAATATCTTAATATGCGGAGTATCTGATTTTGAAAGTATTACATGAGTTATCAAGTTGCCCTCTGTCCCCAGTACATCTTCCTAATTCAGTTTCAATTACTGAATCTCTGCTGCAGGCTGTAGACATAGAGGAAAAGAAACTACAAAGGTATCCTCTTTTAAGGTGCAGGCAGATAATATTTCCTTCCGGAAGAATTACCTAATCCCTCCGAGCTTTGCTTAGGTATCTTTCATTGTCAGCTGAGATGTTTTCAGCTGGAAGAAACAAAAGATACAATTATAATCAGCTTTAAAATAAGAGTTGATAAAAGAAATCTTGCTTATGGCAGAAACAGCTCATCAATAGCCAGAATTTTTCATCTTTCTGCTCCATTATCCTCAGCATTTTGGCTTTGCAGCTCAGACTGATGTCCTAATGATTGCAAATGCTGTGGCAGTTCCAGCTTTAATGCCGTCACATAATGCACTTGGCAGAGGGGAATGAAGTGATCTCTCTCTCAGATCCACCTTTTTAGCAGGAATAAAATCTTCTTCCAGACCCCCAAAAGCAAACTTCATATTTTTTCTGATTAACTATAGTTTTATCACATGACCATGCCTGAGCCAATCACTGAACAAAGGAAAGGACTGTTGTGGGCTTTGTTTCATCAAAATTCCTTTTTGGGGATAGGGAGGAAATCACTTTCCCTGAGCCCATGAACCACTGGTCAATGAACAGAAGCCAGCTGCTAATAGCAAGAAATAAGTACAGAATAGCTATCAGGCAGGCTATCTACAGCATCTGCCACATCTTACTGTGTGCATCTGTAGCATTTACCATAAAGCACGATTAGTTTCTGAGAATTTGTCTGTTTCCCATATGTAACTGTACATTCCACAAGAGTAGGGATTGACTTGAGCTTATGGTCTATCTTCAAAATCCCATAGTAAAGAAGTGAACTTGTTAAATGAACAAATTAATACTGTATGTTGCTTTGTAAGATAAATAGTCAATATGTCTTCAAGATACATCAAGCTGGCATGTGTCTGGTATTCTGTAGGCCACGGGAAATCTGCAAAGTTCTTTCATAAATATGCTTCATAAATCATAAGGCAAAAACTGATTTTTCTGTCTTTGATTTTTCTTAACTTTTCATTAAATTTCACTAGAGTATTTCTGTATTGGATGTGTCACTTCCAATAATGTATGCATGAAGCTTTGAGGAAAAACAGTGTATGCAGGTGAATTTATTGAAGAAGACAGTTCTATATTTTCATTATATGCTTCCTATTCTAAGCATAAGGCTATATTTTATTTTTCTAATCATATTTTTAGCTGAAGAAATGTGTTCTAAACATGTCCTGGATTCATTCTGTAGTCTTCTTGGCTCCTCTTAATGAGTTTGTCTAGATAGCAGACATTATTTCTTTATGGTATGTTTCATTACTTGGCAAATTCATTATCATTATTTTTTTTTTAAGATGGAGTTTATAAATGCAATAAATGACTAAAAAATGATGTTCAATTCAGTAAAGTGGATGAAATTAATTGGTATGTACCTTGTTTGGCTTCCTTGTTAGAATTTGTGCATTTGCAGTATTTTGTGTCATTAGAGAAAGATATTAAACATATTAGCATTTATGCGTAGGGGTGTGTGTGTGTGTGTGTGTGTGTGTGTGTGTGTGTGTGTGTGTGTCTCTGTGTGTGCAGTTTTTCTGGCGCCTATTTGGAACTATTTGAACTAAAGGAGTCTGTGAGTTCATGAAAAAATAAACAAAATAGCTCCTGTTATCATTCTTCATTTATTTTCTAGACCTGTGAATGCTTGTCAAGGTTGAAGAAATCTTGATGGTTTATGGATAGTTACAAATTTAATGAAAAAGAAACTTCACCTGTTCTTGAATTTCTGAATGCAACAAGGTTCAAAGCGGTTCAGTGTGCTACTCATACACTGTTCAGGACTGTGTTGGTCTTTCCTGTGAACCATGTGAGTGTGCAGTAGATGGGAAATGTCTGTTTTCCTTAGTGTATGTTTGAAATGTACTTCCCAAGACACTGAATTTTTTTCTTATTATGCACTTGCTATTGCCCTAGCTTTCAAAGCAGAGCTAGAAGTGGGACCCACCTTATTAATATAGACTACCCTAATTTCAAATATGTTCAAGTATAATTTACCTTAAATTGCAAAAGCCACCCCCCTCTGTTTTAGGGTCTAATATTTTAAATCATCTTGATTTGAACTGGTAAACTGAAAGTAAATCAACTTTTTTTAGTTCTTATTATTCAAATTAGGCTTCTGGAAGTAGGTAGAATATATTGAAGGATAAAATAAATTGAAGATTAATCCATCATTAAGTCCAGTTTTAAGCACATGTGTATGGATCTATACATATATATGCCTGTATGTGTGTGCATACACAGACATAAATGCATATCTTTAACTCACTCAGTTTTAAAAAACGTGTTCCATATGTACTATTACTATCCTACTTTTACAGATGAGGAAATTGAGGCATAGGTAGGTTACATATTTATCTAATATAAGATATAATAATCAGAATTGAAACCAAAACTGACTTCAATGTGTGATCATCACACATATTGTTTCTCTGGCACTTGGAGAGGAAAGTGTATCTTAAATATTTAGGCTTTTTATTTCCAAACCTACCTACCACTGCAAAAACATATCTCCTCTTGAATCATTACATAAACATCATAGACAAGTAGATAAAATCCAAACCAGATGAGATTCCAGATTTAATGGAGTCCAAATAAATACATTGAATGAAGACTTTCAACAGTTTAGAGGAACTGGAAGTTTACATTGCTGTCTCACTGAATATGTTTTATTTAGTGTTTGGACATATATTTATTCAACAGATATTGTTGCATACTTGTCATAAGCAAGGAATTTTCTTCTAATAATGAAGCTAGAAAGATGATAAAGAGATTGTATTGTAAGAAGAAAATAGACATACTGTCAGGGAACTTTTATAACAATATGTACAAATAACACTGAAATTTAAATTATAAAACTTATAAATTACTGTGAAGAAATTATATGCACATCATATGTACATTTATATGTACATATGTACATAATTGCATATGTACTTCCAGAATAGTTGATATGCATGTATACATGCACAAAATCAGTTGCACTAGGTCTTGATTATTAAGATAATATTTTTTCTCTTATCCTAATTTTTGTTTTTTCTGATTTTTGAGGATGATTCTGCTCCCAAACTTAATACTATAATAAATAATGGTGCAATGCAGAAGAGAGACAGAATATATTGTATTCAGTTATTTGACCTATTTATGGAAGCATCTACTAAGATTTAAAATATGTGTCACATTTACATCATAAATTGTCTCGGGTGCCATAAAAGGAATTCTTTGACATTTATTCTGTACAATATGATGAAATAGCAAAAGCAACTTGATAGGAAGACAATAATGTTGAGATATCTAATATTACAGGGATGACTATTGGAGGCATTTGTTTAATATACCTTTGTGTTCATGTTAATATAGGTCAGATTACATAGTTGTTTCATAATTTAATTAGAACAATAGAGAATATTTCTGTTATTATATTTTAATTAATAAGTGCATAAATTTTTCATAATTATTATTTAGAGTAAATTGTGGAGGATGAATGAGAAGTTAGGTGGAAAATAGTCCCCTTATTTGTTTATGTGGGAAGGATATTTGTTTTCTGCTGCTGCTATGGAATCAGTTCCCATATTTCATACCTCTTTTTGTCCACTCTCCATTATATTGTCCTCAATATGTCCAACCATCAGACTCAGGAAGGAAGGGTATGATTTTGCTATTCAAGTTGAATAATTGTGCTTAGTTTTAGAGTATCTGAAAGTAATAAATGCCCTTCACACCATTTCCTCCCCCCCACCCCCATCTTCTTCTCTCTAAATTTTTGTGATCTTACTGATAGTGAAAGAGGCTGGCCCCACCCTGCCCCTTACAGGATGGGAGTAAGATGGAGCAGGGCTCACAGGTGACTTGATCTCAATTGCTGAGACTTGCTTTGTGTCATAGGATGAGATCAATAAAAAAACAAACAAACAAAAAAAACTTTCATATATACATGAGAAGAAAATTTGTCCTCTAAAACTAGGGTATAATATTGTATTTACTTATGTGAATTAATTCAAACTTGTTTGTTTTTACAGTGCTCTACTCCTTATTGATTTTCTGTCTGCTAGATCAGTTACTGAGAGATATGATATAACCTCTTTAGTAAAATTTTGTTTCTCCTTATAGTTCTATTAAGTTGTTTTTTTGTTGTTATATATTTCAAAGCTATGCTGTTAGGTGAGTACATGTTTAAAATTTTGCCTTCATGTTAAGTTGAACTTTTTATCACTATGTAATAATGTTTGAATTTCCAGTAGCATTTTCTCTTCCTTTACAACTGTTCTATGAGACTTTAATATAACTAAATAATCATCACATTTTAAGTTATTCTCTAAACCTTTTTTACAAACTTTTTAAAAGGTGACTATTATAACCCTCAGGGTTTTAACTGGTATTGTAAACATTTTCTGTTAAGCAGAGAATTTACTCCTTTTGAATATTTCGAATATCAGATTACATGTTTTCTATTTGTCCACTATTTCTCCTTTCTAAACATCTTTAATACTAATTTGACACTTAAAATTTTTTTTCCAATATTTTTCCTTTTGTTATTTGGAAATAACGTGAACTATGTATGTCTTAGGATTTGTTACACTTGCTTCTTTAAGACATAATCTAAACTATCCTGATTTGGGCATTGCACATACTATACATGCATTCTCATACTTTGCCCTATAAATATGTACAATTAAAATAATAATTTTAAAAGGAACATACTTAAGTTGTATACATGTTCAGTATCTCTCTTTCTTAATAATGTAAGAGATAATCTCTTAATAATGTGGAGACCTAAATTCCATCAGCCCTTCCCAGCTTATTCTTTTGCTGTCTGTTTTTTTAATTGTAGTCTGTGCTTACCCATTCACTGTGACCAGTGGTCTTTGACAAGGACCCCAGGCCTCAACTGAGATAGTCATGTGAACCCATGCCTTGATTACTTGATTTCTTGGGTACAGAAGGCCTAGCCAAGCCATATTCAGACTGCTTGACACAGAGAAACTGTGGAATGATTTATTTTTGTTTTTGCTAAGTAATGAGGAAACCAAAAAGATGCTGCAACAGATTCAAAAGAGTCAACAAAAAAAATTGCATGGACAATCAGGAATATGTAAATGAATTTACAAATAAATACAAAACTGCAAATATTCAAGGACAGTGATCAACTTTAGTAACTTGATAAAATTCACTTTCATTTTTACAAACAATTACCATTGACAATATCTTCAGTTTTTTTTTAACAAATTACAGAATTGTAAAAAGTTAAAAAATGATAAGATTACAGCCTTTTATAGAATCAGATACCCAAGAACGTTTCACTACATGGAATATTCAGTATTCATTATGGCTCATTTCAATTCTTTTCATAATTTTTTCCAGATCAAACACAAGAGAAATTTGGTATTAGATTTACTTACTGCAAATATTGTTGAAAGTTATGAGAAGATCATGTATCTGAGAATTCTCCTTACCTGGGAGACGTAATTATTATTAAAAGGCATCCAAAACAGTTCACTGATAGCTCCAAGTGGAGCTGTGCTAGGAGCAGTTATAAACTAGAGCATTCATAAAAAGGTACCAGTAATGTTCCTATCAAAGCAAGCTGGGTGTTATTTTTGCTATGTAGAAATTCTCCATCAGCCAGGGAAAATATCTCTCCAAATTTATTCAGTTGATTATCTATGGCCTCAAAGTTCTTTTTGAGCTCAACAAACATCTTCCAGTGAAAGAAAGAAAAAAAAAAAAGGTGTCATGCATGAAAAGAGAAAGTGTACATGTACATATTCAGCTTAGAGAATATTTGCTGCTAAATGTCAAATGCTAATAAATGCCCCAATAATCATTGTAAAAATAAAAAAAATAAATCATTCTACTCAGGCATTCTTTTGAGCATCACTGAAAAGGAATGCTCCAATTTTTAAACTTAAAAGAGTTTTAAAATTAAAAATTTCATACTTTCTCAAGAATAGCATTTTTTTCCCTTGAGGATCTTTTTTATAAGCATCTATTTCTCTGTTGCAGCATAGCTCTTTGTTGTTGCTTTTTTCCTTTTTTTTCTAATGAGGAAATCTATGCCTGAAAAGGTCCACGGTTTTTAGGAAGCACGTGGGAAGACAGTGTTTTTGCATGTGCCTCAGCTTAGCAAGAAATCATTACAACGTGGGATACATGCCATCACGTGCTGCTTCTTATGTTTTCTTTCTATTTGAGCCAAAAGGAAGTTCAGAGCTGGCAGAATCATATTTTCTGTTTACAATGAGAAGTACAAATAGCAGTTGTGAGAATTGGCTGCAGGAGCTATTAGTTAAGATAGAGATAAAAAAAACATGTCTAGACTTTGGTAAATCTATGTGGCTAATTAAGCTGCTTGTGTCCTAAACCAAGAGCAACCTGAATAGAATAAACTTTTAATATGAAACTTCTAATCTTTGATTCCTATATTAAAGATTCAATAATATTCCAGAGTTCAAGTATTCTACTGGACTTCTGAAGATTCACTAAAATACCACATGGGATAAAGTGAGGATCTATATTGTGTGGGGATAAGTACCTTTTTAACTATAAAATCCTGCTGAAACAAGTTATATACAGTGACTTTATAAGAAAGTTCCTTGTGAAGTTCCATAAATTCTCTCACTATGGGATTACTAGGTCAAAATCAAGGTAGTAGCCAGGTTAGGCTGCTTCTGAGCTTACAAAATTTGCTAGCTAAATTCAATTCCTACTACAGGTAGGACTGAACATTCTTTTTCTTTGCTGGCTCTCAGCTGGTGGCTTCTCTTAAATTCCACAGGTTGCCAGTAATCATTGTTCCTTGTCACTCTTCAAAGCCTCAAAGTTTGGGTGGACTCCCTTGCTTACATGGTTGAAACCTCTCTGACTTCTTCTGCTACAATCAGACAACTCTTTGCTCTTAAAGAGTTGGTGTAACTCCATTAAGCTCACTTAGATTAGCCTCCTATTTTCAGATCAACTGTGCAAAATATGTAATAATAGAAGTTATCTGTGAACAGGTTCACAGTTCCCTAGATTTTAGTTGGATAGCTTAGAAATATTTTAAAATTCTACATGGCACATTGAGATAGATTTGTAGATGGAGTCGTTTTGAAGGCAGATATAAATAAGTAATTTGACATTCCCTTGGGGGATCAAATAATTCTTTTCCATGATCTTTGGACTGGTGTCTTTGTAGGTAAAATTTGTGAATAAAAGCTGGATGTAATACTGTAATTCTAACAACTTGAGGAGCTAAGATAGAAGAATTGCTAGTTCAAGGTCAGTCATAGCAACTTAGTAGGACCATTAACAATACAGTTAGACCTTGTTTGAAAATTTAAAAAATGAAAAAGACAGGTGATGTAGCACAGTGATAAAACATCATAGGTTCAATTTCCAGGATGATAAAAAAAGTGAATGAAATAAATGATTTAATGAGCTCAATGTAAGTAAATGGCATGAAGAAAAAAGAGAA
Organism: Sciurus vulgaris; assembly: GCF_902686455.1. Classification (NCBI taxonomy): domain Eukaryota; kingdom Metazoa; phylum Chordata; class Mammalia; order Rodentia; family Sciuridae; genus Sciurus; species Sciurus vulgaris. The sequence goes on along the minus strand of NC_136469.1, from coordinate 119,349,826 downwards.
AACTATTGGGTACCACTACAGTAAGGAATAGTAACACTAGGATCTAAGATAGTAATGTGTGACCAGTGTTAAGATAAATTAGGTTCATTCGAACAGGAAAAGCACCCATCATATCTCAACAAGTATATTTCTTTTAAAACTGATAATAGGTATTTATGTAATAAACTATAATTTATTAGCTTATTAATGTATTTTGGTAAATGTTATTATAGTAACATATAGGAATATAACATGATTATGTTTTTGAATACTTATTTTGTGAATAGGTTCATTTTAGCCTTAAATTTTATTAGTTCATTTTAACTATAAATGATAGTGGGATTCATTGTAAAATGTTTGTACATGCACATAATTGGTTCATTTTTATTCTGTAGTATCTTCCCTTTCCCTTTTGTCCTCTTTTCACCTGGTTCTTCTTCTGTACCACTGGTTCCCTTCTATTTTCATGAGAACACTCCCCATTTTTTTTCTTTACTCTCTGGCTTCCATATTTGAGAGGAAACATGAGCTTTACTTGAAAGTCAACCCCTATGGCCATACACATAAACACATGTTGAGAATAGTGCGATTCATATTAGTCAAGTTATTTAACCACCCTAAGTGCCACTCATGAATGGATGAAGAAAATGAAGTGTATATATACAATGGACTTTTATTTAGCCATAAAGAATAAAATTATATCATTTGCAGAAAAAATGAATGAAAATTGATAGCATATTAAGCAAAATAAGACATCTTGTTATTTATTAAATGGCTAATCTCTCTTTCTATCCCAAAACCCAAGAATCACTATCAAAGCATTAATGGCAGCTGTTGTCTCACTTGCTCCATTGATGTAGAGGAACTGAGATCTCACTCAAGGTTTAGCCATGTAATTCCATCCTACATCAGTCAGGGAAAATCTCAAAGTGTTTAGAAAATAGGATTAAGCATAAGAAGAAAATACTAGTTTTAGCTGATCTAATCATATTCCTTACAATGAAGTGGAATAATGTGTTTTAATCTGCATCCTTGATCTAGAAGTATTTTTATATTTATTGAATAAAATACTTACAGTATTTTACTTAAGAAGGAATCCAATTTTGGTTTTGTTTGTCCTGTGCTCATTTCTTTTCAGCATTAAAAATTTTGCTTATTATGCTACAAAAAAGTCACTTGTGGTACCACATTAAAGAAGATGAGAACATAAGACAGTGTAGGCTAAGTAATCCATGAAAGCTAAGTCGTGCTTTTTGATATGTAAATTACCTCGTTAAAAAAAAAAAAACAAACAGTAGCTGAAAAAATAAATGGACCCTCAAAGATGAGAGTATATGTGAAAGAAAATAAATATTTAAGAAAGTAATTTCTAAATTTCTGTTTACAAAGTGCTAGTAAGAAGAAGATTAAGTTGGCTGTCTACTTTGACTTATTTCAATATGCCTGCGTGTTATAATAATAAATCTAATATTATTACTTATCCATTAGCTTATGCATTTTTCTCTTTAAAATGTTAGCTGTTTCAATACATAGAATTCTTCGTCTTTGGAACTTTTACTGTCAATTAATTGACATAGATGGTTAAATTGCCTTCATGCTCACCTCCACTGCCTGATAGGTTAGTATTGATACTAAAAGGAGAAATAAAAGGGCTTACACAGTTAAGTGTGAAGATGTCTCAAATTTATAATTAAATATATATATATATATATATATATATATCTCGTATGTGATATATGAGATGGAGTGTCTTAGAAAGGACCCCTTTGCAGTGTGGTAGTTGTTAATGATAATTCATAGAAATCATTGCAGTTATATTTTTATGATGCATCTGAGAATCCCAAGGAATGACTCCTGCAAATATTCACAAATAATGGGCTCTTCTTTTTTTGAACTCTGATGAGTTTTGATTGAATAGGAAATTCAGTAACACCTTAAAAATACATACTGTTATTGACATACTGGTTGTGTATGGTAAATGATTTCTAAGATTTTATTAGTCTTGCTTTCACTTCCCTGTGATTTTGAAGATGAAACTTTGTGCAATAAAATGCATCTAATTTCTTACAATTCCAGAGCAGGATTTTTATTTTATTGATATATATACTTTAAGGATATTTGTATTCTCTTCCTTATTATACTGCTTATAAGGAAATGGAATAAACAATATTTATTTAGTACCTTTCACATTCCAAGGACTTTGAAGTTCATGTGAGCTAGTTTGTTTTTTGCAATTCTTACAGGATTTTATTTGGCACTATTGTTACTGTGATCAGTGGGTATTAGATTAATGACTCTAGTCATTGCACCGAGGTGGAATGAAGTGGAATTGAGGATCAGGGTATCCTATAATTTTCTCAAAGTCACACATATAGTCACTGGTGGTATTAGCATACTACAGAGCTATGTGCATGCATTTATAAGTCATCTAGCACAACTGTTTTAGGTGAGGTATTGCTTTACTTACATCTGATGTAAATAGCTCAGTCAGTCAAAGCTGCTGAGAAAATGGGAAAGCAACAATTAGAACACAAATCTAATGAGCTCTAGAATTTGTTTCATACTAGCTATCTTCACATTTTAAAAACTAAATGAAATTATCAAAAACTTTCTGAGGGTCAAATGTCCCAACTGAATTAAAGAGGTGCTTCAGCCCCAGAAAGAATGAGCCCAACTGTGTATTCAACTACATGATCTGCTTACAAGTGGTCACGTACTACAAAGTACCATTTCACCATAGAATTTGTAAATGCCCTTATGACTAATTCATCACCTGAAATTGTCCACAATTCTACTGACTCACCTTGACTGAGCTATTTATCAGATGTCACTTTAGCATACACAATGAACAACTATATGCACAAATGATATACAGATAGATAGTTGATAGTTCCTTCAGGTAAAAAATTACACACAGTCCTATACATGGTTGTAGGAACATAGAGATAATAAATCATAACAGAAACACAGAGAAATACAAAGATGCTCGCTTACAGAGACACTCCTATGGAGAGAAACACATTGGCAATAATTGCAAGCATGCATTGACAGGCAAAGTGGTAAAAGAAGAAGGGATGCCGGAGACAATTCTGGAAATAATGAAGGGAACAATATTGTCAATAAATTTATGACTTAAATTTAAGATCTGCTTTCTAAGACTACTCTAGTGAGGTTAGACTCAGAGTGAAAAAATTAGTACTTCATTATAAACTTTCTTGTGCAATTCTCCACTGTATTCTTCTTATATCAATTTGCTTTAAAATTTACAAGGAATAATTACAGTGTTTCTTATTGTTGAAACCAGTCATTCATATCACTGAACCCAGGAGTGCTTAGGGTAAGTGACTTCACCACAATTTCAGGGTCAGTGGGTAATGGACAACATCATCAGGCCACAACTGTAGGTCAAATCTGCAAAGGAATAGCAGGAATACCTACAATATATGCAAAGTGCTACACACACATATACATTTGTATTTTTACTGTCTTAAGTAAAAGTCGAATGTATTTATCAACTTCTAATCCCTGACTTTGAGGTAAGATTAAGTCTCAGGACACCAATGCTAATTTCTATAGATTGTTATAATTATTACTATGACTTCAGTAATCTACACTCACCTGCTCTTTGGAATTAATTCCCTTGTGTTTTGTTCTTTTTTGTTGACTCCGATCCACATTATATTAGTTTATTTGGGGTTATATAGCAAAATATCACATATTGGGTTGTCTATAAACTCAGAAATTTGTTTCAAGATCAATGAAACTGACAGCTTCATTGGTGCATCAAGATCAATGAACTGGCAGCTTCATTGTTGGGTGTGAGTTCTCTTTCTGGTTCACGGATGACACCTTCTAGATGTGTCCTCACTTTGTGGAACCAGCCAAATTTTTCTCTGGGTCCATTCCATCAGGGCACTAATCCTTTTCATGAGAAATTCACCCTCATAATTTAATTACCTTTTAGAAATTCTGTCTCCTAATACCATTAATTTGGGGTTAATATTTTAACCTATATGTTTGTGGAGGCAACATTGAAATCATAGCAAATAAAGTCAAATCTTTGTGGGTTTTTATGTTTTGTTGCCTTGGACATGTTTTTTTATCTGAATATGCTCTAAGACAATTAAGTAGAATGGTTTGCTTTGGCTACCAGCTCTCAGGTTTGATTCCTGTTGATGAAATTTTGGTTTGGGATTTGATGTACTCACAGTAAGAATAGTTTAATATATTTTGTAAATAGTTTAACACATATTGTCAAAAAGTGATCTCATGTACTATACCTGTTGTTATCTCTTTAGAACACTCAAGTAATTTATAAACAGTGAACAGAACATGTCAGAAAAATACAAATATATTGGCAAGAAAAATAGTCATTCAAAAAAGTAGTGAAATTCATATAATATTTCATTGATATTAAGTTTTTAAAAAATCTCATTTGCGTGTGGTGGGGGAGGGATGTCTCTCTCTCTGGAATTACTAAATTTCTAATTTCCTAGAAGTATTTGGAGTACTACTTTAGTTAAGCAATAAAGCTGCCAATAGAAAGTATTCCTTGCTCATTCTCAGCCTTCACTGGACATTAGAAACCCCTGGAAGCTTTTAAAAAGGTGGATGGCAGGGCCACACCCTCAGAGATCTTATGGTCTTGGATGGCACCCAAAGACAAGGCATTTTTAAAATTCCCCATTTGATTCATTCAGGTTGAAAATTACTTGACTATAAAAATAAAAGTTCTCCTTTTGAATTTATTATAACAGAAGCAGCACTCTCTCCTATGTGTGGAAAAAAAAAAAAAAAAGACTGAAAGAAACCTTGTAAACCTCTGCTCATTAATTACTAGCCCCCACTGAAGCTACGGAAGCAAGCCCTGGACAGCTGCTGAAATTCCCAGAATAGGTAGGCGAGAAAGAGAATATTTCATGAGACCGTAAAGCAATTTCCTCTCTATTAAGTAGAAACAAACACTAATAGTTATTATGCACTCATGCTTTATATACATTAACTCCTTTGATTTCATAGATGGAATCTTAATGTAGTTTTGATTTGAATTTCCCTGATGGCTAAAGATTTCAGAATTATTTTCATGTTTATTGGCCATTTATATTTCTTCTTTTGAAAAATGTTTTGTTGTTTTTCAAGATCATTTTCTCATCTTTTCAATTGAATACTTGTGTTTTTATTTTTGTTGTTGTTTCCTTTTGTTAGTTTTTATACATCCCAGATACTAAACCAAGGTCAGATGAATAGCTGGTGAAGGTTGTCCTCCATTCTCATGGTGATCTCTTCACTATCCTGATTGCTGTGAATTCAATCCTACACATGTTGGTATTCAATTTTTCCAGAACCATTTGTTGAAGAGGCTATCTTTCCTTCAATTTAGGATTTTGGGACCTACATTGAGAATCACTTGTAGGTCCAGGAATTTATTTGTCTCCTCTTCCACTAGTCTTATTGCCTACTTTCATGTCATTACCATGCTATTTGTTAAAATGGTTCTATAGAATATTTTCAATTCAGATATGGTGATGCCTCCTGCTTTGCTCATTTACTTTGGTATTGTTTAACTAATTTATGTATTTTATGATTTCATATGAATTTTAGGATTTTAGGATCATTTTTATAGCACTGTGAAGAAATCCATTGACATATGGATGAAACTTGTACTGAATCTGTAGATCACCCTGTATAGTTGAACATTTTAACAACGTTGATTCTCCCCATTCATTCATGAATATCTTCCAATATTTTCTTCAATTTCTTTCTTCAGTGTTTTTAAATTTCATTTTAGAGGTCTTTCACCTTTTTAGTAAGTTTTATTCCTAGGTATTTTATTTTATATTTGAGACCATTGTTAATGAGATTGTTTTGCTGATTTATTTCTCAGCAAGTTCATTATTGATTTATAGAAAAGCTACTGATTTCTATAGATTGATTTTGCATCCTATTACTTTACTGAATTTATTAGTTCTTAAAGTCTTTTGGTGTAGTCTTAAGTGTTCTCTAGGTATAAAATCATATCACCACCAAGCTGGGATAAATGAACTTTCTCCATTTCTATTTGTATCCATTTTTTTCTTTTTCTTGACAAATTGCTCTGTCTACATTTTTAAGAATTATTTTGAAAGAGAGCAGTGAGAGTTTCAAACTATGTAACATGGCATGTATATAAGTAGCATTCCTGAAGTCTGATAAATATTTGGCAATAGAAGTACACATTTTCTTCATATGAAAGTAATTCTTTGAGTAAAAATTAAACAGCAGTGTGCTGGGGAGGCAGGTATGTATTTTTCTGGCAGAGTAATACCAGAAAATTTCTCTTTTGACAAAAATAAAAATGGTTAGAAGACAAACTGAAGAAACAATTGTATAAGCACAGTCAGTTACCAGAAATAGTGATTGCAAATGCAAACATTAAATATTTATTTTCTTTCAGGCATATGTATTCACATACACAGATACCTACTAGTCATTAATTGTAGTACTACTTTTTCTACACAAGAAATAAAATCATAAATCAATTAAAAAGTAATTTAAAACCATGAAAAGCTTGAGGTTGGAGTTGGGGAGTAAAAATTTTGGCTGGTACATTTTACACTGACTATTGTACTAATACGAACATGAGTGAAAGTTTTGCCCTCCTCACCTCTGTTACAGACACAGATATATGTTCTTTGAAGGTCCATTGGTTTTGAGAAGAGTTGTAGCCTCAAGTGAAAGGAGATTAGAATCCCAGTTCAGAAGTAGGGGGTGACTGCTTAGTATATCTATCTCATTGAGGAAGAATGCAAGAGAATGAGTTTATTTCACCTAGATATGGAGCAGTTGACCAGAATGGGAAGCTTTGGAAAAGAATGTATTCAATTGTAGTCCTCAGAAGAAAAAGTAATTACTAGTCTCCCAACTCTGTTGCCTGGGTGCATTCTTCCAGTAGCAGAAAGAGGACTGCACAATATTAATCTGGAGAATGTAGGTCAGTCAGAATATTGCTGTACCCACACTTGTAAGGAAAGCAGCAGCAATGAATTTTAAAAATTCAAAGGGATCTTTATATATTCACTAATAAAATGCACCAAAAAGCAGATTTAAAGAGACTTATTGTTTGTGGTGATTAAATCCAGTAGGAGTACTTGTTTTACAAATAGTTATCTTGACACCCTTTATATAATCTGCATAAGCACTTAATGCCTTTGTCCACACATGCACACACAATTATATATATGAATCTATGTATGTATATTTTATTCATATATGTTTTTGTGTATGTGTATTATACAGATGCTTACTTTTGATGGGGTTACATACTGATAAACTCAAGTTGAAAGCATCATAGGTCAAAAATGCATTTAATGCTGAACATGATAGCTCAGCAGCCCCATATGCTGTACAGTATTGGTTGTGATTATGGGGGTGACTGGGAGCTGAGAATTGCTGCCATGGCTCAGCATGGTGAGAGAGTATTCTAGTACATGTGACTATTCTGAAAAAAAAATCAAATTTCAAAGTTTAAGGTATAATTTCTAGTGAATGTGTGTTGATTTTATATCATGGTGAGGTAGAAAAATCACCAAGTCAAACCATGATGAGGGGTCTCTGTTTATGCACACTATATGCATACTCTACCAAGATACATGCACCCTCTATGTATGCATACTCTATGGATACACATGCACCCACTATATATACATGCAACACACTCTATACATACACATGTATTATATAAGCAAATATATACATGCCACCTGCATATTCACATGCATGTATATACACATACGTGCATATGAGCATCAATGTCTTAAACACAACAAAATATTATTGATGGTATTTAGATTGAATAACTTTTACTCTTTCATCTTTTCTTTTTTGTTTAATATTGTGGATTTTATCTTTCCACCTATTTGCAAAATTTTCTTTTATTGTAAATGTACAGTTTGATATCAAGGTATCTGTTAGTTAAATCCCTTAGAAGAGAGTAGAAAAAAATATAAATGCTTGCTGAACTAATTAACATTCTGCATGCAGCAATTATTTTTATTTTGTTTAATTTTTATTTTCCTTCTCATTTCCAATACAATCTAAACTTCTGTTGGTCTCTATCAACAGGAGCTTGCATGGAGAACGCAAAGTGGAACATCACAAGAAGACCAGGTTCTGATTGAGAACGACTCTGGTAGCATAAAATTTTGGGAAAGGTGCATCAGGTTATCTAAGTAAGTATGCGAAATAAGTTAGGATTTCTCTCTGAACCATTCTGACAACTTGCTCTCTGTAAATGTACATAACCCATAGGTCCATGCTTCTATGTACTGCACTACATCAAATTGAGATGCTAGTTCGTAACAGTCACAGGAGTGATATACCATCAGGTCTACCTGTCCTCTAGGAAAGGGTATTATAGAAGGCATGGAGATCTTGGACATTATCTCAAACATCTCAGTGGGGGTCCTCTCTGCCACATCCTGCGTGGAGAAGAAAAGGGTTAACTGCCAGAGGAGGATGGTGGCAGTTTTTCTATTACCCATAAAACTTATCTAATCAATGAACACACAAGAGCCAATACTCTTTTCATATGAGAGGGGGTGTGGCAGGTCTGGCCATACCAGCTCTGGCCTCTTACAACAACAACATGGAGTTGCCCAATTCTCCTTTATTTATAATACACAGGTAAAGGTGCAAAGACCAGGAGGAGTTTCTGCTGTGATGGACAGGATAGGGTGGAGTTAGGGGAGTCATCCTCTTAGGGGAAAATTCCAGAAGGAGACAGGGAACCACTCCCATGCAACACCACATGCTTCCTGGCAGTTCCTAGAAACCAGGCCCCTGCATCCCATGGCTCAACCTAGTCTGATTCTGCTAAATAAGGACAGCTTTCCACACATCTCTTTACCAGAACAGGCATAATACTTGAAGATGAACTTTGGGAAAGGTCAGAGTCATTTGTAGACCATTGGATTTAGGAGATGGGCAGTGTAGCATGTCATATTCAGATATCATTTAAAGAGTTCAAATAGACAAAGAAGATATTTTTGTTATATGTAAAATCGTAACTTGATAATTGATGACACTTGTCTTAAAAGTACATCTTAAAATGTTAGTAGGAAGAATTTTGAGTTTTGCAGTGATTTGGGGTCACTTCTAACACAAGTGCATGAAGTGTAGATGATAAAATTTATCATTTGATTTTATAGTTGCTTGTGTATGCATGCTCTTTTCTTATTAGTCAGCAACATTCTTGAAGGTAGATCATCATGAAATTTATTTTTATCTGCCTCCAAGATCTAGCTTAATAACAACACTATATAAATATCTGACAAATTTGTAATTACCAATAATAGTATATTTATAACCCTATTATACTTATCTGGTTTATTGACTTACTTATGGCCAGAAAGACTTGATTCTGTAACATTTATTCAAAACATACAAACATACATATCACAAGATATAATTCATGAAATTTTACCTAAACATTAGAAGTTTGTGGATATTCTGCAACATTCCTTCAAGAACATCGTGAACAACGGTATGTATATTATATCTCAAATGTGGGTTAAAAATTTAAATTAGCAGTCGTTTTTCCTTAAAATATTGCCAGCTGATTGCTTTTATTTTTCCTGTACTTCTTTAATAATTTATGTTATACAAATTTTCTTGATGCTGTACACATTTACCTAAAGCCAAGGGCTCCACAAAAAGTTTCATTGGGATGATTTTCACCTCCACAACATGTTCTCAGAAGTTCTTCTATGATTTTATCATACATTTATAGTCACCTCTTTTCCCTTTGTAATCTTAATAACCATCCCAGTAATGAGAGAAGACATCTACAGAAAACAACTGACTGGTTGCTCTGAGATACTTGGAGTAGTTGGGTGAAAGATTTAAAGTATAAATTTAAGAATTGTTTATTTTTTTTAATTATATTTCTTGTGAAGTAGTAAAAGTTCCTTTTCCTTTTAAAATTCTAATATAGCATATGTAAAGTTCAATATTTTACCATAAGGGAATTACATAGCACCTCAATCTTTGCATTCAGAATGCATCATGCCTATTTAGTGATTAAAATTGTACCTTTTTCTATTTCCTGCACAGTGTTACTCTAGGGTATTAAATTTGGGAAAATAAGTGAGTTAAATCTCTAAGGATCAAAATTAACACAGTAGAACTTCTTCATCCTCTAGAGAATTGTAAACAAATTCAAAACTTAGCCTGTTCAAATACTTGTTGTGGTCAGCAATTGTTTCAAAGTCCTAACTAATTCTGAACCCGTTTGACCAGGCTGATTGCAATCTGTGCAGTTCTTTAACTTCTCAACTACAGCTTAACTAGGGGGAATTTAGTTGATAAGATACATTTTCCTTGTGTGCATACTTCACCAGAACAGACCCTTCAGCATGTTTTTTTTCCAAATAATTCCACATTTCCAACTAGAAAACATTATAACTTGCATTTTTAAAAATGGAAGGACAAAATTCATGTCCAATCCCCAGACATGATCAGTATTTTGCATTTATTTTCTTCTCAAGTTCTGAAAATTGTTTTATGTTATTCACAGAGAGCATAGTTACTTCAACCTCATTGCATTTACCAGGCAGAGAAGCAGCCAGGATTTGGTATGCATTCAGTTTTCTGTGAAGGGTAGAGGACTGAGGGACTGACCAAGTAAAGGAACTAAGTTGCAATCTGGTTGCTTTAAGATGGAAGCAGAAATATAAGTTCTTTTAATTATATGCCATTTTGACCACAGTCTCAAAAGCAAAATATTAACATGATCAAAAAGATACTGCTTGATCTAGGTCAATCAGTTCTCCAGTCTCACACTTTGCCTCTGTTCTGGAAGTTCCATGCACTCAAACCACATCTATCTGCTTTTATTATTTGAGGTTACCATACTTCTTTCATAAATCATAAGTGACAGCAAATACTGCCAGGGTCAGGTAGAAGGTCACCAAATTACCTAGCTTCTGTAAATTCATCATAACCAAGATACATATTTAAAAAAAAATCCTTACCCAGTAGGAAAGAGTAGCAATCTTTGAGATTATTAATCTGTGAGATTATTACATCAAAATAATACTCTCACAGGTAATACTTGAAACAGCAGATGAATTTTGGTGTTGACAATAGACACCAAAAGTCATAGTCTAGATGATCAGGATATGAAATTTTAGTCAATCTTGGCAAAGTTGAGACTAGGACATAAAAAACGCAGCTCTCAATTTACGTATTCAAAGTAGCATTTCCCATCTGAACCCATGAAATTGCCATTGAATAGAGTAGATAAATTTGGCTTTAGTTACCCCTCATTGTGGGGAGCATGATTCTGCTAGGTAACAAGTACCAAATTAGTACTTTATGAATTGAATAGTGAATAAAGTGATAGTGAGAAAATTGAATAGTGAATTAAATATCCAACACACAGGAGAGATATATGTTGGTCACTTGATTATTTTATCAATCTAAATTGATTAGTTTATTAATTTATGAATAGATTACTAGATTATTAGACTATTTTATCAATAGATAATCTATTAAAACATTAAATTATTTTATCAATCTAAAATCAATAAAATAGTAAAGGATTAAGACTGGGGACAATCTAATGTGAATAGTAAATATTAGTTTGGGGAATCCAGAATTCAGAAAATGCTGTATTGAGCATATTTAAGCAAAATAAAAAATAAATCTATGCCAGTCATAACTTTAAGCCTAGTTATACAAAAATTGAGCACGTCTGCTAAATAATATTAGTGTGTTTCTATTTTCTTAGATGCTGTGTTTAGGGGTATCCCTTGGTTCTTTTTATTTGTATATTTTAGGGTTTAGGTTAAAAATAAAAGATAACAAATTTACTATGTTAAAAAGGTAAAATAAGGAATAATATAATTTTTAAATTTCTTAGAACAAACAGTAATTCATTCATTGGACAGCTTGAAATGAGAAATTGCTCTACTGAGAAAGCACAAGAAACAGGTTTTCAGAGTAAATGCAAAAATAATATAAAGAAAATGACTCATTGTAAAATGCTTCAGAGTTGCCTTATTTAGTCTAGCATGTCAGAAAATCTAGTTACGTAATGTTTGTTCTTTCTGATTATTGATCTTAACTTCTTTTCTTTTACAAGAAATAACTCAAGTTGTTTAATTTATATCTGCAAATCCAATGAAATTAAGGTTCCTAATGATGTTAACTGGCTTTGTCTCTTTAAGGATTCTCCAGGTCTGGTTGTGTCATATAAGTTACTTTAACCATCATTACAGAGCACTCAGTATATGCCAGTTTCCATTCTACACACTTTAATTAATACCTAAGTGTTCTTCACATCAACTCTATGTCCATTCCTATTTTATAGATTAGAATACAGTCTCAGAAACTACTACCTACTTGTCCAAATCCTGGTGTAGCCAGCATTTGAGCTCACACATTCTAGCTCCAGAAAAGATACCCCTGACCACTTTGCTCTACTGCTGCATTCCGATCAGATGAAATCCTTCTGTGTAGCATGACTTGTCGGGTTCATGTACACTTACATGTAAAAATTGTTAGTAAGCTGCATCTTAGAAAAGTGTTTGCAGTTGTTTACAGTTTTGAATGAATGAAATATTTAGATTATTTGGATTTAAGTATATGGTATGGTTACAACCAAACTGTCTTACAGTTTTGAATTTAAAATGTCTCTCAAATCTGTAGTCCTAACAATACTTCTAAAAGAACAATATTTCTGAAAGAACTCTATCTTTAAGAAAATCAAGAACCAAGACTTACTTAGTATACTGTATTACAGGCAGCTTTTTATTTTCACTTGTTCAAAATGTTTAATTTAAAAATACTAGCTGATGTGGAGGTGCACCTGAGTAATCCCAGTGATGTGGTAGGGCGAGGCAAGAGGATCACAAATTTGAGTCCTGTCTCACCAACTTAGTGAGAGCTTAAGCAATGTAGATAAACTTTGCCTCAAAATGAAAAAATAAAAAGATCTTGGGATGTATCTTAGTGGTTAAAAGGAAAAAAAAAAAAAAAAAGCCCAACCCTGGTTCTGGTTTCAAATAAATACTGATGGAAAACAGGAAGTTCTGACCTTGACTAACAAACATTCAGCTCAACCTCAACCTCCAGAAAATTACTTAGGAGATTATAATAAAACAAAAGCCTCCCTAACATCCTGGTATGAGGATTTAGAAGAAGACTTTTTCTTAGCACTTTTATAACACAAAATAAAATTTTAAAAAAGGATAAACAATTAAAGGAATTTTAATACCATTTTTCTATATTTAATTTTACCTATGTATTCTTTGATTTTATAAATCGTGAGAAAAACATAAAGACCTAAAAAGAGAATGCATGATTTAGTGTTCAGACTCTTTCTGGTGGAGTTGGAAATGTTAGCTTTTCTAGGTAAAGGAGAAATAAAGTTACTTATCTATAGAAAGAACTGGCTAACTCAGAATTATGATGAATGAGCAAAACTCACCTTAAAAATCTATGTAATCCAATACAACAACTTCAGCTCAACTCCATGAAGTTCTGTCATGTTGCTTGCTGTTGAATGGATTAAGGGTAAGTCCATCAAAGGGAAGGCCAAGAAAATAGGTGGGAAGAATGGAGGGAAGAAAGGATGGAGGATGCAGGAAGGAGCCAAGGGAAAGGAGTCACAGTAGTCTTAGGTGATAAAATGTCAAGACATCTTCAACTTCAGAAAATGATGAAGAAATCACCAAGACTTTGCTGTTTCTCAAACAGATAATCTAGAAAGAAAAATGAATATATAAGATTTGTGCCTCCTTACCTAGGCTGAAACAGAAATAGAAAAATCAATGCATAAAACTTTCCAAGTTTTCCCATTATTTTGCATAATATCATTATCAGAAAAAGTTATATTCAACGAGTACAATTATTGAACAGTAAATTTTCCACCCACATAATTTTAGACTTACCAGTACATACACATACACACACACACACACACACATACACACACCCCTAGTGATATATACATACATTCATAGACACATACAGAATTTTGACTGTGTAACATTACCTAATGACTAAGAATATCTCCTTCTGGGATTTTTCCCCCATTAGCACGAATTATCTGAGAAGCTTATTTAAGTTGTAGAAACTTCACAATTACAGGCTAACACATTTTTTTCAGGATTAATTAGTAGTTTTAATATAGAGTAAGTATATTTTAGGAGCTTACTACTGAGGCTCATTATCCCAATTAAGAAATGTTTAAAATAGACATGTGGTCTTTATATATAGGTATATATCTACTTTGGTCACTAGGCTATAGTCTAAAACTATTCTGGTGATATCGTTCTAGTGTTTCTGCTACAAGGAAGCATATTGGTATAGGAAGAGAGAAGTAATGTTTTTAAGGCTGCCTTTAAGAAGCCAGTCACTGGGGGAGATAAAATAGAAGATGAAGAAAACTGTCAGATGAACTTTGACTTTGGAGAGCACTACTTGGCTTCTTGAAATATACAGTGCTTGGATTTCTGTCTGTAAATTGCATATGTAGAAGCATATTGAAGGTGGTAGTTTCAGTTGATATTCAAACACATATGCACCCCAAGTTCCAAAGTTGCTGCACATGCTGACCCTTAATACCTAAGATAAATAAGATCCACAATGCCTTGCATCAGAAGGGAATTCCTGAGTAGGGCGTGACAGTACACACCTGTAATCCCAGCAGCTGGGAGACTGAGGTAGGAGAATTGAGAGTTCAAAGCCAGCCTTAGCAATGGTGAGGTGTTCAGCAACTCAGTAAGACCCTGTCTATAAATAAAAATACAAAATAGGGGTGGGGGAGTGGCATAGTGGTTGAGTGCCCCTGAATTCAATCCCTGGTAGTCATGCTCCCCCTGGGGGTGGGGGGAGTGGAATGGAATGCCTGCACATCTCAGATTGACTTCTTGTATTTGCCTCTAAAATTGTTTCAGTGTTCTTCATTATTTTTCAACATCTTTATCTCTAACCATGTCTTTAAGGTTTCTTTGCCCATCCTTAACCTGAAAAAAATGGCTGTAGACTTTTTTCTTATTCTCTGAACTAGCGAGAACACCAAACTACCTGAATATGCATAGGGGATTTAAAACTAACCAAAGAAATTGAATGCCCAACATCAATCAGTATGGCTTATAGTTAACTGTTCAATTCTGGTCAATATGGAAATCTGAGCTAATATCCTCTGAAGCTAGCTGTCCTCCTGTTTCTCTCTCCTCAGCCTGCAGTCTGCTACCATGATCTTATTTCAGTTTCTTCTTGGATCTAATGGTTTTGATACCTAGTGAATTGCTCAACATCTTTTTTCTTCTCTGTTCATTCTACATGACCAATTCCTTTGATATTAAAATAACCCCACTTAGAAACATATTCATTCCTCTCCCATGTGACAACTTTTACTCATTTAAGAAAAAGGTTTTAATAATCAATTTTAGTATTTGAGATATTTTACTAGTATTATTATCCTGGAATCAATCATTCATGGATTTTTTTTTTTAATTTAAGAAATAAAGGACCCTTTAGATATTTTTCAGAAACAAGAAAGCTCACTGTTAACTTACTTTTCTCATCACTGGAAATTGCCACTAACCTTGAATATTAATTTTCTCACTAAATAAATCTTCTAACTTAGGTCAGTGAAATATCTCTTCTAATAATCACAATTTGCACAGTAAAACTGCCTTTAGTCATATAGTTGGAGTCACTATGGGAGACTTCAGTTCTATTAAACTAATACTATGGAGTTTTCTGCAATTTGCTAAGAATTGGTAGACATGAAAAAAATATTCATCCTATGTCCACAAGAAATTTACTGTGCAGCGGGACTTGATGGGTGGTATATACAGCCATTACAAGAGACCTACAAAAGACCTCAGCTAATTACATGCAGAACATTAGTTCATGGCTTCTCAAAATTCAAGGTTGAGACCTTACACTTGGAATAGTACATATACCCCTTGAATGTCTTCACTTTCCTGACTTTAAAGTTATCTACCATCTGCCTTCTAAACTCCTTGACCATTTTGCCTATTATTATACTTTAACATTTCCTTTCCCATCAGTTTTTTAACACACTCATATTTTATAACTCTATCTAAAGTAATGATTTCCAATACTTAGAGTCCATCAGAATTCCTTGGGTAAGAAAAACCAAAATATTAGTATTCAAGTTCAACCTGAATCCAAATGACCCTCAATCTAGAAGGGTTTAACAATTTCCTACGGTGATGATGAAGCACATAAAAATTTATGAACCACTTTTTAAAGGACATATCCTAATGTGTTTTTAAATAATTTCATTGCCTAGCTCACGATTCCATTTTTCTTAGTTTCCTTCCAATCTCAGCCACTATGAAAGCCATTATTGATTGACATGCTTTATTCTGATTTCTCAAATATTTCAATAATTTGATTCTCCTCATTTTGTAGCATTTTTCTAACCAGTGTACTTAAATTTGTACCTTTTAATCATTCAGAACTGCTCTGCTCTGTTGTTAAAAATCCTTACTTAGTAACTAACACCTTATATGCTTCTCCATTCCAATAGTTCAATGCACTTTTTCTCAAATACATTCCAGCAGACTTCTCTGACTGATCGTCCTGTATGATTTATTCATTCTTTCCAACATAATTTTCTCGATTTTCCCACAAAGTAACAAAATTAGTCAGTTAGGTCCTTTCAAATTTCCAAGTATGAAATTTCAACTGCCTTCTCACTACTCTGAAAATGCACTGCCAGTGAAAATGATTCTAAGATTTTACCTTGAACTTTAAACTTTTTCTTTTTCCCTTTCTTGTATATCCTTTCTGTTTTTATGCTTCCATTTGTGTTAATTCCTTACTCATCAATGATAAATGTGTTCAGATATCATCTAAACTTAGAAAGATGCACATTATTAAATTAATACTATTACAAACACTTAGGATTGGTCTGAATCTTTTGCTCTATATTTATCCATCAATTCACTGTCATGTTTTCCTAAGGGAATCCTATCTTCATGGACAGAGGAATCTCACTGTAATCTTTTTCTGAAATTCTGGCAATGAGAATTCTTTGCACTTCCACTTCATTTAAGCTGTCTTTTCAAATTTTCTAAAGATCAGTTAATGTGTAAATCCCTTTTACATTTTCACCTTGCCAGATGTCTCTGTACATTTTCACTCTAAATATTATATCTAACCTTCCCCTTAAAGTTTTGTTTTTAAAATTTCAGTTTAATTTACAATATTTCCACTTGTCCCTTTATCTCTTTTGTGTCAAATGTCTCTGTTATTCCTTTTTTCTCATTATGTTCGAATTTGAGTCTTTCCTTGGTCATCTTACTTTATCTTTCTACAGTTCACTTCTTATATATTCATTCTAGTCTACCATCCTCAAACATTAGCCGTATATAAGAAGTTAAAAATTTATTTCCTTTGTCTTGGTTCTTTTAGTTTCTGGATATAATCTGTAATTTAACTTTCTACCTATTTATGCTAATGCTATAACCTGAAAATAAATTTGTCATTTCTAAAAGCACAACATATACAAACCTACCTATATTGAAAACTTCAGAATCACTGTGAATACGTCTTATTCTTTGATTAGAAAAGCCAATTGACCTCTCAGTTTTCATAGACATAATTGGATTTCCTTTGTAGAGAACCTGAGCACAAGTTCATGCTGCTTATTTTTCTAATGGGTTTGCTTCGGTGCTTCTCTGAGCACTTGCCCATTTGACTTTTTCATACTTATTTACTACTGTATTTCATATGCCCCTTCAAGTGCCCATGTATTTTGTGTATGCATTTTTTGTTTATTTTGTTTTGTTTTTTTTTGTATCAGGGATTGAACCCAGGGGAGCTTTACCACAAACCCGGCCTCTTTTAAATATTTTGTTTAGAGACAAGGTCTCACTAAATTGCTAAGAGACTTGCTAAGTTTCTAAGGCTGTCTTTGAACTCAAGATCTTCCTGCCTCTGGCCTCCAGGCTGCTGAAATTACAGGCATGGGCCACTGCACCCAGTAGTGAATATGTGTCCTTTCCAGGAAACATTTGATACAGCCATGTGATTATTTATATCTATCCCACTTTTCACCTGTGATCTCTACATTTCCAGTGTTCCTCTCAACACATAGCCCATACAAGAAACTACTTTTTTTGGTTTTGCTAAATTAAATAATAAATCAATCAAGTCTGCAATCAAAGACCTCACAAAAATCCAGAAATACATTCTCTTTCCTGGCTTCAAATCCTAGGTGATAAAAACTACCGTCTTAGAGGTAAAATTAGAGATTTAGTACCTTTACAGTTATTATTTATCTAGTTATATTTTTTATCCCTTTATTTGAGTTTGCACCCGAATAAGCTGTTAAAAAGGACAATTTCCTCCTTTTTTAAAATAAGCCTTATGCTTATAACGCTTTTGCTGTATGATGCATTATCTTTTTTGGTGTGTTTTCTAATCACAGTTCAAACAATATTTTCTTGCTTATGCCATTCCTAATCACCCCTTTTCAGCAAAATTTACTCTTTCTGCACTGAGAGAGCACAAGATTTCTTTCTCTCATCTGGAATTCTGTCACATGATCTTGTTACAGGGCTGGGGTCCTCTGGGAAGCTGAAGCAGTGTGAACAGTACCCTTCAAACCCTGCTTTTTGCAATCAAGTCAGAATGATTTCAGACCTTTTGCTCAAAGTAAGAGACATGAGTTTATTACAGGGAATAGGAAAGGGAAAGGGACACTCTTAAGGAAGACATTGGTTCCTCTCAGAGAAGAGAGGGATGGTGTGTCTTTCCTGCCCTCTAGTTTTACTGGGGACGCCAGGGAAGTTTCCAGAGAATTTTGCCCAGTTCCACCTCTTGACTTTTGACTGACAGCAGGATGACATCAGACTTTCCAGTCCCCATTGTCATGACATCTCTAGGTCATTTTGGCTCATGCTGACCAGTTCTAATTGAACCTTGTTCTTACAGATTTTAGGGTTAGGGGGAATTATCCTTATCTCCCTGAATTCCAGTCTATAAGAAAGGGTCACAAAATTCTCCTTTCAGAGTAACTTGTGTTCTTCTTACCATAGGCATTTGGGCATTTCAGGCCTGCATTTTTTCTGCTGATAGCAGGTAGTTTGCTAAGGAATGTGACATATCCTGTCAACTTAAGCCAGGCAGAGCTTTAGTAAACCGCTTTTTAAAGAGAAAGCTTGTGGGAGTCAGCACAAAGGGCCCATTTTATGGGCTTGTTTCTTTAACATCATGTCCCTACCACTCACGCCTGTCTGCCCCTTATTAATCTTACATTTTACTTTTTTTATGCACTTTTTCTAACTTCTGTCAGAGGTTGAAAGTGGTCAGTCAATGAATGGATGAATGTGGTATTTAAAGTTGTTTCAGGGGAAATGAAGCCCAAGATGTTGAAGAAGAAGCAAATGAACAAAGTGGTGGAAAATGTGTGACTTATTTTGAAATGATTATCACTAAAGTTCTAAAAGCAGTTCTAAAGCAAGAAACTGATACATTAAGTAATGGTGAAGGCAATGTCATGTGAAATATGAAAGTCTTATAAGTCTATATTGACTTATATTTTGAAGTTTAATGTTAAAATGTTAGGAATAACCCTGTTTTAAATCCCTCAAATCACCTAGATAGAGTGGAATATTCTAAGTGAGCCTACTATGTAGAAGTCTTGGAAACCTGAATGAATGAGCTGTACCTCACTCACCTATTTCACCTCTAGTAAAAGAGAAACATTGTGTTCCACTTTGGATTCACAAATGAAAGGAATCTCCTTTGCAGATGTGATAAGCATTTTAGAAATTACCTTTTTCTATGCATAAATGATGAAATCAGAGCCCTCATGATTCAAATATGTCCTGAAAGCTCCACTTCTGCACACATGAGATTTTGTAGAATGTTCCAGATGAAAATCATAATAACTAATGAACAAATATAGCTGGCTATAACAGAGAAGTATTAGAAATAGAGTCTTAATTTCTATAAAAGCTATATAGACAGTCTCTGTTAAAATATCAGCATCTTTGTTAAATATATGACTTGTAATATAATTTCTCCTTTAAAGACATAATTTATAAGTTTTGTAGTAAAATGCGTATGGGTAAGCAATTGACAATAGTGAACAAAACTTACTCTAATTAATTAGAATTATGTTCAAACCTCATCTCTCCTTCACAGAACTGTCAATTGTGTGCACCTAGGTCACTTGATATACTTTTCTCTCAAATGGGAATTATATACCTCAAACAATTGATATAAAGATTATAGAAGACATGGTATAGGAAATTTGCAACTCTTCACATTTTAGAGAAGTCACTGGAAATGTTAAAGCAGAAGAGGAATGAGATCTGATTTCAGATTTTAATAGATCACTCTGACAGCTATTTCCACAAATGTTTTTTATATACTTAATTAATTTATTTTTTTTACAGATTTCAGTGAGAACTTGATAATCTTTTGCTATAATTCTGATGTTTTTGAAGCAAAATGTCCTAGTTACTATATGCCTTTCAATTCATGATGGCTCAGGTTATATTTTACATTTAATACCTGATAAAATGACAGCAATGTTAGTTGAATCCTCATCTTATAATTTACTCCTCATACTCATTTTTATCCTGTAGTTGAGAATAAAGATTCTCCTATCACTGAAGTAGATCATGAAACCACCTTGGGTGCTTGGTTAATGGCAATGTGATGTTGGGTTAATGGACTACAGAATGATATAACTCTGGGTTTTCTCATTTTAGTCACTACTCATAGTGTATGAGTAAACATATATATCTCAGATACTCCTGGGTTCTAAAGTTATAACAATGAACAAGAAAGAAAAATTTCTCCTTTAATTCTTTTAATATAATTTATATTCAAATGGTTCAAACATTTAAGGTGAGTTATAATATTGTTTGTATGTTTTCATTCTTCTTTTATTAAAAGTATTACACATCCTTACTAATTTCCAAGTGATTTATGCATACTCCATGATGGGAGGAATAGGAATATGTATGTTAACTCTCTTCTTGTCCATATGACACTCTAGTCAATGGCATGTGAGTGGAAATTACAGAATCATGACCAATTAGATAGAACCATGTCCAAGCAGCAGTTTTAAATAGTGTCACAATCCTCTTTTTCTGTAACAAGAACACATATATTTTCATTAGGCATAATATTTGAACCTGGGACCTATAATGAAATAGCTTGTGAAACCTAACTATACAGCATCCACTGAATGGCATAGACCAGATCCTGGAAGAAAATTATAGCTTCCAGAAGCATGCATATAATGTGACAGATAAATATACCTCTGTTGATGAAATCAAGGACATTAAGAAAGTCAGTGTGGCCTCCTGAAGGTACTAAGGGAGAAAGTAACAAGTGACAAGAGACAACATTACAGAGGTAGACAAA
Organism: Sciurus vulgaris; assembly: GCF_902686455.1. Classification (NCBI taxonomy): domain Eukaryota; kingdom Metazoa; phylum Chordata; class Mammalia; order Rodentia; family Sciuridae; genus Sciurus; species Sciurus vulgaris. Next base: position 119,328,439 of record NC_136469.1, on the reverse strand, counting down.
CACCAGTTCATGCGGGACTTTGTAAATCACTGCAACTCTTAAATTTTAGAGAAGTCACTGGAAATGTTAAAGCAGAAGAGGAATGACATCTGATTTCAGATTTTAATAGATCACTCTGACAGCTATTTCCACAAATGTTTTTTATATACTTACTTAATTTATTTTTTTACAGATTGCAGTTTTTTAAGAGTGCAAGAGTAGAAACTGGAATATATTTGTAACTTTTAAATTAGTCCAAGAAAGGGTGACTTGACCGGAGTTGGAAATAATTTTGATTTTCCTCCCAAATGGTTAAGTAGGAGTTTCTTCCAGAATCCTGGGCCTATTGTTATACTTTTCTTTCAACTTAGTAAATTCTAGGGAATCTTCAGAAGAGTGGTAGAGTCTGCTTCATCCAAAATTGATCATTGTCTGAGTATTTATTGGTTCAACTTTTGTCCACATCAAATGAGGGAAGATGTTCCATTTATGTATAGTTATTTTAATTTATGTTGTATATTTACTACATAAAGAAATCTTTCTATAGGTGCTGCTGCTATCAGAATATATTTTATCTGAATCACTTTATAGCTGTGTACAGGGGTTCTGATTTCTTCAAATCCCCACTTTGCAAAGTTCCTATTTCCTATTATATAAAGTTACATTATTTGAAAGAGATTTTTTTATTCTTTTTAATGTGGATATTTATCAGTTTAATCTTTGCTTTTACTATGGCTGTTGCTGCTTCCATTAAGTTTTGGTGTGCTGTGGTTTTGTTTTCATTCTTATTAAGATATTTTCAAACTTCACTTTTGATTTCTTCTTTGATTCTTTTTTTAATTCACGAATGTGCTGCCATGATATTCATTTATTTGTGAGCTGACAAGTTTTGCTTCCATTATTGCCCTTTTGCTTTTCAATATGAAGAACTCCTGTTTGACTTTTGTAAGGTAGATAGATATAATGGAATGATAAACTGTCAGTTTTGACTTGTCTAGTTGTCTGGTAAAGACCTTATTTTTATTTTTGAATGCAAGTTTTACTGAATATAATATTCTTGATTAACAATTTTTTCCTTTCTTTACTCTCAATTTATTATCACACTTTCTTCTGTCTTGTGAAGTTTCTGCAGAGAAATTCACTGATAGTGTTATTAGGTGTCCCATCCGTATGTCATGAGTTACTTTTATCTTGATTTAAGCTTGATTTTTAAGAATTTTATATAATACATCTCTGAGCAGACTTTTTTTTAAATCTTAGCCGAAGCCATTAGGCTTGATGAATCTTGATATTCATTTCTTTGCCCATAATTGGGATGTTTCAAGACATTATTATTTTAAGTAGGAAATCTACTCTTCCTGATTTTTCCTTCTAAGACTCTCTTAATGCATCCACTGGTTGACTTTATACTGTCCTCTAAGTTCCTCAGTTTTTATTTGTTGCTTTCTATTTATTTTTCCTTTACTCTTCTAACTAAATTACTTTTAATGATGTTTTTAATTTTCTTTTTCAGCTTGATCAATCTACTGTTGAATACTTTTAATAAGTTTTCAGTTTCATTATTATAATTTTTAATCTCTAAAAATTTCCATTTGGTCTTTTTTATAGTTTCTCCACTTATTCTCATTTTGTTCATGTCAAAATCAAAATTTGTTGATTTTGCTCAGTTGTCTACGTGTTCTTTTGTGACTGACTGAGCTTCTTTAAGATGAGTATTTAGAATTCTTTTCCAAGGAATTCTAGTTTTCCATTTGTTTAGGATTGTTTATAGGAATTTATTTTGTTCTTTACATTGAGTTTTGTTTTCATGATTCCTTTTATTTCCTGTAGTTTTGTGTTGGGTATCTATATTGTTGAAGAGCGAGCCACTTTTTCCAACATGTATGGGCTGATTTTGAGAAAAAGTTGCATACATCAAACTGACTATGAAGTCTGGGTGACTCTCAAACTTCATCTCTAGATGTCTCTCCTTTAGACATATGTATTTAGGTTTCTTTTTCTTAATTTTTTTGTACCTGGGATTGAACAGAAGCTCACTTAATCACTGAGCCACATCCTCAGTCCTTTTATTATTATTTTTTTAAATTTTGAGACGGAGTCTCACTAAGTTGTGTAGGGTACCACTAAGTTGCTGAGGCTGGTTTTGAACTTGCAACCCTCCTGCCTCAGGCTCTGAGTCACTGGGATTGCGGGCGTTCATTGATATGCCAGGCAGTATGTAGATTCTTAATGAGACTTTTTTTTTTTAAATTCCAGGAGCCCAAATTTTCTTTCTTTCATTGATGTTTTTATAATCCACTCTCTGTTTTCTCTTGAGGAAGAAGTCATGGACTGAGGTGATCTCTGACTGTCCTGAACTTTGGTAGCTTGTAGAAGGGACTGATCTGAGTAAAATGGAGATGTTCTATTAGCAGTTTTAATGCAAATTCTCTTGGTTTTATAATTATCTAAGGTGGTGAAACTTCTTAACTGAATTCTAGGCTTCTCAATGTATTTTGGTCTATATCTCATTATAAATTGGGCTTTCCTTGAGGGAATGAATTCTATGATTTCCTATTCAACCATCTTCTTGAAATTATTACTTTTTGTTATTTAATATATTTTTCATCTTTGCTATGTTTATGATAACTTTGGAAATGTTGAGAATTATAAGTATTAACACTTCAAATTTTTATTCAACACTCATAATTTGATCAATTTCCTCTTAACTTTTCTTATAAAATATATTTAATCTAATAATTTATTTAACCATTTCATACTGACAATATTCTTTTTTCTCTTATTATTTTCATGCTCACTTTATCAAGTTACATTGCTTTTTTAAAGCAGAAATTTCCTGATTTCCAGCTTTTGTGTGATCTTCATGTAACAACATATGTTCATCATTCATTTCTCTCATGAGTTTATAATGTTAACATGACTTTTAATCAATACTAATTGATTTTTCTATCAGATTTTAAAGTTAAATTTAGTCTGTTTTATAGATATTCTGATGTTTGTGTTTGTTAAAAAAAGGTCATTTAAGCATTATTTGTCTGCATAATGTTTTCTTGATTTCCCCTTTATTATCTTTTAATTAGTGTTATTTTTCCTGAATTATTTTTCTATTTGTTTACTGTTTAACAAGACAAGTTTTTTTAATAGTAATAGCAACTTTATTCCTATATTTTCTTTTTTGTCATAAACCTAAAAGTTTATTAAAATCCTATTCACAAAAAACTCTGACTCTTATTTATTCTCTTTATTAATGTCAATATGTCTTCTCCTTTGATACCATTATAGTTTCCTAAACAAACAAAAACCCACATAGCATTAAATTTCCCAAATAGCTTCAAAACTTTTTGAAGATGGAACATTTGTGATCTCACATTTAGTATATGTAGTTTATGATTTTATTTTAAAAAGAAAAAATGTTTAATTTATTATTATGGTCCTTGTCCTAGTATTCAAAAAACCCATTATAATATATTTCAGAAAACTGCTTACACCAAAACCAAATGAATTAAGTAGAATTTCCCATTTCATAACATAATGAAGCAGAAATGTCTCTTACACTGATCTGTACACTACTGCCACAATCATAAAGGATTCATGAAGTTGTAAGAATTAAATAACTTTATTAGATAATTAACTTAAGTAGTTCCTGAAATATAGTAAATGCAGGACATGGTGGCCCAAGTCAGCAAACCCAGTGACTCTGGAGGCTGAGGCAGGAGAACTGCAATTTTGAAGCCAGCCTCAGCAACTTAGCAAGGTCATCCACAACTTAACGAGACCCCATCTCAAAATAAAAAATAAAAAGAACTGGGGATGTAGCTCAATGTAAAGTATCCTGGGCTCAATTCCCAGTGCAAACACATAAGCAGATCAACAAAAAACAATTATTATCTCTCCTACGTTATTGTGCAGGGAGCCAAGTACATAGTCAGTTGTCAATGAATTATGATAAATTGAATCCTCATCTTTTATTACAGATGATTTCATTTTTGATTTTATTTTTAAAGTTAGAAGTATTATGAATATAGGAGGAATTGCTTTCAAATTTGTCTTTTCTACCTGATTTAAAGACCACATAGCAAATCCATTTAATTTTCCATTTGAAAAATTTATATGAAAGCAATTTTATCATGCACTTGCTCATCCAAGGCATCATTTGACTTCAAACAGTAAATTCTACTAATACTAATCTGAAATTGAACCCAAATATTCCTCATCATGACATTCAGCATACACCTTCAAGGCAAAGGATAATAAATAAGGATAGAACACTAATTAAGTAAAAGATAAAAACCTAAAAAATTCTAAAAACTGTGTCAAGGAGTTTTACTTTAAAGCTCTTATGTATCTCTCTTACTTTGGCCACTCATATACATTTGGATAAAAGTTATTACATTCATAAAAACAATGTATATAAGATGTATAAAAGTGTTCAAGTTGTATAATTTAACTGATTTCTTTTTTAAACAAATGACTTGATATTAAGAGATTTTTTTTTCTGTTTCATTCATCTAACATACCAGCAAAACTAGGACTGGCATATAAATTCCTGATCTCTGGGTTCTCTTTGCCTAGGAGAATATTGACTCAATAATATTGTCATGTCAGCAGTTGCTGAAAGAGTGCTGACTTTTATTGGTACATTATTTAAAGAATACATAATGAGGTACCTAGATATTCTCTAAGTCTCAATGTCTTTTCCTCTAGTGCAGATTTCCATTTTTTTTCCTTCTGCATATTTTATTTCCTCCTCAGTATAGGTGTCTAGTGCATAGATTTTGTTCGGGAATATTTATTGAGTTAATAAAAAATTAAATAATGATGATCAGTTGACTATGTTGCACATTATTATATACAGGGGCTCTGAGAAGGCATAAAAAGCATAGCACACTAATGAGGATCTATGTCATTTATGTAGTTTCCTTGTGCAATGAAGACATCAATAATATTTATAGGAAGAGGTGAATCCTTGAATAAAGGATATTATGCTTAACAAGTGTTCTCTATGTGTGTCTATTTTTCTTTTTTCAAACAGGCCTACAAACATGCATGCTTCCATCTGAGTTCTGCACTTTCTAGGTCCTCATAGTTACCTTTTTGCCCACAGATCTCCAGGAGAATGAAACAGCTGGATCAGAGAAGTTTTGGTCCCTTCTAGCTGCTGTATTCCCTGTGATTCTCATATGCTATACTTCTAATTAAATTCCTTGATACTAATTAAAGGTGAGAACAGAACAAATGCCACTAGCTAGACTCCATTCTTTTAAACTTAGTGAGCTGTTCAGGCCTGGGCATTTGAATTTTTCCCTTAATTAGAATTTAGCTAACGCTTACACCCTGTCAAGTATATTTTATCTTCAACTCCATAAAAATAATTCCAGAGAGTGGATTAGAAAATACTTATCTCCTCTAAAATACTCATAATCATAAGACTTTCTGCAGTGTTGCAGTGTCCCAAAAATCTGTGGCTTGGCAGATGGTGTGACGCAGCGTGTAATTTGGCATGCTATGTCTGTCAGCCTGTGGTAACCCTTAGGCATTTTATTTCTGCAAGAAACAATGATGATGTCAAGGACAACATGTGGCAACCCATGGGAACATAATCATGTTAACTCCTGACTCTGCAAAAACATAACACGTGGCACTGTTATTAGCATTTTCTAAGAAACCAGCATCCATTAAACAGACATTTGTTTGACTGTGTTAGATTGCTTCTGGTTGGTTTGTTCTTTCTTCCATTAAATTTACCAGAGAATGTACTGTAGCAGTGTGAAATTGGAGGTCTGTCTACTGATCAGCATCACCTCTGCTTCATGCACTGGTAACTTCAACTCATATTTGCTGCTTTTTCTATCCTCACAAGCAATTAGAGGACCAAATTTTTTCTTAATAATTTCCCTCAACACTCTATGGTATTGTACTTCATTTCCAAAAAGATAAAAATATATTAAGAAGATAAACTTACAAGGTTTATATTTGTGACAAGAATAATGTATATATTAGAAATAGAAATGCACAAATGTGAATATCCTCAGTGAGAAAACATTAAATGATTGCTTCTTTTCTATTTTAAAAAATGAGCAATTTTTTGAGGTGACTCAAATTTAGGGTTGTATGAGTCTTCTATTTTAAAACCTAATTTAAAATTGCTATTTTCTTCATTTTTTTGAAGGACACACAATTCTATCCTTTCATGGGAGAAAGAATGAAAGATCAACTATTAAATTCAAGTCCCTTAAATAGAAGATTTAAAAAGCATAATATGTAATGAATTTATGTGTTATCTCATATTTCTAGTGAGATGATTATTTGTTTTTCTCTTCCTCGATTACAATATGTAAAGTAACATCGTAGAAATGAAGTCATTTGGGGCTGGGGAGATAGCTCAGTCGGTAGAGAGCTTACCTTGTAAGCACAAAGCCTTGGGTTTGATCCCCACTACCAAAAAAATAAATTAAAAAAAAATAAAAAATAAAAAAATAAAAACTAACTTTAAAGTGTTTTCTACACAAACTATTTCTATGGGAAATTTGAAGCCTGAATAAAGCACTGGTAATAATTTATATTCCTTGAGCTGATCTTTGTTCAACCCATGAAGAGAACTTACTTAAATCTTCAGGAAGAATGTCAACCATTTTTAATACCAGAGGAGAAGGGAGGGATTCTAAATCTCAAACCAATGGGTGTTGATAAATATCACCGCAATGTGCTTGTAGAAGATTTTGACCTTCACTACTGCCTAAATTTATTAAGTATGAGGTGACATTTCATTGTGGTTTCAGTTTTCATTTCCTAATGATTATTGGTATTGAATTTCATGCACTTCTTGGACATTTTTATGTCTTCTTTGGAGAAATATGCACTTAGTTCCTTTGCTCATTTTTATTTTTTATTATTGCTATTGAATTGTTTGTGTTCTTTATAAATTTTGGATACTAACTCCTCACCCAGAGTACGGTTTGAAAATTTCCACCCATCCTATAGGTTGTTTCTTTACTCTGTTGGTTGTTTCCTTATCTGTATAGACCCTTCCAGTCTGGAGTAATTCCTCTTGTCCATTTTTGCCAGTATATTTGGGGTCATATCCAAAAGAATCATTATACAAAACAATAGCAAGGATACTTTTTCTCTATGTTTTCTTCCAACAGTTTAATAGTTTGTGATCTTATATTTAAGTACCTAATCTATTTTGAGATTTTTTTTTTTAAATTTGTTGTGAGATGAATATCTAATTTAATTCTTCTGCATGTGATTTTCTAGTTTGCCAGCCTAATTTATTGAAAAGCCTATCCTTTCCCTTGACACTTTTATGAAAACTCAATTAACTCTAAATAAATGAATTTATTTCTAGATTCTCAATTACATAACATTATTTTATGTGTCTGTTTTTGTGCCAATATCATGCTGTTTGATTACTATATCTTTGAATTATGTTTTGAGGTTAGGCCATCAGATTTTTGCAGTTTTGTTCTTTTTGTTCAAGATTCATTTGTCTATTGGTGGTCTTTTATAGTTCAATATGATTTTTAGGACTGATTTTTATACTTATTGGAAAAATGTTATAGGAATTTCAATAGGGATTGCATTAAAACTCTAGACTGCTTTCAGTAGTACAGATATTTTAATAATATTAATACTTCCAATCCAGGAACATGGACAATTTCCAATTTATTTGTTTCCTTTTCAATTTGTTTCATTAACATGAAGAAAAGAGAAATCTTTCGGTGTGAATGTAAATAAACAGAGCCATTATGAAAACAGTATTGAGGTTCCTCAGAAAGTTAAAAATAGAACTACCATATGATACAGCAATTCCACTATTAGGTATATATATTCAAAGGAAATACTATCAGTATTTCAAAGAGATATCTCTATTTCCATATTCATTATAAATTTAGTCAAAGTAGCCAAGATATAAAATCAATGTAAGTGTATATCAATGAGTGAATGGAAAAGTAAAATGTGCTATATATACTTAATAAGGTAGTATTCACCTTTAAAAGAAAAAACTGAATTCTGTCATTTTTCAGCAACATGAATGAACCTACAGGCATTATGTTAATTGAAGTAAGCCAGGCATAGAAAGTCAAATATAATATGATTGCACTCATATGCAGAACTGAGAAAATTAAGCTTACAGAAGCAGAGAGTTGAAGAGATATTGACCAAAGGATACACAATTTCAGTTAGATAAGAGAAGAAAGTCGTAGAGATCTGTTTTACAACATTGCGACTATAATTAATAATAATATATTATCTTCTTAGAAACTACTAATAGTACATTTTAAATTATATCACAAGAATTATAATTATGTTAAGAAATCAATATGCTACTTAGCCCAAGATAGAAGTTCCATAAAATATGTTTTTTAAAACATCATTTTCTGTACAATAATATATATAATTTTTTAAAATTTATCAGCAATTTTTAAAAAATTATAAAATCAAATGACTTGCCCCAAATTTTATCGTCAGCACTGATTAAAAGAAAATTCACCAACTATATTGTAAGTAAATTGTAAAACTTATATAGCAATATACATTTGCATAATTCCTTTAAATAGGAAAATATTTATTAATTAGTATCATCAAATATTTTGTTAGGTATTTATTATATGAAGTCCATAAAGCTTTCAACTTAATTTATCAAACTCCATCAAATATGAAAAGCATTTAAAAATAAATAGTAAATTTATTCCTTAATGTTTATTCTTGGTCCCATTTGCTCTTATGGGCCTATGTCTCATGCTTTAGAATATAGTGGCTTAAAGCTTATTCTGATATTTTCCAGACAGAATAATATCCTTGTACATTGCCTCCTACCATGAGTGTTTAGGCAAAATCAAACCAGTAGTTGCTTTGGCCAAATATTCCTGGTATGAGAATTAAAGTGACCTTCAAAAATCTAAGATGTGAGACACACCAGTCCCTTCTGACATTTAAGTCCATGATTGACTCTTATTTCTACACAATAATGGCCACTTACCATGAAAGTTTGAAAAATGTAACAGAGATTCTTAAGCTTGGTACATATTCAGAATATCCACATTAAAAAACAAAATTCTGTAGCCTTATTTACAGAGGAGTTATTTGAATGAAGACTCAGGTAAATGTCTTAGAAGAATAGTTAGCCTAAAAGTCCCAGAATTTTCTAAGCATTCCTATCCTTTTTTTTTTTTTTTTTCTCTCTTATATGCATCATAATTTCTTCTTTCTCTTCTTTACCTTGCTGCCTGAGTGCATTTTCTGTTGCTAAGAAAACAATACCATAGGCTGGGTAAATTTTAAGGAAAAGAGATTTATTTGGGCTTATGGTTCTGGAGCCCAAAGATGAGAAGAAATAACTAGAGTCAGTCATTCTAGAGTAAGAATGGCCTTTTTGTTGGCAGAGTCCTAAGGTGGTGCAGGGCTTTGCCTGGCAAGAGACAGGAGCAGATGTGCATGAGCTGGTCTCTCTCCCTCTTATAGAGGTACCACTTAGTCACGAGGACTCCACCCTGATGACTTTATCTAATCCTATTCATCTCCCAAAAGCCCATCTCCAAATTTATAATTGTATTAAGTTTCTACTCCTTTGTAACTCACAATGGGGATTCAATTTCACTATGACTTTCGGAGGGTTCAAATCATTTTTCTCTATCTTCAGGAGGGACTTCTGGAAATTGTGTCAGAGAGACAGGAACATAGACTTATCTGCTGAGCATCTATGAGCTATTAAGTGCTGACTTTTATATTCAGTCTCTCATACAGTCAAACATAGCCAAACATAGGTCCTTTCTGAAGGCTGGATTAAGAGACTACTGAAAATACCAGGGTCCTCTAGAGATTATTTTGGATGATTGAAGAGTTTGGGATCCCAGGGAATAGCAGAGAGAGAAAAGGGATGGCCATAAAAACTGGTATAGAAGTTCCAAGGCTAGTGGCAGTGTCTTTAAGAGGCTGCTTTCCTGTCTTCTATGGGCTGTCTTTTCTTGGGACATCTTCTTAACATTCCTGTGGTCTTCCAGGTGTTCTTTTAATATGTTTGTTTTCTCTTTAAGTTAATCAGTTAGTGTTTCTTTGATTCAAAATCAGGCATTGTGATGAGTAGGTCTAATGGACTATAATCTTAAATTGGTCAATAGTAGGGAATCTGAACAGTTCTTCATGAAACTCTTCAAACTGATTTTTTTTTTTTTTTGACAACCACAAATGGAAGGGTGAATAAGAGGTATTTTCTAGCTTATCAGAGAATAAGAAAATTGTCAATAGTAACAGAGTCACCATATATTTAGGTAAGGACTGCTTATAACATATATTAATTCAGGAGAAGACTTACAAAGATATTTATCCTGTGCCTTCCATGTACCAAGGAACATGCTAAATGGAAAAAACAAGGACAGTCCAATGAATATCACATTTGAATTGCTTGTTTTTTTCTTATATTTTCTATGTAATTTAGGAAACAAATTCTAAATGATAAAATGGAGATGATTTTCCAACTGACCCATCAAATTCACAGGGATTGAGGTATATTTAAAAATATTAAATTGTAAAATTTCCTGCATGCATAAGAGTTGTTTTAATTTTAGTTTCCTGATATTATGGATCATTTTGTATAAGGAAGAAAAAAGGTATGGTATCCTCTCTCAAGAACCTGGTACAGCTAAAGACAAACACTTTGACAATTTTGATGCAAGGCGTTAAATGGGAAATAATAAAACTAAGCAAGAGAAGATAAAAAAGAGAGAGAGAACTGAAGCACAATGGGAACTCATAGTTGAAAAATTCATCATCTGGAGATCTAGAATAAAACTTATCAAACAGACTGGCAGAATTAAAACTTCTCGTGCCGGGAGTGAAGACGGTGTGTTCCGTCTGGTTGCAGCAATGGTTTTAGTTACCATGTACACTCTCCTTTTGCTGGATAATAGTCCAGCCCACTAGATATGTTGAATTACAAACCTACTAATGTTTTGTTTCCCTTGTCTAAAATAAAATGATATCCTGGATAATTGTAATGAAAACAGTCAAAACTATACAATCTATGGTTTGTTTAACACACACTAATTCAAACTAATGAATTAGCAAATAGTTCTGTGGTCCTAAAAACCCAACATAAGCTTTCTCTTGTCCATTGCAAAACAAATATATAAACACTAAGTTAAAAAAAATATCAGACATTAGAAGAAGGAAGCTAGGTATTTTTTTTATAATAAAGTTCTTAAAGTTAATTGCTAATTAAAATTTTCCAAAATCTCCTTACTTCTCTTTCTTCTTTCCTTTCTCTGTCCTTCTTTCTTTCTTTCTTTCTTTTTTATTTAAGATTCATTTGATCTATTTATCAGGGCTTGAGGTTCCAGTTCTGCAGCGACATCTTATGGAGTTAGTTTGCACAACCATTTAATAATATCTGGCAGAAGTGATCATTGTTCTAACAGATCTGATGCAAATAGGAAGCCTGCCTGTGCTTTGAAAGTGGAAGTAATTAAACTGATGCCATGAGCGCTTTCCCCCCTCCTCTGCTGTTGCTTATCTAAAATGTCCTTATTGTAGCAACTGTACAATTTTTGAGACACTTGAAAATATGTATTGAGATTTGAAATTCTCACTACATAGATCCAAGCTATGATAGAAGCAAAGAATGAAGTCGTTGAATAGTGAAATTAGACAGCAGTAAAAGATCACAGTACAGCTGGTGTTTGTTGGCAAGAGTTTCCACTTAAAAATTTGCAGCCGTGCAAATCCCTCTATTATTATTGGTGCTTTTCACTGTTTCTGATCACCAGGAGCAGAGAAAAAGAAAAAAAAAAAAAAAAAAAGAGAAAGAGAGAAAATCAAAATCTCAAAACTCAGAGAAAATCACTGAAATTCCCTCTTGTGCACAAATTTAGCTATTTTTCTACGTGTGTTCTTTTGACTGAATGTCAAGTTAAATTAAGCTGTAGAAGAAGAAACATGGAGGTTTTCTTATTTTGTTGGTTAAAGTAGCACTGTCAAGTCCTGTAATCTAGTTTAGTGTTTTCACATTATGCTAGAAGAAATGTAATTTTAAAAAATCTCTAAATTAATAGCATTCCATTTTATCCTGTTTTATATTTACTGATAAAGGGCACTGTAAGGAAAAAAAAAATTACTTGGAAGCAAAGGATGTGCCCATATTAGGATTTCACTCAGTGGTGTTCAATATGATAAAAAAAGTTTTATGTGGAAGTACAAACTACTGCTAAGTAAATTCTATGTGTGTACAGAAAGGCATAATGAAAACAAAAAAATATTAAATATATGGCACTGAAAATCCTAATATATCTTATCAGTTAGTTAATGACACACTGATTGTATTAAATATCACATTCTTTCTGAACACAAAGATAAAGTTTGACTATATACCTACGTGAACAATAGTTCTTCTGTGTCATGATGATCACTGGTGAGAAAAGAGTATGGTGAATCATTGCTTAGTTGCTTGTGATCTTATACACAAATAAAAATTGCCAGAGCTCTAAGTTAATTATGATTGCATCTAAAAGACCCTGGGCATTTCCATGAGTGCCAAAATCACTCTTAAAACGTAATTGGATTTTTCAAGGATTATGTGTCCAGTGACAAGATAAATCTGTGCATTTCAGAGATCCTCTGGAAAATATAATTGCATTTGAGAGATCCTCTGGAAAATATAATTGCATGCCTTTATTTTCTAAGCCCATCAATTAGAAAACAGATGACCTTATGACCTAAAATTGCCAGCTGCATAATAAGACATGTATACTATTTTCTTTTAAAGAATAGCATGTGCCTCACACTTGTCCAATAATGATAGTGATGAATGATTTTAATTTTAATTTGTAGATTTACTAGAAACTGAAATGTTAGTGAGTGGAATGTGTTTGTTGGTGGTTTAAGCTACATGATCTAGAGGTAGCAATCATTCACACAAGTTAACAGTGTAGGAAGCAGTTAAATGATTTAGAACTGAAATTATCAGAAATTTGAGAAAACAGGTATATACATTTTAGAATACATCAAAGAAGATTGTTAGATGAAATATATTGTACCAAGTTCCTAAAGGATATATTATAGAATAAGATGAGTATAATAGTCATAGATCAAAGGATGAACTATTCCAGTGAGCATAGTGGTACCAGGAGGCCATACCTTTCTCCTTTGCAAAAGTACCACACCACAAGTTTATTGGTTTGAAGATAAGTTTTCTCAAAATTGAGCTATATTTGGTATCTTACCATGAGGAAACTCAAACTCAAAAGTGAAGGTAACTCCCGGTGTGAATAGAGAAGATCATAAAAAATTCATGGAGACATGCAAAAAGTAACTTCTCAGTATTTAGAAAATGAAGCAACTCTACACTCCATACTGAATATGTACCTGATGCCAGCATGAGCACAGGATACCAGATGGGCGTATGTCACAAATAGGATTCCAAAATAAGCATGTAGACCTTACAGTCCCAAAGTTAAAATTGGGGTTCTAAGAAATAAGTTATTCCAATTAAACAGATACTTATGGATAACACAGATTTGAGTACCTATCATAAAAATAAAAAGGAAAAATAAATTTATTAAGCTGGCAGATAGGAAATAAAGAAAGATTATGTATATCATCACTTGAAGAAAAACAAGGCTTTATCACTAGCTTCATCTTTAGGGTATAGGTAGGCTGGGACTTTAGCTTTATTCATTTTTTGAAAAGAAATGTAAGATTGAACCAAATGGAGAAAAATGTCAGCTTTTTCTATGCCAAAATATTTTTTAAAACAAATAGGAAGACAACTGGAAGCAACACACATAAACTGATGGGTTCCAACATTCTGTTTCTAATTGGCTAATTTCATATTAGCAGTTTTACATCTTTTCTTCTGATGTGAATCATCATGGGGGAAGAAAACAAGGCAAATGATTTCCTGGCTGAGAAAAACATCTTTGCTTCATTACATAATTTTAATTTACTCCGGTTTCTATTCTGAACACTGAGAACTCAATAGAGAAAATGTTGCTTTTTAACACATAACTATGTGCATTTACATAACTATGTACATTTAAAATGTGAAAAAGCCAACTTCCCTCTCATCCCATTTGCCATATTCTGCTTCCCCAAGCCTTTCAGAAGTGAAGTCTATGATATCTGTCATATGCAGATTCAGTCCTATCAGTTATTAAAATAGTTGTTTCCAGGGAAATATCAGTAAACCCAGTTGTATTTCAATCAGGCCTAGAGATAGTCTTGCAAACAAAATCACAGTATTTATTTAATTAAGTACAGGTAAATCACGAATACTTGTGCAATGTCTCATATTAATATTAACACAAACTCTAATCAGAGTTGCCATGTAGGAAGCATTTATAATAAAAATTCACAGTTTTCTTACTGACAGATGTGGGAGAATAAAAATTGATTTATCCAGTTATACAGAAAGTCTTTGGTTACAACTCAAATTTTAAATTGGTCTCAGAAGACCTAGACACTGGGAATCAGAGAGAACTGGAGACAGATTGGTCCTCACAGGCCCTCAAGGTCCAATTTCTTAATCCCCTATTTGATTACAGTGTTTAGTGCCCCTAGGCTAATGCCTGGCAAAAGAACATTTAATTAAACTTCTGAGGAAGATAACATCACATAGAACTTTAAATTATCTCTGTAATGTTACATCTATGATTATTATTGCTCAATTAAAGGAATAACAATAGCAATAATAACTACTTAACAAGCACGTGAAGAAATAAATTCACAGGACCAAAAACAAAAGGAAACCATAGACAAGGGAAAGAGAACCCCATTCAGAGAGTGGCGGTGAGGCTCAGGAATCTTACTTAAGTCAACTAGTCGCAATAGCTTCAAAAATATTAATAGGCAAGTGAGAAAAATTTGATGGCAAACTGGAATCAGCAAAAAGAAGCAAATGAAAATTCTGTAGTGAAAAATAATATATGCAAATTTGAAAGAAAGGTTCAAAGGACACTGTAACAGCAGATTACATGCACTTGAGAGAATTAGATAATTGTTCTGAAGGTCAGAAGAAACTATCCAGGTTGAATTACAGAAGGGGAAAAAAAAGGATGTCATGGTCAAATAATATACAGAGCGAAAGTATGATATTTAAAAATATATAAAGTATGATTCTTAAATCTGTCAGTATTTTCTTGGGCTATATAACCAGTACAAAAAAGGCAAGAAGAGATAAATAAATAAATGAAAATTGAGAGAGAAATTGCAAAATTATAATTTCTATGTAATAACATCCTAGACAATACAAAGATATTTGAGGCAAGGTCCAAAGTATAAAAAGCAACAATAAATTTAAAATGGAATTCACAGTAGAAATCTTTCTCAATGTTATGAAACATAAATTGTGTAGGCATTCATTACTTTACCCATAAGTATACAAAACTTATACATAGACAATTTTAAAATAAGATTGAGAGAATTTAACTTCAATAATTTGAAGGATGTAATAGAGTCATAAATTAGTTAACTCAGATTTAAAGGTAGGTTTATTTTTTATTAATTATGGATTCAGTACTATCCTAGCATAATTTCTAGCTATTTAATATGAAATTCAACGTTGATCAAAATTTTGTGTAAAAATGTAAAGTATAATAGTGTCAGGATATAATGAAAAAACAATAAGTATGAGAACTTAACCTGCTAGATTTCAAGACTTCATAGATAGGCATCCCAAAGCAGATTTCTCAACCTTGTCATGATTGATATCTTGGGTAGAATAGTTTTGTTCTTTTTATGGGAAACTGTCCTATGGGAAGATGCTTATCCCCATCCTTCTCCTCTATCCACTGTATTCCAGTGTGACATACATAAATGTTACCAAGCATCATCAAATGTTTCTTAGAAGTACAGGGATAACCATCCCTGATTGAGAACCACTAAATAATGGCATGCATTTATACAACAAAAACCATATACAAGAATGTTTATAACATTGATGTGTATATTTGCCAAAAGTGTAAACAATTCACATATTCATAAACATTAGAAGAGGTAAATAATTGAGCATATTATTAAACTTGCATTCCATAAACACTGAGAGTAAGTTAAAAATAGATAAGTAAACAAATATAGTGCACAAATATAATATTAAGCAAAAGTAACTAGACAAAAGCAATACATACTCTATTCTATTTATATAAACTCCTAACACTGGCAAAGCAAATAGGAGTTTTAGAAGTCAGTATAGTAGAGGGCTTATCTTTGCAGAAAAGGAAGAAAGAGAGACTGGAGAAGAGAAAAAGGACTCTCCAGGTCACAAGCTGCTTGTAAAGTTCTATCAATATTTGGCCTGGGGTGCCTGAATTTGTTTTGAATTAACGTCAAATTCTATAATTATTAGTGAACTTCTTTGTATACATGTATGTTAATTCAATAGGCTTTCTAAAATTTCAAAATTTACAACAATAAATTAAGAAAGGAAAAAAGAAATATACAAAAGTGGGACACTTAAAAATAGAACACTTAAAGAAATAAATGACAGACATAAATTTCACCACAGCAGCAACTGCATTGTGCAAACATATTAATTAATTGAAATCAAATTTGTGATACTTTATCATGCAGTAAAAATATTGCTTAACAAGAGACCTATCTGAAATTGCTAAGAAGCATAATAAATGCGGAAAAATTAATCAAATAATATTAGAAAAAGCTAGAATAGTTTATATCTTAAAGCCAAAAGCATTATTAGAATGATATAGACTATAAAAATAACATTTAAGATGATGAGAAAGATATAAATATTATAATAAATTTGGATTGTATAAATCAGAGATCAACAGAATAAGGAGAAATAAATCAATTCACAATTCTCCCAATAATTGAAGCAAAAATCAATAAAACAAAGAAAATATAATCACACAAGTGAACAAGTACAGCACAATGAATATATAGAGAATACTGCACTACTCACTAAACCATGAAGTTGTCACAAGGAATAGTAGACATTTATGAAACTGTGCTTATCAAGTAGAAGGCCATACAAATGCATGGTTTCTGTTATAGTTTGGATTTGACATGTCCCTCAAATATTCATGTGTTGAAGGCTCGGTCCTTAATGCAAAAAAGTTCAGAAGTGGGGTTTGGGGGAAGTGATTGAATCACAAGAAATCTGACCTCTCCAGCGGATTAATCCACAGGTAGCTGAATAGGTTATTGGGAGAGGGTGGAAACTGTAGGCATGGGTAACCTGGTTGGAGAAAGTATGTCACTGAAGGTTTGACTTTGGAGACTCTCTCTATCTAATCCCATTCTTGGTCTATAGATACTGTATTTTCTGATGAAAGTAAGGCTGGTAAATTTTTATCTTCTTTCTGTATCTTTCATCATGATATAGTGAAAATAAATTTGATCCCAGATTCAGAACCCCTCCTTCCTCTTCCTTTCTTTCTGATTCCTGGTTGCCTCAAGCTGAGCAGATTTCCTCTTCTATGCCCTTCTGCCATGCTGTTCCACCTCACCCCAGGCTTAAAGCAGTCAAGCTGGCTGAGCATGAACTGAAATCTCTGAAACTGTGAGCCAATATAAACTTCCCCCCTTTATGTTGTTTATGTTGTGTATTTTGGTCACAGTAATGGAAAGCTGACTAACACAGTTACTAACTTCATTTTCAGATCTATATATTGCTACAGGAGTATGACTGCCTAAAGCAAACACTACTTCTGACATAACTGTGACTAGATCAGTTTATGAAGAAATAAAGGAATTGTGTAGTATTGAAATGGTTAACAATTTGTCAGAGCCCAATTAGAGCACACTTATATGCTCACATTACAGGATGCAGATTTATTGCTTATAGATAGGCTGCAAGGGACAATGGAAGCATAGGATGATTCCTTGTGAGCTGGTTCCCAAGGCACAGATAGCTGCCCAGGGCAGATGGAGTCTCAACTGCATGTGCTCCACTTGCGCTGCATCTGAGACTGGAAGGCGGTTTATCTTGGGTTAGGTACCTCAGAGGCAACACGATCCCTGGGAAAGCTTTGGAGAACAGCCTGCTTCTCGAGGAGACAGGAACACAGCCTAGCTGTTCTAGCCAGTTCCTTCCTATCTCAACCTGTGGTATTCCTTAGGAGGGACAGGAATAAAACCTAAGCCATTTCCGCAGATGCTTATCTCAACATATTTCATTCCCAGAGTGTCTACAGTTATTCTGAGAACTACATGTAAGAAAAGAATGGAGGATAAACTGGATTGGCCAAGACTATCCAGGGACTAACCAGTACCTGAATTTAAAGAAATCACGGCATCTGGATCTCTCCCATGTCCTTATTCAAGAGGCACCAGAAAGACTGGGGAGTCCACAGAAGAACATGAGAAGTCAGGTTTGTTCATCAGGCAAGAAAATGCTGAAGGAAAAGGTAACTATTATAAAATAAGAGCAAACTGAAATTTTCTTTAATCTTGGAGTGTTTGTACTTGGATTCTATATGCTTATTTGAGGAGTCAAGAATATACTCTATCTTAAACCTATGATATAAAAAATTATAATAATAATAACAACTTTTGAGCATAGTGCTATTTTATTTCCTTAGTGTACTATATAATAGGGAAAAAAATGAGATAAAATGGAGAAACAGGTTCCATTACCAGACTAAACTTAAAGAGGTTATATGACTCGAGAAAGTCACTTAATCTTTATGGACTACAATTATGTCATAAAATTAAGTCAGGAGAAACAGTGGGAAAATTCTGGGACTAAAAACTCAAAACACATATCTTCTTCTCTTTCCTCTCATGATGTGGCACTGTATTTTACTATTTTTCTACTCCATTTTTTTCTTCTAAGTTTTATCACTGCATTTTCTTTATATTCACTTTCTTCTCATCCCATGCAATTTGAATTATTCCACTCCATTGGAACTAATCTTGGCATTTTTTTTTCATGAAACCTTCCCCAATATCCTCTGATACTCTTTAATGTGGACTTTGACGGTTTCTTTCACATTTCAAGATTAATTGCATTATATTCTTGCCTTCTGTTTACACATTCTGATCATTATTTGAAAGTGAATTTGATATGAGTTTTGATTACTTACCTTTATCACTTTCATATCTCCTCAAAAGTACCTGCTACATGAATGTGAAACAGTTATCATTTATTGAATTGTCATTGCTGGTGAACAACATGGGTCTTAATTCTGTGGACAAATGAATTTGAGTCAGGTACATTCAGAAAAATACTAATACTTTTGTTTCTATAGTACATGTGTTCCTTACATAGTTACTGTATTGCATAGGTCATTCAGATTTGCTAATAACCTGATTATTTGGAAAAAATGTAAACTAGTCATGTTCCAGATCACTGAGAGTGATGTTATGGTACCATATGTTTTGTTTCCACTCAAAGCTCTAATATTCCACTTTATTTAATATACAAACAGTTAAAGATATACCTGACTGTCCCATTATCAGAAGATAAAAAGGAAATAATTGCAGAAATACAAAAGGAGATAATAGATTTATAGTGGACATACATTGTCAAAAAGGCATGCCAATTATTATAGGAAATTATTAGACTTTTTGAATTATTAAAGGTCATAGCAGTCTAGCTAATGCAAATTTCAAATTTTCACTCAAAATATACACATGCATAGACACAAAGGTGCACACTCACACGTGCATCTTTAGACACATATATATATGCACATACACATATAAATATATATACATATTCAAGATAAAGAATGAAGTTAGAATCACACATTTGTGTTGAATTTTTATTTAATAAAAGAATAATAAAGTTAAATTTATAAACAATTATGCACATGTTAACCTCTGTATGAAAAACCAGAAAAGCAATGAAGAGTGCTTTTGACTCACTGTTTTTTTTAAGCAAGTAGCTAGAATGTTATTTTCTATTCTACAGTATTAACTAAATTCGATTATTTGAAGCTTTTGAAAAGGATAAGCTAATAAAGAACTTGCTAAATCATTTCTTGGGAAAAATGTCAGTCTCTTACAAGAGAAGGATCAGGTAGGTGTAGGCAGGCAAAGCCTTCTGAAGCCATGTCTAAAAGGAAGCAAGTAGAATCCAATAGAAACTTTATACTGCAGTTCATCTCTGAGAAAGTCGCTCTCAGGCTGATAGGAGCTACAGAGCCCAGATTGCTGTTAGAGCAGCTCCACATTTGGCACGGACAGTCACATGCTAATATCCCGTAGTGCTCAGTCATGGGCTGGAAGCAGCCTGGGCATAACCTGGGCATGAGTGTTACAATACAGCCAAAGTCGCCATAGTTAAATAAGACACCTTTTCAAGGGAGTGGCAGGCTTTCTCAGACAGTATTTTGAATGATGCACTTTCTGGCTGCCACACTAGAAAATGAAAAAATCTAATATGTATCAAATTAGTGCTGATCTTTTCAATGTCATATCATCTTTGTACATATAAGTTTTAATGCTCCACAAACTTATAACAAAAACTAAATCTCCAGAGACATGAGGCACATGCATAATGGATGGAAATGACTTTTGTACTTTGCAGTCTGGGTGTGTCCTCAACTGAGAAACTGCTATACGGTCAGCACTATAGCAGAGAATTCTGCAAGATCTGCATGTCATATGATCTAATCTAGAAAACACTACCTATTGCAGAAGAACTAAATTGCTTTGGAAATTTTAGCAAAGCCAGGGAGTTTTTTATTCCTTAAGGGAGATAATCTTATCCCAGAATCCAGAAGGCCAGGGGTGAGGGAGATGAAGCTATACAATGAACATAGTTATTTGTAGGAGCTATTACCTCAACTTATATTTGTTTTCCGAGTTTGCCCAGATTTAAGGAATTGATCAGATTTTGTATACCCCTCCCTCAGGAGTTGAAACCACCTTTTTTTTTTTTTTTTTTTTTGTGTGTGTGTGTGTGTGTATAGTTTCTAAGAAAAGAACTGGAAGCTCTTTTCTTTCTCAGGGACTTTACACAAGTGTCTCCCTGTCCAGAAATTTTTCCCAAGAGTTTTCACCATGATTCACTCCTTTCATTTTACAGTTCTCAGAAGTCTACCTTGAATGTATCCTGTAAGGAGAAATCCCAATTTCTTTCTCCACTGCAACAACATGTGAATGTCTTTCAGAATGTTTTATGTTAAATAATTAGGTGCAAAAATGTTTTTATGCAAAACTTTGTATCCATCTTAATATATGGCTAAAAACATAGTAATTTAATAAATTTTGTCTTATGTATTCGTTTATCCTGAAGGAGAATTTTATGAAGCTATCATCAGTATATTATCAATAGCAAGAGTTTTCAAAGTGTGTTCTGTGTTGATCTCTGGGATTCCTGGAAACTCTTTCAATAGGCCCTGAGGTTAAACTTTTTCCTTCTTACGTTCAGACCTTTAGTTTGCTGTTATTTTTATCTCTAGTGGACTGCAATTTCCATTAATAGATAGGACTTTAATGAGATATCACCTGACACCTGTAGGATGGCTAAATTAAAAAAAAAAAAAAAAAAAAAAAAAAAAAAAACAAGGAAGAAGCAGTTTGTAGAGACTTTGGAACACTTGCATTCTATTGATGACAGAATGAAATGGCACAGGCTCTGTTGAAAACAGTACAACTACCATATGGTCCACCAATTTCACTTAAGGTCAAATGTCCAAAATAATAGAACACAAGATCTCCAACTGACATAGAAGACATCTGCATATCTGTGAGTACAGCAGAATTCTGCACAATAGCTAAAACATGAAACTAATGCACCCTCCCATCAACGGATAAATGAAAGAAAATGCGAAATATGCAAATAAGGGTATATCATTCAGCTTTAAATAGGAAATAAATTCAGACATGCACTACAACATAGACAAACACCAAGGACATTATGCTGAGTGCAATAAGTGAGTCACAGGAAGATAAATACTGTATGCTTAATTTAATTAATTTAATTTAGTTAATTAGAGTAGTCAAAATTATAGAGACAGAACACAGAATGATGTTTGCTAGGGGCAGGTAGAGGTAGGAAATAGAGTTATTGTTTAATGAGTATGAATTTTCACTTTTATAGGATAAAATTCAAGAGCTAGACGGTGATGAGGGTTAACAACAACATGAATATATTTAACACTAAACTATATGCTTAGAATTGATTAAACTGATTGTTTGAAAAGTTTGAGAGCTGCTGTGTCAAGCAGTCCTATCTGTCACTACCCACATCAAAGCTGACTTTAAGTGAGGAACTGCACTCTGAATAAAATTAGATCATTGCATTTATTTCTTTTTCTAAATCTAGATAGTGTTGTTTTGCCTTTTGTCTCTTTGATCTCCTGGCACTGTCCAGCAAAACCCAAGGTTAGGTTCTTTTTCGTGAAGAAGAGTATTAAAAGTCTAACTTCCATAGATAACATAAATGTCTGTAGATTAATAAAGGGGATACAATGACTTTATCAGCATGGATTCTATCATTCATTTGGTTAAGAACTTCTGTGATGCTTCCCAGAAGGAAGGCTTCCCAATTACTTTGACTGTTAATTGAATGAAATCATACCTCAACATTGTCGCATTAGTTGGGAATATTGATAAATAATTTAGGGACAGAAATAGATGGAAGAATTGACACTTTCTCCTTTTATAACCAGGACTGTGAGTTTGGGAATTATTGATTTTATAGTGAGTATAGTACTTGAGAAATTTTGATTAAGATATTTCATATTATGGCATTAATATTATTATTTTTTTTTACTTTTAACTTCTTATATTTGACTTTTGACTCTAAAAATTGTATGGAATTTGTTTTTGCCTCCTTTTGACTACTTATAAATGTCAATGTCTATTTTAATATGCATTGTGTAGACCTGAAGTTCGCACATACAACTAAAAATATACAGAGGTTTTGATAAAGCATGGGGGCTTATGAAAAGTGGAACTCAGAATTGCCATTATTGTAGGTTGACCTCAACAAGAAAACTGCTAGTCATGCTAGCCAAGCCCACCTTGGAGACAGATACACAGCCCTAGTAGACACCGTAGAGGCAACACCCCAAAGGCTTTTATGGGAGTCTCTATGGTATGGGCTGTACAAGCTTGACTAAGTACTTCACAGGCTCAGCTTTTCCTTATTGTGGTAATTATTTTATTACAAAGAAAATAATATCATTTTATATGTAGACTTTTGAACATAAGAAATACAAAGCATAGTAAATAGATTTTCTTTACTTTTCTTCAGCTAGATGCCAACCTGAACTTTAAGCTAAATTCTATGCATATTTCTGAAGTTCCTCACTTCAAATTGTCCAAAGTAGGCCGAATTGGGCAGTGATTGTCACTTGGAAACAACTTATGGGTCAAGAGAAGAAACGTGTTTTTTAAAAGTCATAGGCTTACCAGGTGATTCTGAAGGTTTGTAAAACACGAGGTTCTCTATATCTGGGAAAGAAATTGGAGGAGGTGTGATTGAGGAGAAGGGGTAGAGACACACCAACTGGAGTAATGTCAGCCTCAAGATGACAGATGTTGATTTGGGAGAAAGGGAAGAGTAGTTTTGGGGAACAAAGAACAACATTCCTGACCAGAGTGACTAAGATAGACTTTGTGAAATGTTATCATTTTATTGGGAATCTCCAAAATATCTTAACAAGAAAACTTGGTAGAAGACTCAACTCTCCACAATAAATTATTCATTGAGTAATTTCCATGTGCAACATGTTTCCTAAGCTTTAAGTGATACAGCAATGAAGAGGACAAAGGTCCTATTCATAAAGATTCTATTTTTTATATGTAAATCCCATAGTTAAATGGGATGTTTATTGGAAATGTAACTGATCAAAGGTCAGTGACACAGGAAAATGGAAACAAATGGAGAAAGAGATTAGAATATGGGGTCAAAGTCAGTCTCATGTTAATGTAATATTATAAACATTTATTACACATACTAAAGACACATTGTTGTTCTAGGAATCTTACAGTCTGCTATGTGCACTTCCCCTTAATCTCATAAATACTCTTTAATTGTACTCACAGAAAAATAGAGGTAGATTATCATTTGAAAAACATGGTAATCTACTAAAAATTACGGCATTTAAAATAATAGATTTAGAAAACCCTTATCTCTATAGCTAAGTTGTAGCACACTTAACTTTATGAACTTCAATTTCTAATCCCAGGGAACAACTATTGTATGAGTAGCATTGTTATGTAAGAACACAAACACTTATAAGTCCTTCTATCTGTTTTAAAAGATCTCAGAGTGTGATATGAAGTATTAAATTAACATAAAATTTCTAACACTACATTAAGTATTATGGTAGTGATCCACAGAGTGTGCTATAATGGAGAGCTTAATTGTATGCTCAGTATTTTCTAAATTCTTATAAGTAGAGGTTCTAGAATTAATATTTAATTGCAGGTAAGGTATAGATTGACCAGTCAAAATGGATCTTGTAGATAACTATCAGGGTATCCTAGAGCAAATCTGAGACAGGTCCATGCTGATGTGAGACAGGGTTATCATATTCACATTTTGCCATAAAGAATAAGATCTTAGATCTCAATGCTTGTGATCCCCCTAATCATCCTATACATTTTAACCAAAGGAAGTGCTAAGCACAAAGAAAGCAATAGGCAAACATCCATAAACTGTGAGAGATAGGTGTTAATTGCTGATGTTTCTTCCACCATATAGCAGTATCTTCAATGTTACCTGAAGCTGGAACTAAGGATTCCATAGAATTTAAGTTCCTACAATTTTCTGCTCAGGTAAAAATGCATCTCTCATTAACAAAACATGCTGTTTATGTCTCTGTGTTATTAGTTCTCCAGAAAAAAATGTGTCATAAACCATAATAATTAAAAAATTTAGAATTCCATTTTCCTTAATGTGTAACTTTCCCAAAAATATTGTGATCCCATTTTGCTAACAACCTGATTGAAACATATTTCTAGGATATTTTAAGTCAATAAAATATGAGAAAAATCTCAGCCATACATCAATCACTTGAAATACAAGGATGGTTAAGTATCTAAGCACTAATATGTCATAAAATTTCTCTTGAATATTTTCTGTTCTTTAAATTTTCAGGTATTTTTTTCAGTCATTTGCTTTACCTGATAACATGAACAGTGGGTTGTTTTGTTTTGTAGCATTGGGCATTGAACCCAGGTATGCTCTAGCACTGGGCTATATCTACAAAACAGAGTTTCACTAAGTTGCCAAAGCTGACCTCAAACTTGTAATCTTTCTACCTCAGCCTTCCAAATAGCTGGGATTAAATCCTATGCATCACCAAGAACTGGGAACAGTGGGTTTGAGTTCATAAAACTTGAATTCACAATCTGACTCCACCATTGACTGAGTAACTTTACATACATTCCTCAGTTTCTTCATCTACAAAATAGAGAAAGTAGGATAAAAATATAAAATGTTATACTATTTTAAAAAATAACACAGGTAAGTTTCCCACTGTGTTCATGGCCCACAGTAAATGGCAAATAAGCAGTATTTAAAAACTGTAACTAAGGTGTTTATGAAAGGTCTTTTTACAGGGATTTGAAGAATGGGACTCACTGAAATTGGTTTCATTTGTTATCTTTTAATATTTCTTTGGTCTAATTTATTTTTGCTACATAAACAATTGCTATAGGAGGGGAAATATCCCTCAGAGGTTACATTTTGAATGCTTGTTGAGAATGCAAAAAAATATTAATAATAACTTCTCTACCTTAGGAGAGCTTGTGAAGATTAATGAGTTGTTTCTTTGGGTTCAAGTTTTCCACATGCACTGGGTCCACTACAGTGATATAATTAATTTCACAACACGAGGGTTTTGTCATCCAACATTCCTGTGCCATGCAGCTATGATAAGTATTCTTTAATTAAACCTCAGAATCTGCCCCTGTTGTTACATAGTGCAGCTGGAGCACAGATACACCTCTGTAGACCACAAAGGTTTTAATATGCAGCTGGGGAAGCTTAATGATTGAACATTTACAAGAAAGCCTTCCAAGTTGGTGTGTGAAGTTCTTAAAACTTTTAAGAAATATTTAACATCTAAAATAAAAATAATAATAGAGAAATGTAATGAGAAATATATTTCTGGGTAGAACTTATAGACAGCAGCAAGATACACTAGCCCCACCCACTACTGCCCCAAGGCCAAGTAGGAGAGAACTTTAATTTGGGAATTTCCTGAACTCCCAATTGTAGAACTAGCCAACAACTCTGCATACAGCTAAGAATCATCCTACTCTTAGCAACATGAGTACAAAAGCAGAAACAAAAACAAAAACAAAAAATGTATCAGATAGGAATGGGTCAGTTTGATGTTTATTATTCCAACTCTGTAAAGCTTAGAAGCATTTATTGTACATCTGACTTGAACTGTTTCAATGGATGTTTCAAACATAGTTCAGTAACAGAATGGATGTGTCTCTTAAGAGTGTGCTTGTCTTGTTCCTGTGTTCATGACTGCTTAAATCTCTATTAATGATTGCTAAAAATTGGGGTGAAAAATACAGTCTGGTGCAAATGCTAATACAGAGGTTCCAAATTTCATCCTTTGTTGGTTATATAATCCTGTAAAATCTATTAAATCTTCTGGTCCTCAGCCTCATTATCTTTATAATGGGAGTAATGGTGATAAGCATCTCATATAGCTCTTTTGTTATAAGGACAAAAATAAACAATTGCAAAGTACTAAGAAAGGTGAGAGGAGCATAGTAAACCTTTTGGTTATGGTAGTGATGAACAGGTAAATCATAACTAATGTTAGCAATGGCAAGTGGGGCTACAACTGAGGGAGCTTCAGAAAGCTTTTTGTCACAATCCAATGCATTGAGAAAATGATGAGTTTTGTTAAAAGACTGTATTTCCATTCCATGTACCATAGAGAAAGAATAAAAAGTGGCTTTGTCTGTCATCATCTAAGTTCCTTGGCCTGAGAGCATTTTTATAGTTGAATTATGTGAAGTCTGGACCTTGAGCAGAAATAATGCTTGGAGGGACAAGTAAGGGACATGTAGTTGGTTGTTCTGGAGGTAAAAGTGGTGCAATGTGGTTCATGGCAGAAATGCCAGGGGATAGATATAGTTTGTTTCTGAGAGCTCAGGGAGAAGATTAGATTCACAAAATCTCCTGAAATAGCATGGTGTCATCTTTGAACACTAAAAACCAGGTCCTCAGTCTTCTATCCACAACAAATATTCCCATGTCCACACTTGACAGGTGCACTGAAAAACTTCTCTGCAAGGGCCGTGAAATTTTGGACATGAAGCATGGCAGCGGTGACCACTGTGAAGTGAAGGCAAACTTGTCTTCTTAAAATGTTCTAGAATACGTATTGACATCACCCTTGAGAAATCCTTGAAATGATTGACAGAGGAGAGACTCAGAAAATCAAAACAAGAAAAATTAGTATTTATTTAGTTTACATTAAGGCAAAACTAGTTGCTTTTCAAATTATTCAACATCAATTAAGTGTCTCTTTAAATTCAAAATATATTTCCTCCTAGGATTAAAATTTTGAGATTAGCAAATATTTTTGAATGAAAGAAATTTGTCAAGTGACCCTTCTCTTGTAAAAAGCAGGCAATATTTTTTTCCCATGCTTACTGCCCTTATATATTCTTAAGGGACATCCTTCACATAGTCTGTTTGTCTTTCATTTGGAATTTTTTATCCTGATAGAAATCTGGCTTGGCATAAGTCCTGTTTATTTAGTACATGCCTTTGCCATGATTAGGAGAAAATACAGTGATACAGATGCTAAAACAGAATGATTTTTTTTCCTAAGTCCCATTCTTTAACTATAATAAGTGTGGTAGAGTAAACTGTGTTATCGTCATGTTGTATACCCTGTGACTCTAAGAGCCGGGAACACAAGAGAGATGTCTTCGTAACATATATTCAGCATCTGTTCTCCTCAGCCCCAATTTACTAATGCAGAATCTTGTTTCTGAAAACTATAATTTATGTAAAAATATTTTGCACTTTTGCAGAATGTGAGAAACTTTATAGAAGTTCCTCTAGTGGCATATAAGTGACCAGGAAAGATTTGAGGTATGTAATAGAAAAGGAGAGATTCAGTCTAGATACCCTCTAAAGGAGTGGCTTTCTGGTCATACAGGGGTTGCAGGCAGCAGGCAAGGTTTAACTGTCACCTTCTTCTCACTCTGAATCAACTACAGTAAAAGGTCTTTCCTGAAGTAATCCAATGGAGAAATGCAGTCTTTTCACTGAATGGTGCTAGAACAGTGAGTATCTGTACATAAAAAGAACAAGTGACACATAACTCACAACTTATGAAAAATAAAATGACCAGATGCATCATAGACTGCTATGTAATATATAAATCTGTAAACTATTAAAATGAAAGTAGCAGAAAATTTCTGTGAACTGGGGTCAGACAAAAACTATAACTCTCAACAAAATCATATCAGTACATTTTTTTTTTTTAAATGAGAGACCTGATCAGTTTAGGTTTGGAGCAAATATTTTGGTTACATATTAAATGAAGAATTCAGATCCATACTGTAAAGAGAACACTCAAAATTAGACAGCAAGAAAACAAATAGCCTAATAACAAAATGGCTGAATGTTTGCCAATCCTTTGCTAAATCAGATACATGAATAATAAGAAAAAAATCAAAAAATAACTTCAACATCATTAACTTTTTAAAAAGTACATATTAATTCTACTTCACACTAACATGACAGTTACCAAGTACTGGCAGAAAAGTAAGCATATTACTGGGTGGAATGCAAAATGATGAGGCCATTCCAACAAATAGTCTTCTAATTTCTCTAAAATTTGAAATTTAAAATTTTAAAAGTGCCTATTAAATGACCAAGTAAGCTGAGTTTAATGTAGTTACCCATAGAAAAATGGAACATTATATCTACACAAAAGCTTGTATTTAAATTTAAAGCTAAAATCAAAACAAATGTCCTTTAGAAGGTTTATGGACTGAATATATCTCCTCAAGTGTAACTCCTAACATGACAGGTTTTAGGAAGTGGAGAAGTCGGAGATAATTTAGTCATGACTGGGAAGTCTTCATGAATGCCATCAGTGCCTTATAAAGAAGCTCTCTAACACCTTTTCTGACACAGTGGAAAGCAAGCATCTGTTAACCAGGAAGCAGGGTACACCTGACATTGAATTTTCCAGTGTCTTGATTTCGGACTTCCTGGTCTCTAGAACTGTGAGAAATTACTATTTGTTCTTTAAACATCCATCTATGGATGGATACCATAACTATGGTATTCTATTACAGTGGCATGATTAACTTAAAATAATAGGTTAATGAACAAAAGAACCATTGAAAATTCATGCCATGAAATGCAAGTCAGTAATAAATATTCTTTTGATACACTTTAGATAAACTTTAAAATCATTATGTTCAGTGGAACAAACTTATGACAAACAGTAGTATAATTTCATTTCATTTTGTTTTATATTCTTGAAAATTCTAAATTATATCAAGGGGAAAGAGATCAGAGGTTGCCAGAAGTTTGGGGTAGGGGCAAGTAGGATAAAAATGGGCTAAAAAGAAGTTTTCTTTTCTTTTTTTTTTGGGGGGGGGTGGAGTGGGTAATGGAATAATTTTGAATTATCATTGGAATGGTAATTATAAAAGTTCATACATTGATTAAAATATAGAAATGTTTACTATAAAGGTTGTTTGATTACATTACAATGTAAATAATTATAAAATTATATAACAGAAGAATTGCCTCTATTCACATGATGCCTTAAACTACTTCTCCAACTAAGAAAATAAATGGTAGCAATTATTGTTGATTTAAAAAGTAAATATAGGATTTCTTAGGTTACCTTTTCATTTTAAATGACTAATAGAAAGTCCATTCCCAGGAATTATATCTGTTTCACATAAATCGTCAAATTTGGGAGTGGAGTTATCTAGCATTATATTATTTTCTTATTAATATCTATGGTATCATTCATGATGTTTCTTATTTTATTCCTCATATTAATAGTTTTTGTACCCCTCATTTTAATCAGTATGGTTAAGAATTCATTAATTACGTGAATCTTTTTAATATCCGAATTTGTATTGAATTTTTTAATTCAATTTCTTTTGTCTATTTCACTGATTCTGAGTTTCATATTTATTTTTTTCTCCTATTTCCTGTGGATTTAAATTTTTGTTTCTGTTTTTCAATGTGAATGCTCAGGCTAATTATTTTAAAACTATCTTCTTTCTAATAAAAACATTTAATGCTACACATATTCTTCTCAACATTTTATAAATGTATTCCATACACTTTACTTGTAACTACAATGTAGTAAAAGTTTTTTTGTGTGTGTGCAGATTGGGAGAAAATCTTTATCACATGTACCTCAGATAAAGCACTAATCTCTTGGATATATAAGGAACTCAAAATACTTAACACCTGAAAAACAAACCAATCAATGCATGGGTTAGGAACTGAACATACACTTCATAGAAGAAGGTACACATTCGATCAACAAATATATGAAAAAATATTCTGCATCTCTAGCAATTAGAGAAATGCAAATCAAAACTACTCTAAGATTTCATCTCACTCCAATCATAATGGCAATTATCAAGAATACAGGAAACAATAAATGTTGGAAAGTATGTGGGGAAAAGGTACACTCATATATTGCTGGTGGGAATGCAAAAATGGTGCAACCATTATGGAAAGCAGTATGGAGATTCCTCAGAAAACTTGGAATGGAACAACCTTTTGATCGAATTATCCCCCTCCTCAGTTTATACCCAAAGGACTTAAAATCAACATACTACAGTGGTGCAGCCACATCAATGTTTTTAGCAGCTCAATTCACCATAGGTAAACTATAGAACCAACCTAGATGCACTTCAACAGATGAATGGATAAAGAAAATGGGTGTGTGTGTGTGTGTGTGTGTGTGTGTGTGTGTGTGTATATATATATATATACATATATATATATGATGGAATATTACTCAGCTTTAAAGAAGAATAGAATTATGGCATTTGTTGGTAAATGGATTGAGTTAGAGTATGTCATGCTAAATGAAATAAGCCAAACCCCAAAAACCAAAGACCAAAATTTTTCTCTGATATGTGGATGCCAATTCACAATAAGGTGGGGTGGATAGGGAGGAATACAGTTACTTTGTATTAGGTAGAGGGGAGTGAAGGGAGGGGAAGGGGTATGGAAGTAGGAATTATAGTACAGTGAAACAGACATTATTACCTAAGTACCTATATGACTGCATGACTGATGTGATCCTAAAATATAACTAATCAGAAAAATGAGAGATTATACTCCATTTATGTATGATTTATCAAAATGTATAATGTCATGTACAAGAAATTGGAACAAATAAAAAATTTTTAAAACTTCTATTCATACTTTTGACTCATGGATTATTTAGAGTCATGCTCTTTGATTGCCAAACATCCACATACTAGGGATTTTACCTCTCTCTCTCTCTCTCTCTCTCTCTCTCTCTCTAGCATGTATTGCTGGAGAATGAACCCAGGGCCTCAAGAATGCAAGTTGAGTGCTGTATCACTGAGCTATGAAGCCAACCCCATTATGATTCAAGACATACTTTGTATGATATCAACTATGGTATATTTTGATATATGTTTTGTCTGTGGTCTAGATTGTTGAATATTCCATGTGCACTTGAGAAGGAGGTCCTTTCTGCTATTGGTGGAATTTTGTTCCATAAATGTCAATTATTTCAAGTTTTCTGATGATATCATAGAAGTCATCTATGAATTTGCTGAATTTCTATATGTTTTCTATTAATTGTTGAACAAGTGCTGTTAAAATCTCCATCTTTGTTATTGGATTTAAGTCTTTTGCTTGTAAATCTATCATTTTATGCTTTCACATGTGTTAAAACTTTTTTGGGTAACACGCACATTTAGGATTGTTAAGTCTTATGGAATTGCTCTCTTTATCATGTAATGTGCCTTTTTTCTCAGAGAGTATTTCTTGTTTTGAGGGTTCTTTTTCTTTCATATTCCTAGAGCTACTTAAGCCTTTTTTTGGTTAGTGATTTCATAATACAGAATGTTTCCCTATTGCTCAATAGATAATAAATGATTTTAATTAAATGCCTGCCAATACAGAAATATCCTTATTGTAGTAAGTTTTATTTTATCCTACAGTATCATGGAAAACATTTTATAACTTTTTAATTTTAAATTCTGTAAATAAAATATTAAGATTAAATTCTGACCATGTTTATTCATACAGTGTGGCATAGAATTTTAAAAAAATTTAACTTGCAAAATAGCAATATATTTTCAAATCATTTTTTATGCTCGTAAACTTTTCACTCATGATGACCGATCATGCTGACACTAATTTGCCTTCCTATATTTTGTAAACTGTTTGACATTCACTGAAGCAAATGTGTCAGGAGTGGATTTTTTTTTTTTAATTAGCTGTGAAAATAAAAATTAATGATTTTTACTCTTCTCTATTGAAGTTAACAATTTTCTATTTAAATTGAATATAGTAGTAAAAAGGATAATACTGCATTGGTAAGCTAACACAATTTAAAAATATAAATCAAAAGATTATGAGGTTATATTGGAATTGGAAAATCAGATAAATAAAAGGTGAAATGTGGAAGCTAAGTTTCTCACTGTGGGAGTGGAACTTTATTTTGTCTTCTCGATTTTTCCCTAAATCTTTAAACTAAAGATTTACCTTAAAAAAAAAAAAAAATAATATATATATATTATATATATATATATATTCCCCCCCCAAGAGGACAGAAAGTTCTAGAACATACTTTATAGATTACTCAGAACAAAGTTTTAACTGAGGAAAAATACAAACTTAAAAAGCAGTAGAAAACAAGAAAACTATTTTTGAAGGCAGAAAACTAACAAAATTAAAAAAAAAAAAAAAAAAAAAAGATACCAGGACAGAATGTGCAGTACTGGAGGAAGACTAAGGAAGTGAGCCTTCCTGGGAGTAGCTTAGGGATGTGTTGACTCTGGAGAGAGCTATTTAAAAACAGAGGAAGCACTTTACTTTTGACAGCTAAGATTTACAAAAATGTCGCCCAGCTGTAGATTGAGACCCAAATGGCTATAAGCTAAGGAAAGTGGGAAATCAGAAATAGACAGGCCTTTACAGAAGCTGCAATTCAGCTTGTAATCATTTCATCCTTTGAAATTGTAGTGTTGTATTTTCAATTCCTAGAACTTCAAGTCACAATGGCAGAATTAAATATACATCTGTTTTTAAGGAAAATCATATGAACTGGTGGAGGAGTGCCTACTTAGCATGCATGAGTCCTGGATTTGATCTCCAGCACTGAAAACAAGGGGGGGGGGGGGGCGGGGAGAAGAAGTTAGAATTCAAAACAAAACAAAATCAAAAAACAGTAATGTTTGAGAGTGATTATGGGTACTATAGAAAGTCAAATGAAGGTCTGAAATAGATTCATAAAGGCAAAGACTTTGGCATATGAACAGTGTATCTGGTCATAATACTCTTTATTAAATAGTCTCTTCTTTCATGCCGCTACCTTGACTTTTAACATCACATTTATGTAGACTGAAGAGAAGATATTGACCACTCCATTAAGTAAGTATAAAAAAGATTATATCAATAAGAGATTTTATAATTGGGAGTTTTTAAAATATATCATTATTTAAATGAAATCAATGAAAATTATTGAATTTATTATATAAATGTTTATTTGCCCCATAAAGACCACCTCTAAAGAGTTGACAGTATTTAAAACGATGTCTGAGTTTCATGAATGATGATTCTAATCTAGAGTTCATCTTCTTATGAAACATATCATTTCCCCCCAACTTCTGGATTAATAGGACATTGTGTCACTTCTAAGCAATACTTAATTTGTGGGTTAGGGTTAATGTCATGTTGCAGTAAAACTCCCACTGAATATTTCCTATATTTTCCCTGCTCCTAAGTCTTTTCCAAACTATCGCATATGTAAAACAACAACAATAAAATGCTCAACAGTTTTCCTGAAACTCAATTCTTCGGCAGAAAGGAAAGATAAGTTGTCTGAACATTTTTTTTTTTTTTTTTGCCTTCCTGTCTACTCTTTCATGAATTGAGTCTTTCTACCTGAAAATAAATCAGCATATGAAATTAACTTGTGCTATTTAATTCTGTCTCCTTCAGGAAATAAAATGAATTATCAAAGCGGAAGTAAACTTATCTTCTTCCTTTTATGTCTTCCCTATCTTTAGGGAAACCTGCAATTCTATTTCCTATAGATGGGCTTTAGACCCTATCACTGATTTTAAACTTCATTATGAAATTAGCATCAAATACTGCTTGAATGTACTTGATTCATGTGTCCAGTCAGTAACATTTGCAATTAACTACCATTTGTTGAAGACTCCACAAGTCCTAGGCATTTACTGCTAACTTTTTTTAGATACATTTAATTACGTGCATATCTTCTAATTTCATTGCAATGCCCTACAAAATATTTCAGTGTTTGTTAAACTGTTTTACCACTGGAGAATCATTTCACCAAATTATAACTGCCAGGTGGTAGAACAAAGAATCAAGAAATGATGTAGTACTAAAAGAGAGTTTAGAAATCAGTGCAATTCCCTTATTTTTACAAAAGTAAAAGATAAGGCTCAGAAGGTGAGATGAAATTATCATAGAACTTAAAAAGTATAATGAGTTTCTGTACAATGTGTTTGGGATGCAAAATCCTGAATGGTGCTAATTTCTACCTCCATTGGGTTCTTTCTATTCCTGTACATACTTTTATGGCTTACTACCTTTAGTCATCACTCAAACTAGCATTTATGAGTACCTCTTATGTACCATATATAGTCTTTGAGAATACAAAAGTGGGGAAAGTTAAATTTTTCTTCATATGGAGTTTAAATTCTGTTAAGGAAGATGAACCATAAACGACATCAATAAGTTAATTGCACAAAAGAGGTAAATGAACCATGAGCTAACAAAGCTCAATTTTCAGGACCCCTCGTTTGCATGGTTCCCTCCCAAGACTCAGAAGGTACACTAGCAATATTTTCCATGATCAGAACAAATTTTATAATTTGTACAACATGCCATACTTATGACATTTGACTATGACTGTTGTCTCATTATGCTTCTAACATTATAGTGACTGCAGACATTCTTTGCTTCCAATCAAGGGGAAATTGAGTAAAAGATGCATTTGGGCTATATTACAACATAAATTTATATATTTCAAATAACATATTTTAGATTAAACTACAAAATTACAAGTTTCTTTACAGACATGTGGAAAATAAAATAAAAAGAAAATACAAGCATTTTTAAACACACGTAAAATAAATATATATATAAAGATAGTTATCTTTTTATATATTAGGTGCTTTTTGAAGCAAAGAATCAGACAAAAATGACCATCTTATCCACAAATGGTAAATTTTTTTTCATGACATCCAGAATTTACTGAATCATTTCAAATCTGACTTGTGTCTAAAATATCCAAAAAGAATACATGCAATATATAAACTACCATATACTGAATGTTATATGTGAAAATTTATATGAGTATTTTTGTTTTAATAGTTTAAAATATTAAAAATTATTTATCACATCCAAATTTTACAGGTGTGAAAAGCAAAAGTATATATAGAATACTTTTTCTAAGTTGACATAATAAGTGGGTGACAGAATTCAAAATCATATCACTCTATAAATTTTGCTGGACCATGTTGTCATAAAAGTTTTCCAATACTACTAGAATATTTTTTGTTTTGACTCTTGAAGGATCTATATTAAGATCTTTATTCTAGTTCCTGGCAAGATTTTGACATTATGATGCAAATAAAGTCAAGATGATTTATGGTGTTATGTTTTCCTTCCCTCAAAACCTGTGATTAAATTTATTTTCTATTTTAGGAAAATTTCAAATGTAGAGTACATTATACCACTAGAAACAGAACTTCTTTTGTAGTTTCCTCTAATTATCACTTGAAATTATAGCCTTTGAAGGCACAGAATCTATTAGCTCTCTTTGCCCTGAATGTTCTTACCAATAACCCATCTACATTCTCCTTTCACAGCCATATGGAGCCGCTCAGTCTTTTATTGAGACTCCTGATGGAGAAGCCCCATGGGATGTGGAACAGCTAAAGAGAGAGAAATGGATTAGTAGTAATAATATGAATATTGGACTAGAAAGGCTGATTCAGCACATATATGAGCCATAATTTCACATTCTACCCAACTGCAGCAAGGAAGCTAATTACATTGAAGACACTATGAACTTCAGGTACATTTTTCATTTCACCTTAGTTGAAGTCAAGTCTTCCAAAGAATTTGCTATATTAAACAATGTGTTTTCTGCCAAGATCCCTAAAATATGTCTAACAAAAATGTAATATGGGATATTTCATGAAACAAAAATTCCCAAAACTATGAAATTGCTGCTTTCTGTCCCATTAATAAGATTCAGTCCCAATCAGTGAGTTGCAGTGTTCTTGTTCATTGTGATGCTTTATGGTACAACATGTGCACATGATAGTGCTTTTCAATAAATTTTATGAATATTGGAGTATAGAAGTTCACACTGTATAATGTAGATTTTGCATTTTTTATATTTTAAAAATAATTTTCCAAAATACAATAAAATGATAATATTGCTGGTTTTAAAATCAACACTTTCTAATTCTTAAAGTGAGCCAATGACATAATTTAATCTTCAGTTCTTATTTTTTGATATTATAAAGTGTTTTTTGAAAAATTCTTAACTAATGGTGTTCATCGAGTACGCAGTGTATACAGACCTTTTAAGGAGACTTTATGATTAAATGATACTTTTTAAATGAATGTCACTCACCTCTAAAGATGTTAATAATATGTTAGAAGCAAGTAATAAATTTGAATCATAAGTGTAAATCATTATTAGTAATACATGCCAAATTCCATAGTCAAGAAAATAAATTGATTTTGAGGTCTTTAACATTGATTACTATTCATTCTCTTTCTCTCCTTATGAACATCTGTCCTCACCTAGGTAAATTCTTAATTCCAAGTCAGTGGTATATGCATCTTTATATTCTTAATGATAGCTATAGTCTCATGATCCATTTTTTATCACATCCAATTTGGTTCTCTCCCCTTTTCATAGTAAGCAACTATTCTAAATAAAAGACACTTTTTGTTTGTTTGTTTGTGGTGCTGGGGATTGAACCCAGGGCCTTGTACTTGCGAGGCAGGCACTCTACCAACTGAGTTATATCCCCAGCCGAAAAGACATGTGTGTTTTTTTTTTTTAAATTTATCTTTTAATTTTTTCACAGACTACATTTTGATTCATTGTACACAAATGGGGTACATCATTTCGTTTCTATGGCTGTGCATGATGTAGATTCATACCAATCGTGTAATCATACATGTACATAGGGTAATAATGTCTGAAAGGACACGTTTTTGAAGTTTCTCCACCAATGACTAATTTTTTAAAATAATCTATATCCAACTACCTACAGAAAAATCAGCAATTAAATAGATGATATTTTTTATCATTTTATTGCAAATACTAGATTCTAGAATTAAAGAAGAGTGAAGCATGATTTCTGCCTTTATGGAAATCATTCTAGCTGATACTGCAACCGAGATAAAGCACACATTTCAAGTTACATAGCTAGAACCAAGATTAATGGTCTGTTGTGCAAGAGATCAGCTAATGGTTCAACAAAATCTTTTTGTTTTTGCCTTTTACATATAAGAAATCTGTATTTTTCAGCCTCCTTTGTCTGTAATTATGATCACATTTTGACATAATAGAGAGTACTAGATCATTAGTACCTCCCATGCATGATTCTCTTTCTCTTGCCTTTCCATTGAAAACCATTGGACCTATGAATGGTAGAAATTCTATAGAAAAAATAGCTAGAGTTTCTCCATCACTTCTGGGAACAGAGGAGCCTCCCTATCAGTAAGGTCATTAGCCCTTTATGTGAGTGGAATATGCACATCTACTGCTTTAAGTTACCATTACAGAGCTTTGGTTTTTACTCTTTTGATGTTAAATAAAGAAATAGATAAGATGAAACTAAAAATGTAACTTCTCAAATATGTAATCTTTATTTCATCATAGGATTGATGACAGCAAAAAGGAATATTGGAGAGTAAAGAGATAGAAAATCCTCATATGAAGTAAAGCAATATTCGTTTCTTCTTTGCACTGAAAGAAAGTATATATTGCCTATTTTTCTGACAGAAGTAGTAGTACAGATAATGTATTTTGGATTTACTTTTGGTTTTCAACATATTTTACAAGCCTGACAATATATAACAGGGGGGGGTGGTAGAGGGAAGAGAAGAATGAAGGAACTTTGGAAGGTGTAGAGAAAAATGGGGTGGGAGAGGTGGGGAACAGAAAGATAGTGAAACAGACAGTATTACCCTATGTATAAGTAGGATTACATAAATGGTGTGAATCTACATTTTGTACAACCATAGAAATGAAAAGTTGTACCCATTTGTGTACAATGAATCAAAATGCAATCTGTAAAAATAAAAGATTTTAATAAAAAAGCACATGTCTTCAAAAAAAAGAATTTTATAAAAATTGCATAGTTTGTGAAAAGGAGAAAATGAAATAGAGAAAATTCATTGGTTTCAGGGTGTAAATAGTTGGAAGAGGAAAGTACTATATATCACAGTAAAATTTAAGACATTGAGCTGGAAGTAATTACTAGATTGTATTTTAAGAAAAAGTTATGTGACAAAGAATTTTTTTATTATATGAGAAGGGAATGAAATCAATATTTGGGGTCCAGGAGAAAAAAAAATATGTTTCCTAAAAAAATGGGAGATCCTTTATAAATTATATCAAATGCTCACTAGAGGTTGAAACACCATTGATTAATTTAAATCATGAATAAGATTTCATTATTGTTTCAAATATTTTATTTAACAATGAACATTACATTAGTTTATCTTCTCTCCCATATATTGCTCCAACCTCTCAAATTTATTTGTGTATATGAGTTTGTGGAGTGTGTCCTTGAATGTGCTTATCTACGATTATCTTTCTATTTAGTTATCCAACCAACTGTAAAATATGTGTTATATCAAAATCTACACTTTGCATAAATTAAGTCCTACTTTATTAATGACAAGTTCCATTCTCTGTTTTTCCTTTGTTGTTGTTATTGTTTGTTTCCTTTAAAGTCTAAATCATGTTTATGTTAAAAATCTCTTACACTAGCTCAGACTAGCATCGTAGATTTGAATGAACTGCTTGTTGGAATGAGGAAGAAGTAACTGCTCCCACACACCTTCCCTTCTACAGGTACCACCCCAGAGTGGAAAGAATCAGAGGGGAGAGGCACACTCTTCAATACCCACCTACAATGAGGCTGTTGAACCTCCTCTGTGCATCGAAACTATCAGAACTCCGCTGTCTCACCTCATTTTCTACTTGTTAAATGTGGAATAATTGTCTAGGAGTTGGGGAGCTTTCTGATGGACTTCTAAGGCACTGAGAGCCCTTTTCTAACTTGGTTTTTACTTCTCTCTGATTTGTATTCAACCCCAACACACTATACTGTCTTCTTGTGTGTTCATTGTCTCACGTGGTAGCACGTCCTAAGAAGGCCATAACACATTTAGTGGAAATATGAATCATAATGTAACATGTGCCGAGGATTTACTAAGTTCCAAGAGTATTTCTGTTTTCTCCATGTGAAATAATACTTCATCATTAACACTGTCACAAGGATTAGTATTCTTCCCTGTTTTAGAGATAAAAAATGGAGACTGGGGATTGGGGTTGTGGCTCAGGTAGAGCACCTGCCTAGCATGTGTGAGGCACTGGGTTTGATTCTCAGCACCACATATAAATACATGAATAAAATAAAGGTCCATCAACATCTAAAAAGTATTTAAAAAATGGAGACTGAAAGAGTTCTCATAAAAGTGATCAAGGAAAATGAAGAGTTATTTTTAAAAAAATCCAACATCAGGAATACAATGGAAGACACATTTCTAAGATGCTTTAGATGATATAAAGTAAACAGCAGGACTAAGTTCAGTATATATAAAAATTTAGATTAATATTATAAATTAATGTAGATCCTGAATATAGGAAACCACTTATCAACTACTTATCATGAGCATCAAACAACAATATTAAATTAAAAAACAGATACTATTTATAACATCAAAATGATCAATTACTGATAAATCCAAAAAAAGTCAGCAAGCCTGAAACTCAATATATATTATTTTATATATATATAAATTCAATTGACATTTTCAGGAAATTGAATAAACTAAGAAATGCACCATAATTATGGAATTAAAACACTAAAAATATAGAGATGTCAGTTATCCCAAAATTCATCAATATATTGAATGCAATTTTATTTGAAATTTAACTGGCATTTTTTAGGAATATTAATGAATTGAAAAATCTATATGGAAACTAAACTTAATCAACAATTGTAGTACTTTATGATGGGAAAATAAAGGTTGAAGTGTGAAAAGGTCAAGAGGAAGAGAAAGGAAAGGAGTGGAAGAGGATTTGATATAAATTCTACTGTATTTCATTTTATTAATTCTTAAATGTCAGTATTACCCAATTGAAAGTTAATATACAATTTAAGATGACAAAATTGTTTTAACTTCAAAATACAGAGTATGTATTTCACTAAAATTGTGAGTTTTCAAATAAAATATAATTTGAGCATTTTATTGTTTGGAGAATATCCTGCTAATGGAAATAAGCCAAACCCAAAAAACCAAAGGCAGAATGTTTTCCCTGATAAGTGGATGGTGATACATAAAGGGGGCGGGGTGTGGAGGTGAGAGAAGAAAGGAGGAACTTTACATAGAGGGAATGAGAGGGAGGAGGGTGGGGAGTGAGAGATGGTGGAAGGAGACAGACATCACTACCCTATGTACATGTAT
This sequence comes from Sciurus vulgaris, assembly GCF_902686455.1. NCBI lineage: Eukaryota > Metazoa > Chordata > Mammalia > Rodentia > Sciuridae > Sciurus > Sciurus vulgaris. The sequence goes on along the minus strand of NC_136469.1, from coordinate 119,287,611 downwards.
GATGACATGAATGGTATGATTCTACATCGTGCACAACCACAGAAACAAAATGATGTACCCCATTTGTGTACAGTGAATCAAAATGCAGTCTGTAAAAAATAAAAAAAATAAATAAATTATAAAAAAAGAACATTAGAAAAAGAAAGATTTCTTGCAAGACATGCCTGCTGTTAATAAATTACCTTCATTCTGGTTTGTCTGAGAAAGTTGTTATTGTGCTTATAAATTTGAAGGATACTTTAAATAAATAAAGAATAGGAGATTTAAAAAAATAAAATTAAAAAATCAATTTAAAACACAATTTTCATGCAGATATGACTCTTAGTACCATTATTTGACAGTCAGAAAACACTACAACTACTTATACTACCACATTACTAGGTAATATTTATTTATTGCTGTATACTAAGCTATCTGCAAATTTCTATGGCCTATCTCAAACCTTAAAATGCATTTATATGGCTAGTCTCACAATGATTCTGTCCTTTCTTTGGTGGAAACATACTAAGGAGAGAAAAGTATTACAGATACTAAAACTAAGAGTTGAACTTGTCAAACTCCGAATTTTCAATAATTCAGGCATCAGAAAACACTTAAATAATAGAGATAAAAGTGAGGTGATTGGCCTCACCTACAGAGCATATTAAACAAGATGAAAAATAAATATATAGGCTGGTAACAAACAAAGAAAGCAGCCTGAAAAGTCTTAGGTTTACAAATTCCTTGAGAGTCTGAAATCTACTATTCTACTATTCCAAAAGGTAGAATTACAGCTTTATAAATATGTCCATTCCAATGGCTCAAGGTATTTTTTCCTACAACCGAGTGACGGACATGTGGAATTTAATGATTAAAGTACACCAGAATTTTCTTTTATCTTCTCCACCATATGTCTTGGAATGCACAGTGCATGTGAATAGGTCTTGACATCCTCATCCAATAACTTCCTTGGCAAATAAAATTTTATTGCTTTCTAAACTTGCATTATGCTACTTTTAGAGTGAGAGAAAACATATTAGATTGCCCTGTCCAAGAAATGAAAATGACAGATTTAAGATTTAAATATAAACTTCAGTGTCAATAAAGGTAAACAAAATGCTTACAAGAGATTCCTAAGTAATAACATTTAATTTTCATAAAACTCCTTTAGAGTTGAAACAAGGGCTTCTCTTCATTCCGGAAAATGGAGTTAGAGGAATTCAATTAAATGCTGCTTCTCAGTAAAAGAGATCAATAATTCCTAGTCTTCAAAGGATAGTTTCATAGCACAGCATGGCAATGGGGTTTTCTGGCCTCCTTAGGAAAGAGTATTCTTCTTATTTTGAATTTTATGATGTTTTATGTTTAATATACTGTGCATATTTCTGAAATTTTTCCCATTTAAAAGGAAATCTACTTTTAAAGGTAAAATAATATTCAGGAAGATTATTTATTTGGCAAAGATATCAAGGTTTTCCAAAAGATAAAAATCTCTGTCTCAGAGAAAAACCCACCTAAATACAGTTTTCTCAGACTAGACAAAGGTGCCAAAAACATACAATGGGGAAAAGATAGCCTCTTCAACAAATGGTCCTGGGTAAACTGGAAATCCATATGCAGCCGAATGAAATTAAATCCCTATCTCTCACCCTGCACAAAACCCGACTCAAAATGGACCAAAATGGACCTGGGAATTGGACCAGAGTTGCTGCACTAAATACAAGAAAAAGTAGGCTGGAATATTCATCATGTTGGCTTAGGACCAGACTTCCTTAACAAGACCCCTAAAGCACAAGAAATAAAATCAAGAATCAATAAATGGTATGGATTTAAAATAAAAAGCTTTTTGTCGGCAAAGGAAACAATCAATAATGTGAATACAGAGCCTAGAATGGGAAAAAAAATCTTTACCAAATGCACCTCAGATAGAGCACTAATCTCCAGGATATCTAAAGAACTCAAAAAACTTAACACCAAAAATACAAATAACCCAATCAATAAATGGGCTAAGGAACTGAACAGACACTTCATAGAAGAAGAAATAGAATGAATCAACAAATATATTAAAAAAATGTTTTAAATCTCTAGCAATTAGAGAAATGCAAATCAAAACTAAGATTTCATCTCACTCCAATGAGAATGGCAATTATTAAGAATATAAGCAACAAAAAGTGTTGGTGAGGATGTGGGGGAAAAAGGTACTCTTATGAATTGCTGATGGGAATGCAAAATGGTGCAACCATTATGGAAAGCAGTATGAAGATTCCTCAGAAAACCTGGAATGGAATCACCATTTGATCCAGCTATCCCACACCTTGATCTAAAGCCAAAGGACTTAAAATCAGCATACTACAGTGATGCAGCCATATCAATGTTTATAGCAGCTCAATTTACAATGACTAAACTATGGAACCAACCCAGATGTCCTTTAATAGAAGAATAGATAAAGAAACTGTGGAATGTATACAGAATGGAATATTACTCAGCCTTAAAGAAGAATAAAATTATGGTTTTTACAGGTAAATGGATGGTGTTGGAGAATATCATGTTAAGTGAGATAAGTCAATTCCAAAAAGCCAGAGGCCAAATGTTTTATCTGAAAACTTGATAAATGGATGCTGAAGCATAATGGAGTGGTGGTAAAGGAAGATTGGAGGAACTTTGGATAGGGCAAAGGGGAATGAGAGGTGGGGAGGGGGCGGGGGTTTGGGAAAGATGGTGGAATGAATAAGACAGACATCATTACCCAGTGTATATGTATGATTGCAAGAGTAGTGTGACTCTACATTTTGTACTACCAGAAAAATGAAAAGTTCTACTCTGCTTGTGTACAAGGAATTGAAATGCATTCTTCTGTCATGTACAACTAAATAGAACAAATGAAAAACAAACAAACATTGCCAGGCATAGTAGGGTATGTTTGCCTTCCCAGAAATTCAGGAGGTTTGTGTCAGGTGCTTATAGTTTCAAAGCCAACCTGGGCAATGTAGAGAGACCTGGTCTCAATGTGAACAATAAAAGGAGCTGGAAATATATATTAAAAAAAAGTGTCTATAAGTGTTCATGTTTTGAAAACATATAACATTTACCAAACAACAAAATAAACATCACTTTGTCCTGAAGGTTTGGGGGAATGTGGTGTATATTAGGGATGTAAGACTCAAGCATTCCTAGCTTTGCCATCTGGAAAACCCTAGCTAATTTTGCATAAAGGTGATCATGCAAACCAGATTTGGGTTCTAGTACCAGCTTATTACTAACTACATTTTTTTTGTCTTTAATGAGATCTTTCATTTATTATAGCCTTCAAATTAATTGGTCCAATCTATTCATTTAGTCAAAGAAAATGTATATAATCTTATTCGTCAAGTTATGGTACCCTGCTCAAATCCCTAAAGGATTTCCCATTTGCTTCTAGCACAAAAACCAAATTTTTGAAAATTACTGTTTCTTAATACTCAAGTCTTCCTAACCCTTGTTACTGATAATCCTAGGCTCAGTCCAGCCACAACTACCACTATGGCCATGGATTACACACACTGGCAGCTCTGTGTATCTAGAACATTCTGCTGACAAAAATGCTTTGCTTGTCCAAATTTTAGTTCCCTGAACCTTTTCCTAGCACAACTGTGTACTCTCCTATAAAATTCAGTTTTAGAAAAGAAATCTACTAAGTTAGTTGAACAAGAATCCCAACTTTCAAAATCTGGTCACTGTAGTCACTAATGGGTTACTCTTCCTCCCTGATCCTCCAGGCAATGACTTACCACCCTGAACCATCTTCCAGCATCCTGTTAGGTCAGTTTAGACAGAAAATCCTTACCCCTTGATGTTTCCTCTTAGTAATTTTTCATACACTGACCCCAACCCACCCTACCTACTCCCTGACTGTAAATTCCCAATTGCTCATGCAATACTCAGTTGTGACCAAAATCTTTTCCACTTGGTAAATGTATTGCAGTGTTCCCTTTCTTATAACACATTATCAAGTGCCGTTGCAAACTTTTTCTGATATGCCCCCAAACATTTCGTAGTATTGCTCAGGCCTCCACCCTCAAGAATTCTCAAGTATCACTTTCTCAGGGAACATTTTATTTTAGATAGTGTTCTAAACAGAATCCCTCCTTTAACACTTCTTAGCTTCATATTCATTATATTTTCCTAATAAGAATTTCTCATTATTTAATTCATTCTTTCTTCCTTCCTTTCTTTTTTTTTTTTCTACTTCCCCTCCTCCTTCTCCTTCTTCTGTTTTTTTTTTTTTGTTTTTGTTTTTGTTTTTGTTTTTGTTTTGGTGGGGGGGCTTGTTTACTCTCTCATCTGCCAGAAACTTCAAGTCTATGATACTGAAATATTTTTTTTCTGTTTTGTTGACTGTTTTCTTCCAACACTTGGCATTGAGGGGCAGTTCTTAGAACAGAGTAATACTGAATAAATAGTTGAACAAATGAAATGAGTGAGTAACTACAATATGCCCTACAGTGTAGGAGGCACTGAGATTAGAGCAGTGAACTATACAAACAAATCACATGCCCTTATGCTTACATTTTAATTAAAGATCCAGGTCAGAAAAAAATAATAAACTAGGCTCTACAGCTTAAGAAACAAACAAAAAATTAAAACCAGTTCTTTGCCTAAAAGTAGACCACAAATTCTAAGAACAATCTGACTAAATATACCAGCCATCAGAATGTTATCATGGGAAAAGAGTATGCCTACATAGTATCTCAATATTAAAATGGCATGAAAAGGAAGGATAGTCTAACATGGTCTGTGGGTGAAATGAGACTGTAGAATACTCAAAGGAGAGGTTAAGTGGAAATTTAGTTTCATATCTTGTAAATATATAAAACTATTCCTGAATATGCTTATAGTTATTCCAACCCATATGGTCAGTAAAAGTAAATACATATTAGCAGTCTCATGAAACCTCAATGTCTCCCATTATGTTGCAGTATAGGGAGAGAATTTGTGGGGGAGAGGGGTGGATCAGAATCACATGTACTATGGAATCACTGCTTTCCATTTACCTTATGCTGACAAGAAGAATGAGGCATACTTGGAGGAAGAGGTAAAATATTGTCTAAGGTTATGAATCGAGTGAATGAATAAACATTACTGGGAATTACAGAGCATTGCATGTTCTATGCAGGCAAAGAATAAAACAGGATAACTGAGGAGTAAAGGAAAAAGGCTCTAGGTATTCATGAAGATCCATATAAGCTAAACTTATGTGATTTTCATATGAAAGGAGAAAAGAGGTTCATGGGGATTTAATACAGGATGAATCAGAGCAGAGGTTAAAGAGAATTTATGGGCACTCATACATTTATTATGAAACATTGTAAGGTTCTGGATAACAAACTACTATTTTTTTCTGTTGTAGAACAATCTGTTAGATTGCTGACAATAAAGTGAAGATAAGTCAAAACAGAAATAGCCACTTAGGGGCTACTTGGTCATCTGGGTGAGAACCAACAAAGTGTTGATCAGAATGAAAGGAGGGGAATTGGTAAGAAATTATTGGGGTATTAATATATTTTGAACAGAAAGCCAACAAAGTAGTGATGAATTGAATATTTAGTGTGAGAGAAAATAGGTGCCAATGATGCCTCAGAATATTTTGCCCAAAAAACTAGAAGAATGAAGTTATTGTTAACTATGATCAGAAGTATGGAATAGGATAATTTTCATACAGAATATCAGGGACTCAGATTTAGACACATTGGACTTAGAATAACTATAAAATAAATAATTGGGAAGGTTGATTAAATAAAATATGGTAATCTGAAGTTCACAAGAAAGTTGGGGAGCAGGGATCATACAGATGTTTTGAACTATATATAGCTAGATGAGATTACCACTGGACTGGGGCCACATGGAAAAATAGGCCCTTAACACTAAGAATATCACAGACTCATATAGGAGCATGTTTTTTAGTAGTTTCTCTGGTGTGTACACATCTGTGTTAAGATTTATAGTTGTCAGAATGTACAGATTGATATCATGCAGGTATCATGGGGGACAGTCATGGATCACATCTAAGCTTTTCTTACTGTTACTTGTATGATTTAGAGAAATTAAACTATGAGCCTGATTATTTACAATAAATACTAGGGGCAATGATGTCCTTCAGTTTGAGTTGTGAAGAATATATGTGCAAAAATGAATTATTGAAAACATAAATTCATATGAAAGGGATTTTATGTTTGTTCCTGAACACTGAACAAGCAAAATTTCATATTTTCTGAAATATTAAGAAGTTTTTTCTAAAGGAATAATTTTTTATTTAAATAAAAACTGGTATATTTAAATCTTAAGGGAAAAGTTCAAGGGATATATTTTGGTTGCTATTCTTTTATTTATTTAATTATTGAAATTTTTCTGTGATTGCATCACTTTAATTATTTTAAATTCTCAAAGAATGTTGGCATCCATAAAATAATAAGGTGTTTTTTCAGTACTGGTCCTGAGACATACGATTTTTATAAATCCAATAATGACCAACATTACTATTAAGATGTGGCCTTCTAATACTTATATTATCACTACAAATAAAATATATACATGTGTACACTTACACAAGCACTTACTTATGTTTGGAATGTGACTATTTAGAAGCCAAAGAAGGATATTTCTGAAGTATTATTTCCATTCTCATGAAAGGATTTTTGGGGATGTCATTGGAGAGTGGAAGAGTGAATAAGTACAGTTTTTATGGTCATCTACCTTCCAAGTGGTCTCACTCCTTACATAGCTGAATCCCCCTTCACCATGACTTTAAGGACACTAAATATCCAAAATAAAAGCCCAATAGTCAATCAACCCTACAATATCGTTACCCATACTATTTCTATTTAGTTTTTATTTTCTGAATGTGTAAAGATTAACATAAAGTTGAAGTAGTACAGTTGAATATAATGTCCATATATTCATATATATATATATATATATATATGTGTGTGTGTGTGTGTGTGTGTGTGTGTGTGTGTGTGTGCGTATGTATAATATACACATGGTTAAGGAGTTTAATGTAAATTGTGCTATGGTTTCACATTTTACTCTGAGTCTGAGTTCTTTACTCTGAGTCTGAGTTCTTTTTTTTTTTTTTTTTCGGGGAGGGGGACGGTGAACCAGGAACTGAATCCAGGGTGCTTAACCAGTGAACCACATCCCCAGACCCCTTTTTATATTTTATTTAGAATAGGGTCTCACTGAGTTGCTTAGGGTCTTGCTAAGTTGCTGAGGTGAGCTTTGAACTCACGGTTCTCCTGCCTCAACCTCCCAAACCACTAGGATTATAAGCATGCACCATTGCACCTGGCTAGTATAGTGTTCTTAAAAAAGAAAATCTGTGGCCCTTTAAATTTGATTTGATTTTTATTTTTAACATTTGCAAATATTTTATCATTGTTACATAATTCAAATTGATGTGTACATATCTTCAATTTTGTCAGGCCATCTTGTGAAAGAATGTCCTCTGAAGAAAGTTTTTGAGTTTGATATCTCTATGTTCAGATATTTCATTCTCAAGGGATTGAGAAACTATATATTAAAGTTATAGTAACTCTTAAAGACCAAAAACCACTTAACTAACTAGGGATCTATGTCAAATGCTCTTCATACACTAAAAAGTAAATATATATAAAAAGTAAATAGCCAGGGCTGCAAGATTGGAATTGTAATTTTATTTTATTTTTACAACATTGAACAAGCCTTAATTAACAGATTCCCTTTGCTGATTAATTCCCATATTTTTGGTTTGGTTTGTAGGACAATTTTAAATGTATCAGAGAAAAGGCAAAAGAAATCTTCATAGAAAAAGAAGAGTGAGTTTGTTGGTAAGTACCAAGAAGTAGGTAACCTGGAAAAAAATCTGAGGCCAAAAGAGCCCAAGAGTTAAGCTTGAAGGGCAAGTTTATCTGACACAGGAATTGGCATGCTTTGCACTCCATGAACGTCAAGCTTACACAACTTGCAGAGAGGTAAAACATTAAACAGGAACTTTGATTTAGCAAAGTTTCAGATTTTGTAGGTTGAAGTAGGATTTGGTGAAAGGAAAAATGTCTGTATCTTGCAGAAGTTAAAATGTTTTACAGAATTTGTACAATATTACCTAAATTTTTAAAATATTTATAAATAAACATCATCTTTCTTAATATCCATTTTTTCACTATACTTGAGACCTAAAAATAAATATTCATTTAAGCTAGGAAATAGATCTATCCCAAGAGAGTGTAAATTAATGAAAGTTTAAGCATATAATTATTAGGAAATCTATAGTCCAACGGTAAAAAAGCAAAAAAAAATTGTTTTAAATATAATGTTATTTATTCATAGAATGTAAAAATATGAAGGTATTAATATATTTTCAAAGAATATTTAATAAAGTGGAAAAGCTTATATGAAAGACACAACCAAGGGGTTGGGGATGTTGCTCCATCTTTGAGTACCTCTGTGTTCAATACCCAGTATCAAAGGGAAAAAAAATTCCAGGAAGATTTTTATTTATTATTTGCTTTGTTCATCATTTTGTTTAAATTGCAAGGATAAATAACATGTACAATCAACCATATAGTGATATAATGTATGTTTAGATAGTGACACTTTGGAATATTTCCTGTGCCTTTACAAATATTTCCATTTTTTTACAATTTTCACTATCTTGTCATTAGCAACAATTTATTGAAAAACATATTCTTGGGTCTCTTTATATCACTATTCACACATCCAAGATGTTCCTTCAGTTATATGATTCTATTTTCACAAACTTATTCTACACTGAAGAAAACTAGTCCATTTATTGGTGAACTAACAAATAAATTGCATTAAAATTATTTTATATAATGTTACGATAAAATGCAATAATAATAAAAAATACTAGCTTTCATTAAATACTTATTTCCATGAATGTACTGAAACTAAGCATTCATCCTTGAAAAACTTTGTGAATAAGTCAGCTTAAAGTGTGTGGGAATTGCTGGCTTCGAGTCTAAGCTACAAAAATTATAACACTGTCACAATGTGTCACAAAGGCAATTTAAGTTTGTTATGGGATCAGTTGTAATGTCTTCCTTTTCCTTTTGGATTGCATTTATTTTGAGTCTTCTCTTTTTCTTTGTCTAGTTGTTTATCAATTTTACTTTTGCAAATAATCAGTTCATTTCATTAATATTCTGTATGTCTTTTAGTTTCTATTTTATCTGCAGTCTGGCCTTTATTATTTTTTATTCTACTCATTTGGGGTTTGATTTGTTCTTGTTTGTCTAATTCCTTATTTGAGATCCTTCTGTGTTGATTTCAATAAAATTATCCTCTGAGTACTACTTTTTCCTTTTTCCCATAATTTCATCATTTGTGTATGTTCATATTAATTTGTTTCAAGAATTTAAAAAATTCACTTCTCATTCCATTGGTTGTTCAAAAATGGATTCTAGACTATGCAAAGGAAATGAATACTAAGCCAAAAAATATTTACTACAGTAATCCACCACCTCACTGGTCCTTCCTTACCATAGAGGATATATTCCAGAATATTCCATGGATGCCTGAAACTGGAGATAGTAATAAATTCTGTATATCATATTATTTCCTGTGACAATGTTTAACTTTTAAATTAGGCACAGTATGAAATTCATCATAATTAATAGTATAAATAAAACAATTATAAAAATAGACTACAATAAAAGTTATTTAAAATTTATGAAGTATTTATTTCTTTCAGTCAATATTTTGAACTGTGGTTACCCAGGAATAATTGAAAATTAAGAAAGCTAGTTTATGGACAAGAGGGTGCTATAGTACTATGCTATGCTAAGAAGATGATCTGTCATAGAAACATCATTGTGAGATCACCTATGTTAAGGAAGAACAATGTGTTCATGGAAATTTTCAAAAGAAAAGAAGTTTTTAAAATAGATTAATAGAGTTTCAGGATATTCTATTTTACTTTTGTATGCTTCATATTAGTTATCTACTAAGAGGATTATTCAAAACTTAAATTATAGTTAAATAATTTGCTGATTGAAATTTGGGTTTTCCAATTTTTTTGTTAGATATAAAATTTTGAATAAGTTACTTGTGTTCTTCTATTTATAGAGTTTCCTTCCAACAAATAGATAAATAATAGTACCTTGCTCTATTTCACATGTTATTTATGCATGTTAAATGTTAATGCTTCTTGTTGAATTCTTAGCTTTCATACCTGGAATAAAAAAGTCAGTGTTATTATTATTTTATTATTGTTATTTGCTTAATTCCTATAAGGTTTTCTGTATTAAAAATAAAATAAATGTATTACCTAAGATTCTGAAAATAGACAAGGAACCAATAAATCAGTCCTTTCTATCTGTGGACTATACATCCATGAATTCAAACAACCATAGATTGAAGTACTTGAAAAATATGTTTCTCATTAGCTCCCTCATTCAACAAATGTATACTTGAAAAAAATTGGGTCTGTACTGATACCCGAATATATACAGACATTTTTCTTGTCATCATTCCTTAGTCAATAAAGTATAATACCTACTTAAATAGTTATTCTATTTTATTAGGTATTATAAGCAATCTAGAGATAAAGAATATGTAAGGATGTGAATAGGTTATATGCAAATACCATTTTAAGAGACTTGAGCATCCATGGATTTTGGTGCCTGAGCCATTTCCCCTCAGATATCCAGGGATTTCAACAGTGAGATAATTTTCAGACTCAAGGAAAACAGAGCAAACATATCAAGTTTTCTTTTCATTAAAAGAGAAATTTGATATTGAAATCTACTTTTAACATTTATCTATTCCTAAAGTTTTAATCAAAATGAAATGAAATGTTATGGTTATGATATCTTTGTAAACTTCTGTAACTATAACATTCTGGGTAAATATGAGAGATGATTATTAATATCACCAGGATTTTTTGCAAACATTGCAAGTAGTATTTAACTTAGCAAACTTCCTTTGCAGCATATTAAAGGATTTTAAGAGTTAGTATTTACCTATATGTGGACGTCTCATGTTGTAACTTACAAATGTAAAAAATTTAGCAAATGTGTGTCAATGATAAAGGAGAGATTCATTTTTAAGAGAGGCCTTCTTAACATTATAATCTTCTAATGCATTGCTCACTTGAAATGACCTACCTTCTGATACTAAATTGGTGTTTTAATTAGATTACCAGAATGGTATGAATCTATATCTTGCACAACCACGAAAACAAAATGATGTACCCCATTTGTGTACAATGAATCAAAATGCAGTCTGTAAAAATTAAAAAAGAAGTGGCATTTTCTACTCTTTTCCCTAAAATACTTTTTCATGAAAATGACTATAAATAGAAATTAGTTTAAACTCAGAATTCATGGTGGTGGAATAAGCAGTAGGAAAAATAAATGTAAAATTCTACTTGCCAACTCAAAGCAATATGAACACTGGTGCAGTGAATATAAATTAATTCTCCAGGGAAGGTTTTCTGACAGTGTGCTTATATGACACATACTATCTCTTGATCCATGAAATGCACTGCACACCATCAATTTGCTACTTGATTTGTCCTAAGGGGAAAAGGTTGTCATTCACTCACTGAGGTAAATTCAGGGCTTGACAAATAATTTTATTGGCTGCATCATTAATATTTTATTATTTATGCAAATAAGAGCATAGTTTTATATCAGATTTATGATGAAGTTCTATTTGATATTTATGCAGTCGGTTTTACTGGAGCACTTAAAAAGACTCAAGAGACACTATATCTTTGTCACATTTTCCCCTTAATATCATGACGGGTAACTGAGATTTAAGAATCTAAATAACTCTGACTGGTCAACCTGGCAAAGGAAGTAAATCTATTTTATTCTACTCTAGCTTCTTCTATCATATTTTAAGTTGTGTACATGATTCTGATCTATCCGAAGAAGGCTAATAAAGACACAATCTGACCTTAGGATCACATTTGACAGTTAACCAAGTACTTCCATGTCTCTCTGGATTAGGCTCAGACTTTTCCAGCTGGATTTCATCATGGATGGACTAGGAATGCAAGTGGCCAGGCCAGAGAGCAAGAAGTTCACTCAATTTTCCACAGACTATATTGAAAGTAACTGTGGAAAAATTAACTGAGTATATAAAACATTCAGAACCATCTGATTTTCAAAATCTATTCATCAAGGACCTCCAGAGGACAATATGCACTAGAAATATGGACAGAGATTTTAGTAAATTAAATTTGTATTTGAATATATTTGCATCTGAACTGTTTTTTGAAGTTTTATAAACTTGAATTCTTAAAGAAAGTAAATGTGCTTTACCCCTTGAGATTACTGGGAAATCTTAAAAAAAAAAAAAAAAAAAAAGAGAGAGAGCGAGAGAGAGAGAGAAAGAGACATTGTGTTAATTCATTCAACTATCTGGAACAAATGTCTTTTTGAGCCCATTCATGTGCCTGTCATCTGCTCACTACAATTTATTATAAAGACAAGCTTACTTTCCACCTTCTTCCATAGATTATGAGCTATTTAATTCCATATGAAGCTATTTAATTCCAAACTTCTATGGAATTAAATATTGTGTTCTTAGTGCACACTATTAAATTATGCATTCACTCATACATTTGCTCCTTCATTCAAGAAATACTCAAATATATAGTAAATATATTTAGTAAATATTATTAAATATATTTAGCAAATATATTTAGTAATATTTAGTAAATGGCATGGTGTTAGCATTATCCAGATATGGATTCAAATCATAACACTAAAAAGTACTATTTCTGTGACCTTTGAAATATCATATTGCATATTTAATATTTAATTTAGGGTAGGATAGATGACACAAATCACACAACTATGACAAATAGTACAGAAACTCAATAAATGCAAGGTAAATATAGCTGAAAATTGTTATTTAAATAGTGGTGTTTAGTACATACTGATAAAAAATTCAGTGAGAATTAAATTTACAAAATTAAAAAAAAATGGATTTAATAGTTTTGACTTAATTATGCTACAGTAATAGAAACTCATAGAGGCTCTGAGGATTATGACCATGGAAGTTTAATTCACTCATATTATACATCCCTGCAGGAAAGCTGTGGGTTTGCTCCATGTATTCCTTATTCCAGGCTAAATAAGCATACTTAACCTGGAATATGCCAGCTACAGTTCATAAGGGAAAAAAAGGTTAAACTGAGTCTGATTTCAAAGCGGCATTGAAATGGTGTATATGTAAAGGACTAATATCAAGAGATATCATGTGTAATGTGTAAGCCATAGAGGATATAAGATGATCAAATTTTAGAAAGCAAAAGTAGTTAAGGCAGCCTCTGCATGGGGTAATATTTTTACTAAGTTCCCAGGGCCAATAAGTATATGTGGAGTGGAAGTAGTAACTGGAAATCAAAAGGACAATTAAGGTTCTCCTGATAGAAATGTCTGTTTCCATTGTACTAATTTGCTGTAGTAAAAATCACCAACAAATGCTGTCCAAGTTGTTTAAAACTGGGGATTCACTTAGCATGGAAAATTAAGTAGTAAGGTAGTACAGGAAGCTTCAGATTCAGGAGAAATACATCCTACTCATAGCCTCACATACAGTAGAAATTTTGCTTAAAATATATTTCCAGAACTTGTCTATATGATTGAATCCCTACTTCATGTCTCTGAGCAGAAAATGTGTTTGTTGGTTCAGTGTATTTTCAAATTTCATCTTTCATTACCTCTTCTTCTCATATCATTGAATCCCTAAATATTTTTTCAAGTAGTTGGTCTTGTAGCCTGAATTCCTTTCTCATATCAGAAGGAGACATTCTCTGTGCAAAGGGACAAGAAGACGTCTTAGGGCATTAGTAATTAGATTCATATTTTATGAGCATTGGGATCTCTCTGGTCCTAAAAGTACCCTCCAGTCTAAGTGTCATGAAGATAAAAAGCTATTGAATTTAAGACTTTATTCAGTTTTCAAAATTAGTGTTTTATAGATATACAGAAAGGTGAAATTCACTGTGGTATATTCATCTAAGTACATAGCATAATTTTATCAGTTTCATTTTGAGTAAGAAAATAGTTCATGGCAAACAGTGATTCAGAAAGAACGAACTGACAATGATGTCTTAAAAGAACTTAGCAAGGTAAAGGTAAAGGCAGTGATCTTTTATTTTTTTAAATTGTTTAAACTTTCACCATTTGGCATATTTTTGACTTTTTAATAAAATTTTTAGTTATTTTTTATTTTTACAAACTGCATTTTGATTCATTGTACACAAATGGGGTTCAACTTTTTGTTTCTATGGTTGTATATGATGTAGATTGATACCATTCACATAATCATATATGTATACAGGGTAGTAATGATGTCTGACTCCTTCCACCATCTTTCATACTCCTGTCCCCTTCTCCCTCTCATTTCCCTCTACATAATCTAAAGTTCCTCCATTCTTCTCTCACCCACCACCCCCACCCCCATTATGTATCATCATCCACTTATCAGGGAAAACATTCTGCCTTTGGTTTTTTGGGATTGGCTTTTTTCACTTATCATGATATTCTCCAATTCCATCCACTTACCAGCAAATGCCATAATATTATTTTTCTTTATGACTTAATAATATTCCATTGTGTATATATACCATAATTTCTTTATCCATTCATCTGTTGAAGGGCATCTAAGTTACTTTCACAATTTAGCTATTGTGAATTGAGCTGCTATATACATTGATGTGACTGTATCACTGCAGTATGCTGATTTTAAGTCCTTTGAGTATAAACTGAGGAGTGGGATAACTGGGTCAAAAGGTGGGTCCATTCCAAATGTTCTGAGGAATCTCCATACTGCTTTCCAGAGTGACTGCACCAATTTGCAACTTCACCAGCAATGTAAAAGTGTGCCTTTTTCCCCACATCCACACCAACATCTATTATTGTTAGTGTTCTTGGTAATAGACATTCTAATTGGAGTAAGATGAAATCTTAGAGTTGTTTTAATTTGCATTTCTCTAATTACTAGAGATGTTGAACACTTTTTCATGTATTTATTAATTTCCTGTATATCTTCTTCTGTGAAGTGTCTATCCAGTTCCTTCGCCAATTTATTAATTGGGTTCTTTGTATTTTTGCTGAAAAGTTTTGTAAGTTCTTTATAAATTGGGGATTGAGAAATACCCCATACTCATTAGAGTTCAGTGTCTAATTGTTTTACTTAGTTGTGACAATTAAAACTATGGTGGAAGATTTTCAAGAGACCGTATCCGCCAAGACCATAAGACTAATGGAAGAAGAGTTACCTTAGAATGAAGTTAGGACCATATCATCATAATAGTTAGTGTTATTTTAAGGGGGGTTTTGATATTATTCAAATTCCTTTCAAATGAGTAACTCTAACCTGTATCTTACCTAGACAAATGAAGAAATGAATCACTCATAGGTCATAAAGAGGTCTGTCACAATAAAAGTTATATAAAAGGTGACAAACAAGAACAGTAAGTCACTATTAATGAGTTAAGTAGTATTTATACTTTAAAATATAATTCATGAGTTGTATTTCACATACATTTTTAAATGATTATATAATTTTTGATATATATACATAAAACATAATAAAAACAAAGTTTTAAATGATTTGAAATTTCAAATGTATGGAATCTTTGTTGTTTGAGTAAAAAGGAATATCTCTATCCTCATTTTCCTCAGAGTTGGGCCATAGACAAAACAGGTGCTTTTAGAAAATAACTGCATCACACTTGAAGTACAAAAATAAAACAATTATTTTCACAAAATACTAAAGAAAGAAAAATCATTTTCATTTGCAAAAAAATGTCAGCAATAAAACCAAGCATATAATGGTAAAAATTAGGAAAAAATTCAATGACATATATTTGTTACCCAGCCAAAAATTATATAGAATTGTAGCCAAGCACACTTATTTTGAAAAGAGTTCCGGAATGATGAATCTTAATAATATCAATCAGTGTGCATTTTTGAAATACAAATCCAACTTCAAGTAAAAATCATAACTTTTTTAAAAGACTGGAACTATTTCAATAGATACAAATTTGTTCATGAAAATTCAGATAGGATATTGTTTCAATTGAAAACTGATTTCCAAAGCAGTAATAAGTATACTCATAAAATTATGAACAGCTAACATTATCCTTAGTATAACCTTTCCAAAATATGAATGTGTTGATTAATTTCAATAGACATCAAACTTAAATTAGCTTTCTAAACACTAAGAACTAAACTTGAAGGCCAATCTGGTAGTATAACCCACCACATAAAACTTTGAATATCAATTTCTACATGAACATTTTTGCTTTTGCTTTTGTCCATGTTATTGTGTTAGCTTTTATGAAATAGTTCATAATTTTGATCAAAATGATATTTAAAATGTGGAAAATAGGTATCTTCAAAGATTTTGAAAATAGATATATTTGAAAAATGTTTTCCAAACATTTTTATAGTTGGTTAATACATTTTTGTATGAGTAATATGGACAAATTGGAAGAATCACACTGAATGAACCTACTTTGGTTCTGAAGGTCATTTTAATTTAGATAAGACTTTTATCAAGGGTGTCTGTTCTAAATCATCTTAAGAGAAATATACCAACATCTGAATTCCTACCTGTTGCTAAGTCATGCAGTCATATAAAGCTAGAGCATATCCCACTTCTGTTAAGGAAAACAGTAATGCTATGTATTTGTTTATATTATTCTTCTTAAAGAAGAACCTAGATTTAGAGCCTGAATTTAAATTTCACTTTAGCTCTTGGGGCACAGTAGCTTTTTTTGAATAATGAATTCAACCACCATCAGTTGTTGTTGTTGTTGTTGTTTTTGATTTCTTTTCTGTCTGTAAAAATGGAAGCAATATAAAATTCTTTATTACAGTATAAAAGCAAGATAAATGAGATAATGCATATAAAACTTTCACACAGTGCATGCTGTACACCTACCATTCAGTGAATGGCAATTATTATAAACAAGCATAGCAGCTACCTTAATAATGTAAGTGGGTTCTTACTTTGTTCTGATACTATAAAAGAGTAGCACAAAGCTTAGGATGACTCAGTTGTACAGCACCTGCCTAGAATGTGTGAGTTCCTACATTTAATCCTCAGCACTTGGGGGGAAAAGGAATAGCACCTATGGATAAGTTATTTTAAAAATAGATTATTTATTCCAGTTATGGAGACTGAGAATTGCAACATTGAGGTGCAGGTACATGACAGCAGCCTTTATGCCAAATCATGTTACAAAGATGGACAAAAGAGCAAGAAAAACAGAGAGAACTCATTTTTGTGACAAATACACTTGTGAGATAACGAACCTACTATAGAGGGGCATTAACTCATCGGTACAGTCAGAGTGCCCATGACCTAATTACCTCTTTTAAGATCTTACTTCTCAAGACTGCTTCCTTGGAAAGTAACTTTTCAACACCCGAAACTTGTGGGACATGTTTAAATCATAGCGTGGAGCAAACAGGACTCATACCTTGCTCTGCCTGGTTCTGAATCTCATTATCTCCCCATTGCCTAATAGTATGTCCTAGTAGTAAATATTTCATCTCCGAAATAGTCTTTTCAAAGAGGTTTGCTGAAGGTGATAATATTACATTTGAAAATAAAATACAATGAGGCTATGAAACTAAGCAGTCATCCTCTTAGTATTGAAATTCGTTATCAAAGGCCTTATCCAGTCAGTTTTCCTTACACCCAAGCCAGGTGGATTTGCTGGCAAAAAGAAATGCTGATAGGACAATGTGCTGACCCACTTTGTCTCCCTGCATATGGGCCCAGCTGGAGTAGTGTGTACTTATTTTTCAAATAAGACCATATTCTAGACATTTCATTATATCTCTCTTAGGAAATAAAAATATAAATGTTGTTGTGCTATCAGCAGAGGGGAAAATTTGGGGCCTGATATTTGAAAGAGCCAAATCCCACATGAAATCATTTTCACATTAAAGTAGAAACAATGGTTTATAACTGCAAATATAAACCAGGTGTCTGTCTTGAATTGTATTCTAATCTCATTACAGGCACAGGAAATTTTGAAGTTCATCATAAATACATAAAACAAGAAAAAAATCTCAAACCTATTTGTTTAAAGACATTTCTAAGGAATGTGTTATATGACAAAGAGTGAAAGAATGACAGACACAGACTGAGAGATGCTCTTCATCTTGTTGATGTGATAATATGGTGAAAACACCAGGATTTCAGATACTGGAAGCTATGTCCTGCTTAAAAGAAGAGGATGTTGTGCTAGTGCATGCTCACAGTGTTTTGAAAGGAAGCATCGGTGAGACCTAGTAGAATTTCAATACATGTACTTAAGAATTTGACCAGTAATTGACTAAAAATGAATAGTATACAACCAGACATGATAAAAGTTTTCTCAGTAATGATGAGTACCATGTAATAAATTTTTTGATCTTCTTTATAAACTATCAATATACTGTGACATAAACAACATAGCCTTAAGGATCTCTGATAAATTGGTCTTTATCTCAATAATCTATCTGATTTATTTTAGGTAAGGTATATTAACTCTTTCAATGTCTAAGTTTAAGAAGAGGTGGAGAGACAAAAATACAGTCATTTTATTAGAGACCAAAAAACCAGTCATTTTATTGTAAACATGACTGGAATTAAAAGAAAAAGATAAAGTAAGGGAGAGATGTGCCATAAAATGTCCTTGGGCTAGGAAAACACCCTCTGTTTGCTTTCACACTTTCTGCCCTAAACCTGAAAATTTATTCCTGTATATATCTGGTCTTTTGAGGAAGCACAAAGTAACTCAAATAAATTGAAGATGTTAATTCAACAAACATTGATTCTACATCTGTTCTATTCTTTTATATTTAGATGGCTTAAAAAGGGTGCAAATACCTCCAATACCAACACATCTAGAAGATCCATACCTGGAAGTGAAGTAAGCAGATATATGTTTGGGATGATAAAATTAGCAAAAGTTTTAGAGAAAAATCACAAAGAAGTAAATAGTGTTTAATATAATCAATGGATGAGATCACTGGTTAAAGTGAACAATCAAAACATTGTGCATGTTTTATTCATTTATTAAGCCTTTCATTCATTTAAAAAATCCCATTACTGGCCATCCATCCTATTTATGGTTTTCTAAACCAGATGTAGTGGTAGTTTGAGGCTACACATGTCCCACAAAGACTTCATATGTTAGGCACCATAACAATGTTCAGAGCTGAAAGATTGAATTTTGAGACCTTTAACCTCTTCAGAGGATTAATCCATTTCACACATTAGTAATCTGAATGGATTACTGGGTGATCATAGTACACAGTTGGGGCATGGCCGGAGGAAGAAGATCCAGGGAAGGGTTTATCTTCTCTCTAGCTCCTCTTCTTCCTCTTTCTCTCTCTTTCTCTCTCTTTCTGTTTCTGGTTTCTATGAATGGAGCAGATTTCCTCCACAATGCATTGCTGTGATGTCCTGCCTCAACTCACATCTAAAGCAATAGAATTGGCCAACCATGGACTATGATCTTGAAAAAAAATCTTCCTCTTCTAAGTTGTTCTTGTTAGATATTTTGGTCATAGTGGTGAAAAGCTGACTTACACACTTGGATTTAGATACTCACCTTGTGTTTTCCTACCACCATTTTTTTTGAACCTATGTTTATGCGGCTCTAGGATACTTGCATGAACATACCAAGATCCTGCAAGAAAATGCAATTATACCTACTTTTGCTGGCATAATTATTGGTAATATAGGCATAATTACAATTTCTTGCAGGACTGTGAAAGTACTAGAGGTAGCTCATGTAAAGGATTATCATTAATACGTGTTACAGTATGAGCATGTTATTCATATTTTTAATGATGATGACAGTACTGATGATGCTGAGGAGAAAAAGACAGCCATTACGATGTCAATCTTTACAGTTGTCACTCATAAATATATGTAAGTTAAGCATTTCAGCCTCAGTGAGCTCATTATTCATAATTTACTGGGACACAGACACATAAAGAGACACAAAAATCCCAAACTGCAGATTTGTGTGAAAATTTCTAGAGTCAAATAGAAAATGAAGTGGTTCACTTTCTCCAACTATTTGTCTTACATATTTAGTTATATTGAAACTGTGAAAAAAAAAAACAGAAAGATAAATACTCACTTTTAAATATTTGGTACATTTTCATGACTCCTCAGGAATTCTCATTTCTTCTATTTACTATACCATCTCTTCAGTTATTTCCCAATTGGGAAAATGTTATGCTTTTTCACAGAATTTATCAGTTCCCTCTGAATATGTTAGTGCTTACTTATATTACTTTGAAGTGTAGACCTTATAAAAAAGAGCAACATTTAAGTGTTGTTCAAGAGAAAAAAAGAAATGATCATAGACCATCTTCTATGTACTACTCTTTTGTTACTATAACAAAATAAAGTAACATATACTATATCTGATAGATAATTAAACTCTACAGAAAATTCTAAGTATTTTGTTTTAATTCAAATGGGGTAAAAATGACTACATACGTATATATCTGGGATCTGGATCCTTGTCATGATAAGACAGTGGGATAAGAAAATCCCAAACTTGAAATTTTTATGGTGAAAACTAACATTATGGTTTGAAAGGAAAATCTAAATATTTCACAGAGAGAAAAATTAAGATTTGCACAGTGCATAAACAGGGAACATTTCAAACTGTGCATGTTTGTAGAAACCTAGGATTCTGTGACTATAAATATATACTGTGAATATAAATTATATTTCTATTCATATGTAATACAATCAGTAAAACATAATAATATGAACATGATAAGGATTTTAGTCTTAACACACTAAGACTCTTTCAGTATCCCAGTTCCCTAATCAGGGTGTTTACCATAGAAGAGGTTCATTGTGGTTTCTCCTACTGACACTTCCTTAAGTCCTTTCTGTCGCCAATTACCCTCATGTGAGCATTACTCAACTGAACATGAGTCTTCTGTTACTGTTACTCCAATCTTAGACTCACGTAGAGAATCCTGCATCTTCTCCACCACCAACTACATCAAGGGCTCTGGTAGTGTCTTAGCCCCGATACCCTTCAGCACCACTGAAAAAATTTTTGGCAAACAAACAATAACAACACAAAATTCTGTCTCTGTATTCAAAGTTAATGGAAAATGTTAAATTCAGAAAGAGATTAGAAGTGCCATGTGTTTGCACAGGTCTAGCCATTTACTTAAAACAGATGAATGCTTCCAGGTTCCCATTCACATACCTCTACCTCATAGGATCTAGAGCAGTGCTCTGTCACACCCTCACCAGCAATCGTGTTGTGTGTTGGTCAATCTTCAAACTCCCTAAGAAACTTCTAACATACCTACTCTACCTTGGTGACTGATTTCTGTGACTCTTTTTCCCCCAGGTTTTTCTTTAAGCATCATTGACAGTAGAGATGTCCACCAATATCATAAGAAAACCTAGTTGTGGTAGCTCAAATCAACACACTTGTTAACCTTTTCAATTCATGAATTACAGGAGATAGTCAGTGATTTTTTTTTCCTATGAAGAGGAGAGAATGATGTCATGATATTAGTGATTTAGAGTAAACACCAGGAATAGTCTTCTCATTTAAAGTTATCTATGGTGTCATGTCTTAAAACATCTAGGGTCTTTGTTCAGACATAAAGTTCTATCTTTCACCAGAAAGAAAAGACTAATACATACAATATTTTAAAATTTAAGCTTTACACACAATAAAAAATATAATTAAGTTAAGTGAATCTGTCCCAACTTAACTAATATCTTACCTAAGCCTATAGGCTAATGTCTTAATATTCCATAGATATGTTTATATTTTATGCCAATGCAATTTGAAAAAATTCCAAAATGTTGCATTTTGTAAGACTTAGTAAGGTCTTTAATGGAAAAGATTTGTGTTAAAGCTATTTATGATGTTTATACAGAATAGTAGTGAGAGTTATAAAATTTTTTTTTTTTACTGAGAAATTCTGATTTTGAACATTAAAATGTCAGTTTTAAAACAAGGTAATTTTATCATAAATATGAAATAATTGTATTTAATGTGACAAGTTTTAAAGTTTGAGCAATTAAAAGCTATCTTGAAAGTCAAACATTTTCAAGTTTGAACTATGCTTGAGTATGCAAGATAGCATTTATAAATCTTATTAGTGTCATCTGCATTTCATTATTTGCTTTCTTATCTTATAAGTCAAGTTATTCTTTGTTGACAAGATGTGCAAGCATTCAGTTTGCATAGTCAAATCCGTCAAATCTGATGTGCCATGTTTATTTCAGAGTCCCTCTCAATTATTTTTAAAGTTACTAAAATTAGAAAATAAAATATTAAAATGTTCTAGCAAATCCAAGTGATTTTATTAGAATGGAAATATTGGTGCAGTAGCTATCCAGTTAACTAAATTCTCTAATATTAGGGAATATGAGATATACTTTTATGGGCTATATTTTACATCTAGGTCAACAGAAATCATAGGCATTTGTTTTCATGTTTATGTATTTAAATAAAGAAAATGACTTCATAGGAAATTACATATCTGTAGCTAATGACTACATGCTGCCATTACAAGCTCCAAGAATTAGATAGATTCTAGCACTGCAAGAAGAGTGCAGATGACAAATTATTGTTTTGAGGATAACTTACAAATTGAGCACCTCTTAACTGAGAAGGGTGTGTTTTTGCTACACAAATTAGAACAAACTTTTGAATCCTGTGCTATAAAAACCCTATTTAATAACATAATGTAATTTAATATCATATACTCCACTTGGCATTGAATCTGTCAATAATTTAAGAATATTACACTTTTATTTCTAACAGGAAGGAAAGTTTCTTCCTACTTGTAGAGTTTAATACAAGTTAAAATATTTAAATTCAAAAAGAAAATTTTTAATGAAAATATTAGGTATAACTCCTATAAATCAAGAATATAAATTCTTGTTTTTTATACTGATATACTATACTAGTTTTTATACTAATGCAACTGTGAAAAAGTCATTTCTATCATTCCAGTGAATTTAAATTCAACTTTTCTATTAAGCTAGCCTTTTTCACAAGCATTTGATTACTGAAAAGAACATTATTTGTACCTGGGCTTGGTGGCACTCACCTGCAATCCCAACTCCTTAGAAAGCTGAGGCAGGGTTTCAAGATGGTGGACTAGAGGGTGACTGCATTTCATGTTACTCCAGGACTCAGAATTCAAGAAGAGGAGGTATTGAGAGACTTGGGACCAACTCAGAGCCACCTGGTGAGTCTCTCCCATTGGGGAGTCACCCCAGATGGGGCCGTATTCGTGGAACGCAGGGAACGTTTTGAAGTAGAGTTACCCAAAAAGAACCCCTCGCTGGAGGGGTGAACTCCAACAACCAGGAGCATCATAGAGGAGGGCCACTCAGCAAGAGGCTTAGGAGCAGAGCGAGGGTCCCTGGACCACAGGCAGCTTCTCAGAGGAGGGGCCGCCCAGCAAGACACTTCCGTGCAGGGCGAGGCTCCCTGGCCAGGAGGTAGGTCTGGACCCCTGGGAACGTTGAAGAGGAGGGTTTCCCAGCCCAAGTGGTAGTTCTGGACCAAAGGAACTTCTAGGAGGGGAGCTGACCAGTGAGATTTCCCGACTGGAAAGTCTTCCCTCCAGACAAGGCTTTCCCACCAGAGTGGTAGAACCAGAGACACAGGCCCAGACCAGCCATGCCCCAGTCCACAGTCTAGTTCTCCTGTGACTGACCATTGGTCAACAAGTGGAGGCACCTCTGCCCACTAGGAGGGAACATACCCCACCTGAAGGCCACCACCCCTAGAGGGGCAGCTTTCTTATGGAGCACTGAATTTTCAAGTTCCTCCAAGACTTCAGGCTATTAAAGGCTAGGAGGTGAGATATTGGAAATCTACAGGAAAACTACAAGTCAATAAAGGAAATCTCAGAATTTCACTGATACCTGAACAATATGAGAAAACAAGGGAAGAAAATGTCCCAAACAAACCTAGAAGCTACATCAATAAAATCCAATGACGGCATGGCATAAAAATTGTCAGAAAGGGAGTTCAGAATGTACATAATTAAAATGATCAGGGAAACAAATGATTAGATGAAAGAGCAAATGCAGGCTTGGAATGATCGCACCACTCAACAGTTAAAAGAGCAAACGTGGGAAGCAAAAGATCATTTCAATAAAGGGTTAGAGATGCTGAAAAAAACCAGACAGAAATCCTTGAAATGAAGGAAATGATAAACAAAATTAAGAACTCCATAGAAAGCATATCCAGTAGGATAGAACACCTGGAAGACAGAACCTCAGACATTGAAGACAAAATATTTAATCTTGAAAACAAAGTTGACCAAACAGAGAAGATGGTAAGAAATCATGAACAGAATCTACAAGAATTATGGAATATTATGCAAAGGCCAAATTTAAGAATTATTGGGATTGAGGAAGGCACAGAGAAACAAACCAAAGGAAAGAATGATCTATTCAATGAAATAATATCAGAAAATTTCCCAAATCTGAAGAATGAGATGGAAAATCAAGTAAAAGAGGCCTATAGAACTCCAAATATACAAAACTACAACAGACCCACACCAAGTCACATTATAATGAAAATACCTAACATACAAAATAAAGACAGAATTTTAAAGCCTGCAAGAGAAAAGAATCAAATTACATTCAGGGAGAAACCAATATGGATATCAGCAGATTTTTCAATTCAGACCCTAAAAGCTAGAAGGGCCTGGAAAAACATTTTTCAAGCCCTGAAAGAAAACAAATGTCAACCAAGAATCTTAACCCAGCAAAACTTACCTTCAGATTTGGCCATGAAATAAAATCCTTCCATGATAAACAAAAGCTAAAAGAATTTACAAAAAGAAAGCCAGCATTACAGAACATTCTCGGCAAAATACTCCATAAGGAAGAGATGAAAAACAATGATGCAAATCAGCAAAGGGAGAAATTATCATAAAGGAATAGCCACAAAAAGGAGAAATCAAGTTGGGTCAAAAAAAAAAAAAATGAGACTGGGAATATAAATCATATCTCAATAAAAACCCTGAATGTTAAAGGCCTGAACTCATCAATCAAAAGACCTAGACTAGCAGATTGGATTAAAAAGAAAGATCCAGCAATATGCTTCCTGTAAGAGATTCATCTCATAGAAAGATACCCACAGACTAAAGGTGAAAGGATGGGGAAAAACATACCATGCACATGGATTCAGCAAAAAAGCCGTTGTATCCATCCTCATATCAGATAATGTGGATTTCAAAGCCAAAGTTAGTCAGAAGTGATAAAGAAGGACATTTCATACTGCTTAAGGTAAGCATAAATCAGCAAGACATAACAATCATAAATATCTAGGCCCCAAAGAGAGGCTCATCATGTCAAACAAATCCTTCTCAATTTCAGAAATCAAATAGACCATAACACAATAATAGTAGGTGATTTTAACACACCTCTCTCATCACTGGAAAGATCTTCCAAACAAAAATTGAACAAAGAAACCATAGATCTCAATAACACAATCAATAATTTAGACTTAACAGACATTTGTAGAATATACCATCCAAAAAAGAGTGAATACACTTTCTTCTCAGTAGCACATGGATCCTTCTCCAGAATAGACTATATATTATGCCACAAAGCTAATGTTAGCAAATACAAGAAGATAGAGATAATATCTTGTATTCTATCAGATCATAATTGATTGAACTTAGAAATAAATGACATAGTAATAAACAGAAACTACTCTAGCACGTGGACATTAAATAATACGATATGTATGATGAATGGATTATAGAATCTCAGGAAGGAAATTAAAAAATTTTAGAGGTCAATGAGAGCAAAAAAAAACACAACATATCAAAATCTCTGGAATACTATGAAAGTAGTTCTTAGAGGAAAATTTATTTCATGGAGTGCATTCAATAAAAAAAGAAAAAAAAATCAACAAATAAACAACCTAACACCACAGCTCAAAGCCCTAGAAAAAGAAGAATAGAGCAACTCCAAAAGTAGTAGAAGACAGGAAATAGTTAAAATCAGAGCTGAAATCAAGAAATTGAAACAAAAGAAACAATCGAAAAAATTGACAAAATAGTTGGTTCTTTGAAAAAATAAACAAAATTGATAAACCCTTAACACCACTAACAAAGAGAAGAAGAGAGAAAACCCAAATTACTAAAATTCAGAATGAACAAGGAAATATCACAACAGACATGATTGAAATACAAAACATAATTAGAAATTATTTTGAAAATCTATACTCCAAGAAAACAGATAATCTCAAAGACATCAACAGGTTTCTACAGTCATATGAATTACCTAAACTGAACGAGGAGGACATACAAAAATTAAATAAATCAATTTCAAGTAATGAAATAGAAGAAGTCATCAAAAGCCCACCAACAAAAAAAGTCCAGGACCAGATGGATTCTCAGCTGAGTTCTACAAAACCTTTAAAAGGGATTGTTCCAATAATTCTCAAAGTATTTTATGAAATAGAAGAGGAGGGAACCCTCCCAAACTCCTTCTATGAAGCCAGTATCACCCTGATACCTAAACCAGACAGACATGTCGAGCAAAGAAAATTTCAGACCAATATCCTAATAACCATAAATGCAAAAATTCTTAAAAAAATTTAGCAAATCGCATACAAAAATATATTTAAAAGATAGTGCACCATGATCAAGTGGGTTTTATCGCAGGGATGCAAGGTTGGTACAACATCCGGAAATCAATAAATGTAATTCACCATATCAATAGACTGAAAGTCAAGAATCACATGATTATTTTGATAGATGTAGAAAAAGCATTTGATAAAATACAGCTTCCCTTCATGCTCAAAACACTAGAAAAAGTAGGGATAGTGGGAACATTCCCTAACATTGCAAAGGCAATCTATGTTAAGCCCATGGCCAATATCATTCTAAATGGTGAAAAACTAAAAGCATTCCCCCTAAAAACTGGAACAAGGCAAGGATGCCTTCTTTCACCACTTCTATTCAACGTCATCCTTGAAAGTCTAGCCAGAGCAATTAGACAGACCAAGGAAATTAAAGGGATACAAACAGGAAAAGAATAACTCAAACTATCCCTATTTGCTCATGACAGATTATATATTTAAAGGAATCAGAAAATTCCACCAAAAAACTTTTAGAACTCATAAGTGAATTCAGTAAAGTAGCAGGTTACACGATCAATGCTCATAAATCCAATGCATTTTTATACTTAAGTGATGAATCTTCAGAAAGAGAAGTTAGGAAAACTACCCCATTCACAATAGCCTCAAAAAAATTAAAATACTTGGGCATCAATCTAACAAAAGAGGTGAAAGACCTCTACAATGAGAACTACAGAACACTAACAGAAGAAATTAAAGAAAACCTTAGAAGATGGAACGATCTCCCATGCTCTTGGATAGGCAGAATTAATATTGTCAAAATGGACATACTACCAAAAATGCTATACAGATTTAATGCAATACCAATTAAAATCCCAATGACATACATCAGAGAAATAGAGCAAGCAATCATGACATTCATCTGGAAGAATAAGAAACCCAGAACAGCTAAAGCAATCCTTAGTAGAAAGAGTGAAGCAGGGGGTATCGCAATACCAGAGCTTCAACTATACTACAAAGCAATAGCAACAAAAACAGCATGGTATTGGTACCAAAATAGACAGGTAGATTAATGATACAGAATAGAGGACACCAACACCAACCCAAATAAATACAATTTTCTCGTACTAGACAAAGGTGCCAAAAACATGCAATGGAGAAAAGATAGCCTCTTCAACAAATGGTGTGGGAAAACTGAAAATCCATATGCAACAGAATGAAATTAAACCCCTATCTCTCATCCTGCACAAAAATCAACTCAAAATGGATCAAGGACCTTGGAATCAGATCAGAAACCCTGCATCTAATAGAAGAAAAAGTAGGTCCAAATCTATCAACATGTCAGCTTAGGATCAAACTTCCTTAACAGGACTCCCATAGCACAAGAAATACAAGCAAGAATCAATAACTGGGATAGATTCAAACTAAAAAGCTTTCTCTCAGCAAAGGAAACTATCAGCAGTGTGAAGAGAGAGCCTACAGAATGGGAGAAAATCTTCGCCACACATACTTCTGATAGGGCACTGATTTCCAGAACATATAAAGTACTCAAAAAACTCTCCACCAAGAATACAAATAACCCAATCAACAAATGGGCTAAGGAAATGAACAGACACTTCACAGAAGATCTACAAGCAATAAACAGATATATGAAAAAGTGTTCAACATCTTTAGTAATAAGAGAAATGCAAATCAAAACTACCCTAAGATTCCATCTCACCCCAATTAGAATGGTGATTATCAAGAATACTATCAACAATAGGTGTTGGCGAGGATGTGGGGAGAAAGGTACACTCATGCATTGCTGGTGGGGCTGCAAATTAGTGCAGCCACTCTGGAAAGCAGTGTGGAGATTCCTTAGAAAACTTGGAAAGGAACCACCATTTGACCCAGCTATTCCGCTCCTTGGCCTATACCCAAAGGACTTAAAATCAGCATACTACAGAGATACAGCCACATCAGTGTTCATAGCTGCTCAATTCACAATAGCCAGATTGTGGAACCAACCTAGATGCCCCTTAATTGGCGAATGGAGAAAGAAACTGTGGTATATATATACAATGGAATATTCCTCAGCCATAAAGAATAATAAAATTTTGGCATTTGCCGGCAAATGGATGAAATTGAAGAATATCATGTTAAGTGAGACAAGCTGATCTCAAAAAACAAAAGGATGAATGATCTTGCTGATAAGCAGATAAAGATACCTAATAGGGGGTGGGAGGGAGGCAAGAAGGGAGGAAGGAGGGACTGTACAGAGGGAGAAGAGGGGTGCGGGAAAGGAAAAAACAACAGAATGAATCAAACACCATTAGCCTATGTAAATGTATGATTACACAAATAGCATGCCTCTACTTCATGTACAATCAGAGAAACAAGTTGTACCCCATTTGTTTACAATAAAAATAGATTTTAAAAAAGAACACTAAGGCAGGAGGATCACATGTTTGAGGCCAGCTTCTCCAAAGTAGCAAGATCCTGTCTCACAATAGAACATTTTTTAAAAACAGGATTGGGATATTGCTCAGTAGTAGAGTGCCTTTAGGCTCAATCCCCACTACTGTTGGGAAAAAAAGAAATAATTTTTTTTGCAGAAAATATACTAAGATTTTCAATTACATAGCATGTACTGAAAACTCTATTATGTGTTTTCCATAGATTATCTCCATATTCTAATCAAATTATTTTAAGGAAAGAGGAACCACAAATATATTTAGATTAGAGAACACAAAAACTCAAAAAACTATAATGCAACTGGTAATTGGAGGAGCTAATATCAGGCATTTTGTGCTTCTGGTTCAATGCCATATTTATTTAAAATAAAAAAGCAGCATTTACTTAGCCAAAGTAAGTTTGGCTGGTGTCTGTCAGACTTCATTTCCAGTCTTCACAAAATCCTAGAAGAGAAAATCTCTGATCTTTGACCATTCTAATCTAGGACAACTTTTCCAATAATTATGGAATAAAACAGAATTAGAATATCTTATAATTCACAGGAGAAAATAGTGCATCCACTCTTGGTGCAAATGCCAGTAACAAATAAGCAGGCACAGAAAATATATGGCTATGTCAAAGAATGTTTATATACCTAAAATATATAGATGTCCACTCAGCCAGCATGTAGAGCAGAGATATCAACTATATCTTCCAATACCAAGCCCTGCTGTTCCCAAAGCCTTGCCCACAACCAGTGTCAGAGTGAGAAAGTATCCAAAAGTCACAGGCAAACTTCTACAATTTTTCACATTGTGGTTCACTGCCTTATTTCTTAGCATTATAGCTGGAAAAATGGAATTTACTTTTGTACTAATATCATTAACATTCTTTGTCATCAATTAGCAAATCATCTTCTACACCAAATGGTAAGTACAGTTTGACCAGGTTTAACAAGGTATCATTTGTGTACAGTAAAATTCACCATATTTAGGGTCAAGTTGTGAGTTTAATCAGATGCACACAACCACAAACCTTTCACAGTCAAGAATCCGAAGAGTGTCCTTTCTCAGGTGTTTCATTTTCCCCCTTAGAGTTGATCTCTCAGCACTGTCAGTACCTGGTAACTCATAACCTGCTTTCTTTCCCTGTATTTTTTCTTTTACAGAATATCATAGTGTTATGACATAGCAGGTATCCTTTTGAATCTGGCTTCCTTCACTTGACTTTGACATGCATCTACGCTCTTGCATGTGTCAATAATTTCTTTTTGTGCTAAGAATTGCATTCTATGAACCTACCCCAGTTAATTGTTATTTAATAAGTAAAAGACAATTGTGTTATTTCCAGATATCAGTGATCATATACATTGAATTTCCTTACTCCATTTCTCTCTTTTGCTATCCAGATATAGAGAAAATATAAGATTATACTCAGTGATAAACAAATAAAAGCTAAATAAAAATGGACAAAGGTTTTGAGGAGATACTGTAACAAAACATATACAGGTGATAAGTAAGAAACAGAATATGTACTCACTATATTATTTTTTAAGAAAATTAAAATTCCAACCCAAATTAAATGCATATTAGAAGACAAAAGGAAAACACCACAATATCACAGATACAAAGGATATCTATCAGCTGAAATTTTCATGTATTGTCCAATGGCTACAAAATGCTGCATGACTTTGTAAAACTGTTTGGCAATTTCTTTTGAAGTTACACATGTATTTAACCATGAGGCTAATCCAAACTAGTCCTGTGAATGAAGCCAATATAAAGAAAAAGCTAACTTATACAAAACCTCCACACAAGGGTTTATATGTCTGCATTTGTTTATATATAATTTTCAGTATAACTATCATTATCCAAAATACTTAGAAGTTTTTTTCAATTTTGTAATGCTCATGTATATATAATATGATATCTTACCAATTGGACTCAAATAAAAATACACAATTCACTTACGCACCTTATCCATCTAGGCTGAAGGAAACTTTATATAATGTTTTAATAATTTTGTGCATGAAACAAAGTCTTACTTTGTGGAATTTCCCACTTGTGACATCATTTCTGTGCTTGAAAAGTTTAAGAGTTTGAAGCATTTCAGATTTTCAGATACTCAATTTGTATTTTATTTTTGTGTCCAGAATGTGATATGTGTGCATATATATATTATCTTCATATGTGTCCTTAGTGTAGATATTGTGTAGATTTCTCTCAATGTCTTCTAGATTCATTCTTTAAACAATAGCTTTTCAATATATGAATTTTTTTTAATTCATAAATTCTAATTTTTCAATTCTTTTTTGATATTTGCTTTAGGAATACTTGAGTAATTCAGTTACAAAGCAGTATTCATATTTTAAGGAAGTTTTATAGTTTTAATTTTACTTGAGCACATTTGGGTTAATGTGAAATATGATTGTAGTTTTTTATTCTGCATGTAGATATCCAGAATCTTCAGCCAATCCTTCCTTCAACATTGCTGATATTCAATTCATCACATTTGTGTACTTCTGACTTTCTTTTATGTCCAGCTGAGCTATATAACAAAAGCTTTCCCTGTAGCAGAAATTCTCATATACTGTATCTTTAAAGTAAGCATTGAAATTAATGTGATTCTAAAACTTTTCTCTAAAAATTTTGAGCAGAAGAGTCATAAAGAAAACTGTGTGGCACGCTCTAATCCTGTTTTAAATTTCTTTTAAAATCTGAAATATTGTCAGGTTAAAAAAATGACATCTACTACAAAGGAACAAATGCATGTATGAATGACAGCACATCTCCAATCAAAAACTATTACATCTGGAAGAAAATAGGAAAAAATCTTTAACATGCTGGAAAAAAGAGTATACAAGCAAACTTTGTAGTGTAAAATTGTACTTCCAGTAAATATATCTTTTAAAAATAATGTCAGACTTTTACAAACACACAAAAGCTGAGGGAATTTATCATCAGTAGACAAGCTGCAAAAGTTTTTAAAAGCATTTCTTTAGGCAGAAGGAAAGTAATATTACAGAGAAATGTGGATCTAAAAAATGGCTCCTCTCTGGCAGGGGAAAACATTTGGATGAATAGAAAATATATTTAAGCATGTATTTAACTTCTTAAAATTTAATTGTCAACTAATAGGCATATACATATACATACCCATATATACATATATGTGTATATATTGTATAAGCATATATATAATACATATATTTACACATATATATTTTATCTGTGTTTAGACATATACAGAATAAATTTTATGCACAATGGTGGCACAAAAGACATAGGGAAAATACTAGTTTATTGTCATAAGAATTTTAATCTATAAAAATTTTGTATATTATTTGAACTTAGCCTGTATTATTAACATCTTAAAATTTAAACATTACAGAAGCAATACTAAAATTAAAAATAAGTATAGCTAATAAGCCATTAGCAGAAAAAAAAAGAAAAAAAGGCTTAATTTTAAAAACGTTTGTAAATGCCTTTTTTGGTGGTACACAACTATAACCTCAGCAACTCTGGAGGATGAGACAGGAGGGTAAGAAGTGTGAGGCTAACCTCAGAAACTTAGTGACACTCTGTCTCAAAATGATAAAATGAGCCAAGAGTTTAGCTTAATGGTAGAATATCACTGGGTCCATTCCCTAGTATTAACAAACATACAACAAAAATCAATTGCATAAGTGGTTTTCGTGACATATTTTCAAGGGAAATTAGGGGAAAATGACCGTAGGACAGATAAGATCAATATAAAACAAATGATAAGATGCTTACCTGCTCAACAAAAATGGATGGGGAAAAACCCACTTAGCAAACACTCATCATACTAATTAAAACAAATCTCTGCAGTAATATTAGGACTATCCCACATGAAGATGACTTTAATGATTCATAATGATATTTGAATAAAACTGTAAGGATAAATGAACCATTCCAAGTAGGCCTGAGCCTCACAGCATAGTTCAATTCATATACACACATTATTTACAACAAACTTTATGTCTGTGTGTGTACACAAACACAAACAAACACACATAGCAAAAACTGATAAATCCTAAAGAATTAGCCAAATCCACAATTATGTTCAGAGATATCAGTATTCCTTTTAGAATTTATTAGAACTAAAATATTTAAGATAATTAATAATATGTTCAAAAACATTGGAAGTAGGATTGAACATATTAATGTTTTAGGAAAACTCCATACACAAGAAAACTATTATTTTCAAGAACAAATGTAGCATTCACCAAGATCAACCATATTTTGGTTCAGTTATGTCTCAATATGCTCACAAAAAGATTGAAAACATACAAACTATGATCTTGGACCAAAATGTCACCTAGAAATTAATAAAAATATACAAAAATATTTTGTGAATATTTGAATATTGGTCTTAAGAGTTCCCAAAAGCCATATGTTAAAGACTTGGTCATCAGCTTGTAGCATTATTGGGATGTGGTTGAAACTTTAAGAGATGGAGCTGTGCAAGAGGAAGCTAGGTCACTGGGGTCACTGGGGAAAGGGATACTGGGACCTCAGTCCCTTTCTCTTTCTCTCTTCAAGCTTCCTAGCCTTTGTCAGCTGAGCAGCTTCCAGGGCCACCATGATATTTTACTCCTCTGCAGGCCCAAAGGAAATAAAGTTCAGTAACCAAATAAAAAAAAAAAAGCTCAAATAAGTTCCCTCCCTTTTATTTATAGTAGGCATTTTGTTGTAGCATTGAACCTGAAAAATACTTCATACTTAACAATTCATTGGTAAAAAAAGAAATCATAAAGGAAATTATAATATGTTTTAAATAAAATTAGAGTAAAACAGAATACATATAAATTTGTGGGATATAAGCAGAGAAGTGCTCAGTATAAATTTATACCTTAAGAAATAAGGAGAAAATTAAATCTAAAGTAAATAGTAGGTTAACAATGATGCTTTAAAAATAATAATATGATTGATAAACGATTTTCCTATCTGATCAAGGAAAAACAAAACATAAGTGGCCAATATCAATAATGAAAGAGAAAAACCTTAGCCAGGCTTGGTGGCAAATGCCTGTAATCCCAGTGGCTCAGAAGCCTAAGGCAGGAGTTCAAAGCTGGCCTCAGCACACTAGGGAGGTGCTAAGCAACTCAGTGACACCCTGTCTCTAAATAAAATTCATAAAGGTACTGGGATGTGGCCCAGTGCAGTGGTTAAGTGCTCCTGGGTTCATCACCAGTTCCCAAGAAAGAAAAACTGATAACAGTTGTAACACAATAAAACAACAATATGATGATAAATATATTATGGCAATAAATTTAACAACTTAGTATAAATGGAAAATTCCTTTGAAGACATAAAGTAATAGCACTCATTGAAGTAATGAATAATCTGAATAATCCTTTTTTAAATTTTTTTGACATGAAGTAGATTAAATTCTGTCGACACCCACGGCAACAATTGCGTGGGTATTGATCAGAGGTGGACTGGAAATAAACTACTTCTATTTCTGTGCTGCTTCCTTGCTTGCTTGCTTATTCTCTAGCCCATTGAGGAAGAAAAGCTTGCTTGATTTTAGAGGAAGAGAAGCTTTGAGAGAAAGATAGGCTTTGCTTATAGAGAACGTTTTAGAGAAAGAGAGGCTTCTACGCTTATCAGAGATCTGTTTCTTCTTAGACTCTGCTGCTGCTTCTTAGTGGTGGGTCCCCGCGTACTGTGATCTGCCTTCTCTCTGCTAGCTGCTGCTTTTAGCTGCTTCTTCTTATGCTAGCTGCTTTCTCTTGCCTTCCGCCTACTACCCGCTTATATTCCCTCCAGGAGGTGGAGGAGGGGGCCACACCAGTTGAGATCAGGCGAGGAGACAGCTGCCCTATCACGGCAAAGGTTAAAACTGAGCAGGCCGGAGCAGGAGCACCTGTGGACGCGTTGTGTGCGTGGACTTAATTGAATACGGCCAATGATAAATCACCTGAGTGTTAATTAACACTCAGGTTATGTTAATTAACCTCCTCACTGCCCATGTGATCAAAACAACCTCCGGCTGGCTGCCAGGAGCCATCCCAGGGCGGCCCACATGGCACAGCCCCCAACAAAATTCTATAGGATAATAAAAGTCTAGACCCATGTGATTTTACTGGTGACTGCTACAAAAAACAATCAAAACTAACTAAATAAAAAAAAATTAAAAATCTCTTCTACATAGTTTTACATAATTCAGAACAGTAATACTGAAGATAAAAGAAGGGAACACTACTCAACTCCTTTTATGAAGCCAGTATTACCATTAAGCCAAAATCACAAAAGATCCTAAAAGAGTGACAAATATCGTTTTGCAGAAAGAACAAAGTAAACTTAACAATATTTTACGAAATCAAACTTGCAAATAGTAGAATAAAAATCATGACATATTGAGATTCATCACAGGAATGGGAAATGATCTAACAGTCTAAATGGATCCAAAAAATTTATTATATTAATTGATTGCTTAAGAAAATGAATGATGATCTCATTAGAAACAAAAATAGGCACTTGAAAACAACATTTTTCTTTTTGTACTGGAGATTGAAATCAGAGGCATTTTACCACAGCATCAGATCCACAGTTCTTTTTATGTTCGTTTTGATACAGGATCTCATTAAGTTGCTTAGGGCCTCACTGAATTGCTGAGGCTGGCCTTGAATTTGCAATCCTCCTGTTTCAACCTCCCAAGTTCCTGGAATTACAGGTGTGCACCATCATGCCTAACTGAAAAAAAATTGTTTCTTGATAGAAAAAAAAAATCTTAGAAAATCAAGAATAGAGTGGAAATATAACAATATTGTTAGGATGTCAATTTTCTCCCAAATGAAGTAGCTGATCACATAGAAGGTCATTAGTACCTAAGAAAATGCAAATTAAAATCACAGTTAAAACCACTACAAGAACTGGGGCTGTAGCTCAGTGGCAGAGCACTTGCCTACATGTGTGAGGCACTTGGTTCAATCCTCAGCATCACATAAAAGTAAACAAATAAGAACACTCTGTGCATCTGCAACTACAAAAAATAAAAAATAAAAGAACACTACAAATACTTTAACATGTCAAATAGAAAAGCTTGACAGTGCCAAATCCTGTTGAGACTGTGTAACAATCTGAAATCTCACACATTATCTGTGGAATGGCAAAATGCATTCCCACTGAGAAGTTGTTCAGAGGTTTCTTATACAGTTAAACTTACCATGTGACCCAATAATCACACTTTTATGTATTTTCATAAATACACAAAAATATATGCTCATGAAAATATTTGTATGTATCTTTTCATCATAGATTTTTCCATTAATAAAAATTAGAAATAACCTAATTGAACATAAACTAGCAAATGGGTATATTAATATGGTATATTCATTCAGTGGAATGCTACTTAACAATAAAAGAAGTCAAACTGATGGTGAATATAACATTAATAAATTGCAAAATCACATTAATTAGAAGAAGTCAGACACAAAAGAGTTTATATTGTAAGTTAACATTATATGAAAATCTAGCAGTTGAATTAGTGGTTGCCTGACAACAAGAATGAGGAAAGGATATTGATCATAAATTGTAAAAATGTTTTGGGATGATGAAAATATTTTCTATGATTTTTTCCTATAAATCCTTCCTATATGTTTATCTTAAAACATCAAATCACATGCTTTCAATTTATGAATTTTATTGCATGTAAAGTATACTTATATAAATTTTACAGAGTATATCATCAAGTTTTTGCTTATCCAACAAATGTTGACTGTCTTTGTTGTATTCCAATTGCAATCTCTCCCTAACAGTATTTTCTTTCATAAAGTCTCAGATGCAAATACATTCTCAAAGAGTTAAAACATAAGAGCTGTAACCCAATCATATTAATCCACTCCTTTTGCTAAGTGATTTTGTTTCTGTTGTTGTTTTGTTTCTTTTTTGTGGTACTGGAGATTGAACTCAGTTGCATTTTCCTGCATCTGTAGCCCTTTTTTCATTTTTAAAATTTGAGACAGGATCTTGCTAATTTTCCCAGCCTGACCTGGAGTTGCTGGGATTACAGGTGTGCATCCCCACACCTGGTACAAAGTGATTGAATTAAGTATGTGCATGGGTCGTGATTCTGTTCCTTTTCATTTATTGTTTAAATGACTATCAAGCACTGACAATTTTCACATGTTTATTTATTATTTATCAGTCTGTGTCTTTATTCTGTCATATGAAGCAAAATAAATTTATAATTCCTAAAGAAACAGGAATTGTAAACACATAGAATCCGACTGCATATTTTTCAATCTAGGTTGATTCAAATCAAGGAAGAATATTTTTTGTGATGTTCAATTACAGACATGGACAAACATATACACACATATGAAATGAAAGCCATACAAAACCATGCTTATCTTCTGGAATACACTAGATTACTCTCTATTCTAGTCTACGCTATGCTACTGTTTTAATTTATATTAATGCTGGAAGCAACTCAGTAAATTTATCTCTTGTAAGTAATGTTTTCTAACTCAGAATTTTTTTAAAAAGGTATTGTGTTCTTATCCAGTAACATTTAAGCATTGATTCAAAAATTGATGATATTTATGATTTTTTTCAGCTGACATTTTGTATGGTTCCCATAAGTCCATGAATTAAATATTTTATGATCTAAATATTTCTTAAATTGTCCTTTTAATAAACATTATTGACATAGAAATAGTATAAGTATTTTAACATGGATATAGGTATGTGTTAAAGGCAAAATAGCCTCAACATTTTATATAATCAAAAACTTGGCCAGGCTTGATGGCACACACCTGTAATCCCAGCAGCTCAAGAGGCTGAGATAGGAGGATCACAAGCTCATGGTCAACCTTGCAAAAGTGCCTGGTTAAGCAAATCAATGAGATCCTGCCTGTCTCTAAATAAAGATACAAAATAATACTGTGGATGTGACTCAGTGGTATAGTGCCTCTGTGTTCAATCCCTGGTACTTGCCCTCCTCCCAAAAATTGGAGGTATATAATAATTCTTTCATTTCAGTATTTTGGTACAATGAACATATTGTTATTTTATTCCTTTTAACTTCAATTATTTTATTAAAAGTGTGATAAAAGTTCTTACAATTATCTGTTTTAATATATTTTAATTAAATTCAACATGCATCCCTTAGCTTTAAAAAAGTTTGTAATTTTTTCTAGGCAGTTAATATATGTCATTAAATTGTTAGGGATCAGTGCATACTGAATATAACAGAGTATCAATTTTAACCTAATAAACTATTTTAAAAATCAATATAATATTAGTTAAAAATATGTAGAATTTTATTCATGATATATCTCCGAGTATATGTGCAGATGTCGAATAATCAGAAAAGCATTATAAGTATTTAAAACCATATGTTGATTATGAATATCCATTCAGAATTAACATAGTCTTGGGAATAAAATAAATATCTAAAGAATAGATATATCAAAGCTTGATAAATTTATGAATGTGATGATGTGGTTACCAAGTGTAATGTTTCTGACATTTTAATTCTGTATTTAATCTAGAGGAGTCTTCCTGTGAATCAGAACCAGACTTTAAGGATGCTAAATATCAGGGCTGGGGTTGTGACTCAGTGGTAGAGCACTTGCCTTGCACATGTGAGTCACTGGGTCACATCATCAGCATCACATAAAATAAATAAATAAAATAAAGATATTTTGTCCATCTACAACTAAAAAATAATTTAAAAAAGAATACTAAATATCAATCACCACATCTCAAGTGTACTGGCAATTGTTTAGACGATGTATCTAATTATATTTAATTTGCTTACTAGGCAGACTTTGGATGATTCTAAAAAAGAAGAAAAAATGATGAAAGCAAAACAGAAATGCATAAATGTGAAAAAAGCAATTTGTCATTTCACCACTTTCCCCTAAAAGTTATCTCTGCATCCCTACAAATATACACAAACTTGGATGTCTAAAACAAAGAGAAATTTCACATGATCCTCTTTCACCTTCTATATGCTGAGTCATTAGAAACCTGTATGGTAAAATGAGTACAGAGGTGGACAGAAGGGCATAAAGAAATGAGAAGGCCCACGATTTCAAGAGGTCCCAAATAGCTAGAATTAATGGAAATACACGAAAGGGAATCCAAACCCCAACTGTTTCCATAATCTCTTGTAAATAATGCCTTCACATAGTTCCCAGAACACATCTGATCTATGTTCCCAGGTCCTTTTGTGGCAAAAATTATCCTTCCTGTACAACACTACCTGGGAAACATCCACAAGAAGATTTCAAGTAGGCAATCATTACACACACCTGGGGCTCAGACTTAAAAAGGTGGATTATAAAAGCATAAAGATGTTTAAATCAAAGAATTTAATGCAATACTTTGGGGTTCTGAAAATGAGAGAAGTTTACAATTAAGCCTGTGCTTGTTAATGCTAAAGTCAGTGAGGGAACTCATCTGCCAAGGGGTTTTGGATTTAAGTGCTAGTGAAAGAGGAGAGCATAAAACCCCAAAGGATGGGGTCCAAAAATGAACAAAGAAGGAGACACATATACACAGGGGTAAGCTATTGACAGTTCAGGATGAGAACTGAGGAAAAAGCATTGGCTTCTGCAAGGGGAAAGCTTACTAAGACTGTTTTCACCAGATAAATAGGCATGAAAGTATGCCTGTTGTATATTAAATACCATAACTGGAAACAAAGAAATAGAAAAAATGAGTTTACACAACTGTCTCAAGGAGTGGTTTATAAGCTGGAATGGAGATATAGGAATACAGCTGAATAAACTTTTGGCACAGTTTCACAGTGCTTAGTATCAAAAGAAAAAAGATAAGGATGCTTATTACAAGTTTTTATAAGAGTTGACAAAATTTAGTAAATGGAAAATTACAGACTTCAAAAACCTGTTTTATTTACTTGATAGTCTGTGTTGGATTTTTCAGAGCTGTTCCATGCTATTATGTAAATATCTAATCACCAACGCACTGTGCTTTACTTACTCTATCCTATGTAAAGACTCTGTTTCATTGGTTGTAAACAGATGTCCTTTAGGAATCACAAAAATGTGGAAATCACCTTGGTTATCCTACCTACTAAGTAGTTTTAGCTTTCTAACATTATTCTCCATTTCCTAATCTGTAAAATGCCCACCATGAAAATGTTCTTATTTATTTGCTCCTTGTTACATGGGATTCCTATTGCCTTACGGGTAGAATGATGAATCAGTTACCTTATTTCGAAGAAGCTGGTTCAATTGTTATGAAAAGCTTTTCAGATTGGTCCTTCTGCCTTCTTCCATCATTATTATATTTGGTATAGATTTCAATTAATTAAACTGGAATGTCTCTCAAGATCAACAGTCATTGTTGAGATTTGTTTTCAGATACATTTATTATTTAGTACATCACACATTTTTGTGAAGATTGGGTAGAAATTAAGAAGGCAGATACCATTATGAAATATCATGGTTAAGATACATCTTATTGACAAGATGAGATTTGAGAAAAAAAAAATTTAAATAGGGGAGGGAGTTAGCAATGTGGATGTCTACGGGTGAGGACACTATTCCAGGCAGAAAAAAATATCAGTCAATGCAAATGCCCTAAAACAGAAGGGAGTTGTATCTTCAAC
Source organism: Sciurus vulgaris (assembly GCF_902686455.1). Taxonomy (NCBI): domain Eukaryota; kingdom Metazoa; phylum Chordata; class Mammalia; order Rodentia; family Sciuridae; genus Sciurus; species Sciurus vulgaris. The sequence continues at coordinate 119,246,972 of NC_136469.1, read as the reverse complement.
AAAGACTAAGAAGGTGGTATAACTAAATTAGAATAAATAAGTAGAAATATAGTAGGAGATTAACTCAGAAAAGCAAGTGTATGGAGGTCAATGTACACATTAATTGGTGATATACTAGTTATTCTGGCTTCTACTGTGAGGGTGGGGGGGGTAGGAATATTACATAATTTAGGGCAACAGTTCATTCTGGTTACTGAGGATAAACTGAAAGAACAGAATGTTGGAAATAGGAAGTACAACTCTTACACACAATACAGGAAAGACAAGGAATAAAACGAAAGTGAGAAAAAATTGAAAAGTGCTGTTTTGGTAAATGGTATGAGAAACAAAAGAGAAGTACATAAAGGTTATTTAAAGTTTTTGGCCTGAGTAAGGGATTGGTTCAAGTTGTTTTTAGCTGAAATTCAGAAGACTATCTGAGGATACACAAAGATGGGAAGGAGATTAAGAGTTCTTGATTGTACATGTAATGTTAAAGATACCTGTTCACTATTTAAGTAGAAAATTTTATATATAAAGCTGGAACTTAGAGGAAAAATCTGAGGTAGGGAAATAACATCATGAGTTTTAACATCATAAAGATGACATCTGAAGACATGAGACTTCATATAATCACCCAAAGAGGGGTAATAGGGAGAGTATGGTATTCAAAACTGATCCCCAGAACACTCTGATACTAAGATTTTGAAGGGAATGGAAAGAACCAGAAATTATACAAAGTGTTATTGATTGATAATGTTATAAAGAAAACAGGAAGCTTATTTTGTCCTCTAGGCCACTTAAATAAAATATGACAAAATGATGGGTCAGATTCGGAAGGCAGATCATTAAGCACGAGAACTCAAATGAGGGCTATTGCACATAGTAATGCATAAGTCAGTACCAAGTTTAGAAAGGATAATGGACCTTGGAAACTCAGTGGTGAGTTTCAAAGTGAATGGGCAGAGAGGTCATGAAGATAACAAGAACAGCATTACTTTAAGGATATTTTGCTGTGGTTGCCATTAAAAGATATAGTAATTGGTTAGCAAATGGTGAAGAACACTTAGTCTACTTGAAGTTTTTAGACTTGCTTTAAAAAAATATATAGTGATAATAGTGCATTTATGCCCTTTATTAATTTGCTGTTATTTCTGAAACTAATCAATGCAAATGTTTTTGTTCAAACAACATCTATCCTCTTATAATCCTGGAGATCAAAATATGAAAAAAAAATCCTTTTTTTTTTTTTTTTTTTTGGTGCTGGGGATCGAACCCAGGGCTTTGTGCTTGCAAGGCAAGCACTCTACTGACTGAGCTATCTCCCCAGCCCTGAAAAAAAGTCTTATAGTGATAAAACCATGGTTATGACAAGATTGATTCTTTCTGATGTCTCTAAGGGAGAATCCACATGCTTACCCTTTGTAATTTTTAGAACAGTAACATGTGGATTCCTTGACTCATGGTTCTTTCCTCTGTCTTTCAGACTGGTAACTCAGTATCTTCAGACACTGCTCTGTTTTTATCCTCAAACTGCCTTTTCTCTCTATGATCTTTTGCCTCCCTCTCATAAGGATCATTGTGAGTGCATTGGACCCATTTTCATTATCAAGAATATTGTCCCAATTCAGGATACCTAATTTAATCACATCTAAAAAGTTCTTTTTTTCATATAAGTTGTATTGGTCAGCTTTGACCAAAATATCTGGCAAGAAAAGCTTATAAGAAGAAAAGTTTATTTGGGGTTCACAGTTTCAAAGGTTCAGTCAATAGTTGGTAGACACCATTGTTCTGGGCCCAAGATGAGGCTTAATATCATGGTAGAAAGGTATCATGGAGAAAAGTCACTCAACTTGTGACAACCAGGAAGCAGATAGAAAGAGAGCAAGAAGTAAGAGACAAAATATGATACCCTAAGAGCATAACCCAGTGACCTACTTCCTTCAGTCACACATTCCATCTGCCTTTACTTACCATATGGTAGTTCACTCAAATGAATTATTAGTTCATCAAATGAATTAAATCCACCAATAAGATCATAGCTCTCATAATCTAATAATTTCACCTCTGAATTTTCCTGCATTGCTTTCTACATCAGCCTTTGAGTGGACACTTCATAGCCATAATAATCCACCCTGGCCCACAAATGCTTATGTCTATCTCACAATGCAAAATGCATTTAGCTCATCTCAAAGAGTCAACATAGTCTTAACAGTGCCAGCATTGCTCATAGGTCTACGTCCAAGGTCTCCTGTGAGAGTAAAGGTAAACTCTTGTTTGTGAGCACCTATAAAACTCACAAAACAAGTTATATGTAGCCAAAGTATAGTGGCACAAAGAAAATATTCCCATTCTAAAACGGGGGAATAGGAGCAAAGAAATAAGGGATGGAATGAAAATAAGACCAAAACCCAGCTAGGCAAAAAAGTTCCTCAATTCCAAATCAAACTCCAGCACAGCAGAAAGATTTGATAACAAAAGGTTTTGGGCAGTCCACTTCTATTACCTTGCCAGTTGCAATCTTTATGGTACCTCTATGGGCTTTAGTCTTTTCACTTCCTCTTGTCGTTTCCTTCTGCAGACATTTTACATTTTGGCATCTCTTAGTTCCAACTTATTTCAAAGTAATCTTCATTCTTACAATTTTTTAAAATTATTTATTTATTTTAATTAAAAATCATAAATTTACATAGGGCAATATTGTTTGATTCATTCTGTTTTTATTTTCCCTTCCCCCCACCCCTCCCACCCCTCTTTTCCCTCTATACAGTCCTTCCTTTCTCCATTCTTACCACTCTCCTTATCCCTAACCCTAAACCTAACCCTAACCCTAACACTAATCCCTCCTACCCCCCCTTATATGTCCTCATCCACTTATCAGCGAGATCATTCGTCCTTTAGTTTTTTGAGATTGGCTTATCTCACTTGGCATGATATCCTCCAATTTCATCCATTTGCCTGCAAATGCCATAATTTTATCATTCTTCATGGCAGAGTAATATTCCATTGTGTATATATGCCACAGTTTCTTTACCCATTCATCAACTGAAGGGCATCTAGGTTGGTTCCACAATCTGGCTATAGTGAATTGAGCAGCTATGAACATTGATGTGGTTGTATCTCTGTAGTACGTTGATTTTAAGTCCTTTGGGTATAGGCCAAGGAGTGGGATAGCTGGGTCAAATGGTGGTTCCATTCCAAGCTTTCTGAGGAATCTCCATACTGCTTTCCAGAATGGCTGTACTAATTTGCAACCCCACCAGCAATGTATAAGTGTACCTTTTTCCCCACATCCTTGCTAACACCTATTGTTGCTTGTGTTCTTGATAATCGCCATTCTAATTGGGGTGAGATGAAATATTAGGGTAGTTTTGATTTGCATTTCTCTTATTACTAGAGATGTTGAACATTTTACAATTTTATTCATTAATTTTTCAGGAACTGCCTCCAGGTTCTCCAATACACTCTCCTGAGACCCCAAGATTTTCCTTCAAAAACTGTGTCGAAGTCTCCATGACCCCTTAATTTTGGCATTCTATATTCCTACAAAACCAGGACCAATTGGATAACTCCAAGGTATGCAAACTTAAGCTCCAGCTAAACAGGAATAGGACCCCTTGCATTATAGCTGTAGAGGCCTCAGAGTGCCTGGTTGACTGAGAACAATAAACTGAATCCTGGGAAACAATTTCTTTGGTATCTTGTATAACATGGTACCCCAAGTTTCTCTTAAAAGTTTTTACTTTTAAATCCTTGAGTCTGCCCTCAAGGGCATTTTTCCTGTTGTCTCTGTGCAAAGTCTTAGCTTCTCTTTAGTAGTAGGAATATCTTCAACAACCTTACCTTCCTTGACCCCAATTCAACATGCTTCTTCTCTGAAAGTTTTTCAAATATTTCCTGTCTGTTTTTTTTATTTCTTGTTATGGTTTAGGTGTGGGGCATCCCCCAAAAACGCTTGTATTTGGCAATGCAGGAATGTTTAGTTATGAGACCTGTAACTTCATCATTGAATTACTCCATTAGACAGATAAATAATTTGAATCAACTACTAGATGGTAATTGCACTCATTTGGGACATGGAAGAAGAAGTACATTGGTTAGAACACACCTTTGAGGTTTATGCTTTGTCTCTGACTTCATGCTCTCTCTCTCTTCTCTGCTTTCTTACTGCTATGAGCTGAGCCACGCCCTTCCACCATGATGTACTGTCTCACATCAGACCCAGAGCAATGGAGTTGGCCAACCATAACATAAAACTTTAAAATTATAAACCCAAAATAAATGTTTCCTCTTCTGTTATCCATCTCAGGTGTTTTAGTCATGGTGACTTTATATTCTAATTTGATACAAAGAAATGAGGTTATTCCTGACTAACTTAACCATATGTTACAGGAGTCCTTAGAACTGACATGTGGGAAGGGTTTTGAAAATGTGGAGAGACAAGCAAGAGAAGCTTTAGAATGATGTAAGGAGAGTTTAATAGATAATTTTGGTAAAAGCTCAAACTAGAATGCTGTTAGTAATACAGATAGTAAAGTCTGCTCATAAGGTTTTAGATTGGAAGGAGCTCTAAATTGGAAAGTGGACTAGAGACATGGTACATACTGGAAAAGAACTCTTCTACATTTTTTTCCTTGAGTTGAGACTGAGAGAGGCTAAATTTAAAGGTGATGGACTAATCTGGAAGAGGAATTTCAAGACACAGCATTCAGGTAGTGACAGGGGTATTGCTGGTGCCTGTTAGCCAAGTGTATTATGAAAATCAGAAGCGTCTTAGCTTTTGGTTACTGTGACCAAAGCAACTGACAAGAATAACTTAAAAGAGAAAAATTTTATTATAGCTTATAGTTTCAGACCATGGCCAGCTTATTCCATTGCTTTAGGCTTGAGATGAGGCAGATCATCATGACGGAAGGGCATGGCAGAGGAACTGAAATAGCTTATCTGTAACGAAAGGTAGGAAGTCATGTTATATGAGTAGTGGTAGTGGTAGAAAAATTGATGTGGAGGGAGAAGAAAGAATATCTTTTCAGATTAGTGGGGCATTATTAATTAATTCTGACTCCAATGACAGCTAATGTGACTATGAAACTTAAACTAAACATAAACTTTCTAATCAAAACCTTTCAAGTACATAAATTCATTTATTTCTTAAGAATGTATTAAGCATTGACTATTAGCTCATAACTATTAGGTAACAGTTCCTTTAAGGAATGTATTATAACACCAAGAAGTGTTCCTTCTACTCCTTCTGCTTGAGTAAGTCTCTCTAGATTGCCTCAACAAACACTCTGCACATCTTTCATTAACTAGTACATACACCACAAAGGATACAGAGATGTAGCCTAGGTAAAATGCTCATATTCAAAATGTGAAACAGAAATAATTTGGCTTTTATATTTAGTAGAGTTTATTAATGTTGTTTGGTTATGTAGTGCGCAGGGTTCCCTTCTGTAAGAGCAATTGGATTTCCTTTCAGATCAGCAAATCACATGGCTCTATCCTGTTCTTTAAAAAGTTTAAAAGGATATGGTGGCTACATTGTAAGTGCACTTACCATCAGTGTGACAAAAATACGTTATAGGAAACACTTAGAAGAGGAAAGTGTGTTTTTTTTTTTTTTTTTGTTTTTGTTTTGTTTTTGTTCTTGGTTTCTGAAGATTCATTGCATGGTCATCTGTTTTAATTGATCAAAGGAGGAAGGTGTGATGGAAAAGAGCTAATCAGCTTATGGAAGCCAGAATCAGAGAAAGGGAAGGAAAGAAGCCAGGGACAAGAAAGATCATTCCAGGGCACATTCCTAGAAAACGAATTCTTCCATCTAGGTCCCACATCTCAGTAACCACCAAGTAGATTAATCCAAGGATGAGATCAGTGTCTCTATGATCCAATCATTGCTTAAAAGCCCTACCTCTGAACCTTGTTCTATTGAGGACTAGGGTTTCAACAACTTGATCTATGGGGGGACATTCCAGATCCAAACCATAATGACTACCTTGACCATAAATGTCTTCTTATCATCCTGGTATAGCAATATATATTTAAAGAAATGTGATTCAAACTCAGCTAATGTTTTAGTCAGATTTTTCACTGCTGTGACTAAAATATCTGATCAGAACAATGTTAAAGGAGGAAAAGTATACTTGAGAGTTCCCAGTTTCAGAGGTCTTAGTCAATAAAAGGATGGCTCCATTCCTTGGGGTTTGAGGTGAGGTAGGACATCATGGTGGAAGAGTGTGGTGGAGGGAAGTGCCGCAGAGAAAGGCTCCACTCATCAGATACAAATATGTATCCAAAAGCCACACCCCCAATTTCCACCTCCTCCAGCCATACTCTGCCATTTCAGTTTACATTCAGTTAATCCCTATAACAGGATTAATTCACTGATTGGGTTAAGACTCTCACAAACCAATCATTTCTCCTCCAAATCTTCTTTCATTGTCTCACATGTGAGCTTTGGGGGGATACTGCATCTAAACCTTATCACTAATTCAAAGGTTTTTTACCTGGATCTCTGAATTTTTAGCAGAGAGATTGAAGAGCAGATAAAAGTATGAAAGTAAGTCAACAATGCTAAATTCACACTGGCAATAAAACGAGGTGGTACTTCTGTTTTCCAATCTGTTTCCAAGTTGGAAATTATTCAATAAATCCTACGTGTCTCCACTAGAGTTTTAATAAACTATTATTGTTTTTCCTAAAGTTCAACAATTGATTTCTCATTACTTAGTACATTACACTTTGATTTATATACTAATTATTTCAGTCCCAGAGAAATAGGACATGCAATCAGAAAATATCTACGTATGTATCTGTCAGTGTGTACTAGTAATCAGTCAAAATGGATTTGGAGTTAGACCCTGGGGCAAGGTAGAATTTAATTCCTTTGATAGGAGGAGGATGAGTAATATAGCTGTGGAAGGGAAAAAAAGAGACACATAGTGGGCACTGAGGGAGGCAAGATTGAAGATCAAAGAGAAAAGACTAGAAGAAGCACAGTATTTCCTCGAAAAAGCAGCCAAGTCAATGGAATAAAGGTTCCTTTAGAGCTTGAAAGATGACTTTTGAATGCTAACAAAAAATGTAACTGAAAATATATCGAACTGTAAATCATTGTGTCAATATATACACAGATGGTGTATTAGCCAGGGTTCTCTAGAGGAACAGAATCAACAGGAAGTATGATTATAAAAAGGGGATTTATTAGATTGACTTACATGACTGGAAGCTAAATAGTCCACAATGGCCATCTGCAGCTGGAGAGCTGGAAGAACCAGCAACTGCACAGACTAAGATGCAGAAGCCCCAGAACAAGAGGGATCAACAGTGCTACCCTAGTTTGAGACCAGGGCTTCTGAAAACTACCTGGAGAATCACTGGCAGAGTCCACTTTGGAATGGTGAAAAAGCAAGAGTCCGATATCCTCAGACAATCGAAGCAGCAATCAAGAACCTCTTCAAGAAGAGCCGAGCTTCCATCTGAATCTGCTTCCTTATTCTTCCAACCTTTATTCCATCCAAGCCACCATACTATTAGGTGGTGCTGCCCACTCTTTGGAAGGGCCTCCACTTCAGTTCACTATCCCGATTCCAATCATTCCTAGACACGCCTTCATTGCCACACCCAGGAGCCTCTTAACCATTGGCATCTCTTAATACAATCAAGTTGACAATTCAAATTAACCATAACAGACAGCAATGCAGATCTTGAGGCTTGTGATAAAAAATTTGAAGATAGAAATAAAATATATCTAAATATACTGTGTGTGGTGATGTTTTGTGCATGCTTGGGGGACTGTGCATCAGACAGGGAGAGATTATAACTCAAGTATCTTGTTTTTCACAAAAGAGAACTTTCCTCAAAGGGAAAGAAGAGTAGTTCAGAGGATATTTATCAATTTGATAAATACATCAAGTATTTCAATTATCTTTTTATAGTTTTGCTATTCCATAATGTAAATAACTATCAATTTTGCACTGATGAAGAAAATAAAACACAGATAGTGTAACTCAATTTCTAACATTCATAAAGTAGATCAGTGGAACAACAAATGTTTTCAAGATTAGGCATTGATTAAGATGCTTAATTGCACTCTCCTGTGGAAATTTTGAAGCACATGTACATTCAATCACATTACCTTGTGCTAAGAGCAAAGACTTCAAAATAAGATTAGAATATGATTTTTTTCTGTTTTTTAATCCTACTTGCCTCCAATAGTTTTCAGTGTAAAATATGTGAACACTAAAGGCTAATACAATAAGATTTCTACATCTATTAGGAAAATAATTAGGCATGAATCAAAAAGAAACAATTATGCATGTTTCAATAAAAAATATTTCCACCATGGACACCAAATATAAATGTCTGTTTTATTTATGTGAAGCAAAATCTCTGATTTCTTCTTTAACTTAACCCCTAGCTTATTATACTAAAGGCATATGTGAGTTATTATTCACTGTGATGTTTAATTAATTTCAAACTCTTCCCCACTGATATTTCTTTATGGTGTCACTTGAAGGACATCATGAGATTTTGATTTTAATTAAGTCATGATTCTGTTGAAGTCCTAAACTAGAATATTCCCACTCAATTAATCTTGATTTTTTTCCCTAGATGAAATATGTACATTATTTTTAAAAAGTTGCAAGACTTACAGGATTTCCTATGGGAATACTTCATATAGAAACCATGTTTGTGATTAATTTCTTCTGCATTACACTGAAGTTTTTCCCTGAAATGCTTATGATATATCTTCATCCAGTGAGAATAACAAAGATCATGCCTAGTTTATAAAATGAAACTTTCATTCCTGACAAAAAAAAAGATTTAATTAAATAAATTTAACATTTCGTAAAGGTTATATATTCAATTATTAATATTTGAAAAATGTTGTTTGTTATTATTTATGGTAAAGTAGATGATACTTAAGTAACTGAAATAATCTTATTAAATATTCTCCATATGTACATATTCCCCATATATATAGTAATATGTTACTAAGAACCATTTCAGAAAAATAACATGTATACAAACATTGTTAAAAATAATACTTATTTTTTAAAGTTTATCTTTTCAGTGGGAAGACTTAGCAGTTAAATTTGTCATTCATCATTCTCTTTAAGCCTACAAATGTAATCATATGAGTCACTCATACTGTTCTTCAGTAAATGGCAAAGAAATTCATTGAGACCAAATTTATTTAAATATATTTATACAATTGCATTGAATTTACTAGTTTACAAATTCCATTAGGACTGAAAGTTTACCCATATTGTTGACTGCTATCTCTTCACAGACTTACAGTTATGTTTCACATATATTAAATATTAATATCTCTTTACCATTTTTACAAAATATTTTAAGTTAATAAATTTTCTTCTGGAAAATTCTGGCAGGGAATTAGTCCCCATACTATAAGCAACTATAACCTTTAGAGAACACACAAAGTACATTTTTTTCAGTTGTTGGAGCAAAGCAGTATGTATGAAAGTATCATTTTCCAAAGGGAGGAATCTTGTGAAAATAACTAAATATTCACTTGCTTCTCTTTCTTGGTGTAGTGTCCCCACTTCAGTTAAGGGAGCTGAATTCCAACAGAGTACGGTGTGTCTGCTGACAAAGGAGACAGAAATCAGCATTTATATCTGCTCGATTTTCTGGTAGCTGGGAGCCATGGCACTAGAGAGAAGGATAGTGGTAGAAAAGATCATGTGGCAGGAGAAGGTTGTTATCTGCTGTGCACTGATGAAAGACTAGTTTGGGTATTTGCAGATTTTAGCAAAGAGTAACTGCTGTAAGACTGGGAGTGAAGAAGACATGGTAAATGTTGGGCATTGCTGGAAGAGGTGGAATTCCTGCCCAGACCAAGGGCAGAGATTTGCTACCCTGCTATTTACCTGGAACACCAAAAATCCATGCCCAGGTAGTAAGAGCCACTTTCTATTGAAAGACTTCTCTAAACAAGCCTTCACAAAGTCTAAAAGCAAGACTTGATAAGATCTTTGGGTGGAACAGAGGTTGGAGTCATTATGCTAATTCTAATATCCAGAGTTTATTGTAGGGGAAGAAAAAAAAATGTTTTTCCTCTGTCATCTTAGACCTTCTAAATGGGTTCACACAAATTAAGTGAGAAAAAGGCTGATTAACAACAATAAAACAGTGTATCAACCCCTATATCTCACATTACATAGGAGAAGCCTCAGTAGTGAGTAACTCTCAAGGGTGGTTACAATCTGAACTTAAATAGCATCTATATCAGTCAATTCTCTGTTGCTCTGAGATAATAGCTGAGACTCAGAATTTACAAAGAAATGAGGTTTATTTGGTTCCCAGTTTTGGATACTGAAAATCTAACATCAGGTGTTCCCCTGATTCACTCTCTGGTGAATACCCCCTTGGTCTGTACACATCACAATCAATGGCATCAGGGTGAAGGAGAGATCAAACGGTTAGATAAGAAGTAGAATATGTGGAGAGCTCAGTGATAACTGATCACTGGGCCCCAATTTTTAAAGATCCCATCTCCTTTTAATATTGCCACACTAAGGACCAAACTCCCAGCAAATGAACTAGAGGACAAATTCAAGCCACTCCAGAATCATAACAGCATTTTAAGAAAGAACGATGATTTCATAGAGAAGTAACAAGAAACGAAAAAGAATCAAAAGGGGTTTGGGATTTTAAGGACAGAAAATTGTGGGCAGGCAAATCAATAGGAAAGACCAATTGGGAAATGAGTTTGGTTTGTGCAGATTCAGCTCAGTGCTTATTATCCATCATTTTCATGCCATAAACTTCTCCAGGAGAGAAGATAATGGTTGATGTCCCTCAGGAGTTTCTGATTTTATTCAAAAACGGGGAACTCTGGCAAGACTTCTTCCTTCATTCACTGAATCATCAATACCCCATCTCAAAATAGTACTTCTGACAAACTGGTATATTTTGGGATGATACATTTTGATCCCCAGTAGAGAAATTTACATTATACAGTTTAAAACACCATGCAAACATGTAATTTGGAAATATGCCCAATAGTCAAGACCAAAAACCCAAACAAAACAATTTTGCATTAATTTGTTCATTGCCCATAGATAAAGTAGAAATGACTATGGAAAAAGGCTCTGGAAAAATACTCCTGTAAAGATATAATACATCATGATCTGGTGGCTTTATCCTACAAAAAACAACTTCACTTCAACAGTTTTTTTAACATTTATTAATTTATGATCATGGAATGTTACTTGTTATTTTAAAATTGAATATGAATTTTGAATTTGACAAACATATTTGTTTGGTGGTGTTTTTATTTCTGCCAATAATTTCCTGTTCATATTATCTGAGTTTTGTAGTCATAATTAGTTGCTAGTTTTAATATACTTTTCCCTTCAGTTTATTTATGACTTTCATTTACTTTTACATATATATATGCATACATATTATATATATATATATATATTTTTTTTTTTAGAAAAAGAGATTTATTAGGAAGATGAAAATGATTAAATGATTCTGTGCTACCCTGAACAGCTAGGGCACACAAGGAAGGATCTGGAAATCTACTTTTTCATGTCCCCCAAGACTTGGACCCCATTTGTCTGCACCGTCTTCTTCCTCAGACCTTTAACTTCAGGTTGAAGTCAGGCAGAGATATGGCTTTCTTTCTCTCAAATCATTTCTGGGCTCCAGACAAGATGTCGGACCTTTGAACCAATAAGTGGGTAGTGATAACAGTGCCTGTTAATGCTGGAATGTTTTCAGCAGTATACGGAAATGATCTGCTCCACTGCCAGCTCCTTTCAGAAGTCTGACCCTGGGCAGATCAGTGACTATTATAATATGGAATGTTATTCACAGATTCCAAGTATATAGGACAGAGGCACAGTTTGGGGACTATACTTTGAACATATATACTTTCTAAAATATATGTGAGTGTGTTTCTAGGTTCACTCTTCTGTGGATTTATTTTTCTACCACTAACCAGAAATCACCTAACTTAAATACTAAATACTTATAAGACGCTATTTGGTACAGCATTTACAAATGCCTTCCCTACTATATTTTTTAATTTAAACATTTTGTGGCATTCTTGATATTATAATCATTAATATACACTTTAAGTTTCATGTATATAACTGTGGACAATATTATTGTTAAAGCAGGCTTACTGGGTTCTGGTTACCAAAGAACCTGTTTGGTTAAACAGAACACTGGTAGACACAAGTTGCATGCGGGCTTATTACCCACAAAGGACAAACTGCCCAGCACAAACACTTTTGTGGATCAGACTGTTTATCAGCTTGTGTACATATATTTTCATAGCTTTTTATTTTGTTTTCAATTGGTTTAGTTTAGTTTTCAATCACACGCCTTAGATGTTACCTTATAGATCAATTTCATATCAGAATGTTTTCTGGTGTTCTCCAACTTGTGAGTTTGTAATTTAGATTTAAATTCCTTAGTTGGTACTGTTTTTATTCCTGTTTCTCACGAGGTTTTTATTTGTCTATTTGTCTATCTAGAATTTGGGCAGATAAACTTTGCGACCCCTTGTATGGTTTGGATACCAAGTCTCCCCAAAGTCTCATGTGTTGGAAGCTTGATCTCCAAAGCAACAATGGTCAAAAGTGAAGCTTTGGGAAAGTTATTGGATCATGAGGGCTCTAACCTCATCAGTGCATTAATCTATCAATAACTGAATGGAATACTGGGAAATGGTGGAAATTGTTAGAGGCAGGCCCTATTTCAAGGAACTGGTCCTTAGGTGCACGACTTTGGGGACCATATCTTGGCTGTGACCCTCTCTCCCCTCTCTGCTATCTGGATTCCAAAAGCGGGATACCTTTGTTCCCCGATTCCTCTCCACCTTAATGTTCTGCCTCAACTCAGGCCCAAAGCATTGAAACTGGCCAATCATGTTCTGAAATCTCTGAAACCATGATCCAAAATAAATCTTTCCTCCTGTAAGTTGTTCATTTTGGTCACAATGATGAAAACCTGACTAAAATTCACCTCTTTGAAACAACCAGGAATTTTGGTTCCTTCTCCCATTCTTGATGTGCATTATTTCAAGTTTCACTTCGAGCAACAAGGTCTCAATTTCTACTCTACATGTTATAGTCAGAAATCCTTGCCTGTTTTTTTAGAGCTTGGATTTAAGTTCAGACACCTTCTCCTCCATCTGTTTCTACACTGATTAGTGACCTTTCATTGTCTCTCATAAACTCATGAGCCTGTTGTTAGGGTCTCCCTAGTTTTATCACAGCTACAGAAATCTTCTCTTTCTTTCTGTCTTTTATTTTTCTTTCTTTTATTCTATTTTATGCTTTCTCTTTTATTCTTACTTTTCATTCTCTCTTACTTTCTTTTATTCTAGGATAATTTGTACATGTTTGGAATGCTGTGTTTTTACTGGATTTTCTAGTGTTTATAGGGAAATGTTTTAAATGTGCTTAGATATGAATGGCATCAGAGACTAGTTTTATTATATATTATATATTTTTATTTTTATTTTATATATCTTCTAATGATAGTATTACCACAGGAAAATAAACACTATTGTTTTTTTTAATACCTCTGTCATTGAACACATATGAATGTACACGCACATACACACACACACGCACACACAGACTACTCTAGAAATATGAATGAACTTTGCATGGTAGGTATGAATATTACCAACCTTAAAAAAATCCCTCAAAGTCCAGTGACAACAATCAAATATTCATGTAAGATAATACAGTAAGAAGGAAACTGTTAAATACTTATGCATTACCCATATTCTTTGTAGATACTTTACGTATATTTTGATGCATATGAAATAGCTTAACAGATATGTATGCACAAGAATGTTATCTGATACATTTATTTTTAAAGAGGAATATTTATGTAGAATCTAGTTTCATGCCACAGAGATATAGGAAGAGATATTCTTTCATATTTTAGGATGATTCAGCTTATACTGTCTTTATTACCTTTGCCTAAAGCAAGGTAGGTTGTAAAAACTGAAAAATATTGTCAATAACAAAATGAGATCAGTAGAATCAAGTCTGCAAGACAGGTAGATAAAAAACTGAAGTAAGTCCATTTGCACGAAATGAAACAAGTTAAATAATGACCTACACTGAGAACTTTCAAAGAGAATAACTCCATGAAAGTCAGAATGTTATATTCTTGTTCTCTCACTAAAAATATCAGTCTCTGTTAGAGGACACATTCAATAAACATTAGACAATGAATGTCACTTATTCTTTTAAAAAGGTATTATACTTAGATTTGTTAATCATGTCTTGAAAACAAATACATTTTCTCTGCAATATCCAGAAAATTTTAACTATTGAAAAATAAAAGAGAAAAATAAATGAGTATTCATCATTGGTACCCACAAACAGATGTTTGATTTACATGATAACACTAATTTTTATTTGAATTTTGACCATAGATTACTATAACAATTTCTAATGGGAAATGAATTAAAGAAAAATGGTTTAAAACATTCTTATTTTTATTTAAGTATTAATAACTTTAGGTTAGAATACCACAATAGTAAAACTCTGAGAAAAAAAAATCCATTAAATTTCCCATTTTCTACCTTCTCAAATTTCAAATGAAAGAAACTCTTTGTAATTATAATAGTATTAAATTAAAATTATGATATGTAGTCAGGCCAATGAATTGGTGAGGGACTTTCTGTTCTATCATTTATATGGGATTTAAATGATAAAACGACATCACATATTTTGGAGCATAAACTCTCTTAAATGTGAAGTTTATTTGGTTTAATATGAAATGAGAAAGGATGTTGAATTGGTGGTGTTATGGTGAATATTTAACAACCAGTCTTCCTTTTAAGCATTTTCTTACCTCCAGATCATATTTCTACAATATTCCCTGCCTAGCCAACAGTGTGTCATGAACCATGAACCTGGAGCTGGAAAAAGATGTTCTGAGTGGGCACTCATAATCCTGAGTGAATCTCCATCACACCAGCCCCATTCTGGACACATAGTCAGGAGACAGGGAGAGAAAAGGCAAAAGACAGTGCATACAAAAAAATGTGACTTTTCACTTTCAATATCTGAGTACATGTTACTGCCATCCAATACCAGGAGAAGGGTCTACTTCTATCAAAATAGCGTATCTTCAGCAGAAGAATGTCTGCTAGACACTGGAAATTGGAAGGGAAGCCCTAAAAATTTGCACTACTATCTAACATGATATGTGAAAAAGTACATTTGAATTTCCAAGTCCCTCATAGATAAGAGATAGGTAATCCTCAACTGGCTCTTACAAATGTACACATGCACACAAAGATCTATACTAAACTCTGAAAAAAAAAAAAAAACTTAAGGAAATAAATGAATAATATCTGATAAATATACAACAAAAATACTGATAAGAATATACTTCTGATTAAAAGTGTGAATTAAAAAGAAAATGCATATATATCTGCTTGGACATCTTAAAAAGGTATAAGGAATAATAACTTCAATTGAGACAAAATCAAAGCACCATTGTGGAAGAACAGAAAAAGATTAAATGACAAATGTCATTTGTATTGAAACTAGGGTTGACATAAAGATTTTGGTAAGGTAACCTCAACTTGACAGCAAAATTAAAATCCAGTGTTGACTCTGATGGAGAGCGTAATTGAAGCTCAGCAAAGTCATTCGAGTGAAGTATACATTTTAAAATCCTATAAGAAAAGGACAAAGACATAAGAATCATAAGACAGGTAATAGTTTTAAAGAGCAGAGAGTACAGATCTGATATCTACAAAGTTCATGTCTCTGAAAGAAACTTTGAGAAGAACAGAGCATGTGGAATATTAAAAAAAAAAAAAAAAAAAAAGCGTGTACTGTTAGGGTTTGAATGTGAGGTAGCCCCCAAAAGCTCATGTGTGAAACAATGCAAGAAGCTTTAGAGGAGAAATGATTGGGTTGTAGACTTAGCATAATCAGCGAATTAATCCCTGATGGGATTAACCAAGTGGTAACTGGAGGCAGGTGAAATGTGCCTGGAGGAAGAGGTTCATTGGCTGTGTGGCTACGGGTTACGTATCTTATATCTGGAGAATGGAGCCTCTCTCTGCTTTCTTATCACCATATGAGTTGCTTCCCTCTGCCACACTCTTCCACCATGATGTTGTGCCTCACCTTGACCCCAAAGAATGGAGCCAGTCTTCTATGGACATCTGAAAGCATTAGCCAACAAATAAATTTTCTTTTCTGTAAATGTGCTGGTCAGGTCTTCCAGTCACAGCAGCAAAAAAAAAAAAAAAAAAAAAGATGACTAAAGCATTTACTGCAAGGTAGCCCCCATTTTTCTTCAAGTTCTCCTAGTTCTTGGCTGGACTGAGATTTTATTAGGCAGTGCACTCAGTTTAGGACTAATTTACAATGGGGGAAGATCAAAGTTCAGAGCCCAGCATTCAGTATCCTCCTCCTTCCTTCAGGGCCCATTGTTTTTGGGAAAGGATTTACTGGGAGCGGTTAATGTTTGGCTAATTTCCCCTCCCTCCTCCTGAGCCACGCTCTCTTTCTGTTTTTTCCAGGGGCTGTCTTGCAGGAATATTATTTTCCATAACGCTTCAAAAGGTAAAATGCTAATTCCACCTATCAGAGGAAACACAAGTAATTTTGCATTTCTTTTCTCTAATGTTTCAGATGTTTCTGGTATTTTTCAGAATTGTAGCCCAGTGTTTCTAGTTAAGTCTTTATGATGACAGAGGACTCAACTAAAATCCAGATTGTACCACCACTCACCTGTGTAGACTTGTCTAGTTACTTAGTCTATGTTTCACTTTCTCTATATAAAGTGGAAATCACAATACTGAACTCACGGAATCATAATCAGACTAAACTATATGATAAAGCATTCTCCAATGTCCTTCTTGAAAGCACCCAGAAACCACTCCAGACGAGGGAACTCACACAAGAGATTTTATTAAGTGGACAGGCAGAGTGTCTGTGTGCAGAGTGAGAGAGAGAGAAAGGAAGAGAGAGAGGACACAAGAGTAAGAAGGAGAGAAAGAGTGAAAGTGAGGAGGAAAGAGAGAAAATGGTGGGGAAGCTATTTTTAAGTAGTGGAATTTTGCTGATAACAACGGACCAATGACTGACTTGGAAGTTCGTGGGTTAACAATCTGGGTTGTACAGTGGTGTGGGGGAGGCAGAATAATGGCGGCAGCAAAATAGCAGATCTGATGCCAATCCTTCTTATCGTTGTTTTAAATTCTGTTCCTCATCGTCTTGCACATGTAATAAACTGGTTGATTGCTGAAATGTTGAACTTTTGGTGAACTTACACCTTAATAAGGCTAAATGTTTTACTTATGGAAAAATCATAATCTTAAGACCTTTTTTATTCTATGACAAAGTTATATTCTTTTGTAGCTCTCAAACATTGTTCTAAGTATGTTACATTGAAGAAACAAATGGATTCACTGTCCCTTCTGTAAGATAGTCATTCAAATACAAGAATACCACTATTATATGCTTCTTAAGTGATGCTTATATCAAGGTCAATATTTATAGCCTTGACAGTCATTACTCTTGTGTATTAACTTCCAGACACTTCAACATTCTTTTAATATTTTTCTTTAGACATTCCAATTTGTCAATATATCTCTTAAAACTTGTACCCCAAGATTCAAACAATATATTAGATGCTGTCTGGTTAGCAAAAAGTTTGATAAGACTGTTATTTCCCTTGATAATATTACAAAATTATCTTTATTTCAGTCTGAGAAGTGTCTGAATAATTGCCTTTTCTGAGCCACTGACTTATAAATAATATTACATGAGGAAGTCTACAAATGAATGGATACAGGACAACAAGTTATTAGCTGATTATCTTGAGAAAAAGATGAGCCTTTGAATGAGACCACATGTCTCAGCAGGTCAGAAAGGGTACTGGAATTGTCAGGGAAATGATCATAGGTACCAGTAATTGCTTACCAGCCTTCACAACCTTAAGAATCCCTAATAGGAATTTTTAAAGACCTTTGGGGATGATTGCATTTTGTCAGAACAATCAAAGCAATATTCCAGTTTCCAAAGTGCAAAGAAAGGTGCATCTCATATGTACCACCTCATTCACCTTGGTTCTTGAGGTCATCTGTGTAATCAACTCCTCTGGACTTCAAATATTCTTTCACCACTCTGCAAACATTACTTTCCTGCTTGTCAAACTCAATTGGCACTGAGCAAATACATCCAACTCCATTCAATTCAGGAATTTTGTCAATGCTTCTCTTCAAACTTGGTGCCCAGATTTGAGCAAAAAACTAAATAATTTTACTACAACATAGTAGAATGGAATGGAACTATGAATATTTGTGCTTAGGAAAATCTGCTTCTTTGAATTTATCCTCAGAGGTTTTTTGGTTGTATAGTGTGAGAGTACACTGTCATGTTCTCACTGTTTGCTGCAAGACCTTGTTCATTGCATTCTTAGTTGGGTTCTCATTGCTTTCCTGTGATGTTTTTCATCTTTTCTCCACTTTTTATTTCCTTTTGTCCCACACACAAAACTCGATTTGAAAGAAGGAAGAAATAATTACTTTCTTGAGAGAAAAACAAAACAAGGACAAGGAAGCAGGACCATACAGTATGGAGCTAGTTCATTATCAAACCAGGTATTCATTAAACAACCTTTAGGTAACTGGAGCAGAGTCAGTGCAGACAAAGCAAGGCACTACGTATTTTTTGTCTTAGACTTTTCAGGGTTTATAATCCAGTGATTCTAAACAGGGAGCAGTTCCATAACACAATAGCAATGGTTTCAATAAGGTCTGTGATTAAAAGTAACATAGAAAAGGAATATAGGATAAAATAATATTTTGGAAATAAAACATGTGGGAAACATGGAAGAAGATGACTAAAACTTGGTAACAGGATGAATGAACACGAATAAATATCAGGAGAGAAATTCTAAACACTGTAGACTCCATTTTCTTCAGGTTTCAAGAGCTTAGTAAGTTTTATCTTATTGGTACACTGTTTATATGTCTATATTTTGCTCATGTCCTGAGAATTTTTGTGAGGCTGAATTTAAAAGTGATGGATTAATTAATCTTGTAGAGGTAATAATTAGGCAACAAAAAATTCAGGTGGTGGCATGAGTATTTCTGGCAGTTTTTAGCCAGGTTTAAACTGACAATCAGTAACAAAATGCAGAGATAATATTTTTTAAAACTTCCAGTTTGGCCAGAACAATGCATGTAAAAATTGGACCAAGAACATTGTAGTTATTAAGAGATTACAGTCACTACAGAGATGCACAATACTTTTGATAGTCAGGATAGAAAAGATACCTTGAGGGCATCTCAGAAATTTGTCATGCAACCTCCTTTGCTGAGTTAAGTGTGCAAAACGGAAAACTCTGCTCTTATTGGGGAACCTAACATGTGATTTCACTATGCTTAGCCAACCAGCCACTGAGACTGTTTGAACTGTGTTCTCAAGAGGCCTGCATACTGATCAAGCTGGTGGCAGATATGGGCATCATCACATGGTGCTGATTTTTCAAGAATGCAGCATGCAAGAATTATTGTATCATGGAAGATTCCGCTAAGATTTCAAAGAAAGTTATATTAGGTCACACAAAGTGTGGCAGAGACAAAATCCCTGCAGGTAGTCCCTGAGAGGGCAATTTATTTTTTCTTTGAATTTGTTCTTTTAGTTACACATGACAGTAAAATGTGTTTTGATAAATTATATATATATATATGGAGTGCAATTTCCCATTCTGGGTATACATGATGTGGAGTTACATTGGTTATATTATTCATATATGAACATAGCAAAGTAATGTCCAATTAATTCCACTATCTTTGTCCAGTCCATAGTACTTTTCTTTTTCCCTACCTCAGCCTTATTGTGAATTAGCCTGCATATCAGAAAGAACATTCAGCCTTTGGTTGTTTTTTTTGTTTGTTTGTTGTTTGTTGTTGTTGTTGTTGTTGTTGTTTTGGGTAGGGGGATTGGTGTATTTCACTTAGCACAATAGTCTTCAGTTCCATCCATTTACCAGCAAATGCCATAGTTCCATTTCTCTTTATGGCTGAGTAATAGTCCATTGTGTATATATACCACATTTTCTTTGTCCATTCATGTGCTTTAGGGCTTCTAGGTTGGTTCCATTGTTTAGCTATTATGAAATGAGCTACTATAAACATTGATGTGGCAGCGTCACTATAGTAGACTGGTTTTAAGTCTTTGGGGTATATAGTAAGGAGTGAAATAATTGAATCAAATCGTGGTTCAATTCCAAGTTTTCTGAGGAATCTCTACACTGCTTTACAGAGTAGTTGCACCAATTTGCAGTCCCACCAGCAATGTATAAGTGTACCTTTCTCTCCACATCCTTGCCAACACTTATTGTTGCTTGTATTCTTGATAACTGCCATACTGACTTGAGTGAGATGAAATCTGAGTTTAATTTTAATTTGCCTTTCTCTAATTGCTAGCGATATTGAACATTTTTTAATATATTTGTTGACCATTCATATGTCTTCTTCTGTGGCATGCCTCTTCAATTTCTTTGCCCATTTATTTATTGGGTTATTTGGTTTTGTGACATTAAGTTTTTTGAGTTTTTTTTTTTATATATCCTGGAGGTTAATGATCTATCTGAGCTGCAGGTGGCAAGATTTTCTCTCATTCTGTAGGCTCTCTCTTCACATTCTTGATTGTTTCCTTTGCTGTGAAGAAGCTTTTTAGTTTGATTCCATCCCATTTGTTGATTTTTTATTTTACTTCTTGCACTTTTGAAGTTTTGTTAAGAAGTTGATTAATAAACAAACATGATGTCTATTTGGTCCCACTTTGTCTTCTACTAGGTATAAGGTCTTTGTTCTAATATATAGGTCCTTGATCCACTTTGAATTGAGAGGGCAATTTATGAAGCTATGGAAAGAAAGCCAAAGCTGCAGTGGAGAACCCTGAGATTAAGATATGCCAGGAAGAAGGAACCACTACTGGCAAAAGTTTCTGGCTGCATAGAAAGCCAGAACAAGAAGGTGGCTAAGCACTCCATCTGACAAGGCCAAAGACACGGAGATGCCTGAAGATTTTGGAATTCCCATCTCAACAACATGGTCCCTAAATATGGACCTGGAATTCAAAACCCAATGCTTGTCTGGCTGGGTTTTGATTTTGTTTTGATCCATCCCGTCTTCCTGTGACTCTGTTTCTCAATTTTACACTGAAAATGTTTTCTTTCTGCAATTACATATTGGATGAATGCAACTTGCTTTTGATTTTTACAGGGGCTTATGACCAAGAATTTTCTCTGAACCTCAGACTACCAACTTGGACTTTTGGGCAATGCTGGAATTTTTTATTATGGGGACTCTTGAAGATGGACTAAATGTATTTCTATGTTGTGAGATGGTATGAGCAGTTGGGAACCAGAGTTGTAATGTTATGGTCCACCCAAAGGTTTCTGTGGGGGGGAGGGAAGGGTTAGTGTTAGGGTTAGAGTTAGGGTTAGGGAGGGGGGCAAGTATGGAGGAAGGAAGTACTGTATAGAGGGTAAAGACGGGTGGGAGGGGTGGGGGGAAGGGAAAAAATAACAGAATGAATCAAACATTACTCTATGTAAATTTATGATTACACAAATGGTATGTCTTTATGCCATGTACAAGCAGAGAAACAACATGTATCCCATTCGTTTACAATTAAAAAAATAAAAAATAAAAAAAATAAAATAAAAAGAAAAAAAAAAGAAATTGAGATGATTGTATTATAAAAACTGTGATTTAATCAGTAAATGCTAGTTTGAATTGGGTGCAAGCTGTGAACAGGTGGGTCATAGCCAGAGAAAGTGGGTAACTAGGTTGTGTCCTAGAAAGGAACATCTTCCCTGTGACACCCCCCTTAAAATTACTGGTCACTGTGGGATAAGCACCTTTCCTCTATACTACCCTTGGGCCATGATTCTTCACCTCACCTTGGGCCCCCTGTGATGAAACTGGCCAGTTATGGACTAAACTTCTAAAACTGTGAGCCCAAAATAAAACATTTCCTCCTCTAAATTGTTCTTGGCAGATATTTTGGTCACAACAATAAAAACCTGGCTAACATAGCTGTTCTATGTGCCTCAGGTAAATGAAATCATAGCATACTTGTCCTTTTGTGTCTATGTCACTTATCATAATGTCTTCAAAGATCATTCACATTGTAGATTGTTTACTTACCCACTTATTCATTGATAGACTTTCAGATTATCTCTACATTTTGGCTATTGTGATTGATGCTGCTATTAATAATGGTGTTCACATATCTGTTTCAGTCCCTGCTTTTAATTATTTTGGCTACATATTCTTCAGTGGATTTCATGATCACTGTGCGCCTTTAATTGACTTTTGTCTTAGTGAATTTTCTATCACTCTAATGAAATATCTGAGATAGTTAACTAATAAAGAAAAAAGCATTTTGTAAGCTTTCAATCCGTGATTATTAGCTTCAAGTTTTGGAAGTTTTAGTATGAGATTGGGTGATCCTATAGTTTTGGTACTTCAGATTCTCTAGGGCACTGAATAGCAATGTCCAAGAGCACATGATGAAACAAACTGCTCACCCCATAGCCAGAAAATGAGGGGGGGGGGGAGAGAGAGGAAAAAAACCCATGTTTCCACAATACTTTTTGTGGGCATGTCTACAATAAGGTAAGGACCTACCCTAGGCACTAGGCCTCACCTCCTACAAGTTTCATCTGACTCCAAATGCCACCTCCATGATCATCCTCAAAATATGAACCTGTTTTGGACACCACAGAAACTTTCAATTATTAAATTCAATTATTAAATACTTGCTGACAAACTTTTTTAATCTTCAAAAAACTGCATATGTTAATTTTCTGAGTAAGAAAATTTCATGAAGTAGTTATAAATTCCTGAGCGCCATGAGAAAAGGGAATACTGGAGAATATCATATTTATATAGCTGCTACATGAAAAAAAAAAGTTTTGGGTCTTTCTAGAAATGGCACAAAATCCTTCTGTAGGTATTTAGAATTGAACTGGTTTTAGTTTCATAAACATAATTACATCCTTAATATTCATATCAGCTTACTATCACAGCATATTTTTCATACCTAAAGTCACAATATACAACAAATTAATAAGGGAAAATAAAAGCTTTCAGTATTCATAATATATTTAGTGACTCCTTTGCAAAGTTGAACCAGTGAGATATTTCTGGAATAGTGATATTTGCACAAGTTAAATATTGTAAAAATTGATAGATTCACCAATACTTATTCTTAATGTTCCCAAGAAGAAAAGTAAGAGGATATTATGGAAATGCAAATTAAAACCACCCTAAGATCTCATCTTACTACAATTAGAATGGCTATTATCAAGAACACAAGCAATAATAGGTGTTGGTATGGATGTGGAGAAAAAGGCACACTTGTACATTGCTGGTGGAGTTGCAAATTGGTGCAGCCACTCTGGAAAGCAGTGTGGAGATGCCTCAGAAAACTTGGAATGGACCCACCTTTTGACCCAGTTATCCCACTCCTCAGTTTATACACAAAGGACTTAAAATCAGCATACTACAGTAACACAGCCACATCAATGTGTATAGCAGCTCAATTCACAATAGCTAGATTGTGGAACCAACCTAGATGCCCTTCAACAGATGAATAGATAAAGAAACTGTGGTATACATATACAATGGAATATTATTCAGCCATAAAGTGTAATAATATTATGGCATTTGCAGATAAATGGATGAAATAGAAGCATATCATGCTTACTGAAATAAACCAATCCCCAAAAACCAAAGTCTCAAAGTTTTCTCTGTTAAGTGGATGATGATACATAGTAGGGGTTGGAGAGAATGGGACTAAGAGAAGACTAGAGAGACTTTGGATTACTTACAGGGAAATGAGAGGGGGGAGGGGGTGGGGGTAGAAGAGATTGTGAAATGAGACAGACATCGCTAACCTATGTATATGTATGATTACACAAATGGTGTGAATCTACATCATGTACAACCACAGAAATGAAAAGCTGTACCCTATTTGTATATAATGAATCAAAATGCAGTCTGCAAAACTGAATAAAAAAATGTACCACTTAAGGAAATGAAAAGACAAGCTATAGACTGGGAGAAAATTTAGCAAATCATGTATCTTTTAAATGAACATGTCTCTGGAATATATGAAGAATTGTTATACTCAGTAAAAATAAGACAAACAATCCAACTACAAATGGACTGTGGGTTTGAAGCAGATACTTTACCAAAGATTAAAGGACTAGAGTAAGCACAAGTACGACTGTGGAGATCTACGGTTATCAGGGAATACCACAGCGAGATATCAGTACATACTGACTAGACTGTCAATTAAAGAAATTTTAAGACAAACAATGCTGAATGAAGAAATGGAATAACGTAAATTCTCATACATCACTGGTGACAGTGTGAAATGGTGCAGTCATTTATAAAGCAGCTCAGTGATTTCTTTAAGTTATACATACACTTAATATGTAACCAGGATTCCACTTCTAGAAATCTACCCCAGAGCATCAAAAATATATGTGCACACAAAGACTTCCAAATGCATGTTTATATCAACATTTTTCACAATAGCAAAAAAATTGGAAATATTTCCAAGTTCATCAAATGATGTCTGCATAATCAAAATGTGGTACATCTATGGGATGCAATAGTATTCATCAATAAACAGGTCTGACACACCAAAACAACATGTTAAACAAAATGAGCCAGATACCAAAGACCACATATTGTATGAATACCATGAACATGAAATTTCTAAGAATGGAAAAGTTATAGTGGCAGGAAAAATCAAATGTTGTCTGCTGAAGTGAGAATAGAGATCTAATACAAATAAGCACAAGAAAATTTTGAGGGTGACTGTAGCGTTTTAAACAAGATGGTTGTGCAAAACCATATCAATTTACTAACACTCATTGAAATGTCTGCATTCAATAAGTAAAACCTTCATACAATTTGGGGTTGTATGCTATAATACCTTTAGATAATAATAATAAATGATTTGAGGGAAGAAATGCTGGTAGACAGGCATTATGTTTTCAACCTCCAAAGTAACTGTATCCTGTCCTGTTGTTTTAAAGGTTATGAATGTGTCACTCCCAATACTACTTCTGGTTCTAAGTCCTCAGTCGATAGAGGCTTGTGTATTAAATATCTCTATGACCATTACTAACCAAATGCCTCATAGTTATTTTCACTTAACATATTCAAGACTGTACTTCTCTTTCCCCAAATTTGCCCTAGATTAATCTCTTTTAGGAAATGGCAAAGCCATGAGTCAAACATTAAAATTAGTCCTGAGGGCTCTGTTTCCCTCACTGAAAGTGCTTCCACAGAAAGTTTGCCTCTAAAACATCATAAATCCTTCACAAATCCATGCATTTTTTCTCTATTTACAGTTTTTACTACCATAGCACACATCATACCAGTCCTATTCTTGGACTTGGATTTAAGAAACAATTTTCTACATTGGTTTCTTTATTTATGTTCTCCTATCCATTTCCTTGCCTACAATCTTTTATCCACTCGCCTTAAATGCTGCTGTAGCTTTCTCTTACTTTTAAAGTCTTTACATCTTTGATCTTTTTTCCTTATGTGAATGGATGCTGCCCTCTTCTTCAGGCTCCTCATAAGCTATTATTCCCTTTATCCTCCAGATTTTTCAGATTTTTTTAAGGTGGTTGGAATTAAACCTCAAAGCATTCTACCTCTGAGCTACATCCTGTCCTTAAATTTGTTTTGTTGTTGTTGCTGTTATTGTTTTTCGTTTGTTGAGTCAGGGTCTTGCTAAGGTTCTGAGACTGGCCTCCAAATTGTGATCCTCCTCCTTCAGCTGCTGGAAATAAAGACATGTGCTACTGCAACTAGCTTTCCATGATTTTTTTTTTTTTTTTTTTTTTTTGGTATGTCAACTTCAGAGTAATTAGAATAATTTTAAAACTTAGTTTCAAAATATGTTCTCATTTTATCTGTCAGGTGTTTTATCTTACTCTTTAATTTTTAGGTGTTCACTTTTTGTGGTGGGAATATGACCATGCTGTAAATCATTATAGGGTATGCCTATAAGATTCCTACTTATTTATTTTGTATGTGAAGAGTTTTGGTGGATGAGGCATCTAGGTTTGGCCAACAGGGCATGTACATAAGAAGTGCTG
This sequence comes from Sciurus vulgaris, assembly GCF_902686455.1. NCBI lineage: Eukaryota > Metazoa > Chordata > Mammalia > Rodentia > Sciuridae > Sciurus > Sciurus vulgaris. The sequence continues at coordinate 119,220,812 of NC_136469.1, read as the reverse complement.
AGAGAGTGCTCAGTAAAATTTTTCTCCACCCCAAAAAGAGAAGCAAGAAGAAAAATGACTCTTTTTCCCTGTCTCAAGTGCCATTAGGAAAAAAAAAAAAAATAGTGTTTTTAAATGTAGTAGTCATTTTGTAACTATGATTCTTAGTCTAAAGATACAAAAACAATACAGATTGGCTGGAGTTAGACCTAAGTGATCTTCCCTATGCTTTATCATATATTTGGGCCCTTGTCTTGGATAAATCAGTTGCATATACTTTTTAATCCTCTAACAGGTCAATTCAGACTTTTTATCATGGTAAGAGCATATAAGATTTATAACATCAAGGACCAGAGCCAGGATTGACAAAGTCATTCCCTCCAGATTCCTCTCACAAAGAAGCTCATAAAGTCAACCCAGTCTCAAAAGGAGGGGGGAAAGATGTTCGTGAGAAGTGTAGGAATATTATATCACAAGAGACAGAGACAGAAAAGAGTGGAATACAAGGGGCCATTTTTATAGTTGATCTACCAGCATTACTGCTATTCATGACTCTCCCCAGATCTTGACCCCACATTAGCAGCTGTGTCTTTTCTATTTCTAGACTATTTCCCTTGACCCTTCTCATAAAAATCTTTTGGTAGTTTGAATGATTACAAAAATAAAAGTAGAGTCCATGTAATAAATGGAATGAATTTTTATTTCCCTCATAAGTTTTAAGTGTTCAGGAGAGTTAGGTTTACTATTATTTGGGAAAAGTGATGAGAGGGAGAATAATCCAAATACCAATGTATTTTATCAGTCCTTATTGTATGTGTGTATGTATATAATTATTTGGACAAACTAGAAAAAGTAAATCCTGTGCTATTCTACTTCTGGGACTTTGTTCATATTTTTACCTTTGTAGAAGGTGTACACAAAATTTCTACCTTGTGACATTTTTGCTGTCTTTCTTTGGCCATATCTAATATGGTTTTCCAAAAAAATCCCTTTTGTATTTTTACTACATATGTTGGCTTCCCCTGGTGGGTCCCTCTAACAATCTCATAATCTCCACTGTGGAACCCAAAATTCTTTTGTTTTCAGTCACTCAAATCTTGATTTTATGTCCCCATATGATTTTATGTCCTGTGAATATGAGTCTTTTTCTCTCATTTCTTTACTTACCATGATTTTTTATACATATATAGCATGTTATCGATTATTTCTTATCTTTAAAGCATGATATAAATTCTGCCTTTTAATAGGCATCCAATTCAATCTTGAAGCTAATTGTAAGATAAAATGCAATTTTTCTTTCTGCCTTATTGAGTTTGGTTCTGCTACTTATCACTTGAAGTCCCTGTGTAATTTCTAAACTAGCCGTTTACCTTTTGTAATTTTACAGACTACAACAATATTGCACAGGTACATGGATATAATAGCCAAGCTTGCTTTCTCTTAGCAATTGTTCAAAGCTTATTCTATGTCCCTACTTCTGTTGTCTTTGTATCCTTCATTATATCTTATTTCCCATTATGCTACCTTCCAATCACCAGATTCCATTCCCTCTGGCTCAGTGCTGGGACCTCTTCCTTTCCCAAACTCCCAGAACCTTCCAAGATAAACACCTTCAATTACAATTACTCCTCTCCTCCACAACAGAGGCCCCTAACAATAAACAACTTACTCATAGACAGTTGAAGAATGAGTCTCAGGTGAGCTCAGTGTAACAAGGGTGTGTGAAGTGATGTAGCTTTAACTCTTTTTCCTCCCATTAGCCTCCTCATCCTGGAGGAGGAACCAGTTTGACACTGCTCCGGAAGAGGCCCTCTGCAGTGTGTTGTGTAACCCAGAAGCATTCCTCAGGATTACATATGTACTATCACACATAGCATAGACAGAAAAAAGATGAAACTCTACTATGATGTCAACATAAGTGCATAAACGCTTAAAACAGAACACACATACCATAAAGGCTTGATTTGAGTATTTAAATAATAAAATTATACTGAAAAGTAGGCTTCAAATAGGCACATTTATAAGAATAGGAGTTGGAGATAGCAATTTCCAAATATATGCATACTCCCTATCACACAAAAAATGAAGTTGAAGTCAGGTGAAATGGTATATGCCTATAATCCCAGCTACTCAGAGGCTGCAGCAGGAGAATCACAAGTCCAGAAAACAGTGAGGCCTTATCTAAAATAAAAAAATAAAAAGTGCTGGGATGTAACAGTGCTACGTAGAGATACCACTGGGTTCAATTCTCAGTGTCACACATACAAAGATGAAGTAGAAGTATATCAACTTCTATACTCTGTCTCTTCTTTCCCCACTTTCAGCATCCTGTACCCTACACTCCGCACATTCTCCTGCATTCTAGTCTTGAAGAGTCTTGAACTGAGGACGTACAAAGATCTATAGGTATATAATACAAATCTTGATTTTTTTTAAACAAGGCCATTCAAATATTTGTTTGGCACAACTGAAAGTCAAACAAGTATCAAGAACTCCAATAAAAAATATTGTTGTAACACAGAAGGCTTAGTACTTACTGAACAACTCTATGACAGTCAGTGTCTTACTCAACCTATCCTTAACTTGACTGCTTAGCTAAACTCTACATATTAGCATCCTTCTTTATTACAGAAAGATAAGTATACATGTGTGTATACGCATATGTATATGTTTGTGTGTGACAGGGGGAGTAGTTTGGTGGCAAGAGTGAGATAAGAGGAAGAAAAAGAAGAATTTTAACAAAAATATAGACTAACAGATATAATTGAAAAAAATTCATAAAACTAGGAAAAATAATAAAATATATTATAATATTATAAACAAATAAAAAGTATACTTTAAAATAACTATTAAAACTGTTATCTCTCAATCTATCTCTCTGTCTTTGTTACACATGTAAACACACACACACACACACACACACACACACACACACACACACACAGACTCACAAACTTCCATTCACAGGCCCTCAGTGGACGTCATTCTGAAATCTTGCTGAGGGGATTTTAAAGTTTCTTCAAAGTCTCTAATGATATCTTAATATCAGTACCTCCATATCCCAGGTTCTCCAAAGTTCTTAACTACATTCTCTATGCGGTTATTCTTTTCCCTTTATTTTCCTTAAGAAAATCTGAGGCCGAGATGGGGGAATAAAATCTCTATGGGGAATGGATTTACTATATCTTTTCCAACCTTTCTTCTACCTGTATAATACTGGAGGACCAAGGTTGTTTTAAATCCCAAATCATCATAGTTCATTTTAATTCACAGTGGTAGCTCTACCAGCATTACAATGATCTAAAACTACAACTTTCACAAATACTAGCTTTATTATAATCAGCTCAATGTGCCTGTATTTGCATGCACGATCCTTCTCCATGTTTGAGTCTATCACTACGTTCAATGATGAGTTCACTGCATTGTTAGACTTTCATGTAAGAGGTAAATCCTTAGGCCTCTCTGAACTCTGTTGCCCATTTAAAGAAAGTTATTTGGTGTTTCTTATTTAGTTAATTGGTTTCCGTGAGGATAAGTAGTTTCATTCTTGATTTTGTCTGTTTTTGTTTTACTAGTTTTTGGTGGTGCTGGAGATTTAACCTAAGATCTTACCCGTGACAAGCAAGCTCTGTAACTTTGAGCTACACCCCCAGAACTTGATTTTGTCTTAATCTAAGGTTGAGCATAATTGGACTTTGTCACTCAAAATATTTTTTAATTTACCTCTTCCATGGATAGGAAAAAGTTCCATATCTTTTAATCCTGCAAGTCCTGGTATTTCTGTTTTTTTTTTTTTTTTTTTTTTTTTTTTTAAAAAACTGCTTAAGTGAGAAACACTTATCTGAGCTCCTCTTTTCTTGTAGCTGAGGTGTAAATGTAGCTAACCATTGTTAAGGAAGGGTACAGATTCTAGAAATGTGCAAAGTAGCCTATTTGCTTAGTCAGTTGCCTTTCAAGTACTTGTCAGTAATAGTTTTACCAAATGGTTTGTCACTGGGTTTCATTCAACCATTAATAACAAATTCCTTGTTGCCTAAAACCTGACCCCAGCAACCAAAGTCACACTATTTAATGAAAGTTTTTTATTTCTAGGTAATGATTACTTTATGAGGTGACTTTTACTGGATAAATCCGTGGTACTTAAGATCCTGAAAATCTCAGTATCGGTGGTAGGGAAGAAACAAAGATTTACTCATATTCTCCTGTGTTATTAGTTACAAGTAGGTTATTGCTCTGATCCATGTTCTCCTTAATCTAGAGATAGGGTAAAGAGTCAGTTCATTCTGAGTACATATGGCCTCATGGCAGGGAGAAGAGACCTGTAGGAGAATCAATACATGACTCTTCCACCTTTTAGTCATAGTTTGCAGATGTTTATCTCATTTTCCATTAGCTCAAAGAAATTTTTGTGTCCCCAAAAGTCATATGCTGAAGCCCTGGCATCCAATGTGATTAAATTTGGAGACCGGGTCCTTAATGATGTCTTTAAGATTTAAAAAGATCCTATAAGTGGAGCCCTAATCCAGTATGACTAGTATTTTCATGAGCAAAGAGAGAAAAAACAGGGATGTGGTCATACAAAGGAAAGGTCATCTGAGTTCACAGAGGTTAATACTACCTAAGGGGATGGGCCTCAGGAGAAACCAAAACTACTGACACTTTAATCTTATTCTTCCATCCTCAAGAACTCTAGGAGATAAATGTCTGTTGTTGCAGCCTTCTAGTTTATAGTGCTTTGTTATGGCAACCCAAGTAGACTAATATACCAAAACACATGTTCAGATCTGACAGCAGCCCTGTGGGGAAGCATACTACCTCAGCCAAGCAACAGATGTTAGTAAGGTATATGTGAACCACTTTGAAGAAAACAGCAATAATTTTTGGAAAATTAGCTTACATGAGTATTTTGCTGATGAATAGGGAACAGATAAAAAAAAAAGTTAAACTGGAATGGTTTTTATTTGACCTAATATTTTCATTGTGATTAACCTTTATTATCCAAAATAGGATAACATATTTCCATGTCCTTTGAATTTGTGAACTTTATAATGTAGTAAAAGAAAGTTGAAATAGATGAAAAGGCACTGTAAGAAACTGAAAAATGTATGATGATTGAAAAGCAAAATTATTTAATACATTTTCAATCTGTATTTTTTTCAATCTGTATTTAATGATGGAACATTACAAATAAAAATGTAAATTGCATCTGTGCTCTCATGGATGATAACTCTAATATCAGATTTTATGAAATATTCCCTTTTTAATAATTAAGCATTAGGTCATATAAGTTGACATGCATATAGAGATATTAATAAGTCTTAGTTTCTATCCTTTATGAAATGTTTAATCTTGAGGGAGAGACAGAGCTGGAAAAAATACCTTCAATTAAAAACATTGAATAATGGAAGAATTAAGGGATAGGTAAGATAGCAGATTTCCAGAGATGATAGAAATAGGTTTTCAAAAAAATAAAAAATAAAAAATAACGGAAACTAAAATAAATTCCAAGACTTATTTTTCATGAATTTAAGAATTAGTAACAAGGTGTTATTAACTACTTCACTGCTTTACACTGTTACACATTATTTAATTCAGCCCCCAAAATACTTATGAGAGTGAGTGGTAATTCATTCTCTCCAACCCCAAAAAGGTACGACTTCATTCCTTTCTCTTACCTTAATTGCATCATGTGGTATTGTGACGTTGGCTGCTTTAAAGCAGGAGGCAAGAAGGGGCGACAGAAGTCTCCAGTCACATAGTCTGAACCACCATATGCTGCCATATATGAAGATGTGGTTGTCAATCTGACCATGCCCCTTTGCTGTTTCGACATTTGACTGTAACATTAAGAGCTTATGGTTTTCAGCCCAATGATGTAAACAGAAATGGATGACTACATGAAACTACTTCAGCATCTACTGTTTCTCCTACTGAGCCTCAGTGTTTATCTAGTGTCCATGCTAAACCAGATTGTTTTTATTTATTTATTTTTTTAGAAAAGATGTCCATAGCTAAAGTGTATCTGTAAAGCCTCCATGAAATGTTTGAGCTTCACATATAGAATGTTTGTCCTTATATTAGTCTAAAATAACCTTGGAACATTCTTTCAATTTCATTAAAAATGTTACCTTTCCCTGACACTTTCTTCCACCTGTGATATACACACTTTTCACACTTGCTATCACACTTTCCTATGTTCATTTACTTGAAAAGTCACAACCAACCATGGAACAGAGACACAGGGAAAATGAAGTCAAATTTACTACTTGGGAAAGTACCTCATCGATAAGAAAAATGTCTGGATAATAAGTAATAAGCAGACGTTCCTCCCACAGCCAATTCTCCACTCACTGGGAGCAATTGAAACTGGATTAAATTTTGACACATAAGAGATCTGAAATTTTAGGAGCTCAGCTTTATCTTCACTATCCCTTGTCCTCTACCAGACCTTGGCCCAAATAGTTAGAAGTGTAGGCCTTGATCTGGGTGGTATTTTATATCTTCAAAGCAGAGGAATTCACAGATGGAAAACTGAGTCTCAAAGAAGTCTGGAAAATGTGGTGTTAGAAAAGAGGAACCCTTAAAATATCAATTGATCTTTCCTCCTATCTCTGAATTGAATGGCCCTTAAATTATCTTATATTTCTCTACATTTCACAAGAAATAAAATTCTATGGGTTGCATGGTCCTCTGACTAAAAATCCCATTAGAAATCTGCAGACAGAAATCTCTCCTTCATGTCTCTCATTTTAAGCCTAAGCTATTTCTAGCTTCAGTGGAGATGGCAAACAGCTGTTCATCTTCCTTAAGTTCATCATATATTTAACAACGACTCTATTAAACAATCCTGCCAGTCTCTACCTTGAGCCAATATCCGATTATATTTTATTATTATTTTAGGTTGGCATTTATCTTACTCAATTAGCCTCTTTTTCATATTAATGCGTGTCATTTTACAAGGTGTTTTGTAGGTCGTGAGGTAAGTCAGTGCAACATAAAGATAAATTGCTAGGAGTGAGAAAAAAGTAAGGAAAGTGGGATTGACGAATAGGGAAAGAAAATGGTCAGGTCATCTAAGAAGCCAAGAAATTGAGATAACATATTCACTGTCTTCCCCCCTGCATTCATGAATCCATAAAGTAGTCCCATTAAACAATATCCTTACTAATGTGTGACAAAAAAACTTGGAAGAATATTTTACTTTCCCTAATTACCAACCTTTCCCTGGCAACCATCTACTACTAGTAGTACTAATAAAGAGCTTGATTTGTTTCTCCTACAGATAGCTGAATTTAGCTAAATTAAAAGCAAAGCATTATTGACTTTAGCTTCAGAAGATAAAGATCCAAAAGCTGACTCAAGTAGTGATTTAACCAGAAAGTGATTAAATTCTGTGGATATGTATGATGGGTTCTGTGTCTGAAAGATTTTTATATTGACTCTTCTTATGGACCTTGTTCTAAAAGCTCTCTGTATAAATCTCTAACAGTAATCTAAAGCAATGGCTAATGGAGATACTACTTTTACAGCTCAAGGGTAAAATGTTTGTTTAAGAAATAGGTGTGCTATACTTCCCTGAGACTCTTTTTCCATAATTAATGAGTTGATTAATTGTATGTGCACTACGAACGATGGTGTCTGGATAATGATTACTGACCCGTATGCAGCTCCCAAACCACAGAGAACTTCAAAAATTCAATTACAAGGTCCAGATGCTGTATATTGCATATGTAAACTGTTTCAGGAAGGAAGATTGCATATTAATAACAGTCTATGTGGGTTATCTCAGCAGCCTAGTGACTGTTTTGCAAAAATAGTTTTTTGGGAAAGCAAATGATATACAGAAACTAGATCTTTTCAAGTTTATCTCATCCTTAAGGCACATTACACCTTTACTTGTATCATTATTAGTATTTTAATTTTGATTATTAAAATCTTTAATTTTTTCTGAGATTACTGATTTGATTAATGTTTTCTAAGACAAAAAAGTCTCAAACCAAGCATTGTTAATATCCTAGGAATATTTTGTCATTTTTACATGTCCAAATTGATTCCCTTTTGATTCCATAGATTATGGAATAACACTTGACATATGCAGAAAATGCAAAAACTAACCCTTTGTTAGACAAGGAGTAACAATAACATCCATATCTAGTAGTAGACATGTGTAAATTTTTTTTATCATTGAAATTTAGTAAGATTTACTACTCATAATTATTCATTCAGTTTCATACTTTGCCCCAAATGTATTTACTTGGACCTCCTAAGAGAGAGAATGAGAATGAAGTATGTCAGATACCAGGTAAAACAAAAACAAAAACAAGCATTTCCTTCCTACACTCAGGAGAGAGTTACCTAAGTGGGAAGATTGTTAAAAATGCAGAATCCAGGAGAATTTTCATAGTTTTTATTAAACTATAATGAATAAGTCCTGGGAATAACTTTATTGTCAGTCTGGTGGTTTTAATATCATAGTCGCTTAAACATATGTTGAGATGTACTTGTCCAAACAGTGGAGATAGATCTAACTCAGACCCAGCCAACCCTCCTCATCTGGTTACTGAGGAAGACCACACACGAAGAACAACTACCAAAGACAATTTCTCAATTTCTCCCTTCCTTTTAATTCCTCTTTTTTTTTCTATTTTACTGAATATCTTATTTTCTTCCTTTTAGTGGTTTGCTGTTTTTAACCAAGAAACAGAATATTTAGGTGTTCCAGTGTTCACCAACTGAATCAAACAGTTGAAACAAAGATCTGACATTTCCATCTTATCCCTTTTTTTTCCTATTTTTAATTTTTCTTAATCTCAAGATGGAGAAACACTGGTCTTGGAAATGAGCCTGACTTTGAGTGTATATAGTGACACGACTATGAAATCAGTTAAATTCGTTAAGCCTGGATTTTTTTTTTTTTAATCTGTATAATGGTGTTTTTGCTAGAGGCTTTGTAAGACTCTTCTAGATCTAATATTTCAGCATTTCCTTTAGTTTCATTTCAGCTTTATTCAATTCCATCTTGACACAAGTTTATGGTGATCACTTTAAACAAATATGTTGAGATTTTTAAAAAAGTCTTGATCTTTGATATTTTCTACATTGATGATCCATTTTAAAAAATAATTTCCTCTTGTCTATCATCACTCCTTCCTCACATCTTGAAACCTGCCTAGACTGAGAAAGATATTAAAGTCTAATTATTTTCTATTTCTTATTTGCAGTCAACCTTTTTCTATAGTCCAGAAAAAATTAATAACAAATAAAGTGCTTTTTAATAATTATTTCACATTCTATTTCTATGGTTTCTGAATATTTTTCTTTCACTTGAGAAGATAGTTCTCAATATATACAACTTTATGAAGAAGATAGACTATTACCACAAAGAATGAAGAGATGAAAATAATGTACTCAGAAAAAGCTGAGAATAAGTCAACCAGCAAGTAAAACTCTTTTAAAAGGGAGAGAGCCAGGGGAATTACAGATTCTCTTCTTAAATATAAGGTGACAAGAACTCATGATTGGATAAATATGATATTATGTATGATAATTTGAAGACATCAATGTAGAAGAATAAGAATTAAGATAATCCTAAAAAATTTGGTATAATTCCAAGATCCTTTTAGAACTTGAATAAAATAGAAGAAATGTCAATAGGTAGCAACAGCAAGGGAAAATGGAAAAAAACACGTACATCTGTCCCACTATTTCAAAAGATCCTCTGCAAACATCTGACTTCCAGAATGCTCTTATCTCCACAGATCCTAGGCCTCCAGAAGTCCTGTGTCTGATATGACACCATCAACAAATTGATCTTCTTTGTATAACTAAGATGTTTTTTAGCTATTGAAACAGAAGGAAATTCCAAAATGCAGTATGAGTGTTCAATAAATAAATTTATTTATAACTAATAATCAGCACAACCACAACAGTAAATATTTTACAGGAATGAATTGCTATTCATCCATAGTGTGTAAATGACTCTTCCAAAACTACTTTAATTAATGTCATGTTATCTTGTTTTTTTCCTTCTCCATCTGTCTCAAAACCCTTCTGACTCCATTTCTCAGAAATTGCTTTTATCTGCTCTTATTTCCTTTCAGTATATGATAGTCTTTGTTCATTGATTCAGTTTTCCTAAAATATACTTGTTCTAATTAATTTTGCCTAAGTTGACATTAGGAGCATTGGGGAAATTAATAGGGACCTTGCATAATAATCTTTCATAATACTATGAAAGGTAATCAGCTTTACCATTTTTATAAATGCCTTTGGTCACTTTAAAGCAGGTGGAAATAAGCTTTGCCATTGAAGGGGCTCACCTGAATGATAACCAAAAATGAAAGAAAATTAGTTCTAATATAGGATCCAAACACAATTAAGTGTTTTAACTCATGCATATAATAATCGCTTTGTCTCAATCAACTGCAACTCTCTGTGTTGCACAATGAATTTCCTTCTTTCAATTATTTCCCAAGAAGCATTCTATTTTTGGCATATAATATTGATTTCTTTAAACAAAAATTCATGAAGGTACATTCTAAGCATGCTTAAGACTTTAGATTTACTTACAATTTCAGAAGAAAGACTATTAATTTTGACTAACTTAGAGAGAAAATTTAAACCAACTAACATTCACTAAATTGTCATATAAATAAAAGAATGCATATGCCTATATCTATGCATTTTTCTTTTCTTTTTCAAGTAATGAAAGTAAATGAGCTATATAGCAATGTAACTATGTTGTAGATAATAAAAAGTGAATATAGAATATTTGAACTATGTATACAAAAGTACGGACTATATATGTGTCTATAGTTGGTCCTCCATATCTAGTCGGTTAACATACACATGTGCAGATTTCTTTTTCTTATGATAATTTATTAATTGATACATTAAAACAAGTATTTACATAGGATTTATATTGTATTTTTATTAGTATTTTAAGTATTTTAGAGAAGATTTGAAATACAAGGAAGCATCTAGCTTCAAGTCTCTGCATCTCAATTTCCTCTGTGATAACATAAATTTAATAATACATATTAAAACACTTAATGTTAGTCCATACTATATGCTTAATATCACTTTTTTATTTTAATTTTCATTCCCAGTAGAACTACTCTCACTTGGGTTCTAAATAAAATGATATAAAGGATAAAAGTCCTCATTTATCCATGTTATGATAATTAGAATTGTCAAAATATTATTTTCAGAAATTAAAAGATGATTCTGATACATAGCACATTTATGTTAGAAATTAATGAAACCAGAAAGAAGAAAAAATCTTGTTCAAAATCCCTCTTTTGGAACAGGCATTATAAGAACACTTTGGGGGTAAAATGTTAAAATAAGAATAATAGGTATAATACAAACCTGGTTAATGGCCTACAGAGCAATAAATTAATTCAGGAGGTTTTTTTCTATGAAATGAAATTTACAAGTTCACATGTAATTTCACATAACAAAATTTATATATGTATAATTGCTCTGTGGGTGTGTTTATAAGCCAGTGTTCCAAGACTGTATTTCAAGTTCTCCATGCTGTCTATGCATTTTTTCTAAACTTGTAATTATTTTTTAGCAGAGTCAATAAACTTCTAAACTTAGGCTGTTACTGTGTCTCCCTTTTCCCCCTAACATCTATGTGGAGTAGACTACAACTACATTAACCAAAGGAAAATACCTACTATGGTGTTTGTTTCTCAGGAAGGTGAATCATATATATATGTCTCAAATTATATATATATATATAGTCTCAAATTTTATATATATATATATGTCTCAAATTAAGGGGAAAACAGAAACTGCAATCAAAATGTAGGAAAACTTCATAAAAATATTTTCTCAGGAATTTTGCAAAAGACTGTGGAGGAAAGTGGTATAAGCAATTAGGCACTACAATATACGGACAATGTGAATTTATAGTAGTTATAGCCATATAAGTAATCTAGAAAACAAAAACTAAAATGCCTTTACTAGAGACTGGGAACTGGTGATGGAGCAAGGAGACATTGCCAGTTTCACACACCAATTGTTTTAATCTTTTTGTTGCATCTAGTGACTGGCTTCTGGGAGCCATGTTAGTCAAGGTCAAAAGCTTAGGCTACTCCAGAATTGCAGGTCTCTGCATCTGGAAGATGTAATGTATGTAAATCAAGCCATCTTACACAGTTATATCAATAAATATGTGTGAATGCATCTACAAATGTAAAGACATATTGATCAATTTATTTGTTGTTTCTAGGTCTTAGGTATTATGATATTAAATTTTAAGATTTAGTTCATATTTCTTCTGCATTCCTGCATCTAGAAAAAAAAAAGAGAAAATATATGCAAAGCTGAAATAAGCTATCTTAAAATGAACAGTAAAAGGACGTACTCAAATTTGATGTATTACTGGACTGCTGTGTCATACCTACTACAGTTGAATATCCTTGTATGCTTCATTGCCTACATGGTACGAAAATTAGAGGTGACAGTTTAGAATATTTTAAATCTTAAAAGATTTAAATAGAAGTAAATTCTTTATATCAAGCAGGGAATTCTAAATCCATAGTGTTGGGTTAACAAATACAAGTGAGAAAATTCCTAAGCACGTTAGGAAAAGAGGGAGCTTAGCTCCAACAGTTGTGCTATTAGGATACTTTAATCATGAAAGCAAATTTTAAGTGAAGAGTAATGATTATTTCAATGTGAAAGGTATACCAGAAAGTACAAGGAATTCTTTTTAAGCATATCTCGGACCTTTAGCTCTTCTATTACAAGATCTGACTTAGAAATGGCAAACTGTAGATTTCATTGTAATATTGCTACTGCTTTCCTTCCCTCAAGGCTTTCCTTACAGTTTTTATTGTTTTGACAATTTTCACTGTATATAGTTAAGCAAGCATTTAGGGGATTTTCACTTGGGTAATTCATTCTTATAGTCAGACTCAGTTATGTGTGTAGGATTGTCTATCTATTCTGACGTTATCAGAAATGAAGAAATGTTTTTATTAGCCAGAGGCTAAGCTTCATAAAATCTTGTTTCTAATACATTGTGAGTCACTGTGCATTTCCTAACTACTTTTAACTTAAACTACTGTACTGTTTGGTGACATATTTTGTGTAAAAAAAAATCATCCATCTTATGATTAAATTACAAGATTCCTATAAAGAAGAGCAGAAAATTAATGTGCAGAGGGTCTGTTGGAATGTCTATTAGTGACAAGGCTATTTCTATGGCAATACTGATTTTACAGGTTGAAAAATAAAACACTACAATCCTTTCCAATGGAGGGCAATTTTAAAAGTAAATCTCTTAATACCATTAGATGAAAAATTAATTTTGAATATTAAAAATTAGATCTGGAAAAACTATAGAATGTTATTAGAGAGGAGATTTTAAAAATCTTTGAGGCTACTTCATAATTTTATTTAATAATTTATGTTAGAGTGAATATACACTTAAGCAGAAACAGTTATAGCACATTTCCTAAGGTAGAAATAAGATACAAGTGGGAAATTCTAACTTGGTACATGTAATCTAAGAAAACTGTTCATGAATTTTAACATTCAGCCTTATAATTTTTAAAGAAAAAATATTAAAAAGAATAGAGCAACCTTCACTTATCCTGAGTTTTCTTTGGATGTCCTTGATTTTTTAAGACTTTTTTTAGATGCTTTCATCTCTATATAATTTTCCTTTTACAATATTTCATGTTTTAAAATATATTGCTGACTGTCTTTCATTGATTGTAATATATACCTAAAGATACTCAGTGACCTTAAATGATACATTGTGATTGGTGGACTAGGGCAATAATACAAGAAGTCTAATTCCCAGCTCCAAATTCCTCCTTCAGACAATATTCAGCATGATATTAAGAATTTGAGAGAGTAGCTGAATTAAAAAAATAAAAAAGAAGACTTGGAGATCAGGACTGAATGTTATAATATCACAATTGAGAGTGTTTGAGGGATACAGAAGTAAATTGACCTTTTATTATTACATTTCCTAATGTTGAACAGTTATGTATCTGCTGTCAAATACATTTACATAGCAAAGTTTTGAGTGACTATTATTTTTGGGGTTGACTATTAATTTGCTTATCCTGAATTAGTTTCACTAATCAACTTGTATTATACACAAAATATTGAAAATTTTGTTTTAAAAAAAAATCAAAGGAATCTAGCAGGTGACTGGGATTTCAAAAGAAAGATAAGCAGAAAAGTTCTGAGTTAAAGAGTGATTCCTTGTAATTGGAAGAAAATCTAATAAAGTTTATTGTGACTGCACAGAGTATATGGACATGGAAAGAAGACACACCAGATGGACCTCAAACAGAAAACTAAAGTGGCAAGGTTTTGTTCCTTCTTCCTGTACTGAACATGCACAGAAATTTTCATGTAATTTTTCTCTAAACAATTAAATATTTACATAGCATTTATGTTGTACTAGGTGTTTTAAGTAATCTGTAAATGATTTAAAATATACAGAATACTGAAGGATGTGTGTAGATTATATGTAAATACTAAATAAACCATTTTATATAAAGCATATGAGTGTCTGCAGATTTTGTATCTGTTGGGATTCTGGAACTAATTTCCTAGGAATAGTAAGGGTTTACTCAATTATTATTTTAGTCAATGATGTGATATATAAAATCATTTATCAAATTGTTTAAAATATATTAAATACCAAGACATCTCAAGAAAACTACAGACCAACATCCCTGATGAACATAGATGCAAAGTTCTAAATAAAATATTAGTAATCTGCATTCAAAAACACATTCAGAAAATTGTACACCAAGAACAAGTTGGTTTCATTCCAGTGATGAAAGATTGGTTCAGTGTATACAAATCAAAAATGCGAAGTATCACACAAATATGATCAAGGACACAAATCACATAATCATCTCAGTAGACACAGAGAAAGGCTTTGAAAACATCCAGCACCCATTCATGTTAAAAACACTTAAAAAACTAGGATAGAGGAAACTTACCTCACTATCATAAAGGCCATATATGACAAATCCAAAGCCAACATCATAATGAGTGGAGAAAAACTGAAAGCATTTCCTCTAAAATCAGAAACAAGTCAAAAATATCCACTCTCAAAAAAAAAAAAAAAAAGAAAAGAAAAAAGAAACCAAAAAAACAAAACTCCACTATCACCACTCCTGCTCTCATTAACAATTAGTATTTTATTCTGGTGTGTTATATTTTTGGAAAGTGAATGCTATAAAAGTTTTTTTGTTTTCTTGGATTTTTCCTTGAGGAATAACATATTTTTAAATGTCAGAGAAATTAGGTGACCTTGATCAATCCTCAAATCCTACAAGTTGTCCAATGACTCAGCTCTAACCAGCATATTTCACCTCACTAGTCCTAAGTAAGTGATCTGGATGTAGACAATGTCCTGATCTAGCTTAACATTTAATTCAAGGTGTATCCTATGTGAGAGAAAATTTTACTCACATCATTTTACTTTCTGACTCTAAAGCTAACTATAATTCTAGATGTTTTAGTTACATATAATGGTGTTCTTGAAGTATCGAATATTAATTTGTGAAATCCAACTCTCAAATTTTCAGGAATTTTTTGAGGTAGTTGTTAAACAGCAATTACTACATATACAATATATTCATTTTTAATTAAATTATACTAAAAGTAAAATTAGATTCTAAATGTGTGTCACTTTCTAATTAATTTCATTATTTCACTTTATTATTTATGTCTAAGGTTTGTACTGTGATAACACTGTATATGATGAGTTACTGTGCATTATTCTCAACTTCATATTTAATGACCTCAGGTTGGTTCTGTCATAAAAGGTGATTACACCATGGATATAATAAAACAATGAAAATCAAGGTTTGATTTTAGGTTTTATTGATTATATAGTCAATTAAATGATGGGAAATATGTTAATAAATAAGACTATTCTCAAAATTATGTGGCATCTGGTCCCCAACATATTAAAGACATTATTGGAGCATTTAAAAATTATGACAATAAGAAAAGTGGCTGTTTGTGTCATTGGTAAATAAGCAAACGTCCAATATAAGTCTTTTTAATTTCACTTTCATCTCACACAGTAACATAAATTAAAAGAGCAATCAACATTCATGTTTTCACTATACTCATTCTTTGATTGCAACCAATTAACTATCAATTTAAGAGCTTGACAAAAGTTAACAGAAGTGTTCTCCGAAATCAGTTGTCTCTGTGGAACTTAAAGTTCACATATATTTTATCTTCATTTATAATTTTTGTGCTCTCATGTAAGTAAAGCTTATACATTTATATAACATATTGATACTTTTCAGAAGCTGAATGTTAAATATTCACTAGCTTACATTGATTATATTTTAGTTATTAATTTAGTTGAGTAGAATTTCTATCAAATGTTCCTGAATGAATCAGTTATAACTAGTATTGTGGTACTGCTAATGGCAACCCCTAGCACATATAATTAGATTAATTAACTGAGGAGGCATGTAGAGCTGGAGTTCTTTTTCTAAGTGGCAATCTGAAAATGTCATTGAATGATGAAATTTATATATTAAATAGTCATCTACCCAAGCAAAGACATCAGAAAATTTTCCCACTTACAAGGATGTTCCAATGTGTCCTGTCATAAAATATCAGACTATTCATAATACAAAGGAGAGAATATGTGCTCTCCAAGAGAAGTTATTTCAAACCAAAACAAATGAAAGTCTGATAACGATGCATGAGGAAATTCAAAGAAATGAAGACAAAGCCCCAAACACGATTGGGATCAGGAGAAATCTGATATTCACACTTTTTTCTGATTCTTTGTGGCAACATTACAACCATGCCTGAAAAAAATGACGGTTGCCTAAACTTTAAAGAGTCAGCTCTGCTAAGCATCTTGGGCATAGAATAGAGGTGTGTTATGCCTCCCTCTCTGGACTGAGATTTTACATTGCTCCAAGACAGAGAAAAAACAAGATCTTAACAATGAAGGCTAAAATGATGCACCGAGTGATATACAAATAAATACATACATGTATACATGTATATTATATATACATACGTGTATGATATGTACTTCTTTCCTTTCCATTTCCTTTTTCTTTCTTTCTTTTTCTTTTTTTTAGAAGAAACATCCAAGATGTGTGTGGTTTGGATTTAGGAGCCTTGACTTCATATGATCCCTGGCTTTCATATTAATCTATGGTACAGAAATCAGTTAGTCAGAACATCTAAATTTAAAGGTATTGAACTTTCAGAGAAACTTTAAGCCTGGTCAGCAAAAGTCTTGTTCTATTTCTAAGGTAATTTCTGGGATTAGAGTCAGAAACCTGAAGTTGTTGGATAATGAAATAATGGCAGATTGAGTAAGAAAAGACTTCCCATATATTTCTTACAGGTGTTCTCCAGAAACTAAAAACAAGGTGGATTCCAACAAAGAGTGTACAGCTTTCCATATTGACTGACCAAGAAACAAACTTGTTCATCAGGGCATGTTATTATGGAAGCTTTCAAGCAGGATATAATCAGTAGTACCAAAAGTTTATATTTCCATGTGTTTTTTTCTCTTCCCTTTTCCAAATGTGAGACTTCTTTTCAGATATCTTATTTTACCTCTGCCTTTGAATATTTAATGTGCGGGAGTTTAGTTCAATATATTACCCAGTTTAAGATTCTGGATATAAGAAGCTGCATCCGGAAGTCTGGAAGAAATTCTAGATGTTTTGAAAAATGAGATGAAAATACAATATATTATAAAATGCATATGAAATAATTGCATTTTGTAAGAATGGGAATTTTTAAGTATATATTGTGGGAGTCAGAATATATATTAAATTATTAGCAGTGAATGCAGGGAACTATAGTGGATATCCACTGCTTCTATCTGCCTGATCTGCTTTAACCCAGTGATTTTATAAGAATCTGATGATTTCCTCTTAAATCTTCCCTTCAGCTTTCAGTTCATGTTGTTCAAGAGGGAATGATCATTCCTTCATTAATAAAGTACTTCATTAAGAAAGTACTTGTCCACATAGTGTTTCATCTTTCAAACACAGTAGTTGACTCAAAGATAAGCATTTTAAAACAATCTTGACTAATGGAAATTATAATCATTACTTTGTTCAAAATTATCAGAAAATGTCAATATGTATAATGCTGAGTTGTTGGAAGATGTGTAATGGGCCAAACTGTGCCTCCTTGCATTCATATGTGACTTTATAACTCAGAATGTGACTTTATTGGTAGATACGGCCCATAAATTGGTTCTTAGGTTAAAATAAGGTTATGTGAATAGGCACTAACCTAATATAAGAGATTAGATGTCCCTATGAGGATACAGCAAGAATGTGATCAACTGCAAGTGAAGAAGAAAGGTCTCAGAAGAATAAAATTATTGATACCTTTATCTACCTTTCTGTCTTCCAGAACTATGATAAAATAATTTTCCATTGTTTAAGCCACCCGTCTGTGGTATTTTTTTACAGCTGCCCAAACTGATCCTCCATACTTTTCACACTGTGGCATGAACCTGCAAGAAAACAGAGCCAACCAGAGGAGCTGGTGGGAGACTCTGTATGGATGAATAGTCTCCGCTTACTCTTATGAGTGACTTCTCTACTGGAAGCCTTCACCTTTATGAATTTAATTTTTAGTATTTAAAAGGCTGGGTGGTGTTTTTCCTACATTCTTTGGTTTTAGTATCTTCGGTTAGAAATTCAGACAGAATTCAAGTATAGCAGCTTAAGATAAGCAGATTTTCAAAATGGATGATTTTATGTACTATCTCAAAGAAAGAATCCATATTTTGTCATAAGAGTAAGTTATCAGTTGATGGAGGAAACCCCTCCACCCACACATTCACACATGTGTATCTAAGTATCATGTACATGTATAACATATATATCATAGGGAATTATAAACATAGAATGTACATGGTAGGTATTTTAGGAAAAGAGATTCTGTTGCATGGAAGACATCTTTAATTTGCTGGAAAATGGTGCATACACTTGATTTTAATTAAATTAAATTCATTTAATTTTTAGTTTTTTGGGGTAGAAGCAAGAAGAGATCTGGGCTGATATGCGATAAGAGCACAGAAAACACAACTAAAGAGGAAAGAATGGTAGGAGAAATGAAATATGCAGTTAGGACATAACAAGTGTGAAGAAACCAGTAAAAATTCCAGTAAGGGGCAAACAAAGAGCTTATAAGAAAAGGAATTCCATCAGACATGGTGGCAAAAGCCAGGAATCCAAGCTATTTAGGAGGCTGGGGCAGGGGAATCATGAGTTCAAGGACAGTCTGACCAAAATAGTAAGACTCTATCTCAAAATGGCTGAAAAATGGATGCAGGTACAAGTCAGAGGTAGAATCCCTCTGAGTTCAATCACCAATGCTGGAAAAAATAATAATAACCAACCAAAAATCCACCACAGGAATCTCTAGTATATAAGTAGTATTTGCATCTGTGGCAATAATATTTTCCCAGTGCTTTCTCATTCTCCTGCTCATTAGCAGGTCTTTTAGGCACTGACGTCTTGTGTGTCTGTGTCTGTGTGAACATGAGTGTATGTAAATCAAGTAGAAAACTATCCAACATAGTGAGAAACAATGCTTGGGAGCAGTTAATAACAATATTGTAAATAAACTAATTTATAAAGCAGGAGTCCAGAAACAAAGATACAAAACCAAGAATTTCAATATTCATAGAAATTTGGGGACACAATTTCTATTTACACAAGTTATGAAAACAGTGTTAGTCAAGTTTTTCTAATTCTCAAAAGTTTGTAAATAGGTCTGGCCCCTACAGAAACCAACAGAACACAAAGAGGAGGCTAATTCTTGGAGAGTGGGTTAGGTGCGGGGGGGAGATGCACACCAAATAGTGAAGCAAGCTGTGAAATCCCAGCCATCTCTGCAACGCTGCCAAGCCTCAGGGAGGAGGGAGGGTACATTACTCAAAATCAGAAGAAAATAATCCTAAGGAGTCCAAGCTTGGTTCGAATCAGCGATTTAGGACATAGTTACTTACTGAAGAAGCAAGGTGGGTGAAATTCTTGGCCTCACTCCTGAAATCTGCACAGATTCCCTGCTGGCTGTGGCCAATCACAGATCAGAGGACTCAGAAGCTCTAAGTACATAGGAAAGGCCAGTTGGGAACTGTGGGGTGGATTTGAAGGGTCAGAAAACTCTCTTTCACACTTCAGAAACATTAGCTTCCATGTAGGTTAAGTTTTCAAAAAATGTAGATGAGGCAATCTCTTTGAAGTGCCTGGGACAACATTTGGCTTGCAATAGGAATGGTTAAAGGGGAATTTCTTCTCTCTTCCTGTGTGAATTTTTTCCTCAAAAATTTAATAATCTTTCAATAAGAATACATAAATAAAAGGTTCAAAGCCCCTTTTCTTTTTTTTTTTTCCTGACACACATACAATTGTCTTTATTTAAAATTTTTTTACATATAAAAAATTTTCATATAAAACTACAGAGACAGGACTGGGGATATAGCTCAGTTGGTAGAGTGCTTTCCCACATGCATAAGACCCTGGGTTCAATACCCAGCACCACCGGGGACTGGGAGGGGTGAAATTTTAGAGACAGAAGATGGATGAGTAGTTGCTTGAAAGCCCCTTTTCTTAAAAGACAAGTTTAATGTATTAAAGGGACTCAGAAGCTCCAGTCTATACATAGATTGTTGTGAGACAAACCTGTTAACATTGTTACCTGAGATTTGTATCCAACTCTGTTTCCTTTTATACAAACATTTTTGGTGATTCCTGGTCTTTGATATACTCCCTACTGTGGATTTCAAGTCAGAACCAAAGATCGATCAATCTCTCTTCTTATATATATTTTTTTTCTTTCTATTCAATACAGAAGACTTTGATTGGCAAACAGCAATGGTTGATTTCTAGTGTTTCATGTCATTGACTTCACACCAGATAGTGTCCAGGATCTCTGCTAAGTCTTCTCATATCTAATGGCACTAAAACTGTGATGATCTTCATTATTAATGCCAAAGTCAAACAGAATCCTCTGACAATTAAAAGAAATAATGACTATAACAGAAAGCATCCTTTTTCACTCCCTAGAAAGCAGTTTAGAAAATTGTTTTAAAAATCAATTCCAAATAAAAATTATATGATCCACATATAACTAAAAAATGCCTGCTGTCTTGAAGAGAAATCTATGTTGATATGTTTTTCTCATAAAAGTAATTTTATAAGACTGATTCACCAGAAATGTTAACATTCAGCATCATTAAGTTACATGTGTGCAGTGTGATGGGGGTAGATAAATGGGTCATATAGACA
This sequence comes from Sciurus vulgaris, assembly GCF_902686455.1. Taxonomy (NCBI): domain Eukaryota; kingdom Metazoa; phylum Chordata; class Mammalia; order Rodentia; family Sciuridae; genus Sciurus; species Sciurus vulgaris. The sequence continues at coordinate 119,199,537 of NC_136469.1, read as the reverse complement.
CATTTTTCTACCTACACTTATAAGATAGGATTAGAATACTATGAAAAAGACATGTCCAGCCAGGGACATAGTCATTGCAAATATCTGCTCTCCTCAAAGTGCTAAGTATATATTTTATACAAAATAGCATGTTTCATGTGTATTCAATATCTTCATTTTGGCTGCTAATTACTGCATAAAGGACAATATCTCAAACATTTAAGCAATAAAATAACAAAATCATACAACCGAATTGCACCAAATATGAGCCTTATGTCTTTATTATCAGCAATAATTATTGGGAATCTTTTATTGTTGTAATTGTCGTTTTGTTTGTTAGCAGAATTTTTCTGCAAAGACTTCAGGGACTAAGAATTTTGTACTAATAATGAAGAAAAGGACATTTCTAAAAAAGGAAGAAATTGAAACAATGTTAAAATTAATTTTTAACATGTTTTCATAGTACAAAAATAAAATTCAAAAAAAGAGTTTAAGGAAATTCATCATATTAGTCATGTAACAAATGTATGGTGAAGAAGTTACAAGTGTTTTTGGATTTTCATTTGTGTACCCAATTGCAACCTCTGCTTGCTGTAAAATGCCAATTTAGGGCTTTATATTCTTAAGAAAATAAAACATCTGAAATTTAGATGTCTGCATAGTTTCATATTTCAATTTAACAGAATGGTAGCAAACATCAATAGAAGCATATCCTTGAGGTAATCTGACTGGATCAAATTGAACACCCCAGTGTTCAAACCATATTGACAAAAACTTATATTTTGCTTCTGATACAATCTGGTGAGGAAAGCTGTCTTGCAGGCTTGGTGGTCAGTGAGTAATTACAACACTGAAAATATTTGGTACAATTAAATAAAATATCGCATTGTGTTTTACCATGCATGTATTTGTTTAAATATGTAACACTGGTTTTCAATTATTTGTCAGTAATTTGTCAGTAATTCTATTGTCAATTATTTGTCAGTAATTCTATTTTCTATTTTTTTAGATTCATTTTTTTAAGATATTCTACACCAGCAACATATTGATATGATGTTACAAACCACGGTTAGGTAGTGTGTTATTTCACAACATTCAGCTCATGAAGACTGTAAATGGATGAGTGAGAATCAGAAGAGGGTGATGATGTGAATATACTGGCAAACCATAGGTGAGGAACAGGTATCTGAGCAATTATTCTCATGATTTGCTTTCCAATCCATTTAGCAAAGGTGACGTAATAAGGCAAAAGAAGAAAAAATGAGATATTACTTCTATCAGGGAGCATGAATTTTTGTGTAACCCATAGAATAAAATTATAGAAATCTGGCTTTCAAATGAAAATAATCTACCTTTTTAAAAATGTTTGGTATAATATTATTTACATATAGGAAAGGTTTATATTTTCTGAGACATGAAAATATACCTGTCTATGTTTATAACACAAATTATATGTATAACAATGGTAATACTGTTTGAACAAAACTAAGAAACATTGAAGTTCATTCTTTTTAAAATGAACTCTCATGAACTAGAAAAATATACATTTTAATAAACTTTTTAATTTAAAAATAAATCTTGTGGGTCTACAATATTAGTCCCTGATTTGAGAACTTTCTTGTTTGGGTAAAGAAATAAATTCTCTTTTTAACTCAACAGAGAACTCTCTTCTTTCAATCATAATTCAAGTCTCATATCCTTGCACACACTTTTCATGTTTTCCAGTTTGTCAGCATCAATTCTAATGTGAAAGTAAGGACATTTTAATTTATCACTTGGAATACTTAATTTTTTAAAAATAATGACCCTTTTAAACACTTAAATGTGATTGCTTAGTTAATTCCTTAGTACAGAATCTAAGTACATAATATATATTATGCTTTCTTTGAACAGGCAATACCTCCCCTTTGATTGATTAAAATGAAGAAATGCAAAGTACTAAATACAATGTTAACTGAAATATAAATATTTTAAGTTATTAGACAACTATCATGAAATTATTCATATATAAAACTGAAATCATTTTACTGCATATATTTTACTGATGATAAGATTTATAATACATTTTCCATTCTGTGAAGATTAAAAATATTGTCTTCTGTTGGTATCAAATGTGTCATTGAGAATTTCATATAATATACTGCCTGGGAAGATGTAAAAATCACCTGACATTGTTAAACATTGGCAAAGACAGTAATAACAGCTTGTGCTAATGCAAATTGCCCAGAAGTTTGTTGATACAGATGAACATAGACAGATGGTTTTCAGTAAGCAGAATCATCATTGGTTTCTTATTTAACAGAAATGAAGGACTTCATATTTATGGTGGCATACTAGAAATCATGGGTATTTAGCTCATTCTTTTTTTTTTTTTTTTTTCCTTCTTTTTTCTAATGTTTTTCTCTATCCAGTAGGGTAACTACCCATAGAGTAACTCTCAGGGAATTAAATGCATACTGTATTGTGAACATTGTCCACTGTGACCCTGTATTTTTCTCCTCCATCACTGTCCTATACTGAGGCTTCCAAACTTAGAGTAAAAAGTGCTTACCCATGGTTTTTACAAGTAATTAAGTCTCATTGATAGATAAGGATAAGGGAGAGAGCTGTGATATTTAAAGTTTGCAGGTGAATAGTAGGAAAATCTAGCATATACCAAGTGTCTGACTTAGATTTTACTGTGTGTTCACAAAAACAAGAGCAGCACTTTAGAGATAAGTGCTTGCTGGGAACAGACATCAATCATAAGGTAGTCATAGCACATGTCCAAAGATAGCTGTAGGAGATGGAAACATAGGAGCTATTATAGATACCCAGGAGGTTAGATATAAAGAAGCATGGGGAGTAATGAAACAGGAAGGTGTTCAGGGTGACAGTTCTGAGGAAGAATGTTTAACCCTAAATGACTTTTAAGTACTTCCTTACATAAAATACTCGATATTGTCAGTAGTAATGATAATATGAAAGACTTGTCAAAAAAATTAACATTTTTCAGATGACAATTTTTTTTAACCAAGTCCAGTTTAAGGTAGAAGTATCCAGATACTCACCTGACCTGTGAGAGATTGTCATTAATCACAAACATTCAGGAAAACAATAACCCTAGGTTGTACTTCCCCCAAATTGACAACTAGAAGTGATTTTACTGCAATTCTTTCATGTTTGCTTCAAGGAAAATGACTAGTAAAATGGAAAAAATACTGCAATACAATTTTAAATACATTCTACTACATTGTATATTTTTAAAGATAATGAACACACAAATCAAATCCCTTAACTACTACTTAGACAGCAATATAGGTACATGTAGGTGATACATCTCCTTATAGATAATTACAAAAAATCAACTGATCTTTAACCCAAAGACAAATGAGGGAGGTAATCAGTATATGATTACATTTTCTTTATAATGACTTTAATCAAGATGTAACTACACTGCTGAATGTAACTAAAATTGCATTAAATTATATTTTACTTGAAGTTCTTAAATTTTTCAAAATATAAATAATACCTATGCCAATATTAAAACTCTTCAATGAAAAATATTTTACAATGTATTAAAAGATTATAAATACATTACTCAGTTTAAGTTCCTTCCAATTAGATATTTTTCTGAACCCACGAAACCTGTAACATTTAAAATCTCTGCATATAACATCTCTACATCATTTGAATTTGACATATTTAAAATCACTTAACTCTTGTTCTTACTACTTGTTCTTACTGGTGAAATTAAAAAATTTGAACCATACCCTCAATTTTCAAGTAATGAATTATGTATTTTATAGTAGTTAGTTTTCAGACTACTCCATAATCCATTTCTTCAAACTCTTTGTCTTCTTCCTCACTGTGATATAGAAAATAATCATAGATGGCTGAATTTTGGGAAGATTGTTAAACATAAGGAGATTGAAGGGGCCATTGGTATATAGTTATCTTGGTTCCTTTTATAAAATTAGAAAACCATTTTAAATAATTCCTTTAAATCACATTCATATTTTAATACTTATCTACACTTTTGGCATAGAAATGTGTTTTCTGTTTTGTTTCTCTGAACTAATTCTGAGTTTTGTGCTGTGTATTATTTGTTGACAAAATGTAAAATTATAATAGATGTTAGGTATACGGTGAAAATTGATAGTAAAACATAATCCTTACCCTTTCACTATTTCTTAAAACATAATAAAATACCAAAGATCATGAGAAAAATACATTTGCAGCATTAACAAGCTGTGTTCATTTCCTGATTCTACTGTTGATAATGAGGATAACTTTGGCATATCTTTAGAAAAAGAAATACCTTTAGTGATTTTGAAACTTGGCCACAGATTCTACAAGTGTCCTCACATATAGCATGTCTCATCCTCCTAAAGTCAAACTTAAGCTTGTGATTGCTTCAACCAATAGAAGAGCTTGGCATTGCTTCTATTTATAGAATATGGTTGTGGTAATACTGTGAAATTTCTAAGGCCAGGTCATAAAAGGTCACACACCTACTTTTTTACTTATTGAAACACTTCCATGTAGAACCTTATGCTACTATGTAGGAAACTCAGTTATCCTTAGCTTCTATGATATGGGAAGGCTCAAATTACTCAGGCCCTATTCAGACACTATGATAAACAGTTCATTTTAAGCACAACCTTTGAGTCTTCCTAGTCCAGGGACCAAATACATTAGTGAAGAAACCTCCATATGGTTCCATTTCCCACAATTTAACTCATTCCTAAGTGAGAAGAACTTCTCTGAAACCTCAGATACTGCCAACCACAGAAAAATTCACCCAAATCTGTTTTCAAGCTCGTGACCACACAGACTATGGGATGGTAATGAAATGGTTGATGTTTCATGCCATTGAGTTTGAATAGTTTTTCTTGTTCTGTTTCTTGTTCATTTGTTTTTGCGCCAAAACAGCAAAAAAAAAAAAAAAGAAAAAAAAAATAGCATATGAAACATTTTCTTTCTTCATTCTTCAGCATAAAGGGGGAAGAAGAGAAAATGGAACATTCCATAGAACTGCCTTCCATTTAATAACTGTGAACTTTGTGACAATTGGTTTAAAAAACATGGGTCATATTCTCATATTGTAGATTTTATGGAAGATTAAATTAAACAGCATCATTAATGTATGATGCAAATACACAATCAAAAAGCTCTGAAGTGCTTACCGTGCTACCCAGGGAGGGGTCCATAGGGGTTGTTCTTGATTCCCGTGGTAACTTAAAGGGAAACTGTCACAATGTCCGGAGCCCTTGATGTCCTGCAAATGAAGGAAGAGGATATCCTCAAATTCCTTGCAGCAGGAACCCACTTAGGTGGCACCAACCTTGATTTCCAGATGGAACAGTATATCTACAAAAGCAAAAGTGATGGCGTCTACATCATGAATCTGAAGAGAACCTGGGAGAAGCTCCTGCTGGCAGCTCGTGTCATTGTTGTCATCAAAAACCCTGCGATGTCAGTGTCCTATCCTCTAGGAATACTGGCCAGCGGACTGTGCTGAAGTTTGCTGCTGCCACCGGAGCCACTCCTATTGCTGGCTGCTTCACTCCTCGAACCTTCACTGACCAATCCAGGCAGCCTTCTAAGAGCCACGTCTGCTGGTGGTTACTGATCCCAGGGCTGATCACCAGCCTCTTACAGAAGCCTCTCATGTCAATCTGCCCACCATTGATCTGTGTAACACAGACTCTCCTCTGCGCTACATGGACATCGCCATTCCATGCAACAATAAGGGAGCTCATTCTGTGGGTCTGATGTGGTGGATGCTGGCCCGAGAAGTTCTGTGCACGCGTGGCACCATTTCCCGTGAACACCTGTGGGAGGTCACGCCTGATCTCTACTTCTACAGAGATCCTGAAGAGATTGAAAAGAAAGAGCAGCCTGCTGCTGAAAAAGCTGTGACTGAGGACGCATTTCAGGGTGAACGGACTGCTCCAGCTCCTGAGTTCACTGCTACTTAACCTGCGGTTGCAGACTGGTCTGAAGGTGTGCAGGTGCCCCCTGTGCCTATCCAGCAGTTCCCTACTGAAGACTGGAGTGCGCAGCCAGCCACTGAAGACTGGTCTGCAGCTCCCGCTGATCAGGTCACTGAGTGGGTAGGAACAACCACCAAGTGGTCTTGAGCTGTTCTGTAGACCCTTATTAAGCAAAATGGGAATAAGGTTACAGAAAATAAATACCAATTTCTTAAAAAAAAAGACAGCTCTGAAGTTCTTTTTGTTATACTTGCTTGTTGTTAAATATCTCAGTTTGCCTTTTTTATTTTCATTAAATAAATCTAATCAGATAAATGAGAAAAATAATTTCTGGAAGTTTTGGTGTATAAAGGAGGTTCTTTTCCATTCCTCATGGAAATTATCATCTAGCAGATAAATGAGAATTGCAAACTGCTTTTAAAATGATGAAAGTTAGCTAAAGAGAAGTCCAAATTGCTGTGGGAATATGTAGCCCCAAAATTTACCTCATCGGAAATTAAAAAAAAAAAGACTTCCTTGAAAAATAATTTTAAAAATTAAGCTGATTTGAAGGAAGAAGAATAAACAATTGCTAGTAAATATTGGAGAAGTGAGCTAGGAAGAACAAACACCATGGATAAGAGCTACGAGGACAGCAAATGCAGCATGCCTCAGGGACATTCAGGATTAGTTTGGGACATAGACATCAAGAAAGGCATGTGACTGAGGAGGGAGGTCAGGGCCAGATGATAAGGAGCTCTTCATACAATTTTAAGAACTTGAAAATAGTTTTTAAGAACAATGAAAAATAATACTGAGTTAAGCAAATAATTTCATATTTTTGATGGACAGTTTTAGCTAAAGGCTTTGTGCTTTGGATGACTCTACCCTTTTTCCTTTTGCTGTTCATAATGCTTACTCATTCAGAATAATTTGGGCATTATCCTCCTACAAATATAGGATGGATGTCAGAAATCTGATTTCATGCCTTATACTCTCCTGTTCTAATATAGAGCTCAGAAGGATAGGGTCTTTTTTATCATATACATGATTTAATTGGGGACATTAAATTTACTGTTACGTTGTTTTATGATTAAAAAAATCATCTTAAAAAATGAGCTTACCCTGTGAAATTGAGGGTATTATACCAATTATACCAGAAAATTCCACAGGAACTGAAAGAATGGACATTTTTTAGGCTGTCTGTTTTATCTCAACTCCCTAAGGTTTCCCTCCCAGTAATGGGAACAAAGCCCTTAAAGCTGTTCTCTGTTCCCAAACAGAGAGTAAAAGAGTAAATTGAGCCTGATAGCCAGATAGTGCTCAAACAGTAGGATTACCAGAAACTATTGACCAGAATCTACAGCCTGTTGTAAAACATTGTGAAACATGTTGTCAGCAAACCCAGACCCCCCTTTGAAATTTCCTGGCAGCTTTGTTCCCCCTTTTCCCCCTTTCATATGTGACCCCTCCCGATGTGTGGTTTCTGCCTTTATAAACCTACAAGATTTTCTGCTAGGGACTCGACTCCTCGAGTTGGGTCCCAGCGCGCTGGAATAAACACCTCTTGCGGTTTGCATCAAGTGACGCCTCCTGCGGTTGATTGGGGTTGCCATCCATCCATGGGACAGAGTTGGGGTTTCCTTTTTGGGGGGCCTTACATTTGGGGGCTCGCCCGGGATAAGATGGCCCCCCCTCATCCGCGGAGTCGACCTTGGAGGTAAGAAGGGGTACCCCGAAGTTGTCTGTCTTTGTCTTGTGTTTTGTTAGTTGGTCTGGTTCTGTGAGCGCGCTTTTGGTTTCGGTGGCAGCCGTTCGGTGACTCGTGAGAGTGGCCGAACAGTGGCCGGCAGACGTGCCTGGGGGGCCACAGGTTGCAGCCCTGGGGGACGCCCTAAGGGTGGAAGGAGAGCCAGGGACGCCTGGTAGTCTCCGTCGGTAAGGGCGCTAATGGGGTTCAATTGGTGGATCAGAGATTGGCGCCCGTCTGTATCTGGTTCTGTTGTGTGTTTGTGGCGGAGGTGGAGGAAGGGTTGGAACAACTGGGGGGTTCTCGGCCCGGGTTACTCTCGGGTGGACCCCAAAGGTTCCTTCTCTGGACTCCCCCTCCCGACAGCCCTGAAGGGTAACTTAGCAAAGTAGCTTCAGTCTCAAAAGTAATGAAAAATAAGGTCTCATAATTTTAACATCCAACCTGTCCGGATGAGATGGCTAAAATGCCTTAGACACAGAGTTTCTGTTAAAACCTGTTAGATCCTTCCAGATCTCAGTCCAGGCTTACATTGAAATATAAATAAAAGAAGCCTAAAGGCTCAGTAGGAGACCAGTCTCAAACCCAGGGAAAGAAAAGGTAAAAAGAGTCTTTAAAACTCCAGCAAAGTAAATGCTATATTTTTAATTATATGTTTTTTTGAGCTCATGATTTTTTGATCAGTTCTATTTTTTATTCAACTAGAGTTTTTGAACATCTGTTACACTGCAATGGAGATTCACCTATAAAGTTACAAGGGCTTGATTTTGTGTTATTTGTATGTTGTGCTGTCTGATGTCATGTTTTGTCTGTATCAAAACTGAGCGCTCCTAAAATTAAGATTTAAAAATGGATCCAGATACTTTTAATTCACGTGATTTAAAAAAGTTCAAATTGGGTAAACTAATAAGAGTAAAATGTCTTTGAAAATAACTTGCAAGTCTCTAGGTGGTCAAGCTAATAAAATATTGATGTTAATAAAATGTCTAATATCAATTGTTTCTAGGACTTTTCTTCAACAGGGAAGAGACAGCAAATACTGTTCAGGACACTTGTCTGATATCTTGGTTTTTTTACAGAATAAGTGAATTAGAGTTAACATGTATGGGATTACTCTAATGTGTTTGTAGAGACATCTGATTAATTTACAAAGTTAAAATGCTAATTGTTAAATAACATCGAGTACTTTTAACTCCTTAAATTCCATGGGGTATCATACTTAAACATTATTGGTGTTTTCATAGGTTGGTAAATAAAAGGGTTTAAACTTGCTTTGTGTCATCACTAAACTAAAAACAAGGTTACTAAGAGTTATGTCCTAACAAGTGCAATTCTATATACAAAGGGTCCCAAAAAGTTTCAACTGTGTTTCAATTAGAGTACTATAAACAACAGAATATTTAATCTTATTAAACTAGAGTAATTTATCTAAATTCAGAAATTTCATAAGAGTTGTTTCAGAATGTGAACAAAAAGGGGACAACGAATAGGAAAGAGAAAATAAAAGGTTCTGGGTATGGAAATATATTTAGTAAAAGGAAAAAGGAAATGTTTCTGGGTAAGAAAGTGCTTGTGTGATGAAATACATGAGGGTCTAAGTAAGTGCTAAGAAAGTCTGTGTAAGTAAAGGGCAAGTTTCAACAAGTTTGTGTGTAACTAAGTTGGTTATATGTATGTGAAACAGCTAAAACTATTGAAGGTTTTTCCTAAGGTGAAATACTAATGTTCTGATATAAACCAAAGTTTAATCTATATGGTAGAATGACATGATAAAATGACAAGGATTTGAAACACTAATTTACTCTTTGTGTCTATTAAGTTTTATTCTTTAGAACAATTAGTCTTAAAAATTGGGGTTTATACAATTATGGTTAAACAACTGCTAGATTATTGTACTATGTTACAGAGTCTAAATTTTTCTTTAAAAACTAAATTTGGTAAGATAAAAGTGTCAAGGTAATTGTGAAATGGTCACTAGTTGTATATTAAATGTGTTCATATTTTTCAGGACCACAAGTTTTTAAAGCAAGGAATTTATTAAGCTCTGCTATCCTCCAGATTAAACTTGTCTGTAATGGTAATCTTAAACTTATAAAGAGTAAATTTTATTGGGGATTTATTTCTATCATTTAATGTTCTATTATAGGACCTGCTATCAATAGGGTATGTGTAAAATTTGTTACTTTTTACACTGAGATAAAGAATTTCAAGTGTAAATGTATTTCTAAACATTAGAGTCTGATTTGTTTAAAGGTTAATATTGTGAAATATGAAAGAAACATGAAAACATTTTGCCACTTAATCACACAAAAGGAAAGTTAAAAGCTCTCTCAGCCTTTCTTTGATTCATGTTTTAGATACTATGTTAAATTGTGTTAATTATAAAGTTTATATAGACTCAGGAAACAGTATATGTAAACTACTTAATGGTATTTAAGGAAAAGAAGCAAAGATCAACATCAGAATTAGAACACTTAAGATCTGTAAAGAGCCCTGCCTTACCTGAGATAAGGCTCTGCCTCCCATCTCACTGCATGTTAGAGTGACTCCAAAATAAGCCAGACTTCAGCTTATTTAAAGTTATAGTCAAAAGATTGGTTCTTGTTGTAAAAGTACTGTGATCTCAAATAGGGGATAGAATGTAGTTCTCAATCAAAATTCAAGATAGCTATTATACAAGCTGAATATATTTTTACTCTTGCTAATTTCATTTTGTAAAACTGTTACCTGTTAATGTTTTGCAGAAGTAGCTGCTCCAAGAACAAACAACCTAGGTAACTTGTGATAATAAGCCATCACCTATAGAATAGATAGTGGTATCTTCCAGTACTAATGCAGACTCCAGTTAGATAAAAGGGTAAATAACTGTAAAGTTATGGACATTAAAGTTAAAGCCCATTACTCTTAACTTATGACTGGTGAGACTGGCTTGCTGGATAATTAAGATCAAACTTAGAAATTGGAGTTAAATACAGAGGTCAAGAAAAGTCCATATTTGGGTCTTGCCCTCAACGTTAGCCTGAACCCAGGGAATAAGAGAACTTCTCTAAGGAGCGTTGCAACTCTGGGTCACACAACCTCCTGATCAAGGAGATTGTTGAGACTAGAGGGTGAAAAATTATCCAGTGCATCTGCTGCAGAGGAGGGTCATGGAAAAGGGGAAACATCCCTTGATGTTTCTAAAGGAAGTCACCTCATCAAGAGACCCTGCCTAATCAAAGTCACTGGTGGAGCTAAGGAGCCGCTCTTAAGTTCTGTATGAGTGACCCCTGTGGGAACTCAGCTGACTCTTTAACAAGACAGGAACCAGGTCAATTTGACCAGCTTGATCTTAGATACCCAGCAAAACAGTTAAAACCAAAATATAGCCATTCTTGGGCATTTAAAGGAAATAATAATTAAATGTAACTTAAGATGTACACTTATATTAGCCCACTAGAATAAAGGCTGGAAGCTACAAATGAAAGAAAGATTCTTCAGCAAATGTGCCTGATAACTATCAAGAGAAACTGCCAGAGTCAGAAGTTTTTAGTCAGTTTAAGACCTTCCTAAGCTACACAGGTAGACTTAATCTATGTTTGCTAGTATGATTATCTATTCCTAAGTAACAGAAGTATAGAGCTCTCTAGTAAACACAGGTTATACCAATAAAGGGATATTTTACAAAATCAGATGACATTAAGTAGCTTAACTATATTTTCTGGGGACATCTATGACAATGTTAAAGTCCCCAAATAAAGGCCTTGTTCTCTCCAGCCTTTGCTAGGCCTAGTTATGGGAACAATTTCTCAGTTCTTCCACCTCCTGGTGAGAAATTAACTTCTGCCATTTTCATGATACTCAGTGGCATGTTTCAGATGCTGCAACATTTACTTTGTGCTAATCTCATTTCAGTACTCATGTCTTTTTGTTCTTCTATCATAGAAGCAGCCGCCCCCAGATGACTTTACAACCTGCTCTTCCCCAACCAGGCTTCTTCCTGGGACCCCTTGATTGACCCGATTTTTAGAAAAGGAACTCCAAGCTGCTTGCCCCACGCCACCCACTTCCAGCTCGAAGAAGCTAGAGCGGTCATCGACCTCCTTCCCCAGCAGCATGGATTTCCTGAGATTAGAGGGGGGAATGAAGCCAGAATTGGGAACAGGTAGTTAGTGTAGAAATAGGGGATCAGGTCAAATTGAGGAAATGGCCATAAAATCATCTGCCTCTGGAAGTTGGAGACTGCCCCTGGAAGAATGGAATGTCAAGGATCTCCGGAGCCCATTGATTACCAAATTTACCTGCCTTTATCAAGGACTGTTTATCAAGGACTGCAAACAAGGGGCTGCTAATTGGTGGCCCGCCCCCTGGGCTCTTGCCTGCCTGAAATCACCTAGTCACCTTCAGCAGGGAAGGAGTAAGTGCTGTACAGGTACTAATGCTCAGGCAACAATACCAGTCCCTCCGCCAAGGAAATAGCTTTGGAGAAGAGTATATAGAGACAGAAGTTCCATGATTAGAACTTACCAGAAAAGAAAATGGGGAAATGAAAGAATGGACATTTTTTAGGCTGTCTGTTTTATCTCAACTCCCTAAGGTTTCCCTCCCAGTAATGGGAACAAAGCCCTTAAAGCTGTTCTCTGTTCCCAAACAGAGAGTAAAAGAGTAAATTGAGCCTGATAGCCAGATAGTGCTCAAACAGTAGGATTACCAGAAACTATTGACCAGAATCTACAGCCTGTTGTAAAACATTGTGAAACATTTTGTCAGCAAACCCAGACCCCCTTTGAAATTTCCTGGCAGCTTTGTTCCCCCTTTTCCCCCTTTCATGTGTGACCCCTCCCGATGTGTGGTTTCTGCCTTTATAAACCTACAAGATTTTCTGCTAGGGACTCGACTCCTCGAGTTGGGTCCCAGCGCGCTGGAATAAACACCTCTTGCGGTTTGCATCAAGTGACGCCTCCTGCGGTTGATTGGGGTTGCCGTCCATCCATGGGACAGAGTTGGGGTTTCCTTTTTGGGGGGCCTTACAGAACCACTACATTCAAATAGATTCAGGTTCATTTAGAAAATTTAGTACTAGTACTAGTAAATCTGCCATATAAATTTACAGATTTATATGGCAAAAAATTTGAAGAAGAAAATTAAAGTCTATTAAAAATTAAATTCAATTAATCAGAAGTCAATTAAAGACATACATTATGTTATAAACTCATTGTTTTTAGTCAAAATATCAGATTTCTACATATTTATTCAATATTTAACTATCATATTAACACTTCTAGTTTAAAAACTGCTTAGTTTTGCTTACTATCTAGTATACAGTTTCTTATTAGTTCTTGATATTATTTGAGACTTGAATGTACAGAAATATTAACTATTCTGTATTCTGGGACTAGATACTCCATCTACCTCTTCTGGCTACATCAGTAGAACCTATGTACACCATCAGTATACTCTCTTCATGAGTACAGTATTCATGAAAATAACAAAAAATGTCCACTTTCCCCTTGTATTAGCTGGTTCTCTGCTCATAGGAGCTGGCTAAACCAGTGTTTGCAGGTAGGATATAGCACAGGTTCTCTGCTGGGTTCTTTCATTTTATTATGTCCTTTAATATATCTTGATATTATCTTCTCTTTTCAGAGCACTGTTTGCCAAAGTGTATCAGGATTAGCACAGAATCTGTGGTTAAACATAAACATTGCCTATGTGAGTTAAATGAAAGGTACATTCAACATGTCAGTATTAGCATACAAGAAAGCATCCACAAACATTGTCTTACAAGAAAATAATAATGTTCACTTTTGATATGTGAGAACTTATTGTAAAAAATAATCCCTACATTCCCAAACAAAATGATATCAAAATATTTTCAGGTTATGTTCCCAAAGGAATATCTCTAAGTACTAACAAAAAAGTTAGATGTCAGAGCAAATTAACTATCTTACACTTATTGTCATACAGTTATATTCTTTGCCAAGATGATAGGAATTATGATTTTAAATATGGACATAAGTTTGAAAAAAGTTGTTAGCATTGTGGGGTTTACATATAATAATATTTTTCATAAAACTGTTCTAATTTTAAATTTTGCTTTATGGTCAATGAATTTTTATATGTTTTGTATCATAAATTTAAAAATGAGGAAAAACATGCTTTGCATATGCTAAGGTTTTAGAAAAGACTAATGATTATTTCAAAATTTTGCTATTGTATAGGTACAAATTATTTTGTACATCAATAAGAATTATGGTTTTTCACTATCTACTCAGTGCATTAAAACAGCTCCATTCAAAACATGCAAAAATGAAATGAAAGATATCAAATATGTGTGACTGTGTAATAAGGTGACTATATTTCCTTGAATATGAAAGTCAAATGATGAAAACTAGGGATAATAAGAAGTCATATCACGACACATACCACTGAGATACAGAACATAATGAGAAGCTACTTTGAAAATCTGTACTCCAACAAAATAGAAACTACCGAAGACATTGACAAATTTCTAGAGACATATGCTCCTCTCAAACTGAACCAGGAGGACATACGCAATTTAAACAGATCAATATCAAGCAATGAAATAGAAGAAGCCATTAAAAATCTACCATCCAAGAAAAGCCCAGGACCGGATGGATTCTCAGCAGAGTTCTATAAGACCTTCAAAGAAGAACTCATTCCAATACTTCTCAAAGTATTCTAGAAAATAGAAAAGAAGGGTACACTACCGAACTCATTCTATGAGTTCATACCCAAACCAGGAAAAGACACATCAAGGAAAGAAAATTTTAGACCAATATCCTTGATGAATATAGATGCAAAGATCCTTAACAAAATATTGGCAAACAATATCCAAAAGCATATTAAGAAAATTGTGCACCACAATCAAGTAGGGTTCATTCCTGGAATGCAAAGATGGTCCAACATTTGTAAATCAATAAATGTAATCCATCATGTCAATAGACTTAAGGATAAGAATTATATGGTTATTTCAATTGACGCAGAAAAAGCATTTGACAAAATACAACACTCCGCTATGCTCAAAACACTAGAAAAAATAGGGATAGTAGGAACATACCTGAACATTGTAAAGGCTATTTATGCTAAGCCCATGGCCAACATCATTCGGAATGGAGAAAAACTGAAACCATTCCCTTTAAAAATGGGAACAAGACAGGGATGTCCTCTTTCACCACTTCTACTCAACATTGTCCTCGAATTGCCAGAGCAATTAGGCAGACTAAAGAAATTAAAGGGATACGAATAGGAAAAGAGGAACTTAAGCTGTCACTATTTGCAGATGACATGATTCTATATTTAGAGAATCCAAAAACCTCCTCCAGAAAACTTCTAGACCTCATCAATGAATTCAGCAAAATAGCAGGCTATAAAATCAACACACATAAATCTACAGCATTTTTATACACAAGCAACGAAACAGCTGAAAGGGAAATGAGGAAAAAACTCCATTTGCAATAGCCTCAAAAAAAAGAAAATACTTGGGAATCAATCTAACCAAAAAGGTAAAAGATCTCTACAATGAAAACTACAAAACATTGAAGAAAGAAATTAAGAAAGACCTTAGAAGATGGAAAGATCTCCCATGTTCTTGGATAGGTAGAATTAATATTGTCAAAATGGTCATACTACCAAAAGTGCTATACAGATTCAATGCAATTCCAATTAAAATCCCAATGATGTACCTCACAGAAATAGAGCAAGCAATCATGAAATTCATCTGGAAGAATAATAAACCCAGAATAGCTAAAGCAATCCTTAGAAGGAAGAATGAAACAGGGGGTATTGCAATACCAAATCTTCAAATATACTACAAAGCAATAGTAACAAAAACAGCATGGTATTGGCACCAAAATAGACAGGTAGATCAATGGTACAGAATAGAGGACACGGACACAAACCCAAATAAATACAATTTTCTCGTACTAGACAAAGGTGCCAAAAACATGCAATGGAGAAAAGATAGCCTCTTCAACAAATGGTGCTGGGAAAACTGGAAATCCAAATGCAACAGAATGAAACTAAACCCCTATCTCTCACACTGTACAAAACTCAACTCACAATGGATCAAAGACCTTGAAATCAGACCAGACACCCTGCATCTTATAGAAGAAAAAGTAGGTCCAAATCTTCACCTCGATGGCTTAGGATCACACTTCCTTAACAGGACTCCCATAGCACAAGAAATAAAAGCAAGAATCAATAACTGGGATAGATTCAAACTAAATAGCTTTCTCTCAGCAAAGGAAACTATCAGTAATGTGAAGAGAGAGCCTGCAGAGTGGGAGAATATCTTTGCCACTCATACTTCAGATAGAGCACTAATTTCCAGAATCTATAAAGAACTCAAAAAACTCTACACCAAGAATACAAATAATCCAATCGACAAATGGGCTAAGGATATGAACAGACACTTCACAGAAGAAGATCTACAAGCAATCAACAGATATATGAAAAAATGTTCAACATCTTTAGTAATAAGAGAAATGCAAATCAAAACTGCCCTAAGATTTCATCTCATCCCAATTAGAATGGCGATTATCAAGAACACAAGCAACAATAGGTGTTGGCGAGGATGTGGGGAAAAAGGTGCACTCATACATTGCTGGTGGGGTTACAAATTAGTGCAGCCACTCTGGAAAGCAGTATGGAGATTCCTCAGAAAGCTTGGAATGGAACCACCATTTGACCCAGCTATCCCACTCCTCGGCCTATACCCAAAGGACTTAAAATCAGCATACTACAGAGATACAGCCACATCAATGTTCATAGCTGCTCAATTCACTGTAGCCAGACTATGGAACCAACCTAGATGCCCTTCAGTTGATGAATGGATAAAGAAACTGTGATATATATATATATATATATATATATATATATATATATATATATACATACACACACAATGGAATATTACTCAGCTATAAAGAATAATAAAATTATGGCATTTGCAGGCAAATGGATGAAATTGGAGAATATCATGTTAAGTGAGATAAGCCAATCTCAAAAATCGAAAAGAGGAATGATCTCACTGATAAGCGGATGATGACACTTAATGGGGGGTGGGAGGAGGGCAAGAATGGAGGAAGGAGGGACTGTATTGAGAGAAAAGAGAGGTGGGAGGGGTGGAGGGAAGGAAAAAAATAACAGAATGAATCAAACATCATTACTCTATGTAAATGTATGAATATGCAAATGGTATGCTGTTACTCCATATACAAACTGAACCAACATGTATCCCATTTGTTTACAATAAAAATAAATTAAAAAAAAAGAAGTCATGTACTTTTATTTAAGGAGATTGATTACCTAACTCATTTCTTTTGAAGGTTCATGTTCACTTAAATATCCTAACTCTCTCTGTACTAAAATACAGTAAAATACAAATATATGAATATGAGATCATGTTGATTTTCATAAAGTCCACTGTTCAACAACTGGACAATCTTTCAAGTACAACCAGACAAAACAGAAAAATCCTTAGAATATGTAGCATAGTTCTTGTAGTCAAAGAAATATTGACAAGCCAATTTCCTATGGAAGGTGAAACTCCGAAGGCATGATTGGGAAGGAAGAAACAAAAAGAAAAAGGGAAATATATAGAATACATAGAGAGAGAAACAATTTTTTTGTACCGGATATAGATGCAAAAGTTCCTCTTCTACAATGATAATGTGAGGAGTGCCCTGGATCTGCTGCTACTCATAAAAGTAGTAGAAACCATGAAGAACAAGAACAATCAGTCTTTAGCATTTGAATGATAACCAACTCTCAACTTTTCTATCTTGATGTAAGTTCCATTTAAGATAGCATCAGCCAAGAACAAAGGACTTCTGCTATGATGCAGCTGAGGTCCTTAGTATCATTCACCCCACCCCACACTACCTGTTCCTGAGGCTATGCTCCTAGCAAGTGTGGCCAAGAGGTAGGAATTCATTTCTTCATAGGGACTTAACTCATGGGTTGAAGCTCCATCAAAAATGAAGCATTCTATTGCTTACTCATAACAGTATGCCTTCATTCTAGATTATAAAGCAAAGGCAAGTTCTCATGCAAGCAATAGCATGGTGAGAATACCAATGTCTACCTAACACTGATCCCAGTGCCTAGCTCTTCAAAGAGGGCTGCCACTCAAGGAACAGCATGGGATTCTCTCTGCCCCAAGTACCAAAGCCAAGGATTAGAAATTTTGCCCAAAGGAAAAAAAGTAGAAACAAACCAGAGCTCCAAAATTCTTCCCAAAGAATGAGTCTAGGAGATTCAACCAGGAAGGTACTTTCTAAAACAATGAAGGAGTGGCATAAAGCAAATAAGAAGAGAGAGGTACTTCACTAGAGTTGTAAACTGTATCTCAGGCCAGATAGATAGTTTACCAGCAGAAATCAAGAAAAGAGCCCTCCAGGTGTCACAACAACATTCAATAAATATTCTTGTAAGGAAGCCCAAATTTAATTAAGTCAGTGTCTGCAGTAATCTATTCCTCAGGGTATTACTGATACAATAATCAGTAAACAGCAGATTTTACCATCTGAATGTAGGCAAGGAATGAGATAGACAAAGGGATCCCTCCTAAATCCACTGTCATCTGAAGTCACCTTGTGCATGTCTAAACTAAACCTCTGGGATTTATATCAGAAGCTTGATAGAGAGATGATGAAATAGACTGCAATGAAGTCATCCAACTAGTCAGTAGAAGAATAATCAAGTTAACAGGCTTAGAACAGTATGGAGAAACAGTGCCCATACATAGTCTATCTTATTGAAAAAACAAGAGCTATAACTGGGCAGTAGAAACTTCCCATGGATGTCATTTGCATTTGAGCCATAACCCACAATTTACTTCTTTTTCCAAGCCTATCTGAGAGATACTGGATTTAACCTACACTTCAAAGTAGTGGTATTTTATTATAGTACTTAAGTTCAGAAATTAATAGAAGTCATGTTTTAATAAGAAAGGTATGATGACAAAGCCTTATCCAAAGAAAATATTAATAGAAGATAAAAATTATTTTAAAAAGAACAAAATGGGAATTCTATAGTTAGAAGTATAATAGCAGAAGTGAAATAATTTATGAGATTATTAACAATGAATTTGAACCATCATCAAAAAATTTTAAAAAATCAAGTAACTTGAAGATAGATTGCTAAAGTTTATCATATTTGAAAATAGACATAGGAAAAAATGGTAAAATAATAAACTGAGACATAGATAAATGTAGCATATTAATTGCAAAGAAATATACATGTAGTCTAAATGTCAGTAGAACAGGAGAAAAAGGAGCACAGAGATATTCAAGGAAATAATGGTTGTAAATTTTTCTATTATGGTTAAAATATATTAAACATGTTTCCAAGTACTCTAGTGGGCTTCAGTGGAGTAAAAGTAGAGACCAACACACAGTTATATCATACTTAAAAGCATTTAAAGCAAAAGAGGCAAGGAGAAAACCACAATAAGATTAATACCTGAACTCTGGTGAGAAACCTTGTTGTTCAAAATGCAGTCTGACAGCATATTCAGAAAGCTGAAAGAGGGAGGCTGAGGCAGGAGGATTGAAAAGTTCAATCAGCCGTAGCAACTTAGTGAGGCCCTAAGCAACTTAGTGAGACCATGTCTCAAAGTAAAAAATAAAAAGGACCAGAGATTTGGCTCAGTGGTCAAAGGTCTCCAGGTCCATGCCCTGGAATACCCCCTTACCCCGCCCCCCCCCAAAAAAATTGCTCAACGAAAAAATGGTCAATCAGGAGTTCTCTATCCAACAAAACTATGCTTAAAGAATAAAAGTGTATAAAAACATCATAGGCATACATCATAAGTATGTAAAAACCAAGAGAATTTGTTTCTGACTGTCTTATAAGAAACAGAGCAATTTCTCAAGATTGAAAGAAAGTGACTTCTGATAGTTTTTAGCACTCACTCTAACATGTACATGCGCGCACACACACAAGGTCAAATAAAGAAGATGCTGTGGTGAAGATAATTAATGTAACACTATAAGACAATATAAATGTTTCTTCTTTTTTCTTTAACTGATTTTAAAAACAATTACATAGAAGTATTTGTTTATTTATACATAATTGTTTTGCTTTAACCTATAACTTAAAATATAGTTGACAACAACATTACAAAGTTAGCAAGTGGGATTGAAACTATACTTGGCTAAGAAAAAAATGCAGTACAAGTTAACTCAAATCCACAGGAATAAATGAAAAGACCAGAAATGTTAAATAAGAGAGTTAAAGTAACAAAATTTATAAATAAATTACCTTCTTTCATCTCAACTTCTTGAAGATAAAATTATGAGAAGTATCTTATTTTTTTTTTTGTGCTTCTGTAGTATAATGTTTGTGACTGGGTAATTGATAAAGGACAAAATTTTATTTCTCACAGTTCTGGGGAGGCTGAAGGTCTAAGGTCCATGCACTGGTATGTTTCATGAACAATGAGGCAAAGTCTGCTTCCAAGATGTTCCTCCTCAAGGCGGGATCAACACCGTGTCTTCATATGGGAAAATAGGCAATAAAATCAGAGAGGTGTATCTTCAACCTTCCAGTCATATTATAAAACATTTTTAAATCAAAGAGTCATAATCACCTTCCAAAGGCCCCCATGTTAATATTCAGATTAAGTTTCAACACGAATTTTGGAGGGAACATAAACATCATACCACAGCATCACGTAATAGTGATAACAGTAAACCATAGAATTTGTAACATATATAGTTGAGATATGTATGATAATAACACAAAAAGGGGATGAGGGAGTACAGTTATGCAAAAGTGGCATTTATATACATCACAACCATTATTACACATCTAAAATAACTTAAGATGTATGTAATGTACCTCAGACAAACATTTAAGGAAAAAAATCTAATGAATATAGAAAAAAAATTTTAAGAATTATTTTTTTAAAGAAAATAATTCAAAATAAGGAGTATGAAGAAGTAAAGATGAAAAGACTTAAGTAAGGTAGAAAAAAATTACTTATATAACTCCAACTATGATAATCATAACATTTTATGTAAACAAATTGAATTATTTAGTCAAAGGGTAGAGATTGTCATACTGGATGAACAAAGTTCCACCCACATCCTGTCTGCAGGACACACAGTTTAGACCAAAGATAAAAATGAATGCAAAAATAAAGAGTGAAAAAAATACCATACAACAGAGGGTTTTCAAGATGGCAGCCTAGAGGGTGGCTGCATTTCATGTTGCTCCAGGACTCAGGATTCAAAAGAGGAGATATTGAGAGACTCGGGACCAACTCAAAGCAGCCGGGTGAGTCTCTCCCTTTAGGGAGGCGTCCCTGATGGGACTGTAGTCCCGGAACACAGGGAACTTTGTGAAGTAGAGCTGCCAGCGAGACACCCCTCCCCCCGCTGGAGCAGTGAACTTGGACAACTGGGAGCGTCATAGAGGAGGCCACTCAGCACAGCGCTGGGACTCGGAGCAACCACTGGGGCTCCGGTGGCTGCCCAGGGGAGGAGCGGCGAGGAGAGCTGTGTGGACTCAGAACACCGGGGCCTGCCCTGAGGAGGAGGAGGAGGAGCGCGGCCGCTTGGATTTGGAGTGGCTATACCAGAGCTACAGGCGGTTGCCAGAGGAGGAACTGCGTGGCGAGCTGTTTGGACTCAGACCACTTCTGAACACCAGGGCCTGCCCGGAGGAGGAGGAGGAGGAGGAGGAAGAGGAGGAGGAGGAGAAAAACGGCGGGTCGTTTGGACTCGCAGTGACTGCATTAGAGTTCCAGGCGGCTGATCAGAGGAGGAGGCGATTGGTGAGTTGCTTGGACTTAAAGCGACCGCTCCTGAACACAGGGGGGCTGCCAGGAGGAGAAGCGCGGTGGGTCCCTTGGTCTCGAGTGGCCGCACCAGAGCTCCGGGCAGTTGCCTAGAGTACGTGTGCAGCGGGTCACGTTGATTCAGAGCCACTCAGAGCGACCGCTCCTGAACACCCGGGGGTTACCTGGAGGAGGAGGAGGAATGGGGAGGGTCACTTTGACTCGGAGTGATTGATTGCCCAGGGCTACGGGTGGTTGGTGGGAGGAGTAGGCACGCAGTGAGTTTCTCGGACTCCTAGTGACCGCACTGGAATACTGGGCGGCTGTCTGGAGGAAGAGGCGTGTGGCAGGTCTCTGGGACTCAGAGCGATTGTACGGGGCCCCAGGTGGCTGCTCAGAGGAGGGGCCGCATAGCCAGGTGATTAGGTACAGAGCAGGGTCCCAAGATCTAGGAGGCTTCTTGGTGGAAGAGCCGCACAGAGACACGCTTAGGGGCGGAGCAAAGGTTCCAGGACTGTGGGCAAATTCTCTGAGGAGGGGCAGCCTAAGGAGATTCATCTGCGAAGGGTGAGGCTCCCAGGCCCAGGAGGTAGGGCCGGGCCCCTGGGAACTTTGCAGAGGAAGACAGCACAGCCCAGGTGGTAGCTGTAATTGAGGGGAACCTCTGGGAGGGAACTGACCAGCAAGACCTCCCCACCGGGTGAGCCTTCCCTGCCGGGTGAGGTTTCCCCACAAAGACGGTAAAACCAGAGACAAAGGCCCAAACAGGCCTTGCCTCAGCCCGCAGCCTAGGTCCCCTTTGGATGACCATTGGTCAACAAGTGGAAGCACCTCTGCCCACTAGCAGGGAATATACCCCACCTGAAGGCCACCACTCCTAGAGAGGCAGCTTCCTTGTGGAGCACCGCATTATCAACTTCCTCCAAGACTTCAGACTACTGAAGGCTAAAGGGGATATATATAGAAATCTTCAGGGACATTGTAAGTCAATAGAGGAAATCTGCAATATCTCAGCGGTCCACTGATACCTGAACAATATGAGAAAACAAGGAAAGAAAATGCTGCAAACAAATCTAGATGTTACATCAATAAAACCCAATGACAGCATGGCAGAAGAAATGACAGAAAAGGAGTTCAGAATGTACATAATTAAAATGATCAGGGAAGCAAACGATGAGATGAAAGAGCAAATGCACACACTGAATGATGAGATGAAAGAGCAAATGCAGGCATTGAATGATTGCACCAATCGACACTTCAAAGAGCAAATACAGGAAGCAAAAGATCATTTCAATAAAGAGTTAGAGATATTGAAAAAAAAACAAACAGAAATCCTTGACATGAAGGAAACAATAAGCCAAATTAAGAACTCCATAGAAAGCATATCCAGTAGGATAGAACAACTGGAAGACAGAACCTCAGACATTGAAGACAAAATATTTAACCTTGAAAACAAAGTTGAACAAACAGAGAAGAAGGTAAGAAATCATGAACAGAATCTACAAGAACTATGGGATATCATGAAAAGGCCAAATTTAAGAATTATTGGGATTGAGGAAGGCCTAGAGAAACAAGCCAAAGGAATGAACAATTTATTCAATGAATTATTATCAGAAAATTTCCCAAATCTGAAGAATGAAATGGAAAATCAAGTTCAAGAGGCTTATAGGACTCCAAATACACAAAATTACAACAGACCCACACCAAGGCACATTATAATGAAAATACCTAACATACAAAATAAAGACAGAATTTTAAAGGCTGTGAGAGAAAAGAACCAAATTACATTCAAGGGGAAACCAATACGCATATCAGCAGATTTTTCAATCCAGACCCTAAAAGCTAGAAGGTCCTGGAACAACATTTTTCAAGCCCTGAAAGAAAATGGATGCCAACCAAGAATCTTATACCCAGCAAAACTTACCTTCAAATTTGATGATGAAATAAAATCCTTCCATGATAAACAAAAGCTAAAAGAATTCACAAAAAGAAAACCAGCATTACAGAACATTCTCAGCAAAATATTCCATGAGGAAGAGATGAAAAACAAAGAAGCAAATCAGCAAAGGGAGGAATTATCCTAAAGAATTGTCAAATAAAGGAAGAAACAAGTTGTGTCAAACAAATAAATAAATAAAATTTTAAAAATGAACAAAATGACCAGGAAACCAAATCATATCTCAATAATAACCCTGAATGTTAATGGCCTGAATTCATCAATCAGAAGACATAGACTGGAAGATTGGATTAAAAAGAAAGATCCAACAATATGTTGCCTACAAGAGACTCACCTCATAGAAAAAGATACCCATAGACTAAAGGTGAAAGGATGGGGAAAATCATACCATGCACATGGACTCAGCAAAAAAGCTGGAGTATCCATCCTCATTTCAGATAATGTGGATTTCAAGCCAAAGTTGGTCAGAAGGGATAAAGAAGGTCATTTCATACTGCTTAAGGGAAGCATAAATCAGCAAGATATGATAATCATAAACATCTATGCCCCAAACAGTGGCTCATCCATGTATGTCAAACAAATCCTTCTCAGTTTCAGAAACCAAATAGACCCTAACACAATAATACTAGGTGATTTTAACACGCCTCTCTCACTACTGGACAGATCTTCCAGACAAAAATTGAACAAAGAAATCATAGATCTCAATAACACAATCAATAATTTAGACTTAACGGACATTTATAGAATATACCATCCAACCAAGAGCGAATACACTTTCTTCTTAGCAGCACATGGATCCTTCTCTAAAATAGACCATATATTATGCCACAAAGCTAATGTTAGCAAATACAAGAAGATAGAGACTCTACCATGTATTCTATCAGATCATAATGGATTGAAGTTAGAAATAAATGAAAGAGTAAAACACAGAAACTATTCCAACAACTGGAGATTAAACAATATGCTATTATATGATGAATGGAGAGCAGAAGATATTAGGAAGGAAATTAAAAAATTCTTAGAGGTAAATGAGAACAAAGAAACATCATATCAAAATCTCTGGGACACTTTGAAAGCAGTACTTAGAGGGAAATTTCTTTCATGGAGCGCATTCAATGAAAGAAGTAAAAATCAGCAAATAAACGACCTAACATGACAGCTCAAAGCCCTAGAAAAAGAAGAACAGACCAGCACCAAAAGTAGTAGAAGACAGGAAATAGTTAAACTCAGAGCTGAAATCAATGAAATTGAAACAAAAGAAACAATACAAAAAATTGACAAAATAAATATTTGGTTCTTTGAAGAAATAAACGAAATTGAAAAACCTTTAGCCACACTAACAAAGAGAAGACGAGAGAAAACCCAAATCACTAAAATTCGGAATGAACAAGGAAATATCACAACAGATAGGATTGAAATACAAAACATAATTAGAAGCTATTTTGAAAATCTACACTCCAACAAAATAGAAAATTTCAAAGACATCAACAGGTTTCTAGAGACATATGAATTGCCTAAACTGAACGAGGAGGACATACATAATTTAAGTAGACCAATTTCAAGTACTGAAATAGAAGAAGTCATCAAAAGCCTACCAACAAAGAAAAGTCCGGGACCAGATGGGTTCTCAGCCGAGTTCTACAAAACCTTTAAAGAAGAGCTCATTCCAATACTTCTCAAAGTATTCCATAAAATAGAAGAGGAGGGAACCCTCCCAAACTCATTCTATGAAGCCAATATCACACTGACACATAAACCAGACAGAGACTCATCAAGGAAAGAAAATTTCAGACCAATATCCTTAATGAACATCGACGCAAAAATTCTCAACAAAATTTTAGCAAATCACATAAAAAACATATTAAAAAGATAGTGCACCATGATCAACTGGGTTTCATCCGAGGGATGCAAGGTTGGTTCAACATCAGGAAATCAATAAACGTAATTCACCATATCAATAGACTTAAAGTCAAGAATCACATGATTATTTCAATAGATGCAGAAAAAGCATTTGATAAAATACAGCACCCCTTCATGCTCAAAATACTAGAAAAATAGGGATAGTGGGAACATTCCTTAACATTGTAAAGGCCATTTATGCTAAGCCAATGGCTAATATCATTCTAAATGGTGAAAAACTGAAAGCATTCCCCCTAAAAACTGGAACAAGGCAGGGATGCCCTCTTTCACCACTTCTATTCAACATCGTTCTTGAGACTCTAGCCAGAGCAATTAGACAAACCAAAGAAATTAAAGGGATACGAATTGGAAAAGAAGAACTCAAACTATCCCTGTTCGCTGATGACATGATTATATATTTAGAGGAACCTGGAAATTCCACCAGAAAAGTCTTAGAACTCATAAGTGAATTCAGTAAAGTAGCAGGTTACAAGATCAATGCTCATAAATCCAACGCATTGTTATACATAAGTGATGAATCTTCAGAAAGAGAAATTAGGAAAACTACCCCATTCAAAATAGCCTCAAAAAAAATAAAATACTTGGGAATCAATCTCACAAAAGAGGTGAAAGACCTCTACAATGAGAACTATAGAAGAGTAAACACTAAAGAAAGAAATTAAAGAACACCTTAGAAGATGGAAAGATCTTCCATGTTCTTGGTTAGGAAGAATTAATATTGTCAAAATGGCCATATTACCTAAAGTGCTATACAAATTCAATGCAATTCCAATTAAAATCCCAATGACGCACCTTACAGAAATAGAGCAAGCAATTATGAAATTCATCTGGAAGAATAAGAAACCCAGAATAGCTAAAGCAATCCTTAGCAGGAAGAGTGAAACAGGGGGTATTGCAATACCAGATCTTCAACTCTACTACAAAGCAATAGTAACAAAAACAGCATGATATTGGTACCAAAATATAAAGGTAAATCAATGGTACAGAATAGAGGCCACGGACACAAACCCAAATAAATACAATTTTCTAATACTAGACAAAGGGGCCAAAAATATGCAATGGAGAAAAGATAGCCTCTTCAACAAATGCTGCTGGGAGAATTGGAAATCCATATGCAACAGAATGAAACTAAACCCATATCTCTCACCATGCACAAAACTAAACTCAAAATGGATCAAGGACCTCAGAATCAGACCAGAGACCCTGCAG
Organism: Sciurus vulgaris; assembly: GCF_902686455.1. NCBI lineage: Eukaryota > Metazoa > Chordata > Mammalia > Rodentia > Sciuridae > Sciurus > Sciurus vulgaris. The sequence continues at coordinate 119,172,979 of NC_136469.1, read as the reverse complement.
ATTATAGAAGAAAACGTAGGTCCAGGTCTTCAACATGTCGGCTTAGGACCAGACTTCCTTAACAGGACTCCCATAGCACAAGAAATAAAAGCAAGAATCAATAACTGGGATAGATTCAAATTAAAAAGCTTTCTCTCAGCAAAGGAAACTATCGGCAATGCGAAGAAAGAGCCTACAGAGTGGGAGAATATCTTTGCCAATCATACTTCAGATAGAGCTCTATTCTCCAGAATCTATAAAGAACTCAAAAAACTCTACTCCAAGAATTCAAATAATCCAGTCGACAAATGGGCTAAGGAAACGAATAGACACTTCACAGAAGAAGATCTACAAGCAATCAACAAACATATGGAAAAATGTTCAACATCTCTAGTAATAAGAGAAATGCAAATCAAAACCACCCTAAGATTCCATCTCACCCCAATTAGAATGGCGCTTATCAAGAATACGAGCAACAACAGGTGTTGGCGAGGATGTGGGGAGAAAGGTACACTCATACATTGCTGGTGGGGCTGCAAATTAGTGTAGCCACTCTGGAAAGCAGTGTGGAGATTCCTTAGAAACCTTGGAATGGACCCTCCATTTGACCCAGCTATCCCACTCCTTGGCCTATACCCAAAGGACTTAAGATCAGCATACTACCGAGATACAGCCACATCAATGTTCATAGCTGCTCAATTCACAATAGCCAGACTGTGGAACCAACCTAGATGCCCTTCAATTGATAAGTGAGTGGATAAAGAAACTGTGGTATATATATACAATGGAATATTACTCAGCCATAAAGAATGATAAAATTATGGCATTTGCAGGCAAATGGATGAAATTGGAGAATATCATGCTAAGTGAAATAAGCCAATCTCAAAAAGCCAAAGGACGAATGATATCGCTAATAAGTGGATGATGACACATAATGGGGGGAGGGAAGGGTTAGTGTTAGGGTTAGAGTTAGGGTTAGGGAGGGGGGCAGTATGGAGGAAGGAAGCACTGTATAGAGGGAAAAGAGGGGTGGGAGGGGTGGGGGGAAGGGAAAAAAATAACAGAATGAATCAAACAACATTACTCTATGTAAATTTATGATTACACAAATGGTATGCCTTTACGCCATGTACAAACAGAGAAACAACATGTATCGCATTTGTTTACAATAAAATAAAATTAAAAAAAGGAAAAAATGCATTGAGATTTCACGTCACTTATAATGGCAATTTTCAAGAATAAAAGTAACAATAAAGAAAAAACAAATACCATACAACAAGTCACCACAAGAGAGCTGGAATCTTATACTGATACCAGATAAGATAGAATTTACTACAAGAAAAATTATATAGATGAAGAAGAATAGTTCATAATAAAAGGGTCAACACCTTAGGAAGTTGTAACAATTATCAACTTATATGCATTTGATGTCAGGATCAAAATACATGATAAAAGAGCTACATAGGAAAAGAAAATTAGACAACCCCACGATATTTGTTGGAGATTAATATTCACTACAGAAAAAGCTCTTTACAAAATTACATACTTTTAATGATAAAAACACCCAACCCAGGAATAGGACACTTCTTCCATCTGATAGCAGGCCTCTGCGAATCAAACTTTGTGATAAATGACTGTATGTTTTCCTCTAAGATCAAGAATAAGACAAGTGTATCTGCTCTTGCCACTCTAATATAACAGTGTCCTAAATGCTCCAGTTAGAACAATCAGGCAAGAAAAAAAGGAGGAGGTATATCCAAATTGAAAAGACAGAAGTTAAATATCTCTACTTGTAGATGACATCATCTCAAATAGACCATAGATCCTAAGATAATCCTAAGGATCTCTCTGAAAAACTTATTGGAACTTAAAAATGAGTTCATAAAAAGCTGCAAAAGAGAAGACTAATATAATAAGTCAATTGTATTTCTATATATTTTCAAAAAACTATGAAATATTGAGGAAATACTTCTGTATAATGCTAGCAAAATAAAATAATTTTGAGTAAGTCTAACTGAAGAGTGCAAAATTATACTCTGAAACTAAGATATATTTTTGAGGAGAATTAAGAAAATTTAGAAAAAATGGAAGGACATTCCATAATCATTGATCAGTATATGTAATGTGGTTAATGTGACAATTCTCTCCAGATGATCTGTGAATTATACTCAATCTTTTTCAGGGTCTCAAGTGACATTTTTGTAGATATTGCCAAGATTGCCTGATTCATATGGAAAGTCAAGAGGCCCAGGGTATCCAAAACGCTATTGGAAAGAAGAATGAGTTTGGAGGGCTAACACATAGTAATATTAGAGGTGTTGATTTTTGACAATGATAGATTATTATTCTCAATGAATAGAGAAGACAACTATTGACATTTGTGGGGGGGGGGGGGGAGATTAAAGTTGGTTGTGTACTCCATGGTCCGTAAAAATTAACTCAAGATGGCCAAAGACCTAAAGACTTAACAACAACAACAAAAAATTAGTAAGTCCTTATGAAGTTTGGTTTGGCAAGTTCAAATCAAGAAAGCCACATAGGAACACTCATGAGGGACCAGGTCCTGGCCACAAAAATCCCCAAGCCAGTTGCCCACCCCACTACTCTGGAGTCCTTTTCAGACTTGCTTGGGAACTTTCCCTGCATTCTTCAATAAACATTATGCATATAGTGAATGTTTTCTTACTTGCTTTGTGTGTGTGTGTGTGTGTTTGAAACCTAACAAAATTTTGGGTGAGGGATGCAGTTCGCTTTTCCATAGTGATAGCAAGAGTGTGTTTGGGTTGAATAGGGATAATCAGTGAAAAGGAAACAATTTTTTATTCTGAGTCAAAATAAGGAAGAGCTGGAATTATAATCAGGATTTGACATGGACACAAATATTATGTTTCATTGCAAATTAATAAAATTTTATATTAACTTCAAATGAAGCAGAATCACAAATTAGTTAAGACAAAAATAAATGAAAAGAAACAAAGTTGAATTAAAGCTTGGGAGGAGGAGAGAGAGAAACGGATCAAGGAAAGGAAGGAAAAAGAAAGGAGGAAAAAGGAAAATTCATGAAAGTCATTCATTGAACTAATGTGAAAATGCATCTGCTATATTTTCAGAGAGCAAGTCCTTTAAAATGACTAATTCACATGGAGTGTTGTAGGCTATTGCATAACTATTTATTTAATAAGGTATTTGATTGAATTATTTTCAAAAGTCAGAATTGGAAGAATGTAAAAAAGTTTTAAAAGCATAAAGTTCTGTTTTCTTGCCCTGAGGCAGAAATATTTCAGTCACTGAGAAACAGGAGAATCTCTCTCAGTTTTAATATTTCTACAAATAGAAAGGATGAAATTCCCTCTGAAAAACAAATCTTAGTCTTACAAAAACACTTTCTTTAAAGTGCAACTTTTACTCAGACAATACATAAAATGAAGTTAAAATAATAAAGGTACTCTGGTTTTGAGCTATCTGTATGCTTAAAAATGGATCTAAAAAAGAAAAATGAGGAAGGAACTGGATTCAGAGATGATACTTACAGTTATTCCTTAAGTGTAAGTTGTTCAACAGAAAAAACATAGTTGATAGTATAAATGAATTAATAATATTGAATTATTCCCTGTATAAAAAGAAATAAAGACTACAAATGCAATAAATATAATGATTATTTCCTTGAATGAGTTCAAGCAAAACAATTACATTTAGGGCTAATAATAAAAAGTATCCAGGTAGATAAAGAAAAAAACATATATTTTTATAAATTTCTAATTCTGGCCTACATTTTAAATTGTGAACATTGAATAAAATCTTTGGGACTTTTACAAATATGAATTTCCATATATTGTTTAAGATTGACCAAACAACTGCTCTAATTCCTTAGTTATAATTCAGATAAGGGGAATATTAAATCTAGATCTACTTTGATCTTGACATGTGGTTATTATCACTTTCCACTTAGTGAATAAGGAAAGAAACAATATAGAATCATAATGGGCACAGGGAAACACTAACAATACTTTCTCTTTTGTACCAAATTTGAAATGCTAATTCCATTGAAAGGCGGCTTTATTCATCATAATTCATGACAAATTAGAGTTCTGTTTCACTAAAACCAGGCCTTTAAAAGATGTTGTTGCTCTACCTTTCACATTGTCAACCTTACCATTTCTCTGAATAAAGACCTTAATTAAATGACAGCCTGAATTTTGGCCTCTTTCACATTACAACATTTTAAGCAAATTAGTATTGTAATAAATTTCTCATGTGACAAATACTTTAATTGCTTCAAATGGAGTAGTTGTTTTGTCCATTTCAATAAACCTTTTAGTTTAAGCTATAGCTTTAAAACTAAATAGGATGCTCTTATAAGGATGCTTATAGACTAAATAACATGGTTCCTTACAATGACTACATTTTTGATTAAGTAATTTATAAAGTGAACTTTTAGGATGACAATTGTCTGGACTACATAGAACTGAAAGAGAATTACTATTTAGAGCTATATGATTATAGAACAATACTTACCAGTATAACTGCCATCATGTAAGTCTTGTCTTACTAATTTATATTTCAACAAAAATGATAGTCTATTGCAATAACTCTGTATACAATTGACTCCAATGCTTTTTATGCTGACTTTTTTAAAAAAATTTAGTTCATCTCTTTTTTTTGTGCAAAGTGTTAGAGATTGTACCCAGGGCCTCACAACTGTTTAGGACAATTGTTTAACACTGATCTATAACCCCAGTTCCCCAGTGTTTTTTATAATCACAGATTCCTTTCACATTTATCATGATCTAATATATAAATCCTCTTTCAATAATTTTGTCAAAATTTTATATGCTTGCATGATCAAAAACAATTGTAGACTTTAATAAGAAAAATATATTTTTCTAGTAGCATTTAAGGGCTAAAAAAAAATGTTGCTTTTTTTTTTTTTTCTTTTCTGAAGAAAGTATCTAATCTTTTGTGTTCTTTTGACACAATCCGTAATAAATATCAGGGTTCACTGAAGTCCTCACCTAATTTAAATGCTTTTTATAAGTCTTTAGCTAAGATCATCAGACTCTTAAATTTCCTATGATTCCACTGTTGGTAAAATTATGTTTTCTTTCACAGTATTTTAATACAAATCATGATGCAGTATGAGAAGGAAAAACAAATACATAAATATTTATTCTTTATAGACATTTTGATAATAAACATCAAAGAAACAACAGATTTTTAGACTTTAAAAAAGAAAATAAAGGTAACAATATTGTTTTAAGAGATAAGTTCAATGTTAAGCTAAGAATCATCTTAGAAGTATATTGGGTTATTCTTAACATGTGTCCCTTTTGGGCCAGCTTTTATCTCCCCACATTTTGTAGTCACATATAAAAATTTAAATGTGATTCACATAATCTTTAACTTCACTTTAAGACAAACAACATTGTCATCAAAATGGTAGATTACAGCTTATTCTCAGCTGGCTCCACGGTCAGAAACCACAGACAGCCACAAAGGCTGTGGCTGTGGCAAAGCTCCTCAGCCTTCTTAAGAATTGGAGACACTCATCTAGAAGAGCTGTAGTGAAGAATATTGGCTCAATATTTCTGGATAAGCAGAAATTTCAAAGAAAAGATACTAAAGCATTTTACTATATAGATATTTTAAAGAAATGGTATCTATATCAAAAACAAAAAATAATCAAACCAGCCCAAAATCAAGCAAATCAGAGAAAAATATTCTTTATGCAGTGTTTAAATTATATGTGATTTATTTGTAACTCTCCTAGATCTTCAAAATCAAAGCCTATTTAGTCATTTTAATATCATCAGACATTGGATATTGGAACATTTATATGTCATTTGAACTATGCATTTGTGGTTTTTTCTCTATGTATTCTTTATCTACATGTTCATATGAATCTCACATTTTGAATTATTTTACCTGAAGGCTCTTCACAATAAGTAACTATATAAAATGAGAGCACTTTTTGAATAAAACTTTAAATGTTACTTTTACACTATAAAAATTAATATTTTACTCTGTGACTTCAGAATCTGATACAGGAGGATTGCAAGTTCAAGGTTAGCTTCAGCAACACAACTTTCAAGGCCCTAAGCAACTTAGTGAGACCCTGTCTCAAAATAAATAATAAAATGGCTGAGGATGTGACTCATTTGGTAAAGTAGTAAAGTGCCCCAGTTCCAACCCCCAGCACCCAAATAAATAGATAATAACGTTTTTATATATTACACAAGTTTACAGAAGACCACTGCTTGCCACTGGGCATCTCCGCTTACGAAAAACCGGCTTCTTTGCCTGGCTTGCTCCAAGCGGCTCCACCCAACCAGCGCAACGAAATACACGTACACTTCAGAGGTTCATGAAGCAGCTTCTGATTTATTCAAATAACACCCTCAATATATAAGCAGTCTCATGCATAAGCAATTGTAACCAGATATGTCCATCCAATCCTGTTAAAGGTGAAGTGATCACTCGTACATGTAAAGTGTATCTGTCCACATGCTAGGCGGCTGAACTGATTATCATATAGCCAATTGTAAACGCTTCCTGCCGTTCTCCAGGCAATAATCAGGACGCCGTTTGCTCTCTGCCAGTCGCCATCTTTAGATGCACGTGGCATAACCCTGGGCTCTGGGTTTCGCCCGCCACAAAGTAAAAAATGCCTAATTCAGTAGAGCAGCATAGCAGTTTCTAGACAATAAATGGTATATATTGAAAATATCTGAAAACTTTTGAATATACCAAAATTCAGTTAAAAAGTGAATATCTTTTATAACTCCTCAATCTGTTACATTCATAGACCATGTTTCAAAAAAAAAATCACATATCTTTATTGTGTCCTAGAAGTGTTTTTTTAATGCTAGATTTACAGTGTTAATTTCAGTTTTAGGGCATGATAATCATAAGGCCTCAATATAATAGTGGGGTACTAAAAAGATGTGATGAACAAAAAGTAAATCCTGTGTAATTTAAATGATTTAAGAAGCACACAATTATGTATAATATGAAAGTAGCAGGTTAAGTATGATCTGCTCTTTATGAATGGGAAGAAAATTATTACCACGCTTTTCTGATTTTGATGCTCAGTGGTTGATTGGTGGTGTTCAGACCCTCTCCCTTCCTCAAAGAAGATTTCTTCATTATTTCTGCTCTCCATGCATCACCGTGAGCTATCAAACCTTCCCTTCCTTCTTTATCAAGTTCAATGAAACCTAATACATTCCATCATATTCATATAATTGAACTACTTTCAAAATTCAAACCCTCTTTTATAAGGTCACTATTATTCTTTTTCTGTGCGAATATTGTTTGGATATCTTTGGTTGGGAGTAGAGGCTTAAGAAAGGTTGTCCAATAAAATTAGTAGACATATTTCTCAATTAAGGATTTTCATTATAGTACAGGGTTTTCATGGAGAAAAAGCTGTTAAATGAGTACATTTTTATCATATTACTGTTTGTTGATATGCTCAGTCAACATACTTTTAAGTTTAAATATATAGTCACATGTGAAAATGTATTTACTGAGTCTTTATATTCAGAACAATTTCTTTGGGTAAATAATTATAGATTAGTGATATAGTTTTTAGCACTTAGAATATATTATTCCATTGTCCATAATACCTTTATTTTTAAAGAGAAGGCAGACCTAAATCTTATTGTTGACACTTTTATGTTCACATAACTCCCTCTTTTCCATTTTTCTGTCCTTTTTTTCTTCATCATTTATTACTCCCTTTCTCCTCCACCTAATGTTCCTTCTACCGCTTTTACAATATCACTAATAGTACTTTTATTATTACTATTTTGGACTGCTTTTAGAATTTTACTCTTTGGCTTTGTCTTTTGATTATATGCCTCTGGGTACTTTTCTCTTTGTCTTCCTTGGATTTCGTAGAACTTCCTGATTCTGTGCTGCTGTCTTTCAACAGGTTTTTGAAAATTCTTCCAAGTAAAGTTACTGTCAAATAAGGTATGTTTCCATTCACTCTGTACTTTTCCTCTGAGACTTCAGTTCCATGAGTGATCAACCTTTTAGTTGGTCCCACCACTGTTCAGCACACTTTCATGTAATATTCTTCACATATACCCTCTATGCTCATAGACACAATTGATATTCATTGATTTATTTTAATTAATTAATTATTCTTTTCTTACCAGAGCTTGAACCCTGGGGTGCTTTACCACTGAATCACATCCTCAGCTCTCATATTTATTATTTAGAGATTGGGTCACATTGAGTTGTTTAGGGCCTCACTAAGTTACTGAGGCTGGCTTTGAACTCTCAATCATCCTGTCTCAGCCTCTGAGCTGCTGAGATTACAGGTGTGTGTCACAGCACCTGGCTACTTTATTTTTCTTTATTCTATTCTACTCTACTCTATTCTATTCTATTCTATTCTATTCTATTCTATTCTATTCTATTCTATTCTATTCTATGGGGTGGGGATCAGATACAGGGCCTTGCACAAACTAGTCAAGTGCTCTACTACTGAGCTTCTTCCGTCCTGATTTATATTCTTAAATCTTTAAGTCTAATTCTGTCTTCAGTTTAGTCTAATTTGCTGCAACACCCATCTATTAGATTGGTAGTTTCAAATATTTGATATTTAAGTTCTAGTATGTTATCTGATTTATTGTTATATATACCAATTTTATGGCAAAAATCTTCATTCCTCCTCTGTTTTTAAATCTCTTTGATTATTTTTGAACATATTAATCATAGATGTTCAAGTCTTTATTGTAAATGTTTAATATCTATAAAACATATAGAATTGTTTTTCTTTGGGGCCTCATTTTGTCACAGTGCGTGGTCATGTAGACCTACCTATTAGTGTTTCTGTTTTGTTTTGTTTTTAATGTCATATATTTTGTAGAAAAAAATACATAAAGTTCCCAAAAGATGTTATATTCTTCCTGAGTATATAGCTTTTCCTCCACTAGACTTTCTGGAATGGTGACTAAGGCCCCATCCAGCCTGGCTCTACTCACTCTCAGAGGGCTACAGTGCTGGTAAAGCTTCCTTTACTTCTGGGTTTCTGCTTGCTCTTAAGTATTTTCACACAAAAGTTCTGAGTGTACTTCATGACCCTCTAGCTTCTATTTTATGAAACTAAAAATGTCTCTGCTCTGCTTTCATTGTCTTTTCCCATAGTAATTAACTTCCTGGTCATATTGCATAGACCCAAAATTCTAGTAGATACACTTGAGAAAACTCAGACTATGTAATATTTCACCCTGAGTGTTTCTTGGAAGTCTATTAGTTTCCCTGTGCATTCTGGTTTCTCTGACACTTGTGCTTGCTCATCTACAAAATACCCCTAGAGAATTATCTCATGCTGGATTTGGATTATGTTTCCTGGTTCACAGTAGTTTGTGGTTTTAGCAAATTCCTTCTATTTTTGCTCTCAGAAAGATCAATTCTCTGATTTATCTAGCTTTTCTAATAGGCTTCAATAGAGGTATTGACTTGCTAAGACTTTTGCACTCTACTTAGAAGTAAATGTGTTTATTTGTTGAATTAAAGACACTTCTAGAGCAACAAGACGACGGAATTTACATTGGTAATTTTATGTCATTAGAAACATATATTAAATTCCTAAAGATACAACTATATAGACCATATAAGAACATCATTGGGTTAGTGAGAAGGGGATGTGGAATTGTAAAAAGCTCAATTTATATTAGAGAACTTAACTTTTTCTGAATTTGTAGTCTCACTCCAGAAATACTTGCTGTAACTCTGAAACTTAAACAACAACAAGAAGTACTTGATTAATCTTGATTAATGGGGCAAGAGAAAAAACAGATGGCTTAACTATTTCCCAAATATGTGTGAAAATTTTTCAAAGGACATAGGGAGTAAATGCCTTACTACCCAGGAAATGGAAATTTTAATTAGAAAAAAAATTGTCTTTTTCATTTCACCCTGAATGAAAAAGAATTTGATTGTGCTAAAGTAGAAAAATACCCACACATTATGAGATATATGTTAAAAACAGTATTCAGAAAATGGATTCACTTTTTTGGAATGGACTTATTTTTTAATGTTTTCACATTTCTTCTTTTGCATGAACTTAAATTTTATAATTTGACAAATATAATTAGACCTTCATGAAAACATTTCAAATGTGAAAAAATATTTTGGAATACATTGTTATTATTTTCTATGACTGCCATTTTAAGCACTGTTAGCATATATTTTAACTACCTTCTGCTGTGTGAAACTGATGATGAGATTTTAGGTTTTACTGTGAAAACATTCTATTTTAAAACCTCGAATTTTTTCACACATTCCATTTATTAAATGCATTTTGTTATTTTAGAGAAAAAAAATCAATTTACATTTCCTCTTACTCAAAAAGCCCACAAAGTGATGAGGTAAATTGGGTTTTGTCATATTGCGATGCTTTTAACTAGAAAGCATCACTCTTTTATATGCCCTTATCTAATCCAAGTTATATTTACCTTAAAAATATAATGCAAACTTTACTGAAGATTGCTGAGAATCAGTTTTTCCCCCAATTCATGTTTTAAAATGAAGACATCTAGAAATAATTTTTAACATACATATTAATATACATACACATTCTAATATACATCAATCACATTTTGAAGAACTTATTGTTTACCTTTTTATGGCTATATTAATCACAATAAATTCTAATTTTTTAGGGGGGGACATACTGGATATTGAACTCAGGGGCACTCAAACATTGAGACACATCCCCAGTCATATTTTGTATTTTATTTAGACCAAACTGAGTTGCTTAGTGCCTTGGTTTTACTGAGTCTGGCTTGGAAGTTATAATTCTCCTGCCTCAGCCTCCTGAGCTTCTGGGATTACAGGCATATGCCACCTCACCTAGTTAATTTTAAAAATATTGATGATCTTGTTTACCTGAGATCATAAAGCATATTTTATAGATATAGACAATATTTCCTGGGTGCTTACTATGTAGCTGGGAATGTCAGATCTAATTCAAATTTCATTTCATATGTAAAGAAACTAAGATAAATTATGTAAATGAATTAACTGAATTTGCATTACTATCTAATAGTGGAGCTTGGATTTGGACCTAGGCATCTGATTTGGGTAGGCATATGCCCAGTCACCATTGTAGGTGGCAATCTGCAGCACTGTCTTCCAGATTGCTGAATTCTGACAAGAAGTTCACAGAAAGCATTCAAATTACTTGGTCAGTTTTTTACTTACAGAACTGTTTGAGATCATTACTTAGGTTTTTGAGAAACACCAACATCTTAATATTAAACCACAGAATCAAAGAAGTTTCTTTACCTTTTTTTCTAGGAAGAATTGAATAGATGATTAGTTACCTGTGTAAAATATACAGAGGAGCAAAGAACTGCAGAATTGGACATCTTCAGAAGCCAAATTACTCATCACCTGGAGTGAGACAGGAGGCAGTGTTGAAATATCCCCTTCCATTCCCACGAAGTCAGAAGATGCTTGCCATTCCCGAAATCTATTATGTCATTCCTTTCCATTGTGAAATATCCTAAACACCTTAGAAAGTCAGGTGTTTTCCAGAAATTTGTTATTTTTTCCTCTATAATTCAGAATGCCAAGATAATAATATTTTAGAAAATCATTTTTTTCCTGAAATTCTGATTCTGATTTTATATTTTTTCCATAAACTTACAATCTTACAAGTTAAAACATAATGAATTGTTGTTCCAGTAATATACCTGCATCACTAAGAAATCCACATTCAAATTATTTTTTAGAATATTATTTGCTATGGTTTGGATGCAGTTTGTCTCTAGGGTGGCAATGCTGGAGGATGATGTGGGAACTTTAAGAGCTGGATTGCAGTGGAAGTAACTGGTTTATTAGAGGTGGTAAACTCTAAAGGAATTAATGCTGGCCAGAAAAAGGGTATTTTCTAACAGCAAGTTGCTATTAAGAAAAAGCCCAGCCTTTCCCATTGTTCTAGCTTCTTTCTTACCATGTAATCTCACCCTCTGACATGAACCTCACTGTTGCAACACCACCTGCCTTGAATCTTCACCAGAGCATAGCTGTTGCTGTTCTCCTAAGCCTGTAGAACTGGGAGCTAAATACATCTCTTTTTTAATAAATTACCTGAGTTATTTCATTATAATAACAGAAAACTGACTAATAAACTAACTTAAAATGATTTTTTTTTTTTTTTTTGGAGTTCTGTTGACAACACTGTCCTCTTCTTCTTTTCTCACTTGTTAAAATCAGTCATTAGGATCCAGAAGTTTGTATGAAAACTTGCCACGAATACAAAATCGCATAATGAACTTGATGAAAAGAACCACCTAATGATATCTCACTCATTTTACATTCTTTATCATAACCCCAAAATAGAGTTTTAATTTGGTCAAATTTTACGCTAATTGGTTAACTGATCATTAAGTTGTACTGCACTAAAATCTATACACCTAAGATATTTGGTACCTGATTTGATGTTGTTTTATTTTCAAACTATAGCCATCAAGGAACTTAGAGTTCATAATCCGAGGATTTATGATCTAACAGCACTGTGACCCAGTTAACCAAAAATGTTAGCTGTTAAATAAAGTATAATCATCAGACTTTCAGGGCCAATTTTTAAGGTACACAATATGTTCTTGTAGGTCAATCCCTCTCCAAACATAGTATAGTCTACAGATAAATTTAAGTAGATCATAAACGTACATCAACATGTAAATTCACAATATGCTGTAAACATTGGCATGAACTTTCACAGGAGAGGCAAGCTAGAGCAGTAGACGTAATGAAACACCAGCTGTGATCTCAGTTGAGGCCTTTACCTTTTCAGTCAGGAAGAGCCAGATGAAGGTCATAAGCATTTTGAGGTTTTGTTAGCACAGAGAATTAATCTTTAATTTGAATAACTTGCCTTTTGGCTTATGTAACTGCATTTTATGTTAATAGGGTTTTTCAAAAGAAATGTTAATGAGCTATTTGCTGGCGAGAGGATTCACAAACTAACTGGTCACTTATTACCAGGGATACTGAAAGAGTGATAATCCAACAAGGAAGTATTCCATAAACTAATTACCTGGAGAACTCATGGACAGATATTTTGGCACAGATATGACATGTAACTTTCTCACATGCAGATGTGACTTGAAGATGTCTAAATCTGAAATATTACTACTGCTGTTGTAATATTTCTTTTGAAATATTTTTATCTGAAACAAAGTAAAAAAAAAAACCAACTAAACTAGTTCTAGAAACCTTTTCACTGATTGAAATTAAATACATCATTCTTCTAACCATATCACTCTTTTATATATGGCTTCTAACCTATTAGCAATAGGTTTTGAAAATCTGTCCAAATTAGCCTTTAATCTCCCATCTTTACAGTTTTAATATGCATGGTCTTTGCTATTTTTTTCCATATGTGACAATAGTTTTCTAATTTACCTCCTCCCTGGTTTCACCACCACCATTGTTAATTTTTTTCTGAAAGTGACTTTGTAAAAACATAATTTAGGAATTATCAGAACTATATTTACACTTGTAAAATGTTAGAGATTTGGATTCTTTGAAAAGCAGACTTTGAGATAGAAATGAACTTGTAGGGAAAAAAAAATATGACTAGGGAGTCATGTAAAGAATAATGCTTTAGGAAGGGAAGAAACGGAACTGGTAAAATGTAGACACTGACCTGCAATACTTTCACAAAAAATCCTCAGCTCTGAAGACAACATCATATTTCAGTACTGTCCATACTTGGGGCAACTATGCATCCAGCCACTAGATGCAGAATCCTCTTTGGAAGAGGGCATGACCTTGGGAGTTGTGGTTCTCTTAGCATGCAGCAATCTTTAGAAGATTGAGGCTACAACTGAAAAAACAAGGTTCTCTCCTTTGCCACCATTTTTAGATCTCCTATCCATCTTAGCAGCTCCACTGACCCATGTCATTTACCAGGTGAGTTAATTGAAAATCTCTGAGTTCCTGATAGAACATAGAGAATCTCTATGTTCCAGATCACGGTGCCACTCTCAGGCCATAGAAGTGAACTTGTTGAAGTATATTAACAGTGGTCTACAGTGTCCAAGATATACTGAAGTGGATCACCTAGTTACCAAAGAGTAATACTTCCTAACCACTATTTTTAACAACAGCCCTGACTCTTCCTGAATATCAGGGTTAATTATTCTTGCTAAGATGAAAACGTTTCTTTTTGCCTGCCAGTCTCTTGGTATGAAGAGTCCCTAGTGCCCACTTAGATTCTATATCTTAAAGTTCAGTAGGGCAGTTGGTACTGAATTGTGGTGGAAATTTTTCACCTCTGAGATACAGACCTCCATGCAAGTTTGCAACTATGGTAGTTGCAACTACAAAAATCTACACTTATCCCTATGATGAGTGTACTTACCTGGCTTCTGACAGTATAGGGCCATCTTGGTTTGGGATCTTTTCCTATATATTGCTATCAGGAAGCCCAGTTCCGTAGTAGAATTCTTTTTTTTTTTTTTTTTTTCTTTTTTTTTTCTTCTCTTCAGTCCTGGCCAAAAGAAGAGAGCCACAAATTGAGATTATTAATTATTAGCGATAATGATGTCATTGTCAACAGTACCTTTTTTTTTTTTTTTTTTTTTTTTAGTTTTATTTTTGGGGAGTACTGGGATTGAACTGAGGGGCATTTGGCTACTGAGCCACATCCCCAGCCCTATTTTGTATTTATTTAGAGACGGGGTCTCACTGAGTTGCTTAGCACTTCACTATTGCTGAGACTGGCTTTGAACTGGAGATCCTCCTGCCTCAGCCTCTGGAGCCACTGGGAGTACAGGTTTGTGCCACTGCGCCTTGCTCAGCAGTACCTTTAGTAAAGAATCACTTGTTTCAGTGAAGAATCACTCTCTAAATCCTCCAGGGAAAATATTTGAATGCCCTATATTTCCAAATTATATAGTATATGTAATGAAGCATGCCTCCTTCACTTAGTTTTCTGTTCCTTTCTTTAACTTTCTGCCGTAGCTGCTCTGGCATCTCCAATTCACTTCTTTTATCCCACAAAATTTTCTGTGTTTCTAGGAGTCATTCAATTGCCATGTTTCCTTATTTCCCAAGGTTCTTGTCAGCGTATTAAATTCTAAGTTCCATAAAAGCACTCTCATATTGATCAACTATTCCTTACCCAGCCTTTTCTTCTACTCTCTTTTCACTGCCCACTTACTTCAGCATCGTCAGAATATAACCCTATGCTTTGCTCTCACAGCTTCTGTTAGTACAGAAGGTAGGTCATGTACTCTGCTTTTTTCAGGGTATTGCACCATTTCTTCCTTTCTTTTCTTGGTTTCAGCCCTTTCTTCACTGAATCTTAACCTTAGCTAAGGACTTAAAGTCTAGAGGAAATGTAAAAACAGTTTGTGATTGTAGGGATATGCATTGCCTTGTACAGTATCTAAATAGGGGTGAATCCCAGATTTTGACAGATATAGACAGGTTATTTTCACAGGCTTTGGAGAATCTAAAGATTCAAGATTTTCAAGTGCCTTGACTCAGACATTCAAATCATATTTCCTAAGTCTCATTTTTTCCTAAAGAAAACCCTGAACTTGACATAGTGCACCCGCCCAGGAGCTCTATCATGCTTATGACTAAATATGATAGCTCATTTTTTTCTGCCTGTTGATTGTCCAAGATGAGACTCTTTATACACTGCCAAGTAGGTCCTCTCATTTCCACAGGTGATTTTTAACTGAAGATTTTTATTTATAATAAACCTTCCATTATATTCATCTAGAACATCAAGGGTCCTGAGAGAAGCACATTCATTCCATTTTCCTTACAATACTATCTCACCCCTAATTCTATGCAACCTCACACTGTACTTGCTAATGTAATTCCCTTCACCATTGTAATATTCTTTTTCTTGTTTGATGACTATTTTAATATCTGTATTGTTATTTTTTTTTCTGGTGCTACAGTCACTATTACCATTCAAGTGGAGAATAATTTTAGATGTGAAAATCGATTTTACCATTATTTTTTAGGTTTCCCGGTTGTGGGGAAAAACTCTCAACTAACTGCTTTTGCTGATTTGAGGTACACTAAGCTTAGGGTAATTAACCATGCTGTTAATCTAACTTGTCACCTGGCATTCGTCATTTAGTCATGTAGGAATTGAGCTTGGGAAATGAGCATAAACATTGATAACTGAATACTGTCATTGTTCTGATTAATGAATTTCACTTCCTGTCTCTCCTGTTTACCCCAGAGTCTTCACGGTTCTTGATACTAGAAACAATAGTTAAGGTTCAGGTTTCTCAAAAAACAGACTGCATTATAGATAATTTTTCAGGAATCTCATTAGGAAAGTAAATGTGGGAAAGTCCTTTCAGGACTGGTATCAGTGAAAAAAAATAGAAGGAAGCATAATTGTCCAGAGGAATTAGTTGGTTGTGGTACAGTTTCAGCAAGATCTTAATCAATCCCAGTGAGAGATCTGAAGATAGGAAAGTCATGAATCTTTTTCCCAGTCGGAAAGAAGGTACTAGGAGTTTATGTCCATGTATTCACAAGCCATTGAATGCAGGTAGTACCAGGAAGGTGGTAGGACTTTAAGTAATGTGGTTCTCTCGAACTGACAGAAATTCTCATTCCCAAAGAGGGCAGATAGATGAATTATAGAAGATCATTCAGCCTTATATGGAACCGTGAGTGGTATAGCATGGAATTTACTATAAGAGAAAATTCTGGAGAAAGTTAAATTGCTTCATGCAGAACTCTGACATCAATAGGCATCTTAATTCTGCAACCCACAAATCTTTATTATACTACAGTTTCTTGGGTATGGTTATTAGCAATTGTTTTAGTCAGGTTTCATTGTTGTGACTAAAATACTCAACAAGGACACTTATAAAAAAGGGAAGTGTATTTTTGGTTCATGGTTTCAGAGATTTCACTCTATAGATAGACAGAATTCATTGCTTTCTGGAAACATGGTAAGGCAAGACATCATGGTCAAAGGGCATGGTGGTATCAAGCTGTTCACCCCATGGTGAACCAGGAAATAGAGGTAAGGGAGGAAGGGATAAAAGGGTACCCTTCCAAGTTGTGCCCACAGTGTCCCACCTGCTATGGCCATACCCCACCTGCTTACAGTTACTGCTCAGTTCATTCAAATTATAAAGGACTGATTAGGTTACACTTTTCACAATCCCAATCATTTTACCTCTCAACATTGCTACATTAGCACAGAACTTTTTCGGGGATACCCCATATCCAAACCATTACATTCCACCTCTGGCCCCCAAAGTTCATGTTTATCTCACAGTACAAATTCATTTAAACCATCTCCACAACTCTCAAAGTCCTGACAATTCCAACATTGCCAAAAAGCCCAAATTTAATGTCACCTTTGAGACTCAAGACACACTCTTGGTTGTGAATGCTATAAAGATCAAAGACAAGTTATATATATCCAACATATGATGTTGCAGAGTAAACATTCCCATTCTAAAAGGGAGGGATAGGGTCATAGAAAGAAGTTATAGGACCAAAGTCAGGCTGAAACTCAGCCATGCAAAAGGGTTCCATACTTCCAACCATACCTCCTTGTAAAGCATCTAGGACTCATGGTTGAATACGTATTCTCCAAAGGGCTTAGGCAATATCACCACTTTGGTCTTTCCCGATGCAGTGAACTGGGCTCCTTTTCAGCCTGGATCCCTTTGCATCCAAGAGCTTTTCACAGCAGACAGTCCGTGTTGTCAGCATTACTTCATTCCTGGGGTCCTATTTCCAGCTTTGGTTTCACCTTCACAGTTTTGCATTTCATCCTCTCAATGATGCCCCACAGGAATTCTGACCCTGGTACACTTTGTCTGAACTCCCAGCTTTTCCTGTGAAATGTCAGTGAAAGTCTCAATGACCTTCTAACTTGAGCACCCTGCATTTCTGCAGAACCAGGATTGCATGGATAAAAACAAGGTCTTTTGTCAGCTTGTACAATATCTGGGTTCCCTGGAATCATGGTTGCAGTAACTTCTCAGTGTCTGCCTGGGCAGCTATGCACAGTGAAACAACTTCTTGGACCCCTTCTGTGCAATCAGAGTGCCCCCACAATCTCTTTTAAAAGGAAATTTTCCCTTCTATACCCTGAAGTCATCAGTGAGTGTGGTTTTACAAATTCCTGAGATGTCCTCAGGTAATCTTTCCTGTTGTTTCCTGATAAAGTACTGAACATCACTTTAGGTGCTATAACTTCTTCAACAAGCACACTTTTCTTGGCCTGAGTTTTACATGTAATTTTCTGGTCAAAGTATAGATTTTTAAAGTCCTTCAGCTGTGCTTTTTGCTCTTGATTTTCACAGTAAAACTGGATAAAAGTTTCCAGCAATATTAAATGCCACTGACTATATGCTATGCTGCCTTAAAATTTCTTCCACTTTAGTAAGTAGTACATCACTTTTAAATTCAGTCCCACACTAAGTCTCAGGACATGAGCAAGATATAGAAAAGTTCTTTCCAGAATTTAACATGAATGGTCTCTAGTCCAATTTCCAATAGTACTCATTTCCCTTTGAAATCTCGTGAGCAGAGTCTACATTCCTATTGAGATTCTGGTCTTCCGAGTTCTCATTAAGTTCTGCTTACGAGATTCCAAAAGTTTTCCAACTGCAAATCTAAATTTCTCCAAGTTCCTCCCACAACCATTTCCAAAGTTTTCCAAACCATGGTCACATTACTCACAGAAACAATCTTACTTTTCAGTATCAATTACAGTTTTAGTCATATTTGTATTGCTGTTACCAAAATACCCACAAGAGCTTTTACAAGAGGGAGAGTGGTTCTGGCTCATGGTTTTAGAGGTCTCAGTTCATAGATAGCTGACTCCATTGTTTTGGGTCCATGGTGAGGCAGAGTATTGGAAAGAATCTCACTTCATGATGGCCAGGAAACACAGAGAAAGAGAAGGGCCATAGAAAAGGTGAACCCTTCCAGGGCATCAGTAGCCCTCAGGGACCTGTCTCCTCTAGTCACATCCCATCTGCTTACAGTTACCTTCCAGTGCATGTAAACTAGATAAACTTATTAGGTTATAGTTCTCATATTCCAGTCATTTTGCCCCTGCCCATTCTGCATTAACACAGGACACTTTGGGAAACCCCTTATCCAAGCCATAACAATCTATATACTAAATATATGCACTTATATTTTTCTGTGACATTAAAAATAGAATCTCAAGTAATTATTTCTATATTTAGCATCTTACATGGATTACTGCCTTATCACTTATTTATCTTTCCTATTATCTACATTTTATATACTTTTGGTACTTCTTTTCATACTTTAGATTTAAGGACTTCATCTTAGAGATATTAACTAAAATGTCTTATGCTACACTATTTTCCAATAGGAAATGTGCATCTTTATTTTTGTAGTACTCATAAACATATAAAATTGTAGATTTATAAATTCCTAGTGGGAGACCCTAGAGCACTTTCCCCTGTAAGATAGCACTGAGCATTGTTTGAGATGAAGACTGCTCTGTCAGTCTATTTTCCTGCATTTCTATGATGAGTCATCTCCATTCAGCCACTTTTGATGGACATGCAGTGTAAGCAAGCAATAAGCTAATGTTTTAAAGCAATCAAATTGTTTGCTTGTTTTGATAACACTACATGATCTATACTATCCTAGATGATAGATATTGCCTGATATCACATTAAAGTCAGAGTCTTACATAATGTATAAATAATTTTGACAGGAAAAAATAATTCTGTCTTTGTTTAGCAATGTATGTAGTGGAGATATATAATTCACTTTCTAAATGAGAATTTTCTCAGCATTTGCCTCAACATGAATGTATGAAACCAAAGAGAATACACCAAAATTTCAATGTAAGGGGAAAATGTAATGATTTTTTTTATGAAAAAATTCACATCTTTTATGGGAAGAGGAAAACATAGTTGTACTGCAATGTTTCTCCCTTTGTCAAAACCATGATGGATTACAGAGAAGAAAACATTTGCAGTATTGTATTCCCAGTGGGAGTTATACCTACTAAAACCTGCAGGTTTCAGGGTAGGCATACATATTCTATTTGCTTCAGCCCCTCCTAGTGAATAAAATTCACTAAAGAAATAGAGTGAATTGATTGTAAAATTGTACTTACACTATACCAACAGCTTAGATTTAATCTTTTTGTTGTCATTCAAGAATGTAGAATGTTTAAAGAAAACTGTGTTCCCTTTCTGCCAACTGTGCTGCATCTTATTCCCACCATCTGACACATATGCCAAGTTCATACACAACTGTGCCTCCATTGCTGTAATCCTTCATTTTGCTGTGAGACTGAGACTGCATTCCAGGTTTGCCTCAGTCTCGGCTAAGGGCTTGATGCTCCTGGCTAGCTCTATCCTTTTTACCTCTCATGGTCAAGTTGGATCCTAACATTTATGAATTTCTCTTCTGGTTTGTCAGTGCTATTTATTTTCTATTACTGAAAATTTCAGATAAGAATAATATCTGATTTTGTGGCAAAGCGTATATTAGTTTCAAATTATTTGTTTTTGTTAAATTAAGTACAAAGTCTTATTTTCTTTCTACTTGAATGATGCTTTTTAATGTGTGGCCTTTCACTGGGTTGTGTTTACCATCTTTTAAAAACCTCAGAAGGAGACACAGATATAGAATTCCTCAAATAACAAATCTTTTATGTTTGTAGACTTTTGCCTGGAAACTCAGCACATTGTTGAACATTTTCTTTTCTTCCTTCCTTCCCAAACCTAAATCCTAATCCTTCTTTTTTCTTTTTGTCATATTGGTGTGGGGTTGGTGATGTAGACAGGATTTGAGAAGATTTGGCTTAGATTGAGTTTTCCCCCACCCCACCAGTACTGGAATTTAGTCCTTTTTGAAATAATTTTAATTTTTCAACTCTTCTTAGTATTGAATCAGAGTGTGAAAAAGAAAGTTTTATTGATTACCATGATCACACTCAGTTACAGTGATCCCTTATGCTGGTGTTGATCAACATTCCATATAACACCAATGGGCCAATGTTGTACACTCTGAAGGATGATTTGATCATATTGTTGAACACTTAAAACCTATTGTTTTAAAACATTTCCACACTGCTGCATGTACACAAAATATAAGTATTTTACTTAAATGGATATACATTAACGGATTGGAAAAATATTTTATTATGAGGATCCTAATAACCCAGAGAAGAATTATGACTAATGAATGAGATGTAAAATTAGCTCTGCAGTCTTATTGCAGAAAAAGACTTATTAGGGTAAGAATACTTTCAATACTTCCATTGAATATATCATGACTTAATGAAAATCAAATTCATTTTATAATGCCGCTTTTAAAATTTTTCCCTTAAGATTAGTTGGTTTTAGTTTGATAATGAATGCATTTGTTCAAGATGGAAAAATTGTGGGTTTGAGAGAGACAGATGAATATAGTGGGAAAAATCTGTTTTGCAATTATGACAGAAAGTGAAAGCATCAAAGATTAAGAGAGACATCTTGGGGAAAAATCATTGTGCTTAATTTAACTTGTGTTATTAATAAATAATCATATCATGCATTTATTCTCTATATTGTGAATGTAGGTCAGAGAAACAAATTATTCAACACTAGTCACATACATAAAATATTTAAATTCTTAAAGATTATTATTGTATTTTTGCAAAAATAAAGCACAATTTATTAATCTATTTTATTAAAATTTGTACGAATGTCTGAGCTCAATTATCTCAAATTCAAAGAAGTGTTGTGACAAAAACTGTTGGATATATTAAGTATCCAGGAAGTTGCTATTAAAGCTGACATTGTCTGCATAAACCATGATTCACTCACTCCTATACCCATGATTTAAATACATGTGTCAATACTGACTCTGAATGGATTGTAATGTTTGGCAGCTACTGTCACAACTTTCACATTAGTCCATTTGTTCAATTAATTATAGATTTACATTAGAATAATATTATCAGATAAATTTTAGAAACTTTTATTACTCTTCAATTTTACATGAATCTAGCATTTTTTGAAACAATGTTAAATCTGATTTAATAAGTTAATTTGTCTTTCATTATTGTTTTTCTTTAAACTCGCTAAGAATATTTTATAATTCTTTAGCTAAATGTATGCAGATTGCCAGAGTCAGTTCCAGATTGCTGCTGGTGGAGCTCTTTCTCAGTACAAGCTAAGTTTGCAATACATCATTTTTCCTGCCAACAGGAAAATGATAAAATGTAATATTGGTATCATGTTCTTAGCAGCATCCATATTTTTTCTCATAATTTATATTCCTGAACAACTACAGTTTATTTTTTTCTTTTTCATGATGTTACTATGAAGCTGTTTTGAAATTACAAAAACCCATAACTGTACCATCCACCCAGTGCCCCTACATCTAGGGGAAAAAAAAAATCAAACTGTTGACACAACAAAAGGCAATTGCTGGAAATATATTCAAATTTCGCACCAAAGCCATGACCCTGAAGATCAAGACATTTACATTTCTCCTTTCTGTATTTTACTAACCTCTTTTAAGATAATTTCACTAATGGTGCTTTACTTTCCTTAGAGTCCATGATGGGAGGTAAGAAGAATTTGAGGTGCTGTGTTCAATGATATTTCACCACAGCAGAAGAAATGATAATCATCAGCTGTGGTAGAGGGAAGCAACTGGTCCTGGCCTAGGGAAAGCATCTCCTAACAGAAAAAGTACTACAGGGACTTTGTCATGAGATAACAACAACAAAACAAGAAACACTAGAGTCACTTTCTTTGCTCCTGTTTCTTGATCATTCAGTCCAAGATATATGTCATGAATGGCTGGCACTATCTGAACTGAAAATGGCATCTCCAGTATCTACACAACAGGAAGTGAGCCTCACGTTGGTCTCATTGCTTCCAGCAATGTGCAAATACATGAAGTACATGGATCTTTAAGAATGAGTCTGGTTATAATTTTGTTTCCAAATGAATGACTTGACATTTCTTTTGTTCTCTAAATCTCTATTACCCATGTTATGTAATGGAACTAAAAATTGATGAGGCTAGAAAGAGAGAGGGTATGTCTCCTTTTATTTTAGATTTTGATAAATTAAAGCTTCTTTATTCCTTCCTTCCTCCCAAACCATGAAGTGGTGGAATTAACTATAAGTTAAGGAGTTCTCTAGAACACAAGCAGAGAAATATATATTGAACAAAAATAATAGCACTCTAAAAATACTCATTAGTTTATTTTCAAATTATCTAAATATAAGCAGATTTGTATATATTTTTCATTTAATGGGATAGTTAACTAGAAATGTCTCAGAGCCATTTGTGGGTTTTAGGTGTGACATTTTTTCTCTTTTACTTCAATTACATGTCCTCTATAATGAGAGATTTCAACTACATGACTTTCTAAAGCATCTGCTTAATCTAAGTTAGGAAATAAATTTGAGCAAATCTTCCAGCATAAAAGGAGCTAAATGAATCATTTGTTCTAAACATTTGTAATTAATATCTTTTACATACCTTGACTTATCTTCCATTTCAGTTTGAATGCCTTATAACTATCTCCAATATTCAAAATGTATTGAGCATGTACTCTGTTCAAATCCTTGTTCAATACTTACCATGAATTGCTTTGTAACACTCCTTTAAGTCAGGTGTTGTTGCATTTCACAGATAAGGAAGAGAAGAGTCAACTTATTTTTTTAGAGAGATTTCATCTTCTAAGGACTAGCTACAAAGGAAAATACAAAAATGGAATGGAACTTCAGAAGAAAAAGAACAGAGTTTTATCAGAAGAACAGGAATTCAGAAATGGGTAGAAACAACAATTTCAAATGGGTAAGCTTCCTTAAATCGGCTAATTTTGGATCCAAGATTCTAAACTTCTGCTAACTGGAAGATATTGTTGATTTTTTAATAAGAAGACCCACTAGAGTAATTGATAAGAAAGGAAACTGAACTTAGTTGAATAGCAAATACAAAGAGGAGAAAAGATTGTAGTGAAAAATTCAGTGTCTCCATACTTCATAATGAGAAGCGGCATAGTAGATAGGGGTTCCCAGTAAAGCATTTGGAGGGATGTCTTTTTCTTATTCTTTTTTGGTACCAGGCATTGAACGCAGGGAAACTTAACCACTGAGACACTTCCCAAGCCTCTTTTATTTTATTTACTTATTTATTTAATTTTGAGACAGTGTCTTGCTAATTTTCTGAGAGCCTCTCAAAATTGCTGAAGCTGACTTTGAATTTTTAATCCTCCTGCCTCAGCCTCCTGAACTGTTGGAATTACCTACAGTATGCCACCAAGCCTGGCTTATTCTTCAGATGGAAGAGACTTGAAAAGACCCAAATCAAAAAGACAGTAACTAGCCTGAAAGGAAATTTGAAGGTGGAGATTCTTGACAAAGTACAAAATAAAGGGTCTTCAGAGAAAAAAAGATCAATTTTTCTCAGAATCCATAAAAAAGAAGATCAAAAGAAAAGACATGAGGTTCTATGAAGCTGACTGAAAAAAGCTTGTGATCAAATAGTTCTGCTGTCTCAGAGAGTAGACTAAGTCAGTGGCTGGGAATGAAATTAAAAGGGATCTGGGAGCAGTCTATTAATTTGTGCATTCTCATTGTTTAATTCAGAACACAACAAACATGTGTTCTTCAGTCTTTCCCTGCAGATATTATGTATATAAATTCATCATCCTTATATTAGGACTGATTTTAGAAATCAAATGTTCTGGTATAAATTTACACTATGATATAGATTAAAATATAATTTACTCATGAAGGATCAGAGATAAGAGTAGGATGAAGTTGACAATGTGGTATTGAAGAAATAAGAAAAATAGAGGCTTCCGGCGGGAGTCATCTATCATCCGCCATTTGCCTGCCTCTCGCCTGTCCATCACCTGCCTTATACCTATCCATCCCCCAACGCACAAGGTTCACCTCCTGATCATCTGACAACAGTCAGCAAACTGATTGCTGACCACCAGTGGAGCACCAGCTGCCTGCTGTCGCCTGGAAGTTCACTGTTATAGTACCTGTAGGTTTGATTACATGTGGCTTCCGCCATTTTGAGACAACAGCCAGGCCCCGTAGGACCCCTGGCCGGACTGACTGAGCCCCGTCTCCAGGATACCTCAGCCTGACCGATCACTCCCTGTCTCTGGGGCCCTCACATCAACTGACTGCTCCCTGCCGCCAGGACCCCCTGACCAACTGACTGCACCCTATCACCGGGACCCCAGACTGACTGATTGCACCCAGCCTCCAGGATCCCACAACCACCCCAAAAACACCAGACCGCCAGGACCCCTGCCAGACCAACCACATCCCATCTCCAGGACCTCCAGCTGACCACGTCCACCCCTGAGCTGCAGCTCCCCATTTGCCAACACATTTCCAAGCCAGAGCAGCCATCTTGGATAATCCTGGAAGCCTTAGCTCCGATCTTTGGGTGGGGCAAATCCCATCCTGAAATGCCTGCTGGAAGCTTGAAGCTCATTGTCAGGTACCTCTCATGTATCAGGCTACTGAACACTAGGAGGTTTCATTAGTATATGACTGTTATACAGTAGATTTTCTTTTTTCTTCTTTTTAAAAAATTTAAGTTTTTATTTCTTTACTTTTCTTGCTCTCTTTTCCTTTGGTATACCTGTTCCCTCAGAGTCTCTCTCTCCCTTTTTTGCATGCTAATATCCAATTTCTTTTGATTACACTGTCACCCTTTCTATTTTCTAGAACTTCTGTATATTCTTTTCTTATCCCATTAACAGCCACATTCTACATCCCTCTGCATTCTCTTTGTCCTCCATTAGAACTGCAGACCTTATTGCAAACCTATTAGTTTTACCGAAGATAATATTTGAACTCATTATGTTTACTATGACAATTTTGTTATTGTCCCCATAGGGACTATTTGGTCTAGGATTGCATAGTGTCTGAATTGGGCACTGTTAATATTGATCTCCCCTTAAAGAAAGGGTTTTGGAAACCTATAGGGCCACTATAAGCCTATAGGGGGAAATCTGCAATACCCCAGATCTGCACTGCTAGAGGGGAAGATACATGAACAACATGAAAAAACAAGGGAAGAAAATGATCCAAACAAATCTAAATTCTATATTAATAGAATCCAATGACAGTATGTTAAAAGAAATGTCAGAAAAGGACTTCAGATTATACGTGATTAAGTTGATTTGCGAAGCTAAGGATGAGATAAGAGAGCAAATGCAGGCAATGACTGATAATACCAATAAGCTGAAAGAGCACCTGCAGGAAGCAAAAGATCATTTCAAAAAAGAGATAGAGATTCTCAAAAAAAAAACAAATGGAAATCCTTGAAATGAAGGAGACAATAAACCAAATAAAAAACTCAATGGAAAGCATCACCAAAAGATTAGACCACTTGGAAGACAGAACCTCAGACGATGAAGACAAAATATTTAATCTTGAAAATAAAGTTGTCCAAACAGAGAAGATGGTAAGAAATCATGAACAGAAACTCCAAGAACTATGGGACATCATGAAAACACCAAATTTAAGAATTATTGGGATTGAGGAAGGCACAGAGATACAAACCAAAGAAATGAACAACCTATTCAAGAAATAATATCAGAAAATTTCCCAAACCTGAAGAATGAAATGGAAAATCAAATACAAGAGGCTTACAGAACACCAAATGCACAGAATCACAACAGATCCACACCAAGGTACATTATAATGAAAATGCCTAACATTCAAAATAAAGATAGGATTTTGAAGGCCGTGAGAGAAAAGCATCAGATTACATATAAGGGAAGACCAACACGGAGAGCAGCCGACTTCTCAACCCAGACTCTAAAAGCTAGAAGGGCCTGGACCAACATATTTCAAGCTCTGAAAGAACATGGTTG
Organism: Sciurus vulgaris; assembly: GCF_902686455.1. Taxonomy (NCBI): domain Eukaryota; kingdom Metazoa; phylum Chordata; class Mammalia; order Rodentia; family Sciuridae; genus Sciurus; species Sciurus vulgaris. The sequence continues at coordinate 119,146,123 of NC_136469.1, read as the reverse complement.
CCAACCAAGAATCCTATACTCAGCAAAACTAACCTTCATATTTGAAGATGAAATAAAATCCTTCCATGATAAACAAAAGTTAAAAGAATTTACAAATAGAAACCCTGCACTATAGAATGTTTTCAACAAAATATTCCATGAGGAGGAAATGAAAAACAACAATGTAGGCCAGCAAAGGGAGGAACTACCTTAGGGAAAAACCACTGAAAGGAGAAACCAAGCCAACTAAAAAAAAAAAAAAAAAAATAAGCCAAATGACTGGGAATACAAATCATATCTCAATAATAACCCTGAATGTTAATGGCCTAAACTCAGCAATCAAAAGACATAGACTAGAAGAATGGATTAAAAAGAAAGACCCAACAATATACTGCCTGCAAGAGACTCATCTCATAGAAAAAGACATCCACAGACTAAAGGGGAAAGGATGGGAAAACACCTACCACGCACATGGACTCAGTAAAAAAGCGGGGATTTCCATCCTTATATCAAATAAAGTGGACTTCAAGCCAAAGTTAGTCAGAAGAGATAAAGAAGGACATTTCATACTGCTTAAGGGAGCCATAAATCAGGAAGACATAAATGATAGTAAATATTTATGCCCCAAATAATGGTGCATCGCTGTACATCAAACAAATCCTTCTCAATTTCAGGAATCACGTAGACCACAACACAATAATTCTGGGTGACTTTAATGCACTGCTGTCACCACTAGATAGACCTTCCGAATAAAATCCAACCAAAGAAACCATAGAACTCAATAACACAATCAATAACCTAGACTTAATAGACATATATAGAATATTCCATCCACCAACGAGCGGATACACTTTCTTCTCAGCAGCACATGAAACCTTCTCAAAAATAGACCATGTGTTATGCCACAAAGCAGCCCTTAGGAAATGCAAAAAAATAGAAAAACTGCCTTGTGTTCTATCAGATCATAATGGACTAAGAGTTGAAATCAATGACAAAATAAAAAAGAGAAATTACTCCAATACCTGGAGACTAAATAATATGCTATTGAATGAAACATGGATAACAAAAAACATCAAGGAGGAGATTAAAAAATTCTTAGAGGTCAATGAGAACGATGATACAACATATCAAAATCTCTGGGACGCTGTGAAAGCGGTACTAAGAGGAAAATTCATTGCATGGAGTGCATTTCAGAAAAGAATGAAAAGTCAACAACAAAATGACCTAACATTACAGCTCAAAGCCCTAGAAAAAGAAGAACAGAATAACAGCAAAAGTAGTAGAAGACAGGAAATAATTAAAATCAGAGCTGAAATCAATAATATTGAAACAAAAGAAACTATTCAAAAAATTGACAAAAAAAAGTTGGTTCTTTGAGAAAGTAAACAAAATTAGACAAACCCTTAGCCACACTAACAAAGAGAAGGAGAGAGAAGACTCAACTTACTAAAATACATGATGCAAAAGGAAATATCACAACAGACACACTGAGATATATAACATAATGAGAAGCTACTTTGAAAATCTGTATTCCAACAAAATAGAAACTGCCGAAGACATTGACAAATTTCTAGAGACATGTGCTCCTCCCAAACTGAACCAGGAGGACTTACGTGATTTAAACAGATCAATATCAAGCAATGAAATAGAAGAAGCCATTAAAAATCTACCATCCAAGAAAAGCCCAGGACCAGATGGATTCTCAGCCGAGTTCTACAAGACCTTCAAAGAAGAACTCATTCCAATACTTCTCAAAGTATTCCAGGAAATAGAAAAGGAGGGTACCCTACCGAACTCATTTTATGAAGCTAATATCACCCTCATACCCAAACCAGGAAAAGTCACATCAAGGGAAGAAAGTTTTAGACCAATATCCTTGATGAATATAGATGCAAAGATCCTTAACAAAATACTGGCAAACCGTATCTAAAAGCATATTAAGAAAATTGTGCACCATGATCAAGTGGGGTTCATCCCTGGAATGCAAGGATGGTGCAACATTCGTAAATCAATAAATGTAATCCATCATGTCAATAGACTTAAGTATAAGAATCATATGGTTCTTTCAATTGACGCAGAAAAAGAGTTCCACAAAATACAACACTCCTTTATGCTCAAAATACTAGAAAAAATAGGGATAGTAGTAACATACCTGAACATTGTAAAGGCTACTTATGCTAAGCCCATGGCCAACATCATTCTTAATGGAGAAAAACTAAAACCATTCCCTTTAAAAATGGGAACAAGACAGGAATGTCCTCTTTCACCACTTCTACTCAACATTGTCCTCAAAACTCTAGCCAGAGCAATTAGGCAGACCAAAGAAATTAAAGGGATACGAATAGGAAAAGAGGAACTTAAGCTGTCACTATTTGCAGATGACATGATTCTATATTTAGAGAATCCAAAAACCTCCTCCAGAAAACTTCTAGACCTCATCAATGAATTCAGCAAAATAGCAGGCTATAAAATCAACACACATAAATCTAAAACATTGTTAAATGCAAGTGATGAAACAGCTGAAAGGGAAATGAGGAAAACAACTCCATTTGCGATAGCCTCAAAAAATATAAAATACTTGGGAATCAATCTAACCAAAGAAGTAAAAGATCTCTACAATGAAAACTACAAAACATTGAAGAAAGAAATTAAGGAAGACTTTAGAAGATGGAAAGAGGCAGAATTAATATTGTCAAAATGGCCATACTACCAAAAGCGCTATACAGATTCAATGCAATTCCAATTAAAATCCTTACAGAAATAGAGCAAGCAGTCTTGAAATTCATCTGGAAGAATAAGAAACCCAGAATAGCTAAAGCAATCCTTAGCAGGAAGAATGAAACAGGGGGTATCGCAATACCAGAACTTCAACTATACTACAAAGAAATAGTAACAAAAACAGCATGGTATTGGTACGAAAATAGACAGGTAGATCAATGGTACAGAATAGAGGACACGGAAACAAACGAAATAAATACAATTTTCTCATACTAGACAACGGTTCCAAAAATATGCAATGGAGAAAAGATAGCCTCTTCAACAAATGGTGCTGGGAAAACAGGAAATCCATATGCAACAGAATGAAACTAAACCCCTATCTCTCACCCTGCTCAAAAGTCAACTCACAATGGATCAAGGACCTTGAAATGAGACCAGAGAGCCTGCATCTTATAGAAGAAAAAGTAGGTCCAAATCTTCAACTTGTTGGCTTAGGATCAGACTTCCTTAACAGGACTCCCATACCACAAGAATTAAAAGCAAGAATCAGTAACTGGGATAGATTCAAACTAAATAGCTTTCTCTCAGCAAAGGAAACTATCAGCAATGTGAAGAGAGAGCCTACAGAGTGGAAGAATATCTTTGCCACTCATACTTCAGATAGAGCACTAATTTTCAGAATATATAAATAACTCAAAAAACTCTACACAAAGAATACAAATAATCCAATCAACAAATGTGCTAAGGAAATGAACAGACACTTCACAGAAGAAGATCTACAAGCAATCAACAAACATATGAATGTTCACCATCTTTAGTAATAAGAGAAATGAAAATCAAAACTACACTAAAATTCCACCTCACCCCAATTAGAATAGCGATTATCAAGAACACAAGCAACAATAGGTGTTGGCGAGGATGTGGGGAAAAAGGTACACTCATACATTTCTGGTGGGGCTGCAAATTAGTGCAGCCACTCTGGAAAGCAGTATGGAAATTCCTTAGAAAACTTGGAATGGACCTACCATTTGAGCCAGCTATCCCACTCCTTCGCCTATACCCAAAGGACTTAAAATCAGCATACCACAGGGATACAGCCACATCAATGTTCATAGCTGCTCAATTCACCATAGCCAGACTGTGGAACCAACCTAGATGCCCTTCGATAGATGAATGTTTAAAGAAACTGTGGTATATATATACAATGGAATATTACTCAGCTATAAAGAATAATAAAATTATGACATTTCAGGCAAATGGATGAAATTGGAGAATATCATGTTAAGTGAGATAAAGCAATCTCAAAAATCCAAAAGGCGAATGAACTCACTGATAAGTGGATGATGACACATAATTGCTGGTGGAAGGGGGGGCAAGAATGGAGGAAGGAGGGACTGTATAGAGGGAAAAGAGAGGTGGGAGGGGTGGGGGGAAGGAAAAAAATAATGGAATGAATCAAACATCATTACTCTATGTAAATGTATGAATATGCAAATGGTATGCTGTTACTCCATGTGCAAACAGAAACAATATGTATTCCATTTGTTTACAATAAAAAAAAGGAAAAAATAGATACATTCTCAGAATGGTATTAATCAAGGAATTCAAAGCTGGATAGAACTGAAAGCATACAGCTGTCATTTGTTAAAGAGTATAGCAGTTCTAAACAAATTTACGAGAGACAGGGATTCTAGAGAGAAAGCTGTTTATTAAAAAGGCACAAAAAGCTGGGAGCAGTGACAAATGACTGTAATACCAGCGACTCAGGAGGCTGAGGTAGGAAGATCATGAATCAGAAGCTACCCTCAGCAAAACCAAGGCACTAAGCAACTCCGTGAGACCCTTTCTCTAAATAAAATACAAAATAGGGCTGGGGATATGACTCAGCACTTGAGTGTCCCTGTACCAAAAAAAAAAAAAAAAGGCACAATAAGAGCAGGAAATGTGGCTCAATGGTAGAATGCTTGTATAGCATGCACAAGACCCTGGGTTTATAGCATAAAAACTGCTATATATAGAAGTTGCTTAAGAAAAATATTGGAAGTGCCAAAATGAATAAGGTAATGATTTTGCCTTCAACTTTACATCAATGTATACCCAATTATTCATATTTTATATACTATTGATATTACTACAATTGATATAAATTTTCATAAATTTTTTCCAGTGTAAATCTTTGAAGAAAAAGTTTACTTAGACTTTTTCAAAGAATATTTTATAGAACATTTTCTCCAAAATGCTTGGGAAAGATAGTCTGAACAAAATTGGCAAGAGATTTGTGAGAAGTTGTATATCTCAGATAGAGGTAGTAAGAATTTCCATGACAAGTTTCTAAAGTAAAAGTTGTAACATAGAAGGAAATGCTCTGCAAAATGCTCTATAAAATGCTTCCATTGACAAAAAAGTCAATGGAAAATATATAGACAGGAATGACTTCCTACAATGTGTAATTTAGAGGTTGTTGTATAGACCATTTCCAGGATGATGTGGACTTGGACTTTAAAGAGGGATAGAATTAAGTCATATAGATAGAAAAGGAATATTCTAGTTGGAGGTAATATCAGAAGCAAAATTAATGCTGTATGAAATTATTATGCTCATAGAGCTATTTTATGAAATTCAATTATTCTGAAAGAAGTATGAGAAAGTAAGTGTATGCCAGACAGAAAAATAAATTAAAGAATTTGGATATTATTTAGAGTATGAATCTTCTTTTTTTTTAGCAAAGAATGTTAGCACATGTATCAAGTTTTATCCACCATAGAGTAGATCTACCCAATCTATCTCCCAAAGTAAACCTACTTGTAATTACCTTTCTAGTATTTATCTACCATAATATGCACCAATGATATAATAATTACCTCTTTGCCATGGGATTCTACCAACTACTCAAAGTCAAATTTAATTTCTACTTATCTATGATTTTCAAGTATCCAGTACAGTACTCAAAATATTGAAGAATTTCAATATATTTTAATTAAATTAAAATGAAGATTTATCTCTATATAAGATAAATACTAAATCCAACAGAGATGTGAAAGAATGGTAGTGAGAAGAAAAAATTTATCTCTGTGATGGTGACTTATTGTTCTTTAGAACTAGGCCTAACTAGGGACATGTTTAGAAATTTTTTCTTATCTCTGCCTACAACTGGATAAGAAAAACTATGTATGTTCATTCTATTTCAGATGTTGAGACTAAAGTCATATGTAATTATCCATCCATACATACGTATCCCTTCTTGCCCCTTCTCCATGCTGAGATGACAGGTTCACGGTTGCTCTGAGGTAGTCTTGTGTCCAAGATGGCTTATTACTTCCCTTGATTTGACTAAACTTTACAGAGGCTCTTTCCTGACTCTTGGCCCCTGATTTTCCTCTCACCAGAAAACCTCACCACAGTTCCCTCTCTTTATCTTACAACTTTTACTTTAGAAACTTGTCATGGAAATTCTTACTACCTATCTGAGATATACAACTTCTCGCAAATCTCCTGCCAATTTTGTTCAGACTATCTTTCCCAAGGACCTGGGAATCATCATTTGAAATATAATCATCAAGAAAGATTGGATCCCTCTCTCCCAGGCTCTGTGAGAGAGTAGAAGCCTAACTTCTCTGGGTATCTTGCTTCAAGTTATAAAAATCCCTCCTGTCAAGAAGATAGGAGCAAATTTACCTTTTCATTTGGTAGAGTCAATTAGTAATCACTGATAATCTATGATTTTTACCATCCTATATCTTAAGTCTTCCACTCTTTGTTTAAACAGAGTTGAGTTCAGACTCTTTTCTGTTCTCTCCCCTATATTGCAGTAACCTTGAATAAAGTCTTTCTTATCTGATTAACTGTGTATAGTATGGTTTTTGCTTTGATACCTATTTTTAAATCCCTGGAGTAAGTTGCCCAAGTCATTTATGTTGAAGTCTTGGGACTAACTATCTCACTTCTCTCTTGACTCCTCATTCTCACCTAGCTTTTCTTATGTGAAGTTAGTAAAATGCCAAGTCATCTTTGAGAAATTTAGAGGCCAAATTTACACATTGCCCAATATGTTTGATTTAGCTTTTATCACAGATAAGTGTAACGGCATACAATTATATATTCTTATTGATTAGCTAATTCTTTTTAAACTCTTCAAATATTTCCTAAGTTCAATTTATTATAATTTTTATCATCCTATGATTTTATTTTTATTGTGCTAAAAAACCCTTAGGATACATTTACCATCTTAAGCATCTTAAGTGTACACTTTAGCAGTAAATATATTCACACTATTATATAAGAAGTCTTTAAAATTTTTCATTCTGCAAAACCAAAACTCTATACACATTAAAGTGCTTAAAATCAGCATACTACAGAGATACAGCCACATCAATGTTCATAGCTGCTCAATTCACAATAGCCAGACTGTGGAACCAACCTAGATGCCCTTCAATTGATGAGTGGATAAAGAAGCTGTGGTATATATATACAATGGAATATTACTCAGCCATAAAGAATGATAAAATTATGGCATTTGCAGGCAAATGGATGAAATTGGAGAATATCATACTAAGTGAGATAAGCCAATCTCAAAAAGCCAAAGGAAGAATGATATCGCTAATAAGTGGATGATGACACATAATGGGGGGAGGGAAGGATTAGTGTTAGGGTTAGAGTTAGGGTTAGGGAGGGGGGCAAGTATGGAGGAAGGAAGCTCTGTATAGAAGGAAAAGAGGGGTGGGAGGGGTGGGGGGGAAGGGAAAAAATAACAGAATGAATCAAACAACATAGCCCAATGTAAATTTATGATTACACAAATGGTATGCCTTTATGCCATGTACAAACAGAGAAACAACATGTATACCATTTGTTTACAATAAAAATAAATAAATAAAAAATTAAAAAAAAAAAAAAAAGTGTATTCACACTCCCTTTTTCCCAGTCCTTGGAAACCTTACACTTTCTGATTCTATGATTCTGACTATGTTATACACTTTATAAAGGGGAAACATATAATATTTGTCCTTTTGTAACTGGGTTATTTGAATTAACATATCATCCTTGAATCTCATCTATATTGCAGCATGGGAAATATTTCCTTCTTTTTAAGCTCACAAAATAATCCATTTCACATATATACTATATTTTCTTTATACATTATCCACTAATGGATATTTGGGTTGCATTTATCTCTTGGCTATTGTGAATAATGCAATAAACATGAGTATGTAAATATCTCCATAAGATTATGTTTTGAGATCTTTTTTGATATACACATAAGAGTTCTGAATCATATGATAATTTTATTTTTTTTTAATTTTGTTCTCCTTTATTTTTATTTTCTATAATGTTTGGATTTTCTATAATAGTCTTATTATTTTACCTGATGTGACATTCACATAACAAAGTTAACACTTTTGTGGCCTTTAGTGCTTTCACAATGGTGTGCTCTACATCCAACGCATTTCCATCACTCCAAAACAAACCCCTACATCCATCAATCAGCTACTCCACACACTTTCCTCCCCGAACCCTGTAACTACCAATCAGTATCCATCACTATGGATTTACCTCTTCTAAATATTCCACATAAATGGAGCAATAAAATCTGCGGTCTTTTACCTCTGACTTTTTTCACTTAGTGTGCTTTAAAGGTACATTCCATTGCAGCATGCATCAGTACTTCATTTCTTTTTATGGGTACTTATATGTATAGACCACAACTTACTTATGCATTCCTCCATTTATGAACATTATTTCTACCTTTTGACTATTGTGAATAGTGCTACTATGAAAATTCATATACAAGAATTTGATTACCCATTTTCAGTTCTTTGGAGTTTATATGGAAACTAAGGATGCAGGGTCATATAATAACTTTACGTTTAGCTTTTTATAGGTATTGTCAAACTGTTTTCCAAGTCTTCTGCATCATTTTACATTCCCATCACCAATGCAATAGAGTTCCGTTTTCTCCAAGTCCTTTCACTATTTTTATTTCTAATTTTTGAGAACCCTCTATTCTGTTTTTCATAGTGACTAAGTCATGAATTTAACCTGTGGTTATTGACATTGAACATGTTTTTGTATACTTGTTGGTTATTTGTATATCTTCTTTGGAGAATTCCATATTTAAGCTCTTTGGTAATTTTTAAAATCAGAGAGCCCAAGAAGAATTTGAAATTTTACAAAGGCCAACTCTTATGAGGAATGGAGTAGTTTTCTAAAAAGAAGTTACTACAGAACAGATATCACACTACTGTTTCCTCCTCTTGCTGTCTCACTGTCAAGAAACTCATAAAGTTTCTAGAACTTCTGCAGCAGATTTTTGAGAAATGTCTAAGATTATTAAAGGACTGGCTACGGAGAAACCTTAAAATATTGTCATGCTAATGTTCACATCATCCTACTTTTATCTTTAGACTGGGTAGCCCACTAATAAAGATCACCTAGAATTTCAGTTTATTTTCATGCAAAACATGATATAGTTTTTCTAACATCCCCCTTCTCAGTTTTGTGTTTATTGTTTCAAACCCATTTCAAAATATCTAAGTTCCAAATACTCTACTATTAAAAGTGAGAATTCTTTTATAACTATTCTCTGAAGCCTTTCTTCAGTCATGCATCAATGTCAGAATACATGAGGTCTGAATCTTGACTTTTGAAGAATCAATGATTGTTGCTATCAAAATCAGGTTATGACCCAGGACAGCCACCACAAGAGAACACTCACATAATAGCATCATAGGGCTCAATACCGCAATGATCTGGGAAGGGCAACTAGCCATAGGCACTGCTATTTGGTTCAGAGAAGCACCAATTAATTTGTCTGCTCTCTGATCCACTTGAAGTACTCAGCTGGAAATCAAACAAAGCCAGCTTTAGGGGGAAAAAATCTATCATTTGAGAGACATTATGTGTTCTTTCAAGTAGACTATATTTTAGACACTAGAACTAAGGTCATAACTCTTGCACCTCTCTGTTTTCATAAAATTAGAGTTTTTCAAAAGCACTAAAAATAAAATGAGTGTGAATGTCCTATGAGTATTAAGTGAAAGTTAAGAAACAAAGTAAAGAAGGACTGAAGGCAAGAGTTTTAGATAATAGTAATAATAACAATAACAACAAAACCCCAGTTTCCTTCTCCATCTTTTGTTGTCCACTCTTTGTTTGGGAAGTTAAATTTGCATATGACTTACATTTCAACAAGAATGACTATTAAAAAAATGACATTGATATCTTGATTAAAATCTGATGGAGTCAAGAACTTAAGAATTTAATTTTTTAATATATTTAAAAATCCCAAGAATCTCTCAACTCTTGATCAAAATGTATTGCCATAGACATGGTCCTTCTCTCATTAGGATAGAAATATACATATGAATGTATTTCATGTTAGTAGTTATATTGAAAGACTTCTTCCCAGAAATTAAAACATTTCCCTCATCTCAAATACCATTTTTTGTTTCTTCCAAACCCAAGTAATTTTTGAAAGAGAATAGTTTTATAGTATTGTCTTTCTGCCTGGAGATCTTTTAGATTACCACTGTGTGTGTGTGTGTGTGTGTGTGTGTGTGTGCGTGCGTGTGTGTGTGCGTGCGTGCGTGCGTGTGTGTGTGTGTATTAAATCTAAGAAATGTTTACTAAATGCAGGGCCCAAAATATTTGCTCTTATGTTTTCATGTAGAAATTTGTGGGTTTAGGTTTGGGATATAGGTCTATAGTTCATTTCAAGGTAGGTAAACTTTGTGAAATATATTTTGATATAATATTTTCTTCATCACTTCAGTATCTCTAGAACACTTGTAAGAGTGACTGTCATTTCCCCCATTTTGGCATTTTAATTTTTTAATAAAAATAATTGTTATAAAATTAACATGAATTTTTCCATGTCTTAGGTGGAAAGTGTTCATTATGTCATTCAATTTTGTATGATGTTAGCTGAAGATTCTTCATGTCTTCCTTTTACCATGTTAAGAAAGCTCTCCTATAATGCTGACCTGCTAAGGCATTTTATCATGAATAGCTATTCAAGAGATCCGGTTTATTTTCTAAATTAAAATTAAAACTTGATGAATTGGACAATTAGAAATCAATAAAATTGATAAGTTCCATCCTATAAAAGTCACCAGTAAGTAAATAAATATAGACAAGCCAAAGACTTGGAAAAATTATTTACAATGTATGTATCTTACATAGTACTTAAATCCAGAAAGCTTAGAACTCAACAAGGGGACATTTAAAAAATTATAAGCAACTTGAACTAATAATTCATAGTAGAAGTTTCAAAAAATATCCAGTAAGCACATGGAAAAATGCTTAAGCAGCTAAGCCATCAAGTAAAGCACAAATTAAAATCATGGTGAGACCATTACACACCAAATAGATTCATCTGTGTCCAAGTGGAAGTATTTGGAAATATTTTGAGTATTTGACAAATTACATTTGTTCAATGTAATACTAACAAAATTGAACTTGTTTGTGTATATTTTCCTAGGACTTTCAACATAGATTTAGTAATTCATTTTCATTGTAATTCATATGTGTATCAGTTTCTGAGAGACTGAAATTTTTTAATGATCCTTTTTGAAAAGTATGGAGAAATTTGGCCCATAGCAGTACACTAGCAAGATAGTTCTCATAGAAATAATCAGGAAGCTAAAGAGATGCACAATATGTGGATTTGACTCAGTCTTTAAAAGTCTCAAAATGTGTTAGATTGCCCAAGAAGACAAAAAAGCACAAATAATTGCTTCAACTATCCTTTATCCCTCACCCAAATGTTGTAATACTGTATGCATATCATGAGAGGTGGAAAGATTGCAGAATATATGCAATTCTAATTCCCTGTGAGAGGAAATTTAGAAACAGAAAATATGCCTACCCTTTGCACTGATGCAAATATGGAGACCAAATTTCATGCTGGCATTCCATATGGCCACAACATTACAAAGCCTGATACAGTTCTTTTTTCCTTTCGAAGTTGCTACCTTGCAAGCTTAGCGTTAAAGTTTAGCTCTAATAGCAAGTTGCTTAGCATTAAATTAACATTATGGCTTCTTTTTGTGTTGTGATGATCAGACCTTCAATAACTGAGAAAAGAGCAACATAAACCAAAATAATGCATTGATTGTGAAGAGGAGTCTTTTCAGCTGAAGGAGGCTATGAATAGAGAATCTGTTACCCTTGTTTCCTTTCAATATAAAGTCAAATTAAGTCCACTTGCCAGACTATAATTTCATTTTTTATGAAGGAACAGTGCTAATTTTATATTACACACATAATTTTGCTATATTGTGCTCTGTTAGCACGTGTTTGACTTAATGGAGTACATGGTATATGGTAAATGTTATTTGTATATTTTTCTTTCTATGGTGTGTAGAGTAAAATGACACAGAAAGCTAATAAGACATAGAAACATATTGTTTCCACAACTGTATTTTATTAAATGATCAATAATCACTAGAAAAAATGAGGTCTAATAATTGTTTAGAATAAATAACTTCATGTAAATATTTGTTCTTTAAATTTTACCTGTAGCCTAAATTCTTAGCACAGAAGGGTATGAAAGGTAATGTACTTTTTCCATGTTTAGTAGATATCTTTCAGATTTAGATGGATATGTTTAGAAAGCTTCTTTGAAAACATTCCTAATATTGTGAAAAATAAAAAAAAAAAATATGAAACAAAATATACTGTGAGTGAGCCCTGCTTTGCAAATAGAATCTTCATAAATCCAGAAAAAAAATCGATATAAAATAGATAATTCTGGAAAACCTTCATTACTTTTTCCTCAATTTTCCCCTACAATCTAAAAAAGAGGATCTGTAAGTCAGGATAGCAGCAAAAATGTCAGACATGGTTTAGTTTTAAAATATCTTTCATTTCTCCTCTGTTAGTGAACTCTTTTACCTATAATGCGTGTGAAATTTAATATTTCTCTATTTTTTTGAAAATTCATAGTCAAAGTAATAAGATTTATATATAAGGGTAAGTTTTCTGGAAAGAACTATATCAGTATACGTAGATAAAATATTATTCACTGCATTTATATTGGTTCCCAAAGCTTTGCAATAGGAATAGTAATCACCATTATACTGTTGTACTAATTTTTTATTAGAAATTTTAATTAGAAGCATTAAAACTGATGTTTCTAATTAAAGAAATTTTCTGATTCCTTCAAGAAGATATTGTGTGACAATGGAGTTATTAAATTACATCAGTAACTCAAATTCAATGCTTTATTTTTATACAATGTTTTACTTTCTGGAAGATTTCTATGAATTTATTAATCACAAGTCATCATACTATCCTTGTCTTCCCCACTCTCTTTTATGAAAAGAAAAACAGACTATTTGCTACACAGAATTATAAAGAGAATTAAATGAGCTTGAGAAAAAGTGTTAATAATAAGTGCTACATGAGTGTGTTCTGATATTATTATTATAATCATCACACCAATAACAAGTACATTGAATTCAAATCTCTTTTTATTTCCATGAATCTTGAGACCATGTTCCAATTCTTTGAATTAATGTCCTCTTGAATTCTATTACCAGTCTAATCTCAGTTTAGCTTATTCTTCCATTTTTGCTCCTTTGTTTTTTATATCCTGAGAATTCATGATTAAAAAGCTTATTATCCTCATATGCAGGAGCTTCCTTTCTAGAAAAAAATACATACAGGATACAAGCTGCTATTTTGAATCCTTTTGTCCCCTCCCAAATTTATTGTTCTGAAACTTAATTCCCAATTCAACAGCATCCAGAAGTGAGGTCTACTGAGCTACACTTAGGCCACAAGTGTCTTCATGAATGGATTAATGTTGCTACAAACAGGTTCATAGGAGTAAGTGAATTCACTCTTTACTCTCCTCTACCATGGAGGGAGTTTTCCTACCCTCAGCAGTGTATCTTATTTTAGGTGCCAGTTTGGAAGTGCAGACCAGGCCCCAACTAGAGAAGGAACCTACCAGTAACTTTACCTTGGACTTCTCAGTCTCTAGAAGTATGAGAAATCCATTTCTGTCCTTTATAAATTACCCATTCTCAGGTATTATGTTACAGCAGCACAAACAGAATAAGACAAAAGTTATGTGGTTATGTGGTCCTACACAAAAATTTTGACTAACCCTGTATTTTTTAAACAAGTTACAGAAGTTGGAAATCAAACACACACACACACACACACACACACACACACACACACAGAATTGGGTTTCTTATTAAATGTAACGAGTAACTATTTAGTGTCACAACCCGCATAGTTGATACCCTAAAGACCTGTGAGGTGAAATAGGGGATTAAGAAAGATACACAAACATTTACATAGAGAAAGCTGGGACCAGGTGGGACACAGACTTCTGATGGAGGAAGAGTGACCCAGAGCCAAGCCAACACAGTGCAGTTATTATATAGGTTTTTATCATCAAAAGGTTATTTTCAGGATATAGCTCAGTTGGTAGAGTACTTGCTTTGCTTTGCATGCATGGTTTAATCTACAGCACCACAAAAAAAAAAAAAAAAAAAAAGGTTATTTGTGGCAATGTTTCTGCAAAGTAGGCAGGCTTGAAGATCACAGCACTTGTAAGATTTTGTGGTTATCTTGCTATGCTCAGAATTCTCTATCCCCAGCAGCTGGTGTCAAAAGATTATTATTGTTCTATACCTTTGTACCGAACTTCCTCAGGGTATCACCACAGCTCCTCAGCAATCTTGTCCTGCACTTTTGCAGAGAAAATTCCCAGGGCAAAGCACAGCCAAACCTCCAAGGCAGTCTAAAACCATGGTCCAATTCACTGGTCTCCACAATTTAGTTAGGTGTCTTATACCAGAAACATAAGCATATGTTGGCAAATGTCAATATACATGAGAACGTGCATACGTTGTTTTTAACTATGTAAGCCTTCAATTCCCCCTCTGTAGGTAACTAGGTGATAAAAATAGTACCTACTTTATAAATATCTATAAAATGTAAGTGAGGGGTGGATGAGACAAACACAGCACCTGGTGTATGTGTAATGATATTATAAAGTGGTATGATTATGTAAAGATAGGCCTGCCTTCATGGAGCTCAGAGCCTGGTAAAATTGATATTAAAACTGTAGAAGCTTATTACTAAAGTTAAATGACATTTTTGTAGATTCATAGATAGTTAGAAAAATGATTTTAAGAAAACTAAAATTCAGAATTTCCCTCAATTGAACCAAGATTGCATAAAGGCTACTTTATAAATAAACTAAAATAATCAAAATCTCAAATTTATTAATTATAAAAGGTTAATACAACTACTAAATATTTAAACATAAATGAACTTTTTTAAAGGAGCATACCAGTCATAACAACTTGAACATATTCTGCTACTAAGCTAAAACTATACTTTATTATCCCTTGATTTTTTATGTATAGACTACTTTGCTAGAAATAGTCTTCAGATTACTAAAAAATGGATCAATGTATATAACCCTAAAATATGTACAAAAATTTCATATTTCTGAAATACCTGAGCATATTGAAAAGTAAAGTTTTAAACAGGTATTGTTAAATTCATTCATTATCCCTTAAATCACTATTGAGTAATTTGTATGTATCAGTTATAGAAGATAAAGTGATAAATAAAAGAAACCAGATCTCTTAACACACTGAGCTTATAGTCTAGTTGAGAGGGGAAAAGGAGCAAACAAGGAAATGATCTGTGCTGAAAACTGTGGAAGAAGTGCTCAGGGTGATCTGATATTTACTGCAGTGGGTTTAATCAGGTTAATCCAGGAAACTGTGGGAAAGTGAAAGGAACTGAAATGTCAAGGCTAAGAGTGATCCAGCTGTACACAGATTTAGGAGTTGCCCATTCTAAGCAAAGAACACAAGAGCCAAGTTTGGAGGAAGGAATAAGTTCAACATATTTTAAGAACTAAAAGGTTTGAAAACAGCTTGATATTGCTGGGAATGGGAAAACAAGTGAGAAAGTCAGTGGGGTGGTAAGAGAAACAAGGCAAAAGTCAATTCACCTAGAACTCCACATGATGTGATTGGGAGCTTGAATTTTTTTTCTAATGAATGAGAAGTCATCGGAATAACTAAATACAAAATTCCACTAAAAATTTACCAATTAGTTTAGTAATCATGCATAATTGAGCATTAGCGATTTTGAATCAATGTATTTATATCTCAGACACAGAGAAAATTAGTTTATTGATTTAACTGTAACCTAGTTATCTTCTAATACTGCAGAAAAAATATATTTTTACAGTTTTACTATTAATTAATACTGAAACAATAATGTTGAACATTATGCCTGGTGGAGAGGCAGTCAAAACTCTTTAGATATTCTCAAATATCAGCTTGGAAGATGGTGGTAGAAATAAGACTTGACTCATTGGAGTTCTCTTTCTTGTGATTTGTTTAATGAATTTGAATATCTGAATCTCTAAGAGACTCTGACTGCCTAATACTGAATTTCAGTAGATTCATTTTTCTGCCCACCTCACAGAGAAGCAGTACTCCCACTGCTTGAGTCCTGAGCCATGGAGCAAGTGGAAATGCAGTCTTCCTCTAATCCACCATCTTATAATCTCTCTAAGCTCATTATTTAGTAGAAGTTGATAAATTGGTTTTAAAAAAGGTAAGTTATCCACTCAGTACTCCTACTCAGTATCCCATTAGATGTCCTAACCAATGCAATAAGGACTGAAAAAGAAAACTTGTAATGAGGAAATAAATTTATTATGTTAAATGAGAGAAGCTACTATGATTCTGTTTATATGTTGTTCTAGAAAAGAAAAAAAATTACAGGACAAAAATAGGATTTTGTTCCTGAATGTTACTTCCAGAAGAATTCTTGGGGCATGAGCAACTCTTCTATATCATAATTTAGTGGTGATTACACAACTATGTACTTTTTCAAAATGTATGACACTGTACACAAAAGAATGAATTTCATTGTTTATAAAATATTACAGTAAAAATAATACAAAATACTGTTTTTTTTAAAAAAATTATTTGTTACTTAGGACAAATCACAAATAAAGTTCTGATTTTCAGAAAAAAAAATTTACATGGTTAGGAAAATAGCCTTAACTATCCAAAATAATTTCTAGAAGATAAATTTGGATTTTTTTCAGTGACTTAATTCAAGAATTATCCAACCTTCAGTAAGGAATGCAATGTGTTACAAGTATAAAAAGATAAGCACATGTATAAATGTGTATAAATGTCAAAGAACAAAGTTTGGAAGTAGATTCACATGTATATAAACAACCAGTTGTCAACAAAGAGGAAAATAATATTTGGTGGAGAATGGATCCAAATAAATAGTGCTATGAAATTTTTATGAAGAAACAAAGTAGAACAAAAGAACAAAATTTAATTCATGCCTTTAACCATATTCAAATATTAACCTGAAAATGGATCACACACACAAATATAAACTTAGAAATTTTAAATAACTCTAAAAATGAAGCATAATTATTTTGTTCATGAGTTAGGCAAAGATTTATTTTAATACATTAGCAGAAAACCATTTTTTAAAAATATATTGAAAAAATATATTTTGTAAAATTATTAAAGAAAATAAGAAGGGTTCCCCAAACATAATGTCAAGAGAAGGAAAAAAACAAAAACTGATTAGAAAAAAAAATTTGAAAATCTTATCTCATTTAGAACTTTAATAAAGAATATATGAAGAACCCTCAAACTTAATGAAGAAAAATATAGAGGTGGAAAAAAAGATAAGAATAAAGGTACCACAAAATAAGATATACTGAAGGCAAATTAATCCATGAAATATATTAAGAAATCACTATTACTAGGTATATACATATTTAAACCAAAATAGGTTAATATAGCAAACATCTGAGAGAATCACCAAAATGCAAAAGATTGCCTATGCAAAATTTTGACTGGGATGTAGAGGAACTGTACCTCCCTATGGGAATACATGTTGCCCACAGGCATTCTAGAAAGCTGTTTGACGGATTCTGGAAAGAAGTTCAGATAGTGCCCAACTTAAGATAGTTTAACTTCATGATTTTTCAAATTTACAATTGTGCAAAAGTAATACGGCTTCAGTAGAAACTCTACCTAGAAGTTTGAATTTTAAGCTGTTTCCAGTCTGTTGATATCCAGTAAAATATGTTCTCTCATGATGCTTGGTAGTGGCAGTGAACAACAGCTCAGTCACTCAAACATCACAAGGGTAAAGGCTAAATACTTTAGGGTATACTGTATTTAATAAGTTATATGAAATAGTCAACCTTTTTTTTAAATGCAGTCTTTGTATTAGATGATTTAGTTCATCTGTGGGCTAATGTAATTTTGCATAGCATATTTAAGAAAGTTTAGGCTAAACCTATTTGGTAGATGAGGTATAAATCAAATACATTTTATATATAATTTTGAGTTTTAATAGTTTCAACTTATGATTCATTTGAATAGGTATAACCACATTGTAAATTGAAAAACATCTATACATGAACATACATATATAACTATCATATGAGCCAACCCATATATATCTAGAAAATTACTAAAGAGAACTGATATCTTATAGTCATAAAATAATTGTATATGATTGTAAAATATAGGTATATATGTCATAGGATAAAACTGGAAATAAATATTCAGCTGGAACTGGAAATACACGTTCAATTAGAATTGAAAGTACACACTCATCATAAATTGCAATTATTAAAAGTAAAAAATGTATTTGATATACCTCACCTACTAAACAGGTTTAGCCTAGACTATCTTAAATGGGCTCTGCACAATGACATTAGCCTACGGATGAACAAAATCATCAAATACAAAGTCTGCATTATAAAAATAATAAATTATAGGAGATACAAAGTAATCTGTATGTCAGAAATGACATTAATACTTGAATTGGGACAGATTAAAGAATATGAAGGGTTGGGAAGAAGCATTATTAAGGAGAAAAAATCATTTGTGAATGATAGATATTTTCATTTACTTGACCACAGTACTGATTTCACATAATAGATATAGATAAAAATTTTGAAATGAAGACATAGATATAGAGATAAAAATAGATACAGCAATAGAGTACAATAGAGTAGATGTATACATATGTCACACATATGTCACAACTTATCAAATTGTATAACTTAAGTGCAATTTATTTTATATTAAATATATCACAATTATGATGCAAAAACATACTAAATTGGGTGACCATTATTTTGTCTTGCAATTATCCAATGTCTATAGATACCATATCATTAATTTTACTTATGTCTGTCACCCTTATTGATTTTGTACATATTCATTAATAATTTTTTACTTAATCTTTTTATTCCTATTTATTTCTAATGAAGGCATTATAACCTCTTCTGTCTGGAGGATTTTTAAACATTCCTTACTGATTTTAGGTTTATTTGTTTCCATGTATAATAGCTGAAATGCACACATTTAGGAAATGCACAAAAGGGAATAAAAATTCATAACAGATTATTTAAGATACCCATTTTGTTATGAGCATACCAGGTAACTGTGTTCATTTATATAGTTTTAAATATAATTTTTATTTTCCTCACTCTAAATTCATTTATTAAATGATTGCTAATTTAAAAAATCATTGCTTGAATGAATTAATTCCAATTTTTATATGTAGACAGATTTTCATTTCATAGAAGAAAACGATCCTGGTTGATTCTTTCTCTTTACAGTTCTTTAAGGGAAAATCTCTGCCCTTTAAATAAATAATAGGCTTTTCCTTCTATTAGAGCAGGAAAAGTGAAATTTCCTTTAAGATTTTCTATTTTTTCACCCTAGATTGGATGGTTTTGTTAATTTCTCTGTGAAAATTATATTGTCTCCCAAGTGGAACACCCAAGTAGCCATCATTCCACACAGAAGAATGAGTAAAATACCTTTTGGTATTGCTTAGTATGAACTTGTCTTTCAATGTATGAGGTTGTTGGTGAAAGATGGCAGGCATTTTGAGAAATAAAACCTCTGATGTATCTCATATATGGCTGATCTTCAATAGTTTTCTTTTACTCTAGACAGCATTGTTTATAGTAATACATTTTGTCTATGCAGCAAATCTTATACTTACTCATGGATGGATAGGTCTCTAGACCTATTATTATAGTGTATGGTTTCTTATTCTTTTTTTTTATATATATTTTTTATTTTTTTTATTATTTAAACAAATGGGATACATGTTATTTCTCTATTTGTACATGGAGTCAAGGCATACCATTTGTGTAATCATAAATTTACATTGGGCTACGTTGTTTGATTCATTCTGTTATTTTTTTCCCTTTCCCCCCACCCCTCCCACTCCTCTTTTCCCTCTATACAGTCCTTCCTTCCTCCAGTCTTACCACCCTCCTTATCCCTAACCCTAAACCTAACCCTAACCCTAATGCTAACCCCTCCTACCCCCCATTATATGTCCTTATCTGCTTATCACTGAGATCATTCGTTCTTTAGTTTTTTGAGATTGGCTTATCTCACTTAGCATGATATTCTCCAATTTCATCCATTTGCCTGCAAATGCCATAATTTTATCATTCTTCATGGCAGAGTAATATTCCATTGTATATATATGCCACAGTTTCTTTATCCATTCATCAAATGAAGGGCATCTAGGTTGGTTCCACAATCTGGCTATGGTGAATTGAGCAGCTATGAACATTGATGTGGCTGTATCTCTGTAGTATGCTGATTTTTAGTCCTTTGGGTATAGGCCAAGGAGTGGGATAGCTGAGTCAAATGGTGGTTCCATTCCAAGCTTTCTGAGGAATCTCCATACTGCTTTCCACAGTGGCTGCACTAATTTGCAGTCCCACCAGCAATGTATGAGTGTACCTTTTTCCCCACATCCTCGCCAACACCTATTGTTGCTTGTGTTCTTGATAATCGCCATTCTAATTGGGGTGAGATGAAATCTTAGTGTAGTTTTGATTTGCATTTCTCTTATTACTAGAGATGTTGAACATTTTTTCATATATCTGTTGATTGCTTGTAGATCTTCTTCTGTGAAGTGTCTGTTCATCTCCTTAGCCCGTTTGTTGATTGGATTATTTGTATTCTTGGTGTAGGGTTTTTTGAGTTCTTTATAGATTCTGGAAATTAGTGCTCTATCTGAAGTATGAGTGGCAAAGATATTCTCCCACTCTGTAGGCTCTCTCTTCACATTACTGATAGTTTCCTTTGCTGAGAGAAAGCTATTTAGTTTGAATCTATCCCAGTTGTTGATTCTTGCTTTTATTTCTTGTGCTATGGGAGTCCTGTTAAGGAAGTCTGATCCTAAGCCAACAAGTTGAAGATTTGGACCTACTTTTTCTTCTGTAAAATGCAGGTCTCTGGTCAGATTCCGAGGTCCTTGATCCATTTTGAGTTGGGTTTCTTATTCTTGATCATTAATGTTGTTTGAAATAAACTTGGTTTTAAAAAACACCAAAAATATTTTGATGACTAGTTTGCTATACTGATGGTGGACAATAGTTTCTGAAAGACTATTTAGCATTATGTATCAATTATTCAAAAATATCTACATATATCTATTAATTTAATTCTTGAAATAGTATCCAAGAGAATGAAAGAATACAATCTCTCCATCTATTCTTTTTCACAATGCTGTTTAATATATTTCTCCCTCTCTTTCTCTTTGTCTAGTCATCTATTTCTCTCTATATAGGGTAGAGTTTGCATTATTCCTTTTTTTTTTTTTTTTTCTGTTTTGGCAACTCTTTAGATGAAATTAACTCCTCCTGTATTTACCACTTGCATTGAAAATCTCTCCTCTGCTTATCCAGGCACTATTTAAATCTTCTTGGCACTTGAGTAGGAAGACTAGGTATCTGTCTATTATTTTTAAGTCAGAGTTTCTCTCAATGTGGAGAGTGAAGAAAAGGGCTAGGGACTTGGTCCAATATCCTGCAGTTGGGAAACTTGCTTTCAGTACCAATTCTCTGTAAATATACTGAAAATATTTTATCAGAATCCAATGTTGTCATAAGGATCATCCTAACCTTCAATTTCTGTTTACAGTTTAGCTTTAGGCAATCCCACGTAATTCACATAGAAGACAGGTTACATCCAGGTTCTACGATTGTAGACCACATTTCCCTGGTTGGTCAGTACATTTTTCTCTGCACTATCATGACACTTCTGATTTGTAACTGTAAAGTTGTCCTGGATAAAGGACTTTTTCTTCTCAATCTAAAACCTAATCAGGATAAATAAATATAACGGTTTTGCCACAGTATTTTACCTTCAATTTACCACCAGAAGTGAACTAAGTTGGATGATATTAGTACTTTCCGTATCATAGTTTGAACTTCAATCCTTGTCCCTAGCTTTGGAATATGAGCTTGATCCTTAAAAATTAACTCCTTTGACTTTAAATCACTGCTGAAGAGTTCCATGCAGGAAAACCATTTTGTACCATCTCCCTGTGACTTTTTCTAACTTTTTAAATTTAGCTAATGGTATATTGTATTTGTTGATATTTCTCAAAATTTATTTTGTAAAATATGAACCTTACTCTATTTCCATTAGATAAGAATTTTAAAAAATTATTTAGAAAAAAATATGTTTAGTCTATCTCAAGTGAATTACCCTACAATGTTCAAACAACCTTATGACTCCTGTATGGTGAAATCACCTACTGTAGACATGTTTTTAGGGTTTCTGTTTTCTAAATGAGAAACTGTTCTGAAGGTAAAGAAAAATATTAGTTTTCGGAATTTGGATCAATATATCAAGAGGTTTTTTTACTAAATTCAAACACTTTTTTTCTGATCACTTAAACATATCTTGATCACTTAAACATATCTAAATCATTCTCAAACTAACTCCAAATTCAAAATCATTTATCTCAGTGAAAACAGTATCCCTTAATTGCATACATAATCTGCTATATCAGCCCTAAAGAAAATGAGGACAAGAAAACTCCTTGATCCTGAATACCCACTCCCTTTCTGTTCCCCCAAACCTAGCCAACTTAGCGGAATAATGAGACCAAAGCTGGCTGAAAATTCAAAATACACATTACGTTGAAAAACACCAACTTTCTCTTATACACTGGAGGAACTAAGGTAAGATAGCGTAAGTCATAGAAAACTACTTTCTCACATTTTCCAGAACAGTTGCTCTTTGGGATGCTAATCATAAAAGCAAACTGAGCAAGCTAATGCTGACGATGTCACTGTTTCCGAAGCCTAACATACAAAATCCTTTTCTCAATAGGGTAAGTATAGACCTGAGAACACTGTGGAAAGGATATCTTTCAGCCACTCAAGCTGCCACTGGACAGAACACCTTGAAGGAGAAGAGGTATGACTTTGTGAAGCATCTTGAGGGATAGAGGTACTATGAGTTCAGTATATTACCAGTGAACTCTTCTTAAAGAAGTCACTGATCTCTTGTAAGCTTTCACCAATAAATTGCATGTCTCATAGGCTGTTTCAGGGCATATTCTTCAGTCTTATTACAACTTACATACTGACCTGGTACAACTTGACTATGAATGTCAAATCTGCCAAAGCAATAATTGTACATAAGTTAAAGACGCAAGGAAGAGTATTTTCAGTGTAGTTACAATGGGATAGAGAAGCTAGAATCCAGTCTGAAATTAGCTCCACTAAGCAACTGAGTGGATAGTTAATTGTTCTCATTATTAATGAAAGACTATTGAAGGACATGAGGACAACTGGAACTGGATTAATGTGACGTGTCGTGCTTATTTCCAAGTTTGCAAAATTATTTTTCTACAATTAGGTCATGTATGTTTGCTAACTGGAGACCAAAGAATATGGACTCCAACTCTCCCACAGAATGAGAAATCAGGTTCTGTCTTCCTAGATAATTACATTTCAAAAGGATAATTCTGTGCGTACTAACAGTGCTCTTATGACCATAGGTGTTACCTTAACACAAGTGTAACATGTGTTAAGATGCTGGGGAAAAAGTTAGGATCAAACTAGTTCTGTCAATAACTTATATTTCACATTCTTAAAACAATTATAAATATCGCTTCATTTCTATTTTAGGATATGGAAACTCATTACACATGGTATCATGAAGGAACACCCAAACTCGTTGTACATGGTTTAGTGAATTTATGGTAGCTTTAAATGTCTGGTGGCTAAATATTGGCATTTTTTCCTATGCTAAGCATCCATCCTATGTTCCAACAAAGTTTTTCCACAGTTTTTACTGAATTATTTGATTTTTGTTGTGGATGTTGACTTGTATGTATTCCTTTTGTATTAACCCCTTATCAGATAAATGGTGTGTAAATATTTTGTTCCATTCTATAGGTTGTTCTTTTGCTCTGTAATTGTTTCATTTTTATACAAATGATTTTAAGTTTGCTATAGTCCCATGTATTTATTTTTGCTTTTTTTGTATTAAACTTTTGAATATGGTCCAACTTCACTCTTTTGCATGCTTTCCCAACACCTTTATTGACAAATTTATCTTTTCCATGTTGTATAAACTTGGCATCCTTGTTGAAGATAATTTCACCATATTCATTAGGTTTATTTCTTAATACTCTCTTCTGTAACATTCACCTATTTGTGTGTTTTTATGCCAATATTATGATATTTTGATTATTGTAGTTTTATAATATATTTTGAACTCCAAAAAAAGGATGGTTCTCAGTTCTTTGAGGAAGATATTGTATATATACCAAAGTATCAGAGAAAGAATTTACAATGACAAGTTTCCCAAAAAATTAAACAATTTAAGAAAGGGAGATCATGTCCTAAAATCTGGAAGACATCTGTCTAAAGTTTAGTTACAGTGAGGAAAACAAACAGGTCATCTTCATCAAATCATATATAAATAAAAATACTTTCAACTGATCCTGGTTCATTCTTATTCAGTAGGCACTAATTCTTATTGATTACTATTTGTTAAAGTCTTTTTAACTTTTTTTGTTTTAATGTTTAAAGTGCTTAAAAATATATTAGGTGTAAGAGTTATAATTAAAAAGACCATAACTCTAAATTTATTTGTGGGAAAGGAAGCATGATATAGGATGAAAACTAAACCTGTGTTTAACTTCTTACTTAAGTTTGGCCTAGATTTGTTGCTTTGTTGGTTGGCAGACTTCCTGTGAGTGGTAGATTTCTTATTTGAAGAATGGATATCATATTTGCCTTGTAGGGCTTATATAGAAGGTTGGTAACTATGTCCAGAGTAAACTCAAATACATCTCCATTATCATTACTATATTTATTGGGAAAAGTATAACTCAGAGACTGTAAGTGTTTAAGACTTCCACCAACTCTGAACGAGTTTTAACAGGATGAGTGTATCTCCTCCTTGAAAGTTGACGGATTGCCTCTGTTTTGACAGATCTGGTGGGGATATCACATTTACCTAGTTTTTCTAGACTTGTCTGCCAGCTCTACAAGAGATAGGAAATATTTTTAAACATAGAGGTAAAACATGGACAGGGATATTAATGCAAATAAAGGTAAAAGTTTAGCATGAATCAGAGTATAGTACAGAGGCAGAAAATTAGCTAAATGATATAGTTATTGGTATATATATATATATAGTTAGATATATAAACACACATACATTCAGACAGATCCATATACATATATAGACATAAATATATTTTAACTTTTTTGTTACTAGTCATACTTTTTTGCAAAAAAAATGCATCTATAGTTGAGAATTTTAAAATAATTTTATCTTTTCTTGAATCTATGCATAGTAGGCTCTGATAAAAATCTTGTTTTTATGGCTTATCCCAAATACAGGAATTTGAAAATAACAATGAAATTTTTACTTTTATTAAGAAACATCTGAAAAACAAATAACTCTGGAAAAACAAACCCTACGTAATCCTTAAAATGATTATTTAAAAAACAAGCCATATTCCTTTCAAAAATCTCTATTTTCCAGTTACGTAGGAGGACATAGGTCTTTGAGAAATAGGCTTAACTCTAAGCTACAGTAGATTTTTACTTATCTGAAATGCAACCACTAGAAATGTCTTCTCTTGCTTTTTTTTTTTTTTCTTTTTTTACTGTTATCTCCTCTTGATAGTGAATCTATTATAAATATATTGGTTGATTCCTCAAAATTTCCTCTACAAATGCTTTATTTCTTTAGTTTTTTATGCAGGGGTACTGACCTATAATAAGGCAAATGAATTTGGAAAGTAAATACTTCATTATTTGCCGCACATATTTATTTCTTCACTACTAAACTGCTCTTCTAGCCAGATATATTCTAAAGTTGGAGTCAAAAACCTAAATAAAACAGGTCCGTATTTCATTTTTTTTAGAATTTGCCATTTTTGAGTAACCAACAGTAGAAAAGCAGCCTCAAAAGGATAGTTAATAGACTTAAAAGAACAAATGTTCAAAACTAATTTTGTCAACTTGAAAACTTTAGATTATGCTGCTTGGTACACATGTATGAATTCTGCACAATGCTGAATTTGTCTAAGACTTTATTTTCTCTCTCTGGAAATTTAGGGGTTGTGAAACTTTCACATCCAAAATTTGTCATATATGTAGGTTCAAGTAAAGTAATAAGTCTCTCTGAAATGCCAATGACAGAGTCAGACACACATTCAGATAGGGAGACCATTTTCCTTTAAATTGAGAACATGCTCTCCTACAATGTTTCCTTCATGATTTAACATAGAAAGTCCACTCTAAAGCTCCTAATGTCTATTTGAAGATCTGCTCACCACAGGAAAGAGACAATTAATGGGAGTGGGACTCAGTCACTCACCTTCTACTTGTTCCTATTTATGGAAAAGTCTTTTTTAGTAGAGATTTTCAAAGGATCTTGAAAACCTTTTGCGTGTATAGGTAAGCATCTTTCAGGAAAGCACTTATTCCCCCAAGAGGCTTTTGAATCGCATCTGTTTTAGAAACACACAGAAGACAGATCTGTGTGCTCTAATTAGAGGGGGAAATTACTGGAAATGTATCAGTGGACCAGTTAGAGTGACTGATGCAAATAGTTAGAGAAAGATAGCTCTTTCTGATTAAAAATAATGCTTTCTACACAACTGGTATGACTATAATAAGTAAATCAAATCATGCCTTTTCTCCTCCATGACTGTAAATTAGCAGTGAGTAAATGGAAAGACATTAGAATTGTACTTTTCCATAAACAAAAGCATAAATGTTAATCTGAATTTCCTGAGTTTGCAAAAATTGGCTGGAAATACTGTTAAAACATACTTTCTCAAGAGAATTTTCTTTGCTTGCAGGCTCCACAAAAACTGCAAATGTACAACAGCAGTGGGTTTTCATTGCAGCATTTTGAAACTTTCCTCACCAGACAGGAAGGACATAAATGCAAAGGTCTGTAAAACTGAGGAATAAAAGAAAAAAAGAAAGAAAGAAAAAGAAAAGAAACAAAAACCAAAAACCCACAAACAGAAAAATAAAAAGACACTGCCATTTGAAAATAAAGTTCAACAAACTTTGGTTTAACTTCTTGCAAAGGTCACTTCAGGTTAGTATAAATTTTAGGTCAAGAGGCAGCTTGCTTCCTATTTGATCTGCAGCAATTGAAGCATACCTAATAGAAGCACTATTTTAAACACAAAGGTTAAACACAGTTGCATTTTGACAAAGGTTAAATGCCTATTTACCAAAGTTAATGACTTAATAGCATTTTGAATACCATTCTTTAGGTAAAGGTTAATCTCATATTTTTGACTTCCTGTTTCCTCTCTTATAAAGAAATACTCATTAGGAACCAATTTTCTAATTGTTAATTTGTTTCAGTCTTATTTATAGTTCTTGAACTAGAGTATTATCTGTTCTGATTGCTTGGGAAGTTTTTTAAAGCAATCAAGACAAGAAACGTTTAAAAAGACGTTTAATAAGACAAATAATAGAGAATTACTACTTTCAAAAAGTCAAAAAGGAGAGTGATCAAGATTGTAGAAAAATACGTAAGGCACAAATATAATCTATGATAAGATTGCATACTCCCCACGAATACACATGTCAGCAATCAACAGATTTCTACTAGTTGAAGAGATAAATAATTTCTTGGGCTCAATAGCAAAATTGCTATCAGATGATCATACTTAGATTGGAAAATGTGAGGAAAAAATTACTACACAAGGGGACGACATATGGTCAATTTGGCATTCACTTTTGATGCTGTTTTTAGCTAACATGATTGCAATAATTTACTACGTATAGTGCTTTATTAGAACAAATTGTTCAGATACGTAAGCCATTCTTTTTAAAATATCCCTAAATAACTAAAAAAACCCTTATTTAACTTATTAAACTGAGAATTCAGACATTGAAAATTGAGGATGAGTTTTGAAGATGTACACATTTGGAGAAAATACACATATAAATTGTGCTGGGAGTGTATTGCTTTGTAGGTAAGAAGTTGATGAATCATTTCAAAATTAATTTCAAGAATTATTAAGAGTGAAACAATTGTGGCAGGGTTCATATGTGCTACACATAATTCATCTTATAGTGTAAATGACAAGAAGGGCAACATCAGGAAAGCAATCATAAGAATGCCCTTTCCTTTTAAGGAGAGAGCTCAGTCAGGCAGAGGAATGCCATCTGATCTGTCAGAAGGTAGAGACCAATGAGGAGTGAAAGCCAAATTTCACTTGTGTATGAGGTTAACAAATGAGATAATGCAATCGGAAAAGAGAGGAGAGGTGGTAAGATCAGAAATGTTTTAAAAGATTCAGAAAGTAAGTCTAGGACTTGTTTAGAAGGTTCTGAGCCTTCTACAATGAAAGTGACACATTACTCAATAGATCTAGATATTATTTACTATCTTGCCCATTTTGTTATTATTCTGAATAGTATTTTGTTTTATTTTTCCAAACTCTTTCTCCTTTATCATATCCACATTTATAATTATTTTTCTACTTTGTCTCAGTGTTTCTTGGGAGATTTTATTTTAGTTTTAGTCATATTAACCAAAGTCACCTATTAGATCTGTATTGGTATTGATCACCAGAAATCAATTGGTAACAGTGATGCAAGACAAAGTAGAATATCCAAAAAGGAGAGTTCTATTGGTAACTGTTTACAATATCCTTCCTTATTTGTAACCATAAAACATTACAGTGACGTTATTGTAATTTTGATTTAAGAATGCAAATGTATCCTGAGAAATAGATATTTCTCAGTCTCAGTTTTTCTGAGTTTATCAAATCAAATGATGAAATGTTTTGAGGCACATATGTTACGATCAGCTTTCTAGCTAAGACTGATGTGTATGCTATCTATAAAAAATTCCATTACTAAAGATTTAGTTCAAAAGATATGTTGTCTTTAGTTTGAGTTATTCATAAAACATTAAAGATGAAGAAATCATCAATTCAAGTATGGAGGGATAATTTAAAATTAATTTGCTAATCTTGTTAAGATCAACATGGTTAAGACAATAGTACACTTATGAAGTCATTACATTTCCCATGCTAAAGAACTCCTTTATTATTTTCTTAATAGACTTTCTTTTAGAGCAGTTTAAGTTTACAGCAAAACTGAGCAGAAAATACACAGAATTCCCATATATTCCACACATGCACAACCTCCCCAGTTATCAGATCCCCTGGTATGGTACATTTATTGTTCTTGATGAAACAATACTCATACATCCTCCCTCTCCAGAGTCTAGTTTACATTAGGGCTCATTACCAGTTTGTAAATTCTTTGATTTTAAACAAATCATATAGAATATTTACTGCCCTGAAAATCTGTGCCTCTTCATTTCTCCCTCTGCCTTACATCAGCAATCACTAATCATTTGCTCTCAACAGTTTAAATATTTGAAGTGTCATACAGATGGAATTCCATAGTGTGGAGTTTTTTCAAATGATTTCTTCAATTTAGTTATCCATGTCTTTTCAGGTTTTTTTTTCCCCTCATTCTTACCACTGAATAATTCTCTATTACCTGATTCAACACAGTTTACTTATCCAGTCATGTACTGAAGGAAATCTTGGTTGCTTCCAAATTTTGGCTGTTACTGAATAAAACAGCTGTAAATACCATTGTATAGTTTGTGTAATGAACAAGTTTTCAACTCCTTCAGTTTAATATCAGAGTGTGATTTCTGAGTTATTTGATAAGACTACATCTATTTTTGTAAACAACTGCCAAACTGTTCCCAAGTGTTTCTGCTGTCTGCATTCCTACTAGGAATGTGTGAGAGTTCTTATTCCACATCATCTGCACATCTGAATAGTGTTCTGCATTTTACTCATTCTAGTAGGTGTGTAGTGAGTTTAAAAGTTTTTTTATGTTTCAGGCCACAATCCTTTATCAAATGTATCTTGTACTTTTTTCTGAGTCATTAGGTTTAATTTTTACTTATTGACAGTGTTTCTGCACAGCAGAAATCATTAATTTTAATGAAGTCTCTCATCAATACTTTCTCTCACGGGTTGTATATTTAGTGTTGTGTCACCTTTGAAGTAAAGGAGAACAGTGAAACACGTATCCCTAGAATGTCACTTTTCCATTCCAAGGACCTAGCCAGGTTCGGGGAATAATAATATGGAGCCCATAACAGAGTGTGTAAGTAAATACTCTCTTTTTGGGAGGGGGAGGGTATCAGGATCGAACTCAGGGGCACAAAACCACTAAGCCACATCCCCTGCCCTATTTTGTACTTTATTTAGAGACAGAGTCTCAATGAGTTGCTTAATGCCTTGCTAAGTTGCTGAGGCTGGCTTTGAACTCACAATCCTCTAGTATCAGCCTCCCAAGCCACTGCGATTGAAGGCGTGCACCACTGTGCCTGCCTAGGTAAATGCTTTCTCTGGACCAGAGCCGGGATCAAAACTCTGTGGAAAGGGAAATGCTCATCAAATGGGCTGGACAAAGTGCTAACAGGAGAGAAACATTATTTTCTGGTGAAGCCCTGGGAGCACCATGTAAAATGAAGGTATTTATGTCCAGCCTGTCACCAATGGATCTTCCCTGTAAAGATTCCTCAATAAACTTTAAAAATCTCACATCATAATTCTACTGCCTTCTTTGTTCTCTTGGCAACTGATCCTTCTGCCCAAGAACAATTGGCTGAGAACATTACAAATGTTTTATCTAAAAAGTCATTGTTATACCCTAGGTCATCTACGTTTTCTTATAGAAGTTTTATAGCTTTGAATTTTAAGTTTAGGTCTTTCATTAATTTTGAGTTAATTTTTTGGTGAAGGATATAAGATCTGTGTGAAATATTATTTTTTCTTTTGCATGTGGCTGTCAATTGTTCCTGTATCATGTGTTGCAAAGATCATATTTGTTCCATTATATTGCCTTTGTTCCTATGTCAAAGGCCTGTTGACTATACTTTTGCAGTTATAGATGTTACTTTTGCAAACACAATGAGCATAAACCTGAGAAATCCAGTACTATTAAAATACTGTATTCCTCTACTCAAAATTGTCTAACCAAAAAAAAAATATATATATTTTTATATATATATATATATATATATATATATAAATTCTGGAGAAAATAGTGGCAATCATGATCATGTCAACAGTTTAAAGTATTTAAGTATTTTAATAAGCACTTATGAAGTTGGTAACTATAGAAATTAGTTTTATATCTCTTTACAGATAAATTACATTGTATTAGTGTTCTGCTTAGGAAAAGAAAAAACATGTCAAATTATAAGAAATTTATTGGTTTTCCTCACCCATCAGACAATGACTATCTGCTGACTGGGTTGCTCAGTCTAAGATGCTGGAAGCCTCAGAATAAGAGGAAATAATCTTGCAGCCCCTGTCCAAGGCTGAAGGCCTGATAGTTTTCTGGACAGTTGCAAGTTCAAGTCCAAATTTACTGGCTGAAGAATCTGGAGTCTAATACCTATGAAATACAGCAGCAGGAAAAAAATTGTGTGAAGCATGGAATCCAATGAGGCCCCTTCTCCCCTTCTTCCACTTCTGTGTTCCATTCTGGTTCCCAATCTATTGTTTGGTACCTCCAATATTCAGTGTGGATCTTCCCCACTCAGTTTCCTCAATGACATGGCATTCTTCTCTGAAAACACTCTCACAGCACACCCCAAAATATGCATTTACAATATTCTGGGTATCCCTCAATCCATTCAAGTTAACAACAAATATTAAGTATCATAAACATATGTGAGTTCCAATGAAAAATTCAGATTCAAAGATGAAAAGATACCAACCTGTCTAGTGATGATTTCTGATTCATACATTTAAATTATGTAATTTAAGTGCAAATTAAATTATATAGTTTAAGTGCAAGTGAAATTTTTTTATAATTTAATATTAGAAAGTGTTTCTTACCTTCCATTGGTGTTGTGGTTAAACATATAGTCAAGTGGTATTACCTAAACCCTTTTTTGGTTAAGTGTATATTAAAGTGGCTATCAATGGGAGAAAAATATGTAATAATACTAGGCATCCAGGAAGGTCCAACCTCTGTCAAATTTGTTTGTGCAACTCTAGTCCAAATAAAAAAACTACTTGTGCAGTTTTGTACTCCAGTTTTGCCTCCCATCTCTTATAGCCTTTCATCTTAAAGATAATTTTAGTATTTCATGCTTAGCTAATGATAGTTGTTTCAACCATTGTCTCATCTCTCAATATTGATTGTTGCACTAATAAATGAGCAACGATCCTGCAATCATGAACTCTGGTTTTAGTTTTTCTTCTCCATTTTATGGACTGTATGACTGCATAAGCTCTATGAATGAGAAAAACAATGGTTTTTAATGTTGTGATATTACTAGGGTAGTTTATATGAAAATAAAATTCCAAGTATAAAACCTTTTTTGGGGTCACTTACAGGCATTTGGTATGGAATGATGAACAGGTAAAATGTCAATCTTAATAAATGCTTTGTGATGGCAGAATTTCAAGTAGCATGCTTGTACAGTGGAGAAAATATCCAGGAAAAACAAAGATAGTCCTCAAGTTATATGAGTGGGCAGGTCTTTGAGTGCACTATTTATATATTTGTCACAGTCTATAAATTAACTTTTACATTTCTGTTTTAGTCAGTTTTTTCATTACTGTGACCAAAAGACTTAATGAGAACAATTTTAGAGGAGCAAAAGTTGATTTGGGGGGCTCTTGGTTTTAGAGGTCTTAGTCCATAGACAGTGGGCTCCATTCCTTGGGGCTCAAGGTGAAGCAGAACATCATTGTGGAAGAGCATAGAGGAAGGGAAGCAGCTTACATGATTATCAATAAAGCACAGAGATTCCACTCACCAGATACAAAATATATAAGCCAAAGGCATGACCCCAATGACCCGTCTCCTCCAGCCACACCCTACTGCCGATAGCAACCACTCAGTTAATCCCTATGAGTGACTTATACAAGTTACCTTAATAATTTATCTAGGAAGTGCTCAGTTGCTTGAATCATGCAGTGTCTAATCCTTCATCCTCTATTCCAATGAGTTCATCCTTTTTCCCTTCTCTACCAGGAAATCACAGTGATTGAGAACAAGGGAGGAAGATCTTAAAACTCAGTTTTATTTCCTTTAAATATAGTCTTCATATTGGTTCTCATAACCCAATCATTTCATCTCTGAGCTTTCTTGCATTGTCTCACACATGAGCTTTTGGAGGACACCTAATATCTAAACCATAACAATTATTCTTATCATTTTAAAGCAATAGATATGGGTTTACAAATCAATTCACAGGAATATGTGTCTAAAAGTAATATATAGAATTATTATTAAAGTAACAAGCAGGGCCTGGTGGCACACAACTGTATTCCCAGTGGCTTGGGAGTCTGAGGCAGGATGATCATAAGTTCAAAGCCAGCCTCTACAACTTAGTGAGGACCTAAGGAACCTAGGGAGATCCTGTCTTAAAATAAAAAAATAAAAAATGGAATGGGAATGTAGCTGAGTGGTAAAAGTGCCCCTAGATTTAAAACCCTGTACAAAAATAAAATAAAATAAAATAAGCAACAAAATATGTTTTCAATGTTTTAGACTTTTTATGAACCCAGTAATTGTTTAGGTCTTACTATTTCATTAAGAAAATTAGAATATGTAGAATAAATATAAATACGAAACTTAGGTGAAATGTCAGAAAATAAAAACTGAGTCATAAATGTCATCTATATAACAAGAAGATTTTCACACAGCAACTATTGGTGGAACTCAATATTTCTGATATCAACAAGTGAACATATTTTTGAAATGGTCAAATTCACATAACATTTATCTGATAATGGTTTTTAGTTAGTTAGCTATAATAGTTTTTGGTAAAAGAACTGATAAAGACATTATCTGAATTATTTAAAAGGAAAGTGCCTCTACATGTAATGATCTATGAAAGCTAAAATTTCCATTCCTGCAAAAGCAAGGTTTCAGCTGGTTCAGTTTTTCATACCACATCAAATTCCCTCATGCATTATAATTTATTATACAAAATTGTTGAGCATTATTTGGATGAAAAACATCCAACTCATTGACATTCAGTTCAAGAAACAAAGTCATTGAAGGAGTAATCATAAAATTTGCAGCTCAAAAACCAAAATAAACTTCCCATTTTCTCACTAATTATTTTCTGTTGATATAGGAAGAACTCCCTGAGTAGATGACATTTACATTAAGACTAGAAGGACGATAATGAGATAAAGGAGCAAATGCACATCAGAAGTAGAAAAGAGCTTGGCGCCTTAGAAGAACAGAGAAGCAGTCATTGTAAGTGCAGATCCTATGAGAGATCAAAAAGACTGGCAAGGGGTTGGAAAACCACAAAGTGGATTAATAGCACAGGCAACAGGGATGATTTTCGGTTCATTTCTAGTCCAATGGGAATCAAATTTTTTCATTAACAAAATGACAATGCTGTAAGTCACTAAAAGCATAGAGGAAACAGAACATTCAGTTATTCTAAAAGTTCTAAAACATCCTATCACTAGGCAGTGATGTAAAAAATATGCAAATTAAAAAATTCATTAGAATAGAATAAATTCATTAGATTAGAACTTGAATTCAGCAACTTTAGTGCTTAGTGTGGAAAGAGACCATTGTTAGACACATAAAAATATAGAACTGGAAGTAATTATTACTATAAATTAAATGAATGCTTGTAGCTAAAAATAAGGAAATGGTAGTATGGAGAACTTAATAAATGTTTTCTCTACTGTCCTTACTGTTTTTCCAGGTAAGAGTTTTACTTGAATCATGTAAGCTTGTATATCATGATTAGTTAGTTTAAAGGAGTTTGAAAGCATTTTCAAAATTCTCTTGTTACAGAAAAATGCGTTTAGGATAGTTAGACATTCATAAAGTAAATGTCTTCACTTAGGAATTTCTACAAAAGAATAGTTTAAATTTTTCCTGTACATAATGTGCTCATTATTGCTTTTGGTAATATTTGTGCTAAGTACTCACTTAAGCACACTTTTCTTTTTAAGAAAAGAAGATATAACCTCTTAAAGGAATCACTTTTGTACTGAGGAAGCAATGTAGAGAGATATGAGGATTCAACCAATGAGAATAGTTCTGAGATGTGCTTGGATATTGGGAGAGAAATGTCATCTACCCAAAAGACTATTTGGAAGGAAGACTCCAAAGGAAACAGAATGTGAAAGACAAGCAAGAGGCATGCAACTTTTCCAGGGAAGGCAGTGTTGCAAAATGTTCCCTGGAGATTTCAATTCAAAAATCAGAAAATTTATATCAGCACTAGAAATCTCTGTGCTGTAAAATTCTGTGCAAGCAGAAAAACAAATGATAAAACCTAAGTAAACCTACTGCTACTGCTCTTGTGGAAAGCAATCTAATCTCTTATATATAACTTTTATTCAGGATATTTTTCATCTGTACTTGTTCACTAAATGTTTTCTAGTATTTAAGTTCATCAGCAGAAACAAATGTAATGATAACTTCACCATTCTTTTCAGTTTATTTTCTAGTAAATAGAGGCTTAATTTATTTTCATTTATAAATGAATTGAGTTATTTATTCATTTATTTCATAATGTTATGTATAAATTGAATATCAAGTACGCTAGGTTCAAGGCAGACTGGAACCCTGTCCTTAGAGAGTTTCCATGCTGTGAAAGAAAGAAAACATAAAAAAAGGTAATAAAATCAATGGAACTGGATTTTGAATGATGGCTATTATTTTAGTCAACTACTTCACTGCCGTGACTAGAAGGATCTGACCAGCATAATTATAGAGGAGGAAAGGTTTATTTCAGGGCTCAGAGTTTCAGAGGTCTTAATCCATAGAAGGCTGGCTCCATTCCTTGGCTTGAGGTGAGACAGAATATCATGGCACAAGAGTGTGACAGAGGGAAGCAGCTCACATCATCAGGAAGCAGAGACTGTGCTCTCCAGATACAAAATATATACCCCAAAGCCATGCCCCAAATCTAATCTCCTCCAGCCACGCCCTACCATTTCAATTAATCCCATCATGGATTAATTCACTGATTGGGCACACCTCACATCCAAACCATAGCAGCTATGAAGTGGATAACGGAGTTCATGGAAGGGTTAACAGTGTTCACCTAGTCTTCATGAGGAGGGGAATATGTGGTATGAGGTTTCTAAATGTATAATGACTCTAAAAAAAATCAAACTTTATTAAACTGACTTGCCAACCAGTATATGTCTCTTTGATAGTTACTAATAAGTTTAAATGTCTACAGTGAATCAAAATATCTGAGAAAATTTTTGTAAAGAAAGCTGATTCTAAAAGCAGATATAGATATTCATGATAAAATTTGCAGGATGCAAAAAGAAATCGAATTCTCAACTCTCTACATCAATTTTTTATTTCATTCATTATGATATATATAACAATATTTTATTATATAAAACAAGACAGAATATAACAAAATAAAAAGATGAATTTTGACACACCATTTGCGTGATTTATGTGGTTTTTGAACTTCATTTTGCATTTTTGCCTTTTAAAAATTAATTATAAAAATGGATTTTCATGTTTTCCACCTAGCTAGCTATTCTACGTAGAGAAAACTCACAGTGAAAACAATTCTCATTTCATTCATAGTAAACATAGGTTTATGATTTTTATACGTACACACATATAGACACACATAATCCTCATGGTTGACTTACTAGGCCCGTTATTTATCAGACAAGAAAAGATTAGTGGTATTATAGTAATTTTATTAAGTTATTGAGCAACCACCACTCAGACATCCTCTCTTTAGACTGCACAGGTTGATCTTGATTTCCCTCCAAGCATTTGCTTAAACATGTAAGCATTGAAATTAAAACTATGTTACAATGAGTCTTCCTCCAATCCCCATTTTGCATTGGTGAAAATTGTTGCTGACTATGATTTTAGTTAAGATGGTTCAAGTTCCAGTTCACAATTAATTAAGTCTGTGGATTATTTTGTATTCTGTTTAATCTCTGTGCTTCACATTAAAATTGGAAAGTCAGAAGAAATTCTGTATAACCATTTGGATTATCTTCCAGTTGTAACATTCTACAGTTCTCATCTTAAGTGTCCTCTTCCATTCTCTACAATGTTGTCAAACGTGATAAGACTGAGGTCTTTTTCTGATTGAAGCAAATACTTGTTATATAGAGAGAAGTGATCTTTAAACATAGGATATATCAGAAATCCAGTTTACTTGATCCCTGAATGCAGCTAAAAATACATTAAATGTAACTTTTATGTTTTCAATCTTCCTCAAAAGCAAGCTAAGAGGCAAAAAAAAAAAAAAAAAAAAAAAAAAAAATTCAATTCTTATCAGCTTAGCCCAAAATGTAGGAAGCAAAATCCTCTATTCTAAATAAGCATTTGGTGTACAAATGAATGTGACAGTCTTAAAATAAAGGAAAAAGAGATTGCTTCTGAGGAATTGGAACTCATTCTATGCTAAAGTATGGGTTCTTGTCTGTGTTGCAGTAAAACTAAATTTAAAAAAAATGCAAGCAAACAAAGTGATAAATTGCTCAAATATCATGTGCTGCATAATTAAACTTCTAATTTCATTGGCACTTTATTTAGAGAAAATGGAGAATAAAATTTGCCTATTTAATGGGATATATTGACTCTGTGGGAGACTAGTAAATTTCGGACATCTTTTTAAATTAAAATAAAGCTGAATAATGGAAGTAAAATGCATTTTTCCATGAAAGGAAGGCCATTTTAAGTGGAACAAAAATGTCTATGTAAAAACGGATAATAACTGCATAAGTCATACATATTGGAAGTTTAGTAAAGTGCTTCAATGCTAGTATTTTCAATATATGACTGCAAATTATACATTAGATATTTGTAAACAAGCACTTACTGCAGTTCTTCAGAAATGAAATTTGAATTTATTGGGTTTTCCCTTCATTTATATCCATCATTCACAACAGGAAATGATGCCCACCCCCCCCACACACACATACACATACTTTTCCTCAGAGGCCATTTGGTAATGTCTAGGTTTGTTTATTTTAGCTGGTGAGAGGGCCAGGAGGTTGATTGGATTCTAGGGGCATCTGTTCAGTAGAGGTCAGTTATGTTGTGGAACAACACACAGGACAGGCCTCAACAAAGAATTATCCTGCCCCCTATATTACTTGTGGAGAAGTGAAGAGAGACTGATTGGCATTTAGACAATCATGCATCACGACCCACTTCGACTGAAGTATGGATCTTGTACATAAACTTGTTGAATTTTATAATTAAAGGAAGAAAGGAGAAGCAATTGTGATTTTTGAAGTAGGATGGAACTTACATAAATAAAAATGCTTCAACAATGACAGGAATCCAATTGCAAAACTGTATTATTCTCAAATTGCATCAAATCCTTTCAGTTTACTGTAACTCTGACTGTAGTTTACTTTATCACTCTAACTTAAATGAAATCCAGACAACAAATTTCTATCCAATTCTATCAAGTCTAGAATTGGATAGAGCACACTTCTAAAATTAAGAAACAATAGAAAACAACACAGTTAAAATAAAAGTAATAAAATGAGGCACTATTGTAAGGTGAATAAGATATATTTTTGCTTAATTTTACTTTAAAAAAATAAGAAGTAAATACCTTATCATTGCATTAGGCTAATCATGAAGTACTGGATTGTATGATTTTTTAACACTACTCTGGTTATACATGTTTAGACAAATATATTAATGAATAGCAATCTAAATTATATAAATATTATTACAAAAGTAATAGAAGTTTACTGGAAAACTTAGAAAATATAAAAATCTGCATAAGTTGAAGAGAGCAAGTCTCTATAATTTTTAATAAAAATATTTTATAAAATGATTCTCTGCCCCTCTAACATCTTGAAATGGGGTAATTCTTAGCATTATGAAGACAAGAGAGAGTGACTGATGAAAATGGTGATGGGGGGCTTGAGAGGATGAGGGCATGGAGATGCACTTACAAGAGCAGATGTGAAGTGGGGTAGGAAGCCAGTGGAAGGAGTGAAATAATGCAACTTGGTTGTAAAAATACCACACGCCTTGCTTTTGTGTAAATATAAAGGGAGGTGTCATGGTTTAGATGGCAGGCATCCCCTGAAAGCTCACATGTGAGATGATGCAAGAAGGTCTAGGGGTGAAATGATTGGATTTTGCTTTATGAGAGCCTTAACCCAAGCAGTGAATTAATCCCTTGATGGGGATTAACTCAGTGTTAACTATAGGTGATAGGGTGTGGCTGGAGGAGTGGGGTCACTGGGGGTGTGTCTTGGGTATATATTTGGGCATCTGAGCTTAGACTCTCTGTTTTCTGATCATCACGTGAGCAGCTTCCTTCTACCACACTCTTTACCATTATGTTCTGCCTCACCTGGAGCCCTAAAGGATGAAGCCTGCTTGCTGTCTGTGGACTGAGACCTCGGAAATCATGAGCCCCCAAATAAATTTTCCTCCTCTAATTATGCTTATTAGATCACAGAGGTGAAAAAGCTGACTGAAACAGGAGGACATAGAGTGGATCTGGAAAAACAAAAAAGAAGTTATTGAAATTGCCTCATGAGACATGGGAGTGACCTGCACTAAGGTTACCTAGGAAAGCAGATTAGTAGAATTGGGCAGGTCTTGTAGCAGAGCCAGTAGGCATTGTTCATAGCCCGGTTGACTAGGGAGAGAGAAAAAGTATCAGAGAGCTACAAATGAATATATTTCAGCAATTTATTATTTATTAAAATACTTTACTGGTGAAAATTATTTTTTATAAATCTTTTTATATATCTTCCATAATCTATTAAGTATAATCGCTTGTAGCTTAAAACATTGAATTTCAGATATGCACATCTTATAGACTATTCATAGAGCATGGAGTAATTAGTCTTTAAGAATGGGTTATAATATTAACCTGTATTATTCTTTTTGTAATTCTATGACAATTTGCTTGAGAAAAAATGAATGAAAATACACAACCAGCTGTGTAACAAAATATAAGTTGCCTAAATACTCAACAATTTTGTCTGTTATTTTCTTCTACCAAAATTTTACAGGAACATATCATTTAATGATGCTATAGTTTCACATATGTATTGGTATTTCATTTTCTCTTTACTGAATTGCATATTGATGTCACTAGTTTGTTTTTATCAAGGGTTGATCAGTACCTTTCATACTATGGTCTGAATGTCTATCCTCAAAATTCATATATTGATATCCTAACTCTCATAGTGATAATACTAGAAAGGAAACATTGAAGGAAGTGGTGAAATTATGAATATGGAGTCCTAATGACGGTGTTTGTGCCCTTTTAAAAGAAGCTCTAGGCGATTGTCTTGTCTGTTTTACCATGCAAAGACGTGAGAAGGTGTCGCCTGTGAGCAAGAACGGGTCTTCCATAGACACTGAATCTGCTGGTGACTTTATCTTGTACTTCTCAGGCTCTAAAATTGTGAAAAATAAATTTCTGTTGTTTATAAGCTGTTCAGTTCATGATATTTTTAAAGTAGACCAAAGAAATTTTATATACAAATTATTTTAACTCTTGTAGTGCATATTGTATGTCTTCTAAGTTTTCCATAAATATAGATTTTTCATTTACCTTTTGCTATTAAAATTGTCTTATTTATTGTCTGGAGGATCAATTGAATGTATATATAATAGATTTTACTTTATTTACTTTACATTACAAAATATCTCCACTCAAAGAACAGGTACATTTAAAACATACTTTCTTCAATGTCATATTGCATTTGTGTTTTTGTTTGATATTTTTTGTAATCTCTCGGTGATTTCTATGTAAACTTAAGCCTTTATTCATGTAACTAGTTCATAAATATTTGTCCATAATCAAATACTAGGCACTACATTAGGGATCAAAAAGAAAATGTGTACAAAAATAAAATAATGTCATTTCTCATGAATTTTTGTCTGATTGGAAGAAATAATCATGTAATCTCTAAAAATGTATAGAAAAATCCCCAAAGTTCCCCAAGTTATAAAGAAGAATTGAGTCAGGTATGGTGGTTCATGCTTCTAAACTCAGACTTGGGAGGCTGAGTCAGAAGGATCACATGTTCAAGGCTAACCTGGGCAACACAGTGAGTCCCTAAGTAATTTAGGGAGACCTGTTTCAGAATAAAAAATCAAAAAGGTGGGTATGTAGTTCAGTGGTAAAGCACCCCAGAGTTCAATCTCCAGTACCAAAGGGATAAGAAGTAGGAGGGGAAGAAAAAGCCAAAGATGACAAGGATACAAAAGATAGATTAGGCTTTCAAGATGAGTCAGGGAAGGCATTTCTTGGAAAACACAGGCAAGCTAAAAGCTGATATGTATGAATGAACCAGATGTCGGCATTACAGAATATTTTACATGGAAAAATATTTATTCAAAGCTAACATCAGAAAGAAATACTTACTCTTTAAAAAACTGCAAGAATTCTGATTATTTAAAAGGTGAAAGTTTTAGAACTTTTAAGTTGCTGTAACAAAATATCACAAACTAGGTGGATTGTAAAACAAATTTGTTTCTCACTATCCTGTAGGCCGAGGAATTGAAGATCAAGGCGCCAGCAGATGCAATGTTTTTGAGAGACTGCTCTGGAGTCATAGACAGTGCCTGCTCACTGTGCTCTCAGGAGACGTAGAGGAGCCCTTTAATATGGGCACTAATTCAACTTATGAGGTACCACCGTGTTATGACTTCATCAACCCTAAATCCTGTTTCCTAATACCATCATGTTGGAGTTGAAATAATATATGAATTTTTGCGAGTAGGGAATTTTTCAAATAATGACAGCAAAGTAGAAATTTAAAGTTAGTTTTCTTTCAAGTAGTATGTTTTTTCAGAACTGATGATTAGATAATCTGTGTCTTCTTACCCTTGTAAGATACAACAATTTTTACATTTATGTATGTATCTTAAGATGTAGATATTTTATTCTGTCCTTTCACAAATATCAGATAATTCAATCACTTGATTCTTACAGTATTAGAAACATGAGCTTCTGATTAATACCATTTTTAAATTGTGAAACTGAGGCAACAATTTCTAATTTCTTAGAATTTTTTCACTGTAAAGGATTGTTTCTTCCTTAGTGTCTGATGATGAATCTTTATTTCATGATTGTGTGTCCTAAACTATAAGAGACCATAGACACCAGTAAAGTCAAAGAAACACATGCTATGTTTTGAATAGCTCTCAGTGAAGTTTTGCTTTCACTTTTGCTTAAAATAATTATAATAAAACTAAAAATACCAGTACTTTTAGAATGCTTGCTCATTACGATTCACTATGTAAAAAGCATTGCATGCATATCATTTAATCTTCACAAATTCGACCAGAGATGGACATAATTTAACTCACTTTCTTAATAATGAATTTAAGGCTCAGTGACAGTCATACATCACTAAGGGTTGTATTAATGATTCCCAAAGTCCAGGACCACTCTTGTTTCTAAAGCCACATGCCTAATGCCAGTGCTAACCAGTATAGTTCTCTTTCAGTGTCTTGAGGACATTGGTCCCCTGTGGATTCCAAAATCTGTGGATACTCAAGTCCCTTATAAAAGATGTGGTATTATTTACATGTAACCTAAAGCACATACTTGCATGTTTTAAGTAATCACTAGGTTACTTACAATAGCCAATCCAATACAAAATCTACTTAAATAATTTTAAAATGTATTGTTTAAGGAGCATGAAAAAGAGAAAGTCTGCACATATTCACTACAGAATCTTTACTTTTTAAATATTTTCCATCATGGTTGTTTGTTTTGCATGATTATATTACAGTAGGGGGTTAAATTGAGTTTGGAAAATTAAGTTAAATTTCTAAATTTCTCTAAATTTCCTAGTTTATTTATGTACTCTAGCACTCAAAACCATATAATTTATATCAGAAAGAAAATCTGTGGTGATTAAAAAGTCAAAATATTAGTATCTTCCTCCCCCAAAAGTAGTCAATATAGAAAAACAACTCAGCTCTGAACCATTTGATTTACTGGCCTGGAATGCAGAAACATTACATGTTAAGAATTATAGCTGGCAGTATTAACAGGATGGGTATTTATCTTAGATCCTTGAATCCTGTTTGAGTAGAGAGTAATGGTTCCTAACAACATGTTTTTTCTCTCGTCGTAGTTTTGTCCTACACCCCCAATTGAAAAGCATAACAATTTAGGATTATCATTCTTAAAAAGAACCATGTATATATACCTGCACATAATGTCTCCCTTTGCAACAGAGCAAATTGTGACTAAATCATAGCTTTTAAGCTTAAAAAGTTGTAGTTAGTAATGAACATTTTTTTCCCGCAAGTACAGACTACTCGAATAATGAATACATATGTGGAATTACCAGATTTTAATACCTCACATGAAAACTGTTGTGGAAAGAATGCTGTATAGCTTAAGAGCCCTCAGGGGTGAATAATTTTAAATCAATGACATTGGATATTATGCTTCTGAAATATAGCCTCTCACAGGAGTTTCCCAGCAACTCTGGTAAACATTCTGCCATCTGTATAATTGCTCTGTGTAGTTTTCATTCCTTTAATTTAAAAGGCAGATTTTTTTTTAAACAGACAATATC
Source organism: Sciurus vulgaris (assembly GCF_902686455.1). NCBI lineage: Eukaryota > Metazoa > Chordata > Mammalia > Rodentia > Sciuridae > Sciurus > Sciurus vulgaris. The sequence goes on along the minus strand of NC_136469.1, from coordinate 119,102,500 downwards.
AGAGACAGATTACCCTGAACAAAATTAACAAAATTTATCTGAAACTTGTATATCAGATTAACTCTTACATGGATATTTTCATTAGTTAAAATACATCGTGGTTGAGTGCGTGTTTTAGAGGAATTCCCGTCACAGTGTAATTCAGGCACCAGCTGCCTTGTCTCAAAATGCCACTACTCGCATGAGCCTTAGTGCGATCTGTGTCTTGCAAGAGCAAGGACATTGAAGGCTGTGTTGTACCTCCCTTTCAAGACTGAATTTCCTTCAGCTGACAGGAGTGCCAAAAATTGAAGGCACAAAGCTGAGTGATCACTCTTGGCTTAAAAAGAAAACAACAAAACAAAACAACAAAACAAAAACAAAAATAAAAAAAACCTGTCTGATGCAAAACTGCAACCAATGACTAACCAGTAAGAGTGTCAAAGTCCTATACCACTTTCTCAGGCATCACCTCTGAAATGTCCTTCCGACTTAAGAATCACTGTGGAATTGGCTGAGGTCTCCTTACAGATATATTTCTTTCTTTCTTTTCTCCAGAGAGAAATGTTCAATTCCTCTCTCTGCCCATTCTGATTTCTTCACTTATTTTTTAGAATTATTATGTGTTATTGTTTCTGACAGTTTTTCCAAATAAAACATCTGCACACAAACCTGTCTGTCAAGTGGGGAACCAAGAAGAAAAAGAAATGTAGAAGTTACACCCTTCATTATTATAATGCTGTGGCCTAGAAGTTGCACATACCCCATTCATTCACATTGTAATTACTAGAACCAATCCCAGAGCCAGTGGTAAATATGCCCATTCCTGAAACAGCTCCACAAAAGGCAAGAGACACAAAGAACCATGGCCACAGAGAACATTTGTCAGCTCTGGTTGGCTGTAAATATGTACTATGGACTGAGCAACTTTAAAAAAATAGCACTTATTTCTCACAGCTGAGAATAGAGTACCTTCAAGGTCAAGTTCGGGGAAGGCCTCCTTCCTGTTAGGCAGCTTGCTGCCTTCTTGGTGCACCTCACATGGTTGAGAAAGGAGACTCTAGTGCCTCCAGTTCTTCTTGTCAGGACACTAATCTTATCGTGAGGCTACACTTCCATAGCCTCATCTAAACTTAATCACTTCCCAAAGACCAACCTCCTAATACCATCACATCAGGGGTTAGGACTTCAACCGTGAAACACTTGGTTCATAGCAATATGTAAATGGTAACTTTAAAGAATAGGAGGTTTAGAATGAAATTGGATTTGAATTGTGATGATGTTTCAGGTACAAAACTGAGTTTTCTTTTTACTTATGTTTATATTCAATCTTGATACAGGATATAATAGACAGATATTCTCTAATAATATTATGCATATTTTAAAATAAGTTAAAAAATGTTTTCTTGAAAAAGATGATTGATCATACACATTATTAAATAGTCTCATGTGTATAGTTAAAATAGCTACTATGTTCTTTGCCAGACATTGGGAAATAAGTAGGAAAGTTCAAATTTTTCCCAATATGGTATCCATATCATTAGTGAAAGTTTAGAAATAAACATATAAATTCTATACTGTGGGGTGAATTTTATGATGAAGACTTGATGAAGAAGTTATGGTATCACAGGGAATTTTATTTGATAGCTCAAATAAAATTGGTGAAGATAAAGTGTCATCAGCATAGCCACTATGAATGGTTGCAGTCACTGTAGGCAAATGAAAAAGACCTACTTCAAAAGTTCTAAGAATTGCATATGTACAGTCCTGCCACATGGTGTTTTAGTCAACTTTTTCACTTCTGAGATTTAAAGACCATACAAGAGCAATTTAGGAAGGAAAAGTTTATTTTGAAGTTCATGGTTTCAGAGTTCTCAGTTCATAGATAACTGGGCCCCATTCCTCAGGGCTCCAGGTGAGGTAAAACATCATATTGGAAGAGTGTGGTGGAGGGAAGCAACTTACATGATTACCGGGAAGCAACTTACATGATTACCAGGAAGCAGAAAGAGTGAGAGGAAGACTGTACTTGCCAGATACAAAATATATACCTCAAAGGCCTGACCCCCAAAGACCCACCTCCTCCAGCTGCACCCTACTCACCTTCAGTTACTACTCAGTTAATCCCCATCAGGGGATTAAGTCACTGATTGGGATAAGGATCTCATAACCAAATCATTTTACCTCTAAACCTTCTTGCATTGTCTCATACATGGGCTTTTGAGGAACACCAAAACCATACATCCAAACCATAACACACAGTATGTACTCAGTATAAAGATGAAGAGAAAATGTATGAACCAATTAATAAATTGTTATGGTTTAGATCTGAAATGTTCCCCAAAAGTTCATGTCTTGAAAATAGAGTCCCCAGTGTGGGAAGGTTCAGAGGTGAGGATTTTACTGGCAATTGCATTATCAGGAATCTGACCTCATCCATCAAATGGATTAATCCATCCACAGTTGAATGAACTACTGGGAGGTGGGATGTAGTTGGAGGAAGTAAGTCACTGCATGTGTTTCCTGGAACAGTTTATCTTGTACCCACACACTCCCTTCCTCCATCCCTCTTCCTCTCTCTTTCTCTTTCACTCCCCCTACCTGCCCCTGCCTTTTTTCTCGCTCTCTCCTTCCCAGCTGGCTACCATAAACTGAACATCCTTCCTCTGCCATGCTTTTCCACCGTGATGTTCTGCCTCACCTGAGGCCCAAAACTTGGATTCTAATGGACTGAAATATCTGAAACAGTAAATAAAAATAAGCATTTTTTCCCCTCTAAGTTTTTCTCTTCAGGTGTTTTGGTCACCATAATGAAAACCTGTCTAACAAATAAAAGTATAAACACCTACATCTATTGAAGATGGAACAGGCACATTCATGAACTTCTGTAATTTGATTGTCTGGCTTGAGTAAGTTTATGATATGCAGTAGGAAGTATTACATTACACATACACATCTGTAGGAAAGGTAAAAAGTGGCTGCACATTTAGTCAGAAGAAATTTTTAGAAAGTCCAATTTGTCACATATCAGAAATCATATAGATTAACCAAGTCTTGTGAAAAGGAAAAGCCAAAACAGGGACACTTGGAAATTAATTATATTCCTGCAACTGCAAAAGGCATAGAGCCAATGAAAAAGTTATTCGTCAAACACCTGTCAGACACATTTTCTTTGTGTCAAGGTGAATCTGCATAGTCTCTAAGCTTCAAAAATTTGTATTTTATTTGTGGAAAACATGTGATACAGATATACATTATACCTCAGATAGTATGATAAAATAAAGCAAATAGATCAAGAAATATATTAACATATATATATATTTTAATCAGATAATTATTAAATGTACTGTTGAAGAGGTGACATTTGACCAGATGAAAGTAAGTGATAGAGTAATTTGGGTCATCTGGTGAAAGACAAAATAAAAAACACAAAGATCCTGAGTTGAGAACACACTGAGTATGTTCAAGGAAATGGAAAGAGTGGAGGTAGTGTGGATAGAGTCCTATGGAAACTGGAATTCACACCTCATTTCAGCATCAGAACTCTAATAAAAAAAAAAAAAGCAAAGGCAGATACAACTATACAACTATATTGTCCTGCTAGCACTACAAAACAATATCCAGTACAACCTTGGAAAGATCTTATATTCAAGCTTTGAATTTTTTCATTAATATCTTAAACATGCAAAGCTACCTACACTATATAAAATTTAGCTCATGATTTTGAAATGCCGTAACACATTGAAAAATTCCACTTTTAACTATCCATTTTGCACATTGTTTTAACCTCAAACTTTGCTTTTGTTATACTGTGAATAAAAACGTTCTTGTGAGTTTGTCATTGAACTTTGAAAATGTTTGTGTATATAAGAAATAGTCAAGCACATTCAGGAAAGTTGAATACACAGACTTCAAATAAGAATATGGAATTTGAGGATAGGTAGTTGGTACATGTTTGAGGAAGAATTAAATTTGTAAATCTGAAATATTGAGATAAAATGATTTATTTATTACTTAACCAAGACACTAAATTTAGCTTAAAATGAATCTATTCCAAATTCAAGCTGAATATCAGTGGACAACAAATAACAAAATGTAAAAATGTGTTCCAAGAGAAAAAAAATCAAACAGTGAGGTTATGAAAACAAAGAAAGCTCTTGATCATAAAGTCAAATAACAGCATATCATGCCATTCTTGTTAAAAAATTTTTGATAAAGAATATCAACATTTCCTGTCCCCTTTCAAGGATTTAATATAAAATAGTAATAAGCATCATAATAAATTTATGGAGCATCTGCTTCATTGGTCATTTTTTTTTCCCTCCTTCAAAATGTCTGATTTTATTTCCCTAATCACCTACATGAAAACCTCGGGGGAAACACCATAAACAAATAACATCTACTTCATAAAATTAATGGAAGCAAATTAAATAAAATTAAATATTTGTTGGTAGACTAACAAAGTGAAAAACAAAACTTGGTAATGTAATCCAGTATTTCATTCATATACATATTCGCAGTAGACAATAAAAAACAGTAAAACATTAACATTTGATTTATTAAGATCATATAAAATCCTTTAATTTGATTTAAAAAAAAATTACCTAATAGCCAGACAAAAATACTCCAAAGCATGCATTTTGATAAACAGAAAAAAAAAAAAAGACCTCAGTGACATATTGAAAGTTCAGCGTGTGACTTAGTATGTACAGAGAGCTGCAAAGCTAACACTTTGTTTTAAGAGAGAAGCTCTGGGAATACTCTTGAAGCTGCATTTGAATATCATGCACACCATGTTTACTTAGATTGATTTAATTGGCTTGGGAGTAGATAGATGGTAGAGGTATGAGAGAACTAAATCTTTCCCACTGGACCAACTCCTTGGCAGCGCCATTTGGCTAGGCACATAAATCAAGTTACCATTATGGTAATTGTGTTATGGTTTAGATATGAGGTGTCACCAAAAATCTCATGGATGAGATGTTGCAAAAATTTCAGAGGTGAAATGATTGGGTTTCGGAGCCTTAATTTAATCACTGCCTTAATGGATTAAATGCGTAGTAACTGGGGCAGGTATTGGCTGGAGAAGATAGGTCACTGGGATTATGACTTGAGAGTTTATATTTTGTCCCTGGCGAATGAAATTCTCTCTGCTTCTTTGTTGCAGTTTCCTATTGGCTTTTCTCTGTCAGGCCCTTCTGGCATGTTTTCCCTCATCTTGGGCCCAGAGCTATAAATTGACCGTCTATAGACTGAGACCTCTGAAATCATGAGCCAAATAAGTATTTTCTCCTCTAATTGTTCCTAGCAGGACTTTTGGTGACAGAGATGAAAAAGCTGACTAAAACAGGTATTATGCAGAATACATTTACCATAAAGAGGTGATGAAAAGAAAAAAACAAAACAGTAGTACTGTCAGGCATGGTGGTATATACCTTCAATCAATCCCAGTGACTTGGGAGGATGAGGTGTGAGGATCATAAGGCCAGATTCAACTTATCAACTTAGCAAGACCCTGTCTCAAAATGAAAAATATAAATAGATAAATAATAAAAAGGATTGAACGTGTAACTCAGGGTTGGTAAAAGCACCCTTGGGTTAAATTCCCAGTACCAAAAACAAAACAAATCAAAAAACTAGTTTCTTCTCTCTGTATTAGCAACTTTGGATGAGGCAGAGAATTTCAAAATAACATAAAAACTACTAAATTGCACGAATGAATTAAGTACAATAACTTTAAACCCAATGGTCCTGGGTTATTAGGGAAGTCGCTTTTATTTTTTAAATATGTTTTCTGAGTTTCCTGTGTTATTCTGTTTTTCTTTGTTTATGTCCTGTAATTATTTTAACTTTCCTAGAATTTCATCTTGATTTTTTATTATTTTCAAATTAATTGTTTTGTATGATTCTCTTTATAGACACTTAATAGGCATTAAATATTTCTATGTAGTTTACTACTGTTCACTGATATTTAAGTTTACCAATTCAAATGGAGTACGTACAACTTCCATTTAGGTCCCTTTACCCTCTCTACCTTTAAAATATAATTATCTTGGATATTTTTCTACACATTTTGAGCACCCCATTGCATTGTTATGTTTACTTCAACTTTCAAATGTGATTTAGGGAAATCAGAAAAAGTAGAATATTCTATTATATATATATCCTTATTTTTACACATTCTAAATATCTTTTTCTTTTCTGAGTTTCCAAGCTGCTATAGTTTGGATACCCCAAAGGTCCCTGTGTTAAAGGCTTAGTCCCAGCCCATGTCACTGCTGGGAGACTGTGGAACATTTAAGAAATGGGAACTGCTAGGAAGAAGTTAGTTTATCAGGGACATGCTCCTAAAGAAAACACTGGGACCCCAGCCTCTTCCTCTCCGTCTTTCACTTCATAACCACAATGAAGTAAGCAACTTCCTCTGTCATGCATGCCCACAATGGTGTATTGTCTCATCTCAGGTCCAAAATCAATGGATCATCCAAACACGAATCATAGATTAAAATGTACGAAACTGTAACCCAAAATATACCTTTCCTTTATGTAAAGTTGATTATCTCAGGTATTTGTTATAGTAATGGAAAGCTGACTCATACAGAAGCACTCTTTTTTACCATTTTATCTCTACATAGATAAGTATTTTAGCCATTCTTAAGGTTAGGTTTGCTAATAACATTCTCTTAGTTTTATTTCAGGTGCCAAAGATTCTATTACTTGGACAATCTTTTCACTACATATATGATCTGCAGTTGAAATTCTTTTTCTTCCACTACTACTTGAAAACAATTGTGTCATTTTTTTCTGCCTCTACAATTTTGGATGATAAACCTTTTGTCATTCAAATCGGTGTTCCTCTATTAGTAATGAATTATTTCTCTCTGGACACTTTCTGATTTTTCTTCATCTTGAGTTATCAGAAACTTGATTATGATGTTTCTTGTTGTAAAATTCTTTTGTAGATCTATAGCTTTTTACCATCGCATGAAGCTTTCAGCATTATTTCTTTGAATGCTTTTTCATCCAGGACATGGATGATATAATTCTATTTCATCCAGGACATGGATGATATAATTGTTACTTTTTTGCTTCTGTCATACGAGTCTCTAAAACACTCTTGTTTTCCCCTTTTAATTTTCATTTAGTTCTTTTTTAATAAATTTCATTTCTTTTCTATGATTTTTGTTTGTTTGTTTCAGAAAATTTCTAGTCAGTGTTTTAATCGTTTTCCTGATGACTGGTTTATAATACTTGTCAGATTATTTCAACATCTGATTCATCTCCATAGTGCCATCTGCTATTGTATTTTCTTATTCATGTTGTGATATTTCTCATTCTTCGTCTGATGAGTCATATATTGGACATTTTGAATATTGTGTTGTGACTCTCTGAATCCTGTCTAATCTTTCAGAGTAGGTAGTTCCTTACCATGAATGTCAAGTAGGTATTCACCTTCAAATTTCTGATGGGTATATCAACTTCATCCTGGCAAAAGTAAAGCACTGTGTCACCTCCTCATTTGAGATGTTCTGGGTAGAAACACAGCTTCCTCCAGAACTTTCTGACACACTTAGTGAGAGCTGGTCATTGACTATCACTGCTTTGTTGCATCCGGTTTAGGATACAATCTCAGTTTTCCACTGGGCCCACTGACACCATAGTGGATGGAAATATAGTGTCAACTAACCCAACTTTATTGTTCCCAAATTATTGCTGGGTGGAAGTGGAGGCTCAATTCCTTATTGATTCTAACTGATGCCAGAAGATAAAGGGGATTGGAGGGCCAGCTGGTCTTGTTTGCCATTCATCATTTAAGAGCATTTCTGTTCAGATGAATAAAGAGGTTCAGCTTGCCACTGGCCCTATTAATACCATGGGCGGACAGGCAATGGAGTGATTATTTATCCCAATTTACTGTACCTTGTTCTATCTCATTGATGGCAGTTAGGAATACATGGCAGATGCCCATTTCTTATCAGATCACATTAAAACTCCCTGGTCCTAGGAAGCAAGACTGTCACCTACATTTGCCATGTAGGAATCCAAAAAAAAAAAAAAAAAAAAAAATCTCAATTTTTGACCCACTAACACTATCCTGGCAGAGAAATTGAATTACTACTACCTATTCTCCTGACAGGAAACAGAAAGTAAGCTCTGAGCTCAGTTCAGCTGATACCACCAGATGGGGAATTGGAGCACCTTCATGTACTTTCATATGCCTTGGAAGATAGGGGAGAAAATAAATAACTCCCTGCTGTGCCCTGCAGAAATTAGGAGGGAGAAGAAGAGGACCAGTGGTTTTTCAGTTGGTGTTTGGCTGCTGAAAGATAAGCTGTGAAGAAAATATTTACTATTGTCAAGGCACAATTTACTTTGTCTTTGGGCAAGGAACATGTTTTACTTGAGGTTTTCTCTTTTTTTTAAATTTTTATCTTTGTTGTCAGTTTGGGTTGGAGACTTCTGCAATTCAGGGTATGTGAAGTGAAATAATGAAAATGAACAATCAAACAAAAAATAAAACGCTGCTGTGTTGTTACTCAAGTTCTACAGTTCCTAAATAATTTGTCTTCCTCTTTCCATCTTTAAAGTTTTTCTATGCTTGTTTATTGCATTATATTCAGGGATTTTTAAATATGAGAAGAATCTGAATGAAATTTGATCATTCTATTTTAGTAAGACTTCATTATTATTAAACAACTCTTTATTAAACAATTATATTAAATGAAGAAGGATTTGTAAAGTCAAGATCATAGATGACATTCAACGGGACAAAGTATATGTGAAGAAATAATGGGGATAAATATATGTGTGCCAGTATCTCTTTGGGACTGTCTTGGAGGCAGGATAAGGAAGTGACTCAAAAGACTTCAGAAATAAATGGAATCTACATCATTAAAAGCTTAGTAAGCTCAGGAAAGGAGTTTGAATTTTTTGCTTTGTGGATATAAATCACTAAAATGTTTTTATTTCTTAATGTGTTTAGGTTTACATTTTAGAAAGTAAAGTTTTACTCTGATGTACACAATATACCAGAGTCATTGTAGTCAAGTGGCAAAATACCTGGCTAGCAAGATATCAGGGATGATGGTTAGAATAAGTGAAACAGGATAAGTTTAAGACCATTTAAGGCGGGGAACTGAGATTTTGGTTGGTGTAAAGGTCTAGAAATGTCAGTCTGGGGAAAGGAGGGAGAAGTGGTACAGTTAACTTCATTGTTTCTACCTTAGAATATTTGGTTGGATGTCAGTTCCATTTCTCTTCAAAAATACAGGGATAGTGAATGAAGAGATTAGTAAGGAAGAGATTAATTAAGTACAATTTGGACAGCTTAAGCTTGAGGCATTTTCAGGTATCTGCAAAAGAGAATTCCCAGCAGCAGAAAGCAGTTGAACATGAATATGAAGGTTAGAAGAAAAATATAATTGTCAGAATCTACTTTCATGTTCAAGTACTGCATATGGATAAGATGGTAACAAAAATACATACAAAAATGCAAAACAAAATAAAATGTTTTATATATATATACATATACGTACACATATATTTATATAATGAACAAAAATGTCAAGAATTTATATAGGCAGATAGGGTAGAACAATTAGCAAAAATGAAAACTGATGGTGAAGAACTAGTTCAAAGATTATATAAGTGATACCAAGGACCTCAAAATAGAAGTGTCACCACAATAGGAGAGTGGTCAAGGGGGTCACGGAGGGCAGTTTGACTTGCTTCATTTCTAACACATCCCTAGAGAAAAGTTCTCCTGCAAGTTCATCCTGGACACATTTCAAGTGCCAGGCCTCCCGGTGACAGAAGGCTGATGACAGCTAATATAGGCTTCACAGAGACTTAAGTCCTTCAGATTCTCCATTGCTTTTTATTTAGAACTTTTTTTTTTGTTTTATTTTGATTAATTTTAAAAGGCACCATACATACTCATGTAAAAGTTTGTTTTCTACTTTTTTTTTTTTTGTCTTTGTGTTTTTGGTTTTGTTTTGGGTTTGTTTTTTTCTTTTATTTTTTCTTGGTTTGGTTTTGGGTTTTGGGTTTTTGGTACTGGAGACTGAACCCAGGGCACTTTGCCACTGAATTCCATACCAGCCCTTTCTCTCTTTTTATTTTGAGACAGGGTCTCACTAAGCTGTTAAGGGCCTTGCTAATTTGCTGAGGCTGATCTTGAGCTGTGACCCTCCTCTCAGCCTTCTGAGTCACTGGGATTACAGGTATGCACCACCATGCCCAGCCTGATGTAAAAGTTTTATTAAAGATAAAAACAGAATAGACAATTTTTCTTGGCTTATAAGAAGAATAAAAATGTCCAGCCATTAATTTAAAAATATATAAATTGAAAAGTGCATATTAATATGAGGGTTTTCAGGAGTTTGAATGATTGCCTAGAATGATAGCAATGTCACTGATAATCCAATTAAATGTGTTTCAGAATAAACTTAAAGTGCTAGTTTTGTCTTCATAGTACATAATTATATATGTGCCTGGTTCTTTAATCATTATTTCTAACAGGTACTTAATTTACAGTTTAAGAACTATTACTATTTATAAAATAATCATGAAAAGATTACATATGATATATAGTTTAAAATTTATTCTTATTTTGTATGGTATTTCTAGTGTAGTGATACTTAAAATTTAATTTTCATATGAAATCAGCTGGAGAGCTTGTTCAAATAAAGAATATGATTTGACAAGTCAAGGTGGAACCTGATAGTATGCCTTTCTATAAGGTCTCAGGGAATATTTATGCTTCTAGAATGAGGATCATAAGTGATAAGAACAGGGAAACATGAAACCTCAGTAAATTGTTTAATTTAATATTTATATACATTCAACATGGTGCTAGTATTTCATGGAAGCCATGAAAGTATATATTGCATATATAATATTACCATATACATATATGAATAGAGTTAGATTTTAAATGTACTTTATATTTGAAATTTTATATATAAATATACTATTTGGAACTTTTGACATGTGATTTAAAACGTGTAATGATTCATATATTGTCATTCATTCATATATAATTTGGAACTCTAGAAAATAGCAAAAATACATTTACAAATAACAAACACTTTTAACAGTTTATATAGAAGAATTAAAGAAAATGATGCCAATAACTCTTGGAAAAAATTCATTGTGATAATTATTATTTATAAATAAATAATATATATGCATTTAATGATACAAAAAGGAATAGGATAATTTCTGGGGCATTAAAAACACGACATAATTTTAAAAGGAGAGAGAGAAAGACCATGTCTTGATTCAGAATTGTCCTATAAGTAAAGCAATAGTTATTGAAACTTTACTTTTTTGAAGGTGATTTCTTTTATGTGGTGGATATATTTTGAAAATTAAGATGAATTTTAATTATATGCATTAATTAGAAAGGAATTAGGCAACTTTTCCAAATGATCTGTTTTATATAGACACATGACAGGTGATTTATTGGCCATTTAGGTAGTTGGCTGTATGAAACACAGAGCAACAAATGTTATTAAAATATAATTATTAACTAAATCATTGACCCATAAACTATGTCCAAATTCAATGATGTAAAAGGAAATGTTTCTTTGGGAGTATCTAAGGTTAATATAAAATTATAAAATGTTAATTATAGAATGTTCTCTTTAATATCACTTATGATTTGGGTATAAGGTATCCCCCAGAAGCTTCCAGATTAAGAGGATTAACCCATTTGATGGGTTAATAATTTGAAGGACTACTGTATTAGGTGGCAACTGCAGGCTGGTAGTTGTGGATGGAGGAGATAGATTAATGGGCATGTGGTTTGGGAAATTATACCTTGTCCCTATGGCTCCTCCTTCTCTCTCACTGTTTTCTGACTACCACGAGCTGAGCAGCTATCCTACACCATGCCCTTATGCCATGACCCTCTGCCTCATCTTGAACACTGGAACCAGTCCACCATGGACTGAAACTTTGAAACCCTGAAACCAAAATAAACTTCTCCTCCCCTAAGTTTCTTTTGTCTGGTATTTTTGTCACAACAGCAAAAAGCTGAATAACATAATTAAGGACAATATTTTAGTTTTATATTACTTGACTTTTTGACAGAATGAAAATTTTCAGATCTTTTTTTATATATCTCTTACCTCTAGAACTGCTCATTCTCTGAGTTATCATCAAATTTATATTTTTCTTCCTATCTGTTTTAGACAGCTTTTAGCTGCTGTGAATTAAAGACCTGACAAGAACAATTAGAAGAGAACAAATTGATTTTGGGATTCGTGGTTTCAGAGGTCTTAATCTACAGGCAGCTGACTCTACTCTTAGAGGCCTGAAGCAAGGAAGAACATTATGGTGGAAGATTGTGGCAGATGAAAACAGCTGGGAACATGGCATCAGGAACCAGAGAGAGAGAGAGAGAGAGAGAGAGAGAGCGAGCAACATATAACCCCCAAAGACATGCCCCCAGGAACTTACTCCTCTAGCTACACCCTACCTTCCTATAGTTACCATTCAGATAATTCCTATCAGTTGATTAACACACCAATTAGGCTAAAACTCTCATCATTCAAACTTTTCACCTTTAAGCTTTATTGCATTGCCTCACACATGAGTTTTTGGGGGACATTGAATGTCTAAGTCATAACCCTGGGTCTAAAAGCTCAAGCCCGTTTCACAATGCTAGACACATTTTGTCCATTTTCAGTAGTTCCCATACTCTTAATAGTTCTAAGATTGCCCAAAAACCCAAGTCCAGTCTCTTCTCAATTCAAGGCAAACTCCCAGGGTGAGCCCCTATGAAAAGCAAAAGCAAGGTACATATGCATATCCAATACATAAAGGCACATATTTCTATTTCACAAGGGAAAAGTAGGGGCACTGAAAGAAGGGATGGGATGAAAGCAAGATCAAAATCCAGCTGAGCAAACATGTCATAGTTTCATGTGTACAATTTTGGGCACATGATATCATCATGTTATCTCCAAAGGGCATGTATACCTAAGAGATAAGAACAAAGGACAGGCCGTCAGTGTAGGTAGAAGTAGGTCAGTTGGATGTGAAGGTAGAAGTAGGTCAGTTGGATGTGGAGGTAGAAGTAGGTCAGTTGGATGTGGAAGATGGGGGCTGGTTCAAAAGGAAATGGAATTCTAATACCTCCAGAACACTTCCCCCTCCTCCTAACCTGATGCCAAGCTCACCTGTCTCCAGGGAATTGTTCCTCCCAGCAAGGAGTTGTTATGAGCCCTGGGTAGCTCTTTTCCTGCCTTTTTGGGCAGATATGGAAAATTTGGAGAGGTACCTGAAGGGACAATGGGTTAAAAAGGTTGCAGTTTTTTCTCCCTTATTTTGCTGCCACCATGATTCTGCCCCCTCCCCACACACCATTTTATAATCTAGATTGTTAACTTTCTTGTCCGTCATTGGTCTAATTAACCCACAGACTTTCACTATTTCAGGGTAATTCCCTGCTATTTACCCTCTTATCTCTCTCTCACTTTCACTCTCTCTCTCTCTCTCTTGCTCTTCCTTTCTATTTCTCTTGCCCTTAAGGGCAGGCACTCTGCTCATCTGCTAATAAAATCTCTTGTGTGAGTTCTGTGTCCGGAGTGGTTGTCTGGGTGCTTTCAGTACCCCTGGAAGGCTCTCTTGCAGCCCTTTTGGTCACCTGTAGGTGTGAGGGAGGAGGGGGCATGAAAAGAAAGGAAACCTGAAATCCATAAAAGGGGCAAGACATCTGCACTTCCAAACTCTGAAACCCCTCCTCTCCAGATGATCCTCAGACCCTCTCTCTCTCTCTCTCCCCGTCCTTTAAGTAAAACATTTTGTTCTTGCCTTGGCATTTCTCAGGTGTTAAACCTTTAGCACTGGGGGAACGAGGCCAGAATCCTGATTTTCGAGGCTGGTTTCAGCTCCACTCCTATGGCTTTGTGGGTTGCAACCCACGTGTTCTCTCTTTTGGTTTGTCTGTACTCATTTCCTGCAGCTTTCCTCCACAGATGTTCCACAGTACTGGCATTTCTTAATCTTGGGGGTCTCCACTGCAGCTCTGACTTCCTTCTGACATCACCACGTATCACCCTTTCAGAGGTTGCCTCCTGGGATTCCAATTTTGCTGCACTTTGGCATTTTGGAACTTCCTTTGAAATCACAATGGAAACCTCCATGACCCCCTAACTCCAGCATCCTGCATTCCTTCAGAACCAGAACCACGTAGGTTGACACCAAAATCTACCACTATCTGGAGCAGTAGTCTAGGTTCCAGGGATCTTGGCTTCAACACTCTGAGTTCCTGATGGGATGAGCTCACTGAAACAACTTCCTAGGCCCCCTTGTGCAATCAGGGTGCCCCACTGGTCTCTCTAATCAAAAGAATTTTTGCTTTTAACATCCTTGAACCTGAGATGGACATGGTTTTGCAGTTCATGGGATGCCCTCAAGACGTCTTTTCTACTGTCTCTGGGCAAAGCCTTCAGTGTTTCTTTAGTCACTATAATTTCTTTAACAACAACACATTCCTCATCCCCAGTTTTACTCACAGTTTTCCAGTCAGCCTATAACTGAAACCTCAGTGCCAATCCAACAATGAGGACATGTTTTTTTTTTCTGTTTTTGTTTGTTTATTTGTTTGTTTTAATCACAAGTTCGAGGCCATCCTCAGCAATTTATTTTTTAAAATTTTTTATTAAAATATTTATTTTTACAGACACATTTTGATTCATTGTACACAAATAGGGTATAACTTTTCATTTCTATGGTTGTACACAATGTAGACTCACACCATTCATGCAATCATAGACATATATAGGGTAATACTGTCTGTTTCATTTTACTGTTTTTCCATTCCCATACCCTCCCACCCCTTTTTCCTCTACACCATCCAAAGTTCCTTCATATTGTCATGCACATGACCTGGTTTTGAGAGGAAGGAAAAAGAAATTTTATTGCTTTGCTTTCTAAGGAGACGCACAGAAGACTCCTGTCCCAGAAGCTGTGATTCTACTCTCAAGGGGAACAGGATTTTTTTTTTTTTTTTTAAGAAGTGATTCAAGGGCTATATTCCCAGTATTCTCTGTGGGGGTTGTAATTCACTTGTTAATTTGAGAGATAGTCATTTTGAGACCTTCTGATGCTATCCTGAAGTCTGAATTACTTCATTTCTGTGTTGGGCATGTGCTCAAGGACAGAGAACTCTTTCTAGAATAGTGAGAAAGGTAATCTTATTTCTTCTTAGGATGGGGAAAACAGGTATCCTATTTCCCCTGAAATTAAGGAGGAGGAGAGATTAGGAAAGAGGAGGGAGTCAGGAAGAGAAGGAAACTTGTCATTTTAAAAATAAACTGCACTTGCAGAGAAGCAAAGGCTTTATTCAAAGCATGGAGTGGACCACTGTTACAAAACTGCAAGTTTCTCAGATCTTTCTCCTTTGATTTCTATTCCTAATTTTCACAATAAACTTGGCTAAAAGCTGTCAGCAATATCCATGCCACTGTTTCAGGGATATACTGTCTAAAAATTTCTTCTGCCAGATTGAGAAGTCTATCCCCTTTAAATTTAACCTCACAGAAAGTCTCAGGACATGGACAAAATGCAGACATTTTCATAGCCTGAACATAACACAAATGGCCTCTAGTGTAATTTCCAATAGAGTCCTTCTCCTCTGAAACCTCCTGAGCTATCTTTTGAGCTCCCACCAGAATTGCCCATTAAGCTCCCTTACAACAATCTAAAGTTTTTCCAGCTTGGATCACTAATCTTTCCAAAATTCCTCCTAAAAATTCCAAAAAGCCCCCAAAACTTCTGAACCACATGGTCAGTTTGTCACAGTAATAACCCCACTTCTTGATGCCAATTTCTTAGTCAGCTTTTGCACTACTGTGAACAAAAGACCTGACAAGAACAATTAGAGGAGGAAAAGTTTATTTGGTGCTCACAATTTCAAAGGCCTTAGTCTTGACAGCTGATAGAGCAGCTGATTTCATTCTTTGGGGCCCTAGAAAGGGCAGAACATCATGGCCAATGTGTGTTGCAGAGGAAAGCAGCAGAGAACATGGCACCAGGAAGCACAAGATGAACTCTACTCAGCAAGAACAAAATATAATTCTCAAAACCACACCTTCAGGGACCCAACTCCTGCAGGCACATCCTACCTGCTTGCAGTATCACTCAGTTTATCCCTGTCAGGGGATTAATGCTCTGATAGGGTTAAGACTCTTACAACCCAATCATTTCACCTATAACTTTTCTTGCATGGTTTCACACATGAGATTTTGGAGGACACCTCACATCTAAACCATAACACTGTCTATAAAAGTTTGTTTTTCTCACCTGACTTTACATCCCACATACTAACCTGTCCTCTCATTGATTTGCTTCTGATCACATGAAGATGACTCTCCATATATCTCTAGACCAATCTCCATATATCTCTTTTACTGATTAAATTACCCAAGCATTTCATCGCCAACTTCCTAACGTTGTGCAAAAGCATCTTAAATCTACAACCTCCATATTATGCAACTTAAATTATTTTTCCAAACCTGATAAACCTTGGGTGATGCTATTTTAGTGAATAGCAATAAAACCTTGTTCCTCAAGTCAGAAATATTTCTTTTATACATTCACCAATCTGATCCTCATTCTTAAATTTTTCTTGAATTGTTGTATTTCTCTACAACATGACTTTAGTTTCCGTACTACAGGCCAATATTACCTTTGTTCTGGACAACAAAAGCCTTAAATTGTTATTTTACACTTAATCTATTCCTCTGTCATCCTTTTTCTTTAGTAGCTGGGGGAATCTGTTTAATAAATGAATGATGTCTCTCCTTTGTTTACAACTTTTGATGAATTTTGTGCATTCCTAAGATAGATGTCGAAATTTACAAAACATTCAACACTATTTTTCTCCATTTTAACTTTCTTCTGGTTCTATAATCCAGCTGTTCTTTTTGTACACTCTTTGAATTTTGTTGATTTAAACCTATAGAACCCATATTGGCATGATACCTTTATCAAAGTATCCATTCTTTACTCCTGGGATCTACCTTACACATAGTTTCTTCTGGAAAAAGATCATGAACTCCTATGTTTCTTCTAATCAAGTATTATAAAGATACCAGCAATATTGTCATCTACTAGAAATTGTTAGAAATCTAAAATCTTAAGTATTGCTTTAAACCTACTGCTATATGACCTGCCTTTATTTTAGATTCAGGTGATATTAGTGTGTATAAAATTTGAAGATTGTGGCTCTAAATTATCAGCTAGATGCTTTTATTATATGCTATTATGTACTTTTTAGTAGATTCAAAGCTCTATCAGAGCAGACATCAGATCTGTCTTTATGGGCAACTAAGCTTAATGCTTAGCACAGTAGAATGAACTTAATAAATTTTTATTAAATAAATGCATGGCTAAAGAAATGAAATGGAATAGTCTGGTTGGAGCTTTGTAAAACAATTCAAGCTTCATTTTTTTCAATTTTATTATGTATAAAACAAAATGTCATATATGTAGAAGTGCATATTTCAAATAAATTCAACTAAATTTAATATATTGGTAGCACATTTTTGAGAATTGCATACTTTATATGTTTGAATGTTTTTACATTCATTAACTGTCATTAAGTCAGAAGAAAGTGAAAATTTATAGAAAGATTATGTGTCTATGTATATGATTGTGAAATAATGCTTGTTCATTGTTTTGGGTTTATCATTGCTATGGATTTTAAATGTTAGGTGCCATTTACTTTTCAACTTCTTTAGCATTAATCATATATTGACAAGTCATCTTTCTCTGTGCTTCATCTCACATCACATACTTAAATTTCTGAGAATAGAGTTCTGATTGTTTTAATCTTCCGGTCTTCTCATGCCTAGTCCTAATCTCAACCCTCACTACCCTTTCCTAGTGTCTATGAAAATCACTTCTTATCATCTTTGTCTGTATGCATGCTCATCATTGTTTCTTCTATCATAGTGTGTTTTCTAAAGGAACCATTGCTCACCAACCATTCCCACATAAATATTTTCAAAAGATTCTTAAAGTTCACATAGTATATAATACATGCCATATTCTCATTATATTTAGAAATATTCATCATTGAAAAAATTATTTCAGTATACATATCAGACTGTTAAAATGCAATTACTAACAGGGAAGTAAATGAGAGTTGAGTATAGGACAAAATATTTAGTGTTTTCTTGAAATTATTTCTCTATTGTTAAGAGGAATGAATTACTCTTATAATGGAATTATGAAAATATTGAAACAAATTTTTAAGCTTGTTTACTTTTCTATCGGTTATCTATGGTCATATTAATGATACAAATAACCAAATCTCAGTAAACATATTACAACAATTCTTTATTGAACTTGTAAGTCTGCAGTTCCAGGAATAAGCAAGTTGAGGTATTTCTTGTCTTGGCTAGTTTCACTCACAAGTTTGGGATAAGACATAGGTCACCTAATTTAGGAGGGTCTCCGTTGAGATGAATGGAAGGGTTCATTTCTGTTCTGCACGTTATGTGATAGCAGGGTAGTTCCAGTGAGTCTGTCACCATGGTGAAGTCAGAAAAATAAGAAAGACACAGAAATATGCAAGTGCCTTTTCTTGCTTCTGCTTATTCACTTTTGCTAACATCCTTTTGTCCAACAAAGCCACAAAGTTGTCAGGGAACAGGGCAGGATGTCCTATCCAGAGCTGCAGTTATATAGCAAAGGGAGTGGATATGGGTAAAAGAGATGAGTCAAGGCATGAGTACAGTTAACTTAACAAGAACTAACAAGCAGTATCTAACTCTGTTATATATTCCCATTCCTCTGTTTTATTTATCTATCAGAAAATATTCATTGATCGTTAGAACTAGATTCTTTAGGTTTGGGAATATTTAAGAAAATGTATCCCTATCTTAATTTCTAATAAAGGAGACTACAATTATGTGTGTGTGTGTAAATACATATATATGTTTAAGTACATATATATGTTCAAATTATACGTGTACATATATATAAATTATACATATACACATATATGTTCAAATTTTAGAGGTTAATATGAACAATAAACCTGTTGTCAAGGGACAGTGAAGCATGAAATGAATAGGTAGGGGATCAGGACAAGATTTCTGGGGACAAGAAAAATAGATGCAGTCTTCAGTAAAATTAAAATCAGAGTAAAACATTACAAAGCTTTAGGGAAAGTGCCTTCCAGAGAAATAGCAGGTGTGAGGCTTCTGTCAGTGGAACAAAAAATATTAGTATGTTCTAAGCTTAGAAAATTGGTCTTCTTATATACAGTTCAGTGACTGAGGAAGGCAGTTGGAGTTAAGAAGCTGAAGGGCTGGAGGTCACATTATGTAGATGCTAGAGCTCACAGACATAAAAAGATATATGCAATACATATTTATCATTTTATAAATGAGGAAACTAAGGCATATATATGTTAAAATAATTTCTTTGTTTCATCAGCACTCACAGTTTAATTTCAATGAATAAGCCATATGGTAGACAAAATGCCAACAACATATGTTAAAATGATTAACCAAGATACATTTAATGATTCATAGAGAATGTTGGTTTTGGATAGAACTGAGGATAGGTAAAATTTTTACAAAAATATGTAGGACGAGGTATCTGGAAATCAAAAGTTACTCATGAATTGAGAGGGTTTTTTTTTTTTTTTTTTTTCTTAATCAAAATGCACCCAACATAAAGAGTTTACTGCATACTATGTGCTGTTGACAAGATTTAAAAGATGCTTTCATGATTTCTTTAAGTGGACAGATTTACTTGGCAGAAATATGGACTAGGTGTCCTCCAAAGACGGTGACCAAGATTAAGTGATTTGACAGTGAAGTAAAAGGAAACATAAATTCTCTAGAAAGACTTACAAATCTGAGTGTATTTCTAAATAATCAGACTTCAAGTGACAATAAAAAAGAAAAATAGAAAGCAAATAATAAAATTTCTTTAATTAATAGGAGAAGGTAGCCATGATGCATTCTACCTCTTATGGAAAGTATTTAGGACCAGACTGAAGCTCTATAAATATTAAAATCAACTTTTATTGTTTCAGTATGGAATCTGAAACAATCCAGATTGACTAACAAAAGATGGTCTCTTCTGTTACCACTCATAGATTCTGACTTTATACCATTTGCATTAGGAATAAAAATCATTTGGTTTGCTAAATTGACAACCTTACATAGACCTTGGACAGTAAGATATTTTACTGATATTCAACATTTTGTTGCCTTAACTCTGAAACTATATAATTGATGTCTCAATATAATTGCAGCTCCAATATTACACTTTGAAAACCATATATTTTAATTCTTAAACAATGAATTTGGCAATACATGTACCCTCCTTATCATGTCCAGTCTATAGCATCACAACATGACCTGCATAATGATGAATATCAGGCACTGTTTCCAGAACTTCGTATTTTTTTTTCTAAACAAAATCTTCAGATTTTTTGGTTTATGTATAAACCTACCTGTTATGGCAAGTATATTTGTTTAACAAGAAACATCTTTTCTCTTTGAGCTGTGTAGATTTATACAGGATTCAGTTCCCCATTCCTGCTGATCTCACCTGAAGTTTCTTAATCAATGACAATCACTTGATGACAGAAGCAGCATCATAGTTCACAGTCCCCAAAGCAGTGAAAATACAGGTTGTTTGGTTCAAAAAGATTGAGATTTCAGGACAGCAACAGCAGAGCATTTAACCAAGTGCAGGACCTCCCTGCTAAGCATGAGGCCTTATACCACTGCCCAGGTGCACGAGCATAAAGCAGACACTGGATACTGGCAAGAATGAGAGTCATCTTAAGGCTTAACAGGTGAGATGGGACCGATGGACCTCACTCATTCCCTCCACATGTAGTATCTAGACTTCTCTCCACGTGGTCCTTACAGTTGGTCTTTCCAGTTGACCTCTCCAGCAAAATAAAAGGACTCCCCAGAAGGCAGCTTAGGGATTTCAAGGACAAATTTTCAAACAGAAAGGAGAGGACATCTACCTAGGATTTTGAAAGCTAGTGCCCAAATTTTTATTGTCACCATTCAGTTGGTTAATGCTGTTGTAAGCCACCCTAGATGTAATTCATGACATGTACATGATTCAGTGGGGATGATATATAGGAAATCTGCTATCATTACTAACTCAATAATTATTCCCTGACTTCTTTCAGGTCTATGTGAAAACATTGCCTGCCCTGAAAGACAGTCCTTGCCCACTTCAACTAGAACTGTTTCCCCTCCCATTTTGTTTGCTTGATTTTAGGGACAGGGTCTCCCTGAGTTGTTTAGTGCTTCATGTCTGCTGAAACTGGCTTTGAACTTGTGATCCTCCTGTCTCAGCCTCCCAAGTCACTGAGATTATAGGCGTGTGCCACTGTAGAGGAACGTATTTTAAGGCAAAAAAAAAAAAAATCTAACAGTCAAAATCAATATTTGACCTAACACAAACCTGAGACTTTAAATAATCAAGAAACCCAAAACAAGGCTAATTCTTTTTGGGATGCTTCTGTAGACTGACCTATGCTGGGAAGCTTTTCCAATGCTCCCATTGTTTCAGGGCTGAGATCTTCCAGAAAAGTCAGGTAGCACAAAAATTCCCCTTTAAAACCCTATTCTTGCAGTCAAGTCAGAAAGATTTCAGATATGTTGCTCAGACCGAACAGGCATGAGTTTATTGAAAGGATAGGTAAGGGAAAAGGGGCTCTCTCTCTCTCTCTCTCTCTCTCTCTCTCTCTCTCTCTCTCTCTCTCTCTCTCTTTCTCTCTTTCTCTCTCTCTCTCGTGGGTCCTCTCAGAGTGGAGGGGGACCGTATGGCTCTCCAGCACTCCAGTTTAATTGAGGATCCCAGGAACATTTCCAGAGAGTTCCTCCCAGTTTCACCTCTTGACTTTTGACCAACAGCAGC
Source organism: Sciurus vulgaris (assembly GCF_902686455.1). Taxonomy (NCBI): domain Eukaryota; kingdom Metazoa; phylum Chordata; class Mammalia; order Rodentia; family Sciuridae; genus Sciurus; species Sciurus vulgaris. The sequence continues at coordinate 119,080,600 of NC_136469.1, read as the reverse complement.
ATGACATCAGACTTTCAAATTCCCCCGCCATGAAACTCTAGGTCACTTTGGCATATACTGACCAGTTCTAATTGGATTCTTAACCATACATTCTTAGAGATTGTATGGTTGGGAGGAATTATCTTTTTCACCCTGAGTTTCAGGATCTGATCTGGGGAAAAATGATAGCAAAATCTTCCCCCTTCAGAGTAACTTGTGTTTGTCTTATCAACATTATTTTGGGCCTGTGTTTCTCGTGCAGATAGCAGGTAGTTTGTTGAGGAATGTGACATGTCCTGTCCTAAGCCAGGCGGGATGCAAGTAAATGGCTTCTTGGAAAATAAATCACGGGAGGATCAGTACAGGGGGTCATTTTGTAGAATTACACCCTTAAACTGTGTTCCCACCTCTCACATCTGTTTCCTATCATTGTCATCCCCTTTTCTTCTGTTTTCTAAATTTATTATTTCAGATAATAATTTCTAAGGACCTAACTATTGTGTTCATTCTTTTTTACTTTCCTCTTTTGAGTCTGATTTAGCAAAGACTCCTAAAAATACAAACATACACATGTATTCATTCAGAGAACAGTCTCCATTAATAAACTCATGTACCTACATTTGTCAGAAACTCAAGTCGATAATTCATCTCTTTGGTTTTAGGATCCATAAAGTCTATATCAAATAAAAGGCAACATCATGAAAAACATTTCTATAAAAATATAGCTTGTTAAAATACATTAATTCACAATGTAAACCAATTCTATTAAGCTGGAAATTTTAAGCACTAGTAAAACACTATTACACTGTAGAAATTTGTCAAAAAATATCTGGAAACAATCCCTTCTTCAAAACAACATTAGCTAATTTAAAAAGACATATTGAGGACTGGGCGGGGATTTCAGTGGTAGAACACTTGTCTAGCCTGCACAAGTTTTATCTAAAGTAAACGTACACTCATAGGTCAGTTCATGATGAATCCTGTTAAGTGAAAAGGTTGTGGGTGAGTGGAACCTTTTACTCTAGAGGTTTTTCTAGTTTCTGTAAAAGAAATCGTGGGTGATCATGAGAAATCCTTGTTAAAATAAACACATAAATAAATAAATAAATAATAAATCCCTCTCCTACCTATTTATATGTTTCAATGAGTGATCTTCTTTTTTTTTCTGACATGAAGATTTGTTCTCATGGGATGAATGGATTTGAGATATGGTTGCTTTTATGGAAATTGAACACACTATATCATGACACCACAAGGCAGTATTTCTTACCTATATTTATTTATCTTTGATTTTAAAGATATTTCCAAGTTTGTAAGTAATAGATAAGAATCTTTCAAGATTTAATCAGTGAAATTCTCAATAAAACATTAGAAAGTACCTTGCTGTATAGTTTTGATGTATTGCTTATGAAAAGAAAAGCTATATACCATGCTTTGACTTAATATGCCTTTTCAGATGAACATTTGAATTGGATAGAAACAGTTTTGACATGTACTTGAAGTGTATAAATGCTACAAATGACAGCTTTTAATCAGCATGATAAATAGCAAAGGTCTGTAAATGGTATCAAATAATTTCTAAAAATGAAAACTAATTTTCCACTCCCACCGCTAGCAAATTTGTCAACTACAGTGTGATAGAACCAAAACATCTGCTCTTTGAAGCTGTGTAAACTCTTTCAGTAAAATGATGCATTATTTTGTTTTCAGATATACATTCATCTCATCCCTAATTTAGTATGTTTATGAAGCACTAGGGTAAGTTTCTGATTGAAAATTTTGTGCGGTTCAAGAAGTTTTGTTGATTAAAGTTTTAGCTTTGATTTTGCTTTCTTTTGTCTTTTGGTTTTTTTTTTTTTACTTTCTATAGAAGAACATTTGTTATCTTTTCCAGTTCTACTTTTTTGAGGTTTAAGAAGTTCATCCACATAAATAAATAATAATGTAAACCATTGATAATATATGCTAATCATTCAATAGCTCCTTGATAGCATTGTTATTAACAGTTATATTAAGGTCAGGCATGGTAGCATACACCAGTAATTCCAGCTACTAGGGAGGCTGATGCAGGAGTATCACAAATTTGGGCCACCTGGCAACTTATGAAGAGCCTATCTCAAAGCTGCCTCAAAATAAAATTTTCAAAGGTCTAGGAGTATATAATTTTTACAAGAAAATGAGAAGGAAAGCCACAAACTTGAAGAAAATATTTGCAAAAACACAATTGAGAATAGACTATTGTACAAAATATAGAAGAACTATTAAAAGTCAATAAGAAAATGATCTGATTTTTTAAATGGGCAAAATACCTGAATGCACATCTCATCAAAGGAGAAATGTAGATGAAGTACCAGCATGTGAAAAGATGCTGCCTGTTATATGTCATTAGAGAAGTGAAAATTTAAAACAAGGAAATAATTTCTAACCCTCTTAGAATTACCATATTCCAAACTAACAATAGCAAATATTATGAAGATATGAAACAGCAGGAATATCCTTTTTTTGCTGGAGGGAATGAATGGTGCATCCACTTTAAAAGACGGTTTTTTAGAAAGGTAAACATACTCTAACCATAGAACACCAGCAATGGTGTTCCTTCATATTTGCTTAAATGAATTGAAAGCTATGTCCAAAACCTGCACTTGGATGTTTATGAAAGCTTTTACCTATGACCACAAGCAACCGTGTGATCCTTCAATAGTGAGTGGCTAAATAAACTGAGGTACATTTAGATCATGGAATATTATTCAGCATGAAAAATAAATGAGCTATCAAGTGATAACAAGATGCAGAAAGAACTGAAGTGCTTATTACAAACTGAATGAAACCAGTTAGAAAAAACTACACAGTATATAATCTCAGCTATATGACATTGTGGAAAAGGTAAAAGTATGGTGGCAATAAAGATTGGCTTGATTGCCAGGGGTTAAGAGACGGACAAATGCATAGGCAGAGCTCAGAAAACTATTGTGGAACAAGTGTTCTGTATGATACTATGTGGTAGAAGCATGCCATTGTATAGTCTCCAAATCCATAGGACTTACAACACCTAATGTAAACTCTGTGTTTTCAATCATAATAATGTGGCAATGTAGACTCATCAATTGGGACAAATGTACTGTTTTGGTGGGGGATGTTGATAGGGGGGATGCTATGGCTGTGTGGGGCAGGAGGTATACAGGAAATAATGCACTCAATTTTACTGTGGTCCTAAAAATTATTCCAAAAATAAGATTTATTAATGAAGAATTATGTATATGTAGTTTTTTGATAACTTGTGGTTTTGGCATGCAGTTTCAGTTGGTGATACATTCAGTACCTACTGTGAACCATACCATACGAGGTATGGTAAGGCACTGTAGGGATTTGTCTTAGCATTTTCCACAAGACAGAACCAATTAAAGATATTTTATTATAAAGTAAGTGAAAGTATCTGCTCAGGTGATCATGGAGGCTAAGAATCCACACGGTATGGTATTTGCAGCTGGAAACTCAGGAGAGTCAGTTGTAGTGTTCAAAGACCTGGGTTGAACAACCAGTGGTATAGATCCTCACATGGGTCTCAAGACCAGAAGTACCAGTGGCAAGGGCAAGAGAAAACTGATTTTTCAACTCAGGGAGAGCAAATTCAATTTTCTTCTTCCTCTATTAAAAAGAATATTCTAGACATACTCAAAATATTGAATCATGCACACTTATATTTGTAATAATCAAATGTAGATTGAATTCTAATCTCTTCCTGAAACACCTCATAGATAATCCCTCAAATAATACTTGAAAGCTAGCTGGGCATCCTGATGCCCAATCAAGGTGATACATAAAATTAACCATCATAATATATTATGGATGGTAAGATAAGTAAAACACTATTGTATGTCTGAAGGAACTTTTATTATTTATTATGGAAGGAAAATGCCTAAAAGATATTTTAAATGTTATCATCTTCTTTGAATTCTAAGAAGGAACTCATGGGGAACATGAACGGGGGATGGAGAGGAAGACTATTTAAGTAGGAAGGAAAATCTAAAAAAATGTATACATATATACAAAGACAAGAATGGACCAATGATGTAAACATTACTATTACAGGCTGAAAAATTATATTGGGTCATTCTGAAATAGGGACTTAGGGACTGCTTTTGCTAAAATAGTGAGTTTTCACTTGGGCCTGCAGAGAGATGCCTGATGGGTAACTAAAGGTAGCATAAACATTTGATCTCTCAGCCCCATTTTCTTTCTACCTTAAACTGGGTCAGATTCTGCTAAACACTGAATATAGGCCTGTTAATCTTTTATGGAGCATCTGTCTAAAAACTGGTAATACAAGGATGATTAGTCCTAAGTTGATCTCACCTTTCTCATCCCCATTCAAAGCTGAAGGCACCAAGATAAGAGTAACTAAGATATTTTCAAGACTTGTAGAGACATCATAATCAATAGATTATCAATCACCAACTTTTGCAGCATCCTGTTACAGAACATCCAGGATGGCACCTCAAAGTCTCTTTAGACATTACCCTAAACCTGAAGGAAACAGGCTCATCTTGCATTCCTGACTTCTCCTTTCTCTGAGTCATTCTCTTCTGCAGTCACCTTGACTATAAGAACAGTGAACCCTACAGGCAGATCACCCAATGATGAGATTGTCCCCACTAATGGAGAGCAATGAGCCCCTTACATGAATTGTGGCTGCGGCCCCTAAACAGTAGCAATTACCTCAAGACGGAAGCTGGATTGCACACTCATTCGCTAGGATTTTCCAGAACCAGAACTCAGAAAATGATCATCACAACTTGACCTAGACTACTTAATTATGCATACCTCTTGCCCACTGACCCAATTATTCCCTTATTCAAATCTAAGACTCATGTCAGTACACTAAAGACAAGACTGAGAATACTTGGTCTCTGCTGGTCTTCCAAGTATGGCTATACTTAATATTAAATTCCTTCCCTAATTTACTATGACTTTTCCATTTGATCTTTGGGTTGAGTGATCAGACTTTGGATAAAAGGATTCTTGAAGTCAGGCACTCCTAGCCTAGGGATCTTGCAACAAGTCTAGGGTGGTTTTGCAACTATGCTTAGGAACTAAATTTTTAAATTTAGTAGGTAATGGGTAATCATTGAAAATATTGAGCAGATGAGTACCATAGTCAGAAGTATATTTTTTAGAAAATCAATTGATGAAATGAGAAAAGTTGAATGAGATCTTTGTATTCCATGGTTTTGTTTTTGTTTTCGATTTTGTTCTTATAACAAAATACCTGAGACAGGCTAACTTTATAAAGAAAACAAGTTTGGACTAGGTATGCAGCTCAGTTATAGAGTGCTTGCTTAGTATCACACACAAGGCAACATCTGGCATTCACATACAGGATGCACAAACATACACAAAGTTATTATTTATCTCACAGTTCTGGACAATCAAAGGCATAGTGCTCTGAAATGACAAGGGCCTCATGGCCCATGGCATCGTGATGGCAAGAGTGCATGTTGGAGGAAGGAATCATATCTTGAAATAGGAAGCCTGAGAGAAACTGGGGTCCCACAATCCATTCTGAAGGCCCATCCTCTATTGACCCAAGAACTTCTCACAGTCCCCATGCTCTTACAGGTTCTACTACATCCCAGGGCTATTACCCTGGGAACTAAGCCTCCAATACATGAACTTTTGTGGGACTATACATAAACCATGTCCAAGTCATAATAAAGGCATCAATCTTCATGATCTACCTCACCTCATGGACCCTTGTGATCTTATATTCTGTTGTTCTTTTTTCATTTATTGGATTCCAGCTGTTCACATTAGCAGTTCACATCTACTAAACATTCTCAGAATATTTCTGCTTAGGCCCTTTGCTTTTATGTTTGCTTTTGTGTGATATTTTTCATTCATCTATCTTTTTTTCAATCCTGTTAGATTTCTGTTCCATCCTTTGACACTCTATCTAACATGTAAAATTAATTTCCTTCATTATTCCTTTTTTTAAATTAGTGCATTATATTTACACATACTTGTGGGATTCACAATATACTGACATATTCATAAGTGCATATAGTATAATTTGTTCCAATTCAATACTCAATACCATCCTCTTCCCCCCCCCCCAGCAATTCTCTTCCTTTATTCTATTGGTCTTGTCTTTTAATCTCATTCTGTGCCACTGTTGTATAGACCCTTGAAACTGTTCCATATATTATATATGTACAAGTTTATTTCATGGTCCACCTTGGTCCTCTAATAAATGTTTCATTAAAGAATTAAATTTTTTATTATAATATTCCCTGTGTTTAAAAGAAATACTTATCTAAGAAATAATACTAAGTGAAATTTTTTTGTTAGAAAATGATTTTACACATTTATCCAAATATATACATACATATGTGTAATTATCTATTTTAGGGGCTTTTTTCTTCTATGCATTTCCTTGCTAACAATCTATATTTTAGTCACTAGATTATAGGTTCTTTAAGAACAAATATTTTATCTTGGTCAGGATTGAATCTTGAACTAACATGAAATATAATGGTTGCTTAATACATGCATGGTGAAAGAATGATCTATAACTATCATTCTAATGCCTTCCCTGTAGACTTTTTTCCTAAGTCTCCATTTTATCAACCTTCACCTTTGACTTAATCACTCCAATATCATTTATTTTTTCTTCTTTTGAGTGCCCTCTAAATGTTGGTGTTTGTTCTATGTACACTTCCTGAACTTTTTTTTATTAATTTAAATTCTATGGTAATTTTTGTTGTTGTAGATGAACACAATACCTTTATTTTATTTGTTTGTTTGTTTGTTTCTTTTAATGTGGTGCTGAGGATCTAACCTAGTGCCTCACTAAGTGCTCTGCTGCTGAGCTACAGCCCCAGTTCACTGGCCATTTTTTTAAAGAACTTAATTTTGATTTCTTTAAATTCCTTATATGAATTTAAGATATTTGATAAATTACTGATTTTCTTTTGATAAGGGGGATTGAACCCAGAGGTACCCTACCCCTGAGCTACATTCCCAGTAGTTTATATTTTTATTTAAGACAGGTTATGCCAAATTACCAAGGCTTCAAACTTGCAATTCTCTTGCTTCAGCAATCACAGGAACATACCATTGTGCCAAGCTTTGATAAGGTTTTTATTAAAAATATCTGTATTAACAGAAAAAAATTGTCAATTTTTAGTTTTACTTGACTTGAATCTGTTTTAAAGCTGGTAAAATTTATAATTCACAGAAATGTAATTATGATGATGATTGATTATAATACATATTAAGTATAATAAGTACAAAATATACATATCACAGTATCATATATACATATATATGCATATATAAAACTTTTGGTATTTATATGCCAATTATAATGTCTAAAATTATTCCAAAATGAAGAGAATATTGATACTAATGAATTTATAAAGTATCTTATTCTTGCTAAACTGTGTTAGGTATTCTATGCCTTATGTTTGCGAATATGAAACACATTTTCTCTATTGATCCCTGAGCCTCACAACCCACTTTTGATTTTCTTCCTTTAAAATTTATTTATTGAGAAGCAATTTGTTCAGATTGGATATTAATCATGTCCCCCTTTTCTACACCAATTTCATCTATGCCTGCAGTTTCTATGAAATTTTGTTGTCATAATGATAGCACCATTATCTGGAACTTAATATGCCTATGACCCAAGGTGTTATCCCAAGCAACTTCAGCCCTCACAAAACCCTAATGGAAGAGTTACAAAGAGAGAAACGGAGGCCAGAAAGATTATATAAGTGTTTTAACATAAGCCATTAACTAGAATTAGGTATAAAGCTAGGCCATCTGCTCTTGACCTCCAGAGCAAATTGCCTCTCCACATGACATGTGCTGTCCATATAATTTTAACATTTGTTACAAAAACCTTTTATGTTTGTCACTGCATAAATTACCTAACTCCTGAAATACATGTCAAAAAAGAACTGTCTAGGTGGTTGCAAAGCTGAACACAGAGAGATGTGGCTGCTCCCTGGGTTAAATGAGGAATGCTATTCTCAGGAGGTTAATTATTGCAAATTAGGAGTTTTCAGTAGTCCAGAAGCATCAGGAAAGAAATAGTAGATTAGTACTGATAAACTCTCATGGGCTCTAAAAGGAAGCACTTTATATTGACACTAATGAAAAAATCAGAAGCAACCACACTTCAGATGCTTAGAAATTTCAGTTTTCAGCATATTAAGAATTCAGCCAAATAAGACTCAAAAGAGCTTTATGATTACAATAATTGACTGGAAAGATGATTCCTGTATCTGGACCAAAACCTTAGAGAAATCATTTTTTTAATGCATTTTATGAGAATTATGTATTTATACTTAATTAGAACATATATTTTTCATTGTTTTAAAATTAAACTTTAATTAGAAAAGAATAATACCTCATTTCTTTAGCTAGAGATTTTTTTAAATGCTTTTACCTTCTACCTTAGTCTGGTGTTTATTTATCAGTAAAGTAAAACCATATGTGATTTCTGAGTTTCAATAAAAATATTGCTTTTTCCTACCAACCTTCTCCCCAACAGTAATAAAAGCAGAACAACTAATTTTTTTCTAAACAATGTTTTGTAGAAAATTAGCAATATTAGAGGTTCTTTTCTATAATATGAAAATTTTGAGTACCCATATTTTAAAAATATCGTGACCTTAAATGTAAAGCATTACTAATGTGCAATAGTTATAAATTTCAGTATAAATTTCAGTGAAAAAGTTATTAATCTGAACTAATGGAAATAGAGCAATACTTTCATATTGATGGTGCAAATAATTTAATTTTTTCTTTGCTGTGGCTTGGATACGAAGCTTCAAAAGCTTCTCTGGTAATGCTGCAATGTTTGGGGATAAAGTGATTGGACTGAGATATAACCTAATCAGTTCATCCAAGTTCAAATGGACTAAGTGGGTGGGTAGGTGGGGATGGCTGGAGGAAGTAAGTCACTGGGGGCATACCCTGGAAGGGTCCATCTTTTCTGCATCCCCCTTTGTATCTCTGCTTCTTTGCCAGAAGTGAGCAGCTTTTCTCCACTGGGCCTTCAGCCATGAGTTTCATCTCAGGCCCAGAATGATGGAATGAGCCAACCTCACACTAAACCTCTGAAACAGTGAGAGAAAATAAACATTTCTTTCTCTAAGTTGCCCTTGTTGAATATTTTGGTTATAGTGACAAAAAGGTTAACCAACACACTGTACTTTTAAAAAGTTAATTGTTACAATTTTTAAATTATAAAGACATGCTAATTATAGAACGTTCAGAACTTGTAGACTAGTAGTAAATATTCATCAAACATGATTAATTCTTTTAAATATTGGTTCATTTTCACTTAATATTTTCTCTCATCCTAATTTTTAATAAGGCATATCAAACTTTGTTACCATATATTTGAAATAGCACCATAAGTTAATCAAGTTATGTTCTGAAATATTATTTTAAGATAATAAAATCAACAATGGCAATGCATATCAGAATAATCAAAGAAAATTAGAGAAATCCTATATTAGAGAAATACAGTGGTTATTAAAAGAAAATACTTAGTGTTCTTGCATGATTTTATAAAAAAAATTTCTCCTTTTATCAAATAATAATTTGACAAATTTAGAAAATTTGGAAAATTACCAATAATCTCACTACCTGGAATGAATATTCTAAACCTTATAGCTTTTTCATTGTATGTATTTGGTGGAATCGATGACCTATAATTAACATAATTTACTTCTATTATATAATTATATTTCTTTTTCTTTTATAGTCTACATAGTTTAATTAAAATGAGACTTTTAAAATATTGTTCTCTTAATATTATATTATTCTAAAATTTGTAAATTATTGAATTCAATTAAAAATGTATCTGCATATACATATTTTGGCAGATTCTTGACATTTGTCAACAGCAGTAATTCTCAAATCAAAACTATTATCTTGTTTTTACCATTTAAGAAACTGAGATTCAGATAGCACTGAATTGACTGAAGTTAGAGAATGGATTGAGCCAAAATACTACAGTAGACCATGTAAATTCAAATTTTAACATCCTTTTATGTCAGTATGCTGATTTCCCATGATTTATTAGGTGACACATTAACCCTCCCTATTTTTTTTCTTTTGCTTTTGGTAGCGGGGATTGAATTTAGGGGTACTTGACCACTGAGCCATATCCCCAGCCATTTGTGCTATTTGTATTTTATTTAGATAGGGGTCTCACTGATTTGCTTAGCACTTCACTTTTGGTGAAGCTGGCTTTGTACTTGAGATCCTCTTGTCTCAGCCTCCCAAGCCACTGGGATTACAGGCTTTGTACCACTGCTGGCACACACTCCCTATGGTTGAGAGTGGAATTGTTCTTATGCTTGTGCATCAACTGATAGTCATAAGCCAGGAAATCACAAGTTCTTTTATTTTATTCCAATCTTAATTTCTAAGACATTATGAATCTGTTTTATAAATACACACACAAAAATGAATACACATATGCATACTGAGTATTGAACCCAGGGGCAATTTATCACTGAGCTATATCCCATCCTTTTTAATTTTTTTGAAACAAGTTTCTGCAAAGTTACTGAGGCTGGTCTTGAACTCCTCAACCTCCAGAGACACTGGGATTACAGATGTATGCCACCACACCTGGCTCATATTTTTTATTTTGTTTTATTTATGATAAGTATATAAAATGAGATTATCTAGAAAAAAAGGTATAACTTTTCTGTGGCTCTTTGTGTTTTATTGCCAGCATGCTTACTGGGAAGTAGTGTCTATGTAACACTAAGCAACAACTTTTGAGAGGAAGCATGTTATATAAAGGAAGTGTACTTAGTGAGCAATGTAATCAATGTAGACCAGACATGTTTGTGTCTTTCCACAAAGTCAGACTTTATTGAATAATAATAGATTCACAAGCTATACCACTTTCAATATTTGCAGTTCACTGAATACTCATATGTGATCTGATAGTCATAAACTAGGCAATCACAAGTTCTTTTATTCCTTTCCAATCTTAATTTCTAATATCTATAACACTGAAGTCATACAGGATACCTCACAAAATAATAGGTATAGGTCACAAAAAACTGAGAGGTTAAGGCAGCCCCAGGGTTAGAGGATGGTATGCCAAGAGCATAGACTGGAAGTGGATATGAATGCAGGAGTCAGAGTCAGTATAGGTGAATGGACAAAGGTTTTAGCAAACCAGTTCAACAGAGTTGTCAAAGCAGAAAGTCCTAATAGATGGCAGTTCTAGAGTGTCAGCTTGCAGTGTTAGCTTGGAGTGAACTGTGCATTATTTTCAGGGTCAGGAGAAACCATACTGTGCAAAAACCTCAGAGGGGAGAGAACCAGAGGATTTTTGCCTTTGCCAGTTTTCCTGGGCAAGGCTCATGATAAATGACCACTGACTCCCCTCTTTTTAAGCTCCTCCTTTAATGGGACTTAGGTAAGGGAGTTACATCTGTTGAGCTTGATAAACTCTGTCTGCTGTTTTTGATATGATTTGGGAAGTCCACATGTTTGTGTCTGATTTGGTTTGATTAGGTGGCAGGAACTAGTTATTTATCAATTTGTGACTCTTGTATGTACTAGGAAAATGGAGGTTGTTTACTTGTACAAAAAAGGTGTAGAGTCAATCCACCCTGGCACTGGGACTCAAAATGGAGTCAGTCATGGCAAACTACAGCTTTACAAAATGCAATATCTTAGGATTAGGCATGGCCTGGAAACTACTGTTCTATACATCATAGAGGTAAATCAAAGCAGGACGTAGTTTACTCTTCAAAGATAGGCTGCTGGTTGTCCTCACAGAGACCACACTGCTCTCTTGCTTAGTGATTAATGATTTACATGACACATGTCTGAACATGCTCTTTTTCTAACCTCTCTTGAAGATAGATGTGGTCATATGACAAAATTCTGACCAGTGGGTTAGGTTATAAGCATAAATTGTGGAGAGCCATCCATGTCTTGCAGAATCAGACTTGGCTGAGCCATGGAATACAGAGGTCTGACTTCCAGGAACTGGCAGTCATGGGAGATTGTTTCAGATTGCTGGAGAGTAAGTGGCCCTGTACACAGGTGGCTCACTGTCTGAGGATATGGTAATTCCCTAAGTAAATGGCTTCCCTAACTCCACCCCATCTGTTCCTTACAGAAGAAGCCCTTCCTGGTCCCCACCCCCGCTTACCTATGCAACTATAAATATCGGTGAAGGTAGGGCCCTCCATGGCCCGATCCACCACACCCCCTTCCATTTGAAAAGAGTGTTGTCTCTTATGTTTATTGATTAGGTATGTTTATTAGTAATTGATTTATAGCCAGCACCATCCTCTGACCGTTATCCCTTTCCTCATCCATGCTGGATATGGCTGAAACCCCCACAATAAATGATGTCTGATACTTGATACATGGGGGCACAACTTTTAAACTGAAAAAATAATAACTAGTCTTTTTCCCTAGGCTGCAGATTGCAATGCTAAAGCAATGATTAGTCATCAGTAATCACTGGGAAAAGGCAAACCCTAGAGAATAAACAATTAGTAGAAAGATCTTGAGTTCCTAAGAGATTTAATGTGTATGCATCCCATAACCAAAGTGAAATACGGAGTGTTTGTGCGTGTGTGTGTGTGTGTGTGTGTGTGTGTGTGTTGGCATGTTGAATGCTTTATATTTCATTCTCTTCCTATAGTGAATAAGTTTATATTGTTGCATGTGCAAATACTATGTTTGTGTATGTACTTACACTTTTTATTTTCCTAATTTGTCAGTTTTGCACCTGCTTATTTATCTGATTACCACTGATTATCTAAATGCTTTTTCATTACTTGAAATTTTCATTTTGAAAAACTATCCTACGTAAAAACAAAATGAATTGAAAATTCTTGCTAAACTTTTTGAATATCATTAACCTAAGCTACATTTCAATTTTTTGCCATTTCTCTGTATTTGTGGTGTGTGGCTATTTTTAGAAATATAGTGTTCTTCTGATATGCAACAATAAAATAACAAGGACAAGAACTTTTCATTTTCAATGAAGTAGACAACTAGCAGATCATGTATGAATCATTTAGGATTTATGTTTCATTTCTATTAATTTGGATTTATTATAGATATACTATTGTCTGATGGTTTGCATCATATTAGCAGTACAAATCTGGCAGAGTTATTAAATGTGAACATGTTGGTAGAAATCACAAAAATAAGAATTAATGTGCTGTCTAATCTTGTTGTTTGAAATGCTTAAGAATTTACTGTGTCTTTGCCTTCCTCAGTGGATGTCTAGATGGAGGTCTGCACAGTCTCCTCACAGCATGGTGGAGTCTTTATGTAACAGAAAGGATGCACAGTTTTATATGGATTAAGAGCTGATTATTACTGTTTTATTTGGACATCTTAAAAAAATTTCCTGTCTTGTTGAATTTTACTTCTGTAATCACCATTTTCCCACTGACTTATTTTGGAAATAAATAAGCATTCAAATTTATGTTTCATGTAAAAGTAAACAAAGAAAAAGGTAAGAAAATACAATGCAGCCAAATGCGGGGGAACCTGGCTCTCCTTGCAGTGCTTGACAGAGTTCCACTCAAGGATGATTGTAGAGACTCATCCTAAAAGGATTGTAGCCAGATGTATGCCTCCCTAGCTTGGACGTTATTCTGTGGAGTTTTCCTAATAATATATTATTCACTTCAGTCTGAGGATTTTGCTAGAGGTGATGGGAATAATTCTACAAATTTCCAGAAAAATATCATGGAGACAAAAACACATGTTGAAACCCTGTGATGTTAACCTTACTACAGGAGAATGTTCTTATTATGTTAAAAATCAAACACTGCATTTACTGGCACAGCCAGAACCTGTTGGGGCACAGAAATTTATATATAACAATGTTTCCCCAAGTTCTAGGCACAAAGCACCTCCCACAGTAGCTACTAGATATGGACCAGCTTATTTTATCTATGGCAAGCCCTGGTACCCCCCTAAAGGCAAGCCCTTAGAGAAGGTAGACAAAGATCTCCCCCTGTCTCCTACAGGGTGGTTTAATCCAGATGATGGTTGTGTTTGTGTGTGGTGGTAAGGTAAAAAAAAATAAGGTTTCATAACATTCCTTCCTTCCTACAAAAAATATGACACCCCTATAATAAACGTTGGTACACAATAACCATTGGGACCGCTGCCCTCCTGTAACCCTTAATTCAGCAATTTAGATATTAACCAGATGGACCTAGTAGAAATGGTCACGTGAGATTATTTGTCTATCACTTTACCGCAAAAATAGTAAGAATAGTCTTAGGTCATATAGTTTAGATATTAAGGAAATAAACATTGTATTAGCTCATTGACGTAGTTAGATATGCTTAAAATAATTGTGATTTAGTAAGGATAATCTGTACGGTTACTGTTTTCTCATAATCTTTTGGTAAAAACAATTTCTGCCTATGCTTTGGAAACTTCTTTGATTTTATAAGTCACAAGCCTGTTATCAAAGCCTGAAGAAAAATGTAATAAACCCAGCCTTCCCCAGAATAAAGTGGGATTGATTGCACCAGAACTAGAGTCTGTGTCTTTCATTCTCCATTCATCGCCAACGCTGTCTCCCCGTGCCCCGTTTACCAGTGTGGAACCCATGGACTCCTTCTAGGGCTGGACCCCGGCAGCCTTAAACTGTCTAGTCTGGGATATGAAAAAGGGGTTAAGATTCTCACATGTGGGCAGAAACTGCAATATCGTATTTCTCAGTGTTGGTACAAATGATGTAAGAGTCCAAAGTTTCTAGCACATCTGAGAGCTGAAGACATCATGTACCTCAGGCAGCAAACTTTTCCTTCAATATAGTCATTCTTCTGCTCCAGGATCCCCAGCTATACTAAATCAGATTAATATTCTGATCTATTCTTAAAATATGATTTTTCCAATCAAAGTTATAATCCACATTGCCCATGTCCATAGCAATTATGTAGTAAAAATAAAACAGTCCAGGAAGCAGAGAGTAATTTTACTTTAACTTAGCATACCTGTGTTTGCCAAATGTTGTAAATGGAATATTCAAGGATATTCTTCTACATGACAGTTTAAAATTTTTTCTATTTTTTTTTAAATCTGCAATCTGCGTTTGTCAAATTCCATAGACGTTTCTGTAAGCACACTCTCAAATTTCATCAAAAGTGGATGGAGAATTGATATACAGAATTAATATGTTCAAACTAAAATGATTAAGAAATAATCATTTTATCATCTTTTACATGTAGAATTGATAAAAGAAAAATAAATTTCAACTTAGTTATTAAAACTCCACTCTGCATACGCATGCCTGTAATCCCAGTGGCTCCGGAGGCTGAGCCAGGAGATCTTGAGTTCAAAACCAACCTCAGCAAAAGTGAGATGCTAAGCAATTCAGTGAAACCCTGTTTCCAAATAAAATACAAAATAGTGTTGGGGATATGACTTGGTGTAAACACAATTATTAACATTTCATTTGCAGCATATTTTTTCTATCTATTAAGGAACAGCTTATATTTCTGTCTGCATAATTTTCTGTTTATTTCTTTATTCATTAATTTATTTCTTACCATGTAAGGCCAGTCTCAGCCTGAATATTTTTCTTATCTTTCATACTGATCTTGCCTCTTCATTTCTCTCTTTCCTTAGCATTCTTTCAAGTATGCATTAGAAAACTCAAAAAACCTGTCTCAGTGTTGGCACAAATGATGCAAGGACCCCTAAACTTTTTAACATGTTTACTTAATAATAATCAATTAATCATTGAATCTTGCTTACAAAATGTCCTTAAGTATTTACTTATACATTCAATTTACAAATTAGCTTACATTTTTCAAATTTCAATTACACTTTAACTAATTATATCAAACATTTCAAGTACCTAAGAAAGTAGTTACTCATATAAACACTATAATATTATGAATAAGCTCATAAAAAGAAATATGTTAATAGACTTATACATTTCATAGCTCAAATTTTCAAACAGTTTTTAAAACTAACAAAATAGGCATGAAATCAATGTTTTAAAAATGGGTGTTAATTCTCCTACATATCAGAACTTCAAAGCATTTTTAACAAAGAAACCTATTCACAGCTGAAGGGGTAATTACAGAGCTGTAGAGATCATTTGACCTTAACTCAGAAATAGAATATGGGCATGGGTGAGGTTAATTGGTTAAATAATTGCCATTATATACAACTTATTGTTAAAAGTGACTCAAGAACAAAAGCAACTCAGATCTTGGATGTGACACCAAGACTATACCAGAGAATAATTATGTGACATATTTTTATGGTTTTGTTATTTTTTTTCTGTCAAAGTCAGATAGGTTTTATAATAGCCTTGACCTTCAACTGTGACTTAATCAATCCTAAAAATTATCACATTTTAAAGCATCTTCTGTTCTGTTGAAATAATCCATACTTGGTAGAGCAATACTGATAGGTGCTTCATAGATGAACAAATTTTAGCTTTCTTTTTTATAGTAATTGTTCAAGTAAGAAAAATGAGAACAGCAAAGATCAGTTTTTCCAAATTTCTTGAAAAAAACTTGTCAACTTATGGAATATATTGTCTTCTTATGCAGAAGACAAAATTGTATTCATTACTTTTATGTTATAAAAATTATTTGAAAATACCATTCTCACTTTTATGTCATCATCAATTAAATCACTAAGAAAAAAATATGAAGTTTGGGAATTATATCTAATGCTGTGGTAATGGAGATTTGATGACGATAACTTTCTTGCTAATTTTAATAATTTGATTCATAATTGCATTAACGGTAAGGTTCTGCTTATGTATTTTTTAAAGGTCAGATTTGATGTAATTCTATTCACTCTCATTGATTCCCATAATTATAATGTAAATAGGACAGTTTTTGAAGATTTTCATCATTTTGAACCTTTACATTCTGTTTTCATTTTTAAATATATCATAATTTCTCCTGAATTTTGTCCCAATCATTCACAGAATTTAAAAATAATACATGATCTTATTCAAAAGTGAAGGAAACTTGAAAATATTTTCAACAGTATAAATTAGATGAATATAAGTTAAATTGTTTTGGTATGTCTATATTCCTTTCAATGCTAAAATTATCTAATAAGAAAAAAAATTTTAAATTCAAAAATTTTAATTAGCTTTTAAATTTGTACCTCATATAAGATTAAAATCATTGACAATTCTAATGGTTAATATGTCAATGTAAGAACGACATATTATTATTTATACATGCTAGCCTATAGCTATATAAATTTAGTAGTTATCGTTATTATTCAACATTAAAATTGTCTATTAGTGACTATGGGCAAATATTGCAAAATCCACACTAATTCATGGGTATTTGCCAAATCACAAATCAGAAAATGATTTATAGCAAGCAAATGAATGCTTGATGCTGTTAGAAAATTGTATTTTCTTAGAACTTAGTGCACTAAACCTAGTAAAGAAGAGAACTTGATAGGTCATTATATTTGAGATTTTTTTTCCCAACTAATTTAATATTTTCATAACTGTCTCCGATCTGATATTAGAGAGGTGCAATCCACTACCTTCAAAAACTTTAAATGCAATTATGTTGACAACAAAGGGTAAAATTGTGTAAAGAGGGCTTCCCTGGAGCATTAAGCATGTTAGTTACCTGATAGGTGCTAGGTCAGCACTGAATTCTGAATCCCAAAAGAAAAGGTGCTGATGTATTATGAAATGCTTCGGGAGGTTGTAATACGTAGAGATTTTTTAAAGTACATTTAGAACTGTAACAAGGAAATTGTCAACTTATTCAAACACACTTTTTAACAGGTTTGTGATTTTACTCACGGCAAATTTTTCAGTAGAAGAAAACCTTTAAGTCCCCCTATCCCTGATCAGAGTTAAAGTAAAATTAAGAGTCACGTAAAAGAAATATCAGTTAAATTTTTAACTTGAATGCATTTAAATGCCATTGAAAATAAGTATAGATTATTTTCTATTTTGATTGCAGTTGGAGAGGAAAAGGTCATATGACTAGAAAAAGTGTGAATGAAATCATTTTAAACAATCTTCATAATTATAACTAGTGGTTGTCCATATATTTATCTATTTACATAAAAATCTATATATATGAATCTGTGAATAAAAGCTTATATCCCAATAGTTTCTGTACATTTTACACTGAAAAAATATAAAATATCTCTGTTCTACCAATAAGTGGTTTGTGATATTGGGGAAATAATTTCAACCATGTTTCTGTGGCTTCATCTTTATACACAAAGTACTAGTATATTTGTTTTCATTCTCTAGAGTTGTGCATGAGTCAGACCCACAAAAATACATACTGGTTAAAAAAAAGTAAATAAAAATAAAGATGATGATGGTAATGGTGATGATCAGTGCTTCTCTGATTTATGACAAGTAATAATAGATAACTATTCAGTAAAAAAAATGAACACTATTATTAGGTACATAAGATAAAAAAAATGGCAAAATTAATTTTCTTAATATCTGCAATAAATACTAGGCATCGATAAATTAAATACCCATTAAAAATAAGAAGTTTGCATTTTTACTATTGACATTAACTGAAGAGTCTTTTCTCTCTCTCATTAGAGCCTTTATTATAGAAAATTAAAACTGGTGCACCTGTTTCTTTGAAATGTATGTAAAAAAGAGATTGAATTCTTCAACCAAAATACATAAAATGATTGAGCAGATTTAAAAAGGATTCATCTGTGCATTCCCTACAAGAGACTCCTGTCAATTTAAGGATGTACAAAGTTGGAAAATGATGATATAGAGAAAAATATTCCATGATATTTGAAACCAAGCCAAACAAAATAGCAAGTTAATTGCTTTAATGCTTAAAGCAGAAAAAAAAAAAAAAAAACCAAAACTTTAAATCAAAAATTATAAAAGGAGACAAAGATGGTCATTATAGAATGAAAAGGAATTAATTTATCTGAAGGATAAAATGATGATAAATATATATGCTCTTGACATTACAGCACTTAAATATATGTACACATATCAGTAAATCTGAAGAGAGAGCTCAGTTGCATTGAAATATAGTAGGGGATTTAAATAAACCACATTTGACAATGGACAAATAAGGATATACTCAAAACGACTGCATGTCCAACAACGTGCTATAGAATAAAGACCTTAATATCTATGTATAAGATGCTTTTATCCTTGAAAACAATTTTCAAAACCAAAATGGAAGTTTTTCTCCATTGAAAGATCTTACATTGCTAATATATACTATCAGTATGCCCTATTTTCAGTAAATTAAATTGTAGGACAAAATTGTTTATAAAATTAGAGAAGAATTTGATTTGAATTGAAAAAATATATATATATATATATCCCAATATACTGTTATACTTAAAATCTTATAGTTAATCTGTCACAGCAAATAGAATGGGAAAAGATGGAATTAAAATAAAATACAACTAGTAAGAAAAAATACTGAATAATGGATAATATTAGTAAATGTTTATTTAAAAGAAATATTCTTTTAGGTATATAATCTATAAAATGTACTTTTTATATTCAACAAATAAGTCATGATATTATATTTTTTCTTATGTATTTATTCATAATGGTTGAATCAGACATTAACTATGTCTGTCCTTTCAAATCCCATTTAACTCACATATTCATGGTATGTTCTAAAGAAAAGACAGAAAGGAACATATACACAAAATCCATATATTAGATTATGAAGTTGACATAGATATATATGAATAAAATTTCCAATGAATCTTAATGTATCACACATTCAGAGAAAAATGTTGCAATTTAAAAAAAAATAGATGCTGATCTCAACATAATTTCACAAAATCTTGCACTTCCTTTCCAATTTATTTTATTTTTTTCCACAATTTTTCTTGGTGCATTATAACCATTTTATTTTAAATCTTTTTTTGATCTTTCCAGATGACCTTTGACAAGTAACTTTGTTATCTCTGCATTTTCTATCATTCACCAGTAAGCATGTACTGCTTCTCTTGGTAACATAAATTTGTTAAATGTCTTCTTTAATCATTCATTTATGTATTCACTTCAAGCAAATATATTTAAATACATATTAAAATGCCACATTTTCTCCTGAACTTGTATATGTAAAGGACATCTCAATTTCAACCCATCCATAATGTACACTGACACTTCTGCTTGCTTCAAGGTTGTTTTTAAAGTGAAAGGTTGTCCCTATTTATTGATTGATACTTTCAATCATATAGTTTCCAAGTTAAAAACACAACATTATAATTTCCACCAATTAAAAAAAAAAAATTCTGAAATGTCTTAATTTTGTTATAAGCCAGAGAATGAAAGAAAGGAGATGTTGAGAAAGCAATTCATGATGATACATAATGGGAGTGGTGGACGGGGGAAGAGAAGAATGGAGGAACTTTGGATTACTTAGACGGAAAGATGGTGGAATGAGACAGACATCATGACCCTATGTACATGTCGGATTACACGAATGGTATGAATCTACATGGTGTACAACCATAGAAACGAAATGATGTACACCATTTGTGTACAATAAATCAAAATGCAGTCTGTAAAAATAAAAAAAAAATAAAATAAAATTTAAAAAAGAAAGCAATTCAACTAACAGTTTCAAAAGAACAGCAACAACAGAGCCAAAAGAACAGCTCCTCGCTCCTCTGTGTACATTTCAACCCTCCATTCAAAATTCCAGAGACGACCTCCAAGTTGCTTTCTATTCTGCTGTCAATCCTTGCCAGACAAGGAGCAACAGCTCCTCTTGTGTTCCCAAACTTGTCCTAGCCTCAAACTTTGCTAATTTTGATTGTCCTTCAGTTCTTATCTGCAGCCAACTTAAGTTCCATGTGAGTAAGGTATGCTCTGCTCCCTAAATTTTCATTATGAAATACTCCGGCCTTTTAGAGCTGGAGACACTTTCCCAAGGGTTGCTTATCCATACTTCTGCTGGCCTAGAGAATGTGTCTCAGGACCGGTCCTCTTGCCTGGCACTTGTTATGACTCGGTGAATTTTTATTTTATTTTTAAAATTTTTCCCCTTCAGAGATATATCTTGGTCTTCAATTTTTTTCTTTTAATCATAGCCTATTATCTGTGTGTTTTCAAGTTCTAATTCAACTCCTAATAAATTGAAAATTGTTTCATTTTCTACATCTTTTCTGACACCAGAAATCCAGTAGTATCACCCTGAAGAGCTGTTTTCTTTCTTAGTCATTTCCCTGAATGTAGTCTTTTGTCATTGAACTTGCTTTCCATACTATACCACAATAGCATGTATGCAATGGAACTACAAATGTCTCTGACCAGCTCAGCACACTGCTTCAAAATTTTAATGACTTTCTTTTGCTAAACTATTTCTACTGATATCTTAAAGCTAGATAACAAGAATACACGTGGTTTGGCTGTTGCCTATATTTTTAACATTATTTCCAATTGCTCCTCAGCCCAATATAACGTCCATGATTTTCCTGTCATTTTTCACAGTGACTCTAAAAATGTATACTTTATTTCTGAGGACATTTTACCATTCCTTTTCATCTTTCTAGAAAGGATTCTTGCCCTTTTCCTCACCTACCTGTACAAATTCTTCATAATTTAATCTATTTGTAATCTCATTGAGACAGCTTCATCTCAATATCTAGACTTAACTCATAACCTATTGTACATGCTCTCACAGCAACTTGGAATGTTCTCAAATATTTATTAACATTTTAATAAAATAGTGAGTCGTGTGCTAGTTTCTTTGATTTCTGTCTCCTTGAGATTCCAAGCTTGAATGTCCTGTTTTTGGTGACAAACTTGGCATCTTATAAACAGATGGTCAGTAACTTTATAACATATAAATAAATGAATATGTGTGATATAATATTTAATTCATTTTCATTTCATATTTTCAGTTCAGAAATCTGTATAGTATAAATCATTAATTATCAAGTGTTGAGGGATACAGACAGGAAAACAAACGAATGATAGTAATATTTTCTCAATTATACATTTTGTTTTCTTGGAACTTAAAAATTTGCTAGCATATTTGTTTATTTTTCCCTTCTCAGTGTCTACATTCTCACTACACATCTTCAGTAATATAAAAGAGAATGTAATCATAAAAGAAGAAAAGAAAATCTTCACCTCTCTTTTAGCAATTAAATAACTGATGTAATATCTTCTAATTATATGGATAAATCTACATCCAGTAATTGGTTTATTTTCTGAACTGATTATTTATTTGGCTAGGTAAACCATTTGATAGATTGAAGTCAAAATATTTAAACAGTGTTTAATGCAGGCAGAATATAATGAAATGAAAGGGTTTTTTTTTTTTTTTTTTCCCATTTTGGAAAAGTTGGACCAAATACTGAGATAGGTTGTTCACCCAACACAGCCACCACAAGATTTTTTAAAGCCCACATACTAATAAGCATGTGTAATGTGAACATCTGGTAATTTTAAATTGCCAAAAATCATTGTGTTGGGCAAAATTGTTATGAGCCTGGCTTTTGCCAAAGCAATTTTCTCTTCTTTTCTTTTTTTTTGCTAAGAAAAAATTCCCGTTTGCCTTGAACTGGACCTCATTTTAATGACTTCCTAGGGGTGATTGATGAAATAATATAATTTCATGTCCTGAACATCCTTGATGAATCAAGAGGGGGACTGAAAAGGTGAAAATCTAAGAGTTCATAGTCAGTTGGAATTGTGTGTATACTGATGTCCCCTGCCTTCTATTCTATAATCTTTAAGTTTTAACATTTTTTTGAAAGAATTTGGTTGTTCCTCTTTTGGTTCTATTACTTAAAAGTGTTTTATATTACTTTAAAGGGTTTTCTAAAAGTGAAAATGAAAACAGGGGTTAAAAAATACTACATGTTCTCACTCAAGTAGAAACTGAAAAAATGTTGATCTCAGAATGAGAGGGAATGGTGGGTGGGTACCCATGGCTTGGAATAGTAGGGCGGTGGGAGTTTGGGATGAATGGAGAGAGAGACTGGTTAACAGATACAAAAATCAAAGATGGGAAAGATTACGTTATCATGTTTTACAGCATAGTAGGGTGACTATAGTCAACAATAATTTATGATGTATTTCAAAAGAGATAACAGAAATTTGAATGTTTCCAACACAATGATATGATTCATATTTCAGGTGATAGATTTTCTAAGTACCATGATTTGTATACACAAATCAAAATATCACACTGTGTGCTCCATAAATATGTACAATCATCAAGTATCAGTTAAAATTTTAAAAATAGATAAATAATAAATACATGTTTGGGAAAGGTAGAATTACTGCTGATCCCAAGGACATATTGAAGAGTGTCACTTCATGGAAGTGGTCAGTGATGGATACCACATGCTCTATCAAGAGCTGCTCTTCTCCTCTAATGATTCTATCTCAGTTTTTAGCTATGTAAAAAAAAAAAAAAAATGGCTTATCTGTTTTCATTATCCGCTTCCATATAAATATTTTGTGGTCTCCTTTTCTTTTATAGGTTTTCTCAAGAATTATTTTTACCATTTCTATATTTTGATCTGTCAACTTTTTACTTCATTTATCTCTAATTTATGTCTCCAAAAACAATTTGCCTCTTGACCCCTGCATTAGATTCTTACTGGCCAATAAACATCTTTTCTTACATATTTTAGAAATAGCTCAAATTCAACAAGAAGCTAGTATGACATAACTTAATTATTTCTAAGAGAATGGGAACGGAAGCAGGGGTAAGCTTAGGAAATTATTGCAATACTGAAGATTAGGGTGTTGACATTTTGGTGAGATAATTTTTGTTGAAGGGAAGTGCCCAATGCATTTTAGATATTTAACATCATACTTTTCCTCCACCAGTAGATTATAGTAGTACCCTCTCCTGGGTGGTGATTTTCAGAAACTTCTCTAGACCTTGCCAAAAATTTCTTTGTGATCAAAATCACCCTGGTGGGAACCACCAATCAAAAGTTTGGGAAATCCTGATAAAGACAAAGTGAAAAAAAAAAAAAAAAAAAAGAAAAAGTAATGAAATTAAGAGAATTTTGAAGAAATTCTTTATTATTGAGGCTTTATTGACTGAGTATATAAAATTTAAAGAGAAGGAAAATATGATCTTGACCCAAAGGGGAGGGACATGTGAGAAAGTTCTATTTTCTTTCCTCCCAATAAAGGGATTTGAATTTTCAATCTGTCCATATTCTAAATTTTATATAAAAGATATGAGAGGTCATAGTCATGCTTCATTAAAAAAAAAAAAAAAAACTTAATAGAATTAAGTAAAAAATGCAATAAATTCTTTCTCCTTACAATAAAGTTTTAAAGTGAACATTGGCAGTCAATATATTTCAAAGTAATTTTTACAAAGCTTTGCAGTCACATGACTGAATCAAGTGAATTATCTTCCTTCATGCAGTCTCTTACTCTTATCTAATGTTTTCATTGTGAGGTAATTTTTTTCCTAAGAGAATCACAACCAAATTTCTTTAGTCTTAAAAAAATGTTTTTCTGCCTGTAATAGAATATCTCTGTATTTCTAGGTTATAAAATCTCAGTCTCATTTTTTATTCTGAAATTTTTTCTTACACATTTAAAATTTAAAATATGAAGAAAATATGTTTTATCACATTTGCTACCATAATTTTTATTTATTTATTAACATAAATTTTTATCTATTTATTAACATAAATCAAATTATAAAATATTTTTATGATTTAAATATCACAATTAAAACTGTCCCATAAATTAAAACCTGAATATTTAAATGTCTATCTGCATAACTTCCTAAAATGAGCTTACTTGTAATGTTTTTATTGAATTGGGAAAAAGTTTCCATGATCTTTTGAAGTAAAAAGTCCTTTATTTACCACTTAGTCACTGTATTTAAAATAATCAGAAAATACAAAACAAAATACTACACATTTGCACTAGTGTTTAAAAACAATTTCTGCTGGCTCTTCTCTGCAAAGTAAATATCAAATAATCAGGACCATGTTTCTGTTATTCAAATAGTTTCATTTTGCCCATATAAAATTAATTAGATTAACTTCAATATACAGATACAAAATCAATCATAGACTGTTACTTCTGTCATGGCAAATCTGAAAGCCTGATCTTATAATTCCTATCTACTCTCATAATTCACTTAATCATATAATCTATACATCTATCCTGGTTCAGGAATGTGGGTGGTTATCAGGTGGTAGTTTTTGGTAATTAATTCCACAGTGTTTATGTTGATATTTGGAGATGAGGGGTACCGCTGAGAGTGAGGACAACAATATGCACACGATTTCAGACATCAGAGACAAGGCTCGGAAGGCACAGGTCTAATTTTACTGAGGATTGTACAAGACATTTATAGGCACATTATCCAATCAGGTTAACACGCTTGTTAAAACAGAACCAACTTATAGGTAAGCTATATGTCAAGATAATGTAAACTAACCAAGTATCCCTAAGTGATTCTGCCCAGCAACAAGTCTGAGACAAAGTACTGGGGTGATGGTGAGCTCCAGCACACACATGAGCCAAGGCAGCACGGGCAAGTTCACACCACAGCTTGCTGGGATGCTTGCAGAGCAAGGCCTCCCCTCAGCTCGTAACTCAGCCTCAGCAACTGCAAAGACCTTCAGTCCATGGCGAGTCTTTACCATTACCTCAGTTTCTCTGTCCAGACTGTTTGGCTTACTTAGACCATGGTGTCAGCAACTGCCGTCAGATAAGCTTGAGGAATGTTCCCTACATGTTTGTTTATTATTTGACTTAAATTTAAATTCCACCTCTAGTGCTCGCTATTTACATGGCTTTGGCAAGTTGCATCACTGATAACCTGGTTTCATTTTCTCATTTTTGAAGATAGGACTTATAAATCAATGCTGTGTAGATAAATGAAATGCATACTGCATTTAAAGTGTTCAGCTTAAGATTGGCTCATCATAAACCTTAAATAAATATTAGTGATCACTACAA
Source organism: Sciurus vulgaris (assembly GCF_902686455.1). Lineage (NCBI taxonomy): Eukaryota > Metazoa > Chordata > Mammalia > Rodentia > Sciuridae > Sciurus > Sciurus vulgaris. The sequence continues at coordinate 119,054,661 of NC_136469.1, read as the reverse complement.
TTAGAGCACTAGAATAAAAGTCTCTGGGTTATAAAATCTTTCAAAGCCTCCAATTTTGAAATTCCATTTAAATTTTGAAGTCTGACAAAGTAAATGGGAAGAGTTCCATTCATAATTCTGAAAATATGTACTTCAGATAAAAACATAAAAGAATAGGGCCAGGAAAAAGGAAGCAGTGAGCAATGTTTTTAAGATGAAATCCAATTTTTCTACATAGGTGAAAACTCTTAAATTTTCTGGACTAATTTTAATACTTCTCAAAGGTCTCAAGGATACATAAGCAGTTGAGAAGACTTATCTCATGCAGGGAAAAGCAAATAAAAAACAACAGTCCGAATGATCACCTTTCCAATTGCCACTTTTTCAGTTCAAGCGTGTTTTACCTGGCCTAGACTAATGCCACCAGGTTCTGATTACTCTCATTTACAACTTGCTTTTCTCCAGTTTATTACTGTCTTCTCGAACTTCTTAATATGTAGCTCTCCTAAAAAGTCCTTCAGTTTTATGACATCACATGTATTTACAACTAAAATTCTGTATCCTTGAGGTGTAATATCTTTATTATGTGATCTCAACTCCCTTTGCAACAGTTTCATAGCACTAACTAATTATATTGCTTGCTCTCAATGAGTATATTGGGTGATAAAAATCATACCTTCATCAGATGTGATAAAGTATGTACTAGATAGGGAGGAAAATGTGGATTGAACTTAATTCAATCAGCTAAATCAGATTGGAGAGTGCCAAGTGGTCTTATAGAGGTCACAGCTGAGCTGAGTACTCCTCCCAGGCGGAATGCTTTGCACAAAGCACAGCATGGCCTTATTACCTGAGTCTAAGCACATGCTTACAGAGGAACCCACGTTTCGTATATAAACATATTTAAGGAGTACAATCTGCATGTGTATGTATGTATGCAAGTTCTTGAAGGATGTTGTGAAGATCATTCCATCAGCAAGTAGAGAGAAGTTTGTTTTCTTCTTTCACTTTGTATGCCTTTTCTTTTCCTTATCCACTTTTCTGATTAGGACTTCCTGTTCTATGTGGAGTAGAAGAGGTAAGAGTAGACATTCCTACTCTTTTTTGATTATCTAGAGGAAGCTTTCAGCTTTTCACCTTTGTGAGGTTAGCTATGTATGAGTTTTCATATGTGACCTTTATTGTGTTTAGGTAAATTCCTTTTATACCTAGTTTGTTGAATGTTTTAATCCAGTAATAGTGTTAAATTTTGTCAATGTTATTCTGCATCTTTTATGATGATCATGACATTTTTCTCCTTCTTTCTTTGAATGTTGTGTCACATTGATGAGACTTGTTCAGTGTAAAGGATGCTTATGAAAGATGAATATGTTCTGGAGAACTCCTGAGGTACAGTATTCCAATAGTTAGCAAAACTACATTATGCATTTAACAATGTGTTGAGAAAGTAGACCACTAGAAAGAGTGTTTCTATCACCAAAAAACAAACAAAAATCCCAAAACATTAACAATAATAACAAAGAGGCATGAGGAAACTTTGGGAGGTGACAGGCATATTTATTACCTTGATTGTTGTGACCATTTCACAGGTATATAAATAAGCCAAATGAACAAAAATAAATATTTTCAACATATGAAGTTTTTTTTTTTTAATCTTAATGTAGTTAAGAATGTTTGAATTCAATTCTAATCCTTAAAGGTAATCTTTGAAGAAATTTAAGTAAACATTTTAGTAATTAGATTCAAAGTTTAAAAACTTATTTCTAGAGGAAATGCAGAGAACAATTTGGAAAGGGCACAAAACATGAGGGAGAAAGTGTGCATAATTTTTATTATAGGAATAAATGTATAGGAGTCCAAATCACTTAGAGTTTTAGGAATGAAAAAGCTAAATCTATAATTTACAAAAAGTACTGCTCAGATGCAATAAGATCTGTTTATTTTTTAGGTCAGATATGGTAATAAATGCAATTCAGAAGACAAAGTCTAGTTATTATTAAATTAAGTTATTGGTAAAATTTGCTCAAGTTGTGGGTTCTGACCCAATAAATCTGAGTACTATAATTACATAATCTTTTTTTTTTTTTTTTTTTAACAGTAAGTACAGGACATCCCCTTTGTAGCAAGAGTTATGTATTTTAAGTGACAATTAGGTAAGGTTAAAATTTTAATAGTAGAGAAAGCACTCACTCATTTTATGCTATGTAGAATGTGATTTCCTTTGCTAATCAAACAAATGGATGAGATTTGTGGTTCCACATTATTGATTGTTCTTTAATTTTATTAATCCAAAATATTTCACTAAATCCTGATTTCTGAGTATTTATACCTAAAACTAAGTATTTGTACAAAAAATTTGTAACTCAGTAACAATTTATTTGTTGTTTGACTATAATGTTAGTTGTTACAAGAAAATTATTGAATGTACAATGAGTTCCATTTAACAACCTTATTTGAGCTACAATCACAGCTCATTTATTAAGTACATAACTAAATTCATCTAAAAACCTTTATATCAGAACATCACTCAATGTCTAAAGCACTACAGTAAGCATTTTAAGTAATATATTATTAATTTGAACCATTTGTGAGTTATTATTAGAGACTTTTAAAAAATACTATTTGGTAAAACTGTGCTGAAAGAACGAAATTTCAAAAGTACTTTCAGAGAGTGTCAACTTCAAGGACACACAATCTGTGTAGTCACCCAGGGTCTCTCTCAGAAGGGATATATGTCTGTTATCCTGTATCCACATTTTTTTCTCTAGGCTCCATCAATTTTTTTCTATGATTTGATTTTTAAGATACATTATGTTTTCTAGCTCTTAAAATAGCTTTACTAATACAGTCAGAGTTTTAAGAAATTGTGGACATTTTCAGAGAACAGATTTTCCTTGATATTTCTTTTTAACTTACTCCGTAAAATGAAATATTTTTTACAAATTAACAAAAGTGGTTAAAATGTGGCTTTGAGCCAAATCCTATTTGGCTATAGTTTTTAATTCTTTACCTACAGTTTTTAATTCTTTTGTGTTGCAAAAGTGAGTAGTTGTGGAGATCATCTGGTATGAGAAGTCTAAAATACGTATCACCTGGTCACAGAAACACTGTTCTGATTCCTCCATCAGTGCATTAGAAACATTCTCTGACGTAGGTGAATATTCCAGTGGGGAGTTTTGCTTCTTGAAAGACATTCATGGAACTGGGAAAATCATTCTAAGAAATGAAAAGAATATTTAACTTTTCCTATTTGTACAGGGTTGGATGGTGTTCCCAAAGATTCATGCCTACACAGAACTTGTGAATTTGGAATTATTTAGAAAAAAAAATGTTTTCTCTTCATCAAGTAAAGACATTCTGAAATAAGGAAGCCACAAACCTTTGCCAATATCCAAATAGGAAGAGGGAAATTTGGACATAGACACATACAAAAAGGAAAGACAATGTAAAGACATGAAGAGAATATCAAGCTTGAAAATGCTAAGGACTGAGAGCAAACACCAGAAAATAGAAGAGGCAAGGAACAATTTATCCCTGGAGCATTTGGAAAGATCTGCAACATGTCATGAATGAGCTATCCTATTAACATTCACCAAACAGGATTGTTTCTTTCCACTGTGATGGATTTATTGAATAACCATAAACTCAAAGCTACATCACTTTCATCAGTTGCAATTCACCAAATTCTTTTTGGTGGTTCTTTTGGTCTCATGACTAAGGCAATCACAAGTTATTTTATTCAATTCTTATTTAAATTTCTAATATTTGTAACACTCACATCATACATCACACACAATATATGAAACAGAAAGACTAAGAAAGTGTTACAGCAGCCACAGGATTAGAGGATGTGCCAAGAGCAAAGGCAGAAAGCATATATAAATGCAGAGTCACTGTAGCTGGCTAGATAAGGGTTTTAAGGAACAAGTTCCTCAGGGTTGTCAAGGCAAGGGTCCAGATGGCGGGCAATTTCAGAGTGTCAGCTTAACGAGTCAGTTGGAGGGGCCATGTGTTATTGTCCTGAGCAGGAGAAACTGTTCTGAGTCAAATCCCTGAGATAGAGAATCAGAGGTTCATTAATATGTCAATTTTCCTGAGCATGACATTTGATAAGTGACCAGATAGTGGTGTCAGTGTGCAGCCATGTCCTGTTCTGGGGTGCTCCTCATTTTATGGGTCTCAGGTAAGGGGTTTGCTTCTTTTAGTGGTCTGGTGTGTTCAATTAGCTCACAGGCCTGCTTTTTCTGGGGTTAATAGGTCCATGCATCTGTGTGTTTCTGGTTTAATTCAGTAACTTTAAGGTGGTTGTTTTTATTAACACAATCTATTTATTATTCAGTCTATTCCTTATGGTGCTGTGCAGATGAAGGTTGTATAATTGCACAAGCAAGTTGTAGAGTCACTCTACCTTGTCTCTCATATTTAAAATAGAGTAACTCAACTATTGCTTTATAAAATAGAGTAACTCAGAGCTAGGCACATACTGAGAAATGCTATTCCATTCATCATAGCATGGCATAACCACTAGCCACAAGCAGAATTTTGATTTCTGATTTGTAACATGCAGAACAGTGAGCAAATAAGTTTCTCTAGTAGGTGTCCACCCAGTCTGTCATACTTGACTCTAGGAAACTACTACCATATTTTACTTCATTTTGATGAAATATTTAAATATCCTCAAATTATTGAACATTTTTTCCTAACATTTTACTGGTTTACAGTAGAAGAGTAACATTTATTACTATTATAACAGAAGTCTGATATTCTAAATAGGCTCTTACCATCTGGCATTTTTACAAAATAAATAAACACTTCTGATAAAAGTAAATAGCATTTCATTTTAATTATCAATCATGACTCAATGGGTCAGTGTAGTTCTTCAAAGATAAGATGAGATGTGTGAATATTTCTCTTAATATTCACTTACTAAATCTAATCATTTTGTGATGCTTAAGAATATACAAAATTAAAGTTATGATGAAAAGTGTAGCTTAATGTCTTCCTCTTACTACTTTTCTCTGGTAATTTTATATGTATTAACTCCTATAAAGCAATTATTGCCAATCATCACAGTCCAAGTGCAGTAAGTGTTTTATTTTCTAATTAAATACTTATTTAGGGCACTTCACTTCAAGTGTTAACAAATACTAATTTCTTACTAGGAACAAAAAAAAATATTTGCAATTCAGGAGAACAGCTTAACATCTAAGCTACTGGATATTTAGAAAGAAAATAATTTTAACAAAATTGCATTATCAAAGCAATATATGAGAGAATGAGCAAGTACAGATGGATTTGCACCCAGTTTTTGCAGCAATTTTTCATCTCTTCTTACCCATAAGCTTTTCTGCTGCATTATAGGATGTTCTACCTGTTCTAGAATAGAGTCTTAAGGTACCACTGAATGTGTGCTGCCACATTTATCATTATGTAATTTGTAGATCCAAGTTCTGTTTCCAGAACCCCAAGCAGCATTTATTAAATTTGTTAAGTGATTATATTTACTCATGATAATTTCAATTCCACAGTGAGAATCAGCACAGGTGTGACTAGCAGTTATATTTCTTCATGCACAGAGCCCCTGCTGTACATAAAGCATCCACCAGTAATTTTCTTTAATTCACTTAATTGCCTGGGGCAGCCTGAGCCACTCTTTCCCCTAATTTGATGCTTTCTGTTGTGTTTCACAGAAAACAGAATAGTCTGAAGAGAGGCCACTTATAATTATAAGAATTGAAGCAGGAGCACACTCTTGTCTAATGTAGAGTTGGAGTCAACCTTGTAACATTTACATATATATACATGTAATACAAACAGTTCAAGAAACTAATGACCCAGAATCAGGGAAAGAGAAACAATTAGAGAGAAGAAATGTGAAGTAAAACAAATGATTGCTTTTAGTAAAAGGATAATGTAGCTCACTTTTAATATCCAGATATTAAAATATGAAGCACACTTGTGACAATTTTTCTTGTTTCAGGAATCATATTCATTTGTTTTTCAGAGATTTAGTTATGAATGAACATTCTACTATTGTTGAACTTCTTGGATTTCATCCAAAAGGTGGAGTGCTTTTTCTTTCGGCCTTATATTTGCAGATTCTTCTTTATCTAACTAAAGTGCATGGGACCTGAATTACATAATGCTATTAATCACTCAGTGTTTGATACATGTGCCTTAAATAAATGAATAATTTGATAAATGAATAGTTTTTTTAATACCTCTAAAATGTTGATGACATGGTCACTAGTATTTCTTGCAATAAAATTTTAGCTTTAATCATCAAAATTAGTAATGATTTGATGAGCAGTTTATTGCACTTGTACTATATATGAAATAATTCAAGGTAGTATTTAAAGGCATTGAAAGGAACTCTCAATATATTCTAGAAAAATTTGATTCAATGAAACATAATAGAATAAAGCAGTTTGCTTTTGGAAAGCTGAATTACCATGGAAAGTAAAATGTTGTTACTAAAGAAACAGTTTCCAACAGAACAAAGCAAATGAGTACATAATTTGAAATCTGGCTTGCACCTGCATGAGTGAGAGATAACTTTTGATTCCATTAATCTCTGTCATTCTTAGCAACATTGTGGGTATTGTGTAAAATTAAGTGAGAAAAGCAACATTGGCTGGTGGAATGGTGAACACCTGGTTTATAAATGATTTTTCTTATTTTAATTTACATTTTTAACTGAGGATATTTAGGCAAGAGGTCTGCATTTACCAGGAAGCTGTAAGTGCACAGAGGAATGGTTAAAAGTCATACCTATATATCATTATTGGAATAATTGAAAAAAATCACTATGGTTCAATACAAGAGGAGCTCTCTATGAACTCAAATGTGTTTGTTCTTAAGATTTTTGAGATTGTTGACTCCATAGGGAATTTGATTAAATCTAGAAACTTCTTGCCCAGGAAAATACATCAATATCACAAACCCTCCATATTAGTTTGGGAGGAGGAAGAGAATGCCAAAAACTGTCCCTGGGAGTTGATGGGTGATGGGGACAGATGCCTCATGAAAACTGTTACCTAATGCACAAAGCATTTTATTCCTGTGTGCCTAGGGTACTGAACTCTCAAATATAGGCTTCATTCTTCTTAAGGCTTTGAAATCGTGTTTCCCTTAGATCATTTCTTTGACATGCTAATCATACAGCTGAAACAGTAATATGCACTGCTATTGTTCACTGATGCTATTTGATGTTTTATAATATTTTTCTTCTAGATACAACACAACTTAAACTGTTATTCCATTGTTTTGTGTTTAGCAAAATTTGCCCTACACAAAGTTCAAGAGACAAGGCAGACTTTATTCAAGACTATTGCAATAGGTGATCGAGGCTACGACTGAACCTGAACACGACTCAGATGAAAGGGTTTTGTGAAGAGGGTTTAGATGCACTGGGTAACTAATGGAAAGATCCTGCGGCCTGATCCCTGGAAAATAATGTTGAGCACATGCCCATGTTTGAAAATACTTTTCTCAGAGATTAGACAATGTGTGTTTGCTAATCACATTAATTGAAGTTGAACTCCTGTCCACACATAGGAACGAGAGCACTGGGGTGCTATATCCTACATGTTTACGTTTCAAAGTGATGCTCCCCAGCTCTTCAGGATGACATTCCTAGGTTCTGACTTGGCAAGGTGTCTTCATAAAGATTTAAGTCTCCAAGAAAGAATTTAGAATGTTAGTTTTTAAATGTAATAATACTAAGAAAATGGAGGTTTAGTATAATAGTACTAAGAAAATGGAGGGTCACGATCAGGAAGAAACATGTTTTAACATTAGTCAGACTAAAGGGAATGTTGAAGCCATTTTGATCACCTGTCTTGACAACTTACAGCAAAATATTAGGGCAAGGCTTTAAGAAATTAAGCCCAATTAGCACAGCCTTTATATTCCCAGTGGAAGAATGTAGTGTCATTAAAATACATATTAAGTGAATAGATTTACTTCCTTAAAAATCACCTTTATCTGGGAGGCTCTTGTACAGGATAACTAAGAGACAAAAGTTTTTGCTAAGGTTTTTTACGTGTATTCCTATTTGAATAAGATAATTGTGCTTTGAGAGTCAGAGATTTGAACATTGAGGACCTGAAGTTAGCTGGAGCTGTGTTCTTAAGTATATAGAACGTCTTTGTAGCAACAGAGGCTTAATTCAGGAAACATTACTAAACCCTTTTCACTCATAGGCTCTGGACATCTCAACAGACACCAGTTATACAAGGAAATTTCTCTTGTCTGATAAATGTGTTTCTGAGACTCTAACTACAGTCTAGGCATTCAATAAGAGATGTCTGTAATTTCAAAATGAACACAACACAAATTGTGATCTCAAGTAATTTACAATCTAGTGGAAGTGATAGATGTGCATATGAGTGAATTCAAGAAGCAGATGACCTACCGATGCTACATATGGATTTGTATTTGTTTATAAGTTTAACAACCTATTTTTCTTATTGCCATTTTTTTCTTCTCTATTTAACTCATTAACTTTCCTTTCACTTTTTTCTGCATACATCAGCAAGTTTCATAGTAATTGCTTTTCTGTGAATATTCTATTGCTCCTCTCGTTAAGGGAAAACATGCTGTTGTCTATTCATATATTTTTGTGTTTTCCTACAGTTAATTTACTTGGCTCTAGCTACTATTCACTCTCAAGGTGAACTTGAGGCATTCAGAGTATTTACTCATTATTAAAAAGCAACATTGCACAGTGTTTAAATTCTCTAGATTATAAAAAATACAGATATTGTTTTATTATGATGTAAATTTATTGTGTCCTATGGCAAAAGTGCATACTTTCTTCGTCCCCAAAGAAGATTGCTGTCAATGTTTTGTGGGATTTATTTTTTTAAGAAATATTCACTGCATTCAGTCCACATTGAAATATACAAAAAGATAATGTTCTGGTAGCATACATTGTTTTCTAAATTTATTTTAATAAATTCCAGTAGCAACACAGAGTAATTGTATTAATTTACACTTAAGAAAAAAAAATAGGCATCACAGATATGTTTCAGTTGTTTTAATACCAATATTGTGAAATTCACCATAATGCATGAAACATTAAATTCTTTTATTATTAATAAAAAAGCTTACTTAACATTACATTAAATGCACTCTTTTATTTGAGACCTGATGGACTCTTTAGATGAAGAAGAGCCTTTAGCAGTGGTCAGGCAAGAGGAGATGCAGGATGATTTGGGGAGGAGTGCAAAGACAAGGTGGCTTGGCTCTTCCTGTGCTGAGAAGGCGGAATTGGCTGTCACTGTGTTAAGCCTAAGCCTGGCCAAAGGGGAGGCATGGGAATGTGTGACAAAAGTCCCTTTTCTCTTTTCCTTGCCCACCAAAAAGTAACTTTGTTCCCTTCAAACACAAAGGGAAAAGGTAAGCTGGCAAATCACCAGATGAAATGTTACATGTGTGCAGGTGAAGAACACTTTCAACCAAATATCTCCTAAGAGGGGAAAATTAAACAAAGAAACACATGAATCATTTTTCTACTGTAGCACTCTAGTTAAAGTATAAAAGAAACTGAAAAGTAATAAAGGACTTTCTTTTAAGTTTTGAAATTCTCTTGTTTATAAAATAATTGAGCAAAAGTACAATTTAAAGTACTTTAAATCAGAATGTTAGCTTTAAACTATTATGCTTGCTAGATGTTAGGAATTAAATGTGCAAACCCATGTCCATCAGCCTCAGCTAGGATTTAGGCTGCCCTTGGCTAAGCCATCCTAACTGCTTTTTTGCAAGAGAGGAATTAGATTACAAATCTCATATGCTTGTCTTATGCATACCTTAAGCAGAGAGGCCACCTGCTTATTTCACACAATATATTCATAGTATTTTCTTTAAGCATATTTATAACTTATTATGTCATAGTATGAGAGAAAAAGAAGTCAAAATTATTACAAGTTTCTTCTTGGGTTATTTAGGCAGAATATTATATGTGCTAAGAATCAAACCTATAATTCAAAATATCGTTTTATAAAAGATCTTTAGACAGGTCAAGTATTCACAGATTTAAAAAAATCACTTAATAATTAAAATACTTAAAATAAAAAATAAAAAAAAAATTCGGTCGGTCACCTTACATAGAATTACAGATATTAAATGGAACATCTCAAGAGAAAGGAAACTTTCACAATTGAAACAATTTTGATGATAATGCCATTAATGATCTTTTAATATGCAACATTAATTATTTTGGCACCAAGTTCTTGGCTTGCTCAAACATAAAAGCTTATGGTCCCTCAGGGACATGAACTCAGAAGAAAGGACTTCAACCCCACAATGACAGAGTGGCAGAATATGTCAAAATGTCAAACTGTGAAACTGGAGTAAGAGTGCAAGAGAGGGAGATGGCCTGTCCTTGTGATTTTGTAGTCATTAAATGACATTTGGTATGAGAGTTGACATTCAAGAATTCACAAGTCATGTACAACACACTGAATTATCTTCATGAAATAATGGAACACAGCACCCTCTATCAGATCAGGATTTCACATTTTTTTGTTATAGATTTCTCTCATTTATTAACCTTCATAAATTTATTTTATGACAAATCATTATCCTCAATGAAATTGTAATATCAGTAATATACTACCAATCTGTGTGTTTATTATGTGTACATGTCCATATTATGCATAAAATAATAAACTTTTTCACACATCTTCCACGTAACAAAATTTTGGTCTGTCTCAGATCAATACAACTCCCGACCCCACAATTTCAAAACTCCTCCAAACACTAGTTCAGGTTTATCCAGACTTATATTCTTGTATATGGCACTTCTGTCCAATTTTAAAGTCTTAATGAATTAATTCATCATGCAAATGTATGCAATAGAACTATGTGGTCACACTTTTCTAAGACTTTGTATGTAACAGCCAACTTTCCCTGGCCTAAGAAAACCTTCTCACCTTCAAAATCCAGCATGTCTCTACTTATAAAATTATCCTCTACTTCCTTACTGGAGTGTGTTTCTCAAGTCCAATTTGTGCCAATTTAGCAGTGATAGCTATTATAACGATTATAACACATGACATATTTTTATGCCTCTTCATTATAGTTGACAGCAATAATATTTAATATTTAATTCATCTTTAAATCTGTATCAAATGGCTTGACTCAATATACACTTATAAATGAATGAGTGAATTAATAGTATTGAACTATTATTGAAAAGATGGGGAATGAGCCTATAATAAAGAATCTCATAAAGAGAAACTAAAAAGGAAAAGTCACTAAATGCTTCAAATGCAATTTTGTATATACCAGTGAAAGTAAAGGGCCCTCATAATTTTCCCTCTACATAAATACGATGACTGGAATTTCAAGAGAAAAATCAATGCCTAAATATTCTCTTCAGGGATTTGCTGATCATGTCTTCATAGTGAGGGACATAGTAACCTCATAAATGTTTCAATCTAAAGCCAATGAGACATTTCACAATATTGAGTAGTATGTTTTGCCAGTTTTCTGGACCCTTAATATTCATGGAATCAAGTTTCTTAAAAAATGAGATCTCCAAAAATATACTTGAAATATTCAACTAAAATCAAAATATTTTCTATTTTCTGCAGTTAATTGTAGCATCTCATGTCATCCAAAAGATAAATGAGCCAATTTTCTGTAAGATCTATTATTAATCCTACCAATTATACATAGAATACCACAATGTCTGATATAGTACATTATCTAATTTAAATTGGGGAAAGGAACTCACTCAACTAAAACCTCTTACTTTTTTTGCGTGAAATTTGTCATTGGAGTACTTAGACACAAGGGTTTCTTTACTCCTCTTAGTTGAAGTTTTAAATATTTTTTTTTCCATCTAAGCTTCGTTTTGATAGTTATGAGACATTGTGATTTTTCTTTTGGAAATTAAAAAAAAAAATGTATCCAATTTCTGTCAAATCTCTGAAGTTTTAGCCTGATCTGAGTTTTAAAGAAGAGCAGACTCTTTAGGTGTATGGATGATTAATTGAAGAAGTCTGAGTGGTGACACAGAGGGAAGAAGGAAGTTTGAGGCATGTGTATATTTAACTGGGATACTACGGAAGAACTGGACAATCATATTTGGAAGATGCAACATTAGTTCATGTTTTCCTGAAAGTTATTCATGTCATCTCTTAGATAATGAAAGGAAGACAGGAGTAATGAAAGTTAAGCAACAAAATTTATAAATAAGTAAGACTGGAGAGACAGGAAAAGGAGGAAAACAACCTTTAGTGACATATATTCAGTTTTGCCTAGCTAGGAAATATAAGAAGCTCACCTAGCATTTGTTTTGTATATGTTTCTATTATATTTTAATTCAGAGAAAGAAAAAATTGGAAAAAATTGGTAAAAACAATTATATGAACCTACTGTGCAACTTGCTATAAATTGTTATTAAACAATTTTACCCCTTTTAATTATCAATTTTGATTATCAAAATTTAAAAAAAAGTTTTTTAGATGTTGATAGACCTTTATTTTATTCATTTATTTATATGTGGTGCTAAGAATCAAACCCAGTGCCTCACACGAGCGAGGCAAGTGCTCTACTACTGAGCCATGACCCCAGCCCTCAAAATTTTTTACTCTACTAAATGTCCAGTTCACATAACAAACATAGCTGTCATCATTCTCCATACTGCTATTCCCTAAAAAATTTAAAAAAAAATTAAAACCCTGTTCTCAGAAATCAAGTATTGAACAGATAAAAAGAAAATGGAAATAAACATTAAGATTTTGGACCAAATTAGCAATTAGCTATTTTGTTCAAGTTTGATATTTTGATGCCCAATGATCCCTCCCATTCTGTGTTTCTCCCTATCTGCAAAGACTTGCATTCTCCAAATTCATATCTTTTCATATTCTATTCTGTTTTCCTTTTCTTTCCTATTCTGTTTTTGGATGTGAATAAAATAGAAATCAGTGTAGCTAAATGCCCAAACCAATTTTAAAGCACAAAAAGATTAAGACATCTGAACAATTTATTAGAAAAATGCAGATTTGTTATTTTTTTCATGTAATCGTGTGGGGGGCACCTGGCTCTCCTTGCAGTGCTTGACAGAGTTCCACTCAAGGATGATTGCTGAGACTCATCCTAAAAGGATTGTAGCCAGATATATGCCTCCCTAGCTTGGACGTTATTCTGTGGAGTTTTCCTAATAATATATTACTCACTTCAGTCTGAGGATCTTGCTAGAGGTGATGGGAATAATTCTACAAATTTTCAGAAAAACATCATGGAGACAAAACACATGTTGAAACCCTGTGATGTTAACCTCACTACAGGAGAATGTTCTTACTATGTTAAAAATCAAACACTGCATTTACTGGCACAGCCAGAACCTGTTGGGTCACAGAAATTTATATATAACAATGTTTCCCCAAGTTCTAAACACAAAGCACCTCCCACAGTAGCTACTAGATATGGACTAGCTTATTTTATCAATGGCAAGCCTGGTACCCCCCTAAAGGCAAGCCCTTAGAGAAGGTAGACATAGATCTCCCCCTGTCTCCTACAGGGTGGTTTAATCCAGATGATGGTTGTGTTTATGTGTGGTGGTAAGGTAAAAAAATAAGGTTTCACAACATTCATTCCTTCCTTCCTACAAAGAATATGTCACCCCCATAATAAAAGTTGGTACACAATAACCATTGGGACCGCTGCCCTCCTGTAGCCCTTAACTCAGCAATTTAGATATTAACCAGATGGACCTAGTAGAAATGGTCACATGACATTATTTGTCTGTCGCTTTACCACAAAAATAATAAAAATAGTCTTAGGTCACATAGAGTTTAGATATTAAGGAAATAAACATTGTATTAGCTCATTGACTTAAATATCCTTAAAATAATTGTAATCTGTACGGTTACTGTTTTCTCATAATCTTTCAGTAAAAATAATTTCTGCCTATGCTTTGGAAACTTCTTTGATTTTATTAATCATAAGCCTGTCATCATAGCCCGAAGAAAAGTGTGTATAAACCCAGCCTTCCACAGAATAAAGTGGGATTGATTGCACCAGAACTAGAGTCTGTGTCTTTCATTCTCCATCCATCGCAGATGCTGCCTCCCCGCGCCCCGTTTACCAGTGTGGAACCCATGGACTCCTGCTAGGGCTGGACCCCGGCATAATCCTTACTCTTTCTTCCAATTCTTTTCGTTAAATAAGCTCTCCTCCATTTTCGTGGCCTCTCAGATTTCCAACACATTTAATATTTTCTAGCATCTGCCTAAGTCAAAGGAATTCCTAAACTACATCTTGCACCAATCTGGTTTTCAAACCCACTTGATGCAGTTGAATTTTGACAGGCTAGCTGAAAGAAAATGACTTAAATCAGAAATCAGAAGCAGGCTTGGTTTAAAACTGTCTAGTATGTTTTTTTTCTTTTTCTTCCTACATGGTTCCAGAAAAATTAAATATGATTCTTGAGAGTGTCTACTTTGGGGAAAAAAAAACAAAACAAAACAAAACAAAAAACGCATGCAAAACTTTCAAGCAGTAGCTTTTTTTTTACAATTATTGAGTTAAATGTATTTTCTTCCAGAACATCATGACTAACTTTCAATATAAAAATAGTATGACAATATCAAGCAAGCTATCATGAGAAGTTTAACTGAGCTGTATTGGAAAGGGTTAACAAAAATCCCCAATGTATGTAAGGATGAAAATTTATCTAAAGAAAAACAGGAAGATTGCAAGTAATTAGCCGTCCAGGATTGATTTCCTTCCTGTACCAAACAATCTAGATGATTTCTAAAATCTCCACAGCAAATGTGAGCAAAATTATGAGGCAGGGGAAAAAAAAAAAAAAAAAAACATAAGAAATAATTAGAAAAACACATCTGCTGGCATACTGCAACACAAAGTACCTTAAAGTGGTTTGGAAAGACTGTAGTCAATATGCAGTATTATGACCAAAAGAAAATAGAAGATGGTTAAAACAAGGTAGCATATTTCAAATTAAAATTAATCACAAACATTACATATACATATAATTTTAAAATGTGATGCACATTTATGGAAATAAATAAACAATAAAATATGTTCTACATTAACTAATGAAAGTAAATCAGGTTGAGATTTATTTTCTATACTAATGATGTAATGTTACATTGCTTCCAGTTTTACACTATTTATTACTGAAATTCCAGGAATCATATCTGGAGATGTCATATTGTGTTGAATTTGAGGAACACAGAAAGATGATCTTGGAAACAGAGAAACAATAAAATCTATTTTATTTTAAGTCAGAAACATTTTCAGAAGTGTCAAAAAGTCATTTTTAGAAAAAAAACTTTCGTCAAGAATTCAATTATATCATTAATCAAAAAGGGGTGGAAGGGTGAGGGAAGTGAATCTTGGAATATAGTCATTGACATATTTGTTGGGTCTCTAGTGAAGGAAGTCAGAGAATTAAAGTAACTTCTATAGTGTTATCCTAACTAGTTTTATCCCATATACCAGGTTAATATCATGTGTTTAACCTACTGGAATACTGTAGCCATAAAATTAAATTTTATTTTATGAATTACATTGCCACCAAATGGTTTTCTGGTAAGAATATGGGTCCTCTTGCCTATCTGACAACCTTTGTCCAATCAAGTGCATATTTCAATTCCTATGACAATTGTCCTGGTTAATGGTTTTAAACATCAATTTCTGATAGCTAATGTTAATTTGTCTTTAGTAAAAATTGGATTGATAATCATGTGTCTCAGCAGGCGTTTCTGAGACGCAGGGTCTTCCTGAGTCTGAAGTGACTAAGGAAATGGTTCCATGTGTCTCTTGTTTGTCATTCACACACAGCTCCTGTTTTGCATAATGCTAGCTTCCAAGACTTTAGAGTGCATCAGTGAAAGGCCTTATTTGTATTCAGAGACATCAAATATAAAAAAATCAAGACCATCAGTCTTATTTGCTGCCATGATCATTTTATTTAATTAAATAGCATTCATAAATATATGTACACACAATAAAAATGGATATTAAAAAACTCTAAAGTTTTACAGTTTTTCTTGTTTACATCAAATTGCTCTTGTGTAATATAAATGTATTTTTATTTTAGGCATTCAGTGTTTCTTTGTACTCATAGAATCATCACTCAAGATGGGAATTATTATAGTGAAGTTTGTGTCATTAGACTGGCTTATAGTTTAACAAATTGCTGTGAAATTGGTTCTTATCCTTAAGCTCTAATGTCTGTATGGCCCTGATAATTTTAGAAATGCAGTTTCTATTGTAACTGACCTTAGGAAATAAATAAATGGCTACATGAAGTCCTGGCTTTCTTTGTGCTCTTATATCGCTAAGGGCATGGCTTTAGGATAGTTCATAAATATGTCACTGACTTATTGTGAAATACTTGGCTGTGAGGTGAGTTGGTTATCCCTGAATACTGAGCATTTGCATGTAAGATAATGAATGACTTTCAGTTATGATTTTAACTACAAGACTTTCCTATATAAGGTTGACTTTGACTGGAAGTATGTTTATGTTCTGGTATAATGCTATTTTCTTATATTAATTATAGATAGAAAGTGAATATTAATTAACCAAAAGGTATTAGGGATTTTGTTATTTGCTTTTTTTTTTTAACATGAAAGGCATTTACTGTGAGAGTTATACATAAAGTTACTGTGAGAGTTATACATAAAGTATGATGGATAGCCATTTCAAAACTTTTAAAGTATGATATTCTCTTATTTATGTTCATCCAATGGTAAAGATAATTTAAACAGACATTTCTCCTATAAAATAACAGTACCTACCCACTTACATAAGACATTTTGATTAAAATTTCAGCAAAAGTCCATACATATATCTCTGTATGATTCTGTATATGCATGAATTTGTTTCTTTTCAAAGTGGCGGAGATGTGACTGACATGAAAGGATGTTGGTCTGGCTCACGAAAGCTTACCCAGGAAATATCTTGTCTGTGATATGCCCTCATTAGGGATACTCCATTCTCACTACAACCTTGAGATTCTAATGACAGAGAAGATTATAGAATCTGCTTCCATGTGCAGCAATTTTTGATCCAAGTAATAGATTCGTGATCTGAGAATAGTCAATCAAAGTGCATCTCAGATTTTTCAAAGAATTTAGAGAGCATAAAGGTTTTATTTCTGATGGGAAAGATAGGAGGAATGAGCCCATATCTGTCAGTGCCACATGAAATGAGTTGGAATAAAAATGAAGCTGATGCTCAGAGTAGGTAAGAGATGTGAACTAGAGATACCATTGAATGCCTGAGAGTTCCTGTTTAAAATTTGTCTTGGTTAGATCCACAAATGCCTTTTCTGCTATTTTGATCTTCAGTATTGATAAAACCTTCCTTTTTTGGTTAGTTCAAATTAGGCTACTTCACTTTCACCTGAAATAACAGGTGCAAAGAAAAGGGATTTAATATTGATCAAATTCTATAATTAAATATTGAAATTTAATTATCACAGAAGTACCTCCATTATCCTTACAAGTGTGTTATTCTGAAGTTAGACTGATACTTGGAATACCAGAGGTCAATCTGAAATGACACATTTTACCCACATCTCTTTTTTAATTATTTTCCCCTCATTTCCACAAGTGGTGAAAATATTTATTCAGCAGCTGATATCTTTTGAGGTTGCTTTTGGTCTGTCTTGATAGAAGTCTGGTATATGGGTATGTGAAAGGTGTTGGGAATGTGATGGGAAGAATAAAAATAGTGTAATTCAAGAAGTATAATTCAAGCGTAACAACCCAATACTATAATGCAAATAAAAAAAAAGAAGCCAAAGTCAAAATAAACAAACAGAAAACAGTAAATTTACATTCATCACAAAGATTCAGAAAAAGGAAATTTCATGAGGTTCCTTAAGGTATGATCTCCTTATTGATCAACAAAAGGTAAAGTATACAAAAGCAGAAAATAATTTGAAGTCTTCAGTCTTATCCCCTACGCATGCAATAGTTCTTCATTAGTTCCACAGAACACATTTCATCCTGGGGTTATAAAGTCCCACTATTTCAGCCAGATGTGATTTCTGAGAAGCCAGGGCACCCCTTACAGGTGGATCTTTCATACATTGCTAGTCACCTAGCAGAAGCCAAGTTGTATGCACTAAATATTCTCATCAATATAGACAAGCTGAAACCAAATTTTTAAACAGCAAATTATGAAACACTATCTAGCACCTTTCATGCTTATCTTGCTCCAGAGTCAATATAACACTTCCTGCGCATCTCCAAAGTGTCAAGTTGTTCTAGTTCCACAGTAAGATAATCTTGCATAGTCATAAATTAAAATAAATGAGAATATTATATATGTTGAGGAATAAATATAATAAGAACTATGTTAATTAAAAAAGAAGAGAAAACTAGGCTATGCTTGATGCCAATAATATCAATAAATGAGAATATTATTATTTTATTATTTTATATTATTTTATCTTTACTTTTTCTTCACTTGAAATATTCTCCCCCATGCACATAATTATACTCAATTTTATTGAAAGATAATTTGCATGTGAATATGCACACATTTAACTGTTCAGTTCAATGAATTTTGATGAATTTATACTGCTAGGTAACTACCTACACCATTGAAATATAGAATATTTTCTTTGCCTACAACTTTCCTGCATTCTACTTCCCAAATTCCCCAATGTAACCCAAGAAAACTATGAATTCATTTTATCCCTGTAAAATTCCAAACTTTATCTCCACAGAAACATACAGTAGCTATTCTTTGGAGCCTAGCTTCTTTTCATTCTATATAACTTTCTGATCAAATTTTACCTCTTATATTTTTATCCAAATATTTATCATATAAGAATGACAACAATTTAATTGTGATTTGGAAGTATGTATCATCCAACAAATCACACAAAATAATTTATATTTTAGTTAGGTTTTAGAAGGTGTTGCAAAAATACCTGAGCAGAAGAACTTAAGAGAGGTTTATTTTGAGCTCCTGGTTTCAAAATTTCAGCACACAGTTAATCAACTTCATCATTCTGGGTCCAAGATGAGGCAAAACATAGTGGCAGAGGGCTTGGTAGAGGAAAGCTGCTTACTTCATGGCATCCAGGAAGCAGAGAGAGAGAAAGGAGTCAGGGACACACTATATAATCTCCAAGGAGTGATCCCCCACTTCCAGACACACCCTGCCTGCCTACTGTTAACCACTCAGTACTGTAGACATTTCTGATTATTTATCCATTACAGCTCCCATAATCTAATCATTTTACCTCAGAACATCCTTGCATTAACGCAGGAATTTGGTGTGTGTGTGGGCAGGGTGGGGACACCTCAAAGGAAATCACAACAGCTTAGGTTGTGTTTCATTGAAAAACAAACACTTTTGGAGACTAAAGGATATTAATTTGAACTATGCCAACAAATTTTTTTGTAGTGAAATGACTTTATTAAAGCTCAGAGTTGTTAAAGTGTATATAAGAATACACTATAAGGAAACTATTAAGTTTCCAGAGGTCTTTTGGTTCACCCTTCTCAATTAAAAAAAAAAAAAAAAAAGAATAGAGAAACTATTGTTAATAAATATTTGCCATGCTGGGTCAAACGTTCATCCCAGGGGAGTTATTTCTAACTCATGCTGCAATATGTTAAAATTAATAGAATTACATAAAGTTACATGTAATCTTTGTCATTGAAGAGTGGTTTAGTTATGAGTTTAAAAGTTTCGATAATGACTTTTGACTATGGCAATGTTTTTTAAATATTTTTATCATTTTATGATTATGCAATACTTCTGTAGTTCGGTTTATATAAATGCAGATTCAATGTAAGTTTAAATAAATTTTCTTTCCCTTTGGAAACACTAATTCAAGTACAAAGTATATGTGAGTCTTTGTTTCTGTAGCTTCAAATTTTCATATTCTCTCTACTAACATTCTGAAGCATCATATTCTAACTAAAAATCCGTGCAGTGTTTTATAAATCCAGTATATTTATTTTATTTTAATCCCAGAATTTTATATTTCTTGCATCTATTTTTTAATTTCATTGGGTGTTGCAACACATTTTAACAAATGTCACTTTTAAATTTCAGTAATATCCAGCATCTTTTTTAGAATATAATGAAGTCACAAAGAAGCATTAATGATGCAGCTAGCAATAGCTGGTTAGCAGAACCACAGAATGTCACTATGGTAATTGGGAAACCACTGCTATGCAAAAGTTATTTCCCAAAAAAGAAATACTGGCTTGTACTCTGCAAAATGAACTTGCAAAATTTGTACACTATACCATTATCAACGTTAAACAGTATTCAATAAGATATAATCTTTAACTGTGAAGTTAGCAGCAGTTCAACATCTAAGAATTACCTGAGAATCTGTGAGTCTTCAATAGACCCAGAGTTTCAAAAGAGTAATATCAAATAGATTCCACCAGTGCACTTATTGTCTGGAAGTGAGACAAATTAGTATGCTGCTTTCTCTGCCATCTTTCCAGAATGCTTGACTACGGAAACTTTTGATTTTTCAAACAATCATCCTTTAAAACCTATAGTTTTAACTTACACAAATTTGTAACAACAGACACTCTCTCTTACACAAACACTGTCATTGTATCAACACATCTTAATTATAAACACTGAATTTTAATTATAAAGATAAGAATTTTAGAATAAGAACATGAAACTATTTTGTATTTAGTCATGCTTGCTATATACAGTTTCATGGTCTTTTTTATGCTTTTATAAGTCTCCTTGATTCTCCCTCTTTCTCAATGTGTGTATGTGTGTGTGTGTGTGTTGGTATATTATTTTACATTTAATTTACATTTGCTTTTAATCAGTGTACAATTTGTTTTAAGATACAGGATAAAATTTGATTTTTCCCAGATAGATAAACAATTTTGTTTATTTACATTTCAAATACCAAATAATACAGTTCCTTAAGATACTGAACTATTTTTTAATTAAAGCACAAATAAAAAATATATTTCAAGTAACTATAGTGAGAAAGTTTTCATTCATTGGTAAAAAAATACATGAAAAAAAAGTGAAGATGAAAATTATAAACAGACACATGTAATGGCACATCTATATTTGCAATTAATAGTTTTGAAAGCTCAAAATTTTTAATAATCAGACAAATGCAATACAACATTACTTTTTAGGCCAAATTAGGGAAAAAAGATTGTTCTTGTACTGCTGACCAGAGATGATGATAAGGATACATTCATTTTTGTGATGAACCAAAGGGCTTTTATTATGTTTTAGAAAGTAATCAGGAACTATCTACTAAATTTCCAACTTTTCAAATCACACTTGTGGGATGGTTTGGGGAGACAGAAGTTGAATCCCTAAAGGCCGAATGTTTTCTCTGGTAAGTGGATGACAATATATAACGAGGGGGTGGCAGGGGCAAGGGAGAGAAGAATGAAGGAACTTTGGATGGTGTAGAGGAAAGTGGGGTTGGAGGGGGTGGAGGAAGGAAAGATAGTAGACTGAGACAGACAGTATTACTCTATGTATATGACTGATTACATGAATGGTGTGAATCTACATTGTGTACAACCATAGTTGTACCCCATTTGTGTACAATGAATCAAAGTGCAGTCTGTAAAAATAAAAATAATTAAAAAAAGTTAAATCCCCTGTTCATGTATTATGATATTAAGACTGTCAGACTAGAATGAAGTATAAATACACTTGAGGATAGCTGCATAATATACTATTTGGAAAGTGTAATGTTATTTATTTTTGTAAAAGTAGTGATGACAATTCTCTAATTCTATAATTGCACAAGCAAGTTTTATAGCATTAAGTGAATGTAAAGGATACTATGGACATTTGAAGGAATACAAATGGGGTTGTTAAGATTGTTTGTTGGATACCTAATAGAGATAAGAAAAATGATGTATGATCTGACTTCATTAGAGTAAAGTCATGTGTGTGTGTGTGTGTGTGTGTGTGTGTGTGTGTGTGTGTGTGTGTGTGTGTGTGTTTGCCTATAGGAATAAGAGATACATAAAGACTAGTCATGGATGTTACTGTTGTTTCTAAAATGAAGTTGTCTTTTAGGGATGATCATTTAGGATATCTTTACATATGTTTTAAGCCATCAGGTAAACTTATGTATTTATGTTACCAAAAAGAAATAAGCCAAATCTCTAGAGTCTATTAAATATATGACAAATAACAACCTAATATATACACATATAAAAACTCGAAGAACTACTGCAATAGATAATTCTAGGAAAAAGACAAATTTATTGTTAATTCTGTTTTCCTTTACACGTATTAATACTGACTTCTATTTTTAGACATTAGATATTATAAGACTTTTTAATGTCTAATTCTTCTTAACCTTAACTCCTAAATTCAAGATAAAGAATTAAAGCATATTAGAACAAGTTTGAAATTGTAACTCAATTCCTAATGGGAAAATTATTTGTTAGAATAATTGAAAACAACAACAAATTTTGCTTGGAAGTGACTCCATCTTTACTGAGCTATCCCATGATCAAGAGAATAAAAAAGGAAAAAGAAAGCCCTTGAGTACTGGATTATTAAATCAGTAGCTTAATTGCATTTCCATAAATTGTCTCATGTGTTTTTATTGCCCTGGGGTGCTGGCAATACTAATGAAGCTGTGACAAGAGTGTTTCCTAAGAATCCTCAAAAAACCAATATAGAAAGTAGGTACACATAACATAATGAAATCTTCTGCATTAAATATGATTATATTTTTCTCATAAAATGCCCAATTTGATAAGGCACAGTGATACAGAAATTAAGTTTCCCAATGGCTGGTATAATTTATTCTTTGCTTTTTTGACACTTTAACAAATAAGAAAGCAGCATGTAAAAATAGTTAATAGGACATTTTCAGGCACTCCATGGAACTTTTAAATATATACTGGGAGTGCATTATGCAGTAAAAATGTTACAAAAACCAATTATCAGTAATGTAACTGGAAGTCCTTGCTTATTTTCTCAACTTTAAAGAAAATTTACATTACCAATATGCTATGTAACAGGGAAAAAAATCAGTCATCCAAAATGGTGATATAGTCTACAGTTAGGCTAAAATTCAAATATGACATACATGACCCTATTAAATAAAAAATAATGTTTCAACCTATGTCATTATGTTTCAACCTATGTCATTACTTTGAATGATCCTTACATTAGCAAGAATCCATATTGTGTAGATATCTCATAGATTTCCCAACTTTTGTACATTTATTTGTGAGCATCTATTAAATTAGGAAGTTAAGAAGACCCTAATGTAATTGGTTTTCATAGTATACAGGAAGATAAATGTGAATATTAGTTTTCAAATGAAGCTTAACATAATTTATGTGAATATTTTATCAAAAAGCAATACTGCATGCCATACAATAAACAAAATGTAAGTAAACTATTATTGATAATATATGTAGAATAAAATTATTATTATATTATGGCAATGGGATAAACAACTACTAGTAATTACTAAGTACCTTTTATTTATCAGCAATTATGATTGATAACTTTAGCACTATTTGGAAATGTAATTAATCATCACAATTTGTGAATGAAGAGATAATTTGTCCCAAATCGCACTGTTAAAATTCAATCTAAATTTTGTATAAGAGAGACAATATTTTTATACCAGTATGCACTAACTTTCAAAGGCACATCTTTTATAGCTTCTTTTTCATATGCAGTCTAATTAATATATCTCATACAGAATCTAAATAATAATAGTTTAATTATTTGTTTAAAGATCATTACTAGAAGACATATTTCTTTAGAAACTTTCTATTCAATAATTGGTTAGATTAATTTTTATAAATAAAAAAGAAGCATAAAGCATAAGTGTTGTGGGGTACATGCATTATTAGCAAGGTATATCTTCTCATGTATTGAATGGCTCTACCTATTGGCTAAAGAGAATACAGCAGGCTCAGGCTGTTAGAAATTTCCAAATATATTCATCTTTTCATCTTTTGCACAATATTAGTCTTAGAAAATTTCAAAGGACAATATTAAGTCAATTACTGCATAATATGATTCTTTATAAGACTCACGATACTCATATTAATGCTCCAAGAAGTCATTTCACCAATTTAGACAATCCAGTATTGACTAAAGTTCAATGCAACACAAACGCCTACTTGTTCATTTAGCAGGTAATGTGATGAGTATATAGGAAGGACTGTCAGTAGAGTTCATATACACCATTAGTCATACTTGCTTGTCATCACAGTTTAATAAATATAATTGAATAATTACAAGGAATAATTAAAGTAATTAATTGAATAATTAAAGTAAATAATACTTTATTTCACATCTTTTTTTATTTGGACAGAACTGCCAGGATATTTTTTTTGAAAAATTCTTAATAATAAGGTTAGATATGATTGTTCAAGTTTCTCAAGAAGTGCCTTAGTCTTTTTGCCATTGGGTTAACAAATTTTCAACTATTGAGTTGGAAAATGCACATATATGTATATATTTCAATTGTATATTCAAAACGGAAATCTGCTAATGACTGTCTTGGACATTTAAACTGGTTTATTTTCTGACATACCTGAATTGTTCTTTAGGATGTGAAAACTCGAATAACTGTGAAAAACTCTTATTTGCCTTCTTTCTTTCTCTCTTTTTTCTTTCCTCCTTTTAGTAAATTATACAGCATTCTACCGTTTAATTTACTTGAGTGTTTTCTGATCAGTTAACAGCTCTGACACTCAGATTTGGGATCTTCCTTATAGTACTGCTCACTGGCAGCTCACACGGCACCCAATTGGTGCATCTTTACTTCTCAAGTTAATTTAGAAGTTGAATTTTTATCTTAGGGTTTTAATAGCCCTGTAACTTGTCTTTGAAGCTTTCCTAAATAAAAACTTATTTTGACCAGAATGTTTATGATTTTAGTTTTCAATTCTCATAGTTTCAAAATTATTCAAAAGTTGATAAAATCTTCTAAACATCTTTCTTAGACATAAGTATATTAAAAGGAGTTGTTATACATTTATGTTTATCAATGATATTTTAAGGCAAGCAGCATGAGGCATTATCTTTGCTTTTCCTCATAACATTTTATAAAAAGAAATATTACTACAAATTCACTTTATTATTTTTAAACTTCTACTTCTGCAAATATTCTGCAAATCAATATCTAATATATAATTGCAAAGAACATACTCCAGAACAGATCATATCCTAATAAAGTCATTGTTCTTTTTTTTCCATGAGAAAATAATTTATTATGTAAGGTTTTTTTTCACCCACATTAGATTTTCTGGAAATAAAAACTGTCTTCTGGGTTTTTTTAATTTAAATTTTTTTTGATTCATTGTACACAGATGGGGTACAACTTTTCATTTCTCTGGTTGTAAATAATGTAGAGCCACACCATTCGTGTAATCATACATGTACATAGGGTAATGATGTTTGTCTTATTCCACCATCTTTCCTTCCCCAACTCTCCTCTCCCCTCATTTCCCTCTACACAATCCAACATTCTCCATTCTTCCTTTACCCCTTCCCCCACCCCTGTTATGTATCAGCATCCACTTACCAGAGAAAATGTAGACCCAAATCTTCATCATGTCCGCTTAGGACCAGAATTCCTTAACAAGACTCCCAAGGCACCAGAAATAAAAGAAAGAATCAATAAATGGGATGGATTCAAACTCAAAAGCTTTTTCTTAGCAAAGGAAACAACTAACAAGGTGAAGAGAGAACCTACAGATGGGAGAAAATCTTTACCACACGCACTTCAGATATAACACTAACCTCCAGAATTTATAAAGAACTCAAAAAATTTACACCAAAAATACAAATAACCCAATCAATAAATGGGCTAAGGAACTGAGCAGACACTTCACAGAAGATACACAAGTGATCAACAGATACATGAAAAAATGTTCAACATCTTTAGTAATAAGAGAAATTCAAATCAAACTACCCTAAAATTTTACCTCACCCCAATTAGGATGGCTATTATCAGGAATACAAGTAAAAATAGGTGTTGGAGAGGATGTGGGGAAAAAGGCAGACTCATACATTGCTGGTGGGATTGCAAATTGGTTGCAGCCACTCTGGCAAGCAGTATGGAGATTCCTCAGAAAACTTGGAATGGACCCACCTTTTGACCCAGCTATCCCAGTACTCAGTTTAAACCCAAAGGAATTAAAATCAGAATACTACGGTGATGCTGCTGCATCAATGTTCATAACAGCTCAATTCACAATAGCTAAACTGTGGAACCAACCTAGATGCACTTCAATAGATGAACACATAAAGAAACTATGGTATATATACAAATGGAATATTATTCAGCCATGAAGAAGAATAAAATTATGGCATTTACGATAAATGGATGGAGTTCAAGAATATCATGCTAAGTTAAATAAGACAATCCCCAAAAAACAAAGGCTGAATGTCTTCTCTGCTAAGCCACTGTTCTTAAATAAGGGGGCTGAGAAATTGGAACTGACAGGTATAGTTTCATAGAATTGTAATATAGTTCTTGTTCATTCACAAAGTTTCTTCCTACATCATGTATGGCCAAGGGTGCTAAATTATTCAGGTCGGGGATATCCTTTCTATTGTCTTGGTGAGAGAGAAGCTACTAGCTTGCACTGGAATCAATTATGTCTTCTACTTTGGGGACTTACTGCAGTCAATACCTTGAGCTATCCAGTCATGGTATTGCTTCTATAAGCCTTTAGTCATTTTCAGCTTCTAACTCTTTACTGGACCTAAATTCACTTCACCAACTCCACTTCTTTGAAGAGATAATTTAAGGTCATCCCATGTCATCATGACATCAGGAATATCCTTTGCTAACTCAATGATCTGTGTATAATTTTTAAAAGACATTTTACCTATATTTCAACTAACTACAGTCATAGCCAATATTTTACCTAAGGTGTGTGTGTGGGAGGCACTACCTCGTGGAATTCTTCTTTACTGTTCTTTTAGACAGTGATAAATCTGATGAACCAGTATCAGTGGACCCTAATCCTACTTGAGCTTTCCTGAGCACAGCAGTTCAGGTCATTCTGGTGGAGACAGAAGAAAAATGCATGCTTATATACCACAAAAAATTTACATGAAAGCATAGAGAGTGTTCACCGCATCCTGGAAATGGGACCGAAAGGGGACAAAGAAGGTTCTGAAAAATAGTAACGCTTTGGCACTGTTTTGAAAGGTGATTAGATGAACTTCCAAGGCCAGAATAGAAAATAAGAATTATTGCTTGGCTATTGTAGCTCATAGGGTGCTAGAGAAGCAGTTGGAGCGTAGGCTAGAGAGATGAATTGGGATGAGAACATGAAGCAAAGCTGAAGAATTTGAGATTCTTACTTTGTTAAGAGTCAGTGGGATGTTTTATTCAGTGGGACATGCCTTTATGTAGGATTCTCGGAGGGTAATGAGAGTGTTGCCCAGGATGAGCCCAGCACACGGGGCAGAGCAGCACCTGCACAGCTGGTGTGAGAACACGTATTACATTAGCTCTATTCCTTGCTCCCAGGGATAAACTTTCAAACACCAAGGTTTTTTTAAAGCACACTGTACAACAGCAGAGCTGTTCTAACAGTGAATGAATGATGGCCCCCAACGCACAGACGCTCAGTTTGTGACGGCGCTAAGCAGATGATTCCTGGCAAGAAATCGTCTTAAAAATATCTTACGTGTACTGCTCACTAGCTACGAGATATATTCTGCTATAAGTGAGGTTCCTTCATGAATTAATTTAACCCTCGAAAGATGCAATAAGCAAACACTATAATTCTCTATCTTTTACAAATGAAACTGAAGCTCAAAGCTGAGGTTAAATAACTTCTCAAGGTAAAGACTATAAAGTAAACTACTGTGGTATTCTTTATTTATTTATGTTTTTTTGGTCAGGGGGCTGGTACCAGGGATTGAGCCCAGGCACATTTAACCCCTGAATCAAACTCCCAGCCTTTTTTACATTTTATTTAAAGACAGGGTCTCGCTGAGTTGCTTAGGGTCTCACTAAGTTGCTGAGGCCATCTTTGAACTGGAAATCCTCCCACCTCAGCCTCCGGAGCTGCTGGGATTACAGGCACACGCCACCATGCCCAGTCTATGGTATTCTTAAACACTATTCATAATGTCTTTTCAATGTTTTATTGCAAAGTAAACATATTTCTATATGGGATATATAATTCCAGACATTACTTACTTTTACATTATAGGGAAGGGGATATTCATTTCTACCTTTTCAAAAAACCAATTTGTTCATCTTTTAAGGCTCAAATCAAAAAAGTCATTACTGCTAGGGAGTTTCTTTGGCATGATCTAATACAATTATGATTATTTTATCCATCTTCATTTAGAAATGACTATGCTTCTTCTTTTTATTGTGTTTATTCACTTTTTATGTGTTGTCTTGACTACATTTTTTATTAAACAGATATTTGTACTGCATTTTATGCGTGACTGTGGTAGGTTCTACCATCTCTGGAAAAACTACAATGAACTGTAAGTTAAAGATTTATTTTTCTCTGCCATGCTAGTATAAGTTCTTTAGTTTATTTCATGTGCTTTTTGCTCTTCTCAGTAAGAGAAACTTATGGACAGTAATGAACTGGTGTATAATGAATTTTATTTAAAGAGTAAAGTCATTCAAATGTATTATCCCTATAGCCCAGTTGAGGACTTTAGCCTTAAAATGTACTTGAACTAGGTGGTAATAGTTGTGTCACATCCCCAGCAGACATCCATGAGAAAAAAACTCAGAGGAGAAGTAAAACTTCTCAGACATACCTACCTTTCTTAAAACATTGGTTCTGATCTTGTATCCATTCCTATATAATCAGCTAAACAAAAAAGACTTTATGCTGTATGAATATATTCAGGTCCCTTTTATCCTTTAGTGAACCATGAGTTAGTGTCTATTGTTAAACGAACTTTAAAACAACTTTAAAAGTAGGGCCATAAATATATTGTGATACCAACAATTGTCATATTTATTTAAATTTGTGAAATTCAATAAACAAATAATTATACACATATACATTCATACTAAAACATGTATATGTATTAGATATGTCTGTACATATGTGTATGTGTACATTTATGTATATATATATATATATCTATATTTAATGAGGCTAGTCTAATTATGAAAGCTCACAAAATGTAGAGAAAGAGGGACACATCATATATGTCTGTTTTCAATGTCCCACAGAAAAGCTTGGTATTTTTAGATGTGCAAAAATTATCACATTACTCTAATTCACAATAAGGGAGGGGTTAAGGAATAATACAGTTACTTTAGATTAGGTAGAGGGGAGTGAAAGGAGGGAAAGGAGTATAGGGGTAGGAAGGATAGTAGAGTGAAACAGACATTATCATCTCATATATGATTGCGTGACCCTTATGAATCTACAGTATGTAGAATAAGAAAAATGAGAAATTACACTCCATTTATGTGTTATTTATCAAAATGCATAAATACATTGACTGTCATATATAACTAATTAGAACAAATTTTAAAAATTAAAACAATTATCACATTAAATTTGTATATGTAGCTGACTCTTAAAAAAAAAAAAAAAAAAAAAAAACCAAAAACTTGGCATAGTAACCAGATTAGGAGATTGATTTATTTGACCAAGAGTTTTCTGATAAATAAGCAAATCAGTCATGTGAACATGCATCCATGTGTGGAAGGATATGGAGGAACATTGGGCTGCTTTAGATTAGTGGGAAGTTTATCCTGGTCATGTTAGGAATTTGAATTGGGAATCAATAAGAGAATAATAAAAGTACCAAATAATTTAAAGGTCCAGCTATTATAAATACTAAATATAGTTGCCAGCAATTTTGCTGTCTTCTTGTTACAGACTGGTTGGTCTTAAAAACTCACTCTATCTCTATGTTATTTTTTCTACAAAACTTGCAAAATAAGAAAAGCATCTGTAGTTATGGTAAATTGGCAAAAACAAATAGGGAGAAGATGAAATTTGATCAATTGGGATGAATGGTCATGACCATTAGTATGTCAATGATGTCATTTCAAACAAATATTGGCATGAAACAGTTATTACACTAAGGGGATCATACTTATTACTTATTACTTATTTATTCATCATGAATTTCAAAGAACTATAAGATTATCAAGTTCTATAATAATATTTGTTAACACTTAAATAGGAGACATGGTCACAAAAAATTGTGAGTGCTTTTATTACAAAAGAGGTAACATAATTTATGGGATTCAATGATGAAATAAATAAATTTTAATTGAATTTTTAATTCACAGGATATGAGACATAGTTGAAGAGTTGCTTTCCTATTTTTAGAAAAATTTCTTTGTGTGTTATTTGTTCATTCATCATGTTCTTTAAGCAGCAGGGATATTACAGAAAAAAAAAATGCTCTCCTGGGTTTTGTTAATATATAAAAGAGGATGTGGAAAATTCAGAAGAGGTGAGTTTTAACTCATCTTTGAGATGAGAAATAATGAGAAAGAAAAGAGGAAAAGGAAATCCCAGGCTAAGAGATCAACATATGCAAAGGCACAGTAGTTATCTTGAAAGTTCATGCCATGTTCAGTGAGATGATACTTGTTCATACAAGTGTCTGAGGATACTTGAATGAAAATAATGATAGAAAATATTAGAAAGGAAATATGGAGTCAAATCATGAAGAACTTTGCACGGCATGGAAATAATTTTGAACTTTATTTTGTAGATAAATGTTAAGTCTGATATGAAAAATGTTCTCCAAATCAATGTAATATTAATTGAGGCTCTGTGGACCAAGGCACAATGAATAACAAACACATGAGGACAAATTCTACTGCAAATAATATTGGCATTAGAGATCTGATGTGAGACTATCAGATGGAGTGCTGAATTTCTGTTACAGTCTATGTGATCTTTCATAGATCTCCACAACCACACAGAATAGCATGGTTTATCCCAGGAATCAGCAATATTTTACTTGCAATGAATCAGATAACATATATTTTAGGCTTTGAAAGTTCCATGTTCTTTATTTTTACTGCTCTGAGTTTATAGTGGAAAAGTAGCATAATCAGTATGCAAATGAGTATATGTAGTTAGTAAATGCAAATAAAATTTTATTTAAAAATAACAGTTGTGTTTTAGTTAGCTTTTTTTGGTCACTGTCACCAAAATACCAAAAAAGAACAATTTAGAGGAGGAAAAGTTTATTGGGGGCTCATGGTTTTAGAGGTCTCAGTTCATAGATGGTCAGCTCTATTGTGCTGAGTCCAAGGTCAGACAGCATGTCATAGGGGAAGGGGTGATTAGATTACAGCTCTCACAATTGAATCATTTTACTGCTGAACATCCTTGCATTACCAGGAGTTTTGGGGATACACTTCATGTCCAAACCATAACAAGTCGGGAGTTCATATTTGGCCTGCAAGGAAATAATATTGGCATTAGAGATCTGATGTGAGACTATCAGATCGAGTGCTGAATTTCTGTTACAATCTGGGTGATCTTTCATGGATCTCCACAACCACACAGAATATAGCATGGTTTATCCCGGGAATCAGCAATATTTTACTTGCAATGAACCAGATAACATATATTTTAGGCTAACATATATTTTAGGTTTTCCTCAGTTAATCCAGTAATAAAATGCTCTGGAATATTTTCATTCCCAGTATGAACAGAAAGGCCAACAAAATATGTTATCTACTTGCAGATATCAAGAAATAACACCATCCTAGCTTCTGACACTATTGCAAGTTTGGGTGTTCCCGAGACAGCACCCAAGTTTAAAAATTTGCTATAACAGCTAGCATTTCAATGAGGTTTTAAATCTATGTTTTATTTTTTATAAATAAATAAAAGAATCCAGAAGAATTAGTTAAGATGAGGTATGTGCAGTGAAGTAACAAAAAATTATTATCCCTTAGTCTTCCTGCTAACATCTGAAATTGAGATGCTGGCGGTGCCATTCTCCATCTGAAGGCCCCAGAGACCAACCTGTTCTGTGCTGCCTCCCAGATTCTGGCAGCTTCAGGCAGTCTTGGTTTGCAGAAGGCCATGTTTTCATTGTATCTCTTTATATCATTTTCTTTCTGTGTATGCGTCTATGTAAAATTTTCCCCTTTTCATAAGGACGCCAGACATATTAGTTAGAAACTACCCTCATGATCTAATTTTAACTTGTTGAACTCTATAAAGATCTTATTTCCAAATAAGGATACATACTAAGAAACCATTAGGGTTTCAGTCTGTTTTTCTGAGGGAATATGGTTCAATCCATAAGAATTATTATGATGATTTTGTGAATTAATACATGTAAAATACAAGATAAGTACATGACAAGTAGACAAAAAATTTTAATAGAGCTTTGGGAATTAAGCCAAATACGAGAGTGTACGCGACCTAAGATGTGTTATTTTTGCCACAGAATCGTGACATGGATCAAGATAATAGTGTTTGATATGAGTATCCCTGTCCCTGAGCAGAAGGTCCTGGATTGATGAAGTAAAATGTAATTAGTGTTTCAATCTCAAAAGGTGCAAGTGCCTTTTAAAGCTATGGATGATAAGGATAAGAAGGCTGTTGCAGATGGTGATGACTTAAGAGAGGTCAGGTTGTATTTATATGCCACTTATTTCTTCAATTATATGAACATTTGCCATGCTTTGTTGCAATGTCATATTATTTGTGTGTGTTCTCTGGTTAGACAGTTTTCACAAACATCAGGACATAAGTCTATGGTGATGAGTGATGGAGCGTCTGTGCCTGGCTACCTGATAGTCACTTAATTTCATTTTTGAATATAAATCAGTTAAAATGAAAGTCATTTTAATTGCCTGGAAAAGGCAAACGATAAACACTTTCCCTCTTTTGTAATTTAAGATTTAATTGTATCAACTGCTAAAAGAATTCATACTAAGGTTAAACATGCTTTAACAAAAACTAAGATGGATGCATCATTATAGAAAGAGACATAGAGATACAAAAACCATAAAGTATACACAAAGAAATAATTCTGTCATGTGGTTCAACTTCTAATTTTATACATGTTGAAATTTAGAAAAGCAGACTTAAGAAATTTTCTCAAATGCATCCAATTAGTTTAAGTCCCAAGATTATCTACTCAGTTTCACATAAAACACATATTATTGATGAGGACAATGAATACAAATGTGTTAGTTTGTTTTGTGGTAGTTACTTCCGATTTAATTTTATCCATATTATTTGTTTATAAGTTTATAATCTGTTGGAGGCCGCTGCCCTGTAGGGCCCGCAGTGGTGGCTGGCCTCGCCCTATGGCGCTGAGAAGCCCAGCTGCAAGTGCTTTCTATTGGCTGACTGATCTCCTCCGCGTCCGTGCTTAGCTCGTGATCAGTACATGTCCTCATTACCCGCCATTAAGTCTCCACGAGCCAAACGCCTGACCCATTAAGGTGATTGGCTGTTATCTCCCATAAAGCTGCGTACTTTGGGCGGCGGGGAGAGCAAGCAAGGCAAGGAGGGCAGGCAGCAGCTGTGGGACGAGAAAAGAGGAGAGGCGGCTGCGGCGTGATGAGAGAGGAAAAAGAGAGAAGTGACAGCTGCACGAGAGAAAAGAAGGAGAGAGAAAACTGCACGACAAGAAGGAGAGAGAGAGCTGCGCGACAAGAGAAGAAGGAGAGAGAAAACTGCACGACAAGAGAAGAAGGAGAGAGAGAGCTGCGGGACAAGAGAAGAAAAAGAAGACGGCGGCGGTGGAGGAGGAGGAAGAACCAGGCACTCGGCTCAGAATCTCTCCCATAAAAATAAAGACCTTAAAACTTCATTTGAGAGCCGAGTCTTCGTTGTACTCGCTGGACGAGATAATAATCATTTTAATTAAATACCTGAAAGTAACATTTCCCCCTTGAAAATTATCTTTCAGTCTTTACTTTTTTTCCCCCACAGTTTTTATTTGATCACTATAATCATACACAGTGGTGGGGTTTGTTGTTACATATTCATACATGCGCATGATAGAACAATGTAAATTTGTCAATATCATTCCTTAGTATTTCCTTTTTCCCTCCAATCCTATTTCCCCTGGTTCTCTTCCTCTACTTTAATGGTCTCCTTTCAATTTTCATGAGATTATTTCCTACACATACACTTCTTTTCCTTTTTCCTCTCTACCTTCCACAAACGTGAGAAAACATGCTACCTTTGACTTTCTGAGTTTGCTTGACATAATACTCCCAAGTTTCATCCATTGTCTCACAAATGACATTTCATTCTTCTTTATGTCAGCCTATAACTTTAAAAAAAGTAAATCAATCAATATTGTATGTCAGTTATCTGCAAACCATTATGCTGAATTACTTGATGAAATAATCAGAAGGAAAGAAAGCCAATACCTCTCTCAATTAATTCCCGTATATTTATGTAGAGATAACATACCCAAGTTAGACAAATTGCTCAGTATTGATATTGAAAGAGTGATTTAGGGGACACACTATTCTTCTGAATATGGGTTCAAACTCCAAAGGTCATGTGATCCTGTAAGTTATGTCATTATCATGAGTGATACAGAAAGCAAACCTCTCTGAGACTGTAATTGGGAGTCCACAGTACTCATACCTGTCTCTCGATCTCTAGTTACAGTAATCCCTTTGATTTTTGACTAAAACAAAGAATGTTTCCATAAATAAAAGAAAATAAGCATATGGTAGAATCAGACAAAGATTAAAGAAGAAAATAGTATCAGATTAGTTTTACAGGTTGTAATGGAACACATAATCTGATGGAGGTGATTAATTGATTTTTCACCTTACTTTCTCACCTAAAAATAGAGGGATCTGATTATATGATGCTCTGAGCAAGGTCCTCCAAGTCAAACTGGGGCACATATACACCTGGGAAAGTTCTAGGAACTCAAACAGGCACAAATAATCTCCAGAAAATGTTTTCTCAGATATTCAATTCTCTACCTCAGAAAAGCCTGTGGTTTTTCAGCTGTCCTTTTCAATATTCCTTTTGACAATCATCTTTTCTCTCCCACTTCATGAAATCAAGGCAAATTGTCCATCATTCATCACATTATGGAACCATCCTTAGTGATGGCAAAGCCTTGAGGACTGAAGAGAGAAAAGGACAATTGGAGAGTGTCTTGCATTTGATTGAAGGTCTTATAAGAGCAAAACAAGACATATTACAGGGATAAATGCCATGTTTCATCCAAAAAACAAACTCAGTAAATTTCTAGTGTAATCTCTCTCATATTCAATCATAGACGTTCATGCAGAAGTGAGATGGTTGTCATGGGAGCCTGCAATCACATTTTCTTTGGAAATAGAAATTAGAGTTTGTTTCTGATATAAAATCAGTTTGATTTAATTAAGACATTAAGGGCTAATTTACTAATTTGACTATAGTAATCATTGTCTAAAAACACAAGGCTAAATATGTAGCTTAACATTCCTAATGAAATCATATAAATAGCACATAAAATGTACATTGTTTTTGCAAATATTTAAACCTGTGGTAAAATATCTAGATTTCAACTTAAAATGTCCTACAGGTACATATTTCCCAAAAACTGTTTTAAGGAGATCAGAAATAAAAATCTTTGAGAACTACAACCTCTAGTTCGTTCTAATATTAAGATGTTTTTGCCTCATATAGAGAATTGTTTAAAAACATCCTACTATGATTTACACTGAAAAGAGAAGTCAGAAGTTCAGCAATCTAAGATTCTGCAATATCTTCATTCATATGATCCTTTTTAAGTTTAGAAACCACACTGAAATTTTCCATCTCCTGGTCATCTTCAAATCTTATATGCTTAGATTTTGTATTGTTTTTAATATTGTCCTTAATGGAGTAATTAAGCTTAGATTTCAAGGAGAGCATCCCAGAGAGCACAGACAGACAGTTGTGGTTCAGAGGGCAGGGCTAGCCACTTGTGATTTACAATCAAGTATATCAAGGAGCATAATCAGTTGTCAGACAGAATCCTTCCTGTGCAGAGGAGAATGACTCAAAGTTTTTGTAAACAAGACCACAGCAATCTTACTATGAAGGCAGCCAATCTAATTGAACCCTTCTATTTCTTTCTGAAATGCATCAACAATGTTCACTCACTGATGTGAACTTAGAGTAACAACTCTTACATAAAATTTCTCTATGATGGACTTTGAACTGTGTGATGCAGGCTGTGTTAATAATAAAGCTGTAGCAACTGAGGTGAGCTCATCTAACTTATACAGGAGCCTTAATGTAAACAGCCTACCAAGAGAGAGGCATAGACATGCAAATATTTACCAGGGAATTTATTACACCCTCTATGGGAAAACAGATTAAAGTAGAGAAAAATGTACAAAAGCCTTTCAACAGTAAAAAAATATTAACTAAAAAACAAAGCTGTCAAAAACCATATTCCCAAGAAGGCACAGGATGATTACAGGTTCCCAGAACTGCGAAGTGAATCAAATAAATTTCATTTTTTTATTTAGTTGCTGTGAGTGAAGCCTTCCTAGAGCAGGAAATATTTTCTTCCCTTTGTAAATGTTACCTTCATTTTATTTATTTGAAGCAGCTGTTGGGAAACAATGATATTTGGAGCTGAGTTGAAAATAACAGATTTTTATTAACCACAAATTTATTTGCATATACTAGCATAAGAGACCCCCATGGGAAATTAGTCAACTAGAAAAGATGACAGCAAAGAATTCTGTGTATAGACCAGACAGTCCTGAGAAAGTTCAATTCCAGGTATGGCACTCAGCTTTGTCATTATTAACATTCTTGGAATATAATGATCCAATATAATTCTGAATTTTCAAGATAGATGGATAATTTAACTGAACTAGTTTCTCCTCTCATTACTCTAAAAGACAACCTTCTGCATGCAGTGATCAATGTAACTACATTTTCTTAAATTCACATTTTCATGTAACATCCAGTGCTAAGACATGTCTGTACCAGTTTGATCATTCCCGGACAATAGACAATATTTCAATGCCTAACTAAAACAGATTTAATTGCTAAACAAGATTTCAAGGAACCGAACTTCATTTTAATCACAAACAAGCTGCAAGGCAATTTTCAATTACAGCAAGCTTTTTATTTTTCTCCAGCTGTGTGTCCCTGCTGATTCCTGAAATTACATGTAAGTTGTCCCAGATTTTGAAGTGGTGTACCTACAGAGGTTTTTCTTTTGTCAGTTGATGAAGTATCTGTGATTAGAACTTAAATAAATTGGCATTTATAAGATGCATTACCCTACCCTGTATATTTCAGAACATGATGATCGAGCATGAAGAAAGTCTGAGATATCCCCCAGTGACAGGAGTGTTCCTAATTAGGCTGCTGGTGTTGCAAGTACTCACCTCTTCTGCAGGAACATCAAAAGATAATGTGGGAACTAAGCCCTAGAAAAAGTAATCTGTTGGGTATTAGACAATCAGGTCAATAATGCATTGTATTTTCAAAGTTCTACAAAGTTTCTGCTTTTAGGGAAGTTTGCTATGTAAGTCTCAATGTTTGTATCATATAATAATTGTTTTCCTGTAAAGCTTGTGTATTGGCAGAGTTGAGACGGAAGTACTTAAATTCCAAGGGTCCAAAGAAAATCTGGCTCATAAAGAAAACCACACACAGCATCCTTTTAAGCAGCAAGAGAATAATATTAATGCAACACAGAAATTTTTTTAAAAAAATCAACTTGAAATTTGATTTGTCTTCCTTACTAACCTGGTTACCATTTCTCTTCTACTTCCTTTTTGTCCTTTACTTATATCAGTAACTATCACTAAAAATGTAATTGGCAACTATTATATGAAGAGTTTAATTCCTTTTGTAAGTGCTGGTCCACAAAACAGTGTTTACAAGGTGTAGGGTGATGTCAATAGCAGACAAGACTAAGAATATTCTTGCCAGGCAAAGTATACAAAAGATCTCAGTTAGAAACAGAAAAAATACACTAACTCATTCTAAGTGGAATTTTTATAATTTCATGAACAAATAGAAGCCAAGGGGGGCAGTGACTTATTCCAGGATTAAAGGAGTAGCATAAAAGCACAACATAAAAAGATAGCAGTTACAGGATTAGCAGTAAAAAACAATGGGACTCATCTTAGATCAAGAATGGTAGGATGGCGTAAAAATGTGAACTTTCTTGGCAGCGAAAGCCATTGGAAAGGTATAGCAAGAGCTCTGTATTAAAACACAGTAATCTTTTTTTCTAAAAAGTAATTGGTATGTAGTAACTAGACAATGTGAACAGAGTCTAAAAATGGAGACAGAAAATCCCTGTGAGGGAAATCTTGCTAAAATTCAAAGTTATTTAATGGCTGATGTAGGTGTTGACTCCTTGACTTAATGGGTCTGTAGGTGTTGACTGCTAGATTTGAGGATAAGGGTTGACAAAAGGAAAGTGTGTGAGGAAATAATGAACTGAACTGGAAGGATGTGTTGATAAGTTGGAAAAAATGCAAACTGAATTAAATAAGGTATAGCATTCTTTAGAATTTTAAAAATCTGAAAGCTGTAATCACTTTCCTTGCAATAAACTATCTTGAACAAAGATTATAAATTAGAAGATGAAGAAAAACATGCGAAAATTATGATATGTTTAATATTTCAAAAGTTATGAGTTTTGCAATTCAAAGAACAGCAATTGGGCTGGGGAGATAGCTCAGTTGGTAGAGTGCTTGCCTTGTAAGCACAAGGCCCTGGGTTCGATCCCCACTACCGCAAAAAAAAAAGAACAGTAATTTTTTTTCTTTAACTTAGTTTCTTCTCTTTGTCAGGTTTCCATACTTAACATACCAGCACCAGCACAAGTAACATCTACCTAAGACCCACCTCCAAAAATACTGATGTCAAGATGATGTGAAGAGTTCCACATTCTAAAATGAATTTCTCAACATAAAACCAGTTCAACTAACATTGGCGACATGTTGGGCACGTTTCTGAATTTTAATTCACATTGAATTTTCTAATCTTCGACTGCTGTCTTGTGTTTATCCTAATTTTCATGTAAGTGTGCATCACATTACTTTCTAATCATGAATTTTAATATATTTCACTGTCTGCTTAATGTCTGTTTTTAAATCATCATTTCAAATTTCATATAGTAGGCCTGAATCTTCATCATGTTGCCTTAGGCTCAGACTTCATTTGATATCCTTGTTATAAAATTATTTAAGGAATTATACCTTTATAAATGAATACATGTACACAAGTGAAACACATAAGATTTAGGCATTCAACTGTATCACATGTATATGTGCTCTGAAAAAAATCAAAGGGGGATGATACAGAAAAATAACACCTAATAACATTAAAGAAATCACTGATTGCTTAGCATACATTTAATGTTTCAGTTTTGCTGAATATTTACAAGAAAATACCTCTTGTTTTCATTCTACCCCTAGTTCTTCCCCATTATGTCCCTAGATATTTTTTTCAACTAATTTAGGTTTGTGAACTAATTCAGCTCCAAAACATATTTAAGCTAAATTTAAAACCTAACATTAAAATATTGTGATTTATAAAATAGAGTTCCTGGATATTTTAAAAGCAGTGCCCTTTGGTATACAACTTCATGAGTTTCAATTATTTATTTTATGGCAAGCTTCACTAAGTATGTAATGCATATTACTGTACACCCAGGTTGAAAATCCAACAAAAATTACCTAGAACTTTTGTACAATAAGTGCACTTCAACAAGAATATTGGGACTTTTAACCAAAATGTTTTCTTTCCATATTAATTTTTACTTTCTGAAAACCTATCAATTAGGTATTATACATTTATATAATGAAGAGTTGATCTTTATATCCATGTTTGTATATGAAGTAAATCTCATAAGAAATAACTTCAGCTGTAAATGAATATCAATTTATTTTATTTTAGAAGTTCATATTTCACTGACCTATTGTTAATGAACATTTTAATTATGTATTTTAATAAGTAATTCTTTTTATAACTGCCTGTATAGGACATATTTTGGATTAAAAGTTTCTCATTAGAAACAGGATAAATAACGAATAAATTAAATTGTAAATTAGGTTTTATTAGGTAAATAATGCTTTGTAACATAATCAATAAATATTAGATGTTAAGTATATTGCCTGTTATTCCTATACAATTCCTTGTATAAGGAGTTCACACGATTTACTTGTATCATTTTATTTTATTTTTATTTTACTTTTAAAAGATAAAGAAAAAAATTCTAAGACCAGGCATGTTGACTTACATGTTGGCAATCCCAGCAACTTGAGAGACTGAGGCAGAGTTCAAGGTCAGCTTGGGCAACTTAGCAAGACCCTTGTCTCAAAATAAAAAATAAGAAGGGCTGCAGATATAATTCAGTGGTAGCATGCCCCTAAGTTCAATTTCCAGTACCACATGTGTGCATATGCGAGTGCACGCACACACACACACACACAGAAATCTCATAATGAAGATATTATTTTGACGAGGTTCATATTTTAACAGGCAAAGAAATAATTCTGAATAAAGATATCCCATGTCAGTTTTTATGTTTGCATTCAAGAAAAAACTAACTCTGCTTAAGAAGACTGACTTAAGGAAATGGAAATGTGAGCTACCCTGATTTTGTTTTTAAACACATATTTGAAAGGACATTAAGTTTGAATAGTTCAAAAATTCACAGAGAACTAGGCTTGGGAGATAGGCAGGGATTAGGGGCAAGTTTGTTGTTCTAAATTCCAGAGCATATCATGGCAAAGTAAAGAGTAAGGCCTCTGAAGATAGCACAATTACCAATTACCACCTTATTCCATTCAGTGCATATCCATGTACAGTGACCAAAGAAGTTCTCTGTTGTTCCTGGGTATTGGAACAACTTCCTCAAGATTCACTTTACCTAAAAGGAATGTCTTATTGGTCAAGTCTAGGACATATGTCAGCAACCAGCCTAACCAAGGATAGGAAACATCTACCTTTTCTACCTTACAAATTTGTTCAAAGAAGAGCACTAGATATGAAAAAATATGCCCAAGAAATTTCTGTGCTAGAGAATGAAATATTGATGAGTATAAAAAAAGTAAGATGATTGAATAAACAGAATTCCTGTTTTAGCTCTTAAGGCATTGATTATTAAAAAGACACACGGAGACTTCTTGTTCCAGTTGTATTGCAACATATGAAGACTTTCTTAGTTTTGTCAGCCATTCTGTTGACAATAGCAGAAAAACTAAACACACTGAGAACCAAAGGCTTTTATATTAAGCCTAGTTTGTAGTCAACACATGAAACTACATACTGATGGCATAATGTATGTATACCTTGTGTAATGCTGAAATTGAGTTGAACTTAACTATTGCCTCAAATACTTATCATTTCCTTAGGGTACAAACTATCAGTAATTTTAAATGCATCAGATAAGTGGTCATAGGATAAGGTGCTTCACCAAAATCTGGAAAGTCAATCAAGATGGTCACAGATGAGAGACTGACTTATTTGAATGGAAATAGCCTGAAGTCAAAAACAGGTTGGAACACTTAATGCCCCCCACCTTCTTTTTTTTTTTTTTTTTTTTTGTCAGAACTGTGAATTGAACCCAGGGTTGTATAAAAACTAAGCAATCATTGTATCACAGAGCTAATTTCAGCTCTTTGTTTTTTTACTGTGAGACAGGGTCTTGCTAAATTGCCTAGACTGGCCCCCCAAATTGCAGTTCTCCTGCCTCAGCTTCCTGAGCAGCAAGAATTACAGGTGGGCACTATCAGACCTAGCTACGTGAGGATCTTGATGAATCACTGGAGACTACCTGTTCATAGTTAAAATCTCCTGGGGCCAAAATCTGATAGGGACTCATATGCCTTTTTTTTAAGTCTCCAGAAACTCCACCAAATTCTCCCCATGAAAAACCAAAATAGAATTCTTGCCTTTTGCAGGGGAAGACAAAGAATTGTGAAATAAGTCCAGAACATTCTCTGAAACGAAGACCTACCCTCCAGAAAAGGAAGTTATTAGACTGTATTACACTTTGAGGAAGGACATTTCTCACACTTCAATTCCATTTAGACTTCCTTCTTCACCTAAGAAGGTGGGGGAAAACTACCAAATAGTTGTGAAGTCACATCCCAGGAACTCAAGCTCATTAAAATACTGACATGTAATCATACAATCCAGAGAGCTCCAGGAATAATAACAGTGAGTTACTACAGAAATAGCTGCAATACACAAAATATCTAAGAGGAATAGTGTACAGGGAAGACCAAAGTCGATATAAACAAGGACACTAATGTAAGTTGAAGCTGGTGAGAACGGCCATAACTAATGTATCACAGTGGCACTCCTGTTCTGGTTAACATAGCATCCTACTCTCCTGGCTATTTGTTTCTCATCCTTATTCCCTCATTTAGTAACTGACTGTCAATAAGAAATTTTAAGGACTGCTAAACAACATGGAAAAACACAGACTGAAGAGGTAAAATAAGCATTAGATCTGGAGTCAGATATGACAGATTTTGGAATTATCAGATGGAAACATTAAACATGTTAACAAATCTAGAAAAAAAAAGGGACACTATATACAAAAACAGGCATGTAACGTCAGCAAAGAGGAGGGTATTCTAAGAAAGGAATTCAAAAGGAAATGAAAGAAAAAGCAAAACTACTGTAGCAAAAATGAAGAATGACTTGGATGTGTGTATCAGTAGACTGGACACGCCAAGGAATAAAGATGAACCTGAAGAGAGGTCAGGAGAAATTCCTCAATTTGAAATGAGAAAGAAGTATAAAAAGAAAAGGAAAAAAAAAAATCATTCAATAAATGTGGTACAAAGACTTAACAAATAGAGGAAAGATGTTAATTCCCCTTCTCAACGCTGCCTCGATGTTGCTTCAGAACAGAATGACTTCTGAGTCCTCCTGCTCAGAAAGTGGTAGGTGGGTTGGTTTTATTAGTATTTTCATTCTAATATTTCTGCTTCTTTGAGCCATTGATTCTTTCTTCTGTAGTTTGTCATGCATAGCTGGCGTATCAACTTTACCACAGAGCCCTGCTTTCTCCAAGCTTCTGAGAATCATCCTAGTAAGATGTTGACATATCTCCTGAATCCTTGCCATGCTGTGAGATCCCACGTTGTGGCAGAGTCTCCCATATTACAGAGTGTATCCAACTGTACATTACCTGCCCACTTTCAAGATTCACTTGCATTTAGAGTCCCCCGTCTCTTGTCAAAACTGTTTGACTAAGTCCTGCATCTTCTCCGACACATAGTCCATTTCCCGTCTTTCTTTGGTAAACTGAATACTTGCTCATCCAGATTCTAGTTTGTCTTAACACAAGTTATATCTCTGGCAGCCAAGAGAGCAAGCTATTTTTTTTTTTTTTTTTTGTCTCTTGTTTAATGGAAACTTTCTAGTGTCTTAAATAAGGAGAATATGAGCCACTAACATGGAGGATTTGGCCACTTTGATAGACCTAAAGTATTCAGGATAAAATAAGGATTTATGATTTTTCAGTGTATCAATTTTCAAGCTCCTATTCCAAATTTTTTCTTTTTTTATTTATTATTATTAGTTATACATGACAATAGAATGCATTTTGACACTTCATATGTAAGTAGAGTATGGTTTCTCATTCTTCTGGTTGTACATGCTGTAGAATCACATGGCTGTGTAGTCATGTATGTACATAAGGTAATAATGTCAGATTCATTCTAATTCTCTACCTACTCCCATAATCCTCCC
Organism: Sciurus vulgaris; assembly: GCF_902686455.1. Lineage (NCBI taxonomy): Eukaryota > Metazoa > Chordata > Mammalia > Rodentia > Sciuridae > Sciurus > Sciurus vulgaris. The sequence continues at coordinate 119,011,027 of NC_136469.1, read as the reverse complement.
CTCCCTTCACTCCCTTCTAATTAATTGAAAGTAACTCTATTCTTCTATAGCCCCCAACCCTTAATGTGAATTAGCATCTGCATGTCAGGGAAGACATTGGGGCTTTGGTTTTTTGGGATTGACTTATTTCATGCAGCATGGTATTCTCTAGTTCCATCTATTTACCTGCAAAACCATAATTTCATTCTTCTGTAAGGCTGAGTAATATACCACTGTGTATATATGCCATATTTTTCTTCATTTATTAATCTATTGAATGGCATCTAGGTTGGTTCCATAGTTTAGCTACTGTGAATTGAGTTGCTATAAACATGGATGTGGCTGGATCACTGTAGCATGCTGATATTAAGACTTTGGGTAGAAACCAAGGACAGAGATAATTGGGTGAAATGGTGGTTAAACTCCAAAATTTCTAAGGAATCTCCATATCCTTTCCATAATGGGTGCACCAATTTGCAGTCTTACCACCAATGTATGAGTATAATTTTTCCCCACATCCTCACCAACATTTATTGTTGCTTATATTCTTTTATTTATTTTTTTCATATTTGAAAAGCAACCATTTATTAGGACCAATACAAGAGTATGAAAAGAGGGAAAAGAGGGTGAAAGAGGGGGAAAGAATGAGGTCTGAATTGGATGTCAGTTGTGGAAACACAAAAATGCCTACTTTTAAACATTTACATTTAAAAGGCAAACGTACATGTAGATCACTTATACTTTTTAAAAAAATCAAAAGCTGAGGAGTTGAATTCTGTATGATTGTATTCTTGATAATCGCCATTCCAACTGGAGTGAGATAGAATCTTAGAGTAGTTTTGATTTGCATTTCTCTAATTGCTAGAGATGATGAATATTTTTTCATGTTTGTTGATCGATTGTATTTTTTCTTTTGTGAAGTGTCTATTCAGTGTTTTGGCCCATGTATTGATTGGGTTTGACACCATCCAGTGGAGTCAATTTGGTGCGGGGGACAAAAGAGTAGCGAGGCTCTTGAATTCCGAACGGTTTATTGATGAATCAGGAAACTCGGGAACTGGAAGCTCGAACCTGGAACCTCCAACCTCGAACCTGGGGCCTCAAACCTCGAACCCCAGCGCTGGAGGAGAGCCAGCTTATATCCCCTCCAGGAGGTGAAGGGTAGGGCTGACATCAATTATGCAAAGATTAGGCGAGGAGCTAGCTGCCCAATCATGGTAAAGGTCAAACGAGCAGGCAGGACCGGGAGCACTCGGGAACACCTGTGCACGAGCTGTGTGCGTGGACTTAACTGAATACGGCCAATGACAAATCACCTGGTTGTGCTTATGTTAATCAACCTCCTCACCACCAATGTGATCAAAGCAACCTCTGGCTGGCTGCCAGGCACCATCCTGGCGCAGTCCACATGGCATAGCCCCCAACATGGGTTATTTGGGTTTTTTTTTGTTGTTGTTGTTAAGTTTTTTGAGTTCTTTATATATCCTGGAGATTAATGCTGTACCTGAGGTACATGTGGTAAAGATTCACTCCCAAGTCTATGGACTCTTGCTTCATGTTTATTGATTATTTCCTTTTCTGAAAAGAAGCTTTTTAGTTTGAATTCATCCCATTTATTGATTCTTGATTTTACTACTTGCACTTTAGAAGTCTTATTAAGGAAGTCAGATTCTAGGCCTACATGATGAAGATTTGGGCCTACATTTTCTTCTATTAGGTGCAGGGTCTCTGTTCTAGTACCTAAGTCATTGATCCACTTTGAGTTGAGTTTTGTGCAGAGTTGAGAAATAGGGGTTTATTTTCATTTTGTTACATGTGGACTTCAATTTTCCCAGTACCATTTGTTAAATAGGCTACCTTTTCTCCTGTAAATGTTTTTAGCACCTTTATCTATGAGATAACTGTACTTATGTGGTTTGTCTCTGTGTCTTCTATTCTGTACCATTGGTCTACATAACTCTTTTGGTGCCAATACCATGCAGTTTTTGTTACTGTAGCTCTGTAGTATAGTTTAAAGTCTGGTATTGGGATGCTTCCTGCTTCACTCTTCTTGCTAAGAATTGATTTTGTTATTCTGGGTCTTTCTCTTTTTTATTTTTTTTTAACAAATTTCATTATTGGTTTTTCTAGTTCTATGAAGAATGTCATAGGGATTTTAATAGGAATTACATTAAATCTGTATGATGCTTTTAGATGTATGGCCATTTTGACAATGTTAATTCTGTCTGTCCAGGAATATGAGTGATCTTTCCATCTTCTAAGATCTTCTTCAATTTCTTTCTTTAGTGTTTTGTTGTTTTTATTGTGGAGGTCCCTCACCTCTTGTTAGATCAATTCCCAAGTATTTATATTTGTAAGGCTATTGTAAATGGGGCAGTTTTCATAATTTTCTATGACAGATGATTCAGCACTGTTGTATAGAAATGCATTTGATTTATGGGTGTTTATTTTATATGCTGCTACTTTGCTGAATGAATTTATTAGTTCTAGAAGTTTTCTGGTGGAGCTTTTTGGATCTTTTAAATATAGAGCCATGTCTTTAGCAAATAGAGATAGTTTGAATTTTTCTTTTCCTGTTTGTATCCCTTTAATTTCTTTCTCCTAATAGCTCTGGCTAGAGTTTCAAGGATGATGTTGAATAGAAGTGGAGAAAGAGGGAATCCCTGTCTTGTACTTTTTAGAGGGAATGCTTTCAATTTTTCTCTATTTAGAAAGATGTTGACCTGGGGCTTAGCTTAGCTACTTTTTACAATGTTGAAGTATGTTCCTACTATCCCTAGTTTTTCTAAAGTTTTGAACATGATGAGGTCCTGTATTTTGTCTAATGCTTTTTCTGCATCTATTGAGATGCTCAGATTCTTGTCAAGTTCTTTGATGTGAAATACTATTCAGATATCCCAGTCCTCAATAAACTGATGCATGAAAAACACTTGGTTTCAAATATGGTAGAGATGTTAGAGAGGAAAAAAAAAATCTCAATGGAAAATTGGACAATTGTTTCCATTGGTGTTCAAAAATTTCCCAGTTTCCCTTCTCCACTGGTTAGTAGAAGTTTGAAGCTTGATGTTAGCTCAGTGGGAGCCAATTAGTAATATGCCCTCACATCCTCTTCCAACCTTTGGAGCAGATGCAGTCAGACCCATTTGTTCCCATGCACTTCAGGACTCTAGGAGATAGAGATAGCTTGACTCTCCCCAGTCTCTCCAACCTGTGTTCCCTCCAAGCAAAATGTCCGCAGTCTCCAACTTTTCATGGGATTTTTAGGAACAGACAAGCTCATGCAGACCTAGTCACTCTCTGATGAATCTGGGTTTCAGATACCCCAAGGTCTTTCACTTTTCAGTCCCAAAATCTCAATGTCTTCCAACTTGCAGAGAGACCACCAAGGATGCACTCACACAGTGGAGCAACCCTGGGAAGAAGCATCCAGATGACGGCCACTAGCATTTCCAGCAAGAAGATCTCAGGAATAGGCAAACACACAGGCACCCTGACACTGGATTTCCAGGCCCTGTTGGTGCCCTCTGACAGAGGTGACAGCAGACCTGCAGGCACCTGGCAGTTGATCTCCAGGTGGCAGCGGCAGTGGCAGTGGCAGTCGTGGTAGTGGGATGGTGGTCAGCAGCACCCTGAGACCAGACCCCCAGGTGGGAGTTGCACCCTGAGACTGGACTTCCAGCGATCGGTGGCCTCCACTGTGTGGGCCCTATTTCAACTCTTGAAGTCTAGCTTTTTCCTTCAAAACACCAAATCTGAGTCCAACACCTATTTCAGAGTTTAAAATATCAACTTCTTTGGTACTCTATGATCCTTTTAAGTCAGCTTTTATAAAAGCAATATAACTAATTTTTTTAAAAGTACTCTTTAAAATAATGAAGACTTAGGCCTGGTTCTCCTTTGTGTTCTGCACCTTGTTGAGGAGGTAATTGTCTCTTTATGTGATAGCAGTTAATCTGTTTTTCACATTTCACCATAAACTTATTATTTACCTTCAGCCTCTCATTATCTTTCTCATAAGAATCTCTAAGCAATAGCCATATTATTACATTGTTCTTATAGTTACTGTTCCTGTTGCATTATTCAATGTCCTCAGATCTGAAAATTCATATGCATTTGCTAGTATCTTCTCTTAGTTCATCTCAAGTTACTGTATTTTAACATTTGCAAAATTACAACACACCTAGAGCTATCCATGCCCCAACTATCATCTAAGGTATGGTCCTCATTGTCCGCCTGCTACAAAATCTCATTTTATTATATTTTCCCTCAAATAACTTTTGACTTCTACTGTCTTATTTTGAGATTCTCAGAAAACATGTTATTAGAGAATTTATATGTTAAAAAAATTGATGTGTTCTTGAAAATAAGATCTCTAAGGAGGAAGGAGGCAGATGTTGGAAGAGTTGAACAGTAAAGCTGTTGAAACAGGGAATTTGTCCAATCTAGTAGGTATCTGTGGATGAAGAATAACCATTCAACATTGATGAAAAGAAAGGCAAAGAACCACTTTTAGGACATATCACATCGACCAGTCATTGTGCCCTATTCATGCTGTAATGACTAAAGACACAATTCTCTTTTAAATTTATTCTCCGCTATTAAGACTATCCATTTTTCTTTAATCTAGACAATTCAATAATGAGAGAAGCCCAAATATGGAAATGTTTGCAGATTTGGGTTGCATGTATCTTTCTACCCTAATAAATTTTAAACTTTCAATATAATAATACCAGATAGAGTATGAAAGAGATAAATAATACAACATAAGCACGGAGGTGCTAGACTCTGAAACCCAAAAGTACCAAAAGAGGAAAATGTAGTCTAGTAATTATGGAAATGATAGATTTTGAGTATTTAAAACACTTGAAAATGTAACTTATTTATTAAACAACAGTTAATTTTTAAACAGAGTTGTTCTAAAAACTGGCTCTGAATATTTAAAAATTGGGATTTTCCTAATATTATAAGCTGCCTTGAATAATCTAATGTGTCCCACCATTAGACAAAATAAATATATGATCCATGTTAAACTTAAATGGAACATTTGAATCATTCATTTCCTTTATTGGCCATGTATTTTGAAAATCATGCTAAAAATACTTTTGGAACTTCTCTTCATAACTGAGTTCTTTAGATTTTTCCTCTATGGTAATAAAACTTGGAAGGAAGTCTGATCTTATTAATACTGTATTACTTATCTTTCCACTACTGTAACAAAATGCCAGAGATAACCAACTTTAAAAGGGGGAAGGTTAATTTGGGCTCATGGTTTCAGAGATTTTAATCCACGATGGAATGACTCCCTTGCTTTTTTCTTTGAGCCTGAGATGAGACAGCACATCCTGGTGGGGAGAGTGTGTTAGAGTGTAGCTACTCACCTTGTTGGCCATGGTGTCAAAGAGGGAGAGAGAGAGCAGCATCCCACAGATCCTTAGAAGGCGCACCACCCATAAACTAAAACCTCCTGTTATACCTCACCTCTTAAATTTTCTATCACCTCCCCATAGCACAAAGCTTGGGACTAAACCTTGAAAAATGGGCCTTGGGGGCACATTCCAGATACAAACTAGAGCCAACATTAAAACTCTTACAAAAAAATCCTTGTTTAATTTCCCCCTTTCCTACTTCAAAGTTAGATGTGATTATTGTAGCTATTTAATTTTACATTCTTTCTACCTATATCTGAGCAATAGAGAAAGACATTAGCAGCCTGTGGGATAGGAAGAAGGAAGAAAGCATGTGGGTTTTGAAATGGGAATGCAAAATAATGCATATCTTCTTGTCTAATCTCTACCATACTCTAAAAGCTTACTTTAATTAAGCACTTATCAAGCATCATTGTAGGCACACTCCATCTACTATTGCATTCTTAGTGCTATTAGCATTCACATTTTCATACAAGAAGATAGAGGCACCAAAATCTTTAAGTAATCTGTCAAAACAAACAAGCAAACAACAACAACAACAACAAAACCATACTGTTTTTAAGGTTTGGGTCAGGATTTTCCACCAAAGCCTCATATATTGAGAGCTTCAACTCCAATGCAGTGGTGTTCAGAGTTGGGGTTTTTGGGAAAGTGTTCAGAGGTGACTCTTAGATCCTTGGCAGATTTATGATTTGAAGGCGATATTGGGAGGTGATGGAACCTTCAGCAGTTGGAGCCTTGTATAAGAAGCAGGTCCTTGCGGCCAGGCCTCTGTACATCTGGAGCGCATGGCATCATGATGTGCTCTCCAAAGGGTACGTGTACTTCCAACCACACTGCCTCTCTCTTGCCTTGTCTTTGCTTGATTCCTGAAGCTGCCCTGGACAGACATTCCATGGTGCTGGCATTTATTAATCTTGGGGAGCTCCACTGCAGCTTCAGCTTCCTCCTCACATCTCCGCATGTTGCCCTATCAGGGATAACCTGCAGGGACTTTGATCCTGCTGCACTTTGCCTGGCCTCCCAGGTCTTCCTTTGAAATCTTGGTGAAAGTCTCCCTGATTCTCTAACTTCAGCACCCTGCATTCCTGCAGAACCAGCCACAGGTGGTTGACACCAAGATCTGCTGCCATCTTAAGTAGTAGGCAAGCCTCTGGGGACTGTGGCTGCAGAACCCTCCAAGAGCCTGTGTGACTGGGCATGGTAAAACCACTTCAGAGGCCCCCCTGTGCAACCAAGGTGGCTTCTTCTCAAGAGAATTTTGACTTTTACACCCTTGAGCCTGAAATAGGTGTGCTCTTGCCAATTCCTGAGATGCCCTCAAGCCATCTTTCCTATTATCTCTGGGATAATTATTTGAATACTTATACTTAGTGGTTGAAATGTCTTCAAAAACCACACATACCTTAGCCTCAGTTTTACTCATGGTTTTCTGGCAATACTGAAAGTTTTTCAAATCTTTCTGCTTTGCTTTCTGCTCCTGTTAATCACAATGAACTTGGCTAAAACCCATAAGCAACATCCATGTCACTGCCTGAATGCTATGCTGCCTAGACATTTTTTTCAACATATTAGGAAGTCTGTCACCTTTAACTTCAGCCTTACAGAAACTCTCAAGACACAGACAAATCGTACACAACTTCTTAGCCAGGATATGACATAAATGGCTCTCGTCCAATTTGCAATAGTCTCATCTGAAATCTCAGCATCCCAACCTTTGTTGTCCACAGTCTCATTGGCATTTTGGTTTTCTAAACTCCCACCAGAATTGCCCATTAAAGTTCACTTACAACATTCTCAAGTTTTCATAGCTTACATCCTTAAACTTTCCTAAAACTTTCCTCTCACAAATTCCAAAAAGCTCCTAAAGCTTCTGAACGACATGTCAGGTGAGTCACAGGAATGACTCCACTTCTCAGTACCAATTTCTGTTTCAGTGAGCTTTTTTATGGCTCTGACCAAAAGATCTGACAAAAACAATTTTATAGGAGGTAAAGTTTATTTGGTGCTCTTGATTTCAGAAGTTTCAGTCCATAGATGGCTGACTCTATTCTTTGGAGATCAAGGTGAGACAACATCATGGAGGAAGAGTGTGGAGGAAGAGTCTCAGAATATTGCACCAGGAAGTAGAGAAAGAGGGACAGATAGACAAAATATATATCCCCAAAGCACAGTCCCAATGAACACCTCCTCACCAGAAACAAAAAATATACTGCAAAGGCACAGTCCAAATGACCACCTTCCCCAGCCATACCCTATCTATTTACAATTACTACTCAATAAATTTCTAAAAGGGCATTACTTCACTAATTGGGTTAAGACTCTCAACCCCATCATGTCACCTCTAAACTTGGGGGTGAGAACAACTCATGTCTACACCATAACAAATGTGCTCATATTATTATAGCTAAATATGCTGAATTTATTATTTTTTCATATGGCTTATAACTATGAAGTGGTTCACACAATTCCAATAAAAATAAAGCAGTTCTTTTTGATAATAACTACTTAAAAAGATATAAGCTATTTAGTAAAGAAATTAGATTAGCACACATCATTAATATGTGTTTACACATACATTTTAAAAAATATTGCAATATCCACAAGTGCATGAAGTATGCTGCTTCTATTTTTATTGGAATTATTAAAAATTACCACATAATCAGTTTAAATTCATAGACTGTGTCTACATGAGATACTGATTCAAATTTTTTTGTTCACAATGTTCCTCTCAGTAATAAGCATATTCATCCAAAATTTATATGAGTGAGCTTTCCTGAATACAAAGAATTCTAATTTTCTGATTACCTTACAAAGCATCGCTTTATTGATGCTTTCCATGTAGCTGTCAATTGCCATCCGTTGGTTTACAAGTAGAATTTTCTAAAGCAAGAAAAAATGGTAGTTCAATCTATTATGAATATGCGTGCATATATTAACACAACTCTAAATGTATTCTACATGTTGTATTAACCATTACTTATTCAATGATTTTTCCCAATTGAGATGCTTTCATTTGTCATTTGTCTCAGATAAAATTCCTTCTTTCAAATAGTGTTATGCTATTGCTCTAATTCCCTGTGGGGGTCATAATCAAAGAGATATATATTAAGAAGTACAACCTGGATTGCAACAGTAAGCATTAACTGTTCAGAGCACTCAACAAGGAACATTGCACTTATACATAATCCAATACATCAAGAGCTATGTTCATGACAAAACAAGGGAAATAAAAAGTCACCCAGGTTACTAATTTGATCCTTTTTTTATCTAAATCAAACATGAAAGTGGTTAGAATTTTGTGACATAATTGAATTTTTAAAATATCTTTAAATGTGAAATCAGCCCAGCTCTTTAAAGATAGACTTATAAAAATCAAAGAGAACCCTGAACATAGAAAGATTAGCATAGTTTGGACACCCATTCATTCATTTATTTTCAGCTTTTTCATTCATTTTATTCAATATTTTACCTAATCATTTATTGCAATACATGATATGAGATTTGAGTATGAATGAAGAGAAAGTAAGAAATGATGCTCTCTGAAATCTAGTTGGTTCATTATACCCGAATATACACTATAGAAAGACTATGACAGTGGTATCAACCTCAGTATTTTATATTAATGCTTTATAGTTTGGCTCTGAATTGATTCAAAAATTGAATATTATTAATCCCTAACTTTAATACCATAAAACATCTTGTATTTGGGAAGCTGGATAAAATTGTATGCTATAAGAGTGACAATAATTGCTTTGAATATAAAGTCTAATTCTTGCCCCCACTTATAGGAGTAAATCATATAATAAGGTTAAGCCTTATTTAAAAAAAAATAGTTTAAAAACTGCCTTGTAGTTGTAAATAGTACTGTGAGCTTAATTTAAAAAAGAATAAGGTAATATTCCAGTTTTATTTTTCTTAAATAATAATAAGAGTGAAAGCCACAAGAGGAAATATCCTCAAATTCATCCCAGGAATCTTGATGTGTAATGTACAATACACATTAAACAATGGAAGAATACTGATTGACACACTTTTCAGCATTTCACAGTTGAAGGTAAGAGAAGATGATAGAATAAAATGAAATTGGTCAGGTTTGATAGGGGTCCGTATCAAGAAATGGAAGATGCCTGAAGTGGATGTAAAGTTAAGGAGACGAGGATGGGTTGAAACTACCACATAGTTGAAGAGCATGCGACAGACTGTAGGAGCTGTAAGAACTGATGAAGTCAATGGCACGGAGCAAGAGAAGATGATGGTCTATTCAAACTCACAACTTTTTAAAAACATATGCCTGAGAAAATCTATAAGTAAAAAGTACAAAGAATAAAAATCATTGAAAACCCATCTCTGAATTGTAACCTCCATTAACACTTGGGTGTTTCTTCCTCCCTGGATATTTCTGTTCACCACAAAAACATGAGCATCTTGTAGAGTGTGTGAGTGTGTGTGTGTGTGTGTGTGTGTGTGTGTGTGTGTGTGTGTTTTATAAACGTGGCATCAATCTTTAGCCACATCTGATATCAGATTATTTCACTTATTTCTCATCAACCAGGTTCTTAAAAAAATTTTTACATTTCTGCAACTTCCCAGAGAATCTTTCTTATTGGATGTCAAAACATGTGATTTTGTGATTTCTGCAGATCATGTGCACTATAACACTAAATTTTTACATAAAACTACTCATTTTAATATATAAATATTAACTCAGTATAATACAGCTCTAAGTTTCTTTTAGTTACTTGATATTACAAACTCATCAAACTATTTTTTATGACATTTATGGTGATTTTGGATTAGCTACTGGTAACTTCCAGAAGCCAGAGATAGTAGAAGCTGAAAATCCTTTGCATAAAGGCCAGGCTATCATGACACATGTTATACTAAAGTCACATCTCAGGTGACGTTCTTCCATGTTTGTCAGCAAACAAGCACCTGTGTGCTTCATGATCATGTATGCACATTTACAGTGATACAAACTTCTGGAAAATCAGTAGTTTCTCATCTCTGTCCTTTAGGTAAGTTCTTTATATGGAGAATCTCTTTTAAGGATTTAGTTACCTACTGTAAAAGATCTTTTGACCAAATAATTTGTGATTTTGATTAAAGAATGAGAGGCACAATTGCTAAAACTAGCACTCCTTTCAAGACTGCTGGGTTCACTAGGATCTTTGAAACTTCTTACCCAAACTGAGGTTTCTTCAAGGTTTTCTTCCCTACATGAATATTTTTACTAGCGATCCTACCCTAAAACAATTTTAAATATACATTGTGACAGTTTTCAGGGAACACAATATTGAGTTCATATAAATATATTCTAATAGTTATTCTGGTGTTGTTTCTAATTAGATATTTAAAAATGCTATGTCAGACTAGGGTGGAGATTATTATACTCTGTATTTATATCCATATTATATATATCTACATTTTATCTATATAATTATTTATATGCATTTACAGATATATCTTTATATTGAAACATTTAAACTAAATTATAGATCATCATCCACTCATTGGAGAAAACATTTGGCCTTTAATTTTTTTTTTTTTTTGGGTTTTTCTTATTTTGCTTAGCATGTTATTCTCCAATTCCATCCATTTACCAGCTGATGCCATAATTTCATTATTCTTTAAAGCTGCATAATATTCCATTGTGTGTATATATATATATATATATATATATATATATATATATATATATAAAACCATGATTTCTTTTTTTCTGTGTGTAAGTCTAGCTTGTATTACTTTATTTATATTTTATTATCTTTTTTGGCAGTGATAAATATTTTTAAAATTTTTTAATATGTATAGAGGGTAATTTCTGTCTCATTCTACCATTCTTCCCACACCTACTGCCCCACATCTCCCCTCACTCCCCTCTGTATAATTCAAAGTTCCTTCATTCTTCCCTGCCCACCCTACCCACCCCCACTATGGATCAGCATCTGCTTATCAGAGAAAATATGCTGCCTTTGGTTTTTTTGAATTTTCTTATTTCACTTAGCAAAATATTCTCCATTTCCATTCATTTACCTGCAAATGCCATAATTTCATTCTTCTTTAAGGCTGAGTAATATCCCATTGTGTATGTGTACCACACTTTCTTTACCCATTCATCAATTGAAGGACATCTAGGTTGGTTTCACAATCTGGCTATGGTGAATTGAGCAGCTATGAACATTGATGTGGCTGTATCTCTGTAGTATGCTGATTTTAAGTCCTTTGGGTATAGGCCGAGGAGTGGGACAGCTGGGTCATATGGTGGTTCCATTCCAAGTTTTCTAAGGAATCTCCACACTGCTTTCCATAGTGGTTGCACCAATGTCCAGTCCCAGCAACAATGTATGAGTTTATCTTTTTCTCCACATCCTCACCAACAATTATATTTGCTTGTATTCTTGATACTTGCCATTCTGACTTAAGTGATATAAAATCTTAGAGTAATTTTGATTTGCATTTTTCTAATTGCTTGAGATAATGAACATTTATTCATATTTTTGTTGATCAGTCGTATTTCTTCTGTGAAGTGTCCGTTCAGTTCCTTAGCCCATTTATTGATTGGGTTATAAAACTGCTTAATTTTAGTCCTTTTGGTTAATTAGCACAATTGAAAAGTCCATTTTCATCACATACAATTAAAGTGATACTATTCCCATGGTTTCCCAAAAGTCTACTGCTAGTTCATGTTAATGAAAATTCTATTCTACGTGATTTTCAGAACACTGGCATCTTATTTCCACTCTGAGATGAATGTTGTACAATATGCCAGGACACCTATTCACAAGGACTTTTCCCAGCTGTGGTATATACCCAAATAGACAATCCTTAGCTGTTGATCATATAGGAATTGCCTTGGTAAAGGGCCATGTGGTCAATGTCATACTGCTTTTCTGTGGTGGCACAATTTATATTCATGGGGTTTCAAGTCTGTCTGTCTGTTTCCTATGTGACACTAAAGGGATGTTCTAGCCATTAGGATCATACTGCTATTTAATTTCTGCCTTTCTTCTTCTTCTACGCATGAGTTATCTTTAAAATCTGACTTCCATGTGTGTTGCTCAGTGTTCCATCACTGTGACCAAAATACCCAATGAGAATAACTTGAGAAGAAGTTTATTTTGGTTCATGGCTTCTGAGCTTTAATTGAGGGTGGGACAAGTCCATTACTCTGGCCTCAGTGTGAAACATATGGTGATAACTCACGATTGAGGAGCACTGTTCCATCCATGGAAGCCCTGAACCAAAGAAAGAAATGGAGGAAGGGACCACAGGAAAGATGAAGCACTCCAGGGCACATCTCCAGGGACCTACCTCCTCCAGTCACATCCCACCTGCCTATAGTTACCACCCTGTATTCCATTCAAACTAGGATGGATTTACTTGGTTACAGTTTTAGCAGTCTAATGATTTAACTTATTAATATTTTGGCATTATCACAGGAGCTTTGGAAAGTACCTAGTATGCAAACCTTTACACCACGCTACACTGTGTCAGACTAAACTCTCCAAGGGAATACAACTCATAGCCCACATTTGCCACTCTCTATCCATCCAAAAGAACAATACACTCTGACTCATAAAGTTAGAACACTAACTTTAGTATAAAGTTATAAATTATTATCACTTTGTGTATATTAATATCTATTGTCTGTATGTGATTGCACTTCTTCTCCTCTGAGATCAACTCAAGCTATCTGAAAGATGGATGAAATTATGTTTTTAAATCTTATGCTTTATGTAAACCTTTTTATTGGTTATGAGCAGGCATGCATTTTTCTTAATCAATCCAAATATTCATATTATTATTTATATTTCTTTGTTTTTTGTATTGTTTTTACTTTTCATAGTTTCAGAGAGATTAAGTAATTTTTTCTGGATATCTTCTTAGTGCATGTCTGAGCTGGAATACTAATATCGATAATACTAAGTATATTAAACTATACTCAGGAAGAACAAGCAAAGCAGAATAGACCTTAAGAAAAATTTGAAAACTCATATAGGACCAAAGATAATGGCAATAATCTGAAAGAAAGTTGAAGAAGAGGAAATGAAATGGGATACCTGCCAAACAACCCCCAGTCGTCCAATTCTCAGACTTGGGGTTTTGCTTTTGCTTTTCCGGTGTGGATATTAAGGTGTAAGGTTTTTCTGAGAAACATTGTAATCAAATATCTTTAACACTTTGAATGGCAGAATACAGCATAAAATGCTATAGAATTTAAACATACACACACACTCACACACACACACACACACACACACACATACACATACACACAATAAGTATTGCAAGACTGACTTAAGTTCCTGGAATAAATTATACAACTGGAAAGAGAAATTTACAATATATCTTTGTATATAGGACTTATAAAACTGCATCGAAGTATATGTGTGTTTGTGTACATGTACACATACACACACACTTTCTCATCATATCACCATCTAACACACACATACATATTGGAGAGTGTAGGGATTATCAGAGATCATCCAATTTACAATGTGTTCTTGAGTCAACTGAGAGAGGAATGTAAAAAATGAGAAAGAAGGTTCAATTATTGGTGGCAAATGTTAGATTGAATAACCAACCCATTAATAAATGGTATGGAATAAAACTGAGTATCTACATATAGTCAGGTCGACATTCTTAGAGAAATTGATAAAGGAGCTAGTTGCTGTTAGCAAGCTCATGTCCTTTACTCAGTTACATTAATCCCTTATCTCAAGTCTATACTAGTGAAAGAATAGAATAAAAATTGACAGCAGCAACAAATCTGATTCCAAAGAAGGTCCTTTACATGAAACACAAGGAGGAAATAACTGTGTGTATTTGCACATATGTATCTGTATGCTATTTACATGTGGCTTTTCTTGAGGGGGAGAGGTTCAGATTTTATCCAAAGAGTTTAACATGCCAAGCATTCACTTTACCACTCAGCTATGGCCCCAGAAATCTCCCCTCAATGTTTTCAACAATTTCAAATTTAATTCAAATTTTTTTTATTCATGAGTTAGCCCAGCCTAATAAAGATGAGTGTGTAAAAAAATGTTTATATATTATTGACAGAAGAACCATATAATATCTTGCTGCCCCATTTTCATGTTAATTGTATCAATTCAAAATCTTTTTAAAAGATAACCCAAGCCACTTGTCTCACTTAAGTAAAGAATAAGTTACCTCAACATCAATGGCCATGTGATGTCCTTTGTTCATGACTACAGATTTTAGCATTAAAAAGAGCACAGATTTTGTATCAATTTCAATGAGCAAAATTAGTTTTTTGAAAAACAGAACTGAAAAGATAAAGTCCAGAGATCAAGATGGAGAACTAGAGGGAGATTGCATTCCTTATCGCCCCATGACTTGGCATTCAAGCAGACAAAATGCTATCTTTCTGCAAGGCAGCAATCCCACCCATTCCCTGCTGTTTACCCCCATTCATGCACTGTAATCAGCTCTCCTCTCCCAGCATATTGACTCCCTTTAGAGAGCTGACTGCTGCCTATCATCCACCATTTGCCCATTTGCCTATCTCTTGTCTGCCCACTTCTGGCCTTTCACCTACCCATCACCTGATGTTCATTGGCCGATCACCCACCATTAGTCTGCAGAACACTCACAGACTGCAAGCAGATCACCCGCTGCTACCTGCAAGTCCATAGTCACTGTACCCAGAGGTGAAGTACAGGAAGCCTTCAGGGACACTATAATACTACAGTGGAGAAACTGTACCACTATATGGGAAGACACACAAACAATATGAAAAAAGAAGGAAACAAAGTGCCTATTTCAACAGTAGAATCCAAAAACAACACAGTACAGATAGTTAGGCTAATCTTCAAAATAAAGGATGGTATCAGAGAGAAAATATAGGAAGTGAAAGATCACTTCAAAAAAAGATAGAGACTTTAAAAAGGAATCAAGTAGAAATCCTTGAAATGAAGGAAACAATAAACCAAATTAAATAGTCAATGGAAAGCATCACCAACAGACTAGACCATGTAGAAAACAGACTCTCAGTCAATGAAGACAAAATATATACTCTTGAAAACAAAGTTGATCAAACAAAGAAGATGGTAAGAAACCATGAACAGAACTCTCATGAAACGTAAGATAACATGAAAAGACTGAAATTTTTAGTGGAATAGACAAAGGCATGGAGATACGAACCAAAGGAATGCACCATCTTTTCAATCACATAATATCAGAAATTTTCCAGACCAAAAGAATGAAATGGAAAATCAACTGCAAGAGGCTTAGAGCACCCCAAATGTACACAATTAGAACAGACCCACACCAAGGTACATTATAATGAGAACAGCTAACATACGGGATAAGGATAGAATTTTAAAGACTGTGAGAGAAAAAATACCAAATTACATACAGGGGGAAACCAATTCAGATTTTGGAAGATTTCTCAACCCAGACCCTCAATGCCAGGAGGTCCTGGAACAACATATATCAAGCTCTGAAAGAAAATAGATACCAACCAAGAATTTTATGTCCAGCAAAATTAATCTTCATATTTGAAGATGAAATAAAAATCTTCCATGAAAAACAAAAGTTAAAAGAATTCACAACTAGAAAGTTTGCACTGAGGAACATTCTCAGAAAAATATTTCATGAGGATGAAATAAAAAAAATGAAAAGCAGAAAAGAAATGAACTACAGTAAATGAGAGGTCAATCAAAGGAGAAACTAAGTCAAGTTAAAAACCAAAAATAAACCAAAATGAAAAGCACTACAAATCATATTTCAATAATAACCCTGAATGTTAATGCCCTAAACTCATCAATCAAAAGACATAGACTGAAAGACTGGATTTAGAAAAGACACAACAATATGCTGTCTTCAAGAGATTCAACTCTTGGGAAAAGATATCCACAGACCGAAGGTGAAAGTTTGGGAAAAAACTTACACTCACATGGACTGCCTAAGTAAACGGGTTTCCAACTTCATATCAGATGAAGTGGACTTCAAATCAAGGTTATTTAGAAGGCATAAAGAAGGACATTTCATATTGCTTAAGGGAATCATGCATCAATAAGATGTAAAAATTATAAATATATATGCCCAAGCAATGGAGCATCTATGTACATCAATAAAAACCCTTCTCAATTTCAAGCATCAAATAAACTATAGCATAAAAATACTAGGTGATTTTATAACACTACTCTCACCATGAGATACATCTTCCAAACAAACCTAACCAATGAAAGTGTGGAACTAAATAATGTAATCAATGATTTAGACTTAGAAGACATATATAGAGTATTTCATACATCATCAAGCAAATATACTTTCTTCTCAGCAGCATATGGATCCTTCTATAAAACAGACCATATGTTATGCCACAAAGCAACTCTCTGAAAATACAAAAATAATAGAAATACTATGTTGTATTCTATGAGATCATAACAGAATGAAACTAGAAATCAATGAAAGAATAAAAATTATAGAAGGTACTTCAATACCTAGAGACTAAATAATACACTTGTATGACAAATGGAGAGCAAAAGAAATCAGAGAGGAAATTTAAAAATATACTTAGATGTAAATGAGAACACTAACACAACCTATCAAAAAATCTGGGACACTATGAAGGCAGTGCTAAGAGGAAAGTTCATTGCATTGAGTTCATTCATTAAAAAGACAAAAAGTCAACAAATAAATGACCTAACATTATATCTCAAAGCCCTAGAAAAAGAAGAACAAATTAACACCAAAAGCAGTAGAAGACAGGAAATAACTAAAATCAGAGTAGAAATCAATGAAATTGAAACAAAAGAAACAATTTAAAAAACTGACAAAACAAAAAGTTGGTTCTTTAAAAAAAAAATAAAATTAGCAAACCCTTAGCTAAACTGATGAAGAGAAAGAGAGAAAATTCAAAGTATCAAAATTTGTGATGAAAAAAGAAATATTATAATGAACATTACTGAAATACAGAAGATAATTAGAAACTATTGACATATGATCTTCCCACACTGAATCAGGAGAACATACCAATTTAAACATCTCAATTTCAAGCAGTGAAATAGAAGCTTCATCAAACTGTACCACAAGAAAAGGCCAAGACCAAACTGATTCTCAGCTGAGTTCTACAAGAACTTCAAAGAGTAATTAAGACCAATACTCCTCAAATTATTTCATGAAACAAAAAAGGACAGAACTCTTACAAACTTATTCTATGAGGCTAGTATCATCCTGATACCAAAATCAGACAAAGACACATCAAAGAATGAAAACTTCAGACCAATATTCCTGATGAACATAGATGCAAAAATTCTTAATAAAATTCTGGCAAATTGCATACAAAAACACATTTGAAAGATAGTACACCACTATTAAGTGGGGTTCATCCCAGGAATGCAAGGTTGGTTCAAGTCCAGAAATAAATAAATGTAATCTATCACATCCACAGACTTAAAGACAAGAATCATATGATATTCTCAATAGATGCAGATAAAGCAGTTGACAAAATATAGCATCTCTTCATGTTCAAAACATTAGAAAAACTAGAGATAGTAAGAACATACTGCAACATTGTAAAAGCTGTATATGCTAAGCCCAAGGCCAACATCATTCTAAATGGAAAAAAAATTGAAAGCATTCCCTCTAAACACTGCAACAAGACAGGAATACCCTCTTTCTCCACTTCTATTCAACACAGTTCTTAAAACTCTACCCAGAGCAATCAGACAGATGAAAGAAATTAAAGAGATACAAATAGGAAAAGAAAAATTCAAACTATCACTGTTTTTGCCAAATACATGATTCTATATTTAGAAGATCCAAGAATTCCACCAGAAAACTTCTAGAACTATAAATGAATTCAGCAAAGTAGCAGGATATAAAATAAACACCCACAAAGCAAATGCATTTCTATCCTCTGAAATAGAAATTAGGAAAACTACCCCACTCACAATAGACTCATAAAAATAAAATACTTGAGACTCAATCTAACAAAAGAGGTGAAAGACCTCTACAGTAAAAATAACAGAACACTGAAGAAAGAAATTGATGAAGACCTTAAGATGGAAAGACCTCCCATATTCCTGGATAGGCAGAATTAATATTGTCAAAATGGCCATACTACCAAAAACGTCATACAGATTTAATGCAATTCCTATTAAAATCTAAGTGACATTCTTCATACAACTAGAAAAACCAATCATGAAATTCATTTGGAAAAATAAGGGACCCAGAATAGCCAAAGCAATCCTTGGCAAGAAGAGTAAAGCAGGAGGCATTGCAATACCAGACCTTAAGCTAAACAAACTACAGAGAAATAGTAACAAAAATCAAGAGAGGCATGTAGACCAATGCTACAAAATAGAAGACACAGAGACAAACCCACATAAATATGGTCATCTCATATTAGGCAAAATCACCAAAAACATACATTGTAGAAAAGATAGCCTCTTCAAAAAATTGTGCTGGGAAACTGGAAATCCATATGTACCTACATGAAATTAAACCTCTGTCTCTTACCCTGCACAAAAGTCAACTCAAAGTGTGTCAAAGACAGACACCAGAACAGAGATCCTGCACCTGATAGAAGAAAAAGTAGGTCCAAAACTTCACCATGTGGGCTTAGGACCTTACTTCCTTATAAGGATCCTAAAGCACAAGAAATAAAATTAAGAATCAATAAATAGGACAGATAATAAATGGAATGACCACTGAGCCACATCCCCAGCCTTTTTTAATCTTTTGTTTAGAGACAGGGTCTTACTGGTTTGCTTAGCACCTGGCGGTTGCTGAGGCTGCCTTTGAACTTTCGATTCTCCTGCCTCAGCTTGAGCCCCTGGAATTACAGGTGTGCACCACCACACCTGGCTAGATGCAGATACTTTAATAAGTAACTGCTTTAATAAGTAACTGCTAGATGCAGATACTTTAATAAGATACTTTAATAAGTAAGGATACAATAAGATATGCTATACACAAAGATTTTTGCAATGAATTCTGGTGAATACTGAAAGAAATGATTACTTTTCCTTATGTTTTATAAGGAACATAAACTGTTCCTTAGCTCCAAATCCATAGTGTAAAGTGTTTGAAATGAACATAGCCATATTCTTTCCACCTCCTCACTGTTTCACACTATAGAAGTATCATTAATCTGAATAAGCAAAACCTAGAATGCTCACTTGAACACAAGTTTATCAGTGGACAGGAGCATATTGACTTCTAAGGCCATGGGCTCTATTACTTTAAGTCTTCTGCAAGGAACAATATGCTAATCAACTCTTCAGTACTCCAAGCAGCTGGATCTTGGCTAATTGACTGAATCCTGCAGATCAAACTCACACCACTGCTTTTGGTCTATATTTAGGCTTTGAGTGAGAAATTTCATCTTACTACAGGCTTCCATCTGTTAATTTAGAAGCACAATGGGTTAGGAGTCATCACAAACTTGTCTATGTAATAGTAAAGCCCGTATTTAAGTCCTCTGAACTTTATCTGTTTTATCTTTACATTTCATTAACTAGAAGAGATCAGAGTGTGATTTGTATCCAAATTGCAACATACTAGGGAACATACTGGACTGGGTTAATGTAATATTGAACGTATGCATCTATTATTTTTAAGTAAGTTCACCTTTATAACTTAAGAGCTTCATCTTTACAAATCAAAGAGTACCTGGAAATGGTCACAACCTTGGCTTACAGAGAAAATATTTTAAGATATAATGTTGACAAAAATTAATATTCATGGAGTGCTTATTATGTGCCAGGTTTATGTTGAATGCTTTACCTGGAATATCTGTCATTTACTCCACTCAATATCTGAATAATGATTACAATGTCCAAAGTAACATTTTAATGAGTGTTTCAAATGTGGTAAGACTAATCTACATATACATGTAAACTATCACAGCCAATTCCCAGAAGAACCTGTGAGGTAAATATGATTATTATCTCTTTTTAATATGTGGTACACTGAGATATAGAAAATTAATAAATTGCATAAGATTACACAACTATTACTGTGAAGATATTTGGATACCAGAGTTTTAATGTATAATAGGATTTACAAACTCTCATGAAGAAAAAATTTAGCAAAACTGATAAACTTAGCTTTAGAAACCATAGTGATACAATCAGAGAAACATTGGGTAATGGAAGGAAAAAGCAGGGTACTTTGAAATCTTGGAGGCCCAAACGAGTGTTATGGAAAAGAGAAACACCCAGAACCATAGTTAGAACTAAGGACTTTGGAATGTGGAGCTAGAAACAAGGACTTTTTTTTTTTATTCATGACAAAATATATGAGGATTATTAAAGCTCAGATATACTAACAGAGGGGGGAAAGGAAGAACTCAGTTAAAAAAAAAAAAGGAAAAATTTCGCTAAAGGGAAATCTTAACTAAAAAGTTATCATGAGGCTGTTATTTAAAGTTAAACTAGGACCCAGTGCCGGAGTACATGCCTGTAATCCCAGCACCTTAGGGAGTCTGAGACAGGAGAATGATGAGTTCAAAGCCAGAGCTCAGCAAGAGCAAGGCACTATGTAACTCAGTGAGACTCTACCTCTAAATAAAAATAGAAAATAGGACTGGGATTGTGGTGGGCTGACAGATCTGACTCCATGAGAATGTTATAGGCCAGACTCTAAGGGAAATGACTAAACAGACTCCCTTTTGCTCTGAGACTCCATGTTATGTAGGAAATAAGCTTCTCCCATGGGAACACCCTGCCTCTGTGCCCATCATCAGTTACTTGGTGTGACATGTTTAATAATATACAATGGCAACTCCTTTGTAGTAAAGAATCGCTCTCTTTTGATTCCTATTGCTCCTAAACAATGTACCATGTGAACAGTGATTGTGTGGATGTTAGTAACCACTCTTTAATTTGTACCTAGGTAAGGGTCATTTTGACTTACTTCCCCCTCTATCGATGATCCCATGATGTTAATGTGTAATTTCGAATCATAGCAACAGACACTTATGATTAATGTAATTTTTGGTATAAGAACCCCTACAACCCTGTGGTAGGGGCTGTTCTCCCAATAGCCATTTTTTGGGGCATTGTGTGAGACAGTCAGTCAGCCAGCTTAATAAATACTCTCAAATTTGGACTTCTCAGTGGTGATCGGTCTGTTCTTAAGTTGCACCCCATAACAGGGACGTGGCTCAGTGACTGAGTGCTCCAGAGCTCAATCCCCCAAAACTACCCCCCCCAATAAAAAATAAATGAGGTAAGCTAAGAAATCAGTAACAGAGCAAGTAACTAGAGAAATATATTTGTATGTATATACACAATTCAGATTTGAAAGAATCTATGAAGAAAATACCAAAATTCAAATTGGACTATTCAAGTTAACAGGGAAAACAAAGTGGTATAATTGTAAGTGAGCACTGAGATTTAAGAACACTCAGGCCCAGTGTGATGGCACAAGCCTATAAACACAGTGACTTGGGAGGCTGAGAGGGAACTCAAGTTCAAGAAAAGCCTCAGCAACATAGTGAGGCCCTAAGCAGATTAGGTAGAGTCTGTCTCAGAATAAAAAAAAAAAAAAAAAAAAGAGAGAGAGAGAGAGAAAGAGAGAGAAAGAAAGAGAGAGAGGGCTAGGGATGCAGCATGCAGCTCAATCGTAAAGTGCCCCGGGTTAAACATCCAGTACCAAAAATAAAAATAAATAAAAATATATGAAGGCCAATAGACAACTATATAATGAGTCTTCAAGTAAGTTAAAATTTGGATGGAGGAAAAGGTGTTCTTATTGTAGAAGAAGTCTGCAAATACTAAGTGAAGCATGACAATTGTGTGAATATTTTAGCATCTTGTGCTGGACCACATCCCTGACTTTGTATGTTATATGATAGAAAAATCCATTAGGCTCTTTTTTGTATAGTATGCTAAGAAAGCTTGTGTTTTAATTTTTTTCTCTTGAGTGAGAAATGGAAAATCAAAGCATCTTCATCTTGAGAGTTCTGTATTATGAGCAAATGTACAAACTGAAGAAGCTCTAAGGGAGAGGAAAAGTGAATATTCAGAGGAAGATTATATCAAATTAATCTGATAAAAATATAGAAAATGAGGAGTCAAAAGCTACCAGGTATAATTTTTCCATGAATGGGCAGGAATGGGTTTTTGCCACAGTCTTACACTATCTCACAAATCATTCCAAACTTTACTGTCATACAAAGCAATCATGTACTCCCAGGCTTACATATTGACAGTGGTTAAGTTAGCCTAAGATTGGTTTCACTAGGTGACTCTGCTTCAGGTTGTGCTTTTTCACTGAATTGCACCTATTACCGTTCGAACTTCTAGAATGAAGGGCATAAGGCTACCTTGGGCATATGCTTCCCATGGTATAAAAACCATATCACAAAATTAAAGATTTTACATTGAAAACATGTACTAGTACTGCATGAGCTAAAGCAAGTAAAATGTCCAAATCCGATATCAGTAGGACAGGAATGTAAATTCTATTCTTGGGATAAAGACATGAATAAATACTTGCCAAGTAATAATTCAAACTTTCAAGGACTAATAATGGGTTGAAGAGTGATAAAATTTCAAGGTTCCTAAGACTATATATATTTTTTTCAGATTTTTTAGTTATTCCTGATAAGAAAAATCCATCTTCAGAATACATAGTTGTTGGAGGTAGTGTAATTTTCACTAATTTACGAAATGAAGTTGCAAAGAGGAAAAAATGTCTCATTAATACATTAAGAAAAAGTGTGATCCAGAACTTCTTGTGTTTGTAGGGTCCAGCATTCTAGTTCTTTCATCTTTTAATTTTATACTTTTTGTGCAGAAAGAGAATGTTGGGTGAATGAGGGAGTAGGGGGAAATGGAATAATTGAGTTTATCTAACTAGCAGAGGACAGTTCAAATGAGAAATTAGGGTGAGATTGCCTGGATTTCTGAGGCCTATAAATTAATAGCTTTCAGAGATCTGAAAGAATTAATTATACAAATATATTTACTTAATAAAAAATGTAAATAGAGATACTTAGAAGTTAGGCCATGACCTTGTTAAATGTACCTACAACTACAGGAAAGAAAAGATGAAGGATGGGAGGGAGGAAGAGGGAGACAAGAAGAAAAGAAGGAAAGGAAAGAGAAAGGAAGGATGAAGCAAAGCAACCAAGGGGAAGTTTAGGCAAATCCATCAATGAATCAAAAATGGCACTTCTTAAGTAAGAAAAAAGTTTCTTCCCCTCAAAATATGTACAGTATATGTGTAATACAAAATGCTAACCGACTTCCTAAAGTCTACCACAATGAAAGCAAGTATTTTCCTTTAAAAAACTGGTCAAAATCATTTCTATAATGAAAAATATTCATATATGTACTTTCATTTAAACAAGTTCTAGTGACTCAATGCACTTATAAGAATTGAAAAGAGATACAAAAAAAGACAGAAAATGATGATTGTAATGTATGTTTATAGAATGCTAAAAGAAAATAAGAGATCTAATACTTAGAATACTTAAAGAACACATGACTTTCTGGAGAAAAAGCTAGAGAACCAAAAAAGAAAATTCGGCAAAATACTTGAAAAGGCAAACCAGTACACACATCAGCTGAAAACATACACAATGAAGAAAGTCAACAACAATATGAAAGTATTCAATTCCTTAATAATCATCAAAATACAAGTTAAACTTCAGAGAAATACCATTTTACACCCATTAGGTTGGGAGAAATATAAAAGCCTGACAATGCCAATTACTGGCAAACACTGCTCAATAGGACATTTCATATCTCGTTGTGAGAACTTTTAAACATTTTGGAAAATCATGCAGCATTATCTAAATAACTGAAAGATGAACATACTCTGCCTGAGTACATCAACTACTCCAATGATAACACTAACAACATCAAGTGCTATAGAGCCACATACAGCTTGTTCCTTCCATTTGACTACAGGAATAAAGAACATTTCTATCATACCAATCCTGAGTCATCAGTAAGAACAGCATTTGCAATATCATTTACAATAGTCGAAACTTAGAAACTCAAAGGTTTGATAATTTCTGAATGGAAAAAACAGTTGTCATATATTCATATAAGTCCTTACTACACATAAAATTAGAACTGCACACAACACAGTGAATAAGAATTAAATTGATATACTTGTTGGGGTTAATTTTTGTACATGTCAACCAAAACAAATAAAATTTTATCAATTGAGATGGCAGATATGGGTAGAAAATCATAAAAATTCACGGAAAGGATACAATAATGTTAGCACACATGCACACACATACACACAGCGAGAGAGAGAGAGAGAGAGAGAGAGAGAGAGAGAGAGAGAGAAAGGAATGGGAGATAAAAGTGTGTGGTGGGGAGAGAAAGAGGGGTAATATAAATGAATTAATGTAAATAAGAAGAATTAACATTATCTTAAAGACTTTCCAGGTTCATAGCTACAAAATAAACATCTGGAATGAGGATAGAGGGGGAGAGGAGATATTTTATCAGATACAGTATGTTTGAGAAAAGATTATGCTATTCGGGTGAAAATATCCATCAAAAAGCTGCAAATTTGGGGCTACAATCACAAAGATTGGTCTGAAGTAAAATTACAGTTTGAGAATCAGTCATATAGGGATGATTGATGCTGCAAGATTAGGTTAAATTCTTAAAAACTAGGCTACAGGAAGAACAAATCACAAAATAAAAGAAAAGGGGAAAGAAAGCTAGAAAGACAAATCCTCTTAGTGGACTTGTAGTAACCTGCCCCAAAAATCAACTCTGCATGAATTCAGGGCCGGACTGCCATAGACTTCCAATATTTCAATCAAATAATTGAATCTGACTCACCCAGCTTCTGAAAAGGAGACTTGACAATAAACTTCTGCCTGTTCCTGTCCTACGTAATTTTTATGTTCAGTTTAAATTTATTTTAAATGATAGATAAAAACTAAAACAAGTGTACATTTTAATGGGGTGCAATGTAATGTTTCAATAAGCACAAACATTGAATAATGTTTAAATCAGTTTATATATATTTGCCTATTCAAACATCTATCATTTCTGTATGGTGGAAACTTTCAAAATCCTTTTTTCTACCTTTTTAAAATGTGCAGTATATTAGTGTGATATAAAGTCATCCTGCTCTGCACATGAGAACACCTTACACCATAGAACTATAGTACCCATTGATTGAACCTTCAATCCATGTCTTCCCTTGCCCACTCTCCCTGGCCTCTGGCAACCAGGATTCTACTCAAGCTCTGTCAGCTGAAACTTTCTTTCTCAAGATAAGTTCTCAAGGTAAGGTAAGTCCAGTACCTCTGGTCTAATTCAGGCACACTGACACATTCTCTACTTCCTCTTTGTAGAAATGATCATAGATTTGAATTAGAAACCAACAGTACATATGATTGATTCTTCATGATTACCTTCTTTGTCAGAGTCTCAAAAACCTAGAAAATGTCATTTTAACTTACCATTTTACCTCTAACCCATATGCAGAGGAAGTGAACATTATGCATTTGTTAATTTTTTTAAGAATAAATTATTGAATGTGTTAATTAGCACCTTGTCCATTTGCACTTGGGTTGTAGCTCTGTGTGTTATTCTTTCAGACATGTGTTGATTAATTGACAAAAGATGTGAATAGAAAAGGGCAGAGACAAAATAAAGTAGACTCTTCCTTTACTTCTGAGGTGTTTTTATACACTTCACATATTCATGTACATTTGCACATAAAAATCTGTTTACAAGAAGCAAAACTCAGGATATGAAAACACAATATCCAAATGAAGAAAACTGAATCTAGGAAAGGTGTAAACTCTCAATAAATTGGACTCAGCTGTCTTCATTTCCATTTTCTTTTACAATTTTTTTTTTCAAATTTTAGAGCTATCATTCCAAAGTCATTTCACCTTTAATCACAGACTGGATACTATTAAAAATTCAGCAATCATCTTTGATAAGTGAGGCTTTGGATCTTAGGATGGATTTCTAGGGACATAGTCTTATAAATGAGTTTCTCTAAGAAGATAGGAAGGTATGGTAGACATACTTGCAGTCTTTCCTTCTGTTGTACAATTAATGAATTCTGAAGAAAAAACAAAAGAGAGAGTCTAGTCTTAGAATTTTCATTTTTGTCTTCCCTTTATATTTCCAGGGTAACTGTTGTTAATTGTTGTGCTAACCCCTAATCATTAAAGGTTTACACAATTAAATGTGAGGATTAGACATTTACCAATTCTTAGATTTAGATATTAATCTAGGATGCACATAAGTTGAAACTGGCATATACAGGTTTCACTCTACCAGATGTTCAGAGAGATCTTTGGAAACTTAGGGATTATCACCAGCATATTGATTTGGTGGAACTCATTTGGCTAGATATTTCAGAATGAAAATGTTTATTCATTATTATTTGTCAAAAAATGTAGAAAAAATCATACAAATTCATTCTGCATTTCTTTAAGACATTTTTGACTTTGGTCCTTCTGAGATCAGATGATTTAGGATAGCATGTTTTTAAGTTTGATTTTACATAAAAATTATACTCTTACGTTCTTTCCTTTGAAATTATATATAAATGAAACCTAAAAAAATTTTTAGAGTTCCACGGCTAAGTTATCAAAAGCATTTATATTTTTGTAAAAGTCAGAGTAAGATTAAGCTTGGAAGGGTAGACTTTGTCACAGGAACAGTCTGAGTTTCTATAAATTCTAATAAATCTTGACAATTGGGAAATGTCAGGTCAAGTTAACTAATGAAAGAATCAATTAGGTCATGTACATAGAAAACATTTGAGACAGAGTAATCAATGTATTGCTTTTGTGAAAGTAGGAATATCTATATATTTTCTTAGGCATT
Organism: Sciurus vulgaris; assembly: GCF_902686455.1. Lineage (NCBI taxonomy): Eukaryota > Metazoa > Chordata > Mammalia > Rodentia > Sciuridae > Sciurus > Sciurus vulgaris. The sequence goes on along the minus strand of NC_136469.1, from coordinate 118,983,807 downwards.
AGCTAGGAGAATGAAGGCTAAGCATGCATTGCAATTTTACTTTCTAAACCGGAATCATAAAGATTGTGGACAGTGGCTGTTCACAGTTTGCTTTGGGAGACCTTTTTTTTTTTTAAAGCTATATAGTCAAATTTTGGGTCCTTTTTATAAGAGATGTTTCATTGCTTGGTTACCAACAGTAGTAGAACATTGCAAAAGAACCAGAGATATTTCCTTACCAAATGTTTAGCCTCATCCCTTACCACAAATACCTCTGTTTATACCATTACCAGAATTGACTGTAATAACACAACCCTTTCAGGTAATCCTACTGCTTTATGTTTTGTTTGCATGTTTTGCCTATTTATTTATATCAAATTTATTGTTTGTTTATTTCTGAAAATTACTGAGACAACATAAACATTAAAAAAAAAAGACTGATCAAATAAGAAGCCTGAAGGAGAAAACAAGAAACAGGTTATGTGTCTTATTCTGAACCTTCTGTCATATAAATTGAGATGAAAAAGTATAGTTTCATCTAATGCAGGAAAGTATATCAGCCATTCTTGAAATAATTATTTTCCAGAAACGCTATAAAAAAAATCTCATAAAATTTCATGTAAAGCTACATATGCTAGAATTTATAGCAGGATGCATTAGTAGTGTAGTTATAGAAGACTCAATTAGTTAAATGATCTAAATATGTAAAATTCAGTGAAATAGATTTTATAGTTGATTGTAGATTTCTCTAGGCATATCTGCATCATCTTCCTTTTTAATTGTAAGTCAAACAGGGGAAAACACGTGTGATTTCTAAACCCCTCACCTTGATTTTATCTTCTGATGCAAAGTTAGAGCCCAGAATTAGTGTTAAAGAGATGAGGATGAGACTGGAATTGCTTCTTTTTATACTGTTCTTGCTCTTGGAAACACTTTATATAGTACTGGTAAGTATTCCCTTCTGGATGTGCATAAAGTCTTTTATGCAAAAAGTAGGATTTTTTTTTTTTTAAATTAGAACTAGTTTATTTTTACTTTTAACAAATAAATAAGAAATTCAATTGGAATTATTAACAGCAAACCTGTTACTCTTTTTTTATTTTAATTCTTAAGTCCTGATCTGGAACATTAATCAATTTAATTGTCTTTAGGTACTTCTTATATGATTTTTAGTACTATGTATAGATTTGTTAATTGTTTTTAAAAATATATTTATAATTTTATTTCAATTTTTGGAACAATATTACATTCATAAAAAGTTGAGCAGGTGCTTAAAGAGAGTTCCCATACTTATAATGAGATACTTTATTTCCCTTCAGCCTTCATAACTGAGAACTTGTTGGTATTTCTGAATGTAAAATTCACAAAAACATTAAGCATCATTTCCATGCTTTCATTCCTAAACATATATAGCTTTATTCACTCCCTTACTTCTTCCTCAACTGGGCACAAGAGTAATTTATAAGTTTGTTTTCAATCACAAAAATATAAAACAACATAATTAACACTTAACATAATTAATCCTGTTAAATGGATTTCAGAGCTTTGTCACTATTTCTGTTATTGAAGCTCTTTGGTCAATGGTGCCATTTGGTAGAAGAGTTCTAACACATTAAAAATGTTGGTTCTTATACACACAAAGAATGGTAAAATAATAGCATACCGTGATTATTCATTCACATTATCAATGATAGACACAGACTAATTTCAGAATACTAATACTATGTCATTTCCTCAATAAATTTACTGAAAATAGATAAAAACATTTTTATATGTCTTTTTTATTTAGATTTTTAACTGCCTTATTTTACTACATTGATGGTATAGATAGTCATTAATATAATGGGCCATCGGTTTATGCCTTCTTTTATATTTATTCAGTCTTTATGGCCATGTATCAATAGTCATGCTGATGATCTGATATTTCAGGACTAATAAGAACAATATTTATCAACTGTTTCATGTGTTATTTATAAAGTATTATAGGTATGTGCTTAATTTTATTCTAAATACTACATAGCATTTCCAAAGTCTAATAATAATTTTTTCATCTTTATTATCACTTGCTCTTTTGTAAGTGGTTGAAGCTTGTTTTTTTTCAGCGATGTCTAGTAATGTTACTTGTCTCATGTTTGATTCCAATATTCTTTAGTTTTAAACTTTGTTTTTCTAATTTTAAGAATTTTTAAATATTTTTGTTCTTTTTATAAATTTTTTTCAGAAAGTCCTATAGTCTTGAATGTTTGATATTCTTGGCCAATCTTTAATAAGTGTCCCTTTTTCTCTATTTTTTACTTTCTTCTCCAGTCATTTTAAAAATGTTCATACCTTTATTCTTTTGCATATGGGGTTCAGAATATTTTTTATTTCTGTTTTATGCATATGATTTATTTCATATTATCTTAAATTATACTTCTAACTCAAGTTCTGTGACCTTCTGTGAACTCTTAAAATCACTCATTTGTCACTTTTATGACTTACATTGTTTTATTAAAAATCATGGGCTTATGGTAAATTAGTAGGTCATGATCTCAGTATGTTTTTTACATTTGTTCTCTGGCTCACAAGTACTATCTGTCTGATAGTTTTGCTCTCCTGAGTCTTTTCACTATAATAATTTGCTTAAGATTTGTCACCAACACATTTTATTCCTCATTCTTAAAATTAAATTTTCCTGAACCTAGATAGTTAAGAGATGTTCCAGATAACCTTTTCTCTCTTCTTCCTGCTCCTCCTCCTTCTCACTCTTCTCTCTGTTGTTTTTAAAACTATTGTAATTTGTACTTCATTAACTTAGCAAGGCCCTAAGGAACTTAGCAAGATCCTATCTCAACATAAAATGTAAATAAATAAATTAAAATGGCTGAGGACGTGACTCAGTGATTAAGCACCTCTGGGTTCAATCGCCAGTACAAAAAAAAAAAGAAAGAAAAGAAAATGGCAAATTTTTTTTTTTTTTTGTTTCTGAAGGGTTTCATGTTTCCACATCCTGATCAAATCAATTTTCTATCAGAAATTTATTTTCAGTTGTAAGGCCCTATTAGGGAGACAGTCACGTTTTATCAATTTTTAGGATCCACAGAAACTACATTTGATATTTTTGGAGGTTCTTATGAAAACAAAATAATAATAAAAAGGACAATAGCCATAATTATTTCCAGGGTTATAAATGAAGCATAAATAAAACGCAAATGTGATCTCATTCTCTTTAGTGTGAATTAATATCTAACAATAATGAGATTTCAGCAAGCTCTCTTTATAATTCAAACCTAAGATTTATTAAAAACCTCCTTAAATATAAATGAAAGGGTAATGTAATGTTAATTACAATTTAACTCAAAGGTTACCATAGTTAAATAACACAACTGTGTTGTATAACATAAAGTGATTCAAATGGAAAGGAAATTTTTGTTCTTCAATGTCTTAAATGGGAAGAGATTAGAAATATCAACTCTTCCAAATCTATATGTTTGTTTACTTATTTATTTATTTATTTATTTATTTATTTATTTATTTATTGTGGTGCTGGGGATTGAACCCAGGGCCTGTGCATGCAAGTCAATCACTGTACCAACTGAGCTATATCCCTAGTCCTTATATGTATTTTTAATGTAACTTCAGTTTAATTCTAATGAATTAAATATTTATATTATAAGTATGGTTAAGAGAATAACTATAAAGAGTATACGAAGGTAGAATGCTTAAAGACTTCAGGGTTTATTCAACATTTAAATAATATAAAGTCACTGTTTAGAACAATATACAGCTGTTTTACAGGTTTAGAAATACATTTATAGAAAATAATAGAAATATCCAAAATATACAGTGGGATGTAAAATCCAAAATATACATTGGGATGTAAAATCTTCTCATTCAGTGGATAAAGGTTTATTTAAAAAATTATACTAGTAGAATTGATTTTGACTTTAAAACAATAAGTTGAGATGGTACTTTACACCTTACATTAAACAAAATCTTATATTAAAATCATAATCACAATACCCATTAACAATTAGAAATCTTGGAATGCATTTTAGAATATTTTAGGTATATGTAAAGGATTTGGGAGTAATACATAACAAGGCAGGACACTCTATAAATTAAAAAGACTATAATATATCTTAAAAGTATCTATATATCTATTTAAGTAATTATCTTTCTATCTATCTACATGCATACATATATATGTGGAATGGAAAAGGTTATACAGAAAGTAGAAAAGAATACATATGTCTGTGTTATATGGATAAATTTGTTTTAAAATATCTTCTCTTACATTCATGAAACTATAAAAATTAGTTTTAAAATAATTAATGCAATAAAAATAAAATATATTGATTTGTACTAATCTTTTAATAGATTTCCACTATTCCTGATACTTCAAAAGATTTCATTTAAGATGGACCTAAATAATTAGACAAAAGATCAATCTATTCATTTTTGTATCAAATGATAGGAACCTATAAAGGAAATTAAAAGCTTATAAAAAAGTGAAATTTTAGTTATTTATGAGTGCCTCAAATATCAACCCAACTTATCTAGCAGGTTATTTTTATAGATTGTCAGATATTGAAACTTTAAGTATCTTCTAATAAACTTATCTGCCAAGTGAAATACAACTTTTTTTTCGAATTATGACAAAAAATAAAATAAAATGAAAGTTCTGCCATCACAAGTGTTAGGTCTAAATATGATGCTAAAACCTCTGGAACCTTTCCATCTTTTATGACCAAAACTGAAAATTCTCACTTTGAAAAGAGTAGGTTAAGGAAGTCAGTGTGCTTCTTTGTTATTCTCTATGACTCCAGTATTGCTAGGATTGTATGTATTTTTTTTTTTTTTCTCTTTACTCTTTTTTAAAGGCCAATTGTTAGTGGATTTTATTTGTGCTGTCGGGCCTTAGTAATAAAATGTCTTTGGCTGATGCCCCTTTTGACATTTATGACATGCCAAATCAAACTAGAGTTTTATTAAAGCTTTTATGCTCACTGCTTTTATTTTATTAATTTGCTCCATTTTTATAATTTCGATATTTACAAAAGACATCTAGTTGGTAGTATTTCTTGATCCATATCTAAACTCTTCAGTTTCTTTTATTTTTTTAATTTTGACTTTCTGTGTTTTATGATCTAAGCTCAGGTGACAAATCACAAGAACTTGTACCAACCCCACTAGGGTTTTCAATTTCATGTAATTTTGACAGACGAGAATTACTTTTTGTTATTCTGAAAATGCCCAGTCATTCTGCCTCGCAGGGATTTTGCCAGAGAACAACAGCCACTCTGCAGTTTTCTGATCATGTAACCATGGGAAAATGACTCTAACACAATAGGAATATGCTACTATTGTTATTGATTTTGATATAGTTCCTGCAGGATAAAGCATGGAGCTCTCTCTCTTCTCTTTGCCCCTCTCTCCTTGAATTATTCTTATACATTTACAATTGTATGTTAGATATTTAAAACAGGATGCCTAAAAACCTTGCACAACCTTTCCCAAATAACTTAGAGTGATATTTATTTTATTAAGCAGTCTTGAGTCTATTTCTAATCCTTAGTCTTTCCGTTTCTGTTGAAGGAAACCATGTATGAAGGTAAAACTCAGTGCTAGCTTAGACTCTCCTTATGGAAACATTTTAAATCATCATGCTCATATTTCCTTCCATCCTCACTTTTTTACATTATAAGTTTTCTTCTATTAAACTTTATTTCTTGTGATATAGATACAAGGATATAAGGCAAATTATGAGTTTGCAATGAAAGACAGCAGGTATACATAGAAATCTTTTTGGTTGCTTCCAATGTGATAAAAATAAATTTTCTTTGATTCCAAGAGAAAAACTTTTCACATTCCTTTTACTTTTCAGGTAGCAAATTTTGTTTGCTAGCTTACTGTGCAACAGAATTATGCTCTACTCTGGAGCATCCTAGGATTAACAAATGGGCAAAATTATTGCCTTCATGGATCTTATAAGTAATAGGCAGAGAAATATTGACTAATCTTACCAAATTACATAATTACCAAAGAAAGGGTTACTATGAAATTAAAATGCAGGGTATGACAAACACTCAATATTTAGATGAGTCCACACTTTGGAAGAGGTATCTATATTAAGATTAGGATGAGTAGATGGCAGCAATTAAAAAGCAAATTGAACATATACCTGTGGTTTTCTTTTCCATGGTTTCTGTCACCCTTAGTCAACAAAGGTTAGAAATTATTAAGTGGAGAACTCTAGAAATAACTAATGTTTTAAATTGTGCATGATTCTGAGTAGCATGATGAAGTCTCAGCACCCCACTCTGTCCTGTTTAGGATGTAAATGATCCCCTGGTGCAACACATCAGTGATGTACCCATGCTTTTGTTTAACTCTTATTTTACCTAATATGGATCCCAAAGCACAAGAGTAGTGATGCAGGTAGTTTAGCTGTGCCAAAGAGAAACCACGAAGTAATTCATTTATTGGAAAATATAAAATTTCTTAATAACAAAGAAAACCCTGGCATTCTGAGGTTTCTAATTTCATACAATATTTTGAGAGATAACATCTGCATGTTCACATAACTTTAAGAAAATATACTTTCATGTTCTATGTTATTAGCTACTATTATTCTCAATTCATAAATTAAATATTAACATAGATACACATATATAAGAACATTATATATACATATATATGTGTGTATATATATGTATACATATATATGTGGTTCATTAGTATTTGTGATTTTAAGCATACATATCTGCCATGAATAGTGGGAGACTACTGTATTGAAAAACATTGCAAAATATTGCATGCTCATACTGGAAAGCACTATGTTTATTACTGCAGTCATGATTAAAACTTATGATGACTTATAACTTTAGAAACCAAATTGTTCAAGGAGATAATTTGGCACTCAGCATTGTAAAAATTAGATTGAGACTAATGAAATCCCCACTCTTTTTCTTTGGCTTTTTTCTCCACATTGTGTGCCTCTCAAAATCTCCAGCATACTTTATAATATTATGTGTATTAATGACTCCTTTGACAATCTTAATTATATTGAATCTTGATATCACTTATAATTAACTTTTAAAATTCTAAAAATTATTTTTTGAGTCATAAGTATTTCAACTACACTTTCATAGCTTTAAATTAATCCATCTGTTATGGTTTAATATGAGGCGTTCCCCAAAACCTCGTGTATGAAACAAGGCAAGAAAGCTTAGAGGTGAAATGATTAGGTTATAACAGCCTTAACATAATCAATGCTTCAATCCTCTAATAGGGATTGAGTAGTGACTGTTGGCAGATAGGGCATAGCTTAGAGTTATATATTTTGTCCCTGGCGAGTGAAGTCTCTCTCTCAATCTCTCTCTCTCTCTCTCTCTCTCTCTCTCTCTCTCTCCCCTTCTTGGTGATCATGTCCTGATTTGTTATTCTCTGCCACATTTTCTATCAAGATGTTCTCCTTCACCTTGCATCCAGAGTAATGCTGCTGGCTGTCCATGAACTGTGAACTCTGACACTGTGAGTTCCAAAATAAACTTTTCTGCTTCCAAAATTGTCCTTGTGAAGTCCTTTGGTCACAGCAGTGAAAACCTACCTAAAACACTATCATATGTTCCATGTAAAAAATTCAGGATTTTATCCATAATTATAAATATCTTAAAGCCCCAAATCTGTAGTTAAAAATATTATATGTGCAAAATCATAAAGATAATTGCAGCAACCAAAATTTTATTTCAAAACACTATAACTTTAATATAATTCAGGAGAATATACATCTCATTTAGATTCAGCTAGAATTAGATACAAAGAATAACAAAGACATAAAATAATTCCCAGCTGTAACTGTGTGTGATAACTCTGTGTGTGTGTGTGTGTGTGTGTGTGTGTGTGTGTGTGTTTTCTAGTAGGTAAATATTTCTTTAATGTAATTAATTTGAAAATTTTCAAAATGTAATAATCTAATGATCTATTTTATCTAAATTTATAAACTCATTTTAAAAAGCAAACAAAAAAATCTGCCCTTTAATGATAACTTCAGTTTTAGTTATCAAAAATCTGGAACTCTTTCATTCTTTCCCTTTTTTTTTTCTTCTTTCTTTCTTTTTTTGTTAGTGTTTGAAGTGTTGAATAGAGACAGTGAGGAGGAAATCAGGTCTTTTTCCCTGTGCTCATGCAATTATCGAGGAGGATACAATGCCCACAGATCTGTAGAGTGCTGAGCCATCAGTATTTTTGTCTTTTATGCAGGATCAATTACATAAGCCAGCATAACATAAGCTCCCTCAGAATTAGCCAGGTCTTCAAAAGTCACACATTTCACTATACAGAGCAGTGGATTAAGAGTGAAGCTGCTCTGGCCTTCATCCGGGATTTGTCATTTTGCTCTTTGTGTGATCCAGGTCAAATCACAAAGCGTGCCTGCTTGAACATTTGCAGCTGTAAAAGGAGCCACTCTTACAGTTGCTTTATACAGTACATGAACATTTTAAGGTGAAGATAAATGAAAGTCAGCACGTCATATTTGCAGCATAATATTTAACTCAAAAGTAATACTTGGAAAGAAAGTTATTTGTATGAGCTATTTCCAGTCTGTACTTGGATAAACTGAAGTAATAGCTTACTTACTAAATATCAAGAGCTGACTCTACCCAGTACTTTTCTGTGAAAGAGTTTAACCTTATTAAAATATAAATAAGGTGATTGATACTTTTTAACTGATATATGAAAACTAGTATTGACTATAATTTGTTTTTGCCAAGTACTAAGTTAGCAGTTTAAATATGACAGACATATTTTCCTATATTTTCTTCTGATGAAAGAGACAAATTGAAAATATTTACATAATTTTCTCAAAGGTGGCAAATTATAAAGGAAAGAAATGAAATCCAACACACTTGGAATTAAGAAGCTGTGCTGTGGACACTTCTCAAACTGCTAGTTTGTGTTAAACTGAATTGGACCAACTTTGTTCCTTCGCTGCTGAAATATAACTCATTCTTACACTATTCCTGCTGAAATATAACTCATTCTTACACTAGTCCTAAGTATAGGATACAAATAACAGCATAGATTTGCAAGGTCTAGCTAACACATAATTTAGTAATTCTATGTATTTTAAATATTTGTTGAATAACTTATTTTTGTGATCATGAATATACATTTAAATTGCACTGCCAAAATTACCAGAATTTCTTTTTTTCAGTACTGCGTACTTGAATAACCTTCTTCTCATAGTCCTAGGGGTTGCTAATAGGGTTGCCAATACTGATTTTAATATAAAATCAAGGATAAACTGATGTTAGGCTTGCTAATAAAAATTATAGACAACACAATAATTAAGAATCATTATTGCTTTTCCCTCTAATCCCATTTTAGGTGCTTCTATCATACCCATTTACCTCAGAATAAAATCCTACATCTTCAAACTTGGCAGTATGACGCATCAGAACACGTTATCTGGAGTCTGTCTTCCTTTCCATCTTTTTCTTTTTTTTTTTTTTTTTTTTTTTTCAGTCACCTTCTGCTTTATGTTATAACCTAATATGCCTGAACCCAAAGATTGAATGAGGTTTCCTATTTGTTGGCACATGTATGTCTTTACCTGCCCGCTCTTCTTCTTCCTCCTCAATTGTAAGACATCCTCTCTTCTAGAATGTGAACTTGACTTCTCAGACTGGTGCAGATACCTTCCTTCCATCCTTCTTAGTAGCTTTTACAATGTTGTATTAAATTCATCTCTTTATGTGTCTCCAATACAAAAGGAGACTTTGTTTTGATGAGGAACATTCCTTAATCATGGTGGTGTCATTCTATTCCTGATCAGTGATTCTGAATGGAAATGAGTGTACTGATGGGGAGGCATTAGTCTATAGAAACTTTCAGTTCATGGACTAGAAGTGGACCCTTACACAACCATAATCAGCCACAAAATGTTCTGTAAATTCAGTTGTCTGGTAAACCAGTAAAAGTTAATTAACAATTTTGGCTTGAAACATTTTAAAGAAAATACTTCTAAAATACTTTAATTCATGGGATTTTTTTTAGTATAAATGTATTATGGGCATAGTAATACCTTTCTGAAGATTTACTATCAATATTCTGTCATTCAGTACATGCACATTCTGTAGGAGTTTGATACCTGTAGGCTTAAGTTGTTTGATTTGTTCTTACTTTTCTCTGTCAGGCAACTTGTAAGACTGCAAGGAAATGAATCCCTTTTCTATCAATCCTTCATTGATTTAGCAATGGTCAGTCTTGATCAAATTGAGTTCACTATCATGATCATGTTCTAGAAGAGAGGAGAGAGAGGAGAGTGTAACCCACCCTTTTTTTTAATAGATCAATGACATGGTGTACATTTCACTGCCACTCATGTTTCATTTGCCAGGATTTGATAGTAGCAACCTTTAAAGAAAGCTTGAAAATGTTATTTTACATAAGAAATAAATTCTTGTCATGAATGAAGAAGATGTTAAGAATTTATTAGTAGACTATGTCACAGTACATAGTAAATACTGACTAGCCAACATGCATATCAATATGTATTGTATTTATTCTATATTATTTCATAAAAACTACCATAATCTTTGGGGCTTAAAATAAAAATTCATTGTCTCTTGATTTTTATGGGTTGATAATCTGTTGGATCATCTAGGTTCTCTGTAGGATCTCCAAATGATAAAAATCAAGGTGTCAGTCAGCCGTGTGCATCCTTACCAGGAGGTTCAACTATGGAAGGATTCAATCACACATTTTCTAGGTTGGTGGCTGAATTCATTTCCCAGCTGTTGTTGGACTGAGATTCTTTTGTCTGGCCAACTGTTGACTCAGGAGTGCTCTGATTTCCTTAGAGTTGCCAGTGGCACATTTCAAAACATGGTGGCTTTTTTCTTAGTAGTCAGCAGGAGGAACCTGCTACTGCTTCTTGTATCTTTAAGAGCTTACTTAATTAGGTAAGTCCACTCAGAATAATCTTCCTTTCATTAAATTTGAACCACCTGATGAGGGACATAAATTAATTATGCCCACAAAATCCACTTAGTATGTACGGTAACCAAATGCAAGAGTGATATTCCATCGTAATCACAGGTCAGTCCACCCTCAAGAAACAGTGACTTTTACAAGATTCATACCATAGAAAGGGAATCTTGGGAGACATGCTAGAATTCTGTGTATATCACCTGTCTCAAAATTTAGTCATAACTATAGAACATATAAGATATAAAGTAAAATCTGTTTTAAATCCAGGAAAAATTCTTAGTTATTTAAATATATAATGCTATAATTCCCTAAGTTATACACAAATTCAATCATTGCCTCTAACTAGAAAGTATACAGAGATCTTAAAATTTGAATTACTTGAATTTTCTAAAAAGAACTGAAGGTACTAATACATTTGATGACATTTAATTTAATATTGAAAATAAGAGGGATTCTTCCTACACATTGTTTCCTTCAAAATATAGAGTCACACTGGATAGACCTAATTTTAGATTTAAAAATAAAGTTCTTGCTAAACAGACTTGAGATTTTAGTAGGCATGGTGTTCTATTGAATCACCTGAGACATTAATAAAGTTTCAACAAGTCTCCTTTATGTGCCAGTCTCAAATAATGTATTTTCTTTGAAATAATTCAAATGGTTCTAAAGCTAATAATCATGTAGAATGGCCTCCTCTTTTCACAATTAGCAAGCATTTCAAAAGGAATGACACTGGTCAAGAACACTGAAATTTTTCACTGTACATGTATGTTTTTAACACTGCTATGGTTTTATGTATTTTGTTATATCAACTGAATATCTTTAAAGTGTCAAGGCCTGATTTTAAATGTCAAAAAGAAACTCTTAGTAAACATTGTAAGATTTCAAACTTGCAATCTAAGAGATGCAGTAGTGATAAGATATAAGGATTAAGCCAGTATTAAATCATTCTCCTAGGCAAAAGTATGGCCACTGAAATTTGAATTATAATATTTTTAGCCCAAATAGAGAAAAGAGTATGAACGCAAAGGAAACACTACTTTTTTCAGCTTATAGAATGTCCAATGCCATCAACTTTGGGCTTGGGTCACTATATTATGCTCTATAATGTCAAGGGGAAAGAATATTAATGCTTTATTAGGAAAGTGAGCTGGATGGTTATAAGCATACTTCCTGTAACTATATACAGAAGTAGCCCTGATCACATTGATTTTTAGTCTAAGCAGACATTTTTGTCTAATTGGAATATAATGGTGCTAAATAAATTAAATTCAACATGTTAAATATGAACTATGAACCAGACACTCTGAGTACTTGTTATCCAATGCTGAAGCAATTCTGTCAAACCAGGCTTGAGGATGTAGACTGACTATATTCATGAGATTAGAAATATCAAATGAGTAGCATTAATTGTGAATTTATAAGTCAGCACTATGTAAATGCTTTTCATGCATTATTTCATTAATCTACGAAATTCCATGAGGAACTTGTGTTCTTTTCCTCATTTTATAGTAAAAGTAGTAATGTATCAGAAAATCAACAATCTGCTGTTAGAGCCAGAATTTGACCTCTCCTTTCTCAAAAGATAACTGGACCATAATATCCAGGTATAACATGGGGTTCCATTGTATAAGACCTATATCAAAATAAATATTCCCTGCTAGGATTAGTTTACCTTTGTAGGATACAGAGGAAGAAGTAGGAATCATGGGAGCTTTATCACTTGACATAAAAAGAACACAAAATGAGAATCACAATAAATTTCACTTCAATCAGATCAAAATAGATTCCCTAAACTTGGAAAGACTTTATAATCTTGTGTTTGGTCTATTCTGAATTATTTACTAAACATTGGGTCTTATGTTTGGGTGTTTCTTTTGATGACATTGGAGTTGCTTACCAACCTTCCCACACCTTCCATCAGGCCTTGGCTGAAATAATATTACATTTTATTGTGGGGTAGTTAGTGTAGTGTTGAATTGTTTTTCCATTTGGATATTTGAAAAACTTAGAAGACTCCACACAGGATATCCATGTAAGGATTTTATACAAAGAAAAAACATATAGAATGACAAGATAAGTATAATTCAGGTTAACATTAAGGATCTGAGAGATAATCTAAATTGTGCTGAGTCTCTAGCTGAACCCCCAAGTCTATGAGGAATTTTGCCTTCAGTAGGAGGGCAATTTGGAAAAACTTGCAGTGGTTCTTTAAGTAGTTAATCCAGATTGGTCAAAGTGTTTGAGCCCATTGCAAACCAACAGGAAAAGATGAGGCATTGTCACCAGGAAACTTAGTAAGGTTAAGCAGTATACCATAAATTCTACTGCCTTTATCTTGAGCAAGTGTCAAAAAAAAAAAAAAAAAACAGACATCCAGGAATTTTCATAGATACAGATAACAGTACTCCAGCTATCAATCAGTTGTCCTCAGGTACCCAAATCTATATTCTGGAGTCATTTAACAAATAACATTGGTAAAGTTGTCCTGCATTTGCTGAATTGTTTAAATTCCATAAACTCTGCATTTAAAACTCTTGAAACTCCTATGGCTGTCCCATGTCTGAGTCTAAAAACAAAAAACAAAACAAAACAAAAATTTGGTTCAACCAGTTCATAGAGAGATACAAACATGTGAACAGTTCTTATAAATCCTATGGGTCAAATTGACATCGACTTACTGTATTTCAAACATGAATTGTGTATATATACTTTGCTGTGATTATAAAATTTCACATGTAAACTGTGAGTTTTATAAGCCAATTGGATATTTATATAACCTGATTAAATATATGACTAGAAATATTATCTTCAACCAATATTAGAGGTGCATTTGAATTTTAAGAAAATAACATATATTTGGCTAAAATGATGAATATGCCCTTCTACCTTCTAAGAAAAAAATCAGAATTTAGTTCATATATTTAATACACTGTCAGCTTTTTGCTTTGTAGTTTTCTTCCACTTTCAACTTCAGTTTAAACATAATATTAGTGGCATTTTCATGGATCATGTTAGCCAAAAGTCAGTGCAACTCAACAGGATTCAGCAGAAAATATTTAAAAGGATGTCTGAATGATTATTTTCCACTTATTGTGAAGTTAATTGGACTATATATAATGTATAGTAATATCATTTCTAATTTGAATAAAATTTAATTTTAGATCAGTCTTCACAAGCTTTTAATAGACTGACATTTAAACTGAGGCTCACAAACATTGGGGAAAAGTGTTATAAATATGGCAAGAGAATAAATATCATGTGTGATTTGCATCAAAGAGATCAGTAAAAATTTTTAGACTTTAATAAAATTGACAGATACAGAAACAGATATAGATGTATGTGTGTATGTGTGTGATGTTTCTGTTAAAAACACAGGGAAGCTGAGGAATTCCAATACAATGAAAGCACCCAACCCAAAGATCTTGGTTTCTATATACCAATATCCAGGGATCATTGAAAAAATAACTGGCAAGAAATATGTACACAAATACCAATTCAGTTTTAAAAGGAACAAATAAAGTTTCAACAAGGTATGCCACAAAAAGTTACTGGCAAATAAGTATCAAAAAGAGCATAGACTTCTCATTAAAACATAGACAGTGGCCTTTTGACCAGAACCGCCATCTTCCAGTAATTCGCCAAAATGAGGAACACAAAGGGAAAGAGGAGAGGAACCCCATATATGTTCTCTAGACCTTTTAGAAAACATGGATTAGTTCCTTTGGCCACATATATGCTAATCTACAAGAAAGGTGATATTTAGACATTAAGGGAATGGGTAGTGTTCAAAAAGGAATGCCCCATAAATCATATCGTGGCAAAACTGGGAGAGTCTACAATGTTACCCAGCATGCTGTTGACATTGTTGTGAATAAGCAAGTGAAAGGCAAGATTCTTGCTAAGAGAATTAATGTGCGTATTGAGCATATTAAGCACTCTAAGAGCCGAGACAGTTTCCTGAAACGTGTGAAGGAAAATGATCAGAAAAAGAAGGAAGCCAAAGAGAAGGGGACCTGGGTTCTGCTGAAACGCCAGCCTCCTCCACCCAGAGAAGCACATTTTATGAGAACAAATGGAAAGAAAACTGTGCTGATGGAACCTATTCCCTATGAATGCATGGCATAATAAATGTAAAAAAATAAAAGCCTGTGAACCTTAAAAAACAAAAACAAAGGAACAACAAAAAAAAAAAAAAAAAAAAAAAAAAAAAAACATAGTGGAGTAGAATGTCTGTGTGAAGATTCTCACACCCTTCACTTAACCAATTTTAATATCTTAGGACAGTCTCTCCACCTTGAGTCCTCAATTTCATTGGCAGTAAATCTGCATGACAAAAATAATGTCTATTTTGTTAGTAATACAGTTGTGAAGAATTAAATGAAATAATATGCAAAGTATTAAAAGCACTGAACACTGTAACCATTACTTAAGTATTGACTTTTTACTTATATCATTACAATTTTTTATTACATTAACTATTTTTGTTATATAAAACCATACTTACCTGACTCTGCAGTATATTCACTTTTTATAAGATAGGGAACAGAAGGAAACATTACTAATGATGATTAGCAAACCATTTTTAAAACTTCATGTGTGTATGACAGCAAAGGAGCTGAATTAACAATATGGAGTTTTAGTCAGGAACGATGACACACATTTCTAATCCCCAGGTCTTGAGATGCTGAGGCAGGAGGATTGCAAATTGAAGGTCAGCTAGGGTAGCTTAGTGGGTCTCAACCCTGTCTCATTGAAAAGGGCTAGGGATGTAGCTCAGTGATAAATATATCCCTAGATTTAATTCCCAGCACTGGGGAAAAAAATAGAATTGGAGAAGAATGGAAAGACTGCCTTTTCAGTCACATAGTGATCATATTATTCTGATTTGCTAGTTGGAAGGGTATGATTTCTGAAAGATTACTTTTTAGAGAGTTTAGTTTCATATTACTATGATATTTTGTCAATAATATATCACTATTATAATCTGGATCACCAGAAGTCCTCAGTTTCCTATAGATACTATGCTACAAATATTTTAAGTTTCTCCTATGAAGCATTTTAATTGCCTCTTTGGGAATTGTTAGACTGTTAAATTACCTACACATTTTTTTCCAGTGGTAATGTGAGGAAAAATCTACAAAGACAAGTCAAGTGATGAAAATTTGGTGCAATTATTTAAATACAGTTTCATTTTTAAAAAGGTAATAATGACAACATGATATTCATTTGAGTTCCTATTTCATCATTTTCCCCTCCATTTTCTCCTAGCACAATTAAGAATACAAAAATTTTAGGCCAAGGAAAAAGGAAGAAGTTTAGGTTAGAAATAATGAGGAAAATGGGCAATCACTCCTAGATAATTGAGAGTGGACTGCGTTATCACTTTTAGAGCAAGGGGCCATAGCATTATCCCTGTATTCCTGAACAAACATAGGTGTCCCTTCATGGCATCACTAATCTCACTAAAGCATGGGCCTCTAGTTTCTAGAAGATGATAGGTAAAGTTGGGGTATTTTATGAAGGTTTAAATGGGAATGAAATTTACTGAACTTTGCAAGTGAAACTTCACTCTTAATTTTCTGCACAGTCAACAAAAAACATGAGAGTGGGAAGGAAGGATTGCATTACTAAACATAATTTTGGCCTGCTATTTTTGGCAGCTCTTGTTCTCCCATTTCAATCATCTCTTCACAGTGACTAGATGGTCAAAATTATTGCTAGTTAAAAGATAAAGTTGTTGCCAAATCCCCACAAAAACCACCATAGAGGGAGGGAGAGAAAAGCCCTGATAAAATGAAATATAACTACTCTAATAAAACAAGTGCCTATTTAAAAAATGTGTTTTCATTAAAAATAATAATCCAATAATATCTTCATTCCTAAGTATGATTATGATTTCTTAAATGTTGTATCTCCTATGATGACCCATGTCCTTCTCTCCTGTTTCCAATGTGATGCAATCCTCAGAAAATTGAGGTTAACCAAATTCTACAACAGAAAAACAAATATCTCAACTGCTAGAAACTTTCAGCAGCCCTTACAGAGTTCAAAAATATTCGAACTCTAATAACCAATGACATTGTCACCTACAGTTATTTTAAGTGTGTATATGTATATGTGTGTGTACCTTCAGCTAGAGTGATATAATTTATGGTGAACTTGAAGGCAATTCTTTCTACTTTTGAGTATTTTATGTCATATTTAATAAGAAATATTCAAAAATCACCAGAGTTGTGAACAAACTTTGAGAAAGGGTGATCAGCATTACAGAGTAGTTTGCCTAGGTCGATGCCAACCTCTCAAGGAAGACAATAGATGTAGTTCTGAAGCAATGTTGAGAAATTGTTTGGGGAACTTTACTTTTGATAATTTTGACTGAAAGTGAGATAAATTTTTACTTGTAAAGTGAAATAGTTATTTTCTAGTTATCTTAATACATTTCCTGAAGGCCAACTGGTTTGGAAAGATTTTGTCCAGTTCCTAAAACCCACTCTACCCCACTCCTTACCACATAGTCCAGATACAATGCTATGTTTGGGAGTACCACAGCAAGGAACAACGAACTTTCCAAAAGAGAACATTCATACAGAGTTATCTGAAAACAAACTGAATATGTAAACACAAAACCCAGACAAATACAAAATGATGGGATAGAACACATTTTCTTGCCTTTTTTTCTCTGTAGTTTTTGCATATGAGAGAAAACGTTTGACTCTTGACTTTCTAAGCCTAGCTCATCTCACGTGGTCCATATTTTTTTTCAGTTCTATTCATTTTCATGCAACAGAATAATTTCATTCTTCTTAATGACTAAATAAAACTTCCTTTTGTACATATACCCAATTTTCTTTATCCATCTTCTGTTGATCGACACTTAGTTTGGTTCCATAACTTGGCTATTGTGAATTACACTGCTATAAACATGATATGCCTGTATCACTATGGTATGCTGTTCATTTTTTTGTATAAACATCAAGGAGTGAACCGCTGGATCAAATGGACTAATAAAGAATTTTCAAAAAGAGGAAATTTTATTAGATGCCTCTCCTGTCATATACCTGAATTACCCCTCATTGTTGCAGAATAAAAGAACATTATTGAAAAAAAATTTTTTAAAGGTATGTCAAATGTGATGCTCTTGTTAGCTACAAGGTGTTATGTGAGTGTTGACATGCCTGTGTGTCAAGAAATGAAGTTATGTAGAAAGCAGAAAGGAAGAAAGACCTGATGCTTAACAAGTAAAAGTCAAAAGATGGGGAAGAGAACTCTATGCATAACAATATTCATGCAAAAGATCTGGAACCCAAGAAAATACAGTATAGTAGGAACATTTAAATGAGTTCATTTGGCAGGAGCTTAGAGTATTTTTACATATATGAACATGTGGTTTTCAAAATAACTGACCAGATCAAATGGGTGTGTTATTTTAACGCATTTTTCTCTCAATGAAATAATAATTGTAAAAGGAATTTGAATCTTATATAACTCTTCAATGATATTGATGGATTTTGAATTTGTTTTCTCCTGTTACAATGAAAACCTGCCAAGTATAGTAATAAATACTGAATCCTGTTGATTAGTGGATTCTAAAGTGTCGGACATAATAATAAAATCTAATGCTTGCATGGGAATTATTTTATGCCAGATGATGATCAGGGCTTCCCACCTACTGTTAAACTTATCTAATCCTCACCACCTATGAAGTAAGCACTATTGTTTTCAACATTTTATGGATTAGGAAAACAAAGTGGATGGAGATAAACCTTCACTAATTTGTCAACACTAATAATGGGTGGAAGTAAAACATGAATCCAGTTTAGCATCACATCTCAAACTCAGCTGCAGAACTACTGCTTTTCTTTCACTATATTATTTATATGAGAAATCAAAGATTAGACAGTAGTATAAAATAATCACAAAATTTTAATTACAGAAAGGGGAGCATTTTGATGTAGACTTAACCTATAAGATTCAGAGAAAAAGGGATTTATCTGAGACTGAAATAATCGGTGCTGGTATTAGAGAAGAGTCAGCAAAATATTTGACAAGGTTGGGTGCCATGATGTTCTGCCTTGATCCCCCCTTCAGAACTGAGGTATTCTTCCATCTTTCCTCTGTTGAGAAGGTTGCCTGCTGAAGGCTGGAGGTAATTCCTCTCTCAGAAAATGCCCAAATACAGCCAGGCAGTTGTGCACACCTGTAATCCCAGCTGCTCAGAAGGCTGAGGCAGGAGGATCATGAGTTCAAGTCAGCCTCAGCAAAAGTAAGGCACTAAGCAATTCAGTGAGACGCTGTCTCTAAATAAAATATAAAATAGAGCTGGGGATGTGGCTCAGTGGTCGAGTGCCCCTGAGTTCAATCGCCGGTACACCCTTCCCCAAAAAAACTGCTCAATGGTGAAGAGAGTTGCCTTGCTCCAAGTCACAATTGCTTTCCATGTAGCAGTGTACAGATAATGACTGTTTGAGGAGGCATACACTCAAGCAACTTACCCAATGTCACAGAGACTCTAAATGGAAGAATTTGATGCACACTCATCTGATTCAAAGTCCAAGATATTTTCCTTTGACCAAATGTCCTCCTATATCTAACCATATAGATCAAAATAGTTATTTTACAGGCCATGACAAATGCATGTATGCCCCTTCCATGCAATCTTCAGACCCCTGTCATTTTAATATTCAATAAAGAAGCTTGCATCATTTTTAACACAAATCCCAAATATAAAAGACAAATGTTGCAAAAGGATCAAGGAATTTGTCTTTGAACATGAGATTATAAATGATATTCTGTATTGTATATGAAATAAATGTACATAAAGTCATATATAGTTTAGCTTAAGAGTGTCTTCTAGTATTGTACATAAAATATTATAAATCTGAATGTCATAAGACAGGAATTATTGCTGGACATCTAAGCTGTGCTTTGTAAGTAGCAGGAATCAGTGGCACTGCAATATAGGTTTTTATGTGTCATTGGATCTTTTATGGTTGTTGAAAGAAGTGGAATGCTTAGTTTTTGAAATACAGCATATAACTGAAAGTATATCAGTTGTGCTTCAACTGTTTCTAATAGAAACTCTTTAGAATATTTCTAAACCTTTAAATGAAGATTTTTTTTTTCAAAATTTCACCTGCACTTGATTCAAGACATTTCCTTGCTACATTCAACAACAAGTAGTTCAGCTTGATAAAGTAATAGTTTGAGCAATTGAAATTCCATATAATACGTTTCTTGCTGACAGCATGGATTCCAGCTTGAGGGCACTGATATATTAAACCATGTGTTATGATCAAAGTGGTATTCACAGGCAATCATGATGGGAGTCTATGTTCATACAGTTGCAGCTTTGTGCAGTACTTGCATAGGTCAAAGATAATTAAAAGCTAATTCTGATGAAGGTTCCCTTTTAAGACCCACTTAAATAGAAACCGAATTGCAGTAATTCTTTGCCCCTTCATCAAAGATGTGGCGACAAAGTGCCTTTAAGTCTGTGAAAAGGTGTACATAATGTCATAAAACAGCTGATCATTCAGTTCCAAGTCCAGCTGTGGAGGATCACCTTCATTAGTCAAGTAATAGAGTGAACAATGACTTCTAAAATACTCGTGAACTTCCTCCCAGAATCAGTTAGTTGCTGAAATTTTACTTTCAATCATTTACTACTTTGATAAGTTCATTATATAAAGAAGAAGCAAATAACAGCTCACCAAAAACCTAATCACTTTTAAATAATTTCTGATAGTAAGAATTACATTTTCATTTAATGTGTCATGTTTAGTCATGTGATCTTGGAAAGTATTATATGTATCATTGGTTTTGGATCAAATTCGTGCTGGTCAAAGCTTTACTTTTCTTATCTAGATAGAAAATAAAAATGTATGTCTATGCTATTATTATCTTTTCAACATCATATATATAAATATTATCTTGTTTTAATTCTGAGTTTGATTTTCATATTTCCTAAGAGGAGAAACCACTATGAGCAAGTTAAATCAGTTATATTTATTTGGCAGCAAATTGTATAATTTCTTATATTGTCAGTTTGGACTAACCACTGTAAGAATATTAGTGCATTTTTGGAATATGGGCATTACTGAATTATAGACATATATTATCAAAACAATGTATACTATATCTACCTATATTTCATCATAAAACACAAGATCTATTATATGATGAATTAAGTGATTATATAAACAATCATGGAGGCTGGGTACAGTGGCATGTCCTCGTAATCCCAGTGACTCCGAAGGCTGAGACAGGAGTATGACAAGTTCAAGGTCAGCCTGGGAAACTTGTCTCAAAATTAAAGACCTTGTCTCAAAATTTAAAAAAAAAAAATAATAATTAATTTTAAAATGTGGAGATGGCTGGGCACGGTGGCACATGCCTATAATCCCAGCGACTCAGGAGGCTGAGGCAGGAGGATTAGGAGTTCAAAGCCAGCCTCAGCAACTTTGCAAGACCCTGTATGTATCTAATTAAAAATAAAAAGGACTGAGGATGTGACTCAATGGTTAAGTACCCCTGGGTCAAATCCCTGCTACCAAAATAATTGGGGGATGTAGATCAGCAATAAATCACTCCTGAATTCAATCTTCAGTATTGGGTAGAGGGAGGCAGAGAATAAAAGAATCTAGCATTATTGGAATTTTTATAATGTGGCAGACTTAAATCATTTATATAAATTCACTTGATTAATCTTCACTCTAAATATATGAAGTGAATATCTGTGTTGCCTGGGTTTGTAGAGTGGATGAATAAGACCCAGGAAGGTAAGTACCTTAAAAGGTAGTGGGAACAGGTGATGGAGAGTACACTGAAACTTGGCATTCTCTCCCAGGCATTACTTGGCATTACTCTACCTCAATCCTGAAATCAGGAGGCCCAGCATTTGGTACTGTCTTCACTAAATCAATCTGTAGTTACCTGGGACAAGCCATATAAGGCCTGGGTTTCAAAAAATGTCAAATATGAAGTTTCAGTGAGAATCTTTACCAGTTTTCTTTTTCTTCCATATTTTGGAGCTCAAAAGCAAGTAGGTGATAATCAGGTGATAATCTATGATTATGGTTATGTATGCTAATAAAGTCACTACATGTTCTGGACATTCATGCAGCCATAGTGAAAATTTATGGTAATCTATCCTTCTGAAAAAACAAAATTAAAAATTGTAAATAAATTTACTAATATTATTCTAAAAATTATTAAAGTTAATAAAGGAAAATAAGAAAAAAAGGAATAAAGATGAGGAGAATAGAGATGGCAGTTGAATTTTCTTAAATTATGGTCAGGAAGTCCAAACTAAAAGGTATTATTAGAAAATAAATTTGAAGGATATGTGAAAGCAAGTCATGGAAAATACCTATATGAAAAACAAATCAGTTAGAAGAAGACGAATTCAAGGCAGAGGAATAAAATCTTCTAATTTTTTTTTTTGTTGTCTTTGTTTGGGTTGTACCAGGGAAAGAACTTAGGGGTGCATTGTCATTGCTAAGGCTGGCTTTGAACTCGTGATCCTCCTGTCTCAGCCTCCCAAGCAGCTGGGATTATAGGCAGAAGCCACTGCGCCCGACTCTTCTAATGTTTTGACAACATCATTCCAGATACTTTGTTGAAAGCTGTTGGAGACCCTTTTTTGAAGATGAAGCTACCAAAAAGCAAACACAGAATCTATCTTTAAGTCTCTCAAAGAAGTGACTCAAATTATTAGATATAAATCCTAGATTACTATAGGAATATGACCTGGTTGGATGTTGCTTAATAACACATCTGCTACATTGCAATAGATATGGTTTGTGAAGAGTATGTAACATAATGTGAAATGTTGTCACTCTAGATTTTGGAATGCAGTTTGTAATTTGATATCATCCCTTTTATTTATTCTTGTATTTTGTTGTGAGCTGTAGGAGTCCTATTGAAGAAGTTGCTGTCTGTCTATGCCTATATGTTGGTGCGTTTCCCCTGTTCTCTTTGCACAGTGTAGTTTTTGGTTTTATTCCTAAGTTTTTGATCCAATTTGAGATGACCCATGTGTAGGATGAGCTAAAGATCTAGTTTCAATCATTCACATATAGATGTTCAGTTTTCCCACTGTAAGTTTTTTGGTGTTTCTATCAAGAAAGAGAAGAAAATTCCTAGACAGCAAAAGAACAAAATCAACAGTGTGAAGTGACACCCTATAAAATGGGGAAGAAATCTTTGCCAGTTACTCTTTCAAAACAGGATCAATATCCAGAATATATATAACTTATATAATAATATAAACTTTTTTATAATATGTAAACTTTATATTATTATATATAATATATATAAACTTTAAAAATTCATCCAGTAAATGGGCAATGAACAGATACTTCTCAAAGAGTACAAATGTCCAACACTTAAGTGAAAAAAAATGTTTAACATCTTTATTATAAGGAAAACATAAATAAAAGCTATACAATGATTTCAACTCACATCATTCAGAATGGCTATCATCAAAAAATAAAAATAACAATAAATATTGGAGAGGATATTGAGGAAAAAGCAATCCTTACACACTGTTGCTGAGGAATTCGGTACAGTACAGCCACTGTGAAAATCAGTATGGAGTTTCCTCAAAAACTGAAACTAAAAATGAAATTACCATATGATCCAGCTATATAACTCCTGTTGTTTTATTTAGAACCCAGAAAAATGAAATTGTGTCCTTTGTAGAAAAAATGAATGGAACTGGAGAACACTATGTTAAGCAAAGTGAGCCAGACTCATATATGGAAGCTCATATGGTGGAAGCACCTTTTGTCCTTGGGGATGCCCGTGAAGGAAATATTGGGACCCTCGTCTATTCTTGTTTCACTTTACTTTCCACCTGCCAAATAGGAACAGATAGGGAAAAGATATAACAAGGGCTGAAACCTAAAGAAGGTTATATAGAAAGAGTGGTATGGAGAGAGGGAAAACATCAGCTATGCCTCTGAATGAACTTTTCTTTTAGCCTTGTTAACTTGAAAGCCACCTAGACAACTCTGCTTTTTTCTTTTTTCTTTTTTCTTTTTTTTGACATCATCATTTAACTGCCTCAAATTTGTCTGATAGCACTGCTTGACAGGAGCCATAAGTAACTGCCAGGAGGCCTGAATGCAGCTGTTGCTCTCCTATAGCACACAGTTGTGCTGTGTCATTTGAATTTGTGCTTCAATGCATCTCTAAAACATTTCTTCTGCATAGCCTGATTAAAGTTGGGTCCCGTCTGTTCAGTTGACTACCTGTGCTTAAGAATCCTACTGCTCAGCCAGACCACAAATATTAATTCCAGCAGAAATATTTTTTGGA
The DNA here is from genome assembly GCF_902686455.1 of Sciurus vulgaris. Lineage (NCBI taxonomy): Eukaryota > Metazoa > Chordata > Mammalia > Rodentia > Sciuridae > Sciurus > Sciurus vulgaris. Next base: position 118,959,528 of record NC_136469.1, on the reverse strand, counting down.
AAGAGACACTTGTAAAAATAGACATTTCTAACAGCCTTCATTTTCTTAACCCCTCAGCGTTTAATCAACAAATATCCAAGCACCTCTCTGTACTTGTTATGGCTTGAACACAGCCTGATTTCCAACTTAAAAATTTGCTTATATTCTTTAGTTTGTTATTTTAGTTATGCATGACAGTAGAATCTACTTTGATATATTTATACAAACAGATAAAAATGCTTATGTTTTTGTTCATCAAATAATATTCTGACAAATATATATGCATGTGTGTATAATTGTACATTATCAGAATTATAGATAAATAGATCAGTAGGTGATAGACGATATAATTGTTAGGCTTTCAGATGACTTAAGGAAGATGATTCACAAAGTATTCACGGGGTTAGATATAATTTGGGGAAAGCCATTGTGTTAGTTTTCGGTTGCTGTGACCAATACCAGAAATAAACAATGCATAAAGAAGCAAGACTTTTTTGACTGACAATTTCAGCAGTTGTGGTCCTAGATTAGCTGGTTACACTGGTTTTCAGCCTGTGGTGAGGGAATACATTATTGTGAGAGCATGTAGCAGAGGTGTGTTCACCTTGTGGCAGGTGGAGAAAAAGAGATGGGAGCAGACCTGGCTGTTATAACCCCCTACATAAGGCATCCTCTAATGATATCATATAGTTGTCATAGGTCTCACCTATGCCTTTTGAAGATTTAAAAGATTTTTCTTTAATTATGAAGGTTAAATAAATTTACAAAGTTGCTGCTCCTTGAAATGACTTCTTTTTGATTCTATTTGAGCTCCCAGGAGGGCCAGAGGCTGGAGACTAAGACTTTGATGCATGGGCCTCCTAGGAACTTTTTAAACTCCTAAGTATTATAGTCAGGATATGCCTTCAACCTGTACATGTCACCCACCTTCCACAATCTGTTATGATTATATCACATATTTTATTACTTATTATATGAAGAATTCATATTGCACAGAGAACAGTGTTCAAATAAAAATGTCATCTTTGTCTTCCATTTCGCCTCTTTCTAAATGCTGATATTGGCAGTTCCTCCCTGTTACCCACTCATTGTAGCAATAACTAAGCCTGTAAATATCTATTTGCCATTGCATTCCAAATTATTCTCCTCTTATTATGCTGAGCAATTTAGCAATTTTTTTTCAAATTTAAGCACTCATTCTGATTTCTTCCACTACTTCAAATAACTCATTAAATTATTTTTTCCAGATGAATAAGGTGTTCTATTTCCTTGTAGCACATCATCAAATAGTGTTCTTGTGTCTTGGAAGCTAAACACAATCGCTTGGATCATAACTGCTCTATTTCTTTTAAAGATTTTCTTCAGTTTATAAAGCTGAAGTAATTTTTTCAAAGCTGCTGCTCCTTGAAATGACTTCTTTAGGGTCCAATTTGAAGTTCCAGGCATTAAAAGACATTGTTTTAGAGGAAATATTTCAAAGGTTTCTTGAGATGAAACAAAAGATTTAGAGACATTAAGTAACGTGTCTAAATTAAGTGACACAGGAAATATCGAAGGCAACAAAATAGGCAAAATTCATATTAATGGTAATGTGATTAATTGTAATTAACATAAAAGAAATAGTACCTTAAAAAATGTACTTGCCAAGTGTCTTCATAGAACAGGTGAATGATAATCCATCTGTTATAGAGGCAATAGATCTTCATGCCTGGGTCTTTCAGGGGCCTGCCAGAGAAGGTACTGTGACAACCCACAGTAGGCAATCATCAGAAAACTGAAATTTTCATAAGGACTGCCAGAAACTTAGATTAAATGAGACACAAGGCATTTATTGGAGCAAATGTAAGATAATCATTCTAGCTCCCTGGACTGAAAGAGAAAAGGGAATAGCAAGGTCTTGGTTTGCTAAAAATAATGAAGTATGATCGATGATAACATTGTCGGAAATCTGGAAACTGTAAAATTGGAAATGGTGATTGCATTTGAGTTCCAGTTGAGAAGTTGCTAACTTAAAAGTTCTGTCTACCAAACTGTTACATGTCAATGAACTAGCAAAGATATGAACTTACAGGATGTATCACTGGGATAGACTAAGCTGAACCAGTCCTCTTTTCTCTCTAAATTATTATTACCCACTCAGTGGCAGACTTTCTCAAAGAAAAGAATATCCTTTAAAACCAGACTAAAAAGGAAAATTCAAGGAAAGATAGAAGATAGTTGATGTGAAATAATTAACATAGGTTTAATATTGCAAGCATATAAAGAATATTTAAAAATCAAAACTACAAAAGCATTGTATAAATAATATTACTAATCAAGGAAGAAGAAATATGAGTAGAAAATAAGTAATAGATGGAGAGATAGGTAGACATATTCTCTTATTATTACTCAGAAAATTTCAAGTTAAATTAGCTGTATAGTTAGTTAAAATTAATGTCTTTTGACACTATGCACAAATAAACCATTAATTTTATTCCAGATGAGCTTTAATCTAAGAACACAAGAAAGATGTCAATAATGGCTTTGTTCCCAATATTGAAAACATAGAAAAAAAACTTATTTTTCTTTTTTAATTTTTTTAAGTTATTGATGGACCTTTATTTTATTTTTGCGTGGTGCTGAGAATCTAACCCAGTGCTTCACACTTGATAGTCAAGAGCTCTACCACCAAGATACAACCCCAGTCCCCCTCAAAACTAATTAAAAACTAATTTTTTCTAGTAAAGAAATAGGTATAGAAAATGTTAAATTTTTCATAAAGTAGAAAATTATGTAGCAGCTAAATGATCAATTTAGTTTTTGAATTATAGAATAGATAATTTTCTGAAGTTTTTGAAAAATATGCTACATTTTATATTTGTATTCATAGAAAGTAAATTTTATAAAATATGTGAGAGGGTGATAGAGTAAATAGCAGAATAGAAAGAGTTGAGCACTGTGATAACTATCCTGAAGATGAAAGATTAATGAATATCCTGATATCTATAAATATTTTATTATCCTAAAAACCTACTTGTAGAAAATATGTGAATATATTAATGTTAGATGACTCTAGTTGATTAATCAGAAAATAAATATATAAATAAAATATAAATACATGGTAAATGCATTGAAGTGAGCAAAGGGATAAAGAAATGGAAGGAATATCATGCTATTTTATGTAGAGCAGGAAGAAGGTAATATTTATGCAGAAGTCATAGTGAACTGAATATCCTAGGGAATTCATTTCAGTCAAGGGGAGGACAAAGTGCAGTTGAAAATGTTTCCAATATTATTGATAAGCATTAGTATGGATATGTGGACAAGGGTAAAAATAATTGCAATAAAGATCTCTTGTCTTTAAGTATTTGGAATTTCTTTCAAAATATAATAGATTATCTATTTCCCATAAGGGGATATTTGGTGGTTCTGATGTTTTATCTAACTGTTCAATTTCATATAGGATACAAAATTTATGAGCATGTAATTTTCATACTCCTTTATATGTCCATGTGACCAGTAATTGCATCCTTTTCATTTCTGATATTGTGAATTCTTTCTTCATTCCTTTTGCTTATGTCTCACTAGAGGTTAATCAATTTTATTGATATTTATTTCAAAGAAGCCATTTGTTGTTTCTATTTATTTGTTTTAATCTTTAATTACTTTTAGTCTGATTGATTTAAGTTTATATTTTCTTATATTTTTCTGGTTTTCTAAAGTATAAGTTTAGTTAATGACTTTAGAGCTTACATCTTTTTGCAGGATAGACCCCACAATGCTATAAGCACTTCTTTATGTACTGCCGTATTTGTGACTCACAAGAGTTGATAAATTTTATTTCCTTTTCATGTCATTCATAATATTTTCTAATGTCTCATGATACACTTTAACCCACAATTATTCAGAAATTTTGCCACTGAAACATTTCCAAATGTTTGGAGGATTTTCCACCTTTTTATGATGTTAATTTGGGGTTAACTTCCATTGTGATCTGAGAATTAGCTTTATATTTATTTTTAATATTTTAAATTTGTTAAGATGTAGCTTTTGCCTATAAATGCCATCTAACTAGGTGAAGACTCTATGTAAATCTGAGAAGATTATTAATCTGCTATTACAGAACAAAAAAATTTCATAAAATATGTAAAATTCTGGTTTCCATTTCTAACACATAAGGAGCTTATAAGTTGTTACTTCTGTTCCTTCAGAAAGTAAAAAGTTGAAACAAATCATAAATCAACAACTTTAATAGACCATCAAAAAATTGAGAATCAGAGCAAACTGCTTTGAAAAATGGAAGGAAAAACAGGCAGATACAGCAAATTGTAACTATTGGGAGTAGAAATCCAAGGGCAGAAACTTGCAGCTGGAGCCTGTAGTGGTAGGAGCAGTTAAACAATAATTGATGAATTGCTGGAGGCTCTCTCTGATTAGTGAGTGCTTAAGAAACCCAAAGGGCCCCAGTCTTAAGGAAGTTCTTACACATTCTTGAATTTTACCTTCAGGAGATCTGACCTGATTCTTCTTGGGAAGATCAGAGAAAAATCCCCTTACGCTTCCAGTGAGATCCAGGGTGGAGGAAAGGAAGGGGCACAGAAAAAGTAGGCAAAAGTTGGCAAGAGATTAAATGGAGACTTTGATAAGTGAAAAATTGATGATAGATTGGACCAAGAAGCACTGTGTCCTCATTCAATCATATGATTAGTGATAAAGAATAGTCATCACTAAATGAGTTACATAACTATGTCATTTTTGAAGGCAGTCAACATTGATTCAAAAAAATACTAACATTATTATGATGAATACAATATCTATAATAACTGAAAAATGCTGAAATTTTATTAATAATTTGGAAAATGGTGCAATTTTAGCTAAGTATAGAGAAAATTTATTGAGATTTAATTGTATATCTAATGCTTGTCATATGGGTTTTCTAGAAGTATATACAAATATATAATTGATGTATAACTGATTTATTGGGGACATACCTGTGAAAGATAAAAGAATCTGGATATCGTACTACTCAGGAGAAGGCAGCCATCTGCCATACAGATCTGGAATCTGTGAAGAGAGAGCATGAAGTGATAAAAGGTAGAAGTGTGACTAGTAAGAACCCAGACAACGGTGAAGTGTTGAGAAAATCCTGACTAGTCCAATAGGAAACTGAAATGCTAAGACATTCTTCAAGGAGTCCCAACAGTCAGTGATATTGAGCCCTTTCTGTCACTGTGATGCTCATCACTGGACAGATGCAGCCCTTGTGCTCCGTAGTAGGAATGCTGGGCAGGTTCTGAAAGCACTGCAGCTGGAGTTGTCCAGCTAACCATTTTTCTTGCCCCAGGCTACCTCTTAAATAGAGGTCAGAATGAGCATTGCAACAGCTGTGCTACCCCCAGAAGTCTTCTAAAGTTATGAAACAAAATAATTATGTAAATATGCCAAAACCTAATTTTCTTTTCTTAATAAATAATGAAATAAGTTCTCCAAAGAATGTCAACTTAAATACGATTACATTAAAATGTATATAAAATTAGAACACCAGATACAAGTTATGTTTGTCCTTATTAGTATTTTTCCTAATTTTTCTACTCCGTGACTCTATAATATTATATATATATGAGTGCAGCATAAGCCTATTAGTGTGATAAAAGCAGCAATTATTCTGAGGGGTACAACCTTACTACTCCACTTCAGAATGCAAATTTGGGAACTATTTTTTTTTCATGTGTGTGTGTGTGTGTGTGTGTGTGTGTGTGTATGACTGTTCAATAGTGTTATTAAAATTTGCTGCATGGATGTTATCTGACAGTTGAAATTGTATTATGAACTAAGAGAATTTAATCTTTATATTAATCAAAATAATTCAGAAATACTAAAATAAATAATAAGTTTCAATAATACCCAAAGTGCTATGTTTTAGAAAAAAACGGTTTGGGCACATACAAAGTATTCTGGTTTAGATATTAAGTGCTCCAAAAAGTCAATGCATGAGACAATTCAAGAAGTTTAGAGGGAAATGGTTGGGTTATTAGAGTCTTAACCTGATTAGTGCACTATTCTGCTGATAGGGATTAACTAGATGGTAACTGCAGACAGGTAAGGTGTGGCTGGAATTGGTGGATCATTGGGTGGGTGTGCCTTTAGGGTGTTCTTGTTAGAGGAGGACTCTTTCTCTGCCTGGGATGATGTCTTGAGTCACTTTCCTCCACCACACTCTTCTGCCATGTTATCAGCCTCACATGATCCCTGAGCAATGGAACTGGCTGTGTAGGACTGAGACCTCTGCAACAAGAGCCTCAAAATAAACTTCTCTTTCTTAGTTGTTCTTACAGGAGTCTTTTGACCACATCAACAAAAAACTGACTAAAAATACAAGTATTTTAGATTAATACTATAGGGATATTAGGCAAAAAAGTTTTTTAATAAGAAATAATGCTGTTTTCAAAAGTTTTCTGTTTGTCTCAAGCATAACTTTATGAAATTTAAAAACTTGCTAAAATATTGTTAAAGTGAAAATAATATATGTCAACATATGTACATTTAAGTGTAGACACATAATGTGTAAACACATATGTGTTTATACATGTGTGTATTACATGCATATAGTTCGTAATTACACATTTTATGCCCATTGTAGAAGTTTTAGGTGACTTTCCAGAGAACTGGTTCAAATATGCTACAATGACTGTTGAGGTTTTTTGAGGATACTCTAGCTATTTCCAGAGGGGAAAATAACTACATGTAAATAGAAGTTTAAAATTAATTGTATGTTCTTATATTGGCCAAGTTTAAACAATAGTGTATTTCTTTGACGATAGGTTTTTTTGTTTTTTGTTTGTTTGTTTTTGGTGTCAGGGATTAACTCAGGGCACTTGAAAACTGAGTTTACATCCTCAGTCCTATTTTGTATTTTATTTAGAGGCAGGGTCTCACTGAGTTGCTTAGTTTGCTAAACCTGGCTTGAACTCACTATCCCCTGCCTCAGCCTCCAAAGCCTCTTGGAAGTACAGGCATGTGCCACTATGCCTGGCTAATTATAGTCCTTAATTGTTGATGTCTTTTGTTTTTTTAAGCTCTTTTAGAATACTGTTTTATAATTAGTCTATATTTTCTTTAGTCATTTGGTATCATTATTAAATTCATTTTTAACTGATATTTAAAATGTACCTATTATTGGGTATCATGGAATGTATACATATATACATTATATACTGTTTAAATCAGATTGGACTAATGTATTTTAGAAAAAAACAAAATATGATTTTTCTCATCATCCTGTGTTCTGTCAAACAGTAACTGGTCTTCAGATAAACAAAGGCATTGGCAGATGACAGTGAAAGGATTTGGGAGGAAATTCTTTGAAACTGATTTTTATGCAAGCTGAAATTTTTCATATGATTGTTTTATAGTGAAATTCTTGATCACCTCCTTTTAAATTTTACATTAGAGGCTGACAACTGACAATTTTTTTTTTTTTAACTAATTTTGGCAATAAAATTTTTGACAACAAAATGAGTTAAAATTATTTTTAAATGACACAAAACGACCTAAATATGGTTAATGTTTTGAGCACACATCTTTTGAAAGAAACTAAACAGTTTGACTTGTTAGCTTTATAGTTTTATTAGTTAAATTGTGAATGTTGATTTATGGCCAAGTCCCCTCAGCTTACTCCTGAGTAAACTCAAATCAGTGTGAATATTCAAGATATTTTTGAATATGGGATTTGTATTTACATATAATGCATAGACATACATAATGTGTTACATTGGTATTACATATTTTAAAATGACAAGTAATAGCATTTTCCCTTTTCATACACTGAATGTGATGTTTTTGAGAATTATTAATCTATGTTATTGTACCTCCTCGATTCATTATAATGGATTTAGAAGTGGCCTTGCTTCCTTCTACAGGTGAACAAGAAATGTTCTGGGTGAATTACAAGCCTAAATTAGTGTCATGTTTAACTTTGTTGGGTATTGCCAATTTCTCTTCAAATTATGTTCTCAGAAATAACAAAGCATAGTGTTCCTTTTGTTGCACTTTTATTCTTTGAATTTAAACCCCTTCGTCTTGGCCGAATTTTAAATTTATCATTCTATGTGTTTGAAATTATTTTTCTGTATTGTTTTAAATAAGATTTTTTTAAATGAATGATAGCCGGGCATGGTGGTGCATGCCTATAATTCCAGTGACTTGGGAGGCTGAGGAAGGAGAATCAAGGATTACAAGTTCAAAGCCAGATTCAGCAAATTGGAGAGGTCCTAAGCAGCTTAGTGAGACCCTGTCTGAAAATAAAAATGAATAAATAAATAAATAAATAGATAGATAAATAAATAAATAAAAAGAAAGGAGCTGTGGATGTCGCTCAATGGTTAAACCTGGTTTAACTAGGTTAAACCAGGGTTCAATGGTTGAACCCTGGCTGGGTTCAATCCCAGATACACACACACGCACACACGCACACACATACACCTGCAAATGAATGATTAACTTGAGAATGTTTTATTTATTGATTGATCATAAAATTGTTTTTTAAAGCATTTCATTAAAAATTTGTCATTTAGGGGCTAGGGATATAGCTTAGTTGGTAGAGTGCTTTCCTTGCATGCACAAGGCCCTGGGTTCAATCTCCACCACCAAAAAAAAAAAAAAAAAAAAAATTGTCTTTTAAAGTATTTCATTTTTATCTTAGCTTGTTGTATTCTTCTTAATGCTCTCTCAATACATTTTATGTATTATGCAATACAATCTTCTGTGGTTCTATATATGTATATGTATATTATTTCTGTTATATCTGTTGCCGCCTGTGGCAATTTGTTACCGCCTGCATCAACAATTGCGCGGGTATTTATCAAAGGTGGACTGGAAACTGAGCTACTTCTATTTCTGAGCTGCTTCCTTTCTTTCTTGCTTGTTTATAGAGGATAGAAGAAAGAGGCTTACTTGCTTTGAGAGGAGAGAGAGAAAAAGAGGCTTTGCATAAGAGAGAGAGACTTTGCTTGAGAGAGAGACTACACTTTCAGAGATCTATAGCTTCTTAGTTTTGCTGCTTCTTAAAGGTGCATCCTGCATCCAGTGAACTAAGGGTGCGTCTGAGATGATTCTTAGTGATGCGTCCCCTGTACTGCGACCTGCCTATCTGTGATCTAGAGGTGTGTTCTCAATTCTCTGCTCTGCGATCTGCCTTCCGCCACTGCCTGCTGCTTCTCTCTGCGAGCTGCTTCTATCTGCTTGCTGCCATTTCTTCTTCCTTTCTGCTAGTGGCTTCTCTCCGTTTCTTTCTGCTAGCTGCTGCTCTTTGCCTTCTACCTACTGCCCCCTTATATTCCCTCCAGGAGGCGGAAGGCGGGGCCACGCCAGTTGAGATCAGGTGAGGAGCCAGCTGCCCAATCATGAGCAGGCGTGAGCAGGAGCATTTGGAACACCTGTGCACGCATATCACCCATGTGATCAAAACAACTTCTGGCTGGTTTACAGGCGCACATGGCACAGCCCCCAAAAATATCTATTTCCATATCTATTTCTTTATCTTTAGTTTATACTTACTTATCTTATATGTAGTATATTTCTTTCAATCTTTGTTTCTTTTCCTGTTATATAGTACCTTTTATCATTGGTAATTTTCAATGCACTGTGAATATTATTTATATTTTATTTTTGTTGTTGTGTGCATATTGTTAATGAGAATGTAAACCACACAGAAAAAAAAAAAAATCTTTATCCGTGATGTTCACTATTGCATTCTCACTACCTAGAAAAAATAGGAAGAATTCACCTATGGTAAATAGGATGGACTAAAAAGCATTGACTTAATTAAAATGTTAGTGAGATATTTGCTTAGCTCATGGTCATTATGAAATATTCTAATTAAAATAGATATCAGATTACAATTCCTTTTTGGGAGAATTACTCATTTCACCATTTTAAAAGTCCCACCCTGCTGTGACAGCATTAAATTTAATTTCTTGTCTTGGATAAACTAAGCCATATGAGTGAAACACATTGTGCTATGAATAATCATAAAATCGTGTACTAGAACATTAATTCCTAAAAAAGATAGTTTCCCCACCCAAAACTCTGTAAGAGACAAACTTGTCTATCTCTCACTGGAGAAGTGACCTAACTGTCTAAATGTACAATTGCTTCCAGTATAGTGTGTATGATCTCTTCAGTAAACATATCTTTACTACTTCATTTCCCTCTAATGTATATCCTCTGCCTCTAATAATTTTTCTCAAGATATCTGCTTAGTAATTATTTTACTGTTCATTCTGGTCATATGGCCTAGTCTTCATAGGGGCTATGCTGGGTCATAGGGTCCAATAGTGTTGCCCTCTTTAATAACTTGCCATGTTAGTGCATGGCTTTTAAAACTCATAATTCATTCTACAATAAATTAGTATCTTATTGTACTTAACTCTCTGGATCATGGTTTCCCTTGAACTTTAGGAACATGAAAACTTTCTTACCTGAAAGCATAGTCACATTCCTTTTGATGAAATTTATTGTACTTTACTAGCCTTTTTAAGTTTTACAAAATACATTTCTAGAACATAAAATTTCATAATATAGTTTTCACTTGACCCAAAGCATGAGATCTATCACATTTTTAAAGATTTTCCTGGCATGTACCTATAAATTTGCACATTTCATCGACAGAGGTAAATGAAACAGGTAATGAGGATAAATATATATATGTGTGCGTGTGTGTGTGTGTGTGTGTGTGTGTGTGTGTGTATAAAATTCAGGTGACACAATACTTTTGGTTATATAGGGATCAAAATTGATTACTGCCAATCAATCACTGAAGTTTATATGATTAATATTCATGACCTATCTTTTGCAAGTAAAAAATTCTAGTCTAGGTATACTTACAAGGTTACGTAATATGATAAAAATTTTTTATGTTAACTTACATTGTTCAATAAGGCTACCTACAAAATGGTTATGATGAAAAGGGAAACAAAGGATACTGAAGCTAGCATTACAGGAAAATACAGTAGTATGGGCACGTGAAGAACACTGTGTATATTTCTGGTATAATATCTCAAAAGTACAATAACGAAAGTACATATAACTCAAAGATAACTACATCTTTTTAAAGTCAGTTATAAGAAATCCTAAGGAAATCAGGATGAATTTATAAGAATTCTTGGACATAAAATAAAAAACTAAGGGGAGAAATATTCATGCTATAAAACTTGGAGAACTGTGAATTACAAAAATGATTATAAGTTCACTATATTTCAGAACCTGGCTTAAGGGCTATAACTTGATATTTGACAGTTGGATAACAAAGAAAATATGTCAAATTGTAGTAACAATCCCATAGAATTTCTGGACATACCTTAAGGTCATATGAGGCATAAAATACCTGTATTTGGTAATTGTGTCAAAATAGTGATTTGAAAAACATGATTCTGCCTCTGGAAGTTACAAATTCAGGAGTGTAATATACCTATCCTGCTGATGAGTATGATTGTTAACAGCACAATTTTATGAATGATCTATAACAACAGTTCATTAAGGCATTATTGAAATTTTAATATATATGAATATAGCTTTGTAATATCTGATGTTCTATTTGTGAAACCTCTCTATGAATAAATAGCATTTCTGAGTCATAAGCAGTTATAGAAAAACAGAGACTTATTTATGAAAGACATGCAATGTGACTTCTTGGGAAAGAAAACTGTAGCTGGGGATTTTGGATCTCCTTATAAATTTGTAATTCACTGATTAGTAGGTTCTAGAAATGCCTTATTTAAGATGCCAGCTTTTTAAGTAGGGCAATGTAAGGTATAAAAGTAAATGGATAAAAATAATGAGAGTCTTACTATTGTTTAATCATTAATTTACTCATTTTTGTCTGCTTCTGAATAACAGATTTAAGCTGAAGACCTATTTGAAGGATTACATGACTTTGCATCCAGTTCTGAGAGTATGACATTAGCATGCACGAGGAGGATAATGTTATTAGTGTAATAGTGGGCAAAGACTTCCCACCTAGGAATATATCTAGAGAAAGTGTTTCAGCCAATGTTCCATCTTAGTTGCCAGCTGAGGAATTATTGAAAATGTAATATTTTATGTATTCTTCAGTATTTTGATGCTTTCCATTTTTATCCTACATCAAACATGGAAGCAATTCAAATATACATTACTACACTTATTTCCAAAAGTCCTCAGTGACAAACAATAACCCTAAGTGTTAAAAGCATAATTTTACCACTTTGAGAATCATATATCTATTGTCATAATTGCATAAAATTGGGTAAAGAAATAATACGTGGGGTTATCAAATAGAAATTTATCCCATGATTATAACCACATCAGCATAACAGTGCTTTTCTTTATATTTTAATGAAGGTATTATGAATTGCTGATACGTACTTATTCTTGAAAATTGCATGTTTTATAATTGAAATACTCTGATGATAGAATTTCACACTGCTTTATGTTAAACATAAAACTACATGAAAATGGACAAAAACAAAACATTATTAGATTACAACTCTGTAAGCTAATGTAACCCTAAGACATATTCCTTTAATTAAAATATTAAAGATAACAACTCTGTGGATTTAATAAAATAAGCACTTTTTGTGGAAAATTAGGTCTGTTCATCTGGTTCTGTATTCTATACTGACAAGAATATTAAGATATTTTAGTATATCAGGACATGCATTATTATATTTACTAAATCAATTTACAAATGCAAAAATGCACACACCAGGCATGTAAGTACATTTTCTTTGCATAATTGACAATTTTGATGTTTTAAAAGAGATAAAAATAGACATTAATATTTCTGAGAAATCCAGAGTAGCAAACAGTTTGAATGCACTGATCAAAACTAAACTCATGAATTCTGATTGACTACATTTTAAAAATGTGTAAAAATACAACACAGTGCAATACTCCTTTTATTCTCTTTTCTCCTCCAGGCCAGAATTCTTTAATAATATTCCTTAAATATGTATAAAAATGTACTACTGCATATTTACAGGAAAAATAAAAGCCAGAAGAAAGCATTTTGCATGTTTTTACAATATGAAACATGATGAATGTTTGGGGAGACAGGTTTATTTTGATTTGAGTAATATACTATGTATGTATGTATCAAAACATCATATGATACCTCATAAATATGTACACAGTTTTATAATAGTTAAAAATTTAAAAACAGCAAAAATGTATTGCAAAGAATCTCTGGGATGATGCTGTCTTCATGTAGTTATTTCAAAACTCTCTTTCTAGGAAGTATAAAACTAAGTTTTGATTGTTTTGTATCACCCAGAGCCTTCTCTCCAACAGGTAATAGAAGGTTCATCATGTATTAATCACCAAGTAAAATATATTAGATTTAGATTGAATTATTTGTGAGGGAGTTTAGAGTAGAAAACTTTTAAGTTTTTTTTTTTTTTTGTTAAACTTTATACCTTTTTCTCTTTTCTCTGATGACATGATTTTTTATGTAGAAAAGTGTAAAGATTCCACCAAAAAAACAAAAACAAACTAAGAAAATAGACAAATCAATTCAGTAAAGGTGTAGAATACAAAGCTGACATACAAAATTCAGTTGTATTTCTATACCCTAACAAACTATTTGAGAAAAGGGGTTAAAATAACCTCATTTAGTGAAACAATATCTACAAAAAATTAATAAGAAATAATTAAACCAAGGATATAAAAGACCTATGTACTGAAAACTAAAAAAACTAATTAAAGAATGCAAAGAACACAAAAATGAAAGGGCAAATTGTAAGCTAGGGGGCATGACTAGTGGCCAAATAAAATCTGACAGAAAGCAGCCAAAGCAAGCTTTATTGAAATTTGGCTCTCAGGCGAAATTCCCAGCCTCCCCTCCCCCGATACAGGTCAGGGTAGGGAGACAGAGAAAATCGCACATGGCCCTGGCTGCCCAGGGTCTTTATAGGCTGGAATGGGCAGGGGTCCTGCTGAGTGACTGGTAGAGGTAGAGTTCAGTGGAGTTTTCCGGCCTGTTTGATCGGTCGTAGTGCGGCATGCTACCCTTTGTCTCATTTGCTCCGCTTTCCCTCCTATAGTCACCCAAATTCCGACCTAACACAGATATCCTGTGTTAATGGATTAGAAGAATTAATGATATTAATTGACTCTGGAGTCTGAGGCAGGAGGATCAGGAGTCCAAAGCCAGCCTCAGCAACTTAGTGAGGCGCTAAACAACTCAGTGAGACCCTGTCTCTAAATAAAATACACACAAGAGCTGGGGATTGGTTCAGAAGTTGAGTGCCCCAGAGTTTGATACCAAAAAAAAAAAAAAAAAAAAAAGAAGAAGAAGAATTAATGATATTAAAATACTACCTAAAGCAACATACAGATTCAATGCAATTTCTATTGTGATGTCTTTCTTCATAATACTAGGGATTGGGAATCAATGTTTTCATGGAACTGCAAAACATTCTAATTGATAATGTAATTTCCAGCAAAGATATGCAACTGGAGGCAATCCCCCACACCTGATTTCAAAATATATCACAAAGCTACAGTAATGAAAATAGCATGAAATTAGCATAAATTAGGCTCAGTGACCAATTAAATAGGACAATGAGCCTAGAAACAAACTCAAGTATATATAGTCAGTAATTTTTGACAAAGATGTCAAGAATACATGATGAAGAAAGGACAATTTTTTTTTAATTAAAAGGGGTTGGTAAAATGATCTATTGGAAAACAGAAGAAATAAATTTGATCCTTATCTTACTCCTTATGCAAAAATAATCACAAAATGGATTAAAGACTTAAATGTAAGACATGAAATAATAAAAGTGAAACTGTAAAATGACTTGAAGCAAAAACTGAGGAAAAGAAAGTTCTTCAAAATCCACAATAATCTCTTAATTATTACCCCCAATGTAGAGGCAACAGAAGAACAAATAGACAAGGAGGGTTGCATCAAATTAAAGAGCTGGGTGAAGCAAGGGAAACAATTAGCAGAGTTGAGAAAACACATCAGTGGGAAAAAGTATATTTGAAAGTCATGTATCTGATAAGGGTTCAATACAAAATAGAGAATTTCATTACTCAGCAAGAAATCCAGGGCCTGGACAGACATTTGTCAACAGAAGATATTGTGGCTTAGATTATTAGGTGTCTGCCCAAAGTTCATATGTGATACAATACAAGGAAGTTTAGAGGTAAAAGGATTATGAATGATTATGAGATCCTTGACCTATAAGTGCATTAATCCCCTGATAGAGATGAACTGAATGGTAACTGTAAGCAGGGAGGGTGTGACTAGAGGAGGTGGGTCATGGGGGGCATGTCTTTGGGGTATGTATTTTGTCCTTTTTGAGCAGAGCTTTCTCTCTGCTTTCCCAGCGTGATGTTCTGGGCCTCTTTCCTCTGTGGTACCCTTTCTGCCATGATGTTCCTCCTCACCTCAAGGGCCAAGGAATGGAGTCAGCCATCTATGGACTGAAACCTTTCAGCCCCCAAACAAACTTTTCCTTCTCTAATTGTTTATGTCAGGTCATTTGGGCATAACAGCAGAAAAGCTGACTCAAACAGAATGAGCAATGACCAACAGATATATGAAAAAATTTCCCCAAATCTGTAATCACTAGGGAAATGCAAGTTAAATCCACAATGATATATCACCTCTTACAGAGTGTATGTTATCAAAATCAAAAGGGTAAAAGGTAACAATTGTTTGTAAATGGGTAGAGTAGAAAGTTCCAAAGCACACTATTGGTAAAAAATATAACTCTATAACCACTTTGAAAAATAGCATAGAGTCGTTAAAAAAATAAAGATAAAATTCTCATATGATCTAGATATCACACCTCTGGATATATATCGAAAGCAAATGAAATCTGATAATGTCAGAGGAATATTGACACTTTTATGTTCATTACAGTACTTATTTATAATAGTCAAGAAACAAAAAAATCTTAAATGACCATCACTTACAATGGATTGATGAAGATAAATGGATAAAGGAAATTCAACTCCCTCTGCTCCACACATACACTGGGTACTATTTAAACTTAAACCAAAGAAGAAATCCTGACATCTACAGTACATAAAAGAATCTAGAGTGTATTATATTTAGTGAAATAATTCAGACACAGAATGACTAACACTTCAAGATTTTACTCACAGGTAGAATCTAAAAAAAAAAAAAAAAGAAGAAGAACTAAGTAGAGAATATAGTGTTGTTTACCAAAAGATGGGAAGAGAACGGGCAAAGGATGCACAGTTTTGGTTAGGAATAACTTTTAGTGATCTGTCTCACAGCATAAAATATATTATACCGTATATGTCAAATGTGCTGAAAAATATTTTCAATATCCTTACAACAAATAAATGATAAGTATATGAGAAGATGGATATATTAGTCTAATTTAATCATGTACACAATGTACATATATTTTGTGACATCAAATTGCATACCATAAAGACATGATTATTTATCAATTGAAAATAAAATTTAACATTCATTAGACACTAAGAAACTTTGAAAACAGGTTTTGCAAAGGAAATACTTATGAAACTTCGCAAGATTTTATGAGCATATATTCTGATTCTTTGATTTTAAGACCCTTCCTGTTTCCTTCCTAATAAATCAATGTCAGAGAAAAATATAAACTTTAATTAAAAAAGAAAGTTCTTTTTAATATATTTTTGTATGCGATTTGCTAAAATTTTGTTGAGAATTTTTGCGTTGATGTTCATTAAGGATATTGGTCTGAAATTTTCTTTCCTCAAAGTGTCTCTGTCTGGTTTACGTATCAGTGTGATATTGGCTTCATAGAATGAGTTTGGGAGAGTTCTCTCCTCTTCTATTTTATGGAATACTTTGAGGCATATTGGAATGAGCTCTTCTTTAAAGGTTTTGTAGAACTTGGCTGAGAACCCATCTGGTCCCGGACTTTTCTTTGTTGGTAGGCTTTTGATGACCTCTTCTATTTCATTGCTTGAAATTGATTTATTTAAGTTGTGTATGTCCTCCTCGTTCAGTTTAGGTAATTCATATGTCTCTAGAAACTTGTTGATGTCTTCCAGGTTTTCTGTTTGGTTGGAGTATAGATTTTCAAAATAGCTTCTAATTATGTTTTGTATTTCACTCGTGTCTGTTGTGATATTTCCTTGTTCATTCCGAATTTGAGTAATTTGAGTTTTCTCCCTCTTTCTCTTTGTTAGTGTGGCTAAGGGCTTATCAATTTTGTTTATATTTTCAAAGAACCAACTATTTATTTTGTTAATTTTTCCAATTGTTTCTTTTGTTTCAATTTCGTTGCTTTGGGCACTTATTTTAACTATTCGGGGAAGTGGAAACATTCCTTAACATTGTAAAGGCCATCTACGCTAAGCCCATGGCCAATATCATTGTAAATGGTGAAAAACTGAAAGCATTCCCCCTAAAAACTGGAACAAGGCAGGGATGCCCTCTTTCACCACTTCTATTCAACATCATTCTTGAGACTCTAGTCAGAGCAATTAGACAAACCAAAGAAATTAAAGGGATACCAATTGGAAAAGAAGAACTCAAACTATCCCTGTTCACTGATGACATGATTATATATTTAGAGGAACCTGGAAATTTCACCAGAAAACTCTTAGAACTCATAAGTGAATTCAGTAAAGTGGCCGGTTACAAGATCAATGCTCATAAATCCAATGCATTTTTATACATAAGTGATGAATCTTCAGAAAGAGAAATTAGGAAAACTACCCCATTCACAATAGCATTGAAAAAAATAAAATACTTGGGAATCAATCTCACAAAAGAGGTGAAAGACCTCTACAATGAGAACTATAGAACACTAAAGAAAGAAATTAAAGAAAACCTTAGAAGATGGAAAGATCTCCCATGTTCGTGGATACGGAGAATTAATATTGTCAAAATGGCCATACTACCAAAAGTGCTATACAGATTCAATGCAATTCCAATTAAAATCCCAATGATGTACCTTACAGAAATAGAGCAAGCAATTATGAAATTCATCTGGAAGCATAAGAAACCCAGAATAGCTAAAGCAATCCTCAGTAGAAAGAGCGAAGCAGGGGGTATCGCAATACCAGATCTTCAACTCTATTACAAAGCAATAGTAACAAAAATGGCATGGTATTGGTACCAAAATAGACAGGTAGATCAATGGTACAGAATAGAGGACATGGACACAAACCCAAATAAATACAATTTTCTCATACTAGACAAAGGGGCCAAAAATATGCAATGGAGAAAAGATAGCCTCTTCAACCAATGGTGCTGGGAAAACTGGAAAACCATATGCAACAGAATGAAATTAAACCCCTATCTCTCACCCTGCACAAAACTCAACTCAAAATGGATCAAGGACCTCGGAATCAGACCAGAGACCCTGCATCTTATAGAAGAAAAAGTAGCTCCAAACTTTCAACTTGTTGGCTTAGGATCAGACTTCCTTAACAGGACTTCCGAAGCACAAGAAATAAAAGCAAGAATCAATAACTGGGATAGATGCAAACTAAAAAGCTTTCTCTCAGCAAAGGAAACTATCAGTTATGTGAAGAGAGAGCCTACAGAGTGAGAGAAAATCTTTGCCGCTCATAGATAGAGCACTAATTTCCAGAATCTATAAAGAACTCAAAAAACTCTACACCAAGAATACAAATAATCCAATCAACAAATGGGCTAAGGAAATGAACAGACACTTCACAGAAGAAGATGTACAAGCAAGCAACAGATATATGAAAAATTGTTCAACATCTCTAGAAATAAGAGAAATGCAAATCAAAAGTACCCTAAGATTTCATCTCACCCCAATTAGAATAGCTATTATCAAGAACACAATAGGTGTTGGCAAGGATGTGGGGAAAAAGGTACACTCATACATTGCTGGTGGGGTTGCAAATTAGTGCAGCCACTCTGGAAAGCAGTATGGAGATTCCTCAGAAAGCTTGGAATGGAACCACCATTTGACCCAGCTATCCCACTCCTTGGCCTATACCCAAAGGACTTAAATTCCGCATACTACAGAAATACAGCAACATCAATGTTCATAGCTGCTCAATTCACTATAGCCAGATTGTGGAACCAAACTAGATGCCCTTCAGCTGATGAATGGATAAAGAAACTGTGGCATATATATACAATGGAATATTACTCTGCCATGAAGAATGATAAAATTATGGCATTTGCAGGCAAATGGATGAAATTGGAGGATATCATGCTAAGTGAGATAAGCCAATGTCAAAAAACTAAAGGATGATGATCTCGCTGATGAGTGAATGAGGACATATAAGGGGGCGTAGGAGGGGTTAGCATTAGGGTTAGGGTTAGGTTTAGGGTTAGGGATAAGGAGGGTGGTAAGAATGGAGGAAGGAAGGACTGTATAGAGGGAAAAGAGGGATGGGAGGGGTGGGTGGAAGGGAAAAAATAACAGAATGAATCAAACAACATTGCCCTATGTAAATTTATGATTTTTAATAAAAAAAATGGAAAAAAAAGAAAGTTCTAAGCAGAGATTACAGTATAATGAAAAGAACACGAGCTTTGAAAGAAAAATCTGAGATTTATTTTCAGTTTAGTTTCTTACAAGTGGTTATCTTCGTGAAGTATATATTCCATTTTTCTCCTCTCTCTTTTGTCAGTTATAATAATAACATATGGTTTCTAAAATTAAAAAAATATATATATTGAACAAAATATATTATGAGTTTTGGCTATTTTCTTTAACAGTATAACCTCTATCAATGGCAATATTTTCATAAAACTTTTGAACAGAACATTACTGAATACATAAATTCTTAAAAGTACTTTCAATTCACTGGTGACAAACTCTGAGTTCTATACACTACTGTGAAACTTAAACAATTTATTTTATACATTTTTCCTTTAAAGGGCTTTCTTACAGCTTTAAAATTCTATTGAATCACAACTGATTAAGCTTTCTTCCCTTATGTGAATTATCTCCATAAATTTTAAACCACCTAAAAGCCACTCATGTATTCATCTTTCTCAAAATGTAATCACTTAAGTTTTTTGTGAATGGCAGATAATTAATAATGATTTGTTGAGTTAATAATTATTTATATAAATCAGTGACATAATATTTATAATATTTTCTGGGCATATTTTTTCCAACATTTAATGATAATTTTGGCAGAGAAAATTCTTGTTAAATTCATAACTTTTGATTATTTTTCTTAAGGTAATACTAAAACTAGAAATATGTATTATTTAAAAAATAACAATAATAATGGAAATGAACACCAACCATATGCCTTATATTTATGAAGGAAAGTGAAAGCAATGCATATATCAAAATAAAATAAAACTAATTTTATAGTGTTTTAATGCTGAATAGCTGGCAACAATTTAATAATATTTATGTAATTTTCCTTAATCTTGAATATGTTTATCTCAAAAACATATATTAATATATATTCTTCTTTACTTCAACAATTTGTTTGTAGGATTTTAATTATGTTTCATATATCCAGAGGGCATAATTTTTTTTTTCTGTTTTGAATCTTTGAAATATAGCTAAATATATTTTTTGGGAGACTACTATAAAACTTTTTATTAGAATGCAGAAACTTCTGTTTTCTTAAAAATGCATAAAATATAAATTTTAATCAGTTACCAAATATTGGTGATTTCATTATTTCCCCAACTAAATACCAATTAAGTATACAGTTGTACCTTATTTTCTAAGTTTTTCAAAAAATCACGACTTTTTAAAATCAAGTAAAATTTAACCATTGGGAAAATTTTTCTTTTGCTGAACAGTCCATAATACTACAATAGCCAGTTTAATACTACAGTAGCCATTTTCTATTGAAAGGTAAACTACAACACAAAATTCTTTTCCTGGTGCTTTGAGTCTGCACCATGCTCCGTCTGTCTTGTTCCAGAATGTTCCATCATGTCTAAATCTGTTGCTGTAATCCAATGTTACTGTCACAAATAGTTACATGACAATTTGACTTTTTGTTCAAATTTGATTTTTTTTTTTTTTTTTTTTTTTTTTTTTTTACCCAGGGGCACTTGACCACTGAGCCCTTTTTAATATTTTCTTTAGAAACAGGGTCTTGCTAAGTTGCTTATCGCTTCTCGAAATTGCTGAGGCTAGTTTTGAATTTGTAATCCTCCTGCCTTAGGTTCCTGAGCTGCTGGGATTACAGGCATGTGATACCAAGTCCAGTCAAATTTGAATACTTTTCACTATGAAAAAGAACAGAATAACATAAAATATAATTTTTAAATTTTGGTTATTGAATGGTAAAATAGTACATTAGAAGATTTAAAAATAATCTAAGCCTACTGAGCTGAGTTCAAACACTGCCATATGACATTTTGTTTGCACGCAAAATTTTCATTTCAACTGACAGGAGATTTCAATATTCTTGAAATTTTTATATTTTTAAATAAATTCTCTTTCCTCACAGCAGTTGCTCCTAGCTTATATCCTCTCCTCGTCATCCAATCTAATACATTTATCTATTTTGTTTGTCTTGGAAATTGGCATCTTAGTAAAATACATGTTACTGCTCTGTAATTCTAAATGCCATCTATGGTGATTTCCTTTGCTTATAGCTTAGTAGAAATAGAGTTCCTCCTCTTACCGAAGACCTCTGTCTACTTTCAACTTATTGACTTACCTTTCCCCAGGGAATTTCTTTATTTAAAATCACTTCTTTATTTCTATGTTGAGCAAGCAAAGAATAATAGCAATAATAATAATAACAACCACAATACAATCTTTCATTAACTCTAGTTTTGACTATACAGTTATTACCCATATCAACCTTCCATTTAGAGCCTAGCTTCTAAAATGATTTGTCACATTCTGTACATTTACTTGTTCATCTTCCACTTAACTATTCCATCAGGCTCCTGAATCTCACCTGTATTGTTTATGGATGGCATATTTTTGGTCACATATCTTCAGTCTTTACTTGACTTGTATAGCCAGTTACACTAGTGACCTTTCTCAACTTCCTGAAACTTTTTTTTCCCTCTGGGCAATTTCATTCTAATGAATCATTATTAATTGTCTTCATAAAATCTTTTTCATTGGTTTCATTGGTATTTCCAATGGTGGCATTCTGAGAATTAAAAAAAAAAAAAAATGAATGATAAAGTAAGGTCAGGGACGAAAAATAGTGATTGGATTTGTTATAAGGGCAATGTTAACGCCTCTGGCAGCTGCATTCTCATTGGTGGTAAGTGGAGAACCATACTTAAGGGCGCTGAGGTGTGAATGCATGGCTATGAGATGTAAATATCTTTGAAGGAATTGACTCAATTAGAAGACAGAAAGACTATAGAAAATGTGCATTTAGGATCAAAATATTTTTCTTTATTTTAATTTTACTTATATATACTTACTTAATTTTTGTACTTACAGTTTTGTGATTAGGATCAATTTGTACTGTTTATGTCCCTAAAAAGAAAATTAGTTCAAGATTCCAATTCAGAAGGACATGGATGATATTAAATTTCCTACTTTTATTTCTTAACTATTCACCTGTTTTGATATCCAACATAAGGAAAGGCTCAAATATTACTACTTTCTAATATACTTAAAATCTTAGAATCTAAAACACACAACTTGCCAAGTTTTAAAATGTTTCATTAGGGCTGGGTCATGGTTCAATGGTAGAATTCTAGGCATGCTTACCAAGCCTATGCAAAGCCCTTGTTGATACCCATCAAACTAGGTAATGAATTCTTCATTGGCTTTAGAATGAAAATACAAATTCCTTAGTATGTAATTAAAAAGCACTTTAGTGATACATCAGAGCCACATTTTGCCTTCCTTGGCAACAAGCACAATTCTTAAAATTTATTTAATGATGTTTGCGTGCATAGTTTTTAAATATGTTGCTATAAGCTTTTTGTTCTTTCTGAAACTTTATTTCTTCCTCTCTTTACCTGGTTAGTTAGTTTATTCTGCAGAATTCTGATTATTTATTAGACCAATTTTTTTGTGTGTGTGTGTGTGTGTGTGTGTGTGTGTGTGTGTAAAGAACAACATTAGATGTTGGTGACAGAATGAAGAAAAAGATATTTTTATCTGGATCTAGACCTAGTCTTTTAAACTGTTGAATTTCTAATGAAGGCAAAATTTATATTATACCCCAGAATTTGAAAATAAATATTTAAATACAGCAGGCATTATTATAATGGAGGAAAATTACAAGATACCATGAAAGAGTTTAGGAAAATATTTTAGTCCTTCAGGAAGATTTTGAAAAAAAAAAAAAAAAAAAACCTTTTAAGAGGACTGGGGGCATAATTCTGTGGTAGAGCATGTACTTATCATGCCAGAGATTCTGGGTTCCATCTCACGACACACACACACACGAAATAAAAGTAAACAAAGGAGCAAAAGTACCTCTGATTAAATGGTATTTTATATGAGACTTGATGATAAAAAACAAAATCAAAATAAGAAGAGTGTAACAAAAGCACTCACTAAAAGAGAATAAAAGATACATTCTCAGAGACCAAACTAGAACTTCAAGCATTAGAGAAATATAAAGTCAGAGTAGTGGCAAAGAAACTTATTAGGGAGAAAGAATAGCATGAAACTAGTCTAGAGATATAAACCAGGATGTAATTATGCAGGAGCTTGTAGGTTATGATAAAAAATAGCAGTGTTCTTTAAGCTCAGAAGAATTATTTCTGTGTGTTTAAAGGCAAAGGTATACTGTGATCAGATACAAATGTTTAAAAACATAATTTGAGATGTTGCCTAGAGAACACAGAGATTGCAAATATGCAAGAGTGAATATAAGCATTGCGATTAAGAGCTTATTACACATTTCAGGTAAAAATGATGATGAGTTGAACTAGGACATCGGGAGCAGGATGTAAAGAAGCAGCTGAGGACAGGTATATTGGGACTTCATAATAATTCAATAGAGGATCTAAGAGAAAGGGAGTCAGATATTATTTTTCTCGGAATGCTTATTAGAACCCTCTAGGGCTCTTTTGTAGGCATTCTAAGCCTACACCATTCCTAGAATTAACTATATGTTATTGCCATTATTCATTTATTTTTCTTCTCAGTCTATAAGCTACTGAGAATAAAAATACATCCTTCTTTTTTCTTTGCGTTTTCAGTATCCAATACAGTTTCTAAACAGT
The DNA here is from genome assembly GCF_902686455.1 of Sciurus vulgaris. NCBI lineage: Eukaryota > Metazoa > Chordata > Mammalia > Rodentia > Sciuridae > Sciurus > Sciurus vulgaris. Next base: position 118,935,434 of record NC_136469.1, on the reverse strand, counting down.
TCAGGAATAGAGAGGCATCTTAGAAACTTCAGGTAGTCTTTGACTTTCTGAGTTCTCCTAAAAGTCACTCTGTCCCTGCTCTTGCTGAATTCAGGAACAAGTCTGTGTGAGTATCAGGAAATGAGAACCTATGATTTTAAGTACTCATGAATATCTCAAGTCAGATTGGCTCAAGGAAATCATGGGTTTTTGAAAGTTCATGTTTGTAAAGGGTTTGACACAAATAATAGAAACTGTGTGGGTTGCCAGATATATCTTTAGAAAACAATACTGTGATGAATTGGGGGAAAGACTATATTCATAGTCAGCAAACCTTGGTCTGGTACTGAAGTAATGAATTACTGAATAAAATTAAAGGATTGCTTGACTTTTGCATAGAAAATTGTACCTTTCCTTGCACTTTTCCATACATATGCAACTATTCTGCCTCTCATTACCTCTCCTATGCTATTCCTATGTCTACATTCCACTGAGGGTTGCTAGCACCTCCCAGACATGAATAAGAGAATCAATTTCCATAAATGATACAGCCAGAGGAGTGAATTCGAAGACTTGGAAAGCAGCCAGTTCTCTAGGTTTGCAGCTATGCCTCTTGCATTGCAAATCTGCTGTGCCTGAGGTGCATGAGTGAAAACAGCAAGCCTCTTAGTCATCAACAGACTGCGGGGCTGCAGTGAGCCCTCCACAGGCAGGAGAGCTAGAGGGTGCCCTTTAAAAGGCCCTGATATACTTCTAACCATATGGCAAAGCTGGGGAATGTTGGGAAATAGAATCAGCAGCAGAGCTACCTGTTGTGTCCCAGTTAGAAACCCAGTGACTTTGCATTATCGAAAAGGCCCAGAATAAAGAGTATAAAGCTACTAAAAGCAGTAGTTAATATTTATTGAGAAATGTTAATAAGCTAGTTACTTTAACTTTCTTTCTTTTCTCATTTTTTTTTTTTTTTTAATTTTATTTTAACTTAACCCTGTCCTTCGTGAAACTTGTGGCCTGGCTCTTCATGGATCAGTGAAGGGTCCTTTATATATATATTCAGTATATGGAAAAAGAAATGACAGTTTTCAATCCACCATACACAATTAAGCAATGGTTTCTGACAAGAAGTAATACCATCATAAATATGACAGAGGGTCATCTAATACAAATGCCTTATTTATCACATTAGAATTAAGGCCCTCATATAATCATCTTGCCTGTTAATGACTGAAAAATGACAGACTCCAGAAAAGACTATTTGTAACTATTTATTTTGAAGTTTTTTTTTTTTGGTTGTTCATTTCTCTTTAATTCTTTCTACAATCTAAATAACTCTCCTATCAACAAGACCCAAGGTTGTGCCTGGGGTTAAAGATAAAATGGAATTTTCTAAAACAACTGTTATAATAATACAGTTAATAATCTCATAAAAGGTAATCCAACCATATCTGATTTAATTCTAGGACTCATTTGGTAACTCTTGGTTTGATGGGACTTCACAGCATTTCTTCCAGTAGAACTGCTGAAATGATATTTCTGCAAAGGACCTATAAAAACAAACATTCATTCAAGGGAAATAACAGATCCTTATATGAGCACATCTAATTTTATAAATTTCAGATCTATAATTAAGGTCAGATTTTGTACACTCTGATATATGTAGTTTGTATATTCACATTTTGAACAATGGACCTTTTTCACAAATCTACCATAATTTACTTATATTTTTTTCTGTTAAAGAACATTTAGTTTAGGATGTTTAAGATATTTTTCTTATGAATAGAGGTGGATGGCAGTATCTTTTAAGTTGAAGTATAACTTATGAATTGTGAAATTCAACCTTTATAATTACTCTAAAGAGTTCAGTTTTTAAAACTAACATAAAACAAATAAGCCATGTAGATATATGGATACAAGTTATTGAACAGTTCTATCACTTTCAAAAAACCTTAAAAGAAAAAAAAATCCAAAATTTTGACTAACCTAAAGACAGATATGTTTGCCTACATTTTCTTCCAGAAATTTCAGTTTTTCACTTTACATTTAAATCCACAGACATCTGTTACTTATTTGTTATTCTTTGAGGTATAAATCATGATTCCTTTCTTTTTAACTGATCTGCATTTGTACCACTGTTAAAATTGAATGACCATGCACATGTGCATCTACTTGTTGATATTCTAATATATTAAATTGAATTCTGTGTCTATATTTTTCTAATACCACAACTATTTTGCTTACCAAAGTTATGTCTTGATGGTAGTTAAGGTACTTGAGCTTTGCTGGTTTTCATAATTTGACTGTTTTTAAAACCTATTGCCTTCTGTACAAAATTTAAAATCAACATGGAAGTTTTTACGAAAATCTCTGCAGTCTTCCAGAAATCTATGCAGAAAGTTGTTTTAAGAAGTGCTGTAGATAGAATTTATCATATAATTTTCCTGAGAATTTTATTGCAAATGAAGGTTGAATTTTTCCAGGTACTGTTTCCTAGTAATATTCCAGTTGAGTTTTTTAAATCTTTTTTTCTGTTTGTATTGTGAATTACATTAATTGATTATTTTGAATTCTGAACTATACTAGCATTCCCATGATATTAATTAATCTTGATATATTAACACTTTAAATTTTGCTGTATTTGTTTTTATTATATCTTCTATGATAATAATTTTTATAATGAGTATTTTTGTGTCAATTTTCATGAGATATATTGGTTTGTAGTCTTCTTTTCTTGCAAGTGTTCTTTAACTCTTGTTGACATTAGTACATTTAATAGGTCTGGCTCAGTGGTAGAGTGCTTGCCCCTCATGCATGAGGCCCTGGGTTCAATCCCTGTCAACAAAATATAAATAAATAAATACTTTTAATAATCCCTTTCTCTTCCATTCATATACCGAACATACTGAATTGTTATAGTCATCATGGTAAAAACGTTGAATATCCACTACTGTCAGTGCTGTTTTAATCACTAAGGAAGCAGTGGTAAGGGAAATATAGAATAATTGCTCTTACCAAGTTTATTATCTCTTTCAAATAATTGAACAAATTGTGAACAATTAAAGAAGATGATTTCTAATAATAACTGAATTATTATTGAAACCAAATGGGATACTCTTCTGGAAAAGATGGAGGGAGGGTGCTAACAAAGTGTTCTTGAAGGAGTCAGTCATTGTTCTGAGAGGGACTTAACCTTGTAAATACTTAGAGGAAAAGCATCTCAGCAACTGCAGAGTCATGGACATTGGAAAGAGCTTCTGATGGGTAAAGAGCATAAGTTGCAAGAATATTCTGACACCCAAATTAAGAAGAAAAATCTAGAAAATACATAGTTATATTTTGTATATATTAAAGGGACCAAGGTTACAAAGAAAATGGGTGAACTGAATTCCATTTGGTAGCACTCCTCTAAGGATAGACAAGAATAATTTTCTTCAAAGTATTGTTAACTAAGTAGACAAAGTAGAGGAAAGAATCAATTGCTGGTTGGTCCATAGAAATTATTCAAACCAAACCAAAGACATGGGCAGAAATTTTAATATAGAGAACCTACAGAGCAATCAAAGTGTGGAACAATATAAATATTTCTAACAAATATATAAATTGATTCCTAGAAGGATAATAGAGGATACTGGGGGCAGAATCCACATTCTAAAAGATAATAAAATAGAGCAAATAAAATATGAGGTAAAAGTTATGAGGTGTGAAAATGAATCAAGAAGATCCACCATTACATTATAGGGGATCCAAAAGGAGATTACAGACAAAGAAACCAAGAAAAATGTATTTTAAGATAGTAAGAAGTCATATACTGAGGAGAAATTTTAGAAAAAAAGAGAGCTATGTGTCCATTTATAAAAAGCAACCTAGAGACCCCAGCTATATACTGCTAAAATTATTTCAGAATTAAGAACTCTGTGTTGTCTTCCAGCAAATAGCTGTCATTAATTTTTTGTTTTGTTTTGTTGTTGTTATCAGGGATTAAAACCAGGGGCAGTTCACCAGTGAGCCACATCCCACCCTTTTTTATATTTTAATATTTTATTTAGAGACAGGATCTCATTGAGTTGCTTAGGGACTCGCTAAATTGCTAAGGCTGGCTTTGAATCTGCAATTCTCCTGCTTCAACCTCCTAAATTGCTGGAGTTACAGGGAAGTGCCACCATTCCTGGCCAGCTGTCATTAATTTTTTGAACAGGAAGTTGTGTATACAAGAAAATTGTAAATAACTGGGATTATTCTTTTTCGCTAGTATCGATAGAAGAAAGAGGGAATGTATTACAGATCTGCAGTTACTTTTTCCTACAAACTAAGTTTCTAAAGACAGAGATAAAATAAAAACTCAGAAAAAGAAGTGGGTTGTGGAGGGGAGAAAAAGCAATTTATCAGTGAGCAAGGAGAGAAGGGTGAGTGCAGATGTTAGGTTTATTTTAAGATTGTCTCACACTGTGGGCAAATTAATAATGTAATATTTTGGGGTGAAATGAATTTCATTTCACACAAGATCCTGGTATATTTGTACTGTTCACTGGATCATTGAAACAGAATTGTTGTGCTAACTTAAGTCCCTAGAATACATAATAGAAGATACAATTTGCATTTGAAATAGTAGAAAGTATTATAGATATAATTTTATCTATAACATTGCATTTATATAATCACTCCCAAAGTGTTTTAGAAAGATCACACTTAGTTCATATTATGTACATTAGTACATGAATATATAGATAAATAAGATTTATTAATTTATTCCAAGATTAGTACTGATAAATTCCTTCTTTTGTAAAATGGTGGTAGGAACTGAAGCCAAGGAACTTCTGCATACTAGGAAAGTAGTCTATCATTGAACTATGCACCCAGCCTTGATTCTTACCTTTGCAGCAAAGAAATGTTATTTAAAGATTGTGGTGACACTCACAGAGTGGTCTAGCTGCAGAGGAGTGTGGGTAGTGAAGGCTGACATGCAGCTAAAGAAGCAATACTGCCAGGGCAAGTGGGTGCCCTCTTACTCTCTGAAACATATTTTGTATAGGAGATTTGGGTTCTCCTTGGATTCCTGTCCTCTATTTATCCCCAGTTCCAACATGTGTAATAGCATCAATATAGAAATGTGTTTACTAGTTTTGAACATGATAATGGATATTCTAGTATTGCTTCTGGGTGTAGTAGGTATTGTTTATTGCTGTCTGTATAGAAAGATTATTTAAAAATGAAATTCAGGGAGTGAAAAAACAGAATTAGAAGCTAGGAGACACTTATAATGGGACTTCTTATTTCACCCAGAAAATGGAGTTGCTTTTACAATCTAGGTTATGGTCTCAGGAAATATTATAATTTGTATACTATAAATAAATACATAAATATGTCCACAAACTATTTTAATTGCAGGAAACACATATTTCTTATATTCCCTATTAATAATTTAATTGTAATGCTGCTAAATAGCTAACTCTAAGTATAGGATGTTGGAATATAAATAATAATAATAATTTAATTTTCTACCATTATTTCTTGTTTACATTGAAAAAATAGAATATTATGTGCCTTTAGAACAACTTGTATAAGTGCTTGGGTCTACAGAGAACTCTATCCACACAAGTAAAAATTAACTCAGACATTTTGACTAAATTACAACCTATGTTGCTAATAGTGTGATATGCCATAGAACTAATAAAGGAGCAAAAGTCATAGCTTCCGTTCCCAATAGCCTGTAAACTAAACAAAACAAAAGCTTAACTACAAAATCGAGTAAAGCAACTCTAGTCTATCATGGGAAAATGAGGTTGCACTGGTGGAATTTTCTATCATTAGACGACAGAAGGCAAATATGAAATAAACATTGTTTTTGGACATGTTAGCAAACCATCATATTGGACACTGTGGTAGCAATTAATCAAATCAACACAGACACATATTCCTAAGTATTATTCCAGTTGAACAATAAATTAAGTCATGGTTTGCTTGTATTTGAGAACCAGTAATTAGGAAAAAGCTATGTTTTATCTTCAAACACTACTGAATTCAATACTGAGAGTAGAAATCAGATACTTAAACAGGCTGAAGAAATGTTGGGCTAACTTTTACCATACCATGTTCGTTAGGAGATACACCTACTGAACAGACCAACAGATAACTGGTACTGTGTAAGTCATATTTTATTCTTACTCATTCACTTTCTTTCTCTTCCTGTTTTCTCATTTTTAGATCAGTTGTAATTGAAAATTTAAAGATTAAAATATATATTGCTTCTTCAGTACTATTTTTTAAAAAATAGATTTAAGACATTCATGTAAAGTAAATAAAATTGCAGATACTACATTCTACATCACACTGCATCCTCTTTGTCCTCCATTAGAAACTGCAGACCTTATTGCAAACCCGTTTGTTTTACCAAAGATAATATTTGAACACATTTTGTATATTATGACAATTTTGTTATTGTCCCCATAGGGGCTATTTGGTCTAGGATTGCATCGTGTCTGATTTGGGCACTGCTAATATTGATCTCCCCTTAAAGAAAGGGTTTTGGAAACCTACAGGGCCACTATAAGCCTATAGGGGGAAATCTACCGTACCCCAGTTCTGCACTACTAGAGGGGAAGACACATGAACAACATGAAAAAACAAGAGAAGAAAATGATCCAAACAAATGTAGATTCTATAGTAATAGAATCCAATGACAGTATGTTAGAAGAAATGTCAGAAAAGGACTTCAGATTATACATGATTAAGATGATTCACAAAGCAAAGGATGAGATAAGAGAGGAAATGCAGGCAATGAATGATACTACCAATAAGCTGAAAGAGCACCTGCAGGAAACAAATGATCATTTCAACAAAGAGATAGAGATTCTCAAAAAAAAAAAAAAAAAAAAAAACCAAATGGAAATCCTTGAAATGAAGGAGACAATAAACCAAATAAAAAACTCAAAGGAAAGCATCACCAACAGATTAGACCACTTGGAAGACAGAACCTCAGACAATGAAGACAAAATATTTAATCTTGAAAATAAAGTTGCCCAAGCAGAGAAGATGGTAAGAAATCATGAAGAGAATCTCCGATTTCATGATGGGACATCATGAAAAGACCAAATTTAAGAATTATTGGGATTGAGGAAGGCACAGAGATACAATACAAACCAAAGGAATGAACAACCTATTCAATGAAATAATATCAGAAAATTTCCCAAGTCTGAAGAATGAAATGGAAAATCAAATAAAAGAGGCTTACAGAACACCAAATGCACACAATCACAACAGATCCACACCAAGGCACATTATTAGGAAAATGCATAACATTCAAAATAACGATAGGATTCTGAAGGCCGTGAGAGAAAAGCATCTGATTACATATAGGGGGAGATGAATACGGATAGCAGCTGACTTCTCAACCCAGACTCTAAAAGCTAGAAGGGCCTGGACCAACATATTTCAAGCTCTGAAAGAACGTGGTTGCCAACCAAGAATCCTATACCCAGCAAAACTAACCTTCAGATTTGAAGATGAAATAAAATCCTTCCATGATAAACAAAAGTTAAAAGAATTTACAATTAGAAAGCCTGCACTACAGAATGTTCTCAACAAAATATTCCATGAGGAGGGAATGAAAAACAACAATGTAGGTCAGCAAAGGGAGGAACTACCTTAAAGAAAAAAAACACTCAAAGGAGAAACGAAGCCAACTTAAAAACCAAAAATAAGCCAAATGACTGGGACTACAAATCATTTCTCAATAATAACCCTGAACATTAATGGCCTAAACTCATCAATCAAAAGACATAGACTGGCAGAACGGATTAAAAAGAAAGACGCAACAATATGCTGCCTGCAAGAGACTCATCTCATAGAAAAAGACATCCACAGACTAAAGGTGAAAGGATGGTAAAAAACTACCACGCACATGGACTCAATAAAAAAGAGGGGATTTCCATCCTTATATCAGATAAAGTGAACTTCAAGCCAAAGTTAGTCAGAAGGGATAAAGAAGGACAATTCATGCTGCTTAAGGGAAACATAAATCAGGAAGACATAATGGTAGTAAATATTTATGCCCCAAACAATGGTGCATCACTGTACATCAAACAAATCCTTCTCAATTTCGAGAATCACATGGATCACAACACAATAATTCTGGGTAAATTTAACGCACCGCTGTCACCACTAGATAGATCTTCCAAACAAAATCCAACTGAAGAAACCATAGACTCAATAACACAATCAATAACCTAGACTTAATAGACATATATAGAATATTCCATCCATCAACGAGCGAATTCACTTTCTTCTCAGCAGCACATGGAACCTTCTTGAAAATAGACCGTGTGTTATGCCACAAAGCAGCCCTTAGGAAATACAACACCCCTTCATGGTCAAAACACTAGAAAAAATAGGGATAGTAGGAACATACCTGAACATTGTAAAGGCTATTTATGCTAAGCCCATGGCCAACATCATTCTTACTGGAGAAAAACTGAAACCATTCCCTTAAAAAATGGGAACAAGACAGGGATGTCCTCTTTCACCACTTCTATTCAACATTGTCCTCGAAACTCTAGCCAGAGCAATTAGGCAGAGTAAAGAAATTAAAGAGATACGAATAGGAAAAGAGGAACTTAAGCTGTCACTATTTGTGGATGACATGATTCTATATTTAGAGGATTCAAAAACCTCCTCCAGAAAACTTCTAAACCTCATCAATGAATTCAGCAAAATAGCAGGCTATAAAATCAACACGCATAAATCTAAAGCATTTTTATATGCAAGCGACGAAACAGCTGAAAGGAAAATGAGGAAAACAACTCCATTTGCAATAGCCTCAAAAAAAATAAAATAAAATATTTGGACATCAATCTAACCAAAGAAGTAAAAGATCTCTACAATGAAAACAACAAAACATTGAAGAAAGAAATTAAGGAAGACCTTAGAAGATGGAAAGATATTCCACGTTCTTGATAGGCAGAATTAGTATTGTCAAAATGGCCATACTACCAAAAGTGCTATACAGATTCAGTGCAATTCCAATTAAAATCCCAATGATGCAACTTACAGAAATAGAGCAAGCAGTCATCAAATTCATCTTGGAGAATAAGAAACCCAGAATAGCTAAAGCAATCCTTAGCAGGAAGAAGGAAACAGGGGGTATCACAATACCAGAACTTCAACTATACTACAAAGAAATAGTAACAAAAACAGCATGGTATTGGTAACAAAATAGATCAATGGTACAGAATACAGGACATGGACACAAACCCAAATGAATACAATTTTCTCATACTAGACAAAGGTGCCAAAAATATGCAATGGAGAAAAGATAGCCTCTTCAACAAATGGTGCTGGGAAAACTGGAAATCCATATGCAACAGAATGAAACTAAACCCCTATCTCTCACCCTGCACAAAACTCAACTCAAAATGGATCAAGGACCTTGAAGTCAGACCAGAGACCCTGCATCTTATAGTAGAAAAAGTAGGTCCAAATCTTCACCTGGTTGGCTTAGGATCAGACTTCCTTAACTGGACTCCCATAGCACAAGAAATAAAAGCAAGAATCAATAACTGGGATAGATTCAAACTAAAAAGCTTTCTCTCAGCAAAGGAAACTATCAGCCATGCAAAGAGAGAGCCTACAGAGTGGAGAAAATCTTTGCCACTCATACTTCAGATAGAGTGCTAATTTCCAGAATCTATAAAGAACTCAAAAAACTCTACACCAAGAATACAAATAACCCAATCAACAAATGGGCTAAGGATATGAACAGACACTTCACAGAAGATCTACAAGCAATTAACAAACGTATGAAAAAAACGTTTACCATCTTTAGTAATAAGAGAAATGCAAATCAAAACTACACTAAGATTCCACCTCACCCCAATTAGAATGGTGATTATCAAGAACACAAGCAACAATAGGTGTTAAAGAGGATGTGGGGAAAAAGGTACACTCATACATTGCTGGTGGGGCTGCAAATTAGTGCAGCTACTCTGGAAAGCAGTGTGGAGATTCCTTAGAAAACTTGGAATGAACCTACCATTTGACCCAGCTATCCCACTCCTCGGCCTCTACCCCAAGGACTTAAAATCAGCATACTACAGAGATACAGCCACATCAGTGTTCATAGCTGCTCAATTCACCATAGCCAGATTGTGGAACCAACCTAGATGCCCCTCAATTGATGAATGGATAAAGAAACAGTGGTGTGTGTGTGTGTGTGTGTGTGTGTGTGTGTGTGTGTGTGTGTATGATGGAATATTACTCAGCCATAAAGAATAATGAAATTATGGCATTTGCAGGCAAATGGATGCAGTTGGAGAATATCATGCTAAGTGAGATAAGCCAATCTCAAAAAACCAAAGGACAATGATCTCACTGATGAGTGGATGATGACACATATAGGGGGTAGGAAGGAGGCAAGAATGGAGGAAGGAGGGACTGTGTAGAGGGAAAAGAGTGGTGGGAGGGCTCGGGGGGAGAAGGAAAAAATACCAGAATGAATCAAACATCATTACTCTATGTAAATGTATGAATATGCAAATGATATGCTGTTACTCCATGTACAAACAGAAACAACATGTATCCCATTTGTTTACAATTAAAATAATTTTTTTAAAAATGGACAAAGCACATCCTCACAAAAATAAATAAATAAATAAGTAAATAAATAAATAAATAAATAAAACTACCCTTTGCATCAGTGTTAACGAATTTATCATATGCATTTCTGACTTTTTCACTGGGAATATTTGATATCAATAGAGTTACAGGGTCAAAGACTTTTTTCCTTCCCTCCAGCAGCCACTAAGAAGGTCTGTTTTATTGCCTGCTCACCAAGACTGAATTATTTAAAATCATGAGAACTTGTATTCTTTGATTGTTAGTAGGGTGATTTTTATCTCTCATGAGCCTTTCTATTTTCTATGTGAGTTATCTGTATAGATCTTTCTCAAGTTCATGGTGAAACTAAGACAGTAATCTTAAACATCCTATGTATTGCCGCATGTTGTAGTCACTGGGTGCGTGGTAGATTCTGGCTCCAGAAAGAAGTTACAATTTTGAGAAACTCCCAGGGCAAACTCTTAGATCACCAGCCTCACAAAGGTAGGACCCTAGGACAATATATGTCACATGGGCAGTGAATGGATACTTTCCCTAGCTACTGAGACACCTCGCTCTTGATACTGAGAGTTCTCAGAGTTGTGATTAATGGCAAAACTAGAGATTCGATTTTACGAAAAAAAATTGCAGATACTATGTGGGCAACATTTGTAAATGATTTTTTTAACTTGCTAAAACACAATTGATATTGAAAGAGATGACACTGGCCTCTGACAATAGTCACAAAATGCAAGCCTAAGGTATTAGCATTAATTTCTTTTAAGCAATTTATCATCCTTTTAAATATTGATCATTAATTATGATTTCATATATTGTTTTGAGATAAGAAAATATGATTTTAGTAACAATAAATCCATAAGATCAAGGAGATCTTCTAGAGCAATAGATGTATTTTAAAAACATAATATAAACATAGATAAAGATACTTTTACTTCTTACTTGACCATTACTCACTTCACATGTTTTCTGATGTTGTGCCAAGATATCTGACAGCTGATAGTGATCTGTGAAGGTCATCTTCTAATTCCAATCTGTTGAGAGGACTCCTAGTTCAGGCAAGGACATCCCAAATAAGAAATACAGTATAAAAAGAAGAAAAGGTAGTTAAAAATGACAAAAGAAGAGGAATTGTAGGGGAGAAGAGAGGAGTGAACCAAAAATAATCAATAGAAATCAAAATTTACTTCATTTCCAGACATCAGCAGTTTCCACTCAATGGCAGATTTTACTCATTCTGTGTCTCTGAAATCTGTTAAAGTACAAACTTAAAAAAAGAAAAGGAGAAGGGAGAAGTGGTGGAAGAGGACAATGAGGAGGTGGATCAGGACATGGATGATCTCAGAAACTTACCCAAACATTTTGAGAAACAGATTTGGGTGCCAATGCCAGATGTAAATAATCGTTCTGCTTTCAATACTATACAATATATAGAGAAACTTGAATTGAAAATTTTAAGAAACATCAAATATTGCTAAGAAAAAAAAGTAGCCATAGTTTTCATAGAATAAAGAGAATTCATGTATTTAGGTTAAATTTGAATAAGGCTGGGACCTAAAAAACCATCAACACTGACTAGCCAGCCCACCACAAGTGAGCAGTAACTTCAATAACTATAGTGAAGCAATTTTTATTCAAAAACTGAATTACATAAAATATTTATTGAGACAAAAGTAGTTCAGTCATGGAAACTTCATACATACAATATTTTTAGTTACACAAATGTAACTGAGTTACAATTTAAGAATCCACAGTCTGTGTAACTAAATGGTATATAGTCAATAAAGCAATAATAGATTTCAAATTTCATAGGTATTACAAGAATATTCCCTTGTAGTGTAAAAGTTACAGGAGTGCATATTGGTGCATGACTGTGATCCTACTGATTCAGGAGGCTGAGACAGGAGGATTCCAAGTTGAGGCCAGCCTCACCAATTTAGTGAGACTCTATCTCAAAATAAAAATAAATAAATAAATAAAAGGGCTGGGGATGTAGGTCAGTGGCAAAAGTGTCTCTGGTTTAATTCCCAGTACCCTACCCCCACCCAAAAAAAACCACAGGATCAAGGATCAAAATATCTGAATGAACAATTAGACCACAGTATGTGTTAGAATTTGAGTTTTAGGAGAGTAACTCTGCCTTTTGCAGTATTATTTTTCTCTTCATGAAATAAGATATGGTGCACATCTGAAACAATGAGAATCAAATGTGAATGCAAGCTGAGGTAAATATATATGTTCTTGAGATGGTAAAACTTTCAACATAAATATGACTCAAATAAATATATGATGGTAAGAGCCAAACCAGAATTTTTTGATGCATACGATATTCTTTTGTTCCCCAAATGGATAAAGATTATTTTGATTTTTCTATTATAGTGATGCCGGATCCTTGGAAGCATTAAAGATCATGGGTGACAGAATTGAGTGGTAATTCCACTTGTTTGCTTAGAGTACAGCATATATGTTTCAATGTAAAACATTTAAAAGGTTATAAAAGTATGTTTTTAGAGGATTGAATACCTTGTTTCTGTTTAATATCCTAGTATACAGTAGTTGCTCAAAAATTAGTTTTAATAATGTTATTCAGTAATAAATAAATGAACCACACATTTGATTATTTTAAGCAGAAAAAAATCTTAATTTTAATTGAAACGTTTTAATAGTACTGATTAGTGATCCAAGATGGCAGACTAGAGGGTCACTGCATCTCCAGTCACTCCAGAATCCAGGATTCAAGAAGGGGAGGCATTGAGAGACTCGGACTAAAATAGAGACACGGAGTGAGTCTCCCCCACCCGGTGAAGCTCTGCCTGGGCAGCAGGCCCAGATTCGGATGGCTTATTAGAGTAGGGCAGGGCAGCTAGAGTCTTCCCCAGGCAGCCCTGCGCACTCCAGTGGTGGGCTTCTCCCACAGAGCCAGATTCTCCAGCATCTCGGAGCAGGCCCCCCAGTGAGAGCCTTTCTGCACAGAACCAAGCGTCAAGTCCCTGAAGCAGGACGGCGAGTTCCTGCCTGCAGGTTGCTTCAGGGACAAGGACAGGGCAGCCAGGGACTTCCCCAAGCAGCCTGTCTCCCTCTGGCAGGAAGCGCCTTTCCAGGCTAGCTTCTCGAAGCAGGCCCCTCAGTGAGAGCCTTTCCACACAGAGCCAGCTCCTAGTCCTGGAACTAGTAGAGGACTAGGGGCAGCTTTCCTTGGAAGGACTGCATTATCAAGTTACTCCAAGACTTCAGGCTACTGAAGGCAGGAAAGTGAGACACTGGAAATCTACAGGGACAATATAAACCAATAGAAGAATTCTGCAATATCACAAAGTCCCACTGACATCTTATCAATATGAGAAAACGAGGGAAGAAAATGTCCCAAACAAACCTAGATACTATATCAATAAAACCCAATGACAGCACAGAAGAAGAAATGTCAGAAAGGGAGTTCAGAATGTACATAATTAAAACAATCAGGGCAGCAAATGAGGAGATGAAAGAGCAAATGCAGGCATTGAAGGAGGAGATGAAAGAGCAAATGCAGGCATTAAATGATCGCACCAATCAACAGTTAAAGGAGCAAATACGGGAAGCAAGAGATCATTTCAATAAAGAGTTAGAGATATTGAAAAAAAAACAAACAAATCCTTGAAATGAAGGAAACAATAAACCAAGTTAAAAACTCCATAGAAAACATAACCAATAGGATAGAACACCTGGAAGACAGAACCTCAGATACTGAAGACAAAATATTTAATCTTGAACACAAAGTTGACCAAACAGAAAAGATGGTAAGAAATCATGAACAGAATCTACAAGAATTATGGGATATCATGAAAAGGCCAAATTTAAGAATTATTGGGATTGAGGAAGGCTTAGAGAAACAAACTAAAGGAATGAACAATCTATTCAATGAAATAATATCAGAAAATTTCCCAAATCTGAAGAATGAAATGGAAAACCAAGTACAAGAGGCTTATAGGACTCCAAATATGCAAAATTACAATAGACCCACACCAAGGCACATTATTATGAAAATACCTAACATACAAAATAAAGACAGAATTTTAAAGGCCGCAAGAGAAAAGAATCAAATTACATTCAGGGGGAAACCAATAAGAATATCAGCAGACTTTTCAATCCAGACCCTAAAAGCTAGAAGGGCCTGGAATAACGTTTACCAAGCCCAGAAAGAAAATGGATGCCAACCAAGAATCTTATATCCAGCAAAACTTACTTTCAGATTTGACGATGAAATAAGATCCTTCCATGATAAACAAAAGCTAAAGGAATTTACAAAAAGAAAGCCAGCATTGCAGAACATTCTCAGCAAAATATTCCATGAGGAAGAGATGAAAAACAACGATGCAAATCAGCAAAGGGAGGAACTAGCCTAAAGGAATAGCCAAATAAAGGAGAAACCAAGTCATGTCAAAAAACAAAAATGAGTCAAATGACTGGGAATACAAAGCCTATCACAATAATGACCCTGAATGTTAATGGCCTGAACTCATCAATCAAAAGACATAGACTGGCAGAATGGATTAAAAAGAAAAAATCCAACAATTTGCTGCCTACAAGAGACTCATCTCATAGAAAGAGATAACCATAGACTAAAGGTGAAAGGATGGGAAAAAAAAATACCATGCACATGGACACAGCAAAAAAGCTGGAGTATCCATCCTCATTTCAGATAATGTGGACTTCAAGCCAAAACTAATCAGAAGGGATAAAGAAGGAGATTACATAATGCTTAAGGGAAGCATAAATCAGCAAGACATAACAATCATAAATATCTATGCCCCAAACATTGGCTCATCCATGGATGTCAAACAAATCCTTCTCAATTCCAGAAATCAAATAGACCACAACACAATAATACTAGGTGATTTTAACACACCTCTCTCACTGCTGGATAGATCGTCCAAACAAAAATTGAATAAAGAAACCATAGATCTCAATAACACAATCAACAATTTAGACTTAACCGACTTATATAGAATATACCATCCAACAAAGAACGAATACACTTTCTTCTCAGAAGCACATGGATCCTTCTCTAAAATAGACCATGTTTTATGCCACAAAGATACTGTTAGCAAATACAAGAAGATAGAGATACTACCTTGTACTCTATCAGATCATAATGGATTGGAATTAGAAATAAATGACAGAATAAAAAACAGAAACTTCTCCAATACCTGGAGATTAAATAATGCACTATTATATGATGAATGGATAACAGAAGACATCAGGAGGGAAAGGAAAAAATTCTTAGAACTAAATGAGAACAAAGACACATCATATCAAAATCTCTGGGACACTATGAAAGCAGTACTTAGAGGAAGATTTATTTCATGGGGCGCATTCAACAAAAGAAGTAGAAATCAACAAATAAATGACTTAAAACTACAGCTCAAAGCCCTAGAAAAAGAAGAGCAGACCAACACCAAAAGTAGTGGAAGACAGGAAATAGTAAAATCAGAGCTGAAATCAACAAAATTGAAACAAAAGAAACTATCAGAAAAATTAACAAAATAAATAGTTGGTTCTTTGAAAAAATAAACAAAATTGATAAACCCTTAGCCACACTAACAAAGAGAAAGAGGGAGAAAACTCAAATTACTCAAATTCGGAATGAACAAGGAAATATCACAACAGACACGAGTGAAATACAAAACATAATTAGAAGCTATTTTGAAAATCTATACTCCAACAAAACAGAAAAGCTCAAAGACATCAACAAGTTTCTAGAGACATATGAATTACCTAAACTGAACGAGGAGGACATACACAACATAAATAAATCAATTTCAAGCAATAAAATAGAAGAGGTCATCAAAAGCCTACCAACAAAGAAAAGTCCGGGACCAGAGGGGTTCTCAGCCAAGTTCTACAAAACCTTTAAAGAAGAGCTCATTCCAATACTTCTCAAAGTATTCCATAAAATAGAAGAGGAGGGAACCCTCCCAAACTCATTCTATGAAGCCAATATCACCCTGATACCTAAACCAGACAGAGGCACATCAAGGAAAGAAAATTTCAGACCAATATCCTTAATGAACATTGACACAAAAATTCTCAAGAAAATTTTAGCAAATCGCATACAAAATTATATTAAAAAGATAGTGCACCACGATCAAGTGGGTTTTATCCCAGGGATGCAAGGTTGGTTCAACATCCGGAAATCAATATCAATATGTTGATTCACCATATCAACAGACTAAAAGTTAAGAATCACGTGATTATTTCAATAGATGCAGAAAAAGCATTTGATAAAATACAGCATCCCTTCATGCTCAAAACACTAGAGAAAATTGGGGTAGTGGGAACATTCCTTAGTATTGTGAAGGCCATCTACACTAAGCCCATGGCCAATATCATGGTGAAAAGCTGAAAGCATTCCCCCTAAAAACTGGATCAAGACAGGGATGCCCTCTTTCATCACTGCTATTCAATATCATTCTTGAGACTCTAGCCAGAGCAATTAGACAGACCAAAGAAATTAAAGGGATATGAATTGGAAAAGAAGAACTCAAACTATCCCTGTTCGCTGATGACATGATTATATATTTAGAGGAACCTGGAAATTCCACCAGAAAACTCTTAGAACTCATAAGTGAATTCAGTAAAGTAGCAGGATACAAAATCAATGCTCATAAATCTAATGCATTTTTATACATAAGTGATGAATCTTCAGAAAGAGAAATTAGGAAAACTACTCCATTCACAATAGCATTGAAAAAAGTAAAATACTTGGGAATCAATCTCACAAAAGAGGTGAAAGACCTCTACAATGAAATCTACAGAACACTAAAGAAAGAAATTAAAGAAAACCTTAGAAGATGGAAAGATCTCCCATGTTCATGCATAGGCAGAATTAATATTGTCAAAATGGCCATACTACCTAAAGTGCTATACAAATTCAATGCAATTCCAATTAAAATCCCATTGATGTACCTTACAGAAATAAAGCAAGCAATTATGAAATTCATCTGGAAGCATAAGAAACCCATAATAGCTAAAGCAATCCTCAGTAGAAAGAGTGAAGGAGGGGATATCGCAATACCAGATCTTCAACTCTATTACAAAGCAATAGTAACAAAAATGGCATGGTATTGGTACCAAAATAGACAGGTAGATCAATGGTACAGAATAGAGGACATGGACACAAACCCAAATAAATACAATTTTCTCATACTAGACAAAGGGGCCAAAAATATGCAATGGAGAAAAGATAGCCTCTTCAACAAATGGTGCTGGGAAAACTGGAAAACTATATGCAACAGAATGAAATTAAACCCCTATCTCTCACCCTGCACAAAACTCAACTCAAAATGGATCAAGGACCTTGGAATCAGACCAGAGACCCTGCAGATTATAGAAGAAAAAGTAGGTCCAAAGTTTCAACTTGTTGGCTTAGGATCAGACTTCCTTAATTGGACTCCCATAGCCCAAGAAATAAAAGCAAGAATCAACAATTGGGATAGATTCAAACTAAAAAGCATTCTCTCAGCAAAGGAAACTATCAGTAATGTGAAGACAGAGCCTACAGAGTGGGAGAATATCTTTGCCACTCATACTTCAGATAGAGCACTAATTTCCAGAATCTATAAAGAACTCAAAAAACTCTACACCAAGAATACAAATAATCCAATCAACAAATGGGCTAAGGAAATGAACAGACACTTCACAGAAGAAGATCTACAAGCAATCAACAAACATATGGAAAAATGTTCAACATCTCTAGTAATAAGAGAAATGCAAATCAAAACTACACTAAGATTCCACCTCACACCAATTAGAATGGCAATTATGAAGAACACAAGCAACAATAGGTGTTGGTGAGGATGTGGGGAAAAAGGTACACTCATACATTGCTGGTGGGGTTGCAAATTAGTGCAGCCACTCTGGAAAGCAGTATGGAGATTCCTCAGAAAGCTTGGAATGGAACCACCATTTGACCCAGCTATCCCACTCCTTGGCCTATACCCAAAGGACTTAAAATCAGCATACTACAGAGATACAGCCACATCAATGTTCATAGCTGCTCAATTCACTATAGCCAGATTGTGGAACCAACCTATATGCCCTTCAGTTGATGAATGGATAAAGAAACTGTGGTATATACATATACATATATATATATATATATATATATATATAATGGAATATTACTCTGCCATGAAGAATGATAAAATTATGGCATTTGCAGGCAAATGGATGAAATTGGAGAATGTCATGCTTATTGAGAGAAGCCAATCTCAAAAAACTGAAGGACGAATGATCTCGCTGATAAGTGGATGAGGACATATAATGGGGGGTAGGCCTTCCTGCTAGGGTTAGGGTAAGCGTTAGGGTTAGGGTTAGGTTTAGGGTTAGGGATAAGGAGGGTGGTAAGAATGGAGGAAGGAAGGACTATATAGAGGGAAAAGAGGGGTGGAAGGGGTGGGGGGGAAGGGAAAAAAATAACAGAATGAATCAAACAATATTGCCCTATGTAAATTTATGATTTTTAATTAAAAATAAATAAATTAAAAAAATAGTACTGATTAAATAAAAATGAAAATAAGCAAACTTGTTTAGATCCAGATTGTGAGAATATTCCTTGAGGTATCTCTCCAGCTAAACAATCTGATTGTAGCTACCTGCTCTTCAAGGTACCTAGTAGTGTGGAACATTTTTCTATAACTAACACACTTACAAAGGTACAATTTAGCATATAAAAATAACAGCATTAATTATGAAAATTATTATTATTAATTATTAATTTTAAAAACTTACTGCTTATGAACAATTACCCCTAATTAAAACAATATTCTGAGGCACAAAATTAAATTTCACATATCTTCACTTATCAGCAAATAAGGATTATCATAATATTCACTTTATTCCCAAACTATTTTGATGTCCTTTCATGGAAATCTCAAAAAACTCCTTGTAAATTCCTAGAACTAAACATCATCTTTGTTGTTTTTACTCTTTGCACTTCGACTTTTCCAATAGTTTGGGTATTAATGACCAGTAAAATACTTCAACTTTTATGGAATGTGATTAAGCATTACATTTTAGGTTGAAAATTCAGAAAATTCTTGGAAGAAATTTAACTCCATCCTTCCTGGCTGAAATTAAGTAAAGCCAGAAAAAATTTAGCATCTGTTTCAGGGAGCAGTAAAAACAATTTCTATACAAAAGCAATGTGCATAAAAGACCTACATGTAAGTTAATGAATAAATCCAACTACTTTTGACTCCAAACTAACATATATACACATATGAATGTATATATGTCCCATATATTATTTGATATAAATATAATAATATTCCAAACCTACCTCCTGACTGTTTATTTTAATACTTGTAAAGAACTGAATTTTAATAAAATTTATTATATTTTAATGAATTCAAGAAAATATCTTATATGAATTTTTTAAAGAATGCTTTTACATTATGTATATTACATTTTATCTATTAAATGTAATAGATAATAATTTATGATCAAATGTTCAATGACTAAAATTCAACAAAAAAGAATCCATTTTGCATTTTCAGCTAAAATATAAGAGGAAGAGTGAACAGATATAATTTAAGAATTATCAGTGAATGTAACTTTTTAAAATTTAATGTCATATCAACTTTATTATATTTTTTGCATATGAAATAGAGACTTAGGTAACCAGAGCAAAATATAGGCAAAGTCTAGAGAAAAGTAATCTGACACTTTTGACAGTTCAGTGATTTCTTTTTTGGTGACCCTGAGCTAATAATGATGTCTTATGTTTAGGAAGGATCATCAATCTTGGAGTATCTCAGTGACAATCTCAGGGTCAATTTCTTTATCACAGTGGATATATATCTGAAGTGCTTGCACTTATGCTGAATTAAGAGATATGATAGGTTACACAAATAACTACTAGTACACAACAAAGCCACTCATTCTTTAAATAAGGAGAATTGATCTCAAACCACAGAAAGTGATTGAAACTAGTGAAAAAGTTATAAAGCCAGGTGATTATACCTTTCATTTTAAATCATGGAAAATCAGAATATTTGTTACTCCCTACCCTCTGTTCAAGAAACAACCTTGTTTGAAACTTCCTACAAGTAAAGAACTTTTCAAAAGTTCAGCTAAAACTTCCATCACAATACTTGATGTTACACTGACCAATGAATTGAATTTTAAATTGTATATTACTAAAACTCAACCACAACACTAAAGAAAAAGTAGACTGTGATATTGTTAGGTAACTTAAAATCACTAGGCAGTATAAATAAATTACTTCAATTTTTAATAGTTTTGAACTCACAGAATTAAACAATATATTCCCTGGTAAGAATTCAGATTATATAGTATAACATTTTATTGAAAAGACAACCCCAATGATTATTTGAAATAACTTTTTAAGTCTCAGAAATATTATTTTCTACTTACTATTATTATCTTATTAGCTCTAATTTGTACATGTTATGCTTTGGCATAGCATGAGAGACTGAAGGAGAAAAATGTTTTGGAATTAGCAGGGAAAGAATCAATAGTTCTAATATTTTATGTAACTACATGATTTTGAGAAAAATTAGCTAACTTATCTGAGTCTCGATTTTATCATGATGAAAACTGGTAAATAATATCCATTAAGGGTTGTGATGATGAGAAAAAACACACAGATAATTGCAACATTTGACATTATGGGCATGCCACTAAGAAGCATTTTGATTACACTTTGCTTATTTTGGAGGTTTCCACTCAAAAGATATTCTCTTGTCAACCTCAGAACTAGTCTAATACTTTATAAAAAATTAAATAAAATAGGTTCCTTCTCTTTCTAAACAATCTCCAAATCCAATTGTTCTTCTCCATGTTTTGTGATTTGGATGAAATTCTCAGTCAGTTTCATTTCTTTCCTTGATGTTCAGAAAGACACAAAGTCAATTCTGTGTTGTATGTCATAAACAGTCCTCTGTAATCTGACTAGCTTATCTTTAATCACCACCTTTTTTAATAATACAATATACCTAAATTTTAAAATAACACATGAAACTTAAGCAATTTTCATTCAAAAGATGGTCAATGTTTTGACTAGAGTTTCCACTTTAACAAAATTCATTCTGTACAAAATAATGCTTAATCACAGAACACTTAGAATAAGTGAATTTTTATAGACTAAAAACATTTTACTTAAAAGAAGTTATTCCAACTGAGCACCTTCCTTTAACTTTACTCTCTTTATTTTTAAGACATTTGGTTCTTCATATAGCACTTAATCCAACATTACTTATGCCTGCTATGGGTTTTGCCAGGTGTTAGGGTAAATAGAAAAATATTATTTTCTGAGAAAGATTTTGACTAATATTAATAGAATATTATGGTTTGAATGTAAGGTGTCTCCCAAAAGCTCACTTGATACAATGAAAGAAGGTTTAGAGGAGAAATGATTGGGTTGTAAGAGTCTTAACCCAATCAGTGAACCCATCCCCTGATAGGAATTAACTGAGTCGTATGTGAAGTGGTGGGTGTGGCTAGAGGAGGTGGGAATTGAGATATGGCTTTGGGGTATATATTTGCATCTGGCAAGTGGAGACCTCTCTCTCTTTACTTCTTGATCATCATGTGAGCTTCTTCCCTCTGCCACACTCTTCAGTCATGATGCCCAGCCTTACCTCAAACCCTGAAAAATGGAACCAGCCTTCAACGGACTAAGACCTATAAAACTGTGAGCCCTCAGATAAACTTTTCCTCCACTACAATTGTTCTGGTTGGGTTCTTTAGTCACAGCAGTAAAAAAGTTGACTAAAACATAGAATATTATGCAATTAAAATGAATTATCTATTTAAAAAAAGATTACTACTCCTTTGCATGCAATAGATACATGCACCACAGTTTATTCAATCTATGTTCATGATTGTAATTATTAAATATGAATACTGGCTCCTCTAATTATGTATCTACAAAGACTTATATGAGCAATAACTCTCATGTACAAATGGTTAAAATCTGTCTTTTGTTTGTTTATTACCTAGCATTACTTGCATCAGAGAAATGGTAGACCAAACCATGCAATTGTGTAAGGAAAGTATGGGAGAATCCTCTTTTTTCACCTCCCTTCAATATCCAAAATATCATCGAGTCCTTACCAATTTTAGCTTCTAGATTTCTCTTCAATGTGCAATCTGCTGTCCTGAATATCCAGGACACAGGACAACCACTTATAGTTTCACTATACCAATGACTTTTTAAAATAGTATCTCTCTTTTTTTATAACATAATCTCAAATTATTCATTTTGAATATAACATCATTTTCCTGCTAGGACTGAGGTTATTAAAATAATAATTATCTCACAGTATTTTTCTTAATAGAAAATATATCAATGTTATAGGACTGAAGATGTAGCTCAATGGTAGAATACTTTTCCAGTGTTCATGAGACCCTGGGTTCAATTTCCAGTACTGAAAAAAAAGTGAGAATGATGTTTATAATATAAGAATACTCAATAAATATTAACCAACTGTATCAAGTACTTAAATTGTAAGCATATAATTATATCAGAGCATTTTAGGCCTCTTCTTTTGAAAAAAATAAAATATTTATGTCACTTTTGCAATATAGCTACTTTCTATTTCTATTCATTATTAATATTCTTGTATAAATTTGACTTAATTGTATAAATTGCAACAGAGTATGACAGTGACATTAAAAAATGAATGAGTTATCTTCAATTTGGTAAACATTAGTAACCAATTTTTAATCCTGGTGATAAACATTGTAGAAACATGTTAATGGTAACATTTTTTTTTTCCAGTTTTTGTTGTTTTTAAATAATTTTTGGTTTTGCTTGTCTTTTTCTTCATTTTATTGTTTTTGGTTTCAACTAAGGAGTTGAGCCACGAACAAAATCTTTGGAGAACACTTGATTTAAACCAGCAACTCTAAGTCATTTTTAAACACTAGTTTATTTGGGTAAATTACTTTTCTTAAGTCATGGTAGAAACTGGGCCTTCTCCACCTAAAGATATAATATAAATTTGTTAGTTCTAGTTCAGATCCCTCAAGATACACTGGTTAAGAGAATAGGTATCAGGAGATCAATGTGATTGGTGTACTTTCAGATTGTTCAATCTCTGAAGACAGCATTATAACGGCCACAATTGAAGATGCTGGAGCAAGTTGGAAATGAGTATTCTTGTCCATCCCACATGAATGTAAACTTCCTCTGATCCTCTTTTATAATTGGACTAGAAGAAAATATTCTTTCTACATATTGTTGAATAAGCAAAAAGACATTTGACCCAATAACTTCAATTTTGTCTACTACAAAGGGAGTCTGTAGTAGTCTACAGTTTTTCTCCAGGAGATGTCTGAATGTTTCAGGAATGAGAAAGGTGGAATGAATTAAAACATCAAACATATAATTACCCTACATTAAAATTTTAATGGTGGCACTAATCATTCCTATGAGTAAAACATAGAAATTTCTTATCATTATTTTGTTAGGGGAAAGGTAGCATATTTCAAAGATTCACATGTCCTTCCAAACTTCCAAATTTTGTGATTGCTTTTTCTATTTTCATGAAGAATGTCATTGGAATTTTAACTGCAATTGCATTAAATCTTTTTTTATGGTTGTTTAATTTTTTTTTTATTTTTACAGGCTGTATTTTGATTCATTGTACACAAATGGGGTACAACTTTTCATTTCTATGGTTGTAAACAATGTATATTCACACCATTTATGTAATCATAAATAGGGTAATACTGTTTCATTCTACTATCTTTCCATTCCCCAGCCCTCCCGCCCCATTTTCTTCTACACCATCCAAAGTTCCTTCATTCTTCTGTTCTCTCCATCTTCACCCCTTTTTATATATCATCATCCACTTATCAGAGAAAACATTCGGCTTTTGGTTTTTTGGGCTTGGCCTATTTCACTTAGCATGATATTTTCCAACTTCATCCATTTACCAGCAAAAGCCTTAATTTTATCTTCTTTATGGCTGAGTAATTTTCCATTGTGTATACACATACCACAGTTTCTTTATCCATTCATCAATTGAAGGACATCTCAGTTGGTTCCACAATCTAGCTATTGTGAATTAAGCTGCTATGAACATTGATATGGCTGTATCACTATAGTATGCTGATGTTAAGTCCTTTGGGTATAAACTGAGGAGTGGGATAGCTGGGTCAAATGGTGGGTCCATTCCAAGTTTTCTGAGGCATCTCCACACTGCTTTCCAGAAAGGCTGCACAAATTTGCAATTCCACCAGCAATGTATGAATGTGCCTTTTTCCCCACATCTATGCTAACACTTATTATTGCTTGTGTTCTTTATAATAGTCATTCTAATTATAGTTAGATGAAATCTTAGGGTGGTTTTACTTTGCATTTCTCTAGTTACTAGAGATGATGAGCACTTTTTCATATATTTTAAATCTTTTTAGCACTTTTGGTAATGTTTTAGTCAGCTATTTTGCTGCTGCAAATAAAGGATCTGACCAGTACAATTCTAACAGAGAAAGTTTATTTAAGGGCTCACGGTTTCAGAGGTCTTTGTCCATAGAAGGCTGACTCCATTCCTCTGGGCTCGAGATGAGACTGAACATCATGGTGGAAGAGTGTGGCAGAAGGAAGCAGCTCGAATTTTCGGGAAGCAGAAATTTCACTCACCAAATGCAAATATCTACCCCAAAGCCACACCCAATTCCATCTCCTTTAGCCACACCCTACTACTTCAGTTATCACTCAGTTAATCCGTATTAGGGGATTAATTCACTTATTGAGTTAAGACTCTTACAACCCAATCATTTATCCTCTGAACCTTCTTTCATTGTCTCACACGTGACCTTTTGGGGGACATCTCATATCTAAATCATAACAGATGTGGCCATTTTGAGAATATTAATTCTGCTTATCCAAGAACATGGGAGATCCTCCATCTTCTAAGGTTTTCTTCAATTTCTTTCCTTAGTGTTCTACAGTTTTCATCGTAGAGGTTTTTCACTTCTTTTGTTAAATTGATTCCCAGGTTTTTGTTTGTTTGTTTTTTGAGGCTATTGTGAATGAGGTAGTTTTCCTAATTTCTCTTACAGTTGATTCATCATTGGTGTATAAGAATGCAATTGATTTATGGGCTTTAATATCATATCCTATTGCTTTGCTGAATTCATTTATAAGTTCTAAAAGTTTTCTGGTGGAATTTTTGGGTCTACTAAATATTTGTCATCTGCCAATAGGAATAGTTTGAGCAATTGGTGGAAACACTCTGGAAAGTAGTATGGAGATTCCTCAGAAAACTTGGAATGGAACCACCAATTGACACAGTTATCCTACTCTTTGGTATTATTTAAACGACTTAAAATCAGAATATTACAGTGACACAGTTGAATCAATGTTTTTATAGTATCTCAATTCACAATAGCTGAGCTGTGGAACAAACCTAGGTGACCTTCAACAGATGAATGAATAAATAAAATGTTACACACACAATGGAATAGTGCTCAGCCAAAAAAAAAAAAAAAAAAAAAAAAAGAATCACTTATGACATTTGCTGGTAAATGAATGGATCTGGAGATTATTATGCTAAGTAAAATAAGCCAATCCCCAAAATCCAAAGTTCAAATATTCTCTCTGATATGTGAATGGTAACCCACAATGTGGGGGAGGAATCTAGAGAATATAAGTTCAGTAGATTAGTCCAAGGGGAATGAAGGGAAGGGAGGGGAGACAAGAATAGGAACGACAGTGATATGAATCTCACTTAACTTTCCTATATACAAATATACCATATTGCATATCCACATCATGTACAACCACAAGAGTGGGATCCTAACTAGAATAAGACGTACTCCATATTTTTATAAATATGTCAAAATAGACTCTACTGTCATGCACAATTAAAAAGAACAAATAAAAAATAATTATGTCCTTTCATCTTCTGAAGTTTGAGTGCTGCGCCTGACCTTATCAACCCAGGCCTATTATTCCTGATGAATTAATAAGCCCTATTTTGTGACTGTTTCCTTAATTTCAAAAACGTCCTGCAGAGAACAATGAAGTTGCTACCCTTCTTATAAGTGCATTCCAGATGGTCCTAGAGACGGATGTGTCCTTGGGGCTGATTATGTAAAACATAATTATTTGTTAGCTCATCTGACCTTGCATTATGTGTCAATCTATTATAACTTTTTATTTGTCTCTTTAATCCTACTCCTCTTACTTTCTTTATCACTTTGGACAACTGTACCTCACTAAGGTTTGAAGGAGCACCTAATGTTTGGTTTGCCATAAACTCTGGAATTTGTTCTTTGGTTTAATTTTTGCTTTTCTCATTTTATATTCTAATTCTCAGAAAAAAAACTCTCTAAAATCCAATCCTAGGATAACTTTCTTGGCCCCAACCTAGTACTTGTTAGATAATTTCTCCCTCTCCTTTTAAAAAATAATCTCTTTTTGCACCTTTATATAAGCTAGGCATTCCCCTGGCTAATTTATATTGAAATAAACCCTAGTTTGAACAAATGCAACTTCTGAGGGAAGTAACTGTTTCCTAATGACAGAGTACTCTTCAGCACTGTGCACACTTAAAGCCTACTACAGAAGGATAGAGTGCACCTGCAAGCCCAAGTTCAAGAGAAACTGTAAATCCAACATCCTCAGAAGTTCCTTACAGACTTCTTCAGTCTATATGTTAGGGGTTATGTTTTTTTACAACCAAGTCACAGATCTTCGGCTGGGCATTAATATGTTCTTGGAGATCTGAGACTATTAGATTCTAGTTTGATGGTCAGTTGTTTCTGCCCTTGACTAAAGATATTCTTTGATCCTCACAGCATTTAACTACTTATTAAATATCCATATGGCTCTCATTATCCTTCTTCGATGAATTAATTCAAATTAACAATTACTAGCCTGTATTTGTAACTTGTTAGCACATGTCATCTCTCCAGATATTTAGCTCCTGAAAGGGTGAGACCCTTCAGCATTTTCCCAGGAAGATGAAAGAGCAATCTTTAGCAGTCAGGATGTAATGCTTTATTGGTGCCGTATTCTGTTGGAGCTTCTCTTACCATTCAGTATGATCTATTCTTTTCTGCTAGGCAATTAATGACCAAGCCCCAAATATTAATTTTGCCATTTACTTTCTTAAATATCCTAGTACCATGTGCATTAGTTTAAGACCACACACAGCAGACACTGAAGACAGAATTAGATTTTCAAGACATGTATTGTGCAGAGGAGCAGAGAAAGGAAAGTAGAATCTGTATACAGAGGTTTTTATCTTCTACCCATGGAAGAAGTGTTGAGGAGGAAGATTTGGGGATGTAACATGGCCCTAATAAAGCTTTAGCCAAACTGAAAATAAATCATTTGGTCAGACTTTTCTGGTGAAACTCCTTTATCTTATTATAATGAATGTGCTTACATATCCATGTTGTGTTGAGTCATTGATCAGAGAAGCCTGAGGAGTCACATTTTAGTAGGAACAGAGTGGTAGACCTCAAAGTTGCAGCAGGTGGAGTCCTCAGTAAAGTACAGACTTCACAGCAGACCAGAGATGTACCTTTTGACATCTGTGACACATGTGCTTCCACATCCTGTATTTAATCTTATGGACTCTCCATGTGCACCTGCTTGAGGGTATTAAGTGACTTGTGCATTGAGACCAAGGCAGAAGGATGGCTGTGAGGTCTACGGTCAGGAAGAAATGAAAACATTTAGGGGGTGAAAGCTCAGGAAGGCAACCCAGACAATGTCCCAAACTCATTTCTCTTACCACACAATATTTCCTAAAATCAACCTTGCCAGCATCTTAAAGTCATCCACCTCTATAAAATGTTACACGAAGGAGCAATTTGTCTTCTTGAAATATTTTATGTGAGAATGGGGACAGAAAGACAACACAGAGTATGAAAAAAAAATCATCTAATTCCATCTGAGAACAAAAAAGAAATATATGTATTTTTCCCTTAGGAATCATGGAGTCCTCAGTCTTTTATGTTTTGCCTTGCTTGTCTTATTTTACTCTTCCAGTGTCTCCCATTTATTTTAGCTCCTTGTTTGCTGCTTCTTTTTCCCGTTGTGTTTTCAATTTTTTTTCCCCTGAAACTCTTGCTTTCTATTTGTAACATCCCTTTTGAGTATTAGCAAGAACAATGCTATGTATTAATCCTGGAAAATGGAAACACAAGATTCAGGTAGTAAGAAATGCTCCCTAATGTTGATAAAATGCCAAGCTGTGACTAGCTAATGACCTTTGGGATTGTGTCTGTGTTCACATACTCAGTGTAAAAATGGTTGTGGAGATCAGTCTTTTGAGATCAGTTTTTATATTCTGTGTGAAAAAGAAAAAAACTATTCCTGGCACCAGAGGTTGCCTAGTACAAATATTCTTTTGATTCTCACTTTGAAATGTGAAAATTGTTTTGCTGACGATAATTTCTGAGTATGGAGAAAAACAAATTTTAGATCTTGTCACTGTCTGAATTTAGGAGAAACATACCACCAAGGGTCAAAAATCCTTGATTGTAAAATTTTATTTTAATTGAGGCCAAAATTTTATCTATCTGCAGAAAACAGAAAGGTTCAGGATATATAATTTAAAAATGAACATTTTCTTAACAAAAGAGTCTATTTCATTGGTAGGAGTTAAAAGCAACAACATATAGCTTAGCTGATGAGTTATAGTACATAGTATGCTACAGGCTCCATTTCAACTCATAAAGTCAAAGGCTAAAGCCTGTATCTGTATTATAACTGACCTTGGCCTGAAGTCAGCTTGTTCTGAAGCTGAATGGGCTGGAACCTAGGTCTAACTGCTGGATTCAGCTGAGAAGTACAGGTGAGAATAGGACTGAATACCAGGGTTACTTGAAACCTCAGTTGTAAAACAGTTTTCACTAAGGTCCCCTTTAGAGTAAGTAGAGATGGGATTCTAAGGGACTGCAGGCAAATGATGGGTCTGGCTTGGTAATGAAGTCTAAATTCTTGAGGTCCAGAGCAAAGTTGAACAAAAAGTTTTCTTTGTTTTTATTGTGTGCTTCAGTAAGTTTGAGTGCTGAAAGGATACTGCAAAAAGAAGCAAGAGACAGATGCAGCCACTTCAAAGAAATGTTTGGGATTTTTTTCTGAGCTTATTTAACACTTCTCCTTGTTTGGAAAGACATGCTTTTCATGTGTGTCTTACACATTTCTCACACAGAAGGAAGTGGATGTGGTACTTATTTTACCTACTCTGAACCCGCTCCCCATCTCTCTAGGTGATCTTTTAATAAGTTTACTTTTATTTACTTATATTAATGCATGTTAATTATGCAGAAAAATTGCTTTCATTGTGGTTTATTCATCCATACACAATAAATTTTAAATATAAACACATGAAAATGTAAATATCATACATATTAATGAGGTTCCATATGATGTTTCAATAGGTGCCTGTATTTTGCAAGGCTTAAGTCATGTTAAATATATCTGTCTCCTCAAACATTTATTATTCCTTTGTGGCAAAACTTTCAAGCTCCCTAACGTTGTTTTGTACTTTATTGTTAGTGATAACCACCCTACTACAATAACACACCAGAACTTCTTGGCCCTTCTGATTATAACTTAGTACCCGACAGCAGATATTTCCCCATTCCTCCCTCTTCCCCTTCTGTCTTCAGCCTCTGGTCATGAACATTCTACTCTCAGTTTCTGAGATAAGCCTTTTAAGATTCCACGAGAGTGAGATTTTGAAGTGCTTTTCTTTCTGTGCCTGACTCATTTCACTTAACATAATCATCTTCAGTTCCATCCGTGTTGTTTCCAGTGAGAGAATTTCATTTCTTTTTAAGGCCAAAGTGCATTCCATTTTGTACATACACCACATTTTCCTTATTCATTCACCAGTGGATGGACTTTTCCATTTCTTGGTTTTTGTGAATAAGGCTGTAGTGAACAGGAGAGTGCAGATGTCTCTTTGACATACTAATTTTATTTCCTTGGGATGCACATAGAGGGGTGGGATTGCTGGGTCATATATTAGTATATTAGTTCTATTTTGAATATTTTGAGGGCACTCTACAGTGTTTGCCATATGAATTTACTAATTTACTTGCCACCAAAGTGTGCAAGGTTTCCTTTTCTCTACATCCTTACCAATGCTTATTACTTTTAATTTTTTTCAGTGGTCAATCTTAATGGGGTGAACTGTTATCACATTTTCATTTTCATATTCTTTTCTCTGATAAATGGTTATATTAAGGTTATTTTTTTTAAAAAAATTGACCACTTACATGTCATATTTTATTTGACTCTATTGCCCATTTTTAAATTAGGTTATTTGTTTATTTATTGAGATTTCAGAGTTCCTTATGTATTCTGGATTTCAAACTCCTCCTAGATTATCAGATATATAGTTCACAAATATTTTCTCCCATTCTCCATGTTTTCCTGTTAGTTTGTTGTTGTTCTCTTTGCTTTTTATTTGGATGGAATTCTGTTGGTTTATTTTGCTTTGTTTCCTAGGCTTTTGTTTTTGTTTTGTTTTTTACTTTCGTTTCTTCAAGAAAGTTTATATATATATATATATATATATAAATATTTTACACATATATACACATAACATAGATTACATATACTTATATATAATTAAATGTCATATATATGTATATATATGCATATGTGTTCACATGTGTGTGAAATCCAACATAGTGGTATTTTATTGTTGCTGTTTTAAGTTTAGTTCATATAATCCCCAAACAGATCTCCTCTGCAAGCTCTTCTACTTTCTATGCCAGCCAGTTCTTTCAGATACATCAAAGACAAAATAATTGATTTTTCTTCTATTCTCATCTAATCTAGTAAAAATTACCATGATCAATATATATCTCTCGATAATTTTTCTTTCATCAAATCTATTTTTTACCTAAACTTTCATATTTCTGAAAGTGGCAACAATCTGAGTCCATTTGATTAAATCTTAATTCCCAGCCCCATATATATACATATATATATATATATATATATATATATATATATATATATAGTTATCAGAAAGTCTTAGGCTTTGACCATCAAAATAAATTGTAAAGTTCTGACTCTACCACTACCATCTTACTTGTATATCATCTCTGACTTGTACTGCAGAAGTAGTAGCCTCTCTTATTTTATTCTGCTGGTCTTTTCTTCTTTCAGTGTGTGGTCAAAATAGAAGACAGTTATTTGTTTAAATTTTGATCAGAGTTCATCCTTCCTTAACTAATCATCTATTAGTCTTCTATCACTCTTAGAATGCTAAACTTTTTATTATGGTCAACAATGTGCTTCTGCTTAAGTTCTGCCAGAAGATAAAACACTTCCAAGATACTAAATATAATGGTGACTTATCTCTTCTCATATAATGGTGACTTACCTCTTCTCATTTTTGAATTCTTAGCATTTGTTTTAAGATAAGAGGAGAAACTGGGAGACCTCGTAGAAATTCATGGTAACAGTTCAGTCAAGGGTTGATAGCTTAGGATATAAGTAAATGTTACTTGAAATAAAAATCAAAGAGTGGGTGGAGATCTAAGGGGAGGCGAGGCGGTCTTGGAAAGGGCTGTGACAGAGTGCAACCTATGGCCTGCAAATAAAACCAGGCTTGGGCCATCAGACACGGGAATCTGGCTCTCAGGAAGTGGTAATCATGAAATATTGTTCCAGATTGCCTGCAATATGTGGTTTCTAGGCCAAGTGGCTGACTGCTGGAATTTGTATGCCCTAGATGTGCCAATGCCCAACTAAAGCGAAATGTCTTGCTTGACTTCACCCCATCCTGTTTTGCACTGAAGAACCTGCTCCTGGTCCTTTGATCTGTACCACTGTAAATAATCTAAGCGGGGGCTCCTCCATTTTGTTAGAGCCAGACCCTTAAGCATGGCTCAATTCATCTGGTCCCCTGATTCAAAAGATAATTGTCTCCTGTGGTTTTTCTTCTATTAAATAAATTTCCTAGCAATTAATTTACAGCCAGCCCATCCCT
Organism: Sciurus vulgaris; assembly: GCF_902686455.1. Lineage (NCBI taxonomy): Eukaryota > Metazoa > Chordata > Mammalia > Rodentia > Sciuridae > Sciurus > Sciurus vulgaris. Next base: position 118,902,873 of record NC_136469.1, on the reverse strand, counting down.
CCAACAGGAATGCTTTACCTCACCCACATGGGAAGTATATCCAGAGGCTGTCAGAAAAATGGGCAAGTACCAAATGAGATGAAAACCACAAAACAGGATGTACTAAGAGTATTATATGCTAGTCATCAGGCACTGTTCTAAATGCTTTGCCTATGTTAATGGACTATATCCTTGGTGTGATCATATGAATTAGATACTACCAATGTTTCTCCTTTTAATTCAATTTTTTTGGGAGGTCCTGCTGGAACATAGCAATTAAGGAACCTCATCAATAGCAGCAGTGATTTACAGTGTATTTTTAGTAGCAGCACCATTTGTCCCAATAGTGTTGAAGGTGTTAAGGAATTATTCTATGCATACGCTAAAAAAAAAGTTTTGAGAACATCTAAATGTAAATATATAATAAGGTGGTTTCAGATATCTAGTATCTTATGGTCACAATTTTTTTCTGTAAAATTATTTCATAATATAAATATCAATTATAAGAAAAAGAAAAATATATTACATTTTAAAATTTCAGTTGTTTTCTTTTTAATTTTGCAAAGACTATTGTATTTTTCAATTATTTCAGCATAAGCATCTTTAGGCATTTAAGTGTATGGAAAAGAACTCATACAGGTTAAGTTAAAGCAGCACAAATCAAATTTCCTACTTCATATTAAACTTGTATATTTAATAGTCTTCTCACATTTACCTTGCAAAACAACATACATTGATTTTTCCCTCATCCTGAACATGTTTTTTTTACTTCTCATTAATGGGTGAATGACATTTGCTTAAACCAAAACTCCAGGGTTCATTTACAACTGCATTAATAAGGCTAGGAATTGAAAGAACAAAAGAAACAAGGGATTTGTTCAAAATTACACTAAATGAGCAGTTAAGACAGGACTCAAAATGGACAAATTCTATTTTTGAAGTGTACTACTTCTTTAAAACTATAGATTCATTTATTATTAAGAAAACTCCTAGACTTATAATATTGTTAATTATGCATTTTGGTACATCTGTTTGCACAGAGAGATTTCTTTTGAACAATTCTTATAGGATCCATATAGTAATGTTAATATAAATGTAACTATTATTATTCTTTTTTTATATGTTCTAATTTGTTATTATTGTTATCCTCATTGAAATAAGCTTCTAGTTACTTAAAATTTAATCAACAGATCGCCTTTTGAATAGTCTGAAAGAATATGTATGCATGTTTTCTAAATATATTATATATGTATGAATATATATGCACATATACATATATGTGTACATATATGTACACAGGGACATATGTCTGTGTACTATATATATGTATACATATGTTTTGAAGTTATTGTATTATAGAAAGTACTTAAAATTTTGTCACATATGGAATGAGTGAAGACATAGAACAAATTAAAGTTAAGAACCCAAACATTCAGAGTTAGTAAGAAGAAAAACAAAGAAGCCCATTACCTAACAGAGACAGAAATCAGGAAAATGTAAGCTCATAACTATGCGAATACCTCAGTGTGTATCTCTCCAAATCTCTTCATGCTCATATAACCATATACAAAATATGCACATATGTGAACCACTATATATATTGATATATATGTGGCATATGTGTGTGTCATGCTTCTTGCAAAAAATGGTATCATTTATTGAATATAGACAAATTTTCTTACTTTTTGGCTATTTAAATATAAGTTGCTCATTTATATTATTGAGTAGGGACTTTCTATTTTTTATTACTTTATAAGCAGTCTGTATCCATTACAAAATTTCACTCTATTTTTGTATATACAAACACATATACAAATGAACAATTTATAACCTGATAGTATATTAAATTCTTTATAAAATACATTTTATTTGTTCTAATTAGTTGTGCATGACAGTAGAATGTGTTTTATACATTCTGACAAGTCATACATAAATGGAGTATAATTGCTCATTTTTCTGATTGTACATATTGTAGGATCACATCAGTCATGCAGTCATAAATGTACATAAGGTAATAATGCCTGTTTCACTCTACTATCCTTCCTACCCCTCCTTTCACTCCCCTCTACCTAATATAAAGTAACTCTATTTTGATACAAACTTAGATACAAGAATATGTCAATAATTTTCATGGTGAAAATATATATGTTATAGTTTAATCAAACCAATAATTTTAATTTATTTAGTGTATATGATTATTCTCTCACAAGTTACACTTTATATTTTTGTAATTTCCCTATATTTTATTTTAATTTCATCTTATACTTTGCTAAGATATTTCATAAGATTCTAATTTATAGCCAGCCATTACTAATTATTTTAGTCTATTTCTAAATTTCTGACTCTTTTCAACCAATGCAGTCTGGAAGTTGAAATGCACTATGATTCTGTAGATTTAAATCTTCCTTCAGCTCAAGGATGTTGCATTATATTTTAATTTAAACTTTGTTTTTTTCTGTTTTGTATTCTTGCAAGTTTAGGATTATGCACTAAATTTCCTTTTCTTCCTTTGCTAATAGCAATGACACTGGATGTGTGGTATTTCAATTTTGAGTTCAAGTAAGTTTCATGATGTTAATGTTAAAATCATGATCTTACCTAAGGGAAGTTGTGCTGACTTTAATTCTCCTAAAGTGCTTCCAGTGTATCTTCATTTTAGATCCACCACATGCACATGTAAATGAGCAAACACTCTTTCTCTACACGTAAACACCTCCTCTGCTTTGCTATGTCATTGTTCTCTCCTGCCTTTTCTCTGTTTGGCACTACAGGGGTTTAACAGGGGCACTATAAAGTTATTCTTCAAATCACAGAGGATCAAATTTAGTTTTGAAATATAGAAGACACAATTCCTTGGATACTAGGAGAAAGAAGCGCCACTCCACTTGAGGACCAGTCTTTAGAAACAGTCTTCTGCTGTTTGATTAATGGCTTCACTAGAAAGGGCTTCTCTACATCCTATTCGTTAACATAATCTCATGTACAGAAGCAACTGAGACTCAATTTCCCCTTTCATCTCTTTTTCATAACCCAGGGTTAAGAGGACTCTAGCACACTTACAGGTATGCCATGTCTAACTTTTGCTAGGTAACCCAAAATTTTTAAATGTCCAGATTTTTCTTGGACACAGTAATCACTTGCTTCCTGCTGGGATTTCATTGTTATGCTACAGTGACCAGTTCAACTCCTAATTGTAGTTCTGTATGCCAAGATCTCAATAGACACTAATGCTTGGTAGCACTCAAAGGCCAAAGGCCTGTCATATTTTATTTCGGGACACATACAATTTTTGAATGGGGGTTGAAGTTGAAATAACAAATAAAATTGACTATGTAGAAAATACTTCACATTTGGGGGAAAATACCTCAGAAAATAGCCCCGTTGTTTTCTTTTTACAGTAATTAATGCTGCATATAACTTTACATAGATACTCTCTAACCCATCATTTATTGATGTTAAAGTTTAACTCAAGTAAATAATTTTATATCCAAGATACTTATGGTGACCTTTATCTACTCCCATAGCTCATACAAAAAGATCATCATTTGTTTTAGCAATTTTAATCCTCATTATATAGCTTAATGATACTTGTATAGCTAAGAACATTAATTTCTACCAAATTTAGAAATAGTATAGATTTATATAATTATGACCTCTGGTTAGTGAAGAATGTTAATAAAATGTTTGGTATTTGAAAATTAAATAAATCTGAAGATAGAAAGTGAACTTGACCTTGTCATGTGAACAGTAATTTTTCTGATCCTTGATTTCTCCATTTATTAATTGTAGAATGTTATATGAATATTATAAAATTAAGAATGAAGATAATGTTTAAAAGTATTCATCTAAGTAAAAATTTAAAGTAAGAACTCAAATAATGGTAGATAATTACTACTAATGAAAAAGTTAATCCTGTATTTTAATTGCTCAAAATTAATTAATTAGATGCTTTTAATTGAAAAAAGAGAACTAATGGTAATATGATAATTCATGTCAAAACTAAGTATAAATCAATGTGAGATGTTTCAGAATCAATAAAAATTGGACACCACATTAAATAGTTTGAAGAGTTCAGCTTATCTAAAACTACTTAATTAGATTTTAAATTTTCACTTGCTGTTTTAATTAAGTGATTGCAGTTTCTTCATGTATTTAAACATTCTTGCACATAAGCTACTACTTCCTATTAAGTTTGCTCCATTCTTCCATGGCCGTCACTCTTATCATGAAGGACATTTAATTCAGATAATTTCCCTTCCTGTTTTTGTGAGGATGGTGAATGCACTATTTGGGAAAACATTTGTATATTGCAAATAAGTATTTATATGCCTGCATTATAAAAAGGGTTAGCAAAATGCATTTCTATCTGGATAGTGATCCTGTATTATCCCAATGAACTTTGTGAATACTGTGGTTGGCCTCCAATGATGTGAGGTGTAACATGGTACACTACCTTATTTATGATATGGCCTGTATGACCTCTTTAACCTCTAACATTTATATTTTATCAATAAAATTTAAATTAAGTCATATTCTTTTCTGACATATTTTAATTGTCTCTTTTCTGGTGAAGTTTTCGTGTGTTTTTAAAAAAAATTAATATAATTACTCTAACTTAGAGTTGATATAACTCTTGACTGAGAAGATGGAAGACACAGATTAGTTACTAGTTATAGAAGATTTTTAAATTTGCTTATTTTTAAAAATACAACAATGCTATTTAATTTGACATTCTATTTTAGGTATTTTCTTCATGTTTAATATGATAACTTCTAAAATGGCCCACAGATAGGAGGTTATGGGAGAAAGCAACAAATAAAAAATAATGAATAATTTGGTAGCCAAATAATGCAAACTATGTCATTAGAGAATTTTAATTGTAATATGAAGAAACATTACCAGCAATCTGCAGCTTTCTTAGAGTGGAAGTGTTAACTAAGTCTTTATATTTTTAAAGGAAGTACAAAACCTTCATTTTCTTAACTTTCTCAAGTATAATATGAAGTAATTTGGGCCTTATTGTAATGGACCCTTTCACAGGATTCCTTGCAAATCTTCTCACTCAGGTCACACGAAGTATTAGTCAATTTTGCCTCACTGTGACCAAACACCTGAGAAAACAAGTTGAAGGATGAAATGTTAATTTGGGCTCATGGATTGAGAGATTTATATGGGAACTAATTCCATCATTACTCTCTGCCCTGGTGACCCAATCAGATCCCCAACTCCTGAACATTCTCGAACATGGTGACAATGATTAGGTTTCCACACTTGAATTTGAATATTTAGACCATACCACATGTGGAAGAGTAGATGAGGCTTAAGACCAGTCAGGGACCACAGCAGTTTTAGTCCAAGTCATTATCAGAATCACTTAGTGGGACTGATAACTGATACTCTTATAGGCTTCTAGGACCCGACTGGTTAAACTACTTTACACTTTTTTGGGATTTAATTTGAAAATCTCTAATGTTAACAAATTCTTCTGATGCATATTAACATTTGAGAACCACCAGCCTTAAAGCATACTGGATGCTACTTTCTCATTTGTATGAATGTGTGCAGGTGTGTGTTAGTTCACCTGAGTTTCTCATTTGCAAATTTGGAATAACAGTTTTGGCAGAGATTTTTTTTTTCTTCTTCTGGGTTCCCCTGACATCTCTTCCATATGTGCTTTGCTATTCCAGTTATTAAGTCTATGTAACAGATTATTCCAAAACAGAGCAGATTAAATCAATTATTTCACTATGTCCACCATATAGTAGGTTGGGAATTGTAGAAGGCCTGGATGGATCTTTTTCACATGAAGGGTTTCATATAATAACAGTGAAGTGTTGGTTAAGTCTTCAAGTCATCTGAAATCACAAACAATTTTATTCACTCAGCTCTCAGCTGATGCTAGATTTTGGCTTAGACTTCTGCCAGTACTATTGACCAGAGAATCAACCTGTGTCTTTTCACATCAGTTCTGGAATCATAAGTGGATCTTCTGCTTCCTTGGAGGTCACATAGACATCTATCTCTGAGCAGGCCTTTGCTGTTATAATATCTCATGTACACTAAATATTGCTACCATGAAAGATGCTAATGGGTTACCTGAATTTTCCCCATCATGTAACAACAGTGTTACAAATCAGAAAATTGTAATTACTTCTGACAGTAGGATTACTACTCATGCCTATTGGACTGCTGGCAAAAGATGGACAAAATGACCATGTGACAATCATATTCCAAAATTTGGTGGGATTTTGTGTCCTCAGGAGGAGTTTCTATTTTCTGTACCTCGACTCTCTATAACCAAAGTTATAGAAAAAGGAAACTGAAATTTCTCAGTGGTACATTAGGACTGATGAAGAGCAGGTCACTCCTGGTTGATGTGTTTAAAGGTAACTGATCAAGTATCCCACTTTTTCCTTCTCAAAATCTGGCTTTGGTTTAGGACACTTTCTTACTCTGAGAACTTAGCCTGTTTAAAGTCATGCTCATCCTACTTAACACTTTGGTCTTCAACTCTGTCTGCTCTGTGGTTGAAAAAGATAAGTGCATCCTTAAATCTTGTCCAAGAGGATCTCTTGTTTTTGCATTTGGATAATGAATACATTATTTCAGACATAAGCATTACATAGCAATAGCCATCCAATTAGATAAAACAGTCCTTTTGTTTAGTTTCCATTTTAATCTTAAATGCAACTATGTACCAGATTGTGCAACATTATTTCCTTACTTCCCATCTCCATTTACCACAGACACACATCCTAGAAGTTCCTTTCCTATGCTTTCCGAGGATTATTGACCCTCTAATGACCAGCAAATGGTGTCTACACTGTCCTTGGAGTTTGAGACAGGAGTGCGTGAATGATGGAATTTCTTGAAGAAATTTCTTTCGTAAGAAGATGACTAAAAGAAGCACAACAGTGAAAGGAAGAAATAAATGGTTCGGGCCAGACAGGCTTCAGTCTGAATTCCTGAGGAACTGGACTTCACAAAATGCAGCACTGCAGAGTTAGCTCCAAGTACTTTATCACTGCTCACTTCAGTTCAGTAGGTCTTTGGCCTGATGTATCCAGAAAGATAGTAATCGTAAATTCCTTCATGAGGCAGTTTCTGTTTGACTGCATCAGTTCTCCAGAAAATGTAGATGCTATGACCATTTAACAGGGACCATTATTAATAGGTAGACAATAGATGCATTTGACAGTCTGTTGATGAGATTCAAGGCAGGGCAACAGTAACAGTAGAAATTTGGAGAAATGATTTTTTTCAATGACAGAGAAAAATACTTCTAGATGCCATCTAGAAATATGATACAAGAAATATGAAAATATCATGTGCATAGATACAGGTGCAGCTACAGATATAATTCAATCCAAATGGAGAATTGAATTATCTTGAACAGGGCAAATCTACTATAATAAAATGCTCCTGTGAAAATATGAATAAAAATAAAAAGATGTGAAAGCATCTATACAAAGGTATCTATAAAACAATGTTTATAAAGGTAAAATTTGTTGAACATTTAAAAATTTAAGGGCTGAGGATATAGCTCAGTTGGTAGAGTGCCTGCCTTGCAAGCACAAGGCCCTAGGTTCAATCCCCAGCACCACAAAAAAAAAAAAAAAAAAAAAAAAAAAAAAAAAATTTAAGAGTGAAGAATTGAAGAATTGACTAAATAATTCCATAAAATTAAATATTACAATAGAAATGCTAACAAATATGTATTTATTTGCATGTCATTGATATGAAAATATGAGATAAGTTTAAGTTGAAATAGTTTTGCAAAAGTTATTTTCATTTACATCATTTAGAACATGCCAGGATAAAGAGAAACATATTTTAGGGTCTTTAACATATTATTAAGCAGTATAAGACTCAAAATATTATAAGGTACATTGATCTCCTAAGATATACAGCCAAAATTTCAGAGCAAGTAGGCTTGAAGCAGCATTATGTTTTGGATAGGAAAGATTCTACCCAGATCACATTTGTACAATATCATTTACAGAGAGAATAAAATATGATTCACAACCTTTCTCTACAGAATGATAAACACCTAGAATATTACTTATGATTGTAGATTTATTTCATGTAGATTTCCTTCATTTTTATTTTGTTCATTTCAAATTTCATAATTGTTCATGGTGATTGTTTATGTAATAAAAAGTTTACCATTATTTATTTATAACTATTTCCTCTTTATGTACAAATAAGAGGGAAATTTGTTCTTATATCATACTCATATTGAATTACTTAGGGAAATACTATCATTACAAAACTATGTGCTTTAAAGATGCCTCAATATGTTTAATTTTATGGAATAATTATAACTTGAATATTGTTTTTGATTTAAAATATTAAAGATAATTTAATAAAGATATATTTAAATAATTTAAATAAGGATATATTTCCAGATTTTAACTCATAAGGGATAAAAAATTAGTAATATATTTTCCAGTGTTTTAACTCATAAGGAAAGGCAGAAAATTGAATATTGACAACAAATTTTGTTCATCAGAAACATACAGACATTTAATTTGTCGTAAAAATCCAGTGTGCAAAATTGATAGAAGAATATAATTCCAAAAAAAAGTATAAAAGACAAAGGTAACTTTGTTGCTTTAATTGAGTTGGTGCTTTTAAAAAAAGAAAAAAAAATTCTTTTGTCTTTAGTTAACAACTTTTATCACTTTGGCTTCCTAGAAGACATCTCATTTTTTGCTGCTTTTACAGGAAGACAGGTTAAATATTCTGTAACTAAAAGTCAAAATTCAATGTGAAACGGTTCCTTAAAAAAGTTTTCCATTCTCAAAATGATTGACACCCAGTCCATTTCTTTTTCTCAGTAAAAATGGATCAGAGAACAAGTAAAGTGGCATCTCCTTCTCTCTTTATCAGTCTTCCAAACACAAATGTGCTTGATAATATAATACAGACTTTAAATTACAAAGAAGTAAAATCATGATTTCACATATGTTTGAACAAAGAAACTGTCATGAGAAATTGACATTGGTAGTAGACACTATTTACTTCATTGGTCACAAGCTTCTATTCCTCCTGTAGACACCAAAGATACCTTGATTATTCATTAGCCATAAAACTAGTTCTTTCTGCAACTATCAAAATTTTGAATAATACTGAAAAGTCTATTTCTATCATATCCATGCTCAATTTTCTAATTTGATCAATACCAATACTGGAAGGCAGAGCAGTTAATATCACAACTTGCATTTCTTCCTACTGTGTCCCCTTTTTGTAGCCAATAAGTTCAGTTTATGAAGACCAGAAAACAGCTAGTAAATTATCAGGATATTATTATATAAATTTCTGCATAAAGTATATGGAAAATTACTTTTTTTCTACATTTAGCTACACTGAAAATATGCTAATTTTACTTTCTTCTGACAGAAAGAGTTTCTATTTTGCTTCCTGAGACCTATGTGAATTCTTATGCATACTTTTGGCCAGAGGGAACATATACATTTCCTACTTTTGGAGACAATCAGTTTGGTCCACTGAATCGATAACAGTGCTTAACACTGGGTGTGTAAAGGAGGAAGCAGCAAGTACATTACTCACGATGGTAAACCATATAGGTGCCGATGAATTGGACAGTAATCCTAAAAAAGAGTCCAAAAACTATCAGTGAAATTTCCAAGGAAAGGTTTTAGCTTGTTTGATTTTTCTTGAAAGATTTCTGCTGCTAATCTAATTAAGAACAAGTTGGAATGATGTAGTCATACAGTTAAGATTTTAAAAGCTTAATGGGTTCAGTAACTTTGTACTGATGTTATTTAAATTTAAGATACATACATGCTTTGGCCCTATAATTAGAGATTATAATATATAATTTGGAGGAACAATTATGCTTCTTAACAAAGAAGCTCATGCAAGGATGGCATATAAAATATCAGTTGTATTAATAATAATAATTCAAAATTACACAAAATATAAAGAAAATCTCAAATTTTATCAGTAAAGATATGGATTTTTAAACATTGTATATTATCTGTATTATATATATTACAGGGCATTAAGAAAAATGTGCTTTCTATGGACTGACAGAGAAAATTCACAAGGTACACTATTTAATAGAAAAATCAAGTTATGTACAAAATGTACAGTAACATATCTTCCACAAAGTATGACATTTAATGTTATTTGTATATGTTTATGTCTAATTTCATATTTGTGTCCACATTTCTTAATCTTTCCATCTACAAACATATATTTATCTGGATATATATAAACCAAATTAATGATTGTGGTTCATCCTGGGATAGAACGGGTATTGACCATACATGTGAAAAGAATACTTAGACTAAAAATAATATTTGAATTTTCCTTCTCACAAGCACAACATATTTTGTATAATTTATATTGTCAAATTAATTTTAAATGGAAAAATTTAAGTGCATTGCCCAAGATAAAGCTAATTAGTGCCTGAGTCAAGATTAGAACCTACAAATTCTAACATGTATGCTATTCACTAATTTTTTATGCTACCTTCCAGCAAATTACCTATTTTTATCAACCATTTAAATTAGGAATATAATTAAGGATTTATTAGTTCCTAGTTAAGATTGGATAAAACCCCTGTCTTCCATCAGTGCCACATTTTGTATTAATAAATGTTTTTGCTAGTATTAAAAATGATTAGGAAAACAGCACATGAGGCATTCCACAAATTTGTAACGAGCACAGGACAGGTAGCTTCAATCTTCCTGTAGGCTAGTTAGTGGTTTTCAAATAGAAATATACATAAAATCATTGAAAGCATTTGCTAAAATCAGAGATTCCCAGATCCAATGCCAATAAAGTCTAAAGAAGTTGATTAGGAAGCTCCAAGGAAGTCACAGATTATAAAACACACTATAAAACTGCTGCCAACTGAATGTAAGGGTAAAATAGTATCATGGCAAAAACCAGAGTATTGAAAGAAGGCATGGATAAAAAGTAGGTAGAGGGAAATTTTTGCAAATGGAAGAATCCTACTAAATCCTACTAAATCCTACTAATAATATTTCAGGATTTACTACTTATTCTAGGAAGCTATCTCCTTTTAATGGGAGTAACATTATACTGGAAACTTCTCACATCGCCAGGTTTAAAAAAAGAACAGAGCAAAACAAAATACTTCGAGAGGCTCTCAAATATATATATATATATATATATATATATATATATATATATATATATATATATATATATTCTTTTTCATTTGAATATTTCTTCTTTTTGGTGACACTTTCTAAAAGAATCTATTATTAAAATACCTTAAAAACAAAATAAAATAAAACAGTAAGAACTACATTTTAGGACTATCACATCACCTGTCCCATTCTCCTTTTTAGAAACAAATATGCGAACCATGGATTCTTGCTAAAAGAGTGGTCTTTTCTTTGCTATTCACTGGAACGTTCAATGATCATTTCTTCCAAAGGGAGTCTCTGAAGATCTTTTCCTTTTTACTCCTATTTTCTTCTTTGGTAATAAAAATTATTTTGTTACAGATCACTTTTTTCGCTTTAGAGTGTGAACTAATCTCAATTCTTCATCCTTTGAATGTACACTTATATAGAAAAACACACCAAAAAAATAAAAATTTCTTAACTTATTTGACAAGTAAAAATAGAAGAAAGTGCTTCTTTGATGTTTTGCCTAGAAATGAAACTTTTTTCAAAGGTCATCTTAATTCTATGTACATCTTCTGTTCAGGTTTTCTGCAATAGAGTTATAATCATTTTCTTGTAAACCCATTTAAAATCAATCATTTGGATGAACATCTTTTATTATAATGCATATTACCATATACCTCCCAAAGACTTACCCATTTCTCCCTTAAAAAAAATCAACTCAATGTCCCAAAGCACTTGGCTACAATAATGCCAGTGCTGACTTAATTATATGCAGTACAGCTCTGTTGGCTTCAACCCTCTTGCCTGCTTTTGTAAGCTCTGCATGTATTTGTCTGGAAGGCAAATCCAAAAGAGCCATTTTTATCATTGTCTGATTAGGTTGCCATTATACATAGTTAAATTTACTACAGTAATTCAGACCAAAATAAAATAAAAACTTACAATAGATTTATATAGGACATGAAATCTGTGCAGCACTTGAGGAACAGTTGAAATTGCTACATCTGTGTATTTAGAACTATAAATACTAGATGATTCAACTTTATTTTCTGTACATATATACACATACATAACCTGCACATACATATGCATATACATATGTATGTATATAGAGGGATTTTACTATAATATAACAATTACAAAACTTCAATTTTAGTTGTTTTGGTATGATTATTTAAAAACTATTATTTCCTATCCTCCTGTATCTTTAGGCCTAATCCTTTAATCAAAATTTATCATTGGTAAATAACCCAAATTTTAAAAATCTAAAAATTACCTAAAGAGAAATATCTCAAAAGAAGACATACAAATGACTAACAGTTATATTAAAAGATACTCCATATCACTAGTCATTAGGGAGATGCATGTCAAAGTCTCAATATATCACATTATTCCTGATAGAATGATTATCATTAAAAAAGTCAAAAATAAGTTGGTAAAATTGTAGAAAAATGGGAAAACTTGTATACCATTGGTGGGAATGTAGGTTGTACAGTCATTACACAGAGTACACTATGGAATTTCCTCAAAGTTAAAAAATAAAACAACCTGATGATCTAACAATCCTGCTTCTGATTATATATTAGAAAAAGAGAGTAAGAGTGAGCAGTATGTTGTAGAAATAGCTGCACTCTTAAGTTCATTCAAGCATTGTTTACAACAATCAGGAAAGAAACAACTTAAATATCCATCAGGAGATTAATAGACAAAGAAAGGTTATACATTGGTCAAAGATACAAAGTTTCAGTTATGTAGGATAAATAAGTTTAAGATATAATGCCCGGAGTTGAGACTATAGTTAATAACACTGTATTCTATGCTGCTTATTTACCAAAAGAGTATTTAATGTGCTCTTACCACACACACACTGAAAAGGTAACTGCATGATATAAGATGATAATATGTTAAATGACTATAATAATTAGGTGATTGTCAATTGATTACAGTAATTCTGAAGTATGATATGATGTATATCAAAACATCATTTTTATACATTAAATATATGCAAAAATATAACACTATCATAAAGTTATGAAGCAAAACAGAAAAACCATGGTTTATAATATTATAACATGGTTACCACAACCAATTCAATTCAATTGAAAGAGTGTCAATAGAGTTTTTAGGTAGCACTTTTAGAATAAGGAAAAATTATTCATTTATATATAGTATATATAATATTCTATTACATATTTTATAGTATATATCCCAATATTATATAGGCCTAATGTATATAATAAAAGATTACCCAGTCTTCAAAAAAAGAAACATTGCATTATTCTTGACAACATGAATGAATCTAAAGAAAATTATACTGAAGAAATCATCCAGGCACAGAAAGACAAACTTTACATGATCTCACTTACATTTGAACTCTAAAAAGTTGAACTCATAGTCTGATACACTTGTGCCCATAGATTCAGATACTCAGATGTTGAGATGGAGGATCACACATTTGAGTCTGGCATTGGAAACAAAAACATAAGGAATGGCGATGTAACTCAGTGATAGGCATCCGTGGGTTTATTCCATATCAGATTTCATTGCTATGAAGTGAGTAAGTTCTGGAGAAATAAAACACAGCATAGTGACTGTAGTTAATAATACTGCATGGGATACTTGAAATTTTTTAAAGAGTAAATCTTAAATGTCACCATGAAGCAAAACAAATAACTATGTGATATAATAACCATGTTAATTATCTTGATTTTCATAATCATTAAACTGTATACGTGTATCAAAACATCACATTCTACACCTTAGATATACACACTTTTTGTCAATTGTTTCTCATTAAAGACAAAAAAACATAATTGCACTATATTTACGATTGTAGTGGACTTTTTCTTTTATTGCTCCTCAGTTTATAAGATAAACATGCACACAGAATATACTGAATATAACATGTATGCATATATACTCTAAATACGCATGATAGGTGTGTGTATGTAAATGTATAGATGTGCATATGAATGTACACACAGCGATACAGGAGCACATACCCATATAAATATATACAGAGAGAGTGAGGTACCAGGTCCAATTGATCTCATATTTGTTACTTTTAAACTGACACTGGTAAAAGTATTTAATTTACAGAAACTAGCAAACATTAAAAACCATGTGTTTATGTGGTTCTGTTTTCTTTTGCTTAGTAGTATTTAACTAGTAGTATTTAATTGTGTATATTTGAAATGATTTTAATTGAACATGTGTATATGTACTTCTGATCATGTGGATCAACAGTTCCAAGAGTGATTAGGAAATTTACTTCTTTTCTGATTTCAAATGCTTAGCAAGTAGTGTTCAATGAGGAGTGGGTAGTACTACTTCTCCCACTGCCTGAACTGCCTTCCACTGCAGAGTAACATTGGATTTCTCCAACCCAGTTGTCAGTGGATATTGGTATTGTATTAGATGTTCTTTAGGAAAATCATTATATCTTTGGTATATTTCAAATACCACACAATTTATTCATGGCAATAATTCTCTTTTTCTGGTTAGGATATTTAACCATTTATTAATTATTCCTAAAATACAGGTTATGCCTTGTTTTCATGTTGGTTATTTGTTAGTTTTGTTCTTATTTTTGAGGAAAAATTACTCCACTAAGTGAACAAAACAGTTGTAACCATGACATATTTATCTTTTGTACTTATTCTTCAATTTGAAATGATTGATCACACAATTCCCTAAGAGGTAAAACATCACAGTTTTGCCTTTAAGAAGCTCAGGATTTGTTGTGGATGTAGAATAAGACAGAATCAAATAGAATGCAGTATCATAATCAAAAATTCTTTGTTGTTCCTGGATGAGAATAGTCCTTCAGTTATCACTATTCATTCTATAACCTGAAAACTAGTTCAGCAGTAAGTAAAGGAGAGACATAACTTGGAAAGACTTTTGCAACAGGAAAAAAGTATTGTTGCAAACTGGGTAAGAGAGCTATTGCACTAAGAGTAAGCTACTTATACAACCAATGTAACTCCATGTCATATACAACCACAATAATAGGATTCTAACTGGAACAAGTTATACTTATTCTATGTATGTATAATATGTCAAAATATGCTCTACTGTCATGTATATCTAAAAGGACCGATTCAAAAAGAGCTATAGTACCATCCAAGGTAAGGGAGAAAATATTTCATGCTATGATAAGGAGTAAGTGACGCCAGAAGTAACCAGTATAGAGCAAGGAGATGATGGAACAGAGCGACTGGACAGCTGATAAGAGTATTTTTTCCTGGTGTCAGCAGATTCTCAGGAAGGATGTTTGAGTTGACAGTGTTCAAATTCCATTATGAGAACATTGTTCAGATTAGTTGGTGGAGACAAACAATTCAATTAAAAATTTATGAGACAAAGAATGAGTGTTTGGAGATCTGAATCTGACCTTGTCATAGTAAACAATGGTGTTAGCTATGAATAATAAGAGGACAGTAAGTCTTTGGAGAATGTGTGTGTGTGTGTGTGTGTGTGTGTGTGTGTGTGTGTGTGTGTGTCTTTTTGACAAAGAAAATATATATGGTTATATGATTTGGGGTAAGAAAAAAAATGAGTGCTTGTGGGGGCAGTAGGGGTACTTTATGTAATTTATTATTTCATTACCAAAGCTATTTTACAGCACAGGGCTCAGGTAAAATTAAATATGGTTAGTTACATGTTTACAAAGTTTAAGTCATCAAAAATTTTGTTTCTGTTGCCTTGCAGAGCTTGAATCTTCAAACTGATACAAAGTTCTTTATATATCTCGCATTTTCATATCATCTGGCTAAGTGGTGAACCATTATCCATGACTATGATAGAAGATGAATAGATTCCCTAACACAATGTTAAAACTTAAATTTCTGGTGGTGGAATTTTAAACATCAGTTTGACTTTATTTCTGTATCTTGCAGACGGTTTGCAAACTATTTTACCACTACCACTATTGTGGTTATCTGTTGATGCAAACAAATCACTTCAATGCTTAGAAACTAACTAACTAACTAACTAACTAACCAAGCAACCAACTAACTAACTAACTAAATATATATATATATATTTTTTTTTTTTTCTCACAGATGTGCAATTTGAACTCAGCATGGAGGATAGTTCTATTTCACCAAGTCAGCTGAAGCAAGTCAACTGAGTGATAATACATCTACGTGGAAAATCCTTTGCTCATGGGGCTGGTAGGTTGTGAATGCTATAAGCAGTGATCTCTGTTGGCCTTGAATCCCTGGAGTTTTGATACTAATTCTTATAGCTTGGACTTTTCATCCGAGTAATATTAGGATAAAGTGGCTATATTCTAGGAGCAACTATTCTGAAGGAGAGAAAGCTAGTTCTGAAGTTTATTGACTAATAACCTACCTTTAAAGTTGTATAATTTCATTTCTACCAGCCTGTTATCGGACATTTGCAAACACCAGGCTAAGGGGATCGGACAAACCCTCCAGGTTTGTTTGTGGACTGATACCATACTAAATGATCACATGAAAACATAAATATTTTTGTGAATATTTTGGTATATTATAAATCAAACAAATAGTTATTGTTAAAAATTAATATGTTTATATGATAAAATGTGGTTAAGGGACCAGAGATCCCATAATAAAGATAAACTCATATGAAAGTCACAAGGGATATGTGTACCTTTGTAAAAATATACTTTCTAGCACATAATCTATGTTGCTTCTGGAGAATAGTATACATAATCCACTTATGTTTAATTATTCAGTGAATGCCTTTCATGTCATTTTGACTTATTGTTTTAGAGTGACATGGAAGTCAGGGTTGTTTCCCCCAAATACATAAAGTTGCTTAAAGGATGTGTAAATAATAGGGATCCACATATCCCAGAACATCATGGTTAGGAGATAGTTACTGAGTAATTTCAATTATTCCAAGTCGGTGATATGTATAAAGAAGCTTATGATGAAATACCTTTGTTACTGTTTCTGTCTTAAAATTTCATTCCATCAGGGGTAAAACAAATTTTCTTTATCATTATCGTTAGGGAGTAGGAGCAAAATGTTTCCCATCCTTGAGTTCGAGCTTTTACTTACTTTCTACTTATCTCATCATCTTCCCTACAATTTCATAAGCTGCAAAATGAAACCTTCCCAGAAATAAAACACAGCTGTGGTGATTACATTCAGAAAGTCCAAAATAGATATTACCACATTTATTTACTGTAAAGATTTGGCAATGCTTCCCAGAGAGCAGTGAGTGGAAGAGGGAACTAGTTTTAAAATGATGAAAAGTCTGAATTGTGGAATATATTTTATATTAACATGTGTATTGAATAGTTAAAATTCTAACAATGTGTTTCTGACTCTATATTAAAGATAAGAATAATGAGATTAAATTTTACTGAGAAAATTATTGATTGTATCACCAATTTATCACACTAGTTTATTAGTGAGCACCTATTGTAGGTAAGTAGGTCATAGCTGAGTTGACCTCTCTGAACAAAAAGTTTAGAAGATATCGTCAAAAAAGTAAAGTTATACTTTAAAGTATAAAAAAGAGACCATTATAAGACAGATGAGTGCATTCCAACTTTCAATGAAATATTTTTCTAGACATTTAAAACAATTTAGAACAGAAAATAAAAGATAGTTTTTGTATTTACCAAGTTGAATAACTATGATATAAAAACTTGCTCAAAATAACATTGAAGGAGATTTTATGGGCCAGTTAAAAATATGAGTACAAATATTTACTATTCATGAATAAACTATTTGAAAATTAAATCTAATTTTATATTAAAATGATTTTCTCCTATGAATAAATGGATAACATTTTTAAAGTGCAACTGTGATTCATTATTAAGATGTCCATAAATTCATCCTAAAATTTTATAATAGAAGAGAGGTTTGAAATAAAGTTCCTAGACATTGAAGCAGATCATGCAGAAAGATTACTACGTATCTTATATTCTAATTTGCAAAAGTATTAATTAGAATGTAAAGTGAAGGTATTTTGAAATAAAATTGTTACATTATAGAACTAACTTGTTAGAACATTAAAGCCAAAACCTACAACTAAAATTATTGATGGTTAAACAATATTTGACACAGTGGTGTACACCTGTAATCTCAGCAACTGGAGAGGCTGAAGCAAGAGGATCACAAATTCAAAGCCAGTCTCAGCAACTTAGTGAGGACTTAAGTAACTCAGTGAGACCCTGTCTCCAAATAAAATATAAAAAAAAGGAGGGAATATTGGGGATGTGGCTCAGTGGTTAAATGCCCCTGGATTCAATACCAAATTAATGAATTAATTAATTAAAAGCATATTTGATTGGAGAAAATCTCCATAGTTTTTTTGTTTTGTTTTGTTTTGTTTGTTCCAGGCATTGAACTCAGGGACATTAAACCACTGAGCCACTACCCCAGTCATTTTTGTATTTTGTTTAAAGATAGTGAGGTGAGGATGGTGGACAGTTTAATAAATCATTGTAAACTAATGTGATGGGCAGTTCCGCTGCCTTCAACTTTCTGCCTTCCAGTTTTCACATGGGCATCTACTTCTGTCTTTCAGGAACTTCTCTACTCACTTACTGACAGAATCCTTCTGGATTTTGTAGCCCCCACGAGCCTTTTCCACTTTATCATACCATCCTCTCCTTATTTTGCTTTTTCATGAAATTCAGAAAAGTCTCTATTATTATAAACATAGTTTTGAGTGTCTCTCTTCACTAAAATGTAAGTTTAATGAGAGTTAGCACTTTTTATTGTACCTGTAGAGTTGAGAGCAATACATGTCATGGAGTAGGTACTCAGGAAGCGTTCATCATAAGAATGAATGAATGAAGTGCTACTTGTGCGCACGCATAGAAAAAGTTGTGAATACCAGCAAAGTATTTAATGGTGGATGTCTCTGAGTTTTGATCTAAATGCTTTCTTTCTTTAACATTGTTTCTACCATTTAATGTTTGTTTTAATTTTCATAGAATTTTTGTAATGCACATAAGTTCTCTAATGTAAAAAAATAAAGCTACGAACAACTTGAGAATGAACAATTAAAACATACGTACCATAGAAAATTTTGAATAACTTCAAAACAAGGAATTAGTGACTATTGAGACAAGTGAAAATTTTATGATGTAGTATGTAGATATTTAAAATTTATTATGTTGTCTATTTATACCTTCTATAAATATTTAGCTACATATAAATTTTGTCATCTTCTCAGTAGTTGGCTGTGGAAAATCACATTATTTTGAGTTTAGTTATATCTTCTCAAACTCACAATTAAAAAAATATGGTTATATAATATCTTACTCCATTTAGGCTACTATAAAAAATAACCTGGGATTGGGTAACTTATAAGAAAATGAAATTTTCATTCACCTAATTCTGTATTCCTGAAGGTCCAAGATTGAGACATCAACCGAATCCGAATCTGGGATGGCTTCTCTCTGCTTCCAAGAGGATGCCTCATTGTTGCATCCTCATAGGGTGAGAGGACAGAACCACAAAAATGGACAAATGCTGTGTGCTCATGTGGTAGAAAACAGGAGGACAAAAAGGGCTTGATAGTGGTCCAATCAGCCTCTTTTATAAGATAATTAATCCAGTCATGAGGATGGAGCCCTGGTGCCCATCACATCCCCTAAGTGCTAACCTTTTAACTGATTACATTGAGTATTAGTTTTCAAGGTATACATTTTAGAAAGACACATAAATTCAAACCACGACATATAGTGCTTCATTTGATTTGTATTAACATAAAAAGATGCTTTCCTTAAGGCTAGGAAATAAATTCTTACAGGAATCTAAATTCATACAAAAAGGTCTTTGATTTAAAAACATAAGCACTAAATATCAAAATGCTTGTGCATCTGGAAATAATTGATACACAACAGGAAAATTGAATTATTTAATTGGCATTTATTTTGCTACGATTTGCTAATTAACATATTAAAATTCATTTAGAACAAGTCCATAAGGTTATTTTATTTAAAAATATTTTTCTCATAAGAAGAATTATAAATTAAGGACTACTATTTAATAAAAATTTATTCTTAATGTATTGTTTTTACGTATACAATATTAATAGAAAAGAGATTTAGAAGACAATGGGATTTGAAAGTTTATATATATGTAATCTTTGAAATCATAGGCATACATATTATTTCTTTTGAACTATTAACTGTATATTTTACTTGAATGAATTACAAGTAATATAACATTTATTTGTATAATTCATGAATAGCTATGGAACTATAATACTGAAAAACAACTTTCAATGAAAATATTTTATAATCAAAAATATCAGAAATACATTTGCAACTATTAATGAAACATAAACAATAATAGTCTCATTTTATTTTCTCTTTAACATTACAGTTATTTCCTGTCATGGATGGTTGAAGATTAAAAATAGTATTACGTTTTTGGATCTACTTATTTTTCAAAAATCATGTCTTCATTTATATGGCATTTTAGCAAAAATGGAATAAATCTGTGCTATTCTACTGAACAATTCATGCACTTGATTTTCCTAAATTCCTTGAACTCCCTTTTTTGCTGTTGCGTGGGATGATTCTAGTTCAATAGATCCAAATTTAACAAATGAATACTTACACTAGAGGTAATCATGGATTTTCAAGTGTATTTTCCTCCAGTAGTCATCTTTCTTCATACTTATCTTTAAAAATTTAACTTCAGTTATTTGATGCACATTTTTTTAACTTTTTATTTGTTCTTTTTAGTTATACACGACAGTAGAACATATTTTGACATGTTATACATACATGTAGTAAAACTTCTCATTTTTGTGGTTGTACATGATGTGGAGTTACACAGTTGTGTATTCATAGATGAATGTAGAAAACTTATGTCCAATTCATTATATTGTCTTTCCTGTTCCCATCCTCCTCCCCTCCCTTCATTCCCCTTCGTCTAATACAGTGAACGTCTATTGTTTGCTCTACACCCCACTCCCTTATTGTATGTTAATGTCTGTGTAACAGAGAAACCATTAGGCCTTTACTTTTTGGGAATTGGTTATTTCACTTAGCATGATAGTCTCTAGTTCCATTCATTTATGGACAAATGCCATAATTTCAGTCTTTTTTATAACTGAGTAATATCCCATGATTTTCAAATGGCTTTGTAGTATTGTGTGCCAGTCCCATAATGTTTTTCTTATTATGTGGTTTATTAACTCCAGCATAATGCTTCAGGTTTAGCTATATCAAAATTGATATTCAAAATACTTAATCATCTGTGGAATGCAGTATAAAAGATAAGTATCATTGTATTCTAATTCTGAATAAGTATAGCAGTGCTAATATTTTGTAGTAACAATTTCAACTCTGGATTTAAGAAAATGTTGATATATTTTTCAATATATGTAATTATGAGACTTTGGAACATCTAACGAGAGAATCATGAAACTGTTCTCAAATAATAGTTTAAAATTCTTTGAATCAATTAACAACTATCTTTTACTACAATTAATAATTTAAAAGGAAGAATTAAGATTTTCTGCTGTAGGTCTTCATATTCTAAGGAGGCAGAAATAAATTTATTTCAAACATAATAAACATTTCTGATCATGACAGAGTATCTGGGAACCAACCTAACTTCTTGTTTTAATCTATTTAGGCTGCTATAACCAAATGCCATAGACTAGGTGACTTGTAAACAACAGAAAACTGATTCACACAGTTCCAGCGACTGGGAAGTTCAAGATCAAGGGGTTGATATACTTCATTTCTGATAAGTGACTACTTCCTCCTAGAAAAGATTGTATTTCTTTGCAAAAATTGATCTGAAATAATATTAAATTGGTTACCTTATTTTTGGTGATACAATATATTCCAAGACTTCCAGTGAATGTATGCAGATAGTACTGAGTCTTGTATGTATTCACTAACTAATGTGCAGGTAGCATATACAGCATGGGTGGGTGTCCATTCACATTTGAATGGTGAGAGATGGTAAAAGATTACATAACTTTACACAGAACACTGTACAATTTAAAACATGAATGGCTTATTTCTGGAATTTTCTATTTAATAATTTTCAGATTATGATTGGTTGTAAGTAAATGAAACCATGAAGAGCAAAATAGTATGCAAGGAGTGGCTACTGTGTATCTCATTATATGTAATGGGGATTTTTTGTATGCCTTCAAACTTGTTATCTGACTTTCTAAGATTGAATCACCTTTCAACATTTTATATTTTGTATGTTTATTGTCATAAGGTACATACAAGTGTTTATGTAAGATTTTTTGCCAGTACCACTTCATCTAGGAAATTTCCATCCTTTTTGTCACAAACACTTTCAAATTCAAGTTTATCTGGTTGCAGATTGAGGTCATAAAACAGTAGCAATGTCAACAATCTCTTGGTCAGTTGTTTCTTCTGTAACTTCATTTTCGTTTCATTTAAATTTTATTTGCCACTTTGTAAAACTTTTTTATTTGTTTTAATTAGATATACATGACAGTAGAATGCATTTATGCATTTTGATAAGTCATACTTACATGGAGTATAATTTTTCATTTTTCTGATTGTACATATTATAGGACCACATCAGTCATGCAGTCATTTATGTACACAAGGTAATAATGTCTGTTTCACTCTACTATCCTTCCTCCCCAATACTCCTTCCCCTCCCTTCTCTCCCCTCTACCTTAAATAAAGTAACTGTAACTGTATTCTTCCCTAGCACCACCCCCGGCCTTATCGTAAATTGGTGTTTTGGGTTTGGCTATTTTGCATAGCATGATATTCTCTAACTCCATCCATTTACCAGCAAATGCCAGAATCTCGTTCTTCCTTAAAGCTGAGTAGTATTTCATCATACACACACACACACACACACACACACACACACACACACACACACACACACACACATATATATATATATACACTATATTTTCTTTATCCATTTATCTGTTAAAGGGCACCTAGGTTGGTTCCACAGTTTAGCTATTGTGAATTGAGTTGCTATAAACATTGAGGTGGCTGCATCAATGTAGTATGCTGACTTTAAGTCTTTTGGGTATAAACCGAGGAGTGGGATAGCTGGGTCCAATGATGGTTCTATTCCAAGTTTTCTGAGGAATCTCTGTACTACTTTCCATAATGGTTGCACCAATTTGCATTCCCACCAGCAACGTATGAGTGTACCTTTCCCCCACATCCTTGCCAACATTTACTGTTGCTTGTATTCTTGATAATTGGCATTCTTATTGGAGTGGGATGAAATCTTAGAGTAGGTTTAATTTGAATTTCTCTAATTGCTAGAGATGTTGAACATTTTTTCCTATGTTTATTGATGGATTGTATATCTTCTTCTGTGAAGTGTCCATTCAGTTCCTTAGCCCATTTATTAATTGGGTTATTTGGGTTTTGGTGTTAAGTTTTTTGAGTTCTTTATATATCCTAGACATTAATGCCTTATCTGAGGTGCATGTGATAAAGATTTTCTCCCAATATGTAGGCTCTCTCTTCACATTATTGACTTTGGGTTTAATAAACTTTTGGTGTATTTGCTGAATTTCAACTTTAGTAGTCATATCCTTCTTTTCATCACCTGATTTTGGCAAATGACAAATGTTTTTATAACTTGAAGACAAGGAAAGTAACCTAACCACAAGATTTGCCTCCTATGCATGAACTGAAAACATGCACAGTGACCAATCAACAATGGACTTTGAAAGAAGTGAGAAGATTGATTACCAAGAAGGAAGAGGATATGTTTTTAAAATAATGATTTTTGGTTCCAAAAAATAAATAATGTTCTAGCTTATTCATAGTTAATATATTGTAGCAACTAAATTTTTACATGTTTAATTGATGTTTAATTTTATGTAAATGGTGATAATTTAAATTCTTACATATCAAAATTCTATAAAACAGATCTGCCTGAATGCTCTCTTTTCTTACACTGTTATAAGTCCTACCAGATCATTTTATCTGATAGAGAGTGATATAATATTAAATTAATTTAATAAACTGTAAGAAGTAAAGAATGTGTATTATAATCTGTTAACCACTAAATACATAAAACAAATAATCGTACCTAAGAGTCTCACATAAACATTAAAATAAAATTCTTTAAGTATAAATAAATACTTGATTAACATGAAGTAAGAAATGAATTAAAGTATGGAAGGAATGTAGAAAAATAAGTTGTAAAATTTTAAACAATATCATTATGTCACTAACTACATTAAATTCAAATGCACTAAACATTACCTTAAAAAATCAGAAACTGCTAGACTGTATATAAAATTATCAAACTATGTGGTGTTCACAAAATAAAAAAATTAATTACAAACAGAGAAATTGAGGTTCAAGAGTGCATCTCGTATGATCGCTTTAAAGTATGTAGGAAAAATAAATGAATTAAAAGAAAAAGAATCAAATTTTAACATTAATTTACCAATAATTTCTTGAATGAGGAGACAAAAATCATTAGGTTTGTAAAGAAATTAAATGATCTCTTTTAACATTATGGACTTTTTGGAACACCAAATCCAATGACGACAGAAAATACGTATTTTTCAAAAGCTGAAGGAAGAACAATTTAACCCACTATACTACAATCTACACCATAAAATGAATTTCAAAGAATTAAAAGTACGTGAAGGTTATGATCTGAACACAACAGAAATGAATTATAATATACCAAATAATTAGAAATTTCTCAAAATTTAGAAATAAAAATATTCTGTGATACAATTTATAGATCATAAAAGAATCACCATGAAAATTAGAAAATATTACATTGGAACATATTGGAAACCAACTTGTGAAGCCAGAGGAAATATTTAATGTATATGTGCTCACACTCATATTTTTTTGCATCCGTGTTCTCTGTGGACATATGGTAGCAATCTGCTGCCCATTCAGTGTGGATATCACAGTGTGATACTTGGGACAAATTCAGTCTGACTCATATCCTGCAACAAACGAAGCTGATAAATATGTTAAGGCAAATATTCCCCAATCACAGATATATCTAAAAGCAAATAATAAAAGAAGTTTGCTCCAGAAAGCTGATAACATTTAGTTGGTGTGTTATGTAGTAGTATTGCAGCAATAGTTTCCTAATACAAACAATAGGTATTCGTTGCCATGATTTATAACAATTTAGTTAAAATTAAACAATACCACTTGACAATGGAATATACTGCAGTGTGGAGAACAGTTCTGAAACTTTGATGAGAATTATAATCTCCTTGAAAACTTACAAAAATCTGTGTTTAGTGGCTATACCCCTTAAGAATAAGCATCATTTGGTCTTGCTGGGGGTGAATAATTATTTTTTTAGTAAGATGTACAACAACTCCAATGCCATTGCTAAGCTGAACACATTGGCAAGATGTAAGCAAAATATCAAAATACATTTTAAAATAATGCCCTGGGTATTGATAGTTTTGAAACATTGCTTGAGCACAAATTCGTTAGAAATGAATATATACTTGGTTCCCCTTTTATTTTCATTTGGGTAAGAATTTGGTCTCACAAAACCGAATCCATATGATTAATTTTGAGCATTCATGATGAGTTTCCTTTTGAATATTGCTTTTACTTAGTCATCTCTGGTGCTGAAAAAGTTCTCATGACTGGAATCCACACTACAGCTGATGTCCTTGCAGGTGTTTCTCTTTGGTCCTTTTGAAGTTAGGTTAAATACAGCTGGTCAACTTTATTTGTCTATGGTTTGAAAGTGTTACCTTTATTCTCATGTTATCTCTGTCCTTAATTAAGGAAACAGATTTCTTCCTAAAATGTGTTCTTGAAAGTTTAAGTGGTACTATGTAGAGATGCAGAAATCTGCTGCTTCTTTTTTCTTTTCATACAAAAAGCCTCTAATTTTGTGTGATGACTTTTTAGAAATGTTCCCATTCTTCCATTTTCTAGCAGCAGATGACTTAGATGCTAAATCTTTTAAATAAAAACCCTTGGCTTTCAAATATGAATTTTGGAAAATTAGCCTCAGCTAGTAATCTTTTTTTATTTTTTAAAATTTTACTGCATTCTTGCTGTTTTCATTCTTTATAGCATTGCACATTATAGGATGCATGTATGATGAGTTATATATTAAACAATATATACAACCATATCATAACTTGGTCTCATTGTCTTTCACTACTCACAGCATTTAATAATTCTGAGTAATAATAAGCCATCAGAGTTCGGATATCTTACATAAATAATGAACAGAAAGCCTGAGACAGGAATAACAGTTTGCTTTACAATCACTGTGCTTTTCTTCTGCTATGTGACAGTTCATTGACTAAAGCATTAATCACATCCCTCTTTCTGTCCTCCTCTGCAGTGGTTGAGGATAATAAAGAATCATCAAGTGAGGGCCAGTCATTTGAATCTACAATGTGAAATATAAAGGCCAAAGTATTCTGGGTAATAAAATGTGATTATCAAATTCTTGTGAAAAGAACGGTACTTGGATAGAAGTGTATTATATTATTTTAGGCTACAGACCATTGTCACTGACAAAAGGAGACATCAGGGTACTTACACCTGGGGAAATCAGTATCCATTTTAATGGACTATTCTTCTAAACTCAATTTTCTGCAATAATGACTACCTGGATCCTTATACTAAGTTATAGTTCTGCTCATGATGGTCTCCTTGAAACATCTGATTGAAAATACTTTCATTTCTCTCTCCTAAAAAAATTTCCTCTATGGAGTTTGACTTTTAGAGAGCAATTCAGTTCCCACATATACATCCATTTACTACCTAATACATTCTACCCTTAAAACCGTCTTCAATGCTAAAATTAAGTATATGATCATCAGTAAAGGTAGAAAGTAATTGTTTTTTGTTAATGTCTCTGAGGCGGAAAGAGAGGGAGAGAGCTTTTTGCCAATTATGTACCATGTTTGATTAATGCAACTGTCTAGATGACTGATTCGAATAGTCGGAGTCGCCACCTATTAGTACAGAATGATGTCAGTTGTTAAGGTATGCATGTAAGTGTCTAATTCTTACCAAGGGCTTATTATGTGTCGGGAACTATTACGGCACAGAGTAGTTTTCTCTACATTTGTATTTTCTTCTTAGCTCTATTTTGTTTAAGCTCCTTTTAGCTGGGCAAAGGTGAGTAGGTAGGCAAGGATCACACCGTCTACTTTTCTTCAAGAAAAGTGTATTATAAACCAAACTCAGGCTAACAGGATGGTTGGGCACATGTCTCCTGGATCATTTTAGGGACCTCAGTCAAAGACACTAGCTTTTTCCCTCTTTCTTCTTTCTGTAATCTGATATGTACACAGAATGGCAGGAGGAAGAGCAATCATATTAACACCATGATTTGTTCTTGAGGGAAAAGCCCAGAAGTACAAGTACTTCATGAAGCACACTGCCTTTTCAGTACTGGACTCTCTGATTTAATATAATTCTTAACATCTAGATGAAAGATAAATGAACTTTATTATGTATTTGCTTGTTTCAGTTATTGTTATTCTGCATCTCTGTCATGCACTGTTAAACCCAGTCCTAGGTCATATTATGCATATCTCCTTTAACTTTAAAACATATTTATTAGGTAGGATCCATGAGAATTCCATTCTGGACTAGAATTATAATTAATTATAGGAGATTAATTAATTTTCCCAATATCTTGCAGCTAGTAAATCAAATAGTCAAGGTAGTTTGATTCCAGAGAATCTTAACTGTTATAAAAGATTTCTTCCTCATTAAACCACACACCTACCTAAACTGTGAAGATGTAGACTCTGTCTTTGCTATTCTTGTATATCAGTATTTCACTTTCATAAATTCCAACACCTAATGCAGAACATAATGATATTTAAACTAGCAGGCTGCAGAGAAATTTTCCTTCAAATACTCTAGGTTTTTATAGTTGTATTGGCAGGCTTATGGTTGTTAATCTCATCTTTTAAAAAAGAGTGTTAAGATTTCTGACTTTTCTCTTTTGCTTGGAAATCTTGATTCTTAGTGCCTGACAGTAATATTTTCAAATATTTTTTATTATTCTGATCTTCAACAAAAATTTAAACAATCAAAATAAGGCACTAGAGATCCAGAAATCTAAATACTATTTCAAAATATTGATTTAAATACTTAGTATTTGTTATTACTTCTCTACCATGAAAACATATTCACATATATGAGAAGTATTAATTAAGTATATATATTCTTTATCTATGGACTTAGATTGCACTGCTGATCTTATCTAATTTTTGCCTGTATCTATAAAGTTTACATATATAGGCTTTAAAAAAGGTCAAGAGAAAAAAATTGCTATACTATTCTATTCTGTCCATGTCCATTGGGAGTATTTAAAATGAAATCTGACTTGGAAATACCATAACTATCCTAAAAAAAAAATCTACAGTGCTAGAACTCTCTCCCAGCTATGTTTACTCTGGACTTGGATATCAATTGCCATCACTTTCCAGGAAACCAGACACTAAATCATTCTTGCTTTACTTTGACTTCTCCTTATCTGTAATAGTTATACTTTTTCTATTGTGAATTCAGAAATGCATACTCATGAAAGAAAAAAAAATACAAATTAAAAGTTAATAGGAAAGAACTTGTTGAAACGGGATTAAGTAATTAATATCCTTCCATGTTGGAAGATCAACAAAATGAAAGCAAATGGTGAAAACTGTCAACGTTCTTCTACTGCTTTACAAATTCTTCTGATATTTCCAATCCCCATATGAACATTTCTCTTGTTTAGTGTGATGGTACAGCTACAGGGTTAACAGTAATTGTGAAGGAGGGGAATAGTGTTTTACTACCAGAAAAATTGTGTGTTCAATAAAGAAATTGCATCATGCAA
Source organism: Sciurus vulgaris (assembly GCF_902686455.1). Lineage (NCBI taxonomy): Eukaryota > Metazoa > Chordata > Mammalia > Rodentia > Sciuridae > Sciurus > Sciurus vulgaris. The sequence continues at coordinate 118,873,958 of NC_136469.1, read as the reverse complement.
CTGACGAGGCTCCAATGAGAAAAATGTAAGAGCGTAAAGTAGTGAGAATGGCTTTCCTTCAGATTTCACTGTGTCACTCACAGAACAGGAAGCCTGAGTATTGTGAAATGATGAGCAAAAGGTGCTATATTAGCTTCATAACATTGCAGGTCAAATTAGGAGCTCTTCACTACTTTCTTATTTGTCCTTTCTACACTCTGGACACTCCATTGTGTTTTCACCCACATATTTTTGTGGATGCTAAGGAATAGTTTTTATTTCAGCACTTTATTTAGGCAGAATATATCCCAAGCTTGGTGAAATTCAAAATCTCATTTTGCATCAATTCTAACAAAAATCCCCATTTGTTCCTGAAATTCTCATGCAATTGTGTTATTTATTCTGCTCTTGGATGAGTTACTTATATTCTAAACTTCTTTCAAGTTTCAGGGCAGAAGGTCTAGGTATGCCATCTGATTTGTCATTTGGATTATTCCCCCAAAAAACTATGTGAACAGGTTTAATCTTGGGATGGAATGTACATAGGTGTTACATATAGACTAAGTATTTCTGTCACTTAAGGCAAAATGAGACTTAATTTGCATTGTGATTCATTCTTTTCCCACTAATATTCTCCAGAACATCAACTATCTTTATTTTCCTCATTGCTTGTCTTCAGTATTGCATCTTACAATGAGACAAAATTTTCTACAGATGGCAAAATCTGACTCCCTCAAAGATAAAGGGTCTTGGATTTTCCCTTTTGCATTCCTGTAGTTAGCCTACTGGGAATCTCTTGCCTCCTTCACTCTAGCAGAGATGATCAATATTAATATGCAAGATTTTCCCCCTGGGAGCAACACCAAATTATGTATCACACCTCTATAAGGAATATGTTCTCCCTCATTTTGTATAAAAAGCATGTGTATCTGCTTCAATGAAATAGTTCCAAATTATTGCATTAGCCTCACAGGGTGGGGAGAAACAAAACATGGCTGAAGATTGATTTGCAATAAATTCTGAAACTATTGGAAGCAATATTAGCCAATATTTTCTCTTTCTTTTCCCAGTCTATTCATGCTTCTTTGATAAGGCAGCACACAAGTTTTATTATTTGTTAGTAACTCTAGAGTAAGTTGTTCCTATTTTCCACAGTCTATTATAGTTCTGCTGGGTAAGTTAACAGCATAGATCACATAATATGTGTTATAAATATTTATATTTATTTAAGTATGATCTTTACTTACTTAGAAGAACATTCCATAGATGTAATTCAAAGATTGACAATCTTTTCCCATTTTGAGAAAAGAATCTGAATTCAGACAATAAGATTAAGGGTGATCGGCAATGGTTTATTGCCTGACATCAAGTTTCTATTGAGAGAACAAAATTTATACTCCATGGGGAGAAATATTTACTCTAATCCCTCAATTATTCCTCCCAAGAAGAAGAGAAGTGAATAATTTCTGGTGAGTTTGGGAGTGTAAACAGGGCACACTTGGTTTAGCATCTCTGAAGTCTCTCATTCAGAGTCCAGTGACCCTTTTATATTTTACATATATTTCACTGCTGATGGGGAATCCGTATTTTCAATCTGTTTCAAATTGCAAAGGGAAATTAAAGGATTTTTTTTTTTTGATTCCCTAAAATCCTAACACTATTTTCTGGAATCCCACTTTAAATAACTCTGTCTGGTGAAACATGTTCTTCTATATGCAGGAAGTGAAAGAAAGTTTTAACAGAATCAGCAATGGCTAAATCAGGAGTTTGCAATTAGACAGTTTATCGATGCTGCAAATGCTAATCACAGGTTTCTCCCCAGTTATTACACACAAAATTTTAATTCTCAAAAATAGGTGCCAATAGAGAAAAGTGGATTATTTTCATATGCCTAAAATATATTGTCACAGATGGTAAAACTTTACTCTCCTAACCCTTTAGTGCTAAGGGACCTTGAGAGTTCTTTGATCTGGTCCTCCAGGATTTTAAAAGGAAAAAAATATAATAAAAAAAAAAAAGAATAAACTTAAACTTGTGTGTTCAGTTCTTTTTTATTATGAAAAAAGTGTGGTACAAATATTATATTTTGGCTGGACACAGTGGCACATACCTCTAATTGCAGTGGCTTGGGAAGCTGAGACAGGAGGATGACTGGTTCAAAGCCAGCCTCAGCAACTTAGACAGGCCCTAAGCTGCTTAAGCAAGACCCTGTCTTAAAATAATTTTTTTCTTTTTTTAAGGGACTGGTGATATGGCTCAGTGGTAAAGAGCCCTTGGTATCAGTCTCTGGTACCTCAAAACAAACAAACAAACAAACAAACAAGCAAACAAATAAATTTGGAACTAGTTTTAGGACATTTCTGTGCCATTACATAGCTCTTTGACTTTCGAAGATTAGATTTTGGCAAGATTCTCATCTGTAAAAAGATAATGATAATGTGTTTGTAGATGTGTGTGTGTGTGTGTGTTTTGCATTTTTAAAAAACTCACTGAATTATTTTGAGTATTAAATGTATTAATGTATATAAAGTTCTAATAATAGTGCCTGGCACACAATATTCAGTCAAAAACGTTACCAATTATTATCCTCTGATAGACTATATGGATCTCACAAATAATGTTGAACATTCTTGTAAATAAAGAGTTCCAGAGGGCTTAAGAAAGTACTTACCCTTTTTCCACATGAGTCGTGCATAAGTCTTCCACAACATCCACTCTTTGAATACTCTATGGATATCTATCTCTGTATATACATGTATACATACATTCTAGACAGCTCAAGGTATATTGAAATGAAGTCATTTGGTACTGATTACTTATTTATTATGATTTATCATATTTAGAATATTATAATGCAAACTTACCTTTATTTACCCATAGATTCTTGCCTCTTTTATATAGGAGCCTAAAGTTTTATCATATATTAGTAACTTGTCAGTAAATTGGTTCTTATTTAGTATGGGAAATATTATTTTCCCAGAAATTTCCCCCAAATGTTAGGAATCATCTAATTACACTGTGTTGTCCAAAATGAATAATATTGTCTCATAGAAAAGTATGTGATGGCACTAAAACCAGAATTAGGAGAGGTAGGCCATGAGAGCCCTCTGCCTCTGGAAGTTGGAGACTGCCCCTGGGAGAATGGAATGTCAGGGATCTCCGGAGCCCATTGATTACCAAATTTATCTGCCTTTGTCAGGGACAACAGGCAAGGAGCTGCTAATTAATGCCCCCTGGAGCCCTTACCTGGCTGAATCACTTTGGCCCTCTCTCTGCCCATTCACTTCTCACTTTATGCTTCTCACCTGCAAAACCAGGCCTAGTCAAGTAGGCAGGAAGGAAAGATAAGGGGGGAGAGAACTGGAGAACAAAAGAGACATTAACCTATAAAAGATGTAGGGGTGCTCACTTCTGGGGACTCTACAACATCAGTCATGGGCCCCTTCTCCTTCTGGGGAGATGTCTGTATTATTACCTCTAAATCAAACCTGCTTAATTTGCTTGCCTTGGTGTGCTTTCCTGATGTTATACTTCAACACCTGAGGAAGCAGAACTTGACACCGGTAAATGGTAAACTTGACACCTGCACTTAATACACTAGCCTCCTTTCTTCCTCCATAATTTTGCTGTTAATGTGTTGTCAAAATCAAAATTCTCACATTTGAATTTGGGGGATGGCATTAGCAAGATATGATTTTTCAGAAGGAATCAAGAAGATGCATGAATTTATATTTCATTTGTGTTTTTCTGTGATTGACACAAAGAAGTTTTATCCATTAAGTAATTCATTGCAAAGATGGTTATTCTTTCGAAACATGACTGACAATCCTGATGCAGATCTAGACTCTGGATATTCTAACATCCCTAGTATTTACATCACTAGCGATTACCAGCTTAATGCTGGGAACTCCATCCTTCATTTCCACATCTGTAATAATGGAGCTGAGCCTAGTAAACACTTTGTTTTGTCAAGGGTTATCATGGCACTAAACTGTTAACAGAGGGCGCTGTAGAAATACTGTGGATGAAAGGGTCTGTCCTTGGCTCCAGTGTGCTCTTCTGAGCATGTGTCTTTTGGCATAGTGGCCAACAGGAGTTGGTGGTTGGCAGTGTAAGGTTGTCCATCACATAGTACTTCTGTGTGGGCAGTTTCTTCCAGTACCCAGAAATTATTTCCTTTCTGCAGAACCGAGGGGAACTCTATGTGCAAGTGAGCAAAATTCTGCAAGGAGGTCTGCATCTCATCCTTTTGCAGGGAGTGTGATTGAAAGATCTGTTTTGTCTTTAGATGATCTGTCTCAGCCCCAAAATTTATGGCTTTTTGTTCCATATACTGTTCCTGAATTATTTTTTTTGACAGGCAAACATTTTTATATGGTAGATGTTGCACAATATTCTTATTTTTTTAAAGATTTTTACAGACTGTATTTTGATTCATTGTACACATATGGGGTACAATTTTTTGTTGTGCACGATGTAGATTCACACCATTCGTGTAATCATACATGTACATAGGGCAATCATATCTGTCTCAGTTCACTGTCTTTCCTTTCCCCACCTTCTTCCCTCCCTGCTCATTTCCCTATTTTTAATTTTTTAATTAAATTTTTTTTGGTTCTGAATTCTTTAGAGTCCTTTTCCTCCATAATAAACTAGTCCTTGATGAGATTTTATAATTCCTTATACTAAACTTTCCTTGATAAAATTTCTGTTCTTTGTCTCTTGATTGGAACTTGACTGATACTCTAGTGTTATGAAGAACTTGAATGATCCTTAAAAACTGAACTAAAGAAAAGAAATTTGGAGATTGTTTTGTTTATACACTTGATTTGAGCATATTGGCAAGAAACAAGGTGTTAAGTTATCTCTGTCATGTAGCGTAATAACCGTTAATCAAGGTACAGCCTATGACTGAATCTATTCCCTTAGGAGTTCAAAGAATGCTACTCTTAATGTACAATAATAGCTAAGACTTTGAAGACTATGCTGTGGGTCAGAATTTCCTGCGTGCCTGGGAGTACTTACAGGAAAAAATGACAAACTAGGGGATTTTAAGTCTAGTTCAAGTCATAGTCCAAGAACAAGAACGCTTCCAAGACAGTCTGAAAATAATATTTTAGTTACTGGTATTTCAGGGTTGATATTACAAAAATCAAATGCAAAATTTGCTGTAGTTGCAGAATTGTAAAATCTTCCCTATTGCCATCTCTGGGGGTCAAGTTATAAATATTGACTTGAAAGGAATAGAGAGGATTCGTAGCTACATGTCCAAGAATATACAACAATATGAATCTCCCCTTGTGCTCTATGCCCTCCAGATATATTCTAGGCAGTCAGTTCCCTCCATGTCAATGCTACTTCAAGTCATGTCCCATCTGATTCCTCACTCATTGATTGCCTGGGAATTGTATCTGTAAGATTTACCAAATACTTTGGGTGTTCTAAAGTCTACGCCAGGTAAATTGAGGGGAACCTCTAGGAGGGAACTGACCAGCGAGACCTCCCCACCGGGTGAGTCTTCCCTGCCGGGTAAGGTTTCCCCACAAGGACGGTAAAACTAGAGACTCAGGCCCAAACAGGCCTTGCCTCAGCCTGCAGCCTAGGTCCCCTTTGGATGACCATCGGTCAACAAGTGGAGGCACCTCTGCACACTAGCAGGGATTATACCCCACCTGAAGGCCACCACTCCTAGAGAGGCAGCTTCCTTGTGGAGCACCGCATTATCAACTTCCTCCAAGACTTCAGCCTACTGAAGGCTAAGGGGGGATATATATAGAAATCTTCAGGGACATTGTAAATCAACAGAGGAAATCTGCAATATCTCAGCGGTCCACTGATATCTGAACAATATGAGAAAACAAGGAAAGAAAATGCTGCAAACAAATCTAGATGTTACATCAATAAAACCCAATGACAGCATGGCAGAAGAAATGACAGAAAAGGAGTTCAGAATGTACATAATTAAAATGATCAGAGAAGCAAACGATGAGATGAAAGAGCAAATGCAAGCATTGCATGATTGCACCAATCGACAATTAAAAGAGCAAATACAGGAAGCAAAAGATCATTTCAATAAAGAGTTAGAGATATTGAAAAAAAACCAAACAGAAATCCTTGACATGAAGGAAACAATGAACCAAATTAAGAACTCCATAGAAAGCATATCCAATAGGATAGAACACCTGGAAGACAGAACCTCAGACATTGAAGACAAAATATTTAACCTTGAAAACAAAGTTGAACAAACAGAGAAGATGGTAAGAAATCATGAACAGAATCTACAAGAACTATGGGATATCATGAAAAGGCCAAATTTAAGAATTATTGGGATTGAGGAAGGCCTAGAGAAACAAGCCAAAGGAATGAATAATTTATTCAATGAAATAATATCAGAAAATTTCCCAAACCTGAAGAATGAAATGGAAAATCAAGTTCAAGAGGCTTATAGGACTCCAAATACACAAAATTACAACAGACCCACACCAAGGCACATTATAATGAAAATACCTAACATACAAAATAAAGACAGAATTTTAAAGGCTGTGAGAGAAAAGAACCAAATTACATTCAGGGGGAAATCAATACGGATATCAGCAGACTTTTCAATCCAGACCCTAAAAGCTAGAAGGGCCTGGAACAACATTTTTCAAGCCCTGAAAGAAAATGGATGCCAACCAAGAATCTTATACCCAGCAAAACTTACCTTCAAATTTGACGATGAAATAAAATCCTTCCATGATAAACAAAAGCTAAAAGAATTTACAAAAAGAAAGCCAGCATTACAGAACATTCTCAGCAAAATATTCCATGAGGAAGAGATGAAAAACAAAGAAGCAAATTGGCAAAGGGAGGAATTATCCTAAAGGAATCGTCAAATAAATGAGGAAACAAGTTGTGTCAAACAAATAAATAAACAAAATTTTAAAAATGAACCAAATGACCGGGAAACCAAATCATATCTCTATAATAACCCTGAATGTTAATGGCCTGAATTCATCAATCAAAAGACATAGACTGGCAGATTGGATTAAAAAGAAAGATCCAACAATATGTTGCCTACAAGAGACTCACCTCATAGAAAAAGATACCCATAGACTAAAGGTGAAAGGATGGAAAAAAACATACCATGCGCATGGACTCAGCAAAAAAGCTGGAGTATCCATCCTCATTTCCGATAATGTGGACTTCAAGCCAAAGTTAGTCAGAAGGGATAAAGAAGGTCATTTCATACTGCTTAAGGGAAGCATAAATCAGCAAGATATAACAATCATAAACATCTATGCCCCAAACAGTGGCTCATCCATGTATGTCAAACAAATCCTTCTCAATTTCAGAAAGCAAATAGACCATAACACAATAATACTAGGTGATTTTAACACGCCTCTCTCACCACTGGACAGATCTTTCAGACAAAAATTGAACAAAGAAACCATAGATCTCAATAACACAATCAATAATTTAGACTTAACGGACATTTATAGAATATACCATCCAACCAAGAGCGAATACACTTTCTTCTCAGCAGCACATGGATCCTTCTCTAAAATAGACCATATATTATGCCACAAAGCTAATGTTAGCAAATACAAGAAGATAGCATGTATTCTATCAGATCATAATGGATTGAAGTTAGAAATAAATGAAAGAGTAAAACACAGAAACTATTCCAACATCTGGAGATTAAACAATATGCTATTACATGATGAATGGATAACAGAAGATATTAGGAAGGAAATTAAAAAATTCTTAGAGGTAAATGAGAACAAAGAAACATCATATCAAAATCTCTGGGACACTATGAAAGCAGTACTTAGAGGGAAATTTATTTCATGGAGCGCATTTAATAAAAGAAGTAAAACTCAACAAATAAACGACCTAACACTACAGCTCAAAGCCCTAGAAAAAGAAGAACAGAACAGCACCAAAAGTAGGAGAAGACAGGAAATAGTTAAACTCAGAGCTGAAATTAATGAAATTGAAACAAAAGAAACAATACAAAAAATTGACAAAATAAATAGTTGGTTCTTCGAAAAAATAAACAAAATCGATAAACCTTTAGCCACACTAACTAAGAGAAGACGAGAGAAAACCCAAATCTCTAAAATTCGGAATGAACAAGGAAATATCACAACAGACAGGATTGAAATACAAAACATAATTAGAAGCTATTTTGAAAATCTATACTCCAACAAAATAGAAAATTTCGAAGACATCAACAGGTTTCTAGAGACATATGAATTGCCTAAACTGAAAGAGGAGGACATAAACAATTTAAATAGACCAATTTCAAGTACTGAAATAGAAGAAGTCATCAAAAGCCTACCAACAAAAAAAAGTCCGGGACCAGATGGGTTCTCAGCCGAGTTCTACAAAACCTTTAAAGAAGAGCTCATTCCAATACTTCTCAAAGTATTCCATAAAATAGAAGAGGAGGGAACCCTCCCAAACTCATTCTATGAAGCCAATATCACACTGATACCTAAACCAGACAGAGACTCATCAAGGAAAGAAAATTTCAGACCAATATCCTTAATGAACATCGACGCAAAAATTCTCAACAAAATTTTAGCAAATCGCATACAAAAACATATTAAAAAGATAGTGCACCATGATCAAGTGGGCTTCATCCCAGGTATGCAAGGTTGGTTCAACATCAGGAAATCAATAAACATAATTCACCATATTAATAGACTTAAACTCAAGAATCACATGATTATTTCAATAGATGCAGAAAAAGCATTTGATAAAATACAGCACCCCTTCATGCTCAAAACACTAGAAAAAATAGGGATAGTGGGAACATTCCTTAACATTGTAAAGGCCATTTATGCTAAGCCCATGGCTAATATCATTCTAAATGGTGAAAAACTGAAATCATTCCCCCTAAAAACTGGAACAAGGCAGGGATGCTCTCTTTCACCACTTCTATTCAACATCGTTCTTGAGACTCTGGCCAGAGCAATTAGACAAACCAAAGAAATTAAAGGGATACGAATTGGAAAAGAAGAACTCAAACTATCCCTGTTCGCTGATGACATGATTATATATTTAGAGGAACCTGGAAATTCCACCAGAAAACTCTTAGAACTCATAAGTGAATTCAGTAAAGTAGCAGGTTACAAGATCAATGCCCATAAATCCAAGGCATTTTTATACATAAGTGATGAATCTTCAGAAAGAGAAATTAGGAAAACTACCCCATTCAAAATAGCCTTGAAAAAAATAAAATACTTGGGAATCAATCTCACAAAAGAGGTGAAAGACCTCTACAATGAGAACTATACAACACTAAAGAAAGAAATTAAAGAACACCTTACAAAATGGAAAGATCTTCCATGTTCTTGGATAGGAAGAATTAATATAGTCAAAATGGCCATACTACCTAAAGTGCTATACAAATTCAATGCAATTCCAATTAAAATCCCAATGACGTACCTTACAGAAATAGAGCAAGCAATTATGAAATTCATCTGGAAGAATAAGAAACCCAGAATAGCTAAAGCAATCCTTAGCAGGAAGAGTGAAACAGGGGGTATTGCAATACCAGATCTTCAACTCTACTAAAAGCAATAGTAACAAAAACGGCATGGTATTGGTACCAAAATAGAAAGGTAGATCAATGGTACAGAATAGAGGACATGGACACAAACCCAAATAAATACAATTTTCTCATACTAGACAAAGGGGCCAAAAATATGCAATGGAGAAAAGATAGCCTCTTCAACAAATGGTGCTGGGAGAATTGGAAATCCATATGCAACAGAATGAAACTAAACCCATATCTCTCACCATGCACCAGACTAAACTCAAAATGGATTAAGGACCTCGAAATCAGACCAGAGACCCTGCAGATTATAGAAGAAAAAGTAGGTCTAAATCTTCACCTTGTTGGTCTAGGATCAGACTTCCTTAACAGGACTCCCATAGCACAAGAAATAAAAGCTAGAATCAACCACTGGGATAGATTCAAACTAAAAAGCTTTCTCTCAGCAAAGGAAACTATCAGCAATGCGAAGAAAGAGCCTACAGAGTGGGAGAATATCTTTGCCAATCATACTTCAGATAGAGCACTAATCTCCAGAATCTATAAAGAACTCAAAAAACTCTACTCCAAGAATTCAAATAATCCAGTGGACAAATGGGCTAAGGAAATGAAGAGACACTTCACAGAAGAAGATCTACAAGAAATCAACAAACATATGGAAAAATGTTCAACATCTCCAGTAATAAGAGAAATGCAAATCAAAACCACCCTAAGATTCCATCTCACCCCAATTAGAATGGCGATTATCAAGAATACGAGCAACAACAGGTGTTGGCGAGGATGTGGGGAGAAAGGTACACTCATACATTGCTGGTGGGGCTGCAAATTAGTGCAGCCACTCTGGAAAGCAGTGTGGAGATTCCTCAGAAAACTCGGAATGGACCCTCCATTTGACCCAGCTATCCCACTCCTTGGCCTATACCCAAAGGACTTAAAATCAGCATACTACAGAGATACAGCCACATCAATGTTCATAGCTGCTCAATTCACAATAGCCAGTCTGTGGAACCAACCTAGATGCCCTTCAATTGATGAGTGGATAAAGAATCTGTGGTATATATATACAATGGAATATTACTCAGCCATAAAGAATGATAAAATTATGGCATATGCAGGCAAATGGATGAAATTGGAGAATATCATGCTAAGTGAGATAAGCCAATCTCAAAAAGCCAAAGGACGAATGATATCGCTAATAAGTGGAGGATGACACATAATGGGGGGGAGGGAAGGGTTAGTGTTAGGGTTAGAGTTAGGGTTAGGGAGGGGGGCAAGTATGGAGGAAGGAAGCACTGTATAGAGGGTAAAGAGGGGTGGGAGTGGTGGGGGGAAGGGAAAAAATAACAGAATGAATCAAACAACATTACTCTATGTAAATTTATGATTACACAAATGGTATGCCTTTGCGCCATGTACAAACAGAGAAACAACATGTATCCCATTTGTTTACAATAAAAAAAAAAATTCCACATTAGGAATATAAAAAAAAAATAAAGTCTATGCCATATTACTTTGGAGGTCTTTTGAGTCTATGAAAACTTCTATCATTAAACCCTGAAATTTCTAAATCAAAATGTTTGCTTTCACCATTATTGTTTCAGGTGTGAGCTTCAACATGTCTTCTAAAACCAATAATGTATCATAAAATTTAGGGAACATAAATATTCAGTTTGATGAATTTTGGCAATTATACACATACATGCACACACTGTTAAAAGCGACAGACTTCTTCATCACTCCAGAGTGCTTTATGTCCTCGCCATTTACTTCCACCATCACCACTACCCTGGTAATTTTTATTTTCTGTCTTCATTGTGCTCCTTTTGCCTAAAACTTGCACAAATGCAGTCATATAATATATAATATAATAAATTATTATAATAAATTATTTCATGTCTCATTTCTGCTCAACAGAATATTTTTGAGATTTACATCCTGCGTTGTCTGGGCTGATGTGATGGTTTGGGAACATACGAGGTTCAGCCACAAAGTTTGCATTCCCCTGCAGACTCTTTCCTGTGGGCTTGCTGGGTCATTGGGAGTAGAGTGCCCATGTCAAAGGGAAAGAAAGATGATAAATTGCTTCTGAACTTTATTGCTCTTCCAAGTGGAAGGCAGAGGCCTGTTGAAATCCTAGTGGGCAGGCAAGAGAGTGGGAGGAATTCATACAAGGCAAGAGAGCCTTTCAAGGAGGCAGGAAGGTTGCTGTATAATGCTGCAAGTGGGAGACAACAGGTCTTGTGAGGGACAATGGGCTTTGACTGAATGTACGACAATGTTGGCTGAAGGCTGAGTGAAGCCAAGGAGAGATAAGAGTAAGTCCTTTTTCTTTTAAACAGCTTAATCAAACTTGGAGCACATTATACTAAGTGAAATAAGCCTGTCAAAGTAACAGAAATACTATATAATTCTGCTTACTCTATGAGATATGTAAATTAGTCAAACACATAGAAGAGTCTAGAATAGTCATTACCATGAGCTGGGGAGAAGCAGAAGTGGAAAATTGTTCAACTGTATGAAATTCCAGTTATACAATATAATTTAGTCCTTGATATCTGCTGTAGATCGCAGTGCCTAAGCACAACAATTCTCCACTACGTGTATAAAAATTGGTTAAGAGAACAGATCTCATGTAAAGTATTCATATCGCAAAAGCAAAGCTAAAACAAAAGAAGGGGCACAAAGAAACTTTTGAAAGTAATTGTATACATTAACTATGTGCCATTGTTCATATCTATTATACCTCAGTAAAGCTGCTTAAAATAGAGAAAGAGAAATTATTCTTGGGGATTCCTGTCTTATGTTGCAACAGAGCAGTGCCTCTTCCTGGAATAAAGCAGGAAATGTCAAAAATATTCCTAAAAAATTACCTGAATCTTCACTGAGTGCACAGCAATAACTATCCAAATAGGAAAAAAAAATATGAGAAAATCTCCATTGTATTTCTATTCTTTTTCCTCTTTGAATTTTATTCAACTATAGTAATGAAGGTAGCATTGGGGATTCCCTTCAGCCAAGCTTAGGACATGCTCATGTGCAAGGGAGATGCTTTGGATTTCTCTGTGATTTGCAGCCCCGATGCCAGCATGCAGTGTTTGGTGCCTACTCTGCTTTCTTGCTGTACTTCCAGTGATCAGTGCCTTAGGTTGTACTTGCTGTCTTTTCCATTACCCTGACCATCCTGCAGCAGCCATTGCTGCCCTACCTGAAAGCCTTATTAAATTTGTCACATAGACACATTTATATGGAAAAAAAATCACAAAGTATTCACAGCACTTTCATTCATTATAGCCCCAAGCTATAAACACCCAAAGCCTAACAGCAGGATAAGATGAATCAATTATGACACGTTCATAACATGGAATGTTACTCAGCAATAAGAAAGAGGGCTGGGGTTGTAGCTCAGTGGTAATGCATTTGCCCAGCATGTGCAAGGCACTAGATTCAATCCTCAGCACTGCAAGGATTGAATAAATAAATAAATAAATAAACAAACAAACAAACATAAATAAATAAATAAAAATAACATTGTGGTATATTTATATATGGATGTAGCATAGTTTGGTCAATTTCATTCCATCATTCCTCCCTTTTCTCATCTCTCCTCCTTCCCCAACCCTTCCTCTCCTTCACGGATATCTCTTCTGTTTTTCAGGGCATTCCTATCCACCTCACCCCCTTTTTTTTTTCTTTATTTTGGTCTAACTTCTATATATGAAAGACAACATTTGACCCTTGACTTTGTGGGTCTGGATTATTTCATTTCACATGATGTTTTCCAGTTACATTCATGTACAGGAAATGTCATCATTTAATTTGTATTTGTGACTGCATCAAACTTCATTGTGTATTTATACCACATTTTCTTTATCCATCCATCTCTTGATGGTTATCTTGCCTGGTACTCAGTTTCCCCAAACAGGGCTGATGAGGGGACTGGAAAAAGGCAAACAAACACAAAAATAGAGAAAAGTGGAATCCAGTGGTTCAACCTGCCTCCTGGTAGGAGAAAGCTGACAACAAGCAGGCTCCATGTTAATTATACAGATTTTTACATCAAAGGGATTCATTGGGAGAAAGTTACTTTAAAACAGAACCAAGGTCAAAAGTTTGAACAGCAAATTACAGTCATCAGCTCACATCCACAATTCTCCACCCCCAAATCCCTGGCATTTGAACCTTAGTTCATGAACTGATAAACTCCATGGCAATCATGGAATTTCTGTTTGAACAGGGTGTCACGAAACAACAGGACAGTTCTCTTGACACCTTTGTACCAAGAGTTTCCAAGGGAGGTGTCAGCTTCTGTCTCTGGGCAGTTCAAAGACCCATAATTCCCAGGGTACAATGGTGTCTGGGGAGACTGAGGCAGAAGGCTCATGAGTTCAAAGCCAACCTCAGCCAAAGGGAGGCACTAAGCGAATCAGTGAGACACTGAGATGTAGCTCAGTGGTCAAGTGACCCTGAGTTCAATACCCAGTACAAAAAAAAAAAAACAAAAACAAAAGGACCCATAATTCATTCACCACTCCTGACATCATACTTTGGCTACTGTATATTGTGAACTGTGCTGCTGTAAACATTGATATAGCTATGTTACTGTGGTATGCTGATTTTAGTACTTTTGGATAAATACCAAGGAATGGGATAGCTGGCTCACATGAAGTTTTTATTACTAGTTTTTTTAGGACTCTCTATACAATTTTCCAGACTGCATTGAAGTCCCAACAATAATGTATGAGTTTATCTTTTGCTTTACATACTCACCAGCATTTATTTTTATTTCTGCTCTTGATCATTGCTAGTCTGACTGGAGAAAGAGGAAATCTCAATGTACTTTTGATTTGCATTTGGTTGCTAGAATGGTTGAACATTTTTCATATATTGTTTGACCATTTGTATTTCTTCTTTTGAGAAGTGTCTGTTAAGTTCTTTTACCCATTTTATGATGATTATTATTTTTTTTTTGTTAAGTGTTTTGAGTTCTTTACATATTCTGGATAACAATTCCCTGTCAAAGGAATAACTGGCAACGGTCTCTTCCATTCTGTAGCCCCTCTCTTCATTCTCTTAATTATTCCCTTTGCTGTGCAGAGGCTTTTCAATTTGATGACATTCCATTTAATGATTCTTGGTTTTATTTCTTTCACTTTAGGATTTTTGTTAAGGAAGTTGATATCTGTGCCAATATGTTATAGTGTTGATCCAAAATTTTCTTCTAGTACTTGCAGAATTTCTGGTCTAAATACTAGGTCTTTGATCCACTTTGAGTTAACTTTTGTGCTGGGTGAGAAATAGAAGTCTAGTGTCATTTTTTTACTATGAATATCCAGTTTTTCCAGCACCATTTGTTGAAAAGGCTATCTTTTCTCTGATGTATGTTTTTAGCAAATTTGCTGAGTATCAGATGACTATATGTGTATGGATTTGTCTCTGTGACTTCAATTCTATTCCATTTTTCTTCATGTCTTCTGTGGTATCAATGCCATGCTGTTTTTGTTACTTGAGCTCTGTAGTGTAATTTGAGCTCTGTAGTGTAATTGAGATCTTCTTGCTCAGGATTGCTTTGGTTATTCTAGTTATCTTATTCTTCTCAATTAATTTTAGAACTATTTTTTCTAGTTCTGTGAAGAATGTCACTGATATTTTGATGAGGACACCACTGACTCTGTATAATTCTTTTGGTTGTATGAACATTTTGGTAATATTAGTTCTTCCTAGCATGGAACATAGAAGATCTTCCCATCTTCCAAGATCTTTAATTTCTTTCTTTATTGTTCTGTAGTTTTCATTGTAGAGGTGTTTCACCTCCTTGATAAAATTTATTTCCAAGCATTTTATTTTATTTTATTTTTGAGGTTGTTTTGAATGGGATAGTTTTCCTAATTTTTTTTTCTCTGCAGTTTGATTATTGAGCATATGAAAGGATTGATTTATGTACATTGATCTTACATACTGCAACTTTGCTAAATATGTTTATCTGTTCTAGAAGTCTTTGATGGAGTTTTATTTATTTATTTATTATTTTGGGGAGTCCCTAAGTATAGGATCATGTCATGAGTAAATAGAGGTAATTTGACTTCATCTTTTTCTGTTTGTGTCCCTTTAATTACCTTCTCTTGCCTATTTTCTCTGGTTAGAATTTAAAGTACTATGTTGAAAAGGAGAAGTGAGATTGTCCATTCTTGTCTTGTTCCTGATTTTAGATAAAATACTTTTGACTTTTCTCTGTTCAGTATGATGTCAGCCTTGTATTTGTTATATATAGGATATGGCCTTTGAAATATTGAGGCAAGCCATTGATCCCTATTTTCTCCAGGGTTTTCAACATGAACTGGTAATGAACTTTTTCAAATGTGTTTTCTGCATCTAATAGGATAGTCATATTATTCCTGCTTTAACTATGTTTATGTAGTGAATTACATTTATTAATTTGCATATGTTAACCAACCTTGCATCCCTGTGGTGAAATCCACTTGATCATGGGGTACTCTCTTTTAATGTATTTTTAAGTGAAGTTTGCCAACATTTTATTAAGGGTGTTTTGCATATATGTTCATCAGGAATATTAATCTGAAGTTTTCTTTCTTTGATGTGCCTTTGGTTTTGGGATCAGGATGATACTCACTTTATAGAATGAATTTGGCACTGTTTCCTCCTTTTCTATATCCTGGAATAACTTGAGAAGGTTTGGCAGTAAATCTTCTTTAAAGGTCTGGTAGAACTCAGCTGAGAATTCATCTGGTCATGTTGGAAACTTTTTAGTTGTCCCTCAATTTCATTTCTTCATGTTGATCTGTTTAAGTTTTCTATTTCCTCAGGGTTCATTTTGAGTACATCATATGTGTCTTGAAATTTGATGATTTCTTCAAAATTTTCAGTTTATTGGAGAATAAGTTTTCAAAATAGTTTCTACTGACCCTCTAGATTTCAAAAGTGTTTGTTGGAATATCTCTTTTGCATTGTTAATTTTGTTGACTTGGGACTTCTCACACTTTTCGTTAGTTTTGATAAGGCTTTGTTGTTCCTTTGTCTTTCCAAAGAACCGATGGTTTGTTTCACTGATGCTTTGTATTCATTTTATTCTCAATTTTATTACTTTGGCTCTGATTTTAATTATTTCCTGTCTTCTACTGATTTTGAAACAGTCCCCCAATGACTTTAAAGTGTAATGTTATTTATTTGGCATCTTTCTATTATTTTATTGTAGGAATTTTAATGCTATGAACTCTCATTTTAGTGCTGCCTTCATACTGTCCCAGTGATTTTGATATGTTGTATCTCTATACTCATTTGTTTCTAAGAATTTTTTTTATTTCTTTTATTTCTTCTATGATCCCTTTCTCCTTTAAAAGTGTGCTATATAACCTTCAGGTGTTAAATTCATTCCAGGTTTTTGATGTTGTTTTTGATTTCTAATTTTATTTCATTATGTTCTGATTGGATGCTAAGAATTACATCTATTTTTTTATATTTTCTAAGATTAACTATGTGCCCTAAAATATGATCTATTTAAGAGAAAGTCCACTGTGCCAGTGGGAAGAAAATGCATTCAGTTGTCTTTGGATGAAATGTTCTATACCTGTCTGATAGGTCCTTTTGATTAATAGTATTTTTTAGTCCTAAAGAAGAAAAAGATATGTTGAAATTACCCATTATTATAGTATTTTGAAAATTCAGTTTTTTATATTGAATTGGGATTATTTTATGTATGTAGATACACCTTTGGAGCATAAATATTTACAACCGTATCTTGTTGGATTATTCCCATAAGCAGTGTGAAGTGACCTTCTTTGTCTCTCCTGATTACTTCTGGCTTGAAGTCTACATTTTTTTCTGATACAAAAGAAGCTAACCCTGTTTGTTTTCAGTTTCCATTTGCATGATGTATATATTTTTTCATTTCATCTTCATTCTCTGAATCTTTGCCTGTAAAATTAGTTTATTGTGAAAAACATATTTTTGAGTCTTGTATTTTAATCCAACTTGCCAGTCCATAATTTTGATTGGAGACTTTAGACCACTTGTATTCAAGAGATCATTTTTATTTCTT
Source organism: Sciurus vulgaris (assembly GCF_902686455.1). NCBI lineage: Eukaryota > Metazoa > Chordata > Mammalia > Rodentia > Sciuridae > Sciurus > Sciurus vulgaris. The sequence continues at coordinate 118,856,382 of NC_136469.1, read as the reverse complement.
GCCATTTTGATTTGTTTCTAATGCTGAACTGACGACTCTCCTTTAATTGATAATTCTTCAATTCTGATGCATCACTGTGCTGGCTTCCACTTTTATTTTTTATTTATTCTGCTTGCAGTGTTTCATTGAGTATGTTTTGTTCTGCAGACTCAGTGGTTGTGAATTCTTTCCATTTCTGCCTTTCATAGAAGGTTTAAATTTCATCTTCCATACTGAAAAACGATTTTGTTGGATATAGTAATTTTGGTTGGACCCCATTTTATTTCAGGACATGGTATATATTATTCCAAGCTCTTTCTGGCTTTTAGGGTCTGGGTTGAAGATCTGTTCATATCCAAATTGACTCATTTCTAAATGTGACTTGCCATTTTACTCCTGCAGCTTTTATAATTTTATTCTTATTCTGTATACCAGACATTTTCATTATGTTTCATAGAAAGTGTCTTTTTTTGGTTGTTGTGCTAATTAATTATTCATGACAATAGAATGCACTTTGGCACATCAAACATAAATGGAGTATATAACTTCTCTTTCTTCTGGTTGTCTATGATATAGTATCACATAAGTCATGTTGTTATATATACACATAGGGTAATTATGATTCATTCTACTACCTTTCCTATCCCAAAACCTCTTCCCCTCCCTTTATTCCCCTCTGCCTGATCCAAAGTACCTAGCCCCCTACCCTCTTATTGTTAGTTAGCATTTGTATATTAGAGAAAACATTCAGACTTTGGATTTTGGGGACTAGTTTATTTCACTTAGCATGATATTCTCCAGTTTCTTCCATTTACCAGCAAATGCTATAATTTTATTCTTCTTTAAAGTTGAGTAATATTCCATTGTATATATACACCACATTTTCTTTATCTATTCTTCTGTTGAAAGGCATCTTGATTGGTTCCATAGTTTAGCTATTATGAATTGAACTGCTATAAACATTCATGTGACTGCATTACTGTATTATGCTTATTTTAAGTCATTTGGATATAAACCAAGGAGTGGGACAACTGGGTCAAATGGTGGTTCCAATCCAAGTTTTCTGAAGCATCTCCATATCACATTCCATAATGGTTGCACCAATTTGCATTCCCACTAGCAATGTATGAGTGCACCTTTTCCCCCACATCCTCACCAACTTTTATTATTTCTTGTATTTTGGATAATTGCCACTCTGACTAGAGTTAGATGAGATCTTAGAGTAGTTTTGATTTGCATTTCTCTAATTGCTAGAGATTTTGAACTTTTTTTCATGTATTTGTTGATTGATTTTATTTCTTCTTCTGTGAAGTGTCTGTTCAATTCCTTTGTCGATTTATTGATACAGTTATTTGGTTTCTTTGTTTATTTTGGGATTCTATATTTCTCTTATAATTGGTTTTCCATCTCATTCCTAAAACTTGGAAAATTTTCTGATATCATATTATTGAAGAGAATGTGCATTCCTTTCATTTGTATTTTGAAGCCTTCAGCTCTTCCAATGATATTAAGTTTTGGTCTCTTAAAGTCACTCCATATTTCTTGAATGTTCTGGTTGTGGTCTCTTAATATCTTTATGTGTTGATATATTTTCAAGATTGTACACTTTGTATTCAATGTCTGAGAATTTTTCTTCAAAGTGAACTAATCCAACCATTATTCCACTTAATTTTTAATATAATTTATTGAGTCATTTATTTCCAGGATTTCCATTAAGTTCTTTATTAAGAATCTCTATCTTTTTTGAAATAATTTTTCACTTCCTCTATTTTCTAAGTTCATTCCTTACATTTTCTTTCAGTTCACTGAACATTTTAATTATATTATTTCTAAATCTTTTCTCTGACATTTTCTCTACTGCGGTGTCCATGGGACTAGTTGTTGAAGTGTTGTGGGCAATTTGGCATAATTTATTCTATTGCTTTTTCATACTTACTATTCATTTGTCTACTGATCTGCTGTGATGATTATTATATCTACTTTTATGCAGGAGACTATTTAGTAAGCTTCCTCTTATCAAGAACCCTGGACTGGGCAAATATCCATGTATTAATATTCATTGTGTATCTTCTGATATTCCAAGTATCAGCACCACTTTGAGAGAAAACATTAAACCCTATTTACTTCAATCACTCTGAGTAAAGTCATGCACTAATTAATCCTAAGAAAAGTAAAAACCTGTTTATAATGTTCTCCACCGTTCCCCTAATCCAGGTAAGAATGTAGCAATGTTGTGGAATAGGTTGAGAAACTAGTTACTAAAAATAGTAAAATTACAATTTTGTATTATATAGGACAGAAAGTGGGAAGAGAGAACTATTTGGGCAAAAGAGTAAAAGAATGAAAATAAAAGATATAGAAGAAATTAAAAAATGGTGAAAAGAAGTAAAATATGAACATGGTGTGATGGGATGATTTGATGCAATAGCAGGTAATGAAAGAGGTCAAAGAAAGCCTAGGAGGAGCAAGGATAAACCTAAGCTTAGAAAACAAACAGAAAATCATTTCAATTAATGCAGTAAAAACAAAGAAGAAATACTATCATAAAGGGTTAGGACATAATGTTGAACACTAGGTGAATAATAATTGAATCCAAGTGAAGAATAATATATGTAAGATCAAAATTGACAATGGAGCTATTTATAATAATCCATGCCAAGGTGGAGAAAAATTCTAATTGAATCTTCCTGGTTTGAATTTCAGAATTTGTGTAGATGTTTGGAGACAGGGGTCCGCTGAGGGTGAGGATGTACAATGTCTACCCCAATGCACTCAGACATTGGAGATCTGGCTCTGAAGGCACAGATCTAATTTTACTTAGGATTGTACAGGACATATATAGACACATTATCCAATCAGGTTAACACGCTTGTTAAAGCATAACAGAGTCAGCCTACAGATGAACTATACATCCAGGTAATGTAAACAAACCAAGTATGCCTAAGTGATTCTGCCCAGCAACAGGTCTGAGACAAAGGACTTGGGGGATGGTAAGCTCCTGTACACAGCAAGAGATGAGGTAGCACAGGCGAGCTCACATCACAGCTAGCTGGGATGCTTGATAAGCAAGGCCTCCCCTCAGCTCCTAACTTAGCCTCAGCAGCTGCAAAGACCTTCATTCCATGGTGAGTCTTTACCATTACCTCAGTTTCTCTGTCCAGATTGTTTGGCTTACTTAGACCATGGTGTCAGCAACTGCTGTCAGATAAGCTTGAGGAATGTTCCCTACAGATTTGGGACCTTGAGAAGATGCCCATCACAACAACTTTGAATTCTCCTAAAGGTGCTGGGTGATAGGAGCTATTTCTCTGGTGGATGTGGATTTCTCATCAGTTTGTTCTTGTTAATCAATCAAGGGGCATGTGTTGCATGCTCAAAGAGTATTTTGGTGTGTCTTCTGGGTATTTCTATTGGTGCAGGAGCATAGGATGCAGGGCTCTGGACTGTTCCTCTAAGTGCTACAGTATGCTGTGCACCTGCTCCTCTCCACAGGGTCTTCTTTAAAGTGTCATGGACTCTGGTGGCTGTCTCCAACCATGAGACCTGTGAGGATTTGTTAAAGAGAAAGAATGAGAGTGGACTTGCTTTTATAACAACTGGATCTCATGATAATAAACCCATGCCCAAGATGAAGACATTAATCCATAAATGAGGGCACCTCTCATTTACTCCTCTTCCCAGCACAGCAGCATTGAGGATCAATCTTCCAATGTTTACATTTGAGAGACATACTAAAACCAAAGCTGAGTGGGGGTCACAATATACTCAGAGCCATGGAACAATCATGTCATCTTTTCCTGGAGAAAAAAATGTCCAGTAATACTTGTTTACTTGGCATTGTTATGGCTGGAATCACATTTTATATAAAGGGGAGCTCAGAAAACCATACAGTGGAATCTTAGATTTGTATTATTTCTGAAGTAAAAATATGAGATGACAAATTCTCTTCATATTTTGTAAGGTGGCTGTGTGTCCACAATCATGTCACCAGTTCACTCCACTTGGAGAAAAGACTTAACTGGTAAATTTAAGCAGAATTAGGTTGAAGGCAATTAGTAGGAAGCCTTTTCATACAGTGGGAATTTGTTTAAGCCTTGAGGATGTAAGGGATTTACTGGTTACCAGTTTGTGCAGCACCGCCACCCCCTAGTGTCCATCAACTTTTGCTTTCGCTCCAGTATTTTTTTACTGCTTTACTTTCAGCTTTCTTTCCTCTTCACCATTCTACATTACTTTCCACGTACCTATTTGCTCTCCTGATTATATATTTCTTCTGGGAGCAGTCATGATTACCCATTCCTTAATCCAATGGTTGTAACAAAAGTCAGGAGAACACAGTTGCCATTATTTTTCTTGCCCACATGACCACCCTATTCTCCTAAATCCAATGATTAGACAGTAATTGTACAAGCAGTCCCTGCAAACACTCATGATGCAGAAACCTTGTCATGGGCTGTAACTGCTGTAGGAAGAATGGTCAGCCCTCCTTGGTTCTGTGTCTCATCTCGTCTCCAATGGCATCTCCTTGACCCATCCTGGATGGCAGCAAGAACTCTAACTGCAAGTGCATTAGGGCAATGTCCATTGCTTCATTCAACTGCTACTTAGCCCTGCTGCTGGTAATTATAGCAAATTTCCCAGGAACTAGTGCTTTCTTTTTCAGGCTAGCATCTGTCATAACCAAAAAAACCTTTTTATTCAGACTTCTCCTGTTCTTTCAAGTTTAGGCTTAATAAAAGATACATGTATATAATCATAAATCATAAGTATCTTTGTGGAAATGGGTGAGTTGAAGCACATTCTATAGTGATGACAGTGGAAAAGGATTTGTAAAGAAATGCTAAATTGTTAACTCTCCAAGTATAAAGGGTAGGGAGAATAATCACATTACTTGGAAATAAAGATATAATAAAAAGAACAAAACAAAAATGGTTCAAAGTCTTTGCTTCTTGTCAGTAGGAAATAAAAAGGATCATGGGGGATTTTTTTTCTCATTAAAATTTTATAGGATTACTTGATTCTTTAAAGTTTGTTCATCTATACTATCGTTTAAATGTATCCTCATTTTTTGTTTATGGAAAGATAATTTAAGCAAAGAAAATAGGTCACAAAGATATTGTAAGGGACTGGCGAAGCCAATTGTGGCTAGGTAGGTGAAGGGTTTATGAGAGAAATCAAGAGAAGAAAACCTATGAAGACATTTAGGGCCTTAATGCGTGAAATCTGTGTAAGTGTTAAAAAAATTTGTTTTAAAGTCCATAGGCAACAGGTACCATGAAATGAGTTTATATGGAATGCGTTTTAACTTCCCAGGTCTCCCATCCTGCCCTCCCTGAAGAGAGGCCTCAATGCTTTCTCAAGCTAGAAACTATTTATTGAGCAAGCACAATTCCCATTTTTATATTAATATCTTTCTGGTTACTAACAATACTAGGTGATAAGGGATGGGGGAAGTGAAAATAAAACTTTAAAAAGAATATTACTGTGACCAACAGAAGTAACAGGCTTTGGTAATTCTCCTGGGAAGACCCCACATGGTGTCTCCATTCAATTCTTTAGTCTTTGATTATGCAACTGCTTAAAGTACTGTAAGCACAGAATCAATTATCAGTCTTTGTTAACTCAAATGTGTTCTGCAAATTACACTGCCTGCTTAAATTAAACCCCCTCTCTGGACCTGCGGATGGGAGGGGAATGGCTGAATGATGCCCCTGAATATTCTCTTTTACTAGAGGTTCTCAAACATTAAAGCACATGAGAATCAATTGAGAATCTTATTTAAAATGCAAATTGCAGAATTGCAGAGCCCAGTCTCAAGAGATTCTGATTCAGTAATTCTATTCGGATACTCAGGAATCAATTCGTCTCTCCCTCTCTCTTCTCTCCCCTCTGCCCAGTCCACTGAACTTTCCAAGGGAATTGAGGACAATTTTTAGAAAAAAAAAAAATAATAATGCAAAACATCTCTAGATCTCTGTTGTGTATTTATACAAGCTTTGGTAGCTGCGTTGTATCTGCAATGAGAATAGGAGAAATATTATCAATATCTTTTGGCAGAAAGACTGTCTAAATTATAACTACACTAGATAAACTAATGGGGAAAACAAACCTCCCCAAAGCAGGAATAAATGAACTATACTGATTAATTCCTCCTTGTCTGAGAAATTAAATATCAATTTCATGTTTTTGAATAAGTACTTTAAAAATAAGTATAGAATTTCTTAAGGAGAGATGGATTCTGTGATACCTTAACCACAGTATGCCTTTATATAATAAAATCTTTACAGTAAAACTAACCTAGAGAAACCATAATTTATGAGATTATCCATATAGTTTGAACGATCTCAATAATCACACCCCTATCAACAAATTATCATGTTTGTTGTATTACTTATGCAAAATAATTGGAAATTGCAAAGATAAAATTATGATTTTTAAAAAATATTTTAGTAGAATATTAAATTTGAAAAGAAATTAAGAGAACTTAAGGACAACATAATCTACAGGGAGGAAGTTATTAGGGTTTGAAAAGTGTTTCTTTGCAAATACAAGGAGACAGTTGTTGAGAGCAGTGAGTAAGAGAGGAATCAAGTTTGGTTCCAACAAGTGGATTTTATTCATGCAATGCACACTCAACATTCCTAATAATAGCAAGTCACAAATACATTGAAGATTCATTCCCTTAGTCACCTAGAGTCCAGTCCCCATGGATTTAACGCAACGTCTCTTAGCCAAGAAGTCAGTCAATAAGACCGAGCGGATTCTTCTCAGTTGTAGCCTCTCTCAGCTCCTCTGATGTCTTGGAGGTCCTCCAGTGTCCAATAAACTGGAGGTTGGATGGCAGTCGTCATTGCAGGAGAGGTGGTCAGTCATCTGGCCTCGGTGACAATAGTCGATCAGCAATCAGCGATAGTGTGGACAGCAGCCAGGGCAGTCAAGAGACAGAGTGACGTGGAGTCCTGTGATCACGGTGCTGCTGACAGTTTGTTCCAAAAGTCCAGGGGTTTAAGTAGTGATTTTCAGCCCAGTCATGCTCTGGTCTTCACTGATAAAAGCCAGAACATGACTAGACTAGGAGCCACCACTCAAGTCATAGAGGTTCATCTTGGCATTGTTCAGTGTCATCCTGCAACACAGCACGTTGTAACCAGGCACCTTTTATGACTTTAGTTTTACAAGTCCAGGCAAATACAGCTTATTATTACTACATAACACACAACTATAGCAATTCCTATTATTTTCTTGTCTCATTACAACAGTTACTTAATTAAACAAAACATTAAAAAGCAGCACCAACAATACAAAAAAAAAAAAAAGTAGTTGTGAAATACTTTAGATATTCTAGATAATTTTGGGTCAGTTTATTAATTCACTAACTAGTACCTTAGTAAATATCAGTCCCACTGTTGGGACTAATGACACATTAACTAACTCAGGCTGACTCCTTACTCCCTGGCGAGTGAGCAAGATCAAGTCCTCAATGGCGGTTTCAATAGTTAATGACGATAAACCCGGACCACGGTCAGGGATTGGTTAACAACAGTTCCCCAAACGTGATTAGCTCGTGCTGGCCATATAGTCCTATGGGACTCTCACCTGCCTGAACCCCGTGCCTTGCTGACCTTTAAGCTGATTGGTTCCTGCCTAGCCCCCACCCTACATAAAAGCTGTGTGACTTCCTCAATAAACGAGATTCCTGCTGTGCCTCCTGCGCGGACAGACCTCCCGGCTCTGGTGTGTTTCCTTTGCTGCCCGACACATCATCCTGCTCAGCCCTGTATTCTCCTCAGGCGGGCCCTGAGAAGGCACATCGGAACTCATTGCCCGACAGGGAGCACCATCCCACCATGGTTCTTTTTCTAAACTATTATCTTTTTAAAATTTTTTTTGTAGGTAAACATGTAATTTCTTAGATTTTTATTGGTTTTTTTATTTATATTATATATAGCATTAGCATTCATTTTGACATAATTATAAAAGAATAGAATATAATTTGCTCTAATTCAGTCTTCAGTATCTCTCCTTCCTTTTTCCTCCGTCCTCCCCTATTGCCTTTCCTCTTTTGTACTGATCTTTCTGCTATTTACCCTTAGGTTTTTCTTCTCCCCCAATGGGTCACAATGTCATGCGGAGTTGAGGGGAAATCTTTCTATGGTTTCTTTCTGTAATCAGATAACTTCTTAATAATTTTTATTATATGGTAAAACATTTTTTTTATATTTGAGATTTCTTGAAACAGTTTAATAAGTTAAATTCACCTGTTTCTTTTATTTTTTTAAATATAGATACCAGAAAACAAGAAGTGAGCTATATAATCTCCATTAAATGTTGTTTCTTGCTTTTGTTCAGCCTTGTGGAGGTGTATTTGTCACATAAAAATTATATATATATAAGGTGTACAACTTGGTGTTTTTTAAAAAACATATAATGGAAGTATTACCACAATGAGGCTAACTAACACATCCATCATCTGAAATATTTACCATTTCTCTATATATTTATTTGTACAGAGAACTCTGAAGATATACCCTGTTAACAAATTTCAAATATATACTACAGTATTGTTAACTACAGTTGCCAGGCTGTGCTATGTATCCTGCATAACACACCTAGTAGTAATGGCTCTATAAGTATTCCGTCAGAAATGAGCCCAATTAACACTGTCATGTGAAATGATATTAAAAGCACCTCTGTCACGTTTCTTCATCCTTTCTCTCCTGTTGGCACTGACAGTGAGCTTTGAAAAGCCAGAGGCTGCAGTAGAGATGCAGGCAGCCTCAAGTCCTGCCTTCTCTGCTCCTCTGCAGTGGGTCAGTCGCCTGCTCTGCCCCTTCCCTCAGGAACTGACCTCATCTTTATTTCTGCACTTAGAAGTGATGGCTCTGCCCTGACTTCTATCCTCAGAATGATTCTTCATTCCAGATGTTCTACAACAAATACTTTCATCACCTTCAGATATAGAAATGTGAGAAGCTTGATTCATTATTTTTCCCCTAAAGTAGGCTCAAATCAAATGACTAGGGAAAAAAAAAAATTCAGCCATTTTCAATTATAGTTGCCACAAATAGATATTTAGCTTGTGTGTCTTTATTTGTTTAATCTGTATGTTTATCAGGTTTTACTGAACTGGCAGACTATCTGAAATTTTTAATTGTAGGGATAGGGAATGTGAAAAACTGAAATGAAATTACTTTTTTTCCAGGGAAGATAGTGGCTTGCTAAGCAAATGAATAATGTAAAAATTCTTCAGAGATAATTACAATCCTTCCTTACTTGATCATTAAAGCAGTTTTCCTCTGCTAGGCAATATTTGGTTAACCTAGTTTAGTCATAGCATGCAATAATAAAACTGATTTAAAAAAATATGGCCTATAATTCTATTATTATTTTTCTCCTCACAATGAGCTTTGCTAGAATTATAAAAAATAAATGACTCTTAAAAATTGCTTCAGTTTTTGCAAGAAACTCTTAAAATGTAATTCTCTTAAAATATAATTCAGAATAAAGTTGCAAGTTGTAAGTTTTTTTCAATACTTTAGCAAATTTAAATACATTGACCTGGGTATTAGTTGAGGATTAGACAAACCATGACTTCAAAATATATACTTGTCTGGAAAAATAAGATTTTAAGATATTTTTGTTAATAGATAATCTAAACAAATTTAATTCTAAACTAACATACATTTTCCTGAATTTTCTTTTTAGTTGTAATCTATATAATATATAAACCACAAACATAAAATATGAAATCACATTTTAGTGCATGCAATAATTTGTTCTGCTATTATCATTGCAAATCCTGCTATTGTTTTAGCAGCCATAAGTGGGCTCCCTCCAATCTCCCCAAACTACCCAGAATAGTGTGATAGAATAAGAAACACCCATGGAGAAGCATGTTTCTGGAATGAATCCAGTCAGGCTGGTAATTTAACAAGAAAGTCTGACTTAGAGCAGAAGATAAAGTTAAGCCACTTAGTGTGTGGAAGGAAAGTTGCCATTGAGCGTGTGTCCCAAATTCTAGGGCACAGTTTCTAATGAAAACTTGTGGAACTGGTACTGGAGAGAACTGATATTGGAAGCAAGATGTCAAAGTTCTTTGTGTGCTATTCATACTTGTGATGAGACTCAATCAGGGCTGGGTCCCATTTTCCTAGATGTGAAGATCGAACACCTGAAAAACACTGAGGCAAGAACATGGAAAGCATGTTTTATTTAAAGGACAGAACAGAGAAGGGGTTCCAGAGCCAGGTGTCTGAGGAAGTGTGGATGTCCTGACCCTTTTATACATTTTAGATCTCCTTTCTTCTCATACTCTTCCTCCTGGTTCCATCCTGTGTACCTGACAAGTGACCAAAAGTTGGATCAAAGGTAGCGTGATCCAGGAACGAAGGAAGCAGCCCAGGAGGCATTAATGTACAACTCCTACAACTGCCTGCATGGAGGAACAACTCCCTGGAGGCAGGTTACCTTGGCAACATGTGGAGGAGGGGGCAGTGTCCTGAAGGTATTAACATTTTATTTCCTTCTGAATCAGCCCCCATCCTTCTTTGACCCAATTATTCATTACCTAATGTGACTGTCTTTTTGTCCTCCGGCTTCAGTAGCACTGTGGGGATGAGAGATCAGAGCATTCAGAATTGCAGAGTTTCATATTACAAAAGAATAGGACTTAGTTTTCAAGGAGAACTGTTTGGCAAATATTTACTAGGCAGGATATATGAATCCCATCAACAGTCATATGTCACTGCTTACCCATTTGTTGGCTTGACCAAACTTTACTCAGGGTTCCCTTCTTGGGACCTCTGAACTTTGACTCACCACCAACTTAGCAAGCACTAAGGTGCAAATGTACCCCGTTAACAGCTTATTCCTGGACATGTCTGGCCTGAAGTAGAAAGGTATCCTGTTGAACCACTGTAATCATGCTGTCTGCTGACCTCAACCCACTTGCTCAATTTCCCATCAAAGTTCTTACTATCTCTGCTTATCTTTCCCTATAGAAGAATACAGTCCCATTTCCCTAAAACTAGATTTATAATTATTTAACCATTCCAGTCACAGGTCTGCATCTTCCCTTCCTCCCACCATTTTCTCATATTCTTTGCCTTCTTGTTGTATTTCAGAACTACTATTTATATTTTACCTTTTTTATATTCTATACTACCAGTTTGGATATTGAACATTTCCCCCAAAACCCATGCATTAAATTATGGTCACCAGCCTATAGAGCTATTGATAAGTTGGGGAACCTTTCGGTGGGGAGGCCTCCTGAGAGTAAGTTAGTCCCTGGGAAATGCCCATAAGTAGGTCCTCTGCCCTTCCTCTCTCTGTTTCACTACCTGACTGTCACAGAGTGAAACCTCTTCTGTGGGGCACTCCTAACATGATGTACTGTGATGCATGGGACTGTACAAAGGCAATGGGACCAACTGACCATGGACTGAAACCTCTGAAACTCTGAGCCAAAACGAACCTTTCCTCTTTTTAAATTGATTATCTCACATATTTTCTCATAGAAATGGAAAGCTAATCAGCACAATAGGCCTACTGAGTGCCTGGAAAATTCAGGAACAAAATGCTTACTCTCAAGTCTCACATATTTTTGCACATTCTTAAACTCTCCTTCTGTAAGGCCCCCCAAAAAGGAAACCCCAACTCTGTCCCATGGATGGACGGCAACCCCAATCAACCGCAGGAGGCGTCACTTGATGCAAACCGCAAGAGGTGTTTATTCCAGCGCGCTGGGACCCAACTCGAGGAGTCGAGTCCCTAGCAGAAAATCTTGTAGGTTTATAAAGGCAGAAACCACACATCGGGAGGGGTCACACATGAAAGGGGGAAAAGGGGGAACAAGGCTGCCAGGAAATTTCAAAGGGGGTCTGGGTTTGCTGACAACATGTTTCACAATGTTTTACAACAGGCTGTAGATTCTGGTCAATAGTTTCTGGTAATCCTACTGTTTGAGCACTATCTAGCTATCAGGCTCGATTTACTCTTTTACTCTCTGTTTGGGGCTGTTTCCTGGAACAGCTTTAAGGGCTTTGTTCCCATTACTGGGAGGGAAATCTTAGGGAGTTGAGATAAAACAGACAGCTTAAAAAAATGTCCATTCTTTCACTTCTAAAGTCCTTAATTGCATTTCTCTTTTTATTGCAAAGTTCCTCCTAGTTCAGGTCTCAATTTGTATACTTCGGAAAGAGTTCTCTGATGTGTGTGATTGGAGTAGATGTCCATTTCTCTTGCTCTCAGAGCTTTTTGCTAGGCCTACTGTGATTATTCTCAAACTGAAATAAAAATTATGGTATACTGCATCCTCCCTCCTAAACTACTTAATTGCTGGATGATGTCTTGTTCATTATTTCTCCCTTATAATCTAATGCAGAGCTTGCTACAATGTAGTTGTTCATTAAAATTTCCTTAATTTAATTTCAAATGAATTAGATGATGAATTACCAGTATCTCACATTCACTAAGAACTAGTATGTCCCATTGACAATATCAGGAGACAAATTGTAAAAGTAAAACCTACACATCAATGACCAGGAGGTGTTCATAACTCATTGCAGAGCTTGTGAAATCACAGTAGCAGGTTGTTGGGATAGAGCCCACGTGTGATGTGACTGATGTCAATAAACTATCACTACTCAGGTTAAGGATAATGGCTTAGGAACTCGGTAGAGCAAGTTCTGCAGGTGGGCATTGTTGGAGCAGACAGCAACTCAGAGGTGGCACAGAGACAGAAAATACAGAGCTGCTTTTTATCATTTGTAGCTTAACTTTGCATTTCATTTTCACAAACATGATTATCACCACTCCACCTAATGGTATTTCATACTTTTAATTTCCTGTGTGCATCTTTCTAGTTCTCCGTCTACTTTTGATCAATTTAAAAGTTTCTAAAAGATTCTCAATCTTTACTGAAATATTTTTTTTTCCTAGCTGAAGGGAATGCTCAGTTTGTGCCTTTTTCTTTTGTAAATTAACAGAGTTCTAGTACTGAGAAACATTTTAACCCCCTCAATAAAAACTTGTAAAGTTTTAATGAACTCCACCCCCCAGGAGACTGCTATTATTACAGTATCGAAATAATGCAGATTGCAAAGCTAGATAATGATGAGATTGGCAAAAGGTTTTGGATGAGTTATTTAAGCTGATTAAACTGGGACACCTGTTTTACAAAGTTCATTTCATTTAGGAGATGTTTCATCTATTTAGTAAGCTAACAATTACCTTGCTTAATTACACCAGTACCTATTTCTTTTATATAGGGCAAATAGGAAAGTTCTCACAATGTTTATTCCATTTAATGTTCCGTATTATTGGAAAATAATACATATTATGTATTAACAAAATAATCATTGAAAGTTATTTTTCTAGGTATATGGTTATTATTATGTTTAAGGAAATGTCATATATCTTATTGAAAGCAACATGAAAATGTTATAAGAAAATACAAACTCAAGAGCAATAATGAGATTCTAAAAGACAGTAATTTTATGACACATTTTTGAATATTGAGTCCTAAGTAAGTTGCTTAACACAATTTTATTTTCTTCTAAAATATTTTTACTCTGCTGTTTGGTTGTTATTATTACGGTTATCATGGGAGAAAAGAATATTCCCACAAGGAAATGTGCTTATTACTCTTTATATAAAAATGTTTATGATCTGAATTTACTATAATATTGGTGTTATTTATTTACTATAATAATTGGTGTTATAAGCACCAATTATAATCACTAACAGCTTTTTTCTCCTCTCAATTTATGAATCAGCCAGATGAAGATTTTATTAAATAAAATTTTAAAAAAGAGTCTGCATAATGCCTTTTTTCTTACTTTGAAGATACCTCAGGTGTAAAATAGTGTAGGGGTAAGTCAGGTAAAAAATGTAGGTAATTATGTCTGATTTCTTTCTTAGTTTGTGTCTGCCAATTAAAGCGAAAATGTAAGTTTCATCCTGGGTCACCTGAGAGGTGTAGTGTAAAGGGAAGGACTTACAGGAGGAGTACAGAGATATTCTGAGGAAAGGTAAACAGTACTAACAAGGATTACTACTCTCTTGTTCATTGCTCCACAAGACCAGGATAGAATGGATTGGTTATGCAGTGTATCCCCTTATTCAAGTATTTACCGAGATGTGCTGAATGCCAACAGTAAATGAAGCACTGGGAATCTACCAAAGAAAAATTAAAAGAAAATTAAAAGTAACTTGTCTCATGAAGATTAGATTTCTCCATATGGGCAAAGGAGCACAGCAGAAGATTGCTAAACACTACCTCGTAATCCAGCTCTAACACTTTACTCTGAAGAGGAATGATAAATTATATAGCTTGACAGCATATTCCTTTATAAGTATCCCTTATGGTTCTACATCAAAATGTGCAGTTCATCCATGATCTATTAGCATAGTTTATATACCTAGAGTATGTTATGAACATTTATACTATGCATTCTTCCTTTATAATCCCAAATTGTAAATCATGATAAGAGGACCTGATTTCTAGTCATATTTCTGTTACCATATGCCACTTGAATTAATTGCTCTTTAGTTCCTGCATCTTCAAAATGTGAATGGGAGCACCAGAAAATTAATGTATTTTTCTGAGTCAGTCAGGATAAAGTTCATTCCATAAAAACTCATCTTTCTCAAGGATGATAATACACATGGGCCAGTGGACTATTTAGCTTAAAAATTATGCAAGTTTTGTGGGGGTTGCTTCTCTATTCTACTTTAATAATGAAAGGCATAATACATGGTTGTTTTTAAATGAATAATGATGCACAACGTAATTAAATTTAATGTTCAAAATTCTCTTAAATTTTGTCACCTGGTCACAGATTGTTAAACTGTTACCTAGAGTATGAAAGTTGACAGGCATGTAAGACCTGCTCTCCTCCTTTTTCTTCCTTTCCTCCCTATTTCCTCAATAAGTGTTCCACTTACTGTTGATACTGTGGGCTCTTGAGAGACTTCAGGCTTACTGAGCCAAATTTCATGAGACACCTGTGAAAGCTTTTACCCTCAAGACTCTGAGAAAAAGGCAAAAAAAAAAAAAAAAAAAAAAAAAAAAAAAAATCACCACAGGTCATATTCTGTTGTAATTCAAATGTGTCTGACAAATAAAGATTTTAAAATAATTTCATTTGAAATCAAGGTTAATGCATCTCCAGTGCTAATTAATGACCTACATAGGAAGATAGTGTCTTTTACTGGGTTCACTCCTCCAATTTGACTTTCTATATATGCTAAAGAATGCAGTATTTTTGAGAGAGCCTTGTTTCTTTGAATATCTGAGTTAGCAATTAATTTTTAAAAAGTAAAAAAAAAAAGGCAAAAATAGAAAGGGAAATGGACTGAATTGCTATGAAGCTTTATACTTAAGATATAAGCATCAGCAACACATGTGAACACCCTCACAGAGAGAAAGTCAGTGAAAATTAAGTGGATAGCGGAAAAGGGGCAAGTACAGGAGTGTAATCTGATGAAAGAACTGACAATTCAGATGAAAATAATGTTAAGCATTAATGTTTCTGTTATTGCTAATTAAGATTAAAAAATCTACAAAATTAAGAAGGTGAATTAAATATTTACCTTGGCATTTCTTCTAAGTGAGGGAAGGGACCTTGACCATTTCAAAGTTTAGAAATTTCTTGACTTTTTTACTTCTTGTGATTATAAATCAGACTTCCTAAACACTTCTGTATAGATAAGTGACTGGAAATGACAGGACTGTCACCATTTAACCCAGCTATTCTCTCAGGCCCACTATCTATTTTATTTAAACACAATAGAATTTAATTTGAGGATTCTGTTGACATGTTGATCTTGAAAAACCAAGAATTTGCAGCTCACAATATTAAAATTAATGCTACTTACAATTATCCCAATATGAGTCAGTACAACTGGTGGTGAATAAAAACTTCTGCTTATTACTGTTTCATAACATTCTAGATGCTTTCTCTAAAGTTATACTAGGTGCTCATATGTTTTTTAAAAATCTGAATATTATTATGCACCCATAAACAAGAAATTCACTAGAGAATATCTTGTCTTAAATTTTCTCTGTCAACTGTTATCTAGGGTGCTAGTTCAAGAAAGAAAATTTTGGCTCTGAACAAACTGATATAAAATATTTAAATATTAGTATGCTCAAAACTGTGTTAATAGAAATTTTTTCCCTGAAGGTGCTGGGATTCAAACCCTGGCTCTTGCACATGATAGGCAAGCACTCTACAAGATGGGCTATATCCTCAGCACCAATAGAATTTTTAATACACTTTTTCTATGGAAAAATGACATCTCCAATTTAGACAATACTTCTGTTGAGTTTTTTAAGAAGATTACCTTTTATTACCATCACTACTATGTTTTAGTCAGGGGTGAAGACACGAACTACTTTAGTATTTCAAAACTTGTGTCCTACGGATAAAATTGACCTCTTATAAAACTAGATTTATTTAGAATCTCCTAGTTCCTTCTTACACGTGTGTTTGGACATCTTTCCCCATAGGAAATGAGCTCTATTCCAAGGAGATCCTTGCTTCCATTTCCTCAAAGACTTGGTGTGGCCCCTAGGACTGAACTGACTCCATAACAAGGATTTAAAATATGCGAGTTAATTTGACTTACTAAGAAACTCTAAGTTCTTTGTTCAAGATGGAGGGCAATCACTTCGTAAGACTGTAGGGAATAATCACATATAAGTCCAACTAAACCAAGTCACAAAGTTCATTTTAAAAATTAACTTTTAGTCTTACGATTTTCCAGGAAGGATGAAGTGGGTTTTAATTGAGAAACTGAAGGGAAATTGCAGATAAGAAAATAAATAGTTACAAAAGGTAAGTTATTCAGAGTGGTGTGCTAACTATTCTAAGTGATTTATATCCTTGAGGAATGTATTAAATATAAAACAATGAGTCAAAACAATTGACTTTAGAAATGCTCATATATGAGACAGAAAATGTACTGTGGGTTTTTTCTTTTTCTTAGTTTCTCAGTTTCTAAACCCAGTATATTTTAACTAATGAGGAGAAAGTCTGCTTCTCTCTAGGCATGTATATATTTTCCTCTACAATATTAAGAAATTGCAATATAACTTTTGCTTTACACAAATGCTTATTTATATGTATGGATGGATATGTATAAATATACAGATATAATGCATTGTAAAATATTATGCTTTAGCTTTTCTTTACTTTCTTTCCCTTAAATGACAGAACCAGGGCAAACAGTCCAAAATACTCATTTTTAAAACTTCATTGGAATTCTCCTGTTTCTTATTACTCTCATTTCTCTATGCCAAAGAACATTTTTAATTAAGATTATATGCATCCAGGGTCATTAATAATCTGCAGATTAATTGCCACCACATGATTGTAAGATGGCTACTTCAGAAAGGTTATAAATTATGTTTAAGCTCTAAATGCTATTCATTCTTACCGAATAAAATAAAACAGTGGGAACTGATTAACTGAGAAAATGGAAGGAAACCAAAGGCAAGAAAATAAACAGTTAAAAAAGGAATACTACTGAAAGAAAATTAGGTTAACTATTTCATTTTGCTTCCAGTGAACTTACAGTTGTGGGAAACTTACCAAATACTAATGGGTTAGCTAATTTCACTTTAAAAATAACTATTCTTGCAGATGGATGTACTGCTGTGGTGTTTTCTAAGTTTTTCATAGAATTTTATAGCATTTTTAAATAACCAAGAATATCTTCATAAATCATAGCTTATTAAGTAGAGTTTCTCTGAATATCTTCTATTTCTGTCAAGCACACGATATTATACATGAAGTTTTGTTGTGAATAACATATTTTAATACTTGTAGTAGTAATTTACACAGAGTTCACCATATTCCAAGATGAACTTTGCTTGAGAATTATTACTGTGTGCATTTGAAATCAGCTACTTGCAGACCTTGATCAGAGCAGCTGTTCAAAACCTCCAGGTTTATAAACAGAATTCCAGAGCAGATTATAATTACTTCATGGAGACTGTATATTACTTTATATTAGGTAGAGGAGAGTGAAGGGAGGGGAAGGGGTATGGAGGGAGGAAGGATAGTAGTTAAACATACATTATTACCTCATGTACATATATAACTGCATGACTAATGTGATCCTACAATATGTACAATCAGAAAAATTAGAAATTATACTCCATTTATGAATGATCAAAATGTATAAATGAATTCTACTGTCATGTACAACCAATTAGAACAAATTTTAAAAATTAATTAAAAAGATGAAATTTTAAAAATTGGAATTAATAGTAAAGTGCAATTAACTAAGTCAAATAAATGTATTGATGCATACATGTATATGTATAGAGGGAAGAAACAGATAAAAAATGAGACAAAATAGACTAAAAATTATTTTGAATAGCAGAATGTTGTTTTTCTAGTTTTATTGAAATATAGGAAGCATACCATAAGTGTACAGACAGCTCAGGGATTTTTTCATATATTCACAGTATTGTATGTCCATCACCACAATTCTATTTGGGAGTATCTGAAAATAAATCCTCTACAGATAGCAATCATTCTTTATTTCCATTCCTCAAACCAACTCCTTTCTCATCACCAACAGTTCTAGGCAAAATAGTAATATACCTTTTGTTTCTACTCATTTACTTATTCTGGAAATTCCACACAAATGCAATATTACATTATATGATCTTTTGTGACTGACTTTTAAAATTTATCATAATTAATGTTCACCCAAGAGGGAGCATGCACGGGTACTCATATCATTTTATTATCTAATAATAATCCAATATATAACTATATCAAATATTATTCATTCATTTACTGATAGAAATTTAGATGCCTTCTCTTTTTGGCTATTATGAATAAAACTCCTTTAATCATTCATATACAAATTTTTGTGTTGATGTTTTCATTGCTATTGGGTACCTAACTAGAATTCAATTTCTGTGTTAAGTAACTCCATGTTTAGTATTTTGAGTATTTTTTAAATTATTTTTCAAGGTGAAAACACCATACTAAATTTATCCAACAGTTTATGAGGTCTCCATGACTTGTTCTTATCTGTATTTTTGTTTATGGTTATGATTATGATTGTGCACTTTTTATTCACATTTATCTAGTGACTAATAATGTCAACATCTATTCAGGTACTTATCAATCATTTGTATATACAAGATTTTTTTTTTTTTTTTTGAGGAAAACACTACTTACATAATTTTCTTATTCTAAAATTGGTTGTCCTGTTTTGGTGAGTTGTTCAGAGTTCTTCATAATTTATCAAATAGTTTTTTCTCGATACATCATTTACAAATAATCTCTCCCATTCTTTTTTTTAATTTACCTTTAATTTTTTACAGACTGCATTTTGATTCATTGTACATAAATGGGGCACATCATTTCATTTCTATGGTTCTACACAATGTAGATTCATACCATTCATGTAATCATACATGTACATAGGGTAATGATGTCTGTCTCATTCCATCATTTTTCATACCCCCCTCATTTCCTTCTACATATTCTAAAGTCCCCCCATTATTCTCTCATTCCCCACCTCCCACCCCCATTGTATATCATTCTCCACTTATCAGGGAAAGCATTGTTTTTACATTCTTAATGGTGTTCTTTGATGTACAAAAGGTTTTAACTTTTGTGAAGTCTCGGTTATATCATCTTTCTTTTGTTGTTAATCTCTTTGATGTCATATCTGAGAAAAAGTTATCTAATTCAAGGACAGAAAGATGAACTTCTAGGTTCCCTTCAATAAGTTTTACACTTTTTGCACATGACTTTAAATATCTGATCCATTCAGAGTTCATTTTTGTATACAGTATAAAGAAAGAAGTCAACTTCATTCTCTTGAAGTAGATATTCAGTTGTCTCAGCAATTTTCACTGAGGTTCTACTTCCCCCCTTTGAGATATTTTTACATCTCTACTGAAAATGAACTAACCATCATTGGGAAGGTAAAATTCTAGACTCTTGATTCTATTTCATTTACCTATATATTAATTCATGCCAGTATCCTATTGTCTCAATTGTTATAGTTTTGTAATAAGGTCTTAATTGAATGTGTGAATCCTTAAATTTGTTCTTTTTCAAAAATGTTGTAACTACTCTGAATCCAGAATGATATTTAAATATCAATTAAACTACTAAATAACTGTATCGTCTTCATAGAAACTTTAATATTTTGACACTTATACCCCAAATTGACTCCAATCAAATGTTTTAATTCTGGACACATCATCTATTCTTGTAGATTTATCTTGAAGATTTGTGGCCCCACTTTTATGTCTGCTTATGTTCGACTTCTCAGAATGTGTGCCTGGTGATTCTTTTAACACTCTAATTTCTTTTCCAGCTTCACTACAACTATACATAATTTAATTTCTATTTTTTTTTTTTTTTGCTTCCCTTACAATCTTACTCATAGGTGTTCTGCTTCACTTATTAACATAAAGTGTTTGCAGTATTAGTTGTCATTAAATACATTAATGAGATAATTTCTACTTTTATAATGTAAAGCACTAAACTTTACTGTTTTCTTTCCTTTCTTTTTCCCTTCTTCTTTTTCTTTTTTACCTATCCAGCAACTTTTATTTTTATTAATTATATGAGTCTTTTCCTCTTTTTATCCTCTAAGTACAAAAATATCTAATATTCATTATTTATTTTGATACTTTCTCCTTCAAATCTGGGTTTCAAATTTCAATTTTATGTGACTGCATTTCAATTTCAAATGAACTTCTTTTCAATCTTTCAAATAACCTAAACATTTCTACATGGATTGGCCACCATTCGAATAGACCACATATAAAATTAAGCCAATGTAGTACCCTATTTCAATAATGCAATATATTACTTCTGCTTTTATTTCCAGTTCAGGATGCTAATTGTGTGCTTCATTGTATTTTAAGTTATTTGCCTTTTCTCTCCTTATTCAACCTAACACTTTAAGTTTACTATTATAATTTCATAGCTTCCTTATTCTATTTCTTCCTCTTTTTTGGGGTTTCTTGCCCAGGATGTCTAACTCCTGGACCCAAGCAATCTTTCTTCTTCAAACCTCCCAACTAGCTGGAGCTAGGAATTCACCACCACCCGGCTTTATTTCTTACTACTTCAAAACAACCATCCACAACTGTATCCAAATATATTAAGATAAATTTTAAAAATTCTGATTTTGCATTTTTACTTAGAAATCTCATTATCTGTTTTAATTCTGAACAAACTCTGTTGCCTTCTGTTGTTAATTAAACAAGAGCTGGCAGGTGTTCCTGAGTTCTTCCAAATTTGACAATACATGTGTTTTCATCTGAAAGATAACGCTAAAAAATAATTTTCTTGGACATTTTTTGGTCCTTACAATTTTATTGGTTCTTCTGTTGAGTTTTTGTAATTGGGGTCCTGCAAAGAGACCTGGAGACACTGAATATGTGCCTTGTTTCTTTTCTTTTGTCCTTCTTTCTTTCTTAAAAATATTTGTTTGTTTATTTACTTATTTACCTCTTACAGGTCTCCTTTCTTCCCATCTGAGCTTTGTCAAATTTGTCCTTTCTTCCTGATTAAAAATTCAATCATCACATGTTCTTGTGTTTAGAACTTTGCTTCGAATTTTCCTGGTCCCAGGAAGAATTCTCTATTGTCAGCTACATTTATTTTTAGAACTATTCTTAGATATTATTTCTGAATGACTTTCTATTAAGTCTCCTTCAGTGATGATGGTTATTCTTCCAATGAGCTGCCTTTTCTTACCTCCATAAGTTTTGAGTTGTTTGAGGCTATTTAACATTGTTTTATTCTGCCTTATCTTCCCTTCCTCTTTCTTCTTACATATGTTCTCTTGTCTCATGTAAACATTTAAAAAATTATTTTCTTATATTATTTTGGCACAATTTTGATTTTATTGTGAAATTTCCCTTTTGATTCAATTCTTTAAATTCTCAGCTTACTGAATTAATTTTCTCACTGTGTTATTGTTGAACATAAAATCTGTAGAAATTTTCTTTTTCTCTTTTAAGATTATGCTTTCTTTAAGACTAGATGCTTTCCTCTTATTTATGCTATTTTATCCCATTCCTTAACAATCATTTTGTATTTTACTCCTTATATTTTATTTTAATAATTATATATATATTTTTTTCATTTTCCATCTGCTAAATCTTGGGAATCTTAGTTCCTGGTTTTCTATTGACTTTGATACACTATAAATGGACACATTGTTCTGATTCTGTGATATCTGCCAGAAGACTGAGTAGTTTTTGTATTTTCTTTTGCCCAACTTTTCTCGGACATCTTTATCTGGAATTTTTTGTTATCATGTGTGGACTCCCAACATACATACACAGAGGGGGGGGTTCCTTCCTTTTCCCAAAGGAGCCTCAAATTCTTGTGCAGCCACAGAAAAATGTGGTCACATTCACTTCAAGGTGGTGGTGAAGTATAACAACACTTTGCCTACACAGTGCAGTTTAATTTTCTGTATGCTCTGTAAAAAGTGGGAGCTATATTTGCAATAAAACCTGGCTTATTTTTCCAATCTTTTTCTCTTTTGTAGTTCTCAATGTTGTGTCCTCTTAATTCTTTCTGAACCTTTGAGGAGTCCTCTATTTAGTTAGGACTAAATATATATCCTGTTTCTAAATATAAGCGCTGTTTCTGTATGAATTTTAGGGTTCTGAATTTATTACATTCATTCAATGGGTAACCCTGAAGCTTTGATTTAAAAGTGGGTGTTGTCCCAGTTATTTGCTTCCCATGTTTTACCAGTTTTTTTCAAATAGTTGTTTAGTTATAAATAGGATGCCATGAAGATGATCATGAAGGTGGTTATTCTTCCAATATAAGGTTATTAATGAGAATTTGTTCTGCATAAAAAATTCTGGCTGTGGATATATGATTCAAAATTGTGTTACTTTTTTAATTTTTTTTTTTTTTTTTTTTTACTGTGATAAATGCCTGAGAGAAAAAACTTAATGAAGGAAATATTTATTTTGACTCATACTTTCAAAGGTTTCAGTATATGGTCATCTGACTCCATTGCATTGGGCCTTAGGTGAGGAAGAATATCATGGTGGAAGAAGCTAGAGAGAGAAAGATGCTCATCTCATGGCAATCAGGAAATAGAAGGGCGAGCCAAGCACAAGAAATGCCCTTCCAAGGCATATCAGGAGTGACTTATTTCTTCCTATTAGGACCTATGCCTTATAGTTTCCATTACTTTCCACCAGGCCATTTAAATCCACTGATGAGACTAAAATCATCATGATCCAACCATTTCCTCTCAGTTCCCACTCTAGATTTCTGCTGTGTTGAGTACCATGTGTTCAACACATGAGTCTTTGGGGGTCACTTAAACCCCAAACCACTAAAGGAATTTTTTTTTTTTTACTATACAAAGCATCCCGTTTCATTTTCTGTCTCTCTCTTTCTCCCCTCTCTTCACTGCCAGCATTTCCTGAAGTTGATGTGAATTTTTCTTTAGATATTCTTAGTGACTAGTGTGTGTGTGTGTCTGCACAGTGTGTGTGTTTGTGTTGTTTTATTTCCTTGAATAGCAAATAAGTAAAATATCATATTATATTTTCATTTTTTCCCAAATCAGGATATACACACATGGAGTTAATTATTGAATGTAGTTTTAAATGCTTTTTTTAAGTTTGCGTGTGTATTCTGTTTTTAATAAAGTCAATTATTAAAGACAGTCATATGCAACTGACTTAAGAGTCTGAACTGTTATGCAGAGCAAATGACTATGGCATTCTAAGATTTGTATGCTACATTCCATTGATTTTGGAATGGTCTTTTTTTTCAGTTTAGACCACATTATATTTTCATAATAACACTAGATACTCAAAGACACTGAAACCAAAGTTCATTTCTTACTCCCATCACAGATGTGCTACCATGACCAAGGTAAGAGAAGATCAGGGAAAATTGAAACTCATGTGCAAGTTTCATTATCCAAAGGGAAATATGCAACCCTATTCACTTCAAGAATATGGGAAGTATAATATGCATTTGTGCCCAGTAGAGGAGGATGTGGAATATCAAATGATTTTAAATTATATACATATATATTTTATACATATTGTAACATTGTAACATTTTTAAACCTAAGTGTAGTTAAACCTAAGTGTAGTTAAAAAAAAAAAAAAGTGACCATTCAAGACTTCCTTAAAATGCACTTGCTTTATAAACATATATTTTACTGCCTTAAAGAAGATAACTTCTTTTTTCTCAAATGAAACTGACCTGCAACTGACCTGCAGAAGCTACCTTATTAATAATGTGGTAGTAATTGTTCTATTACTTTCTGTACTTAACATCATTTAATCCAATGAAGGTCAATGACGCTAAAGATAGAATTTTTTCTTTTTACTTTAGAAAAAGTTAACCATCTTTAGTTAATAATCATGAAGAAAATGAATAATCTGGCAACATGTGTTAATATTGAGTAAATTGGAATGTGAATTGAACATTGACTTCTTTGGGAGAAACATGGTAGATTTTAAAATTATAGGTATGTATACCTGGATAATTTGTGTTTCTTGGCCTGGTGCTCACACATGGACTGATGATTTAAGCACCACAATATGAATGAGAATAGAAATTGAAAGATAAGAGGAAGAAGAAGCCAGAAGAGACAGGAGCAGATAATCTCTGGAGTTGCCTGGTGTGCCAGATGTCATTTTCAGTGTTGTCTTTGAATACTCTATATTTTTTGCTTTTCTTTGTTTTAGGAAATGTCATGTACCACGAGCTGCAGCTTTGCTCTAGTTTTACTGCCTGTCATTGTCACAGTTGACAAAGCCAGTCTTTTTGCCATCAGTTTGAGTTCAAGTATACTGCTGACTTCCTTGCAGAGTGTAGAAAATTTATTGCAAAGCAAGGTGCACTTTATGCTTACAGCAATTGCAGCAATGCTGGTAATAATATACTGACATAACCCCAAGCAACTGCTACGTGTGACAGAGGAGAGTAAATTCCTAAAGCACAATCTACCCATATTATATGTGAGGGGGTGGCCTGGTAAACCCATTGTTATTCTGAAATCCTCTATTAGTAACCCCAGTTTCCAAAGTTTATAAAACCACCTTTGTCATTTTAGCAACAAATTAAAGATTTTTGTGAGAGTATGATTCAGAGTATGTATCTACATGTCTGAAACTTAATTAGAATAAAAATTTGCAACGTATAGGATCCACACAGTGAAATGAGATGCATATTAGAGTTTGCAATTTTAGGAACAAATTAATGCTTTAGTTGAGGGAAGTGAAACCCTTTTTTGTTTTTATATATCTTAGTTTTTACTAACAAAGATTGTTTAAAGTTTCTTCCACATGAAGTGTCTTGAGAGCAGTAATGGGGGTAGGAGGGGTTAGCTTTAGGGTTAGGGTTAGGTTTAGGGTTAGGGATAAGGAGGGTGGTAAGAATGGAGGAAGGAAGGACTGTATAGAGGGAAAAGAGAGGTGGGAGGGGTGGGGGGGAAGGGAAAAAAATAACAGAATGAATCAAACAACATTGCCCTATGTAAATTTATGATTTTTTAATATAAAAAAAAGAAGTGTTCTCGAACAGACTCCTTGTGTTCAAAGCTTAGCTCTAAAATCTGCCACCTGTATGACCTTGGGTAATTGCTCATCAGATCTGTATTGAATAATTTTCTAATCAGTAAAATGGAACAAATAATAATACTTCTTCTCTAGAGTTATGGCAAGAATGAAAGCAATTAATATGCATAAGATAATTAAAGGGATGCATGTCACGTGGTAAATACCAAACAAATTTAGCTGTTGTTATCATAAGTGTCGGAGTATCCTCTTCTTTTTAACATACCATTTAAACTCTTAGCCTGTATTTCCTATTGAAATGTATTTGAGTCAAAGTCCCTCATTCTGGCACTTATTATCTGTAACTTAAACATTTTTAGGTCTTGATCATTAAATAATTGAACCATTCAAGATATCTGAGTTCAATCCCAAACTCCTCTTATTTTGCTAACCTCACCACTAAAAAGAAAAAGACAAACATATCTCTCTTCCTTCATTCATTGTTATTCAGCATCTCCATCTGGCTCCCTACTGGCCTTAATTTATTCAGCTCTGTTTCATAGACATACAGACCTTTCCCTTTCCTCCCCTTCTGGTGGAAACTACATGATATTGCTAACAAATGAATTCACATCATTGCCAGGTACAGGGGTGCACACACCTGTAATTTTAGCTACTCAGGAGGCTAAGGCAAGAGGATCACAAGATGTAGGCCAGTCTGGCCAGCTTAACAAGACTGTCTCAAAATGAAAAATAAAAGGCCTGTGGCTGTATCTCAGTGGTAGATTGTCCCTGGGTTCAATCCACTGTCCTGCAAAAAATAAAAATAAAAACAAACAAAAGAAACTATATCATCATCCATGTAATATGTAGGTTTTCCTACTTTATGGATGGAATCAAAATTTATTTTTTCGAGGCTATTGTGAATGGGGTAGTTTTTCTGATTATTCTTTCCAACGATTCATCACTTATGTATAAAAATGCATTAGATTTATGTGCATTGATCTTATATCCCGCTACTTTACTGAATTCACTTATGAGTTCTAAAAGTTTTCTGGTGGAATTTCCTGGTTCCTCTAAGTATATAATCATATCATCAGCAAATAGGGATAGTTTGAGTTCTTCTTTTCCAATTTGTATCCCTTTAATTTCTTTGGTCTGTCTAATTGCTCTGGCTAGAGTTTCAAGGACGATATTGAATAAAAGTGGTGAAAGAGGGCATCCCTGCCTTGTTCCAGTTTTTAGGGGGAATGCTTTTAGTTTTTCACCATTTAGAATGATATTAGCCATGGGCTTAGCATAAATGGCCTTTACAATGTTAAGGAATGTTCCCACTATCCCTATTTTTTCTACCCCATTCACAATAGCCTCGAAAAAAATTAAATACTTGGGAATCATTCTCACAAAAGAGGTGAAAGACCTCTACAATAAGAATGACAGTACACTAAAGAAAGAAATTAAAGAAAACCTTAGAAGATAGAAAGATCTCCCATGTTCTTGGATAGGCCGAATTAATATTGTCAAAATGGCCATAGTACAAAAAGTGCTATACAGATTCAATGCAATTCCAATTAAAATCCCAATGATGTACCTTACAGAAATAGAGCAAGCATTTATGAAATTCATCTGGAAGAATAAGAAACCCAGAATAGCTAAAGCAATCCTTAGCAGGAAGAGTGAAACAGGGGGTATCACAATACCAGATCTTCAACTATACTACAAAGCAATGTAACAAAAAAGGCATGGTATTGGTACCAAAATAGACAGGTAGATCAATGGTACAGAATAGAGGACACGGACACAAACCCAAATAAATACAATTTTCTCATACTAGACAAAGGGGCCAAAAATATGCAATGGAGAAAAGATAGCCTCTTCAACAAATGGTGCTGGGAAAACTGGAAAACCATATGCAACAGAATGAAACTAAACCCCTATCTCTCACCCTGCACAAAACTCAACTCAAAATGGATCAAGGACCTCGGAATCAGACCAGAGACCCTGCAAATTATAGAAGAAAAAGTAGGTCCAGATCCTCAACATGTTGGCTTAGGACCAGACTTCCTCAACAGGACTCCCATAGCACAAGAAATAAAAGCAAGAATCAATAACTGGGATAGATTCAAACTAAAAGGCTTTCTCTCAGCAAAGGAAACTATCAGCAATGTGAAGAAAGAGCCTACAGAGTGGGAGAAAATCTTTGCCAATCATACTTCAGATAGAGCACTAATCTCCAGAATCCATAAAGAACTCAAAAAACTCTACACCAAGAATACAAATAATCCAGTCAACAAATGGCCTAAGGAAATGAAGAGACACTTCACAGAAGAAGATCTACAAGCAATCAACAAACATATGGAAAAATGTTCAACATCTCTAGTAATAAGAGAAATGCAAATCAAAACCACCCTAAGATTCCGTATCACCCCAATTAGAATGGCGATTATCAAGAATACAAGCAACAACAGGTGTTGGCGAGGATGTGGGGAGAAAGGTACACTCATACATTGCTGGTGGGGTTGCAAATTAGTGCAGCCACTCTGGAAAGCAGTGTGGAGATTCCTTAGAAAACTTGGAACGGCCCCACCATTTGACCCAGCTATCCCACTCCTTGGCCTATACCCAAAGGACTTAAAATCAGCATACTACAGAGATACAGCCACATCAATGTTCATAGCTGCTCAATTCACAATAGCCAGATTGTGGAACCAACCTAGATGTCCTTCAATTGATGAATGGATAAAGAAACTGTGGCATATATATACAATGGAATATTACTCAGCCATAAAGAATGATAAAAGTATGGCATTTGCAGGCAAATGGATGAAATTGGAGAATATCATGCTAAGTGAGATAAGCCAATCTCAAAAAACCAAAGCTCAAATGATATCGCTAATAAGTGGATGAGGACACATAATGGGGGGAGGGAGGGGTTAGTGTTAGGGTTAGAGTTAGGGTTAGGGAGAGGGGCAAGAATGGAGGAAGGAACGACTGTATAGAGGGTAAAGAGGGGTGGGAGGGGTGGGGGGAAGGGAAAAATAACAGAATGAATCAAACAACATTACCCTATGTAAATTTATGATTACACAAATGGTATGCCTTTACGCCATGTACAAACAGAGAAACAACATGTATCCCATTTGTTTACAATAAAAAAAAAAATTTAGTCACCTGAGAACCAACTATTCAGGCAAACCTTCTCTATGTTGGCTCTACTTCCCTAGCTGATGCTAGCCTAAAATTACTCCTTAGGCCACATGAAGACAACTATACTGTTTCCTATTTTACTCTTCATTCTTAGCTCTTCCAAAATCGTCCTCACAAAATATACATTATAATAACACGACTTCAATTTTCCTTATTCACCACCACTTCACTCATTTATTCAGCCTTCATGCAGGTCTTCATTCTTCATTAATCATAAGTCAATTGAGCATCCAGTGTGGAGGGCACACTATAGAAGATAGGGGGTATTTAGCCATGAACAAAGGCCAATTCGTATATAGGACTCATATTGTGCTGTTTCAAACTTCAGTTTCTTTATTCATGCTTGCTTTTGTCATCTAAAAAATACTATGCCCTTTAAAATTCAGATGAAAAATTAATGCAATCTGAAAATTCTCACACTTTTCTTTGCCTAACCCACAATAAAATACTTTTTTTTATTTTGTTTTTAGGTACCAGGATTGAACCTAGAGGTGCTTAAAACACTGAACCACATCCCCAACCCTTTTTATTTTTAAGTATTTTGAGGCATGGTCTCACTAAGTTGCTTAGGGCCTTGCTAAATCGCTGAGGCTGGCCTCAAACTTGCAATCCTCTTGCCTCAGCCTCCCAAGTTGCTGGGATTAGAGGCTTGCTTTCACACCTGGTAAAATGCCTCTAGTCTTCATGCAAAGACTGTATCCTGCGAATGTCTATTCCTAAGATTATCAAATTATATTGAATTTTTTGTTTTCAGATTAGAGGATTCTTGCAAGTAGGAGTACTTATAGTCACATCTCCTGATCAATGCTAGAAACTCGATAATTGAGTCTAAATTGTGTGTATCACTTAAGGTACCTAACATTCCTTTTTGTCATATAGATCCATTTAGAATGTAAGCCTCTCATATTTGACTCGCAAACCTTGATTTCCAAACTACTCCAAACATCTCATTCTGTTGTTTGATACTCAATAAGTTGAATAAATGTTAGTCTTAATATTCAAGCACAAATTAAAACTTGCGAGAAAGATCAATATATGACTGAGACTTGTCATTATTTGATATTTCATGTTCTTTATCAGTGCTGGAAACGAAATAGACAATAAATATTTTCTATTTCTGAATAAAATTACAGAAGGCAGGACATTATATCTAATTCTTTTTAAATTTGAAATTGAAACACTTGAAAGTACTTTTATTAAAGCTGAATATTTATAGTCATAAGTAAAACAGGAACATTACTTGATTATTGTAAAATATAAAGTTCAGATTGCCTACTGTTTATGCAATTTAAAAACTTACAGTTGTTATATAATATTCTCATTTGATATCTCAAAATGAAAATAAAACCATCATTTAGAGTCAAAACTACCCAGATATAGAGCAATATGATAACATTGTCTTTGAAATTCTTTTGTGAAAAAATATGCTATTTTTCTGTTTTGTATTTACCTTCTTTTTTCTCATTTTAATTATAAATATTTTTCTGTCATGTTATTTTGGCAAAAAAAATGATTTTCTTATGAAGGATTTGCTGGAGCTCATCTTTACTTTTTGCATTCAATTGTAAACACAGTTACCCTGTTAATGAAAAATAAAGGGTACAGTTGAAGCTAGATATGTAGTCAGGGTGAGCAAAGGACTGATTTGGGAGCTTTTATTTCAGGATATACTCATAAAATGTGGATGTAGTTTAAAAACTATGGAAATGGAAATCGATGCTTAATTATGTAATTAGAAGATTGTTTGCATTTTTGATCACCCTATCTGCTCCTTGTCCATTCTGAAAAAAAAAAAAAAAAAAAAAGAAAGAAAGGAGAGACAATGTTCATCTCCACACTTGGCTTACTGTTTAAACATCCTAAAACAGGACCCACTAAGAACTTAACATTCCCCTCAGCATGAATAAACCTCACAAAGATCTTGAGTAAGGGATCCCTGACCTCTCTTTTCTTAAGGCATTTAGTTTAGAAAACTTGCAATTAAAAATTATTTCTCTGCTCCTTGAGAGGTAAAGCCTTTACAATCCAGAAAGATCTTTTACAAGAACCTGGGAGCCATACCTCTGAAAGGTAATAATCAAGAAAGACCATCCAGCCAGTGTGGTGGTTCACACCTGTAATCCCAGTGCCTCGGGAGGCCAAAGCAGGAGGATTGCATGTTCAAAGACAGAATAAGCAAATTAGTTAGATCCTAGGTGACCGTGTTTCAAGATAAAAAATATAAAAATGGACTGAAAATGTGACTCAGAGGTTAAGTACTCCTGAGATTAAGCCCTAGTACCAAAAAAAAAAAATGAAAAGAAAGACCAAGAAAGACCAGACACCTTTCTCCTGGTCTGTAAAGAAGACATGAGCCTGACTTCAATAAGGAACAATTAGCAAACACAGATGACCCAAACACATTGAATAATCTTCTCCAAACAGAATCCAGTCTTTTTCCTGTAGCTCACCCAAGTGTTGCTTTTTGTTTCCATGGAGTTGTTATTCAGTAACTTTGAATAACATCTTCCTTCTCCCGGAGGTTTAGAAGATACAAGGATTGTAGTTTAAGAATTATGCAAAATTCTGTTATCACCTCTCCTCCTTTTCTTATTTGTGTTACCTTACTCCACTTTTTTCCAATTTGAAATGATTAACATTTGGATTGTCTAAATTCAATTTCAAGTAAAATATATGGAACAACTTTCAATTCTTTTTTTTAAATTCGTCATTATTTTAAACCAAGTTCTTTAAAAAAATCTTTTTTTGGATCTTTAAATAAGGCTATGGAAAATATACATTTATCGGGAAATACACATGAGTACATGCCTAAAGGCAGTTTAAATGAGGAAAGCAATTTGAGTTCCTCCACCTGACCTAAAATGTGTTGTATAAAATACAAATTAGTTAGGAAATTACTTAGGAAAGAACTCTAAAGCTGAGTCTGTGGGGCACATGCCTGAAAGTGTACCTTAAGGAGAGGCTCAGCTTCTAGAGACAAATCTTGATCAGGGAGATCCAAACCTAGCCCAGATCTGCTCTATGCTACATTGTGAAGTGGTTGAAGAATGATTTCAGGTGGTCTTATTTTCAACTTATTCTTTTACTTTCTCTATATTTCTTATTTTCAACTTATTCTTTTTGTACCATACTCCCAAGCTGCCAAGTTTTTTTTGTTTTGTTTTGCTTTAACCACCTCTTTATTTTTACCAAAATCAGGCTTGCTTACCCTATATTCCATTCCTTCCAGGGTCAGCTCACTGAAGAGTCAGTCTTCATTAGATTACCTTTATAGCCACTGTTTTTGTGTTTAACAGGCAAATCTGGAGACAGGGACTTAATTCCAGAGTGACTTCTCATAATAAAAGCAAGACAGTTGACAGTCCCAGTTGTGACAGTATGATTATTAATAATGTACCCTTTTACTCACAAAAATGTTCCACTTGGGAGAAAAGTTAAACGGTCCCCCCAAGTGTTACCAAAAAATGCCTTTTGAAGTTTCTGTTATAAAGATAGGGTGTCATGAGAGATAAGAAGACTGTGAAATTCTATGGCCTTCAGAATAACAACATATGGGGATTATTTAGGGCAGTCACAATTTACCTAATTTGTGGTACTGGGGAATGTATTATTTTGGGCATCAATTGTCTTAAATTTATCAGACCCTTTCTTACTTGCTATCTGAGATGCTGTCTTGTTCACAATTTTGAAAAGACTTCTCATGAATATATCACAACCCAAATATGTAGAGGAGCAGAAAAATGAAAACCTGCACAAGCAAATAGAAAGATAACATGAAGCAAGTGTTGCAATTGTAATTTTTTGTTTTATAATGCTTTTCATTGCAAGGCATTATTTTACATATTTTACTTCTATTAACTCATTTTATCATAGCAACAAGTCTATGAGTAAAATACTATCAATCTACCCATTTTATGGACAAGGAAACTGTGACAAATGATATCTCTTGATTCCCACTCTATTGATGCTACCTCTGCTTCCAACCTTGAGATCCTCCAGTTCCTTCACCTCCTGAAGTGTTGCTATCTACCTTACCATTCCTCACCTAGATTCAGTTCCCATCTTGTCTTGTTCTCAGCCTCCAGGGAAGGTTGTCAGTCCTTCACTTATTTCATGTCTCATGGATGTAGCAAATTGATTCCAGATCCTCTTAAGGAAGGAAAGAATGGCGATGAGTCATCAGAAGGATATGAACTCATAGGAATGGCAGAGAATGATAAAGACATGCCTACCATAATCATTTACACATATAATTTTAATAATAATTTGGTCTTCTCTGCTACAGGTAACATTATCAAGGCCTCCCCCACTTTTTTTCTATATATATCTTGATAATCTAGATGCTTAGGAAAGGAGTGATGTGCATCTGGAAAAGAAGGGCTGGTGAACATGAATCCATATGGTGAGTGACAAACACAGTCACACTGAGGATGTAATAAATGAAAATTGTTAGAAAATACTTTAGCACTCTACTGTCTTCCACTGGGTCAAAATATAATGATCCATTGATGGGTGGGCTTGTCTCAATATAGTCACCCACCTTGATTCTTCTGCTATATTTTCAGTGTATAATAATGGTTCAGGCACATATTGAAATTAATATATTACCAGGATATGTCAGTGCCTATATAAGATAATGTGAACAAATTGAAACCCAAGAGGAACCCAAGGTAAAATATTCCAAAGAACTTATTTCTATTCATCACATTAGTAGTCTATATTTCTGTAATTTGACAAAGATATAAAAATAGATATGTCACATCATTTGTTGACATTTTGCTCTTTAGTTAATACACCAAAGCACAAACTGTAGAGGCAGAGAATTTTTGCCCTCTTGCACCTAATCACATCTGACACCAGAATTTCCAGCCAAATGAATCATGACTGGCGTGCCACATAACTGCTTCTAAAGTTGTCAAGTCCTTCAAGATGCCAGGGGATGCCAGGAAAGTTTCAGGGCAGTGCCCATCAGAAGGAAGGTCACTTACTGAAGAATGTCAGTGTTTTGAAGTCTCTCTGATTTTAAAAGAGAAAAATCATAAGACAAGAATAAGAATAAAAACCCAAACTAGTCAAAGAAGTCCATAACGCCACAATTTTAAGACACAAGGAAAGGAATTTTGAGAGACCAAAAATCAAACGAAAAGACTGACTTTATTAGGGTTTTCAGAGCATTTTATATTTATAAATATATTTGTGTACCAAGTTAGACTGTGGAAATATAACCTGACTAAATAGAACTTTATTGATCAGCAAATTTAAAAAAGAAGAAGTTAGAATATGATTTATAATGAGAATTTTAAATTCATTATAAAAGGTGGAATGTTGTTTATGTACAGAGACAATAAAATAAGAATTGAGGGCTGGGAAACTAGCTCAGCTGGTAGAGTGTTTGCCTCCCAAGCACCCCAACCCCAACCCTAACCCTAACCCTAACCCTAACCCTAACCCTACCCCTAACCCTAACCCTAAATTTTAAATAACAGGCAATTCCTTTACTATCTTCCAAAGAAAGTACAATATTTACTAGCTGTTATTACATACTAAATTAATGAAATAGCAGCCTATTCTATTGACATTTTCTTTTGCCTTTCTTTTTTAGATACTTCTAGGGTTCAAACCCAGAGGCACTCAACCCAAAAGCCATATCCTTAGAACTTTTTATTATTATTAATTTTAATTTCGAAGCAGGGTCTCAATAAATTGCCTAGGCTGGCACTGAACTTGTAATGCTTCTAACTCAGTCTCTCAAATCACTAGAATTATAGGCATGAGCTGCTGTGCCTGGTCCCAATGATCTTTTATTTATGTTTATTCTGTTTTTGTGGTGCTGGGGATGGACCCCAGAGCCTGAGTTCAATCCTCAGTACTGGAAAAAAAAAAAAAAAAAAAATTGAGAATTTTTTTAAGGAAAGAAGCAATTGAAGAAAATAGGAGAGGAGAGGCAGCTCAAAAGGAAGAGTTTTTTTTTTTTTTTTTTTCAGGATAAACCTGCAGAGGGGACCCAGTGGATTCCTCCCTGAACATGCCCTGTCCCCCTTCTACTTAAAGTCCAGGGCCAAAAGGAGCATGAGGGAATGGGGAATTTTTGTTGTTAGGCTGTTGCTTGGGAATTGTCAAGGAAGGGTACTTGTGGTCATCACCTCTATTCCTTGTTCCATGTGGAAACAAGTATTTTCAGGATTCCCGTCCCAGATAACAATTTCCTTTCTTTGTATAATGATGGAGTAGTGTCTGGGGTTTAGGTCAGGCTGTGTCAGGGTGGCTGTAAGGAGACTCTTGTTCTAAGATGGGGGATATGTCTCAAAATGGTGTTGTCTGTCAAGTTCTACCTAACAAATTGAAGTTTTAAACATATGACCGACTGGGCTTTGCATTCTAGTTCCATCAGTTACTGACTCATTAAACATTAATTACTGTACTTTTAGAATGAAGCCAATTTATTTTCTTTGTGTCTGTGCAAGGGTTAAGTCACATACTACATTCTACCAAGAATAATATGAGTAGTACTTGTTCTTAATATAAGAAAATATTTAAGTAGCTTAATAAATAATGTTAAAGTGTTAGTAAGGTAATATTATTGATGTTACTATCAGAAAATTTAGTTTTAAGGAACATCGTCATTGACTCAATCTAAAGTGAATAATTTGTTTTCCCATTCCTATAAATTCTTCCTATACATACCTTAAATACACCACATTGCTCTCTATATTGTGGTGCTACTGTTGTTATTTGATATTATTCCTCACTAAAACCATAGCAACAGCTTCTGCATTTTTCCTCCCTGAACATGCCCTGTCCCCTTATTTCATCCCTAGTGATTTCAACTATTGACATGCAAGTAATATCATGAGGGTGAGGGCCTTCCAGCTCTATTCCAGCACGAATATTTCCAGATATTCTTGTCATGTTAGCTTTTCTCCCTTTTTCCTAAAGCATGTGAAATATATTTCATCTCTTAGTCTCTCATGGGCTTTTACATTCTTTTGTCATTGAACATCAAATCCCTTTTGCTCAAAATGACCATCTCTAACTTTCTCTCTTTGGAAGATTTCACCGTATGTGAGAAGAATTGCAGATGTTCCTATTGCATTGCCTAGCGCACATATCTTGAATACACCAGAGATGTGTGTATGTGTCTGTATGTCTGTGTGTAGATCTGTTTGTGTATAGTTTGTTTTATCTATTTTTCTAGATAACTGTAACAAAGTCTCCTTGGGTATAGACCTATGATTAAATGCTAATTAATTTTTACTTTGTCAAGTTCTAATTAATTTCTATATTTTATTGCTGTTTTAGTTCACAGTTTCTATCAGAATTTCAGGTACATTGCTGATATTAAGGGGATGAAAAACACTTTGTTGATGTTGACATCAGGCATCATGAAGTGACTCCTAGCACAAAGAGAATAATTCAGTTCTGTGCTTTCGAATAGTAGCAAACATTAGAAGTTTTTTCTTAATAGATTCTGAATCTCTCTTTTCCGTAACATTAAATTTTTGGCAGCTCATCCTTACAGAATAAAAATGATGTGAATCTAATAATAAAATGTTAGCTAGCCAACTCTATTTCCTACAGAATACTCTATAAAATAAATTATAATAAACCAAACTCTCCTAGACAGTAATGATGGATAATTCTAATTTATCTTATTTCATGAATAAAAATATACCTATCATAAATCCTTTCTTTTAACATAAATGACTACTATTAAATTTCTGATGATGCTACCTCCCACAAATTATCACCTGAGATTTCTTAAAAAAGAAGCTGAAATATATTATAGATGATTTCATTCTTCGCATTCATATTGATCTATAGACTACATCTGACATATTGAAACCATTTGTCCTTCTAAAATATATTTTATTCAATAATCTTGATACTTTATATTAATACATCATCATGTTGCAAATTCTAAATATATTTAAATACAAAAGAGTGGTATAAATCCTTAAGTAATAAGAATGTATAGGTCTGACCAGTATAGAAAATCAGTGTGTACCAAATATAAAGGTAAAGAAGAAAAACATTGTAATTGACAGATAAATCAATAATTATATTTCTCTTTTCATTTTTTCTCTTTTTCACTTCTTTGTATTTTTTTATCTCTTAACGTTCTGAAAATTCACACCATTTTCTTCATTGCTATTTGTAGAGGTATATGTAATAGAAAAAAGATAAAGGGAACTCATGTTGTTTTACCTTTTATACATAAAGCACAATATTTGACAATTCACAGTTTATTTTATTTGTAAGATGAGTATTGTTTCCCTCACATTTTAGATGAGGAAAAAAGATATAATGTCGCTTGTCCGGTGTCTAATATGATCCCCAAAGATGCTTTGCCAGTTCAGAGGAAAGATGCTGAGAATGGGTGAACTGGATCAGAGGGGTTTTCATGAAAAACAAGGGTCAGAAAAGGCTTTGTTTCAAGGCAAATCTGGTGATTATGGAGTTAATTCTTTGTTGGTCCATGATGAATATCAAATGATAAAGATATTGAATTTATTTAATTACAGTTGGCGTGCTTTTGATGCTCTTACATGATGACTTAGCATGTGTTCAACTGTGTTTTGAGATTTTTGTTCTGACATCCACAGCAAATTTCTTGGGACAGGAACAGATAGGTGAAAAATTGATTAATAGGAAAATTTTGCAAGAGTACACAAAAGAGAGTGAATGAAGAGATTAATTATGGGTGTGACATTGAGAAAAGAAATGCAGATCAGTCTGAGATAAGAATAATTAAAAACCATAGTTATATGGAAAAATGATCTAGAAATGGGAAGAGAGGCATGTAGAATCAAAGGTGACCTTAAGTTTCTGAACTGGAGGAAAGGAAGAGTCATTGCATCTTTGGTGTATCTAGAAAAGCAAATGGGTTTATAAAGGAAGATGGGGTATTTGGTTTATCAGGATGGGTTTCAGATGATAAAGCAATCTTCAGGATTAGATACTCCCAGTTGAAGGGAGATGTTGAGAATCTAGTTCTACAGTTTTTCCCTATAGAGGGGAGAATCAAGGTTGATACTCTCTGAGCTCTCTCAAAGTCTCACTGATCTGTAAGCTCTAGCTGTCACCTGGTCACCAAAGATGCTTTATGTACAGAGACCAAAAAGCAGGAAAGAATTATCAGCATGGCAGGAGCAATTGGCTCTGATAACTGAGGAGGTTACAGCCTCTGCTACATGACGAGAACAGGGGAGTACAGGCAGGCACCCAAGTAATCTTGGATATAATCTCTTTATACTCCCTTACCCAATTATGATGTATGATCAAGTGAGCAACCCTAGCAGGCCATGATGACATGGGGCTTGGATGCTTTGAATATTATTTTCGTGTCATTCTTCTGCACTTTTTTTTTAACTAGCTTCCTTCCCTGCCACTGTATCTTCTAGTAAACTCTCTGTCCACTATACTCAGAGTAGGCTACAGTTTGAATGTGTTTCCCAAAAGTTCATGTGTTGGAAACTTAATCCCCAAATTCATATGTTAATAGTGTTCCAAGTGGAGTCTTTTGGGAATAAATTGCATTTGAAAAAGTCAAGAGAATGGGACCCCCTTGATAGCATTAGTGGCTTTATAAGAAGAGGGAAAGAGACTTGAGGAAGCAAGCACACTTGCTCCCTCATGCCTGGGATGCCCTCCACCATGTTCACCACATAGCAGGCGGTGTAGCTAGCTGCTGAGCAGATGCTGGTTCCATTACCATGAGCCAAAAACTCTCTGTTCTTTGTAAGTTATCCAATCTTAGGTATTTCATTATAGCAACAGAAAATGGAAAAAGACTGCATCACGGTCTCCTTCTTAGAAAACCTAAACCCTCCCCAATTGCCATCCTGTAAATGATTTAAGTTATCAGAAAGTATGAGAATCCTGTAAAATAACCATACAATAGAAAATATAACTTAAAATTTCGAAAAATGTCTTTGTTTTGTACAGTATTTGTAAAGTACAATTTTATTGCTGTCATTTATTTACCTAGACCTTTCAGCTAGCTGATTTCCCTCTAATTGCTGCTTCCTGACATTGCTTATAAGATGAAACCTGTGTAGTAGATTGCTCACTTACTACCTGTCTTCAATTATCTGATACACTTCGCATGAGTTGCCTGATGTTTCTGGATTTGGTTTTGTTGTATATGAAATAATAAAAAGAAGATAGCCTATTCCAATATTCTGTAATGACCCCTCTAATGGCACAAATGTCAACATTCTGTGATTTTTGTCCCTTTATAATATCTTGTAAAAGAAATTTGTCTGTGTTTAGAAGATGAAAATCATTTCAGATCACAATTCCTCTTCAAAGTTTAACTAAGGACCACTACAAAAGTCAGAGATGCATGTCCTAGAATTCTTAGATTTCTTCTTTTGGAACAAATACAAAGTGAATGTCTCTGATTTGTCAAATAGGACTGTGGATAGAAAGTATTTCAAGGTTTATTAGTGTGGTTATATAAAGAAGGCATCGATGATATATATGAACAAATAAATGGAAGATGTAAAGTTAAATCCAGAAAACCCTTGGTCCATCAGTTCACATCACAATGTCAAGTTAACCTCAGTGGTAACAGGAGGCATGTGAGATGGATAGGTGAGTTTATTTCAAGTCCCTGATGTGGACAAGGCACCAGGGTCAGTTTGATGTCTTGATAAATCTTTGAGTGAAGTTTTTCAAGGCCAGAAATGCATGTCCCATATTTTTAAATAATGGGCCAATTTAGTTTTCTGTACTATTAGATAAAACAAAGGCACTGCAATTTATGTGTATCTGTAAAACTAAATTAAATTTTTGCTTTACTCTTACTAGGGTATTCTTTATTCAATATGGGTCTGAAATACTTCCACTTTTATTACAGCTTGCGAAGAGTGATTATGCCTTCTAAAAATTAAATGAGGTTGAGATTATTTAAGATGTTTTTATGGGAAGTTTAGAAGCTTAAGATACTGTGCGTGCCCCGAAGAAATCTCATCATTAGATGCCTTTGAAAGTCCTTATTTGTGTTTCACTCTGTCTTGATATGTCTTTAGTTTCTTTAATCAATGAACACAACTGCTCCACACAGCCCCTTAGGCAGAAGTTGCCATAAACAGTCAGTTTTCAGTGTAAGAAAAAAGCAAGCTGAAAAGGGTTTTGCAGAATATGTTTACTAGTTTCTCTGACAGAAGTTTTCAATCACCCTACAGCCACCACACGTTGAGAATGGCAAATGTATCTTGTCAACTGAATTAGGGTGTTCCGTATTCCTGGTAATTACATTTCGTGTCAATTTTAAAAACTAAATGACTGAAGCTTTTTTAAAGAAAATAGTTAATTGGTCAGAAAATATGACAACAAAATTCTTAATGAAGGAAATGCCTTTAAAAACTATTCCAGTGTGTTTACATTTTCTCTATCTCAGATCAAATTAAGGAAACAAATAATTGAATAAATTTTCACCTTCTTCAACCTATCAAGCAAAACCTACAAAGGCTAGAGAAAGAACTTAGAATACTTCTTGGAAAAAATGATCATAGACTGGGAAGTGATTCTTTACATGGCACTGAATACTTGGGATTACAATATATAGAAATGTAAACTTTTCAATTAGGCAGCACTGGGGAATGGGTTCTACCATTCACTAATTACATAACTTCGTTAATTACTAAACTTCACCAAGTTCCTTTATCTCTTTTATGGAGTGGGGATGTTAATAGGACTACCTCCCAGGGGATGTTCAAAGTATAAAAGGAAAATGCTCATAAAGGAGTTGGCACTTGCATGCAATGTATTTTGCTTCTCCCTCTTCCTCTTTTCCTTCTGCTTCACTGGCATCACGGTAAGATTTTTTGATTAAACAAAGAATCTGCAATTACAGCATCAATTTTTGTTTGTTTTGTTTTGCTTTGTTTTGTTTTGTTTTAATCTCATTTGGCTTGTTATTACTTCCCAAATATCAACTCCCCAGAAAACTCTTTCTATACTACTAATATAGATTAGGCCCAACAAGTAATCTGTCTCATAACCCCCTTTCATCTTCTTCTCTATCACTTGCAATAAACATCTTGTTTGTATATCTAGCTACTGTTTTATGATTAGTTTCCAA
This sequence comes from Sciurus vulgaris, assembly GCF_902686455.1. Taxonomy (NCBI): domain Eukaryota; kingdom Metazoa; phylum Chordata; class Mammalia; order Rodentia; family Sciuridae; genus Sciurus; species Sciurus vulgaris. Next base: position 118,815,559 of record NC_136469.1, on the reverse strand, counting down.
ATGCAGTCTGTCCATGAGAGGACAGACTTGCCTTGACACATCTACCCTGGCCTAGAGTAGTCACCCTGAAAATATTTGTCATGTGATTAAATGAATGTTCTTGCCACACTCCTTCATCAGCGATCAGTTGTTTACTCCCAAAAGATCAACAGAAAAACCTGTTGATGAAACACAGTGTAGTATATCAGAACACTGCAGGGCAGGACGACAGTGTATTGGCAAGGCCCTTAGGAGTGTCTCAAATGGGAAATAGGGCACGACTGGTTAGGACTTAGTGCTTGAATTAAGGGATTTTGAGGTAGGAGTTAAAGGGCTGGAAAGTGATTGGATTCCTCTCATGACACAATTGGTTTTGGATGATAGGCACAGCGAATGACAGTGTCGAAGGGAGGTATAATACATAGGATGCTTGGTTGTTATTATGGTTTGGATAAGTATCCTCCAGGGCCAAGGTGAGAAAGTGGGTCATGCTTTTGAAGAGGATGTTGGAATTGCCCCCCCTCTTCTTTCTTTGCTTCCTGGCTGCCTGGCTTCTTCCTCCACTACTCGCTCCACCAGGATGTGCTACCTCACTACAGGTTCAAAGCAACAGTGCCTACCAACCATGTAATGAAATCTCTGAAGTCATGAATCAAAATAAACTTATAATGTGATTATCTCTGGCATTTTCTTACAATGATAGGAAACTAACAGTTATTATGGGGTCTCATCTTCTGAGAGCAGGTATTTCTTACAGTAAGCACCTTAGTCACTTTTGCTGCTTTCAGCATTGCTTAAACAAGAGTGAGGTTATGCTTCATCCGATAATTATTTAAAAAAAGGGTCAAGGAAATAGAAATTATTCCAGTGTTGTTTACAATATGAACAGAAGGCTATTAAATTTAAGATTTTAGAGATACATTTGCTTTTGAAACATGGATGCCTTTCTTATTTTTGTGCTATCAACTCTTGTGTATATTACAGTTTTAGCCCCAGATTTCAATTCTGGTTTTGACTTGTAGTTTTCCATTTCATTACTCTAGAGTGTCTCTTATTTGTAATTTTTAATTTCCCTTATGGAATAAACATATAGTTCTCACTAATTCAATGTGGATAAATATAAAAATTCAGTCATAAACTTTCTTGTAAGTTTTAGTCTTCATTTATTCATTCAAACATACCATTTCCTCCATACTTTAACACATATTTTCCATGCTTAAAATACTTGTTTTCTCAATCCTGTTCACCTTTCAATTTTCACTTCAAGCTCTTTTGTGAAACAACCTCAGAGTACTAAAACTCACCAGGTTGACTAAATTGTGGAAGGTTACAGGCACCATGACAGCTTTGCTTTTAATGCATATTAACTACAATTTCCCTGCTTTTATTTGTGCTTGCTTTTTCTCCTCATATTAAGTGTGCCAAATTCCATGACTAAAGTTTTTGTCATATACCATTTTAGGGGCTCTGGAAAATTTGTTCTGTTCATACGTTGTTTAAAACAATTATCTTGGTTCTCAAGTGTCATAATTTCATAAATTTGACATTTCATAAGTAAAATGAATTAAATATTTCTCCAAATTCATACGTTGAATTCTTAATACTCAGAGTGAAAATACTTGGAGATAGGAACTTTGGGAAGTGATTAGATAAGGAGGGTGGAGACTTTATGAATTTGGCTTCTGCCCTTACCAAAGATATTCCAGCAAACACGCTTGTCATCTTTCCATCACATGCAAAAACAACAGAATGAGGGTGGTCTGCAATCCAGAAGAGTTTTCACCTGAACCTGACCATGACCCTGATCTCAGGTTTCCAGTCTCACAACTGTAAGAAATATATTGTAAGACTTCCAGCAATGGCACTTTGTTATAGCACACTGAATGGACCAAGGCAGTATGGCTTGGCAAGACTCATGGTAAAATCTCTAAAGAACTAGACCATAAGGTGGAGTTTTTTTGGTTCATTGGGAGTTAACAGGAAGGTGAATGAAATAAAGAAGCAGGTGCTTTAGAGAATTGTTCTGAGATGAAAAGTGCCTTCTGTTCCTTCAGGGGTTCAGCTCTTGCTTGCATAATATACTGTCTTTATTTCAATTGTATTAAATGTATGAAATATATTGAAGTCACTCTGTTTCTTGTCTCTTCATGAAAAATATATATAATTTATCATAGTCTAGGATTCTTGAAAGCTATAAAAGACTAAGAAACTACATTTACAAATATTTTGCACATGAAACTGCCTTGAAGTAAAACCCTGAATCGTTTGCATTAACAATTGGGTTTCCCTTAGGGAAGGAGTAAGAGAGGTTATTGCTTCAATTGCTGATCTCAAAATACATGTTGCTTCAGAGTAGAAAACAGTGTAGTCAGTCCACAATAATTCATTCAAGGAATAGAGAAACCAGTTTTTCCCTCTTTTTAAAAAAATATACATAGCTGACTTATTGTTTAGTTAACTGAACAGAATCTTTTTCTTTAGCATTATATAGTTTACTCTCTCAGGAAATGAATCACTTAGGAAATTTCTGGAAGATGATTATTGCATATCTATGTATTGACTAAAATTCCATTCCCTAGGCATCTATCAATTATTGCTGAAAAAGGAATTACCCTGTGTTCTGAGTAATGCTAGTTCCATGAGGTCATGTGATATGTTAAAAACAAAAATCTGTTCTTAAATGCATTCTCAACTTCAACTGCAGCTTTATACTATGTTTCAATTTTAAAGGCTCTGAGGTGTCCTGCAGCAAATAAATTTCTTTCTTTTTATTTAGTCCAGAGTTCTCTAGTATTTTACATAATGTTCTCTAGAAAAATATTTTTAAAAATAACTTTTTTCCTTCTAGCGCAAGGATTGAACCCTCGCAAATGCTAGATTAATAATCTACTACAGATCTATATCCCCAGTCAAAATATCTTGAAATATCCATTTTTTCTCTAACCTATTATACCATAACACTTTTGTGAAGCACCATAAACACTTATTAGCAGTATGAGATTAATATATATATATATATATGCTCAGTTTTTCATTCTTAACTTTAATAGACAAAACGACTATTTTATATTTACATGCAATTCTAAATATTCAATTTCTGTTACAACACTGCACTGGATTTATAGAACACAGCTTGATTAGCATAGTTATAGAACACATAGATTACCAGAGTTCTAAAACCTTGCTTAGGATTAGTAAAAGAATATCTGATAATAATAAAATATAAAATTACTGAGTTTAAACATTTCCAGAAAATCTCACTTGGGACGTATCACCTTAATTATTTTCCATATTTAGAGTAAAATAACTCCTAGTATAACTGATTTTATGCCCTTTCTGCACTCTAATTTTCTTTATGTGAGTTTATTTGTGCAAAGTAATAAAGTACATACATTTTAGTGGTGGTGTTCCTGCTACAACCTACAGATTGACCTTCTTGTGCATCACAGTTTATTAAACTTCTTGTAGTCTAATTCATTATCGGAAGGTCAATTGGCTTTGGCCATGTAGGATTTTAAGGATCTGACAGGGTACAGCCAAAGATCAGGGATCAGCTAAGGTGAAGGATAGAACAGAGATTATAATAATGCCTTGAGTGTCTTTTTAAAGGATTTCCAGTGTTCTCTTAATGACTCTTCACATAGTGTCTCCATTAGAAGATACTATTGCTGAGCTCCTAATTGTGAGTGCACTTACTTTCAGAATCTCAAGTGGCTTAAGGGGATTTGATTTGGGCATAAGAAATGTTTCCTTCCAGGCCCCAGTTCTTAGTTGCTTCCTTCTCTATGGTTCAGAGGAATTAGGTGGGCAACCATGGTTGTTCCCAAACTCTGAAGTGGAAAAGGTGACTTGCCTGGCTTCTTTGGAGAGACTTGGAAAATATAAGTAACTCTTCAACTTTAAACTAAGACATCCTAGTTCAGACATTCAAGGTAGGGCCTACAGTTCTGCATCACTACAAATCCCAAATGTCATTGTGAAGTGCAGCTAGTTTGGGAAGCAAATTCACCATGGGGATTGTTTCCAAGATACTTAGAAACTTCTTTTTCACTCTAGCTCTCAGACTCTCTAAGTAGGGTTGGGTTTGGTGAGAAGCCAGTGGGAGGTCCAAAAGGTGAGGCTGACGAAAGTAACATTTTGGTCATAACAAGATTTAATGCTTCTCAATAAAAAATAAATGATGAACAAGGTTTGGACAATTCCATGCATGAGTGTGGCCAATAGAATTCCCTCAAAAGATACAGCTTTTAATAATAGCTACCATTATTTAAACATGAAAATCATCCCAAGGGGGTTTGTAGATAACGGAATGCTTTTGTATGTAACTTGCTGATCTACTTCTACATTCATCTATCTCTGCTTTATCTCCTGCCTCCAAACTTTTTCACCTTCTTACTTATGAATTACTCTAATTTACTGAACCACTGGTGCCTTTTCATTAAGAGCTGACCTCTGAAGACCACTTGCACCTGGCCCTGCCTAGCCTTCTTTGCAAACTGCCCTTCTGTCTTCCTAAATTCTGATGCCTTTCAGGGTTTCTATCAATTTATAACTTACAGCACCTTTCCTAACTGTGTACCTGTCTCTTGAGCAAAAAAGAATTCCTGAAGAAAACATTGTCATTTTCTCACTATGTGAACTGTGAAGAAGGGCTTCCTGTTTCCAGCAACTTGAACAAACTTAAGAATGTTATTATTATGTATTTCTCTATGTGCAAGTTAATTTTTTGCAGTTTCACATTAAAAGCAAAATTTCATATCATTAAAAACAAGAGAGAGAGAAAGTGGCTTCACTTGGATAGTAGCCTGACCTCCCTTTCCTTGGAACATTTTTTTTTTTACAATACTTATAGTTGTGAATTCTTACTCTGCTGCTTGGAGATGTTAATCTTTATAAAAGCCTCTCACCAGTTTTACAGCTAATTTTGTTTATCTCAGGGACCTCTAATCACCCAGGAGAAGGCACCCATATAGACCAGTCTCTGTGGGCAAGGAGGAGCCTGACATGGACAGGTCCCCTTTTCTGAGTTGTGAAACTACCTGCAGTCATGAAGATATAGGAACGCTTGCTTTGCCTATTAATGAGGCCACGTAGCAAACACCGATGGCTTGTGTCCACCCATCTCCATCCTGCCTTGCAATAGCTTTGGGTAAAACCTTCCCTATTTCCCTTTTTCCTGTACAATTTTTGCTTTGCAAGAACTAAGGACTTGTTAATATTTTAATTTAAATATGATGAGTATTAAGATATTCTACCACTAATTTAGGAGTTCCTAATGGGAACCATATATTAAAATAGTAAGTAAATTTGTAAATATATTTTTGAGATTGCTTATTTTATAATATTCTTACATGATTTTATATTTGAAAACATCAAGCCACCTTGTATCAAATCAGCAAATTTACACATACTTTCCAAAGAATTTATTTTTAAAAAATTTTCTGTAAGAATTTAAACCAAACCATAGAATATTATGCTATAACTCTTAATCATTCTTATTTATAAACACGATGAAATATAATGAAGCTTGTATGCCAATTAAGCAATATTCCAGATATTTTTTCTAAGCTATCTGCTCTCCTTTTAAATGCTCAAATACCAGCTTCAAAGCACATGTCCTCAGTTTTCCCATTTTGTATTTGCTCTATTATATTGCATTAGTCTTTGCTACATCATTAATCTGAAATGATGACCATCATTTTTCTATTATGTGCTATAATTTCATAAATATATCTGTCTGTATCAATTTTTAATGGTTCCAGCTCAATTTATAAAGACCATGACTTATCTGTCTGAGTGTCATTTTAGGGCTTTAACTTGCTTTAATAATATTTTCTAACGTGAGAATTAAAGTAAACAATCAGTTACACATTTTACACAGTTCCTATTAGTATTTATTTTTATGAAAAATTTTCATTTCTATCGATTGTATTTTTCAAAGGAAGTGTTCCTTGAAAGATAAGAGAGAATAATGTAATGATTTTGGACTCATTAATCTAGTGAGCAATAGGAACTTTTTATAACTTTCAAGAGAAATTATAATCATATCAATCATCTTGGCATATCTTAACGATTTGCTACCAGGATGCTTTAAAGTAATCTCTTAGTTTTAATTCAAAATAGTAAGACTTAAATGTTACATTTTAAAGGCTTAAGGATAAGGATAAAAGACAGTTCAATTGAGTTTGATTTTTAGGTTAAAGAAATAGAAGTACAAATTGGTTAAATTGCCCAAAGATACACTGTTAGGAGGTGGCAGGAGAGGGACCTGGCTCAGTACTCTCGTGTACCATGCTGTAAGCTTTTAACCAGTAGGCTAAACACCTTCTTGGTACAGAACAAGGGAGCAAGAGTGCCTTTTTCTTCTTCAATCCCTAAGCACTGTCTGGCACGCCCTTATGATCCAAGGTTCAAGCTGTTCTATCCATTTGATCATTTTCTACCACTAGAATCCATTGATGTAAGGAAAATCACTCTGTGTGATAAACAACACTCTAAGGGTGAAATGCCACAATTCAACAACTTGCAGTCCAAATTAAATATTCAGTTTTGAATCTTAAAGTTTGGATGTGATCAGAGCTGACTACCTAGATTTTAAGGTAATGAACTTGATATACTTTGAAAATCATTTTACTCTGTTTCCAATTTTTGCCTGATTTTACATTGCATGATGTTCTTTCTGCAGCCCTCAGACCCATCTCAACAGAAGGTGGAGGGTAAGTAAACCCCAGAGCTAGCTCTATTCCCATTCTCTAAATTAGATTATGAGCTAAGGTAGATGTCATTCTCTCTGAGGTGTGGAACTTCTTTCTCTAAAATGACCAGTCCCTACAGACCAATTAAGCAAAGGATTGCTGAGCCGGCTTCCGGCAGGTAAAGCTCTCAAAACACATAGCAACTGTCAGCCCATGTACCTCTAAGCAATTTCTGTGAGAGAATTTCTGAAAGGTTGAGCTAATGGATTTGAGTACAGCTGTGCACAATGATTTGCAGAGCCAGCAAAACTAAGGAAATGCAAGTTTTTGCCGTTTCCTAAAACAGCGATCTCTGCTTTCATAAACAGGGCCTTGCAGAAGTGCAGAGGAGTCCTTCATTCCAAACACTGCTTTTCATCTGGGGTCAGCAGCAGCTGCTTTGCACTCAGACCACCCTGCAGCCCTCGGCTACTTGAACATAAAAGGACAAGTCAAACTTTATGGAGGTGATTTGGCTAAGCGTGTACTTTCATCATTTTCCCTGAGCTTTTATATTCTTTCCAGGGGAATTTCTCAGCAGCCTTTCTGCATAATGGTATCTGAAATGTTGTCACCACTAATCGATCTCAACTTGTTTGAAGGACTATCATACATTACTGGGAAATCAAGTTGCATATATTTTATTTATTTAACATGAACTTTGTTGTAATGTGGTTAACTGGAAAAAATTCGGGCTTCAGAATCCAACAGACTTGGACTAGAACTCTGGGGTCAACCAACTAATATTTGGGTGTTCCTGGATGAGTTAGTTGTCTTAAATTCATTTTAAGTTGCTATAACAGGATATCAGACACTAGTCATTTATAAGGAAAGGAAATTGTATTTCTCACAGTTCCTGAGGCTGGAAAGTCCAAGATCAGAGGGGAAAGGACTGGCGAAAGACTTTTTGCTCTTCTTACCATGATGAAGGTATCACATGGAGAGAAGGGAGAGACAGACAGAGAGAGAGAGAGAGAGACAGAGAGAGAGAGAGAGAGAGAGAAATAAGCAATACTGTGTAGGAGTGCTCACTTATGCAAAGGCACCCGCTCTCCCATAACTAACTTTCTCCTGCAATAAGGACATTTAAATCACAGTATTAGTTAGCCCCTTTCTGTTAGCTTTCCTACCTCACAGATTATGGTAACTACATCTGCTTGCCTGCCCACAATATATCTAAACAATGTCTGGGGCATCCATGTGTGCTGCATGCGTGAGGCTCCCTGATACTACCTACTTACATATATTTAAAAAGTGTTGAGTTTTTAGAAAGATCTTATTTTTAATAAAATACCCTACTGAGATTTCTAACCATATCCCTCTATTCACCCAATATGATTGTTTTTCCCATAGAAAATAAAACAGAGCTTTGGATCAATCTGATCTCTGACCGACCTTTGCACAGTAAAAAATGCTAAGAATGAATTTGCATATATAAACGTTAGAGGAAATAAAAAAGAGAATAATATTTTGCAACAAATGAAAATGACATGAAATTGAAATTTCAGTCTCGACAGTCCATTTAGAACATAGATATATACACTTGCTCAGGTGTTGTCTGAGACTGCACAACCTGAGATATGCACAATGGGTTCTCCCCAGAACAGGTTTATAGAACAAGAGTGTAGCATATTGGGTAAGATTATATCAGTATATTAAAAATGATCTCACAGCTCAAAAAATGTCAACCAGCAATTAAACTATAACAGGAAACAAGTAAAAGATTCATATTGACTGGGATATTAATGTTATTTTTGTTTGTGTTTTGGGATGTGAGTTACCTATATGGAAAATGAAGTCCAACCAAGAACTTTATTGCAAAGTACACATTCTAGAATTAGGATGCTCTAATGCCCTTGTCCTTGTAGTAAATTTCCCATGTAACTTGAACAAAGTACTATCCTACCTAGAAACATAATTTTCCTGAATGTGATTAAAAAACCACTAGCCTTATTAAACCTAAATTCTAGATTCATAATTTTACAACTTAAATTTAGTGGATTTATAGTTCTCCCTACTGAAAGTTTTGTTACCACTCAAATTTGTCATTTCATTCCCATGTTAATTTTTAAAAGAAATGTTGATGACTATATGATTATTTTAAACCACCTAATCTTGAACTTTTTAAAAATTTTGATTCATTGTGCACAAATGGGGTACAACTGTTGTTTCTCTGGTTGATCTTGAACTTTTTAAAAGTCATCTTTATAACATTTAAATCAGTTAATCTGAGTTAGACTTAGAGAAATAATGGAAAATATAGTGAGTCAATTTTCTGACTGTGTAGCTTTTTGGCCTATAAAATGGTTAAAAAGCATACCTACTATTTCTTTCACTTTGTTCTTTAGAATTTTCTTCCATATTCTAAATATCTCTAAAGATACTGTGCCTTAAGATTAGCATGTTTGTTTAAATAATATAATCAGAGAAATATGAAGACGAACACAGGGTAAAGACACACATTATCTTGTGTTTCCTTGTGTCCTTGCCAGTATTTTATGTTCTTTTCTATTTTTGATACCAAAATAAATTTGTCTATGCACCTATACCTTCAAATGAAAAGATGGATGAAGGAGAAAGGGATTTAGATTCAAAGAAACAGGACAGTAAAATAAGCTGTTAAAAATTAGGGCAGCATGATAGGCAGGAAACAATTAGGGCACTGCAATTCAGAGATAGGGAGAAGCAGCAGGCATGACATAATGACAGGTGAGGAATGAGCTGGGCCATTGCATTATTATACAGGAGCATGATGGAGCCCTTGCATTGGGAGGGAAACCCACTGGACATCTGCTGAGTAAAGTTAGTGTCAGAACCCCCTGGTGAAATGTGAAGCTAATAGGCAATGCCACAATTACAGGACCTCAGAGTGTTTATGAGAAATTAAAGAAATTTCATGAGAATGAAAGATCTCACCTATATCTAAGAGAAAAGACAATTTATCTTTGGGTGCTTCCTTCTTCAACATGTGTCCAAGGTGTTAATTTATCTTATAAAATTTTAATAGAATTTTTAAGAAATTCTAATATGTTTACACATTTTACATTTTAAATACCATACTTGAAATAATTTTAGCTCTACATTCAAGAAGTTCACAGTGTCATACATGACTGATTACTTGAAAATGTAAATAATGGATTGATATACATAATTAAATATTTCAGAGTTTACAATAATACAAGTTTTTTCTTATATGAAAATTCTTATTAAAGACTATAATAAATATTCCAATTGTTCCAACTTTACTCCCAACAAATTTTCCTAAAGTTCATTTCTTAAAAAGTGTTGGTAAAATTGAACTAAGAAGCAAATAGCAATCATTCCTCCTTCAAAATACCAGAATAAGAATAAAAGCAACAGCTACTACCATACAAGGAAGTTCTGTGTGCTAGTTAATGTAGAATACCCTTTTTTTGTCAGCAATTTTCATGTAAACATAAGCATTACAGGAAGAACAGCAGTCTGAGGGAATATAATTTTTTTTAGTGTGAGACAAACATCATTTACCAAATCCTAACTGACTTCAGAGCTCTTGAGAAAAACAAATAAACAACAAAACAGAACAAAACAACAACAACAAGAAGAAAATAACTTATAAATTATCTGTGCCCATATTCTTTGTAGTACTGGGGATTGATCCCCCAAGCATTTTAAATCCAAGCTCAGTACTCAAATGTTTTTGTGTCTTTTTCTAGTTTTGATTGTTTAATTTTATTTTGAGACAGAGTCTCTCTGATTTTTGGAAGTTAGTCTTGAACTTGTGATGCTCCTGCCTCAGCTTTCCTTATCAGTGGGACTACAGGTGCACCACAGTGCCCAGATGCACCCATATTCTCCTAAGCTTCCTCTTGATAGCAGCTAAGTGGTCTAGTCTCCGGAACCACATAGATGGATAATTTAATTGTGCAAACTGGCTCCAAATATTTAGTCTCAATTTCCCATGTGTGGAAAGGCACTTTAAAAAGGAAACAATGACAATCACCAGGATATTATGCACCTAAGATCAAAGAATAAGTTGTTGTGATATGAAAATCAAAAGTGGGGAAATAGCAAGGAGATTTTATAGTGTCTCCTGTGGAAATGGAAATTCACTCCTTTTTTGGCTGCCCAGTGATAAGTCCAGAGAGAAATTCACTAATTCTCTATCCTTAGGTGAACCTACCAAATATATTGTACAAGTAGTGAAAGTAGACTTGGTTTGAAAGATTCTTAGCTACCACTTGTATTTATTGTTTAATGTAATCCTTCTGTCCCAGCCTGACCATACTTCATCTTTTTATTTCAGTCAGGACCTTTTCTTCTGCACTCAGTTTTTTGATACAATTTATTTAAAAACTCTAATTCTAATTGCTTGTCAGAGTCCCAAATCCCAGGACAGCACCAACATTCCGTAACAGTTAAGAGCCACTGGAGAATTGTGGTGTTGCTGGAAACTGCTACTGTTCCTGAGAACTCCCCAAAGATTTGGAAATTAAACTTCTCAGAAGGAAATATAGGCAACTATATTGTGAATCAATAAATTCATACACATCATTACAAAGAAAACTGGAAGAGTGTAAAAGGAATTATATTTTTCTTCAGAACTTGAGATATTTTCATCTTTAAGCCAGCTATTGTTCAGTATTTCTGATTAAGTCATACTTAAATTATGGGTACTAAATAACAATGTATAATTTCTTTTTTAAATGATCACACTCTGTCAAAATGATAAGTAACCAATTCAATTTTGTTGGTGGCTAAATTCTATGCACTCTCTCTGAAGGGCATCCATGACTTTCCATTCCACACCAAGCACAAGACCACCTACACAAACCACCAGCTCATTACCAGGTCCTTAGGCTTAGCTCTCTCCCACTTTCTTTGCAAACCAGATACTTTCCATCTCTTGTTGTGATCCAGATTTCATGTTTGTTGTCTTTATCAGGGGCGTCCATTCCTTCTTGGTGCTGAACCAGGTATCAAAGAAAGGAGTAAGTGAAATTGTGATATTCTTATGCTGATGTTAGTTCAGAAGGGCCATTCTAGTTACCAAATAAACGTTTTCCATTCTGCTCCCAGGATCATGGTTGACTGATACAGATAGCAGGAAATGCCATCTTGCCTTTGGTGTCTGATTCTTTAATGATTCCTGTTTGGGGCAGGAGGTAGAATCTCGTTTGCACATATCTTTTGCTAGCATCTGCCTGTGTTTGTCTCTGAAAGGTTTGTATGCTAGAGACTGGGTCATGACTGTGCTCTTATTGAGGTGGTGGAACCTTTAAGGTGTGGGGCCTGGGAAAATAATCATTGAGAATGCCATCACGTGGAAGAATTGATGTAGCCCCTGTGGAATCCCAGTTAGTTCCTGTGACTGTGTGTTCTAAAAGAATAAGCCTGACCTATGAATATCTCTGGCATTTTGTCTAACTATAAGACTGCTCTCTTCCCATTTCTTGTGCTACTGCCATAATATCTATGTTATGGCACAACCAACAAGGTTCTCACCAAAGACCAAAATTATTGGGCCACCTAATCTTTGACATTCAGTCTCTCAAATTAGGTGAAATAAATCACTTTTCTTTATAAAGTACAAAGTCTAGGGTATTTCAATATAGCAAAAGAAAACAGAATAATATATTTTCATTCTGATCTTTTGTTCACTTAAGAAACCATTTTTATAGTTCACTATATATCAAACAGTTGCGGGTCTTGGAATATAATAATAACAGCAACATTTATTGAGTGTGCATTATATGCAGTGAGGTAAAAGCTGGACACTTGTCTGTGATAATGTAGCTTATATGTTGATATTATGCCCACTTTGGTGAAAATAAGATGGAAGCCTAATGAAATTGAAAAAACTTAACCAGGATTAAACAGATAGGCAGAGAAGTGAAATCCAAGTGATAGAATTCCAGCGATCATACTCATACTAAAAAGTAAAATAAAAATAACTCTAAAAATAAAATTTGTGATGTGAGAATTTTTGTAGAATAGTAGAAGTCAATCATTAGATAAATGTACTATAATTAGGTAAAATGGCATAATGCATGTGGTGTTTTGCTAAGATACAGGTGAGGTGATAACACAAGAAAAGGGAAAATATTTTTGGATTGGCAACCCTGATTCATTACCATGTTGCTTCCAGTGCCTTTACATAAGCTGTTATGCAAGAAAATACATGAAAAGTGTCACTTTGTCTACTAACTTTCTAGATCTGCAGCATGTCTTTGTATTGTCCCTCTACATTCATGATTGGCATGTTCCATTACCCATTCATTTCACAGTTCCCTCTTTATAAAAAATAGAGGAATCATATGTCATTTGTTAGCTACTATTTATTAAATAAATTATGTCTTACAACTTCTTTGTCTTAAAAAATGTGATCATTGTGAAATCAAGACACAATTTTTATTAACTTGCAACATATTCTTTATCTCCAGTCTATATTTCTCAAAAGCATCCTTGAACCCATATCTGCCTTCAGATACTGCCCTATTTTTTTGTTACTTTTCACAAAAATCTCAAATAGTTGACTGCAATCCCTTTCAACTTTCTGAATTTCTTTTCTTGGTTGCACTTGTGCCCCCAGCTCTCCACTGAAGCTGTTCATGTGCATGTCACTGGTGACCTCCTATTATGATGAACAATGCTTCTTTGTCTCTCCTCTTCTCACATGTTCTCTCAGAAGCACTCAGAAAAAGAAAAAAAAAAAAATTGAACAGTTCCTCCTTCTTAAAACACTTAATGCCCTTGACTTTTGTGATTGTACCGACTCCTGATTTTCCTCCTGCTATTCTGATGTGTCTTTATGGGTTCAGTTTTGGGGATCTTATCCCTTTTTTCATATTGTGATTGTAGTCTCAGCTGCATTTTTGTAACTCTGTAATTTATATACTCTCTTCCATGGTAGCAGACCCTGAATGCTGATATGCATACATCTATGTACTCATGGATCCCATATTTGTCACCAGCTCTGAATTCCATCCTGAATTCCAGACTCTTGGATCCACATTCTTTGATTGACTGACTGATTCATTCTTTAAGCAAATATAGCATTCTTTACAATTAAAATGCTTCTTTTGATACACCAAAGTTTAGTTTTTTTGCTGTTGTAACCAAAACAACTGATTAGAACAATTTTAGAGTATGAAAAGTTTAATTGGTGCTATTTCAGAGCCTTCAGTCCTTAGAGAGCCAACTCCATTTCTCTAGGCCCAGGTGAGGTGCATGCAATACTGTGGTGGAGGGCTATCCTACCAGGAAGCAGAGAGAAAGAGATCTTGGCTCACCAGGGTCAATGTATGCACCTGAAAGGCAACCCCCAAGTGACCTACCTCCTCCAGACATACCCCCCCTACCTACAGTTACCTCCCAGTTAGTCCCTACCTGTGGTCTCACACACTGATTAGGTTAAGGCTCTCATAACCCAAACTTCAGTTTTTGTATTATCTCACAAAGAACTTTTGAGGGAACAACTCATGTCTTAATCATAGCAACAGAATTGAGCTTTGAACAAACCAGACATGGCTTCTGGTTCCTCCATTTTTTTTTTTTTTTTTTTTTTGGTAATATTTCTGAAGGGAGAAATCTTTTTGATACTATGTTGACTATAATAGGAAATTTGCAGCATTAAAGAATACTAGACTCTGAAGAGCATTTCTGTAGTAGTAATGTGGTATATTCTTTGAGGAAATGTTTCATATATTGCAATTAAAATGGAGATTGAAGTTTTATTTTACTCAGACACTTCTTTTTCTAGAGTATATTATTGATCTAACTTTGTTCAGCTTTAATCTGCTAAATTTTCTTCACTCCAATACTTTACTACAATACTCTTCGATAAAAGTGGTCAATTCTTCTCTTATCAGTTCTCCTGTATGTCCATTGCTAATCAATTTACAGTTATTCACTGAAACCTACATGGAAGAAGCTCCATTTAATTGACCAAATAAGTGTCAGGAAAAGGAGGGGAAGGGTTTAAAATTCAGATTTCTCTTTAGGGTTAATAGTCAAAGGATCTGAATCAGCAAAAATCTAGATTTTAAAAGAAAATTTTCAAAATCCAATGTATAGCAGTATCATGAAAATCTTTTAAAAATATACCAATGTTCAAGCTCTAATTATAAAACGTCTTATTTAATTGGTCTGAGAATATGGCTCAGACTATCTTGATATATATTTCAAAATCTGTATTATTTTGAAGCTTCCCAAATGTTTCAAATGGTATCCATGTTTAGGAATCCTCTATCAAATGTGATGGAATCAGTGAAGATATCAGTGAGAATGGATAGCACATTGAAAGAGGCTTTTGTTTTAAGTATTTTTCCATAGGGGTCTTATTCATAGAGTGGTGAGCAGAGTACAGAGAACCAAAAGGGACAGGGTCACCAATAGCAGGAAGTTGTTAGCTCCTCAGGTCTGCAGGAAAAGAGGAAGAAGTGTTGTTTTAAAAATGTCTCAAACACTGTAGTAGGGGGAGATGGAGGAAATTTAGCCAACAGCAAAAAAAAAAAAAAAAACAACTTTAATATAAAATAACACCCTGAAAAGAGGCAAGGCTTATGGTAACAGATGATAAGAGCATGTGGTGGGGATAGAATACAGTCTTTACTCTTCTACCTGCCACTTTGCCATATCTGCCCAGCACTTCCTTTTTGTCCAATTTAAGGAAAAAAGACCAAGACTCAGAAAGCTTAAGACCCAGTCCACAGCAGTCAGTTGGATAAAGAGGAAGCTATAACAAAACAGCATAGATTTACCAGCACAGTGGAAGTCTCCCCAGTTGACTGTAGTTACTTTTCTTGCTTGTTTTCCTGTGTTCTGTCTTTATAATTTACTTGTTTCTGTCATGATTTCATATTCGAATTACATTATTTTATGCCCATGCCAGGGATTTAAGTTTGTACACAATATATTCTGTGCTTTATACAATGCTTTTTAAAGTACATAAAATTGAAATTTGAAACATTTATTGATTTTAAAAAGTGCTGCATTAGTTATCTGGACACACAACTGAGGAAATTAGTATTATAAATTTTTTGATAATCTGATAAATAAGAGCAATAAAGTTCTGGGCATAAGATGTATTGGTCCTGGGAAAGGGTAGTAAGATTCAAATGTTCTTTAAAAGTAACAAAATAGTAAGGTAATAAGTAATTTATAAGACCGTTTCTTTTACTTTATTTTCAATGTTACTTAGCTTCTAAAATCACTTTTATTCCAAAGAAAAAATGAGAAGTCCAAAGCCACGGTCTACTAAAGTAGAGAATATTAGTGGAATTTATCTAATATAACATAATTTTGTATGATTTTGCATCCATTCCAGATAGGACTGGTCATTACTTCTTCTCAAAGCATCATAATATAATGTGTGAACAAATCGACCCTAAGTAAATTGTGATAAATGGTCAAGTAAATAATATGATTTTTATTGATTGCTTGTATACAAAACAGCATGTTAGTTGTTTAAGGTGATAACAAAAAATATTATGGAAGCTGTGGTTTCCAAGTCAAAAATTTGAAGTAGACAAGTTTAAAATACATGTCAGATAAAATAATAGTAGATCAATTTTTTTCCCTTTGGTTCCAGCTCCACTCTCAAAATTTTAAGCTTTCTGACCTAGGTAAAATTTTAGGAGATCTTAGGATTTCTTGCAATGCGACTTTTTTTTTTTTTTTTTTTTTTTTTTTTTTTTTTTTTTTTTTTTTTTCATATTCCCACAAGTCTTCTGTGGAAATTGTGATGAGATGTCATGGTGATTTCTTATATATTTTGAAACCTAATGTCATCATCTACTAAAAAAGTAAATGCACTAGTTATTATAGAAGATCCATCTATTCTCTTTGCCTATCCCAACAGAATAGTTCTTCTTCTTTGGGTTGTATCCTTTCTTCTACAGGTGCTCATTTTCTCAATGGTGTTCAATTTGAATAATTATAATTTTATTTAAAAATGAGTTATCTCATAGAAAAATAAGCTATCTTTTCTCTCACTGGAGAGAAATGGTGTTGGGAAAAATTGAAAATCCACATGTAAGAAAATGAAATTAAACCCCTATCTCTCACCCACCATGGAACTCAATTCAAAGTGGATCAAAGACTTAGGCACTAGAACAAAAACTGAGCCTAACATAGGAAAAAGTAGGCACAAATCCTCACCATGTTGGCCTAGGATCCGACTTCCTTATCAAGACCCCTAAAGTGCAAGAAGTAAAATCAAGAATCAATAAATGGAATGGATTCAAACTAAAAAGTTTCTTCTCAGAAAAAGAAATAATCAGTAAATGTGAAGAGAGAGCCCACAGAATAGTTGAATATCTTTATCACATGCAACTCAGATAGAGCATTAATCTCCAGGATATATAAAGAACTCCAAATCTTCAAACCAAAAAAACAAATAACCCAATCAATAAATGGTCTAAGGAACTGAACAGATGGTCCACAGAAATTTACATTTTAGTGTGCTCTTATTTTTGGAAAAAATAAGTAATTATGTATTTTGTGTTGTCTACGAATTTATTAGTCCTTGAGATTTTTTGAACAGCTTTAACTTATCCAAGGCAGAATTGGCAGAATTCTGAAACTATATTTGTAAGCAACAGAGACAACAACTGTTAAGTAATCCTGAATTTTTAGAGTAGAAAGAAAATAAACATTAAATTAGAAGACTTGGATTGAAATTCCAGTTCTGTTAAAGTTCTTTACTGTAGAATACTCTAGGTTGGTTCATATAACACATATTATAATCTAATGTACCTTCCTAAAATGCAAAGATTAAAGCATGACATATTATGTTTTCCTCATATTCTGGTTGTGAAATTTCTGAATGTCATTTCATTTGCACCCAAATGAACTTGTAGGAGATGCTGTGGAACAGATTTCAACAGAGAGGTGATTAAGTCTGAGAAATATCTAGCTCCTGCTTTAGATTGTACTTAGTGACTTGGGTTCAACAGCAAGAAATTGTGCTAACAATCATATTTTGTGGGAACACTAAATAAGCAAAGGAAAACATTCTTTTGAGTCATTGCAACTCTAAACAAAACCTCAGAAAAACTGTCAAGGAATTAGAAATTTATTTTTTACAAAACAGCAGTCAAGAAAGGTTAATAGGGCTAGGGATACAGCTTAGTTGGTAGAGTGCTTGCCTGTCAGGCACAAGACCCTGGGTTCAATCCCCAGCACCGCAAAATATATATATATATATTAAAAAAAAGGTTAACATCCTCCTAAAGAGCAACATGATGTCTAGATATTTCTTCAAGTGATTAAAACTCTTCATAAAGTATTATTAGTGAAGATTGTATGATCTTTTCCTAGGAAAGACCAATAGAAAAAAACAGAACAAATATTCCAAATCATTCTCTGGTGCATATGGAAACATGAATTGTAGAAGAGATCTTTGCAGAATTAAATATTTAATAACTGATTCTGAAATAAATGGTTTACATATGGAAAAATGAAATTTAATTACAAAATCATACTTTACTCAAAAACTCAATTCCGGATGGATAAAAGGTTTAAGTACAAACTGCAAATCTATAAATCACTTAGAAGGTAGTATAGGAGAAGGTCTCTGTGGTTGTGAAGAAAGAACGTTATTAAGAAGACACAAAATGCAAATGACAAGATAAATAATTGATTCATTTACATTAAAATGAGTTTTTCTGTTAATCACAATTAGAAACACATACTGAAAAAAGAGTGAAATATTTGCACCTAAATCTGAAAGAATTAGTATATAAAATAAATGAAAAACTTTTAATAAGTAGAATATATAATGAGAAATATAATTAATGAAGAACAAAATAAGGAATGTGGCATTTCACTGAAAAGGAATAAACAAATGTCTCATTAATATATGGAAATATATTCAAGCATTAATAACCCAAAATCAAACTGAATTCTCAATAAGACCAATGAGATACCATTAATACATACTATATAGGTAAATATTATAATTTCCAAAAAATCCAAGTTGTGTAGGATGTAGAATAAATATAAATAAAATCCATGCTTTCTCAACACTTAGTAGAATTGAAAATAATGAATGCAGTAATATAACAAGTATCTTTATAGCTAGTTACTTCACCCTAAATTGAGATAGCAACCTTTTCAGGAAATGGAGGAAACAGTTTAATGTTTATTATGTACACTAAAATAGACAAAAGTATTGTGAGATACACACACATACAATTGAGGAGAATGAAAAGTGACAATAAGTGAACTATGACTACCTTCATTAATCTGGACAAATTTCTGAATGTAAGTGTACACGTGTCTTGAAACATCACATAACACCCCATTAATATGCACAATTTTTATAATTTATGTATCATTTAAACACAAATGTAATTTGAATTAAAAAGAAAGTCATGTAATAGAGGTGTGCACATATATATTTTTATTTATAAAACGGGTAATAATGCTTTATTTGGGACAGCCATGGTTATAGGTAGTGACACTCAAAAAACTGAAAAGGAAAAGTTAATATAATTATAATTATCATACATGTATCCTTTCAGAGGAGGAAGGCACATGTGATAAAGGAGGATCACAAAGAGATACTGAGGGAACCAGAACTGTCCAACACAGATATGCTTATTTTCCTATTACTCTTTAATTAAATAAATTCTGTTCACCATGATTTTAAAAGATATGCATTTTAAAGAGTAGGATTAGAACACCCTCAAAATTCGTGGATTCTTCCCTTATTGAATTCTCTAAAACTCCAGTTAAGGGCAAATTAGGATATCCTATCTAAAATGGAAATGATGAATATTTTCTACAAATTCTTCCAAAAATTTTAAGAAAAGTTAATACTTCCAAATTTATTTAAAAAGGTCAGTACTACCCTCCTACCAGAGATACTACAGAAAAAGATACTAGACCAATGTACTGATATGCAGGATATAAAAATCCTCAACAAAAGGGGACTTTTATGATGAGAAATAAGACAAGATGTATACTTTCCCCACTTCTATTCAAACACAAAACCTGCAGTCTTACATGGAGCAAGTAGGGAAGTAACAAGACTTCCTAAGCACAAGAAGTAAAATAAAGAATCAGTAAAGTTCAGCCAGACCAGAAAGAAGTTCCTCTGTTTTTAGATGACATAATCTTATACCTAGACAGTACTGAAGTCTCCACTAAGTGCAAAAAAATCAAATAAATTCAGCAAAGTTTCAGTTTACAAAACTAACATACAAAAAAAGCTTTGATTCTATACACCAACAATGAGCTATTTGAAAGAGAGCTAATAATCCCATTTATAATAGTATCAAACAGAAAAAAATACGTGGGGATAGAGTTGATAGGTAAGAGATTTATACACTTACAAAATACTGTGGAAAAAAAATTGAAGAAGATTTGAACATATTTCATGTTCATGAACTGGAAAAATGAGCATTGTTTAAATGTTCAAAAGCAACATAAAGATTCAAGGCAATCCCTGTCAAAATGCTAATGCTATTTTTCATATAGATAGAAAAAAGGTTTTAATATGGATTTGAAATTAAAAAGACCCCCAAATAGTAAAAACAATCCTCAAAAATAGAACAAACCTGGATGCATCACAAGTTATTATTTCAAAATAAGTTATAAACCAACATTATTGAAAACAGTGTGGTATTAGCATAAAGACAGAACTCTGAAATACTTTTTAATATAGTCAGTGAATTTTCAACAATATTGCCAAGGACATATAATGGGGAAAGGGTATATTTTTCAGTAAGTGGTGTTGCCTAACTGCATATTCACATGCGAAAATAATGACATTGGACCTATATTTTATAATATATACAAAAATCAAATTAAAATTGACTAAAGATTTGAACCAAAGAGTAAAAGTTACAAAACTCTAAAAAAATGGTCTGATCTTGGCTATTATTAATTATATAAGACATCAAAAGCTCAAAAGTAGATAAGTTGAACATAAATTTAAAATCACCTGCCCAACAAAGGAGACAATTGGAATGAAAAGGAGCCTCTTGAATGGCAAAATAAAAAATGGGTGCAAACCCTTGAAAAGGGCATAATATTCAAAATATATAAAAAACTCAGTGTAATTATAAGAATTAAAATGATTAAAAAATTAATAGTTACATAAATACATATTTCTCCACAGAAAACATAAACGGTGAATAGTTACATGAAAAGATGTTCAACATTACTAATCATTAGGGAAATTAAAAGCAAAGTTAAATGAGATATTTACCTCAGATATACTTTAGAAACAGTACCTAAGTAATTTAATGAGACCTACCATACATGCTACCTGTTACAGATCATTTGACATGCATCGCAAACTCCTATCTATAAAACTTCTAGGAGTAAAGTACTGCATGATTTCATTCATATGGATAATCTAAAACCAAAAATGATCCCATAAAAGTTAAGAGTGAAATGGTGGTTACCAGAATCTGAGGAGAGCAGGCAGGAGGGAGGGGTTTGAAAAAGTTGATCAGTGGAAACCAATTAAAATGACATAGAGTCAAGAGACCCTGGTATATTATTGTACTAAAGGATGACTATAGATAACAATAATGTGCTGTCCATTTTGAAAAGCTAGAAAAAGTATTTTGAAAATTTTTACCATAAAAAGTGTTAAATGTTTAAAAAGATAGATATTTTAACGTGATCTAAACACTATGCAATGTATGCCGGCATCAAAATGTCACTGCTTCCCCTGTTAATATCTAATTTCTATTTTAATCTGTAGTGTTGAAAAATAAATATAATTTTAAAAACTTTGTGAAGAAAATACAGAAATGAAACCTCTATGACAATAGATTAGGCAATTTTTTATAAAAAGATGCAAAAATCTTAAGCTATAAGAGAAAACGTGATAAAATTGAAGTTATTAAAATGACAAGCAAGATTTTGAAAAACTCAAAGTAAAAACATGAAAAGGCAAAGTAAGAAAAAATATTTCTAAGGTGTATATAAGAAAAGAATTTCTAATCAATGTATAAACTGTTATCACTTAGTAATAAACAAAACAAATCAACAATTAATAGCAGACAAAATTTGAGCAGGCGATTTTTTAAAAGGATATTTAGAGATGTCAAATAAGCATATGAACAGAGAGGCATTAAGAAGAATGGAACTTACTTAGTTTCAAGGATGTAACTGTACGTGACCTGTTGGAAAGGTTAAAATGAAGAAGAAAAGAGGTGAAGGAAGAAGAGGAAGAGGAGGAAGAAAAGGAGGAGAAAATAAATGAAATGACAATATAAAATACTGGTGAAGACATGCAGTACCTAGAACTCCCATAAATTTCTATTTGGAATGCAAATTTGCAAGTCATTTTGAAAACACTTTGGCAGAGACTTTTCCAGGTAGATATTTATTTATTGTATTGCTCAACATTTTCATTTGTAGAGGAATGAAAACAGTTAATTCAAATAATGAACTGATAAACAAATTTTGCTATTTGCAAATTATAGAAGGCTTATCATCAATATGCAGGGATGAGCTGCCAATACAGTGAAAACATTGCTGTATCTCAAACATATTATGGTCCACAAAAGAAATCAACCAAAAAAAAAAACGGCATACAATATGTCCTTATAAGAGGCAAAATTTCAGCAATAAAAACGAAATAAGTGGTTGCCTGAGGAAAGAGGTATTGCTACATCAGCAGAGAAATAATTTTATTTTGTTTTAGGGGAAGTTGCACAATTTTCTATAATTCCTAAAACTTATCGATTGATACTGTTTAAAGTGAGAAGTTTTCTTTTATCTAAATCATATGTTAATAAGTTTGGAGTAAATTAACATGTAACTTATTTATTCAAAATGAAAGAGCTAATTAAATACATGAATTGTTATGCCAGCAAAAATTTTATTTTTCGAGAGTAGCTTTACAAGGAAGAAGAGACTGATAAATTTCAACTACAGATTTTTAGGTGTTAATTATGGCAATTTTTGCTGATTACTAATAATTAATGTTTTATTTTTACATTTTTCAAATTTTGGTGTTTAGCTGGTTAAGTTTCTTTTTTTACTTTAAGGAGATACAGGAGGGCATACTTACACCTGTCAGGTTTATATTGTTAGTCCAACAATTGAGAATAAATTTAACAGTGAGAAACATTTTAATATTTTATCATCTCCAATCCTGTAACAATGTTAACCCCTGTAAACTCTGAGAAGTCTGATGACTCTTTGTTCTAGTCTTCCGAATGTTCTAATCAACTGAATTACCCAGAGCATGAAAGAGTTTTGTTCAATACACGTTAAAAATGACATTTTTTATGTTCCTGATTTTCAAATTTCTTGCTTATTTATTAACTGATTATAATTATCTTCATCACTGATATTCACCACAGATATTTTTCTGCTTAATAATTTTCTATTCTCCTACATATACATAAATAACATAGAAAAAGTAAGAACTGATTTTAAGGCCACTTATTTATTACTATACAGATTTCAAGGTTATACGTTATTTTCATAAATGATGATATAACTTCAATTTCTGAAAATTGAAGGAATTCAGTGACCAATAAATCAAACTGGTTAGCAACACATGAATCAATTACATTGTTTTTATAATGTAAAATGTATCTTTTAAGTATACACAAGAATATAGAATTTAGCAGAAAGTGAATATTTATGAAGCTCTGTATGTGTATATCAGATTGTTGTTTTCTCAGCCACTTCACTGGGTAGAGTAAATTCTCTCTATTTAAAACTTTTCAAGTTGAGAGACTTAAAAAATTAAAATGATTCCATATCTGTGAAATCACAGTAGCTAAACTTCATAAGATAGCAACAAAATGAGTGTTTTTTTATATAGTAGGATCTAGGGAGCATATCATTATTACGATGTTTTTATGTTGCAAAAAACACAACTATTGTCTGCAAATAATGATATTTTATTATGCAACTTTTGTCATCATTTTCCAAGATGACATTGAAATATATCTTGCATTTGAACCAGGAGGGAAATGAGAGGGAAGAGGGGTACCAAAAATAGTGTAATGAGACAAACATGAAATTACCTTATGTACATGTATGATTACACAAATGGTATGAATCTACATGGTGCACAACCATAGAAACAAAAAGATGTACCCCATTTGTGTACGATGAATCAAAATGCAGTCTGTAAAAATTAAAAAAAATTATAAATAAATAAAATTTTAAAAAATGAGAAAAAGTTGTGGAGCTTCAGTTATCCATCATTTGTGGTTACTTGAAGTCTCTTACTTTTTTAGCTATTATCTCTATATTTTGGTTATCACAAAATTAACCCTAACTTAGGAAATATCGTCAGTTAATAAAAACAAATGCTTTTGTCCCCGTTAGCCCTTTGTCATTTCCTACTATCTTATCTTTCTCACACCCACCCACCATGTTGTTCCATTAAAAGAAGGGTAAAAAATTCTAGGGAAATATCTATGAATCAATGAAATGTGGTATTTCAATCTATGATTTCTATGTCTACAATGAGGACATAGTTTCTCGTATATAGTCACATAACTGGAATTCTTCTATACTTTGTAGGTCAAACTGAAATTGCTTCTTAAAAATCAGTATATCAATAAAATTCTGGCCAGGCACAGTGGTGCATGTCTGTAATTCCAGTGGCTCCAGAGGCTGAGGCAGGAGAATTGTGAGTTCAAAGCCAGCTTCAGCAACTTAGGGAGACCCTGTCTCTTTATAAAATACCAAAAAGGACTGGAGATGTGGCTCAGTAGTTAAGTGGGTTCAATCCCCAGTAAAAAAAAAAAAAAAAAAAATTTAAAATTATTTAATTAATTAATTAATTTTAAAAATTCTGGTATTGGATGCTCAATTCAAATACACACACAAATATCAAAGCAACAAAAATGTCTTTTTAATCAACAATAAAACTCAGAAGACACTATTATTAAATTGACAATTTATTTGGTTGTTATAAACAAAGCACAGTAACTATTATTTTTAATGATTGGATTTTATCTTACTAATAAAAATTTTGGAAGAATTTAAAAATTGTTTTTGCCCTAGGAAATAATAAGAAGAGATAAGATGTTTAGCCAGGTGCATTGTAAATATCTCTGCAAGGAAAAAGAACATATGGTTTATTTTATTTTACATATTTAATAAAGATATGTCCTGAATCTTTTACTGAATTTTTATTAACCTCCAGAAAATGTACCAGGAATGTGAGAAACAATTATAAGTATCATGCAATAAAAGACACAATGGGAAAACACACAGGATACAACAAGCATAGTTACCTTCATCCTTTTGCTTCACTGTTTGATTCAATTTTGGAAGTATTTATATTAATCAGTTCACACAACTTTTGCAATATAATTGTGACACAATTTAAACACACCGTTTTTAGGTATACATAAAGGTGAAATTCTCTGTGTATATCTGTACGTGAACATAGCATAATTTTGTCAATTTTATTCCAATATTCCTTTCTCTCCCCTATACTTCTCCCGTCCTCTCAGTATCCTTCCTCCGTTCTACTTACTTCCCCTTTATTTTCATAGGATTCCCTCTTCCTCTGCCCATTCCCTTATTTTGGTCGAGCTTCCACATGTGAGAGAAAACATTGAACCCTTGACTTTCTGAGTCTTGCTTGTTTCATTTAGCATGGTGTTTTCCAGTTCCATCCATTTACCAGGAAATGCCATGATTTCATTTTCTTTTATGTTTGAGGAAAAACCCATTGTGTAGACTTACCACATTTTCTTGATTCATTCATCTGTTGATAGGTACCTGAGCTGGTTCTCTAATTTGGCTATTGTGAGTCGTGCTGCCATAAACAAACAAAAAAATTATAAATAAAAAGAAAAACAAAACAGTGGATAAGGAGAACAGGGGAAAAGAAGAGGGGAAGGAAGGGGAAACTAAGGTGAAGTAAATTATGCTCCATGCTTATATGATTATAACAAAATGAACCCCAATATGATGTACATCTATAATGCACTAATAAAAATGTAAAAAAAATGAAAAAAACAAAAATCTAATGTTTTAAAATGTATATTTCATAAGCCCTTTTCTTAAACCATTGTTCTATTATTCCTCACTTGATAAGATACATAATTCTTATATTTCTTCCAGAAGTTCAATAAAACTGTAATTACAGAAATTAATAAAATTCAGCAAAATTTGTTTAATCTAAGAATACTCCTTAGCAAAAAGGGGGACTAGTGCATTTTAAGCATTTTAAAAGCAAACTGACTCATATCAAAAAGTGTCTAGACTCTTGAAAACACAACCATGCACGATACTGTCATTTATTTAGTTGTGGATTTATTACCTTAACTATTTCTGACACTTTTCAAAAAAACTTAGTAACAAATTATGAAAAATAAGTTAGGATACATCAAACTCTCATTGACAAGAAAGTCATAAATTCAACTATAGCAGTTTTATAAGAGGAAAAAAATCAGATTTTGAATTAATGGGAAAATTAAATAAGAAAATAACTGTAGAAGTGGTTCACTCATCATGCAGTATCATTTTAGGTCAGAGTTCTTTGTATGGAAATTATTCTTCAGGGTTAAATCACAAAGACATATTTTATATGAAACTAATATAAGCAAATACTTCTATTGCTTACTACACCTCAACTGAAATTGCTCTAAAACACTGCTTCAATTTATACAACAAACTTGTGTCATAGGTACTACAATTGTTCCTATTTTAGAGCTAAGGAAATTTAAGTGCATCAGTGATTTGCATATTTAAATAATATATTTTAATATTAATGTGGATGATAAACAACCTGTTTTGCTTCAGCATCCTGAAGAAATTCTACCTGCTAGAGACATTCTCGTTGAGTCATCACCAGTCTCACAAATGAAGGGGAGGTCATGTCCTCATGTCACTAATGTGTCATCTGCTAAAATATGAGCTGGAACTAGAACTGTAGGATACAATTTGAGTTAAGGATAATTGCTTTTGAGTTAGCTGGCAAGAACAGTACTGCTGTGGGCACACAGGCCGAGGCCAGCCGCCCATCACCTGACGTTAGAACATCACCTGAAGTGAGCACATCCACTTGAAGTTAGGGATCACAGTTGGGCCAAGGAGGAGCACAGGGGCAGGTCTAAGGTGCTGTTACTTTCTTATTTCTTTGCCTGTTTGACAATTACTCTGTGTAATAAATTCAGATAATTCATCATATATAAAGTCTCTGAATTGTGCATTGTCTCCCTAAATGCTTTACTCAATTAACAAAAAGAAATAAGGAGGAAAAAAAATCTTAAGTTGAACCATGGGAAACTGGGCCCCTCTGGTATAGCTAAAACTCCTGGGGTTGGGTAGGGTGATAGAAGGGAAGGGATTTTTACTTCTTTCTGTAATTTGTGTATGATTATGTATGTGTGGTTTTCCACACCCTTCAAGTAAGTTTTGAAACAAAAAATTAATGACAGGTTGAGGGTGAGTCTCCTCCAGACTCATCTATTAAAATGGAATTCATCTAAAAAAAAAAAAAGAAAGAAATAAGGAGGAAAGAAAAAAAAAGGAAAGAAAGGAGAAAGGAGGGAAATAAAGTACATAAACATAAAAATTTAGTTCTACATAAGCATTACAAAGTTAAAATTAAAATGTAGTTATACTTCAACATTAAAAAATTTAAGTCTTTGAGAACATGATATAAAATAGTTTTACAAGACTGTTCAAGAAATAAAGATAGTGATACACCTAAATATAACAATATAGTACAAATAAAAACTTGTTTGATTCCAACATTTTAAGTGATTTAAGTGGCTAAAATATTACAAATAGCATCAGACCGATATTTTAAACAGCAGACAATTTTGTCAAATTCAAGATATCTAAATTATAAAAGTGACTCAAGAAATTGGTAAACTGAATGAGTCTATAACTATTAAAAACTCCAGAAACAACATAATTTACTTCTTTTTTTAATTAAAAATCATAAATTTAAATAGGCAATTTTGTTTGATTCTTTCTGTTATTTTTTCCCTTCCCCCCCACCCCTCCCACCCCTCTTTTCCCTCTATACAGTCCTTCCTTCCTCCATTCTTACCACTCTCCTTATCCCTAACCCTAAACCTAACCCTAACCCTAACCCCTCCTACCCCCCATTATATGTCCTCATCCGCTTATCAGAGAGATCATTCATCCTTTAGTTTTCTGACATTGGCTTATCTCACTTAGCATGATATTCTCCAATTTCATCCATTTGCCTGCAAATGCCATTATTTTATCATTCTTCATGGCAGAGTAATATTCCATTGCATATATATATATATATATATATATATATATATATATATATATGCCACAGTTTCTTTATCCATTCATCAACTGAAGGGCATCTAGGTTGGTTCCACAATCTGGCTATGGTGAATTGAGCAGCTATGAACATTGATGTGGCTGTATCTCTGTAGTATGCTGATTTTAAGTCCTTTGGGTATAGGCCAAGAAGTGGGATAGATGGGTCAAATTGTGGTTCCATTCCAAGTTTTCTGAGGAATCTCCATACTGCTTTCCAGAGTGGCTGCACTAATTTGCAGCCCCACCAGCAATGTATGAGTGTACCTTTTTCCCCACATCCTCACCAACATCTATTGTTGCCTGTGTTCTTGATAATCGCCATTCTAATTGGGGTGAGATGAAATCTTAGTGTAGTTTTGATTTGCATTTGTCTTATTATTAGAGATGTTGAACATTTTTTCATATATCTGTTGATTGCTTGTACATCTTCTTCTGTGAAGTGTCTGTTCATTTCCTTAGCCCATTTGTTGATTGGATTATTTGTATTCTTGGTGTAGATTTTTTTGAGTTCTTTATAGATTCTGGAAATTAGCACTCTATCTGAAGTATGAGTGGCAAAGATATTCTCCCACTCTGTAGGCTCTCTCTTCACATTGCTGATAGTTTCCTTTGCTGAGAGAAAGCCTTTTAGTTTGAATCCATCCCAGTTGTTGATTCTTGCTTTTATTTCTTGTGCTATGGGAGTCCTGTTAAGGAAGTCTGATCCTAAGCCAACAAGTTGAAGGTTTGGACCTACTTTTTTTTCTATAAGATGCAGGGTCTCTGGTCTGATTCCGAGGTCCTTGATCCATTTTGAGTTGAGTTTTGTGCAGGGTGAGAGATAGGGGTTTAATTAAATTCTGTTGCATATGGTTTTCCAATTTACTTCTAAATCAATCATCCCATAGTGAGTTTTCATAAAATGATCTTGACTCTTGAAAGTTTTTGTATGAGCCTATTTTGTCTGATATAATCATAGGCTCTTCTGCTCACTTTCGGTTTCTGTTTGTATGGAATGTCCTTCTTCACTGTTTTACCTTCAATTTATATTTATCTCAAGTGGTGAAGGGAGTTTTGTAAAAGCAACATATCGTTAAGTTTTGGGTTTTTTGTTGTTGTTGTTGTTGTTTTAAGCAGAACACTAGACACATTAGCAATAACATTTAAGTCACTGAGGATAAATCTGATAACATATATGCAAGACTATTGTGCAGAAACTGATAGAACTTTACTGAAATCTTTAAATAAGGCCTAAATCAATGGAGAATTATTCTGTGCTCATTTAAAGGAAATATGTGTGTTGCATAAGTATGTATTCAAACTCGTACGTAGCTTTATTACAATTTCAATCAAGTGTTCAATAGGACTGTTTAAGAGATGTGATTTGTTGAAACTAAAACTGTAAATGAAAGAACAAGTGACTCAAAATAGCCATTATTATTCAATTAATAAGATGGGTGAATAATACTCAAAAGTATCCTGAATAAACAAGGAAAATGAGTAAGTCTAACATGCAATCAAATCTGATTATAAAAGCATAATAATAAATGAATGCAACATACGTAAAAAGAAAGAAAAATAAAACAAAATGTATAGAGGGCCTAATTAACGTACTTTAGATAATTAAAAATGACATGCAGTCAGAGGACAGAACTCAGTAGTAAAGCATTTGCTCAGTGTTCATAAGGATCTGGAATCTCTCCCCAGTCTCTCCTCTCTCTCTCTCTCTCTCTCTCTCATATGGTGGAGATGATATAGAAATGACTGTATGTTGGGGACATAAGAAAGTTAGGTGTTTAAGTAGAAAATAAAAGGAAAGAGGGATCTTTATATAATATCTTACAAAATAATGAATTTCAGTTAGGTTAAATATTTAAATGTTTACAAAAAACTTTAAAATTAAAAGTCTATTGACATTTGAACACTGAATGAGAAAAAACAGATTTATGTATGCTCCCCAAACTCTCATTGATACAGAAAAAAAATTGATATTTTTCAAAACTTATAAATTAGGAACACAGTTTAATTTTAAAAAATCACCATAACAAAAGTGAAAAAACAAGTACCTTGGCAAAAGGTAATAGGAATACAAAAAGCTGAACATGGATAAGGATATGGATTAATTATTCCCAAAATTACAAAAACAATTAAAATTATAAAAATAGACTATATAATAAGATGTGTACAAATTTTCTAGGAGAATAAGTAAAGTTGATAAACACAGATTAATTTCGCTTTATTTGAAATCAAGAAAAGACAAGAACAAAATGAGAAAATACATTTTATTTATGGGTTGGTGGAAATGTTAGAATGTGAATCAACAGAAACTACTATATATTTATTGATTAAACAGTGTTGGAAAACCATGTGATGTTGTCTTTCGGGATTTAGTAAAAATCTTCTTTTGATTTACCACTTCCTTTTCCAAATATTAACTTGGGAAAAATTATTGAACTTTTGTTTCAGGAGTTTGGTACAAGAATGCTGAGTTTTATTGAAAAACAAAATTCTACACATAAAATGTTTATCTGCATAACTTATTGGTAAATAAATAGTAATGAGGTCATCGAAATATGATGCAACGATGTAGATGAAATAATTGTTTCTACATTCAACAACATGGATGGGTTTTTAAAATGATAATGTTGGAAGGCACTTAGTGATGTCATTTTTAAATCCTCAAAAATAAAACAATATAGTAAATTTTATTATAGGCATAATTAACATATTCTTTGTTGTGTATTAAACATTAATTTAAAAATATAACACAATGCAAATAAATAATTTGAGTGCATTTTATGTGCATGTTATTTAAAAAGTGAATGTAGCAGGGCACAGTGGCACACACCTGTAATTCGACCTACTTGGGAGGCTGAGTCAGGCATATTAAATTGGGAGGCTGGACTGGGCAAATCAGCAAGGACTCTTGTCTCAAAATAAAAGCTAAAAGGGCTATGGACATAGTTCAGAGGTAGTGCACCCCTGGTTTCAATCCTCAGTATGGGTTGGGGGTGGGAGCTGGGGAATAGGGGATGGGAAGAGAGTGGATCTAGGAAGTGTTTACTCATCTGCAATATTACTATCACTTTCTCAACCCTTCTTCCCATTACTTTCTTTCCATTTCAATTGAACTACCTGGATTGTATCCTCTAATGCAAATTGCTAATTTTACTTTTGTAATAGCAATTAAAATTTATTCTGTTGGGTGAATGAGACTTTTTTTTTTAGTGTGTACTTTGAGTATGCATATGCTTTAGTTAAAAACCATATTTAAATTTCTGTGAACTAAAATACAATAACATACTTTAACTCATTTTAATTTCTAAAACAAACATTTAAGGTAGACATATGGCTATTGTGACTAATTCATGTGCATTTAAATAAAAATAAAACTCAACTAGCTTCAGGTTTTTTTTTTTTTTTTTTTTTTTTTAGAAAAAAAGGTAATGTAGTGTTTCAGCTCTGTCTACTTCTGAGTTGGCATCATTGTAATCTTACCCATATGGTACGTAAGATGTCCATAACCAGATCCAAAATCACATGGTCCTTGCATTTGGTATTGTGAAAATGAAGATTATAAAAAGTAAGAAGGAAAAAGACTGCCATGTTTCTTACAATCTGCATGCTTATGTTTGGAACAGTTTTCTCTAGAATGTAGTTTTTCCCTTTTCCAAGGTGTGCTTCTATTTTTATTTTTATTTTATTTTTATTTTTATTACTTTTTGCTGTGAATAGAACTTGGTCAGAAAGGTTGTGTGAAATGTGGCATTGGCAGCTGGTACCTGAGTAAAGGTATCTGGTAATATGGGGACTGTGCACCTTTCTAGCTAAGGAGGCGTGGAATCCTGACAGTTAACACCAGAGAAAGAGATGTCTTTTGGTCCAGGGGTATCAGCCCTCATCAGTCTCTTAACTGATCAGGACATGGCTGAATTACAAAGAACGGTTCTTTCAGGATGAGGGATTAGAACCAGATTCTTTATAGATCTATGACAGTATACAAAGGAGGCTGTAAGGACTCAGAAGAGCAGAAGAGGTAAACTAGAAGCCAATGTTTGGTGAGGAATGTGAGGATTTGGGTAATATGATCAAAAAAGAAAAACAAAGTAGAATGTATTAGAAATGATATATTACTTAGGCATCAAACTTCCAAGTTCTGTGGTTGTATTCAGTATTTCTTAATCAGCTAGAAATTAGAAAAGAGAATTGAAGACTGAATATGGAATGGGTTTTAGATTGAGGTCAGCAAAGGGACAAAAAGAAAAAACTCAAGAAGGCATTGGATTTGAGTATTCTGTCCAGAAAGGTGGAAGTTACACAGTTCCGGTATTAACTCATGTTAGGCGTTGAACAAACAATAATAAAAGACAGTATGAAGTTAAAGAGGTATTGTTGTGATTATACAACACTGAATAGGCTAAGGTAGTTATTAATTTTTAGGATTTTTGTTTGTTTGGTCTTTGGTATCAGGGATTAAACCCAGAAACTCTTTACCACTGAGCCGCCTCCCTGGTCCTTTACTTTTATTTTTATTTTTATTTTTTTATTTTGAGGCAGTGTCTCGCTAAATTGCTTGGGGCCTTGCTATGTTTCTGAAGCTGGTTTTGGACTTGGGATCCTCCTAACTCAGCCTCCCAAACTACTGGGATTACAGGCATGTGCCACATACCTGGCTACTTTTATTTTCAATGATGAGATTTAAACTAAAAGCATTATATATAAATGACCTGACTCCCAAGAAGAAAGAGGATGTGGTATGTAATTAATTATCTGTAAAACTGTGGAGAGATAAACACTAAATTAGTAGATGGGGAAGTCTCCTTTCAAATGGGTTTCCTCCTTCCCCATTTACTAGAATACTGGAAGAATGAACAACTCACAGATAACACTGACATAGGTGAATAGTGTCTTCAGAGAAAGTTCATATTGTTATAAACACGTGGGGTATGGGGAAGGGCTGCTTCTTTAAATTTCCTGTGATATTTCCTCCAGCATTTTCTCCAGGTCTCTCTCTCTCTCTCTCTCTCTCTCTCTCTCTCTCTCTCTCTCTCTCTCTCTCTCTCTCATTTCTATTCTCTCTTTTTCTCTCTCATCTCTATTCTCTCTCTCTCTCTCTCTCTCTCTCTCTCTAGCTCTCTTTCTTTCTCTTTCACATTATCTAGACAGATACCAGTAATTCCAGTGGAAATATTTGTCACCTATGTAATGCAATACGCAAGTGGTTATCTCAGTCAAGATTCCTCTCCAGAAGTCTACTTAGTTTTCTAAATATTTTATTAACAGTATTTGGGCAGATTTCATAGATATCTAAAATTCAATTGTTCCAACCCAGAATTCATAATATTATATTTTCCTCAATTTTCTTTCTTTTGTATGACAATCATGATGACTGATACCACAATCTGTCTCTCTGTGCATATCAAACATATGTGTGTCTTACTGACTTTTCCATTTTTCTTATTCCTACGTCTGTCTCTAAAACCTATCAATTTCACAGGAAAAATAAATAAATCATATGATGCCTGCCTTCCCATCTCTACTAGCATTAGCTTTGCTCAGGTCACAATTTTTCACTTGGTTTAAAATATAGCTTGACTCTTCATGAATTTTTCTGCTTCTTTCCAGTCAATCTTGTGTGGTCTATTTTCACAATGAAGTTTTACAAATATTACAAAAACTCAGTTGTAATTAAATATTTCAATCTAAAATCCTATAATAACTTTTAATTATGCTCAAAATAAATCCTAGATCTTACAGCCTGGTTAAAGAGGAGTTCCATTTTTATTCTATGTCCTCTTCAATTCTTAAAAATTGTTCTCATATTTTTCATACTCAAGTTTCAGTCTTGTTATTAAAACTAAGTTATCAGAATATTTCTTACATCTCATTGCATAAACATTCAGTCTACCTGCCAGAATCCCCACAAGTATTTTTTTATTATAAAAATCTTGTTTTCTATATCATAGTATTTCTAACTCAGCCTTTATACTTGTCTTCTGCATATGCATGCAACAAGATCAAATACTGCCAGTCAATTGTGAATTCTTAAAGACAGTTAGGGTGTTCTTTTTATTCCCCAAATCTAGGATGTTGATAACTTATTGGCATTTACTTGCAATGAACTTACATTTCCTAAAAACAGAGTAGAAATGTTTAAGATGGGAGGAATCCACTAAAGATGCACAAAAATTATTGAGTAGATTGTAGGTAAAGGAAGAAGGTGCTCTTGTAATTAAACTATTATTCTATATGAATACACAGTTTTGTTTCCTGTTTTATTTGCTGGTGGAAATCTACAAGTCTGATGAACCTAGAATTTTATGTATTTTTACTTAATTTTCAAAAAATAAATATTGTGGCAATTGCATGTCTTCTTTTAAAAGGCAAACATCCAGAGTGTTGGGTTGAAGTTAACTTCCATTTTAAAGGGAACACATGGCTTAAATGATGCCAAGTGAGAAGTTAAATAAATAAAATGGCAGGATTTCCACTTTTGAGTGACGGAGTAGATGGACGTGTCTAGATATAGAGGAGGAAGAAAGGAGGAACATCAAGAGGAGGAGAAGAAAAAGGAAGACTAGGGTCCAGGAAGGTGGAAAAAAGAGAAGAGTTTCCAAGTAAAGCATTATTGAACATTCTGAAAATTAACTTTGAAGTGGAAAATATGAATAGTCCCACATAGAGCAGACTACTGAAAATGCAAGGATCTGTCAGAATGAGTTGTTATGAGGATTTATTGTACTAGAGAATCACTTGAGTAAAATGATGGTTGATGTCAAGAGACTATAAAATCTACTGAGGGGTTTTTATAGGTTTCATCTTTCACCTTCATTAAAAAAGTGCATGATGGCAGATTTTCAAATTCTTTTGGAAGGAGATAATTCCAGTATATATTCTGTATTGTCATGATGGCAAATATAGCTGTAAGTGTAGTAAGTAGAGTTCACACAACTTCATTATAAGAATAGTTTACATGTAACTTGAGTATATATACACTGTATGTTGACATTGTGCTCACTGCTTTACAGGTTAACCTATTTAATTTTCTTCAAATAGGTCACAACAACTTGCAAAGTTCACAGGGATGGAGAAGTTATCCATCTGTCCACTGACAAAACAAGAAAATAGTGGAGTGACACTTCTGCTGGTATACATGCACTTCAGAGCTGCTTCAAGTTCATTGCCCCACATGTTCTTGAGACCACTAAACCAATTGGAAAGCAATGATGTCCCACTTCAGATACTAGTATCAAGGACAAGAACTTCAGAACATATTTAATTCAAAGGAGTGATAGGAATTACTGTAGAAGAGAATACTTCAACAACTAATAAAACAAACAGCTTCAATTTCAAATACTTTTTAAAATGGAAATGTTTTCCTCAGGAAAGAGAGGATGACTCTTTCAAAGTTTCATTGAAAGTATTAATAACAAGATTAGGTAGACATTATTAAAGGGCCAAACCAAACCAAGGTTTGGTTAGTTCATATAAAGCTGTATATTTATAATGAAAAGATTTCCAAATAATCCTTGTTATAGTATTATATTATTCATTGATCAACTTTTATTATTCAACTATTGACAATTTGATTTGGGCCAACACTTCAGGCTTTGACAGACAAATATATAAACATAAACATAGATACAGATATAGATGTAGTTATAAATAGATAATCTATCTCTCTGTCTCCTGTGTGTGTGTGTGTGTGTGTGTGTGTGTGTGAATGAGTAATTGTCACCTAGCATATTTGTAGGAATTAAATTATACCACGCACAAACTACTTCTACTTTGCTTATCTCATAATAAAGTTTTAATAGGTATTGTTTTGTTATTATTTTAAATTATGCCTACATTTGGCAAATTTTGATCTAAAGTTCTTATTTTGGTCATTCACACACTAATGCTATGACACTGGAAAAAAAATCTTATCATTCCTGCCTTGGTTCACTTATTTATAAATAAAGTTATTTTACCTCTTAACATTATTGGGAATGTGTTTTAAACCAGAAATAATTTTAAAAAAGGTTTGAGTTGTACAGAAGTGGCTGTGCACAAGTATGTGAATAGTATTACCAGTGATATCTACAACCTCATCTTGGGTTCAAATGTCCCTTGTTTACCTATCACAAAAAGAGGTGGGAGTGCTGGCTCATGCTTATTGGTAATCAAGGTAAAACGATTCAGCCTAAAGTTCAAGTCTCAATTAAGTAACAATTTTACTGGTTTGGGGGTCACTTTATTTAAATAAAAAAATCTGAAAACCTACTTTAATTTAGAGAACACAAAAAATATGAAAGGAATATCACTCTGTCATTGCTTTTTTTAACCTTAGCTCCTTAACACATGAGGGACTTAGGATGAAAAATCATATTGCAAAGCAGTACCAAAATTTTTCTCTAATAAAAATGAGAGTAAATTGAATTGCATAAACTTTCACTTAGAAAACATTGAAAATCTTAATTTATGATGATTCATGGAATGTTGCCATCATCTATAAAACTATTAGAAATCTTTTTATTATAATTTGTGTAATTTCCTCCAAGTTGCCAATTATCCTTTTCTTTTAAAAATTATTTGTTAGAATATACAGGCTTGAAACAAATGTAATAACATATTCACTGAACTACTCCTATTACTAAAGTAATTGCATTATAGCATATCCAATGGGGAAGAAATTTCAGAGGACTGGTTTTGTGTGTGTGTTATTTTTGAAAAGCTTTTTTTTTTTTTTACAACATTGTAACACCAGTCTTTTATAGATATGCTACTGAATTCTGTTCAAGAATAGAACATATTTTTGCTACTAGTGAATACAAGGCTTTGTTTTTTTCAGGACTGTACAGATGAATGGGCTATGGTACAGATTGTGTATAGGATCCAACTTATTACAATAAGAGGTGTGTGAATAAAAAAAAATTAAGTTAAATAGAAAATAAGATGGTGGGTGTTTTTGTCAGTATCCCATCAAGAGACAAAATTACAATAGTTATTTGAGCACAATAATTTTAATATGTAGAGCTGTTAACTAATAACTGTTGTTTAAAGGGAATAAACAGAATCTCTAATTTAAAAAGAGTATATATAAAGATTGGTCATTAAGATGGAGACTAAATATTACCTGACTTTGCCTCTAAGGACTCCCAAGATTTCAGACTTTAGGCCACAGGTTGATGGGGAAGTTTGTCAAAGTTCCACAGTTCAGGGTTGAAAGTAGGAAACTGTCGGGGGGTCACTGGTAAGACCACGGAGAGCTTTTTAGAAGACTGGGGGAACTCAGAGAGAAAACTTTAAATTTGTCAAGAACACAAGCAGGGAAACTGTCCGTTGAAGTCAAGCTGAATTCTCCCTGATGGGGAGCCCCTGAAACTCAAGGCAGACGGAGAACCACCAGGAGTGCAGCCACATTTAGGTAGTCGTGCACCCATGCAGCAAGAAGGAGCCAGGAAGAGAAACACCTTCCTTTAGCAGCGTGCCTGCAGGGTTCTCCTCTGGCAAATTTCACATTGCACCAACTGGCCACGCATAGATGTTCACAGGTATTTTAAGAAAAGAGGTTATCTGGCACACTTCTTATCCTGTAAGCCTCAAAAACTGTTCCAGGAGGGTATCGGAGTATGTGTTAAGGGCAGATAAATAGTATAAGGAATGAAGTTGAAGGGTCATAACTGTGCATGTATTTTTTTTAATCAAAACTCAATATTTTAGCTCCAAATGTAATGAACCTTTAACTAGTTCTTCCATTAAATTGCCATGCACATGATACCATCTGTCAGGAGCCTCAGGGAAAAGTGTATAATTGATTCTCTTTTGTAGAAAGTCTTCAACTCCAGCCTTGGTCTGCCCCCTCTGATGAACCTGTCAATGGCATGGCTCAGCTTTGCACTTTCAGACCAAGTCAGCATACGGATTGGTAAAGTCCTTGAGAAAAATCAGGTCAGACTGTTGACTTCACTTTTGGGCATTCTGCTCCTTGCTGGTGTGCTGACTCAAGTCCTGGATGCCTTGGTCATCTAGAATTTTAACTTGTTCTCTCAGTACCATGAAAGGATCTGCTAAAATTCCGTGCCTCTGAGAATATTATCTTGCTTGGCATCTCCTTAACTTCATATCACACAGGAGCTCAAAAACTTTTAATGGAAGTGTGGCATAGAAAGTTCATGTTTCCTTAATGAGCATATTTTTCTACTTCTGAATCTGAGTTTTAACTCCCATATATACATTAGTATCTCTCCCATGTCAGTAAAGAGAAAATATATTTCATTTTATATTTAGATTTGGTTTTCTTCTTAGTTGTTCTTAC
This sequence comes from Sciurus vulgaris, assembly GCF_902686455.1. Classification (NCBI taxonomy): domain Eukaryota; kingdom Metazoa; phylum Chordata; class Mammalia; order Rodentia; family Sciuridae; genus Sciurus; species Sciurus vulgaris. The sequence continues at coordinate 118,777,327 of NC_136469.1, read as the reverse complement.
TAAAAACATTGCTCTCCCACGTGCTTATTAATCATAGCTGCAAGGGGAAGTCCATGAAAATATTTTCAAATAATTAGTTTCATGGAGTCTGTTATTTGCAATAAACGTAATTTGTGAAAAGGGCAAAGTACAAACTCTAAAATATTTTTATTCCTTTCTCCTCTTTATCTCTGTTGACATTAAGCAGGCTTTATCATTTCTGTGAGGAACATGTGCAGCATTCAACCCAAAGTCCTGAATTTAAAGATAATATCATTTATCATTTTTCTAACATCTCCTGTGAAGATCCGATTTGTTCATATGTTGAGGCAAAATATTAGCCTTTACTGAAATATAGCAGTAGTGACTTGAACATTTTAGTGACTGAAGCCTCAAGAGATTTTAGTAAATCAAGAACTCTTAAGTCAGACCAGTCTGCCAGAAGAATAAAAGAACATAAACCAGCACATTTTTATTTTTTTGAAGTTACTGTGTTCCTGAGTAAGATATTGCTGAATCCCAAGGTTGCTCTTCAATTAAGTGTGACATGTGGAATATAATCACACATCCACTTTAAAATGTAACTCTTGTGCCAGTGAGGGCCTCTGCTTTTACTAGTTGCACTGTAGTTTCTGATAAAGGATGGAAAGGTATTTACTCTGAAGTTGGTATGTACTGAGCCAGGGAGTTAAATTTGATGCAAATAAAACATGTTGAAAATAATTAAAAGTATTAAATACAGAAGCCTGGTGGAATAAGTGATACCCTACATGTGTGAGGTACCTGGCCAGAATGTGTACCCATTTAGGCAGGTTCATATCCTAAGTATATGAAGATGCATTAAACTTGTATTCCAACAGCATATGAGATGGAAAACACTTTCCACATATGGTTACTTTACTATGCACTGAAGATTTTTGGTTAAAATGTTATCTAGAGATTTTCCCTAAACAAATATCAATATTTTTTCATTCAGTAAGTGTTTTCAAATTTTCTCTCCATAGAAGATACCAGAATTGTCCATAGGAATAAAATAGCAGTTGTAAACACAGTATTTATCCTAAAAGTATAAAGGGAAAAAAGTATTATTCAATATTTCATACAAACATAATATTTTAAGGCATGAGGGATAAGAGGAATCCACACACTATAAGTAAATATAAGAGAAAAATCTGATATCATCAGGAAACTGTGGAGTCTTTCTGGAGTGTATGTTTTGAGTTGAAATATTAACAAATGTCATGTATGTGGGGGGAGGGCTGAGATGTTGACTGAGCAGAAAGAGGAAGGACACACAAGAAAACTGAACATTAGACATGTGGCTGGAGTAGAAACTGATTCTTCAGACCCCATATCCTGTTCTCTGTAGCCCTTCTACATAAGCTATAATTGAAGAAAAATTAGTGGAACAATTTGGGATTAGTGCCATGCACACTCTTATTGATGAATGGCTATGTAATCTTGGTCTCTCAATTACCTCCCTTTCAATTACTCCACAGTTCTGACGTACTTTATTGTCACAATGTTGGAGAGATGGAAAGAATTCACCAAAGGAAATTGAATAATGGATGAAAAAAATCAAAGTGCTGAAGAATACCAGTTACATGCAGTAAAGTGGAGAGCCAATTAAATAATTATTTCAACAGTTTCAAGTGGTACATACTGTTTGGGGTGTTGAAAGATCTGGCAAGATTGTAATGGGTTTGGAAATATTAAGATTCTTGAAGAATACTAGTTTCAAGGATGACCTCTGATTTCACTGGTTATTTCTGAAGCAAGATCTGATTGGAATTAGATAAAGAGAACAGAGGGAGAAAAAGTGAAGAGAGAATGAAAGGAACTTGGAAAAACACTTTTCAGGAATTTTATGTAAAGGAGAGTTTTAAAGTAGAGTGATGAATAAAAGTTGGCTTTACTTTTTTTCAAAATATGGGAAAAAAGCATAATGACTGAATGCTAAAGGAAGCAATTCATTTTCCAAGGTTAGATGATACAGGGGATTTACTAGAGAACTGTTACAATATTATCTTAGAAAAGGGAAGGGACTGATTTAGTGACCAAGTGACAATTATGGGCTTGTATAAGAACTTAGAAACTTCTCCCAAGGAATTAGGAACATTCAACTATAGATAAAAATAGGAAGTGTACACTATAGGGCATAATGGTGGGGGTGTGTAGAGAGACTGATCCAAATTCATACATTAAGAAGTCTTCATTCTAATTGGAATAAGATGAAATCTTAGGGTGGTTTCAATTTGCATTTCTCTATTTACTAGAGATGTTGAACACTTTTTCATATATTTGTTAATTGCTTATATATCATCCTCTGTTACCTGTCTGCCCAGTTCCTTGGCCCATTTATTGATTGTGTTCCTTATTTTTTGGTGTAAAGTTTTGTAAGTTCTTTATAAATTTTGGAGATTAGTCATTGCTGGTGAAGTTGCAAATTGGTGCAGCCATTCTGGAAAGCTGTGTGGAGATTCCTCAGAAAACTGAAATGGACCCACATTTTGACCCATTATCCCACTCCTCCATTTATAACCAAAGGACTAAAAATCAGCATACTACAGTAACACAGCCATATTAATGTTTACAGTAGCTTATTTCACAATCGCTAGATTGTGAAACCAACCTAGATGTCCTTCAACAGATGAATGGATAAAGTAACTGTGGTATATATCTAAAATGGAATATTATTCAGCCATAAAGAAGAATCAAATTATAGCATTTGCAGGAAAATGGATGGAATTGTAGAATATCATGCCAAGTGAAATAAACCAATCCCAAAAATCCATAGGCAGAATGTTTTCCCTGATAAGTAGATAATGATACATAACAGAGGTGGGAGTGTGGGAGGTAAGAGAAAAATGGAAGAACTTTGGATTATGTTGAGGGAAATGAGGGGGGGAGGGCAAGGATATGAAAGATGGTATAATGAGACAGACATGATTACCCTATTTACATGCAGGATTACCAGAACTATGTGAATCTACATCATGTACAACCATAGAAAGGAAAAGTTGTACCCCATTTGTGTGCAATGAATCAAAATTCAGTCCGTAAAAATAAAAAAAAATAGTCTTCAATCTTCTTTTCTATTTGTTCCAGGAAAGCAAGGCTATTAACTTAAAGAGATGATGGAGGAGAGGGAAGATATGTCAAACATTGGAAGTAAGAGGGAAAAGTAAAACATATCCTAGAAAGGGAGAACACAAGTACACTATGGAAGCATTCTGTAATTGCAAGTTAGCCTAATAGTTTGCTGGTAGGAATTTGAATAAAGAATCACCAACCTGGTAGTATATTTTTTCCAGTTTCAAATGATTTTGTAAATATAAGCAGAACAGAGTTGGAGAGAGAAATTGAGCAGGAGTTCTCTTTTTAATCATTAATCATAATACTAATAAAATAATTGCCACATTATTTTTCAAATGTCATTGCTCAGTTTTAATTCCTGTATGTTCTTTTTAGAAGTGAACCAGGTTTTCCTCAACCACTTGCCTATATTTGAACATGGAGGCTATTGCCAAAGTTTCTATGTGAAAGTCAACATGAAATGAACATCATAGAATTCATACCTTTTTTTTTATTGTAGTTGTTTATACAATGTTATCTTTACGATAAAGTCACAGACCTGTAATTACCTTATAAAACATCATGAAAATATGAAGGCTTTAGCTACTTCTGTCAAATTTTCTTTCACAATAGTATGTTGGCACCTATTTTGCCTTTTCTTTTACACTATCACAGTAAGTGAATGAGGGCTATTATCACTTCCAGTTTCACTCTTGGTCCACCTAATTGACCACCTTGCTACTCAGGAGCTCAGACAAGATATTGAGTTATTTGTAGTTGTCATGTAGTGAGATATTCATTGTAAAACATTCTGACATCTTTTATTATTTTCAGAGATTATTTTCTTTGATTCTTATGCTTTTCTTAAATTGTATCTTAAATTGGTAGGAGTAACATTTATCCTCAAGAAAATCTTCTATCTGCCCTGCAAGCAGTGTTCCTACCCTTTGTTCATGACCCCTTCCCCAGTTACCCCCAATTCAGTGATTCCTCAATACCAGGAATAAGTGTCCAGTCTTCTCTGCCAAACTTGAGATAGCTCCAAAAATATCTCTGTACTTCTAATTTTTTCACAGGGTTGGCAGAGACATTGCATTAAATGCACTTACTCAATATCTCCTTTTCAAATGTATTTTCCCCAATGTGTTGATCCCAAGAGAACTCACTAATAAATTTCCAGATTAAATATGTCCACTTCAGTATCTGCTTTCAGAAAATGCAAGAGGATAGTTCCCTAAAGCACCTTGCTTATGCATCTCCTCTTTCCCTTGCTTTAAATTTTTGGGTAGAATGTAGAGGGAATACAACATTTTGAGATAAGGAGGAAATGCCCAGAACTGTAGGGATATCCTCCTGTTAGTCTGAGAGCAGGGTATTCTGCAATGTTTCTGCTCATTTTGCCAGGGTCAACGTGGGGCGTGCAGAGATGAGTCTCCATCCACTCTCGGTAACTTTCTTCAACATTGGAGAGTAAATTTTCCATGGATCCCAGAATATATATTTTTCCTTGCTGCCTATTCATGAAAAATAACTCAGCTTTGCCTGGTTCAACTCATGTGAAAGTAGAAGTATTAGGGCTTCTTTTGCTCCATGCAGCCGTGTTGATGATGTTGGGACTACAGCAACAGTTAGATCTGCTTTAAGCACCCATAGGACCTAAGAATCCTTGTGTAAGAACCTGTGATGCCCTACAAAATTAGTATCATATTGATCAGATATTCTAGGGTGCATCAAAAAGGACAGTTATTATTTTGGAACATGTGCTTAAAGTTGATCTACATAGCATGTCATGGGTATCGGGGCAGGGATTTATCAATCTGTACCAAAAAGAAAGTAGCAAAGGGTAAAAATCTGTGTGCTTAATCAGACCCAACTTGAAGACTGAGAGAGATGCATAACAAATGATGCTTCACAGACTAACTTAGTTATAACCATGTCAAGGCAGAAATGTTAGAATTCTCCCTGCTAATATTATGTTATTTTCTTGCTTCAACAAATATTTGAATGTTCAGATACTGGACAGTATTCTACCGAAGACTGTTAGAGTTATTGCATTTTGACCAATTGTCATCCTTGTCTATCATTATTATTTACCAATTTGCTGCGCTGGCAATTATGTGTTAATTTAAAATTATTTCAATAAACAAATTTTATCTCTTATTACAGATATATACTTCTATTTGAGTAATCTATAGAGAAAGACAGTCATAAATTGTTTTAATAAAGTTTAAATTAAATCCTAGTGAATTTTTTATCATATTATAAAATATTATTTCACTTTGAAAGGACTTTTAGTCCTATGATATTTATGATGAATACTTTCATTTATTCTATATATTTTCTACCTGTCTATCAAATATTTCAAAACATTTATTATTTATTTTAACAAATCTATTGCCATAGAATTTTCTCAATTTGAACAATTACTCTGGGTTAGTAATTAGGACTCAGTGACTATCCAAAAGCACAACTCCTAAGGAATACATGCATTGAATCTTTTTTGCTAGGCATTGAAATTTGTCAGTCATACTGAGAGTAGATAGTAAAACAGGCTTTCAGAGTTGGAGTGTCACAAATTCCATCTACTGCTTCTGTGTGTATCTCTTCTACTTAGTGCCACGATACTCTATAGAATTAAACATACTCTTAATATAACCCTTAGAAAATCTTCTTTTATGTTCTCACAAATTAAATATTTGAGCTCATCTATTTTGTCTTAAATCCAGGTTATACTTGTAACAATTTTACTTATAAACATTTGTTTCAGTTTCCAACAAACATAATGAGTTAACGCTTGAATAAATTTCTACAGTTTAATCACAGGAGTTGGAAAAAAGCTTTTAGAAAATGTATATCCCTGCTTAGATATATGACACATCATTGCGATATATTTCCAAGAATTCAGATTGAGAGAAAGTGTTCTTTAGGAGTAAAATTTAAAGAATAGACCTGAGTTAGGTAATGCAAGTTTAGAAGGTGAACTGACACTACAATGAAAGAAACTTTCAGGGTACTTGAAGGGGAGAGCATATTTTGTTGTGGAGTATATGTTGAGATGGGGAAAACAGAGTGTGGTAGTCAGCAAGCTGATGACCCTTAATGACTTTGCCTTTTGCTATTTATGTGCTTAAGCAGTCTTGTCTGACATTATAAGAAGGTTAATTTATGTGACCAACAGAATATGGCAAAATGGCCATGGTGGTGCAGGCTTGTAGTCCCAGTGGCTCTGGAAGCTGAGGAAGGAGGATCTCAAGTTCAAAGCCAGCTTCAGTCAAAGCAAGGTGCTAAGCAACTCAGTGAGACTCTGTCTCTAAATAAAATACAAAATAGGGTTGGAGGTGTGGTTCAGTGGTTGATACCCCTGAGTTCAATCCCTGGCACCTGCCACCACCTCCCAAAAAAGAGAATTTGGCAGGATGTATAGCATATGCCATCTGCAGATAGATCACAGGGAAGACCTTGTGACTTCTTCAGCATTTTTGGATTGTTTTGGTGAAAGCAAGTTATCATGTCATGAAGATGTACAGTCATTTTATGGAGAAGCCCATATGGTGAGGCACTAAATTCTCCTGACTACAATCAGAAAAATCTTTCCAAGTGTGTGAGTGAGTTACTCTGGTACAAATCCTGCAGCTTCACTTAAGTGCTTAGATGACTTCAAGATGGCTGAGCTCTGGTTCTGCTTCTTTTCTTTTCTCTTCCCTTTTCCTTACGTTCTTATTATTCTATAATGAGGTATCACATTATGTTGTACAGACTGGTATTGAACTCCTGGATTCAGGTGATCTTCTTGGCCTTCAGATTAGCTGGGACTGCAGTCATATTCTACCATGCCTGACTTGTTCTGACTCATTTCTTAACTGCAACCTTCTATGAGACTTCAAGTCCAAACCACCTAGTTCAACCCTCTCTGTTTCCTGATCCACACAATTGATTGGAATAATAAATGCTTAATGCTCTAAAATGCTCAGTTTTATATTTTAATTTGCAGCAATAGAAAACTAAAACAGTTGTGAAAGTCTAAAGAAGAAATAGAAGTGCTGGATAGGATGCAGTATGTGAGGTTAGAACACCATGTTCACCTAGGCCAATGGGAATGCACTAGAGAGAGGACTACCACTTTTAAGTAGTACTGATTTCAGTACTGGCTCTCTCCGTATGGTAGGGCTGATAGCAAGTCACAGATCTACTTTATTCATATCTATGGAGAAGGAAATTTCTCATTCCCTCTTTTCCCACAAGTAATATCAGTCAACTTCAAGTGCTTAAATACCAAATGGAAGGAGGTTTCAGTTACCATAAGGACTGGAAAGACTAGAGGGGCAGTGAAAGCATCTTCACCTATGGGGGTTTTTAAACATGAATATTAGGACATGTCTAGGGGCAAAGAAGTGACAATAAAGTTGCCTCTTTGCATATTTAATAAGATGAAACAACAAACAGAATAGCTGATCAGGAATCTGAAAACAATGAATCCAATAAGCTGTAATCTCCTGTTCAATTCTTGGCTCTAAATCAATTTTCAGTTGGAGTAGCCATTAATGGAAGAGGAGATTATGTGTCCAGAAGCAGTGTCTGTAACAAGTAAATGTGTACTGTAAAATGTTCCAAGTTTTTCTTTCAAATAATTTATAGTGTTTTACAGTGATGAAAAGAAAATATCCAACATATATGAAGTCATTGCTTGAACACAGGGTCTATACTGACAGAAAAACTCTAAGAACCTAAACATCATCCTGATTCTACTTCTGCCCTCACTCCGACCAAAGTGGTACATGCTTATTTACTGCGGGCAATAAATTGAGTTTTGTCACTAAACTTTGGCTCAGTGCTTGCATGAGTGAGTAGAACTACCTGGTATATGTAATTGAGTTTGATATACCCGGCAGTTGGAAGATCCTTCATACTTGGGCCTTTGCCTGTGGCATAACAGATAATAGACTAGAGAAGTAAAATTAGCCATCTCTGAAATTTCCCTTCTCAAGTCAATATAGAAATTTTACAAATCACCTTATGGAGTGGGGACTGTGGATATAGTAGAGATTTTTTAAATTTATTCAAAACTTAAAGTGCGACCCTCATACACAGCTGACTTATCTACTTGAATTCACTAAGATGGATCCGGCAGAAAGAGAATTGATCTTCCGTCAGTATTAAAGACCATCACAAACTCAAGCAAATAGTAGCCATAATCACAGTTCATACATTATATAAGTGTTGGTGCTAGAATAAATTAATAAGGCCACTGGTATGGTGCATTTGTTCATTGATTTAATAAAAGTACTCTTTTCTATTATGATTAGAAAAAAAGAATCTGAAATGGTTTCTATGGAATGAACAATGTTCGTTATAGGTTTTGCCACAGACATTTTCCACACTGTGCAAAATATACTCTGAAGAGATTTATGTCTTCTATCCACCTCACAGAATATTCTATTGACATGTTGTATCACTAGCAAATTGCTGATTTGACATGATAAGGAGCAAGAGGAGGCTAATATACTGATGGCCATTGTGAACATCCATTATGGTAAGAGTGGTGAACAACCGAGTAGGTAAATGAGTTGGTGAGTGGTCTTTGTTTTTTTGCATCATTGGTCACCTGGGAACCAGTATGATAAACACATGAACAAGAGCATAGATTCCCACTCTTCAAGGCTTACAACCTAATGCTACTTCTGGATATTTAACCATCTAACCACAGAGAACATTTACCCTTCAATCTGGCATTATTTCAGGGACAACCTACAGGTTACTAGGTAAGCTGACTATGATGGAAACTTCACATTCTGGAAGTGTAGCGATTCATCCTCATAGAGCTATCTATTCATAGATAGAATTAAAATTTCCTACATACAGGTACACAATTAATGCTTGGATGTTGCGTAATGAATCTACCTGTCTGGACAGGAATATCATACATAACCTCTAAGAACAAACTCAATTATGTGGTAATTATGGATATTATAATATCCAACTATAACAATGTATATAGTTATAGTAAAAATGATATCTTTGAAAATATTGTATATTATTTGCTCCATAGAGCATCCAGAAATTATTGATGATAAAATCAACTTATTAACTTCTTAAACCCAATTCCATGTGAGATCAAGGGGACACACAGATATCTACTCATGAAGCCATGTTTTATGATGAGTGTTGAGACATTAAAATATGTTTATGTAAGGCAATAACATAAAAAAAATTAGAGCTGAAAAAAACCACCTAACATTTTGGTAAAGATTTTGTCATTTTTTTATTGTGAATATATCTGTAAAATTAAAAACTTATCGAGGTTATAATGATGATATAAGTTCTATTATTTAATATTCTTACTGGATTGTGGGAAACTCACCAGTCAGGACCAAGATCTGAAGCTGGAATGACCTAGGCATCGTGACCTCTTCACGAACTACTAGCCAACATTCACAGACATGTTAATAGAAAGAAGAAAAATTTTGAAGTCAGGCAGATTTGAACCTTACTACATACTAATTTCCTGACCTTGAATACAGGACAAATATATTTTCAGTCTCTTAGTTGTCATCTATACAGTAATGGAATGCCCACATTGGACAGCTTGATGAGGAATGGTTATAATGCTTCTGGCATACTGCAGAGTCTTAATGGTTATTACCATTTGTCTTTATTACTCTTGTCAACCTAGCCATAAACAGTAATGTAGCAATGATGTTTATAGTGGCTTGTGAAAGTGTATTCTTTAATAAAGTAATATGAACAAATGATCTCCCCTTATCTTTAGATACTTAGAAAAGCACAAAAAATATGGTAAATATATAAAGATATAACAACTTTAACCTTTTATCATAAATAATTCAAGATGAAGTTTCAAAGAAAAGAATTGTGTCAGAACCTATTGTCATATTTAGGACAAAACAACATAAAATATAGTTTTCTTTGTTCATGGACCTCTAAGACTACAAACTATTGATTAATTTCAGCATATTTCATTAATTACAGATCAACATTCAACCTCATGGCACTTACTCTCTGGAATTAATTTCTTTTTGTTTTTATAAAGGGAAGAATGAAAAAGGTTAATATAAAATTCAAAGGCAAGATGATGAGAGAAATAGTAAATGTGCCCCAATTGAATTATGCACCCAACATTTTTCTTATTTAAGTAAAATAGGTATGCAATTTTGTAAATATATTTCAATGAATAAAACATCTAAAATGAGCCAAGACTGGGTAAAAGCACTAGAGGATTATTGAAACCACTGGCTCACAAACATGCAGCATATGTTTAGTAATATCTCTTAGGAATATGTTTCAAAGAGTTTGTATTTTATTTGTATATCTTCTCTCTTTGGGAAAATAGTGCTATTCTGCATATGTTTGGCTTTGGTTTAGTAATTTATGATTACAAAATGAATCTTAAGACTTGGAACTAAAACAAATAAGTTCAAAACATTTAATTTTTGTGTGATGATAGTAGTTTGCTTTTGTCTTTTAAAAGTTGGAATGACCTAGGCAATAATAACCTATTTTAATTCTTTCAAAATGTTTGAACACAAGGAACTATGGCAAGCAAGGACAATATGCAAATCACATTCACAATTTATGTTTGCTTGAGAGACGTCATTGATCATTTATGAATGAAATTATAGCAATACTCAAACTTCCATAATCAATGATTTTAAACATTTTAATTTGAGTGTCATAAAGAGTTATTGTTATTTTTAAAATGTTTAACTACATTATAAACATTAAAATGTTTAACTACAAGATGATTTGTTAGAATTATTTTCCAAATGCCATGCTGTTTTTTAAAAATATATTTGTACATATAAGTTAATGAAGCCTGATAATTAAAATCAGATACATTGTAACTGATTTTTAGCAATGATTTTGAAATTTAGGATTGCACAGACTGACATCATTGTTTAGATTGACTTGTGAACATGCATTTACAAGCAGTAAGCAATGCACTTAATGAAGGTATTACCTAAAAAGAAAGCCATATAAGAAATGTTAATGAGTGGTGTGTATTAACCAGCTTATCAACTTAATATTGGTGTAACGAGAGAGAGAGAGAGAGAGAGAGAGAGAGAGAGAGAGAGAGAGAGAGAGAGAGAGAGAGAGTGTTGGGGGAGAGAAAGAGTGGCAAAAAGGCATTAAGATTCTGAAAACATAGAGAAGAGTTTGAAAGATGATATAGTAGAGCTTTCCAATTTAAGCAGGCCAATATGTCTATAAACATAAAGCTCATGCCAAAAAGAGAACCAAATCTTTACATATTCAAAACACTTTTACTCAATATTATAGAGCAGATTTTCAAAGGTAAGTTTGATTATAAAAGATACATTTATCCTTCTGAAGTATCACTGAAATATATTGGGAACACATATATTTAGTGTCTGTGTGTGAAAAATTTCTAAATGTCCTATATGCATTTATTTTTCATAAAAATAATAAATACTATTATTTGGCTTATGAAAAGACAGAAATACAACATGCTATTTATTATATAGAAAAATGCAGTATCAATTTAGTGTAGCTTGTATACAAAAAGGATCTGATAGAATCAAGGGAGATAACTTTTGGAATGACCCACATATATACAACATATAAAGTAGTAGTTTCATTAGGAAGGCAAATGTATATATATTACTGTATAAGTAAAAGTCACATGGTAAAATTAGTCACAAAATTAAAATTTAACAAATTGCATTTTATTCCTTAAACAAACTTAAGAAAAGAGAATTTAACTTGTGAACATATGTAAGATCCAAAGAAGTTGATTTAATCAAGCTCATCTTTGATAGACTCATTCATGATTAAAGGCTAGGGAAATGAACAGAAGGCCAGGGATTTTTCATAGCTGTCTGCCTAGAATGGTTAGGGTCATCTTTCACTAATCTGTGACTACTTAGGAAATTATCTGTTAGCTCTCATTTGTTCTATTCAATGTCTAGTACATGTTTAAAGACAGAAACAAATGAAAAAAAAATACATTATTAACTCCTAAAAATTTGTACAAGGTAGCAAAGGTGATTTGCATTTTGCTTAATATTTGTCAAAGAAAATATCTAAGACTTATTCTTTAAAATCAATATTTTCCTTTTATTCTTTTATTTCCTTTATATATATGAAACAACCATCAAATAGGAAATGGAGTAATAATATCAGAATCTTTTAAATGTTTTGAGGTAAAAATTCTTAATCGCTATATTTTGTTCTAATAGTATGAACAATTGAAATTCTCTTCGAGAAAGTATTTTAGTGAATAGGTATAAAAAGGAAAGCAGGATTTGATCAGTGTACACTGCACCTGTGTATTTAATATCACACTAAATCATATTCATATATACAATCAATGCATGTTAGTAAAAAATAAAATAATGATTATTCTAAAAATCATTCATTTTCCTCAGTTAATAACTCATCTTTAAGCTCACATATCTGCTGTATTCTTCTCACCACAACATATAGATAATTATTTTCATTATTTTCCATAATTTACATTATTTTATCTACTTCATCTTTAAATATTTAATCCCTACTAAAGTATAATCAACTTTTATAGTAATGCCTACACACCATTTTTTACTTGAATTCAAAGAAAATAAAAATATATATTGTGAGAATTATATTTTACTTAATCCATTTATATTTGTTTTAATTAGACAGCTTAACACATATAAATATAGACTAAAAGTTATCTCCAGGGAAACAGATAATTAACATTTTATATTAAAATCCAAAATATGTTAGACATTTAAAAATTAATTTTAAGATTTTTATTCAATCTTGAGATGATCCTAATATTGGTTTAGTTTTCAAAACTTTAAAGCATATATCTTGAATTCTTTGTCAGTAGTGACATTACTTCAAGGTTTATTTATGACAAATGTCTTAAAATCTTAACGTGACAATATATTAAACCTATTCTTATCCTATTTTATTAGACATAAAATTGTCCAATTTAATAAGACAATATATATCTGATGCTCATTCTTTTGATTTTCTCTAATATACTTACTTAGAAGTACAGAAGGGAAAAGTTGGGTATAAAAATTTTCATAGTCCTTTAGAATTTGGAAGCAAGTATTTGACCTCCACTAATGCCTCTTAAAAATACCTTCTTGCCTTCCCTCCTCCTTTTCCCCCAGGTGACTCCTAAGAATACTGGATGGGCAGTCTTATACTTTTCCAAATACTCCCAGAACTATCTCTCTGGGAGGATAGAACGCTATGAGTTATAAAATTATACAAGTCCACATCCAGGAACAAATAAATATTTTTTGTTCCTGAGGAAGTATTGGATTTAAAACTGTGTAATAGAAAAAAAATGAAAGTAAAGAGAATTCATGTGATTCATGTTGTCTTAAAGTAGCCAAGTAGCTTTATCCAAACCCTCTATCAATGGCACTGTAATCAATGGTATTGATTAGTGACAATAGAATGTGCCCTGATAAATACATATTGTAAATTCAAAGTCTCAAGACATGATTAGGAAGATAGCACAATTTATTACTTTATTTTTATGATTTTTCTAAACTCCCAAAGATAAGATATAGCATTAAAATATCAGGTAGCACACACTAAGTACTTATTGGGTATCCTCAAATAAAATACACAAATACTCAAACACTCAAAGCAATACACTTACGGATGGTTTGAATTAAAAAATATATTATTGCCTGCCTTTGTTTTCAACACAACTTTGTCCAGGACTAGCACAATCAAATAATAAATGATAGAGCTATTTATGATTTCAACTCAGCTCAGGCGAAAGTATATTATACAAAGTTGATGAATATTTATTATCTTTATATATTTTTCAGCATTCCTGAATACATTTCATTAGTTTTGGCAACAGTCAAGACTTTTATTAAAAAAAAAAAAAATAATGACACACTCCCGTAGTCACACTCAAGGCAAATCTGGCAATGTGTAGCAGAGCTGAGGTAAGTTGACTCAGTATGTTCTACTGCAGTTTTAGTACATATATCTAGTGAGTAAAATTATATAAAAACATCATTATTTCATGTTATTTATTAATTGTGTACCACCAAGATAAAACAAAACAGCAAAACTTTTAGTATTATGATTAAGGCTTATATTTTATTTATATTATAATTATTATTTATTATTGAAATAATTTTTCTTCCAAATTGGCTAATTCACTAAATAAATTGTCATTCAAAATACAGCTATTGAATCAGAATATATAAAAAATGAGGTACATATTTAGGTTGTTATATAAAGACAGCCAAATCCTAGTGTATATGCTAAAACCCTCCAGGTTTCTGATAAAACTAAATCATTATCAACCCTGTGGTTGACTTAAAGAAATTAACTCAGGAAAACATCTTGTCTCCTTTGGAGAGCCTATTTAATATCTTACATTGATTTTTCTCTTATGATAATAAACATCTTGCCTAATGGTGTCAGTTTTGAAAATGGTAAACATTTCAGAGCAATGCTTTGCTAATACAAAAGATATCAGTTACTGATTGTTTTCTTGTGTGTGTGTGTGTGTGTGTGTGTGTGTGTTTGTACCAGAGACTGAACCAAGGCTGCTTAACCACTGAACTACATCCCCAGCCATTTTTATTTTTTATTTTGGGAATGTGCTCACTAACTTGCTAAGGATGGCTTTGAACTTGTAATTCTCCTGCCTTAGCCTCTGAAGCTGCTCAGATTATAGGCATGGGGCACCGCACCTAATTCAGTTACTAATTGTTTTATGTCTGTCAAATCTATGACATTTCCAGGATAATATCCAGTTCAAAAAGGAAAAGAAAAAGAGAGAGAGAATTGTTCCTTGAAAGAATTCAAGGTACAATTCACACACTAAGGAAAAGTCAAGAGGGTCTGATTGAAATTGCTAGCATTTATTCTACTTCTTCCTATGGGTTCATTGATTCTTTTAGAGTTACAACTTTTATTTATTTAAAATAAATTCACACCACCTCTATCCTCATCTTCTTAGAATTTTTTCTAATATCTTATCCCAAAGATGAAGATAATATTCCCTCAGCTTCCCCATGTCATTGTGCTCTTGTGTGCCTATTCATGAAGTGACCTGCTGTGGAATCCTCAAGAGATATTTCAGAAGATAACCTGCAGTCTTTTATGAGGACTTTCATAACTGCTAGGGACCTCTGAATAACTTTTAAAAGGTCATGAGATTTAAGCCCAGACCTGCACCAGGTCGGGCAGGGGCAGGACACTATAACTGACCCATAGGATCCTATCAGTAGTTGATAAAGAGAATTTTTTTAAGTCAAGGTCTGGGTGACATTATTCCTGTTGCCTCTATTGTACTTCAATAAATCTTACTGGTTCCTTGAAATAAGCACCAGATTCAGAGTTTCCTCTATTACTATGACCCCCCAGCATCTTAAAGTATAGAAGAGAAAACTAAGTCCAGTTCAAAAATATTAAGAGATTTTAATGATTTGGTCTCTACTGGTGTCAAACTAACAGCAAATTAAACCCCAACCAATGTGAATTCAAACTAGGAGGCTATCATTAAAATTGTTTAAGTTTAACCTTAACTGTCATATAATATCCTCTCTGGTGCCCTCCTCATTCTGTCTTCCCTGCTGTTACTATAACAACCAATATTCTATAATGAGATATTAGTAGCCTTAAGAAAAAAAAGGCACGAAGAAGGCTTCTTATGTATGGAATGCTTCCCTCCAGTCTTTTAGAGAGAAGAAAAATGAATAAAACAAAAAGGCTTAATGCCCGCTGACCAAAGACAATTATAAAGTTATTGATAGTCAAGAAAGTTAGGACTAAGTTTTAGGTACTTTAAAAGTATTATCACATGAATTTCCTCGTATTCATTATGTTTGGCATTTTTTAATAGAGGAAAATGACACAGGGAAAAGAGAAAAAAATTGGCTCAGAAATAAAGGTAATAAATGACACAGAACAAGACACACACAGATACTTTGACAGTAGGCAACATTTCTTAACCCCTAAACTCACCTGCCCAAGAGCATTCATTGTATGCACTCACTATGTGTCAGTTACTCCGCTGGACAATTTAAATGTGGTTGTGAATAAAAGGAATTTTGCAAAAAAAAAAAAATTAAAAGAAACAGCAAATGCACACACAAACAAAACAACTCAGACTCATGCACTCAGCTTCTATTTTGCAGAGTGAAGTCAATAGGTTATTAGCAAGTAATAAGTATTAAGTATTATATTTTAGATCAGATAATTATGTGGAGGAACATAAATCGTGGAAAGGGAATGTGAAGTGCCCATGACTTGTATGCTGGCGGTTTAAGCAAGAAGGCAGAGAAAAAGTCACATTGATCTTATTGATATCTATGGAGAACTATTCTGTTAGCAATTTATAAAAGGACTCTAAAATGTGACTCGAAGAAGAAAGTTTGTATACAGAAATACTTTAAGAAAGGGAAAGTGAAGTTTCTGAACAAGTTATCAGCTAGAAGGTAACTATGAAATGGGGATTTTGCAGAGGATATTGTGGTTAAGCCTGAAGAGAACTTGTTTGACTATTGCCTCACCAATAATTTCAGGATCCAGAGAAGCTCATTTTGAAATATTATGTTGCTTCTACAACCTTAATTCTGTAAAACACCTGTCTTCTTTATAAATACATATATATATACATATATACATATATATAATTTTCTAGAAAAACATAGGAATGCAAAATGTGCAGTTTGAATAAAGACATTATAAAGTACAATAATCAAACTCAGAAAAAAATGCTGATACTGGTAAACTCTTGAGTAAGGCACATGAGAGCTCAAAAGAGTTACTCATCATCCTTGCCCAAATTACCTTTCTACTGTTTGCTTCATAGATAATGAAATTTGTGGACTATATGAAAATCAAATTTCTGAATTGGAGAATTGACATCAAAGGCTAAGGGGTATAGCTCAGTAGCAGAAGGTTTTAAAAAGAATTACAATACCTACAATACCTACTGGTGGTTAGAGTCCTTTAAATCAGAATGTTTTCAGATTGTTAGCATGTGGCTTGCATTTTTTAAATCAATGAGATTTTGGTAGCCTACTAAACTATTGAGACAAAAGATTTTTCTCTATTTTCTAGGTAATATTCCAAACTAATAAATTAATTGGGTCATTGATGATAACATTGTATCTCTGATTCAATTGCCTTTAAAAAGTAAGATCACATGATCTTTCCCAACATATTCAATAGGTAACTTTATGTTTCGAAGTGTAAAGAACTAGAAGTATTAAAATTCACTGTATAATCATGAATAAAAATAATTGAACTTTTTTATTCTTCCACACCAAACTTTCACTCTTATCTCCATGATAAATAATATGATATTGAAAGTATAACATGAAACATTTGTTTTCATAAACCATGTTCATCAACTTGTTTTTCCTTTTGAAATAAATGGCAACAGATCTGTAAAAGGCAATTGTTCAGTTTAAGATACAATTAAGAGGTGTTTCCTCTCTTCAGAAAATCTTTGCCTATGTTTCTACAAAGTTGATCTTGATGGCTATATAAGAAAAATTAAGAGTCAGACTGGACTGATTACAAGATAAGAATGGTCACAAAAGGCTAACAGCGGTTAACCTATTTCAAGCAAACAAACAATGGAATCAGGGGTTGTTTGGTCTCTGTTCTTCATTGTAAGGAAGTAAGACATGGAAGTAATGCTTAATGTACCAGAGTTTTCTTATTCAGAAAGTAGGAAAACTAGGACTCAAACCAGAGTACTGTGCTTCCAGACTATGAATTCTTACAAAGAGACACATCCCTCATGGCATTTTGTATGTTGTTCCCATTGAAACCATTACCTGTTTTCTATATGGTGTTTGTTCCAAAATCATTTGAAGTAATAAAATACCACCATGTTGAGCATTTTGGTAACAAAATATGTTTCTTCATTCTTTTTTCTAAATTCTGGTGATATAATGCTACATTTGAGATTTATACAAAATGACTTTCCTTTATTTAACTTGCCCTACATAATCCCTCAAAAAAACTTGAAATGGACCCACCATTTCACCAATTATCCCACTCCTCGGTTTATACCCAAAGGACTGGAAATCAGCATACTACAGTAACACAGCCACATCAATGTTTATAGCAGCTCAATTCACAATAGCTAGATTGTGGAATCAACCTAGATGCCCTTTAACAGATGAATAGATAAAGAAACTGTGGTATATATACACAATGGAATATTATTCAGTCATAGAGAAGAATAAAATTATGGCATTGGCATTTGCAGACAAATGGATGGAGTCAGAGAATATCATACTAAGTGAAATAAGACAATCCCAAAAAACCAAAGGCCAAATGTTTTCTCTCATAGGTGGATGATGATACATAACAGGGGGTGGAGGGCGTAAGTGAAGAATGGAGGAAATTTGGATTGTGTAGAGGGAAATGAGAAGGAGGAGGAGGTGGGGGAAGGAAAGATTGGAATGGGACAAACATCATTACCCTATGTACATGTATGATTACATGAACGGTATGAATCTACATCATGTACAACCAGAGAAATGAAAATTTGTGCCCCATTTTGTGTACAATGAATCAAAATGCAGTCTGTAAAAATAAAAATAAATAAAAATTTAAAAACTAAAAAATAAATAAATTGCCCTCCATAAAACTTGTATGAAAGAATTTTCTCCCCTGAACTGTATCTTAGAGTTATAATTCTTCATCATTTACAATAATGCTTAGTATTTTCTTCTTTAAACAAGTTCCAAAGTTAAGCTTTGTTTCAAGTGTGTGTGGATCCCCTTTTCAATAGAACCCACGCATAATAAAACACAAACTTGGATTTCAATCTCTTCCTGTAGAGAGATGGTGATGTTATGAACAAAAACATTTTCTAAAATGCTGAATTACTTGGAGGATGATAAGAAAGTAACACAAGAACAGATGCAGTAAGAGTAGAAGATTGTTATATTTTCTATTCACGGTAAAGTTAAGAGTAGGACAGAGGAAGGGCAAGTGATTTCATTGTGTGAATGAGTAGGACGACATGGCAAGACAGCAATTTAAAACTCTTCACCTACTTTAAATATTACAGAACATTCTGAAATTTCTTCTCTGTCAGGGAGAATGAGAAAAATTTAAAAGTAGTAATAATCATTATTTGAGTTTAGCAAGGACACATACCATGGCCTATCAAGAGCAGACATCACAAATTTAGTCACTTAAATAATGTGGTTGCAAAATGCATAGAATCATTTCACCATTTCCTTATATATTTACTGTCTACCATATTCTTTTTACTACTGTTGTTTAACGTTTGAAAAATTTTATGTTAGATATAATTATGAATACACAAAAAGCATACCATCTGCTCTGACACACTGTAACTATAGGATGTCCATGTAAAAGTCAGGTAGCTCAAAGTGCAGTTATTTAGTCAAGTTACTTTTTGTGCCAAATGCATATTTCCTTTCTTCCATGTATAAAAAGGACTCCTCATTTGTTTACCTTGTAAATTCTATGAGGTTATGAAAATTTTCTCTTAAAAGCCAACAATTTCCCCAGAACCAAGAATTTTTTTTTTCTAAATGTACATGAAACAATGAGTCTTTTAATCTCTTTTCTGGAGTCAGGAAGGGATCAATACTAATTTAATGACCCTGGCACTAGGCATTTTATGAAGTCTTTCAGACATCTTTATGGTAGAAAAGTACTACTATTTTTCATCCTTTCACATTATTTATTGCATATATATTAGGTACAATTCTCCATGCCCAGCTTGAAATACAAAGATCAGGGCCCTTAAGGATCTTGTACATGCTTAAGAGAGTAACTACATCCCTATGTAAATGGCACAGTGCTAGAAGAAACTGAGTTTGCTGGCGAGTGAAGAGTAGGGAAATTGTACAGAGCAAACTGTATTGGAATTGTTGAGACCAAGATAGACCAAGCCTTATGGGTGAAGGTTAAAAAATACGGAAGAAAGAAAAGGTACGTGCCACTGTAGACATGAAACCAATTCTAATAATGTTAGGCTTAGACTGATGGAAGGGGGATAATGAGGTTAGAGAAGTACATTATAAATGCTAGAATAAAGAACTGGGACAGAAAAACAAGCAAAAAGGATTGAAAATACATTCCGCGGGAAGAAAAAAGCATGAAGCTATCCTTATGATGATGTACTCCTTTTATAAACGTTGATGAGTATAAAAGAAAATGCCCAAGTCCATCTAGAAGAGGTGAACTTTTAAATAAATAAAATACATCAGATATGCATGATTTAATTGGCAATTTCTAATGACCCAGTTTCATCCTGAACAGATAAATAACTTTTCTTACATTCTATAAAATTTGTGTTTAACAAGGAGATGATGCATGCCCTCAAGTACTTATATTTTTTTCTATTTAAAAAATAATGCAGAAAGTATTGCTGGGAACTTTACATGGGTATGAAATTTACCCTGAAGATAATAAACTCATGAATACATAATAGACAGTAGAATATAATGCAATGAATTTTTATTTCTATCAGGTAGAATCTTATTCCAACTATTTCCACATTCTAAAAAGGGCAGTTGTACAACAGATAACATCTTTGTACAACAGGTAACATCTTTATGAACACAAATAAGAGAATATATTTTAATCCTAATATATGCATATTTAGAATTACAGAATGCATAAATGTTTGGCACCAGATTTTACAAATTACAATTCGATATTTTTTCATTTGCCTTCGAATCCTTCATGTGAAAGTAAATGGGCATTGCTTTGATTATGGTGTGAAACTATGCTCCTTGATTAATTGCAAAGATGGCCTATGTGTCATAAATCATGATATATATATATAAAGTAGGAAGTTGATCTACCATAGAGTCCTTCTCTTTAGTTCCAAATAAATCAGCACCTACCTTGAATACTGGAAAAGACAATGTTTTTTCCTAAAATATCCTTCTTTAACTTTGGTCTAAATTTTACTGTAACAGTACTTTTGGGCAACAGTTTGGGACTGCTAACTCTCTTTTGGTTTTATGAATAGAATGTCCTCACATAGATATATGTGGCAGATTATATTTTATCAAATACTTTCTATCAGATAGTTTTATTATGCATATACATTTTTATCTCTTCATTATTATTTAAATCTTCCCGTGTTTTATAGGTATAGTATGTTTGTGTAAGTGTATATGTAGGTAAAATCATCTCTTATGAATTCACAAAGAACAACAAACTGGATACACAATGTATAAATGTATATGAATCTGTATATATGCAAATGACACAAATGCATATATTTTGGACATGAAATCCATTGTATTGTGGACACACACACAAACACACACAAATGCATATTCAATATTTGGATGCCCTTGGTGAATTTTGAGAAGAAAATGGACATAGACACTTCCACTATCCCTTAACCTTTCCTGATTAACTCCAAATCTGGTTAGCCTTCTTTTGTCAGGAATTTCTCACTAGATTCTTTCTATTTCTGTAACCCCTCTTCCTGCTTAAGTTAATTTCAATTTCATTTTATTATATTAATTTTTTTCTGCTATTTCATTCTGTTCTGACTCTGAAAATAAATGCTGTCTTTCCAAAGGAAAATATACATTTGAGCAATTTTTTTCCTTTTGTCTAAAATAGTTGGCTCAATGAAGTTGTTACTTAATAATTTCTTCAATGTTTTTCTTTGTTCTTCATTCAAGAAATATTATTTGTTCCAGCTCTGTATTACAGACTACTCTAAGGAATTGTAAAGTTTGCTAATAGAGATGCTAGATCCAACTCACCCAGCTTAGCCCATAGCCATGCTTTTCTATCATTTCAGCAACAACTTGACTGCTCAGCCTTGCTCCAGTGGAAGTGCAGCTGCCACCACCCTCTCTCTTGTGCATCCTGCTGCTTTGGATGCTATGTGCAATGAAGGGATGTTTCTAGACTGCACAGTCCAATATGGTAGCAGCAAGCCACACAAGGCTTTTTTAAGTTTAAATTTAAATTAATTAAGATGAATAATATTAATTATTATTTTCTTTGTAACACGTGTCCCATTTTAAGTACTTGAGGCAGCAGTGATTAATGATTACCTTATTGTACAGCACATATGTAGAACATCTCTGTCACCAGGGACAGTTTTATTGGACAGCTGTATTCTGTAATGTATGTGCCAAGGCATCAGACTAGCATTTCGTAGGTCTATAAAACATTCCTCTTTTTTCTGCATTGAATGCAACTGAATCCTGTGAAAGCTCTTCTGAAAGTTAAAAGGAGATAAATTTTTCACTAAATTTTACTTTCTCCTTTCTTCCCTTTTGTTTTTTATGCAATTAATCAATTTTTGTTGCAACATTTTTTGTTTTGTTCTGTTTTTTTTTAGTTCTCCTTTAGGTGATTCTCAAAATGGTGTTGATTCATAAATCAGTGTCCAGTTTGACATTTCTGTGTTGTATGTATACTTTGGCTTAAAACATAATGTATGTGAAAGCATATTTTTATATCTACAGATTTCTTTAATTAAAACTCAATATTACCGAAAAATAAAAGGGGAGGTACTGCTTTATTTTGTTTCTAATTAAAGATATTTCATTTATTAAGCTCTAGCTACTCTAGGAAAACTTAATTTGTTGTATAAACAAAATGTTTATATTTTATTCTGTTGCTAAATCCACAGGAAAAAAAAAGTCACTTTTTTTGCCAAATTCTTAATACAATTATTTGAGAAATTGGTTTTACTCATTATTAAAAAGTTTGGAATTTAATATAAAGTATTGAACTATTGGCTAACAACAGTTTCTTAGCCAAGATAATAGCACTTGAAATTAGTAGCAATAATAATGTTTACCCTTCAATTACCAAGCTTATTTGTATCAGTTACTCTGTAGGAATTACAACTCTAGGGTCTTACACATATAATCACCTCACCAACATTCTGCGGTAAGTCTTATCATTCTTTGTCTCTCTCAGTGAGGATGCTGAGGCAGTATACTCTAACCAACCCTAAAGGCTAGGAATTCTGTCAGCACAAGAAGCACAGCAGAGGCAAATAATGGGCACAAGTAATAAATAGTACAAGGAAAATTTGAACCTAGCTCTTCTTCTGTACAATCAACACTGTTGATTGTATGATCTTGACTGAGATATTTCTCTTTTAATTGCTTAAAATCTTTTTAATGTATAATATAATTATCAAACTTTTTAATTCAATAAAATTAAAATAGTTTTTACAGCTTAGATCTGGAATATCTCCCAGTATCTCATGTGTTGAAGTCTTGGTCATTGAATCATGAAGGCTCTGATCTCATAAATGGATTAATCCACTGATGGATTCATGATTGAATAGAATCTAGGGAGGTGGCAGAAACCATCGCAGGTGGGACCGAGTTGAAGGAAGTAGGTCACTGTGGGTGTGCCTGGAAAGCATGTATCTTGTCCCAGTCCCTTTCTCTCCTTCTTTGTCTTTCTTTCCCTTTCTGCTCGAAGCCATCATAGGGTGAGTAGCTATACTTTGCCACATGCTCAACAACCTTGACATTTTTTATACCACAAGCCCATATTAATAGGGCCTAGTCACCATAGACAGAAACCTCTGAAACTAGGAACCAAGACAAATCTTTCACCCACTGACTTGATTTTCTCAACTTCTTGCCACAGCAACAGAAAATTTACTACCATAATGATGAAGGAACCAATCAATCAATTAATCAATCTCTATTCTTCCTTGTCCCTATTCATCAATCTGTCTGTCTCTGGTTTTCTCTCTCTCCCTCTTTCTCCTTTTGTATTGAGAAGTGGTCTCAAAAATTCCCTTCCATATATCTTTTCTCTTTAAGTATTCAAATATTAGTCATAAGCCACATGTAAAGAAGATGGATAAGGAAAGTCAATCATTTATCTCCAAAATAATTCCCTTACTTTTCCATTTTCAAAGTATTCATTAGCTTCTCTCTCTCTCTCTCTCTCTCTCTCTCTCTCTCTCTTTGTACTGAGAATCAAATCCATGACTTTGACCATGGTACAAAAGTGCGCAACCACTGAGCTACATCCCCAGACCAAGTATTCTTGTAAGTTCAGTGACACAGTGAATGTTCTTCATAGGTTGGTCACTATACAATTCCAGAAAATGCTTTTCACAGAAACTTCAACCATATGCTATGGCTGGGATTTATATAATTGTCTGGATATAGTATTCTAATTATATACTCTTTTAGTAACTCTACCTGTAAAATAAAAAAAACTAAATTAATAGATATGTCTTTCAAAGAGATGTTATTGGATATAGATGTGTGGAAAATATGGCAGTATAATATTTAGAACACATTATGTTTTACTCTAACCTGGATAACTATTGTCCCCATTTATTAAATCCTCAGCCATCTTCAAATGACCACTTTATTCAATGTTAAAATTAAAATACAATTGTGAATTAGATCAAAGATTTACACACGACAGGACAAGAAATACTTTTACTTAAACAATGTTTTGGATAAATCCTCTTACCTTTTATAAATTTATCTGTCATTTTTATTTAATGTCATAATGTGATCTTGAGTCACCAACTTGGTTTTGTAAAAATTGGCCAAAACAAAATATAAAAAAGAAAAAATATATATACAATATGTATTTTTCACATGTATGTTAAAGAAGCAAAAAGATAACAGGAAAAATTATAATAATTTACATATATTCCCCTTCCCCACTGAACATCCCAGGGGCCGAACCAACCCAATGTCAGCTGACCTATAAGCATGAGAAACACAGCCTACGGTGATGGACAGCGTGCTTCCTTCTTTCCCAACATGGAACAGAGCAGGGCAAGGGCATGGGATGGATCTGAGAGTAAACAGTTCCAAGACTGGCACAGGCCAAAGTTCTGAAGGCAGAAAGTGACAGATTAGGTAGAAAGAAACTTGATTTTTCATTAAGGTATAAGAGTTTTAGTAAAAAAGGAATTTAGGGGGATCCAAGATGGTGGACTAGAGGGAGGCTGAGTTCCTTGTCGTTCCGTAATGCCGGTTTTAAGCAGAGGATATCTGTTTCTCGGTGAGGCAGTTTTTGCTGCTTATCGATCCCCTGATGTTTACTTATTTGTCTGCTGTGATGACCTGCAGTCTGCCAGCATATCAACACCTTTTTTGAGAGCAGATTGCTCACTGTCAGGCGTCTATCATCCGCCAATCATTTGCCTGCCTCTCGCCTGTCCATTGCCTGCCTTACTCCTATCCATCACCCAAAGCTCAAGGTTCACCTCCCATTCGTCGGACAACAGTCAGCAAACTGATCGCCAACTGCCAGTGGAGCACCAGCTGCCTGCTGCTGCCTGGAAGTTCACTGTTATAGTACCTGCAGGTTTGATTACATGTGGCTGCCGCCATTTTTGAGACAATAGCCAGGCCCTGTAGGATCCCTGGCCAGACTGACTGAGCCCTGTCTCCAGGATCCCTCAGCCCGACCAATCGCTCCTTGCCTCTGGGGCCCTCACATCGACTGACTGCTCCCTGCTGCCAGGACCCCCAGACCAACTGACTGCACCCTATCACTGGACCCCAGACCGACTGATTGCACCCAGCTTCCAGGATCCCACAACTACACCAAACACACTGGACCTCGAGGACCCCTGTCGGACCAACTGCATCCCATCTCCAGGACCTCCAGCTGACCACGTCCACCCCTGAGCTGCAGCTCCCCATTTGCCAACACATTTCGAAGACAGAGTGGTCATCTTGGATAATCCTGGATAGCTCCGATCTTTGGGTGGAGCACATCCCACCCTGCGACACCTGCTAGAGGCTTGAAGCTCATTGTCAGGTACCTCTCATACATCAGGCTACTGAACACTGGGAGGTTTCATTAGTATATGACTGTTATACAGTAGATTTTCTTTTTTCTCCTTTTTAAAAAAATTAAGTTTTTATTTCTTTACTTTTCTTGCTCTCTTTTCCTTTTGTTTACCTGTTCCCTCAGAGTCTCTTACTCCATTTTTTACATGCTAATATCAAATTTCTTTTGATTACACTCTCACCCTTTCTATTTTCTAGAACTTCTGCATATTCTATTCTTATTCCATTAACAGCCACATTCTACATCCCTCTGCATACTCTTTGTCCTCCATTAGAAACTGCAGACCTTATTGCAAACCTGTTTGTTTTACCAAAGGTAATATTTGAACACATTTTGTATATTATGACAATTTTGTTATTGTCCCCATAGGGGCTATGTGGTCTAGGATTGCATAGTGTCTGATTTGGGCACTGCTAATATTGATCTCTCCTTAAAGAAAGGGTTTTGGAAACCTATAGGGCCACTATAAGTCTATAGGGGGAAATCTGCAATACCACAGATCTGCACTGCCAGAGGGGAAGATACATGAGCAACATGAAAAAACAAGGGAAGAAAATGATCCAAACAAATCTAGATTCTATAGTAATAGAATCCAATGACAGTATGTTAGAAGAAATGTCAGAAAAGGACTTCAGATTATACATGATTAAGATGATTCGCAAAGAAAAGGATAAGAGAGCAAATGCAGGCAATGAATGATAATACCAATAAGCTGAAAGAGCACCTGCACGAAGCAAAAGATCATTTCAATAAAGAGATAGAGATTCTCAAAAAAAAGAACCAAATGGAAATCCTTGAAATGAGGGAGCAAATAAACCAAATAAAAAACTCAATGGAAAGCATCACCAACAGACTAGACCACTTGGAAGACAGAACCTCAGACAATGAACACAAAATATTTAATCTTGAAAATAAAGTTGTCCAAACAGAGAAGATGGTAAGAAATCATGAACAGAATCTGCAAGATCTATGGGACATCATGAAAAGACCAAATTTAAGAATTATTGGGATTGAGGAAGGCACAGAGATACAAACCAAAGGAATGAACAACCTAATCAATGAAATAATATCAGAAAATTTCCCAAACCTAAAGAATGAAATGGAAAATCAAATACAAGAGGCTTACAGAATACCAAATGCACAGAATCACAACAGATCCACACCAAGGCACATTAAAATGAAAATGCCTAATATTCAAAATAAAGATAGGATTTTGAAGGCTGCAAGAGAAAAGCATCAGATTACATATAGGGGGAGACCAATATGGAGAGCAGCCGACTTCTCAACCCAGACTCTAAAAGCTGGAAGGGCCTGGACCTACATATTTCAAGCTCTGAAAGAATATGGTTGCCAACCAAGAATCCTATACCAGCAAAACTAACCTTCAGATTTGAAGATGAAATAAAATCCTTCCAAGATAAACAAAAGTTAAAAGAATTTACAAATAGAAAGCCTGCACTGCAGAATGTTCTCAACAAAATATTTCATGAGGAGGACATGAAAAACAACAATGTAGGTCAGCAAAAGGAGGAACTACCTTAGAGAAAAACCACTCAAAAGAGAAACCAAGCCAACTTAAAAACCAAAAATAAGCCAAATGACTGGGAATACAAATCATTTCTCAATAATAACCCTGAACATTAATGGCCTAAACTCATCAATCAAAAGACATAGACTGGCAGAATGGATGAAGACCCAACAATATGCTGCCTGCAAGAGACTCATCTCATAGAAAAAGACATCGACAGACTAAAGATGAAAGGATGGGAAAAAACCTACCACGCACATGGACTCAGTAAAAAAGCGGGGGTTTCCATCCTTATATCAGATAAAGTGGACTTCAAGCCAAAGTTAGTCAGAAGGGATAAAGAAGGACATTTCATACTGCTTAAGGGAACCATAAATCAGGAAGACATAACGATTGTAAATATTTATGCCCCAAACAATGGTGCATCCCTGTACATCACACAAATCCTTCTCAATTTCAAGAATCACATAGACCACAACACAATAATTCTGGGTGACTTTAACGCACCACTGTCACCACTAGATAGATCTTCCAAACAAAATCCAACCAAAGAAACCATAGAACTCAATAAAACAATCAATAACCTAGAATTAATAGGCATATATAGAATATTCCATCCATCAACGAGCAGATACACTTTCTTCTCAGCAGCACATGGAACCTTCTCGAAAATAGACCATGTGTTATGCCACAAAGCAGCCCTTAGGAAATGCAAAAAAATAGAGATACTGCCTTGTGTTCTATCAGATCATAACGGACTGAGAGAAGAAATCAATGACAAAATAAAAAAGGGAAATTACTCCAACACTTGGAGACTAAATAATATGCTAGTGAATGAAACTTGGATAACAAAAAACATCAGGGAGGAGATTAAAAAATTCTTAGAGGTCAATGACAATGATGATACAACATATCAATACCTCTGGGAGAGTATGAAAGAGGTTCTAAGAGGAAAATTCATTGCATGAAGCGCATTCCAGAAAAGAATGAAAAGTCAACAACTAAATGACCTAACATTACAGTTCAAAGCCCTAGAAAAAGAAGAACAGAATAATAGCAAACGTAGTAGAAAAGAGGAAATAATTAAAATCAGAGCTGAAATCAATGAAATTGAAACAAAAGCAACTATTTAAAAAATTGACAAAACTAAAAGTTGGTTCTTTGAGAAAGTAAACAAAATAGACAAACCCTTAGTCACACTAACAAAGAGAAGGAAAGAGAAGACTCAAATAAGTAAAATACATGATGCAAAGGGAAATATCACGACAGACACCACTGAGATACAGAACATAATGAGAAGCTACTTTGAAAATCTGTATTCCAACAAAATAGAAACTACCAAAGACATTGACAAATTTCTAGAGACATATGCTCCTCCCAAACTGAACGAGGAGGACATACACAATTTAAACAGTTGAATTTCAAGCAATGAAATAGAAGAAGCCATTAAATATCTGCCATCCAAGAAAAGCCCAGGACCAGATGGATTCTCAGCCGAGTTCTACAAGACCTTCAAAGAAGAACTCATTCCAATACTTCTCAAAGTATTCCAGGAAATAGAAAAGGAGGGTACCCTACCAAACTCATTCTATGAAGCTAATATCACCCTCATACTCAAACCAAGAAAAGACACATCAAGGAAAGAAAATTTTAGACCAATATCCTTGATGAATATAGATGCAAAGATCCTTGACAAAATATTGGCAAACTGTATCCAAAAATATATTAAGAAAATCATGCACCACGATCAAGTGGGGTTCATCCCTGGAATGCAAGGATGGTTCAACATTTGTAAATCAATAAACATAATCCATCATGTCAATAGACATAAGGATAAGAATCATATGGTTATTTCAAGTGACACAGAAAAAGCATTGGACAAAATACAACACCCCTTCATGCTCAAAACCCTAGAAAAAATAGGGATAGTAGGAACATACCTGAACATTGTAAAGTCTATTTATGCTAAGCCCATGGCCAACATCATTTTTAATGGAGAAAAACTGAAACCATTCCCTTTACAAATGGGAACAAGACAGGGATGTCCTCCTTCACCACTTCTATTCAACATTGTCCTTGAAATTCCAGTCAGAGCAATTAGGCAGACTAAAGAAATTAAAGGGATATGAATAGGAAAAGAGGAACTTAAGCTGTCACTATTTGCGGATGACATGATTCTATATTTAGAGGATCCACAAACCTCCTCCAGAAAACTTCTAGACCTCATCAATGAATTCAGCAAAATAGCAGCCTATAAAATCAACATGCATAAATCTAAAGCATTTTTATATGCAAGCGACGAAATAGCTGAAAGGGAAATGAGGAAAACAACTCCATTTGCAATAGCCTCAAAAAAAAAAAAAAAAAAAAATACTTGGGCATCAATCTAACCAAAGAGGTAAAAGATCTCTACAATGAAAACTACAAAACATTGAAGAAAGAAATTAAGGAAGACCTTAGAAGATGGAAAGATCTCCCATGCTCTTGGATAGGCAGAATTAATATTGTCAAAATGGCCATACTACCAAAAGTGCTATATAGATTCAATGCAATTCCAATTAAAATCCAAATGATGTACCTTACAGAAATAGAGCAAGCAGTCATGAAATTCATCTGGGAGAATAAGAAACCCAGAATAGCTAAAGCAATCCTTAGTAGGAAGAGTCAAACAGGGGGTATTGCAATACCAGAACTTCAACTATACTACAAAGCAATAGTAACAAAAACAGCATGGTATTGGCACCAAAATAGAAAGGTAGATCAATGGTACAGAATAGAGGACATGGACACAAACCCAAATAAGTACAATTTTTTAATACTAGACAAAGGTGCCAAAAATATGCAATGGAGAAAAGATAGCCTCTTCAACAAATGATGCTGGGAAAACTGGAAATCCATATGCAACAGAATGAAACTAAACCCCTATGTCTCTTCCTGCACAAAACTCAACTCACAATGAATCAAGGACTTTGAAATCAGACCAGAGACCTTGCATCTTATAGAAGAAAAAGTAGGTTCAAATCTTCACCTTGTTAGCTTAGGATCAGACTTCCTTAACAGGACTCCCATAGCACAAGAAATAAAACCAAGAATCAATAACTGGGATAGATTGAAACTAAATAGCTTTCTCTCAGAAAAGGAAACTATCAGCAGTGCGAAAAGAGAGCCTAAGGAGTGGGAGAATATCTTTGCCACTCATACTTCAGATAGAGCATTAATTTCCAGAATATATAAAGAACTCAAAAAACTCTACAACAAGAATACAAATAATCCAATCAACAAATGGGCCAAGGAAATGAACAGGCACTTCACAGAAGAAGATCTACAAGCAATCAATAAACATATGAAAAAATGATCACCATCTTTAGTAATAAGAGAAATGCAAATGAAAACTACACTAAGATTCTACCTCACCCCAATTAGAATGGCGATTATCAAGAATACAAGCAACAATAGGTGTTGGAGAGGATGTGGGGAAAAAGGTACACTCATACATTGCTGGTGGGACTGCAAATTAGTGCAGCCACTCTGAAAAGCAGTGTGGAGATTCCTTAGAAAACTTGGAATGGACCTACCATTTGACCCAGCTATCCCAGTCCTCGGCCTATACCCAAAGGACTTAAAATCAGCATACTACAGAGATACAGCCACATCAATGTTCATAGCTGCTCAATTCACAATAACCAGACTATGGAACCAACCTAGATGCCCTTCAATTGATGCATGGATAAAGAAACTGTGATATATATATATACAATGGAATATTCCTCGGCTATAAAGAATAATAAAATTATGGCATTTGCAGGCAAATGGATGAAATTGGAGAATATCATGTTAAGTGAGATAAGCCAATCTAAAAAATCCAAAAGGCGAATGATCTCACTGATAGGCGGATGATGACACGTAATGGGGGGTAGGAGGGGGGCAAGAATGGAGGAAGGAGGGCCTGTATAGAGGGAAAAGAGTGGTGGGAGGGGTGGGGGGAGAAGGAAAAAATAATGGAATGAATCAAACATCATTACTCTATGTAAACGTATGAATATGCAAATGGTATGCTGTTACTCCATGTACAAACAGAAACAACATGTATCCCATTTGTTTACAATAAAAATAAATTTTAAAAAAAAAGGAATTTAGTTGTGTTTTCAGTGGGACTGGAGCACATAAGGAGAGAGGAATGCTGATGGAACTAGACAAGTGAGCGGGCACCAGATCATGAAGGGCCATGTGTGCCATGCTTGAAACCTACTCTGTAAAGGGATCTTATAACCAGAATCACATCTTGAAAAGATAATTATGTCATTGCTGTAGATGGCAGAATGGAGGAAGAAAAGAATAGCTCATAGCCACTTTGCCTAAGCATTATGAAGTAAAGCAGAAGCGGCTCTAATATAACTATAAACTTAATAAAAACTCGCATTCTGGTAAAGAAGATTCTAAACCAGAGAAGCCAGTAAGATGCTGGTTTTGTCAGAATATTTTACAGATACTCTGAATATTTTCAATTTAATAAATTCTTTAGAATGGGGGGAATAGGGAAACGAGGCTTTCAGAAAAAAAATAGTTGACAAATGGAGGTATTTCATTTAGTTATAAGGAGAAAAGAAGAAATGGTTATGTTTTACTTAAAATGTCAGACTCTCTTTATGAGAACAGGCTGTCTAAAGCCCATGATCCAAGGGGAAAATTATCCAGTTAGGCACCAAAATAAAAGTAGGACAAACTGAAAATCTTTAAAAAAATAAAAAAAGAGTATACATAATATAATCCAAAAATTTTATTTGAAAACTTAGCATCTGAAACCTGAACCTTGATTTGGAAGTTATATTTATGCAGATTCAGTCAACATAAGAATTTGAGTTTACTCAATTAAGTAAAAGCAAGTTTCTTAGCACATTATTAGAGGGGTTAGTAACTCTAGGGTTTGTTCTTACTAGTCATGAGAAAATAAGAGGATAAAATGCCATCCAAGACCAACTAGATATATCTAGGAATCTGGTGTATCTTTAAAATGTTCTCCTCTGATGTTTTCCATCATCCTAAACATTTAGTTTCTTTCTAAATTCTTAAACTCGAAGGGAACATAAAGGGAAAATGGTTATTGCTTTTTTTGTCAAGAGAAAGAAAGTGAAACTAAAAATTTTAGTGAACTCTTATCAGTCATGACAATCATGAGAACCCATTTCTCCAAAATGATGCCCTTGTGACCTTTTCACTATAATGTGGTGTCTCACACCCAAAAAAGAGCTAGAAACTGCCTTCGTTGTGGATTTTCTATATCACTGATTTCACTCACACACAGGCAAAAGGAAACCTTTTCCTTATATTAGGAAAAAAGACTATGCTAAATTTGTAATATATTAATTGTGTTTGTCCTCAAGGCATCCATGTGACCTAGGGATTACTTTGAATTTGAAAGAAATATGTACTACAAAATTTATTTGTAGATTTATTGAACCTAAAACATAAATGCAATTTTCTATATAATCAACTGTAAAAAATTTAAGACTATCTTTCAATGCTTTTTAAAGCTTCTCAGTTTATTTTGCTCTCTGTTACTTAAAGAGGAGTAAGATTTCTTACAGAGAAATACATCTACATTATATTCAAAGAAAAACATCTTGTTTTCCAATGAGGAAGATGTAGTTGTTTTGAATAGTCAAAATAGATATGTGTGTGTATGTATGTATATATATATATATATATATATATATATATATATATATATTTATATATACCAAGGGAAATCTTACACAGGATATGGAAATTTTTTTTCTGGTACTTTACAGTTTTGATTTATGAAATTTAATTTTTGTTTTGTAAATTTTAAAATTGTGTATTCATAATACGGTGCAGTATGTAAGAACATCAATTCTGAATCCAATTTTTAAAAAATTTAATTCCTGGTCCCATCAAGAAATGTTACCTCAACAAGAAACATAACCTCAATGTTTCTCACTTTCTTCATTAATAATATGGGAATAATAATGGTATGCCTAAATATATTAATTTTATGTGGATATTAAATCAGTTAATGTATGTAGGGTTCCATAAAGAGTATATCTCAGAAAGAAAGGTTCCTAATTTTTAATTATTGTTAAAAATTTGAGTATATTTTTCACAACAACCAAAGTACAAACAATGTGGTGTGAATACAGTCATAGCATATGGAATGAAATATATATATATATGTATGTGTGTGTGTATGTCTATACATACATGAATATATACAATGTATGTTTGAGAGGATACTAATTAAATTACATTAATTGAATGCTACAAAGTAGATGCTATAAATAGATATGGAGCTTGATATTTAGTCAGTACCATTTTCCTGTATACTCAAATCAGGGAATCTGGTCAAACCCCACAGAATTTTGTATACATGTTCTACTATGAAACTCTGATTTTCAACAGATTTGTCAAACATCGACGATATTTCATCTGACAGTCAAGTTGGCATTGTTTCTCTACACATAGCGCTCAATTCAAGGTAGAGCCTCTCTGGATTTATTCGTTTCTCATTAGCTAAGAGCTTGCACTAATCTAATGTTTTTCTTATTCCATTAGGACCTCAAAAGGCTTTCTTATTCTGGCAAGAAATTACGAACTCCATTCTCCAGTTTCTTGACATTGAGTTGTCAATTATTGCTTGTCTTCTGTGTTCCAGTCAGTGGGTGAAACACCAGGGACATAGGACATTTCCTACCCTGGATGTATTCTCAATAAAAGGAAAGACCAAAGTCATATATAGTTTGAAGAAGACAATAAAATGACTCACAGTTTAATATTTCAAAGAAGTTTATAATAGCTTTGTAACTAGGCTAGTATAAGAATAAATAATGAAACATTTTAGTATTCCTAACAAAAAAAGATCCTAATCTACACACGACTAGTTGATTTCATGATTACTCATTGACAGAGCTACTCATTTATAGAGCCTATAAATATTTGTAATAAGCTTTTACTTATATTATAAGTGCATATAAATTTATAGCTTTTATAAGTGGTTGAACTAAAAAACCTTATTATTATTGTTTTATTTTTCTTGTGGGAATTTAGAGAGGGAAAGGGACAAGAAAGACACTATCTTCAAATCCTTATGTATCAGGACATTTAATGTGATATTTTCATGCTACCTTAGCATTTCAGCAGAGGCCTCAGGTGCTGAAATTAACCAAATTCCAGCTAGCCTACATTCCAAAGTGTGGCACTGTCACTGCCTATGCATGGCACATTGGGAGATTTTAGCATTGATTGTTTCAGCATTAGCAAGCAACCATCTGTAACAATTTAGAAAGGTCAAGGAGAAACTAGTTTGGAGAAATATGTCAGTACTTTTTGAAGTACCAATTAATCTTAAACTAAGAACCAAACAAGGATTCAAGGTGATCACTCAAAGAGATTAACATATATTCTATTGTGTTTGGGAAGTACAAGGGCATTTCATGGGAGACAGTGGCTGGATAAATTTTAGATCTAGATGGCAGTAGATCAGTATAATAGGTTACTAGATGTGGTCCATGTCTCCAACTGCAGTGGCTGTTTCAAAAACCTTATATTCTATTTCAAAACTGGGTCATGTAGGAAGAAGCTGGTTGGAGTTTTCTACCTTCCCTTCCTTCCTTCCTTCCTTCCTTCCTTCCTTCCTCCCTCCCTCCCTCCTTTCTGTTTCTCCTCCTCTGCTCTTCCTCCTTATTCTCCTCCTCCTCCTCCTCCTATTCTTCCTTCTTTCTCTACTCCTTTATGTATTAGGAGCTACAATGCTACAACCCCAACCCTTTTTTAAACTTTACTTTATTTTGAGATAGGATCTCTCAAAAATGGCTAAGCTGACCTCCAAACTACAACTTTCCTATCTCCAGTCTCCCAATCAGTTGTGATTACAAGCATGTGCCACTGTGCCCAACTGTAGTTTGCTTAAGAGAATTCACCAAAGCATCCTGACATGGACTGTAAATTTATCTTTATTAGCTGGGAAAATGAAAACAGGACCTGAGTGGTTAAGGTCTAAAAGACCAGGTGAAAGGGATATCTCTTTCATTTTAAGAATTACATTCATAGTATTCCAACAAAGGGTATATATCTCCAACCCACACCCAGAGAGGGAGCCAATAATTGCACACGTAACCAGAAGATTTGCTCAAAATCAAAGCACAGTGCCTTCAGTTTTCCTTCTTTTCTGTGTCTTTGTGCCTCCAAGGTTAAGGTGTTTCTAAATTGGATAATGAATGTAGTGAAGGAGGACAATGGTAGAGTTGGGAAAAGAAGTCAGTTTCCCCCAAATCCCAGTGTAAGCTTCCCAGGCTATAGCAGGTTCAAGTTGATGGACGAAAGACAATTTCCATTGGATTAAATTTTAAATACTTTATTATTACCATAAACTGAGTCAAGTTTTAATTAATAAAAATAAGTTTGTATATTTAACAAATATCACCTGTAGGCAGGGCAAGAATAGACCAAAGAAAGTTTAAAGGGACAGTTGGAGAAAAGTTATCCTATCCAACTTATCCATACCATTTACGTTAGTTTCATATAGCTCCCACAGCAAATTATCACAAACCTGGTACTTTAAAACAGCATTTATCGGTTTATCAGTTTGGATGTCCAAATTCAAAAATCAAAGATGAAGATGATTAATTCCTTCGTTACAGGGACTCAGTACAGGAAACCATTTCAACCCTCAGAACTATTAGTGATAATCCTTGGTTGTTGAAAACATGTCTCCAGTCCCTATCTCCATCAACAACATATGTTCTCTTTGGGTATTTCTGGTTCCAAACTAGAACCCTAAACTCTGAATTAGAGCCCACTATAATTCAAGATCTTATTTTAACTGGATTGCATATACAAATACCCTATTTTCATATAAGGTCACATTCACAGGTTCCAGAGGACATGAATGTGGGGGGAACACTATCAAGCCCAGTATACGTGTCAAATAGTTACATAAAAATATTAATTAGTATTTTGAAATAGATGCATTTTGATTTCATGGATTTTAACTTTATCTTCATTCTCAATTTTGTAAAATTATCTACATACTATGTTGTTACTAATAATAGTATTGTATCGTTTTATAGCCCTTAATATCTCTCGTATTTTATTTTTACTCATTACTAACAATGGATAAAAGTGAGCATAACCTTATATATTTTAATGACTTCTTCAAAATAATAATGTAGGTAAAGGTAACAGTAGTGTTATGCTACCATAATTCTACATTTTTCACCTTTTTAGCTGCAGCATTACAGATCAAAAGCTCAGAGATGGTCTGTCAGTTCTCAGCAATAGAGTTAAACTTTTAAACAACAAAATTACATGTCTTAAACAATGAATCATTGTTTTCCATCAAATAATTAGTAATTCCTATTATATAGTAATTCTTATCAGCATTTTTCTAAGGGAGGGAAAAATTCACAATTGAATTTTTGAAATATCTATTTTAGTTCAATATATTTCAATATCAACAGCCTGGTCTCAGCACATATCATTAGCAGCTATCTCTATAGATACAGTTAATTATCACTATTTCTTTCAGATGATGAATACTAAATAGAATATTTGCTGTGTTATGAGGGTGGAAACTGTGCTTTTGATATGAAAAAGATATCACTGAAAGTAGAATGAATTGGCATCTTCATGGCTTTGTTAATGCCTGCCTGAAACATGCTCTGTATTTTTATTATCTAGAGACTATATTTTTTATTCCCTCTCTTTCTCTCTCCCTCACTAATTGTGGCCATAGTGCTAATTATTTCAGGAGTCATTAGTGGTCATTGATGCTATCATATAAACAAGACTTAACTTTCAAATGCAGCTTCTTGTGACCTACTGAGATGTAACACTTTAATGGATATTTATTGAAGGTTACCTTTGTTCTTCATTAAATGCATCACAGTAAAGATGTTTTCAACTTGGTTATGTATTCCTGGATGTTGAAACAAGGAGATACAGTCACCAAGGTATGATGGGAAGAACTCTATTTAATAGGACCTTAGGAAAAAGTAAAGGACAGAATTGTTCCTTCTTTAAAATAGAGATGGCTTAGTAAATGGGAATTGCAATATTACTTCAGTGCACAATCTGGTTATCAATGAAAGTACACTGAATAAAACTTCAGAGGGCATTTCTTTCTCTCATGAGAATTAATAGTATATATATATATACACTATTATATATTATAGTATATATATACTATAATATATAAAATAAAACAGAGTCCTTGTCATATCCCATTCAAGGATATATAAAGGGAATGGATTTCTACATGACAGCTTATGTATCCAGCAAAAAGCTAGATGTAGCCTTTCTCTAAATATAATTCATGTACTAAATAATTCTATAATTCATGTACTAAAGTAGAAATAAGAAACAAATATAGATTAACTTGACATCTTAAGGAAAAATGAGTAAAAGAATATTTTATTGTAATTAAAATTAGAATATCTTGGCAAATGGTATTAGCATTTTTCTTTATAAAATTTACTCCAAACTGCCCTGCTCTGACACTGATTGACCAAAATATTAAAAAAAGAAAAAGATATAAAATATATATATATAACTAAACCAGAATCTGAGCATGAATGTCATGTGATATAATTTAGGTAGAGCTAAGTTTAGGGGCAATTATATACATTATATTTTATTTTTGTGTTTAAAATTATCTTCTATTCACTACACCCTACTGGAATCAGAATATGTAAGAAACTTGATAATTTTAGCAACCTCATTGTATTCCTTCTTTGCAGAAAAAAATGCTTCTCTATTTTAATTTTGAATGATTTTATGTAAGATGTTATTGCAACTTTCAGTCATCATTTTCTGACATTTATAAGTATAATATATCATAAATGATGATAAAGTAGATCATTTAGACTCTTAAATGTTGAAATGAAATAATAATGCCTTATACTCAGATATTGTCTTGGAGTTTTCATAGTGCCTTTACTTACATTATTTCACTTGGTCCTCAAAGAAACTCTTCCAGGCAAGCAGGAATATTTTCAGTATGACCTTGGTATAGGAAATAGGACAGCTTCATGAGATTAATTAATTTAAGGTCACACAGCTAGGAAAAGATCAAGTCCTCTTTCAGAAGTGTGTCTCCCAAACACTACTATTATATCAAGTTGTCTGTCCTTAAATGGAGAATACTGTATTTGACAGATGATCAGTAGGGATTATAGGGCATTGGGTTATGAAGAAATTAGCAATCTATGTTTAATGATAATGAAGAATGAAAGCTTAGGGAGCAGAGTGTTAATGTGAAAGAAAGTAGGTGGGGTGGCAGAAGAAAGAGTAAGAAAGCTATTGTTCAGAGGGATTCACAAGTTTTCTAGAAAATAGAAGACCTGAAATTGTTGCTTTGCCTTCTTCTCACTTCTACAATCATTGCCTTCCTCTGTCTAATGATGCAGAGAAGAGACAATTTTAGCACAAGTATGACCTAAAGTCATTGTAGAGAGTCCAGTTGGAAGAAGCTGTATTTCTGGAAGGATGCAGAATTTTTCCATAATGACAGAGTGATGTAGAAAAGAGGAAGAAAAATATCTCTACTTCTCTTTCCTTCCACTCTCCAAAATCCTACTATTGTCCTCCAAGGACTGGAACAGACTAGACCTGCATTCCAAAAGCAAGAGGGCCTAATTAATGCAATCATTCGAGTTAGCCTTTTAGGTTACAGAGCATGGTGCATACTGGGTATTTCATGGTTGGTCCTAAGTAACTTTGACTTCCTTGTGCTATATAGTCCTCACATCTCTCCTTCTTTCTTTGGATCCTGTGTACTAATTAATTACACTCATCTTAGTTCCATCCTAATCTCATCTTTAGGGTCAGTTAACCTAAGAAGACTTCCAAGTTTCAGATTAAGCAACTCATAACAGAAGACAACCTGTGAGAATTAACTCTCTAGGGGATGTAGAAAAACTTTTAGAGCAAACACATCCATTTGGTTGAGTGTGCTGGAGGAAGAGGAAGGTATATTAGTGAAGAATACCTTTCTGATGTTCTTTGACAATGTGCTGCTTCTCTTTAAAGGAGATAGTCCACAACTAAGTACAGAATCAGCATTGCCATTCAAATCTCTCTCTTCTTTTCTGAATGCTCTGGTATTACATCCACTCTGAATATTTAAAAGCTCTGGTCCACCCTGCTGAGATGGCTTTGGCTTTCACAAGGAGGTTTTGATTGTGAGGGGAGGCAAAAAGACCTAACTGCCATGCCATTATTTAGTATTTTTATTGTTCACAGATGTGTCTTACTTTTATAGTTTCCCTGCTGATTTTCATGATTAATGGATGTGTGTCTCTCTCTCTCTCTCTGGTAACTTTTGAATAAGTAGTAGCCTGAATGGGTATAACAGTCAGTTGCTCTTCCAACCTATCTTATCTGCCTGGAAGGCTGGTACAGATAAAACTGTATAAGGCGTGTGTGATGTTCCTGCAATTACAGAGCAAAAATGCAATACTAATATTTTAAAAATTATTATGTGACCTCAAGTTGGAATGCAGATTTGAAATACATAACTGATAAACAAAAGCATGACTGTCATCCATCATAATATGCTACTGGCAATCAAACATTTTTGGCTAATGGGAAAAGAAAGCAATACTCCGTTCCATTTCTCCGCCAAGAAATCATTTTAAAGGGGTCATTTCAGCACCAAAGTGCAGGTTAGTATAGAATAATAACAATACTACTTAATGGCTCTAAAAGAAAATCATTTGATTTAACCATTAATGTATACAGTTTTAGTTATTACCTGTTAGATGTTTAGCTCTAACAAGCTTTGAAGTTAAGATAGTAGAAATTGTGCACATGTATGTAGCACAATTGTAGCAGCTGAAAAAATTAGTTTTGAACTAAGTTTCTGGTGTGAAGATCAAAAGACAAATAATACTTGATCTGGTATTGAGGATGACCATAATAATGAGATACAAACTTATAAAGACATAAGAGGTGCCATAATAAACACACATAGCTCAAAAGAGAGATAAAGACAAGCTATAATCACAGCTGGCTTACTGGAGTGAGGGAGGGATGTTTTATCATTAAATATTTCATTGAGCTACACTGGGAGATAGAATATGAGTATATACTGTAATGTGGATTACCATGGTAATATGGATTATTGGCAGAGAGTTGAATTACATTCAGGACTTCGACAAAATAAAATGAGCAAGTGACATAAGTAAAGTTTTAAAATATCTGTGAGCTTTTTGGTTGGTAACAACTATTAGTTTTCATTAATTTAAATTTATCGGTGATAAGTTATGATTATTGTCAGTACAGAAATCTTGTAGAATTAAGTACTGAAGATTAATAGAAGAGCAGACCAAGGAAGTTGCATAAGAAACCTACATGGAAGCAGTCTGGTATCCCAAGGAAGCTGACTGAGGAGTCACAAAGGAGGAGAATTTTGGAAATTAAAGTCATTGCTCCAGAGAGAGTCTGTGACTGAATGACTGACTGGTAGAATATAGTGCCAGGTCTTTGTGCAGCTCATGCATACTGCTTCCTCTGCTTGGAGAGGGAATACACTTTAAGAGAACCACTGTATAAGACAGAGGACAGGATCAACAGCTCCTAAATAGAAAGAAAGAAATGTAAAGAAAGTAAGTCAGGTTACCAAAGGCTGAAGGTTTTAAGGAAAATTAAAGCATGGGTGGCTTGGGATAGGAAGGTAGAACGTATTGTAAGTGGGAGAAGTAATTCTACAGCACCATTGCAATATCAATGTGGCTCTTCATACAAGCAATGCCTCTAAGAATTCTGGACAAACATTCTGTACTTTTCTCCACTGCTGGTAAGAATGCAAGATGATACAACCTCTTGGGAAAAGGTAGCTTCTTAAAAATTTAAACATTTAAATATAGACATATCATATGCATTCTACTGCTAGATATATTTCCAAAAAATAAAAAGGGAAGTGTAAGCCCATTTAAAGACTTGTACACACAGTTTCACAGAAACCTAATTTGTAATAGCCAGGAACCAGCAATAGCATACATTTACTGCCAGAGAATGCAAACCCAACTTAGGCAATAGTAATCCAGTGGTACCTGCCATTAGTCACTTAGTAGCCATCTCATTTATAAGGTTGACTGTCACAGTATGGCAGTGCTTGTGTTCAATTAATCCTATTGTGGTAGCCTAATACTATGTCACAATACCTATGTGATTCATTTCACTTCATCTCATTACACAGGCATTTTATCACCTCACATCATCAAAGAAGAAGGCGGAGTATAGTACAATAAGATATTTTGAAAGAGATCACAAACAACATTCATTACAGAATATGGTTGGAATCATTCTTTTCATTTATTATTGTTTTTTGCTTTCTATGCCAAATTTATGAATCAAGCTTCATTATAACTTGTATGTATGTATTTATGAATAGGAAAAACAATACCTAAGGGCTTGGTAGTCAAAGATATCAGGTATGCACTAGGGATCTTGGAGTTTATCCTCTGTGGATAAAATGGGACCTGCTCTATACAGTAACAGAAAAAAATCAGTTGATTTGGGAGGATTTGTGGCAGGATATGTGTGAGGAGGGGATTAGGAGGGATTGAGCAGAATTTTGTGGGCACTAGTTAGATTCTCATGATTATAGTCATGATTTCTATATTGTATTCATTCTTCAAAACAAACCAAATTGTAACTTTGAATAAGCGTAGAATATGTGAAATTTTTTGAATATTATACCTTAATAGTCCTGATTAAGGATGCATTTATGGGATAATTCTGAGACTTTCAGAGATGGAGAAACATCCCATTCTCTGTAGTGTAACAGTGGGGCAACAGCAAATTAACCGGTTCACTCTGCTAAACAATCTCTTATTAAATGTCCAAATGTGGTTGGCAAATGATACTTTTCAAATGAGTATTTTACATTAACATTCATTATTCATGTACTCTTTCAGTCATTAACTTACAAACAAATATTTATTTATTTGTGTCATAGCTACCTAATACATACTTACTCAAATTGTCTTATATCATATATGTTATCATTTCCTCACATTCTTCACAAATTTTCTCTTCTTAACTTTTTAATCTCTGCTAATTGTACTATTCTGTAACCATTTGCCATAAAAACTACATTTTCAACTAACATTAATAAGGTGATACATTGAAATGAAAGGACTAAATATAAAAAGATGATTAAGATTCAGCTCCTGCACTCAAGGATATTAAACTCTCATGCTAGAAGATTAATGTGTAAACAAAATGTGCTCATATAACGTATTGGTATTATGGGCAATGGGACGGACCAGCCTATTCTGTCTTCAAGAGTCTAAGAAGGATACTATTTGAAGTATAACTTGAAGAATGAGTATAAATTTATTTTCTAGACAAAAGAATGAGAATGGTCTCTCAGTAAAACAACATCATGAGTAGATATTTGGGCAAAGATGAATACTTTTCTTCTCATGTATTCACACAGTTGTATTTAAGAAAGGTTCAAGTTGTCAGATTTTGGTTCAAGTCATTAGTTCTCAAAAAGTAATAAAGACAGACAGAAACATCTGAATAGATACTAACAGGGAGGATGGCCCTGAAATGTATCATGGTGGGAAGAGCCAAAGGGACTAAAGTTCTTAAGGCAGTGATCTCAATACCCAAAGTGATTGGGGCAACATTCACATCACACATGAAGAATCCACCTCAATCTTCTTATCTCCCTAAGACATTTATGTCTTTCACTAGATCATGTCAGGAGTATTCTGAAATATGGTAGACAAATCATATAGTGCTATCTAGATTCTCATTCGTAGAAAGAAGTGTTGCCTATTTATAAGTAGTAAGATCAGGAGACAATCTGTAATTGCCATCTTCTTCAGGGTCTCCATTTCTTGCAGGGAGTAATTCACCCAGGGTCCTTCTTCAGAGACCCAGTGTTCTTGCCACTGATTAAGAAGGGTTTATGCAGCCATAGTTATTTGGACTCAATGCAGGAAAACTCAGTATAGAAACACTTTTTCTGACCTTTTCACCATTAATGTAACTGATTGGTCTGGACAGTGCTCTATTTCAGCTCTTCTCTTTCCATAGTCCTCTTCTTTCTCCTTTCCTTCATAGAGATTGTTTATAAAGAACATATTACCTTTCAAACTCCATTTCAGTTTCTGTTTCCAAAGAACTCAACTTATGACACATCCAAACCTCCTTAAATATCTGACATTGTCTAGGCTATATTTCAGTCAACCAATCAAATAACAGAGCCATTCACAGTTGCTTAGAATAATACATTCAGGTGAGAAACCCTTAAAGTGTCTTCATCAATATATTTTTCCAGTCCATTGGTACATTTTGGATTTATTTAATTCCTTTGGATTCATTCCTACATTTATTTTTCCTGGTGTTTTTGCTTGTATAAATCAGCGAATCTTGCCAATATTTTTGAAGTACAAACTGTTCTTCTGGGTTTAATTTTGCTCTTGTCTCTGAAGCTGCTAAACTGTGAGTAATTAAAGTCTTGAGCGATTAGACATGGTGGGGTTTGGTCTTGAGGAGAAATGGCATTCCCTTACAAGGCAACAACCCTGAGTAAAGTTGTCAAGTGAGGGAGGGTGAGTCTCATCATCCACAGGTGGGGTTGCTGCCTCCTAAAGTAAATGTATCTCAGAGATTTTAATACTCAAGGATTTCAATTTCATCAAGTATCAGAATTCATCTTTTCTCATTCTTGTCCCTTATTTCCACATTAAATGAGAAGGAAGTGGGAATTTGATGTGTATGATTCATTTTCAACTACCAAAACTAATTTATTTTCATAGCTATCTACTCAGTCATTATAAGATTTGAGATTATTTTAGGAACACGAAAGTACCCTGTTGGGTTCTCTGACTGGTCTAAAAGTTTAAAGTCCTTAGCTTATCATTTCTTTCTGTAAGCATGTTACAATAATCAAAAATTAGTATTTTATCCTTAGTCTGCCATATCATTATTAATAAAATCATGGTCATTTACTGCATGTCTTTAAACAGTTTACCCTACAAAAATGACTAGTATTAATTAATTTTTATATTGCTGCCTGCTAGAGATTATTGATTTCTAATGACTGCCTTTAGTATCAGAAATAATTCTAGAATCCTATATTCAAAGATATGATTCTTGGCTACTCATGGTACCACTGGTAACTGTTAGGGTCATGACAAGGAAATAGAAACCAGGATTGGTATTGTATCAGAGATGTATAAATATAGGAATTGCTTGCCAAGCTTTTAAATAGCAACCACTTCATGTGCTGTGGAACTCAAGGGAAGAGATGCTATCATAAAACCAAGATACTTAGCATAGGTGGCTAAATAGTTGTCACTAGATACCTGAAGGTCTAGAAAGTGCTGCTCTGATGCTCCTGCTTCAAGTGCGCATGTGTA
Source organism: Sciurus vulgaris (assembly GCF_902686455.1). Classification (NCBI taxonomy): domain Eukaryota; kingdom Metazoa; phylum Chordata; class Mammalia; order Rodentia; family Sciuridae; genus Sciurus; species Sciurus vulgaris. The sequence continues at coordinate 118,732,561 of NC_136469.1, read as the reverse complement.
TGGCAAAGGGGAGAGAGGGCGTCACTGTGCATCTGGTGCTGGTATCTCTGAAATGGTGCAGACGACTGGTGTTATGAATGCTTGCAGATACGGGAGGCTGGACTCCCACATACTGTTAGAAAAATGCAGAGTCTGAAAATTGGAAGAGTCTTGTCTTGTCTTCCTTACTCCCTATTTGTTATGTCCCAGAAGAGGCTTTTATTGATACAAGTGAAGTGAGGACTTTCTGTTAAGAGATTTTGGAAAATGAAAGTCAAGGTATAATCTCTCAGCTCCAGGATAACAAAGCAGCACATAGACAAGTACAACTTGAAGTTGAGAGACAATTGGTAAATAGTTTGCCCACATATGCTCAGAAAATGAAGTTGATTTTAAAAAATGTAATAAAATTAAAACAGAATTACAAACATGCAGAGACAGAGAGAAAGAGAGAGAATTGAGAGAGATTTATGACCATACTAGGCACAGGAAAATAATGATTAAAAATGGTTGACAGTAAAATGAGGTATGCTGGTATATAGTCTTCTTTATGGCTGAATAATATTCCATTGTATATATATCTATATATCACAGTTTCTTTTTCCATTCATCTGTTGAAGGCCATCTGCACCCATATAAGACAGAAATCAATAAATGTTGTATGTTATGACTATTCCAAGGAAAAAAGAATGATTGACAGTAAATAAAGTCTGGGGAGAATATGATGAGAAAAAACAAATTGGATTTTAGAGAGTTTTAATCATATGATTTTTTTTAAAAATTTTGTGTAAAACGGAATGAGTGGCAATGAAAGATAATTTAGTGGAAGATAATTTATTATCTTACTGGTTTGAAAGATGTTTATTTGTTTGTTATAAAGGTAATTTTATTGAACTTCCATTTTCTGAGTTCTGATTTTGAGCTACAGTTAGAATACCCTTTCTACTTCCAAAGTATAAAATAAGTCAGTCCAGCCTTCCTCAAACACTTTTTCTTGTACTTTTTAATTTAAATATTTGGTCTATTTTAAGTGTCATAGTATGGTATAAACACACATAAAACACAGACTTTGGGAAACTATTAAATGATGATTCTGATTATGGTGCATCTAGACTCTGGGAACAGAGTTATGTGATTGTGTTTATGAAATAACTCTCAGTTTGTTGTCTTAATGCATTCTGTCAGTAGATTTTACTTTGATGGGGCCTATATGCCACGTATAAATAGAATTGTCATTTATAATCATGGCTTTTACAGCTGGTCTATGATTACTACCTCATGTAACAAAAAGTCAGAGCCCTAGATGAGGTTCTGGATTCAACACACACAAACAGATTTAGCTCTGAGCTCACTGGTCACAATTTTTCTTGTTCTACCCTTGAAATTGGAAGTCACATTCTTCAAAGCAGAAAACAGATTTCTCATCTGCTTTAAATTATGCATTTAACAAACATTTGTTAGCAAAACTTCTCTACATTAATTTTATTTCATCCCCTAGGGAAACATTACTTTTAAAAACATTTATTGTAAGTTTAATTGAATTTTATAAATTTGATTAATGCATCAACTTTTGAGCTTTTAAAATGTGTGATTAAAATAAATTTTACTTGAGCTTTAATAATTCTATGACTATTCTTTTTGAGCCACTATTACTTGCTTTGGGTTGTAAAACTCAGTAGGAAGAAAATTCACATTACTTAGAATTGGGCAGTGTTGGGCCTTTTAGCCTGGAAATGAATAACATGCCAGGGTAAAGATGACAGTGATTTAAGACTGTGAGAACAGGTCTTTATTTACTTGCTATTGAAATCAGACACAGTCTCTGGTCCAGATGCAGTAAATATTTTGTAATTTTATTGGAAGCTATAACATCCTTGCACTCACAAAAGCCACTTTTCTGTATAGTATTACATGACATCTTCACAGTAATGATAAATTAGATTCAACCTCCAAAATATCCAAACCTAACCATTTATAAGGAAAATGGATACTGAAGCAATCTTCCTCCTGATAGCAGTAATCTTCACAACTCTGGTCTGTTGCCAGATTAATTCTCTTTGGAATATATTAACTTTGTTTGTAGGAACAGGGAAAATAACTCAGTAGTATTTATTGGGTACCCTCTATGTTGCAAACACTATATTACATTGTGCTCTGCACTTTAATTTTACTATCTGGTATAACTCCCACAGGAACCCATAGGGTCGATGGTCCTTTCTCCACATTGCTTCTGCAGATTCAGACACAGAAAAGGGCTATTTTCCAAGCTTAAAAAACTAATATGTGACTTTCAACTAAGATCTAAGATCACATTACTCTTCTGCCAGAAAGAACAATCAGGGAACACAGAAAATATATATATTTTATGTAATATGCATATATTCACATACATATTCAGAATATATATGTGCACACACATGCACATTGAGTTCAGATTACATTCCAGAATATTAGGTATTTTCAAAGTAAATCAAATACTCATGCATTTCCAAAGATTAAAAAATAACACACATAATATAGTTGTTAAACAATATAGCAAGAAGAAAAAAAGAATTAATAATGTTTGTGTTCCCCAATTTTTTGGAGTCTGAAAATCTTTGCAAATCAAAAAAGACTAATAAAACTTTTTAATAAAAAAAAAAAATTTGGATACTAACCTTTAAAAAAAAAGAACAGGGTAGATTGAATTTATATGGAACATTCAAATCTATCATATGTATAAATACTAGAAATATTCCTTTTAAATAAGAAAATCTTCCTGTTACTTTACTATGAAGACTGCATTAAATTAGCATAAACTGGATGACTTGAAACAAAAGAAATTTGCTCTTACACAGTTCTGGAATTTGGAAGTCCAAAATGTAAATCCCAGCGTTGAAAAGGTGTCCAACAGACTGCGCACGAACTCTGGAGATTCTGGAGGAGACTGTTCTTTGTTGCCTTTAGCCTCTTAGCTGATGGCATTCCTTGGCTTGTGATCACATTACTCTGACCTCTGTCCATTTCTTTGAATCTCCTTCTCTTCTGCATTTCTGTGCCTGAACTCTCCCTGCTTCCTTTTTCTAAGAAAAATATGATGGTGATGGCATTTGGGGTCCATGGAGATAAACCAGAATAATCTCTCCACCTGAAGATCTGACTTTAATCACATCTTCAAAGACTTTTTTCCAAAGAAAAGAACACTTACATATTCCAAGAACTAGTGTGTGATATATTTGGGAGCCATTATCAGCCTACTAAGTACATGACATTTCTATTAGTCCTTTCTTTATTCCTATGCTGTTGGCTTTCAGGAGAAAACCAGTTATCCTCTAACTCGGCACTCCAAGTTTTACTTAGTAAAGGTCTCCATACATTTATTTCTCTTTTTATTTCATATTTTTCTACAATGTGCCCTTCATTAGGAAATACCCAAATAGGAAAAAACAAAAAACAGAAAACAACCGTTGTTATATGTCAGGCACTGACATGGAGGGCAGATGGAGATGTCAGTGGTAAAGTCAAAATTGTTCCAGTTTCAGCTAAAATAAACAAGCAGAATCTTAAAAGCTGTTCAACTAAATTTCATTCAGTCTCTATAAATCCTTCATTTATCCTGACAAAATCAAGAGCTATTCACACTTTCTTTCCAAGCCCTAGAACAGGTTGTTATATATTTATAATTTATATCTACACCAAAATTCTCAGAGCATTTTGCCCTATGTCAGTTTTATCTGTTTTATTGACAGCACTACATGTAATGTGAGATACTAATCCACATTTGGAAAGATGATAGGAACTACCATTTACCACACTGCTGGAACATTCAAATTTTCTGAAAATCTTAATGAATTCCATATAAAAAGTGCACTGCAAAACAAGTACTGAGGAACAGCAATAACTAAGGAAGACAAAAGGAATGTAAGAAACATACAACTGAATTCCTTGAAGGAAAGAAATGATAGAAAGGAGTAGAAAGAAAGTGAGAAAATAAAATTTAAGAAAAATTGGTAAGGATGAAGGAAACTTGACTCTACAGATAAAGACTGCAAGACATTTTATGAATAGTTGATACAAAATCATAAAATATTTGTCAAGTGACCATTCTATTAAAGATACTATAACTTAAATACAAAGAAGAATCCCCATTAATTAACTACATTAAAATATCAAGCTATCTTTAAAGGAAAAAAATTAGTCTGCTTTTTTACACTTTCTTTTATTATTGGAGAAGTGCATATTCATAAAAATCAAACATGACCACAAAATATAGACATAGGTCTGGACAAGCTAAAATCTAAGATAGTTTTGAACACCAAAGTCATTTTTACTATGAAATATTCATAATGTATATGAGTTCTTTTAAAGAAATTATCAGAAGATAAGTTTCTAGTAAGTTGTTAATGGAGAAAACATTGCAAAGAATTTCCACTGAGCAACAAATCTATTTATTTTTACTGTTTAATGTAAAAATGTACAAGTATGGAGAAAGATGTAATATGAAATCTCATAATGTACAAGTACTATATCCTAAAGAAATCTGAAGAGAAGGGGCATGAAGTTATGAAAGAAAGATAGTTTCTCATAAAAATTATTTAACCATAATAAATTAAATAAGCAAAGTATAAGTAATTTAAAGCTATAAAAGTAATCAGTACAATAACCAAGGGAACCAATGAACACTTAGGAAAAGTAGGGAATTGAGAAAATGGATTTCTTCATTTTTCACAGTGGGAAGTTAATAGATATGAAGAAAAAACTGATTAAGAATATTATATAAAAACATATTTTAAAGGTTACAAGTAGAACAAAATTACAATGATTTCCTAAAGGAATATACTCCAAAAAAGCATTGTAATAAAGGAAAAAAATCATACCTGAATATGTAGTTAAGTTCTATTTATGTAAAATAAATATACACAAAGGTGATTATACATGCACAGTTAAGCAACTATGCAGTTAAGCTGGGACAAGGATTACCCTGGAGAAAAGAGGACCTACTGGTAATAGAAAAAAATGAGGGAAAGACTAAGTTTCTACTTCACTTCCCGATGTATTTTTTTAAAAATGTTTACAAGGTGCATATGCATTGCTGATTAAAATATAATATATCTATTTAAAATTTAACAATTAAGCAAAGAAATTGTTTGTGGCATGGTATGTACTTGGGGAGATAGTTTATATAAATTGTCTTGATTCAAACCATATTCCACAAACAGTTCTTGATGCTCACTAATATCTGGGTGATCTTATACAATGTAGAAATTGTGTGAATATTTGCAGTAATTTTGCCTACTATCTTTCCAATCTTATTAAGAATTATTCTGTCCTCAATAGGTCTGTGTGCTGCATTCTTAAGTTGAGAAAACTGACAGCAATGATATGAGAGAGAGAAGCAAAAAGTGAGGATCAGATGAGACTTCCAGAGAGTAAATGATTGATGGCATCAGAGAAAGCACTGATGGTACAGCTACCAAGGCCAAAGGGGACAGTCGAGATTAATGAAATGTATCCATGCCTGATGCTTTACCCACACTCATTCCTCTCTCTCTCTCTCTCTCTCTCTCTCTCTCTCTCTCTCTCTCTCTCTCTCTCTCTCTCTCTCTCTTTTGCTCTTTCAATTTTTCTGCTGCTCTCCTAAGGAAGCTCTGGTTGACAAACATAGTTATAAGTGATTAATGACATTTGTGAGCAGTTGAAAAAATATTAAAATGACAGAGTAATTCATTTATTGAAAATCAATATTATATTATAGTAAATAGTTTAGTAGATAATTTTTTTATTGTGAAAAAACAGGTATTAGCACTTTACATACTAGATCAATATAGATCACAATAACCTCCTTCAAAACAATAATGCAAAATTCTCACAATTGAATTTTCATTGATATTGCCATCTGTGTGAGAAATTCTACATAAAAAGTCTATTAATTTTGTATCTGGTAACACAGTCCAATAAAAAGATCATTGGACCTAGAGTGAAGAAGTCTGTATCTTTGTTCCTGTTTTAGGAGGATATTGAGATTAGATTTGCACTTGGAATTCTACCTCCACCATTTATTATTTGATGTTTGTTTTAGTAAGACAGAAGCCACTCTATTTCAAGCTAAAAATGATTTAGTACTCAGAATTGGCTATATATACCACCATTAGAATGGACAAGGTAGTATATAGAAACTAATGCTAGCTAATTTTAATGTAGACTTAAGCATGAGGGAAATATTAATAATAAACACCAAACTCATTCCAGATTAAAAAGAAATCAGCTTAACACTTTTAAATTCTCCATGTTTGAACCCATATGGTGCCACAAGACAAATACCATAAGAGTCCTTGCAAATGTGAAAGCTCCTGGCCTTGGCTCAGGGACTTCTCTAGGTGATCTTTTCTAAATGCTGGGTGTTATTGACATTTAAGAGCATTATTTATATAGTGGGCTTCAGCTTCCTCTTACATAGGTTTTTCTTGACTCACCAAATTTTTCAAATGCATGAATTTTGGTTTCAGTATCTCCACAAGATGCCTTAGCTCTGAGGCTATCCTCATAACCCAAGAACTATATTAAGTATATACCCTAAGACCACAGGTATAAGGTCCTGATGCCAGCATCCTAGTATTTTACTTTGCTCAAGATCAGATTAAAAAGTCATTTCAAAAAATAGAAGACAATAGTTTTCCTTCTAATAAAGTTTATCAATATATGTGAATTAAAAATATTAATTAATTAAACCAAAAGTGTCTAGTCTGTATTCACAATTCATAATTTGTGTCATCATGTGGGGTTAAGTGTAAATAAAATAATAGAAAAACATCTTAAGAAAGTAAATTTGTAACATTTGGTTGTACTTAAACATGATTAATTGAATTTAAATTATCTTCTAAAAATGGGCATTCATTTATACTAATATCCTTTGGAACATCTATGAGTTATACATGATCTCTAGATTAACCTGATGATTTATCACAGTGATATGTTTCCTCAAAGTACAAGGAAGATATTAATTATCATCAAATTAACATTTTATTAAACCATTAGACTAATGTATACGTTGATAGATCAGTAACCAATTCTTACCAAGTAAGTATATGCACCTTAAGATCTATCATCTTTATCTCAGAAAAATTTTTTCACAAACTAAAAAATAGTTTGTCAAAAACAAGTTTCTTGATATGTAAATTGTGATTGAACTATTATAGTAGATCAAAGATATTCTGAAATGCTAGTGGAGTTAGAAGGGACATTTGAAGAAATGTGGCCCATCTTCCATTTTACATATATAATACCTAATACTCACAGAAATTGGAATTACTGGCTCAAAGTCATGAAGATCTTTACAATGGGAGAATGACCCATGTATCCTGAGATCCAATCTACTTCCTTTCAAAACTCAATTCTAGAAAAGGACATATAAAATTGTCTTTTGAAGTATGATTAGAGAATGATCTAAATACAGAGAATAGAGAATATTTTTCTGTTCCATGTCACTGTACCCAGAATGTCCAGTTTTAGAAAGCTAAGCATATACTAGAATGTTTTAATACAATTTGATAGGAACTTCTAAGGACACATGATTTGTTATGTATTAATTGAATTGTTATGAAGCATGTAAATCTATATTTATAACATTATTGTGGCCAGTGATACATTTTTCTAAATTAATTGTATTTTTTATTTAGAACAAACTTGGTTATTCTAGTGCAGGGTAAAAAGTAAGTATGACATGTTTGCCCTAAATAAACATTATTATAATATTTGTCATGTGTAACAGTATGTAGTTTCAGAAATATTACAGTAATGTTTATGTGAATTAATTAACTACCAACAACTGAAAGAAATCCCCACAGAACTCCATCCTTAGTAAGTTTTTAACTATATAAGAGAAAACCATAACTGTATGTTAATTTATACAAAATTATTTAGACTTATGCTAAGAATATTTTTAAAATCTAAGATTTGTTGGCCCTCTGGTTCTGGGAAATACTCATTGGTGATGGAATTCAAAAGAGAAGTTGCTGCTACAGGCAGGGTGTCAGGAATTGTCTAGGAATGGGTATGGAGGAATGTTTATGCTTTATTGGTAAGTGAGTAAAAAGAGAGCATAGTATGCCAAAATTGTATCTCATGTATACAATAATAATAGAGTGATCATGCTGGAATGATGTACTGAAATCATAGCAGCAGATAACTCTGTTGTGTCATTTAGGATGATTAAAATTTGAATGAAGATTCTCTTAATGCTTCTCAAATTTTTCTATTACAATAGTATATTATGTGACAATGTCACAAAATGGAGAAAAAAAGAACCTGGATAAATTTCAAAAAGGTCAAACTTTCCGCTTTATTTTGTGCTGTTGAGCAGTTACTTTAACGTACCCACAGACTTTGACACAGTATAAAACATGATTAGATTTCCAGCAGCAGCTCATGTGGCTGAGAATAACACAAGAGGCATAATTGACCTTCAGACTAGAACTGAATGCCAGAATAAATGTTCATCAAAGAACAAATTCTATAAAGGGAAATCTCCTGGACCAGAAGCCAAAGAAATGTTAGTTTCCAAAATATTCTAGTCTGTTCTCCTTCCAGATATACAACTCAATCATATTTTGAAGTAAGGATATAGCTTTAGTATTTTTTTTTATTTAATTGTGTTATTCAGCTTTCCATCAGTATACGAATACCTGACATAATCAATTTTTAAGAATAAAAGGCTTATTTTGTTTTGAAGGTTTTGTTTGTGTGAACTGAGAATTGAACTCAGGTGCTCTCTACCATTGAGCTTTATCCTCAGTTCCTTTTTTGTAGTTTGGATTATGTTCTCACTAAGTTGCTAAGATGCTTGCTAAGATTCTGAGGCTGGCCTCAAACCTGCAATCCTCCTGCATCAGCCTCCCAAGTCCCTGGAACTACAGGAGGGTTGTACCACCCACAGGAGAAAAGGTTTATTTTGGCTCACCATGTTAGAGTTTGCAGTCCATGATCAGGTGGACTTCTTACTTTTAGGATGATGTATGTTGCAGCACATCATGGTGAGAGCACATGGCAAAGTAGAAATGCTCATCTCCTGGCCAGGAAGACAGAGAAGAGAGGAAGAGAACAAGGTCTCATAATGCCCTTTACATGCATGATCCCAATATCCTTTAAGATTCCACCAAATAGCTCCACACTTGAGTCTAAAGTGTGGACTGTTTGAGGACATTTAAGATTGAAATAAGCAGGATGCAGTGTTGCAGCGGCTCAAGAGACTGAGGCAGCAGGATCATGAGTTCAAAGTCACCCTCAGCAAAAGTGAGGCACTAAGAAACTCAGTGAGACTCTGCCTCTAAATAAAATACAAAATAGGACTAGGGATGTGGCTCAGTGGTTGAGTGACCCTATATTCAATCCCCAGTACCCCCCTACCCCCCAACAAATGATTGAAACTATATCCTATTTTTTAAATTTTGCTATTGTAATAAAAAAGTTTAATACACACCTATTCTTCTTGACATACCATTCTCTCTCTCTCTCTCTCTCTCTCTCTCTCTCTCTCTCTCTCTCTCTCTCCCCTCTCTCTTTCCTCTCTTTGCAAGTACTCTTCTCTCTCTACCTCTATAGTAGAGGATGAAATTATAGAGACAGCATACACAAAATATGGTCATAATTATCTTACAGCCTTGCTTAGACATTATCTTACATGTGCATATGTGCCTTTATGTCCTTTTTGACTATATGCTGCCCAAGTATACCTCTGCCCATCATTACAGTGAGCAGTAGACATAGGCTAGTGATAACCAGAGTGGAAATGCAGGACTTGCTTCCTGTATCTGATCTAAAGATTGAAAGGTATATATTGAGAATGGCCAGCTTCATGCTACCAAGTGAACTTACAGGTCTAGAGGAAAAAGTTGGATAGTTGATTGTGTTTATTACTGTTGACTATTTATCAAATTACTGAAAAAAATTATCACATAATAAGAGAGGCAAAAGAGAAGAAAAATAAGATAAAATATGAAATATGAAGAGTTAGAAGTTACATATGCAGCCAAGAAAAAATGCATCAAACTGAAAGGACCTTTAACCAAAAATCTCCAATTAGACTCACTGCGCCACAAGTGTCAAGTCCAGGGCATGGCTGTCCCACTTATTTTTAAAACTTGTGAAAAAATTAATGTATCTTAGATTATAGACTCAACTCAGGTTTGATTCCCAATACATTATTTCTACTAGAAAAATATTACTCAGAAAAATAAAAATAAAAGGGTGTTTCTCCAGAGAAAACTGATACATTTAAGATACTAACAATTAAGAAAGGAGAGCAAGGTAGAATCAAGAAGGCAAAGACTTGTTAACAGAATAGTATGTACAGAAAAATAAATGTGAATGAATGTATTGGCATGTGTTACCAACTGAAGCAAATAGACAGAAAACCTACTATGTTTTGAAAACACTGTACCATCAAGGAAACCACAGCTCAGATGGTTTATATGATGGTTCAAGGCGAGAATATAGCAAAAATACTACGGATATCAGAAATATGACTGTTGAAGAGTCTTGTTAGGTAGATTGCAGAATTGATCTGCAAATAAGTAATTTATTCTTTTTCTGAAAAAAAATGATATTATTCAGTTTCCTGAATGTATTGTACAGCTTAACTATTTAATTCATAAGTGTCTGATTTTGAAAAAAAACTATATAAGAATTTCAAGAGTCTGATAGAAATAATACCCTGATTTAGATATCAATAAATACTACTAAATAGGTAGAAGAGACAGATAGTAAAACAGGCAAAATATTAAGGCGATTAGGGCAATGGGTCTAAAAAAGTCTTCTGTAAGTACAGGATGATCTACAGAAAAGGATTGCCCTGTAGAAACATTCCAAAACTTCCAGCTGATTTCTTTGTCCCAGAGAGGCAGACAAAAGATACAACAGGCAAACCTGAGTGGAAGTTACAGAAAATTTCAAACTCAAGGGACAAAATGTCACAACCAAATGGATGTTCATGGGCCTCACCAATAGCCTTGCCATTTTTCCAATACCTGATTAGCATAAATATTGAGCACTGTCCCTAACCAGAAGCCATATAAGCCCCTGGACTATTACACTAAATGGAAACCCCCTATCAGGACTCTGTCACTCAGTGAGATCTCTGCTTCCTTCTCACTTGAATATCTTACTCTTTCTCACTTCCTCTCCATTGTCTGTGCATTTCATTCTTGGAGTTTGTGAGACAAGATCCTGAAAAGGAATTGATAGCAGGATTTCGTTAAATTGAAACAGTATTTGGCATAATCTGTTGCAGATAGTGACAACACAGACAGATTCTATCAGCCACAACTTGCCAGTCGAAACCCTAGAAATCAGCAAGAGGCCTTCGGGGATTAAGAAAGACACACAAACATTTATAAAGAGAAAGCTGGGACCGGGTGGAATAGTGACCTCTGATGGAGGAACAGTGACCCAGAGCAAGCACGTTTATTATATAGGTTTTATCATCAAAAGGTTATTTGTGGGAAAGTTTCTGCAAAGCAAGAAGGCTTGAAGTTTGCAGTACTTGTGAGATATTGTTGTTATCTTTTTATGCACAGATTTCTCTATCACTGGCAGCTAGCATCTGAACTCAAGATCAAGACTAATATTGTTCCCTGCCTTTGCACAGAACTTCCTCAGGCAGGGCATTACCATAGCTCCTGGGCAATCTTGTCCTGCACCTTTGCACAGAAACTAGTCAGGACAAAGCACAGCCACAGATCTGAGGCAGCCAAAAACCATGGTCCAAGTCACTGCTCTCCACATCTATCCACCACAATTGTAGCAGTAGAGAATCCAGTTTCATTTCTGTATCAATTTTTCTTACATATATCTTTCACTTTGCACCTGATGCCAGGAGCAGATGGTACCTCCATGTTGTCTCTCTGGTTTAAAGTTACTTGCCGTTTTTGCATGAAGTGAGAACATAGTGTTGAATGACCATATAGGTTGAGTGATAATTTAATAACTCTGTTCACTATTTAATAATCCTAAATCTGGGAATGTGTGGAATTATTCCTTAAGACTCACTTGTAGTTTAGAGGGACCATGTAACTTGTTCTGCCCAGTGAATTATAAACATATAATGTAAGATGTCAACTCCAAAAGGCATCATGTAATTGCTGGATCAGAACTCTTCATATCTCCCTTTCTTTCTGACACACAGACAAGCATTCAAAATTTTTCTATCATTTTGAATTTTCATGTAGCTAAATTAAAGAGAGAATTAATTTTGGCAAACCGTGTGTGCCACTAAGTATGTAAAAAATTAAGTTTTTGTGGGTTTGAGTTATTAAAATTTTTATTTAAGTACACCATTAACTTCACTGTTTTCACTGATAAGTCTTACAATGGAATTAATTCCCACTTTACATATAAAGAAATAAAAGTTAGAGAGGATATATGAGTCATTTTAGGTCATAGAGTTGTCAAGTTAATTTACACAGAATTGTTACTTGAACTCCTGTTTACTTCTAAAATTAATCTTTTTTTTTTTAACCTGAGGCATAGCTGACCATATCAAATACTTTAAATGGAGCCATGTCAGTGATACGCATCTTCTATTCATTAGGTAGGGCTTCTCAATTCCACCACTCCTATTTTTGTTTTGAAAACTGCTACTGGCCACAGGTGTTTCATCAATGTGTAGACATCTGACACAGGGAAATCACACTTTCCTTTTCACAGAATTTGGTGACAATCAGTGTCCTATCCCCAACTTTTATTTTTTTTAAATTGGAATGAAGAACAAGTCATTCTTCTAAGGCAAAAGCAATGCAGAGCTACTAGTAGTCAAACTCCCCTCTTGTTTGGCATAGCTGATGAGACAGAAGGAGGACATTGTGAAGAGAATACCAAACATATGAAATGGAAAAATAAGAATATTCCAGCAGCCCCCAAATCCTTGTTCCTAGTTTTTGAGGTCCAGGTGCAGTCTTTGTCTTGGGATTTAAGTTTCCACTTTTCTAAAGTACTTTCAGTTTTGATTCAGTTACAAATACCAAGGAATTTAAAATCTGTGTGCACAATGTCCCATGGTATTCCACTTTCAATCACTTCTTTTTTTTTTTCCCCTTTAATTGCTATGTGTTTGGATACTGAAATCTGCAAATTTCACGAATTCACAATCTGTTAAATTTAAAATGAAACATTATGTGGTTCCTCAAACAAAAGAATCTACTGAAATGTTTGCAAATTCAACTGCCCTTTAAGTATACAAATGACAAAGAAACAAGGAAATTGGGCCAGTTAACAAAATCACAAATCAGTTTTTATTATGGTCAGGTCCAAAGATAGGATCTAGAGAGTATTTTAATTTTCTTATTTATTTATTTAGTTTGTAAGTTAAAAGTAGACCATCAAATAGGGCTCAAGGATCTATTTTTGAAAAATATTTTTCTTGAAACAAAATCATTGAACTTCTATTTCCTGATTATAAAATTTTTATGACCAACAATGGGGACTAGGTTAAATAAGAGAAAAAAAAAGCCTATTTTTATAATTGTATTTCAACTTGAGACTAAAATGTATGGATTTTCCTTATAAGAATACAATCATTCTACATTTAGCATTACCTTTCAGATTTTAGGGAGTAAAAAATCACAAGTTTCATACAGAATTAACATAAGATTGTATGAATAAAATAAACTTGTACCCAACTGACAAGGTATTCATCACTCAAAAATAAAAATATGAAATAATCTGATTTTTGTAAATTTGAATTTAGTTGAATTCTTTCATCCCTCACTAAACTGTGAGGTGAAATGAAAGCATCCTGGAGATACTTGCACAACATCGAATACTGTTATTTTTGTTTTCTACATAGAAAGGCAGTATTAATGCTTCAAGTTTAATGGTACCTGAGCTCTCTGATTGGAGATGTCTATGTAAATTAGTCACATCAGCAAGATGGTTGACTAGAGATTCCTGCTGTACCTGCCTTCACAAAGGGCAAAAACAATAACTATGTCACTGGGATGTCTGAAACATGCCAGTGAAGTAGCAGAAAATGTAGATATATGCTGGCTTTATAAAGAAGAGAACTAAGCACATAGCATCTACCACCCTGTCTCAAGACCAGACTTAAAACAAAAGGCACTTCACTGGGAAGGGAAAGGGGAAGGAGGATGTCTCAAGCAATCCCAACTCTACTAGAGATGTATGAAGCAATTATGGTAAGAGAAACCTGAACCCCTACAAGCTCTAGGCTCAATTTGGGGAGTTGGTTGCTTGCAATACAGCTACATTTCCCTGAAGAAATAAACTCGCATGTATTTTAACCTGCACAATCCAAACTTTTGCTGTGTAACGCCATCTTGAGAACCATCACCCAAAGTCATATGAGCAGTAATGAATCTGCCCCCACCATCTTTGCTTTGACCCAGTCCTGTAATCCAGCAGGTGGTACTCCCTATACTTCCAAGGCCCTGGGAAGCAACTGGCCAGACACCCTAAGTGAACTGTAGTGCCATATACTTGGGAAGTACCCAGGTGACCCTCCACTAAATGCTGAGGCCTCCTGGGACCTCTACAAGCAGGTAGTCAACCCCACTCATTCTTTTCTGGGAAGCTCAGTCTGTTGAGGCTACAGAAAGCAGACAGCCAGCCTAGCCTTCCCACCCACCCCGAGACTCTGGTAAGCAACCTAGCAGTCTGTCCTGAGTGACTCAGTCACCAAGACCCTGAAGAACAGATTGATGATGCTACCTACTCACCCACAACCCTAGAAAGCAGGTGGGCATCTTCCTTGTGCAGATTGGTCCCCTGAAGTGCTGCAAAGTCACCTTGGTGACCCATAGACGCTGATAGAAGCCCTGCCCTATACTAAGGATAATACAACACACCCAACTGGGCCCACTAGGGGACACTCGCCTTTGTGTGATTTTCAGAACCTGGGAGGTACTTCATCTTTGCTGCTACACCATTCACAATTCATCTGTGTGGGCCCACCACACTGGCCCTGTACCCCAATGCCCCATAGTAACTGCAGAGGCCCATACCCACAGGTGGGCAGGCTCTGCCTAAAGCCGTAGGTGGACCCACCTTGCCTAAAAGAGCTGCATCCCAGCTGTCAGGGCAAGCCCACGAACTGAGTAGCCTAGACCACCAAGACACCTTCACACATCACTGACCCTGATTACAGCTGGACAGACTAAATGACACTAATTCAGACACCTAGAACTAAATCCAAATAACCTCCCAACTGATACCCTGGGGCACACTGGCAAAAGAAAGTGTTTTACTACAAAAACCAGCCTATATGATCGATAGAGACACAACCAATCTTCCAGACCCACAAATATCAAGGAAGGAACATAAACCACATAAAACAAGGTAACACTATGCCTCCAAAGGAATACAATAACTCTCCAGGAACAACCCAAAGACAGACCATACATTAGGCCACAAAACAAGTCAACAGATACATAAAAATAAAAATCATAGCATACATCATCTCTAACCACAATGGAACAAGGCTAGAAAACAATAAGAAGAGGAATATTTAAAATCGTACAAATACATAGAAATTAAATGACATGTACTTTAATGACCAGTGAGTCAATAAAACAATCAAAAGAGAAATTTAAAAACTTCTTAAAACTAATGAATATTAAAATGTTACATTCTAGAAATCTACAGCATATAGTCAAATGTACCAAGAGGTCAATCCATTGCAATAAATGCCTACTTCTCGCTGATAAGTGGATGATGATACATAATGGGGGCTGGGAGGGAGGCAAGAATGGAGGAAGGAGGAACTGCAGAGAGGGAAAAAGAGGGGTGGGATAGGTGGGGGGGAGGAAAAAATAACAGAATGAATCAAGCACATTACCCTAAGTAAATGTATGATTACACAAATGATACACCTCTACTTCATGTACAACCAGAGAAACAAGTTGTACTCCATTTGTTTATGATAAAAATATATACATATATTTGAAATTAAAAGTCTAACAACATACCTTAAAGAACTAGAAAATCAAGATGAAACAAACCCAAAAATCAAAGAAATAAGAAAGACTATAGTAGAAATGAGCAAAACAGAGATGAATAAATAATATAAAAGAACAATTAAACTGTCACTCTTTTGAAAAGATAAAGTTGAAATCCCTTTAATTATAAAAGATCAGAGACCCAAATAAATAAAATCAGAAAGGAGAAAGGAGATATTGCAACTAATACCATCAAGCAGCAACAGATATTAGGAATTACTATGAGGAAGGATGTGTCAAAAAACTAGAAAATGTAAAAGAAAATGGGTAAATATCTACACACATATAACTTACCACCATTGACTCAGTGGTGATTAGCAGAAAACCTAAACAGACCAATAACAAGTAACAAGATTAAATCAGTAAAAAAAAATAAAAATAAAAAATGTCTCCAATGGAAGAAATACCCAGGACTCTGGGGCTTCAATGTTGAATTTTACCAAACTGTTACAAGAGAAATAACTCCAAATCTTCCAAAACTGTTTCAAATAACTGAAAAAAGAGATACTTCCAAACTATTTCATAACATTATCTTTATAACAAAATCAAAGATATAACAAAAAAAGAAAATCTTTCTTTTTTTTGGGGTGCTGGGGAAGAAAATATTTCTAATGAACATAGAATCAAAATTTCTCATTGAACTACTAGCAAAACAAATCCATTAGCACATCAGAGGCGGTACACCAATATCAAGTAACATTTACCCCAGGGATGCAAGGATACCTCACATGATCACATAAACAAAATGAAAGAGTTAACAATGAAGAAAGACCATTCAATAAAGTACAACATCTCTTCATGATAAAAATCATTATAAATTTAGATATAGAAGAATATACCTCAACACAATAAAGACTAAATATGTCAGACCTATAGCTAACATCATGTTGAATGGGTGAAAACCTGAAATAATTTCTTTTAAGATCAGGAAGGAGATGGAGATAATTTCCTTTCAGCAGTCTCACTGTAAGAGCTATAAGCAAGAGAGAGAAAGAGAATTTAAAATTAGAAAACTCAAAGTCAAATTATACCTATTTTAAGATAGCGTGATTTTATATGTAGAGAAACCTAAGTGCTTCAACAAAAAAACATTTAGAGCTTATAAACAGATTCAGTAATGTCAAAAGATACAAAATCAACATACAGAAATCAATAGCTTTTTCTGTATACCAATAATGAAGTTTCTAAGAAATCACAAAGGAATGCCATTCACAATAGCCTCAGACAAAGAAATGACCTGAGAATAAATTTAACGAAGTACAAAGAGAATCCAGAAATATATCCATATGTTTAGAACCAACTAATTTTTGACAGAAGAAGCAAGAAAATATGCGGGGGATAGGGAAGTGTGTTCTACAGTTGGTGCTGGGAAAACCGGATACCTACATGTGGAAGAATAAACTAGACCCTGTCTCTCCCTAGATGTAACATTCAACTCAACTACACTTTTAAAGCCCAGAAGAAAAGATTTTGAAAATTTTCATCACCAAGAATGAACAGATGTTTGAGGAAATAAATATGTTTAACCCAATTTAAACTTTATGCAATGCACATAACTTATTGATTATCACACAGTAACCTGTTATGAAGTATATTTTTTGCCTTTTTTACCAGTTAAAACTATTTAAATTTGAAAATTATTCAACTCAAAATGAATCAAAGACTTAAATGTTAAAACCTGTAACTATAAAACTACTAGAAAAAAGCATTTATGAAATGCTTGAGAACATGAATCTGGGCAAAACTTTTTGAGATAAGGTCCTCAAAACACAAGCAATTAAAGCAATATACAAATGGCATTACTTTAAACTAAAAAAGTTTCTACATAGCAAGGGAAATGCCATAAGTAAAATATTTGCAATAATTTGAAAAATGATACTTATACAGAATATGAAAGAAACTTAAAAAACATAATAGTTATAACAACTTTCTAAAATGTAAATTTAAAAAAACTGGCATTTCTCAACAGCCATTTTACAAATGTACGACAAGCATTCAAAAATGCTTACCATCAGTAATCATCAGAGAAATACAAGTCAAGATCACAATAAGATACTCTCTCACCCCAAGAAATTTGATACACACACACACACACACACACACACTGGAATATTATTCACCAATAAAAAAGAATGAAATTTAGTTATTTGCAACATTGGAGAAGGGATAAATGGAGAGAGGATGTTTAATGAGTACAGATGTACAAATGGATAGAAGGAATGTTATATAACATAGTAGAATAAAAATGACTGATAACCATTAATTGTGTATTTCAAAATAACTGATAGAGAGAATTTTGAATTTTTGCAACACAAAATAATGATAAACTGCAGAGGTGACAGATATACCTATTACTCTGATCTGATCACTACATGTTGCAAGCATGTGTTAAAACGTTCCTTTGAATTCCACAAATATATCAATAAAAATGTATTACAACATGTCAATAAAATGTATATATTTTAAATTTTACTAATTTTATATTAATTTTAGCATTTTTTATTCTTAAACATGAATATTACCCTTTTCTGACCTTTAAGTAACAAAATTAGGATAGGTATATAGATGTTTGCATGAATACATATACACATATATATTTATATATAGAAAACACATTAATATCCTATTATCAGTTCCTTTTATTGAAGAAAATCTATTTCATGAAAATAATATTGTGTAATTATTTCCATACATCGTATTAGAAAAGTATTAATGAAAAAGACTATTCTTACAAGTATATTCTGGGAACAGGTAATACTTTAAACATACAGCTAGTACTTTAAAAGAATATATGCAAAGAAAACATGTTGAAATGCTCCAATCATCAGATGTTCTAACAACAGACAAAGCATATTTGAAAAAAGTGATAATAAAGTCAGACTTTGCGTGCACCAGAAATCCATATTCGATATGCTTTGAGCTCTCAAAGATGTAGAAATTGTGTAAGGATAGTTAAAGGCATGCCAGATCTCAAGGAATATAAATAAGATTAGGTGATATAAGTGACATAAGTAATTTCAGATGTCAGTCCGATTGTAATTTTCTAGCAAATAATTACTGAATGGAGGGCTGAATTCACACCTCTCTTAAAGAGACATGTTATTAGCTATAATGAGCACAGTGTGAGCTTCGATAATCATTAACTTCCTGTAGAACACCTTCTTTCCCCCAGTCTCTAAGTCCTTTCATTAAATCATGTCTATAATGAATCAAGGGTAATTATTAGCCGCTGTGTTACAACTGTGCCACCACTGGTGTTAGGGAAGCAAAGGCAGCAAGGACTTCTCCAGAATCCAGAAATACAACTGCTTATCCCTTCTGGCACCAAACAAGAGAAGGGCAGTCAACTCAGAATGCTTCAGGTCATACCTTGCAGTTTGCATTATATGGATTTACAGATTCTAAAACCATGTGGATCACAGTTAACAAGTCAAAGTATTTCCTTCACTAAAAATATAGTGTCTATGAAGCAAATTTCCCATGGTCACTGTCATGACAGAATCAGAAAAGGAAATTCCACTCTCCAAATCTGAGTTCCATGGTCTTTGAAAAACAAATCACTATTTTTGATGGCTCTTTCATCTTGATCCCCCTACCTAATATCAACTCATTCAATATTTATTTATTCAGTATGCAATGATTATATATGACTAAGTGACTTTAAGTTCTCCAATTAAAAACAAAAAAACCTTCAGAAAACAGTAAAGAAATGATCAGGAAAATAAATATTTGTTAGACTTTACAAATTTATCAAAATCTCAGAAACATGGGCATATATATATATATATATATATGGGCAAATTTATATATACATATATAAATATAAATATATATGCCTACCTTTATATAAATACACAGATGGGTGTATAGATAGATGCCAGTATTATCATGAGTGGTATCATGATAGTGTTATTCATGCATTTTTATGCATTCAATTATTCATTCAATATTAACATCTAGTGTATTCCTACATTCTATTAGGTAGGAGCATGCAGTTAATGTGCAATTATAACTGCCATGTATGATATTACAATTCATAAAAAGGCCTTGACAATTTATTGATTAAAATCTATCATGAGCACACACTCAGACCACAGTCCTTGTTAAATAGAAATAAGTACCAGGTCCTGTTTGAAATGAGAATCATAGAGGGTAAGTATACTGATAGAGATAAGGAAATACCACACTTCAATAGTATCATTTTTTTTCTGTTTACAGATCTCTCTATAACCCAGGAAAAGTATAACTATTTGAATAATTAGATCAATAGAATTGTTACTATTTCAGAACAAAAATTTCTGGAGGAGTAATGAATGTACACCACACCAGTGGGATATTTCCTTTAAAAAATAGGAAGTTTAAAAGGATAAGCATGATTCATAGACTTTTAATCTCCCCTCCCCCAAATAAGTGATGCTTAGATAATTTGGGAACATTTGAGCGTAGGGGGTAGGGGAGAGACTCTAGACAGTTGGAGTTTGCTAACTGCACCGCCAAGTAGCAGCAGGGATGCTGCCCGGCTGCTCACAGGGATAATTATCACCTCCGAGGGAGCAGTATTTCCGGAAATGATGTTCATCATCAGATGGAGGGGGAGGGCCTTCGCACGCATTCTATTCCTGGCTCTAAAGTTCTTTTGTTTTCAGAAGGAGTGGTTATGAATTAAGGCCCACTGCTGTTCGAATAATTAGGATTTGTGGTGTTTAAGAATTACCTCCATTAGAGAAGTAAAATGGTATTAATAGTGTGACTGCAAGCTGTGAAATATGGAAACATTACTTCCTAAGACAGCTGTTCAACTGCTGTTCTCATACGCAAACTTCCCTAGAAAAAAAACATTTTTTTTTTTTTTTTTTTCTCTGCGTCTATCAGTGTCTGGCTGGCAAACAACAATAAGGAAGAGAAATAATAGCCCACAGAAATCAGAGCTCTTTTCAGCTATTGAAACAATTACAGCACAATCTACATCACTATGGGATCAAGGAATCAAAGAGTGCGAATAAAGTGATCATCCCACAGAGAAGTATAAAGAAAATAGCAATTTACAAGGTTAAGTTCACTTGGGAAGGAAAGTCTCATGATTCACTGGAAAAATAGCAAGTTCTATCATGTCTTTTATAGGAACACATGCATGGGTAGATGGAATTAAATTTATTATTCATTCATCAAAAATATTGAGCTTTCCATGAAAATCTTGTTTATTGAATAAATAAGAATATATCTGAATTCCTTAAATTGAGGATTATACTTTGATCATTTGCCCATTGTGACAAATTGAGACACTTCTAGGAGGAAAATACCTAGATAATCTAAATTTCAAACATATTGCTAAACTACTCCCTTTTTCCTATTCACAAAGTTCAAAATAATAAATATATAATCATAATATAATTTTTAGAAAGTGTTAGTTGGTTATAATATTTTGATAAAGTAAACAAGATATCAATGGCACAGATTACAAGATGAAATTTAATGTTAGTTTGTAAATTGATATAAACATTATTAATAAGTGGATTCTTTGCAAAGAGACTTGGATTTGATTGAAAATGAGTTGAGTTTTCTTTTTATTTATTTTTTAAAATTATTGCAATTTATCCACGCTTGCAAATATGTATCAATTCCTTGGAATAAAATTCCTAAAAATGGGTTTTATGTGTATGATGATGGAAAGAAGATGTAGTTAAGAGGTGGTAAGTTTGAAAAGGATTATGGAATTTCTAACAGGAAAGAAAGTGGGGTTGGGGGTTAAGATCTTCAGCAAGGCAAGGCAAAGAAGAAAATATGCATGTTAGAACCTCAAAAACTTTGTCCAAGTGTTGGTTAACAATAGTGTAAGGAGTTCATGCTATGCTTCTCAGAGAACATGGGGATCAATTAGGCAGTAA
Organism: Sciurus vulgaris; assembly: GCF_902686455.1. Lineage (NCBI taxonomy): Eukaryota > Metazoa > Chordata > Mammalia > Rodentia > Sciuridae > Sciurus > Sciurus vulgaris. The sequence continues at coordinate 118,710,714 of NC_136469.1, read as the reverse complement.
TGTATATTTTAGATACTCAAGGCTTGACGGGCTCTTCGGATATTGCCCTTGGGAAACAGTGAGAATGGAAAATGTTTCCTTAAGTTTACACCAAATAACAGAGTCTGACTTGCATGTGTGAAGACCTGGGTAGTTTGGCTTCACACAATGACAAATCCCTGCTATGTTTCCTGAGTCAATTTCAAGACTCAGTTTCTTCATCCAAACATGAGAAATTTGGAGTACATGTCTAAGAAACTGGTGTTCTCACAGGTACATGCTTTTATTTCTATTACCATGAGAAGCTGTTTTCTGACACACAGAAATTTCTTTTCTCCAAACCTTATACACTTTATTAATATTCCTTTTTACATGTTTAAAAGTATAATTAGTACATAACTTTCTAAATTGAACCAATCTATAAAAGTAGAGTAATTTTCAGAAAGTCATCCTCAGAGAATGCACCAGTAAAATAACAGAGATTGGATATCTGCAGCATTTTTTTGTAAAGAAAAAGCAAGAATAATTCTCAAATGTATTTAAAAGGAAGGTTACATTCTGGGCAAGATTTCACTGTGAGGTACTATAGCAAATAAAATGTAAACTCCATCTTGATATTTGAGTATGCCTGAAACACTCTTTTGTTGATGTTAAGAATATATTTTACATAGAATTCAAAGTAAAATTTGATGAAATTCAAAACCTAGCATTTACCAGTATTTATTATGCTTTCTTCATTTCCAAGACACGTTGTATTTGATGGACTTTTTATAACTTTTAGATCCTAGATACTATGCTTTCTTTCAGACGGTGACTACCTATAATCTCTTCCTACTCTTCATATGATTCAGACAAAATTCTGTTCTATGTCCTGATTCTTCCTTCTCATAAAATAATTTGTGTTTATTTGTTTATTCACTTACCCTTGATTGTTTTAAAGTCTTAATATCTGGTTACAGAGATATTGAATTCCAGATGTAAGCAGTCTGGTTTGAAAAGACGTCTCTGTACATGAATAAATCAACATTCTGACATATGTTTTGGACTTTTCATGAATTTAGTTTTTTGAATTCTGTATCCAAATCACATAGGATAAAAAAAAGAACCCATATCTGGAACCCAAGACTATAGCCATAAAGAAAAGCAATGAAAACAATCTGCCTACTTCCTCTCATTCAAAATATATAAATATACTCATTTTTGTTATTTGAATATTTATTTCTCAGTTATTTGGTTTTAAGACATTTTTTTTTTTAATTTACCTTTACATAACCTTTATGCAGGGTTTCAATATGACTGTCACCAATTGGCTTACACTTTTCCTGTAGCTCATAGTAGTGCAAATGAGCCAGAATCTAATCTGATTGGTTAGGGTTATTGGTCTTTAAGTTGATAAGGGTTATGGTAACATTTTACTAATTTCAAAATTTCTGAAGGTATGGTTATGATATGTTTTTAAAATTTAATTTATATTTTAAAATTTTTTCTGAAAATAACACGTAGTATGTTCAATAAACATTTACTTAATAAGAAATTTTTACTGCTTTAAATGTACAGTTTTGCATTAAAATTGTCAGACTGTTTTGGGAGATGTGGGGGGATACTGGGGATTGAACCTAGGACCAGACACATGCTAGTTAAGTGCTCTACCCCTGAGCTACATCCCCAGCTCAAACTTCTTAATGACAGAAAATTATTGAGTCAGTTTTCTCATTTTTTATTGTTGTTTTAGAAACACCAGTTTGATTTAAAAATGTATTCCCCATTTATTATCTGCACCAGTTTTAATGAATATACAAGATTATTTCAAGTGATTTTTTTTTTTGTTTCTTGTTTTATGTGCTTTATCGCAGAGTATAGATAAGTTCACTCCCTTTAGTCTCAACTTCACATCACACACAGTATATATTTTATATATGTGAACTGTTACCTTTACAGTCATGATTTTCTATCTGAATTATAAGAAATTGTTTCTTGTTTTTGAACTTACAGTCTTTTGAAAGATTACTAAATTCTACAAAAGTATAAGATTCAGTTATAATTAGATAAACAATTTTTTCTCAACCACACATGTTAGTATCCCTGAATATGCCCTCACTGATAGAAATATGTGCTCCTAAATAATTCCATACGTATCGTGACAGAAGATACCCTGTTTCTGAGTGAAATCTTTTAAGAAAAGTCATTCAAAAACTTTTAAAAGCAGAAAGATAAAGAATAATAGTAAATAAAGCAAAGAGATTTTTTTTCTCCCACCTCTTCTTTTACACACTCCCTAAGAATATATTATCAATAGTCTGCTGAATTCACTGTATGCAAAACATAATGTGTTTTTTTTTTCAGTCAGAAGTGTTGGTTAATGAAGATCCAATGTGAAAACTTTGACAATATTTGTAATTCTTCAAGACTTTTGATGTTCTTTTGTTGAAACATCAAGAAATCTTCATAATTACATGAAATATTTTCATTTGTAACTTATTTGCATCCACATTTGCTTCTTATTATTGATTTTTATTCACTGCTGAACATGCAAGAGCAGTTCTATTTCATTTCAGTATAAATATTTAGTGGAAATGCAAAATCACAGCTTCCATTTTTAGCCTTTTTTAATGATTTTTAATTTCCTATTACTTTAAAAATGTCAAATAAACTTTAAATTTATATCACATGACATACCTACAGTGCTAATATTTGGCATTATAAAATCTCAGATAAAATAATAGGAAAATAATTAGTGAGAAAAGTCAATAAAATATTGATGAGATCAAAAAAACCAGAAACTTCAAACTTTAGCAAATAATTCATTGAGGAAATAGTACATTTTACTAAGAATTTTTCAAACCTTTAAGCTAAAAGAAGTATGAAGGATTTAGTTACTTGTTTTATAGTTGCTGACTGAATTCCTCTATATCAAAAGATATATGCAGGAAATTTTAATTTTATATTTATCTCTAGGATTTTAAACTCCTTGTATTAGTTAGTTTTCTGTCACTGTATCAAACACCTAAGATAAGCAGTCTGTAAGAATAGGTTTGTTTTGGCTCATACTTTCAGTCTGGGATTGGTTGAACTGAATCGATCATGTCAGGAATGTCAGGAGCATGTGACAGAGCAAAATCACTCCCCTCCTAGGCAGGAAGCAAAGGTAAAACTAGAGAAAGAGAGAAAGAAGTGCAGGAAGCGGATGAGGCCCACCATCCCCTTGAAGGGCATGCACTCAATGGGCTGAAGTCACCCCACTAGGTTCTCACGCTTCCCAGTAGCACCTTGCTATGGACTAAGCCTTTACCACATGAGCTTTTGAGGGACATTCTAAATCCAAACCATAGCATTCTGTCCCTGGGCCTCATATGTTCATGTTCATCTCACAAAGCAAAATGCATTCAGATCAGTCCATCCCCAGTCCTCAAAGCCTTAATTGTTACAGCATTATTCAAAAGTCCAAAATACCCTCTGAGACTCAAGGAAAACTCAATCGTGAGGCAATGTTTAACTTAAAAAGTTACAACACTTCCAAACTTCAAGGGTGGCACGGGCACAAGGTAAATATTTCTATTCCAAAAAGAAGAAACAGAGGAATGGAGTTGCTCCAAAGCAGATACTGAAACTCAGCACAATAAATATTAAATTGTAAGTCTCCATGTCCAGCCTCTGAGTACCCTGTTGCAGAAGAGGGAACTCCAGAGGAAAGGTCAGTCACACTGGTATGACTTTGCTGTCTGCAGCTTCCCTCAGCAGGCCCTCCTCACTGTGAGCACCTCCCTCTAAATTCCTGTGTCTCCATTGCAGTTTCAGTTTCACTCTTCTATCAGGAACTGCTTTCAGGAATTCTGACCCTGCAGCATTCTACTCTCAGCGTTTCCTTAAAAAGTGCCGGTGAAGTTACCATCACCCAGTAACTTTTACCTTCTGCCTAAAAACTAGTATTATGTGGGCAAACTAAGATTGGCCACCGGTATGAGCTGTATGTAGACCCACTTGAATCATAGTTACATGGCCTTTCAAGGCCTTGCTAGGCTGAACAGAGTGAAAAAAAGAAAAAATCCCGGTGAAATTAATTCCTGCATGTTTTGTGGCATGCAGGTCACCTCAGGGCTTTCTTTGAAATATTTCTTCCCTGGAAATCATTTGAAATAAATTTGCATTTCTGCACCTTTGAGACTGGGGTGAGGTGGCCTTGAGATTTCTAAGCCCTCCAGGCTTCTCTTTTATTCTTCTGGTGCAAAGCACTTGGACCATAATCACTGTACCCTCCTTGGCCAGAGCCTCCTTGATAGCACCTTTACATGTACTCTGTTTGTAGCCAAATAGCAAGATCTTTAAATGTTTTTTGCTGTACTTCTTTTTATTCCTAAGTATCATTGTAAGTTTGGATCATAGTAACCAGTACATCCAATACTACTGCCTGTATGCTTTAGAGTTGAAAATTTTCTCTACCATCACCTTTAAGACTTTTGTCTTCCAGAGATGCTGTTTTCAAAGCATGGAAAAAATGCAGTTGAACTCTTTGATATGCAGAATAATGATGCCTTTTAGTCCAAGTCCCAAAAGAATACTCCTTTTCATCTGAAATCTCATGAACATAACCTTCACCGTCTGTATTTCTACAAGAATTCTGAGTCCCCACTGAAATTGGCCATTAAGCTCCATTTACAATATTCTAGACCTTCTTTAGCCTCCTACTTCATGCTTTTTAAAAATTTTTTCCTGAAAACCAATTCCAAAACTCTTCTATATCATATGTATAGTAACAACAAAGATTGCCCAAATTCTCAACACCAATTGTCCAGGTTAGTCACCTTTATATCACTATAACAAATACCTGCAGTAATAAAGTTAAAAGGGGAAAGGTTTATTTTGACTCTTAAGGTACCTCCTCATAAAGCTAAACACAGAAATACAACATGATCAAGCAATTCTCCTTTTGGATATATTAAAAAAAAAAAAAAAAAAAAAAAAAAAAAAAAAAAATAAAAACAAGGACTCCATTTTGAAAGTTTCAGTCCATGATCAGCTGACAGCAGGACCTGTGGAGAAGCAAAGTTATTACTAAGTCCTGATATTCAAAATAGTGTGGCACATAAGATCAATGGAATGAAATAAAAGGCTCAAAAATAAACTCTTGTATAAATGGGCAAATGGTTTTTGGCAAGTGTGCCAAGGTCATTCAATGGATATATTGCAAAATAAATAAATTAATTAAATTCATAAAGATATAACTTTACCTTAGACCATACACAATAATTAATGCAAAATCAATCAAGAAACTAAGCATAGGAGGCGTAAGTATAAAATCTATAGAATAAAACAAGATAAAGCTTCATGATTTTGAATTTGGATATGATGCCTGAAGGGACAATGGGTTAACAATGCTGCAATCATTTCTCCCCTGCTATTTTGTTACTGCCATTATTCTGCCTCCCCCACATCATTTTACATCCTAGATTGCTAGCCTGCGAACTTCCTGGTCAGTCATTTGTCTAGATTGTTAGTAAGCCCACAAAATTCTACTTCTTAAGAATAGCTCCCCCGCCATTTTTTTTTTTTTTTTTTTTTTCTCTCTCTCTCACCCTGCGGGCAGACACTCTGCCTATCTACTGAATAAAATCTCCTGCATGAGTTCTGGAGTGTCTGGAGTGGTTTTCTGGGTGCTTTGAATGCCAAAGCATAGACAACAAAAGAAAAAATAGATGAGGTGGACTTCTTTCAAAAAGAAAAGAAAATATTTGTGCATAAAGGATACTAACACAAGGTGATAAGGCAAATCCCTGAATGGGAGGAAAATATTTGTACATCATATAACTAATAAGAGATTAGTCAGTACATATTAAAGAAAATGGAGTAGACAGTGCTCCAGAAAAATGTGAAAATATCAATATGCACAAGAAAAGATGCTTAACATCACTAATTACTAGAAAATTACAAACAAAACTACGATAAGATACCACTTCACTGCCCACTAAAACAATTATTTTCTGAAGGACATAATATTAAATGTTGAGAAAGATCTGTAGAAATTATAATATCTGTTCATTGCTGGTGGGGATGTAAAATGGTGTAGCTATTATGGCAAACTTTATGGCAACTAATCAAAATTCTATACCTGTTAAAACTACCATATGATTCCCAGCAATTCTACTTTTGGGTATGTACTCCAGAATACTGAAAACAGGAACTCAAACAAAATCCATACAGTCATGTTTAAAACAATGTATTCACTATAACCAAAGATGGTAATCCAAGAGTTCGTTAACAGACAAATGAATAAACAGAATGTGGTAAATATACATAGAATGGAATATTATTCATCCTTTTTAAAAAAGGAAATTCAAATGCATGCTACCACCTGGATGAACTTTGAAAACATTGTACTAAGTCAAATAAGGTAGTGACAAAAAAGATATTATGATTTGACTCAGATGAAGTAATAAGACTCATCTTAAATTTTTGGAGGGAGATACTGGGGATTGAACCCAGAGGTGTTTATCCACTGAGGAACATTCCTAGCCCTCTTTATATTTATATGTTTAGACAGGATCTCACTGAGTTGCTTGGGGCCTTTCGAGGTTGCTGAAACTGACTTTGAACTCAAGATCCTCTTTCCTCAGGTTTGTCATAAATTAATAGAGACAGTAAAGTAAAATGGCGGCTGCCAGGGACTTTAGAGAAGAAAAGAAGATTTGCATTTAATGGGTATAGAATTTCTGTTGGAAAAGATTAAAAATGTTTTGGAGACAGAAAGTGGTGATGATTTTGCAATGATATAATGAACTTAATGTAGTAGAACTATGCATTTTAAAATATTAAATGTAAAATTTAATAAAATTTAAAAATGCAAAATTTCATAATGTATACTTAATACATACTTATGTATACTTATTATTTAGTAACAATAGCAATATATCTTTCTATTCTTATAAATAATTATTCTTTATTCAAATTGTTCAGAAAATCTTTTCTGAAAAATCCCTCAATTTCTTTTTTCATATTCAAAATTTTGGATCAAAATAAGCATTTGAGGTATTTATATAGTCTTATTATTTTACTAGGCATTTTAGAAGTTCTGATTCTCCAAAATAATTCTAAAACTATGCCAGCACAAATACACGTATGCATGCATATGCACAGTGTAATGTTTTAAGAAATTCAAGTCAGCAAAAGTAACTTTTGATTGACTGATTAATTCATTTTTATAAATAGTTAAATATATTTTGATGAATAATAACACATTCCTTTTGTAAATATTGCAGTTACACAATCTTCAACTATTTAATATAAACTACAATTTAGAAAAAAAAATAAATGTTTATTCTACACCTGAAACAAAACATATTTTCTTTTCATACAAGGGGCAAATGGACATGTACTCAGATCAAATGGCATTGAAATATTACACATTTTTTAATAATCAGGGTCACTGCTATTACTTGTTCCACTTTTGGTTTCTCCATTCTGATCTAGAAAACGTCAGTTTAGGAAACAGTTGTTAAAAATGAACAATGAGAACCAATAATTACACAACACATGTTACAGTAGTTGAATGCAATTCATTAGAGCAAACCACCATCAATACTTACCAAAAAAAATACTTAGATTGAGATAAAGTTGAAATTTTATTCAGAACATCTTCATGACACAGCAGCAAAGTGGAATTTATTTTCAGAAACATTTTATAAGATATTATATAGTTTAAGATTATAATTTAACACTTTAATCTTTCCCCATTAGGACAGCTTACTCATCCCTGGGGTAGTTACAAACATATAATTCCAGGTAAGTCATGTTTCTATTTTTCTCTACATGTGCTAGCTCAATATTTTGGGGTCAAATTCTAAACTTTATAAAAAAGTAAAAGATATTTTTAACTTTCTTTAAGAAGACAATACAGAACTCATAATGGTACTGTCTTTGAGTATATGAACAATTTGAAGGTTGTTCGCCAATATGGCCTTCGTCCTCATCTGATTGTTACACATCTCTGATTCAAGTACACTGAACTAAAAAGTATAACAATAAAATTACTCGTTAGAGTTGTGTATCAGATTTCCATTGCTGTTGTTACAAATTATTATACATTTAATAAATTAAAATAACAAAAATCCATTATCATATATTTGTATAAGCTGGAAATGATGTGGATCAACTAGGGTAAGGCCAAGGTGTGAGTAGATTTACATTCCTTTCTGAAGGCTATAGGAAATAATTAATTAAGTGCTTTCCCAAATTCTATAGTCTGCTCACGTTCCTTGTCTTATGGCTCCTTGCTTCATCTTCAGCCCAGCTATATTGCATCCCTCTGTGAATTAGTCAGGGAAAGCTTTCCTCTATGAAATCATGTGATGAGGTAGAACCCACATAAATTGTCCAGAATAGTCTTCCCTTCTCAAAAGCCTTACCTTTGTCACACCTGTAAATTTAATTTTGTAAGGTAAGGTAACATATTCACAAATTCTGGGAATTAGAAAGTAAATATATTTAGAAGTCATTTACCCACCATGAGGATTTTTTCCCCCCACAAATTCTGTTTATAAAAAAATAGCTTAACTTGAAAATACCAAGATCATTCTTTCTAATTAGGTAAATTATGTATTGCTTAAGTATAATAGTTTCTCCTTCGGTTTTCTTGTTTATTATCCATTAAGTATGAGAGTACATACTTCTACCATTTCTTTTATGCTTTAAAAGCATATAAAGCACCAGGCATGTAGGCTCACCTCTGTAGTCACAGCAGCTCAGGAGGCTGAGACAGGAGAATTATAAGTTCAAAGATAGCCTCAGCAATTTAGCAAGACCCTGTCTCAAAACGAAAACTAAAAAGGACTGGCTATGTAGCTCATTGGTTAAGTGCCCTGGGATCCAATTCCTCTCACCAAAAAGAAAAAGAAGAAAAAAACTGCATATAAAGTCACCTTGGTACAAAATAACTATCCATCATGCATCTTCATCAGTGATTTTTTTTTTCTAGATTTTATATGAAGATCATTCTGTTTTATGTTACTTGCATTTGGTAGAAACTTTTCCGTTTCTCCCAATTGCCTGCTTATAATAAAATATTCACCAGGAAGGTGTTCACGAATCAACCCATACCATGTGATATCCCTATTAGATGATAATTAGATTTGCCCCCGATATTATTGCAAGGATTTAACAAGATATAACAATTGTTTCTTTATACATTCCAGTAGGTACTGAATGTTGATCTCCATAAGTAATATTTCTACAGCCCAATTTACTTGTGTCATGGTAGCTGAATATCTATGCTGATCTCTGTCCAGTGTGCCTTATTTTTCTACAGACTGTGAAGTGTAGAAACTACATTTCCTAGATTCATTTGTACCTAGCAATCTTAATGTCAATTTTATTCATTTTGATTTTACAATTGATTTGAACTTCCTAGTTTTCTTGATTAATTAGGGCATTTTTTAAAAATTTTTCCTTGAAGGGAATATATTCCTCAATTTATTAGATCCCTTTTGAATAGTGAAACGATTTTAAAGTTATCTGTCTTTATTTAAAATGTTAATTGTTTTAAATGTAAATTGTTTTTAAATGTAAATTTCTGTTTTAACAGATTATTTTCAGATATTAGGACCTGTATTGAGTTTAATTGAATTATTTCAAAGGAGTGGATTAATTTTGAACATTTACTATTTTGTGTTATATATTTATTTTTTGGTTTTTAATAAAACTTATTTATAAAAATATATATTTGAATACATTTCCAGGATTTTATATCAAGAGGTGTGATCCGATTACTATTTTTTCCTTTTGTTCTGTAACTAACAAGTCTGTGGGCATCACCATGTTTACCTTCCTACCTGAAAAACACAGGTAAATTCTGCTATACTGCTATAGTGGTTAGTCTTTTCTTCCCAGTATAGACAGAGGTGCATTGAAGCAGAGAACTTTTGCTCACTAATATAACCCAAACAGAAAGATGAGTGCCTGATATTTGGTAGTGGCACAGCACAATTAGCTGAATGAGTGAATTTACAGAGTGCCTTTTCTATGCTGGACACAGTTCAGGGCTCTTGAAATACAACTATGAAGAGAATAATCAAAGACCCTTATGGAGTTTATAATTTGTAAGATAGAAAAAGCCATATAACCAATCAATAACAGTCATAATAATTGATTCAACTGCATAGTCTGCTAAAAGATGATAAGAGCTATGGAAAAGAAAGAGCATGACAAAGACAAAAGAAATCAGGGGACCCTGGCCAGGAAAATGTGTCAGAACATATCAGAAGTAGTAATTTTCAAGATGGCAGATGCATTAAGAAAAACACAGTGCAGCAAAGTATTAGGAGTAAAGGTGTTTCTATGAGGAGAGAAGAGGGAGAGACATCCTAAGGAGAAGGGACACACTAGGGCAAGGAGGACAGCAGGCACAACCAATGGTACAGCAGCAAGGGGAGGGAAAGGGTACTAGTTAACTTCAGAGTGAAGGAGGAGGCCCCAAACGTCAGAGAATGGAATTTGATGTTTTGCTTTTAGTGATATGGTACCATTAGGAAATTGTGAGCAGAGACATGGCATGTCTTTTACATTTTAAAGGATCTTTCTTGCTGTATATTGAAAATAAACAGTAGGGTGTTGTGTATTGAAGTAGAGAGTGCTTATCAGTGCAGTAAAACTAATCAATTAAGGCATTTAAGCATCACTGAGCACTGACAGCATGATATTTAATATAGAGCATGAATTTTGGAAAATGCTCATGTAAGTTATTTTTATAAATCAAGGATCTTGGATTAATTCTTCTTTAAAATAGATCTTTTAAAGTAAATAAGTTCAAACAATATACATTTTTAGTAAATGTGGCAATTTTTCTTTTCTGTGTCTGAGCAATAGATTTCCAGAATCTAACATCAATTATATGAACAAATTTTGTATTATATCCTTTTCTCAAATATTATAGACAGCTGCTCATGTTCTACTCAAAAATGTATTCTGTAAACCTAATAGAAATCATGAAAATCTCATGTACTCCATCAAAACTATGATAATATAGAGTACATTTTATAACAATATAATTTTGATAATTTTTGCTCACATTTGTGCTCCCTGAAATGTATTTTCAATGAAGGTTGCTCTAATGAAGCGTATATACATACATATATACATATGTATATACATTACCATTCAGTGACATAAAGCATTTTTTTTTTTTTTTTTAATTTCCCCATCCCATCTCCTTTTTAGGGAAAGGAATGGTGGGCTGAATTTCAATGATGTATAATGTAGAGATGAATCCCAAATCATTTGTCTCCTTGTCCTTTCAAGAAAATAAATAATTATTCTGATGTTAATTACAAAGTTCTTTTCAGCTGCCTTAATTCACAGACAGCTGAAGTGTTAAAATTTCTAAAACACTTAAGTGAAAAGATCTTTTATTGGCCCCCATAATGTTGGTCTATTAGATGTCATTGCCAAAGTCACCTCCTCACACAAAATATGAATGAAACTAAAAGGCAAATTTGTTTTCATAGTGTCAGAGTAGCTTTGGCATTTCTCTAAGGTCTACAGATGCCACTACTAATGAAGAGATGTTAAAGAATAATGAGCTCAAGGCTTTCATATGTTGAATGATGAATGAAATTTATGTCTCAGAGATCACATGGGGCCAAAATGGTGTAAATGCACACAAATCAATGCAGAAACCATGTTTGTAATCCCTACACTCATGCAAGACCTGCGTACATAAATTTTCAATCCCTTACTCATATGGAGAAATCAATATTTGACAAAAGAGATTCTTTCATGACAACTAAATCTCATTTATTTAGTTTCCCTTGAATTTGAAAGTATTTCTGAAGTTTTAAGCATCAAGTCTTTGAAATGATATAATTTATTTCTACATATTTCTGAAAGGGTTTTACACAGCATGCTAGCTTCAGTTAAATTCTAATATAGCATTAATACCCTTGCTGATTTAGATATACATTTTTAGCTATAGTTTAGGAAACCATTTTATTATTAATCTGATTGGCAAAGGATTAATAGTTTACAGTACTATTGAGAGGGGCAACCATAAACAATTTTAAGTACAAGTGTTTGCAAAATGCAATAGTGGTCCCTTTAGAACACTTACTAAAGTCCCGGGCATAGTACATCCAACAAGTAGATTTATCCAGAAACACTGATCCTCTGTGCATCTGTCTATATGTAGGACATCTAATATGTAATTAAGGTAGCAAATTATGATAGTTTAAAAATGCTACCCAAACAAAAAAAAAAAAAAAAAAAAACAGGTAAATAATTTTATCCTAAATGTTGTATACATTTGGATGTGAAAACAAAGATAAAATTATACTTCTACTTACATATGGAATTAATAGTACAAAAGTGAATTTAATTAGTTATACAGTTCTTGCATGTTTTTGTTATTGCTTTTTCTTTAGCAAATATACATGTATGTGAAACTCTACTCATTGATTAAAGACAGTTGAATCAATAGATTAGAAATAGATTCTGCCCTATGATAACAATTGAAAGTTTTTTCCTTTGAAATAGGAACCTGCTAACACATATAATATATAGCACAATTCAATTAGTTTAAAATTAATAGTATTTAGCAATTGAAAAATTTAATAAATTCTCTGGTCATTTTCCTTGGTGCATATCCACTACTTCTACAGATAATTGCAAAAATAATTTCAGTAGGATTACTCACAGAACATAATTATACATTCCGAAAAAAATTAAGATATGTATTTTATCTGGATGTGGTGGTACACACCTGTAATCTCAGCAGCTCAGAAGGCTGAGGCAGGAGGATCACAAGTCTAAAGCCAGCCTCAGCAGTTTAGTGGGACCCTAAGCAAACTTAGTGAGACCCTGTCTCAAAAGAAAAATAAAAAGTGCTAGGGACGTGGCTCAGTGGTTGAGCACCCCTGGCTTAAATCCCTGGTACCAAAAAAAAAAAGGAAGAAAGAGAGAGAGAGAAAGAGAGAGAGAGAGAGAGAGAGAGAGAGAGAGAGAGAGAGAGAGAGAGAGAGAGAGGAGGGAGGGAAGAAAGAAAGGAGGGAGGGAAGGAGGGAAGAAAGAAAGAAAGAAAGAAAGAAAGAAAGAAAGAAAGAAAGAAAGAAAGAAAGAAAGAAAGAAAGAAAGAAAGAAAGGAAGAAAGGAAGAAAGAAAGAAAAGTGGAAGGAAGGAAGGAGCGAGGGAGGGAAGGAACGAATGAATAAATGAAGAAAGGAAGATATTTTAGGCAATGAATTGCAATCAAGCACAAAGCATTTGAAGATTTAAAGGTTTTTAACAATATAACCAGAGAAAATAGCATTATTTTAAATTTTGAATCATATACTTAAATGAACTATATAGTCCCTTTAATTATATATAATTAGATATATTAATATTTGTTATATATTATATCCAGGGTCCTTCTTGACTCCCTGTCCTAATTTTTTTTTTTTTAATTTCACAGAATCAAGATGACTTTGTACTTCCATAGTGTATATGACTTTCATGCATTTGGAGAAGGGTTATACATGGGCACCTACGATTTAGGTCACTTGATTTAAATTGTTTAAATGTTAATGATTATGTTATCAGGTGTTCCCTTCTTTATACTATACTGATTTTTTTGTTTTGTTTTGTTTTTTCGTTTTTGTTTTAGATCTTATAGTTGTACATAGTAGTTGGATTCATCCCAAAAACTCATGCAGGCCTGAAAGTCCATTTCAGTTCTTGATTCCCCTTTCCTCCCCCATTAACCCACCAGACCTTGCTCCCTTCCCCCAAGCTCCTTTCTCTACTAAACTTATTTATGTTCATCTATTATTTGTATTTGATTGGTTCTTTATACTGATATATAAAGGTGAAGTTCCCTGTGGTATATTTATATATGCACATGACCTGCTTTTTAAGAATTCATTCTTCATTGCCTCCCCTAACCCATCCCTCCACTCTGCCTCTCCATCTCCTTCTACATTACTGATTTTTATCTTTATGTTCTCTTATCCTCCCCTTTCCCTTTCTTTTATTTTACTCTAGCTTCTGCATAGGAGAGAAAACATTTGATCTTTCAATTTCTGAGTTTGACTTTTTTCACTTAGAACGATATTCTCCATTTTGATCCATTTATCAGGAAATGCCATTATTTCATTCTTCTTTAGGGCTGAGTAGAACTCCATTGTACATATATACCACATTTTCTTCATTCATCTATTGAGGAACACCTAGGTTGATTTAATAGTTTACAGATTATGAATTGTGCTGCTATAAACATTGATGTGGCTACATTACTGTAGTCTGCAGATTTTTAGATCTTTTGGGAAAGTAACAAGGAATGGGATAGCTGAGTAAAATGGTGGTTCCATTCCTAGTGTTCTGAGAATTCTCTATACTGCTTTCCAGGGTGTTTGTACTAGTCCGCACTTCCACCAACAGTGTAAAAGTGTACCTTTCCTCCCACAATCTTGCCAGCATTTATTATTGTTTATATTCTTGGATTGCCATTCCAATTAGAGTAAGATGAATTCTTATTGTAGCTTTGATTTGCATTTCCTTGTTGTTAGGGATTTTGAACATTTTTTTCATATATTTGTTGGACATTTGTGTTTCTTCTTTTGAGAAGTTTCTGTTTGGTTCTTTTGACCATTTAGTTTAATTTCATATTTCTACATATAGTTATCCAGTTTTCACAGAACCATTTGTTAAAAGACTTTATCAAGTATCAGATTGCTGTAGGTATGTGAATTTGTGTCTGTGTCTTCTATTCTGTTCCATTGGTTTTTATGTCTTATTTTGATGCCAATACCATGCTGTTTTTGTTAAGATGGCTCTGTAGTATAGTTTCTGATGTATTGTGATGTCTCCTGCTTTACTACCTTACTCATCTTTCTGTTATTTACTTTTAGGATTTTTGGAGGTTTTGTTGTTGTCAATGTTAGTGTTCTGTAGATATTCATGATAGATTCACTGTGATATGTTCACATAAGTGCATAGGAAGTTAAGGTCAGATTTATTCTGCTGACCTTACCTTGTCCCATTCCTTCTCCCTCCGTCTCAGTCCACTTCATCTAGTCCACCATTCTTCCATTCTTTCTTCTATTTTGATGGTATTCTAAACTTTTTTTTTTTTCGACAAGGTTTGAACTCAGGGGCACTCAACCACTGAGCCTCATCCCTAGCCCTATTTTGTATTTTATTTAATGACAGGTCTCACTGAGTTGCTTAGCACCTTGTCATTGCTGAGACTGGCTTTGAACTCATGAACCTCCTGTCTCAGCTTCCAGAGCCAGTGGGATTACAGGCATTAAGGAACAAATATTTTCATATAATTATCATAAAATTTTACATTTTGCTTTTCATCCTTTGTCACTTGAGATTTATCATGCCATTTTTTATGAATTTCATTATTATACCAATATTATTCTTACAAGGATGCAGATATGTATATGTGTATTATATATATGTGGGTATATATAATACACACATAAGTTATTTCTGTATTTTTTAGTACCTAATGAATCAAGATTATTTTACACAAGATTTTTTTAGAACAAAAACTTAGAAATTGTATAGCATATGGTGAATATAACTAATGATTTTAAGCATAATATGTATTAGAAAAAAGTAATTCATCACCTAATATAACCTTTCCCATTACAAATAGCAAAGTAGTTTGAAGAGATAGTCTATCAATTCTTCTGGAGACCTAAAGTAAGTTGATTTATTTTACCTTATTTTTAAATTTAAATAACTCTTTTTTTCCCCCCTCCAAACAGGCAGTAGATAATCATTCAAGTTAAATTGTAAAAATAAAGATGAGCAAAAAGAAGAAAATGTCACTCATAATTCTATTGTTTATTCAATCTAGTGATTTTATTGAAGAATTCTTGATCCATGCAAATAGATGCAAATTAATTATATATTACCATTAAAATGTTATATATATTCATCTATTTATTAATGTTGATAATTAGTGATAGATACATATAACTGACAAAAAAACTAAAGAAACTACCTTATTTGTAAAATTGGAAAAGCTTAAAATTTATATAAATGCAAATGACATTTTTATAAATTATTAATATATAGAAAGGAAAAAAATTATTCATGAATTATACATATTTTCATATTATATACATTATGGTTAGTAATCATATAAGATATACTTAAAATCCACTGGAGGATGTTACTCAGCCTTAAAGAAGAATGAAATTATTGCATTTGCATGTAAATGGATGGACCTGTAGAATATCATGCTAAGCAAAATAAGCCAAACCCCCAAAACCAAAGACTGACTCTTTTCTTTGATAAGCCAATGTTAATCCATAATGGGGGGAGTAGGGAAGAATGAAGGAACTTTGGATTGTGCAGAGGGGAGTGAGGGGCTGAGAGGGGGTCTGGGAATGGGAAGAACAATGAAATGAAAAGGACATTATTGCCCTATAAACATGTATGATTAAACTATCAGTGTGACTTTGCACCTTGTTCAGTCAGAGGAAAGAGGAGTTATGCTCCATTTGTGTACCATGTGTCAAAATGTATTCTACTATCATGTATAATTAATGAGAACAAATTAAAAATTAAAAAAAAAATAAAAAAGGGAAATTGAACTTAACAAGTCCAAGCAGTTCTCCTTCTTTATTTTTCTGAAGAGGGAAAAGATATAATATTTGCTATCAAATTTATTTTATTGAATTTTAAATTTTCTTCTTGTGAATGCCCAATTTACTCCATTGAGAAAACAAAGTTTTCCACATAAGTGGAATAAACCACAAAAATGTGTTATAGTAGTACTTGAAGCTCCATGTATTAAATGAGTTGTATTCATACTGTGTATCTGTGTTTTTGTTTTTGCGTTTTAAAAGAACTAGTAGTCCAGATCTGTTATGACCTATTTTCCTATTTCAAATACTTTTATATTCATTTGATGCATCATCATTAAATCATTTTTGTTACATCCTTCCTTCTTTCATTCACACATTTCATTCATGAACATGGTGATGTTTATCATAAGCATAGCAACAGTTTATATACATTTTGTTTTAGAGAAGACTAAAATCATAATAAATACATTATTATTTTAAACATTATTTTAATAGATGCAAAATGTACTCTAAGTATTGAATCAATTAATTGAGATGTTTAGCTAATTCTGTAAATATTTCTCTAATTAACTCATTTTTTTTCCTGTATTTGACTCTAACAAATGAAGTAAATTACAATAACACATGAAGGGAAAGGACATATTCTAGATTGTCCCAGATGGTTTTGCTAGCTAAAATGAATATTACTTCCATTGTGCATTCTTTTTTTAAAAAATTGGCTAGAATTTAATATTTAATAGGGAAATTAATAAAAGTGACTGATAATTATTTATATATAAGAATATCCTCCCATAGAAATAAAATACTTAAATTTATTAACGAAGTATGTGACACAAAATTTTTTAAGTTTTATTTTACTTTCTCTTATTTCTTATGTTTTTGACTGTGCAATATATTATTAGATGTCTGTGCAAAGGAGAAATGTAAGATTTGATAAAATCTGTGTTTTGCTTACTGTCTAACAGAAGAAGAAAGAATTGGGACACGAACTAAAAGTTGACTCCTAATTTTTTTTTTTCATTCTACTAGCTACTTTTTGACAGCTGCTTTTCCCAACAATTCCACATATATTAAAACAAATATAGAATCAAACACTTCTAGAGAAGAGCTATAAAATCTTGTCTGCAGGAATTCAGTGGAATTTCTAGTATTCTGTCCATCACCCTCTTATTCTATTTATTTATTTATTCATGCTATTTACATGAGCTGCGTTGTAATTGTGGCACCTCCCAAGACATACAAACACTTACACACCCTAGAAAAAAATTTGCAACAGAGATCTAATTACCTGTTTCCTCACTTGTTAATCTGAAGTAGGTATGTATTTTGTTTCCATATGAAATGAATTTAGGTTATTTAGTCTTTAATTTCTATTATTTCAGTTGGTATAGTGTGAAAGCATTCTTGGATTATTATGAACATTAACTAAATTTGTTTTTCCAGTGAAATGCCTACCAGACAAGAGAGGAGAGTTGAAAGGTGGTTATAAAATATGAGCCTATAGAAGGAGGTCGAATCAATGTCCATATCCACTTTGTCTGATTTGCTTTTGCCTATATAATTAGGCACTATGCCCTACTGCAGTCACTCACACAGAAAATAGGTAGTCAATGAACTGGAGCTTATTTTTCAGGTAAGATTTCATTAAATTGTTTTGTTACCTCAATGCCATAATAGATATTTTTTTGTTGTTCTTAACATTAACAGCATTGCTAATGTATCAGGAGAGGACATAAGCTACCTGAATTTAATTTTAGAATTTTAGCTATCAACAATATCACTTTCAGTAAATGTCTCCTGTTTCTTTTCCTTTCTCTTCTCTTTTTTATATAAAATAGAACTGCTTGAGGTCTGCAAATTCTGGTGTGCTAAGTCTGTGGACAGTGATGTAAACCATATTAAGGGAATTTTAAAAAGATTAAACTTTTCAAATATACAAATTCTGGATTTAGCTGAAATCAAGATGTAAGCTTCACCAAAGATAGGCTCAAAAGCGAAATGATAAAAACATCAAATATGCTTAGTTAAAATATTTCTACCCCATCAAAGCTATCTGTATGTCTAGTTTATATTTCAACATGGGAATATATGTAAATTAGGTATTCACAATTTAAACTTGACCTTCGTTGTGCAAATAAAATAAATAAGTAAATAGAATAAGAGAAGGTAATGGAAAGGATATTAAGCAGGCCACTGACAAATCAGATCTTATTTATATATATATCTTATGTAACTGAATATGCAGTCTACACTGGCCATTAAGGAGATTGGAAACTCCTAAGAAACTCAGTTATGATGAGTGAGATTTTGTCATCTAAATAAAAGCAATAAATGAAAGGTTGGAATCATAGTTTTCCACATGCACTTAAATTTATGAGTCATGTTAACATTCAAGCAGCAGAATGATGTAATATAAATCCGGAGCAGTTAGACCATTGTTAAAGTCTTCCTATTTCTGAGTTAACAATTCTTTTTGAGCTATTATTTTTAATAATAATGAATATAAAATTTTTCTTTTTCTTTCATTAAAGACTTAAAATTCAAGTCTGAGGAAGGCTTAATTTCTTCTGAGTTCGATTTGTTTTTTGTCAAGTGGCTTTCAAGTTAATTTACCTATTGAGTTCATTTTAATTAAACATTCCACAAATGACAAGAAAAATGTGACTTTTTTCTATAGGTGGCTTATATAAATGAAGGGAAATATAATTAGGACTAGGTTTCTCTTTCAAATGATCACTACATTTTTTAAAGTTTTTTTTTTTTTTTTTCTGTGTCAATGTGGAAACATCTAAGGTAAACAACTTGTACTAGTCCATTTTGTTAGAAAACAAAAAATACTTTTGGAATGTTAATAATTAATCTCCCTCATATTTAAGTTTATCCTTAACCTCACATCAGAAAAATTTGATGATTTTTTTACAATCAGTTTGCATCATTTAATTTACTTAAAATAATGAACTTAAAACTTTTCTCTTGGAAATACAATTTTACTTTCTTAACCTCTTTTTTTTTTCACTTATTTATGCTTGCTAAAGCCAAATCCTTCCAAGTATTTAAATATCCTACTTCCAAAATGAGAAATTAAATGTTAGATAATTAAAAAAACACCATAGATGAAAATGGTTTTGCCTAGTAATTCTATCATCTATGATTCTTATAATCAATCTGTATCAAGATATTACATGCATTAAAATAAGTAATTGTAAGGAATTCTGTAATTAATAACTAATTATAATACTAATATTTACTTATACCTTGTGAGGCATTGTTAGGAGTTCATTGTATGAATTACATCATTTCTTCCTTTATCATGAATTCATTAAAAAAAATAATATCCAAAGTTAACTTATGAAGAAAATAACACGAAACTTAGTAGTCCAAGAATAAACATTGGACTAATAACTGAAAGTCAAGTTCTAAGACAACTTTTCACACTACAAAGCCAAATCTTTAAAAAAATACTTTTATTATATATTATCATTGTGCATAATAGAGGAGTTCATTTTGACACAATCATATATGCACAGAATGTAAGTTGCTTCATATCAGTCCCCTTCCTCTTTCCTTCTACCCCTTCCTCCCATTTCCCTTCCATTACTCTGCTGGTATACTTTCAATTTCTTTTTTAATTGAGGATATATATATATATACACACACACACACACATATATGAAATTCACTATGGTACATTCATATATGTACATAGCATAATTTAGTAAATTCCCTTTCACAGTTTCTAACTTTTGCTGGCCTCCCCTCCCTTCCCTTCAATTCTTTTCTCTACTCTACTCATCTTCTACTTTCATGGGATTTCTCCCCACCCGACACACACACACACACACACACTATTTTTTTTCTTATTTTGCGTTAACTTCCAAATATGACAGAGAATATTTGACCCTTGACTTTTTTGATCTGGGTTACTGCACTTAGGATGATAATCTCTAATTCCATACATTTACTAGAAAATGACATAATTTCATTCTTATTTAAGGTTGAGTGTTTTAGTCAGTTTTGCATTACTGTGACCAAAATACTGGACAAGAACAAATTAGAGGAGGAAAAGTGTGTTTTGGCTTGTATTTTTAAAGGTTCAGTCCAAGTTTGGCTGACTTCATCGCTCTGGGTGTGAAGTGAGGCAGAATAACATGGTTCAAGGGTGTGAGAGAAGGAAGCAGCTCAGAAAGTAGCAAACTGGAATCACAGAAAGAGCCCCACTCACCAAGGACAAAATAAAAACCCCAAAGGCACATCCATAGTGACCTACTTCCTCCAGGTATACCCTATCTATCTAGAGTTACCACCCATTTAAACTGTATCAATGTATTAATCAACCAATTGGGTTTTACCTCTCATAATCTCATAATTTTACCTCTGAAATTTCTTGTATTTTCTCACACATGAGCTTTTGAGGGAACACATCATATCGCAACCATATGCGGAGTGAAACGTGATCACATGTATACATCACATTTTCTTTATCCATTCCTCTCCTGATGGGCAACAGGACTCGTTCCATAACTTGGCTGTTGTGAATTGTGCTGCTATACACATGGTTGTGCATGTGTCACTACAGTATGCTGATTTTAGTGCTTTTGCATAAATACTAAGGAGAGGAACAACTTGGTCTTATGGTGGTTGCAATCCTAGTCTTTTCAGGAATCTCCATACTGCTTTCCAAGTGTTTGCACTAATTTGCAGGCCTACAAAGAATGTATAAGTGTGCATTTTTCCCCACATTTTCACCAACATTTTTTATGATTTGTATTCTTGATAATTGTTATTCTGAGCTGGAATCTCAATGTAATCTTTTGCTGTTCCCTGATTGCTAGGGACATTGGACGTAATTTTCATATATTTGTTAACCATTGGTATTTCCTCTCTGGAATAATATTTGTTCAGTTATTTTTCCCATTTATCAATTGGATTATTTAAGCTTTTTTGAGTTCTTTATATCTTTCAAATATTAATCCTCTGTGAGAGTAGTTGGCAAGGACTTTCTCCTATTCTGTAGGCTCTCTCTTTACATCTTGTTTCCTTTGCTGTGAAGAACCTTTTTAACATCATGCATTCCACTTATTGATTCTTTGTTTTATTCCATGAGCTTTAGGGGTCTTTTTAAGAAATCAATGTCTCTGTCAATATGTTGGAATATTGAACTTGTGTTTTCTTCTAGGAGTTGTGAAGTTTCATTTAAGAGAAGACAACATGTTTTTAAATTTGTTCTAATTAGTTATACATGACAGTAGAATACATTTTTGCAATTTGATAGATCATACAAAAGGGAGTATAATTTCTCATTTTTCTGATTTTTACATGTTGTAGGATCATATCAGTCATGCAGTCATATATGTACTCTATAATCTTTCCTACCCCCATACCCCTTCCCCTCCCTTCACCTCTAACTAATCTAAAGTAATTCTATTTTTCATTGGTGTCACTCCCCCTTACTGTGAATTAGCATCCAAATATCAGGGAAAACAGTCGGCCTTTGGTTTTTTGGGATTGGCTTATTTCGCTTAGCATGATATTCTCCAAGTTCATCCATTTATGAGCAAGTGCCATAACTTCACTCTTCTTTAAAGGTGAGTAACTGAGTAATATTCCATCATATATATATATATACACATATATATCACATTTCCAACATATATATGATATATATTATATAAAATATATATTATATAATAAATAATATAATATAATATACATAATATTCCATCATATATATTATATATAACATTTTCTTTATCCATTCATCTGTTGAAGGACACCTAGCTTAGTTCCACAGTTAAGACATTGTGAGTTGAGCTGTTATAAACATTGATGTGACTGTGTCACTGTACAATGCTGATTTTAAGTGCTTTGGGTATAAACCAAGGAATGGGATAGCTGGGTCAAATGGTAGTTCCATTCCAAGTTTTCTGAGGAGATAATATTTTGAGCAAATGTAGAAGAATAAATGTAGAAGAATGATCTCAATCTCTCACCCTGTATAAAAGTCAACTCAAAGTGGATTAAAGACCTAGGAATTATACCAGAAACTTTATAACTGCTAGAAGAAAACATAGGATCAACATGACAAATCTTAAAATCTTAATTCCTAAAATATATTTGAGAACACAATTTGAACATTTATCAAATGGGTAGTTCAAAATAGTTTATCTTCTAGGAAGTATTTTTCTTTCAAAATGCATCAAATAATGAGTAATTAAAATATATACATGGAAATATAGCTTGCCTGGCATGTGCAAAGCCCTAGATGAAATCCTAGTCAGTGAAAAAATAAAATGGGAAGAAATAAGCATATACATATATATATATATATACACACACACACACACATATATACATATATATACATATATATATATACACACACATATATCTTTTATTGGTTTCTAGGCATTTTACTATGTACATGAATGCATGAGTACAAAATTGAGTAAAGCAAAGTCATTGTTTTTAGTTATTTCATACTTCCATGAATTTTGCAAAATTCTTCATTGTGAAGAACTTTCCTGAGCTTTGAGTGACTTATGATCCCTATTCAAAATTTTCTTGTAGTTTCTTCTAATCATAATGACAACCAAAATGTTATGCACAGATTTCTACCATGCTCCCAAGTGTGCATTAGTCTTAGTAAAAGCTGACTGTTCTCAACAATAAATATGTGTACATACACTCAATCTGGTTTAAGAGTCTTGTCCAGAGAAGTTTCTTATATTGTGTTGGTATTTAGTAAAGATTTTTCCATTTAGTGCGTTTCTTATCTATAAACTCTTCATACTATAATTTAGGCCAGCAATAAAAATAACATAATTCTTGTTGTGTTAATATCTGAATCATTATTTGATTCTATCTTGTTAATTTGTAAGAAAATTCTACCTGAAACATAGTAATGAAGAGAGTAGAATTGAAATTATTTTTAAAAAGAGACTATATACAGAATAAGAAGATATGCTAACATTTTGTTAAAGTTCTTTAGAGAAGCTATTATTTTAATTAAAAACAAAAACAGTGACAATTAATTTTTGTGAAGATATAGAAATGGACCTCCAAAGACCCTTGAAGCTGTACCTTTCTATACTCAACTTCCCATGAATAAATATTTGGCTATGTGTAACAGAAAAGTAATAACGGTTGGAGATGGAATTAAGTTTGCTAATCAATGGGTGTAAAGTAATCACAGTTTTTAAGATCAGAGGAAAGTAAAAAAGGATGTCAGAGAAATGCTGTGAGAAGACTCAAGCCATTGTAGCTGACTTTGAAAAAGAAGAGGTCAGTGGAGGCAAGGATCGTGGGCATCTCAAGAAGCTGGAAAAGGGACTAAACAGATCATTCGGAGAGCCTGCAGAAGGCATGCATCCCTGCCAGCATCCTGATTTCAATCCAGTGAGACTCACAACATACTACTCATATGCAGATCTGTAAAATAATAAATCTGGGTTATTTTAAGCCATTAAGATTGTGAAAATTTGCTACCACTACCAAGAAAACAGGCGATTCTTATTCTTTATATATTGTACATTCCAAAATAACTGAGTAACGTTTAAATGTTTCACTTTGAAAAATGATACCTGAGAGATGATGGAAATATTTTTAGATTGATTTGTTCATTTCACATTTCATAAACATATGAAAATATCATAGAATGCCCCATAAATGATTACCAATCAAAATAATATTATATTAATATTATATTGATATTAATAATGAAAATAATATAAACAATAACTCCCATGACATAGCATGTTGCTCCAATTTCTGCTATATTTATTATCCTACACAGTTAAACATTTCAAAGAATTGTTTGCATAGGATTGCCTGTTCCCTCAACTTACAACTACTCCATAAGGCATTAAAATCTGTATTTCTGCTTGATGGTTCTGTTCAAATTCAACAGAATCACTGTGTTCATAAAGTGAATGGTCTGGTCTCCAGCTTATCTTATTTGGCCTCTCATTAGCTCTTAAGATTGCCTTGTTCTCAGAATGGCCTTCCTTATCAACTTTAGTAAAATGGCTTTATTTGGGTTCTGCTGAAAATAAAAACTGACACAATGGATCACTAAGACAGTTCATGAAGGAAGTAGTTCTTAAAAAGCAGGACTTAAGGAATCCGAGAAAGGTGAGAAAGGAAAGTGATATGAAGCTATGATAAGGAGTTCACTACAGTCAGCAGCCGTGGCCAAGTTTTGCTGGGCTTTCTGAGAAGCATGTGGATTGGCCAAAAGACAGACTGGGTACTGACACACATGCACGTTGTTTTGGGGTTATCCTGTGTATTGCAATGTTTACTTTTCTGACTGTGTTGAATAAAGACAAGTTGATCTCTTGTGGCATCTGGAAGATCATGTCAATGACATATAGAGTTTCTTGGGGGTGTGATGCTGTGTTGGAGGGCCAGACATGTCCACCAAAGCCAGGAACTTACATCAGAGTTGAGTCAAAGGAAGTTACATGATGTTTCTCTCTTGATTTTCCACTTCTCTGAAAATTTCAGCCATACTCATAGGTGCCTCTCTTCAACCCCACCTTCATATGATATAATTCCCCAATTTTAAATGTGTGCAATTTTTTTTCTTTCACTTTGAAACTCTGCACAGGTAATCTTATTCCTTCTTACTATTTTGTATATCATTTTTCTCATGACCCAAAACATTTATTCCTGGGGTGTAAAAATTTTTCTGTTAAATTTGAATTCATATATACAAATACATTCTATATATGCTTCAGAGAATTTCTCATGTTTAAAATGCTTCTTGTTTTAAACAAAAAATCCATTTCATGGACTACATTTAATAAAATAAGAAAAATTCAACAAATAAATGACCTAACATTACAGCTCAAAGCACTAGAAAAAGAACAACTCAACAACAAAAGTAGTAGAAGACAGGAAATAGTTAAATTCAGATCTGAAATCAATGAAATTGAAACAAAAGAAACAATTGAAAAAATTGACAAAATAAAAAGTTGGTTCTTTGAAAAAATAAACAAAATTGATAAACTTAGCCACACTAACAAGGAGGAGAGAGAAAACTCAAATTACTAAAATTCAGGATCAAAAAGGAAATATCATGACAGACACTATTGAAATACAAAACATAATTAGAAGCTATTTTGAAAATCTATACTCCAACAAGATGAAAATCTTAAAGACATCAACAGGTTTCTAGAGACATATGATCCACCCAAACTAAATCAGGAAAACATACACAATTTAAATAGATCAATTTCAAGCAATGACACAGAAGAAGTCATCAAAAGCCTACCAACAAAGAAAAGTCTGGGCCCAGATGGATTCTCAGGTGTATTCTACAAGACCTTCAAAGAAGAGCTCATTCTAATACTTCTCAAAGTATTCCATGAAATAGAAGAGGACGGAACCCTTCCAAACTTATTCTATGAAGCTAATATCACCCTGATACCAAAACCAGACAGTGACACATTGAGAAAAGAAAATTTCAGACCAATATTCTTAATGACCATAGATGCAAAAATTCTTAACAAAATTTTAGCAAATCACATATAGAAACATATTAAAAAGATAGTACACCATGATAAAGTGGGTTTTATTCCAGGGATGCAAGGTTGGTTCAACATCCAGAAATCAATAAATGTAATTCACCATATCAACAGACTTCAAGTTAAGATTCACATGATTATTTCAAGAGATGCAGAAAAAGCATTTGATAAAATACAGCATCCCTTCATTCTCAAAACATTAGAAAAAATAGGGATAGTAGGAACATTCCTCAACATTGTAAAGGCTATCTATGCTAAGCCCAAGGTCAACATCATTCTAAATGGTGAAAAACTGAAAGCATTCCCCCTAAAAACTGGAACAAGGCAGGGATGCCCTCATTCATCACTTCTATTCAACATTGTTCTTGAAACTGTAGCCAGAGCAATTAGACAGATCAAGGAAATTAAAGGGATACAAATAGGAAAAGAAGAACTCAAACTATCCCTGTTCGATGATGACATGATTATGTATTTAGAGGAACCTGGAAATTCCACCAGAAAACTTTTAGAACTCAAAAGTGAATTCAGTAAAGTAGCAGGTTACAAGATCAACGCTCATAAATCTAATGCATTTTTATACATAAGTGATGACTCTTCAGAAAGAGAAGTTAGGGAAACTACCCCATTTACAATAGCTTCAAAAAAAAAAAAAATACTTGGGAATCAATCTAACAAAAGAGATGAAAGACCTCTACAATGAGAACTACAGAACACTAAAGAAAGAAATTAAAGATGGAAAGATCTCCCATGTTCTTGGATAGGCAGAATTAATATTGTCAAAATGGCCATACTACCAAAAGTGCTATACAGATTCAATGCAATTCCAATTAAAATCCTAATAACATACCTCATATAAACAGATCAAACTGGATTCTTGACACCTGCCCCACTCACACACCTAATATCAGCCTTTACCAATTCACAGCTGGAACTACCAGCAAGTGAATTATGGACACTCAATACTGGGAAGTCAACCTGGAATTCTTTCTCTTACCCTTCACAGAAGAAAATCTTTTGATTTTCCTTTTTCTTTTTTGTTTCCTTCAAAGTATATCCTGAAGTCTTTTCTACCCTTCATCATTATTATTATCATAACAGATAAAATAAACATTATATTAAATATTCCCATGGAAATATGATTTTCATTTTTTTCTTTTTCTTTATTTCCTTTCTTTATGCTACTTGATAACAAGTGGATAGTTTGTCAAATTTATAGGAAAAAATGAGGTAATATACTTAGGATAATATTTTTTTCAGTTACAAAGCTCAAATCAAGAGGCACTCTACCACTGAGCTACAACCCCAGCAATTTATGTGTTTGTGTATTATTTGGAAACAGGGTCTTGTTCCATTGCCTAAGGTGGCTTTGAACGTGCAATATCCTGACTTAGCTTCTCAAGTAGGTGGGATTACAAGTATGCATCACCACTCCTGGCACAAGTTTATTTATTTATTTATTTAAAATTCATCTTTTATTATCATTCGTGATTTTGCCATCATTTACAAATTATTTCCATTTTTAAGATTACTTATATTCATTTCTATTTTTCTACTCTTGTATATTTTGCAGTCTTCAGATTCTTTAAATTAGCTACTAGAAGATCAAAATTGTCAACATAAAATCATTTGTATCCCCTGTCCTCTCATGTTTGCAAGACTACTTCCTTTTCCTTATTTGAAGTATCTTAAAATTATTCCTCCAGGATTCATTAGGAAAATAATTGCCTACTTCAAGCATTATCTGAAGTACTTTGAACATAAGACTCTCAAAAATGTAAGAAACCCCACTAATATACTGAATGCTTACAACCTGATGAAATAGTAACCACCTGTGTATACATAATTCAAATTCTACTTAATGATTTTTTTCCACTGGCACTCCATTAAAACACATACATTGCACACATAATTAAGACAAAACTAAAATAACATTCTTTTTTTTAAAAAATTTTTCTTCAATTTGACTTTTTTGATTATGGTAATACATGGTATAGTTCAGGAACCTCATAAAACTGAAAGAAGGGAATGGTTTTATTAATCACAACATGAAACTGACATGGAATCCTACTAGAACAGAACCAGGATAAATAATGCAGTTATAAAATTTACAGTTCTTACTCTCAAGGGGAAAATATTACATATTAGGGCTCTTCTTGGTGTTATGAACTAATTTGAGCAAACTTTATTTTTAAAAATGCTAAGTAGCAATTAATATATATTCTTAAACTGTGCTAAAATAAGTTTAGAAAGGCAACTGGTAACAACCAGCAGAATTAGAATACGTTTTGTTAAACATTAAGAACCATGTTTCTTTTTAAGCTGTTAAATCAGCATACCTTTTTCATTGATAAGGTAAGTGCTAACTGTGGATGCCACATGATTAGAAAGCTTCTTATTTTTTTTTAAATTTAATGATTTATTTTTTAAATTTTTTAGACTGCATTTTGATTCATTGTACACAAATGGGGTACGTCATTTCCTTTCTATGGTTTTTCATGATATAGATTCATACCATTGGTGTAATCATACATAGGGTAATGATGTTTATCTCATTCCACTATTTTTCATAACCCCTCTCCCTCTCATTTCCTTCTTCATAATCTAAAGTTCCTCCATTCTTCTCTCACCTTCCCACCCCCTCCCACTCCCATTATATATCATCATCCACTTATCAGGGAAAACATTTGGTTTCTGATCTTTGGGGATTGGCTTATTTCACTTAGCATGATATTCTCCAATTCCATCCATTTGTCTGCAAATGCCATAATATTATTCTTCTTTGATAATATTCCATTGTGTGCATATACCACAATTTCTTTATTCATTCTTCTGTTAAAGGGTATCTAGGTTGGTTTCACAATCTAGTTACTGTGAATTGAGATGCTATAAAAATTGATGTGTCTGCAGTATAGTCGCTAATTTTAAGTCCTTTGGGTATAAACCAAGGAGTGGGATAACTAGGTCAAAATGTGGGTCCATTCCATGGTTTCTGAGGATTCTCCACACTGCTTTCCAGAGTGACTGAACCAATTTGAAATTCCACCAGCAATGTAAAAGTGGGCCTGTTTCCCCACATCCACATCAACATCTATTTTTGTTTGTGTTCTTGATAGCAGCCATTCTAATTGGAGTAAGATGAAATCTTAGAGTTTTTTTAATTTGCATTTCCCTAATTACTAGAGACATTGAACACTTTTTCATATATTTATTAATCACCTACATGTCTTCTTCTGCAAAATGTTTATCCAGTTCCTTGGCCCATTTATTGATTGGGTTCTTTGCATTTTTGGTGTAAATTTTGTAAGTTCTTTATAAATTTTGGAGATAAATGCTCTCTCTGAAGTGCATGTGGAAAAGATTTTCTCCCACTCTGAGAGCCCTGTTTTCACATTCTTGATTGTATCCATTGCTGAGAAAAAGCTTTTTAGTTTGAGTCCATCCCATTTATTGATTCTTGCTTTGATTTCTTGTGCTTTGGGACTCTTGTTAAGGAAGTCTGATCCTAAGCCAAAATGATGAAGATTTGGGCCTACTTTCTTCTATTTGGGGCAGGGTCTCTGGTTTAATTCCTAAGTCCTTTATCCATTTTGAGTTGTGTTTTGTGCAGGGTAAGAGAGAGGGGTTTAGTTTCATTTTGCTGCATATGGATTTCCAGTTTTCCCAGAACCACTTGTTGAAGAGGCTATCTTTTCTCCATTGTATGTTTTTGACTCATAAGGCAAATCACATTGGCCTCTTTCATTCAGAGGACAAGTTCTTACAGTAACCTGCAAGGCCCCACATGATCTGATTTCTCATGACCTCTCTCACTTCATCTCCTAGCCTTCTTCCCTGCTCCAAGCCATCCCTGTTGTATTGATCCTCCCATCTTCTTCATATATAACACATATTCTTGGCTCAGATTATAAGGACTCCATGTTTCCTTAACCCTGGAGAATAGTTCCCCAGACATTCATTCTCATGGCTACTTGTAAGCTCTAATGTTACTTCTCTGAGAGGATTTGCCTGACCACCTACAAAGGATAAGAACTGGACCATCATTCATTTTTCTCCATAGTACTTATCTCAATTTTGTAAATTATATACCAATTTACTTATTTTTGTCTATCCCAATTAGAATGAAAACTCCATGAATAAGCTGATATTGTCTATTTTTCATTACTATATTCCCAGAAGCTGCAGTATTATCTGGTATATAGTAAATACTTAATGATTATTGAATGAGTCAATCAATCAATGACAATTTGAATCAAAATTATAAATAGGAACATGTTACTTGAGGCTACAATTTTACCTCTATGACTTGGACCTATAATATCATTTTCTTCAGAATTTACCTATATGTATATAATTGTGGCAAAAATTGTAACAACCAAAATGAAATAATATTTAAGTGTCTTTGACAAAGTATTTACATTTGGTCCACCTATTTGATGGAATTTCAGTGACCGACATAGCAACATTTCCTTGCTATTTTGTGCAATGAAGAAAGCAACTTACATAAAACTGGGTAAGGGTCTTAAGTTTGTAAAAGAGAAAATGTGCCTCTTTTGTTTTGTGTATTTCTATTGACTAATTTATTTTTATGCTCTTATATTGCATTTATACTTGAATTATTCTTATAGGTGAACTTAAAAGACACACACACACACACACACAGTCTATTTTTTTTAAATATAATGCCAATGCTAGTATGCTAAAGATAATAATGAGATGGGCTCCCTGGGAGCAGGACAGTGTATTATTCCCCATTCCGTCCCCAGCACTCAGGAAAGCTTAATCCTAGACAGGTACTTAACAAACAAGTGAGTATTATATTATTAAATATGCATTGAACATATTATATCACAGAAAGTTTCTTTCATATTAATATTTACTTTTACTCTTATTCTCATTAAAACACACACACACACACACACACACAAACAAATTAAAAAAAAGTGCACAATGAAAAGTTATTCTGTTCTCTAACTAAAAAGCAGTAGTTTGTGAAGGAGTCCCAAGAGGTAAAATGCAATGACTGCAAATACAACAAAGCTCCCGAGGGGAACTTTTGACTCAATTTTCCAAGAGTGGCAGAACGAAAAGAACAGAGGTCTGTCAAGTTCCAGAAAAGAACCATCCCAGTCAGTCCCTGGAGAAATACTTGGAGATCGGGCATTACTTTTATAGTTTTGAAGTCAGCCTCCCCTAATCTAGTACTGCTGGCACTGCCCATTCAACTGCACCACTATCTACTTTGAAGGAAGAAATTCAGGGAAGGTGATGCCAGCTTGAGTCCCCAAACACAGCATCCACATGGACCTGATCAAAAAGGAGAGAAATCATTTCAGGTTTGGGAGACTGCTGCTGAGCAACTGAGACTAAAGGAGTCTAAAAAGATAGTGGGTTTTAAGAGTGGAAGTTACATTTTTATTCAGCCTTCTTCTGCATGGAGCATTCAATTTGGAGTAGCTCAAAATAATTCACACCTTATAAGGTCCTTATAATAGGTTATATTCTTTGAGGGCGCTGGGTACTTGCACAAGATCTCTGTTAAACCCTGGGTTCAAAGTATGAAAGAACAAAATGATACATTTATTTGCTGTCAAAACATTAAAGAAATTGCAGAAATTTATAGAACTGAATACAAATTACATGAAATTCTTTATAAAATTAAATGCTGAATTATATGACTTTTTTATTGATCAACTCATAAGTGAATAAAGAACATAATGACTAAATCTTCTAAAGTTTCATATATTTTATAGGACAAGTTCAAAAGTTACAAATGTTTTAAATGAAAATTCCAGACATGGTTAACATTTTGCAATTTCTATTTCAAGTCTAAATGTTTTAAATAAATCTGTGGGTCATTTAATATTTCGAGCAAATATGAACTATTTTACTATTAATTGATAGCTACATGTTAGGAAAATTATACTTTTCTCTGTCATTTCAAGATGATTTCATGTGAACATCAAATTATATACCACATGAATTTTCAACTTTTATTTATGTATTTATATTTCCTTTAATTTCTTTAAGAAATTACTAAAACTTCTCCTAATCCAATTTTTCTTGAAAATGTTAATTTTAAAATTGTTTCATTTGCTAGTGTAATCTCATTTTATCTGAGTTACCTTTTGTGACTTTCATGCTGTTTCCACTTCAGCTCTTCGATTACTATATGAACATTCTTTTTTCTATTCGTAATAAAGCATATGAATGTAACTTAACAGCAGTAGCAATAATCAAGGTTAAAGTATTTTCTAATGATATCAATTTTCTCACATATTGAATTTAATCCCATTTAAGAACATTCAAATTCTAATTCACATAGTCTCATTCAGATGTTATTAATGTAAAACATAATTTCAAATAGGTTTCTAAGCAATGTATATTTCATTGATATCAATCATTTTATAACATTTATTAATATGACAAAAATTAATTCAAATAAGAGTTAACAAATCTCAGTTAATATGTTTGCTGAATCTATCAGTATTTTCTATGACATTTCTATTGCAAAACTGAAGAGAGCAGAAAATCATAAAAGTATGTGACATATGGGTTTTTGACCTAAATGAAGAGGCTAAATATTTATTTTCCTATTAATTGATTTTTTAAAATTGAATTGATCTAAATTTAAAAATATTGAAATTCAGTGATAAATTTAATCAAAATGTAGATTTTGCATACTCCGCATTATAAAAGAAAATGTCTATTCCTGAAATGTACCACTTATAGACAAAAAGCAGGTGAGGCTGAATATATATCTATTAGGAAAACACATAAATAATAATATACAAGTAATGGAAATAGGATTATTGTTGCACATTTTGTTGCCACTCAACAGATAATTTTGGACTGATGTCACATTGCCTCCAGTAAATTAGAAGTAGTTTTGGAGATGGCACCTTGCTACTCTGTTGTCTTCCTAATAGTTCTCACTGTATAACTTGGTTCTTTTTATGAATTCCAGTCTTCCAAACCAGAGTACGACGAGTTCTTTGAGACACAGGACACATCACACTCTCTTTATAACAATTGCCTTTCTCAGTGAAGGCATACGGATTGAGTGTTGAATGCATTCCCTAAAACAATTTAAGTTATTTGTTAAAGTGAAATGAGGTCATTGGGCAAATTCTCTGGGTAAGAAACTGCCTTTTTTTTCAAGTGTGTAGTATAAAAATGACGAACTAAACTGTGTTTGTTGTCAACATGGTAAAACAGCACTACTGTTTCTTTCTTATCCAATATCTTCCCATGACTAGTAAAACAAAACAAAACAAAACAGAAAACAAATAAACAAACAACAATTAAAAAGAAAACTGAGAAATCTTTAGGGAGACAGGAATTTGAGATGATATTAAGTCTTTCACACATTAAAGGAAAGCTAAATTTTGTTCATGTCCTCCTGATTATCATGTGAGAATTACCTTATGCCTTTAGATAGAGAAGTAAGTCCTCAGAAGTCAAACCACAGATTTTAGCAGTTACTCAAAGTCCATATGGAATGAAGAGTGGGCAGATATATTTTGGTCTTCCCACATGTCCCTGAGTAGTGGGCACCTCTCCCACTCCATCTGACCAAAGTCCTCCAGTAAGGAGCCTCTCAACAGCAGAAAACACATCTTTTCAATGTTGACTTTCAATTTAAGAGTCCATAGGTTATACATGCTTCTGGCCATGATGGGGTAACAGGAACTTGACTTACCCCACACCCTTTCTCCTTAAGCAACTTAAACAAAACCAAAATCCAACAAAATATCTGAATATATTAAAAGTGACTTCCTGTCTGTTCAATGGAGGAGAGTGATCCCTGAGAGGAAAAGGAGGAGAAGGGTAGACCTAACATTGTACCAGCTTGTGACATGGAGCATCTAGATCTCAGCATACTAAAATGAAACCAGACCTGCACCACCACCCTAAGCTGAGGAGACAAAAGATTGAGGAGGCCGAGGCAGTTCACAGAGAAGAGTCCCAGGGAGAAAACACTTCAAATAAAGGGACCTGTACAGGGTTTCCTTCAAGTCTTGAGTACTTATTTTATTGATTTTCATTAGCACCTACCAAAGCTGAGGAAAGAACAAGCAGAAAGGAGCAGATAGGACAGTCCCTAGAGTTCACAGAAGGCTTAGACTAGTTTGTGGTTCCACCAACTAGAATAGAGAGACACTCCCAGAGAAATGAAAATACATGCCTGCATGAAGGAAGACTTGTATTCAAATATTCATAGCAGGTTTTTTCTTACAGCCACAAATAGGAACTAATCACATGTCCATCAATGAGTGCATAAAAAAAACTGATATATCGATAAAATGAAATACTACTCAAAAATAAAATTGAACAAAATATTGATACACACAACAGTTATGAATCTTAAACTCATCATTTTGAGTAAAAGAAAAATAGTAAATACCGAATGTTTTTATTTATGTACTTCCAACAAATGCAAACTAATCTATAGGGATAGAAAATAATCATTGCCTGAGGGATAGATTTTGAAGGAGGGAAGAATTACAAAGGTCTTAAGGACAATTGGAGATAATAAATTCTTTAATTATCCTGATTTTGTTGACGTGCTCAGCTTATAAAAATAAATTAATAATCACTAATGTTAACATTTAAATCTATGAATTTTATTTTATATTATTTGCTTATAAACATTTTGTGCAATTTTATTAATCATACCTCTTAAAAAAGTTGTAACATGGATGCAATGAGGAAAGTTTCTATTTTACTTCACCCTTACATGTAAATTTCTGGTGGTGGTAAGACTATGTTGCTACTAGAATTGTTCTTACTGCATTGGTCATATGTGATTGTGGACTTCTATTCCCAGATGTTTTACAATCCTTTTATGGGGTTCCAGAAACAATCAGGGTAGCAAGCACCATTACCCACAAAATAGAAAACATAACATTTAACCTGCATGTAATGAGATTTCACAAGCACATTTAATTCACAAACATGAACTTCAGGGAAAAAAATATCGCCTTCTAATGGTTTCACGAAACTATTTTTTTTCTAAATATCCTCTGTCACATCCTCGTTTTTAATAAGATCTTTTATAAAATGAAAAATAGAACTACTATCCTGTGTCCCAGTTAGAAATGTGCGGGCAATTTCTCTGTTAATACTGTTCCTACTTTGTGTCTATAATTTTTTTGAACCTACATGATTTTTCTGACAATCACATGATTCTACATTAAACAATTATTTCTCCAATTAATATTTACTTCTAACAAAAAAAGTAACAATTTAATAATCATAAGTAAATAAGAGTACAAGGTATTATTATATTTGAATTTAGTTTTTTCTCACAGTTTCTCTAAGGAAGTAAATGTATTTTGTTCATATTATCAATATCATGAATTCTAATTACTGTGAAATCTGGTGGTGTAACCTTTGGAAGGGGCTTTCTAATTGATTAAAATAAACTGCATGGAAGTGTAGATTAATTAAACCATGTATATCTTAACAGAATTCAGGCAAAATAATTAGAAAATTTAAAAAATTAACAGAAATTTTCATTAGGAATTGAATGAGATCATTTGGATTTAACCAGAAGAAGCAAAATCTGTTATTCTGTTTTTTCAAATTTCCAAAAACTGGAAGGACTATTTCCAAATGAACAGAGTCAAAATGAAACATAGATTTTGCCATAACGTAGTTTCCAAGAAGACACAAATAATGGGAGTACAAGCTTGTTTTTTAACTGTGGTGTAAATTTATTTAATGCAAAAATCCATATTTTAAGCTTCATGGCGATTTCACTTCTGGTATTTGATTACATGTCATCAACATGTCAACATTTTATTTTTTGTAGTTCACATCTTACTTATGTAATTAATTTAGGAGGTCACCTGTGAAATGAAACTAGAGCCAAGCACACTTGTTAGAGAGTGTACACAAATCCATTCTGCTTGTGAAGGTCCTTCCCTTTCCCTCAGAATTCATCCGTTTTCTCCCTTGCTGCAGAATTCTGCATTCTACAGCTCCATCTTGTGTCATGCAGTGATTTAAAATCACTTTCTGTTTTTCTGAGCTGGATAATTATATTTCTGCTCTTTGAGGACACTGAATGATGACAAGGTGGGCTAGATGTAAATGCTTGGACAAATATTCTGAACAAGTGTTAATAATAGCCAGATGGGAGGTGCAGCTAATGTGCAATGCATTTGCTGCTCTTTCAATCAAGCTCCCTGGTAAATGGCTTCTCACTGCAACACTGGCATAACCTTGACTGTCTGTCTCCTTCGCTCTAAGTTCCTATGTGACAAGGACCATCAGCAGAGCATTACACTGGCCAGCTGCTTTGATAAGCAGCTGTAGACTACAGGAATTCTTTCTGTTTTTATTCATTCTTTAAAAACAAAATTTCTCTTGATAGTAGATGTATATTTTTCATTTGCCCATCTTTCAGTGTTGCTAGATTTATATATGAAACACTGGTTAGTTTGCAAAAGTGATATTAAAAGACTTTTTTTTTTTTTTTTTTTGCTGGTATGTTTACCAAGTTAAAATAAAATATTAAAACCCTTACAGTTTAGGACACACATATCCTGAGAGTCCTTGAGATGGGACCTACTACAGAGAAAAGCTGAAAGCACAGATTTTTGTCAGTGGAGCATGAAGATGACTAAGAATATGACCTCCATATAATATCTTAAGTAACCTGCCTGTGCTAGCAATTTCTATTGCTATAGGTGAATGCTCTTTCCTTAATATTTCAATTTTCTTTTAATTGCACATAATTACATTTAGGTTCCTTATAAAGTCATTCACTTATAAATATATACTATAGAATGAACTGAGTATCTGTTCATAAGAACAACATAATCATATTTTTAGCAGATAAAATATAAATATCACTGCTATCAAAACTCACATAAGGTACAATTTAAACCACATTCTAAATACTAAACATTTTATACAATGTTATAATTTCATATAGATAATTTCAACTTGTTGAGAAAATGTCATTTTAAAAATCTGGTATATTTCGTCAAGTAAGAAATATTGTTATTTAAATGTGTCTGTCTTAGACAGTTGTGGTGGTGCATGCTTACAATCCCAGCAATTCAGGAGGTTGAGGCAGGAAGATCATGAATTTGAGGCCCTGAGGAACTTAGTGAGACTCTGTCTCAAAATTAAAAAAATAAAAAGATGTGGGAATATAGCTTAGTGGTGAAGCCCCCTGGATTCCATCCCCAGTACACAGTTTGCAATAACAGGCTCTCTTTTATATCCATGTGTATATATATTCATGTGTGTGCATGTGTGTGTGTTTTTGTATGGAAGTGTGTTTGTATGTGATTTTGTGTTTCCTGTGAAGAGATCATAAATCATCATTTACTTTCCATAATAAACCATTATCTTAATCAACCAGAATTCATTATAAATAACTACTTAAAACTTTGACAAAACTGAAATGAAAATCCCTAAAATTTCTCTATATATTTGATGCTTCACAATACCAATCTAATTTGAAATTAGCTCCAAAAAATATTGCTTATACTACCATTAGTTTTATATACATAACAATCTTATTGGTGTTTAAAATACTAATGAAATTTTAAAAATGCATTATATGTGACATTCAATGTAAGGATTGCTTCAAATAATATTAAGTCAATGACATTCAGCAGTGATTTATTTCTTCTATAAAACTAGTCCCTCATCTAGTACAAAAGCAATTGAAGTAATTCACATTAAGTTGCAGTTTGAGACGATCACATTAACTAGTAAAACAGAAAAGATATTATCTCTTCCAAGAATTATTTATTAATCAAGATTTACCAACTAATAAAATGCAGTTTTATTTCCTGAGAAAGAAGGGTTTGAACTACTTCTTTTAAAATATACACAATTTATGGGTGTGTATTTCTCAATTTTGTTTGAAATTCCCCACTCTTAAGAACTTTGCAATGGTAACTGTAACTCGAAATTTATGAAAAAATTTGAGTGGAGAAAATGGTGTAAAACTAGCAAAAACCTTGATATTTGGCCAAAGCAGATGTGCAGATGAAAGGGGCAGGAATTTAAAGTAGGGGAAAAAATGAAGGAGAGTCAACTGTAGCAGTATGCAAGGAGCTTATGAAGTGATGCCACTCCAGTAAGAAGTGAAAAAGACCCTATCCTTTCTACATCCAGTTGGACCCTAAGACATTTTAGTGATACTGATAATACTCATGGAATTTGATTTTCATCTTCAGATTTCACAGAGAAAATACAACAGCCACAAGAAGCATGAGCAAACTCTCCTGTTTTTCTGGTATTTTGTTCTAACTATTTTTCTTTCTAAACCTAAGAATGAATAGCAAGCTGATCAAATAAAATATTACCCCACAAAAAAGAGAAAAGAAAGAAAAAACTCACATATAACCCTTATAATGCACTTACATGGGTCACAGAAGTTCTTGGTAGAGCATCTGAGCTTTTCATAGACCTGCTGTTATCAAATCGGGCTACGGAGCATATAGGTTACTCTGACTTTACTGCACCATGCAGAAGGAAGGAAATGAATAATATATCTTTTCTTCAATCACTATCTCTATTATTTCTTTTTTTTTTTTTTTTTTTTTTTTTCCATGTAACAAGCCTTTATTGAGTATGTAGGTGCTGGGAATTCAGCATGGACAAGATAGATGAACCTCTACTTTTATGGGGTATGAAATGATAAATACATATAAAAATTTTAAAAATTTCACACAATGATGAGTGCTTTAAAGAAAACATACAGGGTTGGGGATATAGCTCAGTTGGTAGAGTGCTTGCCTCGTAAGCACAAGGCCCTGGGTTCAATCCCCAGCACTGCAAAAAAAAAAAAAGAAAAGAAAAGAAAAGAAAAAAATACAGCATAATGGGGTAGAGAGCGACTAGGGGTGGAAGGATAATTTGTTTATTGTGTTCAAATTATATGTGTTCAAATCAAGTTAAACTTATCTATCTCCTCAAACATGCATGCTTTTTTATGGTTAAAAACATTCAGAATCCATTTTTCTGGGTTTTGAAATGGGCAACACGATTGTTATCTATAGCCACCTCACTGTGAACATTACATCAGAACTTCTGACTCACAACTGTACTTACTAACATTTGGTCAACCTTTCTCTAACCCCTTCTTCCCACTATTATTCTATGGTTATGAAATACCTCAGTTTTCTAGTCTTGAACTTAATATGTCTTAGTGCCTGCTCTCATGTAAGTAATACTGTAATAAACAAAGTAATAAGTAAGTAATACACATTCTGTGCTGAGGTTCTCGCAATCAAGATCCAGAGAGAAAGATGTAAACATACATGCAAAAATAAAGATATTTAGTGATTTCTCAAATTGTATTATCTCTAAACAATATTGTAGCATAAAAGGGAAAAAGGTTAAGCTTTTCTTACTTTTGAGGGAATTTAGAAAGGCTAAACTAGAGAAATGTTTGAAGTTAAACTCTTTATCTGATTTGTTTTTAAGGGATTTAGAGGAATTCAGCTTCTAAATTAGTGTAAATAACTAGGTAACTGATGTAGAAAATTCTCAAATCCAAAGAGATTGAGGCATGGATTTATTGCTACTGATAATAAGTGATTTTTTAAATTCCAGTTCTCCTTAACTTTAGATTTTGTCGATATTGCAAAATTATTCTATGCCATTCTCTATTAGTTGAGTTATATAAGAAATTTTAAGGTACAGTGGAATAACTTAAGGATAAGAAGCAATAACCCATGAATATGGACACACACACACACACACACACACACGCACCCTTATTAGCCTTGGAATGTGACAATTTGGAAACCAAATTCATGTAGCTTATCAGTAAAAATAATAAATAGTTTATATTTGGCAGTATAAAATCACTTTCTAGGAATGGCTTTATTTATATAGTCTGAGTGTTTTGAACTAAAAATTTTGCTTAAACTTATGACTTGTATGTTATGTTAGAGGCTATAGGACTTAATTATTCTTTTCACTCTGCACTAGAAAATGTCTCAATGTGGGTTGTAAAAATTTCTTCCACTGAACAGCTGAAGAATTGTTTTCTTTAAAGGCAATCTTTTAGTTTTTCCTTCCATAAAACAATATTTTCTTG
This sequence comes from Sciurus vulgaris, assembly GCF_902686455.1. Taxonomy (NCBI): domain Eukaryota; kingdom Metazoa; phylum Chordata; class Mammalia; order Rodentia; family Sciuridae; genus Sciurus; species Sciurus vulgaris. Next base: position 118,670,572 of record NC_136469.1, on the reverse strand, counting down.
AAAAGTTGAGCAAAATTCATATTCTTTTGAACATTTTACATTCTTCTGGCTTTTTAAACTATAAAATTGGAATAATAATCTAAAATTACACTTTCCGATTATCATACAATAAAAAGTCCGGGTACAGCTTTGTTGTCCACAGAACATGGTTTTTTGTTTGTGCAATATGCCCAGTTGAAATTGTCCACATCTTTTAAGTTCAAGTTCCTCTTTCCTTGACAATTCCTTCTTCACTTCCTCTTTCTCTTGTAATAATTAACTGTAAGTAGTGGGAGTTTTCAGGTGATGCCTTCAATATTTTGATTGGAAATCTCCTCAGCTAAGTATCTGATTTCATCCTTCACATGTTCTGTATTCCAGAAAACACCAGAACACAATTCAGTTGAGTTCTTGTCCATATTATAACAAGGATCGTTTTCAAGAAACTATTCCTCACTTCTGTACCTTACCAGAATGATTTTTTTTTTTTTTTTTTCATTTCCTTTGTAATGCTGGGGATTGAACCCAGACAGATTCTGCTACCGCTGTAACTTTTTAATGGTAAATCTCACTTATTTCACTTTCTAATGCTATCCTGTATAAACTTACAGAAAATATTAGTTAAAATACAGGTAAAGTGTTTTGCTCATAAAAAGGAAATGCCACATTTTGACATAATTCCAATTATGTTCATAATTCAATTATTCTCAATGAGGCTAGGAAAGGGCTCTACCTCTTAGCTATATCCCAGTCCTGCAGAATGATTTTTAGCATCCATACTTACAGCAGCATTCTATTCATGATTACTCAGGTTTTCTCTAAGAAGTTGGAGACTTTCATTTCAGTTCTCTTCTTTCATTCCTAAGCCCTCTCCAGAATCAACTTCAGTGTTCAACAGACCCTTCACAGTAGAATGTTTTTCCTCGTGTACCCCTCAAAACCGCTCCAGCATCTACCCATTGAACAGTTCCACATTTGCTTCCACATTTTTAAGTATTTGTGCAATAGTGTTCCACTCGTCAGTACCAACATTTGTTTTCTGTTTGTATGTTTGTTTATCCTTATGGCACTGGGATTGAACTCAGGGGTGCTCTATCACTGACTGATCTCTAGCTCCTTTGTGTTTTTTAATTTTGACACAGGGACTTGCTTTTTGCCCCAGCCTGGTCTCAAATTTGTGATCTTCATTCAATCAAGTGGTTGGAATAACAAGAGTATGCAACAATATCAAGCCCCAAAATCTGTTTTGAGGAGTTCAGTCACACTGAGTATTAGGGTTTCAACACAATAATTTAGGAGGGGTGGACAGAATTCAGTCCGTAGCACATATTAAATGTCAGATTAATATACAGCATGAGGAAGTCTTCATTTGTTATGATTGTGTACATGTTTGGAAGCCATTTGTGAGATGCACAGCATATGGGCCACAATAGGTCCCTGCGGCAAGCAAAGTGAGCCAATGCAGATGTGCTCCTCTTCTGAGCTCCAATTTGTCGTAGGAGTTGTCTGCAACAATCACTCCCCATTCAGTAAATCTGACTTGGAGAAGCATCTGATTTGCCATCCCTCGTGCACTGTAGCACAGAGGAAATCATATAGCAGCAGTTTTATAGTTAGTGGTCATAGAGTATCCCCCACAAAGGAAACACAAGACAATTTTAAAAATGTCACTCCCCTGATTTATGGATCTAGCATGCAGTTTATGGAGCAGTCATACTAGCCTGTATTATAAAAAAGCATACTTCCTAAGCTCTATAGTCAATAATGCCTTTTAAAAGGGCACAAATGTGGTTTGCGAGTGAAACAGAACCCCACACCTACCATAGAGGAATGAAGATTCTAAGTGGAGCTGGAATTATGTCAAAATGTGGCATTTCCTTTTTATGAGCAAAACACTTTACCCGTATTTAAACTAATATTTTCTGTAAGTTTATATAGGATAGCATTAGAAAGTGAAATAAGTGAGATTTACTATTAAAAAGTTACAGCTGCAGCAGAATCTGTCTGACTTTCCTAGTGCCTGTATTCCTTCTGAACCGTCTGCTGAAAAAACATTTTGATATTATTCTTTGCATTATTTTCTAGTAAAATTGACTTCTGATATTGACTATGATTTTCTAGTAGTATAAAATGTTTAAATAACTATTAATCAAATAATTAACAGTTTAAAAATGTATATATCAACATAAAGCAACACATATGTGTTGGGGGCTGTGCCATGTTGACGGCGCCAGAACAGCGCCTGATCACATCGGCAGCAAAGAGGTTAATTGACATAAGCACACTCAGGTGATTTATTGTCCATGCACACAATGTATATGCATGTGTTCTCAAGCACTCCTAATTGTGCCTGCTCGGAGTGTCTGGCCTAATCTTTGCATAAGAGGCGTGGCCCTACTCTCCGCCTCCTGGAAGTGATATAAGAGTAGGCGGAGCGAGACAGAGCAACAGCAGCTAGCAGAAAGAAGCGGCAAGAAGAAAGAAAAGACAGCTGAACAGCAGCTGCAGAAAGAAGCGCAGAGAAGCCATTAGCAGAAAACAGCAGAGCAGCAGCTAGCAGAAAGCGGTGGAAGGCAGATCGCAGAGCAGAGAACTGAGACATATCACTAAAGCACCTTAGGTAGAAGCACCCTTAGTTCACAGGATGCAGGACGCACCAGTAAGAAGCAGCATAAAGCTAAGAAGACATAGATATCTCTGAAAGCAAAGTCTCTCTCTCTCTCTCTCCTCTTAAAGCAAGTAAGCCTCATTTCCTCTATCCTCTATAAACAAACAAGTAAGAAAGCAGTGCACTAAAGAGAAAGATAGAAGTTGCTCAGTTTCCAGTCCACCACCCATAAGACCCGTGCAAATTGTTGCTGCAGGCGGTGATAAATATCCGCGGATCTGGTACCGCAAAGAGCCAGCAACACATTTGTTTAAGTATTTTGACTTATACAAAGATTTAAGTGTGGTTTTCATATTTCTAGGAACATTTCAGGTAGATACGACTACATAGTAGATCATTTTCAAGTCTTATAAAATTTAGTATCCATAATAAACAAATGAAATGTGTAATTACATCCATTTTATAAATAGTAGGGTGAAAATAAGCAATATTAAATCTTACAAAAGATCTCTCAAGTTTGTAAACATGATTGCACCAGGACTTGAACTTATGTCCTATTGGTCATTAAAGTCTATATTCCCTTCTCCATGACACACTGCCTCTAAAATCTTAATATAATATTTTGCATATATAGTGACATTTTGATAAATACCTTCCATGAAACAGCCAACATGAAATGAATGATAATGACACAATTTTACAAAGTCTCTAATTGCCACATGTAGATCATTACATTTTCTACTATTGAATATTCAAGAATTGATTTTTCTAGATACAACAAATTATATAACTTCAGATTATTTTGACCTTGGGTGAAAATATCCAAGTTATAAAACTTATATGGCCCATAATCTCCTTCTGGTCCTCTCCCAGAAGCTATGGATGGAGCCACGATTTTTCAAAACAATAGTACATGGTGCTCTGTCTTGAGTATCCCATCCAAAACTCATCTTGACATTGAATTTCTTTTATGACAGTATTAAGAGGTGGCACCTTTACTAGGTGATTAGGTCATGAGGGCTCTTCCATTTAATAAACTAATGCCTTTGCCTCAGAATTGGGCAAAGAATTATCACCAGAGTGGGTTCCTAATTAAAAGGGTAAGTTATGCTAATTTTTTTTCTGTCTTATATGTGTTGGCTTACTTCTTCCACTGAATTATGATGTGTCACGAAGGCCCTCAGTACTTGCAAACACCATGTTCTGAGACATCCTAGCTTTCAGAATTGTGAGCCATATAAACCTTTGTTTGTTTGTTTGTTTGTTTATAATTCACCCAATCAGTGGTATTCTGTTGTAGAAAGAGAAAGTAGACTAAGACATATGGTAAATGTAAGACTGCATGTGCATGATTATAGCACATGAGATGATAGCCTGCTTTGCTCAGAAATTCTCTTTTTCTTTGGCTTTGAAGAAATAAACCACCATTGTATTGATTTGCTATGGATAGGACCACACCTCAAGGAACTGTATATGGCCAATAGCTAACAACCAGAAACAACAGCATCCTTCCAGGACTTGTTGAAAACCATCAAAAACCATAGGAGTTTGGAAGAGGATCTTTCCCAGTTTAACTCAGATAAGACCACAGTCTGGACTGATACATGCTTACAGCCATGTTAGACTGAAGCAGAAGAGTGAACTAAATCCTGTACAAACTCCTGAGCCACAGAAACTGTAAAGTAATAATTTTGTGTTATTTAATCTTCAAGGTTTGTGGTAATATAGATATTTGTGAATAGAGAATCAATACAGTCTCATTTACTATGATTATACTTTATCAATGACTTTCTGATTTGCCAGAATAAATTAACTTACATATACACATCTACAGAATCATATAAATCATATACATATGTGTAGGTGTACATACATACACAAACGTTCATCAATTTCATATATAAAATGTCTGACCAAAAGTGAGGTATATCTGCCACTTAAGTAAGATATTTATTTTTAAAATATGCATTATTCAAGTTCTGTGTGACTGGACTGATACTGTCTTTAAGATTTTGAGCTTGGAAAATGAACTGAATTTTTATAAGTAATGAGAAACCTCAGTAAAGCACTCCTAGTAGATTGGTCAAAAAGTTGAAGGCCTGGGGCTTTGCCAATTACTAGCTTCCAGAAAATTCAGAGGTCACCACTGTTATTACAAACTATGAAAATATAAAAATGTTTTAAAATTCTTTCTGTGTGATGAAAGGTTAAAAGCTGAAGTATGCGTTGCCATGGCAATAGTGTTTTATTTACAGCACTTGTCTTTTCTAGAACTTGTCCATTAAATGGTAGGAAAGAACCTCTTCAATCTTAACATTGTATTACCCTAGTAGCTTTCATTACTGTAATAATATTTGTTCATTTTTCAATAAGAAGCACAAAATGTTCCATTGCTCATTTTGTCCATTTGTTTAATGACATCGTTAGGCTTGTTACTTAAATTAATACATCTAAGGAAAATGAATATGTACTGGTTAATCCAATTGAGTCCATGTAAATACACTACACTACTAAGTCTCTAAACATCGGCAAATATAACAAATCCTCACAAATACACAGGACAGAATGTTATAGATAATGTTCTTCTTCACATCTATTCATTATAGTGCCATAGCTATATCATTTCCTGTTTTTATTTGTCTTTCTGACAAAGTATTAATCAGGATAGGCTAGGCTTTGCAGATTTAACAATTGACTCTAACATTGCAGTAACTTAAAACATCAAGTATTTATTTCTTGCCTTCAGAAATTCACCCATATTCCTAGTGAGTCTCTGAGGTATCCAGCTGCTGCCCACGGAAAGCAGTCTCACGGTTTTCCTGGAAGGGGAAGGGAATGTTGAATAGCTTTATACTGACTCAAAGGGAAAGCATCATTTCTGACAGCAGTTTGGCCATCACCTATTACATGGCCCTTCCTAATCTTTAGAGGGCTGTGACAAATACATACATGTTACATTTTGTCATGTGTTCAGAATACTCCCACACATATCATTCAGGTAAAATTATTTACTTGTTCCCAGTGATCTCATTGGCCAAATGAACTCCTGCCAAATATATATTTTAAACCACACAATTCTGTCCCTTTATTTTTGTTCTACTATGCTCTTGAATCATGTCTTTTCATTCTCTTGCTCCCATATTCCTTGATATAAAATATATTATTTTATATTATAACTTTGTGAATTTCTGCATGTTATTTCCTTACCTGAGCTAGATTTCCCTTTTCTGGGTTAAGAAGTGCAATTCGATTCTTGTCTTCTTCTTTTATTTTTTATTTTATTTTATTTTATTTATTTTTGGTACTAGCCACACCTGAGCTATGTTATATACCCAGTACCCAGTCTTTGGATTTTATATTTTGAGACACGGCATTTACTATGTTGTCAAGGTCGTCATTGAACTTACAATCCTCCTGTCTCAGTCTTCCAAGTCACTAGGAGATTGGGAGTGCAATTTGTTCCCAATTTCAAAAATCAATCTGTCTTGCAGTATCACCTGAGGAGAAGAAATATTTTCCACCACTCTGTTGTTTGTGTTTTGCTGTGAGAAGCTTTATTACATATTCATCACATTATATTATTCTATCTTTTACCCTGATATTTGTGTGTGTGCATTGTTTTTGTTTCAACTACTTCTTTAACCTTCCTCTGCTGTAAAGAATATAGAATTCAAAGAACCCATGTTCTGGCTCCCAGTATTGCATAAAGAATATAGATTTTAATACTTAGTTCATTTATTGTCATAGCTAAAGAATACAGTATTATATTCATGCATATTTACATACTCAGGAAATGATAGATTTAAAACAAACTAATAATATTTAGGAATAAAAGATGTGATCGCACAACAGTACAGAACTGGTGACTTGGTATATCTGTATATTTTCACTTATTCACAGAGATTGCTTTTAAAATGCTATCACTCATTGATTGGACAATCCTTCCAACATTAAAATATTAAGAATAACTCGGATATAATTTTTTTTTGGGGGGGCATCATCAAATGAGATTTTATATAAAAAGACAGCAATCAGATTTAAACTCTTAATCAGGATTAAAACTCACCAAAGACAACATACTTATTGTCAATAACAATTTTCCATATAAATATATGCAGTCACAATTTATAGTAAATTCACACATCAGGCAATTCTATTAAGCCATTTTTCTAAGAGTTAAGTTGTTTTGTAAAAAATTTTTTTTTCTTCTATTTCCTTTTGGTACAGTTTTTAGAAATGAAAATGGGCCAATGAATTGCCCATTTGGAGGTGATAAAAGAATGCTTAGCTGACATTATTTGTACTTTGCTAGCAGGTGAAAGACATAGTATGAAAGGAGGCATGAAATTAGAACTAAAAATTCTGTTTTGTTAAATGAATAAGTAGAGAACTTTCTGGAAAAGTCTGTGTGAAGTAAAATAATTGCAAATAGTAACTTGAAGTAACCAGTAGGTAAATCATTTTAAGCCTATTTCTTTTTTAATTGGTAGGTTGCTACCAAGAGCTGCAAGAGCATCAACAACGTATTTCTTCAAACTATAGAGCTTACGAGTTTCCTGAGCTCCCTGGTGTTTGCAATCTATTCCAGTCTAAATGTCCTCTAATTTTACATCAATCATCTAATGATCTAGATTGCCCATTGCTTCCAGCTATCTTTTCATGTTTTATTTGGTTAAAGGAAAATCAGCTTTACATTGTGAAAATGCATACTGTTAGTGAATTGTGAAATTGTGAGGAATTGTGCTGTAATTACTGAATATTGGCTCTCCACGAACATGTTGCTTCAACGTGGGAAGATCTGCCAAGGAAATTAAGTTTCTCTCCTCAGTAGTCCATCGTTACAGGAACAATTGTGGAAATCAAGTGAGATGTGGAACCATTTATGATTGCCTTAAATGGCACATTTATACATGCCAGCAAGAATCCACGCTTCTATATAAATTGCAAAAGGAAAATGAAACAGTTTGTGGATGTGGACTCTCTCGGGTTGAATGTAGGTGGATCAGCTAGTACTTAACATCTGTTCAGGCTGGAAATGCAGGGGAGTTTAATATGTTTACTCAATCATACTGATTTCCTGGGTGCCAAGGCAGAAAATCTAAAACATATGACTTCTGTTCACACTATGAGGGAGCTATTTAGAACAAAGGTGATGATCCTGGAAGAAAATGTGGAGATACTATCTCCAGTGCCAGCACAGTTGGAATTCTTTGCTGCCAGCAATCAAGAGCCCTTAAACATCAACATTGCAGGCTTTTGTCAACCAGCATACAGGACAACTTCTGAAAACATCAAAGATGGAATAGGAAACAAAACTGGCATATTTCTTAACATATCAAAAGAATAGCAACATATGGTTGCCAGTCCTTTTCATTCTCCAGCCCTCGACTCTGCAAAATGATAAAGAGTTTAACGGAGATTTCCAATTTAGATAGTTGTTTCTAAAGCTAAATTTCTTTTGAAAATTTTCCTGAACTTTAATCCCTTTATCTAGAGAGACAGTGTTCTGTTATAGCATCAAAAGGGGGAGTACATGTGATGTTTTTTTTAGAAAAATGTTGTGAAATCAACATAGATGTAGATAAAATATATACATATGTACATATGTAAGTACACACACACACATAGAGATAAAATGTGAGAAGGACGTCTTACCAAATTCTGTATGGTTATGTTTCACAAATATTCTTTACCTTTCATCCATTAGTTAAAGTGAAAATTATGTAATTCCCAGCGTAGTTTTCTTTTTTTTTTTTTTTTTTTTTTTCTTTTTTCTTTTCTTTTAGTTATTCAAAATTCTCCTGGCTATGTTTAGACCTCTGCTATTTTCAATGTGTTAAAAATATCAAATTATTTTATAACAATTTTAAACACTAGCACAAAGAATGACGTAGGGCTTTTTTAAAAATTTTGTCAATTATTAATTTAAGTTCTACTTTTAAAACTCCATAAAACACACAGAACCCAAATATTCCAACGGCAAACCAAAATATGTCTCAATCAACATAATAGTGTTTGAGCTATGGAGGTGGTAGGGGACTAAAACTAGGACTTGATTATTAACATTAACCCTCATCAGCATCTGAATATTAACTGCAGTGTTTGTAAGACATCAATTTGCTGCAACAAGTAGTTAGAGAAAATATCCTGTGGTGACAAAAACAGTACGTGCTGCTTGACTTCCACCCACATATAAAGAAATGTACACAAGGCAATTCGAGCATTGAAGTAGTTGTTGAAAAATGTGCTCATGTGCATGGGGTTTAAATGTTCTTACTTCTCATTACAAAAGCAATCACTTCACCAAATAAATACACATATTTCAATAAACAAACTCATAGTAAAAATCCCAAATATAAAAATAAATTTCATTTTAAATGGAGGTTTGAAGTCTAATTTTAAAACTGGCTCCAACTTTAAATTAAAAATGTTCTATATATCTAAGTCCAAAATTATGTTTTGATAATATTAATTTATTTGAAGATGTTTCCTACTGTAATACATGTTCAATTTATAGCTGTGCTTCTAAAGAGAATTCTTATCTATCAGATATTTCATAATTAACAAGAGACAGAAACAGAGAGATGGAGAGAGACAGATGGAAAGAGAAAAAGAGCAAGATTGACTAATTTGTTGTTATTGGATTCAAGGTCAAAGGCCTTCTGGGGTCCCAACTGAATTCTGTCACCCAGTTGAATCAGAAATAAGAAAAAATATATATAAAAAGGAAAAATAATGTAATCATTGATCAAAACTGATATGCTTGACCCATTCTGCAGAAACATTATATTTTTTTAAGAATTAAAAAAGCCAGGAAATATACATATGGAGATTCAGTCAGACTGTGGCAACCCAGAGCCAGGTTATAAATCTGGTTTTCTGAGTTCTGTTGTGTGCCTTTGGGCTCCAGCATTGGGGGTAGTTTCAGCTTCCATTCTCAGTATGAGATACCTACCTCCTGGAAGCTGGGATAGAAAAAATAGCTTAAGGAGCAGGTTCCTAGGAAATGTCTAGGGACTGAGCTAACTTAAATGGGCCCTGTTATATTAACATAGTAATCATTTACAGAATGAAAAACAGAATTATGTGATCTCCTCATCAACATAGACTGTTGTCTCTGATCTGCATCAAGATTCACAATGGAGAAATTTAACCTGGCTTCTAAGTTCAACAAAATCCAATATCAGAAGGTAAATTATACATCACCAGTCCTGAGATAGTTTTACATGATAATCTAGCTCTAGTCTGGCACAAAAATAACATATTGTGCAGCATTTACCCTGGAATAAACTTTTACTGGTTAAAATTTACATGTGAAAGTGATTTCTATATTCATTTTCCAACAAAAGTCATCCCCAAACATCTGCACTCTTCCTCTTAAGTAGTAAAATTGAAAACACTACCCTTTACTTAACCGACTTTCCTCAAGTTATCATTTTTTTCTTACAGGATATTTCTGTTCAGTTTTTATACCAGAGAGGTTTTCACTGTTTTGACAAAAATCCTGGCTAATTTAAGCCCTTGGCAGGAAGCAGGTTAAGGTCAGTGAAATAGCATTATCATATATTGTCTTGTTCAGTGAAGTAACGCTTAAAGAAAACTCTGCTGAAAGCCAACCAGATCGCTGTCGACTCTGAAACTGTCAGGAAATTTGAGTCTTCCAGACTGTTATTCAAGTTCTCCTTTGTATTCGAAGAGTTATGGACTAAGTAAATGCCTTTCAGAATAAGTCAAATTTAAGAGTACTGTCTGGCTCAATGTTTCCATTGTATGAAATAATCATAACTTGGTAGATAATGGTAAAGTTGGAAGTGAAGAGATTCTCTACAAGGTTAGCACTGTCCAGATTTCAGCCTCCAACACTGTCAAGGAACTTTCCAAAGCACTCTAATCACTTCAACTACCAACTAGGAGCAGTGGAATCTTATTTCCCAATAAGCCTGTTTTAGGTATCAGATTGAATACATTTGTTAAAAGCACATTTGAAATAAAAGTTTATAACATTGCTTAATTCTCACAGGATTTTAAAGACTATCCAGTTTAAATGATCAATAATTATAATCATTAATTTGTATCCAGCAAAGTTCATAAGAATTCATATTGATCTCTGTTCGTTCATTTAATTCCTCCTGTAGTCATTGAACCATTAATTAAATATGCTTTGCAAGTGAATATCTTTAACAGTAACATACTATGAATCTAAAGAAAAATAACTACAAAGAGTATCCATGTTGAAACAGGGTTATTGTTTTTAAAGGAAGTACGTACAAAGTTTTACTGAGTTTGGAAGACAATATTCTTTTGTTAAGCCTGGAAAGTTTTAATTGATGAAAAATAAATTTGAAATTAAAATATTTTATTAATCATCTTGGAAATCTACAAAAGACATGAAATTACCTTTAGAATAACATCATAAAGGCCTATCTCAACAAACTTCTCCTATGTTACTCCTCTTCCATCCCTTGTTCCTCAAAATGGCAGCATTACATGTGACACTTTAGCACTAGACTTTTGCTAAGGAAGATATAACATGTAGTCATCTACGGCACAGGTTTGGATAGGTTCTCCACATTAGTAACTAGATGAAAATCTGGAGAGACTCATACTCCTTTTTTGTGGTAGAGGATCTTAATTGCTACTTGATAGATAGACAACTAACCAAATGCCATATGAAAGTATAAAATGACGAATATTTTTAGAGAATATTTAAAATTTTTGCAGCAATATCTCAATATGAAGACATTTTCTTTGAATGATTGGACCTAAGAACAGCTCAGGCAGTGTCTATTTTACTATTCTGTTCTTGATGCAATTATAAAAGAAATCAAACAGACTTCATGAAAAGTCTACAGATCACATTTTAATATTTTTTTTTTCCATTTTAGCTTCTAGTTTGTTTCTTCTTTCCACCTAAACGTTATATGACTTTTAACTTTGTACATGTTTATCTTCTTCCATGTGAGCATTGGCCTTGACATGTTCCTCCCTACCTGGACTAATGTGTCTATTTCATTTCTGTTGACTTTCAACATTTTGGTTCTTGGTCAATGTCACCTATTCTGAAATTGAGCTAATTACCGACTGAGACAGTTTGATTATTGCCCCATTGTATGTTTTGGTCATTTGGCATATCTGTCATTAATCTAGTCAACCATTTGGAAACATATCCTCTTAAATGCTGTTAAAGATAATTATGTTTTTCGCCTCACTATAATTATAGAGAGATGAAACAACACACACAAATAGGATGACTCACATTTTAATTTTTATTTGTGATATTTCCAACCAACACTTTCAAACCTTGATTATATCACTAACATTTGTTTTATTTTTCTTTTCATTTGAGTCTTTACATTACCTCTTTGCTCATTCAAGATTTTATGAATTGACTACTGAATTTGTTCAATGGAATACTGTTCTTCTATCATTTAAAGATCTGCTTTTATAATCAATCAGATGAATACACATTCAACTCATTTGCAGAAATACAGCATCTATCATGTCTCTCCCTTTGGTTTGTGACCCTTGGTTTAGGATCCAAGGCCCAAGCTCCTCTGTTAGACATTGGAGGTTCTCTTAAAGTTCACACTGAATGAACTTTTTTGTTCTTGTTTCTCATGATCTTATTATTCAAGAAATAGTTGACTTTCCTGCTTTCTAGGTCACATTCTTATTTCTGTGTATTTGTTTATGTTTTCGCCTAAAATTCATTTTTTACTTCTCCCTATTAAGAAGTCTTACTCTTCTTTCAAGGATCATTAAATACCAAATTTTCAAAGAGAATTTCTATTTAATCACTTCACGGAGAGCTCAGTCATGTGAAAGAGGAAGTTATGTAAGCAATAAATAAAGTCACAGTTAAATGAATACTATATTTGGAGATTTGCTATGGGGAAACTAAAATAGCACCCAGTTATCCCTGCTCTGTGGGTTTTGCTCAGCTAGATTATAATCCCTTAAGGTAACAGATAACAGAACATTCTTCTTCCTCTTCCTTATTTTTATTAATTCTTATAACTTTTTTTAAATAAAATGTGTTCAGTATATTGCATTACTGCTTGATTGCCTATGTAGGGAGGTATGTTCTATAGAGGCAAAGCTCTGGACAGCAGTTTTAAAATTTACCATTCTTATTGACTCAAGAAAGCCTTAGAAGACCACATGAAAAAGTTCTCATAGTATAATGTCATGCTGAATTAATTATGCAAATGAATTTTGAGAGATTTAGAGCATCAGTTACTCTTCAAAATGCCAAGGAAACAGCAGTGAGGGGGGGCCCTAATCTCATTAGATTATGTTCTTTTTCAGCATTGAGCTCATGTTGTAATGACATTTGTTGATTAGTAGAAGTCTTTTCATTCTACATTTCCACATTTTGTATTCTTGATCTCTCCATAAACTCTACATCCCCAAGGCAAATACCATCCCCCTTTTGCCTTCCCATTGGAGAAGTATTGCTAATCACATAGACTTCCATGTAACAGACAGAAATACAATATTTTTGAACACCATGCGTAACATCATACATACAATATCATTATTTGTACAACTATTTGTACATTATTCTAACATTCAGTTTACTGCTGACCTCTACATGGGCAAACTGTTTAAACTGAAATGAATGTTCTCTTTATATTTTCTTTTTAATTAGATTAACTTTAAAAAAGAAATCTTATTCATAGTTTTCAAGTTCTCGGGTTTCTGTTCTCAATTTCCTATTGTCCAAACATTTCCTAAGCACAAAGGAACTATCCTTAGATACTCTAAATAATGGAGGAATATTTCCTGAGAATGTTTGGATTTTCTAGAATCAGGTTCAATAGCGTTAAAATTTTTAATACAAATGCTGAAGTGGTAAACATTGTCAGGTACTTGCGTTAGCTTATCAATAGTGACTAATGAATCCTCTTTTTGATATTAATTATCTTTGAAAAATACAACAGAATGTACTCAGTCTATGTGTCAGTAAGTCTCAACATGTCAGGATAAGTAATTTCCAATGTTAATATGAACTTGTTCTGGAGAGGGGAATAATGTTTCGGGTATTTTGACCTTGATTTTGTTTCTGAAGCTTTCTTTCTTCATACCATTATCCAACTATGGGCATCTGCCTTTAGCATTAACTTTAAAATAGATATACAAACCAAACATACTCAACATTTCTGCTACTTTTCATCCAATTAAACCCATCATAATTTATAACTTGGATTCTAAAAGCAAAAATCTTTTAAGAAGTCTCCAGTTTCTGCACTGGCAGGGTTTCTCCTTTGCCGAACCATGATGATTTAAAAATATGAGTCAATGGTGTCACACTCCTGGTCTAGCCCCTACATGAATTCCCATCCTATTCACAGTAGTTTCCAAAGTTTTATAAAGGTCTAGACCATCTCTTGCCTTTCTCCTGTGATCTGTGCTCACTTTACCATTTGCTCCAGACATGATGGTTTTCTTCTGATAGATCCAAGGTGCCAACTATGTCTCAGCAGAGCTCAAAGCAATGGCTTGTGTTCATTTCATAGCCTAACACATTCATCTCTCAGAAATTACATGGTTCATACCTTTGCTTTCTTCTATATTTGTTTAAATGCCATATTATCAAAGAGATATTTCCTGACTGAGTTATATAAAATGGTATTTCTTCTACACTGTCTTTACTTTCTTTCTTGTTAAGTCACCAACATTCAAGTATTGTCAATTGCCCTGTATTTTCTATTTATTTTTGTAATTCTTGCCTGCAGCCTTCAGGAAAAGAACCTCTACTGGGAAAGGTCTTTCCTTTTTCACTTTTGTGTACCCAAAGTCTATAGAAGAATGGCTTGAAAAACTCAGGTGATTCATAAATACTCCTTAAATGAAAAAAAAAAAATTGACATTGAAGATTGTGTGAGAATCTTTACTGGTCATATAAGAGGTTCAATTTCAAAAGCTGTCTGTGGAATTTCAAGCAAGAGTGGAATAGTTCCATGCAAATATGTAAGTGGGATAGCTATTTTTTGTCATAAGATTGTCTCAAAGAATGCCACATCTTAAAGAGAAAATATTTGGTCATGTGTAATTGTTCTTCATAGTTTATAAAAGGCAACAATAATTTATAAAAATGTGTTTATATGTTTGCTATTTCTATGTTATTGTGTATTTCTTATTTCTTAGCTCCCTTCACTCAATCACTGGGATGTAGAGCTTTATAAAGCAATGTGATGTGAAATCCTCTGCAATGCTGTTACTATGAACAGTTAAACACAGGGAGGCATTCAATGCTCTCATTATGATCTTCTCCATCATAAAGTTAGACTTTATATTTAAAAACTAGAGTTGCCAGAATTTAGAAAGAAAGCAGATCCAAGATATGCCTTCACTGCAAAAATCTATGTGTGTTTTCTTTTGTGTGCGTGTTTGTGTAGAAAGTGAGTAGTTTTACTATTCATACAAAAGAAAATTTATAACATATATAGTATCTTTGGGAGAGTTTTATTGTTATCTTATTATAATCCAGTTGAACACTATAAAAATTCTCAGTATGTGTAGCATAAAAACCCATGTTATTTATGATTTCTACTACTTCAACATTTACTGTCAAGATCTTTATGACAGAAAATCTATTTTCTATACTCTACTGTTTCCAACAATCTCTCTCCCTTTTCAATGTTGTACTCTTTCCTAAGGATAAACTTCTTATTTCATTGGTGTTGTGTGTCAGGGCATGCTACAAATTCAAGTCCACTTCCCTAGGAATAGGTGTATGGAATTTTATATTTCCCAACTGTGCATTTACATACAGCTGATTAAAAAGGAATATTATCCTTCTTTTTTATAAAATATTATGAAGATTTTGTTATTCAATAAAAAGTTTAAATAGAATTGTAAAATATAAACATTATGCATAAAATAAATCTGCTAAATGATGGAGTGAAGAAAAATGTTTTAATACTATTTTCCACCTATCCTATTTTATGAGTGATTAGCCACTTACTACATTAATGACAAATTATGAAAAAAATCATCACATCTGTATAATTCCTACCATTAACATTTATTTTATTAAATACATATACATGTTAGTGATGTTGACTTTCTTAGAATCTGTCTAGAGTTCATATGCATAAGTAAAATAAATTCAAGAGAATTTTTTACAGGAATAAAAGAAATTAATGGGAAAACTAATATACAGCTAACATATTAAAATTTTATAACATAAAATGTGGGAAACAACTGGTACAGTCATAGCATTTCAAGATAACTATATCAATTTATCATGTAAGACTAATGGACATTCCTTTACATTATTATGTCTCTCAACAGCTTAGTGGATTTTTTATGTACTAAAATAATGAAATGTTATCAAGGAATACCAAAAATCATATGATTTCATATAATTACAACAGAAATAAAAGCACTTTGCATTATTTTCATCTCAAAGTTTCCCAATATATTTGATAGTCTGTATTAAAACAACAGGGCAAAAGTCATGGTATATATATTATCTAATGAATATTATAAAACCCCATTTTATTTCTTGGTAGAGCTATTTCATCATTTTTATTGGATTTGAAGGTAAATGGAGGTTTTGAAATGATTAATGAGAGCAACAAAAGAGAAGTAGCAGAAGAAATGTCAAAAGAATAATAAAACAGAAACTATATTATATAAAATCAAATTTAGTGTATAAATATACAAATATATAATTTCACATTTATAGAAATGATGGCAAAAGAAATTAGAATAATTGATTATGACATTAGGTTGTAAAATTATACTATTTTTCCTAATATACTGAAAATTGTTTAGTTTAAATATTTCTGAAGTACTATTGCTTATCACATGTATGTAGAACAATACTTATAAAAATAAAATATAAAGTGGAATCAGATGTGCAGAAACCTAGTTTTCTTTATAAAATAGTAACAATAATTTTATAATTATTTCAACTAGTAACATCATTATATGTGTTGAGTTTGTTCTTTTTTCCAAACTAACTGAATAAAATATGGAGTTTTCTTTTATACAGCTAAGGTATCTTATCTTAAAAAATAAAACTAGAAAAATGACTAAAGGGTTTGACACACCATATCTGTCATGGCCAACAAAGTTATGACTGACAGCCTGCCTAGGGCCCAAGGGACAAATCTTTAGAAGAAGAGTAGTGTCCAAAAGCAGAGTTCAAGGAAAAGGTCTGGAACAGAGCAAGACTAATACCTCAGAGGGTAAGAAAAGCTGCCAAGGTCAAATTAAAATCAATCCATCAGTTTATAGGCAACTCATGTGGCAAATACAAGGCCAGGGTCCTATGATTCTCCTCCACACAACCAATGAAAATCCATTTTTATAAATTCTACAGAGAGGAGTGCAATATCTTATGAAAGTAACTGACAAGCTGTCAATCTATCTCAGGTGTCTGAGATGTTCTGTCTCTTCCTATTCCAGGAGGAAATTCCTTTCTCATATAACTACAATTTTTGAGATAGTGTAGCATTCCCAGGAGATTTTTTCACAGTCATCTTGAAAAATGCTAATCTCATATTTTGCAATCTCTATTGTGTCACAAAATCATCGGGACTGTATTAAGGATATATCACTGCCTTTAACAAAAAACTCAGCTTTGAATTACCTCTGCCACTTATAAATTGACTTTGAATTGTTAGTGTACAACTTTGAGACTGCGTTTTCCTATCTCTTTAACAACGATAATGATGACTTTGCTCTGTGCCAGGCTGTCTTCATTTACTCCATGCCTCCTCATGCAGTCTTGTTAGATAACAGTGTAGTTATAAGGAGTCACAGAGTAAATGAAAGGAGCTGACCAAGAGCTATAGTAGCTACTATTTTATTGTATATTTATTTGACCACTTCATTCAGAGACTAACTTCAAAACACTACAATACATTCTACTGGCAAAGATAAAAATTACAGAGCTAGCATCATATATAACTTTTATCTCAGGTGACAATGCCAGTGTATCCCTAATGACTTCGTACTGCACTGTGTCAATAAAAGTTTTGCAGTTGAGCAAAGACTCATGAACCATCTCTGATCATATAAAATTGATGAAGATGGTAATGGCACAACTACATGTGTTGAACCAGATAGAGTTTGATTAACTTAATAGAAATTCATTTTCCTTCTATTTAGAGTAACTTCATTTAGATTGCACATCTAATTATTTGAAGTAATTACTTAAATGAAAATTAGTCATGTTTTAAAAAATCACATGAGCACACATGTAACAATCACTCAATATTTTGGCCCTCAAATTTTCAGTATCTTCAATAACAAATCAATCATTCAGATTTTTTTAAAATTATAGAAATAGTTCCTTCACTAGATATCTTTGCATCCTCCTATAGAAATGGGGAGGATTCTAACAATAGTGATCAACTGAGTTGAGAACCACTTTTCTCAGAATCCTTTCTCTTATTTTGATG
Source organism: Sciurus vulgaris (assembly GCF_902686455.1). Lineage (NCBI taxonomy): Eukaryota > Metazoa > Chordata > Mammalia > Rodentia > Sciuridae > Sciurus > Sciurus vulgaris. Next base: position 118,652,566 of record NC_136469.1, on the reverse strand, counting down.
GGAAAAGAAGGTATCAAAAGTGATGGACCTTGTGAAATATTAAATGCCTGGTAATTAAGAGTAAATTTGACCAAGTCTTCATTTTTTAGATTTCCAAGAGCATTCTCAAAAAAAAAACATGTTAAGAAGAATTACCTTAGAATCTTGGAGAGCATATTTTAATAATAAAATTGATACCTCAGAAAAAATGTGGTCTTAAATAATTTTTCCTGAATTGATGTTTAATAACTTCTTACACATTACTGCCACCATTATAATTTGTTATAACATTATTTTCTACAAAAGTTATGAGTTGATCATATTTGAATCTGCATTTTTTTATTCTTTATGTCTGTCTTCTTCCTCAGTTATTGAATCACTTTATTCTGTTTAATCAATGGTATACGAAAAGATTGTCCTTGTTAATGAATATTAAAATATATAACTTCAGAGTTGATAAAGTTTAGTGTATATGAGTCTATTTCCAAATTTATCTAACTTTCTCTTGTGATCTTAATAATAACTGATATTTTGATTATGTTACTGAGATTATTTCTTGATATTTTTTATTAATCTTTTGCATATAGATGATCTTATCCACTTTTTCATTCCCAAATATATGAATTTACATATTCAGTAGGCTTTATGTTTAAATTTTATTGTTGGAAGTATTTAGCACAGTTTACTTAGAGGTTACATAATATTTTAGATGCAACAATAATAAAAAGTGAATGCCATTTTAATTATTGTCTTAAATTTTATTGATATGTTTTTGCATACAGTAAAAGTACAATGGCAACAAATATAAGATTAGTATTTCATTTGATCTTAAACTTGTATTTCTTCTTTGTGAAGATACACACAAGTAATAATAATTGTATCCATGTATATGTATATATTTATTAAACATTCATATATGCACAAATAACTTGGAGATAAGATTTTTAGTACATATTAATTCACTAAGCTACAGAATCACATTGTAGTGATAATAATAAAGAGTTCCATAAATACCTAAATGATTAATTATTAAAACAAAAATAAATAATAAAAATACATAAAAGCAAATATAATAATGTTTATAAAATCATGACTTAAAATCTCAGTAAATTATTTTAAAGAGCTAATTTCCTTCTTATGGCAAACAAACATCTTTATTTGATGTCATTAATTCCTTCTTTTTTATTTTTTTTGCCTTTTGTACTCTGGGCCATTGAGGTAGAAGCATTTTCGTTAAGACAAAGTTAATAAAATTAGATCTTGGAAAAGAACAGCCTGGCCAATGGGAGCAGCGAGTAGTTAGTTCTTAAAATACTCCTGGATTCAAAGAGTAGATAAAAGGTCACTGTGGACAGAAAACCATGAAGATAGAGCAGAAGGCTAAGGAATTTCACTCTTGCTTCTTGTATTCTTACTTTAGTTTGTGCATGTTATATAGAAATATCCTTTTTAAATTTCAAAAAAAAATGTTTCCTATTTCATTTTAAAGTGGATACTCATAAAATCAATAACAAAGTTAAGAAAAAATATTCATAGTTTTCATTCATTTTAATTTGTAATGATATTTTCTTTATTTCTTTAAAGAAAAAAACCTTATACTAAGCAGACCCATTGTTTAGGAAAGGAAAGCAAATATTCTAAGCATCATATAGATATCTCGGTCTGCACAAGAAGATGTATTTCAAATCCACAGTAATAACATACCCAGATGCCACACATTTGATATTTAATGAGGGCATGTCAGTTTATCAGTGCTCCAGATATAACAGTATTAAAACTTAAATATAAAACTGTATTGGTGGCTATTTTTTATTTTACCAGCATCTTTATGATTCTGCTATAAATATTTTAGTATTTGAACTGAAAAGAGAATAATATAATATATATCTAATACTCAATTTCTGTACTAATTAGAATAAGATTGTGCTCTGAAATAAACAATAGTTTGCTAAAATGGTTTGATGCTGGAAATGAATTTTAAAAATGTAGTTATTTCCTGGTGGTGATAGTATTGGGAAATAGTCACAGGTGAATTATCATTTTTATCAGAACTTATTGGACTGCATTTTTCTTCAAATAATAATAAATCATTTTATTTCTAAAATATAAATTATTCAGATAGAGAAAATTGGCTAGTCTACAAATGGATGAGCTAAAACAATTCTTTAAATTGTAGAACAGACAATGTGTTTCTATACAGAAATTTAAGGAGACATTTTCATGTAAAATCTTAAGTAGTATTGATTTCCTTATTTATTGTTTTCATACCTAAGTAATTTTGTTTAAAAACTGGTTTACAATAGTTTTTTTAAAAAATAGATCTGTGCAAAGTTGAATATATTTTTATCAGGCACATGGTAAAAAATGTTCTGAGACAGAACAGAAGAGCAAAATCTGACATTGAGTATACCAAAGATATCTAAATACAAAAAAGCAAAAAACCATTAAAATATAAGTAAGCTTTAAAAATATTGAGAACATGAATTTTTTTATCTTTAAATTTATGAAATACAGCCATTGAAAGAGGTAGCTGGCAAATGAATCAGGATTTTATATACATCTAAACTATTTATTTGATAAAATCTGCATTGTTGGAATGGGCTCAAGAAAGCCTATTAAATGGTAACTTAAACTATAGAAATATAGGCAAATGGAGGAAGTCAGCCAAAATGTGTCTATCCAGGGGAAAAACTGAGGGGATCAATCAATAGATGAGCAATGAACAAATGAAATTTGAATTTAGAAATACTATACTACTTATATGAATACCACCTGAAAGAGAGAAATAATTAGGTACAGATCAAACAAAATGTGTTCTGAATTCATATGCAGAATATGACAAAACTGCTGAAGAAATTGAAGAAAAGCTAAATAAATGGAAAGTATTCCCATGTTCATAGATTGGGAGACTCAATACTGTTCAGTATTTCAATTTGTGAGCATCATGAACAGCTTACTTTGGCAATGAATTTTAAATACAAAGTGTAGTCAGTGCAAGAATGTATTAATTGGAAGTCATTAAAATTAAAAAAAACATCTTCCTCTATGAAACATATAAGAATGAAAAGTCAAACCATAGAGGAGGAGAAATATTTTTAAAATCTGCACAAATATTGGATAAAGGGTTTATATAAAAATAGCTGAATAACTAAAAAAAACAACAAAAAAGAAAACAAAGTAATAAAATTGGTTTAATTTTTCTTTCTTTTTCTAATATTTCTAGTCTTCTAAAAAGTAAAATTCTTAAATACAACAAGGTATCACTTAGTAATATACCAATGAACAGATAGAACCTATAAATATACATTCACAAAAAGAAATAAACACAAATATATGGCCACATTAGAGAAAAAACATTTCAAGTCTAGTATTTTTCTTCAAAAATTTTTAATTTTTCTTTTATCCATATTTTTATTGCTGTATTATAGTTGTACCTAATGTTGTTTTTTAAGATAAAAATAAAACAAATCCTGAGGAGATACATGTTTATGTATTTTGTAGAAAAAATGTATTAAATTTAATTTCTTATTTTATATAACTTTTTAAAATTTTTTATTGTTTTTTCCACTTAGTTATATATGACCGCCGTATGCATTTTGATTCATTGTAAAACAAATGGAGTACAACTTTTCATTTCTCTGATTGTATATAGAGTCACACCATTTGTGTAGTCATACATATACATAGGGTAATGATGTCTGTCTCATTCCACCATCTTTCCTTCTCCCCAACCTCTACCCCCTCTCATTTCTCTCTACATAATCTAAAGTTCCTCCATTCTTCTCTTACCCACCCCACCACCCCCCGTAGTGTATTATCATCCACTTATCAGAGAAAACATTTGGCCTTTGGTTTTTGGGGTTTAGCTTATTTCACTTAGCATAATATTCTTCAACTCCATCCATTTACCTACAAGTGCCGTAACTTTATTCTTCTTTATGACTAATATTCCATTGTGTATATATACCACAATTTCTTTATTCATTCATCTATTGAAGGACATGTAGGTTGGTTCCACAATCCAGCTATTGTGAATTAAGCTGCTCTAAACATTAACGTGGCTGTGTTACCATAGTATGCTGATTTTAAATCCTTTGTAAATAAACCGAGAAATGGGATAACTGGGTCAAAAGTTGGTTCCTTTTCAAGTTTTCTAAGGAATTTCCATACTGCTTTCCATAGTGGCTGCACCAATTTGCATTCCCACCAGCAATGTATGAGTGTACCTTTTTCCCCACATCCTCACCAATACCTATTGTTGCTGGCATTCTTGATAATAGCCATTCTAATTGAAGTGAGATGAAATTTTAAGACAGTTTTGATTTGCATTTCTTTGATAACTAGAGATGTTAAACATTTTTTATATGTGTTGACCAATTATAGATCTTCTGTGGAGTATCTGCTCAGTTCCTTAGTCCATTTATTGATTGGGTTATTTGTATTTTTGGTGTAAAGTTTTTTGATTTCTTTATAAATTCTGAAGATTCGTGCTCTATCTGAAGTGCATGTGGTAAAGATTTTCTCCCACTCTGCAGGCTTTCTCTTCACATTATTGATTGTTTCCTTTGCTGAGAAAATATTTTCAGTTTGAATCCATCCATTTATTGGATCTTGCTTTTACTTCTTATGTTTTGGGAGTCTTGTTAAGGAAGTCTGGTGCTAAACTGACATGATGTAGCCTGCATTTTCTTCTATTTGGTGCAGGGTGTCTGGTCTAATTTCTGGGTCCTTGATTTGTTTTGAATTGAGTTTTGCGAAGAGCTTAATTTCATTTTACTGCATATAGATTTCCAGTTTTCTCAGCACCATTTGTTTAAGAAGGTATCCTTTCTCCATTGTATGTTTTTGGTACTTTTGTGTAGTAGGAGACACCTGTCACCTGTATTTATGTGGATTTGTCTCTGTCTTCTATTCTGTACCTGTCTGTTTTGGTGGCAAATTACATAAAAATCATATTAAAAACATAGTGCACCATGATTAAGTGGGGTTCATCCCATGGATGCAAGGTTGGTTCAATATCCAGAAATCAATAAATGTAATTAATCACATCAATACACTTAAAGTTAAGAATCATATGATTATTACAATAGATTCAGAAAAAGCATTTGATAAAATACAGCACCCCCTTCATGCTCAAAACACTAGGAAAAATAGGGATAGTAGGAACACATCTCAATATTTTAAAGGCTATCCATGCTAAGCACAAGGCCAACATCATTCTAAATGGAGAAAAACTGAAACCATTCTCTCTAAAACCTGGAACAAGACAGGGATGCCCTCTTTCACCACTTCCATTCAATGTTGCCTTTGAAACTCTAGCTAGAACAATTAGTCAGACCAAAGAAATTGAAGGGATACAAATGGGAAAAGACTATTTGCCAATGACATGATTCTGTATTTAGAGGATCCAAAGAAATCCATCAGAAAGATTCTAGAACTAATATATGATTCCAGAAAAGTAGCAGGATACAAAGTCAACACTCATAAATCTAATGCATTTCTACTTATAAGTGATGAATCCTCTGAAAGAGAAATTAAGAAAACTACCCCATTCACAATAGCCTCAAAAAAAAAAAAAAAAAAAAAAAAAAAACTTGGAAACCAATCTAACAAAAGAGGTAAAAGAACTCTACAATGAGAGCTACAGAACACTAAAGAAAAAAAAATTAAAGAAAACCTTAGAAGATGGAAAGATCTCCCATGTTCTTGGACAGGCAGAATTAATACTGTCAAAATGGTCATACTTCCAAAAGTGCTATACAGATTCAATGCAATTCTATTTAAAATCCCAATGATGTACTTCATAGAAATAGAGGAAGCAATCATGAAATTCATTTGGAAGAATATGGACCCCAAATAGCCAAAGCAATCCTTAGTAGGAAGAGTGAAGCAGGAGGTATCACAATACCAGACCTCAAACTATACTCCAGAGCAATAGTAACAAAAACAGCATGGTATTGGCACCAAAATGAACAGGTAGTTTTGTGTTTTGTTTTGTTTTGAATTTTTGCTGACATCTACATTCTTTTTCTTTTTTCTTTTTCTTTTTCCATACCAGGAATTGAACCCAAGGGCTCTTAATCACTGAGTCACATCCCCAGTCCTTTTGATTTTATTTATTTATTTATTTTTAATTTTGAGACAAGGTCTTGCTGAATTGCCCAATCTGGCTTTGAATTTGCAATGTTCTTGCATTAGCCTTCCAAGCTGCTGAAATTATTGGCATGTGCCTCCCTGCCAGGCCAATATCTACTCTCTGAAAACAAAAATATTACATTAAGCTTAGAGTGATTTTATTGACTGTGAATTTGATTTGTGCAAGGTTTTTTTTGTTTTGTTTTTTTATTTTTATGTCTTTCTCCCTATACTGTGTTAAATTGGGAACCACCAAACTATTTTGGATAGAAATGTAGCATTAGTAACTATTAAATTTTCAAAAATTAAAATCTTTTGCTGTAAAGTTTGGGTATAAACTTAGCTAATGAATAAAGATTTAAAAATGTCCTCGATCAATATTACCTTCAGCTATTAATTTATTTTTCTTGATGAGCTTTAAGACTTGCTAACAACCTTCTGATTGATTTAGAGGTGGAATATCCAGTTGAAGTCAAACCTTAAAGCAACTTTGTATCTGACGGCCAGCTAGATTGCAACCCAATGAGAAACTTTGTGCCAGAAACAACCAGACAAGTGTCTTCCATATTTTTGATCCTCAAAAATTTTGTGAGACAATCACCATTTGTTGCTTAAAGCTGTTAAGTGTTGAGGTAATTTTTTATGTTGCAATTTTACTACTTGCAAGTAACATTCTTTGGGAAGAAAGTTCTAAAATGCAGAAAGAGTTTTGAACAGGTCAATGGACTTGGAGGAGAGAATGTTAAGAAAATAAAAAAGAAAGAAAAAAATAAGGGGAAGACAAAAAATGCTAAATAAGTTGTTAATAGCAGTTTCATGCTCTTTGATACCTAATGGTTGATTTCTTGCAGGTAAATGGGATGTCATATTTGAAACTGAAAGAAAAAGGATCATTCATGTAACTGCAGAAGCTTTTCAAGACTGCTGCAGCAGTTATGTGACATGAAGGGTTTAAGTATACTCCATGAAATTTATATGTTGAACTCCTAATCCCAGTACCCCAGAATGATAAATAGTTGCAGATAAAAGGACTTTAAAGTGGTAGAGTTTAGAGAGGTCACACAGGTGGGCCCATAATACATAACAAGTATCGTCATGAGACTAGGACACAGAGAAAAAGGCAGGAACATAAAAAGATATCAGGAGATAGCCATCTACAAACCAGGATGAGGGGACCTTAAAAGAAACCCACCCTGGTTACACCTTGATCTCAAACTTTTTACCTCTATGATTGTGACAAAGTGAATGTCTTCAAAGTCAAAAAATCTGTTGTCCTTTGTCATGGCAGCCTTAGAAATGGGTATTCTTGGAAAATAGAAATTATACTTAATGTACCAGTTCCTCTAGCTAAAAAGTTCTTCAGCCAGAATATCAAAGGTATCAGTTACTTTAGTCCAGTTGATTATACCACGTTACCAGAGTCAAGAGATAATCTAACAGAAAGAACTTGAGCTTATGGGAGCCTGATCTTGATGGCTTTGAAAACAGCCTCTCCAGATGGAAAGTGATGATAAAAGAAGTAAATTATGGCCTCTAAGAAATGACAAATTTTTAAAGCAAGACCAAAATATGCAAAAGCATATTTTGTTTGGTATATTGTACTTCATTCTTACATGAGTCTCTTTGGTAAGTTTACAGTATCTTACTTTATCCACTTGAAGGGTGAAGCTTTGAGCAACTGTAAAATAATCGGTAATATGACCAAAGGGTGAAAGGTGGCATTGCCCATGGAGGCATAGCAGGGGAATGAGGAATCCTTTGGCCCACAACCAACCAGATGTCTCCGTGCAAACATCTTCCAGAAACTGAATTAAGCCAATCATGTGAACTAGTTTAGAAAAGGATCAGACTGCAGTAGAACTTTGAGATGCAACTGCAGCCCCAGTTAATAATTTCCTTACAACACTGAGGTATGTCTTAGAAGCCCCTCCTGGATTTCTGAAAAAAAAAAAAATGTGAAATGATAAATGTTTGTTATTTGTGGCTGAAAAGCTTGGGAACAATTTGTTAAACAATAGAAAATTATACTTTAAGGTTACTGTGAGTAACACTCTATTAGTCAGGAAGTTCCTGTTATAACATGAATGTCCCATCCATATTATCAATGGCTATTTTTACTATTATATTTATTGCATGTAACAAGATTCACCACTTATTAGCATATTATAAAAATATTAAGACAAATAGCTTTGATTTTATTAAAATTCCAGGAATTTCTGAATAGGATAAAACACAAAAATAATAATAATTTCTAGAATAAAGTTAGACAAATCATAGATTATAGACAAAAATCTGTAATTTGCAAAAGCATATTTTGTTTGGTATATTGTACTTCATTCTTACATGAGTCTCTTTGGTAAGTTTACAGTATCTTACTTTATCCACTTATAAAATGAGAAATCTATTCCACCTACTCGCTTCACAGGATATTGTGAAAATTAATGAGGTAATATGTATAAAGCTCTGGAAGCCTTTAAATAGTGCTATAAAAATGAATATTTTATCTCAGTGGGTAGGTTCTATCTTATTTTTTTTTTTTTTTCTGAATGACTTCCAACATAGAAAGAGAATAGATAATGGATAGATAAGTGGATAGGTAGGCTGATAGAGAAAATGTAGGGGAAACAGAAAGAAAAAATAGAACAAATGACAGCAGAAATTTGTAGCTTTGTAATTTTAATGGAAATATCTTTTCAATTACTCAACATGTAGATTCTAAGAAAATGCACACATCCAATGTTTGGGAGCTGTGATTTCTTCTTGGAATTGTTGGACCAATCTAAAAGAATATTAGTTAATCTTTATCATTCAGGTAGTATATTATTTTTTCTTTTCAATCTATGTACCATTGTTTCACAGAATGAGTAAATCCATTGCAAATACATTTTCTATATATTTTACCAATAATTTCTCCTTATAAAATATTTATTTTTCAGATTAACAATGTTTTACTATTTATTATAGAAATACTTCGGTATATATAAATATAAGAGCATATAAGGTATCAAACTATAACATTTTTAGGGTTATTTTCAGTTACATACAAAGTACCAAGTAAAAACATAGGTGATGAATTGTACTAAATCTCCAAAAAAGTGAGGAACTATCTGAGTAAGATTTGCAATAGTACTATTTGACAACCTATTATGTGACCTGTAGCTAACCATGCCATCCCTGAACCCAGCCCAAGAAAGACTCAAACAATCATGGAAGGGTGTAAAAATCTAGAGGGATTTATTGGTGGGGGTTGGGTCTTACCAAAGCCCTCTGAGATAGGGATGGAAGAACTTCACCTATATAGCAAACCTCAGGGAGAAAATCCAGACAATTTGTATATGTTCACTGAAACTGGGAAAAGATGATATTTGATATGTGATTTACCTCTTATTGCTTCAAAAGAATAAGAGACTAGCTCAATTATTTTGAGATAATGAATTCAAAAGTAACATTAGTTAAAAAATTACTCAGCTCATAGTGATTAGGGATTAAAGCTGGGTGCTTTTCATAGATGTTATGAATCTGGATTACTTAGCAACATGTTACAATAGTTATCTGGAAAGAAAAAAAAATGACTTCAAAATATAAAGGAACAGAAATACAGTTGAATCCCTAGAAATTGAGCAAAGATCCTTCTAAGGGACCCACCAGAATGTAAGTATCAGGGTCACTGTATGTGAGAGATTCCCCCAATTAGGAGAGAGAGTTTGAAAACCATAAAGAAGGGTACCAACTGGAATTAAGCTGGCTCCTACCAAGGATGCTCTTTTACAATATACCTGCCTACCATCTTTGACCTCATCACTAAGTCCTGGTGAGTCCAGAGAAAGGGAAGGGACGATTACAGTGGGAAGAAACTTATTTTGGATTCTTCCCTTTTCAAGCTTCCCCAAATTGAAGTACCTCAGACTTATGGAATGGGAAAAGTTTTCATATCATGTTTGAACTTACAAATATCTAAGCATTTGATTAACATAATTAAGGATTTTAACCTTCAATTGTATAAAATATTCTTAGTACCTTAAGACTTCAAGACAAGTCAAAAGATGTGCCTGAATTTTATTCAAGGACATAGTGCAATGTGACTTCAGTGTAGTTTGAACAGGAAGAGGTAGGAAGAGATAAAGTCATTTTCTGATGTACCTGAGTGCCTGTTGAATACTTTGGGGGGTTATATAAAGCATATACTTCATATCATATATTGCTTATAAATTAGGAAATTGAATACCTGAGTAATAAAGTAACTTTCAAAAGTAGACAGAATAAGAGAAAAAAGAGGCAGAATTAAAACATAGACAATTTGACTTCAGAATTCTTGTTCTTAACTACTATACCACATTGTTTCTCTCTTGTGCATCTATTTATAAATATGCATGCATATGCACATATATGTGTATGTGTATATATATACATTTTATTCTTGACAATCTTTTAATAAAAGATTTAATTATTGTGGAGAACTACTCAGAGAGCTTTAGCTATGCTACCGTTTTATGTGAGATTATGTTTTAGATCGTGCTTTTCCATAAATTTTATAAATGGAAAATAGAATTACTTTTTACTACTTATGGGGTAACAGAGATGGACAGAAAAGAGCAAACATAATTCTAAACCTTAAGCCCACTTGACAACACTTGGGTGATATTTCAAATTGACTTATATTTTCAAAATGGAACCTTTATGGAAACTCCATCTAGTTCAGTTTTGCTCATTTTCTTCTGCAGGCCAAATGACTTGAGTTCGATCAACTTCTATTTAGTCTAAATTGTCTAAGATGAATTTAATGTGCAGGCAGATATCCTCCTTTCTTCTGTGATATTAATACCATCATGGAATGTACTTAGTTTTAAAAACATACATTAGGATCTTCTCATTTCCCTCTTAGGTAAGGTTACATGAAAAACTTGAACTATTTAAACTAACTTTAAAATGGTTTGTTTTAAATATATTTGACTTTTGGAGTATAATAATACTCTATTTTAAATATTATAATAAGTATATCATTATTTATTGATTTGGAATGTTGAAAATGGAGAAACATGGATGAATACAGCATAGCATAGTGTTTCAAAGAATAGACTTACAGATATGATAAGGGTCTGAATTTTGGTTCTGCCAGTTTCTAAGATAATGCCCTTGAACAAGTATCTCAACCTCTTCCTTCTTAATATTTTCATGTGTACATTGGAGATAATAATAGAACAAACACAGAGGTTTATGTAAGAATAAAATGATCTGAAGTTTCTAGGACCATATACAGAGCTACAGTATGAAATTCAGGCAGGATCCACGATGTGTATGGTCAATGGAGTGGAGAAGGTTGTAGCCTACTCCATATGGATTATGTAATCCATCAGTGAATGGAAGGACTGGATTGTGTACAGCAAGCAAATGGACACTTTTTCTTTTTTCTGTTTTCAATTGATGCGTTATAATTATACACAATAGTGGAATTTATTATGCCCTATTTGTATATGCACATAGCAATTTGGTTAATATCATTCTCCTTTACCATCCATTTTCCTCCTCTTCTCCCTCCCACTAACCCCCTCTCTGTATTCTATTAACCACCCTTTTATTATTACTATCATTTTTGTTATTTTAATTAGTGCATTATAATTATATATAAAAGCAGAATACTTTGTGGTATATTTGTACATGGACATAGCATAATTTGGAAGATTTCATTCCCCAGTACTTCCCCATGCCCCCACCTCCTCCCTCCCTTTTGATCCTCTCCCCCTACCCTATTGATTTCCTTCCTATTTTTATGAGTCACTTTTTTTTTTATTCTAGCTTTCATATATGAAAGAAAACTTTCCACCCTTGACTTTCTGAGTCTGATTTTATTTTATTTATCATAATATTATCCACTTCATCTATTTACCAGCATATGCCATAGTTTCATTATCTTTCATGCTTCAGTAAAACTCCTTTTTATGCAGATACCAAATTTTGTTTCATTTGTCTGTTGAGGGACCACTAGGGTGGTTGTCTAACTTGGCTACTGTGAGTTGTGCTGCTACAAACATTGGTATCCATGTATCATTATAGTAATTTAATTTCATTGCTTTTGGGATAAATATAGAGACTTGAGATAGCACTGTCATCTGGTGGTTCCATTCCTAGTCTTTTGAGGTCTCGCCAAACTGTTTTCCAAAGTGCATGTACTATTTTGTAATCCCACCAACAAAATGTAAGTACGAACTTTCCCCCACATCCTTGCTAACAATTATTGTTATTTGTGTTCTTAATGATTGCCATTCCTCCTGGAGTGAGATGAATTCTCAGTGTAGTTTTATTTGTATTCCTTGATTGCTAAGAATATAGGACATTTCTTCAAATATTTGTTGATCATTTTTATTTCTTCCTTTGAGAAATATTTTTAGATCATTTGCCTACTTCTGAATTGGTTTTTTTTTTTTTTTTTTCTGATGTTAAGTTTTTCAAGCTATTTATATATTCTAGGTTTTAATCTCCCATCAGATGAGTAACTGGCAAAGATTTTCTCCCATTTTGTAAGCTCTGTTTTTACGCTGTTGTTTCCTTTGCTGTGGAAACAGACACTCACTTTCTTGCTGAGGGTGAAACAGCCCTTTTTTCCCTTTTCTAATCATTTCCATCTTCTACTGATTTAGGGGTAATCAGTAGGACTACAAGGTTGATCTGGGTCTAGAATAATTTATCAGTTTTACTCAGAATGAATGAACTGTTGCTTAGTACATTTCTGTATTCTTTTATTTCTAATAGCACAAAAAAATTTACTATTTCAAATGCTACCAACTTTATAGTGAGAAAAATATTCTGTTCACACACAGTTTCTCTTTTGTAAAGTTGGGGACTTTGTGACAATGGTACTGGTTAGGTCTAGATGCCTTGGCATTCTCAGGTCTGGTAGTTCATAAGGATTCATGAAGTGTCCTGATACCCAATAACCATGTATTGGTTTTCCAATAAGGCATAAGGAATGAACACACAGTGGCTTCATGGAAGACTTATTATCTCAAGGTTTTCTCACAATTACAGATTCATGTTAGTTGAGTTCTCTGCTCAGGGTGTTACCAGGCTGAAAACAAGGTGATGGGTGAGCTGTAATCTACTGTGAGACTCAGCGATTCCAAACCTGTATTGTTTTCATGGAATGCCGTTAATTGAGGGTACAACAGTGAGTGCTCATCTTCATGCTGACTCTTGTCTGTGTTACTCTAGGGTCTTGGAATTCACCTTATTCCCTCCCACACGGCTCTCTGACAATAGGACAGCTTCATTTTACAAGGTCAGCAAGAGAATCTCTTTTTAGTCTCTCTTGCCCAGTCTTATTTTCTATAATTTCATCATGGTAGAGACTATATTCTCACATCCCCTCTCCCCATAATCCAAAAAAAAAAAAAAAAAAAAAAGTCTAAGAGATCTCCTACCACAAATTGGTCCTGAAGTAGACACAGATCCAATGTCCTTGTCCAAATTGATAGTTGCTCCTTAGTTCAAGCTGATAGTTGCACTACAGTATAATAAAGACCATTTTCCAAAATTTCAAGTGATGCTGTAAATCCACATTTTACATTTTCCAACATTTAGTGTAGTGTTAAACACACAGTTATTATAACCTCTAGTGCAGAATAAAGTATAGGACTGTCAATTACCAAACCTTCATGGCATAAAGATTGTTATACACTAGACAAATAGTACAAAATAGAAAAAAAAAAAAGTACCCTTTGTATTAGACTAGACTACTCTAAGAGTTAGCCATAGACTAAGTTGTATCCATGTATTAGTTTGGGAATACTGTAATAGTTAACTATAGACTAAGCAGTTTGTGAGGAATAAAAATTTATTTCTTACAGTTCTGAAGGTTGGAAGTTCAAGATAATGATACTAACAAGGTTGGGTTCTAGAGAGAATCCTCTGCAGGTACAGACTGTCAACTTCTCTCTTTATCCCACACAGTAGCAATAGAGAGGAGCAGTTTTCCTCAGGACTGCTATGAGAAAACTAAGATCATTTGAGAAGGCTTCCCCCTCATGAACTATAATTTTAATTACCACCAGTTGCCCCACTTCCTAATACCATCACATTGGAAGGTCAGGTTTCAAGATATAAATCTTGAGTGATACAAACATTCAGTTCATAATAATATTTTCAGAAGAGCATGAATCCTGAAATTGTGATTAAAGTTTCATGGAGAAAAAGGAAATTTGAACTAAAATGACATCAATATACTAGGAATCAGCTAACTATGCCCTATGGACCACATATATCTCATGATCTAATCTCATAAGGTGTAATTGGTATTTACATCTTAAATGTTTGAAAATAAATCACCAAATAAACAAAAACACTTCACAACATATGAAAATTGTGTAAAATTCAAAGTTCTGTGTTTATTGAATGTCCTTAGAATAAGATCATGCTCATTTCTTCATCTACTGCCTATGATTGCTTTTGGGTAGAGTAGAGTTGTAACAGAGACTACATGGCCAACTGAAAGCATTTATTGTGTGCTCCTTTACAGAAAAAAGGTTTGCTAAAATCTATGGTAGTATATAGTGATGGGGTAAGAGTGTCAGTATTTCAAGCACAGACACATAAAGCAAACATGTATCAGTCATTGCTCTTTTATGTAACAGTAACACCTGACCACAAATTATAACTTAAGTCATAAAGGAAATCAGAAGTGGCCCGCTCTTCTTCCTGCTCCACTGACAAGAAACTACTACATCGTTCTCAAATATGCACAGTCATCATATGGTAAGAGATGACGGATTTCCTGATATTGGTTGATTTATACTCAATAGTGGTCTCACTGTGTCTCTCACTGTTAGGACTTCTCTGGACATCGTTGATCCCAAACTCTTCCAACTTCTGTAGCTGTTCTCACTTTTCATCAGGTGTAATGTCAGATGTACTGTGCCATTGTCACTTACTGGCAAGGGATAATTAACCATTTTACAAAAGCTGCAACGATTTTCAACGTCAGCTTTGAAAGGGTCTATAGAAGACTTGTAGAAAACATTTATATCTATCTCTTTCCTGTGGAGACATTTAAATTGCAAACAGTACTTTCTGGACATGATCCAGTATTAGAGAGATATTCATACCAATGAGTTTTATGAGGCAGAGACAAATAAAAAAAATCTCATGGAACTGTAAGACAACAACAGTAAGTATATCATGTTACAATTGTAACAGAGCACATCTCCCCCCCACACACATATATACACGCTGTTGTTATTGTCTGATTTAATACAATAACAGGGGAGGAAGTTGACTTGCTTTTGCTATTCTTCCTTTAAGAACTTATTCAATGTTTTACTGTAAAAAACATGTTACATATAATTTTGTTTATTTATACATAAGTAGATCTAGGTTCCCAAATACCAGGAATTAAAGACTCAGAGATTACCTTACTATGACAAATTATTTAATCAAACTAACCTGTGTTCCACACACAAATTAGACTCTTCCAGATGATCTTGGCTCAGCCTGCTCTTGGCTTCTTATTTGGTGAAAACTCCAGCTACCACCCTCATCTTCCTTGCTATATTTGGGCTGTCTCTGTTGACTAGCTTTCTTTGTCTCCTGAAGGCTAATGTTTTAGCTTCTGCTAATTTCTTTGTGCCCCAAATACATCACCTGAGTCCAGTGCAATCCAATATGGAGGCTGGAGTTCTCCCACTGCTCTCATCTCAGACTGCACTGTGTGATTTGGGATCCAGATTATTCAGCAGTTACTCAGAGGTGCACCTACTAGAACCATGCAGAAGTTAATAGCTACCATCACCACATTAATCCAATAATTAGGTAATTTGCCACTAAAACTATATGCACTGACATCATGTCATGTGTATGATCATTTACATCCCAGATAAAATATTCAGTTGTAAAAAAGTGGCTTACAATAAAAATCATGAGTTCTCACAAAATACATAATTTTTATTAGTTTTGTAACTAAACCTAAATAATAGTGTGAAGAAAGTGTTAAGGTATACAAACATATTCATTTGCTATTCATTTGATATAGCCATTTAAAAAATAAATTATAACATAGTATTATGAATAATATCAGGGCATTTGAAATGCTTTCTTAATTCTTTTCCTGACTCAATGGCAACATATGAGAGTTGAACAAGTCATCTAGTTTCTCTAGATCTCAGTTTGAGCATTAATTCATACAATTTATAAGTTAAACTTATACAGATAAGAAGTTTCTTCCACTCTTAATGCTGTAGCAATCAACATTGAATAGAATTATTTGTGATAATATAATAATATATAGGTGGTCATTAAAGATTACATAATTTTCCTTCTGTCAACATAGTTGCCTGATGCATAAGCTTTGGTTGCATTCAAACATACCTTAAGAATGTTAAATCAAATAAAGGAGGTTGCAAAGTAACAAATAAGCAAAAATG
Organism: Sciurus vulgaris; assembly: GCF_902686455.1. Taxonomy (NCBI): domain Eukaryota; kingdom Metazoa; phylum Chordata; class Mammalia; order Rodentia; family Sciuridae; genus Sciurus; species Sciurus vulgaris. Next base: position 118,636,043 of record NC_136469.1, on the reverse strand, counting down.
TTCACATACAAATGATTCAAAATGATGACAAATGCCCTTGAAAATCTTTCCTTGTTTAAAGAACAAAAGAGCTAGAATTACATCAGTCTAAGATTGAATTTGTGGTTCACACACTCAAATGTTGAACAATTAAACTGTGAAAAATGTAGGCTGGAGCTCAACTTAAGTAGACCCCTTCGTTCAGTTCATCATCTTTACCTTGCTCCATATTTGAACTTCTTTTCCTCTGATTGCACCAGGTTTATCCCATAAGGGAGAAAACATGACTATGAAGGGCTAGTGAGTTTAAAATCTTTCTGTGAGCCACCAGAGAAAGATAGACTGATATGTCCCATTCATTTGTCTTTCCTTTTAGTCCAGAGATCTTGGAAAAAGAGATAAATTATCTCATTTGATTCAGAAATGTATTTAATCAAATCCAATCATAGACTAATCGACTTGCCCTAGGTCAGTGTCTCTGACCAATAAGAATGAATGCAGATAACTAAAAGGTATTGGAGAAGTGTCTGGAAAAGGATGGTCTTACATAAATTAACTCTCTCATGGGTAGATCATGATTCATTTGAGAGCATCCAGGAGAAGGGTCATGTTACCCAGAATTATGCAGAAAGCTGTGGGAATTTTGAACTCTTCATTCTATCAAAGTGGCCATACCTTATTAGAAATTATTAAAGAAGATATTATTCCAAAATAATAAAATAAGGAATTGAGAAAATGCATTTTATTGTGTACATAATAGCAAGTGGCAAATATGCAGAGATTAGTGCTGTGTTTGCTGAATTCATTCACTTTCTAGATATGAGATTCGTTTATTTTTAATAGTCACTAGGTGGCAATTTTGGGGCCAAAAGGCAGAATGTCTGTTTATTAGTGTAGTTTTATGATCTATTAAATTTGCTGTTCATAATGGAAAGTAGCATTATCTGGGGAAATTAGCTATAGGGGTTTTTTAAATATATAAATTTCTGTTTTTATAGGGTTGACTGACTATACAATCCAAATGCAGATAACTTGGTGTTCTTTAAATGTTATTTGACTAATAATCATAATTATGAAAAGCTTCCAACATTTTCCCTTAAATTCCTCTATTCACGGCATTTCAGCATTCCTTTTTGATCACTAAGAATGCCGCTGCATAGCTATGGAAAGTGTTTGTCTCATTAAAATTTAGCCTACTGCAAGTTCAGAGGATTCTAAGTGTATGTATAATTTTATTTCCACTGGGTGATTTCTGTAATGTGTATGAGCCATTCTCTCTAATGGAAAGTGCAACAGTAAGGTACTTTAAATAGGCATTAATCCTCACAATACATTTGCAAGTTAGGTAAGCAACATGAAGCGTGGAGCCATAATAAGCATTATCCACATTCATCCACCTTCATAGCCTGCAAACCCAGAAATCACACATCACGAACAAAGGACATTTGCAAAAGGAATAGCAGAGGTACATTTGGTATATTTCCTTTCTGTTTATCATGGAAAGATTAAATAAAAAGAAATAAAGCTCAAACATATTTTTTAAAACAGAAAATGAATTAAACAGAAGAACTCAAACAGTGCAAATAAGGGCCATGTAAAAGTGGAAATAAGATCTAATTAGAGTGTTTATTTAGATATAGCTCCTTGAATATTGATACTATAAAAGTATTTGACACCATCAATCCTATTGCCACTAAACCTCTTTTTATCTATTGTTTAATTGACATGCTTATTCTTGCCAAATCAGCCAGTTGAGCCATCATTAATTTACTTGGTAGATACTTAAAAATTAACTGAAACAGAAAATTAAACCAAAACAAACAATAAAAACAAGTGACTAAAAGTCATCACTTTAGTAAAGAAAAGATTCCTGTGTATCTTGCCTGCATATAGTAAATAGTTCAGTACACTAAAGAGTACAGTAGTAGTACACTGAATTTTCTTAAAAGTGATTATTTTATCTTAGTGGATAATTTGCTTTTGTTTCCCTCATCCTAAGCAAATAACAAATACCAAAACCTCATAGAAGATATTTGGTATCTACATAACATATCCTAAACATACATAGAATATGGAAAGAAATATATCATCACTCAAATATTGAAAACAGAAATTCAACACGTTAGACAATATTTACACAAGTCAAATTTTCAGTTTAAAAAAATAATTTTTTAGTTTCTAGCTATCTTCACTTCTAATTAAATCAAAATCTGCCATTAAATTTGGGCAAACAATGAGTTCTTAAGACACCAAATGAATCTTCAACTGTAAACTTCTTGTTTATCTACCAAGTAAGTTGAGTTTTTAAATGTGTTTAATGCCTGCACCAAAACAATGATGTTAGGCTGTTTTGTGTTACAGTATATTCAATACTTACTGGCATTGTTTCAAGTACTTGTGAATTTGCATTTTAAATTAACCCACATGTGAAATTTGGAAATTGTTTCTCCCATATTTTTTTTTGCCACAAAATAGATTATAGGCTACCTGATTAAATTTTTCTGTATCCCTTTTCCCACCATTAGAATGAGATGGATAAATGTGTAGATACTGTGATAGATGAGAGTCCAAGAAAAACTTCACCATCTACTTTATTCTACTAAATTGTTCTTGGTGACCTAACAGAACTTCAGTTTTCAAAGATAAACTTTAAGTCTCAATCAAATGTTTCAAAGGCAGAAAATAAAAATGTCATTACTTTATAATAAAGAGTTGAAGGGCTGGGGATATAGCTCAGTTGGTAGAGTGCTTGCCTTACAAGCACAAGGCCTTAGGTTCAATCCCCAGCACTGCAAAAATAAGTAAATAAATAGAGTTTAAGTCTTATGACTATAACTTAAAATTAACTAAAATATCATATGTATGCCTTTAGATATTAGAAGTGTCTTATTAGAAAAATATCTAGAAATGTGAATTGAACAATAAAGATATGAACAAAATATTTCTGAAGTTTTTACACCTATCACCGAATACTTTGTTCACTTAATGTCAACTTTCCTCTTCTATTGAATTTTTAATGTGGTAGAATTAAAAGCCTCATCAAAATTTTCCTTAAGTGATCAGTTGTCTTAATGTAGAACTAAAGATTGTTCCGAATTAGCACAATAAAATTTCACACAACTTTGAACACTTCCAGAATGATTTCTATGGTTACACATTAGTTTCATTTGACCAGTTTGCGAATTATTTATATCAAGATATACCATTGTGTCTTTTTTATCCCTTGAAAATCCAATGACATTAATCGAATAGCTGAAAATGGTTGAAATTCCACTTGAGAACAGTACAACACCTTGTGACATGCAGAGACTGCTTCTTAATTATGAGAACTATATTAATTCTGTATGCAGTACTTCTTGACTGGATGAGAAAACAAGGTGGTCATGGCAGCCCTGGAATAACGGGGGAAGAGATATGGAGCCTCAAGTGCACAGCTGGATTCAGCCCTGAAGTGCCAGAAAACCTAACTGCAGCTTGATTGATGGGATCTCGTCAAGTGGTGAGATTGCTAAGTGTGGGATATCCAGGGAGGCCTGACCTTGCTTCTGCAAGGGGATTGTGAGTCCAGCAACAGAGCAACTTGATGTTCATCATTTTCTGAGAAAAGAAACTAAGTGTATTTTAAAATGTGTTTGGGTTTCTCTGATTTCATACCTTTGCAGAATGGGCAGATGGGTCAACTAGAGGAGCAGGAAGTACCCATTTACATTTGGATTATGAGGCTCTCAGCTGAAGGCCTAAGAGTCTGAAGGTGAAAGGCCCTTGGACTTGGTGCTAATTCACTCAGTTGGATTTTTGATAAGCTAGACTTTTTGAACTGGAGTTTATTAAAATAAAAATGTTCAGGAAAAGTCAGGAAAGAGGTGAAGTTAAATTCATTGAACAAAGTTAGGAGTGGATAAAATTTAACAAAATAGTATACGAAACATTGTGAGACAGAATTTACTGAGATTTGAGCAGGTAAAGTAGCTAAATAAATAAGATGAAATATGCCCAGGGTTTTAGTGAGAATGACAAAGTTGCGTTTCAAGCCTCAGAGAATTTCAAATGCCAAGGTCATTTGGAGCTTTATTCCTGCTCAAATAAACCCTACATGAACTCGTATTTTTGTTTTCTATCCAAGTTTGACTTTCACACTTCTCCCAAATTCTTTGAGTATTCCTGCCTCTAAGTCATAGCTCTCCCCATGCCTCTCAGTAAAAATCAAAGCCTCTTCTCTGTTTACTTAAAGTCTGTTCTTAAGGTTTGCTTCAGAATTGTCATTCACATGAGGCGACTCCAACCTCTCCAAGTCAGCAGAAATCCATCTTTTTGAAAATTGTAGTTGTTACTCTGTGCCCTCTGTCTAGAACACTCCTCTATTCCCCTTTGAATGGCTGATTATCTTTCTATGTGTGAGTTCACTTTAGACATGTTCGTGTAAGTGTTTGCATGGCAGTCAGGTGAAGAGGATGTCAGTTGACAAAGAGTACCAGAGGATGTTTTAGAGTCAGAAATGCACTTCTGTGGCTCACAGTCCTGATGGAAATTGTGCAGATGAGCTGAATTATACTGAAATATAATATGAGAAAGTAGCAGAAGGCTCACTCTGTCCCTCAAAAAGGGCTTCTTTGGGATTTCCCATACTTGGTATAAGACTGCAAAATATTCAGATCATGAAGGATATAGGAAAATCTTGCTTCAGCAACCAAAGCTGTGGGCCATTAACCATATGGAATTTCTGCCTTCATACAGGAAAGGAAATGAATTTGATAAACTCCTGGGAAAGTACAGTAATGGATTGTTTCATGCCCCAGAGATAATTTGTTTAATTTTCAACAAGGGTATAAGATTTTCTTTAATCTTGTTATATGAGTTTTTTTGTGTGTGTCTATTTGTTACTTTGTAATATTTTGGTTAACGGATTGAGGATATAAGACCCTCAGGTCCTAAATGAGAAAATAAAATATACAATGGCAAGATTGTACCCAGGGGATCAGATTGGGAAGGTTTATTTCACTTTTTTTAACCCCTCTTTAAACCAGGATGCAGGTAGGATGGGAGTCATTTCTCCACTCTCACTTAAAATTCTGAAATTATTCAAGGAAAGGAACTTAATCCGCAAGCATCTCTCTTGACCAGGTGTCCCCTGAAACACTCCTTCATCTAAGCAAAGTGGACATTTATACCAGGACCTTTGGTTACTCTTGAGAAAAGGCAGAACAAGGCTAGGAAAAATGTCGAGGATAAATGATAAATCTTCACTTTCTAAGTGCTATTTGCCTGACTTTTTACGCCATAATCTATAATGCTCACAATTAATCAGCAAGGTAGATAGGATCTCGGATTTATGGATTCAAAAACCGCAACTCTGCAGGTTAATTAAATTGTTGGAGGTCACATATTGAGTAATTAGTAGGACTGGAATTTGAACCCAGGTGAAAAAGTGGATTTCATCTATGTCTAAATGAGAGGATATAAGACATCAAGAATGCTGACTCCATAAAACCTTTTAATCTAGCCTTCCAGAAATTGTGCCTGGATTTTCATCATTACTGACAAATAGAGGAATAAATGGGCACCTACACAAGTGACCCAGAAAATAAGGGTACAATCAGAAGAACAGCAAAATCTGAAGCACAAATTTTGAGGCTCCTTGCCACTGTTCTTGCTTCCTTTAACTCTGCCTTATTGCATATTTCTGTAATTATGAGTAATTCTATTAGTTTCCTTTAACTGCCAAAACAAATTACCACAAACTCCATAACTTAAAAGAGAGAGAGAGAGAGAGAGAGAGAGAGAGAGAGAGAGAGAGAGAAATTTGTACTTTTGCTTTTCTAAGAATGGAGGAACTTTAGATTATGTAGAAGGAAATGAGAGGGAGGGGTTATGAAAAATGGTGGAATGAGACAGACATCATTACCCTATGTACATGTCTGATTACATGAATGGTATGAATCTACATTGTGTACAACCACAGTAACGAAATGATGTACCCCATTTGTGTATGATGAATCAAAATGCGGTCTGTAAAAAATAAAAAAAATCTAAATAATTAAAAAGATACTCAAATCATTTTCACCAGAATGGCCAAAATCAAAGTGTTGCAGGCTCACTCACTCCCTCCAGGCTCTGTAGGAGAAACTTTGCCCCTTACTCCTTCCAGTTTCTTGTGACTGCCTCAGCGTTCCTGGGTATGGGTTCCATTACTCTGAACTCTGACTCAGTCTTACATATGTAGCTCGCTCTTGTGAAGACAAGATCTGATGACTTAAGTTTTACTAGGATATTGTAGAATATCCTCCTCTTCTCAAGGTCCTTAACTCATTATCATCTTGGTCATATAAAGTGATATTAACAGGAAACAGGCATTAGGACTTAACCATGTGTTCTGGGGAACACTGCTGATTGCTTTACAGTAGCCACATGACAAATGGATATCTGATCATTTCATGAAATGAAAACATTTTTAGTAATCAAGCTCAAGTTTTCTCGAGCTGGGATTTAAGTTCAATGATAGAGTACTGCCTAGTATGCACAAAATCCTGAGTTCAATCCCTAGCTTTGAAAAGAAAAGAAAAAAAAAATTCAATATACTCCCTTTCCAGATTTTAATTTGTGAACAGTTCATAATCAATTTCTTTCTGTGTTTGTTCAGAGTTCAAAAAATATGTATCTAACACATTTTTCTAAAATAGTTTCAATATTTGAATAGTTGCCCCTCCACTCTCCCACCCTTTTTTTTTTTTTTTTTTTTCCTGAACTTGGGCAGGTAAATTGGTGACAAGGGGATGTAGGCAACAGCACTATGGAATCCCCAGAGATTGGTTCCTGGGGAACTATACAGATTGTTCAGAGAGAAACACGGGAAGAAAATGAAATTTGCAACTTCCAAAACAGTTTAGAGATGACTTTACAGAAGTCCATTGGAGAAATTAAGTAGACAATATCAAAACTGGCAGCATGGTAGAATATTTTATGAGCACAGATTCAGATCCAACCAGGGTTGAAGGAACTGATGAGAAGGGAAATGGTACGATTCAATGTCCATGCCACAAAAATAAACAAGGGGCTCAGAGAAATGTAGCTATTTCTATTATCAAGGTAAATAGCCTTTCAAAGCACTTCAAAATGCAAATTGTTATTTTTTTAATTCCAGGAGAAAAATTATAAAATTTGTGTTTCATCCAACTTTTTGTGTAAGGGGAATAAAAAATGAGGCCTAAGTTATAAAGAATATAAAACACAAATATAAATTGAAAGTCTTTCTTTAGCAAACCATAACTCTATAAATGTTCATTTATATGCATCATTTTTGTTATACACAGATGCTTACGAGATGGGCTCTTCAATTTAGTATACTTGGAGGCATAAGGAGGTGCAGTATTTGGGTGAAGATTTTTGTTTCAACTGACAGTTTGACATGAATGTCTAAGGTACACCTTGTGTATTATGTCCTTGCATTGAAATAATAACCTAGCACATAGAGTACTTCTTATTCACCAATAATGTTTATGCTGTTTATGTCTATTAACTAATTTAATCTTCAAAACAATCCTGTAGGATATGCTTATGACATTTTTGCCTGAGAAAATTGAGAAATAAATCAAGAAATATAGGTTTACTGGAAGAAAAAAATATAATTTTATGATAAATGGTTACCAGTGTTCATTATAAAGCACATTCAATTAATCTTTGCTAATTCTATAACTCCTTCAAGTTACCTTGTTCCAGATATTTTTAAAACTAATTAATGTAATATCAGAATTGACTGATCTGCAGTATATACTTTTGAACACATTATTACTAGTGCCAGCTTGTTTCTTTCAACTTAATTTTGTGTTAATAGAAACTTTGCAGTTTATACATTAACTATAATAAGAAAGAATAGTCACTTATCCATTTTTCTCCTAAGCAAAATAGTCAAATTCTAGTAGCATAGAAGGACTGACTATATTTTCACATATGTATGAGTTGCATCTATAAGTAGATATGTGTTATAGCTATATCTATAGCTAGACATCTAAACAGATAAAGAGAAACAAAAAGACAAATAAAAGTACATACAAAAGTGCAGGAAGATCAAGAAAACCATGAATTCTTAAAAATTCACAAAATAAGCCATTTTTAAATCCGAAGCAAGCAGTGAAACTATTTGGTTGTTGATAAACTAAAATGTCAGTTATGACGAAGATTCAAAACATGATTCACATATGCCTTATTTTCTTTTAATTAAAACATACATAATATACATTTTCCTGACTTCTGAGTTGCGTATTACTAAAGTCTTAAGATATCTTTAATTTAATATATTATAGCCCCAAAATATAATATATAAATTTCAATTTTGATTCCCATAAAGTGGAATAAAAATTTAAAATACCTGAAAAGCTATGTAATCTTAAAATTTTGATTTTTTTCCCTATATATAAACATTTTAGGAATCATATTTTTTTCAATTCAGGCCATATTTTTCAATTAAAATTTAATTTTTCTTTTTGTCAATTGACTTTCATTAAATATTTCCAAAATATTCAACCTGGTATTTAAGTAAAAGAAGCTCTTTTCATTTATTTGTTCTTGTTTACTTCTTTATGCAAGCTTTATCTACATATATATTTACAATAAAAAATTAATGAACTGCAGTAGACATAAACAGATTCATGATTAACATCATAAACCTTGATGAGCATTTTACCTAACTGTAGGATCAGGAATGATTGTGTATATAAAACCATATGTTATGGTTTAAACAGATAGCTTAAAGACATTACTTCTTTTTTTAAGTTTTCAATATCCATGTTTATTAATATTATCTTTTTCATTATTTGCCTAATTAGTTATACATGATAATAGACAGCAGGAAACAAAGAACCTGAGTTAATATAGTGAATCCATTCCCTATGTAATCTTATTATAGTTACATCTATCCTTTGTAATTGAGGTCTTTAGAATGGAAGGGGTAACAAAGACAATTAAGAAGCTACAAGTCCCAATCAAAAAGATGTATAAAGTTATAGTGAAAAATGAAACATCATTTTTCAATAAGCTTATATCTTTGAGCTTAAGGGAAGAGGATATAGGGAAAAAAAATTATTGATCCTAGATCCTTAAAACCAATAGGCCCTTAAAGTTTTAAATTATTAGTTTAGCTATTGTTATTAAATTAAAATGAAAATTGTCAATTATTAATAATACAATCAAACATTGAGATATAATCTGGCATCCAGTTACCGGAATTCAATTCAAGATTGAATACATAAGCTATAAGCATATGAAAAGGTCCTTAATAACACTAATCAGAAAAAAGTTAAGGAAAACCACAACACACACACATTAAATAAACAAAACAAATAGTAGGTCATCTACTATCTAAAAAGCAAAGTCACAAGTGTTGGTGAGGATGTGAGAAAGGAAACTTATGCACATTTAGAGGGATTGTAAAATAGTATAACTATTATGGCAAACAGCACAGAGGCTTCTCAAATATTAAAACTAGAGTTATGCTATGATACACTGCTGGGTATATATCTAAGAAAATTGAAAACAGAGTCTCAAAGATATATTTGCATGGCCATAATAGCTAAGAAATAGAAAAACCCAAAATGTGTGTGGACAGATAAATAGATGAAAAAACTTGGTACATGGGCGTCATGGAATATTATTCAGTCTTAAAAAGGAAGGAAATCTTGTCATACATTAAAACATGAAAAAAAGCTGAAAGACATTACATGAATTCAGTCACCAAGAGATAAATACTGTAAGATTCCATCAACATGAGGTATAAAAAGGAGTCAAACTCATAGAATAACAAAGAATGGTTGTAATCAGGGGCTCTGTAGAGGGAGAAAAAGAAGGAGGGGTTTATGGGTTGTAGAGGGTCCATTTTGGAAGATGAAAACATTCTGGAGGTTGATTCAAAACAATGTGAATATACTTAACAATGTAAGCTGTACACTTAAAAATGGTTAAGATGGTGAATTTCATGTTATGTTTTCTACACACAAAGGCACATTTAAACAATGTAATCACCTGGTTAACTGTTGACCAAGACATTACCTCTCTCAGCCTCAAGGCTTTTTAACTGTACAATGGCACCTATCCTTAAGTTTAGTTAATGAGGTAACACATGTAAGAGACGTCACAGAGCGTCTGTCACACATAAAAATAATAGAAACAGAAACTTAAGGGGGAAATGACTAAAAATAAAAATGAATAATCAATTGATTTAAAATTAAAATCAAATGAATTTAGTCAGAAAAAAAAAGTGTTCAATAAACAACCTCTGTGCCTCCATATCTGGTTTCCTTTGCATAGAAGGTAGGGGATTTCAGGAAATTTCTGAGGTATACCTTTTAATAGCCAATTTTGTCCTGGAATTGGGATTTTTATTTCTACCATAAATCATTTTCTCCTCCAGACAATTTGACCGGCCTCTGGTTTCTTTTGCTTTCTTATTTTATTTATTTTTTTGTTCTTTTGGGTTTTTTTGCTTTTTTGTTTTAATAATAAAGCAATTCTTGAAACGAAAACTTCACCAGTGTTTGGTGAAATGATTAGGATCAAACAGGCAATGTTTCCCAGGAGAACCTGATATTTAATCAACCATAATAATAGCCTTATTCAAATAAGAATGACATTCAAAGAGTAAAGTGTGTGTTTGGGAGGTGAGGGGAGCATTTAGCTAAATGAAAAAAAGAAGCAGAAGTTAAAAAGCCAAAAATTTTACTTGCATTATTTGTCTATATTCTCACCTGCTGTTTATATCTTTTAATTTTTTATCTCCCTCATTATATCCTCATCAGGGAGCCTTGCATGCTTCATTGCTTCATGCTTTTCAAACTTAAGCTAAAACACAAAACAAAACAAAACAAACAAAAAACTGTTCAGCTTCTCTACCTGTATTGTTCTTTTTTCCTATCTAGATCTCGAGGTAGATGGGTAGGTAGAGTGTGTGTATGTATGTGTGTTCACCTGCGCCTATGTGTATAGGAGTCTGTGGGCTTGAATGATTTGCTACAGCTGGTCTCTCATGTGACACACTTGATATACTGGAAATAGTTTATGAACTAATTTATATCTGTTTAAATATTTGGAAATTGATTAGGAAAGCAGTGCATTCAGAGGGAGGGTAAGTCCCTGAGGAGTCACTCTCATTTACCTGATGCCTTCATTTCTCAGACCATTTGAGATGCTAATTACAAACCAGTTTTGATTGTGCTGATGACCCAGGTAGTGACACTGTGGAAAGAAATCACCATTTGAATCTTCCCTGCTCTAAGGAAGGCTACAGACTCAGAGACCCAGAGCAAGAAAGAAATAGAGCACTACATTGGCTGCTTTTCTTTGTTTTCCTTAGTATTTATCGTGGTGAAATTTTATGTGAAGATATTGACATACTTGCGACTATTTCACTTTTACAACTTCCTAAGGAGATGATCATAGATTAGAAATACCTTGTTGAGACAGACATTTAAAGATGTGTCTCTTCTTTTCAGATCAATAGAGTAAAAAAAAAAAAAAAAATCACAAAAGTATGTGAGGAACAGCGTATCCAGCCACATTTGAAGATTCCATGGCTAATTTGTGACACAGTGGATAGACAGAAAGCATTTCCGTCCTTTAGTTTAACTGGGTCTCGGTTTACTCTCTAAAATTCAGTCAATTCCTAAAATTCCTGAAACATCCCTGAGTTTTCCACTCCACTCCCCAAGCATGATTGTCTGATGTGAACTGACAGGGTGTCTTGAGTTGTGGGAAGTTATATTATTTATTAAACAAAACCCTCCTGCGTTCAAGAAGTATTTGATGTTTTTCCTGATGTCTTGTTTATTGCTAGTTATCTTTTACCCACAGAAGCAACTGGCTAATCATCGAATATCCTTGATACCTGACAAGGTAGTCTAGTCTGTTTCTGCTTTGAAATACGAGGAGAAACCTTTCAAAACCAACAATAGGTAAGCAGATGTCCAATAAATCCTGTAGACCATTGGGCTTGGGAAAAAAGAAGCCTACTCCTCACTTCCCTTCCATCATTTCAGTATGGGTAAACAAAGGAACAAAAGCCCAGCAGCTGACAGTGCTGTCATCTCTCTCCAACTCAGTAAAAGCACATTTTCCAGGTTTCCTGGCTGTGCATTAATGAGGGAATTGTCAGAGGGAAAGAAAGAGGGAGTTCATGGTTCTCGGTTCCATATGTCAATTCTTCAGCTCCCAACCCACTTTATTATGGCTTCTAGAAAATATGCTCCAGTCATTAGTAAATGGTAATTTAGAGAACATTTATGATTTTACTGTATTATCTTGTCAACCCTCCCCAACAATATTCATTTAGATTTGGGGCATGGAGTTGCTTTCCTAATACTGTCAACAGCTTCTCCTTTCCTCAAATGTAGACATATGTTGGCAACAAGCCACCTCTAATTATTTCTCATTACTTTCCCTCTTCTTTTAGCATGTTCTTACTGTGTGGAGCATTGCCAATTGCTGACAAAAGCCAAGTGGAAAAAAAGAGGAAGATGCTTTGATGGGTAATCTGTTTCAGCAGCACAGTAGCACCACTCCAAGCTCTACTGGAGTCTGCTTGTTGCCAAATATTGTACCTGCTGCCTGCAATGTAAAACACAGGAAACCCGCTGCTGTGGCCGTCTTTGCTGCTGCTAACTCTGGTGGCCATGGATGCACCTCCAGAGGAGAAAGGCAAGGGAAAGATACGCCTGCATATTTAAGAGCATATACAAAGGAAGATTTCACCATCAGTTTCTGAGCCAAGCCTTAAATGTTAAGAAAATGAAAAATCAGTTGATTTTCATTCATTCCATGAAGCATTTTGAATGATTTCTTTATGCAAAGCACTAGGTTTGGCATTTGTAGATGAAACACCTTGTAATAGTTGGCTAAATGAAATCTCTGCTGAGAAAACTTTTGCAATGAAATAGGGAAGATATAAAGCAAACAATGCTTATGAAGATGAACACAACGAGGACAATAATAGCTGAAAGAGTGTTGCAACAATATACTTAGGTGTTCAAACAAAAAAGAAAACCAGTCCTAGACGATGTCTGAGGAAACTGGGAAAGACTTAGCAGTTGACCCAGATCTTGAAGGATAACTACGTTTCAAAAGAACAAAAGGAGAGAATACTTGGCTAATGAAAGAAAATGAAGTACCTTTAGAGAAGTAATATTAAACCAAATCAGAATATATGTGGATGCCATGCATCCATGGAATCTAAACATCTTGATCTTATAGAAGTTGATAGTGCAATGTGGCTAGCAAAGACCAGGAAGAACAGGTAGAAGGTGGAGAAAGAAAAGTTGATCAATGGGTACAATGTTGTTGTTTGATAGGGAGAATAATGTCTGGTGTTAATTATCTCATATGCATTATATGTTTCAAAATAGGATTTTTCTGTGCTCACCACAAACAAATGATAAAAGATTAAGGTGTTGCACATTATAATTATCCTTACTTGATCACTATCCAATATACTCATGAATCAAAAATTTATTTATTTATTTATTTTTATTTTTTATTTTTTGCATGGGAAAGAACAGCTGATTTATTATGCTAATATATTAAAGTGAATTAACTGTATTTGTAGGGAAGTAGTGTTTTTTTTTCTTCCTTCTTTTTATTATAAACAAATGGTATACAAGTTGTTGCTCTGTTTGTACATGGAGTAAAGCATAGCATTTGTGTAATCATAAATTTACATAGGGTAATGTTCTTTGATTCATTGTTATTTTTTCCCTTCCCCTCTACTCCTCCCACCCCTCTTTTTCCTCTATACAGTCCTTCCTTGCTCCATTCTTTAGCCCCTCCCTAACCCTAACACTAACCCCTCCCATTATGTGTCATCGTCCGCTTATCAGCGAGATCATTTGTCCTTTGGTTTTTGGAGAGTGGCTTATCTCACTTAGCATGATATTCTCCAGTTTCATCCATTTGCCTGCAAATGTCATAATTTTATCATTCTTCATGGCCCAGTAACATTCCAATGTATATATATATATATATATATATATATATATATCACAGTTTCTTTATCCATTCATCAATTGAAGGACATCTAGGTTGGTTCCACAATCTGGCTGTTGTGAATTGAGCAGCTATGAACATTGATGTGGCTGTATCTCTGTAGTATGCTGATTTTAAGTCCTTTGAGTATAGGCCAAGGAGTGGGATAGCTGGGTCAAATGGTGATTCCATTCCAAGTTTTCTGAGAAATTTCCAGAGTGGCTGCACTAATTTGCAATCCCACCAGCAATGTATAAGTGTACCTTTTTCTCCACATCCTCACCAACACCTATTGTTGCTTGTGTTCTTGATAATCACCATTCTAATTGGGGTGAGATGAAATCTTAGGGTAGTTTTGATTTGCATTTCTCTTATTACTAGAGATGTTGAACATTTTTTCATATATCTGTTGATTGCTTGTAGATCTTCTTCTGTGAAGTGTCTGTTCATTTCCGTAGCCCATTTGTTGATTGGATTATTTGTATTCTTGGTGTAGAGTTTTTTGAGTTCTTTAGACATTCTGGAAATTAGTGCTCTATCTGAAGTATGAGTGGCAAAGATTTTTCTCCCACTCTGTCGGCTCTTTCTTCACATTGCTGATAATTTCGTTTGCTGAGAGAAAGCTCTTTAGTTTGCATCTATCCCAGTTGTTGAGTGTTGCTTTTATTTCTTGTGCTATGTGAGTCCTGTTAAGGAAGTCTGATCCTAAGCTAACATGTTGAAGACTTAGACCTACTATTTCTTCTATATGATGAAGGGTCTCTGGTCTGATTCTGAGGTCTTTGATCCATTTTGAGTTGAGTTTTGTGCAGGGTGAGAGATAGGGGTTTAGTTTCATTCTGTTGCATATGGATTTCCAGTTTTCCCAGCACCATTTGTTGAAGAGGCTATCTTTTCTCCATTGCATATTTTTGGCCCCTTTGTCTAGTATGAGAAAATTGTATTCATTTGGGTTTGTGTCCATGTCCTCTATTCTGTACCATTGATCTACCTGTCTATTTTGGTACCAATACCATGTCGTTTTTGTTACTATTGCTTTGTAGTAGAGTTGAAGATCTGGTATTGCGATACCCCCTGCTTCGCTCTTTCTACTGAGGATTGCTTTAGCTATTCTGGGTTTTTTATTCTTCCAGATAAATTTCATAATTGCTTCCTCTATTTCTGTAGGGTACATCATTGGGATTTTAATTGGAATTGCATTGAATCTGTATAGCACTTTTGGTAGTGTGGCCATTTTGACAATATTGATTTTACCTATCCAAGACCAATATCATTCTATGTGGAAAACCGTGGCTGCTTGCCGACAGGGCTGCTTCAAGCGGCTCGCCGCAGGGCTTCTCTTACAGGAAACCGCGGCTTCTTTGTCCAGAGGCTCCAAGAGGCTCCGCTTATGGAAAGCCGCTTCTCCTCCCGCTTACGGCCTGACCAGCGGGACAGAAGACAGGTATTCTTTAGAAGTTCATGAAGCAGCTTCCCATTTATTCAAATAACACCCTCAATATATAAGCAGTCTCATGCATAAGCAATTGTAACCAGATATATCCATCCAATCCTGTTAAAGGTCAAGCGATTATGAGCTCGAGCATACATGTAAAGTATATCTGTCCAGGTGCTAGGCAGCTGAATTGATTATAATACAGCCAATTGTAAACGCATTCTGCCTTTCTCCAGGCATATTCAGGATGCCGTTTGCTCTCTACCAGTCGCCATCTTTGGATGCACGTCGCATAACCCTGGGCCCTGGGTTTCGCCCGCCACAACTCCCCCTTTCTGTTTAAAAAGGGACCGTGCCTGTCTTAGGTTGTCCATGGCAGAACAACATCCTTACCCATCATTGGACAATGAGGCTCTAGCCCTCATTTCCTGTCTTAGGTTGGTATGAGCTCCCCATGAATCTTACCCATCATTGGCTACCGGTCCAGCATAATAAACCAGAATTGGGGGGATGGGCCAGCATCAATTGCGATGAGAGCTTGGCGAATAATGGCTGTTTTTCTGCACGGATGAATATGAATTTTGTATATGCACAGGACAGATACAACACACAAGAGACCTCCCCTGGACAAAAACTTAAACCATACTTTTCCCCACAGAACAGCGGACTGCAGAAATGTGGCCAAATATTGTAAAGCTAGGAGGATATAGAATAGAGGAGTTGGTAAGGGGTACAGGATAAGGCCACATCTACTATCCCCCATATTCACGCAAGTCTCCTCCGTTAATTTGGTGAGGATTCGCCAGCACCATCAGCGGGAGAAGCCTCTTCATCTTCTTCCTGTTTTTGGATCTCTGTTGAGGCCTTGACCAATCTCTCTGGCACCCAAATTGGCGATTGTGCGTCCTGTGGGAAAACACAAACAGACCCTCGGGTCCAGATTAATACTGGATCTGGACCTTTCCATTGTCCTGATAGAATGTCCTTCCAGAGCACTTGAGGTAGATGCTTTTTATTAGGCTCTGAATGACGGTCAGCAGCCGATTGGCCCTCAGAATCAAGATTTTAAAAATTTAAAATGAACAAGACAACAGACAATTTGTCTTTTGGGGATCTGTATGATGCCCCATTCCCCCTTTTTGTTTATAAAGCATGTTTTTAAGTGTTAAATGGGCACACACAACAATGCTTTGTCCAGTAGGATTATAGGGAATTCCTGTGACATGTTGAATACCAAACATGGAACAAAATTGTTTAAAGGCCTGGGATGTATATCCAGGACCATTATCTGTTCTAATTTGTTTGGGAACTCCTAGGATGGAGAAAGAGTATAAACAGTGTGTTATTACATCTTTGGTTTTTTCTCCAGTAAGCACAGAGGCCATAATAAACCTGAAAAGGTATCAATAGACACATGAATTAATTGTAGTTTTCCAAATTCTGAATAATGAGTTACATCCATTTGCCAAATATGATTGGGCTGAAGCCCTTTTGGATTTACTCCTAACGAGGGGTTAGGAATAAATGTAACACATATAGCACAAGATTTGACTATGTCTCGAACTGTTGCCTTAGTAATTTTATAGCATGTGTGTAGAGTGGAAGCATTTACGTGAAATTTGGAATGAAAAGTTTTTGCATTTTCGAGCTTATTAAAGATGTGTGGGTCTCTGGTGGCCATGTCTGTTAAATCATTGTGTAAACTTAAAGGACCTGAAAGGCCAGTATGAGCCCGAACATGCCCAATAAGAAAAGGATTTCTTCTGTCCCAAATAAGTTTTTGTAAACTTTGCAAATATTTAGTAATAGTGGAGGTGAGGGAAATCATACCAGTTAATTCTAAATTTTGAACAGCATTAACAACGTATTTGCTATCACAGAATAGGTTAAAAGGTTCATGGTGGGTTCTGAATATTTCTATAACTACTAATAGTTCTGTTTGCTGTGCAGATAGAGTATTAAACAACAATGTTTCTGTAACATTATCTACAGTAATAGTACCTGTACCATTTTTTGATCCATCAGTAAATATAAGGGTAGCTCCTGTAATAGGTTCTTTTCGGGTGACTTTAGGAAAAATTATAGGATGTTGACTCCAAAATTGGAGAAGAGGATCAGATAGCAAATGATTGTCAAACACAGCAGAAGTACTAGTAAAGACTACCGCCCATGAATTTGAATTATTAATAAGATATTGTATCTGATCAGTAATATATGGAGTAGTGATAGTCGAGGGATGTGATCCAAAGGTGGAAAGAGATACTTTTAACGCCTTAAGGATTAATTCTGCCACAGATTCAGTAAACAAGGCTAAGACCTTGTTAGGGGAATAATTCATGTGAACCCATAGAATAGGACCCTTTTGCCAAAACACTCCTGTGGGTAACTTATTTGTGGCCAAGACAATGAATGATAAAGGCTTAGTTAGGTCAATACAATCAAGATGAACCTTTTCCATAGCTGTTTCAACAAGCTTGAGAGCTATTCAAGCCTTAGGGGTAAGCACTTGCTTAGAAAGAGGGTCAGAATCACCTTTAAGAATATCAAATAGGGGGCCCAAACTTGAGGTGGGTAAATAAAGGTAAGGTTTAATCCAATTAATATCACCCAAAAGTTTTTGAAAATCATTTAAAGTTCTAAGCTCGTCCACCTGAATGGTAATTTTTGTGGATTTAACCACAGTTTGATTTATGATAGATCCCAGGAAGTTTTTGGTGTCTGTGATTTGTACTTTATTAATGGCAATATGTAAGCCCCATCTTTCAAGTGACTTTAGTAAGGAATTATAACATTGCTCTAAGACAGGTTTTTCCTTATGAGCTAGCAAAATATCATCCATATAAGGATAGATTAAAAGTTGAGGGTTAATTTGTTGATACACACCAGGGTGGAAATTAATCTGATTACCTTGCCCTTCATATGGTCCTTGGCCTGTCAGCATGTTTAGATTCCATTGAGGATTGCCCACAACTGCATTACGTCGGGCAGTATCAGAACATAACTCCTGGTTAGCCACCTTCCATTTTAATATGGCTGCGCTTTTGTTAGGATTGGAAGCCATACCCAATCCCCTTAAAGTCTGATCTGCCTGCTGAAGTGGCCAGGCTTTTGGCCATTCTGTAATTTTGATAATACTTTTGTCAGCCCCAGTATCTAATAAGCCTTCAAAACTTTTGCCTTCTATCACTAACTTTGTCATAGGCCTATCTTTTAAACCCCATGTTAACATGATCATATTTTGGCCAGTAGAACCTAACCCTTTATTTCCCCTAATAATATTTTTTGATGGATATTGATCATAGCAACTGGGTAAGACCAAC
Organism: Sciurus vulgaris; assembly: GCF_902686455.1. Lineage (NCBI taxonomy): Eukaryota > Metazoa > Chordata > Mammalia > Rodentia > Sciuridae > Sciurus > Sciurus vulgaris. The sequence continues at coordinate 118,617,311 of NC_136469.1, read as the reverse complement.
AATTGTGCTATGCGATCACCCTGAGCTATTATTACTACACCTCTTGGTGAAGAAGCAAGGATTTTTATTTTGCCTGTAAAATCAGGGTCTATAACTCCAGGGACAATATTTAATCCTTTTAAAGCAGAAGAACTCTTCCCCAGAACTAGTCCCACTGTTCCTTTTGGTAATGGGCTGACAGCCGAAGTTGGTATTGGCTGTACTCCCATCTCTGGAGTTAATACTGCTCTGGCGGAGGCACAGAGGACTGAATATCTACTTTCTCTTTCAGAAGCTTGATTTGATTGTTCTTTTTCTACAGTTTCTAATATCTTTTCCCCTTCTCTTAACTGTTTTTGAGATTTTGGTTTTTTGGAAGTCAGACAAAAACGAACTAATGTCACAACAACAAAAACAATAAACAGAAACCAAACAAGAAAAGGTAACACAAATATTAATTTACACATATTTGTTATGGGATGTCCTTCGCTGTCTCTTGGGACAGCCTTTCAATATATTCTCTCTCTAGGAGAATCTTCTGTTAATAATCCCTCTCTAGGGGACTCTTCTGTTAAAACCTTAAGGCCACCGTTTCCTCAAATAGGGAAACCTTCTCGTTAATTACGCTAGTGAAACTTTTTTTTTTTTTTTTTTTTTTTTTTAATACCTGAGCGCTCACCAATTTCCAGTTCGATCCTCGTCTGATCCTAGTCCGGGCCAACCCTTCTGGAACGCCATGGCTTCTTCCCCGGGTGGGTCACCACTTGCGGAAAACTGCGGCTGCTTGCCGACAGGGCTGCTTCAAGCAGCTCGCCACACAGCTTCTCTTACAGGAAACCACGGCTTCTTTGTCCAGAGGCTCCAAGAGGCTCCACTTATGGAAAGCCGCTTCTCCTCCCACTTACAGCCCTACACCAGCGGGACAGAAGACACATACTCTTTAGAAGTTCATGAAGCAGCTTCCCATTTATTCAAATAACACCCTCAATATATAAGCAGTCTCATGCATAAGCAATTGTAACCAGATATGTCCATCCAATCCTGTTAAAGGTCAAGCAATCACGAGCTCGAGCATACATGTAAAGTATATCTGTCCACGTGCTAGGCAGCTGAATTGATTATAATACAGCCAATTGTAAATGCATTCTGCCTTTCTCCAGGCATAATCAGGATATCGTTTGCTCTCTGCCAGTCGCCATCTTTGGATGCACATGGTGTAACCCTGGGCCCCGTGTTCCGCCCGCCACAATTCTAAATGGTGAAAAACTGAAAGCATTCCCCCTAAAAACTGGAACAAGGCAGGGATGCCCTCTTTCACCACTTCTATTCAACATTGTCCTTGAAACTCTAGCCAGAGCAATTAGACAAACCAAAGAAATTAAAGGGATACGAATTGGGAAAGAAGAACTCAAACTATCCCTGTTCGCTGATGACATGATTATATATTTAGAGGAACCCGGAAATTCCACCAGAAAACTTTTAGAACTCATAAGTGAATTCAGTAAAGTAGCAGGTTACAAGATCAATGCTCATAAATCCAATGCATTTTTATACATAAGTGATGAATCTTCAGAAAGAGAAGTTAAGAAAACTACCCAATTCACAATAGACTCGAAAAAAATAAAATACTTGGGAATCAATCTAACAAAAGAGGTGAAAGACCTCTAGAATGAGAACTACAGAACACTAAAGAAAGAAATTAAAGAAAATTTTAGAAGATGGAAAGATCAAAAATTTATATTGCACATAAGTATGTACAAATAGGACGTGTCAATTCAAAAAAAATCAAGTTATTTAAGAATAAAAATATAACAGCAAAAAAAAATCTAGATTCATTGAAAATGTATTTTTGGAAGAAAGGAGAGGTAAAAGAAGTAGGGATTAGATAATAAAGATATCTATTACCTTATCAAGGAACATGAATTTTATTCACGATGCTGAAGAGTATTTACATAGTGCCATATCCTCCTGGATCAACACTTCAGAAATACTGAAATGGAAGGTGAAGAGTAATACTGACAGCAATGGGGAAAGACTTGAATATGTGAGATACCATTGGCAGGTTTAGGGGCAAAAGAAGAAAAGTTTCATAACAGCTCAGACTGTGATAATAGCACTGGAGAGAGTAAGATTCAGACAGATCTGCAAAAGGAAGAGTAACTGAGGTTGGGTGGACTTCTTGGATGGGAGATCACCTTAAGAATTCTGTACCTCCTTAGGCATTATTTTTTTCCACGAGCTCATATACAGATGCGCTCCCTCCTCTGCCTGTACATTCCTCATAAATATTTCCTAGCTGGGGTGCAAATTTTATGGAATTCGAAATATTTGCTGCATTACTGAGAACTTTGAAAGGATTCAGTCACACTCTGTTGTTTGACCAAAAAAAAGAAAAAAGAAAAAAAAAGACAAAATCAAACCAAACCAAATGAAATAAAACTGTACAGGAATTCTGCTTTTGCCCATAGCTCTGCCTGGAATTGAGGCCAGGTCTCCTTTACAAGAACTCACCAGCAGCAAAGTTTTTTCCTTTACCATTTATTGCTTACTTTCTAATTTGTGTAAATAGGACAGATTTTAAAAAAACTAATTTAGATGGTCCAAAAGGAAGGCAGGGAAACAAAAACAAAACAAAACAAAACAAAACAAAAAAACTGTGATTGCATGTGCCCTAGATATTTTACCTTTATTCTTTATTTAAAGGGAAAATTCAGTAGATTGAATATTTCTTCTTGTAGTTACCCTGCTGGGTTGCAGATGATTGAACTTTGAGGATGGGCTGGGGGAGAGGCAGAGAGGCTGGCAAGGGTTAACAGATGACAGAGAATCTACCTTTTTATTTGAATAGCTCTTGTAGAAAGAAAGATTTTTACTACCTCACTCTACACAAGTTCTTCCACTTGGTAAGAGAAAACATGAAAATGATGCCCTGCGTCATTAGCAGGAACACCCAAACCTGACCAGTCTTTTATGGGAAGTCAACGTGGATGAACTCTTTATAACAGGATATCAGTAGGAATTTCCCTGATTCTGATGAAATAAATCAGAATTGTGACTTAAATCTTTTCAGGTACAGTATATTTTTTTCCCTTTCATACTGTCTGTGTTTGAGGATGTGTCCTTGGAGGATTGATTGATTGATTGGTTTTCTTTGCAGGAATAAAAGAGTATAGTACCAGATATTCTTTTTTATTGATCCCCAAAGTGAAAATGAAGCAGATTTATTACAATGAGTCTTTTTAAGTGATAGTGGATCCAAATTAGGTACATACTACAGATCAAAGCAAAAATGTTGTATGCCAATTGAATTTATTGAAGGAAAATATCAAGCATGTTATAAAATGAGATAAGTAAATTATCATGAATTTATGGGAGTGCATTTCATTTTATCACTTTTACAGGTCTTTTTTTGTTTGTTTGTTTGTTTGTTATTTTGCTACTGGGGATTAAACCAGTGGCAATTTACCACAGGGCCACATCCCCACTCATTTTTATTTATTTATTTTTTTATCTTGTGAAAGAGTCTCACTAAATGACTCAGGGCCTCCCTAAATTGCTGAAGCTGACCTTAAACTTGCAATGCTCCTTACTTAGCCTCCTAAACCACGGGGGTTTATAGGCATGTGTCACCATACCCAGAACTTTTCTGGTATTTTTAGAAAAGTAATGATAGTTCTTGTACGTTGCAAAGATACTCCAAAGCTTCATATACAGCATGTGCTCACCAAGACTTGATTCACTTGAATTTGTATTCCATTTTCAGTGGATGTTTTCAGTATTCCAGGCAGTGCCCTGGTGCTGGGGAAGAAGATGGATAGGGACTAGATTTGTTCATTCTCTACAGAAGTAGAAAGACTGGTCAGGAAGAGAGATATTTAAACAAATAATTGCTTTTGAATATGGTAGTTATTATATATACAAGGTAGACTAGTGGTCAACAGAAAGACTATTTTAGACTTAGCTGAGGAAAGTAAAAAAATGGTTTCTAAAGGAGGTGCTTCAGTTGTATCCTGAAACATAAGGCAGTTATCACTAATTAAAAAGAAATTCCAAGGTTCTGGAAGCAGAGAAGTAGACTGAGGAATCTCCAATTGTCTTAGTGCCTGGTCTGGGGAATGTAAACAAAGATAGTCCAGTGAATGGATTCTCATGGTGCTGCTTACCTTGCTGGAATATAGTTTTTCATTAGCCATTCCAAAGAGTGTTTGGATTACAATTTATAAAATAATAAAACACACACACACAGACACGCAGACTGACATTAAAACTTTGATGAAAAATGCATGACATTGACCTCCTACTTACAGTTGAGAGAAATGTCCTGAAATCATTTTATTGTTAATCTTAACTTGTTTTATCATTTGAAATAAAATTTTGAATTAACCCTTTTGAAGATTCACATTCAAAACATTACACAAATCATGAATTGCCCATGTCTTATATTTCCAAATTAGGATAGGGAAGAAGCATGTTGTATTCTTCTCTCTAGAGTAGTGACAGTAGTTATAATAGCACCATTAAGTCTGCATGGACAACTATTCCCTATGGACACTCCTAAAACATGTCTATTTAAGATTAAGAAAAAAAAAATTAAAGAATGGCTCATATCATTTGCACATTGCTGATTTTGATATGTGTGAATGTGCATCTCCATGTGCCAAAGGTGCAACAATGTCACCATTACCTTAGCTGGAAACATTAGACAGTCCAGCCAATTATTTTGAGTATATTTACATACAAATAAAAGGGATTTCAGTTCCCTTTTAGAGTGATTATTCCCTTGTGGCAATTATCCACAAGATCAAAAATATTTTCTTCAAGAAAAATAAATGTAACTATAATTTTGCTGAAAAAGACCCAGGTTTGCAAATAATAAGGGAAATCATCTTACTGACATGTTATATCATTTGCTTGCATCTCTGAAGGAAGTTATGGCATTTAATTTGCAAACAGGCTTGCCATTGTTATCTAGTGAACTGAATGGTAGCTCTTTGAATCCATGACTTCTATTCTTTGCTGTTTAATTCATAGTTTCCAGTATACTCTACATTCATAGGTATTTAATTGATGAATATATTTAAACAATCCTAACTAAAATTAGAAAACCTAGTTTTGATACTTGCAATTTGGTCCACTAGGACACCTGTGTTCAAAATATAAATGGGCAACCCTAGCTTACTTCTTTGGTTGGTTTGCAGAGATGGCTAGATACTCATGACAGCTGCTACCTGAATATGCTACTCTGAATATAGTGTCATAAACAAAGGGTTCCTTCGGATGTTACAGAAGTACCGACTTTAGAAAATGAGAAAAAATCTTTGAGTTCAGACGAAAGAACCTAAAAACAAGGCTGAATTTAGATAAATAGGACTACAAGTGGACCATTTGTCAGAAATGCTGGTACTTCCTGGAATGAGTGAAACTACTGGTAACACATAGGAAAATAATCATACAGTATTTTCGTAAACTAAGAAAAAGCCACTTATTCCCAGTCATATAATTACAAAATACATTTTAACAATATAATTTAAAGTTTGGAAAACAAACAGCAACCATCCAAAATAGCCTTAGGTTTCAATCAGGCCTCAGTCAATTACAGATCTTTAAGTTATTTCATATATCTTAACCTCCTATGCAAACAGTGACAATAATAAATTTCTTATAAAGATAAATGAAATAAAATGTGCAATGCACTTCATAAGAATGCCTATAAAAATGCTCAATAGATAGTGTTCTTTTTCTAAGTATTGTTAGTATTCTTGAATTTCCATTTGAGTTTAATTACTCTTATCAAAGTAATGTACTCCTGAGAAGAAATTTAAGCTTTAAAATAGTCCTAGATGTAATCCAAAAGTAATTTTTACCCAATTATAATCATATGTATGAAGGAAACTTCTAGAATGTAGGACCTAGCATAGAGGAACAGCTAAATTTTCATTCCCATCCTTTCATTTACTTTGAGGCACTACTCCTGTTTTAGTTAGCTTTTTTGTTGCTTGTGTCTAAATGATCTAACCAATGCAATTATAGAGGAGAAAAGGTTTATTTGAGGGCTTACAGTTTCAGAGGTCTTAGTCCATAGAAGGCCTACCCGCTTCCTAGGGGCTCAAGGTGAAGCTGAACATCATGGCAGGAGAGGGTAGCAGAGGGAAGTAGTTTACATCATGGTGATCAGGAAGCAGGGAGAGATCCACTCTCCAGATACAAAATATATACCAAGAGTCACACCCAAATTCCAATCTCCTCCAGCCACACCCTACCACTTCAAATAATCCCACCTGGGATTAATTCACAGATTGGGTTAAGATGCGTACAACCCAAACATTTCTCCTCTGAACCTTCCTGCATTGTCTCACATATGAACTTTTTGGAGGACACTTCACATCCAAACCATAACAACTCCCTCAACTTGTGTAAGATCTCTGTAGTGTTAACAAAATTATGATTCAAGATACCACCCATGTATTAACTTCCTTATGTAATTTTGTTTGTTATATTTCTCTATAAACTGGGGTGAATATATTTTTAAGATTGAGATCTTTGGGCTGGAGGTGTAAGTCAGTGATAGAGCACTTGCTGAGCACATGCAAAATCTTCATTTTAAGATTAAGATTGAGAAACTGGACTGATGTAAGTATCTGTTGTTTCTGTACCTTTCTCTCAAAAATCCATCTTCCTTATATCATGTCCTTGATTCCTAATACTCCATTTTACTATAAACTCTCTTTCTGCTAATCTGGTATGGTCTCAATTATGGTGAAGTTTCCTTCCCCCTACCCCCATGAAGATGGCTTGAATTGAATTGTTTTTGTAAATTTTATTTGTGACCAAGCGGTAATTAAATGAATGACTGATTCTTATTCCATTAAGGTTCACTCATGATTGCATGATGTTCTTATTCTCAGCTAGACCTTTCATAGGCAATTTCTTAATTCATACAGATAATTTTAGCCAGGTTCCAATCAGAGGACAGAATTCACTCCAGTTATACTAAATAAAAAAGTTAAAATCAAATAGGTGTTGGAGAACCAAAAGAGGAGAAGTAGTATGCTATGGCATTTCACAGGAAGTAGTTGAAAGAAATAAACTGAAAAAAGAGAAGAGTTTTGAACAATTGCAAGAGGTACCCTAGAAAATGGGCATCCAGGGCTCTCTGAGGATGGATACTGCTCAGCAGGTTTTCTAATATTATGTACTGAAATTGGGTCTGTGATTTTGGTAGACCTCAGGAGAGGGGAACCTAGTTGGCTGCTAGGAACTCATAGAGGATGAGATAAAGCTAACTCTGAAGGCGTGGGGAGAATGCAAGCTGAAATCAACTGCTGTTACTCTAAAGAAATACCCTGCCACAATGAAGAAGCACAGCTGGGGTTATTCTCTGGGAAACAGAAAGGATCACATTCCTTCTCTTTCCTCAAGACTTCTCATTTTTCACCATTTCTCTGGTTCACAGAACCTAACAGCTGGTAAAGACAAAAATGAAGTTTGCAGAACCCCAATCTTTCATTACAAAATTAAGTATACAAGGGCCAGTTTAAAAACAAAACACAGTAAAACAGGAGATGCTGAAATATTGAAGGGCACATGAGCATTTGTCATTTTTTTCACTCTGCAGTAGGGATGTTTTTCTATAACAGCAATTCTGAATTTTATTACCTTCTAAAATAAAGCAATAGTTGAATAGAAATTACTTTGATCTGATTAAGTCAGTTTTTCTTAATGAATAAAGCTTACTCCAAATACTGATTGAAAGTCTATTCAGAAGTTGCTCAAGAATGATAGCGATAATTCTAGCAAAAAAAACCAATTCCAATATAAAATATAAAAACAATATACAAAGTCATAGAATTTAAGTTGCCTAACTCATTGATAAATAGTTTTCCCTTTAAATGAGGAAAATAATATACAGCAATATTTCTATGAACTTTTGTGAATTCCTTTAGATTTTGTTTTGTTTAGATGTTACTTTTCTCTACAAAAGTTAGAATGTTCAAATTATAAAAGTTCATGAAGAAATAGAATTTTAGGACATTGTCATTATATCACATTTCCAAAATCTATTAATAAATATCATATGTTTTAAATATGCAAAAAATTTGCATATACTTCCATATTTATCTTAAAATGGTATGATTATATATTTAATTTTGCCAAATGAAGGTTCTTAGAATGGGAATTAAATACACAGAAATTTAAATATGTAGTTCATAACTGACAAAAAGTAAAAATAAATTGAATAGTTGAAACTATCTTTGTGATAGTACCAGAATCTAAATCAGTTTGATTCTAGAATATTTTTAAAGAAATATTACAAAACTTTAATCTTACTTGGAAAACTATGAGTATATTATGTTTTAGGCAGTGCACCTAAAATCATTCAGAATTTATATCTCTCCATCTGCTGTATATTAAAATTGACTTAATGCACCTTACTGTGTTTTACTGCAGTTCACAGTAATCCTTTCCCTCATCTCAGAAAAATACCAGTTTCTTAACATTTTAAATAGAAAGTATTTTTCCCCCTTAAGAATGAACATTTCTCATTATCTACTGCAATCTCTCAGATCACTAAGAAAAAGAATGGACCTACTAAAATTCTGGAGCAGATATCCAAACAAACCTGAGAACTTATTTTTAAAAGTAATTAAAAGAGTTTTAAAGAGAAGTGGTACAGAGTGACTGTGTTATCATCTGAACACAGACACCAGAGGAGCACAAGAGATTAATATCTAGTATACCAGTGCATCTTATTCATGGTCATAGCCACTGAACTTCCAGAATCTGAAATTCAGAGACTATAAATCTCCAAAGACGTGATAAATGCAAAAGGTGGGGAAAATAGGCTGGAGTTCTAGAATGATGTCTTGACATTCACACATGCCACTGTGTCATCCATTACCACTTGTCAAATTCCCTTTAGAGAGTAAAGACTCCTCTTCACCTTACCATGATTTATATATGTTAAATAAGTAATGTCCCCTTCTGCTTTTCAGGATGATCCTCTTCTTCCTCTTTGAAATGAGGAAGGTTAAGAATGGCATGCCAGGATTGACATGCTGCTTATTATTAAAGAGAAGAATTGCTCCTTCCTAAACAACAAAACTACAAAAATTACAAGAGTGCCAAGCTGCTGCTATGTTCAAGCCGGGATCTTCCTTTTTTTTTTTTTTTTTTTTTTTTTTCGGTACTGGTGATGGAACCCAGGAACTTTTAACCACTGAATCATCTCTGCCCTTTTTTACTTTTTATTTTGAGACATGGTCTCACTAGGTTGCTTGCAGCCTCGCTAAGTTGTGGAGGCTCACTTTGAACTCATGATCCTCCTACCTCAGCCTCACAAGTCGCTGGGATTACAGGTGTGGATTACCACGCCCGGGTTCAAGCCAGGAATTTACATTCACAATAGCAAGGATCTCAAAACAATAATTTGCTAAAAGAATCTGGAATATTTTCTGTTGCCCCAGCAGCATCAACCAGCTGGATAGAATAATGTTCTACTTCTGACAGGAGTTCAATTGCACTCGTTATTCTTTGCTGCAGGACCTACTATCATGTGATTCTATCTTTGAGAAACCTCTAACTGGCTCATCCTACTTATCCTTTAGGGTTTAAAAGTGTACCAGAACTTGACTTATGTCTTTCAAAATAGAAAGTGGACTCAGGGGAACAGATAAAACAGTGACCAAGAAATGAAATAATCCTTTATCATAAGTGGTATTTAGGTTCTAACTGAATGCCAGTGACTATCATGCACCCCAAAATTGCAACATAGTTGCTATAGGTATTTATGTCCCATGCTGAGATTTTTATCTCAGACCACTTTGAGATGAACAGGAGAACTGGGAAAGTCAATTGTTGTCTACCATTCTATTTGTGTGCCTTCCTATGTTTGTCAATAAACTACATGACAGTTTATGTAAGATATTCTTTTTTGGGAAAGTTGGTGAACTTCAATTCAGTCGCATGTACTTCCCGCTATACCTAGGCCAGCCACATTCTTGCTATGCCTTCCAACTTAGATGTGAGGTGTTCCCCAAAAGATCATGTGAGAGACAATGCAAGAATGTTCAGAGGTGAAATGATTGGATTAAAAGACCTTTGATCCAATCAGTGAATTAATCCCCTGATAATAATTAACTAGGTGCTAACTATAGGCAGGTCCTGCTAGAGGTGTGGATAGAGGAGGTGGGGTGGTTGTGGACATGCCTTTGGTGTATACACTTTGTCTGTGGTGAGGGGTTCTTTCTGCTTCATGGTGCAATTGTTCGCAGCTGCTTTTCTCCACCACACACTTCCAACACCATGGACCTCACCTCAAGTCCTAAAAAATGAAGTCAGCCATCTATGGACTGAGACCTCTGAAACCATGAGCCCCAAATAAATTCTTCCACCTCTAATTGTTCTTGGCAGGTCTTTTGGTCACAGCAATGAAAAAAACTGACTAAAACATTTTGGTAAAGAACAAAAGTGAGCAGGTTCAATTCTGCAAAAGGGAAAGCATATATTCACATATGCTGGCTTCTGTAAGGTTTGCTCAAAGTATTTAGACAAATGGAATCACATGGCCAAACCTCAATGTCAGAGCAGGAGAGTAAAAGATTTTATGGCAAAAGACGTAGGCACAGGAAGGTCATTCATGTGATCATTCTACCACCTCCAATGATTTTAATTTCTATACACATATAAGGCACACTCCAGTTGAAAATTTTCCTAGAACATGCTTTCAGCATTTCCATCACTTTGTATTTTCCATCCTGAAATAGCACCTGCAGATACTGTAATAAAATTATCCTCAAAATATTAATAATATTTATACACCATTAATCTGCTTTTCAAATAGTTGAGAATAAGTTTTTTCAGTAATTCACACATGAAGAAGACATGCACTTCCTACAACAAAGGTCAACTTTAGTGACCTTCTTCCTATCCATGATAATTGTGGTCCCATTGCTAGATGACACATAATCTGCAGTACTCTGTGCATGGAAAGAGTTCCTATGGTACAGCAATTATAAAAGTCATTGAGTTCATTGTATTCTATCTGACCAGACTCTGGTATGCAACAGATCATTCATAAATTATTTGGAGTAAATAAATAATTTCTAAATTCTAAAGATGTACAATTACAAGCAACAACCTTATTGTGTTTCAAAGAATTGGGAGATAAAAAAATCAGTACAGAAAAGTACATTGAATGCTGTGAACTTATTATGGTTCACTTATCAAACAAGGAAACAAGAGTGATATAAATGATAGTGGAATAACTATTTGAAAAAAAAGTTCCTTATTGCATGTTCTTCATTTTTAGAAGAACTCAAATAAGATGAAAGAATTGACCATTTTTTGTTGTTGTTTCAGCAAATAGGTGACCTTCCTACTGGTTCCCATAACCCCCCAAACTTTCCACATCAAATCAATTCTCAGGTCACATTGAAAATGCCTCTTTATTACACTGTAGGTTAAGAACGCCTCCAGTCTCTGCAACCATATCTCCTGTTCATCAACACATTCCTAGTGTCTGGCATAGTATCTGGTCCACACATATTAGGAAAATCTGAAATTTTCTTCTCAGACTATCAGGAAGAAATCAATGATAATTAACAATTAATGAATAATAAACTTGAAAAAGATCAACAAAAAGCAATGCTTATACTATGATAGCAATGTTCAAGTTGGAGGAGGTACAGTAAAAAATTTAGATTTGATTCACATTTTACTTTATCATGCAGACAGGGAGAGTTAGAAAAAGGATACAAGGAATACCCATTATGGTGAAGGGTATAGTTCTGGTTGCCCAAAGATTGAAAAATTTAGAAATATTAGTAGCTTACAAAACAGTTGTATGTGTGTTTGCTCACAATTGAAGTGCTCATATTTGCATGGTGTGCACCAATGGTAACAGCTAATACAAGTAGCTCTCAGTGTCAGGTTTTCAATCCCATAGCAAAGCTGTGAAGTACTATTAATATTCCCATTTGAAAAGTCAAGAAACTTCATCAGAAAGATTAATTTGGCTGAAGCTACACAGCTAATGAGAAGCAAAACAGGTCCTTAAATTCAGGTGATCTGACTCCAGGTCTGAATTCTAAACTATAACACAGCCTTTCTCTAAATTACTTAAACTCAACTACCTTAAACAGGGGTTGATATAATTCTATTGTATCTAAATATCTAGAATAATATCACTATTAACATGAGGTGTTGAACTTTCTAAAGTAAACATTACTTAGATGAGGAAACTTAAAAAATCTTTATCCTAAATAAAAATTAAAAACATGAGGACAAATCAAAAAGATATAATCTCACCTCTTGCCTGGTTCCTGGCACCAAAGTATATCACACCTTACATTGACTGATGATAGTTAAAATGGATATATTGGACCAAGCACAATCCTTCATGTTCTACAGTATTAGAATAATCCCCTGGCTTTGCCATACACTGGAGAAAAATGTTGCTGACTTTATTAAAGACAAGTTTTCTATTGAGGAATCTTTGCTTTTAAAGAATATCCCAGGAATTTTCCTTTGTTATTGTTTTCCTTCATCTAAACCTTGTTTTGTGGGGATCATATTTCATCTCTTTGTTACAAATACCATCTGTAGGCTGGTAATTAAAAAATTATGTTCCCGTTGCTGGCTTCTCCCCATAAATCTTGATTTACACATCCAATTGTCAATATGATTTACATCATATTTGTACATATTTGGACAGCAAATGAAACCCTCAAAATTAAAATGGGCAATGGAAACATGCTGATTATCTTGTCCAAATCTATTCCCTAAGTTTTTCTTTATTATACTGAGTGAATAATAATTTACCCAGTTGTCCAATTCAATAATCTAGATTACTAGTTTTTGTTCTTCTTTTGTATATTCAATTTATTAGAATAACAACTTCAAAATAATAAGGGAAAGAAAGAGTAGGAAGTATTGGGGAGTGATACTGGCTAAATTAAATTGTTCTACTGTATATTGTGTGCATGTATGAATATGTAAAAGCAAATCCCTCAGTAGGTTATAACTATAATGCACCAATAAAAATGTGTGGGGGGAAAGTTTCTACCACCTCAGCACCACACAGTGGGAAAGAAAAAAAATCCCCATTCAATCATATCTCTTTAGTTACAGCATAAGAGAAAAACTACCCAGTCAGTTAACAAAGCAAAGAGGACTTTTTCAATATTTCAGGAATAAGGGTTCATCACTTATAATTCACACAATTCTGAAAAGGGTCAACATTTTGAGGCTATCTGTATTAACTAATTGTCTTTTATCAAAGCTTGCTTCCTGTCCTCTCACAGAGAGATAGGGGTCTTATCTTTCTTGATGATTATATTTCAAAGAGATGACTCCCAGCTCCCTTGGAAAGACTTTTTTGGGTTATAGATGATTTGCATCTCAAAGGGGTTTAAAAGGAATTATAATGGCACGTTTTCTAAAATAAATGCTCTAAGAAAATGGAAGTCAAGGCTGGCTGTTAGGATGAAGACTGTTTCAAGTTCAGTCAAGCTCATAAAGTTAAGAGTGTTGCTATCAATAATATGAGTATGCTACACAAATGTGAAATCGCTCTTTTTCAGGACGAAGGAAATGTCTTGAAAATACTCTTGTTTCTTTCTCTTTCAACTTTCTTTTCACTATAGGTGTTTTAGTCATCTGTGACCAAAAGACCTGACAAGAACAATTAGAGGAAGAAGAGTTTATTTGGCTCAGAGTTTCAGAGATTTTGGTTCCTAGAGGGCCAACTCCATTGTTCTGGGCCTGAGATGAGGCAGCATATCGTGGCAGAAAGGTGTGGCAAAGGAAAGCAGTTCAGGACATGGTACCAGGGAGCAGATGGATCTCACCAGGGACAAAATATAAAACCAAAAGGCACACCCCAGTGACCCACCTCCTTCAGCTACGCCCTACCGTTCAGTTAATCCAGTTAATCCATCCGTGGAGTAATGCACTGATTAGATTAATCCACTCTCATAACCCAAACGTTTCACTTCTATGCTTTTTTGCGTTTTCTCACACATGAGCTTTTGGGGGACACCTCATATCTAAAGCATAAGAATAGGTGAAAATTTTTAAAAATTATTTTTCTACTTAGAGTGTAACTTTAAGAACAGAATGGAGGATTTAAGATGAATATTTATCCTTACTAAATAGTCGCCAAACTAAGTTCATAAAAATATAAATTATATTTTATAAATCCTGTGGTTAAAATCTTCCCGATGCTTCTCATAGCATTTAGGGTAAAATTCAAGTTCCTTATGCGTATTTACTAAGAACTCCTAGGTATATTTCTTAGTCATATACTCCTAGGTATATGTTTCTTAGTCATCCATTATACATACTATTTATTCTTTTTTTAAATTCAAACATACCAAAGTATCCTCATGGTTGGTCTTTAAATTAGTTCTTAGTGTGATTAATTCATATATGAACATAGGAAAGTTAGGTTAGATTCATTCCATTCTCTACACAGCAATGAAACTCCACATCATGTACATCCACACACTGGGATCATAATTAGAATAAGACATACTTCATGTTTTATAAAGATGTCTAAATATAGTCCACTGCATGTGAAACTAAAATTAATAAATAACATTTAAAAATAAAACAAATTAGTTCTTACCTTGACTTGTAGTGTTCTTTTTCCTTTAGCAAGAAATGGGGTACTGCCCCCCTAGAATAGAGCTACCCATGCTGAAAAAAATACTTTGATTTGTAGTGCTCTTTATACTTGTACCAATTAATAAGTTATTCTCTCCCTTCTTTCTATTCTGCTAAGTTTTCCTACGTAATGATGAATCAGAGCCAACACAAGCCACATTTGATTTTAGTCACCTTTCTACTGAAGTAAAAAATACTTGAGATAATAACTCACTCAGAGAAAAAGCTTTATTCTGGCTCATAATCAGCTGACTTCATTGCTTTTGGTCCTGTGGTGATGGATACAGGACATGATATTGTGCATAATGATAGGGGACTGTAACAGACATATGACTAATGTTTGATGACCCCTGTGAAGGCACATCTCCATGACCCCAGAATTCTAAAATTATGTATCCTGAAAAGCCACCATCATGCGTACGATGCCAGTGCCAGCTGCCAGTGTGAGATGTACCTGGGCATGCTTCACCCATGGCTGCAACAGCCACTGAGTGCCTTGTTAACTGGACATGAAGAAATAAGTACACAGGCAATTTTGGGCAAGGAGGGTACCCTGAAAATACTTTGAAACAAATTTCAATCTACAGGTATCTGAGCCTATGATGGCTCCAATTTCCCTGTCCATTTCTAAGATGTCTTCCAAGCATCCTTCTTATTGTTATAGTACACAGCATTTGGTTTCATTTTGATATTGCTAATCTTTTTAGTAATTGCAACTCTCTAGGCCAAACTTTCAGAAACACTTGGTTTTTTTGTTTGTTTGTTTCTGAACAGATTGCAAATGTTTTCAAATCTTTCTATTCTACTACTTTTTGTTACTGATTCTCTCTGCAACTGGCTAAGAGCAGATAGTAATATCCATGCTACAACCTCAGTATCTTGCTGCCTGGAAATTTCTTCTGCCAGATAAACTAGTGTATCATTTTTAAGGTCGGTCTCCCACAAAGTCTTAGACAATGGACAAAAGGCATTCAAATTCTTTGCCATGGTATAGCAAGGATGACCTTTAGTCCAATTTCCTATAGACTCTATCTTATCTGAAACTTCATTTGCATAACCTATACTTTCTATATGTCTATTTGCATTCTGATATTCTGAGCCCTCACTTCACAGTATTCTAGGTTTTTTTTTCCTACAAACTTTATTGAGGTCTTCCCATAAACCAATTAAAATTCTATTCCACATCATCAGATATAGTCATAGCAACAATTCTAATTGCTGGTACCAATTTTCTGTGTTAGTCAGCTTTCTGTTACTCTAACAAATACTTGAGATGAGACAATTTATTTATAGAGAGAAAAGGCTTATTTTAGCTCACAGTTTTGGAAGTTTCAGTCTATGATCAATTGGCACCATTGTTTTGGGGCCTGGGGTGAAGCAGGTAGCACATCATGGCAGAGAGCATGTGGATCAAAATCTCTCAACTTATAGTCAGAGAGCAAA
Source organism: Sciurus vulgaris (assembly GCF_902686455.1). Taxonomy (NCBI): domain Eukaryota; kingdom Metazoa; phylum Chordata; class Mammalia; order Rodentia; family Sciuridae; genus Sciurus; species Sciurus vulgaris. The sequence goes on along the minus strand of NC_136469.1, from coordinate 118,601,225 downwards.
TAGGAAACAGACTGTTACCAGGCTCAGATCAGAATATTTGCTGCATGAAAGCCACTTCTCAGGAGAGAAGAGGTGATAGGAAAGAAACCCAGTTTAACACAATGAGCTATCTGGTGGGAAAAATGACTGGACTGTTGTCCTCATGACTACTTCAAGGAGGTCAGATACACAATAGAGTTTTCATGAGGAGCAAAGGGGGTACAAGCTAATGGAAAATAGAATTGTGTGCTGAGTTGTTTTTTCTGCACTTGACAACCATCTTTTCATTCAGACAATATTTTCCTTTCTCTTTGGCAAGACCTCCACTTTTTAGCTTCTTTCATATCTACAAATCCAGTCTCTTCCCTGACAGTCATGCATGGAATTTTTAAAAATAGTCTCTATTTTGTGTTGGTGACTTTCCTCCCCCAAACAAAGCAAAAGATATGTAGAAGTCCACACCTTTGGTACTTGTGTAATGCATTAGTCAACTTCATGTTACTCTAACAAAATATGTGAGGTGATTACCTTAAAAACAGAAAAGGCTTTTTTGGCTCACAGTTCTGAAGCTTCTAGTAGAAGATCAAGTGGCCTCTTGCCTTAGGATCTCTAGTGAGGGTGAGGGTGATAAGGAATATATGACAGAGGAAACTGTTCACTTCATAAACCAGCAAGCTGACAAAAAGAGAAACTGAGAGGACACATAGAATCCCACACACAACTTTCAAGAACACATCACCATTTCCTAAGGACTTCCCATAAGGCTCCACCTTCAAATGTCCCACCACCTCCCTAGAGCATTAACTGGAGGACCAGTGATTTAGGACATGGAACTTAGGGAGTCACTGATCCAAACCTTATTCAAAAATAGGGTGTTTGTAGAACTAATTAAGATGAAAGACTACACTATAGTAAGGAGGGAACTCAGTACAACTTGAATGTTTTCCTTATCAAAAAAGGAGAGAAGTCACAAGGACAGATACACACAGAGGAAGTAAACAAGGTGGAGAAACAGAAGACATAAGGAAGACAGCTCGTCATGGCCCAGGAAGAGACTGGAGTTGTATAGCTGCAAGCCAAGTAACAACAAGGACCAGAAACTAAGAGAAAGTCAAGGAATAGACACTGTTAGAATGTTTCAGAAGGATGCAACATTGACAACACCTCAATTTGGGACATTTTGTCACCACAACTGTGAGAGAAAAAGATTTCTATTTTTATGCTTTGGTGTTTTATACAGTCTCTGGAAACTATTAGAATTCCCATCATTTCCGTGCCCTAGTTCTAAAATTTGCAGTTGTGATATTATCCCTGTGATTGTGTTATGTTATATGCCATAGTTGACCTTAAAAAGGGGAGATTATCTGAATGGACCTAATCTAATAAAAGGAAAAATTAAAAGCAGAATTTCCTCTAACTGGTGGCAGAAGAGGAAGACAGGAAAGTCAGGAATTTGAAGAAGAAAAATGAATTGGCAGGTTATTACTAACTTAAAGAGTGAAGGGGCCAAGTGCTAAGAAATGCAGGGGCAATCTGTAAGCTAAACGTAGTTCCTGACCGGCCAGTAAAATGAGGCTTCAGACCGACTTTCAGAAGAACTGGGTTCTGCTAAGAGCCTGAATGAGCTTGGAAGAGATTCTTCCCCTGAGTCTGTAGGGGAGAGTTTAGCCTTGTGACACTGTGGGCTGAAAGAGGACCTGAGCCTGGCCAGATTTCTGTCATAATGGAAATGTAGAATAGAAAGGGAGGGTTGTTTAAAGCTACTAAGTTTATGGTAGTTTGTTATCCAGGAAGTAAAAACAACGTACCCTCCTCAGAGGCGTCAGCAGTCACTGTTCTCAGAAGTCCAGCCCCTGTTCAAAGAGTCCCTTCCCCAAGCTGGTGTGGTGACAACATTGTCCAAGCAGAGTTCTATCTTCAGTGATCTGTAAACCTCCATGTGCCTCTCCACCAACCTTCTAAAATAAGACTATCCCACCATATGAATATTTTTCTTTGTTTCTCCAGGCTTAAAAGATCATTCTGAAATTATGTGTTTCATGTTATTGAATGTCATTTTTCTGATTTTATATTTACTATCCACAAATGTCTGTTCAACCAGTTCCTTTCATTATTTTTTTTTCTGTTAAAATAAGATAACTTCTGGACCCTGCATGAATCCTAATTCACCCTGATCTTCATATGATTGGTCTTTTTTTCATGCCTTCAGGGGAAAAAAATAATATCTAATGAAAAGACACAATAACTCCCTTCTTTGGTATCTATGCATTATCTTATAATTTATCCTCTAGTGAATATGTTTGTATGTGCACCTGATTGATTAGGTTTACCATCTCTACCTTCTTACAAGGACGAAGACTGTGTGCAAGTGTTAATGATGTTTCTTTGAAAGCAGTTGAAGTGTGGAGGGAAGAAAGTGATAATTATGTTTCAAAATATCAAAAAAATTTAGGGTAGGTCAGATTCAATTTTCTTACAGTCCTTTTAAAAAAGCACTTTAAATTCCATGCCAGACCAATAAGTGAAGCCAAAAAGTGTACTCTGAATTGGTCAATCTTAGCATATTACTGAAGTATGTTTTAAACATTATTCAAAACATACTTTAGTAAATTTTAAAGTTTAAAAACATGTAGTATGCTCACTTGGGTATTCAAAATGCACACTTTAGCATAAATTTGTTAAGAGAAAAGCTGAGACCAGTTCAATTGTCCAAAGTTTAGTTGAGCAATAATAATAATAATATCCCAAAGTCTAGTATGTGTGCAAGTGACTTTGGTATATAATAGAGCATGGATGTGATAAACTATGTAATTGCTTAAAAAAGAATGCTATCCAACACAATTCAATTTGATTTTTTCCACTTTACTTCAATCTAATAAGCTTGAAAATTATAAAATCTTCTTTCCTCTTTGGGCTGCACAGACATAGCCTTAACTGACTCTTTATATAATCATCACCAAATAATTATATTCCAGCTAGATGCTTTGTGACTCTCCTTTGACCACAAATTAGTTTGCACAAAATGACACAAGCCATATTGTGTAGCATCTTTTATTACTCCAGTCACTGACATGTAGCTGAGAACAACCAGTATATTTTGAACAAGAATTGTGCTGTTATCTGGAAGGTCAGTTGAAAACCTGCCCATTCACAAACGTATAAATAATTATTTTAAACATTTTTTTTCTGACTCCCCTTTCCTTTTATATAGTAATTTTGTTACTGTCAGTGTTTCTAAATATATTACAAGTTTATTAAAGGCTTTTATCCTCTGTTTGCTTTCTCTAAACAAAGTGGAGTTTACATATGAAGTATTAATAATTAAATTATGGTTCCAGGCTGGGAATCTTCATACTGAAGCCTTTTCCTGCCTCAAATGGCATGAGGTCAATTTTAGTACTTCATAAGGCATTAAAGAATAAGACAAGCAACTTTTAAAAGAGCCCCAAAACCTCCACTCAGCTTTTCAAAACTTAATCATTTATGAATGAACCCTAGTCTTCTTGTATAGAAAAGACACTAAACTAGAATCCTTTCATAATTATGCACTTTCATGTAGTAAAAAGAAAACTTCCAAATAACTATTTAAATATGACATCATTGCGGAGAAAAAATGAGAGTAAGCTTTATTTCTGAATATTTGCTAAAATTTTTTAAAAAGTAACAAATGACAGGGATGTGGATAAAAGCACATACCAAGTTCAAGTGACAAAGCAACTAAATAAGTAAACGCAAAATTTTTATATTATTGCACTGAATTTCGAGTGAGGAATTTTACATTAACTATCTTATAGCATGATGGAATAATATAAAATTCCTTTTCTGTTTTCCATCTTTATCAAAAGAAAATGTTGGAATTGAAGTGCATTGATAACATAAGAATCCCAAACTAAGACTGCTAGTAAAATGCACATATCAGAAACCCAGAAGGCAGTTTTAAAATCATACATACATGTTATATTTGGAATATGAAATGTGCCCCCAAATTTCCTGTGTTAATGCAAGAATATTCAGAGGTGAAATGTCTGGATTGCAAGAGTTGTACCCTGGTTTTACTGTAGGCAGGCAGGAATTTGCTGGAGGAATTGAATCACTGAGGACCTGCCCTGGAAGGGTTCCTCTTTCCTGCAGCCCTTTCCACCTCCACTCTCCTCTCTACTTCCTGACTCCTCCGTGAGCCATGCAGCTTTCCTCCACTGGACCTTTCTGACATGATGTGGTGCCCCTTCTTGGACCCAGAGCTAGTGAGTAGACTACCTATGGACAAAGACTTCTGAAACTATGAGTCCCAAATAAACTTTTCCTCTTCTATGTTGTTCTTATTAGGCATTTTGGTCATACCAATAAAACAATATATAACATCAGTTTTCATATTTCATACTAAGAATGGAGTTAGAATGAAGTGTTTTTGAACACAAGGCAAAAATTTATAATTGTATTACATCTCTTGTAGCCATACAGCAATTAAAATCTTGAAAAGTAAATGCCGTATGAACTTGAAAGTCTATTAAAGACTTCTATTGCTTTAATGATAGACCAAAGTTCAATGTTATCCTCTTTGTTTCAGAAATCAAAAGGCAAAGACAATTATCTGATTATGCCAAATATTTTTGTAATACTGCAGACTGCTAAACTGAGGCTCACAAATACGGATGAGTCTTTTACAATTATACGTTAAATAGCTTAACTTGCATTTATTCTAGGTATCTCCTCAGTTTTTCTTATAAGTTATTATTTTTCAAACCTCAAGTTATAATAGAATATGCTGAACAAGACATATTCTATCTTAATCTTCTCATATTGAAGTGTCCTTTCAACTTCTTTTTTATATAGAAGTCTGCACACAACTGTCTCTCATAATCTGTACATTTTCATTTCTTTCCTCCCTTTAATTTAATTTGTTCTTTTCATTCCTTAATGTCATGAGTCCTCCATTCTCGCTGTCTTTTGTACCTCACCTCATATTCGATTTCCCTGTGAATATGTTACTTCTTGAAGTCATATAGTGAGGAAACTTTTTCTGCTTCTTTCACTGAACTAATCAAAGGACATAAACAAAAGAATATTGTGATTCCATGCTCTAGAATTAGAAAGAAAGCTATTTTTTTCTATAACATTTTGGATCCCTTGAGGTTCAGAGAGTACGGATTTAACGCAATAAAGGACTTAATGGCAATAGTCAGGGAGGGATGTGATTAAAACATTTAATGGAATAATTTCATGATTGTATTCATTGTCCCACTGCTTTATATACTCTGAGATCAACAGAGTAGTATCTGGATCAGTATTTTATTTTTAGTTGCATCCAATTTTAATTTTGTAAAATATGACCACATGATGATTTGTATCGTATAGCATACATACGACACCTTGTTTTCAAAAATCTTTTCAGTGATTGTTCATTTTTCCTACTTGTGTCTCCCTAATAACCCTGTTTTAAGTACATAGTTAAGTAATAGGAAAATAAATGAGTCCTACTGATAAATACATTGTAAAAGAGAAACAAACAAAAATGGATCATAAAAAAAACCTGATAAAGTAAAAGAGCAGGTCATTCAAGTAAACTAGGAAAAGACTTATATAGCCCTATGTTAATTCTGTTCAGCAGAATTTGAAGTAAAACAGATTTATATCCTATCTGGATGGTATTGAGCTTTCAATATTCATCTTTCCTTATTTTATTCTAAATGGCACATGATGTTTTCTCTGTCAGAGATCGGGTGCTCTCTGAGTGCTTATCTTTAATGTGACAACATGCAAGTTGATGGAAACGTTTCTTACAGGAGCATCCAGATAATCAGAAGCAAGGGATGTGGAAAGTGAGTTTTTTCTTTGCTACAAGAAGAAAAAGGCATCTATATCTCCTGTTCCTGAACAAGTCTCCTTCAAGATCCTTGCCAGGTACCAGAAAACCCCTACTCCTTCCTTTTTCTAATCTGCTGCTGTTTTCAATTTCTGGGCTTCATTCCTTTTGGTATGTAAATTCTTAAAGAAATAATATCCCAGTCTCCCAAGCACCTTGAGGCCTAATGTAGGGACCAAGTTCAGGCTATTACCATTTGACTCTCCAGTGGAAATTGTAAAGAAAAACAGTTTCATTATCCTCTGGATTAAGATAAATTAATTAGATAAATTGTTAAAATATGATTCTCCTGATATGTGAAATGTTTGTAAGACAATTGAAAACAAACTTTCTCTATCTTTATAGGGTACATATTTCAGTGGATTAGGAGTTACAGGTCTTAATGGGAAACATGAGAAAAGAAGTTGTATTTTGTGACATGATCAATCCCATTCAATGTAAAAACTATAGTCATGCTCCTGTGACAAACACTATGGCAATTTTCAGGTGCATAAAACACAATGTTTGCCTGCAAGGTGTCTATAATTTCAGTGTCCTTGAAACCAAAGGTGGGGGGGGAGATGCAGTATAAACCTGAATATACATACTTTAGCAGAGATGCATTTATAGAACTACATTTTGAGTGTTAACAGAAGAAAGAGGTAATATGAATTTGTAATAACAAATTTTGGATATAAATCTCAAGGACTGTAAAATTCAGAGGCAAAATTTTCAACCAGTGTGCATTCAAGACAAAGAAAATTACAGAGATAAATGAATCATGAAAGAATTTGTAGTGTGAGATAATTTATATTACCTGAGGTGAGCCTCATTTATGGTCTAATTTACCAGCACTTTTTCATGTATTCACTCAACAAATATATATCTTTAATATTTATTATGTTAAAAGGAAAATTTTAGATAATCTACAGAAATAAGCATAAAATTACAATTTAATGAAATTAGTTAATAAATTAATGTGTATATTGTAAGAATACATACTGTGAAGTAAATTAAAGTAGGATCAATGAACAGAGAGACTGAGGTTTTATACTCCATAGAATAATTTGGACGACTTCATTGCTAAGGTGACATTAGTCATTTGATGAAAATCTTGAATTAAGTGAATCAGTTATACCAGTAACAAGCTGTGTGTACAGCTACATACTAACAAGTTATTTTCCTAAAAATAATGGGAAAGGCCAGCTTTTAAACATGATATGCACTCTGATGAATGTATACTTAAAACTTGTAGTAGTGGTCTCTGTTTAAAGCAGAATCAAAACATTGTGATTTGTATATTTTGCAGTTTACCCATTAAAATGCACAATTCTATGCTTTTTTAAAAGTATCTTACAATTGTACCTTTATCTCAACAACTAAGTTGTCATTGCCCCAAAGAAATCCTGCATTTCTTCCAACAACCCCCAACCACACTCTGACTCCTCACATTCATCTGCTCTGGGCAATTGCTAGTTTATTCATCTGTCATTAGAAAGTTGTTAGTTCTGAACATTTCATAAAAGGGATTTATGTCATGACTGGACTGGTTTGTCCATGTTATACAATGTTTTTCAGATTCATCCATGTTGTAGAACCTAATAATATTTTATTTCTCTGTTATTACTGAATAAAATTCCATTGTAGAAATATACTATATTTTATCCATTCATCATTTGATAGCTATTTGAATTATTTTAACCATTTTACTATTATATATAATGTTTCTTTAAACATTCATTTAGTTCTGGTGTGAACATATGTTCTTGTTACTCAGGTATGAACCTGAGTGAAATGGATGAATCATGCAGTAACTCTATGTTTAACTTTTTGAGTAATTGCAAGATAGTCTTCCAAAATGTCTATACCATTTTACATTTCCACCAGCAGTACTCAAGGATCTATTTTCTCCTAATCCTCAACAACACTAGTAAATGTTGCCATTTTTATTACAACCATCCTAGTGGGTATGGAGTAGTTTCTCATGTGGCTTTGATTTTTGTATGATTGTTTAACATCATTGTTTAATGATGTTAAACATATTTTTCATGTATTTATTGGCCATTTATCTATCTTTTTTAGAGAAATGTTGATTTAGATATTTGTTAATTTTTAAATTTTAATTCAATTTTTTGCAATAAAATCATTTATCAGAAGATTTAACCTTTTAACAAAAAATGTCAAATGTATGGTACATTTTTGTTGATATTCTATGTGCAATGTTTTATAGCAGATTTCTAGAGCTTATGTTTCTCAACTAAAAATATATGACCACTGATAGAACTTTTTTTCATTTGACCCTATGAGAAATCTTTGGCAATCTCTGATCCACCATTGGACATTATGAATTTGATTACTTCAGATACTTCATCTAAGTGGAATCATATAGCATTTCTCTTTCTGTGACTGGCATATTTCAATTAGCATAATATCCTCAGTGTCCGTCCATGTTATCACATATCTCAAAGTTCCTTGATTTTCAAAGGATAACTACTTGTGTGTGTGTGTGTGTGTATACATATGTATATATATCACATTTTCTGTATTAATTCATCTGTCAATAGACTTTAGATTATTTCACATCTTGGCTATTGTGAACAGTGCTTGGTGAACATAGGAATGCTATTTCTTCAAGATCCTTTTGCCAATTCTTTTGGATAAACACCTAGAAATAGGACTTCTAGATCTTATGATGCTTTATATTTAATTTTTGAATATAAACTGTAAACACTGTAGTGTTTTTGATAGTAGGTGAACCAATTTGCTTCCACACAAGCAGTGTGCAAATATTCCAATATCCCAATATTGCCACATCCTCATCAATATTAGTTGTGTTTTGTTTTGTTTAATTTTTGATAAGAGTCATTCTGACAATTATGGTTTTGATTTGCATTTCCCTTTTAATTATTGATACAGATTATATTTTCATAGATGTTTTGATCATTTCTATGTTTTCTTAGGAAAAATGTCTATTCAGGCTCTTTGCCTGTTTTATTAATCGAACTGTTTGGTTTTTTTATTTGCTTGTTTGCTTTTGCAATTAAGTTGTAGGAGTTTGTGTACAATTCAGACATTAATCCCTTCTCATAAACATGGTTTGCAAATATTTCCTCCCAGTGCTCAGGTAGCCTTTTCAGTCTGTTGATTGCTCCCTTAGCTGTGCCAAGCCTTTCAGTTGGCTTAGTTCACATATTTATCTTTATTTTTGTTTTCTTTGCTTTTGGCATCATATTCATGAAATCATTGCCAAGACAAATGTCATGAAAGTTTTCCCCTGTATAAACTTTTAGGAGTTTTACAACCTGGGGTCTTATATCTAAGTCTTAATTCATTTTGATTTGATTTGGGGATTTGATGTAAGATAAGAGTCCAATTCCATTTTTTTCAAGTGCATATACAATTTTTACAAAATCACTAATTGATGATACTCTCCCCATTGTGTACTCTTGGTTCCTTGTCAAAAAGCAGTTGACTATATATGTATAATTTACTTCTGGTCTGTTACACTTTATTGGTTCATACATTTATCATTATGCAAGTATTTATTGTTTTGATTACTTTAGTGGTTTAGTTAGTGGTATCATTGTTTGTTTGTATTTATAAAGTTAAAGCCATATGTATACAGCTGCTGAATTTGCCAGATCAGATCCAGTAGACAATAAAGATACTCTCTTTATAAACTATAGCATTTATTTTAGTAATAATATGGAAGCAAGAGCAAAAGTCAAAGTGATAGGCAAGAGAGAAAGAGAAGAAAATGCATCATGAGATGGGGGAAACACCAACAACTGAAGTCATGTAGTGGAGGGGTCCTGTGGTAGCTTTTCTGGGTCAGGACTAGGAAATCCCAGGTGGAGGGTCCTATCTAGAGATGTAACTCCAAAATCTTATTCCCAGAGGTGCACCTTAAATGAAAGTTAGAACAAAGAAAGCTCATTTCTAACAATCTTCATAACTTAGTGATCCTCTCAAGGACACTTCATCCCCCAAGAACTGGCCAGATCCTGGAAGGGAGGAGTGTTTGCCTTGAGATAAGTGAATGACACTGAGTTCTCAAGAGTGAGCCAAACTCACCAGTGAATCCAGCATTCTTTAGGTGTTCCATCAAGGATGTGCAAAGATCACTGCAGACACATGGATGGGGAGATCTTTAATATTTCCCTTACTCATTTAGTTTTGCTGTTTTGTTTGGTTGTTTGTTTGCTTGTTTTGGTACTGTGGATGGCACCCATGGGCTCTTCACCACTGAGTCATATCCCCAGCACCCCCTCCTTATTTTTTAATATTTTGAGGTTGGGTCTCACTAAGTTGTTCAAGGACTCAATAATTGCTGAAGCTGATCCCAAATATGTAATCCTCCTTCTTAGCCTCCTGAATCACTGGAATTATAGGCATGCACCATTGCCTAGATGATTAGTTTTGTAATATATTTTGAACTAGGAATTATGAGACCTACAGCTTTATTCTTTCTTAGCCTTGATTGGTTATTTTTGGTCTTATTTGTCTCTGTTATGGTTAGATGTGGTGTTCTCCAAAAGCTCATATGTGAGAAAATGCAAGAAGGTTCAGGGGGAAATGAGTGGATTTTGAGAGCCTTAACCCAATCAGTAAATTAACCAACTGATGGGATTAATTAAGGGATACCTGAAGGTGGTTAGGGTGTGGCTGGAGAAGGTGGGGCATTGGAGGCATGAATTTGGGGCATATATTTGTATCTGGCAAGTGGAGATATCTCTCTCTGCTTCCTGATTATCATGTAAGCCATTTCCCTCCACCCCATTCTTCCACCATGATGTTCTGCCTCACCTTCAGTCCTGAGGAATGGAGGCAGCCTTCTATGGACTAAGATCTCTAAAATTGTGAGCCCTCAAATAAACCTTTCATCATCTACAATTCTGCTGGGTGGGTCCTTTTGTCACAGCAGTGTAATAGCTGACTAAAACAGAAATTGGTACCAAGAAGTGGGGTTGTTGCTGTTACTAACCTGACCATGAGGTTCAGAAAAATTTTGAGCTTTTGGGAATTGGTGGGAGGAACGTTGAGATGATTAGCAGGCACACTGGAAATATTTTAGAATGTTGTAAGCAGAGCTTAATGGATAATTGTTGTGGGAATTCAGAAGATCAGAATGCCCAAAGGACTGTGGACATGGAAGAAAGGGCTCAAGAGGTTTCAAAGGAGGAGTCCTTTGGATTAGAGGCCATTCTTGTTGTGTTCTGGCTAAGAAGTTGTCCTCATTATGCTGGTTTCCTGAAACTTTCTGTGAAAATGATTTTAAAAGCAATGGATTTCTTAATCTGGTGAAAGAAATGCCTAGGCAGCTTAGCATTCAGAAAGTGTCATGGTTATTGCTGGCAGCTTTTAGCCAAGTTTAGTTTGATTTTCAGGAGCAGAAACAGAGCATAAAGATTTGAAAACCTTAGACTTGAAAGGTAGAAGTAATACTGTGGTTAGGGAAGTTGCAGTTGTTAAAGACACTACTGCAACTAAAGAAATCCTGAAGACTACCCAGACATAATAAGAAAGATGACTTGAGGGCATCTCAGGAACTGTTAAGGTCACACCCATCTCAGGCTCAAGGGAGTAAAAGTAAAAATTTATGTTTAGAAGATACCAGTGAGGGATTCTTCTTGATCAAGGGGACCTAGGAAGTTTTTCAACATGCTCATCCACTCAGACATTCAGAGGTTGCTGCAGCCAGGGTCTTTGGAGGCTTAACTTCTGTTCAGGAGGGTGATAAACATTGACATCAACCATATGGTGCTGATTCTGCAGGAATGCAGAATGCTGGAGTTAGGAGGTTATGGAGGCTTCCATCAAGATATCAAAAGAAGGCCTGGGAGGCCATTCAAAGTGCAGCAGGGTAAAAGACCCTGTGGGCAGCCCCACAGAGGGTGAAGCATGGGGATGTGAAGAAGATGCCAAAGCTGCAGTGGAGACCTCCATGATTAAGAAATGCCAGTAATGTGGTACATCATTCTAGAAAAGTTGTAGGAATTGAGCAGAAACAAACCAACAGAAAGGCAACTTGGACTGCAACAACAACAACAACAACAACAACAAAGTTATGGGGGCAGAGCTACAGAAGCCCTTTGAACAAAACATCACCATGCCATGTGCCCTAGATACCGGACACAGAGCTACAGGACTTGTTTGCCCAGCGGGATTTCAGTCTTGCTTCTGTCCTATCCCTTCTTTCTATGCCCCTAATTTTGTGAATGGAAATGCTTACTCTGTACCATTATATATTGGATACTTGTAAATTGCTTTTAATTTTATAGGCACTCACAATTCTACATTGCCTTGAGCCTTAGAGAAGACTTTGGACTTGAACTTTGAGCAATCTTGAAACTATTGAGACTATGGGGACTCTTGGACTAATGTATTTTGCATTGTCAGATGAGTGCAAGCTTTTGGGGGCCAGGGTCAGACTGTTATGGATTGGATATGAGGTATGCCCCAAAAGATCATGTGTGAGACAATGCAAGAAGGTTTGGCAGAGAAATGATTGGATTATAGCATTGACCTAATAAATTAATTAATCCCTGATGGGATTAACCCAGGAAGCTGAGTAGGGTGTGGCTGGAGGAAGTGGTTTACTGGGGGCATGGCTATGGGGTATATATTTTTTAACTAGAGGGTGGAGTCTCTGTCTTTCTGCTTCTTGATCAACACGTGAGCTGCTTCCTTCTGTCATTCTCTTCTGTCATGATGTACAACCTCACCTGGAACCCCCAGGGAATGGAGCTGAATGTATATGAACCAAGACCTCTGAAATTGTGAGCCTTTAAATAATCTTTTTATCCTTGACAATTTTTCTGATTGGTTCCTCTTAGTCATAGCAGTGAAAAAGCTGACTAAAAGAGGCTCCTTGTGAATTTTAGATTTTTTAAAAATTTCTATTCGATTCAATGCAATTTTGATAAGAACTGCATTAAATCTATGCATTACTTTGAGTATTATAGGTATTTTATCAATACTAACACTTGTAACCCAAGAACACGGATATTTTTACATTAGTTATGCCTTGTTTAATTTCTTTCATCAATATTTTGTAGTTTTTATCATACAACACACTTTATCAATTTTTTCAGTATATGATCTCATCTTTATTATTACTTTATTTTTGTTGCAATAGCAAATTGAATTGATTTCTTAATTTACATATCAGATACTTCACCATACATTATAGAACCACAACTAAACTTTCAATTTGTTCTTTTTTTTATTGTAAACAAATCACATACATCTTGCTTCTCTGTTTCTACATGAAGTAGAGGCATACAATTTGTGTAATCATACATTTACATAAGGTTATAGTTTTTGACACATTCTGTCATATTTTCCCTTCCTCCCACCCCTCCAATCCCTCTTTTTTCTCTATACAGTCCCTCCTTCCTCCATTCTTGTCCCCCGCTCACCCCCCATTATTTATCATCATCCGCTTATCAGCAAGATCATTCGTCCTTTGGCTTTTAGATATTGGCTTATCTCAGTTAGCATGATATTCTCCAATTTCATCCATTTGCCTGCAAATGCCATAATTTTATTATTCTTTATGGCTGAGTAATATTCTATTGTGTGTGTATGTGTGTGTGTGTGTGTATATGTGTGTGTATATATATATATATATATCACAGTTTCTTTATCCATTTGTTAATTGAGGGGCAACTAGGTTGGTTTCACCATCTGGCTATTGTGAATTGATCAGCTATGAACATTGATGTGGCTGTATCTCTGGCATATGCTAATTTTATGTCCTTTGGGTATAGGCCAAGGAGAGGGATAGCTGGGTCAAATGGTGGTTCCATTACAAGTTTTCTAAGGAATCTCTGCACTGCTTTCCAGAGTGACTGCACAAATTTGCAGCCCCATCAGCAATGTATAAGTGTACCTTTATCCCCACATCCTCTCCAACACCTATTGTTGCTTGTATTCTTGATAATCGCCATTCTAATTGGGGTGAGATGGAATCTTAGGGTAGTTTTGATTTGCATTTATCTTATTACTAGGGATGTTGAACATTTTTTCATATATCTGTTGATTGCTTGTAGATCTTCTTCTGTGAAGTGTCTGTTCATTTCCGTAGCCCATTTGTTGATTGGATTATTTGTATTCTTGGTGTAGAGTTTTTTGAGTTCTTTAGACATTCTGGAAATTAGTGCTCTATCTGAAGTATGAGTGGCAAAGATTTTTCTCCCACTCTGTCGGCTCTCTCTTCACATTGCTGATAATTTCGTTTGCTGAGAGAAAGCTCTTTAGTTTGCATCTATCCCGGTTGTTGAGTGTTGCTTTTATTTCTTGTGCTATGTGAGTCCTGTTAAGGAAGTCTGATCCTAAGCTAACATATTGAAGACTTAGACCTACTTTTTCTTCTATAAGATGCAGGGTGTCTGGTCTGATTTCAAGGTACTTGATCCATTTTGAGTTGAGTTTTGTGCAGGGTGAGAGATAGAGTTTTAGTTTCATTCTGCTACATATGGATTTCCAGTTTTCTCAGCACCATTTGCTGAAGAGGTTATCTTTTATCCATTGCATATTTTTGGAATTTTTGTCTAGTATGAGAAAATTGTATTTATTTGGGTTTGTGTCCGTGTCCTCTATTCTGTACCATTGATCTACCTGTCTATTTTGGTACCAATACCATGCCATTTTTGTTACTATTGCTTTGTAGTATAGTTGAAGATCTGGTATTGCGATACCCCCTGTTTCACTCCTCCTGCTAAGGATTGCTTTAGCTATTCTGGGTTTCTTATTCTTCCAGATGAACTTCATGATTGCTTGCTCTATTTCTGTGAAGTATGTCATTGGGATTTTAATTGGAATTGCATTGAATCTGTATAGCACTTTTGGTAGTATGGCCATTTTGACAATATTAATTCTTCCTATCCAAGAACATGGGAGATCTTTCCATCTTCTAAGGTTTTCTTTAATTTTTCTTCAGTGTTCTGTAATTCTCATTTTAGAGGTCTTTCACCTCTTTAGTTAGATTGATTCCCAAGTATTTTATTTTTTTCGATGCTATTGTGAATGGGGTAGTTTTCCTAACTTCTCTTTCTGAAGATTCATCACTTATGTTTAAAAATGCATTGGATTTATGATCATTGATCTAGTAATCTGCTACTTTACTGAATTTGCTTATGAGTTCTAAAAGTTTTCTGGTGGAATTTCCAGGTTCCTCTAAATATGTAATCATGTCATCAGCAAATAGGGATAGTTTGACGACTTCTTTTCCTATTCGTATCCCTTTAATTTCTCTGTTCTGTCTAATGGCTCTGGCTAGAGTTTCAAGGACAATGTTGAATAGTTATAGTGAACAAGGGTATCCCCCCCTTGTTCCAGGTTTAGGGGGAATGCTTTCAGTTTTTCACCATTTAGAATGATATTGGCCATGGGCTTAGCATAGATAGCCTTTACAATGTTCAGGAATGTTCCCACTATCCCTTTGTTTCCTGGTGTTTTGAGCATGAAGGGGTGCTGTATTTTATCAAATGCTTTTTCTGCATCTGTCAAAATAATATGTGATTCTTGACTTTAAGTCTGTTGATATGGTAATTACGTTTATTGATTTCTGGATGTTGAACCAACCTTGCATCCCTGGAATAAAACACACTTGATCATGGTGTACTATTTTTTAATATTTTTTGTACACGATTTGCTAAGATTTTGTTGAAAATTTTTGCATCAATGTTCATTAAGGATATTGGCCTGAAATTCTTTCCTTGATGCGTCTCTGTCTGGTTTACTATCAGGGTGATATTGGCTTCATAGAATGAGTTTGAGAGGGTTCCCTCCTCTTCTATTTCATGGACTACTTTGAGAAGTATTGCAATGAGCTCTTCTTTAAAGGTCTTGTAGAACTCGGCTGAGAACACATCCGGTCCCAGGCTTTTCTTTGTTGGTAGGCTTTTGATGACTTTTTCTATTTCATTAGTTGAAATTGATCTATTTAAATTGTGTATATCCTCCTTGTTCAGTTGAGGTAATTCATATGTCTCTAGAAACCTGTTGATGTCTTTAAGATTTTCTATTTTGTTGGAGTATAGATTTTCAAAATACCTTCTAATTATGTTTTGTATTTCACTCATGTCTGTCGTGATATTTCCTTGTTCATTCCGAGTTTTAGTAATTTGAGTTTTCTCTCTCCTTCTTTTTGTTAGTGTGGCTAAGGGTTTATCAATTTTGTTTATTTTTTCAAAGAATCATCTATTTATTTTGTCAATTTTTTCGATTGTTTCTTTTGTTTCACTTTCGTTGATTTCAACTGTTTTCTGTCTTCTACTACTTTTGGTGTTGGTCTGCTCTTCTTTTCCTAGGGCTTTGAGCTGTAGTGTTAGGTCATTTATTTGTTGATTTCTACTTCTTTTGTTGAATGCACCCCATGAAATAAATTTTCCTGTAAGTACTGCTTTCTTAATGTCCCAGAGATTTTGATATGATGCATCTTTGTTCTCATTTACCTCTAAGAATTTTTTTGTTTCCCTCCTGATGTCTTCTGTTATCCATTCATCATACAATAGTGTATTATTTAATCTCCAGTTGTTGGAGTAGTTTCTGTTTTTTATTCTGTAATTTATTTCTAATTTCAATCCATTATGATCTGATAGAATACAAAGTAGTATCTCTATCTTCTTCTATTTGCTAACATTAGCTTTGTGGCATAGAATATGGTCTATTTTAGAGAAGGATCCATGTGCTGCTGAGAAGAAAGTGTATTTGCTCTTTGTTGGTTGGTATATTCTATATATGTCTGTGAAGTCTAAATTGTTGATTGTGTTATTGAGGTCTATGGTTTCTTTTACAATTTTTATTTGGAAGCTCTGTATAGTGGTGAGAGAGGTGTGTTAAAATCACCTAGTATTATCGTGTTGTGGTCTATTTGATTTCTGGAATTGAGAAGGATTTGTTTGACATACATGGGTGGGCCACTCTTGGGGGAATAGATATTATGATTGTTACATCTTGCTGACTTATGCTTCCCTTAAGCAGTATGAAATGTCCTTCTTTATCCCTTCTGACTACCTTTGGCTTGAAGTCAAATGATATGAGGATGGATATTCCAGCTTTTTTGCTGAGTCCATGTGCATGGTATGTTGTTCCCATCCTTTCACCTTCAGTCTGCGGATATTTCTTTCTATGAGATGAGTCTCTTTCAGGCAGCAAATTGTTGGATCTTTCTTTTTAATCCAATCTGCCAGTCTATGTCTTTTGTTTGATAAGTTCATGCCATTTACATTTAGGCTTTTTATTGAGATATGATTTGAATTCTCGGTTATTTGCCTCATTTTTGTTTTTTAACACGACTTGGTTTCTCCTTTATTTGGCTATTCCTTTAGGGTAGTTCCTCTCTTTGCTGATTTACATCATTGTATTTCATCTCTTCCTCATGGAATATTTTGCTGAGAATGTTCTGTAGTGCCAGCTTTCTATTCGTAAATTCTTTTACCTTTTGTATATCATGGAAAGATTTGATTTCGTCATCAAATCTGAAAGTAAGTTTTGCTGGGTATAAGATTCTTGGTTGGCATCCATTTTCTTTCAGAGCTTGAAAAATGTTGCTCCAGGCCCTTCTAGCTTTTAGGATCTGGGTTGAAAAATCTGCTGATATTCATATTGGTTCCCCCTGAAAGTAATTTGATTCTTTTCTCTCACAGCTTTTAATATTCTGTCTACAAAGAATTTTTTTTTTGTAATTTTGTAATTTTGTATGTTAGTTATTTTCGTTATAATGTGCCTTGGTGTGTGTCTATTGTAATTTTGTATATTTGGAGTCCTATAAGCCTCTTGTACTTGATTTTCCATCTCATTCTTCAGATGTGAGAAATTTTCTGATATTTCATTGAATAGATTATTCATTCCTTTGGTTTGTTTCTCTAAGTCTTCTTCCTCAATCCAAATAATTCTTAAATTTGGCCTTTTCCTGATATCCCATAATTCTTGTAGATTCTGTTCATGATTTCTTACCATCTTCTCTATTTGGTCAACTTTGTTTTCAAGTTTAAATATTTTGTCTTCAATGTCTGAGGTTCTGTCTTCCAGGTCTTCTATCCTATTGGTTATGCTTTCTATGGAGTTTTTAATTTGGTTTATTGTTTCCTTCATTTCAAGGATTTCTGTCTGTTTTTTTTTTCCAGTATCTCTAATTCTTTATTGAAATGATCTTTTGCTTCCCACATTTGCTCTTTTAACTGTTGAGTGGTGCGATCATTCAAAGCCTGCATTTGCTCTTTCATGTCATGGTTTGCTTCTCCGATAATTTTAATCATGTACATTCTGAACTCCCTTTCTGACATTTCTTCTGCCATGCTGTCATTGGATTTTATTGATGTAGCATCTAGGTTTGTTTGGAACATTTTCTTCCCTTGCTTTCTCATATTGGTCAGATATCTACCCCTCTAGTAGTGAAATTCTATTGACTTATAGTGTCCCCGTAGATTTCCAATAAGTCACCTTCTAGCCTTCAGTAGCCTGAAGTCTTGGAGGAACTTGATAATGCAGTGAAACACAAGGAAGCTGCCCCTCTAAGGGTGTTGGCCTTCTGGTGGGGTATATTTCCTGCTGGTAGGAAGTGTCACCTCCACTTGTTGACTGATAGTCAAAAGGGGGACTAAACTTCAGGCTGGGGCATGACTGGTTTGGGCCTGTGTCTCTGGATCTACCACCCTGGTGGAAAAGTCTTGCCTGGCTGGGAGGATTCACCTGGTGGGGATGTCTCACTGGGCAGCTTTTCTTCGAGAAGTTCCCTTCATTCCAGAACTACCACCTGGGCTGGGCAGCCATCTTCTGCAATGTTCCCGGGGGTCTGGACTTATCCCCTGGGCCAGGGAGCCTCGCCCTGAGATTGAGACTCTCGATGGACAGCCTTCCTGTGTGATATTCCCTAGGGCATGGAGCAACCACCTCTTCTAGGGTCCTGACCCTGCGAGGGACTCTCTCTCTGAGCAGCCCTCCTCTATGACGTTCCTGGGGACTGGACCTACTGCCCAGGCCTGGGACCCTTGCTCTGCGCTGAATCCTCTTGCTGGGCGGTCCTCCTCTACAATGCTCTCAGTTGTCTGGATTCACCACTCTAGCAGGGAAGTCTCACTGGGCAACTCTACTTCACGAATTTCACTACATTCCGGGACTACTGACCCATCCAGGGAGCCTAGCCCAGTGGAAGGGACTCACTCGGCTGCTCTGAGTTAGTCCCGAGTCCCTCAGTACCTCCTCTTTTTGATTCCTGAGTCCTGTCAAAGGGCCTCCAGTCTCCTGTAGGTGTCTCAGGAAAAGAGCTGCCCTTCCAATGATGATGGCCACATCCTCAGGAATAATTCAAAATGCCTGCACCAGCCTCCAAAGAAGCTGGGGGGGCCCAGCTAGGGTGCGCTGAGACAGCACCGAGGCAAGTGCAGTGTCCCTCTGTAGTAGGGGGTCAGGCAGGCAGGCTCAGGGATGATGTCTGATCTCGATGTGGGGGTCAGGCAGGCCAGCTAGCTCCGTGATGGCATCCTACCTTGGGTGGGTGAACAGATGGGCATGTTAGCTCCACCCAATGTCTTGTATTTGTTCTTTTATATGAAAATTTTCTTGGATATATTTATTGGATCTTATAGTTCAAATTAAAGGCTACTACATTATATGAAACTATTATTCTGTGCCAAATATTTTTTATTTGTGAGTATTCAGGTGGGTTTTAATGTTTCTTAACAAGAAAAATGTTTCAACTGAAACTATACACACCATTTTTCACATGGACAAATGTGTATATATAGATATATATACACACACATACATATATGGAAAAATTTCCCAAAAGTTATATTAGTAGGTCAGAAATCATGTGCATTTTAAATGTATTATGTAAGAATGAAAAAGTTTTTTGGATCAGTAAAATGACAGCATTCAACTGCAAATAAACACAAAATAAGGAGAAGGGAGAAGGTATTTCTTTTATTAAGAGTCCTTGTTATTTTCTGTACTCAAATATTTATTACTAATATAATCTTTTCTAGAAATATCTTAATCTGATTGAAGTTTACAAAAATTTGTCTAAAATATCAATTCCCAAACATTTATTAATTTTGTAAAAGCTCACAGCATCTACATTTTGGGGGGAAATATATATTTTAAGCTCATTCATGAGATAAGGGGCAGGGCACTGTAGTGCCTATATGTAATACTAGCAATTCAGAAGGCAGAAAAATCACAAGTTCAAGGCCAGCTTGAGCAAATTAGTAAAACCTTGTCTCAAAATAAAAAAAAAAAATAAATAAAAAATAAAACAAAATAAAGTAAAAATGATCAACTATGAATCTGAGTAGTAAATTGCTCTGGGTTCAATCCCTAGCACCAGAAAAAATCTAAAAAAATTATAAAGAGTAAGTATTTAAGGATTCTGAACTTTGAGAATTCCTTCAGAAAACCTGTTCATATGTATTTAATCTAGCAATCCTCAAAAGTGTTTGGCAATTATTATCATCCTTTTGAAGTGCTGTTCCTTGGGAGACATGCTAATATACCAGATAATGAGATATGCTGGACTATTCTGTAATATTCATTTTAAACCTATTGTGTCTCAGGCACTGGGCAAGCAAACATGCAAATGAACCTTGTCCTTGAGGTTTTGCAGTCTTTTCATATTCAAAGGAAAACATTTCCTTACAGATTGATAAAGATGAGAACTCAAATAAAAACAGAATAATCTGAAGAAGTCTCCTGGTTATTAAATAAAAATATATATGTTATTTACTGACTTTAGATTCATAGGTTTTTTTCCCCATTGTCTTTTCTCCAAATTATTTATTATTTGAAAAAAATAAAAAGAAACCGTTTTTTTTTTTTTTTTTTTTCAAGAAAACCAGGTCACTGTCACTTTATTATTGTACAAGTGGAATCTCAGTAATGAAACCCAACTAGTATTGTCTTCTGCCAGCTTGAGGAAGCATGCCATAGATATGGATATTCATGCATGGAGAGTAAGAGCACTCTCATTTGAGATCTTGATTTCCTAAAATGTGAAATTAACTTTGACAGTGATTACAGAATATTCCTAAGGAAAATGTAAAAATGCATTTCTTAATATTTGGGGAAAGATATTTTTTGGCTAATAAAACAGGTGAAACATCATTATCAGGGTAAAAATGTGAAATGGAACATTTTTGGAAAGAGTTTTAATAAGAGTGAATATTAATGAAAGGGGTGCTGATATGACAACCCCACACACCCATGATCCACAGGCAATCAGGAAGAGTCTTAACATTTGCATCCAGCACATCAGTACTCGAATGGCTAATACCACTCCTGAGAAAGGAGAGGATGAAGCTGTATCAGAGACATGGAGAACAGGAAAGATGACATTTTAAGGTGTTGGGGGGAGACTTATTTTGAAGAATAGAGTATAAAGATTCTGAAATGGAAAAATTTCCATTAAATATTTTATAGTTTTGTAGTTAGGTTACAGAAAAGAAAACCACTGGGTAAGCGACCACAAGTTTCCAAGGTATGATTGCAGGGATGATGTGCATCGTTGTTTATTATTTTCACAAATTTCAGTATAAGGAGATATAGACTTTCACTGGAACAAGAAGAAATAAGTTTTCACTGAAGACAGAATCAACTGATAACCAATATTAAAAGCTGATATGCATTGCAGGAACATTGTGTAACTAAGTGTGGTATAGACTACATAGTATAGTCAAGGTAAGAGAAAGAAAAAAATATTTTGGATTGGTACAAGCAAGGTGTACCTTTTATGGGCCATTGAATATGACTTGAATTGTGTAATAAAAAGTTGTAAAAGAGTGTCACAGAAATCAAAGTAACTATGGAATAAAAGGAGACATAAGAAAATATTTAGAATTCGTACTAGTGAGGTTAGGGGACAAAAAGCCAGTCAGTGTAGGTAATAAATAATTGGTCCAAGTGGAGAGATGGGGGACTGATTCAAGAAGGAAGAAAATAAAATGCTGATAACTCCAAAGTCTATACCCCCTTCTCCTTCAACCTGTTTCCAAGGTGACCTACATACATAGAATTGTTCCTCCCTTCAGTGAGTAGTAGGAGTTGTTAATGAATGCCTCCAGGGCTGCTCCCTTCCTGTCTGGATCACTCCACCTTTTGGCCCACCTTAGAGTCACCAGTCATGTACACAGGATGGGGGAAGAGAGGCCATGAAAACAAAGGAAATCTAAAATGTGTAAAAGGGACATGACACCCCCAATTCTTTGGACACCCAGCTCTGGGAACCCCTTCTTTCCTCTGGGAGAAGTCTATCTCTGTTCCATCCTTTAAGTAAAACTTTCTTTCTATGCCTGCCTCCAAGTTTCTTAAGGGTTCAATCTTCATATCTAAGGAAACAGAACTTGACCCTGATTGATTCTCATCACCTGCATCATATTTGGAGGTCCCGCCAAGATTTCCACTGAGGTAAGCTCCTTCACACGCACACCACATTTTTCTGAGGTGCATGTAAAGGAGCTTTCCATCTCTTTCATTCTGGAGGACAATAAAATGCACCTGTCAGCTAATTAAATGGAGTTAGTGCAAGCTGCTCTTCTACAAGACAGGAATGAGAGGATTCCCAGCCTAGGCAATTCTGAATCACCTGTCCTGTGGCTCAGGCATGTTGGTTTCTGCAAAAGCCATTTCCCACTATCCTATCTAGGCTTAGGGAACATTTGACATAAGTACACAATATCTCTAATCCTGGTCTACCTTTGGATGCATGGAGGTGGACAAATGGTTGAAATAACTGCTGGATTCTGGCCTGGGCCACTCCCAGGTGAACACTAAATGTAAAGGTTTCTTCTCCCAACTCCTCTCCTGAGTACCCCAATTGGGCATCCTGTGGTGATCAGTGGATAAGCAGCATTAAGCAAAAGGGCCAATAACACTTGCCTCCAGGTGGACCATACAGCGCTCACTCTTACTTGCTCTTCTGGAGCATTCCCTTTCCCTTATAGATCAGATTCTAACTGTACAGACTGGAGGGTTAAGAGGGACATGGAATGTTTCACAGGAAAGTGTGTGGGTTTCATTTGTTCATAGCCTTTAAAAGTCTACAGAGAGTCTCCCCATTGTTGGTCCTATGTGCCCCACTAGATTTCTGACTGTAAAAAAGATTTATATCCACAGTCTTCTGATGATTACTTTGGCCCAAAGCGAGTAAAAACTCTTTATTCCAGTCTTTCCCCTAGTGTTCTACTGTTGCCAAACATGATCTCAATACCAACTTTCTATTTGATAGAGAATCATGACCATCCCAGGGAATTATAAATTTTAATACCATTCTACAGCTCAGCCTGTTCTGTAAATAATAAGGAAATAATCTGAGGTTTCTTTGTACCTAAGGACTTCTTGGAACTGGTTTAAAAAGTCCAAATTGTGCCCAAATGTTAATTAGAGTCAGCTATGATCCCTATTTTAAGTGAGGTCAAATTCACCACCCCTTAAGTTCATTAACTAATGGGAGGCTCAACACAGACAGATCAAGGTTCATTTCAAACATGGTCACATGTTTTCCCAGGGAATCACAAGTCATGTGGTAAGGGGGGATAATCCAGGATCTTGCATTTTTTTCATGGACACCCATGAAAAAGCACATGGGTCATGACCAAACTGGTAAGGCAGCAGTTATATCCAGAGGTCATACATGGAAGGATGGGTATAAACCTCTGATGCCAGAGGCTCTGGGAGCTTGAGAGTCAACATTGGGAAGATGTTCCCTGACCAGAGACAGTTCCTTGGTGCAGATACCTATGGATTCTTACCTCTTTCACTCAGTTTTTTTGTTTCCCTGTTTTACAGAGGGTAACCTCATCCTCAAAAGTAATGGAAGATGATTTCTCATAATTTTCTATATCCAAACCTGTACTAATTACCAACTGGGGATTAAAATGCTCTAGACATGAGACTTAGTTCAAAACAGCAGCTTCTCTCACTTACTTTTGGTTAGATCTCTCTATCTCGCAAAGGCTTGCATTGAAATGTAAATTGTGGAGAACTGTGGGACTTCCAGGTGGACAGATCTGGGACTGGAGAAAAAAATAGCACCACTTATAAATCCCACCTACTGGCTATCTTAGTATGTGGTTTTCTTAACACGTTCCTCCTTAAATACTGTTGAAGAGAGAGGGAAGATGAAATGGTCAAGTCTTCTTTACCTTTATAATCTTTACCTAAGGATTTCAAGGCTCTCATTCTTTCAATATTTGGACTCATTCTAATCTGAAACAAAACGTAAACTCTGATCTGAAAAAGATGTTCTGTATACTTCTTTACTAGAGTAATTAATGACCATGTCATTTTTTTAGAATTCCTTTTTTTTTTTAATTCTATATTTTTTTAGCTAATGATTTTGGTGTAAATTCCCGTTTTGATTCTGTGCACCTAGATTAATATATTTTTCTGATCAGTCTTATTTTATCTAACTATAGAGATTTTTATACTGTTTTTGTTCAGAGGCCAAAATTTTCAAGGGTTAGTTCTCAAATGCATTGGGAAAACTTCCTCTTACAAGATCCTAAGTAGGACACAGACATGGCGATGTTGGACAAAAATCTAATAGTAGCTTTGATAAACATCTGTAACATTACAGTGGAGATCTACCTACAAAAAGCCACAAGGTCTTTGTGTTGTGTGTGTGTACACACTTGTATATTGTGTTGTTGTGTCTACATGTGTTTGTGTCCATATATCATGCACATGGAATCAAAATTGGCATATAAATAAATGAGCATTTACAAACTAAAACTTAAATGAGAAATGGATCCAAATACCTTCAGTTCATGTGACTTAAAAAAGGGATTCAATTTAAAAATGGGATGAGAGTAAAGATGTCTTTAAAATTGCTAATTCCCAAGTTTTCCTATGTGATCAGTCCTAATAGAGAGTTGGTTTATAGAAAGTGTCTAGAATATAATATCCATTGTTTGTAGGCTTTTTCTTCAACAAGGAAGAGATAATTAGTGAAACTCACTACACCTATCAGATATCTTGGGTTTTAGCATAGAAATGAATTAGATTTAACATCAATGGGATTAGTCTTCATAAATGTGTTTGTTAAGGAGACATCTGATTAATTTACAAAGTTAAATTGTAAAAATAAAATCAAGTACTCTTAACTTCTTAAATTGTACATGGTATTATATTTAAACATTATGTGTGTTTTTATAGATGGGTAAATGGAAAAGGTTTAAGATTGTTTTGTGTCTGTGTCTTCACCAGAACAAAGTTGTTGAGATTCAATCAGTTGCAATTTATATACAAAGAGTGTAAGAGGTTTCAGTTGGGTGTTATTTAAAGTACCATAAAAACAAAGTATGTCATTTTATTAAAGTGGAGTAATTTGTCTAACATCAGAAATTTTATAAGGATTGTTTCAAAATGTGAAATTAAAAAAAAACTCAATAGCTAGAAAAGAGGTATAAGAGGGTTCTAGGAATGGAGATATATTTTAACATGAAAATAAAAGGAAAAAAATGAAAAAAATGTTTTTTGATGAGAAAGTCTTTTGCGTGGTTAAGTAAAAACTTGTAAAATAAATTGCAAAGGGGTTGTGAAAACAAAATTTCAAAAAGTGTGTAACTAAGTTGGTTTTATATATAATTAGTATATTTAGTTAAAGCTATTTAAGGTTGTTTCCCTGGTGAGTTGGTGTAAACCACAGTTTAATCATGTATGTGTTGAAGTAACAAAGATTTCTTAAAACATTAATCTGCTCTTATCTATAAAGATAATCTCTCATACATATTAAGTTTTATTCTTTAGAGAAGCTAGTTTTAGAGGAATTAAGGTTTTACAACTCTTGTTAAACAACTGTATTTTAGGGTATTACATTACAAATTCTGAACTTTTCGTTGAAAGTTAAACTTAGTTAATATAAGAACATCAGTGTAATCAGGGGACAGTTACTGGCTTTGTCATCTTCCAAACATACACACACATCTTTAAAGTCTAAGATTTAGAAGAGCATTTTATCAAGTTAGTGTTCTTCAAAATAAGGTTTAAAACAAAGTTTTGGGATTATAAGAATTATATTTCTTGGTTAATATTTATTATACAAACTCAATATGTTTTTATTCTTGCTAATTTCATTTTATATTTTCTGTGCAAACTTTAACTCATATCTGCTAGTGCCTTACAAGAGTATAACTTCTAATACAACAGCCTGAGTTAATATGAGAAAATAAACTATCATCTATAGACAGGATGTGAGGCTAACTTCTGGTACTAATAGAAACCCCAATTAAATAAAAGGGATAAATAGTTATACAGCCATTAAAGTTAAAGTCAGTACTCTAAGACAGATGAAACTGTTTTGCTGGACGTTTAAGACCAAAATATGGAGACTAAAGTTAAGGAAGTAAAAAGGTCAAGAAAGAAAATAGCCAACATTTGGCTCTTGCCCTCTGAGTCACCTTGAACCCAGGGAATAAGGAGACTTCTCTAAGGACTTTGCAACTCTCTGCCACATGACCACCTGATCAGGGAGATCATTGAGACCCTGAAGAACAGAAAGCCAATCAGTGCATATGCTGTGAAAAGGAGGGTAATTGGAGAGTGAAATGCCTAATGCTTTCAAGAGAACCACATGATTAGCATGACCTTGACCTATCCTGGTAGATGGCACTAGAGGAGCTAAAAGGCTGCTCTCCAGTGTCCCAAGTGTGACTCCCTGAAGGAACTCAGCTGACTCTTAACAACAAGTGGAAACAAGGTCAATTTGACCCTGTTGGTCTTAAACACCTACCAAAACATTTATAACCAAAACATAGCCATCTCTGGGCATTTAAAAAGAAAGACAATAGTTCCTTTAATGCACCTTAACATGTACACTTGTGTTAGCTCCACCAATAGAAAATAAGACTAGAGGCTACAAAGAAGAATCCTTAGACAGAGTGCCTGATAAGTATCAAAAGAGACTGTCATTGTCAGGAAGGTTTTTATAGCCAATAGTAAATTTAAGGCCTACAAATTGTCTTAACCTCCTACAAAGACAGACTTAGTCAACATTTGTTAGTATGGTTATGTAGCCATAAGTAGCAGAAATAAATGGATCTCTACTAAGCACAAAAGGTTATGACAATAAAAAGGTAGGTTGTAAAAATCAGAATGACATTAGATAGCTTAATGACATCTTATGGGGGGATCTGTGAAATTATAAAACTAAGTGTTATATTTATATTCCTGATACCTCTGGCAATGCAAAAGATTTACATTCTCAAATAGAACTCATGTCCTCATTAGTCTTTTTATGGGAACAACTTCTTAGCTCTTGTACCTCCTGGTGAGAAATTACTGGTTTCTAAAATCATCATGATACATGTTCCAGATGCTGTGATATTTATTTTGTACTGATCTCATTCCAGTACTTATGTCTGTTTGTTTCCCTCATGGAAGCACTCACCCCCTCCCAGAGGATTTCACTACATGTTTTCTCCAAACAAGATTTTTTTGCCGAGGACCCCTCAAAAATCCCAAAACATCCCTAAGAGGGAAATCAAAACATTGCTCCATCTCAACTCAAAGCAGCCAGAATGATCATCATCCATTTTCCTCTGACAGCAGTTAAAAGTTTCATGCTCAGAGATGAGATAGAAGCTGGGGACAAAAAGACAATCAGTGTAGGAAATAAATATTTCAGTACAATCAGGAAGATGAGGACTGTTACAAGAGGGCAGAAAATAAAATGCTGATATCACCAAAGCCCTTACCCCTTCTCTTCAACCTGTTGCCTAGGTGATCTACATCCAAGGATTTGATCCTCCCTCAATGACTTGTAGAAGTTGTTCATTAATGCCTCCTGGACTGCTCCCTTCCTGTCTAGATCACGCCACCTTTTGGCCCACCTTATGTTGTTCACTAGTCATGTACACAGGATGGGGGAAGAGAGGCCATGAAAAAAAGGAAATCTAAAATGTGTAAAAGGGACATGACACTCCCAATTCTTAGAACACCCAGATCTGGGAGAAGTCTATCTCTGTTCTATCCTTAAAGTAAAACTTTCTATGCTTGCCTTGGCATATCTTGGGTGTTCAACCTTCACATCTGGGTAAAAGGAACCTGGCAATGGTTGATTCTTATCACTGCATTACAAATATTTATTTATCATTTTTTAAATCTCTTAATAATTTTGAACAACTTTTATGCTAGGCACTATTTCAATGCTTTACACAGGGTAATTCATCTATTTCACAACAGAGTTGTGAAGTCAGGCCCTAATATTATTATTACTTACCACAGGAGAAATTTTAAACACAGAATCATGTAATTTGAACACATCATACAATTTGAGTACATCATACATATTGAAAACTTCATATGTCATGGAAGATTGAACATGTCAGTGACCAGGCCACTGAGGTGCATTCTAAATGGTGATGTTTTAGCTTCAAAGATGAAAACCTTACAATTTCACACAGGGATTTCTTTTCCAAGTCAAACAGTCCAAATTCGGCACACCTTCTGCTGAAGGCAGGATTTCCTTCATGGTGATTTCCATTATAAGAATAACATTGCCTTCTGATACATATAATTATTTTGTTTTGTTGTTGCTTTTATTTAGCTTTTAATTTTTTATAGACTGCAATTTGATTCATTGAACACAATGAATGGGGTACATCATTTCATTTCTATGGTTGTACACAATGTAGATTCACACAATTTGTGTAATCATACATGTACAAAGGGTAATGATGTCTGCCTCATTCCACCATTTTTCATACCCCTTTCCCCCTCATTTCCTTCTACATGTTCTAAAGTTCCCTCATTATTCTCTCATTCTCCACTCCCCAACCCCTATTATATATAATTCTCCACTTATCAGGGAAAACATTTGGCCTTTGGTTTTTTGGGCTTGGCTTATTTCACTTGGCATGATATTCTCCAATTCGATCCATTTTTTTTTTTTTTTTGCATATGCCATAATATTATTCTTCTTTATGGCTGAATAGTATTCCATTGTGTATATATACCACAGTTTCTTTATCCATTCATCTGTTGAAGGGCATCTAAGTTGTTTCCACAATCTAGCTATTGTGAACTGAGCTGCTATAAACATTGATGTGGCTGTGTTACTGTAGTTGGCTAATTTTAGGTAATTTGGGTATAAACTGAGGAGTGGGATAACTGAGTCAAATGGTGGGTCCATTCCAAGTTTTCTTAGGATTCTCCATACTGCATTCCAGAGTGGCTGCACCAATTTGTACCTCCAACGGCAATGTGAAAATGTGCCATTTTTCCCCACATCCACGCCAACATCTATTATTGTTTGTGTTCTTGATAATAGTCATTCTAATTGGAGTAAGATGAAATCTTAGTTGTTTTAATTTGCATTTCTCTAATTACTAGAGATGTTGAAATTTTTCATATATTTATTAATTGCCTGTGAGTCTTCTTCTATAAAGTGTCTGACCAGTTCCTTGGCCCATTTATTCATTGGGTTCTTTGTATTTTTGATGTAAAGTTTTGTAAGTTCTTTATAAATTTTGGAGATAAGTGTTCTACCTGAAATGTGTTTGGAAAAGATTTTCTCCCACTCTGTAGGTTCTCTCTTCATATTCTTGATAGTATCCTTGGCTGAGAAAAAGCTTTTTAGTGTGAGTCCATCCCATTTATTGATTCCTGCTTTGATTTCTTGTGCTTTGAGAGTCTTGTTGGGGAACTCTGATCCTAAGCCAACATAATGAAGATTTGGGCCTACTTTGTGTTATATTAGGTGCAGGGTCTCTGGTCCAATTCCTATGTCTTTGATCCATTTTGAGTTTTGTGCAGGGTGAGAAAAAGAGATTTAATTTCATTTTGCTGCTTATGGATTTCCAGTTTTGCCAGTACCATTTGTTGAACAGGTTATCTTTTCTCCATTGTATGTTTTTGGCTCCTTTGTCTAGTATGAGGTGACCATATTATGTGGTTTTGTCTCTGTGTCTTCTATTCTGTAGCATTGGTCTGTCTGTCTATTTTGGTGCCAATACCATGCTGTTTTTGTTACTATTGCTCTGTAGTATAGTTTAATGTCTGGTATTGTGATACCTCCTGTATCACTTTTTCTATTCAGGATTATTTTGACTATTCAAGGTCTCCTGTTCTTCCAGATAAAGTTCATGATTGCTTTCTCTAATTCTTTGAGGAATGTCATTGGTATTTTAATTGGAATTGCATTGAATCTGTATAGTGCCTTTGGTAGAATGGCCATTTTGACAATGTTAATTCTGCCTATAAAAGAACATGGGAGATCTTTCCATCTTTGAAGATTTTCTTCAATTTCTTTCTTTAGTTTTCTGTAGTTTTCATTGTAGAGGTCTTTCACCTCTTTTGTTAGATTAATTTCCAAGTATTTTATTTTTTTGAGGTTACTGTGAATGAAGTGGTTTTCCTAATTTCTCTTTCAGAGGATTCAACATTTATGAATAGAAATGCATTAGATTTATGCATATTGATTTTATATCCTGCTACTTTACTGAATTCATTTATTAGTTCTAGAAGTTTTCTAGTGGAGTTTTTTGGATCTTCTAAATACAGGATCATGTCATCAGCAAATAGTGACAGCTTTAGTTCTTCTTTTCCTATTTGTATCCCTTTAATTTCTTTGGTTTGTCTAATTGCTCTGGCAAGTGTTTCAAGGACGATATTAAATAGAAGTGGTAAAAGAGGGCATCCCTGTCTTGTTCCAGTTTTTAGCAGGAATGCTTTCAGTTTTTCTCCATTAAGAATGATGTTGGCTGTGGGCTTAGCATAAATAGCCTTTACAATGTTGAGGTATGTTCCTACTATTCCTATTTTTTCTAGTGTTTAAGCATGCAGCGGTGCTGTATTTTATCAAATGCTTTCTCAACATCAATTGAAATAATCCTGTGATTCTTAATTTTAAGTCTATTGATGTGGTGAATTACATATATTGATTTCCAGATGTTGAACCAACCTTGCATCCCTGGGATGAACCCCACTTGATTATGGTGCACTATCTTTTTAATATATTTTTGTATGCAATTTGCTAGTATTTTATTAAGGATTTTTGTGTCTACCTTCATCAGGGATATTGGTCTAAAGTTTTCTTTCCTTGATGTGTCTTTGTCTGATTTTGGTATCAGAGTGATACTAGCCTCATAGAATGAATTTGGAAGGGTTCCCTCCTTTTCTATTTCCTGAAATACTTTGAGGAGTATTGGTATCAGTTCTTCTTTAAAGATCTTGTAGAATTCGGCTGAGAATCCTTCTGGTCCTGGGCTTTTCTTGGTTGGTAGGCTTTTGATGACTTCTTCTATTTTGATGCTTGAAATTGATGTGTTTAGATTATGTACATCTTCCTGATTCAGTTTGGGATGATCATATGTGTCTAAAAATTTGTCAATGTCTTCAATATTTTCTATTTTGGTGAAGAATAGCTTTTCAAAGTAGCTTCTAATTATGTTATGTATTTCAATGGTGTCTGTCGTGATCTTTCCTTTTTCATCACGAATTCTAGTAATTTGAGTTTTCTCTCTCCTCTTCTTTAGTGTGGCTAGGGGTTTATAAATTTTGTTTACTTTTTCAAAGAACCAACTTTTTGTTTTGTCAGTTTTTTGAATTGTTTCTCTTGTTTCAATTTCATTGATTTCAGCTCTGATCTTAATTATTTCCTGTCTTCTACTATGTTTTTGTGTTGATCTGTTCTTCTTTTTCTGAGACTTTGATGTGTAATGTTAGGTCACTTAGCTGTTGACTTTTTATTTTTATTTTTTTTTAATGTATGAGCTCAATGCAATGAACTTTCCTCTTAGTACTGCTTTCAGAGTGTCCCAGAGATTTTGATATGTTGTGTCATTGTTCTCATTTACTTCTAAATTGTTTTTCTTTCCTGATGTCTTCTATTATCATTGCATCATTCAATAGCATATTATTTAGTTTCCATGTGTATGAATAGTTTTTGCTTGTTATTTTATCATTCATTTCTAATTGCATTCCATTATGATCTGATAGGATCCAGGGTAGTATCTCTAGGTTTTTTTTTTTTTTTTTTTTTTTTTTTATTTACTAATGGCTTTTTTGTGGCATAGCATATGGTCTATTTTGGAGAAGGATCCATGAGCTGCTGAGGAGAAAGTGTATTCACTTGATGATGGATGAAATACTCTGCAAATATCCATTAAGTCTATATCATTGATTGTATTATTTAGTTCTATAGTTTCTTTGTTCAGTTTTTGTTTGGAGGATCTATCCAGTGGTGAGTGCGGTGTGGTAAAGTCCCCCACTATTAATGTGTTTTGGTCTATTTGATTCTTAAAATTGAGAAGGGTTTGTGTAATATACATAGATGCTCCATTGTTTGGGGCATAAATATTTAAAATTGTTATACCTCGCTGTTTTATGCTTCCCTTAAGCAGTATGAAATGTCCTTCTTTATCCCTTCTGACTAACTTAGGTTTGAAGTCCACTTTATCTGATATGAGGATGGAGACCCCTGCTTTTTTACTGGGTCCATGTGCATGGTATGTTTTTCCCCCATTCTTTCACCTTTAGTCTGTGGATGTCTTTTTCTATGAGAGGAGTCTCTTGAAGGCAGCATATTGTTGGGTCTTTCTTTTTAATCCAATCTGCTAGTCTATGTCTTTTGATTATTGAACTTAGGCCATTGACATTCAAAGTTATTATTGAGATATAATTTGTATTCCTGGTCATTTGGCTTATTTTTGGATTTTTACTTGTCCTTTGATTAGATTTTCCTTTAGGTTATTTCCTCCCTTTGCTGACTTGTATTGTTGTTTTTCACTTCCTCCTTAAGAAATATTTTGCTAAGAATGTCGTGTAGGGCAGGCTTTCTATTTGTAAATTCTTTTAACTTTTGTTTATTGTGGAAAGATTTTATTTCATTGTCAAATTTGAAGGTTAGTTTTTCTGGGTATAGGATTCTTGGTTAGTATCCATGTTCTTTCAGAGCTTGAAATATATTGTTCTAGGTCCTTCTTGCTTTTAGTGTCTGGGCTGAGAAATCTGCTAATATCCGTTTGGTTTCCCCTTATATGTAATCTGACACTTTTCTCTCACAGCCTTTAAAATCCTATCTTTATTTTGTATGTGAGGTATTTTCATTATAATGTGTCTTGGTGTGAATGTGTTGTAGTTTTTTGCACCTGGTGTTCTGTACACCTCTTGTATCTGATTTTCCATCCATTTTTCAGGTTTGGGAAATTTTCTGACATTATTTCATTGAACAGGATTTTCATGCCTTTGGTTTGTATCTCTGTGCCTTCCTCAATCCCAATAATTTTTAATTTCAGTCTTTTCATGTTATCCCATAATTCTCTGAGGTTCCATTCATGACTTCTTAACATCTTCTCAGTATTTTCAAGATTAAATATTTTGTCTTCATTGTCTGAGATTCTATCTTCCACAAGGTCTATTCTGTTGGTGATGCTTTCTATTGAGTTTTTATTTGGCTTATCATTTCTTTCATTTCAAGTATTTCTGTTCATTTATTTTTTAGAATCTCTATCTCTTTATTGAAGTGCTCTTTTGCTTCTTGCATTTGCTCTTTTAACTGTCTACTGGAATGGCCATGAATTGCCTACATTTGCTCTTATCTCATTTTTGCTTCACGGATCATTTTAATCATGCAAATTCTAAACCCTTTTTCTGTCATTTCTACTGCCATTCTGTCATTGGAGTCTATCACAATAGTGTCTTTGTTTGTTAGGGACACCTTCTTCCTCTGTTTTTTCATATTGTTTCTATATATTACCCTCTAGTAGTGAAGATTGGAGATAGTGAAGTTCCCCCCTGTAGGCTTATTATGACCCTGTGGTTTTCCACTACTTCTCCTTTGAAGGGGAGATCAATACAAATAGCACCCAATAGAGAGAAAATGTAGCCCTGAACCAGATAGCCCCTATAAAGACTTTAACATTTTAAAAATAAACAGGATCAGTTCAATTACCATTTACAATATTTCTAGTTGTGAACAAGAGGATGGGAAAAGGGTGTAGGATATAAATGAGTAAACAGAAGTACCTGTCATTGGGCCTCCAGTCTCCTGTAGGTGTCTCAGGAAGGGAGCACCCTCCCAGTGATGATGGCCACACCCTCAAGAATAATTCAAAATGCCTGCACCAGACTCCAAAGAAGCTGGGGAGCCACAGCGAGGGTTTGCTGAGTCAGCAGGGAGGCAAGTGCAGTGTCTCTCAGCAGTCTGGGGGGGCAGGCGGGCAGATTTAGCTGCGGCCTCCGACATTGGTGGGGGTGGGGCGGACTCAGCAACGCCATCCCCATATGATTATTTTGAATACTGAAAAATACAATGTTGTTTTTCCCTCCTTCATCTTTTTTTTTTAATGGTTCACTCATGAAGGGTCTTTGTGGATTTAAAATCAAATGACACTGAGCTTAAACTACCATTTTTAAATCAAAAGTAGTAAGATTATAAATACAAATAAAGAAGTTACCTGAGAGTGTGTTCTTGTGTGTGTCTGTCAAGAGGGAAAGAGAGAGAGAGAGAGAGAGAGAGAGAGAGAGAGAGAGAGAGAGAGGGAGGGAGAAAGAGAAAGAAAGAGAGAAATTTGCCTTTTCATTGATCTTTTCCTTGTTTTACCTATTTTAAAAATTTGGACCCCTTTGTTCAGGGTCATTTATATTTCAGGCTGTTATTCAAATTCAAACCAATATTTAAACCCTTGGCATCCTGTTAATAATTGAACTCAGGGCTAAAAACAAAGTAAAAACATTAGAATTGACATTGTGCCTCATATTGCAAATGAATGCATAGAGTGAGACAGCATTCATTGATTATTTACTACTAGCAAGCTTTATATTTGGCTTCAATAGTAACTCCCTTGATTGCATATCTTGACATGGTTATCTGATTTTGTTTTCAAGTGCTACAGTTAGTTTTTTTCCTGCAAGCCTAATAGATGAAAATAGCGCTTCCAAGAAACCATTTGGATCATTATTTTTTCCTTGACCTGAATTTACATTTACAAATTCTATTTAATAGGAAAATGTTGCTCCAAATATAAACCACAGCCTTGTAAACTAGAAGAACAATCTACAGAAATGCCAGCAAACATGCATATGCATGAAGCTGTCTGATTTACTCCCCACCGACAAAAAATACTTTTCTTATTCAGTTCTTCCATTTGGAGTCACATCTTTGTCACATGGGGTACAGTCTTTAAAAAGTGAAACACTCTTTTAACTTTTCTTCCTAGCTTTATTGCAAAAAATCTCTGGTGGAAAATTAGGTAGATGGGAGAGTTCATTGACTTGTGCAGATGAAGAGGTACCCTAATAGTCTGAAGAGTTAATACGCTCTTTTAACAACCTCCTGCTGCCAATTGGCTTTCTGATGCCCTAGTGACCCAAAACAGCCATGTTCAAATGTATCTTTTTACACCTACTGAGAGAAATAGTAATTTTAGCCACTGAAGAAAATTTAAAGCACATGGTGCCCCATTGTCTAAACCATCTTTGGAGTCAAACTTGCCAATTTTGAATCCTGCTGGAAAAACTTACTCACTGGAAAAACTTACAAAACAATGCCCTAGTGGTCTATGGGAGTCAAGGATCAAGTTTCTGCTATAGTTTAGAACTTTCCTTTATGGTAAAGAATGAGAGACTTTTACTTAAAGGTCAAATTGCACAGGGTAGGAAGTAGCTGAATCAGAGGCATTAGATATATCAGGAGAAATAATAGCAAAAATGGTCCTGTTCTTTCCAAACTGTGTTCAAAGCTGAAGTTCCTTAAAATATTAAAATCTGGTGGCTGAAGATTTTTAATTTCTGATCTGGAATAATTCGACACTGTGGGGAAAAGAACAAGCTTTTTTATGCTGCAATATGTAGAAATGAAACAGAAATAGTTCTGTTTATGCTACAGCTTATTAAAGATGCAAATTAAAAATATCAAAAAGCATGGAGATTTGCTTAACCTTTTGCCAAGTGTAAATCTTTAATCTGATCTTAATATGAACTTCATTGATTTTCTTTACATTTAATAACACACCAAACTTGAGAGGTGTTAACAGCATCTTTAGTGGTCAAGTATTACATTTTACAATTGGTAGAAAAACATTAATTTGAAATCCAGCCAGGAAATCATATTGTACCCCACAACATATATCTACTTTAGTGAAGAACTGACAAACTGCAGTGCCTCAGAGGAAAAATTCCACTGAATTAAAAGCAAGATTAATGTACTTAGAAATGAATTTGCATTCAACTGTAAAACAATGTCATTATGCCAACTCTTTTTTTATTTTCTATATTGCCACTCATTTCCGAGGTTCCCATTACTAAATTAGAAGGTTATATAATGCAGATGCAGTCGAGGACACTTAAAACGAAATACAGCAGAAAGTTTTATTTATAAACAATAGCTCTCAATATTTTATTGCTGGGTTATTTTGAACGTTTTTGTTTTCTTTTCATTCATAATAAACTTAAATTAACCATGGTACATTAAAAATTAAAAATTTTCCATGTAGGAAAACAACCACTGCTATAACCTTTAGAGCATGATTTAATTTAGCAATTTCAGAAGTAGCATTAATAAAAACAATACAATATCCAAATGACAAGAAAATAGGGCAGTCCTTCATACTTGCAAAAGCCATTTCTTTCATTTTCTATAAACACTGAATTTATAAAATATGGTCATAATTATTGGAAATCATCTGCAGTACCAGAAAGAATAGTTTGAGATTTTTTATCACATTCCAAACCACAGTCTATTTTTGACAATGTAAATTAGTCTCTATTAAAAATAAGGGATGGTGATTAATTACCTTAGAGCATATCCACCAGAATTACCAGTCACTGGAACTAGATTTCTTACTGAAACATACTCTGACATCATTTAGGCACATACTTTATTACTTCACCTATTCTAGATATCATCCATATGATCAGTAAATGAGTAAAAATGTCTCTGGGGTAAATTCTGATTTTTCTAATAGCAAAAGAAGTAAAGTGAACAATTATTTACATGCATATCTGCAGATATAAATGGTTAATTTTATCCCTCTCTTGCGAATCTCAAAGATGTCTATGCAGGGTGGTTCATATCATTGACAAATACAACTTTCATCTTTACAATTCTTATCTGACTGTACTCCCTACTCCACAATTGCTCAAAATTGCTGTTAGCCTTTTTTTCTTTTAATTCAAGAATCAGTTCTTAAAGTGAGAAATGTATCATATAATGGCTTGATTAATGTATTCACAGTTCTAGGATACTATCCATTGAAATGAAATACTAATTTTTAAAGATCATTCTTAAAATTCAAGTAGGTTTTATATTTTGAAAATTGAGTTATCTGGTTATTCATGGTATCAGATAAAACATTTCATATTTTCATTTTAATTGAACTCTGATTTTCAATGCTTAATGTATTCAATTTGTAAATATTTTTTCTCTGATTTGCATAGTTATTTACTATTTGTTTTAAATAATTTTGCCAGTAACTAATTGCTGCTTCCTGAAATCCCTTTGGCTAAGATTGAATAAATTTTACAGGGAGGTCTATTCTATTCAGAAAATCATTTTTCTTCTCTGTATGGAAAGAGATTCTAATGTTCTAGTGGTTTTCTTTTCATCCTCATTCATTTTTCACAAGCTATAGAAAAATCTATTTTTTCTTTTCAATAATTAGTAACTCAGATTAGTTTCTCTAAAAATTAAAATTCTTTGAAATGAACTTGGATTCTATTTATAATATAAAATCTTAACACAGACCTTGGGGCCTAAAATGCCCCTTTTCATATCTACCTGTTTATCTTTACCCTAGAACTCATGACGACTATTTCTTCCATTGTTTAGTCTCTCCAAATAGACCTTTAATAATGATTTGTTAAATTAGTACTTTTCCACATGTAGCCTTGGCTTTTCTAACAACCCCACTCCCCACACACATACACTTCACAACCACCATCACCATATTTACTAAAAGCCTGCTTTTAGATGATTTCATAACATTATTAAATTTATCTATGGTAAAACAGAAAAATAAATAGTGCATTTTTCCTTTGAACATAGAAATACATGCAACTGTTTACATGATGTGTCTCACAGTTTTCACAGATTTATCATCATCTAGAAAGTATAATATAAATTTATAATATCAATGAGAAAAAGAGCACACTTAAAAATCATGAGAATCAGGTAAAGGAATGAAAATGACCACTTCCCACACCTTATGTCTACATTACTGAACACTTATTTACTAAAATTGCTTTTACCCAGTAAACTGTATCCATCTTTAAACAAAAAGATACAAGCCATACTAAAAGACATTAAATACAGTTTGAAGACACTGAATAAGCCTCAGATTTAGAGACTGATATTGCAAAAATGTTGAAGTTATGGAATGAGGAATTTAAAAATATGATTATAATAAAAATTCTAAGGACTTTCCTAGAAAAAGAGACAAGAGGCAAGAATTCCAGATAATGTAAACAGAGGGATGAAAATTTTATGAAAGAATCAATAAGAAGTGCTAGAGATCAAAAGCATTGTAACAAAAGCGAAGAATGCTTTCTTTTTCTTTTCTGGTTGTTTTTTTGTTTGTTTGTTTGTTTGTTTTTTCCTGTACCAGGGATTGAACTTAGGGGCACTCAACCACTGAGCCACATTCCCATCCCTAATTTGTATTTTATTTAGAGACAAGGTCTCACCAAGTTGCTTAGTGCCTCACTTTTGCTGAGGCTGGCTTTGAACTTGTGATCCTCCTGCCTCAGCCTCCACCTCCTGAGATTGGTGGCACCCTGCTGAAGAATGCTTTTGATGAAGCTCATTAGAAGACTGAATGTGGATGAAGAAAGAATCACAGAACATGAGAATAAAACAATAGAAATTTCCCAAGCTGAAAAATATAGGGAAAAAAGAAAAAAAAATGAAACAGGATTTCCAAGAATTGTGGAACAACTATAGAATATATACAATGACAAAATGTGGGCATAAAGGTTATCAGACTACTGGAAGGGGAAGAAAAAGATTAGGGATAATAAAACAATCCTTGAAGCCATAAATGGATGAAAATTTCCCCAAATTTCTGTAATACAGAATATCACAAATCTAAGAAACTCAGAAGACATTAAGCAGAATAAATGTAAAAAGTAAGAAACACAAGAAAGAAAGAATAGCAACAATAAAACATCAAAAATCCTGCCCATGTAGGAATATCATAAATCATTTCAAAATCAAGGATGAAAAAATTCCTGAAAGATGTCAGAGAAGAAAATTCCCTGATCAACAAAGGAGCCAAAATGGAAGCTAACTGGACTTCTATGTAGAAAACATGCTGAGAAGAAGAGAGAGGAATAAATAAAATATTGAGGGGAAAAATAAAATGACCAGTCTATAACCCTGTACCTGGAAAGTCACCATTCAAAGTAAAGGAGGAATAAAGATTTTATCAGACAAGAAAAAGGAGATAATTTCTTCCCTTAAATTATGTTATTTAGGACGAGAGAAAATGTTAAAAAAAACTAAGATGTATATGATGGAAGTGTGTAAGAATATGAATGAAGATAAAATGGCAGTGCTTACTTGTCTAATTCATTGTATTTAGTAGATAGCACTTTGTTAAAAATAATAAATAGAAACTGCATTATTCAATGCTTAATTAAAATAGATATAAAAGTGAAATGAATGACATCAGTGACACAAGAGATTGAAGGGATAAATTAACAATATTTTTTAGACTAAAAGATATAATTCTAATTCTGAAATGGTAGAGTGTTATTTGAAAGCAAATATGGAGTAGTTTTAACTGTATACTGTGACCTAGAGAGTAATCTTTAATATTTTTAAACCAAAAGTGTAGTTTACATTCTAAACAAGAAAACATGGAAAGATAGAAAATATTCAATAACAATTACAAATGGTACAAAAATATGAAGAAAAATAAGGATAATTAACAGGGAAACAAATGAAAAAATATAAAAAAGATGGTAGGTATTAGTCCAATTATATCACTAATGACCTTAATTATCAATGTTCTAAATATGACAATTAAGGCAGAGATTATTAGACTTAATCAAAAAACAAGAGTCAAATCTATATTATCTATAAGAAACCCACTTTAAATAAAGAGATGTACCAATTAAAATTAAAAGGTTGGCAAAAAATATATTAACACTAGTGAAAAGAAAGTGTATCTATATTAATTTCAGAGAGCAGATTTCAGCACAAGAAAATTTATCAGAGGTAAAGAGGAGAGTTATATAATTGTAAGAGTCATAATACTCAATGTTTATGTGTCCAACAATAGAGAATAAAAAACTGATAGAACTGCATGAGGAAGCATGTGGATCCACTATTTTAATTGGTGTCTCTAATATAATTTTGTAAGATAGGACAGATTCAGCAGAGAGAAAATCAATATTCTTGAATTCAATTCCCCATCAAATGCCTATCATAGACATCTAAAAATTATTTTATTCAATGATAGGAGATTTCATATTCTTGTTGAGCTAAAAAAATACCAAGATAAATCACATCATGGGACATAAAACACATCTTTACATATTACAAATAATTCTGCAATTTTCCTTACAGACCACAATGGAATGAAGTAGATATCAATAACATGAAGATAATTGAAAAGTGCCAAAATACTTGGAGATTAAGAACATGAGTTGAACAACTCTAAAGTAAAATTTATAATATTTTGAACTAATTGGAAACAAAAACAAAGTTATAAAATTTGCGGAAGGCACTCAAAGCAGTGCTTAGAGGAAGATTAATAGCTTTGAATGTGTATATTAGAAAAGTAAGATCTAAATTCAATAATAAAACCTTCTATTAAGAAAATTAGAAACAGATTAATGAATTAATTTTGAAGTATGCAGAGCAAAGAAATAATAAAAATAGAATAGAAATCAATGTAACTTAAAATAGGAAATCAATAAAGATAATCAACTAAACCAAATTCTTATTTTTTGAAAAAAAAAAAAAAAAAGATAAAATTAGTAGGTCTTTGGTAAGCCTAAATAGAAAAAAGAAGAAGATATAAATTATTATTAGTCAAACTAAAAGACAAAGCAACTTCACAGATCTAATTGACATCAAAATAATAATATGTATGAACCATTTTATACACAGAAGTTTGATAAATGACCAAAGTTCTTGAAAAACACGACTCACCAAAACTCACATAAGAAGAAATGAACAATCTGAATGGGCTTTATCTTTAGTCAAGGAATTGTACTGACAATTAGTGACCTTCTAAAACAGAAAGCAACAGTCTATGATATATGTTCTGTGGTGAATTGAACCTAACATTTGAGTAAGAAATGTTATTAATTTTAAAATTTTCTCTTCCTGAAGACAGAAGCAGAAGTAACATTTCCCATTTCTTTTTAGGAGGCCAGCATCATCAAAGTACAAAAACAGACAAGGCCATTACAAGAAAAGAAAATTGTGAATCAGTAATTCTCATGAGCACACCTGCAAATTTTTTCAACAAAAATTAGCATATCAAACCCATTAAGGTATAAAAAGAATTTTATGTCACAACTACATGAGATCCATCTGAGCTATATGAAGCTTGTTTATTTTTCAGAAATTGAGTAATGTAATATCATATTGAAAAACTAAAAAGAAGAAAACCATGTGATTATATCAGTAGATACAGAAAAAGCATCTAAAAAAACTATCACTCATTCACAATAAAATCTTTGAAGCAAACTAGGAATAGATATAAACTTTTTCAAATTGATAAAGTTTACTCATAAAAAAATTTAGACCGCACATCTACCTCCTGGTTGGAAACTAAAATCTTCCTTACTAAGATCAGGGAAAAGGCCAAGAATGTTCCCTTTCAATATATTTTCAATACTCTATAAAAAATCCTGAATGATTCAGTAAGACAACAAAAAAGTAAAACTATACTTATTGAGAAGGAAGAAATTAAATTGCCATTGTTCACAAATGATGTGATCATCTATGTGGAAATTCCAAAGGAATCAACAGAAACAGTAACAAAAAGATCCTGGAATTAGTAAGTGAATATGGCATGGTTCAAGGAAACAGTCATACACAAAAGTCAACTTTTTTTTTTTCATACCAGCAGTGAACAAGTAGAATTTGAAATTTAGAAAATTACTATATATATATTAGTGTCCCTAAAAATAACATGTTTAAGTATGAAGTTATAAATGTACAAAATCTCTATGAGGAAAACTACAAAACCCTGTTGAAAGAAGTAAAAAATAACCAAATAAATATAGAGGTTTGCCATGCACATGGATAAGAAAATTCAGTATTGTCAAGATTTTGGTTCCTCCCAACGTCACTTATATATTCAATTCAATTTCCAACAAAAT
Organism: Sciurus vulgaris; assembly: GCF_902686455.1. Classification (NCBI taxonomy): domain Eukaryota; kingdom Metazoa; phylum Chordata; class Mammalia; order Rodentia; family Sciuridae; genus Sciurus; species Sciurus vulgaris. The sequence continues at coordinate 118,559,128 of NC_136469.1, read as the reverse complement.
GCAATTCCAGTCAAATTCCACCAATTTATTGGATATCAACAAGCTGTTTCTTAAATTTGTATGGAGTATCAAAGTATTCACAACAACCAGTTCAGTACTGAAGGGAAAGAATAAAGTCAGAGTATTGACACTACTTAATATAAAGACTTCCTGCAAAGTTACAGTAAAAAAGACAGTATTAATATATCTATTAATATATATGTTAGTAGATTAGAATGTAGAGCCCATACAGACTCACATAGATAAGTCAACTGATCTTTGTTATAGAAACAAAGTAATTGAGCAAAGACTGTCTTTTCAACAAATGATGTTGGAACAGTGGAATAGCTACAAGAAAAAAATAAAATGAAATAAAACAGACATGTAGCTTACATTGCTCAGCAAAATTAACTAAAAAATAGATTATAGACATCAATGTAAAAGCAAACTACAGAAATTCTAGCAGATAAAATAGATCATGATCTAAGGAATTTTGGGTATGATGCTATTGTTTTTGATGTCACGTTAAAGGCATGACTTGGGAAAGAAATAATTCTCAAAAAGGTAACCTTCTTCAAGCTGAACACTCTAAGTTTAAAAAGAAAAAAGAAAACCTTGTACTTTGGGAAAGATAATCTAAAAACAATGAGAAGACAAGCCACAGATTAGGACAAAATGTTTATAAAAGAGTCATCTGATAGTACACTGTCAAATAAAATACACAAAGAACTCTTAAAACTGAGCAGTAAGAAAATGAGCAACTCATTTAAAAAACAGGCAAAATTCCTAAAAAGATAACTCATCAGAGAAGACTTATCAATAGCCAATAAGCAATAAAGCTGTGATCAACATCATGCCATTATAGGTTTGCATTTAAATAACAATGAAATTACTTACCTATTAGGATGTCCCAAATCTAAATTACTCATGTGACATTCTTATAAGCATGTGCAATAACTGGAGCTCTAATTCATTGTTGGTGGAAATTCAAAGTAGTACAACCACTTTGGAAAGTGTTTCGGCATTTCCTTATAGTATTAGCAAGCTGCTACCATGCAAACAGCAGTTATGCTCCTTGGTATTTACTCAGGTGAGTTGAAGATTGATGGTCTCCTAAAAAGGTAGCCTTATTTATAACTGCCACAATGTAGAAACAACAAATTATATTTTAGTAGGCAAAGGGGTGAACTGAGGTAGATACAGACCAGGGCGTATTGTTCAGTGTTAAAACCATGAGTTATCAATCCATGAAAAGATACGAAGGAAACTTAAATTCATATCATTAAGTAAAGAAGGCAATTTGAAAAAGCTGCATGCTGTATGATATTAACTGACATCCTAGAAGAGGCAGTAAAAAGTCCACTGGTGGATGGAATTAGGCAGAGGGAGGTATATCCCCGGAGGGTATCCAGAGCAGTGAAATCATTCTCTGTAATATTCAAAGGTGAATACAAACTTTTATAAGTTTGTCAAAACAATAGAATTTACAACAGCAGGAGTGAACCACACTGTAAACTGTGGAATTTGAGCAATGATGATTGGATGTAGGTTCATTCAATTCAAATCAATGTAAGAAATGTGTCACTATGGTGAGAGATGTGGGAGATCTTAATGGGAGATCATGGGTCATTTAGATCTCTGATGCTTAGGTGGAGAGGTCATGGATGTGTGTGGGGTCAGGGGTTATATGGAGACTTTCTGCTGCTCCTTAAATTTGCTGTGATCTAAAAATAGACTTTACTAATTTAAAAAAATGCAATGTCATTTGAATAAGAATGTAAAATATTTTCATAAGTACTTCATTTAATAAGGAACTTCATGTGAGAAATGTCAACAAGAAGATGCTCCCTAATCAGCAAAATACACAAAAAAAGCAAAGACTGAAAGTAATATTTACTAAATATCACACTGAAAAGTAAAGGCAGTTCAGGTGCTTAGACATTGTTAAGAAATTGTTGAAATTAGATAAATTAATAGAAATAAATTTTTAAAAAGAGGTGAATAAGGAACTCTCAACGGTTAACCCTGAAAAGTATTACTAAGTCATTATAGACACAAAGGTAAAATGAAGGAATGAACTAAATGATTTGTAAATATCTCTTGGGCCTTAAAATAATAAAATTTTAAACCAGTGCTTCTAAAAGCCTACTAGGTTGCTAGGGATGTGAGATATAATAGAAATATAAGACTAAAAGTATAAGGTAAATATGGGAAGATAGTTCACAGAATATAGGTTTTAAAGGAAATAAGACATGTGAAGTCTAGGTTGAAAGAAAGAGGATGAAAGAGAAAGCCTTAGAAAAAAGATAAAATAATGCCCTTAGACAATGATAAATGGAAGGGTAGATGGAGACAAGGCACAAAGAGAAAAGCGAAAGAAGAAAAATTAGAGAACTGTTCTGTTAAAGGTCAATTTAACCTTCACATCAAAGTTTAACTCAATTTCCTGGATACATTTTGAGGTTAGTAATATCTTATTAACTTAGTTTTCTCTGACTGTAGCTAGAATCCAAATGTGATTCTTATGAGTGCTGAGAACAGAATGCTGTGTAACTGGATCATAGGTTTTGGAAGGTTCATGGTCACACTCAGCCAGCAATCACCACGGCAATCTCATCAAAGACGTGGGACAGTGCACACCTAAAGTCTAGCATGGAAGAAGATTAAAATCCCTCATATGCAATGAGGAAGCCTCTGGTTTATAAAAATTTCTCTTTCATTCACAGTTCAGTAGAACAGGAAAAACTCTCAGATTTTGTGATTTCCAGAGAAGCTGTCCTGGCCTAGAAATTCTAAGTTCAAGTCACGGCTCAGTTGCTTCTTAAACATCACTTTGTTTGGGTTGCCTAGCTCTCATGAGCCTGTTTGCACATCTGTGAAAAACAGCTGTCTCATATGATTTTGTAAGGATCTTGAAAGTGTAAGTATAAAAGTACTTTACTGTTTTACTTAGGTTTATTACATCAGTCAAGTTAGTTTTTTAGAAACTAGCAACTATGATCATTCTCATATCATGCCTAGGAAAGAAAAGAATTAACACTATTTCAAGTTTTATCTGTATTGGGCATATGTAACATACTTCACCGACTAGCACATTTAATTCTCAACCATTCAATGATGTGGGCTCTACTGCTCCCTAAATTTATCAGAGGGTAACTGAGGACCTGGGCACAGGTAGTTAACTGGAAATATGCTCAAAGTCACACTAGTAATTGATGCTGTCAGGATTTCCCTGAAGCAGAACAAATTCGTATTTATCAGAAATTTCTTACATTATCCCTGTACACCATCAGAGGGAAAATTGTTGTATTTATTCTTCTGAAAAATTGCTCGGTCATTTCCAACTTCTGATCTCTTATGTGGAGAGTTCTGCTACAAACCTATTCTAGTGATTAAAAAAAAAATTGACCACTTATGATTTATCCAGTTTAGGGTATGAAATGAGTTATATAAGTGCTATGGAGCTATGAAAAATTACATTATCCCCAGATCATCTGTCCTCAAATATCATATATATATATATTGTTCGTGTGTGTATATATGTATATGTGTGTACGTGTGTGTGTGTGTGTGTGTGTGTGTAACAATTATTCCTTTGAAGTTTTCCCTTCATGATATTATTTTCATGGACAAAATCACTCTTTTAATAATGAATTGATTCAGGAAGTCACATTCATGATTCTATGAGAAATTTGTAAATCCATTAATATAAAAAATCAAACAAATCTTTTTATTTCTTCAGCTGAAATCTTTAATTCTTTTTTTATTTAATTATTTATTATTTTTTAAATTTTTTACAGACTGCATTTTGATTCATTGTACCCAAATGGGGTACATCATTTCGTTTCTATGGTTAGGGACAGGATATAGAAGCGTAGTGGACATATGTGCCTATAAATGACTGAATTTCCTCAGCAACTCTGCTGATAGCAGTAAATTGAGCTATTTTGGATGCTAGGTGGCACAGGCAAAGGTTGAGCATGAATCATTAATGTGGTACGGGACCTACAAGAGTGGACACTGGCGGCAGTCACAATACCCGTTCCCTGCATTCCAGTTCTGCTAGTGGCCTGCTTTGCCCTCACTGCTTTCTCATCCCCACTAGGAAATGAAAAGTTCAATGGAAATCGAAGTGTTTTAGAAAGATTCTAAAATAAACCTCAAATGCTTGTTTAGAGAATCCAAGTGATTTAAGTAAGATGTGACAATGGATGAAAAAGTGACTGTTCAAAGTGGCATCATTCCCCTTAAAAGAGCTATTTGGAAGCGATTACTTTCAGCCGCACTCTCAAAGTTGAGTCCTGAAACAGGATTGTGATTCAGGTTTACTCGTTCCGTTCCAGATGCAAGATAATACAATACAGATAGAATACAATTAAGTTTTAAGATGAATCCCTTTGGTTGTGTTCATCACCATTTGGAATTTTTGGTTATATATATATATTTTATGAATATATAAATATTCTTATGTGTACACACACACATACATACATACATATGTGAAGGGTTAACATTTCTATTTTCTTAAGCCACCTGAAGAAAGATTCTTTCCATTTTCTATTTATTCTATATTTTAGCCCACAATTTGGAACTACTTTCAGGTCACAGTGCAAATCTATTTGGTAATTTCGATCATTTGCCAAATGTGAACACATTACTTATATTTCTTCTATATTAACTCAACCAGTCACTTAGGAAAACTACTTCAAAATACTATACCATAAAAAAAGCTGTGCAATCTGCAGCAAGTGCTCTATCAATTTTATAACTTGTGAATGTGAAATGAACACTGAGATGGTATCAGCACAAACAAATCTGATTGAAAACCTCATCGTCCTGTCCAACTTATCATTTAGTATCAACACTACTTCTGCACAATATAATTATCCCCACTGCAAGCGTTGACCTTCATGCCATCTTTCCGTTTATCTCCCATGCAATCCTCAAGTAAAATCCAGTGGTTGAAATTGCTGTCCACTGCTCTGTAACTATTGCATAATATTGAAAAAATGCAGTTGAAGCTCTATGAGAGTTATCAGTGCCCGTAGACTTCTAAGGTGATTCATAAATCATTCTGAAACGATTGAATACTTACACATAACAGAGGTAAATTTGACAATTTAATTGACATTATTTCTTGAAGTTAGTCTTAAAAAAATCTCTACTTATAACCAACAAATTGCATATGGTCTAGAGGAAGTGAAATTAGATACTGTAGTATCTATCCATCATATGACACTTCTAAATTGCAATTTTTCTTGGACCATTCATTTTATTGACATATATAAACATATTTGAATTTTAAAATTTAAAAAAAATGAGGTATAATCACCATGTACTAGAACATAATTTTGAGAATAAAAAAGTTCAATGAATGTTCCCAAATACATGATACCACCACAGTTAAGATACGGAATGTGTCATCCTGAAATATTTCTCCAAGTCCCTCTGTGGTAAGTCCCTCACACTGCCAGACCAGTAAGTCATAGGTCTGTTTTCAAATCCCATAGATCAGTTTTACCTTTTCTAGAATTACATGAAGAGGGAATCATCTAGTAGGTACATATCTATGACTGGCATTTCTCACTCAATATAATACTTTTATGCTTATCAAAAAAAAATGTCAACTGTAAAACAGCCTCTGAAAGTTCCTTTAGTAAGTATTCCTGAAGAAAGCATTGCTGTAATAGAAAATCAAGACCTGCCAGTAGGACAAGATTTAAAGATAGAAGACAGTGGTACTGATCCTGTGTAGGAATATAATACTATGTATGTTTATGTTGTTGTTTAAAAAAAATAAGAAAGTGAAAAAGAAAAACAGAAAAAGCTTACAGAATAAAGATATATAGAAAGAAAATATTTTTGTGCAGTGTTTGTTTTAAGCTGTGTCATTACAAAATAATTTAAAATGTAGGTAGTAGAAATTTTTCAGCTCTATTACAATCTTGTGGGATTCCAATCCTATGCGCAGTTTATCATTGATTGAAACATTGTATGATGATGCATGATTAAAAATTTTAAAAACATATGGGGTTTATGACCTAAGGATAAGTAACTATGTCTATAATATGATTTATTAATACTGTAGCATTATAATTAATATAATAATAATTTATGATATAATAGAGATTTTATAATTGATATCATAATTACTGTTATATTTTTACATATCCATCTGTGTTTCCTTCTAAGTAGAAAATATTTTTCTACCCTAAGGTCATAAATGTCTTATATTTGAAATATAAATTTCATAGCCTTAACCCATATATTCAGGTCTAAGATTCATTGATTTTGATTTTTGTGTATGGTTTCTTTCTGTTTTATTATGTGGATATACAGTTATTATAATATCTGTGTAACTTTGTTGAAAATCAATGGACTACACATGTGTAAATCTATTTTTAGACTCCCTAATCGCTTTATACGTCTATTTTTGCTTCAGTAATATGCTATCTTGAACAATACAGCAAAAGTTTGAGAAATTTCTCCAACTTTCTTCTTTCATAAACTGTTTTTTCTCATATAGTAGGTATGCATTTCCACATAAATTTTGTAATTTTCCTGTCAATTCCAATAATTCAGCATGAATTTTGATTGGAATTGCATTTGTCCTATAGATCCATTTTGGAAAAATTGTGAAAATGATATTGAATTTTTGAAACAGGAGCATAGTATATATCTGGACTTATTTATCTTCTTTAGTATCTCTATATATTACAAAATTACCCTTGTGACTTTTAACATAGAATTTTGCACTTATTTTCTTAACTATGCCATTGGTTTTCGCATGCTATTATGTGATGGTTTAATTTGTCAACTTGACTGGACTAGGATATCCAGTTATTCATCAAATACTAATATGGTATTCTTGTGTATTTCATTGATGTGATAAGGAGTTAATTTTGAAGGACATTATCCTGAATAATTAGATTTGATCTAATGATTTAAAGACCTTAAAAACAGGACTGAAGTTTCTAATGACCATGTTCTGCTGTATCCAGTGACATAAGCTCCTGCTCAATTTCCAGGTACACCTTCCAGACAACCAGGACTATGAAATTTGAATTTGATTGTCCAACACCAAAATCGTGAGGCAATTTCTTGCACAATACCTCTCTCTCTCTCTCCTTCCTTCCTTCCCTCCCTACATACATACACACACACACACACACACACACACACACACTGCACATATCTACCTAATTGTTGGTATCTCTGCTAGAGCTTTGTTTGTACATTCTATATTAAACATCATTTTTGAAAAGTTTTTCACTAGTTATGGTGATAAAATTGATTGTATTCACTTTGTTCCTACACCTTACTCAAGTTACTTATTAAATCAATGAACTTCTTTTACAATTTTGTTGAGGATTTATTATATACATCGTATGTATACAGTGATGTTTCTGTCAACTAAAGGTCATTTTAGTTCTACCTTTTCTATTTCCAAACTTTTTATACTTTTCTTTTCCATATTTCATAGCCTATGATCTTGACAGGAATCAAAAGATTAGCCTTGGAATCCTTCCATCAGGACAAGAATTAATCATATTCTGGGAACCATTGAATAGCTGTTTTTTTTTCCAGCCATTAGTCTGTCATAAATTACTCCAGTTCTTCCTTTTTAACAAGCGAATCAAGTGAAGAACCATTTATGCCCAGTTGAACACAGGATTTCCACTTTTCCCTTAATGATCCCCACTGCTTCCCACAATTTTCATTAATTAGAATATGAGGTCCTTGTTTTTTCTAATTTAATAAGTCACGTCCCACCCTTGTCAGGAAAGTCCTCAAGTACTTTGAATGGCCTGAGGTCTTATACAACTTCCCAGCTATCGAGTTATGTCCCAGTTTTACGGATGCTGACAGTAAAAATACGACTCTTGGGGCTGGGGATGTAGTTGATAGAGTGCTTGCCTCAAAAGCACAAGGTCCTGGGTTCAATCCCTTGCACCGCCAAAAAAAAAAAAAAAAAAGGAGTACGACTCTTGGGTCAAAATCAAAGAACTTTGTTACTCAAAGTAATAGCAGTAATCAGGGAATTAGATTTGTCTTATGAGGATTCCTTAAACTCTAATAGCAAAGAAACGTGAAGAAGCCTAGATGATATCTGTATGTGCACAGGGTTGCATTATAGATAAGGGAGACTACATTATGTAACTTGACTCTCAGAACATGAGATAGCGCATCTATCCTTTACGCCAGAGGGAGAATCTATGTTGTAACTGAAGAGTGGGTAAACCTGCTTCTACTCTGGGAGACACTGTTTTCCAAGGTTGTTTGTTAGACAAATAGGCCTGAAAGTATAGTCAGAGAAAAGATCGTTGTGCTTTAAGATATTAGAACATGTGAGAGATCCATAGAAAATTCTCCCAACATGAAACTGAAGGAATGTTAGCAATGCAGACTTCCACAACAGGATTAGGAATACTACAGTTTCCATATTAGTGTTATACCTAAGAATACCTAAGATCACACAATGATAGTTACTTTCATTCAAAAACATGTATGGATTAACTGCTATGTGCTAAACATTGCCACAAATGCTTCAGGTGGCAGTTTATATGTAACAGTGATCCACTTTACCTTTGGAGCTTGCTGCTTATTTTCAAAGGGACATGTTTTTCTTTTCCTCTTCTCCCTCTTCCCCTCCCTAACTTAGGGAAGGAGAACAAGATTACCTTGAGTTATCTGTTCTCCATAGGAAGGAGGTGTCACCAAAAGAACCAGAAAGTGATCATCTCCCAAATTAACCAGTGAATTTCAACAGACCATCTGGGTGCACCTGGGACCCCCTGTCAGGGCGCACACATCGAATGGAGCTTCTGAATAACTTCTTTAAAAGCCCTCTGTTTTCCCTGGTGGGTAGAATAACAGCCTCTGGAACAGGAGTCCCCTGTGTTTCTCCTTTGCTAGTAAAGCAATAAAACTTCTTTTTCCTTTTTTCTCAAAACCTGGTTATTGAATTGGTATCAGGGACAAGGACCAAACTTTCCGGAACAGATATTTGATTTAAAAAAAAATAAATGAATTATCCTGTTGTGTCTTTTCATTCAAACCAGAAGATTGAATGCCTTAGAAATCCCCACAAATCTCAAACAAATATAAATGATTATATTGAAAATAAAGTTTATTTTTAAAATTTGAAATCTAAAGGTGAACTCTGCTACAGAAAATACCTGTAATTCCAAATAGCTACTTTTCATCACTAGACCTCAAAGTAGACCTTTTCATCGATAGACCTCAAAGTATTGATTCTTCCTACATGTTACTACTTCCTCAAATGAAGAAGTGACTGTTACAAAATCTATGTAGGTTATATGGATATAGATTTGGAAGATGTAGATCATTTTATAATATAAAGATGATTAGGTAAAGATCCTCTTACATCAGAGAAAAAAATTAAGTAACAAATGTATTCAGACATAATTAAAAATCATCTCTCAGTAATAATATCATTTATTAGTTCTCTTCCTCTTCCTCTCCTCCCCTTCACTCTGTTCTTTATCATTGTGTTTTGATTCATGGTTCTGGACTGAAATTTCAAGTTAACTTGACATTTATAAGAGTTTGATCTGACACTGAGAAATATTTATAACTAAATAATAATCTTATTGAATGTGTATTCATATTTTCTAAAAAAAGTATGAGAAACACAAAGAAAAAGCTATATATTATCAACTAAAGGAATATTGAAGAAGCATTGTTAATAATTTTACTTTTTCAAATATGCAATAAGCTATTGAATATTCAGTAAGATTTAATTAAACTTTCAAGAAAAAGGGAAACATTGAATTTAGTAATTTACTTAAATTGAAAAAAATAGTATAGTTATGCTTGGGTTTAGTGTTAACATGATTTTTAAATTTTTAGAATAAAATCACTCTGAACACATGAAATAATTTGTAATATTTTATTTTATCTTTTACTTTGTTAATTAATATATTCAAATATTTGTATACTTTGAATAAGATTGTTTAATTTTTTAAACTTCACATTTCAACTATTAATTGAATATAATCTATATGATATACTTATTGTATCCAAGCAATTTCTGACATTTTTGAAAGAAAAACAATATCATAGAATATGAACATAATATCTTATAAGTTTTTTTATTTATTTAATTACTAATTCAAACATTAGTAGTTGATCAGTAAAATACTCAGAATCCACATAATGTGACACCTTATATTTCTTGTGATAGGAACTAAACTAATTTTATTTTCTTCTTTAATTATATGGTACCTCCATTTAAAACTATTTCAAAAAAGGGGAACAGAGCATGCATGACTACTGTTCTCAGGGATTTTTAATCTATTGAAGAGAGATGTGTACAGATGTCTTAATTCACTTTGTGCTGCTATGACAAAATATCCAAGATAGTAATATCTAGAGAAAAGAGATTTATTTTTTACAGTTATGGATACTGGAGATTTCTTGCCCAAATATCCCAAGGGCCTTCTTGCTACATCATCCTATGATAAGAAGCAAAAATACCAGCATGCATATGTGAGAGGGAAGGGGGATGAGTTCATCCTTTATAGAGATGCCATCCCTGTGATAATGGTAGAATTCTCATGACATAGAATTCTCTTAAATATCCTACCTCTCAACATTGTCACATTGAGGATTCAGTGTACAAAGTATGAAATTTGGGGAATATATTGAAATTTTAGCAACAGATAATTCCAATTAAACTTGGTAAGTACTAAATACGTGTTTTATAAATAGTGCTTTATGAAAATAGGGGAGGTGGTAAATAAAATATCCTAATATAATTAGCAAATTATTTTCAAGAGTTAGGACATTTAATCTGGTAAAAGATTTATTAGAGAAGATTAGGAAATATTTTAGAAGGAGCAATGCCTACATACCTACTAAGAATCTTAAAATCCCAATTTGAACAAGAAATTAGTGCCATTATATTTTGTCGAAAAGAACATGATAGAGGAGATGTCTTTAAGTTATGATAAAAGTTTTTATCAATGTGCTTTAACTATTTATAAATGCATATGATTCATTTTTATAGCTTTAGAGTGCATTTTATTCCAACATTTTATTTTGTTTTCTAATAATGTAATTTGTTTCTGACAAATCATACTTTGGAAAATAATAAATGTAGTAGAAGTAAATTTCCAAATTTTGGACATTTCTGGCTTCCTCCAGGATAGTGAGTTGTAACTGGTTGCCTAGTGATTCAACAAAAAGAAACTAAATGAGTAGTAAGAAACATGTTTTCACATACTAATTAAGAAAGAAGACTCAGAACTCCTAAAGGTGACTTCAGGGTGTCTGGTACCTATACATATTATCTAAGTGGATGCTACAGTTTGACCTGAAGAACACTCAGTGGATCAGGGATGGGTGATGCTGAAATGAGGCTTACTGAGATGTGATACGACTTCATATCACTCAATCAACACTCGTACCTGCACTTCCAAGGTAAACAGTTAAATCCCAGAGAGCAAGCTGACTAAATACCATGTCAGGCATCTCCTATAAGGAGAAAGAGTTGAAAGAATATGTGGATTGTCCAGTTGTCTTCAGGAATCTCCACTGGTCTTGTTCTTACTATAATCTCTTGATGGATTATAACTGCACCTACTGCCTGGAAGTGCCAAAGGTGTATCCTAAGGAGTTATGGGTGGAGTGAGAGAAACAGTCTATTGCATCTGTGTGAGGCTTCCAGCTTTTTAAATTCACCAGGGCAGATAAACCAGGGTCTGGGCTTCAAAATGTATCTCCTCAAACAGAACATCTAGTTTTCCCAGGGCAATGTAAGTTCACAATAACATAATGATATAGCAGAAAAAAATATTTCCTGAGGAAAGATAGCGATTTACACAATGCATTTTATCAGAAGCAGATATTGTAAAACCAATAGATCAGCATTCAAATTGAGAAAATTATTCAATTTATCCAAAAAGATTATATTAACAAAATAAAATAAGATTGTGGACTATATAAAAAATCAAGTAGAAATGCCTGTTTAAATCACACTGTATTTTAAATTGAGTATGTATTTATCTACCTGAGTAGATAAATAAGCAGAAATGTAAATGTATGAAAAATTTTAGGATACAACTGAAAAATGAATGCCTAAGCTCAAATATCCAATTAAGGAAATCTTCTAGAAAAATAGCATAAAAGAGAAAAATGACAAAAAAATATAGAAAAACTATATTGAGGAGGAGAGATGTGTATTTGACCAGACGATCCAACAAAGGAAAAATGATTTTGAAAAATAAAACATTTGAGATATAAAGGAAAATAAATTTCCAAGAATCAAAGATGAAACTTTTCAAATTAAAGTGACTCAGAATACACAAAAAAATGATATTAAAATTTCAAATGTGAAAGAAAAACAGAGGATCATTTTTACAGAAACAAAAATCAAATTTACCTTAAACTAATTTACGGTATCTGTATGTATTGTAAAACAAGGAGTTAGCATTTAAAAATCTTTAAAGAAAGTACTTTCACTATCAAATGTGACATCTAGTAAATTTATCAATTATATATAAATGCACAATGAAAATATCATTGTGACTGATTAGCCTTTTCCAGGCAAAAATTGACCCTCAAACATTACAACAATAAACAACACAAACTGATATTCTAAAAATATCATATTCTAAAAATATATTCTGGAAAGCAAAGATGCTTGCATGTTGTGTTAAAGTTTATTGGTGTCTAAAAGTGACAACTGAAAAGTAGTTAAACCAAAAATATAGAAAGTATAAGAACAATAAACAACACTGGTGAAGAGAATATCTGCAAAATGGAAGGAAAAGACCAAAACCACCATAAGAGAATGTTAATATATTTTCTTGCTCTCTTCATACTTCTTTTTCATGATAAAAAGATTTTATGTGGTTTTGTATTTTCCTTCTTGGAAATTATCAAATATATTATTGACTTGTTTTGTATTAACAGCAGAATTGTTTTTAGTTTTTTCTTATCATTTTCCACTGGAAAGACCAAAAAGAATAAAAAAGAAAAGAAGGAAAGAAAACAAATGAATCCAATGGTATTCTTTCTACTCTTACACAAGCCAACAGACAGAAGTCCAGGAGTATTCCTTCAACTGTTCTCTAACTGCACATCATCTTCTCAAGCACCTGATCAAATGGACAACTACTACCCAGGGACGTGTCTAACTATGGAGGTGAAGCCTGAATTTGTATCACAAATCTTCCTGCCAACTGCTTCTCTGGCCACTTAACATTGGATTAACTTTAAAAAATTATATATATACATATATATAATATAACAATAAATAAATAAAAATTATATATAATTTAGATATTCATATAAAACTTTTATTTTATTTACCCTAAATGTATTTACCTATACAATAATAGAGAACCTTCTGGCATGCTCTCCACAGTCCTTGTAATATTTGTCTGACTCTAGTTTACTCTAAAAATCAAAAAGCTGCTGAAAATAGGTTGCAAGATTTTGCCTTAATAGTACTATCAGTTCTAATTTCACAGCATGTATTCAAGGCAATCTCTTGATATATTCAGCATGTCTTTCTAAGTTACTAAGCACTAATTATTTATTTGTTTGTTGTAATGTCATTCTGGAAATATCCAATCCCTTAATGATCGCGAAGTCCGTTCTAGAGTCTTTATGACATAGTCACTCTTTAAATACAGGTCTAGCTTTCGATCATCCAAAGAGAAAATGTGAACCCTAAGGGTAAATTTAAAAGAGAAGATTGAGAGATTTATACATACCATAAAGAAACAATAGAAAAGGGGCAAAAAAGAAAAAGTAAGAAAAATAAAGAAATGGGAAGGAAATGGAAAGAGAAAGGCAGGTGATTATCAGTATTCAGCAAGATTGTCCATCTATTAAGTGAGAGACCAGCAACATAATGAGTCCACAGAATCCAGAAACACCCTAAACTGTCCCAGAAACCACTCCAGCCTCAGAAGAGCAATAGGTTTTCAAGTGTTTCATCTGGCAGACATTTTCTTAGGTTATTGCTTTCATAATCCTAATAACCCGTAATTCCTTCTGAGTGGTATCTCATAAATGCACTGTGTAAATAATTAATTGGGTGTTGCACAGTTGTTATTCTACAGTCTATTAGCATTTATTGATTCTGTAAAAGTCCATTTTATTTTTCTTTCTCACATGAACCCTTGTACTTTTCTATTTAGTTTAGTTAGCACCTTGATATTTATTTATTCTCAGCAGGCCTAGCTTCAAATAAATGCAGTAACAACTTTAAAATATCCCCACTTTGTCTGATCTTGAGGAAGTTAATTTACATATGATGCACTGACTTTATCAGCATTGAATTTCCTTGGTTTGAAATTAAATCATTGGCTATCTTGGTAGATGATCTACCAGGCCATCTAGTAGATTCTATATATTTATGTGTGTGTGTATATGTGTGTGTGTCTCTGTGTCTGTGTGTTTGCGTGTAAGCACAGTATAACAAGTTATAATCATATATCAGGTACTGATTTGGGTATCTGAAATACAGATGTAAACAAATTAGACATCTGTCTTATTCTCATGAATTAATTAGTAATCCAGAGGGAGAAACAGTTTATAGTGAAGAAATGAATGTATGAACGATACAGTGAGGGAAATTAAAATGGAGTAGTTACATTAGAAAAATTTATCAAGAAAGATCTTTAGAAAGAGATAATACTTGAGAAGTAACCTGTTAATAAAAGTCTCTAGTTTCTACAGGAAGATGAAGAGATTGTATGTCATTCACGGGTCTGTAGGCAATACAATCTGGGGATGAGAATCTGGGCTTGATTATCTGGCTCAGCTAGTGCAGAGGGCAGACAGAATACAATTAAGATGAAGTGCATAATTATCCTATGAAAAGAAATTTTGAAATATCAAAATTAATTATTGCTATAGGACTCTTAGAATGAGATGTCCATTAAAGGCAAGACTCTGGGAGCAAGCGTCTGTTACCATTGGAAAGAGAGGATACCAGGAATTAAGGAATATAGGTCAGAGGGTTCCTTGTAAAAGGTAAAATCCTTGCAAATACTATGCACTGAGTCCTGGAGACATTCAGTACCTTCACTACACATATTGAAATAGACTCTATTTTTAAAGAAACAAACATGATTAACCAGGACCCAAATGTGTGATTTGTTTTTATTAATGGCTGGCTATTATGGATTGCACCCACGTTCTTGCTGAAGCTTTAAGGTACCAGGACCTAGTCTGAAAGAGAGTGAGAAATCTTAAAATTAGAATTGAGTCTTTGAGGAAACGTCAGAAGACGTCGCCACACAGTCCAACTCATTCTAAGAGGCACTTGTAACCTAGCTGATCGGGCTGTTTCTTCCTTTCTAGAAGATCTTTCAAAAACCAGTTCTTAAGAATTCACCCAAGATTGGGCAGGGGTTGTGGCTCAGTGGCAGAGTGCTTGGTTCGATTTTCACCACTGCATATAAATAAAGAATATATATACATATATAGAAAGAGAGAAATAAAGGTCCATCATCAACAACTTAAAAAAAAAGAATTCACCCAAGAGCCTTTGATTGGATTGGCTTCAGGTGTGACATTGACCTCAGTAATTTGTACAAGTTCCACAGATAATTGTAATGTACACCTTGAGCTGAGATACTAAGAAAAGATTTTGTTTTTGTTTTTGTTTTTGTTGTTCATTAATGAGCAAGAGGGACATCTGGGGGTGACTTTAATACTTTCTTACCGGTTGAATGAAAACTACTACACTTAAGGAAACAAGTAAATTTAGTTGAAATGTCAAATATTCCTTGAAATTAGTAAATCAAAAGACAACAAACAGCTTGAGAGGATAATGCTGGAATGACTTTAACATATATGATAAGTCCAACAGTTACTCAAATGTATTACTTTTTCCAAGTCATTGAAATTCCTCTTTATTAAATGGATTTTATCTTAGGGTTATATGAGAAATAAACACATTAATATCATTAAAGAGTTAAGAAAATTACCTGATATGTATTTCAGTAGGTTAGTAAACAATAAAAGATCATGCTGATAACAACAACAATGACACCAATGAGGAGAAAACTGGAAAACCCTTTATCAAGACCCTAAGAAATACATGGGGGATGGGGATGGTGAATGTATGACAGCATTATTGAGAAGCATCATACGCCAACAATTCCAGTAAATAGAAGAGAAAATATTTAGGTGTTAGGAGAAAAGTTTTAACACTCCCCTGATGGAAGTTGTAATAGTAATCCTAATAGTAAGTAGAGGCGGTTAGTATAATAAATTAAAATTATGACCCACATTGAGTTTTGCTTTAAACACTCATAAAATTAATTAGGAGTAAAATAAATGCCCTACAACATTCCACTAATTTTTTTTAAATCAGATGTGAGGTTGAGACTTGGTTTTGAGTCACTGTGGCAGAGAATTCATGACTGTACAGTTCCCAGATCCAATGATAGTCTGTTCACAGATAAGGAATGATTTGGATGATGATGAAGTATGGCTACCAACCAATTTCCCTGTGAACTGTGGAAACAAATTCCCAGATCTTTCTCGAATATTGACACTAATTTCGGGACAACTAAATATTGCTACTTGTTCCTTTCCACTGGTTTCAATGAAAGATTAATGCAATATCAATGACCCTGGCTTCAAAAATTCTTGAATTGGTACTTGGTATAGTTATATCCCCAGCAATACAGGTTTTGTTCCACAGGTTTTCTGATTCTATTGAAAAGTTTTGCTTATAAAATAAAAAGGCAAGAGGAAGATTCTGGGTTTGTTGGTACAAAACACTTTTGGAAGGTAAATAAAAATCATCTTCAGCAATGAAAACAGAGGATGAAGGTATCTATGTATATGAATGATTACTTAAAGTTTTGCTATAAAGAAGACAGGTGACCTCTCTGTGTATGCCTATCAACCTTCTTCCATAGCAATCTGAATGAAAGCCTTATCAAAGTGAACACAGTGAGAGCTGGGGACTTTACTAGCTAGAAGACATACACTTCCTCAACCAGGTGAAACTCATTTTCACCTTTAAATGTACCTGATGTTGCAGCAACAGTGACCAAACAGAACAGGCAGTATAAAACCATATTGCTCAGAAAGGCTGTGGCAGATGGATCACTTTGGACCTTTTCTATTATAAAGGGATTTTCTACTCTATCACTTTGTCATACGTTGTCTACATTATATATTCTTATCGTATTTCACACAACAAAACTTCTTGCAGAAAAGTAACCACAGTTCCTGGAAGGTAATATCTAAACCCTTGTAACGTCCTGCCGACAACAGTGTCTGCGTTTATCTGGGAATCTTGAAACAAATTTAATTGTCTGGATGACAAAATTTCTAGTGGAAGTTTTAGAACATGCAATATCAGCTTAATCTTTGGCAGGACTGGAGAGTGAAGTAAGTCCAGGGGGAAGTTCAACTGTCCCTCTGGATAAAATCCCAGTACTCTTCTGTATACCAAGGTTAGCTTCCCTGGTTAGCATTCCTCTGCATTTGTTATCACAATTAGCAGAAAGCTAATTTAAAAGTTTGCAAATCCTCCAAGAGAGAAAAATTCCATGTGATGACTTTTCCTGGACTGCCCCATGGATCTCTTCTTGGCTGATTTTAATCTGCATCATTTTTGCAGTTGTAATCCATAACAATGTTAATTTTAACAGTGTTTTTAGTGAGTTTTGTGAGCACTTCTACCAAATTACTGAAACTAAGGACCATTTGGGGAAATTCTAGATTTGTCCTTGATGTAAGGGGTGAGGGCAGTCATTGAAATGTTCCTAAATTTTGTGACTGTCTTCTGCTTTGTTTCTGACAAGTTTAGTGTCATTTTTATTTTATTCCTTGTATGTCACATGTTTTTTCTTTGACTACTTGTAATTAACTTTTTTTTTTTCTTTTTTGGCTTTTCTCTCTCACTGGTTGCAAGAATTAATGATGATGTACTTTTATGATGTCTCTTCCTCTTGGTTCATTAACTTTTTATATATGGGTTTATGGTTTCAATAAAGAGATATTTTTAGCCATTTTCTGATATTTTTTAAAAATGTACTTTTTCTAACTCTATTTCATATTGGATACCTTTTGTTGTTATTTCTCCAAATTCACTACACTTTTCATATTCAATGTCTAATCTGCTATTAATTGCATCACTTTTATTTTTCATCTAGTTCATTGATTTTTTTCCCTAGAAATTTTACTTTGCCTTTTTGATATGTTCCTTGTCTCTACTTCATATATTTATCCTTTTCTACTTTCTAGCTTCTTGAACATATACAATACAGATACTTAACTTTTGATATTGTTCACAAATTCAATAATTTCTTTCATATCTGATTTTTTTTTTTTTTTTTTTTGTACCAGGAATTGAACCCAGAGGCACTTAACCACATTAATGTGTGGGCCACATTCCCACTCCTTTTTATTTTAGATTGTGAGACAGAGTCTCACTGTTGCTTAGGGTCTTGATAAATTATTGTGTTTGACTTTGAACTTGTGATCCTCCTGCTTCAGCCTCCAGAGCCACTGGGATTATAGGCTACAGCACCATGCCCCTGCCTGAGTTAATATTAATTATTTTTAATTATTATTACAATTTGCAAGTTTTGGTTTTGTAAATAGCTAGTAATCTTTGGGTTCATACCAGATATTGTAATTTACCTTTTTGAGTATTGGACAATTTGCATTCTAGTAAATATGCCCGAGTTTTAATTATGGATGATGCTGTGCTACTTGGGATAAGCTTGATCATTTTATTTTCTTATTTTTAAGCTTTGTTTTGTGACACATCTGCAGTGTTCAATGTAGAACGATTTTGAGCCAAGGTCATTTTGAATCATCAGTGGGTGTCCCATGGATTATGAGGATTCCCTCAATGGCTGATGGAAACAGACATTGGTCAAAGTCCTTTATAAATGAAGGAAAAGGATTGCAGAACAGTGTCCTATAGACTTATGACACTATACAGATTTCTAGAACTTTCTCTCTTTGGGGTTTTCTTTTGGGTATTACTCTACTCTTTCAATTCCAGCAGCCTCATCAAAATTAAGCTTTCTTTTCTCAAGGAGGCTATTCATAGTTTCTCTCAGGCAATGAGCTTGAATAATCACAGTGCTTACCTCATTTTATTTGTGTAACTCAGAGACTTCCATGTTTTGTTGCTGAATGTTCGAAGTATTGAAATATGGCTTTAATGCATTTCTGCAGTTTTGTAATTGTTTCTGTGGAAGGGTAAATCTAGCCCCCATTATTCCATTTTGACACAAGCAAATGAGTGTAATTTTACATATAATTTTGCATATGATTTTATACAAGTATTAATTAATAGGTTAAGCAGGTTAACTAAGATCACAAGGTTAGGAAGAGACTTTGAGAGTTTCAAATCCACACTAAAATTTGTATATAAACTTTTAATGTTTTATTTTCAAAGATAGTATGGTAAATTTTATAAACATCACTAAAGACAATTACTGACACATATCATGGTATTCTTTCCACTATATACCATTATATTTACCTTCTGAAATTGTTATTAGTGTTTTTATGCAGCTTTAACATGAAGATGACACTTGCTGATATTTTCTTAATATTTATGGTGGCACAAATGCTCATTCAGCATTCAAAAAATCATTACTACAACTTTTATAATCACCACAATGCTACAAAGTTTTTACTAAAAGGACAAATTTAAACATGGAATTTTTCTACTAGATGCCTACCAATTTTTCAGTCTGATAGAAGAAATCTAGTAGCCAGGCTAGCAAGCAAATATTTGGCAAGGAGTACATTTCTAATAATGAAACTGATAATTATGCTTCTTTTACACAGCTGTAATTGAATAAATCTAATTGCCTCTTCTGCTTAACTTTAATGCTAGGTTTCAAATGGTTGTATGGACAGGAGAGCAACATTAGAGGAATTACTCTAGTGTTGTTTTCTTTCCTATACAGTGGTTGGAATTCAGGCAATAAAGTTAAATGGAAAAGGCTCTATACTCGATTTCAATTATAGCAAAAGCAGGGAGCCACAATTATTCCTTACATTACCATGATGCTCTTCATTGCCGCCTAAGCAAAACCTCCTCCCTGTTTTTATTTTGTGCTGCTGTGACTCAAGTGAAGAGCACTCAAAAATCAAAAGTCAAAAGTAAGGGACCAAATTTCAGAGATGTGAGAGGTAAAAATGTAAAAATTTATATTAAAAAGAAATAGCAATGAAACTATAGTAATTATGAGATTGACTTCTAGAAGCTCCACAGGGAAAGGGAAAGCTTGGAAAGATTTAAACATTGTTTCAAATTTTAATTTTGATGATACTGCAGCTTAACTATTTAAAATTTAACATTCTCCAAATAATATTTGTCAATGCCAATTAGAATGTTTTAATCAATATTTTGATAAATGTATCATCATTTTACATTTTGGGACCTTTGCAATTATTTCTCAAGGGATTAAATCCAAGGGTACCAAGTTAGCTATTATTAGACTTTTCCTTCAGTTGATTATTTCACTCTCCAGTTCCACACATACCATTATATGGAATTGTTTTTCATGTTAATCAAAAGATACATTAGCTTCTTTCTTTTGACAGGTACTTATCTAAATATGCATTATTGAGTATTTGTTGAAGTCACTTCAGACTGCTGAAACAGAATAACATATCCTGGATGGTTTAAACAACAAACATTCATTTCTCAGTTCTGAAAGCTTCTGTGAGCTGGGGGGGACAACATAATCAGTGAGTACTCTCTTCTGGTTTACAGACAGCAGTCCTTGTATCCTCACATGAGAGAGACAGAGAAAAAGGGCTTTTTTCCATTTATCACCTTTTGAGTAAATTGATCAATTCACAAAAGGTTGCGCCTAATGCCCTTATAAACTCCTCGAATTTTCCATCTGCAAATCAACACACTGGGAATTTAGATTTCAACATAGGAATTTTGTGGGTTCACAGATATTCATGCCATATTGGTACACTTTGCGGGTGAAAAATTAAAGGAAACTGCTAATCGAAAATGTATTTTTTAAAAAATAGCCACTGAGAAACATAAATTTTAAAATAAAATTATTAAAATTCAGTCTTTAGTACAGAATATTTCTTTCCAAGGTAATCTGATGAATAGATATCTGGTCCATTAATTTATTAAAGTAACCTGAATAGAACTGATAGCTATGCAGACAGTTAAAAACAGAGAGCATGCACACTCTTGTGCACACAAGGACACATGCGAACACCTTGTGTGTACAGGCATGGACAGGCATGCATTTTACTCAGACACTATAAGTGAAAATCTTTCACTCATAACCACTGAGACTTCATACATTATTTTTGAACACACACACACACACACACAAAGAGTTTAGAAGGTCTTAGTAGATTCCTCTGGTAAGGTATTCATTTGACTCTCAAGAGAAAAAGTGCAGATTTAGGGCAGCAAAACTCTTGGTATGACTTTAAAAGAGAGACATCAGTGATCACATCTGAATTGTATATTACTGGGTGGAGATATATGTACATACATACAACTTTACACATACTTGCTAAGAATTATTATTACCATCTAAAATATTGTGAACTTGGTCTTAGACTACTTATGAATGTAATTATTAGATATGAGTTGGAAGTGAAAAAGGAACAACTGGGCACTGTAGTGAATACCTGTAATCCCAGAGCTTGGGAGGCTGAGACAGGAGGATTCAGAGTTCAAAACCAGTCTCAGCAAGAGTGAGGCACTCAGCAACTCTGTAAGATCCTGTCTCTAAATAAAATACAAAATAGGGCTGGGGATGCGACCAACCCCCCCCCCCCCAGAAAAAAAATAGAAAAGAAAAAAATATGGAACACAAAAATTATGCCTTTTAAACCACTAAAAGCTACTTATTCCAGAGAAATTATCCATTAAAACAATTTTGTATGGTTTTATTATTTACATGTTTTACAAATTTGTTTCAGAGCTCTAATCAATTATTACATGTTTTAATAAGAAGCTCAGAGAGGGACTGTGTGTAACACTTCACCTCTAGTTTTATTTCACTTTCATTTTATATATAATCAAGGCTTTGTTTTACATAAGAATAATCTGTCAAATCAGAT
This sequence comes from Sciurus vulgaris, assembly GCF_902686455.1. NCBI lineage: Eukaryota > Metazoa > Chordata > Mammalia > Rodentia > Sciuridae > Sciurus > Sciurus vulgaris. Next base: position 118,537,069 of record NC_136469.1, on the reverse strand, counting down.
CATTGGCTATTCCCAATCACTTCTTTGAAAAATATCAAATCTTTCATAGGTATTTTTATTTTCCAATTACTAAAGTTAATCTTTAATATAACTTTTAAAATATTCTATATTAATTATCATTAGGTCTTATGTTATTTAATATTATACATAAAATATACAAGTAACTAGTGGAAATTCACATGAGTGCTTTCTGGTTTACTCTAAATAACACTGAATTGACATCTGTTATAATTCTTACTATACATATTATGATTCTTATATACTTGGATGTTTATCTGAATGTAATCTGGTATCTGAATGTAACTGTTTTATTAAAGATGGATATATTTCTCTTTACATTTGCTCTTTTGCAATGTGACCATGAAGCTCACCCAATAAGAGATGTACTCTTAATATAGCTATATATTTTGGTGCAATTATAAAGCATGATCTTTTGATGATAATCATCATACTAACAAATGTGAAGTAAAATCACATTGTGATTTTTATTTATATTTCCCTGATGACTGATGATGATTAGAATCTTTTCTTATTTATGTTGGCCATTTGTTTCACTTCTTGGGAAAAATGTCTGGTTAAGTCCTTTGCCCATTTTTTAATTGGGTCACTTGGCTCTTTTGTCACTGAGCTCATTATATGGTTTAGATATTAACTCCTTGTTCAATATGTGGTTTTGAAATATTTTTTTCATCTCTGAGTTGCAGGTGATGTAATATATGCAGATCAATAAATATAACACATTACATTGACTAATGAAGGATTATCTCAATAAATGTAGAAAATACATTCACCATCTCTCATGATGAAAGTCTCAGGAAGTTAAGTATAAAAGCATCTCAACATAATAAGGGCCATGTAAGACAGGTGACAAGAAATATCACACTCAATGATGAAAAACTGAAAACCTTTCCTCTGAGACCAGGAACAACACAAACATGTCTACTCTCACCATTTCTATTCACCACAGTACTAGCAGTCTTGACCAAAATAATTAGGTAAGAAAAAGAAATATTACAATCAGAAATTATGAAGTAAAATTGTCTCTGTAGATGACAGCACATTACATATAAAAAATCCTAAAGACTTCACTAAAAATATGTCTGAATTAATAAGCAAATGAATTAACATTTCAGATTATAAAAGTCACATTAAAAAAACAATTGTTTCTTTTTAATAACAAGCAGTTCAAAAAAATAAAAGAAATTTAGAAAACTACCCTATTGACTACACCATCTAGAAGAATAAAATAATAAATTTAAGTGGAAAAGCAAAAGATATTTACATCAAAACATATAAAATAATAGTGAAATAAATTAAAGAAACATGTAAATAAGTAGAAAGACATTGTGCTCATGAGTTAGAAAAGGTAATTTTTTCAAAATACCATATTACCCAAAGCAATATACAAATTAAATACAATCCTTATCAATATTATAATGTCATTTTTCAAAGAATTATAGAAAATACCATCCTAAAATTAATATGGAACCACAAAAGATTTCAAATATCTGAAGTAGATCTTGAGAAAGAAAAAATAAAGCTGGAGGCACTACCTGTCCTGGTTTCAAATTATATTTCAAAGTTATAGTAATCAAAAATAGATGGCCTGCCATAAAAGAGTTATGAAGACCAATGGAACAGAATACAGGACTTAGAAATAAACTCACACATAGTCAACTAATTTTCAGTAAAGATGCCAAGAAGACACAATAAGGAAAGTACAGAGTTTTCAACAGATAGTGTTGAGAAATCTAGATATACAAATGCCAAATGATTACAATCAAACCTTGTGTTATAACACATACAAATGTTAACTCAAAATGGATTAAAACCTGAAATTATAAAACTCCTACAAGAAATCATACAGTAAAAACTCCTTGACCTCCATCTTGGCAAAGCTGTCCAGATATGCTACTAAAGTACAAATTACAAAAGCAATTTAAACAAGAACATATTGAGACTATGGGGAGTATTAAACCTGTTATAAGCAGTGTCTCAATGCAGAATTACATAATCATTCAGTAACTATAATAATATTTAAAATCAGTAGTCATGAAATTATAAATTTGGAAAATAAAACTTGTTAAAATACCTGCTGATAAAATTCTATAAAATTGCTCTATAGCTAAAAGCAGAAAACCACTAGTTATCAACAGCTACATAAAAATCTTACCCAAATTGAAGTACAACTAAGTACATAGGATGTATATCTTAGGAATTTAGAAATGGATTTGTTCATAATGTAGTTAAATTGTCAGCGGGGATAACAAATATGAAAGAGACTGGGATCTACTTCCAAGATGACTCACTAATGTGATGGGCAGGTTTGACCTGGTTGTTGACAGGATTCAGTTTAGTCCTATAAGGGTTTTCTCAGTGTTGCTTGAGTGTCCTCCCTATGTGATATCAGATCCTCCATGTGCACATCAAAGAATGAGAACATGAATGAACAGCTTCAATATCTTTCATATCCTAACCTCAACAGAAACACAATATTATTTCTGCCATACTCTATTCATTTAGATCCACTAAATCTAGCCCTCATTAAAGCTAAAGGAAACGAGTGATCATGATTTTAAAAAAGGTGTTAGAAAGACATTTAATACATACTTTAAGGTCACCACAGAAGTAACCCAATTTTATTTCATCATCACTCTCAAATATTAAAGTCCTCAATACATATCTTTATATGATAAATTGAAAAAAAAAAAAAAAAAAACAAAACTGACCTTAAAATGATTGTTGAGTCTCTGTGGGGTTTTGGCTTTTCTATATAGTTTTAGTTAGATATAGTTCCAAAATTCACTATATTCCCAATACAATATTAATTTATTAACTTAAATATAAGGATTTTCATATTTTTCATATGGAAATGTTCATATCAAATGTTTGTATATAATTGGAAATTGGGCTAGCAAATTGATTTCTCTTTATTTAACTAAATACAATTTATTATCTGAATAAAGAGTAAGTAAATTTTAATTTACCATTAATCTTCAATGATACACATTATTTAACAAACTTGACTGAAGCATTATTAGAGAAGTCAAACCATTAAATATTGAAGCTTTGTGATAAATTCGCTAGGGTATGAATCCAGGCCTCACCCCTCATAAACTGTTTGGCTTGGGAGGTATCTTATTTTGTGTTGTGTTGTTATAACAAAATATGAGAGGCTGGATATTTTATATAATAAAGTGGTTTATTTGGATGATGATTCTGATGGCTAGAGTGTACATGGAACTAGTGTACTGATGTGTGTTAAAATGTGGTGTATGACATAGAATTGGAGAAGGAAGTTGCTGCGTATACAAGAGACCAAGTGAACAAGATGGCCTTGCTTCGTAGCAACTACTATCTTCAGGACCACTTTAACCAGTGAGACCAACATCAATTCCTTTCAAGATTAGTACTTTCAGGCCCAAAACACTAGACTCTTCAAAAATATTTTGATTCTAAGTTTCTAAAATAATCTTAAGTACAATATTTTTTTAAAGAAAAAGATAAAAAAGGACAAGAAAAACAATTTTCTCTTGGGTTTGTAAAGCCTCAGCATTGAATATTCGTGTTTAATCTGATCATCCATTTCGCCAACCCCTATTGCAGAGATAAGTATGATGGAAATGACAGTAATGAACTGAGAAAATTTACCTCTCATGAATTCTTGGTGATTACCCCATTGTTTTATTTTTTAATGCTAAACAGATAAACATTCCCACAAGATCCCATAAGTAGGCATTCATTACACTGTATGAAGGTGATCCCAAGGTGAACTCGAGACCCACTGCCTTAGGTTCTCAGGTAAGAAACAGGTGCCTCTGGAGAAAACTTGACCTTGGCATTTCTGAGCTGTGATTTTCTCCCCACTGTATTTACATCCACTGCCTCCCTCTTTCCTATGGAAAAATTTAACAACGATTTTACTCACTACAGCAATTAGCCCATCATTCACTTCACTGCAAATGAAGTATTGATGTTAAACAGCACCCTTTAACCATTACAATGACCATAACTAGCATTTATATTGTTCTTGAAAAGCAGTCTTAATCTTTCTGCGATGTCATAGCAATTACACTTATAATTTCTTTTAGAGGACCCAGCATTAAGATTTCCATCATAAATTTATGCAAGTCCTATTTTTATCTTTCAGGATTTCCTCAGTCCAGTTCCCTGTAGATGGTACTGTCAGACTAGAATAACCTGAAATGGAAGTTCATTGTCAAACTTAGTATTTTTTCATCCATGAAATATACATGTATACTCCCTTCCCCTATATTTTAAGTATTATCCCTATACTTGTGATTTTTAAAGTTTCTATCCTGGAATAATGAACCCAGGAAGATATTCTACTTTTTAGTGAGAGAAGGGCATATCATTATTTCAGAATATTATAATTTCTTATATAATATGTTTGTGATTTTCTTATAGTTACAATGCTTTAGGTAGGGGAATGGTTGTTGAAATGTTTGAAGGAGCAAAGAAATTAATGCTAACTGAATATATTTCTCTTATTGTTCACACCATATTCTATTTCCTATGTTACTTTAATCTTATTTCTCAAACCAATTTTATTTGTTCTCATGATATCCAATTTCTATGTACTAAAGAATGAACTAAAAATTTAAATCCCCCGCATTTGATGCCACTAACTCTAATAATCTTGGTAAAATGCTAATATTTTATATATTACTTACTGATCAAGGCATCAAAAATTTTGTGTGATTACGAAGAAATCTAAAAAACTCAGTATTAATCTTTTATTTTTAATCACTTTTTATCATTTGTGTTTGATCAGATTCTTATCTTAGCTCTTCAAAATATTTAAAATACCACAAATGAATATAACCATCCTTCTATAGTTATAATATAAATAACTTTGGCAAAATTTAAAACACAATCTTTCCCTGCTGATGGACCAATTTTGATTACTTCTGATTAGAGCATCTTTTTTTAGCTATTTTTCCAAAAAAGCTTGGAAAATACTTTTTACTATTTTTCCCCATGACTAATGAAAGTTTAACCTATCTATAATTACTTGCTGCTGTGTATGTCCCACTTTCTGAATAATTGGGTCATGTTTACTTGAAATTATACACTGGAGTATGTCTAAAAATAACCAAATAAAACGTATTAATTTCTTTTTCATTTTTACAAAGACTTAGGTCTGTGAATTGGATATATAATCATTAAATTTTAATAAATCTAAACTTTTCCTAACTTTTTTATAGCTGTCCCTCAAGTCATATGCTCTCATTTAAAGAATGCATCCTTCGCATAAACTAATTTCGGTCAAGATCATGTACTTTGTTTGTATTATATCTCAAACAATAACACAAATGTTCTGATTAAGGGTGTGGTTATTTATCATTATAAGTGCTTTTCATTTCATTGTTCAACAAAAGATACATTTAAAAGCAATAGGTCTAATTATCTCCTTAGATTGTAAAAATCACATATTTCTAAGAGTGGTATCAGTTTTGTTTTTCCTTCTTAGAGTTTTCATCATAGTACTACACATATTAAGCCCTTCAGTCTGACATATTCACTATAAACAGATTGTAATTATCTTTTTTTTTTTTTTTGCCCAATTTGTAACATAGACTAGAAATGCATATATTTAAGGACTGGCAGTTTTTAAGCCCCACGTCTGGCTCTGCCTTCCTTCCCACCACCCCCCCCCCCCTAATTTGTTCAAAATGAAAAGAGTTGTTGGGAGTTTTTTTGGATCCGAAATGTCCCCCAACTTCTCATGTAGTGGAGGCTTGGTCACCAATGTAGCAATATTCAGAGGTGAGGATTTGGACCATGTGGACTCTAACATCATCAATGGATCAATCCATTTATAGACTAATAATTCAAATGGACTATTCTGAAGTACTGTAAAGTTTAAGAGCTGGATAGCTAAAGAAAATGAGTTACTGGGGATTTGCTCTTGGCATCTATATTTTGTCCACGGACCTTCTCTCTCTCTCTCTCTCTCTCTCTCTCTCTCTCTCCTGGCTGCCAAGACCTGACAGCTTTCCTCCACCATGCCCTTCTACCATGATGTTCTCCCTCATCTCATTTTCAAAGCAATGAGGCCAACTGACCATGAATTAAAACCTCTGAACTCATAAGACATAATAAATCTTTGTTGTCCCCTATGAATTGTTTTCAGGTATTTGTCAGAGTGACAGAAATTTAACCTGTAGGTGTTCTCGCTCCTCTAGTAATGAAGGGAAGTTGAAACCATTTAAAGCAGGACCTGGAGCAGGGACCTGACAGACCCTCTTCCTAATAATTGCTGGACTCTTCATAAGTAGCCTCATGCTATTGTTGAGAACAGGGTGATATCTGTGCAGCTAACTGTCTTAATCACCAGGATGCAGGCAGTTGCGACTGCACCCTCAAAAGCCAATTCAGTGCAAACAGGACTGCTGGGCCCCCGTGCTTATTGAGGTTGTTAAGAGACATTTGTATGAGGAATGTGCAGCTGCCTAGAAACCTTATCTATCAAGGACAGGGGGCCTAACTCCGACTCATCTCCTACATAGTTCACCCCTTCCCTCCTCCCTTCTTCCTCTAGGACCGTTCAGTTCTGGTGGGACCCAATGAGAATCAAATAGATTGGCAGGACACAACCAGAGGAGGACTAATGTTTAGCTGTTCAAGTGTTAACCAATTAAAAAGAACACTGTAAAACTGTTTGCTTTTCATTATAAAAGGCCTGTTGAACAAAGGCTCAGGGCCTCTTAGCGTCACTGGTTACCGAGTGCGCAGAGGACCAGGCTCGAGCTTGCCAATAAATGACTCTTTGTTGCTTGCATTGATCATGGTCTCTGGTGGTCTTTGTGGGGTCTCGAGCCGCTGGGCACAACACTATAATTAAAAATAATTTTAATATTCTTAGTACAAGTGTGGTGGCAGTATAAGTCTTAATATCTAAGTTAAATTGTGTGTGGGGCTAGATCCTTTCTTCTCTGGGGCAATAGCAATACTCGTGGCAAGTAAAATGATCAACTTATAAGACTTACTTATCTTTCAAGGGTTAAGGAAAATCATTAGACTCCTTCATAGAAATCACCAACACAAATTTTGACACTAAGGATTAGTAAATAAGTGAGGCAGATTAGAACAAACTTGACCATTTATGAAACAACATATAAATAGTTCCAGTAAATTGTCAACATCTATCTATAAAGCTTAACTCTATACATTTGAAATTTGTACTTTAGTAAATTTGTCTTTTAGTAAGACAAGAGAAAAAATAATTTGTATGTGTGTACACTATTCAAGAGAATGGTTGAAGTCTGGATATATACTTTAATGGAAGAGGAAGACATACCATTTAATAAACACAAATATATATGGTCAATAGTTGAAAAAATGCAAGATATTTAATAGTGAATGCTTAGCTATTTCAAGAAAAGTTCCCGAATAACATCAATTTAGATTCTTACTTCACAGTATGTGTATATGAACATGCAATGGGTCATATAATTATAAGAGGTAGAAGTATAGATTCTTGATTTTAAAAAAACCTGTGTTAGTGAAAGATTTCTTGAATTTAAAAATAAAAAAGCACAAACCACAACACAGTGATTGATTATATCAAATGACCTCATTGAAATTAGAAACTTTGTTTTTTATGTTAATTTATGAGAAAACACAAAGGGAAGAAAGTTTTATAAAATGTTTGCAAAGCATATATCTGACAAGTGACATACTGACAAGCAAAAACTACTTATATCTCAATAATAAGATAAAATGACAAACACGTTTGCAAATATAAAGGGAAATCTTTGTACATACACCTTTGTGAATATAATTGAGATTCTGAGCATCAAGAAAAATGTTGGATTTGCTATTATATAAAACATTCATCCTGACTGTCTGATCATACAATGAGAAGCAGAACTTCATTTATAAATTGTTATTTATCTCCTACCTGCTGTCTTTTCTTCTTCTATTTTTTCAGTCCACCTCTTCCAGTCCTTGAAGGAAGCCATTCTTTACTATCCATGATACCAGAACACCTGAACTTTGATATGATGGGTTAGTTAATTTAATTGTTTAAGTAATGCACAAAGTGGTTAGACTGGGCTTGAAATTATGTGACTATGTGTTCTTTGTCAATACACACATAAAAAATATATAAACACACTAGTACACACACACACACACACACACACACACACACACACACAGATGGTTGCCTGTTGAGACTGAGTGACTGAAATATAAAGTATATTCAGTCTTAAAAGAATCTATGTATAAATTTTGTATGTTATTTGTAAAAGAGAAATCTCATATTTATTTAACAGGAAGGCAGAAAACAATGAAAGCTAGAATTAAAGTAAATAATTTATATAGATAAAATTCTATGAATTTACTACTTGTTTTTCATTAGTATCATCTATAAATCCAGTCAACACATGCCCTACTTTAATTACTTCATGGTATTTCATAACACATACCATGTATCAATCCTATGACAAATTATCGATGTTAATAGCAATATTATAAAACATTTAGATTTTGCTATATTTTAGGCATATTTTAGATACATTTCTTGCACATACAAAAATTTTCTAGTAATGAAATGGTATTTATAAATATATATCATTGATTTTTTCAAAAATTGCTATGATACTTAGTCATATTTCATATCATGGTTAGAAAATTATATAAAATTGTTGCATAAGTTAAAATCAGAATGATATAATAAATATATGCCAATAACAACTCTGGGGTTGATACTAATTAGATCTTGGTGTGTTTCAATTCAAAGATGTAACCAGTCATGAGAAAGGCATCAGGTCTGTATTGAAGAAATCCATCCTTCTTCTTCTAAAAGATCCCGAGCTGAGGATTCACAAAATTAGCACAATTGGATGCCTCATTTGAAAAATTTCTCCTTTTAGCTCAGTCCTAGTATCAGTATCCACCATCGGTTATTAATACAACAATCCCTTTTCATCTCCAGCAACACAACAACAACAACAACAACAACAGCAAAAACCCTTTCTGTGGGTTTGCCTGTTGCATTCTCCAAAGAAAGCATGTTGCCTATGTGACCAGGTGTGCACAACAGGAAGACGTTAAGATGAAGCCGTCAGAATGATAACAATCACGCCTTGATGAGTTCTTGTTATTTTAAGGCCCACCTGCTCCAAGTCAGCAGGATTTCTGAGGAAAGTCAGAAATGTTTTGGATATATCCCAAGGCATATAAAAGATTGAATTCAGTTCTGTCTAGCTGATGTTTGGAAATTTACAGCAGTGCTGACTGGGCGAAATGTCTTTCTTACAAAATTCCAGAAGACACAGTGCTGTTTTTGTCAGAGAAAATTACATAGCAGATCCTTGTTAAAAATGCATTACCTCCTTCCTGCCCTCACCTTTCCTTTCTCCCTCTCTAGTTGGAGTGCTGGACATTACCAAAGTGGACATGTGATGGAAGGGTGTTCTGTTATTTATAATGAAAGGCTGTTGTCCCTGCACAACTTCAGGGTTATTCGATGATTAACAAAGTGCTGTAGTTTTACTCCACGTCACAGAGATTAAACAAGGAAACAGTGGCTGGTGGGATAGATCAGTATTGGAGTGCATTCTCAGCACACGCAGGAGTCTGCTTTAAGTTCACAGCACCAAATAAAATGATAGAAAGAACAATGCATGTAGAAGATTATGTGTGTACTCTTACGATAAACACAGAAATCAGTTTAGAGGCTGATACAATAAATTATGCTTACATTTTTCTTTACACTCTCCATTTTCATCTCATTTCATCGAAACAATGTTCTTTAGTTTTATAATCAGCAAAAGGGCAATAAAGATTTATTTGTATTTTGGGGAGAGTGTTACATTAAGTAACATGGAAATTAGAGCCAGAGTCCCACATTTATTTGGGAAATCTAAATATCATAATCCACTGCCTATTGAAATATATTAAAAATTAAATGTTTCCTGCAATATTCCATAGTCTGGATCATAATTCCTATTGGAAAAATAGTAAAAATAGAATATTTTGTAACGATGTGGCAATCAAGAAATAGGCTTTTACTCTAAAGTAAAAGAAATATATATGTACATATCGGGTGTTATTTGAAATAATGTTATACTGCTATTTTTAGAAAATATATTTAATTCAAAAGGGAATAACAAATTAGAAGATGACATCATATAGAACAAACAAAATGGCTGAGGAAGATGAGTTCAAGTTCAGAAGTGAGACTTGACTAATAAAACACATGCCTTTAGTTCCTATTTATTTATTTATTTATAAGATGAAAGTACACACAAACATTTCAACAAAGATCACAAGACAAAGAAGTGCAATCAATTTCATACCAGCAAATGGCTGTAAAATTAGAACAACAATAATAGTAACTGAAAAAAGCCAATTGGACTCTGTCTGTGCCCCTGCCTTACTATCTGTAAAGAAATTTTTCTTTGGCACATGGACATCAGATCAACTATGTAGTATCATGAATATTATCTACAACTATACTTATTACAAGTACAAGTGAATGTCTGAAATGACATTTCTTCAGCTACTTAAAAGCCATATTTACTGAGAAAATCCAGCATACAATTTAGTTTCAGCAGCTCTCTTGGCCATGGATGGTGTAGCGATTAGACACCACAGGTTTACAGTGTGTTGTCGTTCTTGTTGTTTTTAATCTTTAAAGGAGAAATAATAGTATCTATGTAATAGAATTGTTCTAAGAATTAAATGAGGTAATAAGCATAGCTCAGAACCTGGCATATTAAACAGCAAATATTGAATATTATAATATATAAAATGATAAATTGCTTCTCCTGAAGAGATCAACCAATGTTTCTTCTTGTTTGTTTTGTCCAAAACAGGGTTAAAGCAGATGCTTATGAAATGAATACATTAAGTGAAGAATTCAGTCCAATCATTACTACAAAGTCATGGGCTTAACCGTTTAGCTAAGCTACAGTGAGAATTAAATCTGCTTATGAAAAATAAGAAGTCCATTAAACCAAGATGCTGAAGAGAAAGCCCACTGCCTTCTTATCCACCCAGAGAGTTAGGCTAAGACAACACCCATTACAAGAACAAGTGTGAAAAAGAAGCTAATAAAACATTTGACTGAATACCTGTAACTGTGTGTGTCAAAAACATGGTCATATTACTTAAGCCTAGAAAAATTTGAACAAACAACATTCAAATTATAAAATAATACATATATATTATTTATCACATGCTCATATTTAATCTATAATACTTTCTGATGCCTACTCTAGAAACCTAAGAATTCTAAAACTGATCCTCACAAAATATCACTCTTCAGATTTTCATGAACATGTGAAAGAATAACTAAACAAAAATAACTGAAAAGTTATGTATAACAGTAGGAAGCACTAAAGTGTAGTATACAAAGCAAGGTACTCAGATTCTAGAGAATATAAAACGACAATGTGTTGTGACAGAAAAGGAGTTAACAATGTGTAAGTATTTATTAAAAAAGATATTATACTTTAATAAAACCATGAATTTTGACCAATAACATAATAGGTAGCATGTGTGAATTAACCTAAGGGGACAGTCACAAGGATCCTACCACTTTTCCATGTACTTTTAGTCTAGTGAGGTTTGTGACTATTTGTAATTTTAAGTAAAAAAAGTGCTTGGACAAGACACATGAAAAAAATCAAAACTACTCTAAGATTTCTTCTCATTCCAGTCAGAATGGCAATTATCAAGAATAAAAGCAATAATAATTACTAGCAAGGATGTGGGTGAAAAGTGTCTCTTACATTGCTGGTGGGAATGCAAATTGGTGCAACCACTATGGAAAGCAGTATGGAGAATCCTCAGAAAACTTGGAATAAAACCATTTGACCCAGCTATCCCATTCCTCGGTTTATACTCAAAGAACTTAAAATCAGCCTACTACAGTAATGCAGCCACATAAGTTTATAGCAGCTCAATTTACAATCGCTAGATTGTGGAACCAACTTAGACGCCCTTGAAAGATGAATGGATAAAGAAAATGTGGTATATATATACAATAGAATATTGGAATATTACTCAGCCTTAAAGAAGAGTAAAATTATGGTATTGGCAGGTAAATGGAAGGAGTTGGAGAATATCATGCTAAGTGAAATAAGCTAAACCCAAAAAACTAAAGGCCAAATGTTTTCTCTGATAAGTGGACGCTGATCCATAATGGTGGGGTCAATGAAGGGACATTGTATTCTACAAAGGGGAATAGCAGAGAATGAGATGAATGGTGGAATAAGTGGACATTATTACACTACTGGCATGACTCAGCACCATATTCAGCCAGAGGAAGGAGAAGGTATGCTCCATTTGTGTACAATGTGTCTAAATGCATTCTGTCATGTATAACAAATTTTAAAAAATAAAATAAAATAAAAAATAAATAAAAACAAGAGAAAATAAAAAGAAATTGTAGATCAAGGATAATTCTAGTTATACATGCAAAAATTAACAAGTACAAAAAAAGCAGGGTTTTCATACACCTGAGAATAGCCTATCATTGCTGAAGTACAAATTAAATCATAATCTAGTAAAATCCAACAGGAATGTGTCAAAATTTCTTAAATAATATTTTAAAAAATCATTGAAATACAGATTTACTCTATCATTAAAATTTAACTTGCTATAAATAAATATTATTCTAAGAATTAGCTATTTTACTATTGAATTATTTAAATTTTTATTTTCAATATTTTAATATTTTTACTCTAAAGTTCTGCTGTTATGATTGACAATTTGCTTAATATGTAAGGTAAACACATTTTTACCTAATAAATATATACTTAATTTTATAAAAAAATTTGAAAATTTCAAAAAAAATCATTCATATTCACACAGGTTCACAATGCTTTATCATTTTCACATCTAAAAATGAGTAAACTCTCTATTTGACTCAATAAGCCAATTTTAATTTGAAGTAAATAAATATTATGAAGTTTCATAAAGGATAACAGTTATTGCAAACAAAACAAATTATGGGACAATTAATTCATGCATAAAGCTGCAAGTAATAAAATTAAGAAAGTCACATTTATGTTTTATAATATGATACTATGTAAAATAATTTTAATAAAAATTAAAAAATTAAACATGCATTCTATTTTGCTGGATATATTGCAAAATAATTTATTTAAATGAGTAGAAAAATCTATTTTATATTTATTAGCAAAAAAAAGATTTCACTTGTAGAGAAAACTGTCAGTTGAACACATTATAAGGCCAAATAATTGTTCAATAAGAAATGAATACAGTTTTCTAGTATTGGTGCCATGAATAAATACTAATGCACAAAAATAATAAATAATGAAAGCACAATGTTTACATGATGTTACAAATCATTCATTCTCAGATATAATTCCAACTGTCAAATATAATATTAGTGCTTTATAGTCATTAAATTATTTTGATGACAATATATAATGAAAACATTATTTTAATGAGAATATAAAATGAACATATTGCAATATCTCAACAACTGAAACACATTTGCTGTAGAAATACAAATATGCTGTTGAAAATAATCAGCTCAGAGATATTCTTATCTTTTCTCTCTCTTTCTTAAGGAAAAAAAATCCAGACACAGTGAAGTATATGAAAAATATCTAATATTTCCAGAGGTTCTATTGTGTGCTAAGCACCATTCTGAAAGGTATGCATATTTCATATCATTTTAATTATCATGAAGTAGCTCAGGAATTGACAAGATGCTTCCTGGGTGCCAAATTCAACTTGCTACCTGTTCTTGTGAATATAGTTTTATTGAACTACTGTCTTTCTCATTAGTTTGTATTGTCTCTGAAAGCTTTCATGCTAAGAGGGCAGAATCACGTAGGTGCAGATTATGATATAGATGAACAGCAAGTGCTAAAATATTTATTATCTGACTCTTTACAAATAAGTTTGACATTCACTGATGGAGGTAACAGGACTCTGATTTTTAATGGTAAAAATTATGTAAGTTCTGGTTTCAATTCTGGGTTAAAGTTTGATTAACTTCAACTAATTATGTTTCTTTTATTATTCAAAATAGAAATTAAGAAAATCAACCACACAAAAGTAAGTTGTTATAGATTTGTATGTATGAACTGTTCATGCATAGTTAACTTGGGGCTTTACTAGACTGTAAAAAGTTTGCATAATCATATGCTTGGTTGATATAGAAATAGAATCCAGCCTCAAGCTTTACAATATATTCTATTCTGCTTCTCAGACAGACCATTATCTTTAATTCTCTGTATCTCATTCATTTCTTCTTCCTTCCTTTCTTCCTGTTAGAATGGGAGGAATGTCCCTTTTTTTTAGTCTAAATCTATTCATCCACTCTACTTTGGATCCAGTTTCTCCTGACACTTCAAGATATTTTCTCTGTTAATTAATCTCTCTCTTCACAGGTAACTTTTTGAAAAAAATTGCCAGTAATTACTGTATCTATTTTTTGACTTCCAATTTACTTCACCATTTCTTGTGGTCTGGCATCTGTCTAGTTCAATCTACTGGAAAGGTTGTAGTCAAGGTCAGGAAGGATGTCCTTGTGCTGAGTTCACTACACACATTCTAAACTTTACCTTCTCTGATTTTATTTTACAATATCCGCTGGTCCTCCAATATGGAAATTGTTCATTCTCTTTGTTTCTGTTAGGTCATACTCTCCTTTGCTCTATTTTTCAGGATGCTTCTGTTATTCTTCAGTGACAGTACCTAATTCTCTACTAATGCTACTAATATTAGTGTTCTCAATATTCATCAATGATTTTTTAATTTTGGCAAATTTATTGATTATGATGTCGTTAGTATCTGTAAGACTAACAACTGTAAGTGTTAAGCCATGTTCTCTTCTAAACTCCAGAATTATATCTCTAACTGCATTTTCTGTGTACCCACTATCTTGCAAGTGCCTTAAAATTAATATGATCAGTATAATGCCATTATGACCTCTGTCCAGTGTATCTTCTCTTTCATGTACAGTGTTCTCTATCATGGTTAAATGGCATTTTCCTCTCCCTAGGCTCAAGAAATGTAGAAATCTCAATAATACAACAGAGGTGTATAAAATTATAATACCAAACTATTCATTAAAATGAAAAATAAATCCATCAACTGAATTGGCATGTTCATGTTTATGGATTGATGCTATTGTCCTAAGACAAATCAAACTGTGAAAAAATGTCAAAGTTCAAAAGTTTTTTAGAGCATAAATTTATAGGCAATTTCATTTATTTCAGTCCTTCATGTCACTGGATGAAGCAAAATAATAGATCCTATACAAGGCTTATGATGGAAATACCAAAGGAAAAAAATCTACTAAATTTTATACATACAATTAAATATATTTTAGTTGTTTTATTTCATTTATTTAATAACAATGACATGGGAAATGTCATAAATAAATTTTAAGAAAATATCTATATGCTACATATTACGTTATAGTGTATCTTTACAGAGATAGATACAGATAGAGCTTTTAATATTTATGTATGACAATATCTTATAACATAAAAATAATGGATACATAGCTACATATCTGAAAATAGTTTTAGAGAGGACTACGAAAATGCTAGTAGAAAAAATCAGTATCTAAGAGAAAAACAACGTAATATTCTACCTTTTATAATCTAGCCAGATTGCTTGAGAAAGTCGGTTCCAACATTTCTTGATTTGATTTTCTTGTTTTATTTTTACCGTACACTGATAGGGTTGTGTTAATAATTTGTATAAAACAGATATCTGACTTCTGCTAAATTGTCCAACATAAGATAGGCAACTAGGATATTGAAGTTGATTACTTTATCAGCTGGTATTTCTAAATGATGGGAATATAGATATGATTAAGATGGTAAAATCCTTCTACACGAGAACTTGCTTCATTTGAGTGGATAAAAATAAGTGAAAATGTTCAATCCAATTTCAAGTTGAGATAAAATACAACAGGGTTTGGAAGGGAGCTCTGGGAGGACGTTGTTACAGAGGGTGAGCAGTGATAACTTCTCTGCAGGGCTGATTTTGAGCTGAGATCTAAATGAAATCAGGAAGACAGTCACGGGAAGGTCTGCAGGAGAGGACATTCCAGCAGTTTGGCAGTCAGAGCAAAGGCCTCAGATAAGAGAGACAGTGCAGCAGCAATGCACTAGAAGATGAGGATAGGAAACAAAACTCCGTGGACATTTTCACATTCACGCATGGTCAGGGTTTTCTCAGCAAAGAACACTGTGGGTTAAAGGACAGTTGAACAGTAACCCCAACTAGAGACGCATGCAGTGCAATGAGGTGCAAAATCTTCTCTCCTTAGAGTCACCAGCTTACTTTCTCAGGTAGTGAACTACAGATCTTCCTCCACTCCCCAGATAAGATTTATGCACATTGCAGAGTGAAGTACCCCTTCCTCTCTCTGTTAGAGCCATCCTATATAAAGTTTTCAGTTTCATAATTTTGGGACTTCTTTCTGAAAGTGCAACCCCCATCTGAATATGCAAGTGACATCAGATCCTTGGGTAATAGGAAATGCAGTTAAGATGCTCTCAACTGTCCTTTGATCCAGAAACCTTGCTTTTCCTGCCAAAATAGATTTATAAAGACTTGAGAAAGGAATCATATCTTCTTGTATTTAGTTGAAAACCTGATTTTTATTACAGGGAGGATAATAATGGTTACTTGCCCACGGTGTGGATATTTTGATAAAATATACGCAAAAAGGATGTGCTTTGACTTGTAAAGGTGATGGGAAGCCACCAAGATGCCTAAACACCAGTTCCTTGCCCATCTGGAGTTTATTTAACACACAGTTGCCAGGGAATGTTCTTTAAAGTCATGAATTAAAGCCCATCACATTTTTAAAGAATCTTTCAATGGCTTCCTTTCTTGCTCAAAGTGAAATTCAAAGTCCTTACTTCTACCATATCCTATAATCTTTCACATAAATGAACTTTCCCACAAATATCGTTCTGATTCCATTTCCCATTGTGTTACCTTCCAGTCACCATAACCCCCTTGCTTTTCTTCTGACTAAAGAGGCATCTTCCTGCCTCAGCACCTTTTCATATTCAACTCTGTCTAAAAAGTTTTAAACTCACACATCCTCCAGATTTACAGCCTCACTGCATGTAGGGGCTCAAGTGTTAGCTCAGGAAACAGACTCGTTCTTATGACTGTCAAAATCACATTCCACAGATTCAACAATAGACAACCATTTCTCTTTTAAAATCTTTTTAAAATGATGCATATTAGCATTAACCATGTTCTATATGTTTGTTTGTTTGTTTGTTTGTTTTTACTTGTTTGTTGTTCATTGTAATTTAAACCAAGGATTATAGAGATTTATTTTTCTCATTGCTGAATTTCCAAGATCTAAGATAGTACCTAGAATAAAGTAGGCTTTTATTAAATAAAGAAAGAATAAGTAAATGCATAAGTCAAGTTGTTGGATTTGGATTGTAGAAAAGATAAAATGAACATACCTAAGACGTGTTAATCTGCTGGATGTATATAATACCATTTGTAGATTTATGGAAGATGAAAGAATGAACAGATTTGAGGAACTGACACTGTATCTTTTTAAATGCTAAAATCTAAGAACAATACAAAATGGTTTTAAAAAAATTCAGATAACAAATGTAAATTATTCAGAGTTACAACTGATTTTAGAACATACATATCTGTGTTTTGAATTTGTTTTCATTCAAACAAATTTGAATTTGTTTCCAACCTTTTTCACCTGGATTTCCTGATTTCCATTTTTGGGCTTTTACTAACATTATTTTTTCAAGTTTAAACTCAACATAATGTATACTCAATATATTTGGATACTATGCCAGCCTTTATTTTATTTCCTTTCTGAGGAAAATTTCTTCCGAATTGATCGCTTCTTTGCTTCACAAGTGAACTCCCAGGACACAGCTACCAACCTGACAAAATGTTCTACTAGAATCTTTATACATATATCATTGTTCTCTACTTGTTTATAAAATGGGATCAGTGATTTTCTGAGTTACTTTTTGGATACACAATGATATTTACAGGAAAATAAAATATTATAATTTAAGAAGAACTGGTCTAGAGAAACAGTCTAATTAAAATTAATTTAGGTAGTCATAGCAGTTTATGCTGCCAACAAGGGCTCAAATTTGTGTCAACATGAATTGAAGCTGTTGTCTGATAATAGTTTTATGGGTATTAAACGGAATGCATAACAGTATTGAGCTCAAAGGAGTCCTGCTTCTTCCTCCTTCAAATACATCTTTTTGTAATTTTTTGCATTCACTCATCTTCTTTTCTAGCTTGTTACAGTGTTGACTCAAAGTCTTTGATTTTTCCTTAGTTGCATCTTATGTAACAATTTATCAAATGTCTTGCTGAGATCCAGGTAAAAGACTCCCACTGCCTTTGCCTCATTTACTTCCTTACTGCAAACACTTGATCAGACCTCATGGGCCCTATCATTTTCCACCCCTCAAACAATATTGGTAAATGGTGCACTTGCTCTTCTTTTAAAAGCTTGCATGGGTGTTTATTGTAATTGGACCACTGACTAGTTATACAACATCAGTTTCCAGAAGATTTTGGTGGTATTGTTTTGATTTTTGTTTTTCACAGTTGATTTAACACGAATCCTATTTTTTTTCTATTCACACTCCATAGGGAATGAATAAATACGCCCCCCTTTTGACTTTTCCTCTCATATCACTTCACAGAGTGCTACCTGTTCTCTTGCTCTTTCTGACGCTCTTCCCTACCTAGGCTACTTTTTACACCATTTCATACTGACACTCTTCCAATTTCTCTATTTGCTCCTTTGCTTCCATTTCTTTCTTCTTCCAAGAGTTATTTTTAAAGCGCACACTTCAGAGTTTACATATACAATCTATTTTTTTCCTTTACTACCTATGTTCTCTGGGTGTTCTTGCTTATTTCTATCTCAAGACCTATTCTCTCATTTGAAATTAATGTCTTCATGTTTGCTGGACGTTGCTAACTTGTCTTTCCACAGGAATGTTAAACTCAACATTTGCATAATTGGTCTCATTTTTCACTTATACTAATCTTTTTTTCCTCCTTTACTCCCTTTCTACTTTATGTTAATGTCTTCTACCTGGACACCCAATCCAAAACCTGAGAGATATAGCAACTGCTCCAACCTTTTTTGCCAAATGCAATTAATAATATTCTCCTAATTTTATGTTGTAAAAGTTTCTAAATTCTTCTTTCTTTTTGAGATTATCATTTTATTGCATTGGGATATACTGAGATACTCCTGTGTTCTTACTATAGTATAGCTGGACTTCTAAAAGCCACCAGCACAAGGAAACTGGACTCATCCATTTCATATCAACTGTTGTAATATGTCATTTGCTCTCCATTTGTGGGATTTAACTTCAAACTCCTTATCTTTGAGAATAAAGTTCTATGTATTTTAACTATTATGGT
This sequence comes from Sciurus vulgaris, assembly GCF_902686455.1. Classification (NCBI taxonomy): domain Eukaryota; kingdom Metazoa; phylum Chordata; class Mammalia; order Rodentia; family Sciuridae; genus Sciurus; species Sciurus vulgaris. Next base: position 118,517,638 of record NC_136469.1, on the reverse strand, counting down.
TTGGATGTGGTTTGAACATGTCCCCCAAGAATTCTTGTGTTGGAAACTTGGTCCTCAGTGTGGCAGTATTGAAGTAATAGAAATTAATGATCCTAGGAGAAGGTCCTTAGGTCATTGGGAATACCACCCTCAGAAGGGTTTAATGTTGTTCTTATAGGACTTCACTATTAGTTCTCAAAGAGGATTGCTACAAAAACGCCAGCCTGGGACTCCCCTGTTCTCTCTTCTTGTCTGGCCATGTGATCTTTCCTTTATGATGCCGTCCGTGTCTGTGGATACCTCACCAGAGAAAAGGAAAGACTAGAGCCATGCATTTGGACCTGGAACTGTCTTTATGAGTTACCTGTCCTTAAGCATTTCTTTAGAGTAAAAGAAAATTAGCTAATATAGTGGTCTGCCTATGTGGATATAAAAATCTAATTTCTGACTCTTTTATTACAGTTACATTTCCTTCGTGTATTTGCCAATGAAAGTCTCATTCCTTGGAAATTATTTTCTTTTTCATCTGAACCACACTTCACCATATTAAAAAAATTATTTTGAGGTTTTTCTTTTATCTTCAGGTCCTGTCTCCTATACTGCACTCTCACAATGAATGCTGAGACATGAATCAACTGTGTGTCTAACTTCATCCCACATGTCACCTTATGCTGAAAATAAATAAATAGAAAGGATTACTATCACTAGCCCATTGACTGACACTTTCTCCTCTTTAAGTAGCTAGTTCCTAGCACTAAAGTTGCCTCATGGGAAGGGTTAAGTAGAATTTGCTGAAGGAAGATCCTCTCTAGGGGATTTTTCTGTCTTTATCTTCCTTGAGCTTTAAAACATTTCATATATCTCATCATTTTTTTCCTCTCCTATTCCCTTTTAATCTCCATTTCCTGATTTCTTCTATAAATATGAAGCCTGTTAATACATTTTTCAAAGCTAATTGTCCTCTACCAGTGTTTGAAGTGTTTGAAAAATACTTAGAAAACTAATGTCTTTTTTTAACTCTTTACCTTCTTTTCAGATAACTAGATTTAGTTCTACGATTTCATTTGGTGTCTATAATAAAAATTACTAACATTTTGGGTTCCCGAATTACATATCCTATTGCCAGATAGCAGTTTCATTTAGTCTAATTAAAATGTGAAACCCAAGATGTGCAAGTTTGTACATTGTACAGTCTCTCTAAAATGTGACTTATTTTAGTAGTCAATATTCAGTGATAAAACTTTTCCCTCATCCAGCTGCTAAGTCCAGAAACCTAGGGCACAGCCTTAATAACTCTTTTCTATTGACAGCAAATCCCAATGAATCAATTAAGAAAACTAATCAATTCTTCTCCAAAGCACCTTTTAAATCTAACCTACTTTTTCTTCACTTCCCTCAGAGCAGCACACCCTCACTTTATGAGGCAACAGATTCCTAACCAGGTATTCCATATCCTGTCCTTCAATTCACCCAGACTACAAAGACTTCTTTTTACATGAAAGAATAATGCAGCCCAAAGGTCCATATCCCAATCAGTGAAAACCAGGCACACATGTACTTCCATGACAAAGTTGCTTATCAGTCATTCTTATAATGGAACTATTAGTCTGGATTCTATGCATGGATTCAGTATAACATGGGAATTTTTGAGCATGGAAAAGATAATCAGAAGGGAGAATCAAGGAGATGGTAGCTTAAGTAAGAACAGGACAGACAGATTACAGCTTTGAAAGTGAAAAAAAGGGGCCATGAGCTAAAGCCAATCAAGGAAAACCGGTGGCCTTCAGAAGTTGGTAATGACAAGAAAGTGGAGTTGTCCAGACCTCCAGGAGGATTACACCTCCAACACTGATTTTAGCCCAGTGACTTCTGTGCTGACTTCTGATCTACAAAATCATAAAATAAAGTTCTCTTCTTCTAGGTCATTAAATCAATGGTGTTTTGTCATGGCATCAGTAGAAAACTAATACACTATCTAAGAGAGAAATAAATCCTGCAATGTTTCTTTCCCCAAGCACATTTTATCTTAGATAACTCATAAGACTTATCCTCTGCCTGGAGATTAACTATCATTTGCTAAACAAAACCTTCTCTGGTCTACATTTCTCCCATATAGTCTACCTATTTCTTCATCTAACACCTTAGCTAGCCAAATAAAATGATTTATTATGTAAATATTTGTACAATTTCTGCTTCCTAAATTTGACTTTGAATTCAGCAGGGCAAATGCCACATCTGTATACTCCACTTCTTTGTATCCAGAGCCAGCTAAGTGTATTGTACGTACCAGACATCACAAGATAGTTGTTAAGTAGGTGAATGAGGGATTCAATGAATGCATTTATTGACTGCCTTCTGTGTAATATTGATGAAAACTTTTAATATACATTATTTCCTTGACTTCTTACTAATTTCAATGTTGTAACTATTACCTCTATTTCATAGGCAGGAAAATTGAAGCATGGTGTAGCTACAAATTTCTCTAAAGACCACATGGTAGGTAATGACATAGAAAAGGTAAAATCAGGTCCTGTGTATTTACTAGCTCTGTTATTTGACTATAAATTAGATCTTTTGAGAGATGCTACAATGGTCATCAGCAAACATCAGGCCTCACTCCTGCTAGAGTCCTGATGAAAATATAAGGCACTTAGAAATACTAAAAGAACTACAAAGAATAGGTTGTTTATTTGCCTACCATTTTATATGTAGCACCTAGCATAAAACAAAGCATTAGAAATCATTTAATAAATGCATTTTGAATAAAAATGTATCAATTAATTAAAAATGAATAACCAGGGCTGGGGAGATAGCTCAGTTGGTAGAGTGCTTGTCTTGTAGGCACAAGGCCCTGGGGCTCAATTTCCAGCTAAATAATAAATAAATAAATAAATAAATAAATAAATAAAAATGAATATTTTATTCATTTTTAGGTGTTTATCTAATTTTAATTGAGGTCCAAAGAATACCTGTGTAGAAAAACATTGGATAAAAAGGGAAAATCTTAAAAGATGCTATGAATTGGATACAATTTGAGGGTTCATGTGCTGGAAGCTTGAACCACAGTGTGTCAGTGTTGAGGCAATAAAAATATTAAGAGGCTCCTTGGAAGGTAGGTCTTTAGACCTCTGAAGGGATTAATCTAGTTCTTGTAGGAATCTGGTTTGTCCTCACATGAACAAGTTGTAAGGCAGTCTAATCATGAGTCCTTTCTCTGACACATAGGCTCCCATGACGATAATATCCACCACACTGAGGTATAACCAGAAAGCCTTGAAAGAGCCAGGTAGAAGTCAGTACAGTGCTCTGGCACCCTTGGAACTATGAGGTTAATATATCTCTTTTTTTTCCATAAAGTACCCAGCCTCAGATATTTTGTTATAACAATAGGAAATGAACTAACACAGCAGATATGTTTTTTAGCTATAGCTTTTTTCTGAAGTTAGCTCTTATGTCTTCACTCCTCTTCTCTACCAGTTGGCATGGGTTGAAAAAACAAGACTCATGTGAGGATGCCACATTGCCATCATTGTCCTACATGATAGCAAAAGGGAGCTTAGCGAAGTCCTGAGTTTTTCTAAGTTTCAAGAGTCTTTACATGTGCATGACTTTGTAAGAGAAATACATGGAAAGCAGTGCAAAATTATTGTCAAAAAGAATAATGAATCGAAATTTTAAAAGGAGACAGGAAAGCAGAAGTGTACACTCTTGGTTCAAAGCAAAGAATCTTGGTATTTGGTTAGGAGTTTCATTTTCCTTAAGACTCAATTTTCAGGAAGTACAATGAACAATCTCATCATTATCGTTCTAGTAGTTATATACATATATAGCAATGAACTGCTGTCCATCACAATTTCCCAATTTAGCTGAATCACTCTATGACATGCCTGGTATCTTGAAGTCATCTAAAAGCTCTACTTGAACAAATAAAATTAAATTTAAAAAATGATAAAATAATATTTAAAAAAGGATTACAATAAAATAAAATACCTACCTATTTGAAGACAATACTCTATCTCAGTAAGCTCTTTAAAGAGTTAATTAAAACATCCACACATACTGGCATGCCATTTGTGACAATTTTCCCTAAATTCTTAACAGGAAATGTTGAAACAATGTAGCCAAGAGAGTAAAAACATGAGCTCCTTGTTAGAAAGGAATCGAAAATAAATCCCCCTTCTAAAACGTATTAGCTTGTTTTCCTCATCTATTCCATGTGGATAATTAAAGGACGTTTTGAAAAGAGTTCTTTGAGGAATATGAGTTTCAGCTTGTGAAATGCTCTGTAAAATACCTGCCATGTTAAGTGCAAAATGCATTTCATATGAATAATTATTATGCCATAATTTCAAGCATATGTTCTCATTACAAAACATGAAACAGTAAAAAAAATCTCATCCAAGAAAAAGAAATCCTTAATGGTTTGTTTACTGGTCATATGTTGACTCTTGTTTAAAGATCTTTAATTTTTACTGTTCTATAACAAGACTATAATCTTGATATAGATCCTCAGTATTTCACTGGGACTTTCGGTTGTGACTTCTTTCAAATATAGGGACTTGAACTCTCAGCCCCATTTATAATCTGCCTTTAGATGACCTAGTTGCATCTAAAAGATAGTATCTCTTAACATTTTTGAATCGGGAATTATGTTTCCAACAAAAACTTTGGGGGAATACATTTTAACTACAGAGCATTTTAAACTCCAATTTTGATGAGTTAGGAACTGAAATGAGATGGTCCCTGCCTAGTGAGTACTTGCTTTTCTTTCTATAATGCAGAGTTTGGAAATTTAAGTATTTTTTTTAGTTTATTCTCTTTTCCATAACTGAATCATCCGTCTATAAATAATTACCTAATATAAAATACACAAGAGCAAAGTGGTAAAGCCAGTCCCTAGCACAAAGGGTTGGTATTTCAATGATCCATCCCAATTTTAGAGTCATTCCATAACATTTGTTTGGTTATTTATTCATTTGTTACAAAGATTATTGAGGACTTACTATGCCAGGCACTATTGTTTGCTGTAGTCAAATCTCTTGAATTAGAAACACAGAATCCCTGTGACTTGGCTTTTGATTTCTGATTTTTATTAAATGTCTTTGCTTTTTCTCAACAAAGATAACTGTATTTATGTTTTAGCAATGATAGTAAAATAAGTAATGGCAATTCTTGTGATAATGTTGAGCATGATGGTTTGAATAATCAGTTCTTAGTACCAGTTTAGCATTTTCTACATATGTATCAACATATTCCTAAGAAAATTTACCTAAAATCCTCTGTCTTTTTTAAAATCAAAAATATCAAAATATGAGAACACACACAAAATCTTTTGCCACCAACTGGTATATAAACTTTGATTTATTGTAAAATATATGCTTAAATAATATCTCAAATGGAAATCTTATTTATTATTTTTGAAAGCTGGACATTTGTTTCTCACTTATAAAGAAGAAGAATTTTTAAAATTGGCTTGGACCACAAAAACCTATTTCTAGTATCTTTGTTTCCTGTCCATAAATCATTGTTCAGAACAGTGAGCCAATTTACTATTAGTTTCATTGATCCTTTCCACTGATCTTACACGACTGTAAAGAATTTTGTCAAAGGCTTTCCAAACATCTAAGTTTAAATCCTCTTTAACTCCCTTCTCACATTTGTCTACCTGGAGTGAAGTCCCAGAAGAATTTCACAAAAGTAGTGAGTGATTCTTTTTATTCTCTAAATGTGTGTTGTCTGTTCTTAATCAAGCTGAGCTTTTCAAAGTGGCCTCCATTTGATCTCTAAAAATAGTTTCTGAAAGTGTCCAACATAACAGGAGTTAAAGGAAACTCTGTAAAATATCTAAGTGTGTTTCCAAGACTGGCCTTCAGTTAATATTTTGTTTTGGTCATAAATCTAAAGTGATGTTTTCTTAATAGAAAAGAAATGTAAAATATTATAATGACAAAAGCTACATGTCTTTTTAAGTTAAAATTTAAATAAGTTGGTGAGGATATTTTTGACTTCTTATTAGTTGGGTATTGTACTGTACCATTTTTAATTTGCCATAGGCAACAACTTTTCTGTCATGATGTTCTGTCTCCTTGGAGAAGTTCTGAACTCTGATGGACATTACTAAAGAGAGAAGTAGGGAAGATTCAATGTCAGATTTATCTTGAAACTACTTAAGTGCTACTGTTTCATGGTAATTCTCTGTACATATTTACTCAGTAGTGAATATAGTCACAAAAATCCTGTTACTTAGTTTTAATATATCTGATGTAAATGTAAGACTCTTATCTCCTTGCTCAGGATAAAGGTGTGACCATACATGAAAAACTCACATGATCTCCAGTCACGATTTTCCTCATAGAAGCAGGCAGACAGTATAAGACCCTTTAGAAAATGATGCAGGATGAAGATAAGATCATAATGAATACGTGCCTAAAAATCATTGTTTCTTACTGTCCCCCTGTGTGTTATAATGGACTTACAAGTTATTCGTAAATATGAGTTCACATACATTTTCATGTTTTGTCCCAAGAGGGATTAATCTCATTGCATTGAGGGGTCCCCACTCCCTTTCTTGTACAAAGCTGCCCAAATATATTCAACATTTTTCATGAACATGAGACTACAGAGAGAAATTACACCAGTGAATGATTTTATATCTTTGAGGTGAACCTTTGATGGTGACTATTTGTGTACAAAGCTTTACATGTTACAAATGAGCAAGAATTTTTTTTTTTTTAACTCAGAATAGTTTCTGAGTCACTTAGTTCTCTTTCAAAGAAAAGTTAGAGTTTTGAGTCATAGGTACCTTATCTTCAAAGGACTGCCAACAATTAAACAGGTCTCCTGACAAAATAAATTGGATATTTTCAGGTCAAAAAATGTTAAAATATTTTTAATTAAGAAATTGTTCTACTCCATGAACATAGCACAGTTGTCAGAAAGGAGACAAAAGAAAAACATTTTCTTAAATCAAAGTTATAGCTTTTGAGGAATTTCTTAACTTAGCATTCATAGGTCCACTGAATTTCAAAGATAGTCAGATCAACCAAAATCTTGCTAAAATTGTTCATAAAATCATGTGCATGTAAGATTCTGTTGTATCCTTAGGAAAATTATTTGTAGTTCACATGAAATTTACCACATATCAAAAACTCATTAACACAGTAGTTAATAATTTCTTTTTTTTTGAATTTTTAAATTTGTTTTAATTAGTTATGCATCATAGTAGAATGCACTTTGATACATTACATTTTATTGAATATAATTTCTCATTCTTCTGGTTGTACATGATATAGAATCTCACCAGTCATGTACTTATATATATATACACATAGGGTAATAATGTCTGACTCCCATACCCACCCTTCACTCCCTTCTACCAAATATAAAGTAACTCTATCCTTCCCTAGCCACCCTCCTTATTGTGATTAGCATCTGAGAAAATATTTGGCCTTTGTTTTTTTGTAATTGTTTATTTCACCTAGCATGATATTCTCTAGCTCCATCCATTTACTGGGAAATACCATAATTTCATTCTTTTTAAAGCTGAGTAATATTCCATTGTGTATATACATACCAAACTTTCTTTATCCATTCATTTGTTGAAGGGCATCTAGATTGGTTCCATAGTTTGGCTATTGTGAATTGAGCTGCTATAAATATTAATGTTCCTGCATCATTGTAGTATGCTGCTTTTAAGTCCTTTTGTATAAACTGAGGAGTGGAAGAGCTGAGTCAAATGGTGTTTCCATTCCAAGTTTTCTGAGGAATCTTCATAATACGCTCCATAATGGTTGTACCAATTTGCATTCCCACCAACAATGTATGAGTGTACATTTTCCCCCACATCCTCGCCAACATTTATTGTTGTTTATATTCTTGATAATTGCCATTCTGAGTGGGGTGAGATAAAATCTTAATTTTGATTTGCATTTTTCTAATTGTTAAAGATGTTGAACATATTTTTATATATTTGCTGATCTATTGTATTTCTTCTTCTCTGATGTGTATGTTCAGTTCCTTAGCCCATTAACTGACTGTTTTCTTGGAGTTTTTTTAAGTTCTTTATATACCCTGGAGATTAATGTTCTATCTGAGGTGCACGTGGTAAAGATTTTCTCCCATTCTGTAGGCTCTCTCTTCACATTATTGATTGTTTCCTTTGCTGAGTTTTTTTTAGTTTGAATCCATTTCATTTATTGATTCTTGATTTTCCTTCTTGTGCTTTAGGGATCTTGTTAAGGAAGTCAGAGCCTAAGCCAACACGGTGAAGATTTGAACTTACTTTTACTTCTGTTATGCACAGGGTCTCTGGCCTAGCGCCTAAGTCTTTGATCCAGTTTGAGTTGAGTTTTGTGCAGGGTGAGAGATAAGTGTTTGATTTCATTTCATTGTGTGTTGATTTCCAACTTTACCAGTGAATATTTTCTCTACTGAATATTTTTGTCACCGTTCTCTAATATGAGATAACTGTGTTCACGTGGGTTTGTCTCTGTGTATTCTATTTTGTACCATTGATCTATCTATGTGTTTTGGTGCCGATACCATGCTGTTTTTGTTACTATTGTTCTTAATAGAGTTTAAGGTCTGTCATGATTGCTTTTTCTAGTTCTATGAAGAATGTCATTGAGATTGTAATTGGAATTGCATTAAATCTATATAACACTTTTGTAGTATGGTCATTTTGACAATATTAATTTTGCATATCCAGGAGCATGAGAGTTCTTTCCATCTTCTAAGGTCTTCTTCAATTTGTTTCATTAGTCTTCTGTAATTTTCATTTTAGAAGTCTTTTACCTCTTTTGTTAGACTGGTTCCCAAGTATTTCTTTGAAGCTATTGTGAATGAGATAGTTTTCCTAATTCCTATTTCAGTAGATTTATCACTGGAATGTGTTTGATTTATGGGTGTTGGTTTTATAACCTGCTATTTTGCTGAATTCATTAACAAGTTCTAGAAGATTTCTGGTGAAATTTTTTTGGATCTTTGAAGTATAGAATCATGTCATCCTCAAATAGTGATAGTTTGAGTTTTTCTTTTCCTCTTCATTTTCCTTTAATTTCTTTGGTTTCTCTAATTGTTTTAACTAGTTTCCAGGACTATGTTGAATAGAAGTGGTGACAGAGGGCATACTTGGCTAGTTCCAGTTTATAGGGGGAAGGATTCCAATTTTTCTCCATTTAGAATGATGTTGTCCTTGGGCTTAGCATAGATAGTTTTACAATGTTGAGGTATGTTCATACTATCCCTAGTTTCTCTAGTGTTTTGAACATGAAGCAGTGCTCTGTATTTTGTCAAACACCTTTTCTGCATTTATTGAGATGATCATGATTCTTGTTTTTAGGTCAATTGATATGATGAATTATGTTTATTGATTTCCATATGTTGAACCACCCTTGCTTCACTGGGGTGAACCCTACATGATCGTGGTGCACTATCTTTTCAATTCATTTTTATATGCAATTTTTCAGAATTTTAGTGAGAATTTTTGTATCTATGTTCATCAGGGATATTGGTCTGAAGTTTTCGTTCTTTGATGTGTCTTTGATTTTGGTGTCAGGGTGATACTAACCTCATAGAAGTAGTTTGGAAGGTTTCCCTCCTTTTCTGTTTCATGGAATAATTTGAGGAGTATTGGTGTTAATTCTTCTTTGAAGAACTTGGCTGAGAGTTTCTCTGATCCTGGGTTTTTCTTGATTGATAGGCGGTTGATGGTGTTTTCTATTTAATTACATGTAATTGATGTGTTTAAAGCTTATATATTCTCCTGATTCAGTTTGGGTAAGTCATATGTCTCTAGAAATTTATAGATGTCTTCAAGATTTTCTATTTTGATGAAGTACAAATTTTCAAAATAGTTTCTAATTATCTTCTGTATTTCAATTGTGCCTTTTGTGATATTTTCTTTTTCATCACACATTTTAGTAATTTCAGTTTTCTCTTTGTTAGTGTGGCTAGGGATTTATCAGTTTTATTTATTTCTTCAAAGAACCAACTATTTGTTTTGTCAATTTTTTGAATTGTTTCTTTTGTTTCAATCTCACTGATTTCAGCTCTGATTTTAGTTATTTTCTTTCTTCTACTGGTTTTGGGTCTTGATTTGATCTTCTTTTTCTAGGGCTTTGAGATGTAATGTTAGTTCATTTATTTGTTGACTTTTTAGTCTTTTAATGAATGAGCTCAATGCAATAAACTTTCCTCTTGGTACTGACTTCATGGTGTCCCATTGATATTTATATATTTTATTACTATTCTCATTTACCTCTAAATTTTTTTATTTCATGACTAATTTCTTTCTGTTATTCATTCATCATTCGACAGCATATCATTTATTCTTCAGATGTTAGAGTACAGTAAGGATAAAATCTTAAAAGCCATGAGAGAAAAAAAATCAAATTACACATAGGGGAAACCAATTTGGATCTCATCTGATGTCTCAATCCAAACCATCAAAGCTAGGGTGTCCTGGAATAATATATTTCAAGCTCTGAAAAGAAAAATAGATGCCAACGAAGAATTTTATGTCCACCAAAATTAAGTTTCAGATTTGAAGATTAAATAAAAACCTTCCATGACAAAAAAAAAGTTAAAAGAATTTCATAACTAGAAAGTCTGCACTGCAGAATATTCTCAAAAAAACATTCCATGAAGATAAAGTGAAAAAAAAAAAAAAAAAAGTGAAAACCAGCAAAGAGTTGAACTATGCTAAAGGAATAGCCAGTCAAAGAGAAATTAAGTAAAATTAAAAACCAGAAGTAAGCCAAAATGACCAGAAGTACAAATCATATCTCAATAATAACCTTGAAAGTTAACTGCCTAAACTCATCCGTCAAAAGATACAGACTGACAGACTGAATTTTACAAAAGACCCAACAATATGTTGTCTCCAAGAGACTGACCTCACAGGCAAAGACATTCACAGACTGAAGGTGAAAGGATAGGAAAAAACATATCACTCACTTGGATTGTATAAACAAGCAGGGGTTTCTATTCTCATATCAGATAAAGTGGACTTCAAGCCAAAGTTAATCAAAAGAGACGAAGAAGGACATTTCATACTGCTTAAGGGAATTATACATAAATAAGACATAATAATCATAAGTAAGTTATGTATATCTATGTACATCAAAGAAACCTTCTCGATCTCAAGAATTAAATAGACAATAACACAATAATACTGGGTAACTTTAACAAACCTCTCTCACTACTGGATGGATAAACAAAGAAACTATAGAACTAAATAATACAATCAATAATTTACACTTAACATATATATATATATATAATATTTCATCCATCAATAAGCAAATACATTTTTCTTTCAGCAGCACATGGATCTTTCTCTAAAATAGATCATATCTTATGCTGTAAATCAACTTTTGGCAAATACAAAAATATAGAAAAAATACTCTGAATCTTATCAGATCATAAAGGAATGAAATCATAAATCAATGATAGTAATTAACAATTTCTATTGCACATTATTAAAATGGCTAATTGTGTTTAATAAGTAAAATAATCTGAGAGAAAAGTAAAACAAATATTGCTACAAGTTCAATATACGAGAAAATTTATATATGTGTGCATGTTTTATATACACATATATATTTTCCTATAAATGCATGCAGTTCCACTTATATAGTTTGTGTGTCTGTGCACATCTGTCAATTTTCTCAATTTTTCACTGCAAAATTTCTCCACATATTCATTGAATTATGGTGTAGCTTCCTACCTGTCACCTAAGAACTCTAGGTATCCCGTGAACAGAAGAACTAGATTAACAGTTCCATCTGTTCTTTCACATATCAGTTGGCAAGGTTATTTACTGAATTGTAAGTCCAATAAACTAATTTTTAGTCATTTTAACTGCTAATATCTTACTGGATAAAAGTTACATGCAGAACATATTTGCCATATCAATGAACAGAGTGAAATGTATTCTTCGTTAATTAGAATGCTACTTGTTTATTTTCAGAATAAACATATCTATGGGGAATGATATGAGCGAAGATGACTAAAAGAGTCAAAAGTGCTCCATATTGTCTACTAACAGAGGTAACTCACATGAGAGTGATCACATGAATTTTAACAATGAAGCAAAAATGTCCAATGAGTTAGACTCTCATGGTTTGCCTCCTAACTACTGGTTTCTTTCATTATAAGAGCTACATGGAACTATGGCTACATGTTTGAGGAAGTTTAACTTTGTTTTTCTGTTATGAAGTTGTCATACATATGTGGAGTCAGATAAAAGACAATATCCATCCTTGAAATATTTATTCGCTATGGGGCAGTTCAGTCATCACTGGAAACTCAAATCGTGAGAAAAATTTGTTTTATTCTCAGTCCAAATCTTACTCTGCAATTTCTACTCATTGATTCTACACTGCTAATGCCTATTTGCATAAGCCTAAACAGCATGAATTTCTTCAGATTAGGAATAGTTGTCTTGATTTTCTCACAGATCTGATCACTCTTCCCCAACAACATGCAAGTTTGTAATTGCTTTAAAATATATTATCACTTCCAAAGTTGAATACAGTATGTGATGTGTGCCTCATGTCTGAATAGATATATGTATATACCTATAAACATATGTATCTATATATATAATATTGTTGCAGTTCAAATTTTACATTATTTAACAAGAATTCATGTTCATTAACTATGGAAATACCTTCTGTACATCTGACTAATTTTTAACTATTAAGTATATTAGTTTTTTCCTATAGATCAAACTTAAATATATCATTCTGTTACTTCCGGGTCTTTGCTTGCACATTTTCATCTAAAATCCATCTCTTATAATCATCAAGATTATTAAATCATAACCTATAGTGTTATCTAAATTAATTAAAAAGGAGGAAATGAGGCCTATTTTTAAAAGATACTTTTATAAGGAATAAAATAATAATAACATTTGAAATTGGCAATTCTTTTATATAAATTATTTAATTTTTACAATCTTAAAAATGTATACTACTATATACTACCATGATTCTGATTTAAAATGCAAGAGATAACAATTATGTACTGTGTATCTCAAATATCTGAAGAATGAATTTTGAATATTTTCATCATAAAGAATAATAAATGTTTGAGAAAGTAGATATGTTTAAACTCACTGAAACATTACACTATATAGAAATGCATGTAAATATCACATGGTGCCTCTTTAATATGTATATTTTCATGGTTTTTGTATCAATTAAATAATTAAATTTTATTCATATTTTTAAAAACAATTTAAAAGATTAGGAAGAATAAAAAGGGATCGCAAATGACTACCAGGAAGTCAATTTATTATATAACAATAAATTGTATAATCTGGAGGAAATGAATAAATTCATCAAAATATATAACCTACCCAAATTGAATCAAAAAGAAATAGAAAGCTTGACTATTATTAAAATGTCCATGTAACCCAAAATTATAACAGGATTCAATGCAATCCCTATATAAAACTAATGACATCCTTCAAAGAAAGAAAAAAGATTATAGAATTTATATTTAGCTACAAAAATGCCTGAATAGTCAAAATAACGTTTTGAGAAGAAAGACAAAATTGTAATCAATGTGTTTTCTGATTTGGTGTTATAAAGATATGGTAATCAAAACAGGTTGGCAATGGAAAAACTAGTCTCAAACACCAATGGAACAGAATACACATCGCAGAATGAACCCATGACTATACAACCAACCGGTTTTTCACAGAGGTGGCAAGAAACAGTGTAAAAAGGATCATCAGTAAGTGGTGTTAGGAAAACGAGGTATCTGGATTGAAAAGAACCAAATGGAACCTTATATCACACAACAAAAGCAACTCATTAATAGACCAAAAACTAAATGCAAGTCTTATGAATTGTAAGTCTCCTTGAAGAAAACAGAGAAAAAACTAAAAAACTCTTTGACAGTTGTTTTGAAAATGCTTTTTCCCCCCTTTTGGATATAGTATGAAAGCTCAGGCAACAAAAGCAAAAATAAATATGTGTGGCTACATAAACTATTAAGTTTCTTCACAGTAAAATAAATAATGAAAGGAATAACAGCCTACAAATTGTAGACAATATTTACAAAGCATATATTTGTTAAGCGATAGTCCCTAAAATGTATAAAACAATCACTTTCAATAACTAAACAACAAACTGATTTTAAAAGAGGACAAAGAATTGGAATAGACATTCTTCCAAAAAAGGCATACAGATGACCAACCAGTATATGGAAGGGGGCTCAGTAGTACCAATCATCAGAGAAATATAAACCAAAGGCACAGTGGGATATTAGTTCAAACCAGTTAGGATCGCTATTAGAAAAAGTCAGAAAAGAGAGCAAGGGTTGAATAAGCTGTGATGGAAAGAAATACTTGTACACTTGGTACAATTTTAAGTTGATAAAGCCACGATGCAAAATAGAATGGAAGATTTTCATAAAATTAATAGAACTACAATAAGATCCAATTCCTCTGTTGGGTACACACCTAAATAAAACTAAATTGACATCTTATTAGGACATCTGCACTCCCATGGTTATTCCAAAATGGTTCATAATATCCGAGATATGTGTTTTAATTAGATTTTGTGTCACTGTGACCAAAATATCTGACAAGAACTACGTAGTGGAGGAAATGTTTATTTGGGACCATGGTTTCTGAGGTTTCAGTTCATAGATGGTCAACTCAATAATCTGGGCCTAAAGTGAGGCATCACATCATGGGAGAAGGACCCAGGGAAGGAAAGTTCATGGCAGGGTCAGAAGCAGAGAAAGAGAGTAGGGGGAAAGAGTCACAGGAAAGATGCACCTTTCCAGAGCAGACCCCAGAATACACCTCCTCTAGCTGCACTCTGCAGACCTACAGTTACCACCCAGTCATTCCATTCAAACTGGTATTTTTTAAAAAATGTTTTTTAATAATGTTTAACAGGAGCATATGTATTTCCATGTTTCAGTCAGTTTTTCATTGCTGCAACCAAAAGACCTCATAAGAAAAATTTTAGAGGAGGAAGTTTATTTGAGGCTTATGGGTTCAGAGTCTTCAGTTCATAGAGAGCTGGCCCCATTCCTGAAGTAACGCTGAACATTATGGCAGAAGAGGGAAGTGTCTCAAGACATCACACCAGGGAACAGAGAGAGAGCTCTGCTCAACAATGACAAAGTATGTACCCCAATAGCATGTCCCAGGACCCACCTCCTCCAGCTACACCCTACTTGTCTGGAGTTGACATCCAGTTAATCCCCATCAGGGGATTAGTTCACTGATCTAGATAGGGCTTTCATAATCCAATCATTTCTCCTCTAAACCTTCTTACACTGTCTCAAACAGAAGTTTTTGGGGATACATATCTAAACCATAACACCATTTGTATACATATATTTCCATATAAAAATATGGAAAGAATATAAGTGTCCATGAAAAGATAAATGTATAAACATAGTCTATGTGTTCAAACACACACACACATATATATACACATACATATATACAGATGTATAAATAGTGCATATATATGTACACAATACATGGAGAATACTTGATGTAAGAATACAGATTCTTTTAAAATTAAGGTACATGGTGTCAGGGAAGCATAACAGAGAAGGAAAGGAAATGTACATACAGTTGTACAGAGAGTCAAACTTGAAGATCACAAATTTGAGCATCTAAAAATGCCCAAGTGGTGTGGCTACACAAGTTCTATATCCTCCAATATTTTGCCCAATCAAAAAAATAATTCACAGAGGGAAATGAGAGGAAGGAGGGCATGGGGGTATGAAAAATGGTGAAATGAGACAAACATCATTACCCTATGTACATGTATGATCACACGAATGGTATGAATCTGTATCGTGCACAACCATAGGAATGAAAAGTTGCATTCCATTTATGTACAATGAATCAAAATACAGTCTATAAAAATAAAATAAAATAAATCATTTGTACTCTTTATTTAAATAATTTATTTCCATAGATGCAGAAGAAATATTCTAAATATTTAACAAATGCTAATGATGATGATTTCCAGATTTATGTCAGGCACGTAAGGTGTTTCAAAGGTGGTATTCCATCCTAATGGTGAGGAAATATTAGACTAAAAAGAAAAAAAATGCCTAAAAAGTCTTTTTTATTGTATCTTTCAGTGAATTAAGAGCAAAGGATGCCTTCTCTAGATAGGAATAGTGCTCATTATTTTCTGGTAATGGTTTTCTACCTTTAAAACATAGTGGGAAGAAATCAGAAAAGGCATAAATAATTAAAAAGATAACCTGTGTTTAAAGGAAGAATTGACATTGTTAATTGTCCATTGCTAAATATCTATACTTTCCAAAGTGATTTACAGGTTCAATGGAATCCTTATCAAAATATCAATTGCATTCTTCATAAAATTAGAAAAACCTACATGAAAATTGTAAGAAGCCACGAAAGAACTCAAGTAGCAGAAGTACAATTGAGCTGAGAAAAAAAAAAAAAAACAAAAACCCAAAATCTGCATAGCAAATATCAACAAAATGAAGAAACAAACTACAGAATATGGGATTTTACAAATTATATGACTGATACAGAGTTTATATATATATATATATATATATATATATATATATATACAGTACTCAAAAACTCAATAGCAAAACAAAATTATGAAATGGGCAAAATATTTTAATGGATACTTTTCAGAATAAGATATATAAATGGCCAATACTTTCTGAAAAAATGATCAACATCACTAATGATCAGAGGCATACAAATTAAAACCACAATGGTATAGTGTCTTGCCACAGTTAGAGTGGTTATTATGAAACAAACAAACAAAAACAAAAGAGCAAGTACTGGAGGCAGATGAAAAGGAATATTTAAACAATGTTAGTGGGAATGGAAATTAGTATAGCCATTATGGAGAACAGTATAGAAGTTCCTTAATAAAAGAACTACCATAGGATCTGGTCAGCTCAATATTGGGTATATATCCAAAGGAAATGAAATCATTCTGTCTTGAGAAATAACCATTCCTCTGTTTGCTGCAATACTATTCACATAACGAAGGAGTGGAATCTAAGTATCTATAAATGAAATGGATGAGCAGATGAAGGAAATTATATATATAAATATATACATATATAAATATGTGTAATTGGATATACAAATACATATATATATACACATATATTCCAAATATATATATTTATATAGATAGTTTGTCATTTGCAGCAAGATGGATGAAACTGAAGGACATATTATTAAGTGAAATAAGGCAGTCATATAAAGACAAATACTGTGTTACCTCACTCATATCTGGAATTTAAAAGATTTGATCTTATAGAGGTTGAGAATAGAGCTATGGTTACCAGATATTTGAAGTGTGTAGGGATGTGCAACTAGGGGAGAGTTAGACAATGGGTGTGATGTTATCATTAGAAAAACTAACTTGTGGTGTAGAGTAAGGTGACCATAGTTAGTAATAATTAATTATATATTTCGGGGTGGGAGGGGTGGGGGGAAGGGAAAAAATAACAGAATGAATCAAACAACATTACTCTATGTAAATTTATGATTACACAAATGGTATGCCTTTACGCCATGTACAAACAGAGAAACAACATGTATCCCATTTGTTTACAATAAAAAAAAAAATAACTAAAGGAGATTTTAAATGTTCCCACCATAAAAATTCAATAATTATTTTTGGTGATGGATACACCTGGTTCCTTTACATATCCCAAAACATCATGGTTCCATATCAATTAACCAAAGTGCACACCAGAGAGGATCAGTATAGTTTATACACAAAATTAAGATGGCTAAATTTCACGATTTTAGAAGTAACTGAATTACAGATGCCAATTTTCTGGATTAACATTATCTGTAGTTCTTTTTTACCTCAATATTCAAAGGAAAATTCATGATAACTTTATTATTTCAGAGATGGGTTCTTTCTAAGATAATATGTAAGTCATTTGTACATTTCAACATTCACTTGTGTCACATTAAACATGTCTTTTAAAAGTGATTGTCAGTAGGAAATGCCATAAAGACCCCACTCCAAAATCACTACATATAACGAAATGATATACAAAGACATTTGCAAAGTTAATAAAGGACTCCAAGTAAAGAGATGCCAATAACCAAGAAATTTGGTTGATCTGCTTGAATCTACCTGTACCTATAGGCTGATTATTATTTCTAAGCATGAATATTAAATTAAAAGTCAGTTAACAAGTCTAACAATTCATGTAAACTTTTATCACATAATATTTCTAATATCGGCCTCTGTGATTGTCATATTTGTGCAAACTGAAATTTTATATGTAATCATTATATAATGAATCAATTTATAATAAATTACAAATTTACAACAGACATTTCCTTACTCAGGCTCCTTACCATCCCGTCTGTTCTTCATTTACAATTAGATTTTTCCTACATGAAGGACAGGTGAATTTTCTCAATACTATTTCACATTCTTTTCCTATAGGCTAACTGTATATTGGAGTGTATGGAATTAATCTATTACTTATCAGAGAATAAACATTTAATTTACTAATTTCTTAATTTTGACTTCGAAAAAGAGAAACTGAATTGAAAATGATTGGCATATTTTATCCTTTAAAAATATGTAGATGATTCCAAGTAAATGTAAAGTTAATGTGGTGAGATTTCAAAAGGAAAGGTTATATTGGTTGTTTCAAAGATATGTTTTAATGGCTAAATTGCTAATCATCCAGTTTTAAGATATGTGGGATGTTATCTGCAAAAGTTTTGCTATTTTAACCAGTTTCATTCTGAGATTGTGAAAATGACTGTCCACTATTATTGATCTTTTTTTTCCTCTCTCATATTTATATGGAACTATAATTAAAAAGTGCATAGTAGTAACACTTTTTAAAAGTCATCATTTCATTGTATACATCAATACAAAAAATACATTTGTAATTTTAATGGTAACATAGATATATCTTCAGGTATGGTGTACATGTTATTTTATGTAATTGAGTAGAGAGTACTTTTGCTAGGTGTATCTATGATAGGACTAGCTTACTTCAGGAAGCTAGCTCTAAAGCAACATAAAATATCCCTTTAGAATATATGGTAGTCATTGAGGATTTTAAAGAACAGATGTTTCTAGATATTCAGCATTAATGAATCAAGCTGAATAAAATGCCTTTACAATGTCAAAAGGGCAAAGTCATAAAACCACTTTCCATTGTGAGTCTATTTTATTCTTTTTTTCTGTGATCATTCCATTAAGGGAAGGCACCAAACTGGTTTACTTATAAAAATGCATTATTACATCGAATTCCATGATAAATTAGTCTCATGCTATTTTGGGATAGAAAAGCATCTAGAGCACATTACAATGGTTTTCTTCTAAAATAATTTTTACTAAGAAGTAAAGCCATTCACACATATTTAAAAATTAGCAATGGAATTAAATTTTGCTAACTAAAAAAGGTTTCTATCATCCTGGGATGACCATCGTGATCATTTTTAGAAATTAGAGAAACATGTAGTACTCACTGTCAGTGTTCCAGCAATCTCACCCAGTTACTTGATCGCTGAAGTCACATTTGTCCCCATGTCTCCACTTCCAATGGCCAACATCTATTTCTCTTTGTGAAAGATTGACCTGAGGCTGACCGAACACTCTTGGACATTCACCAGGAGAACAAATTTCAGTGGAATTAATGACCCCCTTTCCTGGCCTCCCACGTACACTCCCACTTCGTAGGCCTTGAAGAATGACTGATTGGAGATGGGATAAAGGCTCCCCCTGGACTCAGTGAGATGCTCAGCTTCTCCTCTGGGACCAAGACAGTTACCCTTGGAAGAACACTGTGTGATATTTCATTTTTTTTTTCCATTTCTATTGTTATTCTATTTTCTTAGATCTTTTTGTTTGTTTGTTTGTTTGTTTTATGGGAACACTTTTCAAGAAGTTTCATTTGGACAAAATTCGTTGTTAGAATCTGCTCCTGGGGACTGACTTACTTATCTGGAGAGACAGATAATGATAATGGGTAGGTATGTAGGAAGGAAAGTAGGTAGACAAATGACAGAAAGAAAAAGATTCTACTCCAAGCAGTTTCATGACTCATTTTTTCAGCAGCTATAATAAATTTATTTCATATATTCAAAGATTAAATTTGTGTTGAGGAATAGATATGCAGGGTAATGTTCTGGCGGGTAATGTACACACAAGCCCATGTTACTTGTCTTACTTTATGCCTCTCCTATTTAGGAACTAAGTGGAACTAGTTCATTATTATCAATAATACTTGATTCATGAGAAATATAAATTTCTTAATTATTTTAAATAAAAATATAATAAAAGAGTACATGTTTTTAAATAGCTCTGTATTATACTATTATACAGTCCTAACTGATTTTTATATAAATGTTTTCAAAGAGAAAATAATTTTTAAAATCAAGTATTATAATTTCGAAAGAAGATCCAACATCTCTTAAGGGGAAGAGAAAAAATCAAGTAATAACAAGAAATTAATCCCATACCACATAGTGCATAAAGAAATTAATAAATAAATATTACAGTCTCTTTGGAAAATCTTGCTAGGTATTACCAGTATTTTATTTATTCATTATTCTTTAAACTAAATAATTATTTTCAGCTGGCATTAGAGATTCCACTTCCTGACCTATCAAACAGAGTTAGCTACCTAAGTGATTAGTTCTGGACAATAGGATAAGGCTGGCTGTATGCAACCTAGGAAATGTCTTTAATGGTAATGCAAATCTTCTCCTAGTTTTCAGAAAGTGGTTATTATGATGAGGTTAATTTTGCCCATGACATAGAGAATGATGGTGTGGTTACATAAAGGGAGTCCATCTTTTGCAGTGTGTATTTGCCATTACCAAGCGTGGCTTGCTCAACAACAAATGCTGGCTTTGTGAGAAAGCAGTTCATTGCGCTCTCCCTGGGCCCCTGTCACTTTAAGTTACAACATATAGAACTGAAGAACAAAATACTTAAAGAAAATTAAAAAGAGAAGGAGGCCAAATTAGAAATTGGATAAAAAAATGAAATATTATCAACATATATCAAAATTTTATCCTCAGAAAATATATCAGCTATATATTAATATACTTGAATGTTTCTGCAAAGGTTAGTATTTGTTGTAAAAAAGGCAAAGCTGATCGAACAAATGTAAATTTAAGTTAATCAGTAATGATGATGGCAATGATAATAGTGATAAGAAGCAGTATAAATATACTTAAAATTAAATGTTTCTGTTAAAAATATGAATTTTCCAATGTTCCATGGCAGTAAATGATGAAAATTACACAAACTAGATTACAAAGCAAAATTTTAAAAGAACCTTGATAGGAGTGACACTCATCATTCTCATTAGTATTTTTATTATGCAAATTTTCGTAGGCAGAATAAATATCAGACCAAACATCAGACCCTTACCTATGGCAACGTATTTTCTGTGGTCCTTTACAAACCACTAGACTTAATGTCATCCTTACTTGATTGACAAGGAACTTAGGTTTAGAAATATAAGACAATATATCCAGAGTTAAAAAGATGAGATATGAGATGATATGATTTGAATTCCCATCACCTGAGCCTGAGACACTTATTCTTATCTATTGCAATTACTGCTCTTCCCAGAGTAGTAATTCCTCACTAGACACTAATGTTACAGAATGTGAATTGTGGGTTGGAAAGCCTTTTACTTCACATTATAAGTGTGATAAGTAATAATTAATCAAAATCAGTTAATTTTATACAGGTAGGTTTTCTCAGAGTTAGTAATACACTAATATTATTTTGGACTTGCAAGAGGTAGTCTACACTGTTAGGAAATCTCAAACCTTTTGTTTCTTTGAATAGTTTTGAGGATGCCATTTGATAAAATTATGGCTTAACAAACTGAATTATAAAATAAGCATTATTGTTCTGAATACACAATAATTACATTTTCAGACAAAAAAAATTTTATACACAGTTGTTACTTCCATGAATGTTTAGACAAGATGTTTAAAAAAGGCTCTGCACAGATTTTCATTCAAGTCTTCAGTCTGAAATATTTGTTTCAGCTTATTTCTCTGTGCTTATCTTTGTCTGTTCTCATTGACCTGTTTACAAAGTTAGTTCTCGTTCCCCTATATCTTAACTTTGGGGATTTACTTGTTCATTTTATTTGTGGACCTACAGCTTTCGTTCCTGTGGACATAGGTGGAAACCATAAACATCTTAAAGCGCTGCTGTCTCCTATTTTCTCACTCTTACTTTTTATATAGTTTAATCTGACTCTACTCAGTACTAAACAGCAGTGCAAATTTTCTATCTTCATAATATATTTAACTTACTGGGTTTTTTTTGTTATATTGCATTACTTTCAGTATTTAATGTTAAATTGCAATTTTGCACTTATGCCATTATTGTTATTGTTAATATTAAACCAATTATTGCAACTATTTTTATAAATTACATTATACATATCAAGGAACACAAATGGGAATTAAAATACATAGTGATAAATCAACTTGTTTAAAAACTAAAATATTATTCAAAATGAATTAAAGACATTGACATAAAACATAAAACTATAGAGCTACCAGAATAAAACTTAATGAAATAGCTTCTTGACATTGGTCTGAACAATGATTTTCTGAGTATGATACCGAAAGTATTGGAAACAAAGGAAAAATAGATAAATGAGATTCCATCATACTAAACAGATTCTTACACTGCAAAAGAAATGAGCAAAAAATGGAAAGTCAAACTACAGACTGGGAGAAACTATTTTCCAAGCATATTTCCAATAAGGGGCTCATACAAAAATATAAAAGAAACTCACACAACTTTAGAGCTAAAAAGCAAATACTCTGATTAAAATATGAGCAAAGGACCAGAACAGATATTTCTCAAAAGAAGATATACAAATGGTCAACAGGGATATGAAAAGGGGCTCACTAATCATGAGAGAGATGTAAAATCAGAACCATCGTGTGACATCACCTCACCAATTAGGATGTGTGTCATTGAAAAGTCAAAAAGATAACATATGTTTGTAAGGATGTAAAGAACAAGAAACCTTTACACTGTTGGTTTAGAAATGTAACTTGTATAACCATATGGAGAACAGTATGGCAGCTCAAAAAATTAAAAATAGAACTACCTTATGATCCAGTAAGTGCACTTCTGGCTGTGTATCTGGAAGAAATGAAATCAGTATGTTGCAGAAATGTCTGACACCCATCTTTATTGTGGCATTACTCACCATGTCAAAATATGGAAACAACCTGTATGTCCATCAACATATGAATGAATAAGGAAAACAGGAGATGTATGCACACGATATCTTAAACTATTTTTGAGCATTAAAAAAAAAAAGTCAGTCTCACCATCTGGAACAATATGATTGAACCTGGAGGACATAATGCTAAGTGAAATAAGACAGACTCAGAAAGGCAAATATAGCCTGATCTCACTTAGATATGGAATCTAAAATAGTCAAATTTAATGAAGCAGAGAGTAGAATGGTGGTTGCTTAAGTTTGGGAAGTAGGGAGAGAGAGAAATGGGGAAATGTTGATCAAGTTTCAGTCAGCAAGATGAATTTTGTTCTGGAAATCTAATGCACAGCAATATAATGCACAATATTCTATCACATGCCTGAAAATTGTTGTGGCTAGGTCAAAATTGTTCTCACCTTAAATAATGATAACTAAGTGATGTTATAGATATAGATATCTTAATTGTTCAGCTTAATGGTGCTAAGTGTTCATAAGTATATAAGTGTATTAAAGTTACATAACAAATTTTATTTTAGTTTTTTGTTAATTATGCCTCAATAATACACAAAATAAAAGAAATATACCAAAAAAATTAAAAATATATAATCCTACAAATATAATTGAAGTTACAAAGGCACAAGTTTGTAGAATCTGATAAACTGGTATTATTTCATAGAAAGAAGGAAAAAGTCCAGAAAAGCTATAAAAGTAGTATGTACTTTGTAGGGGTAAAGGCTGCTCATAAAAATTGCAGTGTGACATATAGGCAACGCAGCTTTTAAAATACTGTTGTCACCTTTGAAGAACTAGGATTTTCAAAGATGTCAAATGTTCATTATCATATTATTTTACATACTTAATCTCTAAGAGTTTCAATCAGCACTTGTCATCGATTATCAAATTTAACTTTTCAGCGAGGACTATAAAATAGATAGGAACATTTCACTGATCACAGACAAAGAAGCACTATTTAAGACCTAAAACTCCTTACTGAAGGACATACAACAAAGAATTTGATAGAACAAGTAGTCAAAATTAGGGCTCTTTTTGCCACTTTTGAAAGAGTAATTCAGATCATACACTCCAAAGATTACATTCCAATAATTCACAAATTTCATCATGGGTAGAATAATATTATCTATTATAATTACTGGCAAGTTGTAATGCTGTATTTGTTCATCAATTAATACATTCCAGTGTGTTGACACTATATTTAGAATTGTTGATCTAAATTTGTGACAAGTTTTCTTTTTCTATTATTTCAGAATTAATTAAGAAAATGATGTTAATTATTCACATGTGTTTTTGCTCTCAAAGTCAAACAATTATATTTGCCTATGAGTTGTACACATTTTTAAAATACATCTGCACTTGCGTGATGGACATATTTATGGCCTAGATGATGGTAATGGTTCCACAGGTATATACCTATCCACAAATTCATTGAGATATATCCAGGACATATGTACTCCTTTTGAATGTCACTTTACTTCAGTAAAGTAGATTTTAAAAGTCTGGAAAATGATAATAATTATAAATGAAGATTTTTAAGGTTTGGTGGAGTTTGGATCTTGAATGTTGCCCAAAGGCCCA
The DNA here is from genome assembly GCF_902686455.1 of Sciurus vulgaris. Lineage (NCBI taxonomy): Eukaryota > Metazoa > Chordata > Mammalia > Rodentia > Sciuridae > Sciurus > Sciurus vulgaris. The sequence continues at coordinate 118,492,819 of NC_136469.1, read as the reverse complement.
TATGATAAAGGCTTGATCACCAGCCTGTGGCACTATTGTGAAGTTCTAGAACCTTTAGGAATTGGTGCCTAGTGGAAGCAACTTGAGTCACATGGGGCATGTCCTTGAAGGAGATATTGGTACCCTGACTCTTTCTTGTCTTTAACTTCTTAGCTGCCATGAATAAGCAGCATCCACCTTGTGCAGGAGCTACTATGATGTACCACCACAGGTCCAAAGTAAGAGAGGCAATCAAACATTGACTGAAATTTTTGAAACTGTGGGCCTTCCTTTCTTCAGTTGATTGCCCTAGATATTTTGTCACAGTAGCAGAAAGTCGACTAACACAATACGTAAACATCAGGAGAATATAAGTGTATTTTAACAAGTAAATAGAGATTCATTGTCAATGAATACAAGGAAAAAATTTCTGATTATTAAGTCAAAACTGGTCGATATTATAATGGTTAATTTTAAGTGTCAATTGTGTCTACTAAGAGAAAACTGGATAGCTAACAAAACAACATTTTGGGTGTGTCTGTGAGTGTTTCTGGAAAATGTTAGCATTTGAATTAGACTGAGAAAGAAGACCACACTTAACAATGATGGGGTCCTCATCTAAGCCTTGGAGGGCCAAGATTTAACAAATAGATAGAGGAAGGGCAAATTTTCTCTCTCATAGAGTTGGTACATTAATTTTTTTGCTGACCTTGGACATCAGAATTTTCTGGTTCTTGAGCCTTCAATTTGAGATTTAGTTATACCATCAGTACTCATAATTCTCAGACTTTGGACTCAGACTAAATAATACCACTGACTTTGCTGATTCTCTAGCCTACAGATGGTATCTTATAGGATTTCTGGGTGTCCATAAATGCATGAGACAATTTCCATAAAAAGTTTTTTTATCTATATATGTATATACACACACACACACACACACACACACACACATATAAAATGACCATTATTTATGTGTGTATACACACATGAATTCATTCTTTTGGTCATACTTCTTCAGAGAACCCTGACTAATGCAGAATGTATGTTCTGCTAAGATTCCATAACCAGCGTGCAATTTCTTTCAAAAATTCCAAGGAAACTTTGAGCAGTATGTCCTCTTACATTTACTCATTAGAGGACCCTTGCCTCCAAATGAAATTCATAACCTGTTTTAAAGCTGATGAAGAAACCCTAATTTAGCAAGGATCACTTTTTGGCTTTTACACAGTGGCTTCCTCCTCTCCACCCAAGCTTATTTCTATCACCTTAATGATCTGTTCCTCCACAATTATCCTGTATTAGTTTCTAGAAAACCTAACAATTACAATTACAATTCTAGGATTGGTTTGTTTTTTTTTTTTTTTTTTTTTTTTTTTTTTTTGTTTGTTTGGTTTTTTTTTGGTGGTAGTTTTAGTTGTGTTTTTTTGTTTTTTGTTTTCTTTCTTTCTTTTTTTTCATGTTTCACCTGTGAACTTCTATTTCCAGGAGATAGTAGGATAGGAATTGGAATCTACGTGTTCATTTTGACTCTTGGAATTTGTGGTTGATCTGCCATTTTTCAATATATTTCTGAACTGCCTTCTTTTAATTTTATAAGGAATATGCCATGCCATATGTGATATATTGTTGTTATGGGGTGCAAATTAAGAACAGGCCGATCACCACTGAGAAGTCCAAATTTGAGAGTCTTTATTAAGCCGGCTGACTGACTGTCTCACACAATGCCCCAAAAAAATGACTATTGGGAGAACAGCACCGACCACAGGGTTGTAGGAGTTCTTATACCAAAAATCACATCAATCATAAGTGTCTGTTGCTATGATTCAAAATTACAAACTAACATCATGAGATCATCGACAGAGGGGGAAGTGGGTCAAACTGACCCTTACCTAGGTACAAACTAAAGAATGGTTACTAACGTCCACACAATCACTGTTTACATGGCACATTGTTTAGGAGCAATAGGAATCAAAAGTGGGCAATTTTTTACTACATAGGAGTTGCCATTGTATATTATTAAACATGTCACACCAAGTAACTGATGATGGGCACAGAGGTGGAGTGTTCCCATGGGAGAAGCTTATTTCCTATATAACATGGAGTCTCAGAGCAAAATGGAGTCTGTTTAGTTATTTCCCTTAGAGTTTGGCCTATAACATTCTCATGGAGTCAGATCTGTCAGCCCATCACATTGTCTTACTACATTGAATAATTTTCCTAAACTTCCTATTTTTTATTCAAATTCAGTGTGACACATTCTGTTATTTTTCTGTAAATATCTATATTGCATTGTTTTGCTTTGTGAAAGGAATATAATTTCCATATCTGCTAATGTTTGGTGAATAATTTTCTCTTATTAATAGAATGTGATGGAAGTGACATATCTAATATCCAAGCAGAGAATATATAAGTACAAGTACTTGGAGGGCTACCCTGTACCCTTACAATCATAAGACGTATGACGCACAAAGACCGTTACAAATGACCTGCAGATCTGTGAGCAAGGACTGAAGACTCCTTTTTGTAAGTCACTGAAATTTGGAAGTGGTTTTAAATATACCACCATTGTGGTAATCATTCCTGGGTTTGATATTCAGCAACTCTTATTATTGTGTAAATATTAGGTAAGTTATTAAAAAACTTTGAACAGGAAACTCTTAGACAAATAACAATTCATGGTTTTGATGCTCTAATTACACTTTCTGCAAAATGCAGCTAAGAGGATATCAGATATACAATATGAGGGTTATGTTTTCTGTTCTTCAATGTTCATCATTGCTTCGTGCTTAATGGAACTGTTAGCTTTGTGTTCTGTATACACAGAGAATTCATAATCTTAATAATTTTATGTCTTCAGGCACTGTCCTTCTTTCAAACACAACTATGACTCCAGACATTATCAAGTTCTTCATTTACCATTTCTTTTCCACGGTTGTTACTTTAAATATCCCATTCTTACTTCCAACTGTTTCCAGCTCCTGTTTCCATTCATTCTCCTGAAGTTAACTCTTACTAAATATTACAATGCCTCTGAAGCAGCAGCTCCTCAGGGGGGCCTCCCTCTCTGCTCTTAGAATAATACCTTGCGGCTATAATGTTCATTTCAAAATCATTTTTCTTGATCTTTTATTTAGCTCATTGTCCCTAAAGGTAAGGAATTATTATGCCATATTTGACTTTTTATCCACTTCATTGTATGTGGTCACTAAATATGCTTTTTCCTCTGCTCTCTTAACGATCTCCAATGTGTTTGTTTTTTTATTCTAGCCAGATTTTTCTTTGTATGACATTGAAGCTGAAATATACTTTATGTGCTTGACTCTGTGCTGTTTGCTATCTATTTATTTACTTCCAAAAAATATTTCTAACAAAAACATCAGAATAAAATACTGGACCAAAAGAATTAAAAATGGAAGCATATACTTATGTAGAGAAACAAACTAATTCCATTTACAGAATGAATATTAGATTGAATATTACAAATCCCTTAAAAATCACAGAAAAATGGATGTTATAGATCGAAATATAAAATAAAAGAAAAAGAAAATATAATTAGAAAATTGCTGCTTTCCTAATTATACATTCTATCAAGTTTTTGTACTATTAATAATACAAAATTAAAAACCATGTTAATAATTCTTAACAGTTTTCAGAGACTCAGCCTTACTTGGTCAGTTCTTGATAAAAGCAAAAAAAGGGATATAAAATTTAGCCATTTTCTTATCTTTATAACTTGTTAATTACTAAATAGACCAGGGTTCATGCTTTATTCATTTTTGTTCAACTGAGTCCAAGTACTGTCTAGATCATATAAGAAATAAAAGTAAATGTAACCCTTCAACATTTTTGCCAAAAGCTAAGCAATTGTGATTTAGATATAAAATGTCGTATGAAAAGAATGTTATATAATATCATATTTTTATATATACTGCATGTTTTAAAATCTTCCCAAATATCGAGTTACTTTATTCTTCTTATGAGTGTTTCTAATATATTTCCAATGTATCGCTCAGAGTCCTGGAGAGCAGATTTTAGTGTCAACCTTTTTAATTGAAAAGTATCTGTATGCTTTAAAAACTAGTTAGATGATAACCTTGAGTTAAACCAACCAAAATAATAACTTTCATATTTACAATTGTCACTTTCAAATCCAAACTTTCCATAGACTTTGACAGAAATTCTTACTAGCTTAATTTCAAATTCTTTAATCATTTTAGTCAATACTTAAAGTAAGCACTACAGAATATTTAAAATGCTACCATTTGAAAACAGATAGCATTTATAAAATCAACAAAATGAATGTTTACTATATCAGGTTGACATAAAAGAAATTCCAAGTCAATCATTGGACAATGCCATTTATCAGCATATGTGTGTGCATGTGTGTGTGTGTGTGTGTGTGTGTGTGTGTGTGTGTACATACACACACAAATATTTCTAACATTAGTTATGATGTATGTCCAATTCATGCCTACTTTCTGCAAGATCTGGTTGCCGAATATCTTTATCAATAAATTGTTACACCTTTTGAACTGGATAGAATTGATTTTATCTCTGTCTCTCAGAAAGGAAAACAAAGTATGTTGCAAAATGCAAGTGAAGAGATTAAGCATATATTCAATTGTCATATTGTCACATTAAAGAAAAAAATATTTACTAGTTCAGTATGTTCTGGAATGCTCTCTGATTAGACTAGGTAAGTGTTTGCCTTTTGGAATTTGATTCTAATTATTTTTAATAAAATCATTATCCTATTAATATAGTTCTTAAGTTACCTTCTAAGATTGGACAATCCTAGGACACAGAGAATGAAGAGCATAGCCTATTTTCAGGATCCATCTCCTTCCTATTTATTGTTCCAGTATCCTGTCTGACGACAGCACCTAATTAATGAGCAAACCATGTTATAAAAATGAAAGGGTGGAAAAAGTCAACTATCTAGAATTGAAGGAGAAGGAGGTTTGGTTCAAAATGTGAGGAAAAAAGAAACTCATTAGTATTCCAAGTTTATGTTGACTAGTTAAAATTCCTTCAAAGGTGTATGAATGACAGTAGAATAGATGGACGGGACCATTTGGAAAGTTAAGCAGAACTAGCATATCAAACTTGGGAGAAGAGTATTTTTTTTCTTTAAATTTATCTACCAAATCCCTAATGCTGCTAATGTGAGAGAAATAAATTAACAAAACCTACATGTTAATACAATTCTTCTGGAGCTCCATCTGTATACAAATTGTATTTAATCATTTACCTGATTTATCATTTTATTCAGTGAATGTAGGATTATTGTGCCTAATGAAAATGTGTGTGAAATAGAAGTCCAACATGAATTCTTTTGTAAAGAGCCTGCAGTGAGGACAGAAAAATTATCCAGCAAGTTGATTCATTAAAAGGTGTTGCAGAAGTCTAGAAAAGGTAGAACATATTTACTTCTATGACAGTCAGTTATAAATGAAATTTTAAATAATATTCTTGTGTATTCTTCCTTCAAAATTAAGACAATAGGATTTATAATTTAAGAATGTGATACAGGAATAGACTGTAGACCTATAGGGCATGTATAGGTTTGCCTTAAGTGATGAATACAAAAAGGTATTGTTTAAGCAGGAAGAAATCATCTTTGTAGTTTGCTAATACCTCTTGGATCTTTTAACAGTATAAGAAAAATTATAAGAAAAATAATGCAAGGATCAAATGATGTGATGATATGGTGAAAATTCAGAGACAAGTATAAAGCTAAACAAATGTAACCAAGATTCTAAAATTCTTAGCAAATATACATATTTCAATAAATTTAAATAAAATTCATTCAATAAAATTTTGCATCTATTATAAGAGAACTAAGATCTGTTTCAGTAAGAACTGATGATGTAGACCTGTAGAGATCCACAAATGCAAAGTCTCCATTCTGTGAAGTGAGAATTAAGAGCTAATAAAATAGAACAATTCAGTTTGCACCTCTGGGCACTTTTTAACTTGTAGGGAAATGAATACCAATCTGTTTCTAGCCATGTACAGCTGTTCACTCCTATGCAGTCCAAAGCATTTCTATTAAACAAGGCTCCATTTTAACTATATTTTCAGAAATATAATGAATACTCCAGAGTTATTAGAAGTTGGGGAGATGTATTAATTAATATCAGTATTGATAAACTAAACAATTATTTCATATTATTTGCAATAATCTTATGTCTTATGATTCATTAAATGCAGTATACTTACCAAGTAAAAGGAAAGAAGGGGCAAGTCATACAAAGAGAATCCTTTGCCCTTATACTAAAAGGTATTTGGGTCTTGATATTTAGGGAAGACTTGGTGAGTGATGCCACTGTATCAACATGCAGACAAAACAAGGTGTGTATTACTAAGACCATAAGATAGAATAGTAATCAGATCAAGATTTATTCTACTTAAAGAAAAATGCATCATTAAAATAGTAACCGAATGCCAATTGCATTAAAAAATCTGAATTTCATTATGAATTAAATCTCTGTATAGATGGATATATAGTGTTAAAAACAAACTAACCAAAAAAATATTCAGATCAATATGTAAAAGAGTTTAACTGACCTAATGATTTGAAAATTGAACAGCCCTCAGAATCTGACCAGGCTAAAAGGACTGTAGGTTTGTGACATGCTTAGACATGTTTTGGCCCATGTGATGGACCAAAAGAGTTAAATGAGGCTAAGAAAATGGATGGGAGGTACAGAGATCCCAATTGATTCCAATTTCACATTTATTTTATTTGAACATATTTTGAACACTGGGCCAATTCTGGTTGACTGAAGCTGGGCTGCTGTGACTGGCTGAGTCTTAGCTCTAGCTACAAGATTATGTTCTTAATTCAGGTTTTCAGTTAGTGTGCTAAGTTAGATTATAATTGATCATGTAAGGTCCCTATACAATGTCTCCTCAGGCCAAAATTAGTTTAATTTAATAATGGTAGAATAAATAGATATAGATATATAGCTTAATTATCATCGATAGCTACTTATTCATATATACATATATATGTATGAAAGAGAGAGATGGGTAGATGTAAATTTATTTATCTGTGGGTACACTAGAGCTAAAGTGGGTAAAATTCTTTTAATTTGCAAATTATTTATTAGATTTATTGCAAGTAAGCCAATGAATAAAATATTAATAGTGACAATATTAATTTTTAAGAGTATATACTTAACATGTAATGAAGCCTTAAATGTCCCTTTCCCCCTTTTCTCTGAAGGAAAGAAGGCTGATGCTTTAACTGCTACTGGTTATTGTTTGCCTTTTGTATTGATTTATCTTATATTTATGCTTTACATTAAACTCATCAACTAGTGGAGTTTGAATTTCTTCTCATATTTAGAGACAACTTGGAAGTCAATTCTTTTTAAGAATCAAAAATGTTTTGCTCTCAACCACAAAAATTCACCACCGCCCACAATTTAAGAAAACTGCTTATTCACTGTTGACCTGCTTTGATGGAAATAATCTAACAGCCTCATTGTACCCTGTAAGAAGCTAATAAAAATAAGAGCCTAATTGTGCCAGGATTGAATATTTGCATGATTTAATTCTATATCATTTGGTATATGCCCTCCTTGGTCTATTCAATTCTTAATTAGCTGTCAAAATTAGAGTTGCTTTAACAAAAGTTAATTTATTTTTACTGTAACTGTATTTCATGATTCAAAAGATAGAAACATAATTGATTATAGAGCTAAAAGATGGATCCAATATAAAAGGTCAAAATGAGCTAAAATTAAGCAATTTAAATTTAAAGCAAAGATGACTTCAGAGAAAGCTGAAGAGCCCTTAGTACATAGGAACTATCATAAGGTTTAGAAGTTGATATTCTTCAACTCTGTCATCTAAAAATTAACTTCAGTTGTCACAGAGATTAGGTTAAATTAGATATGATTGTGCTGTTACTACTAAAAACAGGAGTAACATACAGTGGATCATGCATCCTTGTATTTGGCTCTGTTTGAGTGACTAACCTTGAGCCCAAGTAGATAAATGAAATCAGAACTTATTTAGGGCTTGAAGAAATTACTAAATGTGCCAATGAAGAAGAGAGTTCTATTCAAGACATCATCTTTGAGAGTATGATTATTTTCTCTTTGTTGACTTAAATGTCCTTTAACATAAAATATGTTCATGTTGTACTTATGCATGGGCCTCACAAAGAATTTTGTGGATTAGTTCATGTAAATTCTGAATATTCTTTACATTGGCTAAATAGCTAATCCATAAACAAATATTCTTTTTTGAACATCACACTATTTGAGCCCTGAACCTCTGGCCCATCTAATCCTTCTTCTTGATGCAACACTTGATAATGTATTGTTAAAATTGGGGTGGTTGTATAAAGTCTCATTCTGTGACTTCCATTCCTGTGTTATAACAATTCTGTAACTTTTCTTTTTGTTCTGCTTCATCTTGTCTCCTACAGTTCTCATAGAGTTTTGCCCTGAGGTTTTGCATTCTCATTTCAATATTTCCATTATTCTTTCAAATGGTGCTGAAACTATATACCATCGAATTCTAATATTCTATTATAAATACAGTGTTATTTAGGGTTTTATTATCATGCATATACTCTGAAATATTATGTATGCTTGCTTCACTTGTTAAAAGGAATATTTATATGCTACTTCAGCTCTCTAACTCCAAATTGGATATGAGTTTTCTCTCCAAAAAATTTTTAAAAATAACTCAGTAGCTCTCACATTCCATATGACATAAATTAGTTCTTAGCAAAAAAAAAAAAAAAAAAAAAAAAAAAATCACAATATGAGTGGAAAATATTGATAGAATACAGAAGACTAAAGGAATTAAAGTAGAACATAATAATAATTAATATGTATTTAATGGTTTATTTGTGTTAAGCACAAAATTAAGGTATTTTGTCAGTACTGCTTCATTTTTTTCGCATAGTAAACTGATGAATTCACCACCAATTATAACCATATTTACATATAAAAAAAACTGAGGATAAACTACTTTCTAAAGATTGCACATCTAGGCATTATTAAAGTTGGGATGTTAATTTAGTAATATGCTAGAAGTCCATATTAACACACATTTCTCAGCATCTGGTTAGGAATGTTTCTGTCTAAAATGACAGATATAAAAATAGTGAACATTTACTAATCTCTTCATATGCATTGACACTTATGCTGAGAAGTTTACCTCCACTATATTAGTTTAGACACATGGAGGGCTATTTCGAATAAATAGGTATAAATTGTTTCACTGTTCACTGAGTGGTCAGGTTGTGAGGTCAATGTTAAAAATGCCACCAGGAAAGAGAATAGTGCGTGACTTCAGTTCACTGAGAACAGGCAACATGTACACCAGGCTCTAGTAGTATGTTTACTTATGGCAAGAGGAGGGAGTGTGCACAGGTTGCAGCTCCAGCCAATGACTTGGTCCCCATGATACATAGGTTCTGTCAGGAACTGATGGAGCCCAGTGGCCACACTCCCCACTTCCTGTGGCAGTAGGACTCCAGCTCCTCCCTTGAGGGGTCTGAAATGCAGAAGTCTGGGTCATGCTCAAAAGCCTTTGATACAGGTATGAATTCAAAATAAAAGAGTACACATCAAGCCCAGACCACAGGAAGACATTCCTTTCACCAAGAGGTATATCCAGGCAGAGCTGAGGCCACTTAAATGCAACAGTGAATGGGAGAGTGCCATGTGACTGCCTTTCCAACTTATGCCATGGGATGTTATTCAGCTTTAAAAAATGAATTTATGGCATTTTCTGGTAAATGGATGGGACTGGAAAATATCATGCTGAGCAAAATAAGTCAAATACAAAACTGAAAAGCCAAATGTTTTCTCTGATATGTGGATGCCAATTCTTAATAACGGGGAGGGATGCTAGGGAAGAATAGAGTTACTTTAGATTTAGGGGAGCGAAGGGAGGAGAAGGGGTTGAGGTTAGGAAGGATAGTAGAGTGTAACAGACATTATTACCTCATATACATATATGACTGCATGACCAGTGTGATCCTACAACATGTATAATCAGAAGAATGGGAAATTATACTCCATATATGTATGATTTATCAAAATACATAAATGATTCTACTGTCATGTATAACTAATTAGAACAAATATAAAAATTCTTTTGAAAATCTCAAACTCCCAATTCTCTAAAATCTGAAATATTTTGAGGGTTTTTGTGGTGCCACAAGTGGAAAATTCCACATCTGACATCATGTGACAGATTGCAGTTAAAAGGTATCATGATAAAATTATGGTATATAATTACCTTTAAACTATGTATATAAAGTAATAAGAAATACAACTAAATTTTGTTTTTAGAATTGGGACCTATCATCACCAAGATATTTCATTTTGTCTATGCAAATATTTCAAAATCAGAAAAAATCTGAAAAAAACTCTGAAAAAACTCTTTTATTTTAGATAAAAGACTCAACCTGCACAATGGTTTATTATTTTATTATATTATATCAAATCATGTCAATCATATCGGTTACCCCTTTCATTGGGAATTGCGAGTCTATATATTCAGAGGTGTATTGGTGAAGTACATTATCAGAAAAATTTTTACATTGCTGAGTATAATCATTTATGTGTTCCACATCCTATTCCATATATATATCATTCTTGTTCATGATCTGTGAATCTTCAAAGAAAGTTAGAATCTGTTATACAGAGTCCCATATTTCATTGAGACTAGTCATTTTATGAGGTTAGTCTCTAACTGAAACACAATCAACTGGTGTATCTATATCCAGAAATAGTAGAGTAAAAACCTCTGAAAATCTGAGAATCTTCCTTAACAATAAGTACTGGAAAAACTGTCAAATTCATACTTTTCAGAACTGAAAAAATTAACTACAGGCTTGAATCTACTCGATTAGTGTTATTTCAACAAACAACAAAAGGAATTAAATAAATGAAAGGCCAAAACATGACTGCATTCTGTACTTTCTATGAATTTTAGCCATTCAAAGAAAACCAATTCTCATTTGCTTTGTACCTAATCATTTAACAGAGTGTCTGCTACATAACCCATGATGCAAATATTTCTGGAATAGTGAAGGACCCGCCAAGTTTCTAACAAAAAGACATCTTCAAGTCCTACAAGTTAGTGATAATGGCTTTCAGTTTCTGCAGCATTCACTGAACTCTCATGGAAGGTCTACAGAGACCCATGGCCTCCTTGGGTCATGCCTGTTTGTCACAGGACCTCCTCCTCTGGCTTTTTTACTTTGCCCTGTAATTGATCCACCTTTCTTCTCCCCATTGCTTAACCAGCCTGCTTCCAAAATCAATATGTCCATGTCATTGTCATTGCTTTTCTTTCAAAAACAAACAAAACTAGGTCTTGTTTAATGAATCTTTGGTTGGTTTGTGCTGCTGTGAAAGATTACCACAGACTGAGTGACTTCAACAGCAGAAGTTTATTTCTCATAGTTTTGAAGACTGCAAAATCCAAGGTCAATGCTGGCAGATCCAGTATCTGGTGAGAGACCAAATTCTAGGTTGACTATGGAAGTCTTCTCATTATGTCCTCACGTGGCAGAGAGCAGAGCACATCTTTCTTCTGTGTCTTTTTATAAGGGAACTAATCCCATTCATGAAGACTTCACCCTTAATCCTGAATACCAAGTAAAGGCCACATCTACTAATAGTATCGTGCAGGGGTTAGATTTCAACATATGAATTTTGGTGTGTAAAGATTTAATCCCTGGCAGTATTTTTTTTCTTTGTTGTTTTTGTAGTGTTCACATACAAAGATGGCAAGACTATGGAGGCACAGGACCCTCCAATATTCAACACTTCATGACCCTTTTAGAAAGCAATTTGATGATATTACGTTGATTCATTTATGCTATGCATGGGAATCTATTTTAAGGATAAACATTTATGGAAAATACAACAAAAAGGATCGGTGAGTGAAGTGTGTAACTGTCAAATTTCATTCTGATTCTTGAGCAGCCTCATTGTTAGCTTTATATTGGCATTTTACACACTAACCAAGTTAAGAAGAGGACTTATATTCTCTACATTCTCTCTTATTCTTTGTGACTTATCTTAAAGTATTTATGGAAGGTTTGATAATAAAAGGTCAAGAGCTCTAAAGAAAAATATGACGGCCAGAATAAATCAAATTATCAGATTTGCGGTGGATTTAAGAATGAGTCGTAGTTTGCATTACTGGATTACTAAAGATTTAGTATTAATTTCCTCTGGGAATATTACTCGGTTTGCTTTTTGTTTGATAGGAAGCTAAATAGCTTTTCTTCTTTTTGACTAGTTTGTAATGTCTACTGCCATAAATTGAATTTCATATCATGATTCCATGAACTATCTGAACATTTAAGTTACCCCTTCTAATTATCTTTAGAGTCTCTATAAATATCTTTATTTGTAACTATGTCTTCCTCTGTTAAGAAAGATATCTTTCACATTTTATATGCTTCTTTCTCTTTCATGCTCTTCTTAAGATACAATAGCTACCATTGTACTTCATTCTATTTTAAAAATAGTTAACTTTGAAAAGCATTCTATTTGTAATAAGTGTTAATATCATCATCCATAACTTCCCATGAAGAGAAGTAACTGCATGTAGTAATTCTACAATTTAGTTAAGACGAGCTAAGAGTTTTACAACTTCATATCACAAGGTGTTTCAAAGTATTAAGCTAAGCAACATGACCACAGGCAGTGCCTCACTGATATTCATTGTTTCAAGCACACCTGTTCAATTTCTATGCAACTCATCATATTAAAAACTTTAAAATCAACCCTTTCAAAAAATTTGGAAGTGTTTTAAATTATGAGTGGTACTTAAAACATTCACAGGCCATGGTTTTCACCTTTACGCCTTTGGAGAGGTTGCTGCATCCCAGGATGCTCCCCCTTTTCTGTTTGCTGGGTGAAATCACTTTCATGTATTATGCTCAGTCAACAATGTTCTCTGGTCCAGAGGTGTTCCTAAACTCTACACTAATCAATTCTTTCTGAGTGCTAACTTTGTTGTAATTACTACATGATGCCATGTTTTATTCTTTTCTGAAAACCTGTCACAAATTTTGCTATACTACCTGTTACTTCTTGAACTAGATGACAGTACATTATCCAATGACTACCATGATTGATTCAGAGTTTGCACAAATCCAACCAAAGTTCATTTTAACCTCTCTCTTTCCCTCTGTATGTTAAGCAGTAGGACATCCTAGTTTTCAATAAAAGAGAAATTGATTAGAATATGGAGAATAACCAGTGTGAGAAAAAGAAGGGGAAAAAAAAAAAACACTCCTAAAGACTTAAAGACCCTTATTTTAAGTACTTCTAGAATATACCCTGCTCTAAATAATTATGCAAAACCATTAATCCCCAGTTAGACTGAAGGAGTTTTGAAGTGGGTAAATTTTATTTGCAACTGAGATTCCTGAAGAATATACATACTTATGTTAAGATAAGGATTTGTATATAGTGACAAAATGTAGTTCAGCCAATTAACTGTTGATCAAAAGCACCTTAACCACATTTTCTATATGATTATATTCTCTGGTACTAAAGTAGAAGGTGTTCTGTTTAGGGCTTCATTGAATATTGAGTAGGAGACAAGATTATTCAACTCCTCATGAGATAAATATGCCACAAAAAAAATATAGGTTAGTACTTAATAACTAAGAGTTTAAGTTCATGGAAGCTAAAAATCTAAAAGTACACTATCCTTTTCCTCTGATGTACTTTTTCTTTCTTTGTAATCATGCACGAGATAGAGTAATCTCATTAAAAACCAAAATGTCAACAAAGAATATATTAAACTTGGTGGTTTTAAAATTTTAATTAAAATATCCTTGTTATTGTTGTAGTGAGAGGGACATTTTCAATTTCTTATATAATAATAGGAGATAGGGAATTACAAATGGTGAAAAATCAATTACACTTGGTTTTACCATATGGAAAGCTAAGTATTTCAGAATGAGTTTTTTTTCTGGCTTATGTACCTTGTGCTTTACAAGATATCAGGAGACTCTGTATTATAGAGAAATAAATAAGAAAAAAGAGAGGAAATTTATTTTATCATTCTCTAATATCTAACCAATGAGAATTCTTCTCAAGTGGGTTGTTTTATTCTCCTAGATCAATTAACCAACAACATATAGTCATGAAATAGATACCTATTAGTAAAAGCAAATTTCAATATAAGTTTAGATTGAATGTTTCTCTCTTTTTAAAATCTTAATTGCAATCTTGCACTAATCACATGGTAAACATGAGAACTGATGCCCTAAGGAGACAGCAAAGTAGAAACATGTTGTGTATTCACCTTAGGAGGAGGAAACCAGGGAAACAGACTCAGAGAAGCACATCCACAAGGTTGAACACACAAGCTGACTCAGACAGTTTGTTTACAGCTTTTAATAGATCTTGCACAGCACGGTTGTCTGAGTAACAGAGGACAACAGAACTGCACAAGTAACAGGAGTGAAGAAAAGTAGTAAATATGGCTTCAATTTAAATAAAATTTGAATAAAACCTCAATGCCATAAATTCATTGGGTGCTCACACACAGGCACACACACATATAATATTTGTTTTTTTTTTTTTTTTTTTTAGTGCTAGGGATTGAACCCAGGACCTTATACATGTAAAGCACATGCTCTGTCATTGACCTGCATCCAGAGAGCCAAATCTGTCTTTCTTTTTAAGTTGTCTCATCCTTTGGTTAGTCAGTCCAGCTCTAAATCTGTTGCTGATGTGCTCTGCCTTTCAGTAAATCTTAGAATGTTTTTATTTGTAACACAGTTGAAAGGAAGGAGGTTCACTTGAGAAATTATCTGAGAATATTTTCCTGGTGTTTTCTGTGTGCCACTAATAGAGGGGATGTTTCTGGTAATCCAATATCTTCTGTGCCCTATTATCTGTTTTGCTTACATAAATCCAGGCTTTCTTAAGTTATGGAGAAGGCATCTAAGTAATTGCTCCAGTTCACTTTTCTATAGGACTTGTATGAATGGTAGACAATACACAGAGTCCCTCTGCATTTCAGTAACATTTTGATATGCTACATCAAAGACATGGCATTGGGATACTTGTGACATTTATTGAAGCTTGTGACATTGCAATCAGCTGAGAATTAAAAAGAAAAAAACTGAATGGTGCAGAAAAAAAATAAATTTAGACATTTCTAGCACAGTGTTTTTCTTATTCACATGAGAAAGATGACTGTTTTTAAAGACACATTCTAACTGCCAAACATATTAAGACAAACTTGCTAAAATGCCAGAGTTTGCAAACAGGTAAAGACTTGAGAGCTCAGGATCTGAAATTGAGATGAAACTATTATAACTTTCGAATCAACCAAAAGTTTCTGAAAGCTTCAAGTTTCAGGTTCTGGTGCCTTTTAGTGTTGACAGAGTTCTTAAAACAACCTGAACCCAGGCATGTCAAAGATGAAATATATATATGTAGGATTCTACAGTTTATGCATATTTAAAAACAAGGTTGTTCAAAGTTATCTTTAATTACTGCAACATTTTTTCTTATATTTTTCTGTTGACTAAAATTAATAAAATCAAATATCTTACTTTCATCACCTACTTCTCTGAACATATATATTAAAAGCGTTCACAAATAATGATTTCTCCAATGTATCTATAAAACAGGGAAAACAACAACAACAACAACAACAATCAGACTTTGAGCATTTTTACAATTTATATCAACCTGAGCATAATTCCACAGTAAAGTTTCAAAAGGACACTTTCTCCAGGGAAATGAAAATTCTAGTTCCATCTCTTGTAAGAGTACTTTGCCAGGAAAAACTGGCTGTTGTGCTACTCATGAGGCAATTGAATCCACATGAGCAGCCTAATAATGGGATATTGGGTTAATTGACATGACAAGCATATAATCAACTTGAAAGTGCTTATCTTTTTCTGACATGGTTTGGTGGTTGGCTGAGTTCTTTCAGTCCTTTGTTCTAATGTGGCTATAAATCAATTGAATTGTATGATGCATTGAATGGTAGGTTGCATTTTGTTGGCTTGTAATGACAATCATAAAAGGCACTGGAATTCTAAGCTAGTCCTCCTCATGTTATCTGAGCTGAAACGAGTCTAAATATTAAAATATTCCAAGGTAATACACAACCCTACCATTTTATCTAGTCCATTAAAAACTGTACATGTCTTATAATGATTACAATGTTGAAAGACACTGCTAAAATAAAGGAAAACTTAAAAATAGTATCATCAGTAGTTGTCTTTGATAGGTTTTCTGTTGTTATAACAAAATACCTGAGTCTTGGCAATTAATAAAGAAAAGAGGTTTGTTTTCCTTCATGATTCTTAAGGCTGGGAAGTCTCAGAGCACAGTGTTGATAAAGGGTCTCATGCTGCTTCAACTGATAACTCAATGTGGAAAGGTAAAATGGTAACCACAGAAGTGGAGAGAACAAGGGCTGCCTTGCTTTATGGAAACACACACATAAGAATGGACCTGAGTTGGGGTTGTGCCTCAGTGGGCTGGGGTTGTGGCTCAGTGGTGGAGCCTTTCCTAGCATGTGTGAGGAGCTGGATTTGA
The DNA here is from genome assembly GCF_902686455.1 of Sciurus vulgaris. Lineage (NCBI taxonomy): Eukaryota > Metazoa > Chordata > Mammalia > Rodentia > Sciuridae > Sciurus > Sciurus vulgaris. The sequence continues at coordinate 118,476,266 of NC_136469.1, read as the reverse complement.
TTCCCATCACCACATATTAATAAATGAATAAAATAAAAATCTATCATGGACTAAAAAAATATTTTGAAAAAGAAAGAATGGGCCCTCTCCTGTGACAAAGACACTAATCCCTCTTAATAACTTGTTCACCTCTTAAAGTCCCCGCTGCCCAACACTGTCACAATAATATTAAATTTCACCATGGGTTTCAGAGGGGACAAACCATGTTCAGACTATGGAAATAGTAAACTCGACCACAGGCATTATTCTGGATTAAATAAACAAAAAATGTTGTAATATTTAGATAAATTATATCTAAGTAATTTTGAACCAAGTCCTGGAAGAGACAACGGCATAGTAATGGACCATTATTTCAAACACTACAGAGGCAAGAGTAAGAAAGGAAAGAGAGGAGGAGGAGGGGATAAAGACTGAGAAATTCAAACTAACCATTTCCTGGAGTATGTATTTTCCTTTAATATATGAAATATGCCCATACTAAACACTTGTTCTTATTTGAAAATCAAATGGGTGGCCTATATCTTTTGTTTGCAAAATTTGAGACCCTAACTCAATGTTGAGCTAGAGTAATAAACAAAACTTTTGTGTCGTAGAACTCAGAAACCATAAAGATGTAAGAAAATAGGTATTTTTTAAAAATCCCCAAACTACTAAAATATTCTCAGAATAAAATAAGAATTTTTGGCTTGATTCACTTTCTCAAATTGCATTTAATCCTTACAAAACAATTCTATTTCTGACCATCCTGTATTCACAGGTTGCCTTCATCACCTGGAGGAAGTTGTCTGTCTGAAATATGATCCATGCAGCAAATCCACAAAAATAGATCTGTAATGAATGTCAGTTTTAATATGAGAAGCTGATTTATAACGTATATTCTAACTATCTTCTTTGAAATCCACATTCTAAATTTTGAGTTTTAATGCTCATTTTAGTATGAATAATGAGGGAAAGTTGTATTAATAAAAATGTTATTTTTTCAATAATTTAAAAATGTTTTTATTTGTGTAAATTTACAATATCTTTATTGCTATATTACTGGTTAGAATTGAATTTGGTTGTAAGTAACAAAAATTCTCCTAATGTTTTAAATTGTAATGTTTTATTCTGTTTTTTCCTTTTTCATAAAAGCACTTCCAAGGTGAAGACATTTTCTCTGCTCTGCTTTCTTCTGTTTGCCTTTTGATTTCAAGGTTTTGGAATGACTGCTGCAGTTTGCTTGTATTGTAGATGAATTTCTGGGAGGAATAAGGAAGAAACTCAACACATATCTTTAGGCACATTAATACTTTTTTGTGTGTTATTTGTTATTTTATAAATAGGTAAATTCAATGACATCAAACTTACTATTTTAAAGTTTACAGTTTAGTAACATTAGTACAATTCATAATGTTGGGCAATAATAATCTCCATCAAATTTCAAAACATTTTCTAATATTTCATCATACTTTAATTAGAATGACTATTATCAAAAGCACAAACAATAATAGATGTTGGTGTGCATGTGGGGGAAAAAAGCAAACTTTCACATTGCTGGTGGATTTGCAAATTGGTGCAGCCACTCTGGAAAGCAGTGTGGAGAATCCTCAGAAAACTTGCAATGGACCCACATTTTGACCCAGTTATCCTGCTCCTCTGTTTATACCCAAAGGACTTAAAATTAGCATACTACAGTAATGCAACCACATCAATGTTCATTGCAACTCAATTCACAGGAGCTGGATTGTGGAACCAACCTAGATGCCCTTCAACAGATGAATGGATAACGAAACGGTGGTATATATACACAATGGAATATTATTGAGCCATAAAGAAGAATAATATTATGGCATTTGCAAAGAAATTGATGGAATTGGAGAATATCATGCTAAGTGAAATAAGCTAATTCCCAAAAACCAAAGGCTGAATGTTTACCCTGATAAGTGGATAATGATATGTAAGGAGGTGGGGCAGGCTGTGGGTGAGAGAAGAATGGGGGAACTTTAGATTATGTAGAGGGAAATGAGAGGGAGCGGGGGTATGAAAAATGGTGGAATGAGACAGACATCATTACCCTATGTGCAGGTATGATTACATGAATGGTATGAATCTGCATCGTGCGCAACCATAGAAACAAAATGATGATGTACCTCATTTGTGTGCAATGAATCAAAATGCAGTCTGTAAAAATAAAAAAAAACAATTTCATCACCACAAAAGAAAACCCCATACCACTAAGCAGTCACTTTCTACCTACCCCTTGGCAAGCACGACTCTTTTGTCTTTTCTGAGGATTCACTTAATTTGTCTGATTGTACATATGGAAGCATGCATACATGGTGGTCCTTTGTATCTGGTTTCTTTTCCTTAACATGTTTTCAAGTAAATGTTTCCACATTTACTATGGTCTGCATCCTTAAGGTCCCCCCAAAGTCCACGTGTTGGAGGCTCGGTTCCCAGATTGTGGTGATATTGGGAAGTGATAGAACCTTTAATAGGGAATCCTATTATAAGATACTGAAACAATGAGGTTATTGAGGGCGGGCATATCCTTGAAAGTGATATAAGGATCCAGGACCTTCCCTGGGTCTCTTTGCTTCCTGGCTGCCAGGCAGTGAATGGCTTCCTTCACCACACATTACTCTTCTGACTGCTGCCCCCTCACATTTCCAAAGCAACATGAATAGCCAACCATGGGCTGAAACTCCTGAAATCATGAGGCCAAATTAATCTTTCCTCCTCTCAAGATAATTACCTTAGTATGTTGCCCCAGTAATGGAGAATTGATGAACACAATAGTGCAGCATGCATCACTACCTCATTTTGTTTTATGGCTAACTAAAATGAACTGTATAGTTACACCATATTGTGTTTTTCCATTCATCATTTGGTGGGTTGTTTTGCTAATGAAAATATATTACTAATGAAAATGTATTGCTATAAATATTCTTATACAAATATTTGAATGCATTTATTTTTCAAATTTGGGGAGTATTCTTGTAGTAGAAGAATTATTATATTATGTTTAATCTTTTTGAGAAACTGCAAAACTGTTCACAAAACCAGATATTTTATATGCTAAAGAGCAAAAAGTATAGGTTTTAGTTCCTTCATATTTTTGCCAATACTTGTTATTTTCCTTTTCTGATATATATGAATTGTTAATCTTAGTGTGGTTTTAAATTCATTATCACACTGACAAATAATGTTGAGCATCTTTCCCTATGTTTGTTAGACAGTTGATTTCTTTGGAGAAATGCTGGTGCAAGTCCTTTTTCCATTTTTCAATTGCACTATCTGCCTTTTTATTATTGAATTTTTTGCATCTTCTGGATACTAGGAACCTTTCAAGTAAATTGTTTGCAAGTATGTCTTCCATTCTACAGTTACCTTTCACTTCCTTGATGATGTTCTTTGATAGGCAAAAGTTCTTAATTTTTATGAACTTTGATTTATCTTTTTTCTTCTGTTCCTCCTGCTTTTGTGTGATAGCTAATAAACCCTTGGCCAATCTAATGTCAGAAAAACTTATTTCCATAATTTTCTTCTAAGATGTACACAGTTTCAGCTCTTATTAATTTTTTTTTTTTTGCATTTTGAGTTGATTTTGTACAAATCTTAAGATGGGGTCAACCTATACTCTTTCACATGTGAACATCTAGTTATTTAAGAACTGTTTCTTATAAAGATTATTCTTTCTCTGCCAAATGCTGTTTGCATTCATGGGGAAAACTGAACACAGATGTATGTTTATTTATGGCCTCTCAGCTCCATTTCAATGTTCTATATATTTACAATTAGATTAATACAACTGGTTAGATTATTTAGACTTTGTAGTAAGTTTTGCAAGTGAAAAGTATTCATTCTCAAACTTTGTTATTCTTTCCAAAATTTCTTTCTCTATTCTGTGTCTCTTAATTTTCCATGTAAATTTTAGTATCAATTGTCTATTTTTGATAAAAGTTCTAACATGATTTTGATAGGAATTGTGTTGAATCTTTAGATCACTTTGGGTAATATTGCCTCTTTAAGCATTCCAATATAAGAAAACAGTATTCATGTATACACATCATAGTCATATCCAAATAACTAAAAAGAAACTGAAAATTAAGTGTAGTCTCTTGATAGCCTGAAAATATTGGGCTTAACTTATGAAGAAGGAATGTAAATGGATGTTGAGAGATTAGGCAATTAGCAACAGCTAATACCTTATAATAACCAAATTGATAAAACCTTGATATGTCCTCATTTCATGATTATAGTTTTATAGGTCTTAAAATTGGTAGTATTCTTAAGAATAAAATTAGCTGAAATTACAGAAAACTAAGGACCACCCTGCAAAGAGCCATAGATCTCACTGGAGCTCTTATACAGGGGTTTCTCATGTTATGGAAACTGATTTTCCAGAGGCAACAAGAGATGAAATGCACAGCTGTTCCTGGAAAATGACACAGCATCAATTCTCCCAAATTCTATAGGTCAAGTCACTCATAAAGCATGCAAAATTAAAGACAAAGGGGAAGAAAAGATGGGAAAACTATCAAAGAATTTGTAGCTACATACGGTTCACTTAACCAGAAACTATTTACATTCTGACACACACAAAATATATACTCACAAGACTCTGCATAGGCTAACCTATTATAGGAGCAGGGTAAAGCTTAAGATTTGAGATCGTACTGTATATATCAGGTACATCAATAACAGATTTTCCAGGTGCAGTTATTTTGAATATGAAGAGCTATAAACTAAAAGACAAACTGCCTAAGATTTTCTGAAGAATTATCATAGAATAAAGCAGCTAAATCATGGATATAATCTTATCTGAAACTTACTTCTTAGTTTAAGAATCATTTTCAGGAAAAATCTTCAAATAAGACACAGTTTAATTTTCAAATCCAGAATTTCTTGCTTTTTTATCTTGCCCCTAAATGCTATGAAAAATTACATTGGTGCTTTCTTTAGTTTATTTTACTTTCTCTAGAATCTTATAAGCAGCTAGTAAAAGTCAATGGTTATTCCCTATATGACTCCTGAAAAATCGCTCCAGCAAACTGGGGTATGTAATTAGACAATCTTTGAAGTGTCTGCATTCCTACAAATAATATTGTTCCAAATTTATTACTATTACATTATATTACTTAACAAGTATTTCTTTATTCTATCATTCAACAACTTTTCACTGTCATTTAAGTCTAAGTCTTTTGGGGACTCTCTCACTTTTTCACATACAGTTCCCTAAATGCCCTTCAAGTTTCTACTCACTGCCTATATTGAAATCCAATGCCATACATCTGAGGTCTTTGGTATACTGTCCTTTTCCTCTAGGAACCAAATTCAATTCCCATTTTATATTGCTATGTAAAAAAACTACCTCATAACATAATGGTTTAACACAAGAATTTTACATCGTGAATCAAGAATCTGGGGATAAATTTTCTAGATTTTCTTTTTGCCAAATCACATAGTGCTAAGTGTGGTAGCTAGGGTTAAAATATCCATTTTCTGGGTTGCTTTATTCCTTGCACATATAGAATTTGGATTTAGATGTTAGTAATACATTAGGAGTTGATTCTGCAAGTTCACTATTGGTAGGTATTAATGGGAATACCTACACTTGGCTTCTCTGTATGGCTTGGGCTCCTTCTCATGGCGTTATGACTAATTATCAAAGGAAATAAAATTACAAGCAAATATTTCTTGAGTAGCTATAGCAGTACCCACGTCCTAAGGCCTTGCTCAGGAAGAGACTTGGCATCATTCTGCCCAGTCTCAAGGAAATAGGTCATGGTAGACGCCTCCACTAAATGAGAAATAAATTGTGACCATCTTCAATCTTTAAACTATAACTGGTCACATTTACTAAAATTGAACATAAACACACCTTTTTTCCCATCTGGTTTTCATTCTAGTGTGTGTATGTGTGTGTGTGTGTGTGTGTGTGTGTGTGTGTGTGTATGTAAAATATATACATCCCAAAAATATAAATTGAAAAGTTCATAATGCACTATTTGTGGTTGAAAAGAGGGAAAATGCTTACATACCAGTTAACAGTAAGATGGAAAAAGAAACCACAGAATATTCACAAATTGATATAAAATAAAGAATTGGACTCTGTATAATCTGCAACTACACAGGTAACTATAGATAAAGTTTACAAACATAGTGAATGAAATATCAATAAAAAGATCTGAATACTGCATCATTTTATTTATATAAAGGGAAAAATGCAAATTGAATGTATTGGGTGAGGCACTCATAGAAGCAGTGAGGGATGGTGCTTCTAGGATTCAGTTTCCTAGTCCTCCTCCTGATTACAGAATTATGTACTATATGTGATAATACATATATTTATATATATTCTACTATAGTAATAAAGTCATAAAAGGGAATGATATATGATCTTAGATTAGTTTAACTGCTGTAACAAATTTCCATAACCATAGTGGAGTCAAATAACATAAATTTATTTACAGTTCTGGAGGCTAGAAGTGTGCAAGGGGTCTCACTGGGTTAACATAAAATGTTGCTTGGGCTGCCACTTTTCTGAAGACTCTTAGGGAAATATTTTTTTTCTTGACCTTATTTGGTTTCTGAAGGCCACATGCATTTATTAATTCATGGTCTCTTCTTCCATCTTTAAAGACAACACATGGCACCCTCTGACTGAGTGTTCTGACTTGTGATTAAATTGAGTCTTTATGAATAATCTAGGATAATCTTTCAATCTCAGGTGCTACAGGCCCATCTCTAAACCATGGCCATTAATTTAGGGAAATACTAGCAGAGGAGGGACGATGGAGGATTGAGAGAAGTCAGACACACACATAGAGAGAAAAAGCTGGGACCCTGTGGGTATTCACCCACAGATGGAGGATGAATGACCCAGAGCTAATATAATGCATTTATTATATAGGATTCATTAAAAGGTTATTTGTAGGAAAGTTTCAGCAAAGCAGGCATCTGAAGGATGCAGAACTGGTGAGACATTAAGGTTATCTTGTTATGTTCAGATTTTCTACCCACAGGAGCTGGTGTCTGAACTCAAGGTTCCAACTGATACAGCACCACGACTTTGCACATAGCCTCCTTGGGTGGCTTCAGCATAGCAAGTAGTTCATCTTGACCTGAACATTTGAACAGCAAGTTCTAAGACCAAAGCAGCCCAGAGGCAATCAGAAACCATGGTTCAAGTCTCTGCTCTCCACACTCAGGTCTTTTAAATTAATCACATCTGCAAATTATCTTTTGCTATATAAAGTAATATATTCATGTTCCAGGAACTGGAACATCAACATTTTTGAGGGGCCAGTTTTCTGAATGCCACACGTAGTCTTACCTGTGTAAATTATACCTTCATTTTGACTTCCCATTATTTTTCATTTCCATTCCTTTTCCTCTGCAGAAAATGCTGTCATTGTGTTTATTAAGTCAAACTCATACATATATACACTTTCCATGGATCATTGTGCACTTGTGTTAGTCAGCTTTTCATCTCTGTGACCAAAATACCTGACAGGAACAATCTAAAGGAAGAAATGTTTACTTTGGCTCTTGGTTTCAGAGGTTTAATCCATGGCACACCAATTGCATGGCTCTGGGTCCAAGGTGAGGTGGAGCATCATGGTGGAAGGGTGTCGTGAGACAATGCTGTTCTACTCCTGGTGGCCAGGAAGCAGAGAGAAAGAAAAACAGGGAAGATGAATTCTTCCCCAGCAATCCTCCTCCTCTAGCTACACCTCACCTGCCTACAGTTACCACCCAGTTAGTCTATTCAAACTAGTATGGACCAATTAGGTTACAACTCCCATAATATAATAATTTCATCTCTGAATATTCCTGCATTAACACAGAAAATCTGGGAAGACATCTCATATACAAACCATAACAGTGCTTAAATAAGATAATGTATGAATTAATTGATTATGTAGGGAGTGTTCAACAAAGAGCTGTTTATTTTGTGAGCATTGTCAAATTATGTATTGTCACAAAATGACCCCTATGTCACCCAATATTCATCACAAAGAACAAACAAGCAAACAAAAGCACAGTGTAGCTATTTAAAGCAGGAAATGATAAAATGCATGAAATTAGGTGGCTTCATAATTATTTTGAGTAGCACAGACAGACCTTGGCTAAATCTCATGAATAGATTCCCATGAAACATAGAATGTATACATGAGAGGTATTACTATTTCAGATTCTTCCTTAGCATTGTGCTGAATAAATAGTGGATCAATAGATAGTTGTATCAATCTTGTCAAGGCCTTTTAGTAGGTAGCAACTGCCAGTAAATTCAACTTGATAATGTCCCTTTTGACTTCCATATCTTATATAGAAGCATGTAATTCACAAGGCAGCTACAAGTGTATCTGGAAAATATACTTTTGCTTGCACTATTTTCCCATAAAAAAAGGGGAGTAGAATGGATTTTGACTTCAGGGTATCTTGCCCCAGTATCAACCATACCATTATAAAATTTCAGTAAAGTTGCTTTCTAGGTTTACTTCCATCTAATATTAACTCAGAATTTCTGGAAACACTCTCAGAACATAATTCCAATATGTTTTACACATCAGCTTTGCAGGATTGTAAGGTGATAAACGACCCACATATTCAGTGTCTTAATCGCAATGAAATTCTTGCTCCCACTGCATGTCAGCAGCAATTTTGCTGTGTAACTCTTTGGTCACCTGAAGTAAGCTATGGTTCTGTTTCTTCCTGGGGAATTTTTTTTTTTTTTTTTTTTTTTTTTGTTCTAGGGATTGAACTCTGGGGCTGAAAATCATTGAACCACATCCCCAGCCCTACTTTGTATTTTATTTAAAGGCAGGGTCTCACTGAGTTGCTTAATATCTCAATTCAGAGACATGATAGGTGCCACACAGCAAACCAAGCACATTTTTAAAGAAGGGAAGGAGATACAAAATGAAAACAAAGGGTGTTAATATCTCCCATTCTAAATTATGGATAGACATGGCTCAACAACTTATCCATGGTGTTTATGTTTATATTTTCATGTGTGTGCAGCAATATCTCTGAACAGTTTCAGGGTAAGTCCCCATACAGACAATAGTAAAGACTTTATTTTTTCCACTACTTAAAAGAATAATAATAATACTACAATCACCACAAAGAGCTTCCTATCATTGCCTTCCTTAGAAATACAGACTTTAGTGAAAAATAGAAGTTACATTCTGCTTCTCAATTGATCTGTTAAAAATGACATTATGACTGGAGTTATTTCTGTGACAACCAAAAACCAAAGGATGCACAGAAGTAATAACTTAATGGTATGAAGGAAATCCATTAAATTTCATATGGTGGGTATCTGTACTATAATACTATTTTTCTAAAGTTTGCAAATTTAATTCAGTTGTATGTTCAAAGAGTTAGTCACGTTGTAAACATCTGGCATATATATTTAAAGTAGACAATGTGAAATAAATAAACTTTTAAAACAACCATTTAAGTATGCATAGCTTTATTTTTTTTCCAACAATTCTACTTACAGGATTTCTACCAAATATACATTGGCAAAAATGTGAAATGACTTGTGCACAAGGCTATCATTGCAGTCCTATTTGTAATAGCAGAATGCTGGTAAAAACGCAACCATAAATGGAGAATGGTTCAACAAACTAACAAAATCCTTAAATACGGTTCTAAGAAACTGCATAAAGGAATGATAAATTTATTATATTTTATTAAGAAAGGATAACAAGTGTTCATTAAGCTAAAAAGTAAAGGTGAAATATATATATATATATACTAATAATAATATGTAGTATTATTATTCCTTTAAGCAGTGGAAAAATTAAAATCTTTACTATTGTCTGTAGGGGCACTTACATATATATATGTATATGTATAACATATACATATATATATAAATTTTTTTTAGGTTCAGAACAATTAAAAAGTGCTAGGCAATGAAACTCCCATACATTTATATGTGTTATCTTAATTAAAAATCATAAAAGGCTAACCATACTTTTAAAAATGTTCACTCATAAAGTAAGAAAGGGAATAGATTGGAGAAGGTAATTTTAGTGCCTAGTCTTCCATGAATTTAGATTGCATGATAAATATGACTTTGGAAGTACATAAACATTTTCATTACTATAAAACAAAATTAAATCAGAGAAACAATTCTTAAATATTTAATTTAAAATAAATGAAACGCCCTCTCCCCCCCACAACTTAACTTTCTAAAGGTTTCTCTTACTTATAGTCAATCTCATTCTGAAAATATTAAATGGAATATTCCAGAAATGGGTATTACATAAGTTTTATATCAAAGTTTTATGCCATTCTGAGTAATAAGAGAAAACCTCACTCCACCCTGCTCCCTTTGCCCTGGATATGAACCAACATTTTGTGCTGGATACCCACAGTGTACATTCCGAAGCTGCTGGTCAGCTGGCAGCCTGCTCAGTCCTCAGAGTCACAGTTGTGGAGTCTCCATGCTTGTGTTCAGGTAGCCATTATTTTACTTTGTAAAGCTGCCGAAGCCCAAGAATAGTGATGTTAGGAATTAGGGTCTACAAGAGAGAAATCACAAAGTGATTACTTAAAGTGAAAAGGTGAAAGTTCTGTACTACAGAAAGAAAAAAAGCTCATATGCTGATGTTGATAAGTTCTATACTACAATATGGTTTTCTGAGAAGGACCACATCCACATAACTTCTATTGCAGTGTATAGTTATGATTGTCCTGTTTTATCACTGGTTTTTGTTGTTAGTCTCTTTTGCAGCCCAATTTATAAATTGAACTTCATCATAGGTGTGTATGTTTTGGTAAGATACTGTGTGTGTGTGTGTGTGTGTGTGTGTGTGTGTGTGTGTATAACACTTCTGTCTAAGGTTTCAGGCATTCAGTGAGGGCCTTGAAATTCTTCCCCAGTTATCAAGATGAACTACTGCCTGTAATGATAAACCTCTGACATTAAAGCAAAGCAATTTGGTTGTACATCCTACAGCAGTACACTCCAGAAATCAAAAATCATTCAAAACAATGTTTATATTAGTATAATTATTACATTTTAGTCATGTTGCTTATTGTGTTGTCAATGTTGAGACAGTTAAGAATATAGTGTGATGTAAAACAAAAGAGTAACTAGGCTTATAGAATACGAAATTAAATTTTTTGGTGTGGGAAACAGAGACAGCAATCTAAGTAGATAAGATAAATTAGGAATTATATAATCCTGAAATTCAATAGAAAATTTGTCTTTGTATTTCATTTTTGAATATATATTTATTTTCTATTTCTATTAACTAACACTACTAAGAAACACTACATCCTTAGTTGTGGACACACCTCTTTTGCAGCTTGGTTTCATAAAGCACATTGCCACTAAGAGTAGTAGGGTTTCTAAAAGCAAGAGCAGCTGCATGTGAGACACAAGATGCACAGCAATTATCAAGCATCCTGCATCAGTGAGCCTGCTAGAATCCAATCAAAAGAACACAAGACAACTTGATATTACCCCGAACAAATCTAGACCATTTGATAATCTTCTGAATAGTAACTTTAAAGTGTTAAAATAAGTGAGTAAAATATTTTAGTTCATGATTAAGAATGGTAAACAGGGCCAGGTGTGGTGGCATACACCTGTAATCCCAGAGGTTCGGAAGGCTAAGGCAGAAGGACTACAAGTTGGAGTCCAGCCTCAGCAACTTACCAAGGCCCTCAGCAATTTCGGGAGAACTTGTTTCAAAATTTAAAAATTGAAAAGGGGCTTGGGATATGGCTCAGTAATTAAGCACCCTGGGTTGAATGCTTGGTTAAAAATTTTTTTTAATTTAAAAAAAATTAAAAATATATTTAAAAATGGTAAGTAAGAAAAGCTAGGGATTTACCTTGTTATTCCTAGAAACATATATTACCCCAGAGCACAACATGATGGTACATAATGGGAATAGGAGGGTGAGGGGTAAGAGAAGAATGGAGGAACTTTGGATTACACAGAGGGAAATGAGAGTGGGGAGGTGGCAGGGGTATGAAAGATGGTGGAATGAAACAGACACCATTACCCTATGTACATGTATGATTACACAAATGGTGTGAATCTAGATGGTGTACAACCATAGAAATGAAAAGTTGTACCCCATTTGTGTACAATGAATCAAAATGCAGTCTGTAAAAGTAAAAAAATAAAATAAAATAAAAACAGAAGTTAATCAGAAAATATAATGAATTATTAGAAATATTCCAGCAAATAAATAAAGAAGAATGAGTTTTCATATTTCTATTTTGCAAACCCCAACAAAACAACCTTAGAGGCAGTCAGCATTACCAAGACTTAGACAAGGAAACGTTACATAGTTCCTAAAGGAAGTGTTCAATGTCATTTATGACATCGTCTTTAACACATTGATTTTGATTTACTCAAACCTCTTTATCTAATTTTGAGAAATACAATGAAAAGAGGCACATTCAGATAACACTTTTCAAAAGCAATTGACAGAGTACAAACTACCAAATTTTTCGAAAAAAAATAAAATTTCAAAAACATGAAATGATGGAAGAAACTATAACTCATATTACATGTAAGCAATAAGAATGCATTTTTATGACTTTGGTTGAAAAATGTGTAGAATAATGAGCATTGTCTACATATTCAGTAATGTAAAGCAGTTATTAACACATTTAGAGTGATAATATAATAGTTTTGAGCCTACATTGTAGAAAAGAAACCTTTGTCTTTTAAAAATGTTAGTGAAATGTTAATGGATTAAATAATTTAATATTTCTATTTGCTTAATAATAATCTGGAAGTACATGAAATCAAAAGAAGTACACTATTCTAATCTATCTATATATTTAAATCTTCTAATATTGGAAAATTTTAAACATATGTAAAAGTTCAAATGGAAGCATTGAATAGATTTTTAATGGATTCCTAAACTCAGAAATACCCAGGTTACATTTTTATACAGGTAATTTTGGTACAGAGTTTTTTCTACCATTTAGAGAAAAGAAAACCTGGTAATTCAAAAATCTTTTTAAAATTTTAGTTCTAGCATTTTAAAAAGGTTGGGCAAACTTTCTACATAAAAGAACAAATAGAAAATGTTTTAGGTTTGTAGGTCAAATGATATTTGAACTAACTGTTTAACTCTGCCATTATATCTCAAAAGCAGACTTAGACTGTATACACATAAATAATGAACATGGTTGTCTTTCAATAAAACTTCATTTAAAAAATGGAAAGTGGGTCAAATTCATACTTCTGTTGTGATATTGTTTGACAACCTCTGGTTTAAAATATCATAGAGTGGCAGGAAATCTTTGGCTAATATTATCACTGGTTGCTAGAAAATTGAGTAAAAATACACACACACATATTCATACATGTATATTTTGTGATATAATCTTTCTGTGAAAAATATAATTTATATTAAAGTTTTACTTTTATGTACACATTCTTTTAAATTATATTTAAATAGAGAATTAATTTTTCTATTTACACTTGCTTATTATAATTGTTTTTTCTTCCTCCCATGAATGAAAACCTCTGTAAAACTACAAATCATATTTTTTCCTTACCTCTGTCATTCCAAGAAGGAATTTGTGAGCAAAAGCAGGGCATCTAAAGCTAGTCTTTCAGATGTGTACCTTCTTGCTTTCTGTTATACTAGAAGTCTAACAGGAACAGAAACCAGAGACATCCCTATGGAGACTTCTTCTGTAAAGATATCTGTGTAATCTATGTATTTGGTACTAGAAACACACGTAAGCCTCAACTTCTAACCTGAATTCATTAATGATTTTGGCCACTGTTTCTCTTGATCTTATGTTTAAATTGATTGAGTTCTAGAATGAGAATAGTCCTAGTTTTCAGCCTTAGAAGTTCCAAAATTTGTATGCTGAATCTACTAGAACTTCAAAGTAATGACAGAGATTTCAGGGATGCCTAATGTACCTCTGGAGAGATTAAGTTGGGAAACAAGTACATAAGCAAAGATTTGGTTACTTTGACCTCAAGAAAGTGTCATCTTGCTTGGATTTTGACAATGGCATGTGAGTACCTTTGGAAATTGATGTACAAACAGGCAAGAGGATGGGATGGGAGAAGCCAACCAGAAACACTTCATTCCAAAACATTATTCTCTTGGATTCCCCAAATTCATGACCTATTCAGAGGCAAAATACATTCAATCTATTCCAGAACCTCTCAACTTAACTCATTTCAAGACCAACTCCAAGGTCTAAAATCTGAAATCATCTAAGTACCATGTACGTAGTGGGTGAAATTCATGTTAAGGTTCATTCTGAGGCAAAATTTCTTTTTATACTCCCATGAAGTCAAAAAGGTTTTGTGGGTCCAAGATGCAAGGTTAGGATAGAAATGGGATATAAATTACTATTCTAACAGAGAAAGGAATAATGGAAGGAGTGCCGATTACATTTGGCCTTAAGCTCAAAAATTATCCTCCTTGGCTTGATGTCTTTATTTCCAGGATCTTTGGAGTGGCAGATTCACCTGCATGGCACACTGGGTGGCTGTACTGAGACTGCTCTCTATGAGGTCCCCATCTACATGACAATGCTGCTGCACTCCCACCTTTAGAAACCGGAGGAAAGGAGGCAGCCTGATCTACTGAGCCAGTGAACTCAGGGTATGGGGGCAGAGGCAGCCCAGATGGTGATGCCTGGCTCACTTTGGGGTCCTTCTTCCCTTTGTAGAATGATAGTGCACATGTGCAGCTGTGCTGTCTTGCCCTGTGTAGTTCAAGCATCTATCAGCCTTCCTTCACACTGTCCTGTCCTCATCCCCTTCACTTGGAACTGGAACACACCCCACATGAATGTTTGACCAAAGGTCTGGGCACCTTTTGAACACCTTAAGTAAATACAAAAAAATTAATTTCCATAATGTCACTTAAAGCATGGAAAAGTGTGAGGATCACAGAAATACAAAGAGGAAAACTGAGTCAATTGTGTGCAAGCTTAGAGATCAAGCAGTTTATTTTTTTATAACTGAAGGCAATCAAGTAAGAGAAGATAGAATTATTTCCCCTTGAACAATCTACCTTCAGAAATAATCATCTCATTACTTCTGGAGTTGATAGATGTGTTATTTACTTATAATTTGCATAATGATTCAACTTTCTTTAGACAAGGTAGCTTATTTGAGTCTTCCAAACTTCTTATGAGACAAAGATCCTAATTTTTATCACAAATTCCTCATAGTAGGAAAGAGATTACAAGATTGTTGTTTAGGGATAAAAGTTCCTAATAAGAATGGCTAGCTAATGTATAACATCATTTATTATTTTATCAGCCAAGAAAACAACACAATAAAATATTATTTCATATCTATCAACTTGATAAAATGTTGAATATGTTAGGAGGTTAAAAATATTTTCATATATTAATTCTAGAAAAATGAATGTTACAAAATGTTGGAAATGTGAATTTTTGCAAGACATTTGGAAAAAAGACAATGTCTTTTAAATAAAAAAAAAAAAAAAGTCCAATCCTAGGAAAGATTTCCTAGAAATTCATTTGCCAGAAGTTGTGAGATTTGACACAATACACAATGATATTGATTACTCTATTATTCATAGTAGTTTGAAAGAACACCAAGAAAAACACATCAACAACAGAACAGATATATTATGATATTTCCACATACAAAATATCATGCATTCTTTTAAAAGAATGGAATAGTGCCATGCATTCTGGTGAGTTTGAACTTTGGAATATGTGTGTTTTGAGACATGACACTGACTTGTAGAGATTTACAGAAAATATTGATGAGACTTGTAGAAGATTGAGTATAATAGGATTACATTTTCTGTAAAATAAACAAATCTTATTGTAAATGCATATGAATATATGTATATCTGTAAATCACATATATATATGTAAACATATGTATATGTTTATAGTGTAGTTATACAAATAGCAGAAAAGTTGCAAAGATTCATCCTAAGGTGATAAATGGGTAATTTGGTGGTTTATAAGTGGAACTTTCTGTGTTTGATAAAGGAGAAGAGTGGGAGAGTAGAATCAAGTTGAAAAGAAGAAGAAAATAAAAAAGATCAACTGTAATAACAAGAATGTATGTGAGCACACTTCTACCTATTTGTAAAATATAAAATATATGTATATGTTGTGATTGAATTTCAAATCATATAAATTATAAAGAAATATAATACTTTATGTCATGTTTTCTCATTCCAAAAATTCAATTAATTTAATCTCTACTAATATAAAATAGGAGAAAAATGTTCTATAAAAATATATACTTCAAAATATGATGGTCTTATTAATAATCAAATAGAATGATTCTAGTGTACCTTTTATTGTGTCTACTTGTAGAATTTCACAAAATACCATTCCCCTTTTAGTGAAAGAATGTTTCCTTTCAAAAATATTATTGCTGCTATTAATATTAATGTTATGAATTATGTAATATATGTAGTTCTGTCATTTGAAAATTCTACTTCATATATTTTCTATTATTTTTATGGCTTTCTAAAAAATTTGAAGCAAGACTGAGGAAGGTTATTTCATGCACAACTCAATAGTTTTAATTGCAACATTTATCATGCAAAAGTTGCAGCTGCCAAAAATGTGTTGCAAAAAATGTGAGACTTCCCTACAGGGATTTCATTATCCCACATCAAGGAATAACTATGACCTAGTGGTCGCTGTCATGGGTAGACTTCCCTAAGCAATAAAATAAGTTTGAGAAGGAAATGTAGACAAATTTAATTTATAGAAATCATATTTTGTAAAGCTGCATGTTTTTTGTACCATCACTTTATAGTGAATTGCCATATATAAATATTAATACACTAAGTCTCCATAGCCCTCAAGGGATTATTATTAGAAAAAGTAACAAACTCTCAAAATATCAACATTGTATTATTAGTATTGAAGATAATTTTCTAAGACTTCATTGTTCATTGTAATTTATGAGGACATAAATGAACTGTGCTACAATTACTCTTAGGATGTTTTGCTACCTTATAAGTTAATAAGCTAACAACAAATAAAATTGAAAATATAGTTTCTTCCAATCAAATGCCTGAAAGAAGAATAAATGTCTTCTGCAAAATTTGCCTATAATAGGAAAAACAGAAGAGGTTTTCATGATTATGCTATAATAACTGTAAGATGGTTTGTGAGTAAACATTTATTACTGATAGTAATGTGAAGTTTGGTATAATTATTAATAAGTTTTAGAGCAGGGAAATTAACTGAACTTGTAAAGCAAAACAATTCATGGTAAAGTATATGAAAATACATAACAAAGTATAAAGAAATATTCCTGCTAATTTCAATATCAATATATATTTTTGATTGGAAAGAAACAATTGTGTTGATAAATTACACAACTTCACTTTAACTTTATCTCTAATCTGAGAAAAGAACTAACTTGGAGTTTTATACGTATACGTATGAAAATTGAAGTTATTAGCTATTTGAATACTGACAGAAGAAAAAAGAAATATATCATCAACAATCTACTTAAAATACTACTCATAAGATTGGACTTTGTCATATTTACCTAACTTTTTCTATATACATAGATAGCATAGTGTTCATACAAGTGTACATGTATGCATGCATGTGTGTCTGCATGTGCACATTTGTGTGTGTAGGGATGGAGGAGTTGTTGAGGAAGAGAAGCAAAGAACAT
The DNA here is from genome assembly GCF_902686455.1 of Sciurus vulgaris. NCBI lineage: Eukaryota > Metazoa > Chordata > Mammalia > Rodentia > Sciuridae > Sciurus > Sciurus vulgaris. The sequence continues at coordinate 118,458,625 of NC_136469.1, read as the reverse complement.
CAGCTTATTAAAAAAATATGTCGCTAGTACATACCACATGCAAAATATGCCAGGAGATACAGAGAAATGCATTTTCTTGGGCAATCTCCTTGCTTTCACGGTGGAGTAAGACATAGGATTAGGCCAATGGGTTCAGGAAGCACAAAAGAAACATGGTACATCTTTCAGGATTATGAAGGTTTTTGTTTGTTTGTTTGTTTGTTTTTTTTTTTTTTTTTTTTTTTTTTTTTTTGACACACTGGTGGTGACAAACAGTAAAATACCCAGTGGTAATTCCATTTCCATTTGCTGATTATATATTATAGCAAATTGAGAAGCACTTTGAGAAAATCTGAGACAATGAATGTCTTAAGGAACTTCCAGAGGGGAAATGTGGCCAGTTTCAGTATTCTCTTTTTTTCCTTGCCTTTGGCACTAGTACATGTGGAGCTTAGTAAATCTTTTTTCAAGTATGTGTTAAGAACTCTACAGAATAAAGATGTAAAGCAAGCATTTAATCTTCTTTTTACGAAATTATTGAGACTCTGGACTATTCCCACATCCCCCTTCTCCTATTTTTTTTTTTTTTTGTAAGAAGAAAATAACTGTTTAGTAAATTTTGTGTAGTTATATAACTATTAATAATATTGCAGCTGAAATACTTGTTTGTAGTTCACAGAGGTGATTAATTGATTTAACTTGTAACTTAAACCATTAAATATTATATAGATGTTGGTGTCATAGAGGGGAAAGAAATACTTAGAAATAATTGTGTGTGTGTGTGTGTGTGTGTGTGTGTGTGTGTGTGTGTGTGTGTGTGGTTAAGTCAAGGAATTTCAAAAGAGAATCATTCCCAATCTTGTTGAGAGCCACTTCAAAATACACTCTAGATTTCTGAAAAACTTTTCCACTATTTTCACATATTAGGTTCAGATATATATTTCTTTTATGAATGAAAATGTTACATTATCTCTTCCTGATAAAGAAATGCTTTCTGTAGCCTGATATTATCTGTATTATTATTATTTTACTAAATATTCACAATATATAATATAACAATATTTTATTAAATAAGTGTTAAGATTAATAGTGATGCATATTTGGTGATAAAATATGATAATAAATTGCTTCGGGTAGAATTCAGAGTATCCTAATAAAATGCAAAATAATTAAACAGAATTTGAATCAACAATAAACCTACATAGTCAGAATTCAGGGAATATGCACCTGAGCTGGCCAATCTACACATTATGGGGCAAGAAACAACACAGAAATATTACACTATCTTCTTTCAAACTTTTGTCTTAGGCTGGAGCTTAGTGTGAGTAAGAGTACCCTATACCTATAGGGTGGAAAGTAGTGTGGGACCTGGTACCCAAGTTAGACCTCATATTCTACAGAATTGGAAGAGTACATAGATTAATGATTACTAATACTTTTCTAGTCTCTAATTAATACCAAAGTTTGAAATTTTGTCTTTGCCAATTCCTAAAATTAAATTTAGATGACAACTTCTGTTGTCTAATTTTTTCTACTTTAGCTGTGACAGAGTACCTTTCTTTTGCCTAAATAACTGTAAAACTAGACACACAAACAAGTGTTTTCAGACACTACACAGCAGACTACACAAGGCTATGGTCCTTCAAAAAAAGGCACTCATTTCCACAACTGCGCCAGCTTTCTTCAGGGGTTACTTTTTAACAATAGCAAAGGGAGGTTGAAACCAAGCAGGACCTGCTGGGTCTCTGGTACGCCTCAGAATCATGTGTCAGAGTATAGACCATGTGTGATTGCTGGAATTTGTAAAGGGCAGTCTGAAAATGTCCATGGGAGTGGTTCACAAGAAGCTTGATTGAGATGAAGCTGCACACATGCAGGTAAGACTTCAGTAAGTCACACCTTTTCCGGTAGATGCCAGACTAATTTAAGTAGAGAAAGCTCACTATGCTCTTCTAAATGTTCATTTAAAACTCAGTAAAATCCACTTCGTAGTATTTAAGAACATATCCCAAGGGCAGAATTCTGAGTCTAAAGGATAAAACTAAAATAGAACAAGGTAAAAAATCCTATCTTGACTGACAGATAATTAACTGCCTGCCAGAGCGCATCTCAATACTATTTGTAGCAGCGATTTACAAACTCTTTATGTAAAAGGCCAACTAATAAATATTTTAGACCTGGGGCCCCCAAGGTTATATCACAGCTAGTCAACTCTGTCATTGTATATGTAAAGTAGTTGTGTTGGTCAGCTTTTTGTCATTGAAACACAATACCTGATAAGAACATTTTAGACAACGAAAATGAGCTCATGGTTTCAGAGGCCATGACCCTCAGTCAGGGTCAGCTGACCCTCTTGCTCTGGGCCTGAGATGAGTCAGAACATCATGGTAGAAGGGCATGCTTATGTCATTGCTCAGCTTATGTCAGCTGGAAGCACAGAGAGAGAGGGAGTCAGGGACAAGATATAATCTCTGAGAGCACGCTCTCAGTTACCTAATTCATCCAGTCACACCCCACCTGCCTATAGTTACAACTCAGTAATTCATTAAAATTATTAATCCATCAAATGGATCAATTTACCCATGAGGTTACTAATCATCTTATCTCTAAACATTCCTGCATTAGGGATCATGCTTTTAAAACATGAGCTGTTTGGAGACGTTTTAAAATCCAAACCAAAACAGCAGTCATTGACAGTAGGTAAACAATTAAGCATGGCTGTGTACTAAGCAACAAAGTATCATTTTCAAAAAATGGTCCTTTAAGACAGATTTGATCAATAACCATAATTTGCTGACCCATACTCTAAAGGAGGACAACATAATTTATACTCTCAAAAACATATCTACAATAGCCATTGTAAACAAATGTGCTCTTTAGCACATGTACTTTCACATCTAATCTTTCGTGTGGGCCAAGCTGCAGAGGTCAGTTAGGAAGGGGTACCTGTTGGGTAGTTGGTAGTGTATCATTAATGAGTATTCTCACATAGAGATGTGAAATGATTTTGATAAATATTTTCATTGGTAATACACATGTTTATAATTGAACTATCAACTGTCAATGATGAATTTACATTGAAAATTGAATTTCCTAACAACCACTTTGCATCCTGAAATTATTTTCACAGAACTATTTTATTCTTTCATGATTTTTTTTTTGTGAATAGTAATTTGCATGCATCTCCACTATATTTGCCTATGTACCATTTCTTGAGCTATCAATATTAATCATTACCTGTTTTTACTTTCCTCTCTTATATGATATTTGGGTCCTCCTACACAAACCATCTGTCTTTTCCTATTCTTCCCATAGCACTCTGATACCATTTTTATTTTTCAATCAATGAAAGTTAATATTTTATAGTTAATCAATTATTAATTACCAAGCCAGGGTTTATGTTCTAGTCATATTTTCATTCACGTGTATTTCTATTACTTTAAGAGGTATTTCTTTTCCTCTTACAGAATTTACTTATAAGGATATTTATACAATATTAAAAATATATTTGATATATTATATATTATATTAAAAATATAATTTGATATAATATTTTGCGAGTTGGCTCTCTGTGTTTTGTGCATCCTGAGTGTGAAAGTTGGATTGGTGTATCATCTCACTTGTTGCCAAGACTGTATCTACTAGGAGTTTTATTCTCCCGATTGGTCTATTTGATAGATCTATTGCACGTCACATCCTGGATTTTCCTTACATTCTCTTCTGGATTTCCCTGAATTTATTTCCTTAATGAGTCTGTTTGTGGAGTTCCATTTAATTATTTTTGTATTTTTAATTCCCTAGTTTATTACAAAAGAGCATTCAATAACTTTTTAATAAAGTGTAACAAAAAAAACATTTGGGTGAGACATTATTTCATCAGTTTAAAGATCAATTGTTTTTTAATATTTTTGAAATTAAGATGCAGTTTTATCTTAAATAACTTAAGGTACCTTAAATTGTACCTTAAATAACTTTCAGATACACAGAAGAAGGTTGTTCAATCCTACTGCATGCATTGCACTTACTCTAAAAGCCACCTGCTGATACTTTCTTATAAAATAACAAGGTACCAATATCCAAATTTACCTAATAAGTGGTAGATGCTTTGCCACATCACCATCACCTTGACGTCACAGAAAACACAATTATATAGAAAAGAAAAGACATTGATTATTTGGAAGCAAAGAAATTTTAAGGTTGGTCAGATTATGCTACAGAAACAAATGTCTCCGAATTACTAAAGGCTATTGCAGTAAATGTTGGTGTGCCCATCTTAAATAGTCACATAGATTCTTCTGGAACTCAGTCGTTCTGTATGTTCTTTTTTTGTATGTTTGTCTTATCTAAGCTTACCTCCACACTCACTGAAGAAGTCAAGAAGAGAGATAACGGGATCTCACAGAGTTTTTAGAACATTAGCACGGGTGTGAGATTATCACCTGGGCTCAGTCAGTGAAGTTGACTATGTGAGGCCTTTATTGTGGGAAGATGAAAGTGAACCTGCCATTGGAAAACATTAATAAGGCCAATGTAGGCCACTGTCCAATTGTCAAATATTTGATTAATGCTAAACAGATTGCTACAACCCTCCTCAAAAAAGACAAACACTAGATCCTATTTAGTCTCAATGTTAGAATCGAAACCCAAGAGATGTAAAACACAGTAATTTTTTTTGTCTTGTTTAGATACAAGTTATTCTTGATCTGAAGACCTTTGGAATAAAAATTCAGGTAAAATGAAAGATGATTCATCACCCACGTTACATATTATGACCTTCACTTACCTATTCCTCAAGAAGTCACTGGTCGGCAGAATTCTAAAATCACATGTCCACCAATGTTTCCATTCTGTGGAGAAAATATTTCTTGTTTGAGTTTAGACTGTTCTCTGTGAGTAGCTTCCTTGTTTTTCTCTGGAGTTCTGCACCCCGCCATGCATGCAGAGTAGATTTCATTCTTTTTTATTGTTCTTGGCCCATGTGAAGTACAAACTGGGGAATATGGCCCTCCCGGGGACTAACGAACTCTCCTAGTCTACTGCCTGCTAGAAAATGCCATAGGGCACTATTATTATTTTCTATTTCTCATAGTTAGCCATTTTGTCCAGCTTCATTATTTCTTTGGTAACTGCAGAAACAGTCTGAGACCTGCTGTATTTCTTTGCTTTCTTTCTGCCATGTCTTTTGCTCTTTGATTTGATAGAGGCAACTTTGAAAGTATTGTGGTTTTAGTGAAGTTTATTCTCTTAGTTCTTTGTCATGAATCATTGTATCATATTTAAAGGATTTACTGGGCACACCACTTTTCATCTTTTCTGAATTATAGGGATATTTATTCTGTTGAAAGTTCTCATTGCATACTTCCTTCTCATGTGCTTTCTCAAATTTATCGTTTCTTGTCCAGAATAGAGAAAAAACTTCCTTTTTCAGTTCTGCAAACCCATGAACTTCTGGCACCTGCATGTTATTTTTACCCTTTTATCTGCATGCAAAATAGTCATTTCTTTACCAAACTTAATTCACTCTGGTAGTAACTTAAAAAAATGGATAAGAAAAATTGAACATTAGTATTTCTTTTAAAATGTGATCCATTTCCTATTATAGCATAAACAAAAATTGTAATGGGTGTTTTGACAGCGCATCATACTGCTCTCCTTTTTCCAGCTCATCATTTTGGTTCCTCCATCTCTCACTTGCCAAAACTTTTGTACTAATTTTTGCACTGGTCAGGATGATTTTAACAGAACTTTAGGGTTTTAATGCTGTTTGAGTCAGCTTTTTCATTAATGTGACTAAGAGACCTAACAAGAACAATTTTAAGGAGGATGAGATTACCTGGGGGCTCACAGTTTCAAAGGTCTCAGTCCATAGATAGCTGGCTCCATCCCTCGGGGCTCAAATTGTGGTAGAACATCACAATAGATGAGTGTGGTGGAGGAAAGCAGGTCAGAACATGGCATAAGGAAGCAGAAAGAATGAGAATCCACTTGCCAGGGGTAAAATATATACCACAAGGCATGCCTTCAATGACCCACAGGCCATATGCTACCTGCCTTCAGTAACCACTCAGTTAATCCCTATCGGGATAAATGCACTGAATGGTTAAAGGTGTCCTAATCTGATCATTTCACCTCTAACCTTCTTGCATTTTCTTATACATGAGCTTTCCGGGGAAACCTCACATCTAAACCATAACAAATGCAATAAAAATTATTTTTCACTTGCATAAATGTTTCTGTGATAACTCTTAGGCAATGAATCGATGACTCAGTGGCTCCAAATAGCTGTATTCACTGTTGATATGGCAGGGAGGAGAAAAACTAGAAAGTCAAGTATATATTTTTCACTATCTCAATGAAGAAATTACACATTTCATTTCTGTGTCCTTTGCATTGTTTAATCTATGTTTGTAGTTGTGTCCTTCTCCATGGGGATGAGAATCCCTGTCTTCCCCAAACTCAGAATTGGAAGAAAAACTAAATTGGTGGATGCTTGTGACATCTAATTTGTCAATAGTATGCTCTTTTTCCAAATATAAGAATCCATATCAAAAAGCTTTTTCAACAGATTCAAAATAACCATTCTAAGTGATAATGAAGCATGCATCATAGTTTTCTTAGCAGTTTTCTTTCTTAGTGTCCCACAAAAAGTGTCTGTTCAAACAATGGTATCATAGACTTAATGAAAAGCAATATAAAATGATGGAGAAAAATATCTATATTGTACTTCATCTGAAATTTATCAGTATAAAAATTTTTGTAAAAAAGCGGCTCAAAGAGCAGAAATGATTTTTCAGCACATACATTTTTGTACATTTTATTTTATAATTTTAAAAGCTGTATTTACTAAGTAATATTTGCCAATAATTATTCAAAGTAATTGCAGCTATAAATTAATTCATAGATTATTGTTTGATATAATTATATATTATTATATATAATATAATCAATAAAAAACAAAACTAGTATTACCTAATCAATAAAGAATTTTCATGAAAAGTTTTTAATATTAGGGAAGAAGTTTTGAGCAGCCAACTATTAAGGATAAAGTTGAAACAAGGGTTTTCAATTGCAAAATAAATAACTTCAAAACAGAATGCCTGTCTAATTATTTTAGAATTTACTGACTATGGTGTGTGAATCACAAATGAAAGGGCTCTGGTATTGCTTATTTTCATGAAGTAACTATTAGAATATTGAAAACAAAATAATATCTTTAATTTTAATGATAACTTATAGAATCATCTACAAGTGACTTGTAAAAAGAATAAGTTCGGATTTGTACAAATATTCTAGGCCCATTAATAAAAAAGTTAAGCCCACCAGTATATCACAAGTCAAATTTCTGAAAATCATTGGTGAATATCAGTCTGATTTATCTTAATGTTTTTTTTTTTTTCTTTTAATGTTTTTTCGTACATCAAAAACCCTTAGAAAATTCCCACAGGAGTCAAAATCTGTGAATTCCAACTCAGAGCAATAAAATTAAAATCTCTGGAGCTGGCATATCATCACTTGAATTTTTTTCAAAGCTCTATGTAATTTTAATGTGAAGATAGTGTTGAAGATACATAATGTTATAGAAATAACACAAAGAGCCACCATTAACAAAAATAAAAAATAAGAAGAAAACTAACCCTTAATTTTCTCCTCTTTTAAATAAGTAATGACAACTTCTAACCATAGAAATTATTCTGGATTTTGGTCAAACTAACTTTATTTCTCACACTTTTATTTCTAATGCAGAGAAGAAATCTGGAACCATATCTACCAGAATCTACTTCTTGGTATTAAACCTAAGAATGACAATAAGACAAATTCGTGTTAAAATATAGCCAGGGCACTGGGAATAAATTGCTTAATAACAGAGAGGTGGTTGTGGTCTGGTGTGTAGACAAACATGAGATTATTTTAAATAGAATTTGCCACTGTCTATCTCCCATCTGCTTTGATGTTGGTGTGAGAGTCAGGAGTTAGAAAAATGAGCATGAGAGTGGTTTCCTTTGAGAATCATGTGCTCCCTTGGGTCAGGTTCATGACTTTAGTCTAAACTACCCTGACTTTCTGGCTATAGTTTTCTTGCCCTTTCTTTGGTGACTTTGATGACCTTTGTTTTCCCACCTTCCCATTACCCTTATATATATCCTAATTGCAATACTAAAGACTTTCATTCTGCTTTCCACTGAAACCAGACCAATGGACCATTATAGGGGAAGTGTAAGAAAATAACATGTGTAATATTAACTAGTAATGTTCATGTTCAAGTCAACAACATTAGGTTCCAATCTATTTATTATAATATTTTACTATGGTGCATTATTACATAAAATTAACTGTATAATATCTACTTTTTAAAAATTCAACCAACTTTGTATGTCTTCCCAATATTGCATCGACTCCTTAGAAAAGTTAACCTAGTGGATTGCCTCACTAATTCTAATATTAAACTCCCAATAAACACAAGTTTAATATTAAAAAATAAATTTAATTTAAAATTAAACTAACCATATTCCCTGTAGCTTGGAGAAATACAACTGTAATCCTAATAAGAGCTGATAAAGTTTTTTGTATTTTGCTTTGTTCTATTGATTACTAAAGCCAGTAACACTCAAATTTGAACAAAGCTGCATCTAGTTTTGTTTTTGAATTAGCCCTGTGGCCAATGCTAAAGCTCTACGAACACTACGGAATAATATACGTGTGTGTGTGTGTGTGTGTGTGTGTGTGTGTGTGTGTGTGCAAATATATATACACACTCTGCACCCAGGAGCAGTGATATATATAGCATTAGACTATAGATAACTTCCATATACTTATATGGTTATATTTTTTCTGTTTTTAAGTTCCCTCTCTTTGATCATTTATCTCATGTTATTTTTTGTTTTTAAAAGGATGAGACAAAGTAGAGAAAAAACAAATTATTTGATTTCTTAAAATAATAGCTCTTGTGTCTATAGTTCAGAGCATTGTGATACTACATTTATTATTAGCTAAAATAGATGTATATATTTAACAGTTAAAACTATTTTCAATTCAGTTTTAATTAATATCCCAAGAAAATATAAGTCACATTTCAAAGTCTGCCATGCAGGATTTGCAAAAGAAAGCTGGATAGGCGGTTTATATGCCTTGTTATTTTTGAGAATTTCTTCACCCAAATTTTAGAATAGAAATTTTGGGGAATTAGAATTTGAGAAAAGTATTTCTCTATTAAAAATAAACAAAACAACTCTGTATAGTTTTCATTACATTTTTCAGTGTGGGAAAGAAAGATGTATTATTAATTTTAGGTCAGGAGATCAAAGTTTTCTAGGGGAAGTGAACAGTTTAGATGTTCCTTGAAGTTCCTTGAAGTTCCTTAGATGTTCCTGAGGTTTGCCTCATTCGTGAGTAACCAAAAGAGCTCAAGACTGCCTGTTGCTTCACAAAGGTAGAGTAAAACATTCAAGTCCAAGTCTCTATATGTTGAGTAGAGTAGCTTTTCAGTGGGGCAAATAGAATATACAAAAAATCATGTCCATGAATGAAAAAGAGTCAGAACTGATATGTCACCAGGAAGGGCACCAGGATGGGCAGGTTGATCTCATTAGTTATCATGGCCTGTAAAAGTAGCTGTTAAAGACTAAACAGATATATATTCTTCTATATCAAGGAATTTGCATGGAAGAAATGAAAACGTTTGAGGGACTAAAACATCCAAAGTTCCAACAAGTTAATAATATAGGTGGAATTTTTGGTTTTAAAATCCTGGCATCTTTAGAAAATATAGTACTGGTAACAATGAAGTAAGAAATTTATTTCACCTTTCCCCACTAAGATATCTTTGTATTTCTGGTCCCAGCAAGGTAAGATATGAGGATTGGCAAAATAGGAAAGAATATTACAACAAGAAGCAGAGAATGCAGTCCAAATTCTTGTTATCTACAGGCAGATAAGGAAATATGAACTCTGAGACCCATAGGTGCCTATCAGAAGACTCAAGACTACTGGGTCAGAGAAAAAGGATTTTAATACTTATGACTCAGAAGGTACCATAAAGTTGTGTTTGTGTGAGTTCCTTGTGTCTCATTGGCTTATTTGGATGCTGAAAATATAGTGAGTTTTTGTCACATATGGTGAAGTAACCTAATATAGGAGACCTCTATTGTGTGATGGGCTAAAAACAAAACTTCCATAAATTTCTCCAAACAAAACTCTCTTTTCTTCCAGAGGGAAACATTGTCTTTTTTATAATGGGAAAAATACCTGTTTTTCAAAGTTGTTTGCTATGCAAATATATTTGAAAAGATCAATCGGATTAAAGATAGTGTCAATATGTTTAGATATTTAAAATTATCGAGTATTATAAAAATTTCATCACATTGAATGTAGGTTGAATACAGGTAATGAATTTTCACTCATTACCAAGATCCCTTCATGTTGCCATATTTCACTGTACTTCATTCACTCTACTACTGTAGAGTAGCCTTTATGTGAATGCCTCAGGTTTTTCAATCTATTAGTTAAATTTAAAACATTTTTACCTCATAAAAAAATAGCCAGTGTTTTCTATTTCCAAGATGTACAGAGCATATCTTGGATAATTATCTCCCAATCATTGTCAATCTATGACAGACTGAAACAGTGAGATAGGAAAAACACTTAACTTTAATTAAAAATTGTAATTTTGAAGACTAAAAGTACTTGGCCATTTTATTGCAAAACCGAGATTGCGTTTTGGATTGCAATGACTTAAAAGTATGTTTAATTATCTAGGAAATTTTTTTTAGCATGAAGGCAGGACTAGCCCTAAATATGAAAATTAAGGAATATAGATAGATGAAAGAAAGAAGGAAAGAAAGGAAGAAAGAAAACAGGCAGGCAGGCAGAAAGAACTTTTAGCACTGCACGCAATCATGCTCGTCCATCATAAAATTGATTGTTGATAATGTAGTTTCATTAAGAGAGATATCTGAAATAGAATTAAGTTTTCAGAAAAAAAGCAAATGTCTATTTTCACTTCTAAATCATAAAACTGTGTGTCTCAGATTTTATGAGCAGAAAGGTAAGTTTTGACTTCTACATTGACAGGTGTGAATCACAATAGTAGACATTCCCAAATTCAAAGAAAGGAGTTCCATGAATGTTTGAAAATCACTAATAGGAAATTTTTTTATTCTACATGTCTATTCCTCTAAATTTACTTTTGTATCTTTCCAAATATTAATGGGAAGTATTACCTTCAGAGCAATGAATTTATACTGTTTGCCCCTCCCAACACTTGCCACTGTGGCCTTTGCTAGCACCAATGCCTGGAAGTCATACTTTGGTTCTTTCAATAGTAGAAAGATCACAGATGCTGCTATGTTGACTCAGCTGTTCAAATACACACTTTCAAACAAAATATTTGCAGCACTGATGCCAAATTCCTTCTGACATTCGCAATAATATTGAATTTGACTCAACCAAACAATTGCAATAATATCTGGAACAAAAGTTTCATCTGGTCTTTATCTACTTAACACTCTCTTATAGTCTTTACCACTCTCTTTTGGAATCCAGTTTGAAAAAGTATTTGAGTAAGTATTGGTTATTGAAGTTGTACAGCCATTAAATTCAAAAGGCATGTTAGTACTATTCAAAGCATCTTTTAGCTTAATGCTAAATTGTCCTTAAAATAGTTCCAGTTTAAGCCTGCAAAAATCTTTACAATGTGTTCAGTCTCTGTAGAACATTTTTCTTGAAGGTTGAAACTAAATTACTATGAAAATATCTTCAATATTATTTAAATAAAACTTTGAAATCTCATGGAATGTGTGTAAGTAATTTCCGTATGTCTTTGTTATACAATCTGGTACTTAAGCAGAAATAGGAATTTTAAAAATGACAGAGTCAGCTCAAAGTAATTGTTCTAAGTAAGTGCACACAGAAACATATAGTTCTAAATAATTAAAGAGATATTAATGAAACTTATCTCTCCCTTATTAATGCATTCAGGTTAGAATGGATTGCAATCTGTCCTATGCAGTTTTCTCTCCAATTGGTATTCTGAATGCCCTGTCTTTATATTTGTGCTTCTTGGTACCTAGTAATATATCTCTTATTTAGTATATTTTTATAAAAGGAAGAGAAGCATGACCAAAAATGTGATGGAGGAGAACCACAAAGTAGAGAATTCAAATAAGCAGTCTGGGAATAAATGCATACTTTAATGTCTCCTAAAGATCTGAGTATGCTAATCATTTAATGACATTAACCAATGCCACTGTGTTAAGCTAATGGGAATGAACACAGGTGTTTTCAAAAGAAATAAAACTGTGGCATGAGTTGCCATAGGTATATATCCAAATTGAAACTAACACATGATTACACTTTGATTTTGGGGGGAAAAGATTGTAAACATTGAATTAATTTAAAGTCTAAAGAATTGGTTAGAGTGATAAGAGAGTAGAAACTCTACAAAGAAAAAGGACATAAAAGATAGCGACAAGAGATAAATAATAGAACTTGATAATGGTTCCCTTTGAAATGAAGGGAATAAAGTTGAAAATCCTTTATAGTATAATCTTGGATGTGTTACATCATTCTACTACACATCTTATTCCTCCTTTATAAAATTCTTCCTGTATAACATGACTTCCAAATAATGGTCTGGAAGAAACCAAAAGCCAGACAAGCTGGGCGTGGTGGAGCACACCTGTAATCCCAGCAGCTAGGGAGGCTTAGGCAGGAAGATCTTGAGTTCAAAGCCAACTTCAGCAAAAGTGAGGCACTAACCAACTCAGTGAGACCCTGTCTCTAAATAAAATACAAATTAGGACTGAGGATGTGGCTCAGTGGCCCAGTGCCCCTGAGTTCAATCCCCAGTAAACCCCGTCCTCCAAAAAACAAAGCCAGATAATTGCTAGTTAGCATTTGATATGATAACTGACATTTGTGTTTTCCTTTATAGTTTCGATCTCTGTCTCATTTGGTCAGTTTAGACATGTTGATTTATATGTCCTCGTAGTAAGATACTACCAGGAGTAAAACCAAACCACACAAAACAAAGATGTTTCCATCTATATGTCTCAAGATGCATAGGGAAAAAATAATAGACTTCATCATATATTATCTAGCTTAATAAATGTAAATTACCTACTTTGCTCCATATTCTGTACCCATTAGTAGAATACATCACTGGAAAAAAAAAATCTATTTGTCATACAGAATTTTTAATACAAATAAGAGGCAAAAATTTACCAGCAAATATCAAAAATAACTAAACAAAAATTTTAAAATGGAAATGGGAGCAGGGTAAAGGAGATTTAGGGTCATCCGGGAGGAAAAGAAACATATAGAATTAAATAGGGCAGGCAGGAGTAGTCGCCCTAGGGAAGATGAGATTTGAAACAAGATTTTAAGAACGTGATGGAGATAGCCAAGAGAAAATGTTGGGGGAGAGTAGTCCAATCAGAGGAAATAGCCAGAGACAACACACACAGATGAGAATATCTCTAGCATAATTTAGTTACAGAAAGGAAGCCATAAAGCTAGAGATGAGTAAAAACTAAATCATGAAGTCAGAGATAATGGGTAATTGAACACACATAAAGTCAATGTAGGACCAGAGTGAATGATTCCCTAACTCTGACTGAGTCATCAAGAAAAGAACCAGAGCAACAAGTACAGAAACGGAAATCTACTGAAGCCTATTTGCACTAAACTAGGGGAGAAATAGTGGTGGCTTGGGGTAGAAAGAAAATAACAAAAAAATTAGAACAACAGTTTTTGTATGTATTTTGAATGTTGAATAAAACACTTCAAAATATATATTACAAATAAGTAGAAGACAGAGTTGACATCCTACCATTGGAAAAATGTTATTGATGGAGCAAGTTTTAGGAGAATAAGCAAAAGTTGTATCTTGGCCATGCTGAGTTTAATGTATACATTACCTATTCATATGAAAAATCTGAGAGTGTTGGAATATTGGTATATAGAACTATAGTGAAGAATAATTTGAATATATCAGTATATAGATGTTGTTTATAGCCATGAAGTTTGCTTATATCACTATTAGAGTATGTCCTGTTATGACATGAAGTCATTTCAGAAGAGTATGAAAGATTATAGTTCTAAGGTATGATGTCTATTTCCCATAGAAATGGTGGATCTAGTTAAAATTATGTATAATTAGGCCTAAAGAAAGTGTTGGCAGATATTTATGCAACTAGGCGTGCTTACATGATAGAAATATACGGAATTGTTTTCAGTTCTCCCAGTAAAGTACAAAGCAATGTCATCAGCTGAGGGTGAAAATATGAATGGAAATATTGACTTACAGAATAGAGAGGAAAAATAGTGAAATGGTGATTCTTTTTTTAAAATATTTTTTTAGTTGTTGATGGAACTTTTTTTATTTTTTTACTTATATGTGGTGCTGTGAATTGAACTCAGTGCCTCACACATGCCAGGCAAGTGCTCTACCACTGAGCCACAACAGAAGCCCTGAAATAGTGATTCTTGATGGGAAAGAATATTTTAATTAGAAAAGCATAGCTTAAGAGCTGGGGAACATTAAGAAACCACACATGTAATAAATGAGACCCAGTCTCCCTCTAAAATGGTTTTTATATGTAACCTTATATGTAATCACAAAATAGACAGGGCTTAGTATTTTAGCAGGATTTTTGTCCAAATGTATAGAACATATAAGGTTAAGAAAGAGTCTTAGGTTTAAGCAAGAGAGGGACTAATGGGATTTATGTTGCATAAAGAACAAAAGAAGACATCCAGGGAAGAGATGCAGTGATTTGGAAGAAATGCTACCTACACATCACCTATATCTGTTGTCTCTATACCTTTGCATATTTGTCGATCTCTATTTTTATCTTGTTATCATCTACATATTATAGAGATGACAGTCATCTCTGTGTACCCAAGGGATTAGAGAATATGAAGAGAAAGGGTGGCAGCAGAGCATCCTATAAAATGTCACTCATGCGTCCTTATGTTTTCCACGATGATTGTATCAAGTGGTTGTGAACTTCAGAGTGCAGCAGGATGGGGGAACAAAAACCCCTTCCCCATATCACAGAAAGCATATAGATGCCTCTTCTCCTGTAGGGACTTGGAAAATTGCCATAGCTTTCACAGTGAAAAACTCTCAACTCTGAATGCATCTAGATAGAAAAGATCTTAGGGAGGTCTAGCACATTGCCAAGTTTTCTCTTATTTTTTGTGGCAAGGAAATAGAAAGATCCACTTTAGGGCACCTGAAAGAAGCACCATAATATCTATGGAAGTGACTGTCATTGAAGGATCTTTAAGCAAAGGAATTGACCATTGATTTGGGACAGTGGGGTCTAATGAAATACAACTCTATTGACAAAATACCATATTTCATCACTCAACATTCCAACTTTTTTTGTGATATTATATAAATATTCAGGAGTTTAGATGCAGTACAAGGGAAAGTTATGTTTTTGCAACTTAAAAGAATCAGCACCTGAAATAAAATTCCTGCTTAAATGTAGAAGAAGAAAACAAAATTCTTAACATATTTTAATTTTCAGAATAAAATTTATATCTATCACAAATACTACAAAGCATCTAGCAATGTTATGTATACTGTAGATGCCCAATAATGCTTATTACTATGACAGGGATAATGGATTAGAGGAGAATGTGACATAAATAATGTGTCGTAATGTTATTTTAAAATGCTTAATAATTGAATTAATTTTTTTTTTTTTGCAATTCTCATCAAAATTACATGGTAGTAAGGGCAGCTGTTCATTTTCTTAGTTCACCTGATTAAAAGTTACCCTATAATGCATGAGCTTTCTTCCAGTCTCATCATATACAGCTGCTTAGTGAAAGTCAGTTATAAGAAATGGAATTTTCACTCTCTCAAAATGCAGAAGATAAGGAAATTAGAAATTCAGACAACCATTTTTTCCCCAAAAGAAAAAATATTTATGATGAAACAAAATATCCTTCACAGTCATGCTGAGATAGCAAAGCTTCCAAATGGAAGGCTATAACCAGTATCTTCACATTGGTTGATATATCATGAGTCTAAATAAAAACAGAATGAAAAGCAGAGATTTTTAAAGAAAGTTCTATTTCTGTGCATCGTCTCAGGTATTGTGGAATTGTCAGGTTGGAAGATTTAAAAAAGAGTCAATGATGTAGTCTTGATCCCAAAGGCTGAAAACTTGGGTAATTACTCTGTGTTGCAGTCTGGGGACTAAACTTTTTTTTTTTTGAGACCTTAATTTTAAATATTTCATCTATAGTAGTCTCTCATCTACAAAGGACACACTCAAAGTTCTGATGATGCACACAGTATGTATATTATGCTTTTTTCCTATGACAAAATTTAATTTTTAAATTAGCCACAGTGAAAGATTAACAACAATTAAATAATTATAGCAATATACTGTAGTAAAGTCATTTGAATGTGGTCTCTTTTCCTCAAAATATTGTACTACACTGTACTTACCCTTCTTACAATGATAATGTGAGATGATGTTCACCTTGAGATGAATGACATAGCTGTCTGACACAGAATCAGACCGTTAGAGTAAGGATTCAGTGAACATAAGCACTGAGATACATGACAGTTGATCTAATAAAAAAGTTGGATACTAGGTGACTAATACGCAGGTGGATTATAGAGTGTGAATATGCAGGAGAAAGGAGGATCCATGCTGTGGACTGGACAGAATAGGATGGCACAGGATTACCTTATGCTACTAATAGTGCCCTCAGTTTAGTATGTGCAAGTTATTTATTTGGGGGATATCCATTTAATAACTTCAGACTATGTTCCATCACAGGTAACTGAAGCCATGGAAAATGAAGTTGTAGATAAAGAGGGACCACATCATGGAGGGAAATCTACTTTACAGAAAACAGATTTAAATTTACTGATTAAAATTCTAATCACATTGAAGAAAAGACCCTCACAGCTACATTTTGACTTTTGTTTGATCAAACTCTGGGCACCACTAACTAATCCTTTTGACAAAAAAAAAAAAAAAAAAAAAAAAGAATCATCCTATTTAGAATAGACTAGATGGCATTTATGGCCATCTCTGATTTTATATTTCCACATCTTACTTACTGAAAGTTACTTATGGAGACTATTTCATTAACCTTCTCAAAGAAATAAAAAAAAATTGTATAAACCATAATGTCTTTGAAATTAGCCTTTTTATAAAAAAAAAGAAGAAGAAGAAGAAGAAGAAGACTTATGAAATGCCATTACTCTGAAGTGAACATACTAAGGTCCAAAATTAACTTAAATAGGATAGGTTAAAGAGTAAGAAATTAATGAGTCATATTTAACCCTTTTTTCTATTTCAAATGTCCTGCCTAATGATGGGTTTTAATTAAGTTCTTCTTCGTAGAATAATTTCAATTCTTTCTAACCCCTCAAACTTCTAAGCAGCTCAGAAACTACTACCATTTTTTAGGATAATTTCAGTAGTCTTTGAGTTACTTTTCTTTCAGTCTAGTGCAATATTCCTATCAAGGTTTGCATAACACTAAAGCAGGAATGAGTTTTTGAAATTAAACTTGATCATGTTTCATAAATTCAAAAAGTCAACAAAATCTCAGCACTTAGGATAAAATGTCAGATCTCAGTGCATTCATGAGCTGTGTTCACCTTGCAACACTCTGGCTTTGTATTCTGTTACTTTCTCACTGGTACTCAGACTTTTACCTACACAGAATTATTATAGACTGGACCCTGAATACAGGCTTCCCTTTTCTTTTCTAAGCTACTGCATAGAATATTTCTCGTATCTGGACTAGACATGGGTGACTCCCTTCAGGTTTGCTCTTACTTTACCTAGAAGACTGGTTACTTAGGACCTAGAAGGTGAAGGAGGCTTAGGGATTTAGATTTAATAGTTTATAAATTTTCTACCCCTGTTCTCACCCAGTCTGACTTTATATTTCCTCACAATGGAAAAATAATATCTGATATGCTAAGGAAACTGCTGGATTTAGGGAAGAAAAATATCCACTAATAGCAACACATTAATCAGAAGTAGATATCTGTGGTAAGGTTTTTTTTAAAAAATTTGAAGTCATTTCCTCCTCATACTTTTAGACAGATATCTTCTATTATGTAAAAAGAAGGGATTCAAACTCCCCAATAAGAAAATTATTGGTCAAATACACTACAGTTATTTTGACATAAGCTGTGCCATAATAAATGAAAATTGTTAACAAGAACACATTGAAAATAAAGTTTTCCTTTTGGATGGTGAAACATGATTTGAATGACAATACTTTCAGTGCATTTGAATTTAATGAAAACATATTCATTAATTTTGATTGCTATTGCTTAAATTGTCTAACATCATTTTCCTGTAGCAGAATCAAATGGATAATTTCAAACTAAAAATGGCATACAACACTGATCTGAGGCTAGAAATATTACTCAATCAATTTCTTCCTATGCTTTCAAAAGTCAGTGAACTCTATCACTTAGTACTATGTTTTCTAAATCAGATAAAAAGGATGGATTTTCTTTCTTTTAATGTGTGAACCAAATGAGGGACTAAAGATTTAGTTACAGGTTTTTTTCAATACTGATACACAGTTAAGAATAAATGGGCAACACTTCCTAATGAGTCCATTGCCTATAGGCCTTTCAACCGAACTCTTACATACAAGTACAATTGTCAAGGTTTCATGATCATCTAACATTATTTAGTAAGGGATATTTGAGTAGTTTTTCTTTAAATACCCATTGTCTAATTGCATGCACCGGTAATTTGCCTATCTCCTTTTAACTACTTCCTCTTCTCCTTTTGCCTGGAATAGTAGGAACAGCATTATCCCAGACCCTTTGCCCTCTGGCCAGTGGTAGGAATTGGAAGAATAGAGGTCCAGAGTAGGGCTGGAGTGAGATTATATTTCTGTTCTCTTTTTTGCTTCCACTTTTCTCTCGGGCATCATCTATTTCTTCTCTTCACTCTTACTCATACAAAATAGCCCTTCCCTCTGTGGTCCCAGATCCCGCTGAGGTTCAGCCTCCTCTGCAGAGCAGCTTCAGGGCTCTCATTACATCAAGTGTCCTTCCAGTCCCAGGAGTGGGAAGCTTCCTGCTGTTTCTAATCTCTTGCTTACTTTCTCATACATTGTGTTTCTTTGGTCTTCAGTCACCCATGTAACCAATTCCTTGTGTTGAATTTTCTCTGATTGAGACACCTAGAGGGTTTTAAGTTTCCCTGCATACAAATAGATTCTTGTTTCCTTTTCAGGCATAAAGAAATAAAGACTCAAGAAACTCAAACGGAATTCATTCTGTTCATGAGAGCAATTATTTTTGATCAGGTGGTATTCCAAACTCAACCTTCCAAGAAGAGAAGTTCCAAATTCATAGGATTAAAAAACATTTATGCTACATATTGCATATTACCCCACCACCTACAGTTATCTCACTTATAGAACACACAGAAAACTTAACTTGACTAGCAAATATAACATTTATGGTAACATTGAGGATAAATATTTATGTTTTTACAGTTTTATTCTTTTGAGATAATAGGTGAATTATTTTTGATAATATGTATTAATATTAATGATATATAGTGAGCACTAGATTATGATTTCCAATTTATGTAAATCACCTGTGTCAATTTCATTAAAATAATCACAGCACTGAAAATAATGGGACATAATGGGGGAAGGAATCTACAAAAAATCTTATTACTATGCTTTTGAATGAAAACTAAGTGTAAAACATAATATTCTAAAATCAATTTCTTCAACCAATACATGCCCAGTGTCTTTTATGCACTTTGTAAAGCACCATATTATGTACCCAGAATCCAAAGATATACAATACACATTCTGTCCTCAAAGATGTAGTTGGAGAAAAATACACATGAATAGAAAACTAGAAAAACAGTATAATGGGTGAAATACAGATATGCACAAGTTATACAGAAACAAGACATGAAAAGCATCCAGAAGAGGCTTATGGAAAGCCTTATAAAATAGGTAAGTATAAGCTTCAATATAATGCTGCAATCAATATCTATTCTCTTAGGATTATGCTTGTGAATGACCTAGAATATATTCCACATTTATTGTATATACTTAATACTTTGCAGATACGAAAACTGTTCATCTATCTTTTTTACCTTAGTCACAACCAGAGACCCAGTCTAGACCCTCTTTGGCAATCTGTCCATTTGATAATTGGTTACAAAACCCCATGATTTCCTCTTCTGTTAACTGTCTTTTCTCATCAACAGATTTATCAAATACTCAATGTTTTTGTAAGTTCTTTCCATCTTTCTCTGACTCTCATTTCACTGTTGAGTCCCCCTTACCACCCATTTCCTGGAAGCAGTCTCATGGGAAGGCTGCCTTTACCCTCTCTGGCATCCCTGCACCTCTGGGACTTGAGTTAGTATAGATTTCTTTACCTCATTATTGAATATAAATTCATTGTTCTCTGTGATGATTTCTCACTATGTCTTTTTTTCTTTTATTTGTCTCTTCTAGAACATTCCTACTATTGTAGAAATGTTCCCTAGTATATTCTAATTTAGAAATGCTTCCTTCAGCTTGATATCTCCTTAAATTTACCACCACACAACTCTGATCTACTTCACAACAAAATTAGTTGATGAAATTATTCATAAGTGTCCCCGTTTCTTACTTCACAGACTCTGTAGCTATTTTTCTTAAATATGACTAAATTCAAAATAATAGCTATCAATATTTTCTTGTATATCAAATATACTGTCAAAATTTATTTCTAGGTGGATTATGAATTTTACATTTCAAAATCTTAGTTTAATTTAAATTTGTCTTAAAATTTACTCATTTACTTCATTCATGTCAACTGTAGAAAATTACAAGACATAGTCACTTTCATTCTTGTAACCAAAATAATATATATAAGAACAAGAATGGGATCCCAATTAGAATAAGTTATACTCCATATATATAGACTATGTTAAAATTATACTTTACTGTCAGGTATATCTAAAAAGGACAAATGTAAAAAATAAGATATGTAAGATAAGAAATCATGTTTATTTTTAAATCTATGAGTAAGCTGTTTTAAAAAATTCTGAACTAAACTGAATTCTAGAATGGGGTGGGCTTTTCATGGAAAATAAGAGATTCATGGAAGAACAGTAGGAAGAGAAGTAATTCACCACAGATCCCCAGAGGAGGAACAAAATAAACAACAACAAAAAAAAACAACCTATGTTTCAATAAATTTTAAATATGTGTATGATTGTGATGTACTATATATTGGAAGAGACCTTAAGATCCCTACCCATCAACTTAATCTTTCTCATTGATATTCTCCTAGGCATGCATGCAATATTCCAAAGACTAAGGTAGGAAAGGAGTGAGAAGTGAGGTACATGCGTGTTGCCTCATGTACTGGTTAACCTTCCACTGAAGAAAGAGTGACAAAATTGGAGAGATGTGTTTCTGACTTGCATCTGAGTGGTACAGGTGAGTAACATGGCTCATATACACCTCTAAATCAAGAATTCTCTTAATGTACAAAAATCCTGGAGCATGACTAGAAGTGATGAGAATTCCCAATGACACAGAAAGTTATCAGGCAGAGTACAGAGCATAGACAGATATCCCATTATGCGTAAGATTGGTGACTGGGCTATGAAGAACACAGCACTCAAATTTTACTAAAGATAGAATCATATTCTACATGAAAGGAAGATCTTGATCCTGTCCTTAAGCTACAAAGTCAGGGTTGAAATAAATCACACAAAGATGCAATAATGATCGGAATCATTTTTTCCTTATTAACATATTCTCCCACGTCACATGACCATTACAATAAAGAAAGTAGGCACAAGGGTAAATAACTTTTCTAGAAATAAGTATTACTTTAATTCAGTCTCTATTGTTCTTTGATACAAAACATTCAGAATCAACAAGATATACAAAGAAGCAACAAAATGTTACCCACATTCAAAAAAGAAAATAGGTTATAGTAGTAGACTCAAGAATTGTTCCAATTATGGCATTATCATGCAGGAGTGTTAAAATAATATTAACATAAACAAGAAGTACCAGTCGGAAATATATTTAGCATTTCTAAAGTTTTGAGGATTTCTCTTTTTTAAAATTCATTTATATTTTTATTGTAAACAAATGGGGTACAGATTTCTAACAAAAAGGTAGAAATTATATTCTTAAAAACTCCACACTTAGAGTATAATTTTGAACTTAAAATGTGGAATTCATAGAATAAATTGATCAGAAATTAAGATTTATGTGAATAATAGATTCAACTTTTGCAAGAGAATCAGTAAGAAATTTTAAAAGATCAATAAAAGTGTTCAAAATGACATACAAATAGAAAAATGATGAGTAAGAGAAAAGTATAGAGAGCCAAGTATCTATAGAAAATGTTAGCCAATTTAAATTGCATATAACTAGACAATAAAAAGAGAAAGAATTATAGAAAATATAAAATATTAAGTTGTAACAATATTTTTCTTTTTTTCCAGTACCAGGGATTGAACTTATGGGCACTCAGTCACTGAGCCACATCCCCAGCCCTATTTTGTATTCTATTTAGAGTCAGGGCCTCACTGAGTTGCTTAGTGCCTTGCTTTTGCTGACTGGCTTTGAACTCTCCAATCTCCTATCTCAGCCTCCTGAGCCACTGAGTGAATTTTCTCTAAAATTAAAAACAGACATCAATCTGAGGTCCGAATATATTAGGAAGCCCAAACAAAAAAAAATACAGAAAACAGCATATATGATTACATTATTTCAAACTGTGTAAACTAAAATAAACAGAAAACCATAACAATATACAAAAAATGTTATCTTCCATATAGGAAATAAGAGTTTTGAGGCAAAACTGACAAAGCCAGAGAAATTAATGTTGGAAGACATTGAGTGATTTAAGTTATTAAAAAATAAGAAAGTCTAAGTTAGAATTTAAAATAAAGGTAAAATACATATATTTCAAGAGAAAATGAATAGCAACATTTCATACATAAGTCTACCTTTATCAAAATTATGTTAAATAAAAATTGTCTACAGGCCCCAAATAAAAAATAGAGATTTTAATATTTAATAAAGCCCTGTCCTTCTTATAAGAAACACAATTTAAATAAAAACACACAAGTACTTTTATAGGAAACATGTGTAACATTAATATAAGTCAAAATAATTATATATCAAAATAAGTAGATTTTCAAGCAACAAATATTACTAGGAATTAAGTAGATTAGTTTAGAATGATGAAGGAGTTAATACATCAAAAGGATCTAGCAGCCCTGAAATTTAATACATCTAATATTAAAGATGCAAAATAGATGAAGCAACAATAGAATGTCAAGGAAAATTGAGAAGTCCACACTAATAGTCAGAGATTTTACCGCCTCTCTTTCAGTTATTAACAACGAAAAAAAAGCAGCCAAAGTCAGTAAGAATAAGGGGATTTTAACATTTTCAAGAACTAGACCTATTAACATTTATAGAACACTTTATTCAATAACATCAGAATACGTATTATTTTTCAAATGCACAAAGAATATTTCCCAAGATAGACCACACTAGGAGCAGTAAAACAAGTCTTAATAAAATGAAAAGTATTCAAGTCATACAAAGCATGTTATCTGACTATAATGTAATTAAATTGGAATTGAATAGCAGAAAGAAATCTTCAAAGTACACAAATATTTGGAAACTAAATAACACCTTTATAAATAATCCATGGATCAAAGGATAAATCAAAAGGGAATTTATAATGCACTCTGAGCTAAATGAAAACAAAAACACAGCATATCAAAATTTGTAGGACACCGCTAAAACTGCAAATAAGAAAGATTTTTTTTAGTCCTTTCCTTAGTTTGCTGCAATAACAAGATACCATAAAGTTGGTAATATATAAAATTAGATGTTTGTCAAAGATTTTGAGATTGGGAAGTCCAAGATCAGGAAGCCCACAGATTCAGTATCTGGTAAGAGCTGCTCCCTTTTTTCCAAGGCACCTTGTTACTCTGTCTTCCAGAAGAAAGAAGCTCAAACTGTATATCTGTAGTCCTCAGATATGTAGTCCTCAAACTATATATCTGTAGTAGTTGCTACTTCTTAATAGGTCCAATCAACATGATGACATCAATATAATAGACTAGTATAATATCTTACAGAAGGGAAAGTCAAAATTCTTGTGAACGAAGACAAGGCCACTCAGTGGCCTATACCCAAAGGACTCAAAATCAACATACTACAGAGATACAGCCACAACAATGTTCATAGCTGCTCAATTCACAATAGCCAGACTGTGGAACCAACCTAGATGCCCTTTGATTGATGAATGGATAAAGAAACTGTGGTATATATATATACAATGGAATATTACTCAGCCATAAAAATAATAAAATTATGGCATTTGCAGGCAAATGGATGAAATTGGAGAATATCATGCTAAGTGAGATAAGCCAATCTCAAAAAACTAAAGGACGAATGATCTCGATGATAAGTGGTTGATGACACATAAAGGGGAGTGGGAGGGAGTCAAGAATGGAGGAAGGAGGGACTGTATAGAGGGATAAGAGGGATGGGAGGGGTGCGGGGGAAGAAAAGAATAACAGAACGAATCAAAAACTATTACCCTAGGTAAATGTATGATTACAAAAACAGTATGCCTCTACTTCATGTACAAATAGAGAAACAAGATGTATCCCATTTGTTTACAATAAATATGAATTTAAAAAAATGACGAGGAACTAGATAGTTGATATTGCCCAAAAGTAGGACCCTGAATATGTGTTTCTGACCTTTGCCAGCTGAAATCAAGCCTCTTCTAGTGTTCTTATGGACAGAGATGGAGATAAAAGCATTTATTGGATAAATAGCTGCTGCACATCACATACCAGGGAATGTGTTAATTTGCTCATGCAATGAAACCATGTGTAGTACAGCAAATACTGGAGTCACCACTGGGAAAATTTTATGATGATATACTGTCATTCTTCAAGATCCATCTGTCTTCTGCAGAAATAGGAGAGTTTAATGGGGATGTGATGAAGATCACCATTTCTGCACCCTTTGAGATTTTTAGGGTGGAATTAATCTCTTAAATCCCTCCAAGAATGGAGCACTAATTTTTTTTAACTACATTTGTAGATACAGAGACTCTTGATGCTTTTTTTTTTTTTTTTTTAGCCTTTACTATTATAGTAGCCCTCACTCTGTTGATTAGAGAACCAGTGTGAGAATTCTTCTAGCTGCTAAATATTGCTATTCTGATTTTGAATCCTGGAAGTGGGAAAATAAATACAGATGACTTCATGGACCTGCTGGAACCCTCTGTGTATGATCTGAAAACCATTGATCAACTGACCTCCATGTACTCTAAATGGAGGACCAAAGTGATGTTTTGGGGCCTCCTAGAATCAATGCCAATTTAGAGCTTGTATCCACTATTCCCCAACAGTCTGATTATTTCCTTTTGTCCAGTGCACAGCACACCTGGTAAAAGGCCATCATTTCTTTGGGGGAAAATTAGAAAAATGATTACCAGTACAAATACTGGATTGTATTATGAGGTCTTTTCTTGGGGCACCAGGCCTTCCTTTTATTCAGTGGGTTCTGGACTGTAAACCAGCTCAAGAATAGGAATTGACTGATGGACTGTGATTCCTTGTTTTTATAAATTTGAGTTAAACTCTTTTGACTTGGACATGTAAATTTTATGCTTATACAAATCAAGTAAGAATTTAGTAGTCTGCCTTTCCATTTCTTCTAGGAACACTATAATTGAATAGCCAAAGCTGTACGTCCCTGTGGATAAGACTGTTCTTATTGGTTCGTCTACTCCGCTTCTGATTATGGTAACTCATCTTTTCTTCAGTGGTTTCTACCACTTGACTCCTGTCACTCTAGTGCCCTATCATGCCTGTTTCATTTAGACTTACCTATTGAAATGAGTGTTTTTTCCCCACTATAAATTCTGACCTGTAGAGAAGAATGATCACAGAGTTTCCTAAGAATATAGAGTTTCCCTCACAAATTTGTTTCTCAAGGTCATAGAGAAAGTTACATTTGCTGGACACTTTCAGTGTGGAAGAGTAGGTTTTAAGTACGTTTATACGTGCTCTCAAACACTGAAAATTCCCTAAGTCATAAAAGCCCTCCCTCTATGTTCGTGAAGATTGGAAATTTTCAATGTGTTCACAGTAGAAACGTTTTGATCTATATCTTAGCCAAGAAATTAAATAAATATTTAGTGCCCTTTCTCATCTCCTGAACTGTAACATTAAATGTAGATTCATTGCATGGTGAACCAATATCAATTAAATTGGCTTGCTCCTACTTTATGATGTTTTTCCATTTATCCCTCACACATAAAATCCATTCTTAAACATGTTCATTAAATATCTCCTTTTATAAGTTAGGTAACTCACATACTTCTTTAGCAGTATAGCACACCTTCTTCTCTTACCTCATTTCAAGAGCCTACTTGCTGGTCCTTTAACACAGTTTAAGGTCTCTAAGCAAAGAGGGGAGAGGGGTAGTGGGAATGGGTCTATAAGAGAATAAGCATTGTCTTGAATATCAACCCCTCAGGAGAAGCCAATACCATTTTCTAAGGTAATATGCCTCTCAGACAGAGGTTGACAGGCGTGTATCTCTGGCCGTGGACAGCTGCTATCACTAGCAGCCTGAAGCCGTTTGTGGGAGGAGCATCATCCACAGGGGATGGAAGACCTATCCTATTGGCAAAGAAAACTTACCACAACTCTGTATACTGAGCTTCATCAGAGTCTGCCCATGTGTCCTCTTCCCAATTTAAAGGATCACTTTGTTTCCTAGTAAATGCTCTCAACTTAACAGTAAATCCCCTGCGAGGTGAAATGTTCAACTTTTGATAAAATTTAATCAATCACAGGTGACTTTCTATAGTTGGTTTTCAATAATTTCAGCTCTGTGGCTACAGGAAGTAAAACTCTCATTCAGGATATATCTAGAAGCTCTTAGGTCGTTTTTGCAGTACTAGCACTGGGAATTTGAATTCTTAAGATCACCCTTTCCTTTTATCTCTTTGACTAGAAACAATAGGAGTAATCAATCAAACTCATATTATTCCTTAGATTTAAAAAATATATATTTGAAGTATGTCACTTAGTCCCTTGCTTTTTGTAAGTTATTGATTAGGAGTACCCAATATAGACACTTTCTTTATCTTTAAATAGGCCATGCCAACCACCTGACAATGTCTCTTTCTTACTTAAAATAGATTCAAATATAATGAGATTAGAGAGACAATTCCAGAAACTGCACAAATAATTTAGAAAACTTATCCTTAAAATTGTTTCTCTAGAGGCATTGTGAGGAATAAAATCTGTTTCAGGGTTCATTAAAAAAACATGATCAATAGACCACATATAGAAATAGAGAAAGAGATTCATTATTAGAGATTTGCTCAAATGATTATGAAGACTGAGAAACTCTGCAATCTGCAATCTCTAAGCTGGAAGCCCAAGAAACAGTGGTGCAATTCGGTTGAAACAAGAATACAGAGGTTCTAGGGCAGAAGAAAATGGAAGTACTAGTTCAAATAACAGAGTGAATTTTCCCCTGCTTTGCCTTTTTTGTTATATTTGGGCCCTCAGTGGATTGGATGATGACCATCAACATAGGCAAGGGTGATCATCCCCACTTAGACTCTGAAATGCAAAACTTTTCTGTAAATAATACCCAAAATAAGGTTTTATCAGCTGCCTGAACATTCTTCAGCTCAGTCAAGTTAACACAAAATTGCTATAACTCTAGAGGAAGTATAAATTTGCTCTTTGCTTCTGCTGGGATATCCATCTTCTCATAGCCTTGATCACGCGCCCTCATATTTTTGAGCCATAGTACTTGGACGGGACTTGCACAATTGATTCCTTTGGTTCTCAGGTCTTTATTTTGTATTTTAATAATACCACTGACTTTCTTGTGCATTTCCAGCTTGCAATGGCAGATGTTGGGACTTCTTATCCTCCACAATTTATGAGCCAGTCTCTCCTAATAAATCTACTTGTTAATGCACTTTCTATTAGTACTGTTTGTCTGGGCTACCCTAATATGCACGGTATCTACCCAAATTCTGTCAATGGTCTATTTAAAGAAACAAGAAAATTTATATAAAAGTATATAATTATAAGTGCAATTATAATAGTCTGGAAAGCTCCCATGTGGACATATTAGAGGACAAGAAGGTATAGATCAATTTCATATTATAATAATTTTTATCAGAATCTGATTGTCTTTTACCAAGAGTATTCCCCAGGAATCTGAGGATGCTCCTAATGCATTCCTTCTTGTTGTTAGAGATCCTAGGTTTCTAAATACTGCAGATATATGAAATATAAAATACATAAATATATAAATATAAAGTATATAAATATAAAAAAAACACTGTTTTGCTCTGTCAACTCAATATCCTACTTCATGTTCTTCTTTTACCTCTGTGTATTCGCCTCTGCCCTCATGCATGTGAATAAGTAAGCATGTGTAGCCAAATCCTACATGGTATCTTCCAGTTTTGATATAAATAACCACATAAGTTCTCACTTACCTACCTGATCAAATTAGGTAAATGGTTTTACTTCTTCGTTTAAATTTAATGAAACACAGAGACAGTGATTGCTTTATTTTCTGTAAACTAGTGAGAATATATGTACAGTTTGCTTTGTAATTCCAAGCTGCTTGTCCAGAAATGTAATAATAATAGGAAATGGTCCATCTTCAGTCAAATTGATGAAATGAGAATTAAAAGAACAGTATGTTAATGAAATCTCACTGTGGATTCCATAGCTTGAAGTCCCAGTTTCCTCTGAACACCCCTGCCCCAATAGGTAAATACATTGAGCTTTCAGTATAAGACAGAATAGAAAATAGAGAAAATATTGATATTACTCTCATTGCCATGCCTACTTAGTTATGCAATCATGAATATCATCTATAAAACAAAATCTCAGGTAACTGATGACCCTAAATGATTCTGTTCTCAAATGTGATTTTTATAAATTCATGTAACAATTCCTTCAATACCTAGGGGGTAAATATAAAGATGGATTACATTATTACTGTCCTTCTCTCATACAATAAAAATAGTTCTGCCTCAGGAGTGTGCTAAATATGATTCAGACATGGTAAATTTCCATATATGTAGTGGTTGGTTTGAACAATTTTACCTTTTCTTCTCATTGTCTCTAGATTCTGTGTTAAAAAAAAATCAACAGGGTTATTTTGTCTAACTTCTACTTTTCAAAGCACATAATGTTAGTGATCAAAATCTAAATGGAAGAATATATTTCTTCTATTTATGCTATGATTCTATTATTGTACTTCAGTATGAGAGAGTATATTTGCTACTTTATTACAATAAAACTATAACAAATAGTTTGAAGACATATCACCCTCCCCTGCTTCCTTATATATTGCCAACAATTAATTTTAAATTATCATAATGAATCTAACCTCCAGAATAATCAACATAAATTTTCTATCATAATATTACCTAAGTGCTTTAGGGGAAATTACTCCACTAGTTTCATTACATAGACATACTACTAAGTGTTCAGAGATATGTATTTTTTTCTGGGTTGCAAAGAAATTTAAGAGGAAGAATAGGATACAAAGTCACAAGCCTTGTATTGCTATTTTATTTATTAGCTACAAATCATGCATGTTTTCCTAAATTGTTAAGTTAAATTTATCAGCTAAAGACTAAGTGTTCGTATGATTTCAAGAAACAAAAGAGATTCTAGTCGAAGCTAACATATCCTAGAGATACTGATACTATTTTTATGTTATAAAATGGTATCATTCCTCCAAAGCATGTTCAACTAAAGGTTTATTTCATGTAGTTCAAACTTCATACTTTTCTTTCCAGGAAGAGATATTGAACATATTTAATTAGAAGAATAGCAAAGGGAAAAAATCAATTTGGAATTTTGGTGCTACAAACATAACTCTAAAAGGCTGAGAAATACAATTATGGAGTCATAGAAATGGTTGATATGAGTAAGTTTTATCAATTGATGAAGTTGTAGTCTTTGATATAAATACATTGAAATATTCAATTTTATAACTCTAAATTTAAACAGGCCTAGTAACTAAAGCTCTTAACCTAGTTTACTTCTTGGTAGCTAATTTACCCATTCAACAAAGAATAATATTTCAAGATCGAGTAAAATAATAGTAATACATATATATATTTACTCTCCTGCCAAGGATCAAATGCAGGGTCTCACATTTGTAAAATCTCTACACCTACAGTACAATCGTTGAACTTTGAAACTTCTTAACAACCATCTGAGGCAGGAAACAGTAGCCATTCTGTGAGCCTGAGAAAGAAAGAAACTTCTCCCAACATGAACTATTTGTACAGGAGTATCTTGAGCTTCAAGCCCAGGTTTAGTGTATTTCTAGAACTTAGGCAATCTCAACAATAATATATTTTGATCTTATATGCCTCACAAAATAAATAAAAGTCAAGTATACACAAGTAAAGGAATCACAAGTGTGCCATGTGGATATAAATATAACATGCAGGAACTATTAAAAGTGTAAAACCATAAAATTGCCAATGAAATTGGCATACAAATAAATTACTACAGACATTAAATATTATATAAATGCCAAATTCTAAATCTGGGAAAAATTAATCTGTGTTAATGAGATTCAAATAATGTGTGGATTGGGGAGACCAACTACAGAAACAAAGGCATTTGGAAGAAACTGGAAGTGTTTGGAAAGAAAAATAGGATAATAATGAGTAGGAGATCCTATGAAACAGAAGTCTTAGTTTCTAAGGTTCATTAGTTATATGATCTAGGACAAGTCACAATATGATCATAAGGCAAATTTAAATCACTTTTCTATTCTTTAATCCTTTAACTAATTATATGGGAAGTACTTGGCTCAGTTTATATATCAATAAAGTAGGGGGGAAAGTGCTAAATTTGTCTAGTTCCTAAGACCTCAGGAGAGGGAACTCCTTGTCCTATTTTTCCCTATTTACTGTTTGACTGTGTGAATGAATGAATGTGGTTAATGTAAATGAGGTAGAACAACCTTCAGTAGTCAACCTTTAACAATTATCAGATTTTTGAAAATTAAATTTTCAATATAATGAAATGTCATTTATCTACCTGTACCTTACTCTACTGAGAAAATTTGTTCTTCAAAATATCCTTCAGTAACACCAAATCAATTTTCTTATCATGAAACCTTTTAGACAAGTAAGACTAGGATTCATATTAAATTGATTTTGTTTTTAAGCAAAACAAAATTGGGGTTTTAAAAAATTCATAAACCTAGTTGCATACAAATGTGCTGTAAAAAAAAAAAAACCTGACAATCAACAAAGCTTAGTGCAATATTTTGGAAATAACAGTATGAACTTTATATAAAAGAACTTGAGGCCCTAGAGAAGCATACACTTAGACAAACACAGAATAAACTGAAATCTACTGCATTGTTACAAAATATTTTACTCAGCAAGTTTGGATTTGGTATTAGTATATTGAGGGTTACCAATTAATTAACAGCTTAATGTTCTATCATTTTGTCTAATATTTTAATGATATCTATAGTTGTAACTATGCAGATAAATTAATTTCTGACATTTATTGACAGATTTGTTATGTTCTATTTTCCTAGGTACAGTTCTCTTTTTATAATTTAGAAGCAGTGCCTTGAACCCTACTCTCCTAAGAGGGGGAAAAAAAGTAAAGAGTACTTTATGATGATCGAATCAGACAGTTTTGCACAGAATCATAGGAACTGTGCATTCTAAGGAGTGATAATTGTACCAGCATATTGCATAGAATACATAAGAGAAGCCCTGGAGGTCAAAAAAGTAGAAGCAAATCAATTAAGTTGAGTATCCACTAAATTGTTTTTCATTGTCTAATTGAAAAGTGATCACAAGGAATCAGAAAGGTGTAAATTGAAAGGGTTTTCAGTTTAAATCTGACCTTAAGTCAATGTTATTTAAGTATGGTAAATAATGCATTCTGGAAGGATCCTTTCCACAAATTCAAAATTCCAATTGTGTATAGATTTGGACCTTTTCTGATTTCTCTCCAAGTTTTTTAAGCATGTTTCTCAGCTTTTATTTAATGAAAAGAGCATACTTACTTACATCAAATCTAAACATTATAAATTTATTTAGAAATCTTATCTTAATCCCAATATGTTTCCAGTGAAAAAAATTCATCCATTCATTTACTGCTTTTGGTAAATAATTTGGATCATTGAAGGAAAACATGAAAACATTGGCTTAAATAATTTCATCCATTCCTTATATGCTTTTGGTAAATAATTAAGAACATTTAAGGAAAAATATGTGTGTGCCTAAATCACACAGATTAAGCATTCCCTTAGATGAAAGACATCTCTGCAAAATCAATGCTGCTTATTACCATATATTCTTGG
Organism: Sciurus vulgaris; assembly: GCF_902686455.1. Classification (NCBI taxonomy): domain Eukaryota; kingdom Metazoa; phylum Chordata; class Mammalia; order Rodentia; family Sciuridae; genus Sciurus; species Sciurus vulgaris. The sequence continues at coordinate 118,426,210 of NC_136469.1, read as the reverse complement.
TGAAACTTCATTGCTACATTGATCCTATTCAATAATATTAAGTTCTGCTAAATAAAATATGACAGGAAAAGGGGAAGGAAATTATTTTTTCAAGGACCTATTCAGAGGACCAAACCAATACTTTGCCCTTCTGTGACCATTCTTTTCAGGCACCAGGACAGCCTTAAAATACAGATAGAAGATCAAGAGGCACCATGCATGGCTTCATCAAAAGCAGTATGTGTTCAAACTCAGCTTCTCCCTAGGCCTAAATGAATTCCCTTTATTAGACTCCAACTTTCAAATCAGTTTAAAAGAACTGTTCTGTCTTTGGATAAACGGTATGGGGCAAAAAAGAGTAGTTTCTGTTGCTCCAGTTCTTTCAGTCCCTGATTCTTTACGAGCTGGAGAACAAACCAGAGAATGCTGGATTGTGAAGTGTCTGGCTGCAGTTAGAAGATGAGCTTCCCAGGCCCTAAGCAATGAACTTCCCATCACATGCACATACCCTACACAGATTGTGCTCTCTCAGTGTTTCTGGAATAATTCCATGAGGCCCTATTAAGAGTTTGCTTAATCAGAGGAAATATCAAAGCGTTTAATTGTTTGCAATTCTTCTGAAGTTGCAGAAAACAACAGCCAATTAGTACTCAAACTTCTCTTTTCAGATGGGAAACTAATCTCTTTTTAATAGAAACTTTCCGACTCATTTTTTTTTTTCTTGGAAACATACTTTGCAACCCAAATCACACTTAGACTACAATGAAACAGAATATGAAATGATATTTTTCTGCAAACTATCATTTTTTCTGGTTCATTTTCAAGATCTTTGATATTTACATATGACCTTTCCATTTTTATTAACAGTTTATTGGATTTTTGCATTCCAGCCAGCAGAAGAGAAAGGTAATTTACAGAAAGATTTGACAGTTATACACACAGCTATAAACTTCAGTCCATTAACTTATTTCTCATGTAACCTTTAGTCAATTCTACCAAAACATCCATATAAGCGTATGACTTCTTTCCTTTATGTTAAAAAGCTCTCATTACAGAGCCCTATTTATAGAATGTCAAATGAAAGAAAAACCATTTTATCATGTTCCTTTATGGTTTACAGATGTTTATTGCTCCTACTTTTTAAGGCACATAAATAAAAGTTACAGACATTCATGTGCTGTTTGGATTTCTATTAGATGTGAATGAATACATATATGGTAACTTTTATTCACATGGTTAATGTATAATTATAGATTCAATAATGGCAATACTGTTTTATCTATTTAACTTTAAATAATGACTTAGAATGACTCCATAAAATTTGATGCATTGAAGCAGTATATAATACTAATTTTTTTTATCTATACAGGACATTGGAAAGTGATTTAAAAACATTTTTGTTAGACCAGGCACAGTGGTATGCACCTGTAATCCAGTGACTTGAGAGGCTAAAGCAGGGGGATCATAAATTCAAGGTCAACCTCAGTAACTTAGTGAGGCCCTAAGCAACTTAGTGAGACCCTCTCTCAAAATAAAAATCAAAAGGGCTAGGGATGTAGCTCAGTGGTAAAGCTCCCCTGGGTCAAATCTCCAGTGCAAGAAAAAAAAAAAAAAAAATCATTAATGAGATTTAAATGGCAATTTCCAGAGACTGGAGAGAGAAAGGAGAGGGAGAGGTGGGAAAAGGTTAACTGATAAGTACTAAATTATGGTCAGGAGAATATCTGCTGCTGTATGGCCCAGTAGAGTGACTATGTACAATAATAAGGTGCTGTATGTTGCTTTTAAAAGCTAGAATAAAAGATTTTAATGTTTTTACCAAAAACTAATGACAAACATTTTGTGTCATAGATACGAGTACCCTGATTTAAATGGTATAAAATGCATATACTTATCAAAACATCAAAACCTGTAAATATGTGTAATTTTTATGTATCAGTTTTAAAAAAAAGTGGTATTTGGTACGTTAACTCTGCTTAGAACTGTCTTAAAAGATTGTCATTTGGGTAACTTCTTAAACCCAGAAATTGATAGACTTTCACATAAATATAAGAAAAAATATGAAATAAAGAAACATGGAAATGTTATATATAATTTGTTTTTTACACAGAATGAACATTCCTAATTAAATATTAATGCTTAAATGCATAGCATAGCAATGGAGTTTTATACCATTACGCCAAGAGTCTGTTTTTAAACAAAAAAAAAATTACCAAAAAAGCAGCTCTGCTGTAACAAAGGGAATTGGAACAGAGAAAAAAACTTACTTTGTATATTAATCTCATTTCATCATAAAACACCATAACTTGGAGGACTTTCTCTAATATAATTCAAAACTAAATACTGATTACTCATAGTATTCACATGCATAAAAAATTAAAAATTTTTGAAAAAATATAGAGAAGAACTGGAATTAATAGTTAGAATGTTCTATAAGTCTCAATTTGTCTCCACACCCTTTCTACATATGAAGGAAGCAATAAGAAAAATGTAGGGATGAAATCTGAAAATTGATAAGCACCTAAAAGAAGGCCAGTTGAACTAAACAGGAAACTGTCCTCTAAGAAATTATTAGTGATTATATCTACCATGTTAATGGATTTCTATAAGATCCATGTAGTGAGCATAAAATGCATATAATAATAAATTTTTCCTAGAAAATGAATTAAACTGAAATCTTTTTAGAATTCTTAGAGAAATATTTCTATTTATTTATTTAAGGATACTCCAGAGAGTTGTAAAGGGGAAGCAAGTTAAACTGGCATATTCCCGGGTCGTATATTAACCAATGATGCCAGCTGACCTTAGGAAACAAAAATGAGAGACAAATTTACTCAATAATGGTTTTTTCACTGTACTTCATCTTTACTATGTTTGGTCTTTTGAAGAAATGGAAAAGTTCCATATTGCCATCTGGTGTCAATTAAGGGAACAGCTTCCTTCAAGCAGTATCTACTAGAATATTCCTCGAAGTAGCAAGCTCAGACGGTTTTTCTAAAAAGATCAAAATACTTAGGGCTGATTCTGTAATTTTTTAAAAATTTTCACTTGACACTGCTTTCCTTCTTCAGGTAGATTAAGTTATTATCTTTCTCCAGGGAAGGACACATATATGTACTAGTTTATATTTCTGCTTTGTTTAAAAAACACTGTTTACATATGTAAGAAAAGTGTCAGTTTCCTTATTGGTGAATTATGGAGCTTTTGTGAGTTATGATTTCAGGATCCATTCCTTCACACTTTGATTGAAATCATTTTTACTACTATGTTAATTTACAAATACAAAGTTAACTATAGTAGTCCTAGATCTTTCCTGCAAATTTGGCACTGAGTGTGTGTGTGTGTGTGTGTGTATGAATTTCGAATTCAGATATAGACTTTCATGAAATGCTGTGGAGTTACACATATTTGGTCTTATTCACCATACACCTCTTTTTCCTTTTTATTTCATCATATCATCATTTTGAACATATATCTATTATTATCTATCATTATATAATCCCTAGCTTCACACTACACTGAAATTATCTCTAATGTCCAATCCTTTACTAGATCTGTTTCTGTATTATGCTAGACTTTTTGTTCTTCTCTTGTTCTTTCCTGCCTCCTCAGTCATCTGAAGGCCAATATTCCATCTTCTGTCACTTTCTTATACTCACTACACTAGTGTTCCAAACTGAAGACTAAATATGACCAAGGGAACTTCTGGAGGATTGGTTTAAGGCTAGATTCTTGATGTATGAATTTATTTTGATAGATGCCATTACAAAGAGTTTCTTTAAATCTTGCAAGAAAGAAAATGCCAAAATCATAGTCCTACATGTTGTAAAACTCTTAAATAAAACGCTAATTTTTCTGCAAACATCACTATGAAAATTGTTTGTAGTCTATCCATGTTTTCTTTACCTTTATAGAAACTATGCAATAATTAGTATCTATAGTACATTTTGTGTGCTTATACATTTCCAAGAAAAATTATTTTCGAAAAAGTCAACAAAGGGGAGGTTATACATGGTCATGTTATACAGGGTCAGCATATTTTCAAAATAAAGAATTATTTCTGGCAAAACTTCTGTTTAGTTGTTCTTTAAAGATAGATCATGTATAGCACTAATCACTTTAACCTGTCTCTAAATATAGAGACAAAAGAAACCACAATGGCTCATTTTGACAACATTGCTTAGGTAAGTTATATCTGAGGTTGGAAGCATAATTGAATGTTTCTTTAAATATTAACCCTCGGAAGTCACGTGCTCCCTCTATTAGCAATGTGGTGAAACCTTATATCTTCATGGTCTAATAAATACTGAATATCTAATGAATCAAAAACAGTTCATTGTAACTGATAGATATGTGGATTTTTTTAGTTAGCTTTTTCATCTTTCTGACAAAAACACCTGACAAGAACAACTTACAGGAGGAAAAGTTTTTTTGGGGTTAGCAATTTTGTAGTTCTCAGTCCATAGAAGGCCCACTCCATTGCTCTGGATCCAAGGTGAGGCAGAAGAGAGAGAGAGAGAGAGACAGAGACAGACAGAGAGAGAGACAGAGAGAGAGAGAGAGAAAGAGAAAGAGAGAGAGAGACAGAGACAGAGAGAGAGAGAGAGAGAGAGAGAGACAGAGAGAGAGAGAGGAGAGAGAGAGAGAGAGAGAGAGAGAGAGAGAGAGAGAAAGTGGTCGAAAGGACTATGAATTTTCCAGGGCTTGCCCTCAGAGTCCTACCTCCTCCAGCCTCACCACACCTGCCCATAGTTACCACCCAGTCAGTTCATTCAAACTGGGATGGACTTATTGAGTTACAGTTTCTGCAATTCAATCACATCACTTATGAATAATGTTGCAGAATCAAGAGCTTTTGGAGGAGATACCTCATATTCAAACCTTAACAAAGGAGATGATGAAAGGTATAAACATCACTTGTTTTCTTTTTTCATAACATCCAAGTAGAGCACACAAATTAGAAAACTCCAAATAAATAGCAAATGTTTAAAAATGATCAACATAATTATTTCGAGATATATAGTCAAAGGACAGTTTAATATTAGTAAAGGCAAATGTTATAAGTGGAGATGTTAAGAAAAACTTCTCTAAAAGATTGATTTTTAATGTATGTTTTGAATAAAATATTGAACTAGGAAACATTACAAAAAAGTCATTCATACTTGTTAGGAATGGGGCACTGACATATCTAAACCCTGTACCTGCTACTATAGAGAGACTGTGCAGGCAAACTCAGAAGAACAGTCTCACCATACCCCAAAGTTAACTTCAACTGAACGAATTTGCAGTGTACACTTCTAACTGGTCTGTTGGAGTAGTATGATAAGAGAAGTTGTCACTTCTCCATATTTGAAAGGTTTTCTCTTTATGTACTTATAGTAAAGTGGAAACCCTGATTGAAAGCACCCTGTCACTAAAGCACTTCTGTGTATGGTGGAAAGGCACATAGATAGCACCAAGTGGTATCGGGAGAAAACCTTGAGTCATCACTGGCCACAGATATTTGGTAAGAGGAAGTTGTGTGTCAACTGCCATAGTGAGAGCAACATTGAATGGGCATCCAGAAGGAAGCCATGGGAAGTCACAGACTACAGATAATGACCACAAGTGTTATGATAGACCCACAAATGAGGAATCGCCCTTATTACCAAGTAGAGTTCTGGAAAATTTACTGAATCAGAGTCATATGAGAACAAGTCTTTAACAACCAAGCTGTGGCACAGTTATTTGAGGAAGCTATTTGAGTCAGCAGTTAGGATATACATTAATACTCAACTGAGATAACTGAGATGGGCAATTTGTAAATTCCTGCCAATGATTCTTTGGAAAACTAATAACATGCATTCAAGTACAAGAGCAATTGTCTATGGTATTTTCCCAATGAAGTTTGGTGTAAAATAATTATTTCTCAGCCTGTGTCAATGGCATTTTAGAATGAGTACTTATTCTTGAAAACAAATGAATAACATGGAAAATACAGGGTACTGGTTCAGGGAAAATCTTTGAGGCATTCACATTTTGATATTAAGATCTAATAATTAAGACTCTATGTAACACAGAAGGATGTTTCATCATTCACTGGAATGCAGAGCATGCTGTAAACATTGGTCTCCATTCTCACAAAGTTCTGAATAATGAGAAAACAAGACCAGTGATAGGAATGGCTGTATATTTGTCATTGTATTCATGAGATGCAAGTCTGCAACCTTATAAACAAAATGAATCTGAGCTGTTTTGCTCATAAGGTAGTACAAATTACATGCATATGTATATTAAAAAGCAGAATCTGACTCTTTGTCTTATTCGATTGATAAAATATTTTTCCCTAAGGGAAATGTAATACAAATATTTCCATGATGAAGTACTATGTTTCTCTACAGTTCCTTTCTGATTGGAAATATAAAGGTGACAAGTGACAACTCTTGAATCCTAGAGAGGGTTTCACGGCATATTTAGAGTGATAGGGAGGTTCCAGAAATATTCCAAATCAACCTGAAATTTTAAAGCAGCAAAACGTATTTCAAATGTCTATTATCTATTATCAGAAGACTACAAACTTGAAATGACAGTTGCCTATAGAGAGGTAGGCAAATTTCAAACTTTTCATCACTCTCCGCTAGTCCATCTTTTCTGAAATAATTCAAGCTGGAGTCAGCCATCCAAGATATCATTTACATTCTTGGACTCACTTGGTGAATGCTCATGTATAATCAACCTAATTCCTAAGAACATTTTAAAGGCATAATGATACTGAATATTTTATACTAGATCATAATACTATGTTGCAATGCTATAGTACCTTTGAAATTAGATTCACGGGTCACTACAATTCATTATTTAAAGATTAGAAGTCTCTGTCATAGATCAGCATTTTATAGATGAGGATATACTATCAATCTAGACAAGGAAACTTATTTAAAATTATAGAACACTGCCAACCAGAAAGGAAAGCATATTGGTACTTTAAGAAATTATATCTGTCCTTCAAAATGTATTTATAATGGTTTATCTATTAACCTTTCTCCCACCCAAAGAGAGATTTTAGAACACATTTGCAATTGGATCAGGAACTACCCGCGTCATCCTCTCCAGAATTAACCAATCCCGGCTTCGTAACTTCTCAAACCTGACGTGGTGCTACACTCCCTGTGTTTCTCTCAACCAGCTGTTGCAGACATCCTACATTTTTTGATCATGCCTGCCGTACTCCTTCATTGTCTTCTTGAAAAGTCAGCTCCCCAATTTTATTTTGTAAGTCAGTCTTGATTTATATATCATCATCATTAAGGAATCTTCCTTTGACACTCCCTAAATAGGTTAGACAGGCCTCTGAAATGAACAATTGTCCCAAACTTCCCTTATGAAAACACACATCCTTAGGCTGAGTCGATATCTTTGGTCACTGCAATGAATGTGAAAATGAAGATTTGTTAATACCGGACACAGAAAGAAATGATAGATAACTGAGCTGTCTCAAAGGTCACACAGGATTTCCTGCCATCTTTTTTTCACATGTCCTTTCTCTTCTGGGTGTTTTGTTTCATGCGATGAGCTAGAGCAGAAAGGGATTTAAAATTCATCTGACTGCTTGGAATTAAAAGATGATTGAGGCCTGGGTGAAGTGAGCATTTCTTCTTTAACACAGACTCTACAGAGACTTTGGTACTTAACACCCAGTGGACCCATCAAAGCTGTTGATATCCCATAAGAGCTTGCACCACACTAGATAATGAGTCAAGAAAAATGAAGATACATGTGGAAGTTTCGGGTGAAGCTCCTAATGAGTAACATCTCTCTCTCTCTCTTCCTTACAAAGATTGAAAGAAAGTTATAGGAGTTAGACAAACGGAGCTAAAATACATTGCTTTCTTTATTAATAAGGTTCTTTTTGTAAATTAAGTTTTATCTCTCATGAATATGGCAAACATAACTACCCAAGCAGAGACAAATGGTAATTTTTAAAACTAGTCACAGGAACAGGGACTGTAAATATAAGGTAATCACTGGTCAAGAACTGATGGGAAAGCAGGCTTCTTTGGAGAAGACTTATTCCAAAGTTAGTTGTAAGTTATGCATGCTTGGCAGCCAGAATTCCTTCCTGGGGAAAGAAAAGGTGAGGAGATAGAGTCACTCCAGAGTCCTCCCTCTGGGACCTCTTTCTTCATTGAAATGTGAAGGAAAAGATTTTCAAATTTCCTCAAAATATCCTTGTTAGGTTGTTCAGAAAGCAGGACACGTAGTAATCACACACACCTTTTGTTTCACCTTGACTGTTATTTTGGCTCTGTTAATTAAGGTGAATCAGGCAGGGTCTGAAAAGTCTGCACATGGGCTTGTAATGAACACCTTACGTTCTGTGGAAAATGAAGCATGCTGAGTTAGAGCTACTTAATTCCATTTTAAATCCTCATTCTATCTCAATATTGCAATGGTTTGTGGAAGTAGCTACCTACTGCCAATATGTTTCTTAGTCCTCTTTCCTCCCTTTGAACTATTTCACCAAATCCAAATGCTTCACGAATTGATGAAAATGAATTATGATTTTTTCCACAATTTCTATATCAGCTCAGACATTTTGCTAGTCTACTAAATTATGTATGTTGATGCTAAATATTCAAATACTTCCTTTTACTCGGTGGTCTGAATCACATTGGAATGACATGATAAGTATTCCTTCAGTCAGTCATCACAGTACAACTGTATTACTCTAAAACTCAAGTTCCCTGTACCACCATATCAGATCTCCTGCCATTGGGCTGCTGATTAAATAGGATTCTATGTGGAATTTTCTTCCTAGAAATGTACTTTTTTCCCCCTAAAACTACAACTTTCTGTTGAACCACAGGAACACGTGCAACTAACCATCAATCTCTGCAAAGTTCTGAGCAGTTTCATTTTTTTTCCCGTTTTCTCTCTTGTTGTTTTCCTTGGAGAGGAAGGGTGGGTGGCTTATAAAAGCGCCATTAATCACTGATTTACTCACCTGAATGATATCACCTACATGGCTGTATGCAATCATCCCCCTGTGAAACTTTGTAAGCGGGCAAATAAGAGCATATACAATATCACTGGTGATCACACAATTTTAAGTAATATCACAATATCACTTCTGTGACTTATGGAGGTAAATCTCTAAAGACAACTCCATTTGGACAATAGCCTTGATATATTCATAAAAATATCACTAAGAGTTTAACACTTCCTGCTCCAGTATACTATTAAAAATATCTTCATTTCTATAGGCATAGTACTCTATATCTACTTAAATTGTGATTCTTATTAGGTGTCAAATGAATATTTACCAAATGAGAACAAATCATATAACTAGTATTTTATTATGGTTACTGCTTCAATTCTCTGTTGCTACTAATAATGAAACTCCTCTGTAAAGTTATGTGCTGTGTAATGGTATTTTGGTCATTGATGGTGCATATTCTGCATATGTAATCCCATAAGGTTATATTGTTCGGGGATGTCATAGTTTGTGTATGTACACTCTAGAATGTTCACACAACAACAAAATCAGCTAATGATGCATTTCTCAAAATTTGGCACTATCATTAAGTGATGTGTGATGGTACTCTACACTCAATTCTTTCCAATTTTTCTCCTCCTTTTCTCTTCTGGAACTTTCAATGATTTCCCAACAATTCCATGAACAAGCCTCTAACAAGTTTATTAACATCCTCTGTGTTGCTAATTCCAATGGTCAATCTAAGTTCTTGAAACATCATTAGTAATATATGACACAGCAGGTCACTCTATTATCACGGGAACACTTTCTTCAACTTTCCTCTGAGAAACCATACCCTTCTTGTTTCTCCCTACCTTACTAGCCATTCCCAATATCCTTCCTCATTCCTTCTTAGCTTCCTGGTTGCTTATTATTGAGGTATCCCAGGGTCCAGTACTGATACCTTTTATCTGATTTCACTGACTCTCTTGTGAAATCATTCACAGCTTTAAATGCCACCTTCATCTGAATGCTATAGTTCCAAAATTGTTTCCCATGAAGACTTTTTCATTCTTAGCAAGACTCATGAGTCCATTACTTCATTAGTCATCAATTTGGTTAACAAATATTTATCACCATCTCTAATACTAAAAAGCTTCAAAAATTTAAACTTTTAAAAATCAAACACCTGATCAACACTCCCTTACACCAGTCATTTTAATAGACAACACTTGAAAAGCTATAAATACACCCCGCTTATTTAAACTGTAGAATATATTGAAGATGTACCTACTATTTGCATGCACATGTGCTCTCATACCTTTATGTTTTACTCATTCCAGAACAAAGTTTATTTTGCTTGGTTCTTTTAAGATTAGTATGCTGTTTTGCTTTTTAATGGTATTATTTCTGGAATGTTCAATTCTGTTGTTATAATCACATCTTTTGAGAGGCAATATGGATGAAAACAAAACATTGTTCAGTTCTAATAGTGTTGTAAGAGTGATAAAGAACAAAATAGCAGAATAATGCACCATGTCAATAACTATTCAGTGTATTTCATTCGACATTACATAATAAAAATGTTTTATTCTTTCCTTTAATAATTTGACTTTTAATTTCAAAAGTAAAATCACAGTTAAAATTTCTTCCATATGATTTAATAATATAGATATATATTGCTGGGATGGATTTAGAAACTACAAAGGGCAGTACCATTTAAAAAGAGAGGCACTGAAAGGATTTGACTAAAATAATAAACATCTTCATAAAACATCACCACCATTAACAACTTAACATGGAAACTGAAGGAAGCGTGGAAGCCCATGTTAGCTCATTGCCTGAACACACACTTATGAATACATAGTATGTGCCAGGTACTTGCACCTGGAACACAGTCATGAATATGACAGAAGAAAGATCCCAGACTCACTCATTACACAGTGAACTGGAAAGGATGAAAGTGATTACCAGGAAAAAGCAACATTCGAAAGGATAGTTAAAACTAAATACACGGTACATGCATGGCAAGAATTCTGCTGAACAAAACAAATTACACACTTCCAAAGTGACTCACTGCCTTGGGGAAATACAAAACTGAACACAAAGAAGAGGGGAAAAAAAATCACTGAAAACTGCAATCATACAACTATGAAAGAAAAATGATACTGAAAAAGAGAAACTCAGTATATTGTAATAGAATCAATCCCATGCAGCACAGAAATTAGATTTCCCAAGAAGTCAGGCAGGAAAACCAAATGTCAACAAGGAAATTGATGGACCAGGATCAATCATCCATTTTAAACAGCAGGATTCCCTCTAATTTTCAAAAAAAAGTCATTAAATGACTAAATTTGTACAAGTAAAATAAAATTTAACTAAACAATTGACCAAAATATATATGTGTATATTAACTAATTTATGAGTGTGCTTGTATATATATGTATATATGTATGTACAGTATGCACATTCCACATAAAAACACAAAGTTGAACCTTATATTCTATGGGAAATTTAGTAAAATAAGGAATTTTATGAGAAAATAATCCTTAAGGACTTTTCCCTAAAGTGGCACTTTTAATGTACACATAAAATATACATTCAAACATAGAATAATATATATATACTGTAAAATGAAGCTGTCTTCCAATAAACCACAGTCACTTTAAAACTTTGGTTTGGGTTGTATATGTATTGGAGAATGTATTTCTTTTCATCCTTACCCATACTACAGAGCTATATAAATATTGTTAAGTGCAAATTCACATATAACTTAATTTGATTACAATATATAAACTGTGGGAGAAAAGTGTAGGTAAGCTATTTCTCTGGAGCTCAGTTGAATTAGAGAAAGCTGAGGTGCCAGGTATTTGAGCAGCTGCTTAAAGCAGTAAGGAAAGGAGCCAAATAAAAGGAATAATGAAATCTTTAATCCCTTGCTGAGAAAGTGAAAGCAAGAGGATAAAACTGGAGAAAGTGCAGACTCGTCCATGTTCTCTTTTTCTTTACAGAATCCCATTCTGTCAGAAGGGCAGACGATTCAGCCCAGGTGTGAGGGTTGCCTCACTGTAGAGGAAACCCCCAAAAGACTCCTGCAGTTGTTATGGACACTTGGCTGGGGGTACGGGAAGGGGACAAGAGAGAAGAGCCAGGAGAGGAAAAGTACAGAGTACTGAGTCACAGTGGAGAACCTGTCTTCAGGGTTCCCCAGGAGGAGGCCTGGTATAGGTGCCTGCTGACCTTTCTTAAAGGCTACAGATAATGAGGCCAAGAAACAGAGGCAGCTCTGCTAAGAAGACAGCTATGCATCAAAGTGTGACTGGCCAGAGAGGCCTGAGTGCTTGGCTCCAGCCCCCTTCAGAGCTGGAGGCACTGGCTGAGCACCCAGTGTGTCATGAGGAAGGCAGTTTCCCAGGTACAGTTTTTGCAATTTCCCAAGACTGGGACTGAAAAATGGCACAAGTTCTTAACCAGACTCCTCACTACCCTGAAAATCAACATGAATTATGGAAACCCAGTATAAATGTCAACAACCATATAATGTGCTTAAAAAATCAATAAGCTTCTCAGAAATTTGCTGTTTTTTAATAAATCAAAATTGCAGGTATTTAATCACGTGATAATAAAAGCATGTGTCACAGTTTCCAGATGTGGTTTATAGATTTTTGAGGGGACCAGGAAGACAATAATAGTTCTCTTCAGGGTTCACAAAAGGGAATTAAGCAATAGTCAATAATTTATTACCTCATAGGCTATATATATTAGCTAACTATTTGAATTTCCATAGGATGGTTATGGGCATAACATATTTAATGTGACAAAAAAGATTATCATCTTCCCATTCCTGTCTCTTCTTATGTGTCTCCTACCTAGGTGAGCAAATTCATATGAGCTGCCTGTAATAGAAATCAAATCCATCTTAATAACTCTTATGTACCAATGTTTTATATTTAATTCATAGCAAAGTATTGTTAAGTTTCAGTTCTTCAATACTTCCAGATTTATGCAGTGTTCAGCATTTTCATTTTAGTCCCAAACCAATGACAAACTAATGGCCTCCCACTAGACAACTAGTAACACCTATGGACTGTGTCCCAGTACCCATGTCTAAACCAGTATCTGCAAAAACAAATCTCATTGTGTCATCCCCTGTCTCCCAATCTACCTAATTCCTGTCAAGAATATTCCATGGTTCCTGAAGTAGAAAGTCCCACACAGCTCTACATGACACATCCCTGCCTAACTCTGCACTCATCTCGACAGTTTTTACCACATCTTCCAGATACACTGAAGTATTCTCAATTCTTCAGACACTCTTTGCTGCTTCCTTTCTCAGGTCTTATATATGGCATTATTCCACCCTGTCTCCCCCATCCCTACTCAAGTCAAACACTATACTACTAAAGTAGGTTGAGGCTTTCCTACATAGGCTGTATCATATTTAGCATCATATTAATTTACTTGAACAGTGATTGTCACCATAGACTGTTATTTTCCAAGTGAGCTCTAACTCTGTCCTTTGTGCTCTTCTTCTAGCTGTAGCTCACCAATAAAATGTATCAATAAATATTTTCAGAATGAATGAAGGAATAAAGTTCATATTCATGATACTGTTTTACTGACCCTTCAGTTTTTTCTCCTAGTGCTTTTATGTACATATTTGAATTTATCCAGTGACTTCTGTTATATAACAGAAGGCTAAAGAAAAAGCAAAATGATGTCCTAAGTAGATTAGGGGAACTAAACAATGAGAAAATGTGGATCATTCTGCAACAATCCAGGCAATGTTTTCAACATTCTAATGTGATCTATGTAGGGTTTGATTGAGAGAAAATTACAGAATAAGTACATCGTAGATTGCACATGAATGACCTACAATCTGTATTCTAAATCCATGGCAATAACAGAAATTACTGGAAATGCAATTGTAGTTTAAGATCAATGCTTCAAATATTCTTTTCACTGACGTTACTATGTTACTAAACAAAAATTTGAAAAAAATATATTTGAATTGTATTTACTTATTATAGTTTTTTGAGTAAATTTAAGACTATGAATATATCTTTTCCCATTAGACATATTAGTTTCAGTAAGGTTCTTAGTGTAGATGAATCTCCATTAGCATAGAAGATGAACTCCTGAAATTGGGTGTAATTCATTTGGGAGTTGAAGGAAGTTTCTAGTATTTGTTGAGCTAACTATTTAAGGCTACTTCATAATTAATGCAATTAATCATGCTAATGATTTACCAGTTTTAATCATTGCATATTGAGTCTGATCACTTTTAGTCATTGTATATTGAGATTTCTTTATGTGGGGAACATGTAGTAAATGAGTTTGGCTTTCTTTCCATTTATTAAATTGTTTTTTGTCTGGAAAATCATGATAACCTTGGGCTTTATCATATAGTACAAAAAAACTTCTAGTATTTTTATTTTTAACAACTTCCAGCATGAAGACTTACATTCTTGTTTTATAATAAGAAAGTATAAATTTATAGCTGTTCTTTCTTTTTTATTTATTTTATTTTTTTTAGATATGCATGGCAGTAGAATATATTTTAACAATTTATACAAATATGGAGTATCTCTTATTCTAAATGGAATCCCAGATGTGGTTTTCCTTGATGTGGAGATTTATTGTGGTGCATTCTATATGTATGTAGGAAAGTTGTATATAACTTAAGAGATACTGAAAAATGTTTTGTCACTTCTCCCTTGAAGTTGTCCACTTAGAAATAGAAATATCATTATTTATATTTAACTATTCCTCCAGCAGGTAATGAAAATTACTTTTTGTCATTGAAAATATTTAGACATGCTGCTTTGTGAATGCTTTCCTCTGAAAAACAAATGAAGAAAGGGATTAATGAATCAAGACAAATTTGCTTGTTTCAATTTCCTCTTTCAGCAATGGACCTAGGAGATCTCTTGAGTGATCATATCAGATTGAATTGAAAAACTCCAGAAAGTATAAACATAGCTATTTTATTTAACAGGTTATGATTACTTTAATTATTTTAAAGGACAGAAGCAATCTTATTTATTTTTGTATCGATTATGTAGATCTGCTACATGAAATAATGTAAATCTACATTTGAAATTATATCTCTGAATTTTCAAGAGTAACATTTCAGTGGCTTCTACCTAATTCCATAATACATCTTGAATTTGTAGACAGTGATCATTTATTTATTTATTTAGTTATTTATTTATTTATTTTTGGTGTTAGAAATAGACCACTAGATTCTCTAACTTGTTCAGTATAGTCAAAATTACAGAAATACATCCAAATATTCAGGAACCATCTCCCTTTATAAGAAATAACGTGCCTTACTGATTTTAATTATGATTTATGAATCATTACCCTCATTACCAGAACTGTAAAGCTTTTACATTTAAGTCCATTATAAATTGATGAAGGATTATAACAGGTAATATTAGTGACTTCTGTAGAGAAAAATAGACCAAGAAATGATAACTGTTCTTTAGCAGCATATTACTACAAAGAAATGATTTTTTCTTGTTTTCCTGAATTTTTAAAATATTACATATTTAATACTATTTTTTCTAATTCAAATGGATGCACATACCCAAATGTTTGCATTTATATTATTATTTAGGAGCATCATGGTCTTTTAAAACATTTTAATAAAATAAACATTTCTATGTTTGTGTAGCCACAACTAAAATGCCGTTTGATTTATAGTCTCAATATTTTAAGGAATGGTAGATGGCCATCTTGAATAAATATGGAAACAAATAAAATAGAAGAACACAAGGGCACTACTGTGTAGTGACAAATATTCTGCTCAAAGAAATTAACAGTTAACTTTGGACTCAAGATAACAACATAAACAGATTGGATATGATGAACAGGAAGATGTTCAAAAGTCTCAGAATCCTGAAATCAATGACTATTCTTCAATATTCGTAAAATATGCAATGTAGATGGCTAGTAATTTTAACTATTTCAGATATTTCACTTTTGATATTATTTTTACTTTTTACAATCCTCCTAAACTTACCATTTTTTTTCTTTCATAAAATCCCAGAGGAAGCAAAGCAGGCATTACTAGACCTACCTTATAAGGTAAAGAAACAGAAATTCAGACAAGCTAATTCTCTCATACACTTTTGTAGTAAATCTTGGTTTCTATATGAAAGGAAGTAAATAAGTTTCATTATTTTTCTTGAACAAGATATTTTTTTAAATGAAATATAAAAGTCAAATACACAAAGCAGATACAAGATAAAATGCATCTCTGAAAACCACTGAAAGAAAAAATGAAGCCTACATTATGGGTATTACTTCTTATTTGATCTTTACACAATTACTCTTAAACCATATTATGCCTAAAACAAATAGAACCCATATACACACCACCACCACCACCACCAGACACAAACCCTTTTAAACCAATCATAAGATATATATATATGTGTGTGTGTGTGTGTGTGTGTGTATACGTTATATATATATATATATATATATATATGTAGTTCATGTATATGTGTGTATGTGTGTGTGTGTGTGTGTGTGTGTGTAAAACACAAGTCTAGGTAAAAATCTCTCATATTTTGATATTGAATGTATTTCTTAAATACACACCTGAGAACACAGATACGAATCCTGAATTTTAATTAGTTTACTATCAAGTTAAATAATATTGCTTTTGCAATTAAAAAATCACAAAAGGCTAATAATAAGTGAACACAATACCCTACAAGTTTAATAAAACAAATGCAAACCACATAAATTCACTGAAAAATAAAATAAAGCAGAGAAAAACTATGACTAATTGAATTGATTCTGTCATTTAGTTCTAAGTTTTATGATAATCAGACATGAAAGGGAAAATTATGTCTTTAGATTTATTTATATTAAAAACAACCAGATAGTTGTACAACTTACCAGAAGTAAGTTTTTCTTGAGATTAGTTTCTAAACATTACATACATGAGACATCATGTCAATGAAGAGACATCAAAATCAAATGAAGGTGACTGTTTTCTAGTGATTTTTTGACAAAGATCTTTATTTTATGATTATTTTATAGTTTTTATGAAGAAAAATCTCCACAAATTTAGATAGCTATTCTTATTTTTATAATGTCATTACTTTGGGAAAACAAAGAAAATTGATCCAGCTCAGTATTGTGCAGACATATCTTGGTTCGATTTTATACTGCTTGGGCTCACTCCTCTACCAAGAACTTCATGAGAAGGGGTAGGGATGTATGTTCATTGGTAGACTATTGCTTAATAGTGCAGGAGGCCCTGGGCCTGATCCCCAAACCTGCAAAACAAACAAACAAACCAATAAACAAAAAAGCTCCATGGTAAGTATTCATAAGAGAATAATATGAAATTCTACCAAATTTTAGTGTTTTCACTTAAATTCCTAAGATAGACAAAACTCCTACCTTTATTTCCAATGAAGTAATAATCTTTAAATCTTTTTTTAAATTGTGCCTTATTATTCTTTTAAGAATTTTAAATATATACATAAATGGATATATTTTGACTATATTTGTGAATTTACATATATATAAATATATAACATATATATTTCCTCTCACATATTTTTAAGTTAACGTCCATAATTTTTGTCACAAATATATCTGGTTGCTATATTTTTCTCTCAAGAATGTTGAATATGTACATATATATGTTTTGAATACACATGTAGATATATTCATGTGTGTATATATATATATATATATATATATATATAAAATTATACCCTTTCATATATTTTAAAGTTGACATATACGATTTTGGTCATAAATGTATGAGAGTGTTAATGATGTAGTTTCTGATATATTTAACAAATTCTGGTTGAATTTAAAAATAAAATTGTTACCTAGCTCATTAAATGTTTCAATATCTGAATGTCTTGGCTACCTAAGATATTTACAAGATTCAAGTTTAAAAGTAAACTTCTAAGAACCCTAAAGCAGGACAGATGAGGAAAAGTGTAATAGGCACCAGTAAGAACATAAAAACAAGAATCCAGATTGCTAAACTATGCCTAGGTCAGTGGTTAATTACTTAGGGTCTAATTGAAAACTGATGCCCTTCTCATTTATTATATACTTATAGCAGAAAATATTCATACAGTATAGGATTCTGCTTACTATTTTAATTACAGAATACAAGTTAACTTATTCTCAATTATCCTCTTATGAACTTATTTAATTTCCTAATAATTGTGTTTTGTTTACTTTAGTTAATGGAAGGAAGCCTAACCCTAACTCCCTAACTCAGTACTTCTTTATGGTTGCTATCTCTTATCCTTTTTCTTTTCAGTATTTTCCACCATAAAACACAATAAATACTTTGTCACTAACATACACTTTAAGTCTGGCACTCTGGTTTTACAAACATGACTATGGTATCATATAGTATCATTATGTAAGATATTCTTGGAATGAAATGGCTTATAAATACATTTACCAATGCTAGCACCCTTGCTTATTAAGAAATAGGTACTTATTATTGGAATATTTACAGATGTTAACTAAAAAGCCTGGTGGTGAGATGAGAACTGGTAAGGTCAGAGCATAAAGTAAGAGATTAGGCCAAATGAAGCTGTGGGCATAGGCTGAATCACTCTGCAATTGTGCAGGAGAAGTGGGCATGCTAGTTGTTTGAAAAAAAAAAAAAAAGTCAATGAATACCTTTCTTAAATTAAAATATGACGTAAAGACCAAAGGGACTACAATTTCAAGAATCATGTGTGGAAAGACCAATCTATGCTGTAGTCCATATTTATTACAAGCAGAACATACTTCAAGTTTGATGTTTACCACAGTGACCTCAAGGCTTCCACTATCGTTTTATTTCATTGCCTTGTGAGCAACATGGTGCTGTTTTGTGGGTGGTATATGCTATTCTTCACTTCTACTATAGATGTCCACTGTGGAGGAATACGTTGCCTTTCCAGAAATAGCTTTTCTGGTGTCATTAACTAAAAGTGAAACAATAACATCCAGGTGACAGAGGTTTCACATTATCACTATTTGATAATGCAGCATTCCAGAACAGCATTATTAAAATCCACGCCATATGACAAAATATGATATAAACTAGGGATGTGACTGAAAAATGTGCTCAAATTGATCTTATTGTTCTCAAAAAAACTGTTTCATCCCCTTAGCAAATCAGAATTAAAATCACAACTATGGCTTACTAATCTAATTTTGCTTGGAAAATGACTTATGTTTTATACTTGTCTAAACACAGACATAATTATGAGTTAGTGATAAGAAAAAAACTAAGTTACAAATAATATTTTAAGTTATAATAATTTTATATCTCTGAAACTCAGCTTAACACTACCTTTGTTTCAACTATGAAAATCAGACATATTTCTTTGGCATTTTTTTAAAATTTATTTTTATTGTAAACAAATGGGATACATGTTGTTTCTGTTTGTACATGGAGTAACAGCATACCATTTGCATATTCATAAATTTACATAAAGTAATGATGTTTGATTCATTCCATTATTTTTTTCCTTCCCCCCCCACCCCTCCCACTTCTCTTTTCCCTCTATACAGTCCCTCTGCATTTTTAAATTAAAGTGTTGTTTATTAAATAATAACTTCGTCAAAGAAGGACAGAATTTAAAAAGAACCTAATGCTTTATAACCACCAACAAATTGACCAACCCATTTTTAAATTTTGTTTAGAGATGCCGCCTCGCGACTTACTCTTGATGTTCTGAAACCTCCACTCCTCCAGCCTTAGTCTCCTGAGTAGCTGGGATTACAGCTACAGCACTGGTGACGTTATTACTGTTCTAAACACAATGATAGACATACTGCTTTAATGTGAAGCACCTTTAATGTAAAGTACAAAATTGAAAATATAAATTGTTTGAGAATATGTTATCACTGATTTTAAATTACCTAAAAATACTATACTCACTATCCATATTTCAACTGCAGGTGAAATAAAAATACAATAATGCAGAAAGTGCCTACAGTGAATAGGATGAAAAATTTTTTTAATAGTATGATTTTCAACCTAAAAATAATGTTTGCATAAAAGAGTAAGAAAAAAATACAAAAATGTGTGATTAACATCTGTATTCCTATGCTTTAGTTGAAATTGTTTATTAATATAATTTAATGTTTCCCTTCAAATATTTTATAGAGATTTTTGCTTTTACAATAGCAAAATATTACAAATGTATTATAAAATATTTAACTATAATATTTTAAGTATTACTGAAATATTTTCAGATATGATATTTAACTAACAAATTATACCCTTAAAAATACATGGTGAATACTGAAGTATATAGTCACTTCCTATGGAATTTGCAAATAAAAAATAATCATCACCATTTCATTTACATTTCTATTGCTGTTATATGCTCAATTGTGACAGGAAGCAATGGAATCTATTCCTATTATTCAGAGATAAAAATTCTCCCAATAGTAACATAAGATTTTAAGAATTAAGAGTTTTGGACACTTTGTAGAATAGCTGCTATGTATTTTAACAATTAGGTATTTATAAAATTCCTCATAATACTAATAAGTAATGTAAACTGTATCTACATACATATTTAAACTGAGCCTCAAGACTTACTAGTATGAATTTTACAAGTAGCAGTTTAGATTATCTGTACATTTACTATTATGAATTTAACCAGATTTTCTTGTTCAAATATAGTGGGTTTTGTTATTGCTGTGGTTGTTTTGTTTTGTTTTTGCATTATCTGCTCAATTTCTGAGGACATTAATATAGCTATTACTTCTTTGGCAATGTCCTTTAATTCTGTCCCTTTTTTTTAAATTTTGGTTCTTTTGTTCCTTTAAATGTTATATGTTATTTTTTAATCACCCATTAAGAGATAACTTATGTTCAGAAGGTTCTATTAATTACTTAGGGGTACTATTATTTTAGTCTCTGCAAATCACATACATGATATGGCTAATTCCTTAGACATTGAGAATTCTGCACTTTAAAGGGACAAAGTTATTTACTTTCTTGCACTGTCTAGGGAGACTCACATTCTTTGTACCTGCTAAATTATTTTTCACTTATTTATCCTCTTTACTACCACTAATTTTCTTGCTAGTAATAACCCTGATCTTGGATGTACTTTAAAAAAAAAATTCTTGTTCAATAGTCTTAATAATATATTGAAATATAATGAAATTGTATATATGTGCTTCTAGTTCATTCTTCAATACAAGAATATTTTTTTCATTTTTAGTATACTGCAGGTATATTTGGATATCAATTACATTTATAAATTTTGTACTTGGTTAACCATATACCGTGTATTAAAGATTTCTCTTCAAATGATTCTTCATCATCATTATATTTATCTTTCCATGACTCTTATTTAGCAAAATGCCAAACAAAATCACGTACATCTCTTTCACTTTTCTTTCCATCCATGATACTACAGATTAAAGCCAGGGTCATGCACATGCTAAACATAGGCTCTATCTCTGAGCTAAAGCCTAGTTTCCCCATTCATTTCTCTTAACTGCTCTTTTATAATTTATCTTTTGCTTCTTTATCCTAGCTACTAAGATCTTAAATGACATTGTAAAATTCACTGAGTCGGTTTTTGTTCATTTCCCAGAGTTCATTATTTCTACTTATAAGTCAATGAGTGCATTTTTCAGATCAGTGAAAATAAAAGAATGCATTTAAAAAGTCTTTCTAGCAACAGTAAATTAATCTCAATCTACATATCTTCTGTAAGAAAATGTAATTTTCAAAGGCCATTATAAGATATTGCTGGGATTGTTATTATTAAAAGGAAAGGAATAACCAAATAGTAAGAATGATACCTTAATGCCAGAGAGGCAGCCTGATATATGTCAATGTAGGAGAAAAGCTTTCTTGCTGATGAAATCACCAGCTGAAAGAAAATTATGATAAACATAATCCCTACGAAGTCCCAGCTGAATAATTTTTTAAAAAATTAAAAACCTATCTAAAAACTTAAATGGAAATACAAGGCATTCAGAATAGCCAAAATTATATTGAAAAAGAGCAAAGAATATGGAGAAATCTAATTTTCTGATTTCAAATTTACAATGATGATACAAAATAATATAATCAAAAGAAACTGCAGTACTCACATAAGGATAAATTTTGAGAGTACAACATTAAATTCTTATGTTTATGGGCAACTGATTTTCGACAATAATACTTGAGAGTGCAATGACGAATTAATTTGTTTTTCCATAAAAGGACTTTGGCATAACTGACTATCCACATACAAATAAAAATAAATTAGAATCCTACTTTAAGCCATATATAAAAACTAAGTTAATATAAATCATGTACCCAAGTATGAGGGAAGAATGTAAGGAATGAATTGTAAGGTACGAATTACAACTCCAATTATCTGCTTAATATATTAGAAGACATTAATATCATACTTAAATGGTCAGTAAAATCTCATACCTCCAAATAAAGGAAATGTTTCCAAGTATCTCCATTTTTGCTGACTCATTATCAGCAGAAGCACTATTGTCCTACAAGACCTTTCTATGTTTCTTGTGCATAGATATTTATGTCTAGTAAGACTTCAGCATTAAAATTACCTTGCAGAAGAGTTAGTTCCTTGCATTGGAATTTTAAAAAAAAGTATTTTTAATACAATTTTTGCCTAATAAAATGATAATAATAATAGCAAAAACAAAGCTTTAATAATGGTAGCTAATACCTATTAAAAGTTTAATTTTGAAGACAGTGCTTAATAATTCATGTTCCAGGTGCTTTAGAAGCATTAACTTCTTCAATCCTTAACATAACTTTGTGATGTTGGAAACTTATGTCCTCCGTTTCATGCATAAGCACAGAAAGGTTACATGAGTTGTCTGAGGCTGTAGAACTAGAAAGAATAGGATTAGACTTCTGTCTGGATTCAGTTTGTGCTCCTAATTACTGTGCTTTTAACAGCAACATGGTTATTTGTAAAATGTCAAAGAATATAGCTAAAACTTCATCTGCTATTGTTGACATGACCCCTTCATCTAAAGCAAACAAGTAAATATAAAAAGCAATAATAAACAATATAGATCTGTAATATGAAATGAATATGTAATGATTAATAGAAAATAAAAATTGATATAAATTATAAAGGAAAACAGCTACAAAAAGAGATATATTTATAGTTTTTATCATTTCCATAACTAGTAGAGTGACAGTTGTGTCATCCCTGGAGAAAGGTAGGACAATAAAACACCATGCCCCTGTTTCCCTGTTCAAGAACCTAGTGAAGTTATGGGAGCAATGAGAACAACTCTAGGCCAGAATGTCCAGATAAATATTATCTTGAAAGACACCAGTTTATCTCATGTATGGTGGCAATTAGTGCAAATTAGCATGATCTGTAGAAAGCTTTCTTGCATACATGCCAAGTCCCTTATGATGCTGGTCATGTAATGGGGCAAAGCAAGCTAAGCTCTTGATGTTACTGCTTCTGCAACCTTGCTTATAAAATTCCTCTCTCTTGGCAACTGGTGCAGAATTCAGGGCACTATGGAGAAGACAATTGCCACTCATCCAGATGGTCACCTCTGGACAAAGTGTTGTGAGGGAGGGAGATGTTATTTTCTGCTGTAACTGTATGAGGAATGGATCTGCTATTAGTGAAGTATTGTGAGGAATAGAGATTCTATCCCGTCTCGATGGCACCTTCCCTGTAACATTTTCCAGTAAATTTTATCTCTAGTACACCAATTCCAGGTATCTCTTTGGTCTCTCAACTGCCCTAGTGCAACTGGACTGTGCATATCCACAGCAGTTTATGGAATCAGTTGCCATGTATGGAATTACGAAAGACTGAAAAAAAATTTGCCTGTTACTTAAAGCAGTCTTCCAAATATCAGGAAATTTTCAAATAGGAATTTCTTATTGATAATAGTGACTCAGGTAAAAAGACAAAAAGAGAGCATATACCACTCGATTTATGTTGGTGAGCATTACACAAAAATGAATTTGAAAGAAATTATAGCAGCTTATTTCAATGATAAATTAGGCAAATATACTAAAAATAAGAATTAAATATGCAGATACAGCTCCTAATCTCATAGGAAATTAAGCTTCTTCCAATTATAACAGCCCTTACTAATTATAATAAAATACTAATGAGAAATATATACATTTTTAACAAAGCTAATAGATCATTTGTCTATAAAATCATGATAGGTTTAGATGGTTTAAGTATATTGATTTTATTATTCAATTTATTATCAACAACTAAAAGGTCATGCAAAAAATATAGTTGTAAATTGTTGAATCAGACATACCTATTTTGGTCATCAAACAAATATCAGTAGAATTTTGGTAAATGAAGTGTCTCTGACATCAGAGAATGCAGCAACAATATATATCTGTATTATTATGACATGAGATTTTTGAAAAGTATGAATGGATTATAGAGATGAAGAAAAGTACATATGTCATTGAAACAATTCAGGGAAAATAATCAGATACACTACACATTCCATCTACTTAAATATTACCTTATAATTCATATATTTCATCTAAATTTATTCCATTAATATTTTACTAGTTTAAATTGAATTATATTTTCATAATCATGTGTATATGCATGATGCAAGATACATAGTTTTAACTATAATGTAGCTGTCTTTTGGGATCAGTGTGACTTCTATTTATAAGTATTAATGTCAGGAGTGGCAAATAAATTATTGCTTTGAACTCCATAGCCTTGGACATGTTGACTGCTGCATCTAGGAATCTTTGCATGCAAAGGTGTAGAAGCACGTGCCCATTTGTAGGCAGCCACTGTTAATAGGCTAGATTCCATGCACGATGCAGAACTTATAGGTTTGAAAAATTTGAACTCAGATCACTGTTCCCTTGGGGTGAAAGAGATACTAGTATGCTTAACTAGCCTTTTGTCACCAGCTGCGTAGAGGGGGAAGAATTACCGTGCAAGTGATAAATCCCCAACCAGGTAAACTTCCTCACAGTTTTTCTCACTTCTTTACCTTGAAGAACCCCTCCTCACAGTAAGTTCCTTTGGTGTGTTTCATTATAAGCAAAGAATTCACAGGCTTTTCCCCTTCGTTAGTATCAGACTCATCAGGTCTCTTCCACCCGTCAAGTCCCTGCTTCAAATATTTTCCTGCGTCTGTTGCTTTATTTTTTAATATTATTTTTTCATACTTTTTGTTTCCAGGCAGCTCACACTTCCGAGGGTTACTTATTGTATCCCCATCCAGGTTGTGGCTGACATATAAACACACCATAAGATTAATACAGGTTTTAGGAATATTTGTGTGATATAGGCATTTAATTTACACACATAGAGATTATACAAGTAAAGATTGTAGTGCTTATGTAGCTAGTAGTATGCAGTCTGAGATGAACGTTCTGTAGCCTATTGATATTGAAAGGCTCAAATTAAACAATAGAGAGTGTGCAACATCATGATACAAAATTATAGTTGTTGAAAAAGAGCAAAGGTTGTAACCATTATTGTTGGCAGTGTGTAGAGAGTAATGATAGGGTATCTGTCTTTTAAAATTGCAATGACAAAAATCTTTTATATAAAGAGTAAATAATATGCAATTTCTCAATGAACTAAATTCATGATAATTTTTTTGAGTGGCAGGTCTTTAACAATACAGAACAAAGTGTAAAAATATCATTTCTGGGTAAAACTTAGAGTGGTTAATAGGGTTAATACATTACTTTGAAGGCATTTTTAATGACTGACCAAGAACAAAAAGCATTTTAAACAGAGATCTCAGCATCTAAGTGGACAGAATTGTTACCAAATGACAATAAATCAAGTTCAGTCTTGATTGTAACCATTTAGGTGCACATTGATCTGGGCCATGTCATTTAATTTTCAAAGTTATACTTCTTATGTTTAAAAAAATAAGATACTTGAACCAGATGAGCCAGGTAGTGCATAGTCAAAATGATTAGGCTAAAATAGATTAAGGAAGTAGATTAGATATTTGAAAGCAAAAACATTATTTAGGTAAAGTTTTTATTGAATTTTAAGGGTGATACTTATTAAATGTTATTGCATGAGAAATTAAAAATAAAAAGAAATTATAGAGACTGTAAATTATAAATTTTCATCTCCTGGACTTTGCCCACTTTAAGTCTTTTTTTTTTTTTCTTTTCTTTTCTTTTCTTTTTTTTTTTTTTTTACCTATTACCAGGACAATTATAATAATCTCATTTATCAATCTGAGTGCATCTTGCCCATACCCTTATAAATCACATTCTTCCTGGTTAACAACATTTTCTTTATGCAACTCTGATCTCGACATTTCTTTACTCATAAAGTCCCAGAGTTGTAAGAAATCAGAGAGGTCCTTTGGTTCGACCTTCACTCTTTCCTCTCAGCCAGTGGTCATTGTTCTTACTTCCAATGTCTTTTACTAGTTTGCACTGTGGACTCCTTCACACCATCTTTTTTCATGGAGAGTGCTGTGGAAAAAAGACTCCACACTACCCAATGGACTGTTTAACTGGAGATTTGATGACACTTTCAATCATCATTCTTCTCTCTCTTCTCTCCTTTTATTTCTTCCAGCTTTATTGATGTATAGTTGAAAAGTAAAAATTGTTTATATACAAGGTATACAATGTCATGATTGATTATATTCATTTCCTTTCACTGTCTTTATACATAAGCTTTAGGCACACACAGTTCTTCCTAGGCTTTAAAAACAGCAACAACAACAGCAATGGTAGCAATGAAATACCTCCCTAAATCTTAAAATACATTTATGCTACCAACTTTTTATTTTTACTAACTTATTACAAAGTGTCACATAAAACAAACAAGTTTACAATCACAGGTGTGATCTTCAAGCCAAATTTGATAGCCTCTCCTTGGTCTATCTAAGCTATATAACACATTCTTGTGTATTTCCAAAGTTGAGAAACTCTTAGAATGTAATTTTTAAAACTTTCTCTTTTTTTAGCTCTTCTTTTATACCTCTGTTTCTGCTTTCTTTTTGTTGATCTGCTGCTTAATTTTATGCACTCAAGAAATTTGTCCTTATTCTTGTGTGACCTTTACTGATAGATAATGCAATAGGCAAAGTATAGACTAGAACTTGTGGATTAAAAAGCAACTTCAACATGTGATTGAGCTCAGGGAGGTGCTCACCTCATTTTAAATCACAATAAAATTCTAGAAAATCAAAACTATAAAAATAAATACTGGACAGTAGTAAAGTTAGCAAATGTTCACACATACTAACTCACATAGAAATCTGCACACAGATGTTTATAACAGTTTTATTCATAATTGCTAAAACTTGAAAGTAAACAAGAAGTCTTTCAGTAGGCAAGTATCTTAAATAAACCCGCATATACAGATTATGGAATGTTATTCAGTCTACAAGTAAAGGAGATATGAAAAATATGAAGCTTAAAAGTCCTACTACTCACTGAAAGAAACTAATATGAAAAGGTTAAATCTTGCATGTGTCCAACAATATTGTGGAAAATTCAATTCTATGGAGAAAGTTAAAAAGATGGTGGATTTCTAGGAGTTATTGGGGAAGATGAATGAATAGGCACACACAGAGATCTTTTTAGCCCTGAAACTAGACTGAATGATACTATCATGGTGAAGGCTTATTGTTGTGTCCAAACCTATACTATGTGCAACAACAAGAGTAAACTCTAAAGGAAACTGTGGGATTTGGATGATACTGATATATAAATTTGTAACCAATGGACCATTCTTGTGCACATGTTGATGGTGGGGAAATTTATGCAGTATGGAGGCAGAGCATGTATGAACAAAATCTCTGTGTGTCTTCTCAATTTTCCTGTGAACCTAAAACTGACCTCCAATAAAATCTTTATTTAAATTATTCCGTAGTTGCTCTTTCATCTAAAATTATAGATTAATCTATGTCAATACAAAATTTTAAGTTCTGGAAAACATGCAACATACTATGCAGAAGAAAAGAAAAGAAAAAAGAAACATGTCCTAAAAGTTTGTATTTTACAATGGGGAAATAAGTACAAAAGTAAATGAAATATTTTACATATTTCAAAGAGAAAAATAAAGCACTAAAATGTTACTGAAAATATCTGGGAGGGTTAGGAAAAAATTACAAATCTAGACAGTGAAGTTATGAAAGGTTTTATAGATAATGTTTGGTTAAGGAAAACTAAGGAAATGAGAGAACAAGAACATATCAGGTAAAATGAAGACCAGCTGTAAATTACTGATGTGGTTGAAGAAGCAATAAGCAGACCATTGTAGCTATAGCAAAATAAAGAATAGCATGGGTTGGAGTGAGAAAGGAGGAGGCAGGTCATTTAGATTCTTTTCTTGGGGTGGGGTACTGGGGATTGAACTAAGGAACACTCAACCACTGAGCCACATCCTCAGCCCTATTTTGTATTTTATTTAAAGACAGGGTCTCACTGAGTTGCTTAGCACCTTGCTGTTGCCGAGGTTGGTCTTTGAACTCTTGATCCTCCTATCACGGCCTCCCAAGAGCTGGGTTTACAGGTGTGTGACATAGTACCTGGCTCTTTAGATTCTTAAAAATAACTTTTAATTTTTTGGTAATTACATGAGTAAGGACTTTGAAGAAAGAAATGACACAACATGACATATTTAATAATGAAATTATTAATTGAAAATAATTAATAATTGAAAATATACAGTGGTGACCTAGGGCAAGGGAAATTATCAATTAGGAATCTAATTGTAGACAAAATTATATTGGTTTAAACTGGATAACAACAATTTTCTCTGTATTTTGAAAGAATAACAGAAAATAACTTTTGATGGTTTGAATTAAGAGAAATTATTTAAGAATTCAAGTTCTTCGTTCAAGCAAGTAGAGAAATGGTTTGCCATTTATTACAATACTGTTAAAGACACAAATATGAAGAGTGCTGGAGTCTATGTTTACAGGATAAATTAAACATTCCATTTAAATATCTAGATGGATAATTTGAATTTATTGTTAAATATATAAGTTGAAATCTGAGTGAATCGTTGGGGAAAATACATGAGTTATCAGCATATAGGTAATACTTAAAATAATGAAATGAAATTATATAAGAAAATTCTTAGAGCTATAAAAATAGAAGAATAAATTTATCACTATTCGAAATGTTAAAGGTCAAATATATAAGAACAGTTCAGCAAAAGATAATAACAAAAAACTGAAGATGAAAAAGGAAAATAAGGATTAGGTTGTACTTGGAGTCAACAAAAAGCTCCAATAAAAAGAAGTGATTTTTTTGTTTTGTATATGTGTTAATATGTTAATATTATGGAAGACTCAGAATTGATTATCATATTTAACACTGTGGAGGAGATCTGTGACCTTCACTAAGGAGGGAGAGATAAAAGAAAGAAAAGAGACAAATGTGACAAATGCAAGAAGCTGTTTCCAGAACATTGGCTGTAAATCAAAGAAGAAAAATCAAGGATAAGAACAGAAAAACTTGGACTAAAAGCAGGGGTTTTATTTTTATTTTTAGACTTATTACATAGGAGTTTAATAGATTCTTTCATATTATATTAAATGAATACCATACCATGAATACTTTTTTAAAATTAGAGCTTCATATTTGTACATAGTTGTTGGATTCTTCCTGACAAACTCATGCATGCCTGGTATTCCATTGCAGTTCATTATACCCCTTTTCCCTAGGTCTTCCCTCCCCTCTCCCATTCTTCCCCTAGTGTACTAGACTTCCTTTTACGTATCTACTGATTCCATGCTTACATTTTTGAGGGTAAAGTTTAGGACTTAATAATTCTTTAGTATCCTGTTACTAATCCAGTGGTAGAAATATTGTAGCAACACTCCATTATAAACTTTATAACTGCATGAACAAATGAATGAGTTATGTCCTGTTTTCTTCATAATCTTTCTCTCAGGGTGATCGCTTCTATTTCTGTAACTTCAATTAGTTCTTCTATGAAGACCAATTAAAATTTAAAGGTGGCCTTTATGTATTTAACATAAAGGATTTATCAAGCATCTCCTTCCACACACAATGATAATTATATAATCTAAATTTGTGTTGCCAATTTTTTCTTGGATTGAAAAATCAACAAATTAATCTTAAATTTCTTCAAACACTGAGCAACGATTCTGTAGTATGACTGTCTATCTACTAATATGCCTTATATATTTCCACATTTATTCAACTTCTCATCAACTTTCACTTGCACACAGGAATTTCAAATAATATTTCTATATATAAGAGATATGGAAATTCATTTAGTCCTTTTGTGGAGAAGTGCTTCCCACATTTGCAAGAAATGGTACATCATCTATTTCAACATATCAAAACAAAATATTGCAGAATTAAAGAATGTCCTCAAAAGCAATCTGTCCTATGTTTGTATGTGTATGCAGACACACTTCCATTTTGAATTAGATATTAATTAGATATTAATGTGTCTTTAACCTGCAAAAAAGAAGTTTGAATATGAATTATTCAAAAAGCAATCATCTAAGATGTCTGTGGGAAAACATTCTTTTCAGATGTCACTTCGTTTTGACACACTGCAAGCTAATGAGGATAGTGAATGGATGTGTTTATGAATATATAAGTGTCATGGGACATCTTTTAAGAATAAACTTTTAGTAGGACTGGATTAAACCTGCTGCTACAATTTAAAAATAAAATTAGCAAAGAAGTATACAAAGAAAAACATGCGTGTGCCCTGAAAACTCAGAAATTAAAATATTCACACTTGGGAATCTCGAGGCATTTTCATCAGGCAATGTGGGGAGGAGACTAAAAGAAAAGGTGACTGACGGCACTCTGAGGAGGAAGATAAATATGTACCCAGCAGAAGTTAACTTTCTTGCCTCAGAATTCCAATGGCAGTTAAGAAATCTAATGCTGGGAAAGGAAAGATGTGGGGAGGGTTCCTCAATGTGTCTGCACAGGAAGACCTAGGTAAGGTGCTGCAGTGTTTATGGAGTGGAGTCTCTCCCTATATTCTTCTTTGAGTAACAGGACTTTGATGACTGAAGATGGAAAAACAAGTTTTCTCCTAGCTAACTTCCAAAGATGATATTAGGTATCAAAAGAAGACACTATCCCAAGAAAGAGGGAGGATGGAGCCTTTGATTTGACACACAACTCTTTGTCAAGGTTTTTTTCTTTTTTTTCCTACCTATATATATTTATGACAATGGATCACAAAGATAATTTTATATTCTTGTTTTTGTAATAAAATAAATTTAAACTTTGCTTTAAGATGAAATATGGAGAAACCTATTGCTCCTTAGGAGTAATGCAAATTTTAAGCAATTAATAAATTTTCTCTATAAGAATAAGATAACCAAGAATCTAACAATTGATATTATTTTAAATGGATGCTCAATATACTGTGAAACAAGGGAGAAAACCCTCAAGTGAGAATATTTAATTTTAAAATGGACCTTAAAACAAAATTATATCAAACAAATCATTTGGAATTTTCTGCCTCTAATTTGTATTCTCAGTAAAAATCAAGTGTCTATTAAATCTTTAAAGTAGAATAGGTCATTCTGAAGAAGGATAAACAATGGAAATTTGTTTGAAAAGGAAAACAACTGTGGAAAATAGATTCGATTTAAAAAAATGAATCAAAAAATTTACAAATATATGCAAATCAAAAGTAATAAAAATAATTTTAAAATAGGAAAATTTACCTCTAAGAGCAACTCACAACTTGGGTCAGTTTTCCCAGTGGAAAATTAAGTTGTATAAAATGTAAAACATGTCTTTAAATGTACCTTAAATAACTGAATGTAAAAACAATTATTGAGTAGTTAGCAAGTGGACATGACCCCCCAGCATTTCTTTCTTGTGGATGTTTACTGATATAAAACAGACAACCGAAAGTGAAATTATGTCCTCGATAATCTCTGATGGCATCACATTCTGAACTCCCAAATCAATTTCGGAAAATATATGTGTAAATATTAACCTTGAAACAACATGATTTCTATCTTTGCTTCCTTAATCAGGCAAAGACTTCCTTAACTAGAGCAAAGATCATATAAATCATTGAGGAAAAGTAAGATAAACTTGCAAATCAGTGATATTGGGAATTTCTGTCCATCAATGGCACTATTAACAATAAAAAGGTGTATGGATGAACAAAATTATACTCAAAGAGAAACTACTAAAATATGCAAGAGACAAGGGTGTTTTAAGAGATGAACAAAAAGTGAATAAATATGGGAAAAGTACCCAATGTCTATAATCATTAAGAAAATGAAAATTGAAATAAGAATTAGAATTAATAAAAGTAATAAACCTAGAAATACGCAGGTCTGTTGAGTTTGGGGAACATTGATCAATTCCATATGCTGGTGATGGGATATAATTAGGTGCAAACATGTTGTGAAAATTTTGTAAAAATGTTGGTTATTACCTATCAAAGTTGAATGTATGTAAATTCTAATATCTATTGTTTCTCTCCTCCATTCTAGCTCAGCAAATTTTTGAACACATATGGCCCTAAACAAGTACAAAGTGTTCATAGCAGCGTTATTCAAAATAAACTAAAACTGAAATGATCCAAATAGCTAATAAAATGGATTTGGAAACCCTTTTGGTAAAATACTTTGATGGAAAATTTTATTGTAATGAAAATGAATAAACCATGACTATATACAATAAGAATAAATCTCAAACAGTACTATTAAGCACCATAATAAGATATAACAAAATTGTACTGCATTATTTTGTTTAAATCATCATCAAAATGATGCCATAACATACGGTGAAAAATCAAGAAAGTTTATTTTTGCTGGAAAAATTAGATTATGCCTAAGTGGAGAGTCTTTCATTTCTTGATCTAGATGGTGGACCCTCCAGCGTGTTCACTGTATGGTAATCAGTTAACCCATACCTCAAAGTCTATAAGCTTTACCTTATATGTACAGATATGGAAAAAGCCAAGCATAGTCACAGTTATATTATATTGTGCTTTGTAATATTGAAAATTTAGAAACAATTTGAATGTTCTATCAAGTGATGTGCAAAGTTGATATGAGATATTGATACAATAAAATACCATGAAAATAAGTACATGATATATTAGAGATATATAATGATGTGAAGAAAAACATTGTAAATTAAATTTAGATAAAAATTTAAAGAGGATGCATATATTATATATTTATATGAATACAATTCTCACATTTTCTATTTCGTGTTCCTCATATCATCACTCATTATTTCTATATGAAATATCATCTTCAAATGATTTACATACATGTGTACACCAATTTTATTTTCAACTTGCTCTGAGTTCTGTTATATACTGTTAACAAAAGAGAACCAGGGCACATACTACTGCAGATATCCATCTAATGAATGATAAAAACTCTGGATTCTGTAATAGCTCGTGGCTAGTGAATGTTCCATTATGTCCCCTTGATTTCACTGACATCTAAACTTTATATTCCTTTTATTTCATTGTCATATTTCTTTCCTTCACACCTTTTTTTGGGGGGAAATATTTTTGACCCAGAGATGCTGAAACTTAGTCAGAAAGTGATGTTTTTGTACTGTTCCCAAGGAAACAAAAGGGTCTCCTAAATATGAGATATTTTAAAGAAGCATAAGGAAAGTCTCCTAAGAAATGATTGCAGAAACAGGTACAAATTCAGAAGTTTTTGAATCATTGCAAGTCCTATGCAATGCTGAAGTACATTTATAAACATCAAGCTGCCTGGGAGCATTGACTCCTGATTGCATCATGCTGACTGAAAATGTGGTAGAAATTGCATACTAGGATGAAACAACATGTTCAAGAAAGAATTCAATTTCTAACAACAGGTGGCTGAATATAAAACCCATATAAATGAAATATGTATATCAACCTATTAATGATGATTATCTCCAGGGAACAAATCATAGTTTATCATATTTATTGTTATCGTTTATAAATTAACAGTGACTGTAGTGAAGCTAACAAACAGAACATTAGTTTTCTCCTCATTTCATTCCATAATTGCTGCCATGCTTCTTATATTTAGTTAAGTGTTAAAAGTAGAATTATAATTTCAAAAGCCAGAATTTTTATATTGGATTTCTCTACTATAACTTTAAAATTATTATCTCCTGAAAATAAATATAAAATATTTACTTAAATTGCTACTCAATTCGTGGGAAACACTAAAATCTACTGCTTTATCATAAGTGTAATTTGCATGTAGATTTCATATTCTCTGTACTAACAATATAACCTAAACAATATATTATAATATTTGAAAGCTGATTTGTTCAAGTGCACTTTCTCTTATTACACTATAATGTCATTCAGAGTACTACTACAGAGTGCAAAATAAAATTTCATTATTGATTAGAATACATATTTAAAGGTCAGCTCTAGCTAAGCATTTCAAAACTTGATGGGATTATGCTTGTTAAAGTTTCTGCACACCTTTGAAATTCAAAGTAATTATACTTAAACAATCTATTGGCAGAAAAATTATGGTTGTGTTGCAAAATGTGACATTATTAGATCAAACTAGGCATTTCTGAACTCACGGCATTTAAAAGTTTCTGGAAGTTTTAAAGGAGAACAAAAATTGAGCTTACATTGGTTTTATACTAAAATTTATAAATTGTATATGTCTTATTTGTTTTAGTAGTCCAAATGTATATGTATCTTTAATATTTATGTAACTGTGGAAATATTCAGATGTTAGGATCTTTTAGTGCTACAAAATAGTTTAAATATTTGTTCCTTACATTAAACTTCACAAATCTTTATTTCATTTTCTCTACTTTCCAAAGAAAAAGCATATTATTATTAAAAAGCACTTATATTATTTTTGTAATTTCTTGATTTTTAAACCTGTTAAAATTATTTCTCTAGAGACAGTTTATGGCTTGTCACTTTTAAAACACACTACTGTGACAAATGTCTTCCAAAACAATATGACTGATTACATTTCATCTTATGTGTATACAATATTAATTTGTAAATGGAAATTGTATTTAAGATAGAATATTCCAGTAAAACATTTTAAGACTTTTCTCGAATATAGCACAGAACCAAAGAGTACATTGACAAGTTATTGCATATGTCTTCCTGAAGAATTGTATGTAACCTGAATCCTGATTCAAAATATTTAATCAGGTGTTTACTTGGCTAATATCCAGGTACTCCAAGTATCCTGTCAATCTCTGATGATAACAATCAAAAATTAAATGGTTAAATGTCTCCATGTTTATTAAGGTTTTCACACTTCAATTCAAAGCCTAATAGCGAAATGAAACAAAATTTAAATTTGCTTTGAGATTAATGTAACAGAAGTATTTTAAGAAAATGTATGATTAGTTTTAGTAAGTCATTTTATATATAATTTGCACTTATTAAAACCTGAGACATAAATTATTCTTTAAATTACTAATTCAGTCTATATACAGAATTAATAAAGCATGTGGCAAAATTATCCATAAAGAAATTATTTCAACATTTCCAAAATTTTGAAATATTTTGAGAGAGAAAGAAATCCAAAGTGCACTAAATGAACTGGTGGAATTCTGTTTTACATGTCTTAAATCATTTCTCATGCCTGCTTGTGAAAAGAAATAAAATTAAATACAATACCAGGAAATAGATGTGCACAATAAAATAAATCATATTACTCAGGAAGATAGGCGGTTCATGCTTTTTAGAGCATGTTCAGGAAAATAGAAAGGAGAATACAGTTTATATCTATCAATGATTTTTTCCCTTTTTATTTGTCATGTTAAAACAACAGTCCCTTGTAGATATGAAATATGGGACTAGGGTGCTTCTCAAATTGTTGAAACCTTATATAATTATTGTGGTCTCTTAAATGATTATGAATTAAATTTATGGAATAAAGATCAAGATTATCTCCTTTCTAAAGAGTGGTCTTTAGGCCCAACATACAATATTCTCCTAATTCAGTTGATAAATCCTCCAGAAAAGCTCACTGTGTTGTTCAATGAAATAAGAGTCCAAACGATTATCTTTCAGATATTTTTAATTCACACAAAATGGAATACTAAGATATTATCATTGTTGAACCAGAGTCATAGAAAATAGAAATCAATAGACTAATTAGTAGAAAGTTGTAGTGAATTTGGTTCAAATGTAAACTTTACATGAAAATATTTTTGACGAGTCATCTAATCATGGATATATGAAGCACCAGGAAGAACAACCAGGTAGATTTTCTTTAGAATAACATTAAACTTTCATGGAATTTTTTGGCCACAATATCACTTTTCACCTACCATATGTTTTCACAAATACAAAGCCAAGTTCACTATAATTTCATGAATTAGCTAAATCTTCAAGGAACTAGTGTTTATGTAGAAAAATAATGCATGTGAAATATTAAGCAAGTACAAAAATCGTATGGACTCATTGGAACAATCATATTACCACTTATCCCGATGGCCTTAACTGTAGAGACTACACTCCATGAGTGTTATTTCCCACCTTCTCTATACGACAACAGTAGGAGATACAGAGTTTTGAAATCCCTTAACCTGCAGAAATGAACCCACACAAACTCCTATTCTGTTCAATAATTGACAGGGGGAATCTACCAAAAGTAGGGCTCAAGTCCAAATACTGCTGCCAGTCAATTGTGCTGTCCTCAAAAGAAGATCTGAGTGTCACATGTTCATGACCATATAGGTAGACATATGTATATATACATATGGTGATGTATATATACATATGGCGATGAACAAAGTAAAAATGTTAAATTAATAGGTTCCATAACATGTAATAAGAATAAAATATTAATCATGTATATCAATTCTAATTAATCTTGTCAAATTTTATTTGGTATGGTGTTCTATAGTATGTTAATTTTGTTACTTCAGCCTTGGTTAACTCATTTGTAAATTAAAAGTAATATTAGTTCTTAACTTGTATATTGTGTTGAATTTAAAGTTCTAAATATGTTGAACACAATGATGGCTGGCAGAGGGAAAATTC
The DNA here is from genome assembly GCF_902686455.1 of Sciurus vulgaris. NCBI lineage: Eukaryota > Metazoa > Chordata > Mammalia > Rodentia > Sciuridae > Sciurus > Sciurus vulgaris. The sequence goes on along the minus strand of NC_136469.1, from coordinate 118,389,307 downwards.
TTTATCTTGCATATGCGAATTTATCTTATTCATTAGAATATAAACTCCAAAACTCAGGGAGTTGTATGTTCTACTCAGAGCCACATTCTCAGTACTCAATAAACCCTTGGTAAACAGTGTTAGATTGCTAAGTATTATTTGAAGAAACAACTGAAAATTCCAAGAAGTTGTAGTGTGATTTGTGATATGTCACCTGGATTCCTTCTTTGATACGCAGAGATCGATGCCCTGGAAGCTAGGTGCTGGTGGCTAACTGCCTTCAGGAACTGCCTCAAGCAGAAAAAAAACTTGCCTTTGTCATGGTCCTGACTAGAAGAATTCTACATTGACTACTCAAGACCAGGAAATATAGTTGTGCTCCCCAACACCAAAGTAAGACATTGATGAAGAACCTTCCCACCAACAAACTTTCTGTGGAATTATGAAGTCAACTAACCTATTTTGGGGGACCGTACTTCATTTCAGTTTTTGACTCATCTCAACCTCATTTCTTTCACACCTTTCCACTGGTGTTGATCCCTAAAACACTCCCTAATAATCTTCCTGTGTCCATAGCTCCATGTTGAGGTTGAGTTCTATTGCCTGGGAACCAAAGGGAAATGATTTTTAAAATCGTGTTTCCATATGTGCTTGTTAAGCTGCCTTATGATTAACATTTGTCAGGGTGCATATACATATATAATTTATATGTGTGTATGTATGTTAAAGTCTAATATAACTCTATTCATTTGTTATTAAAATTTTTAAAGAGATGAAATAAAAGAAAAAAAAAAAAGAAAACCCTAAGGCATAAGACTGGAAATCAATTTCTATTATTCATTTATTGTAAATGGTAGCCAAAAGGAAGTGGACTGACTGCAGCATGCCTTTTTTCTTCCCTATTCCAGGGGAATGATTTTAAGAAGTATTTACATGACTTCAAATCTAGCAATATATTAGAAGAGTAAACTATCAAATAAGGTATGGTGAGTCAAATGTACAAGGTCCTATAAATAAAGAGTCAAAGTACAGGATCTTATCATATCATCAGGTGTACGAAGGAGCATCAGATTATCAGCATGATCAGTGTTTGTTAGTATCTATTACTGATAAAAAGGAAAAATTGATGACAATATGCTTGGGGAATTACTTTCCAAACACACCAAAGGATGTCTATCATAACTCAGATACTCAGATGGTAACATCAAATCTATCAAGAAAAAAAATTAAATTCTCTCTCTGTCTCTTTCTGCCTCTCTCTCTCTCTCTCTCTCTCTCTCTCTCTCTCTCTCTCTCTCTCTCTCTCTCTCTCTGTCTTTCTTCCTCTCTCTGTAGTACTTGGGATTGAATACAGGGGTGCTCTGTCACTGAGTAATAGGATCTCATTAAATTCCCCAGGCTGGCTTGGAAATTTCTATTCTCCTGACTCAGCTTCCAGAGTTTTGCTGGGCTTAGAGGCACCACTGCAACTGGCAAAAATTAGAATTTCAAATAAAGTGAAGGAGAAAATAATTATATTTAATATGTATGTTATTATGTAACTTGTTTTGGAGATTCTTTCAAATTCTCTTTTGAAAAAATTGTACATGAATCTTTCGAAGGAAAACAAAATGACTATTTTCAGTTGAACTATTTGCAGTTGATACACTCATTCAATTGAAATATTAAGAAAATCAACTGGACTGAGAATTATTGATTATGTTATGGACTAGTGGAGGATTGTTTATTAATGATTATCACTCGACTGGTTAGCCAGATCACATAACAAATACAAAAATTCTCTATCCATATCATTTAAGAGAATACATTCAAAAACTTGTGATTAACATGAAAATAGAGTTATATAATCCTATTATTTGGGAGTAGTAGGTAATAAAAGGTAGACATTTTGCAATTAGATTTCTTTGACTAACTTACTGGGAGATATTGTGTAGTCATTTTAATGACTGAACTTTTTTCTGCTCGTTAACAAAATTGGGAAGATTAAGTAGTAACTCAGGGCTGGGGATGTAACTTAGTGTAACTCCCCTTGCCCAGCATGTGGGAGACCCTGGTTTTAATCTTCAGCACTGCAAAAGCATAAAGTCCTTGGCTCATAGTAAACTGATCAAAAATATCCGCTGGAAAAAAATACTTCATTGTTGAGATTATACTTACCACATTATTCTGTTTGTAGGAGCCTTCCTTTTTCAGGTGATGCAAGGCATCAGAGTTATCCAAAGCTGGTAGCATTTAATACAAAATCACAAAATATGTATATACATCACAGAACATACACAAGACCACTGATTATTATGACTAGTATATTCTTGAAATTTAATGTTTATCAGTCCCTTTTTCACAGAAAGTATAGAGATTTTATCAGAAAAACTATATATGCTTATATTTCTAAATGATATGGAACATGTGGATGAATAATAATGTGGTATTAAACATTATTCTGATGCCATCAAGAATTTAGAGGTTTTTAGTTTTACAGTATTCAGAAGTTTATGCTCGGGAAGTTGAAAAAGGAAAATGTGTTTCTCTAAGCAGTTTTGGGCTCAAGGTAGTGCAGTTTTTATTCTTAGCTCATTTACCTGACTTCTAGTAAAGATAGGGGTTCAAACAAATGTTTTGCACCTGCATAGAAGAAAAGGCCAGAAAAGAAGCCTAAATATCATGTCAAGAGGAACAAGGACTATGTAGGGCAATCCTAACTCCTGGGCTCTCCATGTGCTCCAGAATAGATTAAATGTTTGAAAAGAAAGAATATGTTTTGGCAGCATTGCTAGATCTATATCCCCAGGGCAAAATTGAAGACATAGTTGCATTCAATACACACATAGATCTTCAGAAAGATATTTTCATAAGCAAGCATTGCAGGCATTCAGCTGTGCGTGCCAAGAATACCTCATGAAACAGAGTTCAAGCCTGGAATGAACATGCTGGAATACAGAGGAGACTGTTGAAACAGTAACTGCTTCAGTGACACCCATAACAGCAGGAGATGACAACAATGGTAGTATCAGCAGCAAAAAAGGGCTATTTTTCCATTTATAAATGCAATTGAACATATGGCTAGCTTAATTAGGACTTTTCTCATTAACTTAGAATAGGCTGTCTCTACTGAAGCACCCTCGATAGAAAATCTGCATGAATAACGATCTATAGGTTTGCAAAAAGACCATTTAATAAGTTGGAAACCAAGAAGTCAGCTATGAGCATCTGTGCAACATTTGCTGATTTTTCCCATATTTAGTCATTCTCTGCTGTGTACCAAGAGACCTCCCACCATATTCAAACTCCCATTGATAAGGGTGGTTCATTTAATGCTGCCTTTGTAGATTCTGCCTGCTGTTTGAAGTTCAAGCACCATTTAAACACAAGAAAATATTAGAGGAACTGTGTGCAAAGGACGTATACGTGTGCATGATGTAATATTAATGCCATATATGAAACATGAAAAGTGTATAGAAGTTCAGTAGATTAGATAAAGGAGAATGAAGGCAGGGAGGGGGGACAGGAATAGGAAAGACAGTGGACCGAATGTGACATAACATTCCTTTGTTACATGTATGAATACAGCACAGTGAATCTCCACATCAAGTACAACCACAAGACTGGGATCCTGATTAGAATAAGATAGACTACATGTTTGTATAAACATGTCAAAATATACTTTACTGCCATGTATAACTAAAAAGAACAAATTAAAAAAAAAAACCTAACACCACTGAAGAACATTTTCTTTCCCCTCCACAAAGTGAATGTGAATATGCTATTAGCATTTTACCCTTGTATGGGACCGAAGCATCGTTTTTAGGAGTAAGACATTTCTATTGTTTTGTTTGTTTTGTTTTGTTTTTGAGTATCTAACATTTAGGATTTGAAGAGAGGCATGGATAGAAGTCTGATTAAACAGCAAATTCCTTACAATCACAATAATCTGGATGAACTTGGACAAAGAAGCAAGGTGGGTGCAGATAAATAATTCAGGCAGGAAGTTAAGAATTCTGGATTTCAGGATTAACAGATCTGATTTTGAATAGCTATTATTCCATTTTCACCTTAGACAAATTACCTTCTCTGAGATCATCTTGTAATCAAGAAGATGGATGTGAATTCTGATCCTGCTTCACTGGCTGGCTGAGAATGGTAAACATGACAATGGACTTATAATATTTAACACAGACCTACCAGACCTACCAGAGGAGAAGAGATGGATGAATGTAGGGTACTATGGTTAGCAGTACTAAGATTTAATGTTTAAATTGTTGAATCTGAGGACGGATCTTTTCTTATATTTTTACTATCGTTATTAATAAAAATGGAATTCTGTCATAGAATTTTCCAACTTGTAATTATCAGATTCAGTTAATTGCTTACTAAAAATTCAATTAAAAATCTTCCCTTTGATATTTCAACTGATAGAAATATACTGTGGCATGGAAATGGACATACTTTGGAAACATGGTTCATATGGCTTGAAATTAAGCACAATCTAAGCTAAAACTAATTAATGTGTTTTAGCAAAATAGGTACTATCCTGGAAATTAAATACAAAATCATTGCCTTTCTTCTAATTTTTAAAATAAGTGAAAACTAAAAACTTTTTGCCTGTAACTAAGACTAAAGATTTACTCACATCTCTGGTATAAAGAATTTTTGAAGGAAAATAGATTTGAAACTCAAGTTAATGATATTGATCTTAGATTTGTAGCTTAAGAAAATGCAGGGAAATGTCTATGGAGTTATTTAGATATTGTAGGCTGATTGCGTTAGAATAACTCTTCTGTCCTTGATAATAATCATACATCATTGCTGTTCATTTTTTTTGAGGAAAAAAAAGTCTTTGTTAATAAAACCAAACCCTAAAACATTTCCATTTGATTTCAGGACATGAAGTTCGTGGTGTTGGCAATAAACTATCTGAATGACTCTGAATTTCTCTTGTCCTTAATAAATTTTATCCTAATCATTAGCCTATTGGTCTTTTGTTCATCTGGTCTCTGTGGAGAAAAATTATTTCTCTTCATTTTTCTTCAGGTTAATAAAACATAATGGGGTGTTTTACAAATAGTGTTTGAAATTCTAAATGCATCAAAAATTTGGCTTACAAATTTATGATTCTCAGTAAAGCAGGTTCCCTGTTTTGTTTCTTTTTTTTTTTTTTTCTTTTCTTACTCTCTGTACTGTCAGTCATTATCTTGAAAAAGAGGCTCACTTCAATCTTGTGGTCCTGTTTCTCCAAAGCTGTTAACAGACTAGCAATCTCCTCTGAGGAAGATTGTTTTAATTCAGACATCTTCAAATAGAAAACTGAAAATAATGAAGTCTCTCTCCAGCTTACTGGGGTCATACGTTAGGATTTGTTTTTAATCTAAATATCAACTCTTCAACAGAGAATTTATGCCAGAAATCATTTGTTATGTATTCTTTTAGATAATGCTATAATTTTTATTTTTTATAATATCATCGTTGGCTACCTTTTTCTCTTGTCTGAGTGTGTGTGTGTGTGTGTGTGTGTGTGTGTGTGTATGTGCATGGGGGAAGGGAGAATCCCTGGCTTTTTCATTTTTAAATTGAGTAATTTGTTGAAAGTCACTAAATTACTGTGAAATTACAAATACAAATTTAACAGAGAAGACAGTTTCCTTTTTGTGTCTGCAATATAGTGTTTTTTACACCAAGATAGAATTTAAGTGTTTATCTTTGGTACTTTCCTTCCCTTTATGATTGTTGGGGAAACTCTTGGATTTTTATATTTTTACATATTTTGAAGCAGAAACACTGATTTAAGTTTGTTCTAGACCATCTGTTCTAGGAGGTCTGTTAGTGAACAAAACTGGTGCAGAGATATGGTCTTCCTCCAGAGCAAATGGCATGCATGCTTCCTACCAATATAAAAGATTTGGGTTCTCTAATCTCAGGGAGCCCAACTCACTATAATACAACTCGACGTGTGCACAAGCATCTGAACATCTTTGTATGACTCGGAGAAATGGGTAAGGGAACCAATACAAAAGCAACAATGCTCTGGTTATTGCCACAGCTGTGATTAACAAATTGTCATTTTTTTCTCAGACAGGTAAGCGATGTACTCATGAAAACATGACATAATAAATTGTTAGTTTGCAAATCGGATAAAATCTAAAATGCTTCATAGTCCTTGATAAGTGTGAAAAATTTGTGTGTGAGCTGCTTTTCAGTTGTCCTGAATATAATCTCAGCAGCATGTCTTCAAGGCCTAGTTAATGGACATTCTGATATTAATGGTGTCCTGAAAGGAAAGGGAAATCAAAAGTTTCATTTTTTTATTGTAATAAAGCATGTCCTTCAAATTCCAAAATCAAAGACCTAAAATACAAAAAAAAAGTTAAATATGCCAATAAGATTTGAGATAATATAAGGTTATTCCTGCAAATTCATTCTGTTCTATTCTAAGTCCATCTTTATCTACTTTTGATTTTAATCAGATATAATTGCTCTTGGGGGGAAAGCCTTATTTTCTTTCTATTTTTTCTAAGAGTTCCCAAAACAAGGAACATTTCTAAGTCACACATTGGTTTTCCAAATTGATGGACAATAATTCAGGTTATAAAAACTTTCAAAAACAGAAATTCCGAGTTGAAATAGCAAGAGAGAAGAGAAAAAGAATGAATAGATGACGATGATTTTCAAAGCTATTTAGAGCTGATCACATTCAGGACAAAGTGGAATAGCAGAGTTTATAGTTCAAAGATAAAAATTAGTGTGAAAAAGATCAGCAAGGTAGAGAATAAAGTCTCAGATGCCAAGAGTTTTACTGGATAAATATTTGATTTATTCTACAACAGCCTATGAAAATATGTTTACATTCTTCTTACATTTTTAACATATGCCTCTTCCCATGTTTGAGAAATCCTCTCCACCTATTGGGCCCTGATGTCCTGTTTTATTTAACCTGTTAGTGAATCAGTTTTTCCACAAGTATGACAACATTTTACCTTATTTAAACAGAACTTCAATCACAGAAGTTGGATTAATTGATCCAATTAATTAATCTCATTTTTTCCATCTCTCAAATACTACATTCACTTCCCGTTTATATATTTTTCTTTTTTCCTTTGTGTGTAGATTCTGTTTAATGCATCATTTCCTTGAGCTTACAGATATGGTTTATAAATTTTCCTTGTTTCTGATTTGTTATTAGATACAGAGGGATAGAGGCAATGATTTATAATTCCTTTGAACCCAGTTCCAGAATGCACTGCTAAATGAAGAGGATAATGTGCTATCTTCTGCACACTGTGGTCCTGCTGCCTCCCTTCTGATAGTCTTAATCTCTGAATTCAGATGCCAGCTGAAAAAAATATGTTACAGCATTGGTCACATTTATTTTTATTCATTTGGCTCTTTCAATTATTTTTGTAATTATTGCTGGAAATAATTTTCATCCAAGAAGGAATGAGATATATGGAATTGTGACATTTTAGCTTAACGCTACCAGACAGTGTTTCCAAAGCTAAAATCTACAGAGTTGATGCCAAGAAGAATTAACATGTAGCTCAATATTATCCTCCAGGGGAAGAAAGCCAGGAAATTGTGTGGCTTGCCAAAACCCTGTAACCTTTTAATGTGATCCCTGTCTTTCAATGTTATTTGTTATATTTTGCAGGGATAAACAGTCAAAACTCACTATTTATGAAAATGGACTGTCTCTTCCAAGTGAGAGGGGGAAATAAAAGAAAAACAAAAGAGAACCTCATTGGAGTTTTGAACTGTATACAATTTCTATGTTACTTAAAAAGCATTTCCTGGAGTCTGGAATCTGAATCCCGGTCTCTGACTTTTCTCCTGAGACAGCATGAGTTTCACCATCCCTTACACTTGCTCCACCAACGATTGGCCCCTGGACTTTATCTGGTTACCCAACCATTGTTCTGATGTGTCAGTAGTGTGACCAGTGTCTTTGCTGGTGCTAGGGGCTTGGATCTCTGTGCCCTACTCCACCAACTTCCAGGACAGCTGGGGTATCCCAGGGCATCATGGCAAGTGTCGATGTGGGAATGTTTAGCATCCAGAGTGAGTAGACCATGCAGGACCTAAATTATGACCTAGTCTCTTACCTGGATAGAATGAGGATCCTGGATACATAATGGAGGTTGGAGAGCAAAATCCAGGAACATCTGGGGAAGGTTCGTTAAGGGTCAGAAACCAGGGCATTATTTCAAGACCAGCAAGAAACTAAAGACTCAAATCATTGCAAGTTTTTTGGACAATTCTCTCATCATTCCGTCAATTGACAATGCTTGTTTAGCTGCTGATGACTTTGCATTCAAGTATGAGACAGAGCTGGCCACGTGCCAGTCTGAGAGATCGACATCCATGGACTTCACAAAGTCAATGATGACACCAATATCACTCACCTGGAGATGAAAATTGAGACTGTCGAGGAGGAGCTATAGTTCTTGAAGAACCAAAAGAAGGAAGTCAAAGGCCTTCAAGCCCAGGTTTCCAGCTCTCTGTTAATGGTGGAGGTGGTTGCCCCAAATCTCAGGATCTTAGGGAAATTATGGCAGCAAACTGGACCTACTATGATGATTTGACTTAAAAGAATGAAGAGGAACTGGACAAGTACTGGTCCCAGATGATCCATGAGAGTACCACAATGTGTCCTGGTAGTCCACTGAGATTCAAGTTCACAGAGTTGAAAGATACTGCCTTGGAGATCAACGCAGACTCTATGAGAAATCTGAGGAGCAACTTAGAAAACAGTTTGAGAGACATGGAGGTTCACTTCACCAAGAAGATAGCATAGCTCAAAGGGGTCCCGCTTCACCTGGAATTGGAACTGGCACAGACTCGGCTAAGGACAGTGCCAGGCTAAGGACTATAAAGCCCTACTGAACATCAAGGTCAAATTGGAGGCTCATGTTGCCACTTACCTCCCCCTGCTGTTCGAAGACCAGAAGACTTCTTCTTAAAGATGCACTGGACAGAAGCAACTCCATGCAAATCCTTCAAAAGATCCTACCTGCAGGATGGTAAATAGCAAAATGGTGTCTGAAACAAATAACATACAAGTGCTGAGTTCTGAGGCTGCAGGAGAGGGAACCAATAGAAGATCAGAAGTCTAAAAAAGGAATTTTCTGAATATTATACTTTCTGCAATAGGTTTAGAAATAAATTGGTCAAACAAGTCAATATATCATGTTAAAAAGTATCACTAAAATTGTAACCAGTGTTTTTCTGGACTCATTACTACCCAATGCTTGTCCATATTCTTCTAAATTCCATACTCAAAGATAATATTTCATGGATTTAAAATAACTATTGCAGGAAAATGTATACCACAGTAATCAGCAATTGCTCTAGTAGGACTTTCTCAATTTATTTACTGTTTCCTGCAGAATTAGTTTCCTGTAATGCACATATTTACAACTAAATATATAGATACAGAATCACTGGCTATTGTTAAAAACTCATTTGTTAAACATTCAGCATGCTCATCTTATGTAGTCTTGCAGAAGTAAGATACACCTTTGCAGAATTCTATGTAGAAGAATCAAATAGTGGGACTGCAAGTGTATCTCAGTGCTAAAGAACACATTCATCACATGTGATAACCTAGGTTCAGTCCCCAGCAACACACACACACACACACACACACACACACACACACACACACACACACACACAGTGTAGATGTAAATTGGTGCTCAATAGTTTTTATTCTAGCATTTCTTACACAGAAAATTGCTAATTAAAAAACAGAATGTAAGAAATAATTAGAAGCTACTACCATAATCTATAGAAATTCTGTTCTCTAAAGTAGAAATATAACCAAAATGAAAGAAATGGAAAACTCTTTTAAAGTTATTTTTTATGTTTTTATTCTTTTAAAATATTTGATTTGAAAGATAACATCATTCTCCAGTGATCATTTATAAAAGCATACATTTTAAAAATATTGTGCAGAATATTACAGTTTTGTTTTTTAAAAGAAATTTGCTAAGTACATAAAAATGTTTTTAGTCACAATTTATTAAAGTACCACTTAATTTGGGTAGCATATTACTGCCCAATTTTTAATTGATGCTTTTTTTAAAAAACGATTATATATTCTTTCCTCTATAGTGTGTATATTAGTTTATAATAATATACTTATTTAATTACTAGTCAAAATTTTTGTCTCAGAGGGTGATCTGTTTCTGTTTTGCTTACTGTTGAATCTCAATGACTGACATAAAGTCTGAAAAACAATAAATATTTTTGAAAGAGTAAATAAATGATTAGAATAAAAAAGGAATTAAATACCTTTAATATAATCCTTGAATATTTCTTCTTCCCAAATAATATGTTCCACAGAAAACTATTTGATAATTCCCATGTTGACCTTCTACTCGGTATTATCTCTATGGTTAATTCTTCTCTGTCTCATATTTGGAATATTATCCTCTACCTGGATCACCTAGCAGATGCAATTCATTTCTTTTAGTTCTTTGGTAACTTCCTTGATGATGCAGACCAAAGCAATATTCATCCCTCTATCATTTATTTAATTAGATCTCGCTAGAAAGCTAAAGAATAATAAATAAGAGCTAAATTAAGCTAAGAGTATTCAATAGCACAAAAATGCAATCATGTATATTGTTTGGGGTCTTTTTTTTAAAAAAATGTGTCTTTGCCTATTTTAATTAACAACTTAAAAATTGGATTGAGTTACCATGTCCTTCTATTTTCTAGCCTGTTTTCCTAGTGTTTAGTTACTTTAATTATTGCTGATCACTGACCTGAAGCAAAGAAGCAATTTTCTTGTAAAAGTACTAATTACCAACTAAGTGCTTGGTATTTAGGGCATAGAAAGCAAGAAAGAAGAGCAAGAGTTAAGATGCTAATAAACAGTGCTTAAAGGTGTACGCATTTCCACTTTCAGAGCTAAGGCAGCATTTTTTCTTGGTGAACTTCATTAACAATCACTATTTACTTTAAATCTTCTACAAAATTATTTTAGTATATTACTACCATGACCCACATTTTAAATGTAGAACAATATAGACTATGGAGAACATTTAACTTCTACTCTATTATTAGTAACTATAGGTCCTAATGTTGAGGAGTAAAATTAATAAAGGTGAGAAAAAATGAGAATTATATTTATTTTAGTTTAAATTATGGAATTTCATCAGATTTAATTATTCTACCTAATATAAATCAAACTATACAATATAAAAAAAGGTTAAATTTTTCATTGAATGCACTCATTGAGAATATACGAAAAGAGGTAAAGTTTGGCATATGTTCGTTGTTAGATATTTTTAAAATCTAAGAAAACAATTTATTTTAAAAAGAAAAGATCATTTGATAGTAATCTAATCCTAACTAAAATAAGTTTAAACACACACACATATCACACATATGTATGTATGTATATATATGTATATGTATGATGAATATTATGATTATGGGTTAATCAAAACTAAAGAAAATGTTTTAGGAGATGGAAATGTTAAAGAGCCTTTTTTGATCATTATATAATATTGATGTGAATTATTGCAGTGTACCCCATAAATTTGTTCAATGAAAATAATAATTTAGGAATATTAATAATTGTTAAATCTAGGTGGTAAGTATTTAGGTGTCCTTTATTACAGTTTGGATAGAAGGTTCATGCTAAAATTTGTGTGTTAATGCAGGAGGTTAAATGAATTTTGAGAGCTCTAACCTAAAAAATTACTTAGTCCATTTGAATGGGATACTGGTTAGTAACTGTAAATGGATGAGTTGGAGGAAGTCAGGTCACTAGTGTCATGCCTTTGAGGTTTATATTTTAACCCTGGCATTCTCTGTCTCTCTGCTTCCTAGTTGCCATGACCTCAGCAGCTTTCCTCTGCCATGTCCATCTGCCATGATGCTCTGCTCACCTAGGACCTCATCTCAGGACCAAAGCAATGGAACTGGACTGAACCCATAAGTTGTTCTTCTCAGGTATTTTGTTCACAGTGAGTAAAAGCTAACAAATACATTATTTTTCCATGGTTTCAAAAATTGTGATATAAAAATTTTACTAAATGCATGACAAATAAAAATATGGAGCCAAAAAAGAAAATGAAGAAAACACAAAGTATTTGAAAAGTTATAGAATATCTTCATACAATATTCTGAGAATTATACATTTTTGTGTCATTTTTAAAGAAAACTTGCTTATATGGGCCAAAGTTTTGAAATGTGATTAATCCAATAACTTTATTTATAGGAATTGATCTTGAGGAACTAGTATAGATATGTAAAGCAATTTTGGTCATTTTTTTAATGAATTTTAAAAATTAGGCACTCTTTGACTTCTTAGAATAAGAGTTTCTTCATAAATATTTGTAAACTGTTAGAGCACATGATCCTAATTAACTCAAATATAGTAATTAAAATAATAATTATCCATTTAAATAACAGTATCTATTTAAAGTGTGTTAGACATTTTTTCTGTTTTGTAAATAATTATTATATCTTTCACAAGGAACTTATGGTAACCAATCTGCACCTAGATTTCAGATTTTACTGTGCCAGTCAATAACCTGCTAATAGTAATATATAGGGAGAAAAGCATTGATATTAATGTCTATGACTCTTTATTGTTTTGTCATTGAAAAAGCTTTTTTTCCTATCTTCTTTATCTCTAAGACAAAATGATAAATAGACATAATAGAGTTTTTTTGAAAAACTAAAAAATTAAGCTTTCATGCCAGAAGTTAAACAGGTCAAGGTTAATTCTCTGCCTGGCACATAAATTTGACAATTTTTATGTTATGAATAAAATAATTTACAAAAATATTAAATTTAATGCTTCAAATTCTCTATATTGTCAGTATAATCAGAAATCATAGGTGAAGAACAAAATTAATTCTTCTATCATACGTTATTGGAATTAAGGATGCCAATACAGAATATGGTAAAAAAATACAGATGACAAGATGCTAAATTTAGTTGTTTCCTTTTAGTAACTATTTTTAAAAACTAATTTTTTTGCATATGTGTTTTACTAGTACATGTTTGTATAAGTTTTTTTTTTTTATTGTTGCTTCATAATAAATCACCCTAAAATAAAGAGTTTAAATGAATAGACATTTATTGTTTCAATTTCTGTGGGGTGAGCTGGCTTACCTGGGTCTTCTGCTCAGTGTCACAAATCTGTATTCAAGGCATTACTGAGGCTGTGTTCTTATCACTTATTGTAGCTGGAGGCCAACCTCAGGTGCCACTCAAACTTCCAAGAGTCTACTTGTATAGTTCCTTGACATATGAACTATTATAGTCTGTTGCTTTAGAAAATCATGAAGATTTTGCAGCTCTAGTAGGTTGGGAATGAGTCGTAGACCATTGTCATGAGAGTAATATCATAACTCTTTGTCACATAATGCAACTCATCGTGAATGACCTTTGCTATGTTATGTTAGTTATGTGTCAGAGACAAGTTCCATTCACACCCAAAGGGAAGGAGTACATAAATTGGTGAACTCCACTTTGTGAGAATTATTAGAAACTAACCTACAGTCTGTCCTACAGAAACACTGATATTACAACTTATATCCTGACACTGATTCAATTTAAACAGCTTTACAAGTGCTCAAAGATTACTGTCCACATTTGTGTTTTCTACCTTATTTAATTTATGTTCTTTTGTTATATCAGCATCAGACTTCTTATGTTTTCAAACTATTTATTAAGGCATAGCTATTTTAACTTTATTGAAAATGTTAATACTAGTGAATTCTTGTTTTGTTGTCATATTTCATACACATGTACAAGATGCTACAAGGAATATAAACTATGCAGTGTTTTTAGAACATAACTGTAACTTCCACAAACAATTACACTGATATTAATTTGTCTCTCTTCTCGTTTATTATGTGTAGAATATGTGTGCCTTACCATACAAAGATATGATTAAATGATCACATGTACATATACCCATCCTCTCCATTTCAGCTAAAAGTCATGTGTTAAAAATATTTTAGTACATTTCCCTGTTGTTGGAAATATGTTAGAGTTGCACTTAATTGTGATTTTTAGACTGCTTAAAAAAAATCCCTAAAGGAATTATAATGGTATTGAGTACTTTATAAATAGCTAAAACATGGCATTTTCAAAAATGAATATTGGTAACAAATAATGACAAATTTTCAACACCAAATTAGGGGCATTGTTGATAGAATCAATTTTTTGATCCAATGGCCACAAAAGAATATATCTTGCATCACAGTATTCTGTGTTCAGCCAAAATCATAAAATCCAGTCTAACAGATTCATTCATCTACTGCTCAAAAAAGAAAACCATCATGAGTAAGTTCATGAGAATCATGACTGTATGCATATTCCTTGAATAATTAAAAAATTGGTATTGACTTTAAACTTGAGATCTCATTGCTTTTATCCTAAATAATACTATTTCATTAAGAACAGACAAAGATTAAGAGGAAGTTGTACTTTTGTTTTCTATTACAAGATGGGGCAGTCATTTTAGCAAACTAAACTAATTAGTACTTCAATAGGATTTTGAGCTTTATATATCCATCCCTATTTTTCCCAAGGAGCAACTTAAGGAGTTAGAGATTGATGATACTTTGTAGAAAGATGGACTCACTTATAGCAAGGGAGGAGTTCTACTTTTAACTATTGATCTCTATCTGTCCATCTATCTATCTATCCATCTACTCTTCAAGCAGAAAGAGAAATCTACCCAACCCTACAAAAATCATGATATCGCTGAAAGTATAGAAAAGGAAATGGTTGTCTTTGCACTGTTATTAAATTATCTGGAGCAATAAAATATTTATTGTCTATTAGCTTGAGTGCTCAATAAATAAACTTTTCCTGCAAAAGCCAAGTTAGTTTTAAGATGCAACTAAACTAGAACCAACAAGTATAAAATTATCTTATATTTTAACCATATTTTAGCACTAGAGGGAAGGACTATTTTAGAAAACTGTTCATATTATAAGTCATAACAGTGGATTGAAAATACATATCGTTGAAGCCTGTGAGAAAGACTTCAATTAGTAAGCAAAATATTTTCTCAACAAAGTGTTTTATCAATTTCTAAAATATTTCATTCTGTAAAATGTTATGAATGCCTATTTTACTTTGTTAAACTGCTGTAAATTTTTACCTTTGTGAGTATCCTTTCATTTGAGAATAAAATGATGACCCATTTAATAAACACATTTTTAGAACACTAGAATGAATTTAAGAGTTATCACACTACAAAACAGGCCAGAAATTTTTCTTCCTTACCATATCAAAAAATTATTTTCTAGTCTGTGCACAAATATGCAGTCACATTAATATTAAAAAAAAAAACATTGTAATTATATCTGCACCTATGATAAGAGCATCTAATACCAAATGTCTTTCCTTATATGTCTAATGGCTTAATACCAAATGTCTTTCCTTATATGTCTGCATGTCATATACAATAAGAAAATGGCTTGTTTATACTCTTATGATCAAGATTACTCCAGGATGTTTCCAGCCTACAAATCTTAATAGAGTTGTTTTTCCTCCTGTTGCTATGTGATTTTTGACAAAATAATTGAATAGGTCTATATCAAATTATAATCCCTGAAAATATATAACATGTCTTCACTTCTGGGATTCACTATGTATAAAAATAAACATCTCAAACGATTACATGGTGTGTATACAGACACATGCACACACACAGAAAATTACATAATAAATGTTGGAGAAGCTTTTACTATTTTCTTTTTATATGGATATGATATGTACTCCTGCTTATTTGTTAGGGACATTACTTTGTTCACATTTTTTTATTAAAATCAGTGACCTAAGAACTGTTTCTAGTGTGTTTATAATTAATTTTGTAAAAAATTGAAAGCTAAATTTCTACTTCAATGAATGGAAAACTAATCAGTTTGGATGAACTCTTCCACTTAAAGCAACTGGATGATCTGAGAAAATGAATAGTAAAGAAATTAAATATCTGCTTATAGGTCTTGGGGATACATCAGCAGCATATTTATTGAGAGACAAAAAATCTAGGAAAGAAAATAAAATTTAGAGAATTAAGCATTTCATTGGGCATTATTATTTTTTTTCTTGAGGCATTTTGATTTCAAATGCATAAGTTTGCAAATGTTTTCTCTATTGTTGTCAATCGTCTCTTTGCTCTATTTATTATAAACCGTACATCTGATAACAGGTGGATATCCAGAACACATAAAGAATTCAGACAATTTGACAGCTGAAAAAATCTGATTTAAAAAACTGGGCAATACATCTAATAGACATCTCTCAAAATAGGATATATAAATGGCCAGTATATGAAAAACAATGTTCAACATCATTAATCATCAGGAAAATGCAAATCAAACCGCAATGAGATATATTTCACTCCAACCAGAATGGCCTTACACTCTCTCGAAATCTAAGGTTGAGTATATTCCTGAGAAGCGGTTATAAGATAAAGCCTGACCATTAGAATCCAACTTTTATTCCATTCGAAATGAGAAATTTTGCTCTAAGAAAATGCAAAACATCTGTGATAAAGAGTCTCCCTACTGACTCTTCTGGTTTGCTTAAGGTATCACTTTCCCTTTTTAAATTTTAGTGTTAATTTCAGTGTTTCCATTTCTACTTTCACATTTCAAAATATGAAATTGATATACTACAGAAGAAACAATGAGCAGAAGAAGCTCACTGGCTTTCTTTTAAAGCTTCTAGTTTTTGGAAAAGGATCCAGAGTCCTTAAAAGGGGTTCCTGGTCTTCAAACCCTCCCAATTCACATCCTATCTAAATTGCAGAGTATGTGGCTACTTGGAGAGTATGCTCACGTTTTGAATGAAGCATCTTTGATTAAAGCAGCGCTGCCAAAGAATTCAGGAAGCAACTCACATACACAGTCCTTTCTGCAGACACCCAAGCTCGTCTGCCATTTCACTCCCTAAATCTTATAAGAACAGACTTTCTTGGTGCACATCCACACATGAATTTAAAGACCATAATTCAAGAAAAGTCACTTGGAATAAGCTCTTTCAGGAAATGTTTTATAGAATGGAAAATGGGAGCAGAGTTCTTTTTATGAAAAGGACAAGGCTCTTTGCCCTGGCCTGCTATTTTAAACACCCATGGACAACCTGGATTGAATTCCGATTGTGCTCTTGACTTGGAGGGTCAAACTGTTATAAGACGTAGATCTTGTCAGAAAAAGAATTAACTGAATAATAGGGATCCTGGTTCACGTTGGATAATTACCTAGTTCTTTCTGTTAGGAAGAAGAAATTTGAAGGAAGAGTAGGATATTCCCCAGAGGTAAAGAACACAGCACAAGAATCACAGCCTCCTGCTTTGAACATGCTCCAAGATCCCCAGGTTATACTCATTATTTCTACCTACCATGTGAATGCATTGACCTGTTCAGATTCTGTAAACCAGAATAAATTAAATTAGGGCAGGTATATAAGAAATAAGGGAGTGGGCCAGAATATTTCATGGGTTATTTACAAATTTAATGAAAATGTGCACATAATTAAACAAGAGGAAGACATAGATAAAGTTATAGTATATAAATTCTACAGACATGTTAATAATCAGACCACAGAGTGAAGGCAGTATAATATTACACATACTATTGGTCACATTGTTTGAGTGTAAGCATACAAACATCCAATTTTGGCTATATAATTGTTAAACAAAAATAAGCAATGAATTGAAAGCTAAGCCTGTCTTAGCTGAACTCAGAGTGCTTAGATGTAAATCTGGGTATTTATTTGACCTATTCTTTCCTGACATGATATTGAGTGAGTGGGGCTTAGAAATCTTTGAAAGTTTTTTCCACATTTAGCATTCTGAATTGTTATCATCTTTTGTCTTTTTTAAGATTTAAAATCTCTTTTTGTAAATCAACATCATACTCTCTGGATGA
The DNA here is from genome assembly GCF_902686455.1 of Sciurus vulgaris. Lineage (NCBI taxonomy): Eukaryota > Metazoa > Chordata > Mammalia > Rodentia > Sciuridae > Sciurus > Sciurus vulgaris. The sequence continues at coordinate 118,371,425 of NC_136469.1, read as the reverse complement.
AGGAAAATATGCATATTTGTATATTAAAGTACTAGTGCCTATGTGGATATGTGTGTTTGTGTGTTGTGTGTGAGAATAGAGAATTCTCCTTGAAAATTCTGCTTCCACTCCTCCCTCACAGGTTGGGTGCTGTGGGATTGTGCTCTGACTCCTCCAATCAGGGCACCTCTTGAGAAAGTAGTTGGCGCTTTCATGTAAGTAGTTCAAAAAAGGGGAAAGTGGAGCAGCTGCTCCCCAAGAAGAGGGCATCACAGACATCATTCAAATCCATGCTAATTCCTCTGGAGCAATCCATTGAAGTGCTAATAGTGCAGTCTCATTGCCTCTGGCCTGAATGTTCTGAACTTTGCTTCCTTTTTCACAACTACACTACATCTACAGTACGAAATGAAAGCTGTAACTGTGGACCTTCTGCTAAGTGGCAGGCATTTTTTACAAGACAATTTACAAGAAGTTATAGCTAAAGTGGGAAAAACTTCTAGGCTGCACAAGTGCTCCTTTTTTCTTATTTTAATAACAAAGATAAGTGATTACCTTTCTGGAAGCTCTCCCAGAGAAGTCACATCTATAATTTCTTGGATTTAATAATGTCTCAAAAACTAAAATTCCATAGCTTACTGATATAAGCTTTTTATTATCCTCAAAGGTGGTTTTTGAATGTAGGAAAGTCAATTCAGGAATTTAAGCAATTAGTATTCAGTTTATGAAAGTTTTAGTTCCAAATCTTGACCTCTCTTTTATGCTTTTAAATTCAGCTTTCAACACTTAGTAGACTGTGCATGAGCACAACGTATTTTAATAAAATTAGATATTGAGGAATTTTGCTCTCATCTACAAACCAACTTAAAAACTTCTAAATAGATTTTACAAATATAATATTTTCATTTATTTGTTAAAATTCAGTTTTCAGATTCAACAGTTTTTAAGGAATAAAGTAAATTTACAAATGTAAATTTAAACTTCTGGCAAAGTCATGAAAACCTTTAGTGAGATATGAATATGATTTGTTTTGTCAAATCAGTTGCTCACTTACCTATTTTAAATTTGAGCTACCAGGCAACAAGATCGAGTTTATTTAATTACATAAAAGCATGTAATTGCACATTTGTTCTCTAGTTTAGATTTCCTTATTTGGGTTTCCTATTATGCATACGTTGGTTCTTTATGCTTATTCTCTATATTACCTAATTGCTCTAAAATAATTTTAATCTCACTTTAAATTTGTGGGGATTTTCTACTTATCCATTTTTTTTTTATATGGCATTTCCTGAAATTCTTATTACTCTGTGTTTATCATAACTTAATCTGCATTTTGAAAAGATATTTATTTATTTTCAGCTCTTTCTTGGTGTCTGCTCTCTTTTTATACTGTATTTTGTCCAAAATTATTATTTATTTTTGAGTTTTAATAATTCTAACACATACAGATTTAAATTTCATTGTTAAGGAAATTATGAACATGAGAATTGAGATGTTGCTCCCCTTGATTAGTTGTAATTATCATAAATTATGAATCTGATATGGATGGGACAGAAAAATTTATTAAATCTCATTGGAGTCAGAATATGCCTTTAAATGTGATTATATATATGATTTATAATTAAATATAATATATATAATTTTGATTCAAATTCAAATCAAATGTATAATATATATATAAATTGATTATAGATTTTTGATTACATATATATAAAACAATGTATTGAATCAGATATCAGCAGCTTCCTCAAGTTGTTTTTGCTCTTTCATTAAAAGAAATTATCTTTGTTATGTTTAACTTTATATTTTAAATTTTCATAACACATTTCCTATCAGTAGCCATTTTAATTCAATTCTAAGTTACAAAATATTTCTTGAAATCATATGAACTTTTTTTTCTTAAAAATGTGGCTTGATACATCTTATGTAGTTTGTCATGATGGGCTTATTTATGAAAACACACCTATTACTTTTGGATTTGGTGACCTTTACTCAGTTTCTGATCATTTTAACAACTTTAGTTTTATGGAAATTTTATATAGTTGTGGAATAATTAGATAAATGGAAATATATATTTGTGTTGAAACTGGAGTTCTACACTTAGGCTTCATACTTCAGTACATTGCTTATAGATATTGGAAAACGTCATATGAGTCTTCAAAGCAAAAATGGGAGTTTAGAATTTACATATTATGTATAATTACTTTTTCCAGCATTATTGAGGTTAATTGACAAAAAGAATGATATTCATTTAAAGTGTACAACATGATGGTTTGGTTCACACACATACCACATACATTGGGAAATATTTGCCATAAAAACTAATTAGCATATCCATTGCCTCACAGAGTCTTTGTGTGTGTGTGTGTCTGTGTTAAGAATACTTATGATCTATGAATAATGATTTTGAAAAATGCTACAAAGATATATGAATAAATATGCTTAACATAAAAGTTAATGTGTTTCTCTAAAAAAATTCTGAAATCACTTATCTCTATAATCTCAGGATTTTTTTAAGTTTATGATAAAGAATTCTTTTTATCTTGATTTTCCTTTTTAACTATTTAACATAAATAGAACCAACTCTTGTGTTTTAACTGCTGTAGGGGTAATTATTTAGATTTTTTTCAAGTAGTTCATTTTCATTAACAATAATGAGTACACTAGTCCTCTCTTACAGTTTCTATTTTTACACTTTCAGTTATTCACTTTCCCTGAAAATATTAAATGGAAAATTCCAGAAATAAGGTACTCATAAACTTTTCCATTTTGTCTGTCACATAGCTGTCACAATATCATAGTGATTTGTTTAAGTAATCCTTATTTTACCTAATAATGGCACCAAATTTCAAGAATAATGATGTTGACAATTCAGATATGCCTAATGATAAGCTGGAATGTTCTTCCTTCAAGTATAATTTCTCATCATCACAAGAAGAAGGGTAAGTACAGTACAACAAAATATTTTGAGGAACAGAGAACACATTTAGATAGTTTTATTATAAGACATTTTTATAATTGTTCTATTTTTATTAGTTGTCGCTCTTATTATTCCTAATTTATGAATAAAAATTTATCATGGGTTCATATGTGTAGGAAAAAGCAGTGTGTACAGGGCTTAGTATTATCCTCAGCTTTAGACATTCTAAGTCTCTTGGGTGGTAAAACCCACAGTACAGGGGAGATGTCTATATTTCTTTCCTATAAAGAAACACCTAGCAAAACATATAAGCAAAGTTGTTTCAATGATTTGCCTTTATTTGATTTTATCCTGAGTTCACAAAAACAGAAATGAAAAGGATGTGTAATTAATACGAGCCACTTATCACTATTTGAACACTTAAAAATTCCTTATAGATGTGCTTTCATAGTCTTCAACAGTTTATCATTTTTGCTTTAGACCTTTAACAGCAAAGTCAAGGATTGAGTAGGTACACATTCAAAAGGTATCAGTTATTCATAATTTATTAGCATTTTAGGAAAATGTCAAAAGTCTATTGAAATTTTTGCTAAATAATTTGTATGTTTTTATTAATAGTATTACTAAGATTACTTAGAGATAAACATGCTTTATGCATTTCAACTAGTTCTAGCACTATCATGTATGTATCTGAAATGGAGCTTTAAACTTGGATTTATCTGTGGAACCAGTGTCTTACTGCTCCTAGATATTTAAGTATACACTTTGATAAACAGATGGAGGTGAGGAGAATATCAACAATGTGTTATAGAATGAACCAAGAGGATAAGTAAGGCAAAGTAGTGCATATATATGAAATATATCATTCTACTGATCACTTCCCCATTCTTTATTGTGAATTCTTCCAACTGAACTTGTATTTCACTTTTCTTATTTTTCAAGAATATTAAATATCTTTGATTTTTTTTGTTAAAATCTTTTTTATTTTTACAAACTGCATTTTGATTCATTGTACAAAAATGGGATACAACTTTTCATTTCTATGGTTGTACAAAACTCATCTCAAAATGGACCAAGGACTAGGAATTAGGCCCGAGACCCTTCACCAAATAGAATAAAAAGTAGGCCTGAATCTCCATCAATTTGGCTTAAGACCAGACTTCCTTAACAAGACCCCCATAGCGTAAGAAATAAAAGCAAGAATCAATAAACGGGGATAGTTTCAAACTAAAAAGTTTTTTCTCAGAACAGAACAGGAAACAAACAATAATGTGAAAAGAGAGCCTACAGAGTGGGAGAAAATCTTTTCCACACACACTTCAGACAGAGCATTAGTCTCCAGAGTTTATAAAGAACTTAAAAAATTTTACACCCAAAATACAAAGAACTCAATCAATAAATGGGCTAAGGAAATGAGCAGACATTTCCCAGAAGAAGATATACAGGTGATCAACAAATATATGAAAAAGTGTTCATCATCCCTAGTAATTAGAAAAAAGCAAATTAAAACCACCCTAAGATTTCATCTAACTCCAAATAGAATGTTTATTATCAAGATCACAAGTGTTGGCAAGGATGTGGGGAAAAGGCACACTCATGTATTGCTGGTGGAGTTGCAAAGTGGTGCAGCCACTCTAAATACCTTTGATTATTATTTCCATAATAAGCTTTCAAAGATTTAAATTTCTAAGTATGCATTTATTCATTCTACAAAATTGGATATATATGTTTCATTCTTTTTTTAAATTTTTTTATTTTTACAGACTGCATTTTGATTCATTGTACACAAATGGAGTACGGCTTTTCGTTTCTATGTTTGTGCACAATGTAGATTCATACCATTTGTGTCATCACACATGTACATAGGGTAATGATGTCGGTCTCATTCCATCATCTTTCATATCTCTTCCCCCTCCTCCCTCTCAATTCCCTCTTCATAATCTAAAGTTCCTTTCTTTGTCTCTCAACTCCCTCCTGCCCACCCGCATTATGTATCATCATCCACTTATTAGGGAAAACATTCGACCTTTGTTTTTTTGGGATTGACTTATTTTATTTAGCATGATATTCTCCAATTCTATCAATTTATCTGCAAATGCCATAATATTATTCTTCTTTATGGCTGAATAATATTCCAATGTGTATATATACCACAGTTTCTTTATCCATTCATCTGTTGAAGGGTATCTACTTTGCTTCCATAATCTAGCTATTATGAATTGAGTCGCTATAGACATTGATGTGGCTGCATTACTGTTTCATTCTTATCCACTTCATGGTGTTCTTAAATTTACCTTGTGTTTTATATTATTTCCTTTTTTCATAGATTAACTTAAATTTTTTTGAATTTTCTAAAAATTTCAGTTTTTCTGTGATATCCTTATATTATTGATATCTAGTTATAGCTAGTAATCAGAGGGCGTATTTTGCCTGTGTTCAGTCCACACAAATTTATTAAAATTTACTCTATGGCTCAGGATATGGTATATCATAACCAATGTCCCTTTGTATTTGGTCAGAATGTGTATTCTTCTATGGCTCTTTACAGTGCTTTACAGATGTAAATTTGGTCCAATTATTTGATAGTATTATTCAAATGTTCTGTATTTTTACAGATTTTATGAAGTCTACTTCTTTTATCAACTAATAAGAGGTATTAAACTTTCAAATATATTGTGATTTTTTGATTTTTCATTTCAGTTTTCTTTCTTCTATAGTTCAATTTCTGTCCTTGCTTTTGTAGGCACAATGCTCAATTTTACATATATATATTATATATATATATATTTGAAATTAATGAGGTCTCATATTAAGCAATTATGTTTTAAATATATTTTTAAATAACAAAAAATATATTTAAATATATTTTCCTTCCCATTCTATCATCTCTGTTATGTCTGGGTTCGACTCTATTCATAGTTTTTGTGATATTTTTTGGATTTTTTACAGTTACAGGTTATATTATCTTGCTATGTCATAAATCTAGTTTTTGTTTTTATTTTCTATAACACTATTATTAATTTTCTGTTGTGTAATTTTTTAAAAAATCATTAAACAGTTGTTTTTTTAAACATGATCTAGTATATACTGAATGTGTCATGCATGAAACAAATTCTCTATTCTCTGGTTAAAGGGATTTTTAACAATTTTAAACAATTTCCAGCCTTTTTAACTCTGAGATTTGTTTTCTTACAGACCTTTGCTTATTTTTTTCCTGGCAGTTTTTACCCAATCTTATGCATGTCCAGGTTATTTGTGTGCAGACTGGCCAATAACTGAAGATTCAGAGGTACCCCTATGCAAATTTCTGTACCACTCTCCATAGATCTCGTTCTCCTCTCTGGAATGATAATCTGAATTCTAGTCAGCTCAGGGTCCTGAACTCAGATCAGTCTCCTTTACTCGGTGACTATGCTATATTCTATTTCACTGCTTCATACCCTGAAAATTGCCTTCAGTCTGGCAGTATTTGTGATGTACAAAATGTTTTCATATAAGTATACCTTGTGTCCAACTAATGCTATTTGCATATGTATTACCCCATATAATTATCTCATGATTACTAGTATTTGTGTGTGTATTATTTAAAATATATCCCTTCCTTATGTTTATTTTTTCATATATTTTGTCAGTTTTTTCAGACACTTATGTCAGAAAGCTAATTCCAGATTCAGATATTCTCTTATGTATGCAAGTGTAAGTTCTATATGTTGCTTTAGTATGTTTTTTAACATTAGAAATGGTTTTTTCCTCAAAAATGATAACTCACACAACTTAGAACATGAAAATGACTAATACCTGTAAGAAAAGATCCAGAGTTACTAGTTGAGATCACAATGCCCTTCAGGATCTCTGCCTTTCATTCTTCTTACATCTTAAACTCACCCTATGTGGAGGAACCATTTGGAGTTTATCAAACACATCTGTGGCCTTTTCTCTCTGGGAAGCCAATTTTAATTCCATTTTACTTCATACTATTCATCGCTGTTCAAAAATCACTTTACATTTTCTTTTCTTAATATCTGCATTCTGTATGAGTTATAAATTTAATAAGTGCATAAAGCATTCAATGCTTATCTTTGGCTTTCCATAGCACTACAAGATATGGAGAGAAATATCTTTGCTGTGTATCTCTATATTGCCAAGTTCATTGCACAGTGTCTTTTAAATAGCCAACCTATTTCATTTATTTAACTATATATTTGCCTTCAGCAGGTAGTAGTAATATGAAGGAAAGGTCAATTCAAGTCTTAACTGACAATCCCACAGCTGAACCTCATGAATTCTTATAGAATATGGATGCAGAAGATGTTTTCATTTACATAATGCTGTATATAAAAAAAATGATAACCCAGAGAATTTAGTCAAGAACACAGTACCAATCTTATTATTTCTCATGATTCTGTGTGCTGCAGTTAATTAAAAGACTACAGACAGTGGATTGAGGCCTCAGATAGACCTGTCAAATCAATACCTTTTTTTCCTAACTTGGCCTCTGTATGTGGCTTGAGGGTCTCATGGAGTGGTGGCTAACTTCTAAGAGGCATGAAGTGAAATTGCCTATGCTTTCAAAGCTGGATTTTTAAGTCCTGTTCCTTCTGACACATTCCATTATAAAGGCTAGTCACAAATTATGCACAGATTCATGGGCAGATGAAATGATCTCCAGTTGTTGCTGTGAGAAGTGGCATATATGCACACAGAAGTAAGGCATTGTTGGTCATGGGAAACTAGAAAAAGTTACTTTCTCTTTGATATTTCTTTGCACCCTTTTTAAAACTAACTTTTCTTTCTCCCTCTACCACCTTTGGCAGGTGTTGTGGGTAGAGTTGCAAGAGCCAGGACTAGAGATGCTTATACTTTCCATCAGTTTTTATCCCTGTTGTGGCAGTCACAGCATAATTTCTTATCTGTTTGAAACATTTATCTCTTTTTGGGGAACAAAATCTGGTTAAGCTTTATATCTTCAGATGTTAATTTTTCCCCATTTATTACTGTTAACTCATGCTTTTATTTAAGAATTTTTTTGTCATTTTTTTATCACAAAAGAGAATTTCCCAGATAATAAAAATGAAATGACACTAAAGTAAACATGGTTTCAAAAGTATTTTTGTGATTTTTAAACTATAATTGTTAACATATATTGATTGTATACATTTATGGGTTTAATGGTGATATTTCCATATATAAATATAGCATGTTTTGGTCATGTCCACCATTCCTTCTATCCACTCTGCTCCTCTCTCTATACCTGTCCCCCATCCCTTTCTACTTCCATATTAGTTCCTTTTCTGCTTGCATGTCAGTTTATCCTTTTTACTACTTTGCATAATTTATACAAATGAGAGAAAATGAGATATTTGTCTTTCTGTGTCTAGTATATTTCACTTAAAGTTCTCCTGTTCCATCCATTTTTCTATAAATAATATAAATATTTTAGTCGTTATGGTTAACTAATACTCCATCCTGTATATGTACACATTGTCTTTATTTCTTCATCTATTGACGGGTACCTAGATTGATTCCATATCTCGGCTATTGTGAATAGTGCCCCAATATGAGTATGCAGGTATCTCTTTTGCATGCTGACTTCATTTACTTCAGATAACTATCCAGGAGTAAAATAACTTTATCATACAGTAGTTTCATTTTCAGTGTTTTGATAAACCCCTATAATGTTTGCCATTGTGGCTGAACTAACTTATATTCCTACTGGTAGGGTGTAAGAATTCCTTTTTCTCTACATCTCCACCAGCATGTGTTATTTTTATTTTGTTTTGTTTTAGGTAATAACCATTCTGACTGGGGTGGGATGGAATTTTTAATGTTGTTTGATTTGCATTTCGTTGATGACAAAAGATATTGAGCATTTTTTCACATATTTGTTGGTCATTTGCACTTCTTCATTTGAGACCTATCTATTCAGTTCATTCATCCATTGTTCGGATTACTTGTTTTTAGTTGCAAAGTTTTTTGAGTTCTTATTATATTCTGGATACTGTTCCTCTGTAATACAAATAGTTAGCAAAGATTTTCTTCCATTCTGCAAGTTGTCTCTTCACTCTGTTTCCATTACTGTTCAGAAGCTTTTAATTTAATGTCATCCCATTTGCCCAGTTTTACCTGTGTCTCCTGAGCTGTTGGAGCCCACTTCAGGAAATCACTGCCAAGGCCAATATCTTGAAATGGTTCCCCCATATTCATCCTAGTAGTTTTAAAGTTCTAGTTGTTTGTTGAAGAGGATGCCTTTTCTCCAACATATGTTTTTGGCACCTTTGTCAAGAATCAGTTGACTAAAGACACACAGTGTATTTCTTGGTCTTCTGTTCTTATCCATTATTCTGCATCTATTTTTATGCCAACACGATGCTCTTTTTTGTTATTATGGGCCAATAGTATATTTCGAAATCAGGTTTTGAGATGCTTCCAGCATGACTCTTTTGTTCAGGATTGCTTTGATTAATCGGGTCTTTTGTGCTTCCTAATGAATTTTAGGTTTGTTTTTTCAAGCTCCTTAAAGACTACCATTGGTATTTTGATGAAGATTACATTGAATCTGTAGACTGCACCTAGTAGCATGACTACTTTAATGACACTAATTTTTCCAATACATAAATATTGGAGGTCTTTTCGTCTTCTTATGCCTTCCCAATTTCTTTTATAATTTTCATTGTAGAGGTCTTTCACCACTCTATTTAGGTTTGCTTCTAGGTATGTTATTTTTTGATGCATTGTGACAAAAGTAGAAATATCATGGTTTTTAAATTTTGTTATTTAGTCCTTCAGAACATATTCTAGATTCAATTATAATGGAGAAGTAATTCTGTTTCTAAAATTAAAATAAATAAAATTAGAAATATCAAATAATGATAAACACTTTCACTCTAGTATAAAAATGTAATAATATATTTCAAGATCAATTACTTTAGCTCACGCATATACTTTCACCAATTTACCACTGTCATCAATTACTTTGCACTTCAAAAATCAATTTTTAAATTAATAAATTATCAATTTGTGCCATAAAAATATTTGAACTTCTATTTCATTATAATAATATGTCTGGAGCAGTTCAGTGACAAATATAGTTACATCATGAAATATAGAACTATGGATAATAGTTTTAGATAACAGTGTTTGAAAACTGCCTGGATGTGTGTTTAAAACACACTAGCATATATATGAATATAATTTACTTACTAATAATGGTAACTGCCTTCCAAGTGTGGAATACATTTTGTTTACATATTTATTTACTTATATATTTATTTACTTTGTGGTGCTGGGGATTGAACCCAGGGCCTTGTATATATGAGGCAAGCACTCTATCAACTGAGTTATATCTCCAGCCCAAGAATACATTTTAATAGGCTAATTTAATGATAACTATTTCTGTCAATAGTTATTTTCTTTTCAATCATGATTTGACCTAGTCAGATCCAAGGAGAAGATATCTACTCTATGGTAGCCAAAAAACATATCTGTCTCCTAAATTGAAACACAGAGAAGATAGATATCTTATTGAATCTATCTATAGAATAAAAAAAAGTTAAAAAAAAGAACATAAAAGAAAGGATTTGAGGAGAAGAACACATTTTTGGGGTGCCCTGTAAGTTAGTATAGTTGAGGGAGGAACTTGTGACATTTTTGGGATGCATTTAACATATTAAATGACAGGAATTATGAAAGACTCATCACAATAATGATTTTTTTAATATGATAATAAATTTACACAATTTAAAAGTCATGTTTCCTTGCTTTTCAATTTCTGGGCTAGAAGACATTCCTCTTGATTTAAATATGCATCTCTATCTGGGAAGCACGTTTTCCTAGTCATTGAGACAAAAGTATCAATTTAAAGGAGTAAGTCCTAAATAATTTAATAATTCTCATTATAGAATGGGTGGGCATATGAAATATGATTGCTATTTCACAGATAAAAATCATTTTAATGGGTTATGATTATATTTCAAAGTTTAACAATTGTTTTTCTTACTTTTTAAAAAATTGATACCAAGGATTGACCTCAGTAAGGTTTTATCACTGAACTACATCCTCAGTTATCTTTATTTTTTCTTGTGAGGCGGGATCTTGCTAAGTTTCCTAGGCTGGCCTCGATTTGGCAATACTACTTTCTCAGCCTCCCCAGTAACTGTGAGCACAGGTGTGTGATACCAAGAAACACATAAGCACATACACTGAAATTAGTATTAAGGATATTTATTTATTTTTCTTATTACTATTATCTTCCCAGGGGTGCTTAACCAGTGAATTATACCCCCAGCCCTTTTTATTTTTTATTTTGAGACAGGTTCTCACGAGGTTACATACAGTTTCAGTAATTTGCTTAGGCTGGCTTCAAACCTGTGATCCTCCTGCCTTAGCCTCTCGAGCCACTGGGATTATAAGCATGCACCACCCCTCTCAACACATATTAAGGATATTTAAAAACAATGTGTCAGGCATATTTAAAAGCATGATTTTCATATATTCCTTATATTTGGGGTTGAATAATTGATTTTTCCCAATATATTTACAGATTATTATATGCCTAAGACAAGTAATAGCAGATGCATGAAATCTTTCATATTTGGTTGTTTTGGTTAGGAAAGTAATTCCCTCACTTTGTAGCAACAAACTTTTTTTCCTTCAATTTTATGAAGTGGTAAATTTCACATATCATCAAATTTACTCTCTCAAACTTTTTTTTTTTCTTTTGTACCGGGGATAGAACTCAGGGGCTGAGTCATACCTCCAGACCTTTTTATTTTCAGAGTCTAAGTTGCTTATGGTCTTGCTAAATTGCTGAGGCTGGCCTCTAACTTACCATCCTCCTACCTCATCCTCTTGAGTTGATGGAATTGCATGCATTGCTTTAAATTTACAGTGTAGTGGTATTAAACACATTAATAATGTGTGAACATTGCTACTATCCATCTTCATAATCTCTTTCATTTTGTCAAATTGAAACTATGCCAAATTACATAGTAACTTCCCATTTTGTCCTCCACAACACTGGCAACCTCCATTCTACTTTTTGTTTCTAGATTTGAGTAAGCTAAGTACCACATAAAAGTAGAATCATATATTATTTATCTTTTTCACATTTCATAATGTGTTCAAGGTTAATCTATGTTGTGGCATATGTCAGAATACTACATTGTTTATCTTTTTACCAGTAGACAGACACTTAGGTTGCTTCCACATTTTATCTACGTGAATAATGCTACTTGAATGTTAATGTACAGATCTCTTTGATATTTGGCTTCCAATTCTTCTGGGCATATACGCAATAGTGGGATTGCTTTATTTTATAGGTCTATTTTTAAACTGGCAAACTGGTTCTTTATATTCCTACTAATAACAACAACGTTTAAATTTCTCTACACTCCTGCAAAATTTGTTTATTCTGTCTTTTGGTAGTAGTCAACCTAATGTGTGTGAGGCAATGTCTGATTTCATTTGCCATTCCTGAGTATTTAGGTATCTTTCTATGCAGTTGCTTTGAATATCATAGTTTTAAATTTTTTTGACCCATAAAGGGGTGAAAAAGAAAGTAAAAGAAAGGATTTGGAAAAATGAGCACAGTTTTAGGGCTGCCCTGCAAATAAGTCTAGTTGGGAAGGGGCTTGTGACTTTGTTGGGAAGCAGCAACAACAATGGTTACCTGTCTCTTTGTACCTTTGATCTGAAACAGCAATTAACAATCAGAGGCTAGACACCCAGCATTAGGTGCTCACGTTCTTTTTGCCCACCATGGGTTGTGTAAGCCATGTGCAGGTTGCTTTAGGGACACATGCACAGCTGCCTAGTCTGGGACTAGGGTGAGGTATGAATGGCTACTAGCCTCCTAAGAACTGAAATCCACAGAAATTAACCACAATTTATCATCCCAATCTTCCCTGGAACTTGAAAACCTTCAATTGGCTGAAGAGTAAAAAAGTACTTACATCAGACTTATTCCACCACTATAATTGTCGTCTAGGTGGAGAGATAGACTTCTGGTGCTTCCAAGAGTGCTCTGCTCAACTTGAACTTTTGATTCTCATAATTATCAGAGCTACTTTCTTTTACATTATTAAAAAACTAGTCCTTTGTCTTCTGATCTATTTTTTTTTTTTTTTCCTGCCGGTCTAGTTCTAGAGCCCCCAGAATGATTGAATAGCCCAACTTAAAAGTATAACTTTAGCGAATGGGAAAATGTCAGTTTCCAAAGGGGATGAGAATAAAGTGCAAGAAAGGAAACAAGTTTCCCAGTGTGTCACTGAGAAGAAACATGAGACCGCTCACTCCTACTTTGACTTTTAAAAAAATATTTCAGACTTAATGTATTCTAACTATGGAAACTTGGCATTATAAAATTACTATTGGATCAAAGGTTATCCTGCAAATCCAAGTGCTCTGTTTCATCACCGAAGAGCACTATGTTAAGTGGGTGCCAAGATCAAAATTTTAAGGGGTCATTCCAATGTTCCACCCACTTGATGATTTACAATTGCAATTGTATAAAACTATGGATCACTTACCTGTCCTTAATGTCCACAATCACAAAACCACACTTGTTCTAAAAGGAACATCTTTAATCAAGGTGATCTTAGGTCAGATTCCATATTAAAAATCCAATTATTTTTTCATTTTTCCAGTAGTGTTACCCACTGAGGCACAGGAACAGTAACTAGACGGTCTGAGTGAGTGAATATCCTTGCTACTGGCCTCTCGCTTAGTTTGATTCTGCCATATAACTGACTGAACTGTGTGGACAATAATCTAAACATTTTGATGTCTTTTGGCTGTACATAGTCTTCAAGTATTTCTTCTGTATTGACATAATCTGACATTCTGTTTGTGAAAATAATTTCATGTTTCCTGTTTTATTTTTCAAAATGTAGTACTTCAAATGCTTTTTTCCCTGTGTTGCTGTGAGTGAAAGAAACATCACTAGTAGCACCTGTCACCCTGAGCACATCAAGGATGTGAGCATTCAGTCCATGATATTTAGTGCTTTGGATTTTTGAATCAAGCCAACAGTTATACATTGATTGTACACATGTGGCGTTCAAGGTTGTCCTTCACAGAGGACAGAAATATATTACCTAGTCCCAATATCAGACCTGCTGTCTGAGTATATCCAAGATCAGATCAAATTTGTATCATCCAGGGCAATCATTCTGTTATCTTTACCTGCGTGTTTCTGTCTGGGCACATCTAACAAAAGTGCTATCTCTGTGCTGGTTTTTTTGGTTTTGTTTTGTTTCTACTGGGAAATTAAACTCAGGCATGCTTTACTACATTTCTAGCCACCCCCCTCCCCTGCCTTTTTTTTTTTTTTGAGACAGGGTCTCACTAAGTTGTTGAGGGCCTTGATAAATTGCAGAGGCTGGCTTTGAACTCATAATCCTCCTGTCTCAGCCACCCAAGCCACTGGAATTATAGGCATGCACCACCTCTGGGCTGTATTTAAAGGACCACTGACATATGTAGGTTTTCATTCTCTTTGACAGACAAATTTGCTTGTATACTCAGAGAAGGACTTTTACTATATACACTTAGATTTTGTGCTTGCAACAGGTGATCGCTGATGCCAGTGGACTGCCGATCAGACTGGCAATGGTTATACAGCTGGCTGAGGAAGCAAGACAGACATGCCCGGGAGGAAACTGAGGGATCAAAATGTTACACTTATATATTCAATTGTATGTTCCCAAACTTGTTGGAACACAGAATCCTGTTCTTGGAAACACTTAAGAACATGTTTTTAGAAAACTTGCTCAAGTATTGAAATGTTTTTAATTATCCATAGTTCAATGCACAGGAATATTAGTAGGGTCAACAAGCAGTCTAATAATTTTTTGCCATTAATACGAAGTAAGGTATGTCTTGAATTTCATACACATGCACGGGGACCTGTTTGTACATTGTGTTCATATGTTTGAATAACGAAAAATAGTGCTGATTTCATAAGCATTAGTAAACACGTTTTAAAGCCTCACAATTTGTTATATAATCAATTGGTGGATGGTAAGACTTAGAAGATTCTTTTAATACCAAAAAAAAATTTTTTTTGAGGGCTTGGAAATCTAGCTAAGAACACTGACAGAGGAATGTTTTGATGCTTAGCCATATAATCAAACAATGCAACAAAAGCAAGTGGGAAGTTCAAATGAAAAGAAGTGAAAAATAAGCATTGGTTACAGGTCATTGAATCATGTCTCAACCAGTAAAATACTGATAAGTGAAATACAGCAAAACTCATTTTTTTTAATTAAAATATGTTCAAAAAATCCCAATTCAAAAATATTAACATAAAACTCAGTAAAAGATTGTATTTTCATATTTAAATATATTCATGTATTTAACCTTCATACTTCATAAAAGATTGTGTAACATATGACATGAATACAATTACTAAAAGTTAAAAAAAGATATGCAAGCACAAACAAGAATTTTAGATAGATACTATTAGAGAAATTGCTAAATTAACATATAATAGATGCTTGAAAAGGAAAAGGATTCAAAAGTAGGGCAGGCTTCGTGGTTGATTGATTCACCTACCCAGAAATGTCAAAGCACTTGCCTTGAATTTCCAGACCCTTTTTCTCACTCAACTCTGACGTATTTGTTATTCACTTCACCTTCAGCTTAGTGGTCATTCCACATTTAGACCCCCATAGGGCATTGTTGGTTTTTTAAAATAGAAATTACTATCTTTTCCTATGACTTTCCATAGTTACCAGGCATGGTTCTCCAGATGGCCTCTAATACATGGTTTTCTCTCCTCTCATTGATTGAAAGTGAATAATATGATTATTTCTGAACTAATAACTAGCAAAAAAGAATGGATATACCTCCAGAATAACCAGAGTCATCTTTGAAAGTATGAGGGATCGTGCTAATGATATTCTAATGACCATATTTGGGAAATATGGACACTCCCCCCAAAATTAACATTTTACTAAAGAGAAATAAGAAAGAATGGATGCTATTGATTTTGTCTATTATTTTGCTAGGGAGGAGTTTGTAATCTTAAGCATTATTTAAAAGATAAATCAGAAATTATCTTCTTGAAAAATTTTCTAATTATTCTTCTTATGTCAGGGCAAAATACATTTCTATACTGGACCTTTAAGCATATTTTTTTATAATCTATCATTTAGTATTAGGGTTGTTTTCATAATTGGTTCCTCAACTAACATACGAATACTGTGAGGGAACAAATAATTATATTTATTTAACTGCATCCAATATGATATTTAAACAATATCTGCTATATAAATTGATAAAAACACTATTGCAAATTACACATAGTTAATAAAACCAATTCTAGTACAACCACTTCCTTTGAATACCTTGGTGAGAACCTATTGATATTCAAAAGTAATATTAGGTATTCATTTTAAAATATTGATTCTTATAATACAGAGTTTTCTTATAATATAGAGTTTTCCTAATGGTCTAATCTACATTAGGGACCTTAAATATATTGCTACTTTCAAAAACTTTTTGAGGGAAGATATGCCAACTGGTTTGTTTACCACGGTGTCCCCAGCATATATGGAATGTGGATTCCATGAGAACTCAATATCTCTATGCAATTAAATAACTATGTTAAGAATATTTATATTTTTAATGTTATATCTAATTATATATATATATATATTTGTGAGTGTGTGTGTGTCTGTGTGTGTATGTGTGTTCAAGAGCATGTTGTAGGAAATACTAAGACTTTAGAGAAGAGCTCAAAAGAAATACTGTTCATGTTGGGAGGATTCAAGAGAATGCTCATTCATTCAAAGTCAGATTAGCTGCTTGGAATCCTCATTGGCAGCAGTCCAATGAGTGCTCCCTATATTCTTAGATGCAGTAGATCTGAAAAATACAGATTTCAGTTACAATAAATCTCTACATCAAAAGGATGTAAAAATCGTGAAATAAGATCTTTGTTTTGCCAGCCTTGCTACCAGTCAACATGAGCCATATGGGACCTTTTCAACAATGAATAATTCTCCCACCTCCTCTCTCTCCTCTCCAATAAATTTTGTTCACCATTAGTCTGCCTTGGCAACATGAAATATCATCTTAAAAATACCCATAAAATCTACTCCAGTCATTCACCACAAAATGGTTCTCCCAGGTCAATCCCATGCATCCATATTCCTTGTTTTACTGAAACTTGAGCTGAGACAGTTTTCTTCTTTTTATCTCTTTCAAATTACTTGTTTTCTATCAAAAAAAAAGTCAGTCTGCTCTGAAATCAGACTTGACAACTAACTATTCCTGCATGTTTTATTACCTGCTGATACTTGGATCTGTTATGGGGCGCAACTTAAGAACAGACTGATCACCACATCATTGAGAAGTCTAAATTTGAGAGTCTTTATTAGTCGGCCAGCTGATAGTCTCACACAATGCCCCAAAAATGGCTATTGGGAAAACAGATCCAACCATAGGGTTGCAGGGGTTTTTATACCACAAGTCAGTACATCAATCATAAGTGTCTGTTGCTATGATTCAATATTGCAAACTAACATTTTGAGATCTGAAATCATTAACAGAGGGGAAGTGGGTCAAAATGACTTTAGGTACAAACTAAAGAATGGTTACTAACATCTGAACAATCACTGTTGACATCATTGTTAACATGGTACATTGTTTAGGAAAATAGGAATCAAAAAGAGAACAATTTTTCATTATACAAGAACTAACATTTTGTCATTTTGTATTTCCAAAACAAGTCATACTAAGTAACTGATGATGGGTAGAGAGGCACTGTGTTCCTATGGGAGAAGTTAAGCAACCGTTGATGGGTACAGAGGCGGGGCATTCCCGTGGGAGAAGCATGTCCTACCCAACATGGAGTCTCAGAGCAAAATGGAGTCTGTTTAGTCATTGCCCATATAGCCTGGCCTATAACATTTCCATGAATTCAAATCTGCCTGCCCATCACAGGGTCACCTTCCCTCATGGTTCAAAAAATGTACCTCATACTACAATGATATTCCTTCCAACATGACAACTATTAAAGATCTTGGGTGATTTCAATGTCCTCCTGAATGAGCATTCCACTGCCATTTCTTTTCAGTTCTATGATATTACGTCTTCCACTTATTAGTTCTCCAGGTACAAATGATTGATTCCACTAATCTCTCTCTCTTTCTCTCTTCTGGTCTCCTTTCTATGCTTATAGTTTTAATCTGATGTTCAGTCATTACAACATGGACAATTTTCCTTCATTTTTGCTTTGCTTTTACTTTTATTTTTGCTTTAGTGATGTGGTTAAATTGGAACCCTGGCAAAATATAAAATCTCTCCTACATTACATCTGTATCCATGCCAAGGAACATGGTAAGAGTCAAACTCAACCATTGTGACAATTCTCAGGTTAAATGTACGGCCTCAATCTTGATAGGGAATCTTACAATGGCTTCCTGGGTCTTTTACGTGACTCATTCTCTTGGAGGATACCTCCAGTGCTTTTCCTTTTCTAGAGTCATACCACTTACCTTATTCTCATTCTGAAAATGTGATCCAAGAAAAGAGATGAAACCACAGGAGAAAAACCAAAAGTTCCTACTACCTCCTTGCACTATCCACTCGCTAATACCTGTGTGAATATGCTGTAGTTTTGAAGACAAAATGTATAAACAGCCTGTTCTCCTAGCAAACAGTCTCTCCCTTGACACTACTCCTCATCCATTCTCACTTAAGTGAGAATACTAGAACATTTCTCCAGGAATCCTGCTGCCTTGTGCTTACACTATCAATCTCCTCTCCACCGGATCATTCCCAGCAGCTTAGAGACCAGGTGTTGTTTTCCCAATATAAGAAAGTCTTCTTAAACCCAATTTTCATGCCAGTTTTCCCTTCTGTTTACTGTAAAACTCATTAAAGTTTTCTATAACTGATTTTGGTAATTCACCTTCCAAAATTCTTTCTTCAATCCCTTCCTTTTGTTATGGGCTGATTTAAAACTTAAACCAAACTGACCCCATTTTGTTCAGACATCTCACCCTGAGTAAAATCCCATAACAAGTTCATTATAATTTCCTTGTAACTGCTATTTTCAACCAGATTTAACTGCTCTTTTATCTGATTGGTTGCAGTCTAGATATACATGTGTATATATATTTAAGTATATATGTGTATGTATACATATATATATACATATATATATGATTATAATTAACTCTCCTTTTGTAATCTTGTTCAGCATCTGCCTTCTTCAGACTGGAGTATTGTAAGTTCCCAACTGTTCCAATTACCGATGCTTTTTGCTTCCTTCCATATATTTTCTACCGAGGGATCACAGTGATTTCTCTTATCATGTCACTCATTTTTTTCAAAATATAAATTTCTTCTCATCTCACTTGATATAAACCAAAGCTCTTACTGTTCAAGCAATCCTTGCACTAGACAATGTCAAATAGGCAAGAAAGATTTCATTCAAGGCTATTAAAACAAACTGACCTATCAGAGAGTCTTCTTAATATTTCACATATTTTAATTTCTTCATTTCATACTTTGTGATGTTATTATAGTCAGTGTTTTACAGTGAAGTAAGTGGAGGTACAGTAATATATGACTAGGTTTGTATAGCTAGTAAAAAGCAGAGACTTAATTTGATATTGGACTGGCTCCAAATCACATGCTAAGTGAGGGTTATAGAAAACTGTGCATTCAGTTGCTTTGATTATTTCTTTTCTGAGTTGAATATCATACTTTATTTCATGTTCAAGTTAAATTTATGATCAATTACCTCAGTGTTGATAGAGAATCTTGTAATATTTCTCAAGATCTTTCACTTACCTCCATATCCTAGGGTTCCTTTCAGTATTTTAACTTGATTAGTACTGATTATCAGATTAATCAGTAACAATTCAGTTCAAGTAGATACTACAAATGTGTGATTTGTAACACATACATATATGTATATATATAGATAGATAGATAGATAGATAGATATTATTTTTCCTCTAGTTTCCCTTTGTATTTCTAGTTTCAAATCTTGATTGATCCCCTACAGCCCACACCTGTATAATTCCCATTCCTTGTTTGTAGGAAGGAGTTAAAACCTAACTCTAACCTATAAAATATGATGATGATTTAAGGGTTGTGCAGATATAATGAATGACCTAATCAGCTGGGTTAATCAAAATGTGGGCCTAATCAATCACATGAGCCCTCTTAAAAAGCTTAAACCTTCCTGAAGTCAGTGTGAGCAAACAGCAGAAAGTCTCTCCCATTCCTGGGTTTGAAAAAGCTAACTGCCATGAATTATATAGCTGCAAGCATACATATTCCATTAACAACTCAAAGAAGCTTGGAAACAGATCCTATCTTTTTTTTTGTTTGTTTGTTTGTTTTTGATACTGGAGCTTGAACCCCAAGATAATGTCTGAACTATGTCTCCAGTCCTTTTTTTATTTTTATTTTTTATTTTTATTTATTTACTCATTTATTTTTTGAGACAGCATCTCACTAAGTTGCTGAGAGTCTTATTAAATTGCTGGGGCTGTCCTGATCTTGTAATCCTCCAGCCTCCCTGCCAACCATCCATTGCTGGAATCCCTGGGGAGCACCATCATGCAGGCAAAGCGGATCCCCTCTTAGTGGAGTCTTCAAATGAGAAAACAATCCAGCTAATACTTTGATTTCAGTCTAGAAAGACAGTAAGAAAAGAGCACAGGTAGGCTGTGCCCAGTATTATGACCTCCAAAAACTGGGATAATACATGGATTTTACTTAAATTTATTACTTAGCGATACTTTATTATGCACAACAGAAAACTGCTATATGTAGACATTGACCTTTTCATGCAATTTCATGGATATGAGAAGTACATGCCCTTATTAAAACACTGAGCTAAAGATGTTACATTTAAATGAATGATGCAAAGTTGTGACAAAGTTGACATTTTTAACAACTGAAATTATGACTAAAAATATTATGCTGAAATAACCAACGACATCAAGCAAAACACCAAAAATCACTGATCAATATAAAAGAGAATTTGCAATAATATTTCATAAGAGTTTGATCAGTGTTTCTTTTGAGCTTAAAAAATATAATGAGGAAAGATAAAGGCATTAATAAATCTCTAGGATGATCCACAAAGCATACAATTCTGAAATATTGTATTAGTAATATTTTATCTGTAAAACTTAACCTAGGAAAGACTGAGTATCTCTTTGATTAAATGACTCTCTGCATGCAATTTTTATAATAGTAACACATCAAACACAGGTGATTATTTCTAACATCTCTTTTTACAAGATGAGAGAATAAATTCTTATAATTTTCAAGGGCCCCTATGGGAAATCTCAAAGATAGGATTATATATAAAAGGTGTCCTGAAAGTTTTTTCCTTTCCTTTTTTGAGATTTAGAATCTGATTTTAAGAAGGTTATAATATCTCCAAAATTGTTGAAAGAGAAGATTTGACACTTTAGAGCATTTTTGCCTAGAGCACAATATTTCGTTACCTATTTCATCAAATGAAAATAAACATAAATAAGAACAAATATGCAAAATAACATTCTGGTGAAAACTTTACATTTGATATAAATGATAAATCTTTATTCCTTAAATAATCAAGGGCATAGAAAAATCAACAAAAAGAACAGAACATTACTCTGGTAATTGCAGAATCTCTTCTATATTGGGAGATTAAACAGAAAGTAAACAAGAGCTTTTCAATACAGTTGAGGTCATTGATCAGAAAATCAAGGAAACAAATAGAATTAATTTTTTTTTTATTTTAAGTATTTTATAGTCTTTTGTCAGATCTAGTGTTTAAAATACAATTACAATATGATTCAGTTCATTTTTCTTTCACTATATTTTTT
Organism: Sciurus vulgaris; assembly: GCF_902686455.1. NCBI lineage: Eukaryota > Metazoa > Chordata > Mammalia > Rodentia > Sciuridae > Sciurus > Sciurus vulgaris. Next base: position 118,349,684 of record NC_136469.1, on the reverse strand, counting down.
CATATTTGAGAATGAACATACTTTATTTAAAACAAATGGTTTTCTCTCAATGGGTATATGAGGTCAAACCATGTCCATGTTCACTAATAAGCAATTTTGCTAATACACAATTAACTTATCTTTATTATAAATAAATAAATTTTAAAACAAGCTATTTTTTAATAATTTGATTTTTTTCTAAATGATGATTATTGATAGCTAAAACTTACGTAAACAAAAGTCTTTTATGTCCTTAATAGTTACACAGAAAATAAAGGGGCTTGAACACTAGAATTACTGGCAACCACTGATATAGGACAAGATTATTTTTTTTGCTTTGAAAAATTTCTAATATATATATAGAGAGAGATGCATTCTCTGTCATGATTACTCCTGGCTGGTTCTCAGTGTCTCAAGATTTTATAACTTGCCATCAGCATAATTTCCACCTCATAGAGAATATGGTGAGACTGGATAAGTAAGAATAATTTGCCATGTATGCATTTAGCAGATTAGCCAAGCTCATGAACCCGTTTGAAATAGTCGTGTTCTTTTTCCTTTTTCATACTCCTCAATTGACAAAAGTTAATATACTTATTAATAGCATCTAAAGCTTCTCCATAGCATAAATTTAAAAATCCTATTAGGTCAGGCCTGGTGGCATATACCTGTAGTCCCAGAGGCTCCGGAAGCTGAGGAAGGAGGATTGTAAGTTCAAAAGCCAGCCTCAGCAACTAAGAGTGACCCTAAGCAACTTAGTGTTCTTAAATACAAAGTGGAAAACATAAAGGAGATTGGGATGAGGCTCAATGTTAGGCTCCTCTGGCTTCAATCTCTAGTACCAAAGGGGAAAAAAAAGAACTATTAAATAAATTTAAATTAGCTTACTGATCAATATGTCAGCTTTATCTCTAAAATTTATTTAGCTGTTGATACTTGTCTACTATTTAATTCAAACATCATGAGTTAATAGCAAACTTGCTTTGTTGCCTAAAGTCTTTGAAATTATCAACTGAACCACTTCAAAAATTGTCTTTCAGAGAAAGTTTGTAGACTAATGATTCAACACAGTTGAATATAAAATTGATTTTTTAAAATCTTAATACATACGTAGGAGCACTATTAGCTTATTTGATTCTCTTTCTATCTCTCTATGGATAGATAGATAGATAGATAGATAGATAGATAGATAGATAGATAGATAGATTTTTTTTCTTCTTTGCTATGGGGATTGAAACTAAAGGGTGCCTTTACTACTGAACTAACAATGCCACCCAGAACTTTTTAAAAAATTTTTTATTCTTTTTTTATTTTGAGGCAGAGTCTCACTGAGATACGTATGGCCATCTCTCTAATTTTCTAAGGCCTGACTTCCAAATAATCATCCTGCCTTAGCCACTGGAGTTGCGGGGATTATAAGCCGTGCTACCACACCTGACCAAAAATTTATTTTTTCTCAGTTGAAGATTGGGAAGTACACGATCAAGGGAACCAACTGATTGGATCCTACTGATGACTCCCTATTGTGCAGAGGATGACCGGTACTGTGCTCACATGACTTTTCTTCAACATGTGCACACAAGAAGAGAGAGTCAGTTCCTCATATAGACAATATTGCTCTGGGTAGGGTCACACTCTCCATGACCTCTACCTCTAATTATCTTCCAAAGGAATCATCTCTAAATGCCATCACATTGGTACATTAGGGGTTAGTGATCAATATATGAATTTTAAGGGGACATAAATATTCAGTCTCCAACTATTATAGGATAATATTTATGGAAACAAATTCAAATATAAAATAAACATATGTCAAAATTTTGTGCAACTTTTCCAGTACCAAGGACAAAGTAGAAGTTATAATTTACAAAAGTCGAAGTACCACACTTTATAGTCACATCAGGAATGCTGAAATTAATTTTCTTTCACCCACATCCCTGGGTGAAGGAAGGAAAATCTGAGTGAAATATAGAAGGATGAAGGCTGTACCCTTCCACAACCCCTCAAGTTTTGCTTTTTTTTTTATTTTTTTTTTTTACTTTTTCAAAGGATGCGTACATTAAAGGCTACAAATTATATCAAATATAATTGTATTTCAGATAAATTTTTTGGGGGGTGGTACTGCTTTTTTGTGTTGCCCAGTCTGGGCCTTGAACTCCTGGGTCCCAACTATCCTCCTACTTTAGCTGAGAGTACAGGCATACTCCTCTGTGGCCTGGCTTAATATTTTTTGAGGATTCACTCTATATTGCAGATGTTTTAGGGAAAAATGTTTTGAAAGCAATGTTTCAACAGTTCTTAGCACACAATTAAAATACGTTCCATATAAAATGTATTGTTGGAAATATTATGCTTCTAAATTATCTTTCTCCAATGAATATAATTGCATTTTTATTTAGAGATTTTATTTAAGCAAGCATTAAAAGCTACTAAGATATTAATCTGATATAGTTATTTATGTCAAAATGGATGGAGCTGGAGAATATGCTAAGTGAAAATAAGCCAATCTGCAAAAACTAAAGGTCAAATGTTTTCTCTGATATGCTGATGCTAATTCACAGTAAAGGGGTCAGGTAGGGAAGAACAGGGTTACTTTGGATTAGGTAGAAGGGAAAAAAGGGAGAGGAAAGGTATGAGGATAGGAAGGATGGTATAATGTGTCAGACATTATTACCCTATGTGCATATATGACTACATGACCTGCGTGATTCTAAATCATGTACAACCAAAAGAATGAGAAGTTATAGTCCATTTATGTATGATGTATCAAAGTGCATTCTACTATCATGTATGACTAATTAGAAAAAATAAAAAATGTCCTGATTAAAATAAAGTATGGTTATATTGTAATTACTCAATATTATATACTTCCTAGAGTATATAAGAGTTTATCAAGGAAAGAATTAAAAATCTAAAAGGAAGGATTTTTGTGATATTAATCCAGGGTATAAGCAAATTTGGTTACTAAATAATATTGATATCTTTTTACTAATAGTATGTCATACACAATATCAAGTTCAATTTAGAGATGGGTTACCATGTAGATTAACTAAACTCTTTAGGCTTTTCTAAAATATTTTTAAAATGAAAAAAAAATTCAATCATATTTGTCATTTTCTGTTGTTATTTCCCCACTATCAGTGGAGAAAAAAAATGTTTTCAGTAAAACAAATGTTGTAGCACCTAGCTACAATGTATTAGCATTTCGACTCTGGCCAATATTCCTTAGTGGTCATTTATTATTCCCACATTCTAAGGTATCATGAATGAAGGGGAAGGGAAGTGGAATGCCCACAATGTCTGGGGCATTTTAATAATAGAACCAACGGTGGCTCTATTGTCTGTGGGATTTATGCTAGGCTAAGAACATCACTTCTTTATTTTAAAGAAAGTATTTAAAGGAAGATGGCCATTCAGTGATAGTATTACCTAAATTGTCTAATCAATGACATCATAACAAGTCATCTGTGATTACCTTAATATGATGCCAACTATTACACAGACAGGCTTCTTTTGTTTTCTCTCACACAATATTCCATAATTGTGGGATGACAGTTCTCTTGATTTTCTCTGGCTCATGATGTGTGTCCTGTATCCATGATTACATGATGCCCCCTTGATATATGATGATGATGATGTGTTCAACCTGAAACAGTAGAACGAGGTTTAGTGGATCTCCCTGCCCACCTTTGGGTATCTGGGGAAGGTAGGAAATATTCTTTCACAGCTGACTTCTCTCCAACTCTTACTCTACTGTTGCTGAATGTTTCTTCTCAAGGAAGTATTGGTTAGATTAGATAATGACAACCATATCAGTTCATGTGCTTAGCTGGTACCTGAAATGTAAGGTGAGAGAGTCCTCAGCATACACATTTTATGTACTCCCCAAACCCCATTCTCTCCTTCCTTCACACCATTAATAGAAGATAGCCACGATTGGCTTCTTTTCCTTATTTAGCAATTGGAAAAAACTCTATGGAAAAGAGTGCAAATATCTAGCTACCATAAGTCTCTATGTTGTCATTTCTAACACGTGTTGCAGGGTATGAAAAAGGAGAAGGCAGAGGAGAAAAAGGACCTCTCTATCATCTTATCTTCAAAACAGAGAATATGAAAAAAATCACATTTGAGAAAATTAAGGAACAGCAATGAAACCTAGTAATGTGTTGCCAGCAATTGATAAGCATTTGTATTAAAATTGGGATCAACAATACATGGTGATTCCTGATATTTAAAATGCTTTCTCGTTAGCTAATAAAAATTAGATAAGAGAAAGTATGAACCATAACATTTAAGAAGAAGAAACTTAATTATTTCAAGATGTTATGGTTTTTCCTCAAATATGTAAGAAAGTCTGTTAAAATTCTAATCCAAAATAATATACTTTAACCACTGTCCTAATACTGGGGGCATTAAACTATCAAAGGAAGAGCTATTTACAGCTTTCCCTACATAAAGAAGAGCCCACTGCAAAATGTAAGGGGAAAAGAAATAAAATCACATTTGCTGCTTGATATGCTTTGGATTCTGGGAGGTCCCTTTAAAACCCTGTGTCTTCAGCTTGGTCTTCAGCTTGTGCTTATTGGAGATGGTAGAAAGAACATTAAGAGGTAGAATCTACTGGGCTGCTAGCTCATTGGGGGTGTTTCTCCAAAGCAGATTGTGGAACTCTAGTTCCTTCCTTCTCTTCTCTCTTTCACTTCCAAGACACCACAAAGCCACCCATTTCCTCCATCATAAAATCTCACCATGATGTACTATCTTGCCACAGGGTCCAAAGCCATAGACCAATTGAACGTGGATAGGAAAACCGCCAAACTTTAAGCAAAAATGAACATTTCCCTCCTTTGATGTAATTTCTAAGTTGTTACCGTAACAAAACCTAACACGGATCTGCAATTAACATTATAAATTGTCTAAGAATAGCTACAAATATTTTATTTATATAAAAATGAAAAAAACAATATACAAAAAGTATATAAAATATACAAAACAAACTTTCTCAAAAATTGATGTTCAGAGTGCAAATTGGAGCAATCTATTTGGGGAATATTATAAAAAATATATATAATATTTATAAAGGCAATTCATTTTTGCCTAGCATTTCTGCTCTGGTAATTGATCCTATAGATGTACATGGATAAAAAAGAGATTTTTATAATAGTAAAATATTGAAAATATTAAATATCTGAAAGGTAGGGGCCATGTTATTATTTATTTTTAATGCAATGATATAATTATCTAGAAGCTAGTTGTGTAGTTGGGCTGATAAGAAATAATATCTAAGATAGATTTGAAGAAGAAGAAAAAGTGGATAACATACTCATATATTTAAAAAGATGTATTTAATACACAGAATATGACTCTGGACAAGTTATTTAAATTACAATTTAGCATCCATGTTTATATGTTTATTACCACTAAAGCTAGTTGAGTTTACTTCACTCATTTTTCATTTATTTTAATGAAAATCCTCAACTTTTCAGCTGAATAAGTGAATATTAAGAATAAATGCATATTTCAAAGCTCTCATTGATGTTTGGTCATAATGATACTGCTGTTCTTAATTCTGGCTTCAATAATGTTAGTTAAAATACTAGTACTTTAATTTTAGTATAATAAAATACTAATTTGAATTACTATCTTGCTCTATTTGTGCTCTATGATTCAGAAGAAGTCTGGTTTAGAAAAACTAGAAGGTATGAAATGAATATTTAAATAGAGTAATAAAGCATAAGTACAAGTATCATATTGCAGCTCAAGTCTTTAAAAGTTTTAATACATAACCATCACAATTCTCATTCTAATTTTCTCTTTTTAACTGCTTTAAATTTGAAATTAGATCATAATGTTTTCATAGTTTTCTGCATCCAATGAGCAATCAATGTGGTAAGAAGGCCTATACCTTGGCCCAACTCTGCACACCTTTGTGAGGACTTGACAGCTCTGTACTGTCAGAAGAGACCTCACTGCAAACCATCACAGTCCCTCTTAATCCTTTGCTGGATGCAGCAATCTCTCCTTCAGGAACAGATCTCAAATAGTAATATTTAACAAATTTTTTTTTTTTTTTTTGTACAGGAATGTTCATTTCCCTATTGATTCCAGGAAAACCTGTCAAGAAAGCAACTCATAACAATATCATCTGCTGGATTCAAGAAAAGGAGACTGAGTCTGTAAGTACTTCATGCAGTAAAAATGCCACGGCAGCACTAGAAGTATAACATCCATTTTGTTACATCATTGTTATTGTAATATGTTATTACTCACAGGCAAACACAATCCCAAGACAATAATAATTAATTAACAGATTGTTTTTGATGTAAGGACATTTTTAAATGAGATGGACACAGCACATGGAAAATTGGAACTTTCAATAAAAGTTTTCTTTATATCCCTTCTTACAGAATTATATAAAGAATTATTAGAATATTATTTTTAATATCTAACATTATTCATTGTATGATAAGTTTGACCAGGAATTTTTTGTTTCATCTATCTCTAATTTGTTGTGAAAGTCATGCATCATTTAATTATAAACATATAGTTATGAATGCTGCATTATTAAAATTTAGAAAGATTAATTTTCTTGGATTTTGAAGTGGAAAGTGGAACATAAAGACTGTAGTTTTCCAATAGTGATTTTAAACCATAGCTCTATTACTTAGGAATTATGTGATAAAATATATATTTTAGATATTCATTTGTTAACTGAAATTGCATTTTTTGAAACAAAATTTTTTGTTGATTTGCCTACAGGGTGAGTAAAACAATTACTTCCCATTAAAAAGGTCATTAGTTACATTCATACATAATACATATATGTGAACATATGCACATGCATGCATATATTCTCACATGCTTCTGTGCTTGTATTTGCCTCATTTGTATTTATTTGTTTCTTCATTTATTGGTCCTGGGGATTGAACCCAGAGCTTTGCACATGCTAAGTGAGAACTTTCTGAGCTACAACCTTGGGTCCTTTTTTGGGCTTTAGATTCTTATGGATCCTTATCCCATTAAATTACAGTGTCTATTCAAAAAGAGAAACTGAGGAAAGTTTAAATATCATGGTGGTTTTTCTTTTTCTTTTTCATTTTTTCACTTTCTAGGAGTACTCATTAGTGTCCTAACATATCCATACAAGAATGAAATATTCTCCCAATATGGGTGAAATATTTCATCTACAATGCTACTAGATATGCATCATTCTAAAAATTCATGAGAAAATACTAATTTGAATTTCATTTTGTGCTTTATGATTCAGAAGTTTGGTTTAGAAAAACTAGAAGGTATGAAAGGAATATTTAAATTGCATTATACACCCTTTGATATAGTTTGAATTTTCAACATTTAAACATATTTATTTTGGACCATTCTTATTTCATAATCTAAATGCTATATTTAATGAACAAAGAAGCAATCTCATCCAGAAAAGCCTACACAATGCACAAGTATCTCTTCACAGATATCCTTACATGGCTGAATGATTGATGTGAGGTTCACACAAACAATTTTTTGACCCTTTATTCAGTTGGGTCACAAGTATAAGGCAGTTCTGATTATATGTCTTGCCTTGGTAATAAACAGTTGAATGGTAAATGTGCCCTGTAGTTTCTTTCTGTACATGATTTCTAAGTAATGAAAAACCAACCAATTCCCTTATTGTGACTTCAATCTGATTCAAGTTAAACTTAACTAACATTTCCTATTGAAAGCCTGAAGTTGAAATAATGTTGAGTTTATTGATGAAAGAATGACCATTATACTTCAACATACAAAATAGGATGTCAAACACTTTCTTGTGAATTCCTTTTTACCTTGTTCATGTTGATATCTCTTCTTTGTTCCTGAATCTTTAAATCTTAAAGGCAGTTACAATCCTTGCCCTACTAATAGTGACAGTTCAATATTCTTCAGTCAAAACCTGTGTCTGTTCTACTGTTAAGGGTAATTCTTTGATGGTTCTTTTTGGAAGATTTTCAGTAAATTAAGAGTGCAGGATGATATTAAACTTTTGATAACCTAGAAAATCTAGGCTTCATTTCTCCTTAGTTTATGCTTTACTAAAACTTGCCCTAATTTTAATCATTAGTACATGATGCCCAGGACTAAAACAACAGACACAAAGATTGCATGTTTATAAGAAGTGGTCCCCTCTTTTCCTATCCAATGAGTCTTAAAAATTTAACAAAACTTGAATGTGTAAGGTATTACAGGCACAAAATTGTTTCTTTATTTTTTACCTATTTCAGCATTTACTTAAGCAGCAAAAGTATTAATTTAGAAATGCTGCTATTTGTACTCCCCATTTCATGTTATTGCTGTATTCAAAAAATTCTTACATACAGTGTTTTTTGTTACCAGATAAACCTTTTTTGGGTTAATCTCAGTAGAGTGAATCACTCTCACATATGCTTGGACAGTCTAAGATACGATAAGTGATGACCTAGAGGTCATTGAAAATATGTTCCAAATCCATAACTACCCTGTAATAGTAAATTTTTATCTTTTTTATTCTTAGCATATTTTTTGTGATTTCAATAATTTTAACACAGATTGTTTTAAGAAAAGATTTTGAAAACCTTTGTTTATAATATTATACTCTACTAAATTTGTTGGGTCACGGGCTCAAGTTAAATCTCTATGCTTTTGTTAATTCCTTTTTTTAAAAAACGTATTCCATTAGTTATCTTTTATTTTTTAAGTTCATTTTTAAACTGACAAATAAAAATTGTATATATTTTGGTATGCAGCATGATTTTTACATAATGCCTATATTGTAGAATAGCAAACTCAAGCTAATTAACATAAGCATTACTTTAGATATTTATCATTTTTTGAGATGAGAACTCTTAACATCTACTCCTTTTACAATTTTCATGTATACAATGCATAGTTAATAACTATAGTCATCACATAGTAGTCTTCATAAACATTCAGAACTCAAATTGCTTAGGCTTACTATAGATCATCTTCTAAATCTATATACTTTATGCAATGTCAAACCCTTCAAAATTCTCAAATACCAAGGCCCATTTTTTCCTTTAAGAAGAATAACTTCAGAAGGGAAAGAAATGGTTGCACTTATATTAAAATATATTAAAGTTATTTATTCACTGCTACACTGAAAAATCAAGCAAATGGAATGATCTTTCAATCATTTTTTATTACTCAGCAATGAACATATATACAGGAGGAGACATAAAATTTTACTACTGTTTTGTGTTAGTCAGCTTTTTCTTTGCTGCCACCAAAATCCCTGACAAGAACAATTTTAAGGAGGAAAATTTTATCTGGGGGCTCATGGTTTCCGAGGTCCAAAGACAGACAGTTCCATTCTTTGGGGCTCAAAATGAGGCTAAACATCATGGTGGAAGGGTGTGGTGGAGGAAAGCAGCTCAGGAATCATATCAGGAAGCACAAAGAGAGAAAGCTAAACTCATCTCTCAAAATACATACCCCATGGGCACAACCCCAGGGGCCCACATCCTCCAGCCACGCCCTACCTGCTCTCAGTTACCACTCAGTGAATCCCATCAGGGGATTAATTCACTGATTGGGTTAAGACTCTTAACACTAGCATTTCCTGTCTAAACCTTCCTGCATTGTCTTATACATGAGCTTTTGTGGGTCACCTCACATCTAAACCATTACTGTTTCCTGTTGCTTTTGTTTTGTTTATTTTGTTTTATTTTGCTTTTGTGAGTTCTAGCTAGAAATGCTAATGCAGATGCGTTTTAGAAGCTACAGGAAGTTAAACCGCATCCTGTTGGAAAGTCTTGAGGCATTTCTGTACTGTCTCATAGGTCTGACGTTTTCTATAGGTCGATCACAAAGAACTTAAGCTTCAGGAAACTCTAAGAAAACGTTCTCAGAGAAAAAGAAAGACAGAAGATCTTGACCTCTTCCTTACACTTTTATCACTTAGTTTCTTAGTAATTTACAAGAGTTGGATCTGCAGAAAGAAACCTTGGTTTGCTTTTAGTGAAAAAGTTGATGAGAGATAATCTAATCTTGTGGAATACTTAGGAAATAACTCCATTTCAACACATAACTTTTCTGAGGAAGAAAGGGAAAGGAAGATGTTTTGGGAACCTGGAAAGGAATGACTGCCTTCTTCTAACAACAGAAAGACTCAGTCAATGAAGCACTTTAAGTTTTGCCCACAACACGATTCACACATGCAATTTGTTTTTGTTTTTGTTTTTTGTTTTGTTTGCGTTGGAGTGTGCAGCGTGGGGGGGACTTGGCCACTGAGCCATGTCACCAGTCCGATTTTGTATTTTATTTAGAGACAGGATCTCACTGAGTTGCTTAATATCTTGATTTTTGCTGAAGCTGCCTTTGAACCCTTGATCCTTCTGCCTCAACCTCCTGAACCCCTGGAATTCCAGGCGTGAACCACTACGCCCTCTCGCACATGCATTTTATTCACATAAAAGTAAAGAAGGATTGTCCACACACAGTAATCCACAGTTTATATCAGACTCCAGCACTGGTATATGGTGAAACTATGAATTCTCCCATCTTGAACCATAGATTGGTGTTTTTGTTTCACATTTCCATGTTTGATGAAAAATGATGGCAAAGATTTCTATAAATGTTTATATAAACTATCACTTCAAGTATACTGAACCAACCACAAAAGTTTAAAAAAAATTTGACTAACAGTTTCTTAAGTGTGGCATTTAATTTTCTATAAGGAAATGAAGTACTTTGATAACCAAGAATGTAATATAGTTGTCTAGACAGACATGTTAGTCATGTAAAATAATGTAGTAGAGTTATAGATTTATAAAACAATTGTATTATGCAAGATAGATTTCGTCATCTTTTGCATTTCTTCCTGAGTTCCTTGAGCTCCTATATATTTTCTAATAATTTGCATGCATTAAAGTACATATTTTGTGCTGTAAATGTCCACAGATATTGCAAACATATACAAATATATACAGTGATGTATTCACAATTCAACTTCACTCTAAAATCCCCCTGTCTTTCTGAAGCCAGAATTAAGGACAGGCAGTTGGTGTAGAAATAGGGGGGATCGGGTCAAATTGAGGAAATAAAGCGGTGAAAGCCATCTGCCTCTGGAAGTTAGAGACTGCTCTGGAAGAATGGAATGTCAAGGACCTCCTCGGAGCTCATTGATCACCAAATTTACCTGCCTTTATCAAGGACTGCAAGTGAGGAGCTGCTAATTAATGCCCCCTGGGCCTTTACCTGCCTGAATCACCCTGGATCTCCCCCTGCCCATGGCTTCTCACTTTATGCAAAACCAGGCCTAGTCATACAGGCAGGAAGGAGAGATAAGGGGGGAGAGAACTGGAGAACAAAAGAGACTTTAACCTATAAAAGATGTAGGGTGCGCTCACTTCTTGAGATTTCAGAACATCAGTCATGGTCCCCTTCTCCCTCCTGGGAGAAGTCTGTATTATTACCTTTAAATTAAACCTGCTTCATATGCTTGCCTTGGCGTGCTTCTCTAGTGTTCAAACTTCACATTAGAAGGAGCAGAACGTCACGGGTAAACGGCAGTATCATTTCCACCTGTTCAACCATCAACCCCTTCTATGCAACTTCAAACAGCCATACTGTCTCTATAGTTTTGTCTTTTCCATAATGTCATACAATTGAAATCAGACAGTATGTGGCATTTTCAGACTAATCTTTTCACTTAACAATGTACATTTAAGATTTATTCATTTCACGTTTTATCACTAATGATATTGCTTTGTCTGAGAGCAGCACAGTTTATTCACTCACCTCCTAAAGGACAATAGAATACTTTCAATATCTGACAAATATGATAAAAACCTTTATAAACAAAAGGCTATAAACTATGACAAACTGTAATTAAAAGTAAAGCAAAACATATAAGCAAAGTTGTTTCATGATTTGGCCTTTATTTGATTTTATCCTGAGTTCACACAAACAGAAATGAAAAGGATGTGTAATTATACGAGACTATACTTATCACTATTTGAACACTTAAAAATTCCTTATAGATGTGCTTTCATAGTCTTCAACAGTTTATCATTTTTGCTTTAGACCTTTAACAGCAAGTCAAGGATTGAGTAGGTACACATTCAAAAGGTATCAGTTATTCATAATTTATTAGCATTTTAGGAAATGTCAAAAGTCTATTGAAATTTTTGCTAAATAATTTGTATGTTTTTATTAATAGTATTACTAAGATTACTTAGAGATAAACATTTTATGCATTTCAACTAGTTCTAGCACTATCATGTATGTATCTGAAATGGAGCTTTAAACTTGGATTTATCTGTGGAACCAGTGTCTTACTGCTCCTAGATATTTAAGTATACACTTTGATAAACAGATGGAGGTGAGGAGAATATCAACAATGTGTTATAGAATGAACCAAGAGGATAAGTAAGGCAAAGTAGTGCATATATATGAAATATATCATTCTACTGATCACTTCCCCATTCTTTATTGTGAATTCTTCCAACTGAACTTGTATTTCACTTTTCTTATTTTTCAAGAATATTAAATATCTTTGATTTTTTTTGTTAAAATCTTTTTTATTTTACAAACTGCATTTTGATTCATTGTACAAAAATGGGATACAACTTTTCATTTCTATGGTTGTACAAAACTCATCTCAAAATGGACCAAGGACTAGGAATTAGGCCCGAGACCCTTCACCAAATAGAATAAAAAGTAGGCCTGAATCTCCATCAATTTGGCTTAAGACCAGACTTCCTTAACAAGACCCCCATAGCGTAAGAAATAAAAGCAAGAATCAATAAACGGGATAGTTTCAAACTAAAAAGTTTTTTCTCAGAACAGAACAGGAAACAAACAATAATGTGAAAAGAGAGCCTACAGAGTGGGAGAAAATCTTTTCCACACACACTTCAGACAGAGCATTAGTCTCCAGTTTATAAAGAACTTAAAAAATTTTACACCCAAAATACAAAGAACTCAATCAATAATGGGCTAAGGAAATGGGCAGACATTTCCCAGAAGAAGATATACAGGTGATCAACAAATATATGAAAAAGTGTTCATCATCCCTAGTAATTAGAAAAAAGCAAATTAAAACCACCCTAAGATTTCATCTAACTCCAAATAGAATGTTTATTATCAAGATCACAAGTGTTGGCAAGGATGTGGGGAAAAGGCACACTCATGTATTGCTGGTGGAGTTGCAAAGTGGTGCAGCCACTCTAAATACCTTTGATTATTATTTCCATAATAAGCTTTCAAAGATTTAAATTTCTAAGTATGCATTTATTCATTCTACAAAATTGGATATATATGTTTCATTCTTTTTTAAATTTTTTTATTTTTACAGACTGCATTTTGATTCATTGTACACAAATGGAGTACGGCTTTTCGTTTCTATGTTTGTGCACAATGTAGATTCATACCATTTGTGTCATCACACATGTACATAGGGTAATGATGTCGGTCTCATTCCATCATCTTTCATATCTCTTCCCCCTCCTCCCTCTCATTCCCTCTTCATAATCTAAAGTTCCTTTCTTTGTCTCTCAACTCCCTCCTGCCCACCCGCATTATGTATCATCATCCACTTATTAGGGAAAACATTCGACCTTTGTTTTTTTGGGATTGACTTATTTTATTTAGCATGATATTCTCCAATTCTATCAATTTATCTGCAAATGCCATAATATTATTCTTCTTTATGGCTGAATAATTCCAATGTGTATATATACCACAGTTTCTTTATCCATTCATCTGTTGAAGGGTATCTACTTTGCTTCCATAATCTAGCTATTATGAATTGAGTCGCTATAGACATTGATGTGGCTGCATTACTGTTTCATTCTTATCCACTTCATGGTGTTCTTAAATTTACCTTGTGTTTTATATTATTTCCTTTTTTCATAGATTAACTTAAATTTTTTGAATTTTCTAAAAATTTCAGTTTTTCTGTGATATCCTTATATTGATATCTAGTTATAGCTAGTAATCAGAGGGCTATTTTGCCTGTGTTCAGTCCACACAAATTTATTAAAATTTACTCTATGGCTCAGGATATGGTATATCATAACCAATGTCCCTTTGTATTTGGTCAGAATGTGTATTCTTCTATGGCTCTTTACAGTGCTTTACAGATGTAAATTTGGTCCAATTATTTGATAGTATTATTCAAATGTTCTGTATTTTTACAGATTTTATGAAGTCTACTTCTTTTATCAACTAATAAGAGGTATTAAACTTTCAAATATATTGTGATTTTTTATTTCATTTCAGTTTTCTTTCTTCTATAGTTCAGTTCTGTCCTTGCTTTTGTAGGCACAATGCTCAATTTTACATATATATATTATATATATATATATTTGAAATTAATGAGGTCTCATATTAAGCAATTATGTTTTAAATATATTTTTAAATAACAAAAAATATATTTAAATATATTTTCCTTCCCATTCTATCATCTCTGTTATGTCTGGGTTCGACTCTATTCATAGTTTTTGTGATATTTTTTGGATTTTTTACAGTTACAGGTTATATTATCTTGCTATGTCATAAATCTAGTTTTTGTTTTTATTTTCTATAACACTATTATTAATTTTCTGTTGTGTAATTTTTTAAAAAATCATTAAACAGTTGTTTTTTTAAACATGATCTAGTATATACTGAATGTGTCATGCATGAAACAAATTCTCTATTCTCTGGTTAAAGGGATTTTTAACAGTTTTAAACAATTTCCAGCCTTTTTAACTCTGAGATTTGTTTTCTTACAGACCTTTGCTTATTTTTTTCCTGGCAGTTTTTACCCAATCTTATGCATGTCCAGGTTATTTGTGTGCAGACTGGCCAATAACTGAAGATTCAGAGGTACCCCTATGCAAATTTCTGTACCACTCTCCATAGATCTCGTTCTCCTCTCTGGAATGATAATCTGAATTCTAGTCAGCTCAGGGTCCTGAACTCAGATCAGTCTCCTTTACTCGGTGACTATGCTATATTCTATTTCACTGCTTCATACCCTGAAAATTGCCTTCAGTCTGGCAGTATTTGTGATGTACAAATGTTTTCATATAAGTATACCTTGTGTCCAACTAATGCTATTTGCATATGTATTACCCCATATAATTATCTCATGATTACTAGTATTTGTGTGTGTATTATTTAAAATATATCCCTTCCTTATGTTTATTTTTTCATATATTTTGTCAGTTTTTTCAGACACTTATGTCAGAAAGCTAATTCCAGATTCAGATATTCTCTTATGTATGCAAGTGTAAGTTCTATATGTTGCTTTAGTATGTTTTTTAACATTAGAAATGATTTTTTCCTCAAAAATGATAACTCACACAACTTAGAACATGAAAATGACTAATACCTGTAAGAAAAGATCCAGAGTTACTAGTTGAGATCACAATGCCCTTCAGGATCTCTGCCTTTCATTCTTCTTACATCTTAAACTCACCCTATGTGGAGGAACCATTTGGAGTTTATCAAACACATCTGTGGCCTTTTCTCTCTGGGAAGCCAATTTTAATTCCATTTTACTTCATACTATTCATCGCTGTTCAAAAATCACTTTACATTTTCTTTTCTTAATATCTGCATTCTGTATGAGTTATAAATTTAATAAGTGCATAAAGCATTCAATGCTTATCTTTGGCTTTCCATAGCACTACAAGATATGGAGAGAAATATCTTTGCTGTGTATCTCTATATTGCCAAGTTCATTGCACAGTGTCTTTTAAATAGCCAACCTATTTCATTTATTTAACTATATATTTGCCTTCAGCAGGTAGTAGTAATATGAAGGAAAGGTCAATTCAAGTCTTAACTGACAATCCCACAGCTGAACCTCATGAATTCTTATAGAATATGGATGCAGAAGATGTTTTCATTTACATAATGCTGTATATAAAAAAAATAACCCAGAGAATTTAGTCAAGAACACAGTACCAATCTTATTATTTCTCATGATTCTGTGTGCTGCAGTTAATTAAAAGACTACAGACAGTGGATTGAGGCCTCAGATAGACCTGTCAAATCAATACCTTTTTTTCCTAACTTGGCCTCTGTATGTGGCTTGAGGGTCTCATGGAGTGGTGGCTAACTTCTAAGAGGCATGAAGTGAAATTGCCTATGCTTTCAAAGCTGGATTTTTAAGTCCTGTTCCTTCTGACACATTCCTATAAAGGCTAGTCACAAATTATGCACAGATTCATGGGCAGATGAAATGATCTCCAGTTGTTGCTGTGAGAAGTGGCATATATGCACACAGAAGTAAGGCATTGTTGGTCATGGGAAACTAGAAAAAGTTACTTTCTCTTTGATATTTCTTTGCACCCTTTTTAAAACTAACTTTTCTTTCTCCCTCTACCACCTTTGGCAGGTGTTGTGGGTAGAGTTGCAAGAGCCAGGACTAGAGATGCTTATACTTTCCATCAGTTTTTATCCCTGTTGTGGCAGTCACAGCATAATTTCTTATCTGTTTGAAACATTTATCTCTTTTGGGGAACAAAATCTGGTTAAGCTTTATATCTTCAGATGTTAATTTTTCCCCATTTATTACTGTTAACTCATGCTTTTATTTAAGAATTTTTTTGTCATTTTTTTATCACAAAGAGAATTTCCCAGATAATAAAAATGAAATGACACTAAAGTAAACATGGTTTCAAAAGTATTTTTGTGATTTTTAAACTATAATTGTTAACATATATTGATTGTATACATTTATGGGTTTAATGGTGATATTTCCATATATAAATATAGCATGTTTTGGTCATGTCCACCATTCCTTCTATCCACTCTGCTCCTCTCTCTATACCTGTCCCCCATCCCTTTCTACTTCCATATTAGTTCCTTTTCTGCTTGCATGTCAGTTTATCCTTTTTACTACTTTGCATAATTTATACAAATGAGAGAAAATGAGATATTTGTCTTTCTGTGTCTAGTATATTTCACTTAAAGTTCTCCTGTTCCATCCATTTTTCTATAAATAATATAAATATTTTAGTCGTTATGGTTAACTAATACTCCATCCTGTATATGTACACATTGTCTTTATTTCTTCATCTATTGACGGGTACCTAGATTGATTCCATATCTCGGCTATTGTGAATAGTGCCCCAATATGAGTATGCAGGTATCTCTTTTGCATGCTGACTTCATTTACTTCAGATAACTATCCAGGAGTAAAATAACTTTATCATACAGTAGTTTCATTTTCAGTGTTTTGATAAACCCCTATAATGTTTGCCATTGTGGCTGAACTAACTTATATTCCTACTGGTAGGGTGTAAGAATTCCTTTTTCTCTACATCTCCACCAGCATGTGTTATTTTTATTTTGTTTTGTTTTAGGTAATAACCATTCTTACTGGGGTGGATGGAATTTTTAATGTTGTTTGATTTGCATTTTCGTTGATGACAAAGATATTGAGCATTTTTTCACATATTTGTTGGTCATTTGCACTTCTTCATTTGAGACCTATCTATTGCAGTTTCATTCATCCATTGTTCGGATTACTTGTTTTAGTTGCAAAGTTTTTTGAGTTCTTATTATATTCTGGATACTGTTTCCTCTGTAATACAAATAGTAGGCAAAGATTTCTTCCATTCTGCAAGTTGTCTCTTCACTCTGTTTCCATTACTGTTCAGAAGCTTTTAATTTTAAATGTCATCCCATTTGCCCAGTTTACCTTGTCTCCTGAGCTGTTGGAGCCCACTGCAGGAAATCACTGCCAAGCCAATATCTTGAAATGGTTCCCCATATTCATCCTAGTAGTTTAAAGTTCTAGTTGTTTGTTGAAGAGGATGCCTTTCTCCAACATATGTTTTTGGCACCTTGTCAAGAATAAGTGACTAAGACACACAGTGTATTTCTTGGTCTTCTGTTCTTATCCATTATTCTGCATCTATTTTTATGCCAGACACGATGCTGCTTTTTTGTTATTATGGGGCCAATAGTATATTTCGAAATCAGGTTTTGAGATGCTTCCAGCATGACTCTTTTGTTCAGGATTGCTTTGATTAATCGGGTCTTTGTGTGCTTCCTAATGAATTTTAGGTGTTTTTTCAAGCTCCTTAAAGACTACCATTGGTATTTTGATGAAGATTACATTGAATCTGTAGACTGCACCTAGTAGCAATGACTACTTTAATGACACTAATTTTTCCAATACATAAATATTGGAGGTCTTTTCGTCTTCTTATGCCTTCCCAATTTTCTTTTATAATTTTCATTGTAGAGGTCTTTCACCACTCTATTCTAGTTATTGCTTCTAGGTATGTTATTTTTGATGCATTGTGACAAAAGTAGAAATATCATGGTTTTTAAATTTTGTTATTTAGTCCTTCAGAACATATCTTAGATTCAATTATAATGGAGAAGTAATTCTGTTTCTAAAATTAAAATAAATAAAATTAGAAATATCAAATAATGATAAACACTTTCACTCTAGTATAAAAATGTAATAATATATTTCAAGATCAATTACTTTAGCTCACGCAATATACTTTCACCAATTTACCACTGTCATCAATTACTTTTGCACTATCAAAAAATCAATTTTTAAATTAATAAATTATCAATTTGTGCCATAAAAAATATTTGAACTTCTATTTCATTATAATATATGTCTGGAGCAGTTCAGTGACAAATATAGTTACATCATGAAAATATAGAACTATGGATAATAGTTTTAGATAACAGTGTTTGAAAACTGCCTGGATGTGTGTTTAAAACACACTAGCATATATATGAATATAATTTACTTACTAATAATGGTAACTGCCTTCCAAGTGTGGAATACATTTTGTTTACATATTTATTTACTTATATATTTATTTACTTTGTGTGCTGGGGATTGAACCCAGGGCCTTGTATATATGAGGCAAGCACTCTATCAACTGAGTTATATCTCCAGCCCAAGAATACATTTTAATAGGCTAATTTAATGATAACTATTTCTGTCAATAGTTATTTTCTTTCAATCATGATTTGACCTAGTCAGATCCAAGGAGAAGATATCTACTCTATGGTAGCCAAAAAAACATATCTGTCTCCTAAATTGAAACACAGAGAAGATAGATATCTTATTGAATCTATCTATAGAATAAAAAAAAGTTAAAAAAAAAGAACATAAAAGAAAGGATTTGAGGAGAAGAACACATTTTTTGGGGTGCCCTGTAAGTTAGTATAGTTGAGGGAGGAACTTGTGACATTTTTGGGATGCATTTAACATATTAAATGACAGGAATTATGAAAGACTCATCACAATAATGATTTTTTTTAATATGATAATAAATTTACACAATTTAAAAGTCATGTTTCCTTGCTTTTCAATTTCTGGGCTAGAAGACATTCCTCTTGATTTAAATATGCATCTCTATCTGGGAAGCACGTTTTCCTAGTCATTGAGACAAAAGTATCAATTTAAAGGAGTAAGTCCTAAATAATTTAATAATTCTCATTATAGAATGGGTGGGCATATGAAATATGATTGCTATTTCACAGATAAAAATCATTTTAATGGGTTATGATTATATTTCAAAGTTTAACAATTGTTTTTCTTACTTTTTAAAAAATTGATACCAAGGATTGACCTCAGTAAGGTTTTATCACTGAACTACATCCTCAGTTATCTTTATTTTTTCTTGTGAGGCGGGATCTTGCTAAGTTTCCTAGGCTGGCCTCGATTTGGCAATACTACTTTCTCAGCCTCCCCAGTAACTGTGAGCACAGGTGTGTGATACCAAGAAACACATAAGCACATACACTGAAATTAGTATTAAGGATATTTATTTATTTTTCTTATTACTATTATCTTCCCAGGGGTGCTTAACCAGTGAATTATACCCCCAGCCCTTTTTATTTTTATTTTGAGACAGGTTCTCACGAGGTTACATACAGTTTCAGTAATTTGCTTAGGCTGGCTTCAAACCTGTGATCCTCCTGCCTTAGCCTCTCGAGCCACTGGGATTATAAGCATGCACCACCCCTCTCAACACATATTAAGGATATTTAAAAACAATGTGTCAGGCATATTTAAAAGCATGATTTTCATATATTCCTTATATTTGGGGTTGAATAATTGATTTTTCCCAATATATTTACAGATTATTATATGCCTAAGACAAGTAATAGCAGATGCATGAAATCTTTCATATTTGGTTGTTTTGGTTAGGAAAGTAATTCCCTCACTTTGTAGCAACAAACTTTTTTTCCTTCAATTTTATGAAGTGGTAAATTTCACATATCATCAATTTACTCTCTCAAACTTTTTTTTTTCTTTGTACCGGGATAGAACTCAGGGGCTGAGTCATACTCCAGACCTTTTTATTTTCAGAGTCTAAGTTGCTTATGGTCTTGCTAAATTGCTGAGGCTGGCCTCTAACTTACCATCCTCCTACCTCATCCTCTTGAGTTGATGGAATTGCATGCATTGCTTTAAATTACAGTGTAGTGGTATTAACACATTAATAATGTGTGAACATTGCTACTATCCATCTTCATAATCTCTTTCATTTTGTCAATTGAAACTATGCCAATTACATAGTAACTTCCCATTTTGTCCTCCACAACACTGGCAACCTCCTTCTACTTTTGTTTCTAGATTTGAGTAAGCTAAGTACCACATAAAAGTAGAATCATATATTATTTATCTTTTTCCACATTTCATAATGTGTTCAAGGTTAATCTATGTTGTGGCATATGTCAGAATACTACAATTGTTTATCTTTTTACCAGTAGACAGACACTTAGGTTTGCCTTCCACATTTTATCTACGTGATAATGCTACTTGAATGTTAATGTACAGATCTCTTTGATATTTGGCTTCCAATTCTTCTGGGCATATACGCAATAGTGGGATTGCTTTATTTTATAGTCTATTTTAAACTGGCAAACTGGTTCTTTATATTCCTACTAATACACAACAACGTTTAAATTTCTCTACACTCTGCAAAATTTGTTTATTCTGTCTTTTGGTAGTAGTCAACCTAATGTGTGTGAGCAATGTCTGATTTCATTTGCCATTCCTGAGTATTTAGGTATCTTTCTATGCAGTTGCTTTGAATATCATAGTTTTAAATTTTTTTGACCCATAAAGGGGTGAAAAAGAAAGTAAAAGAAAGGATTTGGAAAAATGAGCACAGTTTTAGGGCTGCCCTGCAAATAAGTCTAGTTGGGAAGGGGGCTTGTGACTTTGTTGGGAAGCAGCCAACAACATGGTTACCTGTCTCTTTGTACCTTTGATCTGAAACAGCAATTAACAATCAGAGGCTAGACACCCAGCATTAGGTGCTCACGTTCTTTTGCCCACCATGGGTTGTGTAAGCCATGTGCAGGTTGCTTTAGGGACACATGCACAGCTGCCTAGTCTGGGACTAGGGTGAGGTATGAATGGCTACTAGCCTCCTAAGAACTGAAATCCACAGAAATTAACCACAATTTATCATCCCAATCTTCCCTGGAACTTGAAAACCTTCAATTGGCTGAAGAGTAAAAAAGTACTTACATCAGACTTATTCCAACCACTATAATTGTCGTCTAGGTGGAGAGATAGACTTCTGGTGCTTCCAAGAGTGCTCTGCTCAACTTGAACTTTTGATTCTCATAATTATCAGAGCTACTTTCTTTACATTATTAAAAAACTAGTCCTTTGTCTTCTGATCTATTTTTTTTTTTTTTTCCTGCCGGTCTAGTTCTAGAGCCCCCAGAATGATTGAATAGCCCAACTTAAAAGTATAACTTTAGCGAATGGGAAAATGTCAGTTTCCAAAGGGGATGAGAATAAAGTGCAAGAAAGGAAACAAGTTTCCCAGTTGTTCACTGAGAAGAAACATGAGACCGCTCACTCCTACTTTGACTTTTAAAAAAATATTTCAGACTTAATGTATTCTAACTATGGAAACTTGGCATTATAAATTACTATTGGATCAAAGGTTATCCTGCAAAATCCAAGTGCTCTGTTTCATCACCGAAGAGCACTATGTTAAGTGGGTTGCCAAGATCAAAATTTTAAGGGTCATTCCAATGTTCCACCCACTTGATGATTTACAATTGCAATTGTATAAACTATGGATCACTTACCTGTCCTTAATGTCCACAATCACAAAACCACACTTGTTTCTAAAAGGAACATCTTTAATCAGGTGATCTTAGGTCAGATTCCATATTAAAATCCAATTATTTTTTCATTTTTCCAGTAGTGTTACCCCCTGAGGCACAGAACAGTAACTAGACGGTCTGAGTGAGTGAATATCCTTGCTACTGGCCTCTCGCTTAGTTTGATTCTGCCATATAACTGACTGAACTGTGTGGACAATAATCTAAACATTTTGATGTCTTTTGGCTGTACATAGTCTTCAAGTATTTCTTCTGTATGACATAATCTGACATTCTGTTTGTGAAAATAATTTCATGTTTCCTGTTTTATTTCAAAATGTAGTACTTCAAATGCTTTTTTCCCTGTGTTGCTGTGAGTGAAAGAAACATCACTAGTAGCACCTGTCACCCTGAGCACATCAAGGATGTGAGCATTCAGTCCATGATATTTAGTGCTTTGGATTTTTGAATCAAGCCAACAGTTATACATTGATTGTACAATGTGGCGTTCAAGGTTGTCCTTCACAGAGGACAGAAATATATTACCTAGTCCCAATATCAGACCTGCTGTCTGAGTATATCCAAGATCAGATCAAATTTGTATCATCCAGGGCAATCATTCTGTTATTCTTTACCTGCGTGTTTCTGTCTGGGCACATCTAACAAAAGTGCTATCTCTGTGCTGGTTTTTTTTGGTTTTGTTTTGTTTCTACTGGGAAATTAAACTCAGGCATGCTTTACTACATTTCTAGCCACCCCCCTCCCCCTGCCTTTTTTTTTTTTTTGAGACAGGGTCTCACTAAGTTGTTGAGGGCCTTGATAAATTGCAGAGGCTGGCTTTGAACTCATAAGCCTCCTGTCTCAGCCACCCAAGCCACTGGAATTATAGGCATGCACCACCTCTGGGCTGTATTAAAGGACCACTGACATATGTAGGTTTTCATTCTCTTGACAGACAAATTGCTTGTATACTCAGAGAAGGACTTTTACTATATACACTTAGATTTTGTGCTTGCAACAGGTGATCGCTGATGCCAGTGGACTGCCGATCAGACTGGCAATGGTTATACAGCTGGCTGAGGAAGCAAGACAGACATGCCCGGGAGGAAACTGAGGGATCAAAATGTTACACTTATATATTCAATTGTATGTTCCCAAACTTGTTGGAACACAGAATCCTGTTCTTGGAAACACTTAAGAACATGTTTTTAGAAAACTTGCTCAAGTATTGAAATGTTTTTAATTATCCATAGTTCAATGCACAGGAATATTAGTAGGGTCAACAAGCAGTCTAATAATTTTTTGCCATTAATACGAAGTAAGGTATGTCTTGAATTCATACACATGCACGGGGACCTGTTTGTACATTGTGTTCATATGTTTGAATAACGAAAAATAGTGCTGATTTCATAAGCATTAGTAAACACGTTTTAAAGCCTCACAATTTGTTATATAATCAATGGTGGATGGTAAGACTTAGAAGATTCTTTTAATACCAAAAAAAATTTTTTTTGAGGGCTTGGAAATCTAGCTAAGAACACTGACAGAGGAATGTTTTGATGCTTAGCCATATAATCAAACAATGCAACAAAAGCAAGTGGGAAGTTCAAATGAAAAGAAGTGAAAAATAAGCATTGGTTACAGGTCATTGAATCATGTCTCAACCAGTAAAATACTGATAAGTGAAATACAGCAAAACTCATTTTTTTTAATTAAAATATGTTCAAAAAATCCCAATTCAAAAATATTAACATAAAACTCAGTAAAAGATTGTATTTTCATATTTAAATATATTCATGTATTTAACCTTCATACTTCATAAAAGATTGTGTAACATATGACATGAATACAATTACTAAAAGTTAAAAAAAGATATGCAAGCACAAACAAGAATTTTAGATAGATACTATTAGAGAAATTGCTAAATTAACATATAATAGATGCTTGAAAAGGAAAAGGATTCAAAAGTAGGGCAGGCTTCGTGGTTGATTGATTCACCTACCCAGAAATGTCAAAGCACTTGCCTTGAATTTCCAGACCCTTTTTCTCACTCAACTCTGACGTATTTGTTTATTCACTTCACCTTCAAGCTTAGTGGTCATTCCACATTTAGACCCCCATAGGGCATTTTGGTTTTTTAAAATAGAAATTACTATCTTTTCCTATGACTTTCCATAGTTACCAGGCCATGGTTCTCCAGATGGCCTCTAATACATGGTTTTCTCTCCTCTCATTGATTGAAAGTGAATAATATGATTATTTCTGAACTAATAACATAGCAAAAAAGAATGGATATACCTCCAGAATAACCAGAGTCATCTTTGAAAGTATGAGGGATCGTGCTAATGATATCTAATGACCATATTTGGGAAATATGGACACTCCCCCCCAAAATTAACATTTTACTAAAGAGAAATAAGAAAGAATGGATGCTATTGATTTTGTCTATTATTTTGCTAGGGAGGAGTTTGTAATCTTAAGCATTATTTAAAAGATAAATCAGAAATTATCTTCTTGAAAAATTTTCTAATTATTCTTCTTATGTCAGGGGGCAAAATACATTTCTATACTGGACCTTTAAGCATATTTTTTTATAATCTATCATTTAGTATTAGGGTTGTTTTCATAATTGGTTCCTCAACTAACATACGAATACTGTGAGGGAACAAATAATTATATTTATTTAACTGCATCCAATATGATATTTAAACAATATCTGCTATATAAATTGATAAAAACACTATTGCAAATTACACATAGTTAATAAAACCAATTCTAGTACAAACCACTTCCTTTGAATACCTTGGTGAGAACCTATTGATATTCAAAAGTAATATTAGGTATTCATTTTAAAATATTGATTCTTATAATACAGAGTTTTCTTATAATATAGAGTTTTTCCTAATGGTCTAATCTACATTAGGGACCTTAAATATATTGCTACTTTCAAAAACTTTTTGAGGGAAGATATGCCAACTGGTTTGTTTACCCACGGTGTCCCCAGCATATATGGAATGTGGATTCCATGAGAACTCAATATCTCTATGCAATTAAATAACTATGTTAAGAATATTTATATTTTAATGTTATATCTAATTATATATATATATATATATTTGTGAGTGTGTGTGTGTCTGTGTGTGTATGTGTGTTCAAGAGCATGTTGTAGGAAATACTAAGACTTTAGAGAAGAGCTCAAAAGAAATACTGTTCATGTTGGGAGGATTCAAGAGAATGCTCATTCATTCAAAGTCAGATTAGCTGCTTGGAATCCTCATTGGCAGCAGTCCAATGAGTGCTCCCTATATCTATAGATGCAGTAGATCTGAAAAATACAGATTTCAGTTACAATAAATCTCTACATCAAAAGGATGTAAAAATCGTGAATAAGATCTTTGTTTGCCAGCCTTGCTACCAGTCAACATGAGCCATATGGGACCTTTTCAACAATGAATAATTCTCCCACCTCCTCTCTCTCCTCTCCAATAAATTTTGTTCACCATTAGTCTGCCTTGGCAACATGAAATATCATCTTAAAAATACCCATAAAATCTACTCCAGTCATTCACCACAAAATGGTTCTCCAGGTCAATCCCATGCATCCATATTCCTTGTTTTACTGAAACTTGAGCTGAGACAGTCTTTCTTCTTTTTTATCTCTTTCAAATTACTTGTTTTCTATCAAAAAAAAAGTCAGTCTGCTCTGAAATCAGACTTGACAACTAACTATTCCTGCATGTTTTATTACCTGCTGATACTTGGATCTGTTATGGGCGCAACTTAAGAACAGACTGATCACCACATCATTGAGAAGTCTAAATTTGGAGAGTCTTTATTAGTCGGCCAGCTGATAGTCTCACACAATGCCCCAAAAATGGCTATTGGGAAAACAGATCCAACCATAGGGTTGCAGGGGTTTTTATACCACAAGTCAGTACATCAATCATAAGTGTCTGTTGCTATGATTCAATATTGCAAACTAACATTTTGAGATCTGAAATCATTAACAGAGGGGAAGTGGGTCAAATGACTTTAGGTACAAACTAAAGAATGGTTACTAACATCTGAACAATCACTGTTGACATCATTGTTAACATGGTACATTGTTTAGGAAAATAGGAATCAAAAAGAGAACAATTTTTCATTATACAAGAACTAACATTTTGTCATTTTGTATTTCCAAAACAAGTCATACTAAGTAACTGATGATGGGTAGAGAGGCACTGTGTTCCTATGGGAGAAGTTAAGCAAACCGTTGATGGGTACAGAGGCGGGGCATTCCCGTGGGAGAAGCATGTCCTACCCAACATGGAGTCTCAGAGCAAAATGGAGTCTGTTTAGTCATTGCCCATATAGCCTGGCCTATAACATTTCCATGAATTCAAATCTGCCTGCCCATCACAGGGTCACCTTCCCTCATGGTTCAAAAAATGTACCTCATACTACAATGATATTCCTTCCAACATGACAACTATTAAAGATCTTGGGTGATTTCAATGTCCTCCTGAATGAGCATTCCACTGCCATTTCTTTTCAGTTCTATGATATTACGTCTTCCACTTATTAGTTCTCCAGGTACAAATGATTGATTCCACTAATCTCTCTCTCTTTCTCTCTTCTGGTCTCCTTTCTATGCTTATAGTTTTAATCTGATGTTCAGTCATTACAACATGGACAATTTTCCTTCATTTTTGCTTTGCTTTTACTTTTATTTTTGCTTTAGTGATGTGGTTAAATTGGAACCCTGGCAAAATATAAAATCTCTCCTACATTACATCTGTATCCATGCCAAGGAACATGGTAAGAGTCAAACTCAACCATTGTGACAATTCTCAGGTTAAATGTACGGCCTCAATCTTGATAGGGAATCTTACAATGGCTTCCTGGGTCTTTTACGTGACTCATTCTCTTGGAGGATACCTCCAGTGCTTTTCCTTTTCTAGAGTCATACCACTTACCTTATTCTCATTCTGAAAATGTGATCCAAGAAAAGAGATGAAACCACAGGAGAAAAACCAAAAGTTCCTACTACCTCCTTGCACTATCCACTCGCTAATACCTGTGTGAATATGCTGTAGTTTTGAAGACAAAATGTATAAACAGCCTGTTCTCCTAGCAAACAGTTCTCTCCCTTGACACTACTCCTCATCCATTCTCACTTAAGTGAGAATACTAGAACATTTCTCCAGGAATCCTGCTGCCTTGTGCTTACACTATCAATCTCCTCTCCACCGGATCATTCCCAGCAGCTTAGAGACCAGGTGTTGTTTTCCCAATATAAGAAAGTCTTCTTAAACCCAATTTTCATGCCAGTTTTCCCTTCTGTTTACTGTAAAACTCATTAAAGTTTTCTATAACTGATTTTGGTAATTCACCTTCCAAAATTCTTTCTTCAATCCCTTCCTTTTGTTATGGGCTGATTTAAAACTTAAACCAAACTGACCCCATTTTGTTCAGACATCTCACCCTGAGTAAAATCCCATAACAAGTTCATTATAATTTCCTTGTAACTGCTATTTTCAACCAGATTTAACTGCTCTTTTATCTGATTGGTTGCAGTCTAGATATACATGTGTATATATATTTAAGTATATATGTGTATGTATACATATATATATACATATATATATGATTATAATTAACTCTCCTTTTGTAATCTTGTTCAGCATCTGCCTTCTTCAGACTGGAGTATTGTAAGTTCCCAACTGTTCCAATTACCGATGCTTTTTGCTTCCTTCCATATATTTTCTACCGAGGGATCACAGTGATTTCTCTTATCATGTCACTCATTTTTTTCAAAATATAAATTTCTTCTCATCTCACTTGATATAAACCAAAGCTCTTACTGTTCAAGCAATCCTTGCACTAGACAATGTCAAATAGGCAAGAAAGATTTCATTCAAGGCTATTAAAACAAACTGACCTATCAGAGAGTCTTCTTAATATTTCACATATTTTAATTTCTTCATTTCATACTTTGTGATGTTATTATAGTCAGTGTTTTACAGTGAAGTAAGTGGAGGTACAGTAATATATGACTAGGTTTGTATAGCTAGTAAAAAGCAGAGACTTAATTTGATATTGGACTGGCTCCAAATCACATGCTAAGTGAGGGTTATAGAAAACTGTGCATTCAGTTGCTTTGATTATTTCTTTTCTGAGTTGAATATCATACTTTATTTCATGTTCAAGTTAAATTTATGATCAATTACCTCAGTGTTGATAGAGAATCTTGTAATATTTCTCAAGATCTTTCACTTACCTCCATATCCTAGGGTTCCTTTCAGTATTTTAACTTGATTAGTACTGATTATCAGATTAATCAGTAACAATTCAGTTCAAGTAGATACTACAAATGTGTGATTTGTAACACATACATATATGTATATATATAGATAGATAGATAGATAGATAGATATTATTTTTCCTCTAGTTTCCCTTTGTATTTCTAGTTTCAAATCTTGATTGATCCCCTACAGCCCACACCTGTATAATTCCCATTCCTTGTTTGTAGGAAGGAGTTAAAACCTAACTCTAACCTATAAAATATGATGATGATTTAAGGGTTGTGCAGATATAATGAATGACCTAATCAGCTGGGTTAATCAAAATGTGGGCCTAATCAATCACATGAGCCCTCTTAAAAAGCTTAAACCTTCCTGAAGTCAGTGTGAGCAAACAGCAGAAAGTCTCTCCCATTCCTGGGTTTGAAAAAGCTAACTGCCATGAATTATATAGCTGCAAGCATACATATTCCATTAACAACTCAAAGAAGCTTGGAAACAGATCCTATCTTTTTTTTTGTTTGTTTGTTTGTTTTTGATACTGGAGCTTGAACCCCAAGATAATGTCTGAACTATGTCTCCAGTCCTTTTTTTATTTTTTATTTTTTATTTTTATTTATTTACTCATTTATTTTTTGAGACAGCATCTCACTAAGTTGCTGAGAGTCTTATTAAATTGCTGGGGCTGTCCTGATCTTGTAATCCTCCAGCCTCCCTGCCAACCATCCATTGCTGGAATCCCTGGGGAGCACCATCATGCAGGCAAAGCGGATCCCCTCTTAGTGGAGTCTTCAAATGAGAAAACAATCCAGCTAATACTTTGATTTCAGTCTAGAAAGACAGTAAGAAAAGAGCACAGGTAGGCTGTGCCCAGTATTATGACCTCCAAAAACTGGGATAATACATGGATTTTACTTAAATTTATTACTTAGCGATACTTTATTATGCACAACAGAAAACTGCTATATGTAGACATTGACCTTTTCATGCAATTTCATGGATATGAGAAGTACATGCCCTTATTAAAAACACTGAGCTAAAGATGTTACATTTAAATGAATGATGCAAAGTTGTGACAAAGTTGACATTTTTAACAACTGAAATTATGACTAAAAATATTATGCTGAAATAACCAACGACATCAAGCAAAACACCAAAAATCACTGATCAATATAAAAGAGAATTTGCAATAATATTTCATAAGAGTTTTGATCAGTGTTTCTTTTGAGCTTAAAAAATATAATGAGGAAAGATAAAGGCATTAATAAATCTCTAGGGATGATCCACAAAGCATACAATTCTGAAATATTGTATTAGTAATATTTTATCTGTAAAACTTAACCTAGGAAAGACTGAGTATCTCTTTTGATTAAATGACTCTCTGCATGCAATTTTTATAATAGTAACACATCAAACACAGGTGATTATTTCTAACATCTCTTTTTACAAGATGAGAGAATAAATTCTTATAATTTTCAAGGGCCCCTATGGGAAATCTCAAAGATAGGATTATATATAAAAGGTGTCCTGAAAGTTTTTTCCTTTCCTTTTTTGAGATTTAGAATCTGATTTTAAGAAGGTTATAATATCTCCAAAATTGTTGAAAGAGAAGATTTGACACTTTAGAGCATTTTTGCCTAGAGCACAATATTTCGTTACCTATTTCATCAAAATGAAAATAAACATAAATAAGAACAAATATGCAAAATAACATTCTGGTGAAAACTTTACATTTGATATAAATGATAAATCTTTATTCCTTAAATAATCAAGGGCATAGAAAAATCAACAAAAAGAACAGAACATTACTCTGGTAATTGCAGAATCTCTTCTATATTGGGAGATTAAACAGAAAGTAAACAAGAGCTTTTCAATACAGTTGAGGTCATTGATCAGAAAATCAAGGAAACAAAATAGAATTAATTTTTTTTTTATTTTTAAGTATTTTATAGTCTTTTGTCAGATCTAGTGTTTAAAATACAATTACAATATGATTCAGTTCATTTTTCTTTCACTATATTTTTTCATATTTGAGAATGAACATACTTTATTTAAAACAAATGGTTTTCTCTCAATGGGTATATGAGGTCAAACCATGTCCATGTTCACTAATAAGCAATTTTGCTAATACACAATTAACTTATCTTTATTATAAATAAATAAAATTTTAAAACAAGCTATTTTTTAATAATTTGATTTTTTTCTAAATGATGATTATTGATAGCTAAAACTTACGTAAACAAAAAGTCTTTTATGTCCTTAATAGTTACACAGAAAATAAAGGGGCTTGAACACTAGAATTACTGGCAACCACTGATATAGGACAAGATTATTTTTTTGCTTTGAAAAATTTCTAATATATATATAGAGAGAGATGCATTTCTCTGTCATGATTACTCCTGGCTGGTTCTCAGTGTCTCAAGATTTTATAACTTGCCATCAGCATAATTTCCACCTCATAGAGAATATGGTGAGACTGGATAAGTAAGAATAATTTGCCATGTATGCATTTAGCAGATTAGCCAAGCTCATGAACCCGTTTGAAATAGTCGTGTTCTTTTTCCTTTTTCATACTCCTCAATTGACAAAAGTTAATATACTTATTAATAGCATCTAAAGCTTCTCCATAGCATAAATTTAAAAATCCTATTAGGTCAGGCCTGGTGGCATATACCTGTAGTCCCAGAGGCTCCGGAAGCTGAGGAAGGAGGATTGTAAGTTCAAAGCCAGCCTCAGCAACTAAGAGTGACCCTAAGCAACTTAGTGTTCTTAAAATACAAAGTGGAAAACATAAAGGAGGATTGGGGATGAGGCTCAATGGTTAGGCTCCTCTGGGCTCAATCTCTAGTACCAAAGGGGGAAAAAAAAGAACTATTAAAATAAATTTAAATTATGCTTACTGATCAATATGTCAGCTTTATCTCTTAAAATTTATTTAGCTGTTGATACTTGTCTACTATTTAATTCAAACCTCATGAGTTAATAGCAAACTTGCTTTGTTGCCTAAAGTCTTTGAAATTATCAACTGAACCACTTCAAAAATTGTCTTTCAGAGAAAGTTTGTAGAATAATGATTCAACACAGTTGAATATAAAATTGATTTTTAAAATCTTAATACATACGTAGGAGCACTATTAGCTTATTTGATTTCTCTTTCTATCTCTCTATGGATAGATAGATAGATAGATAGATAGATAGATAGATAGATAGATAGATAGATTTTTTTCTTCTTTGCTACTGGGGATTGAACTAAAGGGTGCTTTACTACTGAACTACAATGCCACCCAGAACTTTTAAAAAATTTTTTATTCTTTTTTATTTTGAGGCAGAGTCTCACTGAGATACGTATGGCCTCTCTAATTTTCTAAGGCTGACTTCCAAATAATCATCCTGCCTTAGCCACTGGAGTTGCTGGGATTATAAGCATGTGCTACCACACCTGACCAAAAATTTATTTTTTCTCAGTTGAAGATTGGGAAGTACACGATCAAGGGACCAACTGATTTGGATCCTACTGATGACTCCCTATTGTGCAGAGGATGACCTTGTACTGTGCTCACATGACTTTTCTTCAACATGTGCACACAAGAAGAGAGAGTCAGTTCCTTCATATAGACAATATTGCTCTGGGTAGGGTCACACTCTCATGACCTCTACCTCTAATTATCTTCCAAAGGAATCATCTCTAAATGCCATCACATTGGTACATTAGGGGTTAGTGATCAATATATGAATTTTAAGGGGACATAAATATTCAGTCTCCAACTATTATAGGATAATATTTATGGAAACAAATTCAAATATAAAATAAACATATGTCAAAATTTTGTGCAACTTTTCCAGTACCAAGGACAAAGTAGAAGTTATAATTTACAAAAGTCGAAGTACCACACTTTATAGTCACATCAGGAATGCTGAAATTAATTTTCTTTCACCCACATCCCTGGGTGAAGGAAGGAAAATCTGAGTGAAATATAGAAGGATGAAGGCTGTACCCTTCCACACCCCTCAAGTTTTGCTTTTTTTTTTTATTTTTTTTTTTTACTTTTTCAAAGGATGCGTACATTAAAGGCTACAAATTATATCAAATATAATTGTATTTCAGATAAATTTTTTGGGGGGTGTACTGCTTTTTTGTGTTGCCCAGTCTGGCCTTGAACTCCTGGGTCCAAATATCCTCCTACTTTAGCTGAGAGTACAGGCATACTCCTCTGTGCCTGGCTTAATATTTTTTGAGGATTCACTCTATATTGCAGATGTTTTAGGAAAAATGTTTTGAAAGCAATGTTTCAACAGTTCTTAGCACACAATTAAAATACGTTCCATATAAAATGTATTGTTGGAAAATATTATGCTTCTAAATTATCTTTCTCCAATGAAATATAATTGCATTTTTATTTAGAGATTTTATTTAAGCAAGCATTAAAAGCTACTAAGATATTAATCTGATATATGTATTTATGTCAAAAATGGATGGAGCTGGAGAATATGCTAAGTGAAATAAGCCAATCTGCAAAAACTAAAGGTCAAATGTTTTCTCTGATATGCTGATGCTAATTCACAGTAAAGGGGTCAGGTAGGGAAGAACAGGGTTACTTTGGATTAGGTAGAAGGGAAAAAAGGGAGAGGAAAGGTATGAGGATAGGAAGGATGGTATAATGTGTCAGACATTATTACCCTATGTGCATATATGACTACATGACCTGCGTGATTCTAAATCATGTACAACCAAAAGAATGAGAAGTTATAGTCCATTTATGTATGATGTATCAAAGTGCATTCTACTATCATGTATGACTAATTAGAAAAAATAAAAAATGTCCTGATTAAAATAAAGTATGGTTATATTGTAATTACTCAATATTATATACTTCCTAGAGTATATAAGAGTTTATCAAGGAAAGAATTAAAAATCTAAAAGGAAGGATTTTTTGTGATATTAATCCAGGGTATAAGCAAAATTTGGTTACTAAATAATATTGATATCTTTTTACTAATAGTATGTCATACACAATATCAAGTTCAATTTAGAGATGGGTTACCATGTAGATTAACTAAACTCTTTAGGCTTTTCTAAAATATTTTTAAAATGAAAAAAAAAATTCAATCATATTTGTCATTTTCTGTTGTTATTTCCCCACTATCAGTGGAGAAAAAAAATGTTTTCAGTAAAACAAATGTTGTAGCACCTAGCTACAATGTATTAGCATTTCGACTCTGGCCAATATTCCTTAGTGGTCATTTATTATTCCCACATTTCTAAGGTATCATGAATGAAGGGGAAGGGAAGTGGAATGCCCACAATGTCTGGGGCATTTTAATAATAGAACCAACGGTGGCTCTATTGTCTGTGGGATTTATGCTAGGCTAAGAACATCACTTCTTTATTTTAAAGAAAGTATTTTAAAGGAAGATGGCCATTCAGTGATAGTATTACCTAAATTGTCTAATCAATGACATCATAACAAGTCATCTGTGATTACCTTAATATGATGCCAACTATTACACAGACAGGCTTCTTTTGTTTTCTCTCACACAATATTCCATAATTGTGGGATGACAGTTCTCTTGATTTTCTCTGGCTCATGATGTGTGTCCTGTATCCATGATTACATGATGCCCCCTTGATATATGATGATGATGATGTGTTCAACCTGAAACAGTAGAACGAGGTTTAGTGGATCTCCCTGCCCACCTTTGGGTATCTGGGGAAGGTAGGAAATATTCTTTCACAGCTGACTTCTCTCCAACTCTTACTCTACTGTTGCTGAATGTTTCTTCTCAAGGAAGTATTGGTTAGATTAGATAATGACAACCAGTATCAGTTCATGTGCTTAGCTGGTACCTGAAATGTAAGGTGAGAGAGTCCTCAGCATACACATTTTATGTACTCCCCAACCCCCATTCTCTCCTTCCTTCACACCATTAATAGAAGATAGCCACGATTGGCTTCTTTTCCTTATTTAGCAATTGGAAAAAACTCTATGGAAAAGAGTGCAAATATCTAGCTACCATAAGTCTCTAATGTTGTCATTTCTAACACGTGTGCAGGGTATGAAAAAGGAGAAGGCAGAGGAGAAAAAGGACCTCTCTATCATCTTATCTTCAAAACAGAGAATATGAAAAAAATCACATTTGAGAAAATTAAGGAACAGCAATGAAACCTAGTAATGTGTTGCCAGCAAATTGATAAGCATTTGTATTAAAATTGGGATCAACAATACATGGTGATTCTGATATTTAAAATGCTTTCTAGTTAGCTAATAAAATTAGATAAGAGAAAGTAATGAACCATAACAATTTAAGAGAAGAAACTTAATTATTTCAAGATGTTATGGTTTTCCTCAAATATGTAAGAAAGTCTGTTAAAATTCTAATCCAAAATAATATACTTAACCACTGTCCTTAATACTGGGGGCATTAAACTATCAAAGGAAGAGCTATTTTACAGCTTTCCCTACATAAAGAAGAGCCCACTGCAAAATGTAAGGGGAAAAGAAATAAAATCACATTTGCTGCTTGATATGCTTTGGATCTGGGAGGTCCCTTTAAAACCCCTGTGTCTTCAGCTTGGTCTTCAGCTTGTGCTTATTGGAAGATGGTAGAAAACATTAAGAGGTAGAATCTACTGGGCTGCTAGCTCATTGGGGGTGTTTCTCCAAAGCAGATTGTGGAACTCTAGTTCCTTCCTTCTCTTCTCTCTTTCACTTCCAAGACACCACAAAGCCACCCATTTCCTCCATCATAAAATCTCACCATGATGTACTATCTTGCCACAGGTCCAAAGCCATAGACCAATTGAACGTGGATAGAAACCGCCAAAACTTTAAGCAAAAATGAACATTTCCTCCTTTGATGTAATTTCTAAGTTGTTACAGTAACAAAAACCTAACACGGATCTGCAATTACATTATAAATTGTCTAAGAATAGCTACAAATATTTTATTTATATAAAAATGAAAAAAACAATATACAAAAAGTATATAAAATATACAAAACAAACTTTCTCAAAAATTGATGTTCAGAGTGCAAATTGGAGCAATCTATTTGGGGAATATTATAAAAATATATATAATATTTATAAAGGCAATTCATTTTTGCCTAGCATTTCTGCTCTGGTAATTGATCCTATAGATGTACATGGATAAAAAAGAGATTGTTTATAATAGTAAAATATTGAAAATATTAAATATCTGAAAGGTAGGGGCCATGTTATTAATATTATATTTTTAATGCAATGATATAATTATCTAGAAGCTAGTTGTGTAGTTGGGCTGATAAGAAATAATATCTAAGATAGATTTGAAGAAAGAAGAAAAGTGGATAACATACTCATATATTTAAAAAGATGTATTTAATACACAGAATATGACTCTGGACAAGTTATTTAAATTACAATTTAGCATCCATGTTTATATGTTTATTACCACTAAAGCTAGTTGAGTTTACTTCACTCATTTTTCATTTATTTTAATGAAAATCCTCAAATTTTCAGCTGAATAAGTGAATATTAAGAATAAATGCATATTTCAAAGCTCTCATTGATGTTTGGTCATAATGATACTGCCGTTCTTAATTCTGGCTTCAATAATGTTAGTTAAAATACTAGTACTTTAATTTTAGTATAATAAAATACTAATTTGAATTACTATCTTGCTCTATTTGTGCTCTATGATTCAGAAGAAGTCTGGTTTAGAAAAACTAGAAGGTATGAAATGAATATTTAAATAGAGTAATAAAGCATAAGTACAAGTATCATATTGCAGCTCAAGTCTTTAAAAGTTTTAATACATAACCATCACAATTCTCATTCTAATTTTCTCTTTTTAACTGCTTTAAATTTGAAATTAGATCATAATGTTTTCATAGTTTTCTGCATCCAATGAGCAATCAATGTGGTAAGAAGGCCTATACCTTGGCCCAACTCTGCACACCTTTGTGAGGACTTGACAGCTCTGTACTGTCAGAAGAGACCTCACTGCAAACCATCACAGTCCCTCTTAATCCTTTGCTGGATGCAGCAATCTCTCCTTCAGGAACAGATCTCAAATAGTAATATTTAACAAATTTTTTTTTTTTTTTTTTTGTACAGGAATGTTCATTTCCCTATTGATTCCAGGAAAACCTGTCAAGAAAGCAACTCATAACAATATCATCTGCTGGATTCAAGAAAAGGAGACTGAGTCTGTAAGTACTTCATGCAGTAAAAATGCCACGGCAGCACTAGAAGTATAACATCCATTTTGTTACATCATTGTTATTGTAATATGTTATTACTCACAGGCAAACACAATCCCAAGACAATAATAATTAATTAACAGATTGTTTTTGATGTAAGGACATTTTTAAATGAGATGGACACAGCACATGGAAAATTGGAACTTTCAATAAAAGTTTTCTTTATATCCCTTCTTACAGAATTATATAAAGAATTATTAGAATATTATTTTTAATATCTAACATTATTCATTGTATGATAAGTTTGACCAGGAATTTTTTGTTTCATCTATCTCTAATTTGTTGTGAAAGTCATGCATCATTTAATTATAAACATATAGTTATGAATGCTGCATTATTAAAATTTAGAAAGATTAATTTTCTTGGATTTTGAAGTGGAAAGTGGAACATAAAGACTGTAGTTTTCCAATAGTGATTTTAAACCATAGCTCTATTACTTAGGAATTATGTGATAAAATATATATTTTAGATATTCATTTGTTAACTGAAATTGCATTTTTTGAAACAAAATTTTTTGTTGATTTGCCTACAGGGTGAGTAAAACAATTACTTCCCATTAAAAAGGTCATTAGTTACATTCATACATAATACATATATGTGAACATATGCACATGCATGCATATATTCTCACATGCTTCTGTGCTTGTATTTGCCTCATTTGTATTTATTTGTTTCTTCATTTATTGGTCCTGGGGATTGAACCCAGAGCTTTGCACATGCTAAGTGAGAACTTTCTGAGCTACAACCTTGGGTCCTTTTTTGGGCTTTAGATTCTTATGGATCCTTATCCCATTAAATTACAGTGTCTATTCAAAAAGAGAAACTGAGGAAAGTTTAAATATCATGGTGGTTTTTCTTTTTTCTTTTTCATTTTTTCACTTTCTAGGAGTACTCATTAGTGTCCTAACATATCCATACAAGAATGAAATATTCTCCCAATATGGGTGAAATATTTCATCTACAATGCTACTAGATATGCATCATTCTAAAAATTCATGAGAAAATACTAATTTGAATTTCATTTTGTGCTTTATGATTCAGAAGTTTGGTTTAGAAAAACTAGAAGGTATGAAAGGAATATTTAAATTGCATTATACACCCTTTGATATAGTTTGAATTTTCAACATTTAAACATATTTATTTTGGACCATTCTTATTTCATAATCTAAATGCTATATTTAATGAACAAAGAAGCAATCTCATCCAGAAAAGCCTACACAATGCACAAGTATCTCTTCACAGATATCCTTACATGGCTGAATGATTGATGTGAGGTTCACACAAACAATTTTTTGACCCTTTATTCAGTTGGGTCACAAGTATAAGGCAGTTCTGATTATATGTCTTGCCTTGGTAATAAACAGTTGAATGGTAAATGTGCCCTGTAGTTTCTTTCTGTACATGATTTCTAAGTAATGAAAAACCAACCAATTCCCTTATTGTGACTTCAATCTGATTCAAGTTAAACTTAACTAACATTTCCTATTGAAAGCCTGAAGTTGAAATAATGTTGAGTTTATTGATGAAAGAATGACCATTATACTTCAACATACAAAATAGGATGTCAAACACTTTCTTGTGAATTCCTTTTTACCTTGTTCATGTTGATATCTCTTCTTTGTTCCTGAATCTTTAAATCTTAAAGGCAGTTACAATCCTTGCCCTACTAATAGTGACAGTTCAATATTCTTCAGTCAAAACCTGTGTCTGTTCTACTGTTAAGGGTAATTCTTTGATGGTTCTTTTTGGAAGATTTTCAGTAAATTAAGAGTGCAGGATGATATTAAACTTTTGATAACCTAGAAAATCTAGGCTTCATTTCTCCTTAGTTTATGCTTTACTAAAACTTGCCCTAATTTTAATCATTAGTACATGATGCCCAGGACTAAAACAACAGACACAAAGATTGCATGTCTTTATAAGAAGTGGTCCCCTCTTTTCCTATCCAATGAGTCTTAAAAATTTAACAAAACTTGAATGTGTAAGGTATTACAGGCACAAAATTGTTTCTTTATTTTTTACCTATTTCAGCATTTACTTAAGCAGCAAAAGTATTAATTTAGAAATGCTGCTATTTGTACTCCCCATTTCATGTTATTGCTGTATTCAAAAAATTCTTACATACAGTGTTTTTTGTTACCAGATAAACCTTTTTTGGGTTAATCTCAGTAGAGTGAA
This sequence comes from Sciurus vulgaris, assembly GCF_902686455.1. Classification (NCBI taxonomy): domain Eukaryota; kingdom Metazoa; phylum Chordata; class Mammalia; order Rodentia; family Sciuridae; genus Sciurus; species Sciurus vulgaris. The sequence continues at coordinate 118,310,928 of NC_136469.1, read as the reverse complement.
TCACTCTCACATATGCTTGGACAGTCTAAGATACGATAAGTGATGACCTAGAGGTCATTGAAAATATGTTCCAAATCCATAACTACCCTGTAATAGTAAATTTTTATCTTTTTTATTCTTAGCATATGCATTTATTTGTGATTTCAATAATTTTAACACAGATTGTTTTAAGAAAAGATTTTGAAAACCTTTGTTTATAATATTATACTCTACTAAATTTGTTGGGTCACGGGCTCAAGTTAAATCTCTATGCTTTTGTTAATTCCTTTTTTTAAAAAACGTATTCCATTAGTTATCTTTTATTTTTTAAGTTCATTTTTAAACTGACAAATAAAAATTGTATATATTTTGGTATGCAGCATGATGTTTTTACATAATGCCTATATTGTAGAATAGCAAACTCAAGCTAATTAACATAAGCATTACTTTAGATATTTATCATTTTTTGAGATGAGAACTCTTAACATCTACTCCTTTTACAATTTTCATGTATACAATGCATAGTTAATAACTATAGTCATCACATAGTAGTCTTCATAAACATTCAGAACTCAAATTGCTTAGGCTTACTATAGATCATCTTCTAAATCTATATACTTTATGCAATGTCAAACCCTTCAAAATTCTCAAATACCAAGGCCCATTTTTTCCTTTAAGAAGAATAACTTCAGAAGGGAAAGAAATGGTTGCACTTATATTAAAATATATTAAAGTTATTTATTCACTGCTACACTGAAAAAATCAAGCAAATGGAATGATCTTTCAATCATCTTTTTATTACTCAGCAATGAACATATATACAGGAGGAGACATAAAATTTTACTACTGTTTTGTGTTAGTCAGCTTTTTCTTTGCTGCCACCAAAATCCCTGACAAGAACAATTTTAAGGAGGAAAATTTTATCTGGGGGCTCATGGTTTCCGAGGTCCAAAGACAGACAGTTCCATTCTTTGGGGCTCAAAATGAGGCTAAACATCATGGTGGAAGGGTGTGGTGGAGGAAAGCAGCTCAGGAATCATATCAGGAAGCACAAAGAGAGAAAGCTAAACTCATCTCTCAAAATACATACCCCATGGGCACAACCCCAGGGGCCCACATCCTCCAGCCACGCCCTACCTGCTCTCAGTTACCACTCAGTGAATCCCATCAGGGGATTAATTCACTGATTGGGTTAAGACTCTTAACACTAGCATTTCCTGTCTAAACCTTCCTGCATTGTCTTATACATGAGCTTTTGTGGGTCACCTCACATCTAAACCATTACTGTTTCCTGTTGCTTTTGTTTTGTTTATTTTGTTTTATTTTGCTTTTGTGAGTTCTAGCTAGAAATGCTAATGCAGATGCGTTTTAGAAGCTACAGGAAGTTAAACCGCATCCTGTTGGAAAGTCTTGAGGCATTTCTGTACTGTCTCATAGGTCTGACGTTTTCTATAGGTCGATCACAAAGAACTTAAGCTTCAGGAAACTCTAAGAAAACGTTCTCAGAGAAAAAGAAAGACAGAAGATCTTGACCTCTTCCTTACACTTTTATCACTTAGTTTCTTAGTAATTTACAAGAGTTGGATCTGCAGAAAGAAACCTTGGTTTGCTTTTAGTGAAAAAGTTGATGAGAGATAATCTAATCTTGTGGAATACTTAGGAAATAACTCCATTTCAACACATAACTTTTCTGAGGAAGAAAGGGAAAGGAAGATGTTTTGGGAACCTGGAAAGGAATGACTGCCTTCTTCTAACAACAGAAAGACTCAGCCAATGAAGCACTTTAAGTTTTGCCCACAACACGATTCACACATGCAATTTGTTTTTGTTTTTGTTTTTTGTTTTGTTTGCGTTGGAGTGTGCAGCGTGGGGGGGACTTGGCCACTGAGCCATGTCACCAGTCCGATTTTGTATTTTATTTAGAGACAGGATCTCACTGAGTTGCTTAATATCTTGATTTTTGCTGAAGCTGCCTTTGAACCCTTGATCCTTCTGCCTCAACCTCCTGAACCCCTGGAATTCCAGGCGTGAACCACTACGCCCCTCTCGCACATGCATTTTATTCACATAAAAGTAAAGAAGGATTGTCCACACACACAGTAATCCACAGTTTATATCAGACTCCAGCACTGGTATATGGTGAAACTATGAATTCTCCCATCTTGAACCATAGATTGGTGTTTTTGTTTCACATTTCCATGTTTGATGAAAAATGATGGCAAAGATTTCTATAAATGTTTATATAAACTATCACTTCAAGTATACTGAACCAACCACAAAAAGTTTAAAAAAAATTTGACTAACAGTTTCTTAAGTGTGGCATTTAATTTTCTATAAGGAAATGAAGTACTTTGATAACCAAGAATGTAATATAGTTGTCTAGACAGACATGTTAGTCATGTAAAATAATGTAGTAGAGTTATAGATTTATAAAACAATTGTATTATGCAAGATAGATTTCGTCATCTTTTGCATTTCTTCCTGAGTTCCTTGAGCTCCTATATATTTTCTAATAATTTGCATGCATTAAAGTACATATTTTGTGCTGTAAATGTCCACAGATATTGCAAACATATACAAATATATACAGTGATGTATTCACAATTCAACTTCACTCTAAAATCCCCCTGTCTTTCTGAAGCCAGAATTAAGGACAGGCAGTTGGTGTAGAAATAGGGGGGATCGGGTCAAATTGAGGAAATAAAGCGGTGAAAGCCATCTGCCTCTGGAAGTTAGAGACTGCTCCTGGAAGAATGGAATGTCAAGGACCTCCTTCGGAGCTCATTGATCACCAAATTTACCTGCCTTTATCAAGGACTGCAAGTGAGGAGCTGCTAATTAATGCCCCCTGGGCCTTTACCTGCCTGAATCACCCTGGATCTCCCCCTGCCCATGGCTTCTCACTTTATGCAAAACAGGCCTAGTCATATAGGCAGGAAGGAGAGATAAGGGGGGAGAGAACTGGAGAACAAAAGAGACTTTAACCTATAAAAGATGTAGGGTGCGCTCACTTCTTGAGATTTCAGAACATCAGTCATGGTCCCCTTCTCCCTCCTGGGAGAAGTCTGTATTATTACCTTTAAATTAAACCTGCTTCATATGCTTGCCTTGGCGTGCTTCTCTAGTGTTCAAACTTCAACATTAGAAGGAGCAGAACTCGTCACGGGTAAACGGCAGTTATCATTTCCACCTGTTCAACCATCAACCCCTTCTATGCAACTTCAAACAGCCATACTGTCTCTATAGTTTTGTCTTTTCCATAATGTCATACAATTGAAATCAGACAGTATGTGGCATTTTCAGACTAATCTTTTCACTTAACAATGTACATTTAAGATTTATTCATTTCACGTTTTATCACTAATGATATTGCTTTGTCTGAGAGCAGCACAGTTTATTCACTCACCTCCTAAAGGACAATAGAATACTTTCAATATCTGACAAATATGATAAAAACCTTTATAAACAGGCTTTATAAAAGGCTATAAACTATGACAAACTGTAATTAAAAGTAACTGTACCATTTTCATCTCACCAACATTATTTGTATTGTCCATATTATTTTAACTTTAGCCCTCTGACAGGTGCCTAGTGGTATCACATCATTGGTTTTATTTGTCATTCACTAATGACAAAAAGATGTTGATATTGATATCTCTTAATAATTAATTACTATGTATGTATCTTCTTTGATAAAGTCTGTTCAGAACTTTGTGTAGTTATTAATTAGGTTTCTTCTTTTGTTTGTGAGTTTAAAGAATTGTTTGTGTATTTTGGATACAAGTGTTTTCTCCTGTATGTGTTTAAAAAACTATTCTTACAGTCAGTCACTTATACTTTGTAGAACAAATGTTTTAATTTTAATAAAGTTCATCTTGTCAGTTGTTATAGCTTGGATGTCAGGTGTCCCCCAAAACTCAACTGTGAGACAATGCAAGAAGGTTTGGAGGACAAATGATTGGGCCATATCCTTAATCTAATCAGTAAATTAATCCCTGATGGGATTAACTGAGTGGTAACTGGAGGTAGGTGAGTTGTGGCTGGCGGAAGTGGTTCATTGGGGGTGTAGATTTGGGGTATATATTTGTAACTGGCAAGTGGAGATCTCTCTCCTCTCTGATCATCATGTGAGCTGCTTCCCTCTGCCATACTCAACTACCACGATGTTCAGCCTCACGTGGAGCCCAGAGGAATGGAGCCAGCTTTCTAAGGAGTAAGACCTCTGAAACTGTGAGCCTTTAAATAAACCTTTCCTCCTCTACAGTTATTCTGTTTGGGTCCTTTAGTCACAGCAGTGAAAAAACTGACTGAAACATCACTTTATTTCTTTTCTTTTAGGATTTTGTTTCTGGTGTTGGATATTGAAGAGAAACTTCAACATTACATAGATTTTCTTCAATAACTTTGTAATTTTGTATTTTAGCTTTTGAATTAATTTTTGGGAAAGACCAAGGTTTCTTTCTAGGTTCATTGTTCTTATTTATTGATGTTTAGTTGGTGTAGCGCCTTTTGTTGGAAAGAATATATTTTCTTCATTTAATCGCCTTTGTTTCACTGTCAAAGACTGTAAGACCATATAATGTCAGTCTATTTCTGGAATTCCTCTTTTCTCTCATTCAACTATGTGTCTACCTTTGGCCAAACTTACTTTACAATACTGTAGCTTTATAATAAGTGTTAAATTCAGGTGGTAGGACAACTTTCTCCCTTGTAGTATAGGGATGCCTGTTTTAAATATTGTGATTTTCCATTTAACCTTAATGATCAGTTGTTTGATGTCTTCTTTGGGGCTGCATAATGCTCATCTCCACATTCATTTTCATATGCCTTGTTGCTGTTCTTTCCTTTTTTCTCATAAAGACAGTTGTCATTTGATTTAGAATGCACCTTTACCCAGTATGATCTCAATTATTGAACCTTCAAATAATTATACTTTAAGACTGTTTCTCCAAACCACCATTGCACTCTAAAATGTTGGGAGATGTCTTCTTTGAAGTTTTTGTTATTCAATCCACCAGAAGTATTTTCTTACTTTATTCATGAGATTGTAGAGAAATGATCTCATTTTTTCCTTAAATTTTTGTGGAATTCACTAATGAAACAATTTAGACTTACATTTTTGCATTTTGGAAAGTCATATAAACATTAATTAACATCTTTAATACATTTAGAGCTATTCAGTTTATTTATCATTGTGCTCATATTGGTTGTTTATCTCTTTCAAGAGATAGGTTGATTTTACCTAAATTGTTAAATTTGTGGTAAAAAACCTGGTAATAATTCTTCTAAATTATCCTATTAATATCAGTGGGATAAGTAATGATGATGGGTCATCAGTAATGATGATTTTTTCCTTCCTCCTTCTCTCCCTCCCTCCCCCTCTCTCTCTCTCTCTTCTTTCTTTCTTTCTTTTCTTTCTTTCGTTCTTCTTTCTTAGCACAGGGGACTGAAGCCAGGGCTTTGCACATGCAAGGTGAGCACTCTACCTCTGAGCTATGTCCTCAGTCCTTTCTTTTTCATTTCTGATTTTTAACAACCATGTCTTTTCTCTCTTTTCTACTTGGTTGTATATTTTCCAAGAAGCTTTGGTTTCATTTATCTTTCTTGACTTCCTTTGCTCATTTCATTGATTTGTGTAGTAATTTTTATTATTTCCTTTGCTCATTTTAACTTAAAATAGCTCCTCTATCTTTAGTTTGCTACAAAGAAAGCTTACATTAATCATTATCTCTCTTACTTTCTAATATATGCTATTAGTGCAATAAATTTGTCTCTAAGCACTATTTTGTATATTCCACAAATCTTCATAGAATATTTTGTCATTTTCATATGTTTTAAGTATGTTACAATTTATCTTGAGACTTATTCTTTGACTAATGTGATAGAATTTTCCAACTATTTCTGTTTCTTGATTTCTCATTTAATTTCATTGCAATATAAAAACATATTTGATAAGATTGGAATCACTTTAAGGCTGTTAATTTCCATCTGGGTCTGATGTGAGCTTGAGAGGAACACATGTTCTCTTGTTAGATGGAATACTCTTAAAATCTGAAGTAGATTGTAATGGGTTGACAGATTTGAATCCATGGAAATGTTATAGGCCAGGCTATATGGGCAATGACTAAACAGACTCCATTTTGCTCTGAGACTCCATGTTGGATAGGACATGCTTCTCCCATGGGAACACCCCGCCTATATGCCCATCATCAGTTACTTAACATGACATGTTTGGGAATATAAAATGACAAAATATCAGTTCTTATGTAATGAAACTGGTGATCCTCCTGCCTCAGCTTCCTGAGTGTCAGGAATTTCAGACCTGCAGTGCTGTGTCCAGCTTTTTCAAGCATTTTCATGCTCTGTTTTTAAGTTCACATACATTAAGGATTGTTATGAATTCTTGGTGACAGACTGCTGCACCATTATCTAGTGCACTCCTTTACCCTTAATAAATGTCTTTATTTTTAAGTCTGCTATGAGTGAGAGTAATATGATTACTTCAGTCTGTTGAGGCTATGCTACTCCATTTTTCTTTTGATTGGTATTAGCATGGCATACTTTTCTCCATTTCTTGATTTTTAACCTATCTAATTTATGTGTGCCGTGATTTTCCCTATAAACTTACTTATTTTCATATAAGCAATATTTTAATTGCTGAAAAGTACATTTATTTTTATATGATTATGCATATAGTTTGATACATATCTACCCCATCTGTAACTTGTTTCCTATTCATTGCAGTTTTCTTTATGTTTAAAAAGTTGTTCTTTTAATCTTTGATTTCTCTAGCTTTAATTGAACATTTCGTGTGATTCAGTTTCATATCTTCATTAGTATATCAAGTAAACTTTAAAAATTTTACTAGATGCCTTAGAGTTGCAATATACATTTTTACTGTTGTAAAATAAGCTTTTATCTCATATTATATTTCTTCACAGATAAGGAAAGTATATTATGATAGCATATTTCCAATGATTCCCTCCCATGACATAGGCCATTATGCTGTCATTCATTTCACTTATATATGTGCTATAAACATCCAATACATTGCAATTATTAATTTATACAACCCACTTAAGATCCAGCATTAACAAGAAAAACAGACCCTTATTTGTTCTTTCTCAGGTGCTTTCTCTTTAAGTTCATCTGAATCTCTGACTCACTTAACTTTTCCTCTCCCTGAATTTTTTTAAATAAAGATTTCTTGAAGAATTTCATTGGAATTATGATGGGAATTGCAATTATCAAGAATGTCACAACTGATAGAAGACAAAGTAGGCCCAAATCTTCATCATGTTGGCTGAGGATCAGACTTTCTCAACCAGACTCCCAAAGCACAAGAAATCAAAGCAAGAATCAATAAATGGGATGGACTCAAACTAAAAAGCTTTTTCTCAGCAAAGGATACAATCAAGAGTGTGAAGAGAGCCCGCAGAGTGGGAGAAAATCTTTTCCACACACACTTCAGATTGAGCACTTATCTCCAAAATTTATAAAGAACTTACAAAACTTTATACCAAAAATACAAAGAACCCAATCAATAAATGGGCCAAGGAACTGGACAGACACTTTACGGAAGAAGACTCACAGACAATTAATAAATATATGAAAAAGTGTTCAAAATCTCTAGTAATTAGAGAAATGTAAATTAAAACAATTCTAAGATTCCATCTTACTCCAATTAGAATGACTATTATAAAGAACACAAATAGTAATAGATGTTGGCATGGATGTGGGGGAAAAGGCATACTTTTACATTGCTGGTGGAGTTGTAAATTGGTGAGCCACTCTGGAAAGCAGTATGGAGAATCCTAAGAAAACTTGGAATGGATCCACCTTTTGATACAGTTATCTCACTCTTTGGTTTATACCCAAAGGACCTAAAATCAGCAAACTACAGTAACACAGCCACATCAATGTTTATAGCAGCTCAATTCACAATAGCTAGATTGTGGAACCAACCTAGATGCCCTTCAACAGATGAATAGATAAAGAAACTTTGGTATATATACACAAGGGAATACTATTCAGCCATAAAGAAGAATAATATTATGGCATGTGCAAATAAATGGATGGATTTGGAGAATATCATGCTCAGTGCAATAAACCAAGACCAAAAAACCAAAGTCCAAATATTTCCCCTGATAAGTGGAAAATGATATATAATTGGTGTTGGGGGTGGGGAATGAGAGAAGAATGGGAGAACTTCAGAATGTGTAGAAGGAAATGAGAGGGAGTGGGGTATGAAAACTGGTGGAATGAGACAGACGTCATTACCCTATGTACATGTATGATTGCAAGAATTGTATGAATCTACGTTGTGTACAACTATAGAAATGAAAAGATGTACCCCATTTGTGTACAATGAATCAAAATGCAGTATGTAAAAAGTTAAAAGCTAAATTAATTTTTTTTAAATAGAAGAATGCCAGTAACAATAAATGTTGATGAGGATATGGGGAAATAGGTACACTCAGACATTGTTCGTGGGTCTATAAATTCGTGCAGTCACTCTGGAAAAACACTATGAAGATTCCTCAAAAAAGTAGGGATGTAACAACCATATGTCTCAGCCCCTTGGTATATGTATAAAAGATTTAAAATTAGCAAACTACAGTGACCAGTCATTTCAGTGTCTATAACAGCACAAATCACAATAGCCAAGCAGTGAGACAAACAAGATGCTCTTCAACAGATGCATAGATAAAGATAATGTGATTATATATACACAATGGAGTATTACTTGGCCATAAAGAAGAATGACATTATGGCATTTTCTGGTAAAAGGATGAGCTGGAAACTATCAGACTAAGTGAAATAAGCCAGTACAAAAAAGTCAGACTTTGAATGTTTTTCCTGATATGCTGAAGCTAATCCAAAATAAATGGGGGAATAAAAAAGAATAGAAGGAAGATCAATGGAGTAGATGAAGGGGAATGAAGAGAAGGGAGGGGGGATGGAATAGGGAAAGACAGTGGAATGAATATAACCTAACTTTCCTATGTAAACTTATGAATATACCATAGTGAATTTCACCATTGGGTACATCCAGAAAAACTAATTAAAACAAAACAAAACAAAACAAAAATCAAGCATAAGTAAATAACAGAAAGATCAGGAACGGAATGGGTAAGGTAAGAGGGAAGGGAAAGGAATGTACTGAATTGGACTGAATTAGAACAAATTGTATTCCATGCCTTTATAATTATGTCAAAAGGAATCCTAATGTTATATATAACTACAAAGAACTAATTAAAAAATAAAAAGATTTCTTGAGGGGAAGTATCACTGGGAATGCACGTCTTCAGTTTTCATTGGTCTAAGAAAGTGTTTATTTTTTAATCATTTTAGAAGATTATATCACTGGATGGAGAATTCCAGTTTAGTATGTTTATTCTTGATTTTACATGTTTTATTTGCCTTTGATTTCTCCATTGTTTCAGAGTAGAATGTCAATGCAATTCTCATCATGTGTCCTTTTGTAGTCTTGGTATATTTTTTTCCTTGGACTTTGTTCAGGATGTTTTCTTTTTGCCTTTGGTTTTCTTAGTTTGACTGTGATATACTCAGGTGTGAATTTTTTTTTTTTTTTTTTTAATTTCTCTTGCTTGGTGTTATCTGAGCTTCAGAATCTATGATTTTACGTGCCATTACATTTGGAAAATGTTACTTCCATTACTGCTTTTGCTCCTTGCAGGAGTTTTACATGTCTGAGAAGAAACTGGAAGTCTACACATGATAATTAGAACTTTAGTAAATCACAGCGCATAACTAGATTCTTAATGATTTTTTTTTTACTTCATTGCACTATAAAAAAAGAAATTAATTTTTGAAAACTAGCTACAAAATCAAGTTTCTGGATATAGGAAGATGATGGTAGTATTTAAAAGTTCTATTCAGTATACATAAGCACTAATTTTATCTTATGATGAAATCAGATAGGAATTATCCAACCTTAGCATCACCTTAAATTTCAGTTGAGTAGTTTTAAGAACAAAAAAGAATATTTATTTTGTTTACAACCTTTATTTTTATGTTAGTATTCCTTAGGCATTATTTCAATAAAATTGAGGAGAGATTGTTTTAGTAACACAGATTTAATTATGTTCAAGGCCATAAAAATAGCATCATAATTTCTTTTTAAAATGATAAATAATCATAGAATTCATTAAATTCAGTGAATTTACTTACTTCAGAATACTTCTATAGAGGGCATATTAGAAATCCAAACTGCAGAAACAATTAGACCAAAGAAACTGATCTCTTTTTGTTTTCTGACTGATGACTGTATCATTAGCATATCTAGCCATATTAAAATTGAAAGTGGCTCATGTACACATTTTTTCATTATGCTTTGGATTAAGAGGACTCTGAGTAATTTCCCTTGTTACTGAGTCTAACTTGGAGAATCAGTTACATGCCAATAGAAGCTTTGTCGTGTACTCTTCATTATTCATAGATGACCAAATTTATTTTTTTGCCCTTTCACTTCTCCACTAGGGATGATGTAAACAATCTGACTTTTTGAATTTATTTTTCCAGATATTTGCTAAGACATGGATGGTCATGGAAAATGTGTGCCCATTCAAGCAGGTCAATTTTATCAAGTCATTTTGACATCTGAATAATACAACATGTGCATGTATTTTTTAACTAGTTATTAGAATCCACCCACCCCCAAGCACCTGCACCTCATCCTAATTAAACACTTGAACTGCAGGCTGAGCTCTCTTGCCCCACCAACTCTGACAATAGGAAGATAATGAGGATATCTAGATATTTTCTTTCTTTTTTAAAAATTATTTAAACAAATGGGATACATGTTGTTTCTCTATTTGTACATGGAGTCAAGGCATACCATTTGTGTAATCATAAATTTACATAGGGCAATGTTGTTTGATTCATTCTGTTATTTTTTCCCCTTCCCCCCCACCCCAAACACCCCTCTTTTCCCTCTATAGAGTCCTTCCTTCCTCCATTCTTACCACCCCCCTTATCCCTAACCCTAAACATAACCGTAACCCTAACTCTAACCCCTCCTACCCCCCATTATATGTCTCATATGCTTACCAGCGAGATCATTCATCCTTTAGTTTTTTGAGATTGGCTTATCTCACTTAGCATGATATTCTCCAATTTCATCCATTTGCCTGCAAATGCCATAATTTTATCATTCTTCATGGCGGAGTAATATTCCATTGTATATATATGCCACTGTTTCTTTATCCATTCATCAATTGAAGGGCATCTAGGTTGGTTCCACAATCTGGCTATGGTGAATTGAGCACCTATGAACATTGATGTGGCTGTATCTCTGTAGTATGCTGATTTTAAGTCCTTTGGGTATAGGCCAAGGAGTGGAATAGCTGGGTCAAATGGTGGTTCCATTCCACGTTTTCTAAGGAATCTCCACATTGCTTTCCAGAGTGGCTGCACTAGTTCGCAACCCCACCAGCAATGTATGAGTGTACCTTTTTTCCCACATCCTCACCAACACCTATTGTTGATTCTGTTCTTGATAATTGCCATTCTAATTCGGGTGAGATGAAATCTTAGGGTAGTTTTGATTTGTATTTCTCTTATTACTAGAGATGTTGAACATTTTTTCTTATATCTGTTGATTGCTTGTACATCTTCTGTGAAGTGTCTGTTCATTTCTGTAGCCCATTTGTTGATTGGATTATTTGTATTCATGGTGTAGAGTTTTTTGAGTTCTTTATATATTCTGGAAATTAGCGCTCTATCTGAAGTGTGAGTGGCAAAGATATTCTTTCACTCTGTATGCTCTCTCTTCAAATTGCTGATAGTTTCCTTTGCTGAGAGAAAGCTTTTTAGTTTCAATCTATCCCAGTTGTTGATTCTTGCTTTTATTTCTTGTGCTATGGGAGTCCTGTTAAGGGAGTCTGATCCTAAGCCAACAGGTTGAAAGTTTGGACCTACTTTTTCATCTATAAGATGCAGGGTCTCTGGTCTGATTCCAAGGTCCTTGATCCATTTTGAGTTGAGTTTTGTGCCGGGTGAGAGATATGGGTTTAGTTTCATTCTGTTGCATACGGATTTCCAGTTTTCCGAGCACCATTTGTTGAAGAGGCTATCTTTTCTCCATTGCATATTTTTGGCCCTTTTGTGTAATATGAGAAAATTGTATTTATTTGGGTTTGTGTCCATGTCCTCTATTCTTTACCATTGATCTACCTTTCTATTTTGGTAGCAATACCATGACATTTTTGTTACTATTGCTTTGTAATATAGTTGAAGATCTGGTATTGCAATACCCCCTGCTTTGCTCTTTCTGCTAAGGATTGCTTTAGCTATTCTAGGTTTCTTATTCTTCCAGATGAATTTCATAATTGCTTGCTCTATTTCTGTAAGGTACATCATTGGGATTTTAATTGGAATTGCATTGAATCTGTATAGCACTTTTGGTAGTATGGCCATTTTGACAATATTAATTCTGCCTATCCAAGAACATGGGAGATCTTTCTATCTTCTAAGGTTTTCTTTAATTTCTTTCTTTAGTGTTCTATAGTTCTCATTGTATGCTGGGGTCCAGCTCTAGCAGGAGTCCATGGGTTCCACACTGGTAACTTGCAGGGTCCAGCCCTAGCAGGAGTCCATGGGTTCCACACTGGTAAACGGGGCACGGGGAGACACCTTCGGTGATGGATGGAGAATGAAAGACACAGACTCTAGTTCTGGTGCAATCAATCCCACTTTATTCTGGGGAAGGCTGGATTTATATACATTTTTCTTCAGGCTTTGATAACAGGCTTATGATTAATAAAATCAAAGAAGTTTCCAAAGCATAGGCAGAAATTGTTTTTACCGAAAGATTATGAGAAAACAGTAACCGTACAGATTATCCTTACTAAATCACAATTATTTTAAGAATATCTAACTATGTCAATGAGCTAATACAATGTTTATTTCCTTAATATCTAAACTCTATATGACCTAAGACTATTTTTATTATTTTTGCGGTAAAGCGATAGACAAATAATGTCATGTGACCATCTCTACTAGATCCTTCTGGTTAATATCTAAATTGCTGAATTAAGGGTTACAGGAGGGCAGCGGTCCCAATGGTTATTATGTACCAACGTTTATTATAGGGGTGACATATTCTTTGTAGGAAGGAAGGAATGTTGTGAAACCTTATTCTTTTACCTTACCACCACACATAAACAAAACCATCATCAGGATTAAACCACCCTGTAGGAGACAGGGGGAGATCTATATCTACCTTCTCTAAGGGCTTGCCTTTAGGGGGTACCAGGGCTTGCCATTGATAAAATAAGCTAGTCCATATCTAGTAGCTACTGTGGGAGGTGCTTTGTGCTTATAACTTGGGGAAACATTGTTATATATAAATTTCTGTGCCCCAACAGGTTCTGGCTATGCCAGTAAATGCAGTGTTTGATTTTTAACATAATAAAAACATTCTCCTGTAGTGAGGTTAACATCACAGGGTTTCAACATGTGATTTTGTCTCCATGATGTTTTTCTGGAAATTTGTAGAATTATTCTCATCACCTCTAGCAAGATCCTCAGACTGAAGTGAGTAATATATTATTAGGAAAACTCCACAGAATAACGTCCAAGTTAGGGAGGCATACATCTGGCTACAATCCTTTTAGGATGAATCTCTGCAATCATCCTTGAGTGGAACTCTGTCAAGCACTGCAAGGAGAGCCAGGTGCCCCCGCAATTGTACAGGTCTTTCACCTCTTTTGTGAGATTGATTCCCGAGTATTTTATTTTTTTAAAGGCTATTGTGAATGGGGTAGTTTTCCTAACTTCTCTTTCTGAAGATTCATCACTTATGTACGAAAATGCATTGGATTTATGAGCATTGATCTTGTAACCTGCTACTTTACTGAATTCACTTATGAGTTCTAAAAGTTTTCTAGTGGAATTTCTAGGTTCCTCTAAATATATAATCATGTCATATGCGAACAGGGATAGTTTGAGTTCTTCTTTTGCAATTCGTATCCCTTTAATTTCTTTGGTTTGTCTAATTGCTCTGGCTAGAATCTCAAGACCAATGTTGAATAGAAGTGGTGAAAGAGGGCATCCCTGCCTTGTTCCAGCTTTTAGGGGGAATGCTTTCAGTTTTTCACCATTTAGAATGATATTGGACATGGGCTTAGCATAGATGGCCTTTACAATGTCAAGGAATGTTCCCACTATCCCAATTTTTTCTAGTGTTTTGAGCAGGAAGAGATGCTGTATTTTATCAAATGCTTTTTCTGCATCTATTGAAATAATCATGTGATTTTTAACTTTAAGTCTGTTGATATGGTGATTGACATTTATTGATTTCCGGATGTTGAACCAATCTTGCATCCCTGGGATAAAACCCGCTTGATCGTGGTGCACTATCTTTTTAATATATTTTTGGATGCGATCTGCTAAAATTTTGTTGAGAATTTTGCATCAATATTCATTAAGGATATTGGTCTGAAATTTTCTTTCCTCCATGTATCTCTGTCTGGTTTAGGTATCAGGGTGATATTGGCTTCATAGAATGAGTTTGGGAGGGTTCCCTCCTCTTCTATTTCATGGAATACTTTGAGGAGTATTGGAATGAGCTCTTCTTTAAAGGTTTTGTAGAACTCGGCTGAGAACCCATCTGGTCCTGGACTTTTCTTTGTTGGTAGGCTTTTGATGACCTCTTTTATTTCATTGCTTGAAATTGAATTATTTCAGTTGTGTATGTCCTCCTCGTTCAGTTTAAGTAATTCATATGTCTCTATAAACTTGTTGATGCCTTCGAGGTTTTCTGTTTTGTTGGAGTATAGATTTTCAAAATAGCTTCTAATTATGTTTTGTATTTCAATCCTGTCTGTTGTGATATTTCCTTGTTCATTTCAAATTTTAGTAATTTGAGTTTTTGATATTTCCTTGTTCATTTCGAATTTTAGTAATTTGAGTTTTCTCCCTCTTTCTCTTCGTTAGTGTGGCTAAGGGTTTATCAATTTTGTTTATTTTTTCAGAGAAACAACTCTTTATTTTGTTAATTTTTCCGATTGTTTCTTTTGTTTCAATTTTGTTGATTTCGGTGCTGATTTTAACTATTTCCTGTCTTCTACTACTTTTGGTATTGGTCTGCTCTTCTTTTTCTAGGGCTTTGAGCTGTAGTGTTAAGTCGTTTATTTGTTGATTTCTACTTCTTTTGTTGAATGCGCCCCATGAAATAAATCTTCCTCTAAGTACTGCTTTCATAGTGTCCCAGAGATTTTGATATGATGTGTCTTTGTTCTCATTTAGTTCTAAGAATTTTTTTATTTCCCTCCTGATGTCTTCTGTTATCCATTCATCATATAATAGTGTATTATTTAATCTCCAGGTATTGGTGAAGTTTCTGTTTTTATTCTGTCATTTATTTCTAATTTCAATCCATTATGATCTGATAGATAGTAGAAGGTAGTATCTCTATCTTCTTGTATTTGCTAACAGTAGCTTTGTGGTATAAAACATGGTCTCTTTTAGAGAAGGATCCATGTGCTGCTGAGAAGAAAGTGTATTCGTTCTTTTGAATGGTATATTCTATATATGTCGGTTAAGTCTAAATTGTTGATTGTGTTATTAAGATCTATGGTTTCTTTTTTTTTTAAATCTTCATTCATTTTATTTATTTTTTTTTATAATTTATTTTTTTTTATTGTAAACAAATGGGATACATGTTGTTTCTCTGTTTGTACATGGCACAAAGGCATACCATTTGTGTAATCATAAATTTACATAGAGTAATGTTGTTTGATTCATTCTGTTATTTTTTCCCTTCCCCCCACCCCTCCCACCCCTCTTTACCCTCTATACAGTCCTTCCTTCCTCCATACTTGCCCCCCTCCCTAACCCTAACTCTAACCCTAACACTAACCCTTCCCTCCCCCCCATTATGTGTCATCCTCCACTTATTAGCGATATCATTCGTCCCTTGGCTTTTTGAGATTGGCTTATCTCACTTAGCATGATATTCTCCAATTTCATCCATTTGCCTGCAAATGCCATAATTTTATCATTCTTTATGGCTGAGTAATATTCCATTGTATATATATACCACAGTTTCTTTATCCACTCATCAATTGAAGGGCATCTAGGTTGGTTCCAAAGTCTGGCTATTGTGAATTGAGCAGCTATGAACATTGATGTGGCTGTGTCTCTGTAGTATGCTGATTTTAAGTCCTTTGGGTATAGGCCAAGGAGTGGGATAGCTGGGTCAAATGGAGGGTCCATTCCGAGTTTTCTAAGGAATCTCCACACTGCTTTCCAGAGTGGCTGCACTAATTTGCAGCCCCACCAGCAATGTAAGAGTGTACCTTTCTCCCCACATCCTCGCCAACACCTAGATCTATGGTTTCTTTATTCAATTTTTGTTTGGAAGATCTATCCAGTGGTGAGAGAGGTGTGTTAAAATTGCCTAGTATTTATTGTGTTGTGGTCTATTTGATTTCTGGAATTGAGAAGGATTTGTTTGACATACATGGATGAGCCAATGTTCGGGCCATAGATATTTATGATTTTTATGTCTTGCTGACTTATGCTTCCCTTAAGCAGTATGTAATGTCCTTCTTTATCCCTTCTGACTAGTTTTGGCTTGAAGTCCACATTATCTGAAATGAGGATGGATACTCCAGCTTTTTTGCTGTGTCCGTGTGCATGGTATGTTTTTCCCATCCTTTCACCTTTAGTCTATGGGTATCTCTTTCTATGAGATGAGTCTCTTTCAGGCAGCATATTGTTGGATTTTTCTTCTTAATCCAACCTGCCAGCTATGTCTTTTGATTGATGAGTTCAGGTCATTAACCTTCAGGGTTACTATTGTGATATGATTTGTATTCCCAGTCATTTGACTCATTTTTGTTTTTTGACATGATTTGGTTTCCCCTTTATTTGGCTATTCCTTTAGGCTAGTTCCTCCCGTTGCTGATTTGCATCATTGTTTTTCATCTCTTCCTCATGGAATATTTTGCTGAGAATATTTTGTAATGCCAGCTTTCTTTCTGTAAATGCCTTTAGCTTTTGTTTATCATGGAAGGATCTTATTTCATCATCAAATCTGAAATTAAGTTTTGCTGGGTATAAGATTCTTGGTTGGCATCCATTTTCTTTCAGGGCTTGGTAAATGTTGTTCCAGGCCCTTCTAGCTTTTAGGGTCTGGATTGAAAAATCTGCTGATATTCTTATTGGTTTTCCCCTGAATGTAATTTGATTCTTTTCTCTTGTGGCCCTTAAAATTCTGTCTTTATTTTGTATGTTAGGTATTTTCATAATAATGTGCCTTGGTGTGGGTCTGTTGTAATTTTGTATATTTGGAGTCCTATAAGCCTCTTATACTTTTTTTTCCACTTCATTCTTCAGATTTGGGAAATTTTCTGATACTATTTCATTGAATAGATTGTTCATTCCTTTGGTTTGTTTCTCTAAGCCTTCCTCAATCCCAATAATTCTTAAATTTGGCCTTTTCATGATATCCCATAATTCTTGTAGATTCTGTTCATGATTTCTTACCATCTTCTCTGGTTGGTCAACTTTGTTTTCAAGATAAAATATTTTTTCTTCAATGTCTGAGGTTCTGACTTCAGGTGTTCTCTCCTATTGGTTATGCTTTCTATGGAGTTTTTAACTTGGTTTATTTTTTCCATTTCATGGATTTCTGTTTGTTTGTTTTTTCAGTATCTCTAACTCTTTATTGAAATGATCTCTTGCTTCCGTATTTGCTCTTTTAACTGTTGATTGGTGCGATCATTTAATGCCTGCATTTGCTCTTTCATCTCCTCCTTCAATGCCTGCATTTGCTCTTTCATCTCCTCCTTCTATGCCTGCATTTGCTCTTTCATCTCCTCGTTTGCTTCCCTGATTGTTTTAATTATGTACATTCTCAACTCCCTTTCTGACATTTCTTCTGCTGTGCTGTCATTGAGTTTTATTGATATAGTATCTAGGTTTGTTTGGAACATTTTCTTCCCTTGTTTTCTCATATTGGTCAGATGTCAGTGGGACTCTGTGATATTGCAGATTTCCTCTATTCGCTTATAGTGTCCCTGTAGATTTCCAGTGTATCACCTCCCAGCCTTCAGTAGCCTGAAGTCTTGGAGTAACTTGATAATGCAGTGCTTCCAAGGAAAGCTGCCCCTAGCCCACTACCGCTCTGAGAAGCTGGAGAATCTGGCTGTGTGGGACGAGCCCACCACCGGAGGGTGCAGGGCTGCCTGGGGGAGACTCTAGCTGCCCTGCCCTACTCTGATAAGCTGCCCGTATCCAGGCCAGCTGCCCGGGCCAAGCTTCACAGAGTGGGGGAGACTCACCCCGTGGCTCTATTTTAGTCCGAGTCTCTCAATGCTTCCCCTTCTTGAATCCTGGGTTCTGGAGCAACTGGAGATCCAGCCACCCTCTAGTCCGCCATCTTGGATCCTAGATCTTTTCTTAATATGTAAGTATAAAACCTTGTTGAAAAATGTTTTCTGGTTCTGATATTTTAATCTTTTGATTACTTATACACTATAAGATGATTATTTTCTAAGTTCTCTGAACAGTATTCAATTTGGTATTCAACTTGATAATGCAGTGCTTCCAAGGAAAGCTGCCCCTAGCCCACTACTGGTTCCAGGGCTTGGAACTGGCTCTGTGTGCAAAGGCTCTCACTGGGAGGCCTGCTCCAAGAAGCTGGCTGTGTGGGAGGAGCCCACCACGGGAATGTGCAAGGCAGTCTGGGGATTACTGTAGCTGCCCTGCCCTACTCTGATAAGCTGCCCCTATCTGGGTCTGCCACCCAGCCCAAGGTTCACCGGGTGGGGGAGACTCACCCTGTGGCTACATTTTAGTCTGAGTCTCTCAATGAATCCTGGGTTCTGGAGCGACTGGAGATGCAGTCACTCTCTAGTCCGCCATCTTGGATCACCCCGTGGAAAAAGCCTGCGGCTGGAGGGGCAGGGCTTCCTGGAGAGGTCTCTGGCTGCCCTGCCCCTGTCCCAGAGGCTGCTTGCGGGTCGTAGTTCTCTGCTGCCTTGGGTACTTGTGGCTGGCTCTGTGTAGAAAGGCTCTCACTGGGCGGTCTGCTCGAGAAGCCAACCTAGAAAGGTGCTTCCCACCGGAGGGAGCCGGGCTGCTTGGGGAAGTCCCTGGCTGCCCTGTCCTGGTCCCTGAAGCTACCTGGGGGCCGGAGCTCGCCGCGCTGGCTCAGTTACTTGGAGCTGGTTCTGTGCAGTAAGGCTCTCACTGGGGGGCCTGCTCTGAGAAGCTGGAGAATCTGGCTGTGTGGGATGAGCCCACCACCGGAGGGCGCAGGGCTGCCTGGGGGAGACTCTAGCTGCCCTGTCCTACTCTAATAAGCTGCCCGTATCCAGGCCTGCTGCCCGGGCCAAGCTTCACAGAGTGGGGGAAACTCACCCCGTGGCTCTATTTTAGTCCGAATCTTTCAATGCTTCCCCTTCTTGAATCCTGGGTTCTGGAGCAACTGGAGATCCAGTCACCCTCTAGTCCGCCATCTTGGATCCTAGATCTTTTCTTAATATGTAAGTATAAAACCTTGTTGAAAAATGTTTCCTGGTTCTGA
The DNA here is from genome assembly GCF_902686455.1 of Sciurus vulgaris. Taxonomy (NCBI): domain Eukaryota; kingdom Metazoa; phylum Chordata; class Mammalia; order Rodentia; family Sciuridae; genus Sciurus; species Sciurus vulgaris. Next base: position 118,291,388 of record NC_136469.1, on the reverse strand, counting down.
TATTTTAATCTTTTGATTACTTATACCCTATAAGATGATTATTTTCTAAGTTCTCTGAACAGTATTCAATTTGGTATAATAATCTCTAATTATTTCCAGAAAATTAATTGAATTTTGATATTCATATTAGCAACAAAATAAATAGGATCTCTCTCTGAACTGTCATAGCATATGAAGACTTTAGTTTAGTTCAGATCATTTCATTAATCTAGAGCTAAGTCTCCTGGATAGTAATGGATGAGCACAAGGTAGGAACAGTGCCACTCTACCAACGAGACAAGAAAGAAATGTTTGTGTCCCAACATGACAATCTTTATAGAAAGAAGGAAATTTGGGTATAATTCACTCTCATGAGGTGCCAGGTAAAAGTGGGTTCTAATTAGTTTTTGTCCAATGTTGGAGATAAGTCACCTAATTTCACTCACTTTCATTTCTAATTTATAAAATTAAGGCACTAAGTTTCAGGTTAGCAAAATTTCTAAGATTGAACTTCTATGATATAAAACTCTAGAATTTATACATAATATGTAAACATTTATTTTCTCAGACCTCACTACTACTATTAGTTAACTGAAAGAGTAATTATATTAAAATTGTATTACATCTTACATTTTTATACTTCATGAACTTCACAAATACTTTGTTTCATTTAGTCTTTAACAAACACACTTAATGAAAGGGAAATTATTTTGAAATCATATTACATGTTTGAAAAAAAATCTTATTGGATAACTGAAGGCAAATCATGAACCAATAGTAATACAGACCATGTTTCAGGAAAGATTAATATTTTAAAAGTGAAGAAAAATAATTCCTTGCAAAATAGAATATACAAATTTTTAGAAACCATAATTTAAATAGAACTATTTTTAATTTTAAAATTCATATGGAAATTGAATTAAATTAAATTAATTATTTAAAATTGTATGAAAAAATTGTATTAGGTACAGGAGAATTGCTCTATTTGTTGGAACTTTATATGAAGCTATTTTAACTAATGTGTTATAATATTTTCACAGTAACAGAAAAGGATGTAATTGAAGTGAGAATCAAGAAATATATCCCATATAGGAGCAATTAATATATGATGTATACATTTCAATCTCTAGTAAGTCATATTTCAATAATCAATATGATATAATAGTTGGTTAAATAATGCGTGGCCCATAGGAAAATGACAGAATATATAAGAAGGTAACCCCCAAAGACTAAAAAATAGAAAAGACTTTTTAAGATCCTGAAGCAATCAGATAAAAGGAAATAAATGTATAATATCTGGTAAAAGATAAACAAAGGTATTCAATTAAAAATTAATACATAAAATATAATTTAGTCACCAATAAACTATGAATTTACATTTTAGAAAGAGTTTCTCAAATAAATAGTCCATTACAAAATTAAACAAATGTAACTCAAGTCCTACACAACAACCTTGTAGATAGGTACATAAGAGTAGTATCAGTATCTGTAAAAGCATAGATAATAGTAAATAAGTGGTATAAGATCCCAGATTATACAAAGAATGTTGATAAAATTACATTGCATCCAAGAAAAAAAAGTTTATCTTTACTCTTACAAAATTCATAAAGTGTATTTTATGACATCACAATTCCATGGTTGTCTTGGGATAAGAAAAGAAAAAAAAATCACGTACAAGAGAGAACATCTGGGAATCACCTACTCCAGGCACAGGCCCCACCAACTGACTCACCTTCTCCAACACCGAGCACAGGCCTGTGGCCTAGGGAACCCTGCTTGGTCTAGCACCCACTCTGCAGTTGACCATCTATCAACATGGGAGTCATCTTTGCCCACAAGTACTGATTATTCCCAACCTGGAGGTAGTGGGACAGCAGCCTCCTTGGGATACTGCATAATCAAGTTTCTCTTAGGCATCAGGCTACTGAAGACTAAGAGGTTTGAACAGTACAGTATAATTTTATTGCAGAATTTTTTAATTAGTAATATTACAATTATTCTTATTATACCTACTATATTCCTACTTTTTTCTTTAGTTAATATTTTTTTCACTCTATTTTCCTCATATATATCTGTTTCCTTGGAGACTCTTTCTCCCTTTACTCATGCTAACAACCTATTTCTTTTAATTCCACATTCACTATTCCTACTACATAGTACCTTATAGACTCACTTCTTATCTCATTAGTGTTATATCCTATACACCTCCTCATCCTCTTTGTCCACCATTAGAAATTGTGGTCCGTATTGTTAACCTGTTGGTTATGCTGTATAGAATAACTTGAACTCATCATCTCTGTTTATTAAGACAACACAGTTAATACCTTAATAGGGACTATTTGGGTTAAGGATGTATATTGTTTATATAGTATTGCTAATATTGATCTCTCACTCCAAGGCGAGGTACCAGAAGTCTGCAGAAACACTATAAGTCTATGGGGGGAAACTATAATACCTTGGATTTGCACTGTCAGAGGGGAAGATACATGAACAACATGAGAAAACAAGGGAAGAAAGTGTCCCAAACAAACCTAGATGCTATATCAGTAGAACCCAATGACAGCACAGAAGAAGAAATGTCAGAAAGGGAGTTCAGAATGTACATGATTAAAATAATCTGAGAAGCAAAAGATGAGATAAGAGAGCAAATGCAGGTAATGAATGATCCCACCAATAAACAGTTAAATGAGCAAATGCAGGAAGCAAAAGATAATTTCAATGAAGATAGTGATTCTGAAAAAATACAAAAAACAGAAATCCTTGAAATGAAGGAAACAATAACCCAAATTAAAAACTCAATAGAAAGCATAACCAACAGACTAGATCACTTGGAAGACAGAACCTCAGACAATGAAGACAAAATATTTAATCTTGAAAACAAAGTTGACCAAACAGAGAAGATGATAAGGAATCATGAATGGAAACTCCAAGAATTATGGGAAATCATGAAAAGACCAAATTTAAGAATTATTGGGATTGAGGAAGGTACAGAGATACACACGAAAGGAATGAATAATCTATTCAATGAAATAATATCAGAAAATTTTGCAAATCTGAAGAAGGAAATGGAAACTCAAATACAAGAGGCTTACAGGACATCAAATGTACAAAATTACAACAGACCCACACAGAGGAACATTATAATGAAAATACCTAACATACAAAATAAAGAGAATTTTAAAGGCTGCAAGAGAAAAGCATCAGATTATATTTAGGGGGAAACAAATAGGGCTATCAGCAGATTTCTCAGCCCAGACCCTAAAAGCAAGAAAGGCCTATAAAACATTGGAAAGAAAATAGATGCCAGCCAAGAATCTTCTACCCAGCAAAACTTACCTTCAGATTTGATGATGAAATAAAATTCTTTCATGATAAACTAAAACTAAAAGAATTTATAAATAGAAAGCTGGCACTACAGAACATTCTCAGCAAAATATTCCATGAAGAAGAAATGAAAACCAACAATGTAAGTCAGGAAAGGGAGGAACTTCCTTAAAGTAATAGCCAATAAAAGGAGAAACCAAGTCAAATTAAAAGTCAAAAATAAGCCAAAATGACCAGGAATACTAGTCATATCTCAATAATAGCCCTGAATATTAGGGGCCTAAACTCATCAATCAAAAGACATAGACTGGCAGATTGGATTAAAAAGAAAGACCCAACAATATGCTGCCTTCAAGAGACCCATCTCACAGAAAAAGACATCCACAGACTAAAGGTGAAAGGATTGGAAAAACCATACCCATGCACAGGGTCTCAGTAAAAAAGCAGGGATTTCCATCCTCATTTGAGATAAAGCAGACTTCAAGCCAAACTCAGAAGGCATAAAGAAAGACATTTCATACTGCTTAAGGGAAGCATCAATCAGCAAGACATAACAATCATAAATATTTATACCCCCCAAAATAGTGCATCCATGTAGGTCAAACAAATCCTTCTCAATGCCAGGAACCAAACAGACCACAACACAATAAGACTAGGTGACTAATACACCTCTCTCACCATTGGACAGATCTTCCAAACAAAAACTGAAAAAAAAAAAACCATACAACTCAATAACACAATCAGTAACTAAGACTTAACAGACATATGTAGAATATTCCATCCATGAACAAGCAAATACACTTTCTTCTCAGCAGCACATGGCTCCTTCCCTAAAATAGACCATATGTTATGACACAAAGCTACTTTTAGCAATTACAAAAAGATAGAGATACTATCTTGCATTCTTTCAGATCATAATGGAAATAAATTAGAAATCAAGTGTAAAATAAAAAACAGAAACTACTCCAACACCTGGAGATTAAATAATACACTCTTGAATGATGCATGAATAACAGAAGACATCATGGGGGAGGTAAAAAAATTCTTAGAGGTAAACAAGAACACTGATACAACATACCAAAATCTCTGGAACACTATGAAAGCAGTACTAAGAGGAAAATTCATTGCATGTAGCACATTCAATAAAAGAAGAAAAAGTCAACAATTAAGTGATCTAACATTACAGTTCAAAGCCCTCAAAAAAGAAGAACAGATGAACACCAAAAGTAGTGGAAGACAGGAAATAATTAAATCAGTGCTGAAATCAATGAAATTGAAACAAAAGAAACAATTCAAATATTGACAAAACAAAAAGTTGTTTTTTTGAAAAAATAAACAAAATGGATAAAACTTTAGTCAAACTAATGAAGAGAAGGAGAGAGAAAACTCAGATTACTAAAATTTGTGATGAAAAAGAAAATATCATGACAGACACTATTGAAACACAAAATATAATTAGAAACTACACTGAAAATCTACATTCCAACAAAATAGAAAATCTTGAAGACATCAACAGGTTTTTAGAGACATATGATCCACCCAAACTGAATCTGGAGGACATACACAATTTAAATAGTTCAATTTCAAGCAACAAAATAGAAGGACATCAACAGCCCACCAACCCAGAAAAATCCAGGACCAGATGGATTCTCAGACAAATTCCACAAGACCTTCAAAGAAGAACTCATTCCAATATTCCACAAAATATTCCATGAAATAGAAGAGGTATCACCCTGATACCCAAACCAGACAAAGACACATTGAGGAAAGAAAACTTCAGACCAGTATCTCTAATGAACATAGATACAAAAATTCTTAACAAAATTTTAGTAAATCACATACAAAAGCATATTAAAAAGATAGTGCACCATGATCAAGTGGGTTTCATCCCAGGGATACAAGGTTGGTTCAACATCTGGAAATCTATAAGTGTAATTCAAAACATCAACAGACTTAAACTTAAGAATCACATGATTATTTTAATAGATGCAGAAAGAGCATTTGATAAAACACAGAACCTTTCATGCTCAAAACACTAGAAAAAATAGGGATAGTAGAAATATACTTCAACATATTAAAGGCTGTGTATGCTAAGCCCAAGGTCAACATCATTCTAAATCAAGAAAAACTAAAAGATTTCCCCCTGAAAACTGGAACAAGGCAGAAATGCCCTCTTTCACCACTTCTATTCAACATCATCCCTGAAACTCTAGCCAGAGCAATTAGACAGAATAAAGAAATTAAAGGGATACAAATAGGAAAAGAAGAACTCAAACTATCACTATTTGCTGATGACATGATTCTATATTTAGAGAAGCTGAAAAATTCCATCAGAAAACTCCTAGAACTCATAAATAAATTCAGTAATATAGTAGGTTATAAAATCAACACTCATAAATTTAATGCATTTTTATTCATAATTGATGAATCCTCTGAAAGAGAAATCAGGAAAATTACCCCATTCACAATATCCTCAAAAAAAAAAAAAAAAAAAAAAAAAACAACAAAAAAAAAAACTTGGGAATAAATCTAACAAAAGAGGTGAAAGACCTTTACAATAAGAACAGAAGAGCTCTAAAGAAATAAAGAAAACCTTAGAAGGTGGAGAGATCTCCCATGTTCTTGCATAGACAGAATTAATATTGTCAAAATGGTCATACTACCAAAAGCACTATACAAATTCAATGAAATTTCAATTAAAATCCCAATGATGTTCCTCATAGAAATGGAGAAAGAAATCATGAAATTCATCTGGAAGAATTAGAGACCCAGAATGGCCAAAGTAATACTGAGCAGGAAGAGTGAAGCAGGGGATATCACAATACCAGACCTTCAACTATACTACAGAGCAATAGTAACAAAAATGGAATGGTATTGGCATCAAAATAGGCAGGGAGACCAATGGTACAGAATAGAGAACATGGAGACAAATCCACATAAATACAGTTTACCTCATACTAGATAAAAGTACCAAAAACATACAATGGAGAAAAGATAGCCTTTTAAACAAATAGTTCTGGGAAAACTGGAAATTCCTGTGCAGCAAAATGAAATTAAACCCGTCTCTTACCCTGCACAAAACTCAACTTAAAATGGACCAAGGATCTAGGAATTAGACCAGAGACCCTGCACCTAATAGAAGAAAAAGTAGGTCCAAATCTTCATCTTGTTGACTTAGGAGCAGACTTCCTTAACAAGACTCTCAAAGCACAAGAAATAAAAGCAGAAATCAATAATTGGAATAGATTCAAACTAAAAAGGTTTTTCTTAGCAAAGGAAGCAATCTACAATGTGAAGAGAGAGCCTACAAAGTGGAGAAAATCTTTGCCACACACACTTTATATAAAGTACTAATCTCCAGAATCTATAAAGAACTCAAAACACTTTACACCAAGAATACAAATAATTCAGTCAATAAATGGACTAAGGAAATGAGCAGACACTTCACAGAAGAGGATCTATAAGCAAACAACAGGTATATGAAAAATGTTCAACATCTCTAGTAATAAGAGAAATGCAAGTGAAAACTACCCTAAGATTTCATATCACCCCAATTAGAATGTCTATTATCAAGAATACAAGAAACAATAGTCATTGGTCAGGATGTGGGGAAAAATGTACACTCATACACTGCAGTGTTTTGTGTAATTTTTTTTTTCTTATTTGGGGACCCATTCTGATTTATTGCTAATATGTTTTTAAAAATCAAGGAGGAAATTATCCAAACCTCAGTTTATAGGAATGGAATTAATATTGCTGTAAAAACAAGAGAGGAAGGAATACACTATGGAACTCTGGCTAAGAGAAACCATTGAGCTCAGAAGCCTTGTGGATCTTGTGACTCACTCCAGGAAAAAAATTTCCTCTACCATTCTCAGAAGGAATCTGATCACTTCCATCAGCCATTAGCCCTCACCATGTATTGAGCATATTAATAGCCATCAGAGTTACATGGAAAAAGAAGTGTATGAAGTGTCATCAATGTATTTGAAGATAGTGATTAGAATTGTGAGAAATGACATGCTCTGAAAATTTTTTTATTTCTTTAGCATTTCTTTCAAAGTAGAATTTGGAAAAATAAAGCCTAGTGGAAAAAAAAGAGAGAGAGAGAGAGAGAACATCTGGGGAGGTGGTCATTTGATAGTTTACATTTTATGATAATTTTAGTTGTATGCATATTATTTTATATTTGTATATATTGCAATCAAACATTCAGAAAGGAACACAAATCATATATAGTAGACAGGAACATTGTGTGCATTTATATAAAATGCTATCATAAGAAAAAGTATAAGTTGTTATTCTCTACTTATTTTCTACCAAAAATGCTAGAGATTTAATGCAATTCCTACTAAAATCCCAATGACATTCTTTATGGAAATTGAAAAAGCAATCGTGAAATTTATCTGGAAAACTAAGAGACCCAGAATTGCCAAAGCAATCCTTAACAAGGAAATTGAAGCGGAGGCATCTCAATACCAGACCTTAAATTATACTACAAAACCATAGGAACAAAAATGGCATGGTATTGGCACCAAAACACATATGTAGACAAATGGTATGGAATAGAAGACTCAGAGACAAGCCCACATAAATAATTGTCTTATGCTAGACAAAGGTGCCAAAAAAAATACATTAGAGAAAGGATGGCCTCTTCAATAAAATGGTGCTGGGAAAACTGGAAATCCATATGTAGCAAAATGAAATTAAACCTCTATCTCTCACCCTGCCAAAAACTCAAAGTGAATTAAGGACTTATGCACTAGAACAGAGACCTATTTTTTTATTTTCTTTCTTTCTTTCTTAAGAAAAAGAAAAAAACAAAAACAAAACAAAAGCTACTTTGGACTCATGTTTGGAATTCGACGGTTCTACAAATTATTGTAAAATATATATTGAAATGCTAATATTATCTCAAGCTCCTGTGATCCTGTTGAGGGTGAGTCTGGAGCTCATTAAACAGTTTCTCTAACCTATCTTCCCACATTTTTTCTCTGCAAGAGAATATATAACATTTAATTCATACAACAAGTAGAAAATACAAGTAGACCAGTTTCTATGAAAAAAATTTAGAAAGTTATACAGCATATAGACCTGGGGAGTTTCATTCTTTCTTTCAGTTGGTTCTTTTTAATGATACATGACAGTAGAATCCATTTTGATATAATTATACAAGCATGGAATATATCTTATTCTAATTAGGACCCATTCTTGTAGATGTACATGATGGTGGAATTCACTGTGATGTTTTCACTCTTAAGTCCATTCAAACCTTTACATAGATGTTTTTAATCATTAAATTATAATAGTAGACAAGGAAAGATGGCAAGTTGCTCATGTTTTGATAAAATGTCTTTGAAAATTGTGACCAATCATGTACATGACAATCTCATTTATAAATGTTCACGTAATATTTAAAATAATTGGCAGTGAAAATAACTAAGCAGTATGTTCAAAGAATAATTTACCTATAGTAAAGTTTGTCTTAGGAATCTCTATATTTTAATACTAGAAACTATACTGTTGTAATTTATTGCATTATTAGTCTTACACTGACAGCGCCAAATCTCAGAAATGGTGTGAGATTCAGAGTCTGAAGGGAGGAGTTCATGAAGAGAAATAACAACTGTTTTGATACCTAATCAAAATGAGGCCATGGGTTATGTGTTATGGATTCTTGCATTTCTTCTTGCAGGATTGGCTTAGTATCTTCATCAATAGTCATTTAAAAATAAAATGTGTTTAGCTGAGTGCATAGAGTGTCTTGTCATCTCTCAATAAATTTGAACTACAATTCTTATTGTTATCATATTTAAATAATTGTGAAATTAATTATTGCTCTACCTAACCATGCATAGCTAATAGAAGTTCCATAAGAAAGAGACACCACAGTTTACTCATGACTACTGTGTCCTGGGAATCCAACGAGGTACATCACACAAAACAATCATTTTTTTTTTTTGCAAGAAACAAATAAAATTGTATGCATTTATTCTGCACAACATGATGCTTTGAAGTATATATCCATCATCATCTCTTAGTAGACTGTGGAATAAAATAATGCTCCTAGTGCAGAAAGCAACATGTGTTCTTGCTATGAGACAAAGGAACACCACTAACCTGATAATATTTCACATTTCTTCTCATCTCTTCTTAACATTTATAAACAAAATTAGCTTGAGACCTGATTTTACAATAATTTAAGTGCCATATTTAAAATACTACCAGATAATATACCAATATCTGATTTTGTCCTAAGTCATGTATTCAAACCCTCCATGTTTCTCTTTCTTCTCTTTGATTATAACATTTTCCACTCTACTTAATGATTCCTGTTATCACAGAAGTATGTGTTATTTCTTTGACAATAATCAATATTTCACACCTGAAATTCCAACAAAATTGCTCCTGCCAAAATCAGAAGAGATAATCATGTCCTTAATCAAGTCTTCTCTTAATCAAGTGCTCTCTCCTCATCCTACTTGACCTTTTGTATTTATTTTATTATCTTACATACTCTTTCCTCCTAGAGATGCCTTTGTTGCTTGGCTTCAAGATACATCCTGGTTTTCATTCTACACCACTGGGTCCTCGGTTTTTCTTGCTTATATGCATTCAGCTCCCTGACCGCTAAATGCTGGAGGCATCCAGGGTTTAATCATCGGAACTCTCCTTCAGTCACACTTATCATCCAGTTTTATTGAATTAAATGTCATCTGTACCCAAATGTGTATCTAGGCAACCTTTCTTAGAACCCATGAGTTGAATATCCTATAGTGTCTAACGTTTCCCCCCCTCTCAGACAACTCAAAACTCACGTTCGTGCTCAACTTTTAATAAAAGGCAATCTCATTTTTCCATTTGCTTAGTCAGAACATCTAGAAATCATCTTTCACTTCCTTCACTTTTTTTTCTCAGTATTCTTTAACGTATCAGCAACTTTGGTAATTTCTGCCTCTACCATGTAGCTAGAATTTGAATAATTTTCATCACATGTCTAGCATTTTGGACATGACTATCATCAAGTCATATCTGCAAAAATACAATAAGTTGGTATTGGTTTTCATTACTTGTAATCTCATCTTTTATCATCTGTTTTCAACATAGAAGCCAAAATGAGCCTTTAATTGTGTGATTTATGTTGTCTTTACCTACTCAAAATCTGCAAAAACCTGGTTTCTCATGTGATTTGGTTAAAACGAAGGTTTTGTGACTGCCTAACAAGTTGTCCACTGCCCTATCCTGCCACTCACTTAATCTCCCAGCCTACTACTCTCCCCAGCTCATTTCCTCCTGTCACCCTGACAGCTTTGATTAGTTTTAAACATATCAGACACATTCCTGCCTCAGGAGCTTAGCCTGGAAAGCTTTCTTAGAGATAGCTACATGACTTCTGAAGTTTTTTTTGCTATATGCCTCCTGCTAAATTAAACTTTTCATTATTTTTGCATTTAAAGCTCTGGCATACCCTTCTGTCACACACCTTCTTATTTTTCTTTGTATTTCTTATCGCCATAGGACATACTGCTTGCTTTTATTTCTTCTTCTTTCTTTTTTTTTTTTTTTTAATTGGTTGTCTCTTTCCCTCCAGAGTGTAATCTTTATGAAAACAGAATTTTGTCCTTGTTTTGTTCACATTTTTATTCCCAACCTGGCCCATAATAGGTATTTGATAGGTAATGTTTAACTAAGGGAAATATTAAGGGAAGAAACTGGTGAGTGCTTCACCTATAAGTGCAAGTATGTCACCATAACAATGATTTGTAGAATACATATCTGATAAGACAAAGGTGCAGCAAATTTTAATTAGGGGGAAACTAGCATCAAAGTCATATGACATACTAAAAGTAAATAATACTCGTGGATTAACTATGGCAGGATTTATTTATTATGAAAATGGAATACCGCTGTGGCCAAGAAATACATAATAGTGAGAATCGTATACAATAGAAATCCTCTCCTAGAAATAGAACTTTAACATTAAACATGTATTCATTAAAATGTACATATGTATAAAATTTCATTATTAGACTATGATATGAAGTATCAGTCATTAGAAACAACTTAAACATTCCTCAAAGAAGAAATAAATAATAATTCATGTAATATGTGTCCTACTAATACCATTCCAAAGAAAATATAATATGCGCTGATAGAAAAAAATCTACTAAGTAGTTACAAAGGAAAAAAACAGCTGAAATAAATATAAAAGTGTAGTGTGATCTAATCCATATTTAAATGAAAAATCTGTGCAACATATGTGTATGTTGGAAAAACGTTAGATGTGTTTCTATGCGGAGGTTAAAGATGTAACAGATCAGTGTTATATGACTTTAAATTTTTACAATATGTAATAATATATTGCATGAATCTTTGACAGTGAGAACATATTTATTTCTTTTGCATTACTTTTTAGAGCAGAAAATGTCAAGGTAGGTTCAATATGTCAGAAATGTTCAACTTTCAAAAGAATTAAAGAGTAATGAATGCGTTCACAAAACAATAAGTAGCAAAGATATGGAAAAAGGAACCTCTTCTGTGTCCACAAACTGCTTATTTTTCATGTGAGAATGTAGAATGTTTTTAAAGATAATAGAAAAATGAGCAAATGACTATTATCACTATTCTTTATGAATATAAAATTTATCAAATTCTACTCTTATCCTTCCACAGTTTTCCTACTTGTTATATATTAATAACTTTGTTTATTTTATCTGTTTATTAATCTGTATCTTTCTTGTCTTCATTAATACAGGTACACCGTTCTATTTAAAGAACCCCTTTCTCAGTAGCAATCACCAAAAGCAATTCTAACAGCAAATAAGAGAGGTGTTAATGAACTGAAAATGACATTTATCCACTTATCTGATTTCCCAGAGTCTAACGCTATCACACTCCTAACCTCATCTCCTGAGGAAAACTGACTAAATACTGTGAGAACATTTTGAACTACCACGAGTTTCCTAGTTCCTAATATAATGGTTTCCAGACAGCTTTCTATGAGAAAATACTGGCCAGGGAGATTAAATTTGCAATTCAATTTAGACTATATGAAGTTTTCAGAATATTAATCCCTATTGATGACAATTTAATATTTAAACGTAATTATGTTTACCCATTATCAATAATGCATGGTATTTTTAACTGAATTATTTTACTTCAGGAGAATGTTTATGTACTCACAAAGGAAATACATAGCTCTTGGACAGCAACATGATGGTAAAATAGGAATTTCTTGTGCTTGTCATCACTCCTGCAAGAACTACTAATTTAAAGAACTATCCATTCACAAAAATATGTTTATAAGAGGTAAAGAAACCAGATGATAGAGTATACAGCACCTGGTCTAGTAAAGAAGTAAGAAAAAAAGCCACATTGAATAAGGTAGGAAGGACAATTTTCCATCACCCCTGACACTCTCCAACTCCAGGTAGCATGGTACAGAGAGAGATACCCTCCATGTGGCCCAAGGAGAAAGGGAGGAACAGACTTTGCCTAAGAGTCCTGCCCTTATAAAACCCAGTGCTGCTGGGCGGGTCTTAGAGGTGCAGGCACCAGGCAGTACCTGACTGAGCTTCCAGGTCTGTTCCAGCACTCAGCCTCATTGGCAGACCAAGATTCGAGACCTGCCTGGGCAGATTCAGTCTCCAAGTCTGCCCTGCTACCTGATTATCCCCAGTCCACACTGGCGACCCCAGCCCCACTCCAATCTCAGCCAAGATGATTACCCAAACCCTATTCATCATGCTAATATTTTCAGATCTTACTTTGAAACTGGATTACCAATTACAGGCTCCAGACTGACTCAGCGCTAGGCCAATCCCAGCAAACACATCTTCCAGGCTGATCCCTTATGTCTCCCACAACCCAGGTCACAAAAGTAAAAACAAACAAGTGAGGCACAAAGTCACTTTGTAACTTTCCAAAGATTACAAACCAAAGGAAAGCTGGAATTTGAATTCAAAATTGAGCACCTTATTAGTGAGAGTTACAAGTATGTGTTAAAGCAAAAGTAAGATTTTAGCAAAAGATAGAAAGGTAAAATGGAATTCCAACCAGTTTGTGAAATTCTTTGGAAAATATCATTTCCTTATGATTTAAGAATTCCTCTTAAATGCAATAGGTATAAGTTGGGTATACATTTCTTCCAAAGGCTCATATGTTAAAGACTTGGTCACCTCTTAGGCACTGTTGGAAGGTGGCAGAATTTGTGGGAGGTGGTACTCAGTTTAAGGAGGTTAGGTCTTTGTTGTTGTATCCTTGTAGGGGAGATTGGGCACCCTGCCCCTTCCCCTCTCTTTTTCCTGGCCAATATAAAGTAAAAAGCTTCCTCTTACACATGCTCTCACCTCAACACAAAAGTAGCAGAGTCAACTGACCATGAACTGAAATCCTAGAAACCATTAGCCAAAATAAATTATTCCTCCTTTTATTTGATTTTTTTCTCACAGGTATTTTGTTACAGTGATAGAAAGCTGATTGACACAACAATTAAAAGAATTAAAGTACAGAATGAATCCAAAGAGCTCCAAAGAGTCTGTTTGGTACATTAGAGAGAAGTGAGCTAGGCAGGTATAGGCACTGAACTTCCCTAATAGAATAGGATCTTTATCAAAGGAAAGAAGAAATAAAATATCATATGTATTAAAATTCACTAATTCTGTGGTTTTGGTTTTTCAATAGTGACATGATACAGACTAGTTAAGAAAAGTATTCTTTTTTGAGTTATATTGATGGCAAAGATTAGGAAATGGTTGGATGATAATGACACAGAAGCTTTGTAAATGGAGTCAGGTGCAGAGACACCAAAAAGGTTGCAAGTATTAACTTTGAAATACTTTCGACATATGACAAAGAAAAAGACATGTGAAGTAGGTAATTTGTTGTGTATGTGTGTGCATTTCTGGAACTCAAAATAAAATTTGGTATTTGAGAAACATTTATATATATATACACATATATATATGTATACACATATATATACACATATTTATATATATATACACATACATATATACACATAAAGAGATATCTCTCTAAATATTAATATGTAACATATATATCAATGATTTCCAAATAGTGAGCTTTATTGAATGTATATATGCATATATATATTTATATATATGTGTATACTTACACACACACACATATATATAATGTAGAATTGCCAAAGTAGATCAGATCTCTAAGAGAAAAAACAAAGAGTGAGGCTGGCTCAAAATTGAGCCCTGAGGAAAGTCACCAATTGGAGAATAGAAGACTGGAAGGTGCAAAGATTTTGGAATGTGACTGGAAGCCTCTGGAGTTGGAACAAGCTGTGGAAGGGAAATTTAAGAAGAGGGGAGTGAGTTCAGTTTAGGCCTGCCGAAATATTTAAATTTAAGTCGTTGACACAACCAAACAGGTGATTTATTACCTTGAGAAGTACCTACAAGGTTACATGTGAGTTGCAATATGAATGCATGGTGCAGAAAGCAGAATAGCATAAATAGGTCTTTTAAGAAGTTTAGATATGAAGAGCAATAATGGTCACAGAAGAATGTGGATCAAAAAGTTTTCATTTTATTTGGCTTTATGTGTTAATGTAGCAGCTCAGATATATTTTAAAGCTCCCGGAAAAAAATACTGCAGAAATGAGATACTTACACCAAATATCTAGAGAATCCTTTGTTATGGAGCGGAACTTAAGAACAGACTGATCACCACTGAGAAGTCCAAATTTGAGAGTCCGCTAGCTGACTGTCTCACACAATGCCCCAAAAAATGGCTATTGGGAGAACAGCCCCAACCATAGGGTTGTAGGGGTTCTTATACCAAAAATCACATCAATCATAAGTGTCTGTTGCTATGATTCGAAGTTACAAACTAACATCATGAGATCATCAACAGAGGGAGAAGTGGGCTAAAATGACCCTTACCTAGGTACGAACTAAAGAATGGTTAACATCCACACAATCACTGTTCACATGGTACATTGTTTAGGAGCAATAGGAATCAAAAGAGAGCAATTTTTCTTTACATAGGAATTGTCATTCTGTATTGTTAAACATGTCACACTAAGTATCTGATGTTGGGCACAGAGGTGGGGTGTTCCCATGGGAGAAGCTTATTTCCTACATAACATGGAGTCTCAGAGCAAAATGGAGTCTGTTTAGTCATTTCGCTCAGACTCTGGCCTATAACATTCTCATGGAGTCAGATTTATCAGCCCATTACACTTTGAGAATGGAAAATGGGAGAAGCATTTGTGCACACTTTGGTTTCTGGTTTCTGACAAGGAAGGAAGCTTTTTTTTTTTTCTTTTTTGCTGCGAGTAGTAATTTATATGTTGCTCAGATGCAAGAAAATAAGGATTTTCTAGGTTTAATCCCTGAAAGGAGTGAAAAGTAGACTTGAGCAGGGAAGGGATTGCTATGGGCATACAAAATGCAACTCATGACATAGGGAAAAAAATAAAAAAAGAAGTTGGGTGGCTGCTGCACTTGGGCAATGCTTGAAGAAGAACGTCCAATGATGGCATAAAGTTCAGAGATCTTCCTTCCGGTAAAAATTACTGCTACTGCAACGTTCACACCGCACATTGGTTGTTGGGGAGGAAAAGGGTTCCTGTAGAAAGGATGGCCTGGCTGCAATATAATAGGTAAGAAATTTATTTATCATAAAGAAAGACAGGAGACAGAATTATCTTTTGAAGCCGGGGCATGACCGACTGAGCTGTCCTTAAGGGACTGAGTCTAACCAAATTGAGGAGCCCGCGCTTGGTTTAGTTACAGTGGTACAGATCAAAGGGGGACTGGTAGGAGGAGCTTATTCTGTGAGAAACAGGAACTGGTGGAGTTAAGCAAGCCATTTGACTTAAGCCGGTCATTCCCACATCTGGGGCCTGCATTCAAACTCCAGCGGTGAACCAATCCGCAGAGCAACCACATACTTCAGGCAACTCCAACGAACAATTTTCCACACTTGTGAGTTCCTGAAGTCAGATTTCCCTGTCTGATAGTTCAGCCAAGCTTGGTTTTGTTTGCAGGTGGTGAATGGTGCCCTGCACAAAGTCACACTGATATACCACCATATAGAATTATGTTCTGTAATGTTTAAAATGCTCTTTAAAGGTGAACCGTTTGGAGTCTTTGTACTAAAATGCCATTCAATATTCTAGAATTCCATAACACAAGCATAAACTGGCATAAATATAAAAAAATTCCTTTCACAATTAACTGAGATGATGACAGTGAGAACACTAAGATAGTGGATGAAACACTGTACATAATAAGAAATTCCTCTAGGATTTACCTAAAAATAATAAAATTATATTTTATAATTTCATCATAAAATTAATATTAAATTATATTATTGATACCTAAAATTAATAAAATTATCCAAAAGAAGGGTAATAACCAAGCAGAGCTATTTTCTGTCCAATTGAATCATAAACTGGGAAGGCAAAGATTAAGAGTCAAGTTGGTAGTATAATTCCAAGTTGTGACTCCTTGATTCATGAGACTAATGGGATAATCATGGGATACAGCTTTCTATAATATTAGCAGTAACTGCCAATTTTGACTTAGTAATATGTAGCAATGAATAAGTTGTATATACCTTTGGATGGTATTTATAAAAACTACATTTCATCAAATGTGCTCTTTAAAATTTACAATAGAAAACTCAAGTAAGACACCCAATATACCACCACAATTATTCTGTTATAGGATCTCACCCTGTATCATTTTCAAGCATTACATTGCTGTGGGCTGAAAGTTGGGGTCCTCCCAAATCCTGTTTTGAAGCCCTGATCCCCAATATGATGTTGTTTGGAGATGGGACCTGTGGGAGATCACTGGGGTTTAGATGAAGTCAGATAGGTGGGACACAGATAGGTGGGACACTCATGACTGGATTAGTGGTCTTATTGAAAAAACATGCCATGCCAGAACAAACTCCTCTCTCTCCCTCTCCCCCTGCCTCTCTTTCTCTCACCAGGCAAAGAGCATCCAAAGGTATCTGATCATGTTAATACTTATCTTAGACTTCTAACCTCCAGAACTATGAGAAAATATATTTGTTGTTTCTGCCACCCAGTCTATGGTATTTTGTTATGCCAACTGAGCAGATTAAGACATTAAACGTGTTTCCCTGTTGTTCCTCAAGAGTATCCAGGGAGGACTGTGACAAGATCTTAGAAAAGAGGGCTGAGATGTATCAGCAAAGACTGGATTCAAGACCCAAAAACTCCAAATACAAAAGAATATAATTATCAATGATTACATTAAAGCAAAAAGCATCCTGGGCTTTGCATATTGCCCAATATGAACAAATATTAATGGCTGAAAGAATCACCTGCAATGCATAAGAGGACAGGACTTGGTCAAATGAGGAGATGAGCCATGACTTAAAGGTTTCTGTTACTGAATTTCCAACTATTTATTACTGAATTTCAACAGAATGTGAGTTTAGGATCATGCCATGAATTAAATGAACTACTAAAGAAATTTGTCCTTGGGAATCTTGAATTTATGAACTGAGATTCATATCATTCTAAATTAAATAAGGTTGGCAGAAATATGTATCTTATTAAAGAAATTTTATCTACTTGTTTTTCTGCAAGCCTTTTGATTATGGTAATTGTGAAATATATAAATATATATGTATATGTCTCACATATATACGTATAACATATAGGTACATATAAGTGTATGCATATGTATATAAACATAGTTCTATGAACAAATATGGAATATATATATTTAATATGACTCAAAGAATCTGCATTTTGTAGCTATTGCAGATAACATTAAATCAGTCATGAAAAGAGAAAAATGATTAAGAGATAACCTTTTATATTGACATACGCTTTTTTGTTTTGTGTAATATTTCTATTATACATAGTAATGACTTGATAAACAGCTCAATTAAAATTTGCTTAGAAGCGACAATTATGTAACAAAAATAAACACTGAAATTTAATAACAAAATAAGAATAAAAATACATTCTTCATTAAGCCTGGAGATCAGTACTGAGAACAAGTCAAATTTTGCAGAAGTAAAGGTTAAGCTATTTTAATAACAATTTGGATTTAATAGAACTCTTAATTTCCTGAACTCTCTCTGTTATGTATCATGTGTGTAATTGAATATACACATATACTCACTGTTATTTTGTTCATCTCTGTGACCAAAATACCTAACAGGAACAACTTAAGGAGTAAGAGTTTATTTTGGGCTCATGGTTTTAGAGGTTGAGTCCATAATCAGCTCACTCCATTGTTCTGGGCCGTAGATGGAGCAGATCACATTGGAGGGTATGGCAAAGGAAAGCTACTCTTCCCATGGCAGCCAAGAAGTATAAAGAAAGAAGAAAGGGTCAGACACATATGTACTCCAAGGGTATGCCCCCAGTGACTGACTTTCTTCAGCCTCACTGGAGAAATTATTAAGCCATGAAATGAATGAACACACTGATGAGGTTACAGCCCTAATCACTGACTCAAAATCCTACATCTCAACAGCGCCATATTGAAAATCATGCTTCAAAACATGAAAAGTTGTGGTTACATTTCTAAATTTAAACCATAACATTTACCAGTAATACATCAATTTATATATATGCATAAATAATTAAATGAGCATACATATGTGCATAATACATTCTACTTCTATATATAAATCAGAAAAAGTGACTATGATAATGGAATAATTATGAGCATTCCTACTTTATGGCAGATATCAACATAACATGACTGAAGAAGTTCACTGAAGTAGGATACACATCCTACTTGTTTCAGCAGGTATCTCTTGAATTAATTGTTTGACCTACACAGAATCATTTAACACACATATAATGCATTATCCACTTACATAAAATAAACTGTATGATCTTGAATGTCATTTCACCTTTCTTTTGATGGGGGGATACCAGGGATTGAACTCATGGGCACTTGATCACTGAGCCACATCTGCAGCCCTATTTTGTATTTCATTTAGAAACAGGGTTTCATTGAGTTCCTTAGTGCCTCACTTTTGCTGAGGCTGCTTTGAACTCGAGATCATCCTGCCTCAGCCTCTGAGTTGCTGAGATTATAGGTGTGTGCCACCACACCCGGTTTGTCACTTCCATCTTTAGGATTACATACACCTAAAGTTGAGATAAAAGTGTTGGATTCTTTGGACTTTGTTCCAGTTACACAATGGATCACACTTATTGTTCTGTGTCAGATGTTTCTTATCTTAAACCTCATTCATTTTATTTTGACATGTGAATTCCAGAATTCCTTATTATAATAATAATGCTCCCAAAATTCTATACATATTCTTATTCTTAACAATAAGAAAAGTCAAAGTGGTATAGATAACATTGCATAAGTCATTTATAAATTGTATCACAATAGTATCTTGAGTAAACACTTGGGAAAGGTGGATGCCTTGTGGACTTAAATAATAAATTCTTCTAACAGGTTCCAAAGGATTAATTTACAATCCTTCATCTGCATCCATAGTATATTCAACTCCACAACAATGTCAACAAGTCTACTTTTCTGAAAGGCTTCAGGTTGTTTTTGGTGCAACAATGATGAACAATTTGTGGATGGATGTCCAAGTCCAGTAATTATAAAAGTTACAGAATGATAGATGTTCTTGCTATAAGTTTTACTTTGTATCTTTAATAGTGTTTTTAGTCAGGATAAATATCATTCCTGGTCTTTTATTGATTCACCAGCTCATGTGTTGAAATGTAGACTTCAATTCTATTCAGACTTTGAAGTAATTGGAGGTAAGTAGAATTGCATGATGTAAGTAAATGAAAAATGGCACTAGGAAAGTGTTGGTTACTTTTAAAAGGTAATGCATATCAAGAAGTGGAAATTTCATTTTAATTCTGAAATCATTAAAAGATTGCCTAAAGCCACATATGTAGTTTCACAGTTTGAAACAAAATCTGGTACTAGTTAAATTGCCTTTTTAAAAAAAGCTATAAAAATTATTCTTGAAAATATGATGTGGTAGAAAAGTTAATATGGGGGAACTTGAGTGTGAAAAGTTTGTTAGAGACAGAATTTTTTAAGTCTATGAGGGAACATCTTTGTGGTGGTACCAAGGATCCATATTGTTGGATGTGATTCCAATCACATTGGATCTAAGAACTAGATACATTAGTTAATTAGTGAAATAGCAAACATATCTGTTCAAAACACAATTTTAGTGTCCACGTATTTTCAAATACACATTCAAATATGATTGAAGGCTTCTCTGCCATAAATTACATTCATTATGGAATTTAGAATTCTGAAATAGTTTATAATTTCAGAAAAGATATTACTAACTCATTAAAATTTAAATGAAAGCATCTTAGAGATGTTTTAACATTTTACTCATCAAAAGAGAAATAAAAATATTTATCAGAATAAAATAAAAGGTTAAATATAAAGACATGCTTTATGGAAAATTTTACTGAGGGAATCGCAGTCAAAGAGGGAGAACAGGATTTGATCTTCACAGGCGAAGTGGTCAACCAAAGTGGTCAAGTGGATAAAACACCAGTAAAAAGCATGGAGAAGAACACATTAAACAGAAAAAGAAAAAATGAATAAATATAAATGTTTCAGAAGTGAAAAGCATGATCAAGAAAAACAAAGACGGTAAGAAAAGTCACATTTTTAAAATAAGTGATCAGGAAATGCCTCTCAGATGAGGTGGTGAAGCTACACAAAGCAACTAAGGGGCAAGGCCATCTGATAACTAGAAAGTATTTTGTATGAAGCTGAACCAATAGTGCTGATTTATATCTATTTGTAAAAACATATTATTGTTTGAGAAGAGATCAATACATATACATGGACAGTGTGAGGAATTCTTATAAATGGACCGTTCCTAAAATCTGGTAATATTATTCAGCAAAGTCTAAGATTAAAATTCTGAAAAAGAAATTATTCGCAAATCCATGTGCAGTAACTTGAGCATGAATAATATACACATATATTAATATGACTTTTTACAAAAACACTGTACATATATAGTTATTAATCATACTACATTGTTAAAGATAAATATCATCTATGTGCCCGGCAATTCACATATATTCTACACTTTCTTCTATAATAACCAATACTAAACAATGATTCAATTTGATTATATAACTACTTATCCAAATTTCCCTAAACTTTCTCATACACGCATGCAAACACATCATTCTCAGCTTATAGTAAGGTTGACCAAAAACAAGTATTGAATAAATATTTGTCAAATTAACAGATATACAAATAATTAGTGCACACATATGTGAATGAAGGAAAAAACAACTGATGATCTGAAGTGACATATTTATTATTTCAGAAGTAAGATCTATACAGGTTTGTGCTCTGGCCAATTCAATCATTATTGAGGATCCAGAATGAATTGTTTAGTAACATTTCATTTCATAGAAACAAATGCATAGACCACTGTACATTTTTGACAGTGATATTGAGGAAAAATATATCATTTTTCAAAATTATGCATTGTTTTAGTCAGCTTTTTCATTGCTGTAAACAAAAGATCTGATGAGAATAAGTTTAAAGGAGAAAAAGTTCATTTAATTCATGGTTTCAGAGGTCATAATCCATAGATGGCTGGCTGCATTGCTCTGGGCCTTAGATGAGGCAGAACATCATGGCAGAAGTGTGTGGTAGAGAAAAGCAGCCTAGGCCCTTGTCAACAGGAAGCAGAGGGAGAACCCAAAGGCAGGCCTCCCAGGACCTACCTACCTTCTCCAGCCACACCCTACCTGCCCACAGTTACTGCCCAGTTAATCCCTATGACGAAATCCCTATAAAGGAATACCTATAAAGAAAGGATTAATCAGATATCTCATAATGCGATCATTTTATCTCTAAACTTTCTTGCATTGTCTCACACATGAGCTTTTGGGAGACACCTAATATTTAAACCATAATACACATTAACTAAATAAAAGGAAACTGACACATCTAAAATTAACGAATCTTCAATCTATATTTAATATATAACAAGAATGGTGAAGAAAAGATTTAAAAATTTCTTTTTCACAAAGAAACAAGAATACTTGCAAAAATTATCATAATCAGTTTTATTACAAATGTGAATACTAACCAAAATCTTGTCAATGTAGGATTGTTTATTGAAGAAAAGTAACTAAAACTGGATGTGTAAGTCAGCTTTTCATTGCTGCGACTGAAAAACCTGATAACAACTTAAATAAACTTAAAGTTTATTTTGGCTCATGGTTTCAGAGCTCTCAATCCATATTCAGCTGATTCAGTAACTCTGAACTTGAAGTAAGGCAGAGCATCATGGTAGAAGGGCATGGCAGAAGAAAGCCACTCAACTTACAGTAACTGAGAAGCAGAGAGACATCAAGAAGCCAGGGACAGAAATACAATTCCAAGAAGCATGTACCCTGTGAACTACTTCCTCTAGCCACGCCCCACCAGCCTATAGTTACCTTCCAGTTAATTCATCAATTAGATCAATTCACTGAGGAGGTCACAACTCTCATAATCCAGTAATTTTATCTCTAAATATCTTTGCATTGTCTCACACATAAACTTTTCAGGTGACACCTCATATCCAAAACATCACAAGTGACTAGTGGAGGAGGTTCAGTGTATTTTGACTTGCCCTGGTCTTATTTCCCTCTCTTTCAGCTGTGTAGATGCCTTGAAATCTCTTTACAACCCACATTCATGGTGAAAATCAGCAGCCTGGCAGGAAGGGGAAGGGAAAGGCAGGTCTCAAAGTTCTTTTTAAAGCCTATTTAAAGAGAATTATTATTTTATCACCTGACTGATGATTTCCTGGAAGACTCTACTTGCAAGGCTGTCTGTATTCAACATGAGTTAGTGCTTCACCAGTATAAAGTCTTTCCCCAGGAGTTGGGGAGTGGGCATATGTAAAAACAAACATGGGCATTTGCTAAACTTCGCCATCTGAATTACTGAATAAGAGTTGGGGCAAATAAATTACTAACCAAAAATCTTTAAAGACAAATCTCAGTAAGGAATGCAGTCAGTGGTTCTCTATCTACAGAAAACAAAAGAACAGGAGCATGCAAAGACTTTGTTCCTGTTCAGGACTGTGTGCACACTCAGGGAGATCTAAGAAGGCTCTAATCTCTCCCACTTTGTTTAGCTTGAGCATAGGCAAAAGCGAAAAAGCAAAACTTAAGGCAGCATTGTCACCTGTCAGGTCAAATATTGAAAGTAGAACTCACCACACACATAGAATTTGTCCATAAACATTGGAAAACTTACTCCAGGTAGTTATTGGAGTCCATAAGTAATACTTTCTTCTTATTGACAAAGACAATGACGTGATTCACTGAAAAATTACTAAACCAAATATAACTATAAGTAGCAATGATAAGACTTGGGAAGTGCTGATATCAAGAATGATGCTTTATATTATTTTAAAATGATGAATTTTCAATCAAAAATTATTAGATGAACAAAATTAAATAAGACAAAAACAGAAACCAAAAAAGTGGCCTGCAAAGAAAAAAAATATTCAGTAGAAATGTTGGCCTTAAGCAAGTATAGAGGTAAAATTTGCTAAATGGAGACATTAAATCAAGTATTTCAAATATGTTGAAAGTATCAACAGAAATGATGTATACCGAACTATAAGTATGTATGAGAAACTGAATCTTCACAAATGGACAGCATAAGAAATGAAATAGAAATTATTTATTAAAAGAACAAAATAGAAATTCTGGAGCTTAAAAAGTCAAATAACTGCAATAAAATTTTTTGACTAGGGAAATTCAACAGAATATTTGAGTAGGAAGATAAATAAAATCAAAGCTTAAATACGATGGTCAAGTTATATTATCCATTCTGAGAAAAAGACAATCTCAAGAAATCTACAAAACAGAACTAATAAGCAGGCTTAGTATCTTTGCAGGATGTGAGATCAGTATTCTAAAGTTAGTTACATTTCTATATAACAGGAAATGAAGAATTGAAATTAAAATTAATAATTCCATTTATCATAGCATCAAAAGATTAAAATATTTGAGAATAAATAAAAGAAAGTAAATTACCATTCATACTAAAAACTAGAAGATATTGTAGGTGACCATTGAAGAACATAGAAAAAAGTACAAACGTATATTGTGTTCATTATTGGAAAACATTGTTAAGATGGCCATATTCTCCACATTATTCTATGGGTTGAATTCAATGTGTATAAGGATACATGTATAAAAATTAATATGAAATAAAATTAAGAGTTCAGAAATCATCTTCACATTCATATGCAACTGATTTTCTACAAAGGTACCAAGATGTTTGCAAGGGGAAAGAGTTCAACAAATGATGATAGAACAATAGTCTATCCACATGTAAAGTAGTTAATTTAGAGCTTCACTTCACACTGTGTTCAAAATTTAACTAAAAATTAATGATGGTTGTAAAGTTAAAACAAAACAAAACAAAAATAATTGAAGAGAACACTTGAAACTCAGAATTCCTTAAAATTTCTCCATTGTATGTTGTAGGCTTCCACATTCCTTTCTCACATCAGGTATTAATAAACACTTAACGAATATTTTATCAATAAAATGAAATCAATTAGAAAACAAATGTGATATAATTTATTCTCAAACATATAATTTTAATGTATTTATTTGTTTACTTGTTGCTTACATTGTTACAGATAATTTGAAGGGTATAAACTATGTGCCCCAATGGAAGATACTGAAAATAAATGAGAAAAGGTCACAAGATCACCAATCCAGCTCTGTTGTCTCAAAGACTTAACCATGAAAATCTAGAAAGACATTATTTTTAGTAAAATTATCATGAAATCTACATTCTAAAATCTCAACACACTAAATCAATAGTAGGAGAATTTATAGTGCAAGGACATTGGTAAAACTATGTTTTTAGACTAGTACACTTCCCTACATAGTGCTGTTAGTTAAATTATATATTTTCATCCTATGATAATTTCATATTGAATCTTGATTTTCAAAAGTCAATACATGCATTTTTTAACTTCCTTGGGAAATGGAAAACAGAAGTAATTTAGTTCTACATTAGATAGTAACTATAAACATTCAACAGACAAGCATTGTTTTCACTTCAAAAGTGAAGAAATTTCCATGTCGTGTCCAATATACAATTCTGGTAGCTCTCAAGAGACAAATGGTGCTATAATAGCAAGTTACTATGTTTAGTCTCTCTTCAAATTGTCATTTCCTACATATCATTGGTTTTCTGATTTTTTGAATGAAGCAGAACTTGTTCTTAGAGTCCCTGATATCTCAAATGTACAGATATTGACATTTCAGGTTCAGGGACCATCAATAACATCTACCTTAAAGACAACAGAAGATACTTAAATACGAGGCTGAAATAAGAAATATTTAGATCTGAAAGATGGTTGTCCTCTGGACCCAAGAATTTTATTTCAGGTCTGGACAATGATTGCACAATGATTAAAAAAAAAAAAATTATTTAAGCTCTGTTGGGCACATCTTATTATTATTATTATTATTTTAATTTTTGTTTTTGTTATTTTTGTGTTTGTGGTGCTGGAGATTGAACCCAGGGCCTTGTGCATACGAGGCAAGCAATTTATCAACTGAGATATATCCCCAGCCCCCATTTTATTATTTACGACTTTTTATTTGTTTTTTTGCTCATTTCCCAAAGAATACCATTCATTTAAAAATATTCTTCTATGGCATTACAGATAGACACTGGATGTAATAGCCTTCTTCCACAAGTGTTGTGCTTTCTTCTTATTAACTTTCTGGCTTACACTTTTCTGGGAAAAAAAAAAAAAAAAAGTTATTGCCTACAACTACAACTTTTTATGTTCTTTTGTGCTCTTTAGTCCCTGAGGGAAAGCGATATCTGGAAGTATAAGAGAATGTTTTGAAAATTGTGGACCAACAAAAGTCTGCAGGGTATGTGGACTGAGTTGCAACTCTTCTCTATTCCTCACTCCCCAGTATACATGCCCTATACAGTCACAGAGGGACCTATTAGGAGAAAGGCACATGGTCTCAGCTTGGAGTTTCTATTTGTGTCTGATGATATCTAGGATGCTGAAAGGCTACTAAGTTATCCATCTGTTTAAGTAAAATTCTTTGTTTCTGACATATCCAATGTTAACATTTTTGAGAGCAACACCATGATGTCTTTTCTCAGTTATTTGTGACATTGTTTGCTGCAGGGGTACTCAGACTATTTATCACACCTAAAGATACCCTCCACAGGTGGCATTTGTTCATGTTTCTGATGGGTTTGCCCTAAGGTACTATTGAAGATTTTAATCCCCTGTGCCTCAGTCACAGCAGCATAGTATTGTCAGGAAATGCTGCTACATAGTGAATCAAATGAATCAGATTGATGAACCACTGTTTCTGCATACTATAGTTACTGCCTAATATGGAAGATATCTAACAACACTGTAATAATTATTACTATGCTGACTGCATTTTTTCAATGCTGAGAATTAACACTGGGTCTCAGACCTGCTAAATATCCACTCTACCACTGAACTACACCACCACCCTTTGGTGATTAATTTCTTAGTTATCTTTAGCGTTCCACAAACCAATCATAAATCCATAAGTAATAAAGTTCAATGCTGAATCAACCTGGAATAGTATACTACAAATACCCCATTGATATTAATAATGTGGAAACCAATGCAAATAATCTTTGTTTTTCATTACAGGTGGACAGAAAGCTTTATTTCTTTTTTCTATTAGTGTATGCAATAAAAATATATGTAATTAAGAACCTATTCTATGTTATTCACTACTATGCTAGGCACTTATAAAACCTTAATTAGCAAGCCAAGTAGTCATACTGATGAAATTCTAACAAGAGAAATATAAAAAAACCACATACATTATTAATAAAATAGTAGATAATAACAAACATTTTAGGATAAATTAAAGCTCAATAAGAAAGATGGAAAAATTTGGTGAGAAGGTGACATTTGAAGACTATAAAGGATTAATCAGATACCTCAGGGAAAAACATTCCAAGCAAAAAGATCTGTTAGAACAATATATAGGTAGAGAGAAAAGAGTAGACTAAACCACCAATATCCTTGAAGACCACTGAAAAGACTGTCTGTTAGTCTGTATAATAGAAGTCACTATAGGACTTTGAGCAGAAGAATTAAATAATTTGATTTGGATTATAAATGAATTATTCTAGTCCTTGTGCTAAAAACAGGGGAAAAGTGATACTAGTTGACTGGCTATTGTTTGCATGCAAGTACTAAATGGTGTTGGCTTGAACAGTGATGATAGCTATGGAGGAAGGAAAATGGTGAGATTCTAAATAAAGTCAGAGCCAACTTGCTACCAGGATCATATCTTAAAACTCAATATATCAAGAAATGTATTAGTGCCAAAGACTTTTTTTTTCATTTAATATTTTGCTAGAGTTTGGAGTACAGAGAAAATATTGATGCTATATTCTCTTGGAGTTGCTCTGATGGAAACTACTTTTGCCAAATCATTAGTATCTTATTCTCCCACCAGAAACTCCAACTCCTTTCCCTACCACTGTATTAGGAGTAGTACTTTTCATCTCTCCTTTTTTTTTCCTTTAATTAAATTTATCGCCTTCATTGTCTTTGTTACCATTTAACGGTATATTTTATTTCCTATTTTAATTTTCAATTCATCAATATAATGTAACATTTATGACAAGAAGATGGTTTTTTATTTTGTTTTTTGATCTTACGAACCAGTCGATCTCCAGATCTAAAATAGTACCTATCATAAAAATGCTAAATAATTTGTTAAAAATATATATTTATGGACTTCTGAGGCAGAATATTTTTTTCTTGAAATTCTATTCTATTTATGGGTCTTTTAATTACAAGACAAAAATTACCCTTTGCTGTTAATTAGTACTAGCACTACCAATGAAATGATCAAACATAGTAATCAGGTATATTAATGCTTTCTGAATATTGTCAAAGTTAAGAATTGGCAACTATATTCAAAGGCATTCTAAATAATAGAAAATATCTTGTTTTTTAAGTTAGCTTAATAAATAGTCATGAGATATTGGTTGTATGACATGGGTATTAGGTTTTCTCCCAAAGCTTCTGTGTTACTGCAGGAATATTAAGAGAGACGTGATTAGTTGATGAGAGCTGTAACCTCATCAGGCCATCCTACTTTAAATAGACTTAATGGTTGGTAACTTTAAGCAGGTGGGGAATGTCTGGGGGAGGTGGATCACTAGGAGTGTGCCCTGGAAGGGTGCATCTTCCCTGAAACCCCTTCTCCTCTCTCTTTTGCTCACCATAGGGGAGCAGCTTCCTTTCCCCATGATGTTCTTCTACCTTACCTTGAGCCCAGAGCAATGGAGTCAGTCATTGGACTGAAATCTCTGATACCAAAATAAACTTTCCTTCCTTTAAGTTAACTTGTAAGGTATTTTGGTCAAAGAGAGGAAAAACTGACAAAAACAGAGGCAGCAATTTTTTAAAATTCCGTGAACACTATTGTATGGAATGTCTGATTACCTTGCTATCTAAACGTTCTTTCTATTTTTAGAGTGACCATTTTAATAAGACACAAATAATTAAGAGGTTTCATCAGGTACTGCTGGTCAATGATAGATATAGCTTCTATAAAAAGTTTTTAAAAGACTAAGAGGAAATATTTTACCTAACAACAAAATACGCTGCAAATCTTTAATGTGGCAATAAAGTCATATAAATATTTAAGTTTTTTTTCACATTTTATAGGAATATAGTTTGCACAGTATGAAGCATATCAGACTGATTTTGCTTATGCAGTTTAGTTTATATTAGTACATAAATGTGTATTCCACACCATTATTCTACCTATTGGCATTTGTCATTACCTAAATATTTTTACCAAAGTCATATCATTGATATGTCATGGACAAATACTCAGTGAAATGCTTAAGCTATCAATTCTTCTTGGTTTGTGTTAGAATCCAGGCAGGCATTGTTTAACATGTAGTGTTTGTCCACATGAAAGATTGTAGCTAGGAAAAAAAATTGCTTCTGGTATGAAGTCAGAACAACATGTCATGTTAGAAAGCTAGAGTTGTGTTGAAATGAAGATTTTATTTGTGCACAGAAAACTATGGTTCTGAAATTTACTTCTAATGCTACCAATTTCCCTGATTTTCATTTCTACTTTGGTATATCCTCCACCTCAGCTTTTTCACTCACACTTTCACAGAGTCCAAATGAAGCCCTTGTAAAGTGCTGGAGTATCAAGGGCAGCAATAGAAATAATAGGTAACTAACATGAATAAAGTCTCACAAGGATGTTAATCATCCTTGATTTGATAGAGGCTCCCTCTATCAAAGTTTCCCAGGAACTTCACAGTACTTTTAATATGTGTATATAATCAAAAGTTTACATAAATAAAGCTCAGCAAGACAAATTATTGAAAACAAGGGAAGAGATGAGAAAGCTTTTGACAAAAACATTAAGACTTGAGAAATACAATGAACTAATATGTTTTTTCTTTTCCTTATTTTTTTTTGCACACATAGGTTTTAAAAGTTTTGTTTCTAACCATTAGAAATTAAGTGTTTTGGAAGGAAATGAGAAAAATGAATAAAATAACTTAGTGTGTTAAGCAAATATTAGAAAATAATGAGATTCTACTAAAAAAATTAAAATAAAATATATCCATATAATTGTAATATGGGAAAATAAAAAGTCGGAGAGAACACAAGGAAATTTATCTCATGGTCAAACCACAAGATTAAGAGAAAAATTGAAAAAATAATAGGAACACATAGGAAGCAGAAAATGTGAATTTAATCCCTATCTGTTCTTCCAGTTCCTGTTTTTGTCTGTCTACAAGGGTTTTCTACTGGCATATCCAGCTGACACTTAAAACGAAACATGTCTATAATGTGTTCATTACTTTCTCTAACTCATCTGTATTCCCATCACTGTCAATATTATCAATACACTCCTGGCTCAGCAGGGCAAAAATAGATAGTCATCTTTGATTTCTTCTTGTCCTTAGTCAGCCATATCTCATCTATCAAAAGTCTCTTTTCAAAGCATCTTTCAAATTTGTTACCTACTTTCAATTGTGGCCTTCAGAGTCATTTACCACGTCACAGACGCTCTTCTACAGTACCCACTGTAAAGGTGTCACTGCTGTCAAACCATATTTTCCTTTATTTATTCAAACAATAAAGCAAAAATAATTTTATTCTGGTACTCCCAAAGTTCAAGTCTGCCTTTGAAGAAATTAAAACCATACATAATCTAAGTCTATTTAAAATTTAAAAATTACTGTTTCTCTTCTCTTTCCTTCTTTCTTTTGTGCTGCATTCCCAAATACTCAATTGTTTACCTGAATGCAATAAACCAATAGGTGTTTCTTTTTCATATCTTGAATTTCCTAAATCCTAACCATACAATTAAAAGCTCACAATTATCTTAATCTGCAAGAACATGTTTCTAGGCTCCTTATACATAATACTCAACCTCATAAATTAGATATTATAATTATTATCCCTATGACAGAAATAGAAATTAAGGCCAGGGCTGGGGAGATAGCTCAGTTGGTAGAGTGCTTGCCTTGCAAGCACAGGGCCCTGGGTTCAATCCCCAGCACAGAAAAAAAAAAAGAAAAAAAAGAAAAAAAAAAAAGAAATTAAGGCCTACGCTTGGCTAATAATGGTGGAGCCTGGGTATAGGTTCTGGCAGGCAAATTCAAATGCTCACTTACTATTGATAACTCTTTTGACTTCCTGTTACAAAAAGTGCTGACAGCTAGCTATCTACTGCTTATCTCCATCTGATTGTTCAAATGATGTATCCTGATAAAATCTATTGAATATCTTCACAGACATGCTTCTCCCAGCTCTTTCTCCTGTTAAGAATATGCCACTGAAATCATCTTAAATCTCTAGTACATAATAGTTTTTTGTTTTAGGTAAGTTCCTTAGCATCTCTGAAACTCAAATTCCTCAACAATATCATTCATTAGGAAAGTCACTATAAGTTACCTCCTCGCCATTTAAAGAGCAAATTAAAACAAAAGCATACAAAAATGGGGGAAAAAAAAGAAACACTCTTAATTTCATTTTTTGCAATGCATTTTTCTCTCTTCATTTTTCTTTTAGTGTTCCCTTCCTTCTTCTTTTGTCTCTCTCTTGTTTTTACTTTTTTTTTATTTTCAGTTTGAATATGCATGTCTATTAAGTAGGTTTAAAATGACAAGCCACAAGTGAAATGTCTGTTTTGCAAAAACGAGTTTAGAAAAAATGAGTTTCTCAACTTTGGCACTATTGAAATAAAGTAATAATGATAATAATAATAACTCCTTTATTGATCCATAATCCATAAACCACAAAATTTACTATTTTAAATTATCCAATTTAGAACTTCTTTTTTGTTGTCAGAGTCATACAACCATCATGTTCCTGACTTCAGATCATTTACCGAATCCTAAAAGAAATAGCAATTCCCCATCCTGCTCTCCTTGTACCCCGCATAAACTCGCCATACTTTCTACTGCTGTGCACTTGAGTACTCTGTGTTTCATATAAAAGGAATTATGAAGTATGTGTCATTTTTTCTGAATTCTCTAAGTTCATTCATTTTATAGTGAATATTGATAAGATAATCTTTTATGAACAAATGATATTCCATTTACAGATACAAAACATTTTGTTCATCCATATACCAGTTGATGAATATCTGAAAACAACGAATCATTGAGTAAATTTTAAATTGGAAAGTATGATGAGTCTTCCAGATATTTCTTCCTTCTCTGTATGGTTTTGTCTACTCTGGTTCCCTTCTATTTCCATATCAATTTTAGGGTATCTTGTCAATAGTGCAAAGAGGGCAACTAGGGTTTTGATGGGATTTGCATTGAATTTTTGTAAATCAGTTTAGAAACTATTCAAATCTTATCAATGATTAAGTTCTGTAATCCATGGACATGAGATATCTCTCCCTTTATTTAGGTATTCTTTATTTTTTTAATTGATTACAGGCCATTTTCAACATAAAAGTACAATTCTTCAGTCATATTTATTGCTAAATGTTCACTTTAATGTTCCTGCAAATAGCATTCTTTTTTATTAAATTCAATTTTAGTAGTTCATTTCTAGTGTAAAGGAATGCAGGAGATTTTTTGTTATTTATCTTGTACTTTTAACCATGTTGAGCTAGTTAACATAATCTAATTTGACTTATTTATTTTTTGTAGACTTCTTTGAACTGTTTACATACAAGAATGTGTCATGTGAAAGAATAGATATAGTTTAACTGTAGTTTCCAATCTTAATTTAAGACATTTGTCATTTCTGACTGCCCTGGCTAAAACTTCAGTACAATATTGAATAACAGTGGCAAGAGCAAACATTGTCTTGTCCC
This sequence comes from Sciurus vulgaris, assembly GCF_902686455.1. NCBI lineage: Eukaryota > Metazoa > Chordata > Mammalia > Rodentia > Sciuridae > Sciurus > Sciurus vulgaris. The sequence continues at coordinate 118,258,702 of NC_136469.1, read as the reverse complement.
TGAGCTTAAGAGGGAATTTAACACTCATTCACCTTAATGATGATTTTAGAAGTTGAGTTTTCATAATTCCTTCTATCATAATTTCAATTGTATTTCTACTTTATATTGACTGCTTTTATTCTAAAAGCAGTTGAGCATTCAGAAATCATTTTTCTAAGTCAAAATGATGATGTTTTTATAATTTATTCTAACATAGCATTTTCTGTAGGTTTTATTTCTTATGTTTGATTAATCTTACTTTTCTGGAGAAATCCTATTGTCATGATACATAATCCTTTGATATGTAGTTTTGGTAGTTTTTTTTTTTTTTTTTTTTTTATTGTTGTTACTGGAATTGAACTCAGGGACACTCGACCACTGAGCCACAGCCCCAGCCCTAGTTTGTATTTTATTTAGAGACAGAATCTCACTGAGTGCCTGGCTTGTGGTAAGGCTGACTTTGAACTCATAATCCTCCTGCCTCAGTCTCTGAGCCAATGGGATTACAGGCAAGTGCCACCACATCTGAAATAGTTTTGAGTGATGATATTTGTGTCTGCATCAATAAGTAATATTGTGTAGTTGTCTTCTACTGGACTAGTTTTCTTTCCAAGCTACATAATATTGTTCTCATAGAATGAGTTAGAAACTACTCCTTTCTTTACTATTTTTAAAATTAGTTTATTCAGTTAATGTTAATTCTTTATATACTTAAGAGAATTCAGAAGTGAAGCTATCTGTGCCTGGGTTTTCTTTGTGGGAAGATTTTGATTGGTAATTAAATCTCTTTTCTTGCTTTGACTCTATTCAGAAATTATATTAATCTAGTCAGTTTCGATAGTTTATGTGTTTGAATAATGTACATTTTATCTACATTATTTAATTTTTGGTGTCCTGTTTTTCACAGAATTATTTCATAATCTTGTTCATCAGCAAGGTAGATAGTAGTATCATTCTTTCAATACTGATGGTAGTCATATGAATCTTTTTTTCTTGGTGAGTTCAAAGTTCCGTTAACTTTGTTAGTATATGTGTTGACAAAACAAGCATAGGTTTGTTAAGTTTTTGATCGCATCAAAGAAGAAGCTTTGATTTCGTTGAATTTGTTATTGTTTTGTCTACAGAATAAAGTACAATTTGTATTTTTGTTTTTTCCTACATCTTTGAGGAAGATACATGAGGAATAAACTTAGAGATAAATTTGTTCTTTTTTTCTTGTTTCTTAATGTGGAAGTTTAGGTCATTGAATTAAAATCGTTTTCATTCATTAATGTTGACTTTATAAATTTCACTCTAAGAATTGCTTTAGCTATCTTTACTAGTTTTAGTATTGCAAATTTTTTTGCACTTATGTCAGAATTTTCTAATTGTTCTTATCATTTCCTCTTTAACCCTTTGGTTATTTAGGGTAATGTTGCTTAATAGCTTAATATGAAAAATGTTGGTAAATTTCCCAAATGGTGAATTTTTGTAGGTCTCTAATTGCATATTATTGTCATTAGACATAAGAATTCTAATCACTAACTTTATCAGTCCTGCTTTTTGACCTCAAATAATTTTTATATTCAGAAGGGAATATTGTATGCTGCTTTTAAACATAGTTAAGTATATCTAGATTATAATATTGTTCTGATCTTTTAAATTTCTTTGTGCTCATATATGTTCTATCAATTGTTAAAAATGGTACTGAAATTGTCAACCATTATTTTTAAATTTTCAATTGGCCTTTTGTCTGTAAGTTTATTACTCATGTATTTGAGAGTTTTGATATTAGAATCATATTCATAATTCTATGCAATTTTATTTCTATGTTATGTACAACTACTACAAACTCTGCTCAGTTAGCTTACTGGCTAGTACAGATTTGAAAGCAATTTCAATACATACCTTGAGCTATTAAGTCTTCCAAACTTTGCTGATACATATATATATATACCTTATCCCTAACTTCTTGTTTTTACAGAAACTTATCCTCCATCAGAGATGAGAAATCAGAACTTTTCTTGTCTCTGCTGGACATGTACAGACCTGTATATATGCATGGTTTTCTAGATTTCTAGGAATGTGTTAGCACTTTGAAAAGACCCCTATGTAATCTCATTTTATTTAACTTTTTCCATTTTAATTTTAAGTTAAACTAAGTCTACTTTTAACTGATACATAAAAACCTAGAAATTGCACATATTAATATAGGTAATTTAATATTTCCATAGCTTTATACTTATATTTAAATTGGTTTATATATCTCTTTAAACAAAACTTTTTGAAAAAAGTTTTGCTGTGAAACTTTAAAAATCCTTTCTTCTAGTTTCTGAGTGTACAGTATATTCTCTTTTTTTATAGGCACCCAATTATGCAACAGTACACCAGAACTTGCCTAAGTTCCACTATCAACCTAAGTTTTTGTGCAGTCTTTTGTTAGCCACAACTAATGTCATTATTTGAAGTAGCAAAAGTGTTAAACAATTGTCTCTCTTGCACTTCAGGTACAGTACTGATTGTACTGAGGGAGCTCTGAGTGAGATCAAATAAAGACAAGTCCTAAGAAGGGAGTTACTCGTACACCCTTCAAACTTTTGGTCATCAAGTCTATACGTGTATATGTGTGTATGAATGTCATAAAACCCCTAGCAAAAGACTTTAATCATCACAAACTTTTAAAATAATTTTAGAGTCTGAGACTCCTGCCACAAATTACATGTGCTTTCTGGTGTTCTGGTATGAGAGTGGAACCCAAACATTTGTATTTCTGGTTGGCATAGAACAATCATGTGTGTGCATGCCAGAAGCTGAGAAATGGAAATTATTCTATTAATAAGATTTACTTTAAAAATTACTTGAATTATGATGTGAACAGTGTTTTAGTAGCCTAGTATTTTAATGGTCTGGAGTCACATGAAGGCATATCACTTTTTGAAAATAAAGTTGAATGTAGTGTAAGTCTTTCCACTTTATAATATGTATTATTGCTATATGTCCCTAATAATATGTTTTTCTCTTATTTAAGAATAGATTTTTTTATCATTTCTTCAAACAATTCGCAGTTTAAACAAAGAGAAAAGCACAATAGATTTTAATCACAATGAATTTTTCTACCCAGTTTGTACAACCTTCCCTGTTAGCCTTATTTCATTTCTTAAAATACCATGCTGATACTTTTACTTTTTAAGAGGATTTTAAAGATAGACAGGCTAGGAATGAGATAAGTAAACACAGGCTCAAAAATAGAAAAAACATACTAACCTCTGGGGCATCCAATTATTTTCACTGTGGGATAACCTTTTGGCATTCATCTGTAGCCCCTTCAAAACAGTGTTTTGTACTACCCAGTTCTAAAATGAGTGCTTTTAATTTTTTTTCAGTTTATGAAGCAGTAAGAATAAGGAGAACATATGGCCTCAAATAAAATTTATCCTTTCACATTCTGCAGAATAAACTGCCACTGGGAAATGTTTTCTGCTCTGTAATAACTGAAAACTTTTTCCCATTACCTACCTTTTAAGCATAAAGTGCAATGTTATTATAATTTTACTTGATGCTAAATAATATCATTTAACACTGATTTATAAAGGAAAAAAAACTGTATTATTCCTGATGTCTTATTTGGTTCACATCACGGCAAGTTATTTTAATAATAGAATATTTATGACTAAAATTTACATAATAGTTCTAGTAATTCACAATCACATATCTGATTTTTACTATAGCTACAATTGAATTATTAAATATAAAATGCCCTAAAATAAGTCAAAAGACGTTAACTAGTATAATTCTTTAGTGTAGGAAAGATCATACTGCAATATTAGGGATATTAGGGAAACTGATATGTATATAGATAGATATAGACATACATGTATATATGAGTAGAGAATAAAGTCACACTTTGAAACTCTGAAACATGTTGTTTGTATATTAATTGTAATTTTGTATCATTTTAAATATTTAGAAAAATAGAGATTTTTCAATCATGGCTATTTAAAATGCTCACAAACATATGACACAGTAGAGTCTTACCTTAAAAAATGCTCCTGCTTTCACTTTCTATTCAACATGTTGGGTTTTCTTCCTCTCAGATACCTTTTTAGTTAGGCTTGTTTTGTTTTTGTCTTTTTTTTTTTTTTTTCCTAATTTTTGCTCTTCTTAATGTATACCCAATCACAGTTGCTCCTCGAGGTTCAAGTCTGAGTATTTATCTTTCTCTAGAATAAACTCTTAACCCTACTATAAAATTCCAGACAAATTGACAGCTGCAAGGTTTTTTAAAAGAATAAAAGGTTATACTCCAATATATGTAAAAAGCTTTTCACTGCAAACCGTGATAAGATAATTTAAATTGAACTTAGTAATAATAATCATAAAAGCTTCAACAACAAATAAAGCAGGTATTTGAAAGCTGCTTTGAAAGGGGATAGCATCTGATGTGCAAGACAGTGATATTTGATGTTTGTTTTAAAGATTATTTGATTTTTAATGAATCTAAGAAGATATAAACAGGAAAATTATAGTCTTTTCCTTTTACCCAAATATTTACTCACTATGATGGAAGTTACAATTTGAAAGTTGGTGGGAAATGACTTATTAGTTTGTAAGTTTTCTCTATTCATATAAATTAGTACAATATTAACTACATATTTTCTGTGACATCAAGGCTTCAGACTGAAGTTAGGGATGCATTTATAATCCCCATCAATTCAAAGCAGTATAACTAAAAATTATAAAATATAAAATGAGTTCAAAAGTATTAAAATACATGAAAGAAACAAGAAAAGAAGAAACAATAACAAAAACAGTCAAATAAAAAAGTACGAAGCAGATCAATAATTGCATTAGTCATTTTTAGATTAAAAACTTCAGTTAAGCATAGTGATTATCAGTATCAATAAAAACATACTTCATTTTTCACTCTATTCTCTAGATACACATCAAAGGTAAAGTCAGAAGTAAGCTGAAAAAAGAAATGGAAAGATATCTGTAAGTAATAAAATAATGGAATATTACCCAGCCATAACGAAAGGATGACTTTATGACTTTTGCCACTAAATGAATGGAATTGGAGAATATCACACTAAGTGAAATAAGTCAATCACAAAAGAACAAAGGTCAAATGTTTTCACTGATACATGGATGCTAATACTCAATAAAGGGAGAAGGGAAGAACAGAAGTTCAGTGGAATAGACAAGGGGAATGAAGGGAAGGGAGAGAGATGGGATTAGGAAAGACAGTGGATTGAACTGGACTTAACTTTCGTATGTTCATATACGAACGCACTACCACTGAAACTCCACATCGGGTACAACCACAAGAATGGGATCCTAATTATCATGTCGTACTGCATATATGTATAATATGTTAAAATACACTCTACTGTCATGTACATTGAAGAAGAAAAACTGAAAAAAAGAAAGACTGTGCCAGTATGTATAATTCTCTTTCCCATTTTGGGGAATATGCATACATGGCACATGGTTCTTATGCTATGGCAGTATACTCTAAATCAGTGGAGAATAAATAAATTATTTAATAAGAAAAAATAAGGAAAAGATTTCTCTAAGAGCAAAGCAAAAATGGAAAATAGATTTTATCAGCATTAAAACATTTTTCTCCTTAAATCTACAAAGGAAAATTAGGATGCATAAGTCATAGAGAAAACATATTTAAAATGTTATATTTTACAAATTTATTCATATTCAGAATATGTAAAATCATTTACATATAATGACAAACAAACCACATATTAAAATGCTACCATAACTGGAATAGTACGTTTTTAAGATAAGATCTACAAATAATCAATATGCACATGAAAATATAATCAATATTACTAGTCATTATGGAAATCCAAATTAAAACCAGAGAAACATATCCTTACTTGCTTAATAAAATACTAATTTCTTAAAAGTCTAGCCATAACAAGTGTGCATGAGAAATGGAACTCTCTTACTTTCCTGATGGGAATATAACTGTTGCACATTTAGAATATATTTAACACCATATTTGTTAAGCTAAAACATTTCTCCTTTGATAAGCCCAAACTTTCTGTTCCTTTACATTTATCAAAGAAACATAAAAATGGCACCTGTTACTTACATTATTTTTCATGAAATTTTCTTAGAAGCATTATTAATAGCCCAAAGATGGAAATGATCCTACCCTTCAAATGGTGATCAGAAAGCAAATTATCAGAAAAACAAGTTACAGACCATCAATATTGTACTATCAAGTGAAATAAAAATAAAACAGTAGCACATAACAACACTTTTGAAGTATCTGAAAGTATTGCTCTAAGTTGAACACATAATACTATACCATGTTATTTTGTTTATATCAATTCTAGCAAAGGCAAAACTATAGTGATAAAAACCTAATTAGTTATCATGGTCCATAGGTCATGGAATTGACTAGAAAAGAGCACCATGGAATTGTGTTTTTTTTTTTTTTTTTTTTTTTTTTTGGTAATATAGCTGTTGTCTAATGGTAGAAATTGTATGCTGGATATACTTACCAGAATTTATTAACATAAATGAATGTACACCTACAATGAGTTAAAATTGCTAAAGTTATTGAATATGAATTAAGCCATATTAAATCTAAAAAGGTTAATTCATTTAATAATTTAGATGGAACCATTCTTGCTTATATCTAAACATAAGTTCTAACCTTGCAGTCATCCCTATCTTATTGCAATTCACACATATATACACACACATACATCACATGTATACTCAAGCCAGAATTATGTAGGAAACAAATATTTTTCCTCTTCATACTAGTAATTCAAGGCAGAAAAATATTTTTTATTCTTTCTTTAACAAAGTTCACATTGACAATCTTACAGAGAGAATGTTGTATAAAGCCTTATTTTAGCCTTTATGTTAGTCAAATTTACATCAGTTGGGAAAAAAATACCTGAGAAAATGAACTTAAAAAATGTGCTATGGTTTGGATATGAAGTGTCCCCAAAAGCTGCAGTGTTAATGCGGAAATATTCTGAGATGAAATGATTGGATTTTGAGAGCTGTGACTGATCAACTTGTCCTAGGTTGAGAGACTGACTAGGTGGTAACTGCCAGAAGGTGGAACAGGACTGGAGGAGGTAGGTCACTGGGGCAGGCCCTGGAAAGTTTCCTCTTCTCTCCTCTTTGCCTCTCTCTCCCTCCATCCCCCTCTCCCTCCTCCCACGCCCCCTCTCTGCTTCCTGGCTGCCAGGAGATGAGCAGCTTTCCTCTGCCAGGCCCGTTTTCCAAGATGCATTACCTCATCGTCAGCCCAAAGCAATGGACTGAAACCACAAACCGCCAATAAATTCTTCATCATTTAAGTTATACTTTTCTGGTATTTTTGGTTACCGGAGACACAAAACTGACTAAAATAAGAAGTGTTATTCTAACTCACAGTTTCAGAGATTTCAGTCAATGATTGGTTTGTGGTTTTATTTTGGGGACTGCTGTGAGCCAGAACATCCTGAGGGGAAGCACAAGGCAGAACAGTGCTGCTCATCTGATGGCATCCAGCTAGCAAAGACAGGACAGGTCTAAGGTCCCAGTATCCCCTGCAGTGGACCCTCCCTGTTACCTGATTTCCTTTCACTAGGCTCAACTTCTTAAAGGTTCTGCCACGTCACAGAAGTGCCAAGACCAGTAAGCAGGCCTTTGGCAGAAAGACCATGGAGAGACTTTTAAGGTCCACACCATTACATGACTTCTAAATTAAACACCATTTTTTTCCTACATTAAATTTTTGCAGTGTCTCTGAAAGCTCTTTTGTATGTTCCAACTGTTTTCCTTTTTCTTTCCTTTTCTTTTGTACCAGAAATTGAATCCAGGGGCGCTTAACCACTGAGCCACAATCCCAGGTTCTTTGATAATTTTTAAAATTATGATTAATTATAACTTCCAGGTTGTGACATAATTTTTTTTTCTTTGGAGACAGGGCCTCCCTAATTTGTTTAGGGCCACACAAAATTGCTGAGGCTGGTCTCAAATTTATAGTCCTCTTGCATTACCATCCTGAGCTGCCGGTTTTATAAGCATGCAACACTGTTTTCATATGAGACTCTGCATTCATATGATATATGCTACCTATAAATTCTTATGTTTTGTATTTTGGAACATGGTTCTCATGTGCATCCTTATTTCATGTGAATAGAAAGGAAGCATCTGTGTTGGATCCCACTCATTTAAAGAGTTGTTTGGTCTTATGATAATCAGTTTACCACTTAAATAGTATGTTCTCTGTGTTGTCTATATAGGTGATTCTAAATTAGTTGGAATAGATAGTTTCTTGATATCTGAGCACAGGCATATTTTATGAAATTCATTGTTTATATTTTTTCTAGCAGTAGTATTATTTAAGAGAGATATTCTATGAATGAATAAAGAATTCTAAACAGAATGTATTTTATTTCCATATACAATGTCATTTATTGGGATTGTGAATTTCCAGCATATTGACATCCATGTATTGAGCACTTTGGCTTAAATTCTTAGTTTATATTCAGGATATACTGAAAGGAAAGACATTTCTTTCATTTTAAATTTCTTTGAAATATTTTTTTTTTAAATTTTGATTTAATAGAACTTTAATGTCCCTCTTAAACAACTGGGTAATATATGGATTAACTTCTTAATAAATTCTGATTAAGAAAGCAATTGTTTAAAATTATAATAGCTTCATTCAAGATACAATTAGAAAATGTGGTATATATATATATATATATACACACATACATATGTATATATATGATGGAATATTACTGAGCTTTAAAAAAGAATGAAATTCTGGCATTTGATGGTAAATGGATGGAGTTAGAGAATATCATGCTAAGTGAAATAAGTCAAACCCAAAAAACGAAAGACTGAATGTTTTCTCTTTTATGCAGATGCTAATTTACAATAAGATGGGGGATAGGGAAGAATAGAGTTACTTTATATTAGGTAGAGAAGAGTGAAGGAAGGGAAAGTGGTATGGGGGTAGGAATGATAGTAGACCAGATATGACTACATGACTGATGTGTTCCTACAATTTGAATAATCAGAAAAATGAAAGATTACCCTTCATTTATGTATGATCTATCAAAATGTATAAATGCATTCTATTATCATGTACCATTAATTAGAACAAAAACCTTTTAAAAAAAAGATACAGTTAAAGAAATTTGGAAGAAGGTATTGGGCATATTTAGATAAAAATCAAAACAAGTTGTTCAATCTGTTAAAATTTTATTATAATTTGTAACAATTTTTATCATTCTTTGTACCCAAAAGTTTGATATACATGTGAATGTAACCATAAATTCCACAGTGTTCCAAAGAAAAATTGAAATCTGAAAGGCCACACTGAACATTCCCCATCAATTGTCATTATATTCTGGTAAAACTTATTTTATATTAACCTCAAAAAAAAAATGTCCTAAAACTTGAACATGTGGTCAATACAGTAATCAACCAAATAAGAATTAACTCACTGGAATTAACTTTTGAAAAAATACATGGGGAATTATATGTTTGATAGCTTTAATTTTTATTAATATGGTTGCTGATAAAATCCATTGCAAAATGTCTCACAATTTGAAGCCCCTTGGCAATATTTGTCTTGTCAGTTCATATTTATCATGCCGGAAGCCAAAAAGGAATATAAAACATCCTGCACAATTTTTTTTCTATTTAAATACAAGAATGCTCCATGTAAGTATATTTCAGTTCAGCAGCTGCTGCTTAAAGTAGTTACTTATAAAAATCTCAGACAATATTTTGTGAAGCTCAGGTATTGTCATTCAAAAATCATGATATATTAATCAGTAATGAAATAATTTCCTAGCAGTACTCTGAAGGAATTCTAAACACTGACTATAATTTTTTAAAACAATTAAATAGAAACAAAAATTATATATCAAAAATTATTTATCTGTAATCTCTCATGCCTGTTTTGCTATCATTTCATTCACTAGTCTAGTGTCTTGAAAGAATAAAATCTGTGATAATATTTTCAATAAGTGAATGAATATCTAAATAGGTTTTTATTTTTAAAAATTCTAGATTAGAGATTACAAAATAAGATAACTTACTACTTTGGAAAGCTGATTTTACCATAAATATAGATGCAATATGGGCAAGCACATAAAAGCTGTCTCAGTCTCATTACCTATAAAATGGATACAAGAGTAAAACATATCTCATACACATGACATGATGCAAATAATGTGCTTGCATTTGTTCACGTCAAATAAATACCCCAATATGTTCATTTACTATTATAAACATTGTTATTAAAAATTCTCTAGATGTTCAACATTTATTTTGCAAATTATCATTTGAATTTCTCTGTGTGCCTTAAGATGTTGCAGGATAGAGTACAATTCATTTGCTTCTGGATACAGTAGGTGGGAATATGAGAAATTAGTTGTTAAAAGTTTTCATTGTCTTATTCCCCACATTCACGCCAACATCTATTATTGTTTGTGTTCTTGATAATAGCCATTCTAATTAGAGTAAAATGAAATCTTAGAGTTGTTTTAATTTGTATTTCTCTAATTACAAGAAATGTGGAACACCTTTTCATATATTTATTAATGACCTCTATGTCTTCTTCTGTAAAGTGTTTCTCCAGTTCCTTGGTCCATTTGTGGATTGGGTTCTTTGTATTTTTGGTGTAAAGTTTGGTAAGTTCTTTAGAAATTTTGGAGATAAGTGCTCTATCTGAAGTGCGTGTGGAAAAGATTTTCTCCCACTCTGTAGGCTCTCTTTTCACATTATTGATTGTATCCTTTACTAAGAAAAAGCTTTTTAGTTTGAATCCATCCCATTTATTGATTCTTGCTTTGATTTCTTGTGCTTTGCGAGTCTTGTTAAGGAAGTCTGATCCAAAGCCAATATGATGAAGATTCTGGCCTACTTTGTGTTCTGTTTGGTGCAGTGTCTCTGGTCTAATTTCTAAATGCTTCATCCATTTTGAGTTGAGTTTTGTGTAGGGTGAGAAATAGAGGTTTGATTTCATTTTGCTGCATGTGGATTTCCAGTTTTGCCAGCACCATTTGTTGAACAGCCTATCTTTATTCCATTGTATGTTTTTGGCTCCTTTGTCTAGTATAAGGCGACTGTATTTATGCGACTTTGTCTCTGTGACTTCTATTCTGTACCATTTGTGTTCCTGTCTATTTTGGTGCCAATACCATGCTGTTTTTGTTACTATTGCTTTGTAGTATAGTTTAAGGTCTGATATTGTGATACCACCTGCTTTACTCTTCCTACTCAGGATTGTTTTGGCTCTTCAAGATTTCTTATCCTTCCAGATGAAGTTCATTGCTGGTGGAGTTGCAAATTGGTGCATTCACTCTGGAAAGCAGTGTGGAGAATCCTCAGAAAACTTGGAATGGACCCACCTTTTGACCCAGATATCCCACTATTCGGTTTATATCCAAAGGACTTAAAATAAGCATACTATGGTAATGCAGCCACATCAACATTTATAGCAGCTCAATTCACAATTGCTAGATTGTGGAACCTAGCTGCCCTTCAACAGATGAATGGATAAAGAAACTGTGGTATATATACACAATGGAATACTATTCAGTCATAAAGAAGAAGAATATTATGGCATTTGCAGATAAATGGGTGGAATTGGACAATATCATGCTAAGTGAAATATGCCAATCCCAAAAATCCAAAGGTTGAATGTTTTCCCTGATAAGTAGATGATGATATATAATGGGGGTGGAGGGGTGGAGGGGGTGAAAGAAGAATGGAAGAACTATAGATGGAAATGAGAGGGAGCGGGGTATGAAAATGGTGGAATGAGACAGACATCATTACCCTATGAACATGTATGATTGCCGGAATGGTGTGAATCTACATCATGCACAACCATAGAAATGAAAAGATGTACCCCATTTGTGTACAATGAATCAAAATGCAGTCTGCAAAAATAAAAAAAAGTATTCATTGTCTTGTTTTTATTTTTATTATTTAGTTAATATGAATTCTTTAGTTACTTTGTATACAGGTCTTCTAATAAATATGTGTTTTCTAAGTACTTTCAATTGATGACTTTATATAATAGTGTCCTGTAAAAAGGCATGTAAGTAAGATTATTTTTGTTCATTATTTTTATCATTACTGTTTTTGCAACTCCTTTATAAATCATCTTATCAAGGTAGTAGAAAGTTTCTCCTATGTCTCTCGTAGAAACTTTTGGTTTTCATTTTCCTTCACATCTGCCATGATAATTAATTATGTCCATGGATTAAGACATCATTTAAAATTATAGAAGTAATGTGGCAATAAATATTTATATATTGAAAAAGAATAGTTTATTATTATAAATAATACACATTACAAGGTTGTTAGAATATTGTAATATTTGCATGGGAATAGAAAGCAGAGGATTTCAAATATATATAAAAGTTTTCTAATGGTGGGGGAAAGACCAGCAGAACATAAGATTTGCTGAGTTGCATGCCCAAGTTTCCAGCAGTTTGAGCAGTTTTCTACTGCCAGTGGTAGTATTTCTCTGCTTTTATTACATTGCACACTCATATCCTCTCCAAAAATGCAGAAATATTGTGCCTTCATCTGCTTCATTGCATAAAAATTGATTACCCTCTCAGGGCCACCTATCCAAAAACATACTTGATTTGAAGAAAAATATTGGCAGATGTGAGAGGAAAGGCAAGAAAACATTTTTTTTTTTTTTGCTTCATATACGAATATGAGCCTATACCCAATTGTAATTGTAAAATAATATTCTGATGTCAGATTGTAATTTACTCTCTCTTAGATAACTAATAATCATTCATACCATTGCAATATAGAGAGAATAAAATATTCAAGTATAGAACACTTTTTTAAATGATAAGACTTTTTTCCAGTGCTCTGGTATGTCTGGACATTTGATGTTTGACACAGCTTTCTTACTATGGTCCTTTATTATTCTATGCTGATTGCCCCCATTCTTCATATCTCCAAATGTCTGTGTTGGACATCAGGTACCATGGCCTATGGAGTTTTCCTTTCCTACTGCATGAAAATTGTTTTTTGTCTTCATACTAGAGCTTCTCTATTATTCTATCTTTAACAGGATCTTTATTATTTATTCCAACTACTTCATATATATATGTACATATATATACATGCATGTATATCCTGTTGAGTATGACAGTGTTGAGAAATATTCTTCATAAATATGTTCAAGTGTATGCATGTTTCATGCTTAATTAATTTTGTTTTATCTTGAAGTTAGAGACAATGCTTCGCTCAAGAGAGATTTAGATTCATTGCCCCACAGAAATGGTCAATTGTAGAAGCTTCACTTCCTGGATAAAACTTATCTAAATTAAAATTTTCTTAAAGTCCTTTATGTCTCTTTCTCTGTCTATATCTTTTCACTTCCTATCCCAGAGGATAATTTCAGGTAGAATAACCATCCAACATAACTTCAGTTGTCATAATTCCAGGCTTCCTTTCCTGAGCTTAAAGCTCAGTACATATGGAGATGTCATCTTAATTTCATTCAAACAACTGTAATTTTAGGAAAAGTGGAAATTGTTATTAACTACAAGTCATAAACTGTTAATCTTATCAAAGGATTTGTGTCTCCTTTCCATCCTATGTAGTTTCTCTCTGTTTCTCTCTCTCTCTCTCTTCCATATGTGCACAAGTTAAAATAAAAAGTATAATATATACATGACACAAAAATACAAACCACATATTCTGTTATCATTGTCCGTTTTCCAGGCTAAATTATTACTTTGTATTACTTTGTTAGTTTGCAAATAGGGAAGGGTTTTGAACTCTTCCTGGATTCTGACTTACTTAGTTGCTACTGGTCACTTGATATGTGACTATTCTAAACTTATACGTGCGTTTAAGACATAGTGACAAAATAGATCAAACTTTCTCATTAATGACTTTACATTAATTACATCTTGAAATGCTAATATTTTACTACTTTGGGTAAACTAAATTTATTATTCAAATTAATTTGCTTACTTGCATTTACAGTTTTTTTTTCTTCTTTTTCTGTGGTTCTTTAGGAATTTAAAATGACATACGCTTCCATTTCTATTAAACAATGATGTTCCAGACTCAGGCCTTAGGAGAAACATTTTGACTTTTTTAAGATTTTATTTTTTTTCAGGGTCCAAGATGAAAATATATTGGAAAATTCTGTGACAACTCAAGTTTAACACTTAATACTTCTCAGAGGTAGTATTACTACATGAATGGCTTATACTCGTTACTATTTAATTATTTCAGACACTGTATCTTACAGGTAGCCCATGTTATAAACAAACTATTTTTTCCTTGCTCTCCTGGGTTTAAAAAAAATAAAATACGCTATCATAAAAAATACTTAGACGTTTGGTGACAAAATTAAAAGAATAGGAGTTAAAGGAAAAGCACAATTAATAATTAAATCTTTTAAAGTATTTTTATGCTAAAGTTATAAACATCAATAAAGAGTTATGCAGCAAGTAAAGAGGAGACACTGACAAGAGTCACTGTGTGAACTATATCTCACATCTCTTTTATTTTTAGGGTCATCGACATAGTAAAAGCAATAGGTTAACATTTTAATATGATGAAGATAGTAAAGTGCAGTGAACAAACTGTCAATATTTATTATTTTTCCCCAGAATGACTTTTACCTTAAATACACATTTTACACTTGATAAATTCATAGTGCATTGTGTAGAAAACAGTCATTTTTAGCACATTTTAAGTTAGTCAAGCAAGAAATGAAAACAATAAATACTATTAAAATAGAAATGAAAATAATTAATCTTTATGACACTTTAAAATATAAGTATGAAGTATATATTTATAATTGCTTATGCTTTAATCTTAAAATGATGACAAAGAGTACTAGCGTAGTAATTTTTTTATATATTTACTGGCTTCCAACAGAGTACCTACACTGATGTTATGAATTCTCCTTCCAGAGAATGCCCAGGGTCAAAAAATTGATAACAATGTCCATAGTGTCCTGAAAAAATTCACAAATAATAAGGACTCAGAGAGACAAGTATTACTGAAATGAAATTTAAAAATCAGAGCATATTGATTCATGTCAGGATGTGTGAAGTGCATTAAAGAGCTCAGCATTGGAACTTTAATCCATATGGTTCACATTATTTGTGCCAAATTCAGCTTTTAAGTAACTAATGAGCATATGCTTTTAACAAATTAGATTTAAAGTATGTAAATGGAAAATAATTCATTAATTGTTAAAATTTTTTCTTGTGTTGTGACTTTAAATGGATATAATGATTATTTTTAATACAGTATCTAGTCAAGATTCTTTATTCTTTATTCATTTTTATCCCCAATATAGTGGTCATGTTGAGTGTCAATGTTAGAACAGACTTCTAGTTAATGTTTCATATTCATCTAATCACATGTATAATAGTTTTAGGCTAAATATATGTCTTAAGGCTTTTAAACCTTTTTACCTCAAGACATTTACTACTTCCTACAAAAATGATGTTTAAGTTGATAGAATGGTTTGAAAGAATTATTTCTAAATATCTATAAATAAACAACATACCAGAAAGGAATTTTCTTAAATCTCCATTGGCATAGATGGAATATGTACTGTGGTTTTCTTTAACATTAGCTCAAATACCTCCACAGAGAAATCTATCTCCAAAACTTGCAATGGATGCAATTTTCCTTCTAAAAATACTAATAATGACTAATATGCAGGGCATATCTTCTAGAATTTAGATATATGATAAGCACTTCACATGCATGTCACGTGTCACAATCTCACAATAAAACTATGACATAAATAATATTCAGTTTCACAAATTGGGAAGCAGTGGTATAAGAGGAAATAAATTTTCATGCATCCATGAGCCACAATTGGAATCCAAGATTTATTTTAAACCATTAAACCTTTGCTCTTAATCACAATAATTATAGCAGAAATGTACAGTTATCATTTACCAGCCTATCAAACTGTTTGCATTTATTCTAAAACTATAGGGAACATGTCATTTTTTGGGTCACATTAGGAAGACTATAAAATTTGGAAAATCTTTTATTCCTTAATCTCAAGGTAATTATTACCTACCTCTGGAGCAAAAGCACTGCAAGACATTTATAATTGTAAATTAGTGCAATACCTATTAAATATGTTTATTCACTTTCTTGCCTCACCCTTAACTCTTTATTTAATTGCTCTGTAAATTCATTGAGTGCAACAAACCAAGTAAGGTCAAGATGATGGCAAGCACACAATGACACACGCGCACGCACACACACACACACACATACACACAACAGATGTTTGAAAGTAAAATTTAAAAAATATGAATAATACATTAATGTAAGGTAATTGAGTGTAAAAATATATGCCAGAGTCAAATATATCAATGGTCAGTGTGATTGCAATTGTTTGGCTATAAATGGGGTGTGCCCCTCTAGGTTCTGTGTGTGGGAGAGCTTGGTTCTCCGCACAGAAATATTAGAAGGTGGTGGAACCCTTAAAAGAGGAAGGTGATCAGGTCATCGCGATGCACTGTTCTGAGAAGGAATTCATATGGTTCTCATGGGACTCTGGTTATTCCCAGGAAGAGTGGGTTGCTATAGAAATCATAAGACTGGTCCCTTAGTTTTCTGGCATCTTGTGTCACCATGTCATCTCTTCTACATACATTCCCACCAGTGAAATGTCACCTACCATGAGACCTCACCAGAGGCCAAACATGTAAGGCCACCCTATCATGGACTGATAGACTCCAATACTGTGAGTTAAACAAAGGACTTTGTTATACAAAATACTAGTATTGTTATAACAACAGAAAATTGAGTAAGCCAATGAGTGTTTTCCTGATTTTTTTCTCTAACATATGAGCATTTTAGCCATCTTTGGAAAGGAACAAAAGATACTCTCCACACAAAATGAAGAAAACATTTGAGTTGAAGACTGAGTTTAAAGTGTACAGATAGGGGGATCATCATTACAACTATAGTGAATCATGAACCTTGAGGAATAAAATATTTTTGCATGTCAAAGAGTATGGAGTGTGAAGGTAGGATCGTACAACGTGGGTAAGAAGAAGCTGAGATGATTAGAAAACAGGAACCATTATAGAGAGAAAGATTTTTGACAACAGGGTAACAAGGAATTTGAGTACGAAGATTTCAATTTCCTTAGAGCTTCAAAATATTTTAGTGGCATTATTTTACTTATATTATCTTTTTACCTTCACTGTTTGAAGAAAATGACTTATTGCCTTTTCTGAGTAACCAATGAGAATAAAGTAAGACCATAGTCCTGGCAAATGCAAAAATCAAGAAAAATTATTTCCTGGCCAGAGATGACATGGTAATTCTGTTTTTTTAAGATGACCAATGAAAAACCTTGAGAGATTATGAAGAAGAGTTGTACTCCACAGCATGTTAAGTTAACATAATAGTATTTGGTTATAGATAAAAGAGATACTTAGATATTTACTAAATTTTTACTTGGAAAAGAAATAGAAATTTTGCTGTAGTCTTAGCCTGAGAGATACTAACTGAATTCTAAACCATGAACAAATTCCAAGACGGAAGAACAAATTAATGAGTTAAATAAGTGTTTTAATAACTGCTGAGTTGTAAGAAACTGATTTTTTTGCTATAAAATGAGACCTTGCATTGCAATTTATTTTATTTATATTTATTTTAAATGATTTTACTTGATAAAATAATGTTTAATATATTTATTTATATACTATATATTTACAAAATGATATTTTGTGCTTTTATTTTGAATGATAAACAAATATAAATATTCACATACACAAAATGTCCATGCATAATCAGGTAAATGAAGACTAAAGGAAATGGAATATTAATTTATACTCATCAGATTGCCAAACCTGAAACATCAGATATATACTGCCATCAGACACCTGAATAAAACATTTATGCTTATGCACTATGTTAGAAATGTAAATTATTCCATAATTTTTGGAATATAATCTGATATTTATTATAAAATATTCATTGATTTAAAAATCATAAAATCATTCTCAATGATATAATTGCTAATACATATATTTTCATATGAGAGAATATTTGTTATAGATTTGCAGTCTTCTTATAAAAGAATAATACCCAAAATGTAAGTATAGTGAATGTTCATTAACAAAAACCATGGCAGAAAAAAAATGAAACCATCCAAATATTGGAATAATGAGTGAAGAGAACATCATGGTCAAATTTATATAAAACTCAAAAAGAAAATAAAAAGAAAAGAAAAGAAAGTCATAGGGATGTAGATCAAAATATTTATTTCTTGTTTTTAAGTGAAGATTCACTACTTTAGATGAACTGAAACAAAAATGTTTGCGAAAATATTAACAGTTTGAAGAGGATCACTGTTTCCATTTTACTTTTACAAATGTGTAACTTAGTTTGCATGTCAAGGTGAGAAAAGATCAGAAATACAAATTGGTAGATAATTTTTATAGGAATGTGATAAAAACATGATAAATATGTATTATAAACATGATTGGGAGAGGAAAGTTCAAAATACTGTTTTGTTTAACTGCTTTTATAATATGATAGTATAGTGAGAGGACAGCATCAGGTCCCTTGTCACTCTGACGAGGTTCCCCCACGCAGAGTGAGCGTCTCTTTGCTATTGACCTTCCCAGTTCTTTCAGTATTTCTAACAGGCATAAATTTCATCAGCTTCTCACTATTAGCAAATTGCCATATTTTATCAGAGGTACTATTTCAAGTAGATCTTATCTATAAAAGCCAAAGGAACTCTTTTTTCATTTAAAAACTATGTTTTTGACAAAATTAGAAACAGTTTTCTACTTATCACTCTTTGCAAGAATGAAAGATATGTTAAAGATAATGAAGATAAATTCAAAAGGAAAAGTGAAGAAATGAAAAGCAGAATAATTTTTATGGTGAAAATAATACGGTCACTTTGAACGCATCCTTTTATACAAATATATGTATTTTAACAAAATTTATAAAGCATGTTGTGGCCAAAGTTGAGGACCAAAATTGGTACCCCTTTTCTAGAAGGAATTATTCACAATATGTATTCAAAACTATTAACCATCAACTTCATACTATGGACTTAACCTGAAGCAATAAATAATCAAAGAAGTGAGTTAAGGTTTCACAAATATACTCATAACTTTAAAATTGTTTTATAAATTTAAGAAGGCTTACTAATTTGGTGATATAAAATTATGATATCTCCCCTAAAAGAATATTAAAAATTATTTTAGAAGAAGTCTAATATCATGGATATTCACAAGGTACACAAAATTCAGAAACTTTTGTGTTTAACTTTTATACCTGTAATAAATGCTATAAAATATGCATGTGAACAATAGTTCTGTTCAAGTAGAGGTAATTTATTTTCTGGCCTCTAAGATTATTCTTTTAAATCTTTTCCAAAGGATACTTTAGAAATTATGAAAATACTGCTTGTAAACAATAAAAATTCAGATTCACATCTCAATTCAAAATTCCAAGGCCAAAAATGGTCCTTTGATTTGATCATTTTTTCTGATGATGTCCCCTTACTGATATTTTAGGTGGCTATGACTAGCATTTCCCCACCTTTTAGAACTGTTAAAGTATAGTGAATAATTTCTTTCAGTTTTTCTCACTTTAAAGTGTGAGGTTTTCCTTGTGGGATTTTAAAAGCCACAAAACTTTATAAACATGAGAATTACTTCCACATTAAAGGACTAAACACAGCAGGATAGTACTGCAGGCCCAGGGAATGAGTTAGACATTGAATTGAAATGGAATACTCCCCCCAGGTGATTTAGAAAATGTCATAATCTTTTCAATAAGATGAACTGAACAGGCTTAGGGAGATCAAGGTAAAAGCCAGTTTGGAGGCTAAAAGGTACAATCATCACAATTTGAACTTTTAATCTGAAAGGCCTACAATTTCCTCTCCCATTGGTTTCCACAGGATAGCTTAACTATAGGATTCACCTAATTCCAGCTCAACTATTTGAAGGTACCTTAAAAGCACTATAAAGCATAAGAGATCATGCAAGAAGCTATGAGATTTGGACACCAAAAGTCTCCCAATGCTAGCATCACAGATTTTAACTTTTAAGTATCTTCCTGCTTCAAATAGAAGACTCCTTGAGATTATTGCCAATAAAAACATAAATGTCAGAATCTCTTAGACATGTATAGGACTGCTATAATTGATGGGATGTGGATAAGACCGAGAAGATAGATGCATGAAATTATAGTGGATCTTTGTGATTTCAGGGACATCAGTGTGCAACTTCTGTTAACTGTGACCCAGAATCCTATAATTGGAACCATAAGCTTAGCAAGTCAAATGAAACATTTAAAAAGAGGAGCTTTTCAGAGACATATATTAGGTCACGTGCCAGTCTTAGAAAAATACAATAGGGTGTAGTGACTGACAGGGATGATCTGAAGCACAGAACCTGGATACATAGGCAAAAGGCAATTTTGTCCAATTGTTGGGGAAATACAGTTTCAGGCACAGTGTTCAACTTGGGCAAACTAGCAAAGTAAACCTGTCTTGTTAAGATAAAATTGTGAATTTCAAATCTAGATGACTATGCCAATGATAGAAGGAATATGGGAAAATACTGTTTGAAGAAAAGGAAAAAGGTGGATTATAGGAAACATTTATCCCACATAAAAGATGTCAAAATTTATTAGATATTACTGCACAGATTCACATGGAAGATAATTTGATTCTAGGTATCTTAGAGAATATATAGAATTAGGACATACACCCTATTCATATAATTAAATAATTCCAGTAATCAACACACAAAAATAATAACTGACATTCAAAATTTACTACTTCCCATATATTTTTAAACTACCTTGAAAGTATAAATATCACAATTATTCCATTTACAAATCAGCAACACAAGCCAAGAGATTCTAAATAAATGGTCTGATGTCATAGAGCTTGCAAGTGATGAAATGAGAAGTTGAACCCAGGAAGCATGTTATCCTACTCTGAAGTCTCATCAATGTGCTAAAGTCCTCCCACAGGAGACATACTAAGGCTCCTGTTCACTGTGCCAAAGTCATATCCAACATTATATCTTGACCACAAGAACAGAAAGTGCATGCTTCACAACCGGAGGACTCCAAATTTCATAATGTCTTGTAAATACAGATGTCATCATCTTCAACAAAATCAAATACTGTATTACATTCTCAGTATCTCAGTGTGCAGATTAGTAGACACATGTGCGCCCCCACACATGTCCCTTCTTACTCCTTTCCTTCTTGTTCTTTCCTTTAGAACTGTGGTCTTAGATCAGACTACATAGTAAGACATACATGGATGTGTTATTGTAAAACACAGACCAATTGTTTTCATATCTAGATTTTCAGATTCAGTGGTTTGAGGCAGACAAGAATTTTCATTTCCAACAAGTTTTGAGATAGTGACAATGCTGCTGGTCCAGGTATCACATTGACTCATGCTCTAGAAGAAAAACTAATCAAACTTATCTTTGTCCTTCAAGTAACTTCACGCCATTCTCATTAACTTTGATCTTTCCATTGCTTTTTGAGCTCTCAGTGTGGGTAATTACTTCATTTAAATTTTTGAGAAATCATTGAAACCAGGCACAGATATCACTCACCAGAGAATGAGATCCCATTTGGTTTTCACTCTTCACTTAAGCATCACAGTGCATGGAATTAGTATTCAGGTAATAATAAGGCTTCATGCCCTTATTAGTGAGTTTGTGATGTCCCAATAACATGGACAGTGGGTGCTTTGTGTATTGATTACCATCTTCTAGGCATCTACTCTGTTTGTTTTATATATTTAAACTCTTGAAATATGTGTCAACTATTTTTTTCTTCCCATTTATTTCTGCTATCTTTGCTTTTACCTATGTTTACTCATCACAGACTTCTGGGAAAAAAATAAACTATGAAAAAACTCTCATAGTAAAAATAATGGGCAGAAGGGAAAATGAAAGATAGTGTGATCCATAATTCATCAGAACGAGTGGATAATATATACAACAGTAAAAATCCTGTTCATAGTGAGACACTTTGTATTTTCTGACCTTTAAATTCAATTAAATTTTATTGCCAAAAAGAAGAGGGCAGAGGCTTAAAAATAGGCTTATGGAGGAAAACAAACTATTGCTTAACTAGGATCTGAATCTGGACTCGGGAAAGGTCCACATTTGTTAACACAGGAATCATAACACTGGCATTATCTCAACTTGATAGTGAGAAAAAAACAAAGAAACCAGTAAGAGTTAGATTGTTACTTGGGAAAAATTCTCAAAAAATTAAAAATAAAGCCAAAATGTAAAATAAAGAGGAAAGAGCTGAATCAGAAATGTGCCCCATACCTGTTCAAATACTAAACTATGTTATTCCTTGGCCTGGGCTAAGGTGATGCTTCTTATGAGCTAGGAACTATATAAAATAAATTCATTCGCTAAAGTAAATAACTGAATTAAAAGCAAGAAAAATTATTAATAAGAGATAAAAGATTGATAACATCAATATATAAAGTACACCAAAAACTATAGGAAAACTCAGATATCAATAATAAAATGTTTACAATAAAAAGCAACTCCCTGAAGAAATATGAATTTTCCAAATTCCAGTAAGTGTGCAGATGGCATTTTATACATCTCAAAGTGTAAAATACCAAAGGATAATATGAAAATTATACATTCATTTTTCTTCCTCTGACATGGAAATAGGTCTGTATTAATACTTTGGACATGCCATTATGCTTTAGGTCTTTTAAAAGGATGTCTCCTATAGAAATGTTGTTCTGAGATACCCAAACCTTTGTTCACTCTGGAAAAGAAAATATTTATTTTGCTGATTCATTTGTCCTATACTGTCAGTTCTCAGTACCCACAGATTTAGTCTTTGTGGACTTGGTTCCTTACTAAGATTTGTTTGTAACCCCAAACCAATACTCCCAGTGCTTTCATAGTCTCTTATGAGATGTATAAGGTGACAAAAAATTGAGCCTCTCAAAGTGCATGTTCATAGCTAAGGTCAACCAAGTCCATGATTGCTCTTCTTATTTCTTATTTCGGTTTTCAAACTGAAAAGATGTGTTCCCTTGACAGTCAGTTTTACCACTATTATTTTTTTGGAACTTTTTTTTTTGTTATATTTTACATTCTAATTTAATGGCTTATTTTAGTTCAGGGATTGAACCCAGGTCCTTGCACATACTACATTTCTAGTCCCAGTGATTCAGTTTTTCAAACGTTCTTAAAGCATATTAAAAAATGCTGTTTAGTGTTCTTAAGTACAAAAACACTGTGATTTCACTTATGCAGAAAATACATGTGTTAAATAGGTTCTATTTAGGTTACAGTGATGTTGACCATGAGTTCAATGTTGATGAATCAACAATGTGCATTAAATTAGATTTTTAAAATAAAATTACACATAAATCAAGATTATATATTGATCAGTTGACTAAATGTTGTGACCATAGACTCAGAAAAACATAACTCTGAATTCCTACATTGGTTAATTTAGTATTCACAGCAACTTCCTAAAACATGATTACCACAAAAAATAGGAACCAACTGTATCTCTAAGTTGACCAGTTTGCTCATTTCCTCCAATAGTTCTAGTGTTTGTTTTCATGTTAACAAAGGTTCTTATTTCACTTTGATAACTGTATCCTATTTTCTCCTCATGAAAGTTACATCAAGACCAAAATATTATCAGGAACAAAAACAGTGGGACTTCTAAGAGTTGTTGACCATTACATAAGGTGAAGCATAATTCTTCAATAATTTTCCTGGAAGCCTTATCACAACATTTCCAACACAGGCTTAGGCAAAGGATGCTTGCTACCTTCAAGAAGGTCATTAGGAACTAGAGTAGTCTGCTAACTCAATGGCCTGCACATTACCATACATAAAACATATGACAAACTCAGCCTGAATCTTTCCAAATAACATTACAAGGTCACTACAAGTATTGAAATTCAATAAGCACTATTCTTAGTCTCAAAACAATATTTGCCATGACCAATTTCACTGTGCTGCTCATCAGGGATTACCATTTTAACTATAAATGTGTTGTTCACATCATAACAATGCAAGGGGAAACCATCCGTTGTTTAAGGACTCATATGGAAATTAGGCTCAGAATTCTTTTGTTATTCAAAGACTTCATGATAAACTTCAGTCTTTGTGTATTAAAGTTATTAATATAAACATGAGAACCTTTATGACCTTCTGGGAGTTCTCCAAAATTAGACAGGAGGAGGCCCAAATCCCCAGAACAGTATCAAAAGAAACCCACCTGATGCCTTCCGCAGTTTGCCTTTGTTTTCCAATCTTCTCTAAAAACTTTTGAAAAGTCATAGTAATGTTTTTAGAAGGCTCCTTAGCATATCTTCTTACTTCAAACAAATAAATGAGTGGATTTTTGAACCGTCATGAGAAGAACCCTTCACAACAGTTTATTGTTTAGCACAAAGACCTGAACAAAGTGATTTTGCATCTCTGGATGTGGTTTTAGACTGAGATGTTTTCTTTGAGGAATATCACACTCATGGGGACCATTAACATCCAAGAAGCACATATTTTTCTATTAATCATTAATGATATCCAAAACACCTGCAGTGGGAAAAAGTAAAGTACTGATTTGCAGTTGAAAATCAAAATCACCTTACAGATGATTTTAAAATGAAATGAAGGTTAGAGGAAATGAAGAAATCCCAACAGGATTTTCTCCGGGCTGTTTCTTCCAGGCGTCTATTACTTGTGACTGCAAGCTTTTAGCATAAGTCACAGCTTTGAAATTTCTGTTCCATCATTTTCATGTCCTCTCCATCCAAGACAATTTTAGTAAAAAGACCACTGGCTACATTTTGGTGCTTAATGGTAATCATTGCCCCACAAAAGATAGGCCAGCACCTTGATCCTTGATCTTGGATTTTCCAACCTATAGAACTGGGATAAATAGACTTGTGTCACTTTGCAATGAAGCTACATTCTAAGAAATGCCTGCATTTTATGGTTGTGCAAACATCATAAAGCATACTTACACAAACAAAGAGGGTACAGATAAGTCACTTCATGTAACCCCTTGCCACAGTTGAGAGATGTGATAAACATAAGATATGAGGTTGGCGTGGACAAACTTCATGACATACTGTTTTACTATGAACTCTATTAGTAGGAGGAATACTTGCTAAAATAACAATAAAATGTATAGTAAATACATAAGTAGTAATGTAGTTGTTTGCTATTATTTTCAGGTATCATGTACTGCACTTAGTTGCATTTATATACTTGGCTGGAGATGCAGTAGATTTGGTTATATCAGCATCAGCACAAGCATGAGTAATGCATTGTTCTACATTACCTTGCAATCGGCTCACTAGGAAATGGGTTTTATTCAACTATGTTACATTCTCTTAGGACCACATCATGTATTTTTTCCAACTTTGACTGAAACATTATTATACAGCACATGATTATAAATATTTATTAAGAAAATGATCTTTGTGGAAGTAGCTTTAGAACTGTGTAATGGATAAAGACTACAAGAGTTTTTAAGTACATACATGCTAGAAGAAGTCAGTTTTACCATAAAGGTAATTTTTTTTTTAAGGTGACTCTTGTGAAGGCTCAGAAAGGAAAAAAAAAAAAGAAAGAAAGAAAGAAAATATTATCTTTTTATAGAAAACAAATAATCATGAACACAATGCTAAAAG
Organism: Sciurus vulgaris; assembly: GCF_902686455.1. NCBI lineage: Eukaryota > Metazoa > Chordata > Mammalia > Rodentia > Sciuridae > Sciurus > Sciurus vulgaris. The sequence continues at coordinate 118,233,015 of NC_136469.1, read as the reverse complement.
AAATATTGACAGTAAAGTCTGTTCTCACAGACTTAAGGTAGAAATTAGTGACATCTAATTTGACAATGGAGAGAAGGTAATACTTGTTATGATGTTGTGAAAACTGGATATCCACAAACAGAAAAATAAAATTAAACCCTCATCTCCCAAGATATAAAAAAATTGAATCAAAATGGATTAAAAACTTACATGTAAGACCTGAAACTGTGAAACTACCAGAAGAATAAATAAGGAGGGGACATAATGAAATTGGTCTGGGTAATTACTTTTTGAATAGGATCCCAAATGTACAGGCAGCAAGAATTCAAATAGACAAATGGCATTGCATCAAACTTTAAAAGCTTATGCAGGGCTAGGGAAACAATCAACAGAGTAAAACAGAAGCCTACAGAGTGAGAGAAAATATGTGTAAACCACACACCTTATCAGGGAATAATATTCAGGTACACAGGGAATTCGAAAAACTCAACAGCAGGAAACAAATAACATGACATAAAAAATGAGCAAAGCACATACATAGCTCTTCCCCAAAAGAAGACACAAAAATAACCAACAGGTATAGAAAATGCTGCTCAACATCACTAATCGTAAGAAAATGCAATTAAAACCACAATGAGATCTCACCTTACAACTGTTAGAATAGCTATTATCAAAAAGCCGAAAGATAAGTGTTGGCAAAGAAGCTCAGAAAAGAGAACAATGTACCCTGTTGGAATGTAATTTAGTATGGTCATTGTGGAGGTTTCTCAGAAAGTTAAAAATGTAAGTGCCATATGATCCAGGGATCTTGCTACTGGGATAATGCCAAAGGAAATTAAATCAGTATGTCAAAGAGATGGCTTCACTCCCATCTTCATTGCAGTATTATTTACAATGGCCAATACATGGAATTATCCTATATGTTCATAAATGGATGAAAGAAAAAATTGATATTTACACAAAATAGAATAATATTCCATATAAACAACAAGGAGGGTTTTGTTATTTGTGACAACATGGGTGAACCTGGAGGACATTACACTAAATAAAATAAATCAGGCATAGAAAGATAAATACAAAGACTGCATGATCTTACCTATATATGTATTGCAGAAATGTTGAACTCATGGAATCTGAGAGCTGAATAGTGTTACCAAGGGCTGAAGAGAATAATAGTTGTGGAAATTTTGATGAATGATACAAGATTTCAGATAGGAAGAATAAATTCAAGAGTTCTATTATGTAACATGGTGACTATAGTTAATATATCGTATGTTTGAAAATTGCTAACAGTAGGTTGGAAGTGTTCTTATCACACAAAAGGATTAGTATGTGAGTTGATATGTATGTTAATTAGCTTGATTTAACCTTCTCACAATGTTATGTATGCATGTATCAAAATATCATATTGTACTTCACTCATGTAAATTTATCAATTAAAAATAATTTTCAAGATGGGATTTAAAATACAGCTGAAACACAAAAGGTATTTACTGGAGATGGAAAATATACACTTTCTTTGAAACACACTAAAAACTGTTCCTGCCCACAGATAGCTTATCATACAACATATAATTGATATTCTTGACAAGGAAAGATAAATCAAAGAAAAACATGCTTGCTGGTCATACTTATTTATGCTTATTAGTGAAATAATCTAAACTCAAAACACCAAAGACCTCATGCTTTCTCTGAAATGTGGAAACTAATTCACAATAAGGTAGGGGGGGATAGAGTTACTTTACATTAGGTAGAGGGGAGTAAAGGGAGGGGAAGAGATATGGAGAAAGGAATGATAGTAGAGTAAAACAGACATTATTACCTCATGTACATGTATGAGTACATGTCTCATGACTGCATGACAGATGAGATCCTGCAATATGTATAATCAGAAAAATGAGAGATTACACTTTATTTATGTAAGATCTATCAAAATGTATACATGCATTCTACTGTCCAGTACAACTAATTAGAACAAAAATATTTTTTTCATTTCTATAATGTGAATAATTTTATCTTCATTATACAGATTTAATATGTATAATTTCTTAATATGTGAAGATTCAAGTATTTTTTACAAGTTTTTACTTAATATTCCACAAATAAATAAATGAGTGTATCTTAAATATACAATAAGGTGAGAGAAAATTATGTGTACTTTAAATTATATGATAAGGTGAGAGGAAATTATGTGAGATAATTTTATCAAAGAAATCCAAGTATAACTTGTATTAATAGGCATTTGATGCTACTTCAGGTAATTATATATAATTGAATGTACCATCCAAACCAAAGAGAGAAAATATTTTACTAATGCAGAAACACTTATAGAAGACTTTTTGTTTACTCTATGTGATTGAATAACAAATCTCTTGTTTTTTGTATAATTTTATGTTCTAATAAATCTATTAATTAAAAAATATTTCTATAGAATCACTAGTTTAAATTTTTCAGCTTATTTTAAATGGATATACTTGAAAACTGGTTGTGTATTTGGTAGGTTCATTCATTCCTATTTTAACAGGGATTTGGTTGGGTAAGGTGGACCCGACCTTCCTAATCTTCCACTCAAATTGAATAAGTTACATTTTATTTTTAAGTTTATTATTATGCATTATCTACCATGAACCATTTTCCCATTTTTATGGTACAGTGCTGATAACTAACAGTGAATTAATATTTTTAGAAAAGTAGAACAGGATCTTAAAATATATTATCTCCTAGAAGCCCAAATAATTTTAGGAGAATATACTAGGGTGTCAGCACTAGTATTCAATCTATCTCCATATTGTTTCTTTTCCCAGAGTATTTGCTTCCTCTATAACTCTGTTCTCTTTAAGGTGATTAATAACCACTGCCGTTTGCTCATAGTTGATCTCAATCCAAAATTCCTCTTGGGATATTCTGCAAGAATATTTGCTCTCATTATTTTCTGGCAGAATGTACTGGTACTTTATTGTTTTCCATGATTGTGACTTCTGGGTAAAAATTTCCTTCAAAAATAGGGAAAATTTTTGTGTAACAAAACATAGATCATGAGTTTGACTTTTGGGTAAATCTTAAGGAATAGGAAAAAGTTGTGTAACTAGGTGTACCTATGTAGTGGTCTTTATTTCTACCTAGGTAATTTGGAACATCAGATGAAATCTTGTAAAGAACCACATAATAATTACTTGGCAAGAACAAAGAAATATGGAATTCTAAGGAATTTTCAGTTTTTCAGAATAACAAGAAACCTAGTACCACATGTATGCAGACTTAAAAAACCAGATAAGCTATTCTTTCTCCTCGAGATAGATGTCTATTTCTTATTATTTTATTAGATTCTTTAACAAATTATCCCCTTACCCACAAGATGAATTATATTCTTCAAGACATGTAAATCATATTTAAACATTTCCATATATTTTTGCAATGAGCATGCTTAGTTAAAAAATAATAGCAATAAATATTTAAAACTTTTCAGCAAATTTTAGCAGTAGAATTTCTCTACTTTTTTTATTTTTCATGTTCTCAATTCTGTAACACTTATCCTGAATTTTAATAGAAGGGAGTTTGCCAACAAGCGATCAATATCCATCTCTCTGATATTTCAAACATTTTTTTCTCAATAATATAACAAAAATGTACTAATAGCAAATCTAGAAGTCTCTCTAAATGGATCACCTAATACAAAAGAAAAAAATGTAAAGTAACACATAAGACAGACAACAACTTGCATGTTGTGTATACAGAAATCTATTTCCATGATGGGTATATTTTGAGGGACTGCATACTCACATGTCTCTAGTTTACAACCATATGTCAAAAAATCTGCATTTGCCATTGAATTTAGAAGTCAGAACTCTTTTAAATATGCACAAAAATATTGCTTCTATTGGGTTGTTTTCAGAGGTTTAATTAGAAGATACAACTTCCATCTTTCTTCTCAATATAGCTCAAGAATGGCATTTTTCTCCTGGATATTTCCCATACCACATTTTGTCCTTGAATGTTGCTGCTTCAGGTTTGTTTTCAATAGTTTTCATAGGCTAATTGACATGGTCCACAGCTAAGACGTATTTTAGTATCTGATGTGTCATATCAATTTTGCCCATGTGTCAGTGTTCTGTGAAACTCTGAGAATTTCAACAGTTATTCATTCACTCAGAGGTCTGTCTTTTTAATTTAAAGATACAATTTTATATTCCATAATATGTTATAATTTGTCTTTCTGTAATGTCTTCCTAAGTAATTGTAAATTCTTTGAGCACAGGGAATACAACCCATTCTCTTTATATCTCTAAAATGTAATGCAATGCAGGATGTGATAAATGTGCATGGCATGGTTGAAATTTCACTCTTGAGTGTGAATTGCTTGCTGAGAGATTCAACCTGCTTCCCTTATGTGGCACAAGCCACAGAAGTCCAGTGTCAGAGACAGCTGTATCTTAGACACTAAAGCAGATTTTCAGCCTGAGAGTGCCTCACCAAATTTGATTTTGTTGCTTGCTTTGTTGAAAGTAAGCCAACTTTGTTTGTTCCTTCCTTTCTGAGTCTACACTTTTCTGAAATATTATAAGATTGTTCAGTTCTCTCTTAAGAAGCTCAAAGAGACTAAAGAAATGATGCAGAAATAATGTAGGTCAGGGAACTCTTATTATATAGGATAAATGATTGCATGCTTTTTATACATTGTCCTTTATTTAAAAATTTTATGTCAGTTATTATTTATAAGCAACTACAAAATATTGAAGTTGTAATCATGACAAATTTCTGAACACAAACTTTTATACCATTAATCAAATTGAGAATACCAAATAAAGTAACAAAATAAATTTATTCAACACTCTAGTATGTATATATTATAGGAATATGTATTTTGTTGTTTAAATCATTAAACTGTGTAGTGCATAAAATATTTTATAATTCTATTTTCATTGTTCTTAGGCTTTCTCATTGTGACATTCATATAGACTAGATATTAGTGATACATAATTCATAAATGTATATTTTTACATATTTTGTAGCACAAACTACATTATATGATCATATAGTATATCACAGATCATTTCATCTCACATAATATTATATACTTGCCTTAAGTATTACATACAACATGTACTATAAATTTTTGCTAAATATTGCATACACCATACTATATGACAGGTGATGACTAAAACAGTTTACATTTTATGAAGTAGGGAACTATTATTACTTTCCCACATATTATTTTTAAATGTGCTGAGGGATAGAGAAATTGCAAGAGTTGGGCAAGATCCCAACACAAGATTCCACAGGGAAATGGAACAGCAAACCCAGGTAGTATAGCATCAGTATCTATGCCGTCGCCCCTATTCCATATGACTCTATGTATTCATTGCAATAACATAAAGATAGTTAGTTTGATGGTAAACATTTTTAAAGACATGTATTATAAGAGAACATTTCTTGGATACTGAATCATTTGCTGCAAGTGTTTGTGCAGAATTTGATGTGATACCCACAGTAGATAAGGAAGCTTAGAACATTTAAAAGGTGATATATAAATATAATCATTACATTTCTAAGATAGGTTTAATATTAGATGTTCAGACTAGCTCCCCTGCCCGTCTTTATATTAACTCACACAATCAAAAAGTCTTTGTGTGAATTAATTTTCCTGGTGTAATGAAAATCTTAATTTCTTTTCTTTCAGATGTGTATGTTATTTTGCAAGTAAACTTTTAATTGTTAAGTTCTTAGAATAATTTCAAAATTTGAGATTTATCTTTTAACTAATTGAAATCACTAATTAACCCACGTGACCATTATTTCATTCTAACCAAAGAGTTAATAGCAATCCCAGGGTTGGGTATTGGACTAGCATTTTCATTACTAAAATAGTCTCATTTTCTTGCTGAAGGACAAATTGCATATGTTTTGGTTAAGAGTATTTCACTGTGCAGTACTTTGATATTGATTTACTTGCTAGATATCAAGAAGCATTTCATTTTTCATATTGCCAAGTTAAACTTTGTATTTACATTTAAAATCATTTACTTAAAGTAAAATTCCAATTATTCTTCATGATTCAGCACCAAGTGCACACCATCAATGATAGAATTACATGCCATTATGTCATCAGAACTCTTCCTTCTCCAAAACTTGTCATCTGGTTATAACTGATTTAATGTTAAAGTCCCTGAAAATAACATTTATTAGGTAACTAAACCTCATATATCCTCACTGATAAGTTAGCATGTACTAGTTTTTAAAGCAAACTACTCATATATTCTTGCTTATCTGGGTGACACTGATGAGAGGCCAGATTGAAAATACCATGTTTACATATAACATATAAATTCCAAAGGTGAAAATATTCGTTATAATGGAAGGAAAGGGAAAAGTTTTAACCCCCCCAAATATTATTTTGTGCTATTTTATTTTCATATTACATTGTGTTTTTTAAAGTCTTTTTACCTTCAGAAGCCACTTCCACATTATCCCAGACATTAAGAGAAACTGGCAAGTGTGTAGCCCTTAACACGAGACTGACCATGAGTTGGCATCCAAAAAGTATTTTACAGCTGTTTCACTTCGTGACACTATTGTTGATGCTACTCTCATTGCTATTTGTGAAAGGAAAACAATCATTAGTGAAATCAAGAATACCAATTCTTAATATACTTGGAAACAAATGAACCTTTATTTTTCATCTCAACTAAGGTGAGAAAGTATTAAATTATTCCCCTTTGCTAATGATTTTTAAAGCTCCCTGTGTGACTCTTCTTCCTTTATCAAAAGTCTCAAGCATAGAGCTTATTTATTCACTGTGTAATTTAAAGCTATTAAATATCAAAAAATAAACTTAAGGCTCATGTAGTGGTCAAATAGCCTCAAATCTCTTAAAGAATACCATTCAGATAATTTATTTTTAACATCATTTACTAAGATATTTTGTGGTTCTCAAATACAGCTAGATTTTGCCTGTGCATGCGCAAGCGCACGTGTGTGTTTGTGTGTGTGGTGCGTGTGTGTGAATTTCTAGGTAAAAATACATAGGATATTTAATTTTTCTCCTTTCATTCCTTTTCAAGTGATTACTTTATTATCTCAATTCTGGGAATTATGTCATGCTTACAAACATGTAAAATATTTAACATATTTTGATCTTTCACCCACTATTGCTAAATTTACTTCTGCAGAAAGTGCTTATGAATTATTAATAGAAAATTTTAAATAAATGATATATTGTTGTAAGTTAATGCATTACTTGGATCCAGAGTACAGCTTGTTCCCATCAAAATGTTATAGTGCAAGCATCAACTCATACTTCAATCTAACAAGATGTATCACAAAATGCCCTACAGCAGCTAGTGTATGTTCTGGCCATCTGCTTTGTACTCTGTCATTGAGTCACCATAAAAATCCACTTCTTGCTTAAAAAGCAATCAAGACATGTTCTGGGTTATCATTCTTCCGTTAATTTATCAAAACCTTCTTCAATGTCTTTTCCATTATAACTGCTGTCCTAAGCATTTAGAATACATCATTGAATAAAACAGATTTAAAAAAAACCTTGCCTTGTGGAACTTATATAAATGACATCATAAACAATAAATTGCATAGTAAACTAGAAGGTCATAATATCACTTCAGGGAAATTTTTGGAATAGAATAAATTAGGTCAGATATACCAGTCTATGAGGAAATGGGAACGAATAACAATTTAAATAAGATGGTTAAGGTGGGGCCTCTAAGACAATGCCATTTCTACAAATACTTGAAAGATAAAGCACTAGCTGTGTGGATATCTGAGGGAAGTTCTGTCCAGGTAGAGTGGACATCCAAAGCAAGGGTTTAATGGCTGGAACATACATGGTTTATCTGGGACACATCAAGGGAATGATGTGGGTGAAATGGTAATTAAGGGAAGATTTTCTCAGCAATCTGCCAAAGTTGAATTGTGGATTCTGAACATTATCTTTGTAAGCCTTTTCAAAGACATGCTATTTTTCTAATCCAAATTAGTAACTAGCTAACAAACTGGTAAGTTTTCTATATGCCATTTGTCTAGGTCTTAGTTTCACAAGGGCATTACTGATGACAAGCTAAAGAAATCTCATTCAGGGTGTCTGTTAAAATGTGTAAATTACATGATTAAGATAGGTAGAAAAACTACAACTTTCATTTCAATGGTACCATGCTTGAAGAAACACTGAATGTGTTTTAAATTTAAATTTTGTTAAAACGATATATTCTCTTTGAAATCCATAACTATTTTTGCCAAAATGTGTCCCATTTACTAATACATAATTGAAAACATGCTCTGAAAGCAAAGATATTTCTGGAGATTTTGTTTGCCTAATTTCAATTTTGTGAATGACAAATAGTTAAAAAGGAAGAAAACAATGTAATAAAGTATAATGCACTAAAATTATATTATTCTCATATAATCAGAACAATTTCTACTACTATACACAAGTGAGAGAGACAAAATATATCTTTTAGAAACTACTAAAACTTAAATGGAAAATGATTTAAAAAATCAATTACACTTTATAGAGAGCAAGTAATACACATGTGAATTTGTCTGGAAACTTTCTAATTTCCTGTGTAAAGATATAAGATAATTTAAAAGAAAGAAAATCCTTGAAAAAAATTGTAACACTCTCACTCTTTATATGAATACCTGAGCAATAAATTTTGTAAGGACACTTTCCATAAGGAAATATTTCTATGAAATGGAAACAAAAAGTAAAAGAAAAATAATTTTATCTGCATTTTTTTTATTTTTATTTTTTGCTTAAATAGAGCTTGCACAGCTGATTTTATACTTTCTCTGTCTGACTCAATTTTGGGCACTAGGCTGTTGAAAGTAAGAGATAGAGTTCACCTAACAGAAATCTACAGTCAGCACCTCATTTCTATTTCTGTCTTCCAGAATTGGGCCAGAGAATTTTGTTTAAGATAAAAAGACACTGTGTTTGCTTATCTTTTTATCTATATATAGTTCTCCCAAAAAACATTTAAGTGTATTATACAAGAGTTTTGGTGAGAGTAAGGGGAAGAAGAAGAAAAGATTGGGGGGGGGGCAGTACTTAAATTAATTAGAGGGAAATTAATAACCAGAAATGAAAACCTTCTCTTTCAAACCACTAAAATAAACGTGCATGTCTGAAAATGGCTATCTTTGTAATCTTTACTTCTATGGCTTCTGCAAAGAAAAACCTTTCAACTACTGACATACTTTCATACACATCCCAGAGGACTATTCTGGATTACAAATATTTCCTAGATTTTAAAGTCTACTGATTTAAATCTACTGATTTATTCATTTAATCTTATGATTCCCTGACTATATATGTAATACACAGGTTATATTCAGGAATTCATTAGGTTTGTTTTTCCATATGAATTTTTAAATATGGTTTTCATAATTTATATAATTATTAAATATCTTTTATTAATCTTGTACCCACCTTGCTTTTGCACATAGACACCAAGGTATTGAGTCATCTAATACATTTTTCAACATCATGCTTAATGTGCTTATTATGTGCTGAGCTATAATTTTCTAAGTATCAGTCTTCTGATTTCTAATTGACAACATTATTTATTGTTTGTTTCTTTTTTCTCTTCAAACAACTCTTTATTTTATCAATTGGAAGATTTTTTTTACCTCCCCCTTTTCTCAAATTAATCAATTCAACCAGGTTTTCTGTTATTGGAAATTGGAAAATAGCTTCTTCTTCTTCTTTTTTCTTTTTTCTTTTTTTTTTTTTTTTTCTGATTAACTTACCTTACACCAATTCTGACACTTTTTAAAAAAAATAGATGATCATAGAAGTAAGTGTTTGGGTGGCTCAAAGACACTATAGAGTAAGCATGAGTGAAAAAGAATTCATTATCAGTTTCTCCTAAATAACTTTTTCCTCTCATATTTTCAATCACTTCACCACGACTCTAGGCATCCTCTTTGACTCTGTGCTATGTCCACCCATGCTATATTCAAAACTCAGTCAAATCTACCTCATTACTTCTGGAATCTTATTTTACCTGCACTGTCTTATCCTGGTTCCCACCACTATCTTCTTTGACCTGAACTATATGGACAGGATTCTAATTGATATTCTGTTTTGTAGTCTGATTTCCATTTCATTTATTTTCTGTAGAGCATCCAGAGCCCTCTGTGTACAAAGAAAATCTGATAAATCCTGGAAATCTGGTAATTACTTCATAAAGTTCAAGCCCCTGCTTATACTCTAAACCAGAGCATCTCTAATTAAATTATCTACTGTCTCGCACTCTAGCTTATACTCATTTCTCCAACATCAGGTTTTGCCACACCACTGTTCCTGCCCCCTTCCTCTCTCTATCCTATTATAGATACCATAACATTTTGAATCCTATTTTCAATCCCAACTTCATCACATTAACGTTTCAGTGACTGCTTGACTACTCACAGGAATTCCATTAATCCCCTGCCTGGAACACTCTCCTACACACCAGCTGACATGATTGATCAAATCATCTTTATTTCCCTTCCTTGGCTTATATACTGCATGGTTTTTCTTCTAAGAAATGTTTCCCTCATTCTCCTGACCCAGTTTGTAGCAGGTGCTCTTCATTTATCTTGACATCTGCATTGGGACACACTGCACAACTTCCAAACTTTATTGTAATGGTTGTTTGTTTGTTTATCTACTTGTCTTTGCCAATATTTTAGTCATGGCAAGAGAGTGTAGTGGAGGGAAGCAGCTCACATGGTGATCAGGAAGCAGAGAGAAAAAGTTTCTACTCTCCAGATATAAACATATACCCAAAACCATGCCCCAATTCCCACCTTCTCCAGCCTCACCCTATGTCCCACTTCACTTGCCACTCAGTTAATCCCTATCAGGGGGACTAAATCACTGATTGGGTTGAGACACTTATAAGCCACTCATTTCTCCTCTGAATCTTCCGGCACTCTCACAAGTGAGCTTTTGGGGGACACCTCACATATAAACTATAACAGCCACCACCATCTTTCCTAAAAGATTTATCAGTGTTGCACACTGAATGATTCTTAAGATTATCTTTTTAACCTTTCTGCTAATGATATGTCATATCCTGTTGGGCTAATTAGATTAGTTGATTTCTGTATTTATACCATAAATCATAATGGGGATAGAAAGAGGATAGATACACAGCTAGGTAGGTAGGTGGATAGATAATATAATCAAGCCATAATGGTAAGTATATATTCTATGGAATTATTTATAATATATTCCCACTTTATAGTAGATTATAGCTATGGAAAATTATTATAAAATTCATCAATAATTTGTGGAGAAAGAGGTCATTAATATTTAGATAATTTTAATATATAATCTTCAAATTGCTTTCCAAATATAAAATAGGAATTTGCATGGTCATTACTAGCATAAACAAGTGCTCAAATCACTGTTTCCTCAAAAAGAGTTACACTTATTTTTAAATCCTGTCTAACTGAATATAATAAAGTGTTACTAAATTCTTAATTTTTATTTCTGAATTTATTATGTAAAAACATTTCACCTACTTTCATTTTTATTTTATTTGTCTGTTGTTTGCTATCTTATTTGCCTGGTTTATGAAATGATAAAAATTTTTATGAGTAATCTACATAACTCAGTGTAATAGCATTCATCTCTATTATATGTAGTTAGAATTGCCTTGAATAGTTGCCACTGGTATTGCATTCTTTGGCATATATTTAGATGAAGAAGTTTAATTTGCACATGCTTGTGACAGTATATGTACATGTTCAAATCTTAATTGTATCATTTTTATTTTAACCTATTTTATCTTTAATAATTTTTTTCTTGATACAGAATTTGCTAAATATGAATATAAATTTCCTCTATTTTCAAAGTGAACTTTTTCATTTATTTATTTAAAGCTTATTAAAGTATTGAAAGTTGTTCTATAATGTTGTAATAATGGTATCTTGTTTTCAAAATAATCTATTACCCAAGTAACCTCATTTAATTATTTTCAGTAACATTTTTTGTTTTACAAATAGTTGCTATAGGAAGGTGTCTTTCTGAAAAATCTCCCCTTTTTTACATTGAAAAGCCTGTTTATACATCTGCCCAAGAGTGAAAATATAGCATGGGAGACTTTCAGAACCATTTGACTATCCCAACAAAGTGCAGGATTGTGTTCCAAATTCTGACAGGAAATGAACCAACCAAGATTGTGATACCCAGCAAACCTATCCTAAAATTACAAAAAGTAAAAGCCTTTCCATAATAAGCATAAACTAAAATAATTCATGACCACTAAATGTTCATAACAGAAAATGCATAAAGAAATACTAAACACAGAAAAAAGTGAAAAAATAATGCCCAAGCTTGTAAATGGATGAATTTCATTAGAAGAGAAGCAAAGCAAATGAGGATTGGGATGAAACTAAATATTATAAGTAAATAAAAATGAAAGGAAGTAATAAATATCTCTCTGTAATCATAAAAATGATAAATTACCACAACTCTTCAATTAGAAGACATAAAATGCCATAGTGGATTAAAAGACAAGACCCAAATATATGTTGCTTAAACAAGACTCATCTTACAGACAAGGACATGAACAAAGCAGACTTCAAGCCAAAATTATTCAGAAGAGACAAATAAGGTCCCCTTGTACTGGTAAAGGGAAACATTTGAGAAGAACATATAATGATATTGACTATCTATGCCCTAATAGGCTCCTAATTATATAAACTAAACAATAGTTGACAAAAAGTCTCCGATAGACCCCAGTACAATAATACTAGATGATTTCAACTCACCTGTCAAACCAAAAGATAGATCTTACAATGTAAAATCAGTAAAAATACTTTAGACCAAAAACAAACAAACCAAAAGAAGAAGAAGAAAAACAACAACATCAAAAACTATAATTCAAATGGACCTAGTATCTCTAGACTATTTCATAACAGCTGAATCCACCTCGTTCTCTGTTTCTCAGATAATCTTCTCCCAAATAGACCATATTTTGGGTTACCAAAGAAATCTTAACAAATATAATCCCTTGCATCTTATCAGATCAAAATGAAATGAAATTAGAAATCAAAAGCAAGAAAAACTATTGAGATATTATAAATATGTCAAAATTGAGCAGCACACTTTTGAACTTGGAATGAAATTTGGATAAAATCAGGAGAAAAAAATTAAAAAAATAATAGTTTTTAGAATCAAATGAGGAGAGACACAACATATTGGTATCTTTGGGACATTAAGGAAGCAGTATAAGAGGAATGAACGTTTGTAGATCTGCAAAAATTAAGAAAGAGCTCAAATAAATAAGTTAGTGATGCATCTCAAAATCTTAGAAAAGTAGGGGAAAAGCAAGTCCAAGATGAGTAGAAGGAAGGAAAGAACTAAGATCAAAGTGGAAACAATGAAATAGAGATAAACAACAATACAATGCAAAAAATTAATAAAGCATAGAGTTATTTCTTTAATAAACAAGGTTGATAAACCCTTTTTTAAACTAACCAAAAATATGAAAATGAAAATTAATAAAAATAAAGTTGAAAAAGAAATATCACCACGGATATCACTGAAATCCAGATAATTGTTAGTGACTATGCTTAAAATGTGTATTCCAACAAATTGGAAAATTTAAAAGAAACGGGAAAATATGCAGACATACATAACCTACTAAAATTATACAAAAAGGGTATGGAGAATATAATCAGATCAATAACAAGCAATGGGGTTGAAGCAGTAATAATGAGACAATAAGAAAAGTATTTTCCAATGAGAAAAGCCCAGAACCAGACGAATTTTCATATCAATTCTACCAAACCTTTAAAGAAGAATAAATGTCAGTGATTCTCACATTATTCCATTAAGAGAAATGGAAGTTTATTCTCTGTTTATTCAAATTTACTCTTGGAAGCCAGTATCCTGATACTGAACTCACATATGAACACTTCAGGGAAAGAAAACTTCAGACCAATGTGCCTGATAGACACAGATGCAAAAATCCTTAATAAAGTATTACCGATTCATATATAATAACATATTAATAAGATTATATATTATGATCAAGATGATTTCATTCCAGGTATGCAGGAATAGTTTGAAATACACAAATCAGTAAACAAAATTCATCATATAAGTAGAAGTAAGGACAAAAATTAAGTAACCATCTCAATTGCTGCAGGAAAAAAGCTTACAAAATTCAGCACTGAAGTATGTTTAAAAAGAACTGAAGAAATCATTGATAGAAGAAACTTATGTGAATATTAAAGCCAACTTATTACAAGGGAAAATCCTAAAAACATTTCCTCTAAAATTTGGAACAAGACAAGGATGTCAATTCCTGCCACTCCTATTCGATGCAGCATTTGAATTTTTTTCCAGGACAATTAGACAAGAGAAGAAAATTAAAGGGATACAAATAGGAAAGAAAGAAATCAAATTATCACTGTTTGCACATGATAATATTCTATACTTGCAAGACAAAAAAAAAAAAAAAAAAAAAAAAAAAAACTTCAACCAGAAGACTTCTAGAGCTGATTAACAAATTCAACAAGACAACAAGCTGCAAAATCTACAAACAAAAACATAATTTTCATATACAGAAATAATGAATACACTAGAAAACATATCAGAAAACCATCTCATTCAAAGTAGAGTTTAAAAAGTACTTAGAAATTAATCTAACCAAGCAGGTGAAAGATCTCTACAATTAAAATTATAAAACACTGAAGAATGAAATGAAGAAGACCCTGGACAATGAAAGGACCTCCATGTTCTTGGATAGGCAGAATTAGCATTATAACGGTCATATTACCAAAAGCAATTTATAGATTGAATGCAGTTCCATCAAAATACCCCTTAAATTCTTTACAGAATTAAACAAAAACAGTCAGTCTTAAAATTCACATTTTAAAAATAATTGACCCAGAAGGAATATAGCAATTCTGAACAAAGAGAGCAATGCTGAAGTTATCATAATACCTAATTTGGAATTATACTATAGAGCTATAGGAACAAATTCAGTATGGTATCGGCTTAAAAAACAAAGACATATAGACTAATGGAATAGAAGACACAGAGATAAATCCACAAAGACACAAACATATGATCCTTAACAAAGGTTCCAAACACATATGTTGTAGAAAAGACAGCCTTTTAAACAAATGGTGTTGGAAAAACTGTACATCCATTTGTAGAAGAATGAAACTAGATCCCTATTCTCACCCTGTGAAAAGTCAACCCAAAGTGGTTCACAGATCTAGGAATTAGACCAGAAACTTTGCAATTGCTAGAAGAAAACATAGAATCAATACTCCAACATTTAGGTGCAGGGTGTGACTTCCTAGATAAGACTTCTAAACCTCAGGAAATAAAAGAATTATTAAATGGGATGACATCAAATTAAAAAAGGTTCTACACAGCAAAATGTACAATCCAGAGCATGAAAAGAGAGCCTACAAAGTAATTTGCAAGTTACTCTTCCAATAGAGAGTTAATATACAAAATACATAAAGAATTCTGAGACTTAGCATCAAAAATCTCCAAATGATCCATTTAATTAATGGGCAAATGAACTAAAAGAGAGTTCTCAACAGAAGAATCACAAATGGTTAAAAATAAATGAAAAAATGTTCAACATCCTTAGCAATCAAGGGAATACAAATCAAATCTACACTAAGATTTCATCTCATTACAGTTGAATTGGAAACCATCAGTAATATACACAATAACAAACACTGGTAGGTTGGAAAAAAACGGGACACGTATAAATATTGATGGAATTGTGGATTAGTATAATCACTATGGAAATTGGTATGAATGTAAACACTGTATGACCCATTTATTCCACTGTTTGATATTAATCCAAAATTATCTAAAGTCAGCATATTGTAGTGATACACAGATACCCAGGTTTATAACAGTGCAGTTCAGAATAATCGAATGACTGTATCAGCCTAGGTGCCTGTCAAAGAATGAATGTATAAAGAAAATGTGGTATTTACACATAACGAAATTTTTTCAGCCATAAGGAAAAGTGAAATTATTTCTTTTGCAGGTAAATAGATGGAACTGGAGAACATCATGTTAAATGAAACAATCCAGCCTCAGAAAGTAAAGAATCATATGTTTTTCCATAGGTGAAAGCAGAAGGGAGAAAAAAGTTTTCATCAAACTAGAATGGAGACCACTGTAGTACAAGACAGAGGTTAGGGAAGAGAGGAGGTGCAGGCAAGGAGAGGCACTGGAAATAACATTAACCAAATTATATTATGTACATATATAATATAATATATCCCAAGGAATTTCACTGTTTTGTAGAATCAAAATGCACTGATACAAAAAATAATTAATGTAGAAAGGCTTAGCACAGCGTCTAAAAATTTGTAGGTGCCAGGCCAATGTTACTTATATCCTGTTTTCAGATTTCTTTGCTCCAATAATACCAAAGAATATGGTGGTATAAATGAATGAATGAATAAATAAATAAATTATATCATTATGATTTTGATTATGCAAAATTTCCATTCAAAACTAATTCACAGTTTCAATTGTCAGGATTTTTATTAACTTTGAGAATCTTACCTAAAGAGAGAAGCATGAAGGAAGGCATTCTTAAGTTATGGTAATGTTTTGTGTGTTGACTTGCCTGCGAGTCATTTGGGTTAATCCAGTACTTGAAAATAAATCAATTATATGCTTATAATTTGTGAATTTTTATTACATTTTATAAATGTACATTTTGTAAATGTACTACTCAACTTATGATGGAGTAGTCTCTTGATAAATCCATTGTAGGTTGAAAATATCTTAATTCAAAACTGCATTTAATATACTTAGTCAAACAAACTTCATAGCATCAATAGCTCAGGCACTGAAAAGTATCAGTTGTTTACCTTGTGATGTGTGGATGACTGCGAACTTTGTTTTGCTGTTGTTGGCCAGCATTGCGAAAGAATACCATCCTGAATAAATCTAGCCTGGGGAACAGATCAAGATGCAAATTTCAAGCATGCTTTCTATTTAATGGCATGTTTGCATTCTGAAATTGAACTAATCATATGTCTAACTATCATAAGTCAGAAACCATCTGTAAATGTGAGTAAACACAAAACAAATACAATATATAGTATAACCACACTTACATGTCATCATAAACATTCTATTGTTGTTTTAGACATAATAGGCAGGCAACTGGAAAATCAGATCATTCAATTCCAGAAAAGGCATCAAAGGAGTGAAATGAAATACTCATCTTGATGCTTCAATTTTAAGTCCCAAAGTGAACTCAAGTGAACATTCTCAAATCTTCTTAGATTCCATTTGCTTGATGTGGTTTGGCATAAACAACCATCTCATACCTCAACTCCTATCCAAAACCTCCCTTTATTTGAAACCATATTATCCTGTTCTAGGAAGAAGAATAGACAAATAAGAAAAACAGGAGTAGGAGGATAGTGACCTTCATGTTATACAAGGACTGGGCCAAAATTCCTTACATTGACATTATGAGAAAGTGAAGAACAAGCAACCCAAGGTCTGTTTTTATTTCTCTGTTCATTGGAAAGGAAACAAGGAAGTGAATAGAAAAACAGTAAGTAGTTGTTTCATGTAAAAAGGGGCTCAGAAATTTAGTAATTTAAAATAAAGACAAACAAGAAAGCTGAGGGAATGAATACAGAGATCTTCTCTCTCAAATGCAAAAAATAAGTGGGCCTGTTCCTCATCTCTTACTCTATAAGAGAAAGAGAGTTCAAATCAAGTAATAGTTTCCATATTGTCTTAAGTTTAACTTGTTGGAAATCTTTGGACCATAAAATATTTTCTAATTACACGTTTCTGCAACTTAATTGATACAGTTTGGCTTTTTTTTTGCCCACTAGCATGGGATAAAATAGTGAACAAGGATTAAATTCTCATTTCCAATATATTTAATTTCCAGTTGTTTAAAAAAGTATTGGTGATATGGTGGTATGAGAGAGGTATATAATAAATTTTTGAAATGAATTATATCTGCAAAAGCACTTTGAATATGTCACTTAATCAAAACCTCTTATGGTACATATGCAAATAAATATGCAATAACCAAATAGACAAAAATACTTATATTAATACTTGATGTATTTATTATATATAAATGATAGAAATATATTTCATGAATATAAAACTAAGTGGATATTCATAATCTATAAGAGCTAAGTTTAGTCTAAGACATTTATTATACCATTTAAAATATAGGGCATGCACAGAAAAATTGAAAGAATAAAGATGCAAAGGAAAATTTTATCATTTCCCCTCAACCCTCATCTTGAAGATAGAAGTCCTTGTATTAGTTTAAAGCTACCAAACAAATTTTCACTCTTATAATATTTCTATTGTTTTCTAAATACATTTTTTTCCTTCTAAAGGCAGGGTAAAAAGCAAAAAGTAGGAATGTTAAAGTGACTTTAATGTGATAAATTTGGGCAAGCCCCCAATGGAACACCTACAAAAGGTTGATGACCAAATCAATCTATTTGAACTTCGAAGAGCAGAGACTAGTGTCACCAAAGGGAGATGAAGGAAATGGTAGGTGAATCTGTGAAAAGATCCTCTGTGAGTAATGAACACTTATTCTAAATCCCAGTTATATTTAGTTACCTAGTGCTTTTGTAATTGCTATGTGGTCTGTCTTCAGAGGTCAAATTAAGCATCCAGATAATGCTTGGTAATATTTTCCTTTGGAAAATAAAACAATCTTAATTACGTTTCTCTCTTTACTTCAAAAAACAAATGGAGGAAACTATTTGAAGTTACTTACCATGATTCTCAAGTCAATATCCCTGAAATGGTTGTTTCAAATGGGTCATGTTAAAGAAGTTTCTGTGAAAAATATCTGTCTAAAATTGCACTGGCATTTGTAAGGGATAAAGTATCTACATCAATAACACAGAGATTCCAAAATATTGAAACTTCTTTAAATAGCTTAATGTTTATTAAGTTAAAATAAATTAAGCAATACTAAAAGTTGTATGAGAGCAAAACAGAAAGAACCATTAAACAAGAGTAGAAACGCTTGTAGACTTCCATATAAATTGTTTTGAATCATAAAATATTAAATAACTCATTAAAATATTTCTATAGGTATATGGTAAAATAAAAAGAAAACAGAAACCTCTATAAATAATAAAACAAAACCACTTTTTCATAGAAGTTAAAATATTGGTTCATTTTTAATAACCTGGAGAATATATTTAAAATACCAAATTTTGACATTTGAGCAAATATCTGTTTATAAACAGAAAGGGATGTGCACTACATCCACACCCTCAAACACATGTGGAATGCTCCCAAGTAAATATGCATACCATTATTTCTACTTTTTTGTTCTGTTCATTAGAATCAAGTTATTAAAACCAGTTCTCACTTGAGTGAGAGGAATTTACTTTCATGTTTTGAAAGAAAAATATTGAAGAATGCATGCATATATTTTTTCTACATTTTTTAATTGGTGTGTTACCTTTATATATCATGATGAGATTTATTCTTACATATTCATACAGAATTTTAAGATAATCTTGGAAAGAAAGAGAGGAAGAAAAAGAGAAAGGGAGGAAGGAAGAAATCTAGTTCCATCACTGTGACAATGTGCATTGACATAAAATACCTATGACGATGTGAAAACCACAGTGAAGAAATCTTAGAAATCTCTAAAAGAACTGAACATTATTTTTGCAATTCTATTCTCTATTTTTGGAGTACCAATAGGGTAAGGATAAATGAATATAAGATGAGTAAGATAACATTGTAGGCAGAGAAAATATTGCCTACAACAAAAATATCCATTCAACAATTGTATGATAAATGTTAAGGTTAAATGAAGCAAGGTAAGGTGCAGCTAGTTATGATGCTCTTGTTTGAGTTAGAATAATTAAGGAATATCTCTGATCAGGTGATATTTAAGCAGAGACCGAAACAAAATGACGGGTTGGGCCATGCAAATAACTACACAAAGATTTCTCAAGCCACATGAAGGGGAAGTCCAAATGCCTAAAGAATAGACTGTTGTTCAAAGAAACAATCATAAAGGGATAAAACTGGAACAGAGCAAATGACAAGTTAAAATTGTAAAAAATAAAATCTGAGAAATGATGGGAGTGTACAGGGGAGTCACATGTAATGGCAGAACTTGCTCTGAATCACTGAAGGAAAATGAGATGCCAGGGGAAATGAGAAGCCCCTTAAGAATTTGGAGCATGGATATGATGATGTGACCTGATTACTATTTTCAAAGGATCACTCTTCCTGCTGTATATACAATAGATTTTTGAAGACCATGAGTAAAGCAGAGAGACCATCTGGGGTGCTATTGTGAGATTCCAATTGAGAAATGGCGTTGCCTTTGACTAGAAAGTACTGAAAAGTGGTCGTATCCTGAATAGGTTCCTAAGTTAAAAGCAGGATTTGTCAATAAATCGATGTGGATGTGAAAGAAAGTAGGGCTTCAAGGATGACCTACAGGCCTTTGGCCTGACAATTCAAAAAATTGAGTTGCCATTATTGAAGTGGGAAAGATAAGAGGAAATTATGAAAATGTCAAAATTTCCATATTGGGGACATCTAAGTATGAGATATCTATTACTTAAAAAAAAAAAAAAAATTGGAGATATCAGAAGACCAGTTATACATGAGTATGAAATTTAGAGGAGAATTTCAGCCTTGATTAAAACACTCAGGAGCCATCATACACTAGCTGGTTTTAAAACCTCTGGGACTACATGAAAGACAGTAGGTATATATGAAAGGTATATATATAAGTCTTAGAGACTTAGCTCAAAACTTTCGACCACAGAAAATGAAGAACAATTCACAAAGGTCACCATGACAGTGAGGCAGGTAACTGAGAGACAATAGTAGTCTGGAATGTAAATGAAGAAGGGATAGTACTAAGGAAGGATGAAGACAGCCCAAAGGCTGAGGTAGTCTGAGAAAGATATTAACAGTGTAACATCAGCTTTTCTGTTATGTGCTTAGACAAAATATTACAGGAATTTAACAAGAGAAAAAGGAAGAAAAGTGAATCAAAATAAGGAACAGGTATTTATTGGAATACTGTTCAATGCTTTTTGTAAAGCATGCAACTAGTTCTTTGGTTTGATATTAAGGTTAAATAAACAGTTGAAATGAAAAATGTTGAGTATTGTGGATACTTTGATGCCACATGGCTGGGCAGCAGAGTGCTAGAAGGTAAAGACACATATTTAAAAGAAAAGCTTTCATGTTTATACCTGAATGCATATTTGTATGATAATGAAGAATGGTTGGAAGTTTATGGGCCTGAATCATAAATTAGGTTGTTTTGAGTAGAGGCAGTAGAATAGGAGAAAAGAAAATACAATTGGGTTTTTCGTTTGTTTGCTTGTTTAATATAACTTCACATTTTCTGGCTAGTTTTATGGAATGAGCATAACTTTTTTAGATTTGAAGTAAAATAAAATATAGGCTAAATGTAAAAGTAAAAAAGCAGAATTTTTTAATTCAAGCATCCATTTAGCTGACAGATATTTCACTGGGCAAGCGATATACTGAGATTAGAATTATGAGAAAGACAATGTAACTTCTCCCTCATGGAGTTTGCTTTCTAAAGCAGTGGTTCTCCATTCTGGTTACATGTTCAAATTTAATAATTCTGTCATACAAATTGAAGGGCACTGTTGGGATTGAGGTCTTTGTGTTCATATTTTTTAAAACATCACTCAGCAGTTCTGCTACACAACAAAGACTGAGTTTTGCTGCTCAAAGAAATGTTTAAGGTATTCAGGGAATCCATCTAAACTGTAGGAATAATATTTTCAAGAAAACTTCCATGCTCTCCCTACCACTTTATCCCATCTCACTCAAATAAGAGAACTTAAATGTTGTTATCTTAACATATACCTGCTTGAATCAATACATTTGTAAGGTATTTTATTTCAGTAAGATATAACACTAAACTTACCATTTTATTCACTTTTAATTGTAAAATTGTGCAATCAATGTTTTCAAAGGAAGAAATAATTTCTGGACTACTAATAACTATACTTTTTCTCATGCATAGTATTGATATTAATATTTAACAAAAAGGTAGACTCCAAAAAACTTTCTTGGGTTTTTTTGTTTTTGCTGTTGTGTATTTGTTTGTTTGTTTTGCCTATTGGTTTTAGGCTCTCTGTTTCTCTAATTAAATAGATTGCATGAAATTACACTGTTACTACAATTTACATACGTAATTCTCCAAAATGGACATTGATTCATTAATATAAATCATAGAGATATTGTCCTTTTAATTCCAATGAAGTTCATTGTTAATAAAATTACCACTAATTTACAAAAATGAAATCATTGTTCATAAATAAGCACCAGAGAGAGAAGATGTAACAAGTCCTTAGGCACTCTATTATCCAGGAGTAATACCTACTTTTTTGAGTCCTATTTTCTTTCCTCTGCTTATGTAAGTAAGCACCTAATAAATAAAAGCACCCTTTTACTTTTCCAAATCAAGGCACAGAAAATAGTATGGAACAGAGTCTTAGCAATGCTATTGGTTTCTTTGCTCTCATTCTGTTATCTTCTTCCCATTTGTACTTGCTTTCTCCTTTGCTTGTTAATTTTTATTTTCTTCTCTTCCCTTGCTAAGTTGTGATGTTATATTTGCTTTTCGTTATTTTCACAGTAAGACCGTTGCCTTGGGCTAACAGCAACCTTTGCTTTGTGTGAGGAGAGTAGGTGTTTCGTTATGTGCGATGTTGCTCTTCCCTATTTGTGGAAAAGTCAAACCATGATTATATATAGCTAGACTTTTTTTCCAGCTCAATTAAACAGAGAGGTTTCTTCCTAAATTTCCTTATAAGATCATTTCAACTAAGTTCAACCCCTGGCTGTCAACTGGATTTTGAACATTGTGGCTTTCCAGCTCACACATGTCCTAATTTAATAGGCTGAAATTGTGCCTCACTTTCTAAAAGACACTGAACCACAGGCAGCCATTTTATCTTTACGCAGTTCAAATCCCCTGTGGCATGTTATACTCATCAAATATGTCCAAGCAAAATCAAGTGCACATGATCAAATGATGTTTATAACATTTAGGGAAAGATATGCTAAGAAAACAATAATTCTGATATTTTGGAAATATGAGCTATGATTAAGAATGAATGGGAACTGAGTCCACACAATAGAAAGTTCATCATTTTAAGTAACAAACAGTAAAAGTGATATCCATGACATGTTGTTGAGTATATAAAAGATGTAATAAAAAAATGCAAAGCATGATATTTCTGTGAATGTCTTGCTTAACTCTACATAACAATTCATATAAGAGAATATTAGCTCCTGCTTTTTTTTTCCCCCCACTACAAATAGCTTTAGAAATTGATTTCCCAAAATTCCATTCATCTAAATTTTAGCATTCTACAATCATCAATGAAATATGCTCAATATACCTGAATCATATTTTCAATGCATCCTGACTAGGATTTTGTTCTTCCTCCTAATCACATTTTTTAGCTTATCTTCTTTGAAACTACTGAGAGTCCTTCCTGAAATAAGTTATTTTTAAACCAAATTCAGATCTGCTCTTACAGTCTATTTAATAATGTGAAATAAATGCTTTGATTTTTTTCTACCTCCTTTTAAGTGTAAAATTAATAATCTATTTTTCACATAATAAAACATATGGATATATACTTACTATACTTATATACTTGCTCCTATATGACTTTAAAAGTACAGCTGTATGAACTATAATTTTGACATGTTAATGGGGTCAACTTTGAGTGCAAATTAGTTGGATTAAAATGCTAGATATTTGCATAGAAAGGATTTGCTTTCCAAAACCTGAGGCACAAATTAATTCAAAATGTTAGCTTACCTTTGAGCATAAGTGAGCTACAATTGAATATATAATCCTTAATTCAATTTTCACCTGGGTGTTTTGGACTGGAATCTGTTTTCTAGCTGCACTTGATAAGTACATTGGAGAGGCTTTGGAAATGGAATCAAAGTCAAGTGCAAATGCTTTTGGAAAATGAGCATCATATTTCCATAATTAACTTGATTGTTTACAAAAAATTATATGCACTCAGAAAGAAGTATTGTTTTCAGAGTCTTTGAAAACTTGAGCCTGTATTAGTAGGGAGGTAAATAACAAGAAAAGTGGAATATTGATAACATTTCTATTTTTATTTCAATCATTTACAATGTGACTATATTTTTGTATGTCTTTTTTATTTGTTCTTTTTAGATATACATGATGATAGAGTATTTTTGACATATAATACATATACGGAGTATAAATTACTCTAATTAGTATCCCATTCTTGTGGTTGTACATGATGTGGAGTTTCACTATGTATGTCTTTTAGTCAAATTTTTCATTCATTTGTTCAATTTAGGTATTAAAATTTTTTGATATTTTGTGTTTTTTTTTCAATCTGATTATGAGATACCAAAATAAACTTATGGGATTTATCTCTAAATTAAAATAATAAATTCAGTTTAGGAATCTACCTGTATAAATCCTCTCAAAACTTAAGTACAGGAAAAGTCACATTTCTTCACACTGATAAACCAAATTTGAACTGGTTTATACTACTATCTGCTAGGATGATCATGATGTATAAACTTATCCATTGATGGCAGATGAGGGTATTCTCTCCTCTTTCAGAATTAAAATAAAAGAAAGGAAAAAGAAAAACAAACCTACAAAAATAAAAAAATAACTAATCCAAGAGAGTTGGATAAAGATCTATAATCTTAATTTTGCTATGAGCACTTTTAAAGTCTTTTCCAACAGGGGCTTTACCAACATGTAGCTTGATTAGATTTCAGTCTCTCTCAAATCCCCATCAGAGATAGGATTAGTGGCTGTTGAACCCAACAACAACAACAACAACAACAAAAAACAAAGTAGACATTATCTCATTTTTTGGTTGTTTACCATGAAAAATTAGTTTCAAGAAAGTTGACTTTCCTGACTGCTTTTCCCAAATTGCTCACAACCAGTTAACTTTTTCAAAGACAAGCTACAGTGTTGTCATATTTGTCTAAATTCCTGAGATCCACTGGAGATTGGTGATCCTTTTGCCATGAGAGCTATCACCTTTATGCCAACATAATGAACAGTCGCCGTAGTTTCCAAGACCACAGTGCTTAAATAACTTTTTCTCCTTTCAGAGATGGATCGATAACCTCAATGAAGTGGTGTGGGAGGAAGCAAAGGATTCTGACATCTGATGTCTCTCCATTTATTCATCTCAGAGAACTAAAATCTCTTATCATATTGAGATAGGCTTCTCACCTTACATTTGCCAGATTTTAGAGTCCTGAAACTCAGGGGCACTGAAAATCAACAAACCAACTGGCAAATAAAAGATCAAGGAACTCTGTGAGAAGAAAACAAGCTATTTTTAAGAACGCAGATTATTTATCCAAGGAGAAGAGTGGCTATTGAACTTGGTACAGCTCATGCTACACTGACTGTCCTCTTTTTCTACTATTTCTTGTAGTTTTTCTGAGGATCTAGGACAGTGTCTACTCTGAGAAAGAAATACGTCCTATAAAAGATTTAGATCACCGGGTTGCAATTCTCTTTTCTAGTGATGTCAATAGAAAACTTTTTATACATTTTATGGTGAATGGAAGGCAGAATTGCCCAAGACCATTATCCTGAGGAGATAGAGATGATACTACAGTAGCAGAAAGGCCTATCCTATTCTGCCTGTATCTCCCTTAGTGGAAGGGACATTATTTCAATTTTTAGCCCTCATGGTACTCAATCAAGATTTCCCAAGAGCATGTATCTCAGTGAAATTTCTACTTCTTCAGCTGTGTGATGTGTGAATATAATATAAATTCTAGAAGAAAATCCTGCTTAAATATGTGAATTTGTTAATTACGGTTTGCATGTATAAATTCTAAATTTAGAATTTCTTTCTTTTCTTTCTTTGTTTAGATTAGAACATTCGTGTGTTCAGAAGTAAAACATACCAGTTATGGTTTAATGAAAGACTACTAGACACTCAACATTAGCTTAGTCTGAGATCATTTAAAATTAATGTACTTTTTATAAACATTATTTAAAAAAAGTAAAAAAGGGTTTATTAATAAGAAAGACTTTGTAAGCTAAAGTTGAGTGCCTAGTGTTCATCTAATGGAATTTTGTTAAATGACAAACAGGATTATTCTGCAACCATCATAGCTGGGGCTTTATACTGCGATTTCAAGTGTATGTTGCCACTGCATTAAGAGTAAAGGAGTAGCTTACAATAAGCCAAAGTCATAATCAAGAGCAATTAGGAAAGTTGGAAAATAAAGCAACAACAAAATAACTTTGAAAACAATAGATTGCTATTAAAGCAAACACACACAGAGGTTGAGATTCTAGAAAGTAAGTAAAGATGCAGAGATAGTAATCTGAATAAAAAGAGCTCGGTTCCAAAAATAGAGTCAGTGGCAGTCTTAATGGAATAGAACGTGAGTGTGAAATCCCTATAAGAAGACAGATGCAGGGAAATGGATCTGAAACCCAACTAGTTTTTGCCCATGAAGTTTTTGCCAAAGGAGGATAAGAAATCCAGGCAAAAGACTGCTGAAGAGCAGCACAGACTTTTTGTTGGTCTCTTAATACTAAAGTGATAAATGCTAGAGTTCATTTTTCCAAAAGAGTACCAGGAAATACTACAGATTCTCACACAGTAACCCTGGAAGCTGTAAAGGGAGTGCAGAGATAAAGCATAGGTAAATTGACACTTGTAAAAACTGCAAGCCAGCTTTGAGTCAGCTCAGTCCTTAACTAACAGAATGCTCAGTCAGCATGTCATTCACCTTTCAGAAGTGAGGGTGAAATTCAGAGTAAATAAAATTTCTTTTACTCAATTACTAACATGTAATTCAATCAAAATGTAAAAGGTATGAAAAAGCAGAATCCAGATTTAAAATAATGATAATAGTAATAGTAATCATTACAAGATGTAGTAATGACCCAGTTATGAGAGTTATCAAAGATGATTTTTTTTTAAAAGTCATGCTTAACACAGTGGAAAATTCTACTAAATATCAAATCTGTAATCCATGAGAAAATAATCAAATGAAACTATAAAATTAGAAACTCAACAAAGAAAAATTTAAACCATATGAGGGGAATGAAAAGATGGAATACAGCAAACAGCAGTGTTAGTCGACTCTTCATAGAAAGGTAAAACTGAAAAATACTTGAGCTGCAATGCAGACAGCAAAGACAGTCGTTATTAAGGTGTGAATATGAGTTGTCCCCCATCAGCTTATTTGTCAGACAATGCACAGTGCTCAAAGGTGAAATGATTTGGTCATGAAAACTGTAACCTAATCAACAGATTAATCAATTGGATGGATTAATAATTTGAAAGGTTTACTGTACGAGGTAGGCAGATGGGACATGGAAGGAGGAAGTTGATCACTGGGGTGTGCTGTTGGGTATAATACTTTGTCCCTGGCACTTTGCTTTCTCTCTGCTTTCTGGCTGTCATGAGCTGAGAAGCTTTCTTCCTGCACACTCTTCCACCTTAATGTTCTGCCTCACTCAGGCTCAGAGCAAATGGAACCACCTGACTGAGGGCTGAAACAGGGCCAAATTAACTTTTCCTCCATTGTTAGCATCAGTCACAGTGACAAAAAAGTTGACTAAGAGAATGGTAAACCCCCAAATTAAAAAGAAACAAACATGCAGCCAACACATGAGACACAAAGGATAAGTATACTTTATCTGTAGTTTGAGTACCCAGAAGAGAAAATGAATTATTCAGAAACAATATTTCAAGATAAAATTGTTAGTATTTTGAAAATCTGATAAAAGATATTGATCCAGATTCAAGAACTCTGGAACCAAATACTGATAAAGAAAAACAGAACAAAACAAAACACTCTTTACAACTTGGGAAACTTCTGGAAACCTATAGAAAAAGAAAAATTCTTGAAAAATCCAAGAAAAGACATTAATTTTAATGGAGTTATGACAGATAATGAACTTCACACATACACATGCCAGAAAACAGGTGTTTTAGTCAGTTTCTCCTGCTGTGACTAAAATACCTGATAAAAACTTAGAGGAGGGAAAGTTTACTTGAAATCAGAGGTTTCAGAGATCTCCATCCACGGACAGAGAACCCCATTGCTCTAGACCCAGATGAGGAAGAACATCATGGGCAAAGGGCTCAGCAGAGGAAATCTGATCACCTCTTGGTGGATTCAGGAGGCAGAGGGGGATAAAGGGCCATAGGGAAGGTTTACTCTTCCAGGCCAAGCTCCTAGTAAGGTACTACTATGGCCACATCCCACCTGCCTAGAGTCACCACCCACTCAGTCCATTAAAAATACTATGGATTTATTAGTTTATATTGCTCATAATATAATCATGTACTTCTGAATATTCCTGCATTAACAGAAGTTTTGGGGAGATATATCATATCTAAACCATTACACATGGGAAGAAATTTTTAAAGTGCTAAAAGAATGTGTGTTTCTCTGTCTCTTTATATATATACTTGTACACCTAGAATTATATATAAAATATATACTTATATATTTGTATTTATATGTAATATATGATATATGTATAATATATTTATATATTATATAATTATATATTATGTATATAATGTATATAATTCTATGCTAAATATTTACCAATGGTGAATGGAAAATAGTAGCATTAACAAATGGAAAACTAAAACAGTAGTTTTTTTTTTTTTTTTTGTCTCAGAAAGGAACATGATCCCAGTTGAAAAGAGAAAATATAAGGTTTAAAACTACAGCAAATAAAAGTGAATAGGGGCAAATATACCTGAACATGTCATGTGTAAATAACATATTATCCCTGGCACATATAAAAACAATTTATAACAATAGCAAAAAGTTAAAGGATATGAAGAGAATTAAATTGTTTTAGAATTTGTAGTCCTGCCTTGGATTCAGATAAAATAGTAAATTTATTACTGAGAACATTAATAAATTAAGAATCATTTACTTATTGATGGTCAATTATTAATAAAACAGATATATAATGCATTCTTTAAACAAATCACTGAAAGATTATTAAAAATAAATAAACCATTAACAGACAGAAGTGTAATCATTTTTAATAATGTGATTAAATCAAAATAAAGCAAAAATGGAAAGGTAGAATAATAATTAGGTGAGGCAAAAGAAAATAAAGAGCAACAAGGTAGTTATAAATATAATACTTATGTATAACAAAATCCTTCAGTTATTAAGACCATCAGTGTAAATTTTTTAAAATGCTGTACTTACATGTAACATATTGTCAACCTACAGACACACAAAATTTGAAAATTAAAGAATGGAAATATATACAATGCAAATATTAAGAAAAACCATAGAGCAATACAAATACCAGATGAGTTGCAATATAGTACGAGAAACATTGCCTCTCTGCAATGGGAATCTGCTCATTGACCAGTTTCTGTTGGAGTGTAGAATAATGACTGGAAGTCAGGCAGAATTATATAATATGGATGACATGGTACTTATCAGTCCCTCATTCCTAAGAATCTTCTGGTAAAAATTATTATTTCTACACATTGTATATTAACATTTCACTTACAAGTAGATTCTTCTACTGGTTTAAAAGTTACAAATGTACTAAAGAAATATAAAATAACCTCAATCACTATTATCCTTCAGTCAAAACTGTTCTCTTTCTCTTCGCAGCCAAACTTCTGCAGAGTACTTAACATCAATTCTTTTCAGTTCCTCACCTTCTGTACGTCTGTCAACTCACTCCAAAATGGCCTCAAACCACTGGAAATCTTACTCAGATTGCCAGTGTCCTCCAGTCAGTAATCCAATGAGTATTTTGATTGGTCATGATTTGCACCTATGCAGCATTCAAGAAAGTTTATTGCTTTTCCTCCTTGAAACTTCTTAAACGGTTTTCATGACACCATTGTCTTTATTCAAACTCTCTTTCCAGGCTGCTTTCTTGGCCCTTCTTTATTTATACAACTATTAGTCTAGTCTTTTGTGTTGTTACTACACTCTTTTGTCTTTCATCATATCTCTTTATTAGGTGTATATTCTCATAAATGGCATGCCTATTCATTGTTACTTTTTCAGTTGTGATTTTGATCATACATTTTGAGATTAAAAGGGAAATGAAATTAATTTTTAGAACACTTACAATATTCTATATATTATTCTCACAAGACAATAATGCAAATTTCACTTCAAATACTTTGAAGTACTGCATAATATTTGATAGGTATTATGAAATAATTTCAGATGCAATTTGAAAGTGCAGGAAAATAGAATTGTCAAAAGTAAAAGTATCTGTAGAATTAAATAAAATAAAATACAGGAATTAAGTATCTGATAAAACATTATAAGTAATCATTTCACTAATTACATTATATATAATATATACATTATGTATAATATGCATATTCTATATATACCTATATATAGCCAGGAATTAATCTGGGTAATGAATAAAATAAGCAAAGGTTTCTGATGTTATACATTAACTGAACTGATTGAAAATTAAATCTATAATATTTCATGATTATCACAAACCAACTTATGATTAATGAAATGTACAAATGGAGTATTCCAAGGGTGAAGAAGACCTTTCTAGTTGCAAGCCATTAAATATGAATAAATTTGCTACATAGTGGTAGGGAACAAAGAGGCAGGAGTGGTGGGAACATGAGGCTTAAGGGAGTAATTCTATAAACTGGGCCCCCTGTGCTGGCCCCCCAGGTTTTCTCTTTTAAAAAGCAATTTAACTGCAGCACTGCCTGGCTTAAGTCATCAGGAAATGTTTACTTCCTCAGAAAACTATCTTCTGTCTGCTGGAGAAATGCAGGCCCTGAAGAAATGCCAATGAGAAGAACACAAGTAACCCAGAAATGTGTGTGTGTGTGTGGGGGGGGGGGTCTTTCATGATCCCTACACAGACCACATTCCAGAACTCAAGGGGATAAGGTTAATCCCCTGAATCATAAAATCTGTAAGAACAGTTTCCAGTCAGAACCAGTCAGGATGGGCCAAAGTTGCCATGAAATATACCTGAACATGAAAGTCTGATGTCATTGTTCTGCCAGTAAGTAAAAGGCAAGAGATGGACCTGGCAAGGACTCTCTGAAAACTTCCCTGGAACCCCAATAAAACTACAGGGCAAAAGGAGCACTCTGTCCCTCTCTTCTCTGAGAGGTCCCACTCTCTCCCTTGAGAATGTCCCCTTTCACTTTCCTATCCATTCTAATAACCTCATGCCTCTTACTCTGAGAGCTATGTCTGGAATCTTTCTAACTTGATTGCAAGAATTGCACTCCATTTATGTATGATCTATCAAACTATAAATGCATTCTAATGTCATGTACAACTTATTAGAACAAATTAAAA
The DNA here is from genome assembly GCF_902686455.1 of Sciurus vulgaris. Taxonomy (NCBI): domain Eukaryota; kingdom Metazoa; phylum Chordata; class Mammalia; order Rodentia; family Sciuridae; genus Sciurus; species Sciurus vulgaris. Next base: position 118,201,646 of record NC_136469.1, on the reverse strand, counting down.
CATTAATAAAGGAAACTACTAAGGCTAATAAGTTTTATAAAGTCATAGACTACAGATCAACACAAAAAATAAGTGTTTCTATATGCTATGAGTGGACAATCTGAAAAGTACCTTGAGAAAGCAAGTCCAAGTATAATAGCATCTGAAGGAATAAAATATCAACAAACAAATTTTATAAAAAAAAAAATAAAAGAATTGGGGTTTGAAGGGACTTTCACTTTCAAAAAACTGACACTCCTTCAGTTTCTCAGAAGGTCCCAGTCATGTAGTAATAGACTAAAAAAAAAAAAATTAATTGCAAGAACAATTAGAAATGTGTATACTTATATATCTGTGGGTGTTCATGTGTGTGTGATATGTGTGACACATATAATAGTTACATACTATGATAAACTAAAATTCAGGTTTACAATTCAGAACTTTGGAAAAGGAAAAACATCTTCACTTGAAGATGTTGATAAGAAAAAACAAAACAGAAAATAATGAGTGAAAGATATGAATAGACAATTCAAAGAACTAGCAGTCTTTAGGAAACTATGCTTGCTTCAGTTTTGCAGTCTGCCCCCACAACTGTGAAGCACAGTCAGAGTTGTGTAGTTCCAGCAGGGGATAAATGAATAAATAGATAAATAAATAAATAAATAAATAAAGCTGGAATAATAGAGTATTTCATCGATAAAATTATGGGGAAACAGATTTAGAATTATTCATTAGCATGTAACTAATGCAATCTACAAGGAAAATAACTGCACAAAATTTAGTAAATTTATTTATTTGTGGGGTGGGGAAGGGCATTGGGATTCAGAGTCAGGTGTACTTTACCATTGAGCTACATCTCCAGTCCTTTATATGTTTTTATTTTTAGACAGGGTTTCCCCAAATTGCTGAGGCTGTCCTCCCATTTGAGATTCTCTTGCTTCAGCCTCCCATCATTGGGATTATAGGAGAGCACCACCACACTCAAAAATTAAAATTATTTCTTAAAAGGAAGAACCCTGTAACCCAGTGAAGTGGCACATGACTGTAATCTCAGTGACTCAGGAGGGAGGCTGAGGCAGGAGGATCACAAGTTCAAGATCAGACTCAGCAACTAAGGGAGGTCCCAAGCAACTTAGTGAGACCCTGTCTCAAATAAAAAAATAAAAACTCTGGGGATATAGTTCAGTGTTAAACATCCCTGGGTTAAATCCCCCATTCTCCCTGCCCTCACAACAAAGAATATCCCTGGATTGAGTAGTAGTATTTCCCAGAATTTATAAAACAGAATATCATAAATATACATATCTATTGATTGGAGCACTTTTGATAATAGCATAATATTGAAAATCACTTAAATATTCCTGTACATCATATTAGCAAAATAAATTACGATTGTCTTCATAACTGAATTTTTAACATATTTTATAATAGGGATAAAGCTATAAGATTCAAAAATATCTTAAAATATGTTCTTAGGAAGCTATGCAATATTATTACAGAGAATCAATCAAATTTATTTATCAAGTACTATTTAGCTTCAAAAACTTCTACAAGTGACAGGAGGTTTAGCTCAGTGATCAGAAGACATATGCTTGGCATTTGTGAAGCCCTAGATTCAATCCCCATCACTGGAAAATAGCAATTAAAAGCATAGCGATTTCTTAAGAATAGATAAGCTCATTATCATAAACTTTATTATTTTCAAATCAAGCCTAACAAAATCAGAATATCTATTCCAGTTTTTTACAACAATTTGAAATACCACATGTGGTTGACTCCTTTTCTTAAACAGTATTAAAAAATGTCACCAAATAGAGAATAGGAAATATTTGATATTTTAAATATGGTAATGCAGTGAAAAATATCTGTGGGAGACAGTAGTGGTTGTATCATGATAGATTTGGGGGAAATACTACTCAGAGCTACAGAAGCCTGGGCAATTTGCATAAAGTTATGCTCATGAAAAAACAGAAACAGGAAATTTGTTGCAACATACAGGTAGCATGCACCCTGATTTGGAACTGCTTGATATGTGAGACAAATTTTTCAAACAGCATATGTAATTCTGACTTTGAAAAATCTGCTCTTTGCAGTGGGAACATCTAAAGAGAAAATTTCGTAAAGATGTACAAGTCTTAATCAGATTAGGAGAATATTTTTTCTTCAGGGAAGCAGGCAGGAGGAATGAACGGATGAAGAAAATATAGCTAGATGCCTGAGAATGCAAAGTACTTTTACGTGTATTGTTATTGTCAAAGCCAAGTATATGGTATCCTAGTCTGGGTGAGTAAAAAGATGGGAAATGATCATTAATATAAAACTACAATTTTCTTTGCAAACTTTTGCTGAAACTGCTTCTTTTACATATGTTTGTGTGTGTGTGTGTATACACATTTATATACGTATATATACCTAATGATGAACATTTATTTATTTATTTATTTATATGTGATGCTGAGGATTGAACCTAGGGCCTAACATATGCCAGGCAAGCACTCTACCACTGAGCCACAACCCCAACCCTGAAACTGTTTCTTGACTCCATAACTGATGCCCAGCTGTCCCATTCACCCCAAATTTCATTTCCGCTTGATTCCGCATAAGGCTTGATTTCATAGTTTATCCATGTTGTAAAAGGTTGATTTGTGTTTTCTTCAAACTAGGGGAATAGGTTTTACAAATCTGAATGACAACCCTTTGATGTGTAGTATAAAATAAATTTATTATTTGTTATGTTTAATAAAAAATAAACTTTGTTATATTTAATAAAATCAATATATTTATAAAACAGCAATTTGCTTATTTATGACATAGTCCTTATTTTTGTGTAACTATGTAGACTTGTGCTACAAAATTAGTTCTCTTTCTTCTGGAGGTTTTTGTTCTTTATGTTGTATAATAAAGTCTATATGCCTGCTTCAGATTTCTCTGACTACCTATACCAGGTCAGGAACTTGGATTTGGTTCTTGCTATAAACAAACACAATGCCTTAGTCTTTTCCTATATATGACCGTCACACTAGGGATATTTTCCTTTTTCTTTTTCATTTTTTTTTTAATATTCCCTGTTGCAGAATATCATACCAAGTCAGGTTGTGATGGAATTAAGGAGGGAAGATGAATTTTTTGTCATCACCAAGGCAGTAGAATTGCTTCATTATGGAAACTGTCATTTACCTTTCCCAATAAAATGGAAACAGGTAAAAGTTAAGAGTCTAGAGCATGACCTCTGAAAAACAGGTCCTGGAGATAATTTCACTCTCATTAATCAGCGGTGTGATGCTAAGAATTTTATCTAACTCTTAATAGCCTTATTTTCCTTGATTGTAAAATAAGAATAATTAAACCTACCTTGCATTATTTTCATGAGGTCGAAAGTAAGATGTTTTCTTAATATTTTTAACACAGTTACTGAAATTTCTTTTAAAAGTCAATTTCCCCCATTTTTCATTGTACTAACAGAGATTTTACGTAACATTCATATGCAAATGTGCTAATTTTGAAAAAACAAATTTTGCAGTCAGTTGCAAAATAATGAAGATAAAATCATTTTAAATAGCAAGTCTTGGTATACGATGTTGAAATTAAAAGCTTTAATCAAACTAATAAAATTATCAGGGAACATCATGGATCCTGAAAGGAAGATGCCTGTCATCCTTTCCTGTTAGCATATGCATTTTAAGTTAAATATGCCATTTTAAATTCCTCCTGATGAGAAGGACATAATGTGACCATGAAAGTGCTGATTCTTACAAAATGTCAGGTCTTTCCTTTTACTTTTCGAAGCACTGAAAAGTAAACTATTCACAAAGAAAAATGATTCTCTCCTATCCTGATCTACCTCTTCTTTTAATTCCTTAAGCTTCCCTCTTCTTATTGAAGATATGAGAGTCTGAATAAACAGCAAAATGAAATGCTATTCAAACCTTAGAGAAATGGTTTTGAGCAAATGATTTCATTAATCATCTAGCCAATGCAAATTTTTAAAAGAGTGTCTTTTTGGCAGTGTATTGGGAATTGAATTGAGGGTTTTTCCCATTGAGCTACACCCCTGTCCTATTTATTTATTTATTTATGTTTGAAACAGTCTCATTAAGTTGTTTAGGGCTTTGCTAAGTTGCTGAGTCTGGCCTTAAACTTAGGACTCCTATCTTAGCCTCCTCAAACACTGGGATTGCAGGCATGTGCCAGCATGCCTGGCAAGAGCATCTATTGACTTGCATTAATTAACTTGCACTTTATATATGCATATATAATTTTATATGTATACATAAAATATATATCTTTTATGCAGATGATTCCAACTTAAAATGGTTCAATTTATGATGATGTTTCAAAAGCAATATGAATTCAATGGAAACCATATTTTCACTTCTGTATTTTTATGTTTTCCCAGTGTAGTATGTATGTGGAATGATATTCCAAAAATTCTGGGAAGTAGCAAGGAGGTACATCTACACAATAACAGGGATAAATAACCAATAATCTACAGTATATTCATTTCCTAAGTTATGATGTTCAATATACTAGGTATATTCAATGCATTTTAATATATGATATTTTAAGTTTATGATGAGTTTATTTGGTCATAACCTCATTGTAAGTTGAGCATCTATGCCAAGACCACTGGGTATGGATACATTTCTGTTAAGAATAAAAAGTGATATAAATGTATCCTGAGGGATATTACAACATCTGTCAAAATTGCCTTGCCATGAGATAAATAAACATCACCCCTATGTCTCTGACCCACATAAATACTGGCAAAAATACAAAAGAAGACATCTGTACAGAAATCTTGTTCTGCAGATTTGACTTTAGAACAATGGAAATTTAAACCATTATAAACCAAAGTACCAAAGCAATCCTTAATACTGAAATCCAAGAAGAAGAGGAGGAAAAGGAGGAGGAGGAAGGATAATCAGATCTGTCAAATTAGATTTTTGGCAAAGTCCGTGGAGACAGAGTTATAACTGATTTTAAAATATAGTAACATGGTTGTATATGTCTAATGGTATGCACCATAATAAAAAAGAATTACAAAATCTTTATTTTTATTACAATAACATTAGTGGCAATAATATTAACATTGATATTCTGACTTTTTTACTGTATTTTGGGATATAGCAAATATGTAATTATATTGGTATTCCTATTCTTCTAAAAATATTATCTTGAAATAACCAAAATGCTTTAACTCCCACATATAAGTACACCTATCCAGTACTTGTGGATGTTAAAATTTTAAGATGTTTCTTAGTCTTCAAATTTCAGAGACCAGAAACATGAACCAAGAATTCTCGTAATTTATAAATCAAAAATATTTGTTTTTAGTCATTTTTTAATAGGGGTAAGGCAGTGGCATAGATTTTAGATTTTATTATATGTAAGAAGTTGTCAAAACCTTCAAAAATTCAAATTCTTTTAATGAATAGCTTTGGCTTACAATTTATTACACTGAAAGTTGTTTGCCAAAACTGACTAATTATTAGGCTATTTTAATATATAAATTAATATTATAAATCAGTTCATTCTGTAACTGATAAATAAGACTTCAATAAACTTGTCTCTTCATTTCTTGAGCAAAACAGAAGAGTTCCATTAGACTTTGAAAGTAAAAAGGTACATAATTTAAAATCATATCAATCCTAAATGATTGGCATTCCCAGACATTGATTAAGGGCTGGGGAATGTTAGAAAATACAGGTTTTTTTTTTTTTTTTTTTCTCAAATGAAATTAATTTATCTAGTATTGATCATGTCTGTTGTTTAAACATATAATTGTACATTTCAAGCAAATGAAACCTATCCACACTGGGCCATCTGATCTGTTTTAGCACACAAACTACAGCATTTGTAAGGCAGGAATTATTACATTTAGAGTTGCCTGGAATGGATTGCACAAAGGAGAAACCCTGAATTCTCTAGGAAATTTTCTAACCATTGCTGCATTTACTTATCTAACACATTTGAATTTGTGATTCATCTATAGGTAATAAAGGTACATTAAGGCTATTTCTATACAGTAAAAAATGTCAGCTAAGAATGATTTCAATGACTTAAATTTCACATGTTCTAGGAAATTGCTTGTATAACAATCAGCAATTTGAAGCAGTAAAAATTCTCTAAAATCATCTGGGAAATTGTTGTTTCTTAGATGGTATTCACATATTCAGGATTTATCATGAACATTTGGGGGTTAGTTTTCCATTTTACTAGATACTGTTCTTTTTTAAAACTTTAACTCAAAATTATAATGCATTTAATTACTTAAGTTGTCTCTTTGCATTACTATAATTAAATATTTTTGCTTCAATTTCTATTATTTTAATAATTTTTAAATGCTACCATGATATTCCCAATACTAGTAATTACATATTTTATTTTAGATTATGGTTTTGTGAGAAAAATGATTTTTTTCCACTATTGTAATCTATGTCTCTCAGTCTCTCAAACTCAATAGGAAAACTCTCCAATAAGTAATAACAATGGCATGTATATATATGTATATTATTTATGTTATGTATGTAACATAGATATATGTTGTGTCTAAAGGAACATATACAGCTATTTTATTGTACAACATCAGGGAATAATGAGAAAAAACTAATACAACTTGTGTGATGTGAAATTGGACATCTGCTTTCTCTATAGAACATTATTGGGACAGTCAACAACTTGATGAAGATTTAATGTTTGCTTATAATTCATCACCTTTCTTTTACTATTTTTTATTCATTCTATCTAGTTGTACATGACAGAAGATTGCATTTGTACATTTTGATAAATCATATATAGATGGAGTATAATTTCTCATTTTTCTGATTGTATATGTTGTAGGATCACATCAGTCATGCAGTCATACATGTAATTGAGGCAATAATGTCAGTTTCACTCAACTACCTTTCTACCCCCACTCCCTTTCCCCTCCCTTTACTCCCCTCTACTTAATATAAAGTAATTCTATTCTTCCCTAGTGCTCCCCCACTTATTGTGAATTAGCATAACTTATCAGAGAAAAGATTTTGCTTTTGGTTTTTTGGGTTTGGCTTATTTTGATTACCATGATATTCTCCAACTCCATCTATTTGCCAGCAAATGCCAAAATTTCATTCTTCTTTAATGCTGAGTAATACTTCATCATACACACACACACACACACACCACATTTTCTTTATCCATTCATCTATTGAAGATCACCTAGGTTGGTTCCATAGTTTAGCTACTGTGAGTTGAGCTGCTATAAATATTGATGAGACTACATCATTGTAGTATGCTGATTTTAAGTCATTTGGGTATAAACCAAAGAGTGGGATATCTGGGTCAAATGATGGTTCCATTCCAAGTTTTCTGAGGAATCTCCATAATGCTTTCCATAATGGTTACTCCAATTTGCATTTCCACCAGCAATGTATGAGTGTATCTTTTTTCCTGCATCCTTGACAACATTTATTGTTGCTTGTATTCTTGATAATTGGCATTCTGATTGGAGTGAGTTGAAATCTTAGAGTACTTTTGATTTTGTAATGAGACAAGATAAAATACTTGGAATTGTTATAATTATAGGTTATGTAGTAATAATAAGTTGTATTTCATATTAGCCTGGACTTGTAATCCTAAAACTATAAACTTAGCAAGTATGTAACAAGTTGATAAGACACAGGAAGAGGTACGCCTGACCAATGGCGATATGAACCTTTATCTACGGGACCAGAATGTGACTAGACAAAAAATCACTACTTAAACTGCTGGACTTTTGGAGCAGACTGTCAGCAGCACTGTGACCAGGAGTCATTTGACTGCCCTGGCTTTTGTCCACACCATCGCTGATTTTTACTGAACCCGGATGACTAACCACCACTCCAGCAATGACGACTGCCATCCTGAACATCCAGCCTCCGACTCATCGGACATCTGAGGACATCCAAGGACATCCAAGGACATCCGAGGAGCTGAGAAGAATCCCCTTGGTCTTATTGACTGACTTCTTGGCTACGACACGTTGCATTGAGTAAGTCCATGGGGACTGAATTCTAGGTGAATAAGAGGGTGAATCTTTAATGTATTTGTTACTTGCTATTATTAGGAATGTTAGGTTGACTTGCTGCTATTAGGAATATTGAGTGTGTATTGCGTGAATAAAATCCACTTGTTGTAACCAAACTCGATTCCTCTCTTACTGCTCACGACAGATTTGCATTTCTCTAATTGCTAGAGATGTTGACCATTTTTACATATTTTTTTGATCGATTCTATATCTTTCTCTGTGAAGTGTCAGTTCAGTTCCTTAGCCCATTTTTTGATTGGGTTGTTATTATTTTTTTTTTTTGGTGTTTTTTGAGTTCTTTATATATCCTAGAGATTAATGCCTTATCTGAGGCGTATGTGGTAAAGATTTTCTCCCAATCTGTAGACTCTCTTTTCACATTATTGATTGTTCCCTCTGGTGAGAAGAAGCTTTTTAGTTTATTGATTCTTAACTTCTTGTGCTTCAGGGGTCTTGTTAAGGAAGTCAGATCCTAGGCTGATGTAATGAAGATTTGGGCCTACTTTTCTTCTAGTAGGTGCAGGATCTTTTTTCTAGTGCCTAAGTCTTTGATGCACTTCGAGTAATCTCATGCTAGACAAAGGCACCAAAACATTCACTAAAGAAAAGATAGCTTCTTCTTTTACTATTTTGATTGGTCATTATGTCAAAAAATTCTAAAACATCTCAAGTAGTTCAAAAAAATGAAAAGTAACTTTTATCATTCTTGTAACTAATCTCTAAAACTGACATGAAGTTGTTTTAAACTAAAAATACACAGATACAGTTGCTTGAGTTTATAAAATTGGATTTAAAAACTAAATGATAATCTATATAACATATAAGCATAAAATTTTTAATAAAAAACAATTTATTTTACACTTTGATCTAATTTTCTACATGGTTAAATAAGCATTATATTCCATTGGTGTATATTTTAAAATATTCAAAAAAAATTTTTTTTCACATTAGAACATTTCTAAGTATCTTCAGAAATTACTAGAAATCATTAACAAATTAATTGATATAATTTTATTAGAAATGAGGGAAGTCAATTTTAAATCTCTATATGATCTTGAATGGTAAAATAACATTAGAATTTTAAAAAACATATCTCTTACTGAGACCAGGTCAGAAGGACAGTGTAGGTAAGGAATTTTTGGATCAAGAAAATGGGGAGTGATTCAAAAGGAAATAAAATGCTAATACCTCTAGAGCACTTCCCTCTCCTCCAAACTGTTGCCAAGTTCACCTGCCTCCAGGGAATTATTCTTCCCAGCAAGGAGTTGTTAATGAATACCCCCTGGCTGGCTTTCTTTCTGCCTTTCTGGGCTGATATGGAAAATAGAGAGGAGTGCCCCTAGACAGCTATCTTACTGCCTTTGGCCATGTAAGCAAGATATAAAGAGGAAAGGGACATGAGAAGAAAGGATACCTAAAATCTATAAAAGGGGCAATATACCCCCACTCCCTTGGGTCACCCGCTCTGGACCCCTTCCTCTCTGGAAGAGTCTCTCTCTCTCTCTCTCTGTGTTCTATTCTTTAAATATAACCTTTTGCACTTGCTTCAGCATTTCAATCTTAAACACAGGGCAATGGAACCTGATCCTGATTTTAAGACCTGTTTCAGATGGGGGTTCATCTGTGATTTTCACCAAGGTAAGCTCTTCCACACCCCACAACTTTCAAAGGTACACCTTTCTGTCTCTTTCTTTATTTCTGAAGGACAATAATGGGTACCCATCCGTTAATTAAAAGCAGCTAGTGCAAAGCACCATTCTATAAGACTCAGGTGACAGGATTCATTTATGTCATGTACATGGTATCCAAATTGGCATAGATAAATGTGTGTTCATAAATTAAAATTTAAATGAGAAATGAATCCAAATACCTTTTAGTTCATGTGGCTTAAAAATAAAAAGTTCAATTTAAATTAGGTAAACAGATGAGAGTAAAGATGTCTTTAACATTACTGTTAGGGATGTCTATAAAATATCTGGAGTGTAATATCCATCACTTCTAGGATTTTTCTTCAACAGGGAAGAGATGGCTAATAATGTTAACTACACTTGTCTGATATCTTGGGTTTTATAGTTACAAATTAGTAAACTATATTTAACATCAACAGGATTAATCTTCATAAATGTATTAATTAGAGGGGACATCTAATTTGTAAAGTTAAAGTTCTAAAATATCAACTTCTCAGTGTAAAGTCAAGTACTCTTAACTTCTTAAACTCTGTTAATATATTATAACATTAAATGTGTTCTTAAATAGGCAAATGGAAAAAGGTTTGTCTGCTTTGTTTCTGTGTTTTGATTATAAACAGTGTTACTAAGAGTTAAGATTCTATTAGATGTAATTTTATATACAAAGACTACAAAAGGTTGCAGTTGGATTTCAATTAAAGTAACATAAAAACAAAGTATTCATCTTATTAAAGAGAAGTAATTTGTTTAAATTCAAAAATTTTATAAGGATTGTTCCAGAAGGTAAATTTAAAAATGGGTTAAAAACTAGAAAAGAGATATAAGAAGGTTCTAGGTATGGTCATGTATTTTAATATGAAAGTAGAAGAATGAAAGTCTTTCATGTGGTAAAATAAAATTGTAGAATGTCTAAGTAAGTTAGAGAAAGTTTGTGGAGGGTAAGTCTCAAAAAGTGTGTAACTAAGTTGACTATAATTGACACAATCATTTAAAGCTATTGAAGGTTTTTTCTTAAGGTCAAATATTAACGTACTAAAATAAGTCAAGTTTAATCCTTTGTGTCAAAGAAACAAAGATTTCCTAAAACTTTAATCTACTCTTACCTATCAAGATAATTTCTTGTATCTGTTAATTTTACTGCTTAGAAAAATTAGTCTTAAATGAATGAGGATTTGTACAACTCTACTTAAAAACAACTGTTATTTTAGAGGATTACACAATACTACAGATTCTGAATTTTTCTTTAAGAGCTAAACTTGGTTAATATAAGAACATCAGTATAATTATGGTGCTGTTGTGGCTTCTTGGTGTAATAGAGTATTCATATTTTTCAAGTATACAAATCTTTTAAATATAAGGTTTAGAATAGCATTTCACCAAGCTAATGTTCTTCAAACTGAAGTTTGAAGTAAAGATTTGGGATTATAAAAATTATGTTTCTTGGCTCATAGCTATTATAAGAACAAAATATGTTCTTACTCTTCTTAATTTCATTTTGCATTTTTCTTATAGACTTCATAACTATTTTCCATTAGTGCCTTACAGAAGTACAGCTTTTAATACAATAACCTGAGTTAATTTGAGATAATAGGCTATTATCTATAGGACAGACAGGATGTCAGACTAACTTCCAGTACTAATACTAACTACAATTAAATGGTAGGTATAACTAACTGTGAAGTTGGACACATTAAAGTTAAAATCCAGTATTCTTGCTTTAATACTGGTGTTACTGGCTTCCAGGATATTTAAAACCAACACTTAAAGAATAAAGTTAAGGAAGTAAAAAGATCAAGAGAAAATAGCCAGTATTTGGCTCTTGCCCTCTGAGGTCAGCTCAAACCCAAGGAATAAGGACACTTCTCTAAGGGCTTTACAACGCTGGGCCGTATGACCTCCTGATCAGGGCAATCAAAGAGCCCCTGGAGAATAGAAAGCCAGCCAGTGCACATGCTGCAAAATGGAGAGTCTCTGAAGAAGGAAATGTCCTTGATGTGTCCAAGGGAAGCCACACGATCAACAAGACCTGGATCCATCTTGGCTGATGTCCCTAGAGGAGCTAAGAGGTTGTTCACAAGTTTCCAAGAGTCGCCCCCTGAGGAAATTTCAGCTGACTCTTAACAATAGATAGGAATGAGGTCAATTTGACCAGCTTGGTCTACAACATCTAGAGAAAGAAGTTATTGCCAAAACAGAGTCATACTTGGACATTTAAAAGGAAAGACAATAGTTCTTTTAATGTAAATTAAGATGTACCCGTGTGTCAGTCCCACCAAGAGTAAGACCAGTGGCTAGAAATGAGAGATTCTTGGACAGGAGTGCCTGATAACTATCAAAGGAGACCAGCAGAATCAGAAACTTTTTAGTCAATTTAAGCCCCACAAATCTTCCTAACCTTCAGAGAGACTTAATCTGTTTGCTAGCCCTAAATGAAAGAAATAAAGAAATCTCTACTAAACACAAAGGTTATGCCAATAAAAAGATATTTCACAAAAATCAAATGTCATTAGATATCTTAACCATATTTTATAAGGGCATCTATGACATTATAAAAACCAAGTGTTTTCATGCATTCCTGACAACTCTGACGATGCAACTGATATCCTTAAAGATTTACATTTCCAAATAGAGGCCATGTCCCCACCAGCTTTGTTATGGGAACAACTTCTTAGTCCTTACATATCTTAGTAAAATGTACTGGTTTCTATCATCATCATGATATTCATTGACATGTTCCAGGCACTATGACAGTTATTTTGTACTAATCTCATTCCAGGACTCATGTCTTTGTTTCTCTCATAGAAGCACCCACCTCTCAGATGACTTTACAACCTCTTCTTTCCACATCAGGCTTTTTACACAGACCTCTTGACTGCTCAACCCACCCGAAAAACATTCCTAAAAGGGAACCTAAACTGCTTGCCCCATGTTGCCCCTCTCAGCCTGAAGCAGTCAGAGCCGTCATCATCCATTTCCCCTTACAGCAGAAAGGGTTCCTTTAATCAGAGAGAGGATGAGACCAGGACAAAAGCACAGTCAGTGTAGGTAAATGATTGGGTCAGGAAGATGGGGGCTGATTCAAATGGAAATAAAATGCTAATCCCTTAGAGCACTTTCCTCTATTCCAACAAGTTGCCAAGGTCACCTGCCTCCAGGGAAATTGTTCATCCCAACAAGGAGTTGTTTATGAGTAACGCCTGGGTGCTTTCTTTCTGCCTTTCTAGACAGATATGGAAAATAGAGAGAGGTACCCCCTCAGCAGCTCCTCTCTCAGTTTTTGGTCATGTTGGCAAGAGAAGAGGAAGAGGGAACATAAAAAGAAAGGACTCCTAAAATCTATAAAAGGGGCAGGACACCCCTACTCCCTCAGGATACCAGCTCTGGACCCTCCTCTCTGGAGTAGTCTCACTCTCTGTTCTATCCTTTGAATGAAACTTTTGCTCTTGCCTTGGCATTTCTCTGGTGTTCAACCTTCCACAACAGGGGAACAGGACCTGATTCTGATTTTCAATACCGGTTTCATTGCTAGATAGCACTTACTCTTATGAATATCTCATATATGTTAAATTATTTCCTTTTTATTGATGCCCTAAAATAATTATTAATCTTCATTTTATGTAAGAGGAAATTGAAAGACCTAAATTATGAGATAAGGGATCTCCAACTTTTGTAAGCCAATATCCCTTAAACCAGATCAAATAATGTCAAAGAAACATAAGAAGGGATATAAAAGATACTTGATATTGGACAATTTCTTACTCCAAGTCTAAATCTGAATCAGTTGGGAAAAATAGTCTTGTACTTAATCAACATATTTGTACTTAATCAACATATATTTTGTTGGTTTTTTTAAACTAAGTGCCAAATGATAAGTCACAGAGAAGTTTTTATTCTATTAAGCATTGTATCTTATTTTTAGGATGATAAAAAATTGGCTATATATTCAATATGTTTATTAAGTAATAACATATATCACTTTCTTTTTGAATTGGAAGGTACCTTTTTTCAGTCAACCTTTTTAAGTTAAACAAATGTGAGTGGAAAATATTTTTATTCCTAAATTGGAGGCAATACATTTTTTTATGTATAAGAAATAATTTAGTGAATGAAACAGCCATGACAGAATCATGCACAGACACACAGGCTCATATGCATGCCCACAAGGAAGAGGTTTCCCACATTATGTAATAGAAGATTCACTGCCACAGTTCTCACAGGGTATTGAACTGAACAATCAAAAGGGGCAATATTGTGCCCTTAGACAAAGCACTACCTTTTGGAAGCAACCACAGTGCTTTTCAAAAGAAATCTGAATAATGATGTCCTGCAAGTGCTGGTGTGAGGAGGGGCAAGAGAATAAAGAAATACTTCGTGGCTCTGGGGGTTTACTGGGGTTCTTCATGAGTATAAGCTAGACATTTACGGAAGACTTCCAGAAATTCTTAAGGAATTCCTTGGGATGTCCTGTATAATAAACTTGCATATTCATATACCTATTTGCTATTTCCACTTGTATATTTAAGCTCTCTAAGCCTAACCTTTTCAAAACAAAGCACCTGGTACTCCTTAACTCATCCAATCCAAAGTTCATTGGTTCACTTCTCATACAGCATATTCAATCCATAGAAATCCTTGATAGATTTGACTTCAACATATATGCAGAATCTGGCCACTTCTCACTGCTTTTCTCTCATTGAAGTATAAATTGCTCCTTGAATGGTTCTGGTGCTTAAAAGTTTTCCTCAATCTATTCTCAACACAGATATCCTTTTCAAACAAATTAGGAGTGCATCATTTCTCTGCTGCGTTTTCTAATATCTTCCATTTTTTCATAGAAAACCTAGTCCTTAACAATAGTCCACCGAAGACACCATCATGTGCCCCACATTGGCTCTGACCTTCCTGCCTTCTACTCTCCCCTCCCTCACTTACTGCAACCACACAGTGCTTAGACCCTTTACGAAGCACACCAACCACCTTTGGCCTCAAGGTGTTCTCTGGCTTCTCTCTGCCTGGGTTGCTCTTCCTCACAATAAGTATTCATGATTGAATCACTCAAAGTCATTGTCAAAACTTTGCTCAAATGAAATCTTTCTTGAGCATCAATGAAACCACCATTTTAAAACTTTGACTTTTGCCTATTCCCACACACAAAATTTCTCTTAGTTTACTCTCATATAGTAGCATTCTTGATTCCATAGCACACTATAAAATTTAATCTTGTATCTCCAGCTACTAGAATGTATATTTCACAGTGGAAGAAAATTTTGCACTGAATTTTTAACTGACTTATATCCAATGCTTGAACTCAATAAGCATCAGTTGAATTAATGAATGGATAACTAGATTAATAAGAATTGGATATGCAGAATGGAATTGTTTATATACTGTACCTGAAAATTTGGGGTAAGAAAAGGATCAACTGTTTTCTCACTTTGTCTTAAAGTACCTGTGAAACTTTACTATACACTTGTATTAAGGAATTTCTTAATCAGTACCTTTTTAAAAACAAGTATAAGATATTAAAACATATTGAGATATCTGATCTCCCTTAAAGGACAAATTAAGTACTTTGGGCAAAACCACTGCATATATTATATTCATTTTTAAATGTATGTTACTAATTATAGATTTTTAAAATAAAATTTATATCTTCCCTCATTATCAGCATATTTATGTCTTATATTCTATTGACTACTAATGGAATATGTATGTGCATTAAATGAGAGTAATAATTCTAAACAAAAGTTGAATAAAATTTTAATAACTTATAAATAAGTACATATTATGCCTTTGAGAGAACAATAAAAGAATCATAGTAGAACCTCTATAAAATACATGCTCTCTGTATGGATGGAAAATCCCTTTGTTTATCTGTAGTCAACATCTGTCATATTTGTGCAAACTTAATATATGAAGAAATATATTGAACCAATATAGTTTTCACTGAGATGAGGTAAAATTCATTGGTTTTATAAATTGGTGTGCAGAAAAATCAAAGTAAAAATAAGCTTATTCCCTTGGTTTTAATCATTTTCCTTTTGAAACTTTCAATAATGATTCAGCTGTTATGTTTACTGACTTGTTAGCATATGGCTCATGAACTACCGAATTAAATTTTTTTGAAAAATCTAACATTCAAAATCAAAGCAAATCAGGCTTCTCTTGACCTCAGAAGACAATGATCTGTGCTTGGATTTTTATTGAAATCTTTCATCCAATTTAAACTTGATTACATTTTGGGGAGAGTAGAATGGGAAAAAAACTACATAAATATATAGACATATACATACATAGATACATATTACATAAATGAGTAAACTTTACAATGCTGCCAAATAAATGAATAACCATATATAATAGTTATATAAAAGGCATCTCATAGTCCTCTAAACCAATTTTCTGATTGCCTTTGAGAACAAGAAATATTCTAAGTTGGAAATCAAATTGTAATACTTCTTCTACCTCAGGACAATATTCTAGGCATAGATTATTCTAATTTTTAAAGACCTAGTACTCGAAATATTTTCACTACACAGAAATGAAAAACTAGAATAACAGACATAAATTTCTATGTAAACACACAATTTTTATTTTCATACTACAGAAAGTAGCATGAGCTACAGTATTATATGATATATGGAAAACTGGAAGAAAAATATTTTGCTCCAAATCTAGAAAATTGCTAAACCTTATATAATTCATCAAAAATTAATTAGATCACTCTGCTTTACTATTTAATACAGTTTAAAATACTCTGATAAGATGATGGATATTTTAATTCAAATATCCATAGATCATAGGAGAAAAACTCAGCTAATCTTTTCTAAATCTTATTTTTTAAACATCAAAAATCTGAGACTTTTATGGTTTTCACATTTAAAAAGAGTTCCTGATACATGCCCTATTATCACATTCCCATTACTACTGAAATTCTTCATCACTATGTGGAGTTCTCCCTAGGATATTTCCTTTTTAAGCAGTACAGGATCTGCTAGTCAATGTTCTCTTTAATTTGCAACCTCTGAGATATTCACAAAAACTGCCAATTAAAGGCACTTGAAAATTGTCTGACTCAGAGATGCAGCTGGATTGAGCTAAATAGAAGGGTAGCTTAGATAATCGTTTGCCAACATCTTAATTTACGTTTAATGGAGAAAGTAAAAGCTTTTCTTTAATTTACATTTGCTTTTCTCTTTAATTATTTGTTCTGCCAAATTTTTAGTTTTTTGAAAACTAAACCCTGTACAATTATATAAAAATTATATGTTGTTAAGTATTACTACATTCATGGATTCTGCAGTAATGAATTGCTTCAATAAATTTAGCTTGGGAATCTTCAAGGACCCAAATCATTGTCTATTATAAAAGAAATACTGCGAACTCTATAAAAATATTAAAGAAAATTAGTCCCCAGGAGTAGAGTTATTCATTTATTGCATAATTATCTCTCATTAATAGAATATGACAATGTTATAATTGAAACAAAAATGTTTTAATCTTCTATACCTTCTTTTCCATGTAATGCAAGATCTTACAATGCAAGATTTTTTTTCCTAAGTAACAATCATGCCATTTTAAATAACTGTTAAATTTGTATTTTGGAATATGATATATATAACAAAAGTATCAGAGAATTATTTACCATATTAAACCTAATTTATAAGGACTATTGAGCATGCCAGCTAGATATTTATGCTATATGTATAAAAAATATATATTTATGTTTATTCTATGTAACATAAATATACATTCATTTATTTATTTAGGATATATTTATTTTTCCTCTTGAACATTACATAAATTCATATGATACTTTACAGTTTATAAGTCATATTCAGTGTAGTTTTCTCATCTTATTATCTTCACTTATACATTGGTTTATCTCTCAGAGTTGTAGTGGCTGTGTTCATGTCTGTGGCTTAAAGTACTTTATAAAGACAGCATAAAATATTGGACTGAAAAAAACTCGTAAATTTGTCCAGTTTTTGATGCAGATCTATACCAGGAATGTTTCCAATGAAAATGTTATTGAAAAGGCTCAGTGGTTACCCAAATAGATTAACTTGTAAGGTCATATTTACCTTAGTGAATTCTCCATTATCAACAGTTTGGTCCTAAATCCTTAGAGCTTAGGTTCTCAACATTTTTAGTAAAAGAGTGGACTGAAAATGAGAGAGTCAATTCATATTCACAGCATGTACAGTACACCAGTGTGGAGCCCAGAATATTAACCTGTTAACATAAAATGAAGGTACTTTAAAAGTAAAAAACAAAATTGACAATTAACCTGGTTGAGAGCATTTTTCCACTGAGCATTGGCATGGTAAAAAAAAAAAAATTACTCAAATATGTTTTATTAAGTACACTGCTAGCAAACAGAATTATTGTTAAAAGTATGGGTACCAAGACTCTTATGCCATGATTTACACAATACAACTTTTTAAAAATGTCATAGATCAAAAGCATATTTCAGCAGGAATACAAGGAACTGAAAACATTTTTAAAAGTTAAAAGTGTTCTTGATTCTCTTGGATCACTATACTGGGAAAAATATAGCTTATTGCTATATTTCTAAAAGTGTTCTCTTGCCCACCCAACTCTCTCCTTTTCTAGAATGGTACTGAATAGAATGAGTGCATGCCTTCAGGTTTTTAGACACTGAAAAAAGGTGGAGGATCAATAGGTTATATACTTTCTTGTTCAGAAAGCTTCCTATAAAATAATTTTGGTTCAGCTTTCATGGATTTTTATTATTAATTTGATGCTATTGATTTTGCCACTACTGCTGTTGCAAATAATGCCAATGAAAATGATTCTGCTGATTTTATAATAATAATAATAGTAACAGTAATTCAATACTGAAAACCCACCACCTTTGCTTTTATCTTCCTACGTGATTTCCTTCCTATATTTTTGCATGTATGAGTATAATCACGTGTGCATGTGCACACACACAAACACACACACACACACACACTCCCTGACACATAAAAACAGACATATCTATGACTAAAGAAACTTAAGATGTTTTTGCAGTTCACTACTGAAAACTCCGGGACAGTTTAAAAATTTCAAAATTTCTACCTTCATTGAGATGTCATTCCAGAATTCTAATCCTATCTTTCTCTCAACTCTGTTTGCAACAATGATAGCATCATGCCTTTTCAATGCTGCCACTTATTTTATGGCATTAGTGTTTATCTATTGTTTTAATCTCTTCAAACCCCTGGCCTAGTTAGATCTGGTTTTCTGAACCCGACTTTTGCTATTGCCCTTTGTTCAGCTCTCAGTAGTTCTGATTATAAATAGGCAGATATCCAACTGGCTTTACAAGAAGACTACTTTATTCATATCTCTATTCTGAATTTTATTTGACTTTTATTTTCTTATTTTTTTCTATATCAGACATTTTATATCCAGGAGCGATTATATCAAAATCACATTTAAGATATCTGTGTCCTCAAACTTCCTGGAACTATTTCAGAATTCTCATGCATGTGCCTGTGCCAGTCAGGGTCCAATCAAGAAAAAGAAACTGCACAGTAACTTTAACAGGGAAAGTTCAATATATACAGTATATATAATTAACTACAAAAGAAAGAAATAGCAATGAGGAAATGGTAGTAAGAAATGAGGCAAAATTTACAGACTAAAAGAAGACATAAGGAACAGTCACCACCCTAGGTTTGGTGTAGAAAGAACAAGAAAAATCCCCCTTCTTTGCTAATGAAAATAGAGTTTCAGACACTGCTTGCTAGGAAACTACAGTACTCAATAAATGGCAGAGGATTTGATATGGTATTACCATGCCAGGGGAACTTGTTCACTTGATAAAAATTTGCCACCCAGAAATTTTTAGATATATGCTTAGGGTGTTGAATTATTATTTTCTTACTTCTTTTCTATTACCTATATAATTTGGAACAAATTAATTATTCTTCATTTTTCACTCCTGTGAGGAGCAGCCCATATTATAGTTCATTACTCATTGGAATTAATTGTTTTGTTATTATGACAACAAATGCATAAAAAATAATGACTGAATACAAAGCAAACTTTGAGGGGAAATAACTATAAAGAGCACATTGAAGTTGCATTCTAAAAGCCTTTCTAGCCCAGACCATTTTCTGTTTTTATTTTCAGGTTGGAGAAGCAGAGCAGAGACTGTGGCATGCAGTTTATATTATTTCCACTGAACTGGGGAAGCAGATATCAGAGGACACAGACACCACAGCATTCAGGAACTGAGGGGCCAAAATAACAGAGAAATGGAACCAGAGAATTTAATTCAGGTCTTTTGTATCTGACTCCTCCAAAATAGTGTAACTCCTCTAAGTTACACTTGCTCAAAGCAAAATGTTAAAACAACCAGGTAAAAAGCACCTTTGGAGATCAGAACTATAGTACAGTTTGGGAGGTCTTAATGGTGCAAAACTTGGTACTATTGAAAGCCTAAGAAGGGAGTCAGATCCTGCACTCACCCCTGGTTTATAGTTGATAATCCTAAAGGGTTATTCTATAAGATGAAGGTTGAGGAAGAAATAAACCTACACAAAAACTAAACCAAGTATTTGCTGTCACTGTGGAAGCTAAGTGTTTTGAGTGTATGCTATCTACCTGTAAGGAAAAAATACACTTCTCTGAGGATGACAATATGATCCAGAAATTTTACTGCTCTTCACAAAAGTATCTAAACTTTTACCAAGTGCACCAGCCAGCAGAACTGAATGCAGGAAAAAGGGGAATAAAAAGACATAGAAACACAAAACAAAGCAGATATAATTAGCTATGATAATATTATAATGGAATAACCTCTGCTCAGCTTTTACAATACAAAATACATAGAATTTTTTTAAAGTGTAAGATCTACAACCAGATTTATGTCAATCACGTATGTTAATTGCTTCAGTGAATGGAAAATGATGACCTTTTAATAAATTATATTGGAATAACTGTGTCACACATAATAAAAAATGATGACTTCAATTTTATGCACCAAATCAATTCTAGATGAATTATGAAACTAAGACAAGAAAAAAAGAAAAATTAAATTTTCTTCAACTTAACATAGAGATAATCCAGAAATTTTACAGTTTATAGAGATGATGTTTGAATAGGTTATTATTTCTTCAACAGAATACATAGATTATTTTCTACAAATGAAAAGACCGATAAATTGTATGTTATTAAAATTAACAAATTTCATTTTTCAAAATAAAGTTTGGAAAAGATAAATGAAAATGCACAGATTAGAACAAGATATTTGCAATGCACATACCAACTATGGACTCATATAAGAACACGTGAAGTTCAATTAAAAAGCAATAATGAAAAGATAGAATATCTCAGTTTCAAGCAAAAAAAAATGAGTGAGTTGGCCAGATACTTTCAGAAGATGTTCAGGACTTATGAAATTATGCTTAACATTTTTTCATTAGGAAAATAAGTAAAATCACATTAAAATATCATTATTAAAGTATTAGAATGGCTAACGTTAAATTTAAAAGTCAAGCCAAATGCTAGTAGTTCACAGGGAGTAACTTCCACACACTTCTGTTGAAACACAAGTTGTTATGAACACTTTGGTACTCCTTAGCAGTATCAAGGAAAGTTCAGCACATGTACGCATATAATTCATCAATGAAATTCCTAGGTATATGCCATAAAAATAGGTAGAATGCCAACCAAAATTTGTATAAGAAATTTTGAAGAAGCATTATATATATCATGCAAAACTGGGAATGATCAAATTTACCTCAGCAGAAAAATGAATAAAGTAGGATGGTCATATAAAATCAGAATAATTTCTACAATTGAATAGTAGACAGCAATAAGAAATAGCAAAGTACAACTATGCACAATACAGATGAATCTCAAAAACATTGTTTAATTTAAAAATCTATAATTATAATACTGTACACTGATAATATTCAAAAAGTCTGTTTTTTGGTGGTAGCTATCAAACTAGTAAGTGCTAGTGACAAAAGAGACAAGGGAAGATTCTAGAGGCTCATAATACTCTATGTATTGATATATTTAAAAGTTTTATTGTTAATGTTCACTTTTTAAAAATAATTTTGTTTTATCTACTTGTTTCTTTTTTGAAAAGTAAAGAGCTAATAATCGATGTTGGGCATTGTGTACAGATCCATATGACTTAGCACATGACATTGACTTTTTAGGTCATTCATTCCTTTTATTGATATTTACTGAGTGATAGATAAAGGGTACTTACCTGTCCTTAGTTTGATGGAAGTGTTTGACACAGCACTTCCAATACACTTCCAGCTTGTTCACATTTACACCACCACTTTTCAAAACTGGTGGCAGACTTAGGTGTCTGTGTCCCAACTCATTCATCCCTAACAGAGTGTGTTTCACACCCAGCTTTTCTCTCTGTTTTGTTGTGACAAATATTAGTATGGGGAGGAAGGAGAAACACATCAAAAGAATGATTTTAAACGGAAGCTAGGTACATTCTCTCAAGCAACTGGTAAATTTTGTAGTCAAGGGAATGCTAAACAAAAACTATTCCAAACTCATGATTTTGCTTTTGGTTAAGCTACCTAATTAACAGGTACATCATGTAAGTGACAATTCAAATTCCCTTAGAATATTTTTTCCAGCACTTATTTTGTTTCCTCTGCAAAAATATACATATCAAAGCTTAATCATTAAAAAAAAGAGAAACAATCATTGCAATAGTTTTCTTTATCTTCCTAATTAGAGATAAATTCTATATTAGTCCACATACCACAGGTTTCTAACACTAGCTTTCCAATTATTTTACAGGTGAAATTTAAAGTGTTGCTTTTATCACAGCTACAGCATATAAATTGCTCAGTAACTATTAGAGATCAGGACAAGGATCATCATAAATTGTCATTTCCAGTTGGAAGGTATTTGAAAATGTTGATGTTTATCCTATGTTTAAATTTATTTGGTCACTTTTTTTTCCCTTTTTCTTGAGGCTCCCCTCAATGTCACACATTTTTGGTGTAGAAATTAAAATCAATGAAAAAAAATCTCTGTTAAAATGACTATCTCCCCAAATTAATTTAATAATTCAATGGTATTAAAAATAAACTTTTAAATGGGATGGCTGATAGAATTTGAGAAGCTGAATGCATGCTGAAGGAAGAATATATATTCTTAAATATAAATTGTGTGTGTGTATATATATATATACATATACATATATACATATACACAGGTAATATAGCAAACCTTATAGCTATAAAAATGAAGCAGGCAGGAATATATTATGGTAGGTAGAATGAGGAGAATGTTTTCTTATATCATACATATAAGTGCCAATATTCCTTTTTTTATATCAGGAGAATGCATTTATATATTATTTATGAAGTGCGAGAACTAAAAAGGAATAGTGCCTTTTGGTAAGACTTCTGAGTTTTTACCATATTTTAGAAAGTATTCAAGGTGTCTTATAAGAATCTTATTGTTTCTATGTTTCAGAAGAGAAAAAATTAGCTGGTCAAAATTGTATAGCATAGAAGTGCTGGAGCCGGGATTTGAATCAGGCAGGTTGTCTATGTATAAAACCACTGTAAAACACTCGCAGCATTTCTCTTTACCCTGAGTTGCATGGACTTAGAAAGAAAAATACCCTGCATATATAATGGGGATAAATGAACCAAGTTACAGAAAAATATGTATGCTAAATTTCAAAAAAACACATTTTCATGAATGTGTACATATATATATATACTCTATATTACACATGGAGATTTTAAGACAATCTACAGGGATTCAAAGTAATTTAAAAAATTACACTGCTTATACTGTACATTAGTGTGTTACTGTTGCCTAATAATTACCACAGATGTTTAATGACTTTAAACAACACCTATATACTAGCTCACAGTTCTGTTAAGACAGAAGACTGCCTAGTATGACCAAATTCCCCATTCAGATTATCACAGGCAGAATTTTATGTTGCTGTCTCAGAGTCATATCCAGGTTGAATCCTTACTGAGAGGTCGGGTGGAAGAATTTGCTTGTTATTGTAGTTCAGATTGTTTGTGGAATCCACTTTCTTATTCTGCAGTTGTAGGAATAGGTCCCCATTTTCTTGCTATCAGAAAAAAACCCTCAACTCCTAGAAACCACTTCTCTCCATGTCATGTACCCCATTCAGGCTTCATAATTAGCAATAGAAAATTTATCATAAACCAAATTTCACACAATTTGAATCTATCTTATTTCCTCTTTCTCTAATTCTTACACCCAAACTTAAAGGGCTGATGTGATTGAGATCAGTCAGCTCTGCCACGAGCCATCTATGGTTAGCTAAATCAGGCTTGGTGAGCTGTCAGACACAGAAATCTGGCGCCCAGGAATTGGCAATCACTGAGAGATTGTTCCAGATCGCCTGGAGTATGTGGTATTCGTGCAGGTCTTGCTGGGATGACCCACTAGAGCAAATGGCTTCCTTAACTAAACCCCATCCTGTTCCTCACAGATGAAGCTCCTCCTGGTTCCCCCTTTAACCTGTACAACTCTAAATAAAGGACAGGTGGGCTCTCCCATTATTAAAGCCAGATTAGCAAGGTTCAATCGGTCATGCCCTGATTCAAAAGAGATTATTCTCTCCTGTGGTTCTTTCTATTAAATAAGTTTCTAAGTTTCTTTCTATTAAATAAGTTTATTTTACAGCCAGCCCATTCCTGTGACAGAAACCCATTCCCTCACCCATGCTGGATGTGGACAAAACTTGAGACAAACCCAAAATGCTCCTTATCTAATGTCAACTGGTTTGAGATCTTCAAAATCCATTCGCTGCAGTGCCTATATGAGTATGATGATTTATTTTCTTCGTCAACCTGGTTCAGCTATGGTACACACTTCATTGGACAAACACTAGTTGTGAACGTATTTTTTTTTAAATGTGATTAATATTTAGTCAGAAGACTTTGAATAAAGCAGAGTACCCTTAGTAATGTGGATATCCATAATTTGATCAAGACTTCCAGATAAAGACTGAGGTTTTTCAAAATGTAAGTCTGCCTCAAGACTGTAACATAGAAATTCTTCCTGAGTTTTCAGCCTGCTGATCTGTCCAGAAGATTCTGTATTCAAGTTTGAAAAATTATATTTCACCTGACTGTCCATCCTGCTGGTTTGCTCTTCTGATTTTGTACTCTCAACTTCCATAATTGTGTGACCAAATTCTTTAAAATTTCTCCTTCCCTGTCTTTCTTTCAGTTCTGTTTTGCTCTATATTTCTGAGGGATGGGGGGAAACATTGGTTCAATATCTGGAAGGTATGTGTTCTCTAGGGGAAAGGAATTACAAGTTTATCTCAGAAAGTTACACGTTCCATGTTGCCTTCTGTATTAGTAATGGTTCTCTAGAGAACAGATTCAACATGATATATGTATAGAAAGTCATTGGGGTGACTTACATAATCAGAAGTGTCTTCACATTGGAGAGCCAGACATGCCAGAAGTTGCTCAGTCTAACAAGCTGGAGCCTCAGAACAAGAGGGAACAATGATGAAACCCCTCTCTAAAACTAAAGACCTGGAAACTCCCTGGAGAGTCAGTGGTCAAAATTCATCTTGAAAGAGTGAAAGAATGTTCTGGGCAATGGAAACATCATCAGACACACCCACAACGACTCAAGAAAAATGGAGTTTGCACCTTTTTCTGCCTTTTGTCCCTTCAGGCTCACCATTGTCGCTGGCTCTTTGCGGTTCCAAAATCCATGGATATTTGTCACCGCCTGCAGCAACAACTTGCACGGGTCTTATGGATGGTGGAGTGGAAACTGAGGCACTTCTATCTTTCTCTTTAGTGCACTGCTTTCTTATTTACTTATAGAAGATAGAGGAAATGAGGTTTACTTGCTTTGAGAGGAGAGAGAGACTTTGCTTAAGAGAGAAACTTGCTACGCCTTAAAGTACGTCCACCTAAGGTGCCCTAGTGATGCATCTCAGTTCTCCGTCCCGCTATCTGCCTTCCGCCTCTGCCCCTACTCGCTGCCGTGTTCTTTCTTCTGGCTTTTCTGCTAATGGCTGCTGTTGCGTGTTTTTCCCTCTGGCTGCTTCTAATGGCTGCTGTGGCGTGTCTTCTTCTTTGGCTACTGCCGCGCTGCATGTCTTCTGCTACTGCTTTTCTGCTATGGCTTTTCTGCTAATGGCTGCTGTGGCTTGTTTCGCTCTGCCTACGCTTATATCACCTCCAGGAGGCAGAGAGCAGGGCCACGCCTCTTACGCAAAGATTAGGCGAGACGCTCCTAGCAGGCAATTAGTGCTCCAGAACACATGTGCATACATTGTGTGCGTGGACAAGAAAATCACCTGATTGTGCTATGTCAATTAACCTCCTCGCTGCCAATGTGATCAGGCGCCATCCCGGCGCCGCCAACATGGCACAGCCCCCAACGCACCATCTTATAAGACAAAGTCTCTGACATTCAGAGATAGTCTCCTTCTTCAGTGTGCTTTGTCATATGTCAGTCATTTGCAAACATACCCTCACTTACACACCTAGATGTCTCTTAATCCTGGGCATCTCTCAATCCAGTTAAGTTGACAATTCACAATAACTATTACACCTACCATTTTGTTATTATAAATAATACTTATAAAGATGTTTACTTTAATTTCAGACTCTTTGAACATTTTATTATACTCTTGGTTTGCATGTATAATAATTATTTTATAAGCTGGGCATGGTGGTGCATGCCTGTAACCCCAGCAGTGTGCAAGGCTGTGAAGCGGGATGATAACAAGTTCAAGGCCTGTCTCAGCAACTAAGCAAAACTTGTTTCAAGATAAAAAGTGAAAAAGGGCTGAGGATATAGTTCAATGGTAAAGTACCTTGGGGTTCAATCCACAATTCCTAAATAAAAAGAAATAAATTCAATAAAAATAAAGTTACATCATTGCCAAGATCTTGGATGACTTATGTAAGGCAAGGATAGATTTAAAGTTATTTGGAAAGAAATGGCATGGGTAAAGAATACTATTTATTGTCAGAGGCCTGGAAAGATGCAAAGGTATTGTTAGAAAAGAAAAAAGAGTTCTGAGTGAAAATTATAGGAAAGTCAGCACATAATGGGTTCTGGAGTGTTAATTGGTCTTAAAAGGGATGTCTGTATTAGTTCTTTCTTCAACAATTGCTTTAGTGACTGTGTTTCTAACATAAGTCATCAGGTGTTTTCTCTGCCTTTTCCAATTTAATTGCTTAACTACTCTTTGTGCAATGTTTTGGAGTTCCCTTATGTACTATCATATTGAGCATTAAATAGCCCACACCACAGGAACTTGATATTTGTACTGAAAACCTTCTTACCTATACTTCTAAAATGCACTTCTCTCTACACATGTCTGAATTACACTCCTGGTCAACTCAGATCTATTGATATTTTCTGACCACGTTTTTCAACAAACGATTTCATTTTTCTTAAATGTTACTTATTCCATAGGTAATTGTTATTCCTCATTGACCTCCTGTATTTTTTCCATAACATTATTTTTTTCTTCAGTCTAAAATTAATTACTTTATTATTTTACTCCATGTTGTGCCTTAACGCTGGTGGTAAGAGACTGGGTACAGTTTGTTTCTATCTTTCCCAACTTGATCTCTATTTTTTTTTGGTCCTTCAATATAGCTCCAAAAAATGTGTAGGGGAATGCTGTAAAGGCTTAAAAAGGAATCCTTAAAGCATGGATAACTGATTTGATTAAATTCTGCAGCATTATAAACCATTTTATTTTGCAAATGGAAATACTAGTTTTAAAATATGAGTATTGATTATTTGAATAAATTGTGTACATTTTTTTCACCTTTTCATCATTAAAGTTTGATACATTTCAGGCATATTTTTAAAGAATATTTAAGAAGTGTCAGAAACATTACTAAAGAATAATTTACCATATATAAGCATAACATACCTGAATTGTTTTGAAAAAGCAAACTTATAGTTAAGAAAATTTACCTAGTTTGAATACGTTTTGATTTAATTTATTTTGATCACTGATTTTTAATAACAGTATAACAGTATAAATGGCAGATTCAAAAGGATCATTTTCTGACATAAAGTTGCCATACTCATTAAATAAAATAGGGGAAAAACAGTTTAATTTGAAATTCTAATACACAATGAATAAAGTAACAGTATATTTCCAGAATACCAATACTAAAGAAAATATCATTGTTTATTTTAAATTCAAATGTAACTGCTATCCTGCATTTTATTTGTCAAGCCTCCACTAAGTGTTTTTATTTTGAGATTTTTGTTCTTATTTGCTTATTCAGGATTTGGGGGAAAAGGTATTTCAATGTTGAGGTTAATAGTGTTTATTTAATGGTTGCAGCATTAAGTACATAATTAAACCAGTTGTGTTTTAACTTGTAAATATATCCAGAAGCAATAATGCAGAAGCTCAAGTTCTCTAGAGTAATTTTTAAATACTGATGCATATTTATGTGTATAGAAATTACAGAAAGCTAAAGGATTCTATGAGGTATTTCGAGACATTAAAAACAAAGGGCACATACTGCTAAACACTCATTTTCCAGCAAATGCTGCATCCGCTAGCAAAATAAGCTATTCAAGCAATTGTATCATATGCTCCTTGCCTTTTCCAAACAGATAGAAGACATTGTAGTTCTACTCTTGCATTTCCTGTGCATGTAGATGGAGGCAGGCTGAGGAGAGCAAGTTCACTTCACCTTGATTCAGGAAAGATAGACCTTAATCATGGTTTTGGCAGTAACTAGCATCTCAGAGTCTAAAATGACCCATTTCTCAAAACAAAATACTACCAACTTAAAACGGAATAAAGTAACAGTATATTTCCAGAATACCAATATACTTGTGAGGGTTGTATTAGAATATCTATGCTAATATTTTATAAAATGCCCATTATTATGAATGTTGTTATGCAGCAGTAGTTGCTCATTTGGTATCTAGTTGAACTATAACCTCTCATAAATGATTTTTTTTAAAAAGCTTCTCATGTGAATTAATACTCAGTAATTAATTTTAATTTTAGAGAAATAGCTATTACTGTATCTGATACAAATATTCTATAGAGATCCAGCTACTAACCTCTTACTGATCAACAGGCTAATTTTAATATAAATATATGAGTTTAAACTAAATGAATAAACAAATTTTTATTGCATCATGATCAATTATATAACCACTGTGTGTTATTGATTTTTTTAAGTTCATAGACTTTTTAGAGTGGTTTAACAGAACCACTTTATAGAAAAATCGACTAGAAAGTACAAAGTTTCAGTATGTTCTCTCCCTGTTCTCTCAAAATCCTTTATCAATCTTCTTATTCATGAAATTCATGTCATAATTATGAACAAATATTAATGTTATAATTATAAAGTCTTAGTTTATATTAGGATTTAGTTTTGTGTTATACCAGTGTTTTAGTCAGCTTTTCTGCTGCTGTGACTAAAAGATCTAACCAGAGGAAAAGCTTTTTTGAGGGCTCATGGTTTTAAAGGTCTTAGTCCTTAGAAGGCAGGCTCCATTCCCCGGGGTTGGAAGTGAGGCAGGATGTGATGGCAGGAAAGTGTAGCAGAGAGGAGCGGCTTGCATCATGGTGATCAGGAAGCAAAGAGACTCCACTCTCCAGATACAAAATATGCACCCCAGAGCCACTCCCCCAATTAACCACTTCCTCCAGTCATGCCCCCTGCCTCCAATTCCCACTGTTAATCCAATCAGAGATTCACTGATTAGGTTAAGACTCTCAAAACCCAGTCATTTCCCCTCTGAACCTTCTAGCATTGTCTCACACATGAGCTTTGGGGGGACACCTCATATTCAAACCATAACAAGCAGTTGTATGGGTTTGGTCAAATGCTGTGTCCTATGTTCACCACTACAGGACAAAATCAAACAGATTAGTTTTACTGCCCTAAAATTCTCTTTGGCTCAACCTATTCATTCCTCTCTCTCTTCTCCAACTCCCAAATGCTTTCTACAGTTTTGCCTTTTCCAGAATGTCATATATTTAGAATCACTAGCACACAAAAACTGAAATGTTGACAGGAATTGCCCATTGTAAACATCATCCTCTCACTCACATGGGTCCAGCTGAATTTAATAATCCCTTCATTCAACAAAAAATAGTTTTGCGTATCTAAAATGTGAAACATGTTAGTAGTTTCTTGTGATAAATCAGTAAATAAGATATGTTAGTGGGAACTTTTGTGGAGTTCCTAATCATGTTTGGGAGATAGAAGTGAACCAAGATTTCTATAATTCCCAAAATTTCTCAGAACAGCATTAAGTATCATGAAAGCCAAGTAAGACTCTTGGAAATTAACATAAAGCTGAGACTTGAGCCATGTTTATCAGTTAACTTACATGAGATGAGGAGGAAAGAACATACAAAGGCTTAGATGTAATACTGCATAACCCCATTTAGTAAGAACACACCTTAAAGTACAGTTAGAGTAAAAAACCAAACATACAAAAGTAAAGAAGTACAGTACATGAAAATGGAAAGATATTAGAGAAAATACCAATAGTGGAGGCAGGGTGCAGATCCTGGGTAGACCTTTCTCCCTTGTTCATGAGTTAGAAATTTATTTTGAAAATGAAATATAAGAGGGATTAAAGCTGGAAGGATCATGATCATATATGCAATCAAAAAATATTAGCGTAGAGAGTTTATGAAATGGATTTGAATTGTTTGCAATAGGTGAAGGGCTCAAGTATAATATGTCCTATTGCTTCAATAGAATCAGTGTAGAATCCATTTATTCTTTACCTCAGTAATATATAATGGAAAAAATTGAAAAGAAGTACTGATATAAATTATCGCAATATTCAAAGAATGTAAAATTCTGGTAAAATTACTGAGTGACTATTAATAAAGACTTTAAAATTACATTTACAGAAACTAAATGTACAGGAAACAAGAATAAGCCAAGGTTGGCCAGAAACGCTGTAGTATGTTGAAACATAACAGAAGGAGAAGAATAAAATGAGAATATCTAATATAGGAAAAATATCTTGGATAATAGGAGTGTACTTATAATTTTCTATAAATTTATAATTTATTTTCTTATCTGTTTACTCAATCTCTGAGTTGGTTAACATTTATTGTCCAACCACCATGAGCCATATCCTTAACCAGGTGCTGAGAATATAAAAATACCTAAGAATATATTCCTAAAATAAGGTTCAGAGACAAAGTCACAAATCATTTATCTGAGAAGTTTTACTTTATAATGACTGTAATATAACAGGTTAAAAAAGGCAAAGAAGAACCTGAAAAAAAAAAAGTAGACAATTTTGTATGCTTCCTTAGAGATATTGATTCATAAATAGCCATCAAGGATATCAGTTTTTAGCAATAAAGAGGCAAGGAAACTGAATTTGGGGTAAAGGGAGAAAATAACAGTTATTCATTTACTAATCAGCATGACAAAGAAAAGAAAGATAAAAATTAACAAAGAATCAAGTAGAATAGGCAACGTTTTTTTTTTCTTTTACATGATTTGACCACAGATTGATCTTTCTTTCTCTCTTTCTCTTTTTCTCTCTCTTACTTCCTTTCTTTCTGTTTTGTTTTTAGATATACATGACTGTGGGGTATATTTTGACATATTATACATACGTGGGGTGCAACCCTTTACAATTTCAATCCCATTCTTGTGGTTGAACATGATGCGGAGTTACTCTGGTAGGGTATTAATATATGAGCATAGGAAAATTATGTTCGATTCGTTCTACTGTTTTTCCTGTTCCCATTCTCCATCCCTTCATTTGCCTTTGTGATGCAGCTCAATTCACAATAGCCAAGATATGGAACCAACCTAGGTGGCCTCCAACAGATGAATGGATAAAGAAAATGTGGTATATAAACACAATGGAATGTTACTCAGCTAGAAAAAAGAATGAAATTATGGCATTTGGCAGTAAATGGATGGAACTGGAGAATATCATACTAAGTGAACTAAGCCATTCCTCAAAACCAATGGTCAAATGTTGTGATAGCTGGATGCTAACCCAAAACAAGGAAGGGTAAGGAGGGGAAGTATAGAGTTCATTGAATTTGACCACTGATTTCTTAAAACATTTAGGTAAGTGTCAAGGTAACTCAGATATTGATGAAAACATGTAGGGACAAGCAAATTATCTTTTGGAGAAGTTATTGATCAAATTCAAATCTAAGCACCCAAAACCCATATTTCCAGTTACTGTGAAATAAAATTGTTTCCCACACCAGCAAAAACAATTAAAATTGAAGAAATGTATTTCCAAAGAGGGCAGGCAACATAACTGACAATATTGAGGTTGTGAGGCTTCTGTTACTTGATCTATTAAACTCATAACAGTCTATTGACCTGGCCAGTTTTCATTGGTTCATAAAGTAAATGTATGTGCAAGAAGACCAAGTCAGAACCACATGGGAGCATGAGCCTGAGCTGAGGAAATTTAAGTCTTCTTTGCTTTCCCACCTTCCTAATAGCAAGACAGACTGGGGAGTTAAGGAGTATTCTTGTATTAAACAGTGTGAACCAAAGACAAAGTGACTTCAAAGTCACCCTGCTGTACTTCAAAATATGGTGAAATCTCTGTTTTAACAAATCAAGATGGATTAAAGAAATAACAGTCTTTGACCATTTACAAAACTGACACACACCAATACAACTTCTTTTAAAAAAAATCAAAGTTAAATGTTTAAAATATATATTTCTATCTAATAGGTAATTGCATTATAATAGTAAAATAATATAATCATGGTGCCATTTTACATGAACAGGATAAGAAATAATCATATTATTTGAAATACCTTAATCACCTATGAGGAAAATGTCTTTGCTTTGGGTTTGTTTCTTAATTTATCTATGAAATTCTTAATACTCTAAGAAAAAAAATCTCATATAGAAATATTTAACAGCTTTTGTTAAGGTTAATAAAAGTTATTTTAAAAGCATTTGAGAAGAGCAGCTAGATCTTTCCTTTTTTTATTTTTTATAAGTCATCAAATGCATTTGTGAATTGCATGAAATCTTATTATGAGGTGATATTTGACCTTATACCTCATTAGAATGAAATATGATTCATACTTGTTAAATTACCTGTGGTATTTAGGGAAAAACTGTTAAATTTCAATAATGTTAAATTTTCTACATGAACTGTTTTAATAGTTATGACTAAAAGTTTAAAAATGTGTATATTCACTTAAAGCACACTATTATTCAATTTATATAATAAAATATGTGTATTTATTTAGCTTCATGGATTGTGAAGTCTTTTATTTTTTATGTCATCATTTGGAGATCAATTTGGTCATTTTTGAAAAATTTTTCAAAACTTCACCAGGTTGACTCAGGTCTTTGAGATTGATTCTGGTCCTGATGCATATGAGAAAATTCTGTTACTCCTAAGAAGAATTGAAAGGGGTTCTATCAAGAACTCAGATCTCCATGCCTCTACCAAAGAAATTAGTCAACTCTTTGGTTGTATTAACATTACTTCAGCTAGTATTTTATATCCACACCAGTGATCATGTTCATCTCATGAATAACTACAAAATATTTTTATTAGAATTTATTTTGAAGAGAACTTTTAGATTTATAGCCAAAGTGAGAGGAAGGTATGGAGATTTCCTATACACTTTCCAACACATGCCATATCAGCATTCCCCACCATCAGCTAAAATGGATGAACCTACATTGACAAGTCATTATCATTTGGATATCTGATCTGATTATATAACATATTTCATATATATATATTTATATATAACATATATGGTCAGATATTTATAAAAAGCGTCATCTTTTTAAATTTGAGGATCATTTTAATTGAAGGTCTATTTTTATTTTTTTGCTGTTAGAACACACATTTAATTGTACAGTTATGAAACTTCAGGACAGTCTTTCCACAAAAATTTGTCCATTTCAATTTAATATACATTTGAAAATTCCCTGAGGCCTATATACATACATATATGTGTGTGTGTGTGTGTGTGTGTGTGTGTGTGTGTGTGTGTGTGTTTAGGTTTTTTTTTTTAATTTTTTAAAGACTGTATTTTGATTCATTATACACAAATGGGGTACATAATTTCATTTCTGTGGTTGTGCACGATGCAGATTCATACCATTTGTGTGATGATGTCTGTCTCATTCTACCATTTTTCATACCCTCTTCCCTCTCATTTCCTCTATATAATCTAAAGTTCTTCCATTCTTCTCTCACTCCCACCCCACACTCCCATTATATATCATCATTTACTTATCAGGGAAAACATTTTGGTTTTTGGTCTTGGTTTATTGCACTGAGCATGATATTCTCCAATTCCATTCATTTATCTGCAAATGCCATAATATTATTCTTCTTAATGGCTGAATAATATTCCACTGTGTATACATACCACAGTTTCTTTATCCATTCATCTGTTGAAGGGCATATAGGTTGATTTCACAATGTAGCTATTGTGAATTGGGCTGTTTTAAATGTTGATGTGGCTGCATTACTGTAGTATGCTAATTTTAAGTCCTTTGGGTATAAACAGAAGAGTGGGATAACAGGCTCAAAAGATGGGTCCATTCCAAGTTTTCTGAGGATTCTCCACACTGAGTGGCTACACCAATTTGCAACTCTACCAGCAACGTACAAGTGTGCCTTTTCCCCCACATCCACACCAACATCTATTATTGTTTGTGTTCTTGATAATAGCCATTCTAATTGGAGTAAAATGAAGTCTTAGAGTTGTTTTAATTTGCATTTCTCTAATTACTAGAGATGTTGAACACTTTTTCATATATTTATTAATCACCTGTATGTCTTCTGGGAAGTGTCTGTCCAGTTCCTTGGCCCATTTATTGATTGGGTGCTTTGTAATTTTTGTGTAAAGTTTTGTAAGTTCTTTATAAATTTTGGAGATAAATGCTCTATCTGAAGTGCATGTGGAAAAGATTTTCTCCCACTCTGTAGGCTCTCTTTTCACATTATTGATCGCATTCTTTGCTGAGAAAAAGGTTTTGAATGCAGAATAGCAGCTCACTTTTGGTATTACATAATGCAATCCAGTTAATAATGTATAGTTATTTTTAGTTTGCCCAGTACCCCCTTATAATGGCACTTCTAGAAATAACTTTGTTTAAACTTAAAGAACTCTTGAAAGATAACTTTTTATCATGAGATTCTTACAGTTATTTATTTTCATTTGTCAAATATAAAGAGAGTTGATCACAAATCTTGATCCTTTAAAAAGGAATATTAGCAATGGAAACCATAAGTGTGAAAACATCCTAGAACATCAACAGACATATATTTCAAACTCTATACACTCTAGTGAGATAATATGAAATATTACTATGCCAAAAACTTTTTGAAGTGCCGCTAAAATATTAAATTCCCAACTTCTGTTAGGCAGTTGTTGAATATTAGGGCTGTTTATCTCTTTTCCAATATGCAGACTAGGAACTACTTCAATGCATTTATAATAATGCTTGCCACAATAAAAATTAATATATTAGTATGCTACTTATTATTATCTTCATATGTCTCAGGCTGCTTTGAGAAATAAATGTGAAAACAAAATGTATCCAAAAATGTTTGTAGAACTCATTTAAATTTTAAAAGTATCAGAAGATATGGAATTTAGAATACAGGAGCAAATCATCATTTACCTTTATCATGCTTCTAAATGTTCAATGGAGGAAGAGAATGAGATGATTATTACATAAGTCTAATGATCAAAAGTGATACTGGATGAGTATGATTTAAGTGTGTTCTTTTATCTATGTGGATAGGAAAAAATATGATCAGTTGACATTAAAATGGATAATTAACAAAACAAAACAAAGAGTACCTGTATAAATATTTGGGGAATTGTCCAGAATTGGAATTGGAAGTAACAAGCATCTAGACCTTGTGTTGGGAGAATTCTGGATGTGCTCAGATATAAAAGCAATCCCTTGTGATTGACAGTATAGGAAAAGAGAGCACAAATTTGTAGGAAAAGATGCCACGTGAGGATGAGGAAAGGTGAAGACAGTAGACTAAGCGGAATATATCATTTATCATCTCCCTCTGCCATGTCTTATTTCTAACTGTAAGTTTTGAAAGTAATAATTAGATCAATTTTCTTATACTAAAATTAATTTTCAGAGATATTATGCCCCTTGCTATATTATAAAATTGTACTTGGAGTATCATATTACAGATTTTTAAATTTCAACTTTTAGGAAAATACTCAGTGTTCAGTTTAACTTTGACATTTTATATTGTTGATAGGAAATTTTTCTTAAAATGAGACTCATCTAATAGGACTTTTTCATGGAACTGAAAATTAATATGATGCTGAAAATCAGATTTTTGTGTATTTTCTTGTATATACAAAGCACTAGTTCTTATTAAGAACTAAAATGCATTCCAGAGGCATTTAAAATATTCACGCATTTAATCTTGATGAGAACTTTATAGAATAGGTATTATTACTTTTCTCATTTTGTAGATGAAGAGAATGGAAGCACAGTTCATTTCCAAACCAGGATGAAAACATACGGCTAACCAATGTTGGAAGCAAGATTTTCATTCAGTTGGTCTCTTCTAGAGTGTACACACTCAACCACTGTACAATCATAACGTTTCAGTTACCTTCCCTGACGTCCCTGGGAAAGCCAGTGCTATATAGATGCATCAATGGTAGTCCTCTACCTAGGGTATTAGAGAGTGTTTAGTTTTACCTTGGCTGCTATTGTTACTGGGTATGAAGGATCTAAACCTTGGCTCTTCTAAAATTTCTAATAAGTATTTAAAATTACCTTTTATTCACAAATTATATGTTGTTGCCTGAAAATAAGGAGTTGTAGAAAATGCAATAATTGCTTGCAAAAGCACTAGTAAGAAAAACACTCCAAAGGAAATGTGGGAATAGTTTACAGCAAGGTTCAGATTAATTCAGTGAGGAGCCAATTAATTTGAAAGGATAAAACACAGGTAATCCATTGCACATAGTGGCAAAATATTTACTTAAATTATTCCCTCTGGTCACCTGGAATGAATTGCCCATTGAGAGCTAGGCTTGAGCAGATTTAGTGGTATTATGATCAATGATTATGACGGGTTTACACTGAGCAGTATAGTTGAGGGATGGAGAGTTGGCAGCTTCTGACAATACTGCAAGGACAGTGACCCAGCTCGGGATTTAAATTCTCATCTCAAAGGCAGGTGAGAACACAGGGATTTTCTTTTTACGATAAAGTAATCACTTACCTTTTGAGTCACAAGGCTTACATTCACACACATTTTAAAGGGAAATCTGAGCCTTCATTTTGGTGAATTACAGCATTATATTAGCTTCCTGGGATGGCTGAAACATAGTACTTAAACATGGTATTTCAAACAACTGAAATATATTGCTTCCCATTTCTGGAAGCTACAAGTCTGAAATCAAGGTGTCAGCAGGACCCTGCTCTCTCTGACAGCTCTAGGCACAGAATACTTCCTTGCCTGTTCTAGCTTTCTGGAATTTTACAGTCATCCTTGGCACTTCTTGGCTGATAGCTGCACCACTTGAGTTATGGGGTGCCTTCTTGCCATGTGTCTGCACATGGACTTCCTCCCTGCATACTTGTCTCTGTGCCTAAATGTCTCCTTTTAACAAGGACACCAGTTATATGAAATTAGGACCTGCTTTATTGACCTCTTTTTAAGTTTATTACTGCTCTAATTCTAAATAAGGCCACATTTGGAGGGTCTTCATGAAATTTATTTTTGAGGAGACACAATTCGGCATATAACCAGAGTAGCCTGAATATGTAGTAATTAATTTCAAATCTCTTATGTTAAAATTGGGCATTAAGAGAGAGCAGGATGACAAAATATGGGAAGCTTTCATTTGATAAAATTCCAGTGACACAGATATGGTTCTTTAATCCCACCAAAACACTCTGCCAAAATTTGATGAATTACTTTTATCTTTTTTCTAAAAAGTAAAATGAATCCACATCAGGAAATGATCTTGAGAGATGAGATGCTTAATTTTATGAATCAGTATCAGGGCCAGGGGATGGCTAGATATCTGATTTGACATTATTACTAAGTCTGACTGTGAGAGCACTTTCAGAAGAATTAGCATTTGGATCAGCAAACTGAGTAAGATGATCCTCCCCAAGGTTGAATGGATCACCCAATCTGTTGAGGAGCTGAATAGAACTAAAAGGCAGAAGAAGTTCGAATTTATTATTTTTCTGAGTGTAAGTTGGGTCACAGGTATACTGGTCTCAGTTTTCCATATTGTCAGACCTTCAGAGTTGTGTTGGGGTTGGAATCTCCACCATCAGATCTCTGGCTGCATGCCAGCAAACTATCCCACCAGTATTTCTGAATCTTCACTCAGGCAATAGATAATGGAACTTCCATACTTCCATAATAATGTGAACCAGTATCTTATAGTAGACCTTTCAGTGTCTGTATATCTATACCTATGTCGCTGTCTATGCCAAAATCTATCTATTTATCTGTATCAATTTCTATATCCTACTAGTTACTTTCTCCAGAGAGTCCTGACTAATACAACTGGGATGCAGATTATCCTCATCCATCTTCTGTCTTCCTTCCTTGCCACCAGATCGTTAAACAACATCATACCCAGAATGTTTCTGGGGAGAAATTACAAAGTCAAAAATGTTTAATGGTTTACACAAAAATAATTGCAATATTTGATCTGTTTCCAAATTTATTAGAATCAGAAATCTAGGAATTATGTGAGGAAGTATTGCTGTTGCTATAGCATTTCCATCAATGGAAAATTTAATAAGTTATTTCACGTAAGGATGCATTTACTAATGTGTTGCCAGAATTCTTGAATTAATATGTTTGTTTAAGAGGCTGGGTGCAGTAGTGCGTGCCTGTAATCCTAGCAGTTCAGGCTGAGGCAGGGAAATCGTAAGTTCAAAGTCAACCTCAGCAACTTAATATAAGGCCCTAATCAACTCAGCAAGACTCTGTCTCTAAATAAAATATACAAAAGGGCTGGGGATATGGCTTGGTGGTTAAGTACCTCTGGGTTCAGTCCTCAGTAAAAAAAAAAAAAAAAATAGATAAAAGAAACTAGGAAAGATTTTAACTGCTGGTTCATTTTGTTCTCTATTTGGAAATCATTAATAGTTCATTGTAGGGGGGTTTTCAAGATGGCGGCCTAGAGGGTGGCTGCATTTCATGTTGCTCCAGGACTCAGGATTCAAGAGAGGAGATATTGGGACGCTTGGGACCAACTCAAAGCAGCCGGGTGACTCTCACCCCCTGGGGGGGCATCCCGGATGGGACGGGGGTCCCGGAACGCAGGAAACTTTGTGAAGTAGAACTGCCGGCGAGACGCCCCTCCCCCCGCTGGAGCAGTGAACGCGGACAGCTGGGAGCGCCGTAGAGGAGGCCGCTCGGCACAGCGCTGGGACTCGGAGCAACCACTGGGGCTCCGGCGGCTGCCCGGGGGAGGAGTGGCGGGGAGAACTGTGTGGACTCAGGACACCGGGGCCTGCCCTGAGGAGGAGGAGAGGAGCGTGGCCACTTGGATTCGGAGAGACTGCACCAGAGCTGCAGGCGGTTGCCAGAGGAGAAGCCGCGCGGCGAGCTGTTTGGAATCAGAACGACGCTTCTGAACCCCGGGGCCTGCCCTGAGGACGAGGAGGAAGAGGAGCGGCCGCTTGGATTCGGGTGACTACACCGGAGTACAGGCGGTTGCCAGAGAAGGGGCTGCGTGGCCAGCTGTTTGGACTCTGACCACTTCTGAACCCCGGGGCCTGCCCGGAGGAGTAGGAGAAGGAGGAGAAGGAGCGCGGCGGGTCCTTTGGACTCGCAGTGACTGCATTAGCACTCCAGGCGGCTGCTCAGAGGAGAAGGCGAGTGGTGAGTTGTTTGGTCTTAAAGTGACAGCTCCTGAACACAGGGGGGCTGCCTGGAGGAGAAGCGTGGTGGGACGCTTGGTCTTGAGTGGCCGCACCAGAGCTCCGGGCGGTGCCCAGAGGACCCGTGCAGCGGGTCATGTGGATTCAGAGCCACTCAGAGGGACTGCTCCTGAACACCCGGGGGGTTATCTGGAGAAGGAGGAGGAACGGGGAGGGTCACTTTGACTCGGAGTGATTGATTGCCCCGGGCTACGGGTGGTTGGTGGGAGGAGGAGGCACGAAGTGAGTTTCTTGGACTCCTAGTGACCGCACCGGCATACTGGGCGGCTGTCTGGAGGAAGAGGCCTGTGGCGGGTCTCTGGGACTCAGAGCGATTGTTCGGGGCCACAGGTGGCTGCTTAGAGGAGGGGCCACGCAGCCAGGCGATTAGGTGCAGAACAGGGTCCCAGGATCTAGGAGGCTTCTGGGTGGAAGAGCCGCACAGAGACAGGCTTAGGGCGGAGCGAAGGTTCCAGGCCTATGGGCAAATTCTCTGAGGAGGGGCAGCCTAAGGAGATTCATCTGCGAAGGGTGAGGCTCCCAGGCCCAGGAGGTAGGGCTGGGCCCCTGGAAACTTTGCAGAGGAAGGCAGCCCAGCCCAGGCAGTAGCAGTAAATTGAGGGGAACCTCTAGGAGGAAACTGACCAGCGAGACCTCCCCACTGGGTGAGTCTTCCCTGCCTGGTGAGGTTTCCCCACAAGGACGGTAAAACCAGAGACACAGGCCCAAACAGGCCTTGCCTCAGCCCACAGCCTAGGTCCCCTTTGGATGACCATTGGTCAACAAGTGGAGGCACCTCTGCCCACTAGCAGGGAATATACCCCACCTGAAGGCCACCACTCCTAGAGAGGCAGCTTCCTTGTGGAGCACCGCATTATCAACTTCCTCCAAGACTTCAGCCTACTGAAGGCTAAGAGGGGATATATATAGAAATCTTCAGGGACATTGTAAATCAACAGAGGAAATCTGCAATATC
The DNA here is from genome assembly GCF_902686455.1 of Sciurus vulgaris. NCBI lineage: Eukaryota > Metazoa > Chordata > Mammalia > Rodentia > Sciuridae > Sciurus > Sciurus vulgaris. Next base: position 118,161,047 of record NC_136469.1, on the reverse strand, counting down.
TCAGCGATCCACTGATATCTGAACAATATGAGAAAACAAGGAAAGAAAATGCTGCAAACAAACCTAGATGTTACATCAATAAAACCCAATGACAGCATGGCAGAAGAAATGACAGAAAAGGAGTTCAGAATGTACATAATTAAAATGATCAGAGAAGCAAACGAGGAGATGAAAGAGCAAATGCAAGCATTGAATGATCGCACCAATCAACAGTTAAAAGAGCAAATACAGGAAGCAAAAGATCATTTCAATAAAGAGTTAGAGATATTGAAAAAAAAACAAACAGAAATCCTTGATATGAAGGAAACAATAAACCAAATTAAGAACTCCATAGAAAGCATATCCAATAGGATAGAACACCTGGAAGACAGAACCTCAGACATTGAAGACAAAATATTTAACTTTGAAAACAAAGTTGAACAAACAGAGAAGATGGTAAGAAATCATGAACAGAATCTAAAAGAACTATGGGATATCATGAAAAGGCCAAATTTAAGAATTATTGGGATTGAGGAAGGTCTAGAGAAACAAGCCAAAGGAATGAACAACCTATTCAATGAAATAATATCAGAAAATTTCCCAAATCTGAAGAATGAAATGGAAAATCAAGTTCAAGAGGCTTACAGGACTCCAAATACACAAAATTACAACAGACCCACACCAAGGCACATTATAATGAAAATACCTAACATACAAAATAAAGACAGAATTTTAAAGGCTGTGAGAGAAAAGAACCAAATTACATTCAGGGGGAAACCAATACGCATATCAGCAGATTTTTCAATCCAGACCCTAAAAGCTAGAAGGTCCTGGAACAACATTTTCAAGCCCTGAAAGAAAATGGATGCCAACCAAGAATCTTATACCCAGCAAAACTTACCTTCAAATTTGACGATGAAATAAAATCCTTCCATGATAAACAAAAGCTAAAAGAATTTACAAAAAGAAAGCCAGCATTACAGAACATTCTCAACAAAATATTCCATGAGGAAGAGATGACAAACAAAGAAGCAAATCAGCAAAGGGAGGAATTATCCTAAAGGAATTGTCAAATAAAGGAAGAAACAAGTTGTGTCAAACAAATAAATAAAGAAAATTTTAAAAATGAACCAAATGACCGGGAAACCAAATCATTTCTCTATAATAACCCTGAATGTTAATGGCCTGAATTCATCAATCAAAAGACAAAGACTGGCAGACTGGATTAAAAAGAAAGATCCAACAATATGTTGCCTGCAAGAGACTCATCTCATAGAAAAAGATACCCATAGATTAAAGGTGAAAGGATGGGGAAAAACATACCATGCACATGGACTCAGCAAAAAAGCTGGAGTATCCATCCTCATTTCCGATAATGTGGACTTCAAGCCAAAGTTAGTCAGAAGGGATAAAGAAGGTCATTTCATTCTGCTTAAGGGAAGCATAAATCAGCAAGATATAACAATCATAAACATCTATGCCCCAAACAGTGGCTCATCTATGTATGTCAAACAAATCCTTCTCAATTTCAGAAACCAAATAGACCACAACACAATAATACTAGGTGATTTTAACACGCCGCTCTCACCACTGGACAGATCTTCCAGACAAAAATTGAACAAAGAAACCATAGATCTCAACAACACAATCAATAATTTAGACTTAACGGACATTTATAGAATACACCATCCAACCAAGAGTGAATACACTTTCTTCTCAGCAGCACATGGATCCTTCTCTAAAATAGACCATATATTATGCCACAAAGCTAATGTTAGCAAATACAAGAAGATAGAGACACTAGCATGTATTCTATCAGATCATAATGGATTGAAGTTAGAAATAAATGAAAGAGTAAAACACAGAAACTATTCCAACATCTGGAGATTAAACAATATGCTATTATATGATGAATGGATAACAGAAGATATTAGGAAGGAAATTAAAAAATTCTTAGAGGTAAATGAGAACAAAGAAACATCATATCAAAACCTCTGGGACACTATGAAAGCAGTACTTAGAGGGAAATTTATTTCATGGAGCGCATTTAATAAAAGAAGTAAAACTCAACAAATGAACAACCTAACACTACAGCTCAAAGCCTTAGAAAAAGAAGAACAGAACAGCACCAAAAGTAGGAGAAGACAGGAAATAGTTAAACTCAGAGCTGAAATCAATGAAATTGAAACAAAAGAAACAATACAAAAAATTGACAAAATAAATAGTTGGTTCTTCGAAAAAATAAACAAAATTGATAAACCTTTAGCCACACTAACAAAGAGAAGACGAGAGAAAACCCAAATCACTAAAATTCGGAATGAACAAGGAAATATCACAACAGACAGGATGGAAATACAAAACATAATTAGAAGCTATTTTGAAAATCTATACTCCAACAAAATAGAAAATTTCGAAGACATCAACAGGTTTCTAGAGACATATGAATTGCCTAAACTGAATGAGGAGGACATAAACAATATAATAGACCAATTTCAAGTACTGAAATAGAAGAAGTCATCAAAAGCCTACCAACAAAGAAAAGTCCAGGACCAGATGGGTTCTCAGCCGAGTTCTACAAAACCTTTAAGGAAGAGCTCATTCCAATACTTCTCAAAGTATTCCATAAAATAGAAGAGCAGGGAACCCTCCCAAACTCATTCTATGAAGCCAATATCACACTGATACCTAAACCAGACAGAGACTCATCAAGGAAAGAAAATTTCAGACCAATATCCTTAATGAACATCGACGCAAAAATTCTCAACAAAATTTTAGCAAATCGCATACAAAAACATATTAAAAAGATAGTACACCATGATCAAGTGGGTTTCATCCCAGGGATGCAAGGTTGGTTCAACATCAGGAAATCAATAAACGTAATTCACCATATTAATAGACTTAAAGTCAAGAATCACATGATTATTTCAATAGATGCAGAAAAAGCATTTGATAAAATACAGCACCCCTTCATGCTCAAAACACTCGAAAAAATAGGGATAGTGGGAACATTCCTTAACATTGTAAAGGCCATTTATGCTAAGCCCATGGCTAATATCATTCTAAATGGTGAAAAACTGAAAGCATTCCCCCTAAAAACTGGAACAAGGCAGGGATGCCCTCTTTCACCACTTCTATTCAACATCATTCTTGAGACTCTGGCCAGAGCAATTAGACAAACCAAAGAAATTAAAGGGATACAAATTGGAAAAGAAGAACTCAAACTATCCCTGTTCGCTGATGACATGATTATATATTTAGAGGAACCAGGAAATTCCACCAGAAAACTCTTAGAACTCATAAGTGATTTCAGTAAAGTAGCAGGTTACAAGATCAATGCCCATAAATCCAACGCATTTTTATACATAAGTGATGAATCTTCAGAAAGAGAAATTAGGGAAAACTACCCCATTCACAATAGCCTCGAAAAAAATAAAATACTTGGGAATCAATCTCACAAAAGAGGTGAAAGACCTCTACAATGAGAACTATACAACACTAAAGAAAGAAATTAAAGAACACCTTAGAAGATGGAAAGATCTTCCATGTTCTTGGATAGGAAGAATTAATATTGTCAAAATGGCCATACTACCTAAAGTGCTATACAAATTCAATGCAATTCCAATTAAAATCCCAATGATGTACCTTACAGAAATAGAGCAAGCAATTATGAAATTCATCTGGAAGAATAAGAAACCCAGAATAGCTAAAGCAATCCTTAGCAGGAAGAGTGAAACAGGGGGTATGGCAATACCAGATCTTCAACTCTACTACAAAGCAATAGTAACAAAAATGGCATGGTATTGGTACCAAAATAGAAAGGTAGATCAATGGTACAGAATAGAGGACACGGACACAAACCCAAATAAATACAATTTTCTCATACTAGACAAAGGGGCCAAAAATATGCAATGGAGAAAAGATAGCCTCTTCAACAAATGGTGCTGGGAGAATTGGAAATCCATATGCAACAGAATGAAACTAAACCCATATCTCTCACCATGCATGAAACTAAACTCAAAATGGATTAAGGACCTCGGAATCAGACCAGAGACCCTGCAGATTATAGAAGAAAAAGTAGGTCCAAATCTTCACCTTGTTGGTCTAGGACCAGACTTCCTTAACAGGACTCCCATAGCACAAGAAATAAAAGCTAGAATCAACCACTGGGATAGATTCAAACTAAAAAGCTTTCTCTCAGCAAAGGAAACTATCAGCAATGTGAAGAAAGAGCCTACAGAGTGGGAGAATATCTTTGCCAATCATACTTCAGATAGAGCACTAATCTCCAGAATCTATAAAGAACTCAAAAAACTCTACTCCAAGAATTCAAATAGTCCAGTCAACAAATGGGCTAAGGAAATGAATAGACACTTCACAGAAGAAGATCTACAAGCAATCAACAAACATATGGAAAAATGTTCAACATCTCTAGTAATAAGAGAAATGCAAATCAAAACCACCCTAAGATTCCATCTCACCCCAATTAGAATGGCGATTATCAAGAATACGAGCAACAACAGGTGTCGGCGAGGATGTGGGGAGAAAGGTACACTCATGCACTGCTGGTGGGGCTGCAAATTAGTGCAGCCACTCTGGAAAGCAGTGTGGAGATTCCTTAGAAAACTTGGAATGGAACCACCATTTGACCCAGCTATCCCACTCCTTGGCCTATACCCAAAGGACTTAAAATCTGCATACTACAGAAATACAGCCACATCAATGTTCATAGCTGCTCAATTCACAATAGCGAGACTGTGGAACCAACCTAGATGCCCTTCAATTGATGAGTGGATAAAGAAACTGTGGTATATATATACAATGGAATATTACTCAGCCATAAAGAATGATAAAATTATGACATTTGCAGGCAAATGGATGAAATTGGAGAATATCATGCTAAGTGAGATAGGCCGATCTCAAAAAGCCAAAGGACGAATGATATCGCTGATAAGTGGAGGATGACACATAATGGGGGGGAGGGAAGGGTTAGAGTTAGGGTTAGGGGAGGGGGGCAAGTATGGAGGAAGGAACTACTGTATAGAGGGTAAAGAGGGGTGGGAGGGGTGGGGGGAAGGGAAAAAATAACAGAATGAATCAAACAACATTGCTCTATGTAAATTTATGATTACACAAATGGTATGCCTTTACGCCATGTACAAACAGAGAAACAACATGTATCCCATTTGTTTACAATAAAAAAAATAAAAAAATAAAAAAAATAGTTCATTGTATATGAAATAGGCATTTCAAAACTTTCATGATGAAATGTAGAAAAGATATTCAAACACTTAAAGAATTGAAATAGATTTGACGGATCATATGTAATAAAACATGAACACCTTCCCAGTATTCCTGAGAAAATCCAGAGATTACTCTATTTTTGACTTACTGAGTACATTGATGAGTAGAATATCAAACTTTGAATTACTTAAAACTGTTCTATTAGGTATAAAGGAAAGATTTGATCAATAGATTTACTCCTGGAGTATCAGGCATAAAGTAGTAAAATATTAGTTCTGTATCTGGATGGCATGATAATATGAAATGAATGTCATAGAGCAATTCACATTTACTGTGACAATGATTGTGACCTGATTTTGTTATTGTATTATCATTGCATAAGACATAACTACTGGAGGAAACTGTACAGGTACATTGGACTTATCTTTTTTTTTTTGAGCCCAGGAGTTTGGAGACCAGCCTGGGCCACACAGACCCTATCTCAAGGTACTACAAAGAATGATTGGACTACATGTCCTGGCATAGAAATATGTCCAAGGAATATTATAAAATAAAAAATCCAGGTTGGAGGATAGTTAGTATATTTCCATCAAAAAATAAGTTGTGCATGTATACACATACATATACACTCATATGCATATATACACCCACGTGTATGTGCCTGTATATATACATGTGTATATGTGTGCAAAAGGAAAAGGCACATGGGACAGAGTCTGCAGGAAACCAGGCTCAAGCTTTGAGGAGTCTTCTCCCAGTGGTCACACAGGATGTACCGAGTCCTCCAGTGATAAGTTCCAGTGAGTGTGAAATATTACCTACAAGGGAAGCTCATTAGGTACCCAGTACCCAGGGTTTTTTTTGGAGACTGGTCACATAGATGCCATCTTTCCCTGGCATACATGAAATTTCCAGACTCTAGAAACAAAGCAGGTGTTCATCATAAACCATATTGTTTATAGGAAGAGCTTAGGCAAAGAAACCACTCTTAAGATTTAAGGAAGAGTGGGAATTCTCAAATCAAGTAGTTCTCACACATGAGTTGAGGGCCAGCATTGTAAGCAGACTTTTCTTAAGAATAGCCAGCTGTCACCTCTTTTCTACGCAACTATTATTATTATCATTATTGTCAAAGGTCACATATCGATTGTCTAACCAAAATCTGGACCTTTATTACCACACCATGTTGTTGAACACTGTCATGATGTATAAATAACTGATGTGTTCATATGGTAGAAGATTTTCTAGTTTATGAGGAGTGTCTGAGGAGACAAGGAAATGTTTGTATTAAGTTAATTTTTAAAAAGCAAGAAGTAAAATTTCATGTCAGTATGACCTCAACTCTGTAAAATAAACATTAGTTTTGGAACAACTAGAAGGAAATAAACTGCTGGGTGGTGAAATTATACCTATTTTCTTGGCTGTTTATAATTTCCTGTACCTTTCTGGTTTTTTGTTTTGTTTTGTTTTGTTTTTTTTTTTTTTGTACCAGGGATTAAACCCAGGGCCAGGGTGCCACATCCCCAGCCCTTTTCTTAAAATATATTTTATTTTGAGACAGAATCTTGCTAAGTTGCTTAGGCATTGCTATATTTCAGAGGCTGGCTTTCAACTCATGATCCTCTTGCCTCAGCCTCCTGAGCTGCTAGGATTACAGGCATGTGCTACATGCTCAGTCCCTACCTTTCTATTTTTTTATGAGCAATGTTGTTTTTATTTTTTTTAATTTTTATTGTAAACAAATGGGATACATATTGTTTCTGTTTGTACATGGAGTAACAGCATACCATTTGCATATTCATAAATTTACATAGAGTAATGATGTTTGATTCATTCCGTCATTTTTTTCCTCCCCCTCACCCCTCCCACCTCTCTTTTCCCTCTATTCAGTCCCTCCTTCCTCCATTCTTGTCCCACTCCCACCCCCCATTAAGTGTCATCATCCGCTTATCAGTGAGATCATTTGTCTTTTGGATTTTTGAGATTGGCTTATCTCACTTAACATGATATTCTCCAATTTCATCCATTTGCCTGCAAATGCCATAATTTTATTATTCTTTATAGCTCAGTAATATTCCATTATATATATATACCACAGTTTCTTTATCCATTCATCAATTGAAGGGCATCTAGGTTGGTTCCACAATCTGGCTATTGTGAATTGAGCAGCTATGAACATTGATGTGGCTGTATCTCTGTAGTATGCTGATTTTAAGTCCTTTGGGTATAGGCCGAGCAGTGGGATAGCTGGGTCAAATGGTAGGTCCATTCCAAGTTTTCTAAGGAATCTCCACACTAATTTCCAGAGTGGCTGCACTAATTTGCAACCCCACCAGCAATGTATGAGTGTACATCTTTCCCCACATCCTCTCCAACACCTATTGTTGCTTGTGTTCTTGATAATTGCCATTCTAATTGGAGTGAGATGGAATCTTAGTGTAGTTTTGATTTGCATTTCTCTTATTACTAAAGATGTTGAACATTTTTTCATATATCTGTTGATTGCTTGTACATCTTCTTCTGTGAAGTGTCTGTTCATTTCTTTAGCCCATTTTTTGATTGGGTTATTTGTATTCTTAGTGTAGAGTTTTTTGAGTTCTTTATATATTCTGGAAATTAGTGCTCTATCTGAAGTATGAGTGGCAAAGATATTCTCCCACTCTGTAGGTTCTCTCTTCGCATTGCTGATAGTTTCCTTTGCTGAAAGAAAGCTATTTAGTTTGAATCTATCCCAGTTATTGATTCTTGCTTTTATTTCTTGTTCTATGGGAGTCCTGTTAAGGAAGTCTGATCCTAAGCCAACAAGGTAAAGATTTGGACCTACTTTTTCTTCTATAAGATGCAGGGTCTCTGGTCTGATTTCAAGGTCCTTGATCCATTGTGAATTGAGTTTTGTGCAGGGTGAGAGATAGGGGTTTAGTTTCATTCTGTTGCATATGGATTTCCAGTTTTCCCAGCACCATTTGTTGAAGAGGTTATCTTTTCTCCATTGCATATTTTTGGCACCTTTGTCTAGTATTAGAATATTGTATTTATTTGGGTTTGTGTCCATGTCCTCTATTCTGTAACATTGATCTACCTGTCTATTTTGGTGCCAATACTATGCTGTTTTTCTTACTATTGCTTTGTAGTATAGTTGAAGTTCTGGTATTGTGATACCCCGTGTTTCATTCTTCCTGCTAAGGATTGCTTTCGCTATTCTGGGTTTCTTATTCTTCCAGATGAATTTCATGATTGCTTGCTCTATTTCTGTGAGGTACGTCATTGGGATTTTAATTGGAATTGCATTGAATCTGTATAGCACTTTTGGTAGTATGGCTGTTTTGACAATATTAATTCTTCCTATCCAAGTTTTAATTGTAGAGATCTTTTACCTCTTTGGTTAGATTGATACCCAAGTATTTTATTTTATTTTTTTTTGAGGCTATTGCAAATGGAGTTGTGTTCCTCATTTCCCTTTCAGCTCTTTCATCGCTTGCGAATAAAAATGCTGTAGATTTATGCATGTTGATTTTATAGCCTACTATTTTGCTGAATTCATTGATGAGGTCTAGAAGTTTTCTGGAGGAGGTTTTTGGATCCTCTAAATATAGAATCATGTCATCCGCAAATAGTGACAGCTTAAGTTCCTCTTTTCTTTTTCGTATCCCTTTAATTTCTTTAGTCTGCCTAATTGCTCTGGCTAGAGTTTCAAGGACAATGTTGAATAGAAGTGGTGAAAGAGGACATCCCTGTCTTGTTCCCGTTTTTAAAGGGAATGGTTTCAGTTTTTCTCCATTAAGAATGATGTTGGCCATGGGCTTAGCATAAATAGCCTTTACAATGTTCAGGTATGTTCCTACTATCCCTATTTTTTCTAGCGTTTTCAGCATGAAGGGGTGTTGTATATTGTCAAATGCTTTTTCTGCATCAATTGAAATAACCATATGATTCTTATCCTTAAGTCTATTGACATGATGGATTATGTTGATTGATTTACAGATGTTAAACCATCCTTGCATTCCAGGGATGAACCCCACTTGATCCTGGTGCACAATTTTCTTAATATGTTTTTGGATACGGTTTGCAAATATTTTGTTAAGGATCTTTGTATCTATATTCATCAAGGATATTGGTCTAAAATTTTCTTTCCTTGATGTGTCTTTTCCTGGTTTGGGTATGAGGGTGATATTAGCTTCATAGAATGAGTTTGGTAGGGTACCCTCCTTTTCTATTTCCTGGAATACTTTGAAAAGTATTGGAATGAGTTCTTCTTTGAAGGTCTTGTAGAACTCGGCTGAGAATCCATCTGGTCCTGGGCTTTTCTTGGATGGTAGATTTTTAATGGCTTCTTCTATTTCATTGCTTGATATTGATCTGTTTAAATAGTGTATGTCCTCCTGGTTCAGTTTCGGAGGAGCATATGTCTCTAGAAATTTGTCAATGTCTTCGGTAGTTTCTATTTTGTTGGAATACAGATTTTCAAAGTAGCTTCTCATTATGTTCTGTATCTCAGTGGTGTCTGTTGTGATATTTCCTTTTGCATCATGTATTTTAGTAATTTGAGTCTTCTCCTCCTTCTCTTTGTTAGTGTGGCTAAGGGTTTATCTATTTTGTTTACTTTCTCAAAGAACCAACTTTTTGTTATGTCAATTTTTTGAATAGTTTCTTTTGTTTCAATTTCATTGATTTCAGCTCTGATTCTAATTATTTCCTGTCTTCTACTACTTTTGTTGTTATTCTGTTCTTCTTTTTCTAGGGCTTTGAGCTGCAATGTTAGGTCATTTAATTGTTGACTTTTCATTCTTTTCTGGAATGCGCTCCATGCAATGAATTTTCCTCTTAGTACCGCTTTCATAGTGTCCCAGAGATTTTGATATGTTGTATAATCATTCTCATTGACCCCTAAGAATTTTTTAATCTCCTCCCTGATATTTTTTGTTATCCATGTTTCATTCAGTAGCATATTATTTAGTCTCCAAGTGTTGGAGTAATTTCCTTTTTTTACTTTGTCATTGATTTCTACTCTCAGTCCATTATGATCTGATAGAACACAAGGCAGTATCTCTATTTTTTTTGCATTTCCTAAGGGCTGCTTTGTGGCATAACATATGGTCTATTTTCGAGAAGGTTCCATGTGCTGCTGAGAAGAAAGTGTGTCCGCTTGTTGATGGATGGGATATTCTATATATGTCTATTAAGTCTAGGTTATTGATTGTGTTATTGAGTTCTATGGTTTCTTTGGTTGGATTTTGTTTGGAAGATCTATCCAGTGGTGACAGCGGTGTGTTAAAGTCACCCAGAATTATTTGTTTGATGTACAGGGATGCACTATTGTTTGGGGCATAAATATTTACTATCGTTATGTCTTCCTGATTTATGGTTCCCTAAAGCAGTATGAAATCTCCTTCTTTATCCCTTCTGACTAACTTTGGCTTGAAGTCCACTTTATCTGATATAAGGATGGAAACCCCCACTTTTTTACTGGGTCCATGTGCATGGTAGTTTTTTTCCCATCCTTTCACCTTTAGTCTGTGGATGTCTTTTTCTATGAGATGAGTCTCTTGCAGGCAACATATTGTTGGGTCTTTCTTTTTAATCCATTCTGCCAGTCAATGTCTTTTGATTGATGAGTTTAGGCCATTAACATTCAGGGTTATTATTGAGAAATGATTTGTATTCCCAGTCATTTGGCTTATTTTTGGTTTTTAAGTTGGCTTGGTTTCTCCTTTGAGTGGTTTTTCTCTAAGGTAGTTCCTCCCTTTGCTGACCTCCATTGTTGTTTTTCATTTCCTCCTCATGGAATATTTTGTTGAGAACATTCTGTAGTGCAGGCTTTCTATTTGTAAATTCTTTTAACTTTTGTTTATCATGGAAGGATTTTATTTCATCTTCAAATCTGAAGGTTAGTTTTGCTGGGTATAGGATTCTTGGTTGGCATCCATGTTCTTTCAGAGCTTGAAATATGTTGGTCCAGGCCCTTCTAGCTTTTAGAGTCTGGGTTGAGAAGTCTGCTGCTATCCGTATTGGTCTCCCCCATATGTAATCTGATGCTTTTCTCTCATGGCCTTCAAAATCCTATCTTTATTTTGAATGTTAGGCATTTTCATTATAATGTGCCTTGGTGTGGATCTGTTGTGATTCTGTGCATTTGGTGTTCTGTAAGCCTCTTGTATTTGATTTTCTATTTCATTCTTCAGGCTTGGGAAATTTTCTGATATTATTTCATTGAATAGGTTGTTCATTCCTTTGGTTTGTATCTCTGTGCCTTCCTCAATCCCAATAATTCTTAAATTTGGTCTTTTCATGATGTCCCATAGTTCTTGGAGATTCTGTTCATGATTTCTTACGATCTTCTCTGTTTGGGCGACTTTATTTTCAAAATTAAATATTTTGTCTTCATTGTCTGAGGTTCTGTCTTCCAAGTGGTCTAGTCTGTTGGTGATGCTTTCCATTGAGTTTTTATTTGGTTTATTGTCTCCTTCATTTCAAGGATTTCTGTTTGTTTTTTTTTTTTTTTTTGAGAATCTCTATCTCTTTGTTGAAATGGTGTTTTGCTTCCTGCAGGTGTTCTTTCAGCTTATTGGTATTATCATTCATTGCCTGCATTTGCTCTCTTATCTCATCCTTTGCTTCGTAAATCATCTTAATCATGTATAATCTGAAGTCCTTTTCTGACATTTCTTCTAACATACTGTCATTGGATTCTACTAATATAGAATCTAGATTTGTTTGGATCATTTTCTTCCCTTGTTTTTTCATGTTGTTCATGTATCTTCCCCTCTAGCAGTGCAGATCTGGGGTATTGCAGATTTCCCCCTATAGGCTTATAGTGGCCCTATAGGTGTCCAAAACCCTTTCTTTAAGGGGAGATCAATATTAGCAGTACCCAAATCAGACACTTATGCAATCCCAAACCAAATAGCCCCTATGGGGACAATAACATCATGTAAATAAGGGAGAAAGCAACTCTGAGGGTACAGGTAAACAGAAGGAAAAGAAAGCAAGAAATGTAAAGAAATAAAAACTTAATTTTTTTTTTTTAAAAAAGGAGAAAAAAGAAAATCTACTGTGTAATAGTCATATACTAATGAAACCTCCCAGTGTTCAGTAGCCTGATGTATGAGAGGTACCTGACAATGAGCTTCAAGCCTCCAGCAGGCGTCTCAGGATGGGATTTGCCCCACCCGAAGATCGGAGCTATGGCTTCCAGGATTATCCAAGATGGCTGCTCTGGCTTCCAAATGTGTTGGCAAATGGGGAGCTGTAGCTCAGGGGTGGTTGTGGTCAGCTGGAGGTCCTGGAGACAGGATGCAGTTGATCCGGCAGGGGTCCTGGAGGTCAGGTGTGTTTGGTGTAATTGTGGGATCCAGGAGGCCGTTTGCAATCAGTTGGTCTAGGTTCCCGGTGATAGGGCACAGTCAGTTGGTCTGGGGGTCCTGGCGGCAGGGAGCAGTCAGTTGATGTGAGGGCCCCAGAGGCAGGGAGTGATCGGTTGGGCTGAGGGATCCTGGAGACGGGACTCAGTCAGTCTGACCAGGGGTCCTACAGTGCCTGGCTGTTTTCTCAAAATGGCTGCAACCACGTATAATCAAACCTGCAGGTACTGCAACAGTGAACTTCCAGGCAGCAGCAGGCAGCTGGTTCTCCACTGGCGGTCTGCGGTCAGTCTGCTGGCAGCTGTCGGAGGATCGGGAGGTGAACCTTGAGCGTTGGGTGATAGATAGGGGTAAGGCAGGCGATGGACAGGCGAGAGGCAGGCAAATGGCGGATGATAAACGCCTGACAGTGAGCAATCTGCTCTCAAAAAAGGCGTCGATATGCTCTGGACTTATCTTGACTTCTCTCTAATTCAAAAAACATTGTATATTTTGAAACTGAAGAACTTGCCATATAATGGTTTCTCAGGCCTACAAAGCCCTTTATGAATGATTTAGCAATTGAGCTATGAAGATCCTTCCCATTGGCAGGTGAATCACAGTAGAATTTTGTGTTCCTAGGGAATTTTGTAGTAGCTTAGAGAATGTTCCCCCAAATTTCCCCAAATGGAGTTTCCTCAGAATATATTTGCTCTGAAAAGTGGCTACAAGTTCCATTGGTAAAAATCATAAGGAAGATAAATGCATGGAGCTGTCTCAGGGTCTTTTCTAAATAGAACCTTGTCCCTGCTTCTTTCAAGGAACCCTGCATCTGTAAACTAATTCAGGACTGGGAAGTATACCAAGGAACATTTTAGGGGATTCAAGGCAATGTCTAGGCTTAGAAGATTGTCTTAAAATCTTATACCACAATTTAGCAGATCACAGATCTCTGACATCTAGTGTGTTCTTGGAATAATACCATCAGTTTGCCTAACACTAGATTCCTGAAGTTAACATTCTGATTACCAGTACTACTTTTTGACTGCTAGAGTAACCAAGACAACACTTTGTTAACAATAATTAAATCAGTAAATCCTGAATAAAACAGATTAGTCTCCATGATATGGAAGGACCTGAGCTAATCAGTTGAAGACCTTAAGAGTAAGACCAATCTACCCTATGGAAAAGGGAATGCTGCCATCAGACTCCCTTAGGATGTGAGCTTCAAACGCAGCTCACATGTAGATTTCTAACCTCTAGCCTACTCTGCAGATTCGGTCTTACTAACTGTGTAAGTCAATTTCCCTCCCCTTCCCTCTCTCCTCCTCCTCCTCCTCCTCTTCCTCCTCCTCCCCCTTCTTCCTTTTCTTCTTCTTCCTCCTCCTCCTGCTCCTCCTCTCCTCCTCCTCCTCCTCCTTCTTTTCTTCTCCTCTCCTTTTCCTTCTAATCTCTCCTGTACCCTTTCTGCCATTCTTTGTAGGGTTGAGGATTAAACTCAGGGCTTCACATGTGCTAGGCAAGAACTCTACTATTATCTACAAATGGAACCCTTTCTTTTTCTACATAGGTAGATGGATAGATAAATAAATAGAAATATTCACACACTTTTTTCCTTCCATGATTGTGTGTGTGTGTGTGTGTGTGTGTGTGTGTGTGTGTATTCTCTTATTGATTCTATTTTTCTGGAGAAATCTGACTAAGAAGTTAAATCTACTCTTGTATAAACCCTGAATATTGCAGATTAGTCTCTGGGTGGTAACAAGGGAGATGAGCAGAGGTTATTGTTTCAAATTGTCTTTGAATCCTATTTGTCTTTGAAGAATGGCAAAGCAATTAAGCTAGGTGTGGTCAGACAGCCTGTAATTTCAGTGACTTGGGAGGCTACGGCAGGAAGGTCACAAGCCTGAGAAATTTAGGGAGATCTTCAGCAAATTAGTGAGATTGTATCTCAAAATAAAATAACTAAAAGGACTGGGGATGTAGCTCAGTGACAAAATTAACCTTGTTTAATGTTCAATACCAAAAATAAAAGGCAAAAAAAAAAAAAAAGATAAAGATGTGAGGGGTTATTAAAACCCCTTAAAATCCCAGAAATATTACAAGGCTCTAGAAGTTGAGAAACATTCCTGACAGCAACCAGGACCTTCAATAATACATCCATATGGAGCTAAAATCTGCCAGTACTCTGAATCTAAAGCTGGACCCTCCTTCTGCACTTCTGTTAAGAGCTCAGATCTTAACACACATTGTCAATTGAACACACATTGATTTTAACTTTGTGAAACTCTAAACAGAGTTCTTGCTGAAGACCATCCTAATTCTGTCCTACACAACTCTAAGGTTAAAAATCTGTGGTATATTAAGCAGTTAGTTTTTGCAACTTATTTCTCTGAAATAAAAAAAAAAATAGTTTTAGAAGATAACCCATAGGCCACAGTAAAATTTTTTAAGTTCTAATTTTTTGGCACATATCCAAGTACCTAATACCCCAATAATACCATACCCCAATTTCATACCCCAATAATGAAAGTTGAGTCACAGTCTTACTAATAAAATGTTTAATTTGGCTCATCAAAGGCACATTTATGTCTTGCAATATGCTAATCTCTCAAACTTGGGTGCTGCTACTCTCCAGAGTAAGATATGTATTTTGAATAAGTCACCATTATATGGCTCTATATTTCTGCTTTAGTCAGATGCTTTACTTATGTGATTAAAAGACTTGACAAGAACAATTAGAGGAGGAAAAGTTAATTTGGGGTTTCACAGTTTCAGAGTTCTTAGTCCACAGACATTCAGTTCCATTCCTCTGGGCTTGAGGGGAGGCAGAACATTATGGTGGAAGAGTGTGGGGGAGGGAAGTTGCTCACATGGTTATCAGAAAGCAGAGAGAGAGAGAGACTCCACTTTCTTGATATAAATAAATACCCCAAAGGCAGGACCCCAATGTCCATCTCTGCCAGCCACACCCTACCCACCTTCAATTACCACTCAATTAATCCTTTCAGGTGATTAATTCACACTGATTGGGTCATGGCTATCATAAATCAATCATTTCTCCTCTAAACCTTCTTGCATTGGGGGAATACCTCACATAAAAACTATAACATTTTTCCCAAAATCATGTTATTAAGGTAGTAATGCCAAGACAAAAATAAAAAATTCATTAATAGACTTTGGTTGTCTACTGAAAAATATTCTGCCTTGAAAATCTTTGTTCTTCTGTTTTAGAGGCATTAGTATCCAATGGAATATTTACGTGAACTGAAAAGTTCTGCTACTGCTCCATTTAGAAGACACAGAACAACCCAGTAGACTGATTTTAGCCTCTCATTCATATAGAAAAACAGAAAAATCAAGTAATGGATTCTAATTGTCAAGAAGAAATAGCATGATCACCACATGAAAGATTTGCTGAAGCTGATCTCTGTAGTGCACGGGATTTTTTTTTTATTATCTCATTACTATAATTTAATTGAAAATACATCTAACCCATATAGACAAGGTCACCAAGGATCCATATAAATGAATTTGAGGCAGCCCAAAAAGTATATCACCCTGACATTAAAAGGATATTGTATGAAATTAAGGACAAATAGAGGGATATTTTAAGGAGGAAATTCTAAGACCAATTATGACCTTGAGACTTATTTAAAAAATGAGGAATGTGGGAGTTTGTCAATAGTTTCCTTTATTTGTTATGTATATATTTGTCAATTTTCTCTTTTCCTTCTTATAATATTCTTTCTCTATAATTTTTCCATATATGTAAGATGCTATTAAATGTTATGCAGTCCCTACTTCACAGTGCTGAGAAACAGGAACTGATTTGAGGAGGAATGAATATGTGCCAGAGACAAATATATTGACAGTTGCCCCTATATCTTTAATCTAAGCAGAATTTTAAATGGGTTTCATTTTGTGAAGAGAAAGTTACTTATGTTAGGCACAGACATAGATATTTTGCTATTTTAAAATATTATTCAGTATAAATATATACGGGGCACAGTGTCATAATTTAATACATGTATACAAAATGTATTTATCACATCAGAATATTTAATGGTTCCATAACTTTTTCACTAATTTATGTTTAGTATTTTAAGTAAATAACTATGTTTATTGCAGCACTATTCTCAATAGCTCAAATATAGAATCAGTCCAGATTCCCATCAACAGATAAAAGGAAAAAGAAAATATGGTATACACAAAAGGGAATATTATTCACTCATAAAAAAGAATTCTATTCTATCATTTTCATTAAATAAATAAAATTGGAATGTTAAGAGAAATAAGTAAGAAATAAAGCAAATACTGAAGTTCTTTCTCATATGTGGAAGCTAGAGTTTTAAAGTAACCGTGGTTCATGTATACTTTCTTCCTATTTGTTGACTGTTACATTTAGTCATCTTCATGAAATATGTTAGGCTAATTTTTCATAACTTAAATTCATCTGGCAGTCAATTTCTGATCAGAATGTAGAATGATAAGAAAAGAGAATAGAGTTTGGAAAGGTGGGAGCAGGGGAAATCAAAAGCTGTTGGATATGAAAACATACATTGGGTATGAAAACACAGAGGAATCATTTCTAGTGTTCTAAGGCAAGGTGGGGTGGCTATTGTTCACACAGTCTCATACATGTTTTATGAAATTGTGGAGAATGAACTGAAATGCTGTTGTTTTCCACATGGTTGAGTACATACACAGATATGAAGTGGTTAAATTGACAAAACATCTTCTATGGATTAGCTTACTCAATATCGATTTTTATTTCCTTCTACCTTGTCTTCTGGAAATCTGTATTTCTCAGGGTTCCTCATGACTAATGTACTTGATGAGGTCTGGAGTTAAGCCGGGGAGCAGTCCTATCATTAGACAGGATGAGAAACAAGCAACACGGTTGTGGATTTGAGGTGTACATTTGTTTCAGACACATAGTTAACAGTAATTTCTGGTAGAAGTTCAGAACTTCACCTATAGCATGTTAAATTCCAATAGGTACCATTTTGAAATAGATTTCTGTTAGAAGAGTCTTGTGGGATGGAAGGATATTTTTCATAAAGACAATTGTTTTGGCAATGTAGCACTTATATCTGGTTTTCCAGTTCTTCTGGATATTTCATATAATACTGAAACTCTCATCACATGCCTTTCTACTAAATCTAGAATAAATGTGATTCTCTCTGATACAATATCCTAAATAACATGGAGTGAATAGATTTTCCGGATGACAATAATGGAAAAATCTGCAGTCAAGAAACATTAAGGAGTGAGGCAAGTTTTAAAATAATTATGGTCCATGTATACTTTTATTTGTTGACTTTTAATTTTTGTGACCTTCATGAAACCTTTTAGTCCAACTTTCTCATGACTTAAATTCCTCTGGCAGCCAATTTCTGAAAAGCAATCATAGAACAGTAATTCATTGTTACCAGTGAATGCTACAGAGCCGTCACAGGAGCAATTTCTTCCATTTTTCTAAATAATTATAGCTGCTCGTGCTAGAACCATTCTAGTAAAGGTCACTTGCTATTTCTGTTATGCCTATCTTTCTTATTTCTTAGCCATTTTAATTTTACAATTGATAAATCTCTCTGGGTAAATTGCTTTCATGGAAAATTAAAAAAAATATTGATTCTTTGGGCATGTAAATAAAAGTAATATCTATTCTAAGTAGTACTTTTCAATATATATGTCTTCATGAGAATTTGTGCTTTGTTTAATTTAAAAATTATATATTGAAATGAAAAGTGAATCAAAATGGCAATCTACTGAGTTCAATTAAATATTTAAAATAGAATGTATGCATCATGTTAGAATTAAACTTTTCTACAAAAGTGTCTTTGGGAGGTATAAATATTAGAAGCAGACACAGTGTCTGCCCTCTTAATAGATGTCAGTGTGGAGATTCCTCACACTTCATAACCTGCAACTACCACACCGGCCCCATTCAGGAGCAGGAAGGAGTCTGGTGTTGCATCATTTGGCTGAAGTTTTCTAATAGTTTGGATATTGGAGAATGATTTTATTACTCTGTGCAGTAAACATATATATCAATACTTATCTCAGCTATCACAGGTCCCGATTATTTTAGCAGGATATAAGATACTTTAAAGTATCAAAGAGTAGTGGATTTAAAGCATGATTCAATATGAATTCAATAAGAATTTTAAGTATGATGGATGTTTAACTTTGTCAAATAGTTTTCTGAAATTAGAGAGAGGGTCATGTGATTTTTAAAAATCATTAATATATCATCTTGTATAGAGCATGGATTGTTCAAGGTTAGATAACATCTGTGCTACTGGAAGAAACTAGTTTTTTTAACATTGTGATGAATTTTATTTTAGAACATTGGCTTTATTATGAGAGAGTATTTTATCTGTAATTCATTAAAATATTTTTATTAGGTTTAGTTTTCAAGGCTTTAAGAGTTTATAAGTACAAAGTCTCCTTTTTGTTGTGTGTCTCTACGAAGTATATGAAAGATTGGTTTTATATTTTTCATATATTTTTAAAATAGTAACTATAGGGAGCTGAGATTTTATTTTTGAAATGAATTTCTTTAACATATTAAATTATTTTAATACCTATTAGATACTTTGGATTATCTATTTTTCTCATTTTTAAAGTGAACTTTTAGAAAAAGCATTCCTTTAATTAATATGATCAAATTTAAAAATTGCTTTTATGGTTTTACTATTATATTTAACATTTCTCCTCCATATATAGTGATGTTACTGATTAACCTTTAATATATTAGAATTTTATTTTCTTCTTCATCCGTCTAGTAGTGAAGAATTATACATTTAATAGTTTAAAAATTACCTTTTAATCTTTGCTATTTTTTCAGTTCTACACATGCCTTCCAATTTTAACATTCCTTTTTGTCTAGTTTTTCTTCCTTTTTTACTTTGCTACTTGATTTCTTTATTTTCAAAATGGCAGTTTATATGTTGATCTTCAACATTCATTATTTTTCTAGTATATCCATTTATGGATATGAATTTTCTTCTAAGCATTATTTCAATTTCAGTGCACAAGCTTTGGTTGGTTTTTTGGTTTGTTTTGGTTCTGGGAATTGAGCCCAGAGGCACTGTACTGTTGGACCACTTGGGCATATCCCCAGACCTTTTGATTTTTTTCTATTTTGAGACAGAGACATGCTAAGTAGCTTAGGGCCTCACCAAATTGCTGAGGCTGGCCTCAAATTTGAGATTCTCCTACCTCATTTCCTGAGTCGTAGGGATTACAGGCATGTCCCACTCCAGTAACTTTCAGTTTTTAGTCTATTATATTTTTCTTCACATTATCATAATTAGTACAAAAACAGTTAAATAGAAGTTTGAATCATATTGTCAGGAAGCATATTCAATAATTTCCACCCTTTCTTGGATTTTTCTCATTATATTTTGGTTCCTATTTTATAATTTAATTCTGCTGTGACCAGTGAACACATTTTAAATCTCTTCAATCTTTTGAAATATGTCAAAGATATTTTCATATCTTACAAAAAGTTCAATTTAGATAAAATTTTTATAGTGATTTAATATCTAATTTTTATTATTGTTGGGTGCCACTTGCCATATATGCCAACCAGTCAAGATTATTTTTATTTCCATATTTTCTTTGTCAATATTTAATACTTTTTAATCATTCAGAGAATTTTTAAGATATACTATGATTATACAGTTAACTATCTCTTTAATAATATTTTAAAACTACGTATTTTCAATGAGTATGTTTTATTGCATTTAAATTTGAAATATATCTTCCTGAGAGATTGTTGCATGTCATTATGAGAAGTCCTTGCTTGTTGTCAGAAATGTTTCTTTCTTTAAAGTACTTCTGACCAATATTAAAATAATTGCTAGTATTTACACTGATCATTTTTTTCAAGTAAAAATATTTTGTTAATGAGAATTTTAAAAAATTATTGGTATATATTAATATTTTTAAATATCAAATTGTGTTCTTTTATTTTTCTCACATTGCCTGTAAATGTAGAGATGACTTTAGATTTCTAATGGATTTGATATTTTTCTTCATATCAGAGCATCTATCTTCTTTATACTTAATGTAAATTCCTACTTTATTTGTCATTTTACCATTGTTTTATGTTCAGCCCTTTTGAAGCCCTCTTCTCACTACTTATTTTAGAATAGGTACATTTCAAAAAAGGAATCACTTGTAGTTGAATAAAATGTGATAAAATTATTCACATATAGATATGATTTTACATTATCTCAAAGTTCAACTTTAAAAAATTACTGCACTATCTTAATAGAACCATATTTTTAGCTTCTATTCTGATTAATTTCTACTTCTGAAAGAATATCTCAAGCCTTAACATTGAATTATCTTTTAAGAACTACTTACTTTCATTTTTTTTTTTTTTTGTTTTGTTTTGCTGCTTTTTATAATGAACTGTATTGTATTTTTATTGAAGGACTTTAAAATTTCTTCATCATCTAGAAATAAGTTCTGGAACAGATATCATTCACAATTTATATAAATAGGAACTTAAATTGTCGAGAGTTCACATTTTTCTGTTTATATGTGTTTTGCATTGTTTTAGGGAAGTATTTAGGGATAACACTGATGATATAGGCATAATATCTTGAATGAACTCCCTTTAACTGGCATACAACAGTGTCCCATCCTCAGACCTCAGCAAATGGGCTTTTTTCCTCTAAACTCTGAAGTACTTCCACTGATTAAACTGAAGGCTTAACAAAAACCATTTGTGTTTGATCCCTACAAATAGTTATACAGGTTGGATTTTAAATATCACTTATATGTTTGAATAAAACATTTGAATAATATTTGGAATTAGAATTTGAAAAGAATGAGAATTTTTAAAATTAAAATTCAACTACATTTTGTGGATATTCAAGACAGTAAATTTGTTAATAAACATGTTATCAAATTAGGCTTATGCAAAATATTTGTGTAGCAAAATCTAGAATAAATTATAAAGCTGCTTTTTTCAGTTTATTAAATATCTCTAAGCTCTAACTCTTAAGAGGAATTAAAAGTGGGAATAACAAAGGGTCCATACGGACTATGTTCATATAAACATCTACCATGAACAATCAGCAAAACAAACTCAGTGAAAAAACAACTTAGAAAAAAAGTCCCTCTAAATTACATGAATAGTTTCACAAGTGACTATAAAAATTAAAATTAAAGAAAAACTGTGCAATAAATACAAATTATTTTTTGATTCCTTTCCTTTTCACCTTTTTTTGTTTTTTATTAATCAGTCACCTATACTTCATGATCATATTGATTAAAAAGCTTCTGTTATAACAAAAGATGGGTAATTCTATCCAGTGGAAAGCAACCCTTTACCTGCAAATGCCATAATTTCATTCTTCTTTAAAGATATATATATATATCTATATCACATTTTCTTCATTCAGTCATCTGTTAAGGACACCTAGTTTGGTTCCATAATTTAGCTATTGTGAGTTGAGCTGCTGTAAACATTGATGTGCCTGCATCACTATAGTATGCTGATTTTAAGTTCTTTGGGTATAAACTGAGGATAGCTGGGTCAAATGGTGGTTCTATTCCAAGTTTTCTGAGGAACCTCTGTACTACTTTCCATAATGGTTGTACCAATTTGCATTCCCAACAGCAATGTCTGAATGTACCTTTTCCCCACACCCTTGCCAACAGTTATTGTTGCTTGTATTGTTGATAATTACCATTCTGATTGAAGTGAGATGAAATCTTACAGTAGTTTCGTCTCCTTGCTAGAGTAATCAGTGGTTTCTAAATTAGCTAGATGTAGGAAGTGTCTATTATTTGACTTTGAAATAGAAGAGATTTAAAAGTCTTTTTACAGCTAGTTGACCTAACCTCCTGTAGGTCTATGAGAAACCTTCAAACCTTTGTTTAGTTAAATATGAATCCTATAATAATCATTCTCGCAAGTTTTTCTCAAATTTTAGAAGTATAGTCAATGTCAACTACTTTTCTATTTATTGAATTTTAGAAAATATGTGAAAATCATTCCAGGAAACACTTTCAAAGACTGTTTAAAGTATCTTGAGAGAATATGGTTCCTACAATGGGTGAAGGTATTTAAGGGAAGAGTAACAACAAACTCTTCAAAAATCTCACATAAAATGTACTCTTTCTTCTCTTGATTTTGCTTTGTTCTATTTTAGCTTTATTGTCTATGTTTCAAATTTTCTTTTGATTGAATTTTTTAAGCCAGTTTTACTTTACTTTTTCATGTGGATTGAATACTCTGGCACTTCTTGTTTAACTTAAAAGATTAGAATCAAAAGTAATTTTCATCCTACATTCCAGATCAAGGAATGAAGAAGCAAAACTGCAACCCATAGGAGTAACAACCCATTTGGTGGTAAGTTCATTGTAATTCCTGAGCTGTATAAGATAGAGAAGCTTTAACTTTTGTGTTGACACATTGATTGGTAGGTAATTTCTCGAAGAAGCAAATGCAACTAAAGCAGGGTAACTAAACCACCACCCGTTATTCCAGCATTGAATTTGTAAGAAAAACAGTATATAGATTCTGGAAGCTAGAAAATGCACTTTTACTTAGGTTTTCAATGATAATTCTCAAAAAGAATGCCTAGAATAGTTTCCCAAAGTTTTCCTGTAATGCTATCACTAACCGTCATTTCTCAGTTGTTTGATGTTAATATGCTTTAAATTAATTTGAAACTAGTGAAGTTTCCAGTATCCTTAGGGTCCTGATACCTTGGATATCTCTCTTGAACCCAGCAGCTCCAATTCAATTGAAATTATTTGACACCATTTATGAAAAGCCTTTGAAGTGCTGCTGCCTCAACTCACACGGAATCCAGTCTGAAGTTAAGAAAAGAAAAACACAACACTTTTTTCTACACCTCTTTTTTCGTAGGACTTTGTCATTTTCCTTTTCATTTAAAACTTCTGAATTGTAATGGTATTTGAGAGGTGAAATCATCTCTGTCACATGTTCATAGAATGACACATTCACCTGGTGGAAACTGATACAGTGTGAGATAGGCAGTGTGATCCTCTTTGAAATTCAAGGTCACAATTAAAATTTAAACACATCCAGGAATTCTTATGTGACACTGAATGATTTTGAATTATTTTTTCCTTTACATATATCAATAGTATACACTTGGTTAGAATCAAATAACAACAATGTATTAAAGCATATATTCTTTTGCCTTGGAAAAAACAGACACAAAACATAGTAGTTTCCCTTCTCCAAAAATTTGCTGTTCCCTCTTTTAATTCCTCCCAACCCTCGAATCTGGATATAACCAGTAGGGTACACAAATATCAAGATTGTGAAAGGAAATATGCAAACATGTGTTAAATGTATTTATTATACTACTTCAGCTGCTAGGATCAGTATTTAAAGCTATGTGACTAACTAGTAACTAATAAGGTGAGATGATCTGCTACTTTATTTCTGCAAAGATTCACATAACTAAGCACCATATTTTTCAATAACTGTGACATGTGATTGTGTCAACAAAAATATATATTTTAATAGTGCTTTACTTTAAATAAAAGTCTTCTCAAAAATGGTGTGGTTCCAAAGACCAAATATCTGTACCATGTGTATCACTAAAATCAAATAACCATAACAAAATATTTATCCAGCCAATAGCCCACTTTTTCTGTACAGTGGTCAGATTAGCAAAATTCTTCAGTGCAAAAGTTTGTGTACAACATCTGAAAGATTTCTATATCTGTCTAGTTAATCTTGTTTTTCCTATCACAAACTCAGACATGTTATAACTGCAAACTCTAAAGTAGTAATACTATTGCATATTTTTGGTATCACACTCTATAATTTCTTTCAATCCAGTGAGTCTGATTTGAGTCTTTTGAGTGTTTTTGTTTGTTTGTCTTCAAAACTGGAGATCAAACCCAGATCTTCACACATTCTAAGTAAGCACTCTATCACTCAGCTATACCTCAAGTCCTTTTTTAAAAAAAATTATTTTAAAACAGAGTCTCACTAGATTGCCCAGACTGGGCTTCAATTTACAATCCTCCTGCTTCTGTCTCCCAAATAGCCGGGATTATAGATGTGCACCACAGTCTCCAACTTTTGAGTCTTTCCCTGGACTTGACCCTTGAAAACCCAAAGAGAGAGAATGGACACAATCTGAGACAGAAGTCAGGTTAAAATCCAGAGGTCTAGAGTTAGAAAAGTGCATAAGAAAGTTCTATTTCAAAGCAAAAGGAACTAAAAGAAATAGAACATTTGGAGATAAAGTGGTTGGCTTTAAAGTAGGGATAAGAGAAGAACTAACATTTGTTATCATTCAAAATTTGCTGATGCTCAGATTCAGGTTGTGATTGTTTTGATGGTTAAATCTACTCAAGTTTCATGTTATAGGTTCTCCCTTGCTTTACAGAAGGACATACTGTGCTTTTTTAAAACAGTGTTACGTTTTATAGTAACTGTAAAAATATCAGATTCAAATCCAAGTAGGAAGACTTTTTTTTTTTTTTTTTCCAGAGACTTCATTTGATCCTCCCCTACCTACAGCCCAGCTTGCAATTATAATTAAGTAGGCTGTGGTCCTATCAGGTAGTACTCAAGACAAATCATATTAGTCTTTAAAACTCAGATTGTTCCTCTACACAAAATCTTTCAACAATTTACCTTGTTAGTAGAATGTTTTCCAAATTCTTATGAAATCTTAGCATAATACCCCTACATAATCTTGCTGCTACCTGTGTCCAGAACCTCATTTTCCATCGCTGACTTCATTAACATAGTCTAGCCACACTAGCTTGCTTTCTCTTTCTCAAAGATGCCAAGTTCATTACTGGCTCAGATTTTGGCATATGCTGCTTCCTCTGTGTGGAATTAATGACCTTGGAACTGACCATGTCTGACTTTGTATAATCCTTCAGATCCCAGCTCAAATTAACAATTTTCAGAGAGGATTTTCCTGAACTTTGTATCTGGCCTCTTTCTGATAATTCTCTCTACTCCAGTCCCCCCGTTTATATCTTTAGTAGCACTTATTATACTCTGAAGTTATTGCAGTTTTTGACTATTGATTATCATTTTTTATATTAAATATAATATGTTTTCCTGGTTCCTATATCAGCTCCTAGAGTAACATGTATATTTATGTATATGAATACTCACCCACAAAATAAATATAAATTTAATTAGTGAATTAAATTTCAGGAGCTTAACTCTTCTTAGATAAAACTGCAGACCCTATGGAGAATTTAACATCTGCCAAAATTTCCATTGTTCTGGAACCCACCCAAAGAAAACATACTATCCAAAAGAAAATTGTGTGCTTGTATTTGAAATGCAGCTTCAAAGAGAAAATGTCTATCCAGGTACTTTTCAGGTTGCAGATGTTCAAGTTGTTTACTTGACTTCCATTCCACACATTTCTAGGGGTCTGAGGTAAATACTCTATGGTCCCCAAATCAGTTACCTGGCTCATGATCCTCCCAAAGGCCACTGCTCACTCCTCTGAGGTTCATCCTCTCCTTTCTAGAAGGAATTTTCTCTTCAATTGCCTTTATTTTCCTTCTTTGTTCAACCCAAGTGTGAATCACAGAACTATTTATTGCCCATAATGACAGCAGAGATGAGGCTTCACATCTAGTGGTACTTTAATTAAATTTAGGGAAGACCCAAGGGAAATAGGGATGAACACACACACAAATGAATTAACAAAGGCCATGAGATGGAGATTTTCTTGCCAAAAAGGACCCGCAGACTCAGAGATCACTACTGGTCTTTGCCAACCTAGAAACACACTTCCACAATTTTTCCCAGGTTACTATGGGACAACATCGAGCTAACCTCCTTGGAAAAGCATCTTTGAATATGTCTTGAAATTTTTCTGGGTCACCTATTTTTCTTAATAGTTTTATTGATGCATAACTATAAACGCATACTTGAAGTGTATGATTTGATGAGTCTTGACATAGGCATACATCTTTGAAATCAGTGGAGGTTTTTCATTGATCTTCACTGTCCTATCCTCAGTGACTTCCTTTGACCATCCTACCTGGGGTATAAAGTAACAGCCCCTTTCAAGTACTGTCTATCAGTGGCCACTCTTTCAATTCATACCTGTGATCACTGCCTTAGAGTTATTTTCATTATCTTCTACTAGAATGCAATGCCAAAGACAGGAATTATATTTCAGAGAATGCCTCTAACATATTAGGGAATTGATAAATGTCTTGTTAAATCTGAATCTCCTCTTTAAGACCCCAAATCACAAGTTCCCAACAAAGGATTCAGCTGCCACTTAGCCCTTATGTCTCATTCATGGCTTTTGAGAGTGATGTATAATTTTTCTACTAGTACATAAATACCATGAAAGAAGAAATAATGTTCTGTATTTTTATTTATGTATCTTCAGCTGCAATTACTTTACCTGTGTGTTTAATTGAATTAAGCATTTAATCAGTTCACTGATTCCTCTAGATTATAGCCATTTGTGAGCAGCAATTTGAACTTGTTCCACTATTTTCAACAAGACGATTTTATACAAAAATTTTAAAAACTAATATTATTACAATGTCTAAATTATCCAGCTATATGAGGAACATTGCATTGTATTTTGGTTGTATTTCAGTCAGTATTAGCTAAATACTAGTCTTCTTTCTCTCTAAATTTGGTTAAATAAAGATTTGTTCTTTTGAATCTTCTGTTTTTTGAGCTATGATTGAAAATGAACACAATTATCTGCTTTAAAAAGAAGAAACTCATCAAAATTGATGGAGTCTTTATTACTTCTTAGGAAAGGGGTATTTTATATTTTGCAGCTTTGTAATTATTACAATCTTTGTTTTTTGATATTTACAACATTGCTTTACGCTGTTTATATATTTAATTCTTTTATTATGGTCACAATAATTCTAGAGATTGGACTATTATTATCATTCTGAAGACATGGAAATAGAGAATAAAAACTAGAAATAACTCCTCCAGCATCACAGAAAATTAGTGAAACAGGGTTTTGAAAAGTGTTAAATGAGAGGGGGATCTGTACCTGCTACCTGACTGTGTAATACAGAAAAGGTGAGCTACTGTCATGTCCGTGATTGTGTTACCTAAGATCGTAGTGCTGGTTTCCCTATGAGTCTCTCTCCCCTGCTAGTTTTGATTAAGCAAGCATACTAGGAACTGAGAAAAGTCAATAACCAGATGGAACCTAAGGACATTCTCTAGACAATAGCTAGTGAAAATTTGAGATTCTCAGTGCTAAAACCATGGGAACTGAAATCTGTCAATTACCACCAGAAACAGATCCTTCCACATTCACA
This sequence comes from Sciurus vulgaris, assembly GCF_902686455.1. Lineage (NCBI taxonomy): Eukaryota > Metazoa > Chordata > Mammalia > Rodentia > Sciuridae > Sciurus > Sciurus vulgaris. The sequence goes on along the minus strand of NC_136469.1, from coordinate 118,133,184 downwards.
CCTTAAGATGAGACCACAGATACATTCAGCACCTTGACTGTGGCATCTTGAGAGATCCAGAAGCAGAGAACTCAAGTAATCTATTCCCACACTCGTGGGTCATAGATACTGTGAAATAATAAGTGGAGATTTTTCAAATCACTAATTTGTGATGAATGTTTTATGAAATATACAGATCACTAAATTACAGCTGGGAAAGAATGTATGAGAGTAAAAATTCTGGTGCCATATGTAAAGCCAGATTGCAGACTCCCTAAATGTGTAAATATCAATAAGACATTCCAGTTGATATATCATGTTGTCTCAGTACCAGGTTCACATCCAGAAAACCACATTAAGTGTAATCTCTATTACTTCATAGATTCCTTTTTATTATGACAGTATCTCAGGCTTTCTTTGTTTGATTCACCTTAATAGTTTTGAGTATTACTTGTTAAGCATTCTTTGGAATGACCTTCTGTTGGAATTTACCTGACATTTTCTCATGGTTAAACAGGAAGGCAGATATAGAGGTAAATTACCAATTTCTTCACATCATATCAAAGATGTACACTGTCTCACCTGAGTTGTCAAAATTAATTTTGACCTGGAACAACTGGCTGAGTTAATATTTTTCAGGCTTCCTTAATATAAAATGATTCTTTGTTTTTCATATTATTCTCTTTGAAACATATTGTGTAGGCTATACTTGCAGGGTGTGTTTTGTTACTCATCCTAAAGAGTGTATTATGGTGTGGATATGGGGTGTCCCCCAAAAGCTCCTCTGTTAATTCAGGATTATTCAGAGGTGAAATGAGTGAATTAGGAAGTCGTAAGCTAATAACTCCATCCTAGTTTCAATGGACAAACTGTGTGCTAACTCTAGACTGGTGGAGCATGACTGAAGGAGGTGAGTCACTGGGGATATGCCATAGAAGGGTTTGTGTTCCCTGAAGCTACTCTCTCTCTCTCTCTCTCTCTCTCTCTCTCTCTCTCTCTCTCTCTCTGTTTTCTGGCTACTATGAGCAGAGGAACTTTCCTCCACCACACCCATCCTCCATGATGTTTTGCCTCAACTTGGTCTCAGAGCAACGACTTGGAAGACCATGGACTAAATCTCCAAAATCATGTACCAAAATAATCTTTCCCTCCTATAAGTTGTTCTTGTCAGGTATTTTGGTCACAACAGTGTAAAACTGTCTAACGTGGAATGAAAAACAATATAAATTATTTGAAGTTCTTCTGCATAGAGACTACTGTCTATTCATTTATTTATATCATTCAATCATTTATGTCAGTGTGTATTAGATATATAATTTCTGATTTAAATTGTTGTCCAATATTTCTTGATTATTTAGATGCTCCAGTTTTAGCTACTTGGAGCTCTTTCAGATGGTTCCTGAGTCACTTTGACATAACCCTTTCATTTCTTAAGTTGTTTACCTAATCTTACTTTCTTTCATGACTAAGATATTGCAGGCATATTTCCTCTGTTTTCTGAACCATTTATAGAGAGATTGGCTTTTCTCAAAGGAGTTATCTTTCTTTTTATTGGAGTATAGTATTAGAAATAAATATTCTGGATGTTAGCTATGTTTATTGCTACGGGGGTGACATTTCTTCTAGGTACTGTCAGCTAACAGAGCATGGGAGACGTGTGTATGTTAAGCTATGCATGTACATATATCTAAATATTTTTATACCAATTTGTAACTATATTAAGCTAAGTCTGAGTTTATACTGATGTCTCCAACCTTCCATTATCACATGTACTATTCTAGTCTCTTCCTTGACCATCTGTAATTTCCAGTCACACAGTGATAAGCCTGCATCTCACTATCCACTTACATAATTGTTCAATTCTAGTATGTATGTATGGCACTATTTTAATTGTTAATTCATACTCACATGAGAAACCACTTTATCAACTGAACTGCACTGCTTATGAACCATTTTTATTTGTTTGCTTGGCTATCTCTTAAGATTCCCTTACCAGGTATGTGTTTTACAAATATTTTCTCTCACTTATTTCCAAATTACACAGGTTCATAACTCCCTCCCCTAATTTTCTTCTGATGGGTATTTTTCATACAATTATAATGTAGTTACATTCTTTTGTCATAGTCTTTATTTCACATTACAATTCATCCGTCCCCTGAATCATTTTTTTTTTTTAAAGACTTAGCACTCGTATTTGTCAGGATCCTCTAGCGGAACAGAACCAAGAGGCTGTGGACATGTGTGATTATAAAAGGGGAGTTATTAGGCAACTTTCTTGATCAGAAGCTGGATATTCCTACAATGATCATCTGCATGCTATACAGTTAGAGGAACCAGAAGCTGCTCAATCCAAGAAGTCTCTAAACAAAGAGGGGACCCAATGATGTAGCTCCAGTCTAAGACTGAGGGACTGCATACTCCCTGGAGAATGTCTGGTGAGAGCCCATATGGGAAGAGTGAAGAAGCTGGAGTCTGATGTCCTTGAGCAATGCCAGCAGCAGCAGGCCCATTGCTCATGAAGAATCATGCTTGCCTCATTTGGCATCCTCCTACCACCTGTTGTCACATCTGGGTCACCAGGCTATCAGACAGTGCCACCCACATTCAGAGCATGTCTGAGCCCTCTGTTTGCATCACGCATGTCACTCATATCTGGAAATTCTTTTATTAACCCACCCAGAAATTTCTAAATCCTAGGCAACTCTAAACCAAGTTTATAATTCAGATTAATCATCACAGCAAAAATTTTGCTATTTTCTCTACCAAGTTCCATGTTTTTGACAAATGCCTAATGCCATGTGTCCACCAATATAAGATACCTTAAAAAATGTAGTACCCCCCAAATTCTCTGTTCCACCAACTCAATCCTCTCCTCCTCCAAGATGCCCTGGCACTTAGTAATTTTTTCATTTTATCCATATTTGTATTTGTTTCAGAGTGTACTATTAATGGCATTAGATGGCATTTAAGATGGAGTTCCTTCATTTTGCAACATAAATCTAAGATTACTTTGTATCATTCCATATATAACACAAAATTATATTCTCTTTTAGGTAAGTACCACCATTTGTTTATTCATTCAGTGACAGTTTTTCTGTTTGCCTCAAATTTTTCCAGTTATGGATGAGGCTGCTATAAAGCTTTGCATGCAAGTTTTGTGTGGGCATAAATTTTTAAATCAGTTAAGTAAATATCTAGCTGTGTAATTGCTTGATTATGTGAGAAGACTATGTTAAGTTTTGTAAAAACTCTCACACTCTCTAAAGATGATGTACCATTTTGCATTCATACCAGTACCTTCTCATCTTATTTTGCTTTTGCTAATATCAGTTTTTTAAATATTAGCCGTTCTAATAAATTTGTACTGGTTCCTTTTTGTTTTACTTTGCATTTTCTATGACAAATGAAATAGACATTTTTTAAAAATATTTATTTGCTTTCTTCTTAACCTCAGTTTTGAAGTATCTATTTAGATCTTTTGCTCATTGTTTTTTGGATTATGTATCTTCTTACAGCTAAGAATTTAAAGCTCTTTAAATACCTTGGTTATAACTCCTTTAACATGTATGTGTTTTACAAACATTTTCTCCCTATTTGTGACTTGCATTCATTTTCTTTAGGTTGATGTCATGTCAATGAGTCTGAGTCTATCTAGATTAACTTTTAAAACACATCTGTATACTTTTCCCCACTACTCTATATGAAATGACTATAATTTCTGCATTGAGCTATCTTTAGTACTTGTAAAAGATCAGTGGACTTTATTTATCCCTGTCTTTGTAGACCATACAAACTATTCTATTCATATATGCCTCTATTTCATTTGACCAGTATCACAGTGTTTTTTTAGCTTTATTATAGGTCTTCACTTTAAATAATGTAAATTATGTAATTTTGTTGTAACTTAATATTGCTTAAAGTTGTTTTCATTTTCTGAAGAACTTGAGAGTCAGTTTGATGACATACAAAATATCTTGCTGACATTTGATTGGAATTACATTCTGTATGTAGATAAAGTTGGAAAGAAATTAATATTTTATATTATGACTCTTCAAATGCATGAAGAAGTGCTATCTCTCCATTTGGATTGTCTTTGATTTATTTCAATAGATGTTTATATGTTTCACCTATAAGTAATATACATACTTCATTGGATATACATATGAATTTTGGATTCTGGGGTGCTACTACAGATAACATTACTTTTAATCTTAAATTATAATTCTTTTTCACTAGCACAGAGAATAAGAATTATTTTTTTGCGTTTAACCTTGGTATATTACCTACTAGTTTTTAGATTTTTAATATAGACAATCATGTCAGCTGAGAATAATGGTAACTTATTTCTTCTTTTTCAAGCAATAAATATTTTTTCCCTTTTCTCATTGAATTAAACTAGCTAGAACTTCCAGTATTTTTATGTGTGATAGAACAATAAAAGAGGATATCTTATCTTCTTCTTGATCTTTGGATATATTAACTCATTTAATTTTTCCCTTCTCCATTAAACTCATTGTTTCATTTAAGGTGTCTTATGAGTGATTAATCTAAAATTTAGTTGTTAAGTTATATTATATCAAATGAATTTTTAATTAAACATGAAGAAAGATGGGTGTTTTTCAGAGATGGATATAATGATAGATATGTCACTGATTTTTCCTCTTACCAGAGATAGGAAACTATACTTCATTTACAAGATATAAATATGCCATAGTTACAATTATTTTTGTTTGAAACTGACTATGTGTAAAAGATTGAAGAAAAAGGTAAGTGCCCCCCCCACAAGACAATTCAGGAAAGTTCAGAGGTAAAATGAATAAATTGTGGGAACTTCAACTTAATCAGTAAATTAATCCTCTGATTTAGATTAACTGGGTGGTAATCTATAGGTAGATAGGGTGTGGCTAGAAAGGTAGGTTACTGGAGATGTATCTTTGGGGATTATATTTTGTCCTTGGTGAGCAGAGCTTTCTCTGCTTCCTCTTTGTCGTGTGTTGAACTGCTTTCTTCCTCCATGCCCTTCTGCCATGATGTTATGTCTCAAATCTGACTGAGAGCTCTGGAGTCAGCCCAGCATAGACTGAAACTTTGAAACTTAAGCCAAAATTAACTATTCCTCCTCACATTATTCTTCTGAGTTCTTTTGGTCACAGTGAGGAAGAGTTGATTAAAACAGCTGCTACAATGACAATTCGGTCCATTTCCAAGTTGTGCTAACTTCTAATTATATTAAGCCTGTTAATGAAAGGTAAAACATAATTTTAACATATAATTCAAACCATTCTACTCTTAAGTATTTTCCTAAGTTAAAGCATTTGTCTTTGGAAATTTCATAAAAATTATAGTTCTTATCTTTATTGTAATAAAAAAGATCTGAAAACAAAACCCTACAGATGTTTATTAATATATAAATTAAAAACAACAAATTGTGATCTGTTGTTAAAATAGGATATTACTAGGATATGAAAAGAATAAACTATTATTTGGTATAATAAGGAGATAAAAAGATACTCAACATCATTAGTTATTAAGGAATGAAAATCAGATTTACTGTGTCCATGATCCCAACACAAAAGAATAGTTAAAATTTCAATAACCAAGAAAAAGTCTGATTATAAAAATGTCAGCAGCAATGTGAAACAGTTGGAACATTCAAATATTTTCACCATCAAAGATTACAAGCATTTTAGACAATTGATAATTCTTTTAAAAACTACAGTTAGTGTTCCTAGGGTTTTATAGAAGGAACATGAAAATGTATGCATGTAAAAATATTTTGTACAAGAATGTTTATAATAGTCTTGTTCACAATGGCCAAAATATTGGAAACATCTAAATTTCACTGGAATGGAATGGAAAAACTATATTTTAATATGCTCGTAAAATGTTATACCATTGAAAATAAAATGAATAAACTATTACTAAAGGGAACTAAACAAATCTCAAAAGCATTACCTTTTTTAAGTAAAGTTTCATCACATAAATGAAGTCTAATGACAAGCAAAACTAGTTACTGGTAATAGGAATGAGAAAGTGGTAACCTATAGTTTACTAAAGAGGAAATGAGGCAATTTTCACTTTTCAGTGTGATGAAATATTGCATATTTTAAGTTTTGTTAATACATTATCAATGTCCAAAATTCATTGATTTTAGCACATTTGAACCACATTTAATTATATGTAATATTTATCATAATATTTAAAATGATGTACATATTCATAGCTAAACATTACCATGTAGTCTGTATATACTACATTTTATTTTTAAAGGACTAGCATCATATCCTACTGAGTTTCTCAAAAAAATGTTTTACAATAGAGTCAAAAAAATCTTCCTTTAAAACACATTGTCCATTTGCTTTAATTTTTTTATAAAATTTAATGTGCTTCATATTTTGACTGTAACATTCTTAAACATTTTCATTCATTTCAAAACTTTTAATGCTCTTTTATGATTTTTTCAATGTTTGCTGTGAATTTAATGTTCGTGTTCCTTCACCATTCAGCCACTGAGACCTTAACCCCCATAATGACTCTGCATGGAGATGAGGGCCCTATGGTATTAATTCATATTAAAGAAAGTCATAATCTTAAGGTCCTGATCCAAAACAAAAGACCTGGAGAGCTGATGCCTTTCTTGGTCTCTTTTCATACTACACAACATAGCATCCTTTCTAAAAAATGCATTTTCTATCCTACAGCTTTCCTTCCCAGGGCCTCATTTTTCCTAATTTGTCTTCCAACATTTCTGTACCACAGACCTGCTAGAGACAAATTCTCCCTGCTCTTAATCTGTTTTCCAATACCTTTATTCAACTATCATTTCTGAAGGTATTTTTAGTGGATATAGAATTGTAGAATGACTCTTTTCAACCTTAAAAAAAATCATCCATAGTCTCTGGCCTCCAATGAATCTAATGAGAGTTCACTCATATGTCTTCTTGACATTTCGTCTACATTACATGTATTTTCCCATCTGCCTTATTTTCTTTGGTTTCAACAACTTTACTGTGAAGTGCTGTGCTTGTACACAGAGAAGCACAAACACACACAACCACACACACACATACACACAAACACACATTTAAGGTTCACCCTCCTCCTGTAATTTGTGAGAGGTTAAGAAAGCTATAAAAATCTCCTTCTATAATTCTACATCTAAGAGATATAATTTGTCAAGGAACATGGATAGTTGTTATTATAAGTTAAATTTAGGTAAAAATTAAATATCATGCACAATTTGTTTCTGAGCATAAATAAAAGAGAAATCATAGAGGCAATAAAATTCTCCCAACCATCTTGTGATTAATTTGCATCTGAAATAGAATATAGGTCATATGATCAAGAAGAAACAGTAACAACTAACAATTCTCAATGCTTTTTTTATAGAGATAAAACTAGACACATACACTTATTAGTTGGAATTTCACTCCATGTTAATTACACAGTGGTTTTCCGTTGGGTACAATACATGTGTTGTCTCTCCAGTGAGGAGAATCTCCCCAGACATAAACATACATTCATATACAGATACACACAAACTTAAACATATAAGCCCTACGCACATTATTTGAATACTAATCTTTTGTACTTTAGAGAAAGTTTGTTAATCATTAATTGATCTAAAATAAAATGGAATGCATTAAAATTAATCATTGACCTTTCCTTTTACTTCTTTTATGTGCCACTAACTTTTCTCCTTAACTCTGTAAAATTAACAAAATGCCTAAAACTTATAGCAGTTACATACAGCATAAAAGCATCAAATAATTAAAGAGTTGTCATATATATGGTATACTAGTTTAAGGGCAATCTGTTTTATTGAGCTTTGTCATCTGTTTCTTTTCTGACAGAGTCAGAGGAAATTCATTATTCTTTTCAGGTTAAGATAACTACAACAGCAACAACAACAAAAGCTCAATTGAGAGGTAACTATACTAGCATTTGTTGATTACCATTGTGTATCTAGAAAATCACATGCTTACATTACTTTTTTCCTTCATGAATTTGATTCTTTTTTTATTATTTTAATTTATTTTTTAAATAATTTATTTAATAATAACATGCTTTAAATTATTACCTTTGGGTGAATTTGTGTGCTGCTGCAATTTGTTGAAAAATGAATATTTTCTCATTCTTATGTTTATTCAGTTAATGATTGGCCTTAATACATTGATTGATTTGTTTTAATTTTATTGATAAATTCTTTGAAATCATGGGAAATACACAAGATGTAAATAGATACATTTGCAATTGTGTGAACTTAAGCACAGACATATAGTCCAGGTGATTCACTTCCTTTTTTCAAAGCGACCTCAGCTATAAAGCCAGGTGACAAATATTTAAATCTACCTTCCCTATGGCAGTGTGTAATGATTTTCATATTTCAAATATGCTTTAGCTTCAAATTTGCTAATGTTATTTGAAGACAATAAGGTCTACTTCCAAAAATTGTAAGGATTAAATTAGAGTTAATATGTAACTTTGATGCCAAGCATCATTACATAAATGGAAGTTGCTCTGATTATAGTTCAATCACTTGCCCTGAATGTGTTTTCTTTCTATCATTTTTTCTTATTCACCAGGAAGAAATCATAAACTACTTCTCCATCTTCCAGCAGGAAGAGATGAAGGACTGACATCTCTCCTTCTAAGATTTTTTTCAGATTCTTTGATTATTACATTTAAGATTAGATATGCATTGAGTGAACCTGAACACATACAAGCACACATCCACTCACAAAATAGTCCCATGAATTTCCACTTTAATTAACTTTGAAAAACCACTTTAAAAAAATCTTGACTCCCACCCACACAGCCAACTTCTCGGAGCAGGCGCCCCAGTGAGAGCCTTTCTGCACAGAACCAGCTCCAAGTTCGGAGCCAGCACAGTGAGCTCCGGCCTGCAGGAAGATTCAGGGACCAGGACAGGGCAGCCAGGGACTTCCCCAAGCAGCCTGATTCCTCCAGCGGAAGGCGCCTTTCAAGGGTAGCTGCTCGGAGCAGACCGCCCAGTGAGAGCCTTTCTACACAGAGCCAGCCACGAGTCCCCAAGCCAGTGGAGAGCTCTGACCCACAAGCAGCCTCTGGGACCAGGGCAGGGCAGACAGAGACCTCTCCAGGCGGCCTTGCCCCCCTCCGGCCGCAGGCTCTTTCCACGGGGCAGTCTAAGATGGCGGACTAGAGGGTGACTGCATCTCCTGTCACTCCAGAACCTAGGATCAAAAAGGGGAGGCACTGAGAGACTCGGACTAAAATAGAGCAACAGGGTGAGTCTCTGGGTGAAGCTCGGCCTGGGCGGCTTATCAGAGCAGAGCAGGGCAGCTAGAGTCTTCCCCAGGTAGCCCTGCTCACTCTGGTGGTGTGCTCCTCCTACACAGCCAGCTTCTCGGAGCAAGCCCCCCAGTGAGAGCCTTTCCACACAGAGCCAGATCCAAGCCCTGGAACCAGTAGCGGGCTAGGGGCAGCTTTCTTCAGAAAAACTGCATTATCAAGTTACTCCAAGACTTCAGACTACTGAAGGCTGTGAGGTGATACACTGGAAATCTACAGGGACACAATAAGGCAATAGAGGAAATCTGCAATATCTCGGACTCCCACTGACATCTGACCAATATGAGAAAACAAGGGAAGAAAATGACACAAATAAACCTAGATACTATATCAATAAAACCCAATGACAGCACAGCAGAAGAAATGTCAGAAAGGGAGTTCAGAATGTACATAATTAAAACAATCAGGGAAGCAAACGAGGAGATGAAAGAGCAAATGCAGGCATTGAATGATCGCACCAATCAACAGTTAAAAGAGCAAATACGGGAAGCAAGAGATCATTTCAATGAAGAGTTAAGAGATACTGAAAAACAAACAAACAGAAATCCTTGAAATGAAGGAAACAATAAACCAAGTTAAAAACTCTACAGAAAGCATAACCAATAGGAGAGAACACCTGAAGACAGAACCTCAGACATTGAAGAAAAAATATTTAATCTTGAAAACAAAGTTGACCAAACAGAGAAGATGGTAAGAAATCATGACAGAATATACAAGAATTATGGGATATCATGAAAAAGCCAAATATAAGAATTAGTGGGATTGAGGAAGGCTTAGAGAAACAAACCAAAGGAATGAACAATCTATTCAATGAAATAATATCAGAAAATTTCCCAAATCTGAAGAATGAAATGGAAAACCAAGTACAAGAGGCTTATAGGACTCCAAATATAAAAAATTACAACAGACCCACATCAAGGCACATTATTGTGAAAATACCTAACATACAAAATAAAGACAGAATTTTAAAGGCCGAGAGAGAAAAAAACCAAATTACATTCAGGGGGAAACAAATAAGAATATTAGCATTTTTCAGTCCAGACCCTAAAAGCTAGAAGGGCCTGGAACAACATTTACCAAGACCTGGAAGAAAACGGATGCCAGTCAAGAATCTTATACCCAGCAAAACTTACTTTCAGATTTGACGCTGAGATAAGATCCTTCCATGTTAAACAAAAGCTAAAGGAATTTACAAAAAGAAAGCCAGCATTGCAGAACATTCTCAGCAAAATATTCCATGAGGAAGAGATGAAAAACAATGATGCAAATCAGCAATGGGAGGAACTAACCTAAAAGAATAGCCAAATAAAGGAGAAACCAAATCATGTCAGAAAACAAAAATGAGTCAAATGACTGGGAATAAAAATCATATCACAATAATAACCCTGAATGTTAATGGCCTGAACTCATCAATCAAAAGACATAGCTGGCAGGTTGGATTAAGAAGAAAAATCCAACAATATGCTGCCTGCAAGAGACTCATCTCATAGAAAGAGATACCCATAGACTAAAGGTGAAAGGATGGGAAAAAATATACCATGCACACAGACACAGCAAAAAAAGCTGGAGTATCCATCCTCATTTCAGATAATGTGGACTTCAAACCAAAACTAGTCAGAAGGGATAAAGAAGGACATTACATACTGCTTAAGGGAAGCATAAACCAGCAAGATATAACAATCATAAATATCTATGCCCCGAACATTGGCTCATCCTTGTTCGTCAAACAAATCCATCTCAATTCCAGAAATCAAATAGAAAACAACACAATAATACTAGGCGATTTTAACACACCTCTCTCACTACTGGATAGATCTTCCAAACACAAATTGAATAAAGAAACCATAGATCTGAATAACACAATCAATGATTTCAACTTAACCGACATATATAGAATATACGATCCAACAAAGAACGAATATACTTTCTTCTCAGCAGCACATGGATCCTTCTCTAAAATAGACCATATTTTATGCCACAAAGCTACTGTTAGCAAATACAAGAAGATAGAGATACTACCTTGTACTCTATCAGATCATAATGGATTGAAATTAGAAATAAATGACAGAATAAAAAACAGAAACTTCTCCAATACCTGGAGATTAAATAATACACTATTATATGATGAATGGATAACAGACGATATCAGGAGGGAAATAAAAAAAATTCTTAGAAGTAAACGAGAACAAAGACACATCATATCAAAATCTCTGGGACACTCTGAAAGCAGTACTTAGAGGAAGATTTATTTCATGGTGCGCATTCAACAAAAGAACTAGAAATCAACAAATAAACGACTTAACACCACAGCTCAAAGCCTTAGAAAAAGAAGAGCAGACCAACACCAAAAGTAGTAGAAGACAGGAAATAGTTAAAATCAGAGCCGAAATCAACGAAATTGAAACAAAAGAAACAATCGGAAAAATTAACAAAATAAATAGTTGGTTCTTTGAAAAAATAAACAAAATTAATAGACCCTTAGCCACACAAACAAAGAGAAAGAGGGAGAAAACTCACATTACTAAAATTCAGAATGAACAAGGAAATATCACAACAGACATGAGTGAAATACAAAACATAATTAGAAGCTATTTTGAAAATCTATACTCCAACAAAACAGAAAACCTCAAAGACATCAACAAGTTTCTAGAGACATATGAATTACCTACACTGAACAAGGAGGACATACACAACTTAAATCAATTTCAAGCAATGAAATAGAAGAGGTCATCAAAAGCCTACCAACAAAGAAAAGTCCGGGACCAGATGGGTTCTCAGCGGAGTTCTACAAAATCTTTAAAGAAGAGCTCATTCTAATACTCCTCAAAGTATTCCATGAAATAGAAGAGGAGGGAACCCTTCTAAATCCATTCTATGAAGCCAATATCACCCTGATACCTAAACCAGACAGAGACACATCGAGGAAAGAAAATTTCAGACCAATATCCTTAATGAACATTGACACAAAAATTCTCAACAAAATGTTAGCAAATCACATACAAAAATATATTAAAAAGATAGTGCACCACGATCAAGTGAGTTTTATCCCAGGGATGCAAGTTTGGTTCAACATCCGGAAACCAATAAATGTCATTCACCATATCAACAGACTTAAAGTTAAGAATCACATGATTATTTCAATAGATGCAGAGAAAGCATTTGATAAAATACAGCATCCCTTCATGCTCAAAACACTAGAGAAAATTGGGGTAGTGGGAACATTCCTTAACATTGTAAAGGCCATCTACGCTAAGCCCATGGCTAACATCATTCTTTGGTGAAAAACTGAAAGCATTCCCCCTAAAAACTGGAACAAGGCAGGGATGCCCTCTTTCAACACTTGTATTCAATATCGTTCTTGACAGGCTAGCCAGAGCAATTAGACAAACCAAAGAAATTAAAGGGATACGAATTGCAACAGAAGAACTAAAACTATCTCTGTTCACTGATGACATGATTATATATTTAGAGGAACTTAGAAATTCCACCAGAAAACTCTATGAACTCATAAGTGAATTCAGTAAAGTAGCAGGTTACAAGATCAATGCTCATAAATCCAATGCATTTTTATACATAAGTGATGAATCTTTAGAAAGAGAAATTAGGAAAACTACCCCATTCACAATAGCATCGAAAAAAATAAAATACTTGGGAATCAATCTCAGAAAAGAGGTGAAAGACCTCTGCAATGAGAACTACAGAACACTAAAGAAAGAAATTAAAGAAAACCTTAGAAGATGGAAAGATCTCCCATGTTCTTGGATAGGCAGAATTAATATTGTCAAAATGGCCATACTACCTAAAGTGCTATACAGATACAATGCAATTCCAATTAAAATCCCAATGATGTACTTTACAGAAATAGAGCAAGCAATTATGAAATTCATCTGGAAGAATAAGAAACCCAGAACGGCTAAAGCAATCCTTAGCAGGAAGAATGAAACACGGGGTACCACAATACCAGAACTTCAACTATACTACAAAGCAATAGTAACAAAAACAGCATGGTTTTGGTAGCAAAATAGACAGGTAGATCAATGGTACAGAATGGAGGACATGGACACAAACCCAAATAAATACAATTTTCTAATACTAGACAAAGGGGCCAAAAATATGCAATGGAGAAAAGATAGCCTCTTCAACAAATGGTGCTGGGAAAACTGGATATCCATATGCAACAGAATGAAACTAAATCCCTATCTCTCACCCTGCACAAAACTCAACTCACAATGGATCAAGGACCTCGGCATCAGACCAGAGACCCTGCATCTTATAGAAGAAAAAGTAGGTCCAAACCTTCAGCTTGTTGGCTTAGGATCAGGCTTCCTTAACAGGACTCCCATAGCACAAGAAATAAAAGCTAGACTCAACCACTGGGATAGATTCAAACTAAAAAGCTTTCTCTCAGCAAAGGAAACTATCAGTAATGTGAAGAGAGAGCCTACAGAGTGGGAGAATATCTTTGCCACTCACACTTCAGACAGAGCACTAATTTCCAGAATCTATAAAGAACTCAAAAACCTCTACACCAAGAATACAAATAATCCAATCAACAAATGGGCTAAGGAAATGAACAGACACTTCACAGAAGAAGATGTACAAGCAATCAACAGATATATGAAAAAATGTTCAACATCTCTAGTAATAAGAGAAATGCAAATCAAAACTACCCTAAGATTTCATCTCACCCCAATTAGAATGGCGATTATCAAGAATACGAGCAACAACAGGTGTTGGCGAGGATGTGGGGAGAAATTTACACTCATACATTGCTGGTAGGGCTGCAAATTAGTGCAGCCACTCTGGAAAGCAGTATGGAGATTCCCCTGAAAGCTTGGAATGGAACCACCATTTGAACCAGCTATCCCACTCCTTGGCCTATACCCAAAGGACTTAAAAATCAGCATACTATAGAGATATAGCCACATCAATGTTCATAGCTGCTCAATTCACCATAGCCAGATTGTGGAACCAACCTAGATGCCCTTTAGTTGATGAATGGATAAAGAAACTGTGGCATATATACAATGGAATATTACTCCGCCATGAAGAATGATAAAATTATAGCATTTGCAGGCAAATGGATGAAATTGGAGGATATCATGCTAAGTGAGATAAGCCAATCCCCAAAAACTAAAGGACGAATGATCTCGCTGATAAGCGGATGAGGACATATAATGGGGTTAGGAGGGTTTAGCGTTAGGGTTAGGGTTAGGTCTAGGGTTAGGTATAAGTAGGGTGGTAAGAATGGAGGAAGGAAGGACTGTATAGAGGGAAAGAGGGGTGGGAGGGGTGGGGGGAAGGGAAAAAATAACAGAATGAATCAAACAAAAAAAAACTGTGATATATATATATATTGTGTATATATATATATATATATATATACATACAATGGAATATTACTCAGCCATGAAGAATGAAAAAATTATGGCATTTGCAGGCAAATGGATGAAATTGGAGAATATCATGCTAAGTGAGATAAGCCAATCTCAAAAAACCAAAGGACGAATGATCTCACTGATAAGCGGTTGATGACACATAATGGAGGGTGGGAGGTGTTAGTGTTAGGGTTAGGGTTAGGTTTAGAGTTAGGTTTAGGGAAGGTGGCCAGAATGGAAGAAGGATGGACTGTATAGAGGGAAAATAGGGGTGGGAGGGAAGGGAAAAAATAACAGAATGACTCAAACAACGTTACCCTAGGTAAATTTATGATTACACAAATGGTATGACTTTACTCCACGTGCAAACAGAGAAACAACATGTATCCCATTTGTTTACAATAAAAACGTAAATAAAAAAAGAAATAATTATTACCATATAATCTAAAGTATAATAGATATGTGTGTGGACTTTGTCATGTATTGCTTCTATATAGTTTCCTTAATTCTGAACTTATTTCAAATGGTGAAAGTCTAAATACACTTCCATTCTGCAAGATCATTTTGATGCTTTTATTGAATATCTCTTTTTTTCTTACTATATTTTTGATACTTCATCTATTTAACTACCATAAGGGTTTTAAGTATTTAATACAATTACACCTCAGCAGAATCAAAATTACATGATTGTGTTTTTAAAAACACATAACATGTAAATTTCAGAAGGTAAACCAAACACGTTACCCAATTATATACCCAAACCAAAAACACTCAGTTGTAAAAGAAATGTATCATTGGTCAAATTTTTAATAATCCAGAAAGTTTTTTCAAATTGCAATTGAGTACCTATACAAAGCCACATTTCATTATGCTATCTATTCTCCTTTTATATGTCTCTGGATTGCATTTGTTTTTGAGTTGTATTGCCATAACAAATAAACATTTGATATGCCTAGTTAGTACAGAAAATATGAAAAAAATGGAAGGAAGTTATATCTATTTTCATATTCTCAAACATAAATGGCAACAGGAAAAGTAATTGCTTCAGAATTATCTATTATAAAGATTATAATTTAGAGTTGCATTTTCACATTACTTACATCATGCTGCTAATAAAAAATAATTCTAACATAATTCTAATAGTAACTGAGCTGCCAAAAATATCACTGCCAGTGAATTAAGTCATGTTGTTTACAATAATTTGCCAACTTTTAATTTGAAAAAAGTACTTTGTGGAACTAATGCTGATGCTAATTCTGCATTTTTATGCTCTGAAATGACAACAAAATGTAAAATGAATCTCATTTCAATGTTCATTTTGGATGCAAAGCACAAAGACATTATAAAAGATATTTTGATCAAAGTATGCCAAAATGTAAAGTTCTTAGGAAAACAAAAACCTTAAAGTTTCTTATCTGTTTTGACTTGGAACCCACTATAATTTTATTTTGCTTTTGATAGGAGCTTTCATATAAGTGAGTAGCTCAGAAATAAACATATATTTATTTTTTACGACTATAGGCAACTGTTTACTGAAGCTTATGTGCAAAATTTAATTACAACACTAACAATAAATGTAAAGATTGATCTTGAAAGGTAAATGTCATTCTACAGTTTACAGTGTTTATAATAATAGCACCTACTCTTTTTATAAGTGGGTAACTTTGATATTATTATTTTGTTATAAAAATTAATGAGTCACAGTGTGATAATTTGATAAATATATACAATTTACAATGGTCAAAACAAGGTAATTAACATTTCTACTGGTTAATTTTTAATGTAGTTGATTTTATGGCACTTTGATCCTTATTAATTCTTTTGATTACTTATTAGCATATATGTTACATGAAAAGTATGAGAAAATAAACAACAAATTTATATTACTTAAGATTATCATCACTTTTATGATTATGATTTCTATTTTTAACAATTTTGTCATTATGCTTAGTGACCAAGTAAAATAAAATTTGAAGTCAATCTGCCAACTGAAAATTAGCTTGTTCACAAACATTAAAGAAAATCAAGACTAGAATGAAAGTAACTTTCCAATATGAAATGGTAGGAGTCAGATTTTTAAAGAGTTCAAAATAGCAAAATGTTCCAACTGAAGTTATGTGCTCATCCTTCCAGTAGAAATGTTAGCTATTTTCCAGAGGGTTCTCATGAACTTCTCAGTTTGAGATTTTTGATTACTTTTCAGAATAGATAAATCTTGGGTTGATCTTTAAACTGTGCTCACATCGAGTTTTTAAGAATAAAGTCAAATTTAAATTCTTTACCTTATAAACATCCTAACATGTATGTGTATTACTAAAATCTTTATTATTAGATTTGTCTAACATTCTTAAATGCAAAATTAAATAATATAACTTGATTTCTCAAATATATATTCTTAAACTTTTCTAAATTATTCATAATCCCTATATGTAATAAATTTATGAGCCAATAAAACTGCAAATATTTTAGACTTTATAACATGCATATTTCCCAATAACTTTTTGTTGAATTTATCCTCTCGATTTTAAAACTACATTATTTAATGAACACATTTATTCAAAGTGAAACTAAGAAATTCCCATTGACTACAATGTAGCACAGGTTTTGTTACTGAGAATTTAAATAATAAAACCTTATTATCTTGGATTCTATATTTATATAATCATGTGATTATATAAATAAACACTGTTCTACTTTATTCTTTCCTAGGCTTAAGGTTTCTATTTCTTTTACTTTTATGCACATATGATATGCATAATTTTGCTGTGTCCCGAGTCTTAGGTGGGATGTGGTTTTTCATTCTATTTTGCATATGCTTTTATTAATTGTATAGCTCCATGCAGCAAATTATCAAAAATTCAGCAGGTTTAATCAATGCCTTTTTATTATCTCATTGCTTCCATTGGTCAGCAGTCATGGCATGAGTGCCTCTGTTGTTAGTCTGAATGCAATCCATCTGTGGAACCGTAGTCACATCTAGAGGCACCGCTGTGGAAGAATCTGCTTTCGAGTACATTCAGGTCATTCAGAGAATGCATTTCTTTTTGTACATATGAGAAAGGGCTCTAGAGATTCATTGGAAGTTGACAGGAGGCTATCTTTAGATCCTCAAAGCAACCTCAGGTCCCAAAACCAAATGGGCTTCCCTATTGTGTCTGCTGGTCATCAGAACAGTTTCTGACTCAAGAATGATAAGGTGGATATTATGCAATACACTGAGATGAGACTGACGTCCTATCACTTTTGCACCATTGTATGTGTTTCAGGAAAGCCTCAGGTTGCACCTGTACTGAGCGGCAGAGGATTATGCCAAAGCACACACAACAAGAGGACCAATAACATGGTGGATTATTCTACTACAATATTGATATCCTTAGGTTTGTGTACAAGCACTTTATCTCTTTGAGTAAGTTCCTTCCTACCCTAATTAAGGGGAAGTTTTAGGCTTGAATTGGCATTGAATTTTGCTAAACGATTTTCTGCATCCATTAATGGGCATATAACTTAATATTAAAATAAATAAATGAGTGGATTATATTGATTCAACTTTGAATGTTAAGCCCATCTTGTATGTTGGGGATAAATTATGTATTATAATCATATGAATATTGGAATTTTACTAATATCTTTTATATTTTATATCTTTTAATATATTATATTTTATTATATTTATATATTATATTTTATATTTTATTTTTAATATATTATATTTTACATCTTTTAATATATTTTGCTAACATCTTAGTGAGTATTTTTGATTAAGTATTTGTTATGTTTATTAGTCAACTCTATTTCTTGTAATATCACAATGATCTTTCCATACAATTGTGGTATTGCTCTCATAAAACAATTTGAAAAATACTCCCTCTTAACTTCACAGAGTAGAATTATAACATTGCTTATTTCTTAAATATCAGAGAATTTATTAGTAAATGTTCATTTTTATTCATTGTTATGTTCCTTTAAGTCTACTAGACTAATATAAATATAGTATTTCAGTTATCTTTTTGATTATAATTTTTATAGTATGTCATTTTTAATCTTTTCTTTCTTATTCCTTTCAATTTAAAGTATATTTCTGCTCAATAGTATAGGATACGACATTGTTTTTTTTTTTTAAATCCATTATAACAATCTACATTTTCAATAGAAATCTTCAGAGCACTCTATAAATGCTTTAAAGCACTTTTAAAATAACTTGTTATTATGTCTGGATTTAAATCTATCTTGTTGATGTTATTTTAGTTTTCTATAAGTTCTTTTTTTGTTCCCATATTTCTTTCTCTGTTTTCTGTTAGATTAGTTGAAATTTTATAATTCCATTTTGTCCTCATCCTTGTATTATTAGTTTTACCTACATTTTTCAAATTAGTAATTGTACAAGGATTTAAAATATGCATTTTAACTTACAATAATATTATATTATTTCATCATAGCTGTACACTTCCAATTTTTCACTCTAATTCTTTTTGGTTTTCCCATCTTGAACGATTAACAATTCTATGCTATTGTAAAGAAATTAATCAATAAAAGTTACTTCAAAAACTTTTATAAACTTTCTATTTGTTTATAGGTGGAGGGATAGTCCAAAATGGGTAGTCTATTATGACCTTCAGATAGCACTGATCTTTTTTAATTCTAATGGTACATTATAAAGAACTCTACTAATTAATCAAGATCTGAAAGATACATAAAAACATTATACAAATAATTTCTTTCTTTTTACTTTGTTTTTTATACTATTTGCCACTATAAAACCCATTCAAAATAAGATTAATTGGTCCTTTTTGTACATTGAGAACTAAGATCCTTATCTATCCTGTGTTTTCTTTCATTTTATTAAAACAAACCAAGAGTAGATAATTATAAGAGAAGCCAACTGTTAAATATAGAATTCAAGAATGTAGAAAAACTGAAAAGTAATTAAGAAAAATAAGTGAGAGTGTACTTCACACCGCACATGGTTGCACACGCTTGTAATTCCACCAGCTTGGGAGGCTGAGTCAGGAGGATTGTGATTTCAAAGCCAGTCTCAGCAACTCAGTGAGTAGTGAGGCACCAACCAATTCAGCAAGACCCTGTCTCTAAATAAAATACAAAAACGGACTGTGGATGTGGCTCAATGGATGAGCAACCCTGGGTTCAATCCCCAATACCAAAAAAAAAAAAAAAAAAAAGTGTATTTCTGGACTCAGAATAGCTGCGTGTGTGTGTGTGTGTTGTGTATTTTGTGTGTTTATATGTGTGTGTATTTATATATATATATATATATATATATATATATATATATATATATTTACAAAATTGTATGTGGGTGTTCTGGGAGTTGAACCATCATTCTGCTGATGTATCCCCAGCCCTAAAGAATGAATTTTTTCAAAGAATATTCAACTGAGTAAACACTTCACAATTATGTCTGTATTATTATCATAGTAATTGAAAATAATATTAAAATCATGATTATATCCATAATCATATTAATATTCAACATTATGTCACAATTTTTAAAGTTGACTATTTGATCTTTTTAAAAAAATTTTTGCATTCATGTCAAACTTTCAATTCACAAAGAAATACTTTAAAACCTAATCAATTTTGCATGTTGAAGAAGCTCATAGGAAGTTAAGTGATGGTAGTTATGGTTAAGGGAAGTTTGAACTGGGAACATGCAATGTGTTCTGTTGCAGCCTCTACAACTTAATTTTGAAATTTTTTTTTACCATCTCTGCCACCTATTCAGCCAATCCCCATATTTTTTTATATTTGTATTCATGGTTCTGGGTCCACAGAATGAGAGAAACTGCTCCCAAGGAGCTTATACTCTAGCTAGACAATATGATAGTATATCACACCAACTTGTCATAAAATACAGATGAACACAAAATTCATCACTTCATAAGTCAGAATAAAAGTGTACGTAGGCCAAGAAGATCTCATTGGTAAATTAATATTTAAGTTGAAGCATCAGTGCCACACGCAAATGACTCCTGAACTATATTTCACCCTAGAGAAGTGATAGCATGTTCCACAAAAGTAGAAGAGAACGTGTGAAGATGAAATGGTGAAGAGATCCATTTGCTATTCTGTTCTGCTCATCAAAATTTGCTGAGCATGTAATACATGTCAGGCATTTTATCAGACTGTGAGGGTTGATGAAGATAAGTAAATGGCAAAGAAGGTAAAAGGAAAACCAAATCATCTTAATATCTATAACAAAGAGTTCAATATCTTCATCTTTTCATTATGTGTAGAAAAAAGAGACATGGATCTGTACAAAGTGAGCCTTCAGTCCTTTAAACTTAGAGGAAGGTTAAGTCTCCTCATTTAGATGAGTGATATTCATATCGCATCTATCTGTGTTTGGAACGTATAAAAACAAGGAACTTGGATTTCTTTGTGGGTTTAATGATTCCCCAGGTGTCACCTTGATGGATCCCCTGAGGAAACACCAGTGTTGTCATTTACATGCCATTTGTTACCAAAACTTATGCAACATTTTTATTTATAAAAATACAGCTTGTGGGCATATGAATATAAAATTCTACCTGAAAAGTTGAGGCTAATCTGTTGAAGATCAGCAATACTTTTATAAGAACTGAGAAGTCATAATGTTGCCTTAAGAATTTGTCAACAAAAATATTCCAAGTGATACTAACTTTTTCATTATCAGTAAAAAATGTGCATTTTCTTGATAAGTGTTCTTTCCAGGAGGGCAGTAGGTTATTAACTATTTTTACCACCAAGAATGTTTTCCCAAGTTTTGTATACTTTCAATTTAACTAGAATGAAAGCCAATGCTAGCCAGTCTCTTTCACTTATTATTCTCTGAATAATAGAACCATTAATCAAGAATTCTTACTGCAGTATTTCCCTAGTGTTTTCCAAATTATATAGAATCCTTGATTATAGGTTTTCAAAGAACTACTGTGCACAGACATGTGATTACATATATAGAATTCAGAAACACTGGGCTTGACTTTAAAAGTTTCAATCCATTATTTAGGAAATGAAAACCTTATAAGAAGAATGAGAGATCGAAGAAAGATTTCCACTGTTGGCTCAGAACGTTCCTTTTCAATCAGGGGCAGTGGTGCAAGCCTGTAGTCCCAGTGGCTTGGGAGGCTGAGACGGGAGGATCACAAGTTCAAAACCAGCCTCAGCAAGAGTGAGGTGCTAAGCAACTCAGTGAGACCCTGTCTAAATAAAATACAAACTAGGGCTGGGGATGTGACTCAGTGGCTAGTGACCCTGAGTTCAACTCCCTGCCCCGCCCCAGCTAAAAAAAAAAAAAAATTCCTTTTCACATCAGGCTTAAATTAAGAATCATTGGAGGTTTCAAGATGGCGGCCTAGAGGGTGGCTGCATTTCATGTTGCTCCAGGACTCAGGATTCAAAAGAGGAGATATTGAGACACTTGGGACCAACTCAAAGCAGCCGGGTGACTCTCACCCATTGGGAAGGCATCCCGGATGGGACGGTGGTCCCGGAACGTATGAAACTTTGTGAAGTAGAGCTGCCGGCGAGACGCCCCTCTCCCCGCTGGAGCAGTGATCTCGGACAACTGGGAGCACCGTAAAGGAGGCCGCTTGGCACAGCGCTGGGACTCGTAGCCACCACTGGGGCTCCGGCAGCTGCCCAGGGGAGGAGTGGCGAGGAGAGCTGTGTGGACTCAGGACACCGGGGCCTGCCCTCAGGAGGAGGAGGAGGAACGTGGCCACTTGGATTCGGAGTGACTGCACCAGAGCTACAGGCGGTTGCCAGAGGAGAAGATGCGCGGCGAGCTGTTTGGACTCTAAGTGACCGCTTCTGAACACCGGGGCCTGCCCTGAGGACGAAGAGGAGGAGGAGTGTGGCCGCTTGGATTCGGGGTGACTACACCAGAGCTACAGGCGGTTGCCAGAGAAGGGGCTGCATGGCGAGCTGTTTGGACTCTGACCACTTCTGAACCCCGGGGCCTGCCCGGAAGAGTAGGACGAGGAGGAGGAGGAGCGCGGCGGGTCGTTTGGACTCGCAGTGACTGCATTAGCGCTCCAGGCGGCTGCTCAGAGGAGAAGGCGAGTGGTGAGTTGTTTGGACTTAAAGTGACAGCTCCTGAACACAGGGGGGCTGCCCGGAGGAGAAGCGTGGTGAGTCGCTTGGTCTCGAGTGGCCGCACCAGAGCTCCGGGCGGTTGCCCAGAGGACGCATGCAGCGGGTCACGTGGATTCAGAGCCACTCAGAGCGACCGCTCCTGAACACCCGGGGGGTTATCTAGAGAAGGAGGAGGAACGGGGAGGGTCACTTTGACTCGGAGTGATTGATTGCCCAGGGCTACGGGTGGTTGGTGGGTGGAGGAGGCATGCAGTGAGTTGCTTGGACTCCTAGTGACCGCACTGGAATACTGGGCGACTGTCTGGAGGAAGAGGCGTGTGGCGGGTCTCTGGGACTCAGAGCGATTGTACGGGGTCCCAGGTGGCTGCTCAGAGGAGGGGCCACATAGCCAGGCGATTAGGTGCAGAGCAGGGTCCCAGGATCTAGGAGGCTTCTTGGTGGAAGAGCCGCACAGAGACAGGCTTAGGGCGGAGCGAAGGTTCCAGACCTGCGGGCAGATTCTCTGAGGAGGGGCAGCCTAAGGAGATTCATCTGCGAAGGGTGGGGCTCCCAGGCCCAGGAGGTAGGACCGGGCCCCTGAGAACTTTGCAGAGGAAGGCAGCCCAGCCCAGGCGGTAGCTGTAAATTGAGGGGAACCTCTAGGAGGGGAACTGATCAGCGAGACCTCCCCACCGGGTGAGTTTTCCCTGCCGGGTGAGGTTTCCCCACAAGGACGGTAAAACCAGAGACTCAGGCCCAAACAGGCCTTGCCTCAGCCCGCAGCCTAGGTCCCCTTTGGATGACCGTTGGTTAACAAGTGGAGGCACCTCTGCCCACTAGCAGGGATTATACCCCACCTGAAGGCCACCACTCCTAGAGAGGCAGCTTCCTTGTGTCGCACTGCATTATCAACTTCCTCTAAGACTTCAGCCTACTGAAGGCTAAGAGGGGATATATATAGAAATCTTCAGGGACATTGTTAGTCAATAGAGGAAATCTGTAATATCTCAGCGGTCCACTGAAACCTGAACAATATGAGAAAACAAGGAAAGAAAATGCTGCAAACAAATCTAGATGTTACATCAGTAAAACCCAATGACAGCATGGCAGAAGAAATGACAGAAAAGGAGTTCAGATTGTACATAATTAAAATGATCAGAGAAGCAAACGATGAGATGAAAGAGCAAATGCAAGCATTGAATGATCGCACCAATCGACAATTAAAAGAGCAAATACAGGAAGCAAAAGATCATTTCAATAAAGAGTTAGAGATATTGAAAAAAAAACAAACAGAAATCCTTGACATGAAGGAAACAATAAACCAAATTAAGAACTCCATAGAAAGCATATCCAATAGGATAGAACACCTGGAAGACAGAACCTCAGACATTGAAGACAAAATATTTAACCTTGAAAACAAAGTTGAACAAACAGAGAAGATGGTAAGAAATCATGAACAGAATCTAAAAGAACTATGGGATATCATGAAAAGGCCAAATTTAAGAATTATTGGGATTGAGGAAGGCCTAGAGAAACAAGCCAAAGGAATGAACAATTTATTCAATGAATTATTATCAGAAAATTTCCCAAATCTGAAGAATGAAATGGAAAATCAAGTTCAAGAGGCTTATAGGACTCCAAATACACAAAATTACAACAGACACACACCAAGGCACATTATAATGAAAATACCTAACATACAAAATAAAGACAGAATTTTAAAGGCTGTGAGAGAAAAGAACCAAATTACATTCAGGGGGAAACCAATACAGATATCAGCAGATTTTTCAATCCAGACCCTAAAAGCTAGAAGGGCCTGGAACAACATTTTTCAAGCCCTGAAAGAAAATGGATGCCAACCAAGAATCTTATACCCAGCAAAACTTACCTTCAAATTTGACGATGAAATAAAATCCTTCCATGATAAACAAAAGCTAAAAGAATTTACAAAAAGAAAGCCAGCATTACAGAACATTCTCAGCAAAATATTCCATGAGGAAGAGATGACAAACAAAGAAGCAAATCAGCAAAGGGAGGAATTATCCTAAAGGAATTGTCAAATAAAGGAGGAAACAAGTCGTGTCAAATAAATAAATAAATAAAATTTAAAAAATGAACCAAATGACCGGGAAACCAAATCATATCTCTATAATAACCCTGAATGTTCATGGCCTGAATTCATCAATCAAAAGACATAGACTGGCAGATTGGATTAAAAAGAAAGATCCAACAATATGTTGCCTGCAAGAGACTCATCTCATAGAAAAAGATACCCATAGACTAAAGGTGAAAAGATGGGGAAAAACATACCATGCACATGGACTCAGCAAAAAAGCTGGAGTATCCATTCTCATTTCCAATAATGTGGACTTCAAGCCAAAGTTAGTCAGAAGGGATAAAGAAGGTCATTTCATACTGCTTAAGGGAAGCATAAATCAACAAGATATAACAATCATAAACATCTATGCCCCAAACAGTGGCTCATCCATGTATGTCAAACAAATCCTTCTCGATTTCAGAAACCAAATAGACCATAACACAATAATACTAGGTGATTTTAACATGCCTCTCTCACCACTGGACAGATCTTCCAGATAAAAATTGAACAACGAAACCATAGATCTCAATAACACAATCAATAATCTAGACTTAACGGACAGTTATAGAATATACCATCCAACCAAGAGCGAATACACTTTCTTCTCAGCAGCACATGGATCCTTCTCTAAAATAGACCATATATTATGCCACAAAGCTAATGTTAGCAAATACAAGAAGATAGAGATACTAGCATGTATTCTATCAGATCATAATGGATTGAAGTTAGAAATAAATGAAAGAGTAAAACACAGAAACTATTCCAACATCTGGAGATTAAACAATATGCTATTATATGATGAATGGATAACAGAAGATATTAGGAAGGAAATTAAAAAATTCTTAGAGGTAAATGAGAACAAAGAAACATCATATCAAAATCTCTGGGACACTATGAAAGCAGTACTTAGAGGGAAATTTATTTCATGGAGCGCATTTAATAAAAGAAGTAAAACTCAACAAATAAACGACCTAACACTACAGCTCAAAGTCCTAGAAAAAGAACAGACCAGCACCAAAAGTAGTAGAAGACAGGAAATAGTTAAACTCAGAGCTGAAATCAATGAAATTGAAACAAAAGAAACAATACAAAAAATTGACAAAATAAATAGTTGGTTCTTCGAAAAAATAAACAAAATTGATAAACCTTTAGCCACACTAACAAAGAGAAGACGAGAGAAAACCCAAATCACTAAAATTCGGAATGAACAAGGAAATATCACAACAGACAGGATTGAAATACAAAACATAATTAGAAGCTATTTTGAAAATCTATACTCCAACAAAATAGAAAATTTCGAAGACATCAACAGATTTTTAGAGACATATGAATTGCCTAAACTGAACGAGGAGGACATAAACAATTTAAATAGACCAATTTCAAGTACTGAAATAGAAGAAGCCATCAAAAGCCTACCAACAAAGAAAAGTCCAGGACCAGATGGGTTCTTAGCCGAGTTCTACAAAACCTTTAAAGAAGAGCTCATTCCAATACTTCTCAAAGTATTCCATAAAATAGAAGAGGAGGGAACCCTCCCAAATTCATTCTATGAAGCCAATATCACACTGATACCTAAACCAGACAGAGACTCATCAAGGAAAGAAAATTTCAGACCAATATCCTTAATGAACATCGACGCAAAAATTCTCAACAAAATTTTAGCAAATCGCATACAAAAACATATTAAAAAGATAGTACACCATGACCAAGTGGGTTTCATCCCAGGGATGCAAGGTTGGTTCAACATCAGGAAATCAATAAACGTAATTCACCATATTAATAGACTTAAAGTCAAGAATCACATGATTATTTCAATAGATGCAGAAAAAGCATTTGATAAAATGCAGCACCCCTTCATGCTCAAAACACTAGAAAAAATAGGGATAGTGGGAACATGCCTTAACATTGTAAAGGCCATTTATGCTAAGCCCATGGCTAATATCATTCTAAATGGTGAAAAACTGAAAGCATTCCCCCTAAAAACTGGAACAAGGCAGGGATGCCCTCTTTCACCACTTCTATTCAACATCGTTCTTGAGACTCTGGCCAGAGCAATTAGACAAACCAAAGAAATTAAAGGGATACGAATTGGAAAAGAAGAACTCAAACTATCCCTGTTCGCTGATGACATGATTATATATTTAGAGGAACCTGGAAATTCCACCAGAAAACTCTTAGAACTCATAAGTGAATTCAGTAAAGTAGCAGGTTACAAGATCAATGCCCATAAATCCAACGCATTTTTATACATAAGTGATGAATCTTCAGAAAGAGAAATTAGGAAAACTACCCCATTCACAATAGCATCGAAAAAGATAAAATACTTGGGAATCAATCTCACAAAAGAGGTGAAAGACCTCTACAATGAGAACTATACAGCACTAAAGAAAGAAATTAATGAACACCTTAGAAGATGGAAAGATCTTCCATGTTCTTGGATAGGAAGAATTAATATTGTCAAAATGGCCATACTACCTAAAGTGCTATACAAATTCAATGCAATTCCAATTAAAATCCCAATGATGTACCTTACAGAAATAGAGCAAGCAATTATGAAATTCATCTGGAAGAATAAGAAACCCAGAATAGCTAAAGCAATCCTTAGCAGGAAGAGTGAAACAGGGGGTATTGCAATACCAGATCTTCAACTCTACTACAAAGCAATAATAACAAAAACGGCATGGTATTGGTACCAAAATAGAAAGGTAGATCAATGGTACAGAATAGAAGACACAAACACAAACCCAAATAAATACAATTTTCTCATACTAGACAAAGGGGCCAAAAATATGCAATGGAGAAAAGATAGCCTCTTCAACAAATGGTGCTGGGAGAATTGGAAATCCATATGCAACAGAATGAAACTAAACCCATATCTCTCATCATGCACGAAACTAAACTCAAAATGGATTAAGGATCTCGGAATCAGACCAGAGACCCTGCAGATTATAGAAGAAAAAGTAGGTCCAAATCTTCACCTTGTTGGTCTAGGATCAGACTTCCTTAACAGGACTCCCATAGCACAAATAATAAAAGCTAGACTCAACCACTGGGATAGATTCAAACTAAAAAGCTTTCTCTCAGCAAAGGAAACTATCAGCAATGGGAAGAAAGAGTGGGAGAATATCTTTGCCAATCATACTTCAGATAGAGCACTAATCTCCAGAATCTATAAAGAACTCAAAAAACTCTACTCCAAGAATTCAAATAATCCAGTCGACAAATGGGCTAAGGAAATGAATAGACACTTCACAGAAGAAGATCTACAAGCAATCAACAAACATATGGAAAAATGCTCAACATCTCTAGTAATAAGAGAAATTCAAATCAAAACCACCCTAAGATTCCATCTCACCCCAATTAGAATGGCAATTATCAAGAATACGAGCAACAACAGGTGTTGGCGAGGATGTGGGGAGAAAGGTACACTCATACATTGCTGGTGGGGCTGCAAATTAGTGCAGCCACTCTGGAAAGCAGTGTGGAGATTCCTTAGAAAACTTGGAATGGACCCTCCATTTGACCCAGCTATCCCACTCCTTGGCCTATACCCAAAGGACTTAAAATCAGCATACTACAGAGATACAGTCACATCAATGTTCATAGCTGCTCAATTCACAATAGCCAGACTGTGGAACCAACCTTGATGCCCTTCAATTGATGAGTGGATAAAGAAACTGTGGTATATATATACAATGGAATATTACTCAGCCATAAAGAATGATAAAATTATGGCATTTGCAGGCAAATGGATGAAATTGGAGAATATCATGCTAAGTGAGATAAGCCAATCTCAAAAAGCCAAAGGACGAATGATATCGCTAATAAGTGGAGGATGACACATAATGGGGGGGAGGGAAGGGTTAGTGTTACGGTTAGAGTTAGGGTTAGTGAGGGGGGCAAGTATGGAGGAAGGAACTACTGTATAGAGGGTAAAGAGGGGTGGGAGGGGTGGGGGAAGGGAAAAAAATAACAGAATGAATCAAACAACATTACTCTATGTAAATTTATGATTACACAAATGGAATGCCTCTACGCCATGTACAAACAGAGAAACAACATATATCCCATTTGTTTACAATAAAAAAAAAAAAACAAATAAAGCAGCTGTGAATACTCTCCTAAAAAAGAAAAAAAAAAAAAGAATCATTAACTTCATCAAATGGCCATGTTTATTAATTACAAGTGTTCTGATCAACTTTATCCCTGCTTAAATTACTCTAGTCCCCAACTACTACAGCTTTTTATTTCGATTTCCATTATTAAAAAAGGGAAACTGAGAAAAAGATTGAATGCTTTTCCCCAAATAGTGTCTCCCATTGATATATTAATGAGACATTCATCATCAGAAACCAAAGAATAGCATCAAATAGAATGCTATTTGTTTATTTGGATTACTGTGGAATCAAACACAGAATATTTTATAACATTCATGCCAAAGAAGAAATGTCAGAAATAATACATAAGATATGTCAGGACTCAAATTTTCTCAAGACTCAGTTTATGTAAAAAATTATGAATAACTTCAATAACATGGGACTACAGGTTTGTATTAGTGTTTTGGCTTCCTTATACAATATTAGCTGAGTATACTTTACAAATGTGAATGTACAAAACAATTTTATTTTCATTAAAAACCAACCAATTATGAGTTTCCTTCCTATATTACTTTGGAGGGGGATTAGAAGACTTTTTTTTTTTCTTCTCAGTTTCTAAGAACACCATCAAACCTGCCTTTCTTCTTTGTATAGTTTTTATCTTCTTGATGGTTTCAGTATAGTTGATTTGTTGCTCATTTTTCTATTAATCTCTGGTTGGCTTCTGTTACTTTTATAAATCTTGTTAGTATAGTATTCTATACACACACACTAGCCTTATAGGAGGGAAAGAAAAGTGAATGCATTTTTAAATTCATTACAGCTAATGTAAGTTCATAAGTAAAGCATACTTTTTCTCCATTTTCTCAAATGCCTTGTGTAGAATTGGTTTATCTTCTACACTATTTGGCAAAATGCAATGATATTGAAAAAATACAAGATCCAGAGATTTAATTGATTATTAAGTTAGTTTATTTAATAGGTCTAAAAATATTCTCATTGGCATTCATTTAAATATATTTTATGATGCTTCTTTTTGACTTTCTGTATTTCAGGAGATATTTCAAAGTATACCTTCCATGGGGAATGACATTAGCAAGATGGCAGACTAGGGAGATCTAGACCTTCATTATCTCCAACAAAAGCACACATTCAACAATTATTGCACAAATTTCCTTTGAAAGAAACTGGAAAACTAGTCAAAAGCCTCTCTTGAACCTCAGGTGAGCACATAAAGTCAGTTACATTGAAGCCAGTAGGAAAATGTGGTATATATTTTTGGTATAATCCCTGCCTGAACAACCTCCTCTTACCCCTCATCTCCTAGCTTTAATCCTGCTGGTGATGAAAGGGAGGAACACTGTACGTTCAACACCCAGCCTTTTCAGTAGCTATCCAGAGGACGGGATTTTTAGCCCATCTCAAGGAGCAAAGTGGATATGGGATGTGACCTTTTTAAGCAACTGAGGCCAGTGAGAACAGAAATGATAATTGAGGCTAGGATCAGCTTCACCTCTTCTCCACTTCAGCACAGAGATAATAGTCAAAAAGCTGAGCTCCTTGTGTTTTCTTTTGGAGGGAAAGGGGTGGGCCACATATCCAAAGGTCCAATTTCTAGAATAAAATGCAGGGAGAATATTCATGGCAATGGTCTTGGTAATGATTTCATGAATATGAGCATGAAACCAAGGCAACAAAAGTAGAAGTGGACTAAATCAAACTGAAAAGCTTCTGCACATTAAAGGAAACAAGTGGAAAGGCAAACCAGAAAGGGAGAATGTACTTAAAAATGCTATGTCTGATAAAGGGTAACTTTCCCTACTATCCTAGGAACTCCTAAAATTCAACAGAAAAAAAAAAAATTCCTGTGCTAAAGACTTGAATAGACCCTTCTCTAAAACAGGTGCTGTGGGAAACTGGAGGTCCTTCACAAAATTAAAAATAGAATGATCATATGATCCACTAATATTGCTTCTGGGTATTTATCCAGTTAAGATCTCAAAATAGGTATCAACACCCCAAAATGTCGATTGAAAAACAGTTCAGAATGGCCCAGATGCAGAACAATCCATGGCTTCACTGATGAATGAATACAAAAAAAAAGGGTTACATTCATACAATGGAATATTAATTCACCTTAAAAATGAAGGAAATTATTCATTATTAACTTAATCAATGTTAATAGAAGAATATACTCTAAGATGTCAGTACTTGAAGTTTATAAAACTTGTTTACATGGGCATATGAAAAGGATGCATATTAACTCCATATCTATAATGTCAGGTCAAATTGGTCAGCAGTGTGTAATTCTATATTCTTAAAGTGTATTGTCACCTTATTCTATACTTTGCTGAGGTGTAGATCTTATTTCTATTTTTTAGTCTGTCAGATTTTGATGCTGTTTTTAAGTACATGTGTCTGTGATTTTTATGTCCTCCCATAGATTAACGGTATTATTGCTATGCAATATACTTACTTACCTCATGTGAAACTCTAATTCTTGAAGTCTACATGTCTATAATGATTATATCTACAACACCAGCTCTTTTTTACTATTGTATATGTGGTTTTGGTATATCTTATTTTTTTCTATTTATTTGTGAGTTTATGCTTATGACTCTATTTATAAATAAATGTTATACTAATACATATTGTACAATATAGCATGCACTTGCACACACACACACACACACACACACACACACACACACAACCACTAACAGTCAAAATTCAGGACATTTTCTTTATTCCAAAAATGTTTCTCTTGCCACTTTGCAGTACATCACTTTCTGTACATCTGCTCACAGGCAACCACTGATCTGTGAAGGGTTGGTATAAATTTATAAGTTTGTTTGCAGTTTCTAGACTTACAAGTAAATAAAAATATGCAGCATTTATTTCTGGCCTCCTTTACTTGACATAGTGATATTCAGGTTTATCTATGTTCCTATATGAGTTAGCAATTACTTCTTTCTATTAATGAACATTTTTAGTGAATGAATGTACATTTTGTTCATTATTTCACCTATTGATGGACACTTGTATTGCTCCCAGTCTTTGGTGTGAATTAACCTTAGTTTAACATTCATTTACAATCCTTAGAATGATATATGCATTTGTGTTCTTTGAGTAAATACTTAAAAGTAAAATGTTTGGGTTAAAGTTGTGGTATATGCTAAAATATTTTCAAAACTACAATTTTTCAAAGTAGCTTTATGATTCTACATGCTTTGCTGCTGAATATGTTAGTTACTTTCCTTTACATCTTAAATTTTTTTAAATTAAATTTTCCTGTGATTTTTATCTTCTGCAGTTTTACTTTGTGTTAACATGATAACTAATGATATGGAGCATACCTTTATGTGTTTATATATAACTCATGTCTTTTTTTTGTAAAGTGAGTTTTTACAAAACATTACTCACATTTTATTTATCTTTATAACCATTCTTCACACATATCAGATTTTTATTTTGTCAAATATATAAAATGTGCATTTTATTTTGCCTGCTGTGTTTTGTCTATGAACTATCACCATGAAGTTTTAGAAAGCAGTATTTTTATTTTGACTAAATTTAATTCATCAGAATATTTTTTTATAATTTCCTCCTATGTTGCACTTAGAAAAATCTTTACTATTTCCTCAAGTTCATAAAATTTTCTTCCTGTTTTTCTGTTGAATTGGTTGAGTTTTTGTATGTTCTGGATTGTTTTGTTTCTACAATCACATTCAAAACTCTTTGCTCAGAACAATCTCCTGAAGCATTAGCCTTAAATTTTCTTCTAATAATTTTTATAGTTTTAGATCTTAGAGTTGCCTCTAATTCATTTGGATGGGGTTTTGTACATGGTAAGAGATAAGGTTCTAGTGTCATTGCAACACACATTGACATCCAGTTTTCCAGGGTCATTTATCAAAGACCTTTTTCTTGTTCGCATTCTTTCCAAATTCAATTACTACTGCTTTGCAGTATATTCTGAATTCAAGTAGTAAAATATCTGCAGTTTTGTTCTATTTTGCTAAAGATTGCTCTGGTTATTCAAGATTTATTGTGAATCCATACAAATTTGGACATACATTTCCATTTTGGAAAAATATGATAGTGGTATTTTAATGGAGATTGCAATAATTGTATAGGCTAATTCAGATATTATGGACATTTTAACAATATCAATTCTTCCAATTCCATGAACATGAAATATTTTTCCATTTATTTTCATATTATTCAATTTCCTCAATAAATTTTTTTTAATGTACTACAGGTTTATAATATTGCCTTTAGAAACACAGAACTTCTTCAACTTTCTATTTTCTTTTTCAAGATGTTTTTCTATTCTAGGTTGTTTGTATCTCCATTTATATATTTTAATCAAATTGTTAATTTCTAAGTGTGAAAATCGATTGTATAGATCAAATTGTCATGTAATATTAAAGTTGAGACTCCTAATTTGTGTGTTTTATAATAAAAACATGTATTTTATTTAGATAAATACGAATTATACAATGTTTTATAATTTTCATTGTAAAAATCTCATGTATTAATATATTCCTAGTTTCATTTTTATAAGATCTTGGTATTTACTTTGTTAGTTTCAAATTACTTGTTACTCATTCATAAAAATATAATTAATTTTTAAGTTGGTATTTGTTCCTCTTATTATGCAAACTTTAGGTTCTTTTCATTACATCTTATGTTTCTACAGGATTTTTCCAATAATGTTAAATGAAAATGAAAAAGTCTTTACTTTTTATTTCTAATTTTTGTAGCTCTTAAAATTTATTTCTTTTTTTTATTACAAAGGCCAATGATCTCCATGGCACTGTTGATTAGAAATGGTAAAAATATGCTTTGCAAACTTGTTTCTAATCTTAGGAACTAATTTTCTTTAAGTTGGTATTAAATACAGATGTTCTTTAATATATTATGAAAATTTTCCTGTATTTCTAGCTTTCTAAGAGTTGTCATTATGAAAAACTGTTAAATTTACCACATGCCATTTCTACATCCTTTTTATATAGTCTTGTTTTCCCCATTTATTCTGTCAATGATTAATTGGTTTAATAAATTGGTTGTGAACTTTCACATATTTTATTGTATCCTAATCTATATTAACAATATCTAATTTACAGACAATATCACCTGACAAATATATTTAGTGAGTGGTGCAAATCCAGTTATTTAAATCTTTTATTTTCTTCAACTAAATATAAGAACAGGATAAATAAATAAACAAAAGATTATAATGGCTAATGGTATATCGTTATTCAGAGTTTTTACACATAACATCCTGCTTAGCAAATATCTCCTTGTATTTAATGTAATAGGGTTAGTGATTGTGGTTACCGCACAATATTTTAATTACAAGTATCATACTGAGATAAACTTTTGAAAGTCTCACTAAGGTTTCCAATTTGATTTTATAGTCAAGGAAAAGAATGAAAATCGAAACTAAAACAAAATACCACAATGGTAACTTTATTTTCCACACTTTTCATATGGAAAATATCTATGCAAAATTGTTAAAAGAGAACATTCCAATTACATTATGTTTTAGTTACCTTGATAAAGTCAATCTGATTCTCTTGTACCATTTTCAATTTGTATCCATTTTGCTTGAAAATCTATTCTTTTTCAAGATGCACAACATGTGTGAAGCATCAGTGTATTTTGTTTGACAATATTGCATCATTTGATAACTTTCACCAGCAAGAAAATGTTGGATGAGAAAGAGGAGAAATTTTCAGACCACACCCACAGGTTTCAGTGACAGATTTTAGATTAATTTAAAAGTTACCCTTCGGGCTGGGGAGATAGCTCAGCTGGTAGAGTGCTTGCCACACAAGGTCCTGAGTTTGAGCCCCAGTACCGAAAAAAATATATATATATAAATAAATAAATAGAAGTTACCCTTCATATTGAAAAGCAAGGTAAAAATTACTTATTTTGAAGTTGGAATTCACTTGAACTTTTTGAAAACTTGTAGATTCATAAAATATGTGCATCTCATTTATAAATATACACATAATATGTGTATAAATATACACTCACATTTATTTTCATACCTACATATTTATACTTTAGTATATATATAGTTTTTTATATACTTTTGTTTATAAATACCTTTGATTTGGGGTTTACTGGATTAAAGTGAATTTTTTTATATTGACAATAACATGTAGCAAATAAAATATGGTTTATTAAAATAATAAGATTAAAAACTAAGATACTTGATAATTCACAATTTTAAAAGTTATTTAAAACCACATACATTAGAAATATTTCTAAATATACATTTTAATATAATCACTATTATCCAATTATAGAATAGTTATCTCACTCTTTTCATTTTTTAATTTTTTTTTCAAAAATTGTTTTGGTTCTTCTGAATCCTTTTATGCCCATATGCATTTCAGATTACCTTGTCAATATCTAACAAAAATCAGCTGAATTTCCAAAATTGTGGTGTATCTGTAGATTTAAAATATGAGCATTTATATATAATAATAAGACTTCAAATCCTTTTATTTTGAATATTTTCTTTTGCTGACTTACATCTTCCTTAATTTCTTCCAACATTTCATTTTTAGATTTCAGTTTACAAGTTTTAGATATCTTTTGTTGATTCCTTCCTAAAACTGGTTATTCCTGTTTACGTTATTAAAAGTAGGACACGTATACATATAACTTCAGAATTTTTTCCTCAAGTAGACACATAGTATTTCTTAACAATTTGTCCTCAACTAATGATATTTTCTCTGATGATCCTATATAAATTGTCATTTTTATCATGATTACTTTATTTCAAACATGTTCTTTTTTATTCATAGCAGTAATTAGAATTGTTATGTTGTGAATAACAAGCATTGAGGATAAATGTATTTTGTCTGTATTTTACTATGTACACAGATATATCATGTGCGGATTTTTATCGAAACCCATTCTGTTCCTCAAAGTATACAGTTGAAACTAGAAAGCAGCTAGAGAACGAGATGCTTTCATTTTCCAGTTCCCTTTCCTCTGACAAAAGCTTACTGAATAACAGCTGTGTTTCCTCAATGCTCTTTCTCTCCCAACATCTGTGTACAAAGGATGATAAGTTCTGAAAGTATAACTGCCATGATTTGGAACAGCCTGTGTTCTTGAATCACTGAAAGAGAGCCACTAACCAGCAGAGAGCAGAATGTTGTGGGAGCGAGAAAAAAATAATATCTGTTTTCTTGTAGCTTTATTCACTTTTGATTTGGATCTTATAGCAGATTGGTGTATGTTAACTAAAGACACACAACATCAGACTCCTAAAACTGAAAATATTCTAATGCTGTGTTCCTCACTAAGCGTGGCATGAAGTTGAACAAGATAACTAATGAGCCTTAAATTGTTCTTGGCCACATGTTTCAGTGAATTCCTACTGAGATTACAAAATAATAAAATAATAAAAAATATTTGTGGAGTATATCTCACTTTTGAAAGTACCAGGGATGCAATTAGAATAGGTATACACAAAATACAGGTTTACACCATGCAACCAAGTGCAGTCTTATTGTGACTTCATGTGCCACAGCTCAATTCTCAAAGATTCTGGTGATAATTGTACCCATCGAGTCATCAACACTTGATGACCTACCTATGATTCTAAATCAAATAATATTTTTATGCCATATTATATTGTTGCATTATAATTATACATTATATTGGGATTTATTGTAACAAAGTTGTAAATACACACAATGTAACAATATACTTTGCTAATATTATTCTAAGTCAAACAATTTTATTCTTTCACAAAAATAAAATCTAGAAAATTGAACTCTATGTAATAATTTAATTATAAATAGATATAAACATAAATGTCTGATTGTAACTACTGTTATAAATAAAAACTGAGCATGAAAATAGAATGACATGATGGAAGATGATACTTTATATACATTTGAAGAGAAGGTCTCATTATTTGAGCTGTATTTCAGTAGGACAAACTGATAAGAGCTACTAGTGGCTGTTTGAAGAAAAGTACTTTGGGCAGAAGGAAACAAAAGAAGAAAATATTTGATAATGGTTTGTGCTTGACGTATATGACATGAAGAGCAAAAAAGCAAATGAACAGAAAACAGTGATGAAGGCAAGACAGTATTAGACAATGAGCTAGATAATAGGGAATTTTATAGGCTTTTAGGTCCTTAGATTTTAACTTTAAGAGAAAAATAATGTGTGAGATGGTTTCCAGTAATAAAATAAAGTATTTCAAGAAATAGGTAAGTATGCAATATTTTCTGATGTTACTGAAATGTAATGACAAAGAGTAAGAGTTGGCTTGGATTCTAAAATTTAAGTTAGGTCATTAGCGTTTTCCTGTGAAATAAAACTTGTCTATGAGAACAGAAAGGAGTCTATCATTAAGTAGCAGCTATTCTGATACCACCAAAACTAGATGATCTTTATATTTTGTTTATGGCATTTTATGTAATAGACATTATATTCCTAAGCAAAATTGTTTGTTTTTCTGAAAGTAATACCATGTTGACTGAGGAAGACTGTACTTGGTGATTTTGAGCCATTTTCCGAAATAAGAATATGAATTTAAAGAACAGAAAGGATAACCTAAAAATATGGGTTGTTCATGCCATGCTACATGGAGTACAAAATGTTCCTATCAGAAGCTAGAAATTTTGACATCAAAATCAAAGATGTAAAATTGAGTCTGTTGCAAATTGTGGTCACAAAATGAGTCATGTAACCAATAAAATCAAGACAATATTTTCCTGGATACCCTTGAGGTTTTTTATGTTTTTCAAGATTGTCCACCTTGCCAATAGCACATAGCAGGCTTTACCTTGTTTGGCAGACATAAATTTGAGTAGAGTACTTTATCAGTGTCAACTCCTTTCCAAGGGCCATGAGCAAAATCTTACCAGCAAACACAATTGCTAGGCCTCAATACAAGAATGTGAACTGAGTTTTATGTGCAGGCATTACTCAGAATGATGACATGCCAAAGGCCTGGTTACAATGGATTACAGCTGGCAGTCACTTGTCAAATATGGATGATCATTTTTTATACCCAAAAAACGTGTCTCAGGTAACAGACCTGAGAGACATGACTTTGTCATGTGAAAAAAGTAGAGACATGTACTGCTATTCCTGCCCTTCTTACAATTAATGTGCCACGGCTTTAAAATTCCAATATCTGTTATGGACATTCAGGAAGATTAAAATAATAACAGATTATTTTAGAAAAAATCTAAATATTAGTGGAATCAAAAATAAGCAAAATAATAGGACATGAAACATGGGTGAGTCCTAGGGAAATAAGTGTCTTAACTGGAGGTAACACTTAACCAAAATTTTAATCAATCAACAGTGTGTAAAGAAACAGTCATTTGTTCATTCATCTTTTGCTTCAAAATAAACTGTATTGTTCTAAACATGATACCCATGGGCATTCTTGCTGGATTTGCATGGTTGTTATTTCTACATAACATGGATATGGAGAAAAAAGATAATCAATTTACATTTCCAAAATTCTAAGTTTATGGGTATATTCACATATTTAATCCACACATGGAAGTTAAACTCTATATGGATTATTATTTGGAAAGAAAGAAAGAGGAATGCAACATCAACCTACTCTCTCTGCAATTAGGTCTTAGAAGTGTAGGATTCATGGTATTTATAATATACTTGGTACAGCTTTGTTAAGAAAAGACAAGATAATTTTAGTCAATGTATGATTAAGTATTAAAATTAGGCTAGAAATTATTAATGCTAAAGATCAGAGCTCATAGATAAACAATGCAGTATATCATGAGTAACAATGAGTTAGGAAAATGAAAAGTAACATACAATGTAGGGAAAAATATAAACAGCAAATATTTAAGCTTTTAAATATTTAAATATTTAAAATCTGTTTCAACTATTACTTAATGTACTATTGAGACAATTTAACAACAACAAAAAGATAAAGATATACTTCTAAGAAAGCATCAAGTTGATTAAAATATTTATCAATTCAGATAACACCTAAGTATATAGCTTATATAGCTTTGTCACCTGAGAGGGCCCAGAAGCAATGATATTTAGTATCAAGAAGCCCCCATAATGTCCAGATCTTGCTTTTCATTCCATTCCCAAACTAAAAGAACCAGAGGTCTCAGGAGAAATGTCTCATTTTATAATCGTCAGAAAATGTGCAAGATGGGCTTGAAACATCATGTATTGTCAGATAGTAGGAAAGTACTAAAATTACAAATGGATGTAATAGAAACACAAAAGTCAAGTTGAAAGAACCCCCAAATAATTAAAGCCAGGATAATTTGATCAATCTAAT
Organism: Sciurus vulgaris; assembly: GCF_902686455.1. Taxonomy (NCBI): domain Eukaryota; kingdom Metazoa; phylum Chordata; class Mammalia; order Rodentia; family Sciuridae; genus Sciurus; species Sciurus vulgaris. The sequence goes on along the minus strand of NC_136469.1, from coordinate 118,093,905 downwards.
AATAAAATAATAGTTATATTATAACCTAAAATAAGAAACTAATATTTCTATTATCACAGTGACATAGATGATTGAATGTATAAATACATGGCAGAGAATAGATAAATCTTTACTGCATAATAATTCCAAATAAATTATGTAAGACACAAATAAGGCAAATGAACAACTCATTAGTTCATACATACTTTTTATATAATAACTTGCAATTCTCTCCTGCATCCTATATGCTCAAGGGAAAGGGTTCCCGTCAGAGGGATGGGCTGGCTGTGACATAAAAGCTACGTAAGTAGAACCACAAAATAGACACAAAGGCCAGAAATATATTTTGAAGAGTGGGACAGTGAGGTACAACTACTAACAAAGATGGGAACCCTGCTTGCTTTATTTATAGCATCCAGATCAAAGGGGATTAGTAGGGATAAGGTTTCAGTGTGGGAGGAGTCTTGTCTCCTGCTTGCTTCTTCCTGAGAAACATGATATGAGTGCTAGGAAGCAGGGTGTTTGGCTCTAGAGCGTCACTGCCATCTGCCAGACAGTGCTTGAACATAAGCAGTGACCTAGAATAGGGAGCCCTGTGAATAGGTGTTTTCCAACCAGTGAATTCTGACTGGGACTTCCCAAGATCAGACTTCCCTGCCTAATGGCTCCAACATTCTTCAGTTCCCACATGGCGCATGGATGGCTTCCTGCAAATTCTGTTACTTAATCTCTAAACTATGACGTACAATTTCATTTCTTCTACAGCTAAATATTTGCAATACTCTTGTCAGCCTTTTAGTATTCAAGAAAGGGCTACTGGACATCATCTAAACTTGTCCAATGTTTATAAAAATATTACTAAATAGAAGGCAAACTTACAAATCATTTTGTTTTTTACTGAAATAGTGTTCTTTTTAAATGATAGAAAAAAAATGCGCATTAAGTACCTAGACATGCTTTGTAGTAGTTTCTTGCAGTTCCAGTTTTACATGATACACACAGAAGAATATTTAAAATTAAGTTGAATTTATTGGAAAGGGATCAATGAATCATAGCAAATGTAGACATTTCTCACTTACTCTCTGCATGGCCACTTAAACAATTCTCTTCTCCAAACACATTCATTATCATCACTGAAATTTAATTCTAATAAATGTAATTGCTTTGCTATTGCTGAACAAATGTGCACTATAACTACAGAACTGAAAATATATCATGCTAATCATAGTGTACACCACTGTCAATGCAATTAAAATATTACATAATTATTCTCATGAACTGAAGAATTATCCTTAAAATAAAGTGCATTCCCAAAATAAATGAGGTACAAATACGATGGCAGCCTAAATTGAATGAATTCTTAATTTGATGACGTAAAAGTTCCTTTCCAATTCAAATTTCAATTTAAATTAGTTCAATTAAGTGTTGTCATCATAAAAATGTTACATTATTATAACCCTTTATCAGGAAGGAGATTACAATTCTGTCCTATATATGAACCAATACCAGTAGAACTCTCTCGAAGTTGTTTGCTCAAATGTTTTCTTGATATAGTCAATAGCCAAAACCAAGACATCACATTATTTGTCCTTCTAAATCCTAACCAATATCGTATGGATAAAGTTCAACAAGTCATTGTTCTAGTTATTATACGTTAGAATGTAAGACTGCTTTACATGCTAAGCTTATAACTCAATGAGTAATGTTCAACCTGTCAATCAGATACGTATTAGATATTTAGAGAAATCTTGATATTGCTTAGTTGTTTAATTGTGTAAGTACTGCTGATATTTTTCCTTTAGCTTCCCTTCACTGAAAAAATACCTGTGCTCAAAACAATTTAAAAGGAGGAAACATTCTATTTTGTTCATGGTTTCAGTCCATGTTGGCTGGCTGTTCCTTTTGTGCCTGGGGCAAGGAAGAATGTCATGGCAGGGAGCTCATTGTGGGGCTGAGAACTCACCTCCTGGAAACCCTGAAGGAAAAAGAGAAAGAGAAAGGAATGGAGTCCTAATACAGCCTTCAAGGACTTGCCCTCAGGTACTTAACTTCCTTTCACTGAACCCATATTTTAAAAGTTTTACTAGTTCTCAATAGTGCCACCGGGTGGGGACCAAGCCTTAGCCTACAAAACTTCAGGAGACATTTAAGACCCAAACCAAAGCAGTATCCCAGCAGATTTTGATTCAAAATTCAAAACTATCTTTACCATACACTCCTTTAGCCCATAACTTTCATTTTGTGTAGTACATGTAGTTCTCATTAACACTTGGCTATCTAATCTAGATTTATTTATTTACTCTGAGTTCAATAAGTGAAAAAAAAAAAAATCTCCCCCCTATGGGGACAATCAATATTAACATTTCGGCTAAAAATATTTGAAATAACAAAATAAAATTTTTAAGGTCATTGTCATTTAAATGAAGGATTATAGAAAAAGTGAGAGAAGGTCTTTGAAAACAAGTAATATAACTATTTACTTTTAGTGGCCCTTTTGCAAATAATAAATACAACAAATAATTTTACAAAAATGGAATTCTCCTTTTTGTTATTTCCCCTTTCGCTGGTAAAATAAATTTTGTTTGTTTTATCTAATACCTCATTTTAATAATAATATAACTGGATTTTAATTAAAGGCACAATTGGTATGAATTTTGACTCAAATATATTTTAATTATTTAATATCATTATTACTTCATAAAAATAGTTTATTACCTCTCCATAATTTTCCACTTTGAGCATACATTGCTCTGATTAGTGTGAATATGTTTTTATTACTCTCAGCGAAAAACTGTGTTTATCAGGTGACATGTTAAGAAAGTACCTGAGGGATCACCCCAATTGTCACAATTGAATCATTACTCTTTGCTAATGTCATAGGCCAATAGTTCACCTCAGGTTCCAGTGAAATTGGAGAGTCCCAAAGAGTACAAAAGTCACAGAATCCTCAGAAATATTATTGAATTTATGATGCCAATCCATCTCTAAAATTTACTTCCTAAATAAGAAAAATGGCTAACTCTAAAACACCTGCCAAATCCTGCGAAATTCAGTGTCTTTCCATGCTGGACCTGGATACCATAGTCAGCAGAAATCACTCTAAATCACTCCCCCTTCCTTAATACTTCTCTCTCTCTCTCTCTCTCTCTCTCTCTCTCTCTTTCTCTCTCTCTCTCTCTCCCTTTCTTTAAATATATTAGCCATGTTTTGTTTTGTTAACTGGTCCAACATCAGACTCCAAAAAATAAGTTGAATATTTCTTGAGAATCTACTATAAATCAAGTCCTAACTTGGCAATGGAGGAAACAGTGATACACCTAGTGTTATATATTGCCTAGGTGACTTTCAAGGACTGACAAAGCCATAAAAAGTTTACGACTTGTATTTTTTTTTAAATTAAAGTTTCTTATGCCTGGTGAAAGCAAATGAAAGAGTTGATTTGAAAGCCCTAAGGTAGAAATATGGTCATTTGCTTTCCACAACATGAAGACAGCCCTTAAAAAGGAAGTAGGAGTAAAGCAATTGACAATAAAATCAGAGAGGTGATAACTTTACTGATCTTACAGATGCAGAACAGAATCAGTATTAATACACAGGAAAAACATGTATTTTATACTTTACTTCATTACATTTTTAAAAACACTGGTAATGGGGTGGGGGAAGAGGGAGTAGAGAAAGGGTGGTTAATGGAAGGGATGCAGCTACATATGAGGATTAACTTCTAGTATCCTGAAGCACAGTAGCCTAACCATGGTTGACAAGATGATGATGATGATGAAGAGGATTAACCCTGAGGCTCCACGTATGCTAAACCTGTGCTATATCACTGAGCTGTACCCACCCTACAGCAATTAATTGCATATTCAAAAGAGCGAGTAGAGAGGATTTTTGAATATTTGCAACACTAAGAAATGATAAATATTTAGGTGATGAATAGGCCAATTACCCTGTTCTGATTCCTATCCACGTATACATATACTGAAATGTTATAATGTATCCCAGAAAAATGTGTAATTTTATGTCAATTAAAAACAAAAATTATTTAACAAAAATTTTAAAAATACTTGTCACTTATGTGTCGATACTTTCCTTCCTTCCTTCCTTCCTTCCTTCTTTCCTTCCTTCCTTCCTTCCTTCCTTCCTTCCTTCCTTTTTTTAACATAGAGGCTGGCCTCCAAATTGCCTACCTTAGCCTCTCGAGCAGCTGGGATTACCAGTATGTGCCCCACTCCCCACTTAATCTCACTTTTTTTTTTATATACCAGGCAGCTTAGGGTCAGAGTTTAATAATTTTATGTGTGAGTGGATGACACATAAGGTATGAGGCATATGTGTCCATGTATCGGTAACTTCCTTTAGAAGTGCCAATAAAATTCTTTATATACAATCACTAATACATACACACACATTCATTTCAGTCTTTGTAGATGATCAAAGTATGTTATATACCTATACAAAAATGCCATAATAAACCCAATAATCTGTGTAATTAACATGCATTGAATATTCACTAATACGAAAATGACAACTGTCCTTACTTTTGTTCTATCAACTCATTACCAAAGCACCACCTTAATGACATGGCAACTTAATTCAAAGAGTACCTGCATACTTATAATTCATTTTGATATGGAAAAAGGTGACTTTACTTTTTGATTGTGATTTCCTACTTAATTATTTTCTAATAAGATTTTAATATTTTACCTTTCCACACATTTTACTTTGAAATTCTCTCCCCTCGCCATTTACTCTGTAGTAATTCTAAAAAAGGCAACTGCAGCTCATGCTGCTGCTAATTGGAGAAACAAATAGAAGTTTTTCTCATTTTACCAATGCATGTGTCGTAGACAGTCATGCTGTATCTGTGTCTGTGCTCAGCTGTAAATCAAAGACTCTTTCTTTGGGTGATCTGTTGTGGCAATATATTGTGTCGGCAATGACATATGAGACCAGGAGTTGACACGGAGATACATTAGTGTGAAGATGGTGACATCATGAACTGAGTGTTTGGATTCTTTATGGATTGTGGGATTTTTGTAATTATGTTACTGGCCGTGCACGTAAAATAATTTTATTGAATATATTTCACTAATATAGTTACCACATTGACTAATTTGGAGGTTATCATAACCAGAGAATTCAACTTACTTGGCTTTCTTGATTTCTAAAATATAAAATGAAATTTATATGATTAGCAAAAAATCATGTACATTCCATACAGGAATATAAACACACAAATGTGAATATCTTATGAAGTTCCTATTATTGAAAATATAATTTATCTATGATTTAATTATTACTTTTACACCATAAAATCATTTTCAAAATAAACTGCTGATGAATAATCTTAAAAGAGCTTTCTAGGACCAATTAAACTTACTGACATTTTTGGCATTAAAATCCTCCATGTCTTTTATTTTTAGTGAGTGGAAAATCAAATAACATTTTTATTACTAGTGAGGGATTTCTTTAGCATTACTTTGTATTTATTTTGTTTTTGATTAACACATACTTGTATACACGTACAGGGTACAATGAGATATTTCAATACATGTATGCAGCATGTCCTGATCAAATCAAGGTAACTAGTATTTCTATCTCTCACTTTTTTTTTTTTTTTTTTTTTATGTTTGAAACCTTTGAGCTCCTCTCTTCCATTTCTGCATGAAACATGTAATAGTTTATTTTAAACTATGGTCACCTTCCTGTTCTATAGAACACTGGAATGTGTTCCTTCTACCTCTGTTTTGTTAACCATAATGAAACTTCTTCAATTCTCTTCCCTCAAAGTTTCCAACCCTCTAGTAATTGCTATTGTTTTCTCTTGTTCAGATTAATTTTTAAATTTTGCTTTTCAAGGGAACATGGAGTGTCTGACTTTCTGTGTCTGGTTTATTTCACTTCATACACTATCCACCAGTTTCATTTCTGTTTCTGAAAATGCCAGGATATTATTTTTTGCTAAGGCTGAATAATAATCCTTGGTGTGTGAGTGTGTGTGCACACACACACACACATGTGCATGACACTTTTTAACCCGTTTATCCACTAATAGACACCTAACTTGAGTCTATCTCTTCGCTACTGTGAATAGTGATGTCATAAACATGAGAGTACAGACATTTCCTTGATAGAATGATTTCAGTTCTATTAAATGTATAATCAGAAGTGGGATAAATAGATCATATGGTGTGATGGGCTGACAGATCTGGCTCCATGAGAATTTTATAGGCCAGACTCTAAGGGAAATGACTAAACAGGCTCCATTTTCTCTGAGACTCCATGTTATGTAGGAAATAAGTTTCTCCCATGGGAACACCCCACCTCTGTACCCATCATCAGTTACTTAGCGTGACATGTTTAATAATATACAGTGGCAACTCCTATGTAGTAAAAATTTCTCTCCTTTGACCTCTATTGCTCTTAACCAATGTACCATGTAAACGGTAATTGTGTGGATGTTAGCAACCATTCTTTAGTTTGTACCTAGGTAAGGGTCAGTTTGACCCAATTCCTCCTCTGTCAATGATCACATGATGTTAGTTTGTAATTTTGAATCGTAGCAACAGACACTTATGATTGATGTGATTTTTGGTATAAGAACCCCTACAACACTGTGGTCTGGGCTCTTCTCCCAATAGCCATATTTTGGGGCATTGTGTGAGACAGTCAGCTGGCCAGCTTAATAAAGACTCTCAAATTTGGACTTCTCAGTGGTGATCGGTCTGTTCTTAAGTTGCGCCCCATAACAATGGTAGATCTGTTTTACTTTTTTGAGGAACCTATCTTTCTCCACAATGGCTATACTAGTCTATATTAGCACCAACAGGATGTAAGAGTCCCCTACTCTAAATTCTCACCAGCATTTGCTATTTTTTGCTTTTTCCAGAATAGCCATTATTGGATGGGATTATATTTCATTGTGGTTTTGATTTGCATTTCCTTGATGTTTAGTGATGTTAAATACATTTCATATACTTTTTGGTCATTTATATTTCTCTTTTTGAAAAATGTCCATTCAGATCTTTTTCCCATTCTTTGATTGGGGTTTTTTTTTTTTTTTTTTTGGTTGTTTTTGAGTTTGTTGACTCCCTTATATATTCTGAATATTAATCCTTTCTAGGGTGAATAGTTTATAAATATTTTCTCCAATTCTACAGATTGTCTCTTCATGCTGTTGATTCTTTCCTTTGCTATCCAGTAGTTTCTCAGTTGGAAAACAACTCCAATTTTCTATTTTAGCTTCTGCTATTGCTTGTGATTTGGAAAAAAAAAAAAAAAAAAAAGTCAATGTCTATACTGTTTTCTTCTAGTAGTTGAATAGTTTAAGACTTTGGTCCATTTTGAGTTGATTTTTGTAATTTGTAAGATACGATGGCCATTTTATTCTTCGAAATGTGTATACCCAGTTTTCTCAGCATCATATATGAAAGAGATTGTCCTTCCTCTGTATATTTTTGGCAACTTTGCAAAAAATTGATTGACTATAGCTGCATGATCTTTTATTTCTGGAATCTCTGTTATATTCCATTGTTCTGTGTATCCGTTTTTATCCATTACCATGATGGCTTGGTTACTGCAGCCCTGTAGCTGTCTTGAGATCAGGTACCTTGATGCCTCCTGCTGTGTTCTTTCTGCTCAAAGTTGCTCTGGCTACCCACAGTCTTTTGTCATGAATTTTAAGATCATTTTATTCAATTTCTATGAAGCATGCCACTGATAACTTTGATGGGGATTGCATTCAATCTGTATATTGCTTTGGATAACATAGGCATCATAAAAGGTATTAACTTTTATAATTTATGAATATGGGTAAGGTTTCCATATATTTGTAATTTCAATTTATTTTATCTTTGTTTTACAATTTTATGTTGTTATTCATTTCATTGGTTAAATTTTTTCCTATGTTTTCCTTTTCATTTTGGTAGCTAATATGATTATGATAGCTTTCATTATTTCTGTCTCAGCAAGTTAGCGATTTGATATCAGTGTGTAAATATGCATGATATTTTATATTGAATTCCAATCCTGCAATTTTACTAAATTTGCTTATCAGTTATTATATTCTTTTCTTTCATTTTATGTATGAAGTCCTGCCATTTTCCAACAGGGATCACTTGACTGCTTTATGCCTCATTTTTCTTTCTTCTTTCCCAAGTGCTCTAGGTAAGACTTCCATGGCTATGTTGAATAAGAGTGCTGAAAGTGAGCATTCTTCTTTTGTTCTAGATCTTTGAACAAAGGCTTTCAACTTCTCCTTATTCAATACGATGCTGGTTGTGTTGTGGCATATAAGCATCTATTATGTTGAGGTATGTTCCTTTTATACCTATTTTGTTCATAGTTTTTATAATGAAGAGACGTCAAAATTTATCAAATGCTTTTCTGCATCTATTGAAATAATCACATTGTTTTCATCCTTCATTCTATTGGTGTGTTGTTTTCAAGTTATGGGTTGGTATGTATTGAATAATCCTGGTGTCCCTGGGACAAGTTCCAGCTAGATCATAATGAATAATCTTTTTGATGTGCTATTGGATTGGATTTGACAGCATTTTTTGAAATTTAATATCTCTGTTTATTGGGAATATTGGTCTTTTTTTTTTATTATTGATGTTGTTCCTTTGTTTGATTTTGGTATCAAAGTCATGCTGACCTCACAGAATGAGTATGGAGACTCTTCTCTTTCAACTCTTTCTAGAATAGTTTAAAAAGATTTGTTACTCTTCCTTAAAAATATGGCAAAATTCAATAGTGAACCAATCTGATTATGGGCTTTTGTTTATTTTAAGACAATATTGCTGATTCAGTCTCATTACTACTTATTGATCTTTTCTTGTTCTCTATGCCATCAAGATTCCATTTTCATAGATTAAATGAGTCCAGAAATTTCTTCTAGGTTTTTCAATTTTTGACATATTTCATTCATGGTAGGCTTTAATGATACTCCTGTTTCTGTGGTATCAGTTATAATATCTCTTCTTTCACTTCTGATTTTATTTATTTGGAATTACTTTTTTTCATCTTGGTTATCTTGGTTAGTCTAATTAAATGCCTGTTGCTTTTATTTATCTTTTGAAAAACTGTTGCATTGATCTTTTAAAATTTTTTTGGATTCAATTTCATATTTCTACTTAGTTATAGTTATTTTCTTCCTTATTTAATTCTTTGAATTGCAATGTTAGGTTGTTTATTTGAATTATTTTTCTTTTTTTGTTTGTTTAATTTAGTTTTCAATTGCTAAAAATTCTCACTTTGTATTGCTTTTTCTTTACCTTTTAAGTTTTTGGTATGTTGTGCTTCCATTCTTGTTTAATTTAGTTTTAATTTCTTTAATAACCCCATGTAAATTCAATATCATATTGTTCAGTTTCACATATTGGTACAATTTTTAAAGTTCTTTTTATTGTTGATTTCCAGTTTTGTTCCATTATGTCAGAGAAGACATATGTTATAATTTTGATTTTTTTAATGAGTTGAGAATTATTTGTGGACTAACAGATGATCATTCCCAGGGAATGTTCCATGTTCTGATGAGAAAAAATATGTATATAAAAAAATGTGTTCTTTAAAGTTTTTGGATGGCATGTTCTATAAATGTTTGGTTTGATTGTTCAATCATATAGTTTATCTTCAATGCTTGTTAATTGAGATTTTTGTCTGGATAATCAACCTTTGATTAAAGCATAATGCCAATGTTTCCAATTTTTTTTTAATTTTAATCAAGTAATTCTTATTCATTCCCCAGTGATAAATCAATACTATTATCTCAGTTTCTTAGTAAAAGAAAACTGGGTTTGTTTTTGCTAAACATTTTTCTGAGAATCAAAACACTGAAATTTCATGCAGTGTTTTTCTGAACATTAGAAATGTATTATATCCTTTTTCATATATTTTAATTAAAAATCATAAATTCACATAGGGCAATGTTGTTTGATTCATTCTGTTATTTTTTCCCCTTCCCCCCCACCCCTCCCACCCCTCTTTTCCCTCTATACAGTCCTTCCTTCCTCCATTCTTACCACCCTCCTTATCCCTAACCCTAAACCTAACCCTAACCCTAACACTAACCCCTCCTACCCCCCATTATATGTCCTCATCCGCTTATCAGCAAGATCATTTGTCCTTTAGTTTTTTGAGATTGGCTTATCTCACTTAGCATGATATCCTCCAATTTCATACATTTGCCTGCAAATGCCATAATATTATCATCCTTCATGGCTGAGTAATATTCCATTGTGTATATATGCCACAGTTTCTTTATCCATTCATCAACTGAAGGGCATCTAGGTTGGTTCCACAGTCTGGCTATAGTGAATTGAGCAGCTATGAACATTGATGTGGCTGTATCTCTGTAGTATGCTGAATTTAAGTTGTTTGGGTATAGGCCAAGGAGTGGGATAGCTGGTTCAAATGGTGGTTCCATTCCAAGCTTTCAGGGGAATCTCCATACTGCTTTCCAGAGTGACTGCACTAATTTGCAGCCCTACCAGCAATGTATGAGTGTAAATTTCTCCCCACATCCTCGCCAACACCTGTTGTTGCTTGTATTCTTGATAATCGCCATTCTAATTGGGGTGAGATGAAATCTTAGGGTAGTTTTGATTTGCATTTCTCTTATTACTAGAGATGTTGAACATTTTTTCATATATCTGTTGACTGCTTGTACATCTTCTTCTGTGAAGTGCCTGTTCACTTCCTTAGCCCATTTGTTGATTGGATTATTTGTATTCTTGGTGTAGAGTTTTTTGAGTTCTTTATAGATTCTGGAAATTAGCGCTGTATCTGAAGTATGAGTGGCAAAGATATTCTCCCACTCTGTAGGCTCTCTCTTCACATTACTGATAGTTTCCTTTGCTGAGAGAAAGCTTTTTAGTTTGAATCTATCCCAGTGGTTGATTCTAGCTTTTATTTCTTGTTCTATGGGAGTCCTGTTAAGGAAGCCTGATCCTAAGCCAACAAGTTGAAGATTTGGACCTACTTTTTCTTCTATAAGATGCAGGGTCTCTGTTCTGAATCCGAGGTCCTTGATCCATTTTGAGTTGAGTTTTGGGCAGGGTGAGAGATAGGGATTTAGTTTCATTCTGTTGCATATGGATTTCCAGTTTTCCCAGCACCATTTGTTGAAGAGGCTATCTTTTCTCCATTGCATATTTTTGGCCCCTTTGTCTAGTATTAGAAAATTGTATTTATTTGGGTTTGTGTCCGTGTCCTCTATTCTATACCATTGATCTACCTGTCTATTTTGGTACCAATACCGTGCCGTTTTTGTTACTATTGCTTTGTAATAGAGTTGAAGATCTGGTATTGCCATACCCCCTGCTTCGCTCTTTCTACTGAGGATTGCTTTAGCTATTCTGGGTTTCTTATTTTTCCAGATGAATTTCATAATTGCTTGCTCTATTTCTGTAAGGTATGCCATTGGTATTTTAATTGGAATTGCATTGAATCTGTATAGCACTTTAGGTAGTATGGCCATTTTGACAATATTAATTCTGCCTATCCAAGAACATGGGAGATCTTTCCATCTTCTAAGGTTTTCTTTAATTTATTTCTTTAGTGTTCTGTAGTTCTCATTGTAGAAGTCTTTCACCTCTTTTGTGAGATTGATTCCCAAGTATTTTATTTTTTCCGATGCTATGTGAATGGGGTAGTTTTCATAATTTCTCTTTCTGAAGATTCATCACTTATGTATAAAAATGCATTGGATTGATGAGCATTAATCTTGTAACCTGCTACTTTACTGAATTCACTTATGAGTAATAGAGTTTTCTGGTGGAATTTCCAGGTTCCTGTAAACATATAATCATGTCATCAGCGAACAGGGATAGTTTGAGCTCCTCTTTTCCAATTCATATTCCTTTAATTTCTTTGGTTTGTCTAATTGCTCTGTCTAAAGTCTCAAGAACGATATTGAATAAAAGTGGGGAAAGAGGGCGTCCCTGTCTTGTTTGAGTTTTTAGGGGGAATGCTTTCAGTTTTTCACCATTTAGAATGATATTGGCCATGGGCTTAGCGTAGATGGACTTTACAATGTTAAGGAATGTTCCCACTACCCCAATTTTCTCTAGTGTTTTGAGCATGAAGGGATACTGTATTTTATCATATGCTTTTTCTGCATCTATTGAAATAATCATGTGATTCTTAACTTTTAGTCTGTTGATATGGTGAATGACATTTTTTGGTTTCTGGATGTTGAACCAAACTTGCATCCCTGGGATAAAACCCACTTGATTGTGGTGCACTATCTCTTTAATATATTTTTGTATGCGATTTGCTAAAATATTGTTGAGAATATTTGCTTTGATGTTCATTAAGGATATTGGTCTGAAATCTTCTTTCCTTGATGTGTCTCTGTCTGGTTTAGGTATCAGGGTGATATTGGCTTCATAGAATGAGTTTGGGAGGGTTCCCTCCTCTTCTATTTTATGGAATACTTTGAGAAGTATTGGAATGAGCTCTTCTTTAAAGGTGTTGTAGAACTTGGCTGAGAACCCATCTGGTCCCGGACTTTTCTTTGTTGGTAGGCTTTTGATGACCGCTTCTATTTCATTGCTTGAAATTGATTTATTTAAGTTGTGTATGTCCTCCTTGTTCAGTGTAGGTAATTCATATGTCTCTAGAAACTTGTTGATGTCTTTGAGGTTTTCTGTTTTGTTGGAGTATAGATTTTCAAAATAGCTTCTAATTATGTTTTGTATTTCACTCGTGTCTGTTGTGATATTTCCTTGTTCATTCAGAATTTTAGTAATGTGAGTTTTCTCCCTCTTTCTCTTTGTTAGTGTGGCTAAGGGTCTATCAATTTTGTTTATTTTTTCAAAGAACCAACTATTTATTTTGTTAATTTTTTCCAATTGTTTCTTTTGTTTCAATTTCGTTGATTTCGGCTCTGATTTTAACTATTTCCTGTCTTCTACTACTTTTGGTGTTGGTCTGCTCTTCTTTTTCTAAGGCTTTGAGCTGTGGTGTTAAGTTGTTTATTTGTTGATTTCTAGTTCTTTTGTTGAATGCGCCCCATGAAATAAATCTTCCTCTAAGTACTGCTTTCAGAGTGTCCCAGAGATTTTGATATGATGTGTCTTTGTTCTCATTTACTTCTAAGAATTTTTTTATTTCCCTCCTGATATCTTCTGTTATCCATTCATCATATAATAGTGTATTATTTAATCTCCAGGTATTGGGGAAATTTCTGTTTTTTATTCTGTCATTTATTTCTAATTTCAATCCATTATGATCTGATAGAGTACAAGGTAGTATCTCTATCTTCTTGTATTTGCTAACAGTAGCTTTGTGGCATAAAATATGGTCTATTTTAGAGAAGGATCCATGTGCTGCTGAGAAGAAAGTGTATTCGTTCTTTGTTGGATGGTATATTCTATATAAGTCGATTAAGTCTAAATTGTTGATTGTTATTGAGATCTATGGTTTCTTTATTCAATTTTTGTTTGGAAGATCTATCCAGTGGTGAGAGAGGTCTTTTAAAATCGCCTAGTATTATTGTGTTGTTTTCTATTTGATTTATGGAATTGAGAAGGATTTGTTTGACGAACATGGATGAGCCAATGTTCGGGGCATAGATATTTATGATTGTTATGTCTTGCTGATTTATGCTTCCATTAAGCAGTATGTAACGTCCTTCTTTATCCCTTCTGACTAGTTTTGGCTTGAAGTCCACATTATCTGAAATGAGGATGGATACTCCAACTTTTTTGCTGTGTCCCTGTGCATGGTATGTTTTTTCCCATCCTTTCACCTTTAGTCTATGGGTATCTCTTTCTATGAGATGAGTCTCTAGCAGGCAGCAAATTGCTGGATTTTTCTTTTTAATCCATTCTGCCAGTCTATGTCTTTTGATTGATGAGTTCAGGCCATTAACATTCGGGGTCACTATTGTGATATGATTTGTATTCCCAGTCATTTGACTCATGTTTGTTTTTTGACATGATTTGGTTTCCCCTTTGTTTGGCTATTCCTTCAGGCTAGTTCCTTCCATTGCTGATTTACATTGTTGTTTTTCATCTCTTCCTCATGGAATATTTTGCTGAGAATGTTCAGCAATGCCGGCTTTCTTTTTGTAAATTCCTTTAGCTTTTGTTTATCATGGAAGGATCTTATCTCATCGTCAAATCTGAAAGTAAGTTTTGCTGGGTATAAGATTCTTGGTTGGCATCCATTTTCTTTCAGGGCTTGGTAAATGTTGTTCCAGGCCCTTCTAGCTTTTAGGGTCTGGATTGTAAAATCTGCTGATATTCTTATTGGTTTTTCCCTGAATGTAATTTCATTCTTTTCTCACACGGCCTTTAAAATTCTGTCTTTATTTTGTATGTTAGGTATTTTCATAATAATGTGCCTTGGTGTGGGTCTGTTGTAATTTTGTATATTTGGAGTCCTATAAGCCTCTTGAACTTGGTTTTCCATTTCATTCTTCAGATTTGGGAAATTTTCTGATAGTATTTCATTGAATAGATTGTTCATTCCTTTGGTTTGTTTCTCTAAGCCTTCCTCAATCCCAATAATTCTTAAATTTGGCCTTTTCATGATATCCCATAACTTTTGTAGATTCTGTTCATGATTTCTTACCATCTTTTCTGTTTGGTCAACTTTGTTTTCAAGATTAAATATTTTGTCTTCAGTATCTGAGGTTCTGTCTTCCAGGTGTTCTATCCTATTGGTTATGCTTTCTATGGAGTTTTTCACTTGGTTTATTGTTTCCTTCATTTCAAGGATTTCTGTTTGTTTGTTTTTTTTTTTTTCAATATCTCCTACGATTGAAATGATCTCTTGCTTCCCGTATTTGCTCTTTTAACTGTTGATTGGTGCGATCATTTAATGCGTGCATTTGCTCTTTCATCTCCTCGTTTGCTTCCCTGATTGTTTTAATTATGTACATTCTGAACTCCCTTTCTGACATTTCTTCTGCTGTGCTGTCATTGGGTTTTATTGATATAGTATCTAGGTTTGTTTGGGACATTTTCTTCCCCTGTTTTCTCATATTGGTTAGATGTCAGTGGGACTTTGTGATATTGCAGAATTCTTCTATTGGCTTATAGTGTCCCTGTAGATTTCCAGCGTATCACCTTCCTGCCTTCAGTTGCCTGAAATCTTGGAGTAACTTGATAATGCAGTGCTTCCAAGGAATGCTGCCCCTAGTCCTCTACTGGTTCCAGGACTTGGAGCTGGCTCTGTGTGGAAAGGCTGTCACGGGGGGGTCTGCTCCGAGAAGCTAGCCCAGAAAGGCGCTTCCTGATGGAGGGGGCCAGGCTGTGTGCTGCTTGGGGAAATCCCTGGCTGCCCTGTCCTGGTCCCTGAAGCAACCTGTGGGTAGGAACTTGCCGCCCTGGTTCAGGGAACTGAAGCTTGGTTCTGTGCAGAAAGGCTCTCCCTGGGGGGGCCTGCTCCGAGATGCTGGAGAATTTGGTCCTGTGGGGGGATCCCACCGCCGGAGTGTGCAGGGCCGCCTGGGGAGGACTCTAGCTGCTCTGCCTTGCTCTAATAAGCCACCCGAATCCAGGCCTGCCACCTGGGCAGCGCTTCACCGCTTCACCAGGTGGGGGAGACTCACCCCGAGGCTCTATTTTAGTCTGAGTCTCTCAATGACTTCCCTTCTTGAATCCTGGGTTCTGGAGTGACTTGAGATGCAGTCACCCTCTAGTCTGCCATCTTGGATCGCCCCGTGGAAAAAGCCTGCGGGGGGGGCGGGGGGGGCGTTTGGGGGGCAGGTCCGCCTGGAGAGGTCTCTGACTGCCTTGCCCTGGTCCCAAAGGCTGTTTGCAGGCCGGAGGTCACAGCTGGCTTGGGGCCTTGTGGCTGGCTCTGTGTGGAAAGGCTCTCACTGGGCAGTCTGCTCCGAGAAGCTAGCCTGGGTAGGTGCTTCCCGCCGGAGGGGGCTGGGCTGCGGGCTGCTTGGGGAAATACCTGGCTGCCCTGTCCTGGTCCCTGAAGCAACCTACGGGCAGGAACTTGCCACCCTGGTTCGGGGAACTGAAGCTTGGTTCTGTCCAATTTTTATTATACTAGAATTTATGTCTCCATTGAGAGCCTACTCCTATCATTTTAATTATTATCTTCTTGATTTAAATGTCCTTTGTTCTTTTCTTCCTCTCTTATTGTTCATCTTTGTGATTTTTTTTGGTTTTCTTTTTGTTAAGATTTGATCCTTTTTCTCTCCTGCATCTTCTCTTCTAGTGGATTTTACACTTTCACATGTTTTCGTGATGGCACTTATCTTACTTTCACTTCTTCATATAAATTCATGAACTGTTCCATATTTTTGATAAAGAAAATGTGGTACATATATACAATGGAATATTACTCAGTCTTAAAGAAGAAAGAAATTATTGTATTTGCAGGTAAATGGGTAGAACTAGAGAGTATCATACTAAGTGAAATAAGTCAACTCCCCCCAAACCAAAGACTGAATGTTTTCTCTGATAAGCAGATTCTGATCCATAGTAGGGTGGGGATGGTAAAGAAGAATGAAGGAACTTTGAATTGTGCAAAGAGGAGTTAGGGGAAAGATGGAGCAGTGGGATGGGAAGGATGGTAGAATGAAAGAGACATTATTACCCTATATACACGTATGATTACACGACTGGTGTGACTCAGCACCAGGTACAGTCAGAAGAATGAAAAGTTATGCTCCATTTGTGTACTACATTGTCAAAAACAAATAAAAAAATTATTAAAAACAGAAAGAAAGAAAGAAAAAAAAGGCTATAGGAAAGCTTTCTCAGTTTCCATCTTTCCAGATCAGGAGCATGAGATGTTTTGTGTCAGGCATTCCATTCTTTTCTTTACAGGATTTTTCATAGTCTTCATATTCCACTATTTCTCCATTTTGCCTGCCCTGTGATTCAGTGCTTTCCGTCAGAGTTTCTAGCTGAAGAGTAGTTGTTTCTTCTGCATTTCTTACCCTTTTTTTCAAGAGGAAGTCTGTTCCATTTCTCTCGTAATCTATCTTGCTCTGGAACACACTCTTTCCATTCACTTTTTTTTCACAGAAACAATGGAAGGAATGATATGTACTAATCATTTTTTTTTTTTGAATTCTTAAGAATTAGATCCTCTTTTCCCCCCAGAAATTAGAGTCATAATGACAACTATCAAACTTTTTTTAGGGTTCTAGAAAGCGGGGTATAAATTTTAATTTTATTTACCTCTTCTTTATTCAGTCTCATAAATCTATACATCTCTGACAAATATTCAAATAAGATCTTCAGATTAACAATTACTTATCTATTCCTTTAACATTCTTCTTAATTGCTGGAGATTCAGGATAGGATTTAATGAACAAATGGGAATGGAACCTAAAAAATAGAGTGCTATAGTAATGATACAGAATCATGAGGGTCCAGATTTTCCAATAAATATAAATGTCCTATATAAGCATAGATCTATTGTCATAATTTTCAATTGTTTTCTCTAATATTACTGAAAAGAATGCAACATATCTTGTGAATAAAAGCCTGCACAGTTATATAAATTTGCAAAACTTTGGATTTAATACACTGAAGTAGAAATTTCAAATAGGAAATACTATCAGAAAAGCTGTATAGCAAATCATACTAATATACTCTATATGCTCAAGATTATTTTATTATTTGGAGGAAACCTCTGTAGGTTCATATACAATATTGGATTATGATGTGGGAGAAATATCACTGTAATATTTATAGAACTAAAGCCAGAGGGGTGCTTGGTTAAACTTTCTCACCATTACACTAAAACTCAAACAATAATTCAGTAGAATAGCACAGATTTATTAGTCTTAATCAACTATCTGTACATTTTATTTAAATATACCTTGAAATATTTCTATTTTTCTTTTTAAACTATTGGAACTCTAAAGAAGCATAAGATAAATATTAACTTGAAATCTTTTTCTGAAAAGAAATAGGAAAAACACCTTTCTTGAAATTGGCACCTATTTTGTATCTTACAACATCTTATAATTCACCAATATCACCATACATTTTAATTACACCTCAAAAGACTTCTGTATAATTATACTCATTTTGCAGATGAAGAGGCTGAAAGTAAGATTGTTTATTGTAAATTTACAGAGGAAACTCTTAGCATCTCTCAGTTAAGGACTTTTCTCTGTTTTAATTCACTCTACATCTTTCAAAATATGCAAACTGTACTGGAATTCCTTCATTTGTAAAGAAGAGAAAATCAAATCAAGTAATTTTAACAAAGATAGGCACTGTGGCACACACCCGTAACCCCATGGGCTCTGGAAGCAGAGGCAGGAGTATGACAAGTTCATGGAGAGCCTACACAATTTAGAGATACTTTGTCTCAAAATAAAAAAGAAAGAAAGCAGGGTGGGGCTGGGGATGTGGCTCATTGGCAAAGTGGTCCAGATTCAATCCCTAGTAACAACAACAACAAGAAGTTATTTTGATAAAAACGATACTTGGTGGTGTCAGTGGTCTCAACTAACTGAGAGATCAGAAGTATGTCTCATGACTTCAGGTATTGAATAAGAGTAGTTGATAGTCAGCAATCAGAAGTGATGGGTCCCAGCTGAGGTTTTGATGAAATGCAGAAACCGCATCTGGGGGGAAATGGGAGGCAGTGGTGAACCCCGATGGGAATTGATAGGAAGGATTAAAACTCAAAGGCAGTAGCTTTGGTGCTGCTTTCAATGCCTGTTAACATTGTACACCAGAATGGGTTTTTCTGCTTTCAGGCCACCTCCCGTGTGGCGGGAGTTCTTTCTTTTGTCACTTAATAAATGATGCTTCTTTTACTCTTCCCTTCCATTTTTCTCCATGGATTTTATTCTTCAAATTTCGTGAGACAGAAACCCAGAAGGAAATTGCAAAATGGGGAATCCAGTCTCATCTGAAAACTTCAGTTTCAATATGCGTGAGTTCAAAAATAACAATTTTATAATGATCTACTAGATTCTCCAGGGAAACAGGATCATTGGTTTTCTATCTTTCTCTCTTTCACATACACGGGCGCACACACACACACACACACACACACACACACACACACACACACACACACACACACACCAGAGAGTCAGACAGGGAGAAGAGAGAGAGAGAAAGACTTATTTTAAATAATTAACTGACAATTTTGTGGGATGCTCTCTCAGAGAGGACCGCACTGTGTTCAGCAGAAAGCAGCATTTATTAGTGCCTGCACTGTCCTAGCAGATTTGTTTCCAAAATCTCAGCTCCAAGCACAGAGGGGCATTGCTTTATATGCTCACCTGCTTTACATGTTACCTTATTCGACTTCCCTATAAGGTAACATACATTTTGATTAGGTATTCTATACTATAGAATTACAACAGACTTGCAACTGTGTAGCACATAAGAGAGTTGCAGCAGACTTGAAACAGAGTTGCCCATGAGAACTGCCGGTTGCCATACCACCTTCTCTTTGGTCTGGGTGCACATGCCCACATAGTTATTGTTCCAGGGGAACCCTTACTGCAGTGGGATCATGTGACTATTGAGGTGCAAGTACAGAGTCTTAGGGGTAAAGCAGCAGTCCAAAGAACTATAGAAAGTTTGCAGTCAGAGACTAATGGCTGTCTGCTGACAGGATACTTTATTTGGGAAAGTCAGATTTCGTTCTTTTAAGGCTTTTAGATGTTTAAATGAAGTCCACCCATATTATGGGGAGTGTCTACTGACTCAAAATCTACCAGTTTAAATTTAAATTTTACTGGAAAAACACTTTCACAGAAACATTCAGAGTAATCTTTGACTAAATAACCAGGTACCATTGCCCAACCATTACGAATAATCTTCCTTGTCTTGATCTTCTCTCCCTCCCGTTCTCTTTGCTGATCCTTCTTCTAATCTCCTTTCCTCTCTCTCTCTGTGAGTACTACAGTTCAAGCTCTCTTCAAAATTCAAAGAATGATTAGGAAGAGAGATATACCCCGCCCCCCGCCCCGATTGCTCTAGCAAATGTCCTCAGCAAATTGGGATTGAGTAATCCAATCTCTACATATTAAGTTGCATTACTAAAACAAAATACATTGCAAAAACCTCTCAGGAAATGAAGGGAATTTTGAGGGCTCATGGTCCTAACATGCTAGTGCAAGCCTGCGGAGGACTATACCCTGGCTGCATTACTTCATTGTGTATAGGGTGGCACTGGCAGGGTGCAGGTCAGGATCAACGAAGTGAATGCATGTCATTGCTGGAGCAGCAAAACAGAAGGTGAAGGTGCAATCCCACATTCTCTTTTGGAGGCATCTCCCACCTTGTGACCCAAGGATCTCCCACTATACCCCACTTCAAAATGTTCACCTTCTCCTGGTAGCAGCATTCTGGGGACAAAGTCCTTAACATTTGGATCTTTGGGGGACACTGTACATATTCAAAACATGACAACCTATTACAGATACATTCAGAGATAAAGATGCAAAGCGCAATGACCCTGAATCCAGAGTAGATCTTTAATGACAAATATTTGAATCTTCTCTTAGAAATAAAATAAAAGTATACAACAAAAAGCCTCAGCTATATTTCTCTCATTTTATTAATCACAGAACTTTGAATTTAAAATGAATAATTTTATGTAAAATGTCAAGGAAGTGTACCTATTTTTTTAAAATTCATTTAAAGATACAAACATGAAATCATGAAAAGAGTAATGATCTTCCTGAGATATTAACATTCATTTACCATAGATTGAAGAAAAAATTAAAATAATAGGTGCAGGGTAAAATTTCCCCTGCTATCCATTTTTGCAATGATTATGAAACGTTTCCTTCAAATTCAGAGTACAGAAATAGAATGTTTACAGTGGATTAAGAATACAATACATTCAGCTTAAGGACAAATATTTAAAATGAAAACATATGACTAGAGGAGAATTCTCATAAAATGTGATCACTTTGACAGTAAATTTTTTTGAGTATACAGTCTTCTTTAATCTCTCTTTTTGTTGTTGTTGTTGTTTACAATATCCAACATAACACAATTTCTTACATCTACTCATGACCTGAAGTAAATTGAAAAAAAAAAGACTATAATAAAAATGATTTCTAATTTAGACCATTAAGAGTTTTGTTATTTTTGTTTTGTTTGTTTAGGAAATAAGCCAATCCTTAGGTTGGACATAGTATTTTCTGATGTATGCATAAACATTCAAAGATATGTATAACTCCCAAACTTGTTAGACATTCTTTTAATCTTCAACATCAATGATTAATTCAGCCTCGCGTCCTCCCTCAGTAACTTTTACTTTTTAAATTATTTTTATTTTTTGGTACTGGGGATTTAAACCACGGGTGTTTTACCACTGAATCACATCTCCAACCCTTTTTATTTTACTTAGAGACATGGTTTCACTAAGTTGCTTAGGAACTCACTACGTTGCTTAGGAACTTGCTAAGTTGCTGACACTGACTTTGAACTTGTCATCCTCTTGCATAAGACTCCTGAGTTGCTGGGATTATAGGCATGAGCCACATGCGCTCCCTCTCTCCTTTTAGTCACAATATCTCAGAACATCTTCTTTAAATGGAATGCCAAATTCTCCTATTTGCTCCTTTTCAAATACCTCTAGTCTAATGGCACAGTATGATTTGAAGGTACTCTGTTATTTTCTTGCTTAACTGTTTATAAAACAATGTACATCCTCAAGTACATGAAGCTAGCTTACACTTCCCATACTGGGATCTGGGACTTTCTTCATCAAGAGAAGTATATATTGCAAACCATTGAATTATCTTTATGGTGGTAAAATCCACATATTCCTTTAAGCAGACCTTAAATTCCTTATCAAATTTATGATAGCATTCTTCAAATTTCAGAGTGCAAAAGACAGTGTTGCCTCACTATGCCAAGAAGACAGGGAGCTCAGTCAGTGACTCACTGTGCTTCCTGGACCATGTTTTGGAAGACCAGTAATATGAATAGCATGTGTTTATCTCTGAATCTGCTGGCACTGCTCATATATCTTTAGACCACTTCTTTGCAACAGAATGCATGGGGTACCATGTAATTTGACTGTGTTGTGTGATAAACCTTTAGGATGAATTATAGATTTAGAACAGCAATTCATTCTATAATGGGTGAACCAAGTAATGTAAGAATGAATCCATAGTGACCATTTAAAATGGAATTCAAGAAAAAGAACACTTTATTTGCTTCATAAAAACCTGTGAGGCATTACTATTGAATAACGTAAGCAGAATGCAGACATATAAATCTTCTTAATTTACATCTAGGGCTTCATTATGCATATTTGATAGCACTCTGCAGAACTTTAATTTACAGACTTTTGGAACTTTACCAATCCCAAAAGAAGTGCTAAACATGCCTGTTGGAACATTTAACTGAAGTAAGTCACTGGAGATTTCCTTAATGAGTACAGAATTATCAGTTATTTGCATTCCTTGTAGATTTAAAGCAATAGGGCCTATTAACAAGATAATGGCAAATTCATTTTGAATGCAAGTATTTCTGGAGTCATTTACCAACATGCAGGATTCAGAGTATGCCCTGAATTTGAGTTAACATTTGTTTACCTCTGCTGAATAGGTTATATGATGCAAATGGGCACATACTGAACAAGGAATCAATAAATCAACTTTAAAGAAATGCTTGGCATTATCTGAAGATAGACCTTTGGTGCAATCTGTTCTTATCCTTTTTGCTAATAATTGATCAGAAAATACAAGGAAAAATGATAATAATTCTATTAGAGTGTTTTCAGAAAATCAAATTGTGTGATTTAGTACTCAATGACCAAATATAAGATTCTTTCAAAATTTTCAGAAGCTTCCAGTTTAGGAAATTTAACACAAAATATGTCATCATCCATTTGTAAAACACCACTATTAGATGTTCATTCTTTTCTCAACACTAACTAAACTATTATTCATAAACTGGAGAGAAGTAAGTTGATGAAATAGAATTTTAAAACTGACATTTGTTGAAAGAGAAACATTTATCTATGATTACTTTGCCTTGGATTTTGCTTTTCTTTTAACAGCATAAATAATCTACCTACTCATGTGTATACTGGAATGATGAGCTTAGTCATCGACCACACGTGATTAGGAAAGTGATTTCCATTATGAGGCATATAATATATTAGCTCTAGTAAAATAGCAGCAACTAAGTGAACCACTGAACTTAAGACACATTAGATGCTTTCATGCTCTATAGAGAATTAGCCAGAGTGATACGCCATGCCAAACAGAAAGTTTTAATTTTACCATGTAGATGTATTTTTCTTTTACTTGAAAATGTGTATAACTTGTGGATTTCATACACAACAGGTATAACCACGTCTTTTCTATACAGTGTTTTCCTCATAAAAAGAACTATGGTCAGCATCACATTTGACTGTATCTGACTACAGTCTGTTGTGACTTAGTAGATTCTCACGTCTCCTCTCCTTTCAGTAGCAAGCCAAAACAAAACAGAGAAAACAAATATTTTCTAGATGTTCCTTTTTTTTAATTTTTGAAAATGTCAAAATGAAAATCGACAAAAAAAGAGAATAAATAGTTCATCCATGACTATTGAAATACAGGTTCACTTTCATGGTGTAGTTGTTGAACTTCTTTTTCTAAGTTAATTTTCATAACATAGATATTTCATAAATTCAGTTAATATACTGCCACATAAATTAAACCCTGAGTGTGAAGACTGAGGTAATGAAGATCAGTTGTTCATATTTACTCATGTTATCACATTATTATGGGAAAAGTAACTTTTTGGGCATCAGAATGACTCAAATAAATACAGAACTATTTATTTTTCTGAGTCTGATGCAATGGAGGGCTTGTATACTTTGGAACTAGTAAGCACATTTGGATTTTAACTCAATAGTATATTTTTGGTCTACAACTTGAAATGATTTAACTTAAAAAAATTACCATACTGCAAAGACAATACACATTTAGTAAACAATATACTTCAGATTTTGAATGTTGATATTTATCTCCAGGCTACTGTACTCTCTTGTAATGCTGGGCAGTGGCAGCAAGCTGTGGCTCCCAATCAGCCATGGGATCACAAAGGTAAAGAACAAGTATTATACTGTATACTTTCTTGTTAAGCTACGATGTTTCATAAGTCATGTATAAACTCATACAAAGTCAAAGAATATATATATAATCCAGCTTCAAGTTTTAATATTTATAAAGAGAAGCGTATTTTCATGCATTCCATTGCATGAAAATTTTTAAATATTAAGAGGCAGTATATAAAATTTATTTTGTGGAAATTGAAAGCTATTGTAATAAATTTATCAGATTATTTTTGCTATTATTGATAGCATTGTCATTTTGCTTGGGCTCCATTTCTGTATTTCAAATTTCTACTTAGCTTCTCCAGGTGGAAAACCCTCAGTTCTGTAGTAATGTCTCTGAGATGGATATAAACATAAGGACTTCATCCTTTTAGTCAATGACACTGTAAGCTTTACAGAATGAGGTAAGACTGAGAACTTGACTCTATGCTCTAAATTAACACATAATGGAAAAGAATGGTCATGGATAAAGATCCATTTGTTATATAAAAAACTATCTTGGTATATCTTGTAGTACATATATGTAGAACATGTATTTTATAAAATACATGTATGCATGTGAACACATAACTGTACATCTGCATGAACTACTGTCAATAGTTTCCCTCAGCACATGAAGAATAAGAGAATTATCCATACACACTTTGCGTGATTCATCTAAAGATTCCGAATGGTGAACAGTTTCCTCTCAGATTAAATTTGAATACCCTGTCTTTCTGTAGGCATTTCCTTATTATGTAGAGAGACTGGTTAGGCTCTGAGTCAAATGATTTTAAACTCGTGCATCATGTACCAAAATCAATGAGCACTGTCTCCATGCTCACTCTGAACACTTGGTTTCACATGAAGCCTATTTCATATGAGAGAAGGATGATCCAGCTGACCAAATTCTAAGGATATCATATCTTATTAAAAATTACATTGTACCAATCAAATATAAATAAACTAGACGAGCAACCAGAAGTCTCGTTAAGTACTGGAAGGAGAATGAGATGAAAGGTGGAGGGAAAATGTGGGGATCATGAACCCAAACAGAATTTCATGCAGGTATGAGTTGTCAGGACAAACTCAACTACCATATATAATCATAAAACACTGATAAAACAAGAAAAAAAATGAGGCTATAACCTTAGGTATCCTTTTCTAATGACCTTTGTCATCATTAACTTGAATTCTTAAATTTGATCATTCTGAGGAAACAGATACCAAGTTCCATGCCTTAAAGATTGAATGTTAATATTACAATTGGAAAAATCATACAAAAGAAGCTCATTGGACAATTTGCCGATTTCCCTCTGGTAATGTGTCTCTTAATTATGTTGCAGAATATTCTATTGTGATTTGTATTCTCCAAGACATACAGCATATTGCTTTATCTACAAATATCAGTTGAATGTGTTGCCATCGTTTTAATCAACCCCTCTAATAAAACAACTAGTTGAGTTTAAATCTTGCTCTATTTCTTACCATCTACGCACTCTGGGTAATTATTCTGTCATAGTTTTTTACCTGTATAATGGGCAATAATGACACATCCCATTAAGATGATCAATTGGGCTGAACAACTGTAAGACACAAGTTTAATGCCTGAAATCTAGTAAACTCTTATAAACTTTTGTTATAATCAACTACCCTGGGACCATCCACCAATAAAATAGATTTCCAAATTCTGTCATTGTGATATCTCACAAATCAGTTCTTCCTTCTCAAAACATATCGCAACTTTTAGTTTTTTCATCTAACATGAAAAATTTTTAAATATTTTTCATGATTGTCAACCTACATACTATATTTTCCCATCCTGATTCCATATAGCTTCTACAGTGATCTTCCCAAGACATACATCTGATCATCACACTTCCTCTCCTCATATTTAACAGTCGCTGAGTATTGCTTATAGAGTGAATTCTAAACTCTGCAGTAAGGCATCCTAGGCCATCCACAATCTGCTCCTAATCTCACTCTTCAGCCTCATTTCACATTATGTCCTTCACAATTGCTCCGATCTAATTATGCTCTTCTGCTGGCTCCCAAATGCATCAACCAAGTTTTCAGGTGGGAATAATTGTCACATTGTCGTTAAAAGCCTGATCACTAAAGTAAAACTTCCCCACTCCCATCCCCTGTGTAATCACTTATTTGGCGTTGACCTTTAGTAAATCATTTAATCTCCTTACATGTCATTTTTCTAAGTTTTAATTTCTAAGAAAAATATGACCAGCCTCACAATTAAATAAGAGTATGCACGGCTTTCAGTGCTGTGCTTGGCACTTATTATGTGATTGGTAAACTGCTCTTGTCTTCTTTTAGGTTGCCATTGTTGTTCCCTCTGCTTGAAATATCTCTACTCTTTTTCGTAAAGTTTTTTTTCATTGTATAAGAGTAAGATCAATTGCAAGTAGTATGTCAAATATTTCCTGTCTCTCCAAAAGCAGCATTAGCTATTCCTACTACAGTACCCATGTATCATGTTAATTTTACTGACATTTAGAATTGATAATTATTTATTTGTCTTTTTCATTTAATAGACAGTGAATTTATTAAAGGGAAAGACCATGTCTTATGAATCTTCCTATTTCCTCTAGCCCGTTGTCATCAAGAATACTGCCTTAAAATGTTAGGCCCTCTAATGGTGCTTACTCCTTGCTTGAAAGAAATACAGGCCGGAAGCAAGGTTAGGCCTCCATGTCTCATACTTTGATATATTTCATGCCTCACATTCAACCTTTGGCTTTTTCTGTTCTGTTATTAGCCCTGTAACTTTGGGGATTTATTTATGCCTTATAAGACTCAGTGTCTTCATCTGCATATGCCCATATGAATGTACCTATCCTGAGAGACTGTCATGAGCATTAAGTAACATGATTCACATGGTATAGTTGCTATAGTCAGTGCTCAGCCATGCTTGTAAATTATTATCATTACTATTTTTGGCTGAGTTAGAATTTAGGATAAGAAAGAAATGAAGGTTAAAAAAAAAAAAACATAACAAGTTCATGTTTTTGTGTCTAGTTGAGAAAGAAAAAAAGAATGTCTTATTGCTTCATCCCTGCAATTTCAAATGGAAACTGGGAAAACATTCTGAAAAATTGTCCAAGCTTTGGCAACACACAATATGAACACTGAAAATACCAGATGCAAATGTGTTTTCCTCAAGACAACTTAGAAAAAAGTAACATTCCTTATTATTTATGTGAAGTCCTGAACATCTTTTAGGAACTAAAGATTATTTTTCTCCAAATCCCTAAGTATCATGTCCAGTATTTCAGTATCTAGAAAAGATGGCATGTCATTTTCTCAGCTCTTTCGAGAGTTGATAATTTAAATTATCTTGTGGTTGTATCATTATTGAATGCAATTCAACTTTAGAATGATCCCCTGATGTTTTCAGATTTGGAAGCTCTGTTCAAAGATTTATGTAGTTAAATGAACATCTGACTCAGTAATCTCCTTCATTAATTTTCCTTGTGCCATAATTTTGATGAGTGTATTTTCCTTCCTATACCATCCCTGTAACAACTCATGTTCATTCATTTTAGGGAGAAATAAATATTTTTTCTATTTTTAGCTTTGATTTCCTTTTCTGTAACTCAATTTCCAATGATTAGTGGGAGTTACTAAAGGGAGATCTAAGACTTACACAATGTACTTAATAAAAATATGGAGATTTGGTTTTAAACAGGCACGCTAGTCAATGTTTCTGGGAGAGAGAAGCTTAAAATATAGATTTTTTCAGGCTGTCCAGTTGCTTTTATGCAAATTAAAGTGTGAGAGCAAATGCAATGATTGATGCTGCTCAGAAAAAAATAAACTTAGGGATATTTTCAATTTCAAACAGATTATTACAAGAGAAAATAAATACTTATGAAAGTTATCTCCCCTATGGTTTGTTGTGGTCATCAAAGTTCTCAGAATTTTAGTATTATTGTTTCTAAGGCCAGTTTTATTAACAATTAATTTGATGCTATTTCCTTCCTTAACGTATTGTTCAGCTTTATATTGAATTCACAATGCTGCCTCAGTAGTTTGAACTACACAAAGCAATTATAGATTTGCCTGTTTGCAGAGTGTCCTTTGAAAGCTAGAGCATTTCCCTGTAATCAAAGGTTTCTGTTACAATTGCCTTTCTAAATGCTCTCAGTTCCCTTGTAAGTCTGGCCTTTATATGATATAGTTGGTATGTGCAATAGTCATTATGTTCTACTCACCCATAAGAATAAATAGTCAATTTATGTACCTTTCTTTTGTTTTATATTTTGCTTAAATTTTTTTTCTTTATTTACTTATTCTGAGGACTGAGAGCTCACATTTTGAGGACATGATTATATTTCACCTTAAAATCTCCAAAAATAAGTCCATTAGGCCAGAGAGTCAGCTGAGACCTGAAGAAAGAACACTTCCTTATATAACCATATTCAAGTATGCTGAAAACTTATTTTTCAGAGAATCAGGTCAATGGAAACAATTCCTTCATAAGTCACACCTTTAATAACTCATAGCACAAGTGTGAATTGTATCTCAGAAATTTTCATACAAAAATCATGAATTTTTTAATTATACTTGTGTTGGGACTAATGACACGTTAACTAACTCAGGCTGATTCCTTACTCCCTGGCAAGGGAGCAAGATCAAGGCCCCAAAGGTGGTTTCAAAGGTTATTGATGATAAATCGGACCACCATCAGGGATTGGTTAACAACAGTTTTGTGAACATGATCAGCTCGTGCTTGCCATATAGTCTTATGGGGCTCTCATCTGCGTGAACCCCATGCCTTGCTGACCTTTAAGCTGATTGGTTCCCACCTAGCCTCCACCCTACATAAAAGCTGTGTGACTTCCCCAATAAACAAGTTCCTGCTATGACTGGTCTCCCTGATGCGTCTGATTGTCCTCCGCCTGGAGGTCTGAGAGTAGGCAGTCAGCCCTACCTATCCAGGTCTGACCTTGTTGGGGAGTGTCCCCTTTCCTTGTCGCTGGTCGAGAAGAGCAAGGGGGCTTAAGACCCCAACATCTGGTGCCCAATGTGGGGACCCTCAAGGCTGATCCGCAGCCAAAGCGAAGAGGCAGCTTTGAAACCGAAAGTACTGGCAGATCGGGCCAAGCGAGTTCCAAGTAAGGCATCCCTGAAAAGATGGGCAAACACACACCACACATGGTGACCCTGCGCTCTCAGCTCCTAGACTCATGCTGAAGAGTAGGGGCCTTGAGTGGTCTGATACACAGGCGGAAAAAGCCTGGGACACCTTTGCTCAGGTGGCCCCTTGGCTTCCTGCCACTAATCTTTTTGACTGGTCCACATGGGATCATGTAGAACAATTTGTTAGGAAGAGGGAAATCAATTTAGGGGAGGGTCCCCCATTGGGAGTCTGCCCTACATTATCCGCCCTTAAGGCCTGCTTCTCTCCAGGACCTCCCAAAGGGGGCTCCAAGTTTCCCCCCAAAGAGCCGCCGCCTAAAGAACCGTCGGCTCCTCCCATTGCATCTCCTTCCAGAAACTTGCCACATAGTAAACAACCTTGGGAGACCTTTAATGACGAGCCCAGTCCATCTCCATCCGCTCCTCCCGAGGTTGAGGAACCATGAGGGCAGCCAGCCTCTACACATAGCGAGGGCCCATTTCTGCCTCGGGGAGGCTCATTGCCTCCATCTTATTGGGATGATGGGAAATCTTCCCGGTGACCATTTTATAATACTGGGTATCCTCCCTGTATGGCCTTCCTCGTAAATGCTAAAATGTTAGTTTGGGAAGGAATGACTACCAACCATAAACTGGCCTGTGCAGGGATGAAAGATCACTCCATGGGAAGGTAGATTGTGGCTACCAAAGATATTGGCACACAGCTTCCGCAAGTGAGAAGGCAGATGGAAAGGGATTCCTTATCTTCAAGTCTCTTCTTTCTTGTGCTTTTATGCTCTTCCTGCAAACTTGAACACCTCTTTCTTCTCCTCCTCTTAATCCCTCCTTCTCCTCCTCCAACTTTGACTCAGCTGTTTCTGCTTCCATTCCCCAGCCCAGCCCACCTAGTCCTTCTGCCATGAGGTCCCACATACGCCGGTGTGGAGGGAGTAACCAGCCCAACCATCAGTGGCATGTCCTAGTAAGGAATATGATATAGGAGCCCCATTCCCCACAAGTAGTGAGAGATAATTGTTTCACAATTTTCTGTGTCCAAATGTGAATTGAACCAGGAAAAAGTGTTAAAATGCCTTAGGCATCAAGTTTCTGCTAGAACATTTTAGCCCCTTTCAGATCCAGATCTCAGTCAAGGCTTACATTGAAATGTAAATGGAGGAAGCCAGAATGCTTAGTAGGAGATGGTCTCAAACCCAAGAGGAGGAAAAAAAAAAAAAAAGAGAGAGAGAGCAAAAAGAGTCTTAGAGTCTTACCTGAACAACAGCAAAAGTAAATTTTATGGTGCTTTACTAAAGTAATTAACGGCCGTATCATTTTTCCAGGACTCTTGTTTTTGTTTGAATTCTATATTTTTTGAGCTCATGGTTTTTTTTGATCAGTTCTATTTTTTTATTCAACTAGAGTTTTTGAACATCTGTTATGTTGCAATGGAGATTCACCTATAAAGTTACAAGGCCTTTGATTTTTGTATTATTTGTATGTCATGCTGTCTGATGTCATGTTTTGTCTGTATCAAAATTGAGCACTCCTAAAATTAAAATTTAAAAATGGATCCAAATATTTTTAATTCAAGTGATTTAAAAAGGTTCAATTTAAATTGGGTAAACTAATAGAAGTAAAATGTCTTTAAAATTAACTCACAAGTCTCTAGGTGGTCAAACTAATAAAATGTTGATGTTTATAAAATGTCTAACATCAATTTTTCTAGGACTTTTTTTCAACAGGAAAGAGATGGCAAATACTGTTTACACTTGTCTAGCATCTCGGTTTTTTTACACTTGTCTGATATCTTGGTTTTTTTACAATAAGATGAGTGAATTAGAGTTGACATGTATGGAATTACTCAAATGAGTTTGTTAGAGACATCTGATTAATTTACAAAGTTATTCCATGGAGTAACATACTTAAAAACATTATTCTTTGTATATTAAATGTGTTCATATTTTCCAGGTATACAAGTCTTTAAAGCAGAAAATTTATCAAGCTGCTAGTCTCCAAATTAAACTTGTCTGTAATGGTAAACCTATCATTTAATATTCAATATAGGACTTGCCATCAATAGGGTATATGTAAAATTCGTTAAATGTATTTCTAAAAGTTATTGAGAGGCTGATTTGTTTAAAGGTTAAACATGAAAGCATTTTACCACTTTGCCACACAAAAGGGAAGTTAAAAGCTCTCAGCCTTTCTTTAATTCATGTTTTGGATATAATGTTAAATTGTGTTAACTAATGTTCATACAGACTCAGGAGTCAATATATGTAAACTGCTTAAAATGACATTTAAGAAAGAGTGTAATGCACAGTAGCAAAAATGGGACAACAGTGATTAAGATTGGGTTCTTTGACCTCATGACTCTGGACAGTGGACTTCCTTGAGAGCTACACAGCGCTCCTAACATTGCGCTTTGCAGCTCTACCATCTTAGATCTACAGGTTCAACTTGATTCCTTGGCCACTGTCGTCCTGCAATGGCGAAGGAAGGAGGGCTTTTCCTGTTCCTTGGTGAAGAGTGCTGTTTCTACACCAACTGCTCTGGTATTGTACAAGATAAAATCAAAAACCTACAAGAAGATCTGGAACATTGTAGGAGCGAGCTCCACTCTAATTTTCTCTGGACTGGGTTACACGGGTGGCTCCCCTACCTCCTCCCACTTAGGGGACTGCAAATCACCATTATCCTTGTGTTCACCTTTGGGCCTTGCATAATCGATAAGCTTATCCATTTTCTGAAAAGCTAGGCTAAGTCTGTGCAGCTCATGGTGGTCTGACAGCATTATACCACCCTTCATAATAATGATTGGGAGCCCTATAGGATCATGGATCATTCGTATCAGGACACTGGGGTCTAAGTGTCTCTCCCTTAAGCCCTGCTCCTCCTGAGGGTCCCCCCTGAAGTGCTAAGGTGGTAGTCAATGACAGGTAAGATCCTCAGAGGAGGACAACCTAAGGCAAGCACACCTTCAAGTAAGGCAGACCCCCAAACTGCTAGGGTGATGTTCCATGAAGGGTAAGACCCTCCCAGGGGCAACCTAAGACAGACACACCCTTAATGTAAAACAAAAAAGGGGGATATGTTGGGACTAATGACATGTTAACTAACTCAGGCTGACTCCTTACTCCCTGGCAAAGGAGCAAGATCAAGGCCTCAAAGGTGGTTTCAGTAGTTAATGATGATAAATCAGACCACCGTCAGGGATTGGTTAACAACAGTTCTGTGAACGTGATCAGCTCGTGCTTGCCATATAGTCCTATGGGATTCTCATCTGCATGAACCCCCGCCTTCCTTGTTGACCTTTAAGCTGATTGGTTCCCGCCTAGCCTCTACCCTACATAAAAGCTGTGTGACTTCCTCAATAAACAAGTTCCTGCTGTGACTGGTCTCTCTGACTCATCTGTCCTCCACCTGGAGGGCTGTGTGAAGGTGGTCAGTCAGCCCTACCTATCCCCGTCTGACCTTGTTGGGGAGTGTCCCCTTCCCTTGTCTCTGGTTGAGAAGAGCAGGGGAGCTTAAGATCCCAACATACTTGAACACTGATTAAATGTTCTAAGGAATGGAAAATAAATTACTTAAATAATAAAACCAAGTTGAAATAATTTTCATATTCCATCCAATATTATTTTAATGAATTAGCCTTTGCATATGTATTTGAGGCTAACATTAAATTTTTTACTTTTAATTTTTCACTTTGATATTTTTATCTGCAACTAATTAAATAATTGTCAAGCTGATATCAAGATTAGCAAGCTTTAAGTGATTGCCATTATGTTGCTACAATGAAAAGTCCACTATTGATATACTGAGAACTGTAACTTATGGGTAAGGGATGTAGCTCATTGGTAGAGTGATTCCCCACTATGCCTAAGGCCCTGTGTTCAATTCCCACAACTTCAAGAACACAAACAAACACACAACGAATAATCTGAAAAAAAGAACCATATCTTGTTCACTTTCCTATTACAATTTTAAAAATTTTTTGGTGTTCATTTTGTAGTCTTCAGATCACCTTGTTGACTTCTAAAATTTTTCTTCATCGAATAATCTTTGCACATTCTGATGTACACGTAGAATAAAATAGACTGAGTGGCACAGCAATCATCTAGGAGACTACCAAGAAACAGCATATTACATATTCCTGTTACCCTTCCATTTTACATATTTCCTGATATTATTATATTTTATTCAATGTCATAGAGCATGAACACTCAGGAAAAACACATATATTAAATATATATATGAATATGTATACATATATTCATATTAATGTTCAAGGACTCATAATCAGTGATCAGTAATAAACTGCTACCAATACTAAATGAGTCTGGCATGTTGCGTAACTAGAAAAAAAAAATAGCACCAGCTAATTGATAAGTCAAAATTATATTATTATATTATTATAATATAATTATAATAATTATATTATATATTATATAATATAAATTATATTATTATAATATATATATTATATATATATTATAATATATATATATTATATTATTATAATATATATATAATCAAAATTATATTATTATAATATATATTATATATTATTATAAGTAGATACTTATAATCAGGGAGAAAAAAATGATAGATAAGAATGTAACACTTACTGTTTACTACAGCACAGATGCTGAATTAATATTAAATAGATATTTGTTCATTTCAATAAATTAAATATATTTAATATTTGTTAACAAATTAGTTTTATTTTAATATATCATACCATGTATTTAATTATACATAATTGTTATTGTGCTAGTCCGTTTTCCATCACTGTGACAACGTACATGAAGAAAACAACTGTTTCAGTCAGCTGTTTCACTGCTGCCACCAAAAGACCTGGCAAGAGCAATGTTAGAGGAGGAAAAGTTTATTTGGCACTCACAAATAAGGTCTCTGTACAAAGATAGCAAATTCCATTCCTCTGGGCCTGAGATGACACAGAACGTCAGGACAGAAAGGTATTGCAGAGGAAAGCAGCTGGGAACTTGACACTAGGAAGCAGAAGGAGAGAGAGAGAGAGCTTTCACCATGAACAAACTATAAACCCCAGCATTATACCCCTAGGGACTCACCTCCTCCAGGTACACCCTACCTGACTGCCACCCAGTTAATCCCTATCAGGGGATTAATGCACTAATTAGGGTGACACTCATAACCCAATTATTTCACCTCTAAGCTTTCTTGCATTGTCATACACATAACCTAATATCTAAACCGTAACAATTTAAAGGAGAAAAGATACATATTTGCTCAAGGTTTTAGAGGTCACTTGGCCCTGTTATTTGAGATTGTAGAGATGTAGAATGTCATGTTCATAAGCAAGCTTCATCTCATGGTGACCAGGAAAAAGATGGAGGTAAAGAGAGATGGCAGACAGAGACAGAGATAGAGAATGAGAGGAGGAAGGCGGCCAGGGCATGTCCCATGGACCTGCTTCCTCCAACTATTCCCTGCCTCCTACAGCTTCCACCACTGCCCAACAGTCCTTTAAAATATGAATTCGTCATTGGGTTAACATGGTGATTAGATCAGAGCCCCATGCATCAACCACTTCCTTAAGCCCTGTTCCTGACACTGCTGCACTGGGGACCAACCTTCAGCACACAAGCTTTGGGGGATATTCCAGACCCAAACCATAACAGTAAGAATAAAATTTTTTTAATAAATTAAGATGAAATACAACATTAAAGTATTTATTAACCTAATAACTTACTTATTTAATTGACTATAACAAAAGGAAATATCAGAACTAACTCCCAGAAGAAAATATTGCATAAATTGCTCGAGTAACTTTATCTAGGGTCTCTGGCCTAGGTAGAATGCTTTTACTTGGCTGTAAAGTCCCTGAGCTTTCCATTTTATCTATTTGTAGTGGAGTTGTATTATAGCACTTTACTATTGATTTTAAGCTCAGGTTTAGTAAATGATATAATTCAGAAAATCAGATAGTGAATCAATATAAATTAAGATCCTAGATGAATGTTTCAGACACTAATTTGTACTTAAAATTTAAAAATAGTATTGCACGAATTACAGATTTGTTTCAAACAAGTACATTTAATATAGTTTACTTGTTATATTAATTATAAAAGTTAAAACAAAATGAAAAAAATCTTTCTTTTTGTATTAGCCAAGTCAATACCTTTCAATAACAAGTAGCATTCAGAACTCTATTTAACCACAATCAGAGGGGAAATATTTTTTTAAAAAAAGGATAAACTGGTGTTCACTGGCAGGGATGCTATGCTTAAATTTCATTGTAATACAGTATTATATTTAGAATCTATTTAATCTGGCAATATAGTATCCTTGCTATAATATTTAATAAGTGATTCTTTGACCACAGTATGGAAATTTATGAACTTTGAAGGTTTTGCATAAAGATAAACATCTTCTGTGATACCTAGGTTACCCTGTCTTATTTTCTCAGGGGATACATAATCTTTCTTTTACATCCGTAGTGATTAAATTTTTCCATGAAGCATGAAATATAATTACAGTGAGATTAGAGAGCATTGCCTACATGTGTTATAATTGTCCAGGGAATTAGCAAATTTCTTCTAAAAGTTAGCTACAGTATTTAATACTTTTTCATCATATGAGACTGGAAAGAGTTAAAGTTTCTCAATTACATTAAATGATAAAAAAAAGTTAAAATTTCAATTATTTCTCTGTAGTTTTAATTTTTACAAAAACCCAAAAAACAACTGTTTGGGTAGAGTCTTTATTTCAATCTGTATTAATTAAGTTCCAATTTAAAATCCTTAGATGAAATTTTGCTAAAATGTCATTTGTCTTAATGAATATGTATAAAATAAAATACAGAATTCATTTGAGAGAAATATTTTCAAAGAACTCAGAGTTTTTGGAATTGAATACCCTTTTGCAGTTGACTACATTGTCAGAGATACAATGTGTTTAGTGTCAAACTGTCTAATTTTATAGATAAACCCAGAGCAGGGATGGCTGCTGTACAGAGCAAAAGCACTAGAAAGTTCTGAGTAACAAAGGGAATCATGTTTAGTTGTCAATTGTCCTTCCACTCCTTTTCTGTAAATTCCATTACTTCATCAACCACTGAAAGAGCATGTAAAGAACGTGTCTTCATTCTTACTGTCCCTAACTCCCTTGTAGCACTTCACTCCTGGCAACATGACATTTACTTGCTGAACATTCCCTTTGTCTGTGTTACCTCCATCCTATCTATTCTCTGCATTTCCCCCAGAGAGGTGAAATATATCCTTAACCATGTGACATTACTGATTAGGAATTGATTCTTAAAGGATTCTTTCTAGTCAGAGTGCTAGCCCCTACCATAAGCAAATGAAGGCTGTAAGGTGGATAGGATTAATTGCAAAGGAAGCTTCCAGGTACTGTGGTGACTGAGAGCAAATGATCAAGTGGAAGGTCATAGTGAGAATAATGAATCTGATACCTAAGGGGTGAACTCTCCCAGTCTTTTCTCCATTTAAATTTGAGTGGAGTTTTATGTGTACTATGTTGCAAATCTGCTGATTCTATTTAGAGAAATTTAGGAAATATAAATAGAACCAAAGAACTACATCATAATTAAACAGAAGGCTAAGTCCCAGACTTTCAAGTCAAATCTTTTCCTTGCCTCCCAATATATTCTGCTCAGGTGAACACACGTAAAATGGATACATTGTGTGACTTTATATATGGCAGAAGAGTTACAACAAAAAGTATAGTTAGAAGAGTGAATCTCAGGATACTTAGAGACTCCGCAAAGGAGGGGTCTGTTGAATTCTTTATCAACCATGTGTGGCCTCTGAGAATATTGATATTCCTTGGAGTGCCAGGCACACTACTTTCAATTAGGCTAAGAAATGAGTTGAATGAAGATGAAATGATATGACTTTTCTTTGACAATCCTTAACTCATGACTTTTTTTTTTTTTTTTTTTTTTTAATTTCAGGTAGATTGGGTCTAGACCCATTTATTTATTCACTGTGCTATACAACTACTCCATCAGAATTTTAAAACAAATGTCATTCTTTTTTTTTTTTTTTTTTATTGTAAACAAATGGGATACATGTTGTTTCTCTGTTTGTACATGGCGTAAAGGCATACCATTTGTGTAATCATAAATTTACATGGAGCAATGTTGTTTGATTCATTCTGTTATTTTTTTCCCTTCCCCCCACCCCTCCCACCCCTCTTTACCCTCTATACAGTAGTTCCTTCCTCCATACTTGCCCCCCTCCCTAACCCTAACTCTAACCCTTCCCTCCCCCCCATTATGTGTCATCCTCCACTTATTAGCGATATCATTCGTCCTTTGGCTTTTTGAGATTGGCTTATCTCACTTAGCATGATATTCTCCAATTTAATCCATTTGCCTGCAAATGTCATAATTTTATCATTCTTTATGGCTGAGTAATATTCCATAGTATACATATACCACAGTTTCTTTATCCACTCATCAATTGAAGGGCATCTAGGTTGGTTCCACAGTCTGGCTATTGTGAATTGAGCAGCTATGAACATTGATGTGGCTGTATTTCTGTAGTATGCAGATTTTAAGTCCTTTGGGTATAGGCCAAGGAGTGGGATAGCTGGGTCAAATGGTGGTTCCATTCCAAGTTTTCTAAGGAATCTCCACACTGCTTTCCATAGTGGCTGCACTAATTTGCAGCCCCACCAGCAGTGTATGAGTGTACCTTTCTCCCCACATCCTCGCCAACACCTGTTGTTGCTCGTATTCTTGATAATCGCCATTCTAATTGGGGTGAGATGGAATCTTAGGGTGGTTTTGATTTGCATTTCTCTTATTACTAGAGATGTTGAGCATTTTTCCATATGTTTGTTGATTGCTTGTAGATCTTCTTCTGTGAAGTGTCTATTCATTTCCTTAGCCCATTTGTTGACTGGACTGTTTGAATTCTTGGAGTAGAGTTTTTTGAGTTCTTTATAGATTCTGGAGATTAGTGCTCTATCTGAAGTATGATTGGCAAAGATATTCTCCCACTCTGTAGGCTCTTTCTTCGCATTGCTGATAGTTTCCTTTGCTGAGAGAAAGCTTTTTAGTTTGAATCTATCCCAGTGGTTGATTCTAGCTTTTATTTCTTGTGCTATGGGAGTCCTGTTAAGGAAGTCTGGTCCTAGACCAACAAGGTGAAGATTTGGACCTACTTTTTCTTCTATAATCTGCAGGGTCTCTGGTCTGATTCCGAGGTCCTTAATCCATTTTGAGTTTAGTTTCGTGCATGGTGAGAGATGTGGGTTTAGTTTCATTCTGTTGCATATGGATTTCCAATTCTCCCAGCACCATTTGTTGAAGAGGCTATCTTTTCTCCATTGCATATTTTTGGCCCCTTTGTCTAGTATGAGAAAATTGTATTTATTTGGGTTTGTGTCCGTGTCCTCTATTCTGTACCATTGATCTACCTTTCTATTTTGGTACCAATACCATGCCGTTTTTGTTACTATTGCTTTGTAGTAGAGTTGAAGATCTGGTATTGCAATACCCCCTGTTTCACTCTTCCTGCTAAGGATTGCTTTAGCTATTCTGGGTTTCTTATTCTTCCAGATGAATTTCCTAATTGCCTGCTCTATTTCTGTAAGTTACGTCATTGGGATTTTAATTGGAATTGCATTGAATTTGTATAGCACTTTAGGTAGTATGGCCATTTTGACAATATTAATTCTTCCTATCCAAGAACATGGAAGATCTTTCCATCTTCTAAGGTGTTCTTTAATTTCTTTCTTTAGTGTTGTATAGTTCTCATTGTAGAGGTCTTTCACCTCTTTTGTGAGATTGATTCCCAAGTATTTTATTTTTTTCGAGGCTATTGTGAATGGGGTAGTTCTCCTAATTTCTCTTTCTGAAGATTCATCACTTATGTATAAAAATGCGTTGGATTTATGGGCATTGATCTTGTAACCTGCTACTTTACTGAATTCACTTATGAGTTCTAAGAGTTTTCTGGTGGAATTTCCAGGTTCCTCTAAATATATAATCATGTCATCAGCGAACAGGGATAGTTTGAGTTCTTCTTTTCCAATTCGTATCCCTTTAATTTCTTTGGTTTGTCTAATTGCTCTGGCCAGAGTCTCAAGAACGATGTTGAATAGAAGTGGTGAAAGAGGGCATCCCTGCCTTGTTCCAGTTTTTAGGGGGAATGCTTTCAGTTTTTCACCATTTAGAATGATATTAGCCATGGGCTTAGCATAAATGGCCTTTACAATATTAAGGAATGTTCCCACTATCCCTATTTTTTCTAGTGTTTTGAGCATGAAGGGGTGCTGTATTTTATCAAATGCTTTTTCTGCATCTATTGAAATAATCATGTGATTCTTGACTTTAAGTCTATTAATATGGTGAATTACGTTTATTGATTTCCTGATGTTGAATCAACCTTGCATCCCTGGGATGAAACCCACTTGATCATGGTGCACTATCTTTTTAATATGTTTTTGTATGCGATTTGCTAAAATTTTGTTGAGAATTTTTGCGTCGATGTTCATTAAGGATATTGGTCTGAAATTTTCTTTCCTTGATGAGTCTCTGTCTGGTTTAGGTATCAGTGTGATATTGGCTTCATAGAATGAGTTTGGGAGGGTTCCCTCCTCTTCTATTTTATGGAATACTTTGAGAAGTATTGGAATGAGCTCTTCCTTAAAGGTTTTGTAGAACTCGGCTGAGAACCCATCTGGTCCCGGACTTTTCTTTGTTGGTAGGCTTTTGATGACTTCTTCTATTTCAGTACTTGAAATTGGTCTATTTAAATTGTTTATGTCCTCCTCATTCAGTTTAGGCAATTCATATGTCTCTAGAAATCTGTTGATGTCTTCGAAATTTTCTATTTTGTTGGAGTATAGATTTTCAAAATAGCTTCTAATTATGTTTTGTATTTCCATCCTGTCTGTTGTGATATTTCCTTGTTCATTCCG
Organism: Sciurus vulgaris; assembly: GCF_902686455.1. Taxonomy (NCBI): domain Eukaryota; kingdom Metazoa; phylum Chordata; class Mammalia; order Rodentia; family Sciuridae; genus Sciurus; species Sciurus vulgaris. Next base: position 118,053,852 of record NC_136469.1, on the reverse strand, counting down.
AATTTTAGTGATTTGGGTTTTCTCTCGTCTTCTCTTTGGTAGTGTGGCTACAGGTTTATCAATTTTGTTTATTTTTTCGATGAACCAACTATTTATTTTGTCAATTTTTTGTATTGTTTCTTTTGTTTCAATTTCATTGATTTCAGCTCTGAGTTTAACTATTTCCTGTCTTCTACTACTTTTGGTGCTGGTCTGTTCTTCTTTTTCTAAGGCTTTGAGCTGTAGTGTTAGGTTGTTTATTTGTTGAGTTTTACTTCTTTTATTAAATGCGCTCCATGAAATAAATTTCCCTCTAAGTACTGCTTTCATAGTGTCCCAGAGATTTTGATATGATGTTTCTTTGTTCTCATTTACCTCTAAGAATTTTTTAATTTCCTTCCTAATATCTTCTGTTATCCATTCATCATATAATAGCATATTGTTTAATCTCCAGATGTTGGAATAGTTTCTGTGTTTTACTCTTTCATTTATTTCTAACTTCAATCCATTATGATCTGATAGAATACATGCTAGTGTCTCTATCTTCTTGTATTTGCTAACATTAGCTTTGTGGCATAATATATGGTCTATTTTAGAGAAGGATCCATGTGCTGCTGAGAAGAAAGTGTATTCACTCTTGGTTGGATGGAATATTCTATAAATGTCCGTTAAGTCTAAATTATTGATTGTGTTGTTGAGATCTATGGTTTCTTTGTTCAATTTTTGTCTGGAAGATCTGTCCAGTGGTGAGAGCGGCGTGTTAAAATCACCTAGTATTATTGTGTTGTGGTCTATTTGGTTTCTGAAATTGAGAAGGATTTGTTTGACATACATAGATGAGCCACTGTTTGGGGCATAGATGTTTATGATTGTTATATCTTGCTGATTTATGCTTCCCTTAAGCAGTATGAAATGACCTTCTTTATCCCTTCTGACTAACTTTGGCTTGAAGTCCACATTATCGGAAATGAGGATGGATACTCCAGCTTTTTTGCTGAGTCCATGTGCATGGTATGTTTTTCCCCATCCTTTCACCTTTAGTCTATGGGTATCTTTTTCTATGAGGTGAGTCTCTTGCAGGCAACATATTGTTGGATCTATCTTTTTAATCCAGTCTGCCAGTCTATGTCTTTTGATTGATGAATTCAGGCCATTAACATTCAGGGTTATTATAGAGAAATGATTTGGTTTCCCGGTCATTTGGTTCATTTTTAAAATTTTGTTTATTTATTTGTTTGACACAACTTGTTTCCTCCTTTATTTGACAATTCCTTTAGGATAATTCCTCCCTTTGCTGATTTGCTCCTTTGTTTTTCATCTCTTCCTCATGGAATATTTTGTTGAGAATGTTCTGTAATGCTGGCTTTCTTTTTGTAAATTCTTTTAGCTTTTGTTTATCATGGAAGGATTTTATTTCATCGTCAAATTTGAAGGTAAGTTTTGCTGGGTATAAGATTCTTGGTTGGCATCCATTTTCTTTCAGGGCTTGAAAAATGTTGTTCCAGGACCTTCTAGCTTTTAGGGTCTGGATTGAAAAATCTGCTGATATGCGTATTGGTTTCCCCCTGAATGTAATTTGGTTCTTTTCTCTCACAGCCTTTAAAATTCTGTCTTTATTTTGTATGTTAGGTATTTTCATTATAATGTGCCTTGGTGTGGGTCTGTTGTAATTTTGTGTATTTGGAGTCCTGTAAGCCTCTTGAACTTGATTTTCCATTTCATTCTTCAGATTTGGGAAATTTTCTGATATTATTTCATTGAATAGGTTGTTCATTCCTTTGGCTTGTTTCTCTAGGCCTTCCTCAATCCCAATAATTCTTAAATTTGGCCTTTTCATGATATCCCATAGTTCTTGTAGATTCTGTTCATGATTTCTTACCATCTTCTCTGTTTGTTCAGCTTTGTTTTCAAGGTTAAATATTTTGTCTTCAATGTCTGAGGTTCTGTCTTCCAGGTGTTCTATCCTATTGGATATGCTTTCTATGGAGTTCTTAATTTGGTTTATTGTTTCCTTCATGTCAAGGATTTCTGTTTGGTTTTTTTTCAATATCTCTAACTCTTTATTGAAATGATCTTTTGCTTCCTGTATTTGCTCTTTTAACTGTCGATTGGTGCGATCAATCAATGCTTGCATTTGCTCTTTCATCTCATCATTCAATGCTTGCATTTGCTCTTTCATCTCCTCGTTTGCTTCTCTGATCATTTTAATTATGTACATTCTGAACTCCTTTTCTGTCATTTCTTCTGCCATGCTGTCATTGGGTTTTATTGATGTAATATCTAGATTTGTTTGCAGCATTTTCTTTCCTTGTTTTCTCATGTTGTTCAGATATCAGTGGACCGCTGAGATATTGCAGATTTCCTCTGTTGATTTACAATGACCCTGAAGATTTCTATATATATCCCCTCTTAGCCTTCAGTAGGCTGAAGTCTTGGAGGAGGTTGATAATGCGGTGCTCCACAAGGAAGCTGCCTCTCTAGGAGTGGTGGCCTTCAGGTGGGGTATATTCCCTGCTAGTGGGCAGAGGTGCCTCCACTTGTTGACCAATGGTCATCCAAAGGGGACCTAGGCTGTGGGCTGAGGCAAGGCCTGTTTGGGCCTGTGTCTCTGGTTTTACCGTCCTTGTGGGGAAACCTCACCAGGCAGGGAAGTCTCACCCAGTGGGGAGGTCTCGCTGGTCAGTTTCCTCCTAGAGGTTCCCCTCAATTTACAGCTACTGCCTGGGCTGGGCTGCCTTCCTCTGCAAAGTTTCCAGGGGCCCGGCCCTACCTCCTGGGCCTGGGAGCCTCACCCTTCGCAGATGAATCTCCTTAGGCTGCCCCTCCTCAGAGAATTTGCCCATAGGCCTGGAACCTTCGCTCCGCCCTAAGCCTGTCTCTGTGCGGCTCTTCCACCCAGAAGCCTCCTAGATCCTGGGACCCTGTTCTGCACCTAATCGCCTGGCTGCGTGGCCCCTCCTCTGAGCAGCCACCTGTGGCCCCGAACAATCGCTCTGAGTCCCAGAGACCCGCCACAGGCCTCTTCCTCCAGACAGCCGCCCAGTATGCCGGTGCGGTCACTAGGAGTCCAAGAAACTCACTTCGTGCCTCCTCCTCCCACCAACCACCCGTAGCCCGGGGCAATCAATCACTCCGAGTCGAAGTGACCCTGCCCGTTCCTCCTCCTTCTCCAGATAACCCCCCGGGTGTTCAGGAGCAGTCCCTCTGAGTGGCTCTGAATCCACGTGACCCGCTGCACGGGTCCTCTGGGCACCGCCCGGAGCTCTGGTGCGGCCACTCAAGACCAAGCGTCCCACCACGCTTCTCCTCCAGGCAGCCCCCCTGTGTTCAGGAGCTGTCACTTTAAGACCAAACAACTCACCACTCGCCTTCTCCTCTGAGCAGCCGCCTGGAGCGCTAATGCAGTCACTGCGAGTCCAAAGGACCCGCCGCGCTCCTTCTCCTCCTTCTCCTACTCCTCCGGGCAGGCCCCAGGGTTCAGAAGTGGTCAGAGTCCAAACAGCTCGCCACGCAGCCCCTTCTCTGGCAACCGCCTGTAGTTCCCGTGTAGTCACCCGAATCCAAGCGGCCGCTCCTCTTCCTCCTCGTCCTCAGGGCAGGCCCCGGTGTTCAGAAGCGTCGTTCTGATTCCAAACAGCTCGCCGCGCGGCTTCTCCTCTGGCAACCGCCTGCAGCTCTGGCGCAGTCTCTCCGAATCCAAGTGGCCACGCTCCTCTCCTCCTCCTCAGGGCAGGCCCCGGTGTCCTGAGTCCACACAGTTCTCCCCGCCACTCCTCCCCCGGGCAGCCGCCGGAGCCCCAGTGGCTGCTCCGAGTCCCAGCGCTGTGCCGAGCAGCCTCCTCTATGGCGCTCCAGCGGGGGGAGGGGCGTCTCGCCGGCAGTTCTACTTCACAAAGTTTCCTGCGTTCCGGGACCCCCGTCCCATCCGGGATGCCCCCCCAGGGGGTGAGAGTCACCCGGCTACTTTGAGTTGGTCCCAAGCGTCTCAATATCTCCTCTCTTGAATCCTGAGTTCTGGAGCAACACGTAATGCAGCCACCCTCTAGGCCGCCATCTTGAAACCTCCCTCATGACTTTTTGATGGGGGTTATGAAACAGTCAATGCTACCTAAATTTAGTCTAAATGATACCATCATGGGAAAATGAGGACTAAATAGGAGTGTTACTATAATAAAAACTTCTATTCATATTTTTATATTTATTTGAAAATTATTCCATAAAATACAGTGATATTGGTGTTGTTTTGTCATATTAATTGCAAAACTCTACCAATAAACTTGTTCCCTTGTAGTAAAAAATATATTTTGACATAGTTTAAAACAAATCTACGGGCTATTTAAATTTTATTTTACCCCTACTTGGGATAGGAATGGTAAAGAAAGAATATTCCAATTCCTTCTGCTTGACTCTTAAGTAGATTAGTAAATATCTAGCAAACACAGTAGCCTGAAAACCAAAGTGGTCCTATGCTCAGGAACTTGAGTGAATGAAAGCCTTCTCATTTGGAATTTATATAAAATGTGGCATTGCATATAAAAGACCAAAACGAAAGAACTAATAACATAGACACTTTACCCCACTATCAAGGAAGAAAGCAAAATTGGACCATGGCAAAATGAGAGGGAAAATAAGAGTCCAAAGGGATAGATAGATAGATAGATAGATAGATAGATAGACAGATAGATAGATAGATAGAAGTTTTGATATAGGTAAAACACTGAGAAGATGTCTAAAATGTTGTGTTTGACCCAAGTCTGGGTGATCTGGGTGATGTGGGTTTCCTACTTGCCTGATTCTGAAATGAAGCTGTGTTAGACATTTTTTTTTTTTTTTCTTTTGTCTCTGTGACTTCAATATAGGACAAGAAAAACTTAAAGGTGGAAAAGTTTATTTTGAGCTCATGGTTTTCAAAGGTTCAGTCCATGCTCTGCTAACTTGATTTCTCTGGTTCTGAGGTGAGACGGCACATCTTGGATAGGGAATGGAAGAGATACAGTGCCCAGTTCATGGCAGTCTGCAAGAAGAGAAGAAGGTGCCATGTACGGATACAGTCTGCCCCCAGTGAGCTACTTCCTCCAGCTCTGCCCCACCTACTGACAGCTAACACTCTATAGGTTATTAAAATTTTAACCCATCAAGTGGATTAGAACACTGATAAAGTTATAGCTTTTATAATATAATTGTTTCACCTCTGAACATCCCTGCATTGTGTAAAACAAAATCTTTTCAGGAGACATTATAAGATCCAAACCATGACAGAAGCTTAGATAACTCTGACCTTGGCAAAGATGTTCTCTGTCCCTCCTGGGACCTAAGGAGCTAGTATTAAACAGGGTAACTATAATATTGGGTCAGAAGGAAATTTCACAAAGGGCTACTCCCAATCTGCAATGACGAAAGTATCCCAGAGTTATTTCGTCTTATTGAGAGACAACAATCATTGTCAATTTAATAAAGATTAAAATACAATTGCCTTAAAACTATGAAAGCACATTTCAAATATGTTGGAGGCCGCTGCCCTGTAGGGCCCGCAGTGGTGGCTGGCCTCGCCCTCTGGCACCGAGAAGCCCAGCTGCAAGTGCTTTCTATTGGCTGACTGATCTCCTCCGCGTCCGTGCTTAGCTCGTGATCAGTACAGGTCCTCATTACCCACCATTAAGTCTCCACAGCCAAACGCCTGACCCATTAAGGTGATTGGCTGTTATCTCCCATAAAGCTGCGTACTTTGGGCGGCAGGGAGAGCAAGCAAGGCAAGGAGGGCAGGCAGCAGCTGTGGGACGAGAAAAGAGGAGAGGCGGCCGCGGCGTGACGAGAGAGGAAGAAGAGAGAAGTGACAGTGCACGACAAGAGAAGAAGGAGAGAGAGAGCTGCATGCGTGACAAGAGAAGAAAAAGAAGACGGCGGCGGTGGAGGAGGAGGAAGAACCAGGCACTCGGCTCAGAAGCTCTCCCATAAAAATAAAGACCTTAAAACTTCATTTGAGAGCCGAGTCTTCATTGTACTCGCTGGACGAGGCACAAATACATGTTGAGAAAATTTTAACACAATAAAATATAGAAAAAGATTATTGACATTGGTTCTTATGCTACATATTGTCCAGTAGACTGTAAGGAGATGTGTGTGCTATAGGCCTTCAATCTTTATTGGTTTGCTCACTACTCTGGAACTAAGTGTAGATGAAAGTTGACTTTCAGAGAAAGAATGGGGAGGCAAAGCATTCCATTCTCCCTGAAATAATACAAATGATTCCTGCTATACTGAATGATCTTTTAATTTTTTTAAAGGCAGCCCATTTGATCTCCATTTACTGTGATTAGATAATATCTTTAATGTGTTTCATTTATTTTTGTGTAATGATTTAATATTTTTGCTTTACTTATATTTTATTGAATTGGAATATTATCAGGTAAAAGAATTAACACTGTTATTCCTGGGAACTTGGGAGACCAAAAATTATGTTCACTGATGCTCATCTGTCCATTTAGCATAGATAAACCTCAGAGTTTAAACCTTCATTCTGACTTTTAATCCAATAACTGAGTCTATATTTCACTGCATGCAGTTCGCATTTGGTCTAAATGTGTTGCCACTTAGAAGTTTTCTTTAACTTCGGTTACGTTTGCTTCAGTTTTGTTTTGTTTTGTTTTGTTTGTTTTGTTTGTCCAACATAGCCATTAAAATGAACAGTTTGACAGAATTGTAATCACTATATATAAAAATACCTGTGTATACACACATATATACGTGTTCATGTATTTCTCTACATACACGTATATGTACCTTTGGGAAAAAAAAGCAATTTAATAAGCTTTAAACATTCTCATCAACTCATCAAAAGTTAAAATCAAATGCATGGGCAATAAGAAATAATGATATAATGTTGAAGTTATTTAACTTTTTTCTTAATGAAATGCATAGTGGTTTGGAAGGAGGTAATTTTTTTATACTTTGTACTTGAAATGCTCCTAATTTTTTGAAATCATGCTCACAATTTAATGTTGATGTCCTGTATACTGAAATTGCTACCTCAGTCCTCTTTTTCTAATGGAAAGTTTAAGAAATCGCCCTTAATTATCTGATTATCCCAAATGAATACGAAAACGTTCCTCCCTTCATTATTTATGACAGTCCACTCTTACATGCTTTTAAAATGTTTTTCTTTTTATAAAATATTGCATTTATTTCACATATATACCCCCAAGAACTATGGAAGCGACGTCTTATTTGCATCTGTCGCCAACATCTTAACTTGCATATAGTTGACAGGTAGTCAATGGCTGCAATATATTGCTCCAAAGATTAATCATAAGTAGAGGGATTTATTCAGTGTTTCAGTATGTTTATATAACTTTACATAACAGTAGAACTCATTTTTGCATGTTGGTAAATGCACACAACAGAACATTTGATTAGGTCAATTTTGTCCTCCAATACCTCCCCTTTCCTCTACTTGTCTTCTTTCTAAGGAATGCCTTCAGTGAAGTTTACAAACTTATCTGCAATTATTTTATTTTTTAATTTGCTTTGTCGAATTTAATTCTTTCTCAATCAGCCTGTCCCTGGGACAGTATGTGAGAGCTTATGTCAGTTGCCACATCAAGAACCATATTGAAGTTAAGCAATGCATTTTGCCACTTGAATTATGGCATGGACTCTATAGTGTTGATGAGTACAGAAAACTGCATCAGTTAAAGGGCTTTATTACTTATAGGCATCATACTACAAAAAAGAATTTAAAAGACACACAAAACTTTTGGCACATGACATAACCTCGGTCAAAATCCTGGTTACGCTACTCACTCTCTCTTTAATAATGTGAAAGACAATCTTATTCAGTTTTTTCCCACTGGTAGAGTGAGCAAAAATATATACCCCACCTCACAGTGTTTTGTGATATTAAATTTTTTTAATAGTCCATGGATACAGAAGGCAAAATTTCAAAACTGGTAATTTCTTTAAAAATTTCCTTAACTTTCTTTTTAAATTTCTTGAAGTTCCTCAGTCTACATAGATGCTTAGCTTTGTACTGCTCACTGTTATACAAATTCTGTTTCTAGTAACAACAGAGATAACCTAGTAAAATAGGTTCAGGTGGAAGATGCTTTGGCAATAGACATTAATTACACACTTCATCATATGATTTCCTTTGATCAACAGGCAATAGCACATAGCATGAGAAGAGATTTTGAAGAGCTTGCACATCGGAACTTGGCCTTTTGCTGCTCTGCAAACCCTGAAGCTGCACTGTGAACTATCTTAAGCAGGCATGATGAATGACAAGAAAAAGGTGGCCTAATAGTACTCATAGTCCGGACTGATAGGCATCCAGCAGCCAGACACATGAGTGAGGTCACCTGGAACCAGATAGCTACCAACCAACCTGTCAATTGACTGTAGAAACCTGAATAATCCCAGTGAGTCCATCCCAGATTAGAAGAATCATTCAACTGGGTCCAGACCAATGCTAACCTGCAGAATTGCGAGATAAATATATGGTTGCTGTTTTTAAGTCACTACATTTTTGTGATTTGCTAATACTGAAACAAATAATTGAGGACTCTCACCATGTGTTTTTGAAAATGTACTATCAATTGACTGAAATATAGAAAAAATATAGAAAAAATGAGAAAGGTTGAGAAGAGGGACAAAGGAATTAAGAAAGAATGGAAAGGAAAAAAAGATGAATAAGAAGAAGGAAGGATTTCTCTCTTGGATCTGGATATTATCCCAAGAATGAACAGAAAACTTATTTGCCATCATTTTTTCTTGCTAACTGAATAAATTAGCATTCCAATACAGAAATGCCAAATACATTAATTTAGGGATTAAGGATAATAGCTGAGAGAGAAAAACCTCTCCAAGAGCACCTTGGAAAGGCCTTTGTCTTAAATATACCAAGAACATGATTTAACATTTAAGAGTATTTTAGTATCATTAATTAGCATAGATGACTTACACCATCCATCTAAGAACTCATTGGCAAAACTGAATGTCACAGTAATAATAGAAAGAGCAGTATGCCAGTTGGTGCAATATTAATCTTGAAGAGAGCAGAGAAATTTGAATAGGAAAGATGAATTGTACTCACACACTAGTGTATACATTTTCCTGAATTAATGTTAGATGTATTTCAATCTCATTCAGTGTAACATGACATCATAGGATAAGAATGACAATTTATGTAGCTCCATAGTTTGTTTTGTAAACAATTTATTATTCACTCTCCATACCAACAAAAACATGTTTTGTGTCTTTAAGATATAAATTTACCCTTGATGCAATGTACCATGTAAACTAAAAGAGACTGAGAGTAATACTTAGTTTGTAGTATAAATGAAAGACTGCAAGCAAAATAAATTATAAATTTTAATGACAGATGTTCTCTTGGGACCTTGTAGATGAAGATCAGTCATATTTACAGCATTTGGCTGTTCCTCTCACAGTCCTAGAGTCATTTCAAAAATGTTCAAAATTCCCCAGGTGCAGTGGCTCACGTCTGTAATCCCAGAGGCTCAGGAAGCTAAGGCAGGAGGATGGTGAGTTCAAAGCCAGCCTCAGGAAAATAGAGGGACTGAGCAACTCAGCGAGACCCTATCTCTAAATAAAATATTTTAAAAAGGGCTGGGAATGTGACTCAGTGGTTAAGTGTTCCTGAGTTCAATTCCTGGTCCCTGCACCCCCCCAAAATGCTCAAAATTCCAGAAAATGTGAACATACAGGAATTATGTCATGCTTATAACTAATTGTTCAATAAGTGGTAGAATTCATACTATCAAAATTAAAAATATATTCATTCTATAATGGCCACATTAAGATGCTATATAATCAATCATTCTAATGATGTTATTATTTGTAAAAGGTATTGTTTGTAACTGCTTTGAGAACCCCAAGCTAAAATTCTGTACTATGTGCTAACTAGCTAGGGAAATAAAGCTTCTACGCTGCATACTCCCATGTAAGTGAATATGTGCTCTCTGTACTGACGGGGCTAAAATTAAAAAAAAAAAAAAAGAAAGAAAAACTGTGCAAAGATCTCTTATACATTAAATATGTGCTAAAGACACTGAGAATATGTTGTTTGCCTCAAAGAAAGACTTTCTAGGGTGTTTTTTTATCTGTAGTAAACAATCAGAGTAACGCTACATATCCATGATCTCTGCTCACCAATTTTCAGTCACCCCATCACCACAGTAAAAATCACTAATAGTGGTGAACCAAACCTTTGCAACTTGGAGTTCAGAGTTGATACTTGAGTCCACAAAGTCTCCTGATGACTTTTACTCTACGTACCACATTCACTGGGCATTACCAACTCTGAAAAATACAATGAACAGGTGAAAATAAATCTTCTGTTGCTACAATTGGAGATAAAGTGGAAGGAACATGAGTTTTGCAGTCCAACAAACATAAATGCAAACCTTATGGTAAGCACCTGCTCCTTAACTTCATACAGAACTTGTAATATTGCTGGGAGCTTTAGAAATACTGCATGTAATTTATATAAAGGTTTCATGACCAAATTAATGTATAATCTTCTAATCTCCAAAACAGAACCCCTAGGTGAGAAACAAAATATGCTTTAAATGCATATTAAAGGAAATAACAATCTGCAAATCATGGAAAGGATAGATATTGAGATTTGTAAAAACTGTTGCTTATCAGTGGTTTCAGGGTAATGGAAGAATGAAGAATAGGAGTCAGTGAGAAGATGCATAATTTCTGCTCCCCTCTGTTGGGCATTAACTACATCTTGAAACTTCTCCCCAAAATCATTCCTAAAGACTAAAGACTTGGGAACCACATGGTTAGTATAGTCACAGCATTGCCACAACATCTTGGTAGCAATTTCTGTATTAGTATTTTATCACTGTGACTAAAATGCATGAAAAGAACAACTTAAAGGATTAACAATTTATTTGGTTCGTGGTTTCAGAGGTTTGAGTACTTGGTTAGCTGACTTTATATCTTTCATTGTGGAAGTGTGTTGCAAATGGAAGCTGCTCACCTCATGGAAGCCAGGGACCAGAGAGGGAGCTAAAGAAAGGATCCAAAGAGAAGATCCATCCTTTCATCACATGCCCCCAGTGACCTACTTCTCACTAAGTTTCACCTCCCAGTAGGCCATTGGAGTGATCAATGGATTAATCTACTGATGAGGTAAGATCCTTCATGATCACATCACTTCCCAATAGCCTCACCCTCTGAACACATGGGACTTTGGGCTTCAATCATAGCACATTCTAATATACAGTATATATATATTTTAATTTTCATAACTACTAAAGGGAATCTTAGTATCTATTTGGTAGAAAAAGGATGCTGTTAAAAAGCTATAGAACATAGACTCCTACATCGAAGAATTATCTGGCCCCAATACTAACAGAACCAGGTTGGGAACATTTCTCCATAATTCAATTATTTATTGTATCAATTATTTGTCTTTTGATGTAGTCTGTGCTTTACAGGAAATAGACTGTTCTGTATCCTCAGTGCCTAGAATAATGTCTGGCACACAATAGAGGGTCAAAAGCTAGTAGTTAAAAGAGTTTATAGACATATAAATGGAAAATTTTAAAATTCACATATAACTATTCCTGGAATATTCTACTTTATCTTACAGTCTAATGTTCCTAACTGTATTACAATAATTCTAAAAAAAAAAAAAAGATCTATACAAAAATCCCTTCAAGACATACCTATGAACTATTACTTTTATATCTTTTCAAAAGAAATAATTTTAAAAATTGTGATATTTATGACAAAATCTAAGTGAACAAAAGGGTTATATCAGCAATAAGACCCTACAGTGGAAGTTTCATGTTCAGATACTTTATCGCTCTAATAATGACTTACCCAAATGATCTTTTTCTCTTCTCTGAACTTCTCTAATGCTGTTTGTGCCTGTTACCAATATTGTCCTGTAATAGTTAAGAGATACCTATATTTAAAAGAATAGCAATAGTTTTCTTCAATACAGACACCCACCAGAATAATGGGAAGACTTTTCAAGTCAATGCACTGAACTTCCAACATTGTATCAACAACTCAGTTATTAGCAGGACTTATCTTAATTTTCCATGAAGTAGATATACTTTAAATTTAATCATCTCTTAGATTACAAATAGGGTTGTAAACTTAATGTGAGCTTCTCATTTCAACTGCATTCAGTATTTTCAATTCAGAAATAATTGATTTTTCATCTACATTTAGAAGCATAAAGAATGAGAGAAAATAGTTATAATGCCATAAAATCAAATAAGTGTATGGGGACATATTGAAAAGCCTGATTAAAATTGAGATAGTAGCTTTGAAACATTTCAAGTGCTTTGATAGTGAAAGTAATAATTTTGGATTCCATTACTTATTTTTTTTTTACCTAAGGGTCAAGTTCTGAACTTGGCTTTGTTCTTTCTATGGTATTTCATTTACTATGCCTATTATTTTATATATTTACTAATTTACTTAAGAATGAGTTATTAAGCAATAATTGCTTCAAATTCCTGTGGTGTGTTCTTGGCAGAGGTGACAGGATTAAAAAAAGTAGATGAAGTAAGCTCTCCAGACACAAAAGCTTTTTGCTTTTTTTTCTTAATGAGAAAAGAAGACCCATACTGTAGCACAGGCAGCGTGAGGATTCTTGGATAATCACTTACTTTTAAACCTGATCCTACTAATGAACTCTGATCATTACTTAGTATTTCCATTAACAGACAATTAGTTGAATTAAAAACAGCCTTTCTGAACAATTTTATTGTAATTCCTAGGCTTTAGAGTTTCTCAAAAAAAATTAGGTTAATTTGAATTTTCAGCTATGGTCTAATGCCTGATTTCAAATATCTCAGTTTCCAAATTTTCATTGACTAATTGGTTTACCTGTTCCAGGATTTAAACTTCCAGGCATATTTTAGATTACATAATCCTAGTGGAAACTATTAAATAGGCAAAAATGTCCTTCAGCCAAGTTAAAATAAATAGTTAAATGAAAATGAATGCAAATGTACTTGAAAATATTATTATAAAGGAGCCCATTTTTGAAAAACAAAATTAGTACTATAATTAAAATTCATAAGGTTAGCTTAATGAGAAGGAAATATAAAAGAAAATAAGTTAAAAATTATAAAGTTCAAAATTGTTCGGTGTTTAAATAATGCTCTTTTGAAACTGTGAGAAAACAAAATGAACTAGAGAGAAAAAATTGACTAAATTCAGTGCAATAGAGAAGATAAATTGAAATATCACAAAAAGTGGAAATAGGTCATGTCTCATGGGTAAATGTGAAGGAACTACATCATATATCAGGGAGAAGATATACTATATAAGACATAGAAAAGAATGAGGAAATGTTTTTTAAGTTCTCTACAACCAATGTAGGGAATTTTGTCATCCCTATATTAAACAAGAAAATAGAGGTAACAAAAAGCTACATATGTATGCATAATGTGCATATATATGTACATATGTATATATACATGTGTGTATGTATGTATATATGTATATAGTACTTTCTAATGTTGCAATTATTTCAATTTTTAATAAATATCCTGAGTAAGTATTGACCAGGATGTGAATTAGAAAATAGTGTATTAGAAAGAAAAATGCATTAAACAATTTTATCAACTCATGCCTCAATTTTGCCTCATATCCTTTAATTCAGTATAAGCATACTGCATTTGTGTTGTTAAAATTTTGCCCAATCAACCTGTATGACATCATCCAACACTAACTTTTTTTCTGCCTAAGTATGCTATACCATTCTGTATCAGCTGTGTTCCCAGAATCTCATCCTTGAAGATAGTTGGCCAACAGTGAAAATATGTCTGATTTATTTAGGACATGGATGTAAAGGAGCAATCATTCCTCCAAAAGTTCTTGGTCAGAGAAAATGTGAAACTGATAGAGATGGCCTATTAAAGTCTAGTTTATTTTTGTTGTTTCTTGCATTATTAAGAACTCTCCTTTCTGAGTGCTGGACCTGCTGAGAGTCACCTTGGGCTAAATTGCTTTTTGTGCAAATTCAGTAGCCATAAAGCCATCATTCTGTTTTCAGCTTCGATATCACGCATTATCATGGTCTTTTCATAGCATATAGAGAATTTAGTTCCTGGATTTCCCTGTAAACTCTAATTATGCCACCTACAATGAGGGTAGGGCCTAAACATCCTCAGATATTTCTAATAGCATTGTCAGACTTTTAGTTTTCTAACTCTTCCATAATTGTGTGAAATGTAATTCTTTATTGTATAGTATCCACCATTCTGATTTCTGCTCTATTAATTGAACCCTGGCTGATAGTTGTATCAAGCAAATATCTTGTTTTCCTAAATTTCATCATTCAGAGATTTTTATTTCTAAAAGTCACCTTTTTCAATTTCTGTTCTTTTAATTTATTTGCAGTACTAACATATTTTTCTCTTCTTTAGACTAAACCAAGTTGCAAAAAGAAAAGAAGAGGGAAAAAAGAAAGAAAGAAAACTCTAATATACCTCTGGTTTCCCCCTCAGGCTACTTATCAGAACTTCTAGGTAACTTTTTCTTTTTTTTAAATTTTTTTGGTTGTAGATGAATGCAATACCTTTACATATTTATTTTTATGTGGTGCTGAGAATTGAACCCAGTCCCTCACACGCGCTAGGCAAGGGCTGTTCCACTGAACTACAGCCCTTTAGGTGACTTTCTTAAAAATATAGATCCTTAAAATCAAAATCATTTGATATAGATTCCAAGCAACTTTTAAAAATCCATCTGTGAGTCTAATGTCAGCCCTGTTACCAGCTGTTATGGATTGGATATGTGGTGTCCCCCAAAATTACTATGTTAATGTAGGAATATTCATAAGCAAAATGATTAGGTTATTGGAGCCGTGACCCAATCAGTCCATCCTAGTTTGACTAGACTAAGTGTGTGGTAACTATAGGCAGGTGGGGTGTGGCTGGAAGAGGTGGGTCACTGGGGGCATACCCTTGAGATTCCCTCTCCCTTCTCTTTCTGCATTCTGGCTCCTATGAATGGAGAAGCACTCCTCACCATGACCTCCTCTATGATGTTCTGCTTAATCTTTGGTTCAGAGCATTCCTAATTTGGCCAAATGGACTAAACCTCTGGGACCATTAGCCAAAATATACTTCCTGCTCTAAGGGTTCTTTTTTTGTTGTTGTTGTTTGTTTGTTTGTTTTTGTTTTGTTTTGTTTTGTTTTGTTTGTTTGATTTTTCCAATCAGATATTTTAGTCACAGTGATGCAAAACTACCTAAAACACCAATTTTAATGGAATAAAATTACAATTACACTGATGTTATTTGAATATTAGTGTAGATTTGAACCCTAGTTTGTTTAGTATGTAACTTGAGACTGTTTCCTAAACTCTCTAATTTTTAGTTTCTTCATATTAAAATGGAATTCCTGATACCACCTAACAGTAATAGTGAAGCAATTTACAAAGTAATGACTACTTTGTCTCACAGAGTAAATTAAATTCAGTTAAACCAATTGATGGATATAGAAAATTCAATAATAATTATTAGTCATACTGCAATAATATTATCCTAAAACACCAGGTGAGTTAACTCTACAACCTAAATACCTCCAACTTATTCCATTGCATCACTGACCCTCCCAAAAAAATCATATCCCTCTTATAATTTCAACAAAAAATATTAGTGAGCTTATGCTGCTCATGCTAGAATTGTCTTTTCCAAGTGCTGGGGATCAAACTCAGTGCCTTGCCCATGTTAATCCTGTACTCTATCACTTAGCTATACTCCCTGTCCTTGTGCTAGAAATGTTGATACCATCTTTGAATTCTCTTTCTCTATATTCTAAACATTTGTTTTCAGTACCAGGTTAGATCCATGATAATATACAAAATATGCATGTTGTAATGGAACCTATATTTTAGTGAAATAACAATAATGAATAAAATAATTATGAAAAATATCAGGAAGTGATCATTTTGAAGAAAAGAAAATCAAGAAAACTAGAAGTAATCTTTGTTAGTACTCTCAGTTTTTTGAGGCCATAGATTCTGCAGGGGGAAGAAGGCCTCATATTGATCACGGAAACAGGACAATGAAAAATATTCTAACGTTTTCACAATTGGTATATATGGATAATTTTATATTACTGCTTTATTCCTTTAGAAGAGTGAAAATTTTCCTGAGAAATATGCTATTAAAATACAAAAATTAAACTACAGATAAGCATTTAAATATAAAATGCTATTATTTTGCATTAAATCATACATAATGATGTTTCCAAATTAAAAGTTTAACAATGTGTTCAAAGGTGACAACTAAAGTAATTGAGTTTTCTTCAATTATCAAACAAACAAGACTCAAATAATGTTTAATCATACTTTCGTATATCATTGCCTAAGCTAGTAAATAATGAGATGATCCAGAGACTAAAATAAAATTCTAGGAATAATTGGCAATTGAAGTTTTGTAATCTGAAAAATTTTGATTATATATGTAGAAATTTTCCAGCATTAAAGTAGATTGTCAAGAAGTATTATTAAGATATACACATTTTAATAGTACAAATAAGATTAATCAATTTCTAAAAATGAAGAGACACAGAACAAAATTAATACTATGAAACAATGGTAAAAATTTTCATACTGTTTCCTGATTAAAAAAGAAAAGTTACGATTTAGGACAGGAAAAAGATTTGCTTAATTGATAAAGATATCAAAAAAAGGAAAAATACCATAAACAATATTTATGGGTGATGTGCTACTCTCTGAGATTAGAAATTAGATATGAAAGCTTTTTTATTACTATTAATTTAAATAAAAATATTTAAGAAATTACACAAATAAAACTGTCTTTTCAAGTCACACATATGTGAAAGTCAGACATCAAGGAAAACCTATAAATAAATTACTAAAACATTTTAAGTGAATTTATCAGGATTACTGAGCATAAAGTAAGTTTTAATTTTGACCCCTCTAAATGAAAAAGAAAAAGTAGGAAAATAAAACCATTAAAAATGACATAAAATATCATTTAAAAAGAAATAAATATATACAAAAAAAACATAAAGTACTACACGTGATAATAAAAAACCAATCAAGATAAGGATGCACCATATTTATGAATTGGTAGACTCAACACTATAAAGATAAGCATGGTGTACAAGAAAACAATAAGATTAAGTGAAAATTCCAAACAAAACTCCAATCTTTTGCTTGAATTTTTTGTTTTTATGTTTTCATTTTTCCAAGTTTATTCTGAAACTTATTGTGGGAATTTGAAGAATAGACAAACAATATTGGAAACAAATAAAGGGATTTTTATTACCTCCTAAATATAATATTCCTTATAAAGTCAAATGAACTAAGTAATGGAAATACTGGAATTCAAAAATATCAGTAGCAAAGAATAAAAAATTTCAAAAAAGAGACACATAGGTGAACAATTGATTTTTAACAAAAGTAACACTGTACAGGGAGAAAAAGTTGGTCAGTGAACAATTTCAATAAATGTAACATATAGAAAACAAGTAGCATTTCACACTTATTCCCCACCAGAAACAACTCAATTCCAGGTTCAATATATATATATATATATGTAAATTTAAAAGCTAAGATAATAAAGTTTATAGAAAGTGTCAAAGGAAATGTATTTGTAAACTTTGATAAGTAAGCATTTCTTAAACAGCATAAACATAAACACATGTACATACAAATACTCATAAAGGACTAGGCCGAAAAACTAGAAAACATTCTTACAAGGAAATTATTTTTATCATGAGTGAAAAAGTGAAGAAAAGAATAAACAATACGTTGAACACATATAACTAAAAAGTTATCTTATCCATAATATAAGGACTCCCATTCTCTATATGAAGAACTCAAAAAAAACTCAACACCAAAAATAATAAATAAAATAACCCAATCAATAAATGGGCTAAGGAACTGAACAGATATTTCACAGAAGAAATACAGTTGATCAACAAATATATGAAAAAAATGTTCATCATTTCTAGAAATTAGAGAAATGCAAATCAAAACTACTCTAAGATTTCATCTCACTCCAGTCAGAATAGCAATTATCAAGAATACAAACAACAATAAATGTTGGCAAGGATATGGGGAAAAAGGTATATTCATAAATTGTGGCTGGGAATTCCTTAGAAAACTTGGAATGGAACCATCATTTGACCCAGTTATCCCACTCCTTGCTTTATACCCAAAGGACTTAAAATCAGCATACTGCAATAATGTAGCCATATCAATGTTTATTAAGGACCAAACGCTTTTTGCAAAGTCCTCTATCTTTATCTTAGCTACTCTTCTCACCACTCCTACAAGACAAATTTATTACCCTCATTTTATAAATAAGCAGGCTATTTTATTTGCCAAAGTTCAAATTCAAAATGAATGGCTCCGTTAGCAGCTGAATTCGAGCTTATGATTCCATTTCAGAACTTCTCTCTGCTCTGAAACACGACCAGTTAAATAGGAAGAAATTAACAATGTAAAGTGTAGAGGAAAGAGCAGAGGAACTTTCAGATAATGTAACCTCCTGTAGAATAATGGGATTGTCTTGCAGGAAAGGTTAATTTTAAAGATGCTTTGGAAGAAAGAGGTTATTGAAAGTGAGACATTAAAATATTCTCTAGGGCATTCATCCTTCTGTATTAGGCACTCAAAGATGTAATATAATTTTATAGCATTATTAATATGTATGTTCAAGTTAAACAAAGTTAGCCTTACAGGAAAATGTATTGCATAGTTCTCAATTAGTCGTTAGGTAAATCAAGTTCATTTTTAAAAAATTTGCTAAACTTTAACCAAATAAAGTGTTCTAATGGTAAATTGAAGAGAAATAAGTCATAAGTGCATCAATTTATGTTCAAACAAGAATTCTTTGTTAGACACCAGATAACTATGTACTTTATGTGGGTAGATGCAGATAAGCATCTCTTCTCTACAGCAATATGTATATGTTCATAGAATCCAGTGTTAAAAGTAGGAATAAAGGGAGGATAAAATGAGAATATGTAAGAATACATCATTCTTTATTTTACATTTAGATAAAGTTTAAGTGCAAGTATTGTATGACATAAAATACAAAATTATTGATAGAGTACCTACAGAAAAATTAAAGCAAAATCCTTAAAGATTCAATTGTTATGGTAATTGATTTAAAACAGCATCAATAAATCTCCTACAATTTCTTAAAACATAAATAATCTAACTCTAAAAATGAGCTTAATTTTCTATATATTTTTTCATTCTGTACAGGGGATTGGTCAAATGATAACATGACTACTTTAACTGAGATCAAAAAAGTTGCCAAGAAATATTTTTCTTCCCCAAAGAAAAAGATAAAAAGCAAAATGACTGATACAAAAATGCAGAGGTCACATAAGAACAATGAGAATCATTCTCCAGGAATTGGAGAACAAGGAATGGTTGACCATAAACAAGTAGCCTAGAAGGAATATCTCTTAGTTCTATGTTTCCTTCCAGCAATCATTTAATGAACCATTCCCTTCAGTATTGCAATTTTATTTGTTAAAAATTCTCCCTCAATTCTTACCTTGAATCCACAAACTGTTCAAAAACTTTATATATTTGAATCTTGTGATTCATTAATATATCATACAATTTTAGTGCATGTGTTGACTTTTGATTTGCTATCTTAAAGGTATAAAAACTAAGGATCGTTACAAGAATATGCTGTAAGAGTGAAGTCTAAAGAGTTGCAAAAATCTATCTGAAAAGTAAAATGACAATATTTTACTCAGTTTGTGAAAATATTTTGAAAATCAACAAGTTTAACTTATATTTTACTGAAATGAACCGTATTTTACAAGTCTAATTTATTATCTCACAATTTTAAAATGTAGATTGCTGATAAAAATTAATACATTTTTGACACTATACTGTCACAGAGCATTTTACATTTTTTTTCTCGTTTAAAGTTTACCATAATTTCAGTTAACAAATAACACTGAATTCTAGAGAAATCATGTGATCAGTCTAAACCTCAGAGAATGGAAAAGTTAGGGTTTAAATCAAGGAAAGTGTAACCATAAAAAATGGTTTCTCTCAATCGTGTGTGGAAGATAAAATATTGATCTCACAGAAGATGAAAATAAAATGATCATTATTAGGAACTGGGGAGAGCAAAGTAGAGGGTGGGATGGGGAAACTTTAATCAATGGGTCCTCAATTACAGCTAGATAGGAGCAAGAGATTCTGGTCAAGAAGCTATAGACAATAATTATGTACAATAGAATTCAAAATGCTCAAAGAAAATATATTGGATGTTTTCACCACGAAGAAATGATAATTGAAGAGCTAAATATATTTATCCTATTGTAAATATGATGTATACATGTATCAAAACATTATATTGCATAAATGTGTATAATTTTTGTATCAAACTAGATCCATTATAAAATACACAAACATATTTTGAAATGGAAACCACATTTTAGTGAAAGAAAAATAATTAATTTTGCCTCATACATCAATTAAAAATGACTTCAAATTTTAAAAATGGTTTTTAAACTGTCAACTTAGATTCAAAGTTTGTTGCCACTCACCAATTTTTTGCTTCTTTAGCAAATCAACAAAAAGAAGTTCTAAATAAAATTCCAGCAAAACAGCTTTTATTTTCCCTTCATAATCATAAAAGTACTACTTTCCCTTTATATAAAAAAAATTTTTAAAAGCATAAGGATTTATTCAGCTTTCCAACTTGAAAATCGTTACCAAGTTTAGACCAGAAAATAAGCTTCTGACATTTAATTTAGTGCTATTACCATAGTGTTGATTTAAAATTGAATTCTAAAAAAAGAAAAGATTATTTTACAAAACGATTATATTTCCTATTTCTCCAGAAAGAATTAGATATATGGAAATATTTTTATTATTTTGTTAACTTTATTGATAATTATCATGTATCTACAACAAGCAACATGCTATATATAATTTTTACCATCTAATAAAAATCACAAATCCATAAGCTAGTTGATATTTTACCCAGCATATCACTGAAAGAACCATGGTTCAGAACCAGAAGTATCCATTACCCAGAGTGGAGAGGCAGAGTGGAGGGATGGGTAAGGGGAGGCAATGCAGAATGAATTCTTAAGAAATCATGTTATACGCATTTATAAATACACCACAGGGAACTTCACCTTAATGCACAGGTAGGAAGAACAAATTAAGTACAAATAAATAAATGAGCAAAAGGAAGTCTAATAGAATTGAGGAAGGAGAATGGGAGAGGGAGGGAAGAATAGGAGTGAAAGGGGAAGGGAAAGGGGGAGGGATCACGAACTGAAATGGAATTCCATGCACATATGAGTTTGTCGGGATGAGAACCCATCCGGATGTGGTGTGGTACATCAGGTGAGAGGAGATGGTGCTCTATTCTAAGATATTCATGACCAAAAGGAGAATGAGAAGTATTAAGAACATAAAAGCACAAAACCTCGTAAAACAGCTGTAAAGATTAAGAAATAGAGAACAAAGTTTGTTAGGTTGTTGAAATGGAGAGGATAAGAGGGCTGGCAACTTAGTGCATAAAACAAGAAGAAAATTCATGGGGAAGACATGAATTCAGGTTTTCATGATTTAAGTTTGGGGTTCCAGAGAAGGAGTTTTCCATGTCTTTGATAGTCATGGAAGTAAACTAGGAGAATGGCATGGTTTTGGGAAATTTTAATATATCATTATTAGACTATGGCATAGATTTAGTTGGGATCATCTAGGGAGATGGTAGAATAAATAATAATTAAATCTTAATTTATCATTATTAGATTATGGAATGGACTTAGCTGAGATCATCTAGAGAGATGATAGAATGAAAAATAATTTAGCTTTGGACTAAATTCCATGAAATAAAAATATAAGTGGTTAGCCAAAATGTGGTACACGTAGCAGACAGAGAAAGGTTAGTTAGAAAAACACAATTAAAAAGGGAGTGGAGTATGTTAAAAAGAATGAATGCCAAAGTTCAAATTATTCAATAAGTTAAGGTTTAGCTGTGAATGGTAGCCCATGCCTATATTCCTAGCAGCACCAGAGGCTGAGACAGAAAGATGGCAAGTTTAAAGCCAACCTCAGTAATTTAGCAAGGCCCTAAACAATTTAGTGAGATATTATCTCAAAAATTAAAAATGATAAAGACTGGGGATGTGTTTAAGTGGCTAAGTGTCCCTGGGTTCAATCCTAGGTACCTAAATAATAAATAAATCAATGCCTAAAAATACTGCTGCCATTGGAGATTTCCCTCCTTTGGTAAATGTATATGCCTCAGTACATATTCTGCTATATGCTATGCACTACCAACACAGTGAGAAGAAAGCACGTATGCTCTTTCTCATTTTGGAGATTACATGGAGCAAGGAAGAAAATCACAAAAGAAAAAAATAATACTAAATTACTTTGGGCATTAAATGGAAAAAGAACAGCAGTGGAAACAGAGAATGACCAGATTTTCCCAACTTATATTTGAAAGTTAAGACAAGCTTGTCTGAGTAAATGACATTTAAACTGTGATCTGCAACATGGCAACTTAAAAGTAACCCTTCAGAGGATATTTTCAAGGAGAAAATGGGATGGAATTTAGACTGCAGTGGGTTGAAAAATTAATGTAATATGAAGAATTGGATTCACTTTGAGGAATATTGAAAATAGGAAAAAGTAAAACTTGATGATGTGGAATGTGTGTGGGACTGATTTCACCTCATCATCATTGAGAAAGTGAAACAAGTTGAAACAAAAAGGTAAACAAAATGAGGGAGTGAGCCTGCTAACCAGGGAGAAAGAATCTTCCAGAAATCCAAAACAACATCAACCTCTGACATGTGTTGGCAAAACAGGACAGAAGGAGAAAAGCAGACAGACAGGTTTAAAAAGGCAATGACAATTGGAGAACATCGTGCTAAGTGAAATAAGCCAAACCCAAAAAACCAAAGGCCTAATGTTTTCTCTGATAAGCAGATTCTAATTCACAACAAGGGGTGGAGGCAGATAGGGAAGAATAGAGTTACTTTATATTAGGTAGAGAGCGAAGGTAGGGGAAGGGGTATGGGGTCGGAAGAATAGTAGAGTGAAACAGACATTATTACTTCCTGTACATATATGACTCTATGACCCATGTGATCCTACAACATGTGCAATCAGAAAAATGAGAGATTACACTCCATTTGTGTATGATTATCAAAATGCATAAATGCATTCTACTGTCATGTATAACTAATTAAAACAAATACAAAAAATAAAAATAAAAAAATAAAACACAGCAATGATGGCCATGTGCAGTGGCACATGTGTGTAATGCCAGTGGCTGGGAGGCTGAGGCAGGAGCCTCAAAGTCGACTACTGCAGCATTTTAGAGAGGCCTAAAGCAACACAGTGAGACTTTGTCTCTAAATAAAATACAGAAAGGGCTGGGGATGTGGTTCACCTTGTTAAGTGTCCCTGAGTTCAATCCCAGCTACAAAAAAAAAAAAAAGAAAAAAAAAAAGAAAAAGAAAGAAGAAAAGAATAAAAAATAGGCAATGACTGAATGACTGAGAGGAGTGGGAAAAGCAGCAGGGCTCAGTAAGTTGCTGTTAGGACCTGGGGTTTTGCTCAGGGAACTGAGTGGCCCATGTATGCTGATCAGGAGTGACATGATGGGATTTACATTTAGAGGGCCCCCCCTGGCTACTGTTTTGGGGACAGCATGTAGAAGTATAAGAGGTAAGAACAGAACTAAGGAAATTATTTGGAAAGGTATTGCTTCTTGGAAAGAGATGCAGGTGAAGGAATCATATTCTGTTTGTATTTTGAAGACAGAGCTAATAGAATTTTCTGATGTTGAACATAGGGAGGACTTAAGAAATATAAAAATCAAAATTTATTCTAAGATTTTAGATCTGGATGATGAGAAGGATATAGTTTCTCTTAAGCAAAAGATGGGTGGAGGAATCAGATTTCGATGTAAACAGGTTGGGCTTAATCATCTCTTAAAAAGGTATTCGATACAGAAACATGAGTTAGAGAAGGAGGTTGAGGGTGCAAATATAAACATGTTGAATGAGGGGTTATCATGTAAGCCTGAAACAGAATGAAATCATCGAGGGAGGAAAAAAGGAAAATACCTCAAGTTTATGGATTGAAAGAAAGAAAGAAGTAAAAGAAGAAATTGAAATGATACAGAGAATATATAACTAATGAAAAAAGAAAGGAAGGAAAAATTCTTAGTGGTCTAAAATGATTGGAGTTTTAAGAAGAAATAGCAGCAACAGATGGCATTGGCCACAGCAAGGAGGGAAATTGCCCCTTTTGGGACATCAAATTTCCCTCATGTCTCCTAAAATCATTTCCATTATAAATATCGAGCAGACGTTTGTCACTGATTTTCTTACTGTTACTTTGTGGAACATCATGGTTTCATCAGGGTACTTGTGAAAATTTATATTTATTTTACTCCTTTGTGTACATATTTAAAAGGGTCCTTATCTCCCAGCCTCATTTTTAAGGAAACTGCTCCAATAGATACACCCATCACTTATAAATGACTTCTTTATAGGTTGAAAATAGAACTGATTAAGGAAAAAAAAAAACAAAACAAAACAACTCACTTATTAAAGGAAAGTTTTCCAGAGAACAGGAAAGAAAACTGAATAAATTCCCTAAATAGTTTATTTATACCCAAACAGAAAAACAGTGTTTCTCTGAACCAGTCAGATTGAATGACTTTGCTTCCCTCTGAGAAGGCAACACCTGTCCTTTATTTGTGATGAATCCCTGCTGGTCCACACTGGATTGTCCTTTTGGACCTCTGACCAATTGCTGGCAGATTTCTGGTCCTCTGTTTTCTCTGACAGCGCCAGCTCTCATGTCCACCTAAGGACATAGGCAGTCTTCCCACCAGTTCTGGGGTCTCCCCTCTGACCTCCTGTCTCTGTAGTGTCACCGCTTTGATATTTTACACTGTACTGTGCAGTTCGTTGCTTCCTTTGTCATCGACCCTGTCTGACATGACCTTTGTACTTGTGCTGAAATCACAGGTCAGAGCAGACCATACCAGGACACTTGATGAAATATTCATAATTCCTATGCAATAACTGAAGCGAATGGGAGAACATGGAAGTGAGGGTGTGCTGCCATTACACCAAGACAACGAAGGGTGTGGAATATTCATGACAGAACAATGAGAGGTAGGTAACAAGAAGGGATTCGTGCAAATGGAACACATTGTGGAATCATGTGTGTCTCCTGTGGTTTCTTCCTGCACATCATTAGCATCTCTTCTAGCAAGTCCCCTTTCGTGACATACCATTCTGATCCCTGCTCGCCCCTGTTCCTCTGCTTTTTTTGTGAAAACAGATAAAATGAAAGATTTTCAGTGTAATTTGCTTCCTTTCATTCAGTTTCTAATCACAACTATATTTAATTCTAACAAAGTTCCCCAAATTGTGCCATTTGGATTTTTCCTTGAAAAGCTTAAAGATGCTCAAAACCTCTATGAATATTATATAGAAATTTTAGTTCATCTAAATTATAGGTTTCATACTCAAGTTTGAACTTTGCTACCAACTGTCTTAGAAAAGTTTTGCTAATGCTTTATCATCTGGATTATATATGCTCTTAGGACACCTTAGAGCTCTATGAGAAGTTTATATTAACTCTGCCCTAAGGATGTTTCTCACTGGTGCATTGTGTTTGATTCAAAATGGGTTTTATTTTGAGTTCTTACTGTGATTGATTTAAATTATGAGCCTATTCATTGATATTACTGCATATCAAATACAGATTTCTGATTCCTCTTGAAAATATGCCCATTATCACAGGGCTCTTGCTCCTTCATGGAACAAAAGGAACAGCCCACTCCTGGTTTCCCGTGACTCACAGAGTGCCCCATTATGAGTTCACATCCCAGGTTGACAAAATCTGACTTGGATTGTCTCTCTCATGCCTACAGGCTCTTAAAAGAGCCTCTGAACTGAAAAGTTCCTGGAGTACAATATAGCATATCACATGCTTTTGAAAACAGAAAAATACCTGGAGGAAACAGGTAAAATGAATATTTTATCTGGCCTTCTACAATTAAATTAAATTTCAAAATGCCAACATTTTAAGAGAATATGAAAACCAGTTCTGACTCCATGAAACAAAATTTGGGTAAATAGGTAAATCACACAATGTTCAAATTCAAAATGATTACTCTCTTCTAATTCTTTGAATTTGAACTCTCAAATATTTTTGGATGGACTGATAAAAATTCATTCTTTGAATATATTTTCTAGCTTCTTTGTTCCAATACTTTTTTTCCCAAAAGGGGATGTAAATTCTGAAATATTAAGTAACTTATCTAATGTCACAGAGTTGAAAACAGCCAGATTTTCTGATTTCCAGTCCATCTGGAAACACTATCATTTTACCTTTAAAAAATGTGAATGTGTTAATATTTAATAAGTGATTTCAAATATAATTAAGGCATAAAGAGACAATCAACCAAAGGTTTTTACTTATTTATTTCTCAAGCAGATTTTAATGAGGATTTATAGTTTCAAGAATTATAATGAATAAATTTAGAGACATAATCAAAACAACCCGATATTGCGGATGGCATTCTTATTAAATACTCTATATTGTTATGTCATTAAGCACTATAAGTCTAGCAGTTTCCTTTATGAATCCTATATTTAGCATTAAGAGTAGAATATTTCTATGGAAAAAAATGTTTTAATTAGGCAGATGTTTCTCTAAGTTTTTTGGCTATAAGTAAAGAACAGTGTTTGGAAGACATGTGACAATTCTCAAGATAATGACTATGAGGAAAAACATACCTGTGTGGTATTATTTGTACAATTAATCAAAGAAATGAAATTATTTTACAACTTCCATAATACAAAGTATTTATTAATTATGACTAGAATTAGTTAGCAAGAATTGTAAATTATCAAAATTTGAATATGTGTCCTGATTGGTGATCTTTCGCTCTCAGGGTTTAGGAGTAACTTCTATTTCATCAGTGTTATGAGCCTTTTGAAATCTAGCTCATACCTTCACCATGACAGTATCTTCTGTCTAGTTTTACTTCTCAAAAAATTGTCTGTACTCTGCCTATTTATTGCTGTCTCTCTAGAAACCCCTCTAAATCACTGATTTTTTAACTTTCTCCATAGATTTGATTCTTCCACAATATTATTGGGTACATGAAATGTTTATACTATACGAGTTTCTTTCAGTTAGTAATAGACCTTTAAGCTTCATGTTTTTCATACCGCCTTTATTTTTAATCTGTATATACCAACTTATTTACACTACTTACTCATAGGCTTCTCTTTCACTTCTGAGTTTTGACAATTACGAATGAAGTTACTATAAATATCTTTGTGCAGATTTCTATGTGGATTTCTACGTGTGAACATTTGCTAATGTTATAACCATTCAGTATTTGTTTTTATACTTACGATTTTTCTAGAACTTTATTTTGATTTAATAAGAGGGTAGGCACCATCCTGAGCTCAATCACATGTTGAAGTTGCTTTTTAACCCACAACTTTTAATCTCTGCTTGGGTGAGTGTATTATGTATCAATACAGGTCATACAAGAGTAAGGACAATTTTCTTGAGTGCACACAATTAAGAAGTAGATCAATGAAAAGAAACCAGTGACAGATGTGTAAAAGAAGAGTAAACAAGAAAAAGTTATAAAAATTATGTTCCAAGAGTTTCTCAAGTTAGGAAATATTTAAGAATGCCTGTTAGTTTAGATCTGTTCAAGTTGTAGATAAATTAAATCTTTTGTTTCTAGCTTCTTAAGTTCAATACTGCATGCAAGATATTTATTATGACATTCTGTTAAAGCTTTTTTTAAATTTTCATACTGTATATCATTCCATTATTTAAATATACCAGAAGTTAATTTTATTCATTCCATCATTCAATATTTGAATTGTTTCTTAATTTTTGAACATTGACAGTATTTCTTCTCTGAACTTTCTTGGTAAATTTGGTGCTTCTATCTCTACATACTTATTTGTTTATACCTAGGAATACAATTTCTGAAATATACACACTGCAAAAGATCAACATTAGCATCCACTGCCCAAGAATTTTCCAAAGTAGTGTTGCCAGTTATTAGTCCCACTAACATGCTATCACAAGTTCTAATTTCTCCATATCCTTAGCAACACAAGGTAAATCAATTTTTTAAAATTTAGTCACTCTATTGTCTGTGTAATGGAATTAACTTATCATACAAGTCCTAATCCTTTACCAGAAAATCTGCATATTTTCGTTTCTCCTTGGATGAAAGACAATCTATGTTTGTATAGATCAAGAATTCTTGTAGTTTGTAAATTAGAAATAGCTTATTATTTTTAATTGTTGTTGTTTTTCTTTAATGCTGGGGAACCAATCCAGGGCCATATGAACCAAGCACTCTACGCTAAACCTCATTCTCAACCTCTATTTCTTAGTTATTTTTAAGAATTTGCCAAAATACTTTTTGATAATATTTGATTTGTTTGTAGGCCTGAGTCAGAGCTGATAGTTCAAAAAGATTTCTTACTTTAAAAAAAGTGCCTACGTGTATTCTTGAGTCTATCTGAGTATTTGAGTGGTAACAGGCCCAAACCATGGATTGATGTGAAGGAAAAATAGTGACAATAATTCAGGCAAGTCAGGATGAAAAATGAAAGATTTCATCTAAGGATTAAAGAGATCATCAAGAAACATGTGTAAATTGGCAATTACTTGAGGAAAATAAGATTAAAAAAAAGACTGAGAAAACAACACTAAGAAATTAAAGGCTAGGAACCCCAGATAGAATTGTGACATCCAAAGGTCATATGCCAAAATAAAAAGGACATTTAAAAAATTTGACCCTGAAATAACTGGCACTAAAATGATTTCATCTCTGAAAATGAAGGTGGAATTTCGACAAGTGCATTTATCTTATTGGAGCTGAGGTTGCTAAGCAAGGAGTCTGGTGAAGGTTAACTATAGATCTTCTCAGTCACTAATCAATATAGAGGAAAGAATAGTCATGTTGTGGGTACACTCTCACCTAGAAGTAAGCAATGATTTCATCAGTAAGTGAAGAATTTCATTTTGGCAAATTTATAGAATTCTAAATTTTTAGCAAGTTTCTTTATTCTTCTTCAACTTAGTAAGTCAATTAGATTTAACTTTGCAAAAAACTCTTTGAAAAGTTCCATTTTAACTAGATTGAATTGCCCTTGAAAGAAGTTTTCTTATAATATAGAAATGGTGTCTTGTTCATAGGAAATATAGCAGTGAATGATTTTTAATAGGTAATAACAACATAAATAGTAGCAGATAAGAAAAGGTTTATTCCATCTTTAGTAACATGTCCACTGGGGTGAATTAGAAATTCTTTTATAGTAAGATTCCTGCTTCAAACATAGAACAAAACTGAATGTTTATGTTTCAAAAGGTTTCTACAGAATCTCCCAAGTCAGTTCCTAAAAGCCCCCTTCAGAAACTCAAGGAGAATTTTAAAGTTTGGAAGATTTACATCCATATTTTATTTTACTCTTTAGAATGTTATCTTTGAATAAAGGAAATCATGCTTCTAGAGCACTTTCATGGTCTGGTAATAAAAAGCAAACCTAATGTCTAAAGAAAACAATGTCTGCCTTGCAAGCATAAGGCCCCAGGTTCAATCCCCAGCACGACAAAAAAAAAAAAAAGAAAAAAAAAAGAAAAGAAAAGAAAACAATGTCATTCATGGTCAATAGTCACATTTATATACTAGTTAAATACATTAAAATGATAACCATATAGATTAAAAATCTTTTTAAAGTTATCACAGCATCCTATAGTCACATTATATCTGAATTTATGTCATGTTTTTTATGTCATATTTAGAATACAACTTATTTCAGAATTTTGCAGTTATTTATCCTTATGATTTTTTATTTATGTCATTTATTTATTTATACACGTGTGCACAGAGTACATACAGATCCATTATATACAACTCTTTTAGAAAATAATAAAAGTGATGGTTAATAAAGTATTAAACATAAATATCTTGTATTTCCTTTACATACAGGGAACTTTTATTTAAGTTATAAGTCACACAGAAATCCAAGATAGATATTTCCTCCTCTTTCATTTAAAAGTCTGAGTAAATAGTCCAGAGCTGACTTGCTAGAGATGCAAGCTTTTTTCTATGTCATTTGTCCCTTGTAAGTGGAATCTTCCCCCAAGTAGCTTGAAACTGTGTCTCCAGTACAGTTGCTGAAATTCCTATGCTGAGGTTGACAAGAAAATAAAACAGAGAAAAAAGGCAAGCTCTTGCCTTAAAGATGCTTCCTGGGGTGTGCACTCCCAGCTTCCACCAATAATCATTTTTCTAAAATTTAAACATGATTGTGTCTTGTAAAAGAGGCTGGACATAGTCTTTGGAGAAACCATTTGGACACTTAAGCATGCTTTGACTAGGAGAAGGAGGACAATGGATATTGAGGAACATCTTGTAGTCTATGCTCTGACTTACTATGTGTGCGTTTCTTTTTCTTTCTGTGTATGTATGTGTGTGTGTGTGTGTGTGTGTGTACACATACTATATATATATGTATATATATATGTTCATGTACCTTATATTGATGTGAATATATATGTACAAATGCACACATATATATAACTTCATTTGTTAAAACTGAAGTTATTAGAAATTATTTTCAATATCAATCATTTCAAATAACAATTTTATTTGAAGTAATTAAAAGTATTATTATTGTGGTATGCATTAAATGATAGCAGGTGACAAGCTAGCAGACTTCAGGATGTGGAAAAATATATATGAACTTCTCTGTGTGTGTATGTGTGTGTGTGTGTGTGTGTGTGTGTGTGTGTGTGTGTACATAGTACTTAAATTGATACTATTAGAAATTTAATTTGCCTGTACTCTGGATAAAAGTAGCACTGGGAAATTTTTTTTTAAAGCACTTTTAATGCTTTTGTGTCAATGTTGAAAGAATGATCTAGTGACATTTAGATGACACAATGGAGTCTTAACACTGTTTCATTGTTGCTTTCAATGTTGACATTAGGTTTAGATGAAGATAGAACTTTTAAGAGCCATTTGGGTGTGATAACTAGAGAAAGACAGTGAAATAAAGCTCTACAAAATTCTCTAAACAAAACACTTAAACAAGAAAAGTAGGGAAGAATAGACTATTATTGTTTTAAATGTAAAATTTTAAATCAAAGCCAAAAATAATTTTCACAAAATTCAGATGAATTTACATTTATGTGAATTTAACAGAAAGCATAGTTACCAAGATATTCATTATCACACTGCTGGAAATATCAAAACATTTACTGCAATATAAATGACCAATATCAGACAATTGCTATGTAAATTATAGTATAGCTGAAAATGAAATCTTAATCATAGACCTGAAATTGCTAATGTATATATGTTAGTATCAATAAATATTTTGGCTATAGTGTTATATAAATGGAAAAATGGATAAATATATGCAATGTGATCCAAATTTTGCAATAAAGAGTACAATAACAAATATATACACAAACATTGTAATATTTTAACAATATATACTAAATGCTAACATTGATTATGTCAATATGGTAGAATTCTGATCATCAAAATTTTCTATACTTGAAAATTATTATAAAAACTACGAATATAAAGTGAAGCAGTAAGATAATTTAATGAAGTGAGAAATATTTAAGATACGTAATTCATTAATAGCCAAAATACATATCAATGTGAATATTTGAGTCTTCTTTAATAAAATAACGAATGTGCATTATGACAGAATTTAAGATATGTACATCAGTGCTAAAATTGAATCATTTGGGATTTAAGTATTTCACACGATTTTTCTAATAAACTAAAATCTACGTATTTGAAAACACCAAGCATGAAGCATTGAATTCTGATTGTCAACATACATGGATTCTAATGTCTCTGCTAGAATACAAGAGGAGGCCCATTGCTTGCTTCCTGTTCTTAACGTCCACACTCACTTTAGACCATGAGGGCCTAGGAAGATAATTTATGACTACATAATTATCTAATTACTGACAAATACACAAGTAATTGACATTCTATATATTTTAACTTACTAAACTTACTAATGGAGATAATACAAACCCTTAGTTTAAAAAAAATTATAGTAGATTTACATTAATTGAGGATGTGACATGTCTGGTGGCAGAACTCAGAGTCGTGTAATCTTAGGACTTTAGTAAAGGTGCAAGCTGGGCATGCCTTCCAGAGTCAACTGTGGCTCTCCACTAACTGGCCCACATAAGAGTGTGTGTCTGTGTGTGTCTTTTTGTGTAAGAGAAGTCACAAACCTCCTCTCTACAATATTAGAGTATAATCAGGAACCTACACATATATTCCCATAGTCAGTTGAAGATGGTTCATATCTGCTCAGCAAGTTAAAGACATTTACATTATGAAATGTTGTCTCAAATTCATATTGCATTAGTGTTCATCAAAGAGCTACTTATAGGACAATAAATAAAAATAAGAATAAGGGGAAAATGTCTCTATACCCAAAATATGGGAAGGTCCCAGGAAGAAATAAATCAAGGTCTAAAATGACTTATCTCAGTTTTGGGTCCACTCCTCTCTCCTCCACTCTTTCCTATCTCCCTCTTGTCATGTGTCTCCTTCTTCCCTTCCTCTTGCCCTCTCGTTCTGTGTTGTACTTAATTACCTCCAACTGCTCGCACCCTTTTGCCACACAAATAACATTCTTTCAGAGCCTTTCTCAGTTTACTAATGTACCATATGAAATTTCCGGGGGGAGGGTATGGGTCACATTCACTGCCACATTGGCCCCGTGTATTTTATCTTTCAAATACTCTCCAGGTATGTCAGCGTCTGCCTGCTTCCAGCACTTCCACTCAGGTCAGTTGTCTCCATCTCTCTACAATCTTTCCTAAGTTGCCTGACACATCCCCTGTCCCACCCCATCCCCAAGACACACAGATCATGCTCTCAGGTGAAACTACCGAAATAGTTTCAAGTAGCAAGTCTGATTAAGTTCCACTCACGTAGTCTTTCCAGCAGCATCCATGGCCTCCCAGAACCCTGAACATGTCCTGCAGAGTCAGGTGCTTTGTGATCATTCCATCCTTTTCCAACTTCTTTCAGATTGTTTATCTTCTTTGCCGCAACACCAAAATGATGCTTTCCCCCACCCTCAATGGATCTCCTCTTAAATGGACACTACCTCTAACCAAAGAATCTTCTGTCTTTGCATAGACTCTTCTTTCTTACCCTTTTTGATAAGATAGCCTTGACCCATTTGTTAGTTCTTGCTAAATGTTTTCCTTTTCTACTGCTTTGTTGAGTAGTATCCTATGTGAGAAGAGATCACTAGAAACTTAACTGGCTTAAACTAAAAAAAAAAAAAAAAAAAAAAAAAAAAAAATTCGATATCTCACAGTTCTAGAGGGCTGAAGTCAAATCAGTCCTGTTGAGTTAAGGTTGCTAGGCTGGACAGTCTGATTCCTTTGGGAGGCTCTAGGGTAGAATCTATTGTGTTGGCTTTTCTCGGTTTTAGAGATTGGTTGCATGCCTTGGTTAATGGGAATATTTTCTATACTCAAAACCAGTTGTGCAGAATATTCACATCTCTCTCTCTCTCTCTGACTCTAACCCATGCTTCCATCATAATATTGTCTTCTCTTAATTGATTCTCTTGCCTCCCTTTATGAGGATCTTCATGATTATATGGAATATAATGGGATGATCCAGGATAATCTCCAATATGAAAATTCTTAAATTAATCATATCTGTGAAGTCCCTTTACCATGTAAGTTATCATATTCATAGGTGCTGAGGAATAGAAAATGGAAATCTTTGGAGAAACATAATTCTGTTTACCCTACTAACTTTTTAAATGGAAACTTTCTCAGTCCTTCCTTATTTTATGAAACTAAATATGTGCTTTCTATCTTCATTTACTGTTACCCTCCCCCATTTTAAATTCTGAGCCCCACAAGAAAAATTAATTTGTTGATTTTACTGACCATTCTAATGAATGTCTAGCACAGTATCTGTCACATAATAGGAACTCAATAAATACTTTTGATGAATGAATTAATGTGTCCAATTAATGCTACCCTCAAACTTTATCTTATCACAATAATTACATAAATGTGGTACTCATGGGTTCATCTTAAATCATGTGGTCACCTATATGAGCATACCAAAGTAAGGATGAGGAAGTGCTTGGTATTCACAAAACAACTGCTACACCACCATTTTGTCTCATATTCTCCAATTTGCTAACATTAGGACAATTCTCTTAAAATCATATAGTGCCCAAAGGACTGAATAGTAAAAAGTAATGTTGACTCAAAAATATTAAGGGTTAGAAATTTCAGGAGCTTTATTCCAGTTTCTGAAAATTTATTAGAGGATCTTCCGGAAAAATAATACATATAGTAAGATTTGGTAGTTTTTAGCAGCTATTATTCAATCAAGTATCCCAAATGATAAGATGTATGAAGACAAAATTTGGCCACCTCAACACCGGGCACAACCAGGGACAATATAGAGTTACAGGGAGAATGACAGATATGTCCTGTATTTCCAATAGAGAGTGATCCATTTTAAATCACCACGCTAGGGTCCCAAAGATTAATAAGACAATAGCAGGGCCACACCTCTAAAAATGATTATTAAGAAAATACACAAGTAATTTTAAAAGCCCTTAATTAAAAGTCTTGGTATTTCACTTGGGTTCTAATATAGAAGAAAACATTCATACACACAAACATGTCCAAATACGCACATATTCAAGTTCCTAAATGAATTTTTGGTGATTGATCTGTATATTCATTGGATTAGAGTGAAGGGTGCTCACATATTTGACTAAGCATTATTTTGTGTGTATATAAAGTTTCTGGATGAAATTATTGTTTGAATTACTAGATCAAGTGAAGCAATGTACTTAGGTCTGCTTTACTCTGTTAAAGGCCTAAATAGAATAAAAAGTCTGAATAAGAGAGGATTTTTTCTGTCTTCATGATTATATTTAAGTGGGCCTCTGGCCTTCTCTACCCTTTGGACCTGGACTGTCTGGAGCTTACACATATGACTCTCTTGTTTCTCAGGCCTTCAGGCTGAAGAACTAGGGACCAGGACCATTGAGCTTGCAGAACTGCATGAGTCAATTACTTACAACAAAACTATTGGATCTGTCTCCCCAAAAACATTGGATACACAATTAAAATGGTATACACAATTTAAAAATTAAAAGCAAGGTCAAAGAGGATATATTGATTCTACCAACCAGGTAGTACTCTGCTATATCAAAAACAACAACAACAACAAATCTTACCATTTTATACTCAGAGTCTGAGGTAGATTCATCACAAAGCTAGAGAAACTTAAGTTTTAGGGCCAATCACTTTTTTGGACACCTTCCAAGAAGGTGGAAGGATACTAGCAACATAATTATATGACCATACTTTTGTGTAAAGTTGTCAAAATCAGGATAATTTTATTATAATTGATTAAAACAACAGAAACACTCCCTATTTACCTTTGTTTCCAATTTAATTTAGTGCTAGTTATATTGAAGAAGCTGGAGGCATTCTTGGGATCCAGTTAATGGGAAATTGAGCTGGGAAATCAATTAATTTGTGTGTCCTAGATATATTTCTTTGGCTTATAGTTGCTTTTGGAGACATTTATTTCATTGCTAGGTGACTGATGTGGGAATGACTTCCAGTAATACTCCTGAGCAATCTTGCTTATCCTCCCAGCTTGCAATATAAATGCCCATAGCCAGAAATTGTATACCAATAAAAACTTTTCCCTTGAAAAACACCACCAGAAGCACATAGGAAGAGAAGGAGAACAAGGCCTTTGAAGCAAAGAATCAGAAACTAATGCTCATTCTCCTGATTTGAAAATGAAAAATAAAATTTCATTTGCATTTTTAAAATATTCTTAAAATACAGCATCTAATCATGATTTTAAAAGATTTTTAAAAAATCAAACTATCAAAAAGCAAATATTTGTTAAATAGCACTATAAGAGATATACACAGTTTTTCCTCTGGAAATAATGAAACATTTCACCATTTCCATGCACTAACAATTTACATACCATTTAAACTGAAATACAAATGTGGGAAGTGGACAACAATATCATTGTTTTAGCCTAGGCCAATGAGAGCTAGTGGTCAGATGAGTCATTTGGTCCATTTGTACATGCAATGAAAGTCTCAAATTTAGGTTTACCAAGTTTTCATATATATATATATATGTGTGTGTGTGTGTGTGTGTATGTGTGTGTGTGTTATATGTTAGTTTTGCATACTTAGGCATACACTATCAAGAATTAAATATATCATTATTAGATTATATAACCTAGAACATACAAATTAATACTTACAGAATTAATAATTATTAAGTTAAAGGCAAAATGTTTTATATTTTATAGAACATTTGCATTAAACATTTTTGTGTCTGGGTAAATTTATAATAGATATTGGAGAAGTGCTAGTTTAAGATTAATAAATAATTTGTTTCTAGATAGTAAATGACATTGTGAAGAATAAGACAGGCTCAGCCAGAATTGACTCAGACATAAGAATAAGACTAACTATTGATTGCATTTAATGTGCTCAGCTGTGAGGAGCCAATAGGGAGAGAGGTAAAGTGAGGCAAGGTCTAGGATTCCAGAAAGTTGTCAAGCTGGCACTAGAAGTCAGTTTTTGTAATGCCTTGTCTAATGTTGATAGATATAGAGCAAGTAGAGATAGGAGAGAGAAATAATAGAGAGGGGTATAGATAGAGAAGAAGAGAGAGAGAGAGAGAGAGAGAAACAAAAACAGAAACACACACTCAGAGAGAGAGAGAGGGATTTTTAACCTTTCCCCTGAGAGATACAATAGCAGGACTTGCTTCCTGAGGAAGAATTAATCGAGATGGAAAAACAAAACAAGAACTAAAACTAAACACAAAAAGTGCCCTGGAAGAAAGAGAATCTGGGTTGGGATTTGATTTTATCTAGTAAAGAGTAAAGAATTCCAGAAATAGAGAGAGCCAAACTGATTGATCAGAAATAATTTTGAAAACACTGATAAAATGAAAATATGGTTTTTGAAAATTTTGTTGGAAACTTAGTGGAAGTAAGTTCAGGCTTCAAAAAGCATGCTAAAGTGTTCAAATGTCCTACCTTTAAAATCCAGATTGACCAAAGGTCCTCTTTCACCAAACCTCACTGTGCAGATTCCTAGGACTAAGTAAAGGGCGAAGGGTCTAGATAGACGGTTGAAGTGAAGACCACAAATGAGGAATATGTTTATGATAACTGGTATTTTCTTATTCTGGACTTGAAGACAATGTAGATTTTTCCAAGAATTTTTATTGAATGTTTAATTTAACTATATGACAGTCACACTGTGCCTATAAAAACATTTCAATTGTGATTATGAGTCTAGTTTTTTATAATGTATACACATGTATAGAGTTTCTCAAAACATGATTCTTGGATCACTGATGTCAAAATCTTGCTCATATCCAAACTCCTAGAACCAGTTCCAATTTTCTGGAGGTAAAATTCAGAATCTACATTTTGTTTTTGTTTCTTTGTTTTGTTTTTTACTGTAGTAGGTACAAGCCATTAGAATGAAATGAAAATGCTATATGATTTGTGAATGGTAAGCAATAGCTGAGTATATCAAAGACAGCATTTTAAAATATAACTTGCAAAAGACAAAATTTCAAATTGGAATTTAAGCAATTTTCATACATGAAATAATCATTTAGATAAATCATTATTTTCATATGCTAAAAATGAAAACAGAGCAATGACAATATCATTAAAGATTAGTCTATGTCTGGATCAAATAATATATTTATTTTAATGTAAAAGTTGTTAGCCAAGCTACTTTTATAGAACATAAAATTAAGATAATATTATACACTAAGAAAAGTAAAACTTACGAGGGAAAGAAAAACAGAATAAGTTCCAAAATATGGCAGAAACAAGTGACTGCCTTAAGAATCTGTACAGATGACGTGATCATCTTCACTGAAATATGATTATAATCTCCAGAGTCATAGGATAATTTAGAAGTCCTTTTCTTTTATATTGTTCTAAAATTCCTTGACTTTATATTTTTAAACTTGATTTTCTTTTTCTACTTGTTTAAACGACCACCTCAATAAGCTTATCTTATGGAAAAAAAATAGAGCAACCTTATCTGTAATCTAATAGCACTAACATCCTGCATATTTCACTGTCATAGTGAATCACAAATGGCCATGTATACAGTAAACTACTGATGGTTGGTAGAGAGACAAAGAGATAGAACCATCACTGCACTTTAGGCATTTTTAAGAATGTAAAAATAACTTCATTGATTCTAACATAGCTTCAGAAGTTAATAAGGTGCCCTTTATATATTAAATTAAAAAACCGATTCTTGAATATCATCCCAACACACTAACTTCATTACTTTAGCTTGAATAAAACAAAAAAAGTCGTCTAGAGGTGAACAAAACCGCACACCAACAATGATGTATGTTTTAATATAAGTGCAAGTGATGCAATTTAACACCACCACCCCTTGGTAAAATCATTTCAGGTAA
The DNA here is from genome assembly GCF_902686455.1 of Sciurus vulgaris. Lineage (NCBI taxonomy): Eukaryota > Metazoa > Chordata > Mammalia > Rodentia > Sciuridae > Sciurus > Sciurus vulgaris. The sequence continues at coordinate 118,015,284 of NC_136469.1, read as the reverse complement.
TGAACTTTAGGATATGTTGCTTCAAAACCACTGTGCTTAATTGATAGTCCATAAATTCACTGTCGGAGATATCATGGTCTGCAGTGGGTTCCAGCTAATTGGCACATCTCAGTGGAAATTGAAATATGCCAATTAGACAATGATTGTCTCATTTAAATACATAATTGCTCTTATGAACTATCAGATACATATGAAATTAGAATGGATTTTTGAAATGCAAAACATTGACCAAATTGTATATGTACATAATTAAGATAAATTAGAAATGCAGATGTTGGGCATGATAAGAAGCATTATCATCAAGGAATATTTCCATTTTTGTGTGTGCAGCAGTTTAATGAGTATTATAATCCATCTGGTCAACACAAACCCAAAATATACCTAATAACAACAGTCAAATATGAATTTCAAATGTGTATTAATATTCTACACTAATATTATTTCAGAAATCCACCAAAGCCAAAAACTGTACAGAGTTTCTGCTTCTTCATACTGAAATGTTCTTAATTAAGGTAACTTTTTGTAGTGAACTAATTTTTCATGGCAAGGACAAAATAATGATTTTCAAAATTTCAAAATAATTTTTATGTATGTAAGAGTACAAATCAACAGGATGCTACTTAATTAGTGCTGATATTATTAATATGGGTAAATCTTTTTCATGCATAAATGTATTTGCTACAAAGAATCTTTATAACATTGAAGATATCAAGGAAGGATAAGGTATTGAGAGTTTCTCTAGCTGTTAAGGCATTGGTATTAATTTAACAAGAATTCTGCCCTTACTTCATTGCATAACTTAATATTTATGTTTCTGACAATTTATATACTCAGAGTGCTTGTGGTATTATAAATAAAAACAGACAGTGTCCTGTTGATTTTCAAATTAAAATAATATCAGGCAATAATAAGCGATATTTTGTGTTATTACTTAGAAATATGTGTATATATTAGGAAATAAATTTTATTATGCACAATTAATAGCCTAACCAAGTAGTAGGTAATAATATTATAAAATATTCAAATCTATAACTCAACCAAAATTGAATAGAATAATCAATTCATGTTTCCTTTGCATAACAAATATCCACATTGTTAACTACTTTATTTTTAGTTCGCATTTATCAAATATTTAAAATATTTTAAAAGTTATTGAAAATACTGAAAGCATACATGATCAATCGCATTTAAGCAGGTTTTTTAGTTTTATTTTATATTTTACAAAATACTTAAGCATCATAGATTCTGTCTTTAGAAAAAAGTCTTAAAGTGTAAAATTAACAGATCAAATATTAAAAAATTGAATCATTTTGATACAAATGTTAGGTCCAGTCAATTGATAGTCTCATAAAATGTGAATATTTCTATTTTCCTGATAATTAGTTTGGTAGGCACATTATAAAATGGCCAGAACTCCTCTCTTTCATGCTGTGCACCCCTTGTATGGCCCCTGAACCTACCTGCTGGTGGGATCTTGTTAATATGATACAGTATGGCTCCCTTGATTAGGTTTTGTCATATTCCCAATGGTGATGAATAGTCATTTCTGTGTTAACATTGTGTTATGGAAGACTGTTGTAATGCACTGGAGGTGAAGATGTCAGAAAGAAATACTGCTGGCATAAAAAAACCACATGGTAATGTGAGCTGCCTGTGGGAGACAAGTGGGAAAGAGCTGAGGACAGCCTCGAAATGAATGCGGGCCCCATCCACAGCTAACATGAGTAGTCTCTCTCTCTTAGTGGTATAACTACATGGAACCAAAATCTGCAGGAGGAGCACTAATCAGCCAACTCTTAGATTTCTGCTTCCTAAGAACACAAGCAGAGAATCTCACCAAACTATGCCTGGGGTCCTAACTCATAGACACACCCAATAGTAAAGTTGTTACTTTTTGCCACTAAGTTTGTGATAATATTTTATGTCAAAATGGAAAACAAATACACTTGCTAGATATTATTTTTAAATTAGTGTCAAATACATGGATACCACATTTGAGTTTAATTTTCACTTCTTTGAATTCTTGTGATATTCATACCTTTTATTTCGTGGCTTAAGAATTAATTTTTAGTTTACTCTCATCTTACCTTTTATCATTTATGAATTGTTTCTTTTAGGCACTTTGAAAATTATCTTTAGGTTTATTATACAGTAATAAAAAATTTTCCACATTCCATTTAAAATTTTTCTTTTAAATTGTTTATCACATTTTATATATAAATTTTGTTTTAAATTGTAAGTTTGCACATCCTGGTTTATTTTGTTTGCTTGTATTGACACTTAGAAAATTCCCTAAGTTTGAAATTATATTTGATTGGTTTGCTATTAGATCATTTTATATTTCATTATTGAACTTGCACTGTAAAGTGTAATGGAAGATACAAGTGTTGATTTTTCAGTCAAAATGTTTTCAGATTTAACATTATTCCTCATATTTTCACTTTCTTTTTGCACTGTTTTACAACAAAACTCATTACATGCCAATTCCAGAAGTGTCCCCTGCCTTTTATCTTCCCTGCTAAAAACAATGACTGTGCTCTTTCAAACACTTGCTTCATGATCTAAAAATTATCTGCAGATACCACCTCTGACATTTTGCTTTCCTGAAATTCACCTGTTTGAGAACATTTTGAAAATATAAAATGAAACTAAAACCAAAAGCACCTCCATGAAATTAATGTTGATGATCGTGTTATAGCCTAACAAACTCAGGGTTGGGGTATGAAATAAGTCATTTTTTTTTTCTCTCCCTGTGACAGTTTTCAAAGCAGTGCTTGGCCATTTTCATAGAAAATCTCCTGCTCCTTTTCCATTTTCTTCACTACTTTCCATCTGCCTCCTCCATCCCTGTGCCTTGCTCTTTGAAGAACATTAACACTGGATTCCATTCTTCCTTTCCACATTTGCTATTACTATTCAGGTTTTTTGAACATTCATGTGTGTGGCTCATCCAAAAACTTAGGATATTTTAAAAAATTTCTTCATATCTAATAAACTCATCTTTAAATCTCCTATAATTATTGATAGAATTCCCAATAACCGCAGAAATTAATTGCATAAAAATCACTGCTTTGAAAACAATGTCCACAATTTGTACACTCAAGTAAGTGTTCTTCAGTTTCATTAGTACCAGTACACTAATCCCTCCAGTTACATATTGTCAACCTGTTTCTGCCTTTATTTTTCTCCTTATTCAACTCAGCTTATCAGTTTAATAATTTAATAACACTTATAAATGCTACTTTCTTTTTCTATTTCTACATAACAGATTAAAGAAGCTAAGAGACTAGTTAAAACAAGAAAACAACAAAAAGAAGCCTCTTATTTATTGCACTCATCTTGCCTTACCATGTCCGTGATCAGGAGAACAGCCAAGTTCACCTGGATGCTCTGCTCAGTCTGTCACAAAACTGCAATCAAAGTATTAGCTGTTTTTCCAATCCTATGGGAAACTCGAATTTATCTTCATAACTCATGTGATAATTGGCAGAATTCATTTTCTCATACTTACAAAACTCATAGAAATGTATTTCTCCCAAAATAGTGGGATAGGACGACTGAATTCAAGGAAGACTTAAATCGTTGTATGGGGACGTATAGATTAGACTCACCCAGAACAATCTACCTGTAACTCAGTATCAAACTGATGGGATCCCTAATCACATTAAAAAAAACTCCTTTTTCTTAACCATATAACTCAGCTTAACTACAACCATACTAGGGGTGGGAATTTTGGGGTCCATTTTAGGATTTTACCTGCCAAAAATACCAGATATCCTTTTGACCCTCTATCATTCCCATTTGTACCTCCTCTGCAAAAGAGCACTGCTGTGTGAGCCAGGACATCTGCTTCTTTCACCTGGAAGCACTATGCTAGGTCAGGTGAACCTGGTTGTGTGATATTACATTTGAAACTTAGATTTCTCTTTCAAGTGCCATATACAATGGGCATTTGTTTACATGGTTCTTCTTAAACATATCAGTGACACTTTATATTCGACATATACAAGTCTAATGTATGTTTACTTCCCTAAAACACCAGTTTTGTGTTCTCTCAATTAAAAAAAGACATCACCAGATGCCAGGTGCTCAAGCCAGAAATCTGGCAGTCAATTCTGAAATGTCATAGTCCCTTAGCCCCAAATGTCAATCACTAAACACAGATAATACTAATTAATAGATGCTAAAATTATCTGTTATGCCAAGGAACTCCTACATTGGGTTATAGTGTGAGCAAGAGTAAACTTTTGATAGGTCATGCATAGGAAACTGGAGCTCTTCATTTCAGTCGTGAGATTACTGCAAGTAATGTGGATATAGATTTTTGAAGTTGAATGCTATAATAAATTTTAAAAATTAAATTGTGTGACATCAGCTTAGCAGGTAACTGGCAGTTTGACAAATAAATTAATACAGACAGCCTGAATTTTAGGGACACATTATGCCACAGAAAAATCTTTAGTAAATATAAAAAAGACAAATAAAAAAGCAGTTGTCTGTAATAACTTGAAAGTTAGACTCCATACACATTAAGCCTATGACTCCAAAGGAAGGGAATGGGAAAGAGAATCACAGAAGTGTAAGTCTGGTCATTACTGACTATGTTTAATAAGGTATTAAAACAAATAGATGAGCTCGAGGAAGCACTAGATCATTTGGAAAGAGACATGAAAGCAAAAGTAATCACACATTATGGTGGATGCTTATAAATTCAGAAAAGCTTCTATGTCTGGATTCCACAACATAGAATATTGATTAAAAAGCTTTTGAGAGCAAAATCTCATTTTGCAAGCAGACAACTTGAGCTTGTGGCTTCTCCATTCAAGCAATGTTACTGAACTCAGGGAGTCAGATATTAGAGCTAAAAAGCATAAAATAATTAGTAATAGGAATTGCATCTAATTGTGTTTGACAATTAATGTTTATGAGCTAGTGGTAAATGGATCATAAACATATGTGGATTATCTGACCTTAAGGAAGTAAAGCATAACTTTTTACTCCTTAAGTTTGGGATCTCTATAGATACTTCTGACCAAAGGTTTCAGTTTGAAAAAGAGTTGACAGAAGAGTAACTTTGCAGTGAAAAACTTAACAAACACTATCTCCATCATCTGATCCAGGTCAACATCAAGAACTGCAAGTCAAGCTGATGATACACATGAACCAGGGTCTACTGTCATGTAAAGTCTTTTAACCTCTATGGATTTCCTTCCTCAATCCATAAACCCTGCTTTTTGTTCTTTTCAGGCACTCAGCAGATTGGATGATACTTACATTGGTGAAGGCAACCTTGTTTACTCAGTCTATCAAGTCAAAAGCTAATATTTTTCCCAATCACCCTCACAGACACAACCAGAAACAATGATCTACCAACTCTCTGGGCATCCTGTAGCCCTAACCAGCTGACATATGAATTTATCATTACAACCCATCACAAATATCACATCTTTAATGAAAACATTTTTCTGAATATGTAGCTAAAGTTTTATTCAGGTGATTATAAGTAACAGCTGTAGTTTCCTGAGATTTGAATTCTTAAGGTGATTCATAAGCAATAAATATATTGCTATCTCATTCCAAGTACTAAAGTAGAATGAAGAATCTAAAACAGACAAGAGAAAAAGTGCTACAGGTGGTAGATTTGAAGCTGTAACATTCCAGAGGTTTTCAGAGTAATAAAAAAGTTTTGAAATTTTTTGTGTGTCCTTTTGCCCCATTGGCAAATTTATAAGAATTTTCCTTTTTATGAACTATCTTTAGATCTCCAATATTATTTTAAAATTTGTAAACATGTATGGAAATATGTCACATCTTCAAAATAGATGAGGCATTGCTTAAATATTCTTTTATGCTCTTAAATTAAATTCTTAGATGAAGTACTTAAGTAGGAAAGTCGGTGCCTCTCTTTTGACTCCAGAAGAACAAGATAATTTCCTACATTCTAATTAAGTATAACAAATGAAAAATGTTACATTGGTTATGAAATTAAATATCCTATTAATGAAATATTTAGAGAGATATTATTTATTAAAGCTAGCAATTCAGGAATTTAAGAAAGGTAATAATAAATACAGCTGGCATTGTAATTTACTCTCCTCTTTGAGTCTTAGCAAATTTGACTGTACATTTAATAAACAAGATGCTTTGAAAATTAGCATATTTCTATGTTGACCTTAATATAAAGAATATTTTATCATTCCATAATTTTTTTTCACTATGTAGTTCATCAATCAATTTCTGAATTAAGTTGTACAAGTTAAGTCCTTGGGATCAACTTGACTCCTCTTTTACTTATTTATTTTTAGTATACAAGTTCAATACTCAGTTAATGTTGGCCATACACAAAACTTTTCTGGAACACAAATTTTTTCTCTCCATATCTTCCACCACCATCTTGCTGCCATCAAAAATCACATAGACACCAAGATGTTATCCCCGTTTCCAAACTTGCCAGTCATGGATATCAGCAACTTAACACATAGAGTAATCCTTTAAAAATATAAACAAGTTTATATGGATTTTCTACTCAACACCAGTAAATTCCTAATTCCCTCACAGAGTCAAAAATCCCTACAGCATCTGAAATGTATAGTGAGATCTTCACCCTTCTTATGTCTTGACCTTCATCTCTCATTAACCCCACTCTTTCTCATTCCTTTCAAGATATTCAGTCTTTTCTGTTGTTTCAAAAACATCCAGTATAGATCTCAACACTTTTCTACATACCTCAACTGTTTTCCCTCCAGATACACAGTTTTCTCTCTGACCACATTCACATCACTGCTTTCGTATCACCTTATTCACAAAACAAATGCTCTAACATTTAATCCTCTTCTTCTAATACCCTGGTAATCCTTTATTATTGTTGGGATGTGAGATGTCACCCAAAAGCTCCTGTGATAATGAAAGAATGTTCAGAAGTGAAATGATAATTTATGAGAGCTGTACCTAATCAGTGGGTTAATCTATTTGATGGATTAAAATTTTCATTATTGTACTGGGTGGTAACTGTAGGTGTGTGGGGGGGATGATTGGAGGAGGTAGGTCACTAGGAGTGTGCCCTTGAGGATCATATCCTCCACGTCTATCCCAGCTTTCTGCCTCCCATGATCAGAGCAGTATTTCTCTGCCACACTCTTCTACCGTGATGATCCGCCACACTGTGAGACAGACCAAGAGAGTCTACTGACCATTTATGGAATCGCTGAAATCATAAGCCAAAATAAATTTGTTCTTGGAGGGTATTTGGGGTATAGTGATAAAAATCTGGGTAACATACTTTTATTCCTGACATATTTTCTGATCATGATACTTATTAAAGTATTATATACTTTAATTATTAACTCTCTTCCCTACTAGAATATCTTCTTCATGATAAAAATTGCCCCAGCTGAAAATAGTACCTGCTATATAATAGATGATTACTTGATATTTTTAATATTTTTGTGTTAATAAGCATATATACAAAAATGTTATTACTTTAGTTATAGCTTAAAGAGTAAAAACAATTTAAAAATAATGGTTCTTAGATTGTACCTTTTATATATTACTGGAGTTCCCTAATTAAACTCATATAAATAATGTAAACTAGAGTTCAGAGGATTTTTAGCAATAACTAAGTTTTTAAAAGGCATGCTAAAGAAGAGAATAAAGTTAAAAGAAAAAAGTTAGGGCTGAGTAATTATTCCAGTCAATTAATTGGTATATATCAAATGCATGAATTTTCTGCTAATGAAATTCTCTTCATTATGCTCATCATTAGAATTTTCTTTAATCCTAACGGTGCTAGCCCAACATTCTTTTCTCTCTGCATTCTTTTACACAATCTCCCCATGTCATGCCTAGAAGGTCACCAAGTTAATTGGCTGTTGAGTACTTAAAGTAGTTAATTCCATCTTATAATTTATCTGATTTTCAATTTTGAAGTTCTTTGGTCAAGGTTACAAGATTAACATAACCTCAAATCAAGAACATGTATCTGGGCACAGCAATGCTTCACTAGTCAGTAGTTCAATGAAACTCCTGACAGGATGTAATTGCATGAGAATTCAACTGCATTCACCAAACCAGAGAGCACATCATCTTCTTTCCATATGACATTTATGTTAGGTTGGTAACAATTTCAAGGTATTCTGACTGGGAAGTGGGGAGCAAGGGGTGGGGAATAAGAATCATAACATGTTTAGTTTATTTTCTAATGTTCAATTTACATTAGTAAAAATGTATGCTTAGTGAATATTGTTTGGTTTGTTATAAAGTGAATTTCTCCTCTTTTATAATACAGTGTTCAAAATATACTAACTTGTTCACTTCACAATTGTGCAAAACATATTTAGTTTTATCTTTATTATACATGGTTCCAGGATTAGTAACTTGCCCAGTATTTTAATGTTATAACCGTTACTGTCATAAATCAGGACTCAAATATGTTTGACTTAGGTATCCTTACTTTCTTTTACATGAATTGCAAGCTCATACAGGTAGCCAGGTAATAGTAAATCAGTGAATCATAATGGGTGCATGAAAGTAGAAAATGAAGAAACTGGCTATTCAAAACTGCATGTCCAATCAATAAGGAAAGCTAATACTTAAATTGAATTCATTGAGGCATTGTTATATCGTAAGCCCCAAATTGCAGAATTTCCCATTTTAAGCCAGATCATAGATTTCTAAACACACATCATTTGTAGATGTTAATTTATTTTTTACAAAGAGCAGGTTGATTGTGGACTGTAGGGTTGCACTATATCATTTTCTTTTTATGAATTTAAATGACTAGCTGATAATTTTGTTCTTCAAGCAGTCAGTTTCCAAAGAACCATTATTATCATAACTCATTAAATTCTATCCTCTTGAGATCCTGCAGATGAGTGGTTTCCAAACTGAGTCCCACTCAACTTCAGGATCCACAGAAGTAGTTAATGAGCCTTCGCTGCAGGGAATGAGAGGAGCGCGGAGTAGTCAGGGTTGTTGACTTGCCAGTCTTAATTCAATCACCATAGTTTTTCTTTTCTTTGTTGTGGGAAATGTTGACTCCTAAATGTTCTGCTGATAAAAATTCTGAAAGTCACTGTTCAATGATATGATTATCAGAACTTTTTAATTACTGAGAAAGTGTTCATTCAAAATGAAATAAAAATTATTAAATGCATTGGTGAGCTTTAGACTATTAGTTTCTACTCTAGGAATTGTCATGTGACCCCAATGAGTTTAATGAGAATCCTGGAAGTCTCTCAGCTGCTTTTCCTAACACACATTCTAATGGAATCAGTTTTTATGAGTCCACAGTTTGTTTTATTCAGCTCTTTTACCTTCTGTAGGAGGGAGGAGGGCAGTTTTCCCAGGAGGAATAACCTGTTCACAGGTTGTTCACATGTATATGATTTGCTTCAGAGAGAAGTGTTTGGCCATGTGCTAAGTTTTATTCTTGTCACAATGTTCATGCTTTCGATAAACAATCTGTGTATGCCTGGTGTTCCACCTCATGTGTTATTTCTTAGACTCACAGATGTTCTACTTTTTTTGTAGAATGATGCAAAGACTTCTTCCCTTTACTCCTTATGGCTGAAAATTGAAATTTTTCTTAGCTTGATGTATTGTAACTTCTCATTTTGCCTTATTTATGAATTTTTGTAGTTACGGTTTTTTTTTTTTTTTTTTTTTTTTTTTTTTTTTTTTTGCAGAACTGGGAATTGAACCCAAGGCCTCGTGCATGCCAGCCAAGTATTTTACCACTGGAGTCACATCCCAAGCCCTTATTTATGAATGTAATAGTTACCAATAATATATTTGTAGTTTCTTAATCATACTTGAAAATCATAACATTTCAATATCTAAATAGACATTAAAAGATTTGCATTCTGTACATCATCCACTTTAATTTTAGCCAGATGGCAGAGTAATATAACAAATAACCAGGTTAATACATTAAATCAAATTAAATTAAAGAAAGATATTACCTTCACATAAATTTTGACTAGAAAAAGACAAAACATTTTGAAAAGTGACAACATGATAAAGACTCAAGGATGATTTTAAGAAAGCAGAAAATAATGGAAGACTATTGTCTTTCTTTGTTTTTGAGAACAAATATAAGTTACAAGGGATTGATTTTCTATTCTTTAAGACAAATTGATACCCTTACATCAGAGCCCCATTACCTTGAAACCAATCTAACACTACCCAGCAACTACCTATCCTATATGTTCCTTCCCTGCTCTGTATTTAACTGAGTTGTCATTGACTAGTTGAAATTTGTTTGTTGCATTTCTCTTTTATATTAATCTTCTCAGTGTTTAAACCCCACTTTCTACTAATAATCCTCCCCAGAGATAAGACTAGTATTTTAACATGTTCATATTAAAAGTGCACATCTTCTTTTATTAGGGAGAATACTTTGCTCTTTTTCTGAGTTTTATGGAACCTAAATCCTCACCTTTCACTTTAAAATTTTTTTTTAGTTCTCGATGGACCTTTATTTTATTCATTTATTTATAAGCAGTGCTGAGAATCAAACCCAGTGCCTCACACATGCTAGGCAAGTGCTCTGCTGCTGAGCCACAACCCCAGTCCCTTTCCCTTTACTTTTGAATAGCATTTCTTCTGTGTCAGATTCAACACTTTAGGAGAAGGATGGATTTGGATAACTTGTTGCAAATCCATTATTTTGCCTATTCTCAAAAAAGGCCTAACAACTCTTTTTTTTTTTTTTAATTTTAATTTTAATGTTTGGCTGGTGCAGTGAACTTTATTGATGGTATATGATAGTAGGGCTCCCTAAGCCCCTTTCCTTCTCCAGGGGGTCCAGGATGGAAATGGGGGTGTATAGTCTCAGTGTATTGAGGGATTAGCTAGGGGCAGAGACTTCCCAGCAGCTGAGGGTCTCTCTATTCCTCTTGTTCTCACCAGGACAGGTGGTCCAGAGGCTCTTACTCCTTGGGGCCATGTGGACCATAAGGTCCACCACCTTGTTATAGCCATTGTCACACCAGGAAATTAGACTGACAAAGTGGTCATTGAGGACAATGCTGGCCTCAGTATCGAAAGTGGAAGAGTGGGTATCGCTGTTAAAGTTGCAGGAGACCACCTGGTCCTCCACGTAGCCCAGGATGCCCTTGAGGGGGCCCTCCAATGCCTGCTTCACCACCTTCTTCATGTCATTATATTTGGGAGCTTTTTCCAGGCAACAGGTCAGATCCATGACCAACAATTTAGTGGTGGGCGCATGGAAAGCCATGCCAATGAGCTTCCCATTCAGTTCAGGGATGATCTTGCCAATAGCCTTGGCAGCACTAGTGGAGGCAGGGATGATATTCTGGGCAGCCCTACAGCCATTATGCCACAGTTTCCCAGAGGGCTCATCCACAGTCTTCTGAGTAGCAGTGATGGCATGGACTATGGTCATGAGTCCTTCCACAATGCCAAAATTGTCACGAATGACCTTGACCAGAGGGGCTAAGCAATTGGTGGTGCAGGAGGCATTGCTGATGATCTTGAGGAAGTTGTCATACTTCTCATGGTTCAATCTATCTCAAACATGGGGGCATCAGCAGAAGGGGCAGTGATGATGATCCTTTTGACACCACCCTTCAAATGAGTCCTTTCTCCATGTTAGCAAGAATACCAGTGGACTCCACAACATATTCAGCATCACTCCATTTGATGTCGGTGGGATCTGGCTCCTGGAAAATGGAGATGGACTTTCTCATGATGACAAGCTTCTCGTACTCAGTCTTGGCTGTGCCTTTGAACTTACCAGGGGTGAAATAATACCAGAACATGTAGATCATGTACTTGAGATCAATGAAGGGGTCATTGATGGGGACAATATTCACTCTGCCAGAGTTGAATCAACCCTGGTGACCAGCATCCAATAAGCCAAATTCATTCACTCAAACCTTCACCACTGAGTCTCAGGGACACAGCGGCACTGCATGAGAGGAGATGTGGCTGTTGGTTGAATGGGGAGGAGCAAAGAGCATCCTAACAACTCTTTATCAGCTGGCTTTAGAAATGTAATTGATGACAAAAATTCTGTTTTCTGAGATTTGGTATGCACTTTTGGGAGCCAATTATGTTAGTCAGCTTTCCATTACTGTGACAAAACCTGATTAATTCAATTCGTAAGGAAAGGTTTGTTTGGTGTATATTTCAGAGTTTTCAGTTCTTGGTCCCAAGGCTTCCAATAATGGAGGAACTAATTTGTTCCTATTTCAAGCTTAACGTAGTCACCATCCCTACATAAAAAATAAAAATAAAAATAAACAAATAAATAAATGCTGGACATAGAATCACATGACTGTAACCCCAGCTACTTAGGAGGCGGAGGCAGAAGGATCACAAATTCAAGGTCATCCTGGAGAACAATGAGAACTCATCTCAAAATACAATTTTTAAAATGGCTCAGTGGCAGAATGCTTGCATAGCATGAGGGAGGCCTTGAGTTTAATTCCTAGTACCACAGAAATAGACAGATTTATAGGTAGGTAGAAAGATGTGGGGGAGAAACCAACAATATAAAACAACCATTCTGGGGTAAACATTGAGACAAAGGTTAGCACTATTTTTGTTCCATGAAGAATTTGTGATTACACCATAACTTGCATTTGCTAATTCAAGGATACATGCTGGTCTTCTGCATCAAGACTATACATACTTTAAATATTTTGCCCTCTTGAAGTCACAGTCAAGAATGACTCTGAATCTTTGACATTTTTTTCACCATTAACCACATTATAGCAATGCATGTCCCTCTTATCTATGACTTCATCCCAGTGTGTTATAATCACCCACCCTAATTCTTTCTACTTGCTACTCCAATACAAAGACCAACAAATTTTGTGGGGTGTTGCTAGGATATACACCAGCGACCCTATGACTACTGAAGCATCCTGTTCACTGCAGAGTCAGTTATATGACAAAATTGGTGCCCATTAAACAATGATTTTTTTAATTTACTTCTTAAGAGTCTAATAACCTATTTCTTCAACATCTATACCTGGAGACTGAAAATATCATAAGCAATGAAGAAATCTCAGGCTTATGAAGTGAAACCCTCCTCAAAGGTAACTGTGCTTTCTTTTCAATAGGGACTGTAAAATGAGGACCATGGAATAGATGTCTTTTCATTCAGGTATAATATCAATGCAAATCAAGAGCTTTCTACATTTAACATCTGACATTGTTTTGGGAAAGAAGAGAAAAGATACCATGTATTTAAAATACAATTATTACCATGTAGTCACTTGGTAAGGATGTGTCTCCTGGACATCATAAACATGTACTCCATCAACTGGCTCAGTTGTACATATACATTCACCAACCTCTGAGGTCAATGTAATGCATTAAAAGTTTTAATTGTGCTTCATTACATCTTTAAATGGCTATGCATATGTAATACTATGTCCAAGTTCTACCATACATGTGTCTTAGACATATGTAAGCTCAAAAGTATTATGTTCACTCATATACATAGGACCTTATGTCATCATAATGGAATTTATAATCAATCTGATCCATTCATGATTCCTGTTAGGATGTGGTCACTTTAATAATGTACCCATTATTTCTTTGGTTCACCTCAGCAAATTTATCTAATTTTACAAAGAAGTTTCTGTGTCCGAATAAATTTATCATAGTTATTTTAGGTTGTGTCATTATATTGAAAAATAGTATTCAAAACTCTCTATATCCATAGCTGCCTGTCCATTAAGCATCACTCACAATCCAATTGCTATATAGAAATATCAAGTGGGCCTTGTAAAAATGTCTACACTATTACAACTCCATTAGAATGAAATTGAAAACTAGCTACCCCACACCTTGCTGACTAGCACCACATTTTCCTATAGCAATTCACTGCCTACACGTCTACCCATAAAATACCATTCCATAATGAATATACCTTCTACCCTGCCACTTTCCTGAAACTAGATTGCCACAAAACACTAGTGCTCAATCAGAGTCCCAAAGATATTGAGTGAGAGTAGGACACACAAAAAAGCACAATAGGACACCTGACAATATGTCAAGAGAGTTACCTATTATATGCTGATGGAAATTGAATTCCCAGAGATAAAATGTGATTTCTAAATGCCACATGGATTTCCATCTGACACATTCCTACCACCTGCTTCTGATGAAAATTGAAAGATTGCTTGCTAGAGCTGGTCAAAAATTATCAAATCAATCAAATCCACTACATCCTATTTTCAAATGCCTTGAAAATACAAATCCTTTCCATCTTCCTTGACTCTATGCTACACCTCATTCCCCAGACCCTGCTGCATTCTATTTTCATATGCTAAGATCTCATATAGATATAATAACTAACACTAGAAGTTTATTCATAAACCATACCAAGATTGAAATAATTTCTCTAAGAAGGCTGCCCTTGCCCTCATTACAGCTTATTGGCCATATTCTGTATTTTTGAGCTAGTTTTAAGGTGTGTGGCTCTATGACTTATCCCATTTACTCATTTGGTTTTGTTTACTTTAGGTGTCACTGATATCCAGGGATTTTTTTGGTGGGAGTTACTGGGAATTGAACTCAGGATCACTCAACTACTGAGCCACATCCCCAGCCCTATTTTGTATTTTATTTAGAGACAGAGTTTCACTGAGTTACTTAGTGCCTCACTTTTGCTAAGGCTGACTTTGAACTCAAGATCCTCCTACCTCAGCCTCTTGAGCTGCTGAGATTACAGGCATGCACCACTGCACCTGGCTATACCCAGGTTTTAATTTTACTGAATTGATTCTGACAGTTTTTATGGATCTGTTCTTGATGTAAAAGAGCAATATAGGTCCTTGTTTTTTCTAAAGCTCATTTCTGAGGAACAAGAAAGGTGATATTATGACAGAGACATTCATAGGCTATACAAAGAACAAATATGATGCTTACCTCTGAGACCTTGGGAAGAATACCTTAGAAATTATCTTGTTCTTTCAGCCATGTGCATGAGTTATGGGCAAATACAGTTTTCTACTTTTGGTGTCTCTAGGAATGTGATACATAAAGTCTATATTTTGAATTATTTTTTATTAAGTCATACCTTTTAACCTCCAGTTATTTATAGAAGTGCTTGGGAAGAAAGGGAAATTTGAAAAATTTACTAGCAATGGTAATTTTCCATGATTTCTGGGAGTCTGGAAAGGAACTCTGATAAAGATTTTGATATTGAAAATAATCAATTATTCTTCTGGACCTGATATTGAAGATGCCCAATTAGTTAGCATATAATCTTGGTAGGGTCAGTTTATATAGTTTGTAAACACAGCATTCATGACTGTACACAAAAACATGTAAAAACTGTAGTCTATAAGATAACTAATATATCCTGCTGATCTTAAGAAAACATAAGCACTTTATCAGTCATTTCATTTCTGTTTCTATCCACCTCTATTTTTCCTGTGTATTCCTGATATATGAAAACTAATTTGCTATTTACTCAAACCTCCTAGGATATGAAGGTATGCCTATTTTGTTAAGTTTTAGAAACTGATTAAATTGAGTAGTTCTCAAAGAGTAGCTTTTCCTAAATAATTAATGCATTTTTTTTAAAGTATTTACCTCCAGGTTAGTGTGTGCCCCAGAAGCTTAGGGATACCTATGTCTTATTTTGTAGATAAATGTTTAGAGCTGAAATCCATTAAGACTAATCAAACCTGAGGCATTGTTGTAGCATGTTAATTTACCTGAGCCTATTAATTCCTGTCTGCGTCAAACCATATTTTACTTAACCAAGGGTCTGGAAATTAAGATAAAACCATTGCAAGATGCATATAAAATGTCAAATCTATGTGTGTGTGCAAACATATGTGTGTATGAATAAAATAAAAATATTATAAAATCAGTTCAAAAACAAAGGCAACTTACCTGCAAATATTTGGAAGAAACGCTTTTTATAATCTCAGAAATGAATAGCTTTTCCTGCAATCTGTTAAATGTACATTTGTTCCAAATATAAAATAAGGTTTTGGCCAATTGTTTCACATGGTAGCAATGTCAATGCAACTTAAAGACAAAGTGTTTTACATAAGATCTGGCAATTCTCTGAAGCCTACATTTGCATACTAAATATTCAATCTAAAAGCCAACAGTCCTCAGATGCATTCATTTAAACTAATTTCCAAGTAAAAAATATTAACTAATGATATACTATAAAGGTTTACTGTATCCACTTTTAGTTATTGATTGTCTTTTACATATGTATAACCATTTATGAGGTTTGATATTTCATGGCTTTTATTCTCCATAAGAGATTTTATTTTAAAAACAACAAATTTTTAAATAAATTATAAGACTCATTCTGTATTGCACTTTTCTTATGGCATTATTTGGATGGTTTCATGAATTAAAAGATAGTTATAAAACGTAAATAATATTATTTTCCTCTGTACTAAAAAACTTGGCATTTAATAATGATACAGGTCATTTCTTTATTATTTAGCTATTATATCAACTATGCATAAAATAATTAAAATATTGATAAAAGTAAAAAAAGTGATAAAATTGCCTGAAAGATAGTACAATGTTAAAGTAAACCATCACCTTTCATTATTTTTAACTTTCCTCATTGTGTTTCCTCAAATTTTGCAGCAGCTTTAAAAACAATGTTTAAAAAATTCTGGAGATATTAATTTGTTTTAGATTTAACTAAGCACAAGTGAGAATACAGGATTCTTACTTTCTCTCATAATAGCAAAGAGAAGGAATTTGAGAGAAGACAATGTATCATTGTTATTGGTCAACCTAAAAGACTGCAAGGAGAAGTATAGTTGCAATCTAGACAGAGATGAAGATGAAATTGATCACTCTTACCTCAGGTTGTAGTATACTATTCTTGTCGATTGTTTTTATATTCAAGGTTGAATAAACAAACTGCATTTCTAAGAAATGAATTAAAATCACATTCAATTAGTCATTAAATATGGATACCTTCATAATATTTACAAAACAAAGCTGGATCATTCCATCTTGCTAAAAGGATGTGTGAGCAAATTTCTCCTTTAAGATAATTAAAACTTGACACCCTTTTTAAGTGGACTAAGGCTAAGGTGTATGTACAAAGGTGATGAAAAGTAAAAAATAATGTAAATCAAAATACATTCAGATATGAATTATATTTGATAATTCAAGTTGGCTTCCATAAATCTGAATTTCTTTTTCAATTATAGAGCAAAGAAGATGGCCATTCCCTCTTCTATAAAATCACGAGTCATTAAAGTTTTAAATGATATTTTATTTTATTTTGTTGGCATAAATGTAAGATGAAACCAAAGTCAGGAGAAGCTGAACTATAGATCTGTATTTGAAAACTGTGCTCAGTATATATGAATGGCTGTTAGAAGTTTATAGATGACAGTTGGTGAGAAGTGAGTTTCACTCAAAGGATGTTGCCTTTTTGGCATATTTACTATATACAAATCTAGAATTATGAAGCATAATTTATGTTTTGTATATTCAAACTTGTATTAAAATGTCTAATGAACTGACTTTTTACTACCTATTACTATATAAACTATTCATAAAATGACTGTTTTATCTAATCCTTTTATAATTTGCATGGTAGTCTATAGTATAAGGACCATATAATTGCAAACTTCAAATAACTGCTAACTGGAAGATGCAATTTAAAATGGAAATTCCCCTAAATTGTGGAAAGTTTATGTCTGGAGTATATTTTTATTTATAATCATTAGTTGCTCTTGTCTTATGTTGGCTAAATCTTCATCTTACAAAAATATATAAACTTACAGTGAGAAATACGAATTCAAATGGTAATTGGAGCAACCATATACACCTGAGTAATTCAAATAAATTTATATTTGATGAAAGGGTGAAATTAAACATAGTTCTACAATTAGTTCATATTTAATTAGAGTGCTCAGCCATCTCCATTATATCCATTGTGCTTTTACTATTCTTCAGTCCATTTTTAAGTCACAGCATAATTTAAATATTATAATATTGAAAATTACTTACCTTACAGAAAAAAATACAGTTACCTGGGAAGAGAATATATTTTGAATTAACCTTTGGATTACCCAATGTCATTTGGAGAAATGATAAAAGTTATTCATTCTCACCCCACATCCTGCGTGGGCGAGGGAAGGGGGTCCTGTAAAGGGATGGACTGGTTGCAAAATAATAGCTAACAAATTTATTTATCATAAAAAGACAGAAGACAGAATTACCTCTGAAGCAGGGGCAGGACCGATTGAGCAGTCTATAAGGGGCTGGCTCTAACCAAGGAAGAAGCCTGGGCTTGGTTTTTTTTTTTTTTTTTTTTTTTTTTTTTGTGGTACAAATCAAAAGGAGATGGGAAGGAGCTTCTTCCTTGAAAAAGGATGGGGTGGAGTTAAGCACGCATTCCAGGCAATCTGAGAACAGTTTTCAGTTGTCAGCTCCTGAAAACCAGCTTTCCCTGTCTAATAGCTCAAACGACTGTGGGTTTACTGCAGACCTTAGGTGGCTTCCAGCAATTCATGACCTATGAGTTCCAATGAATATTCATGTTATATTATTATTTAAACATAAGACCTTCTAAGAAAATCTTAATATGAAGTCAGGCTGTTCACAGAATTTCCCCCTACACATTTTATCAACTTTAATTCAATCTTAATTTCTAAAGCAAAATTTAAATTTGAAGGTAAGATTCAGGAGATTCTCAGCATTTTTTCTAGTGGTCTCCCACCATCTTGCATTACAATGAGTTAGGTAACCCTGAAATACTTTATGATCCACTCAGAATAGTGTTGTTTTTCTTATAAGAAAATGGTACAGCACAAAACTTATCAGGTTCTAAATCTCCAATTTTATAATTTTAACACAAATTCACCAAGAAACCTTGTAATATGGCTTTAAGAATTATTTTCAGGTTGAAGATAATTCAATCTTGCTTAATAATAGTAAGTTATTGAAGATTTTCTGAAGGATGGACACCAGTATTATCTTGTATATTTTTTCTAAATAATAATTAATTCATATATTCTTTGTTTAGACAAATGCAAGGCACTGTTTGGGGGAAGAGATAAAGGGTGGGCAGAAGGGATAAAACCTCTGATGAACCATACAGTTTAGAGCAGAGACAGATGGTGAACAACAGCAAGGAAAGATGTATGTGGACAGCAAGTGATGGGTGTATAAAACTTTGGAAGTACAGAGTGAACTAGTTTCTGTGGTTACTACGTAAGACTTTTGAAAGATTGTTGTGGAGATTAAGAGAGCTCCAGACCCCAGCTGCAGTCCATGCTGAGATTGTGGGAGGACCACATGAATAATGTATTAGAGGGACAGCAAGGAAGTCACGTGTCTGGCATTAAGTGAAAAAGGAGCAATAGATATGAAATGACTCCCAAGGTTTGGCCAGGCCATGTAGTCTTTGCAGACCATGAAGGATTTCTGTGTTCCTAGAGTCCAGGTTGTACCTCCGCTTCAGTTCCTTGATAGTGTCACTTCCTTGATAATTTCAATAGAGTACTCCTGTTCTTCCTGTCATGGTAATTCTTCTATAAACTGTTAGTGAGGGATTGAATAAGTCAACTGAGAGCAATCTCTGTGCTTCTGTAGGTCTTGTGTGAATGTGAAGTCACAGGGGCACCAAGAACAATTCTAGGTGAATTGACTAAGGTCCTTCTTCTGATAATCTACTGAGATCCTAGTTTTATCTTATACCCACCCACCCTTCATTGCTTCCTTCCTTCCTCTCTTCCTCTCTTCCTCTCCCTCTCTTTCATGGGAGGTTGGCTTCGTGTGTTTGTCATTTCCACAATCGCAGAGTGCTGGGGACTCGAACCTGGGCCTCCCACATGAGAGGCAGGCACTCTACGAGTTGGGCTATATGGCCTGCACTGCTCTCCCTCTCTTTCATTCTTTCTTTCCTCCCTTTCCTCCCTCCCTGCCTTTCCCCTCCCCTCCCCTTTCCTTTCCCTCCCTCCCTCCCTCCCTTCCTTCCTCTTTCCCTCTCTCTCTTTCATTCTTTCTTTCCTCCCTTCTCTCCCTCCCTGCCTTTCCCCTTCACTTCCTTTCCCTTCCCTTCTCTTTCTTCTTCCCTTCCTTCCTTCTTTCTTTCCTTCCTCCTTCCTTCCTTCCTTCCTTCCTTCCTTCCTTCCTTCCTTCCTTCCTTCCTTCCTTCCTTCCTTCCTTCCTTCCTTCCTTCCTTCCCTTCTTTCTTTTCTTGGTACCTGGGATTGAACCCAGAATTGTTTAATAACAGAACCATATCCCCAGTTCCCCGTTTTAAAAATTTTTGTTGAAGACAGGGTCTTACTAAGTTGCTGAGGCTGTCATTGAGCTTGCAATCCTCCTGAGTTGCTGGGATTGTAGGTGTTCCCCACCCCTCCGGGCCCCTGGTTTTATTTTCAAATAGCCACCTCACATGGTATTGAAGTTCTTGGGACCCAGAATTCTGGAGAGCAGTCTTTTCACACAGTCTGCATTGAGAACTGGGAAATAGGTGCTCAGCTTTGGCCTTTGCCTCTCCAGATTTCAAACTGGGTTTAGGAAGGTGGGGGGTATGAATATAAACTTGTGTCAACTCCTGTCTTACCTAATTTCTCTTGTCTTCCAATAGTCTATCCCAGTCAAAGAACAGGCTTCTCTCTTTCTTTCACCACCTTGTAACTGATAGACCACTGGTTACCTGTGAAAATGAGTTGTACTTCCCCAGATGTTGAAGTCTGAACACCCCAGAAACGTTGAGGCAAGTCTAGAAAGCAAGTTTTATTCAAAGCATAGAAACAGACTTCTCGGCAGAGAAGAGGACCCAGAGTTGGTATTCAAAGAAGTGGGAGTGTCCTGTCCCTTTTATAAATTTTAGATTCTCTTTGTTCTCCTGTCCTTCTTCCCCTTATCTCTTCCCATCCTTTGTAAGTGACCAGTCTGGAGGATTCCCCAAAAGTGGGAAACAAATGAACAAGAGGGAAGGGCCAAATGGTGGAGTGATCCAGGCCCTGGGTGGGTGGGAAGGGAGACCAGGAGGTACTTCATTAACAGCCTTTTGGGAAGAACAATATAGGCAGGTAACAGGTAGAGGAAGGACTCTGAAGGCATTAGCATTTCAGTCCCCAAGAGACAGTCTTCATTTCCCAGACCCAAATCAGTGTTTATCTCCCCTATCCGACCGTATCACTTATCTACACTAACTGCCTGTCCTTAATTTTTGCTTCATAATGACCTTTGCATTTTCTGTTCTCCCCTCTAGTAGCCTTCAACCTTCTCTTTTTCATAACAGTACAAGACTGTCAGGGACATAGGAGAGAATTCTCTTATGATTATCTCTGAACTTATTCAGATATTTTATTTGCCCTGACATGTTTGAGGACTGACTCCACTGTATGTTAAGTATATGTGCATGCCCCTGTGTGTGTATTTATGGAATTACAATTCTTGTTTTAATTTTATTTTTAATTTTTTAATTTGTTCTGATTAGTTATACATAAGAGTAGAATGCATTTCGACACACCATACATAAATGGAGTATAACTTCTCATTCTTCCAGTTGTGCATGATATGGAGTTACACCAGTCATGCAATCATATACGCATATAGGGTAATAATGTCCAATTCATTCTACTATCATTCCTACCCCCAGACACCTCCCCTCCCTTCACTCCCCTCTGTCTAATCCAAAGTATCTCCATTCTTCCCTAGTTCCCCGACATTTTATTGTTAATTATCATCCACATATCAGAGAAAACATTTGTCCTTTAGTCCTTTGGGGTTGTTTTATTTTTCTTAGCATGATATTGTCCAGCTCCATCCATTTACTTGCAAATGCCATAATTTCATTCTTCTTTAAGGCTGAGTAATAATTCATTGTGTATATAGACCACAATTTCTTTATCCATTCATCTGTTGAAAGGCACCTAGTTTGGTTACAAGGTTTAATTATTATGAATTAAGCTGCTATCAATGTTGGTGTGGCTGTTACCATAGTATGCTGATTTTAAGTCCTTTGGGCATAAACCAAGGAATGGTATAACTAGGTCTAATGGTGGTTCCATTTCAAATTTTCTGATGAATCTCCATACAGCTTTCCATACTGGTTGCACCAATTTGCATTCCCACCAGCAATGTATGAGGGTTCCTTTTTGGGATTACAATTTTGTTGGTGCATTATTAGTTTAGTTGTTTTGTATGATTGTTGCAAGTCATTTTGGAGTTATCACTCAGTCATTCAAGGGTCATAGTCAATGAAGTCTGTTGTCTAACAGATGATGCTATCAATCAATGAGAAAGAGACTATTGGAGGGACACTATTTTGAATGAGGGGATGATGAATTCAGTTGGTAATGGGCAGTTTGAAGTAACTTCTGGCATTCAAGAGAAATTTCGAGTAAGGTTGTTGGTTGTGCATGCCTGTAATTCCTACTACTCAGGAGACTGAGGTAGGAGGATCACAAGTTTGAGTCCAGACTGGGCAATGTCATGAGATCCTATCTCAAACTAAAATTTTCAAAAGGGTTGGTGTACACCTCAGTAGTAGAGCACTTGCCTAGCAGTGAGAGGTCCTGGGTCTTTGAGATCGAAAGAGAGATAAAGTCAGAGAAAGAGAGAGAGAGAGAGAGAGAGAGAAAGAAAGAGAGATTTCAGTAGATAGAAGATTGATAATTTTGGACTAAATTACAAAGACAGGGGCTGGAAATGTAAATATGAAATTATCATTCATATATCAAGGTTTCTAATATTGTTTATATAGTAAAATCAATGAATTAGACAACTTGACACCTCAACAACTAATTTCAAGTGTTTTTCATGTAGAATAACTAAATAAAAATTAAGATGCAGCATGATATGTATATTTTGTACACAGTTGTCATGAAAACAAAATCCTAGTGTGTGCATATACTCTTCCACAAATACATGTGTATACTTTGAAAGGATTGACGTTTAACTGAACTATATATACAAAATGCAAATATGTGATGACTTGTACTATATTACTTATGGGGATTATTTATACTGAGTCATAATGTAGATTCTAAGAAAACAATGTAAATTCTAAGAAAACACTTAATTGACTTGTCAATTGGACAAATCATAATAATGAAAACTAGCACTATGTGACCATAGATAATTATAGTATATTTTGATTTAAACTTTCCTGATACGAAGGCCATAATATTCTCCAAATTTACAAATAACAGTCTCAATCATACATACATATTAACACTGTTACATATCACTTTTTTAACACATTTTGCAAAATTATGATAAAACTTATAATAACCTATTAAAGTAAGCACCATGTTTTTTACTCTATAGACATTCAGGAATATTAAATAAATTGCATTTTATCCAGCTGAATTTAAACTTACATAATATAATTCAAGAAGCCATTAGACTTCAATGTTTCCAAAAAAGAAAATGGATTGATTTAATTATATATATTCTTTTTAGCAAATAAAATATTTAGTTTTAATAATCTCTTCTGCACAAAGAGAGGATGCCACTCTCACTTGCTCTCCTTATCAAAAAGTATGTGCATTCCTTCAGGGTTCCCTGGAAGAACACATAGTGTGAAATTCCCAAGATCCTAATAATGAGTGTTTCCTAGTAAGATGGGTCAGACACAATATTAATAAAATTAAAATTGATTAATAAAAATAATAAGCAGCTTTCATTATTTACTTTATGATGACACACAATGGGGGTGGGAGGGAGGCAAGAGTGGAGGAAGGAGGCACTGTATAGAGGGAAAAAAGGAGTGGGAGGGGTGGGACAAGGAAAAATAACAGAATGAATCAAACACCATTACCCTATGTGAATGTATGATTACACAAATGGCACGCCTCTACTTCATGTACAACCAGAGAAACAAGTTGTACCCCATTCATTTACAATTAAAAAGAATTTTAAATTTTGCATATAATTTAGGACTTACAATTCTAAATTTTGTTTATTTATTAGAGTCTAAGAAAGCATCACAGAAATGAGAGGGCTATGAGTTCTGATCATCAGTTTTTTTTTCAAACTCGTTTGTTTTAAAAAATTCATACAATCATATAATTAAATTCAGAGACTGTAAAGCAGAATTTTGGAACTTCACATTCTTTAAGGAATATTTTAATTGAATTAACCTACTGTTCAACATATTTAGTTACTGATGCATGCAATAGATATACATATATGTGTACTATTTACCTCAAAGATTTATAATTCTAGTATTGTAGGTCAGAGATATTGGAAGACAATGATAAATAGACTTTCCTGCTAGGTTGAGCATGCCCTGAGCAAAGAAATTAGCACCACATTTATGAGGAGATAGTGAAAAATGAAAAAATCTGTTTAAGTAAAATCCTAGTACAAATTACCTCGGGTGAGAAAGAGTGAGGTTCATCAGAGAAAGAGTGGTCATTGGGGAAAGGGTTAGGTGATCAAGTCAGAAGTAGGCAGAACTTCAAGGCTGGGAGACCTGGAATTAAAGCCATCTGAGGTGTCAAGTATGGAAAAGATGTAGCTTGATTTTTATTTTATGTCTAGCTGCTTGACTACTGTGTAGACATATGGTTTGGTTTCATTTTCTTCTTACATATGTTTGTCTGTTTGTTTCAATCTAAATATTGTTTTTCAAGTAAACAAAAGTGCTAGAATTATATATAGCAATTGAAAAGTTTTCTAAAATCAAGATATTTCTACCAGATAGTGGGGTCTCTTTGTCATACAAGATTTGCATTGCATTCACTATAATTACATTACCATGCAATTATTTTAGTATGATTTATTATTTTTATATGAATGAATGAAAAAATTTATGTATCGGAATGCTGTAAAAGTTCCCAATTTATCTTACAATCAGGTATTTAAAACAATCTATATAGGTTAAAGAATTGTCATTACATTCCATAATATCACATGTCACAGAGTATTAATTTTTCTAGTATGCAAATCCGATTGTGACATTTCCTTACTTAGAGGTCTTCACTGATTTTTCTTGCTGATGGACAAGTTACCAGTGCATCTCTCCACTGGGGTAGGGAGAGAAGAACATATCGACCATTTAGCCTCTCCCCAAATCTTTAACTTCATCATAAGTTATTTCAATTCTTCCTACTGAGCTCAAACTAATTATAATTTGAAAAATATGCTGTGATGCATTATTTTCTTGTTTGTATATATGCAAGTCAAAATTATTAAATGTTCTTTCCCACTTTCTGACTGGTGAACATGTATCTGGATGTAAGTCCCTTTTGAACATTCATGACCCCATAAACCTAGCCAAAATTCCCAAGAAAACATTCAGATTTTCTGAGCCTTCTGATATATTTTATGGAACTCCAATAGGGCATTGGTAACAACCATTATAATTTATATTTCATTTTGCTTTTACCACTTTATGACTAGATTCCTAGAGAGCAGGTATGATTTTATTTTATTCATTTTTTATATCCCTTTATTAACTCTGACACATAATTTAGTTTCAGTAAAAAAGTGATTAATGACTTAAAAAATTTAAAAATGATTAAACAGTGTTGACCTTTCCTTTAAGGATACATCTTGTGAGATTATCTACTTTACTTCAGAGAAGTAACCATATTTAATTAGAATTAATATGAAAATCCTAATAATAGAATGAAACTATTTTGAAGAGACAATTTTATTTCATCTAATATATTTAATTTGAAACTTTATCTCTTTATGTATATATATGTGCATTCCTCAGCAAACTCCTAAAAATAAACAAATCAGATCACATTTTACTCATCTTTTTAATATATAGTTCAGTTTAAAAAAAAAAGTTTCCAAATTGGAATTCAGTTCAATCTATCAAAAGTGAGAGATCTTATTCCCTGGTTTACTTAAGAGTAGAAAGTGAATAGGAAAGAGTTCTGAAAAAGCTTTTTATTTCCCTTTATCTTCGTCTTTGCTTTGTTTCCAAAACTTTTGTGAATTAATCATTTCAAGGTCAACTGTATTGTCATTTCTCCTCCTGGCAAAATTTCTCACTGAAGTCAATTAATGGATCAGCTGAGAAGGCAGTAGCTTTACTAATTTTTGCAGTGTTTAATCAGATGAAAAATCTGCTTTAATGTTTTTTCATTTGGTAAGAGATAGGAATACAAGCAGATCCACCAATCTATGACTACTTTCTAAGTCAAATCGCTATTAACTTGAAATTTATAAAATACTTGAATTAGAGAAACTATTAACTAGAAAAATAAACAAAATTGCTTTGGTAGTTGTTTTTACAATTGAGAGAAAATAACCTTCTGACAGCTGGTTGAAGGCAGGAAACTTTCCTTTCAGTGTACATTCTGAGACAGATGAAATTTCCAATTCTCTTTTAAAGAGAACTATGAGAATTATGAAAGGGTTAGATGAGAAACAAAAATATGATACCCTTAGTATATAAAATGCATTTAATGGATTCTTACATTGTATGATAAATAATCATTATGTAATATCAACCGTATATCAAACATGACAAATTATGTGACAAGTTAATAGCCTCTCTTCTGTATCTGTATTATTTAGGATGTGACAAACCTCCTCAAAAGTTAAGGTGTCAAAATATCAACCATTGATTTATATTAGAAATCAAAGGTTGACAGTTGGACTGGTTCATTTGGTTGGTTATTGAATCCCAATGCCACTTGACTCATATCATCTGATCTCAGCTACAATTGGCTGCAGGCTAGTAAAGTTGTTCTGTTTCAGGGTGGTCAGTGGACTGAATCCGGTATGTAGAGGGCTTAGGAATTAAGCTGTAGTTTCTCAATATAAAACAGTCTTCTAGTCTTGTACACAAGGTGTTTTGGCCTGAGTCCAAGAGTGTGAAAGTGAATAATACATCTTAAGGCCCATACTCAAAATCTGCAAAATACTACTTCATCCACATTTGGTTACCCTTAGAAAACCTCAAGACTAGTTCAGGTTCAAGGATCGGAGACAGAGGATGTTGCAAAATCACATGTAAAGAGTAGATGCATACATGTAAGGAAGAATTAAGATTCCTTCTTCCTTGGTCTGTCTTGAGTCTCTCAAAACCTTCAGCTAAGTGGATGAAGCTCATCCATATTATGGAGGTTAATTTGTTTGACTCATTCTACTGATGGAAACATTAATCTTATCAAAAACACCTTCACATCAATGCTCAGACTCCCGTTTTACCAAATATCTAGACATTGTGACATCGACAAGTAGAAGCATAGAATTAATCATGACCTCGTCATTATTTCCCACAGAAATTTTCAAATGACAACAAACCAAGTACAAATATTATTTCTAATAACAGTAGTTAAATAAGTGAAGTGATAAGTGAATGAATGAAAAAAACATGCAAAGTAAATAACTCAGATCTAAGTAAGCAGAGGTAATAAGGGACTCTCCTTTGCTTCTCTTCAATTTTATCTCCAAATACTAAGTTTAATGAAGAAGTACAATTGAATCACCATTTTCATTGATACAGTGAACCATGGCATGATTGACCACATTCAGAGAAGACCAAATGAATTTGGAAAAATACCTAGAGAAGACATTTGCCATACAAATCAAAGCCAGTACATCTCAGTTCTCCAGCATAAATGCCATAATAAGTAGAGGCCCAAAGCAATAATCATTTAAATTTGTAACCATAGAAAAGGAGTGCACACAAAGGCATCAGGACTCTGATGCACCCTGTCACTCATGAATACAAAGGGAAGATATGTGAAAGGGAAAAAAGAACAACCACCCTTCCAAAAATTGATCCATCTGTAAGAGACCTAAGGTAGGAGAGGGAGTTAGAAGCAAGAAAGAAAAGAGAATATTTTAGGCAACCTACAACATTTGACTCATAGTTCCTGAAGCATCAACATACACACACATACATATATTCATACACCTTTGTCTCGGTATTTAGGAACTCAGATGAGAACAGGCAGAATTTTTTCCTGCAAGGAGATCTGGCAAGATTCTTTGTTCACCTAATATATTCTTCAATTGCATATTAATATAAATATATATATATGTATAAAATGAGACAAATAAAAAGAATAAAATAAGGCAACAGAAGATATATGTACAAATATCACACAAAAAGAAAAGAACAAAAATAGTGGTTAATGTTGCTACTGAGCAAATAAAAGTTATTTGTAACATATTCTCACAAAAGCAGAAAAATAAATGAACTAGCTAATTAAAAAACAGTGATCCATGGGTTTGAATAATATTATCAAATAATGTGAAATATGATCTAATATAGTAAATAAGTGTAAAAGAAAAGTAAAATCATCTTAGAGTGGTGAATAATATTTGCATATATAGGCAGATAGAAACCATTGGTACACAGATACATGGAGAGGAATGGGAAAATCAAACAGACAAAAGATTTTACTGAACACATAGTTTATTAAAATTACAGAGAAATTAATGTATTTGTTTGATGCATAAATAAAATTCAATTTAGCTTGGAGCCTCAATATATTTCCAAAAATAGAAAGAAAAAAGACTGTTTTGAAATCGAACAACCCAACACACAAAGGTGATCAAACAGTAAATAATTTATTTCAAATTTAAAGAAAGCCTCCCTGAGGATCTGAGAAAGTAATCACATTTCCTATAAGTAGTGTAATCATATAGTGGATTTCCCAAATTTGAATGTTTTGAGCATGAAAAGAATGCAGTTGGCAATTTGATGGGAGAACAAGCCTGACCGGGACTATGATGGCAAAGTGGCACAGAGTTCTGTCCTACTAGAAACAGACCAAGCCTCCCGCTGGCCTAGATTCACCCCAGAAGGACTGGAAGGCCATGTGGAACATCCCTGAGTCTTTTGAGGAAAGAAACTGTGATTCAAGAAAATTGGATACTGCTAAACTATCTCCAATCTACGAAGGAAAGACACAAGCATGTTTGAATTTTGAAGAGCATACAGGTTATATTTCTCAATAAATATTTTGAAGCATATTTCTAGGGAATGATTTTTAACCAAAATAACTGAATATAAATATGATGGTAAGAAGACTACTACATATCACATTGGTTAAAATGTATGAATAATATCAAAGTGATTGTGAAAAATGTAGTTGTTGAAAAAACTGTAACTGTTGTAAATTGAAGATTACAATAGAGTAATTTTGAAAGGTAAATACGAAAGATAAAAACAGGAAGTACAAATACATGAATTTTTCATCTTTTTATGTTGGGAATTAAGGCATCAAATTTAAATTTAAAAAATCAAGAAATAAATTTAATATATATATGTGTGTGTGTATGTGTGTGTGTGTGTGTTTAAAGGCATACGTTTAGATTAGTTAAATTTTATTTTTGCATTTTATTTTTAAAGTTAGGTAATACATTTTTGAAACTGAAGTGATTAATAATTTAAATTAGTGATTTGTAGGTTACACATGTATAAAATATATAAAGCAAATACAGTAAATATAATATAACAAAATTAAGTGGAGAAATGAAAAGAAAGAAGAAATAGTACAAATTTTATTCTATTAAGCATCTATACAAACATTGCATATTAATATTTAAGCCCTATACATTAATAAAAATTCAAAGGAACTTTCTCAGACTAATATATCTGATTAAGGTTTTTGTTAATTTTCAAAAAAATTATTTTTGGTGTTTCGATAGGTGCATATGTTGAGAATCAACTAAATAAAACTAGTCAATATATAAATTACTTCACATATGTATTACTTTTTATAGTGAAAACACAAAATCTACTCAGCTATTTTCAAGGGTGTGATAGATTATTATTAATTGCGGTCATGATGTACAAATGATCTCTTGAAGTTTTTCCTCTGGTCTAATAAAAAATTGGTATTCTTTGGCATTTCTCTTCATTAACAGTTATTTTATTCATTGCTTATCAGCTCAAATTTTACATTGCACTTATAAGTGGTGATATTTGGCTTTCTATGCCTGGATTACTTCCCTTAATATGATGATCTCCAAGTTCACCAGAGAGGACACATACCTAAAAAAAGTCACCACAATGATCTTTACCAAAAGTAAATAGAAGACAATCAAAAGAGATCTCAACAGCTAAAATGGGAAAAATTTAAATAACAAAATAATAAATAAAGGCCAGTCCAAACTAATATAAACAAGTCATTAAATAAATAAATACACAAAGGAAAAGAGATAAATCTACACTGATCCCTTTTATTTCCAGAACTTTCCATGTTGCCCTTCCACGATAGAACACATATGGCCTGCACTTGTCTCCATAGAATCGAACAAAGAACATGGAATTCAGAAAGCAGTCAACTAACATGAAGATAATTCCACTTGAATAGACCAGTATTTTGTATTTTGGCAAATTATATATTGATAAGCAATGTAACCTAACATCCACTTATCTACTTTTCAGATGCAAATATGGATATTTTCCTAACTTCCACAAAGAAGCTGTGATGCAGAACACTTCTTTACACATTAATTTGAAATATTTTCCGAAAGTTGTTAAATATACATTATCAAAAATATGTTTAATATTATAAGATTTGCCTGTTTCATTTTCAGTTGCATAAATTGAAATATTTTTGCTTTTATATAAACACATTTAATGTATAGTCATGCACTGCCTAGTGATATTTCAATTAATGAAAAACCACATATATGACATTGTTCCTACAAAATTATAAGGGAACCAAAACATTCCTATCACCTGGTAGGGTCATAGCCATCCTAGCATCATAGCATAAGGCATTAATCTTGTGATTGGGATGATATAAGTGAAAGCGAACACACTACACTGCTAATCATATAAAAATGTAGTATTTCCAAATACCTGTGATGCATAATATTAATAATGGTAACATACGATTATGAACTGCCCTAGGTATTTACCATACTCTTGCTATGTTAGTGTGGGGTTTGCTTTACTTTTCCTGCATAATGCCACATCTTCATGGTTTTTAGTATGCCTTGGAATATTTGTTGAAAACTAGATATTTTAAGTAGTATTACATTGTAAGTCTGGATTCTGATTATCTCCCCCTCCAAAGTTGTTTGTTTATAAAATAACTTTCCTGAAACAAGTCTATAGAACAGGCTTCTTCCCCTGAATGCATTGTCTCATGTCCCTGCTCTGTTGTTTATTTATATTTAAGTCTGGTTTGAGAAGGAACACCTTTGTATTGTATATCTTAATTGATCAGAGATTGTGCTCAGACACATTGGACCAGTCTGTTCAGTATGCAAGAATTTTTAGGTTTTGCCCGATATTTTTTTAATTATTATTATTTTTATTTAGCTTTTAATTTTTTACAGACTGTATTTTGATTCATTTGTACACAAATGGGGTACGTCACTTCATTTCTATGTTTGTACACAATGTAGATTCATACCATTCATGTAATCATACATGTACATAGGGTAATGATGTCTGTCTCATTCCACCATTTTTCATACCCTCCCTCTCATTTCCTTCTATATATTCTAAAGTTTCCCCATTATTCTCTCATTTCCCACCCCCACCCCCATTATATATCATTCTCCACTTATCAGGGAAAACATTCAGCCTTTGGTTTTTTGAGTTTGGCTTATTTCACTGAGCATGATATTCTTCAATTCCATCCATTTATTTGCAAATGCCATAATATCATTCTTCTTTATGGCTGAATAGTATTCCATTGTGTATATATACCAGAGTTTTTTTTATCCATTCATCCGTTGAAGGACATCTAGGTTGGTTCTACAATCTAGCTATTGTGAACTGAGCTGCTATAAACATTGATGTGGCTGGGTCACTATAGTTTGCTGATTTTAGGTCCTTTGGGTATAAACCGAGGAGTGGGATAACTGGTCAAAAGGTGAATCCATTCCAAGTTTTCTTAGGATTCTCTGCTTTCCAGAGTGGGTGCACCAATTTGCAACTCCACCAGCAATGTAAAAGTGTGCCCTTTTCCCCACATCCACACCATCATCTATTATTGTTTGTGTTCTTGATAATAACCATTCTAATTGGAGTAAGATGAAATCTTAGAGTTGTTTTAATTTGCATTTCTCTAATTACTAGAGATGTTGAACACTTTTTCATATATGTATTAATTGTCTGTGTGTCTTCTTCTGTAAAGTGTCTGTCCAGTTCCTTGACCCATTATTGATTGGGTTCTTTGTATTTTTGGTGTAAAGTTTTATAAGTTCTTTATAAGTTTAGGAGATAAGTGCTCTATCTGAAGTACGTGTGGAAAAGATTTTCTCCCACTCTGTAGGCTCTCTTCACATTCTTGATTGTATCCTTTGCTGAGAAAAAGCTTTTTAGTTTGAATCCATCCCATTTATTGATTCTTGCTTTGATTTCTTGTGCTTTAGGAGTCTTGTTGAGGAAGTCTGATCCTAAGCCAACATGATGAAGATTTGGGCCTACTTTGTCTTCTATTAGGTGCAGGGTCCTTGGTCTAATGCCCGATTTTTTCTTTCCACTGGACCTTCTTGTTCCTTTCTGTGTGTGTTGTAATCAGTCAGAGAAGTTATCTTGGAACTTGTCCTGTGTCCCCTGCAGATGTGCAGAGGCATCTGAGCATGTGTGGAGAGCTAGTACACTCTTGTATGTCAATCTTGTTTCCAGAATCTCCCCAAAATACATCTGTCTAGTTTACTAATTCACTGGTTAGCAGAAATGCTGGTTTTCTATGTTCACATGCTACTGATTTCACTGCTTTTACTCCTCACACTGCTTATTTGGGGTTTTGCTTTCTTTACTTAATAAAGGAGTTACTCTATCCTTAACGGAAGTTCATTAATCTTTTTAAAAATTTTTGTTTGGTCTGTTTAGATATACATGACAGTAGAGTGTATTTTGACATATTATTCATAGAGTATACCTTCCATTTCTTATGGTTGTACATTATGTGGAGTTACACTGGTCATGTATTCACATATGAACGTAGGAAAGTTATGTCTGATTCAGTCATTTTCATGACTGACAAGTTTGAGAGCTACCAATTGAATTCTTTCAACTTTGATAGTTGTTTTGAGAGAGGATTTATAAACCTCAGTGATCTGCCACACTGGATATCCCTCTTTACCATATTGTTTTACTTATTTTATTTTTTTAAAATTTTCCCCATATTTTATTGGAGCATTAGAGTTGTACCTAATGGTGGAATTTGTACACACTCAACTCACAGCAGCCAATCCATGGAATTAAGTAGGTGTCCTTCAACAGATGAATGGATAAAGAAAAAGTGGTATATATATATATACAATGGAATATTACTCAATCATTAATAAGAATGAAATAATGGCATTTATTGATAAATGGATGGAACAGAAGAATATCATACAAAGCAAAATAAACTAATCCCAAAAAACCGAAGTTCAAATGTTCTTTCTGATTTATGAATGCTAACTCAAACTAAAGGGAGGTTGGCGAAGGGAATAATAGAAATCCATTGGATTAGACAAAGGGAAATGAAGGGAAGGGAGTGAAAGGGAAATATAAAGGCAGTAGAATTATTCAGACGTAACTTTCCTAGCCTTGTATTTGAATACACATCCAGGGTAACTCCACATCATGTACACTCAAAGAGTGGGATCTTAAATAGAATAAATTATACTCTATGTATGTATAATTTGCCAGAATCCATTCTACTGTCATGTATAACTAAAAAAGAACAAATAGAAATTCTTTTAAAAAATTCTATACTTGATTGGTACTTTATGGTTGTACTTAGTGGGATTTGTACACACACACAATATAACAATATAATTTGGCCAATATCATTTCTCTGGATTATCATATAGTTTTAAAAATACTGAATTGGTTTTTAGAAATTTTCAAAGAGTGGGAAAAGATTTATTCCAAGGCACTGATATAATAAATTGGCCAGTTGATTTATTTCCAATGTACATTTTGTTGTATTGAAATAAATTCTATAGTAAATATTAAATTACATGTTACACGTTCATGCCACTGGATTCTTCCAATACAGGTATATTATGATAACACACACTCTCTTAACAGCCTCATTCCCCAAATGTTTATTGATCTTCTAATGTGCTCAGAGTCCTGACCTTAGGTTTGATTCAACCACCTTCAATTTGATATAAATTATCTCACAAAGTTAACCAATTAGGTAATAAGCAAATAAACAAACACCCAAGCAATAGCACTAAAGTAAGTTCTATGGAATAAAGGAACAGAAATATAGTACATGAGAATGTCTGCATAAAGTGCTAGAAATTTTGAAGGGCATGCATTCAGGAGCTTGCACTAGGATGTAATCTCTAGACTATACCTTTTCAGATAGGTAATGAAGAGCTAGTCTGTTTTGCATGTTTTCATGTTCCATTAAAGAAACTCTAGTCCCATTCTTTTGATTCACAGTAAATAATTTATTCACAAAAAATAATATATTTGTATTGATTTTGCTATTTTCCTCAACAAATAACGTAGTTGAAAATGTATCCCTAAGTGATCCCAAGAGGGGTGCCATTGGAAAGTGCTGTAGATTGTTAGGAGGGGAAGTTTCTAGGTCACTGGGGCAAGCCCTGGATGGGCTGGGTTCATGCTCCCAATCTCTCTCTGCTTCCTTCGTTATTATAAGAGTACTCACTCAGACATTTGTCTGCAACTTTATGTTTAGCTCTTACCAGAGACCCAGACCAGTGGGGCCACCTTATCTCGGACTTGCACCTCCAGAATGGTGTAGAAAACATACTTTTCCTTACTTCATAAGGATCCCATGTCAGGGTTTTCACCACAGCGAAATGAAGCTAACTAATGCAAGCAAACCACAAAAATTTGAATTCAAATTTGTTAATTTTGCTGTGCTTCAGGACTTTGAATCATACTATGAAATTATTGTTTTCCCAAAAATATAAAGAAACCATACCATGTTTTCTACAAAATTATGTGGCTTCACTTTGTATCTTTCTTACGTATTGTGAAGAATGTGATATATGAATCTAACAAATTAGTTCAAAAGTCTAAAAACTGAGCATAAAGTATCTTTCTTTCCCTTCTAATTTTCTTTTTCTTTTTCTCCCTTTTCTGCCTCCCTTAAGTCATCACTTCCTTTTCTGAGCATTGTGCTCTCTTTTTATTTATAAAAGTATTTTCTGGGTGAAACAAATACTATTAAACAAAATAACAAAAACTAAGGCAAAACTGGGGAACTTGGTGCATGCCTGTAACCCCAGTCCTTTCGGAGGCTGAAACAGGAGGATCTCAAATTTAAGGTCAGTCTCAGCAACTTAGCAAGACCCTGTTCACAAAAAAAAAAAAAAAAAAAAAAAGAACTGGGGCTGTAGCTCGGTGGTAAAAGAACCTGGGTTCAGTCATCAGCATCCAAACTGAATAAATAAACACAAGAAACGAGGTAAAAGAATATTCAAACAAGTTCACAAACACATTTATTTAGAAATATTGGGCAAAATATTATATGAGACAATTGTACAAATAATTTCACCAAGGTCACAAAACCTACTAGTGGCAAGACAGAATCTGTACCAGCTGTGTTCAAATATTTCACAAAATCACTTTTTCTCTAGTATTAGCATATAGTCATCCAAATCAAAAAACAGGACTGAATTCAAATGCTAATGCAAAAAAAGTATATTTCTGATGTTCTGATGGGTAACTGCATGTTGTATTGTGCAATGTGGTCTTACAAAAGGTAGACCAATTCAACTTGAAAAATCTTCCCTTTTTATCAAATTTTTAGACATATTTAAGTTTTCAGGATTTGGCCAGAATATGTTTTACTCAACATGTTATTCCTTATGGAGAAACAAAACAAACAAACAAACAAAACAACAACAAAATCTAGCCTTCAATTTCAGAATCTATTTTAAATTTACAATTCCAATTCACATAAATTGACTTAATGATGGACTAGGCCAAGGAAGGCTCACTGTATTTACTTTCCATTACTTTTATTTTTTGTTGTTTATTTATTTATTTTTTTATTTATACAGACTGCATTTTGAATCATTGTACACAAATGGGGTACAACTTTTCATTTCTATGGTTGTGTACGAAGTAGATTTACACCATTTGTGTAATCATACATGTACATAGGGTAATGATGTTTGTCTCATTCCACCATGTTTCATACCCCTGCCCTCTCCCTTTCATTCCCTCTATGTAATCTAAAGTTCCTCCATTCTTCTCTTCCTCAACCCCAACCCCCATTATGTAAAATCATCCACTTATCAGGGAAAACATTCAGCCTTTGGTTTTTTTCCACTTGTCTTATTTTACTTAGTATATTCTCCAATTCCATCCATTTATCTGCAAATGCCATATTATTCTTCTTTAGGGCTGAATAATATTCCATTGTTCAACATCTCTAGTAATTAGAGAAATGCAAATTTTAAAAAAAAATTTAAGATTTCATTTTACTCCAGTAAGAATGGCTATTATCAAGAACATAAACAATAATAGATGTTGGCATGGAAGTTGGGAAAAAGGCACACTTGTACTTTGCTGGTGGAGTTGCAAATTGGTGCAGCCACTCTGGAAAGCAGTATGAAGACTCCTCAGAAAACTTGGAATGGACCCAAATCTTGTTCCAGTTATCCCACTCCTCGGTTTATACCCAAAGCACTTAAAATTAGCATACTACAGTAATGCAGTCACATCAATGTTTTTAGCAGTTGAATTCACAATAGCTAGATTGTGAAACCAACCTAAAAGTCCTTCTACAGATCAATGGATAAAGAAACTGTGGTATGTATATACAATGGAATATTATTCAGCCATACTTTTTGTTAATGGTTACATGAAAGGGGTTGTGACTGAGGATGAAGCAATTTGTTTTTAAACAAAAATAGTCTTTATTGCTATTAAAAATAATAATCATAAAGGAAAAATAACAACTTACAATTTATTTTAAGATGTTCTTTCTAGAAAGATCTGACCTATTTTTCTTTTATAGATCAATCATTTGAAGTTTTAATTAGACTACTTGAGAAACTATCATTATTTGCAATTTATTACAAAAAATCAGGTTCTATAAGTAATACCTTAATCAGAAAATTTTGTTCAGAGTTCATAACAGCATATCATTGCCAAATTATCAAGCTGGTGCAAAGATTAATTAAAATAATATTGCTTATACTACTTATCAATGCCAATTAATGCTTTCAAGTCCTTGCTAATGCATATGATGACTAAGGAATTTAAAAATACCTAAAGATTTATTTTTGTAAATTGTTTCCTACTTAAAAACAAAAAAGAAAAAATATTCATTTTTGTAACAACCAATAAAGTTGCTCTTTCATGTATTGAAAATTATTGGTGAAATTATTTCTCTAGATAGTTATACTAGGCAATATTTATGACAATGTTCCATATATCTGAAAACTCATCACTTTATATAAAGTTTAGAATGTCTTTGAAAAACTGTAGTTTTCTTTAACATAAAATAGAGTATGTTGTAGCATATGTGTATCAATGCGTATTGGCATTAAATGTAATTATATATTTTGTATATACCCACAAATTATAAGTATTTTTAATACATATTATGTGCAAACATATGCAAAGTTTTTTGTTTTATTTTGTTTTTAATTACGTGAAGATTTTCTCATTGTATTTGGATTATTTCAGTTTGAATATGATTTGACTAGACATAGATTTCGGGGGATATTTTAACTTGATATTATCTCAATTTCCTCTTTCTTCTTTTTCATCTGACACCAATTTTGGGAAAGATGGCTACTATTACTTTAAATGCTTCTTATGTTTCATTCTTTCTTTTTCTTTGGAGATTGAAATTATGCCTAGCTATACTTGTTGAAAGAATTTCTGAGTTCTTGAATATTTCTAATTTCTTCATCTTTCTCCTTGGATTTCAGTTTGTGTGTTTTCTCTCTTCAAATCCATTTGCTTATTCCTCCTATGTATTTTGATTTGTCTTTCTCTCAATTTCTATTCTTTACTTGGACTCTCTAGTTACATTAGTCACCTATGCTTCACTTTGTTTATTGCTCCTAATAAAAACTTTAACATATTAATCATAGTCATCTTAAATTTTATTACTTATAATTTAAAAAAAAAAAACTATTTCTTGAGTCTGGTTTTGATGTTTCTTCTTTTTTCCTGGCTGTCATTTGATTTTTTTTGTCTTGCCTTTTAGTACCTTTTATACATTAAAAAAAAAATTTACTATGCATGCATTATTGGGCAATAGAATTTTGGTTAATTTGACCTTTAGTGTTCAGTATGCATGTGAATCTGACTTGAAATATGTGCATTTTTAATATCTGGTGTAGCTCTCAGCACCAGAGATTGTGGATTCCTTTGGTGTACTGTGTATGGCTCTGCTTCTAACTTTAGGCATCCCTAAGTTGTCCTCCTCAGTGAGAGATTGTGACTGTCAGCTGTCATCCCTGGCCATCATACTAGGGTCCTGTTGGTGAGGTAGTAATGCATGGACGTGCACGGGCATTCTGTAATCTCATGATTTCATTTGTCTTTTTAAGGCTAATGTCTCTATGACTTCCTCTGTGTTTATTTTTGTATAGGTTCTTTTCCTTCTTTCTCAAGGGATGCTAGAAGGCTAATAGGAGTTGAGGGTGCAGAAATTCCCCCCTTCCTTCAACCCCTACACAAACTATATGACGAGATTTTGATAAAACCTCACCACCTAGAGTACAGGCCATTGTTGTAGAAAAGACTTATGCCTTTGCAGCTACCAGAGTCAAGAGGGGATCCTTCTCAGATCTTTACCCTGAGAACTTCATGGTCTTTGGAGGTAAAATCTGGGAGCACCCCTGAGATGGCATCTCAAGTGTTTCCTGCTCTCAGATAGTTCCCAGTTTGCTTCCAGGAATTTGTTAAAATTGTCACTTAATTTTTTCTTAATTGTATATCTCCACGGACTCTGATCCATGTACGCAGACAGAGAATTACCTCTCTAAATTCACCTTTCTTCCAGATTTTGGAACAGTGTTTTGCCATTTACCCTGAAAACTCAGTTCTCCTATGGGCTCAAGGCAAATTATTCATTTTCAGTTTGTCCATTTTTTTTTCATGTAAAATTTGAAATAAAGATATCTAAGCTTTTTAATACCTTGAAGCCAATACAGGAACTTTTCCAATTTATTCTTAATTGTTAATTTCATGGTTTAAAAACTAAATTTCCCTATGAATTTAT
Organism: Sciurus vulgaris; assembly: GCF_902686455.1. Classification (NCBI taxonomy): domain Eukaryota; kingdom Metazoa; phylum Chordata; class Mammalia; order Rodentia; family Sciuridae; genus Sciurus; species Sciurus vulgaris. The sequence continues at coordinate 117,976,231 of NC_136469.1, read as the reverse complement.
TCTGAAAAAGCACACATTTAAAACAAAAAGTGAAATCATAAGCTCATAATTGGAATTTTGTTAAAGCTTTGACATTACCTTACAATATGTGAAACATAAATCTGAGATGATAGATGCAATTATTCAGGATATTAAGAAATGGCCAGAAAGTTGTCCACTGAAAATTAAGGAATTTTGGCATTATTATTATGTTTACCTTTCCTTCAGAGGAAAAGAGAAAAAGTAATTAAAAAAACGAACAAACTTACACTGACTATATTAAGCTTGCACAATGAGATAGAGTTTTATATAAATATGCCATTAATATAGTAGACTTATTAAATAATGATATTTGAGGATATAATGTGTATCTTATTTCCTTTTTAGGTTATGTGAATATAAGACACTTTTTTTCTTACATTAATATGGCATATAATCAATCAGTAAAAGTCTCATATCATTGAAAACTTCAGTATAGCTTTGATTCCTACAGCATTAACAAATTATGTTTCTATAATTAAAACAAAGTACTAAACCACAACAATCTAGCTATATTATTCTTTTCTAACCAGGATTAGGGGAAATCAAATTTCTCCCTTCTGATGTAACATACTGGAAGAAAAACAGGACTCCTGAGGAGCTCAATGCTCTATTGAGCATCTGAATAATGAAAAGAGAGTACCACATAAAAAGATCATCCTGGCTATATTGCTAAACTGTTGTAGTTTCTGCTAAAAAGTGGGTTCAGCTGTTCATGACTACTTTACAAGACAATTATACTGCACTTTTAAAGAGGTACTTATATGATAGTTCCTTTATCTATTGGTGAGGAAATTTCTCAAAGTGTAATGGTTTTGTCTGCAATGAAAAAGTAACTACTAAGCATATTGTGTAACAAAAACTCATGGCCAGAAAATGACATTGTTTTTCCTTATTAAAGAAGAAATTATAATTGGCAAAATGACTTTTTACAGCTTTCAGTATATGCTAGTGAAATTACAAAACTTCCACTTCAACTCATTATGAACTTACTCCTTGATCAAATAGATGGTTTCTTCAAACAGAGCTACTGTCAAAATGCAATCAACCCTGCATTGCTTTTAACTTAGTGAAATATCTGAAGTACTTGAAAATCGAAAAGTTTGAAGCTAAACTAACAACTATTTTTTCTTAGTTTGGAGTACATTTTATGAAAGCATACATATGAAAATTTTATTGCTGTTCACTGAAACTCTAAAATTAATTTTATCTGCAATGTTGGGAGGAAAAGACTTTAAATTAAAATAATAACTGCAGTAATTGTTTGCTTTCTTAAGTAAGTTGATAATATAGAAATTTTACAAGTCCAATTTTGTAGTTTCAATTCAATAATGCATTTTTAGATATGAAGATATGAGATTAATGTCCGCTCTTTTAAATGATGTTCAGGAACAGTTCATTAAGAAAATAATCATGCTTACTTGATTTTAGTATATAACATATTAAAAGTAATGACTGTGAATATATTGCATTTCTCGACTAGTGTATTTTAATTTCTTGATTTCATTTGTTTTTTATCAAAAACACGATATAAACTACTTATACTATAAGTTACTATATTAATTACTTAGTTACTGTTGATTTGAGCTTGGTTTGTATGTCTTAAAAGTAAATTAGCAGACATATAACTCCATGTTCCAAACAATATGTCACCTTTCAAAAAGGATATTATTACTTTGTTGAGTGACAAGGAATTCTCCACATTAGTTTTTCCTGATGTAGTGAAAGAGAGTTTTATTTTGCTTTCTCTTTAAATAATTATAATATTCACAATTTTATTCTGAAAAGAAACAACTTCACCCACAAACTGTCATTAAAGCCTAGTTGCTTATCATTAACAAATGACTACTTGCTTGCCTTATAAATTGTCTCCTTGTCATAGCTGACTTGATTCACAATGGATATCAGTCAGTACAGGACTGGGAAAATAATAACATCTTTCCAGAGTAGCAATAATCACTTGGCCTATGTTGTATTTTTTTAATTGTGAATAGAAGAATAGACGATAAATGATGCTCACGCAGAAAACACAATCCACAAGCATCTTGAGTAATGTAAACCATGATTAAATAAACTTCTGCAGGTCACTAAACAGCAATCAGGAGAAAATAAAATGAACAAAAGGATAAGGTCATGGCCAGAGCTAGAGGAGCAACTGTAGAGCAAACCTGAGGTACCAGGAAGACAATCCAAGTACTCCAGCCACCAGGGTCCAGATGAACAGTTTCTATGTAGTATGATTGAAAACATCTGAATGGTGAGTGGAGCACATTAATCAGAAACAGAAATGTCTTAGAAATATAGGTTAAAGATTCAAATCGTATGTATTATTATGCTGGTCTGTCTCCATGGAGCCCTTGTTAGCATGACTAGATCAAGAACCTAGAGTGCATTCCTAATTAATTAAAGAGAGAATGTAAATGAATACAGAATACCTTTGGTTTGGCATTTAAAATGTAAATATATAAAACAAAATATAAAATATAAAAAAGTGCATGTTCTAATTATATTTAAAATGAAAAAAAAATAAAACCAATATTTTAACATCAGTTACTTATTTGAGTTAAATTAGCACAAGTAGATCTTAAAATTTTCCCAACTTCAGAAGTCTCGGGGAGCTTCTTACATTACATAATGACTGGACTTTATCCCAGAACCCCTGAACCATAGTCTGACTGGTGAGCCAAGAGTCTTTTCATGTAATAAGCCACACAGTTAATTGCCATACACTGGTTACTTAAAGGTTGTCTCATTAGCTTTAATTATGATCTGTATTAATAAATTTTTAAAGTGAATCACTGATATGTACTCAAGGAAATTAAAAAAAAAATATTTTACAAATGTGGCACGGAGCCACATCTCTAGTCCCTTTCCATATTTTACTTAGAGACAGGGCCTCACCAAGTTGCTTAGGGCATCTCTAAGTTGCTGGGGCTAGTCTTGAATTTGCAATTCTCCTGCCTCAGCCTCCTGAGTCTCTGGGATTATAGGCATGTATGATGGCACCTGGATTCTTTCCTTAATACTATATTGCCTTTCCTCTCATGTTGTTGACCATTTGTATTCAATTTTTATTTCATTTTATGTTTACTTCTCATTAAAATATTGGAGTTTTATAAGTGTATCAATCTATTCCCTCTTCCAGAATAGTATCTATAATTTCTTAGCTTTAAATGTCATATAATGCATATGTTATGATTTAATATGAAGTGTCTCTCAAAAGCTCCTGTAATGCAGGAATGTGAAATGATTGGGTTTGAAGAACTGTAGTGTAATTAATTAATCCTATTTTGAATATACAAGATGGTAACCCTGAAGTGTGACTGGAAAAGGTGTGTCATTGTGGGTTGTCCTATAAGGGTCCATTTTCCCTATTGCCTCTTGCTACACCCCCTCTTTCTCTTCTTCCTGACCCCACCAGGAGCTGAGCAGCTTTCCCTGGTATGCTCAACTTTCATTCCAGACGAATTGAGTCAACTGTCTATGAACTGAGACCTCTGAAATCATAATCCCTAAATAAACTTTTCTTCCTCTATGTTGTGTTTGTCAGGTATTTTGGTCCCAGCAATGCAAAACTATAAGTGAAATAGAAATCAATGCCAAGAAGTAGGGTCATTGCTGTGACTAGACGGATCATGTGGTTCAAAAGACTTTGAAACTGGTTTTCAGAAAGACTTGAAAATATAGGTTAGAAAATATTTAAAATGTTGTAAGCAGAGATTAAGAATAATTCTAGTGGAAGATTAGAAGACCAGAATGCAAATAGGGATACGGACCATGCTCATGAGGTTACAGAGGAAAATGAAGACTCTTTTGAGAATTAGACTAAAGGCCACTTTATACCATTATATGGTAAAGAAGTGAGCTACATGCTGCACATGTCAAGAGACTTTCTAGGATGTTGAATTTGAAAGTGATGGATTAATTAATTTGATGGAGGAAATTTCAAGACAGTACAGCATTCAGTCAGTGGCATGGATACTACTGGTAGCATTTATCTAGTTTCACTGTGAGAAATGGGAGCATGAAGCAGAGCAAAAGGATTTTTTTAAAGTAGTGCTTTGGCCAGAAATATCCAAGTAAATCTGGGACCAAGGAAAGTGTGTTCGTTATACAGATTATAGCCACTAAAGAAATGCTAAGTACTTTGCAGAGAGGCAGTAGGAATAATGTTGCAGGGCATTTCAGGAATTTGCAAGACTACATCTCTCACAGGCTCCAGAGTACAGAAGAGAAATTTCCTTTGAGAAAGATCATGGGAATTCCTTGCTTTCACAGGGAGATTAAGAAGGTTTTTCAACATATTGAGCCATGCAGACACCCAGAGGCTGCTGAAGCCAAGTCAACAGGGTGTCCAAGTACTGTGTGTGAGCTGGTAGCTGACTTTGGTAACACCAATGTGTTGCTACTTATGCAGGAATGCAGGATACTGAAGTTAAGGGATCAAGGAGACTTCCACCAAAATTTCAAAGAAAGGCCTGGGAGATCTGGCAAAGTGAAGTGGAGATGAAGTTTCTAAAGACTCTTCTTTATAGGGTGATGCTCAAAGCTACAAAAGTGCAGTCGAAGTTGAAAGGGAGATCCTTGGTATTAAGAGATGCCAATAACATATACTGGCTGCTGGCTGAAGAAAGAGATGGGATAACAAAAAAGGTCATGCACACAACAAGTATCAAGGCTAATGGGCCAGGGTTGTTCAAGCCTTTTGATTAACACATCTACCTTCCATATATCCTAGATGCTATACATGACTGGGTTTGGCCCAGCCAGTTTTGGATCTTGTTTTGTCCCCTTCTCTTCTTTCTATTCCCCTTTCCTTTTGAAATGAGATTTTTTTTTTTTTCTGTTCCACTGTAATTGAATCTATGCAACTTAATTTTGTCTTTTAGAGGGGCTCTCAGCTGAAAGTTTGCCTCGAGTCTTAGAGGATAAAGAATTTGGGCTTTTGGGTAATCTTGAAACTGTTAAGAATATGAGATTCTTGGAGATTAACTAAATACATTTTCAATGAGAGATGTACATGAACTTCTGGGAATAAGGCAGAATGCTTATTGCAGACATTAAACATCCCCCCAAAGTTTTCTGTATTAATTCTGGAGTATGAACAGATTGGATTGTGGGAATTGTAACTTAATCAGCCCATCCTCATTTGAATGGACTGGGTGGTAACTGTAGGTAGGTGGGGCATAGCTGGAGGAAGTGGATCACTGGAGATTTGCCCTGAAAGGGGTGCCTCGATTGTACCTCCTTTCCCCAGATCTGCTTCCTGGCCTCTCCATGAACTGAACAGGTTCCTCTACTGAGCCCTTCTCCAATGATGTGCTTCTTCAACTAGGCCCAGAATATTGGAGGAGGCTATCTATGAACTGAGACTGCTGATGCCATGAGCCCCAAATATCGTATCCTCCTTTAAGTTCTTCTTCATGGGTACTTTGGTCACTGAAATACAAAAACTGACTAAACAACCACAAACACAAACACACACACACACGTGTGTGTGTGTGTGTGTGTGTGTATATATATATATATATATATACACATACATATATGTATACATATCCATCTATCTACATATATAGATTGACACATATAAAATAGCTATACCTGTCCATGCAGATGTATATGTGTATATATGTATAAATATTATATATATGTTATATATATAATATATATATAAAATATCCCCTGTTTATATTTCAAGACAGAATTATAAGGGTTACATCCTGAATTATTCTCTTTCTTTCATTCTTCTCATCCAGTATTTTTCTAAAGCTACCTCTTTTATCACCAGAATGTGACTTACATTTGCCTGGTACTCATTTTCATTCTCACAATTCTAGAGGTAATGTTTCAAACTGTGTATCATGTAATGATTAATATTTTGTGCTCCATGCAAAACAAGAAAAAAAAATAATAAATAACTTTGGGAAATGCTGCTCTGACTTGGAGTTACACTAAACACATTGACACTTACATGACTGAAACATTTTTCGGTAAGTGTCTTTAAATTTGGTATCCCATTTATCTCACTGTTTTTGTACCTGAAACTATTTCACTCTATAAAAAGTAATGTATTTAAAAATTATTGCCTTTGAAACATTATTTGGGTATTAATTTTACAAAAATTCAAAGTATTGTAAATTATATGTAACTTTACCCATTGCAGACAGTAGAACAAGACTGAAGGATTTTGCTTACATTCTCTAATTAGCCATAATTGCACCTCAGATAAACTTCACTGACTATGAATCTGCCAGAGTGCAAAGCATTGCTTTAATTTTTAAATATAAATAGTAATAATTTCTGAGAATATTTTGTAACTGACTCCCTTCAACACTTAAAAATAAAGTCATTTACTTAAGGTCTATATTTACCAACATATGGGAAATGGTATGCATCACAGAAACCATGTCTCACACCTGAAATTTTGTAGATAGATAGATGACAACAAATCATTTCTGGAAAATTTAATTATAATTTTCTTGCAAATGAGAAAATTGATAATAATAACTTCCTGACTTTTTCACGCAGTGCCATGACTCTTTGGCAAAAGAATGTGAGGCCTGTGGAAAATAGTGGCAAATAATGTGGATTTAAAAGGTTAGAAAAATTTCTCTGAATTTCTAATTCCTTGTGTTATCTAACTACATGATCTTGGGATTTTTAGTCTATTACAGAAGCAACAAAATAGCACAGTATGGGTGGTTTATAAACAACCAAGATTTATTTCTCACTGTCCTAGGAGCTGAGAAGCACAAGATCAGAAAACCAATACATTCAGTACCTGGTGAAAGTTTATTTCCTGGTGTCATAAATGGCACCTTCTCTCTGTCCTCACGTGGTTATAGAAACTCTTTAACAAGGTCATTAATCCCATTCATGAAATCACTACCTAATCACTTTCCAACTAATACTTCATAATGGTGATTAGGCTTTTAACACAAATTTTTACAGAGACACAAACATTCATATCACTGAATCAAGTAATTTTCTTCACAGTGACATAATTTGCTCATCTGTCAATAGGAATTATGATAATACTAGTGAAACAGTAGTGAAAGCTAAATGATATATTCTGTGAAATGTTCTACGAATACTGTCTAGCACAGAGTAAGCACTCAGCATCACACTTCATTAATGAAGTTGAATTTGAACAGATCTACATTACTCAAAATATCAATGTAAACACTTATTTTAAATAAAACAAAAACACTGTAATTGTACTTTCACTTTAACATTTGCATAATGAACAACATCGCTTGCCATGAATTAACTGACAAATGAATTCCAAATTAAGTTCTTAATTAAAATTGACACTTCTGGGCTCACAGTGAGAGCAATAGCCATCTGCTTTAAAAGTGACACTAGCCAGATAAGAGCTTTGTGTAAAAGAGTGTAGAGCAGTTACCAATCTGCTTTAATTCCATGTTAGGCTTCAGAAGGTGAGAATCTAAGATTATACCAGTCTATACTTTTGTAGAAATGCTATAGTACTGATGTGTGTCTTTCAGTAGATCACGATACCTTCATTGTAAAAAAAAATACCTAAAAATCCCCCAGAAAACAAAAAAAAATAAAAAATAAAAAATAAAGTCATAGACAATGATCATTTATGACATAAATATTAAAAGAATAAATCAAATATCCTTGCTTCCTTCAAGAAACACTGTTTATTTTCAAAGATTTGGAATATTTGTGTGTAGAAAATAAATTCTGGAGTAGGTATGCTGACTGGGGATTACAAGTTGAACAAAAATGAAATGTTTAAGTCATGACAATTATACTTGGGGGCTTCTGTTTTTTTTTGCATTGATAGTCAAGCTATGTGATTCGTCAGTTTAGCAGTTTTCTTTTGGAGAAATATTATATAATACTTTGAAATTAATCTATACATCCTGGGGGTATTTTTTTTCAATGCTGTGATAGTGACATCACAACACAAGACTTACTCTGAATTCTTTAACCATGCTTGCCCCAGTAGTACACTTGAGGGGACTTCACCTTGGGACTGGGTAGAGAACTCACTTTCTTTTTCCGTTTGCCAACAAGTGGGGCAGGTAGGGAAGTCTCTATTAACTATTTGCCCAACTATGGCATTAGGAGCTTCTAGTAATACAACCAGTTTCCAATCAAATACAATATCTCTATTGGTGATTAAGTTGGGTGATTTATAGCATTAATAAGAGGGTTTTGTTTGTGTTCGTAGGCTCTTTCCAACTTGAAAGAGAATATATCATTATATTAAACAGACAAATATGCAGAAGATCAGGTTAGTTTTTTTCCTGAAGCATGTGAATATCCATGATTCCAGCATATGTGATAGACAAGCCTTAATACTTTGGATCTCAAACATTGGTGAACATCGTAAACACTTTTGGGGTCTTTCACAGGTGCAATTTGAGAACTCACTATTCGGCATTAGGATTCAGTAGGACTTGAATGGGAATGGGAGATCGGACTCATGTAAGAGATGATTGGAATTTGATACTTAACTAGTCAGAGATTTAGATAAAGGTTATGTCATTAGTCAAGGGATGGTTCAAAAAATAAGTTTGATGGATGCAAAAATATTCATGGAAAAGAAGCTACTACAAACAGTGGGAAAGCCTATTGCTAGCTATTAGTACAATATGGCATCTTGCTACTCACTGTGATCTTGGGCCAGAAAACAAGTAGCATCTACTTACTCTCTGGGAAGCAGAATAGAAATGCAGCATCGCAAGACCCACCCATATCTGCCTTACTGAACTCAAATCTGTATTTTAATAAGACTCTTTAATAATTAGTTAACACACTAATGTTTAAGAAACACAAAAATGAAAATGGAAGAACTACACCTGTCCTCTTCATTCATTCTGCTCCTAATCTGAAAAATGCATTGTCTTAGAAAGTAATTTTTGCAGAGAAATAATCCTTAACATTTTTATATTTCAAGTTTGGGTTTTTTTTTCTGCTTTTTTTTAATAGCAATGTATTTTATTCCTTTATCTTTTTAATGATTATTAATAAGAATAGATCAAAAATATTTAATTGCTTCACATCTCTTAAGTAAAAAAATAAAATATGCTTTTCAATAATAGAAAGAACTGTCTACAAAATGAATAAGACCTGGGGGAAAAACAACTAAACAACTGCTCCCTTTATATTAGCTTTCCATTTCACAACTCAGTGCACTCACTGTATGGCAAAAATCCATTGATTTTAAATCTATTGTATTTCAATTAGAACTTGTGTAACATTTACATTTAGATCAGAAATGTGGTAGTGTGAGTGTTGTTAGGAAGCAAAGGCCTAGAAGAGTAACTGCTCTTTTGGATTTTTTTAGGCCATCAGCCACATATTCTGCTCACGGAAAGATTAACTTCCTAGAAAATTCTGTCTTGTGACAAAATGCTATTAACTCCTGATAGTCATAAACACATTAAATAACAACCATAGATGTTGCTTTGACAGCTCTCAAGAATTTGTATGCAGTTTTAATGATGGAGAACCTCACTTATCATAATTTCTGAGTATCGAATTGATCCTTGGAAGAGAGGCTGATAATTTGATTGTTCTGTAATGTGCTAGTGCATAATTTCAGAAAGAGAAATGATTTTATGAAGAAACTAATTACATGTAAATGAGTTCCTTCACAAGATGTTAATAAAATTAGAAATACTTTTCAAAACTGAAGAAAAAAATGATATAAAGTAAAAAGCCTTGAAGAGGTAGATGATTAAAGAACACTACGGAGATATTGCCCGGGGAAAGAGTATGAAGGAAACCATGTAAAGAAGAGGAAATGTTTTTTTTCATTCTCTACTGTATCAGAAAAATCCTCTAGTCTTGTTTACCCTTCTAAAATCTAATTGATAGTATGAATTATAAAAATTCCAATTTATATTGGAATAAAAGTGCATTTCATGGGAAAGCTATCATAAAAGCCTCTATGGATAAAAAATACTTCATATCTTACATGGAAGAAATCAGTGATAATTATTCATATCCATCTTACAATACATGTCTTTATAGTCTAAAAATATAAAAATAACAAAATACATTCTAGAAATGCTTTTAAAGAATAAATAAGGTTTACTATAACTTGATTTTAATATATTGAAGCAATATATTAACCCAGTTACCATTGCTTCTCCTTCTTGCACATACTCTCTTTTCTTCCTTCTCTTTCTCACATACTGCCACTTCATTTTAAATAAGGATTTGTGCTGTACTGAATGTAATCCAGGTTTACAATCTTCTAAACTATGTAGTCCTAATATTTGGATTAGAAAACGTCATGATTCTCAAAAGTGTAGCGAGAAAGTGAAGCAAACCAAAAATGGGTGGGAATCCCTACACAATTAAAAGACCATGTATTTTTGTTAATTAATTTTTCTCACTTATAGTCAGTTTTCTCATCAGGAAAACAGTATCTTTTCATAGGAATTACCATAATTTTGCTCTTAATAGCATGCTATTTTCTTTCCTATTACTTTCTCAAATCTATTCCTTCTTAATTTTCTGTATTCTCTCTTTTCAAAATTTTTATCAGAGCCCTAATTTTTTAGAAAATTTGGGGGATTTCTAAACTTTTTAGCTCATGGACTGTGTTCTGCATACATATTATGACACTTTTAAGTTGAGTTTATTCTCCTCTTTCTCTCAGTTCTTCCTATTAAAGCAGATTTATGGACCCATACTTTTTTCTCTCTTTTAGAAGTAATTTCCTGCCACCAGAAACACGCACATACAAACAAACATATGCCCTCCCCCCACACACAACACAAGTGAAATGATGTTCCAAGTTGTTGAAGAAGTAGGTATTGTTCTTGAAACCTATAATTGGAATATATGTCCCTCAGTGTTATGGTAATGCTTCCCAAAGAAGTGAAGATAAAATTTAGCTAGGTATTAAAGAGGACACTGAAAAAATTATTTTAACCAGAAAAACTAAAATGCTGAATAGTGACTATTAGGTATAGTAAAAGACATCCCCAAATGAAATACTTAGGTATATATCAAATGGAATGTGTATACTATCTATATGAATGGACCAAAAAAACAGATGAAAGAAGAATACAAAATAGATGGACAGACACTCCATGTTTATGGATAGGAAGATTCAAAAATGTCAAAATGCCATTTCTTGACAACTCGATCTATAGGTTCATCAAAATTTTATTCGAACCTAGAAAGTTATTTATGTGGATACAACAAACTGATTTTAAGGCCTGTATACATACATATATATATATATAATATATATATTTATGTGTGTGTGTATCTTATATACATATGTGTCTCTCTGTATATAGGCCTTAAAATCAAAGTATAGGCAGAAATCTAGAATACTCAACTAAATATTGAAGGGGAATTACAGAGGTGGACAGATGGTTACCTGAATTCAAGACATACTATGGTACCACAGTAATCAAGGCATCATGGTTTGGTGCAAAAGCAGACAATTGCACTGATGGAACAGAATGAAAGCTCAGAAATGTCACAGATAAGCATGATCAACTGATCTCTGACAAAGAGTCACAGGCAATACAATGAAGCAAAGACAGTCTTTTCTGAAACTGGTGCTAGTACAGCTGGCATATACATGCTAAAAAAAAAAAAAAATGTTCACACAGACCAGACCTCAACCCTTTGTAAAAACTAATTCTACGTGGATCCTAGATCTAAATATAAACTGCAAAACCGTAAAGCTTCCAGAAGATCGTGTAGGAGAAAACCAAATGACCATGACAATGACATTTTGGTCTGAACTACAAAGACAAAACCCATGAAAGAAGCATTGGATAAGCTTGACATTAAAATAAAACATTTTTTGCTCTTAGAAAGACAAAGTTAAGATGATGAGAAGACAAGGCTCAGTCTTAGAGAAAATACTATAAAAAATACATCTGATGGAGGATTATTATCTAAAACATACAAAAACTCATTATCAAAACTAAAAATATGAACAATCTGATTAAAGACTTGATCAAAGAACTTAACAAACACCTCACCAAAAAAGACAGACAAATGTTATTGAGAAATATGAGTAAAGATATTCAACATCACATGTCACTGTAGAATTGCAAAAAGGAACAATGACTTGTCATTTCACACTTATTAAGATGGCCAAAATTCAAAACGGACAAAAGTAATTTGGTGAGGATATGGTGCAATAAAAAATCCTCCCTTATTACTGACAAAACCTGCATCCTCATGAAGAAATTAAACAAAGTCTCAATATACTAAACAGATAATACAATTTGCAACAAATTTCAGAAGGACACCAGGGAAGAACCAAAAACTATTTTACCCTTTTACTCTTCATTAAAACTTAAACAGTATCTTATTGTGTTGAGAAATACTTAAATGAATAGAAATTAAATAGAAAAAATAAAATTTTTGTGTAGAATATTTTCATTTTAAAATTTGTACGTGTATTGCCAAAAGATATCCTAGGACAAGCAGTTCTTGCATTTACAGCACTATTCCATATCAATAGATATTTAAATCAGGGTCTTTAATATCAAAAGCATGATGCTAAAAAAGAGATACAAAGCAATTCAATTGTAAAAATATAGATAATTAAAAATATATGTAGCCAAAGAAGGCAGCATATGCTAATAACAGAATTAGATGAATAACTAAGGAATTCAAGACTTCAGTCTCTTCCATTTCTCTGCCATTTATTTGTAGCTCCTTTTTCTTAGTAGCCTGTGCACTTAATGTGACTCTGTCTTCTCCACTGATCTGTCAGCTGCTTTGTTTTATTATACATTTCATTCTATTCACCTTTGTAGCCTAGTGACTAGTCAAATGCACTCTACCTAATGTTGATTTAATGTCATTTCAGAAGACGTCATTTCAGAAGTGGAAAGTTTTAGAAGCACAACAGTTTGAGATGTGTTTCAAAAGATGAGGGATGAGGCTCTTCAGGGTTCTTATTGGCATCCACGTGGAGACTGAAATGACCTACAAGTAGAATAGCCAATAGATCAATCAGATTAAAGATGAGATTCAGGTATGGATTGCCAGAACATACTGAAAACAACTTGCTCAGTCAATCTATTCCACTTGAATCCATGCTATGGGGTTTGCATTGTAGTCAGCAATGATAAATCCTCCAAACCATTATTAGACATGAGTAGGGAAAAATATATCTGACCTATAAAATGCAATGTTTCCAATGTAAAATGTCCTATAAAAGAAACATTCTCAATTTAAAAAATTTAAAATTTAATTATATCTAAGTAAACAAATTGAAAGTATAGTGATCTGTATATCAGAGATTAAATATAGTTATTTTCCTACTTTTGTTTACTTCTTGATTTAAAAAAAAAACCAGCTTCCTGGCTGAATGTCCTATTTAGATTTGCTTATACAGCTAACGACCACTGTGCATAACTTCCAGAATGGGAAATGAGCCTAGCTAATTTAACCACTAGGATTCCAGATGAATCCTGTTGATATATTCCTGATAATTAACAATCTGTGAGTAGCTTCATTGTCCAATATACAATACACAGCACAAGGAAAATGATCATTTGTACATTGTGGGTTTAGTGGACTAAATGAAAGAGGATTTTTTTATTAATAGCTGCACTTTTCATAAATTTTATGAGTTAATAGGGTTCAATTAATGTTGCCAAGTGGTGTGCTTCATGCATATGTCTCTGGGGCGTTGGGAAGTTGAGAAGAATGTGTAATGAATGGTTGAGCAGTTATATTGGTACCCTAGTAATTAGAGAACGGGTAATTAATGTGCATCTGTGTTAGGCTCCTGGGTGCTGTCAACGACCCTGTAGTGTGCAAAAAAGAGGAATTATGAGTTTGGCAAGGGAATACAGCTTTTCTCCTTTTCTTAAATTTTAGATCTACATCTGTGTTTAATTAGAAGGAGAAATGAATTCCCATTAACACCATTAGGCAACATGCTATGATTGGTTAAAACCTACATGGACTATGAAACACATCTAGAAAGCTCAGGAGGTCATAATGAAATGTTTTTAATCTCAGAAGGACTTTTAAAAAATAAAATACAAATGCTGAATAACATCTACCTCATCGTTGTAGAACACCTTTTCCCTACTTTTGGTCGCTTTCTTATTATATGTGACTTAAACAGACAATCTACTGAGTAAAACTGAGTTATCACACCTGCAATTGTATTTTTTTTTCCAGCTGTACAGGTAAGATGCAATCACATAACCTTTGCAATAGGCTCAGTGTACAAAAAGGTCACATGTATTAATGACAGTGTAAAATAGTTTACTAAAAGGTAATAGTCACAGATGTTACAGATGACTAACTGTGCTCTGGTTTCCAAAGAGATTCAAATTAAATTGCTTTTATCTCCTGAAGCAGAATAACATTTCATATTCCTCATGATAATAAAATGTATCCTTAGGGCAAGTAGTATGTCTGTACATTTAAAATGAAACAGTCATGATTTAATTAGCAAGGACGTGGGCCTTGGTTTTAAGAGAAAGATGACTCTCCTGAGTGTTCTTGTTCAGTGGCCCTCAAAACTCTGCTTTTTGACAGAGATCTACTGAGTGGTTGTATTTGTAATTAAACACTGTCTTTACTTAAAGTTTTGGTAATATTCTGTAAATTATTCCAATGAGACATTAACTTGAAATGAGTATATTTTCTCTTTTGTATACAATTACACTGCACATCGTCATGCACCATAGGCTATGAAGTTGAAATTTGGGGGGAAAGTTTTAGGATTGAACACCAACAAACAAATTTTGTAAGTGCATTAATAGTGAATCATTTTGTCCACAAGAAAGTTTGGTACTTGAATTTAGATGGCAGCATTTATATGGATGCAAAATTATTCGCTTTTTGAAAAATGCCTACTTAACATGCTTGCATGTGCTTTGAGGAAATCCCCGGTAGTGTGATTGCTAGATTATACTGTAGTTCTATTTTAGATTTTTAAGAAATCTTTAGGGTTCTCCACAATGATGGGGCTGGACTAATTTCAATTCACACCAATAATGAACACACATTCTTCTTTCTCCATATTCTCCCCAGCTTCTTTTGTCTTTTGATAATAGATTTTTCTACTTGGATGAGTGGGTATCTCACCATAGTTTTGATTTGGATTTCCCTGATGATTAATGATATTGAGCATTTTTTCATGTATCTGTTGCCCACTTTTTGTATGTCTTCTTTGGGGGGAAGTATCTATTCATATCTTTAATGCGTTTTTATTTGAGCTACTATTCTTACTATTATTATTCTGCTATTGAATTGTTTTAGCTCTCCACATATTCTGGTTATTATCCTCTTGTCAAATGCATACTTTGCAAATATTTTTATTCCATTTTGTACCTCGTTTCTTTGCTGTTTTAAATTTTGTTTTAAATTTAAATTAGGGTCTTGCTAAGTTGCTTAGGGCTTTGGAAATTTCTGAGCCTGGCTTTGAATTCAGAAGCCTCCTGCCTCAGCCTTCTGAACCTCTGGCATTATAGACATGCACCACTGTGTCTGGCTTCTCTTTGTGTTTTTGATTAGTCCCTTTGACGTACAGAAGGTTTTAGTTTGATGTCTATTACAGCACTGTTCATTATAGCTAAGAGATGGAATAAATAGAAATGTCCATCCCCAGATGAATGGGTAAAAAGTACTGCATATGAACACCATCGATTCTTTTCAGCCGTAAAGAAACATGACATCCTGTCATTTGTTATTACATGAATGAGTGTGAAAGCATCATGATATGTAAAATAAGTCAAGTACAAAAAGAAGCACCACACGATCTCATTCATAAGTGGAACTTAAAATAGTTCATCTCACAGAAGTAGAGAACAGAGTAGAGGTTCTCAGACTGATAAGGGCAATAAGGGCAGGGGCAGGGTAGAGGGAGAGGTGAATCAATAAGTGTAGTGTTATTGTTTGATAGGAAATAAGTTCTGGTGTCCTATGGCACAGAATATTGTATTTTTCATATAGTGAAAATAATGCATTAAATATCTTAAAATAGAAGACATGAATTTGAATGTATTCATCATAAGGGAATGATAAAAGTTTAAGGTGGGTTGGGCACTGTGGCACATGCCTGTAATCCAGGAATTTAGGAGGCTGGGCAGGAGGATCGAAAATTCAAAGCCAGCCTCAGCAATTTAGTGAGACCCTGTCTCAAAATAAAAAAATATAAAGGCCTTGGAATTTGGCTCAGTGGTTAAGCACTCTGGGTTCCATCTCTGGTGTTGGATATGCTAATTACCCTGATTACCCTGATTTGATCACTGCCCAACGTATGAATGAATCAAAATATCACATTGTATCTCATAAATATGTACAAATATTGTCACTGAAAAAATTTAAAAATAAATCAGACATATATTTTCTTCCCATTTTAATGTACATGTACAGTAAATTTGAGTCAATTCTCCAAAATATTATGAATGTAAAGCAACATATGATCACATAGCACGAAACATTGACTATTTAAAATATTTGATTTCTTCTTTCTTCTTGCTCTAGGTTTGATAATTCACTTAAGATTGAAGAAGACTTTTTAAAAAATACAATGAAATATAGAAATCATTTCTATATTTTCCTGTTCTTAATTATTATATTTTAGAATCTCTGAAGTCAGTAAATTCTAAGATGAAATTTTATCTTTTCAGTTTACTAATCAATTTATCAAGACACTTAGCTTCTATTCTTTCCCCTCTTTACCTCAAAAAATGAAAATAATAGTATCTATATCACAGGGAATATTAGACAGTAGAATGAACATAAATATACATAAAGATGATAATGATGGAAACTAGCTTTAGTAAGTGCAATTACTTGGCAGTTTTTTTTCGTGACTAGATTAAAGATGGTCCTATGTACCACTCTCATTATTGAGAGCTGGAGTCTAATTTACCCCTGCTCACATGTTGGGTGGCCTTTGTAACTTGTTTAACCAATGCAATGGAAAAAACATGAAGCTCTGGGACTTTGGGTGGAGGTTCATAAGAAGACTGGCAGCTTCTATCAGGTTTCTTTGAAGAGTACTTAGACAGCAAAACACTATTAAATAAACATTTTACCATGTCATTTTATTATGAAATGATAATGTAAGCACGCTTCAGGTTAAAACACAAAAAGAAGGTCTGAGTGTGTAACTTAGTGTTAAAGTACTTGCCTAGAACACACGAGGCCCTAGGTTCCATTTGCACAACCACAAAAAAGATAAAATTAATGTAATAATATAATAGTGATAATTACTTTTTATGTTAGGCAGTTTCATGTACTTTGCATAACTTATCTCACTGATCTCTTAATATGATTCTCTTAATATGATTTCCTTAATATGATTTCTCTTAATATGATTTCCTTCATTTTCTAGATAAGGAAATTGAGATGCTGAAAGTTTAATTAATGTGGTCAAAAAATGATAGTGCTGAAACGTCAGTTCACACAGGTGCCTGAAAGATGCTTCCTACCACCATTAGTATTGCCTCTGAAATGGGTGAACTCAAAATTGAACCCACATTTATTTGATTTCAAAGCCCTATCAATGATTAATTTATATGTATGGAAATCCCCAATGTATGATAGTTTAATTTATGATTATTCATCTTTATGATGGTACAAAGGCATATATGTTCAGGGAAAACTACTTCATATTTTGATCTTATCCTGGGTTGGCAATATGGTACACAATTTTGCCACCTGTATATTAGTTTAGGTGTATTAAATGTATTTTGACATACAATATTTTCAGTTGTTACATGGCTTATTGGGATACAAACCTGCAATAAATCAAAGAGCATCTGTGTTCAGCTTTCTATTTCTCCCATAAACCTTCAGGTCAACTAATTCAGCTGAACAACTTATAGTTCTGACTTAGTGTTGCTGCTTTCTAATTCATACAACTTGTATTTGGGTTACATTTGTTAATTGTGGGCTCCTCCATTTTGCTCCAAGTTCCACAGGCACAGGGATTCTCTCTCACTTGCTCACTTTTGCACTTCCATTACCTAACAGATTGCCTACCACAGATGCTGTGCTTAATTTAAAAAAAAAAAGAAAAAAAATGTTCAACATCTCTAGCAATTGGAGAAATGCAAATTAAAAATACACTGAGATTCCATCTCCAGTCAGAATGGCAATTATCAAGATTCAAGGCAAGGATGTAGGCAAAAGTTCAATCTTACATTGCTAATGGGATGGCAAACTGGTGCATTCATTTTGGAAAGCAGTAAGGAAATTCATTGAACCCTTAGAATGGAACCACCATTTGACTCAGTTATCCCAATACTTGGCTTATACCTAAAGGAATTAAAATCAGCATGCTATAGTGACACAGCCACATCAAAGTTTATAGCAGCTCAATTTATCCTAGCCAAGCTATGGAACTAAATGCGTGCCCTTCAGCAGATAAATGGATAAAGAAAATATGGTATATATACACGATGGAATATTACTCAGTTATGAAGAACGAAATTATGGCATTTGCCAGTAAATGGATGGAACTAGAGAATATTATGCTAAGCAAAATAAAGCAGTCCCAGAAAACCAAAGATTGAATGTTCTCTCTGATATGAGGATGCTAACCTATAACAAGGGACAGTAAGGAGGGGAAGTATAAAAGTTTATTGGATTAGATAAAGGGGAATGAGGGGAAGGGAGGAAAGATGGGAGTAGGAACGATAGGAATCAGACATAACTTTCCTATGCTCTTATATGTGTAACGTAAATTCATATTATGTTCAACCACAAGAATAGGATCAAAATTGTAATGGGTTGCACCCCATGCATGTATAATATGTAAAACTATACCCTACTGTCATGTATATCTAAAAGGAACAAATTTTTAAAAAAAAGGCTTCTGGAATGAAGGATAAAGTGTTGGCTACCTTAAAAAAAGTTGACCATGTGAATCTTGAGCTGTCCTTGAAGGATCAACTCTACAACCACATCAGCTTTACAGTACCTGCTTGTCTTCCTTACTTGCCTCTTTCTTTATCCCTCTATCAGTCCATGTGGTCAAGGGACTAGTATGCATGGGCTCAATACCAATATTTAGCATTATATAAGGTAGTCGAGAAAGAAAGCATACATGCTTTTATAGTAGGATTTTTACTTAAAGATGGTAATTATCTATGACTATAAGGGAAAGTTGAATTTATATAAACATTAAGCTTAAACTGCCACACAGCTGTTTTGGTGGAGTATGGAATCATCGACTTATTTACAAGCACTATTGGCACTGAGTCTTTCTCAAAAGAAATTTTGGTTATGTGTATTTCATCTTGAAAGCAGGAAGAGAGGTTGCTTAACTACCAAATGCCAGATGTCCTTTAATGCTCCACATTGTTTGCCATATAATATATCTAAAGTTAAATAAAGTGAAAGAAGTTAATTATTAAACTATCCCCTCTGAACAAAACTCAAATTAATGTTCTAAGCAAGGAGAAATTGTTAGCTGGTTTTGATTCATTGAAGATAAGAGTCTCAGCAGCCACTAATTGGCAATTCTTTGTTATTTTCTTATACCCATGGAAACCAGTTTTCTTCTTGTTGTCATTCTTTTAATTTTAAAATTATTATAAAAATTTTTGAAAAATTCTCAGACAAATTGTAATCAAATAATTTCTCACACTCACTATCACAGAATGTGCATAATGGTGCAATTAATTTTTCTACTAAGTACCATTATAACCATTCTGAAATTTGAAATAATGAAAGTCAGAGTTACTATGAAATTACAAATTTTTATTTTCTTAACAATACTTTCAAATGAGGAAACAAATTTCAAGCTCTGAATCTGCTTGCTATTGATATAGTCAAACTTTTGAATTCTATGGAAGCCAATTATTTTGCCATGAATGGAGAATGTAAAAAATAGGGAATAATTATACAATAAGTTAATTTTGCACAAGGACTCTTGTATTTATTTTCAATATGTTTCAAATGCCTTGCTCAGAATAATATATAAGCAAATGTAATTAACAAGGTATGTATTTATAGAAAATTATATAATCATTGGAAAATTGTATAATCATTCTGTTATTATACTATTTTTCTACCATTCCATTGTAGCTTTGTTATCATATTTGAAATGTTTGTTTGAAAATAATTGCTTATCTGGTACATATTTAAGTTTAGTAAAAAA
The DNA here is from genome assembly GCF_902686455.1 of Sciurus vulgaris. Classification (NCBI taxonomy): domain Eukaryota; kingdom Metazoa; phylum Chordata; class Mammalia; order Rodentia; family Sciuridae; genus Sciurus; species Sciurus vulgaris. The sequence continues at coordinate 117,956,106 of NC_136469.1, read as the reverse complement.
ATTTTTTTCAAATATTACTGAAGAACACAATTTTATTTCATGCTCATTAGAGACAACACACATTTTAAAAACTTGAGATAGACCAATAGGAAAGTTTCATGTAAACTATTATATTTTAATTTATCGTTTGAATATGTGCCAGAAATGAGTCAGAAGAAAATCTCACAGTAATATCTGTTAGAACCAATAAGAAGTTAAGAAAAGCTATTCATTAAATTATCTCAGATTTTCTATGCAGAGCAAGTATCTGTGAATAACTTAGTAATGAAAAAAATTCTAATATGCCAAGAGGCTTGGGATCTTCATTTTCTTGTAGACTACTATGAATCCCTGGTACACAAAAAATTCTGGCCCATATTCTGCTTTAAGCAAATAGGATCTATTCCTTCTTTTTCCCCACATTCTAATCCATTTACCTTCAATTTACAGATTCCCTCTATCACTGTCACTCTTAAAATAGAAAAGGGAGTCTTCTAAATCATTTCTTACATGAATTCCAAGTCTTCGTATTTCTGAAGCTTTGAGTTAATTAATGACTGAGCTCTACATACCCAGTTCAAAGAAGTACTATCCTATCACTAGTGTAATTCTAAAAATAAATATAAGCTCATTTGTACTGAGAAGGCAAAACATAGCCACAGCAATAATTTAAAATCCTTTTTCTTCTCCTCTCTACCTCTAATGACCCCACCAATGCTCCAGTGCCCTCCTTCCCAATTTCCTAAGCCCTAGGTCATTCATGGTCTTCCTCTCTTCTCTCCCTTCCTCTTTTTATCTTCAATCTCTAGTCCACATCTTCTTCCACTTCCAGATTCACCAGGGTGCAAAGAAGTAACCTGACATGAGTGAGAAGGACGTGAATTAACCGAACAAGAAATCTGGAGTCCTATTTATTGAAAAGGAGAAAGGGCAACCCTGTATACCTTCAACAAATTTTAGTGGCATTTTTATTTATCATCTTCCAGTCCAGAGTAATGATTTTTCTTAAATTACCACCAAGGTACATTTATGTAGGGAACTTAGAATCTGAAATCTGAAATTAATAGAACTTGAATTGTAACACACACATTTACTATAAGGAAAAATAAATTAAAACATATATAAAGCACGGTGAGGCTACTGATCTTGTCTTCACCAAATGACCTCCTGCCTATTTAAAATGGAAGAAAACAATCATGAGTATTCACATGTAAATTTCTCTACTATCTACTCCAAATCACTGGAGACAGTCCTGAGACAGGATGGCATGTTCTGATTAACCTCTACCAGTTAATCCATTACATATATTTCTTCAAATGTTTTATAGTTTTTTAAAAGAAGAATATTACAAAAAGCAAATATATATGTTATAAGGTACAGACAATAAGCATATTATGTTGAAATATTTTTGGAAATGTTCTTTCCATTGTTTACATTTTATCCATAAATGTACTCATGGACTTTTCAAATATTTGTCAATCATTTCAATGACATCCCCCCCAAGAAAATGATCATATTTATTATTTTCGTAAATTTTGATAACTGAAGACAAAATTTAATGATTCAAGATATTCATGTCATTCTGGTTCAACTGATAAAACCAAGGGTTAGGTTTGGGGTTAGGGTTAGGGAGAATGGCAAGAATGGAGGAAGGAAGGACTATATAGAGGGAAAAGAGGGATGGGAAGGGTGGGAGGGAAGGGAAAAAGTAACAGAATGAATCAAACAACATTACCCTATGTAAATTTATGATTACACAAATGGTATGCCTTAACTCCATGTACAAACAGAGAAACAACATGTATCCCATTTGTTTACAATAAAAGAAAAAAAAAAGTTGGTAGAATTCTAGCCACCAATTATTAGGAAACACAAACACATATACACATACTCATGCAAGAAGAATTAAACATCTCTTTTTCCTGTCATTTACAAAGCTAGAGTGTAGAAATAAAATCTCACTTTCTTATATATTAAAATTTATAACTGTTGGAAGAAACTTATTTGTTAAATAAACAAATAAGTGCTATATTTTAAAAATTGTGTAGGTTGTTTTAAGAACATTCACATTTTGAGCCAAAAAAATGCATTTTATTTTAGAAAGAAAATTAGTGGGATTCTGAAAGACTAAATTTTCATGATTACACAACTGTTAAGGCTAGAAGATGAGATAAACACTTTAATATCTTTCCTTCTGCAAATCATACATTTTTCAAAGTACACAGGTAAAAGATTGCAGAATTTACATGAGGATCTAAAAGTTCTATAGGAACAACCAAATGCAACCATAAAGGGTCCCAGGCACTGGAGGCAGTTAGTCCTGTGGCAGGATGTCGTGAATGTTTTCCACTTAATTTAGGCTTTAACATCCTGATTCAACAAATGCTTGTCAAAGGCTGTATTTAATTCTGTTAAATTATTTGAAGATATACTAATGAAAAAAGAAAGTCTCCTGCTCTTAGGAAACTCATACTCTACTCAATGGGATAACTAATCAGATCATAAATTAATCAGATTATAAATATAGTTGTTTAGCTATTGATGAGTACTATTAAGGAAATGTACAGCAGAGTAAGGAACTAGAGAATGATAGTGGGTACATTATTTAAACTGAAACTTATAATTCCAGCTGACAGATTGTGACCCGTAAAATAGTACTTTCTTATATTTCAGATTAATGCATAAATTAGTATTGAGAAAGTATTTTTCAATGAGATGATATTTGAGTAATGATATAGAAAAAGACAAGTAGTTGGTGCTGGGCATAATGGTGCATGCCTGTATTCCCAGCACCTTGGGAGGCTGAGACAGGAAGATAATAATTTGAAGCCAGCCTCAGCAACTTAGTAAGGCCCTGAACAACTTAGAAATACACTTTCTCTAAATGAAACAAAAAAAATGGCTGGAGATGTGACTCAGTTGTTGATTGCCTCTGGGTTCAATCCCTGGTACTAAAAAAAAAAAGAAAGAAAGCAGGCAAGTAGTCAGCCAAGACCTTATCCAAGGAAGAAAAGATTGGGCAGATGGAAATAAAAATGTCAAGTGCACCTTACTTCTTAAAGTCATCAGTTATGCCATTTTGGTTTGAGAGAAGTTAAGAAGGTGGGATAGCAACTGAAGTTAGAATAATAGCATGGAGATGGTTGGGTGGAAGCTGATCACATATGATCAAGAATATGTTTTATTCTTAGTGAAGTGAGAGTTATTCCTATGAGCATAAAATTCAGTCTAAAATACATGGCCAAACTTATATTTTAACAAAGTCACTTAGGTTGCTCTGTTGGAAAAGGACTTGGAATTGTAAGACTGGTAGACCAGGCAGAAGGATGCTAAAATATTTGAAGTATGAAATGATGGATACCTAAGACCAGGATGTTAACAATACTGGTGTTGAGAAGATCAGAATCTGAAATTCCAAAACAGAGCTGAAGGTATTTCTTCACTAAGCGAAAAATAGAGAAGCCAAAAGAGGATCCCCAATCCTATAGAATGAATAAATAAGAGAAGTCGAGTGCTATTTAATGAGATGGGCAAGATTATAAGTGGGAATTCCAGAATTTAGTTTTAAACATATCAAGTTTGAAAAGTTATGTGGATGTGCAAGTGGAGATGGCAGATATTCTGCATGTTATGAGTCTTGAAGTCAGGGAAGGTGTTGGATCAGGAGAGAAGTGTTTGTCAGCATGAAAGCACTATTTAAAATCAAAGGAGTGGATAAAATGATCTAGAAGGTAAGAAAAGACATACAGATTCTGAACCCTGGGACTGTTATTTGAAGAAGTTTAGGCAAATCACATGAACAGGAATGAGAATAAACACATATAGTTAGGGAAAGGAAGAAGTAAATGGAGAGAAATTTGATGACTCTAGTCAGTTAAGAAAAGAGAGATGCAGGAGGACAAGAGGAAGTATGTTAAGGACAAATAGATTTCTTCAGATAATTGAAATAAGAAAAGAATTACTATGTGAATTGCGAATTAGCAAAGTCAAAGTCACTGGTAAGAAGTTTCTGTAGCTGGAAGGAGATAAAAGCCTTTCGTAGTGGATTTCTAATAGAAAGGAAAGTGGAAATTGTATTTATAAGCAGATATTTGGGAGTGTTCTGGAAATTGACTAAGAAAGTAGCACAATAACCGAAGACAAATTTGAGTTAAGAGGGGCTTTAAGATCAGTATTCTAGAATAATCATACACTACAGAGAATGCACTAACAGAGATCAGTTGTTGATATCTCTTAGACACAACTGCAGGAGAATCTCTTAAATAGAAAATAGAGGTAATAGAATCATGGGCACAAGAGTGTGTGTGTGTGTGTGCACATGGGTGTGTGGGGGTTAGAGGTTTCTCTTAATTAGTAACATTATAACAGGAGAAAAAAAAACAAAATATAAGGACACATAATGGTTGGGAGGTTATTTACTAATAAAAATACATTATACCTTTTTTTCCCTGTCTTATTCTCTTTGTAAAATGAGGAGTGAATTAGCTGAATGTGGGAAGAGAAAGAGTATTCACATTTTGAAGAGAGAAGAACAAGAGGTGGTTCCTCATCTATCAGTAGTTTTAAATTGAGCAAGGCAAAGAAGTAAGATTAAAGGGCAGTTTTTCCTCACTGCTTCCAGCAGGACTGAACTCTTCCTCTAAGTAATGTTCATGCTTTCATGAACGTACTTAGCATTTTATTAAGGTTATTACCTCCCTGTCTCTTCAGTTAGACTGTAAACTTGTCACAAAGTCACCATTTTATATATTCCTAATAAGCACTTTTTTTTCATAGAAATCACACTAAGAACGCTAACCAAGTGGAAAAAATGGACAGAATTAAGTGGCAGCAGCAGAGGGCAGGCAGGGACAGAGCAGAATCAGGAACTTGAGCATGCTGAAATCATCCACGGACAACCAGTGCAGAGGTCAGGTATGGATGCTGGATTATAAAGACTCAGGGATCCAGTCACCAATATTGGGAAGATGTTAGAAAATATGAAAAGACTAACACATCTAAAATGATCTCAATCAGTCTCAGTATATAGACAACATAAAAGGTATTTTATATTGTGTTTACTTCTTGTAAAGAATTTTCATCTCATTTTGGCTGAAATGAAATCCTTTAAGGTGGAGGCAAATAAGGTCCTCATGTTAAGATGACTCTTTCTCTTATATATTGCCATATGCAATTGATCTGACCGAATGTTTTCTTGGTTATTTAAAGCAAAATGACAATATTCCCCAGGAAGTATTGGGGCACTGATTTTAATTAATGCCGATATCTACATATAAATTTGATAAAAAGAGACTGTGGTCAGTCAAAGCTGAAGATGAGCAATTATGAGGATGAAGGGATTTTTAGTTAATGAGGATGTACTGGATCCTGGGCAGCCTGATTTACTTGGTTTTCTGTTAGATGCTACATATGATCATCCTAGCTACTGATGAGCATTATTTTGGGCTGCCCATGGAACACTGTGAACTTCATCACCAGTGGTTGTTCTCTGAGGCACCTGACCCTTTTCCTTCATATCACTTATGAAAACAGCCAGCTGTCCCTTGAAGGACATATCCTGACCTTGTGGTCTCTGAAGTTGGACCCCCTGAAGTGTCCGCCCATTCATATGTTTAGGCAGATTCTTCCCACAACTTCCCCACAACTGTGTGCAAAGCTGAAAGACAAAGAAGGCTTGAGTGTCTCTGGCACCACCCCTAGAGGATGCCACTGTGATCTTGGGTCTGGTTTCTCTGGAAACCATGCAAAATAAACTAAATTTTTGGAGGTGCTCAGAATCACACTCTGTGCAGTAAACTGGCCACCAAAGATGGAGGTGAATAGACAATTATTCTTTCTATTTTGGAATATTATTCCACAGAACAGTAGATATACTAAGAGACATCCTGGAAAACAGAACAATGAGTTGTACTTGTTAAGATGTCAGATCAGTGGTGCATTCTGATCTTTGCTTCTCTTTTATCTATTTTCTCACCAAAATTGCACCCCACTACAAAGCATCAGTCAATAAATCTTGCTTAGACTCTATTTTCTCTGGAAACCCATCTAAGAAAATATTTCTTTGTGCAAGCATTTAAATAACTCTTAGGATAAAATCTATTTGTTAAAGTCTATCCTACTTATGTGAAGAATAAAAGAAAATCTTGTTGAAGTTTTTCTTTATTTGGTCAAAATAATTGCCTTTTATAGTGAGGACTGCTCTTAAAAGCAAAATGTAGGAAATACTTCATGGGATAAATACATTGACCAAAAACTGTGATATTATTCTAATGAGATACTTAATCCCCAAAGCAGTAAGAAAAAAAAAAAAAAAAAAAGAACTTGATCTTCTAATAATTTCTTGGTTATTTCCACCTAATCAGACCATAAGACTAAAAACTTTAACATGTTCCCCACTTGATTTATATGCTCATTCATTCATTCATTCATTTTTGTATCTAATAGACACATATTTTTTGAATGACTATTATGTGCCAGGAAGTGTACCCTATGACAAAGAAAAAAAAATAGCAACCAATGTCACTCTGAGATAGCATTCTCTTGGATGGTATATATAACAAACGTAATTTTAAAAAAGAGTATGCTATAAGGTTATAAATTTTGGAGAGTGGGAAATGAAGAAGAAAAATATTCTGAGTAAAAGCCATATTGAATGCAGGAGTCTGTATTATGTAGAATGGCCAGGGTAGACCTTTCTGAAAAGTTGAGATTTAAAGATATCCTTGAAGGAAGTGAGTGAAATAGTATTAGGTGCCAAAGAGAATGGGAAAAATAAATTCAATGCAGTACATATAAAATAAATCTCAAGAAGTTATATTATAAAAGGAAGCAGATGAATGGTTCATTAAATGGTAAATGAAATGAATACTAAACTTTTCAAAGGTTGACTATAGAGGCTAGTAAGTGGGTAGACATGATGTTTGTGATTTATGACAAACCAACTCTGAGTAGCCCACAAATAAAACTGATGTCTCATATCTATATCCTTGTTAAATCCTCTGCCCTGAAATGTGAGTAAGATTGTCATTCGTTTTTAACCAATAAAATGCAACCAAGTTGATGGGCTGTCTCTTTCATGGTCATGTGGCATAAGATGTAGCTTCTGTTTTGATAGCCAACTTTGTTGCTTCTCTTTCTTGCTGACCTTGATGACAAGGAATCATAAAAAGAACCATTTAGAAAAACTAAAGGTGACCTTGGACTCACAGCCAGCACTGCTGTGGTCATCAAAGTCCTCAATTCAAATAACTGAAGGCCACCAACAATTATGAGAGCTCAGCAGACCAACCCTCCTCAGTAAATCCTTAGATGGCACCTTGGTCCTGGTTGATACTGTGATTGTAGACTTGCAAGAGACCAAGATGCAAGGAGTCACGTAAAGTCATCCCCAGAAAACTGAATTAAGAAACTGTGAGATAGTATGTATTTGTTGCTTCAAGTCAGGAATTTGTGGTAATTTCTTATATACAAATAGAATATTAACAGGTTTGAAGATTCTCTCAGGATTTCATCAATCATTTTAGTCAATGCAGAGGTCATTGGATGAAAGTAAGTATGTGGAGATGTTTGATGTTTGAAGAGAAAAAGTGTAAAATATGCATCTGGAGAGTTGGAGAGAGAAAGGATTAAGAATGTGTGCTGTGAGTGCCTAGCGGCATGAAGAGTTCACTCAGGGTTCTTGGCCTTTGCACTGAATCTGAGAATATTCACTTTTCTTGCCTATTTTTCTCTGGCTCATTTTCTAGCCTCACTATGACCTTAATTTGGAGTGGTACTATAGTAAAGAAGCTATGTTTGAAAAATAGTAGGTAGTGATCTGAGAGTGGAATCATGAAATCAAGATGATAATCACAAGTAATAACAAAATCTAGGTGATGGTCATGAGGATAGGCAGCTGAGAGATGTGGAAAGGAGTGGTTCAAGGGATTGAGAGGAGAAGGTTATGAGGAAAATCAGCTTTGTGGGCATTAAAGTATCCAAAAATAAGAAAAAAATAGTATTGGAAACAATAACAATGGACTAAAAAGAAGGTGAATGTGTCTGATTCATGGTTTACAGATGATAAAAACAATGAGATGTGGTGAATAAGATACATGCTCATAAATCAAAAGTGAAGAAGCATAATGAGATGGAAAAAAGAATTGTCTGAAAGGGATATTTTAGAACAGAAAGGACATCTTTCCAACTCTAGACTCAATGATATGAAGACTGGGGAGAAATACACATTTTACGGTCTGCAGAGGAAGTGTGCCCTGTAGGAGATTAAGATACTCAAGTCAGCTTAAAACATAAGAGGATGGGCAGAGAAGGTATTGAGAATACATTGAAGGCTGCTTCTGATAAATAGGAAAGGTCAGGGCTCTGTCAATATCATTCAGCCAAAGATCACAAACTAAATTATTTGATTGTATATCTTATTAATTTCTATCTAAAATCTCAGAAGAATAGAACAAGGTTAAATATGAGTGGTAAAGAAGCAGCTACTCATATCAGCCAACACAAAAGAATGTGCTAGTCATTTCATACTTTGAACAAAGTTCTAGCTTTCACCTGTGTTCAGACAAGACTTACAGAGTTGTCTAGCTTTTGTCTTTATCCATCTAGCTATATAGTGTTCTTGTCTCATGATGTTGTATGCAATTTTTCAATGCTCAACTAGGGAGCATTAGGTCTTAGCTGTGACTTTAGATTCATTTCCCCCATCAGGTGATGCATTTTTCTTTCCCAATTGGAGGATGGTTTTATAAATTGGCAAGAAGAGACAACAGAGAGTGATTAGCATATGTGCATAGTCCTGCAAGAAGTGGAGTAGAAGGGCAATGTAGGAGTCCAAGGCTTTTTGTGTTGAAATATTTTGTAATGTGTTGATTATGATAGCAATAGACACATATTCATGGTTTGAGGAGCTATATTTATTCAGTGCTTACTGTCTGATGTTTTACTAAGGATAATATGTATAATTTTAATATTTTAGTTAATGACCACAAAGAGTATGAAGTAAATTGTTTTTAACAAACAAAAATCTCCCACTGAATTTTCTAAGATTCTGCATGATCATAATATCTTGAGTTAATTGTCCTTTTCATGATACAAATATAATTACATTAGAAAACCGTAAGACTCTTCTTTAAATTTTATTGTCTATTATGAGTTACTTCAGGATAAGTCAGAAAGATATTTTCCAAAAGTTTTATTAAATAACTAACTATTTACATATAGACCATATTTGTAACAGTAATGTATTTTGGAAGAACTTAAATTGAAGATCAGTATATCCACATGTATTTTAAATAGTTGCAATTTATTACTCATGAGGTAATTGAAATATTATTCATAGTGTTTTACACCATTCTTTTCCCCCAAGTATGGGTTCTCTTTATTTTTTTTAAAGAACTAGGAGCTGTAAATCTGCATAAATTTTCAAAGGCAAAATGCAAATATTTTGAGAATCATTTTTGGAAATTATATCACAATTCAAATATATTTAAAAGAAAATATTAATACAACATATTCAGGATTAAATAAAATTTACTTACAGATGCCATAATAATCAAATGTACATTAACTATACATTAAAATATCAAAAGTATATATTAATTAACAACAATTTGTAGGCAAATAGAAAATGGAGGAATGGACATTTCTGGTAACTCTGCATGAGAAATAATCAGGTTTCTTCACCAAGTAAACTATAGGGAAAAAAATAAAACTACATTAGATATAGGGGAAGAGGATGCATATTAAAATGGATTATTGAATTTCTCAACCAACAGAAATGGATAGATTTTTTTTTATCTATCACAATAATAGACCCAGAAATAGGAAAATGTTTGACATCTGTAAGACAAATCCCTATTTGAGTAGAAGGAGTCTTATGATGGTATGTGGTTTTATGTGGCTTTTTGTGGTGAAGATTTTATTGTGTTTTGGTTTTAAGTTCTTAGTTTTTTGTAATACTTCTGAGATATTATGAATGTAATGCAATGACTGGAGAAAATAGTGGATGTAGATATAAATGAAACTGTATTGATAGTGACTCGATAATAATTAAAAATGAGCTAGAGGTACCCGCTAGGAGCTTCTTATTCTATTTAATTTATTTTTATATATGCTAGAAATTTTCCAACCTCAAATAAAGAAAAATAATATACCATGTCATCATGTATAAACAATCTGATAATGGAAATATAGAAGGCACAAAATCTTAGAGGAACTTTTTTTCAAGAGAGTAACTTCAGAGATACTTAAGTTTTTCTTTGGATCAACTATATGACTTGCAATGGCTTTTACTATTTTATTGTACTTGCCTATATTATCATATTTGATCTAAAACTTCTCTATTTCTAACTAATTTATAAATGCACATTAGCATTAATCATATAATTACTCTGCATCAGAAGCTGACAAACATTTGAATGTCAATATAAAAATACTTTAAAGAAAGCAGTCAGAAATCAGAAATCATTTATTATGCAACTGCTTTACTTTAGGGAAAAATTATTATGGATTATGCATTTTATGCCCTCATTAATTAGCATACTTACTCACTTAACCTGGATTTTTAAAGAAGCTCATTCAACACGTGTAGGAGGACTGGGTTTTTAGATACATACAAGTGTGACAAAGGGATATCTTAGTCAAATGCATAGAAAAATGGATTGGGGAACAACCAAACATAGTCATGAGAATTCTAAATAGATTTTGAGTACATCAAAATTGTTGTGTGTGAGTAATATCTTTTTAAAAGTGCATTTATTCTGGAAAACCAAAAACTAAAGAAAGACATTTTAATTATCTTCAAATATTTCACACTTTCTATTTTAGAATTGACAGAAGTGTAGTTTTAATCTTACATAAGATTTATGGGAGCAAAGTTCTTTCAACATAAGAAAAAATGAATAATTTTGAGATACCTAACAAGAAACGCACTGTTCTTATCTAGTATGTGATCATGTTGTGCTAAATTACTTGAACAATTTCTGCCATCATAGGTGCTATGCAGATCATATATGCATCTCCATTGTGAAGCTTGCTGACTGTTATGGTTTGGATGTGGGGTGTTCCCCCAATAGCTCACATGTCAGATAATACAAGTAGGTTCAGAGAAGAAATAATTGAATCTTGAGAGCTTTAACCCAATAATGAATTAATCCCCTGATAGGGATTGATTGAGTGGTAACTGAAGTCTGATAGGGTATGACTGGAAGAGGTGGGACATTGGGGACATGGCTTTGGGTGCATATTTTGTATCTTGCAGTGGACTCTCTTTCTCTCTCTCTCTGTTCTCTGATCATCATGTGAGCTGCTTCCCTTTACTACACTCTTCCACCATGATTTTCTGCCTCACCCTGAGCCCCAAGGAATAGAGCCTGCTGTCTGTAGATTCAAACATCTGAACCTGTGAGCCCTCAAATAAATGTTTCCTCCTCTACAAATGTTCTGACCAGGTCCTTTTGTCACAGAGGCAAAAAAGCTAAGACAATGATCTAGATTTACTACAATTCTATGATCCTATTCTTGAAATTACTGTGTAGGAAATATTGAAACAAAACTATGGTTTTATTAAATCAAAAACTGACTTAATATTACTTAAACTTGGATTTCAGTACTGCATAGCTTATTACCTACAGTATATTGAAAAATTAGTGACCAAAACATCATAATTTGAATAACAGAAGATTAAAAATCAATTGTCTTTTGAATGTCAACAAGGGACATTAGTGTTTGAAACTTGAAATATAAGTTTCCATTGAAGGGCAACTCTAAAGCTCCTAATTGCTAATACTGACATCTCACATACCTCTTATGCTATTGCACAAAGTCTAGGTTGCTTAATTCATACCAGACTCTAATTAGGTTGAAGAATTTGCATCACACACAGAGACACACAGTAGTTTGTTTTCATTGTATGTACATTTAAATTTTATTTATTCCTTCCTTCTTTCCTTCATTCATTCATTTATTGGTATCAGGGATTGAACCCTGTGGAACTTAACCACCGAGCCACATCCCAGTCCTTTTTATTTAGAAACAGGATCTCACTGATTTGCTTAAACCCTCTCTAAATTGCTGAGACTGGCTTTGAACTCTCAATACTCCTGGTTCAGCCGTTAGTCACTGGGATTACAGGTGTGCCCCACAGTGCCCAGCTTGTACTTTTTAAGTACTTATTTATTTATTTTTATTTTCTGTATCAGGGATTGAACCCAGGTATGCTTAAGCATTGAGCCTCATTCCCAGTCCCTTTTACTTTTTGTATTTTATTTTTAGACAGGGTCTTGCCCTAGTTGCTTAGGGCCTCACTAAATTGCTGAGGCTGGCTTTGAACTAGCAACCCATTTGCCTCTTGAGTTGCTGGGATTTCAGGTGTGCACCAGTGTGTGCATTTTTAAACAAATTTAATATGTAATATATAATTCTGTATTATAACTAATTCTGATTATGTATTAATATATAATTCTTAAGCTATACAATTCACCCAGAGTATAATCAAATGGTTTTTAATAAAGTCGCAGATTTGTGCCCCCATGCCAATTTTAGAACATTTTCATCTCTTAGAAAGAAATCCCATATTCAACAGTAGTAACTCCACCAGTTCCCTTGATCCATAAGCCCTAGGAAATCACTAATACATGTTTGTTTCTATATTTTTGTTTCTATCAAGGGTTTCATATAAAAGAAATAATATAGAAACAATACTTATTTGGACTGGCTTGTTTCACTTAGTATAATGTTCTTCCATGTTGCATTTATTGTATGAACTGATGCATTTTTGTGCTCATCATCTGATGGCTATTTTGGCTTTTCCATATTTTTGCAATGAATGATGATGCTATGAAAATTAATATGCAAGAAATTATGTCTACAATCTTAATTTCTAACTGTGTTTTCTGGTCTTCACCTTCTCACTCCCTTGCTCTACTATCATTTCTTTTGCCCCGATTTTTCCAAGTTAACAAGAAATCTGATTCACTGTCATTTAACTTTTTCCATGTCACTCCCTTGTTATCTTCTTTTGTGGCTGAGATTATGCTGTTCATTATTATAATAACACTCTTAGATGCAGCACAACATATCGGTCACTATCTATGTCCTCCCTGCATACTACTCACTTAAAACCCCAACCCTGTTAAAACCCCTGGAATACCATTTAACATGTTTGAAGGAAAATATGCTACTTGCTTACAGTGCACTTGCAATAGTTAAGAATCTCATTACAATTTCCAGTTAAATATTTGAAATTCTATCCTGCAAGAACTTTCACTATATCAAATCATGATTAAAGTCTTGGTTTATTTCACTCATTCTTTCAGAACCATTGTTGAAGTGATTTTTCGTTTGGTTTCTGAGTTATCGCATTTTCTTGATTTTCCTTCCACCTTTGCTTTCTCCATTAGATGACATTCTTTATTGGTTTCTCTTCGCCTCTAGACCTGTAATTATTGGCGTGCCCTAGGACAAAGACCTCAGATCATTTTGTTTTTAATCCCCTCTACCTAAGTCAGTAGTTTTTCATTCAGGGTTATCAAATCACATCAGCCATAGAGCTTTAAAAAATACAAATATCTAGTCCTATCCTTATATATTCTAATTTAAATGGTCTGGTATAACTCAATTATAAATATCCTTCAAATATTTTTAAGTCAATTTAAGAGTCAATATTAAAAACTGTTAACTTAGTAGTAGCTAGTCTCATGGATTTAATATAGGCTCACAGCTCAAATAGTTATTAGATTCATTCCAAACATGACCTGGCATTATCATCTTGTACTTGATTATTACAAAAGCTTCTTAACTGGCCTACTGCACCTCTGGCTCTTTATCAATTGATTTTTCTGTTGAAATTTATTAATTTTAAAATCTTTTAGGGTATAACTTTTATACTCCTTTAATGAATTAATAAGAGTTTATGTAAAATAAATTTTCTCCATTTATTTATAAAGTTTCAAACCTAAAAAATAGTCAAAAGAATAGAAAAATGAACATTATGTGTCCTTAACTAGAATCACCAACTTACTTTTTCTCATCACATTCCCCGTTTTCTGCAGATGAATGTGTGTTTGTACATGTGTGTGGTATACTCATCCAATTATATATAAAAACATGGCAGACATTGAGGTATTTCTTCTTAATTATTTCAGTGAGTTTGTTTTCTAGGAGGGACATGTTTCTACTATTCTGGAATACCACTATTGTATCTAAGAAATTTAGTATTGATAAAATATTATGAGCTATATTATACACATTTTCCAAATTTTTCCCTCAAATTCATACATCTTTATTTATATTTCTGTACTTTTGAAATCCTAGATCTAAACAGGAACAATAAAAGGACATGTATTTTTAGCCTCTTTAAATCTAGGGCATTCCTCCTGCCTTTTGTTGTTAATGTTCTCTTTCACAATGCTGACATTTTAGGAGTTCCATATTTGGTTGATTGTGACCAAGGCACACATTTCACATACAATACATAGAGCACGACTCTTCAATGAGATGTTCAGTAGAATTATAGCTTCTTTACAGACTTAAGTCTTCAGCCTCATAGATCAGCATAATGACCTATTTGAACAAGTTCATACCCAATTAAATGAAAAGTGGCACATTTCAGTCATTGGTCAAATATTAGGGTGAAGTTGTATTAGAGTCTAACTCCATTTTTTGATGTTTGCTGACAATTTTTAAGCCTTACCTGTATCTGTTACCTAATAATTGGAAAAACTGATTAGAAATCCTGGGCATTTATTCCTTTGGAATTAGTGGGAGATTTGAATCCTCCAAATTCCCAAAACTACTGCATTTATCCCAGTCCCTCTTCTCTGATCCCATTTGAAGCCCCAAACTACATATAACATTGATATATATATATATATATATATAACATTTATGAGAATTCTTCAACACTTCAATTTCCAGAATGCTACTGTACGTACATACGATTTGTATATACAGTAGTAACTCCATATCTGAGGTTTTATTTTCCACAGTTTCAGTTACCTACTGTCAAGCCCAGTCTGGAAATATTAAATGTAAAATTACCAAAATAAACAATTCATTAATTCTAATTCCTGCACTATTCTAAGTAGTATGAAGAAATTTTGTGAAACCTGATTGCATCCCACCTAGGATGTGAATTAACCAGGGTGTATATGCTACCTTCCTATTACTCACTAGTAGCACTCTTTGTTATCAGACCAAAGATTGCAGTGTTAAAGTGTTTCTGTACAAGGAAACCTTATGTATTTTCTTAACGCTACCTTTCAATGCATATGTCATTTGCCTTACTTCATCTCATCATGGAGAATACCCAGAGGCTGGTTTACAACTACTATTTTATGTTCAGCATTCAGGGCACATAGTGGTGATATGTGATCTTCAAATAGAAAATAGAAATGAGGTCCTTTTGGACCACAGCAACAATGGTTCTGAGTGTTTGGGTGTCTAAGCATGACTGAAATGATTCCTGGGGGAGCAATTTTCTAGGCACCCCTGGGAGAACAGGATACACCCATATTGTCTTATCAAAGGAGTCTTCACTTTTACACCCATAAGCCTGTTGTGGTTGTAGTGTTTTGGATTTGTGAAAATATTGTAAAGCATAATTACTACTGCCTCTTTGCAAAGTACTTAGTTTCTTTTTAGTGATGGCAATCTCTTCCACAACATCTTTCTTGGCCCCAGTTTACGTGCTTTTCTAGTCAAACTTCAACTTTTTAAAATTCTTCGGTTATGTTTTATACTCCTTGCTCCCACATTAAACCTGTGTAAAAGCTACCAGCAATGACCATATCACTTCCCAAAGGCTGTATTGCCTTGAAATTTCTTTCACCAGTTTAATTAGTTTGTCACTTTTAAATTTAACCTCACCTGTGACATTCTCAGGATATGGGAAAAATGTAGACAAGGTCTTTGCCAGAATGTAATGTACATTCCAATTCCCAGAAGAGTCCGTGTCCCCCCTGAAACTGCATGAATATATTCTTTACTGTCCACATTCCTATGGACCTTTGGGTCTTCTGAGCTCCCATTTGAATTGCCTATTAAGTTTTGCTTACAACGTACTAAAACTTTTCTATTCCCCATTTCCAAACTTTTCTAAACTCCTTCCACATTCCAGTTTGAAAACTTTCTTAACCATATGGTCATGTTAGAGCAAAGTCTCCTCTCAATACCAGTTTTTGTGTTAGCTGGACTTTCATTGCTGTGTCCAAAATATCTGACAACTTTGAGGAGGAAAAGTTTATTTTGGGTTCACAGTTTCAGAAGTCTCAGTTGATAGATGGCTGACTCCATTGTCCTGGGCCTAGGGTGAAGATTATGGGAGAAAGATATGACAGAGAAAAGCTGCTCAAATCTCAACAGTCAGAAAGGGGAGAGAGAGAGAGAGAGAGAAGGAGAGAGGAAAGGAGAGAGAGAAAGGAAGGAGCCTGGGCCAAAATACAATCCTCAACAGAATGCCCCTAGTGACCTACTTCCTCCAGCCATGCCTTGCCTGCCTACAGTTACCAGCCAGCAATCCATTCAAGGTATTAATTCATTGAATAAATTAATCCACTGGTTAAGATATACATTTTATAATCTAATCATTTCACCTCTAGACATTCCTACTTGTCCACACTTTTCATGTGACATCTCATATGCAAAACATAACACTCTGTATAATTGCAAATATGGTTCAGATAATTGCAAGATTTCCAAAGCCTTATAAAACTTATTCAGTGAAAACTTTTAACCCAAGCAAAGAACACTGGATAATAAAAGAAGAAATTTGTGTAAATTTTGGATGTCCAAGAGACATCCAGGTTTATTCTATAGAAGTTTGTTAATCTTACTGCTTCCTTTTTTCTTATGGGTTCTTCACTAATCTGCTGACGACTTCAAAATGCATTTCTTTAATATTTGCATGAGTCATATATTTAAATTATCAAAACTTACCTATGAAATAAATGACTTCATTTCAAAACCTTTTCTTTCCTATTATTGCCACTTCCTTTCCTTCTTTATGCTTTTCTTTGATCTTTTGCACCTGCTTTGCATTTTTTGATTGAGAGAATAGTTCCCAGACTCTGTGATTCAGTTTAGGCTCTCAAATCCTCTATGAATGGATTACCAAATTATTTTGCATAATGTTAATACAAGACAGAACTGTTTTATTGGCGTTATCTTCTTTCCTCATGTAACTATGCTTCCACAATTTTGAGCATATTCTCTTCCATACTTTATATAGAAATAAAATTTTGTAAGGATTACTTAAAATATAGTGACAAATTTTCTGTGCTAATATTTCAATTTTAGCTTTTGTAATTATTTTCTATCACCTGTTGTCAAACTACATTCTATTCACAATGAATGACTTAAGAACTTAAGCAAACTGAATTCTTTCTTTTCATCTTGATTGCCTAGAAAACACGGAGATGCTTGCAACAATAAGCTCTTTTTTCAATGAAGACCACTTAAAGGAACTGAGATATTCATTTGTTATTTTCCTATTTTTAAGCAAATGTAATAGAAAGGTTAAAACCAATACTTTAAAATAAATTAACATAGAGTGGATTTATTTATTAGAATAATTTTAAGTTTAGACATTTAAAATGTAGTTTTATTATTTAAAATGTTGAAAATACCAAATACATAAATAGATCATGATATGCAAAACAATTGCATAAATTTAAAAAATAGTTTTTCTCCTACATTGAAGTCACTTCTTTTGAAAGCCAGCCTTGGAGTTATGGTAGGAAGTACCAAACCCCAGGTGCCACCATGCACTTGGCATGATGAATGAGCAAGAAGTCATTGGGATAGCTAAGGAGGACAAGCAAATGAAAGACTCACAGAGAATAAGATAATAGAGAGCAAGGAACCAGAACATGTAGTCTACATAGGCCAATTTGAGAGATGAAAAGTCATTGGAGGATTTAAGTAGAAATAGAGGGAACCTGATCTGATCTTCATTTTAAATTGACTACTTTGGTTAACATGGAGAGTGAACTGAAAAGAGGAGGACCAAAGAAAGAAAATTACTTTGAATTTTATTATAAGCAACCCAGTTAAGGTCAGAGAGCTGGGAAAGTATGGTATTGGAGTACTTAGAAATTGTTGGTATATGAATATATTCCATGCATAATTTGGGAAATGAATATTATTTAAGAATTTTGTTTTTGAAAAATCTAAAGAATTAAATTATTTATGTTAATATATGGGGCAATTTTAATTCATTTTTCTTCCAGAGAGAAGGATGAAGTTTGGAAGAAAGGAAATGGAAATAGGGAGAATGACAGAGAAAGAGAGCTGTAAGTAGAGAAAGAGAAAACTATTGCTGAAAATGAAATCATAAATTCCACAATCAAAAAACAAAAGTATAAATGGTATATGTGAGATAAGCAATTATAGGAAGAAGCATGATGACTTAAGTCAATCAAGTCAATCTTAGATGTAATTAGAGTTCCATATTCATGGGAAGTTGATTTATTTGACTCATAATGAGTTTTGTGTTGTCTTTTTTTTTTTTTTTTCCCCAGCACTGACTATATTTTGACAATCTTTGCACAGTGCTTTGGTCAGTTTGAACATCTGCAACTAAAGTTCTTAGATACTGTGCCTAAAACAAGAGACATTATCTCTCAGAGTCTGGCGGTTAAAAATTCAAAATCAGGGCAACCACACAGTCAGGTTCTGGAGAGTTTTCCCCTCCTAGCTTGTAGATGGCCATCTTTCTTCTGTTCACACATGGGAGACCGAAGATTCTGTTGACTGAAGATTCTATTGTCTCTGGAGCTTCTTTATAAAGATGATTCAATCATGGATGGTCTTTCATGAAGACCTCACAAACCTAATTACCTCCCTATATTACTCTCATACAATAAACATTGGATGGACAAAAAGTTGGGAAAAATCCATTTGACATTTACGATGCTAACCTAGTTTCTTTTTTTTTTTTTTTTTTTTAATTTTGTTGGCTCATCTTTGTGTTGGGTATAATACATTTCCAGGAGGGAAGTGGTAGGTGGGAGAAAATAGTACTTAAACATTTCCCATTTAACAGATTTCTGTTTTCATTGTCGCTCATAGAAATAGAGCTCTGATATTTAAGGTTATAAGTTGTATAAATTTATTCACCAGGAAACCAATTTCCAATGAACTACATTTTTACTAACATCCCTGCAAAAAATACACACATTCACATAAAGGATTCCAGCTGCTTTCCTAAAATTTCACACATCAGCTAAGTCAAGCACCCCACTAGTCACAGGTGACAAATAATGCTTGAACATCTGCTTGCTAACAATATAATCTGGCTCATTTACTATCACCAGTTTCCTGGTATTGTGCCCACAGGAGATGTTCAATAAATACTGAATGAAATGCTTCTACCTGTTGAGAAAAAATAAATAAACCTGCAGGGTGAGAGAGTAAAGACTTCATAGCATTTTTTTCTCTTTTAGAAGAAATAGTTGTGGGTCACATGAAATGCGGGAAATATACTAGACATCAGTACATTTTATAGTATGATCTTTATAATAAGTATAAAGTCAAGTATGGTTTTTCCAGGAAATCTAAAATAGGTCAATTCTCCTCTGAATGTTTTTGGATTTGGGAGAATGATAATTTCAATTTCTGCTCAGTTTATTTCCATGGCAAGCAGTGATCCAAATGATTAAATTCCTACCACTGGGAATAGTTAGAATTCAATGTTTCAGCTAGCTATGTATGAGTCAACAAACTGCAAGCAGTTTGGCATGTTGCCCATAAGAACAGTTAGTTTTAGATAAAGGCACTGAAAATGTTCTTAGATAAAGGCACTGAAAATTCAATAAAATAAGATATATTTTCAAAGATATAACACAAGATATCTTAAATTAAATTGTATAATGTTAAAATATTACCAGTTTTATTATATTTAAAATACATTATTCAATATTAAAATATATTTTAAAACCATACAAATTAAATATCTTAATTGTCCTTTATGATAAAATTGTAAGTCTTCATGATGGTATTATAATATCCACTCTCTTTTCAAAACATTTTGTAGTAATTTTTTTGTATATATTAACTTCTTCCAGGCTATGAAACCCTAACTTTCCTTTCCCAATACACCACACACAAACAATCTCTCTCACATGATTATTCCCCTTCAATTTCACCAAGAAAATAGAAATTAGCCACAGATAATTTCCATATTCTTCTATAGTATTACCTAACAACGTACCTACATTTTCTATGATATTATCTAACAAAGTACCTACATCTGTTCTTAAAATTCTTACCTTTCATACTTTTTAAGTTTGAATGATTTTTAGTGTTAGCCAATACCCACCGTTATCTCATCAATGTGTTTGATTGAGCAATGATTCACTCTCTTTCATGTTTGATCACTTGTTCTCTATAACAATGAATAGATCCATATATATATATATTTTTTTTTTAATTTTTTTTTATTTTATTTTATTTTTTTTGGTACCAGGGATTGAACTCAGGGGCACTTAACCACCAAGTCACATCCCCATCCCTTTTCTGTATTTTAGTTAGAGACAAGGTCTCACTGAGTTGCTTAGGGCCTCGCTAAGTTACTGAGGCTGGCTTTGAACTCATGTCCCTCCTGTCTCAGTCGGCCGAGCGTCTGGGATTACAAACATGTGCCACTGAGCTTGGATAATATCTTATATATTAAAAACAATCCTTTCTGACAGGTGTGGTGTCTCATGCCTGTAATCTAAGCAACTCAGGGAATGGAGGCAGAAGGATTGTCGGTTTAAGACCAGCCTCAGCATTTTAGCAAGGCCCTGAGCAATTTAGTGAGACTGTTGCAAAATTAAAATAAATAAATAAAAGGATGGGACTATAACTCAATGGTAAAGCACCCTGGGTTTAATCCCCAGTACCAACAACAAAAAAGCAAAAAACTGACCCTTCCTGAATACTTCCCATTACCTAAGTCAACTATCTGTTCACATATGTTCCTTCCTTGAAGGCATTGCTATAAGATTTTGTTTTCATCACTACTTCAGATTGGTCTTATAAAGATCACCAATGACTTTTGTATTAGAACACTAAAGTTTTTCTTGATCTTAATTTTACTTAGTTTCTTGCAGAATTTCATATAAATTTTTCTTCTTTTTTTCCATTTTAAAATATTTAATACATTCTGGTTCTGGAACACAGAAGTTTCATGGTTTTTCCTTTCCTTTATTCTTCTGTTTGGATTTGTAGTCATTCAGATACTAGATGGACATATGTATACATAATTTAATTAGTGTATGTGTAAACTTAAAACTTACATTGGATTTTAAATTAGATGCTTAATTGAGATCTGAGGGAATCCAGTACAGAAAATTAGTAGTTGCAGAAGTTAAGAGTGCTAAAGAAGAAAATTCACTCAGTACTTGAATTACTACTTCAACGTTTTATGAACTTATGAATCAAAACAGGATGATTCATAAAGTAACAATTTCAGCAAATAAGAAAACATAAAATAGGGTTTTTAATTGTTTAGATCTAGATGGGTCTCAAGAAAGCACATCCCCCAGATGCTTACATTTGATATGATATGGTACCTATAAATATCTACAGTATGAACATCTTTTAGTAAGTTTTAGCATTGAATTTAAACAGACAGAATGTCCGCATAGTCTTAGATACAGAGGGTAAAGTATTATTTGTAGAGAGAAATGAGCATAATGGGTTTTAAGGCTACTTAGAATGACTTTTGAAAATGAATAAAGTATAAAAGCAGAACAGAAGAAGGGGTATATATTAGTCAGGTTACCACCAGAGAATTAGGAATATAGGTATAGATAGAGCCACAGAGAAGTAAAGCTCGATGGAAAGAGATCCAAACATGTACAAACATATTCATGTGGCACTTAACAGGTATACATTTTGAGTAATGTGTCATTAGGCCATTTTGTCATTGTGCAAACATCAAAGAGTGCATTTGTATAAATCAGTAGGGTACTGCCTACTATATCTCTAGTTTATGAGGTGTGTGAGTATATACGTATGAGACAGAACACCTGTGATAAACAATTTAAAAGGAAGAAAAGTTTATTTTGGCTTACAGTTTCAGGGGTTCAGTCCTTGTCACTTGTCTCAATTGCTTTTGGGCATATGGAGGCAGAATGAAAATCAGGGCATACAGTGTGTGGTGGAGAAAAGCAGCTCACGTCTTGGCAGCTGGGAAGCAGAGAGAGAGAGAGAGAGAGAGAGAGAGAGAGAGAGAGAGAGAACACAAAGAAGTGACCTGGGCCCCAGCATTCACTTCAAAACCATAACAAATGACATAACTTCCTCCAACTGGGCTCATTCTCTTACAGATTTCACGACCTACAAATAACATGACAGTCTGGCAAGCAAGTCTTTAATACATAAGCTTTTGGGGAACATTCCAGGCCTATACTGTAACATATGTTATGACCTATTTCTTCTAGAACTACGATGAACAAAAATGCCAAGTTTAATGAAGCACAAGAGAAAATGATACAATCGAGACCCTTGGTAAACACAAAATGTATAAGATGTATAAGACTACTACAGGCACAAGGTGGCATGCAGTTGTAGATTAAATTTTGTATAATTAGAAGGTGTATACCCTAAAATATTGATAAAATGTAAACTATAGTAAGTACATGAACCAGTGTCATTTTCATTAACACTATAAAGTTTTATGACATATGCCATATAGCTATATGTGGAAAATGTGTACAAGCCTGGCAGTGCAGTAGTTTTATTTATACCAGCATCACCACAAATACATGAGTTATGCTTTGATGTCTGTGGCACCTCTGGGATATAGGAATTTTTCAGGCCCACTACAATCTTATGGGATTACCATCATGTCTGTACTCCATTGTTAACCGAAACACATGTGCAGTACTTGACAGTATCACAGTGTCTGGTACATAAATCTTCTTCCACTACCTATTCTATTTCCCTTTGGCCCTCTGAAAGCACCTCAACTGGACATAGCTCTTTATTGGTGGAATGTTCCAAACCTTCATTTTTTAAGTGTTTGGATCATTGATAGTCTTATTCTGCTATTCTGTCATAGTTTTCCTTCAACATCAGCCACAGATCATAATTTCACTACAAAACATTTTTAAAACTCATCTGTAATCCAAACCTACTCTTCCTTACTCTCATTGTTAGTGAAAGCCCAAATTCCCTTTGATAATCAGGATTAATCATTCTAGTCAGCAAAATAACCTCTCTTGTCTATTGATTCATAGGAATGAGGATTACAAAGAAACTTGGGAATGGTCTTAACATCCAGTTTAGCAAGATGATTGTTGTATCTCCTGACAGAAATATTTCTTCCTTTGGAACTAAGACCTCTACACCAGTGGACCATGAAGTCACAGGAAACAAAAATGTTGCTATTCTGTCTCCATGGATAATACAGTTTGGTGGCTCCTCTCATTTCTACTCTTGGATTCATGGATTTGTGAACTGTACCCACAGTGATTTATAGTAGAGAAACCTTCATGATACCACATGAATACCACACCTGCTAGTTATTTTCAATTGCCTGAGATTTTTATCTCCCTTCAAAAACGCATCCAGACATTTTATCCAATATTATTCTATCATACTTTAGGATAGTAGGAAACATGGTAGACCAACCCAGAGAATTCCATGAACAAAGGTCATTACGACATTTTATTCTATCAAGTAGCCTCCTTAGTAAAAAGTAATGATACATGGAACAATTCTATGATGATGGGTATGTCATTATATAAGTCTATGGATGACAGTTTTACATGGAGGGAAAGTAAGTATACATCAAGAATAACAACAAAATGATGTCCCTTCCATGATGAAAGTGGTTCAATGTCATCAACCTGACAACACATAGCTGGTTAATCATGTGGGGGAATACTGCCCTAATATGGTTTGGATATGAGGTGACCCCTAAAAGTGTTCATGTGTTAAAGCAGGAATGATGACAGATTAAATTATTAGATTATGACCATTGTAACCTCATCAGTAGATTAATCCATTTGGTGGATAAATAATTTGAAAGGACTACTGTATCAGATGGTAACTGTAGGCAAGTATGATGTAACCAGAATAAGTTAGTTATTAGGGTGGGCCTTTGGGGATTTTATTTTTATCACTCATTCCTCCTTCTATATACATCTGCTTCCCAGCTGTCAGGAACTGAACAAATGTCCTGTGCCATGCCCTTTCACCATGATGTTGTACCTCACCTCAGGTCCAGAACAATGGAACTGGACAATCTGAAATTGTGGGTCCAAAATAAACTTTCCCTATTTTGAGTTGTTCCTGTTGGCTATTTTGGTCACAACAATAATTTATATACACCCTTAGCAAATTCAGTGTTGATGTCTGTTCTTGGCACTTGGGTAGTCAGTGGTGACTATAGCGAGGCTGACCTTGGTGAATAGAAGTTCATGTCAGGGACCCAAACATAACCCCTTTTCTGCTCCTATGTTTACTTTGTTCATGAGCCCATTGGGTAATGATGCTGGTATACACAGAATGAATCATCCTTTATACTTGATTATTAAACTATTTCTCTACCAAGTCATTCTTCGGTCAGTATTCAAATGGGACAAAAATATTTCCCCGTTTTTCAAAAATTTATAGATGTCTACCCACATGCCTCTTCCAAAGAGCTCCTTGACCCCCAAATTTTCAACTATGTTCATTCCAAGTTTCTAACTACCCAACTACACATATTGCATACATTATGAATGTATCTGCACACTCATGCACCCCTTTTGCTCACTTCTCCTTCCAAGTAAAATGAACTTCCCCTAGGTCTGCCCATGGAAAGGATTCCACCTTACCACTATCCAGCAGGAACATCCCAGAGAAGCTCGATAGTGCTGCATCTCAACAGCAAATGTTTTTCTTCTTCAGAAAAACTTCAGTTCTGTTGTGAAATCATTTTTGCTGATTATCAGTCCCACTCAGAATATCTGTAATAATCTCTTTCTTATTTAAAGTCAGCTATCATAGATGTTAATGACATCTATACAAGTCCTTCACTGAAACACCTCAATTAGTATTTGAGTGATTGGATACTATATCCTGGACAATTCAGGGGATCAATCTTGCAAGGGGTTCCATGGAGAAATCGATAAAATATTAAATGGAAAATGGTGGGGGGACAATTTATTTTTGGAATGAAAAACTGAAAGAAAAAATAGAAGAGCTGACTTTTTAAAATTAGCTCAATTTACAAGTAGATATGACAATCTAGAAAGCTCATGACTATTGGTTTCTATGTTGTTCCTCTTAACATACATGAATCTTACTGGTGAACCCAAAATATGTATGAATGCAGAAAGAAACTTAGATATGCATACTTTAATTTATTTTTTACATATAAAATCTAACTCTTGAAATTAAAACATTTAGTGGGTAAACTACTCCCCAGGGCCATAGAGAAACAGCATGCATTAAAGTAGAGATGCTGTTAAGAACATCTTCCTCTCTTTTTTTTCCCCAGTCTTCCCTTTGTTGTGTTG
Organism: Sciurus vulgaris; assembly: GCF_902686455.1. NCBI lineage: Eukaryota > Metazoa > Chordata > Mammalia > Rodentia > Sciuridae > Sciurus > Sciurus vulgaris. Next base: position 117,930,637 of record NC_136469.1, on the reverse strand, counting down.
TCAAAATGAAACGAAGCAAACAAACAAAAACCACTTGGGGGTTTTATTTTCTGTATTTTGCTTGATCTTATAAGATGTTTTAGTTTTTAAAAACAGTTTGAGCAAAATAAAATTCAGATGTTTAGAAGTGAATGTCAAGTATTAAAAATTTTTCCTAATTTTTAAAATAATTTCTTTTGTAGAGTTCCTCAAAAACAGTAGTCTGTAATTTCATATCTAGAAGATTATTGCCTTTCTAAAGGGACCATTTCTATTCTGAGTTGAAATTTTTCAAGTATTTAAGGATGTATTTATACTTCCTATATACAGCAATACTTGTAATACTTTTGAATAAATTTCTGATATTAAAATCTGAAGAAAATAAAATACTTCCACTAGAAAAAAACTACTCAGCAGGTATAAAAATATCTAACCACCATTAGTTGGTTAGAATTCAGAGCAATTTTATTGCTTAATTTACTAGATATCCTAATAATTATTTTCTGAATATTTTGTTTTCAATGTTTGTAAAAAAATCTAATTGAATAATAAAATAACAACTTCTGAAATGTGTTCTATATCTTCTAATTTTTCTTGTTAAAATTTCTTTCACTGACTGAATTTTATCTTTCTGCTTCCTTTCTTGTATCTCTACCTTTCTGCCTTTTCCTTCTAAGCAATACTCACAAATATTGCCAGTTATATTTCAACGACTTCTATAATATTATAGTACTCCCCTGCTCTAAGGAGTTCATAACAGAATATCTGAGAACACAATGGTTTAATCAGCAAGGTCAAGAATAAACGGAAAAATATCAGATATGAAAATATTTTGTAAATTTCCCTGTTTGTTTAATAAATTACCATATAAGAAAAAAAGTCTCCTTAATTTTATTTTAGGATAATTTAAATCAATAAGAGAAGAACTACAAGTATAAACGTAATATTGATGATTTATGTACAGTACTTGCTATATTCTGGAATGATTTCAGATTTTTCAAAAATATACTGTCATTTCATCTTTGCAATAACCTATTTACAGGAAGCAGAATATTTATCTCAAGCTAGTGGACGAGAAGACAGAGACACTGGAACTGTTTGTCAACTTTTTCATTGCTGTAACCAAAAGACCTCACAAGAACAACTAGAGAAGGAAAACTTTATTTGGGGCCTCATGGTTTCAGAGGTCTTAGTCCATAAACAGCCCTTGGACTGTGAGGCAAGGTAGAACATCATGGCAAAAGAGTATGGTGGAGGAAAGCAGCTTTGGAAATGGCCACCATGAAGCAAAGAGAGAGAGAGAACTCTGCTCAACAATGACAAAACCATCTCTGACCCACCCTACCTGCCTACAGTCACCACTCAGTTAATCTCTATCAGGGGATTAATGAACTGATTGGATTAAGGCTTTCATAGCTTAATAATTTCACCCCTAAACATTCTTGCATTGCCTCACACATGATCTTTTGGAGGACACCTCATATCTAAATCATAACAGGAACTTTAAAAGAATCACTAAATTTTGTCTGAAATTGAATGGCCTACAGAGTTTCTCTCTAGAAGTCCTGTTCAATCGAAATATGAGGAAGTGCATCAGTTCAATCAAGTCATTCTATATATTGGTAGTTGTGGTAAGAAAATTTAGTAGAATTAATCATGTTGAAAGGTCAATCAAGAAAGCAGAAAATACAGGAAACGTGTGCAGTGAAATCATTGAAAATAAGGTAAATAAAAAATAAATGGAGAAAAATAGACATAAATTGGTAACTTTGCATATCGTAATGATTTATAAAATGAAGAAAAATATGGAAGAAATTAAAAGGCAAAAAATGTAGATTTTGATGTCTTCCTTAAAGAAATTCAAAGCTACTACACCAATAATTATCATAAGAAAATAAAAAATAAGTATATTGATGGAATGATTGGCACTATAGATTATTTTCAAAATCTATTATGGTATATGACAAAAGATGATAAAAGCGAAGTAATATTTACTGAGGTACAGCTATCTGCCAAAACTACACAAAGATGCTAAATAGTCTCACTCTTAAATGAAAGACACGGAGAAAGGGGTGGTATATGTATACACTCGCGCACACACACGATTGTCTATGAAGACAGTGTTAGAAAAAAATTTGTTTCTTAGCTCTGTCATTTATTCACATATCTCCTATTTTATGGTTTTCTCCTAATTGTTAGCTTACCTTTAATTAAAAGACCATTTTCAAATGCATTATTACAACTTAAATAATTTTAATTAGCATCTTCAAGAAAGGTCAGACCATATTACAAGTTGTATTGATTCCTCACAATGATTCCACTTATTAATAATTCCTATTACTTCAATAGCATTTCATAGGAAAATAAGCCCTCAATGGATAAATTTCAGAAATTTTGTAACAAGTTTTATAGCAAAAGAATAAAGAGCAGAGGATTAAAATGTAACACTGTTCAGTGAGTTTCACTTTGGCTATGCTCACCTCCTAAAATCAATTTATAACATGGCTTCTGAATTTTAACCAAAATGAACTTTCAGGCCTCTTGTTTATCTCACCCTCATTCCCACCCCTTTGCACTATTTATTTTCTATTGTTGCAAAACAAATTTTTATAAAGGTAGCAACTGGAAACAATTCCTATCCATTATCTCATGGTTTCTACAGCTCAGAAGTTGAGGAACAAGAGAACTGGCTTCTTCACATAGTACTTTTCTATTCTGAAATCCTGAATTAGGATTTTATGTACTTTGCATTTCTTTCTGGAGGTCAGGGGCCTCTTTCAAGCTCTTGGGATGATTGGCAATATCCGCTTCTTAGCTGCTGTAGGACCAGGTCTCTGTCCCCTCTGGACTCTCATCTGGGCTACTCTTCTTTCTCTCTCTTTTCTGTTCCACATGGCTCTTTCCCCTTTTCAGAGCGCTTTTCAGATGCCCTTTCATGTTGCCAATATCTCACTTCTCAAGACTTCTTAAAAAAGGTGCAACTGAATATAAGAGGTCTCCTTGGAGAAACTTCCTTTTAATTAATTCAAAACTGCCTGAAGAATGATCTGATCAAACTAATCCCATTATATTCATTCTTGTGGAGTCATCTTAGGCTTCTGGGGACCACACAGTTGAAAGCATGTTTGCTACCTTTTGCTTTTACCTTCCTAATTAGCACACTTGTTCCATGATATACTATAGATTTGAGGCAACATTAGCTTTAACTACAACTGGGGATACTATAGGGAAGTAAAAAAATTGTATTTAAATAATTATATGTTACCAGCAATAAATTGATCACATTAAAGCATCCATTTCTTTTGAAGTGTTAATTCCTATGAGCTTTCTCAAATAGTATCATAGGGTGAAGATCTTGAATGCAGATACATTGCTTGCTTTACCCAAATTGCCTGGTGGTAAATTATTTTTATAAGACTACTTTATAAATCACCATTTTAATCATATATGATTATAATGATCAAGTTAATGATAAATAATGTTTTTAACCTTTATAACCCTAGGTGTTGGTATTTTAGTTTATATTGTTCTTTTCTTAAAGGAATATTAAACTCAGATATTAAGCTAAATTGAATTATTTTTTAAGTCTATAATATTGTAGTAAGCATTTTCTTTCTTAGATCTTCAATTTCTAAGATAAGATTAGCAAAATCTCTTAAAACTTTATAACAAAGAATAGTTCATATTCCCTTATTACATTCTTCTCAATGTTCCTAGGAAGTGAATGCATCAAAAAAGATGGCATTTGGTAAGTGAATGCCTGAGTATTACGTGAATTCCCAGACATTCTTCTGGAGAGATTTCTGAGTGCAGAGGGAAAGTCACTTATTCATGACAGTTTTTGCATCACAAGATCATGTTAGTCAACAAATTGTACATGAAAGTGTACTAATGAGATTAATAAGCAGAATGCTTGTGAATTGCCCACTAATGAATATTTCTAGAAAATTTAGAGTAAGATAGACATAGTAAACTTGAAGTTTACCAAGACTAACAGAGTTTGCTTCTATGTGTCCATCCAGTGGTACAGTTTAATGTAATCCAATTTGTTTGTATTTCTGCATTTTATTTTCTTCTAAAACCCTATACCTAGTTCTTCTGCCCTCTAGGATTATCAATTGCTCTAGAATTTTGCAAAATATTCATCAGCCAGAAGTGAAATTCAATAGACATGGAATATTCATTTTCTCTGAACCTATTTGTGTATCTGTCAAAAATTTCTATTCTTAAAATGTAAAACATGTTTATGTGAAGAACTGTTCAATGTGCTATCTTTTTTGAAGAGTATATTTATTATGATTCACAGTACTAGCACAAAAATGTTAAAAACAAATTGGACAGTACTGATCATTTAAATACGTTGACAGTGTTTAATTCATAAAACTCTTTCAAAGCGTAACTAAAATAAGTTTATATAGTCTTAAATCCCTTCCAAATACAAAGATTTAAACAATGTAAATAATAGTACAAGTCATAATTTGAGTAATTCATGATATTTAGACATTTTTTTGATCCAAACAAAATTGCATCTGTATAAAAAACAGAACATTTACTACATCAAAGGACTATTCATTAATACTAACAATATTGAAAAATAAGTGAATTTGAAAAATAATCTTAGTAATACTTTAATTTTCATAAAGATTAATTTTAATCAATGATTTATTTTGCCATAGAATGTATTTTTTTAAATGAAAGATTCTAATTATAACAAATAGTTGAAAGATTAGTGTTCCAAGAATAACCACTTTTAGGATATCTATGTTCATATTTATGTCTATGTTTACATCTTATCTACCTATAGTTAATTAATGTCAGCTTGAATATATAAAACACTTTTATGCTGAATTACATGTCAATTCAAAGAAAATTAAACAGATTTAAGGATTATATAACCATTTCACTAATTTATAATGTCTTGTGACTGTGTAAGATTTCTAGCAGTAGAAATCAACCTCATAGAATTTATCATTAATTTTCAAGAGGACAGTTTTTCTAGTTCTCAACCCATGATATGCATTTGATAGTATACAGTTTCTACATGGCAGGCCAAGAGAGATTATTAAATTCTTCTAGTCCATATCATGCTCTGTGTTCAGACTTAGACTGTTAATGACAAGTATTTCCTGAATGTAAATTTCTTCAAAGGATAGAAAAGCAACATTTTCCCCTAAATGAACAACTTCTTTTTTCCAGAATTTGGCTAATTGGGCTTTTGTTATCACATATGTTTACATATAAGAGTACAAAATTATAATTTAGATTACTGACAAACAGTGTAGTTCAGACAATTAAAAGTTAAGGGCATAAATAGTGACTTACACAAAGTCTGTTTTATTGAAATACAGGTTAATATTATAAACTAAGCTTATTGTAAGGTAAAAAATATTTTGAGAACTTTCCTGCCATTAGTATCTGGTATTAGTTATGAAGTATTTACTTTTTGCATTCTCTAATCCAAGTAATTAACACTCCTGTATCTTTACAACAAGTCTTTCAGGTAAACACTGTAAACTCATTTTACAAATGAGGGAATTGAGACACAAAGAGATGAAGTGAATCAGGTACTTATAAGTATCACAAGGTTAGCACTCAGACACAGGTTCCAGAGGTGTCCTGCTTGATTTAGTAATCTAGCCAGCTCTTAGATATTATTATTCTCATTATCATCTTCATAATCATGATGTTACCTTAAGATAGCAAAAGAAAAAGATCTAAAGCCTCTTGCCTCCAGGTAGACAGATTAAAGATCAAAGAAATGTTTATAGGTCACAGCTGTACCTGTAGCTACCAGTCAGAGCAGAATTCAGTTCAGGTACAGTAACTCATGGTGTTACATATTTTTAAAAGTATACTGGTGCAATTAAAACAAATCAAAAGTTACACAAATTCACATTTTTACCTTGAAAATTGTATAGATATTTGCATAACAGATGTTTGAGGAACATGGAAGGCCTTCAAAACATTCAAAGTAGTTATGAAATGCTTCATAATTTGGCTCCAACCATACTTCTCAACATGACCTACTATATACACTGATGGGTTGGTCCATTAACTACTCAAAGTCTTTTGATTGTGCAAACATACTCTTTTGCTTCCCCTCACATTTACAGAAGGTGGTGGTTATACCTGTGTCACTTTTCCATGGTCTTAGGAGATCATAAAAGTCTGACTTTGAGGTGGAATTTACCAAATTACATTTTGATTAATTGAAGTGCTATTAATTGTGCTATAAATAAAGATAAAAGAAGTTGTTCCATTTCTTAAAGAAATTTAAAATCTAATAGGAACCAATGGAGAAGTGGACCACTGTGGGTTAAAATGAAAACCCTAGTTAATGTCATAGTAAATGATTCTGGTGGGGATGAATCTATTCAGCTGTCTACAATTGATCAGTAATGTCATTAAATCATCCAACTAATTCCTTTTACAATGACTTCTACTCTGGTACTCTGATATGATTTTTTCTAATGTACATTAGTGAATCCCTTAATTAAAACTGACTTCTTATTTCATTTTTCATGTAAAAATCAAATGTTCTGACTCAAAAATCACACTAAAGTTAACTTACCCATCAAGCATATGGGTAAGTTAAGCCTTTTAAGTTGGTCTTTGTAAAATATAAGATGGTATTTGTTCTGAGTTGCCACTCCTTTGTAATATTCATAAGTTTTTTTTAAGGCTGGAAGAGGAATGATGTGTATGGAATCTTTTCAAATACTGAAGAAAGATAAAAATGAGGTGATCATTTTTTTGGTGGTCATGAAAATTAATTTGTGTAAGGAAAAATATACAGGGAGGCTTTTAAGAATGTTGGGTATATGACTCTGAAACTTTGACTTTTGTGGATAGATGGGATATTTTCACTTTTGCCGTGCGTGGAGTCAAGTCAGTAGGAATTTTCTTTTTTTTACTTTTTAGCTGAGATACAAAAACATGAAAATTGTACATATCTACAGGGAACTATGTAATGTTTCTATATATCCACACATTGAGTAACGTTTAAATCAGGCTAAACATATCTATGTCCTCTAATACTTATCATTTTATTATCATGCAAACATTCAAGATTTTGAGTGTTGGGAAAAGTTTTTGAGATCTTTGGGTACCCAGCTTGATGACCCTGGCTCTATCCACAGCTGAGCATCTGTTTCTGTAGAGCATAGGCTCCCTACATGAGCAGCATCAGCATCAGTTGAAAATTCTCAAGTGAGACAGCACATTAGGGTTACCTGCAGGCATCCCAAATCAGTGTTGATTGAAGCTCATCAGTGCTTCCGAAGTGTAGCCAAGATGAAGAACCAATGTGCTAGAGAGTCTATTGAGCTTTAAACAAAGATAAGAACCTCAGCACTTGCAAGTGATGAAGCCTTAGCAAAGGCAAAGATGCCTCCTGGTATGGAGATCTGGGACATGAAGCATAATGAAGTCAGAAGAGAGTGTCAGTTACAATCTGTAGAGACCTCAGTAATCAAGAACCATTGTGATACAGAGTCAACACAGGGAATCACCAAAGGCATTTTGGCTATGACAGACTTCAAAATTCAGTTTACCACAGTTTAACACTCAGGCACAGTGTTACCTAAATAATAAATGTTGCTTCAGAAATCACTCAATTTTGAAGAAAAAGAGGTCCCTTCTCTTTGGATTACATTGCTTTATTTTGAACTACAAATCAATTCATCTTAGCATGCATTACTCCTTACTTATGAAGGCTTCTCAGATTTAGCAAATATAAGTACAACATGCCATTTAACTTTGAATTGTGGTGTTTATGCTTTGGATTTTTGGAGGGGGGGTATACCAAGGATTGTACCCAGGGATGCTTAACCACTAAGCCACATCCCCAGTCCTTTTTATTTTATTTTTTTTTTAATTTTGAGAAAGGGTCTCTTTAAATTGCTGAGGCTGGCTTTGACCTTGCAATTCTCCTGCCTCTATCTCTTGAACCACTGGGATTACAGGTGTGTGCCACCACACCGGGCTGGTTTGTATCTTACCTGTCCTGGATAGGCACATATGTGAAAGTCCTGGTCATTAACCTGTGTGGTGCTATTGAGAGGTAGTGGAGCCTTTAGACGGAAAAGCTTAGTGAAGGGAAGTTAGGTCACTGGGAGTGTTCCCTTGAGGGACATGTTGGGAAGTGACCCTTTGCTTTTTCTATCCTTATTTCTTGGCTATCATGAGGTGAAATGACTTCTTCCAACACATATTCCCACCATGATATGCTATGCTGCTGCAGGCCCAAATGGACGGGGCCAATTGACCACAGACTAAAACCTCTGAAACTGATAAGTTGATTATCTCAAGTACTATGTAACAGTGGCAAAAAGCTGACTAATATATTTGGGTACAAATAAATGCTATTTTAGTGTGGATATGTTCCAAATATTCATGGGATAGACTTATACTAAATGTAAATTATCCAAACTTCAAATTTAACTGTACCTCTATATTCTAACTAGCTACCTTATGTTACTACGATTGAAGCCTTAAGTTGTTGGGTTTAAGTTAGCAGAATTAGATCAGTTAGCTCCAATTCTCTTCTATATTAAGAACCAATGAGGTAGTTAATGAAATATTTTCAATAACTATAGCTTGTTTATGAAACCAGGAGCTGAAAATATTCAATCAATTGCTGAGTGAACTCAAGGTAGGGAGGTTCATAGATGTTGCTTGTTCCCTAAGTAAATAAATTTAAGAATTTCGTGGAAATCAAAAATAGAAAAGAAAGTATTTGTCCTACTTAGCACATGACAAAGTAATTATAAGCCCTCACTAGGCTTTCAGTGGCAGATGCATTATCAGAGATTTTAATTTGATAATCTTCTGAGAGTGACTTTCCCATCTGAAGTGGACATGGAATGGGTTAGATATAATTTTCAAAAGCATGACCCTTTTGCAAGTATAGTGTATATGTGTCAGTGATTTAAATTAACTCATTAATGAGAACACTATTAAGATATTAAAACTGATTCTAAGGGAATACGAGGAACACACAAGTACATGAGGAAAGCTAAAATGCGTTGGTTAATAGATGCAAAATTAGTGAATAACATGTAAGGCAACTAAGTGTAATATTTGAGTTCATCTTTTTCAATCAGGCCAAAAAATAGTTTAAATTTTTATGAACAAAATTAATTTTTATTTTTATTATTATAAACATTCCACCATTGAACTTTTACATTTGAATGTGGTAAATAGTAGAAAAACAACCAAAAAGGTACAACTCTGTGAGGTCAGAAAATTCTCCAAGGACACACTAAGCAACACCCAATAGTAACTGGAAAGACACCCAACAATATATTTGATGGAATTCTAAGTCTTTGAAGGTTTTTTCCAGACAATGAAATAGCAGGTATCTTTTTCTTACTAGAACTATTCTGTAGCACAAATGAATGAAAAGAACTTTAAAAATACCTTCTCTGGGAGGTCAGAGACTTTGTCACCAGGTAGACTCTACTTAATCCACATTACTTTAACTTTAAGCTGAAATTATTTTCTCTCACTGCACTGTAATTGTTGCTCATTCTCATACGCTTCTAGTTTCCCTGATTTCTTGTTGAACTATGATCTTTTGCTTTTGTTGTTTTCCTTACTTTTCTCTATAGGCTACAATATTTTCAGTATTTATTCGAGTATGGAATAGATAGAGTTGCCTGAATTTTTTTGATATTTTACTCTCACTTCTATTTTGCTCTATGATTTTGCATAGTAGTGGGAAAAGTCAAAGAGAATATAAAGAAATTATAGCCAGTTCAGCAATTCTTAAATTACATTTGTATTGTATTTTCTTCTATCACTCAGTACTTTATCTTTTCAGATTTCAACCCCTTTATATAAATTCTGTTTAAGTGCTGAAATATATATTTATACATGTGACATGGTGGGAAGGCAATTTACCTCGGTCAGTGTATATAACCATTAGGATACACTTTAAATTCTCACTGGATGTGGTCATCCCTCCAATACTGGCAATTCTGAATTGTGACCCTTCTCGAATAGTACAAAACCAAAGTCTCTGATTTATTTATGGATAGCATTGATAGCAACACTTTGTCAAGTTTTCGAGCTCCCTTGGTGTTAGCCTGGTTTTAGTATCATAGTCATAACAAATTTAGCCCCTGTTTTAGTCAGCTTTTTCATTGCTGTGACCAAAAGATCTGAAAAGAACAATTAGAAGAGGAAAAGTTTATTTGGGACTCATAGTTTCAGAGGTCCCAGTTCATACATGTCTGACTTCATTGCTCTGGGGCCAAGTGAGGAAGAAAATTATGGTGGAAGAGTATGGAGAAGAAAAGCAGAGTAGGATATGCAATCAGGAAGTAGGGAGAGAGCTCCCACTCACCAGGTAAAAATTATAAACCCCAAAGACATGCCCCAGTGACTTACCTCTTCCAGTCACACCCTACCCACCTACAGTTACATCCAGTTAATCCCTATTAGTGGATCAGTCCACTGATTAGGCCACAACTCATAAATCTAATCATTCCACCTCTGAACATTCTTGCATTGTCTCAAACATGAACTTTTGGGGCCACCTCATATCTAAACTATCATAGCCACGTAAGTAAAGTTTGGTGTCCTGGATATCATTTATGGAATGCAAAGTGTGGGCTGTTTTCTGAGGGATCTTGGACTGACTCAGTTTTCTGCACCCCCCCCATTCTTATTTGTAATTCTAAAAATAAGTGTAGAATATTTGAGAATTCAACAGCCTGAAATTAAGGAGGAACTGACCTGAACAGCCCTTCGGAGAACAGGATGCCCTAGAAAAGCCTTATCCTAGCAATTAATTTGTCCTCACAGCTGTAGTGCTATGCTGCAGGGCATGAGCAGACAAGATTCCATCCACTCTTGGCAGATTTCCTGGGCCTTGGGGAGCCAGCTCACCATGAATCCTTGGTTTCTACTGTATTGCTACTGATATGTGAATAATAGAACTGCTTCATGTAACTTGTTATGTGAGTGTTCCGTTCACCAGATTTGTGAAAGCAGTATTGGGTAAAAAGTAGTAGAAACTTCAGCTCAAGGTTCAGTGGCCTGAAGTGGTTACTGAACCAAGGTGAATCCATTTCAACCTGAAGAATTTGAAGGAACTACCTCTTGCCTTGCAACTTGGACAAACCAAGTACCAAAACCCATTTTCCTTTGCCATATGAACAGAATCTGGGGAGGGTGGTGCCTTCCCACAGGACTAAGAGGAAAGCTGTGGATAGATTCTCTCAATCCTAGAACCTGGTCCAACCAATGTCTCTATCTGCCTCCCTATGACACTGCACAGTGCTCAACAACAGTGAGACAAGAGACATGACCACAGTGCTGCCTTAGCCTCCCATCTGCTGATTAGACCTTCCTTCCCATTCTAAGCCTGTGAGGATTTGCATCTGCTCAGGGGCAGGTGGGGAAATCTAGTTTTTATTTGTGCCATAAACTGGAGGCCTTCAGAGACCTTATTTTGCAAAAACAAAATCCTGGATCTTGGAAGGCAAAATTGTCTAACAAGGCTATTTTTCCTAGTGTCAATTTAAAAGCCAAAGGTTCAAAAAAAAAAAAAAATTACTTTTTTAACCTCCCACACCATTTCTCTGCAATAACTACCCTATATTCAAAGTAGTAAGCCTTCGGTTCACTAGGCACCTCCTTTAAGGATCAAAACAAAGTTCAGAAAGAATGCAAGTGTGTGGCTGGGCATGGTGGCACACACCTGTAATCCCAGCAAACTCACGAAGTAGGAGGATTTCAAGTTCGAGGCCAGCCTCAGCAACTTATCGAGGCTCTAAACAACTTAGTGAGTCCCTGTCTCAAAATAAAAAATAAGAAGGGCTGGGGATGTGACTCAATGGTTAAGCCCCTCTGGTACCAAAAACAAACAAACAAACAAAAAGATTACAACTATGTGTAAATATTCATGGGAAGGAGGCAAATGGAGTAGGAATGGTTATTATATAAATATACTCTAAAAGAAAACTGAATATGTCTAATAACAATTAGAATATACAATTTAATGTGTTCTCCTAGGCAAGGATCTGAAAAATCAATTAAATTAAAGAAAACATTTCTGAAGAATAAAGTTAATCCTATTTACCCCTTAGACTCACATGTTCTCAATTATTCGAGACAAAATTTACCAAGGATAAAATTATTGTACTTAGGTTAAATGTGTACTCTGATGAGAAAGAAATGTCAGGGCAAGAAATATCAAGCATCTTCAAAAGCAACATCTTTAATTATGAAAGTACAGGACAATAATGGAACAAATAGCAGGGATGTAGTTTTTAATAAATATATTAGCATTAATCCAAGATGGTAACAAATAGGTAGCCCTAAACATGGTCAAAAAATAAATTCCAGGGGCGGAGCGTAGCTCAGTGGTAGAGTGTGTGCTTAGCATGAACAAGTCCCTGAGTTCAATCCCCAGTCCCAGAAGAAAAAAAAAATGTAAAAGAAAAATAAATAAATAAATTTCATTAATATGAGGTCTACATCACAATTTGTACAGTCACAGCTGCATTTGGACTACTGTACTTGTGCACTTATTGGTAAATGGTAGAATAGTAATTGTAATAAGTGGTCAAATTATTTAATGGTATGTATTCTAGTACATTAGATTTATCTGGGAAACATAATTTGCTCTGCGTTCTAGTTTGGAAATTAGAGCATAGATTTGGGGGCGTATATATGTGGTGGTTGGGGGTGAGAAGACAGAAGGTAATTTTAATTACTTCAGATATGAAGAATTGCCCTAGGTTGAAAAAGTTCTTGGATGGGAGAGAGGTTATTCTCAAGGACTGAGGAAGGACATAGTGTACATCCCTCATCTTTCATGCCCATGCAAATCCTTTCCCTTGTATGGCTTCAGGTCCTGGCTCTGGAGCTTAGTAAGCTATAAGAACATCAGAAAGGTCTGTGGAGAGCACACACATGGAAACCACTCATTCCTTAGACAAGACTGAGGGATTTTTGCTTATTTGCTTGACAGTTGCCAACATGTAGAAGGGGTGGTTTTGGAGGAGACTGCTCATTTTGGTTCCCTTTGGTCAGTTCCGTGGGAGGGAAACTGTGTATATAATCCTAATTATCAGGAACAACACTGACATATTTTGATGTGACATTATGAATGTCCTCTTCCTCTCTTCCTCCCTTAAAGGCCTAGGATTCACATCCCAGCTCACCAGCTCCTCTTTTCCTGTGTGCTCCCTCAGGTACCTGCAGCATTAGCCCAAGGGGAGACCTTGTTGTGACTCAGTTAATAATAGCCATGTAAGCTTTCTTTGATAACTTCCTCTTCTCCACGGGCATTTGGCATTGGTCCATAGCCACTTCACTCTTCCTTGATGAAGTGGAGCTCCTGAGTCTAGTACCTTGATCCATATGTTCTCCCCGACACACCTTGCTCCGTTCTCCTCTAAGTTCCTCCCTATCTGGACTAAGTTATCTTCACCCTCAATCGCTAGTGTTTAGACTATAAAATGGATAAGAAGAGAGGAATGGAAGCTCGAAGATGAGAGAGGCAGTGGAGTCTGTGCCCTTCAACATGTGCCAAATACACTGTAAGGATTGTCACTTACTGAGATGTCACTGAAGGACTTAAAATGGTGGTTTATCATATCAGGCTTCCTTATCATAACATGATTCTTTACTATCATTGGCGTTTCATATCTGCATTTTTATCTTCATGTCCCACATCTGTAGATTAAAACAGACTGAAATATGGAACTGAACATATACAGATGTTTTCTTGTCATGATGTCCTAAACAATGCATTCCAACAATTATTTACACAGCATTTATGTTGTATTAGGTATTATAAGTAATCTAGCAGTGATTTAGAGCATACAGTGTATGGGAGGATGAGAGTAGGTGCCCTGTAAACACTAGGTCATTTTACATAAGGGACTTGAGTACCCACAGATTCTGGAACAAAGTCCCTCATCAATATTAAGAAGCAACTGTCTATCATAACACAGTAACTAGTGTCTTACATCAAAAGTTCACACCAAACACTTTTATATATCTATAGACATTAAAAATAATTGAAATAATTGATGATTAATTTTGCTATAAATTAAGTTACTTGTTAATCACTTTTTAAACATATGGTTTGGTGCATCTTAATAAAAAAGAATATATAATTTTGTTAATATGTTACATATTGGTTGCCTTTATGATGATTGCTATTACATATTTCTAATATTATTCTCATAACTAAATATATTGTCTAGAAAAGAAGTTTCTGACTTATACACAGGTCAGTTAAAAATTTTTAAAGGTCTACAGAAAATAAAGTGGCTAGAGATATGTCACAATTTTGTACTGTGTATAAATTTGACAATTCTCTGAATAATCTTCAAGTAATCAGATTATGAATGAAGTGTATTCTTTTATTATATGATTTGATTCTATGTAATCAGTTTCTAATTCATGTACCATTAATATATTTTTCTTTATCATTATGAAACACAAGTATAAGTATCAGTATGTTCCAAAGTCCTTAGACCACACAAGATGTTTCTCATGATAGGGAGTAATCAACAAATCTTAATTTTTATAGATAACAGGAAAGACATGCAAGCATAATGAAAGAAAGTGATTTATTACTAGCTTTGGCTTTGTTTATTCTTTCCTTACTTTTACATAGTGTCTTTTTGTTCTCTTTATATTTGGTTTATATAATAGATTTTCAAAACCGAGAGAGACAGGAAAATAAATTGATATAGCTATAACCAGGTATGGAAGGTCTATTATCTAGAGAGTTTCAAAATGGGATGTTACTTGCATTTATCTATCTCTCCATTTTTATCTTAACCTCAAAATTTCATATTGCTGTGGGCTCAAGGGAGAGGTCAACTCTTGATTGAATACCTTTCTGAAATGGGTTGGTCCAGGGTCATCCATTGTTCAAGGATTCCTAGAGAATTTATTCTTGCTGATACGAAGCCTTGCCCTCCTTTTTATGGTCAATGTCAAGATGCCACATTTTATCTCACAGCAGGCATATGTTGGCTTTCCTGGGCTAACTCCTCACCCCACAGAAGTTGCTTCTTGCCACCCTTATCCTTAGAACAGGACAGGTTATTTGGTCAATGCTCACATAGACTACTTTGCTGCTTTTTCTTAGAGTACTTAAATTGCTTAGTGTGGTTTATTTTTTAGTGTTTGACCATGCTATCAAAATGAGGTCAGTTTTACCTATATGAAATTCTCTGTACTAAGCTTTTTATTATGCTTTAACTCATATAATGCTATGAAATGGTAATTTTAACAAATGAGGAAACTGAGGAAAGGAGAGGTTTAAGTTACTAGCCCAAGGTCACAGAACTAAGTTGCAGACTTGATCTTTTTCTGAGACAACAATATTAATCTTTGTGCACCACTGGCTCTGATCGTGAACCATTAGTTTTATGGAGTAGGACCCATCTCCTCTTGTTTCCATTATATCACAGAGTGTAGCACAGCACACATAATTCAAAAGTAGTCAAGAAGCATTTGTTGAATGAAGTGATGAGTGGCATCATCACACTTTTCTATAATAAACACAACCACCCTGGTTGAAATACTTTGAACTCCCATGGAAAACCATTTAGTGTCAACATAGAAGAATGCCTAAGAGTAAAAGGCTAAAAGATAAATTGCCAAGACTTATATCTCCCTTTTGCGTGTCACTAGTCATGTCATCTCATTCAGTTATCTATTGTTATGGTTTGGGTCTAGAAATGTCCCCTGGAAAGTCCCTATTTTTAAAGCATGTTCTCCAATGCAGAAAGGTTCGGAGGTGGGGCCTTTAGGTGATGATGAGAGATGTAATCTCACCAGTTTCATCTGATGGTTTAATAATCTGAATAGAATATTGTGTATAATTGGTTGGCAGGTATGACATGGCTGGAGGAAGTAGGCCTCTAGGAGTGTGCCTTGGAGATTATTTTTGTTCCTTTCTTCTCAGGCTCTCTGCTTCTTGACTGCCATGAGCTGAGCAGCTTTCCATTGCCTTACTTGTCCACCATGATGTTCTACATCATTTCAGGTTCAGAGCAAGAAAGTTGATTCTTCATGGACAGAACCTCTGAAACTGTAAACACCAAATAAACTTTTCTTCTCTATGTTTTTCTTGTAGTGTTTTTTAGTCACTGAAACCCATAGCTAACACATCTGTCTTGCTTTGATCTAAATGTCTCATGTGTAACAAGGCTATGAGAAAATAAATAAAACTTCACTTGTAGGGAAGAAAAATATATTTTACCTCATTAAAAATATGCACAGTATCTCATAATAGAGATTTTTTTCCAATTGATATTAAATACTATTTTGTCATTATTTATAAAGTTGTTCATTATTTATTTCCAAAAAATGCTTGAAGAAAATATTTACTTAAATTTGTCTTTTTGCACCACAGAAAAACAAAATCCTATACTAAATACTTCATATGTGATATTTAATGTAGCCCCTTACTCATTTGTACCAAATACTCACCAAACACTTATTACAAAATAGGCATTTTTATTGTTGCTGAGACACCAGAGAAAGAAAAAGAGACCTTGTTGACCATACAATCTTGAAGAGAAGCAATATAAATATTTGCTACAAAATCGGAGTAGAATTATGGAAACAAATGGTTTTTTTTTTCAAGATTAATGAAAAATATATGAAAAGCTTATAGAAATAATAGGATACTTGCATTCATTTACAAAATATAACATATAAAAATGAGGAATAACTGTTTTAAATAAAGTTCTGTAAGAGGATAGACATCTTACTGGGGTCCTGTAATTTATAAAAGCAGCTCTGACATTTACTTCAAATGCTTTGGGAAACAACTTAAGAGAGTCAACTGTGTTGCACTGACATGCTTCCCTGGCTCCCACCTTAATCTTGAATTATTCTCATTTACAGAGAAAGAAACAGACCCCTTCTTCATGAATTGAAAATGAAATACAACCACATTTATCTCACTTATCTATTGTCTTTTATTTCTTTTTTAATTTTTTTAGTTGTAGATGAACTCAATGTCTTTATTTTATTTATTTATTTTTATGTGGTGCTGAGGATTGAAACCAGGGATGCACAAGTGCTAAGTGAGCACTCTGCCACTGAGCCACAACTCCAGCCCTATCTTTTATTCTTAAAAGGTATAATTTGAATTAAATATGGATATGTTGTCAAAAATTGTGAATGTTGTCTAAATGTTTGTTCTATTTTTCTATGTATTTTACATATGCCATGGCATGCATCATACATATAAAAATGAACATTAGTTTCTTCCCATTTCCCAAGTGCTTGACATTTCTGTCCCCGATTCCTTATACAATACTTCAAACCTAAATTCTCTTGGCTGCAAGGTTTTTCTCTATTATCTGATCTCTCCTCAATGAAATGACCAGTGTATCAGTATCTCTAGGTTTCTCCTGTTGATACTCAATTTTTCTTGAGTGTATTACATAGACAGTTCTGCCAAAACTCTTACTTTATGACTGGTGAGACTGATTTGCTGGATATTTAAGATCACATTTAGAGACTGAGATTAAAAATAAAGAGGCCAAGAAAACTAGTATTTGGCTCTTGCCCTTAGAGTCAGCCTGAATCTGGGGAACAAGAGAACTTCTCTAAGGAGCTTTGTAACTCCTTAGAGAAACAATTTTTTTCTTATATAAACCTTTGAAGTACCTTGACATTCATAAATAGTTGTGAAAAACATATCTGTTTAAGATACTGTATCAGAAGTACTTAAAAGGGGCTGCAAAGTTTGAAAGTCACACAACCTCCTGATCAGGGAGAATAATGAGACCACTGGAGGAAGAAAAGTCAATCAGTGCACCTGCTGCAGAGAAGGGTCATTGCAAAAGGGAGACATCCCTGATGCTTCCAAGGGAAGCCACCTCATCAAGGAGACACTACGTAGTGAATGGCACTAAAGGAGCTAAGAAGCTGCTCTCAAGTTCCCCACAAGTGACCCCTGTGGGAACTCAGCTAACTCTTAAGCCATAGGAACAGGTCAATTAGACCAGCTTGATCTTAAACACCTAGAAAAACAGTTAATACCACAACATAGCTTTTCTTTGGCATTTAAAAAAGAATCAATAGTTAAATGTAACTTAAGATGTACACTTGTGTTAACCCCAAGCATAAGTAAGACTGAAGGCTACAAAACAGATTCTTAGACAGAAGTGCCTGATAACTATAAAGAGCAACAGCTAGAGTCAGAAATTTTTGGTAAGCTTAAGGCCTACAGATCTTTTAAAACAGGTCCATGACTGCTGAAATGCCTACAGAAGTTCCTACAAGATCAAATACACAAGTTCAACAACAATCGGTCAATCAACTGCTTCTCTTTCAATACTGCCATCCCTGACACCAAAGCTGAGACCTACAAATTACTATTGACACCTCTGGTTCCAAAAACTCTGTTCCCACCTAAAGTCCTCCCTAATCCCCTTCTTGCAGGAATGAAACTCTTGACCCCTAACCAGCAGGAAGAAGCTACAGAAGAAAGACCATCATCCCATTCCCGGTATCTGTAAAAAAAAAAAGAAAGGAAGGAATATTGGCATCAGATCTACCATTTTGCTGCCACCATTTTTCTGCTTTCCCCCACAAACCATTTTACAACCTAGATAGTTAGCATGTAAACTTCCTCATCAGCCATTGGTCCGATCATTATTAGCCTGTGAGCTTCTACTACTTGAGACTAGCTCCCCTGCCATTTTTTTTTTTCTCCCTCTCTCTGCCTCTCTCTCTCTCACACCCTTGAGGGCAGACACTCTGCTTGTTCATTTAATAAATCTCTTGTGTGAGAAAACAAAACAAAACAAAACAAAACAATTCTGCCAAAATCTCCTTAAAAACTCACATACCCACATTTACTATTGCACACAGCAAAATGGAGACTTCTAGTAACTAGTGCTGCTTTCTTAGAAATTAGTGAAACTTATAAATCAAAATTTATTATAAAAAATACACACATCACAGATCTGGTTATTTTGTTTAGATAGCCAAAATGATTGTGTTGTATGAAAGTATAAAACACAATATTTTCTGGTTTTTTTTTTTTGTTGTTGTTGTTAGAAAGACCTGTATTTTGTTGTATTATCTGAGTAGTATATTTATATTAGTTCTACAATTTAATTTAAAATGGTCAAAGCAATTTTTTTCTTTTGTAAACTTTCAAAATACCTTAACATTCATAAATATTTCTGAAGAACATATTTGTTTAAGCTACTATATCAGAAGTGCTTAAAAAGGGCTGCAAGGTTTGAACACTGACAACTAGACAGGTGTTGTTCTGGAATGGCCCTGGGCTACAGTGTACTAATTAGTCTGTGACTAATTACACTCTTCTAAATAGTTTGGGGCCTATCTTATGGATTGCACATTATTTTGAAAACATTTCAAATAAAACTGGTTTTCCTTAAGTTTCAAGAAGTGTTTCATTACATTAATAACAACTTTAGAATAGAAAAAAAGGTCCAGGTTTTATCTAGGGAGTCATAAAAAGGAATACAGAGGATTAATAATAAAGCAGATGCACCATTCATCTAAACCATGTCATTCCAGGTACTCAAGAGGGCAGAGACAATTATTGTAGAAACATCACATTTTGAAATTTCCTAAATTTACAATATTGGAAGGAATGAGATGCTCATTTTCCAGAGGAAGCTCAGAGGGCAGGTAAAGTATAACCATGACATTTTTTGTGTTTTTATCATCAACTGTTATATAGAGAGGATCAAAATCAGTAATAAGTGATGCTCATATCTTTCCTTTCATTAAACAGACAAAGACCAGGTCTTTAAGAAGTCTTTTGCCCTTAGATAATATGAGGTCATTTGTTTTTCTTGACCATCATGATTTGTGATGGTATGTCATACCTAAATTACATTTGCTTTTTTTTTTTTTTTCTTTTCCTATTTCCCATTTACTCCTCAACTCTTCAACTCATTCTTTTTACAAATTCAATGGGTGCTGGGAGTGTAGCTCATTAGTAGAACATATGTTCACTATGTGGGGGATCCTGGGTTCAACCCTCAGCACCCAAAAAATAAATTCCTATTGGAAGCATGATATGTGCCTTTATGTTTTTGATCTTTCAAACAATTTTAGTAATATTAAATCACACCATTTTCCATGAAACTACAAACTTTCCGTTATCATACCCCTTTCTTCTCATCATTATCCTCAATCTCTAGCTTCTCTTTTTTATTTTGTTTTGTTTTGTTTTCTTCTTGTTGTATAATATTCAAATGAATCTCTAAACTGAGTCCTTAACCAATTACTCTAATTCTACAATATTCCAAGTTAAGTGCCTCACCTCTTCTTCATGTTATCACCAGATCCTTTGCCCTGCTGCAATGTCGGACTTCACACTTGTTGTGGTAGCATCCATGTTTTAGAAGCCCTCTGCCATTTCCCATAGTAAATTACCAGCCTTGTATTCACACCAGTTCATCCATCAAGCTCTAAGAGAGTTATTTGGAATAATGCAAATCATCTGTAAATAGTCTTTCACATTTTACACACTTCAGAAAAGTTCAAATGCTTCATCTCTGCACACATGAAACCCAGCCCCTTTCACCATTTCTACATAAGTCTCCTTTTCTATCCATAATGTACTCTTTAATCACATCATGTAGAAAGTAGTCCTGTTTGTATCATATGCTATTCAGTCTGGAGATGAATACCAACTGTTTGGCAATCTCTTGACACTGGGGCCTGAAAAGGGAAATAAGATGTTAAGTTTGTCCTTTGAGGGCCCTCAATCTACTAGAGCAAAGATGCCAAATAAAGAAGAATGAAACTATTTTATTTGCTGGAAAGCATCATGCTAAGTGAAAAAAGCCAAACCCAAAAAGTTGAGGGTCAAATGTATTCTCTCATATGTGGAAACTAGACCAAAGTAAGGGAAAAATATATTTGCGTAGAGGGAATTCCATGAATATAGAAGAGAGACCAGTGGAATAGAGAAAGGGGATTAAGGGGGATGGAGGAGAGATGGGAAAAAGGAGGAATGTTGCATTGAAATTGACCAAACTACATTACTATACCACAGTGAATTTCACCTTCGTATATATATATATATACACATATATATATGAATGTATATATATATATATTTATAATGCATTAATTAATTAAAATAATGCATTAATTAAAAGAAAACTATAAATAAATAAAAGAAACACCTGTAGAATAGAAGAAAGGTAGCAGGGGTAGGAAGGAGGGAAGAGAAAGTGGAAATACTGGGGACTGAATTTGAACAAATTAAATTCCATATGTGTATAATTATGTCCAAATGAACCCCAATATTATGAATAAATATATCACAATAATAAAAATAATTTAAAGATAATTACAATACAAAGTGATGAGTGTCTTAATGATTGAGAGATGTTCATTTAACAAAAAGGGGAACTTAACTCATTCTTGTCTGGGCTATGGAAAGGTCAGAAGAAAGAGCATGAAACTTGAATGTTAAAGAATTCAAATGATTTATGTGAAAAACAAAGTTTAAGTGAACTATTTATGGACCAGGACCATTGTTTTAAAATGTTTTCTCTCAAGTTATATATGTTGCTAACTTGTGTTAAAATCTTAACTTTTCTCTGAAGTGTAACATTTGAAAATTTTAAATTTGCTAACGTGGCGGTGCATGCCTGTAATCCCAGTGGCTTGGGAGGCTGAGGTAGGAGGATCATGAGTTCAGAGCCTGCCTCAGCAATTTAATGAGGCCCTTAGCAACTCAACAAGACCCTGTCTCTAAATAATTATAAAAAAATTCTGGCAAGTGGCTCAGAGGGTGATCATCCCTGGGTTCAATTTCTAATAGCAAAAAAACAAACAAACAAACAAACAAAACAACTTTAAATTCAAGAACTTACAAATCAATCATAAATATGAGACTATATATTGCCAACCTTTAGGTTAAATTCTTAACACTTTCCTGAACTAAGACCTTTGTGTGTAGGTACTTTCTCAACACCTACATTTGAATGTCTAATATTCATCTGATTATTTATTGTATATCTTCTCCCACTAAAATGTGCTTGGACAGGGACATATATTAAATGATAAATATTTGGTCATGGAATTGAAGCAATAAATATTGACTTCATCATTGAAACATGTATTTTATAAAATTCAGTACTATTGAAAAATTTAGAAGTTAAATGCACTACATTTTTTCCCTCCATCAAAAGGAGATATTTGAATCTTGTGCAGTAAATGATAAATGGTCTGTATCACCATTTATCAGTGCATTTAAAAAAATTTTAACTACAGTCTATGTTTAACAGCTTCTATTATATTGTTTCATTTAATTCTAACATACAATGGATTGATTGACTTCGTTAAGCTTTAGAGAACTTAAAATCTGTGGTTAAATTGGCAGAAAGAGTGAAAATTTGAATCTGGTTAATCTAAACCCAGAATATATATTTTAAGCTATTCTCCCTTTGCATGGTTTGATCCATATAAAAGAATATTTATCGTAAAGAGACCTTTATTTTTACCTCTTAAACCACTTAGGATTCTTCCAAAATTCCAGTTATTTGAAAAATAGCTGGAAAGTCACACTTCTTTTTAAACATGAATGAATTTTTTTTCTGGTATTAAGGAAAATGAAGACTAATTTTTACATAATAAAATTCCATATATTTTACAAATGTATTAGCCAATATTCCATTATAAATGTTTGTCTATAAAGTTACAGTTATTCCTTTTGTTTTCAAGGAATAACTGTGAATTTATGGTCTTTAACTTTTAAAAGACACAATTTATTTTCCAGTGTGAGTGAGTCTCCTTCATTTAGTTTTCTCAGTAATTTATACCAGTTTTTTTTTATCACAGCTGCTAGTAATTAAAAATGCCCCTAGTCATATTTGACCTCTCGTTTTGATTTAAAGGAAAATATTTTAATCAATTGAAGTTTAAAAATTACTGTATAAAAATATTCAGCATTTCTTTTTCTCTTTGTCTTTGCAATTCACCTTCAAAAAACACTTTGATAATCTCTAATGGTAAGGTCTATGTAAGTCTATTTATTTCTGACTTTGTTTCAAAGAGCTAAAGTGGTAGTCTCCTCTGGCCCAGATTTAATTAAATGCAGGCTTAATTTCTAATTGCCCATCAAACCGGTTTAGCAATAGTATATTCCTTAGTGGCAGTTGGGGTTCTTTCTGATTTTTCTTTTCATTTTATTCTTTTCTTCTTTCCTTCCTTCCTTCTTTAATGGCTCTTGTAAAAGAAATTAATTCTGATTTCAAACAGATGGGATTTTGTCCTTTTCCAGTGTCCTCAACTACATAAATACTGCAGTAGGCAAGATGCAGTTAACTCTCCCGTCGATGAGTTGAGCCTTAGACATGTAAGACAACAAAGTTATCTTCTGAGAAAATTGTGTTTAGTCACTATAACCTTTAAGTGAAAGGACTTGGCTTCAAATGAGTTCTTTTTCTTCTTCTTCTTTGTGAACAGAAGATTATTCTCCTTTGTACAAAATTAATGTTTGAGGGAAGTGAATGTCAGAAATTTGGCCCACACAATTTTCCATTTCCTTGTCAGTGTCTACCAGTTTTTTTGGCAGAAACAAAAAAGAACAGCAAGTCACTTTGAATAACATGTGCTCTATTAATCAAAAGGCAACACCAATGCATTAATTTGCTTCTAAATTGTTTAATTATAGCCATGACAAAATATGGAATTACAGCTCTGCTCTATTACAGTGTATTCCATAAGGCCAATATTTTACCAAAATAATAATATTTTGTAATTAAGCAGCCGTACTTGCATTGAGTCACTCCAAACGAATTACTTGTAATTTACGCACAGTACAGACTTTTGTGCTACATGTTTCAAATTCTCCCATAGGAAAAAAAGTTAAATTATCTGCGGGCAGGTGGTCAAACAATTTCTCTTTTTGAACCAGAAAAAAGTTTCATGTCTCCCAAATTATTTGACTGTTAGTGATATGTATATTTACACAATCACACTCAGTGAGTTGGTGAGTTCATCACTTGCTCATTGTGGGCTAGCTTCCTCCCACGCCACCCCACAACAAAAATTGATGGACATATCTTTTATTTCACTCACTCTATTTCATTCAAGGAATTTTTTGAGGGTTTCCACCCATTGAAAAGTAGTTTGTTTCTTCCTGGTAGTTGAAAAGGGTTGAACAAAACTTGAGGCAGTTAGTTCAGAATGCACTCAGTTCATGGATTTATAATTCCTCCACCCATAGGTAGTAATTGCTTACTTGAATGGAGAAGGAAACACTACTTGAATTGTCTTATCAAGCATCTATTGGCTTTTGAGATAAAACAAGCAGACAGACAAGCAAAGAAACAAATAAACAAAGCACACCAAAATGTATTTGCTTAAAACAAGAAGCATCATTTAGACCACAATTTTGTGAATTATCAGTTTTGGGTTCTGATATCTGCTTGGTTTATTTATTTATGTGAAATCAGACCCCTGCTTAGTTGGAGTGTGTTCCACTGGGATGACCTGATCTAGAAAGACCTCTCTCCTCCCCTTGGATTCTCATCCAGTTGACTGCAACTGGGTTCTTGAGAGCAATAGAGAGTACTCATCACAAGACAAACCCCTTTCACACTTTGAAGTGCATCATGTTTGCTAATGCCTCATTGAGCAAAGCAAATCTTGTGGCCTATCACAGGAGGAATAAAACTGTATGAGTCTTTTTCACGCCCTCTGTGACTACTGCTTGGTAAATGCACTGTAATTTGCTAAGTTGTTGACTGAATTCTGCCCTGCTGTTCTCCACAAGGAACTTGTATCATTTCCTGAAAAGATAATCCTGTGAGTAACTCTAGTCTTCTAAATGCAAATACCCCTTCCTAACACCGTTCTTAAGAACTCTCATAGCTACCCAAGATAACTTCTCCTTCTGTAGTAAGCTAATAAATTTCAATTTGGTTGACTATTGATGTGTTTCTTCTGGTCTTTTGTCAGTGGGCCTTATTAGCATCTGCTGAAACTCAAGCAAATATTAGACCATGTGTTAATGGATGGACTACAAAAGCCTACCAACAAAGAAAAGTCCGGGACCAGATGGGTTCTCAGCCGAGTTCTACAAAACCTTTAAAGAAGAGCTCATTCCAATACTTCTCAAGGTATTCCATAAAATAGAAGAGGAGGGAACCCTCCCAAACTCATTCTATGAAGCCAATATCACACTGATACCTAAACCAGACAGAGACTCATCAAGGAAAGAAAATTTCAGACCAATATCCTTAATGAACATCGACGCAAAAATTCTCAACAAAATTTTAGCAAATCGCATACAAAAACATATTAAAAAGATAGTGCACCATGATCAAGTGGGCTTCATCCCAGGTATGCAAGGTTGGTTCAACATCAGGAAATCAATAAACGTAATTCACCATATTAATAGACTTAAAGTCAAGAATCACATGATTATTTCAATAGATGCAGAAAAAGCATTTGATAAAATACAGCACCCCTTCATGCTCAAAACACTAGAAAAAATAGGGATAGTGGGAACATTCCTTAACATTGTAAAGGCCATCTATGCTAAGCCCATGGCTAATATCATTCTAAATGGTGAAAAACTGAAAGCATTCCCCCTAAAAACTGGAACAAGGCAGGGATGCCCTCTTTCACCATTTCTATTCAACATCGTTCTTGAGACTCTGGCCAGAGCAATTAGACAAACCAAAGAAATTAAAGGGATACGAATTGGAAAAGAAGAACTCAAACTATCCCTGTTCGCTGATGACATGATTATATATTTAGAGGAACCTGGAAATTCCACCAGAAAACTCTTAGAACTCATAAGTGAATTCAGTAAAGTAGCAGGTTACAAGATCAATGCCCATAAATCCAACGCATTTTTATACATAAGTGATGAATCTTCAGAAAGAGAAATTAGGAAAACTACCCCATTCACTATAGCCTCGAAAAAAATAAAATACTTGGGAATCAATCTTACAAAAGAGGTGAAAGACCTCTACAATGAGAACTATACAACACTAAAGAAAGAAATTAAAGAACACCTTAGAAGATGGAAAGATCTTCCATGTTCTTGGATAGGAAGAATTAATATTGTCAAAATGGCCATACTACCTAAAGTGCTATACAAATTCAATGCAATTCCAATTAAAATCCCAATGACATACCTTACAGAAATAGAGCAAGCAATCATGAAATTCATCTGGAAGAATAAGAAACCCAGAATAGCTAAAGCAATCCTTAGCAGGAAGAGTGAAACAGGGGGTATTGCAATACCAGATCTTCAACTCTACTACAAAGCAATAGTAACAAAAACGGCATGGTATTGGTACCAAAATAGAAAGGTAGATCAATGGTACAGAATAGAGGACACGGACACAAACCCAAATAAATACAATTTTCTCATACTAGACAAAGGGGCCAAAAATATGCAATGGAGAAAAGATAGCCTCTTCAACAAATGGTGCTGGGAGAATTGGAAATCCATATGCAACAGAATGAAACTAAACCCATATCTCTCACCATGCACGAAACTAAACTCAAAATGGATTAAGGACCTCGGAATCAGACCAGAGACCCTGCATCTTATAGAAGAAAAAGTAGGTCCAAATCTTCACCTTATTGGTCTAGGATCAGACTTCCTTAACAGGACTCCCATAGCACAAGAAATAAAAGCTAGAATCAACCACTGGGATAGATTCAAACTAAAAAGCTTTCTCTCAGCAAAGGAAACTATCAGCAATGCGAAGAAAGAGCCTACAGAGTGGGAGAATATCTTTGCCAATCATACTTCAGATAGAGCGCTAATCTCCAGAATCTATAAAGAACTCAAAAAACTCTACACGAAGAATACAAATAACCCAATCAACAAATGGGCTAAGGAAATGAATAGACACTTCACAGAAGAAGATCTACAGGCAATCAACAAACATATGGAAAAATGTTCAACATCTCTAGTAATAAGAGAAATGCAAATCAAAACTACCCTAAGATTCCATCTCACCCCAATTAGAATGGCGATTATCAAGAATACAAGCAACAACAGGTGTTGGCGAGGATGTGGGGAGAAAGGTACACTCTTACATTGCTGGTGGGGCTGCAAATTAGTGCAGCCACTCTGGAAAGCAGTGTGGAGATTCCTTAGAAAACTCGGAATGGACCCTCCATTTGACCCAGCTATCCCACTCCTCGGCCTATACCCAAAGGACTTAAAATCAGCATACTACAGAGATACAGCCACATCAATGTTCATAGCTGCTCAATTCACAATAGCCAGACTGTGGAACCAACCTAGATGCCCTTCAATTGATGAGTGGATAAAGAAACTGTGGTATATATATACAATGGAATATTACTCAGCCATAAAGAATGATAATGCCATAAAGAATGGCATTTGCCGGCAAATGGATGAAATTGGAGAATATCATGCTAAGTGAGATAAGCCAATCTCAAAAAGCCAAGGGACGAATGATATCGCTAATAAGTGGAGGATGACACATAATGGGGGGGAGGGAAGGGTTAGTGTTAGGGTTAGAGTTAGGGTTAGGGAGGGGGGCAAGTATGGAGGAAGGAAGGACTGTATAGAGGGTAAAGAGGGGTGGGAGGGGTGGGGGGAAGGGAAAAAATAACAGAATGAATCAAACAACATTACTCTATGTAAATTTATGATTACACAAATGGTCTGCCTTTACGCCATGTACAAACAGAGAAACAACATGTATCCCATTTGTTTACAATAAAAAATAAATAAATAAAAAAAAAAAAGATTAATAAACTCATCTTTTAAATTCAAAAAAAAAAAAAAAAAAAAGAAGCTGAGTCGACATTTAAGGATTTGAGAGACTACTTGGGAAAACTGTTACAGAATTCAAATTCTGGATACAACTCATGCATGACACTTAGGTGGTACAGAAATGCTCACATTTGGTTTTATAGGAGTTATATAGCCTGTGGTCAGGGGATTTTTAAGTAGGGGATGATATGGAACCAAGGGGATTGTTAACTTTAAGAAATACAGTATCTAAATCTACTTCTTTCTACTTCTTAGTGGTGTAACATTACCTAAGAACCTGTGAAGAGGTTTTTCCAATTTTAGTGGATCCTCTACTAAACACATCTATTGAATCTACATAATACAGTTTAAAAGCTCTCAGTAAAAAATAGCCAAAAGACAATTTGAATTTTCAAGCCTGAGAGATTTTATAATTTTACAACAAAACGTGGTGCCTTAAAACACAAGAGAGAATCTAACATTTTAAATGCCTTATTTACTTGGAGAATGACTCTGTTTTCTTGATATAGGCATTCTAAATTTAATGCTTGAGGATATTGAATGATGTTCAAATGAAACCTGGCAAAATGCCATTAAAATATAAATACAAACACTAAATCCTGCTCTCCATTACTAAGTATGTCTTCATCGGCATCTTTACTTAACTGTTATCTTCATTCATCCTTTCAACAGTTAGGTTGGAAAGGGATTCAGAAGAGGCAATATTCTTTTATTCTAAAATAAAAGTTTACATTTTTCTTCTTCCTCATCTTCCTTCCAGATTATGCCTGATCATGTTCTCTCAGTGATTTCTTTTTATTCTTTTCTTTCTTTAGTCTTGTCCTACTTATGGGTCCTTCCCCATCTGCAAAAACTGCATGTCTAGGTGTGGATGACTGTCAGATCCCTCCCCAGACACTGACTTCCTACTAAGCTGTCATCCTATATTTCTTTTTCTTGAGTTTGATGAAGACATTTCTACTAAGAGCAAGCTTCACAGAAATCCTTCTTTCTACTACTATCTACATTTTATATTTTCAGTTTCATTGCTTTTAGAGTTCTCGCTCCATTAAAATACCTCTTTTTAAAGGCACAAAGTTGTGAGAAACTTATTCACTCAGCCCCAATATTTTTTTAATTTCTTTCAGTGAATTTAATAATTTGTATTAGTAGAACATTTTGTCCCAGTCTAGTATTGTATTTTATTTAGAGGCAGAATCTCACTGAGTTGCTTAGTGCCTTGCTTTTGCTGAGGTTGGCTTTGAACTGGCAATTTTCCTGCCTCAGCCTTCCAATCTTTAGCAATCACATGATTATTCTGTATTCTTTACCATTTTCTTCACTAAGATATGTAAAGATTGTAGGTGGTGGTAAGGGAGAGAATTGAACACTGCTATCTCCTTTAGGTAGGGAGGTTTTGTATTAGCATCTCAGGATAATTCTATTATTCTCCTTATAAGTACTGTTCACTCTAAGAGACATACCACTTTTTTATTATTTGTTGTATAATACTTTGATTAGTTATTAGGTGTGTTTCCCATTAAATATTTTATTGAATATGATATATATATATTATAACACTTTATTATTTTAGTGCTTAACAAAGGGTCTTCAGTCTAGTGGATAATCAAAATGTTCAATGACTATGATGACTATAACAACCAATAATCTTAATATTCTGGTGTGTGAAAAGTTATTAATAGCAATATGAGGTGGGGAGACAGTAACAGGGGTGTGTGAAAATGTAAGATTGATAATAATTTTATGTGTGCTTTAGCATTACTATCACATTTTTTAGCTTAAATGATGTCATATGGCCTAGATATGAGGTGTCCCCCAAAAGCTCATTTATGAGATAATGCAAGAAAGTTTGGAGGAGAAATGATTGGGTTATGAGAGCCTTAATCCAATCAATGAATTATTCCCCAATAGGAATTAATTGAGTGGCGACTATAGGCTGCTAGTATGTTTGACAGAGGTTGGTCATTGGGGGTATATATTCAGGACATATATTTTGTCCTTGTTGAGCAGAGCTGTCTCTACTTCCTGATGTGATGTTCTGAGCCATTTTCCTCCTCCACACCTTTCCACTGAGCTGTCGTGCTTCACCTCTAGCTTTGAGGAATGACACCAGCTGTCTATGGACAGAGACCTCTGAAACTCTGAGTGTCAAAAAGAACTTTTCTTTTTCTTCATTTTTTTTTTAATCGGGTCTTTTGGTCACAGGAGTGAAAAATCTGACTACAACAGAGGCCAACAGGCTAATGCTACATATTAGCTCATTGTTCCATTACTTTGTCTCCCTCCGTATAAGAAAACAAGTTTTGAGCCAATAGTACCATATCCCTATAAAAGTCTTGCAATAGAAAATTAAGTCCAGTATTAGCAGCTTGGTCCCCAGGGTGAGAAGTCCTGTGGACCATTAGAATGTCAGGCCTTATGAGAAGTCCTTAGGTCACTGGAGGTTTTTAAAATTGGGAAACCTTAGCCCCTTTCTCTATTTCATGAGGTAAGCAGTTTGCTTTGCCAGACTCTCCTGCCATTATATGCTGCTGGCCCACAGACCCAAATCTATGGAGTCTGTCTGCCATGAATCATGAATGGGGCTTCCCAAGTTGCAAGTCAAAATAAATAGGCCTAATTTTGCTCTTATCAAGATAATTATATTAGGTCCTTTGTTATAGTAATGAAAAGTTAACCAATATAGTACTATTTTTTTCTTGAACTCCTCAGTTACTTTCAAGCAACCAAGGAGGGCTTACTTTTCCTATTAAAGGTGATAAGCTCTTTTTCTATTAATAGTCAAAAGCTGATATGATTTAAATAGGAACAATTCTCCTTGGTGGAAAAATCAAATTATGTCAAAAAAATTATCAGACAGGTTCTCTATGAAAGATTGTAGTATCCTTGGATCTGCCCTCTACTGCATGTTCTTAAATTCTTAGATTCAGCTGGCAAAGCAGAAAAAGCAAAATTGTAGGAGAAAAAGTCTATGACTTGTCTTTGTTTATTCTTAGATTCAAAATAAGCATGAAAGAAGACAGAATAGTATTGTGAAGTATGTAAGTTAATAAGTAATTTCACCAATAAAAAAATTACAGTAGTGATTCAATGAGGAAACATTATCTGATAACTGTTCCTGCTGAAAAATGTATATTTTATATCATCAAAGCATTTTATATTTCGATGCTATTTGAAATTAATCATACAAATTAATCAGGATCAATTGCAAAGCAAATATATATTAATTTGTTAAATGTTAAAAATACTCAAATATTTATGTTAAAGTAATAGAAAGCATTCAGAAAATACAGCACATTCAGCATGAAGTATGAATCTGTGTGTGTGTGTGGCAGAATAGCTCGTGGGTAAATCTGACCTGTTACTAGAAATAGCTAGTTTGAAAGCTAATATCAGAGCTTGGTAATGCTCTTTCCTCAAAGCATAATGCAGATTTATCATGCTTTTCCTTTGGGGGAGATGAAGTGCTGACATAACAATTCATTGAAAAAAATCAGTGTGTTCAAATCCAAAAGGACAAACTACTTCAGAAACACTTTTCCTTTAAAGGTAATTTTCAGGGCTGTTTTCACTCTGAAACTTTGTTCAAACTATTTCCCCCTTTAAGAAACTGCTATAAATAAATCTATCCAGTGACCTTCAATTCTCCTCCCCTTCAGCATGTGTATATTTTTATTAAAAGACAGAAATATCTTCATTTTTTTGTTTCTTAAAACTGTATACATGTATACTCTATCTAACTTATTATAATTTCTAATCAGCTATCTAAAAATGTTTTGCATATGACCTCTTTTTAGAAAACAGAAAAAAAAAAAAAAAACTACACTTGTCTCTGAGTCCCTTGGAGAAAGTCAGAGTCTTTCAAAAGCTTACACACACATGCATGTGGAATACTTTAAAATTATTCTTTCTCTTGTCTCTCCTGGGTAGACAAGCATTCCATTTTCCTATAGTAGAGCCATTGACCTCTACTGCTTGTCCTGTATTAATTAGCAATTTAATTGTAATCTTGAGTTCTCTAAACTCACTGTTATATATTCTCATCAATTCATGCACAATAGAGTGATTTTTGTACAAATAAATAATGAAGTGAAGTTCCTTCACAGAAAGATCTGCTAATATGACTAGTTTCTTACTCTGATGTGGTATTCAAAATCCTTAATTTTTCCTTCCTGCATTTCTTGAAAGGCAATTGCCTAGTTTTGGACATCTCAGACTTTGGAACCCAATTGTCTGAGATCAGGTTACAACTCTATTCTACAGTTCTGGGCATCACTTTTCTCATCTCTATAATATAAATGACAGTTGAATTTCCCTGTAAACTTGTTATAAAATGACATTAGTTAATAAAGGTAAAACACTTAAATGGTTCCTAGAGTATAGAAATGTTATCTATGTGTTTAGTGCCATTATTATATACTGTATAAATTCAGATAATACTGGTTTATTTGTTCAGATTTTATTATGCCTTATTTTCTCTCAAATTTTGACATTTGTGTACACCCTACATTGCAATCTCCCATGCTATTTCTTCATTTTATAAAATGCTTTACATGTTTCTGAATATATTCTGTACTAAAAACAGTCAGGCATTGTTTTATGTATGAACTTTAGGTATGTTTTAATGTAAGTGCTCCAACTAATGAAAACCAGTAAGGCAGTGGAAGCTGACAAGACAAGAACAATTGTTACAATCATGCATGTAGAATTTCACTTGTTTAAATGGGTCTTTGAAATTTTGATGTGCTAATGGAAATATCATGTTAAATGTTTTGAAGAATATACAAAGCACTAAATTTTAACAATAGACAAAACAAATGAATTAAAAATAAAAGACCCTGTGAGAAACTACAGAGGAGATATTAAAAAAGAAAGACCAAGTGAAGGAATATAATACCAGAAAAATCTACTAAACCATTTAAAGAAGAGGAGCACCAAAAAAAAGAGAGATTATAGCAAATGAGGAGGGTCCTGGCTAGTTGTGATTAGTAAACTGTAATCAGCTTGGCAAAACACAGCATTGGCAATAGTCATTTTACCTGAGAATTACAAAGCAATATGCTTTCTTGAGGAATAAAAGGAAAGAAACAAATCCAATTATACTTCACTGATGACAATGAATGTGTACCAGAATAGCAAGTGTTATATTAGGAATTTACCATTGTTGCTTTAAGATTTTTATAGAATAACATTGTATCATATAACACATCAAATATGTTTACCTGCATTCATTAGGCTATGAATTCTTTGAACATTTTATCTAGCAATGTGTTCCTGATGTAAGGGACTTAATTGTACTTACTGAATTGAATTTTAATATTTTGGTTACAATTTATAAATGAGCACAAAAATCAATGTATAGTAAAGCCAAGCAAGAATTTTAAGTGTAGGACTGGGGTTGTGGCTCAATGGTAGAGTGCTTGCCTAGCACATATGAGGCACTGGGTTGGATTCACCACATAAAACAAAATAAATAAAAGATTCATTTTCATCTACAACTTATATATATATATATATATATAAAATATATATAAAGAATTTTATATATTTTTTTATTTTATATATATTACATATATTTTATATATATATATAAAGAATTTTAAGCATAATCTTCAAAAGCACATACACTCATTAAAGTACTTATAAAATCATGTGAACTCCCACAGAACTTAGCAGTGAAACAATGTGGCAAATTCTTATTGGCCACAAGGGTATAAACTTTATAAATGATGTCCTGTAAAATTTCTAATAACATTACTAAGAGTGCGTTAGAATTGTGTTCAAAGTTTCTATTAACTTCCGTTACTTCCTTACATTCTGATGCTTGATTTGTTGAGTTTTTCATTCAACTCT
Organism: Sciurus vulgaris; assembly: GCF_902686455.1. Lineage (NCBI taxonomy): Eukaryota > Metazoa > Chordata > Mammalia > Rodentia > Sciuridae > Sciurus > Sciurus vulgaris. The sequence continues at coordinate 117,897,033 of NC_136469.1, read as the reverse complement.
GTAATTTAATGCTGTAACTAAGTGCTAGAAAAATGGATATTTGAAAGGATGGTAAATCCCTACCAATAGGGAAAATCTGTGTACTCAGATCTAACATGTTTTTTCTTTTATTGAAAGTTCCTTAATGCATCTCTGCCTAGAGGAATTCTTAAACAGTAAAGTAGTTGGACACTTCTGATCTTTGGTATTCCTATAAACCTAAATAGACAAATAATTCAATAAGATATACTTTTCCAGCAATGATACAAAATTAAGTCATCTTAAGACATTTCTTAATGGCATAAATATTAATAAACTTAAAAGAATTGACTCTGGGAGGGCAAGCCTTTTCATTTTTTAATTTTCTTTGAAGCAGCAAGAGAACCAAATCTCCCTACGTTAAGATATCTTTTTTATATATTGAAGGAAAAGATATTTTAAATAAAATCCTTAAAGATTTCTATTCTTTTTTAAAAGTCTTTCTTATACATTAATTCAAGATTTTCTATTTCCATTGGTACTGCTGATTGTGCAACTGTTAGATCATCTTCTTTTTGTAATTGCTACCCTAATGGGAAACTTTTGTTCCTCAAAAATACAGTGTTTTGAAGCCTGAAAAATGTTACTTTTACATGTGTTATAACATTATGTTTTTTTGCATATATACATGTAAAATTTTGACAATAGTCATGAAATTTGAGGCAAAATTTAGCATGCATGTGCCTTTGACACACATTAAGATTTTTGTAATTGTTTTTAAAATCTATACATAAGCATCCATATGTAGCTCATTACTTGCTTAGTATTATTTGAAAAGTTATTCTTGTTAATAAGTTTTTGAGTCACAATCTTCTGTCTTATTTTCAAAGTCTAGAAAAGCCACATTCTCCTAGGAAGTGAATCCTTTTTCACCTTTTGTCTAATTTTCCCATTTTTATGCATTCTCCACTGCCAAATCCCAGTGGACATATGATAAAAACATAACTTTTGATGAATGCTCCAATGTGGGAGTAAATTTTCTCTTTGTGTTACATAATCTATGCACATTTTCTTTTCCATCACTTCTTCTTTGAAATTCAAAAAGTATTTCCGATAGTGTGATGTTTCCAAACTGTCCTCAGGGATCGCCATTCTTATTTTCAAACGTTTCTGAAAAGGGAAGAGGAAATTCAATGTGGAAAATCTTTGCCAGCCTAGTGCTTTTATATTGTCTTCTGTGTAGCAGAACATTAAATCTATCATTTCAAAGACCGTTCTGAGAATCTCATAATTGCAGCACTTAGATTTAAGAGACATAATTTATCATCATTTTGTTTGCAATTGCAGTTGTATTTCAGTCAAATTCAAAAGTACTTTTCTAATTTCATTTCTGAAGGTTATGTTGACCTTTCCTTTATATTGAGCAAATAACCTAAGTCACCCTTTCATTTAGTAAACCTAGACCATGTTAGAAAGGAAAGTGCTTGCATTTTTACTTGTGATTTTATACATTAATATATTTACATGTTTTTGACAAAATACATTCTACTTTTTACTCCTTTTAGCATGATTCACAACCATGGAAAGAATAACTACTTTGTTTCATAGTAAATCTTGATAACTTTTTGCTTAAAAACATCTTAGTATATAAACAGAACTAGAGCTGATCAAAATTGTAACTAAACACAAGTTTAATTATGCCTACGGAACCTGCTTCATATGGCTTTGTACAAGATAACTTTTGATGCAGAGAATGACCAAGGACTATATTTGTATTTCCACAGGAAGGCAACATTACAGTTTCATTGCTGCTTTACATTGCAGACCCAGATGCCCTTGAAATGTTAATGGATTAATTCTGTTGCAGGTTAAAAAAAAAAAAAAAAAAAGAAGTCATAATTTTAAGTCCTACTATATGTTTTTGCTTATATATATTTGTGTATTATATCTCTTTTGAATGAGGCAATTTCGAATAAAATTTATCCCAATCGATGACATAAGGGAACATCTATGCCAATCAATTGCCTCCAAAAGCATCCAGGTATCTATTTATATATCCATCTTTTCATTTTCGTTCCCATTGTCACCATCCTTGTTCGTACTTTAATGCTAGCAATTTCTACCAGCTGAGTGTCTCCCTTCTCTGCCACTCTCAAGGATGCTATAAGATTTGCTATGGAAGATTACATCTGATTATGCAATTGTACTGCACTACCACATCTCTAGGCCCAATGCTAGTCTAAGAGTTGATATCAAACTGCCTGTTACCTGTACTTGGTGAGACAAAGCACTTGCACCAGAAAGTAAATGAAATACTTTATAACACACACACTTGGGTTAAACTTTCCAAGCATGTTCATAGCAACACTTTCTTGATAAAGGCAGCAACATGTATATACACATAAGCTGCTAATATTGTCACAGATATAGTAGTCATATACTTGAGTTTCCAACTAACATTCTATCTTATGTAGCCTTTCTTACTACAAACTTTTCTTTTATATGTTTTGTACTATCTCTAAAATCATAAGCTTAATCAAATAGGAAAGAGGTTTTTTTTTTTTTTTTTTTTTTTTTTTTGCCTAAAGAAGAAATTATTCAGTGTTTTAGCACACCGAAGTTCTGTACTTCCCCAATTTTTTGCTTAATGTAACTCATACATAAATAGTTACTCCAAAGTATCTTGTGATGCTTTATTTACATAGACCATTAATGACTTATGAGGTTTTTACCCAGTAACAAATTACAAGCTAACATTTGGTGCAGAAATAGATTATATTCTTCTCTTTTAGAGAACAATGTGCTCTATAGATGAGATAGAATTTTAAATGTCTTGTATTGCTTGTCAGTTTCATCATGTTTTCTTTACTAAATGATAACTTTTAACATAATACATGGCTGGTGTATCACATAGATGCTTAACTCCTTAATCATTAAGTACTTCTTGAAGAACATTATTATTTTTTCCATTTAATATGAATGATTAAATGATCTACAACTGCAGTCTGTGGGGTTAACACAGAATTAGGCAAACAGACTGAGTAAAGGATACTCCCCGTACATGTATATGTGAACTTAGAATGTGGCAGATGAGACATTGTAAAATTTATTCATTTTGAATAATCTACTCAATAAGTAGTTTTTAAAAAAATTGACCAGTTAGACAAAATTTTGCTGTCTTCCTTGCTATTCTTAAAAATATTTTACTGTACACGTATACATAATGTGGTATTTTATAATTTACAAAGATGGCATCTAACTGCAATTAACAAATTTCTCCAAGATGAAAGAGACCCTTGTTACCTGGGCCTCACAGAATGGAATTAGCCTCCTTCATAGATGCAGAAAAAGTAACTTTAGCACAGTGCTAAGTTATCAACCATGATTTGTCACAAAGCTTGGACCACAGCTTTCCATGTCCAGTCCCCATCAACAAGGAATGGCTGAGGGACAAATCTTTCCAACCATAAGCTGCCATGTGGTAAGTAATTCCCCGTCACATAGCTATAATCCAAATCTTTCCCCTTTGCCCCTGAATTATGCCATAAGCAAGACTAACACTGGCCTGGCAGAAGAGGGCTGGAGGCAAGGTTTTGCATGTTACTTTATCATATTAGCACTGGCCCCGGATGGTATCAAAAACAGAGCCAACTGGTCCTGCTACTTCTATTTGAAAGTATCACGATCAAAAATTGAGGTCTCTTTAAATTTCACCAAGTGTGAAGTCTGGCCTTCCTAAATAGCCAGGCAGTGCTTCAGAGGACATTGAGCAATAGGTGACCTGCCCACTTGCTGCTGGAACCACCTCACGAGATTTCCCTACTGCATGTCCTTCAATAGGTCTGAGCCCAGAAATGCTTAGTCATTTTTCACTGCTAGCTTGACACATATTATACTTAGATATCCTTAATTACTTGATTACTTAATTAATTAAAGGATTCATCATTGTCTTCCTGGCATCATATTGGCAAGATACACTCATCATGGGGAAAATTTTTGGAAAAGTCATGATGGAGAAGAGTATGTGGTTTTGTGCCAGAAGATAAGGGCAAATAGAGTTTTACACAAAAGGGAATTCAACATTTAGCCTTTTTACAAAGTAAAAATAAATGTGTAGGTAATAGTTCTTCAACTACAATGCCAACATCTCTCAATCTGACATAAGAAAGAAAAGACATATAAAAGTTTGTTGAATTGCTATATGATAAAGCATAAATTTTGGGAAACTGATTTAGCCTTCTATTCATGCCAGCAATCTTTAATCAGGAATCCTGATGTTTAACCTTCAAATACATAAAAGGAAAAAAATAGATAAGTGAAAATAAAAATGATGGAACTACAGTGATGAATCATCCCGGCCTCCCTTGTGCTAGTGTTCAATAGCAAGGTAGAAAAGACATAATTTTGTTCCAATAAATTTAGTTTAGAACTGGAATCCATTACCTGAAAAATTTCCCATATCCTCAAATACCTATTTAGAGAAGGACCTCTGTAGAACTAGAATGTCATTCTAAAAATATTTTCCTCTCAAGTCCCACCATATCTGTTATTTCCCACCCAAATCCCACCATATCTCTTTGCAGGGCACGTACTATAAAAACCCACCTGTGCACCTGAGTCATTAGCATTTGGCAAATTGTAAAACACTAGTGTGAAATGGAAAATGCCACCTTTACAAATGCATTCTCAGTTGGAAAATTCATATGCTCTAAGTGCCCTGCCCCAGCAGCACTCATATTAATCCCACAGTGTAAAAATGTCTAATTAAAACCAATTTGATAAGCGGCCAGTTATCTGCATTAAACATATGTGTTACTACTCATTGTACAAGTAAACCTATTATTTCCAAGAAAAATCAGAGTCATTAGATCAGAAAGGCTTACTGAAATAGAACTCTGCTAAGCAAAAACTGAGGATTTTTATTTTAGAAGAAAACATACATATCATTTCAAAGTAAATGGCACATTAATAGACATAATTAGCACTATAAAGTGTTCAAGAGTCTTGAGAAAATTAATATGAGTATTGAGTCGGAATGTGGTAAATTGCTTCAGAGGCCATCTACATATTCTATTATGAACAGGTTTTAAGCATATTAATGCATTAAACAGCTTATGAAGAAATAGATATTCTTTGAAGCAAGAAACTAGAAAATGAATATAAGGAGAGAATTGAACTCCCCAAATTACCAGAGATTCCTCACTAAATAAGTTTCCTCCTTTTTGATCTTGGTGACAAATTACTGAATTATATTAAAAAATTCCTCATATGAAGTTGAGTTCTGTAATAATATCCAGCTACTTCTTAATTTCATGGGTACACCATGCTTTCAGTATTATGCAGGAACGCACATCCCTGATTATAAGATTTCTCCAAAATGGTTGTCTCGTAACACTGTTCAATACTTATAGTGAAAGTTATTGGGCACTAGCCTCACATCTGTCACATCTGTATTGCTTCATGACCCAATCAATTTAAGTATACAGGTATTTATTATCCTCATCAGTCATACATTAACATTTCATTTTGAAACAATGCAGTTGCATTTCACGTGACTTTCAGAGCAGAGTTCAAACTCATTAGACAAGCCAGCCTCTGACATATTCTAAGTTCTATCCTTATGTCCTTTTCTAACCACTGTTATAACTTATTCTATGTCTTAAGTGCTCAAGTGCCCTTCATTTTAGTTTTGCTGAAATTCTTGCATATTAAGTCACAGTTTTCATGATCCTTACCTTGTCCTTTCTTCTTTACTTGACTTCCTCATTAAATCATTTAAATCAGCAATATTTTTCAATCAAAAAAATTTGGGTGTTCCTTAGATTCTGTTCTTCTTGCTCCCATTTTACTCTCTATTATCTGCTCCATGACATCAGTCATACAATTTAATTTCTGATTTACATTCTTATAACTATATTCACATTTCAAAAAAAATTAAAACCAGATTAGAAATTATTTAACTTTGCACTCTCAATATGCAATGCTTTTATTTGATATACTTATGCTGAATTTTACAGATATTAACTGAATATCTAATAACTAGATCATTATCAAAAATAGAAAATATCAGAGATTGAGTCTTTAGAATAATGATTTTAAATCTTCCCTTCCAATTTAAAACAATAAAGTGATGTGATTTACACAAATTCTAAGATATTTAATGGATATATGTTGTTATTATTCACTAGTTTAAAAATATTTATTGAGGGTTTCTATGTGCCTGGTACTTTGTAAATAGACCAAATTTAAAAGGCTATTGGATCTAGATTTGCATATTACCCTACTAGTGCAAATGATAGTGAAAAACTCAACTATATAGATTAAAAAATGAATATATTGTCATTTACAATGGCTGTGTTATGTTTTCTATCTGTGCCATAAAGTACCAATGTTATATTAGTAGTGTAAGTTTCCCTGTGGAAGTACAATGGCACTGGTCTTAGGTATCTCTGAAGAAGTTTCCACTGAGTCCATTGCTTTGGGTGCTATTGTACCATTTGCCTGGAAGCCTTACTTTCCTCCATTACAGTACTGACCTTTCTCGAAACTGGACAATCTTTTCAGCAAGTTATCCTAAGACTTTACACAAAGTAAGTTTATTTGTTTTATTTCTCCTTAAGACCCAACTCCTCATCCAAATAAGCAGCTATTCTACACCTTTCCTTAAAGTATATGATATTTTCCCATGCACTTGAATAAATGCTTTAAATTTCATGAGCTGAAAGAATAGTAGTTTGGCCAGGCACAGTGGTGTGTGCTGGTAATCCCCACAACTCAGGAGGCTGAGGCAGGAGCACCTGAAGCAATTTAAAAGAACCTTTTCCCAGAATAAAAAATTAAGAGACTAGTGATGTATTTGCACCTCTAGAGTTTAAGCCCTAGTACCAAAAAACAAAAAACAAAAAATAAAAACAAAAAAAAAAACAAAACAAAAAAAAAAAACAGGATAAAAATTGGCAGTTAATAACAAGTTTGCCAAAATAAAGTGAATATGCTGGGAGCAATTATATATCATCATCCACTTATCAGGGAAAACATTCGGCCTTTGGTTTATTGGAATTGGCTTATTTCACTTAGCATGATATTCTCCAATTGCATCCATTTATCTGCAAATGCCATAATATTATTCTTCTTTATGGCTGAACAATATTCCATTGTGTATATATACCACAGTATCTTTATCCATTCATCTGTTGAAGGGCATCTAGGTTGGTTCCAGTAATTAGAGAAATGCAAATTAAAACAACTCTAAGATTTCATCTTACTCCAATTAGAATGGCTACTATCAAGAACACAAACAATAATAGATTTTGGTGTGGATGTGTGAAAAAAGGCACACTCTTACATTGCTGGTGGAGTTGTAAATTGGTGTACCCACTCTGGAAAACAGTGTAGAGAATCCTTAGAAAAGTTGGAATAAATCCACCTTTTGACCCAGTTATTCCACTCCTCCCAAAGGACTTAAAATTAGCATACTACAGTAACTCAGCCACATCAATGTTTATAGCATCTCAATTCACAATAGATTGTGGAACCAACCTAGATACCCTTCAACAGATGAATGGATAAAGAAACTGTGGTATATATACACAATGGAATATTGTTCAACCATAAAGAAGAATAATATTATGGCATTTGCAGATAAATGGATGGAATTGGAGAATATCATGCTAAGTGAAATAAGCCAATCTCAAAAAAACAAAGGCTGAATGTTTTCCCTGATAAGTGGATGATGATATAAAATTGGGGTGTGGGGGTGAGGGGTGAGAGAAGAATGGAGGAGATTTAGATTATGTAGAGGGAAATGAGAGGGAAGAGGGAGGTGCATGAAAAATGGTAGAATAAGACAGACATCATTACCCTATGTACATGTATGATAACATGAATGGTATGAAGCTACATCATGCACAATCATAAAAATAAAAAGATATACCCCATTTGTGTACAGTGAATCAAAATGTAGTCTGTAAAAATAAAAATTAAAAATAATAATGGATCTTAGAATAGAAATGGACTGATGAAATTAATTTTTTTATCATTAGCTTATAGTAGTGATTAAAATCATGTCAACACAGTATGTCTCACAGAAAAATGTTGGATAAGAAAGTGTCTGAGCTCAATATTATCATTGGGATTTAAGTTCATCCACGTAAGACTGAAATATATAACTTCACCAGTTGCCAATATTATAACAATAAATTAGCTATTTCTAAACAACAAATCATCCTCAAAATTTTTGACTTTGGACAAAAATTATCATTATTGTTATTATTATTATTTTAGCCTACTATACTTTTTATGATACAATTTGAGGTGGGCTCAGCTGGAAAGTTCTGATCATGGATGATTTCACTCATGTGACTGAAGGCAGTTGTGAATTGTCTGGACACTTTCTTAGCCTGCACTTCAGCAAACATTTGTTGAAGGACTATTTTGCTAGCAGGCAGAAGATAGCCTCATATCCTCCTGAAGTGCAGAAGGACAGGAAATTAACTTTGGCCAAGTCAGGGAACTTAATAGGGAAGTTATATGTAGATAAAGAATTAGGTATAAGTGGTAATGCTATAGTTCGAATTTGTCCCCCAAATTTCACGTATTGAAAACATAGTCCCCAAAGTCATATGTTGATGGTATCTGAGAAGTGAGTTCAGATTGTTAGGAGGTTATCTGATCATGAAGACACTGCCCTCAAATGAATTAATTCATTCCGAGATGGATTCTGCCATGTTAAGATTCAACGAGAAGGTCTTCTCTGTGTGTTGACTTGATACTGGTATCATGCTCTTAGACTTCCAGCTTTAAGAACTATGAAATAAATAATACTCTTTTCTTTTCAAATCACCCTGCCTATGTTATTCAATTATAACAACAGAAAATAGACTAAGGCAAGTAATTAAGGAGCCGTTGGCCTAAGGTAAGCACAGAGTAAAATTGTGTAGTATGTGAATATTATTTTCAAAATCTTAGAAACGATCAATCATAACTGACTAGGAAAAATATCATGGCACAGAGAGGTGTAAAGAGAGAGAGAGGGAGAGGGAGAACATACAGAAAATTGGGAAAGATGCTGAGAAATGAGAGACTAGGGAGGTTAGCAAGTTTATTTTGCTTATGAGTCATTGCTGATCAGGTAAACTGCTTCAAATTGACAAGAAATTCAAAGGTAGCATTCCTAGGGTCCTAAATGCCTGCCTGCTAATATTTCCTTTTTACTTAATAAATGGGCAGGGGAAGCAAACAAAACTCATAAACTATATGACTTGGATTTCTAATCAAAATCACATGACCTGAGTCAGATTATTTTATTAGTATTTAAAAGTTATCAAATCCAAATAAAATTTTGCTAATGGTAGTATTTAGATTGCTTAGGACTCTGAGGAAGACCAATCAATAGCTACTGTCCTGTTCATCTGAGTTCTATACAAATTAAGAAAAAGTATTAAAATAGGAAATAAAAATTATTTTTACTTTAAATATTATGGACAAAGGCTAAATTAAAGGGTGAGTTTCCTAATTCCTAACCCTCATATTTAGACATAAGTGCACACTGAAATAAATTGATGCTAGGACCTTCAGGGCAAGTCTTTCCTCATGGAAGGTCTATAGGAGAGGGACAGAGGAAATCTTCACCTGCCTATAGGTAAAGTGAAGATTATGTAGGAAAAATGGAATTATGGGCAAAAATGGTATAAGTAATATACTAACAGCATTCCTGGCACATGTAACAAATTCCAAGTGTGGACATCCCATCCCCCTCCAAGACATCAAATTCTTAAACAAGCATGTGGGAGAGAAAGGAGTTAGGGGAGACTGCCATCTTATTTCCCAGGTTCTGTGGTGAGTCTGTTAAACATGATCTTTGAATCCCATTAGAATATACACTGTTGTTTTTTATCACTAGTTATAGAAACTAAGTGAAATTAAATGACTCTTCCAAGACCATATTATGAATAAATTAGTCAGTCTCCAGGGAGGATGGGGTGGCTGTATGAACACACTGATATCCAATGCATTCACATTTTCTCTTTATTGAACAAACTCAAAATCTAGAATAAGAAATCAATTGTACTTTGTGCTTTATTAGTGACATCTTTTTGATGTTCAGCAATTTTTTTTATAAATTTAAAGGAAATTTATATATTCAACAATCAACAGAGCAAATTTAACAAATAGGAGACACCTTTCCATATTTTCTTGAGAAATACACAGTACACCACTGAAGAAAATGATGATTAATGCCCAGAACCATTTACTATGAAGATTATAGTGATTTGTCATCATACATCCAGAAGTTATAGTGAAATTAAAGACAGAACATGTTTTATGCTAGCTTTTCTTTTCTTCTTCTTTTTTCTTTTTTATTTGAGAGAGAGAGAGAGAGAGAGAGAGAGAGAGAGAGAGAGAGAGTGTGTGTGTGTGTGTGTGTGTGTGTGTTCTGGGAATAAACTCTAGCCCCAACATCTGGTAAGAATGTGTTCAACCACCCAGCACCGCCAAACAAAAATAATTATTTTCATTAATCAAGATAGTGACATGATTTTTTGTTCTATACCATGTTGCTTTAAAATGCATAAAATTTTAAACTCTGTAGTTATTTGGTTCTGGCATTGATGTAGTTCAGGGACTAATAAGTAGAATTTCAGATTTTGACTGTATCAGATTTAACCCAAAAACTAGCATACATGATTTTATACTTTTAAGTGTATTTTGGGAACAGATAAATTTTATGAAGATGGGCAAATTCAGATTTGATGAATTTTATTTGAAAATGTTTCATACCAGATTATAGTGTTTGAATTATTATAAAATTTGGCCTTACTCTAACTTCAATAAAGCATACAAACACATCAGTATTATTTTAATAATGAAAGTTCATTTTGAAAAGTACATTTTGATAAAGTAATGTTTAATGTCAAATGTAGATGATTTCCACTTCATCGAATCTAATTTAACTCTCAGTTCTTGTTTTACTGGATCTTTGGGCAACATTCAACACCACTGATATTTCTCTTTAAGCCTCTCTTTTCTAAGAATAAAGCACAGATACAGACACAAAACAAAGGTAAAACACCATACAAAACAAGTATATAGCTTAGTGAATTATTAGCTCAGACACTTTTGAAACCTTTACCTAGCTGTGCAGTGAGAGTTCCAGTCACTCTCAAAACACTTTCCCTAGTTTTATTCCATGCCCAGTCCCCAAATTGCCTCTGAAGTTAACATTGTCCTGACTTTTTAAATTGTTTATTTTCATAGTTTCCCATTTTGTCATTCAATGCATGTCCAGTTTTGTCTTTTAGTTTGCAGTTTAGTTGTGTATTTTTCAAATGCTTTTCAGGTCTCTTTTATTATAGTTTCACCCTCTTCCCACTTCTTTTCAACTTACCTGATAAAGTATATAGGCTATCAGCTTGTGGAGCTCTGCATATCTGAATGCTGTGCCTTTCAATGTTCTACACAGTTCTCTACCCTCTAAATTTCCTGAAAATCGGTAACTAAATCAGAAGTCTTAATAAGACATGTTTAATACAGTCAGCAAGATTATGGGGCAAAGTTCAATTACTTTAGTGAAAAAAGGAAATTTCAAACCCGTAATCACATGAAATCACGTTGATATTTCACATTCAAATGCAGAATATGGTTTCTAGTTAATATCTTTTGTGCTACATCCATATCTACTTTTTGGACAACAAGAACCCTGGTTATCAAGAACTTAGGGAACAAATAAATATTCCATGATTATTTATTAATCTATTCCAACCCATATCAAAATAGTTTGCAAATAAGAAAAACTGCCATTTGCAAGCATTAAGAGTACAAAGATAAATAATGTTGTTTATGTCAGGCCTGTGGTCCTTTTTCTAATAGTCAGGAAGTAAAATCAATTCCTGCTGTACTCTTCCTTCAACTGTCATTTAACTTTAAATCTATAAACTTCATCTTTTCTTTTAATTAAAGAGGTCTTAGCTTGGTTCCTAAGCGTAGAATTTTAGGGGTCTAAAGTTTTTTTTCATTGTGTACTGTTTTCTCCTTTTCAGGCAAAGTTAACAGAATTTCGACATATAAATTATTTAAAAATCATCCTGGGTCTCCAGTAAATTTAATTGACCATTAGGCAAAAGACATATTCACAAATATCTTGGAATATGTATCTCTGTAGATTAGGTTTTATCTGAGATGACCGAGGGACAGTGGCCTTTTGTTTCTGAGAAGCCTTATTGTTTGAGGGGATCTATGAAGCACACCCATATTTTTTGGGTTTATTTCTGTGACTAAACTATTCTCTTAGGCATCCTCAATATTTAGATATTTAAAACAAAAACAATTGTTATTTAGTGTTTCTGAGAACTTAAAGAATTTTAAAAGTATCCTTTAATAAAGTTTGCTTTATTTTTGAACCATGTTCTACTGGTAGGTCCTTCAATTCTATCTCAGCTCCAAAGCTTTTTCTTATTTTGGTGTGGGTATCGGGGATGTAACCTTGGATACTTCACACTGAGCTTCATTCCCAATCCTTTTTTATGTTTATATTTTGATTCTGCATTTGAGACAGGATATCCTTAAGTTAATTAAGTCCTTCTTAAATTGCTGAAACTAGTCTTGACCTTACCATCCTCCTCTCAGCCTCCCAAGTCACTGGGATTATAGATGTGTGCCACCACATCCAGCTGCCATTTCTTATTTTTAACATAATTTGGTATCTTTAAAGGATGATAATTTTAAAAATCATCAATTCCTTATTCTTTTATGCTTAAATTCTTTCCTTTAGTGTAACTCTTTCTGCTGAAATGTTATTTTGACTATTCAGAAGAAATTAGAGGGCACCTCCAACACCTTGCCTGAAAATTTCCTTAGCAAAATCACTCAGTTCATGAGACACATTTCCTATTTCTTCACATTACAACAGATAAATATGTTAAACATTCTAATGCTATATAAAAAGAATTCATCTTCCTCCAGTTTCCAATAACATGTTCCTCATTTCCTTTAAAACTCCTATTGACAGCCACCTGAGAATTTCTAATATAGATTCTCTGTTTAAGGGAATGTACTCAATCTCAAGCATAATTCTCAAAATCCTTCCAGCCTCCGAGCAGTAGCCAGTTACAAAGCTTCTCCTCATTTTTAGGGTACTAACATTTTAGTTATGTGAGTACTCCACTTCTGGATGCTATACTCTGTGTTATTACAGAATAATACATGAGAATTATTCCCAGTACTTATTGACATAAAATAGGATCGTTTATGTTTGATAACATTTTTTTTGTAAGTCAGGAATTCATGTGTGGCTTCTGTCAGTAATTCTGTCTCAGGGTCTTAGATGAGGTTGCCTTCAAGGGCCATGGCCTTCTGAATGTGTGGTGGAGACATCATATGTGGCTAACATATATGACTTTTGGCAAGATTTTTCAGTTTTATTTTTTAACACGTAGACTCTCTATAATGTGGTGTGAGGATATGATCACTGGCGTTTCCCAAAGTGATGTAAGAGAATAAGAGAAAGTGCCCAAGATGTTGGTTCATTGTCTGTTATAAGCTAATACTGGAAGTGGCTTAACAATTATTTCTGTTGTTTGGTATTGGTCACCCAGACTAACCCAGGGACAAGGTGGAAGGGACCAAATGTTGTGAAAGGGACCCATATGAATATCAGAAGGCAGGAATCACTGGAGACCATAACCCTTTATGGGTCTTTAACCACTATTTGTATATGACCAGTATTGCAAAGTTTATGTCTCTCAGCCTGATTCCCCACCAGAAGTAAGAATTTTACATCCAACCACCAACTCAACAATTATGTATTGAATTTATAATCAAACTCAAGTTTAGCATATTGCAAACTCAATTCTTGAGTATCTTTCCTTAACTATCTCATCCCAGGCTTATACATCACTGGTTGTAAAAGTTTTGGAGTTGAACTTGATGCATCTCCTTTATACTTCACATCTAATTCCAAAAGTGTTTTAAAATGCTACTTTTGTAGCGTTTACAAATCTATTCAGAACCTGATGACTCCTCACCATCTCTAATGCTTTCAATATTGCTCTCCTGAACTATGGCAATGGTCTCTTAACTGGTTTCCCATACTTTTACACTTATCAAGCCTGAAGCCTGGTGTCCACACAAGAGCTGGGATGACTCCTAAGATAGGTAATATCTTGGCCCTCTTATCCTCAAAAACTTGTGATAGCCTTCCATATCTGAATGTTAATGTGGTTTAAGTCTTTACGTGGTAAACATTTGAATCCTGCTCTTTAACTCCTGCCACTCTGTACCTCTCATTTCATTCCAGCCATAATAGTTTTATTTCTATTCCTCAAACTCTCCAAGTCTGTTGTTGCCTCAGGGTCTTTACAGCTGTTCTTCTTGTGCTAGAATCTTACTTGTTAGTTGACTGCATTCTTCCTTTAGCCTGTTCTCAAATATTGTCATAGAAACTATTTATGGCATCACTAATCCAACATAGCATTCACACGCTATGTTTTAAAACTATATCTTAGATTAATAACAATGATCACTACCTTATTTTATGATGTAATATTCTTAAGAATATAAATTGAGTGAAGACAGATGCATTGGTTTTCACTAACACTGTATTTTTGTTCAAATATTAAAAATAGACTTTCAAAAATATTATCTCAATGTTACATATGAATGTTACATTGAATGGTTAATATGAAGTTATTTAACTCTGCCAAATTTGGTCATAGAATACACTTGATGAGCTTCCTAATGATTTATTTTTCTGTATAATGTATCTTTAAAATAATGTGTAAACATTTGATAATAATATGAAATGCTTGCTAATTTTAAAGAAACTCTTAGTTTCACATAATATTTGTAAATTGCTATTCATCTTGACATTTTCTCTTTAAGGATGTGTTTTGTATCTTAACCTCTAGAATAATAATTATCTATCCTACATGATACAACTTAGGTTATTCAAAGATATCTTACCATGACTAGGCCAAATCTTTAATTTTTTTCTCTATTCCAAAATTTGTGTCCTTTAATATATCTTTTCTACTAAGAAGTGTGGCATATCTTCTAAGCAGTTGCTTAAACCATAAATCAAGCTATAATTCCAGACTCCTCCCTAACTTCCTGTATCAAAAAAAAAGCATAAGCCCTCTACTGCTCTACATTTCTCTTACAACCACTTATTTGTGTCATATACTTTATTATATAAAATACTAGGAAATACTTTATTATGTATAATAGTAGAATATACCCTGTTACTTTACTTCCATAGTTGTCCTGCTTTAACTCATTCAGAATAACACCAGGAAATTTCTAGAATTTAAAAAGTCTATAATAAAGGGTGTTGGATAAAAGTTCAGTTGGAATAAAATAAAAGGAAATGAAGGGAAGAAGGGGAGACAGGAAAACAGTGGAATGAATCTGACTTAACTTTCCTATGTATATATATGAATATACCTCTGTGAATCTCACTGTAGTGTACATTCATGAGAAATTGAAAGAATAGCTATGGATAAATGGCAGAAAGATCAATAAAAGGAAGGGAACAAGTGTTTTTAAAGGGAAGAGGAAGGAGAGGTACTGGAGTTTGAATTAGAACAAGCTATCTTCCATGCTTGTATAATTATGTCAAAATGTATTCTACAGTCACATATAACTAAAAAGAACCAATAAAAAAAAAAAGAAAAAATGTTATCTTCCCTTTCACCTGGGTGATCAAGCTACCATTTGTTATATCGAATTCTCTGTTTGGATGTAATAAATTAGTGTTAAACTAATGCAACCACTGAGTTCCTAATTTCATCTATTCTGAGGAAGATTATCCAAATGCAGTGAAAATGCAGGTTTAGTGAAGGAACTTTGGATCAGCAGCTATTTGAAGTATGACATTATGAGCAATAGTATGTGAATTATGGATTGGTTTTAGTTCATTATGACATTAGTTTAGACACAGTTGTGCAGTGCATAGGAATAGGGATACATTCTAAGAAATGTGTCTTTAGGTGATTTCATTGTTGTTCAAGACATCATAGAGTTTACTTACATAAACCAAGATGGCCCTGATGTCATTGGGCAATATAATCATGTGGAATCATCATGGTATACACAGTGCCTTGTTGACTGAAATGTCATCATATGACAGAACATGACTGTATTTGAGATTTAAATGTTAGCACACTATAAGACTTAAATGTGTTTTGACTTTAACATATGACTGATTAATTAATTGGAGTGAATTATCAATAATTAATATCTGGGACATTTATATATTACTAATATGGTATTATTGGATTGTCCATACTGTGATTTTACTTAACTACATAACATTTCAGTTGTTATTTTTGACAATGTATTATTGGTGAAAAAATTATTGGTAGTAAATTACTATCCTAGGATATTGCAACTTCTCACAGTGGAAACATTACTACCATATCTAAAGGCAATTCAGGACCTTCTTTGATGTAAGCAAAACTGTACCTCAGCTGCTATTTTAGTTAGCTTATTCACTGCTATGGCTAAAGGATCTGAGCAGAACAAATGTAGAGGAGAAAAAGTTTATTTGATGGCTTATGGTTTCAGAGGTCTTAGTCCATATAAGATTGCTCCAGTTCTTTGTGCTTAAGGTGAAGCAGGACATCATGGTAGAAGAGTGTGGCAGAGGAAAGCAGCTCATATGGTGATCAAGAAGCTGAGAGAGACTCCACTTAATGGATACAAATATATATCCAAAGCTACACTCCAATTCTCACTTTCTCCAACCACATCCTACCACCTCAGTTACCACTCAATTAAGCCCTTTCAGGGTAGGATTAAGTCACTGATTGGGGTAAGACTCTTACAACCCAATAATTTCTCCTCTGATCCTTGCACTGTCTCACACGTGAGCTTTTGGGGGACACCTCACATCCAAACCATAACAGTGCCTATATAGATCCACACAAAATGTAGAGAATTCTGTTTTTGAACTTGCCTCAGTAAGTTAGGAGGAAAAAACTCCCTAATAACTTCCTGATAAACCACTGATCTTTCCTGCCAAGGACAAGATGCACCTTTCTGATGTAGGGGGTTATTGCTTAAGTCCAATATGTTAATAAATTTGGGGAGTGGTTAGGAAACATCAAAGTAAGCCTCCATTCCTATGGCTCCTATTTCCATTTGGAGGTAATTCTGAAAGACCAATATTTCCAGTCTCTCTTCATACCTTCCCAAAATGATGCTGGCAGAACAAATTGCATTTGTATGGCACAGCTAATTTGGGGTGCTCTATTTTTGGAGGCATTTTTCTTAAAGTATATTTGTAGCCTTATATTTTCTCCAAGAATCCAGAAAATCAAAAAAGGCTGTGACTTCAGTGGAGATTGAAGTTGTATAATTTTGCTTGAGAATGAACATGTATATTTGTTCACCTCATCATTGGAAAGATTTTTGTGGAAGCAAAAGTTTTTCATGCCCAATCCAAATAATGTTTATATTTTGTTTCACATCTAACTAAAGGTCACTATCCCTTATCTGAAATTCTTAGTACCAGAAATATTTAGGTTTGGGATTCTCTACAGATTTTGCAGTATTCGCACATATATAAGGAGGTATCTTGGGCATGGGACCCAATTCTAAACATGAAACACATTTGTTCATATACACATACCCTGAAGGTAATTGGTAATTTTATTATATACATAGATGTCACATGTTTTCTTTGTATAGTGCACCTGCATGTGAACAATCACATGAGGTCGGGTTTTAATTTGCAATGTATGGTATAGTCATGTTAGTGCTCATAAATTTTGGATGTTAGTGTATTATTGGTTCAGATATTTTGGTTAGGTATGCTTGATCTGTATTGGGTGTATTCTTTTTAAATTGGTTTGCAACATATAATGCAGTTTTTTTGCTACTATGATAAAAGTATCTAACCAGGACAATTTTAAAGGAGGAAAAGTTTATTTGAGGGCTCACAGTTTCAGAGGTCTTAGTTCAAAAAATGCTGACTACATTCTTTGGGGCTGGAGGTGAGACAGAACATCATGGTGGAAGATAATAGCAAAGGAAAGCAGCTTGCATCATCAGGAAGCAGAGAGGGAGAGAGATTCCACTCTCCAGATACAAAACATATACCCCAAAGCCATGCCCCCATTCCAAACTCCAGATCATATTTATTATATTTAAATTTTTTTAGTAAATTAAATTTCTATAACTAAACTCACCTCAAAATTATGCTACTCTCAGTACTGTCTACCACTGTAGATGAAAAAGAAAAGGTAGAATAATAATGCATAAATCTTAAAAAACAAGTATATTCCTATAGTTATGTCTTCAATAAAATTAGCCATTAACCTCACTCAGAAATATGTTAATTCATCCAAGTGAATATAATCATTTATATGAATAATTTACTCAAGTGTCTTTTAGATACATTCATGACATGTTTGCCTTTCTTGTAATCTACCAGGATGAACATATTTTAGTATTTTAAACAAACATAACTTATTTTTATTAGTTAGAGATGGCACAAAGTCATGTCATCTATTTATTTATGTGCAGACTAATCAGTTTTATTCATTGAATAAGCAATCAATACTGCATATTCAATTCAGTTCAGCTTTTCGGGTGAAAATTAAGTAGTGCTATTCAAATTATTTGGTCGTCTTCCTCTCAAAAAGTCATTTTCTATAATAGAAAAGGCTTCCATGAACACATATTTTCACTCTTGATGATGAGATTATCATCATGAACGGTGTGGTAAAAGATTTAGATTGAGTCATAAATCAGAGATAATGTTTTTCTTTTATTTTGCAATTGATATATTGAAGCTTGACTTTTTTTTTCAGTTAATGGCCAGTATATTAGTACCATAAACATTTCACTGTTACCCTTCTCCACTTTTAATCTGTGAAATTAATCTATTAATAATCATTTATATCTTTCAGCAAAGTAATCAATGCTGCTTAATGGAATGTTAAAATTGACATTAATCACTTTTTTACATAGACAGCATCCTTATATTGCATATTAGAATTAAATAGCAGTGTAATTCTTGTTTAGTAAGTATATTAATAACTGCTTCTGCATCTATGGCTTATTTATTTTTATTTTTCTCCCAAATCAGCTGAGAAAGCAATGCCCATAAAAAAACTGACACCATAAGCCACATCTGTGGAAATTACACAGTGTTAAAGAAGAGCTTGACTGCTCATGTGGATTAATCATATAGAGAGACGATAAAGCACATCACATACCCACCTGTCAATAATTGCACAGTACTTGCTCACAGTGCGTTTGTTATTCATGCACATTTTCCTATGCAATTTCAAATAACTTTCCAGCTCACATTACCTTCATACATCAAAATATATTGTAGGTATAGCAATGTAACCCATTGTGAAATTTAGAAATGGGGAAAAATTTCCTTAATACTCTGGAGACAGGTCTTCTTTACCTGACACTTTCAGAATAACCTATTTTATGTTTTTCATTTGCTTCAAAGAGAGATTTTTCTCATGAAGTATATAACTAACGGTACAGGGAAGCTTAAGTCTTCATTTAAAGGCCGATAGATTCATTGGAGCAAGTTCATTAAAATGACTGGTCTAATGTGTAGAGAGTAGTATGTGTCCCCACCATCAAGCAGAACCATTGTCTCAGAGAAAACACTGAAAATATTGGTTAAATAAAATTTAGTTTTAAAATAACCAATATGAAAGAGAAAATACAGGATGTCTATAATGCTGAGAGGAGTATGAAAGAGAAAATACAGGATGTCTGTAATGCTGAGAGGAGTATTTTGGATTTGGGGGGAATGAATCTTTGAATGTTTAAAGGAAAACAGAAGAAAAGTGAGAGTATAATTTCACAGATAAAGATTGCATAACTAGGAATAATGAAAGAAAGCTGCATAAAGACAAATTTTACCATAATGGAAAAAATAATTCTTCATTTCTCTTCCCATAAGCCAAATAAGCTGCTGTGTACTTTCATAACCAGAAAAGTAAAAACAGATGACAATGTTGCCATCAGTTACATATCACATAGATGTGATTCCTGAATGGAAGTAGAAGGTACCATCGATTACATCCACTCTATCCAGACTCTATGATTTTTTACACTTTGTCTATATGGCAAAATCACTTCACCTCAATCTCTTAGATAAGATACATCAAAATATTACTGCAATCAGTGTGAGGTGCAATGATGTAAAAGAAAAGAACTTAGATTTTGAAATCTTACTCTCTGATTCCAACACAAACTGTACATCTTACTATTTTTGACATTGAAAAAATAGTTTAGTCTTTGTAGTTCTCAATTTCCCCACCTACACATTGTATAGGGCTAAAATCTACTCACTGCTTTTACAAAAATCAGATGAGGTTGTATACGTAAAATGTTTATCACATACCAAATATAAAAGCAATGTTTATAATTATTAACCATGAAAATTTGAATATTTATTTGGTTCATGATATTTTCAAAAGTCAGTTTGGGAATCACAGTTTTCAGGTGAGTGTCCTTAAGTATTTCACCGAGTGTATAATCTTTCTGTTGCATTCATTGCAAAATTTCTTCAAAGATGTATCTGTAGTGTTTTTCACTTCCATTCCCACCACACTGCTGAGGCTACTTTTGTCAAAATGAGAAGTAGCTGCACAAATTGCCAAATCCAGTGGTCACATCTTCATTCTTTTCCCTTTGGCTTTCATAGGGGTTTTTGCAAAGATTCAGAAGTAAGTCTTCCATGAAATGCAGGCTTTTTTTGGGATCCATCATATCACACTTCTGTTTGCTCGTTGGTCCCCCGTTGTAAGCTCCCTTCAATGTTTTTGTGCCTTAAGCCTTGTCTGCCTCTTACACTCTATGCTTTCTGTCAGGTATCTTGAGACATGGCCTCCAATATTCATATATATCTAAAGGGATGACCAGGGACTTAAAAGGAGCACAACTGGAAAATTGCTGATAAGGATGTATGGGGAAAAGTATATGGATATACTTCTTTGGGGGAAAAAAAACATGAAGATATTTGTTTCCCATTGTTACAGTGAGGTTGCAATAAATCACCAAGTCAATCTTGACGCAGGAGATGATATATTTATTCACCAGCTGGCAGGATAGAGGACAGACTGCAGTTCTATACTCTCTCCAATCCACTCCAGGGGATAGAGCAAATCTTTTATATCATAAATAAAGCATGTCAGGTCATTAATCATAATTAGCTGTTGTCATGATTTAAAACCATAAACAAAAATCATGAGATCTAAAATCATAAGCAGAAGGGGAAGTGGGTCAAAACCACCCTAACTGAATACATTTTAAAGAATGGTTACTAATGTTTAGAAAAACATTAACATATTATGCAGTTATGGTACATGGTCCAAGAAAAATGGGAACCAAAAAGAGAACAATTTTACACTATATAAGAATTACGATTTTATTTTGCCAAACATGCTACACTAAGGAACTGTTGATGGGTACAGAGGTGGGGGGGTTTCCCTTAGGAGAAGCATCTCTTACATGACAGGGAGTTTCAAGTAAAATGGAGTCTGTTTGTTCATTGCCCATATAGCCTAGCCCATAACACCACGTGCATACTTGTCAAAGTGTGAACTCAGCCAAGGAGGATTCCAATCATCAATTAGAAAGGATGACTTATTCTATGGACACCAGTCAAATTCCCCAACGAGCACCATCATCATCCAATGGGCTCATGAACAATGCAGGCATGGTGTCAGGGATACAGGTTCTATATAGACTCAGCAATACTGACTTCAACAAGTCCTACAAGACCAACATAGCCATGGTTATTGCTCACTACTCAATCTCCCAGCAACAGAGTTCAATTCCAAGTTGCTGACATGGCATTATTTCCTGGGATTAACAAACAGCTACTCTGTGGCACACTGACTAAATTTCTATGTCTTTCATCATGGAAGATACAGTGTTTTGTTCTTACTAGAATAAATAAATACTCTGGATATGTATTTACCTTTCATGAACACATTGCCTCTGTCCAAACTATAATCCATTCACTTAGAGCACGTCTATTCACATCATGTTATGCCATGCAGCACCACTTCCTGATCAGGCATTTCATTTCACTGCTAAAAAAATGTGACAGCAGTTGTGTGTACATGGAATTCACTGGTTATACCATATTCCACAAAACTCTGTGGCAGCCATCTTGACAGTAATGGCCTTTTGAAGATACAGTTACAGCACCAGCTATGTTTAACAAATCACAGCTTTCAGGGAGCTACATATGTTCTGAATCTTTATCAGAATATTATGCTATTTCTCCCATAACCAGGATTCACAATTTTAGGAATCAAGTCGTTTAAACTGGAATAGGTAAATTTTTTCTTCTTTTAACCCTGACCCTGATTTCTACTGGCTTTAAGGTTTTAGTTACAAAAGGAAAAATACTTCCATTAGGAGACACAACATTGGTTCCACTGAACTGGAAACTATGATTGCCAGTAGGTCATTTGGGACTTCTTTCACCTATAAATCAACAAAGAAAGATAATACTCTGCTTATTGGGATTATTGATCCTGACTACTGATGGAAAACAGGACTGCTACTCCACATTGGAGGTAAAGAGTATGTCTGAAATACAGGAGACCCATTGCCATGTTCCATCACTAAACTCAACGAAAAACTGTGACAATGGAATTCAGGAATGAAGGTTTGAGTCACCTCACTAGGTAAGGTGAGCTGAGATGCTGGCTGTAGGCAAAAGGAATATAAAACAGCTTGGGCATGGTTGTCCACACCAGTAGTCCCAGCTACTCAGGAGGCTGAGTTAGGAGGATCACAAGTTTAAGGCCTGCTATGGCAGTTCAGAGAGACCCTCAGCAACTTAGAAAGACTCTTTCTCAAATTTTAAAAAAACTTTTGAAAGGACTGGGGTAGTAGCTGAGTGGCGAAGCATACCTGGGTTCAACCCCCAGTACCAAAATAAAACAAAACAACAGCAAAAGGGAATATATAATGGATAGTAGAAAACATAGATTTGAATATTGGCTATGATCATGTGATCAATTACAGAAGAGGGGGCTAAAATTATAATGAATATTTAATCTTTATTTTGCATGATAGTGTCTATGTATGCAAAGTATATTAGTATAGGTCACATTCATGGCAAGTCCAAAACCTGCAGGATACCTGACCTGCAGATTCAAGGGAGCCAGTGCTATAGTTCTAGACAAGACAGCAGGCTAGCAACCCAGAAAAACTGCTGCATTCAGAAGGCTAACACCCTTGAGAACCGGAAAATGTCAATATTCCAGTTCAAGTTCAAAGGCAGATTTCTTGAGAACCAAGAAGAATCAAAGGCAGTCTGCTGGACTATTCTCTTTTGCTTATAGGAGGCCAGTGTTTTTTGTTTTTTGTTTTTTTTTTTTTTTTTTATTCAAACCTTCTGCTGATAAAATGAGGCTCATCTATATTCAAAGAAAGAAATCTGCCAGGTGTGGTGGTGCACCTCTATTATCCTAGTGGCTTGGGACACTGAAGCAAGTGGATCTCAAGTTCAAAGCCAGTCTCAACAACTTAGCAAGGCTCTAAGCAACTTAACAAGACCCTGTCTCTAATATAAAAAATAAGAGAGTCAGGGGAAGTGGCTCACTGGTTAAGTGCCCCTAGGTTCAGTCCCTGGTACAAGAAAGAGAAAGAGAGAGAGGGAAATCTTTTTAAGAAGTCCACTTATTTAAGTATTAATCTTATCAAAAACAATCTCTCTCACATCTGCACCAAAAGCACCCAGGATAATGTTTAACAAATTCACTCTCTATATGCATTTATGTACATAGTATAGGATAGTTATATTTTTCTATCATTCCTCCCTTTTCCTGTCACCCTCCCTCCATCTCTACCCCCTTACTCTACTCCACTGACCTCTCTTCTATTTTCATGGGATTTCAACCCCCTTCTTTTATTTTGGTGTACCTTCCACATATGAAAGAAAACATCTAACAATTGACTTCATGAGTCTGACTTATTTCACTTATGATTTTGTTCTCCAGTCCCATCTACTTACTGGTAAATGTTATAATTTCATTCTTTTATATTGACTGAGTGAAACTCCTTTGTGTATATATATACTATATTTTCTTTATGCGTTCATTAATTGATGAGCACCAGGTCTGGTTCTATAACTTGGCTTTATTATGAATTATACTGCTATAAGCATTGATGTGCCTGTATCACTGTAGTAGTCTGAATTTAGATATTTATGTTTATACCAAGAAGCGGGATAGTAGGGATTTATGGTGCTTTCAATGCTAATCTTTTGAGTACTCTCTATACCGCTTTTCATAGTACTAATTTGCGATGCCACCAACAGTGTATGAGTGTACCTTTTCTCCTCATATGTTCACCAGAATTTATTATTAATTGTGTTCTTGATAATTGTAATTGTAACTGGAGTGAGATGACATCTTAGTGTAATTTTGATTTGCATTTCCCTGATTGCTAGAGATGTTGACCATTTTTTCATATATTTGTTGGCCATTTATACTTCTTCTGAGAAGTATCTGTTTAGCACTGTTGCCCAGTTATTAACTGAGTTATTTGGTTTTTTTATTTTAAGTTTTTTGAGTTCTTTATATATTTCTGACATCAATCCAGTCAGGGGAGCAACTGGAAAAGAGTTTCTCCTATTCTCTAGGTACTTGCTTTACACTCTTACTCATTTCCTTCACTATGTAGAAGGTTTTCAATATGAGGACAACCTTATTAATTTATTGTTGATTTTATTTCTTATACTTTAGAAGTCTCATTAAGGAAGTCTGTACCAGTATGTCAGTGTTGGGTCTACATTTTCATCTAGTGCTTGCAAATTTTCCAGTCTTATTCCTAGGAATTTGGTCAGCTTTGAGTTTTCTACCTACTAATAAATCTTTCCTTTTATAGTCTTTTCATGTGTAATCTTACAAGTTCCTTTACAAATATTTTTGTGGACATTCTCTTCTGAATGTTATATACCTAAATTTGTATAGCATATACTATAATTAATTCGACAAATTGACCATTTGCTACACATTCACACAGACCTCTGTAACACATGGTATTCTCTTGAATCAAGTGTTTACATGAATTTTAAAATAGTTGAAATGAATATCAAAGAAAACATATATGATAATTCAATGTAAATTAGGTGAAGGTGAATTAATATTTGGTGAAAAATTACAACAAAATATGTAGAATTTTGCATCCATCTTGTTTATCTTACCTTGTAGGGAAGATGAACTCAATTTTTTTTTGGGGGGGGGGATGTTAGGTTTCAATGTCAATAGTAAGAAAGAGTCACCAAAACAGAGTGTTGTATAAACACTACCCTAAAAGTCATGTGAACTTGGGAAAAACACCTTAAATATTTGAGCCTCAGTTTCTTTACATGTATTTTAATATAAGATGATTATATGCTAAAGATTGCTCTAAGGATTGATGATGATTTATATACATGTCTACATCAGGTCTGTAAACTTTTTCTACATTTGCATGCAACTTTACTCCATAGAGTCTAAGTATACAAGGTACCAAATCCTCAACAGAGAGGTCAATCTAAGTTAAAATGATTTAAAAAAAGAATATGATTTCTTCCTTTGCAAATTTAAACCTTTGACTTAGTCAATGACTAAGACGATAATGTAAAATTGACCACCTTAAATTTATGGTTACATCCTTCACATATTAAAATCAGTCTATGTTATCTAAAACCTTAAAATCTTATAGAAATTACTTTTAAAATGTCTTTCTCCAAGTTGGAGTAGTATAATTTAGAAGAAATGTTCTATGAGTGATTTTTTGGACATATCCAAGAAGCCAAATTTCAAGGAGAAGAAATAAGGCTCCTGAGCAAAGAGTCTAAAAGATGGTTATACAATTTCAACAACACATTATAGTTAGTTCTAGTTTCCCCTGAATCTCAACTACATTACTGGAATATATTACTATTTATTTTACTCTTTCTTGCCTGTCATGAATAACAAAAGATATTCCCCCAATGATAAATTATGATAAACATCAAAAGTAGAATAATGAAAAAATATTTATGATGAAATATTATCACTTTCCTGAATGACCCTCTCTCTCTCTCTCTCTCTCTCTCTCTCTCTCTCTCTCTCTCTCTCTCTCTCTCTCTCTCTCTCACACACACACACACACACACACACAATGCATTTACTTACCCCCGATGAAAGCATTTATATTCTGAAATTCAATATGAACTTCTTATTTGGGGGTGCGCATGAGAAAGACAGATGTTGAATTTTTCCCTGATAAATCCAAACATTTCAAGTCTCAAAGCATTAATTAGTTGTGTAGGTTTATTCTGGTTATTATTGTTGTTTTGGTTTTACTTCTAAATTACTTGCCATATTAGTTTATTTAAAAAATCATACATAAACTGAAAATCACACCACTCACATTAGGAAATAAGTTCTTTCCTCCGTTGACAAATAGTACAAAATAATTTTTGAACAGCCTGATCCAGAGTCATAATATTTCAACACACATTGACTGCATACATAATTGAAATCCTTGGTATGTGGTAAAGGAAGGCATTCATGCATCAGTGAACAGGCAATGAATAAGAAATTTGTTAGAGTCCAGAACTAGATTGTGTGGTCTTGGATTGTCCTTCCTGCTCCCTGAGTATCTGAACAAATGTTTTAGAATTGATATCTTCCTGGGATACATGCATGTTTATGGTTGTCTCAGATTTCTCTGGTAAGTGGTTCAGTAGGTTTTAACAGTCATTCTTTACCCTGAGACAAGCAATGCTCAAAAGAACAAGTGCGTTGATAGTTTCTCTTCTATCATGACCAAGAAACCTATTATAAAACAACAAACCTCAGTGATAACATCCAGAGAATCCCCCAAGAAAGCACTGCCTTTAAGCTAAAAGAATGCAAGTCATTTTAGCAAGCTGAAGGTCACCAGTGATTGATTCTCACTGAGCGATATAAGTATTCCCTGGGTTCCATGTCATGCAGAACCTATGCGTGATTATTTTATTTTATTCTCATCTTCAATTCTAAAGCTATAATTATGTTGCATATTTTATATTATTGTTAACACTACATATGTATCACAGAAATGTGCAAGATTCCCTAGCTTGCCAACACAGTTTATTAACTAGGTAAAACATGCTACATATGTGAAAAAATAAATATGGAATTGAGATGTGCTTCATAATACTATGCCATACACTCCAAAGGTGTGAAGAATATGCAGGATTTCCATCATATGACCCCAACCTCTATATATTAATATTTTGTTTACTTGATACATTCTTAAATTCTGGACTGATTTTGAAATGTCAAATTCCTAAAGTGTCCCTTGATCGTGAGGTTCAAATGGACCTGCCTCTTATTTTCAGATCCACAGTCTTATCTTATTCCTTTTCTTAGTTCCTGATTTTATAAACTATATCTCTATTCATTTAATATCCTCATAAATCTAACAAATAGACTATTTTCTTTATTTACAGTTAATCAAATAACTGGGAATATTACCTCTGAAATACACATCAGTCAAATTTGTTATTGAATGTTGTACAATATAGCAAATATAAAACCAAATGACACTTAGTATATGTTTAAAAATCATCTATTCTAAGTGCAAGATTTTTGATCTTCTGTTTTCTAAGGCCTCATTGCTGACAATATCTTAGCAAAGGGATCTGTTTTAATCATAAGTCATGTCTTATGAATGATTTTGGGGCTTCCTAATGCATATATACACATTTCTTCCTGTATTTTTTATATCTCATTGTAGAGGTATACATAGTAAGTCTTAAAATTTATATTAATCTTACCAGAGTCCTGGAGAAAACTTTAGATGCCTGAATTTACCTTGACAGTTGTTTAAAATTTCTCTCTTTTTTTTTTTTTTTGCACCTATTGGCCATCAAAATTTCATGAAATACAAATGTCAGAGTTTACTGTAGATACATTTAGAGTAAGAATAAAGGAAAAAAGTGATGTGTGACTGAGAAATAGATCTGCATGTGCTGTGTCTCAAGGTAAAGCTACGAAATGAAGAAGAAAATTCTCCTGGTGAAATAGACTCTGAACTCAACTGATTCCTATTGAAAGGCAGCACTTCATGGCTAAGGATATTTGGGTCACCTCATAACGTGGACACTCACCTCACTAAGGTGTTCTGTTACATAGGGTACTTCTCTCCAACACTTCATCTTCTTCTAGGAAATTTGTATGCCCACCATCTAGAAAGAAGTCTCAGGGCTAAGAAGTTTTATCCTTAAAATAACAATTAGCATTATTGTTTTTGAATCCTTTTTTTTTTTAACTTACCCTACTCCTAATTGATGTAAGCTACTTTCAGCCACTGAATACGGAAAAATAATTTCTCGGATAAAGTATAGCAGTGGAATTGGAAAGATGTTTTGTCTTTTATTGAAAAATATATTAGGACAGTTATATTAGAAGTCCACTGGCATACTTCTTGAAATCGGAACCACTTGCCTCATGGACTAAAGGTTATCTTTATTCTTCTCTCTCATTAGATCTCTAGAAACCCATTGATCATTGTTGAAATGAGACAAAAGGGGACATGTGCTCATGTGGAGACAGAAGAGAGCCTTCATGATGCTAAGTCAAGGGAGCCTCTGAGCTTCACTTTTAAAACCAAATGACCCTTACTACATGTTTAAAAATTACTATTTAAATAAATTTCAAGTTTCATAAAATAACCTGTGTTTAGAAATGAATGCAATCAATAAAAGATTTGTTTCAAAAAGTTCAGATTTGTTGATTGCAAACAGACACTAATTTTAAAGCCATTCTCCCTAAATTCCTTGCTGCTTGGATCACCTGGTTTTGCAAAGTTATGACTCCACATGCACAGTCTGGGAACACAGAGAATACTTACCTGAAGTTTCATCTAGTAAGCCCAGATGTGATAGAGTTCCCTTATCATATTCCACCATTATTTAAATGACAAGGGCATATGATTTTTTTAATCTATACTATCACAAGCATGCACAACTTAAAGAGTAAACGATGCATATTCTCTCCGTTCATACATAAAAAACACATTTAAAAAATGTATTGCTCACTGAGGTGAAATATGACATGGAAAGAGAACTTTAGAAAGTCACTGTAGTGAAAAATCAAACATTTGTTTGAACTTGACTTTTTTGGAACCTTCAAACAACAGAATTTTTATTTTGAGATAGGGAATGACAGACACATTACCATGCCTTAGTCCTATTCCTGGAACAAATCAGGAAAAAATAGTCAGTTGATTTCCTTTGATGGAATTTCAGGCAAGATATTTAAAATCCATGTGGCATAGATTGGCATGAAATAATATGCTTTAAAATGAAGAGAGATTTTACCACAAGAATATTACTTAAGAAGTATCAATGAGTACTTCTGGATCTCACAGAGTTCAGCCCATAATACCCTTAAAATGCTAAGTTCACTACTGGGTGGATTTTGTGTGTAGTGTTCTCCACCACCCCTGCCTTTCACCCTACCTCCTCTCCCTGCCTCTACATACTGACTTGACCTCCTTAGGATCATGGGTGAACCTATGGTTTTGTCTCTGACACTCAAATTTTATTTATTTCTTCAGGAATTTCACAGGTATTATTGATACCAGAGTCCTCGAGTTAATAAAGGAGTTGTCATTTTACAGACTCAACAGAACCTTCTCCTACTTGGTCTTTTCAGAAGTCAGAAGTCAGAGCTCCCCACCATGCACCCACCTCCAAGACTCCACTCTTCTTTACCTGGCA
Organism: Sciurus vulgaris; assembly: GCF_902686455.1. Taxonomy (NCBI): domain Eukaryota; kingdom Metazoa; phylum Chordata; class Mammalia; order Rodentia; family Sciuridae; genus Sciurus; species Sciurus vulgaris. Next base: position 117,867,338 of record NC_136469.1, on the reverse strand, counting down.
ACTTTAGAGACAAGTGGAAGTGAAAAGTGATACCAGTGTCTGACCTCTCTGTTGATTAAGAATAATCACAGTGCTGGATCACTGGGTAAAATGGAGGAAAATATGTAAAATAGGAAACTTTGTAACTATAGAGTGTATAAATCTGCCTTTGTAAGTCAAAAATGTCTTTGTAAGACAAAAGTAAATGAAAAAAAAATTTAAACCAGGGCAGGAAAATAATTCTTGTCAACAGGAAACTAATTTTCTTTACTCTTATATTGTTGTCTTCAAGTGAGAACAGAAAGTTCAAGTCCATTATTTATAGATGAAAGAAAACTTTATGACTTTGTACAAATAAGGCAAAATTGAAAGGCTATTTAGCTGGTGAATTCAAGCAGCTAAGATAGGCAGTCATAATTACTGACAAAATCTCATTTTAATAGATACCAGTGTCTTGACTACTGTTTTATGGTAGATGTGTGTGTGTGTGTGTGTGTGTGTGTGTGTTTGTGTGTGTGTGCGCGCGCACTAAATGTTTTTGAAATTAAAAGTGCATCAACTCCAGTTTACAAACTATTTCACTATATAGTAAATTGTACCATAATAGAATTAACTTATGCCCTATGTAATAGGATGATTCCTAAACCTATAAAACTCAGTGTTTTTCAGATTCTCATTATATCTACAGCTTTCTGCATGCCAGATACGACTGTGAAGTGAAAGGAAAATATATGAAAAGAGTTCATCAATAACATACTATTTTTTTAATTTGGGCAAGATGATTGTACAAGATTAAAATTTTCAGTAATTTTGAAAATATGCTTCAATGATTCTGCACAATTCTCTTGTAAGAATCTAATAGAGGCAAGTGAAAATTTCAAGAACAGTGATGAGTCCTCTAGATCCATGCTAGCTCTTCAGTGTGGGCAAACCATTTGTCAGCAAACAGAAAGGGCAGAGGGTAATTAAACCTTTAGTTTGGAAGAGAGAAAATAAAAATTATTTACAGTATTAATTTAGTCACCCAGGCCATCTCTTTCAAGATTGGTAGTAAATCCTCAATTAGCTACTCAAACAAGTCAGAGTTATAGTGTTGGGGACAGCATTTACCCATTGGTTAAAGTAGGGCTTAAATAAAATAACATTCTGCTAAAGGTTTCTAATCTGTAACTGGGGCCAAATAATATTACAAAGAGTAAAATGACTTTCTTCAACTCTATTTGCAAGACAAAAGATGAAGATGGAGAGAAACTAATAAGAAACTGTTTCTGACCACATTTACTGGAATAATATCAAAAACTAATGACTAGAAGTGAAACTATTTCCTCAAAAAGTAAATTGTGGTTGATGTTTCTGAATAGATTGAAAGAAAGAGATTGGAAGTGAACCCATAAACTGATTAAAAGCTCTGATCCTGGGATCTTCTTCCTCTTCCTATTAAAGTCATAGACAAATCACAGGATTAGAGAATTGGGACCATCTCATCCTGCCACAAATCTGGAAAAGCACTGTGTGTTTTGCTGCTTCCTAATTTTCTTACAATAGCCACAATCACCACAGACTTCTTGTTGCCTTCAATATCAATAATGAAGTACACAACCCACATACAGCCCTGTGTTTAGCAAGCCCTGCCTGAAGATGTTTAATATTATTCTCTTTATATTTATCACATTTTGTTTCACGTTCTGCCCCTGTAAAAAGAATAAGTTATCTTATAACTTGACAATTATTAATTATAGTATGAAACTGAGAGCAGTAATTTCAGAATACATTCAGTTTCAAAGAAAACATTAGTAAGAAATAATTTTTCAGTGACATAACCTGAGTCCCACATCTATGAAATTACAAAGGCTATTGTCTATTTTGCCTAACATAGATGGGTTTGGAATCATGGGGAAACATTGTATAGTGCAATGTGAATACAGAACAATTCTTCTGCAAAGAGAAATGAAGTTGTTTTATAAAATATGCAATATTTCTATATATTAATAGAAATGATGTTGGAAATCTGAAAATCAAATGAAAAATCATTTCAATATGAATAGTTAATGAAGTCCCTGAGAAAAGAAGAAAAAGTCTTCAATACTTAGCAAAAAGGAAAATTTGATCATGTTGTAAATAACAATAATGAACTAAAGGAATTTATTTTTTCTGACATATTTTATAGGATAAGTTGTACAAAATGTTCAAAACAATTTGATCTATATTATATTTAAGATTTTACTTTATAATCCAAAATATAGCTAACATTTTGTTCATTATTTGATTTTCTCAGTGTCAGTTTCCTTCTAAATTAATTATGAAAAATTATTTTTGAAATCAATGATTATAATAATCTAAAAGGACCATGCTTTGTATAGACTTATTATATAAATTTAAATATAAAATACAATTTTACACAAATATCTACACATAGAAACATTTTAAAGTTTTTATCATTAAGTCTTAATTTTTCAGATAAAATTTTATATTAAATTCTATATAACATTAAAAAGATCCGAACAAACTTCACCAGAAGACTTCTGGTGCTGATAAACAAATTCAGTAAAGTAGCAGGATATAAGATCAAAAGGCATAAAGCAGTTGTTTTCCTACACTTTAATAATGAATCTGCTGAAAAATAAACCAGAAAACCCATCCCATTCACAATAACTTCAAAAGAAATTGAAATACTTGGGAATTAATCTAATGAAGAAAGTGAAATAACTTTACAATGCAAATTATAGAACACTGAAGTAATTTAAGTAATTGAAGAACCTATGGAGTGGGAAAAGATCTTTGCCAGATGCTCCTTGACTGGAAGTTGATATCTAAAATATACAAAGAACTGAAAAAACTTAATGTTAAGAAAACCCATCCAATAAATGTTCAAAAGACCTAAAGAGACAATTCTTGAAACAAAAAATACAAATGATCAAAAAAAAAAAAATTGAAAAACATGTTCAATATCTCCAGCAATCAAGGAAATGAAAAAGCAAAAGTACATTGAGATCTCATCTTACTCCACTTAGAATGACAATCCTCACGAGTACAAATAATAAACGCTGGATGTGGAGAAAAAGTACATTGATACATTGTTGGGGGGACTGCAAATTAATTCCGTCACGTAGGAAAGCAGTATGGAGATTCCGCAAAAGACCAGAAATGGAACCAAGCTATTCTACTCCTTGTTATATATCCAAAAGAACTAAAATCAGCATACTATAGTGATATAAACATTAATGTTTATAGCACCACAACTCAGTGTATCTAATTTATAGAACCAGGTCAGAAGCTCATCAATGAATAAATAAAGAAAGTAGAGTATACTCAACAGAGTTTTACTTAACCATGTGGAGTAATGAAATCATGGCATTTGCTGGTAAATGAATGTAACTGGAGTAAGTAAAAAAAATCAAGATTCGGAAAGTCAAGAATTTGATGTTTTCTGGTATACATACAGAAGTTAAAGCCAAATAAGAAAAAAACTTGGTGCTTTATATACATTTATATACATTTAAATAGAAGGAAGACCAGTTGAGTAGAGGAAGGTGAACAGGGGGAAGGAGCAGGAGAAGGAAAGGGGAAGCACTGGGGACTCACATAAAGCAAATTATACCCTATTCATGTATGAGTATGTCAAAATGAACTCCAATATTACTTGTAACTATAATGCAACTAATAAAACATTAAAAAATTTAAAAGAAACTTTAGCTTGAAACTGTGTGAGTAAACCTCAGTCTCAGGATTTTAAATGCTTGATGTTCATAAAATGTAGTTTGAAAATAAATTCAAAATATTCAATTATATGGACATAGCACAGGTTAATAAGACTTTTAGGATATTACATATTTATATACACATATATATACATATAAGTGATATATAATATATCATTTGGAAGAGTGCAATGAACAATTTCTACATCTAGTAATTGTACATTTCTCTCACAACCTATGAATTCATTTTTTAAAAAATGAATCTGAAAGCATAAACTTTTCTGAGGACTTTCAATACTCATATTACCACATTGCTTTCCATTACAAATGCAAAAGTAAGATGCCTAACAAATTGCATATAATTAAGTTGTTGCTATTTAACACTATGTTGTATAAGGGCATCTATAATTTTCACCACTAACAACAGTTTTTTTTTAATCATCGCTGTATCTTTAATAGAAATTATTTTTGCCAGAGGACAAGGGAATAATAAGGTTAAGATATTCAAGGAAAGTAAATGTGAGAAGAAAATTTTCTTTTTATACTTTTAATTGCAAATTTTCTTCATTGAGGAGAGTGGAAAGGTATTATTCCTGTTATTCATCTTTATTTATCCTTCACTTAAAGTTACTTTTCCATATAGTTCATTGCATCTATATCTATATTTGTATCCACAGATAGCATATATACATAAGTTCCTTTATGTATATATGCTAACTGTTGGTAAAATGAAGATAACTATATCAACATTAAAATGTAGAGTTCATAACAGTAGGGAACTCGTTTACCATATTCATCTCTTTATCTCCAAAATATTACTCTCTGCACATAGTTAGCAAGAAGAAATGTTTAAGTAATGAAGAAAAACATACCAACATTCCAAGCAAGTCAGGGGACTGTTACCAAATATTTTAAATCATTAAACTTGCTCATTAAGGATCAAATCAACAATGCAAAAATGGATGTGATATGTTTAGTGATATTCCTGTGATTAGCAATATTCCTTAATCAACTGAGTTAACCATCTATATATGTGAACTCTTAAATTATTTTCATTAAAAAATATTCAACAAGTCTTTACATCAAAAGCAAAGGCCACAGCATGACATTTTGCTATTTCAAAGACTATTTGAGGCTAGTGCAAAAGGCAAAAACAAACTAAATCAGGATTAATGCATGAACCCAAAAAGTTCTCTTGTATGTTTAAAGAGGGGGATTGATTTAAGCAGTTATTAATAATATAATTTTAATTGCACTTGAATCAAGACTATTTAATGAAACACATATAATGCAGATTCTGGACCATGAATACATACATGCAGGATAATATTCTGGACTATGGTTCCCAGAACTAATCTATTATACCCATGTGACTTATTTATACACAATAGCGTTCCAGAACTACTAACCACAACTGATCATTCTTTGTAGAAGTACATGCGTGAAAATTTAATGGAAATTTTAAAAGTTTGTATGTAAAATGTTGATTTCCTCCATTTGTGAGTCTCTTAAGACAAACCAATTATCTGTGATATTTTAAAAACTCTACACAATAAAGCTTCATGCTATTAACTGACCTAGATTACTAAAGACAGCAAAATCTTTTTTCTTCTTTTTTATTGATACCTTTTAGTGACATATAATACTACAACATATTTTGGCATAATTACACAAGTATGGAATATAATTTGCTCTAATTCAGTCCCCAGCATGTCCCTCCTCCCTCTCATACCTTCCCCTGTTCCCTTCTATCTAGTCCGCTTACTAATCTTTATGCAATTTATGGGTGGGGTTTTTAAATTTTTTAATTAGTGTATTGTGGATAAACTTGATGCTGAGATTCACTGTGGATTATTCATGCACATGCACATGATATTTCAGTGATATTTTTTCTGCTCTTCGTTCATTTCCCATTTCTCCTTCCTCTCCCTCAATCCTTTAACATGGTAAATTCTTCCACATAAATATCCAGGAAAATCCCCTTGTTTTTTCAACCATAAATTGCAAGTCCTACATTGTGCTACTAATAACCAGGTAGCAACATCACTAAGGGTATGCTTAAGCTCTTATAAGTCTTCCATTTGATATAATTTTAGAAGACGAAATTTTAAAAAAACATATACAATAATTTCTTAAAGATTTGTTATAATGATGCAAATCTGTCATTTGCTATTTCCCTAGGAAATTTCTCAAGAATAGGCATCAGTCTTAAAGATTTTACACATTGTCCACCATGGTCATATCTTGCCATATTTTCATACATGTAACAAGGAATCAGTAAGTATTTATGTTATTATCTTCCATTAACTAATAAACTAGGATTGAACTTTAAGAAGGAAAGAAAAAAAAAATCTGAAGAAAATAATAAGGGACAGTGTTTTGGGTAGAAAGGGCACAGTTTGGGGAGTCTGAATATATTTGTATCAGCTTTAATTCTGGCACTAGAAAGCCATCTATAAATTCCCATATTTATATATTATTTTACTATTTTAAATTAGACCATATATTTAATAACTCATCAAAGATGGATTTAGATAAATTATAAGTTTTAAAAATAAACACTAATTTAAAATCTAAAAGTAAGCACAATATTATTTTCAAGTGTTTATAATAAGGGTCCCTCATTAATTGGCCAAACTTCCCAGATGGCAAGTGGCTTTTCACTTGAGGTCAGTGACAGCTTTCCTCCTTTCACATTAGTGTAACAGACTCAACCCAAATGCCATATTTGTATCCCAATTACATTTCCTTGCCTTATTTGTGAGTTCCTTGTGTTTATGAAATTTTTGTTCAATTATGAATTTTCTTAATATTAAAATCTGTTATTATATACTTAGAATGTAACTGGAAGGGCTCCTCATCTCTAAATGGATATTATATTGATATTTATGACACATTGAAGCATCAGAAAATCTGAGGTGTATAACATACAAAAAGTATGTATTTTCCAAAACAATACAAATTACAAATTTGATGCTGCAGAATAATGACCCTATTTCAAATGCTAATAAGAAAATACATTTAATCTTCATTTTTCATTTTGACACCAAAACATAATTCTTATTTCTTGGGCATTAGTATAAAAATACACAACCTAAAAAGTTAAATTTCTTTACACTATTGAAATTAGGTAATAGACCCTGGTCAGTTCTAACTGGACAGGGCTGTGTTTTTTAACTTTTGCCATAATGATTGGCATTAATAGGTTTCTTGACTGGCAGCACTGTCTAACAAGGAAAAAAAATATGTGAAAAGAGTGTATGAACTCCTATCCCTCCCAGAACTGAGCACTAGTATACAGGACTTGGGGTGTCCGTAGGGCACAGGAAGTCATTGCTATCATATTTTACAATGTGTGCGTCTTCTGACTAGAAAATCAGCTGTTAGCTATTTCACTGGAGAAGTCTAAATTTGTGTTTGAAAATTGCAAAGTGTTGAAGCTGCTTTCAGATTTTGGAAAACAATATAACCCCCTAGAGCAAATAAAACCAGTTCAAATAGACAGTAATAATTATTTGTCAGTATGCTACTTTGTTAAAAGAGTCCAAAGTACTGCAGTACATATTATTGAAAAATTACATGCATGTAATCCAGTAAAGACCATGATTATAAATAATATTTATGCCCAAGTTATACACACTATAGTCACTTTTATTCTCTTACAATATGATCTTTTTTCTAGGCAATAGAAGTTGTTATGGTTCAAATATTAGGTAACCCCAAAAATCTCATGCATTAGATAATGCAAGAAGGTTTAGAGGTGAAATGATTGAGTTATAAGAGCCTTAACCCAATCAGTGCAATAATCCTCTGGTAGGGATCAACTAAGCGGTAACTATCATCATATGTGTTGGGTCATTAGGGGAATGCCCAAGGACATATACTTTATCCCTAGAGAGGGAGCTCTCTTCTGTCTCTCTCTTTCTCTCTTTCTCTCTCTCTCTCTCTCTCTCTCTCTCTCTCTTTCTCTCTCTCTCTCTCTCTCTCCCTCTGTCTCTTTCTCTCTCTCTGCTTCCTGGTTCCATGTCCTAAGCTGTTTTCCTCCTCCACACCCTTCCACCCTTCTACTTCACCTCATGCCCCAAGGAATGGAGACAGTTGTCTATGGACTGGGATCTCTGAAGTTCTGTGCCCCCAAAACACTTTCTCTCCTCTGAAATTGTTCTTGTCAGGTCTTTTGATCACAGCAGCAAAAAAAAAAAAAAAAAAAAGTGAAGAACAAAACTGACTAAAATAGTTTGACTCTTGAGATCATAATTGCAGATGGGTTGCCATCTTGGTAGTGCCTTTATCTGTTTCTTTCCCTGAAATAATCTCTTTGGATCAGAATTTTCCCCTTGATTGAAAGTGATTCATAAAAGTGTATAGAAGCAAGATTAATAATTTTCAATATGCTACTATATCTAGTACACAAGCTTATTTGATACTGTAGCCCTTGTTATAGAAACTGACCATGTCATTGGATCTGAGAAAGGAGAGAAGGGAGGAACTAAGTATGTGGAAGGGTATAAAAATGTGGTGGGATGAATGCATTGGTGTTTCAATGAGATCCCTGAACAGGGAAGCCTTCTGGAGTGATAGGAGGTGTCTACCAAAGTGAGACTAAATAGGTGAAGTTGTAATTGGAGAAGAATATAAAGACTAAAAGAAGATATAGTCTTCATACTTTTCAGAAATAGTGCAATGATGAAATCCATATGGATGTCCCAAAATATACTTGACATATTGTCAAGTCCAGAGGAAGGAGATCAAATAAATCATTAAAGGTAAGAATGAGAGAACAATAAATGTGTAAAGTGATAAACTCTCTTCAATAAAGCTATTAAACATGTAATTATTTGAAAAAACACTTTTGATCTGATAGAGTCTAGCTATGAAAAATTGAATTTAGTACCCCAAACAAAATGTAGAACTCCTTATCCCTCAATAATAAATATTCGAAAACTTTGCTTCAAAGTTCTTGTCTATGCCACCTTTACTTTACAAAGTAGATGTTCCTGGGTAGTATATCATTCAGTTTCATCATCAAATAGCTCCATATTCCAGGAGATTTTTCATGATAATGCTCACATCTTCTGAATATATTTTATTTTTTACTCTCTCCTCAGCATTTTCCCATTTACACAGAATTTTTTATTGCTTAAACATTTCATTTTTAGCAGTTCTTAATTTCATGCATATTTGAGCTCTCAAATTACACATAAGCAGGAATCATGTTCCTTTTCCCCACAATCATTTCATTCTTTTTATAAGGTCAACAGTCAGCCAGTGATTATTTTCTAGCTCTCAATGATGTCCAGACAAATTGGACATCACCAAAAGTGTCACATAGAGATACTATAGTTAAATGAAGTGCAAAATTCTACTCATTGGACTGAAATTCCTCAATCAGAGCTGTTATATTATTCTATGGAATTACAACTTAAATGTTGGAATTTGTTTGATGTCTTTCTTCCTCCCCATTTAAAGAAAGTAACTACCTTTACCATGTTTATTTTATGGACGGTTCCTAAGAAGTTATTTAATACTTCTTAAAATAAGAAATGTGTACATTTTCTCCTGGGAATTTTGGGTTTCTGGGCAATGTGATATTGAAGAACATGACTAATGAGTTTTCACATATTGTCTTTCTCAGATTTCTCAATGTAAGAAGAGATAGATAAAGGCTACCATGTATGTACTAAGTCTGGAATAAATATATGAACTATTTTATTAAAAATATTTGTCACAGATGATTTTATTTATACTTCCCTCATTACAAAAAAACAAACAAATAAAAAGTTGTAAAACATGTATTGCGAGAGGTTGTCCTGATTCATGGTTGGGAGTACGCACTAGGGGCCACAGGGCTTGAGCTGCAAGAATTATGAGTTAATATATGTAAAAATGTTTAGAACAGTACCTGGCCCCCATAAGTGCTGTATAAGTGTTAACTGATTTTATTACACGTATTTTTATTATAAAATGCCTCCTGAATATAAAATCAGTAAATTGGAAATGAGGTAAGGAAATAAAGCTAAAAGTAAAATTAAATGGGAAAATATTACTATACCCGTAGACATTTTTTTTTTTCCTCAGAAAGTTTAGGATCAAGAAATGAGATTAGAAAAATATTAAAATGTGACTTGGCTCGTCCTTTTCGATCTAAATCAGAGTTCTTTTAGTAATACAACTTATATGTAATGTCTTAATTAAATAAATTTTTGAGATGTATGGCTATCCTTGTGACATTGTTTTAAGCCATTGTTATATAATCTCAAAATTGGATGTGAATAAAAATGTTTATCTAAGAGTATTTTAGTAATCATTAAACAAGGCAAGTTATACAGCCTTCATCACAAAATTTTCTTTTTTTCTTTTTCTTTATTATTATCAACATTGTTATTAATGCCTTGGGACAGAAATAGAAACAGAAACCAGACTACTATGCATCAATACCCATTTCACAGAACCAGTGCAGTGATCATAGAGGATCAAGGCATCTACATACAGCACCATCTTTATAAATTAAGTACCATGTGCCACATATTGTTGCCTGCATGTGGTAAGTTGAGAGTGAAAAATGTGACTAAATAGCAAAAACTGGTCATGAGGAAAATAATGGAAGTATGCTTGTGAAAAGAAGCCGCACAGAGAAGAGTTGGCTATGTTGTAGTGCAGGAAAGCTTTTGGAACATAGCAAAGTGTAAGCTACATTTTGAAGAACAGCATTGTTAGCCTTATTAAAATACAGCAGCTTAACATATTACAACCTGACAAAGGATTTGATCCTATGGGCTGTATTATGTTTGTGCTTCTCAGAAAGTCTTACCAATACAGGTGCCATACTATTTTATAACTACATAGTATTTTACAAACTTTAGGTGGTTTAACAGATGTATTGCATGTATTAAACAACCCTAGGGGGAGAGCAATTTCCTTTTGCCCAGGGAGAATAGAAACTACAGAAGCAAAGCAATATTTATGGTTAGAATTTTGAAGAGAAAATTAAATTAATCCTGCAGTATTTTCATTTAATAATTGAATAACTTCATGTCGATTTGGAATTGACTCAACTTCCATGGATTTAGTGTTCGTATATAAATATTTTATATAACTTATATATATATGTAATTTATGTGTATATTAACACCACATGGATATGCATTAAGAGAATTTTGAGTGTTTGTAACACTTGGTGTGGTAAATTTACTAATAAAAAGCTGTAGAGATGCCAGTGGTAAGAGGAAGACTGATAAATACCTCTAAGGGTTTGCATTATTTTCCAGGAAAAAAAATGTTTATAATGAGAAGAATGTCATTGTTGAAGTTTTCCAAAGCCCTGTAATTCAGGCAACAGCAATCCCCCAACTTTTTGTGTTCTGAATAGTTCACTACTACAAAACACATCTTTCCCTGACAACTTTGAGTAGGATCACAGACCCTTGCTTTGGTTTCTTATGACAAGGCCAGGTATAGACTCTCCAGATTCTCATTCTGAATGCTCATTAACTAAACTGTTAACTGAATTTTTTGGTCAACACTAATAATTTGGAACAAAATTTTGGTTAATAAAGCATTGATTAAGATCCTCTCCTCCCCCAGACCCCTGAACTTTGAAGTTTACTTTGCCAAACCCAGTAAACAACTCTTCCTCAAAGGCCCCTTGGAAGGTCACTGGGGTTCCTGCCTTATTGTGCGACCATGCCACACTAGCTCATCCTACTTCCCTGTTCCCCACTCTGCCTGGCTTTGTTAACTCCTTCTTAGAAAAGTCCTTTAATCTTCCCTAGCACTTCCACCCACTTATTGTGAATTAAGTAGCATCCACATACCAGGGAAAACATTTGGCCTTCGGTTTTTTGGGTTTGGCTTATTTCGCTTAGTGTGATAGTCTCTCCAACTCCATCCATTCACCAGCAAGTGCCATAATTTCATTCTTTTTTAAAGTTGAGTAATAGTCCATCATATATATTTATATATATGTGATATATATATATATCACATTTTCTTTATCCATTCATTTGTTGAAGGACCTAACTTGGTTCCATAGTTTAGTTATTGTGAGTTGAACTGCAATAAATATTGATGTGGTTGTATCACTGTAGTATGCTGATTTTAAGACCTTTGGGTATAAACCAAGGAGTGGGATAGCTGGGTCAAAGGGAGGTTCTATTCCAAGTTTCTGAGGAATCTCCATACTGCTTCATTTATGTATGATTTTCAAAAAACTTAACTAATTAGAACAAATAAAAATATTTAAAAAAGAAAAGCCCTTTACCCGTCACCTCTGAGATGCCTACAAATCCTCTCTTTCAATAAGTATCCTCTCTCCCTTCTCCCTCACGACTGCAGTAGTTTCTTTATTCACTCTTGCAATGAAGTCTTCTTATGTAAGTTCAAGGAAAGTATGAAAACTGAAAAAGAGAAGCCACTTGAGGACATAAAATGATTACTGACAATATTAAGGCAAGTTTTCATGACTGATTTGCTCATTGAAACAGAAATAAGAACCAGAAAATCTGAGTTCATTCCCCAGCTATACCACTTAACAGTTGATGTGACCTTGGGTGAGTCATAAAACTTTTGAGACTTGAATTTCTTCTCTTCTGAAGCAGGAAACGCAATGCTTACCTACAGGCATATGGCAAGGATTGAATGGGTAATGCATACAAAAGAGATGAGCAAATTGTAAGGTCCTTCATTTTTTACTTATTACCTATAAAATGTTCTCCTCAGGGCTGGATACAGCTTAGTTGGTAGAGTGCTTGCTTCCCAAGCACAAGACCCTGGGTTCAATCCCCAGCACTGAAAAAAATTTTCTATCTATCTCTATCTATCTATCTATCTATCTATCTATCTATCTATCTATCTATCTATCTATCTATCTATCTATATACATGTTCTCATGTGAGGGCTACAGCTGCACTCTATAAGAATGATTTAAAATGTTTGTAAGATTATTGACTGTGATTAGCCCTGCAGGAGAATATGAAAGGCAAAGAGAGAAAGTAAAATTTGACCAGAAGTAATTCCATGTGAGCACTCTTAATTTTTTTAACATGACCAAAAGTGTTTTCTGAAAAGATCCTGAGGCTGTCCAGAGAATTTTCTAAAAGAATCACTACTTACCGGAGAACTCAATATTACAAAAATGAAATATTATAAGGGTTAAGTGAAATGCAGTTCAAAAAACATGACATTTCATGTGATTATAAAATATCGCATGAAATCATTTTCAAAATGTTTTGGAAATGAATTTAAGAAAAGTTTTGAAATGAGGGAACAGCTTGTCATAAACAGAAGCCAAAACTAGGCTGCATTTGCTCAAATCTTAGAAAAATCGTACACTCTGGTCCTGTAAAATTGATCTTTCTGTAAGAAAATCTTTTGTTGTAATTACTAATCTTTCAGATTAAAAATATTTTAATTTATTTTCTCTGGTGTCAAAAGGTAGCAGTTTGATTCTTCATTTATCTTTTCAGAACTAAACAGAATTTTTAAAAATATTAACCCTAGAGGCTACAATATTTTTTATTTTTTTTTTCTTCTCTGGTATTGAAAGACTTCTCCTTGCCTAATATTTTTGCATATTTCTTAATATAAAAAAGTTTATATTAATTTTTTTCATTCTGTGTATTGCAAATAACAGAAAATGAATCATTTTGGATTCAAATTCACTTTTTCTACTTTATTTTATTCAAATGTTTTAAAATTAATGTATATTTTCTCTTATAATAGAATGTTATCCATTTCTTAAATTTTCACATATTGTTAATCTATCCAGTGGCTTCACATATTACTTACTATATCTAATTTATTTATTTTGGTCCTGAAATATGTCAAGGGTTTTATGTAAATTAAATTTGATGTCATGCATATCCTTTCATCCTTGTTGATGGAGATCTCATTTAACTAATGAATCTTCATTGTACCTTAGAACATCTCCTTTGTCCTTGCCTCTCTGTTGACATGCTGATCTTTTTTTTTACATTGTCATATGGAGAATTTATTAATATTAAAACCCACAGAAGAGCTAAAATATCATATAGGTTTAAAATACAGAGAATACATTAGTATTAATGCCATAGTGTAATTATTTTATCAGTGTTAATGATATATGTGGATATAATATTACTATTAAAATATACAGGGAGCAATCATATTAGTAATAAATTATATTTTTTAACTTTATCATATTAGAATTAAAGGCCACAATTTATATATAATATTATTTTGTGATGCTGTGCTATGGATATAACATTAATACTAAAGACCACAGGGCATGTAAAATGAATTTTCATTTTGGTATCACATACCACAAGGCAGGCACATTATCATTTTTTTAAATTTATTTTTATTGTAAACAAATGGGATACATGTTGTTTCTGTTTGTACATGGAGTAACAGCATACCATTTGCATAATCAATCATTTACATAGGGTAATGATGTTTGATTCATTCTGTTATTTTTTCCTTCCCCCCCACCCCTCCCACCCCTCTTTTCCCTCTATACAGTCCCTCCTTCCTCCATTCTTTCCCCCCTCCCACCCCCTATTATGTGTTATCATCCACTTATCAGTGAGATCATTCATCTTTTGGATTTTTGAGATTGGCTTATCTCACTTAGCATGATATTCTTCAATTTCATCCATTTGCCTGCAAATGCTATAATTTTACTATTCTTTATAGCTGATAATATTCCATTGTACATATATATACCACAGTTTCTTTATCCATTCATCAATTGAAGGGCATCTAGGTTGGTTCCACAGTCTGGCTATGGTGAATTGAGCATCTATGAACATTGACGTGGCTATATCTCTGTAGTATGCTGATTTTAAGTCCTTTGGGTATAGGCTGAGGAGTGGGACAGCTGGGTCAAATGGTGGTTCCATTCCAAGTTTTTTAAGGAATCTCCACACTGCTTTCCAGACTGGCTGCACTAATTTGCAACCCCACCAGCAATGTATGAGTGTACCTTTTTCCCCACATCCTCGCCAACACCTATTGTTGCTTGTATTCTTGATAATCGCCATTCTAATTGGGGTGAGATGGACTCTTAGTGTAGTTTTGATTTGCATTTCTCACTTCTATTCAACATTGTCCTCGAAACTCTAGCCAGAGCAATTAGGCAGACTAAAGAAATTAAAGGGATACGAATAGGAAAAGAGGAACTTAAGCTGTCACTATTTGCTGATGACATGATTCTATATTTAGAGGATCCAAAAACCTCCTCCAGAAAACTGCTAGACCTCATCAATGAATTCAGCAAAATAGCAGGCTATAAAATCAACATGCATAAATCTAAAGTATTTTTATACGCAAGCGACGAAACAGCTGAAAGGGAAATGAGGAAAACAACTCCATTTGCAATAGCTCAAAAAAAAAAAAAAATACTTGAGGAAGACCTTAGAAGATGGAAAGATCTCCCATGTTCTTGGATAGGCAGAATTAATATTGTCAAAATGGCCATACTACCAAAAGTGCTATACAGATTCAATGCAATTCCAATTAAAATCCCAATGATATACTTTACAGAAATAGAGCAAGCAATCATAAAATTCATCTGGAAGAATAAGAAACCCAGAATAGCTAAAGCAATCCTTAGCAGGAAGAATGAAACAGGGGGTATCGCAATACCAGATCTTCAACTATACTACAAAGCAATAGTAACAAAAATGGCATGGTATTGGCACCAAAATAGACAGGTAGATCAATGGTACAGAATAGAGGACATGGACACAAACCCAAATAAATACAATTTTCTCATACTAGACAAAGGGCCAAAAATATGCAATGGAGAAAAGATAGCCTCTTCAACAAATGGTGCTGCGAAAATTGGAAAACCATATGCAACAGAATGAAACTAAACCCCTATCTCTCACCCTGCACAAAAATCAACTCACAATGGATCAAGGACCTTGAAATCAGACAAGAGACCCTGCATCTTATAGAAGAAAAAGTATGTCCAAATCTTTCAACTTGTGGGCTTAGGATCAGACTTCCTTAACAGGACTCCCATAGCACAAGAAATATGCTGATCTTTTCTTCAGCTTTGGCCATCAGAAATATTGGCCCAAGGTTTTTGTTGCTATCTAGTTTTCATATATTTTTCCTGAAAATTATCACTTTGCAGAAAAAATTATGAGTTGATATCTTAAACACAGAATCAGCAATATTACTGTATTTTAAGTATTCTTTTTCAGCACTGAGTTATGAAACATCACAGGAGTAAGATATAGTTGTAACTGCAAAGTCCACAAATCTTTGATCTTAATCTTGGATTTTTGGACTTAAGTGTCCTCATTCATAAAGTGGAGGGTGTAAACCAGGTATTCTATAAGATCTCTTAAAAGTGAATGCTCTAAAATCTAGTTAAATGCAATTTGTATGTTAGAACTTAGAAGCACTTCTTTATGAATAATGTTTCTACTAAGTAAAATTTGTTTTTTAAATATGGTAGTTCAACAATTTATTGCCTATTTGCAAATATCAATAAAAGAGTAAATAAAAATAAAAACCTGTAGAGCACACTGCATATCACACTGAATTTTATAAATAAATTAGTAAGCACAACCTTCACTTTTTCCTCTTCTTCTTTTTCTATCTTCATCCCATCACATGTATTAACCACTCTTATTCCATTCAGGCGTCTGTAATAAAATATCAAAAACTGGGTAGCTTATAAAGAACCTTATTTCTTAAAGTTCTGGAAGCTAGGAAGGTCAAATCAAGGTGCTCATAAATTTGGCATGTAGTTGAAGTCTGCTTTTGGATTCATAACTATCACCTTCTGCCTTGGAACACATATGGGGTAAATGGTGAGGCAGCTCTCTCTGACCTCTTTGAAAGGACACTAAACTTCATTCATGAGAGCTCTCTGCCCTCAAGGTCTAACCATCTCTCCAAAAACCCCACCTCCTAATACCATCACCTGTGGGTTTAGCATCTCAATATAATGAATTCTGGAGGAACAGATATATTTAGGCCATAGTACTTACATATTCTGATACGTTTTCCTGGGTTTCTACAACATTAGCTCTAAGCTTTCACTTAGGTAATCAACCAAAACCAAAATGATATACAGAGGTCTGCAAC
Source organism: Sciurus vulgaris (assembly GCF_902686455.1). Taxonomy (NCBI): domain Eukaryota; kingdom Metazoa; phylum Chordata; class Mammalia; order Rodentia; family Sciuridae; genus Sciurus; species Sciurus vulgaris. The sequence continues at coordinate 117,850,581 of NC_136469.1, read as the reverse complement.
CCCTTAGTGTCCCCTAAAAACAACATTAAAAATGTGTTTAATTATTTGTATAGATGGGCTGAACCTGTAGAACTTACTGAATTCACATTTTGGCTTTGTTTAGCTTCATAGCATAAAATAAACACACTTCTTTGAAATGAAAGATATGATACTCAGAGTCATGCCTTAGGTGGCAGGCCTTTGAGACCCAGCCGTACACATCACACAGAGTGAACTCAGATCCTGAGCTTTGCTTCCTTTGACACCAACAGTGCTTAACTCCTCAGAAAACCAGTTTACCTTTCTTTCTTTATTTGTAAATCACAGACAATGATCTTTTCTTTGTGTGAGTCCCAGGATTGTGCTCTACATCAAGGGAACTACTGCACACCAAAGTGACAAGGGGACAATAAAATGAAAGAGATTTTTGGCCAAACTGAAACGTCACTTCTTCGGGTGCTTCTTAATTATCTCATACACACAATTTACCTGCTATACCACCCAAGACTCCCATTAAGACTGTGGGTGCTTATAATTTCGGTTTTTAAAAGTTTAGTGTAGAAGTGTTTTCTATTTAAAAAAAAATTGTTTGATAATCACCTTTATATGTTCCTATTACTTCCGTATTATTTATTCTTACAGAAAAACTATAGGCAGCAGAAATGTTAGGAAGTTTGATTAAATACATTTTGTAAGTGACTGAGAGCAATATAAATACAAGTAGAAAACTTATAAATATTTTTAGATGAAAAAAGCATCTCCCAAGTTCCATAGAAGCTTCTACTTCTCACATAGGAGCACTAAATCTGAATCTTCTTACTCTACCCAAAAACCCATCATCTTACAGTCACATGAATATGCCTTTGCCAGACAGTGAACTTTAACACTAGATACAAATACAAATAGTCATGGAATAAGGTGAAAAATGTCCCACAATATGAAAATTACACTTTTTTTGCTGCTTATTTGACTAGATAAGCAGTAGGTGTCCATTTATGTAAATCGATCAAAAACAGTAAGTTTGCTTAGTCATGGAATCACTCAGCATGAAAAATGTTACTGTGCTGGAATCAACATATTAATTCCCTAATCATCTTGCTCCAGGGAACACATTTCATCTAGTCTTTCCTCAGCAAAACTCCACCCCATACTTAGCCTATCTCTTATATTCAGAGTTATTTTTCTCTTATTGATGGATCCTTGTTCTCAGTTTGAAAATATATGTATCACTATCTCTTTGTCCTCCCACTCTCTTTCCTACCAGTACCCAAATCAGTTCTAATCATAAGACTGACGATAGAGTAATATTACCACAATATACTTTTCAGAAGCTGAAAGAGTGTTTATTCCTTCCTCATTCAAAGTCACTTTCCTCTAGGGTTGTTCTTTGTCTCCCTCTAAAAATACCTTTTCTAAGTTTCTATTATATTTTATCATTGGAATAACAAATATCCCCTTGTAAAAAAATGTCCACTCCTTACCCAGTGGGGTTTTTACTTATTTTATATATAAAATTTTTTGTCTATAGCATTATCCTATTCTATGATGTTGATGGTTGAAATTATTCAGATCACATGTCACATGAACTAGAGAATTTTTTTTTTTTTTTTTCATTTAGATAGGAGAAAGTGTAACTTCATTGATTGTATTTGCTGGGACTACTACAGTAAAGTACCAAAAACTGAGTGGCTTAAAAAACAGAAATGTCTTTTCTCACTGTTTCAATGGCTAGAAATGTGAGACCATGATGGCACTAGAACTGTTTTTTTTGTGTGTGTTTGTTTGTTTTTGTTGTTGTTGTTTTTGTTTTGCTTTTGTTTTTCCCTGAGGACTGTGAGAGAGTGTGTTGAACACCTCTCTTTCGACCCTTCAGGGGTGTCTGGCAATCTTTGGTTTTCACTTGCATGTGGAATCTCACTGTTACTATGGTGGTGTTGTCAGATTGTCTCTGAACTTCCCTTTCATATAAGGCCATTTTAGTCATATTGGATTATAGACTCACCGTATTCCACTATGACCTTATCATAACGATTTATATCCACCATGCCTGTATTTCTAAATTAGGCAACATTCTGGGTTGTGGGCAGTTAGCACTTCAACATATGAATTAGGGGAGACATGTCATTCAGTCCATTATGGTGGTATTTAAAATCTCCTTTGCCATATCTTACCATTTGTCAGAGTCTCACTTGCAAGACTTAAAAGAAACACTGGCTAATACTGGCAGAGAAAGTGCGAATGCACCTAATAAAAAAAGAGGCACTGAGAAAAAAAAGAAATAGGATAATTTCGTGGGAAAATGATTTATAGCTTTAACTGGACCAAAGTGTTTATATAAGTGAATAAAATGAATTGCATAAGCGTTTTCATTTGAGCTCCTCTTTCATGGCCCTGAAGTCAAAGCGAAAGGCTTGACTGTGATTTCAAAGAGAATGTGAGGTTAACAAAGAGAAGACAGAGGGAAATTTAGGAGACTATTCTAACATATGATAGTTAACAGAGGGGCATAATACCAGGAAGGAAAAAAATGCAATAGTTATGAAAAAATGATTGCAATCAATGTAGCATTTTGAAGATACAAAGAAAAATAGATGAACCTGTGAAATTTTACAAAGGAAAGTAATAGAAGCTAGTAAAAAACATAAAACAGTGGAGAGATAAATGGATCTCTAAAGTCTTAATCCTGTATAACTTCAAAAAATGTAATTCTTTTGACTTACACAAGAAGAGGGCAGGGAAACTATCCTATCGTCCAATATTTTGTTTTTAAAATGTTGTGTTTAATATGATAGCAAAGTAGTCAATAAGAAACAAACATAAATAAAATCAAGAACTCAGAAGGAAAGAATGAACTGAAGACCCAGATTTAAGAGCAATTTATACATACAGTCAATAATCCAATTTTCTCTGAGGAAGAGAAGGTACAGAGAAAAGGAAAAAAAAAAAAGTCTCAGAATAGCTGAAAGACATGCATCTAATGCCAGGATGTGTTAATTTGATACTATTTGCTAGAATTATCACACTCTAAAGTTTTTAAATGGGTCTTTTTTTTCTCATGAAAATAATGAATTACCCTCTTACTTACCATTTTAATTTCCTTTAATTCTATGACAGTTTTTTATGCATCATGTTATGTATGTCTAGTAAGTAATATACCACATTTCCAAACAATTAAGAGTAATATTGTCTAACTACATTCTCTCTCTCTCCATATATATATATACACACACATACACACACACATTTTTGTGTTTGAATGTTTGTGTGCAATTTTAACCATGGGCTACCATTAAAATTAAAGATTTTCAATATCAGCTATTGTGATGTTTTAAATAACATTAAATGTTTTTTGTCCTCAGTTTAATTCATATCTGAAGAATATATAAAAATGTAGCACTAATTTTGGTAAATGTCATTATGTTGAATTATACAATATCACTAGCCAATTCATATTTTAAAAGGTACAAATTCATAAAATAGCAAAACCTGAATTCAAAATTATTTCCAATTCAATTTTTCTTTGAGGATATCAGAAAATTACATCAGTGCATTAGAGTTCATTGTTAGGACTCAAAATGGCAAGTAAACTCTTCATATGCCATGTCCTTATCCACAGCAGCCTGTGACTATTACTTCATAATAAAATGGTGTACTGAAAACAGATTCTTCCTGCTGCAAGACAAAAATAAACCTTCTGAACTGAAAATAACTCACTTGCTCTTTATTCTGTTTCTCAAAGGTAACTTTGGGAAAGTTTCACCACTCCTCTTAATCTCATTTGCCTCTTTGGTAAAATGTAAATAATGATGCTTGGTTTTCTTGGTTCACAATGTTCTTGTATGGATAAATGAAAATCAGAAAATGGCTTATAAATTACAAAACTTATATATAGTTCACCAAGACAGAAATTTCTTAAAACAAAATATTATAAAACAACAACAACAAAAAAAAACCCTGTTCATTGGCAATTTATGAAACCACAGAGAGCACTTTTATCAAACATTCTTGCAGCTTCTCTTTATCTCACATTCCTATCATTTCCCAATCCACCTATTACACCTACTGCCCTTGATGTTACACTAAAACTGGTCTAGACAATGTTCCTAAATGTCCCTACTGCTTAAAATAAGAATGTTCTGATTTGTCAAGATTTCTCAGCAGAATTTAATAAAAGTTGCCTATTCAAGGAAGGATGTCTAGGGGACATCTCACACCTGTCATTCTCTCTACCACTGCCATGTGATCTCAATCAAGCTAGTCCCCTGCCTCCACCCTCCCTGTCCCCAACTTCAGGTTGTCTTTAATGAGGCTCTCCTATGTAAAATTCTAGAGCTGTTGCCTTTACACATATACTCCTTCATCAAATCCCTTTTTTTCTTCTTTTTAGCAGCACACACTCTCTTGATTTTCTAGGTCATTTGGGGCAACTCTTTGCAAGTACTTTTACTGAATACTCACCTTTCTTCTTTGATCTAAATGCTGGAACTCTTTAGAACTCTTTAGAACTTGAATTTCTGTCCTTTTCTATCTCATTTAGTTTCTTTCTCTAAATGAACAAGTATATTTTGGTGTTCTGCTAGCAATATGCTTATTCACAAATTACGCAGTATAGAAATATGTGCTATAATCAATAACTGATATCATACTTTTTGAGTATTTTATATGCATTTTATCATTTCTAAAATTTAATGTATTTTTCAACCATTTTTTTTTTTTTCTTTCTAGGAAGATTTCTCCTGCAGTAATTATCAATTCTATCAAAGTTGAGATGTTGAAAATCACCAGACCCTTCCTACTTATTGCACCCAATATCTACTCATCAGAAACTTAATTTGTTTATACTGACAAAAAACCATCTCTAGGGTAACTGGGATTCTACTGTCAGCTACAGTCCCTACTTTTTTACCTCTTTTATCAATTCCCTATAGAACACTCAGGTAGTATTTGGAAAATGCTCCCTGTATATAATATATTAAAGACTTCCTATTGTCTACACTTGTCAAATTTTCTTCATATACCTTCACAAGCTTATCTCTCTTACTCTGTTCAGTGTTGTTATTTCTACTTAGCTAAGGTCTTCAAGTCTTTCTTTGAATCTCTTTCTTGTCTCAGGGCCTTTGCATACCCTGCTATTTGTGTCTTGAAAAAAAAAAACAATTCACATACTCACAAGCCATCTGACTCTCTCTCTTCACCAGATCTCTTCTGATCATTCAGGTGATATCTTGTCACCCTCTGTCTGTGACCTTCCCTAACTATTTGGAACATAACCATCTCATATTTTACCTCAGAGAGTTGTGTGTTTTTTCTTTGTGATTCTTGCTACAAAATGTTTATTTATTGTGCTATACACTCAATGTCTCTTTTTATCACGTTAATTGCATACTTAACGAGGCAAGAATCACAATTCGTCTCATAGTTACTTCAATACACAGCACATTCTACATTTACCTGTCAAGTTTCCATAAGGAACAGGGCAACAGAGGACTATAAATGATACAACCTAAGCAGTTTTCTGTGTTTGTGAAATATTAGGGAAGAATATGTAGTGATGCCTCTCCACCAAATTAGCTAAGATATCTAGGTCATTCATGCATTCCCACATAAACAAGTATTTCTATTTATTTTGCATATCACATACCTTAAATGCAAATTTCAAGTTTATGGTGTTTTCAACATATTGAGTGATCTATCACTTATGATCATTGATGTAATTTGCAGCTGTGGCATCTAAAATTTAGAATAGGTGAATGTTTTTTTTTTTCAAGATAATAGGATGAACCAAAATAGAACAAAAAAATCCCTGCTCATTCTTTAGATTATGATAGGAGATATTAAAAATCACTTCAGGTGATTATGTTTCAAATGAAGACTCTACGTATCTGTACATTATAATTAACTCTGTCATTTCTCCATTAAGCACACATTAACTTCAAACTCTGACTTTTCTATAAAAAGGTCAGTGTGCATCTTCTTCACCCCCACTTCATCTGTACCATCCCTGCTAGTCTGAGTGAAAGGTTATGTTACTTGAGGGCTCATGATGGGAGGAATCAGGCAAGAAAATTATTTCTTATGGTCCTTATATAAAGTGAAGGCACTGCACTATTAATAAAAGTTAGAAATTAATCACATATCCATTAGCTTGCAAAGCATATGTGCAGCTTAGCTAGAATAAACTTTAAGATGACTTATGATCAAAACTTCTAAATTTTCCTATAAGAAGAAGGAAAGATTTCAATCTAAGAAATAGCAAAGGTAGATTTTCTCAGACATATTAATTGCTAATTGTGAGCTCTGTCACCTTGTAAAATAATTCATTCAACTCACATACCAGATCTCTTGGAACTGACTTGGCATGCAGCACCCACATGACAAAAGTGAGGGTAATATAGTCATGTTAATTAGTCTGAATAATTATCTCATGAACAAAATTGGTCATCATCTATGATTTCATTTTATATAAATCAATGTGAATACAGTGCAGAGATGTTAGTGATATGACAAAGAATAATAATTTCCTGATTGCTTACGAGTTTATTGTTGAGCAGACGAAGAGGAGGAGAAAAATGGGAGTAGTTAGTTCCTGTAGCTCAATACAACATATGGAAATGAACATTTTCATTAATTATTAGAAAAAATGATGGGGAAAATATTCTCCTTTCCCTTAGATAAGATTATTCAAATATTTGTTTTTGGTAGAGCCAAATAATTATTTAAGAAACTTATAACTCTAAAATCCTATGATGATAAAGAATATTTACTCTAAATCAGGGTTTTTTGCCTCAATGATTCCTCTAATTATGTACCACATATTTCCCTTGCTTGAGTGAATCAAGATAAAAAAGTCAAGTTATGATATAAATGCATCTATTTTATCTTTTAATAAGTCACTATTTACCATTTGGTTCTTGTCCCTTTCACTCTTCAAAACACTTACTGTGTACTGAACATTTTAAGATTCATTTCTGACTTTACTTTTTCCCCATATTTATTCAGTTGAGTTAAAGATTAAGCCTATAAAATCTCCTTTTGTTAAATTCAGTTAAAATTAATCAAATAGTACATGTTGACCAAGAAAAAACATAGAGAGACAGTAAACTGTTACAGTTGGAGAGAAGAGACCTTGTATAGAACTGAGATTAATTTCAACTTCAGTAAGGAGAAGAGGATTTGGGCCCAACCAACCTAGCAAGATTCTTGCTGAAGACAGGCCAGGGTCATCAAACAATACCTCAGTGAAAGCTGAGGAACCCAACTGGATGTTGAGGTGATCAGAACTGAGTGTGGTGAGTACTGGCTAACCTGACTTATCAGAATGCTTGATAACACTGGAAAATGCAAAGACAAGTTCAAAAGCACAGAAACCAGAGCCTATTTGAGAAGAAAATTCACAGAAGTCTGACTGAAATGTGTTCACAGAGAGGATTATGAAAGTTCAGCACAATATTTGATGTTGAGGACATAAAGATTGTTAATGAATAGCCTTTATCTTCAAAAAACTGAGTGTCTGGGTTCGGGATATAGCTCAGTTGGTAGAGTGCTTGCCTCGCAAGCACAAGGCCCTGGTTTCAAATCCTCAACATTGAAAAAAAAAAAAAAAAAAAAACCCAAGACGAAGAAGAAGAATAAAAAACCTGAGTGTCTAGTGAATCTGATGAAAGACTAAAGGAAAACAACAGGACAAGAATGAAGTTGCTGAAATAAAGGCAAGGACAATTAGAGGGATTTTAGAAATGGTTCACAGGAGTGATATTATAGTTGCATCTAGAAGGATGATTTATTTTCCTAAGCAGAAAATGGGACAACTGTAATAAATAGAAGAAAAGTATATATGAAGTTGTACAGTTGTTAGAATCTGAGTATGTATAGAAATTTAAGAGAAATAGAAATAAAGAAGATTAATAGTGCAAGATCAGGGGACAACATCATTGAAGAAAAGTGGCTTCAGACTGATATGCAATGTATGTGTATTATATTGTAAATGGGATTATTTCTTGAATTCTTTTTCAGATAGTTTGCTATTGATTTTGTGTATTGATTTGGTCTTCTACAAGTTTATTATATTCATTCATTCTAACAGATTTTTTTTTTGGTGGAGTTTTTAAGGTTTTTTGTCTTTAAAATCATGTTATCTGCAGATATAGACAATTTGATTAGACCATTTCCAATTTGATTGCCTTTGATTTCCTTCTCTTGCCTAATTGCTCAGTCCAAAACTTCCACAACTTTGTGGATATAAATGGTGAAAACAGGCATCCCTGTTTTCATTCAGATCTTAAAGGAAACTTTTCCCCATTCAGAATGATGTTAGCTATGGGTTTGTAATATATGTCCCACATTGAGTTGTCTACTTTCTATACCTAATTTGTGAGTTTTTGTCATGATGAATGTGAAATTTTGTCAAATATTTTTTCTGCCTCATATTTTTATTATGACTTATTTTGTGGCCAACATATGGTCTTTCCTGAAGAATGTTCTAAATGCTCTAGAGATGAGTGTATGTTCTGCTACTACTTGACAGAAACTTCTGCATATATCTGTTAGTTCTATATATGTCCATTTCAATTCCAGTAACTCATTAATTTTATATTTAGTTGATCTGTTCATTATTAAATGTGAAATACTCAGGTTGTGTAGTTCTCACTTCATGTATACTAATATTTGCTATGCATATTTAGAAGATGCAATGTTGGATGCATAGATATTTTAAAATTGTTTTCTCTCCTTGGTAAATTTAGTCCTTTATCCTTAAATAATGACCTTATTTTTCTCTTTAACAGTTCATTTTATCAGATCTAAGTATAGCCACCATGCTTTCTTTTGATAGCCATTTGCATGGATTCTGTCCCTTTACCTTTAGCCTAAGTGTGTCCTTATGTCCCAAGTGGGTTTCTTGTAGACAACATAAAGTTGGACTTTTTTCTAAACCACTCACCACTCTTTATTTTTTGTCTGGGAAATTTAATCAATTTGTGCTGACAGTAATTACTTATAGGTGAGGATTTATTACTGCCATTTACATTGTCTTTTTTTTTATTATTTTGTAGATCTGTCATTTTTTTTCTTCTCCTGTTGTTTATCTTTGTGCTTTCATGATTTTCTTTAGTGCTGTCTTGATTTTTAGTCTTCTGTAACACATATATATCTTTTTGGACAAGATACACCTTTTTATATTATGCATTTCTTAATGACTTATTATAGTCAGATAACTGTTTTGACTTGTAGCTTGGAAACATATAAAATTTATAGAGCACCATAGTACCATTGCAGTGCCCTAAATTTCAACCTGTGTTTGCCTTCAGAGGGGGACATTTCACTTTCATCTTTTCCTGTTAGTGCTTTCATTGCCACTTGAAGAATTGCCATAAGGATTTCTTGAAAGACATTCTAATAATGCTGATTTTCCCCAGCTTTAGTTTGTTAGGAAAGATGTTGTTTTTCCTTTATTTCTAAAAGGCAGCTTTGCTAGGTATAGTATTTTTATTAGATTTTTGTTGTTGTTGATTGGATTTTGGGTTTTGTTTTTGTTTTTGTTTTTTTTCTGGAAAGTAGTGTTATTTTGCTACTTATCTGGTAGATATTTAGCTTATCATTAATTTTTTTTTTTTATTTTTAGCACATTAGATTCACAGTCTCTTCTGGCCCGCAGCATTTCTATTGAGAAATCCACCGGTAGTCTAATAAGGATGTTCTTTCATACTTTTCTCCTGCTGCTTTTAAAATTTTCTCTTTGCCTCTGACTTATGACAGCTTAATTATTCTGTGTCATTGTGGGGACTGCTTTGGTTGAAGCTATTGGAGGATCTTTGAGATTCATACAGGTAATTGTCTATCTTGCTTCCATGTTTTTAGCAACTATTTTATTAAGTACACTGATCTTTGTTCTTTCTCTTTCTGAAATTCCCATAATACAAATATGCCTTTGCCTAATGGTGTTTTGTAAGTATCATAGATTATCTGTATCATTTTTTATTCTTTCTTTTTTCCCTCTCCAATAGGGTAATTTTAAAAGATCTGTCTTCAGTTCAAAGATTCTTTCTTCTACTTGATTTAATCTGCTGTTGAAACTCTTTATTGAATTTTTATTCCTTTACTGAATTATTCAGCACCAATGTTTCCATTTGATTCTTTTTTATTATATCTCTGTTAAATTTTCATTTGGTCATGAGCTGTTTTCCTGATTTAATGGTATTGTTTATCTGAATTCTCTTTTATCTTGCTGAATTAAAGATTAGTATGTTGAATTCCTTTCAGACAGTTCGCAAATTTTCTCTTCTTTAGAGCCAGTTAGTGGAGTTATTGTGTTTCTTTGGTGGCATCCCGCTTTCTTTCTTTGTTCCTGTGTCCCTGCATTCATGTCTCTGCCTCTGGAGGGACAATCTCCTCTTCCAAACGTTACAGACTTACATTTGTAGAAAAAGACTTGCTTGAAGACGTGTCTTCATGTGCCATTTGATCCTGGTTCCAAGTAGATGCAGACTTTGTGCACCTTCTTGAACTGGATCCAGTCAACATCAGTGACAAGAGGAAAGTTCAGTGGCATAAGCTAAAGAAGTGTAGGCAGTGGAGGCAGTACTGGTTCAAGAGAAAGAGGATTTTGGTGTACTTTTATTCTTGTCTTCCCCACAACAGAAAGATTTAGCCAACAGGATCATTCTTGGCATGACGTCTGACATGACCCAAAAGCAGCTATAGCAGCATTAAGTTCCAGGACTACAGGACCAGAATGGCCATGAGGCCAGTGTCCTGGCCTCAGGGTTCCATTAAACAATTGTGGCACCCGGGTCTTGAAGTTACATTCAATCTGTGAAGCAGGGTTCCATGAGGATTACCCACTGAGCCAAGCTCTGGGACTCTGGGGTATTCTCTAGCAGATCAGACCTAGGAGTTCAGGTGGTGGCTATCCCTCCGACTCTGGAGGACTGGGCACAACAGGGCTGCATCTTAGAAGAAAGAGTGCTCCAGAGATTCCAGGCTGGGGACTAGTTTCCTATTAGAGTTGAGGAACCAGAGGCATTATGGAACAATGGGAATTCAGGCCCCATGTTACAACCATGTAGTGGTGAATCTGAGCCCTAAGACTGTGATCCCAGGAGCAGCGGCAACAAACACACCAGGTACATGTGAGAGAAAGGAGCCTTCTCCCTCTGTTCTGATGTGGCCCCCTTATGCTCTATAGAGCTTCTGCTACTCTGATATACTCTGACACTCTGTTAGTTACTCACATCAAAACGTTTAACTGTTTACTCATTGTTTTGGCTATGAGGAATTCAGCTTCAAGAGCTTCATTTTTATTATTTTTACAAACTGCATTTTGATTCATTGTACACAAATGGGGTACATCATTTCATTTCTATGGTCGTGCACGATGTAGATTGATACCATTCGTGTAATCATACATGAACATAGGGTAATGATGTCTGTCTCATTCCACCATTTTCATACCCCCCTTCCTCTCATTTCTTTCTCCATAAAAAGTTCCTCCATTATTCTCTCACCCCTCCCCCACCTCCATTATATATCATCATCCATTTATCAGGGAAGACATTCGGAAGCAGTGTGGAGAACCCTCAGAAAACTTGAAATGAACCTACCTTTTGACCCAGTTATCCTACTCCTCGGTTTATACCCGAAGGGCTTAAAATTAGCAAACTACAATGATGCAGCCACATCAATGTTTATAGCAGCTTAATTCATAATAGCTAGATTATGGAACCAACCTAGATGCCCTTCAACAGATTAATGGATAAAGAAACTGGTATATATGCACAATAGAATATTATTTAGCCATAAAGAATAATATTATGGCATTTGCAGATATTATGGATGGAATTGGAGAATATCAAGCGCTTCTAATAGGCCATGCTGCTAATGTCACTCCCACACTACAGATATTTCAGAATATTCTATACATGCTAAATAAATACAATTCTCATTTTAAAATTTTAAAAAGTAAATTTTTAAAAGAAACTACAAGTCTGGGTGTAAAAAGAAGATTAAGAAACTTCTTATTTTACAAAACCACTAACCTTTCTTTACTAATGAATGAACTAGGTAAAAAAATAAATTTTAGAATTTGATAATTAAAGTTCAAACTATTCTATTTTCTTACTTAAAGTTCATACTATTCTATTTTCTTAATTAGTAGATTTCTTGACATTTGTTACTTAATTTTATAAAGAGCATACCCAAAAGTCCCATATTTTATAAAGAATAAATAAGAATTTCCTTTCCTGAAAGCCATAGTTAAGAGTAAATTTAAGCAATTGTGAAGGGATATTCTCCTGATAATTGTAGAGAGATAGCTGCTATAATAATTTTCCATTGCTAAATATATTAACATATATGGAATATTACCCTGTTAATTTATTTCTGAGGTGGGTTCAGTCAATGACATTTACATTTGTATGCGTTATTGGATTCATTTGAATTTAATATTTTTATTCAGGTCATTCAATATTTATGAGCAAAATTTGGCTTCAATTCTTATATTGCACTTATCTCATTTTGTTTTTAAAGTTATATCATATTCTATGTACTTGGTGATTGTTTTATCTTTTCTAGAACATTTTATAAATGGTTGTATTTATCTTATCCTGGATTTGTTAGGTAAGTATTTGTCTCAGCATGAGATTATAAGACATTGATTATTTTCCATATAATAAAAAGGAATACACAACAAGTTCATTTATACATATGCCATGCATGTATGGAAGTCTCATGCAGGAAGGAAACTTGCAGAAACAGTGCAGTGTTTTATGTTATTTAAAATAGATTTGGTATACTCAATCTAAATCAGATTGTTTCATACAGCAGAGAAGAGGAAAAAACTTTTTTCTTTCACTTTCAATTAAATTACCATACTTTCTTCCAGAATAATGAATTTATATTTTAAGGTATAGAAGAATGAGGTATACAGATTAAGTTAAAAAAACACATATATATGTATAAGTATTAAATATATATTTAATATATATAAAAACTTTCTCTACCTTGCTCAACAACATAACATCCCTTTCTCCATGTTATGTAATTGTAATGTAGACCTCAAATAAGACAGAATTCATTCCCTTCCCTTTGTTCTCAAGCATTTTTGAGGATGTAGTTAACATTGTATAAGCTAAATGACAATGAAGATTAAGAATCTCTTTACACACAAAAAAATTATCATCTCTGCTAATAAAATATTCTCAATCTACTTTTTATGTGCTATCTATTGTAACATTTGCATCTCTTCAAGCACTTGGTCTTGAAAAAAACAGTGTACATTCTTCATACAAATAAAATACTACTTATTGGGATTTTTTTTTTCTTTTCTTTTCTTTTCTTTTGGTACTTGTGATTGAATCTAGGGGCACTTTACCTGAGTTATATAGTTACAATCACAGACCTTTTATTTTTGTATTTTGAGACAGTGTTTCTCTAAATTTCTGTGAGTCTTGCTAAGTTGCTGAGACTGGCCTGGAACTTGACATCCTCTAGCCTCAGTCTCCCTGTCACTGAGACTATAGGAATGCACCACAGGTCTGGCTACTTATCAGCATAATTTGAGTTTAAAGGTGTTAACTTGAGGTACTAAAGGAAACTTAAATTTTACTTTGAAAACAGACAAGAAGCAATTCTATTTTCAGCATCTGTCCCTGCACTGACTTCAGTTGTCTCTGTCCCCACATGCAGGACACAATTACATTACTTAGAAACTACATTAGCACTAATCTCATTAATTCTATTAGACTGAATTATTTTATGCATTTTCTTTTAATTGCGAGTGCAGAATTCATCAAATTATCAAGCTCCTTGGGAAATCGGGATAGTAAGATTTGTCTTATGGCTATTCTCATAGTCTCAATGGGTCACTTTTGAGATCAAGGGATGGCCTAGTAATAAATGCCATCAGGAAAAGAGAACATAGTTCTAGATGTTTATTTTATGTTAACTTTAAAGTATAATATTGTTTCTGGTCTCCGGGAGTCACTTTTTTTTACCAGTTTCTTGTTGTGATAGATTATTTTGAAATGTAAGTAAAATCATTTTCGAGTTGATAGAAATTGAAATATGCTATTGATATTCTTATTTTTTTATTATATCTTAGTTTGTGGAATAAAAGCAGTCTTTCCTCATAAACTTGCCAATTGCTCTTCCTTTTTAGCTTCAGAGTAGATTATAAAGAACACGCAGAATTTAATCTATGTTTACTGATATAAAAGGACTGTTCATTATATAGTTGAAGAGAGTCATAATGTGTGAGAAATAATTCATGATACATGAAAGACTTTATCATTCTTTGTTCTTATTTTTATATTCTAATTTCGGAAATAATTCTAAGTTAAAAAACGTCTTTCCTGAGTCTTTCAATTTCACACTTGCTTTTTTTCCCCTGAAGTTATAAATTTGTTAAGTCTGTAAGCTTTTTAAGTATGAAAGTTATCAATTGCTAAATATACCTGGAGCACAGGCAATATCATATCTGATTGTCCTCAATTAAATTCGGTTTCATCTGTCCCGTTGTGATACTCCTGGGAGGTCCTGATGCCATCTTTAGTAGGTCTCTCTTGCTTTCTCTGTGACAAAGGAACCTGTCTCCACAAATTGAGGACAGTGCCAAGCTTCCTCACTTTTGCAGATTTCCCAAATCTGAATAGCACATCTGAAACCATGCCACAAGATCGTTCTTGTACTTCTGTGTTTGCCAGTTTGGGAGATACTCAGCAGGGTTCCTGAATGCCCTGGCTTCTACAAGGTTGCCACCGCCTCCCCAGCCATGGATGGGAAAGTTCTTTGAACATGTTTTGTACTTACTGATGAACTGGCAGTTCATGACCGTTTAGTCCCCTGGTATCAAACACTGCTTGGATGAAGGCTGCTGCTTATCTTTTAAACTGAAGATTTAAATCATTTTCTTCTTTATTTAGAAAATTCAACATAATAGCAACTTTTCTATTTGTTTCTATTTCATTCTCTCATTCTCTCTTTATCTCCCTTTCTCTCACACATGTGTGCACGCGAACACACACACACACACACACACACACACACACACACACGCATTAATCTGGAGAAATAATTTGAGGTCAGACCACAGGAGATAATGCTTGGATGCATCCTGAAATAGCATTATGGTTGGTACTTGAATTTTTTCATTCATGCTAGTGAGCCTATACATTTAAAAATGCCATGTAATTTATCAATAGTTTTTCTAGCTACCTTGCAATTTTAAAAGTATCATCCTATTCTATTGTACTCCTAAATTTGTATATTATTATATGCTGAATAATGTAAATTCCTAATTTAAAAAGAATAGGAAGGGGGGTATGAAAAATGAAGGAGTGAGACATCATTACCCTATGTACATGTATCATTACAGGAATGGTATGAATCTACTACATTGTGTACAACCATAGAAATGAAATGATGTACCCCATTTGTGTACAATGAATCAAAATACATCAAAATACAGTCTGTAAAAAATTAAGAGCTAAATAAAAAAACAGCCAAAAAGTATGTTTATAAAATTACTCAGAACTTAAATATGAATACATACATATATACACATACATATATATACACAAATATAGAGAGAGAGTGTGTCTCTAACTGAGCAAATACTTCCTAAATTGAATGACTTTAATCCTAGAAATATGTCAAAACATTCTACATGTATATTATTGGAATGATGTTTGGTATTAATTTTTTTTTTATTATGATAATAGGTTGTCATACCCTCAGAACCAAGATCCAGGACCTCAAAGTAGCTGCCCATGATTTACATTTAAGAGAAAAACGGAGGAGGTGTGGCAAGCCTTTCATGACTAGCAGAATTAGGTTTGACTGTGCCATGGGACACAGAAGTCCGACTTCCAGGATTTGGCAGTCATGAGAAACTGTTTCAGATATCCTGAGGTATGTGACTTCTGTGCAGAATGACTCACCACCTGAGAAAATGCTAATCATGCTGGGATGACCTGCTAAAGCAAATGGCTTCCTTAACTCCACCCTATCCCTATCCTCACAGAAGTTCCTCCTGGTTCCCCTTTACCTGTACGACTATAAATAAAGGGAAGGTGGGCTCCCCCATCGTTGTTAGAAGCCAGATCTTAGAATGGCTCAATCCATCACACCCCCTTTGATTTAAAAAGATAATTGTCTCCTGTTGTTATTTTATTAAATGAGTTTCTTAGTGATGAATCTGTAGCCAGTTCTTCCCTCTGACAAAGACCTTTCCCTCACCCATGCTGGATGTGGGAGAAATCCGACAATATATAACTACTTATATGCATGTGTATAAACACACATATATATCCATGTGTGTATGTGCATATGCTCATACATATTATTAATTTATATCAAAAGTCTTAAGTCTTTACTGCTGATAGATCTAGAAATCAGGTAATCAGAATAAACCGAAATATAACAATACATTAAATAATTTCTGTTTTTATTCTCCTTCATTGTACACTTTATAACCTTTCTCAAGACTGACTGTCCTAAAAACATTAACCTATAATTTCCACACCCTGTGTAAATATCTCTGATGTTTCTCCTTGTCCCAAAAGGAGTTTTCAACATTGTTTTCATTTTTTCCCAGAAATAACTATGGCAAATTGTATGCCTCTGACATTATAGTTAAGATTTTTTCCATGCAAAAAATAATTGCTGGCACTATATATATTCATACACATATGAATATACAAATGTAATTAACTGCTTTTCCACTGCATATGTATATCATCATACAAGTGAATGGAAAGTATTGCCATTGGGCTAAATTTTAAATAAATCTAATTCAAATTTTTGAAAACATAAATTGTCTCCACTTTAGAAATTAAATAATAGCAAATCACTTTCTTATATTAAAATGAGAATTTTGTAGATTAAATAAATTAAATGTTCAAATTTTCAGTATAAACCTGCAAAATCCACTGCTTATTTATTTCTTCACCTTTATTTTCAAAAAACGCGTCTATATGCTGTCAGACTGCAGGTAATCACAGCAGACAAATGGGGTAAACAGCAGGGGATCAATAAGCAGCAAAAACTGCCTCACCAGGAAACAGATATCCTCTGCTTGAAACCGGAGTTACAGAGTGACAAGGAATGCAGCTTCCCTCTAGTCCACCATCTTGGACCTCCCCGCCATTATGTTTTTTAATGGTTTTTGCTATCAGTACAAGTAAAATAGTCATTTCAAATACAAATATAAGAAATATAGACAAAATTGATTTTATCTTCTATTCTTGTTGGTTCTTGGTAGATTAAAAGGTAAAGTTTATACTCCTTTTCTTAGAATACAAGATAGTTCAAAACCTGGACACATTCTACTTTTGAAAACACTCAGCCCCTAACAATCCTGCCTACTTCCAATCTCTCTACATTATTAACAATAAATGTCTCAAAAGAATAAAAAAGGAAAATTCATGAAAATAGAAGGGAGTAGAGTAGAAGTGGAGGACCAAGGAGAAGGGAGATGGGATGGAAAGGGAAAAACCTGGGAAATACAATCAACCAAATTATGTAATGTACAAGTATGAATGTGTCACAATGTATTCCAATTTTTTTAAGAAGTAAGAATTTTTATTGTCCAAACAAGAGATCATAAGAGAAGGCAAAAATGAATTGATCATTCAGATCATTTTAGACTCCAGGGCTTCTCTACAAGAAGAGAAGTCACTTCCGGTAGTCTTGAAGGTGACAGACAGATGTTAATAAGGAACATGGTCCAGATTCTACAGATTAGCAAAGCTTTTCATAAGAGCTCATCCAGAGCCTGGTTTCAGAGATCTCAGTCCATAGATGGCTAACTCCACTGCTCTGGGTCCAAGGTGAGGCAGCATGGCATGGATGAAGGTCCCAGTGAAGGAATACTGCTCAGCTCCTAGTGAATCTGAAGTCCATTCCAATTTTTTATATATCTATAATGAACCAATTAAACAAAATAAATAAGTAGAAGGGTAAAAAATGGAGGAAAGTGTTCAGGAGGAGAAGGAAGGAAGGGAAGGGTAGTGCTGGAGTCAAAATGGATAAAACTATGTTATATGTGTTTATGAATATGTCAAAATGAACTCCACTATTATGTGTACCATATGCACTAAAAAATAAAAATTTTTAAAAATGTCCTGGTCTATCCCTTTACATGCACTATTTTATTCCCTGTAAACACTTCTCTTAAAAAAAACTACATAGGCTCTAAGAACATTCTTGTTGACACTTTCCTCCTTTTCCTAGTTTGTTTATTCTTTGCTACTCACAAAAGCATTGTTTGATACCTCAATACTAGTACCAAGCATCAGGCATTATGAGATGTCTATTTAGATATCTAAATAGCTTGATAGTAGAAGCAGAGCTTGTAGTATCTCAAAGGAAATGGGACTTTCTTACCAACACTATTCAAAGTGCAATTCTTTTAGAATAATTCAGCATATGTGATCTCTACCACCCTACCATGACTTTTATGATTGTCATTATCATTTACTAATTATCTTTCTATTGTCCAATGACTAGCAACAGACTTGTATCAGGTTAAGTTAATAGTATCCATTCATAGATTTATCTCTTGATTTTTAAGGAATGAAAGATGAAGTATATAGTGAAAACTGTCCTTTAGCAAATCAGGGAAAATTAAAGGTATATGTTGAAAGAACACTAGTGAGTAGCTTAGTCAGACACTGCACCAAGTGAGTATATTGGGTCCAGGAGGCAGTGGGGTAAGAGTAGGTGATGAAATAGATTTTGGAATGCTCTTGGAAATAATCATAGGGAAATTTTCTCTGCTCAGCAACAATCCAAGAAATTTAACCAATTCTTTTCCAAAAAGAAGAACAGTAACTTTCAAGGATAGTCCATTATTAGTCTCTTAAGGTTATTTTCACACTGCATTATTTAGTCAATGCCTATTTAGAAACCACTGATACAGATTGATCTCATAAAAATAGAATGACTATGGCTTTCTCAAAACTTTTATGGTAAAGGAGTTTTCATGTGCATTATAATTACATAAAACAGAGTCAATCAATATGAATAATAGCCATAGTTTCTTATATGGAAAAAAACAGTTTTATTAGGAATTGTTTTGGTACCACTTGATTTGAAAAGAAACAGCAGAAATAACTTGTATTTTAAAGAGAAAAATGAATAACTTGGAAAGTCATATAAATTTAAATTACATAAGATTGCTAGTCCTTTTAACAGAACAGAAAATGCTAGATGTCAATAATCTACTCTCTCATTTCTGTGCTTGAATTTCATGATTTCGTCCAACCACTCTTCAAATCTTGTGGATATGATCTTGATTTTGTTTCAATTCTAAATGTATTAAGTCAGTATAAAAATACATTTTTTGGTTTACTATTCGATACTTAACTATCTGAATAACAGTTTATAGAGACATAGCTACATGATAGACAAATGTATTTTTAAAAGATAATATCTAAACTATGGAACACACAGTATAATGTGACTATGCTGAATGCTCTCCATTGGCACATCCACATCATTCTCCCCTCTTGTTTCCTCCTGAGGTTTACCCCATACAAATGAACTTTCTGGGCTGTCACAAAGCCTCTCATTGCCTTCTGAGTGCGAGTCTGCCCCTGCAAGCAGGGGTAGGAGATTCCAGTCAGTAGAATGAGAACACAGTAGTTCCCCTCCCAGTTCTGTAACTAGTATATTTTTTTAACAAAGATATGGATGTGTGCAGCAATTTTCTAATGATAATGGTGTGCTAAAATTGTACCAAATTTTCATATTAGCTCATTCAAAGGTGTCAAATGTAAAATAAATCTCTTAAGATTTCATCTCTTCTTTGACACAGATATGTTTAAATGATTAAGAATATATAAATTCATTGTATTGAAATACAATTGTTAAAATTTTACACATTTTGGAAAAAATAATTAGAAGTAAATCAGCATTTGCATTATTATATTGCAACATGAATAAGTAAAGTTCTTTTAGGCCATCCCATTTAACAATTGACCATCAGTGCGTTGTCTGTCATACCTTTGTATAAATACGTCATAGACAAAATGAGCTCAAAATTTTCCCTCCAAACTCATAGTTAAATCTATAATTTTTAAAGCAATACCATTAAATTGGTGTCTCTCCATTTTTTAACACTGTTCTTTAAAATGCAGATTCAGTTTGATTAGTTTACATAATCAAATTGTCACCTTGGTTCTTAAAAAAATATTCCTACATATGTTATCATTCCTGTTTGTGATGAGCATTTTTTCACTTTTCTTTATCGTCCTCCACTTAATTCTCCTTGGATTGTACAGTTTTGAGCCCACATTTTATCCTCTACCCTGAATCACACAATTTATTGGCTGCCTAGTCTTTATCATGTCCAGTTTGCCAACATCTCCCTGATATCCACAGTCTTCAATTAGCTGTCTGGCTCTTACTTTACATCTCCTATTTCCTGTCCTTCTGTGCCCTGTTCTGATTCTGATAACAGTTAATACTTTTAATAAAAAACTTAGATTATATTTGGTTAGAATGAGAAGAAAATGGAAGCAAACATTATGATTAAAAATGACTGCTTAGGAAGATTAGCTTCAAGAAAAAACAGGAAATACTACCTTCAAAGAGTTTCTACTAAATTCAAAAGATTAAAATAAAGTTTAAAAGAATGGTATATTTTTAAAAGTAATAGATATTAATAGGTATATGTTCATGTTTTCAGACAGAGAAATTGGAATTATTTTATAATAAAAAATAATAATGCCACATTTTAATAAAGAAAATGATTTTATATAATATAGAAGGATCAAAGAATTAATATATTTAAATATTGACCACTTAGCATAATTTTCCACAAAAACAACCTATCATTGTGTAGAAAAATGTAGATGACTAAATGAATACGCCATTGGATAATTACAATAGCTTTTTACCAACTAAAGATCCCAAAACTTTAGGTATGAATTCAGAACATCAGTTATTCCTTACTTTCCTCCTGAAGTACCTAACCTAATATATAGGTATCTGTTTGTGAATATGTTTATTTTCAGAAAGCATGCTTTTATCTTAAAATTTTAAGATGCTTATTAATTAGGTCATGTATTCTAGTTTCAAGACAAAACATTCACAGAAAGTTTTCCATTTTATCACCTACTTTGCCAGTTTTACTTTTATTGTTGTTGATGATAATGATAATGTTGTTGAGTTCTATGTTTCCTTTCATGTCTTTGTACAATTTTTAGGAGAAAATACATGATTAATTCTATGCAGAAAATTTGATGAGTTATAAATCTTATAGATGTTTATACTACAAAATGTATTCATTGCTCTAAAACATGAGTAAAAGACTGGCTACTTGGAAATCTGGGAATAATCTAATTTTTATTCTAAACATTATAAATCATTCTTGCCACAGACCATAGGATATTTGCTCATTTGATTCTTTGCTACGTATGCATTTGTAAGATTGTTGTCTTTCTCCCACTTCTCTCCTGCTGCCTTCAAGAGACTTACCTCCTAGAAAAAGATACCCACAGACTAACACTGAAAGGATAGGAAAAAA
The DNA here is from genome assembly GCF_902686455.1 of Sciurus vulgaris. Lineage (NCBI taxonomy): Eukaryota > Metazoa > Chordata > Mammalia > Rodentia > Sciuridae > Sciurus > Sciurus vulgaris. Next base: position 117,829,079 of record NC_136469.1, on the reverse strand, counting down.
CATACCACGCACATGGACTCAGTAAAGAAGCGGGTATCCATCCTCATGTCAGATAAAGCAGACTTCAAGCCAAAATTAGAAGGGATAAAGACATTTCATACTATTTAAGGGAAGCATAAATCAGCAAGACATAACAATCGTAAATATTTTTGCCCCAAACAATGGCTCATCATGCACGTTAAACAAATCCTTCTCAAGTCCAGGAATCAAATAGACCACAACACAATAATACTAGGTTACTTTAACACAGCTCTCACACCACTAGACAGGTCTTCCAAACAAAAATTGAACAAAGAAACCATAGATCACAATAGATCACAATAACACAATTGATAATTTAGACTTTATGGACATGTATAGAATATTCCATCCATCAATGAGTGAATATACTTTCTTCTCAGCAGCACATGGATCCTTCTCTAAAATAGTCCATATTTTATGCCACAAAGCTACTCTTAGTAAATACAAAAAGATAGAGATACTACCTTGTATTCTATCAGATCTTAATGGAATAAAATTAGAAATCAATGACAAAATAAAAAACAGAAACTACTCCAACAAATGGAGATTAAATAATATGCTATTGAATTATGCATAGATAAAAGAAGACATCAAGGGAGAAATTTAAAAGATTTTTAGAGGTAATCTAGAACAAAGATACAACATATCAAAATTTCTGGGACACTCTGAAAGCAGTACTAAGAAGAAAATTCATTGCATGGAGTGCATTAATAAAAGAAGGAAAAGTCAACAAATAAATGACCTAACACTACAGCTCAAAGCCCTAGATAAAGAAGAATGAATCAACACCACAAGTAGTAGAAGACAGGAAATAGTTAAAATCAGAGCTGAAATCAAAGAAATAGAAACAAAAAAAACAATTTAAAAAATCAACAAAATAAAAAGTCGGTTCTTTGAAAAAATAAACAAAATTGATAAACTCTTAGCCACACTAACAAAGAGAAGGAGAGAGAAAACTCAAATTACTAAAATTTGGAATGAAAAAGTGAATATTACGATGGATACTATTGAAATACAAAACATAATTGGAAGCTATTTTGAAAATCTATACTCCAACAAAATAGAAAATATCGAAGATACCAACAGGTTTCTAGAGACATATGATCCACCAAAACTGAATCAGGAGAACATACACAATTTAAATAGATCAATTTCAAGCAATGAAATAGAAGAAGTCATCAAAAGCCTACCAACAAAGAAAAGTCCAGGACCAGATGGATTCTCAGCAAAGTTCTACAAGACCTTCAAAGAAGAGTTCATTCCAATATCCTCAAAGAATTCCAGGAAATAGAAGAGGAGGGGACCCTTCCAAACTCATTCTATAAAGCTAATATTACCATGATACCAAAACCAGACAAAGATGCATCAAGGAAAGAAAATTTCAGATCAATATCCCTAATGAACATAAATGCAAAAATTCTTAACAAAATTTTAGCAAATCACATACAAAAACATATTAAAAACATAGTGCACCATGATCAAGTGGTTTCATCCCAGGGATGCAAGATTGGTTCAACATTGGGAAATCAATAAATGTAATTCACCATATCAACAGACTTAAAGTTAAGAATCACATGGTTATTTTGATAGATGCAGAAAAAATTTTGATAAAATACAGCACCAATTCATGCTCAAAACACTAGAAAAAATAAGGATATTAGAAATATACCTCAACATTGTAAAGGCTATCTGTGCTAAGCCCACAGCCAACATCATTCTAAATAGTGTAAAACTGAAAGCTTTCCCCCTAAAAACTGGAATAAGGCAGTGCCCTCTTTCACCACCTCTATTCAACATCATCCTTGAAACTCTAGCCAGAGCAATTAGACGCACCAAAGAAATTAAAGGAATATGAATAGGAAAAGAAGAACTCAAACTATCCCTATTTTCAGAATTCAAGATTCCTGCCATTCTTTTGCTCAAAGAAACTTTTCCAAAATAAATTATTTTCACTGCTTTCTCATCTATGACTTTGTTTACATTAAAAAATCTTTAAGATAGACATTAGATTTTTTGAGTACTTATTATCTCTCCATTTGTGAGTCTAAGGTCAATAACCCAGTTTTCTTTACCTCCTTTTCTGTGGGGATACAGAAAGGACACCACTATCATGTACCAGAGAGGGAAGTGCGACATCACATCTGCTCACATCCTTAGCAGACATCCCAGAATTTTACCTACATGAAAGAGTATCTGGGGGAATGTGTCCTTCAGTTGGACAACAAGGTAGCTTGCTAAATTTCATTACTACAAAGAATGGACAAAAAAATGAAATGAATAATGAATAATCTTCCACATTTGGTAATCCTAGAAAATTCATTTACATTGATAGTTTCAACAAAGATATGAGTTGAAATTGTCACATGCCTTAAAGGACAGAATAGTGCAATGGAGTTGGGACATGAATTATCTGCATTTGAATCCTAGTTCTACCAATAAATACTGCATTAAAAGTGGGCGAGTTACTTTTCTTCTCTGTACTTCTTCCTAACATATAGAATGCACCAAGAAATTGCTCAAATTGCTTCCTTTTCTTACCCTTCTTTTCATTCTTATTAACTACCTCTGCTTTTAAAACAATAACCTACATTTGAATGCTGATAGAAATTAGTTGGTCTTTTTGATCAAATGACATTGTACCCATAACAGGAGATTATATTAGTTAAATGATAAGTAGAATTCTACTGTTTTATAGAAATATTTTTATTATCTCCATAAAGGATAAACAATTTATGTGTCAGTATAATGAAAATCCAAAATTAGATTTTATTTCTCCATAAATAGCTGTTTTTTATTATTGATTTAAATGTTTTCAAATGTAACTTTGACTTTCCTAAATATTGATTTTCAATAAATTATGACAGCTATCTTATTTATTGATTTCTCATTTTTGGCTTATATAAATGGCAATACCATTAGACATAAAAAGTTAAAATCTTCCAATATGAAGAATATTGTTTTTGATGTAGCACAAATGAATATTTGTGGATATTTTCAATATCCACAATAACATGGATATTGTGTTAATAATATCTATAAAGAAACTTCTATTTTTGGCCTCAATCAAGCTGAAAATTCAATTTTATCAGTTTTCAAATGGAGAAATTCATTTTCAAACATCTTTGAACCTATATAAGTTGCTTAATTTCTTGAACTACCATCTTTCCATCAATACTTGGAGAATTATTTTTTCCCTTCATTTTCCTGCAAGTTTATCATTTTTTTATCTTTATGATATCACACAGGTAAAGAGTTATAATAGAATTTTTATTATTTGTCTATGTGAATTATAAGTATGATTCTTGATGTTGTCATTTTCAAATGAATCATCTAAATAATCAACAGAAAAAAATTCCAGTAACCAAAATTTGAATATGCATTCCTATATAAAAAAGTGACAGAGTAAATATTTAAGACTAGAAAATCTTTGTCACTCTAGTTTTATATTTCCTTAAATTATATTGCATTAGCAAAATCAAAATGTCTGAGAAGATCCAAAAATAACTCACCATTCATTCTTCCCTTTTGGCTTCACTTATACTATGTTCTTTGCCATCAGTGAACTAAGCTACAAGACATGATTTTTGCCTTATTAAAAAGAAAAACAAAACTTATTCATGAATAAGTGCACATTTTTTAGAAAGGTAACCAAAAAGATTGCTTAGATATTTTTTTATCTCTGGAATTCTTTGGGAAAAATCATAGCATATAATTTCAAGTAAATGCTGATCATAAATCAAGTGTCTCTATTAAGTAAATTAACAATTTCATAGAATCTCTCATCATTCCCTTCCATTCCCCCTTAATTATTAGCGTGTATGAAGTGCTTCTGTTTTGCAGAAGTAGGGGCATAACTCCATGACTCTCTTCTGTTGGAGGATAGGTTGTTGGAAAGTGGGCTTTGAAAGTGAACCAGAAGCTCTCAAGAAATCTAGTAATTTGAGAAAAAAAATGGGTGTTCATAGGAGATTTTAAGCATAAAAGCAGAACAGTGACTCGAATGCTGGCCCTCAGAATGAGATACCCATGTTCCATCAACCAGAATGTTTGAATGGGATGATATTTGGAGAAAGGGTTTTGCAAATGTAATTTAAAATATTAAAATGAGATCATTCTGGATTATTTAGGTGGACCCTAAATCTAATAACAATGTTAAGCAAGTACTTTTAGCTCTGAGTTACCTCCCCAGTCCTTGATGATGATGATGATGATGATGATGATGATGATAGTGATTACTTTATTTTCAAACTAGATCCACTAACTTACCCAGGCTGCCTCAAATTTGCATTCCTCCTTACTCAGTCTTCAGAGTAACCAATGACAATGTTTTTATAAGGAACCTGCAGAGAGATGTGCTTACACACAGAAGGCCATGTGAAGATGATGGTTTATATATTGAATTATGCAGTCACAAGTCAAGGTGGCCCTAAAGCCACTGGAAACTTTAAGAAGCAGAAAAGGATTCTCCCATACAGTTTCTCAGAGAACAGGGTCTTGCCAACACCCTGATTTTAGATGTTTGTCTGTTGGGACTAATGACACGTTAAGTAACTCAGGCTGACACCTTACTCCCTGGCAAGTGAGCAAGATCAAGGCCTCAAAGGCTGTTTCAATAGTTAATGACGATAAATCGGACCACCATCGAGGATTGGTTAACAACAGTTCCACGAATGTGATCAGCTCGTGCTTGCCATATAGTCTTATGGGAACCGCCCCCCCCCACCTTGCTGAACTTTAAGCTAATTGGTTCCTGCCTAGCCCCCACCCTACATAAAAGCTGTGTGATTTCCTCAATAAACGAGATTCCTGCTGTGCCTCCTGCACTGACAGACCTCCCAGCTCTGGTGTGTTTCCTTTGCCGCTGACACTTATCATCCTGCTCGGCCCCGTATTCTCCTCAGGCGGGCTCTGAGGAGGTACATCGGACCTTGTTGCCCGACAGGGAGCAACATTTGTCCTCCTCCAGAAATAGAAGATAAATTTATGTTGTTTGTGAAAATGTGTTATAGCAGAACTAGAAAATTAGTACAACACAAATGAATTTTTTCCTAAAAGTCCTAATGTGTCATATTCTAAATGAGCATAATTATAAGCAGTGAGCAAGTTGGCTTTAACTGATTTCTGAGCTTGACTAAAGTTTACAACTGACTCTAGGCCCCTGACCATCCTTTTCTTAGTATTTACTTTAGAGGATGTATAATTATAAATGCTGTCTTTTCCCTATGAGATGTACTTGCAAATCTTCTTAAAAGATTCTTGCTTATAGTACACCCTGGGATTGTCTTTCTCAGGGACCTAGGAGCCCTATCTTTGAAATGTAACTATCAGGGAAGATAGCCCCCAATAGCCTCTCTGTCTTTGTGAGGGTAGATGTCCAATGAATGGGGTAGACAGTGGCATGCTCCATTTGGGAAACAATCCCATGTCATAAAGTTATAAGAAGTTTAATTTTCTTAGGGAAATAAAAAAGACAATTAGCAAACACAGTAACCCTAGCAACCTCTAGTACTTTTCTACTAGCACAACCCAAACTAACATTTCTGTTGTCCTTTGTTTCAGCAAAATTGAGTTCAAACTGAATTCCGACCACTCTCTCATACTGCAATAGCATTGAATAATTTTTCTGACCTGTTTAACGTTTTTCAAGTTCATCTTTCGCTTCCACAGCAGGAAGACTGGTACTTATTCCATTACCATATCTGACTACAAATACCTTAAGGATATTAAGAACCCTGGGACTTCACACCAAAAGCCTTTTCCAGCCTTTGAGGGAGGAAAAAAAAATCCAAATAAGCTTCTGGGACTTCAGTGAAATATGAGAGGTTTGATATTACTCTGCCTGCAGCAAAACTCATCATTTAAAATGGACAAGGCCAGAGCTACAAATGAGGAAAAAGTACAAGCTGTGGCATCTAAAGAACATAGGGGGAAACCAGTAAGTACTGTGCAGTTAAGGAACCTAAGCTTGTCTGTACCTGTGCTGTCTGCTGGCAGAGAAAGGAAGCTCAGAGCTGATTGATGAAAAAGAGGACGTGACTTGAAACTTGGACTGGGTTCACAGCAACATGCCTACATACTCTCTGTCTTTGTATGATGTCCACTTTAGACTGATCTCAGTTCATTGGAGCTCTACTTTAATGCACAGCCAAGAAAAAAGTTGGTAATATCCCCTGTCAGGAAGTTTTACCTCACTCAGCCTAAAAACCTGACAAGGAGTCATACTTAAATCCTTACTGTAATTTTCCCATTGTATTTACTGTATCATAAAACAAGACTCTGGATAGGAAATTGGTTTCCCTTTATTATGGAATTTAGGATAAGAATATTGTGAGAAACCTAAAGGCAAAATGACTTTTTTTTTTTTTACCAGAATAAATCACAGATGTAGTAAAAGGACAAATATAGCAAGTTCACGCTTTCAATAATATTAAATAGGTGGGAAGTATAGCTCAGTGGTAGAGTGCTGGCCTAACATGCATGAAGCTCTGGGCTCAGTTCCCAGTACTGAAAAAAATACAAAGAAATAAAAACAAAGAGCTTTTTCATACATTTGTTTTCTTTAAAAGACAAATAAAATAATTAAACTGCTAGAGATTTGGTTAACTAGGTATTATTTTTATGGTTTCAGGAAAGCCATAATACTAGAGAAATTCAGAAAGCAAACAAAGTCAATGATTATGGAAATGGTCAGTAAATGGACCATAGTTTTAGGAGATTATCTAATGAAATGATCTGTTCCTGAAGATCTCCCAGATTGGTTGAGGGGAAGCATAAGAGGTTCTTATGAAGACAGGGACCACATAGGAGTCTATCAATTAGCATGCTGTGTAAACACCTTTCCAAATGCTACTTATAATACGTTGCCTACTATTTTCAATTTTAGTTCTTTATTGTTGACCAGAAATGTGGTAAACCCTCTATATCAACCTAAGGATAGCCTAAGGATAGAATTATCTGCATGTGATATTTTGTTGTTGCTGCTCTTTTTTAGTTATCTAAAATCCTTGATACTCAAAACATAATCCATGGACAAATAGCATCAACATCACCCAGAAAATTTTTGGTAAAACAGTCTTAGGCCCTTTATCCAACCTCCTGAGTCATAACTTGCATATTAATTTAGCCCTTTTGGTAATTTGTACTTACATTATTTTTTTGATTTTTAAATTATTTTTATATGTTTTAATTTATTGTACCTTACAGTAGAATGCATTTATACATTTTGATGGATCATACATAAATGGAGTGCAATCTTTCATTTTTTCTGATTATAATTATTGTAGGATCAATTAAAATGGATTTCATTTCTTGGTTTTCCTAATTCAAAATTTACAGTATTTTTGGAAGTAAAATTTCCTTTAACGTATGTATTTTCCTATGAAAACTGCATAACTTATAAGCAACTTCATTACAGTATAACACCATATTTATATCCCTAATAATCCACTAGTTGGGGCTTGATAGTCTGCCAAACAATGACTTAAACATAAGGTGTATATCCTAATTTTACCTCCCTCCAAACACTGCTTTTCATATCATATTTTAATTAAAAAACACAGAGTAAAACCTGTAAAGTCTTGGTGAAGATCCCCATCTCTGGAAGCTGAACAGTTGTTTGTCTCCTGATAGGGCTATGATAGATGAGCTTCAGTCAGATTAATATTCTGCAACAACCCTACAGGTGTTAATGCTTTGATTTCAAGTTTACTTGTCAAACTCAGATTCATTTTTTTCAAAAACAAATGCAGTATCAATCTTATATATGATACCGTTATTAACTACAACATTACTTATTAAAATTTACTACTCTGATGCTCACAGATTATAAATCACTAGTTATGAAAGGTGGGTTTGAACATTGATCTCATATAGGTCTACTCTGACAAGTTTCTAATTGCATAATGATTTACATTGATATCATACTATGAAAATATCAAAATTACCCAAAGATAATTTGGTTCAGAGACCCAACCCCTACTGTATACACACATACACATGCACACACACACACCCTTTAAAATTTAGCTTCAAATCAAACTGTATGTTTAACTTATTCTTTTGGTAAGGTACAAACACACTATGTGTGCTATTTTGAAAAACTGGAATTAAAATTAGGGCATTTCTGGATTTAAGCAATAATATTTCTACTTGAAGAATACAAAGAAAATATAAAAGGAAAAATTGAGTAGTAGAAAACTTTTCAGATAGACCATGCTTTCTTTTACAAGTTTAATAATAAAAATAATTTACTGAGTGTTAACTATGTCTTTAATTCTGGGCAGAAATATAAAGAAGTTTCTATTTCAACCTTAAGATATATATTTTTTTCACTTTTATGATTTTTCTGATATTTCATAGTTGCCAACTACTGTGAAACTTAAAAGATGACAAGCATTTTACAGTTGATATCTATCTTGATACATGCAAGAATGCTAAGACTCCATATTAAGGCTGCCACCAGAATGTATTCTGAATTCAGTCTTTTCCAGTGTGATCCTAGTCCACACAGTCAGTCTTTCATCCAAACTACATGATTACCTTGAACCCATCTCCTATCTAAACCTTCCAACCAAGGTACTGTCTTAAGTTTTTCAGTTAAATTGTATTAAGTAATAACACTGCTGAAAATATTTCAAGAGCTTCTAGTAACACTTGGAATAAAATTTAAATTATTTCCATGACTTAGAGCCATAAAATTTAATAATTATTCTACGGTTTTCCCCTTCTTATTTTTCCCCGTTTCTTCAGTTCAAACCCACAATCCTTCTTTTCAGTCAGTAGCCCTCATTTTGTTCAAATTTGGTGTATTTCCTCTCCCTGCTTGATGTGATCTAAATGTTTGTGTCTGCTAAATGTCATTTGTTGAGATCCTAAAAATCAGGTGATGGCATTAACAGGTAACACCTTTGGGAGTAATTAGTTCATGAGAGTGGAAATCTCATAATGGGATTAGTGACCTAATTAAAGAGGCTACCCAGCTGCCTGCCCTTCCTTCATGTGAGAATGCAGCAGAAAGTTCCATCTTTGAACCAGAAAACACAGGTCCTCAACAGACAGCAAATCTGCCAGTGCCTTTGTTTGGATGTACCAACCATGGAACTAGGAAAATTAAATTGCACTGTTTGTGAGCTACTCAGTGTATGGTTTTGTTATAGCATACCAAATGACCTAAGACATGGCTCTTTCTGATCCAGACTTACTTTCAGGACTCACTCCTACATTTCCACTCACAAAAGGTCTCTTTAGAAAGGCTTGATTGCTTTATTCATCTACTTTAAAATATGTCCAACCAATCCGAAACTTTTTTTTCTTTCAAGCGCATGCCTACTAAAATTGTATTATATATTTTATTAAATTATGATTATTTTCTATTTAGCTAAAATGTAGTGTGAGGACAGGATTTTTCCCCCCTAGGATCATAGATCTGTCTTTCCATTTATAAATAATTGTTATTAACACTGTGCAATTCATAAATATAGAACACAATTTCAATCAGTAGGAATGCTCTTAAGAAAACTAACGCAAAGTAAAGGGTTTAACATTGCTGGGGAATAGTTTAAAAGGTCATTTTTGAAGAGATGACAATTGAATTAAAAGTATAATGAATTGTAGGAGAGAAACCTGAAGGTAAATTTGGACCAGAATGAGCAATGTCTTAATCTAATTAAGCGGCAATGAAAAAAATACCATAGACAGGGTGGTTTACTAATGGTAGAATTTATTTCTCATGGTTCTGGAGACTAGTAAGTCTCTCCCCAAAAACACTGACACATTTGGTATCTGGTGAGGGTCTTAGTTTTCTGGTTCAAAGACACTGCATTCTGCTGTGTTTTTGCATGGTTGAAGGGACAAGATAGCTCTCTACCACCTTTTATAAGGCCACCAATTCCATTTATAAAGGCTCCACCCCTCCTGAACAAATTCATCCCAAAGAAATCACCTCTTGCTACCATATCTTGATGATTAGGACTATGATATATGGACATATATGTCAGGGGCTTCTGGACAATATTTACTGAATGCCTAACAAGATTTATTTGATATGACCATTCAACTCAATTTGCTTATCCACAAAAAGTTTAAAATTTCCTCCTCCTAAGTTTGCATATAATTATGAGAATAAATGAAGGGTATTAAAATATCCCTCTGCTAACATCTGCCTTGATTACAAGAATTAGATGAATTAGAAGAGTGCTGTTCTAGTTGCCTTTAAAATAGTTGAAGTTCAATTAATGTCTTTCTTATTTGCTTCATAGTTGACTGAAAGTCTCATTAGCATCACATTTCACATTTTTTCTTTTTTTTTTCTCGTACAAGTATACAAAGCAATGAATTGATATCTAACAATTTTGAGTTAAAGGAAAGAGTTTCAAACTTTACTGGGACTGACTCACACAGAGTAAACAGGATTGCTGCTAATTACAAGTCATAAATTAGCACTTTGAAAGTCTGTTTTCTTATCTCAAGCCACATGTTTTGATACTTCTTTTCAAGTGACTGTCTCTTAGGTGTTCAATGAAAAAGAACTCAAAATTAAAGCAGATTTCCTTGAAACCAAATCAGTAGGATATATATATATATATATATATATATATATATATATATCAAAAGATTCACTTTATATGAATTTCAGTTTTATTAAAACCCATAGCTCAATCATTTGGTTAGCCTGAAACTTTAATGTGGTCTTAAAGTAATTATAGTGTGAAATCAAGTCTCAGATAATGAACAAGGTGTCAAGTTTACTCTGGGGCAATGACTATTTCATTTTCCAATTAAAAGTCTGTAACCGCTCCTTGAATGATTATATTGTATCTTTGACTGATGCTCTGAAAACTTTTATTTTAATTTAAAAGGCACATCTTTGGCAATTTTGTTTGTATCACAGATAAAAGGAGAATATTATTTAATGATCATAATACAATCTCCAAAAAATAAATCCCATCAGTAAAACTTATATTAATGCCCATCCATATTATAATTGTATCTTCATATAGTGATTTATTTTTGTATTTTTATCTTACAACAACCCATTGACCACGTAGGAATTAATGTGGTCATTTTGAAATGAGAAAACAGTTCCAAAGAAGACTCATAAAAATGTCACACTGTGAGTTATAGATTCAAGACGAGGAGAAGGAGACAGGAGATTCTTTCCAGGAGCAAGAGAATTGAAAGGGCATCTTCTTTAGTCCTTTGAATGGAAGTTTGGATGTTGGGGATGAAGTCTTATCTAGACATCTGGCAGCTCTAGTACTTCCCTGCTCCTCTCAAAGAAGCTACAGTGTGTTGTGCAGTCCTCAAGGTAAGCACATAGAGGTCAATTTCAATTTTAAGGAATCTACTTCTTTAATCAATGTAGAGGGTCATATCAATGTATCACCTTGTTCATTAGGTTTCAAGCTCCTTGAAGTACTTTATAAATATCTTCTTCCCCTAAATCAAATGCTGCCTAATAGGTATTCAACAAACGACTCAATGAATGAATGAATAAATAGATGCCAGTCATAAGAGGAAGTGATTGAAAGGAAATATTAACAACAGATCATTCTCCAACTTTCCAATTCATCCCTCCAGTCAAATACAAAGTAGAATCATTACCTTTTAAAGGCTAAATCCAGTGTATTTATTTCTTCAATGTATATTTATAGAAGAATTAGAATCTCTGAGTCACACACATAAAAGTAATTAATATATCAATCTTTTGAGTACAGTTCTTTCACTTGTTTCAGATTACAAAGTTGTGAAGAGCACATCATTTCCTTCGAAAGTTTGAAATATGACAAATCCTAAATCGGTCTTTAATCTCCATACTGTGGATAGCAGAGGAGAAAATAACAGTTTTAAACTGTGTGGGGAACAAACAATTCTATACTCTTGTTCTAATTAAGCCTTTATTCTACTGTAGCTTTCTAAGGTAGAAAATTAAACTTCATCTATGATCAAGTCAATTTATTTAAACAAAATAGCTTCTTTGTTCTTATTTTGGGAATTCAGAAAAAAATTCCCATTACACATTCTGAAAAGAGAATTCTAGAATAAAAATGCCTTAACAAATTCCAAGTGCAACATGCTATTTTAGTCTATTCTCTTTAGATATGACCTGAAAGATATAATGAAGAACTAATCAATTAAAAATAACAATATTCAACAACTTAGACAAATATTAAAAGTGCACTTTGAATTGAATTTTAGTTAAAGTATTTGCTATCATCTGAACCTGTGTCACCCTGTCAATATACTGAAATCCAACTCTCCAAGGTGATGGTATCATGCGGTTGGACCTTTGAGAGAGGATTAGTGCCCTTATTAAAGACACCACAGAGAGCCATCTAGGGAGCAGGCCCCACCAGTGAATCTACCAGGGCCTTAATCCTGGATTTACCAGTCACCAGGACTGTGAGTGTTGAATCCTTGCTGTTTACAAGTTACCCAACTTAACAGATTCTGTTAAAGCAGCCTGAATGGACCGAAACAAAAATATTTAAAGGTATATTATATATCCTTTACTATAATTAGTATAATTTTCAATACTTGAGAGGAAGCAATACTCAATGCTCAGGATGTTAGCAATTTCAGAGCAGTAGGAGAGGGAAGTAGGATGAGAAAATAATAGGGTATTATCTGGGGAAGGATCTGTTTTCAATGCGATGTATGATGGCGTTTCCCCAAAAGTTAATCATATACACGTGTGCATGTATGTGTTTAGTAAACAGCACCTGTGGATTTCCTTGAATTTCTTAAGATACACTCTCTTTACTTTTGATAATCTTTATAATTATTAAAAAAGCTACCTTAACTAATAAAAATGCATTTTGGCAAGATGATATTATAAATACTGACATGTCTCTGCCCTATTAACTAATATTGTTTATAAATGCTTGACAAAGTATAAAAATAATAAAGCAAATATTGTCTCAAACATAAAAGCAAGGTAGGCCTATCATTTATATGATGCGCTAAGTATCTGAAAGAAATTATGATGAATTATGTCCAAGAGATCTTTCAGTAATATTGAAAGGTAAAAAAGAATAATAATAAACAAAAACACTCAAAGAGAGGGCGGGTGGACTTTCTAAAGTATAAAAGTTTGTGGGGACAGTCCCTTGATATTAAAATTGGAATAACACCACTTAAATTTTTTAAGAAATTATCTACTTCAGAAATTATTTTCCTGCAGAAAACATTTGTTTTATTCTCAATATTATTCAAAAGCATATTGCATCAATGAAATAAGAAAAGTTTTCTAGAAAAGGTAGTACTTGGGGCTGGGGAGATAGCTCACTTGGTAGAGTGCTTTCCTTGCAAGCACAAGGCCCTGGGTTTGATCCCCAGCACCCCCCCCCCCAAAAAAAAAAAAAAAAAAAGAAAAGGTAATACTTTAAAACAAAGATCTCTCGCCAGAAACTATGGTCCATGCCTGTAATCCCAGCAACTCCTGAGACTGAGACAGGAGGATTGTGAGTTCAAAGTCAGCCTCAGCAACAGTGAGGAGTTAAGCAACTCAGTGAGACCCTGTCTCTAAATAAAATACAAAGTAAGGTTGGATGTGCCTCAGTGTGCCCCTGATTTCAATCTCCAATACACAAATAAAGAGAAAAGAAAAAAAATAATACAAAGATCTCAGGAAAATGGAAACCAAATTTGTATAATTTAGAACCATCCTGAAAGAGCTTTAGACTTTAAAGAATTAATATTGCATTTCTTAAGATGGCGATATTTCAAATGCCTTAAAAATCTTGGTTCTCTGTATTTCCATGATATTTTGTAAAAAAAAAAAAATGTATTTATATAATGAGACTAAATAATTCTTTACTGGAAGTCTTTTTCTCACAGAATTATTCTAAATATTTATTGAGATCATGTTAATAAAAACCACTTACCAGACAAGAGGTATCCATTAACAACAATAATGAAGAGCAATAAAAATTTAGACTGTTTGGAGACTTGTGTTCAAATTCAGACTGTGCATCTTCCTAAATGTGTGACCTTGACCTGTTAATTTAATCTTACTTAACTTAATTGCTTCAATTCTAAATTAAGTATAACAACAGAATGAGCCTCATAGGATCTGAGAAAATTAAATGATCTAATTCTCTTTGAACAGTGCTTGACCCAACTGAAGTGCTTAATAATCAGTAACTACTAGTTTCTTTCATGTGATATAAAGACATGAAAGCAAACAAACAAAACAAAACAAAACAAAAAGAACTATCCAATACAAAAAGTCATTGAAAATCATTCTGTGACATGAAAGTTATCACAAATCACGTAAAATTGGTAAACCCTATGATAAATGAAATGGGAATAATTTAAGCCCACTTCAATTTGAGTGTCTATCCACTTTAGATCATTTCCTGTGTAATGTTCCTTTTACTTCTAGTCATTAGATGTGTTCATTTACATAAGCACTGTTCCTCTCAAAGATCATATGGATGAACACAAACATTTTGAAGGCAAAATCATGTTACATTTGATTATTTTGTTATCACATGAAATAGAATTGCTCAAGTGGAAAATTTAAGTTATGTGTGCAGCAAGATCTTACTTGCTTGCATACAACACTAGAAAACTACTTATATTTAAACAAACATGATCCCTTTATAGAGAGATTTTTTTTGCCCATAGATGCACACATGAACATATTTATAAATGAAGAGATGTGCAGTGGTGTGTATTGGATCTGTTACTAATGAACTTTCTGATAGAAGAACTAATTGAGGAATTTCTATCTTCCTGAGACAAGAGTACACATTTTTGTTGTTATACCTGTTCATGTTTGAGTTTTCTATTTGGAACATCAAGACCCAGGAAACATATCAACTGCATATAACTGAAACATATGTATAATAAATAATGCAACATAGGATGCATTCTGTAATTTGTGTACTCAATGTTTTTCTATTTTTGTAATGTGGTGTTCAGCTAACTTAGCAGATTTCATGAACTGCTATAAAATGTCATTTTATGAGTTGCTATGGTTTGGATCCAAAAAGTCCCTAAAGGCTCCTGTGTTGAAAGCTTGGTCCCTGCTGCAGCAATGTTCAGAAGTGGAGCTTTTGGGGAGTGACTGGATCATTAATACTCTGACCTCATCAGTAGATTGATAATTTCATGGCATTATGGGAAGGTGGTGGTAATTTAGGAAGTGGAGTGTAGTTAGAAGAAATAGTTCACTGTGGGTGTGCCTGGGAAGGGCATTTCTGGTCCCCAGCCTCTTCCTCACTTTCTCTTTCTGCTTTCTGGCTGTCATAAGCTGAGCAGATTTCCTCCACCACACCTTTTCATACTGATGTTTCTCATCACTATCCTGATGATAAACTGCAACCCCTGAAACTGTGAGCTAAAATAAACTTTTCCTTCTTTAAGTTGCTTATGTCAAAGTAGTTTGGTCACTGTAATGAAAAACTAACACATTAATTATTTGAGATCCAGGTGTGTTCCTGTGTTCAAGGTCTCCCACCTAAGAGGTATGTCTACCTCTAGAATCCCTTTTAAAATCAGTGGACATTTACTGTTTATTATGGAACACACACTCACTGAACATCACTAGATGCTGAGGTCTAGAAGTCATGAATAGAACATAAAAAATATTTAGTATTTTCTTCAAAGATCCTTCCATCAAGAAGTTATTGTATCACCCCCATTTTCTTAATTAGGGATTTAATAATAAACTAGATAACCCAGTTCTTAGTGAAGAAATGGGGGAAGAGTACAAAACTATTCTCATATCTAAGTTGTGAAGAAAGAAAAGTTAGAGCTTTAATTTTCTCTCCAGCAGAAAAAAAAAAAAGCTAGAATATAGTTTGTATAGACAAAGAAGGAAGTCTGGGATCCTTATTTTTCTCAAGTCATGGAATGAGAATTTTCAGTAGGGGCTTCAGTCAGATGAAGCCCATTTAGTTATTTCTTTTGCTTCATTAGCTGAACTCCAAGATATTTAGTTAGATGCTGATCAGATCATCTACTTTAAGTAGCAACTAGAGTTGCAAGTTAACATAAATAGTACTTAAGCACAGTAATATGAATTTAGTGAGAAGATCAGGTGGCATTATAATTCTAATTGATTGTAAACTGCCACTGAAAATTTTTGTCAATCTATTATTGTAACCATGGGATCATTTCTTCATATCTTTAATAACTTGGAGAGAATCATTCTAAGTACCATAAAATACACTACCAATGTACACCTCATTGGTGAGCAAAAAGCAGAGTATAAAAACAGTGATGCAAATTCCAAAGTACTCCCACTATTACTATCAGCACTACAATTTACTGAGTCCCTCCTACTGCCAGCTTCTGAAGTGTGCAATTATATTCTTACAAAGTATAACTTCATTTGTAGACCAATCAGAAAGGTTAAGAAATAAGTTGTACAATAATTAACGTATAAAATGTAAACAATAATAAAGAATGAACAATTTTTCAAAACCAGAAAATATTAACAAATGAGAAGTTCATTTGAAAAATGAATTTATAATACAGGTATAATCATTTGAATTTATGTGATACCATTATGCAATTCAGATTATCAAGATTTATACTGATTATCAATGTGACTGAATTGCTATTGAAGCCAAAAAATGCTCACATTAAACTGTGAATATTCTTTGCTAACAGCACAAAAAATTGTAGAGTTCATTTATTTTCCTTTAGCATAGACAAATAAACCTGTCATTAGTTTATTATTCTATTGTAAAACCAGGGAAAATAGCCAAGTTTCCTTATTGGCGATACCAGAGAGACATTGCATAATCTGTAGTATTATTCTGTTTTATTTTGTTCATTTTAATAACTGTTTTTATTCAATTCTATCTGTTGCAGAAATAGAATTGTTTTACATATTGCAAGTTATAGTCTGAGATAAAATTAGAGGTGATGTCTTTATTTTTTCCCATCTCACAATACTCATGTTGCTATCTTTTAATAAGAAATAATTTAGTTAAATTATTTTCCTTGCTAGCTACTGATTATATTTGAAAAAGAAAATAGGAAAGAAGGGGTATGTAAGAATTCAGTTCTGTTATTATTTCTTCCATCATTTCAATTTCTAAATTCAATTACCACAGTAATGAATCCATGCAAGTTTATATAATAATGAACCATGATTTCCTCTCAAGATTAGAATAGACTATTATAAAAACTATTTATTAAAAAATGGGAATATACAGATAATCGTATATGTGCTTATTATCAGTTATTTTATAAATATAGGCTGAATTTAATTCTAAATTAAAAGGTGTTCTTAGAGTATATCTCAGTGGTACTGTCCTAGTATGCATGATGCCCTGGATTCAATCTCTAGCACTTACACACATATATGCAAATAAAGAACTCACAATATTTACTTGCTATAAATTACTATTTATTTTCAACATATAGATGTAACTATCTTCATATTTCCTAGTACTTCAATAATTTTCAATATTTCGATATTCTTTCTTTTTCCTACATTCCCAAAGAACACAGTTGCTACACCATCTCATTTTTTTTTTCCTGTTGGGGAATTTTAGCATAAAAATAAACTTACTGTGGAGACAAGATGGTGTGGATACTGATAACGATTCACACCTCTCCAGAGCTGGCCCTAGTACTGGCATCATTATCCTAACAGTCCTGCTGGTATTTTTTGTATCATGGATCTATCTAAAACCAATTAGCATGTTTTTATAAAACAGACATATTGTAAAATTTAAGAGTATTTGTTTAGGTGACAGAACATACACTTTGAAATAATTAATAGCAACTGTGCATATATATGTTCAATGAATGGATAAATGCTTGAGAGAAATAGCACATGTACATTAGATTCTGATTACTGTTGTAGCAAATTACCACTAAATGAGTTCCTCCAAAACAGATTTATTGTGTTCCATTTATCACAGCCAGAAATCTGAAATGGAGAATTTTTGCGTCGATGTTCATTAAGGATATTGGTCTGAAATTTTCTTTCCTTGATGAGTCTCTGTCTGGTTTAGGTATCAGTGTGATATTGGCTTCATAGAATGAGTTTGGGAGGGTTCCCTCCTCTTCTATTTTATGGAATACTTTGAGAAGTATTGGAATGAGCTCTTCCTTAAAGGTTTTGTAGAACTCGGCTGAGAACCCATCTGGTCCCGGACTTTTCTTTGTTGGTAAGCTTTTGATGACTTCTTCTATTTCAGCACTTGAAATTGGTCTATTTAAATTGTTTATGTCCTCCTCATTCAGTTTAGGCAATTCATATGTCTCTAGAAACCTGTTGATGTCTTTGAAATTTTCTATTTTGTTGGAGTATAGATTTTCAAAATAGCTTCTAATTATGTTTTGTATTTCCATCCTGTCTGTTGTGATATTTCCTTGTTCATTCCGAATTTTAGTGATTTGGGTTTTCTCTCATCTTCTCTTTGTTAGTGTGGCTAAAGGTTTATCAATTTTGTTTATTTTTTCGAAGAACCAACTATTTATTTTGTCAATTTTTTGTATTGTTTCTTTTGTTTCAATTTCGTTGATTTCAGCTCTGAGTTTAACTATTTCCTGTCTTCTACTACTTTTGGTGCTGTTCTGTTCTTCTTTTTCTAGGGCTTTGAGCTGTAGTGTTAGGTTGTTTATTTGTTGAGTTTTACTTCTTTTATTAAATGCGCTCCATGAAATAAATTTCCCTCTAAGTACTGCTTTCATAGTGTCCCAGAGATTTTGATATGATGTTTCTTTGTTCTCATTTACCTCTAAGAATTTTTTAATTTCCTTCCTAATATCTTCTGTTATCCATTCATCATATAATAGCATATTGTTTAATCTCCAGATGTTGGAATAGTTTCTGTGTTTTACTCTTTCATTTATTTCTAACTTCAATCCATTATGGTCTGATAGAATACAAAAATTCTCAACAAAATTTTAGCAAATCGCATACAAAAACATATTAAAAAGATAGTGCACCATGATCAAGTGGGTTTCATCCCAGGGATGCAAGGTTGGTTCAACATCAGGAAATCAATAAACGTAATTCACCATATTAATAGACTTAAAGTCAAGAATCACATGATTATTTCAATAGATGCAGAAAAAGCATTTGATAAAATACAGCACCCCTTCATGCTCAAAACACTAGAAAAAATAGGGATAGTGGGAACATTCCTTAACATTGTAAAGGCCATTTATGCTAAGCCCATGGCTAATATCATTCTAAATGGTGAAAAACTGAAAGCATTCCCCCTAAAAACTGGAACAAGACAGGGATGCCCTCTTTCACCACTTCTATTCAACATCGTTCTTGAGACTCTGGCCAGAGCAATTAGACAAACCAAAGAAATTAAAGGGATACGAATTGGAAAAGAAGAACTCAAACTATCCCTGTTCGCTGATGACATGATTATATATTTAGAGGAACCAGGAAATTCCACCAGAAAACTCTTAGAACTCATAAGTGATTTCAGTAAAGTAGCAGGTTACAAGATCAATGCCCATAAATCCAACGCATTTTTATACATAAGTGATGAATCTTCAGAAAGAGAAATTAGGAAAACTACCCCATTCACAATAGCCTCGAAAAAAATAAAATACTTGGGAATCAATCTCACAAAAGAGGTGAAAGACCTCTACAATGAGAACTACACAACACTAAAGAAAGAAATTAAAGAACACCTTAGAAGATGGAAAGATCTTCCATGTTCTTGGATAGGAAGAATTAATATTGTCAAAATGGCCATACTACCTAAAGTGCTATACAAATTCAATGCAATTCCAATTAAAATCCCAATTGTGTACCTTACAGAAATAGAGCAAGCAATTATGAAATTCATCTGGAAGAATAAGAAACCCAGAATAGCTAAAGCAATCCTTAGCAGGAAGAGTGAAACAGGGGGTATTGCAATACCAGATCTTCAACTCTACTACAAAGCAATAGTAACAAAAACGGCATGCTATTGGTACCAAAATAGAAAGGTAGATCAATGGCACAGAATAGAGGACATAGACACAAACCCAAATAAATACAATTTTCTCATACTAGACAAAGGGGCCAAAAATATGCAATGGAGAAAAGATAGCCTCTTCAACAAATGCTGCTGGGAGAATTGGAAATCCATATGCAACAGAATGAAACTAAACCCATATCTCTCACCATGCACGAAACTAAACTCAAAATGGATTAAGGACCTCGGAATCAGACCAGAGACCCTGCAGATTATAGAAGAAAAAGTAGGTCCAAATCTTCACCTTGTTGGTCTAGGATCAGACTTCCTTAACAGGACTCCCATAGCACAAGAAATAAAAGCTAGAATCAACCACTGGGATAGATTCAAACTAAAAAGCTTTCTCTCAGCAAAGGAGATTATCAGCAATGCGAAGAAAGAACCTACAGAGTGGGAGAATATCTTTGCCAATCATACTTCAGATAGAGCACTAATCTCCAGAATCTATAAAGAACTCAAAAAACTCTACTCCAAGAATTCAAATAGTCCAGTCAACAAATGGGCTAAGGAAATGAATAGACACTTCACAGAAGAAGATCTACAAGCAATCAACAAACATATGGAAAAATGTTCAACATCTCTAGTAATAAGAGAAATGCAAATCAAAACCACCCTAAGATTCCATCTCACCCCAATTAGAATGGCGATTATCAAGAATACGAGCAACAACAGGTGTTGGCGAGGATGTGGGGAGAAAGGTACACTCATACACTGCTGGTGGGGCTGCAAATTAGTGCAGCCACTATGGAAAGCAGTGTGGAGATTCCTTAGAAAACTTGGAATGGAACCACCATTTGACCCAGCTATCCCACTCCTTGGCCTATACCCAAAGGACTTAAAATCAGCATACTATAGAGATACAGCCACATCAATGTTCATAGCTGCTCAATTCACAATAGCCAGACTGTGGAACCAACCTAGATGCCCTTCAATTGATGAGTGGATAAAGAAACTGTGGTATATATATATACAATGGAATATTACTCAGCCATAAAGAATGATAAAATTATGGCATTTGCAGGCAAATGGATGAAATTGGAGAATATCATGCTAAGTGAGATAAGCCGATCTCAAAAAGCCAAAGGACGAATGATATCGCTGATAAGTGGAGGATGACACATAATGGGGGGGAGGGAAGGGTTAGAGTTAGGGTTAGGGAGGGGGGCAAGTATGGAGGAAGGAAGTACTGTATAGAGGGAAAAGAGGGGTGGGAGGGGTGGGGGGAAGGGAAAAAATAACAGAATGAATCAAACAACATTGCTCTATGTAAATTTATGATTACACAAATGGTATGCCTTTACGCCATGTACAAACAGAGAAACAACATGTATCCCATTTGTTTACAATAAAAATAAATAAATAAAAAAAAAATAAAATGAAGAGAAAAAAAAAAAGACAAAATGAAAAAAAAAAAAAAAGAAATCTGAAATGGGTGACAGTGGTATAAATTAGGATGTCATAACATCTATGGTTTTTCAAGAGTTTCTACAGGAAAAGCCTCTTTTGTTTATCTTTGTGAGCATTAAGAAGCTCCTAAGTTCCCTTGTCCATGACCCTACTCTGCGTTGGTGTCAGTAATGTTGGTCCTCCTCATACTGCCCTCTCTCTGATTCTCTTTTCTGATTCCCTCTTCCACAACTATTAAGACTCTTGTAATTACATTAGGCCCACTGGGATACTCCAGAATAATCTCTTTATTTTAAGGTCAATTGATTAGAAAACTTAATTCCATCTGAAATGTTAATTTGTTCCTTTCCATGTAACTTAATATGTCCACAAATTCAGGAAATAAAACATGGAAGTTTTGCAGGGTGAGAGTTATTTTCCTGTCTATCATACCATTTTACTATATAACTAATTTAAAAGGGACAGAGACTATGTCAGGAACAGTTTTGTAGATCATAAAGATTTTAGATTATATCTTAAATGGGAATAAATTAAGGAATTTAAGCAGGAGAAGCATTATTATGATATAAATATGAGTTGTCCCCTAACAGCTCTTGTGTGAGACAATGCAAGACAGTTTAGAGGTGAAACAATTGAGTTAGGAGAGACTTAACCTAATCTGTGACTAATCCACTTTAATGGATTAACTCATTAGTAATGTTAGTCAGATAGGATATGGCTGGAGGAGATGGGTCAGTGGGGGCACACAATGGGATTTATATTTTGTCCCAGCAAGAGAGAGAGCTCTCTTTGCTGCCTGGTGCCATGTTCTGAATCGCTGTCTTCTGCCACACCCTTCCGCCATGATGTTCTGCCTCACCTGAGGCCCAGAACATTGTAGTTGGCTGTCTAAGGATGGAAATCTCTGAAATCATGAACATCAAATAAACTTCCCCTCCTCTAAAATTGTTCTTGTTGGTTCCTTTGATTACAGAAATAAAAAAGCTAACTAAAACAAACATCGATTTCTCTTTTTCAAAGATCCTTCTTACTGGGTAAGAATTGGTTAATGAGTTAATGTGAATTTGCTGGTAAATTCTATGAAGACTTGAGAAGAAAAATTAACAGAATGTAGATCTAACATTAAAGTTTTCAATTCAAATTTTGTGTTCTCACTTAACTAGCTATATAACCTAGGAATATTCTGTTCCAGTTTCCTCATAGATAAATTGAGGATAATAGAATTATTTGATATATAGATTTTGGTTGTTGTTGTTTTAGCTGTTTTTTTTTTTTTTTTAATAAAACTACGATATTATGTGTAAATAACCTAAAGTGATAGTGTACACATTTCTTAATAAATGTTAATTATAGTGATAATTATTTTGGAAGTAGATCTTATTAAATGAATGGATATAGATTAAGGCAAGTATTGTTAAGCAGGTTTGAGATTTAGAGGGGAATCACTAGGTGTTAGCATATGCGATACTCTTTAACTTTGTATGGGAGATGCTATAGATGGAAACATGCATTAGTATCATTAGTACCATTGATACACTCAAAAAGAAAGAAACTAAAAATTCCAATGGAATTATGACGGCATAGATTCACAACCAAAACATTTTTTTATTTTGAAATATGAAGGAAATTTGCTGCTTAGAGACAATACAATAAAGGTGACGTTTTCCACAAATTGTGAGAAGATCACATCATCTAGGTGAGCACAACAGTGAAAGTGAAGACTTTGGGGGAGAAATGACACAATAGTTAGAACCTGAGGACATGGAGGTAGAGTTACAAGTCAAATTCTCTCTTAAGCATGGAGCTTTACCGGAAAGAGTTGGAAGGGTCTGTGGTGACTTGTGAATCTTCTTTTTTTAGTGATGAGAGCAATGAGAACATGTGTAAATGCTGAAAACTGACTGAAAGCACAGGGCAGGGAAGATATGATTATATTTTAAAAAGGAATAATTACAAATGGAACAATAACTATGAGAGGCCAGCTGTATGGACAGAAATGGGTGTTTTTCAGGAAATTTGAGAGTGGTTTCTTCCTGATTAGTGGAGAGGCAATAATTATGCCATGTAACCAGGAGGAAAGGGTCTGTGTAGAGATGCTGAAGTGAGAAAGTGGCAGAAGAATGAGGGAGATCCTCTGGAAAACATGAGAGAAAACAGTAGGTATGCTCATACATTGCTGGTGGGGCTGCAAATTAGAGCAGCCAGTCTGGAAAGCAGTGTGGAGATTCCTCAGAAAGCTTGGAATGGAACCACCATTTGACCCAGCTATCCCACTCCTTGGCCTATACCCAAAGGACTTAAAATCAGCATACTACAGTGATGCAGCCACATCAATGTTCATAGTGGCTCAATTCACGATAACCATATTGTGGAACCAACCTAGATGCCCTTCAATTGATGAATGGATAAAGAAACTGTGGTATATATATATACAATGGAATATCACTCAGCCATAAAGAATAATAAAATTATGGCATTTGCAGGCAAATGGATGAAATTGGAGAATATCATGCTAAGTGAGATAAGCCAATCTCAAAAATCCAAAAGATGAATGATCTCACCGATAAGCGGATGATGACACATAATGGGGAGTGGTAGGGGGGCAAGAATGGAGGAAGGAGGGATTGTATAGAGGGAAAAGAGGGGTGCGGAGGGGTGGGGGGAAAGAAAAAATAACAGAATGAATCAAAAACCATTACCCTATGTAAATGTATGAGTACAAAAATGGCATGCCTCTATTTCACGTACAAACAGAGAAACAAGATGTATCCCATTTGTTTACAATAAAAATGAATAAAATAAAAAACAGTAAGAAAAATCATCGTGTCAACAGATAGATAATTGAATTCAAGGAATGGATACATGAATTCAATACAAAAAATGTTTAAGTACAGACAATTAAAATTGAAAATTCTAATTCATATAGTGATAAAAATAACTCTATCTAGATATTGTAAAGGTTCAATTAATTTTTTGGTCTGGCATGTGGTAAGTGCAGCCATTACCAATATCACCATGTAACAAATTCTGAATTATAAAATATTGTCTGGTGGCATTAAGATTCCTCCATGCAAAAAAAAAAAAAAAAAAAAAAAAGGATTTATTTAATTCATATTTAGAAAGTAGAGACTACAGCAGTTGTTTTAGGAAATTGGTGTCAGGATAGAGATGATGCTGGATGACAGGAGTCCAGCTGGGTAAGACAAGAGCTTCGGCAGGAATGTGTGCGTCTCTTGCCTGCTGGTGATAGACATGAATACACCTAGCCTAGAACAGGAATCTCCTGAACATAGAAACTGACACCCATGTGCTAAAAGCACAATAAATCACAAACTATCCACGGAACACCAAGCGGTCGCAATACTAAAGGTGCATGTATAATTAATTATATGGCAAGCGTTCCAAAGGAGTCAACAGATTAATCCAAACTTAGAGAAGCAACACCCATTCAACAGAAGCAAGCACATTATGATGGGTCAGCAACATTTAACATCCCTTTCGGATTTTGGTGCCCATGAGAAGGAGGAAAAAGGGTTCATCATACGGTCTTTTATACTTAGCCGAGTACAGTTTTGTATCTTGTGCTTATTTAGGTAACAATCATGTTTACGTAACTTGGTCACTGAGCCAGTCCTGGGAACGCTGGGAAGGACAGGAAATGTAAGCCTCCACCTTCAGAAACTCGTTGGTGAGAAAATCAGCCTAGAACAATGACCACAGTAGCCATGAAGGAGGCACACAGCATTTCATGACATGTAAAGGAAGATCCTGAGTCCCTCTGAGATCTAAGGGCACAGTAGTGTCAACCACACGTGGCTTCCGGGGTCATGTTTTAGGCATACCATATTCAACAGCTTTAAGTAGAACACAGTGCAGCCCGTTTAAAAAATTAAGACCGTTGACCCATTGATGAGAGTGTGATGATTGAGTGCTGACAGATGAAGCTGGTGACAAAGGTCAAATGACATTAAGCCTTGTAAGTCTGGTGATATTGGACTTATACAAAGACCAATGGTTTACACAGGAAAGACATACAATTTCCAATAAAAACGTATATCACATTTGTATCATTGAGGAGAATAACTTGGAAGCAGATGATATTAGAAACTAACTAGAGAAGAATAATCAGGTAGATGATTGAAACCAGGAGAAAAGGCTGCAGTGGTGTGTGTGTGTGTGTGTGTGTGTGTGTGTGTGTGTGTGTGAGAAAATACACATACATATAATTACACATGTGGGACATTTCTCTGCGTCTCTATTTCTCCATAGCTCCCACTCAATGTATATGTCACACACACACACACACACACACGTACACACACAGTATAAACACTAGAACACAATGATTAACTGGAAGTGATTAAATAAGTTATAATTAAAATGAGAAGACATTACCTCTAAGTGCAAAATGTATCTATATGTATCCATTTTAAGTAAGCTGAGTTGAAATTAATTTTCTATGGAAGTTTTGGTCCCTAAAATATAAATAGCAGTTCTACATAGTGATATTAAACTCTAAGGGACATCTCAACATAAATAAGTGAAAAATTTAGCAGTTTATATGAAACAAATGCAAATAGAGAAGCAATAGGTATAGGTATAATATACAGAAAACCTCTTCAGTCTCCATGGGGCAGAATCAATAGCAGCCTTTAAAGAACATGACTGCCAAAACACTTGCTTCTCTGCATCTTATTTCTGCATTGCTCTCTTTACTGCAAGACTTTTTTAATTACTTTTTTATTTCTCCATACCATTTAACTTACTAAAATATGTATGGACTAAAATGTCCAAAGAGGTAACTTTACCTCACTTTATCTCATCTCCACAATATGGCAATTCACCTCTAAAATTTGTTAAGATGCTTGTAACCTCTCATTTTACCCACACATCTCCTGCTTGCCAGAATATTTCCCATTCCAATCATAACCCTGATTTTAAAAATTTCATCAAGTTTCATTAATAATCTGTTTTCTTCAGTAAAATATCACGCTATACACCAGAAATACTTTATCTAAACGCATATAAGAACAGTTTCCACCAGCATGATAGGAAGAATATTTTAACTAGAATGTCAAAATCACATCTTTCATTGTCCAAGGACTCCATTCAAATTATAAACTTATGCTGAAAATCAAAGATTTAATTTGTACAAATATTTTTCTAAACTGTCAGCAGTATGAGACTCAAGCCCTCACTTACTTCTCTCATTCATAAACCAGTTTGAATTTGAGTAAAATAAATTTATTTTCAAAGTTGAAGAAGACAGTAATCATATTTTGTCATTTTTGTCACATCGCTTTACTAATATTGCCAAATACTTCAGAGAGGAAGAAAGATTCTATTCATGAGCTGGGTTTAAAAATCAATAGGCCCCATCTTTTAAACTATACCATGTTCATAATTTCTGACAGTCATAGGGGAATAGAGTGGCAGATTAAACTGCTATCAATAACTCCAGTTTAGAGGTTATATAAGCAAAACAAAGTCGATGAAAAGTCTGCAAGGCTCCCAAAGGGAGTTTTAAAAGTTTAGAAACGATATTTGTGATGCACAGTGAAGAGTCCAACCCTTCTGACACTACAATAGGGGTTCTTGGAAGTAAAATGTACAAGATACATCTACATATGAAGGCCTTGATCCATTTATAGACTGGGAGAGTCCATTTACATCTTATTTAAAAGGTATGTAGGGCCAATTGAAACAAGTTACATTTGACAGAATGGATTTATGCAGCAATTCAGAGAGCTGCAGAAGCAGGTTTTTATCCTATTTGACCTAGTGTGAACCAATGCTTTCCCCTTAGAAATTCTGATTTGAATTCTCATTAAGACATGTAAAACATCACACTTTCAACATCCTATGCATTCTAGAAATAAAGGCTATTAAATTTCAGCAGCCATGGAAAGCCTATAATTTATGTCCTCAATGATGAGTCTTCAGATGGCTTTAAAACTGATTACATTTACATTTTTTGATTTAATCAGTTCTGTTAGCATTACAGAATGATAGTGCCATGTTGTATGTGAGCAAAGCTAATCTTTCTGTCTTATGAAAAATAAAAATTAGAAAAAAAGAGAAATTAGGAAAACTACCCCATTCACTATAGCCTCAAAAAAAATAAAATACTTGGGAATCAATCTCACAAAAGAGGTGAAAGACCTCTACAATGAGAACTATACAACACTAAAGAAAGAAATTAAAGAACACCTTAGAAGATGGAAAGATCTTCCATGTTCTTGGATAGGAAGAATTAATATTGTCAAAATGGCCATACTACCTAAAGTGCTATACAAATTCAATGCAATTCCAATTAAAATCCCAATGATGTACCTTACAGAAATAGAGCAAGCAATTATGAAATTCATCTGGAAGAATAAGAAACCCAGAATAGCTAAAGCAATCCTTAGCAGGAAGAGTGAAACAGGGGGTATTGCAATACCAGATCTTCAACTCTACTACAAAGCAATAGTAACAAAAACGGCATGGTATTGGTACCAAAATAGAAAGGTAGATCAATGGTACAGAATAGAGGACACGGACACAAACCCAAATAAATACAATTTTCTCATACTAGACAAAGGGGCCAAAAATATGCAATGGAGAAAAGATAGCCTCTTCAACAAATGGTGCTGGGAGAATTGGAAATCCATATGCAACAGAATGAAACTAAACCCATATCTCTCACCATGCACGAAACTAAACTCAAAATGGATTAAGGACCTCGGAATCAGACCAGAGACCCTGCAGATTATAGAAGAAAAAGTAGGTCCAAATCTTCACCTTGTTGGTCTAGGATCAGACTTCCTTAACAGGACTCCCATAGCACAAGAAATAAAAGCTAGAATCAACCACTGGGATAGATTCAAACTAAAAAGCTTTCTCTCAGCAAAGGAAACTATCAGCAATGCGAAGAAAGAGCCTACAGAGTGGGAGAATATCTTTGCCAATCATACTTCAGATAGAGCGCTAATCTCCAGAATCTATAAAGAACTCAAAAAACTCTACACGAAGAATACAAATAACCCAATCAACAAATGGACTAAGGAAATGAATAGACACTTCACAGAAGAAGATCTACAGGCAATCAACAAACATATGGAAAAATGTTCAACATCTCTAGTAATAAGAGAAATGCAAATCAAAACCACCCTAAGATTCCATCTCACCCCAATTAGAATGGCGATTATCAAGAATACGAGCAACAACAGGTGTTGGCGAGGATGTGGGGAGAAAGGTACACTCTAACATTGCTGGTGGGGCTGCAAATTAGTGCAGCCACTGTGGAAAGCAGTGTGGAGATTCCTTAGAAAACTCGGAATGGACCCTCCATTTGACCCAGCTATCCCACTCCTTGGCCTATACCCAAAGGACTTAAAATCAGCATACTACAGAGACACAGCCACATCAATGTTCATAGCTGCTCAATTCACAATAGCCAGACTGTGGAACCAACCTAGATGTCCTTCAATTGATGAGTGGATAAAGAAACTGTGGTATATATATACAGTGGAATATTACTCAGCCATAAAGAATGATAAAATTATGGCATTTGCAGGCAAATGGATGAAATTGGAGAATATCATGCTAAGTGAGATAAGCCAATCTCAAAAAGCCAAGGGACGAATGATATCGCTAATAAGTGGAGGATGACACATAATGGGGGGGAGGGAAGGGTTAGTGTTAGGGTTAGAGTTAGGGTTAGGGAGGGGGGCAAGTATGGCGGAAGGAAGGACTGTATAGAGGGTAAAGAGGGGTGGGAGGGGTGGGGGGTAGGGAAAAAAATAAAAAAAAAGAGAAAAAAAAAAAAAAAGAAAAAAAAAGAAAAATAAAAATAGTAGTGGGAAGTTTCTCTGGTTATACCTGCTTCTGTGCTAGTGTAAATACCTTAAAGTTTATACCATTTATTTTGAAATTCACATTATATTTTATTCTTAAATACAGTGCATTGACTGCCAGCTTCTGGTTCATCAGCACTCTCATTATAAAATAATTGTGATCTGGTGTTCAAAATTGGGTGGCACACAATAGTACAAGTCTAACTTATCATTTTGTGATATGTAACTAAAAAAAGTGGATTTGGATTTTTATGAGTTAATTGTGTGACAACCAAATAATATAAATATGCCCTAAATTTGTGCTAAAAATATGATGGAGAGACATAGTTAGAGACATATTTGTGGGATACATTTAACTTAATACCTCAAAATCAGTCAGTATTTGAGATAATAAAAAGATAGTTTTGATAAGATTAATTAATTTCAGCTTGAAATAATTGGTCTTTCAAAGTCTGTTGATCATTTATCTGATTTAATAATTTAATCATGAATAATTATTAAATACATGCTGTTTGAAATCAATAATAATTAAATTCTAAAAGTTTTGTAAAGGTAATAGAGAAAAGGCATGATTTCTAACTTCAAAAAATTAAAATATCATAGAAAAGATGCACTATGTATATAATATCTACATTACAAGATATCAGAACACATACTCATCAACGTTATTCAACAATTTATTTTTGTATTTGTGAGTTGTTCTCTGTCAGTACTATTCTAAGCCCCTTTTCTGTAGGGTTCTTAAGTCTAGATGGGCAACAGAGTTAATAAACAACAAAGAGAATGACTGAATGACTTCATTTCACAAAGTGAGAAATTCAACACACAAAGAAATCAGATGATAGGAAAGACGGACTGACCTTTGCAGGTGTAAAGATGGACACAAATACATAGCCTTTAAAATCACGAGCTTCCTAAAGAAAGACATGTGTCCTAGTCATAACTGCCTCCTCGGCAAACCTGAACATTGAACATTAAGTATATCTTTTTCTTCTTCAGTACTGGGGATTGAACTCAGGAGCCCTTAACCATTGAGCTAAATCCTCATCCCTTTCAGTAAGCCAGCATCTTTCTGTGTTGCTTAGGGTCTCACTATATGACTGAGGCTGGCCTTGAACTTTCAATCCTCCTGCCTTAGCCTCCAGAGTTTCTGGGATTACAGATATGTACCACTGTGTACATACATTCATATCAGAATTGTACTCAATATTTTAAATTATTTTGTACTATCATATCCCAAAGGTCTAGAAGAGTGACTGGAAGATTGCAGTTGCATTTGTTGAATTAATGAATGCACATTTACTAAATGAGTGGACATTCATATAAAAAGAAACATACATCTAGGAGTCAAAGAAGATAAGACTCAAGCTATAAATTTATAAATTGTACTCAATTATCTATCTTAATAAAAGAGTTACATTAATGATTTGAAAAGCAAATTTTAAATTTATATTAATTTTCATATATAATTGATGATATTTAAATTCATATTTGTATACTTTTTACCTTAGTTATAATGAATTGTGCACTGGACCTAAATTGTAATTTTACCATTACTACTTAGTAAATTCAGTTTTCACTTTCTCTTTTCCCCCACAAACCTATCATAGTTTTGAAATAATATTTTTTCACCATATTAAGTTATTTATTAACTAAGTTATTTATTCAAATTTTAAAGTATAAATAAGAGCCTGAGCCTGGGTTTGAGGGGTATGAGTAAATAGCATACGTGGACTGTAAGATTTATGATTGACAATGTTAGTAAACATTATAAATCAGTTTAAGGTTAACTATTGCACTTTTATTAAACCAGTCTGGTTTAATACAACACAGGGATATTAATCCAGAAAACAAAAGCAAAAAAATTCTGAAATTTGATAGTAAATACATGTGCAGAATCAGTATGGAGTTGAAGAGTAGTTGGCATCAGAGAACACTTAGAGACTTTGGCCTAATCCATTATTAATATATTTGGTAAATAAATAGAAATATTTTAAAATCATTTTGATTGAAGTTATGATAATATTCCAAAATTGGATTTTGACAATGGAAGAGCAGAAAGAGGAAGAAACAAACTTCAACTTAGTAGACAAAGTATTGATTATGGTTTTTCTGTCAGATGGGTAGAGCCATCAATCAAAATAAGAAAATAAAAATAGAGCATGATTCTTCTTAGAAAATGTCAGGTGTAGTTTTGCCTAAGAATCAGTCATGAGTGTATTTTTATAGAACATATAAATTGTTGGTCACCACACAACTAATTAATTGTGGAGTATAATTTCAATGCTTTCATTGGCTAATCTACCACTTTCAGTCATATAATTTTGCCTCTTACTGCCATCTGAGAGAATAAAATTTAGCTGATATTAGCATATAACAAACTATTTTATCCTAAACATACTAAATACAAATTATTTTATTCCAAACGAGTGCAATCAAATGAATGGACACAGAGTGAACTGAAGGTCAGAAGCAATGCTTTCTCTCTTTTTCAAGAACACATTTGTAATAGAAGTATAACACTTCCCAAACTAAACTCACTTCTTCATGGACTATGTCTGGACTTTTCTTATGCAGTGATTTGTGTTTATAAATGTTTCAAAATATTTTATAAACCAAAACACCTTGGGAAAAATAGTTTCAGCAGAATCTGTTTTTTAAAATAATCTGGATATTTTGTTTGCGTGTCTGGTCTTCCTAATTTGTAAGCATGATAGAGTAGCAACCTCATTTTGTAAAAAATGCAAGAACTATAATTTTATACTCTCTGCTAAGCATAAATATGGTAAACGGAGTGCCATATGGCTCATCATTATAAAAGTTAGTATTTCCACTTGCTTTCTAAATCTCTTCAATTTTATGGAGCATAGAAAGAAAACTAATTGCTAACTGAGGTCACCACATTCTCTCTCTGAAACACTAAATATTCATAAGTTCACTATAATTTTTTTAAAGAGAAAAGTAAACTACATTTGTAAAGGGAGGCTAATATGATGTAGTTATTTTTTTTCTCATTTTTTTTAATGAGATGTGTGTTTACTGGACATCTAACAAAAAGTTAATTGCTCTTTTCAGGAAAATTAGATGAATTTATTAAAAAGTACAGTGGTGAGCCTTTTTAGTAATCCAATGTTAATTAGCTTTCACATAAATGAGGACTTTCAGAAAGCCAAAAATTAAACTCTTTATAAAACTGATATAAACTCATTTAGATTTGCTAGTATTACATTTTTCTTAAATATTCCTTAAGCCAGCAATTAATTTCAATCATACAAATAATATTTCTTTTGTTAGGTTATTTTCTTTTTTATTAATTTTACCAGTACGCACTGATGTGCATCGTAATGAAGGAAATATCATCACACACAGTCTTTTACTTAAGGCAATAAAAACTGTTTCCATTGCTTACAAACTATTACTGATGATTCTGATTCTGAGCATGGTTGTAAGAAACATGAAGCCAAAATATTTTAGAAAAGCTTTAATATAAATTTTATTTGATGATGGAATAATTCTTCAGGCTGTCTTGGTAGGAATAGTGGTGGTAGCTCTGTGTGTGTGTGTGTGTGTGTGTGTGTGTGTTAAACAAAATTGGCATATACTATTGCTATATCTATAATTTAATGAGTGATTATTAAAAGACTTACAAGAATCGATTATTTGCTCTTTAATAATGTTATTTGGAAAATGTGGCATACTAAATAATAAAGGTATATTGTAGTAATTTACATTCCTTTTATTTTGTTTCAAAAGGTTTCCATTTTATTTGTATCATTTTGTTTTAAAGGAAGTGTATATATTCATAGTCACCACTAACACACACATATCAATGTAAAAGATAATGAAAATCCATACCCATGTTAATAATATTAGGGTATTTCCAAGTTTTAAATCAGCTAACAGCATATATGGAAAATCAAAAACTACCAGAAAGTTAAGATCTCACAAAAAAATTTAAATTTTCTGGCAATTTAGAACATGTTTTCAATACTACAGAGTAATTAACAAAATAATTGCTATAAACATTTTTTGTTCAACCTGTTAGGTGATTCGTTTTTCAAACTGGAATGCTTGATAAACTAGTATCTTCAGCACTCTACTATAAATACTGCAATTAGCATTAGGAATAATTTTATCATAAATTCCATCTTTACTTGATACCCTGTGTCAATTATTTTGAATGAGAAAAATACATATGATTAAATAGTGCAGACAGGGGTGTTCTGAGACTGGTGCAGTTGGTATTTATCCTGAGAGTGCCAGAATTCGTAAGTAGGCTTGTGTTTGTTAGACATGGAGTATTTCAAACAATACCCCCAAACAACTAACCAAACAAATAAATAAATACAAAAGGCAAAATACTTTCTTCTGAATCATTACATGAATTTTTTAAAAATTAAATTTATTGAGGTTTATTTTTCAAATAAACTATATTCCTTTCTCTCTTTCCTAAGATTAAATGAAATGTGTGGTGGGCGAGACTGGGGTCCAGGGTTACACCACATGCATCTAAGATGGCGACTGGCAGAGAGCCAAAGGGTATGCTGAATGCGCCTTGAGAAAAACAGGAAGCGTTTACCATTGGCTGTATGATAATTAATTCAGCCACCTAGAGCCTGGACAGATATATCTTACATGTATTCTTGAGCTCCTGATCGCTTGACCTTTAATAGGATTGGATGGACATATCTGGTTACAATTGCTTATGCATGAGACCGCTTATATATTGAGGGTGTGTTATCTGAATAGAGGGGAAGCTGCTTCATGAACTTCTGAAGAGTACGTGTCCTTTGTTCGGCTGGTGGGTGGCAAGCGACTGCAAGCAGCAGAAATGAATCTAATTTCTGACAACAGATACCTTCAGTGTTTGCTCAACATATGAAATTTCACATTTCAATTTATCTATACCCCAAAATTGCATTTGAGAATGAAACTTTGTGGAAGAAGCATTTAGAAAGAACTCTCATACAGCTCTTCAACAGTCACATTTACAGAAATAGGCCACCCATTTGCATGCATGCAATACCATTTGCAATGTGCCAGGGAATGTACTAAGTCTCAGAATGCACAATGAGAGGAAAAGGGCAAAAGAGGACACAACCCCTGCCTCCATAAAGATTGTGATTCAGTGCACTAGTGAAAAAAATCATAAGAAATTTAAAAACAAATCTTCAATTGATACAATTGACATATAGGAACCTAGAGAGCAGTATACAAAGCTAGTGTAGAAAAGTTTGAGTGGAACCTGTCACGCCACTTTAACAAGCCTACTGCAGATACACAAAATTTATTTTTCCATTACTTTAACTAAACTAAGTTCAAATAGTTCTTTGTCTTCATGAACTTAGTAAAAACTGATTTTTTGACCTGACATACCATTTTGAATTAGAACAACCAAATATGTAAATTATGTATATTTTAACAAGAAGTTATGTATATGCATTGGCCTACAAGTTTGTCTCCAATGGTAATAATTTCTACACTATCATTTCAGAACAGTGAGAAAAATACATGTATAAAAGAATATATATTATTCATTTATACCATTTATAACTCATTACACTGTGTCCACTTAGTCTCCTGTCTTGAACTCTAAAAGGCACCAAAAAATTGGTTTTTGACTTATTAAAATCAAGTTCCAATACACTTCTTAAATCTAATATGACTTAATGAGAATAGGATTTAGTGAAACAGAAACAATAAATTATTTAAAAACTGGAGCAATACCAAATAGAACCCTGAAAATCCCCTGAGGTGATTCATAGGATCCCAAAATAATGTATTTCTGCCAAATAGGAGAGACTGGTTCATCACTTTCATATACATTACTAGTTCACAATTGTAATTTGCATTGTATATTTGAGTGCTGATTGCTGAATAGCTAGCTACCAGCTGATGATAAAAATTTTAAAACTCAAGCAGGTGGCAGACAACATTTTTACTGATTTTTTGATAAAAATGAAATTGAACAACTGCTCTATTATATAGTAATTACATGGGATATTTTAATTTTCTTTGAAAACTTGGCTTCCTAATAAAATTAGAACTTTAGAGTGAGACTATAACAAATTACAAATGCTCAGTGTGTATCAGAAAAAAAATTATTATTTAGAGACCTGCCAATGTATCTTACAAGTTAAGCACATAAGCAAACATATATTATAAATCAAAGAAAATATAATACCCAAAGATATGTAATCATACCTCAGAACCCAATCTCTACCCATATAGGCAGAATAAATCTTTGGTATCATTTATTCATTCATCACAAATAAGCCTAGTAGCATTTGAGAAATGTACATTTTACTTTTAAAATGTTTATATTAAATTAAAATATTGATTATTAATAACACAAATTCCACTTCTTTCATTAAACTTATATTTGCTTTTAAAGAAAAATACAATAAGGTTCCCATCCATGAGATAAATTAAATAATGCTACAATAGGAAATAAATTTTATTTTTATTTTTGTAGTTCATTTCATTAAGACTCATTTTGAAGAAAATCCATGACTTAATCAAAGTTATCTAATAATAATCTTTATAAATTTATATGATCTTTCTGGAAAATAAATTAGCAGTATATATCAAGAACTCAAATCATTTATAATTCTAATGCAGTAATTCTATTTCTATGAATTTTTCCTAGACAAATATTATCAAATATTTATGTACAAAGATTTTAATAAAAATTTTATTTTTACTCTATATTATCTAAATTTAAAGAGGAAAAACAATGAACATTTTATATCACTAAACTTTATTATAAGATTGAACAAGTTGACACATAATGTGGCTATTGTTTTTTAATTTTCATTTACTTCAACATATTTCAGTATTGAGTTGCCATAGTATTTGTTCTCTGAATTTTGAATTTTCTATCATTGTTTCTCATGTATCCATTATCATATGTTATATTACTTAGTTACATATAATATATCCAAAACTTCAAAATCAAATTTATAAATATATTTTATTAAGAGATTTTAATTACAAAAATAAGCCAGTATTAAGTGATGTATTTTTGAATTGCAAAAATTTTCATATGTCTATAGAATTTATAAATTAAAATAGATATTGTAAAATTTTTAATTTACAAATAGTATTTGCACATTTGTGGTACATTGTGGACTTTAAGTACATACAATATGTAATGAACAGATTAGGGCAGCAGGCATTTCTATTCTCTAAACATATGTATACTTGTTATATAATTTACTACAGGTTCTATAATATATTTAGCATGTATAATTTATAATACTTGAATATTAACATGTAAATATTCCTAATCTCAAAAACTTTTTAAATTTTATTTTTATTTTTGTTTATTCAAAGTATTTATAAATGATAATAGAATGTATTTTGACATACTCATATACGAAGTATAATTTCTCATTTTTCTGGATTGTACATGATGTCAAATTACATTGGTTGTACAATCATGTATGCATGTAAGATACTAATGTCTGATTCATTCTACTATTTTTCCTATTCCTATTCTCCTTCCTTCCCTTCTTTCACCTTCTTCTAAACCAAAGTACCTCTATTCTTACACAACCCTCCTCACTTATTGTGAGTTAGCATTTGCATATCAGAGAAAACATTCAGCCTTTGGTTCTTTGTTATTGCCTCATTTTGCTTAGCATAATATTTTCCAGGTCCATCCATTTACCAGCAAATGCCATAATTTCATTCTTCATTAATGCTGAACAATATTCCATTGTGTATACATGTGACAGTTTCTGTATCCATTCATCTGTTGAAGGGCATCTAGTTTGGTTCCACAATCTAGCTATTGTGAATTGAACTGCTATAAACAAGATGTGACTGCATTACTGTAGTATGCTGAATTTAAGTCTTTGAGTATAAACCTAGAAGTGGGATAACTAGGTCAAATGGTGGTTCCATTCTAAGTTTTCTGAGGAATCTCCATACTGCTTTCCATAGTGGTTGCACCAATTTGCAGCACCACCAGCAATGTATGAATGTACCTTTCATCCTTGCCAACATTTATTGTTTCCTTTATTCTCGATGTTTCCCATTCTGAGTGGAGTGAGATGAAATCTTAGAGTACTTTTGATTTGCATTTCTATATTTGCTAGGGCTCTTGAACATTTTTTCATATGTTTGTTGATAGATTGCATTTCTTTTTCTGTGAGTGTCTCTTTAATTCCTTAGCCCATTTATTCATTGGGTTATTTGCTGTTTTGGTGTTAAGCTTTCTGAGTTCTTTACATATCCTGGAGATGAATACTTTATTTGAGGTGCATGTGGTAAAGTTTTTCTCCCAATCTGTAGGCTTTCTCTTCACATTCTTTAATGTTTCCTTTGTTGCAAATAAGCTTTTTAGTCTGATTCCATCCCATTTATTGATTCTTGATTTTACTTCTTGCACTTTAGGAGCCTAGTTAAGGATACATTTCCTAAGCTGACATGGTGAAGATTTGGGCATAATTGTTCTACTAGACACAGGGTCTCTCTCTTCTACTGTCTAAGTTCTTGATACATATTGAGTTGATTTTTGGCACCTTTGTCTAGTATGAGATAACTGCTATTATGTGGTTTGTCTCCGTGGTGTCTTCTATTCTGTCCTATTGATCTATGTGTCTGTTTTGGTGCCAAAATCATGCTGTTCTTATTACTATGGCTCTGTAGTATAGTATAAGGTGTGACATTGTGATCCCTCCTGCTTCACTTCTCAAGCTAAAGATTGCTTTGACTATTCTGGGCTTTTTACTTTTCCAAATAAATTTCATGATTGCTTTTTTAATTTTGATGAATGACATTATTGGAATTTTAAAAGGGATTGCATTAAATGTATATAAAACTTTTGTAGTATGGCTATTTTTACAATGTTAATTCTGCCTATCTAAAAGCATTCTTCTTCTATTTCTGTATATAGAAATATATAGAAATAGCAAATGCCATATTTTCATTGTAGATATTTTCATGTCTTTTGCTAGATTGATTCCCAAATATATTATTCCTTTTTTGAGGTTATTTTGAATGAGATAGTTTCCTAATTCCTCTTTCTGCAGATTCATGACTGATAAATAGGAATGAAATTGATTTATGGGTGTTAATTTTATTTCCTGCTACTTTGCTGAAATCACTTATTAGTTCTAGAAGTTTTCTCATGGAATTTTTTGAATCTTCTAAATATAGAATCATGTCACTGGCAAATAGTGATAGTTTGAGTTCTTCTTTTCCTATTTCTATAACTTTTAAGTTTTTTTTCTACTATCTAAATGCCCTGACTAGAGTTTCAAGGACGATGACAGACTCTACTGAAATAGAGAAGATAATTAGAAAATTTATACTCCAAAAAAATAGAACATCTAGAAGACATCAACAAATCTCCAGAGACATATTACCAACCCAAACTGAATCAGGGGAACATACACAATTTAAACAGAATAATTTCAACCAATGAAATAGAAGACGCCCTCAAAAGCCTACCAAGAAGAAAAGCCCAGGAACAGACAGATTCTCAGACAAGTTCTACAAGACCTTCAAGCAGGAATTAGCACCAATACTCCTCAAAGTATTACACGAAATAGAAAAAGAGGGAACCCTTCCAAACTCAATGCTATGAAACTAGTATTACCCCAATACCAAAACCAGACAAAAACCACACATCAAGGAACAAAAACTTTAGACCAATATATACTTGAAGAACGTAGATGCAAACATTCTCAGTAAAATTCTGGCAAATTGCATACAAAAACATTGAAAAGATAGTGCACCATGATCAAGCGGGTGACAGGGATGCAAGGTTGATTCAGTATATGGAAATCAATAAACGTAATTCATCACACCAATAGACTTAAAGACAGGAATCATATGATCACCTCAATAGATGCATAAAAAGCATTTGACAAAATACAGCATCTCTTCATGCTCAAAACACTAGAAAAACTAGGGATAGTAGGAACATACCTCAACATAGTAAAAGTTACATATGCCAAACTCAAGGTCAACATCATTCTAAATGAAGAAATATTGAAAGTATTCTCTCTATGAACTGGAACAAGACAAGAATGCCTTTTTTCACCAATCTCAAAAACTTTATAGTGTTTTTTATTTTTACAATGATTTTTACTTTAAATTTTACACCAAATATGTGCATAATTGCTATAAACACAAAATTTAATGCAATTGACATTTTTCTCAGAGTTAAAACCACAATACTTCAATTTTGAGAAAAAGCTATTGACTATTATAAATTACACTATAGTTTTATATTGTTTATTTTTAAACACAGAACTAAATGTTCATCACAAACTTAAATGTCAACTTTCTATTCAGAAACACTGCCACATAAATAAGAGTATATTCCATAAATGACTATTAGGAAAGGACATTTCCAACAGGTTTTGAGAAAATTTTTCTTTAAATAAATCATTTTTTGAGGCATAATTGGTATATGAAAAGCTTTACATACTTTGTACAATTTTAAAAATGTTAAGATCTAATGTTTAACATTCTTTTACATGCTCAGTGAACCATAAATCCACTACTTCCTAGGAAACCAAACCCTATGACCTTTAGCTGCTTTCTGTGCATGAAAAAACTTGCCTACTGTAGTAGTCAATTGCTTACATTGATAAAGAAAATGATTTTCATATTTTCAATAAATAATTGTCCTTGGTGTCCTTATAATACAATCTGATTTAATTATTTTGACAATTAAAACTTGTTCTTGGTATGAAAAATAAATTTTTGAATATATTAATAGTTTCAATAATAATAATCCTCTAAAAGCTGTAACTAAAACACAAAACATACTTTCCAAGATTTTCACTTTGAGAAAATCTACTAACTCAATGTGTTTGTCAGATATAACCCTAAGTATGTTATTAATAAATGTGAAGGAATTTTCAGAAAAATAAAAAAAGACAGTTCTAAAATAGTCCTGAATTATACATAGTTGTTCAAAGAGGTGAAGTTAGATTTTTTTGACAAATATAAACCATCTCTGGCTAAATATTAAAAGCTAATCTTGAGCTCTGATTTCACTTCTTTGTTAGCTAAATAGTTGAGTTCCATTCTAGGCATTACTGCCATTATTGGAATTAAAATATTGTCTGTATTTACGCAATATAATAAATTTAGCATCTGAACTGTTTTCTGTTAGAGTCTTTTGTAAAGAAGACTTCTTACAAACATAATATTTAAGTAGTTTACAACAAAGTGTGTGACATGAATTAAATTATAAAATATCTATGGAAATAGATTTTGCATTAAGTATGCAAAAATAATGAAATAAATCATTATGAGTGAGTCATGAAAGGAAACTTGAAAATAATGCCCTTTCCAAGTATTATCTGAATACATA
Source organism: Sciurus vulgaris (assembly GCF_902686455.1). Classification (NCBI taxonomy): domain Eukaryota; kingdom Metazoa; phylum Chordata; class Mammalia; order Rodentia; family Sciuridae; genus Sciurus; species Sciurus vulgaris. The sequence goes on along the minus strand of NC_136469.1, from coordinate 117,788,523 downwards.
ATTTGGTGACCTATTTAGGTGTCATAAATCTTAAATTAACATTTTTAGACACCAGTGTAGTATTCTAATTAATAATTATTTCTTTTTAGAAAAGTATCTCTGATAAGCATAAGGCAGTTGGTAAATGAATCACTGCATATGTGTGTGGATGTTCTTAATTGTAAGTTTTTCTTTATTCATTGTGTTAATTTCACTGGGCTCATATTCTGACTGAATCACATTAATACATTTGTTCTAATCATAGAGTCATTGCATTTTTGTGGCAGTTTTCAATTACACAGCATTATTTACTGATTAAATGTTGACATATTGACTTAGAAAATACAAAGTCTAAAACAAATTTTCCCCCAAATTCATTGCTAAGTCCTTGTACCATTATACTATTAGATCTATTTGGCCAAAGATAAATAAAATGACTCATAGAAGTCATGGACATTCTATTTTATTTCCTCAAAGATGGAACACAGCAGCAACTCCATGTATCTTCTCTAATATTTTACAAAATAAAATGTAAATCATTTTGATATCTTTTAAATAAGCTTTCAATGTATCACTTTTGCCAGTCTTCACAGACTGTCAAAATTTTCTTGGTAATAAAAAGTCTTCAAAGTACAAATTGTGTACATAATTCTTATCATGAAAAAATCTGTATTTTCTTTCACCCAATCGCCAAAGAATAAGCAGATAAGGTCCAATAATTATTTACAATTCCTATATTACAAAACTTAAAGTAATCATCATGTGCACTAATGTCAGTTGAACAGAACTTGGAAAGCGCAAGACAAACTATTTGTCTAATAAGAAGAAGGTTGTGTTTAGACTCTGGTTCCAAAAATGTTAAAAGGGCAACCGTTACCTAAGACCTATAGAACATTCTGTAACCTTAATTTGAAGGGATCGTCAGGAAAAAATATCCGGGAAGATAATTTGAATAAGAAAACTAGTTACTTTATCACAAATGTCCCAAATAAGTCATAAAAGAGAGTGAAAAAATAAACATTTTGGAGAAATAAATTTAGAAAAATTGGAATATGGAAACTCTTCCCAACATGTCAGCTTTAAGCACATATTCACATTGGGAAGGTTAGAAATGATATCAATGAAGAATTCTTCACAACCAATTATTTTTTGAGCACCACTTCTAAATAAATGCTAAATGGTGAAAAATTGCAAAGATGATTTGATGACTGAATGATTGCAAGGGCATTTTTGTGATAATAAATTTCTGTACCTTATTAGTATTAGTATTTTAACTAAAAAGAACATCAAATTTGTTACTGAAACTGTAGTTTTATCTTTGGCCTAGGAAAACTTCCATTAGTTAATGGCTTAATGCTTCATCTATATCAAAGCAATAGAAAGGCTTTCGGTATTATTTACTTTTGCATTACTTTTAAAATTATGTACCATACTGTTTCCTCATCCAGAAAGATACAGTAAGAAAAACTCAAGTGACTGAAAAATTCATAGATCAAGTAGGCCAGGTATACAGTGTAGGGAGACTGACAGGGAAGTTTATGTCTATCTCATCCTAAGAGTTTCCACTGAATTTCAGCAAATTATCCTTATGTGTGAATGTGCTATCCTTCCTTAGTTAAGCATAATGTTTTTTGATACTTGTAAGACACTGAAAATGTTTGTCTAAGGGTTAAATGCTTTCTCCTACAGGTTAACTGATAGCACCAGAGGATATGAAATAAGATATACTATAGAAACACATACCCTTTGATATTTGGCAAGCACCTATTTTGAAGAAATAATTCATCATCCACCTGAGTTTCTCTTTTAAATTATATGAATACTTTATATAAAACTAAAATGTGATAAAAGGGAACAGTGCCCAAAAATGCAAACATGTAGTTTAATGCATAATAATCTAATTAGAATCAGGATAAACTTCAATTTATATGTGACTTCAGCACTTAGCAAATACATAACTTTGGGCAAATTATTTAGTCCTTATCAGCTTCACTTTTGTCATGTGTACAAATTGGATAATCATACCAAATAATGGTGGTCAAAAAAGAGCAATGTGTATGTTTTCGTGTGTATGTGTTTATACCAAATAGTCTAATGTTTAGCAAAATAGGGCGATCAGCAATTATTTTTACATTAATATCATCACACTTATGAGGAGCATCTTCTAAAAAAAAATAAAATTTTCGATTTTTTTCTCTTATGCTATATTGAAAATGCTAGCTATAATTGAGACTGAAAGAGATACATACGCAAAGAATGCCAACAAAAAATTGAAGCCCGAAATTAAATATAGAGAACAATGGTAGGGACACAGTTGTCAGTGCAAAACGAAAAATTCATTATAGGAAGGACAAAAATAAATAATGCAGAGGAAGAGGTCACAGAGAAGAAAATACAGCTAGGCATGAAGATACCTATAAAAAATAATACATACTTCTATTTTACAAATGAAGAAATGAAAATCAGAAATGTTTTGTGACTTTCCCAAGGTTACCAATGATTGATAAGTGAAAAAGCTATTGCATAACTAAATCCAATTTCTCTCTACTATGTCAAGCTATACTACTTTACTTAACGATTCCAAGTGTCTGAACATGAACCACAACTACATTTCACATTAAGTATGTTAGATGAACACTTTAATTTCAAAAATATTTACACAACATTTCTGTTCTTTATTTTATCAAAAACTAAGTTTATGTACTTTTATCCTCTTACTTATAACCTAAAAGGAAGTTTTGCAAATCACCTTATCAATTCATTTTCATACATTATTTTTTCTGGTGTATTTACTTATGACTTTCTGGTATCACCTGGAATGAAAAGAGAGTGTATATTAAAACATAATTGTTTTATAACTAGATTAGGCTGTTAATTGTTCTTTCTAAAAACTTATTATGCAAAACTGCCTATTTCTATAGTTTGCTCCATTTAGGCAAAAAATGTAATCAGAAAATGATCTGAAAATAATTTGGAGTACTTCTATTTTCGAATATTATATTCTCTTGACATCTAAAATTATGATGGGGAAATTATGCTTATCATGCTTATCAGAAAGCTATTAGCAATGACTGATTGAGGAAGTATTACTCATTGAAGATCAATGAAAATATATTTATGAAGTTTTTGGTTTATATACACATACTCTATTTTTAAAAGTAAACAGCATTCTGGGAATCATGCTTTGTTTTGTATTACATTAAAAGTATTTACACAGGTATCTAGATTTGGGTGTTTTTATATGGTATCTCATTATAAAAATTGATGTTCCAGAAATAAAAAGTCATTACTTTATCAATCAACAAACATATTGATTTCTTCACACAATTATCAAGGACTGTTTTATTCACCAAAATATAGGGGCAATCATAGCTGACAAAAACCTTATACTTTGTTATATAGAGACAAAAATTTATCAATATTCTAGTGATCTGATAAAATAATTTGTTAATGGTTTAAGTGCAGTAAAAAAAAATCAATATCTGAAGCATGAGATTTTTGAACTTGATTTGAGAAGATACTTCTGAAAAAAAAATTTATTTTAAAGTAGACTGTGATCTAAGACTAAAACAATGTGTCAAATCCTGTAGTGTGAACATGTAGGGACAGAGATCTCCTAGGTCTGGGAAGACCTAGAAGACAACAGGAGCTTGGTGAGAGTGGTACACTTGGGAAGAACTATTGGCCCTGGACCCAAACACCAAAAGAACCCAGACTATAGGGGCCTGTAGGGCCCTGATGAATAGTTCATATCTAAAGAATGTCGGGAAGACACTGGGAGGTGTTGAGATTCAGATAAGATTATCTCTTATATTATTTTAAATAAAGACCACACTTGTTGATGAATAGTCACTGTAATGGTTAATTTGAATTGTTGACTTGATTGGATTAAGAGATGCTTATGATTAAGAGACCTCTGGGTGTGTCAATGAAGGTGACTCTAAGAATGATTGGCATGTGGGATAGCCAACTGCAGTGGAGATCCTCCCTAAGTGTGAGCAGCAGAACCCAATAGGATGGTGGTTTGAATGGAATAAAAGTTGGAAGAAAAAGGAAAGAGCAGCAAATGTTTCTTAAGCAGGTTCTTGTTTATTGCTTGGATCCTCTGTGGATATGGACTCTCACTTCACCCTTCCAAAGAGGACCCTCCCAGTGATTCTTCGGGGAGTTTCCAGAAGCTTTGGTCTTGGACTAAGGTAACATGATTGATCCCTCTTGTTCTGGGGCTTCTATCTCTTGGACTACACAGCTGCTGTTCCTCCAGCTCTCTAGCCTGCAGATGGCAATTATGGACTACCCAGCTTCTGGTCCTGTAAGCCAATCTTTTAATACTCATAATTCCTGTTAATTCTGTTTCTCTAGAGAATTCTAATACAATCATTGTATTAAGAAAATAAATAAATAAGTACCATATTAAGAAAAAGAAATGCCTGACAGACCCTTGACCAGAGATTTTAGGATCAATTATTTCATTAACATTTTGAACAATGGCACTTAGGGGAAGGTGGGCAGGATTGGTCAGTTATAAAATCTCAACAGCAATTATAATGATATTGGGAAACCTTACCCAGCCCCTGCTTTGTATCAGGAACTTTCCATATATTATTATATTTTTCTACTATAGCAACCCTGTTAGTATTTGAGGAGGTGTCAGAACACAAATTGTGTACCTTGGTAGTCTTGCCTATAATCACTAGATAGGTAATTTATGACAGAGTTGCAGAAGGATGTATCAGCTTGCCCAACTAATATAGTGGTAGGCAGACCATCTTTTGGCTCAAGGACAATACTTATTCAGTTGTATAAATTTAAAAAAAAAAAAATTGAAAAGAACTCTCTTTTTTTTCAGCATTTTCTAAGTGCCAGGCACTATGTGAAATGATTTATGTGCATCACTTCACTTAATCCTTGATAATTCAAGTTATATTTAGATATTAATTTTATTCTCATTTTTAGAAGGATAAGATAAACCAGAAAGAAACTAAATAAAATTTCCAAGGTTTTATAGTTAGAAATTTGTAGAAGCAAGGTTCAAATCAAGCTGTCTAATTTCAACCTACATAGTTAAATACTGCTCTGCTATAAATTCACTTCATCATGAATTGCAGTTTATATTTTATCTTGATACATTGTCTATACATGTGCCTTTATAGACAGAATGCTCCTAGGAAAGTTGTGTTTATCTAACAATTTTTAGAAATTTAGTTAAAATTATACGAAATGTGAGCATTAACAAATGTGACTTTGAGGTAGTAAAATAGAGTCAAACATAACAAAGTTAATAAGGTTGTGGATGTTTCTGGCAGCTGTCCTTCCTTGAACCTTCTTCTCCACATAATCATATGTTACTAGGACCTTATTTATTTCAATTTTCCTAAAGTGCTTTGACTACCTACAAAAAAAAGATGAATAAATCAGCTTAGGCTAAGTTATTCAGCTATTACAATCAATTCCCACATGTTTCAATTTTAATATCAAAAGGTTTGTCACATTTGTGTTTACTGTATGTTTGTTTTGTTTTCTTTTTATTCCAGGCTAAAAGAAGGAACTGCCTTTATTAGGAACACTTTGAACTGTGTGAAAATAATGGTAGAACCCAGCAATGACTCTCTTCAAGTTTCTTTTTAAGACTTGTCTAAGTTGCTTCTACTTACAGTGCTCTGGCCAAAGCATATTGCACAAAAAAGGACAGTATCATTGGAGCAGGCAGTATAATTCTGCTTTAGGGAATAGTAGGAGATACATGGAAACAAAATACAATCAATATGTGTCTATCCTCTCAGCCATAAATACCAAATTACCCAATTCTAGTCCTCCAGTTTAAAAAGACACTTACCCTCTCCCCTGGCTGAAAACCCATAACCTCATCCAGTAATAATATAAGTGTCTAAGTCCAGGATTGAGTGATAGTATCTCTTTCTACCCAGGTATGGTTGACTATTGTGATACAGAGGCCTATGAACATTAGTAACATAAACAACAAACAACCAATGCTAAAATAATAATAATAATAATAATAATAATAATTCTAGCCAAACAGGTGAAAAGCACCAGGACCTGGGCCTGGGCAATGGTTATTTTGATATGTACTTAGAGGCAACAAAAGCAGAAATAGACAAAAGGGATTGCATCATACTAAAAAGCTTCTACACAGCAAAGGAAACAGCAGAGTGAAAAAACTATATATGTATATATATATATATATATATATACATATGTATATATATATGTTTTTATATGTATCTATAGAATGAGAGAAAATATTTGCAAACCACGTATTTGAAAAGGCGTTAATTCCCAAAATATATAAGGGACTTGATAGCAAGCAAATAACCAAACTAAAAATTGGTAAATAATCTGAACAGACATTCCTTGAAAGAGTACATACAAATTCCAACATGCAATTTCAAAAACTACTGAGCATGACTAATGTATCAGTGAATTGCAAATTAAAACCATAATGAAGATATCACCTCACACATGTTAGACTGGCCACTATCAAAAAGACAATGAAAGGTGTTGCTAAGGTTGTGAATAAAGGGAATCTTGTACCTAGTTGGTAAGAATGTTAATTAGTACAGCCTAACAGAAAATAGTATGGAGGTTTCTCAAAAACTTAAGACTAGAACTACTTCATGATCCAACAATATCAACACTGAGCATATATCTAAAGAAAATGAAGTCAGTATGTCAACTGCCGATTTCACAATAGCTAAGATATGGAAACAAGTGTCCATTGATGTATGAATAGACAAAGAAAGTGTGTTATAAATACACAATAAAATACCATTCAGCCTTCAGAAAAAAATGAAACACTGTCATACCCTAAACATGGGTGAACTTGAAGACATTGTGTTAAATGAAATAAACCAGACACAGAAAGACAAGCACAACTAACTCTCTCTTATCTGGAATCAAAAGTGTTGAACCCACAGAAGCAGAGACTAGAATGGTGATCAACAAGGATGATCACCTTTGGAGAGAAATTTGGTGAAGAACAGGAGAAAATCTACTCTGAGAAAATTTGACTTGAGAAATAAGCTTAAGAGAGCTATTGGACAGAGTGGTGACGATAGTTAATAATGAGGTATTGCATGCATGTACATTGGTAAGAGTAGATTTTCACTAGTTTTTACTTTACTATAATACATGGTAAGTCAGACAGGTAAGGAATGTGTTGATGAGCTTCATTTGGTCATTCTAAATATATATATAGTTCTAAACTTCATGTGGTACATGAAAATATTTACGATTTTTTTAAATAATCAATCTTGAAAATTTTAATATTAAATTTAACTCAGCACATCCCATAAAGTACTCTTGTTCTTCCTTTTAAGGTACTTGATTAATATATTTAATATTGATTTCTCACTAAAAGTTCTCCATTTACTTTTTTTTAAATTTATTTTTATTGTACACAAATGGGATACATACAGTTTCTCTGTACATGAAGTAAAAGCATACCAATTGTGTAGTCATACTTTTACATAGGATAATAGTGTTTGATTCATTCTGTTATTTTTTCCTTCCCCGCCACCCCTTACACTCCTCTTTTCCCTCTATACAGTCCCTCCTTCCTCCATTCTTGTCTCCCTCCCACCCCCAATTATGTGTCATCATCCACTTATCAGAGAGATGATTTGTCTTTGGATTTTTGAGATTGGCTTATCTCACTTAGCATGATATTCTCCAATTTCATCCATTTGCCTGAAAATGCCATAATTTTATTATTCTTTATGGTATAGTAATATTCCATTGTATATATATACCACAGTTTCTTTATCCATTCATCAATCAAAGGACATTTAGGTTGGTTCCACAATCTGGCTATTGTGAATTGAGCATCTATGAACATTGATGTGGCTGTATCTCTGTAGTATGCTGATTTTAAGTCCTTTGGGTATAGGCCAAGGAGTGGGATAGCTGGGTCAAATGGTAGTTCCATTCCAAGCTTTCTGAGGAATCTCCACACTGCTTTCCAGAGTGGCTGCACTAATTTGCAACCCCACCAGCAATGTATGAGTGTACCTTTTCCCCCACATCCTCACCAACACCTGTTGTTGCTTGTGTTCTTGATAATCGCCATTCTAATTGGGGTGAGATGGAATCTTAGGGTGGTTTTGATTTGCATTTCTCTTATAATAGTTAAGATTTTTATTTGTCATTTTTAAATAAATAAAGTAACAAGGTAGTGATAACAAGAAAGCAAACTGTTTGCTTTCTGTACCTTAAGAACACAGGGAACAAACAATGCTGGAAAGGAACAAGATCAATGCAATAACCACTCTGACTAAAGGAAAAAATGGGGTGTCATGGCAATAACCAGTTCATAGCAGTTATGAAATTATCGAGCACATTGTGAGGCACCTTGGTATTCCAGAGCGTAAGAAAGTTCCCTAACAAGACTCCCATTGTGCTTCCTGGGAAAATGCATCTGGTCCACATTTTTCCAAAGCTTCCACAGGAGCCATCTGCTGTATTTTCTCTTGCCTTTTGCCCTCTTTGGCCATATACAAAGAAGAAAATGTGAACTACTTTACATATTTCTAATATCTCAGAATTTCAAAGTTCTTTCTACTTGTGGGAGGTGGAGGTAGAAGATAATTTTAAGTCGAAGAAAGTCAATTCAGTAGTTCCTTTGACTATGCACCTCTCTCAAAAGACTAATAACTTTATTCTGTTTTGAAATCTGCTTGATTTCAATCAGTTGACCTGTCAATAACATGATCCTTATTGGGTATTCAGTTTAGTTTAACTATAGCCTAATCATGCTTTGTGGGAGATTCAACATTTAATGTTTGTCTAGGGCTTCTTAATTCAAGTATAGTTATTTACAAGGCACCACTTAAATCAGAAATTTTGTCAGGAGAAGTTATGTTTGGAATAGTAATCAAATCTCTGAATGTAGAAGCTTTTGTACTTTAATTTTTATACAAACTCTTGTCAGTTGCTATCTAAATTCATTGATTTCTTTATATATTTTGTCTTAGGGAACCAAGAACATCAATATCAACATTGCTGTCCCATGTTTTGACCTAAAACCATGTTTACTTGTTATATTTCTTTCTATTTACTGGATGCAGACAACATTTCACATATCAGCTGAGACTGCAGCAGTATGTAAGGTGTTTCAAATCTTCAACTATTGTTCTTAAGACACACTGCCTGATCGCTGGCCCATTACACATGTGCTAGATTTTCTCTGCGAAAACACCTGATTTACAATCACTTATTTCTACGTCAGTCACATTGGAAGTTACACCATGGTGGGAGTAACCTTGTGACCTAAATCAAAATGTTTATTTTCCTTACTTTGTATGTCTACTGAAGATTTGCTTTGGATCCAAACCCACATTTCCTTTAATATGGAACTATTTATGAAAGATGTTGTCTGGGACATACTGAGACATTCCTAAAGGAAATTGGAAGAATCTTAGAAAGGATCTCTTACAATTTTGAAAGTGGCACGTTCTACTTTTGCTCAAATTTTGTTCATCAAAGCAAATTTGATCACCAGGAAATAACCACAAAGAGGAGAAAATTTCACCTCTTTTGCAGGTAGAAAATTGGTTTCATGGAAAGTCAGATGTCAGCAGATGTTAACCAGGAATATGAAACCCATCCTAAAGGAAAATAAAAACTTGGGAAACATAGTACAACTTACTGCCAGCTCAAGAGTATTCTAGTGGAATAAAATTCTAAAATGAAACAAAAGAAAAATATGGGGAGAAACCAACATGTCTATGCTGACAATATTTCTAACATCAAGTAATCTATGCAGAATAAAAATTAATTGTATTAAATAAAATCTTTCCTAAATGTTGATTAAATTCTCATTTGCTTTTAATCATTTAAGCATTCAGCACCCTTAAATTAGGGTTAAAAAAGGAAAATTTAATTACCAGAATAGATTAAACTTGTCAAACAAAATTGTCAAATCAAATTTAAACAGGGCCCCATTACTTTGTTAAACAATAGAAGACAATTTTTAAATAAATATAGAACTATATATAGCAGATTATTATAAATAATTACATATAGTAATTTGAACTATAATTTGTGAATATACAACCTAAATTACAAGTTCAATTCCTTTTTACTCATAAAAATTGGTTTTTATTTTTAAATTTTGAAAATATTCAAATATAGTGTGTTATTTTAGTAGATTACTGAAATATCCATAAATGCTCATTTTTCATATATTAAAATCTTTGTGATGGGTAATTAGAGCTCCTTTAATTAAAATGTGGATACTTTCCCAACCCTTAAGACTGGGAAACCCTTGTCATTTACTTTGGTTATTACCCCCTTTGACACAAGCAAAAACTTGAAGTCTGCAGATCAAAGCTCTTTGAATATATCAGCCATTGTAGCAAGTCCAAGCTGGACTCACCTACCTGGTGATGAAAGAGAGAGAGAGAGCCTCAGCTGTCTTAGCCAAAAACCTGCAAACCCAACGCATATTAATGAAGTCATTCAATAAAGACCAGTTTCCGGACAACCTTCTAATCTTAAGTGCAGGAGAAGCAAAACTCTCCCTCTTCAGTTGTTGAGACTCTAGTTAGGCCTGAGGCTTAAAATGACAGAGGGCAACTTAACAGGAAAAGAGTATATTCATTTAAATTTTTTTGTGACCCAGAACCTCACAAAGAAGTGAAGACCCAGAGAAATGGTAAAGGCTACATACTTTTGTGTTAGGTTGAACAAAGAGAAATAAAAGCATGTGTGGAGATTAAAAGAAACTAAGAATGATTTTAACAAGGTCTGTTGGTACAGATTTCTCTCAGCTCAGCGGTACAAAAGAATATCTCTTTTCTCTTGGTATAGGGTGGGCATCTTTCACATGGGAGTTTTTTACCTTCCTGTTTACAGGAAGAAAAGGCAAAGTTATAATTTTCTTCTTGCACCTGCAGTTTTTGAAGAGACTTTAGTTCACAAAGTAATTCACATATTAAATTGGTGTATTTGGAGTGGCATATCTGGCACCTTTCATAAGGCACCTGTGAATGAACCCAACTGAAATCATCTGAGCTTGACCAAAAGGAAAACTAAACAGACCCATCAGAAATAAAACAATGATATTGCTCAAACTGATGTATGGTAGGAATGTTGACTTGCAACAAAACTGTTAACATTGTCAGGTGTTTTAATAGAAATATGCCAATTAATCGTCCTCAGATAATTATTAAAAATATCTAAGGCTCTTCTTGCAACTTTGCTATGGAATGGCAGAGAAAACCTCCTGGTTCTATAATGAATCTTTATTTGTCTTACACACAAAGTAAGGTAGAATACAGCATACAAAATACATATATATATACACACAAGGTCTTGAGTGATTCTGTTTGATGGTACAGATGTGCTATAATTAATTTACTTCTGATATTTAAAGAAGAATTTTAAACTATAATAATTTAGGTATCAAGTAGGGGTTCAATTTATTTCTTTCAGTCACTTTAGGAAATAAAAGATGCAGTTCCACATGAAGTTAGCTACTGGTTATAAAATACTGAGAGGTGAAGAGAGGAGAGGAGACAGAAGAGTTTAGTTTATCTCACACAAAAATGTAATGGTACTTTATTTATCTTACATGCCTATTTATCTTTTAAAACTTCTTCAATTAAATATTAATTAGCCTAGTTCTTTTAACTTTAATCATCCTGATCATCTGCTGCCATCTGTGGAATACAGAGAAATTGAAGCTCAGGTGACAAGTTGAAAAGAAACATAAAATCAGCAAGAAATGACTACATTTTTGCAAGACTGCATTTTCAAATATATTCTAATATACTTGAGACCTGTAGTAGACAAGAAGATTGAAGTTAGCTGTGCTTTAAATTACCTTAAGGTTATCTAGGACATTCTTTGAAGGCAACCTAATAGGGTACTGAGTGTTTTTGTTAGATCTGCAATAAGCAGTTTTATTTTACATCAAACAGAGGTGAGTTTTAATAGTTCGACCTAATTTCTTATGAACAGAGCTCTTTGTGTAAAATACTTGAGAAGATTTTATTCTAGTGTACTCAAGGACATTAGGAAAATAGCATTTTGTTATGGTTTTGCTTGCAGGTTCAGGAGTTGAACTATCCAAAATGACCTGTTCTTCATAAAATGCCCTTTTAATTTGCTGATTTTGCTCCCTATGACATATAAGTCTGCTGATGTACTGATCACTAAGTTCTGTTGGGATAATTATTTCAAAATAATTTCCCTGAGTTACAAGACAGGTCAAAAGTGAAAATAAAATTTATAAAGTTTAATGCTTAAAGGAAGGGCACTGGTAAATGTTTTAAAATTAATGGTGTAGGCAGAATTTAAAAGGCAAGCTAACCCCAAAGAGTTACTACATTTAAATCATTGCTTATTTCTAAATAAATAGTTTATCCTGAACCCCTGAAGGAATTATCTCAAAAGAATTTAGTAAAAGAAAAGTATAAAAATTGATGCCATAAAAATGTACTTTGTCAACATTAAAAATCAGAGTTTGGGATATAAACATTTTACTAATACCTTTGCTTCCCAGTCACATTCAATGTGCTTTATGAACATAAGTATGCAATTAAAATAGTGAGTGAGCTCTAAAGATGCTGAATATCACCATTTTGTATACAGTTTTGCCTACAGATATATTCAAGGATTTGGTTATTTAAATCCTTCATGCACAAATTCTCTTTGTCTAAATAGAAGAAAAAAGTCAAAAATAATGATCTAATCTACTAGATTTTAATGGCAATATGATGAAAGATTTAAAATGACTCTGAAAAGAAATGGATAAAGCTTTGCACGAATCCATCATATTATCTTATGAGAACAATACTTAGATGTCATTGGATGAATGAATCCAATTTAAAGAGTCCAAACTATTTGAGTTTCCTCTTTTATAACTTAAGTCATTTAGTCTTAAAACTATAAAGAAGATAACCGTACATATAGTTCAGACTCTATAGAATAAATAAATATTGGAATATCTGTAAACACCTATGTTTAATGATACCTGTTTTGGGACACTTTTTTTTTTTCTTTTGGTACCACAGATTGAACATAGGGGTGCTTAACCATTGAGCCAGCCCTTTTTAAAAATTTTTTCATGTGAGATAGAGTCTTGCTAAGTTGCTTAGGGCCTCGCTAAGTTGCTAAGGCTTGCTTTGAACTTGCAATCCTCCTGCCTCAGACTCCCAATATTCATCATTTTTTCAGGAAATATTTTAGAATGCATAATTATAGGTTGCTGAGATTTTGAGGGTCCTTTTTTTTTTAACACTGTGGAAGATCCCAGGACCAGATGGATTATCAGCCAAGTTCTACAAGAGCTTCAAAAAAAGAATGAAAATCAATACTCCTCAAATTATTCCTTGAAATAGAAAAGTAGGGAATCCTTCCAAGCTCATTCTATGAAGCTAGTATCACCCTGATACCAAAAGCAGACAAAGACATATCAAGGAAAGAAAATTAAGACCAATATCCCTGATGAACATAGAGCAAAAATTCTCAATAAAATTCTGGCCAATCTCATACAAAAGCATATTAAAAAGAGAGTGCACCACAATCAAGTGGGGTTCATCCCAGGGGTGCAGGGTTGTTTCAATATATAGAAAACAATAAATGTAATTCATCATATCAATAAACTTAAAAACAAGAATCATATGATCATCTCAATAAATGCAGAAAAAGCATATGACAAAATACAGCACCCCTTCATGCCCAAAACACCAGAAAAACTAGGGATAGTAGGAACATACACCAACATGGTAAAAGTGATGTATGATAAACTGAAGGCCAACATAGTTCTAAACAGAGAAAAACTGAAAACATTTATTCCCACAACCGAAACAAGACAAGGACACCTTCTTTCAGCACTTTAACATTGTCCTTGAAACTCTAGCCAGAGCAATTGGAAGAAAGAAATTAAAGGTATAAAAATAGGTAAAGAACTCAAATTATCACTATTTGCCAATGATATGATTCTATATTGGGAAGATCCAAAAAAATCCACAAAAACTTCTAGAACTAATAAGTTAATTCAGCAAAGTAGCAGGATATAAAATCAATACTGGTAAATCAAATGCATTCCTATACATCAGTGATGAATCCACTGAAAGAGAAATAAAGAAAACTACCCCATTCACACTTGCTTCAAAAATAAATAAATAAATAAATACTTGGGAATCAATTCAACAAAGAGGTGAAAGACCTCTACAATCAAAACTACTGAACACTATAAAAAGAAATTTAAGAAGACCCTCGAAGATTAAAGGACCTCCCAAGCTTCTGTATAGGCAGAATTAATATTATCAAAATGACCGTACTACCAAAAGCATTTTACAGATTTAAAGCACTTTCTTTTAAAATCCCAATGACATTCTTCATAGAATTAGGAAAAGCAATCATGAAAGTATTTGGAAAAATAAGAGACCCAGAATAGACAAAGCAATCCTTATCAGGAAAAGTGAAACAGGAGGCATCACAATACCAGACCTCAAACTATACTACAGAGCTACAGTAATAAAAGCAGCATGGTATTGGCACCAAAATAGACGAGTAACCAATGGTACAGAAGAGAAAACACAGAGACAAACCAACATCAATACAGTTATCTCATACTAGGAAAAGGTGCCAAAAACATTCACTGGAGAAAAGATAGCTTATTCAACAAATGGTGCTGGGAAAAATGGAAAACCACATGTACCAAAATGAAATTAAACCTTTATCATTCACCCTGCACAAAATTCAACTCAAAGTGGATCAAAGGCTCAGGCACTAGAAAAGAGACTCTGTGAGTATTAGAAAAAGTAGGCCCAAATCTTCATGTTGGCCAGAATCTGACTTAGCAAGACTCCTAAAGTGCAAGCAGTTAAATCAAGAATCAATAAATGGAATGGATTCAAACTAAAACTTCTCAGCAAAAAAAACAATCAATAATGTGAAGAGAAAGCCTACAGATTGGAAGAAATCTTTACCACATGCAGCTCAGATAAAGCATTAATCTCTAGGATATATAAAAAACTAAAAAACAACAACATCAAAAAATAACCCAATCAATAAATATCCTAAGGAACTGAAAAGGCACTTTACAGAAGAAAATATAAAATCGATCAACAAATATATGAAAAAAATGTTCAACATCTCTAGCAATTAGAGAAATACAAATCAAAACTACTCATCTCACTACAATTAGAATGGCAATTATCAAGAATACAAGCAACACTAAATATGAGAGGATGTAGGGAAAAATGTACACTCATACATTGCTGATGGGAGTGCAAATTGGTGCAACCATTATGGAAAGCAGTATGGAGATTCCTCAGAAAACTTGGAATGAAGACAACATTTTACCCAGTTATCCCACTTCTTGGTTTATACACAAGGGAATTAAAATGAGCATACTACAGGGACACAGCCACATCAATATTTATAGCAGCTCAACTCACAATAGCTAAACTATGGAATCAATCTAAGTGTCCTTCAACAGATGAATGGATAAAGAAAGTGATAGATAGATAGATAGATAGATAGATAGATAGATAGATAGATAGATAGATAAACTGGAATATTACTCAACTGTAAAGATGAATGAAATTATGGAATTTGCTGGTGAATTGATGGAGTTGGAGAATATTATGCTAAGCAAAAAACCCCAAACCCTAAAAACCAAAGACCAGATATTTTCTCTGATATATGGATTCTAATTTCCAATAATGGAGTGGGGGTTAGGAAAAAATAGAGTTACTTTGTATTAAGTAGAGGGAAATGAAGGGAGGGGAAGGAGTCTAGGGGTAGGAAGGATAGTAGAGTGAAACAGACATTATTACCTCAAGGACATATATGACTGCATGAATAATGTGATCCTACAGTATGTACAATTAGAAAAATGAGAAATTACATTCCATTTATTTATGATCTATCATAATGTATAAATGCCTTTACTGTCATGTACAACTATTTAAAACAAATAGAAACATTTTTAAAAAGACATAGACTGGCAGACTGGATTGAAAAAACAAGACCCAACAATATGCTGTCTCCAAGAAACTCACCTCAAAGGCAATGTGATCCACAGACTGAAGATTGAAGGATGGGAAAAAGAATATCCCTCACATGGATCATGTAAACAAGAAGGAGTTTCTATCCTCATATCAGATAAATGGACTTCAATCCACATTTAATAAGAATGGGCAAAGAAAGACATTTCCACTGCTTAAAGGAATTATATATCAATAAGACACAGCAATCTTAAATGTTTATGACCCAAACAAAGGAGCCTCTAGGTACATGAAATAACACCGTCTCAATTTCAAGAATCAAATAGACCATTACACAATGACACTGGTTGACATTAATACAAATTTTTCACTACTGGATAGATCTTCCTAACAAAAATTAAACTAAAGAAACTGTAGAACTAAATAATCCAATCAATGATTTAGACTTAGATATATATATACTATTTCATGAAATATGAAATATATATAATATCTCATCCATCAATAAGTGAATACACTTTCTTCTCAGCAGCACACAGATCCTGCTGTAAATTAGACCATATGTTATGCTACAAAGCAACTCTTAGCAAATACAAAAAATAGAGATAATACCCTGCATTCTATCAGATAATAATGGAATGCAATTAGAAATAAACAATAGAATAAAAAATAGAAGCTACTGTAAAACCTGGAGACTAAATAATACACTAAAGATAGTAGAAGAAATAAGGGATGAAATAAAATAATCAGAGGTAAATGAGAATTGTAATACAACATACCAAAATCTCTGGGACACTATAAAGGCAGTTCTAAGAGGAAAGTTCATTGCATTGAACTCACTCATTAAAAGAATAAAACACCATTTGACCCAGTTATCCCACTAAAGGACTTTCAGCATAGTACAGTGACACAGCTACATCGATATTTATAGCAGCTCAATTCACAATAGCTACTCTAAAGAACCAATGAGGTACTGTTAGATGAATGGATCAAGAAATTGTGGTATACATACACAATGAAATATTACTCAGTCTTAAAGAAGAGTGAAATTATGGCATTTGCCAATAAATGAATGGAGCTGGATAATATTATGCTAAGAGAAAAAACAAATCCCAAAGAACCAAAGGCTGATATGCAAATGCTAATTCACAATAAGCGGGAGGGCTGGATAAGAATAGAGGTACTTTGGAAGATAGAGGAGCATGCAGCGAGGGGAGGAAGTATGGGAGTAGGAATGATAGTAGAATGAATGCGACATTATAATCCTATGTGCATATATGATTAGATGACTGGTGTGATTCTACATCATGTACAACCCTAAGAATAAGAAGTCCTACTCCATATATATATATACTATGTCAAAATGGACTCTATTGTCACGTACGACTAGTTAGATCAAACTAAATAAGTGAAAAAAATAAATGAATAAAAAAGAAATTACATTCCAGGATGTAGTGTTTTAGCAATCATCCTGTTTTTTGTCTCCCAAGTTTCTGGGTTTTTGGTTTAGTGTCAATAATAATTTAGGAGAAAACTCAGTCACTATGTTTCCCACATGTCCCATTTTCTTTTTCTTTTTCCTTCTCTTTCTAATCATCCCATCATCCATATGCTACACCTTTTGTGATTATCTCACAGTTCTTCAATATTCCTTTTTTTTTTTTTTGTCCTTTCAGTGTTTGTTCCCCTTGATTTTCTTTTTGCAGGCTTCTCTTCATGTGTCCTCGGGTTCAGAGATCCTTCCCTCAGCTGTGCTCTGTCTACTAGTCAGCTCATCTAAGGCATTTTTCACATCTCTTATGGGTCTTTCAATTTCCAGCAGTGTATCTGGTTGCTTCTTAGGGCTTCCCACCGCTCAGCTTCCATTGCCCATCTGTTCTTGCATGCTGACCATGCTCTATCTGGTTTCATTGCTTGCTCTTCCTCTTAAAAAAATGGTTTTAGTCTTTTTTAAGCCTTGTATTTTCTTCCTGAGAGATAGAAAAGATGAACTGGATAAACGGACCTGCTGTACCTGTGGTTCTAGTAACATGACTGACAGGTGGAGGGAGGGATTCTTTACTCTGATGATTATATTCCAGTTTTTCAATGTCTATACCTCTTAGATGAAGCAGGATGATTTCCTTTCCCCTAAGTCAGTTGGGCTCTTAATATATCCCATAAGACTTAATGCTAGTTAGCTAGCCCCACCTCCCAAGCAGGGAAAAACTTATTAAGGACTGTGTACATTGGCATATTTCAAAAGTTTTACCCCCTCCCCCTGCTGTAAGCAGGAAGTAGTTTTTCTCTGATATTTAATGTGAGAACCTGGCTAAATCACTGAAAATAAAACTCAAAATTTTGAGGGTCTTTCTGTGACTAGGTTCACTTGGAGTTTTTAATGGTCAAACTTAACCAAACTGGATTTCCAGCAATTCCTCAATTAAAGTTAAGGTTTCCTTACCCAGTTCTGGTTCATGCAGAGGTTGGCGCTGGAGTCTCATTTCTAATAGGCTGTGACTGCTTCTATTTGCCTCTCTCCATTCTTGGGCCAATGTTTCACTGTACCCTCATTTATTTTATGTATCCAAGAAGAGTTGTTGAGTTTTTTAGTATGTTTGAACATTTACTTGTTAGGACAAATAGCAACAGCCAAACTCTTTACTTACAAAATTGGAAACTGATTTTCACCTGTACTGAAATATGACAGAAGGTATGTTAATTATTCATGTCATCAAATTATAAATGATCATTATAAGTTCATAATCCCAGTTACTTTGGAGGTTAGGGTAGGAAGATCACAAGTTTGGGGCCAAACTGAGCAAGTTAGTGAGGCCATAAGCAACTTAGCAAAATCCTGTCTCAAAATTAAAACACACACACACATACAACAAATAACTTATAAAACTTAACACCAAAAGAACAAATAACCCAATCAACAAATGGGCAAAGAAACTGAACAAACACTTCACAGAAGAATACAAATGGTCAACAAATACATGAAAAAAGATTCAACATCTTTAGCAATTAGAGAAATGCTGATTAAAACTACACTGAGATTCCATCTCACTCCAGTCAAAATGTCAACTATCAAGGGTACAAGTAACAATAAATGTTGACCAGGAAGTGGGCGAAAGGGTAAGTGTACACATTGTTGGTGGAAAGGCTAATTGATGCAACCACTATGGAAAGCAGTATGGAGATTCCTCAGAAAACTTAGAATGGAACCACCCTTTGACCCAGCTATCCCACTCCTCGGTTTATATCCAAAGAACTTCAAATCAACATACTACTGCGACACAACCATATCAATATTTATATCAGCTCAATTCGCAATAGTAAGCTATGGAACCTAGGCGCTGTTCGACAGATGAATGAATAATGAATTAGTGGTATACATACACAATGGAGTATTACTCATCCATAAAGATAAGTGAATTTATGACATTTGTTAGTAAAGGGATGGATCTGGAGACTATTATGCTAAATGAAATAAGCCAATCCCAAAAAAACAAATTCAATGTTTTATCTCATATATGAAAGCTAACCCATAATTGGGGAACAGAGGGGGAGAAGAGAAGTTTTGTAGATTAGACAAAGGAGAATAAAGGGAAGGGAGAGTGGATAGGAATAGAGAAAACAGTAGAATGAATCTAACATAATTAACATAAAACAATACCTAAATGATTCCCACCATCATGTACACCCACAAGAATGGGGTCCTAATTAAAATAATCATATAATAATCATAATCTTTATTTTAATTATACTGAATGGATTCTTTCATTTTATAACTAAAAAGAACCATAAAGATAAAAAATTTTAAAAAGATGTAAGAAACTGTGAAAGAATTAAAAAATAAAAAGTAAAATAAAAAGGGTTGAGATTATAGCTCTGTGGTAGAGCACCCCTGGCACTTCAATTCCCAATATCACAAAATGGATAATAATTAATAATAATAATAATAGTAATAGTAATAATAATGTGACAATGATGGTGATGATCTATAATACAATTTTAACAATGCATAAAACGTATTAGGCAATATTCTTATAGAAATCAAACTCAAAATACCTTAAGCAAAAAAAAAAAAAACAAAAAAAAACCAAAAAACTGTCTTTAATGAGGTAATTTAAAAGTCCATTCTTAGAAATTAAAAAGAGTTTACCTAGCAAAGCCTAACATATAAATCTTTCCCTAGTGTGGATCAAAGGAACAAGAAGGATTGGGCTTCCCAAAGGAATAATATATTTCTTCAAGAGTAAGAAGAAAGAAAAAGAGACTGGGATGACTGGAGTTATAGACACTTTAATCTACTTCTAAATTCATTTCATATCATTTGAGATTGTTTTCAAAAGCAATTAACCATATGCTTTTAGTATGCTTTAAAGTTCTTCCCACTGAAAGAAAATCAAGACTATTTATATATTTATTCAACTATTAGAGGTCATTGAGTTTACCAGCCCCTTCCAAATATGTCTCACTGAATATCTTCCCACAAGAGGAAGCCCCTAGTTTGTGTTAATAGAGAAAATTATACAGCAAAACATCATAAGATACTGCATCATACATACCATGTACATATAGTATGATAGGTTACTCTTTCCCTATGAATAAGAAGAGAGAAAAAAATGGAGAGGAAATCCTCTGAAAGGTATTTGTCCTCCAGGATCCCAGGAAGTCCTGTATTTAATTGTCAGGTACACAGTTTTATTGAAAATACTACTAAGGAAACCCTTTTTTACATATAGAATATCAATTAGTCTCTACAATAAGTGAAACAGGATAAATTTTTATGAATAAATTAAATGAAATTTCTCCTCCATTTTCTTTTTACCTTAACTCTTTTTTTTTTTGTTCCTCCTATAGTTCCAGGATGTTAAAATGAAGAAAATATTTAAATGAAATAGTTATGCATTATGTGAAAAATTTTAAGGTGTTGCTTCAAAAGGATGCATCCAAAGTATAGCCTTTGGCTTTCAAGGCCAATAGTTTAAAGAAATCTTAAATATAAGGTTACTTGGTTTCATAAGATAACTCTAATTAGGATTAAAAATTAAAAAGTTGGAAATCAATTGAATGTAAGGTGACATTCAATATAAAATGCAGTGATTCTTACAAAATGAAGCAAATTTAATTATAGAATTCTATTTTTTTGAATTCACAATAGAAGTGATTTTACATTTTATCTTGAAGACTTCACAAATGTTTTTCTTTCTTGATTGAAAAATGGCTCCCAGTGATTCTGTTGCAGTAACATTCCTTTCCCCCAGCTATGTTTTGCTAGTAACCTGTTAGCATGGAAGTATCTTGATCAAGATAAATCAAAATGCTTTGTATTCCCTAAATATTCACATAACATTTATAAGCATATTCCTGACTTTAGTGCTAAATAGTTTAGATATTTTATACCACTGTTTTTCTCAGGCTATATTACAGATGACTTGAATTTAAAAACCTATTCAAAGGATTACTCTTTCCTTCTTATACCTTGGTCCAGTGTTTGAAAGCAATAACAAGGACTATAAAAGTTATCGATATTTAATCCTTTCCTTCTGTACTACAATAGTGTACTCTAGACACCCCCACCTCAGCTTCTGCAAAATTTCTTGAATATACACATTAGATTTTAGGTTAAAAATATGCCTGTTACCATCTATTCTTATCAGCTCATAATAAAATAAAATTTAAATACAATTGTAAAATAAAAAAATAGAAACTATTCCAAAACCTGGAGATTAGATAATAGGCTATTGAATGAATGACCATGGATACCAGCAGAAATCAGGAATGAAATTTTAAAAAGTACTTTGAGGTAAATGAGAATATTGACACAATATATCAAAATCTCTGGGTCACAAGGAAGACACTGCTAAGAGGAAAACTCATTGCATTGAGTTCATTCACTAAAAGAATAGAAAGTCACCAAATACATAACCTAACATTACATCCGGAAGCCCTAGAAAAAGAAGAACAAATCAAGACCAAAAGCAGTAGAAGACAGGAAATAATTAAAATCATAGCAAAATCAATGAAATTGAAACAAAAAATTCAAAAAACAAACAAAAGAAAAGTTGGTTCTTTGAAATAGAACCCTTAGCCAAGCTAAAAAGGAGAAAGAGAGGAAACTCAAATTACTAAACTTCATGATGAAAAAGGAAATGTCACCATAAACAGACAATAATCAGAAACTACTTTGAAAACCTATACTTCAACAAAGTAGAAAATTATGAAGACATCAACAAATTTCTAGACACATAAGACCTACACAAGTTCCAACAAGAGGTCATGTAAAATTTAAACAAATCAATTTCAAGCAATGAAATTGAAGATGCCATCAAAAGCTTACAAACAAAGTAAAACTCAGGACTAAATGGATTCTCAGCCATGTTCTTCTCAACCTTTAAAGGAGACCTTAGACACCTTAGAAGCCTCCTCAACATTTCCATGAAATATAAAAGGATGGAAACCTTCCAAACTCATTCTATGAAGCTGATACCACTCTTTTTTTTTTTTATTTTTTTAATTTTTTTATTGTAAACAAATGGGATACATGTTGTTTCTCTGTTTGTACATGGCGTAAAGGCATGTACAAATTTACATACAGTAATGTTGTTTGATTCATTCTGTTATTTTTTCCCTTCCCCCCACCCCTCCCACCCCTCTTTACCCTCTGTACAGTACTTTCTTCCTCCATACTTGCCCCCCTCCCTAACCCTAACTCTAACCCTAACATTAACCCTTCCCTCCCCACCATTATGTGTCATCCTCCACTTATTAGCGATATCATTCGTCCTTTGGATTTTGAGATTGGCTTATCTCACTTAGCATGATATTCTCCAATTTCATCCCTTAGCCTGCAAATGCCATAATTTTGTCATTCTTTATGGCTGAGTAATATTCCATTGTGTATATATACCACAGTTTCTTTATCCACTCATCAATTGAAGGGCATCTAGGTTGGTTCCATAGTCTGGCTATTGTGAATTGAGCAGCTATGAACATTGATGTGGCTGTATCTCTGTAGTATGCTGATTTTAAGTCCTTTGGGTATAGGCCAAGGAGTGGGATAGCTGGGTGAAATGGAGGGTCCATTCCAAGTTTTCTAAGGAATCTCCACACTGCTTTCCAGGGTGGCTGCACTAATTTGCAGCCCCACCAGCAATGTATGAGTGTACCTTTCTCCCCACATCCTCGCCAACACCTGTTGCTTGTATTTTTGATAATTGCCATTCTAATTGGGGTGAGATGGAATCTTAGGGTGGTTTTGATTTGCATTTCTCTTATTACTAGAGATGTTGAACATTTTTTCATATGTTTATTGATTGCTTGTACATCTTCTTCTGTGAAGTGTCTGTTCATTTCCTTAGCCCATTTGTCGATTGGATTATTTGTATTGTTGGTGTAGAGTTTTTTGAGTTCTTTATAGATTCTGGAGATTAGTGCTCTATCTGAAGTATGATTGCCAAAGATATTCTCCCACTCTGTAGGCTCTTTCTTCACATTACTGTTAGTTTCCTTTGCTGAGAGAAAGCTTTTTAGTTTGAATCTATCCCAGTTATTGATTCTTGCTTTTATTTCTTGTGCTATGGGAGTCCTGTTGAGGAAGTCTGGTCCTAGGCTGACATGTTGAAGATCGGGACCTACTTTTCTTCTATAATCTGCAGAGTCTCTGGTCTGATTCCAAGGTCCTTGATCCATTGTGAGTTTAGTTTTGTGCAGGGTGAGAGATATGGGTTTAGTTTCATTCTGTTGCATATGGATTTCCAATTCTCCCAGCACCATTTGTTGAAGAGGCTATCTTTTCTCCATTGCATATTTTTGGCGCCTTTGTCTAGTATTAGAAAGTTCTATTTATTTGAGTTTGTGTCCGTGTCCTCTATTCTGTACCATTGATCTACCTGTCTATTTTGGTACCAGTACCATGCCGTCTTTGTTACTATTGCTTTCTAATAAAGTTGAAGTTCGGGTATTGCGATACCCCCTGCTTCATTTTTCCTGCGAAGGATTGCTTTCGCTATTCTGGGTTTCTTATTCTTCCAGATGCATTTCATGATTGCTTGCTCTTTTTCTGTAAGGTACGTTATTGGGATTTTAATTGGGATTGCATTGAATCTGTATAGCACTTTTGGTAGTATGGCCATTTTGACAATATTAATTCAGCCTATCCAAGAACATGGGAGATCTTTCCATCTTCTAAGGTTTTCTTTAATATCTTTCTTTAGTGTTCTGTAGTTCTCATTGTAGAGGTCTTTCACCTCTTTTGTGAGATTGATTCCCAAGTATTTTATTTTTTTCGATGCTATCATGAATGGGGTAGTTTTCATAATTTCTCTTTCTGAGGATTCAGCACTTATGTATAAAAATGCATTGGATTTATGAGCATTGATCTTGTAACCTGCCACTTTACTGAATTCACTTATGAGTTCTAACAGTTTTCTGGTGGAATTTCCTGGTTCCTCTAAGTATATAATCATATCATCCGCAAATAGGGATAGTTTGAGTTCTTCTTTTCCTATTCGTATTCCTTTAATTTCCTTGGTCTGTCTAATTGCTCTGGCTAGAGTCTCAAGAACGATATTGAATAGGAGTGGTGAAAGAGGGCATCCCTGTCTTGTTCCAGTTTTTAGGGGGAATGCTTTCAGTTTTTCACCGTTTAGAATGATATTAGCCATGGGCTTAGCATAGATGGCCTTTACAATGTTAAGGAATGTTCCCACTATCCCTATTTTTTCTAGTGTTTTGAGCACGAAGGGGTGTTGTATTTTATCAAATGCTTTTTCTGCATCTATTCAAATAATCATGTGATTCTTGACTTTGAGTCTATTGATATGGTGAATTACATTTATTGATTTCCGGATGTTGAACCAACCTTGCATCCCTGGGATCGTGGTGCACTATCTTTTCAATATATTTTTGTATGCGATTTGCTAAAATTTTATTGAGAATTTTTGCATCAATGTTCATTAATGATATCGGTCTGAAATTTTCTTTCCTCGATTTGTCTCTGTCTGGCTTGGGTATCAGGGTAATATTGGTTTCATAGAATGAGTTTGGGAGGGTACCCTCCTCTTCTATTTCATGGAATACTTTGAGAAGTATTGGAATGAGCTCTTCTTTAAAGATTTTGTAGAACTCGGCTGAGAACCCATCTGGTCCTGGACTTTTCTTTGTTGGTAGGCTTTTGATGACCTCTTTTACTTCATTACTTGAAATTGTTCTATTTAAATTGTGTATGTCCTCCTCGTTCAATTTAGGCAATTCATATGTCTCTAGAAACCTGTTGATGTCTTCGAAATTTTCTATTTGGTTAGAATATAGATTTTCAAAATAGCTTCTAATTATGTTTTGTATTTCCATCCTGTCTGTTGTGACATTTCCTTGTTCATTCCGAATTTTAGTGATTTGGGTTTTCTCTCGTCTTCTCTTTGTTAGAGTGGCTAAGGGTTTATCAATTTGTTTATTTTTTCAAAGAACCAACTATTTATTTTGTCAATTTTTTGTATTGTTTCTTTTGTTTCAATTTCGTTGATTTCAGCTCTGAGTTTAACTATTTCCTGTCTTCTACTACTTTTGGTGTTGGTCTGTTCTTCTTTTTCTAGGGCTTTGAGCTGTAGTGTTAGGTTGTTTATTTGTTGATTTTTACTTCTTTTATTGAATGCGCTCCATGAAATAAATTTTCCTCTAAGTACTGCTTTCATAGTGTCCCAAAGATTTTGATATGATGTTTCTTTGTTCTCATTTACCTCTAGGAATTTTTTAATTTCCTTCCTAATATCTTCTGTTATCCATTCATCATGTAATAGCATATTGTTTAATCTCCAGGTGTTGGAGTAGCTTCTGTTTTTTACTCTTTCATTTATTTCTAACTTCAATCCATTATGATCTGATAGAATACAAGGTAGTGTCTCTATCTTCTTGTATTTGCTAACATTAGCTTTGTGGCATAATATATGGTGTATTTTAGAGAAGGATCCATGTGCTGCTGAGAAGAAAGTGTATTCGCTCTTGGTTGGATGGTATATTCTATAAATGTCCGTTAAGTCTAAATTATTGATTGTGTTATTGAGATCTATGGTTTCTTTGTTCAATATTTTTTTGGAAGATCTGTCCAGTGGTGAGAGAGGCATGTTAAAATCACCTAGTATTATTGTGTTATGGTCTATTTGGTTTCTGAAATTGAGAAGGATTTGTTTGACATACATAGATGAGCCACTGTTTGGGGCATAGATGTTTATGATTGTTATGTCTTGCTGATTTATGGTTCCCTTAAGCAGTATGTAATGTCCTTTTTTATCCCTTCTGACTAGTTTTGACTTGAAGTCCACATTATCTGAAATGAGGATGGATACCCCAGCTTTATTGCTGAGTCCATGTGCATGGTATGTTTTCCCCCATCCTTTCACCTTTAGTCTATGGGTATCTCTTTCTAGGAGGTGAGTCTCTTGCAGGCAACATATTGTTGGATCTTTCTTTTTGATCCAATCTGCCAGTCCATGTCTTTTGATTGATGAGTTCAGGCCATTAATATTCAGGGTTATTATTGAGATATGATTAGTATTCCCGGTCATTTGGTTTTTTTTGTTTATTTATTTGAGATGACTTGGTTCTTCCTTTATTTGACAATTCCTTTAGGATAGTTCCTCCCATTGCTGATTTGTTTCTTTGTTTTCATCTCTTCCTCGTGGAATATTTTTGCTGAGAATGTTCTGTAATGCTGGCTTTCTTTTTGTAAATTCTTTTAGCTTTTGTTTATCATGGAAGGATTTTATTTCATCATCAAATTTAAAGGTAAGTTTTGCTGGGTATAAGATTCTTGGTTGGCATCCATTTTGTTTCAGGGCTTGAAAAATGTTGTTCCAGGCCCTTCTAGCTTTTAGGGTCTGGACTGAAAAATCTGCTGATATCCGTATTGGTTTCCCCCTGAATGTAATTTGATTCCTCTCTCTTGCGGCCTTTAAAATTCTGTCTTTATTTTGTATGTTAGGTATTTTCATTATAATGTGCCTTGGTGTGGGTCTGTTGTAATTTTGTATATTTGGAGTCCTATAAGCCTCTTGTACTTGATCTTCCATTTCATTCTTCAGATTTGGGAAATTTTCTGATAGTATTTCATTGAATAGATTGTTCATTCCTTTGGTCTGTTTCTCTAAGCCTTCATCAATCCCAATAATTCTAAATTTGGCCTTTTTCATGATATCCCATAGTTCTTGTAGATTCTGTTCATGATTTCTACATCTTCTCTGTTTGTTCAACTTTGTTTTCAAGGTTAAATATTTTATCTTCAATGTCTGATGTTCTGTCTTCCAGGTGTTCTATTCTATTGGTTATGCTTTCTATGGAGTTCTTAATTTGGTTTATTGTTTCCTTCATTTCAAGGATTTCTGTTTGGTTTTTTTTCAATATCTCTAACTCTTTATTGAAATGATCTTTTGCTTCCTGTATTTGCTCTTTTAACTGTCGATTGGTGCGATCATTCAGTGCCTGCATTTGCTCTTGCATCTCGTCATTTGCTTCCCTGAGCATTTTAATTATGTACATTCTGAACTCCCTTTCTGTCATTTCTTCTGCCATGCTGTCGTTGGGTTTTATTGATGTAACATCTAGATTTGTTTGCAGCATTTTCTTTCCTTGTTTTCTCATATTGTTCAGGTATCAGTTGACCGCTGTGATATTGCAGATTTCCTCTAT
This sequence comes from Sciurus vulgaris, assembly GCF_902686455.1. NCBI lineage: Eukaryota > Metazoa > Chordata > Mammalia > Rodentia > Sciuridae > Sciurus > Sciurus vulgaris. The sequence continues at coordinate 117,760,894 of NC_136469.1, read as the reverse complement.
TGTCTTATAATATCCCTGAAGCTTTCTATTATATCCCCTCTTAGCCTTCAGTAGGCTGAAGTCTTGGAGGAAGTTGATAATGCAGTGCTCCACAAGGGAGCTGACTCCCTAGGGGAGGTGGCCTTCCTGTGGGGTATATTCCCTGCTAGTGGGTAGAGGTACCTTCACTTGCTGATGAATGGTCATCCAAAGGGGAAGTAGGATGTGGGCTGATGCAAGGCCAGTTTGCGTCTGTGTCTCTGATTTTACAGTCCTTTTGCGAGAACCTCACCCGACAGGGAGGACTCACCCAGTGGGGAAGTCTTGCTGGTCAGTTTCCCTCCCAGAGGTTCCGTTCAATTCACAACTACCGCCTGGGCTGGGCAGCCTTCTTCTGCAATGTTCCCAGGGACCCGGACCTATCTCCTGGGCCTGGAAGCCTCGCCCTTCGCAGATGAATCTCCTTAGGCTGCCTCTCCTCAGAGAAGCTCCCTGCAGTCCTGGAGCCTTCGCTCCGCCCCTCAGTTTGTCTGTGGGGCTCTTCCACCAAGAAGCCACCTAGGCCCTGGGACCCTGCTCTGCACTTTTCACCTGGCTATGTGGCCCCTCCTCTGAGCAGCCACCTGGAGCCCCTTACAATCGCTCCGAGTCCCAGTGACCCACCACACGCCTTTTCCTCCAGCAGCCACCTGGTGTTCCGTGCGGTCGCTCTAAGTCCAAGTGATCCACCACGCACCTCCTTCTCCACCAGGCAGTCACCCAGAGATCTGGTGCGTCACGAGTCCCAGGAACTCACTGTGCACCTTCTTGTCCCGACTGCCACCCGTAGCCCTGGTGTAGTCACTTCGAGCCCAAGCACCCCGCCGCGCTCCTCCTCCTTCTCCAGACAACCCCCCTGTGTTCAGGAGCGGATGCTCTGGGACCAAACCACTCACCACGCTGTTCCACCGGATAGCCGCCCAGAGCCCTGGCGCAGCTGCTCCAATTCCAAGCGACGTGCCGAGCCCGTATTTCTCCTTCTCCTCTGGGCAGCCCCCTGTGTTCAGGGGTGGTCGCTTTCAGTCCAAACAGCTCACCAAGCACCTTCTCCTTTGGGCAGCCTCCCAGAGCCCGGGTGGGTTGTGCCCAGTCCAAGCGCTGTGGTGAACAGCCACCTCTCCAATGCTCCCAGTTGTCCAAGTTCACTGCTCCAGCGGGGGGAGGGGTGTCTCGCCGGCAGCTCTACTTCACAAAGTTCCCTGCTTTCGGGGCTACCGCCCCGTCTGGGACGCCTCCCCAATGGAAGACACTCACCCGGCTTCTTTGAGTTGGTCCCAAGTCTCTCTATATCTCCTCTTCTTGAGTCCTGAGTCCTGGAGCAACAGGAAACGCAGCCACCCTCTAGTCCGCCATCTTGAATCCCCCCCATACCACTCTTATATCAAAACCAAACAAAGACACATCAAGGAAAGAAAAATCAGATTAATATTCCTGATGAACACACATACAAAAATTCTTAATAAAATACTGGCAAACCAATGCAAAAATACATTAAAAAGATAGTGCACCATGATCAAGTGTTAGTGATTTTCGTACCAGGGATGCAAGTTTAGCTCAACATACAGAAATCAATAAATGCAATTCATCACATCAACAGACTTAAAAGACAAAAATCACATGATTATCTCAACAGATGCAGAAAAAGTATTTGACAAAATACATAACTCCTTTATGCTCAAAATACTGGAAAAACTAGGGATAGTAAGAAATTTCTGAACATTTTAAAAACTATAAATGCTAAACCCAAGACCAACATCATTCTAAATGGAGAACAATTGAAAGCATTCCTTCTAAACACTGAAAGAAAACAGGGATGCCCACTTTCACCTCTTATATTCCACATTGTCCTTGAACCCTACCAGAGCAATGAGATAGATGAAAGAAATTAAAGGGATACAAATAGGAAAAAAAGAACTCAAACTATCACTATTTGACCATGACATGATTCTACATTTAGAAGACCCATAAAACTTCACCAAAAAGCTTGTAGAACTCATAAATTAATTCATTGAAGTAGCAGGACATAAATTAACACCTGGAAATCAATTGAATTTCCTAACACCAAATGATGAATCAGCTGAAAGAAAATTAGGAAAACTATCTTTTCACAATAGCCTCGAAAAACCAAACCAAAACAAATCACAACAACCTTGGAATCAATCTAACAAGAGGTAAAGACCTCTACAATGAAAACTATACAACACGAAGGACAATATTGAAGAAGAACTTAGAGGATGGAAAGAAACTCCTATGTTCTTGGATAGACAGAATTAATATTGTCCAAATGGTCATACTATCAAAAGTGCTATACAGATTTAATGCAATTCCTATAAAAACTCCAATAATGTTCTTCATAGAAATAAAAAGAGCTGTCATGAAATTTTTTTGGAAAAATAAGAGGCCCAGAATAGCCAAAGCAATTATACTACAGAGCTATAGTAACAAAAACAGCATAGTATTGGAACAAGACAGACGTGAAGACCAATGGAACTCAAAACACAGAGAAAACATAGATACATACAGTTATCTAATACTAGACAAAGGCACCATAAACCTACATTGGAGGAAAGATAGCATCTTGAACAGATGATGCTGGTAAAACTGGAAATCCATATGCAGTAGAATAAAATTGAACCCCTACCACTCACCCTGCACAAAACTCAACTCAAAATAGATCAAGGACCTAGCCATTAGACCAAAGACTATGCACCCTACTAGAAGAAATTATAGGCCTAGCCCTCTACCGTGTAAGCTTCGGAACTGACTTCCTCAATAAGACTCCTAGAGTATAAGAAGTAAAAAATCAAGAATCAATAAATGGGATTGTATCAAATTAAAAAAAAAAAAAAAACTTCACAGCAAAGTAAACAATCAAGAATGTGAAGAGAGAGCCTACCAAATGGGAGAAAATCTTTGCCACCTGCACTTCAGATCAATCATTAATTTCCAGGATATACAAAACTCTCCAAAAAATTAACACCAAAAACTCAAATAACCAATCAGTAAATGGGCAAGGGCACTGAACAGACTTCACAGAAGAAGAAATACAAATGGTCAAAAAATATATGAAAAATGTTAAATATCTTTAGCAATTAGAGAAATGCTAATTAAAACTACACTGAGATTCCATCTCATTCTAGCCAGAATGGCAACTATCAAGGGTACAAGTAACAATAACTGTTGGCCAGGAAATAGGGAAAAGGGTTTGCTTATGTATTGTTGGTGGGACTACAAACTGATGGAACCACTATTGGGAAAGCAGTATAAAGATTCCTCAGAAACTTGAGATGGAACCACCATTTGACCCAGCTATCCCTATTCTTTGGTTTATACCCAAAGAACTTAAACTCAACATACTACAGTGACACACCACACCAATGTTTATAACAGTAACAACTCATAAGAGCCAAGTTGTGGAGTCAACCTAGGTGCTATTCAACAGATGGATAAAAAATGGATAAGAAAATGTGGTATATATACATAATGAAGTATTACTCAGCCATAAAGAAGAAGATGACTTATGACATTTGTTAGCAAATGGATGGATCTGGAAATGATCATGCTAATGAAATAAACCAATCCCAAAAAAACAAAACCCAATGTTCACTTGATATATGGATGCTATCATGTAATAAGGCAGGGGAGGGAAGAGAAGAAATGCATTGAACTAAACAAAGGAAATAAAGGGAATGGAGAGATCATAGGAATAGCAAAAACAGTAAAATGAATTGAACATAAAATTTCTATATTCATATATGAATATATGAACAGTGAAACTCCTCATCATGTAAAATAACAAGATTGGGAAGTTATACCCCATGTATTTGTAGTATTTCAATACATTCTACTGTCATGTATATCTAAAAAGAACAAATAAAGAAAAATATAGCTGTGAGTCCCTGAATAAATTCTCCCTCCTCTTAAAATATATGCCTTCTGAACTAATTTTATATAATTCAACTATACAAAGCATTCTTCTAAACATTCATATTTGCTTCCAAATTGATCATGAAATTTTTAGCTATTATAGAAGTACATTGTGAAAAATCTTCCCAGAATATATTGAACAACGATTTCATGATGAGACTCTATGCAGGGTAGGACTACACATGACTCAGGAGAGAGTGAAATGAATGAGGTATTCCCCATGAGACTCCATTCCCTCTTCTTGGAAGCAACTTATGGAAGAGCAATAGAGATAAAGATCCCTTACAAGCATAGACATATCATCAAATGCAGAAGACTGAAACTTATTTCAGGTTTAATAGAGCAGTCTGAGAATATGGAATTTTCAAGGCATCATCCCACAAAAGAAGAAACTATTAATAATAATAAGAATAATAATATCCAGAAATTTATATAACACCATCCTAGAGCCTTTATAGAATAGGAATATATGCTTGCATACAGAATTAATAAGACTTAGCAAAACAACTGAGAAACTATGAGCTAATACACCCCCAAATGTCACCAATTTTGTAAGTTACTAGATAAACAAAGAAATGTGAAAATTGGATCTGTAATAATATTACTCAATGGAAACAGACTCTGAAATGATAAATGCTGGTATTATTAGACAAGGAAATCAAAATTGCTTGTATTCTTATGAGTAAGTGCCTTAAAAGGATATGTGAGCATAGTGATGAAAGAGATAGAATTTATAGAAAAGAAGGAAATGGAACTTTTGGTAAAAACACTAGAATGGCTGAATTAAAACAAACAAAACAGGAGAGTCAGAAATGGTACAGCAAAAATTAGTAAACAAGGCAATAGATTTTACAAAATGAAGAACAAAAAGACAATATAAAAGCAAATAAACAGTCTCAGTGATCCATAATGTAATCTAGACAAGTAATTTCTCATTACATTTTTGTTTTATGTCTTATGACATGTTATGGTTTAAATATGAGGTGTTGCCCAAAAACTCATGTGTGAGGCAAAGAAGAAGGTTTAAGGTGAAATGTGTGGGTTTGGTAACCTTAACCCAGTCAGTGAATTAATTCCCTATGTGGGACTAACTGGGTGGTAACTGAAAGCAGGTAGGGTGTGGCTGGAAGGAATGGTCACTAAGGATGTGCCTTTGGGGTATTCATTCTGTCCTTCGGAGTGAGTCTCTCTCCTTCCTTGCCCCATGTTCTAGCTGCTTCTCTCTGCCACACACTTCTGCCATGATGTTCTGTCTTCCACTCAGGCCTGAGGAATGAGGAGCTGGCTGTCTATGAATTGAGATCTTTGAAACCATGAGCCCCCAAATAAACTTTTCTTCTTCTAATTGTTCTTGTCAGGTATTTTGGTTATAGCAGCAAAAAAGACTGAATAAAACATTGCAATATTCTCAAAGTTAATTCTAATTTCAAAGCATGTCATGTTATTATACACCTTGTTTGTGCCTTCTTTTAATAGATTTCTAATTTTTCATAATTCAGAGTTAAATAAATATATTTTAGAGATTGCACCATAATTAACAAAAATAGGTCAACTTAATGGTCAGGAAATATATGTTATTTAAAAATATAGCAATGAGAATTAAATTCATCAAATGACTTCCTGATATTATAATATGATCTGATTTGTTTTACACTGATAAACAAATACACAATGTGGTAATCCTTTTATCTGCTGTTTCACTTTCTGTAGTTTTAACAGCCCAATTCAACTGAAATAAAATATAAATATGTATGTATATTTATATAAACATAAATAAATATAAATATAAATATAAAATATATATAATATATATTTTTTTCAGCTATATATATACATAGGAAAATTCCAGACTTAAACTATTTATTAGTTCTGAGTAGCATGATGAAATTTCCCACCATCCTGCTCCATCTCATCAGATATGTGAATCATCCTTTTCTTCAATGTAGCAACAGTCTACACTACTCACTCATCAGTCATTTAGCTGTCTCACTCATCAGATTGACTGTTGTAATACCATCCTGCTTGTATTCAAAAACCCTTATTTAGCTCAATAATGACACAAAATCACAGCAGCAGTGAATCTTGCCTTTTGGATATGCCCAAAAGAATCTCATACAGTGCTTTCCTTTCACTGAAAAGGTGAAAGTACTATATGATCTTTTGAGAATGATCCCATTCACATTACTTTCATTATAATTTATTGCTATAATTATTGTTTTTATTACTAATTATTCTTATTAATCTCCTCTTGTGCCTTATGTAAAATTAAACTTAATCATAAGTATACATGTGTGAGAAAGACCATATGTATAGTATCTTACTATGCATACTTTTAGACATCCACTTGGCATGTCTGAATACATCCCAATAGTTAAGAGTAGCTAATTTAATTTAATCACTGCCTACCTAAGATTTGTTGTACTTGGCTGGCATGAATTCTTCTTTGAATATAAACTTTAGGAATAAACTTATGGTATATTTGCTAGTAAATCTTAGAGGAGATGGACACAAGGAAATACATAGTGGGCACATAAAATACCAAGAAGTCATGGGGTGAGTATTATTATGTAATCATGACATTATCAATAAGCAATTCGTAGTGATGCAAAAAAAATCTGAAAACATATGAAGGATTACTTGTAAGTAATTTTCATGTATTTTAAAAGTTTGGACATGAAATTCTGTGCTTATTTTGTAACTTCCATTTAATTTTTATGACCCATATCTTAGCTATAATAACTTTCAATTTGGCTAGTTTTAATACACTAAAAGTTAAAGGTACTTGTTATGTAGAAAAATAATTAAAACTCATGATTTAAATGGACCAAAAGAGACTTCTCAGAGCAAAATGATGTTATATGTAATTACAAAAACTAAATTAAATAACATATAGCCCCTAAATGTGTAGCGGACACAAATTATCATAAAGAGAAAACTATGAATTTCAATTTATGTTATCCTTCAAAATCTCCTAGGTGACGTTTACAGGCTAAATAAGTAGCTAATGTGATTAAGTATACCAGAATATTCAGTAATGAGGCCAGAGATCAAAACTAATCATAAGAATTATGAACAGAGATGGACCTGGAGGGTTATGATATTGGATAGAAAGAATTACAACCAAAATTATATGAACTAAGATTTCAAGCATCAACAAAATAAGGTGAGAAAAAGAAAAAGTATATGTAGTCTATCCTTAGCTATTGATATATTCATTAGTTCTTACTTATTTCCATTCAGTGAGTTAACACTTTGTGTTACTGTGCACTTACAATGCATACTTAAAATAATTGAAGCTCTTGATAAATCGGATTCTCTAGCCTTAAGCCCGGACCAGAAGTTTAAGAAACTCACGTGCACTGCTTCATAGCTCAATCCATATCCCCTAGGACAGAGGGTAAAATTTGTCTTAATGTGCTTACTCTAATCTCCCTGACCCTGCTGACACCAGTAAGTCCTCAATGTCCATCTCAAGTCTTCAAAAACCTTGGAAGCAAATATCATGTTTTCCATCTTGTAAATCAACAAAATTTTCCTATATTTCCTCCCATTTTTTCATCTTTCCAGGTGTGGATTTTTTTTTTTCTTTCTGTTAATAGCTTCTATTCAGATTGTTTCCTATTAGTAATTCATATAAATTATCTGGATTATTACAGAGGAAGTGCTGATATTTGCCTGGGATTCTAAATTCTACACTTCCACAGTTGCTCTCTTCACTGGTAGAAGGAAAATTCAAAGTTTAGAAGATAAGAAAGGAAAGACTTTTATTTTATTTTATTTTATTAGTGGTGTGTACCTGTAATCCCCTCAGCTCATAAGACTGAGGCAGGAGGATCATCAGTTCAAAGTTAGCTTCAGCAAAATTGAGGCACTAAGCAACTCAGTGAGACCCTGTCTCTAAATAAAATACAAAATAGGACTGGGGATGTGGCTCAGTGGTTGATCACCCCTAAGTTCAATCCCAGTACCCATCCCCCAAGAAAACCTAATATAGATGTGATATATATATCCATCTCCCTCAGGTCCAATGTGTGTATGTGTGTTGAGGTAGGATACAAAAAGAGGGGAGACTCAAAATTTCAGTCCATATAAGATAAAAGAAGACAAAAACGAGAAAGAAAGAACAAAACTACTGTAGTGTAATTTCACAGTCTTATCTTTTTTATCTCATGACCACAGTTCTTTAAATTCTGGTACCCAAACCTAGCACTTAAATACTTATAAACTTGAATCAGCCTTTAAAAACATGCTGTTTCTTATCTGAAGTCTGTAACAAAAGAGCAAGGGACAAGTAAAGAGCACTAAGGAGTATATCTTTAGGAGTCAAAATTTGCAGGTTTTGTTTTCTTAATTTGTTTCTAAGAAAATCACTGACTTTAAGTCTGAAAAACATACAGCCTTTACTGTCTTCAAGAAAATCCTGTGACATGTACTGTTCATGTGGAATTATTTTCAGAGATGAAAGAGGTGCTACCACATCTCCGACTTCCCGTGATGAGCCTGATAATTTATGAGAGTGACTCTAGACCACTCTAGTACAGACTTGTTGAAATGGGAACACTACATTTCATGAAGGCAGATGAACTGTTTTCCTCAATTCAATCTTTAATTTTATGTGTTGTCTTTGTTAGGACATGGTATTAAAATACTTGGCCAAATACCAATCTAAATATCCCTATGAGGGCATATTTAGATGACATTAGCATTTAAATCTGTTAACTTGAGTATGGCAAATTTTCTACCATATCTTTGTGGGCCTTCACCAGTATGTTGAGGACCTTAAGAGAAAAAGACCTTGGAAAGCAGAGAAGGAAGGAATTTTGCTTTCAGACTGCCTCTGCATTCAAACTGCAACTCCATGTCTTCCCTTGGCATTAGCCTATTTTGCTTCTCTCCCCCTCTCTTTTTTTCCTCTTTCCCAGTACCTCCAATTTCTCTCTGCATCCTGTTTGATCTGTTTCTGTAAAGAACTTTGACTAATATACATAAGTACTTTAACTTTTCCTTCCCCCAGGAAATATTCATTTAAAATCATTCTTCAGTATGGAAGTCTCTCTTAATTTAGGAAAAAAATCCTTACCTCTGACAAATTGTACAAAACTATTCATTTGAATCTCCCCACTAATCAATTCTTTCTCATCCATCTGAACTATATCTAAATGCCATGACCCAATTTAAGAGGAAAGATACTTTACAGTAACTGTATAGATTCAAAGCCTGGAAATTGAAGGCAAATCTCCCTTACTATCTATGCTCCTCAGCCCTGACATCTACTCAGAGAATGGTTAGTACATATTCTCTCTGCTATGCGAATCCTTTGCCTGGGTGAGCTATTCTACCCAGCCACTGTGTTCTACCAGTTCACTGGATATCTTCCATGGTGACTTTTCAACACACTGGTGAATATTGCAACACACTTACACTCAGCTCCCCTTACACATGTCCACTTGACACCTAGAAGAACACTTTAGCTGTTTTAGTCTTCAATGATTCAGAGTCTCTGTTATCCTAAGGCCTGTTTCCCAATCACCACAACGCAATGACTATGATGCTAGCATTATAGATACCTTCACAAAAATGACAGCACATGGAACATTTGTTTTCCTTTCACTGTCTTATCTTTGTGAAATTAATCACAAATGCCTTTTTAATCAATGATGTGTTCAATATCAATGATTGGCAAATCCCATTTATGCAAAAACAAAACAAAAACAATGATAATGAAAGAGCACTACATTGTTATTTATGTGCTTTATTATTATTCATGGATGATCTGATTTTTATATTTTTATCCCCACCATCTACTGCTCACAGCAAAAGATGAACTTTGGGGAGAACAGTAAAGTAGAACCTGGGAAGTTACTTTACTGCCTATAGGAGATAATATGCAGAAATACACCTTTATTCAAAGCGCACTTTATTACCAGCAAACATCCTTTCTTCCCATAGAATTTCTCTGAGTATCCACTGGTTTTGTTTGTCTGTCTTTTTTTTTTTTTTTTTTTTAATCATTTCCTCTAAACTAGGTCAGTGTGAAAGATGTGGGGGTGGAAGTCGTGTCAAACACTACCTTTCAACTGATAAGGTAACATTTGAAATATTTTACTAATAAACCACATACTTAAGGATGTATAGTTAACATTTTAAAATACACATTACAAAGGTGTTGACTGCAAGAAGTTCAGTTTTCTTTAATTAATGTCAAGTCTTTAAAAAAAATAGCATAATGGAGATAATCCTAGCACTTTTACAACATTTTAGAAGTATTTTGATGACAGCAATCACACATTTTGCCAATGGACTTGATGTGTGTTGTGAGAGAAAGATAGGAAAGAGGCAGGGTTCCAAAATTCAGAATTAAGGAACTAGAGGAATAAGATTGCTTTTTTCAGAGATGGAGAAAACTGCACATGTAGTAGATTTTGGATATATTAATCTAGACTTGAGAAAAGAATTCATGAATGTGTAGCTAGATCTGTGAGCATTGTTATCATCAAGTTTACAACAAAAGTCATGAAATTTAATTCAAATATAGTTCAGATACAGATCCTCAGAGTGAGGCAGATTTAAGATGCAACAATATCAATGGCAAGACTCCATGCACCTTGCCAACTCTATGCGCTGGTGACAATCTACATGCATGGGTCTGGTGAGACAGAACACTTATGCAATCAATTAAGCAAAGCAACTGTGTTGTTCATAGACAGGCAGCAAAGAACAACAGAAGCCTATTCATGGTGAGCCTGTTCCCCAAGGCTCAGGAAAGCTGCACAGGCAGATGGAATCCTATCCATATGTGCTTAATTTGCACTATAATCGAGGGGCCTTGAAAACATGTTCTGTACCAGGTTTTATACCCAATTTTAGGACAGAAACAGCTTGGGCTCTGATGGACAGTCCTTCTGAATCTCTGGGCATTATATTTTTAGTACTTTCTGTAGTTACATTTAAGAATTACAATAAAGAAAGAAGGAAGTGCTGAGTTGACCATGACCACCCAGGGACTTATTGTAGATCTCCAAGTGTTAGAATTTGGAGCCTTGGTAAGAAACCAGCAAAAATTCTATAAAGTAAAATGATATATATGGTCATGTGGTGTCCTCATAAACATGTTTCAAGGAAAAAGGATGGTCAAATGTACTACATCATCCTCCAAAATTTGGACTATGAATTGGCCACTAGATTTGGCAATATTGAGTCATTGCTATCTGGATATAAGTGTGTGTGTGTGAATGGGAGAAATGGCTGGAATTTCAGGGTTTAAGAATGGTAAGAAATAAATGGGAAACAGTTTTTATAAATACCTGTTTTAAAAAGTTTTACCATAAATTTTTGAAAAATCTTTGAAATAAATGTAAGAGATTCCGTGGCAAAACAAATAAAACATGCTCTAACATCTTGAGAAAGATTACACATACACACACATGATGTGTGTGTGTTTGTGTGTGTATAGTATAAAAACTAAGAAGAATGTATAGGTGTATCTGTCTATTAAAGAGGGAATGATTGTTCAGACAACATATAAAATGTCCAACTGCAAGTGAAAATATTGATACACTGAACTATATTAAATTCTAAACTTCTTGTCATGAAAAGACACCTCAAGAAAGTAAAGCTACAAGACAAAACTGGAAGATCACATTTTTATCACATGTAAGCAACCAACACATAACTCCATAACCATTTGAAAAGGATACATATCTAATTAAAAAAAAATGGGTAGAAGATAGGATCAGGAATTTCACAGATGGAATCAGTTATGACTAATAGATTTTTAAATAAAGGTAAAACTTCGCGAGTAATCAGAACAAAGCAAATCAGGATTACAATGCAATAGCATATTTAGTTTACTAAATAAAAAATCTGAGTAAAGCACAGTGGGTGAGAATATGAGTTGATGGTATCTATTGCATATTTCTGGTAGGAGTCAAAAATTGTCAAAACTGCATTGAAAAGAAAGCAAATTATAATCTATTATAAAGATGTTCATACCATCTAAGCTAGCTGTATTTTAGGTCAATACTAAAGAGAATGTCTTGCACAAAAAGAGCAGGAGGCATGAACAAGAAATTGTGACAACGGTAATCATGCTATTAATAGTGAAACAAATTGAAAAATTCAAAGTAACAGAACAGAAAAGTAAAAACATATCTGAGTATGTTAGCACAATGAATAATTAGAAAAGCAATAATAATGGAATGATCAAAGGTCACACAACGTTTGGATGAATGAAGGTAACATAATGTTGAGTAAAAATACAAATGTCAGGATACTACATGAGGTATGATGTATATTTTCTAAACAATTGGCATGCCTTTAATTTTCACCTCAGTGTATTTTACCTGATAGATAATGTCTTTTACCAGTCCTGAGCAACTGACTTTAGTATGGATCATCATCTCTAAATAATAGTAGAGGGGGAAACTGGCAACCATTTGGAATTGGAAGATTAACACATGTTGAGGAAAAAGTTGCTCTAAATCTTTTTCAGACATGCAATTATAATGATAGCAAGTAGCTATTATTAAGCCACCTTTCCACATGTGGAATGTGAAGCTAAGGAAGTTTGGGAAACTTCATTTACAAAATAGAGAGGAGATAGTTGTCGGAAGCTAACTCATATAATTAACTACTGGAGAATAGAGTAACACAAAATACTGACAAATTTGATTTTTCTATTTCCTCTATTTTTATCTCACAATTCCATTCCTATTTAAATTTTACTAACTTTATTACGCAGATATACATATATATATATAAATGATACACAATTCAGTTTTCATTGAACATTATACAATGTTACATTTTATGGACTTCCTAATTTTTAGCAACTCAAAATTTAGCCACTAGAATTCATCCATATCATTGCATAATTGCTTTTACAATATGTAAGTGTGTGAATATGCAGCTTATGTTTACATTTTTCCTGTTAGTGAGCATTTAAACTGTTTCTACAATATTATTTTTAACAATTACTAACAGAACAAATCTACAAACATTTCTTTTCCTGTCTTGATTCAGATATCCTAAAATTTACTTTGGTTCTACCAAGAACTGTAATTGTTAGATAATGAAGAATGTGATTGGTCTGAATTCAAAAAGAGAGTAACCATTTATTTTCTAAAAAGTGTTTTGCTTCCTAAACTCCACAGTGGGTAAGCAATCTTATTGATCTATATATTCTCCAATATTTGATATTTCAGATATTTTCAATTCTGCCAATGAAAAGTATTTTAAATGTTAATTTAAAAGAATGCTTGATTATTATGCCTGGTATCATTTTTGAGGTTTAGGCTTCATTTATCTTTTTGACAATTGATGCCTCCCCACCTAATAACATATTTTAAATAATGTTTTTTTCACTTTTCTTGTGGGTTATTTTATATCATTGCTTTCTTGAAGTTTATTATTTTGATATTGATTACGGCATATACTTTAAGATGAATATTATAATGTATCAAATATAAAATTAAATAATATGTTGAGTACCCTAGAATGATGTGTGTGTGTATGTGTGTGTGTGTGTGTGTGTATGTGAGAGAGAGAGAGAGAGAGAGAGAGAGAGAGAGAGAGAGAAAGAGAGAGGGAAAGTAGATTACTCCATTAGTATCACTTTGCAGTCTTTCTAAACCATAGCTAGTATTGATCTTAAATACCTAAAATTATTACATAAATATAGGCATTTTTATAATTACAAGTTTCAATATGAAATTCTTTAGATAAGTATAGGTATCTCAATTCAAATTTGCCCCAGGTTTAATTTTTTTATTGCTAGTAGTAAAATAAAAACATTTGCTGACCACTTTTATAGACAGCATAATGCTTCAGAATTGTAGGTCACTTAAATGTGGTATTACAATAGGTCACCACTTTCCTGTATTTTTAAAAATCCATTTCTACTTGTAACTATTGTTGCCTTCATTGCAGTTCAAGATTAAATAGGTTTTCTGGACAACATCCTACCATACATATCACTTGAGGTTTGCATGGGTTAGCAAGACGCATTTTCCTAAACTTTGGGAAAAAGTAGTTATACCATATACATACTTTTTCCCTGTCTGGCTAATAGAGTATGAATTGTTCACCTTTCAAAATGTTTAATGAGTCTATAAGCCTTGATCTTTTATTATGTTTTTATTATTGCACCATCTACCACAGTTATATTTCCATTACCCTCCTGTCAATGATCTTCCTCATTCTGGTCATAAATCTTGCCCTGACGACTTCTCCTTTGTAATGCTAAACCAGTGCTGGAGCTATTTCATAGATATTAATTTTCTTCTGAACAGTTATCAATACCATTCAGAATCTGAGTCCTTTAATAAATTCATATTACCTTAAAATTCTATTTTAACTGGTATCAAAATGATGATCAATTATCTGGATCATTTTTTTCCCCTTTCAACTTCTGAACTTAAAGGTTTTAATATTTCTCTCTCTAATAGTTCAATCAAAGAATGAAATTATTTCATTTTATAGTAATCCATTTTGGATATAGAAAAAAGTATAACTTGCTGAATTTTCTATGAGGAGATCTGATTTTTGCGTTTGAGTAATTCCCTTTCTTACTCTACTTCACACACCTAATCCCTTCCTTATCATAATAGCCAAATTTTTTCACTTCTCCTAATAGATCCTACCTACAGCAATCCTGGAATTCTGTTTTGAAACAATTCTTATTGTTTCATTAAAAAAAAATCTTTTTGAATATTCAATGTAGGTGTTATAAGCTATATGTTCCTCACTTCTGTAGAAAGAGCATTTATAATATGTGGGAAAGAAAGATTACTTCATCCAGTCACAAAAATCTAGTATTCAGTGGAAATCTTCTATGATGTAATTAGTACAGTTAAAATTAGTTTAAAACTATTTAATAACTCTAAATCTCCTAAGCCTTGAAAACCTGTGTTTGACCCACCTTTCCAAATTTGCCATTTCAAATATTTCTTTTTTAAATGTGTTCTTTTAGATGTACATGATGACAGAGTGTGGCCTGTTATACTTGTGTGGAGTATAACTTATTCTAATTAGGATCCAATTCTTGCAGTTGTATATGATGTAGCAATTCGCTGGCCGTATATTCATATATGAACATAAAGCTATGTCTGATTCATTCTACTCTTTCCTATTCCCATCCTGCCTCCCTTCTCTTCATTCACCTTAGTCTAACTCTTATTGTCCCTGGATCTTATTTTTCATGAATCAACTTACATCATTATCTCATTCTGAAATATAATCTACTCCATATTTGCCTGAAAGTATTCTGCTAACAAAGTTCAATTTTGTATACTGTTTCCTCCACTAAATACTTAATATCTTGAGAGAGTTGACTTTGCCATACTCTGGGCTTCTACTGTAGATGTATTTTCTTTCATTAAAGCTTGCAATGTCATCTGCAGGTTTTAGAATAACGGTCTTCTTGTCTTCCCAAGACATTGCAAGTTATGTCCATTGCTGTCTCTCTATTAATAAGCACTCCTCCCCTAGGATACTGTGATTATCCCATAGAACATGAAGCAAAGAGATTTGGAGTTTACACTACACAAGTGAATTCAGCTCTCCAGGCCAATAGGGAATTTCTGAGAAACTCTTGAATTGCCTAGTTTATGATCACACATTTTAATATGGTGATGCTGCCAAGGCAACTATAACAGTTGATCTAGAATGTTTTACAGGTCAAATTTATTTGGGCTTTCCTGCAATTACCTGAACTGTTCTTAGGATCAATAGGCGTTGTTTTGCATCATAAAGAGGATTTTTTTTATTATTATTCACTCAGTGGGCCTTTTCTTCCTGTTGACAATCTCAACAGTTATGCCATACAGTCCTATGCCTTTCTTTGTTCTCTTTCTGATGGTGTGGTTACAATAGAATAGGAAATGTCTGTATGTGCTGAGTACAAATCCTAATGTGATTATTTTTCACTTGATTAAATGGGAAAGTGCTGACTACTAGTTCTTTGGGGAGCAAATAATGTTGGCTCCATTCTTTATTCTTTTGTTAATATTTTTAGGGCTACCTGAGTTGGTTCTTGAGTAGAAGTCAACTGGCCAGATATTAAATATAGGATTTAGACCTATATTCAATTCCATATTTTGTATTTCTTCATGACATACAAGTCAGTTGGGAAATAACATTTAACTTTAGGAGGTCATTTTCAAAGAATATGAGGAAGATTTGGTTAGGTAAATTTTAGGTGAAGGTCAGATTCCACACAATGTTCTGCCAAATGTACCCCAATTTATTTTGATAGATTACACTTGACAATTAATTAGTACCTTATGAATAAACATTAAAAAGCAGATTTCATTAAAGAAAGCATCATAAGCCCTAAAAACTCTATGCCTGTAGAATAATAACAGTGGATATATAGTGTCCAAACATGATATTCATTAAATGTTTATAAAAGTTCTAAAAAACATATACTACTTTAAATTTTCTATAGCAGTTAGTTGGGGAGATATTTTATTTATATTGCTCTTCATCTGTGATTTCTATATTTTGCTTACCTGCTATTGTACTCCTTTGTTCTACATCATATTCCACAGATTCACCCATAGTTTCTCTCCCCAGTACTGCATCATTCATAAAACTTTAGCTTCAATCACTACACCATTTATCCCTGTATCCTTAGGATTTTCCTCTAAGACTGTGCTAAAATTTGGACCTCAAATGTGCCCCAGAGGCCAGTGTGTTTAAAATTTAGTCTTCAGGTCATAACCCTACTGGGATGTGGTTAAACTTAACAGAGGCGGGGTCTAGTAGAAGAAATTCAGTCATTGGGTTGTGCTTTTGAAGGGGATATTGGAACCTTGGCCTCTTTCTCTCTTTTCTTCCAGGCACCATGAGGCAAGCAGTCTCCTCTGCATCTGCTCCTTCCTACCACAACGTACTGTATCATCAGAGGTCCAAAGCAACAGGTCCAACTGTTGACCATAACTAAAACCTATGAAACCATGAAGGAAAATAAACCTTTCTCTTCATGAATTGTTTATCTCAAGTATTTTATGGCAGTAATAGAAAGCTGACTAACAGAGATTCCCATTCTGATATTAAAAGATATTTTCAAAACTTCAAAGCATTATTCCTACCAACTTTTATAGTACAGTAACAAAACAAACAAAACAAAAAAAAAAGCCAAGACTCCTCTTATTCAAAAAAATAACTAAAGCCTAGTAAGTGCATAAATTTCAAATGACCACTGATAATTTGGAGTCCAAACAGTTGGCCGTGATTATTTTACTTCTTTAGAGATGTCAAATTTGAATATTAGATTCTCCAGGAGGTAGTAGGTAGGTGAAAATGAATATTTCAATAGGAAACAGGCATCACATATCACATTATAAGCACATGTAAGGAGGATGAGGCAAATGAGGAGGATTCTGCAAGTCATTTGAAAAATAATCCTGACAACAAGGGTCCACAACAAGGTGGTGTCAGTCAAGACTGCACAGGCAGTTATCGCCTATGCAAACAGTACTCTACAGAAGTATTTTTGTGTAAGGTCATGCATGTTGTGGTTCTGGCAGGTCTTTGTGATAGTTTGTTATCAGACAAAAGTGCATGAGATCCCTCCTTCATAACTTCTCGGCTTTATATTTTTGTGTATTAGGGTTTGACACACATGACTCCATTTTGAATCTGCCAACTTCTACATTAAGAAGGGCTACACTTTGAGGGTAAGAGAAGAAAAGAAGGCATAAAACCAGGCTCAAATTCTTGTCAACCATATTTTTACCTCCAGATAAATAAATTAATGATATCATTAGAAGGAAAGACTACACTTACTAAACGAAATTACTAAGGTATTCTCTGGTAATATTGGTAAACTAAATAAATTCATAATCTCTGAGACATGGTTTGCTGAAAAATGTTTAGAGGGTGTGCAATTGTCTGCAATATAAAACGGTTTGTTTCAAACTAAAATTCTCCTGCTGCTTCAGGTGATTTCCAAAATTAATAAAAGACTTCATTTATTATTCCAGGCAGATAGCATATATTATTTATTCAATATGGGGAAATAGGACCTAGGAACTTTGACCCCAGTCTCAATTCTTGTGAGTACCTTTATGATTAGTTACTTGAAATTTTATCAAGTTTGATCTCTGATTCATTTAATACTGGAATCTGATCTTTCGATTTAGTTTATGCACTTGAGGTTTTACAGGAATCCTACTTCACTTAATGAGTATGTTTACTTTCTCACTTTGAAAACAATGTTGGGTACCTTCTCTTCCTCTTTAAATTTCTGTCTTGCCAAAGGAAGTGACATCTTGACTTTACTGTAAGACACAGGCATAAAAATTGATTGTTCCGTGAATATACAATGCAAATATATGACTGTTGTATAATAAAATGTATATCCAGTCTTTGCTCCCAGTTTCTGGCACAGAACTCATAAAATCCTTGGAATTCCCTGAGCGACCAAGTGATTTTTTCATTCTTAAGAAGTCCCTTTATCCATCTGAATTTATGTTCCACTGAAATGACTTTAGAGGCCTCTAGATAGCCTCAGGGTGAGGATGATTACCAGAAAGACCAAAAAAATTGTGAGTTGAAACTTTCAGACTCACTACCCAACCTCTGAGGGGAGGGGAGAATTGTATATTAAGTTCTATAAAATCTCTGAATAACAAGATTTGAGGAGTTTCAGACTTGTGACTGCAGCAGAGGTCGGGGTAATCTAGACTTGAGATTTACACCTAAAGTAGGGTCAGACTTGTGGAAATGTTACTAATTCCAGGTTTGCAGTTTTAGAACTTATTGAAATTATACAGATCTAGTGTCCAAAAATAATTGGTAATTGGTGGTGGAAAACACTTTAGATGAGCTATCTGCAGCTAGGTTAATACGCTTTCCTTTTCCTTAATGGGGTTACATTCCTGAACATACCAAAGTTAACTCTGCTTTTCATGCCCTTGATTCAATAAATTCTAATCACTTTATGAACTTTTGTTCTACAAATCATTCTCCCTTCTCTACTTTATTATTTCCATTATTTAAAAGCATGGTCTACCTTTTCCCTCATGTATTAGTACATCTAATGCATGACCTCTCTTTACTTGCTATTAAATCGGGTCTCTGCTCTTGTTCTAGAATGCTCATTGGAAGAAGTGTCCCAACCAATACCCTTAGTTTCCTCCATCCCAGTCTTCTTCAACCAGAGAAATCACACCTCTCTCCATACGAGTCCTTATTGCCACCATCTATTATAGGGGATAGGTGCACACTCTCTTCTATTTCATCATGTTTAAACCATTTAACAGCAACTCATAGAGGTGATCTTTTATCTATTTGAAAAATTATTTTCTTTATCTTTCATTATAATACGATCTGTTTTACATGTGAATATAGTTGTGCCTTCTTAGTCTTCTTTGCTAGATAATTTTCAAATGATTTTAATGTTTGGAGTACCTCAAAAGTTGGATCTGTGCCTTTCTCATTTCTCCATGGAATCTTCCTTTTATAGGTTATTCATTCAGTGCTATCACTGAATTAATGTCATACGTATAAGATGATTTTTCTCCTAAACACCACATCTATATTTCCATCGTCATCAATATTCTTTTGAAATATCTATTAAGGTTTCACATACTTCATTTGTCCAAAAATCAAATTATGGCAGTTGATATCCAGTCTGTTCTCCTTTCCCAGTAATCCTTGCCAGTGTTCATTCAGTTGCTTAAGCTGGCATCCATAAACCCACTCTAGTTATCACCATGTCTTTTTTTTGAAATTCTCTCTGCCCTAAAATCTGACCCTGCTCCAGTGTCCCCACCAAAGATTAGATAGGAAATCTCTCTGTTCAGACACTGACTATACTAGGGCTTTACAAATACCTTTATTTTTTCTAATGCCTTTCTCAAAGTATGTAGTCTGAAATTCTCATGTTATCTTAGAGAATTATTGTGGTTAAAATTGTTTTATATTTCTTTTTTGTGAGTTTTTTAATTTATTTTATTGTAAACAAATGGGATACATGTTGTTTCAGTCTGTACATGGAGTAACAACATACCATTGCATATTCATATTTACATAGAGTAATGATGTTTGATACATTCTGTTATTTTTTTCCTCCCCCCCCAACCTTCCCACCTCTCTTTTCCTCTATACAGTCCCTCCCTCCTCCATTCTTGTCCCCCTCCCACCCCCCATTAAGTATCATCATCCGCTATCAGTGAGATCATTCCTTTTTGGATTTTTGAGATTGGCTTATCTCACTTAACATGATATTCTCCAATTTCATCCATTTGCCTGCAAATGCCATAATTTTATTATTCTTTATAGCTGAGTAATATTCCATTGTGTATATATACCACAGTTTCTTTATCCATTCATCAATTGAAGGGCATCTAGGTTGGTTCCATAGTCTGGCTATTGTGAATTAAGCCACTAAGAACATTGATGTGGCTGTATCTCTGTAGTATGCTGATTTTAAGTCCTTTGGGTATAGGCCAAGGAGTGGGATAGCTGGGTCAAATGGTAGGTCCATTCCAAGTTTTCTAAGGAATCTCCACACTGCTTTCCAGAGAGGCTGCACTAATTTGCAGTCCCACCAGCAATGTATGAGTGTACAGTTTCCCCACATCCTCTCCAACACCTATTGTTGCTTGTATTCTTGATAATCGCCATTCTAATTGGGGTGAGATGGAATCTTAGTGTAGTTTTGATTTGCATAACTCTTATTACTAGAGATGTTGAACATTTTTCATATATCTGTTGATTGCTTGTAGATCTTCTGTGAAGTGTCTATTCATTTCCTTAGCCCATTTGTTGATTGGGTTATTTGTATTCTTGGTGTAGAGTTTTTTGAGTTCTTTATATATTCTGAAAATTAGTGCTCTATCTGAAGTATGAGTGGCAAAGATATTCTCCCACTCTGTAGGCTCTCTCTTCGAATTGCTGATAGTTTCCTTTGCTGAGAGAAAGCTATTTAGTTTGAATCTATCCCAGTTATTGATTCTTGCTTTTATTTCTTGTGCTATGGGAGTCCTGTTGAGGAAGTCTGATCCTAAGCCAACAAGGTGAAGATTTGGACCTACTTTTTCTTCTATAATCTGCAGGGTCTCTGGTCTGATTTCAAGGTCCTTGATCCATTGTGAGTTGAGTTTTGTGCAGGATGAGAGATAGGGGTTTAGTTACATTCTGTTGCATATGGATTTCCAGTTTTCCCAGCACCATTTGTTGAAGAGGCTATCTTTTCTCCATTGCATATTTTTGGCACCTTTGTCTAGTATTAGAAAATTGTATTTATTTGGGTTTGTGTCTGTGTCCTCTTTTCTGTACCATTGATCTAACTGTCTATTTTGGTGCCAATACCATGCTGTTTTTGTTACTATTGCTTTGTAGTATAGTTGAAGATCTGGTATTGTGATACCCCCTGTTTCATTCTTCCTGCTAAGGATTGCTTTAGCTATTCTGGGTTTTTATTCTTCCAGATGAATTTCATGATGCTTGCTCTATTTCTGTGAGGTACGTCATTGGGATTTTAATTGGAATTGCATTGAATCTGTATAGCACTTTTGGTAGTATGGCCATTTTGACAATATTAATTCTACCTATCCAAGAACAAGGGAGATTTTTCCATCTTCTAAGGTCTTCCTTAATTTCTTTCTTCAGTTTTGTAGTTTCATTGTAGAGATCTTTTACCTCTTTGGTTAGATCGATACCCAAGTATTTTATTTTTTTGAGGCTATTGCAAATGGAGTTGTTTTCCTCATTTCCCTTGCAGCTGTTTCATCGCTTGCATATAAAAATGCTGTAGATTTATGCGTTGATTTTATAGCTGCTATTTTGCTGAATTCATTGATGAGGTCTAGAAGTTTTCTGGAGGAGGTTTTTGAATCCTCTAAATATAGAATCATGTCATCCACAAATAGTGACATCTTAAGTTCCTCTTTTCCTATTTGTATCACTTTAATTTCTTTAGTCTGCCTAATTGCTCTGGCTAGAGTTTCGAGGACAATGTTGAATAGAAGTGGTGAAAGAGGACATCCCTGTCTTGTTCCCGTTTTTAAAGGGAATGGTTTCAGTTTTTCTCCATTAAGAATGATGTTGGCCATGTGCTTAGCATAAATAGCCTTTACAATGTTCAGGTATGTTCCTACTATCCCTATTTTTTCTAGTGTTTTCAGCATGAAGGGGTGTTGTGTATTGTGAAATGCTTTTTCTGCATCAATTGAAATAACCATATGATTCTTATCCTTAAGTCTATTGATATGATGAATTATGTTTATTGATTTACGAATGTTGAACCATCCTTGCATTCCAGGAGTGAAACCCACTTGATCGTGGTGCACAATTTTCTTAATATGTTTTTGGATACGGTTTGAAAATATTTGGTTAAGGATCTTTGCATCTATATTCATCAAGGATATTGGTCTAAAATTTTCTTTCCTTGATGTGTCTTTTCCTGGTTTGGGTATGAGGGTGATATTAGCTTCATAGAATGAGTTCGGTAGGGTACCCTCCTTTTCTATTTCCTGGAATACTTTGAGAAGTATTGGAATGAGTTCTTCTTTGAAGGTCTTGTAGAACTCGGCTGAGAATCCGTCTGGTCCTGGGCTTTTCTTGGATGGTAGATTTTTAATGGCTTCTTCTATTTCATTGCTTGATATTGATCTGTTTAAATCATGTATGTCCTCCTGGTTCAGTTTCGGAGGAGCTATGTCTCTAGAAATTTGTCAATGTCTTCGCTACTTCCTGTTTTGTTGGAATACAGATTTTCAAAGTAGTTTCTCATTATGTTATATATCTCAGTGGTGTCTGTTGTGATATTTCCTTTTGCATCATGTATTTTAGTAATTTGAGTCTTCTCTCTCCTTCTCTTTGCTAGTGTGGCTAAGGATTTATCTATTTTGTTTACTTTCTCAAAGAACCAACTTTTTGTTACGTCAATTTTTTGAATAGTTTCTTTTGTTTCAATTTCATTGATTTCAGCTCTGATTTTAATTATTTCCTGTCTTCTACTACTTTTGCTGTTATTCTGTTCTTCTCTTTCTAGGGCTTTGAGCTGTAATGTTAGGGCATTTAATTGTTGACTTTCCATTCTTTTCTGGAATGCGCTCCATGCAATGAACTTTCCTCTTAGTACCGCTTTCATAGTGTCCCAGAGATTTTGATATGTTGTATCATCATTCTCATTGATCTCTAAGAATTTTTTTTATCTCCTCCCTGATGTTTTTTTGTTATCCATGTTTCATTCAATAGCATATTATTTAGTCTCCAAGTGTTGGAGTAATTTCCTTTTTTTACTTTGTCATTGATTTCTACTCTCAGTCCATTATGATCTGATAGAACACAAGGCAGTATCTCTATTTTTTTGCATTTCCTAAGGACTGCTTTGTGGCATAACATATGGTCTATTTTCAAGAAGGTTCCATGTGCTGCTGAGAAGAAAGTTTATCTGCTTGTTGATGGATGGATTTCTATATATGTCTATTAAGTCTAGGTTATTGATTGTGTTATTGAGTTCTATGGTTTCTTTGGTTGGATTTTGTTTGGAAGATCTATCTAGTGGTGACAGCGATGCATTAAAGTCGCCCAGAATTATTGTGTTGTGGTCTATGTGATTCTTGAAATTGAGAAGGATTTGTTTGATGTACAAGGATGCACCATTATTTGGGGCATAAATATTTACTATCATTATGTCTTCCTGATTTATGGTTCCCTTAAGCAGGATGAAATGTTCTTCTTTATCCCTTCTGACTAACTTTGGCTTGAAGTCCACTTTATCTGATATGAGGATGGAAACCGCTGCTTTTTTGCTGAGTCCATGTGTGTGGTAGGTTTTTTCCCCATCCTTTCTCCTTTAGTCTGTGAATGTCTTTTTCTATGAGATGAGTCTCTTGCAGGCAGCATATTGTTTGGTCTTTATTTTTAATCCATTCTGCCAGTCTATGTCTTTTGATTGATGAGTTTAGGCCAGTAATGTTCAGGGTTATTATTGAGAAATGATTTTTATTCCCAGTCATTTGGGTCTATTTTTTTGTTTTTAACTTGGCTTGGTTTCTCCTTTGAGTGCTTTTTCTCTAAGGTAGTTCCTCTCTTTGCTGACCTCCGTTTTTCATTTCCTCCTCATGGAATATTTTGTTGAGAACATTCTGTAGTGCAGGCTTTCTATTTGTAAATTCTTTTAACTTTTGTTTATCATGGAAGGATTTTATTTCATCTTCAAATATGAAAGTTAGTGCTGCTAGGTATAGGATTCTTGGTTGGCAACCATGTTCTTTTAGAGCTTGAAATATGTTGGTCCAGGCCCTTCTAGCTTTTAGAGTCTGGGTTGAGAAGTCTGCTGCTATCCGTATTGGTCTCCCCTATATGTAATCTGATGTTTTCTCTCACGGCCTTCAAAATCCTATCTTATTTTGAATGTATACATTTTCATTATATGTGCCTTGGTGGATCTGTTTGATTGTGCATTTGGTGTTCTGTAAGCCTCTTGTTTGATTTTCCATTTCATTCTTCAGGTTTGGGAATTTTTCTGATACTATTTCATTGAATAGGTTGTTCATTCCTTTGGTTTGTATCTCTGTGCCTTCCTCAATCCCAATAATTCTTAAATTTGGTCTTTTCATGATGTCCCATATTTCTTGGAGATTCTGTTCATGATTTCTTACCATCTTCTCTGTTTGGGTGACTTTTTATTTTCAAGATTAAATATTTTGTCTTCATTGTCTGAGGTTCTGTCTTCCAAGTGGTCTAGTCTGTTGGTGATGCTTTCCATTGATTTTTTTTTTTTTTATTGTCTCCATTTCAAGGATTTCCATTTGTTTTTTTTTTTTGTTTTTTTTTTTTTTGAGAATCTTTATCTCTTTGTTGAGATGATCTTTTGCTTCCTGCAGGTGCTCTTTCAGCTTATTGGTATTATCATTCATTGCCTGCATTTGCTCTCTTATCTCATCCTTTGCTTCGTGAATCATCTTAATCATGTATAATCTGAAGTCCTTTTCTGACATTTTTTCTAACATACTGTCATTGGATTCTATTACTATAGAATCTAGATTTGTTTGGATCATTTTCTTCCCTTGTTTTTCATGTTATTCATGTATCTTCCCCTCTAGCAGTGCATATCTGGGGTATTGCAGATTTCCCCCTATAGGCTTATAGTGGCCCTATAGGTTTCCAAAACCCTTTCTTTAAGGGGAGATCAATATTAGCAGTGCCCAAATCAGACACTATGCAATCCTAGACCAAATAGCCCCTATGGGGACAATAACAAAACTGTCGTAATAAACAAAATGTTTTCAAATGTTATCTTTGGTAAAACAAACAGGTTTATAATAATGTCGGCAGTTTCTAATGGAGGACAAAGAGGATGCAGAGGGATGAAGAATATGGCTGTTAATGGGATAATAAAAGAATATACAGAAGTTCTAGAAAATAGAAAGTGTGAGAGTGTAATCAAAAGAAATCAGATATTAGCATGTAAATAAGGGAGAAAGTGACTCTGAGGGAACAGGTAAACAGAAGGAAAAAAAAGCAAGAAACATAAAGAAATAAAAACTTAATTTTTTTTTAAAAAGGAGAAAAAAGAAAATCTACTGTATAATAGTCATATACTAATGAAACCTCCCAGTGTTCAGTAGCCTGATGTATGAGAGGTACCTGACAATGAGCTTCAAGCCTCCAGCAGGCATCTCAGGATGGGATTTGCCCCACCCGAAGATCAGAGCTACGGCTTCCAGGATTATCCAAGATGGCTGCTCTGGCTTGGAAATGTGTTGGCAATTGGGGAGCTCCAGCTCAGGGGTGGACGTGGTCAGCTGGAGGTCCTGGAGACAGGATGCGGTTGGTCCTGCAGTGGTCCTGGAGGTCAGGTGTGATTGGTGTGGTTGTGGGATCCTGGAGGCCGGGTGCAATCAGTTGTTCTGGGTTCCCGGTGATAGGGCACAGTCAGTTGGTCTGGGGGTCCTGGCAGCAGGGAGCAGTCAGTCGATGTGAGGGCCCCAGAGGCAGGGAGTGATTGGTCGGGCTGATCCTTGAGAGGAGATTCAGTCAGTCTGGCCAGGGGTCCTACGGGGCCTGGCTGTTGTCTCAAAATGGCAGCAGCCACGTGTAATCAAACCTGCAGGTACTGTAACAGTGAACTTCCAGGCAGCAGCAGACAGCTGGTTCTCCACTGGCGGGCTTAGGTCAGTCTGCTGGCAGCTGTCGGACGATCGGGAGGTGAACCTCCAGTGTTGGGTGATGGATAGGGGTAAGGCAGGCGATGGACAGGTGAGAGGCAGGCAAATGGCGGATGATAGATGCCTGACAGTCTATATTTCTTAACATATTTGTGTTTTCTCCTTTTAGAAAATAAGAAATATCAGAACAGGGTTCTTGCCTGAGTTTTGCTATTGTTTTTTATTTTTTTTCTTTTCTTTAGGGATACTGTCCAGTACCTAAAACTTGTTTTGGATTGAGTTAATATATTGCCAGAAAAGCTAAATTTGATTGATAAGTTCATCAATAAAATCATGACCTGTAAGTTATTCAAACACTGTAAACTTGTTTGTCAAAATAAAGACATTAATAAATACAATTTGTAGCATACGTACAGAAAGTATAATATAATGTTAAACTAATGTCTTATCCCTGTGACTAATGTACAAAATTTAATTTCTTTCCCATTTCCCTTAGGCAAAGTGTTTATAATATAAAACATGTAGCTGAAATACACCTATAGCTGGTTGATATTTACCAGATGATATTTGACATTCTATGGTATGTAAGGTATTATTTCACATATGATGCATACATTCTTTATAATATATATCCTATAATTCTCCCCATTCTACAGATTAGAGGAAACTGGTACAAAGTGATTAGCTATAAAATAGTCTGGAGTAGGTTACAGTTTGAACAGTCTGGGTTTTAGAGAAGGTACCCTTAAACTACCACAATATACAAAAATAAAAGTGTTTGTATATCTGTAGGCTATGAGCGTGTGTGTGTGTGTATGTGTGTGTGTGTGTGTGTGTGTATTTGTGAGGGCAAAGCTATAAAGAAATAGAGGACTGCAGTGAAACTCATGAGAAATGAGACATTTAATGAATAAGATTTAGAAAATTGCCAAATTCTTATGCATAAGTGAATACATTTTAAACAAAGGTCTTCTTTTTTCTCCTATGAATTTTCTGAGGAAGTATTTCATTGTGGTGTGATCCCTCTTACTCATAAAGGAAAGAAAACAAGTGATACAAATAATAAAATTTCAAAAGCTCTGTAAATCAAGAGTCAACCAATGAGGTCTTCAAGTCAGATATTGAATTCTTCTTTAAATGCTCACATCATTAAACTACATTAAACCTTATTTCTTTATTTTATTATTCAATATGAAATTAAGTGGCGTCACAACAAATTATGTGGGGGATATTTTTCTTTTTAAAATTATAATAAACTGTTTTAGAGTGTGTTATTCGGTGCAAACTGAAGGCTTTAAGAATACCAAATTATTTTTTTTTATTGAAGGAAAATAATGCCTAAATTGCCTAAGCAGTTCACAGGCATTACTAACTGTGCGAAGGGCTTCCTGGGGTTGTGACTGTGTGATTCCCATTATAGACAGCGGGGATCATTGACTTTAATGGGAATCATGTGGTTAACACCTCATGCTACACTTCACAAAATTTGAATTAGAGCCTTTTGATTTAAAATAAGGAATCATATTGCACTTTCAAAAATACGCTTGAATTCTTTGTACTTTTTACCCGTTCACCTCTTGGATTTGTAGCACTTTCAAACTGTATTTCCATGAAGGAATCTTAAAAAAAAAAAAAAAGAAAAGAAAAAGATTTTGTCTATTTTGAATGAGCATAAGTATTTATAAGCAATGGGAGTGATAGTTTAGTGAAATCAATTTTTATTGAAAGTGACTAGAAACTGACAGTTACATCCAGATTTTCTTGAGGCAGCCAGTACAAGAAAGTAGATCAAAAGCACAATATAATTATTTAATAAAACTGGAAAACGGGCATAACATAAATCATAAGAAATTGTTAAATCAGAATTATCTCTTTCTCTACAGATGACTATAGGTAGATGGAAAGATAGTAAGATAAACATTTGTTCTCTCACCAACCATGTAAAATGCTCCAGAGGTAATTGATTTATCACTGTGGTAGTTAATTTTATATGTCAAATGAACTCAGATAACTGGACAAATATTTCTGGCAGTAGTTTTCAAGTTGTTTCTGAGTCATTGGACAGAGTAAAGATTTGCCCCTACCGATTTAGTTATAGGCATCCCCTAATCCATTGTGGACCCTACATTACCAAAGAGAGAAGAAAGTAAACTTACTCTCTCTTCTGGCAGTGGACATTCATCTCCTGCTCTGGGACTTGAGAGCTCTAAATATACAGGTCTTCAAACATGGACTGAGCCTTATACCACGTGCTGTTTTGGTTTCAGGATTTTAGATTCAGAATGAACTTTACCACGAGCTTTACTGCATCTCTAGCTGCAAACAGAAGACTATGGGGCTTCTCAGCCTCTATAATTGTGTGAACCAATTATTATAATAAATGTTCTGTTAAATATCTATATGTCTTATTGGTTCTACATTACTGGAAAACCCTAACAACCACTGTGAGGTCCAACTCAGCTCCAATGGATAAAGCAGCAAACATTTATGCAATTCACATTTCTATCTATGTTTCAGCTGTCTTAAATATTACTTATTTAACTCCCATAGCACTTTGTGAGGGGGTGTACTTTTTGCCCCCACTGCAGTGGAAAATAATTGGCAAAACTAATAATCAGTTTAGTGTTACAGTGTCTCAGTTTGTGTTTCTCAAGAATAAATAAAAATGAAGATCTCTATGGAAGGAATTTATTACAAAGTGGTCATGGGGAGAATCACAAAGAGTTAAGAAGGCGCTCTCAAAAGAGTACCTAACAAGGGCGAGATCTTAGGCAATGTCCCATATAGAAGTTTTATTCAGATGCTTTCTTACCAAGTTGTTCATTTATGTCATCTGTTGATATAAATTCCCAGGAATTTATGGATTCCTCTGGATATGAGAGAATCTGACCCAAGTTAGTGAATAGATACTATTTTCTTGTAGAAACAGAAAACACACTAAAGTGTGGGACAGGTGAATCGAGGGGATAAAAAGTAATCTAGAAAGCTCTCATCGGAACATATGCTTTTCATATCTGTGACTAAAATACACAATAAGAACAACGCAGAGGAGGAAAAGTGTATTTGTGCTCACAGATTCAGAGGTCCAATCCATGGTCAGCCTACTCCATACTCTGAGCCTAAGAAAGGCAGAAAATCGTGGCAGAATGGGACAGCAGAGGAAAGGAATGTGGTAACAAGGAAACAGAGGTCCCTGCTCACCAGGGACGAAGTGTAAACCCCAAAAGCACACCCCAATGACCCATTTTCTTCAACCACACGCTACCTGCCTATAGTTATCACCCAGTTAATCCATCAGTGGTTTAATCAACGAACTAGATAAATCTCACAATCTTATTTCATCTCTAACCATTCTTGCATTGTCTCACACATAGTTTTGAGAAATACCTCATATCATCACATGAAGGCTAGTATCACCCTGATACCAAAAGCAGACAAAGACATATCAAGGAAAGAAAATTAAGACCAATATCCCTGATGAACATAGAGCAAAAATTCTCAATAAAATTCTGGCCAATCTCATACAAAAGCATATTAAAAAGAGAGTGCACCACAATCAAGTGGGGTTCATCCCAGGGGTGCAGGGTTGTTTCAATATATAGAAAACAATAAATGTAATTCATCATATCAATAAACTTAAAAACAAGAATCATATGATCATCTCAATAAATGCAGAAAAAGCATATGACAAAATACAGCACCCCTTCATGCCCAAAACACCAGAAAAACTAGGGATAGTAGGAACATACACCAACATGGTAAAAGTGATGTATGATAAACTGAAGGCCAACATAGTTCTAAACAGAGAAAAATTGAAAACATTTATTCCCACAACCGAAACAAGACAAGGACACCTTCTTTCAGCACTTTAACATTGTCCTTGAAACTCTAGCCAGAGCAATTGGAAGAAAGAAATTAAAGGTATAAAAATAGGTAAAGAACTCAAATTATCACTATTTGCCAATGATATGATTCTATATTGGGAAGATCCAAAAAAATCCACAAAAAACTTCTAGAACTAATAAGTTAATTCAGCAAAGTAGCAGGATATAAAATCAATACTGGTAAATCAAATGCATTCCTATACATCAGTGATGAATCCACTGAAAGAGAAATAAAGAAAACTACCCCATTCACACTTGCTTCAAAAATAAATAATAAATAAATACTTGGGAATCAATTCAACAAAGAGGTGAAAGACCTCTACAATCAAAACTACTGAACACTATAAAAAGAAATTTAAGAAGACCCTGAAGATTAAAGGACCTCCCAAGCTTCTGTATAGGCAGAATTAATATTATCAAAATGACCGTACTACCAAAAGCATTTTACAGATTTAAAGCACTTTCTTTTAAAATCCCAATGACATTCTTCATAGAATTAGGAAAAGCAATCATGAAAGTATTTGGAAAAATAAGAGACCCAGAATAGACAAAGCAATCCTTATCAGGAAAAGTGAAACAGGAGGCATCACAATACCAGACCTCAAACTATACTACAGAGCTACAGTAATAAAAGCAGCATGGTATTGGCACCAAAATAGACGAGTAACCAATGGTACAGAAGAGAAAACACAGAGACAAACCAACATCAATACAGTTATCTCATACTAGGAAAAGGTGCCAAAAACATTCACTGGAGAAAAGATAGCTTATTCAACAAATGGTGCTGGGAAAAATGGAAAACCACATGTACCAAAATGAAATTAAACCTTTATCATTCACCCTGCACAAAATTCAACTCAAAGTGGATCAAAGGCTCAGGCACTAGAAAAGAGACTCTGTGAGTATTAGAAAAAGTAGGCCCAAATCTTCATGTTGGCCAGAATCTGACTTAGCAAGACTCCTAAAGTGCAAGCAGTTAAATCAAGAATCAATAAATGGAATGGATTCAAACTAAAACTTCTCAGCAAAAAAAACAATCAATAATGTGAAGAGAAAGCCTACAGATTGGAAGAAATCTTTACCACATGCAGCTCAGATAAAGCATTAATCTCTAGGATATATAAAAAACTAAAAAACAACAACATCAAAAAATAACCCAATCAATAAATATCCTAAGGAACTGAAAAGGCACTTTACAGAAGAAAATATAAAATCGATCAACAAATATATGAAAAAAATGTTCAACATCTCTAGCAATTAGAGAAATACAAATCAAAACTACTCATCTCACTACAATTAGAATGGCAATTATCAAGAATACAAGCAACACTAAATATTGGTGAGGATGTAGGGAAAAATGTACACTCATACATTGCTGATGGGAGTGCAAATTGGTGCAACCATTATGGAAAGCAGTATGGAGATTCCTCAGAAAACTTGGAATGAAGACAACATTTTACCCAGTTATCCCACTTCTTGGTTTATACACAAGGGAATTAAAATGAGCATACTACAGGGACACAGCCACATCAATATTTATAGCAGCTCAACTCACAATAGCTAAACTATGGAATCAATCTAAGTGTCCTTCAACAGATGAATGGATAAAGAAAGTGATAGATAGATAGATAGATAGATAGATAGATAGATAGATAGATAGATAAACTGGAATATTACTCAACTGTAAAGATGAATGAAATTATGGAATTTGCTGGTGAATTGATGGAGTTGGAGAATATTATGCTAAGCAAAAAACCCCA
This sequence comes from Sciurus vulgaris, assembly GCF_902686455.1. Taxonomy (NCBI): domain Eukaryota; kingdom Metazoa; phylum Chordata; class Mammalia; order Rodentia; family Sciuridae; genus Sciurus; species Sciurus vulgaris. The sequence continues at coordinate 117,729,178 of NC_136469.1, read as the reverse complement.
AACCCAAAAACCAAAGACCAGATATTTTCTCTGATATATGGATTCTAATTTCCAATAATGGAGTGGGGGTTAGGAAAAAATAGAGTTACTTTGTATTAAGTAGAGGGAAATGAAGGGAGGGGAAGGAGTCTAGGGGTAGGAAGGATAGTAGAGTGAAACAGACATTATTACCTCAAGGACATATATGACTGCATGAATAATGTGATCCTACAGTATGTACAATTAGAAAAATGAGAAATTACATTCCATTTATTTATGATCTATCATAATGTATAAATGCCTTTACTGTCATGTACAACTATTTAAAACAAATAGAAACATTTTTAAAAAGACATAGACTGGCAGACTGGATTGAAAAAACAAGACCCAACAATATGCTGTCTCCAAGAAACTCACCTCAAAGGCAATGTGATCCACAGACTGAAGATTGAAGGATGGGAAAAAGAATATCCCTCACATGGATCATGTAAACAAGAAGGAGTTTCTATCCTCATATCAGATAAATGGACTTCAATCCACATTTAATAAGAATGGGCAAAGAAAGACATTTCCACTGCTTAAAGGAATTATATATCAATAAGACACAGCAATCTTAAATGTTTATGACCCAAACAAAGGAGCCTCTAGGTACATGAAATAACACCGTCTCAATTTCAAGAATCAAATAGACCATTACACAATGACACTGGTTGACATTAATACAAATTTTTCACTACTGGATAGATCTTCCTAAAAAATTAAACTAAAGAAACTGTAGAACTAAATAATCCAATCAATGATTTAGACTTAGATATATATATACTATTTCATGAAATATGAAATATATATAATATCCATCCATCAATAAGTGAATACACTTTCTTCTCAGCAGCACACAGATCCTGCTGTAAATTAGACCATATGTTATGCTACAAAGCAACTCTTAGCAAATACAAAAAATAGAGATAATACCCTGCATTCTATCAGATAATAATGGAATGCAATTAGAAATAAACAATAAAAAAAATAGAAGCTACTGTAAAACCTGGAGACTAAATAATACACTAAAGATAGTAGAAGAAATAAGGGATGAAATAAAATAATCAGAGGTAAATGAGAATAGTAATACAACATACCAAAATCTCTGGGACACTATAAAGGCAGTTCTAAGAGGAAAGTTCATTGCATTGAACTCACTCATTAAAAGAATAAAACACCATTTGACCCAGTTATCCCACTAAAGGACTTTCAGCATAGTACAGTGACACAGCTACATCGATATTTATAGCAGCTCAATTCACAATAGCTACTCTAAAGAACCAATGAGGTACTGTTAGATGAATGGATCAAGAAATTGTGGTATACATACACAATGAAATATTACTCAGTCTTAAAGATGAGTGAAATTATGGCATTTGCCAATAAATGAATGGAGCTGGATAATATTATGCTAAGAGAAAAAACAAATCCCAAAGAACCAAAGGCTGATATGCAAATGCCAATTCACAATAAGCGGGAGGGCTGGATAAGAATAGAGGTACTTTGGAAGATAGAGGAGCATGCAGCGAGGGGAGGAAGTATGGGAGTAGGAATGATAGTAGAATGAATGCGACATTATAATCCTATGTGCATATATGATTAGATGACTGGTGTGATTCTACATCATGTACAACCCTAAGAATAAGAAGTCCTACTCCATGTATATATATACTATGTCAAAATGGACTCTACTGTCACGTACGACTAGTTAGATCAAACTAAATAAGTGAAAAAATAAATGAATAAAAAAGAAATTACATTCCAGGATGTAGTTTTTTAGCAATCATCCTGTTTTTTGTCTCCCAAGTTTCTGGGTTTTTGGTTTAGTGTCAATAATAATTTAGGAGAAAACTCAGTCACTATGTTTCCCACATGTCCCATTTTCTTTTTCTTTTTCCTTCTCTTTATCATCCCTCATCCATATGCTACGCCTTTTGTGATTATCTCACAGTTCTTCAATATTCCTTTTTTTTTTTTTTGTCCTTTCAGTGTTTGTTCCCCTTGATTTTCCTTTTGCAGGCTTCTCTTCATGTGTCCTCGGGTTCAGAGATCCTTCCCTCAGCTGTGCTCTGTCTACTAGTCAGCTCATCTAAGGCATTTTTCACATCTCTTATGGGTCTTTCAATTTCCAGCAGTGTATCTGGTTGCTTCTTAGGGCTTCCCACCGCTCAGCTTCCATTGCCCATCTGTTCTTGCATGCTGACCATGCTCTATCTGGTTTCATTGCTTGCTCTTTCTCTTAAAAAAATGGTTTTAGTCTTTTTTAAGCCTTGTATTTTCTTCCTGAGAGATAGAAAAGATGAACTGGATAAACGGACCTGCTGTACCTGTGGTTCTAGTAACATGACTGACAGGTGGAGGGAGGGATTCTTTACTCTGATGATTATATTCCAGTTTTTCAATGTCTATACCTCTTAGATGAAGCAGGATGATTTCCTTTCCCCTAAGTCAGTTGGGCTCTTAATATATCCCATAAGACTTAATGCTAGTTAGCTAGCCCCACCTCCCAAGCAGGGAAAAACTTATTAAGGACTGTGTACATTGGCATATTTCAAAAGTTTTACCCCCTCCCCCTGCTGTAAGCAGGAAGTAGTTTTTCTCTGATATTTAATGTGAGAACCTGGCTAAATCACTGAAATAAAACTCAAAATTTTGAGGGTCTTTCTGTGACTAGGTTCACTTGGAGTTTTTAATGGTCAAACTCAACCAAACTGGATTTCCAGCAATTCCTCAATTAAAGTTAAGGTTTCCTTACCCAGTTCTGGTTCATGCAGAGGTTGGCGCTGGAGTCTCATTTCTAATAGGCTGTGACTGCTTCTATTTGCCTCTCTCCATTCTTGGGCCAATGTTTCACTGTACCCTCATTTATTTTATGTATCCAAGAAGAGTTGTTGAGTTTTTTAGTATGTTTGAACATTTACTTGTTAGGACAAATAGCAACAGCCAAACTCTTTACTTACAAAATTGGAAACTGATTTTCACCTGTACTGAAATATGACAGAAGGTATGTTAATTATTCATGTCATCAAATTATAAATGATCATTATAAGTTCATAATCCCAGTTACTTTGGAGGTTAGGGTAAGAGGATCACAAGTTTGGGGCCAAACTGAGCAAGTTAGTGAGGCCATAAGCAACTTAGCAAAATCCTGTCTCAAAATTAAAACACACACACACATACAACAAATAACTTAAAAACTTAACACCAAAAGAACAAATAACCCAATCAACAAATGGGCAAAGAAACTGAACAAACACTTCACAGAAGAATACAAATGGTCAACAAATACATGAAAAAAGATTCAACATCTTTAGCAATTAGAGAAATGCTGATTAAAACTACACTGAGATTCCATCTCACTCCAGTCAAAATGCAACTATCAAGGGTACAAGTAACAATAAATGTTGACCAGGAAGTGGGCGAAAGGGTAAGTGTACACATTGTTGGTGGAAAGGCTAATTGATGCAACCACTATGGAAAGCAGTATGGAGATTCCTCAGAAAACTTAGAATGGAACCACCCTTTGACCCAGCTATCCCACTCCTCGGTTTATATCCAAAGAACTTCAAATCAACATACTACTGCGACACAACCATATCAATATTTATATCAGCTCAATTCGCAACAGTAAGCTATGGAACCTAGGCGCTGTTCGACAGATGAATGAATAATGAATTAGTGGTATACATACACAATGGAGTATTACTCATCCATAAAGATAAGTGAATTTATGACATTTGTTAGTAAAGGGATGGATCTGGAGACTATTATGCTAAATGAAATAAGCCAATCCCAAAAAAACAAATTCAATGTTTTATCTCATATATGAAAGCTAACCCATAATTGGGGAACAGAGGGGTAGAAGAGAAGTTTTGTAGATTAGACAAAGGAGAATAAAGGGAAGGGAGAGTGGATAGGAATAGAGAAAACAGTAGAATGAATCTAACATAATTAACATAAAACAATACCTAAATGATTCCCACCATCATGTACACCCACAAGAATGGGGTCCTAATTAAAATAATCATATAATAATAATCTTTATTTTAATTATACTGAATGGATTCTTTCATTTTATAACTAAAAAGAACCATAAAGATAAAAAATTTTAAAAAGATGTAAGAAACTGTGAAAGAATTAAAAAAAATAAAAAGTAAAATAAAAAGGGTTGAGATTATAGCTCTGTGGTAGAGCACCCCTGGCACTTCAATTCCCAATATCACAAAATGATAATAATTAATAATAATAATAATAGTAATAGTAATAATAATGTGACAATGATGGTGATGATCTATAATACAATTTTAACAATGCATAAAACGTATTAGGCAATATTCTTATAGAAATCAAACTCAAAATACCTTAAGCAAAAAAAAAAAAAAAAAAAAAACTGTCTTTAATGAGGTAATTTAAAAGTCCATTCTTAGAAATTAAAAAGAGTTTACCTAGCAAAGCCTAACATATAAATCTTTCCCTAGTGTGGATCAAAGGAACAAGAAGGATTGGGCTTCCCAAAGGAATAATATATTAATACTTCAGAGTAAAGACAAGAAAGGAAAAAGAGACGGGGATGACTGGAGTTATAGACACTTTAATCTACTTCTAAATTCATTTTCATATCATTTGAGATTGTTTTCAAACAGCAATTAACCATATGCTTTAGGATGCTTAACGTTCTTCCCACTGAAAGAAAAATCAAGACTATTTATATATTTATTCAACTATTAGAGGTCATTGAGTTTACCAGCCCCTTCCAAATATGTCTCACTGAATAGTCTTCCCACAAGAGGAAGCCCCTAGTTTGTGTTAATAGAGAAAATTATACAGCAAAACATCATAAGATACTGCATCATACATACCATGTACCATATAGTATGATAGGTTACTCTTTCCCTATGAATAAGAAGAAGAGAGAGAAAAAAAATGGAGAGGAAATCCTCTGAAAGGTATTGTCCTCCAGGATCCCAGGAAGTCCGTATTTAATTGTCAGGTACACAGTTTTATTGAAAATACTACTAAGGAAACCCTTTTTTACATATAGAATATCAATTAGTCTCTACAATAAGTGAAACAGGATAAATTTTTATGAATAAATTAAATGAAATTTCTCCTCCATTTTCTTTTTACCTTAACCTCTTTTTTTTTTTGTTTCCTCCTATAGTTCCAGGATGTTAAAATGAAGAAAATATTTAAATGAAATAGTATGCATTATGTGAAAAATTTTAAGGTGTTGCTGCTCAAAAGGATGCATCCAAAGTATAGCCTTTGGCTTTCAAGGCCATAGTTAAAGAAATCTTAAATATAAGGTTACTTGGTTTCATAAGATAACTCTAATTAGGATTTAAAAATTAAAAAGTTGGAAATCAATTGAATGTAAGGTGACATTCAATATAAAATGCAGTGATTCTTACAAATGAAGCAAATTTAATTATAGAATTCTATTTTTTTGAATTCACAATAGAAGTGATTTTACATTTATCTTGAAGACTTCACAAATGTTTTTCTTTCTTGATTGAAAAATGGCTCCCAGTGATTTCTGTTGCAGTAACATTCCTTTCCCCCAGCTATGTTTTGCTAGTAACCTGTTAGCATGGAAGTATCTTGATCAAGATAAATCAAAATGCTTTGTATTCCCTAAATATTCACATAACATTTATAAGCATATTCCTGACTTTAGTGCTAAATAGTTTAGATATTTTATACCACTGTTTTTCTCAGGCTATATTACAGATGACTTGAATTAAAAACCTATTCAAAGGATTACTCTTTCCTTCTTATACCTTGGTCCAGTGTTTGAAAGCAATAACAAGGACTATAAAAGTTATCGATATTTAATCCTTTCCTTCTGTACTACAATAGTGTACTCTAGACACCCCCACCTCAGCTTCTGCAAATTTCTGAATATACACATTAGATTTTAGGTTAAAATATGCCTGTTACCATCTATTCTATCAGCTCATAATAAAATAAAATTTAAATACAATTGTAAAATAAAAAAATAGAAACTATTCCAAAACCTGGAGATTAGATAATAGGCTATTGAATGAATGACCATGGATACCAGCAGAAATCAGGAATGAAAATTTTAAAAAGTACTTTGAGGTAAATGAGAATATTGACACAATATATCAAAATCTCTGGGTCACAAGGAAGACACTGCTAAGAGGAAAAACTCATTGCATTGAGTTCATTCACTAAAAGAATAGAAAGTCACCAAATACATAACCTAACATTACATCCGGAAGCCCTAGAAAAAGAAGAACAAATCAAGACCAAAAGCAGTAGAAGACAGGAAATAATTAAAATCATAGCAAAATCAATGAAATGAAACAAAAAATTCAAAAAACAAACAAAAGAAAAGTTGGTTCTTTGAAACTAGAACCCTTAGCCAAGCTAAAAAGGAGGAAAGAGAGGAAACTCAAATTACTAAACTTCATGATGAAAAAGGAAATGTCACCATAAACAGACAATAATCAGAAAACTACTTTGAAACCTATACTTCAACAAGTAGAAAATTATGAAGACATCAACAAATTTCTAGACACATAAGACCCTACACAAGTTTCCAACAAGAGGTCATGTAAAATTTAAACAAATCAATTTCAAGCAATGAAATTGAAGATGCCATCAAAAGCTTACAAACAAAGTAAAACTCAGGACTAAATGGATTCTCAGCCATGTTCTTCTCAACCTTTAAAGGAGACCTTAGACACCTTAGAAGCCTCCTCAACATTTCCATGAATATAAAAGGATGGAAACCTTCCAAACTTCATTCTATGAAGCTGATACCACTCTTTTTTTTTTTATTTTTTAATTTTTTTATTGTAAACAAATGGGATACATGTTGTTTCTCTGTTTGTACATGGCGTAAAGGCATGTACAAATTTACATACAGTAATGTTGTTTGATTCATTCTGTTATTTTTTTCCCTTCCCCCCACCCCTCCCACCCCTCTTTACCCTCTATACAGTACTTTCTTCCTCCATACTTGCCCCCCTCCCTAAACCCTAACTCTAACCCTAACATTAACCCTTCCCTCCCCCCCCCCCCTTTATGTTCATCCTCCACTTATTAGCGATATCATTCGTCCTTTGGCTTTTGAGATTGGCTTATCTCACTTAGCATGATATTCTCCAATTTCATCCCTTTGCCTGCAAATGCCATAATTTTGTCATTCTTTATGGCTGAGTAATATTCCATTGTGTATATATACCACAGTTTCTTTATCCACTCATCAATTGAAGGGCATCTAGGTTGGTTCCATAGTCTGGCTATTGTGAATGAGCAGCTATGAACATTGATGTGGCTGGTATCTCTGTAGTATGCTGATTTTAAGTCCTTTGGGTATAGGCCAAGGAGTGGGATAGCTGGGTCAATGGAGGGTCCCATTCCAAGTTTTCTAAGGAATCTCCACACTGCTTTCCAGAGTGGCTGCACTAATTTGCAGCCCCACAGCAATGTATGAGTGTACCTTTCTCCCCACATCCTTCGTCCAACACCTGTTGCTTGTATTTTTGATAATCGCCATTCTATTGGGGTGAGATGGAATCTTAGGGTGGTTTTGATTTGCATTTCTCTTATTACTAGAGATGTTGAACATTTTTTCATATGTTTATTGATTGCTTGTACATCTTCTTCTGTGAAGTGTCTGTTCATTTCCTTAGCCCATTTGTCGATTGGATTATTTGTATTGTTGGTGTAGAGTTTTTTGAGGTTCTTTATAGATTCTGGAGATTAGTGCTCTATCTGAAGTATGATTGGCAAAGAGATTCTCCCACTCTGTAGGCTCTTTCTTCACATTACTGTTAGTTTCCTTTGCTGAGAGAAAGCTTTTTATTTGAATCTATCCCAGTTATTGATTCTTGCTTTTATTTCTTGTGCTATGGGAGTCCTGTTGAGGAAGTCTGGTCCTAGGCTGACATGTTGAAGATCGGGACCTACTTTTTTCTTCTATAATCTGCAGAGTCTCTGGTCTGATTCCAAGGTCCTTAATCCATTTTGAGTTGAGTTTTGTGCAGGGTGAGAGATATGGGTTTAGTTTCATTCTGTTGCATATGGATTTCCAATTCTCCCAGCACCATTTGTTGAAGAGGCTATCTTTTCTCCATTGCATATTTTTGGCGCCCTGTGTCTAGTATTAGAAAGTTCTATTTATTTGAGTTTGTGTCCGTGTCCTCTATTCTGTACCATTGATCTACCTGTTCTATTTTGGTACCAGTACCATGCCGTCTTTGCTTACTATTGCTTTGTAATAAAGTGAAGTTCGGGTATTGCGATACCCCTGCTTCATTTTTCCTGCGAAGGATTGCTTTCGCTATTCTGGGTTTCTTATTCTTCCAGATGCATTTCTGATGCTTGCTCTATTTCTGTAAGGTCCGTTCATTGGGATTTTAATTGGGATTGCATTGAATCTGTATAGCACTTTTGGTAGTATGGCCATTTTGACAATATTAATTCAGCCTATCCAAAGAACCATGGGAGATCTTTCCATCTTCTAAGGTTTTCTTTAATATCTTTCTTTAGTGTTCTGTAGTTCTCATTGTAGAGGTCTTTCACCCTCTTTGTGAGATTGATTCCCAAGTATTTATTTTTTTCGATGCTATCATGAATGGGGTAGTTTTCATAATTTCTCTTTCTGAGGATTCAGCACTATGTATAAAAATGCATTGGATTTATGAGCATTGATCTTGTAACCTGCCACTTTACTGAATTCACTTATGAGTTCTAACAGTTTTCTGGTGGAATTTCCTGGTTCCTCTAAGTATATAATCATATCATCCGCAAATAGGGATAGTTTGAGTTCTTCTTTTCCTATTCGTATTCCTTTAATTTCCTTGGTCTGTCTAATTGCTCTGGCTAGAGTCTCAGAACGATATTGAATAGGAGTGGTGAAAGAGGGCATCCCTGTCTTGTTCCAGTTTTTAGGGGGAATGCTTTCAGTTTTTCACCGTTTAGAATGATATTAGCCATGGGCTTAGCATAGATGGCCTTTACAATGTTAAGGAATGTTCCCACTATCCCTATTTTTTCTAGTGTTTTGAGCACGAAGGGGTGTTGTATTTTATCAAATGCTTTTCTGCATCTATTCAAATAATCATGTGATTCTTGACTTTGAGTCTATTGATATGGTGAATTACATTTATTGATTTCCGGATGTTGAACCAACCTTGCATCCCTGGGATCGTGGTGCACTATCTTTTCAATATATTTTTGTATGCGATTTGCTAAAATTTTATTGAGAATTTTTGCATCAATGTTCATTAATGATATCGGTCTGAAATTTTCTTTCCTCGATTGTCTCTGTCTGGCTTGGGTATCAGGGTAATATTGGTTTCATAGAATGAGTTTGGGAGGGTACCCTCCTCTTCTATTTCATGGAATACTTTGAGAAGTATTGGAATGAGCTCTTCTTTAAAGATTTTGTAGAACTCGGCTGAGAACCCATCTGGTCCTGGACTTTTCTTTGTTGGTAGGCTTTTGATGACCTCTTTTACTTCATTACTTGAAATTGTTCTATTTAAATTGTGTATGTCCTCCTCGTTCAATTTAGGCAATTCATATGTCTCTAGAAACCTGTTGATGTCTTCGAAATTTTCTATTTGGTTAGAATATAGATTTTCAAAATAGCTTCTAATTATGTTTTGTATTTCCATCCTGTCTGTTGTGACATTTCCTTGTTCATTCCGAATTTTAGTGATTTGGGTTTTCTCTCGTCTTCTCTTTGTTAGAGTGGCTAAGGGTTTATCAATTTTGTTTATTTTTTCAAAGAACCAACTATTTATTTTGTCAATTTTTTGTATTGTTTCTTTTGTTTCAATTTCGTTGATTTCAGCTCTGAGTTTAACTATTTCCTGTCTTCTACTACTTTTGGTGTTGGTCTGTTCTTCTTTTTCTAGGGCTTTGAGCTGTAGTGTTAGGTTGTTATTTGTGATTTTTACTTCTTTTATTGAATGCGCTCCATGAAATAAATTTTCCTCTAAGTACTGCTTTCATAGTGTCCCAAAGATTTTGATATGATGTTTCTTTGTTCTCATTTACCTCTAGGAATTTTTTAATTTCCTTCCTAATATCTTCTGTTATCCATTCATCATGTAATAGCATATTTGTTAATCTCCAGGTGTTGAGTAGCTTCTGTTTTTTACTCTTTCATTTATTTCTAACTCAATCCATTATGATCTGATAGAATACAAGGTAGTTGTCTCTATCTTCTTGTATTGCTAACATTAGCTTGTGGCATAATATATGGTGTATTTTAGAGAAGGATCCATGTGCTGCTGAGAAGAAAGTGTATTCGCTCTTGGTTGGATGGTATATTCTATAAATGTCCGTTAAGTCTAAATTATTGATTGTGTTATTGAGATCTATGTTTCTTTGTTCAATATTTTTTTGGAAGATCTGTCCAGTGGTGAGAGAGGCATGTTAAAATCACCTAGTATTATTGTGTTATGGTCTATTTGGTTTCTGAAATTGAGAAGGATTGTTTGACAATACATAGATGAGCCACTGTTTGGGCATAGATGTTTATGATTGTTATGTCTTGCTGATTTATGGTTCCCTTAAGCAGTATGTAATGTCCTTTTTTATCCTTCTGACTAGTTTTGACTTGAAGTCCACATTATCTGAAATGAGGATGGATACCCCAGCTTTATTGCTGAGTCCATGTGCATGGTATGTTTTCCCCCATCCTTTCACCTTTAGTCTATGGGTATCTCTTTCTAGGAGGTGAGTCTCTTGCAGGCAACATATTGTTGGATCTTTCTTTTTGATCCAATCTGCCAGTCCATGTCTTTTGATTGATGAGTTCAGGCCATTAATATTCAGGGTTATTATTGAGATATGATTAGTATTCCCGGTCATTTGGTTTTTTTTGTTTATTTATTTGAGATGACTTGGTTCTTCCTTTATTTGACAATTCCTTTAGGATAGTTCCTCCCATTGCTGATTTGTTTCTTTGTTTTTCATCTCTTCCTCGTGGAATATTTTGCTGAGAATGTTCTGTAATGCTGGCTTTCTTTTTGTAAATTCTTTTAGCTTTTGTTTATCATGGAAGGATTTTATTCATCATCAAATTTAAAGGTAAGTTTTGCTGGGTATAAGATTCTTGGTTGGCATCCATTTTGTTTCAGGGCTTGAAAAATGTTGTTCCAGGCCCTTTCTAGCTTTAGGGTCTGGATGGAAAAATCTGCTGATATCCGTATGGTTTCCCCATGAATGTAATTTGATTCCTCTCTCTTGCGGCCTTTAAAATTCTGTCTTTATTTTGTCTGTTAGGTATTTTATTATAATGTGCCTTGGTGTGGGTTCTGTTGTAATTTTGTATATTTGGAGTCCTATAAGCCTCTTGTACTTGATCTTTCCATTCATTCTTCAGATTTGGGAAATTTTCTGATAGTATTTTCATTGAATAGATGTTCATTCCTTTGGTCTGTTCTCTAAGCCTTCATCAATCCCAATAATTCTAATTTGGCCTTTTCATGATATCCCATAGTTCTTGGTAGATTCTGTTCATGATTCTTACCATCTTCTCTGTTTGTTCAACTTTGTTTTCAAGGTTAAATATTTTATATTCAATGTCTGATGTTCTGTCTTCCAGGTGTTCTATTCTATTGGTTATGCTTTTCTATGGAGTTCTTAATTTGGTTTATGTTTCCTTCATTTCAAGGATTTCTGTTTGGTTTTTTTTTCAATATCTCTAACTCTTTATTGAAATGATCTTTTGCTTCCTGTATTTGCTCTTTTAACTGTCGATGGTGCGATCATTCAGTGCCTGCAATTTGCTCTTGCATCTCGTCATTTGCTTCCCTGAGCATTTTAATTATGTACCATTCTGAACTCCTTTCTGTCATTTCTTCTGCCATGCTGTCGTTGGGTTTATTGATGTAACATCTAGATTTGTTTGCAGCATTTTCTTTCTTGTTTTTCTCATATTGTTCAGGTATCAGTTGACCGCTGTGATATTGCAGATTTCCTCTATTGTCTTATAATATCCCTGAAGCTTTCTATATATCCCCTCTTAGCCTTCAGTAGGCTGAAGTCTTGGAGGAAGTTGATAATGCAGTGCTCCACAAGGGGCTGACTCCCTAGGGGAGGTGGCCTTCCTGTGGGGTATATTCCCTGCTAGTGGGTAGAGGTACCTTCACTTGCTGATGAATGGTCATCCACAGGGGAAGTAGGATGTGGGCTGATGCAAGGCCAGTTGCGTCTGTGTCTCTGATTTTACAGTCCTTTTGCGAGAACCTCACCCGACAGGGAGGAACTCCACCCAGTGGGGAAGTCTTGCTGGTCAGTTTCCCTCCCAGAGGTGCCGTTCAATTCACAACTACCGCCTGGGCTGGGCAGCCTTCTTCTGCAATGTTCCCAGGGACCCGGACCTATCTCCTGGGCCTGGAAGCCTCGCCCTTCGCAGATGAATCTCCTAGGCTGCCTCTCCTCAGAGAAGCTCCCTGCAGTCCTGGAGCCTTCGCTCCGCCCCTCAGTTTGTCTGTGGGGCTCTTCCACCCAAGAAGCCACCTAGGCCCTGGGACCCTGCTCTGCACTTTTCACCTGGCTATGTGGGCCCCTCCTCTGAGCAGCACCCTGGAGCCCCTTACAATCGCTCCGAGTCCCAGTGACCCACCACACGCCTTTTCCTCCAGCAGCCACCTGGTGTTCCGTGCGGTCGCTCTAAGTCCAAGTGATCCACCACGCACCTCCTTCTCCACCAGGCAGTCCACCCAGAGATCTGGTGCGTCACGAGTCCCAGGAACTCACTGTGCACCTTCTTGTCCCGACTGCCACCCGTAGCCCTGGTTGTAGTCACTTCGAGCCCAAGCACCCCGCCGCGCTCCTCCTCCTTCTCCAGACAACCCCCCTGTGTTCAGGAGCGGATGCTCTGGGACCAAACCACTCACCACGCTGTTCCCACCGGATAGCCGCCAGAGCCCTGGCGCAGCTGCTCCAATTCCAAGCGACGTGCCGAGCCCGTATTTCTCCTTCTCCTCTGGGCAGCCCCCTGTGTTCAGGGGTGGTCGCTTTCAGTCCAAACAGCTCACCAAGCACCTTCTCCTTTGGGCAGCCTCCCAGAGCCCGGGTGGGTTGTGCCCAGTCCAAGCGCTGTGGTGAACAGCCACCTCTCCAATGCTCCCAGTTGTCCAAGTTCACTGCTCCAGCGGGGGGAGGGGTGTCTCGCCGGCAGCTCTACTTCACAAAGTTCCCTGCTTTCGGGGCTACCGCCCCGTCTGGGACGCCTCCCCAATGGAAGACACTCACCCGGCTTCTTTGAGTTGGTCCCAAGTCTCTCTATATCTCCTCTTCTTGAGTCCTGAGTCCTGGAGCAACAGGAAACGCAGCCACCCTCTAGTCCGCCATCTTGAATCCCCCCCCATACCACTCTTATATCAAACCAAACAAAGACAACATCAAGGAAAGAAAAATCAGATTAATATTCCTGATGAACACACATACAAAAATTCTTAATAAAATACTGGCAAACCAATGCAAAAATACATTAAAAAGATAGTGCACCATGATCAAGTGTTAAGTGATTTCGTACCAGGGATGCAAGTTTAGCTCAACATACAGAAATCAATAAATGCAATTCATCACATCAACAGACTTAAAAGACAAAAATCACATGATTATCTCAACAGATGCAGAAAAAGTATTTGACAAAATACATAACTCCTTTATGCTCAAAATACTGGAAAAACTAGGGATAGTAAGAAATTTCTGAACATTTTTAAAAACTATAAATGCTAAACCCAAGACCAAACATCATTCTAAATGGAGAACAATTGAAAGCATTCCTTCTAAACACTGAAAGAAAACAGGATGCCCACTTTCACCTCTTATATTCCACATTGTCCTTGAAACCCTACCCAGAGCAATGAGATAGATGAAAGAAATTAAAGGATACAAATAGGAAAAAAAGAACTCAAACTATCACTATTTGACCATGACATGATTCTACATTTAGAAGACCCATAAAAACTTCACCAAAAGCTTGTAGAACTCATAAATTAATTCATTGAAGTAGCAGGACATAAAATTAACACCTGGAAATCAATTGAATTCCTAAACACCAAATGATGAATCAGCTGAAAGAAAATTAGGAAAAACTATCTTTTCACAATAGCCTCGAAAACCAAACCAAAACAAAATCACAACAACCTTGGAATCAATCTAACAAGAGGTAAAAGACCTCTACAATGAAAAACTATACAACACGAAGGACAATATTGAAGAAGAACTTAGAGGATGGAAAGAACTCCTATGTTCTTGGATAGACAGAATTAATATTGTCCAAATGGTTCATACTATCAAAAGTGCTATACAGATTTAATGCAATTCCTATAAAAACTCCCAATAATGTTCTTCATAGAAATAAAAAGAGCTGTCATGAAATTTTTTTGGAAAAATAAGAGGCCCCAGAATAGCCAAAGCAATTATACTACAAGAGCTATAGTAACAAAAACAGCATAGTATTGGAACAAGAACAGACGTGAAGACCAATGGAACTCAAAACACAGAGAAAACATAGATACATACAGTTATCTAATACTAGACAAAGGCACCATAAACCTACATTGGAGAAAGATAGCATCTTGAACAGATGATGCTGGTAAAACTGGAAATCCATATGCAGTAGAATAAAATTGAACCCCTACCACTCACCCTGCACAAAACTCAACTCAAAATAGATCAAGGACCTAGCCATTAGACCAAAGACTATGCACCTACTAGAAGAAATTATAGGCCTAGCCCTCTACCGTGTAAGCTTCGGAACTGACTTCCTCAATAAGACTCCTAGAGTATAAGAAGTAAAAATCAAGAATCAATAAATGGGATTGTATCAAATTAAAAAACAAAAAAAAAAACTTCACAGCAAAGTAAACAATCAAGAATGTGAAGAGAGAGCCTACCAAATGGGAGAAAATCTTTGCCACCCTGCACTTCAGATCAATCATTAATTTCCAGGATATACAAAACTCTCCAAAAATTAACACCAAAAACTCAAATAACCAATCAGTAAATGGGCAAGGGCACTGAACAGACTTCACAGAAGAAGAAATACAAATGGTCAAAAAAATATATGAAAATGTTTAAATATCTTTAGCAATTAGAGAAATGCTAATTAAAACTACACTGAGATTCCATCTCATTCTAGCCAGAATGCAACTATCAAGGGTACAAGTAACAATAACTGTTGGCCAGGAAATAGGGAAAAGGGTTTGCTTATGTATTGTTGGTGGGACTACAAACTGATGGAACCCACTATTGGAAAGCAGTATAAAGATTCCTCAGAAACTTGAGATGGAACCACCATTTGACCCAGCTATCCTATTCTTTGGTTTATACCCAAAGAACTTAAAACTCAACATACTACAGTGACACACCACACCAATGTTTTATAACAGTACAACTCATAAGAGCCAAGTTGTGGAGTCAACCTAGGTGCTATTCAACAGATGGATAAAAAATGGATAAAGAAAATGTGGTATATATACATAATGAAGTATTACTCAGCCATAAAGAAGAATGACTTTATGACATTTGTTAGCAAATGGATGGATCTGGAAATGATCATGCTAAATGAAATAAACCAATCCCAAAAAAACAAAACCCAATGTTCACTTTGATATATGGATGCTATCATGTAATAAGGCAGGGGAGGGAAGAGAAGAAATGCATTGAACTAAACAAAGGAAATAAAGGGAATGGAGAGATCATAGGAATAGCAAAAACAGTAAAATGAATTGAACATAAAATTTCTATATTCATATATGAATATATGAACAGTGAAACTCCTCATCATGTAAAATAACAAGATTGGGAAGTTATACCCCATGTATTTGTAGTATTTCAATACAATTCTACTGTCATGTATATCTAAAAAGAACAAATAAAGAAAAATATAGCTGTGAGTCCCTGAATAAATTCTCCCTCCTCTTAAAATATATGCCTTCTGAACTAATTTTTATATAATTCAACTATACAAAGCATTCTTCTAAACATTCATATTTGCTTCCAAATTGATCATGAAATTTTTAGCTATTATAGAAGTACATTGTGAAAAATCTTCCCAGAATATATTGAACAACGATTTCATGATGAGACTCTATGCAGGTAGGACTACACATGACTCAGGAGAGAGTGAAATGAATGAGGTATTCCCCATGAGACTCCATTCCCTCTTCTTGGAAGCAACTTATGAAGAGCAATAGAGATAAAGATCCCTTACAAGCATAGACATATCATCAAATGCAGAAGACTGAAACTTATTTCAGGTTTAATAGAGCAGTCTGAGAATATGGAATTTTCAAGGCATCATCCCACAAAAGAAGAAACTATTAATAATAATAGAATAATAATATCCAGAAATTTATATAACACCATCCTAGAGCCTTATAGAATAGGAATATATGCTTGCATACAGAATTAATAAGACTTAGCAAAACAACTGAGAAACTATGAGCTAATACACCCCCAAATGTCACCAATTTTGTAAGTTACTAGATAAACAAAGAATGTGGAAAATTGGATCTGTAATAATATTACTCAATGGAAACAGACTCTGAAATGATAAATGCTGGTATTATTAGACAAGGAAATCAAAAATTGCTTGTATTCTTATGAGTAAGTGCCTTAAAAGGATATGTGAGCATAGTGATGAAAGAGATAGAATTTATAGAAAAGAAAGGAAATGGAACTTTTGGTAAAAACACTAGAATGGCTGAATTAAAACAAACAAAACAGGAGAGTCAGAAATGGTACAGCAAAAATTAGTAAACAAGGCAATAGATTTTACAAAATGAAGACAAAAAGGACAATATAAAAGCAAATAAACAGTCTCAGTGATCCATAATGTAATCTAGACAAGTAATTTCTCATTACATTTTTGTTTTATGTCTTATGACATGTTATGGTTTAAATATGAGGTGTTGCCCAAAAACTCATGTGTGAGGCAAAGAAGAAGGTTTAAGGTGAAATGTGTGGGTTTGGTAACCTTAACCCAGTCAGTGAATTAATTCCCTATGTGGGACTAACTGGGTGGTAACTGAAAGCAGGTAGGGTGTGGCTGGAAGGAATGGTCACTAAGGATGTGCCTTTGGGGTATTCATTCTGTCCTTCGGAGTGAGTCTCTCTCCTTCCTTGCCCCATGTTCTAGTGCTTCTCTCTGCCACACACTTCTGCCATGATGTTCTGTCTTCCACTCAGGCCTGAGGAATGAGGATGCTGGCTGGTCTATGAATTGAGATCTTTGAAACCATGAGCCCCCAAATAAACTTTTCTTCTTCTAATGTTCTTGTCAGGTATTTTGTTTATAGCAGCAAAAAAGACTGAATAAAACATTGCAATATTCTCAAAGTTAATTCTAATTTCAAGCATGTCATGTTATTATACACCTTGTTTGTGCCTTCTTTTAATAGATTTCTAATTTTTCATAATTCAGAGTTAAATAAATATATTTTAGAGATTGCACCATAATTAACAAAAATAGGTCAACTTAATGGTCAGGAAAATATATGTTATTTAAAAATATAGCAATGAGAATTAAATTCATCAAATGACTTCCTGATATTATAATATGATCTGATTTGTTTTACACTGATAAACCAAATACACAATGTGGTAATCCTTTTATCTGCTGTTTCACTTTCTGTAGTTTTAACAGCCCAATTCAACTGAAATAAATATAAAATGTATGTATATTTATATAAACATAATAAATATAAATATAAAATATAAATATATATAATATATATTTTTTTCAGCTATATATATACATAGGAAAATTCCAGACTTAAACTATGTATTAGTTCTGAGTAGCATGATGAAATTTCCCACCATCCTGCTCCATCTCATCAGATATGTGAATCATCCTTTTCTTTCAATGTAGCAACAGTCTACACTACTCACTCATCAGTCATTTAGCTGTCTCACTCATCAGATTGACTGTTGTTAATACCATTCCTGCTTGTATTCAAAACCCTTATTTAGCTCAATAATGACACAAATCACAGCAGCAGTGAATCTTGCCTTTTGGATATGCCAAAAGAATCTCATACAGTTGCTTTCCTTTCACTGAAAGGTGATGAATGAAAGTACTATATGATCTTTTTGAGAATGATCCCTATTCACATTACTTTCATTATAATTTATTGCTATAATTATTGTTTTTATTACTAATTATTCTTATTAATCTCCTCTTGTGCCTTATGTAAATTAAAACTTAATCATTAAGTATACATGTGTGAGAAAAAGACCATATGTATAGTATCTTACTATGCATACTTTTTAGACATCCACTTGGCAGTGTCTGAATACATCCCAATAGTTAAGAGTAGCTAATTTAATTTAATCACTGCCTACCTAAGATTTGTTGTACTTGGCTGGCATGAATTCTTCTTTGAATATAAACTTTAGAATAAACTTATGGTATATTTGCTAGGTAAATCTTAGAGGAGATGGACACAAGGAAACTACATAGTGGGCACATAAAATACCAAGAAGTCATGGGGTGAGTATTATTATGTAATCATGACATTATCAATAAGCAATTCGTAGTGATGCAAAAAAATCTGAAAACATATGAAGGATTACTTGTAAGTAATTTTCATGTATTTTAAAAGTTTGGACATGAAATTCTGTGCTTATTTTGTAACTTCCATTTAATTTTTATGACCCATATCTTAGCTATAATAACTTTCAATTTGGCTAGTTTTAATACACTAAAAGTTAAAGGTACTTGTTATGTAGAAAAATAATTAAACTCATGATTTAAATGGACCAAAAGAGACTTCTCAGAGCAAAATGATGTTATATGTAATTACAAAAAACTAAATTAAATAACATATAGCCCCTAAATGGTAGCGGACACAAATTATCATAAAGAGGAAAACTATGAATTTCAATTTATGTTATCCTTCAAATTCTCCCTAGGTGACGTTTACAGGCTAAATAAGTAGCTAATGTGATTAAGTATACCAGAATATTCAGTAATGAGGCCAGAGATCAAAACTAATCATAAGAATTATGAACAGAGATGGACCTGGAGGGTTATGATATTGGATAGAAAGAATTACAACCAAAATTATATGAACTAAGATTTCAAGCATCAACAAAATAAGGTGAGAAAAAAGAAAAAGTATATGTAGTCTATCCTTAGCTATTGATATATTCATTAGTTCTTACTTATTTCCATTCAGTGAGTTAACACTTTGTGTTACTGTGCACTTACAAGGCATACTTAAAATAATTTGAAGCTCTTGATAAATCGGATTCTCTAGCCTTAAGCCCGGACCAGAAGTTTAAGAAACTCACGTGCACTGCTTCATAGCTCAATCCATATCCCCTAGGACAGAGGGTAAAATTTGTCTTAATGTGCTTACTCTAATCTCCTGACCCTGCTGACACCAGTAAGTCCTCAATGTCCATCTCAAGTCTTCAAAAACCTTGGAAGCAAATATCATGTTTTCCATCTTGTAAATCAACAAATTTTCCTATATTTCCTCCCATTTTTCATCTTTCCAGGTGTGGATTTTTTTTTTTTCTTTCTGTTAATAGCTTCTATTCAGATTGTTTCCTATTAGTAATTCATATAAATTATCTGGATTATTACAGAGGAAGTGCTGATATTTGCCTGGGATTCTAAATTCTACACTTCCACAGTTGCTCTCTTCACTGGTAGAAGGAAAATTTCAAAGTTTAGAAGATAAGAAAGGAAAAGACTTTTATTTTATTTTATTTTATTAGTGGTGTGTACCTGTAATCCCCTCAGCTCATAAGACTGAGGCAGGAGGATCATCAGTTCAAAGTTAGCTTCAGCAAAATTGAGGCACTAAGCAACTCAGTGAGACCATGTCTCTAAATAAAATACAAAATAGGACTGGGGATGTGGCTCAGTGGTTGATCACCCCTAAGTTCAATCCCAGTACCCATCCCCCAAGAAAAACCTAATATAGATGTGATATATATATCCATCTCCCTCAGGTCCAATGTGTGTATGTGTGTTGAGGTAGGATACAAAAAGAGGGGAGACTCCAAATTTCAGTCCATATAAGATAAAAGAAGACAAAAACGAGAAAGAAAGAACAAAACTACTGTAGTGTAATTTCACAGTCTTATCTTTTTTATCTCATGACCACAGTCTTTAAATTCTGGTACCCAAACCTAGCACTTAAATACTTATAAACTGAATCAGCCTTTAAAACATGCTGTTTTCTTATCTGAAGTCTGTAACAAAAGAGCAAGGGACAAGTAAAGAGCACTAAGGAGTATATCTTTAGGAGTCAAAATTTGCAGGTTTTGTTTTCTAATTTGTTCTAAGAAAATCACTGACTTTAAGTCTGAAAAACATACAGCCTTTACTGTCTTCAAGAAAATCCTGTGACATGTACTGTTCATGTGGAATTATTTTCAGAGATGAAAGGACGGTGCTACCACATCTCCGACTTCCCGTGATGAGCCTGATAATTATGAGAGTGACTCTAGACCACTCTAGTACAGACTTGTTGAAATGGGAACACTACATTTCATGAAGGCAGATGAACTGTTTTCCTCAATTCAATCTTTAATTTTATGTGTTGTCTTTGTTAGGACATGGTATTAAAATACTTGGCCAAATACCAATCTAAATATCCCTATGAGGGCATATTTAGATGACATTAGCATTTAAATCTGTTAACTTGAGTATGGCAAATTTTCTACCATATCTTTGTGGGCCTTCACCAGTATGTTGAGGACCTTAAGAGAAAAAGACCTTGGAAAGCAGAGAAGGAAGGAATTTTGCTTTCAGACTGCCTCTGCATTCAAACTGCAACTCCATGTCTTCCCTTGGCATTAGCCTATTTTGCTTCTCTCCCCCTCTCTTTTTTTCCTCTTTCCCAGTACCTCCAATTTCTCTCTGCATCCTGTTTGATCTGTTTCTGTAAAGAACTTTGACTAATATACATAAGTACTTTAACTTTTCCTTCCCCCAGAAATATTCATTTTAAAATCATTCTTCAGTATGGAAGTCTCTCTTAATTTAGGAAAAAAATCCTTACCTCTGACAAATTGTACAAAACTATTCATTTGAATCTCCCCACTAATCAATTCTTTCTCATCCATCTGAACTATATCTAAATGCCATGACCCAATTTAAGAGGAAAGATACTTTACAGTAACTGTATAGATTCAAAGCCTGGAAATTGAAGGCAAATCTCCCTTACTATCTATGCTCCTCAGCCCTGACATCTACTCAGAGAATGGTTAGTACATATTCTCTCTGCTATGCGAATCCTTTGCCTGGGGTGAGCTATTCTACCCAGCCACTGTGTTCTACCAGTTCACTGGATATCTTCCATGGTGACTTTTCAACACACTGGTGAATATTGCAACACACTTACACTCAGCTCCCCTTACACATGCACTTGACACCTAGAAGAACACTTTAGCTGTTTTAGTCTTCAATGATTCAGAGTCTCTGTTATCCTAAGGCCTGTTCCCAATCACCACAACGCAATGACTATGATGCTAGCATTATAGATACCTTCACAAAAATGACAGCACATGGAACATTTGTTTTCCTTTTCACTGTCTTATCTTTGTGAAATTAATCACAAATGCCTTTTTAATCAATGATGTGTTCAATATCAATGATTGGCAAATCCATTTATGCAAAACAAAACAAAAACAATGATAATGAAAGAGCACTACATTGTTATTTATGTGCTTTATTATTATTCATGGAATGATCTGATTTTTATATTTTTATCCCCACCATCTACTGCTCACAGCAAAAGATGAACTTTGGGGAGAACAGTAAAGTAGAACCTGGGAAGTTACTTTACTGCCTATAGGAGATAATATGCAGAAATACACCTTTATTCAAAGCGCACTTTATTACCAGCAAACATCCTTTCTTCCCATAGAATTTCTCTGAGTATCCACTGGTTTTGTTTGTCTGTCTTTTTTTTTTTTTTTTTTTTTAATCATTTCCTCTAAACTAGGTCAGTGTGAAAGATGTGGGGGTGGAAGTCGTGTCAAACACTACCTTTCAACTGATAAGGTAACATTTGAAATATTTTACTAATAAACCACATACTTAAGGATGTATAGTTAACATTTTAAAATACACATTACAAAGGTGTTGGACTGCAAGAAGTCAGTTTTCTTTAATTAATGTCAAGTCTTTAAAAAAAATAGCATAATGGAGATAATCTAGCACTTTTACAACATTTTAGAAGTATTTTGATGACAGCAATCACACCATTTTGCCAATGGACTTGATGTGTGTTGTGAGAGAAAGATAGGAAAGAGGCAGGGTTCCAAAATTCAGAATTAAGGAACTAGAGGAATAAGATTGCTTTTTTCAGAGATGGAGAAAACTGGCACATGTAGTAGATTTTGGATATATTAATCTAGACTTGAGAAAAGAATTCTAGAATGTGTAGCTAGATCTGTGAGCATTGTTATCATCAAGTTTACACAACAAAAGTCATGAAATTTAATTCAAATATAGTTCAGATACAGATCCTCAGAGTGAGGCAGATTTAAGATGCAACAATATCAATGGCAAGACTCCATGCACCTTGCCAAACTCTATGCGCTGGTGACAATCTACATGCATGGGTCTGGTGAGACAGAACACTTATGCAATCAATTAAGCAAAGCAACTGTGTTGTTCATAGACAGGCAGCAAAGAACAACAGAAGCCTATTCATGGTGAGCCTGTTCCCCAAGGCTCAGGAAAGCTGCACAGGCAGATGGAATCCTATCCATATGTGCTTAATTTGCACTATAATCGAGGGGCCTTGAAAACATGTTCTGTACCAGGTTTATACCCAATTTTAGGACAGAAACAGCTTGGGCTCTGATGGACAGTCCTTCTGAATCTCTGGGCATTATATTTTTAGTACTTTCTGTAGTACATTAAGAATTACAATAAGAAAGAAGGAAGTGCTGAGTTGACCATGACCACCCAGGGACTTATTGTAGATCTCCAAGTGTTAGAATTTGGAGCCTTGGTAAGAAACCAGCAAAATTCTATAAAGTAAAATGATATATATGGTCATGTGGTGTCCTCATAAACATGTTTCAAGGAAAAAGGATGGTCAAATGTACTACATCATCCTCCAAAATTTGGACTATGAATTGGCCACTAGATTTGGCAATATTGAGTCATTGCTATCTGGATATAAGTGTGTGTGTGTGAATGGGAGAAATGGCTGGAATTTCAGGGTTTAAGAATGGTAAGAAATAAATGGGAAACAGTTTTTATAAATACCTGTTTTAAAAAGTTTTACCATAAATTTTTGAAAAATCTTTGAAATAAATGTAAGAGATTCCGTGGCAAAACAAATAAAACATGCTCTAACATCTGAGAAAGATTACACATACACACACATGATGTGTGTGTGTTTGTGTGTGTATAGTATAAAAACTAAGAAGAATGTATAGGTGTATCTGTCTATTAAAGAGGGAATGATTGTTCAGACAACATATAAAATGTCCAACTGCAAGTGAAATATTGATACACTGAACTATATTAAATTCTAAACTTCTTGTCATGAAAAGACACCTCAAGAAAGTAAAGCTACAAGACAAAACTGGAAGATCACATTTTATCACATGTAAGCAACCAACACATAACTCCATAACCATTGAAAAGGATACATATCTAATTAAAAAAAATGGGTAGAAGATAGGATCAGGAATTTCACAGATGGAATCAGTTATGACTAATAGATTTTTAAATAAAGGTAAAACTTCGCGAGTAATCAGAACAAAGCAAATCAGGATTACAATGCAATAGCATATTTAGTTTACTAAATAAAAAATCTGAGTAAAGGCACAGTGGGTGAGATATGAGTTGATGGTATCTATTGCATATTTCTGGTAGGAGTCAAAAATTGTCAAAACTGCATTTGAAAAGAAAGCAAATTATAATCTATTATAAAGATGTTCATACCATCTAAGCTAGCTGTATTTTAGGTCAATACTAAAGAGAATGTCTTGCACAAAAAGAGCAGGAGGCATGAACAAGAAATTGTGACAACGGTAATCATGCTATTAATAGTGAAACAAATTGAAAAATTCAAAGTAACAGAACAGAAAAGTAAAAACATATCTGAGTATGTTAGCACAATGAATAATTAGAAAAGCAATAATAATGGAATGATCAAAGGTCACACAACGTTTGGATGAATGAAGGTAACATAATGTTGAGTAAAAAATACAAATGTCAGGATACTACATGAGGTATGATGTATATTTTCTAAACAATTGGCATGCCTTTAATTTTCACCTCAGTGTATTTTACCTGATAGATAATGTCTTTTACCAGTCCTGAGCAACTGACTTTAATATGGATCATCATCTCTAAATAATAGTAGAGGGGGAAACTGGCAACCATTTGGAATTGGAAGATTAACACATGTGAGGAAAAAGTTGCTCTAAATCTTTTTCAGACATGCAATTATAATGATAGCAAGTAGCTATTATTAAGCCACCTTTCCACATGTGGAATGTGAAGCTAAGGAAGTTTGGGAAACTTCATTTACAAAATAGAGAGGAGATAGTTGTCGGAAGCTAACTCATATAATTAACTACTGGAGAATAGAGTAACACAAAATACTGACCAAATTTGATTTTTCTATTTCCTCTATTTTTATCTCACAATTCCATTCCTATTTAAATTTTACTAACTTTATTACGCAGATATACATATATATATATAAATGATACACAATTCAGTTTTCATTGAACATTATACAATGTTACATTTTATGGACTTCCTAATTTTTAGCAACTCAAAATTTAGCCACTAGAATTCATCCATATCATTGCATAATTGCTTTTACAATATGTAAGTGTGTGAATATGCAGCTTATGTTTACATTTTTCCTGTTAGTGAGCATTTAAACTGTTTCTACAATATTATTTTTAACAATTACTAACAGAACAAATCTACAAACATTTCTTTTCCTGTCTTGATTCAGATATCCTAAAATTTACTTGGTTCTACCAAGAACTGTAATTGTTAGATAATGAAGAATGTGATTGGTCTGAATTCAAAAAGAGAGTAACCATTTATTTTCTAAAAAGTGTTTTGCTTCCTAAACTCCACAGTGGGTAAGCAATCTTATTGATCTATATATTCTCCAATATTTGATATTTCAGATATTTTCAATTCTGCCAATGAAAAGTATTTTAAATGTTAATTTAAAAGAATGCTTGATTATTATGCCTGGTATCATTTTTGAGGTTTAGGCTTCATTTATCTTTTTTGACAATTGATGCCTCCCCACCTAATAACATATTTTTAAATAATGTTTTTTTCACTTTTCTTGTGGGTTATTTTATATCATTGCTTTCTTGAAGTTTATTATTTTGATATTGATTACGGCATATACTTTAAGATGAATATTATAATGTATCAAATATAAAATTAAATAATATGTTGAGTACCCTAGAATGATGTGTGTGTGTATGTGTGTGTGTGTGTGTGTGTATGTGAGAGAGAGAGAGAGAGAGAGAGAGAGAGAGAGAGAGAGAAAGAGAGAGGGAAAGTAGATTACTCCATTAGTATCACTTTGCAGTCTTTCTAAACCATAGCTAGTATTGATCTTAAATACCTAAAATTATTACATAAATATAGGCATTTTTATAATTACAAGTTTCAATATGAAATTCTTTAGATAAGTATAGGTATCTCAATTCAAATTTGCCCCAGGTTTAATTTTTTTATTGCTAGTAGTAAAATAAAACATTGCTGACCACTTTTATAGACAGCATAATGCTTCAGAATTGTAGGTCACTTAAATGTGGTATTACAATAGGTCACCACTTTCCTGTATTTTTAAAAATCCATTTCTACTTGTAACTATTGTTGCCTTCATTGCAGTTCAAGATTAAATAGGTTTTCTGGACAACATCCTACCATACATATCACTTGAGGTTTGCATGGGTTAGCAAGACGCATTTTCCTAAACTTTGGGAAAAAGTAGTTATACCATATACATACTTTTTCCTGTCTGGCTAATAGAGTATGAATTGTTCACCTTTCAAAATGTTTAATGAGTCTATAAGCCTTTGATCTTTTTATTATGTTTTTATTATTGCACCATCTACCACAGTTATATTTCCATTACCCTCCTGTCAATGATCTTCCTCATTCTGGTCATAAATCTTGCCCTGACGACTTCTCCTTTGTAATGCTAAACCAGTGCTGGAGCTATTTCATAGATATTAATTTTCTTCTGAACAGTTATCAATACCATTCAGAATCTGAGTCCTTTAATAAATTCATATTACCTTAAAATTCTATTTTAACTGGTATCAAAATGATGATCAATTATCTGGATCATTTTTTTCCCCTTTCAACTTCTGAACTTAAAGGTTTTAATATTTCTCTCTCTAATAGTTCTATCAAAGAATGAAATTATTTCATTTTATAGTAATCCATTTTGGATATAGAAAAAAGTATAACTTGCTGAATTTTCTATGAGGAGATCTGATTTTTGCGTTTGAGTAATTCCCTTTCTTACTCTACTTCACACACCTAATCCCTTCCTTATCATAATAGCCAAATTTTTTCACTTCTCCTAATAGATCCTACCTACAGCAATCCTGGAATTCTGTTTTGAAACAATTCTTATTGTTTCATTAAAAAAAAATCTTTTTGAATATTCAATGTAGGTGTTATAAGCTATATGTTCCTCACTTCTGTAGAAAGAGCATTTATAATATGTGGGAAAGAAAGATTACTTCATCCAGTCACAAAAATCTAGTATTCAGTGGAAATCTTCTATGATGTAATTAGTACAGTTAAAATTAGTTTAAAACTATTTAATAACTCTAAATCTCCTAAGCCTTGAAAACCTGTGTTTGACCCACCTTTCCAAATTTGCCATTTCAAATATTTCTTTTTTAAATGTGTTCTTTTTAGATGTACATGATGACAGAGTGTGGCCTGTTATACTTGTGTGGAGTATAACTTATTCTAATTAGGATCCAATTCTTGCAGTTGTATATGATGTAGCAATTCGCTGGCCGTATATTCATATATGAACATAAAGCTATGTCTGATTCATTCTACTCTTTCCTATTCCCATCCTGCCTCCCTTCTCTTCATTCACCTTAGTCTAACTCTTATTGTCCCTGGATCTTATTTTTCATGAATCAACTTACATCATTATCTCATTCTGAAATATAATCTACTCCATATTTTGCCTGAAAGTATTCTGCTAACAAAGTTCAATTTTGTATACTGTTTCCTCCACTAAATACTTTAATATCTTGAGAGAGTTGACTTTGCCATACTCTGGGCTTCTACTGTAGATGTATTTTCTTTCATTAAAGCTTGCAATGTCATCTGCAGGTTTTAGAATAACGGTCTTCTTGTCTTCCCAAGACATTGCAAGTTATGTCCATGCTGTCTCTCTATTAATAAGCACTCCTCCCCTAGGATACTGTGATTATCCCATAGAACATGAAGCAAAGAGATTTGGAGTTTACACTACACAAGTGAATTCAGCTCTCCAGGCCAATAGGGAATTTCTGAGAAACTCTTGAATTGCCTAGTTTATGATCACACATTTTAATATGGTGATGCTGCCAAGGCAACTATAACAGTTGATCTAGAATGTTTTACAGGTCAAATTTATTTGGGCTTTCCTGCAATTACCTGAACTGTTCTTAGGATCAATAGGCGTTTGTTGTGCATCATAAAGAGGATTTTTTTTATTATTATTCACTCAGTGGGCCTTTTCTTCCTGTTGACAATCTCAACAGTTATGCCATACAGTCCTATGCCTTTCTTTGTTCTCTTTCTGATGGTGTGGTTACAATAGAATAGGAAATGTCTGTATGTGCTGAGTACAAATCCTAATGTGATTATTTTTCACTTGATTAAATGGGAAAGTGCTGACTACTAGTTCTTTGGGGAGCAAATAATGTTGGCTCCATTCTTTATTCTTTTGTTAATATTTTTAGGGCTACCTGAGTTGGTTCTTGAGTAGAAGTCAACTGGCCAGATATTAAATATAGGATTTAGACCTATAATTCAATTCCATATTTTGTATTTCTTCATGACATACAAGTCAGTTGGGAAATAACATTTAACTTTAGGAGGTCATTTTCAAAGAATATGAGGAAGATTTGGTTAGGTAAATTTTAGGTGAAGGTCAGATTCCACACAATGTTCTGCAAATGTACCCCAATTTATTTTGATAGATTACACTTGACAATTAATTAGTACCTTATGAATAAACATTAAAAAGCAGATTTCATTAAAGAAAGCATCATAAGCCCTAAAAACTCTATGCCTGTAGAATAATAACAGTGGATATAATAGTGTCCAAACATGATATTCATTAAATGTTTTATAAAAGTTCTAAAAAACATATACTACTTTAAATTTTCTATAGCAGTTAAGTTTGGGGAGATATTTATTTATATTGCTCTTCATCTGTGATTTCTAATTATTTTGCTTACCTGCTATTGTACTCCCTTTGTTCTACATCATATTCCCACAGATTCACCCCATAGTTTCTCTCCCCAGTACTGCATCATTCATAAAACTTTAGCTTCAATCACTACACCATTTATCCCTGTATCCTTAGGATTTTCCTCTAAGACTGTGCTAAAATTTGGACCTCAAATGTGCCCCAGAGGCCAGTGTGTTTAAAATTTAGTCTTCAGGTCATAACCCTACTGGGATGTGGTTAAACTTAACAGAGGCGGGGGTCTAGTAGAAGAAATTCAGTCATTGGGTTGTGCTTTTGAAGGGGATATTGGAACCTTGGCCTCTTTCTCTCTTTTCTTCCCAGGCACCATGAGGCAAGCAGTCCTCCTCTGCTATCTGCTCCTTCCTACCACAACGTACTGTATCATCAGAGGTCCAAAGCAACAGGTCCAACTGTTGACCATAACTAAAACCTATGAAACCATGAAGGAAAATAAACCTTTCTTCTTCATGAATGTTTATCTCAAGTATTTATTTGCAGTAATAGAAAGCTACTAACAGAGATTCCCATTCTGATATTTAAAGATATTTTCAAACCTTCAAATGCATTATTCCTACCACTTTTATAGTACAAGTAACAAAAACAAAACAAAACAAAAAAAAAGCCAAGACTCCTCTTATTCAAAAAATAACTAAAGCCTAGTAAGTGCATAAAATTTCAAATGACCACTGATAATTTGGAGTCCAAACAGTTGGCCTGTGATTATTTTACTTCTTTAGAGATTGTCAAATTGAATATTAGATTCTCCAGGAGGTAGTAGGTAGGTTGAAAATGAATATTTCAATAGGAACAGGCATCACATATCACATTATAAGCACATGTAAGGAGGATGAGGCAAATGAGGAGGATTCTGCAAGTCATTTTGAAATAATAATCCTTGACAACAAGGGTCCACAACAAGGGTGGGTCAGTCAAGACTGCACAGGCAGTTATCGCCTATGCAAACAGTACTCTACAGAAGTATTTTTGTGTAAGGTCATGCATGTTGTGGTTCTGGCAGGTCTTTTGTGATAGTTTGTTATCAGACAAAAGTGCATGAGATCCCCTCCTTCATAACTTCTCGGCTTTATATATTTTTGTTGTTATTAGGGTTTGACACACATGACTCCATTTTGAATCTGCCAACTTCTACATTAAGATAGGGCTACACATTTGAGGGTAAGAGAAGAAAAGAAGGCATAAAACCAGGCTCAAATTCTTGTCAACTCATATTTTTACCTCCAGATAAATAAATTAATGATATTCATTAGAAGGAAAGACTACACTTACTAAACGAAATTACTAAGGTATTCTCTTGGTAATATTGGTAAACTAAATAAATCTCATAATCTCTGAGACATGGTTTGCTGAAAAATGTTTTAGAGGGTGTGCAATTGTCTGCAATATAAAACGGTTTTGTTTCATTAACTAAAATTCTCCTGCTGCTTCAGGTGATTTCCAAAATTAATAAAAGACTTCATTTATTATTCCAGGCAGATAGCATATATTTATTTATTCAATATGGGGAAATAGGACCTAGGAACTTTTGACCCCAGTCTCAATTCTTGTGAGTACCTTTAATGATTAGTTACTTGAAATTTTTATCAAGTTTGATCTCTGATTCATTTAATACTGGATATCTGATCTTTCGATTTAGTTTATGCACTTGAGGTTTTACAGGAATCCTACTTCACTTTAATGAGTATGTTTACTTTCTCACTTTGAAAACAATGTTGGGTACCTTCTCTTCCTCTTAAATTTCTGTCTTGCCAAAGGAAGTTGACATCTTGACTTTACATGTAAGACCACAGGCATAATAAATTGATTGTTCCGTGAATATACAATGCAAATATATTGACTGTTGTATAATAAAATGTATATCCAGTCTTTGCCTCCCAGTTTCTGGCACAGAACTCATAAAATCCTTGGAATTCCCTGAGCGACCAAGTGATTTTTTCATTCTAAGAAGTCCCTTTATCCCATCTGAATTTATGTTCCACTGAAATGACTTTAGAGGCCTCTAGATAGCCTCAGGGTGAGGATGATTACCAGAAGACCAAAAAAATTGTGAGTTGAAACTTTCAGACTCACTACCCAACCTCTGAGGGGTAAGGGAGAATTGTATATTAAGTTCTATAAAATCTCTGAATAACAAGATTTGAGGAGTTTCAGACTTGTGACTGCAGCAGAGGTCGGGGTAATCTAGACTTGAGATTTACACCTAAAGTAGGGTCAGACTTTGTGGAAATGTTACTAATTCCAGGTTTGCAGTTTTAGAACTTATTGAAATTATACAGATCTGTGTCCAAAAATAATTGGTAATTGGTGGTGGAAAACACTTTAGATGAGCTATCTGCAGCTAGGTTAATACGCTTCCTTTTCCTTAATGGGGTTACATTCCTGAACATACCAAAGTTTAACTCTGCTTTTCATGCCCTTGATTCAATAATTCTAATCACTTTATGAACTTTTGTTCTACAAATCATTCTCCCTTCTCTACTTTATTATTTCCATTATTTAAAAGCATGGTCTACCTTTTCCCCTCATGTATTAGTACATCTAATGCATGACCTCTCTTTACTTGCTATTAAATCGGGTCTCTGCTCTTGTTCTAGAATGCTCATTGGAAGAAGTGTCCCAACCAATACCCTTAGTTTCCTCCATCCCAGTCTTCTTCAACCAGAGAAATCACACCTCTCTCCATACGAGTCCTTATTTGCCACCATCTATTATAGGGGATAGGTGCACACTCTCTTCTATTTCATCATGTTTAAACCATTTAACAGCAACTCATAGAGGTGATCTTTTTATCTATTTGAAAAATTATTTTCTTTATCTTTCATTATAATACGATCTGTTTTACATGTGAATATAGTTGTGCCTTCTTAGTCTTCTTTGCTAGATAATTTTCAAATGATTTTTAATGTTTGGAGTACCTCAAAAGTTGGATCTGTGCCTTTCTCATTTCTCCATGGAATCTTCCTTTTATAGGTTATTTCATTCAGTGCTATCACTGAATTAATGTCATACGTATAAGATGATTTTTCTCCTAAACACCACATCTATATTTCCATCGTCATCAATATTTCTTTTGAAATATCTATTAAGGTTTCACATACTTCATTTGTCCAAAAATCAAATTATGGCAGTTGATATCCAGTCTGTTCTTTTCCTTTCCCAGTAATCCTTGCCAGTGTTCATTCAGTTGCTTAAGCTGGCATCCATAAACCCACTCTAGTTATCACCATGTCCTTTTATTTTTGAAATTCTCTCTGCCCTAAATCTGACCCTGCTCCAGTGTCCCCACCAAAGATTAGATAGGAAATCTCTCTGTTCAGACACTGACTATACTAGGGCTTTTACAAATACTTTATTTTTTTCTAATGCCTTTCTCAAAGTATGTAGTCTGAAATTCTCATGTTATCTTAGAGAATTATTGTGGTTAAAATTGTTTTATATTTCTTTTTTTGTGAGTTTTTTAATTTATTTTATTGTAAACAAATGGGATACATGTTGTTTCAGTCTGTACATGGAGTAACAACATACCAGTTTGCATATTCATATATTTACATAGAGTAAGTGATGTTTGATTACATTCTGTTATTTTTTTCCTCCCCCCCCAACCTTCCCACCTCTCTTTTCCCTCTATACAGTCCCTCCCTCCTCCATTCTTGTCCCCCTCCCACCCCCCATTAAGTATCATCATCCGCTTATCAGTGAGATCATTCCTTTTTTGGATTTTTGAGATTGGCTTATCTCACTTAACATGATATTCTCCAATTTCATCCATTTGCCTGCAAATGCCATAATTTTATTATTCTTTATAGCTGAGTAATATTCCATTGTGTATATATACCACAGTTTCTTTATCCATTCATCAATTGAAGGGCATCTAGGTTGGTTCCATAGTCTGGCTATTGTGAATTAAGCCACTAAGAACATTGATGTGGCTGTATCTCTATAGTATGCTGATTTTAAGTCCTTTGGGTATAGGCCAAGGAGTGGGATAGCTGGGTCAAATGGTAGGTCCATTCCAAGTTTTCTAAGGAATCTCCACACTGCTTCCAGAGTGGCTGCACTAATTTGCAGTCCCACCAGCAATGTATGAGTGTACCATTTTCCCCACATCCTCTCCAACACCTATTGTTGCTTGTATTCTTGATAATCGCCATTCTAATTGGGGTGAGATGGAATCTTAGTGTAGTTTGATTTGCATATCTCTTATTACTAGAGATGTTGAACATTTTTTCATATATCTGTGATTGCTTGTAGATCTTCTTCTGTGAAGTGTCTATTCATTTCCTTAGCCCATTTGTTGATTGGGTTATTTGTATTCTTGGTGTAGAGTTTTTGAGTTCTTTATATATTCTGAAAATTAGTGCTCTATCTGAAGTATGAGTGGCAAAGATATTCTCCCACTCTGTAGGCTCTCTCTTCGAATTGCTGATAGTTTCCTTTGCTGAGAGAAAGCTATTTAGTTTGAATCTATCCCAGTTATTGATTCTTGCTTTTATTTCTTGTGCTATGGGAGTCCTGTGAGGAAGTCTGATCCTAAGCCAACAAGGTGAAGATTTGGACCTACTTTTTCTTCTATAATCTGCAGGGTCTCTGGTCTGATTTCAAGGTCCTTGATCCATTGTGAGTTGAGTTTTGTGCAGGATGAGAGATAGGGGTTTAGTTACATCTGTTGCATATGGATTTCCAGTTTTCCCAGCACCATTTGTTGAAGAGGCTATCTTTTCTCCATTGCATATTTTTGGCACCTTTGTCTAGTATTAGAAAATTGTATTTATTTGGGTTTGTGTCTGTGTCCTCTTTTCTGTACCATTGATCTAACTGTCTATTTTGGTGCCAATACCATGCTGTTTTTGTTACTATTGCTTTGTAGTATAGTTGAAGATCTGGTATTGTGATACCCCCTGTTTCATTCTTCCTGCTAAGGATTGCTTTAGCTATTCTGGGTTTCTTATTCTTCCAGATGAATTTCATGATTGCTTGCTCTATTTCTGTGAGGTACGTCATTGGGATTTTAATTGGAATTGCATTGAATCTGTATAGCACTTTTGGTAGTATGGCCATTTTGACAATATTAATTCTACCTATCCAAGAACAAGGGAGATTTTCCATCTTCTAAGGTCTTCCTTAATTTCTTTCTTCAGTGTTTTGTAGTTTTCATTGTAGAGATCTTTTACCTCTTTGGTTAGATCGATACCCAAGTATTTTATTTTTTTTGAGGCTATTGCAAATGGAGTTGTTTTCCTCATTTCCCTTGCAGCTGTTTCATCGCTTGCATATAAAAATGCTGTAGATTTATGCGTGTGTGATTTTATAGCCTGCTATTTTGCTGAATCATTGATGAGGTCTAGAAGTTTTCTGGAGGAGGTTTTGAATCCTCTAAATATAGAATCATGTCATCCACAAATAGTGACATCTTAAGTTCCTCTTTTCCTATTTGTATCACTTAATTTCTTTAGTCTGCCTAATTGCTCTGGCTAGAGTTTCGAGGACAATGTTGAATAGAAGTGGTGAAAGAGGACATCCCTGTCTTGTTCCCGTTTTTAAAGGGAATGGTTTCAGTTTTTCTCCATTAAGAATGATGTTGGCCATGTGCTTAGCATAAATAGCCTTTACAATGTTCAGGTATGTTCCTACTATCCCTATTTTTTCTAGTGTTTTCAGCATGAAGGGGTGTTGTGTATTGTGAAATGCTTTTTCTGCATCAATTGAAATAACCATATGATTCTTATCCTTAAGTCTATTGATATGATGAATTATGTTTATTGATTTACGAATGTTGAACCATCCTTGCATTCCAGGAGTGAAACCCACTTGATCGTGGTGCACAATTTTCTTAATATGTTTTTGGATACGGTTTGAAAATATTTGGTTAAGGATCTTTGCATCTATATTCATCAAGGATATTGGTCTAAAATTTTCTTTCCTTGATGTGTCTTTTCCTGGTTTGGGTATGAGGGTGATATTAGCTTCATAGAATGAGTTCGGTAGGGTACCCTCCTTTTCTATTTCCTGGAATACTTTGAGAAGTATTGGAATGAGTTCTTCTTTGAAGGTCTTGTAGAACTCGGCTGAGAATCCGTCTGGTCCTGGGCTTTTCTTGGATGGTAGATTTTTAATGGCTTCTTCTATTTCATTGCTTGATATTGATCTGTTTAAATCATGTATGTCCTCCTGGTTCAGTTTCGGAGGAGCTATGTCTCTAGAAATTTGTCAATGTCTTCGCTACTTCCTGTTTGTTGGAATACAGATTTTCAAAGTAGTTTCTCATTATGTTATATATCTCAGTGGTGTCTGTTGTGATATTTCCTTTTGCATCATGTATTTTAGTAATTTGAGTCTTCTCTCTCCTTCTCTTTGCTAGTGTGGCTAAGGATTTATCTATTTTGTTTACTTTCTCAAAGAACCAACTTTTTGTTACGTCAATTTTTTTGAATAGTTTCTTTGTTTCAATTTCATTGATTTCAGCTCTGATTTTAATTATTTCCTGTCTTCTACTACTTTTGCTGTTATTCTGTTCTTCTCTTTCTAGGGCTTTGAGCTGTAATGTTAGGGCATTTAATTGTTGACTTTCCATTCTTTTCTGGAATGCGCTCCATGCAATGAACTTTCCTCTTAGTACCGCTTTCATAGTGTCCCAGAGATTTTGATATGTTGTATCATCATTCTCATTGATCTCTAAGAATTTTTTTTATCTCCTCCCTGATGTTTTTTGTTATCCATGTTTCATTCAATAGCATATTATTTAGTCTCCAAGTGTTGGAGTAATTTCCTTTTTTTTACTTTGTCATTGATTTCTACTCTCAGTCCATTATGATCTGATAGAACACAAGGCAGTATCTCTATTTTTTTGCATTTCCTAAGGACTGCTTTGTGGCATAACATATGGTCTATTTTCAAGAAGGTTCCATGTGCTGCTGAGAAGAAAGTTTATCTGCTTGTTGATGGATGGAATATTCTATATATGTCTATTAAGTCTAGGTTATTGATTGTGTTATTGAGTTCTATGGTTTCTTTGGTTGGATTTTGTTTGGAAGATCTATCTAGTGGTGACAGCGATGCATTAAAGTCGCCCAGAATTATTGTGTTGTGGTCTATGTGATTCTTGAAATTGAGAAGGATTGTTTGATGTACAAGGATGCACCATTATTTGGGGCATAAATATTTACTATCATTATGTCTTCCTGATTTATGGTTCCCTTAAGCAGGATGAAATGTTCTTCTTTATCCCTTCTGACTAACTTTGGCTTGAAGTCCACTTTATCTGATATGAGGATGGAAACCGCTGCTTTTTTGCTGAGTCCATGTGTGTGGTAGGTTTTTTCCCCATCCTTTCTCCTTTAGTCTGTGAATGTCTTTTTCTATGAGATGAGTCTCTTGCAGGCAGCATATTGTTTGGTCTTTCTTTTTAATCCATTCTGCCAGTCTATGTCTTTTGATTGATGAGTTTAGGCCATTAATGTTCAGGGTTATTATTGAGAAATGATTTGTATTCCCAGTCATTTGGCTTATTTTTGGTTTTTAAGTTGGCTTGGTTTCTCCTTTGAGTGCTTTTTCTCTAAGGTAGTTCCTCTCTTTGCTGACCTCCGTTTTTCATTTCCTCCTCATGGAATATTTTGTTGAGAACATTCTGTAGTGCAGGCTTTCTATTTGTAAATTCTTTTAACTTTTGTTTATCATGGAAGGATTTTATTTCATCTTCAAATATGAAAGTTAGTGCTGCTAGGTATAGGATTCTTGGTTGGCAACCATGTTCTTTTAGAGCTTGAAATATGTTGGTCCAGGCCCTTCTAGCTTTTAGAGTCTGGGTTGAGAAGTCTGCTGCTATCCGTATTGGTCTCCCCTATATGTAATCTGATGCTTTTCTCTCACGGCCTTCAAAATCCTATCTTTATTTTGAATGTTATACATTTACATTATTATGTGTCTTGGTGTGGATCTGTTTTGATTCTGTGCATTTGGTGTTCTGTAAGCCTCTTGTATTTGATTTTCCATTTCATTCTTCAGGTTTGGGAATTTTTCTGATACTATTTCATTGAATAGGTTGTTCATTCCTTTGGTTTGTATCTCTGTGCCTTCCTCAATCCCAATAATTCTTAAATTTGGTCTTTTCATGATGTCCCATATTTCTTGGAGATTCTGTTCATGATTTCTTACCATCTTCTCTGTTTGGGTGACTTTTTATTTTCAAGATTAAATATTTTGTCTTCATTGTCTGAGGTTCTGTCTTCCAAGTGGTCTAGTCTGTTGGTGATGCTTTCCATTGATTTTTTTTTTTTTTTATTGTCTCCATTTCAAGGATTTCCATTTGTTTTTTTTTTTTGTTTTTTTTTTTTTTGAGAATCTTTATCTCTTTGTTGAGATGATCTTTTGCTTCCTGCAGGTGCTCTTTCAGCTTATTGGTATTATCATTCATTGCCTGCATTTGCTCTCTTATCTCATCCTTTGCTTCGTGAATCATCTTAATCATGTATAATCTGAAGTCCTTTTCTGACATTTTTTCTAACATACTGTCATTGGATTCTATTACTATAGAATCTAGATTTGTTTGGATCATTTTCTTCCCTTGTTTTTTCATGTTATTCATGTATCTTCCCCTCTAGCAGTGCATATCTGGGGTATTGCAGATTTCCCCCTATAGGCTTATAGTGGCCCTATAGGTTTCCAAAACCCTTTCTTTAAGGGGAGATCAATATTAGCAGTGCCCAAATCAGACACTATGCAATCCTAGACCAAATAGCCCCTATGGGGACAATAACAAAACTGTCGTAATAAACAAAATGTTTTCAAATGTTATCTTTGGTAAAACAAACAGGTTTATAATAATGTCGGCAGTTTCTAATGGAGGACAAAGAGGATGCAGAGGGATGAAGAATATGGCTGTTAATGGGATAATAAAAGAATATACAGAAGTTCTAGAAAATAGAAAGGGTGAGAGTGTTCTCTAAAGAAATCAGATATTAGCATGTAAATAAGGGAGAAAGTGACTCTGAGGGAACAGGTAAACAAAAGGAAAAAAAAGCAAGAAACGTAAAGAAATAAAAACTTAAATTTTTTTTTAAAAAGGAGAAAAAAGAAAATCTACTGTGTAATAGTCATATACTAATGAAACCTCCCAGTGTTCAGTAGCCTGATGTATGAGAGGTACCTGACAATGAGCTTCAAGCCTCCAGCAGGCGTCTCAGGATGGGATTTGCCCCACCCGAAGATCAGAGCTACGGCTTCCAGGATTATCCAAGATGGCTGCTCTGGCTTGGAAATGTGTTGGCAATTGGGGAGCTCCAGCTCAGGGGTGGACGTGGTCAGCTGGAGGTCCTGGAGACAGGATGCGGTTGGTCCTGCAGTGGTCCTGGAGGTCAGGTGTGATTGGTGTGGTTGTGGGATCCTGGAGGCCGGGTGCAATCAGTTGTTCTGGGTTCCCGGTGATAGGGCACAGTCAGTTGGTCTGGGGGTCCTGGCAGCAGGGAGCAGTCAGTCGATGTGAGGGCCCCAGAGGCAGGGAGTGATTGGTCGGGCTGATCCTTGAGAGGAGATTCAGTCAGTCTGGCCAGGGGCCCTACGGGGCCTGGCTGTTGTCTCAAAGTGGCGGCAGCCACGTGTAATCAAACCTGCAGGTACTGTAACAGTGAACTTCCAGGCAGCAGCAGACAGCTGGTTCTCCACTGGCGGTCTGTGGTCAGTCTGCTGGCAGCTGTCGGACGATCGGGAGGTGAACCTCCAGTGTTGGGTGATGGATAGGGGTAAGGCAGGCGATGGACAGGTGAGAGGCAGGCAAATGGCGGATGATAGATGCCTGACAGTCTATATTTCTTAACATATTTGTGTTTTCTCCTTTTAGAAAATAAGAAATATCAGAACAGGGTTCTTGCCTGAGTTTTGCTATTGTTTTTTTATTTTTTTTCTTTTCTTTAGGGATACTGTCCAGTACCTAAAACTTGTTTGGATTGAGTTAATATATTGCCAGAAAAGCTAAATTTGATTGATAAGTTCATCAATAAAATCATGACCTGTAAGTTATTCAAACACTGTAAACTTGTTTGTCAAAATAAAGACATTAATAAATACAATTTGTAGCATACGTACAGAAAGTATAATATAATGTTAAACTAATGTCTTATCCCTGTGACTAATGTACAAAATTTAATTTCTTTCCCATTTCCCTTAGGCAAAGTGTTTATAATATAAAACATGTAGCTGAAATACACCTATAGCTGGTTGATATTTACCAGATGATATTTGACATTCTATGGTATGTAAGGTATTATTTCACATATGATGCATACATTCTTTATAATATATATCCTATAATTCTCCCCATTCTACAGATTAGAGGAAACTGGTACAAAGTGATTAGCTATAAAATAGTCTGGAGTAGGTTTACAGTTTGAACAGTCTGGGTTTTAGAGAAGGTACCCTTAAACTACCACAATATACAAAAATAAAAGTGTTTGTATATTGTAGGCTATGAGCGTGTGTGTGTGTGTATGTGTGTGTGTGTGTGTGTGTGTATTTGTGAGGGCAAAGCTATAAAGAAATAGAGGACTGCAGTGAAACTCATGAGAAATGAGACATTTAATGAATAAGATTTAGAAAATTGCCAAATTCTTATGCATAAGTGAATACATTTTAAACAAAGGTCTTCTCTTTTTCTCCTATGAATTTTCTGAGGAAGTATTTCATTGTGGTGTGATCCCTCTTACTCATAAAGGAAAGAAAACAAGTGATACAAATAATAAAATTTCAAAAGCTCTGTAAATCAAGAGTCAACCAATGAGGTCTTCAAGTCAGATATTGAATTCTTCTTTAAATGCTCACATCATTAAACTACATTAAACCTTATTTCTTTATTTTATTATTCAATATGAAATTAAGTGGCGTCACAACAACAAATTATGTGGGGGATATTTTTCTTTTTAAAATTATAATAAACTGTTTTAGAGTGTGTTATTCGGTGCAAACTGAAGGCTTTAAGAATACCAAATTATTTTTTTTTATTGAAGGAAAATAATGCCTAAATTGCCTAAGCAGTTCACAGGCATTACTAACTGTGCGAAGGGCTTCCTGGGGTTGTGACTGTGTGATTCCCATTATAGACAGCGGGGATCATTGACTTTAATGGGAATCATGTGGTTAACACCTCATGCTACACTTCACAAAATTTGAATTAGAGCCTTTTGATTTAAAATAAGGAATCATATTGCACTTTCAAAAATACGCTTGAATTCTTTGTACTTTTTACCCGTTCACCTCTTGGATTTGTAGCACTTTCAAACTGTATTTCCATGAAGGAATCTTAAACAAAAAAAAAAAAGAAAAGAAAAAGATTTTGTCTATTTTTGAATGAGCATAAGTATTTATAAGCAATGGGAGTGATAGTTTAGTGAAATCAATTTTTATTGAAAGTGACTAGAAACTGACAGTTACATCCAGATTTTCTTGAGGCAGCCAGTACAAGAAAGTAGATCAAAAGCACAATATAATTATTTAATAAAACTGGAAAACGGGCATAACATAAATCATAAGAAATTGTTAAATCAGAATTATCTCTTTCTCTACAGATGACTATAGGTAGATGGAAAGATAGTAAGATAAACATTTGTTCTCTCACCAACCATGTAAAATGCTCCAGAGGTAATTGATTTATCACTGTGGTAGTTAATTTTATATGTCAAATGAACTCAGATAACTGGACAAATATTTCTGGCAGTAGTTTTCAAGTTGTTTCTGAGTCATTGGACAGAGTAAAGATTTGCCCCTACCGATTTAGTTATAGGCATCCCCTAATCCATTGTGGACCCTACATTACCAGAAGAGAGAAGAAAGTAAACTTACTCTCTCTTCTGGCAGTGGACATTCATCTCCTGCTCTGGGACTTGAGAGCTCTAAATATACAGGTCTTCAAACATGGACTGAGCCTTATACCACGTGCTGTTTTGGTTTCAGGATTTTAGATTCAGAATGAACTTTACCACGAGCTTTACTGCATCTCTAGCTGCAAACAGAAGACTATGGGGCTTCTCAGCCTCTATAATTGTGTGAACCAATTATTATAATAAATGTTCTGTTAAATATCTATATGTCTTATTGGTTCTACATTACTGGAAAACCCTAACAACCACTGTGAGGTCCAACTCAGCTCCAATGGATAAAGCAGCAAACATTTATGCAATTCACATTTCTATCTATGTTTCAGCTGTCTTAAATATATTACTTATTTAACTCCCATAGCACTTTGTGAGGGGGTGTACTTTTTGCCCCCACTGCAGTGGAAAATAATTGGCAAAACTAATAATCAGTTTAGTGTTACAGTGTCTCAGTTTGTGTTTCTCAAGAATAAATAAAAATGAAGATCTCTATGGAAGGAATTTATTACAAAAGTGGTCATGGGGAGAATCACAAAGAGTTAAGAAGGCGCTCTCAAAAGAGTACCTAACAAGGGCGAGATCTTAGGCAATGTCCCATATAGAAGTTTTATTCAGATGCTTTCTTACCAAGTTGTTCATTTATGTCATCTGTTGATATAAATTCCCAGGAATTTATGGATTCCTCTGGATATGAGAGAATCTGA
Organism: Sciurus vulgaris; assembly: GCF_902686455.1. Classification (NCBI taxonomy): domain Eukaryota; kingdom Metazoa; phylum Chordata; class Mammalia; order Rodentia; family Sciuridae; genus Sciurus; species Sciurus vulgaris. Next base: position 117,688,108 of record NC_136469.1, on the reverse strand, counting down.
CCCAAGTTAGTGAATAGATACTATTTTCTTGTAGAAACAGAAAACACACTAAAGTGTGTGGGACAGGTGAATCGAGGGGATAAAAAGTAATCTAGAAAGCTCTCATCGGAACATATGCTTTTCATATCTGTGACTAAAATACACAATAAGAACAACGCAGAGGAGGAAAAGTGTATTTGTGCTCACAGATTCAGAGGTCCAATCCATGGTCAGCCTACTCCATACTCTGAGCCTAAGAAAGGCAGAAAATCGTGGCAGAATGGGACAGCAGAGGAAAGGAATGTGGTAACAAGGAAACAGAGGTCCCTGCTCACCAGGGACGAAGTGTAAACCCCAAAAGCACACCCCAATGACCCATTTTCTTCAACCACACGCTACCTGCCTATAGTTATCACCCAGTTAATCCATCAGTGGTTTAATCAACGAACTAGATAAATCTCACAATCTTATTTCATCTCTAACCATTCTTGCATTGTCTCACACATAGTTTTGAGAAATACCTCATATCATCACATGAAGCTGGTATGATTAATAAACATGTCATTTTTCCAGCTTTGCATCAATACTACATGTATTTTATGTACATGTATTTCTGTGATCTTAATGTATTCTACATTGGTTACTCAATTATTCTTATGCAATGGAACACTTTTAAAATTAATAGTCTTACAAAACATTTATTTTATGTAGAGATACTAGTCTCATTTATTCTGAAAATGTTGACTATTTGTGGTTCTTTATGTTTTTATAAAAAATTCAGAATAAGTCATTCCAATTCCATACACATATACATAAAGAAATCTATAAGATTTCAATCAAAATAAGCTTTAATCTAAAAATGTGTTCAAAAACAATGCATTCCCTAAAATTTTATATATTTACTATTAATTTTGAATATTTTTCCTCTAGACTATATTACAAATAATTAGTTTTTGTGTCCCTCTTATATTCCTCTGAAACATTTTATGTTAAATAATTTTATAACTGAATTGAAAGTTACATGTAAGACAAGACATCTTCTCTCTGAGGGAATTAGATGTGTGAGTTGTACTGTATAATATCTGGAAAGCAATGAAAACTACCAGAAATATAAGAAGATAAAATAGCATGAATGAAACTGAAGATAATAAACAAAACATAGAAAACACAAACTTTAATTATTAAAATTCTTTAATCAGGCTAACAACTTGTTGCTATGTTGAAAGAGTGAAAATGTAATTGTTTTATGGCAATAAATTGAAATCAATTATAAATTCTAATTCTAAACAACACAATAACCAAAATCAAGAATTAAAAGATTGAGTGTAATAGCACATTATTAATAATAGTAAAATGACTAATTTGGTAGGGGTAGATCTTCTTTACTAGGTCCACTGACTTAGAAACACCCCTACGAAACACCCCAGAAATATTTCACCAGTTGTCTGATCATATCTTAACCAAATCCAACTATTACAGTGATAAATCAATTACTTCTGGAGTATTTTACAGAAAATTACCACTATAGTATAGTATTATCATAGTTAATTTAAGCAGCTATAATTTAATGTTGGAACATTATGTGTGTTTACATTTCTCTGGATTACAGATGTTTATGTGTGTAATTTTTGGAATTTTTCAATATTTTATAATAGATTTGTATATAATTTATGGTAGGAAGTTATAAAATACTATAATTTCTATATATTTATGCATTCAGGATATACTTAAATTGTATATATTCCTTTATTTCTAGACTATGTGTTTTATTGTCCTAAATCTCAAAAAAAAAAAAAAAAAGAATCTTTATGTAAGTGGATCTGTGCAGTTAAAACTCCTTCTCAAGAGTCAACAGTATTCTACCATATTAGAAGTTGAAATTACAGTTAACTGATCCCAAAATTTAAAAATCGAGATTTAATTACTCATAGTAGGAGCTTTCTTAGATGCTAGCAATGTTGTATATCTAAATACAGATAATTTCTCTGTATAATTTTAACTTTAAAATTTTGCTATATTTTAGTTATATGAAAGAGTTTAACTTGTAACAAGTGAATTTTATGACTATTTTAGTTTTGTCCTTCTAGCTTTGTTTCCCTCTTTTAGTCTTCTTTTTATGTTTAATAACACTTTATGTTTAATAACTTTATAATTAAATTGAAATCTGTGCACCCTCTGAAATAGAAATTGAAGAGGGAAGTGATGCATCATCTCTTTTTATTACATATTTGTAATACATATTACATATTGAGCTAATTGGTCCAAAATCATTTATTCAAGGATTTAAGATATCATAGTTTTGCAATCCTATTCAAAATTTAACTCTAAATATAACTACATAAAATGGATACATAGCTTCTTATATGAAGGGTTGGAAGAAATAAGAATATATTGAAGAATTACATGTCACATTCAAAAGAACAGATAGAAGCTCAGAGCAGTGAGTGTCCTGGCACTAGGTGCAACTGTCACTATGGATGTAGAACCTGAGCTGCTTCCACATGGGGGTGTAAGTTTTGAAAAATTTCATAAAATATTTCTATATAATTTATCGTAGGAAATTGTGGTAATATTATGCTCTGGTAGTAATTTCCCAGCCACTTCCTATTGTTATCACAAGGAGTCAAAAGATACATGTGGATTTTCTACTATGCAGGAGGTTGGTGGCTGTAACCTGAGTTGTTCAAGGGTCAATGGTTTATTAATATGTTATTGATATTCACATACATGGATTCATGATATTTATCTATTTTTGTATTTAACTTGTCTTTGGTTTAACATTATGAAATCCATGTTTTCATATATAACTGACATTTGCTACTTATCATTTCTGTCTAGAGGTTTATTAGTTTGAATTTATTAACAAAACTTGTGATGTTTGATAGAATGTAGATTACTGATATTTTAATAAAGTTAGTCATTATTAATATTCCTGAGTTTATAGTTTTGGGAATAGAATTATAAGTCTGAAATATTTTCTTCCTTGAGAAGTATATTTTGCTAAAGAAATATATGAGATACCTGAACACATTAATTTTTAAACACAATTTTGATAATGCCATCTCTCTCCACAATGGAAGTAAATAGAACATATTTGTCATCTCACCTTAATTAACCAACTATATAGACAAAACATAAATGTTTTCAGATACTGAACAATACAGGACATGAACTCCTGAGAGAAAGGTAATTCATGACACAAGTCATACAATTGCCTGCACCGATTGCCTAGAGAGGGTTCACAGGTGTAGTAACAGTATTGTAAGGGCAAAAACTGAAAAGGGCCAGTGGTTCCCCTGAGTTGAGAACACCAAATTGAGAACTCGAGTAAGCCCAGCGATTTAGAGATTGCATTCTAGAATCCAGAAAGGTGAGGGGTGGAGGGACTGTAGAAAGAACTCTGGGAACAAGTTTTCCTTCTAAGTCTCCAGCTAAACACTAAAAATCCATGGATGAAAAGAAGCAAAGCCAAGAAGGAACCACTGAATAGGAACACCTGGAGAACTCTTCAGTGCTCAAGGGGAGCTGCAGGAAGTGCAGGTGCTGACATGTCAGAGCAGACAGACCTCCCAACCCAAGAAGCATCAAGTAAAGCTTGAGAAGCTTTGCCTTGGTAGTAGCACCAAAGTCATCCAGATTTGACTTCACTCTGTTAAAAAAAAAAAGCTTAAGACACGTTAGTGCATTTCTTAGTAAACTAAGAAAGTGTTCCAGAGCAAATCCTGTTAAATTTGAAAGAATAGTGATAATGTAGAGTGCACATTCCCTAATGTAGAATATATAATGTCTGACATTTGAAATGAAAAAAGGAAAATAGCAGACAGGCAAGGAAGTAAGAGCACAAAACCCATAGTAAAGAAATCAATTAATTAACTGAAACATATTTAGAAATGATATGGATTATGTTAGTAGTATAAAAAGACATTAAAAGAGCTATGGAAATTATACTACATGTGTTCAGAAAGGTGGAGGAAAACATTACCTTAATAATGACAGAAATAAATGATCTTATTAAAATACCAAAAAAAAATCTTCTGCATCTGAAAATACATTTCTTGAAATAAAAGTACACTCCAAGGTTTAATTGACCATTTGAAACTTTAGAAGACAAAAGCAGTCCAAAGCAATAGAAATTGAATAGTTATGCATGATGGAAAAGTTCTAGACATCTGCTGAATAACATTTTATTTATAATGACAACAATGGACTGTAACACCAAAAAATTATTGGGGGGGTAGATCACTTGTCATATGCTTTTTTTTTTTTTTTAACCATAGTAAAAAAGAGAAAAACCCTATTGAATACACACAAACTTAATGCTTCTCAAAATCATTTATATGAGTTTAGAAAAACAGGAAAACTGTCATAAGACACAAATTATTTACAATATTTAAGCATATAGATAAATCTATAGTGATATTGAGATTATATATGTTGTTACCTTGGGAGAGGGGACAGGGATGGGTTAATTTCAAAGAAACATGAAAAAATATTAGAGATTTATGAAAATTTTCCTTATTTTGACTGTGGTGGTGGTTTCCTACTTGTAGATCTCATTATTGAATTGTACACTTTATTGCTCATAAGCAGTACATCAACAGAACTAAGAATACTTTTAGTGCATAGATAATGAAGTGCTAGGCAGTAAACAAAGTCAAGCTTTATTTCTAAATGTAACTTTTCTCTGCCATTGATCTACTCCCTCCTGGGATCTCACCATTGTTGGGGGGAGGGGGGCAGGTTTAATTTCTGACTTGTGTTCTCTCCATTTTATTGCTGTTCCTGAATGAACAGCAACATAAAATTATGATTTTTATAAGTCTGCAATTAAGAAAAGGCAAATTCCAAAATGCAGTTCTCTATACTACATGAAATATGAGCAAATGCTAACCTACAACCATGATTTGTTAAAAAAGTAAAGCTATTAATGAAGTATTATAAATATTCTTGTCATCAGAATTTTGCACAATGAAAATCAAGTAAGAGAACTTATGAAGAAATTAAAACTTTAGCAGATATTACTGAAAACAAATGCAAAGTATTTATTTAATTCAGTGTTAGGTGGTGAAATCAAAACATAATCTGCTTTATTCAGCCTACTAACTGCAAGTCAATCTCATCCAAAAATATTCTCACAGTAAAATCCAGAATAATGTTTCACCAAATATCTGAGTGTTTCATGTCCCAGACAAGTTGACACAAAAAATTAACCATCATGAACATTGCACATGCATATGCTAGTATTTCTATGCAGTACAGAAAACACTTGAGCAAGAGGAGTATCCTTTTACAACAGTTCACTTTAAAAAATAATTGTTAGACAAAATATACTTTATACAAATGAGTAATCAATGTAAGATTCGTTTTTCATTAATAAACCTGGAGAAAGCTCAAATTCACAATAACAGGCTTTAATATGAAACATTGATACATACAAATGTTATTATTTTACTTAATATCTTAGAGACAAATACTATCATAGAACACAAATTAGATCATGTATTCTTACATTCAAATTTGCCATTGGACATTGTAGTGAAGTCACTGAAAATATGATTTAAAAATAGAAGAAAATTTAAAACTGAGGGATGTTTAATAAAGTTATTTCAAATAAGAAAAAAAATCTCAAAAAGCAATTGCAATTAAAAAAAACTTAAAATGTACACTAAAAGCACATAATCCAGAAAATAAATGTTTTCTAATTGACTGGCACACCTCAATAGTAGGATTTTCCTATATTTTGACTTCATATTTTGATTATCTCTTCACATAACTCAAAATTGATAAGGTTTTGTATGGTCAGAATAAAAATAGTTTATTTTTTTCTTTAGCATTGTTGATTGAATTTATTCTTCTATTTGTCCTCATGTGATAATATCATGTACATTTTTTATATTGACATATTTGAGATTCTCTGTGTAACTGTCTTTCAAAACGCTGCATTTCTAAGTTAGAAAAATGTAATGAAGAAAATTTGTATAAAGAGCTATTTTAGCTGGGCTCAGTGGGGCACACCTACAATTCCAGATACTCAGAAGGCTGAGGTTGGCAGTCTTTGGAGGACAACCTCAGCAACTTTATGGGATCCTGTCTCAATTTTTGTTTTCAACGGGTGGAAGTGTGCCTCAGTTGTACAGTGCTTACCCAGCTGGTGTGAGGCCCTGGGTTCAATTCCCAGTATTGAAAACAACAGCAAGAAAAGAGTTTTTTTACTCTAAAACCTAAAGCTCATTTATGATGTTGCATTCATTTTGTACTAATGCTAGAAATAAAATAGTAACTTATAACAGACTCTGTTGACCATAATGTTGATTACTCAGTAGAAATACCAATAGTTTTATAATCCTTTCATTATTTCATTGTATTATGAAATTGAACAAAATGAAATATTTTAATATTGAAGGTTACCTAGTGATTTCTAGCATAAACAACTTGAATTCTGAACAAAGCAAATAAAATACATATATTATCTGAAGAGAAAATAACCATAAGCTTTGTTTTTAAAAATGTGAAATAATTTCATAAATCAGATTCATAATTTATTTCAAAAATTGTTTTGACTTCATTAATTGTTCATAGTCCAAACTCACTTAAGACAAAATGTGTAATGAAGTTGATGAACTGTGAACTATTCAGGGCCCCATACAATAGGGCAAGGTTTCACATGAAAACAGGCCTTCTGTTTCTGAAAATATTGTAGACTAGATGTCTGGGAAAATGTTCAATGATAATAGCACATTACTTATTTTAACGCAGTGTAAAAATATATGTTTAAAATTATCTTTAAATACCTTGCCAAGTTAAAGGCAAAACGAAATCAATAGAAACCAGAATCAAGAATACATGGAAGTTAAGTGTGTATTGATGCAAAAATCACATGCCATCTGGAAGATGTGGAATATGCCATTCTCTTGCTGTTTAGAGCTTTAATTCTATTGGACCTGGGCTAAGACAAATTTGATCCTCACTCTAACTGGCACAGAGTCCCTTCAGTGAGTGAACTAGGAAAAAAAAATCGTTCCTTATAATAAACAGTGGATACTTGCCCAGTCTTTCTTTTAGGTAAAAGAGTTGATTGCAAAATGAACAAAGAACAAATTTTCCCCCATGGACATTCTTAAATATAAGTGCTCTTTCTCATGACTTAAGGGCAATATTTAACAATGTCTTTGTGCCCAAAATAAAAAATAATAATAAAAATATGAACAATGAAGCAATCTAAAACTTACACTTAAAATTTAATGTAGCACCCTACTTCATAACAGAAAGAGAAAGCAAATTATTTCTAGAGAAAAATAGTTGAAAAGCAGCACTTGAAAATAATCTCACATATATGATATTTCATGTAATCTTATCAGGAAATTATTTTAGGAAATCACTAAACACAAATAGCAACAAGCAATCAATATTTGCCTTCAGAATTAAACCTTTACACTGGAATCAAATATTGAAGTTATTAGATAAAAAATATAAGATACAAATTATAAGCATTCAAAGAAAGAAAAAATGTGAATGAAACATGACAAAGTTAAAATAGACAAAAGAAAAACGAAGTAGCTTTGGAAAAGAAACAACTAGATACTGAAATAAAATACATAGGAATAAAGATTAGATGCTAGACCCTCAGAGTAAAATGAAGAAAGAGTTGGTAAACTGGAAGATAGTGCTAAAGATGTTATCGTAACATCAGCAAAATACATCAAAGAACTGGAAGGTATAAAAATGAGGTTAGAAAAGTGTGGAGTCTAACATCTGTCAAACCCCTATCTCTCACCCTGCACAAAACTGAACACAAAATAGATCAAGAACCTAGGCATTAGACCAGAGACCCCGTACCTACTATAAGAAAAAGTAGGCCCAATTCTCCACCATGTCAGCTTAGTAACTGAATTCTATAACAAGACTCCTAAAGCAGAAGAAGTGAAATCAAGAATCAATAAATGGGATGGATTCAAACTAAAAAGGTTCTTCACAGCAAAAGAAACAATCAAGAACAAGAAGAGAGAGTCTACAGAATGGGAGAAAATTCTGCCACCTACAACTGAAAGCAATAATCTCCAGGACATGCAAAGAAATCACAAAGCTTAATACCAAAAAAACCAAATAACCCAATCAATAAATGGACAAAGAAACTGAACAGACCCTACACAGAAGAAGAAATATATTGATCAACAAATATATGAAAAATGTTCAACATGTCTAACAATTAGAGAAATGCAAATTAAAACTACACTGAGATTCATCTCACTGCAGTCAGAATGGCAATTATCAAGAATACAAGTAACAATAAATGTTGGCAAAGATGTGCGGGAAAAGATTTTCTCATACATTGCTGGTGTGACTGCAAATTGGTACAACCACTATGAAAAGCAGTATGGAGATTTCTCAAAAAACTTGGAATGGAAACAATTTGACCCAGTCATCCCACTCCTCCACGTACACCCAAAGAACTTAAAATCAGCATACTATAGTGACATGGCCACACCAATGTTTATACTAGCTCAATTTATAATATCTAAGCTATGGAACCACTCTATGTGCCTTTCAACAGATAAATGGATAAAGAAGATGTGGCATCTACCCAATGGAATATTACTCAGTCATAAAGAAGAATGAAATTATGGAATTTGCCAGTAAATGGAAGGAACTGGAGAATATCATGCCAAGTGAAATAAGCCAATCCCAAAAGACCAAAGACAGAACGTTCTCTCTGATATACAGATGCTAACACACAATAAGTGGTGGTGGGGGAATAGAATTACTTTGGATTTGTAAAAAGCAAACGAGGAAAAGGGAGGGGGGACAGGAATAGGAAAGACAGTAGAACGAATCAGACATCACATTCCTATGTTCATATATGAATATAAAACCAGTGTAATCCCACATCTTGCACAACCACAAGAATGGGAAGTTATATTCCATGTATGTAAAATATGTCCAAATACATTCTATTATCTTGGACAACAAAAAAGAACAAATGAAAAATGTCTAATATCTTACATCAGCAGAAAGAAAGAAATAGAAAGAGAAAAAAATGAAAAGTTCAATGAAACCTAAAAGAAACAATAAGAGTATGTGTAATATAATTAGCAATTAAAGAAAAAAAAGAATTTCTGAAATAATAGAAAAAAACAAACATGTATCTATGTAAAATATTCATATGAAAATTAAACCTTCAAATTACCATATAGAGGTCAGTTTGAATTTATAGTTTCAGTTATGTATAATATTTATCTTTTATTCTTAGAAATGTCTAATTCCTAACCTACATGCACCTAAAAACATAGACCAAAGAAAACTAAGAAAAATAAAATAATGGAGTCAGAAAGTTCAGCACGCTTCCTCAAGAATTAAGTCAAACAGTTAAGTGTCTGACAGTGGTTAATATACATTACTTGTACAAAATAAACTTGAATCAAGCAAAGTGTGGTTCAGATATGTACACAGAACAAAAGCTTTTATATAACGTTTCTATGTGGTTTTGTCATAGGAGTAGAATTCCCAGAGAAAAGGGGCAACTGGACTAGACCAGTGGGGTTCTTGGCATATGTTATGTAAAAGAATTTTAGCACATGCCAGTCAGAGACACAGACGGAGGTTTATATCTCTCTTTACTTAATATATTTTTCGGGGTGGAAGACTTAATTAACAGTGCACAGGTAGAATGACAGATTCCCCAGGTATTTTCCAGTAACACACCTCCAAGAGAGATTGTCTTAATGGAATAACAGGCCTGGGGAAAGGATGAAGAACTTCAGAATTGAAATCCTATTCTCCCTGTCCTTCTTTATGTCTCCTTTCTGTCTATTTCTTATTCCTTCTTTTTCTACCTCACTTCTATTTTATAACAAAGCCTATATTTTTAAAATGTAAATGAAACATTGACTTCATTTGCCAGAAGCATAGTCTACAAATAAAATTTCTAATTTTTATTTCTCTGTGTGTCAGCATATACAAATCTATAAACAAATACATGTAATGATCGCACCTACAAATTCACAAGCACAAAGAGTTGAGTTCTATAACCTTACTATTAAAGTATATTTCTTTAATATTTCACACTAAGTGAAAACACACAGGTGTCTATGAAAAGAAAGTATGATGAAGAAGCGATATCTTGAAAATGTGCCCGTGCATGAATGACTGAATCATATTTATGTTTTATGTGTCAGTCAGTTTTTTCCTACAGTGACCAAAAGACCTGACATGAACAAGTTTAGAGAAGAAAAAGCTTATTTGGTGCTCACGATGTCCAAGGTCTCAGTCTGTCAATGACCGACTCCTTTTCTAGGGGCTTGAGGTGAGGCAGGACAGCATGGTTGAAGAGTGTTGTGAAGGACAGCAGCTGAGCACATGGAACAGGAATCAGAGAGGGATTCCTCTCATCCCAGACAAAATATATCCCCGAAAGGCATACCCCCAGTGACCCCTCACCTCCAGCCACCTGCCCACAGTTATTAGGTTAAGGCTGTCATAACCCAATCATTTCACCTCTAAACCCTCTTGCATTGTGTCACCCCTGAGCTTCTGGGGACACCTCATATCTAAACCATGACAATGACTATCTAGCTACATATGCTTTAATATAGAAAAGGTTTTATACATGAATGTTTCTGTATTCTATAATGGCAAATAAACAATAGTTAGAAGAGCAGATATTCCTTTTAGAGGTGCCATGATGAGAAACTGGCCACCATACGGCCCCTTGCTGAGTGGGAAATTCAGCATATCTGACAGCTCCCTACTTACTCTTCTGCTTGCTCAGATCTTCACAGATGTAGCCCTGCAGAGAATGGGTTTTGTATGTTCTCAACCTACTACAAGAAAGAAAGAGTGCAGGTATTTACTAAGTTTCCTGAAATCTCCTACATTTAAACAGTGACCAAGAAGGTCTACAATCCCCCCTCAGCCTGCCTAAATGTTTGTTTGTTTTCTTATTTATTTTCCTGCCTATAAACCTGGACCTCTCTTTCCTTAGGGCATTGAAATTGCAAATATACAATTGCAAGTTCCTTCTCTTTCCCTTTCAGCAGTAAATCTTTTTAAAAGCCTCTTGCCAGTTTTACAACCCAGGACTATCTTTCTCAAGGATTTAGGAGCTATCTCTTTAAAATGCAACTACCAAGGAACATATTCCTATCAACCAGTGGTAGAGAAAAGTAGGAAAGTACAAGTGTAACTTAAATATGTAGTAGTTATCATAGAAGATGGTCTCAACAGAGAAGAATATGCACAGACTCAGACTCAGGAATAATGATGAACCCCCCGCATCCTACGAATCCCCCTCATCCCACTGACCAAGTCTCCTTTACACCTCTGTACATTTCCAATAGCTCTCCAAGAGTTTATCCAACCATCTTACCTTGTATTTCAGTAGAATACAGTTCAGACTCTCTTCCCCATTGCAATAGCTTGAATAAAATATTCCTGGCTTGTTTAACTTTGCAATGTGCAATTTTTATTTGACAACACTTTCAATGATTTTATTTGTTTTCCTTCTTCCCTGTGCTCAAAGAAATAGTACTTAAATGCTAACTGGTAGACTTCCTTAAGAATGAATAAATGGAATTGGTTCAGTGCTTTTTTCTAATATGTGTAGGCATGCATAAATATATCAATATTGAAAATCCTCACTACAAGCATTATTTCCTCAACCCAGTCCTATTTCTTTGCTCTTCCATGAATCTCATCACTCTTTTAAGCTTTAATCCAAACATTTAGAGTTTGAGAACATAAAGTACAATAACCCACTCAAAAAAAAAAAAAAAAAAAAAAAACATTTACAAGGAAGAATAAGATGAAAATAAATTAAACCAGAACTTGGTTAACAAAAACTATCTGGGTTACTATCTCTTCACACTATTCATATGATAGCACAAGAAAGCGAAGAATATGGATCTATCTGTTTGTAATTGAATAACACTCCTTTTATTGAGCATCTCTGTGCATAGGAAGAGCAATACATTTTCAAGCTAGTCAGGTTTGACATGTGATAACAGTGGTAAATAGTCTCTGAATTTGTAATGGTGGCACAAATCTCAGAGGCCACAGTACAATTTAGAGCAAGCAACTTCAGTAAACGATCTAACATTGTTTACAAAGTTGTACTCCTACCATGATTTTAATTGCTCCCATCCCACTGTTCTTAAGAGGACTTAGATATCTTAAATATATGCTTCTAAATCACAAACTCACTTCTCTGCTCTTCATAAATAAGTTCTTCCCAGATATCCTGGGGAAATAGAAATGATTCATATAACTTCTCTTAATTTTGACATAAATCTTGGTAATTTGTGATATTGAACAAAAACATCTGCCTCCCCCTAGAAAGTTCATCCATCCTTAAAAAGCTGTAATAGTAAGGGACTCTTTAGGTTTCAGAATAATTGCTTTTTCATAATTAAATGATAATTACTAACCACCTTATTATTTTATCTTTCATTAAGGATATATATTTGAAAAGACAGATAATCCACAATGACAAATTAATTTTTAAAAATGAAGCAAAAAGCTATTATATAATACCTAAATTTCAGTTAACATAATTTTTCAGAAATTACATATAAAGTAAGAAGACAGTTAGATGTCATATTTATTTTATTGTCCTTGATATACTATAATGTATCATCTCAGTATTCCTTGAATTTTTTCGGATGGAATAATAATGCACTGCAATAGTGAAAATATATGTATAACTTATTCCTCTACCAAGTTGATTAAATGCTTATCAGAGGCCCGCAATTGCACTTGGTACCAGCATCACTCCAGGGAACAAGAGAGACATAGGTCCTGCCCAACACAGAGTTAAAGCCCTGTTTGGTGGACATGACAGCTGTCACAGGTTATCTCAGAACACTGGTCCAACTTAAAGAGGGAAGTCTAAAAATTTTCACAGAGAAGATTGAGTTAGAAATGAATGATTAAAGTTAGAAAAAAGAACTGGAAGTCAAGATAGGAGAATTGATATGTGCAAAGGAATAACTTTTGTTTCATTTCTGGTAATGGATAAAATGTGTGATTTGTTATCATGAGGTCACAGGAGAAAATAAATCTAGAAAGGTAGGTGAGGTTCAATTCATTGCCTGATATTTGTAATGATTTGATGTTGGACTGCTAGAATGTTTTAAGTAATTTCATTCTTGTATGACAACAATTATTATTGTCTAGATTTATTTTATGTACTTAACTTATTTATGTGTTAAAAATATTGCTTATCTTGCCCAGCATGGTGGTGCATGCCTGTAATCCCAGCAGCTGGGTAGGTAGAGAAAGGAGGATGGAGAGTTCAAAGCCAGCCTCAGCATAAGCAAGGTGCTAAGCAACTCAGTGAAACCCTGTCACAAATAAAATACAAAACAGGACTGGGGATGTGGCTCAGTTGTCAAGTGCCCCTGAGTGTTCAATCTCCAGTATGATATATGTGTGTGTATATATATATATATATATATATATATATAACAATATATATCTATATAACAATAATAACTCTCTCTCCATATATATATATAGTTTATCTTGTTTCCAGAATAATCTCAGGCAACTCTAAGAAAATGACAGGAGGTACAACATTGCTGAAATAGCCTAAAAAAAAATTGCTAAATTTAAAACGTCTTTTGCTAAGTATAATAAATTTACCTACTGATATTCTGCAGATCTGGGTTCCATAAGTAGTTCTGCCAGGGACTGTCTCTGTAACTTTAAGAAAAGGACTTTAACTTTTATGCATATTTTTCTCGTCTTAATACATTAGCAATCGTTCTAACCCTTATAATCTAAATTATGAAAACTGCTGATTTTCCCTTTTTAAAACCAATTATGGAAAAATACCTATGCTTTTCCTTAAGTGAGCCAATCTTCCGCATCTCACACTCTACAGCCATGATAAACTATTTTCTTTACTTTAAAAAAAAAAAAAGAATTTAGGTCATAACTCACAATAATAAAATAAGACATCAGATTCCTTAACATACTTCTTTACATTTTCCTCAGAATTCAAATGATTAGACAGACAACATATTGCTATCTTCCATGTTCTAAACTTAACAGAGACATATTCTGCCTTGAGCAAAAATGAAAGTGAGACTTTTGCTGTAGAATGACAATTATCAACAATAACAATCAAAGATGGGTTATGTTGCTTAAATGGAAAATTCACCCTTTTGGCTGTGGGCATAAATAAACAGGATTATCACATAGTGTTAGAAAGCACTATTTTTTTCCCTGTTCAAGCTAAAGAGAAGTTTATTGTTCAGTAGGTGAAAAAGAGAATTAGAATTTATAACTATATTATAGAATAAAAATCCATGATTAGCTAAATAAATCACCAGTGTAATTATGATAGATTTAAATAAAGTATGGCTCAAATCTAAGTGCAAATTTTGTGCTCACATTTGCTATGGGACTGAATACCAGGAAAATATGATAATATTCTCGTTGGTTATAAACTTTCTTAAGCAATCTACTGAGAAGTTGGTTATTTCTCTTGGGAAGTTGATTTGTGGAAAATTAAATGAATGGCTAATGAAGATTCTGATTTTAAGAAGAGAACATAATCATATACAACATCTTTTGATATTATGAGCGTATTGTACATTGATATATTTAATGCCCATAACACTCTCTTTGGGGGGTACTATATTATTTTCTCATGTTACAGAAACTGAGGCATAACTAATAAAATGACCTACAAAGAGTCAAGCTAGGATTTAAACTAGGTTTGATTCCAGACCCTACACACTAAGACATCTTACCAGACACCTTTGGTGTACAAAAACTCCAAAAATTAATTTTAATATGAATATGAAGATTTCTTGAACAATATTAACTCCTGATAGTGCTTAACATATATGTGATTTTTCCCATATTTCGCATCAATAGCATGTATTTATCAGTTATACTTAGTAAGTTAACTCCATGTTCTGAAATTGTGTAATGAGGGGAGGGAAATTTAAGAACAAAAATTCACGTATACTTTTTACTAAATGTGTTTATTGTACTAATCATTAGAGGTAGGTAAACATAAAGGATTCTATTTTCATGGAATTGAAATTCTAATGACAAACCAGAAAATAGCATGTAAAAAAGAATGAAGAAAGTTACACGTCATATTAAGTTCTTTGCAGAGGTGGTTAAAAAGTGATATGATAGAACACAGGAAGAAGCTTCTAGCTTCAACAGGATGATTTACCTGAGAAAATCTGGGATACAGAGATCACCAGGTTCAGTGGTAGAGGATATATAAAGAGAAACATCCCAGCTAGAAGAAACATGTAAAAGATTCACTTCTGAAAAAGAATTGCTTGCTATAGTCAATGAACTGCGAGTCCCGATGTCTGCAGCTCTGTGAGGTAGAGAAATAATGGCATAAGGGCAAATTGCAGAGGAAGTAAAAATAGATGTCAATAATATATGCTGGAAAAGCTCAGCATTTCCTTTCTGGAAAAGTCTGTTCTGTACCCAAAGACCCCTGTCACATTCCCCATTTTTTTTTATTTTTTTTAGTTGTAGATGGACCTTTATTTCATGTATTTATTTATATGCGGTGCTGAGGATCGAACCCAGTGCTTCACACATGCTAGGCAAGCGCTCTACCACTGAGCCACAACCCCAGTCCACATTCCCCATTTTGTATGTGTTGTCTCACCTACAAGGGACAGGTTCTACTTGAACATTCATATTTACTTTCCTAGGAATTTAAGATTAAAAATGTGACTCACATCTGGGAACTACAGAGAGTTGAGCTGCTTCATAGCAACGTCCAATCTATGAGTTATGTCTGCTAACCCAAAACAGGCATACTTTTGTAATTAAGGGTATTAAAGAGAACGTGGAAGAAGTGATGTGATAAACAGCAATATTCTTCATTCTTCCAAAGCTCTCTAAACGGAAAATATCAAGACAGTATCCATTCATATATTTTATGAGATGATAAAAAGCCACAAGATATCTGAGAATGAGTTCCTTCTAACATTATATGTTTTAAACAGATGACAAGACTGTCTTCTGTATATGTTTCTATGAATTAATAACTGCTACTTTCAATAATTAACTTCTTTAAGTTTTAAAGTGTCTGTGACTTGGATATTTTAACTATTTCTTCATACAAATCATATTTATCACATTTCATTCATTCTTACCTACAACTCAGCTCATTTATTTTATTTCATGCATTTACATTACATTTTAAAAATTGATTTATTTCATAGAAAATAAAAAATTTTCTCTAATTCGAACAGACAGCTTTTATAAAGAACATTTTGATTCTAAATATCTAGAAGTAAAGCAAACTTGGTTTAGATGGTAGAATAGTTAGTTGGCAAACAAGCATATATTGCGTGTGCTTTGAAAAAGAATTTCAGCAAGAGGAGGTAAGACCATTTGACTTGGGGTAAATCCAATGTCTTCATATTTTTATGCCTCTCTAGATACCTAGTTATCCATATAGTCCATATAGCTATCTCCCAGGTATCTCCTATTCTAGTCATTAATAAATATTAAATGTATGTTTGTTAATGACTATACTCTTAAAGATTCACATAAATCATAAATGAACAGTTCTAGATCATAATAACTGATTTTATATTTGGCAACCTAATCATTGGCTCTTGGCCTAGGTGTTCAAACTGAGTTAAAATATGCTCTTTTGAAGATGTAACTGGAGTCTTGTGCTTGCAATTATTTATATTAATTTTGAAATAAGAATTTAAAGCATATCAAATGGGCAGTGGCTTTATACATGTCAGAAAACTACCACAGAAGTTAATGGTACCTCATGAAACAATAATTGTACTTATTAAACTATAAGTGGAGAATTGCACACACACATATGGTCATTTAAAACTGTGTTTATACCAGTATTTTATTATAGCTGAAAAGGAAATTGTGTATTTTATTTAAACAAAGGTACATTTTACAACCTTTCATGCCGGGGACCAGCCCAAGCAGCAGAGTCCAGGGGTCCTTGATGGCCTGAAATGTAAAAGCCCCGAGAGATTAGGCGGCGCAGCGTCGGCGATGGACAGCAACCACACAGACTCAGGTCAGTGTTAGGTTGCTGACAAGTTTATTGAATTCTTCTTACAGTTTATATACCCTTACACTTTTCACTAAAAATATTTATGACTTCATATGAAGAAGAAAGTTCTTAGAAGTTTATCAATAGATAACAGAAGTTAGGTCTGCACAGTTAGCCAATTAGCGCCACCTGGCACATTCATCTTACTTGACATTTCCCTACAATGAACTATCCTTGACTCGAAACTTACAAAAGCAAGTTGATGTATACCACTTGTTTTTCCTTGAAGTTTAACTTTTATTTGATTTCTTACTGCTAAGATTAATTATAACTTCTAGTAATTTGTTATTAATTTTTTATGACTATAATTACATGTCTATGCTATGTTAAATCATATTATACTATTAAGAACCAAGTTATTGTCTTTAGAGTAAAAATCTTCATCTAAAAGAACTAAAACTTTTCTTTTGAACTAAATATAATGTATTTCTGTGGGAGGCTCATTACTTTGCAGAAGAAACCAGATGTAATAAATATGTTGATCACTGAAGCTAAGAGAATCACTTATACGTAACTAGATGTCTGGGAATCTTGTAAAAGTTAGCAAAAACATCACAAGACATATTGCTTCAGAATGTCCACCATTCCCTATAGGAATATTAGTGCTTTGTGTAAACAAATGAACTTTATTTTACTGGAATTGAGTTAACTCATATGAACTGTTTGTGTTCCCATCATCCTTCAACCGAAGAACTTTATTAAACATGATTAATCCGCGTAATATTGTGAGTTCTGGTGAAAAACAAAAAAGGAAGAGAGATTAACACTCTGAGGAAGGGGCTCCAGCTTTACTCAATTTACGACGAGTCCTTGCTATCGTCTTCCAGGGAAGGCCTTGGCAGCACCCAACTTATGACGAGTCCTTGCTATCATCCTCCAGAGGAAGATTACCAACCTCTGGCATGGGTCTTTATGCGCCAGGCACACTTCCCTGGCATGAGTTTTATGTGCTAGGCGCCCCCGCACTTTCATATTGTAAGTACACAAACTATTTGACCATGTCCAAAGTACAGAAACTATAGGTTTTACATAGTTAGCTTTGCCCAAAGTAAGTACTATATTTTTAACAGAAATATACATATATATATAGACACACACACCATATATATATGTTGTTTTAAATATATATATACTTTTTCTAAATATGATTATTTAAATATATGTTTATATGATGTTTTTCAGAATATTTTGAAAACAAATTCCCTTTGAGCTGATACTGGGGATCGATACTAAGTAGAGTGAATATATTTAGTAAATTTCTTGTAGATATGATGCACATTGAATAAATGCAGGAGACCCACGTGAAATATATATATCCATTCTGAATCCTAGGCAATGTCAATAGATAAGGAACACAATAAAGGGTAAATGACTTCAAAATCCCAATGGTTGAGGAAAATAGTTATTTTGTTGTTGTTGTTCTTTTTAGTCATACATGACAGTAGAGAATATTTTGACATATTTTTACAAACATGAAGTACAACTTATTCTGATTAGGATAACAGTCTTGTGGTTGTGCATGATGTAGAGATTCACTGGGTTATGTTCATATATGTATGTACATAGGAAAATTATGTCGGAATCATCCCACTGTCTTTCCTATTCCATTCTCCTTTGAAAAAGAGTTATATTTGATCTTGACTATTTTTGTGCAGTTCTTTAATCTTTTTAAAAATTTGTTGTTTTAAGATATACATGACATTAGGGTGTATTTGGCACAATATACAATATAGGGAGTGCACTCCATTCCAATTTGGATCCCATTATGTGGTTGTACATGATGTAAAGTTACGCTGATTGTGTATTCATATATAAGCAAAGGAAAGTTATGTCTGATTCATTTTAAAGCTGTATTAAGATTCCTTAGAAAACTTGTATTGGAACCATCACTTGATCCAATTATCCCACTCCTTGGCTTATACCCAAAGGACTTAAAATATGCATACTACAGTGATGCGAACACATCAGTGTTTATAGCAGTTCAATTCATAATAGCCAAGCTATGAAACCAACCTAGGTGTCCTTCAACAGATGAATGGATAAAGAAAATGTGAAATATTACTCAGTCATAAAGAAGAATAAAATTATGGCATTTGTCAGTAATAGATGAAGCTAGAGAATATTATGTTAAGAGAAAGAAGCCAATACCAAAGAACCAAAGGCTGAATGTTTTCTCTGATATGCGGATGCTATTTCACAATGGGGGTGTGGCTAGAGAAGAATAGAGGACTTGGATTAGACAGGAGAGAATGAAGGGAATTATGTGAACATACGAGATCAGTGTCACTTGGGTACCCAAGCAGCCGTCATTTCTCACCTCACCTGGTCTAAAGTTTAACTTTTCCTGCATACTTTCTGCTTCTTTCACTCTCTTCAGCCCAGAGTGACTGCTCTCTCTGATTGGAGTTCCTTTCCCCCCCAGTTCAGATGTGAAAACCCGATCGCTGGTGGAGGTTAGGCCTTTGGCAGATTATTAGATGTAGATGAGCTCGTGAAGTGAGGTTCCCTTGATAGAATTGGAACCCTTTAACAAAATATCAGAGAGCTTGCTTTCTCTGTGTGCACATGAGAGGACATGGCAACCAATCAGCCAGTTGTCAGCCAGGAAGACAGTCCTCACCAGGAACCAAATGGGATGGCACCTTTCCACCTCTAGAACTGGGAGGTATAAATGCTGTTGTTTGAGGTGTTCAGTCTTTCTCATTTTGGTATGAAGGCATTAGCTGGCTAAAACAACATAAAAACTGTTTAAAAAATTAAATCAGAATATTTCCTCACAATGTCTGCAGTGGATTTTTTTTTTTTTTTTTCCGCTTAAAAATCTTAACACCGTACCACTGTGGCTCCAAGCGACTGTGTGATAGTGTCCCTGCTGACATTTACCTTTTAACTTCACGCTGTTCATGTTAGCCTCTCCTAACAATCCCATTACAATGGTCTGGACAGTCCTAATTCTCATGGAGCTCTTTCCCACCCCAGGACCTTTGCATCACTGGTACTCCAATCATGAAAAATATCCCACCAACTTAATACAGAGCAATGTCATTTTATCTTCCATGTCTGTGCTTAAATGGCATCCCTCTCATAGAGGCCCGCCCTGACTGTTGGGTGAAAGAGGATCATAATGCTCATGTGCTTCTTTATGTTTCTCCCTTTATACTTCATACATTGACATCCTTTTAAAAATTTCTGGCTGCTCCCCAAACTGGAATGCGAACTGATGGCTACTAATAATACCCTGAAATTCAAAGTAAATGAACATGACAAAAAGTCAGCAAAAATCATTTTCAGAAGGAAATATGATCCATACTATACGTTACTTTCTATAATTAATAAAATAGGAACAAAATAATATAAAACTCGACTGTTAACAATGTATTTATTCATCAGTAACATATGTGGACTAAAACATAACCAGAAAGTGAAAAATTGGAATTCCAGGTTATCAAATGAGTTCTATGAATTTTCTTTTTCTCTCTCTCTTTTTTTTTTCTTCAGGGGGTGCGGAGAGGGACAATTTTTTTTACTTTTACTTTATACATCTTGTGAAAATTTTTTTGCGGTTGTAGATGGACAGAATGCATTTATTTTATTTGTTTATTTTTATGTGGTGCTAAGGATCCAACCCAGTGCCTCATTTGTGCTAGGCAAGTGCTCTGCCACTGAGCTGCAGTCCCAGCCCTGCATTTCAATATAAAGTAGTACTTATAAGTATTGTAATAATTTATAATTATAAATACATATCTGTTTCAACATACATTGTCCAATTAAAGGTGAAAATGTGTAAACAATTATGAGAGAAAAATAAGTTCAGGTGACTTGTTTTGTACCAACCATAACTGAGATAATAATTAAAAATTCTGGACAAAATACAGCAAAAAATATTAGGTGGATTTTGGCAATCTAATCCATACAGAATCAACAACAACAAAAAGACAAAACAAAACCACTTTAGCCCTTAGCCCTTGAAAGAAGTGAACACTAGAGGCTGAAGTCCACATTTATGTGTTGGGCACCTAGAATCACTCCATAGTTGTTTAGCAAGGAGCCTTCAGAACTCATGGGGAAATCTTTGTTGTCCTTGGTTTAAAGGGTTCAGGTATTTGAGGTATGTGAAAATAAAAAAAAAAAAAACACAAATGTAAGATCTTTCAAGTCATCAGCTGACTTCTCAATGGTGCACATCCAAGAGACTCCTCCAAGGGACCTCTGTTCACTCCTCACAGGAAACACCTTCCCATGAATGAGCTATGTTCCAGTAAACAAATTTCTCACACACTTTTCCTCTGAATTTTTATATTGTTTCAGCATGCATTATTATGGATGAGGTAGAAGTCCTTCATATTGTCCAGTCTTTAAAATTATGGGAGGAAGAAATTTAAGGAGTTTCAGAGTGAATTTTACCATTTTCACATATGATAAATTAAAACTACATTATCTATAGTAGTTCAATTCACAATAGCTAAACTATAGAACCAACCTAGGTGCCCTTAAACAGATGAATGAATAAAGAAAATGGGGTATATATAAACAATGGAATATTACTCAGGCTTAAAGAAGAAAGAAATGATGGTGTTTGCCAGTAAATGGATGGAGTGGGAGAATATCAGGCTAAATGCAATAAGTCAATCCCAAAGAACCAAAGGCTCAATGTTTTCTCTAATATGTGAACACTAATTCACAATAAGAGGGGTGCTAAGAAAAAGTAGAGATACTTTGGATTAGAGTGAAGGGAAGAGAGGGGGTATGAGGGTTGGTAAGACAGTGGAATGAATCAGACATTATTGACTTATGTGCATACATGATTATACAACTGGTGTGATCCTACATCATTTACAACCAAAAGAATGAGAAGTTCTACTCCATTTATGTACACTGTTTCAAAATGCATTCTACCTTCATGTATAACTATTTATAACAAAAAATGTTCTAAAAAAACTACATTGAATTTATTATGTACACATCAGTGAGGTTTTATATCATATAAAAACAGTGATACAGATTCTACAAGAAATACAATAAAGTATTTCTTACTAATACTGTTTTTCAAAATTTTATTAAAATATGAACTCATTTATTTGAAAGCAATAGATTAAAAGTGAATTTGAAGCTATTTTCTTTTTTATATATTTTTTAATTTTTTTACAGATTTTGATTCATTGTATACAAATGAGGTACAACTTTTCATTTTTATGTTAGTGCACCATGTAGATTCATACCATTCATGTAATCTTACATGGACATAGGGTAATGATGTCTGTCTCATTTCCTATATAACATGGTTATATACTTTAAATGGAATGAAAAAAAATGGCAGTTTCAATATAATGTAAAAACTGATTATCATATTTTTGGACTATCACATATTTTAACTCCAAACATCCAGATGCATTTGAGGAATGTGTTTAAGACACAAGTGAGTCATTGCTGTGACTAAGGAAGTCAGAGATTTAACTTGTGTATATGAAAAATGAATCAAAGAAACCTCACTCTCAGCTCCTAGGAATCAGCAATTCAAAAGTTCTTTGTCTTAGGTTCAAAAAATAAGGGGAACAATTTGTGTTGGTTTCCTAAGTACCTCAGTTTTGTCTCCTTCTTCTCTCATTCTTCTACTTTTCCCCCTTCCCCTCCCCTCCCTCTCTCCCTTTCCCTTTCTCTCCTTCTCCCTCTCCCTGACCTGAGATCCAGAGATACTCTTCCACTCTTTTCAGGCTTCTCATAGGGATCAGATGGAGACTCAGGGTTGTAGAACAGATAGGTTGTGTCTTTAAAAAGTCTATTGCATAATCCTCTCATTTTCATTCCTCCATCAGATCACCCCAACCGTATCTTCCTGAGTATCTGAGAATTTTATGATATGAGTTGGTTTTCTGTTTTGTCTTAGATTTAGAGCTTTTGGTTCCAATAAGCCCATTCCTCTTCATTTATCTCTCTCCAGATCCTATTATATCTTGCTATTCTTTCCTCTCTTTGTTGCTGTCCTTGTGGGAAATACCTTCAAAAATTCCATATGGTCATTTTAAAGATTTGTAACATAGTGGAACTTAAATGTATTCAATCTGCTGGTTTTAATTAGTTTTACTTTTCTTAGGGACTTTAAATTTTCATTCTGCACTAGGTGAAAATAATTCATATTTGGTAAAAATGTGTTACATTTTACAACTATAACTATAAAATACAAATATAACTATATAATATAATATAAAAACTATATATATGAAGATGTCCATTATAAAAATGATTCTCAAGTATAGTATAAACTCATCAAGTTATATGACATCTACTGAATGAAAATTTAAATAGAAAATAATCTTCTTTGCTATATCATTCATAGCATATACTCAGCACAGTGTATCAACTTGTAATAGTATTCTATAAGTATAGATTAAAAATGACAATATACTGAAATAGAAATTAAAGGAGGTTCCCTGTTTGTTTCTAACACTATTTAGAAGAAATTTTATTTTAAATGCTTTGTTTACCTTAATATTTATTTTTAATAAATATTAAATTTAAATAAATAAATAATAATAATAATAAATTTAATTTAATAAATAAATTAATATTTATTTATATTTTTCTGAGACAATAATTCAAAGATTAAAAGTATCTATATTATCTTTCTGGGAAAAGCATTTTCTTAATAAAGAATTGCTTAGTTTCAAGCTCAACGTTTATTGGACAGAGGGGGTATATCCTGAGCTCTACAAGAGAGAACTAATTTATTATTAATAGAGTCTTATACAAACATGAATTCAGGACACCAGCTTGTCCTCTTTAACTGCACCTCTGGGCACCATGTGAATCATTTATGAGGTGGCTGTATGTCTCACAATTGCAAAGAATGTAAATATACAGAGCAGACCAAGGGAAAGACACATATGTATACACATATCTATGCACAAATACACATTATGTGACTTGCTTTTCAGGAGATACAGTTCTTCATTTAGTGGAATAATAAATATTGAAAAATGCCATTTCTATACAATTCAGTTTTAAAATTGAAATACATTTCTAAAATATACAATAGGGCTCCATTTTTAAGTTAAGCGAAAAAAATCTAAACGGGTCTATATAAACAGAAATAGTATTTAAATGCAAGTCTTTTAATTGCAATTCCTGAAGTTCTTAGAGCATCTGAGTGATCTATAAAAAGAACCCATCATTGTATTGTCAAAATGAGTGATTATGACTTTTATCATCAGGAACAAATGATTACAATTGTTTTAAACACGACTCTAACATAATTACATGCACGCATATTACATTTTTGCAATATTGTCAACTAGGATGAGTCAGGTTTCTAGTTATCACAAAATAAAAGAATAACACAACTGGGGAATTTGTACTTTAAAAATTTATTTACCTCTAGAAATACAAATGCTGTATTAATTTTTATCATAATACAATGTTACTAACTACATATAATATTCTATTTAAATCTTATCAAGAAGTTCATTTTGATGGTGTTACAATGCACATTTAACATTGACAAATGGATGACTTTTTAGGAATGTATTCAATAAATCTGCTAATCTCTTTACCCGTCATGCTGTGACTAACATATCTCTTTTCAAACATTGTCATCTGGCAGAGCAAAAGTTTCCATGGTCTTTTTTATATCAGGTATCTAATATTTGTTATAAAAATCATTTTCTATGCCTAAAAAACAGAAAGAAAAAAATCACAAATACATTAAGTATACTAGAAGTCATGTTTTGCTTTTCTAAATATTGTTTTATGTCAAAAGATAAGCACCATGCTTAAGTCAACATATATGCCCTGCCTAGATGAACAGATCAATGAGTGAACAAATGAAAAAAATCTCAAAACTAAAATAATTTCCATTTGTTTTTACCTGAGAATAAATGAAGACATTAACCACCACTCAAATTTCTCAAAATATAAAGGACTATTCAATTTAATATTTTATTACATATTTTAATGCAAATTTCAGCTTTGCATACATTATGTCACATTTTCCATTGTAAACGAATTGTTACTTCTAAGCCCACTTAGAAACAATCGTTTTTATAATTCTCAAGTCAAAGACCTTGAACTACAAACTTTTTCACAATTGATGATGAAAAGTGAAATCACTTGCATTTTCTTTTATTCAGAATGTAGTATCATAAAGAGGAGCAAAATGAACAAGAGTTGTCTCCCCAATTTTTCATATTCTTGTTACATATAAAAAACTGAGGCTAATATTAGACCCAAGTTTTGTATAACCTCCAAAATTGATATGTAGGAATAATTTTCTCCCTTCAATTCTTTAGCAGATATTCCCAGAAAAGAAAATCATGTATTGTTCCAGTTCATATTTCTACATATTGAATATATGCCTATATACAAATCTTACTTTTATACTTTATTGAGTTGCACTTATTAAAAGTATATAAATTAATGCATTTGGTGACAAGTAGTCACTCATGAAACTGTGACTACCCTCAAGGCAATGAACACATCTTTCATTTCCCAAAGTTTCCTCCAGTACTGTTTATGAATAATTAATAAATTAAATTTTGGATAAAAATATGAGATCAGGAACAAGGATGTGTCTCAGTGGTTAAATACCCCTGTGTTCAATCCTTAGTATCAAAATAATTAAATAAATAAAGAGAGATCTTCTTACTTACAACAGTGTGAATATCATTAGCTGTAAGCACAATACTGCATAGTGAATCTCCAGAACTTATTCATCTTGTATAACAAACTTTGAATTTCATGAATAAGGATTTAGTACACATAACTTCTGTCTCGTTACTTTTTTTTAATAGATATATTTTGGTTGTGAATGGACCTTTATTTTTCTTTGTTTATTTGTATGTAGTGCTGAGAATTGAACCCACTGCCTCACCACACATGCTAGGCACATGCTCTACCTCAGAGACACAACCCCAGTCCCTCCCTCTTTACTCTTTTTGTCACTGTTTGTTCTATTTAGTTATACATGATAACAGAATGCATTTTGATTCATTGTACGCAAATGGAGTACAACTATTCGTTTCTCTGGTTGTACACGATGTAGTGTTGTACCATTTGTGTAATCATACAAATATATAGGGTGATGGTGTAAGTCTCATACCACCACCTTTCCTTCACCTGCTCCCCCCTTATTCCCCTCTACACAATTCAACATTCCTTCATTCTTCCCTTACCCCCTCCTCACCCAATTATATATCAGCATTCACTTATAAGAGATAACATTCCACCTTTGGTTTTATGGGATTGGCTTATTTCGCTTAGCATGATATTCTCCAACTCCATTCATTTACCTGCAAATGCCATAATTTCATTGTTCTTTATGGCTGAATGACGTTACATTGTGTGTGTACACCACAGTTTCTTTATCCAGTCATCTATTGAAGGGCATCTATTGTTGAGTGAATCGAGTTGTTATAAACATTGATTTGACTGTGTCACGATAGTATGCTGATTTTAAGACCTTTGGATATAAACCAAGGAGTGAGATAGTTGAGTCAAATAGTAGGTCCAGTACAAGTTTTCTAAGGAATCTCCATACTGCTTTCCAGAGTGGCTGCACAAATTTGCAATCTCACCAGCAATATGTGAGTGTACCTTTATGCCCACATCCTCGCCAACACCTGTTGTTGCTTGTGTTCTTGATAATATCCATTCTAGTTGGCATGAGATTTTTTTTTTGTTCAATCAGCAAAAGGTATTGCAAACATTTCTAAGTTGATACATGTACATCAAGAAAATTAATATATCCCTGTATCATCTCATCACTTGATAATGAGTTGTTCTTTTTTGTTCATTGGTTATCCCATTTTTTTTAAATTTTTTAAATAGTTCAGTCTTAACTTAATACTGATATTTATATTGGTTTATTTATCCCTTTCTCCTTTGAACAAAGAATGTCTTCTTTAACAAGAATTTTATTTTTATTTTTATATACTTATTTATTATAGTGATGAGCTCAAGGGCACTTCACCACTGAGCCACACCCCCCAGTCCTTTCAATTTTTATTTATTATTTATTTGTTTGTTTTTTAAATAAGTAATTTAAATTTTTTAAATAAGTAATTTAAACATTTGTTTTTGCCAAATTGCTGACAACCTTGAACTTGTAATTCTCCTGAGGCAGGCTTTGGAGTCACTATGCTTACAGGTACACTCACTGTACCTGTTTTGCTTTCTGCTTTTTATGATATACTCACATATGTCACGTTAAAAAATATTGTCCCTTAGGTTTATTTTTCTTCTAAATATATAATTGTTTTCCTGTTAATACTAATTGATAGAGAACCTGTTCTTTTCATTTATTTGTTGAATTTTTTGAAATGTTTTTCTTGAAAAATTCTATTATATAGTCTTTCCTAATTATTATAAAGTTTCTGTTACCACATTACAGTTTAAATCATAAATACTATTATCTTTCTTGTTTTTCATTCCTTAAGAGATATCAGTCTGTCTGTATTCTGATACAACTATGAAATTTTAATTTACAATCTATCTTGGTTTCTAGTTAAATTTAACTCCATTTATATCCTATTTCCTCTGAGGTTCCATAGCAGCAATGGTGATTATTGAATTGTCTTGGTGGAAACATTTTTCTTTTTTCTCTGCATTTCACTTGATTCCAGACAGAGTGTTCTGTTCTAGGGGGCAATAAGCATAAGTGATAACACTCAACAATATGCCTATTTTATTGTTCTTAACCTAATTCACATTTGGAAAGTTCTTGTGTCATGTGAGGTAATATATATTCCCAACTTCCAGTTTTGAAGACATGGAGAGTTTTGAGGAACAATTCTGTCTGACAGTGTAAAATAGAGAAGTCACATTTCCTGATTCACAAATCAAGTTTCTGAAGTTTTGAATATCCAGGATCTGAAAACCTGCATAAAGTTGGTTGGATATGATAAAGTCATTCAAACACACAACTAGAACTTAGCATGTACCAGAGATTACTAAAACATGTCATAGTCACTCTGCACAATTCCTAGGGACGGTATGATTATTGTACCACTTATATATGTGAAGAAACTGTGTGTGTGTGTGTGTGTGTGTGTGTGTGTGTGTGTGTACGCATGCGTTCCAGAAAGAAAGGAAGGAAGGAAAAAGGGAGGAAGGGAGGAAAACAGGGAAGGGCAGAAAAAGTGGGGGGAAAAAAAAAGATAGTTTATTTTTGTGAAGGTGACAGGAACACAACCTTGTTCCGCAAATGGTATGCTCAGCTCTTTAGTTTTGTTTTTCTTTTACAAAGTCTCAGTCTCCCTAGCAATACAATATCCCTAGCAAGGTTACATTTATAATTAATCTGTAACACTATTCATTTTCATCTATATTGGGTTGCAGACATCCCCCTTTACCATTGAGTGTTATCAATTAAACAGGCAGAAACGGAGAAATTCTTGCCTTAAGTTGAAGGAAACTGTCATGAAGTATTATTTTTCACATTCATGAGTCCCCAGAAGAATGTGCAAGAGCATTCTGAGTGACAGGGGATAGCCTATCAGTACAAAATATCACAAAAGCTGTGATGAAAGCTTTGGGCTTTAGCAGACTACTACACTTAAATTGGGTGTACAGTATATCAGATAAAAAAAATGTACTGTATAAATATCACATTGCTTTTAGCCCAATGAGCAAAGATTTTTAGAGGAAGATATTATTTATAGAAAGTGGGGAATTAGTATAGGAATTTCTAAAGCAATATTATATGTGAACATAAAAGTATTCAATATTAATTCATACTTTCTGATTTTCTAGGGATGATTTATAACTGAATTATTTATTTCTCCATTGCCTCATAAGAAAATAAACTTTACATAGGGAAACCCATGCAATACCCATTGATATATGGTACCTAATGCTTCCTTTAACATTAAATTGATCAAAACCCACATACTAACTCTACCTTATTTAGAATGATTTCCTCTCACAGACTCTTTACTAGACCTTCCTGCCATGAAAATGACCCAATTTCTGCATTACTGAAGAATCTGTCAAAGAAATAGAAAGTTCCTTGGGAACGGGCACTGTTATCATTTGAAAATGTTGGAGCACAGGAGATGTTTAATGTGTATTTGTTGACTGGCTGAATATATCAGTGGCAACGTATTGCCTTCTCTCACAAGAAGAGAAATAAGAACGTGAACAGCTGGAGCAGAACAATGTTTGAAGAGGAAAGGGATATGTCCAAAAGGAAGTGGCCAGGATTGCCACATGCTCAATCTGATAAGGAGAATGAAGAGCAAGAGGATGTAGAAGCCAGATTATAATGAGAAAGAATGTTAAAACATGGTGAAGAACAGCAGTAGGTGTCACAACAGATTCATATATTTTGTAGAAAATAGAAGAGAAAAAATGGATATAGAAAGTAAAACACAAGGGCAAATGAATTTGTTTGCAAGGGAAAGGGCTTTGGTTAATTCAAAAGAAAGGAAACCGGTATATTGTGCAGTAGGAACACAAAGAACCTGGTACAATTATTCTTATGGCAACTTACTGAAGTGTTCTTATATTTTTATTGCATTTTTATACAAAATGACATTTTTCCAATCATCTCAAAAATTGTATGAAAATTCCCACAAGTATGGTTAAAGATAATAAAAAGGTATTCATAAATTAAACTTAGTGACCAATTTGTTTGCTGTTTATTTATATTCTGCCTCATTCCACAAAGAAATTGAGATGGTTAGTGTCAGCTAATATTTGCACACCACATTCTTATTTACAAAGTATTTTATATAGATACTTTCATCCACTGAAATTATGTTGAGATGAAAGGGAAAGAAAACTGTACAAAAAGATACTGAAAGTCAGTTCAGGACAGAAAATATGTATAGAATCTGTATCATTTGGTGGCTGACTCTGTGTCAAGTTCCATACTATGGAGGAGCCTTAGATAAATGTATATTTCAATAGAGACATTAGCATATATATTATGTTATATATATCAGAGCATATTATTATATTATATATTATATATTAATAACTTATTGTATATGTTATATATGACATATGAGTTAATATATGATATGTTATACATAATATATATGTAAATGTCTCTATTAAAATATGTATTAACATATAATATGTAAATGTATCTATTAAAATATATATTAACATATAATATGTTAATGGCTCTATTAAAATATATATTAAACATCTCTGTTAAAACATATATATGAGCCAACTCCAACACAGGCATTATAATAAAGATATATGCAGTGTATTATGAAAGCAAAGAAGATGAAAGACATTTCAGGCTTCCTAGAAGTGTTGATATAAGATAAATTATAATTAACAGATTTGTGCAACCAGGATAAGATTTCTAGTAACTTAGGTTATATGAAATTTAAATGACTTATGATAAGGGATGTGATGTATGAGTCTATTGCAAGCATTACAAATTTAATGTACTTTTCAGATATACAGATCTGACTTACACACAGGTAAATACATGAGCTAGAAATTTAGGATGAGGTTAAGGCCAAAAAGAGACACTGAGAGTCATTTGCATATTGATGGAATTTTTAATCAGTGCAGTGAATTAAAATAACCAGAGAGGGTGCAGAAAAAAGACATATTATTCCCTACAACTTCTTAGGAGAATGTGTGTTTAAGAGTTGAATATGGAAGTCAGACCCCATGATAGGGACTACAAAAGACTGGAAAAGAAAAATCAAATGATATAGTGTCATGTAAGGTAGAAAAAAACAAGTAGATTTTTAAAATGACTGCTAAAGAGCATTGAATATATTGGAGAGTCTAAGTAAAATGTATACTAAAGAATTCATTTCAGAAAATCAGGTATGATATAATGAAAGGAATAATAGCTGCATTAAAATAGTTGAAGATAGGAAATAAATAGTGAAACTTCTCTAACTGAATAATTTTCATAATACTTGGCTGGAAGAAAAGTCAAAAATAAACATAAAACAAAATAGAAAACCTAAAAAAAAAAAAAAAAAAAAAATACCCAAATAGGTGATAGAGAGGCAATTTAGGCAAGAAACTCAAATGACTCACGAATATAATGGAGCATTGAGGGTGTTAACTTTAATGGGCACAAATAAGAAAACAAGTTTATTTATTTTTTTACCTACTGTGTTCAGTCAGCTTCCACAAAACCTCTCACATCTACTTTTTGATGACTTCTAGGTCTCCTAGACCTTTCCTTTATCTTTATTGTTATGATTAGTCTCATTTTGGTGATTGCTGTTTATATCAGATACAGTGAGTTTCTGTCCAGTCATGTCAAACTTTAGTCTCACTGAAGTTATAATTCTTCTCTTTTATTCTGGGCTTACACCAGAATCATGGTTTGTCTTCTTCCTTCAGAGGGTGAGATATGGAAGCAGGAATTGGAGGAGAATGGACAGCACATTTCGTCTATGTGCTGTGGGTAGCAGTTCTTGAATATCGAGACACTTTTGTGAGCAGAAATCAGTTTTCTGTGCCATGCCTCAGAGGGTTTAGTCAGGCAAGCCTGCAAGGTTCTCCAGGTAATCAGTCAACAGGCATATCCCTTTTACAGGTAGGTCAAACTTCTCAAAAAGGCTCTCTCTCTTCAGGAGCCTGGAGCTCACAGCAGCAGGATTTGGGCAGATAGGATCATGAGGGTTCAAGCATTCATGAAAATGCATTTCCACATCAGGGATCTGTGAAGTGGAACTTTCTAGACCTTCAAGTTGCCTCCCAAAGTGTACATAAAAGAGGGAGGCAATAGCCACATTGAAAGACCTGTGATAACTGTTAATGAAGTCTGAATTAACAGAGTGGCAGTCACATTAGGATGTTACCTCTTTACACTAATACCTTTTCCTGTCACTCCCACTGTGGAGGATTCCCTCCTTGATGTCAAGGAGGAGATGGTGAGAGAGAAGGAATAATGAAGGAGCTCCTCTTCCTCCTTAGTTTTTTGAGCCATGATCAAGCCCAAGAGGTTTCGGGAATATTGAGAATACGAAAATGGTGTTTAAATTTAAAAGGACTTGTTTGAAAACATACCCACCTTATCAAACGGGACAGATTTAATAACAAGTGGCATTAGGTTGTTAGGCAAAGTGAGATCTAGGGAATGGAGGTGGTTCCTCAAACTCCCATCTTTGTATGTCAGATATACCTCCGACCCGGAAGAAGTAAGATGCTCAGTAGAATTTGTAAGGTTCCCCACAGGGTACTGAGTATTTAAGCTGACATCCTTCTGTTCATATCAGATAAGCGCATACCTTACAAAGAATTCTGCAGTTTGTAGTCTCAAAGATTCTAGGTTCTATTTACTATAAATTACTCTTAGGAAGAGATATCCTGCTAAGGATATTTTAATGGTAAATTTACTTCCCTCAGAAAACATAATCCCTCCTTTATATATATTAACATTTTTGATTGAGATATTTCTGACTGAAATTTTATCAAAATTTAAGGTGTAGAACTTAATGTGTTGATGTACATATGGTGAAATCATTACCACAATAAAGTTAATTAAAATACCCATTACCTCTACTTCCACCTACCTTCCACTGAAGGTATGCAAGATTTAAGATTTTCCACTTAGCAAATTAGAAGTATTCTATCCAGTGTTCTCAACTGTCAACACCATGTTATATATCAGAATAACAGGAATTATTAATCTTTTGTTCTTGAAATTTTGTATCTTCTGGCCAACATTACCCCTTTCCCCCACTCCATCCTATTTCTGCAGCCCTTGGCAACCACCACCCCACTTCCTAGTTCCATAAATTTGCTATTATAGGTTCTACATATAAGTATCATCATTCACTATTTTTCTTCCTATGTCTTACTTATTCTTCCTAGCATGTCTTCCAGCTCCAACCATGTCACAAATAGCAGAATTTCCTTTCATCTAAACCCAGAAGAACATTTCAAGATATGATGTATTATTATATGTATATTAAATACGTATACATATTATATATATTTTTATATCCTACCATTTTCTTTATCCATTCATGGTTGAAGGATATTTAGCTGGACCTCTCATCTTGGCTGTGGTGATAATAACACAATGACCACAGGAGTGTACATATGGCTTTGAGACACGGATCTCAGCACCCTTAGATGTACCCCCAGAATTGTAATTCTGATGATATGGTAGTTCTATTTAATTTTTTGAGAAAACTCCATGTTCCTTTTCATAATGGTCATAGTAACGTTCATCGCAATTTATATTCCTATCTAGTTTAAAAGAGTTCCCTTTTTTACACTAAATATATAACTCTCATGGGGTATATAATTTGCAATATTTTTAATTTCACAAGTTGCCTTTTCATTTTGCTGAGTATTGCATTTGCTGTCCAGAATCATTGTAGTTTAACATGATCCCTCATCTCTTTTTACTTTTGTTTTCTGTGGCTTCAGTGTCTCATCCAAAAAAAAAAAAAAAAAAAAAATGTATTGTTAAGAGTACTGTCAAGAAGTGTGTTCACTATATTGTCTTCCCAGAATATTGAATTTCAGGATTGAATTTTAAACTTTTAATTCATTTTGAGTTTGTGTTTGTGCCTGGTGTTAGAAGGAGATCCAATTCCATTCTTCTGCAGATAGATGTTCAACTTTCCCAGCGCTACTTGTTACAGACACTGTCCTCTCACTGTTGTGTGCTCCTGTTCAAAGATCACTTGCGCTAAACTCAGTGAGTCTACTTTAGGGTCTCTCTCTCTATTTTTTTTTTTTTTTATTTTTTTTTAAGGCAATCTGAAGATTTTTATTGGGCTTTTGGTAGGCATTGCACTGAATATGTAGATCACGTTGGATAGTTTGGACATTTTAACAATTCTAATCTTCCAAGTATGTGAACATGGGATGTCTTTTCATTGGTTGGTATCTTTTAATTATCTTCATCAGTGTTTTGTAATTTTCAGTGTATTTAAGTCTTTCTCACCTGTTGTTGATCTAATTCCTAAGGATTTTGTCCTTTTTATTTTTTTTGCTAATGTAAATGACTCTTTCTTCATTCTTATTTCAGACAGCTTACTATAAATGTGTAGGAATGCTACTGATTTTATATGTTGGTGGTTTATCTTGCAAATTCACTCAATTCATTGATTAGTTCCAGGAGTTAATTTGCGGAATCTTAGGTTTTTCCACATATAATCAAATTATCTGCAGAGATAATTTTACTACTTTCTCATGTGAATACATGTTATTTCTTTTTCTTGCATGTATACTCTGACTAGGAATTCTAGTACTGTGTTAAATATTGGTGTGAAGAGGACATCTTTCTTAGAGAAAATGCTTTCATTTTTTTGTCCATTCTTTATGATTGTAATAGTGAGGAGTTTCATATGTGGCATTTATTGTGTTGAAATGAGTTAATTTTAAGCCTTATTTGTCAAACATTTGTATCATGAAGTATTTGAATTTTGTCAAGGCTTTTCTGCTTCTGTTGAGATGATCATGTAGTTTTTTCTTTCATTCTATAAATCTGGCATGCCACACGGGTTGATTGTTTTTTTATGTTTAACATCAAGATACAAACTTCATAAATGTCAAGGTGAACTGGATGTCCAAAATAACTGGTGTATGAGTTCAATTATGTAAAGTTTGGAAACAGCCAAAACAAAATTTTTCTGTTGGAAAACAAGATTATGCCTGTGTTTGGGAAAAAGAGTGAGACTAGTGATTGGAGAGGAAATAAAAATGTCTTTGGAAGTACTAAAATATTTTATTTTGCTATATTTGTATGTAGTTATATGTGTTCACTTTTGAATAATTCATTACATTGTAACATTTTCTTCCTGGTAGGTTTTTGTATATGTGCTTATTTCACAGTTTACACAATTACATTTTTTATTAAATGTTTCTAATATCTACATTGGACCTCTGTTACACAGTTTTGTATATTAAAATTTTATCAGATATAATACCAGAAATCACTATTAAAATTTTGTATTTGAGTAATACATTTTCAAACAAATCTGTATGCTCTATTTATATTTACTTATAATACATGTGATTTTTTTATTTTTACAGCTAATTGTGTGTGTTAGACATATTTTAATGGAATGATAGAACCAGTATAAATTTATTATATGATACCTAATTTTCCTTTTTTTAGCCAGTAACCTATAAGTGTTATGTCTTCTTAATTTAGTAATGTTTATTCTTACTAGTATTGCTATCCTTAAGTAAAATGCTTAATTCAATTATTCTACAGTGTAAGTAAAACAATTTTTATTGTCTAAACCTTTAGACATGAAATTCTAATTTTAAAAAGAAGACTGTCAGGGCTGGGGATGCAGCTCAGTTGGTAGAGTGCTTGCCTTGCAAGCACAAGGCTCTGGGTTCAATCTCCAGCACTGCAAAAAAAAAAAAAAAAAAGACTGTCATCTGAAACATTCAAAATTTTTCACAACTATACCCTGTAAATCCCTAAAATTCCAGATGAAACCTGTAGTAGCTATTGTTTCTTAAATATACAACAATGGTAATAGAAAATGGAGCTGAAATTATAAATATTTACATTTGTGTAAATCTATATTCTAAGTCCTTGCCTACAATGAAAAGAGGGCTAAAGCTTCATGCAATCACAGTGTTGATCTCTATATGAAAATATAGATAAAACCATCATCATTCTTAGAATCACTTACAAGCAGTTTTCTTGGTAACATCGAAAAGTGAATTGAGAAATTCTCTTCTCCCAGTATCACAATGTGGAATGAAGTTGCTGAGTTTACCACCATGTATCCTGCCTTCCTTTCTTCCTTGTCTGGTTTTAGTCCCCTTCCCACACATGATTAAAGGTCCTTCAAGAATGATCAGAAACAATGACACAGGAAATGAAGAAAGTAAGATTGGTCAGAGAAGGTAATTATTTGAAGAAAAATCACACCATGTAAAGTTACTTTATCACTGACTGGGTAAGGAAGTTGACTTGTACTAAAATAAAAAAAAAAAAAAAGTAAGGAAGCCAAAGAAGTTTGATAAATGGATGCAATCAACAAAAGATAAATGACTACAATGATCTGACTTATTCACTTATGAGTTTCTGAGAAACATTTAATCTCAAAGAAGCCTACTGAGTTTTTCATGGCTTTTGGTCAAATTCTGATATAATTTATTATAAAAATTCAACTAGTAAAAGTGAACGAGAATATAAAATTTATTTAATGAACAGTTTCCAAAAACACACATACACAGATAAACACTTTCCTGTTCCTTATATTTAATACTAATATATCACCATTGTATTTTTTTCTACAATTTCACTTCTATCCTAAAAGTGAATGAATGGAATAACTAGAAGGTATGGAATTAAAGGAAATCTGTTCCTCTTGGTAATTACTAAATCTTTAGAAAATTTCTATTAAATATAATTTTCTTTCATGGAAGACTAATTGAAGACAATGTGGAAGCAGTTTCAAAGTTTAATGTTAAGGAGTTAGGAGTCTAAGAGATCCAGTTTTGAACATATTTACATGCATGATGCTTTGGGAAAATCATCTTTATACATTTTAGTCTTTAAGACAGTGTATTACAAAAAAAATAATAATAATTCTATCCACACACTTCCAAAGAAGAATGCAATATTTGGCGATACAACACAGTCAACCACTACTTACAATTAGTTAAGGAAAAACATTGAGAGATGAGTTCACACACCGTTAGGAAGTTCTGATGACTGAATGACCAATTACATAGAACTGGAGAAAAAAATTCATAGAAAAATTATTTAATGGATTCTTCCAAGAAAAATTAGGCTTGCCTCTGATGGTTGAAGGAAAGAACAAGGGAAACACCAGTGGGGGAAAATAACATGTGCAAAACCTGGATGCATATTATAAGTATTATGACATAGTGTTGCCCTAAACCGAATGCAGAAATATATACGTGATATACTCCATGTGTTTTTGCTAGATAAATAATTTGAGTTTCATTTTGTATTCTCATATAGAAATTTGAAACATCAATACTGTTACTATTAAAATTCTAATTTTGAGTCAGGCTGGGCGATGCACACCTGTAAACCCAGTGGCTCTGGAGTTTGAGGCAGTAGGATCACGAGTTTAAAGCCAGCCTCTGCAACTTATCGAGGCTCTAAGCAACTTAGGGAGACCCTGTCTTTCAATAAAATATAAAACGAGCAAGGGATGTGGCTCAGTGACTGAGTGCCCCAGAGTTCAATCCCTAGTACCAAAAAATAAAATAAGATAAAATAAAATAAAATAAAATTCTAATTTTGAAAAGGAGTTCAGTTATATTCTTCTGTTTTCATATTTATTTAAAATCGTGTTTAAGTATATACATTCTGCTAATGAGTTATTAATTTCTTTTCCTTTTCTTTTTTACTTCTGCATTGGAGAAACAATTTAGTATTCAAAGAGCAAATATATCTTTACCTACTTTCAATATGCAATGATCATTATCCATTAATTCAAGAAGCCTCCATTTTAAAGACCTTCTGTGCCAACTAAACATTGTAACAGATGCTAAACAAATCTTGAGTCAATTGAATAAATTAAAAGAATCAGAAGAAAGTTATAGACTGGGAATAAATATTTGTCAATCACATCTATCTGGTATAGATATCCAAATATACACAAAATGTAAACATATACAAGATATACAAAGAACTCTTAACAATAAGAGGAAGAAAAGAACAATACAAAAGAGCAATTCATCTGAACAGATACCTCACTAAAGAAGATAGACAAATGGCAATTGGCAGGTGTACAAAAAGATGTTCACTATTATGTCATTAGGATATTGCATTTTAAAACAAGAATGAGGTATTACCACATACTATCAGAACAGCTAAAATCCAAAACACTGATACCACCAAATTCTGACAAAGATATCAACAAACAGAAACTGTCCTTCAATGTTGGTGGGGATGAATAATAGCAGAGCCAAGTTGGAAGACAGTTTGGTAACATTTTGTAAATCTAAACATAGTCTTAACCAGAATTGAACTCAAGAAAATTTACCCTGGTGAATTATAATTTAAGCCCACATACAAATCAGTACATAAATATTTATAACTTTTCATTTATAATTCATACAATTTATAATAAAATTACCAAAAAATTGGAAATAATCAAGATGTCCTTCAAGGGATGATCAGATAAGTTGTGGTGCAATCTTACAGTGATTGAGGCTCAAAAGTTCATGATCAAACTGGCATTTAGTTAAGATTTTCTTGCTGTGCCCTCACACTGTAGATGGAAAAAGGGCACAGGAACAAAACCTCACTTCTACAATCCCTTTTTTTTTTAAATTTGTTCTTTTTAGATGAACATGACAGTGGAGTGTATTTTGGCATATTATACATACATGGAGTATAACTTATTCTAATTAGGATCCTACTCTTGTGGTCATACACGAACTCCATAATCTCTTTCACAGCAGTATTAATCTATTCATGAGGGTGATACCCTCTTGATCTAACCTCCTACCAAAAGACCCCACCTCCAAACACCGTTATATCAGGAATTAGTTTTCCAGTACATGAAATTTGAAGAAGACAGACCAAGGCAGCCATCCATCCAATTT
This sequence comes from Sciurus vulgaris, assembly GCF_902686455.1. Classification (NCBI taxonomy): domain Eukaryota; kingdom Metazoa; phylum Chordata; class Mammalia; order Rodentia; family Sciuridae; genus Sciurus; species Sciurus vulgaris. The sequence goes on along the minus strand of NC_136469.1, from coordinate 117,649,563 downwards.
CTAACCTCCAGATTTGAAATACCTATAGTGCCTTTTTTTCATTGTTCAATTAGAAAAGGCACACATTCACAAGAATTCTTTGTCTTGCTTTGCATCAACAGAAAATTAAATCCATCCAAAGGTAGTACACCTCAGAAGCAATGGCTTCCTTTGTGCTAATCAACGTGGGCAATCATACAATGTCATTCTGTAGAAAATAAGCATAACTGCATGATTGGCTCAATGCTTCTATGCTGTCCAAAATGTAAATGCTCGTTCTACATATTTTATCAGTTAGCTTTTTATAGTAAATGCGGTACAGTGGATTACTGACTTCAATTATTTATGGTAACATCATCTTATATTCCTGATTGAAATGCATACTTTATAAGCAACATATTAAAGTAAGAGAACTAAAGGTTACCTCAGGGGATGTTGTATTCAAATATAAATGTAGCTTCAACTTTTCAACAGTGATACAACTTCTGTAATTTTCTTTTTCATTTTGCATTTATTTTCCCTCTCTAGTCACATGCCAATCTATATACATAGTAGATTCTTTGGGGTTAGATTAATTGGAGGTAGCAAATTTTAAAGCCTATTGGGATCAGGAAGATAATGAAAACTAAATGAAGAAATTCTGAAAAGAAGAAAACAATAACTAGTGGTTTGTGTTGAGATCGTGAAAAATAAATAAATAAATAAATAACACATTCTGACTACAATGAGCAACTGTTTTTCAGTCCCAGATCACTGATGCACCAATAAATGTGGATATTTTTTAATGTGTAACTCATTTTTCCTTTCTTAAATACTGAAATAAAATGTTTCCTGGCATAAACAAACCTATGTGTGGATTAGATGTACATTTCCTGTATAACCTTTGGGTTTTTAATTTCTTCTTCTTGAAAACTTAGTGATTGTCTGAAGTAAATTGAACCATTATTTTAAGTTCATATTTTAATAATCTATGTCTGTATTTTACTAAGCTAGTCAGCATCCACTGAACTCATAGAGTATAATTTACCATACTAAACTTGATAAAGGCCACTTCATTTCACCCACACAAACATTTTGGGTAGTTCTGGTAGCCATTTTCTTTTACATATAAGTAAATTGAGCCATAAATAATTTATTTCAGGATCACCTCAAGTGTTGCATATGTAAAAATTGAACAATGAAATCCATTTTCAGAAGCAATGCACAAGACTCTATGATGACCTTGAATAGTCCACAATGGAGATTGATGTACCTCTAGTCCTGAGTACAGATCTAGTGCTACTTTCTTTGTCTATCATCCTTCCTCTGTCCATGTATCTAATAGAATTATGGGTTAGGCATATTAACCTTTAACGAGATTTCTTTTCTTACACTGCAGGCAGGTATTACCTTTGAAAATTATTTTGCCAAATCATTAATTGCACATTTGTTGACTTCGCATTTCTCTTTACAATTCTCAGTTCTCAACTTTTTTCAAGTTTTAAGTCCTTGTATTCATTACGTCATTCAACCTTGTAAGAAACCTTCTTGATTACATCTACCCTGCTATGATTATGCCTTTATTTTCTTTCTGTTTAGTATGTGTGACCCATGTAATTTATTACTTAAAATTATAGTATTTTAAATGTACTGATGCCAATCAAATGTGCTTATGTTGTTTAAAATATAGGTTTTAAGATTTTTGAAATGCAGGAAGGACATTTCTGCTTCTTTCTGTTAATTTTTTCCCTTCCTCTGGAGCCTGACCAATATCAGAAAAATGTTAAGGTCAGTCAATGATTTCTCATTGAATAAAAAGGAATTAGTATTTTAGATTTGTCAAGAAAAGTGGGAGACACTGACTCCCAGCTATGCCAATGTTAAGAATATAAGTAGTAGCAAACATTTGCTCACTGTATTTTTTTCTTTATTTCTCCCAAAACACAAAATATGAGTGACTTGACAAAAGTAATGGTTTCTTTTATATCCTATATTAAACAGAGTCTAGCCAGGAGACAAAAAAAAAAAAAAAAAAAAAAAAAAAAAAATGCACTAGCGATTTCAAAAAGGAAACTTTAATACAAAGAATAGACTTTTAAAAATAATTTTATTTGTTCTAATAAGCTATTCATGACAGTAGAATGCACCCTGATACATCACATATAAATGGAGTACAACTTCTCATCTTCTAATTGTATATGACGCTGTCACACCAGCTATGTAATCATATATGCACATAGGGTAATAATGTCTGATTCATTCTACTTTCTGTCCTATCACCATACCCTCACTCCTCCATTCATCTCCCTTTGTCTAATCAAAAGTACCTCTATTCTTCCCTAGCCACCTCCCCATTGTGAATTAGCATTTGTGTATCAGAGAAAATATTTGGCCTTTGGTTCTTTGGGATTGACTTCTTTTGCTTAGCATAGTATTCTCTAGCTCTATCCATTTACTGGCAAATGCCATAATTTCATTCTTCTTTAAGACTGAGAAATATGCCATTGTGCATATATACCACATTCTCTTTATCTATTTATCTGTTGAAGGGCACCTCAGTCAGTTCCATAGTTTAGCTAGTGAGAAAAGACTTAAAAAAAAATTCGACTGAAAAAAGGTAAAACATTCTAAACAGCCAGAATCAACACATACTAGGTGGACGGATATTGGACAATGAAAGGAACTGAGGATAGGAGCGTTCCCTCCAACCTTAGGCTGAGATTTCATTGTTCTGTGGCTACACAGAAACAGTCTTCAAAGGTAAAGAAACTTTCCAGAGGATACAGGCCAAGGCTTCCCACAGAAATGCCCACCATGGTCAAAGGATGTGAACAGATGTGAGCTTATCAATACAAGCAAACTATCCATTGGCCACACAGTTACCCAATGTAGCTGTTGGATCTTTGACAGATAGTCACTTGCCAGAGGCTCTGAAGAGGTCTGCAGTCCATCTGTAAGAGCAGCCAGCCAGATGAGGACTGAATGCCTTCAAATTAAATGTACGGTTGCTATGAGAGTGAGACTAGATCGAGTCTGTGGGGCTGAAAGGTGGGAACCCCCAGATCTCAGCTTCTGGCCTTTGCTCCTGACAACAGCGGTGAATGAGAATGGAAATGTCTTATTGCCACAGTCACCACACAGGTCATCCTAGTCCCTGTTGCTAAAGAAAAACCTTATTGTGTACCAGATAGCAAAGCAGGGATATTTGTAGAATACACAAAACAGGACAAAGGAGGCTGGTTTTAGGGTTTTGAGACTATAAATAGGTATCTTCCCCAATCTCATATCACTGATCATCTCTCCTTAACATGTCCACCACTATTCCCAGGACTTACCAGGGAGATCGAAGTCAGCACTGTGCGCCATCATTTAGTACTATCCCCTCATATGAAACACGATGGCGGCATACTGGCATCATTCCAACACTAAAGAGTGTGTTCAGAATCTATTTAGATGAAAAGGAATCTTGGCTTCATTGATTTGAGCCAGATCATTTAATAAAATGCTTATTTTGGCAAGTTGAGAGAACTCATTAACCAACAAAATCTGTATACATATAACTTTTTTACCTCTTTCCAGCATGTGTGTTTATAGCAGTGAAAGCATAGAATCAAAGATAAGAAGAGGATACATGTGTGATTACAAAACACTTCCACGTATGATTTCAGCCTGCATTTTGGCTTTATTCTCAAATGGTTAAAATTAATTATATTACCTTTTAATCATGATCTTAGATACCCTTCATTACAGTGTGTTCAGTTAAAAAGAACTTACCCAGGTCCAGAGACATTTTTCCACTTGTCTAAGATTTCAGAAGTAGATATTGACAGATTGGCCTGTAACTGAAATTTCATGTTTTGAATCCCAGTTTCCTTACCATATTGTCGTCACTGGAAAGGGCTAATGAGTATGTCAGACCGTAACTGCTGACAGCATTTTAAACTTCCTTTGTTGTTTCTTTTAACCATGTGAAATTACATTTCTTGCAAAATTACTTTTTGAGTTAATTAATGCTGCTACTTAGTAGCGTGAACACAATGATTAAGCAAATATTACTGAGAGCTGTATGTGATATGCATTTTACTTCACAGAAAACCATTCATTTTAATCTAAACATATATGAAAATTCAATCTTAGAATTCTTTAAAAATTACCAGCAAACAGAACCTGATTAGGAAACATTCAACTTATACAACAATTGTTAAAGAAAATTTAAAATGTGCCAGTGCTGTCTTCTAAAATTAAAAGACTCCTCATTTTTACTTATTTTCTTACTTTCTTTGCTAAATATGAACTATTTAATCTTATTTTTATATTCCCTTTTAGCTCCTAAGTGAATAATTTCTCCCTTCTTTTTAGTCAATGCAGAAATGGCAGGAAAAAAATTAAGACTGATAGCACAATACATCAGAGGCTGAAGAAATTACCTGAGATGTCTTAACACAACTATGTGACAAATGCCACCAACCTCCTTCCTGCCTGTGAACAGTTTCTTTGTTTGATATGAGCGATACATCAGTGACTACCTAAGGACAGACTAGGACCAGAGGTCAACTGTATTAATGTAGCAGACACTTTATTCCTAGGATATATAATTTGTTGATTCTCTAAAAAGTTATCATATTCTTGGTGTATTTTAATCTGTCAGATTTCAGGGTCAGACAATTTTCTTAAAGTGGATAGGATAAATTCATTTAGAGTAAGCCAGCACACTGGACATTAAGGTGAAGCTACTTGTTCACAAAGTTTTAAAGTTACATGCAGGTAGAAAACTGAGGACAGCGTAAAGAAAAAACATTTCAGGTACTGAGTGTCAGAGCAATTTTGCTTCCAGAGAATACATGATACTTTCCAAGGATAAATGTATTTAAACATAGCATTCAAATATATAAAATAACCTCAGAGAAATATTTTATTACTTTCCCTTTCTCATCAGAGAAACACTTCCAGATACTTCAATGAATTTTAGGATCTTAGAGGAGGAATTATCACTATTTTTGCTTCATATGCATTGCAGATCTTGAAACTGAGGATGAGCTAGATTGAGTAAGTATATTTGAGCCCAACATACTCATGATTTAGGGAAAGAATAGAAACTGGAATTTTTATTTGATGCAATATATCATCTGTCATATACAAATTCTTCCACTCACTAGATAATAATTACACAAAAGCAATATACCAGAAATTGTTACAATGTAACAGCCATTTACATAGACTCATGTCCTTGCATTTACATAATTACCTGGGATATTATCTATAAGGAATGTTAGTTGTGGATAAAATAATACTTTATTCCTTTATAATCCAAACTTGGAAAATGAATTTTGTAGTTGAAGCACAGTCAATTCATGTAGATATAGGCTGTTTTGGTCTGAATGTTTGGGTCCCCCTGCAAAGTCACATATTGAAATCCTAACCAACATGTAGGTGCTATTAGGAAGTGGAATACATCCATGGAATATGCCTCATGAGTGGAATTAATGTCCTCATGAAAGAGGCCAGAAGGAGCTCAGTCTGTCCTTCCACTATGTGAGGACACAGCTAGAAGGTGCCTTCCATAAATCCAAAAGTGGACCCTTATCAGACATCAATAAGTTGACACCTTGAAATTGTACTTTCTGGTCTTCAGAACCATGAAGAGCAAATTTCTGTTGTTTATAATCTATCCAGTTTATAGCCTTTTATTACATTAGCCTAGCCAAGTCACGGGGTCATCAGAGAAGTTATTGTAAGTATAAGTACATCAAAGTTATCAGTATACTATCATTTCCAAGAGGTGTGTTTTTGGTCACTCATGATGATTAAACTAGATATTTTAACAGAAAAGTACACAAATAAAGATAATATGTTTGATTCATTTAATGCAGAATGTTTTTAATCAAGCATTGTGAATATAAATGAATTCCACCCATTTTCTACTTTTCTTAAGTGAATGAAAATTTATACTGCTCACTCAATGTGTGCCAAAGGAAAGGTGCAATAAACAATGGAATTGAAATATATGAGTTCTCTGACAATGGTATTAGTCTCCTCTTGCACACCAACCTTTCTAGTGGCAGGGACATTCACTAAGCTGTTACAAGGAGTTGGCATTTTCAGAAGTAATAAACCTCTTTGACGTCAGTCATCTGCTTAACAGGACTACGATTTCTTGACTGGTTTTCCAGTGATAGAGAAAACAACCCAAGTGATTTACTGCTTTTGCCACTCTCTGAAAGATACAATGACTTACTTCAAAGAGTCATTAAGATATCATTAGCAGCTCATAGGTATTCAGTAATCTATGGGAAGACAATGGAAAAGTGATGCTTGGCTTATTTATACTTTTTAGAGATACATGACAATGGGGCATGGCTATCAGGCAAACCAAGCAGTTCCATAAAACTCCATTCTTAGGAGGCTCCAAAAGGTCAGGGGCTAGCATGCTCAGCAATTTCTATTACAGTTCTTGATCCTGTTTTGATTGAAAATTATATGGTTTCTAGCCTTTAGTTTATTTTGACTTATCATAAAATGTTCGAATTTTTGTATTTAATAAAATAGATTGATGGTGGACAACTGTGCTATTTATTCTTCCTCTGGCTTGGCCGAGCAACTATCTATTGTTTTCATTAAAACTTTTCTAATATAGAAATCGGTCTATTATATCTTCAAATTATCTACCATAATTCAGTACCATTTGCCCTTCAACAGTAAAGCTCACTGTTTATAAATTGACATCATTCTATTGTATCAGTGTTTTAGCACAGTAAGGAATTAATGAAATCACTGTGTGATCTATCATTTCTCTCACCATAATAAGTTGCTCCAGCACATATTCACTGCATGAGAGACCTTAAAGGGATTTTCTTTTATAAATTGTTTGCAACCACTCCTGGAAACCCCAAGATTAGACGTGTATGAACATGTATTTGTAGATCATTGTAGCTCAGAAATAAAATTGAAAGAGAAGTCCCACAGATTTATTATATAAGAAAAAAATAGTTACCTAATCATAACATGGTTTTTAATGTATTGTGAGTATAGCATTATGTATTGCATTATGCATTGCAATTCTTTTAAGTGGAATAACTAAGGATAATTAAAATATGTGGTGTACAATATTTTATTATGAAAATAATCCATGGATCTTTTATGCATCATAATAACTTTTGATTCTATTTTGTATACTAGTGTAATTAATGAAGTTATGGAATGTGAGGAGAGGTTCAGGGTTGGAATGATAAATTCTACTTTTCAAATTCAGAGTTTAAGTTTGTGCAAGATTGGAGTAAAAGCGTTCAGACACCGAGTGAAATCTGGAACAGATACACAATTATTTGAGCTCAGAATTTTCAAGTAATGAGAAATTTTGAATGACTTTGAAAGGGGAAAGTGGAGATCATAAATGAGAGCAAAAGAAATGGTAAAATATTCAAAAAAGAAAGCAATCTACACAAATAAATTTCTGAATAAATGCCATTTAACACAAAAAACAAAAATTCATGCAGAGGATAAAGGCAATTTATATTATGTAAACAGCTGACTAGTTAAGTAGGTACATATTTCTAAACTGTTGATAGGCCATTTTAATATATTGTTCCACTAATAGCATTGATAATATAATTGGGCATAAGGAAACTGTGTATCTGAGGGTCTGATAATAGGATCAAACACTGTTCATTACACATTAGACATGTTGTGAGATTAGGATTCTTATTTTGAATTTGGCTCTGAAAATTCATGTTATACTTGAAAGATGATTTTCATTTGGTTAACTTTATAAAAGTCAAGAATGATTAATTTTTCAAATAGAAGAAATATAAACTTTGTGTTTGTTACACCTGAAGTATATTGCAAATAGGATCTCAGTCAATTTGATATTTTAATGACTTTCTACACTGATACCACATTGATACCTCATCTATAAAATGAACAAAAATAGAGCAAAAAGTTTATGAAAGATCATAAATATTTGCATTAGACCTGAATGTCTACATTGGGTATTGAAACAACTAAAATGAGCCCTAAAAAAGTACACAAAAATAAAAGGCACTGCACTAGTAAAAGACAAAAGAGCTAACTTGAAACCCACAAAGAGTCCTACACCAAAAATTCAATATTGAACTAGAATTTTAAATGATTTATTTGATTTTTTAATGATTTACTTGATTCTGGAATAATTTTTTTAGGGGAAGACTTTTTTAATTATTTTTATTTAGCTTTTAATTTTTTACAGACTGCATTTTGATTCATTGTACACAAATAGGGTACATAATTTCATTTCTATGGTTGTACACAATGCAGATTCATACTATTTGATTCTGGAATAATTTTGAAGAAGGGGATTATTGTCCAGTAAGCCAGGAATACATTCTTAAACATTAGTGTTAAAATTTTATTTGATTCATAATGATGCATTTTATAAAACTATAATTCACATTAGTTTCCATAGTAAAATTGAAAATGTTAAAAGGGTTGAAGTCAATAATTTGCATCTAATATTATATTGATATTGTGTAAAAATAATAGTAGACTTCTTCCTGTATTTCTTTTATGGTTTTCATTTACGGAGAAGGCTACCAGTACTGGACTATTTGAAACATACTAAAAAGAATATATATTTCAAAGGGAGAATCAGCTTAATTATATGAAAACAAATGCCCTTTATGTGGATAAGTGTATTTATACCACTATTTGAAGCCAAAGACATATATGTTTTATGCACATACATCATAGCTAGTCTTGAGTGGAACTTTGAGACCAGATTATGTCTCACATTGTGATACACATGTTTACACATACCTTCCGAACTCAACTTCTTGTGTCATCTGTGCATAACAACGAAAAGTGATCCATGCTTCTGTGGTTAGGGAAAAACATAAATTGCCGGCATGAGACAGTTTAAATTAAATGTCTCAAGCAGAAGTTTATTTGGTAATCTGCATATACAAAGTAGATGTTTCAGGTCAGCAGCAGACTCTATTTCACCAAAGCAGTATGGAATTCAGGCTTAAGTCAGTTGTCTCTGTCTTCTATAGTATAGTTGCCAAAATACAGGTTGTTTCTATATCTTAATCATTACAAATAGTGCTATAATTAACATGGGTATGCCAATATCTCTAATCATCAGGGAACTACCAATCAAAACTAAAATGATCTATCACCTAATATATGACTATTGTCATAAAGATAAAAGTGTTGGTAAAGATATGGAGAAAAGTGACAACAAAGTTGGTAGAAATGTAATCTGGTATAGTTATCGTGGAAAACAGTATCGGCGTTCCTCACAAAACAAACAATACAACTTCTGTGAGGTCTAGCAATTTCACTTCTAGATAGATATCCAAAGGAACTTAAGTCCATCTGTAAGAGTTACCTGTACCCCCATGCTCATTTTAGCATTATCCACAATGGAGTGTTACTGTCTTTTAAAAACGAAGAAATCCTGTCATTTGCAACAATATGGATAGATTTAAATAGATTTAAGTAAAACTAAGGTAGAGGCAACAAACGTCCCAGGATCTCACTTATGTGTGGAATCCGAAGAAGTGGAATTCATGGAAGCAGAGTAGAAGACTAATTAACAGGGACCATAGGCAATGAGTGAGAAAGGAAAAGGAAGATGTTAAAAGATGTTGACTGAAGGTTACAAAGTTTTATTGAAACAGAAGAAATAAGTTTACTCAGTTGGTTGACCATAGTTACTAAGGATGTAATGTATCGTGTATCTCAGATCACTAAAAGACTGGATTTTAAGTGTTCTGACCACAAAGAAATGATATCCTTGTTATGGGAGGGTCATCGATAAACCTGATTTAATGATTTCACAATATATGCATGTGTCAAAACATGGTATTTTACCCCATAAATACATATAATTCTTTTTTCATTTAAAATACAACATGATTTTTAAAAAGAAATGCTAATAACTGAAAGATATCTTCTAATAAAACTATTAGAAGTTAATTGTGTTACACACCCACTACAATCACCTCTATTTTAATTTACTCACATGCTATTTTAATTTACTCACATGCTATTTTAATTTACTCAGAAGGAAAGATTTATTTACAGGGGATTTATAATTAAATAAGAGTAGAAGAATACAAACAAAACCAAAAAGCAATGTTTATTATTTCTTTTCCCTTGTACAATTTAGAAAACATTTCTAATTCCATCTTGGCAAATCAAATAGAGATGATCATTAAATAAAATATAACCCTCAAAAAGAAGCCTTATTGTTGTTATGTTATACACAATGTAATAATATTAATTGTACATGCTATGTAGTTATTGTTCCGTAAATACCTAAAAATCATTCTGATATTCATCTTCCATGAAATTACTTTAGAGTCTTAACAGCACTTGCTTGTGTTTTAAAATCATTATTTTTTCTTTTTTCCTCTTCCCTGAAAAGCCCACCTAACAGGAAGTAATATCTGATTATCTCATCTTCTAATTAATAAAAATAGATTTATCAAATTACAAAGAATAGAACATCACTCAAATAATTCATGAGATTGATGAAAGATAAAAGTATGCATAAAGAAAGATGAATATTAAAGTTTAAAGAAGATTAGATCAATTAATTTCACAGAATGCTTCTCCATATTGAAATAGTTCCTTGGATAACAAGAGGAAGTAGAAAAAGATATAGAAGTCATAAAATAATATGAAGAGAAGATGCATGCAAAGGCACATGCCAGTAACAAGCTATTATTGTCTGAATATTTAAAGAATCTGTGTGTTCGTCAACTATTGAATGCTTTAATTTCATTACCACCAATTCAATTAGTAGACTTAAAACCAACTAGTAAAAGGTATGGAATCTACAGATTTTTGTGTTATATAATCAATTACACTTATGACTTGAAATCCACTTACTACATACTGCATGGGTCAAATATTTTACCAGGTACTGGATCTACAAAAAGTTGAACAGAAGGAATTCCTCCCTCAAGATACATATTTTTGGCAAAATAAACATAAGTTATATAGGCCAAAGTGTGTTTATACATTTATAGTATCTTCAAAAAATTCAATTTTTTAATTATTACAAATATTTAATACATGAGAAGTTACATGAAAATAAAGGGCTCTGAATTTACACAATTCAATATTATTTACACATAAAAATTAATGTTGGCCTGTATTTAATCAAATAATATGCCATCATATTATAATGTAGTTATATATTTATGTTATAATATAGTTAACTATTTATATAGTTATGCCATCATAACTATAATGTGTTTCTAATACATATTATGTAACTTCCTTTATTCTGAATATTGGTGAAATTAGAATGTTGTGGGGCGCAACTAAAGAACAGACCAATCACACTGAGAAGTCCAAATTTGACAGTATTATTAGCCAACTGGCTGACTATCCCACACAATGCCCAAAATGGCTATTGGGAGAATAGCTCCCACCATAGGGTTGTAGGGGTTTTATGCTATAAGTTATTACATCAATCATAAGTGTCTGTTGCTATGATTTAAATATACAAACCAACATCTAAAATTATAAGCAAAGGGGAAGTGGGTCAAAATGACCTTAGCTGGGTACAAGTTAAAGAATGGTTACTAACATCCAGACAATTGTTGCTGACATGGTACATTTTCCAAGAAAAATAGGAACCAAAAAGTGTGTACAATTTTACATTATATAAGAATTGCCATTTTGTGTTACCAAACATGTTGTGCTAAACAACTGTTGATGGATACAGAAGTGGGGTATTCCCATGGGAGAAGTATGTCCTTCATGACATGGACTCTCAGGGTAAAATGGAATCTGTCTAGTCATTTCCCATAAGCCTGGCCTATAACATTTTCATGGAGTCAAATATATCAACCCGTCACATTCCCTGCTTGTTTTACATACATAATCAAATCATTGATTTATCATTAGTGTAGAGGTGATTATAGTGGGTGTGTAACACAATTAACAGATTAGATTTTTTCTTTAACATATTTAGTTAAACAGTTTACCATGCATGTCCAGATTAAAAGCCCCAGTATAATTAAGTTGAGAGGTCTGCATTGCAGTCACTGGAGTAGTTAACAAGGGAAACCAAGAGAACAGATTTTGATATCAATTTTTTCAGTTTTTTTTTTTTTTTTTTTGCCTTCTTCCCTCTCCTTGTAAAAAGAGTACATCTACCCTTTTTCTGTTTTGTAAAATTACCTTGGCAAGTGAGTCAAGGGAATTTTTCAAGCAGCTTACAGAATTTTATAATTTACTTAAGTCCAGATCTGTTTTGTCGACTCAAGGTTTTGAAATTTTGTCTCCTGTAATTAGGGCAGTGGTCCCTACAGCAGTAGAGCCAGCTATACCTAATCTCACTAGGAGGCAAACTAAGGCAGGGAACCCTCATTTAGGTCCACGTATTAGCCCCAGATGTTCCTTTCCTCCCTCCCCAGCATAATAGCACACCTGCAAAATGATGAGAACAAAATTAAAGAATTTATTCCATTTGGTATCTCAAAAAGTTGAAGGGCCAGGCATGGAGTTACTCCTGATGTATAAGAAAGCCATGTTTCCTCGGGGGCCACAAGGTGGTTGTCATATGGGTCTGAAGTCCCAAGTACTACAATAGAGGTGTAACACTCCTTGATTTATCTTTTAAATTAGGTAAGGATTGTAATGATCATTCATATACATTAATTTGACTAACAAAATATGTTGTTTTAGTAGCTCAGGCAAGAGAAAAAACATGATTAACATTTTTTTAGTCTTAGCTTTAGAGGGTGGTTGGGGTCTCTGAGGGCTGTCCGTTTTTCTGTTGTCTTGATTCAGATGTGATGAATCCATCCAGTCAGGCATTAGTCCTTCTTTCTGAAACCATTTGATACACACATAGTCTCCTGGATGGAATGGGTGTTGGAAATCATTTCCCTTGGGGCTGGTTCTCTCATAAGTTGAACCTGTTGGATAGACTTAGCAATAGGTTGGAGCGGGAGCAGGTAATTTAGGTAAGGGTAGAGAAAAGGGCTCTGGATGTATTAACATTTTAATCGCTCAGAGATCACTTTAACTTTCTGGACCCAAAATAGCCTCCGTTCTGTGCTTTGACCCGATTACTTATCCACACTGACTGTAATTTTATTTCCTCTCTAATTTTAGGGACTTTTAAAATTCTGTAGGGAAAAGGGTGGTGATGACTGCTCTTGCTGCTTCAAGCTGAGGGCAGGCAATGTGGGGTGGGGCAAGCAGTTTGAAGTTCCCTTTTAGAAATGGAGTCTGTCTAGGGTAAAAGTCTGGTTCTATGAACGAAACAAAAGACATGGGTACTGAAATGAGATTAATACAAAATAAATATTGTAGCACCTGGAACATGTCAATGAATATCATGAAGATGATAGAAATCAATAATCTCAAACCACAAGGTGAAAGAGCTGAGATATTTTCCCCATAACAAGACCTAACAAAGCTTAACAAGACTGGAGAGGATGAGGCCTTTATTTGTAAATCTTTAACATCCTCTGAGTTATCAGGAATGTAAACACAACATTTAGTTAAGTTACCTAATGTCATCTGAGTTTTGTAAAATATCTTTTTATTGGCATGATCTCTTCACTTAATAGGAATCCTTTTATCTTTGTTACTTACTTAGACTAGCAAATATTGATCAAGCCTCCCTGTGTAGGAGTTGGGAATATCTGTAGGCCTTAAACTGACTAAAAACTTATAACCCTGGCAGTTTCTCTTGATAGTTATCAGCCATTTTGTCTAAAAATCTTTCCTTTGTCACTGCCAGTCTTAGTATTTGGGAGCTAACACAAGTGTACATGTCAAGTTATATTAAAAATAACTATTGTATCGTTTTTAAATGTCCAGGAATGACTGTTTTGTTTTAACAATTTGTGCTAGGTGTTTAAGATCAAGTTGGTCAATATGGCCTTGTTCCTATCTAGTGTTCAGAGTCAGCTGAGTTTCCTTAGAGGTTATTCTTGGGGAACTTGTGAACAGCCTTTTAGCTTAGCTAGTGACATCTGCACTAGAATGGGTCAAGGTCTTGCTGACTATGTGGCTTCCCGTGGAAGCATCAGGGATATTTCCTCCTTCCAATGACCCTCCTCTTTTGCAGGATGTGCACTGATTGGCTTTCTTTTTAGGGCCCAGAAATTCTCTGATCAGTAGGTCCTGTGACCCAGAAGTGTAGAGCTCTTCCCTTTGTTCCCTGGGTTCAAGCTAACTCAGAGGGCAAGAGCCAAATACTGGTTTTCTTTGCCCTTTTTTCTTAATTTTAATCTTTAAGTCTTGGTCTTAAACATTTAGTAAGCCAGTCTCATCAGTCTTAAAGTAAAAGTATTGGGCTTTAACTTTATAGTTATTTTTACCCCTTTTATTTATTATCTGTTTACAGATGATGGCCTAATATACTTTTGTAAGGCACTAACAGATAGCAGTTAAAGAATACATATTCCCTGTTTGAGATCACAATAATCTTTACAATAAAAATCAATCACTTGAATTCAGCTTTAAATGAGTAGAAGTTGGAGTCATTTTAACATGTATCTCATTATCTTTTTTAAAGTATCTTTAATTTTCTTTTAATCTCAGTGTAAAAATACTGTTACCAAAAATGTTAGCTTGGAGAACACCAGCTTGATAAAATGTTCCTTTAAACCTTTACTTTAAAGGTTTGTATACCTGTAAGATATGAACACATTTAATATACAAAGAAGAGTAATAGCATCATAATTACATTGATGTTTTTATATTAATTAAGTTTAGCTTTTAAAAAAATTTAGACTTTGTAATGTAGTATAATACTTTAACATAACAGTTGCTGTTTAACTAGAGTTGTATAAACTCCAATTTTTAAGACTAGTTGTTCTAGAGCATAAAACTTAACAGACATAATGGTAAGAATAAAGTAATGTTTTAAGAAATATTTGTCATTTTAGCATATAGACTGAACTTTGGTTTATTATCAGTACATTAATATTTGACCTTAGGGAAAAAACTTGAAATATTTTAACTGTTGTATTACTTATATACACACAAACCTTTAAAAATTTACACTTAATTTACACTTTTTAAATCACTTAATTAGACCCTCTTGTTGTTTATTTATTACAGCTTTACTTTATCACATAAAGACTTTTTTTTACCTAGAAACATTTTTTACTAAATATATTTTTATATCTAGAACCTTCTAATTTTTTAATCTGCTGATCCCTTTTTTAAAAATTTATACTCTGAAACAATCCTTGTAAATGTTTGAATTTAGATAAATTACTCCATTTTAATAAGATGAAATACTTTATATTATTTTAAAGAACTCTATTTGAAATGTAGTTGAAACTTTTGGACACTTTATATAGAATTATACCTGTCAAGACTTCTAGTAACCTTGTTTTCAGTGATGATACAGAGTAATTTTAAACCCTTTTTTATATTTACCAATTTATAAAAACGCATGTTTTAAGTATGTTACCCTATGGAATTTAAGGAGTTAAAAGCTTGATGTTAAATTTAACAGTTAGCATTTTAATTCTTTAAACCAATCAGATGTCTCTAACCAACACATTCATGATCAATCCCATACATGTCAAACCTAAATTATTTATCTTTTAAAAAAAACAAGATATCAGACAAGTGTATTGGACAGGATCAACCATTTATTCCCTGTTGAAGGAAAAATACTAGAAATTTTATAGACATCAATATTTTATCAGTTGTGTGACCACCCAGAGAAACTTGTGATTTAGTAACCATTAAAACCATCTTTACTTTATTTGTTTACTCAATTTAAATTGAAGATTTTAAATCATGTAAATTTGAGTTGTTTGGATGCATTTTTTAAAAATTTTAACTTATGAGCTCATATGTCAATTTTGGTATTAAACATATGTAGATGTGACAATACACCAGTGTATGCATGCATAAAACAATCTGATAGACAAAGGTCTTGTAGTTAAAAAAATCTATTAGATTGAGAGTTAACCCTTGTAAACTGGCCTCTGGATGAAAGAGAGCATTAAGAAAACTTTATTGTTGGATAAAATAGGACTGATCAAAAATTAACCTAGGCACACCAGATCAAAATTATGGACTCAAAAAAAATAGAATTTTTAAAAGTCTTCTTGCCTCTATCCTGGTGTGGTCCCACTCATTTGCGATGAAAAGAGTTAAGAGTAAACAGACAAAGGCCATGCCCCCTCCCTCCCTGAAGTTGTTTCCTAAAGAGACAGCAAGGGAGCCTGCTTCCATTGGTCTCCTTGGGAGAGCCCCTCAGTTTGGGGTCTTGTTCTAAACCAGTTTCTCGGGTCTCTTGGATAGTGCCAGTAAAATTTTAGCCTGGCATTTAGGTGGACCAACTCCAATAGTTGGAAGTTCCACTTGGTAGCAGTTTACATTTCAATGTAAGCTTTAGTGAACATGGTTAAAATCCTTTTGAATCATTTTTTTTTTTCCAAATTTGTATATAAGACAACTAATTAGGATGTCCAGGTTGCCAAAGACAATTTGTTGAACTCTATAGGAGGTAGGGAGGTCCGTGGATCTTGAAGGGGCCATCTGACCTCGAAAGTTGGCCATTCTCTCTCACAGAACTTAGAGAGAGAAAAGACATCACCATGGGTCCAGTAGTCAGTGGCCTTTCTCTGGAATTCCTAGAAATTGGTCAATATGCATTGAAAAGGAGTACATGACAAACATGAGGGAGACTGACCCCTGTTCACACTCAAGAGCAACAAAACAACAGAAAAAGACAAACACAGAACTGGTAAGACACCCAAGATGATGACAAGTGGCCTCTCCTGATTCCTGACCTGAGGATCTGGCAACGTCTTGTCTCAGTCCAGGATTCAGGAGGTAACGCTGCATCCAGCCTTCCTTAGAGTCCCAAATTGTGGATCCACCAGAAACAGACTTACCAGTGTCCTCCTGGGGCACAGAAATAGGTGACTCTTGGAGAATTTAGTTCAGTCCTGATGTGGGACCCTGCAGATGGTGGCACCCCGGGGCTAAGAAACATCTCTCAGAGGCCTTCCCCTAGAAGAAAGGGCTCTTGTGGCCTCTACCCGCCCCCCAGGAGTTTACAGTTCAGTGGTGAACTGTGGTATCCAGTGGGCAGTGAGGATCTCCCTAGGGGCTCCAAATGTTGTGGGGCACAACTTAAGAACATACTATTCACCACTGAGAAATACAAATTTGACAGTCTTTATTAGCCAGCTGGCTGACTATCCCACACAATGCCCAAAATGGCTATTGGGAGAATAGCCCTGACCATAGGGTTGTAGGGATTTTTACACCATAACTCAGTACATCAATCATAAGTATCTGTTGCTATGATTTAAATCTACAAACCAATATCACAAGATCTAAAATTATAAGGAAAAGGGGAAGTGGGTCAAAATGACCTTAGTTGGGTACAAGTTAAAGAATGGTTACTAAACATTCAGACAATTGTTGCTGACATGGTACATTGTACAAGAAAAACAGGAACCAAAAGAGAACAATTTTGCATTATATAAGAATTGGCATTTTGTGTTGCAAACATGTTGTGCTAAGCAACTGTTGATGGGTACAGAGGTGTGGTATTCCCATGGGAGAAGCATGTCTTACATGACATGGAGTCTCAGGGTAAAATGGAGTCTGTTTAGTCATTTCCCACATAGTCTGGCCTATAGCATTTCCATGGAGTCAATCCATCACAAAAGTTACCAGAAACTATACTTGCTCATGCTGGTGTGGTTTGGATTTTCTGCCTCTTCTCCAGTTGTTCCAAGCTGATGCTCTGACGATATTGATTTCTGGATATCCAGTTTTGTGAAAAAAGTCTTGAAATATACAGTTGCTTCAGTTGAACCTAGTACCTATTCAATTTTTCTTATAAATAAAAAGGAATAAGTCACGTCCATTTCCAGAATTTTATCTATCCACTTGAATTATTACTCTTACTCCCTAATAATTATTGTTTCATTTTTTAGTCTTGTCAATTTTAGCAACACCTAGAAAATCAACAATAATATCACTTCTTTGTGGACAAATATCCTTTAATGTACTACATTAAATTTTGGCACATTCACTTTCAAATATCTTGACACTGCAATAGCATTTTAAATATTTACTATAAAAATAGCAACTTTTTATCAAACATAAACACAACTATTTCCAAAAGCCACTAAAATCAGTACTCATAAACATATTCTCACAAAATGTATTTTTTCCATAGAAAAAAATAAAATGAATTATATTTTTGAAGGAAGCACTTACAAAATTGTTCCTATCCAAATTTGGACATACTCTTCAGTAATGCACTAATTAGATAGAGTTGCCTGGTGTTATGTTTAAAATTCTCCTTCAAATGTTTCTGCTATATTTCAAATTTTGATCACACACTGAGTTAAAAGCTCTATATAGGCATCTTTACTTCCAGTCTTAACAGTTCTGTAAAATAATTTAGCTTCTTGTCAATATGGCTATTATATCATGGTCAGACTGACCACTGATACAGTCCCAGGAAACACTCCATTTTCTAGATTCACAGCTAGATAATTTGTCTTCACAGAAATTTTAATTGATAAGAAATAAAATCTAGGCACAACTCTAAATTTTAACATTATTCAAAACATTTATTACTGTCAATAGCTTTTTGATTGTCAATGGGGCACATACTCAACTTGGTATAAAAGGTTACAAGAATAAATATCAAGCAACAAATGATGCAAATTATATTTTATATCATTGTTTATAGTTTGCTTTTCTCACACTATTTTATGTTCCCTGAAAAACTGTTACAATCAAAAGTATGTGCTAACCATGATACATTGCATACATTAATTCTTTACATCTATCTATGTCACAAAGTTAATAAAATTGAAACTCTAGAGAAATAATAAGATTGCTTTCATTAAAAGTAGACACTTCCAGCCATTTCCACTGAAGCCAATAATTTGTTATACTGCAAATAAGAGGAGCACAAAATTAAGAGCAAATGAGTCGGCTAGTGTTTGTGTGTCAGAGTGTGGTCAATTCAATGTCAAAAACGGAAGATGTAGCTTCTTCCAAACACCCTCCTTCCACTCCTCCAGGTCATGCCATTTGAGAAAAACATCCCTGACCTTTCTACGCTCAGTCCTGCCTTTCCATTTCTACTTTGCCCAGCTACATATCAGATATAAATTATAAATACCTTAAGTACACAGCTATTCATGAGTACCTACTTTTTTTTCTTTTCCTTTCCAATTTTGTCAGGAACTGGAATCTATAAGAAAATTTAACTCTTTGACAACTAAAGATAAATCATTTAAGAACCACCTCTTCAATTTAAATAGTTTTGAAGGAAATATATTATTCTTCCCTAACTTCTTAATCAGATTTTGTAGAATTTAATTCAACTTTCTTTATTATTTAATTTTGTGCTAATATATTGCTGAAAATGTAATAAAGCCTTTATGACACATGTAGATAGACAGGATGTATTATTTATCTGGCATTTTGAAACCCAACTTATTTATCTGTCTTTCAATTTACAAAACTGAATGTGACTTCCTGGTCAACAGAACATAAAAGAGCTTCTGCCATATTCAATATTAAATTAAATATTTATTAATTTCTTATCCTTTATATAATTCTTTTAACTATTTCTGTACATTTTTCACTTGAGAATAGCACTGAAAATATAATGCCTTTTTTCAAGAATTTGATGAAGCATAAACAGGACCTCTACCTACTCTAACTAGAATTCTTGCAACTCTGTGAAGAATTTATTGTTGTAATCATAACAATACATCTAGACCTAAATGTAACTGAAGGGCAGTCCAACACTTAATGCTTGAAGTTGATGTCAAAAATTCAATTTGATACATATTTGATATATAACACTCATTCTAGTATTTCTACTGTCTTAATCAAGAGGTGAGACTGGGTAAAGTAAGCCCCAGAAATAAACTCAGTTTCTATGAATTATGAGAAGCCAAGACACTAACTTACATTTTACCAAGTTTGACAAAGAAAAAAACTACAATAGTCAATAATTGAGATTATGTTTCTTAAAAAGTACCACAAAACGTAAGTGGACTAAAATGATAGTGTTTATCAGCAAGTCAAGGACATAGCAGTGATCTCGGGATTTCCTTTCCCTCATCTAGAGGGCTGGGTTTCAGTTGGCAATTTTACTCAGTCTAATAGAATAGGAGAGAAAAACATTCTGAATAGTACTTGAGATGGAGGAGATCAGTTAATTGCCTGCTTTCCCCTTGTTTTTTGAATATTACACAAAGGAAATCATAAGCTTCTTTGCTTTACTCAATAGATATTCTAATGTGTGAAAGACAAATATCTTTTTGACAGCAATAGCAAACTGAAGCTAAAATTATTCCAAACTCTTAGAATATGGACCAAATGAATGGTCACCTGACTGAGGAAGAAGAAACCGAATAGGAAAACAATCACCTTTCCAAACTTTCCTGAGGGAAAAAAAATTATATCTAAATTGGAATTAAAAAAACATGCTATTGTTGATACTGCTAAAGTTAATGGAAATCCTTTTTACCTTCATAGCCTCAGTAAGAAGCAAACTTCCACCATTTGCATACTAAACTGAAAAGTTTATCCCAAATCCCTTTGACATAATCACAAAACACCTAAAGACATAATTTTACAATTAGACAAAAGGTTTTGGTACAGCTAAAATTATGTAGAATACAAAAAGTGCTGTTATCACATGATTTGTTATATACATTGTATCATTAAATTATCTAAAACACCTAAAGTTCCCACAGATGTCCACTTGACCATGCTCAACCTGGACCAAGTACTGCTTCCTTCCCTGGGGGATGTTCTGTCAATATGGGACATGAAGCTATACTCTCAAAGATTATTGAAGATTAAGTAGCTTTTGCTATTCACTTAAACAAAAAAGAACAAAGAAACAATCTATCTCCTATCTTTTTCCCCATTGTTTCCTTTCTTCTTTGAAGTGCATCTGCTCCTCCATTCACTTGACCCAAAACACCCCACACCCTATTCAGTATCTTGTCTATTCAAATCAAGGCCCTCCTTCTCTTGCAGATGGCTGTTCCCAAGATTTGCACATTATTTTTTCTTGCCACCTTTCTTTTCTTTCTCCCTGCCACTTTCTCTGTTCCTATTTTTTTTCTTGCTTTTATATTTCATAGAAATGTTTGATTTTTTTATAATCATTTTCAACAATAATAATTGTGGTTTGCTTCTGATCATTATATTGGCTGATGATTTTAAGGGCTATCTTGAGGTATCAATTATTCAGAATTTCTTTTCAAATATGGTCTCAGAGATGCATAGAAAACATCACATTCACATACTAAAAATGTATTTTATAATACATATGTAATATGTTACACCATGCAGTACTATTGGTTGAGTTTTATTAGTTATATTTTAACAGTAATGATATATTTTAATATTATCTAAGTTAAATGAAACAATTATGGGATATTATTATCTTCCTTTTTTAGAACATTGCTACCAAAATGTGTACTAGAAAATAGTGCTTTATGAAAACTTTGTTCTCTGTTTGCTATTGAATTTCATATCACTGAAATTAATAAATCTGAAGGTAGAATAAAGTGTCAAATCCTTTGGAAGAAAAGACAAAAATAATAAAGCAATGAGAATCTTTATGTGACAAATTCATCAGAAATATCTTTAAGGCATTATATAATAGTTTATTGATAAACAAATTTTTTCTTTTAATTGAGTACATTTTTCAGTAAATTACTACCTCTCATTCTTATTTAAAGTTCATAATATGAACAGCTCTCCCTAAAATGAGTAACTCTCCAAAGTAAAAAATATGACCAGTTGGTCTGTCATATTTTCAGTTCAATACCTATCTTTCATATTAATTCTTATTTATCAGTTGACTTCCTACTTGGATAAAGTCCAGGATTTTCTTGGCAATTTCACTGCTAGATAGATATCATTTATGTAAATTTAATCTTGAATCAAATTTTATTTCAAAATATGCAATTATTTCATGTATGTAAAGCAAATATAGTATTTTATTTAACATATTTTATTTCTCAATTATTTTACTTTGAAATAAAATCAAGATTAATTATTCTTTTTTTGTTAATAATGCTTTAGTTCATTTTATCTGACATTGATGACCAAGAAAAACAAAAACAGCAAAACCTAATGCTGTAAAATTCTTATTTAACAGTGAATGATTTGCAGTATTGAAGAAACAAATGATCATTAAAAAAGAGTATTCTTACGTGAATTGTTAGAACATGGGTTCAGAAGTGTTCTCTTACATATGTTTTCCAATTTCTAAGATTTCAAGGGATATTTTTGTTGATGAGGCTGGAATATTCAGGAGAATCTTAAGAAAGACTAGCAAAGAGTCAGTTCCATGTGACTTTTATCTGGCAGTAAATGTTTTTGTGATTACTGTAAAGTGGACTTTCTGGAAGTTATAATTATGAAGACTCCCTACAACTTGCAGCTGATATAACTGAAGTATAAATAATTCTAAGATGAAAATGCTCAGACTAATCATCCACTCCAATATATCAGAACCATGTGCAAATTCAATAATTAGTATGATCTCCTCTAAGCTGACTAATTTTTATTAACTTTAATAAGAAAATTATTTTCTGTTCTAGTACCTTGAATCAAAACTTTTGAAGGTCATATTTAATAGTTAAATATCAAAGCCCTGAAGGACATGCCCTAAATTATCATTGGGATAGTTCAATTAAGGGACATGGAACATTCATAAATATAACTGTTTATATTCTCCATCTACTGTTACTTATTATATTGATATAGTCATCATGACATGGTGGATATTACTATAAATATTATTACATGATAGATATTAAATATCATTAGTAAAAGAATTAATAAATCATTTATGTAGATCAAATATAACTGTAATAGAAACAGCATTGCAGAAATCAAGAAAAAATAAAAAAATAATCTCTATTTGTTATTAATTCACTACTCCTTGAAGTTATAACCATAACTGTGCAAATAAGATACCTTAAGTTTGCATTCATTAAAAGTTTAAATAATTGGAAAATGTAAGTTATCTATTACTTTGGCTTAGAAAATATGAACAACACCATTTTCACAAAACTATTTCCATGTTTATATTTGTGGTGACATACTATCTCCCTTCTAAAATCACATAATTCACAAAAAGTATCTCTATTTCAACTGGAACAATCAATGAGTGTAGACTAATGTATATTGTTGATTATAGTACTTTTTAAATATGTATTATTATTTTAGTGAGCACTAACTTGACTCTTCATGCAATCTGCTTTTGTAGATCAGTTTTATTGGAGTTCAATTTTTGAAGGCTAAATTATCCCATACTAAATATATATTTGCATGTGTCTGACTCATACAATACATCTATGTAATTACAATCAAGACATACATATTTTTTTATCATCCAAAAATATTACCTTTGCCCCAAATTTATCTTCCCCTACCACTTAGCCTGGACAAAACTATTAATATTCTTTCTTTAACTATAGATTAAATTTGCCTTTTCTTTAAATTATGGCTAATATGAACAATGTTACTATGAATACGTGTGGTAGATTGCATAGGAATGGAATTGCTAGATTATAAGGAAAATTTAATTTTCTTTGACACCTCAAAATAGGAATTTAAACCATTTTTCCCATGTATTTATCATTGTATAGTTCCACAATACATAAAGTACTCTTTCTTCTACACTGTTGTAAACACTATGCACGGTCAACTTTTTACCTCTAACTTAGTTAATGAATGTGATAGTGTATTCCATGTGGTTGTGAAATTGTCTTTCCCTAAGGACTTATAAAGCTGAATACAGTTTAATGCATTTTCATTGAAATCGATATATTTTTTCTAGTAAAGTATCTTTTTCAAACCTTTTGCCTTTTTTGCTTAACTGTCTTCTCATTATGGAGTTGTAAAAGTAAAATGCACATTTGACAGATACATTTATTGAAGATATTGTTTCCAGTCTTTGATTTGACATGTTATTTTTTTCAGCAACACCTTCTTATCTAGTTGTATATATTGTGTGAAATTCCTGTTTAAATTTTGGTCAGTTTTTGATGGATCATTTGTCCTTTTACTACGAATCTATAAACATTTTCTTTATATATACCTGGGTACCAATTATTGGTGAGATACATTTTTTAATTTTAATTTTTTTATTTTTACAGATTACATTATGATTCATTGTACATGAATGGGGTACAACTTTTCATTTCTATTGTTGTACATGATGTAGATTCATACCATTTGTGTAATCACACATGTACACAGGGTAATGATGTCTGTCTCATTCCACCATCTTTCATATCCCTGCTCCCAGAAGATGATTTTTTTTGCCACACTTTCCCTTAGAAATTTAGAAGTTAATTTCTAAATCCAACTCAATGATGCATTTTGAGATAGTTACTGTATGTGGTTTGAGTTAAGGTCTGAGGTTAATTTCTTTTCATAATGGTATTTGGCTATTTCAACAAAATTTATTGATGAGACTTGTTACTCAATGGGATTGACTGGACATATTTGTTTGAAATTAGTTGTCCTATTTCTGGGTTCTTTCTGAGATTACTTAGATTAATATATCTATGTTTATTCAAATTTCAGATAGTGTGGTCTTGGATAATGTAGTTTACAACAAGCTTTGTAAATCTTACAATTTAAAAAAAAACTCTTTGGCTATACTAGGTCATGTGCCTTTCTATATAAATTTTGAAATCAACTTTCATATTATTACAAAATGTCTTCTGAGAATTCAAACAAGAGTTCATGAAGCTAGTTTGTCAACTTAGAAAGAATGGACATCTTAAAAATGTTAAGGCCTCCCCAGTTCTTAAACATGGCATATCTCTCTTCTTTATTATTTTTGAGGTGGTTATTTTAGGTTTTTAATTTTTAAAAATTTATTCCAGTAATAAATTGTATACATATATTACACATATTTTTAAAATATATCTATACCTTTGATTTATAATTCTTCATTGTTAATAATACAGATATTTTACAATGTTCATATTTTTACTGTGGGTTCTCCTAAACCCACTTCATTCCATAATTTTCCTTTTAAATTTCCTAAGTTGTCGGTGAATACTAACATGAATTCTTCAAGTAACATATTTCTTGCTTTCTAAATTTAAAGTATTCTCAATATTAATTTTTCCTTATTATAAAAGCAGGAACTCCCAATGCACTATCATACTAAAATAGAGAGTGACTTCTTCTGTTTGTTTTATCTTCATGGTTTTAAGAATTTTTTTTGCAGATTTTATTTTTCATTTTTAATCTTAGAATTCCTTGACATGTCTATGTATGTGAAAGCACATTTTTAATCAAATTTGAAAAATATTATCAAAATGTCTAATAAATTCCCTCACTCATATCATTAGTATTAATCCACAGATCACTGAGTCTCTATTAAACATTTTTTCAGACATTTTACTTTATTGCTTCAATCCGAACACATTCTACTGAAATAAATCATCTAATATATTGATGATTTTAATAAATATATTTTAAATCATCTAATATATTTCTTATTCAGTGTTTAATCTATTAGTCATATGCAGTGGAATTTCTAATTCAGCTATATTTTCACCTATGAGTCCTATTTTCATCTTGTTTTATGTTTTCCATTTTTCTTCTCCTATGTTCATGCTTTTTTAAATATCTGTACATATTTTAGTAGTTGTTTTAATATCTTCCTCTACTAGTTCCAACATTTTACTTTACTGGGTGAACCTAGAATCCTTGCAACCTCTGCACCCTCACACAGCCTGGTGTGAGCTCTGGAAATTGTTTAGCTTGCAACTTCCTGGTGCTTTGGGTTTATGGAGTTTCTCTATACTTATCAAGGATGCCTAGGATGCAGTACTGATTAATGGCAACTTCCAGATATACTTTTAGAGCTACTCTCTTCTTTGCATCTTTATTTATTTATTCATTTATTTTTTTACTGTGGCTTCATATAACATGAATACCTAATTCTTCAACTCACTGAAAACATCAGGAACTAATGGGCTAGAATTTCTCTCCAGAAAGAAAATCAAAAACTTGGGAATTTTTTCAGATTTATCATATCTTTTGCTCCTCTTAGATATCACATTTCTATAATCCTGGTGTTCAATATATGAAAGTAGATATTCCATGTATGTTGTCTATTTACTATTTATAGATAACACATTGCCATGTGTAATCCTCATTCTTCAAAGATACTTAAAATAAAATTTTCTACTATAATTTTGATTACTCCATTTATAAATGCAATGTAGAATTTGAAAGGATGTAAATAATTAAAAGCAATATTAATTGTGCTAACTTTAGAAAAATAGTAGTACTGGTTGCTGTCTTTAGTGTAGTGGTAATAATACAGACATTTTACAAATGAAAATTTGTATTTGTTGTAAATGAAATTTTTATTTTCCTAGTTGAAGAAAAATAATATACTTTATGGAAGATTCCACTGATTAGATCACACTGGAAACATTATTTTCAGTTCTGTTCACTGTATATTATAGAGTTATAGTTATCCTTAAGAATAAGAAACATGATATTCAATATTCAATAATAATGAATCCAATTGTTAGATTTAAGATTGAATTGTACAAATAATGAGGAACAAAGTTTATCTGACTATAAGTCACAGTTATCTTAACAACCAAATTTGACAAAACATGGAATTAATGGATTAAATAAACTTCAATTTTTTTATCACCACATGCATTCAGATGGAACCTGGATGATTCCTCTCAGTGTTGTGGCAGAGGAAAGTAGAGTATCCAGTGAAGCACTAGATCAGAAGACTATAATATACATAGTTGCTTTAGTGCTTATCATTCTACTGAATTTTGTATCTCACCACTGTTCTCAACACATTGAGAAAAAATTTGAAAAATTATTCAACAGACTACAATGTTAAAAAATATCAATGATGTTAGAAAATTTTCTGCTTACTAATAACAATTTTTTCTGATAAGAATTTTCTTTCATGTTTATTTTATCAATAAGGCCAGGGAAGACATTTGTTTTATATTATAAAATAGTTACCACCTGTTATAGTTTCTGACTAATTGGTTCTCAGGAAAATATACAATGCATTGGTAAATGTTGTATAGTTCTAATTCCAACAGTTAGATAGGGATTGAGTAGCAAGAAAGGCCATCTTCCCTGTATGGTAAACTTCCTGGCTTGAGATTTTAGAAAAAGGATACTACAAACTCAATTGGCTATTATGATATGCTTGTACATCATATATTTCCATAGAAAAGTCATCTAATCACTTTTAAAATCTTACTAAATAATTTACTAAATGTTCATGATAATTTTAATTGAGCCTTGTTAAAACATACTTATTTTCATGAGAATGTGCTCAGAAAGGTTTATTTTAAATAGATTAAATTATTTAAGTAACTTACAAATCAGAGTAAATAATATATCATATACTTCCATATGCAATGACGAAAATAAATACCCATATTTTAAAAAATCAATTTTATGTCTGCAGTGGGAACAAATATTTTCTTTTAAATAATACATCTACTCATCTGCTTTTCCAAATCAGGCACTACAGAAAGATACCTTTCCTAGTTTAGTCAGCTTTCTGTCACTGTCACAAAACTCCTGAGGAAAATAATGTAAAGGAGGAGAAATTTGTTTTGCTCATGATTTCAAAGTTTTCAGTTCATGGTTACTTTGTGGATTCCAGGTTTGTGGAGAGACGGAACATCATGGTGAGGAGAGAGAGGGAAAGCAAAGCTACCATGGTGACGAGAAAGCAGAGTGAAAAAAAAAGGAAAAAGTCTGGGACAAGAAATATCATACCAGGACACAGTCCCAATGTCCTATGTCCTCCAAGGATTCCCTATCTCCTAAAGTTTCCACTACTGCCCAATAATTGCCAAACTCTTAACCCATCACTTGCCAAGAGCCCCACACCTGCACATTGCTGCACTGGGAACCAAGCCTTCAACCCAGGAGACTTTGGTGGGCATTTCAGCTACAAACTATAATCCTTGCTATAGAATTTGTGGTTTATTCAATATTAAATGCTATGTTATTATATTAAGGCAGCATGATACTACTTTGCCCATAAAGGTGAAAGTACAAACCCGTGATTAGAAGATCAACCTAACCCAAAGGAAACTTTCATTCCTGATGGCAATGATGTGAACAAATGTTTTGTCTTTTAAAACAAACATGGAGTACTGAGGGTGCAGAGCGCCAGCTGAACTAAAATAGGATCACCTTTCCCTGGATGCTAACCACAGAGACTTCAAAATATTTTGGAGTCAGTTTCTGAATTGAGTATCTAAAGAAGTAACACATGTTATAGAAGGCTTAAATAAGAAAAGAAATAGCACAATTGAACTCAACCACTATAATTGTGTAGAAATAGAGAAAGTATAAATACACTAATGTTAACTTGGCAACTCTGATTAATAGCTAAGTATTGTGGTACTCAAACTTGTACTCTGCTAGCTGTTTTATTTCTTTTAATAACTGTATGTAATTCTATGTAATTTTAATTTTCTTCCTTTAATATTTAATGAAATATTCAGCATTTTGAAACCAATAATAGCTAATCTTTACTGAGAGAGTTTATGATGCACACTATATTAAGAAGTGTTATACACATCACTCAATTTTAGTCTCACCTTCAATATTTAAAGTAGGTTTTATTCTTTTTTCACTGATGAAGAAACAGACTGAAAAATGCAACACAATCTAGCTTTCTCCCTTAAGAAAATGGATGAGGCCAATGTTGTACCTGGTCTTTCACCTTAAGGCCTTGCAGAGGCTTTGCCTGGTGGGCCCTCAGGATGTGCTCCCTTCCCGTTCCAACTGAATACCCAGCCAGGGCAGTGGAGTCTCTGAGCGACCTGCCATCCCAGACTAGGTTCCCTGGGGCAGCCATGTCTGCATTTCTATATCACGTACTCATTTTCTGAGGTGCCCTATAATGGGGGAGGACTCTAACGAGGGACTTTTCTGGCACATTGGCCAAGATCTCCTTATTGCGGGCACTCACGTAGACCCTTTTCTCCCCTCTGATTCAGTACTTCCACGCTCCTTCCCTTCTCCCTCTCCCTTCACCTAATCCTGAGTCCATAAAATGACAGGAGCATTTTTTCCAGGGTACTTCACCATCTGTACTGACACATTGCTTTTAAATGGTCTCCAAGGACTTAACTTTCTTCATCTACCATGTTTGGTGCTCTTTAAATCTTACCACTGGCTCTGTCCTCTTGACCACCAGGCCTACAGTGTCAACCAAGCTGCAACGAGGACTTAAAATTTCTACTTAGTTCTTTTGAATGTACTTGTGTACATAATTTGTCTTTAGGAATAAGGAATATATTTTACTTGAATTTGAAAATGAATCAATGAATACAGTTAATAATAATTGTAGCAATGGTATTTATGTGTAGGATGTGTTTTCATATGTAGTATATATATTACACAGTAAAGCACAGCATAATATTATCTAAAATAGATTCATATAGTCATTAATATTGGTAATGCAATAATAATTGGATCCTGCAGCCAATTTAAAAATTAAATATATTTGAACTCTTTGGTAGGTAGGAAAGTAAGACAAAGGATAAAGGCATTTGCTTCAATAAATTCTGGTCTATTTTATTTAAAATCAGAGTTATACTGGCCATGTGGTTAAACACCCTCTATTCATAATTTATGACTATTTTGCCAAGGTCAATGTCCAGTAAAGTTATTGTTGACTCCAAACTTACTGAAAAGGATGGGAACTTTTAAAAAGCCAGAGCTTCATTTGACACTAATTGACATTTTTGACAGTCTAAGTGACAAGGTGAAGATTTAAATTGACCATAAAATAACCTAAGCATTCTCATTTCTAACAATTTTCACTAAACTTTGGGGAGATATTAAACAGGGACAGAGTTCATGGAGAATAATAGAAAACACAATAACGTATTGAAAAAGTTTTATGAAATCTGTATGATTATTAGGTAAATAAGCACAGGTTATTTTGTAGTAATTCATATTAACAAAAAGATAACAAAAAACAAAAATTTGTCACATTGAAACATTCTTCACAGTGAGTTTTTCCTACAAGGAGAGCAAGTTGTTTTCACTTTCCAAGAATTCATTGTGACAAGTTTGTTGAAATTGCTAAGAAATGAAGTTTTTGCTCTCAGAGCAGCACAGAGCCACACAGACATTTAGAATTTGGGTTACTATTGTCTGCTGTGAAGAAGGAAATCACTGACAAGGGACTCCTCCTTGCCTAGCAAAGGACTGAACCAACACTGCAACTTTTTAGTTTGTGTGTTTGTTCATGTTTTGTTTGGTTGTTTTGTTTAGAGCAAAGCAATACATGAAGACGTAAAGATACTTTTCATAGAGCTCATTAGGAAGTCTGAGTTTTGTTACAGGATATATGTTCTCCGGGAATATTGGAAAGAAGAGTACCCTGGTTTTGAATACACAATTCAGAGTCTTGTTCTCTACTGAAACTGGTGGAAAAGGAGTTAAGGCAAAGGGTTTAAATTATAGAATCTGGTCAAATTTCTAAGATAAGTTGCAAATAAAGATTCAGTTTCATATATCACGTATTATAAGATATTAGTAAATTGGACTACAACAAATTAAGAATTTCCAGTATTATAAAATCTAGAAAGAAAATTATCATAATTATTTGATGTAATTTGTGGTGAAATTTGATCAAAACTCCTCATTTTTTTTTTGTTCTGAAACCCTTAATTTACTAGGTACATGGAACTCCCATATTTCCTAAATCCTTATTATTTACCCTATTCAAGAAAAAAAAACAAACTTGTTTTCTTCCTGGCTTTGATGAAATTTTAGATGTTGCTTACAGCCAGTAGAGAACATGAGGCATGCATTTGTCTTAAAGGACTTACTGGGAGTGAAAACAACTGTTAAGGTTGTTAGCCTTTCTTCTTGCACCCATAAAATAGTTTTTCAGTAAATATACATTTCTTTTTGGAGATTTCTTGAGAATTAGGGGAGATAATTTTGGTGGGGATTTAGTAACTAAAATGTGACATTGTTATAGAATATAGGAGATTAAAGTAAGTTAGAAATATGATATGTATATATATATATATATATAGTTAAGATTACCATATCTTATATATAAGATTGTCACTTGACAGTTGATTGAGGTTCACTCTCATTAATTTAGATAGGAGCCTATCAGCCTTACATATTACTTTCTCTAGATGCTATCTCATCTTCCCAGGTAAATTTCCCAAGGTGATACAGTTACTTACTGTGTATTAAAATATGAACTCAAACAAACTGCTTTTAATTCTTGGTCAATGCACTTAATCATCCTCCTCTGAAATATGTAGCCAAACATACACTTGGAAGCTGAAGTCCCAAAACATATACTTATAATGAAGAGTATTATAAAGCTATATTATTCTTATATGAATTAGGTCAAAAACAAGACACATTTTAACAGACTTATTATTCATCAAATTTTCTTCAATATAGTTTATATCCCTTATACACACTAAATAGTGAAAAGATTTTATATAAAAGAAAAACTATTTTCTAATCCTTGTTACCCTCAAGGTTTAATTTTTGCTATTGAAATTATGGAAAAATTATCGGAACACTTGAAACTTTGTACTGAAGACAATGGCAAAAAAAAAAAAAGCTCATTATTAAACTGGAGTAGAGGGTTTAAAAAAACAGAATTGAAGATCAATGAGTATTATCTTTCTCCTTGCTTGTTGGAGATAAAGTTTGAGAATTATCTACTTTTTTTTAAAGCATATTGGGATGACAAAAAAGGAAGCTTCTGTATATTATCATGCATTTTCTCTCTCATCCAAAGTCAAACTGAGACCAACCACGATTTACTTTAAAATATTAAGAACTTTTGAATCATAAATTATATAAAAGTTTAATATAAATGTCAAATGAAATGACATATCTATCCTTTTAAATATAAAATTTATGGGGGCAGAAATATTGCTAAGCAAATTTCCACTGTAGGAGGGATTGATAAAGATGGAAGAATCAGTGGCAATTACCTAAAGCAGATGGGGTCTTGAGTTAACTAAAATAATATTCAGCAATATTACTCTATAATAAAGAAGCACATTGTTTCGAGAAATACACAATCCTAATTCACTGAAATATTCATGCACAGAGAAACTGACTGGAAACTTTAAACAAGTATCTGCTTTAGAGGAGAGATTAGAATGGAAAATGAGCACTAAAACTTCATGTCTTTGTAAATTATGTTTTAGTGAGGAGTAGTGATTCTGGGGTATTGATATCTGTGTAGAATGGGAAGAAGTTTCAAGGGGAAAGGACTCACAGGAGGAAATCCAATAAAAATGCAAATTATTAGTAAAGTTAATTATTAAGTCATTAAAAATAATCATTTCCCCTGATTTTGAAATCTGAGTTATGATCACAGCTTTGTGAAAATCAGTCATATTAGCATATTATTGATGGTTTGAACTTCCAATTATAAAAGGCTCAAAAGACAGCTAATGGCTCACATCATATGAATTTGTAGAGCAAATTAAATATAATACTTAATGAAGCATAGAGGCTATTAGTGCTATTACCTATAAACACTTGCAGAAAATAAAAAAGGGGGATTAGTGTGTGTTGTTCCAAACCCTCAAGTGGCATATAGCAAGGTCAACTGGAAAGAATGAGGAAATATTAGAATGTTGTGAACAGATGGCAACTGCCTAGAATTTAAAACAGAAATAACCCTTACAGAGAAGGGATATAATTCTATGTTAGGTTAGGGCATTCATTTAAAAGTGTATATGCAAAGATTAACATAAACACTTGTACAATTCAGCTCATAAAAAAATTACCCTGATGTCTTTAGTTTAATCCTGAATGTTAAAGATTTCGAATAATTAAAGAAGGAGAAATGGGTAATATATGTCATAATATGCACTTTTGATTCAGATCAACCTGAATTGAAATCTTGTCCTGATACTCACTATCCATGTAATAGCAATTAAGGACATGTGATTAGACTACTTTTATACAATGATTTATACTTTTATAAAATGAAGTTAATAATGTGATTGAACTGGAAAAGGACCATAAAGAAATTATTAGTCACCTCTTCAGTAAATAAGTAATAAAAATTCCAATCTTTATTGAGAACTCTAATAATGGATAATGATGGCCCAGAACAAGACCTGAAAATTTTGGATCATTGTTATGGTTTAGCCCTGAAAACTGCTGTTATCCATTAACAGTATCTTCCCTGGACATAGAATGGGATTCCATTCTGATGCCATGGGTTTACCAAACCAGTCATATGAAGAAATCTTAGAACTTCTTGCCTTCTATCTTCTAAAAGATAGAAATCTAGAGAAAGTATGTCTCTGGTAAGAAGGAATACAAGAGTGACAGCAAGTTCTTTCTTTTATCTTTTTTTTTTTTTTTTTTTTTTTTTTTTTTTTGTACTGGGGATGGAACTCAGGGGTACTTCGCCACTGAGCCACGTCCCCAACTCTTTTTTGTATTTCATTTAAAGACAGAATTTCACTGAGTTTCTTAGCGCCTTGCCATTGCCAAGGCTGGCTTTAAACTGGCAATCCTCCTGTCTTAGCCTCCCAAGCCTCTGGGATTACAAGAGTGTACTACCATGCCTGGCTTACAATTCTTCTTATTATCAGAGTTTATTCCATTCTATTACTAACTGATGGAAGAAAAGTCATTTTTGTATATATTCCTGTAGATTCACATAAACATAGGTACATATTGTTTTATATTGAGGGAGGATATTTTGTACTTTGTTATGGTAAAGTGAAAGAGAAAGGAATATAACTGCTGTGGATTGAATTTTTTTTTTTTTTTTTTTAGGTTGGCACTCATGTTTAGTAATACTGACAAAGAAACATTGTGATTATTTATAATTATATTATTTAAGCCACATTTATTAATGTTAATTAGTCTAATAAGAAACATCATAATCATTATTCTATTTGCAGTTAAGATATTTCATTCATTTTATGTATTTATATTCTGAAAATACAATTTGAGAATTCCATTTTTATTTCTCTATAGATTTCTTAGTTTACACTTAGAAGTATTTTTTAAAATTTTGCTCTCAGAATCATAATATGCATCTTTAATTCATTACAATAGTAAAGTTAGTACTGTACTATTTCATGTAAAATGTAAGAAATTTGTGAAAGCATAATTTTACCAGGCCCCTTTCATAGTGCTAAAGCTGTTATTGTAATTTACATAACATATATAACAACCTCATAATGTAATATTAGAGTCTTTATTATACATGCTGTTTCAAATAGTGATAAAAAATTCTGCATGCTGCATATCCCTGTTGGTTAAAGGCATGGTCCTCAGTGTGCTGTGTTGAGGTTGGTATAACTCTATTGGGAGTCCCATAGGTCACTAGGGTCTCTACCATGGAAAGTATTAGGTAGTTCTCAGGCAATTCCTTAACAGATCTAAAGACTGAACTAAGGCTTTATGGATGAGTTAGAAATTAGATAGACAGAAGAAGTAGGAGGAAACTTCTGGAGAGATACTACTGTATGGCAAAGACAAGGCACAGATGTGTATGGGGAAGAGTGAGCATTTCCTTACTGATAAAATTTCAAATTGTACTCATTTATAGGGTGCCATGTGCCATCTCGATGCATGTATACATGGTGTAATGTTTAAATCATGGTAAGCATATCTGACGCCTCGAAAATATATAATTTCTTTGTGGTACAAACATTAAAAATCCATTCTCCTAAGTTTTTTGAACTATATTGCATATTATAATTCCCTATAGTCATGCTATTTTGAAATAAAACACCAGAACTTTTCTTCATGTATAACTGTAATTTAGCACCTGTTGAGAAATCCTTTCCTTACCCCATTCCTTCTCTACCCATCTTCTGGTAACCACCTTTCTACTATCAATTTTAATGAGATCAACTTTTTATGGTACCAGAGATTGAACCCAGGGGCACTTAATCACTGAGTCACATCCCCAGCTTGTTTTCAATTTTTTATTGTGAAACAGGGTCTCACTGAGCTGCTTAAGGCCATGCAAATTTTGCTAAGACTGACTTTGAATCTTCCTGTCCCAGCCTTTTGAGAAGCTGAGATTACAGATGTGTGCCACCATGACCCACAAAAGATCAACATTGTTCATCAAAAATGTAGATGAGACAGGAAATGGCAGAAGGTGACATCTGACTGATGTTTGTGACTCACAATATAAAAAGTCTCATCTATTGGGTTCTGCTAGTCACAACAGTTTTAGTTGATTTTCTCTATTTCAAGTATATCAAAATAATACTGTCATTTAAACTTGTGTGTTTTAATTATTTTCCTTCATTTATGAAACAAGGAGCATAATTGAACTCAGCTTTGTTTTCCCTTAGATTCCTAAGAAGAGTCTCATTTATAAAGCAAAAGAGAAAATAAATGTAGGTTAAATAAGAATTGCTTAATTTGAAATACAACTATCAATTACAGAAATTCATCCATTAAATTAATATTTTCCAACAGTTCTATCTGCATGCATTATTTTTAAGGTTTTCTATCAAAATAGTTTTCATTAAAATTTATATGTTAATCAGAAAGTTTACCATTTAATTTTACCTAACATTGCTCTGCATTTAGTTTTTGGATTCTTTTTTTTTTCCTCCATTATAATTTTGAAGCAATTAACTCAGAAGGAAAAAAGTAATTTGCAGGTTCATATAATTGCACAGATGTTAGTCTGCTACACTAGAAAGAAAAGAATAGAAGGATTCTAAGATTTTCTTCAAAGAGAAAATAAAGAGACAAGAATATGCACACATTAAATTCTTCTTAGGTTGATAATTCCTACAAATCTATTTCAAAAATTTCATATAAATACATTGAGCTTAATAAATGTGTGGTATAGAAAATTGATTCGGGGCTTCTGAGATTTGCATAAGCAAAGTAGAAAACTAATTAGTAGATGGAAAAATTGTAATTATGAAAGTCATAATAAACCACTGCAGATAATTTACCTCTTCTTCTTACTTTAATAAACTTAAGACAGAAAACCAATGATAAACAAATTATTTTCCATTCAGCTATACAACAGTCTAAGAATTAAATTCAAGACATCTTTATCAGTTGACTTTCTTTGTTGAAATGGTTTTAAATAAGTTCAGCTGTGAAGACCATAGGCAAGGTGTCTATAAACCTCAATTCTTATTTAGGTATTGAATTACTCCTAATTTAACTGTCCCTGAAGCCTGTCCTTAAACAGGCTAATGCAGAAGACAGTGCTACACATAAATGTTTATATTAGAGGCTCTGCTAAGCATTTGATTTAGTATTCATTGTAAGTATCTGTACGTATAAAATTAAACAATTTTTGTGTTATTTTATTTATTCTCCATAAAGATCTTTTCTTCGAAGTCTGGTCCATTGAATTTATTATCTTTTAGTCATAAAATTATTCTGTTCACAAAATTATATTTAACTATTTATCTAATAATTTTTAAATATACCAGCTGACTTGTATGATCTTATTGAGCTGCTTGTTCTTAAGATCATCTCACCTAATCATCAAATTTTTAAGGTATTTTTCTGTGTGGCTTACTTTATCTCATATTTTTAATATGTGTGACTATATGACCTTATTCCTCCTTGACTCCAAGTACAATGGTGGCCAAGATTTCCACTGGGATGCTACAGCCGGCATCTTCAAAAGTCAGTTAGGATTACCAATGATGCAACTTTAGAAGTCTCAGAAGTCAAGTTCACCCTGGATAAGCTTGGATGCTTATCTGAAGCTTACCCAAACCTTCTGAATCTGTAAATTGAAGCTGTAAATGTCAAAAAGCAGACTTTCTCATGAGATTTATTATACCTTTAACTTTCTGTTCCAACCAGGAATACCAAGAGAACAATTTATCCTACATGTCATTGTGGCTCTTTTTCAAGTCTTAAATCAAAAGACTGAAATAAAAATGCAAGAGTAAAAAAAAAAGAGGTAGAATTCAAATTGGTTTAAAATTTTATTTTAAAACATGGGGATAGAAAAATTTGAAAAAAAAATATTCTTATTGGAGTTTCCAAAGTTAAAATATACCTGAGTAAAGTTTTCTCATTCAGTGATCTAATAGATTTAATGAAATTTGTCATTACGTTCTTTTCAAAATCAACCAAAGACTGTGTTCATGAAGTTGCAATACTGTTTTAGTCAGTTTTTCTGTTGCTATCATTAAAAAACCTGACAAGAACAATTCTCAGAGCAGGAAACTTTTTTTTTGGTGCACAATTTCAGAGATCTCCGTCCACAGATGGCCAACTCCACTGCTCAGGCCCAAGTAACGTAGAATATCATGGTGAAAGGGTGTGGGCAGAAAGCAGGCCAGGAGATGGCAACCAGGAAGCAGAGAGAGCTCTTTGCTCATGTGGGACAAGATGTAAACCCCAAAGGCATGCCCTCAGGACTTCTTCCAGCTACACCCTACTTGACTGCAGTTATCACCTAGTTAATCCATATCAGTGGATTACTGCACTGATAAGGTTTAGGCTCTCATAATCCAGTTATCAGGCACCTTTGAGGTTTTGATACCAAAACTGAGTCTTTAAGGATGAGCAGAATTATACAGATAATCTTGATACAGGCAGAATGAGACTGGTCAAGTGGTAGAAACAGCACACGGGGAGACCCTGACCTGGAAATGAATTGTCATTTAAGGAACAAAGGAAGGGGTGTCTGGAAGAAAGAACGGTGTCATATCACATAAACCATTTTTGAATATTGCAGAAAAAAATTCCTGCTAGATAAGACTAGGGAACTGGAATGAAAACCTAACTAGTGTCAAAGATAAAACATTTCTTTAGAAGTCAGCCTGACTGCTGTGTAGAGGGACAGAAACAGGAATGAAATTAAGAGGGCAAATCGGAAGGCTGTGGCTGTACCTCAAGTTACAGGAAAAATAAAATAAATGTCTTTCGAGTTAGAGATACATGTTGCAGATAGAACCAAATTGGATGGCAGTTTAAAAGAGTGAGTGGGACAGGATGACCTTCTGGGTTGTTCCATGAGCAAACTGACACCTTGTTGGTTATTACTAAATGGGAAGACTGGAGGAGAAGCATTTGTGGTTGGGACTATTATGAATTTCTCAGAACTCTACCTCACTTTCAACCTGCCTGGGACCTCATACCCCTGGCTCCAAAGAGGCTTTGGGGACTCACATATCTGCATTTTTACTTCAGATTTCTAGTATCTCCTTACCACCTCACTGTGGTTGCCTCCTCACTGGTAACACGTGTGCATCATATTCAAGCTTAACCATTATGTTTCCCATGTTTACACATGCCTGTGCACACACACAGGTAAGTATACAAATATGCATGTATCTGTATTTTATAGATGAAATACACAATGTAGAAAAATAAATCTATTCAAAACCCCACAAACCCTTACATGGTTACTACTTTACATGTTAATAATGCAATGTATTTTTCATTCATATGAATTATCTGTTATTCAAGGCCCCAAAGCTAGATGAAGTCAGGTGCCTTACCAAAGACCTGCACTTTTAACTGAAAACTTAGCAAAACTACAGTTTATATTTGTAGTCAGTGTTCTTGTGTTATAGTTGTATCATCATGCTGGTCACTAATTAATTAATTAATTATAAAAATATACCCTATAGTTACAGACAGCAGGTACTACAAAAGACTAGAGATCTATAATTAGAAAAACAGTTTATGAATTCAAGGACTTATTATATTTATTTCATGAGTCATGACAATCCACTTAATATTTTTAAGTCATAGTGCCTTAAACTGTAAAATAGGAATAGTAAATAATATCTGTTTTATATATAGAGATTGAGTATATTCAAGTGTGAGCATTTGTGTGTGTGTGTGTGTGTGTGTGTGTGTGTGTGTGTAAGAGAAAGAGGATTTTTTGTTGTAAAGGTAGGTAGGAGATTTTGGTATGATTTCTGCCTAGGGTCTTATTCTAGATCCAACATTCAGTCTGTAATATTAGGCAATAAATACAATAGCAAATATAAATTGTTCTTAATATGTCAGATGCTGTTCTAAATTACATATTGACTCAGTAATATTACCTCAGTAATCCTCATAACACTCCTGTGTGCTGGATATCATTGTATCCCCATTTTAAGGCTAAGGAAAATTAATCACAGGTGTTTAAGTAACTTGCCCATATGTAAGAAACAGGTATAAAACAGAACCTCCCTAGAAACCCAGGCAGTTTGACTTTACATTCTATACCCTTAAATATTGCATTATGTATTATTTCTTATAATCTCTGCATCTTTTTTATTTATCATTAAAGTCGCAATTAAAGTATCAGGCTCAAAATTGTGCTAAGAAGGGACCTATAGGCAAACTCCATTTTCACTAGGCAGTTTGGTATCCCTCTAGGTATTTAGGGCAACTTTCTCACCCAGGAGGCCTCTTTATCTGAGGCAACAGGTAAAGTGCTTTGAGAAATTGGCTTATTCCCTAAAGGAAAGTAGTGGCTGTTCCCTAAAACTCCCACAAGTCATAACTCCCCAGTTCTTAAACCCAAAGTGACTGGTATTTTTATCAAAATGTAACATCAAAAGACTAGATATCAGCTACAGTAGAAAAATCAGATCTTCCACAAACGAAAATGTCAAACATATTTATACACAGTATATTAGATTTTTTTCTTTTGATCATTTCTATTTAGATTTGCTCCTTTTTATTATCTCAAAGATACCCATCTGACATTTGTATTTGGATCCGTCCTTCAGACATAAACAAAGGAATAAGGTGGAAAACACATATAAAATCATAGCTCAAGGTGCATGATACATTGAATGTCAACAGGCAGCTTCCAACTTTGGAGTCTATGTGACAAATATATACAATTAAACGTTATTGGAAAATAGGGAGAGACAACAAGATACCATAAGGGGGTAAATTGAGTTAGAAATGCACCAAAACGTTTCTCTATTTCATTTAAGGAAAGACACAGCATTAATTCCCATGTACCAATAAATATAAATGAAGAAAGATGTATATATCAATATTCTTCTGGTTTCAATTGTGTACCAGAGATTTTAGATACTTCACTCTTATTGAAAAATGAAATGTATAACACCTTCAATTGTCTTCTTCATCTGGGGCCACATATAATTAAGTAGAAAATAAATATATTATAGGTATCTTTCAACAATAGCTTCAGTTAATTTTTAAAAACTTCTTAATTATTATACATTGAAATTTTATGAAATTTGAAAATTATGAAATTTAGTTGTCATATTTTTATAATTATATAAGTATGTTAATCATAAACTTGTAAAAATACCCAGATAAGATATACTAAACATATAATATTTAGGGAATAAGAATATTAGCCAAATTAACTTCAAAATCTGTATGTGGCCCTATATTTTGAAAGTAGAAGTACATGAAAGAAGTAAGAATTTGAATGAAATTCAAACCGTATATGACTTTAGTTATGACCAACCCAACAGATATGTTTCTAGATTTATACATATAAATATATTTCAGCATTTAAATGTAGCAAGAAAAAGAAATCTTTGAAATTTTATTATAAATACCCTTATATTGGAAGAACAGTAGAGTAAAACAGACATTATCACCTCATGTTCATATATGATTGCAAGACTGATGTGATCCTGCAACGTGTACAATCAGAAAATGAGAAATTATGCTCCATTTATGTATGATTTATCAAAATGCTAAATACATTCTACTGTCATGTATAACTAATTAAATAAATTTTAAAAGTTAATGAAAACAACAACTACAACAACCAAAGAACTCTTAATTTAACCATTAAATCAATTGAATTTTATATTTTAGAATACTAGGTATCTCTAGGTACTGGTCATGCCAAATGTTCTTTACCACTTCTTTTCAGAGTAGTAAGAAATTTAGTTGGAAAAATCTTAAAAAAAAATAGAGAAGCAAA
Organism: Sciurus vulgaris; assembly: GCF_902686455.1. NCBI lineage: Eukaryota > Metazoa > Chordata > Mammalia > Rodentia > Sciuridae > Sciurus > Sciurus vulgaris. The sequence continues at coordinate 117,608,675 of NC_136469.1, read as the reverse complement.
AGTACAATTTGAGAGCATTATATTCCTTTTTTCCAAGAAAACTTCATTTCTAGGAATTTGAAGTTGAGAAGAAAGAAATAAAAATTAGAAACATTATTACCAGTGTTTGACAAAATACCAGATGAAGATAAGTCTTAATATCCATCAATAAAACTCTTAAAACATTAGGTAATGCATATGATTAAATATTTAGGAGGTACCAAGTATTTATTTATCTGTAAATATTTTCTTTTGTACTAGTAAATGTGTTAATCAGCTTTTCATCACTGTGATCAAAATACCTGATGAAATATCTCTGAGGAAGAAAGCATGTTTGAGGTTTTCGCAATTTATATTCCATCTAGTTTAAAAGAGTTCCCTTTTTTACACTAAATATATAACTCTCATGGGGTATATAATTTGCAATATTTTTAATTTCACAAGTTGCCTTTTCATTTTGCTGAGTATTGCATTTGCTGTCCAGAATCATTGTAGTTTAACATGATCCCTCATCTCTTTTTACTTTTGTTTTCTGTGGCTTCAGTGTCTCATCCAAAAAAAAAAAAAAAAAAAATGTATTGTTAAGAGTACTGTCAAGAAGTGTGTTCACTATATTGTCTTCCCAGAATATTGAATTTCAGGATTGAATTTTAAACTTTTAATTCATTTTGAGTTTGTGTTTGTGCCTGGTGTTAGAAGGAGATCCAATTCCATTCTTCTGCAGATAGATGTTCAACTTTCCCAGCGCTACTTGTTACAGACACTGTCCTCTCACTGTTGTGTGCTCCTGTTCAAAGATCACTTGCGCTAAACTCAGTGAGTCTACTTTAGGGTCTCTCTCTCTATTTTTTTTTTTTTTTTTTTTTTTTAAGGCAATCTGAAGATTTTTATTGGGCTTTTGGTAGGCATTGCACTGAATATGTAGATCACGTTGGATAGTTGGACATTTTAACAATTCTAATCTTCCAAGTATGTGAACATGGGATGTCTTTTCATTGGTTGGTATCTTTTAATTATCTTCATCAGTGTTTTGTAATTTTCAGTGTATTTAAGTCTTTCTCACCTGTTGTTGATCTAATTCCTAAGGATTTTGTCCTTTTTATTTTTTTTGCTAATGTAAATGACTCTTTCTTCATTCTTATTTCAGACAGCTTACTAAATGTGTAGGAATGCTACTGATTTTATATGTTGGTGGTTTATCTTGCAAATTCACTCAATTCATTGATTAGTTCCAGGAGTTAATTTGCGGAATCTTAGGTTTTTCCACATATAATCAAATTATCTGCAGAGATAATTTTACTACTTTCTCATGTGAATACATGTTATTTCTTTTTCTTGCATGTATACTCTGACTAGGAATTCTAGTACTGTGTTAAATATTGGTGTGAAGAGGACATCTTTCTTAGAGAAAATGCTTTCATTTTTTTGTCCATTCTTTATGATTGTAATAGTGAGGAGTTTCATATGTGGCATTTATTGTGTTGAAATGAGTTAATTTTAAGCCTTATTTGTCAAACATTTGTATCATGAAGTATTTGAATTTTGTCAAGGCTTTTCTGCTTCTGTTGAGATGATCATGTAGTTTTTTCTTTCATTCTATAAATCTGGCATGCCACACGGGTTGATTGTTTTTTTATGTTTAACATCAAGATACAAACTTCATAAATGTCAAGGTGAACTGGATGTCCAAAATAACTGGTGTATGAGTTCAATTATGTAAAGTTTGGAAACAGCCAAAACAAAATTTTTCTGTTGGAAAACAAGATTATGCCTGTGTTTGGGAAAAAGAGTGAGACTAGTGATTGGAGAGGAAATAAAAATGTCTTTGGAAGTACTAAAATATTTTATTTTGCTATATTTGTATGTAGTTATATGTGTTCACTTTTGAATAATTCATTACATTGTAACATTTTCTTCCTGGTAGGTTTTTGTATATGTGCTTATTTCACAGTTTACACAATTACATTTTTTATTAAATTTCTAATATCTACATTGGACCTCTGTTACACAGTTTTGTATATTAAAATTTTATCAGATATAATACCAGAAATCACTATTAAAATTTTGTATTTGAGTAATACATTTTCAAACAAATCTGTATGCTCTATTTATATTTACTTATAATACATGTGATTTTTTTATTTTTACAGCTAATTGTGTGTGTTAGACATATTTTAATGGAATGATAGAACCAGTATAAATTTATTATATGATACCTAATTTTCCTTTTTTTAGCCAGTAACCTATAAGTGTTATGTCTTCTTAATTTAGTAATGTTTATTCTTACTAGTATTGCTATCCTTAAGTAAAATGCTTAATTCAATTATTCTACAGTGTAAGTAAAACAATTTTTATTTGTCTAAACCTTTAGACATGAAATTCTAATTTTAAAAAGAAGACTGTCAGGGCTGGGATGCAGCTCAGTTGGTAGAGTGCTTGCCTTGCAAGCACAAGGCTCTGGGTTCAATCTCCAGCACTGCAAAAAAAAAAAAAAAAAGACTGTCATCTGAAACATTCAAAATTTTTCACAAACTATACCCTGTAAATCCCTAAAATTCCAGATGAAACCTGTAGTAGCTATTGTTTTTAAATATACAACAATGGTAATAGAAATGGAGCTGAAATTATAAATATTTACATTTGTGTAAATCTATATTCTAAGTCCTTGCCTACAATGAAAAGAGGGCTAAAGCTTCATGCAATCACAGTGTTTGATCTCTATATGAAAATATAGATAAAACCATCATCATTCTTAGAATCACTTACAAGCAGTTTTCTTGGTAACATCGAAAAGTGAATTGAGAAATTCTCTTCTCCCAGTATCACAATGTGGAATGAAGTTGCTGAGTTTACCACCATGTATCCTGCCTTCCTTTCTTCCTTGTCTGGTTTTAGTCCCCTTCCCACACATGATTAAAGGTCCCTTCAAGAATGATCAGAAACAATGACACAGGAAATGAAGAAAGTAAGATTGGTCAGAGAAGGTAATTATTTGAAGAAAAATCACACCATGTAAAGTTACTTTATCACTGACTGGGTAAGGAAGTTGACTTGTACTAAAATAAAAAAAAAAAAAAGTAAGGAAGCCAAAGAAGTTTGATAAATGGATGCAATCAACAAAAGATAAATGACTACAATGATCTGACTTATTCACTTATGAGTTTCTGAGAAACATTTAATCTCAAAGAAGCCTACTGAGTTTTTCATGGCTTTTGGTCAAATTCTGATATAATTTATTATAAAAATTCAACTAGTAAAAGTGAACGAGAATATAAATTTATTTAATGAACAGTTTCCAAAAAACACACATACACAGATAAACACTTTCCTGTTCCTTATATTTAATACTAATATATCACCATTGTATTTTTTTCTACAATTTCACTTCTATCCTAAAAGTGAATGAATGGAATAACTAGAAGGTATGGAATTAAGGAAATCTGTTCCTCTTGGTAATTACTAAATCTTTAGAAATTTCTATTAAATATAATTTTCTTTCATGGAAGGACTAATTGAAGACAATGTGGAAGCAGTTTCAAAGTTTATGTTAAGGAGTTAGGAGTCTAAGAGATCCAGTTTTGAACATATTTACATGCATGATGCTTTGGGAAAATCATCTTTATACATTTTAGTCTTTAAGACAGTGTATTACAAAAAAAATAATAATAATTCTATCCACACACTTCCAAAGAAGAATGCAATATTTGGCGATACAACACAGTCAACCACTACTTACAATTAGTTAAGGAAAAACATTGAGAGATGAGTTCACACACCGTTAGGAAGTTCTGATGACTGAATGACCAATTACATAGAACTGGAGAAAAAATTCATAGAAAAATTATTTAATGGATTCTTCAAGAAAAATTAGGCTTGCCTCTGATGGTTGAAGGAAAGAACAAGGGAAACACCAGTGGGGGAAAATAACATGTGCAAAACCTGGATGCATATTATAAGTATTATGACATAGTGTTGCCCTAAACCGAATGCAGAAATATATACGTGATATACTCCATGTGTTTTTGCTAGATAAATAATTGAGTTTCATTTTGTATTCTCATATAGAAATTTGAAACATCAATACTGTTACTATTAAAATTCTAATTTTGAGTCAGGCTGGGCGATGCACACCTGTAAACCCAGTGGCTCTGGAGTTTGAGGCAGTAGGATCACGAGTTTAAAGCCAGCCTCTGCAACTTATCGAGGCTCTAAGCAACTTAGGGAGACCCTGTCTTTCAATAAAATATAAAACGAGCAAGGGATGTGGCTCAGTGACTGAGTGCCCCAGAGTTCAATCCCTAGTACCAAAAATAAAATAAGATAAAATAAAATAAAATAAAATTCTAATTTTGAAAAGGAGTTCAGTTATATTCTTCTGTTTTCATATTTATTTAAAATCGTGTTTAAGTATATACATTCTGCTAATGAGTTATTAATTTCTTTTCCTTTTCTTTTTTACTTCTGCATTGGAGAAACAATTTAGTATTCAAAGAGCAAATATATCTTTACCTACTTTCAATATGCAATGATCATTATCCATTAATTCAAGAAGCCTCCATTTTAAAGACCTTCTGTGCCAACTAAACATTGTAACAGATGCTAAACAAATCTTGAGTCAATTGAATAAATTAAAAGAATCAGAAGAAAGTTATAGACTGGGAATAAATATTTGTCAATCACATCTATCTGGTATAGATATCCAAATATACACAAAATGTAAACATATACAAGATATACAAAGAACTCTTAACAATAAGAGGAAGAAAAGAACAATACAAAAGAGCAATTCATCTGAACAGATACCTCACTAAAGAAGATAGACAAATGGCAATTGGCAGGTGTACAAAAAGATGTTCACTATTATGTCATTAGGATATTGCATTTTAAAACAAGAATGAGGTATTACCACATACTATCAGAACAGCTAAAATCCAAAACACTGATACCACCAAATTCTGACAAGATATCAACAAACAGAAACTGTCCTTCAATGTTGGTGGGGATGAATAATAGCAGAGCCAAGTTGGAAGACAGTTTGGTAACATTTTGTAAATCTAAACATAGTCTTAACCAGAATTGAACTCAAGAAAATTTACCCTGGTGAATTATAATTTAAGCCCACATACAAATCAGTACATAAATATTTATAACTTTTCATTTATAATTCATACAATTTATAATAAAATTACCAAAAAATTGGAAATAATCAAGATGTCCTTCAAGGGATGATCAGATAAGTTGTGGTGCAATCTTACAGTGATTGAGGCTCAAAAGTTCATGATCAAACTGGCATTTAGTTAAGATTTTCTTGCTGTGCCCTCACACTGTAGATGGAAAAAGGGCACAGGAACAAAACCTCACTTCTACAATCCCTTTTTTTTTTAAATTTGTTCTTTTTAGATGAACATGACAGTGGAGTGTATTTTGGCATATTATACATACATGGAGTATAACTTATTCTAATTAGGATCCTACTCTTGTGGTCATACACGAACTCCATAATCTCTTTCACAGCAGTATTAATCTATTCATGAGGGTGATACCCTCTTGATCTAACCTCCTACCAAAAGACCCCACCTCCAAACACCGTTATATCAGGAATTAGTTTTCCAGTACATGAAATTTGAAGAAGACAGACCAAGGCAGCCATCCATCCAATTTCTAACCTCCAGATTTGAAATACCTATAGTGCCTTTTTTTCATTGTTCAATTAGAAAAGGCACACATTCACAAGAATTCTTTGTCTTGCTTTGCATCAACAGAAAATTAAATCCATCCAAAGGTAGTACACCTCAGAAGCAATGGCTTCCTTTGTGCTAATCAACGTGGGCAATCATACAATGTCATTCTGTAGAAAATAAGCATAACTGCATGATTGGCTCAATGCTTCTATGCTGTCCAAAATGTAAATGCTCGTTCTACATATTTTATCAGTTAGCTTTTTATAGTAAATGCGGTACAGTGGATTACTGACTTCAATTATTTATGGTAACATCATCTTATATTCCTGATTGAAATGCATACTTTATAAGCAACATATTAAAGTAAGAGAACTAAAGGTTACCTCAGGGGATGTTGTATTCAAATATAAATGTAGCTTCAACTTTTCAACAGTGATACAACTTCTGTAATTTTCTTTTTCATTTTGCATTTATTTTCCCTCTCTAGTCACATGCCAATCTATATACATAGTAGATTCTTTGGGGTTAGATTAATTGGAGGTAGCAAATTTTAAAGCCTATTGGGATCAGGAAGATAATGAAAACTAAATGAAGAAATTCTGAAAAGAAGAAAACAATAACTAGTGGTTTGTGTTGAGATCGTGAAAATAAATAAATAAATAAATAACACATTCTGACTACAATGAGCAACTGTTTTTCAGTCCCAGATCACTGATGCACCAATAAATGTGGATATTTTTTAATGTGTAACTCATTTTTCCTTTCTTAAATACTGAAATAAAATGTTTCCTGGCATAAACAAACCTATGTGTGGATTAGATGTACATTTCCTGTATAACCTTTGGGTTTTAATTTCTTCTTCTTGAAAACTTAGTGATTGTCTGAAGTAAATTGAACCATTATTTTAAGTTCATATTTAATAATCTATGTCTGTATTTTACTAAGCTAGTCAGCATCCACTGAACTCATAGAGTATAATTTACCATACTAAACTTGATAAAGGCCACTTCATTTCACCCACACAAACATTTTGGGTAGTTCTGGTAGCCATTTTCTTTTACATATAAGTAAATTGAGCCATAAATAATTTATTTCAGGATCACCTCAAGTGTTGCATATGTAAAAATTGAACAATGAAATCCATTTTCAGAAGCAATGCACAAGACTCTATGATGACCTTGAATAGTCCACAATGGAGATTGATGTACCTCTAGTCCTGAGTACAGATCTAGTGCTACTTTCTTTGTCTATCATCCTTCCTCTGTCCATGTATCTAATAGAATTATGGGTTAGGCATATTAACCTTTAACGAGATTTTCTTTTCTTACACTGCAGGCAGGTATTACCTTTGAAAATTATTTTGCCAAATCATTAATTGCACATTTGTTGACTTCGCATTTCTCTTTACAATTCTCAGTTCTCAACTTTTTTCAAGTTTTTAAGTCCTTGTATTCATTACGTCATTCAACCTTGTAAGAAACCTTCTTGATTACATCTACCCTGCTATGATTATGCCTTTATTTTCTTTCTGTTTAGTATGTGTGACCCATGTAATTTATTACTTAAAATTATAGTATTTTAAATGTACTGATGCCAATCAAATGTGCTTATGTTGTTTAAAATATAGGTTTTAAGATTTTTGAAATGCAGGAAGGACATTTCTGCTTCTTTCTGTTAATTTTTTCCCTTCCTCTGGAGCCTGACCAATATCAGAAAAATGTTAAGGTCAGTCAATGATTTCTCATTGAATAAAAAGGAATTAGTATTTTAGATTTGTCAAGAAAAGTGGGAGACACTGACTCCCAGCTATGCCAATGTTAAGAATATAAGTAGTAGCAAACATTTGCTCACTGTATTTTTTTCTTTATTTCTCCCCAAAACACAAAATATGAGTGACTTGACAAAAGTAATGGTTTCTTTTATATCCTATATTAAACAGAGTCTAGCCAGGAGACAAAAAAAAAAAAAAAAAAAAAAAAAAAAAAAATGCACTAGCGATTTCAAAAAGGAAACTTTAATACAAAGAATAGACTTTTAAAAATAATTTTATTTGTTCTAATAAGCTATTCATGACAGTAGAATGCACCCTGATACATCACATATAAATGGAGTACAACTTCTCATCTTCTAATTGTATATGACGCTGTCACACCAGCTATGTAATCATATATGCACATAGGGTAATAATGTCTGATTCATTCTACTTTCTGTCCTATCACCATACCCTCACTCCTCCATTCATCTCCCTTTGTCTAATCAAAAGTACCTCTATTCTTCCCTAGCCACCTCCCCATTGTGAATTAGCATTTGTGTATCAGAGAAAATATTGGCCTTTGGTTCTTTGGGATTGACTTCTTTTGCTTAGCATAGTATTCTCTAGCTCTATCCATTTACTGGCAAATGCCATAATTTCATTCTTCTTTAAGACTGAGAAATATGCCATTGTGCATATATACCACATTCTCTTTATCTATTTATCTGTTGAAGGGCACCTCAGTCAGTTCCATAGTTTAGCTAGTGAGAAAAGACTTAAAAAAAATTCGACTGAAAAAAGGTAAAACATTCTAAACAGCCAGAATCAACACATACTAGGTGGACGGATATTGGACAATGAAAGGAACTGAGGATAGGAGCGTTCCCTCCAACCTTAGGCTGAGATTTCATTGTTCTGTGGCTACACAGAAACAGTCTTCAAAGGTAAAGAAACTTTCCAGAGGATACAGGCCAAGGCTTCCCACAGAAATGCCCACCATGGTCAAAGGATGTGAACAGATGTGAGCTTATCAATACAAGCAAACTATCCATTGGCCACACAGTTACCCAATGTAGCTGTTGGATCTTTGACAGATAGTCACTTGCCAGAGGCTCTGAAGAGGTCTGCAGTCCATCTGTAAGAGCAGCCAGCCAGATGAGGACTGAATGCCTTCAAATTAAATGTACGGTTGCTATGAGAGTGAGACTAGATCGAGTCTGTGGGGCTGAAAGGTGGGAACCCCCAGATCTCAGCTTCTGGCCTTTGCTCCTGACAACAGCGGTGAATGAGAATGGAAATGTCTTATTGCCACAGTCACCACACAGGTCATCCTAGTCCCTGTTGCTAAAGAAAAACCTTATTGTGTACCAGATAGCAAAGCAGGGATATTTGTAGAATACACAAAACAGGACAAAGGAGGCTGGTTTTAGGGTTTTTGAGACTATAAATAGGTATCTTCCCCAATCTCATATCACTGATCATCTCTCCTTAACATGTCCACCACTATTCCCAGGACTTACCAGGGAGATCGAAGTCAGCACTGTGCGCCATCATTTAGTACTATCCCCTCATATGAAACACGATGGCGGCATACTGGCATCATTCCAACACTAAAGAGTGTGTTCAGAATCTATTTAGATGAAAAGGAATCTTGGCTTCATTGATTTGAGCCAGATCATTTAATAAAATGCTTATTTTGGCAAGTTGAGAGAACTCATTAACCAACAAAATCTGTATACATATAACTTTTTTACCTCTTTCCAGCATGTGTGTTTATAGCAGTGAAAGCATAGAATCAAAGATAAGAAGAGGATACATGTGTGATTACAAACACTTCCACGTATGATTTCAGCCTGCATTTTGGCTTTATTCTCAAATGGTTAAAATTAATTATATTACCTTTTAATCATGATCTTAGATACCCTTCATTACAGTGTGTTCAGTTAAAAAGAACTTACCCAGGTCCAGAGACATTTTTCCACTTGTCTAAGATTTCAGAAGTAGATATTGACAGATTGGCCTGTAACTGAAATTTCATGTTTTGAATCCCAGTTTCCTTACCATATTGTCGTCACTGGAAAGGGCTAATGAGTATGTCAGACCGTAACTGCTGACAGCATTTTAAACTTCCTTTGTTGTTTCTTTTAACCATGTGAAATTACATTTCTTGCAAAATTACTTTTTGAGTTAATTAATGCTGCTACTTAGTAGCGTGAACACAATGATTAAGCAAATATTACTGAGAGCTGTATGTGATATGCATTTTACTTCACAGAAAACCATTCATTTTAATCTAAACATATATGAAAATTCAATCTTAGAATTCTTTAAAAATTACCAGCAAACAGAACCTGATTAGGAAACATTCAACTTATACAACAATTGTTAAAGAAAATTTAAAATGTGCCAGTGCTGTCTTCTAAAATTAAAAGACTCCTCATTTTTACTTATTTTCTTACTTTCTTTGCTAAATATGAACTATTTAATCTTATTTTTATATTCCCTTTTAGCTCCTAAGTGAATAATTTCTCCCTTCTTTTTAGTCAATGCAGAAATGGCAGGAAAAAAATTAAGACTGATAGCACAATACATCAGAGGCTGAAGAAATTACCTGAGATGTCTTAACACAACTATGTGACAAATGCCACCAACCTCCTTCCTGCCTGTGAACAGTTTCTTTGTTTGATATGAGCGATACATCAGTGACTACCTAAGGACAGACTAGGACCAGAGGTCAACTGTATTAATGTAGCAGACACTTTATTCCTAGGATATATAATTTGTTGATTCTCTAAAAAGTTATCATATTCTTGGTGTATTTTAATCTGTCAGATTTCAGGGTCAGACAATTTTCTTAAAGTGGATAGGATAAATTCATTTAGAGTAAGCCAGCACACTGGACATTAAGGTGAAGCTACTTGTTCACAAAGTTTTAAAGTTACATGCAGGTAGAAAACTGAGGACAGCGTAAAGAAAAAACATTTCAGGTACTGAGTGTCAGAGCAATTTTGCTTCCAGAGAATACATGATACTTTCCAAGGATAAATGTATTTAAACATAGCATTCAAATATATAAAATAACCTCAGAGAAATATTTTATTACTTTCCCTTTCTCATCAGAGAAACACTTCCAGATACTTCAATGAATTTTAGGATCTTAGAGGAGGAATTATCACTATTTTTGCTTCATATGCATTGCAGATCTTGAAACTGAGGATGAGCTAGATTGAGTAAGTATATTTGAGCCCAACATACTCATGATTTAGGGAAAGAATAGAAACTGGAATTTTTATTTGATGCAATATATCATCTGTCATATACAAATTCTTCCACTCACTAGATAATAATTACACAAAAGCAATATACCAGAAATTGTTACAATGTAACAGCCATTTACATAGACTCATGTCCTTGCATTTACATAATTACCTGGGATATTATCTATAAGGAATGTTAGTTGTGGATAAAATAATACTTTATTCCTTTATAATCCAAACTTGGAAAATGAATTTTGTAGTTGAAGCACAGTCAATTCATGTAGATATAGGCTGTTTTGGTCTGAATGTTTGGGTCCCCCTGCAAAGTCACATATTGAAATCCTAACCAACATGTAGGTGCTATTAGGAAGTGGAATACATCCATGGAATATGCCTCATGAGTGGAATTAATGTCCTCATGAAAGAGGCCAGAAGGAGCTCAGTCTGTCCTTCCACTATGTGAGGACACAGCTAGAAGGTGCCTTCCATAAATCCAAAAGTGGACCCTTATCAGACATCAATAAGTTGACACCTTGAAATTGTACTTTCTGGTCTTCAGAACCATGAAGAGCAAATTTCTGTTGTTTATAATCTATCCAGTTTATAGCCTTTTATTACATTAGCCTAGCCAAGTCACGGGGTCATCAGAGAAGTTATTGTAAGTATAAGTACATCAAAGTTATCAGTATACTATCATTTCCAAGAGGTGTGTTTTTGGTCACTCATGATGATTAAACTAGATATTTTAACAGAAAAGTACACAAATAAAGATAATATGTTTGATTCATTTAATGCAGAATGTTTTTAATCAAGCATTGTGAATATAAATGAATTCCACCCATTTTCTACTTTTCTTAAGTGAATGAAAATTTATACTGCTCACTCAATGTGTGCCAAAGGAAAGGTGCAATAAACAATGGAATTGAAATATATGAGTTCTCTGACAATGGTATTAGTCTCCTCTTGCACACCAACCTTTCTAGTGGCAGGGACATTCACTAAGCTGTTACAAGGAGTTGGCATTTTCAGAAGTAATAAACCTCTTTGACGTCAGTCATCTGCTTAACAGGACTACGATTTCTTGACTGGTTTTCCAGTGATAGAGAAAACAACCCAAGTGATTTACTGCTTTTGCCACTCTCTGAAAGATACAATGACTTACTTCAAAGAGTCATTAAGATATCATTAGCAGCTCATAGGTATTCAGTAATCTATGGGAAGACAATGGAAAAGTGATGCTTGGCTTATTTATACTTTTTAGAGATACATGACAATGGGGCATGGCTATCAGGCAAACCAAGCAGTTCCATAAAACTCCATTCTTAGGAGGCTCCAAAAGGTCAGGGGCTAGCATGCTCAGCAATTTCTATTACAGTTCTTGATCCTGTTTTGATTGAAAATTATATGGTTTCTAGCCTTTAGTTTATTTTGACTTATCATAAAATGTTCGAATTTTTGTATTTAATAAAATAGATTGATGGTGGACAACTGTGCTATTTATTCTTCCTCTGGCTTGGCCGAGCAACTATCTATTGTTTTCATTAAAACTTTTCTAATATAGAAATCGGTCTATTATATCTTCAAATTATCTACCATAATTCAGTACCATTTGCCCTTCAACAGTAAAGCTCACTGTTTATAAATTGACATCATTCTATTGTATCAGTGTTTTAGCACAGTAAGGAATTAATGAAATCACTGTGTGATCTATCATTTCTCTCACCATAATAAGTTGCTCCAGCACATATTCACTGCATGAGAGACCTTAAAGGGATTTTCTTTTATAAATTGTTTGCAACCACTCCTGGAAACCCAAGATTAGACGTGTATGAACATGTATTTGTAGATCATTGTAGCTCAGAAATAAAATTGAAAGAGAAGTCCCACAGATTTATTATATAAGAAAAAAATAGTTACCTAATCATAACATGGTTTTTAATGTATTGTGAGTATAGCATTATGTATTGCATTATGCATTGCAATTCTTTTAAGTGGAATAACTAAGGATAATTAAAATATGTGGTGTACAATATTTTATTATGAAAATAATCCATGGATCTTTTATGCATCATAATAACTTTTGATTCTATTTTGTATACTAGTGTAATTAATGAAGTTATGGAATGTGAGGAGAGGTTCAGGGTTGGAATGATAAATTCTACTTTTCAAATTCAGAGTTTAAGTTTGTGCAAGATTGGAGTAAAAGCGTTCAGACACCGAGTGAAATCTGGAACAGATACACAATTATTTGAGCTCAGAATTTTCAAGTAATGAGAAATTTTGAATGACTTTGAAAGGGGAAAGTGGAGATCATAAATGAGAGCAAAAGAAATGGTAAAATATTCAAAAAAGAAAGCAATCTACACAAATAAATTTCTGAATAAATGCCATTTAACACAAAAAACAAAAATTCATGCAGAGGATAAAGGCAATTTATATTATGTAAACAGCTGACTAGTTAAGTAGGTACATATTTCTAAACTGTTGATAGGCCATTTTAATATATTGTTCCACTAATAGCATTGATAATATAATTGGGCATAAGGAAACTGTGTATCTGAGGGTCTGATAATAGGATCAAACACTGTTCATTACACATTAGACATGTTGTGAGATTAGGATTCTTATTTTGAATTTGGCTCTGAAAATTCATGTTATACTTGAAAGATGATTTTCATTTGGTTAACTTTATAAAAGTCAAGAATGATTAATTTTCAAATAGAAGAAATATAAACTTTGTGTTTTGTTACACCTGAAGTATATTGCAAATAGGATCTCAGTCAATTTGATATTTTAATGACTTTCTACACTGATACCACATTGATACCTCATCTATAAAATGAACAAAAATAGAGCAAAAAGTTTATGAAAGATCATAAATATTTGCATTAGACCTGAATGTCTACATTGGGTATTGAAACAACTAAAATGAGCCCTAAAAAAGTACACAAAAATAAAAGGCACTGCACTAGTAAAAGACAAAAGAGCTAACTTGAAACCCACAAAGAGTCCTACACCAAAAATTCAATATTGAACTAGAATTTTAAATGATTTATTTGATTTTTAATGATTTACTTGATTCTGGAATAATTTTTTTAGGGGAAGACTTTTTTAATTATTTTTATTTAGCTTTTAATTTTTTACAGACTGCATTTTGATTCATTGTACACAAATAGGGTACATAATTTCATTTCTATGGTTGTACACAATGCAGATTCATACTATTTGATTCTGGAATAATTTTGAAGAAGGGGATTATTGTCCAGTAAGCCAGGAATACATTCTTAAACATTAGTGTTAAAATTTTATTTGATTCATAATGATGCATTTTATAAAACTATAATTCACATTAGTTTCCATAGTAAAATTGAAAATGTTAAAAGGGTTGAAGTCAATAATTTGCATCTAATATTATATTGATATTGTGTAAAAATAATAGTAGACTTCTTCCTGTATTTCTTTTATGGTTTTCATTTACGGAGAAGGCTACCAGTACTGGACTATTTGAAACATACTAAAAAGAATATATATTTCAAAGGGAGAATCAGCTTAATTATATGAAAACAAATGCCCTTTATGTGGATAAGTGTATTTATACCACTATTTGAAGCCAAAGACATATATGTTTTATGCACATACATCATAGCTAGTCTTGAGTGGAACTTTGAGACCAGATTATGTCTCACATTGTGATACACATGTTTACACATACCTTCCGAACTCAACTTCTTGTGTCATCTGTGCATAACAACGAAAAGTGATCCATGCTTCTGTGGTTAGGGAAAAACATAAATTGCCGGCATGAGACAGTTTAAATTAAATGTCTCAAGCAGAAGTTTATTTGGTAATCTGCATATACAAAGTAGATGTTTCAGGTCAGCAGCAGACTCTATTTCACCAAAGCAGTATGGAATTCAGGCTTAAGTCAGTTGTCTCTGTCTTCTATAGTATAGTTGCCAAAATACAGGTTGTTTCTATATCTTAATCATTACAAATAGTGCTATAATTAACATGGGTATGCCAATATCTCTAATCATCAGGGAACTACCAATCAAAACTAAAATGATCTATCACCTAATATATGACTATTGTCATAAAGATAAAAGTGTTGGTAAAGATATGGAGAAAAGTGACAACAAAGTTGGTAGAAATGTAATCTGGTATAGTTATCGTGGAAAACAGTATCGGCGTTCCTCACAAAACAAACAATACAACTTCTGTGAGGTCTAGCAATTTCACTTCTAGATAGATATCCAAAGGAACTTAAGTCCATCTGTAAGAGTTACCTGTACCCCCATGCTCATTTTAGCATTATCCACAATGGAGTGTTACTGTCTTTTAAAAACGAAGAAATCCTGTCATTTGCAACAATATGGATAGATTTAAATAGATTTAAGTAAAACTAAGGTAGAGGCAACAAACGTCCCAGGATCTCACTTATGTGTGGAATCCGAAGAAGTGGAATTCATGGAAGCAGAGTAGAAGACTAATTAACAGGGACCATAGGCAATGAGTGAGAAAGGAAAAGGAAGATGTTAAAAGATGTTGACTGAAGGTTACAAAGTTTTATTGAAACAGAAGAAATAAGTTTACTCAGTTGGTTGACCATAGTTACTAAGGATGTAATGTATCGTGTATCTCAGATCACTAAAAGACTGGATTTTAAGTGTTCTGACCACAAAGAAATGATATCCTTGTTATGGGAGGGTCATCGATAAACCTGATTTAATGATTTCACAATATATGCATGTGTCAAAACATGGTATTTTACCCCATAAATACATATAATTCTTTTTTCATTTAAAATACAACATGATTTTTAAAAAGAAATGCTAATAACTGAAAGATATCTTCTAATAAAACTATTAGAAGTTAATTGTGTTACACACCCACTACAATCACCTCTATTTTAATTTACTCACATGCTATTTTAATTTACTCACATGCTATTTAATTTACTCAGAAGGAAAGATTTATTTACAGGGGATTTATAATTAAATAAGAGTAGAAGAATACAAACAAACCAAAAAGCAATGTTTATTATTTCTTTTCCCTTGTACAATTTAGAAAACATTTCTAATTCCATCTTGGCAAATCAAATAGAGATGATCATTAAATAAATATAACCCTCAAAAAGAAGCCTTATTGTTGTTATGTTATACACAATGTAATAATATTAATTGTACATGCTATGTAGTTATTGTTCCGTAAATACCTAAAAATCATTCTGATATTCATCTTCCATGAAATTACTTTAGAGTCTTAACAGCACTTGCTTGTGTTTTAAAATCATTATTTTTTCTTTTTTCCTCTTCCCTGAAAAGCCCACCTAACAGGAAGTAATATCTGATTATCTCATCTTCTAATTAAATAAAAATAGATTTATCAAATTACAAAGAATAGAACATCACTCAAATAATTCATGAGATTGATGAAAGATAAAAGTATGCATAAAGAAAGATGAATATTAAAGTTTAAAGAAGATTAGATCAATTAATTTCACAGAATGCTTCTCCATATTGAAATAGTTCCTTGGATAACAAGAGGAAGTAGAAAAAGATATAGAAGTCATAAAATAATATGAAAGAGAAGATGCATGCAAAGGCACATGCCAGTAACAAGCTATTATTGTCTGAATATTTAAAGAATCTGTGTGTTCGTCAACTATTGAATGCTTTAATTTCATTACCACCAATTCAATTAGTAGACTTAAAACCAACTAGTAAAAGGTATGGAATCTACAGATTTTTGTGTTATATAATCAATTACACTTATGACTTGAAATCCACTTACTACATACTGCATGGGTCAAATATTTTACCAGGTACTGGATCTACAAAAAGTTGAACAGAAGGAATTCCTCCCTCAAGATACATATTTTTGGCAAAATAAACATAAGTTATATAGGCCAAAGTGTGTTTATACATTTATAGTATCTTCAAAAAATTCAATTTTTTAATTATTACAAATATTTAATACATGAGAAGTTACATGAAAATAAAGGGCTCTGAATTTACACAATTCAATATTATTTACACATAAAAATTAATGTTGGCCTGTATTTAATCAAATAATATGCCATCATATTATAATGTAGTTATATATTTATGTTATAATATAGTTAACTATTTATATAGTTATGCCATCATAACTATAATGTGTTTCTAATACATATTATGTAACTTCCTTTATTCTGAATATTGGTGAAATTAGAATGTTGTGGGGCGCAACTAAAGAACAGACCAATCACACTGAGAAGTCCAAATTTGACAGTATTATTAGCCAACTGGCTGACTATCCCACACAATGCCCAAAATGGCTATTGGGAGAATAGCTCCCACCATAGGGTTGTAGGGGTTTTATGCTATAAGTTATTACATCAATCATAAGTGTCTGTTGCTATGATTTAAATATACAAACCAACATCTAAAATTATAAGCAAAAGGGGAAGTGGGTCAAAATGACCTTAGCTGGGTACAAGTTAAAGAATGGTTACTAACATCCAGACAATTGTTGCTGACATGGTACATTTTCCAAGAAAAATAGGAACCAAAAAGTGTGTACAATTTTACATTATATAAGAATTGCCATTTTGTGTTACCAAACATGTTGTGCTAAACAACTGTTGATGGATACAGAAGTGGGGTATTCCCATGGGAGAAGTATGTCCTTCATGACATGGACTCTCAGGGTAAAATGGAATCTGTCTAGTCATTTCCCATAAAGCCTGGCCTATAACATTTTCATGGAGTCAAATATATCAACCCGTCACATTCCCTGCTTGTTTTACATACATAATCAAATCATTGATTTATCATTAGTGTAGAGGTGATTATAGTGGGTGTGTAACACAATTACAGATTAGATTTTTTCTTTAACATATTTAGTTAAACAGTTTACCATGCATGTCCAGATTAAAAGCCCCAGTATAATTAAGTTGAGAGGTCTGCATTGCAGTCACTGGAGTAGTTAACAAGGGAAACCAAGAGAACAGATTTTGATATCAATTTTTTCAGTTTTTTTTTTTTTTTTTTGCCTTCTTCCCTCTCCTTGTAAAAAGAGTACATCTACCCTTTTTCTGTTTTGTAAAATTACCTTGGCAAGTGAGTCAAGGGAATTTTTCAAGCAGCTTACAGAATTTTATAATTTACTTAAGTCCAGATCTGTTTTGTCGACTCAAGGTTTTGAAATTTTGTCTCCTGTAATTAGGGCAGTGGTCCCTACAGCAGTAGAGCCAGCTATACCTAATCTCACTAGGAGGCAAACTAAGGCAGGGAACCCTCATTTAGGTCCACGTATTAGCCCCAGATGTTCCTTTCCTCCCTCCCCAGCATAATAGCACACCTGCAAAATGATGAGAACAAAATTAAAGAATTTATTCCATTTGGTATCTCAAAAAGTTGAAGGGCCAGGCATGGAGTTACTCCTGATGTATAAGAAAGCCATGTTTCCTCGGGGGCCACAAGGTGGTTGTCATATGGGTCTGAAGTCCCAAGTACTACAATAGAGGTGTAACACTCCTTGATTTATCTTTTAAATTAGGTAAGGATTGTAATGATCATTCATATACATTAATTTGACTAACAAAATATGTTGTTTTAGTAGCTCAGGCAAGAGAAAAAACATGATTAACATTTTTTTAGTCTTAGCTTTAGAGGGTGGTTGGGGTCTCTGAGGGCTGTCCGTTTTTCTGTTGTCTTGATTCAGATGTGATGAATCCATCCAGTCAGGCATTAGTCCTTCTTTCTGAAACCATTTGATACACACATAGTCTCCTGGATGGAATGGGTGTTGGAAATCATTTCCCTTGGGGCTGGTTCTCTCATAAGTTGAACCTGTTGGATAGACTTAGCAATAGGTTGGAGCGGGAGCAGGTAATTTAGGTAAGGGTAGAGAAAAGGGCTCTGGATGTATTAACATTTTAATCGCTCAGAGATCACTTTAACTTTCTGGACCCAAAATAGCCTCCGTTCTGTGCTTTGACCCGATTACTTATCCACACTGACTGTAATTTTATTTCCTCTCTAATTTTAGGGACTTTTAAAATTCTGTAGGGAAAAGGGTGGTGATGACTGCTCTTGCTGCTTCAAGCTGAGGGCAGGCAATGTGGGGTGGGGCAAGCAGTTTGAAGTTCCCTTTTAGAAATGGAGTCTGTCTAGGGTAAAAGTCTGGTTCTATGAACGAAACAAAAAGACATGGGTACTGAAATGAGATTAATACAAAATAAATATTGTAGCACCTGGAACATGTCAATGAATATCATGAAGATGATAGAAATCAATAATCTCAAACCACAAGGTGAAAGAGCTGAGATATTTTCCCCATAACAAGACCTAACAAAGCTTAACAAGACTGGAGAGGATGAGGCCTTTATTTGTAAATCTTTAACATCCTCTGAGTTATCAGGAATGTAAACACAACATTTAGTTAAGTTACCTAATGTCATCTGAGTTTTGTAAAATATCTTTTTATTGGCATGATCTCTTCACTTAATAGGAATCCTTTTATCTTTGTTACTTACTTAGACTAGCAAATATTGATCAAGCCTCCCTGTGTAGGAGTTGGGAATATCTGTAGGCCTTAAACTGACTAAAAACTTATAACCCTGGCAGTTTCTCTTGATAGTTATCAGCCATTTTGTCTAAAAATCTTTCCTTTGTCACTGCCAGTCTTAGTATTTGGGAGCTAACACAAGTGTACATGTCAAGTTATATTAAAAATAACTATTGTATCGTTTTTAAAATGTCCAGGAATGACTGTTTTGTTTTAACAATTTGTGCTAGGTGTTTAAGATCAAGTTGGTCAATATGGCCTTGTTCCTATCTAGTGTTCAGAGTCAGCTGAGTTTCCTTAGAGGTTATTCTTGGGGAACTTGTGAACAGCCTTTTAGCTTAGCTAGTGACATCTGCACTAGAATGGGTCAAGGTCTTGCTGACTATGTGGCTTCCCGTGGAAGCATCAGGGATATTTCCTCCTTCCAATGACCCTCCTCTTTTGCAGGATGTGCACTGATTGGCTTTCTTTTTAGGGCCCAGAAATTTCTCTGATCAGTAGGTCCTGTGACCCAGAAGTGTAGAGCTCTTCCCTTTGTTCCCTGGGTTCAAGCTAACTCAGAGGGCAAGAGCCAAATACTGGTTTTCTTTGCCCTTTTTTCTTAATTTTAATCTTTAAGTCTTGGTCTTAAACATTTAGTAAGCCAGTCTCATCAGTCTTAAAGTAAAAGTATTGGGCTTTAACTTTATAGTTATTTTTACCCCTTTTATTTATTATCTGTTTACAGATGATGGCCTAATATACTTTTGTAAGGCACTAACAGATAGCAGTTAAAGAATACATATTCCCTGTTTGAGATCACAATAATCTTTACAATAAAAATCAATCACTTGAATTCAGCTTTAAATGAGTAGAAGTTGGAGTCATTTTAACATGTATCTCATTATCTTTTTTAAAGTATCTTTAATTTTCTTTTAATCTCAGTGTAAAAATACTGTTACCAAAAATGTTAGCTTGGAGAACACCAGCTTGATAAAATGTTCCTTTAAACCTTTTACTTTAAAGGTTTGTATACCTGTAAGATATGAACACATTTAATATACAAAGAAGAGTAATAGCATCATAATTACATTGATGTTTTTATATTAATTAAGTTTAGCTTTTAAAAAAATTTAGACTTTGTAATGTAGTATAATACTTTAACATAACAGTTGCTGTTTAACTAGAGTTGTATAAACTCCAATTTTTAAGACTAGTTGTTCTAGAGCATAAAACTTAACAGACATAATGGTAAGAATAAAGTAATGTTTTAAGAAATATTTGTCATTTTAGCATATAGACTGAACTTTGGTTTATTATCAGTACATTAATATTTGACCTTAGGGAAAAAACTTGAAATATTTTAACTGTTGTATTACTTATATACACACAAACCTTTAAAAATTTACACTTAATTTACACTTTTTAAATCACTTAATTAGACCCTCTTGTTGTTTATTTATTACAGCTTTACTTTATCACATAAAGACTTTTTTTTACCTAGAAACATTTTTTACTAAATATATTTTTATATCTAGAACCTTCTAATTTTTTAATCTGCTGATCCCTTTTTTAAAAATTTATACTCTGAAACAATCCTTGTAAATGTTTGAATTTAGATAAATTACTCCATTTTAATAAGATGAAATACTTTATATTATTTTAAAGAACTCTATTTGAAATGTAGTTGAAACTTTTGGACACTTTATATAGAATTATACCTGTCAAGACTTCTAGTAACCTTGTTTTCAGTGATGATACAGAGTAATTTTAAACCCTTTTTTATATTTACCAATTTATAAAAACGCATGTTTTAAGTATGTTACCCTATGGAATTTAAGGAGTTAAAAGCTTGATGTTAAATTTAACAGTTAGCATTTTAATTCTTTAAACCAATCAGATGTCTCTAACCAACACATTCATGATCAATCCCATACATGTCAAACCTAAATTATTTATCTTTTAAAAAAAACAAGATATCAGACAAGTGTATTGGACAGGATCAACCATTTATTCCCTGTTGAAGGAAAAATACTAGAAATTTTATAGACATCAATATTTTATCAGTTGTGTGACCACCCAGAGAAACTTGTGATTTAGTAACCATTAAAACCATCTTTACTTTATTTGTTTACTCAATTTAAATTGAAGATTTTAAATCATGTAAATTTGAGTTGTTTGGATGCATTTTTTAAAAATTTTAACTTATGAGCTCATATGTCAATTTTGGTATTAAACATATGTAGATGTGACAATACACCAGTGTATGCATGCATAAAACAATCTGATAGACAAAGGTCTTGTAGTTAAAAAAATCTATTAGATTGAGAGTTAACCCTTGTAAACTGGCCTCTGGATGAAAGAGAGCATTAAGAAAACTTTATTGTTGGATAAAATAGGACTGATCAAAAATTAACCTAGGCACACCAGATCAAAATTATGGACTCAAAAAAAAATAGAATTTTAAAAGTCTTTCTTGCCTCTATCCTGGTGTGGTCCCACTCATTTGCGATGAAAAGAGTTAAGAGTAAACAGACAAAGGCCATGCCCCCTCCCTCCCTGAAGTTGTTTCCTAAAGAGACAGCAAGGGAGCCTGCTTCCATTGGTCTCCTTGGGAGAGCCCCTCAGTTTGGGGTCTTGTTCTAAACCAGTTTCTCGGGTCTCTTGGATAGTGCCAGTAAAAATTTTAGCCTGGCATTTAGGTGGACCAACTCCAATAGTTGGAAGTTCCACTTGGTAGCAGTTTACATTTCAATGTAAGCTTTAGTGAACATGGTTAAAATCCTTTTGAATCATTTTTTTTTTCCAAATTTGTATATAAGACAACTAATTAGGATGTCCAGGTTGCCAAAGACAATTTGTTGAACTCTATAGGAGGTAGGGAGGTCCGTGGATCTTGAAGGGGCCATCTGACCTCGAAAGTTGGCCATTCTCTCTCACAGAACTTAGAGAGAGAAAAGACATCACCATGGGTCCAGTAGTCAGTGGCCTTTCTCTGGAATTCCTAGAAATTGGTCAATATGCATTGAAAAGGAGTACATGACAAACATGAGGGAGACTGACCCCTGTTCACACTCAAGAGCAACAAAACAACAGAAAAAGACAAACACAGAACTGGTAAGACACCCAAGATGATGACAAGTGGCCTCTCCTGATTCCTGACCTGAGGATCTGGGCAACGTCTTGTCTCAGTCCAGGATTCAGGAGGTAACGCTGCATCCAGCCTTCCTTAGAGTCCCAAATTGTGGATCCACCAGAAACAGACTTACCAGTGTCCTCCTGGGGCACAGAAATAGGTGACTCTTGGAGAATTTAGTTCAGTCCTGATGTGGGACCCTGCAGATGGTGGCACCCCGGGGCTAAGAAACATCTCTCAGAGGCCTTCCCCTAGAAGAAAGGGCTCTTGTGGCCTCTACCCGCCCCCCAGGAGTTTACAGTTCAGTGGTGAACTGTGGTTATCCAGTGGGCAGTGAGGATCTCCCTAGGGGCTCCAAATGTTGTGGGGCACAACTTAAGAACATACTATTCACCACTGAGAAATACAAATTTGACAGTCTTTATTAGCCAGCTGGCTGACTATCCCACACAATGCCCAAAATGGCTATTGGGAGAATAGCCCTGACCATAGGGTTGTAGGGATTTTTACACCATAACTCAGTACATCAATCATAAGTATCTGTTGCTATGATTTAAATCTACAAACCAATATCACAAGATCTAAAATTATAAGGAAAAGGGGAAGTGGGTCAAAATGACCTTAGTTGGGTACAAGTTAAAGAATGGTTACTAAACATTCAGACAATTGTTGCTGACATGGTACATTGTACAAGAAAAACAGGAACCAAAAAGAGAACAATTTTGCATTATATAAGAATTGGCATTTTGTGTTGCAAACATGTTGTGCTAAGCAACTGTTGATGGGTACAGAGGTGTGGTATTCCCATGGGAGAAGCATGTCTTACATGACATGGAGTCTCAGGGTAAAATGGAGTCTGTTTAGTCATTTCCCACATAGTCTGGCCTATAGCATTTCCATGGAGTCAATCCATCACAAAAGTTACCAGAAACTATACTTGCTCATGCTGGTGTGGTTTGGATTTTCTGCCTCTTCTCCAGTTGTTCCAAGCTGATGCTCTGACGATATTGATTTCTGGATATCCAGTTTTGTGAAAAAAGTCTTGAAATATACAGTTGCTTCAGTTGAACCTAGTACCTATTCAATTTTTCTTATAAATAAAAAGGAATAAGTCACGTCCATTTCCAGAATTTTATCTATCCACTTGAATTATTACTCTTACTCCCTAATAATTATTGTTTCATTTTTTAGTCTTGTCAATTTTAGCAACACCTAGAAATCAACAATAATATCACTTCTTTGTGGACAAATATCCTTTAATGTACTACATTAAATTTTGGCACATTCACTTTCAAATATCTGACACTGCAATAGCATTTTAAATATTTACTATAAAATAGCAACTTTTTATCAAACATAAACACAACTATTTCCAAAAGCCACTAAATCAGTACTCATAAACATATTCTCACAAATGTATTTTTTCCATAGAAAAAATAAATGAATTATATTTTTGAAGGAAGCACTTACAAATTGTTCCTATCCAAATTTGGACATACTCTTCAGTAATGCACTAATTAGATAGAGTTGCCTGGGGTTATGTTTAAAATTCTCCTTCAAATGTTTCTGCTATATTTCAAATTTTGATCACACACTGAGTTAAAAGCTCTATATAGGCATCTTACTTCCAGTCTTAACAGTTCTGTAAAATAATTAGCTTCTTGTCAATATGGCTATTATATCATGGTCAGACTGACCACTGATACAGTCCCAGGAAACACTCCATTTTCTAGATTCACAGCTAGATAATTTGTCTTCACAGAAATTTTAATTGATAAGAAATAAAATCTAGGCACAACTCTAAATTTTAACATTATTCAAAACATTTATTACTGTCAATAGCTTTTTGATTGTCAATGGGGCACATACTCAACTTGGTATAAAGGTTACCAGAATAAATATCAAGCAACAAATGATGCAAATTATATTTTATATCATTGTTTATAGTTTGCTTTTCTCACACTATTTTATGTTCCCTGAAAAACTGTTACAATCAAAAGTATGTGCTAACCATGATACATTGCATACATTAATTCTTTACATCTATCTATGTCACAAAGTTAATAAAATTGAAACTCTAGAGAAATAATAAGATTGCTTTCATTAAAAGTAGACACTTCCAGCCATTTCCACTGAAGCCAATAATTTGTTATACTGCAAATAAGAGGAGCACAAAATTAAGAGCAAATGAGTCGGCTAGTGTTTGTGTGTCAGAGTGTGGTCAATTCAATGTCAAAACGGAAGATGTAGCTTCTTCCAACACCCCTCCTTCCACTCCTCCAGGTCATGCCATTTGAGAAAAACATCCCTGACCTTTCTACGCTCAGTCCTGCCTTTCCATTTCTACTTTGCCCAGCTACATATCAGATATAAATTATAAATACCTTAAGTACACAGCTATTCATGAGTACCTACTTTTTTTTCTTTTCCTTTCCCAATTTTGTCAGGACCTGGAATCTATAAGAAAATTTAACTCTTTGACAACTAAAGATAAATCATTTAAGAACCACCTCTTCAATTTAAATAGTTTTGAAGGAAATATATTATTCTTCCCTAACTTCTTAATCAGATTTTGTAGAATTTAATTCAACTTTCTTTATTATTTAATTTTGTGCTAATATATTGCTGAAAATGTAATAAAGCCTTTATGACACATGTAGATAGACAGGATGTATTATTTATCTGGCATTTTGAAACCCAACTTATTTATCTGTCTTTCAATTTACAAAACTGAATGTGACTTCCTGGTCAACAGAACATAAAAGAGCTTCTGCCATATTCAATATTAAATTAAATATTTATTAATTTCTTATCCTTTATATAATTCTTTTAACTATTTCTGTACATTTTTCACTTGAGAATAGCACTGAAAATATAATGCCTTTTTTCAAGAATTTGATGAAGCATAAACAGGACCTCTACCTACTCTAACTAGAATTCTTGCAACTCTGTGAAGAATTTATTGTTGTAATCATAACAAATACATCTAGACCTAAAATGTAACTGAAGGGCAGTCCAACACTTAATGCTTGAAGTTGATGTCAAAAATTCAATTTGATACATATTTGATATATAACACTCATTCTAGTATTTCTACTGTCTTAATCAAGAGGTGAGACTGGGTAAAGTAAGCCCCAGAAATAAACTCAGTTTCTATGAATTATGAGAAGCCAAGACACTAACTTACATTTTACCAAGTTTGACAAAGAAAAAAACTACAATAGTCAATAATTGAGATTATGTTTCTTAAAAAGTACCACAAAACGTAAGTGGACTAAAATGATAGTGTTTATCAGCAAGTCAAGGACATAGCAGTGATCTCGGGATTTCCTTTCCCTCATCTAGAGGGCTGGGTTTCAGTTGGCAATTTTACTCAGTCTAATAGAATAGGAGAGAAAAACATTCTGAATAGTACTTGAGATGGAGGAGATCAGTTAATTGCCTGCTTTCCCCCTTGTTTTTTGAATATTACACAAAGGAAATCATAAGCTTCTTTGCTTTACTCAATAGATATTCTAATGTGTGAAAGACAAATATCTTTTGACAGCAATAGCAAACTGAAGCTAAAATTATTCCAAACTCTTAGAATATGGACCAAATGAATGGTCACCTGACTGAGGAAGAAGAAACCGAATAGGAAAACAATCACCTTTCCAAACTTTCCTGAGGGAAAAAAAATTATATCTAAATTGGAATTAAAAAAACATGCTATTGTTGATACTGCTAAAGTTAATGGAAATCCTTTTTACCTTCATAGCCTCAGTAAGAAGCAAACTTCCACCATTTGCATACTAAACTGAAAAGTTTATCCCAAATCCCTTTGACATAATCACAAAACACCTAAAGACATAATTTTACAATTAGACAAAAGGTTTTGGTACAGCTAAAATTATGTAGAATACAAAAAGTGCTGTTATCACATGATTTGTTATATACATTGTATCATTAAATTATCTAAAACACCTAAAGTTCCCACAGATGTCCACTTGACCATGCTCAACCTGGACCAAGTACTGCTTCCTTCCCTGGGGGATGTTCTGTCAATATGGACATGAAGCTATACTCTCAAAGATTATTGAAGATTAAGTAGCTTTTGCTATTCACTTAACAAAAAAGAACAAAGAAACAATCTATCTCCTATCTTTTTCCCCATTGTTTCCTTTCTTCTTTGAAGTGCATCTGCTCCTCCATTCACTTGACCCAAAACACCCCACACCCTATTCAGTATCTTGTCTATTCAAATCAAGGCCCTCCTTCTCTTGCAGATGGCTGTTCCCAAGATTTGCACATTATTTTTTCTTGCCACCTTTCTTTTCTTTCTCCCTGCCACTTTCTCTGTTCCTATTTTTTTCTTGCTTTTATATTTCATAGAAATGTTTGATTTTTTATAATCATTTTCAACAATAATAATTGTGGTTTGCTTCTGATCATTATATTGGCTGATGATTTAAGGGCTATCTTGAGGTATCAATTATTCAGAATTTCTTTTCAAATATGGTCTCAGAGATGCATAGAAAACATCACATTCACATACTAAAAATGTATTTTATAATACATATGTAATATGTTACACCATGCAGTACTATTGGTTGAGTTTATTAGTTATATTTTAACAGTAATGATATATTTTAATATTATCTAAGTTAAATGAAACAATTATGGGATATTATTATCTTCCTTTTTTAGAACATTGCTACCAAAATGTGTACTAGAAAATAGTGCTTTATGAAAACTTTGTTCTCTGTTTGCTATTGAATTTCATATCACTGAAATTAATAAATCTGAAGGTAGAATAAAGTGTCAAATCCTTTGGAAGAAAAGACAAAAATAATAAAGCAATGAGAATCTTTATGTGACAAATTCATCAGAAATATCTTTAAGGCATTATATAATAGTTTATTGATAAACAAATTTTTTCTTTTAATTGAGTACATTTTTCAGTAAATTACTACCTCTCATTCTTATTTAAAGTTCATAATATGAACAGCTCTCCCTAAAATGAGTAACTCTCCAAAGTAAAAAATATGACCAGTTGGTCTGTCATATTTTCAGTTCAATACCTATCTTTCATATTAATTCTTATTTATCAGTTGACTTCCTACTTGGATAAAGTCCAGGATTTTCTTGGCAATTTCACTGCTAGATAGATATCATTTATGTAAATTTAATCTTGAATCAAATTTTATTTCAAAATATGCAATTATTTCATGTATGTAAAGCAAATATAGTATTTTATTTAACATATTTTATTTCTCAATTATTTTACTTTGAAATAAAATCAAGATTAATTATTCTTTTTTTGTTAATAATGCTTTAGTTCATTTTATCTGACATTGATGACCAAGAAAAACAAAACAGCAAAACCTAATGCTGTAAAATTCTTATTTAACAGTGAATGATTTGCAGTATTGAAGAAACAAATGATCATTAAAAAAGAGTATTCTTACGTGAATTGTTAGAACATGGGTTCAGAAGTGTTCTCTTACATATGTTTTCCAATTTCTAAGATTTCAAGGGATATTTTTGTTGATGAGGCTGGAATATTCAGGAGAATCTTAAGAAAGACTAGCAAAGAGTCAGTTCCATGTGACTTTTATCTGGCAGTAAATGTTTTTGTGATTACTGTAAAGTGGACTTTCTGGAAGTTATAATTATGAAGACTCCCTACAACTTGCAGCTGATATAACTGAAGTATAATAATTCTAAGATGAAAATGCTCAGACTAATCATCCACTCCAATATATCAGAACCATGTGCAAATTCAATAATTAGTATGATCTCCTCTAAGCTGACTAATTTTTATTAACTTTAATAAGAAATTATTTTCTGTTCTAGTACCTTGAATCAAAACTTTGAAGGTCATATTTAATAGTTAAATATCAAAGCCCTGAAGGACATGCCCTAAATTATCATTGGGATAGTTCAATTAAGGGACATGGAACATTCATAAATATAACTGTTTATATTCTCCATCTACTGTTACTTATTATATTGATATAGTCATCATGACATGTGGATATTACTATAAATATTATTACATGATAGATATTAAATATCATTAGTAAAAGAATTAATAAATCATTTATGTAGATCAAATATAACTGTAATAGAAACAGCATTGCAGAAATCAAGAAAAAATAAAAAAATAATCTCTATTTGTTATTAATTCACTACTCCTTGAAGTTATAACCATAACTGTGCAAATAAGATACCTTAAGTTTGCATTCATTAAAAGTTTAAATAATTGGAAAATGTAAGTTATCTATTACTTTGGCTTAGAAAATATGAACAACACCATTTTCACAAAACTATTTCCATGTTTATATTTGTGGTGACATACTATCTCCCTTCTAAAATCACATAATTCACAAAAAGTATCTCTATTTCAACTGGAACAATCAATGAGTGTAGACTAATGTATATTGTTGATTATAGTACTTTTTAAATATGTATTATTATTTTAGTGAGCACTAACTTGACTCTTCATGCAATCTGCTTTTGTAGATCAGTTTTATTGGAGTTCAATTTTTGAAGGCTAAATTATCCCATACTAAATATATATTTGCATGTGTCTGACTCATACAATACATCTATGTAATTACAATCAAGACATACATATTTTTTTATCATCCAAAAATATTACCTTTGCCCCAAATTTATCTTCCCCTACCACTTAGCCTGGACAAAACTATTAATATTCTTCTTTAACTATAGATTAAATTTGCCTTTTCTTTAAATTATGGCTAATATGAACAATGTTACTATGAATACGTGTGGTAGATTGCATAGGAATGGAATTGCTAGATTATAAGGAAAATTTAATTTTCTTTGACACCTCAAAATAGGAATTTAAACCATTTTTCCCATGTATTTATCATTGTATAGTTCCACAATACATAAAGTACTCTTTCTTCTACACTGTTGTAAACACTATGCACGGTCAACTTTTTACCTCTAACTTAGTTAATGAATGTGATAGTGTATTCCATGTGGTTGTGAAATTGTCTTTCCCTAAGGACTTATAAAGCTGAATACAGTTTAATGCATTTTCATTGAAATCGATATATTTTTTCTAGTAAAGTATCTTTTTCAAACCTTTTGCCTTTTTTGCTTAACTGTCTTCTCATTATGGAGTTGTAAAAGTAAAATGCACATTTGACAGATACATTTATTGAAGATATTGTTTCCAGTCTTTGATTTGACATGTTATTTTTTTCAGCAACACCTTCTTATCTAGTTGTATATATTGTGTGAAATTCCTGTTTAAATTTTGGTCAGTTTTTGATGGATCATTTGTCCTTTTACTACGAATCTATAAACATTTTCTTTATATATACCTGGGTACCAATTATTGGTGAGATACATTTTTTAATTTTAATTTTTTTATTTTTACAGATTACATTATGATTCATTGTACATGAATGGGGTACAACTTTTCATTTCTATTGTTGTACATGATGTAGATTCATACCATTTGTGTAATCACACATGTACACAGGGTAATGATGTCTGTCTCATTCCACCATCTTTCATATCCCTGCTCCCAGAAGATGATTTTTTTTGCCACACTTTCCCTTAGAAATTTAGAAGTTAATTTCTAAATCCAACTCAATGATGCATTTTGAGATAGTTACTGTATGTGGTTTGAGTTAAGGTCTGAGGTTAATTTCTTTTCATAATGGTATTTGGCTATTTCAACAAAATTTATTGATGAGACTTGTTACTCAATGGGATTGACTGGACATATTTGTTTGAAATTAGTTGTCCTATTTCTGGGTTCTTTCTGAGATTACTTAGATTAATATATCTATGTTTATTCAAATTTCAGATAGTGTGGTCTTGGATAATGTAGTTTACAACAAGCTTTGTAAATCTTACAATTTAAAAAAAAACTCTTGGCTATACTAGGTCATGTGCCTTTCTATATAAATTTTGAAATCAACTTTCATATTATTACAAAATGTCTTCTGAGAATTCAAACAAGAGTTCATGAAGCTAGTTTGTCAACTTAGAAAGAATGGACATCTTAAAAATGTTAAGGCCTCCCCAGTTCTTAAACATGGCATATCTCTCTTCTTTATTATTTTTGAGGTGGTTATTTTAGGTTTTTAATTTTTAAAAATTTATTCCAGTAATAAATTGTATACATATATTACACATATTTTTAAAATATATCTATACCTTTGATTTATAATTCTTCATTGTTAATAATACAGATATTTTACAATGTTCATATTTTTACTGTGGGTTCTCCTAAACCCACTTCATTCCATAATTTTCCTTTTAAATTTCCTAAGTTGTCGGTGAATACTAACATGAATTCTTCAAGTAACATATTTCTTGCTTTCTAAATTTAAAGTATTCTCAATATTAATTTTTCCTTATTATAAAAGCAGGAACTCCCAATGCACTATCATACTAAAATAGAGAGTGACTTCTTCTGTTTGTTTTATCTTCATGGTTTTAAGAATTTTTTTTGCAGATTTTATTTTTCATTTTTAATCTTAGAATTCCTTGACATGTCTATGTATGTGAAAGCACATTTTTAATCAAATTTGAAAAATATTATCAAAATGTCTAATAAATTCCCTCACTCATATCATTAGTATTAATCCACAGATCACTGAGTCTCTATTAAACATTTTTTCAGACATTTTACTTTATTGCTTCAATCCGAACACATTCTACTGAAATAAATCATCTAATATATTGATGATTTTAATAAATATATTTTAAATCATCTAATATATTTCTTATTCAGTGTTTAATCTATTAGTCATATG
This sequence comes from Sciurus vulgaris, assembly GCF_902686455.1. NCBI lineage: Eukaryota > Metazoa > Chordata > Mammalia > Rodentia > Sciuridae > Sciurus > Sciurus vulgaris. The sequence continues at coordinate 117,577,554 of NC_136469.1, read as the reverse complement.
CAGTGGAATTTCTAATTCAGCTATATTTTCACCTATGAGTCCTATTTTCATCTTGTTTTATGTTTTCCATTTTTCTTCTCCTATGTTCATGCTTTTTTAAATATCTGTACATATTTTAGTAGTTGTTTTAATATCTTCCTCTACTAGTTCCAACATTTTACTTTACTGGGTGAACCTAGAATCCTTGCAACCTCTGCACCCTCACACAGCCTGGTTGTGAGCTCTGGAAATTGTTTAGCTTGCAACTTCCTGGTGCTTTGGGTTTATGGAGTTTCTCTATACTTATCAAGGATGCCTAGGATGCAGTACTGATTAATGGCAACTTCCAGATATACTTTTAGAGCTACTCTCTTCTTTGCATCTTTATTTATTTATTCATTTATTTTTTTACTGTGGCTTCATATAACATGAATACCTAATTCTTCAACTCACTGAAAACATCAGGAACTAATGGGCTAGAATTTCTCTCCAGAAAGAAAATCAAAAACTTGGGAATTTTTTCAGATTTATCATATCTTTTGCTCCTCTTAGATATCACATTTCTATAATCCTGGTGTTCAATATATGAAAGTAGATATTCCATGTATGTTGTCTATTTACTATTTATAGATAACACATTGCCATGTGTAATCCTCATTCTTCAAAGATACTTAAAATAAAATTTTCTACTATAATTTTGATTACTCCATTTATAAATGCAATGTAGAATTTGAAAGGATGTAAATAATTAAAAGCAATATTAATTGTGCTAACTTTAGAAAAATAGTAGTACTGGTTGCTGTCTTTAGTGTAGTGGTAATAATACAGACATTTTACAAATGAAAATTGTATTTGTTGTAAATGAAATTTTTATTTTCCTAGTTGAAGAAAAATAATATACTTTATGGAAGATTCCACTGATTAGATCACACTGGAAACATTATTTTCAGTTCTGTTCACTGTATATTATAGAGTTATAGTTATCCTTAAGAATAAGAAACATGATATTCAATATTCAATAATAATGAATCCAATTGTTAGATTTAAGATTGAATTGTACAAATAATGAGGAACAAAGTTTATCTGACTATAAGTCACAGTTATCTTAACAACCAAATTTGACAAAACATGGAATTAATGGATTAAATAAACTTCAATTTTTTTATCACCACATGCATTCAGATGGAACCTGGATGATTCCTCTCAGTGTTGTGGCAGAGGAAAGTAGAGTATCCAGTGAAGCACTAGATCAGAAGACTATAATATACATAGTTGCTTTAGTGCTTATCATTCTACTGAATTTTGTATCTCACCACTGTTCTCAACACATTGAGAAAAAATTTGAAAAATTATTCAACAGACTACAATGTTAAAAAATATCAATGATGTTAGAAAATTTTCTGCTTACTAATAACAATTTTTTCTGATAAGAATTTTCTTTCATGTTTATTTTATCAATAAGGCCAGGGAAGACATTTGTTTTATATTATAAAATAGTTACCACCTGTTATAGTTTCTGACTAATTGGTTCTCAGGAAAATATACAATGCATTGGTAAATGTTGTATAGTTCTAATTCCAACAGTTAGATAGGGATTGAGTAGCAAGAAAGGCCATCTTCCCTGTATGGTAAACTTCCTGGCTTGAGATTTTAGAAAAAGGATACTACAAACTCAATTGGCTATTATGATATGCTTGTACATCATATATTTCCATAGAAAAGTCATCTAATCACTTTTAAAATCTTACTAAATAATTTACTAAATGTTCATGATAATTTTAATTGAGCCTTGTTAAAACATACTTATTTTCATGAGAATGTGCTCAGAAAGGTTTATTTTAAATAGATTAAATTATTTAAGTAACTTACAAATCAGAGTAAATAATATATCATATACTTCCATATGCAATGACGAAAATAAATACCCATATTTTAAAAAATCAATTTTATGTCTGCAGTGGGAACAAATATTTTCTTTTAAATAATACATCTACTCATCTGCTTTTCCAAATCAGGCACTACAGAAAGATACCTTTCCTAGTTTAGTCAGCTTTCTGTCACTGTCACAAAACTCCTGAGGAAAATAATGTAAAGGAGGAGAAATTTGTTTTGCTCATGATTTCAAAGTTTTCAGTTCATGGTTACTTTGTGGATTCCAGGTTTGTGGAGAGACGGAACATCATGGTGAGGAGAGAGAGGGAAAGCAAAGCTACCATGGTGACGAGAAAGCAGAGTGAAAAAAAAAGGAAAAAGTCTGGGACAAGAAATATCATACCAGGACACAGTCCCAATGTCCTATGTCCTCCAAGGATTCCCTATCTCCTAAAGTTTCCACTACTGCCCAATAATTGCCAAACTCTTAACCCATCACTTGCCAAGAGCCCCACACCTGCACATTGCTGCACTGGGAACCAAGCCTTCAACCCAGGAGACTTTGGTGGGCATTTCAGCTACAAACTATAATCCTTGCTATAGAATTTGTGGTTTATTCAATATTAAATGCTATGTTATTATATTAAGGCAGCATGATACTACTTTGCCCATAAAGGTGAAAGTACAAACCCGTGATTAGAAGATCAACCTAACCCAAAGGAAACTTTCATTCCTGATGGCAATGATGTGAACAAATGTTTTGTCTTTTAAAACAAACATGGAGTACTGAGGGTGCAGAGCGCCAGCTGAACTAAAATAGGATCACCTTTCCCTGGATGCTAACCACAGAGACTTCAAAATATTTTGGAGTCAGTTTCTGAATTGAGTATCTAAAGAAGTAACACATGTTATAGAAGGCTTAAATAAGAAAAGAAATAGCACAATTGAACTCAACCACTATAATTGTGTAGAAATAGAGAAAGTATAAATACACTAATGTTAACTTGGCAACTCTGATTAATAGCTAAGTATTGTGGTACTCAAACTTGTACTCTGCTAGCTGTTTTATTTCTTTTAATAACTGTATGTAATTCTATGTAATTTTAATTTTCTTCCTTTAATATTTAATGAAATATTCAGCATTTTGAAACCAATAATAGCTAATCTTTACTGAGAGAGTTTATGATGCACACTATATTAAGAAGTGTTATACACATCACTCAATTTTAGTCTCACCTTCAATATTTAAAGTAGGTTTTATTCTTTTTTCACTGATGAAGAAACAGACTGAAAAATGCAACACAATCTAGCTTTCTCCCTTAAGAAAATGGATGAGGCCAATGTTGTACCTGGTCTTTCACCTTAAGGCCTTGCAGAGGCTTTGCCTGGTGGGCCCTCAGGATGTGCTCCCTTCCCGTTCCAACTGAATACCCAGCCAGGGCAGTGGAGTCTCTGAGCGACCTGCCATCCCAGACTAGGTTCCCTGGGGCAGCCATGTCTGCATTTCTATATCACGTACTCATTTTCTGAGGTGCCCTATAATGGGGGAGGACTCTAACGAGGGACTTTTCTGGCACATTGGCCAAGATCTCCTTATTGCGGGCACTCACGTAGACCCTTTTCTCCCCTCTGATTCAGTACTTCCACGCTCCTTCCCTTCTCCCTCTCCCTTCACCTAATCCTGAGTCCATAAAATGACAGGAGCATTTTTTCCAGGGTACTTCACCATCTGTACTGACACATTGCTTTTAAATGGTCTCCAAGGACTTAACTTTCTTCATCTACCATGTTTGGTGCTCTTTAAATCTTACCACTGGCTCTGTCCTCTTGACCACCAGGCCTACAGTGTCAACCAAGCTGCAACGAGGACTTAAAATTTCTACTTAGTTCTTTTGAATGTACTTGTGTACATAATTTGTCTTTAGGAATAAGGAATATATTTTACTTGAATTTGAAAATGAATCAATGAATACAGTTAATAATAATTGTAGCAATGGTATTTATGTGTAGGATGTGTTTTCATATGTAGTATATATATTACACAGTAAAGCACAGCATAATATTATCTAAAATAGATTCATATAGTCATTAATATTGGTAATGCAATAATAATTGGATCCTGCAGCCAATTTAAAAATTAAATATATTTGAACTCTTTGGTAGGTAGGAAAGTAAGACAAAGGATAAAGGCATTTGCTTCAATAAATTCTGGTCTATTTTATTTAAAATCAGAGTTATACTGGCCATGTGGTTAAACACCCTCTATTCATAATTTATGACTATTTTGCCAAGGTCAATGTCCAGTAAAGTTATTGTTGACTCCAAACTTACTGAAAAGGATGGGAACTTTTAAAAAGCCAGAGCTTCATTTGACACTAATTGACATTTTTGACAGTCTAAGTGACAAGGTGAAGATTTAAATTGACCATAAAATAACCTAAGCATTCTCATTTCTAACAATTTTCACTAAACTTTGGGGAGATATTAAACAGGGACAGAGTTCATGGAGAATAATAGAAAACACAATAACGTATTGAAAAAGTTTTATGAAATCTGTATGATTTATTAGGTAAAATAAGCACAGGTTATTTTGTAGTAATTCATATTAACAAAAAGATAACAAAAAACAAAAATTTGTCACATTGAAACATTCTTCACAGTGAGTTTTTCCTACAAGGAGAGCAAGTTGTTTTCACTTTCCAAGAATTCATTGTGACAAGTTTGTTGAAATTGCTAAGAAATGAAGTTTTTGCTCTCAGAGCAGCACAGAGCCACACAGACATTTAGAATTTGGGTTACTATTGTCTGCTGTGAAGAAGGAAATCACTGACAAGGGACTCCTCCTTGCCTAGCAAAGGACTGAACCAACACTGCAACTTTTTAGTTTGTGTGTTTGTTCATGTTTTGTTTGGTTGTTTTGTTTAGAGCAAAGCAATACATGAAGACGTAAAGATACTTTTCATAGAGCTCATTAGGAAGTCTGAGTTTTGTTACAGGATATATGTTCTCCGGGAATATTGGAAAGAAGAGTACCCTGGTTTTGAATACACAATTCAGAGTCTTGTTCTCTACTGAAACTGGTGGAAAAGGAGTTAAGGCAAAGGGTTTAAATTATAGAATCTGGTCAAATTTCTAAGATAAGTTGCAAATAAAGATTCAGTTTCATATATCACGTATTATAAGATATTAGTAAATTGGACTACAACAAATTAAGAATTTCCAGTATTATAAAATCTAGAAAGAAAATTATCATAATTATTTGATGTAATTTGTGGTGAAATTTGATCAAAACTCCTCATTTTTTTTTTGTTCTGAAACCCTTAATTTACTAGGTACATGGAACTCCCATATTTCCTAAATCCTTATTATTTACCCTATTCAAGAAAAAAAAACAAACTTGTTTTCTTCCTGGCTTTGATGAGATGAAATTTTAGATGTTGCTTACAGCCAGTAGAGAACATGAGGCATGCATTTGTCTTAAAGGACTTACTGGGAGTGAAAACAACTGTTAAGGTTGTTAGCCTTTCTTCTTGCACCCATAAAATAGTTTTTCAGTAAATATACATTTCTTTTTGGAGATTTCTTGAGAATTAGGGGAGATAATTTTGGTGGGGATTTAGTAACTAAAATGTGACATTGTTATAGAATATAGGAGATTAAAGTAAGTTAGAAATATGATATGTATATATATATATATATATAGTTAAGATTACCATATCTTATATATAAGATTGTCACTTGACAGTTGATTGAGGTTCACTCTCATTAATTTAGATAGGAGCCTATCAGCCTTACATATTACTTTCTCTAGATGCTATCTCATCTTCCCAGGTAAATTTCCCAAGGTGATACAGTTACTTACTGTGTATTAAAATATGAACTCAAACAAACTGCTTTTAATTCTTGGTCAATGCACTTAATCATCCTCCTCTGAAATATGTAGCCAAACATACACTTGGAAGCTGAAGTCCCAAAACATATACTTATAATGAAGAGTATTATAAAGCTATATTATTCTTATATGAATTAGGTCAAAAACAAGACACATTTTAACAGACTTATTATTCATCAAATTTTCTTCAATATAGTTTATATCCCTTATACACACTAAATAGTGAAAAGATTTTATATAAAAGAAAAACTATTTTCTAATCCTTGTTACCCTCAAGGTTTAATTTTTGCTATTGAAATTATGGAAAAATTATCGGAACACTTGAAACTTTGTACTGAAGACAATGGCAAAAAAAAAAAAAGCTCATTATTAAACTGGAGTAGAGGGTTTAAAAAAACAGAATTGAAGATCAATGAGTATTATCTTTCTCCTTGCTTGTTGGAGATAAAGTTTGAGAATTATCTACTTTTTTTTAAAGCATATTGGGATGACAAAAAAGGAAGCTTCTGTATATTATCATGCATTTTCTCTCTCATCCAAAGTCAAACTGAGACCAACCACGATTTACTTTAAAATATTAAGAACTTTTGAATCATAAATTATATAAAAGTTTAATATAAATGTCAAATGAAATGACATATCTATCCTTTTAAATATAAAATTTATGGGGGCAGAAATATTGCTAAGCAAATTTCCACTGTAGGAGGGATTGATAAAGATGGAAGAATCAGTGGCAATTACCTAAAGCAGATGGGGTCTTGAGTTAACTAAAATAATATTCAGCAATATTACTCTATAATAAAGAAGCACATTGTTTCGAGAAATACACAATCCTAATTCACTGAAATATTCATGCACAGAGAAACTGACTGGAAACTTTAAACAAGTATCTGCTTTAGAGGAGAGATTAGAATGGAAAATGAGCACTAAAACTTCATGTCTTTGTAAATTATGTTTTAGTGAGGAGTAGTGATTCTGGGGTATTGATATCTGTGTAGAATGGGAAGAAGTTTCAAGGGGAAAGGACTCACAGGAGGAAATCCAATAAAAATGCAAATTATTAGTAAAGTTAATTATTAAGTCATTAAAAATAATCATTTCCCCTGATTTTGAAATCTGAGTTATGATCACAGCTTTGTGAAAATCAGTCATATTAGCATATTATTGATGGTTTGAACTTCCAATTATAAAAGGCTCAAAAGACAGCTAATGGCTCACATCATATGAATTTGTAGAGCAAATTAAATATAATACTTAATGAAGCATAGAGGCTATTAGTGCTATTACCTATAAACACTTGCAGAAAATAAAAAAGGGGGATTAGTGTGTGTTGTTCCAAACCCTCAAGTGGCATATAGCAAGGTCAACTGGAAAGAATGAGGAAATATTAGAATGTTGTGAACAGATGGCAACTGCCTAGAATTTAAAACAGAAATAACCCTTACAGAGAAGGGATATAATTCTATGTTAGGTTAGGGCATTCATTTAAAAGTGTATATGCAAAGATTAACATAAACACTTGTACAATTCAGCTCATAAAAAAATTACCCTGATGTCTTTAGTTTAATCCTGAATGTTAAAGATTTCGAATAATTAAAGAAGGAGAAATGGGTAATATATGTCATAATATGCACTTTTGATTCAGATCAACCTGAATTGAAATCTTGTCCTGATACTCACTATCCATGTAATAGCAATTAAGGACATGTGATTAGACTACTTTTATACAATGATTTATACTTTTATAAAATGAAGTTAATAATGTGATTGAACTGGAAAAGGACCATAAAGAAATTATTAGTCACCTCTTCAGTAAATAAGTAATAAAAATTCCAATCTTTATTGAGAACTCTAATAATGGATAATGATGGCCCAGAACAAGACCTGAAAATTTTGGATCATTGTTATGGTTTAGCCCTGAAAACTGCTGTTATCCATTAACAGTATCTTCCCTGGACATAGAATGGGATTCCATTCTGATGCCATGGGTTTACCAAACCCAGTCATATGAAGAAATCTTAGAACTTCTTGCCTTCTATCTTCTAAAAGATAGAAATCTAGAGAAAGTATGTCTCTGGTAAGAAGGAATACAAGAGTGACAGCAAGTTCTTTCTTTTATCTTTTTTTTTTTTTTTTTTTTTTTTTTTTTTGTACTGGGGATGGAACTCAGGGGTACTTCGCCACTGAGCCACGTCCCCAACTCTTTTTTGTATTTCATTTAAAGACAGAATTTCACTGAGTTTCTTAGCGCCTTGCCATTGCCAAGGCTGGCTTTAAACTGGCAATCCTCCTGTCTTAGCCTCCCAAGCCTCTGGGATTACAAGAGTGTACTACCATGCCTGGCTTACAATTCTTCTTATTATCAGAGTTTATTCCATTCTATTACTAACTGATGGAAGAAAGTCATTTTTGTATATATTCCTGTAGATTCACATAAACATAGGTACATATTGTTTTATATTGAGGGAGGATATTTTGTACTTTGTTATGGTAAAGTGAAAGAGAAAGGAATATAACTGCTGTGGATTGAATTTTTTTTTTTTTTTTAGGTTGGCACTCATGTTTAGTAATACTGACAAAGAAACATTGTGATTATTTATAATTATATTATTTAAGCCACATTTATTAATGTTAATTAGTCTAATAAGAAACATCATAATCATTATTCTATTTGCAGTTAAGATATTTCATTCATTTTATGTATTTATATTCTGAAAATACAATTTGAGAATTCCATTTTTATTTCTCTATAGATTTCTTAGTTTTACACTTAGAAGTATTTTTTAAAATTTTGCTCTCAGAATCATAATATGCATCTTTAATTCATTACAATAGTAAAAGTTAGTACTGTACTATTTCATGTAAAATGTAAGAAATTTGTGAAAGCATAATTTTACCAGGCCCCTTTCATAGTGCTAAAGCTGTTATTGTAATTTACATAACATATATAACAAACCTCATAATGTAATATTAGAGTCTTTATTATACATGCTGTTTCAAATAGTGATAAAAAATTCTGCATGCTGCATATCCCTGTTGGTTAAAGGCATGGTCCTCAGTGTGCTGTGTTGAGGTTGGTATAACTCTATTGGGAGTCCCATAGGTCACTAGGGTCTCTACCATGGAAAGTATTAGGTAGTTCTCAGGCAATTCCTTAACAGATCTAAAGACTGAACTAAGGCTTTATGGATGAGTTAGAAATTAGATAGACAGAAGAAGTAGGAGGAAACTTCTGGAGAGATACTACTGTATGGCAAAGACAAGGCACAGATGTGTATGGGGAAGAGTGAGCATTTCCTTACTGATAAAATTTCAAATTGTACTCATTTATAGGGTGCCATGTGCCATCTCGATGCATGTATACATGGTGTAATGTTTAAATCATGGTAAGCATATCTGACGCCTCGAAAATATATAATTTCTTTGTGGTACAAACATTAAAAATCCATTCTCCTAAGTTTTTTGAACTATATTGCATATTATAATTCCCTATAGTCATGCTATTTTGAAATAAAACACCAGAACTTTTCTTCATGTATAACTGTAATTTAGCACCTGTTGAGAAATCCTTTCCTTACCCCATTCCTTCTCTACCCATCTTCTGGTAACCACCTTTCTACTATCAATTTTAATGAGATCAACTTTTTATGGTACCAGAGATTGAACCCAGGGGCACTTAATCACTGAGTCACATCCCCAGCTTGTTTTCAATTTTTTATTGTGAAACAGGGTCTCACTGAGCTGCTTAAGGCCATGCAAATTTTGCTAAGACTGACTTTGAATCTTCCTGTCCCAGCCTTTTGAGAAGCTGAGATTACAGATGTGTGCCACCATGACCCACAAAAGATCAACATTGTTCATCAAAAATGTAGATGAGACAGGAAATGGCAGAAGGTGACATCTGACTGATGTTTGTGACTCACAATATAAAAAGTCTCATCTATTGGGTTCTGCTAGTCACAACAGTTTTAGTTGATTTTCTCTATTTCAAGTATATCAAAATAATACTGTCATTTAAACTTGTGTGTTTTAATTATTTTCCTTCATTTATGAAACAAGGAGCATAATTGAACTCAGCTTTGTTTTCCCTTAGATTCCTAAGAAGAGTCTCATTTATAAAGCAAAAGAGAAAATAAATGTAGGTTAAATAAGAATTGCTTAATTTGAAATACAACTATCAATTACAGAAATTCATCCATTAAATTAATATTTTCCAACAGTTCTATCTGCATGCATTATTTTTAAGGTTTTCTATCAAAATAGTTTTCATTAAAATTTATATGTTAATCAGAAAGTTTACCATTTAATTTTACCTAACATTGCTCTGCATTTAGTTTTTGGATTCTTTTTTTTTTCCTCCATTATAATTTTGAAGCAATTAACTCAGAAGGAAAAAAGTAATTTGCAGGTTCATATAATTGCACAGATGTTAGTCTGCTACACTAGAAAGAAAAGAATAGAAGGATTCTAAGATTTTTCTTCAAAGAGAAAATAAAGAGACAAGAATATGCACACATTAAATTCTTCTTAGGTTGATAATTCCTACAAATCTATTTCAAAAATTTCATATAAATACATTGAGCTTAATAAATGTGTGGTATAGAAAATTGATTCGGGGCTTCTGAGATTTGCATAAGCAAAGTAGAAAACTAATTAGTAGATGGAAAAATTGTAATTATGAAAGTCATAATAAACCACTGCAGATAATTTACCTCTTCTTCTTACTTTAATAAACTTAAAGACAGAAAACCAATGATAAACAAATTATTTTCCATTCAGCTATACAACAGTCTAAGAATTTAAATTCAAGACATCTTTATCAGTTGACTTTCTTTGTTGAAATGGTTTTAAATAAGTTCAGCTGTGAAGACCATAGGCAAGGTGTCTATAAACCTCAATTCTTATTTAGGTATTGAATTACTCCTAATTTAACTGTCCCTGAAGCCTGTCCTTAAACAGGCTAATGCAGAAGACAGTGCTACACATAAATGTTTATATTAGAGGCTCTGCTAAGCATTTGATTTAGTATTCATTGTAAGTATCTGTACGTATAAAATTAAACAATTTTTGTGTTATTTTATTTATTCTCCATAAAGAATCTTTTCTTCGAAGTTCTGGTCCATTGAATTTATTATCTTTTAGTCATAAAATTATTCTGTTCACAAAATTATATTTAACTATTTATCTAATAATTTTTTAAATATACCAGCTGACTTGTATGATCTTATTGAGCTGCTTGTTCTTAAGATCATCTCACCTAATCATCAAATTTTTAAGGTATTTTTCTGTGTGGCTTACTTTATCTCATATTTTTAATAATGTGTGACTATATGACCTTATTCCTCCTTGACTCCAAAGTACAATGGTGGCCAAGATTTCCACTGGGATGCTACAGTCGGCATCTTCAAAAGTAAGTTAGGATTACCAATGATGCAACTTTAGAAGTCTCAGAAGTCAAGTTCACCCCTGGATAAGCTTGGATGCTTATCTGAAGCTTACCCAAACCTTCTGAATCTGTAAAATTGAGCTGTAAATGTCAAAAAAAGCAGACTTTCTCATGAGATTTATTATACTTTAACTTTCTGTTCCAAACCAGGAATACCAAGAGAACAATTTCTCCTACATGTCATTGTGGCTCTTTTTCAAGTCTTAAATCAAAAAGACTGAAATAAAAATGCAAGAGTAAAAAAAAAAAGAGGTAGAATTCAAATTGGTTTAAAATTTTATTTTAAAACATGGGGATAGAAAAATTTGAAAAAAAAATATTCTTATTGGAGTTTCCAAAGTTAAAATATACCTGAGTAAAGTTTTCTCATTCAGTGATCTAATAGATTTAATGAAATTTGTCATTACGTTCTTTTCAAAATCAACCAAAGACTGTGTTCATGAAGTTGCAATACTGTTTTAGTCAGTTTTTCTGTTGCTATCATTAAAAAACCTGACAAGAACAATTCTCAGAGCAGGAAACTTTTTTTTTGGTGCTCACAATTTCAGAGATCTCCGTCCACAGATGGCCAACTCCACTGCTCAGGCCCAAGTAACGTAGAATATCATGGTGAAAGGGTGTGGGCAGAAAGCAGGCCAGGAGATGGCAACCAGGAAGCAGAGAGAGCTCTTTGCTCATGTGGGACAAGATGTAAACCCCAAAGGCATGCCCTCAGGACTTCTTCCAGCTACACCCTACTTGACTGCAGTTATCACCTAGTTAATCCATATCAGTGGATTACTGCACTGATAAGGTTTAGGCTCTCATAATCCAGTTATCAGGCACCTTTGAGGTTTTGATACCAAAACTGAGTCTTTAAGGATGAGCAGAATTATACAGATAATCTTGATACAGGCAGAATGAGACTGGTCAAGTGGTAGAAACAGCACACGGGGAGACCCTGACCTGGAAATGAATTGTCATTTAAGGAACAAAGGAAGGGGTGTCTGGAAGAAAGAACGGTGTCATATCACATAAATCATTTTTGAATATTGCAGAAAAAAATTCCTGCTAGATAAGACTAGGGAACTGGAATGAAAACCTAACTAGTGTCAAAGATAAAACATTTCTTTAGAAGTCAGCCTGACTGCTGTGTAGAGGGACAGAAACAGGAATGAAATTAAGAGGGCAAATCGGAAGGCTGTGGCTGTACCTCAAGTTACAGGAAAAATAAAATAAATGTCTTTCGAGTTAGAGATACATGTTGCAGATAGAACCAAATTGGATGGCAGTTTAAAAGAGTGAGTGGGACAGGATGACCTTCTGGGTTGTTCCATGAGCAAACTGACACCTTGTTGGTTATTACTAAATGGGAAGACTGGAGGAGAAGCATTTGTGGTTGGGACTATTATGAATTTCTCAGAACTCTACCTCACTTTCAACCTGCCTGGGACCTCATACCCCTGGCTCCAAAGAGGCTTTGGGGACTCACATATCTGCATTTTTACTTCAGATTTCTAGTATCTCCTTACCACCTCACTGTGGTTGCCTCCTCACTGGTAACACGTGTGCATCATATTCAAGCTTAACCATTATGTTTCCCATGTTTACACATGCCTGTGCACACACACAGGTAAGTATACAAATATGCATGTATCTGTATTTTATAGATGAAATACACAATGTAGAAAAAATAAATCTATTCAAAACCCCACAAACCCTTACATGGTTACTACTTTACATGTTAATAATGCAATGTATTTTTCATTCATATGAATTATCTGTTATTCAAGGCCCCAAAGCTAGATGAAGTCAGGTGCCTTACCAAAGACCTGCACTTTTAACTGAAAACTTAGCAAAACTACAGTTTATATTTGTAGTCAGTGTTCTTGTGTTATAGTTGTATCATCATGCTGGTCACTAATTAATTAATTAATTATAAAAATATACCCTATAGTTACAGACAGCAGGTACTACAAAAGACTAGAGATCTATAATTAGAAAAACAGTTTATGAATTCAAAGGACTTATTATATTTATTTCATGAGTCATGACAATCCACTTAATATTTTTAAGTCATAGTGCCTTAAACTGTAAAATAGGAATAGTAAATAATATCTGTTTTATATATAGAGATTGAGTATATTCAAGTGTGAGCATTTGTGTGTGTGTGTGTGTGTGTGTGTGTGTGTGTGTGTGTGTAAGAGAAAGAGGATTTTTTGTTGTAAAGGTAGGTAGGAGATTTTGGTATGATTTCTGCCTAGGGTCTTATTCTAGATCCAACATTCAGTCTGTAATATTAGGCAATAAATACAATAGCAAATATAAATTGTTCTTAATATGTCAGATGCTGTTCTAAATTACATATTGACTCAGTAATATTACCTCAGTAATCCTCATAACACTCCTGTGTGCTGGATATCATTGTATCCCCATTTTAAGGCTAAGGAAAATTAATCACAGGTGTTTAAGTAACTTGCCCATATGTAAGAAACAGGTATAAAACAGAACCTCCCTAGAAACCCAGGCAGTTTGACTTTACATTCTATACCCTTAAATATTGCATTATGTATTATTTCTTATAATCTCTGCATCTTTTTTATTTATCATTAAAGTCGCAATTAAAGTATCAGGCTCAAAATTGTGCTAAGAAGGGACCTATAGGCAAACTCCATTTTCACTAGGCAGTTTGGTATCCCTCTAGGTATTTAGGGCAACTTTCTCACCCAGGAGGCCTCTTTATCTGAGGCAACAGGTAAAGTGCTTTGAGAAATTGGCTTATTCCCTAAAGGAAAGTAGTGGCTGTTCCCTAAAACTCCCACAAGTCATAACTCCCCAGTTCTTAAACCCAAAGTGACTGGTATTTTTATCAAAATGTAACATCAAAAGACTAGATATCAGCTACAGTAGAAAAATCAGATCTTCCACAAACGAAAATGTCAAACATATTTATACACAGTATATTAGATTTTTTTCTTTTGATCATTTCTATTTAGATTTGCTCCTTTTTATTATCTCAAAGATACCCATCTGACATTTGTATTTGGATCCGTCCTTCAGACATAAACAAAGGAATAAGGTGGAAAACACATATAAAATCATAGCTCAAGGTGCATGATACATTGAATGTCAACAGGCAGCTTCCAACTTTGGAGTCTATGTGACAAATATATACAATTAAACGTTATTGGAAAATAGGGAGAGACAACAAGATACCATAAGGGGGTAAATTGAGTTAGAAATGCACCAAAACGTTTCTCTATTTCATTTAAGGAAAGACACAGCATTAATTCCCATGTACCAATAAATATATAATGAAAGAAAGATGTATATATCAATATTCTTCTGGTTTCAATTGTGTACCAGAGATTTTAGATACTTCACTCTTATTGAAAAATGAAATGTATAACACCTTCAATTTGTCTTTTCTTCATCTGGGGCCACATATAATTAAGTAGAAAATAAATATATTATAGGTATCTTTCAACAATAGCTTCAGTTAATTTTTAAAAACTTCTTAAATTATATACATTGAAATTTTATGAAATTTGAAAATTATGAAATTTAGTTGTCATATTTTTATAATTATATATAAGTATGTTAATCATAAACTTGTAAAAAATACCCAGATAAGATATACTAAAACATATAATATTTAGGGAATAAGAATATTAGCCAAATTAAACTTCAAAATCTGTATGTGGCCCTATATTTTGAAAGTAGAAGTACATGAAAGAAGTAAGAATTTGAATGAAATTCAAACCGTATATGACTTTAGTTATGACCAACCCAACAGATATGTTTCTAGATTTATACATATAAATATATTTCAGCATTTAAATGTAGCAAGAAAAAGAAATCTTTGAAATTTTATTATAAATACCCTTATATTGGAAGAACAGTAGAGTAAAACAGACATTATCACCTCATGTTCATATATGATTGCAAGACTGATGTGATCCTGCAACGTGTACAATCAGAAAATGAGAAATTATGCTCCATTTATGTATGATTTATCAAAATGCATAAATACATTCTACTGTCATGTATAACTAATTAAAATAAATTTTAAAAGTTAATGAAAACAACAACTACAACAACCAAAGAACTCTTAATTTAACCATTAAATCAATTGAATTTTATATTTTAGAATACTAGGTATCTCTAGGTACTGGTCATGCCAAATGTTCTTTACCACTTCTTTTCAGAGTAGTAAGAAATTTAGTTGGAAAAATCTTAAAAAAAAATAGAGAAGCAAAAGTACAATTTGAGAGCATTATATTCCTTTTTTCCAAGAAAACTTCATTTCTAGGAATTTGAAGTTGAGAAGAAAGAAATAAAAATTAGAAACATTATTACCAGTGTTTGACAAAATACCAGATGAAGATAAGTCTTAATATCCATCAATAGAAACTCTTAAAACATTAGGTAATGCATATGATTAAATATTTAGGAGGTACCAAGTATTTATTTATCTGTAAATATTTTCTTTTTGTACTAGTAAATGTGTTAATCAGCTTTTCATCACTGTGATCAAAATACCTGATGAAATATCTCTGAGGAAGAAAAGCATGTTTGAGGTTTCAGAGGTTCAGTCTGTGGTCAGCAGAGTCCATCACACAGCTTGAGGCAGAGCATGGTAGTAGAAGGACTTGGTAGAGAAAAGCTGACCAGCACAGCACATGGCAGCCTGGAAGCAGAGGAAGAGAGTGAGACACTGGGGAAAAAATATAAACCCCAAAGGCTTGCCCCCAGTTATGGACTTCATCCAGCTTCACCCTACAGTTACCAAGAGCTGGAGCAGTCTTTCCAAATGATCAATTCATCATGCAGATTAATCCATGATTAGGTTACAACTCTCAATGTAATCATTCACCTGTGAAAATTCCTGCATTGTCTATCACATGAGCTTACTGGGAGATATCTCAGATCCAAACCAAGCCAGTAAATGAAAAATCCAATTCTAAGGCAGAACGTAGAATAAGACTAGTTGATGTTAATTAGAATAATACAGATAGGTAGGTAGGTAAGTAGATGAACAGAAATTATAATGCAATTATTGTTACTGACGATTACTTTTCAATGATGTATAAACATTTTTAGAATGTTTATAATAGAATGTATTACTTTTTAAACAAAATTAAAGACATTTTCATTAAAAAATGCACATTTTTCTTGCTGTACTCTAATATTCACTGAGCAACTACCAAACTAATAATTTCTTTTAAAATGTGTTAAATTTGTTTGAAGAGTTTTTTATTAGAGTAGATGTGTAAAGATTATAGGAATTATTTATATTATTTATTTATTTATTATTTATAATATTTATTATTATATTATGTGTAAAGATTATTTAGGAATGAGTTAGATTCAAATATTTTATTGCTTTCTATTGTGAAGAAGAAAAAGAAAAAGTGAGCCTCATTTAGTAAAAAAAAAAAAAAAAAACATAAATAACTCAATAATACAATAGGCAAAATGCCATGTGCTGTTGCGAATCACTATATGATAGATACATGTGTGATCAGAAACACCCCACCTAAAAACTTAGAGGTATATAACTTGTGAAATAATTACCTTTTCCTTTTATAGGTTATATATTTCTGTGAGACAAAGGCATAGAACTTTCTGTATTATGTTTGAGTACTTCTTGACCCAGAACAAGTCAATTCTGTGTACTAGAGCACAATAATCTACTCTTGCAGTAATCACTGGGATGAATCACAAAGAATTGGATTCAAAAGGCCAGAAGAATAAGAAGGTCTTTTATTAAAGGGCTTATTCCTGTACTATTTACTTCCTGTTGATCTCTTATAAATCTTTCTAGTCTTATAAATCCCCTTAGTTTTCTTTCAATCCTTTTTTTAGTACACTTTAAGAGGAAACTGATGCTAGTTTTCCTCGTCCATTATTGCTTAAATTAAAAAAGAAAGAAAGAAGAAAGAAAGAAGAAGAAGAAAGAAAGAAAGAAAGAAAGAAAGAAAAAGAAGAAAGGAAGGAGAAGGAAGGAAGGAAGGAAGGAAGGAAGGAAGGAAGGAAAGAAAGGAAGGAAGGAAGGAAGGAAGGAAGGAAGGAAGGAAGGAAGGAAGGAAGGAAGGAAGGAAGGAAGGACAATGAAGTTTCTGGAAAAGGAAAACCTACACAATTAATTTAATTAGTAAATTAACATCAATCTGTGTACATACCAGCAGAGCCAGAAAGCAGTTATTCCACATTCTACAAACATGTAAGGTTTGTGATCTTGCAATCCCAAATACTTTTTCATGTAGTCATTTTTCATCATGGCAAAATACACAAAATAGCCCAAATAATTTTAAAGAATATTTCATAATTGAATACAATGATCCAAATGCACAACTTTTAAATTTTTGAGAAAATTTTTCTAGTTCAAAGTTATCTGAGAGTGAAATGGGGAAAAAAGAGATTAAAGAGTGAAGCATCCCCTTCTCAGCTGTCACCACCTTGATCTTCCTCCCTCTGAAGGCTTACTCCACTCTCTGTTGCCTCCTGCTGGGCTTCATCTGTAGGTTCCAAATTCTAGTCTATTGATTTTCCCTCCAAGTCTCTCAATTCTTTCTTTCACCTTGGGTTTTCAACACATCAAATCTTCCAATGCCTGGACCTTGCCATTCTTTATGGATCTTCACAGCCCAATCTCCTACTCTCAACTCATTCTGAAAAAGTTTATTTCTTTGTCAACTCAATTCACTCACTGATTAATTCAGTTACCTAAATTTCTTATTTATCCCCATAATTATTAGGTAGACCATTTTGCCAGAAACTAGACAATTTCCATTCTCTTTGTTCTTACTTTTTTTTAATCTTATGCCTTAATTCTTATGCCTACTGTAAGAAATCACCAAAAATGGTAGCTTGGAATAATCCATGTCTCTTAAAGCAACCACCCTTCCCTTACAATCATCTTGCATCAGTCTACCTGGGCTGGGCACTTTCAAGAGGATCTGGAGCAAGATACCATTCCTTGCATTTTAACAATGATATTCCTTACATTCCTTAGCTCCTAGGCCCCTTTTCCTTCTTCAAAGACAACAGAGTGCTACCAGTCTCACATTGTCTTCCATTGCCTCAGCAAATCTTCCCATCTTTTATAAAGACACATTTGATTTTGTTAATGAGTCTCCCAGATAATCCAGGCTAATCTCATGGTCTGTAAATGCTTAACTTAATCACATCTGCAGAATCATTTTGCTACATAAGGAAACTTTCACCAGTTCCTCAAATTAGGAATTGTAATCTTTTGTGGGTCATTATTTGTCCATGTCTACGTTGCATTATTGAAAAAAAAATCATGATTGTGTAGCTGTGAGTGCTCATACAAATCCTCAGTCTTCTGCTTCAGGTAAATGTCTAACATTGCCATAAAGCTAATGCTTGATTATAGTTGGAGTAAATTAAGAGCCTCTCATCATCAGCAGATGACTTACAC
The DNA here is from genome assembly GCF_902686455.1 of Sciurus vulgaris. NCBI lineage: Eukaryota > Metazoa > Chordata > Mammalia > Rodentia > Sciuridae > Sciurus > Sciurus vulgaris. Next base: position 117,558,939 of record NC_136469.1, on the reverse strand, counting down.
AGAAAGTAACTTGAGTAAAATCTCTGCAGTCAATGCCTGAAATGCTGCTTTCTTTATCAGGCATATAAGCAGAATCTGGACCCTGTCCCAATATCTCTCTGTCTCTGTCTCTGTCTCTCTCTCTTTCTCTCCCCCCCCCCCCCCCCCGCTTTCTCACTTACTGGGGATTGAACCCAGGGGCACTCAACCACTGGGCCACTTCCCCAGCCCTTTTTTGTATTTTCTTTAGAGACAGGGTCTCACTGAGTTGCTTAGGGCCTCACTAAGTTGCTGAAGATGACTTTGAACTGGCGATCCTCCTGCCTTAGTCTTTCATGTCACTGGGATACAGGTGTGTGTCACCATGGCTGCAAGCTCCTACTTTCCCTCTTGCCACTCTTCTGCAAGCTATCAATATCCCATAATTTTTTAAAAAGTGAAATTTCTGAAACATACATGCATGCGCTCTTCCATACCTTTTCACAAGTTATTCCCTTTCTCACAATCTTTTCTTTGCATCTCAACAAAAAAAATTCTATCTTCACTATTTACTTGGCTAACTCTGAATAATAATATTTCTATTTCCATTGTTCTTTGAATGTCTACTAAACCACTGTTTATAAGGTAAAAATTAGCATTAAATGGCATATCCAAAAGCATAAGGCACTTGAGCTCTAATTTGTGCTACTGATACTATCAACAGTATTCAATAACATGTTCTCCAATGTCATCAAGAAGAGTGTTCTGAATCATTTCCACATATCTCAACAAGAATAATCTTGAACTATATCTTTAAAGACATAATGTGATATAGAACCAATTAAAAAGAAGAAGAATGAATTTGTAGTTTGAAAGAATGGCTAAAGTAATTCATGCTGTGGAGAAACCAAAGATTTACTTTCCTAGAAAAATCAAAATATTTTTTTGAGAAGAGTGAAAAAACAACAACCTTAAGAAGATCTTCAACATGTCGGCTTAGGATCAGACTTCGTTAACAGGACACCCAAAGCACAAGAAATAAAAGCAAGAATCAATAACTAGGATAGATTCAAACTAAAAAGCTTTCTCTCAGCAAAGGATACTATCAGCAATGTGAAGAGAGAGCCTACAGAGTGGGAGAAAATTTTTGCCACTCATACTTCAGATAGAGCACTAATTTCCAGAATATATAAAGAACACAAAAAACTCTACACCAAGAATTCAAATAACCCAATCAACAAATGGGCTAAGGATATGAACAGACACTCCACAGAAGATCTATAAGCAATCAACAAACATATGAAAAAATGTTCACCATCTTTAGTAATAAAAGAAATGCAAATCAAAACTACCCTAAGATTCCATCTCACCCCAATTAGAATGGCGATTATCAAGAATACAAGCAACAATAGGTGTTGGAGAGGATGTGGGAAAAAAGGTACACTCATACATTGCTGGTGGGACTACAAATTAGTGCAGCCACTCTGGAAAGCAGTGTGAAGATTCCTTAGAAAACTTGGAATGGACCTACCATTTGACCCAGCTATCCCACTCCTTGGCCTATACCCAAAGGACTTAACATCAGCATACTACAGAGATACAGCCATATCAATGTTCATAGCTGCTCAATTTACAATAGCCAGATTGTGGAACCAACCTAGATGTCCTCAATTGATGAATGGATAAAGAAACTGTGGTATATATACACAATGGAATATTACTCATCCATAAAGAATAATAAAATTATGGCATTTGCAGGCAAATGGATGAAATTGGAGAATATCATGCTAAGTGAGATAAGCCAATCTCAAAAATCCAAAAGATGAATGATCTCACTGATAAGCGGATGATAACACATAATAGCGGGTGGGAGGGGGGCAAGAATGGAGGAAGGAGGACTGTATAAGAGGGAAAAAAGGAGTGTAAGGGGTGGGAGGAAGGAAAAAATAATAACAGAATGAATCAAACACCATTACCCTATGTAAATGTATGACTACACAAATAGTATGCCTCTACCTCGTGTACAGAGAAAGAAGTTGTACCCCATTTGTTTACAATAAAAATAAATAAATAAAAAGAAATAATGAACTAATAAAGTCTCAGGATAGAGAATCAGCATACAAAAAACAAAAAGAAGAAGAAGAAGAACTCTGAATAGAGCCTTCACAGTAAGTCATCAGAATTTGAACTGGAAGACATTAAGAGTTAACCTAAAGCATGGAAACAGTTGCGTTTTCATATTGATCATAAGGAAAGTCTATTGAATAGAAATGGATAAGTAGATTCATTTGAGCACTATAAATAATGATTTTTTGTGGTTTTAAAACTACATTCTCTGTGGGATATATATATATATTAACACAAAAGCAAAAAGCCGAAGGAATCTGTAAAAGAAAATCTACTGGCTGAGGATATAATAATAAGGATGTAAACTTCAGATATTTGTCTGGAAGTAGATCTAAGAAAATAACACGGCAATAAAAGCAATATATAAAATGCAAACCTGACTTCAAGTTCTGGCATAAGATTCATTGAGAGAACTTGATATAAATCCAGATGGCAAGGAATCTCATATAAATATTTGGCTTCAGGAGGAATATAGGTAGATCCTAGCTATATGCTTTTAGTTTTATTTTGATTTTCTGTTTCTAAAAACAATTCTTTAAGATGATTCTGATGCACGGCCAAGTTTGGGGATTTTAGATTTGTAGGATTTAAAGTGAGAAGACAGAGCTGGAGTGAGCAATAATTTTCAACAGTGATAAAAATAGTAATAATTTGTCAGTTACTTCTTTTTTCAATTCATTGCACTAATATCCTGGTGTACACTAAGGCTTTGGTTATTACTTCCATTTTATTGATATGTAAACAGAGGCTGAAAAGCTAAAGCAATTTGTCTAGAGTGACAAGAGTTGAATCAGCACTGAAATCTGGACAGCAACAGCAGAGACATCACTCTTAATAAGTATGGAAAAAATTTTGCTGATGAACGCAAATAAGATCCTAAGGACATTTTATAAGGAGATAATACTGGAGAGATCTGGAGAAAGGTTATCTATACATTCTTTTCAAGAACATGCATTTCTAATGCGATGATTACAATGCATGTCCTGCAGTATGGCAATAAAAGGCACAGACATTTCTTGTCTCCCTGCTATTTTTTAAGGGAAATTCATGAATAATTTTGATACAGATTCAAAATCCAAGTTTGCTCAAAGCACTCGATGGAATAACATAGTTTCTCCATTTAGATTAAGAAATACCAACAAAAACATCCACAGGTACGCATCTCCCCATGCCTTTATCACATGTTTGTGGCCTACCATCAACATAAATTAGAGGTCAGAAGCTAAAGCCAAAAATCACATAAGTAAAATATCTAATATGTATTCTACCAATCTCTCCAATTTGTATGCCTAGTTAATGATGCCATACCAATGCCCTCCAGGAATTGCTTTTGATATGGCATTAAAACAGATTTAGCAATTGAAATTCCTGGTGGAATGGAGTAATGAAAGCTATACAATCTCAGTTTTTCTGGGTATATGAGTGTGTACACATCCAGTATCTGATAAGTACTGATGTCTAGAGACAGGTAATATAGTAAAAGTTTGTACGACCCAATAGGATCCCACACATGAAAGCATTCATTTTGAAAACCCTGGGGCTATTTGTTGGCCCTCTTACATGTCTTTGAAGCTTTAAGAGATTATGACTAAGTAGGATTTTACCAAGAGAAATTTTAGCTTGTAAGCTACAAAAGTCATGATGAAAATATGCTTGTAGCTGCCAAACTCAATTGGCAATACTAAACAATGAAACAATGCTTTCACTTTCAAAATTCCTATTTCACTGTTAAGAAATGCAGATAAAGCAAGCACACTGTATTAGTGTGAAGCAAAACAGTGCCTAAAACATTCTTCCCCAAACTGTACTCCAAGGAACATTTCTGCAGAGGATTTTAACTTCAGAAAATGGATTCTTTGGTCAAATACATTGAGGGCATTCTGGGTAAATGAATTAAAGTAATTACTCTTCTATATCACTTAGCAGAACTATTTGAACACTTATGTTGTTATCTAATGGAGGAGAGAGTAGCATATGAAATCTTTTCTAAATATATTTTTTCGCAATTTCCATTATTCTAGAATAACTAGTAAAATAACTTTCTTGGAAGCCATATATTAAATGCTGGTCTGTTTTATAGGAATTCCTTGGAGAGATCTTCCTATAATTCAAATTGATGTAAAATATCAGAAGAAATATTTACTGTATGTGATTTTGAGATTTATAAAACTATTATGGGTGTGTTTTTTTCTGAATTGTGAATTGAACATGAGAATTAATTTCACAAATACATATTCATAATCATTATTAAATATTACAACAGACTTCTACTGCTCCTTTTGGCCATTTGCCTCGCACCATCTTTTCTGAATCTTTGGGAGAAAATATCTTTTTCCTGGCTAAAATTGTGCAATTTGGGGAGGATTTAAGTGTGTTCTTCTCTAAGTACCAATGACTGAACACATAACCCACTGAATATCAATAATAGTACCACATCATTCTTTCTGACTGATGGCTTTATGTGTATTGGGCAGTCAAGAGACAGGAAAATGGAACATGAGTTGCCAAGAAAAATTTTAGCTAGCACCATAGTCCTTATATCATCACTTTGTTGTGGGGGATTACTTCTCTGCATCAGAATAATGTTGCATGGTTAAAGCTGACCAACCTGCCTGATCATAAAACTCTAACCAATTACCTATGATGCAAAACCTAATTAAGTATCCAAAGCTGGTTCAAAGAGAGAAGGAAAAGGAAGAAGTGGAGGAGGAACAGGAGGAGGAAGGAGAAGAGATGAGAAAGAGACTGTATTGAGCCTCAAAAATTACTTGAATAAGAAATTTGGTGTCATAAACAAAGTTCTCATGGTAAACAATGAAAATTAGTGAGGCATTTAACTGTCAGTGATAAGAAATAGTTGGTAATCTGGCCATTAGTAATTTCTTCACCTCTCTAGCAAGGTATCTGATAGAATACACCTGCGATAGTCATTTCATTATAGCACTGATGACAAGAGAATGATGCATCTTCCAATTGCATTATTTGGTAACAGATGTTTCCAATAGCTGTTTGTATTTTTCATTTCAAACATATTTATCATGTCTGTTTTCATAGACTGAAGGAAAAATATGACCTGTACCTACTTTCAATATCAACATCAAATTATGACACTATATATTTGGTGCCCTCTCAACATTTAGAACAAAAGTAATCAATTTCATATTGAACAGCAATATTTTAATGTGCATTCTGAAAAAAAATTATTTGACAACTTAAAATGGGCACATTACCCTGTGTATGAAAAGCTATACAATATTTTTATGACTATTAGAAAATTTTTGATAGTATAAGAGATGATGGTTGAATGGATATTTCATATTTTTCTTTATCATTTATCTTTTAGTTGTTTATGACTTCTTTTGCAATTTTATGTTCTATAGGATTGTGTTCAGGAATAGATGATTCATTTACTCTTTTCTATTCCTTGAAGAATTGTCATGCAAAACTGTACTGGTTTACCTTCTTGGTTCATACAGCCATTCCCCCAATTATTAACTACAGAAAGACTTTTCACAAATTAACATTATTTAAAATAATCATCCTGCTTTAGTTACCTTTTCATCACTGTGATCAAAAGACCCTACAAGAACAACCTAGAGAAGGAAAAGTTTAAAAGTTTATTTTAGCTCAGGGTTTTAGAGGTTCAGTCCATAGTTGGCCATCTCCACAGCTCTGGGCCTGGGGTGAGGCAGAATGTCAAGGTGGAAGGGCATGGCAGAGGGAAGCAAAGGAGTTCTATTCACCAGGGACAAAATATAAACCCCAAAGGCATACCCCCAGTGACTTATTTCCTCCAGTCACACCCTACCTGCCTACAGTTACCACCCAGTTAATCCAAATCAGTAGTATAATCCACAGATTACATTAACGCTCTCATAATCCAATCATTTCACCTTTTACCATTCTTGCATTGTCTCACACACAATCTTTTGGGAAGCACATCATATCTAAATCACAATACTTTCACCATCATTCACAACCATACCTTCTTTTGGGGTTCTGTCTTGTAATTACTGTGTAAAAAGTTGTTCTTTATTAATTTTTCTACTTTGTATTTTCCCACTGGACTATAAAGATCTCAAAGTCAGAGACTCTGTCTTGTTAAATAGTCAAAGTTACTAAAGTCTAGCATTTGTAATTCACAAGCGAATAAATACATTTTTCCATTTAGTTGAACAATTCTAGACTTATTTAAATGTTTTGTGAATTCAGAAACTAAAACAACAGAAATAGAATAAATGAAAAATGGTAAGACAAAATGTATAAGCGCTGTCAAACAAATGTATTCAAAATATTTACTGGAAACAAATTGTATGTTGTTGATGACATCAATTGATACATTCAATTTTTATAAGATATGGTTTACCTTTAAAACCATAAGTATAGTTATGGTAAATCTTAAAGGTCAAATTTGTAAAATAATTATCTTTACTTTCTCTTCCCCTTGAACTGCTAAGCATCTTGTGTGCCACCTCAAAGATCACTAGAGATCACCTGCTTTCCATAGTCTCTCTGGAAAAATATTTACTAACAGCAAAAAGTACTTTTTATCTATACTTCCTCAGTGACTACAGTAGTTCTCAGCACAATGTATGGGTTTTTTATGTGTTTCATTTGAATAAAAACTTAGTAATGAAAGAATATATAAGAACAGTCATGAGAACAGACTGATTTTATAATAGATTCACTTTCTAACACTAGTGACAGAATTAGAATTTGCTCCATAAAATGTCCAAAGTTAGTACATTCCTCCAATTTTTTTCTTAGACTTTTTAGTTTTCTCTGGCTCACCCAAATTCTCTTTTTTTAACTGCAAATATTAAGAAAAGTTCTGAAGCTACTTATTAATTCTCCATAGGAAGGAACAATATTAATTAGATACTTTTTCTATGGGAAATTTTATCATTCAATATACTTATAATGTAGTGAGTAGAGGAAGGCACACTACTTGTACACATTTTGTTTTAGACATGTGTCCTGTCTTGAGAATCATTTCTCCTGATAACTATGATGAGACCATTCACCCTGAAAGAAACATGTCCTTTTCATATATTTTAAGAAATAAAGAAAATAGGGGGAAATAATACAGATATTTTACTATAGAATTACTGTTTGGGAAGGATTCTGATTAACGTATATGCGATATTTTCATTGGATTCAGTTTAATACAATGATACATGTGAAGTACTAAAGTAAACCTTGTCTGGTTAAATAAAGAAATCTCTGTCAGTTAAAAGTATACTCAATTTTCATTTTTATTGAACATAAGCTTAATTTCATATTCATTCCTTTGGGGTATGTTTTTTGTTTCTTTTTGGAGGTTTTTTTTTTTCCCCACTTAGAATTGAACCCAGGGGCACTCAACCACTGAGCCACATCCCCAGTCCTTTTCTCATATTTTAATAGAGACAGGGTCTCACTGAGTTGCCAAGTGCCTTGCTAAGTTGCTGAGGCTGGCTTTGAACTGGTGATACTCCTTCCTCAGCCTCCGAAGCCACTGGGATTCCTTTGTTTTTTTTAATTGTGACTTTATGCATTATTTTCTTAGTACTGGGTTTTAAACCCAGGATTTCACACATGCTAGGTAAACACTACCACTAAGCCAAACCCCAACTCAAATTACTCATCCTTCTGTCTTATTCACTTATTTCTATTGCTAAATTCTACTTTACCTACAAAATACTGGTTTTCACACAATTATCTTTAAGTCAAATGACCCATGCAATATAGTTTCCTGGTTAATTTGTTTTGTCCCTCTCATAGTTCCTTTAACGAAGAAAAGATCATAAGGATATTAGTCAAAGAATTAAGAAGAGGCTGAAGAGTGCCCCCTCAAGCAAATGCTTAGAATTCATTTTTAAACTCAGGTTTAGCTTTCTTACACCAGAGGCAGAATTCAGTCTCCCTAGACTCTGTTTCCTATTATATAGCACCCCCGAATGGCTCAGTGCTTAGAGATAAAAACCTACAGACACATCATGGTCGTTTCTTTGAAATGTTGGCTCCAATCTGACTTCAAGGCCAACTGAATGGACCCATGCAGGTCCATCCCCAGCTGGTGTTCTTTAGACCAGGCATCTGGTGGCTACTGGGAACAGTAGTCACCAGCTTACGTGGATAGAGAAGCCTGAAGAGTTTCATTCAAACCACCCATGCATTTTTTTCAGTCTTAGATATTACTCCTTTACAGAGGAAAGAAACAGAGGAAAGTGTACTTCCCATAAAAGCAATATCATTTGTCCTTAGACTGGCCAGCTTAGTCTTTTGTAGAGCAGTAGTGCCTAATACAACCAAGTAAATGGATACTTATTGGTGAGGAACTAAATGTGGGGAAAAGTAGGAGTGGAGAGTCAGGGAGTTGCCAGGATATCTGTGTTTCCCTGGTAGTTTCTGATGCTTAGTTGATTGTAATTCAGCATCCTACACAAAACTTTGGAAAACTTCATGTGCTCCATGTTGATCCCTTCATTTCTCCCTGATATATATGTGTGGGAATTTTCAGCTGAGAAGAATAATTCCTGAGGTTCCAAATATTTACAAAAGTTTTCATTTTTTCATAATGCATAAGAAAGTATTATCATTACTGTTGCTTAGCAAACAATTAAAAATTTAATGATTATAATTATCAATTTTTAATTAAGGCTTATTTGAAGACTGTCCAATTTTTATGTAAATATTAACTATAGAATTATTATAGAATATGCCTAAAAATTTAGGGAAGTCATTAATTTACTATCTATATCATCTTAGAACTTCCTAAAAATGAATAGAATGGATTCTCCCTAATACTCTCTCTCTCTTTGGCCAATTACATTCTCCTTTCAGAAGTCCAAATAATAAACAGTTATTGATCACTTAATTTTTGAAGTATATGCCTTAGAATTATAACCAATAGGAGAGTAAAGCAAAGTTCCTGACTCAGAGATACAAACTAGTATAAAATATATAAACAAATATATGCAACTAAAAGTCTCTATAATTAGGGATAGCTACCATAGTTGACTATCCAAACAATCCACAAAGGAGGAATCATTTTATTATAGGAGTAGCCGATTTTTATTCAGAGGTCTCTCTCAAAAGAAAAGTCTACTTTCAAAAGTGTAAGCTAAGCTAATCTATAAAAATGAACAAGAATTTTATGTGGAAGTTATGTTTTAATCATGATTATACTGCCTTTGAAAGTAATGTTAGGTCCCTGAAATTTGGCGTATCTATTATGATGGTTAAAATGTCATTTTAATTCTTTAGTCATTGTGTGACCTAAAGAGCCTATATAATATATGCAAAGGACTTTGGAATAATAGAATATTTTCGGTAAATATTAATTAATTTTCAAACTATAATACGAGTAACCGATAATGACTTAGTCTACATTCTAGACTGATACTTTGCATTAATGATCTCAATTCCACAAAAATTGAAGGACATCCTTATTATTCCAACAAAGAAACATCTCTCAGTGATTAACCACATTTTCCAGGTCACTCTGCTTCAGATTAACTGATACTTGTTTGTAAAGTAAAATTTACAATATAAGCCTACATTTTAACATTATTTAATATAACTAATTTCTGTAAACATATAATTAGTGAAAAAGTTCAAACAATTAACTATCAAAAATTATATGATGAATCCAAACTTATTATACTGCTATTTTAAGTAGACATACTGTGTTTTGTATTTCCAGTCCTTTAAGCACAGAGTGTCTGAAATTATATTTTGCAACAAATAATAAAACTGTTTTTTGAAAGAGAGAAACAAATGAGTAAATCTTAGAATGTAATTGTTATCATTAATGTTCAGTGTATTTTATTACCAGCAAATTTGTATTATTTTAAATATTATATAATTTTTAAAAGCCACATTTGCTTAAATATGTCTTATATAGATTATATTCACAACCTGGATTTCTTAATGTGTATTTTTTATAAATCCAAAACTATGTATCAGAAAAAGTGGTATAAAACAATACTTCTTGAGAAGGAAGTAAAGAGTACATATATATTTGCATACACATACATGCATACATATGTATATATTTTCTTGTCCACATTTATATGTGCGTGTGTGCCTGTATATTTGAAGAAACTAACTGCTATAACAATTATAATAAAAAAATGTCTATTGTCTTGCAATCATAGTGATTAATGTCTTATTTATGGTGAGAATGAATGAGTAGTTCCTATTTCATGTAGTATTTTGCAAGGATCTAATCTAAGGGAATCTTTTTCATATTCTAAATATGACTTCTAAAGTCATCCTGGACATAATATGCAGATGACACAAAGGAAGAGATAATAACAGTGAGAAGCTCCAGAAAATGGTTTTTAGATTATTTGATAGCTCTATAAACCAAAAAATTCATGAACACATTAAAATGAAAATGAACACAGCTTTCATTTGGGGAGAGAATAAATTTGGAGATCGGGAGGAACAGGTTTAGTTAGAAACGAAACAAGAGTTCAGTGAAGGGGAAGGAGCCTGGGAAGTTGCTAAAGACCAGCAATGGGGAAGGACAGTCTCTTCAGAAATGGAGCTGGGAAAGTGTAAATTCATCCTCAGAAAGTAAAATCACAACCTTATCTCACACCATACAAAAAGGTCAAAAGGAGATGAAGATTTAAATCTAAACCCTTGAAACTTAGAGTTTCAACTTATAAACTCCTAGAAAAAGAATGCAGGAAAATAGCTTCATTACATGTATCTGGGTGATGATTTTTGGATATGATCCCAAAGCACAGAAAAGAAAAGCAAAAAATAAATCCATAGGATTTAATATAATGAAAAACTCCTGCTCAGTACAAAAGGAAACAATCAGCAGAGTGACTGTATGACCTACAGAATGGAAGACAGTATCTGAAAACCACCCATCTGATAAAGGAACTCTACGGTTCAATGTGTGGCTCAAAGTTTATGTGCTGGAAATTTGATCCCTGAGTGGCAAAATAGGTAAGTGGAGATGAATGAGAGGTGTTTGGATCATGGGGGCCGTGCCCTCATGGTGGATGAGTACTGTTATCACGTGAGGAGTTTTGCTACTGGGAAAGTGTGTTCATTATAATAGGATAATTCAGGCCTGCTCATCTTCTTTTTGCCCTGCTATCATGGAATTGTGTAGCAAGACCTTGCTGGATGCTAGCCCCCGCATCATATGTTTCTCAGCATCCAGAAATGTGAGCCCTTAATTTTTTTTCACCATTATTTACCCAGTCTGTGATATTCTGTTATAGTCATACCAATGAACTCAGACAGGGCTTACTGTCCAAATTTTACAAGGAAGTTTAACAGCTCAATATAAGAAAACAATAACTCACTTTAAAAATGAACAAAAAGATCTGAATAACCTTTTCTCAAAAGAACGCATACAAATGGCTAGGAGATACATAAAAAATACCTAACCTCACCAATCATCAGGGAAATACATTGAAACCACAAGGATGTATCATCTTATATCTGTTGGAATGTCTACTTAAATAGACTAAAGATAGTAAGTTTGGAGAAATGGGAAAAAAGGGGACCATTATATGCTATTGAAGGGAGTGTAAATTAGCACACCCATTTTGGAAAACGGTATAGAAGTTCTTTGGAAATTTTAAATAGAACAACTATTTGAACTACAACCTCACTTCTGGGCATGTATATGCCCAAAGGAAATGAAGTCAGTGTTGCAGAGATTTCTGCACTCCTATGTTCATTGCAACATTATCCACAACAGCCAAGAAATAGAAACATCCTGAGTGTGTAAAGAGAGGTGATGGATAAAGAAAACACACACACACACACACACACACACACACACACAGAATATTTTTCAGCCTTAAAAAAAGAATAAAATCATAACACAGCAATATGGATCAATTTGGAGGACATTATGCTAAGACAAATAAGCCATACACAGAAAGACAAATGCTACATGATCTCACTTACATATAGAATCCAAAAATATTGTGTTAATAGAATTGGAGAATGGAATAGTGTTTACCACAGACTGGGGTATAAGGGTGGAGAGGGGAAGAAATGAGGAGATTTTGATCAAAGGGTGCATAGTTTCACTTGGGATGAGTAAGGTCTAGAGATATATGGTACAGCATGGTACTATGGTTATAATAACATATTGTAGACCTGAAAATGGCTAATGCTCTTAGTGTGCACAAATGCGCGCACGCACACACACACACACACACACACACACATTATGTGAGGTGATGTATATCTTAATTAGCTTGATTTCTTCATTTCACAACATGACTATGTGTAGGTATAAAGCACCATACTGTACACCATAAATTTGTACAATTTGTATTTGTCAAATATATCTTGGTAAAGCTAGGGGTAAACAAGTAGAAATAAATATAACCTTTGAGTACTCTTAGGACTCCCTTATCAAAACAGGATCATTCATATGTTTTAGTCTAAATTCTCTGCTAAACTTGTATCTCAAAGGCAGCATCAATAAGTGAATGACGTAAAACTTCAGCCCAGCAAATTTTCATATGAGTTTACATATGGTTTTCTTTTCTTCTATTTTTTTTTTATTTGAGACAGTCTCACATGTTACCCAAGCTGGACTCCAACTTGAGATCCTCCCTCCTCAGTTTTCCAAGTAGCTGGAATGTATGTATCATCACATCTGGCCTTCACACAACTTTCTTAACACATTGTACTCAAGAACTGATAATCTCTTTTCAAATTCCTGACCCAAAAATTTGTAAGGAAAAAAATGGTCATTATAAGTTCCTAATTTTTTGGTTTTTGTTCCATTTTGTTTTAATGCAACAATAGTAGTCATTAGAAAAACCCAGGAGGTTGGTATAGCCCATTGTTGGAAAGAGGACACTCAGCTTTACATATCTTTACCTGCAAATGCCATAATTTTATTCTTCTTTATGGCTGAATAATATTCCATTGTGTATATATGCCACAGTTTCTTTATCCATTCATCAATTGAAGGGCACCTAGGTTGGTTCCACAATCTAGCTATTGTGATGCAGCTGTCAATGTTTATAGCAGTATGGTGATTTCAAGTCCTTTGGGTATAGGCCTAGGACTGGGATAGCTAGGTCAAATGGTAGTCCATTCCAAGTTTTCTAAGGGTAAATAGATGGAACTGGAGAATATCATGCTAAGTGAAATAAGCCAATCCCAAAAAATCAAAGGCTGAATGATTTCTCTGATAAGTGGATGATGATACATAATGGAGGGGGTGGGGAAGAATGGAGGAAGGATGGATTGTACAGAGGAAAATGGGGGGGAAATAGAGGGTGGGGGAAAGAAAAGATAATAGAATAAGACAAACATCATTACCCTATATACATGTATGATTACACAAATGGTGTGACTCTACTTCGTGTATAATCAGAGAAATGAAAGTTGTATCCCACTGCGTACAATGAATCTAAATTTAAAAAAAGTTAAAAAAAAAAAAACATGTCTTTGGCTACCGTTTAAGGACATAGCCATATGTAACAGAACAGGGAATTTGGAAAATGGAAGAATATTAAAGGAAATGTGGATTTGGTAAGCCTTTCCTATTATGTATGTAATAGAATATTTGTATTGAGATAAGGGAGTAATTAAACAATAAGCACCAAGTTTAGTTTCACTGCTTTTTTCTTCATTTTTTGAAGAAATGGGTAATTCATAAAAATGCTAGTAAAAGTCCTGAAGTGTTTTTGGTTCCATTATTATAACCATCTCAGTTACTTTTCCTTGGTCCAGCTTGGATATCTTGGAACTTCTGCTCCTAGAAGACATTCTGAACAGGCACAACTAGTTTACATATTGAATTTCTATTTATTTTATTTTCCTGATAATTTATTTTAAATATGTTAAACCACTTACTAGTCTTTGGGCTAGTTTTCTGATGTTTACTTAGTAAAATATGTATTTACACTTTTTTTATAAACTTGCTGAACAAGAGTGACAAAAGAGAAGAGGAAAGAAATTAATAGTTATTGAGCACTTACTAAATGTCATGCATATTATCAATTGGGTATAAGTTTTTTTTTAAGCCTAAACCATTCTTCAAGACAATTATTACTATACCCCAGTTCAAAGATGAATAAACTGACTCATTCAGTTTCATTAAGGAAATTTCCATATTTATCTATTTGTGTCATGTTTTTATAAATTAGTGTCAACAATATAATGATGATTAAGATTAGCTGTATAAAATAAATAATTTAATTTTTATTTGTATTGTGTAAACATCATTAGGGGAGTAGCTAAAGAGACATGTCAAATCCATTTTACTTTTGCAAAAGTGAATATACCCCCAAAGGTTTTTATATTTTTCATATATCATGCCAAATTTAATGCTCAAAATCATACACCCTTAAGATAAAAAAATCCACTTTTGATTTATCAAAGATAAAGAAAATACTGAAATTAGAAACAATAAAGAAATATCAGAGGAAATGAAATATGTCTTCAATCGATTATAATTATCCAGATTAAAACTGATAGCTCCGATGTCATTCTTGTCCTGGACTGTACATTCTACGACAACAAGAACTTTTTAGTCTCATTATTTATATCTCACATGCTCAGCAGGTGACTGCACCATCCTAGCTACTCAAAGAACAAATGGTCCATGGTACAAGGCAGGATCCATGTCTACTCTAGATCTACTCTAAGTGTAGAGTTCACTTGATCACGTCGGTTTCTGAGCAGAGACTCAATCCATTTTGGAGGTTCCCACATATTTTTTTACATTACTTTTTTTAAAATTTTTTTATTTTTACAGACTGCATTTTGATTCATTGTACACAGACAGGGTACAACTTTTTGTTTCTATGGTTGTGCAGGAGGTAGAGCCATGCCATTCATGGAAACATATGTGTACATAGTGTAATGATGTTTGTCTCATTCCACCATCTTTCATACCCCTGCCCCCTCCCCACTCAACCTTAAATACCTTGACATACTAGCAAGTAAGACTACAGATGAAATCTAATTATGTCTGACCTCAAGTTCTATTTCCTTTCTATTATAACTTCTTCCCATGATATGTACCTTTATCTGAAAATTTAATACATACATAAAGTATGTGATTTATTCAATGGATTCTGTTCATAATGATTTTGCTTAGTTTTATTTTAAATATTTAATAAGAGGAAGTACAACTACAGGGACTAATGCTATGCTTTGATCAATTTATCTTCACATATTTTTATCTACAAATTGCCAATGAAATGATTGTCTTCTAATTCACATATATTCTTAAATTTAAAATGTCGACCTTTAACATGTTTCATTGTCTCTAGAAGAAAAAAGTTTAAAAATTCTGTTTTAAGTAGATCTTTGAGGCTTCTTTATAGCTTAAGTAATAGCATTGGAATACAGGGAAGCACTCATTATTCTATACAATCTAAGTAGTCAACAATTTTAAAGAGAGAGCAATTTTTCGCATCCCTGTGCCTATCCCGATTCCTTTTAAAATATTTACCACTCTTGCTTGATGAATTTCAGTAAAGTCTACAAAAAAATGGGAATGATATCTCCCTCTTTGAGAGTTTCATACCAGTGTTAGAGAATCAAGAGCTCTTGTCTGGGGATGAAGGATCCAAGACAAATTATGTCCATCTATTGGCATAGCCACTAGTGCAGCAGTTACAGCTCCCATTTCTTCCACATCTCTCTCCCCTTCTTTCCTCCTGACCAGATCCTAGAATTGTCACGACTGTCATGACTTTACTCACTTTGGCTGTATAGCTCTTGGGAGCCAAGAACGTTTCTTGTCTTGTTCTTGCTGCCCAACATGCGGGTACTTCTTCCACAAATTTGAAAGACTTTCTGAGCAACCTGATATCTAAGGAGCAGGCCAGAATTAAGGCATTCAGGTAGCAACGTGTCAAGACAGTGGTGGCCAAATCATTGTGGGAATGATGTATGGTGGCATGAGAGGCTTGAAGGGACTTGTACAGGAAACATCAGTTCTTAATCCAGAGGCGGGCATCCCTTTCAGAGGCCATAGTATCCCAAGAAATTACTGCCTAAGGCCAAGGGTGGGGAAGAACCCTGCCTAAGGGCTTATTTTGGCTTCTGGTAACTGGACAGATCCCAACAGTGGAACAGGTATCTTGGCTTTCAAAGGAGTGGACAAAGAGGGCAGCACTGCCTTCTCATGTGGTCACCATTTGCAAAGGTTTTCAGTGACTCAGAATGCTTTACTGCCTTTTCTTTGAGAAAGGATTAAGATAATGTCCTGCTCTGCCCCTTCTTCCCTCAAAACTCCTGCCTGTGTTTGTGGGGATCTCCAAACCCCAGAACCACACTGTTGGACACACTGTAATCCCCCTGGATGACTATCAAGTCATGATGCTGACCTCAGCATATTCTGTATCAAATAAAAAATAAATGTTTATATTAACAATGAAAAAACTAAAAAATAAAAATAAAGAACAATAGTCAATGTTCTTAAAGGGGAAAGCCCCCCATCAAAGAAACTAAAGAGTAGGTCACTCTTTCAGAATTTATTTTGCATGCATTATATCACATCACTTAGATCAGTTCCTCAGCACTGAAATTGTTTAGAGAAATGGATGCACAGCGATAAGCATGAAGATTCATTTCCCCAAAATTCTAGGTTTTAATGAAGTGAACAAAGTTTTGGAGAAATATCAGATATTAACATGATCAATTAATGCTGTGTGTCTGAGCTAGTAGCTGCATTTTGTGGAATGACCAGTTAGAATTTACTTTCCTGTTCACTCAGTTTTTTAAAAAATCATATCTAACTAGAAACATGTTTAGCCTCTCCAATAAAATTTTAATTGGATGTGCTGGTCAGAAATTTTAATAGTATTAAATGCATGTAAATTCTGTGAATTTAAATTATTAATAATGTGTAGATATAGGTTTAAGTTGACTGTATAAAATAATTTCACTAATAATATTAAAATGAATTGGTTTGGGAAAACTCTGTGTTATCATTTCCAGTGGTTTGCATACACATTGCCTCCTGACTCAGAGAAAAAGCTAAGAATCATATCATATATAAATGTCATTATTAAGAATTTAAGGTACTAAGAGGAAAATACAGAGGCTGTCTGTTTTGGAATTAAGTCACTCTATCCCTCCTGATCTACAAACTTTATTGTCACTTTTACTTTATAAGTTCTATTTATATAGAGGCCTTTGGGTATTAAACTGCTTTTTCTGAAAGTCTAGTTGCTTCTTCTAAAACAAGTTTCTGTTGGCTCATTGACAGCTCATCAACCAACAAATCTCAGTGGTGACAAATTTTAATGATTGAAGCACATATCTTGATTCCTCTTAGAATCACAGTGTACTTCTGATTCAATACTGACTTTCCCGTTATTAGTTCATCTCCTCTCTTACTGTCTCCTTTCATCCATCAGGATAAACTACATTTCAGGACTCTAATCATTTGAACTGAGAGAAGAAAAAAAATAAAATAAAATAAAGTAACATTAGTTCACTGTACCTGATAACAATTACTTTAACCTGCAGTATAATTTACATCTTATTGTGTATAATAATAAATCATATTTTTCAAAACTCCTAATAAATTCTTGAAAATTGAAATTATTTCTTATTTGATAATAACCAAAGATTTGTTCAGTTTTACTCAGATATGCTTTGAAGTATCCAGTTTGAACGAAATCTCTCCAATAAAATATTCCATTGCAAATATCATTTAGTGTTGACATTATTTTGAAGATAAAACTAAGTTTATATTTTAGAATATTGTTATTCTTCAATTGATAGAATAGTACATACTGTATATCATGACATATGTCAGAACTTTGTTTCGTTTTTCTTTTTGTGGATACTAAGAGGCTCATGCCTGCTAGGCAAGCACACTGCCACAAAGCTACACCCTCAGCCTTCATGGTCAGTTAAGGAAAATCAAGTTTCATTACGAAATTATTTTATCTGTTCATCATCTTGTGTTTTTTTTCCAACATTCCAGAATAATGCTTTTTATAGTCTAAGTAAGTCCAGTGATGAATTTAAGCTCTAGGAATGTAATGTGCTCACCAATTTAAACAATGTTACAAAGCACTCTGTAGAATATGATAAAAATCTGCCATACAAGTATATCAACAGGTGCATGTTTATTTGTACTGTATAAAACATATTCATCTATACAATGAAATTCTCTTAGGTAAAATGTAAGCTACATACTTGAACAAAAAAATAAGAGCTAAGACAATTTCCAGATGAACTTTTAGACTATAACACAAACCCTATCACAAAAAATAATCATGGAAAAAATATTTCCCATTTTATACAAAGTGCATTTGTAATGACTTCTTCCCCTCAAAGGGCAATTAAAGGTGCAGATGGAAATTAGTTTCAGCAATTTAAAGTAGAAACATAGTAGATTTTCCTAATGTAACCAATGTAATAATCATAAGAGTCTTAAAAGTGAAAAACAGATGGTTCAATGGTGAGTGATGCAGAATGAGGACTCAATGTGTTTTCTTGTCTTTGAGGATGGAAGATCAGAAGCCAAGTAACATGGTGGCCTCTAGAACTTGTAAAGGCAAATAAAGAGATTCTCTGCTAGACCCTCCAGAAAAGAGCTGCATACACAGCATGTTGCTTATGTTTGAAGAATGCCTGAGGAAACTCCAATAGACCTATACTAATCATCTAAGCTGCCAGAACCTCCAATCTCCCATTAAAAACTTGATATAAAAGCTCATTTGGCCATACCAGGAATAGGCATTGAACATCTCAAGCATTGTTCTCTTTGCAACTTCCATGGATTGTGCTGAATTGGGTTTTCCGGGAACTAGGGCACTGCAAATAAACTCCTACCTCTTTATGCACACCTAGAGAAAATAATTTTTCTACCAAAGGTCACTGATATGCTAGCAGAGGAGTCAGAGTGGCTTAAGCAGTGGCAGACTGACTGTTTTTAATAAATGAGTGTCCTTAAGGGTCTTTCCACTCCCATTAGCTTACAAGCAGCTTAGTTTCTGCAGGGAAATAAATGTAAATGTCTCACAACCATGTGTGTGTGTGTGTGTGTGTGTGCGCGCCTGTATGTGTGAGTGATATAATTCCCATCATTATTGTCTATGCTTTGACATCCTGAACTGAAGATTTTTACCTTTAACCTTCAGATAATACCCACAATAAAATAACTGCAGAAAAGCAACAAATAACTCAGTGGGGAAAATGCCAAATTCAGTAGAAATGAAGTAGTCTCTGGTCTTGACTGTTTATGTGCTTGTACAATGTTATGGTTTGGATGCAAGATGTCCCAAAAAGCTCACGTGTGTGACAATGCAAGAAGATTCAGAGGAGAAATAATTGGGTTGTAAGAGTTTAACCCAATCAGTGAATTGATCCCTGATGGGATTAGTTGAAGTGACAGGGTGTGGCTGGAGGAGGTGGGAATTGGAGTGTAGCTATGGGGTATATATTTTGTATCTGGAGAGGAGTTTCTCTCTGTTTCCTGATCACTGTGATGTGAACTGCTTCCCTCTTCTACCCTCTCCTGCCACAATGTTCAGTCTCACCTCCAGCCCAGAGGAATGGATCTGGCCTTCTATGGATTAAAACTAAGACCTCTGAAACTGTGAGCCCTCAAATAAACCTTTCCTCCTCTAAAATTGTGCTGGCCACATCCATTTAGTCACGGCATCAGAAAAGCTGACGAAAACATACAATAATAGCTCATGAAAGGAGCAGTCTCAAGCTTTACTTGCACCCAACAGCACATGTTCACTCTTGCCAAGACAGATCTGGTTACTGACTCTCCTGAATTTCTGAATGATCAGAAGACTAGGAAAAGCACTGAACTCTCAATGTAGTGCAGTACCTCAAGAATATATTATCATTTCATTGGTTCATACTATAGTTGGGATCTTAAGTGCCCCCCAAGAGCCCTTGAGGTAAAGGTGGGCTCCCCATTATGGCACTACTTGGAGAAAGTGGAAACTTAAGAGGTGAACCTAGTGGGAGGTCTTTAAATCATTAGGGTTGTGCCTTGAAGGGAATTGTGAGAACACTGTCCATTTTTCTTCCTCATTTGCTTCCCAGTCAGGAGGTGAATGGATTTGCTCCGGCAGCATTTCCACCATGATGTGCCACCGTACGGGCCCATAGCAATGGGGCCGATTGATTATAAACTGAAACCTCCAGAACTGTGACATAAACCCTCTCAGTTACTAAGTGGATTGTTTTGGATATTTGTAATAACAATGGAAAGTTGATAATTGATAACCAGTTACCATAAGCAGAGTGGTTTTAAAACAACACACATTTGTTAATTTACATTTCTATAGGTGAAGCATTAGCCCGTTCTCTGAGTAGGGTCTCACAAGGTGAAAATTAAAGTATCAGCCAGGCGAATGCTTATTTGGAAACGTGGGAGGAGAAAATCCACTTCTAGAGTAAAACCCTTCTAGGATCATGCAAGTTGTGAGCAGAACTCAGTTCCATGTTGTTGTAGGAAAGTAACCTTTTCTTGCTTGGCTAAAAGGGTTGTTTTCAGTCCCTAGAGGTTGCTCTGAGGGGTCTTGCAAATATCCCCTCCATTTTCAAAGCCAGGTGGAATGTGCTGAATTCTTTTCACACTTCAAGCGTCTCTCACTCAATCTTCTACAATTTACAGGAGAAAATTCTCTTATTTTAAAGGACTTATATTATTCCACTAGGTCTATCTGTATAATCTTTTCTTTGATTTACTCAAAGTCAACTGACATCCATGCAAGTTAAGGATGTACAGATGGTTAAGGTATAGTACTTAGTTAACTCTGCAAAATCTCCTTTTCCAAGTGATGCAGCAGTGTCACAGGAAAGATATCTCATGATATTCACAGTCAGGGGAATTGGGGTAAGACATCATGAGGACAAATCTAAGAACTCTTCCTATCAGAGAGAATAACCACAGCCCCTTGTGACAAATAATTTCTATCATACTTCTTCTACTCTGAAAAGAGCAGCTCTTCTTGATCACTATTAACAGGTGTTTGGTGTATGATTTCTTTTCTCTGCCTGTGACACTTCAGCCAGCATAATTATTCAAGGACTGAAAGAGTGTGTGATTCATTAGCATGAGATCACAAATTATACCACCTATGAATAACATACCAATTTTATGGCCAACAAAGTATGGTAATAGACATATGATGATGGATCCACTTTGTTAACTTTTATCACATGCTGTGTACTGAAAGTACACAAATTCATACATAGGAGTCTTAACCCTTAATGTGATGATATTTGGAGATGTGCCTTTGGGAGATAATTAGGTCCTGATGGGAATTATATAATATGTATAATATGGTCATCGAGGTAGGTAACATTATTATTACATTTTTATAGTATGGTAGATATAATAAATATATATGCATAAAATAGTGATTGAGCTAATAAATGGTAACACTATTACTAACAATAAAAATGATGATAATGGTATTTAGTATTTAATATGAAAGAGACATTGTAGAAGTAAAATTTTCAACATGCAGTCATAACTCATATATCTGTTGGTTTAGGTTAAAGCGATTTGGTTGAAATCAAGTTGTTGCCCATGATATTTTGTTTGAAAAATTGAAAATTAGTATGCTCTATTTTTCTCTGTGTTCCATATAGGTTATTTTGATAAAACATGGGCCAGATTTTCAGCCTCCCAAATATTTTAAAGATGCTTTCATTTTGCTTTGTTTTTATGCAATTATTCTTTGATAATTGAAAGGAAGGAGTTTATCCTTTTGTATGTTCATTGCATACTACTAAAGTAACAGTAAACTAACACTAGTAGTTTGTAGGAGTGAAGTGATGTGGAGATATAGCAAATCTCAGTTTGTAAAGTAACATAAGCTAACATAGTTTCTTTTTTTTTTTTCCCCTGATCCTCCCAGGGATAACTCACAATTTCCTCTGTGACACCCTTTACAGTTTTCATGTATTTTGCAGCTTTTTTTTAAATAGTTTTTTAATAGTTTTCATGCTCTTTTTCTTTATTTTAGTCTAGGGACTGAGTCCAGGGGAACTCTACTACTGAGCTATTTTCTCAGGTCTTTTTAATTTTATTTTGAAACAGGATCTAATTTGCCAGACTGGACTCTAACTTGAAATTCTCCTGCCTCAGCCTTCCAAATAGCTGAAATTACAGATGTGTGCCACCATGTCAGATATCCTTTTTTCAAATTCTTTGTTTTCTATGACCTGGCAAATAAGAAGGTCAATCTTATTAGAACTATGACAAAAGTATGAATAAATAGAGTGAGTGAGCATTTTCGTTAAATGCAGATATTTTTGTTCATTGCCTTTAGCTTTTAATTAGACACTTGCCCTTTTTACTTCTAGTTTTGAGTCTGCATTGATCGCCTGTGTTTTTTGCAAGAGAGGTTCTACATGGATACATTACAGGGCAGAATTGAAGAAAACAGACCTTTCACATCAGTCCAGCTGAGGATTGAATCCCTATTCAAGATACCAATCTGCTGAGACTTCCTAGGTAAGCCATTTAGATATTTCAGTTCCCCCTTTTCTTACCTGCAAAATGTGAAAAATAAGAATTCTACTTTCTAAAGGTGCTTAGACAAGTTTCTGACACATAGTAAGCATTCCACAGATGTTCTTTTCATTGTCCTTATCATTATTGTTAAACGAAAAATTAATGAAGTATAAATAAGATCAATTGAACAAACATCAAAAGTTGATGTCTCTTAACTACCAATTTCTTGGGCCATTGGTTTTTAAAATAAAGAGTAAATCAGCCGTACTCAACCCAAAACAAAAGTTATACCTTTCTAGCAATGATAAAATTTCTAATACCTGGTTGCTACTTCATGATATCAGATGATTTTTAAAAGCAATATGTGTCCCTTGATGTCTAATAGTGGACTATTTAATATGTTTCTTTTTCATGCTGTTACTTATTAGTTAGATTTGGAGCTGAGAGAATAATTCCAAAAATAATTCCAATTACAAAGATTTAAGCATATATTCTCTAAGAATTCAGAAGAAATTAATACTTGAAAGCACTCAACAATGAAATTATACTGAGAGTTCACTATTTGTTCCAATAATAATATCAGTTTGGGGTCATTTTCTAATTTTCAACATATGTAAGTAGGAAACAAAACTGGTTTATGTACATACATTAACTTTATTGCATTTTACTGTGATATCCACAGGGGGAAAAACATTTCAAATATTTCATTTAAATAAAATAAAATGTAAAAGTTTGATTTCTTTGAATACATTTATTTGGCCTAGAGGTTCTTAAATGTTTATTGGAAGCCATTAGCAAGATAGCAAGTGGTAAGAGCAATACGTAGCTGCAGTTGTTAATACCAGTGTTCCAAGAAATAAATGTCCTCCAACTCAAAAAATGTTCAATTCCTTACAAATATTCATATTACTTCTTCCTATGAATATTTATGGGTGCATACTTCTAACAATATTTGTTAAAACAATCAAGTAAACATTCAGTTCAAAATTTCCAACTTAAAACATGGAAATTTACCTCAGTGTGAGATAAATATATTTCTAATGCATATGAAAGGATGTTTTCAGTGTGAATGTGTGTTTGTTTAAACTTAATATTATCTTCGCAAATAGTAAACCAAAGAACATGTCACCTTGGTAAAAATTCAAGAAATTTTAAACTCATACTAAGTTAAACTTTTGTTCTTCACCCAATAAGAATCAATCATTGTGTTGAACTCTCAGATTACAAATGTGAAGCACGTGTACATCT
This sequence comes from Sciurus vulgaris, assembly GCF_902686455.1. Classification (NCBI taxonomy): domain Eukaryota; kingdom Metazoa; phylum Chordata; class Mammalia; order Rodentia; family Sciuridae; genus Sciurus; species Sciurus vulgaris. The sequence goes on along the minus strand of NC_136469.1, from coordinate 117,535,160 downwards.
ATCTAGCAATCTACCAATCATGTGCATTAGAACAATAATTATCTCATTGTGTAAATTTCCACTGTGTGATTTTAACTGAATATTTCTTTGGCTCTTTATGAACATTGTCTAGATAAATAGATGATACAAAGATAGCTAGATATTTTAGACAGACATATATCCCTTCTTTTAAGCATCTAGGGAAGTTTCATAAAAGTGGTGAGAAAGATAGTGGTGCTGAAATTGTTTTTCATATACTATTGTTCAAGCACTGAGGGGGTGGGAGGGAAGGAGAGAAGAAAGGAGAGAGAGAGAAAAACAGGATGATAATCTCTCACTACAACTACTGATTATCCAGAAGTAAAATGCAAGTAAGCATGGTTTCACTTTTTATGTACAACTTTTGTCAATTGTTAGACTTTTGAAGTCCCCCTCTTGTCTTACGAACCCTCTGAGGAAATACAATATCTATTATCTGGCTTCCATTCTTCCGAGTTTTCTGATTTTCAACCATCACGTTGGTGCTGACTCTGGGCATGGCTAGTGCAGGCGGGTACTATGGAGCTACTTTGTGTAGGGTATGATTTGATTTAGAAAAAGTGGCTGTTAATGATACTGTGAGGGTTTTGAAGGGTGTAGTATTTTCAGTGCTGATATACATCATTCTTCCAAAGCCAAACTGTTCAAAATGATCATCCCATTTCCAGCCATGCTGGATTGGGTGTTGAGAGTGACAGAAAGAATGCGACCACATGAAAACTCACCATTTCCTTCACTAGAAAATAATATTTGAGTATTTATCTCATTCCAGTCATTTTTCCTGGAGCAAATGCATCATTGAACAAGCCACATAAATTTCATTTTTCCCTGCTGTTCACGCTCCAGAATATTCAAAGATTTTATTTTGAGGAGATCCGAAAAAGTGTAAATAAGAAACTTTAAACAAAAATTGTAAATGCTTTTCTTTAAGAGTATAATGAGGAACAAAGATTATTTAAAAAATTATTCAGTAAACAACCATTCCTCAAAAGGGAAACACGTTCAGAAATCCTGAGTTATTATTTCTCAAAACCAGACAATTAGATATCAGATTCCATGGGAGATGAATTTTAGAAAATTCTCCACCTCTTTATCCCCCTTATTAATTGAAAAAACACATTAGCAGATTAGTCTCAGTTATGCTACAGTGAAAAAACTATTGCACTTGACTAAATCCTTGTTTATCAAATTTGGATTCCCTATTAAAAATGTTCTCCACTGACCATTTTTCTTATGGAATTAGTACTACACGGAATGTTTTTCAGGTAGTTCTATTTAATATATCAACATGACTTCACATATATAATAAAATCAAGATATCCCTGCAAAGGTTGTAATATAGGAACTGTAGAAAAAATGAGTAGAGAAGGAATGTATTTTCTAACAGCAATTTATAATCTTTTGTTTTCCCCTTACCAATGATATCTATGTTCCCCAGCATCATAAAAGAAGTATGATACTGAAAACTGTATATCACAAAGTAATCAAAGATACATTAAATTTTATTACAATGCATATTACTTAAAATGTCATTAATTTTTTTTCTTTTTTCCATGGTTTTTCTTACCTTAGGAAGAAAAATAAGTAAACTGTTGATTTCAATGATGTCTGTTCTGTAAGTTATTTGCACCGAGTCAAAAATACCATAAGAGAGATTCTGGAAACCTAACTCCATCAACTAGGAGGTGTTTGTACAGAATATTCTGAGGCTTTTATTTCTAAAACTCAGAGCTATTCACTGGAAGAGTCTGCAGTTCTATAGAATTGTAAAGCCTACTTTGAGGGCTACAACCAAACTAAGAGCTTGCATTTGGGAAAAAATAAATAAACCCAGGTCTAGTTGCTTAACCCATTCAAGTTCATTTATGATGATTAAAAAGTACATTACCAAAAGGGATCTGATGACTTCAGATGGACTATCATATTGCCATTTCTAACTATCATATTAAGCTTTTCATAGATCATAGAAGGTTTTAATAGTCCAGAAGGTAAATAACTGCATAATACCAACTTAGAATGTTCTTCATCATTTCAATCTCTAAGACACTTGAATGCCAATCAGGAAAGCAAATGATTGTAGCAAAATTAGCTTTGATTAAGCTTTGTTTTCTCCTAGTTTTCTTAACTTCAGAGAAGATATTAATTGACATCAATTTACTAGGGTGTTTTTTAATAAGTTATTCATATTAAAAAATGAATTTATGTTTACCTTATTTTAGTCAGTCCAGAGACAAGCAGGTCTTAAAGACTCCAGGCCACATTTTATAGTAAGTGTGGTTTTAAAGTGAAGCAGAGTAGGACATGTAATATGGAAAGCAGATATAATTCTTACCTCAGTAAACAGAGTAATGCAAAAGAAATTAAGAAAAATGTTCAAACTGATTAAAAACCTTTATTTCTTAAATAAAAAAGAACAATACACAAAATGTATATGCTCCAGGTTATACTTTAAAACTTAATAATGTTGTAATAGTTTTTACATGTTATTGTTTTGTAGAAAACATAACAGCTTGGAAATAAGTAAAAGACTAAGGAAATTTTAGTGAACAATTCATTTTGCATTTTACTTTCACTAATTAATTTGAGGAATAATCACTTGAATAAACATCTATGGACACATTAAACAATAAATCAGGTTGAATGTAATAGTTTTATCTCTCCCTCCCTTATCTATTATCATTCACAAAAGTAAATTATTGAAAAATAGTGGAGAAACTGGCATCGAAGTGGAAAACGTAGTTATTGGTGTGGGTGCACTTTTGATGAAAAAAGACCAACATGAGCATTGATGGGCAGACGTGCCCTCTCACTTCCATCCGATCTGCTCCCTGATTACCATCCAAACAGTCATGGCTCTCTGTTTTCCCTTGTAAGCATTCAATGGGTAGAGCTACGTTTTTCCCCCCTCTCAGTGGTATTTGACCAGAATACAGAGATGGTCTAAAAACTTCCTGTCCAGGAGCACTACTTCTTTCATGGTTTTGTAGCTTTACACAGCATTTTTCCCTCGAGCTCCTTTTGGATGACCAATGACAAAACTCTTGATACGCAGTGCAACATTCTCTCCACCGACTGAAGCTTTACAATACTTAAAAATAAAGTTTAGTTTGACATGCAAAATGGGTATCATCATTCATGATATTTATAATATGACTTCTACCCTTATCAGACTGTAAGAAAGCAACCAACACCCTCCCTGCCCCTAGCCAGGTAAGTAGGAGAGCAGAACAAGCAGGGAGCCAGAACGCCTCACTGCTTGCCTGGGCTTAGGGTTAGGGTTAGGGTTAGCTCAGACTCACTTGTGGAGTCAGTGGAAATCATGTGGGATGCCTGGACTTCCAAGCTCCTCATCCAGCAGGAATGAGCTCAGCCTCCCACTTCCCACTGGAGTGCTATTAGGAAGGACCTAGTAGAGAATAAGGAGGATCACAGTGTGCCAGCAGAAATGAGTACACTTCCCCAAGTGATGGAGAGACCTCATGAGTAACAATAAGGAACAGTCACCCTTTCCCAGTTAAGAGAGTATAGAGGAGGAGTTGTGGAGAGTCAAAAGACTAAGTGCAAGAGCAGTGAGGAGCCCCTTCTCGGAGTGTGAACAGGGGCCACATGGACATCTTGGACTTCCCCCTGTATCTGGCAGTAGAGAAGAGATGCTATTCCCTTTTCCCTGCCAAATTTTTCCAAAGGCAAGCTAAAAGATTGTAAAAGATTCAGAGCATTAAGTCATAATACCCAAATTATCCAGTTTTAATTAACAGTTACTTGTCAAGAGCCAGGAATATCTTAAAATGAATGCAAAAAGACAACAAGGTACCAACAATGAAATAACAGAGATAGATGCTAGAATTCTAAAGCAACCAACATGCAAGTGTTTCAGCAAGTAATTTTGGAAAAGTTCGAAAGAAATGAAACAAAATGATCTCAGCAAAAAATCAAAACTCTCGGTAAAGGAAAAGATGATATAAAATAGAAACCAAATGGTTGTATTGCAACTGAGAAATACATGAGTTCTGGGTATTGGATGCCTACTACAATCATGTTCAGAAAGTGGAAGGTCAACAAAGGAAACAATGTCCACTGGATATATAGGTTTAATAAAATTTTCATAAAAATTCAAGCACAACTTTTTGATACATAAAAAGAATTATTTAAATTTTACATGGAAAAGAAAAGAAACTAGTATAGTAAAGCAATTATCTAACAGAAAAAAAATAAAGTGGGAGGAATAAGCCTACATGACTTTTATACAACTACTGTAATCATAGCAGTGTGGTATTAGCAGAGGGGCATAAACAGACAAATGGAAGAGACCAGAGGAACCAGAAACAGAACCACACGGGTATGCACAAAGGGGAAATAAAGATGAAAATAAAACACAAGAAAACGTGTCAACATCCTTATAATTAAGAAACTGAAAATTAAAACCACAATGAATTATCACTACACCCCTAACAGAATAACTAAAATGAAAAATAGCATAATACTAAATGCTGGTAAAGTTTCAGAGAAACTAGATCATTGATCATTTCTGTTCAGAAGGTAAAAACCTACAACAGCTTTTCAAAATAGCTTAATGATTTCTTAAAAACTAAACATTATACTATGATACCACTCAATAATTGTCCTTTTGGGCATTTATCTTATCAAAACAAAAACTTATATTCATATACCACTGTATATAAGTACTTATGGCAGCTTTATTTGCAGTAGTTCATCCTGGAAACACCACAGTATCTTCCAAAAAAGGTTTAATTGTTAGACAAACTGGTACATGCACACCATGTATCTTAGTTAGCAATGAAAAGACACTAACTATTAATACAGTTGCCTGAATAAGTTACCAGGCATTTCAGTGAATGTTAAAAAAAAAGTTCAAAATGTTTACACTGTTGGGAACTGTAGTAAACACCTGTAATCCCAGTGACCAGGGAGGTTGAGGCAGGAAGATAGGAAGTTCAAGACCATCCTCAGCAACTTAGAGAGGCCCTAATCAACTTAGTGAGACCCTGTGGTAAAATTTAAAATTAAAAGGACTGGGGGTGTGGTTCAGTTGTTAAGTGTCCCTGGGATCAATTCCTGGTATGAAAAAGAAAAAAAGGTTCATATGTTTTGTACCATGTATATAAGATTTTTAAATGGCAAAATTATAGAAGTAAGAAAAATTAGTATTTGCAAGGGATTCTGGTAGAGTAGAAGTGGGAAGTAGGTGTATCTATAAAAGGACAACAGGTTGAAGCTGTTAGTGAGGAAACTCTGCAGAGTGTTTGTATCCAGAATATGATACTGTACTACAAGCTTGCAAGATGTTGTCATTGTGTAAAACTGGGAAATGTATACTTATACTGAATCTCTTTGTATTCCTTCTTACAACTCCATGGATATATTCAATTATTTCAAACTGAACGTTCAACTAAAAATTAAATAGAAAAGCAATGTTAGAAGTGCCATAATTAAAGATTGAAATAATGAATAGAAATCAGTACACATAAAAATATACAAAAATCAGAATTAAAACTTCTACAAACAGATAAAAAAGACAAGGAAAATTAAAGAAGAAATTTATAATTTTAGTAAAGAATTATAAACCTCAATGGTCAAACATTTATGTCTATCAAGTTAATACTTATTTTAAATTTAACTGGGGATAGGCAGAATTAATATTGTCAAAATGGTCATTCTACAAAAGGCGCTATATAGATTCAATGCTATTCCAATTAAAATTCCAATGACATTCCTCATAGAAATAGACAAAGCAATCATGAACCTCATCTGGAAGAATAAGAGAACTTGTATAGCCAAAACAATCCTAAGCAGGAAAAGTGAAGCAGGAGGTATCACAATACCAGACCTTAAACTATATTACAAAGCAATAGTAACAAAAACAGCATGGTATTGGCACCAAAATAGGCAGACCAATGGAACAGAATAGAAGACACAGAGAGGAACCCACATAAATACAGTTACCTCATACTAGACGAAGGAGTCAAAAACATACAATGAAGAAAAGATAGCCTGTTCAACAAATGGTGCTGGGAAAACTGCAAATTCATATGCAGTAAAATGAAATTAAACCTCTATCTCTCACCCTGAACAAAACTCAACTCAAAATGGATCAAGGATTTAGGAATTAGAGCAAAGACTCTGCACCAAATAGAAGACAAAGTAGGCCCAAATCTTCATCATTTTGTCTTAGGATCAGAATTCCTCAACAAGACTCCCAAAGCCCAAGAAATTAAAGCAAGAATCAATAAATGGGATGGACTCAAACTAAAAAGATTTTTCTCCGCAAAGGATATGATCAATAATGTGAAAAGAGAGCCTACAGAGTGGGAGAAAATCTTTTCCACACACACTTAGATAGAGCACTTATCTCCAAAATTTATGAAGAACTTACAAAAATACAAAGAACCCAGTCAATAAATGGGCCAAGGAACTGGACAGACACTTTACAGAAAAAGACATACAAGTGATCAATAAATATATGAAAAAGTGTTCAACATCTCCAGTAATTAGAGAAATGCAAACTGAAACAACTCTAAGATTTCATCTTACTCCACTTAGAATGGCAATTATCAAGAACACAAACAATAATAGATGTTGGTGTGGATGTGGGGGAAAAGGCACACTTTTACATTGCTGGTGAGTTGCAATTGGTACAGTCACTCTGGAAAGCAGTGTGGAGAATCCTCAGAAAACTTGGAATGGACCCACCTTTTGACCCAGTTATCCCACTCCTCAGTTTATACCCAAAGCACTTAAAATTAGCACACTACAGTAACGCAGTCATGACAATGTTTATAGAATCTCAATTCACAATAGTTAGATTGTGGAACCAACCTAGATGCCCCTCAACTGATGAATTGATAAAGAAACGGTGGCATATATACATAATGGAATATTATTCAGTCATAAAGAAGAATAATATGGCATTTGCAGATAAATGGATGGAATTGGAGAAAATCATGCTAAGTGAAATAAGCCAATCCCAAAAAAACCAAAGGCTGAATGTTTTCCCTGATAAGTGGATGATAATATATAATAAGGAAGGTGGGTGAGGGGTGAGATAAGAATGGAGGAACTTTAGCTTACATAGAGGGAAGGAGGGGGGTATGAAAAATGGTGGAACGAGACAGATATCATTACCCTATGCACATGTATGATTACACGAATGGTATGAATCTACATTGTGCACAACCATAGAAACAAAATGATGTACCCCATTTGTGTACAATGAATCAAAATGCAGTCTGTAAAAAATAAAAAATAAATAAATAAAATAATTTTAAAAAATTAAAGTCCAAAAAATAAAAAAGTAATAAATAAATTAAAGTTAGATTAAGTGAAAAAAAATAAATAAAAATTACCTGGGCATGGTGGAATGGGGACTGAGGCAAGAGGATCACTTGAGCTAACAAGATCAAAAGAAGCCTGGGCAAAACAGTGAGAATGTATCTCAATAAGTGAATAGATAAATAAATAAAATTAATCTTCAGTGATTTAAAACATATAGTACCTTGAAATCAGACCAGAAACCCTGAATCTTATAGAAGAAAAAGTAGGTCCAAATCTTCAACTTGTTGGCTTAGGATCAGACTTCCTTAACAGGACTCCCGTAGCACAAGAAATAAAAGCAAGAATCAATAACTGGGACAGATTCAAACTAAATAGCTTTCTCTCAGCAAAGGAAACTATCAGCAATGCAAAGAAAGAGCCTACAGAGTGGGAGAAAATCTTTGCCACTCATACTTCAGATAGAGTGCTAATTTCCAGAATATATAAAGAACTCAAAAAACTCTACACCAAGAATACAAATAACCCAATCAACAAATGGGCTAAGGAAATGAACAGACGCTTCACAGAAGAAGATCTACAAGCAATCAACAAACATATGAAAAAATGTTCAACATCTTTAGTAAGTAATAAGAGAAATGCAAATCAAACTACTCTAAGATTCCATCTCCCCCCAATTAGAATGGTGATTATCAAGAATACAAGCAACAATAGGTGTTGGCGAGGATGTGGGGAAAAGGTATACTCATACATTGCTGGTGGGGTTGCAAATTAGTGCAGCCACTCTGGAAAGCAATGTGGAGATTCCTTAGAAAACTTGGAATGAACCCACCATTTGACCCAGCTATCCCACTCCTCAGTTTATACCCAAAGCACTTAAAATTAGCACACTACAGTAACGCAGTCATGACAATGTTTATAGAATCTCAATTCACAATAGTTAGATTGTGGAACCAACCTAGATGCCCCTCAACTGATGAATTGATAAAGAAACGGTGGCATATATACATAATGGAATATTATTCAGTCATAAAGAAGAATAATATGGCATTTGCAGATAAATGGATGGAATTGGAGAAAATCATGCTAAGTGAAATAAGCCAATCCCAAAAAAACCAAAGGCTGAATGTTTTCCCTGATAAGTGGATGATAATATATAATAAGGAAGGTGGGTGAGGGGTGAGATAAGAATGGAGGAACTTTAGCTTACATAGAGGGAAGGAGGGGGGTATGAAAAATGGTGGAACGAGACAGATATCATTACCCTATGCACATGTATGATTACACGAATGGTATGAATCTACATTGTGCACAACCATAGAAACAAAATGATGTACCCCATTTGTGTACAATGAATCAAAATGCAGTCTGTAAAAAATAAAAAATAAATAAATAAAATAATTTTAAAAAATTAAAGTCCAAAAAATAAAAAAGTAATAAATAAATTAAAGTTAGATTAAGTGAAAAAAAATAAATAAAAATTACCTGGGCATGGTGGAATGGGGACTGAGGCAAGAGGATCACTTGAGCTAACAAGATCAAAAGAAGCCTGGGCAAAACAGTGAGAATGTATCTCAATAAGTGAATAGATAAATAAATAAAATTAATCTTCAGTGATTTAAAACATATAGTACCTTGAAATCAGACCAGAAACCCTGAATCTTATAGAAGAAAAAGTAGGTCCAAATCTTCAACTTGTTGGCTTAGGATCAGACTTCCTTAACAGGACTCCCGTAGCACAAGAAATAAAAGCAAGAATCAATAACTGGGACAGATTCAAACTAAATAGCTTTCTCTCAGCAAAGGAAACTATCAGCAATGCAAAGAAAGAGCCTACAGAGTGGGAGAAAATCTTTGCCACTCATACTTCAGATAGAGTGCTAATTTCCAGAATATATAAAGAACTCAAAAAACTCTACACCAAGAATACAAATAACCCAATCAACAAATGGGCTAAGGAAATGAACAGACGCTTCACAGAAGAAGATCTACAAGCAATCAACAAACATATGAAAAAATGTTCAACATCTTTAGTAAGTAATAAGAGAAATGCAAATCAAAACTACTCTAAGATTCCATCTCCCCCCAATTAGAATGGTGATTATCAAGAATACAAGCAACAATAGGTGTTGGCGAGGATGTGGGGAAAAGGTATACTCATACATTGCTGGTGGGGTTGCAAATTAGTGCAGCCACTCTGGAAAGCAATGTGGAGATTCCTTAGAAAACTTGGAATGAACCCACCATTTGACCCAGCTATCCCACTCCCCGGCCTATACCCAAAGGACTTAACATCAGCGTACTACAGAGATACAGCCACAACAATGTTCATAGCTGCTCAATTCACCATAGCCAGATTGTGGAACCAACCTAGATGCCCCTCAATTGATGAATGGATAAAGAAACTGTGGTATATATATACCATGGGATGATATTACTCAGCCATAAAGAATAATAAAAGTATGGCATTTGCAGGCAAATGGATGAAATTGGAGAATATCATGCTAAGTGAGATAAGCCAATGACCTTGCTGATAAGCAGATGATGACACATATAGGGGGTGGGAAGGGGGCAGGAATGGAGGAAGGAGGGACTCTATAGAGGGATAAGAGGGGTGGGAGTGGTGGGGGGGGAGAAAAAAAAAGTACAGTAAATTTTTAGGGAGCAGATATTTACAAGTGTAGATACCCTTGGGATGTTTTAACTAATACATAATAGTGGGCGGTATTTATATGGTACAATTAAAATGCATATATCATATGTTATGATGAAATCAACATGCAAGCAAGTTTATCACTCCTAGTACTTATCATTTCTTAGTGTTAGCAACATTCAAAATCTTCTCTTCTAGCTACTTTGAAATAGACAATAAATTGTTATCAACTGGAGTGACCCCACTGTGCTGTAGAACATTAACACTTGTTCTTCCCTAATTGTGATTTTATGCCCATTAACCAACATGTGTCTTTCCCTGACTCTTCCTGCCTATTCTCCACTCTACATCTATGAGATCAATAATATTTGGAAAGTAAATTATCAACATGTACCAAAAGTTTTCAAAATAATTGTAACTGATACTTTTGTAACTCTATCTATTATGAGATTCATTCGACATATGAAAACATACATCTACATAAAAATATATTATCAAGTGTTCATAATAGCACCAACAATGCACTGATGAATGGATGTCTATCCACTGATGGAAGAGTAAAAGTGATTTACCCATATGATGAATATTATTATTCAGTAAAAATAAGTGAAATACTTATTTATGCTACCATATGGAGAAACTTGAAAACATGCTAAGTGGAAGAAGTCAGTCACTAATGTAAAAAATTACAAATCAGTAGAGATTGTTAAATCTATTTCACACGTTGTTAAATCACTTTTGCTTTTATCTATGGACTAAAACACTGCACAGAATTTTAAAAACATTGCAGATTTCTTATAATAGGTAAAAATTCACAAGATGTGTTAAAATACACTTAAAGATATGTATCTTGTATAAGCTATAAGACCTTAGATGTTTCTATGTATTTGAGGGATTTTTTAAGCATTCATTTAAAGAGACCAAATGTATACATTTGATAATTTTAAGAGTTATTTTATTTGTGATAAATAATGGGATCATTGTTTTCTTGTTTCTTTTTTAGTTTTGGTTTTTAGTTCCCTCTTCATCTTACAAATATCTAAAATCTACACAGTGTTCTTTCAATTTTTTGTCTCAAAGTTGTTTAGTTTAGAACAATTTTTAAATACAATAGCAGAGCTGCATTAGTATAGCATTAAAAAATCAATATCATTTTAATAAGAGTTTCTACTGAATGCCTAGAATTTAGTTTTCTAATCTAGGAAATGGAAATTATATTAATATATCACACAGTATTTGCAAGAAAAAGCAATACATGTGAAAACTCTTGATTACACTCAGTACCACATGACCAGACTGAAGTAACAATCTGAGAGTTCTACTGAGTAAAGGTAAATATACAAAGAGAACTCTCAGGTAAAACTGCATTATTTCTCATTCATCTCTGGGGTAAAACTAAAAGGGTCATCAAAATGAAGGATCATACTTGGATTTGGTCATACACTGAATATTTTCTTCTACACAAAGGACCAGAATCCCTACAAGAATTCTGCCCAAATTCCCAGCAGGCTTTTTGAGGTTTTGCTGAGTGGACCTTTTCCAAATAGAGGCCTAGAAGAAAACTGAGAGGAATTATAAAGAAACACCACTTTCATGGTTGTTGGTTCCATGTGATGTGTGCTGACCCTAAATTTCCTATAGTGAGCATGACCCAGACTGAAGAAATAAAATGAAAACCTCACCCACACATAACACTTTCTTCATTTCTTAAGGGCTTTACATATTTCTATAATCCAGGTGCAAATTTTACATTTCCATTGTATTAATGTGGAATAAAAGATTCCAAGACACTATGTGTTTTGATGTGAACAAGGTTAATAGGAGATGAATCTGAGATGGCTGAATTAACTGCTGTGACCACTTAACTGTGGCTTGAGTTCTAACTCAAACAAGGTCTTTTCCTCTATTTCCCTTGAATTTTAGTAAAGATGCTGCTAATTTTACTCTTTCCTGAAACTTTTTAGAAGCATTAACTTTGACAGGGGATTTGCATTCAGGAATGGTCATTGGAAGAAATCAAGTAAGAGGGAAAAATCCATAGTATGATCTCAAATGAAAAACAATTTTAAAACAAGATAGTGTAGTAGATAAAATATGCCCCAAATTCTTTTCCCATAATAAGACAGACTTTATTTCCCCAGCCCTTCAGCACACTCTGCCCTTGTGACTAGCTATGAGCAATAGACTACCAGAAAATACTGTATGATTTAGACCCCATGACCTAAGAGTTCTTGTATCTTCAACTCATGCCTTCTCAGAGCATTGCTGCCTGTGCAGAAACTCAGAACAGGCTCCCTCATGGTGAGAAGTCTCATGGAGAGATTTCATAACACATTTACACACTGGAGCTTAGGCCCCACGTGACTAGACACACAGTGACTACAAACTCAAGTGAGCCCGGCTGATATTTGGAGTAGAAATGAGCTTTCCCTGCTGAATGGGGCCCACCTTACCAATCCATAGAATCCTGGAAAATAAGGAGCTCTTGTTGAAACTGCTGAGTTTGGGGATGTCTTTTTATGCAGGAATATACAGCTATGACTGATGATGAAAGCATTTAGGCTATCATAGCAGCATCGTCATCAAAGGTTTTCTATTGGAAATAAAATCTGCTCTCATTAGCAGACAGTTTGATGATTTATTAATGATGAAGTTTCATTATTCCTGAACGAATCTGAATTTTGACAAAAGCTCAGCTGTGCAATGAATTATATATGATGCTAATGCACAGAATTTACATGTATACTATCCTGCAGTCATTAAATAATACTCATGAAAACAATTTGTGATAAGGATGAGTATTCCATTGTTTAAGTAGAGAAGAAAAAGGCGCTTCTGTAAAACCATGTACTTTGTGCAAAGCTACAGTTAGTACTTCTATGCTTAGATTCTTAACCATAAATATGCATTTAATCAAATAATTCACAAATAACTTTATATTTTTGTAAAATCATAGATCAGAAGCCTATAGTGACCACCTGTCTCTTCTGTTGTCTTAGCTAGTTCATTGTTTCTCTAAGTATAAATGCAATTTTTGTGAAGCATTATAACTTGGGAAAAATTTAAAAACAATAACAATTTCATATTATCCTGAAGTGTATCCACATGATCAAATTAAGATGGAACCACATTCTGAAAAAAATTGATATCATGACTTTTCTCTATATGCAGAGTTCAGGGTTGTTAATCTTGAAACAAATGTAAAGCCAAAACAACCCTGAAGAATCAGATTGATTGAATTTGTCTCTATTTCTAGTCAATTCTCCATTTATCCATTTTAAGAAATAATTATTATAATGAAAACTACCAAATAGTATAAGGAAAAATAATATGACCATAATACATAAGAAGAAATTCAACAATTCTAAAAAAGAAAATGGCAATTGAATGAATTGGTATAACAGAAAGATCAATTTTTATAAACCCAACAAAGAAAAAAATGTCCTATTTTTGTGGGTGTACCAACTCTGGGTATCACCTGTGACCACACAGAGGGAGGGGACATTGGTGAATGACGGAGGAAAGTAAAAAAATGTAAGGAGAGAAGGGAGATGGTTGATTGGAACTGGGCTGGAAAATTTCTGGTTACTGACGATCACCAAAACAAGGATTAAATACTTCCTTTGGAAACTGAATCTGATACAGAAATGGAACATGTGAATGGAGAGGGGAAGACTGTCACAAGAGAGCTTTATCACAAGCTGGACAATTCCCAGATATCACAGAGTCCCCACTAATCAATGAGAGATGACTTTGTTTAACACATAGGCCCTAAAGTCAATATCACCAGTGCTGTAATTAAATATCAAGAAAAAATTAGCTCTAGAATATACACTTCTCTAGATCCAACTTAAAATTTGAGTTGAAAACAGGCCTTGGAAAGATCAAATTGATCTTCAAGTTATTTAATTTCCAACAGAAAAAAAAAAGTCTAATAGTTTTTAAGACTACAACTGAAGCTAATACTCAACCATACAATATTCACAACGTGACATCAGATAGAAAAGTTACTAGACTTGAGTGTCAGAAGGAAAATGTAACTCATAGCTTGAAGAATATCAGTCCATAGAGAACCACAAATGATAGAGGTGAAATAATTAGCAGATATGACATTAAAATACTTACTATCATGTCCTACAAGTTCAGAGATATAAAAAATATGAGCATAAAGTATGAGAAGATATAAAAAGCAAAATCAGAAAATTCACAGGTTAGACACTAAAGAAGGAAAGATCAGTGAACCTGAAGATCTAAAGACTGAATCTTTCTCATGTAGAACAAAGGTAAAAACTAAGGCACAGAAATTCTTAGCACCATAGGAAGCAGGATCAGATGCACTAGTGTATGAATAATTGGAGTCTTAAAAAGAGAGAAAAAAGAAGGAAGGAAAATATATTTGAAGATGTTGACATTAATTCTTCTAAGTTTCTGAACATTATGAATTCATTCATCAGAAGTTCAGTGAACCCAAAGAAGACTAAACACAAAGAAATCCATGTCAAGACAAATCATCCTAAAATTTATGAAGTTTAGTGATGAATAAAATATCTCAGAATAAAAGCAAGGAAGAAATGAATTAGTACATGAGAAGAATAAGAATGACTTCAGAGTTCCTCTCATGCACATCAGATACTTAGAAAATAAAAATACATATATGGAATACATCTTTTAAATGTTGAGGAGAAAATTTCAATATCTATAGTTCTACACTCAGAAAATAATAGTTTTTGAAAACTATTGATCAGGTGCTTAACTGTAATTCCAGCAACTCAGGAGTTGTAGCCAATCTTAACAATTTAGAGAGACCATAAAGCAAAATGAAAAATAAATAAAAAGTGGCTGGAGACGTATCAGTGATAAAGCATTCCTGAGTTCTATCCCCAGTATCAATATAAATATTATTAGTATACATGTGTATATTGATAAATATATAATGTATAATATATAATATATAAATAAATATATATTTTATAAGTATATATAATATGTATGTTATGTTATATATTTTTAATGGAGACTTTTTTTATAGAATGAAATCTGAGATAGTGTGTTATCAGTTATAAATTAAATTGATTCAAATGACATTTAGAGGAAAACCTACCCATCACAAGTTAGTTCAACCACTCTAGAAAGCAGTCTGAAGATTCCTCATAAAACTAGGAATGGAACCACCATATGACCCAGTTATCACATTCATTGGTATTTATCCCGAATAACTAAAATTAGAGTACTTTAGTGATACAGTCACAACAATATTTATAGAAACACAATTCTCAACAGTCAAGATATGGAAATATGGAGTCAATTAAGACTGTATGGTCAGTCAACCTTGTATATGAAGGAAATTCTAATTACTTATGACTAATACAAATGTTAGTGATTAGTATTTTTTTTCTTTTTGTGTTATCATGTTAAGTATTTTAGAAATAGCTCTAATTAAGAGCTAAGAAATATAATAAAAAAGTATATTGGCAATAAATTGGAGGTTAATGCGGAGGATTAACATCTGATACATTGTATTTGTTGTTCTTAGTTATAAATGACAGTAGAGTATATTTTGACATTTATGCAAACATGGAGTACATCTTATTCTAATTAGGATCACATTTTCATGGTAGTCATGATATGGAGATTCACTGTGCTGTACTTATATACGTACATAGAAAAGTTAAGTCAGATTCATTCCGCAGTCTTTCCTATTCCTGTCCCTCCTCCTTTTCCTTCATTCATTTTTGTATAATCTACTGAACTTCTATTCTTCACCTCCCCGCTTGCTGTGTGTTAGCATCCACTGATCAGAGAGAACATTCAACCTTTGGTTTAGGGGGACTGACTTATTTCACCTAGTATAATTGTCTCAAGATGCATCCATTTACTGGCAAATATCATAAACTCATTCTTTCGGATGGTGAGTAATATTCCATTGTGTACATAAACCACATTTCTTTATCCATTCATCTGTGGAAAGGCACCCAGATTGGTTTCAGAGCTCATCTGTTGCTACAAATATTGATGGGAATGTGTCACTATGGTATGCTGATTTTAAATTCTTTGGGCATATGTCAAGGAGTGGAATAACTAGGTTAAATAGTGGTTTCATTCCAAGTTTTCTTAGAAATCTTCATACTGCTTTACCATGTGGTTCACCAACATGAAGCCCCATCAACAATGTATGAATATAGTCTTTTCCCCACATCTTCACCAACATTTATTGTTTCTTATATTCTTATTAATTACCATTCTGACTGGAGATGTACTTTTGATTTGCATTTCTCTGATTGATAAAGATGTTGAACATTTTTTATATATTTATTGACCATTTATATTCATTCTTCTGTGAAGTATCAGTTTAGTTCCTTTGCCCATTTATTGATCGGTTTGTTTTTATGGTGTTGAGTATTTTTAGTTCTTTATATATCCTGGAGATTAATGCTCTGAGTTGCATGTGGCAAAGATTTTTCTCCCATTCGGTAGACTTTCTCTTCACATTCTCTATTGTTTCCATTTATTGATACTTGATTTTACTTCTTGCACTTTTGGAATTTGCACTTGAGGAATTTGGTTTCTAAGCCAACCTGGTGGAGATTTTTACCTACTTTTTCTTCTAATAGGTATAGGGTTTCTGGTCTAATGCCTAAGTCTTTGATCCACTTAGATTTGAGTTCTATGCAAACTAAGAGACGGGGGTTAAATTTCGTTCTGCTACATATGAATTTCCAGTTTTCCCAGCACCATTTGTTGAAAAGGCTATCTTTTCTCCAAAGTATATCTATGGTACCTTAGTCTAGTATAAGATAACTGTAATTATGTGAATTTGTCTCTGAGTCTTCTATTCTGTACCATTGGCCTTCATTTCTGTTTTGGTGACAATACCATACTGCTTTTGTTATGATAGCTTTGTAGTATCATTTAAAGTCTGGTATTGTGATGTCTCCTGCTTCATTTTTCTAAGAATTTCTTTGGATACCCCGGACTTCTTATTTTCCAAATGAATTTCTATGTTCTTCTAGTTCAATTTGGGTATGTAATATATCTCTAGAAATTTTTTGATATCTTCAAGATTTTCTATGTTCTTGACTGAAAACAAGACCTCTATGAATCTTTAAAGTCAACTACAATATCAAACAAAACATCTTCACTATAATTTTCTCATTGCATTTTCTTTCTTTTATTTTTTACCAGTTTTTGTAAGACATAGATATAGAGGTTAAATACAAATAATTATGATTAAATAGTAACTATTCATTTTTTATATTAGCATTTATTTATATGTGAAAGTTTGAGCAAGGCACACCATGTTTTAGCAGCCTCTCAATAATACTTAAAGATAAATAAAACTAATATTCTTATAAACAAAAATATATAAAAAATGCTAACTTTAAAAATTATATATTATAACGTTTTGAAGTAGCTTCATCTACATTTTAATTTTCATTTTAAAACAAGTGTTCATTTTTTTTAATTGGGTAAGATGGCTAAACTATTATTGGTGTTTAATGATTTCAACTACATTTTCCCCCATATTCTAATTACTGCTGTCAAAATTGGTAAGAACAACATTATCATCAATGATAATAAGTAAGTTTCCAGAATTGGTGACAAGAAAAAAACAAAGAAAAATTCCAATTTGCATCCAGCTACAATTTTTAACATAAAGATGAATTTTCATAGAGTTAACTTCAGAAAATGCCTGATTTACTTGTTATGGTATAGACTGATCAAAAAAGAAATAACCAGCAGAGCCCTATTTCTTCATGTATAAATAATAGTCATATAATGATACATTTTAAGACTGAAGATCCTACTGTCATCTTTTAATGTAGTAGTACTATGTTTTGACTCAGGGTGAACTCCTAAATTGTAACACTTCTTCATTATTCAGAAACTTTCAATTTGTATGCTTAAATTAATCATATTAATCACAGGGACTAAATTATTGAACTCCATGGTAGATAAAACTTAAATTATTTTCTTACACAAACTTCTCCACAATAGCCTTTTTGTATAAAATAAGTTCTAATAATTTTGAAAGAACATAGAAACAATATTTACTAGAGTGAACAAGAAAAGATAGAGAAAAGTTTATTACTGGACCTGTTTATGCATGTATTTTATAAAGCTATACTATGTTTTCAATCAATCTTTTTTTTTCCCCTCTGGAAAAAGCATCTGCTGTTTAAGGAAGAACTTTCATATGTTGCTGTCACTTATTTATCTATAAAGATGATAAAGCATTCCATGAGCTTCAAATAGAAATTGCTATCACTTGCAAGTTTCTTCACTTGCACAAGAACAGACAACTCTTTTACTGTCACCTGAGTTGAGAATAACCATACGAATAAAAGTCTTCTGAGAGTGCAAAGTGGGAAAAAAAAAAAAAACCTCTTTAACCCTCTTGAATTAAGCATGTGCTACCCATCTTTAGGGCAAAGATGTATTGTTTATTGCATGCTCAGATTCACCCCATGAAAAGTGGTTATATCCCCATTTTAAAGAGGAAAAACATCAGAGATCATTAGAAGAACTTGTTATTGTGCAAGTTGTTCAACAAGCAAGGAATAAGTAATAATTCAAACCTAGACTTACGTGTTCCTCTACACCATGTTACCTTTTGTGCTTCCAATATGAATGAGAGAATGGGCGTGATCAGTATAACTTGTGAAAAACATGACGAGTCTGAGGCAGAGACTGAGGAAGTGAGAGAAGCTCAGTTCATAGGGCTTTCAGGAAACAATCAGCTCTAGAACCCACGACATTCCTGATTCATTCAACCAAGATAGCCGCTATATCCCCCTAGATCCCCCTTCTCATTCTCTCTCTCCCTGTCTCAACTTTATGCCAGCAACTTTGGTTTCTCCAAGTTGTCGCTGGCTCTTTGCGGTACTAAATCCACAGATATTTGTCATCACCTGCAGCAACAAGTTGCACGGGTCTTATGGGTGGTGGACTGGAAACTGAGCTACTTCTGTCTCTGAGCTGCTTCCTTACTTGCTTGTTTATAGAGGATAGAGAAAATGAGGCTTACTTGCTTTGAGAGGAGAGAGAGAGAGAGGCTTTGCTTAAGAGAGAGAGACTACACTTTCAGAGATATCTATATCTTCTTAGGCTTCTGCTGCTTCTTAAAGGTGCGTCCTGCATCCTGTGAACTAAGGGTGCATCTACCTAAGGTGCTTCAGTGATGCGTCCCACTTACTGCAATCTGTGATCTGCAACCTAAAGATGTGTTCTCAGTTCTCCGCTCTACGATCTGCCTTCTGCTGCTGCCCCTACTCGCTGCTTCTATCTGCTTGCTGCCGTTTCTTCTTCCTTTCTGCTAGTGGCTTCTCTCCGCCTCTTGCTGCTAGCTGCTGCTTTCGCTGTCGCGCTCTTTCTGCTTGCCACTTCTTTCTGCTAGCTGCTGCTGATTTTTTCCTTCTACCTATTGCCTGCTTATATTCCCTCCAGGAAGCGGAGGGCAGGGCCACGCCTCTTATGCAAAGATTAGGCAAGACGCTAAATGTCCGAGCAGGCACGATCAGGAGTGCTCGAGAACACATGTGCATGCATTGTGTGCGTGGAGATAAATCACCTGAGTGTGCTTATGTCAATTAACCTCTTGCTGCCGATGTGATCAGGCGCCGTTCTGGCGCCTTCCGCATGGCTCAGCCCCCAACACCAAGTGATTCTTTAAGGTTAGCATTAATGTTCCTCAGATACCTGTAGTTCTGTACATAAGATATACTCCTTTTTTCTTTTTTTTTTCACTCTAGTTCCACTATCAGATCTCATTTGTTCATACCTCTCAGCTTCCTGGTGTCCAAGACCTGAGCCCTTTTCTCTACCATACTTTCAACCATGATGTTCTGTCACACCTTGGATCCAGAGCATTGGTGTCTGCACTCCATGGGCTGAGCGCTCTGAAACCATGAGCCCCCCAAATAAACCTTTCCTCCTCTATTTACTCTTGTCAGGTCTTGTGGTCACAGGAGTGACAAAAACTGAGGGTAACACCCATACATCAGGGCATAGTCTTCCTGATTTAATCACCTCTTGATGGTCCCCCTTATTGTTACCATCACAGTGGAAATTCAGTTTACCTGTGAATTTTGGAAAGGACCTTCAAACCATAGCACATAACTACACAACTCTCCAAGTCTATCTTTACCACCCATAGAAAATAAATAGTGGTCAAAAACATCTTCTGTCAGAGAAAACATTTGGCCTTTGGTTTTCAGGTTTGGCTTATTTCACTTAGAATGATATTTTCTAACTCCATTTATTTACCAGGAAATGCAGGAAATGCCAGAATTTCATTCTTCTTTAAAGCTGAGTAATATTCCATTTTATATATATATATATATATATATATATATATATGTGTGTGTGTGTGTATATATATATAATGAATATACATATATATATATATAATTCACAATAAGGGAGTGGGATAAGGCAGAATAGAGTTACGTTATGTTAGGTAGAGGGAGTGAAGGGTGGAGAAGGAGTATGGGGTAGGAATGATAGTAGAGTGAAACAGACATTATTACCTCATGTACATATATGACTGCGTGACTGATGTGATCCTACAATATGTATAATCAGAAAAATGAAAGATTGCACTCCAAAAAAAAAGCTATATTATTTGACTGAGTTCTATTTAATTAATATTTAGAGTTACATTTTCCATGTACCAAAACAATATGATATTTTAAAAAATTACAAAAACACTAAACTATGTCAGTCATTCAGTTAGTAAAAATGAGTTGTAAAAATCAAGTTACCCACTTGTGAAGGCCTTTGTGTTTCTTTTACATCAATGAAGTCTTTACATATAAAAATTTCAATAAAATCCCAACTAACAAAGCAGCTTATGTGTATTGCAGTTTTCCAATGTCATGATATTGTGTAGTCAGTGATTAAACTGAAATCATTTACTCCTTGTCTGACAATGGCATTTTTGTTCCTTTCTTTCCAACACCATTCCAAATGGAGTTTTGTTTTGCCTGGTGCCTTTACAATTAAAATGGACGGATTCAGTACAGATTGTCGAAGTCATTTTGTCTTTACTTACAAAAGAAACCTACTGGGTGATGGAGTGATGCTTTATAACACTAACAGTGCACTTCGTTTGTAGTTATTAAACACTCAGCAGGCTCCTCACCACACTGACATTTGTTCCCCAGTCAAAGCTCCTGTCTGACACAGCCCCACTGTGTAAGGTGCCATTTGCTGAAAATGAGGATTCAGCTTGGGTAATTAATAAATGCCATGATGCTCTCAAACAAATGCATAATCTGATATGTGAGAAATAAAATGCACAATCCAAGGACAAACATGAGCATTTTTTTGCTGGGTGTTTTAAAGTTTTTAAAGGCTTAAATGTACATCTGGCTCTGTCTTCAATACAAGAAGCTACTATGAAAATTCCCTGATAGATGATGATGTAGTATTGAGTTTGAATTAATAAACCAAGGGCAAAAACTTACCAGGTTATCAGCTGACGAATTTCACACTTATTAAAAAAATCTCTACTTCAGACTTGCAGTGTGACCTTGGACTTATTACTTGAAGTCTGTTAGCCTCTATTCCTACATCTGTAAAACGGATATAAGAACTTCATCTAAACTTTCTCAAAGAGCATACCAATGGTGGGATGATGGCTTGTTTCAAGAGGTATGATATATATTTTTTTAATTTTTTCAGAATGGTATTATTTTAACAATGATCAGGAAAAAATGAAACTAGTAAACCCACACACACCCATTCTTTCAAGGACAACATTTTGACTTTTCTTTTTTTTTTCCTTTTTTGCAGTGCTGGGGATAGAACCCAGGGCCTTAGTGTTTTCGAGGTAAGCCCTCTACCAACTGAGCTATCCCCCTAGTCAAGGACAACATTTTGAAGAGAGGTCTAAAGTAAGTAGGGATATTAGGTCTGCAAGAACTTAAAAAAACATGTAGTACACAGTAATTCAGGTGACCTACAGATATGGAAGAAACACAATATTTTTTACCAAATAACTTCTCGAAAGCATTTGAACATTTTCTGACATGGTGAGTGTTGGTATCAATCCAAATATTTCTGTTGGTGTGGAGATGGAGGTGGTTGCAGTTGCAACAATGGTAGTCAGGGTCAGAGAAGGGAGAGCAGTAGCAGCAGGATACAGTCTGAAAGTCTGATTGCTGTTCTTTTTTGTTTGTTTGTTCGTTTTGTTTTCAATACTATCTGCCTACATTCTCCTTAGGTGGGGGAAAAAAAACTCAATCATATGCCATAACAAAAAAAGGTTCCATTTAATTATTAATTCCCTCACATATCTGATGATTGTCATTGCAACCTATGTCCTCAACTCCAAGTAACTAACCCCAGGCAGCTGCTGAATATGGCTTCAAGGGATTTCAAGCGGACTGTCAACTCATAGAGCTAATTCAACTTAATGGAAGAACTAGAATACTTCATGATTCACATATATAAATTTTTAGAACTAAAGCTTTTCTCATCTGTGATTTCATTTGACTTTTTCAATGACAATGTAGAAAGATAAGTAATAATATACCAATTTAACAATATGTTTTTAATAATTATAGAGTAGTTTGTTGCATAAGTACAGTTAGAATCCATTTGAAAATAATTTTCTTCTTTGAGGAGAAATGAAATGAAGCAATTAGAATACTGAATCATATTTTACAAGATTGCTATGGAACACATAAAATTACAAATTACATTTTAAAAAACTAAAGAATCTAAATTAAATTTAAATTACATTAAAATACTAAGAATTATTTAATTTGTATTTAATAAATTAAATTGTTACATATTTTTGCGATTTGAGGAAATGGCTACTGTTGGTAAATTTTTCCATTTGTTACACTATCAGCACATAATCTTTAAGCACATTAACAAAAACTGTCACTATTGTACCTCAATTTCCCTCAATAAGATGTAGGAATAGTCTAGTAGGGTTAGTTAAGAGTCCAAAACATTAGCTGGACACTGTGGTGCATGCCTGTAATCTCAGTGACTTGGGAGGCTGAGGCAGGAAAATCACGAGTTCAAAACCAGTCTCAGCAATTTAGCAAGGCCCTAAGCAACTTAGCTAGATGCCTGAATTCAAATAAAAATTTTAAACGGAGGACTGGGGATGCGGCTCAGTGGTTAAGATTCTCTAGATTCAACCTCCAGTACCGAAAAATACAAAAAGTTCAAAACATTAATGTAATATCCTAAACCCTCATTCTTCTGAAATAGTGCATGTGATTATTCTCAGGAAATGATCTGAGTGTTGGTCCTATGTGATTCCTCCAGAACAATCCTTATACAAGAGATTCAACATGGAGTCCCAAAATTTCATATTTTTGAAGTGTCTGTTTTTATATAATTGCATTATAGATAGATACAGAGATACCTAGATAGATAAATTTAAAGCTAGGATTTCATTACTTCATCTGTTCTCCAAACCATGTTGACCATTTTGGATATCTTTGAGTGATTTTCTTCAGCACATGAAGCAGCAAATATTTCCCTTTTGATGAGACGATCTTGAAATTGCATTTACCTTTTCCATTTTCAGAGTCTGAATACCACTAAGTATTCAAAAAACCTTAAGCAGATGTCATCAATTTATTTTCTTTTAAAGAAGAGTGTAACTACATTATTGAATATAAAATTTTAACTTTAGAAGGATATACTTACAATACAGTATAATAATAATGCAGTAGATGCTATTCCTAGAAGTCAGACTCAGTAACTAAAATACAAGAAAAATGGTAAAACAGGCACTCCACGTTGTAGTTTTATATTTTATAGATGTGGAAACTAGCACAATGTGGTTAAATAACTTCCATAATATTTCACAATTGTTGAGCAGGAACATCTGTGACAGGCAGAGTAATGTCTTCCTGAAGATGTTCACTTCCTATTTCCTGGAACCTCTGAACACAGATGGCAAGGGAGAATTAAAGTTGCATATGAAACTGGGATTGCTATTCCACTGATTTTAAAATAGGGAGATTATCCTGAATTATCTAGGTGGTCCAATGCAATCACTTGGGGGTTTGGAAGAAGGAGCAGGTTACAAAAGAATAGTCAAAGTCACAGGTGATGACATACGAGAAAGACTTCACTAGCCACTAAACCAGCCATGGCTGGCTTTAAAGGTACAGGTGGCCGTGAGCCAAGGAATGCAGGCAACCTCTGGAAGTGGGACAAGACACTGAAATGGGTTATCCCACAGGATGTCTGAGGAGAGTGCAGCCCTGCTGAGAACATTATTTTAACCTCCATTGAGACCTTTGTGGGACATCTGACCTCCAGAACTGAATAATAAATTTGAGCCAGTTTTTAGCCATTAAATTTGTGCTAATTTGATACAGCAGTGATAGAAAACAAATATATATAGAGAGAGGAACTTCATTCATTCATTTATTCATGCATAAAATCTTTGTTTCATGTTCCTTAGATGCCAAGCAGTGTTCTAGGCTCTTGGAACCACTAGGGAATGAAACAGATAAATGTGTATTTTCATGGCAAACACAGGAAATCAAAACCACTCAGTCAAATTCCAGAGCATTATGCTACATATTCTTTCTCCAAGTAAATTTAGAATGAATATGGCCCCAGTGTAATATGTAGAACTTCTATTTAAGAAGAAAGGCAGTGTACATACTATGAAAGTATCTTACTAAACTACATTTATTATCTCCTGTCAGCAGACATTTGTATCCACAGACCACACCTAGGTTTGATCTCCTAATTTTGTTTTATTTTGTTTCTACTGAAGAAAATATCAAAGATATAAAGAAGGCAACTTTTAAACTTTATCTCTGGAATGGATTTGAACATACATTTAAAATACATGTGTCTTTTTCAAATATACTATGGAAGATAGATATCCAAAGTATTGATTTCATGAAGACATAAAATCCTGAATTTTGAAAATAGGGAACAAACACATAGATCTTACAAGAAAAAAAAGAATGCTGAGTTTGTTTCTTAAATGTCATAAAAACCCTGAAACACACCTTGCTGATAAATTTGATGAGAGTATTGTATTTTAAGTATTTAAAAAATGATGTGATTTCATCCTGAGGCAATAATCTTATGGATCTCACTCCTAGACATTCATTAGAACTCATAAGTCATAAGAATTGAACTTTAACATATCTATTTTTTATGGATTTAACATTTTATTTTCATATAATGGCAATCAAAATTGCAGTTTCTGAAAAGCTTACACCATTCAATAAGTGGAAATACGTTTTATGAAAAGAAACTATATTAATTAAAAATATTAGAATAGCATAGGTATGAATAATTATAACTGATAATTAAATTGAGCTTTCTCTGAGCTCATACAAATTTACTTATGTGAAAATAATGCAGTTATATTATATTGATTCCTTAGTCCACAATTCAAAGTTTTTAGTTGAAACTGATGAAAGAAATGAGTTTCATTTTGTGAATGTTTTTGTTTAAAACTAAAAAAAAGTAAGTACATTTACACATATTAATAATAATATTTAACAAATGAAGTGATAAACATAGTTTACAAACAATGGTTTAAATAGATTCTTTAAATAAAAGAGTGATAATTAATTACAATGATTTTCTTTCTAATTCCAGGGGTATCATTCTTTCTTTTATGCAGTAAATTCATTTTATTCTTTTTTAATACTAAAGTGATTTTATTGAATAAGGAAATCTTTAATAAAAAATCTAGAGAATTGAAATCATAAATATGTTATAGAAATTATCAGTTATGTTAATTGCATCATTCTTTATAGATTATTATCCCAATATTAAAAAGACATTTTCAAAAAGGAAATATTCTTAATATTTTTCCTAAAATTTTAAAGTATTAACATTCTTCATAATGGCCTGAGAAATGTTGTAAATTGCTGAGAACATCTTAAAGTTCGTGATAGTAAAAACAAAGTATAATTTTTCAAGTCAGAGTAATCACTATAGTATATCCTTGATGAACCCTGATAATGTGTCAGGCACTGGGAAAGATCTGGAGAAAGAAAGAAAGGGTAGGGTAGCCTTTTTATATTCTTAAACCACGGGATCTTGATCTTCTACAGTGACTTTAAACAGTGGTATATCTGGGAGATGCACCCCACTCCCTACTCCCCATTTCCCACACAGGAATTTGCTAGTATCTGGAGAAGTGTCACAAGTTGGGAGAAAAGAAGGCATTGTTAAACATGCACAATTCAGAGAATAACCTTTTATAAGAAAGGAAAACCCAAGCAGTACCGGGGTAAAAAAACTCTAGTAGAAAAATACCAGAGTGAAAATCAGAATAATTACTTAATGATACTATCACTAATTTTTTAAACTTATAATACACCTAGGATGGCAGGTCACTGGAGATTTAGATTACATAGAAGTGATTCTGAGTTTGGAATAGGAATAAAAAATGCAGTATGCCAGATATGGGGAAGACATTCAATACATTTCAACTGAATTACATTTTAGTTTGGACTCTGCTCAGGGCTGAGCCTGAGGTAAAGATTTGGATAGTGGCGCCTGCTCAAAACCCAAAGAATTCTTACCCAAATTGTGTACTTCAAGAAAGAGGCAGGGACTTTTGTATCCAGAATGTTATCCAAGTTTCCTTGGGAATTTTTCACAGGGACATTGATTACTTGGTAACTCAGACTCCTCGCTTGCATAAAAGGGAAGAAAGAGCTAGATGCACTTCCTGCCTGGGAAAAGGCCTTGGGTCAGAAAGTGGTACTGCCTCTGCTAGAGATGGGATGCTGACCTTGAGAGCGAGGCTGAGCTCCCACTGAACCATCTGCTGCAGAAATCAGTTCTAAGTTAATGAACTGTCACAAGGGCAACACAACCCTCTTCATGCATTTTTACTTCTAACAAAATATTTATGATGATTTTTAAAATAATAAATTTATTAATGTACACAAGAACATTGTAAATACAAAATCCTAAATCATCTCATTAACCAAATATTTTAATTAAATTATTTTTTAATTTTTAAATTGACATATAAAAATGGCAAATATTTACAGGATACAGTGTGATACTTTAATACATGTATATAGAGTATACTGGTCCTATCAGGGTTATTAGCATAACTATTACCTCAAACATTTATCTTTCTTTTTTTGCTGCTGGAAACATTCAAAATGCTCTCTACTGGCTATTTTGAAATATATAACTAATTGTTGTCAACTATAGTTACCCTTCTGTACTATAGGATATTAAAAGTTGTCTCCCTTATCCTGTACTGTTAATCTTCCTCCATCTTCCCCAGACCTGCCCGGACTGGGATAACCATTCCTCTACTCTAATTCCATGAGACCAACATTTTGGGCTTTCACATTTAAGTGAGAACATGCATATTTTTCTGTGTCTGATTTATTTCACTAATTTTCTTCCAATTCATTCATGTTGCTGCAAATGAAAGGATTTTATTTTTTTATAGTAATTGTCCACTGTGTATAGGACACTGAGATTAATTTTGCATTAAATCGTAAATAACCATACAAAGATATTAAAGAAAATTAATACATTATCATGAAATATGAGCCTATTTTTCGAGATGATAAATAGATAGGTGAAACTCAACATTCAAATGCAAGCACAGAAACATAAACCCAAGAAATGATGGATAATTGAGGGAGAGTATCGTAAACTGGGATTTAACCTACATGTTAACCGGTAGTAATGTAGAAATACTTTTTTTGTAATTTTATATTTGTTCTTTCTAGTTATACATGATAGTAGAATGTATTTTGACATATCATACACACATGAAATATAACTTGAAAGACTATTTTTATGTAGACATAGCAAAGTTAAAGGCCTGTACCTGAGTACACCAGGATAAAATGTTAATAACTGACTTGAGTGTCTTATTTTACTTCCAAAAATACATGTTAATACTCAAACAAATTAATTTTTAAGAATAAATAACACTAAAAACTTGTTAAGAAATAGGTGTCAAGATATATGAAAAAACTTAGGCATGAGAACAGAGACCCTGTGCCTACTAGGAGAAAAAATAGGCCCAAATCTTCACCATGTTGGCCTAGGAACTGACTTCCTTACCAAGACCTCTAAAGCACAGGAAGTAAAATCAAGAATCAATAAATGGAATGGATTCAAAAATAAAAAGCTTCTTCTCAACAAAAGAAATAATCAATAATGTGAAAAAAGAGCCTACAGATTGGGAGAAAACCTTTACCACATGCATTTCAGATAAAGCATTAATCTCTAGGATATGTAAAGAACTCAAAAAACTTAACACAGACAAAAAAAACTAAATAACCCAATCAATAAGTGGGCTAAGGAACTGAACAGACACTTCACAGAAGAAATACAATCAATCAACAAATATATGAAAAAAATGTTTACGATCTCTACCAGTTAGAGAAATACAAATCAAAATTAAAATTTCATCTCATTCCAGTTAGAATGGCAATCATCAAGAATACACAGAACTGTAAATGTTGGCGAGGATACGGGGGAATAAAGTACATTCATACATTGCTGATTGGAATGCAAACCACTATGGAAAGCAGTATGAAGATTCCTCAGAAATCTTGGAATGGAACCACCAGTTGACCCAGCTATCCCACTCCTCAGTTTAAACCCAAAGGACTTAAAATCAGATACTGCAGTGACACAGCCATGTCAATGTTTATAGCAGCTCAATTCACAATAGCTAAACTATGGAACCAGTCTAAGTCTCCTTCAATAGATGAATGGATAAAGAAAACGTGGTATATATAGCCAATGGAATATTACTCTGCTTTGAAAAAGAATGAAATTATGGCATTTGCTGGTAAATGGATGAAATTGGAGAATATTATGCTAAATGAAAACAGCAAACTCAAAAACCCAAGGATGAAATTTTCTCTGATATGCAGATACTATTTCACATTAATTGTTGGGGGAAGGTGCTAGGGAAGAATAGAGTGAGTTACTTTAGATTAGGTAGAGGGGAGGGAAAGGAGGGGAAGGGATATGGGGATAGAAGGATAGTAGAATGAAACAGACATCACCTTAGGTACATATACAACTATATGATTGATGTGATTCTATAACATGTACAATCAGAAAAATAAGAAATAATGCCCCATTTATATATGATATATCCAAGTGCATAAATACATTCTACTTGTCATGTATAACTAATTAGAACAAATTTTTTAAAAAATAAAAGAATTATGAAAGGGTCTGAGACTTAGTTCACTTTTTTAAGTTAGTCTCTCAGAGTTCCTTGAATGATGCTAGAATATATGAGATTCCTATATTAGAGATAAAGAATAGTTCATTACTCATAGAAATAGACAGAATATTATCATTTCCCTCCAGTTCCAGAGGCCCAGTTCTTACAGGGTAAAACACAGGGGGCCAGCTAATATCTGCATGAAGTGGGTTGTGTTACAAGAAAAAGAAGCCAGATGTGAAGAAACTTGAATCTTGTAAAAGGAGAGAGAACGTGTTGTCCTTTGCTCAGGAAGAGAAAATTTAGCTCAGAAGATCCAAGCAAATGTGTCCTTTGCTCCAAAGGTTGGCACCATACCTATATCACCCACAGGTGTTCACTATATGAGCATCTTGAAAATATAGCGCGAGACAAAGTGCAGCCAGTACTTTGCTCATAATAAGTGCAGAAACAAGATATTCATAGAGAATTGACTCTCACAGCTACTACTAAATGCATTATTAATCTATTTTTAAAAGTAAAATAGTATCTCAGGGTCAGAGCAAAGTAGAATGTATATTGTTTCACTTATTCAATTTTATGTCAGGTATTATTTGAGGAACTAGGAAACCTGCTTGTCAATAAATTATTCAATAGCTAATAAAAATGATTTCCTGTGGGAAGTGATGGAATTGTTTTTAATGGATACAACAAAAAAATTTATCAATGGATTTCAAAATCCAAACTTTCTTAGTTAAGACTCTCAAAATTAGTACTTAAAATAATGATTTGTAAGAAAGAGTGAACCATTGTGTCACTGAAACCCATTGTAAAGTCCACAGTATTATAGTAAAATGAGGACACAAAAATTACTCTCCAGACTTCGTCTCTTAATTTTTTTCCTCTGTGGGAATTAGTTGTATGGCATCATTTTTCTCTCATTGTGAAAGTGCAATTTCTTTGTTTTTCTATTGTATTTACCAGATGCAATGTCCACCTTACAATGTCCAACTGCACCAACTCAGAGAAAGAACTAGACCTTCCTCTATCTCAAAATCCAGAGAGTCACAGAATAACATTATTGGGCCTTTTATTGGATAATCAGACAAGCAAGGCTCAGGGATATGTCACATAGCGGGATGCAGATTGTCATTCAAAATGTGGTCCAAGGTACTAGCTCTGAAAGTGAGAAGGCAAGGAAAGAAGAGGGAATTCTGAAGGAGGCAGAACTTGGAATGCAGGTGCAGGGTCTGTCAACATTAAAAATGGTCTCTCACATATTTCCATTGATCCTTTTGTTATAATAATTTCTTAGAATTTTGAAGGTAGGAAATTTTTAAAAAAACCTTTTTACCTAATGATCAAGAAAGAGAAAAACAAGGAAATAATTTAGGGGGGCTATGGAAGAATAGATTAGACAAAGGGGACTAAAGGGAAGGGAGAGGTATAGGAATAGGAAAGATAGAATGAACCAGACCTCACTATCCTATGTGCATATGTGATTACAACACCAATGTAATTCTACATCATGTACAACCAGAAGAATGAGGAATTATAATCAATACAAGTATAATGTGTCAAAGTACATTCTACTATCATGTGTAACTAATATGAACAAATTAAAAATTTAAAATGATAGAAAATAATTTAATATTTTGCATTTCAGCTATCCTCGGGCATAAAAGAATCCACTTGTAACACTCTTATTAATTTCTTATGGATGGGATACTATCAGTCAAAGAGTGTGAGTCATTAAAATATAATCTAAAATGTAGAAAGTACTTTCCAATTAAAAAGGATTTATTTTGATAATTACAGTCTTCATTTATCTGCTTGTTTTGTCAGCTTGAGTGGTCAGTATTCAACTAGAGAATCTGAGGAAAACAAAGAAAAAATCACCGTAAATATAAGATTGCATCATCTCCTGGGATATATGTGACTTCGGAAGCCTATTTATGGATTCCTTAGGACCCCATGGAATCTAAGATGAGAAATATCAGGTTATACCAGAACTCAAGTTGTAGAAGCCCTTTAAAAATAATTTTGTGGGGAGATCCAAGATGGCGTACTAGAGGGTGACTGCATCTCCCGTTACTCCAGAACTCAGGATTCAAGAAAGGGAGGTATTGAGAGACTCAGATCAACATAGAGCCTTGGGGTGAGTCTCTCCCACTGGGTGAAGATCAGTTGGGTGGCAGACCCAGGCACAGGCAGCTTCTCGGAGCAAGGAAGGGCAGCAAGAATCTTCCTCAAGCAGCCCTGCTCCCTCCAGCAGCAGGTACAATCCACAGCCAGCTTCTAGGAACAGGCCCACCCAGTGAGAGCTTTTCTACACAGAGCCAACCAGAAGCCCTGAACCCAGCGGCGGGCCCGGCCCGCAGGCGGCTTCTGGGACCAAGGCAGGACAGGGAGAGGCTTTCCCTGAGCAGCCCAGCTTCCTCAGGCGGGGGCAGGCCCTGTCTATAGCCAGCTTCTAGGAGCAGGCCCACCCAGTGAGAGGATTTCCACACAGAACCAGCCCCCAGCCCTGCACCCAGTAGCTGGCTAGGGGCAGCTTTCTTCAGAAGCACTGCATTATCAAGTTCCTCCAAGACTTCAGGCTACTGACGTCTGGGAGGTGATATACTGGAAATCTACAGGGACACTATAAGCCAATAGAGGAAATCTGCAATATCACAGAGTTCCCCTGATATCTGAACAATATGAGAAAACAAGGGAAGAAAATGTCCCAAACAAACCTAGATACTATATCAATAAAACCCAATGACAGCAAGGCAGAAGAAATGTCAGAAAGGGAGTTCAGAATGTACATAATTAAAACAATCAGGGAAGCAAACGAGGAGATGAAAGAGCAAATGCAGGCATTGAATGATGAGATGAAAGAGCAAATACAGGAATTAAATGATTGCACCAATCAACAGTTAAAAGACCAAATACGGGAAGCAAGAGATCATTTCAATAGAGTTAGACATACTGAAGAAAAAAAAAAAAACAGAAATCCTTGAAATGAAGGAAATAATAAACCAAGTTAAAAACTCCATAGAAAGCATAACCAATAGGATAGAACACCTGGAAGACAGAACCTCAGACATTGAGACAAAATATTTAATCTTGAAAACAAAGTTGATCAAACAGAGAAGATGGTAAGAAATCATGAACAGAAACTACAAGAATTATGGGATATCATGAAAAGGCCAAATTTAAGAATTGTTGGGATTGAGGAAGGCTTAGAGAAACAAACCAAAGGAATGAACAATCTATTCAATGAAATAATATCAGAAAATTTCCCAAATCTGAAGAATGAAATGGAAAACCAGGTACAAGAAGCTTATAGGACTCCTAATATACAAAATTACAACAGACCCACACCAAGGCACACGATTATGAAAATACCTAACATACAAAATAAAGACAGAATTTTAAAGGCCATGAGAGAAAAGAATCAAATTACATTCAGGGGAAAACCAATAAGAATATCAGCAGATTTTTCAATCCAGACCCTAAAAGCTAGAAGGGCCTGGAACAACATTTACCAAGCCCTGAAAGAAAACGGATGCCAACCAAGAATCTTATACCCAGCAAAACTTACTTTCAGATTTAACAATGAAATAAGATCCTTCCATGATAAACAAAAGCTAAAGGAAATTACAAAAAGAAAGCCAACATTACAGAACATTGTCAGCAAAATATTCCATGAGGAACAGATGAAAAACAACGAGGCAAATCAGCAACGGGAGGAACTAGCTAAAGGAATAGCCAAATAAAGGAGAAACCAAATCATGTCAAAAAACAAAAGTGAGTCAAATGACTGGGAATACAAATCATATCACAATAATAACCCTGAATGTTAAGGGCCTGAACTCCTCAATCAAAAGACATAGACTGGCAGATTGGATTAAAAAGAAAAATCCAACAATATGCTGCCTGCAAGAGACTCATCTCATAGAAAGAGATACCCATACACTAAAGGTGAAAGGATGGGAAAAAACATACAAACACACCATGCACACGGACACATCAAAAAAGCTGGAGTATCCATCCTCATTTCAGATAATGTGGACTTCAAGCCAAAACTAGTCAGAAGGGATAAAGAAGGACATTACATACTGCTTAAGGGAAGCATAAATCGGCAAGACATAACAATCATAAACATCTATGCCCCAAACATTGGCTCATCCATGTATGTCAAACAAATCCTTCTCAATTCCAGAAATCAAATAGACCACAATACAATAATACTAGGCGATTTTAACACACCTCTCTCACCGCTGGATAGATTGTCCAAACAAAAATTGAATAAAGAAACCATAGATCTCAATAACACAATCAACAATTTAGACTTAACCAACTTATATAGAATATACCATCCAACAAAGAACGAATACACCTTCTTCTCAGCAGCACATGGATCCTTCTCGAAAATAGACCACATTTTATGCCACAAAGCTACTGTTAGCAAATACAAGAAGATAGAGATACTACCTTGTATTCTATCAGATCATAATGGATTGAAATTAGAAATAAATGACAGAATAAAAAAGAGAAACTTCTCCAATACCTGGCGACTAAATAACATGCTATTATATGATGAATGGACAACAGAAGGCATCAGGAGGGAAATAAAAAATTCTTAGAAGTAAACGAGAACAAAGACACATCATATCAAAATCTCTGGGACACTATGAAAGCAGTACTTAGAGAAAGATTTATTTCATGGAGCTCATACAACAAAAGAAGTAAAAATCAACAAATAAATGACTTAACACTACATCTCAAAGCCCTAGAAAAGAAGAGCAGACCAACACCAAAAGTAGTTGAAGACAGGAAATAGTTAAAATCACAGGTGAAAAAAAAAATCAGAGCTGAAATCAACAAAATTGAAACAAAAGAAACAATTGAAAAAATTAACAAAATAAAGAGTTGGTTCTTTGAAAAAATAAACAAAATTGATAAACCCACACTAACAAAGACAAAGAGAGAGAAAACTCAAATTATTAAAATGCGGAATGAACAAGGAAATATCACTACAGACACGAGTGAAATACAAAACATAATTAGAAGCTATTTTGAAAATCTATACTCCAACAAAACAGAAAACCTCGAAGACATCAACAAGTTTCTAGAGACATATGAATTATCTAAACTGAACAAGGAGGACATACACAACTTAAATAAATCAATTTCAAGCAATGAAATAGAAGAGATCATCAAAAGCCTACCAACAAAGAAAAGTCCGGGACCAGATGGGTTCTCAGCCGAGTTCTACAAAACCTTTAAAGAAGAGCTCATTCCAATACTCCTCAAAGTATTCCATGAACTAGAAGAGGAGAAAACCCTCCCAAACTCATTCTATGAAGCCAATATCACCCTAATATCTAAACCAGACAGAGATACACCGAGGAAAGAAAATTTCAGACCAATATCCTTAATGAACATCGACGCAAAAATTCTCAACAAAATTTTAGCAAATCGCATACAAAAACATATTAAAAAGATAGTGCACCATGATCAAGTGGGTTTTATCCCAGGGATGCAAGGTTGGTTCAACATCCGGAAATCAATAAATGTCATTCACCATATCAAGAAACTTAAAGTTAAGAATCACATGATTATTTCAATAGATGCAGAAAAAGCATTCCATAAAATACAGCATCCCTTCATGCTCAAAACACTAGAAAAAATAGGGATAGTGGGAACATTCCTTAACATTGTAAAGGCCATCTACGCTAAGCTAAGCCCATGGCCAATATCATTCTTAATGGTGAAAAACTGAAAGCATTCCCCCTAAAAACTGGAACAAGGCAGGGATGTCCTCTTTCACCACTTCTATTCAACATCGTCCTTGAAACTCTAGCCAGAGCAATTAGCAGACGAAAGAAATTAAAGGAATATGAATTGGAAAACAAGAACTCAAACTATCCCTGTTCGCTGATGACATGATTATATATTTAGAGGAACCTGGAAATTCCACAAGAAAACTTTTAGAACTCATAAGTGAATTCAGTAAAGTAGCAGGTTACAAGATCAATTCTCATAAATCCAATGCATTTTTATACATTAGTGATGAATCTTCGGAAAGAGAAATTAGGAAAACTACCCCATTCACAATAGCCTCGAAAAAAATAAAATACTTGGGAATCAATCTAACAAAAGAGGTGAAAGACCTCTACAATGAGAACTACGCAACACTAAAGAAAGAAATTAAAGAAAACCTTAGAAAATGGAAAGATCTCCCATGTTCTTGGATAGGCAGAATTAATATTGTCAAAATGGCCATACTACCAGAAGTGCTATACAGATTCAATGCAATTCCAATTAAAATCCCAATGATGTATCTTACAGAAATAGAGCAAGGAATTATGAAATTCATCTGGAGGAATAAGAAACACATACTAGCTAAAGCAATCCTTAGCAGAAAGAGTGAAGCAGGGGGTATTGCAATACCAGATCTTCAACTCTACTACAAAGCAATAGTAACAAAAACGGCATGGTATTGGTACCAAAATAGACAGGTAGATCAATGGTACAGAATAGAGGGGGACATGGACACAAACCCAAATAAATACAATTTTCTCATATTACACAAAGGTTCCAAAAATATGCAATGGAGAAAAGATAGCCTCTTCAACAAATGGTGCTGGGAAAACTGGAAATCCATATGCAACAGAATGAAATTAAACCCCTATCTCTCACCCTGCACAAAACTCAACTCACAATGGATCAAGGACCTCGGAATCAGACCAGAGACCCTGCATCTTACAGAAGAGAAAGTAGGTCCAAATCTTCAACATGTCGTCTTAGGATCAGACTTCCTTAACAGGACTCCCATAGCACAAGAAATAAAAGCAAGAATCAACAACTGGGATAGATTAAAACTAAAAAGCTTTCTCTCAGCAAAGGAAACTATCAGCAATGTGAAGAGAGAGCCTACAGAGTGGGAGACTATCTTTGCCACTCATACTTCAGATAGAACACTAATTTCCAGAATATATAAAGTACTCAAAAAACTCTACACCAAGAATACAAATAATCCAATCAACACATGGGCTAAGGAAATGAACAGACACTTCACAGAAGAAGATGTACAAGCAATCAACAGATACATGAAAAAATGTTCAACATCTCTAGTAATAAGAGAAATGCAAATCAAAACTACCCTAAGATTTCATCTCACCCCAATTAGAGTGGTGATTATCAAGAACACAAGCAACAATAGGTGTTGGCTAGGATGTGGGGAAAAAGGTACACTCATATACTGCTGGTGGGGTTGTAAATTAGTGCAGCCACTCTGGAAAGCAGTATGGAGATTCCTCAGAAAGCTTGGAATGGAACCACCATTTGACTCAGCTATCCCACTCCTTGGCCTATACCCAAAGGACTTAAAATCAGCATACTATAGAAATACAGCCACATCAATGTTCATTGATGCTCAATTCACCATAGTCAGATTGTGGAACCAACCTAAATGCCCTTCAGTTGATGAATGGATAAAGAAACTGTGGCATATATATATATATATACAATGGAATATCACTCCACAATATATATACAATGGAATATTACTCCACAATAAAGAATGATAAAATTATGGTATTTGCAGGCAAATGGATGAAATTGGAGGATATCAAGCTAAGTGAGATAAGCCAATCTCAAAAAACCAAAGGATGAATGATCTCGCTGATAAGCAGATGATGACACATAATGGGGGGTGAGAGGGGTTAGTGTTAGGGTTAGGGTTAGGGTTAGGGTTAGGGTTAGGGTTAGGGAGGGGGAGCAGGAATGGAGGAAGGAAGAACTGTATAGAGGGAAAAGAGGGATAGGAGGGGTGGGGGGGAAGGGGAAAATAACATAATGAATCAAACAACATTACCCTATGTAAATTTTTGATTACCCAAATGGTATGCCTTTACTCCATGTACAAACAGAGAAACAACATGTATCCCATTTGTTTATAATAAAACAAAATAATTTTGTTCATTTCATACACTGTAGCAAGGTCAGACACTGTGCAATGTCTAGAGTAAAAGGGGTCTTACAAATATGAGCTTTGTGTATGAATGGGTATTATACCTCAGCTGTGGGTATGATTTGCATCTTGTAAAAGATTATGATTATTCCAATTTTATATATGAGAAAACTAGGACTTAGGTAATGAAGATAAACCTGATTTCTTAACAAATCATTTATTTAGACATATGGCCAAGGTATTTCAGTTCAGGTAAAAAGATAACATATTACATTGATAGTCTATTACTATGTCTGAGTGAAATTTTAAGGAGACCCTGAGTTCCAACATGTTGTATATAATTCTCCAATATATTGAAATCATATCAGATAAATTTTCTTATATACTTTTTGGCAGTATAGTAAGAATAAAATATGAAAACTATACATCTTAGAAAAGAACACTTGTTTTGAATAATTATATGCCTAAATCAATGCTAAATATTTACTCATGGAATAATTATAGTTAGTCATACTGTAATATGTCCTTGCATTTATTTAACAGGCACTTTGTAAAGACTGATATATATAAGAAAACTAGGATGGCAGATGTTATCAGTCGTTTACAAAACTAATGAGCAAGGATTTACAACAGTCCAAAAGTAATGTCATACAAACTGTATATCAAATGACCTCATCAAAATTCACTGTTTTATAAGATATTGAGTTAGTTTGTATTCTAATTTTTCTATTAAAGTAAAAGTCTTAGAGATATAAAATATCACATGATTTTAAAACAATTTTACAACACACAAATTTAAACATACATGACTCCAATTTTTACCACTCAAAATTCAAAAGTTGCAGGATTTGCTTAATTAATGAACTATGTTGTATAATTGATGCTTTTAAGACATATTTTAGGCCATAATATGTTCTACCAAATTTAAATATTCATTTGGTATATTTGTGTACTTAATGTTGTATACATCATTTCCTCCCTAATTTTGAATTGCTAATTCAAAAGGCAACTTTTGTACCAAAATATCTTCAAAAGCCTTTTCTTTAATACTTTATATGAATGTATGTGTTTACGTATCTTTAACTATAATGCCTACCCTCTCATTGTTGCCTGTATTAAAATACATTGCTTTATCCCTCAAGCATCAATGAGAAATTACATCTTTTTTAAGTTTGATAATAACTACTACAAAATATATCCCTCACTAAAATTGCCCAGCTAGAGGGCATAAAGATGAAAGGAGATTAGATATCTGGTAGAGAAATGGCCTTAAAGCATGTTTTTAATTTTATATCTCTACTTTGCTTTTTAACTTCCTCTCATATGATCATTGGTCCATTCAAAATTCTGATGATGTTTTGATTACATTCACTTAGGAATTAAGAAAATGTCTCATGCTTTAATGGTTCATCTTGCATTTTTTGTAGGACAAACATAAATATACAAAATAACAGAATGGCACACACACAAGTATGCACATGTGTTTAAATACACAGTACCAAATAGTTTATTGAACTCTAATAAAGTAGATAGACCTATCCACCTAAATATACTTCCTTTTCCTAGACAAAAATCACACCATCCAAAGAAGATACTTTATCTGTGCATGCCTTGTCTAACATTCACATACCGAAACAAATGTAAAATCAAATAAATATAGCTTTAAAAATAAAACAAATAATAGGATAGTTGTCTGGGAGACAAAATGAAGCCCATCATGTGGCACATTGACATCTACACATTTTGTACAATGAAGAGGTGCAACTGGGCAGTTAGGTACATCAGGCAGAAAGGACTGGCATGAAGAATTTAAAGTTGATTTGTACTCATCACTATAGGAGGAGGAACCCTAGAGGAAGACATTTAAAATAAAAATGGAAGAAGGATGTATGCAAAATTTACAGAGACACAATATTGAAGTGTCAATGAGAATTTTATAAAACAGGTATCAAAAACCAATGGTAGCATAGTGGAATAGAGAAGTATATGCTTCTTAAGTTGGACAGCCTCAGAAAGAACATTTCAAGATCTGACACATACTTTAGTCGGGTTCAAAAGTAAACAGGGGTGATGCAGGATTGCAGCTAGCCTTCAGCAGGCACGATTCAGGGTCTGGAAGGCAGTTTTGAAAAATAAGACATGCCTAAAAAACAGTTCTCTAAGGCACATCTCAAAAAGCAAACCCTCCACAACGCCTGTCTTGATTCTTCCAGCACTTATTAGCTCAAATGAGGAAGAAGTAGGAATGGGGAGGAAATACATAATGCACTAGAGAGAGAATAAAAGACAAAAGAAAATGGATTCGAGTCGAGTCTCATCTTCTTATTTCTCATACAATATTTGTTACCTGTATGAAAACTAAACTAGTAGTTATGCAACTTATATGTTGCTTAATAACATTTTTTACAGGTCAGCCTTCCATCTACAAGTATATCAAACTTTTTAATTAAGGGGGATTATTCTTCATTACTATATATAACCAAAAGTCAGTGGAAAGTCTACCATTCGATGGTATAGGTAGGATATCTTAATTATGATTTATAGCTGTGCATCTGAGATAGAAGAACCCAACACTAATTAAAGTGCTGTTGTGGACTTGAGTATAATTTATAATTATGTATCCCAGACAAGTGAGTGAGAGTTCCCTGTGAACTAACAACTGCTCAGATAGGAAATGGTGAAAATGACAAACTATAACAAATGGAACCCTGTATGTGAGGCTATGGTAGTACAGATAATACAAAGACATAAATAAGAAATTATACTAAAATGTCCTAAGAACTATGATGGGATCAGACAAGATACTGAGAGAGTATACAAAAGAGATATCGGCTATGGATTCAGATGTGGGAGAGATTTTTTGGATAGTGTATGAAAAGGCATCTACTGGAAGTGATAGCTGAAATAAGACCTGAATGGTAAGTAGCAAATGGAGAAGCAAATGGAGTTTATGTATATATCGGCCATTGTAAGGCCAGGGGACTATGTAGAGAGTGAGGTACATGAGAATATACTGAGCAAAGGGGAGATTCTCAACTACGGCAAATAAGTGAAAGAAAAGAAAGTATATCCAAATAAACTATAGTCTATCTGTAGTTTAGTATAGCTTAAGTGAATAATATGAAGAATAATAAGTGCTGAGGCCAAGAAAGACTTTGGGAAACACTTTACAGACTTTACAGGCTTATTCAACAATTTTTTCCCCCTTAGAACAGCCATGTGTTGTTAAAGAGTTTTGAACAATCAAATGAGAAGATGAGATCTTAGTATTAAGAAATGGCCACAGAGAGCTAAATTTTAAAAAAAAAAATGGGCAGGGGAAGCATAAGATATGATTGTAGATAGTTAACAGAAGATGAAGAGTACAGTAAGGTTGAACTGGGAAAAATTACAACATGTGCAGACAGCAGACAAGGCCTTGGACATACAGGAAGAGAAAGAAGGTGAGGTCAAAACTTTAACCACTTGGGGGAAGACTCCTGAGGTGCACTATGGGACAGACACTATAAATGAGTTTGATTTTAGCAATATTTCTCAAAATCTTGTGATTTATTCAAGTGGAGAAATCATGAAGAGGAATCAATTACAAATCAGAAAATTCAGGGAAAGAGAGAGTTTTTTTTTTTTTTTTTTTTTTGTATAACACATGTAAGAATCAATATATAGATAGTGGCTGAAGTAATGTGAGTCGATAATGTCAGCCAGGAAAAATGTGTCAAACAAAATGAAGATCCAAGAAATAATCTTGACCTATAAAATCTCCTTTAGACTGCCATGCAGCTGTCAGAGATGAAGGAGAAGGAACAGGAAAGTAGATCATGAAAGTATTGCAGGGTAGGGACTGAGTTCACAGTGTCAGACCCTTCAGAGGAAACCGGCAAATGGAGTTGAAATTCCTGTTTGAGAGAATTCCAGGGAATGTGTAGGTGACTTCAGTGAGGTGAGCATAGACAGTGTTCGTATGCAAGAACATACAAAGGTTCAGAAGTTAAGAGAACCTGAGTAGGAGGATCTTTTAAGAGGAAGAGAAAAAAGATAAGTGGAGAATTAAAAAACAGATTGACTGAATATACATTCTGGTAGTTCAGTAAGTTTTAAGTTTGTTCATATTTCCTCTTCTCCTGATGGAAATATGCCTAAAATGAGGAAGAATTTTAAGTCATAAAGATGATTGAGGATCCAGAAAATCAAGTCTGTGAACACATGAAAAAGGATGGATTCTGAAGTAAAGCAGAGTCATGAGCCACAGGAGGAGGGACAGCCTTTATATTTGTTGTGGTTTAGTTATGAGGTGTGTGAGACAATGCAAGAAATCTTAGAGGTGAAACGATTGGGTTATGAGAGCCTTAGTATCATTAGTATGTTAGTCTCCTTTAGGGATTAACTGAGGGGTGACGGAAGGCTGGCTGGGAGTGGTAGGGAAGGCGGGTCGTTGCTGCATGTCCTAGGGGTGCACATTTGGTGAGCTGAGTTTAGTCTTGCTCTGCTTCCTGATCATTTCCTGAGCCACTCCCCTCCACCACACACTTTTGCCATGATATTCTGCCTCACCTCAAGACCCAAAGCAATAGAGCCAACTGTCTATGAACTGAGACCTCTGAAACCGTGAGCCCCCGAATAAACTTTTCCTCTGCTAAAGTTTTTCTCATCAGGTCTTTTGTTCACAGTGGTGGGAAAACTGACTAAAACAATATTCTATAACAGGAAGTAAAGGAGGAAGTACCTGTGTGGATATGTGCAAGTAAGTGTTAAGGCTTTGTGGTTAGAGGATTTATAGTATTAATTATATTGTTCTGAAAACTGAGATGACTATTAAAAGGAAAACAGAAAGTGCAG
Source organism: Sciurus vulgaris (assembly GCF_902686455.1). Taxonomy (NCBI): domain Eukaryota; kingdom Metazoa; phylum Chordata; class Mammalia; order Rodentia; family Sciuridae; genus Sciurus; species Sciurus vulgaris. Next base: position 117,493,241 of record NC_136469.1, on the reverse strand, counting down.
GGATTCCATGAATGGAAGGTGGTAAAGATATAAACTTGCCTTCGTGGAAAGTATAAAGTAGGAATCTATAAAGAATCACAGTGTGGCACAGCAAGGTGAGATATTGGGAATGTACAGGACACCAATCTCTGCAACTGATGGCTTCCCTCAGGCATCTTTCCCATTTGAGTATAGACAGAGAGAAGGACAATAACTGCATTTCCTCAAGGCTGGATCTTGGTCAAAAAAAAAAAGGCAGAAAAAAAAAAGAACAAGAAATTTGAACATACTGGAAGCAATAGTTGAATAAACCAAGGATTCAGTATAAATCTGTCCATATTATAAAGTGTGTTTTAGTTACTTAATGTTTTGAATAATATTTACTTCACAGAGATGTTGGGGGCTGTGCCATGTTGGCGGCGCGGGGATGGCACCTGATCACATCGGCAGCGAGGAGGTTAATGGACATAAGCACACTCAGGTGATTTTCTCCTCCACGCACACAATGTATGCGCATGTGTTCTCCAGCACTAATTGCCTGCTCGAGCGTCTCACCTAATCTTTGCGTAAGAGGCGTGGCCCTGCTCTCCGCCTCCTGGAGGTGATATAAGCGTAGGCGGAGTGAGACAGAGACAGCAGCCATTAGAAGCAGCCAGAGGGAAAAGCACGGACAGCAGCCATTAGCAGAAGAAAAGCAGTAGCAGAAGACACGTGGCACGGCAGTAGCCAGAGAAGACACGCCACAGCAGCCATTAGCAAAAAAGCCAGAAGAAAGAACACAGCAGCGAGTAGGGGGAAGGCAGATTGCAGAACGGAGAACTGAGACACATCACTAGGGCACCTTAGGTAGACACACCCTTAGTTCACAGGATGCAGGACTTTAAGGCGTGGCAGGCCTCTCTCCTTCTAAGCTCTAAGAAAAGCCCGTCTTTCTTTCAAAGTTTCTCTCTTAAGAAGCAAAGTTTCTTTCTCTCTGATAAGCGGGGTCTCTCTCACTCTCCTCTCAAAGCAAGTAAACCTCATTTCCTCTATCCTCATAAACAAGCAAGAAAGCAGTGCACTAAAGAGAAAGGTAGAAGTGCCTCAGTTTCCACTCCACCACCCATAAGACCCGTGCAAGTCGTTGCTGCAGGCGGTGACAAATATTCACGGATTTTGGAACCGCAAAGAGCCAGTGACGCAGAGATATGATATAAATGTTTTGTTTAGAATCTAGGACACTACTGGAATGCATTCACAAGCATTCAGTGTTAGTTTTCTTCAGCAACATGTAAAAACTTTGGTCAAAGAATGATATCGTATCTAATGTCCTTGAAATTATGATAGAAAGTTTAAAAATAAACTGTTACCTACAGAATCAGTTTCGAACATAACCACACCTCTAAAATCACCTTCACCACGTTCCTGCACATGTTACACAACTTGAACAGTCAGCATAGATAGCTTCTCTTTCACTGAGGCCATACAGGGAAGAAAAGGAAATAGTGGCAGATGGTGAAACCAAAGACTTTTATTAGCATTTTATAATGAAAAAATTGCTTAGATTTTGTAACAAGTCTTTGGAGAATATGATAAAATGTCTCTTTGGGCTCTTAGTGATAATGGATTTTTCTATGCTCAGGTACAAAAGTGGAACCTCTTCTGACAGGAAGGGTAAAGACAAGCAGCTGGGACTGAACATTTCCCCATGGAAATAAAAGAACACTTGACTCCATAATGGAAGCAGATCCCTTCAGGTACTCTACTGGAAGCACGGGTTCATAAATTTTACATAACCAGGGCCCTGTTTTAACATGCTTGAGCTGTTCACTTATGCTAATTTTACTGTCAATATTTTCCAGTTATCTCTGCAGCAGTACCTTCCATTAAACCACCTTTTTCATTATCCACATGGCATATGTTACTTGGCATTTTGGAAGTCTCTCAGGCTCAAAAGAGTCTAAAAGCTATCTGATCTCTAGGAATCTACTGAAATGCTTGATATCCTTCTGGCATGCAACCAGAATAAACTGCCTACTTGGTCATCACTTCCTAATGGAATACTAGCATGCATACATAATTATGTGTTATGTAATTGTGATTATCACCATCATAATTCCATTACTGAGAAGATAGATATCCCTTTATTTACTTCACAAAAATCAAGTTGCATTCGAAATGCTAGAGTCTATTACCATTGTGATGACTAAAAAAAATTATACATCAAAATCACTGAGAAAATTTTTAACATTCTCACCACAAAAAAAAGAAAGTTTAAGAGATGGATATGTGAATTATCTTGATTTAATTATTCTACCATGTTTTCATAAATCATATGTAAAATTACATTTATCAATTCATGATAAAAATTAGGAAAAGGTAATCATGTCAAAAGTTTAAAAGCCTATTCTACTCATGAAACAAACTCAAACCTTATTTCTAAAATGCAAAGCAAGAGTGTAGTGAAATAAAGCATGTAACTCTTCTACACATACCATTTATTGACAGTATTTTATTCAAAGCTATTGTCCATCTCTTTCTTTTCTATGACCTGGTAGTCTTTCCATTTGGTCTCTTATGTTTGCCATGGCAAACTTGAGATAAGCTAGTTTATAAAAAAATAAATCTTTTTTGTCAGATAAATCCTTGTCTCAATTTAAAATTATCACTGGAGAAAAGGATTACAAAGCCTATATACTTACCTCAAATAAATACAAAAATTTCACATTGTATTTTACTAACAAGCTAGATTACAAAGTAGTAAGAAGTTTGCATTAAAAATTCTAGTCTGCATGAATCTGTGTGTTACAGTCCAGGAAGTTTACACAAAGGTTGCATGCTCGGTCCAGTCTTGGTGACCTTGCTCCTGGCAATGCCTTTAATGAGATTACTCTGGGTGCAGATTTTTTTAAAAAACACTACAAAAAACAATATTATTTAGTGAGTTGTTTTTTCCCTAAAAGTAAAGAATAGGTAAACAAGGTCATGGTTCAGGCTGTATCGCTCCTTATTTTAGAGATTTCCTTATAGAATCCAGGCTTGTTATAAAACTCCATATGTTTTACACACCACAGCAGAAGGATCTATGCACTTCAATAGGTTCACATATTCAAAATGCTTCAAAGAAATGTTAGCATATGATTATGATTTTTTTTAACACTAGTCACAAATAAAGTCTGTGCTATTTGCTTTAATGTATTCCTACCAGCATTGTTGGGATGCTTGGCATCTCTATGTACCCTATATTTCAAGAAAGACCATCTCAAATCTCATTTTTCATACCTGGTGAAAAAATGTGCAAACATGATCCTGTTAACATGAGGGGGAAAAAAAGGAAATTTAATTTTATTTAAATAGGAATTTTGTTGATTTCAGGTGTCTTTCTCCCATATACTTGTAAGAAAACCCACGAAAACCATGCCGGACACGGGAAATCACATAAGTGAGTTTATTAAGCAAACAGAGTGTCTCCCTGCAGCATAAGAGAGAAAATGAGAGGAAGAGAAAGGGCACTCACTAGAGAGAGTGGAAAAGCGAGGAGGAGAAAGAAAGTGAGTCAGGGGAGAGAAAGCATGAGAAAAGATGGCAGTGTAGCTACCCTTAAGCAGATGAATTCCACCGGGCTAACAGGGAACCAATAATGGAGAAGGATACTTGCAAGCTGACTGATGAACCAATAGCTAGCTAGGATGTTCACAGACTGACAGTAGTTGGGAGGTGGGGAAAATGGCTGCACAGGAAAGGGCGGGAGAGCAGCTTTCAGACTGACAAGCTAGGTTGTGATACAACGGAAAGGACAGGAAGTAGCTTTGTATTATAATACTGTACATTAGTATACATTACAAAGTAGATTTGGTAAGTTTTTAGAATAACCATGTAACCTAGGATGATACCCAGAACAAAATAAAAATGAAAGATTAATAAATAATCAGATTAGATTTTTTTCTAAACGTTATCTTGCAGAAGTATCTACAAGTTCTGTAGTTTCCAAATTTAAAACCACTTTCCAAAACTGAAAATCAAATTAATTTTAAAATTAGAAATTATTCCAAATCAATAGTATCAAAAATTTTTCATCATTAATGTTTTGAAATAAAATGTCAAGACTGAATCTTATCTAATTCCCAATTAATTTTGGTGTTTTGAATTTATTTATTTGGTTGTTTGTCTAGTATTTTAAATTTATGAATGTGTAATTGACAAAAAAATTGTATCTGTATCATATACAACTTAATATTTTTGTATATATGTACATTGTGAAATGATGACTATGACCTAATTAACCTTTATAGCAACATAGCTACCTTTTGTTTTTAGGTAAGAACAATAAAGATCCATTCTCTTAGTAAATTTCAAGCATCCAATACAGTATTAATGATAGTCACCATGTTGCATATTAGAGTGGCAGAATTTATCCTATATAACTGAAAATTTGTTCTTTTTCACCCTTACCTACCAGCTGAATTTAAAGGGATATAGTCATTTCCATAGAACTGTCCATTGTTGGTCTAACTCTTTTATGCCTTAGTAGATTAAATAAAGCACACAGTCACTTAATGTTTGAAGAGATGTTATACTGGTATTTTTCTATAGTGCTAAATACAGCAAGATGATGAAATCTTGAAAACTGAGTTATTGTACCTTATAACTTTTATTTATATAAGATTATTTTTGTTCTTTTATTTTCAATGATCACTACGTAGTGAACCTCCTGGGAAACTTTCTAAAAAATATTAATTATGAAGCTATGTGTCAAAATAATGAAATATGAATATTAGGTCTCTGTCTGGATATTAGTCATTTTAAATTCTAGGTGATTCTAATGTACAGCCAGTACTGGGAATGACTACTTTGGTCAGTCAGAATATACATTTGGGGGTGGGATTTTTGAGTTGTTATTAAAAATCTGCAAGAATACAACAAAAATAACAAAACCAAACTTCTAATTTCCATGATCTGGTTGTGCTGAGAGATGACTTTAAGTAATTACAATGGAAGACCCTGCAGGAAGTAAAACAACAGTTGACATTGGAACAATTTGGAAAACGTAAGAGGAAGATAACCCCAATCTCCCAATGCTCACTAGGGGTCAGACATTGGAGTTGGAAGGAACTTGGCCTCAGAGTAGGTCTGAGAAACCTGAAGCAAGGGATCAAACCTGCAGATGAGAATCAGGAAGAGAATCAGCATTCAAAAATGCCAGAGAACAATGTGTGGTTCGTATCTAAGAAAGTCGGGAATGTTGAATCAAAGCCTGCAAACTTCAGGTGCATCTGTTCGATCTGCAGAGTTGAGGAGCCCACCAAACTGAGCTCATCTTTTTCAGTTTTTTTTTTTTTTTTTTTTTAAGGTTATCCATCTACAGTCACCTGGATGAATATGAAGCAGTAATGTCATTTTACATAATAAGTCTTCATTGTAATTTATTTGTAGTATCCCAAGTTGAAGTGGCATTTTTCAAAACTCCAGGGCGTGCTTAGAAGCCAAATTAAACACTGACATCCTTGTTTTACAGAGTTATTGCTCGTTAGGAAGAAAACGTGTGAAGTACCTGCTCCTGGGTAGCACGGACATTGGCAGGACTCTCCCTGTTACATACCCATTTCTGAGTTGACAGCATTGTACTTATCATGTGGTTTGATGCTGCATTTATATAAGGTAGCTCTTTCTCATGGGAAGATTCCATGTATTTGTGAAGGATTTAAAGAGCGTATTAGTGAAGGAGGTCAGACATAAGCAAAATTTAAGTTAATGGATTCCTTAAGTTTTAAGGTAGCAGAAATAGAAGCAGAGGCTACTTTCCTTCGGCCCCTTCAGTTCCCACACTCTTTCCTGCTTTCTACCTACTCCCCTTCTGCCCTTCCATTCCTCCTTCCTTTTGTTTTCTATAATAATTATATATTATGATTTAATAACAAGTAGAATTTGTTTGCAAGACACTAATCTACTGAAGCGACACTATATGAGTTCCATTACCTCCCAGTATTTTATTTAAAACAATGCACATTATAAACTCTTAATTTATAAAATGCATTTATACGAGTTATGTTCTCATTGTCATCGTTTGTTTAAAGATAATATTATTGAGCAGATGTTCAGAACTCACAGAAACTTCTACATGCAAAAAGAGAGATGCAAATATCAGAAATAACAATTTCTTAGTCTATCCCCTGAGAGTTAACATGTATTCAGGCATTTTATTCTCAAGGAAAAGCTGGTCAATTTTATAACAAGAAAGATCAATTTCAGATCATTTTCTCCTGACCAAAATTTAAATTATGCAAGGCCTTTTGGGTCTATAAAAACTCACTCTGAAATCTTACCTGTCTCTTGTTCCATTTTCATCTTTTTATCCCAAAAGTGGCAGGTAATTTCTAAAATAGATAACTTCTCTAAAGATCAAAATATGCTCTTCAATTTACAAAGCAGTTACAAGTATTCTCTTCTATCTTGGGGTCCAAGAGGAAGTTTGAACCACTTACTTGGACATATATTCACTAGATACATAGAAAACAGAATTAGATGCTGGCAATGTTAAGACTCCTGTACACCCTACAAGGCATCCAAGGTCTCAATTCAGTATTTGCAATTGCCACTCCATGTATGTCATAGAAGCTTGAAATCTAGTCTTTATCTATTGATACATAACAAAAAGTGAACTATTTTATGGCAAGGTAGTCATATCCATAGATGACCCATCAAATAGTACATATCATTTACTCATCCTGAAACTTGAATTAATCTATAAAAATACAAATTGTCTTGGTTTCACAACTTATATGCTATTGAAATAACTACATTGTGGGACTTTTGATTTTTTATTAATAGTCTTAGAGAACAAAAGATTCAATATCTTATTTACTTTATTCCGATTTGTATGTATTTTTTCATCTAAAAAAGCTTCCTAAAATTAGCATGTGCCTTACAATGAATTTAAGAAAATAATTTACCAGCCATTCAGCTCTTGTATAGCCTCATTTCCTGAAAATATTCAAACTTAGAGACTTATTTTCGAAGAATCATTTCACACAATAGATCTTGCCTTTCCAGAGGAGAAGCTGGAACTCATTTCTCAACATTTCTTGCAGTGAAGTGTCAGCATGTAACCTAGTATCCCTCTGTCTGAGATATCTATACTTTGTAATTATAGAGGTGATAGTCATTAAAAAGTCTTCCATGTGAGAAAGAAAATAAACACAGCATTGACCACTTTCTATGGACTTGAGGATTAGTATAGCTGTCTTTGCAACAATCACAGTAACGGAGTTTGTGTCCAACCTCCATCACCAATGGTGTCTTGGCATCTCCTTCAATTTGCAGATCAAAGCTTGGGGGAAGTGACAATTTCATGAAATGCCTTCAGTTTCTGTATCTCTTATGCTACATAACACACAAGCCTGGTTTTTCAGATTCTATTGGAGAAGCTGTTTGTTATCTAGAGTTCTTTGATGCATTCCCTTTCTTCTTCAGCCTAGAACCTAGAATAATATTCTCATCGGTTCCTCATCTCATTTGTTATTTTATCCATACATAATTGAACTGGATCCCTCATTGTCACTAAAATTCATTACACCATGCAGAATTATAGGACATTCAGAAGACCGTGTGTCCTGTGTCGTACAATGTAATAAATGGCACTGTAATTACCAGAGGTCAGAATATTCAAAGAATTTCCTAAACAGAGGTATTTTATGAGCAATGTATGAGTTCAAGACTATCACTCAAATGCTTACTATCTGTGCACCATAATCTTCTGGCTGTTTTGCAAAAGGAGTTTGCTAAACATCTGAGAACATTTAACTCAACTAGCAAAAAAAAAATCAAAATACGTTTAATCAAAAAGGAATTGTTAATAATCCTCCAAGTTTTTTTAGTATGCCTTTAATTTTCACATGTATAAACAACAAAATATTCAATACAAAAAATAAATCATAAAATTTCTTTTTTTTTAGAAGATTCTTTAAACACAAGAAATAAGCAATTCTTGTTGCAATTTTAGGGTTTATAACTGAAAGAACTGCAAGACACAGACTGTCAGTGAAGGGAAAGACACATGGAAGAACAGTCTAAAGAAAGACAAGCATGAGGTCATCAGAGTAACTTGAAGCCTCCTAATAAATAACCAAAGCAGTCATTAAACTCAGTCCAAATCCTATCAAGATTTTCATAAAATTTCTCATTACCGGCCTATTTCTGTCAATTCTTATTGTCTGACACAACATGTTTAGATTATGACAAAACTTACTTAAAATATGGTCTGAAGAAAAAGAGCAAGAATCAGAACAATACTCAGCTAGGACATAGAAGTTGGGATTTGGGGACAAAAATTTAAAATAGATACAGTTTCTATGTTAAAAGTTCTAATGATAAAATTAGACAACATTCAAGAATAAATGATTAATGGAAATAGATGAAAATTCTAAGAGAAATGAAAGGAAATGTGACAAACCAAAACTCAGTAATAGAAATGAAGAATGGCTTTGATGGGTTCTCTTAGGAAAAAAGAAGAAAAACAGAGAAAGGACCTAAACTTCCAATGTCATAAAGGAATTGAAATGAAATGAAATGAAATGAAATGAAATGAAGGAGGAGTCATCACTAATCATTCCATGTCAATAAAAGAGCAGATAGTAGAGAGGAACATCTTTATGCCCACTTAGAAGGAATGAAGCAATTTCTTGATAAACACAGACTACCAAAACCACAGAGGAGAAATGGATCGCTTGAATAGTCTTACATCTACTAAAGACAGAGATAAATCATAAATAACTTTCCAAAATCATTTTTTTCTGAACTAAAACACTGTCAAGAAGTTTATCAATAAAGTCTCAATTTTAAGACATTTTGTAGAAATAAAATTCAATTTGTGATTTCTATGACATATAAAATATATTGCTAAAATTTGAGTTTGATATTTTTCTGAGTTCAAGAACATAATATTGGCTTTAACTTTTAAAAAGCAATTTTTATCATGATCCAAGGAAATTGAGTCAATATTCAAATGCTCTATTTTTCATAAGGAAAAATAATGAAACTAACAAGCAGAATTTTGAGAGGGAAGATTAGTAGATTCTAAATATGTTAGTTTTATACTACTGTAATTACAAAATAATGAATCACCACAAATTTTACTAATGAGTTGAAACAACATATTTATTTTCTTAAGGTTCTGGAGATAAGAAGTCAATATTGCCTCACCAAGCTAAAATCATGTTGCCAAAACATTGCTTTCCTTTCTGGAGACTCTAGGGGAAAATTCTTTTCGTGTTCACTCAAGGACTGGCAGGATTCAGATCCATGTGATTGTTTTGGGGTGTCCTCAGTTGCCTCTTCCCCTGTCACTTCTTTCACTCATTGTTTTCTCTTCATCTTCCACTTTTAAGGACCCACATGACTACTTGGGACCAGCTGGATGGTCCAGGATACTCTCTATTTTAAGGTGAATTTATGAGCCACATTAGTTTTATTTGCAACTATAATTCCCTAGTGTCATGTAACATTAGCACATTCACAGGCTTAACACCAAGAATCAAAATGTGGACAACTTTGGGGAGCAATTATTCTATCCACCAAGCTAAGCTTTCCAGTGGAACACTTAGGGGCTGTTATTTCACCTTTCACAGAGGACCATTTTGACTGGGAAATTTAAGATAATGACATAAGGCACGATAAACACATGCTGGGAAATAGATTCACACTTAGTGATATTTGGAATTGATGGTGCATACACTCACTAAAGACTTCTGCTGTCTTCTCATTTAACTTATTACCTCCTTTACTGGCTTATTGAAGGAACTGACTAGCTGGAGTGCAAAACAGGAAGCAATTAATTCTTTTCCACCTAGCATTTACATGAACTGTTGGAAATCTTCCCTATGTCTGGATAATAAATCCAGAAGAATCATAGCCTTTAAAACCATATTCAAGCATTAACAATTTTATTTGTAGGTATTATAATGCCTTTCCCAGCAAATTTTAAATCTGCAATATCATTCTTATTGAAATTTCTTTTTATTCATAATGCAGATAAATGTTTTCATCTGTTGTGCCAAATTCTGAGGTAGTGTTTAAACACTCAAATACCTAAGTGACACTTTCTAATACTAAATTTCAGAATTTATAAGATGTATCTGATATGTATACCAACCTAAATATATACATCTATTTTACATTAATGCATTTGGAGTATTTTACACCATGGCGATCAATTTTAATGATTATAGGTGCACTAGACTCCTGATTTGGATCACAATTTGACTTTTTCTGTCTTTCTAGTTCCTTTTCTTTGGACAATTTCCCTATTTCTATGTCTCAATATTCTTAATTCTAAAATAGAAAATGATTTAGCCCAAACCTTAGGGTTGTTAACAGTGCTGTTGAAGTAATAACATAAAAGGATTTAGAAATTGTGATATCTCTAGTTTTATTTTGTTTGCTTGTTTTTAAATACAATTTCACTTGTTTTTACTACACTCAGGTAGAAGTGTAGAGATTTGACATTTAAGGTATGTACTGACTGAGAATTTTACCAGATGCAATATGTTATGTGTTACATTAGACATGCAGTATATTAGACATATGGTTAGTGTGTGTGTGTGTGTGTGTGTGCGTGTGTGTGTGTGCTCGTCATATTGGAGTTACAATCTTTTACATCAGTAAAATTTAAGAAGAATAGGAAATAGGGAGTTACATAGAGGAAGTTTTGTTTTGAGTGCTGGACAAAAGAAAACAAATAGCAATCCTTCCAGTAAATGTCAACTTCGTTGTAGTTAAAATATTTAAAATTGTTTATGACATGGTTTTGCTACTCATACCACTTTTCATCCTAACCCTTAAAATAATTAAAGATACACTAAGGTAGACTGCAAAATGCCACAGTAATTTCAGATCTGTTACCTACATTACTTTTAAAAAAGTTTGTCCCAAATAAAAAGATTATGCCAAAATCAATGAGTTCAACAAAGAAAGTAATAAGATATATATCATCTGTTTTAAGAGGCAACTTATTATATGTGATCAGAAGCACTCCTGAAAATTTCTTTTTAACATAGAATCTGTGGGAAACATATAAAATATAAAATATGCTTATTTTATAAATTTTCATTCTTTAATTTAAACTTTTTAATTAAACTTCTTTTTGTTTTCAATAGGAACCTTAAGTCTGAATAACTTGTAATATTACTGGGCAGGGAGCCTGGAACAGGACAATAAGTGCAGGCTAAGCAGTTTAATTTAATTTTGTAAGTAGAGAGGTATAAAATACCAGGCTATGATAAATCAAAAATAATGAGGGAATTGGTATGGACTTAAAGAAGCAGATCTTGGCTAAATCTTTCTAGGATTTCAGAGTTCCATTTATTGAATCAGTAAATCTAGAGCTATAAAACTTGACTATACTCAGATACTAAGAGAGGAACCATTCCTCTCTTAAAAGCCTTTAAAAACAATAATTATAAACAAGATATTAAAGTCACACAAATATCTATGCATATTCAGTGTTTCCTATTTGTATTAATATTAACACATATAAATAGAATAGGAAAATTGTTAGCTGTCTTATGAATCTGTTAGCTTCAGGGGTGACAATGAAAACAGAAGTTAGCATTTATTGAATGCTTTATTTTATACATGTGTTTGTTATACATGTTTATACATGTATCAAATATTGTGAACATAACGAGCAAATCACTAATATTTTTATTTTAATTTCTCCCAACTAGACTTAGAAACTTAATATACTTGTCAAAATTTTCATAATCAAGATGGAATTGAAACTCACCTGCTGCCAACACCATATTCTGTGGTTTTAAGAATAGATTAGGAAGCATACTCATGTACTTCTCTCTAATAGTGTCAATTAAGGTCTTAGAAATCACTGGTGCACTCTAAAATGTGACAGGTGAAAAGACACAGAGACAGAGAAAGAAAGAGAAGAGAGAGAGAGATGGCAGCAAATGGCACACATTGGCATTAAGCAGCATCCTAAGGAAGAGGAGAGGGAGTGCCTTAGTTCACTGTCCATTTCTTTAACAAAATTACTGAGGCTGTGTACTTTATTAGGAAAAGAGGTTTATTTAGCTCTCAATTTTGGAAGCTGAAAGTCCAAGATCAGGTGGCCTGTTCATTCAGTCTGTGGTGAGGTGCCCTTGGCTACATCACATGACAGATGGCAACATAGTGAGATTCAGTGCCAGAGCAAATACATGGCAAGACAAGAAACCAGAGAGAATGGAGCAGCCAGCTAGACTCGTTCTTACAGGTAACTGGGTCTCACAAGAACTACATCAACCCCTTCTGAGGGCAGCACTCCCAATGACCTAATCACCTTCTACAAGTTCTCACCTCTTAAAGGTTCCATGACTGCCCAGCATTGCCAGCTGAGGACCAAGCTTCTGGCACATGAACCCTTGGGACACACTCAACTGTATCCATATGGTAGCAGGGAGAATACAGAAATGGGAAAATCAAGAAATGCAGCACATTTTAATGAGCTTCTAATATTAAGTAGGCAGAATGTTTGTGGCTTAAGGTAAACCATTTGACTTATTCTTAAAGTAATTTGAGAGACGTTTCACTCCTTTCATATTAACAATAAGCACACAGGTCAGGACTCAAAAATGGGAGGCAAAGAAATCATGACACAAATTCTTGCTATTGAGAAACAAAGATGGAATTCAAGCTCAGATCTACTTTATAATGAAGCTACTTTATAATGAACCATATTATTCTGTATTCACATTTAAGAACAGGCAGAATTAGTAGGATTCAACTCCACTAATTATCTGTGTGTTAAAAATTGGCTTATCTCTGAATTTAGGCATTCTCCTATTTTACCTTCTACATCAAAACTCTGAACAGATTTCGAACCTGTTGTACTCAGAGGAGTAGAAATGGTTGTTTAAATCGATATTTTGAAGTCTGGACTGCAACTGAATTTGAATCCTCAAACAGGCTGAAGCACAGATGGATTCATGAACATGACTATTAGTAATAACTGGGAGCACACCATCTCAACTAAGAGGCTGTTAAATAACACACAGTTTTGTTTTGTTTTGTAAATTTTTCCCTTATCTTATTCATTTGTTTATATGTGGTGCTGAGAATCGAACCCAGTGCCTCACACATGCTAGGCAAGTGCTTTATGACTGAGTCACAACCCCAGCCAACACAGTTTTTTTTCATCTTTTGGAGAGTTATTTTTTACACTCTATAGTTTTAAAAATTAAACTTTCCAGATGATTTTTTGAAAGCTATTTTGTCAAGAATAAAAAACAGTTAACTGTGTCTCAATAAGGTTGAAACTTTTTTTTAATTTGAAAAAGTGAAGAGCCTTCACATTCACACTGAAAGTTTAAAACGAGACCTGTAACCCTACTTATTTGATTATTCAGTGTATACATATTTTTCCTCACCTAATAGTTCCAGAGAAATCAATGATATCTAGATCAATTACATGGCTGAGATTAAAAGTCATGAATATATATGTGATTGCCGAGGGAAATTCACAGAAGAAAAGAGTTCTAGGACCAATCATAAAGGGACTCTCATGGGATGTGGAGGAGGAAGAGCATGTAAAAAACTAGAAACAGTAGTCATAAAGGTACAGGTGAAAGAAAAACATGCTATTCAATGAAATTCAAGAGTCAGGGAAGGTTTCATGGAAGAGTGAAATATCAACACTGAAGTTTGGATTGCAACTGAATTTGGAGCCTCAAAAAGGGCTGAACCATACACAGATTAATACTACCACATCTATTCCTCTAAATACAAGAGGTTTGAAATCTGTTCAGAGAATTGATTTAGAAGGTAAAATACAGCAATGCCTAAACTAAGAGATTATGCCTTTGGACAGAGAAAGATGAAGGAGATTCTTGAATAGTGAAGATGGCTTCCGTAATGAAAACAAATGCAGATTTGAATGAATTGAGGAATGATTGAGAACTGCAGTGACAAGTTAGGAAAAAAGAGAAAAAGAGAATAGCATCTGATCTGGAGTTTTTAATGGAAGAATTGCATTTTTAATTCACTAGGAAGAGGAGAATAGACCACGTGATAATATTGACAGGAGGAACGCAGTGGAGAAAGGGATGCTAATTAGGTAAAGGAGGTCTGAGACCATTGATTACTGCAAAATTCCAGAAAAAATATGGAGATCTTGGAATTTGAAATGCAATTTAGGAGATACTTATGGGGGAGAGCAAGGTTAGGAAGGCCTGAGTATAATAGCTTCTGCAATTTTCTTTGGGAAAACTGAGATGTAATAATTGTCCAAGACAGTAGTGAGTGAACATTTGTCAGAAACACTACAATATAGGAAAGGTATGAAACAGTCATTCTACACAGTAATTGGGATTAATATTTCTGTTTTTAAATTGAAGGAGTTTAAGGATTAGGTTTTTTTTTGTAAGACATATAATTACATAACAAAAAAAAAGAATGACTTCTACTTTCTTGAAAAATTTACTCCAATATAAAGATAAATATAAATAAATTTTACATGTGCAAATCTCCAAAAGAAATACTTTGCTTCCAAAACAAAAATTGTATCTGCTAATGAAATTCTCTGATGCAGGAGGCTCTTGAGTAGAATATCATGTCTGAATTTTGAGAAGGACTATATAACTTTATGACCAATCATGCTGTTTGTAGCTACCTAGATAAACTAAACATAATTAGTCTTCATGCTTCATGCTTCATAATATAAACCGAGAGCCAGCACACCTTTACTGCAATTGAACTCATTAGTTAAATCCTCTAATACACAAGTATCACATAAAATTATCAAAAAGACCAAACACAGGCAGACTGAGGGACAAAAGTACCCACTGAGACATTTTTTACACAATTTCAACATATTATCTATAAAAGTTAAAATATTTTCTTGCTAAATTTCTATTGTGTTTTGACTTTCAATTCCAAATGAGAAAAAGTTCCTGACAACTCTTTATAGCATAGGACACAAAATTATATTTTGTTACTAAAACTTCTATTGTGGCTAACAGAAATGGCAGTATTATTTCATAAGAAAAGTTCTTAACACTTTGTGAAAGCAAATAAAGAGGTGTGAGCATTGGCTACATTTATTTTTGCTTTCAGGGAATAATTGCTCAGTTCACACCTCTTCAGTGGTACAAACAAAGCCATCAGAATTTCCAAATTTCCCTTTCTCAAATAAAGTTCAGAGATGAAAATAATGCAGTTTAGAGACCTTATAAGTATATATAAATACTCTTAAAAACATTGAAATGTAGGGAAATTTAGAACTAAAATTATATAATTTTCAGTAAAACAAAAAAAATCTGTTAAGTAGCACAGATTTCTTATTTATAGGTTTTATAGATTATTCCTTCTCCAATTAAAAAAAAAAAACTCTGCAATATGCCCTAAAAAATCTATTATTTGTTTCCTTATGTGGTTGAAAGGTTCCACTATCCCTGATAGGTAAATAGATTGACTGATTGATCAATCTCAATCTATCCTTATTTCATCAAAACCTTACCATCTACAGGAAACCCACAGTTAAAATACTGTGGATTTTCATTCTAATAGGATTTTCTTAAAACAATTGCTCAAAGAAGTAATAAAAAGTGAACAACTCTATAAATACTATAAACATTTATATACTATACATATTTCCATAGTAAAAATGATCTTCCTCTCCTCATTTATTAATATAGTCAATATTTATTTATTAATTTGTTTTTCTGTCCATCTTTCTTATTCTGAGAGCTGAAAGTAAATTTTCTCTCAGTTTCAGTCAAACTTTTGTGCCTATTTCTTTAAAAAGTAGAACAATACTACATTTTTAGACCCTGTTCAGCTAAGTGTCTTGAGATCAAGAATATAAATTGTGAGATAAATAAGGCGTAACTAATTTTTAAAAGATAAAGTAGCCCTTTAAAGAAGGAATACGTGATTCGATTTGAACTTGATCTGGCATATTTTTGTATATTCTTTATATGAGTCCTTAAAATTCTCTACTCCCTACAAATTTTATACATACTTTATTCAAACAAGCCATGTTATTGAGAGAAACAGATGATATTTTCTCTGTGCGGTGAGAATGCCACAAACAATAATGATTATAATTCTAATATGAAGAGGTACATTGATGATAACAATAATGATGATGGCTAGCATTTATTAAATATTTATTCTTTGGCAGAAACTGCTAAGCTCTCCACATGTGTTATCACACTTAATTTTACTCAAGCCAACAAAACAGATCGTAATTACTTTCATTTTACAGAAGAGGAAACTGAAGTCTATAGAGATTTACTATTCCAAGTTCACACATACATTAAGTAGAAAACTTTAATTTGAACATGTATCTGTGTATTAACAAAACAAAAATAGTTAACTATTCTGATACCAGGCTAGAAGAGCTTTTTAAATTTGAGTTAATTCTCCACCAAATAATTCTTATCGAAGAAAGGCCAGAAGTCCCAGCATAAATATAAGCTGTCACAGCTAACTTCATTTTCTAATTAAAATGCATAATAATATGGAAATTGGTGTGACATTTGTGTGTGTGCTTGCATGTGTATCTTTTTTTTCTAGTGTAACTGGATAATATGTTTATACCTTTGCA
The DNA here is from genome assembly GCF_902686455.1 of Sciurus vulgaris. Classification (NCBI taxonomy): domain Eukaryota; kingdom Metazoa; phylum Chordata; class Mammalia; order Rodentia; family Sciuridae; genus Sciurus; species Sciurus vulgaris. The sequence continues at coordinate 117,476,692 of NC_136469.1, read as the reverse complement.
GAGCTTTGCTTACACAGTTTTGTCCAACATATTTATCATATAGAACCCTAAAAGTTAATTAACCATCAAACATTGACCATTTACCAAAGTATCAGTAGATGCAAAAGCTATCTTTAAAGGAATATAAAACACATCTGCATGCTTTTGTGATAAGCTTATGAAGGGTGAGTGGTGAGATATCTGATTCCATGGAGCCCACAGTCTTCCGCCACCTGGGGTAGCACTTCCAAATGTTGTCATTCTTGAAAAACAAAGGCCAACCTAAATTCATAAGAAAGTGTTATAACTTTAGGTAGAGGAAGGCGCAAGTCTTTGGTATCTTTGAAGATGAAAAGGGAAAATTGTGAAATTTATTAAAAGAAACTCGTTATTCCCAAGGCCTTGAAAGTGGTTTTAATTGTAGAGAAAGAAAAAATAAATAAATAAATGTGTTTTGTCCCTTCATGCAACCTAAACATAATGATGCATCCTAAGCATTTGGAAGATTACAGATATTACAATTAGAGAAACAAACACAATTTCACTGTCATACAGTCATTGCAAAAGAAGAAAGTTCAATCTGACTTGTATCATTGCAGTAAATTTCTGACATATCTGTACATCGACTCTTAACCTCCCCCACAGTTCATCCTTTTTTTTATTTTTTATTTTTATAGACTGCATTTTGATTCGTTGTACACAAATTGGGTACAACTTTTCCTTTTTATGGTTGTGCACAATGTAGATTCACACCCTGCCTGTAATCATGCATGTATATAGGGTAATGATGTCTACCTCATTCTACTATCTTTCATAACCCCCCTCTTATTTCCCTCTATGTCATCCAAAGTTCCTCCATTTTTCTATTACCCCCACCCCTCACCCCCATTATGTATCATCATCCACTTATCAAGGAAAACATTCAGCCTTTAGTTTTTTGGAATTGGCTTATTTCACTTAGCATGAAATTCTCCAATTCCATCCATTTACCTGAAAATGACATAATTTTATTCTTCTTCATGACTGAATAACATTCCATTGTGTATTAATACCACAGTTTCTTTATCCATTCATTTGTTGAAGGGCATCTAGGTTGAGTCCACAATCTAGCTATTGTGAATTGAGCTGCTATAAATATTGATGTGACTGCGTTACTGTAGTATGCTGATTTTTAAGTTCTTTGGGTACAAACTGAGGAGTGGAATAATGGTCAAAAGGTGGATCCATTCCAAGTTTTCTGGCACCAAATAGACAGGTAGACCAATAATACGGAATAGAAGACACAGAGACAAACCCACATAAATACAGTTACCTCATACAAGAAAAAGGAGTCAAAACATATGATGGTACAATGGAGAAAGGATAGCCTGTTCAACAAATGGTGTTGGGAAAACTGGAAATCCAAATGTAGTAAAATGAAATTAAACCTCTATCTCACCCCACACAAAACTCAATTAAAAAATGGATCAAGGACCTAGGAATTAGACCAGAGATTCTGCACCAAATAAAAGAAAAAGTAAGTCTGAATCTTCATCATGTTGGCTTAGGATCAGACTTCTTTAACAAGACTCCAAAAGCACAGGAATGAAAGCAATTGTCAATAAATGGGATGGATTGAAACTAAAAAGTTTTTCTCAGCAAAGGATACAATCAATGATGTGAAAAGAGAGTCTACAGAATGGGAGAAAATCTTTTCCACACGCACTTCATATAGAGCACTAATCTCCAAAATTTACAAAATATACAAAATTTTACACCAAAAATACCAAGAACCCAATCAGTAAATGGGTTAAGGAACCGAACAGACACTTTACAGAAGAAGAAATACAGGCGATTAACAAATATATGAAGAAATGTTCAACATCTCTGATAATTAGAGAAATGAAATTAAAACCACCCTAAGATTTCATCTTACTCCAATTAGAATAGCAATTATCAAGACCACAAGCAATAATTGGTGTTGGCGAGGATGTGGGGGAAAAGGCACACTCATCCATTGCTGGTGGAGTTGCAAATTGGTGCAGCCACTCTGGAGAGCAGTGTGGAGATTCCCCATAGTCCATTCTTAACCCAGCAGTTATACCCTGTGTCTAAATGGAATTTAACTAATGTCATTCCTTTGTCCCCCACCTTATTCAAGTAAAAGTCAAAGACATTATAATGCCTGAAAAGATCTAAATATTTGTACACCTTCCTTGCACCCTCTCCTAATCTCCTTCTGCTATTTTCTAGCCCCACAGGTCTCCTCAGTCTCCCTTGAACATGTCAATTGTTCTTCTCAAAATCTCATACTGGCTCTTGCCTAACAATATTTTCCCCTTAATACAATTGTATCTTTCTTCTTCACATCTTCTCCTTCAAATATTTGCTCAAATAACATCTCTTTTGTAAGGTCTTCTTTTGACTGATTTGTTAAAAATGTTAATGCCCAACATGCCCATTCTCCCCTTAATTTGTCTGATTTTTCTTGTCTCTTATTATTGTCTTACATAATTCACTTTCTTTTTCTGTTAACTACTATCAGTATCTCCACAAGGAATAATTTTATTCACTGATATAAACAAATAAATAAATCAGTGCCTGGCACAAGAAGGAAGCTTAGTATTTGTTTAATAAATGAAAGAATGATTGATTGAAGAATTAATTAATTAGCAACGTTTAGGACACTTGATGTGCTGAAGTTGATCAGAATAGGTAGATTAAGGCATAATATGACAATCAAGAAGCTCCAAATAATTGAAAGGTAAGCCAACATACCCATTTTCTCAGTCATGGGTCTAAAAGTTATAAAGAGTCCAGTATGTATACCTCTAGTCACAAAGAGGACTTGCCATTTTCTCTGGTTTTCTTTAACAGCAGGATCATTTTATCTATGTTTCATAGTGTATAAATGTTTGGGAGACAAATGGTAAGGAAAGTGAAATGTGGTCTACACTCTCTACATCAGATTTCTGTCTTGATATCATACGAAAGTCAGGCTCTGTGATCTCAAAATCCAATAAAGGTGAATAGCCCCCCAAAAAACTGTAAACTGTCAGAGTCAACTTCACATAGGTATTACAGATACAAAAAATTAAGTGTTATTATATGAGATCATTGTAGATGATCCATGTATCCATGTCTAAATAGACTTATAAAGAAAACATGCTGGTGGAATTGCAAATTGATGCAGCCACTCTGGAGAGCAGTGTGGAGAATCCTCAGAAAACTTGCAATGGACCCACCTTTTGACCCAGTTATCCCACTCCTTGTTTATACCCAATGCACTTAAAATTAGCGTACTACAGCAACACAGCCACATCAATGTTTATAACAGCTCAATTCACAATAACTAGATTGTGGAAACAACCTAGATGCCCGTCAACAGATGAATGGATAAAGAAACCATGGTATACATACACAATGGAATATTATTCAGCCATAAAGAAGAATAATATTATAGCATTTGCAAATAAATGGATGAAATTGGAGAATATCTGCTAAGTGAAATAAGCCAATCCCAAAAAACCAAAGGCCGAATATTTTCCCTGGTAAGTGGATTATGATATATAATGGGGGTAGAAGGGTGGGGAGAGAGAGAAGAATGGAGGAACTTTAGATTATGTAGAAGGAGATGGGGGGGGTATAAAAATGATGGAATGAGACAGACATCATTACTCTATGTACACGTATGATTACACGAATGGTGTAAATCTACATCGTGTACAACCATAGAAATGAAATGATGCATCCCATTTGTGTACAATGAATCAAAATACAGTCTGTAAAAAATAAATAAATAAATAATGAACTTAAATTTAAGAAAAAGAAAACAAATGAAATGATAGAACATGTCAAGAGGTCTGTGTGGCTGTTGTGAAATATGTCTCCCATGTGTTAGCCTGCCTGATCTTGTCCCACACAGGTCATTGATACTCTCCTCAGTAATTCCCTTCTCAACATTTTTCTATCTTTTCTTCAAATTAGATTATTTTTATTGTTCCATCATTTCAAATTCATTGATCCTTTTTCTCCCATTACCAATATACTGTTTAAGTTCATCCACTGATTTCTAAGAGACTATTTTTCAATTCTAGAATTTCCATTTGATAATTTTTTGTGGTTCCATTTAGGTACTGAAACTTCTTCCCATCAATGTACTCATTATGACTGGTTTTTTCTTTAAGTCTTTGAGTAGATTCATAATAGCAACTTTAAATTTTCCAACATCTGAGTCATCTCAAAGTCTATTTCTATTGACTGCTTTTTATTTTTTCTTTCTCTTTTTCCTTTTTTTTTTTTTTTTGTTTGTTTGTTTTAACTATGTACCACATTTTCTTGCACTTTATTTGCCTGGTGACTTTTAATTTACCCAGTATATTGTGGATAATACTTTCTAGAGTGCTTCCTTTTGTTTTGTTCTCTTAAGAAGCCTGATTATTCTTCTAACAGGTAAGTTATTGTGTGGTCACCAATAATCTATAGATGCTTGATTTTTAATATTGGATAGTATAGATCTGTGGAAAGACTGGATTGTTTATCAATTCCAATTAATACGACAGAACTTAAGTGGGAAAATGTGTCTATACTGCAATCAGCATGAGCTAAATTATTTCCTAGTCTATCAACTTTCTAGCTGTCACCTAGACGTAATATAGACAGAATGTTTTTTATTGCTCCAAAATTTATATGTTGAAAATGAGAAAGTGGCCTTCCTCAAACCAAGAAGGGGGCTGACACTCCAATCTCAGACTTTCAAACTTCCAAAACTATGAGAAATGAATTTTGGTTGTTTAAATCACCCACTGTGTTGTTTTCTACCAGCCTGAACTGATGAACGGAAACAGGACCCAAATAAAGAAGCTCAGAGTCAGATACGAACTGGAGACAACAGATTTTAGGATTCCCTCTTTCTCTGGATTCTCCCTCAATTTTCTGCTACTCGGGTATCCCTGAACTGTCTTCTCTGATACAGCAATCAATAAAGTTTGAACTTTCTGGGTTTTGTTCAAATGGACAAATCAGCTAACTGGAGAGTGACTTTGTAAAAATGTCATATAACTTTTTATCCTTTCCAGAGATTCTTCTTCCAAGAGTTGATTATCTTTTAGTATCTCCTTCCTTTGAACATCCCTTCGTGCCTTGGAAGAGCTCAATGAAAATTTTTACAGTGTTTGAAATTGTTATCTGTGGAAGTATTAGTCCAATATCATCTATTTTGTGACTTCTAAGAATGTTTTTGATAATATTATAAAATTCACCACCACCCCCTAGATCATGAACCTTAAAATTAAGATAGTTCTCTCAATAGCATTAGTAGAAATCTTAAAATTATGATGGTAGTATCGTATCACTAGAGATAGATGTTTACCTATACTGTAACCAATTCTAATATTAAGGAAAATACTAATAATGAATTAGAAATTATTTTGCTTATTGATTATATTAATCACTGATGCTTTACTCTAAGCTATATACTGCACTTATGTTAATTATGTACTATTATTCAAAATAATTTTGAGAACAAACATATTTATTCAACTTTTTTCTCTACCTTTCTAATGGGTCATTCATCTAACCATTGATTAAATTATAACTTTTCATTCAGAAACAAAAGTATTAATAGATGACATCTATACTGTTTTATGTTACTAATATTTATTCAAAAGTATGTTTTCATATGCAGAAGCTAGAGTAAAATAAAGAGGAGAGAAAGGATAGGCTAATAAAAAGAAAAAGGGATGATCAGTAATGTAGAAGAAAGAGATTTAGACATAGCCTGGTGGGATGGGTAAGGGGAGGCAATGCAGAATGAATTCTTTAAAAATCAAGTCATGTACATATATAAATATACCCTAGGGAACTTAACCTTAATGAACTAGTAGGAAGAACCAATCAAATATAATTAATAGATGAGCAAAAGGAAGTTTAGTAGAATAGAGGAAGGAGAATAGGTAAGGTTAAGGAGAATGGAAAAGAAAAGGTAGCATCATGAACTGAAATGGAATTCCATGCACAATTTAGTTTGTTGGGGTGAACCCCACTTCAATGTTTAACTATAAAGCCCTAATTTTTTTAATGTTTACATAATTTAGTGATTTTTCATTGTGTACTGTTATGGGGTACAACTTAAGAATAGACTGATCACTACTGAGAAGTCCAAATTTGAGAGTCTTTACTAAGCTGGCTGGTTGACTGTCTCACACAATGCCCCCAAAAATGGCTATTGGGAGAACAGCCCCGACCACAGTGTTGTAAGGGCTCTTTTACCAAAAATCACATTAATCATAAGTGTCTGTTGCTATGATTCAAAATTATACATTAACATCATGAGATCATTGACAGAGGGGGGAGTGGGGAGTGGGTCACCTGGGTACAAACTAAAGAATGGTTACTAACAACCACACAATTACTGCTTACATGGTATACTGGTTAGGAGCAATAGAGATCAAAAGAAAGCAATTTTTCATTACATAGGAATTGCCATTTTATATTGTTAAACACGTCACATCAAGTAACTGAGAATGGACACAGAGGCGGGGTGTTCCCATGGGAGAAGCTTATTTCCTACATAACATGGAGTCTCAGAGCAAAATGGAGTCTGTCTAATCATTTCCTTAGAGTCCAGCCTATAACATTCTCATGGAGCCAGATCTGTCAGCCCATCACAGTACCTCTTAAATCAAGGTATTTGGATAATATTTGCAATGTAAAATTTACAAAGATACAAAGGTTGACAAAATACAGAGATGATATGAGTCAGTAAAGGATTCTAATGTAGGTAAGAGATTTGTACACAGATCCAGTAATTTTCTAGATAGAACAACAAATGTATTAGAGAGTGGTTTCTCCAATTGTTATGACAGGAACTTGACATGTGAGTTTCATTTATTGGAGGTGGGGCATGAAACTTAAAATTGGGTTTGAATATATGTAGAATCTAAAACCCAGGAAGTGAAAAGATTCTTTAAATTAACATAAGTTACATGTAGCATCTGTGTACATGCACACAACATACAAAATATACATTCTTTTATGTTTTCCTAATTAGCATAAGATAAACTCTAGGTTTGTAAAAAATGTCAAAATATACTTATGTATAACTAAAAAGAACAAAAAAAGGAAAAAGAAAGATGTATACACAGCTCCAAAACCTTTCTACTGCCCTGAGTTTGGAAAAGTCTTATTGTAAAGGTCAATTAATTTTCTCTAAAGTGTGCTTCAGCAAAACAATTTCCTTCAGTGTTTTATAAACACAAAAACCTTCCTATACACAAACAGAATCAGGAATCTCCACTATAATGACCAAACACTCCATTTAGAAAAATAAAAACACTGACAATAAATATTATTTCATTTACCCTTTCACCGATTAAATCATTGGATTATATATACTACTCCCTTCAATGAATGTTAAGGCAAATGCTTTACAATGGTACTTCCTGAATGGCCTATTTTATCTGCCACAGGGAGTAAAAATGGGAGGTATATTTGTCTCCTTGAAAAGGTTATGAAACTATTTTGTAAAACTTTCCCTTGGGGGCTTTCTGAAAACAATTGAGACCATTCTTTGTCAAAACACAATGAACAAAACATACAGAGGACGAGACTCTTTGAACCAGCAGCTGGGCTACCTGCAGCCCTTCCGAGCAAATGGACCAATTCCACCTGGAAGCAGAATGAACACAAGATATGAAAGATCAAAATTGTTTGAACCAGCAGCTGTTCTACCTGCAGCAGTTAATCTTTCCTAGCAATCTGTTAGAGATACATTCCTCAGGGTAAAAGGACCAAGAACCTTTTTGCTGACTGCCATGCCTCTGGGACATACTCAGTAACAATTCCTTCCACAAGTGTGAAATTATCAGCTATGCACACCAATGACACAGAGAAATAGCAATTTCTGTTTCAGTTTAGATGTAAGGAAGTGAATACTGAGAGCTATTCTCACTAAAGGCATAGAGACCCATTTATTTTTAAAGTTTTAATTTCACTGACAATATGTTTGAGATATTTCAAAGTATGCTAGCAATGGTACTAAATAGATTAAAGTCAATGTTTAGAATAAAACAATGCTCCCAAAGTCTATAACTTATTTAAAAAACAAAGATCATGTATCAAATAAATAAACTCATTATGTCAGCCACAATTTGTAGGGAACATTCCTCAAGCTTATTTGTCAACAGTCGCTGACACTATGGTCTAAATAAATCGAACAGTCTGGATGGAGAAACTGAGGAAATGGTAAAGACTCGCCATGGATTGTAGGCCTTTGCAGTTGCTGAGGCTGAGCTACGAGCTGAGGAAAAGCCTTGCTTTTCAAGTATCCCAGCAAGCTGTGCTGTGAGTTCACCTGCGCTGCCTTACCTCATGCTGTCTGCTAGAACTTGCCTGTCTCCCAGTCCTTTGTCTCAGACTTGTTGCCAAACAGAATCACTTAGGGATACTTGGTTTGTTTACATTAGTACAACGTTTAGCTTACCTATAGGTTGGTTCTGTTGTTTTAACAAGCATCTTAACCTGATTGGAAAATGTGCCTATATATGTCTTGTACCATTCGAAATAAAATTAGATCTGTGCCTTCCAAGCCTGGTCTCCAATGTCTGTTTACTGGGAAGACATCATTCATCCTCATGCTCAATGGACACTTGTCTCCAACAACAACGGTTCTAAATGATCTACAGATATTATCTTATTTAATCAAGGACTTGAAGGGATAGGAATTATAAGGAAGCAACTCAAGACCCATGGCTGCATAATTGACAACCAGCTGAACTTAGATGAAAACACACGTGATCTAGAAACAGAAGCTATGTTTTAAAAGGAATACAGTGCTTGTAGGGAAATTAACATCCACTAGAACCATTTCCTTCAAAGAGATACAGACCAGAATATGCATGCCTGCTTTGAATTTCAACCAGGTTAAGAAGTACCATTCAAATATTTACATATTAATGATTGCTTCTGAATTCATTTTTGTGTTTTATTGTGCTAAACATAAGAAAGGATTAAGGAGATGTTTAAAATAATAAGGAAATTAAATATTTCTGTAACATCATTGAGTGCTTAAGGACTTTCTGATAATAAGGACTTTCCATAATTCCATATGGAATGTTCAATTCGTTACTTATTTCTGTTTTTATGTTTTAAGCAGTTGTTTCTACATAATAGGTGCAGGTAATATGGTGAGAGTCTAAATTGTTCAGTTTGTGATGTATATTTATTTAATCAACTCCATTACCACAGTCAAGTTCTAGGTAACATTTGGGATGTAAAACCATGAGTGTAATTTTTTTTTTATATCTGACATAGAAATTTAATAAAACATTTACAAGATAGTGATAAAAATTACAAAAGGCTAATGAAAGAAATCAAATAAAATCTACGAATAAAGAAAACCAAAATGTGGATTCAGGTACTGGAACAATGTAGATAAATACATCAATTCTGTCCAAATTGATCTGTTAATTTAATATAATTCTTATCAAAACCTTAGATAGTTTTTTTAGTAAAAATAATTTATTCTAATTTTTAGGTGAAAACATTGCAACCCTAGAACAGCAAAAATATTCTGAAAAAGAAGAATAAAGTGATAGGAAATTCTCTTCTTTATATTAAGGCTTACACAATAAATACAATACTTAAGATGATGTGTTATTCTTCATGGGGAAAAAACACAACAAAACAAGTGAAAAAAAGATACTCATTTTAAATCTCAGAACTTATACAAATATTAACTCAAAACCAATTATAGATCTATTTATTTATTTATGTGTTTTATTTCTTTATTTGCTGTTTTTAGATATACATGACAGTAGGATCTATTTTGACGTATTATACATATATGGAGTGAGACCCATTACAATTTTGATCCCATTCTTGTGGTTGAACATGATTTGGAGTTACACTGGTCATGTATTCATATATATGCATAGGAAAGTTATGTCCCATTCATTCTACTGTCTTTCCTATTCACATCCCCCCTCCATTAAGAGATCATGCATCTTACAGGATGAAATCCAAATATGAAGTCTGATTCAATAATACTTACAATTATTATTGACCTTTTAATAGAATACTAACACTATGACAGAAGTTAAAAAGATGCATTCAGATTTCATAGAAAAACAATGCTGAGAAAACACTTCAGTTTCAGAAAAATTTTATAAACATTATATTACTCACTTCAGTGTAAATGAAAGTTATAGATAATTAGTAATATCCACATAAACCACAAGATTACACAGACTACAGGAAAACCTGTTGTTTGATGGGGCTTTTCTCATCACATCACTTTTTAATGAGCAAGAGTTGTATCTGGTTGACAACTATCTATACCTGTATAGTCTAAAGATCTCACACTCTGAGAGAAGACAATGCTAGGTTTAAACTTGAGCTTTAGCAGAGGTTCCTTGTTACTAGGATATGTGGTTTCTGTTCCTTAGTCCTCATTTGGATTGCAGGGATAGTAACAAAATCTATTTCCTATGATTATAACAAGTATCTAATGAAATGATATTACATAAAAATATTTATGTCAGAAGCAAATACAATATACTCAACCAACTAGGGCATCCAATCATCCTAGTTTGCCAAGGCTACCTTGGTTTTACTCACGAAATTCCTACATCCAGAAAACCAGGACACCTGGTCACCTTATGGAATTCTTATATGTATATATGTATTTTCATAATCTGGGGAACACAATTCAAATGTAAAATAGCAGAAAAATAAATACATACATGCAAAAATAGACAAATTAGCAATGTATCCTCAGTTATCCAAAGTTAAATTTCAAAAATATCAAGGACCAGGGAGCAAAACTTATCTAAAAAAGCAAAACGATTGCCTCAAATTTCATTAGGACAGTTTGTGAGATTTACTGTTTACTCATATATGAAACAACTACTCTCAACCTCCAACAACTCTATCAAGTCTGCAAACTGATAGCAGAACAGAAGAAAGAACAAAGGATGAAGACCAGGGGCTGCCACTGACAGTCCACTAAGAATTGAATTTCTAGATCTCACTAATGGCCATAATCTTCTAACAATACTGTAAAAAGCTCAAGGTTCTCATAAAAATGATTGCATTAAAGATACAGCTACAGGTACATGCCATTCACACAGTTTAAGTTATGAGCTGACATCTGAGAAGAAGATAGAAACATGAATATATATTGAGCAAGTAGAGAACCATTAATGGGAGGGATGGTGGAGAAGAAACAAGGTAGGATGTCTTGCCTTAGGGCACAGCATTAAAAAATTGCAGGAAATTGACAATACATGGCATTATAGTCAACTTTTTTCCTCATGTTATTATAAGCAGGGTTTTTTCCCCCATTCATTTAACGAGCATTTATTGAATACTATACTATTCTAGGAATACAATATTGACAAAGAGAGATAATGCCCCTGTGAATTCTAAGTAAGACAAAATATTATAAAATGAAATTACATAGATTAGCCAAAAGACTAAGAAACAAACTAACAGGACAAAGAATGACGAAGAGGGCACTTCATACAGAGGAACCTCTCCAGAGACATGTTATTTGAACTAAGATTTGAATGATTAGAAGTTCCTAGTCCAAAGAAAGGCAAAGCTAACAGCCCTACAGAAATACAGGATGTTATCTGTGAATGAAGAAAGAAGGAATTTACTGTGATTGGAGTTTACTGAATAAAAGCAGTACTAGTCTGAAGTGTAGTTGGGACAGGTGGACAGAGATGAGATCTTGGAGGGCATTTAACCATGATAAGGCAGTAAGAAGTCAGAGGAACCACAAAATCTGATTTAAGTTTGTACAGATTTCCTAGGGCTACTCCAACAGAGTAAAACAAGTTGTGTGGCTTTAAGCAACAGAAATTTATTCTCCCATAATTCTAGTAGCCGGAAGTCTGAGATCTACATGTGGCCAGCAATGCTTGCTCCAAAGCCTTTCAGAGATGATCCTTCCTTGATTCCTCCAGTTTCCGATTGCCCCCATATTTCTTGGCATGTCGCTGCATGTTCCCACTTTCTGCATCCATCATCTCTTTACCATCACCCTGTGTCTCTGTGTCTTCTTTGAGAAGCATATTGGATTAGGTACCCACCTTACTCCAGTGTGACCTCATCTTAATGACATGTCATGACCCTGTTTCCAAATAAGGTCCCATTCTAATGTACTAGAACCTAAGATGTCTAGGTATCTTTGGGGGAGTGCACACTTCAACTCATAACAACATGACAGAAATCAGTTTTGCTACACTGTGGTAAAAGGAGTTTGTGGGGCAAGAGTAGAAGGGAACCACTCCTACACCATTGTTCGGAAAAAGATAAATTAGTTGTTTTCCCAAGGTATTAGCAGGGAAGATTGAGAGAAGATGTGGTAGAGGTGGAGGTGAAGGAACCAGGCTTGGTTATGAATTGAAAGTGGATGAGCAAAGAACCTTAACAAAACTGACGTGCCCATGACGGCATTAAATGAAAAGTCTAATATTGGAAAACAGCAAAGAAAACCTTTGAAGTGTGGGAGGAAGAGAGTGTTCTTATGAGTGAGAAAGCATGCTTATGTGTGACATTTTAGGTTGACATAGATATCAAGCCTTCAAGTGGAGAGATGAAGAGTTAGTTGACACTCAGGTCTGGAGCTCAGGAGAGAGCTGTGTAACTGGGTGTCACAGTTATATATTGATAGTATTCGTAGAATAGGAGAGAAACCTCAAGAAACCTCCTGATACACTTTAGCAATTTAAAAAGAGGTCTTATATAGGACTGCATCTGAGGCATATTAGGAAAAATGGAGTTCCTCAGCAAAGTAGCTGCTGGCTGCAAAAAGAGATTTAAAAAAGATAAATAGAATAAAGACACTAGGTTTCAGTGAGATAATGTGGGATGTACGTGTGTGTGTGTATGTGTTATGTATTGAGAGAGGGTTGAATTGAGGGTTCTTTCCACTATAAAGGTCCTCTTCTACAGAGACACAAATACACACTTGGTATAAATAAAAGTCTGTGCAAGTGACTGTCTCCATTGGTAATGGGGATGGCAGAATTTTAAAAATCTCTCCCGCAATCCACACCTTCTATTGGGAGGTGAGAGACTGTATGGAAAATCATATGGCCTAGTCAAATGGCTTCAGCAAATATGCTAACAATTATCCTTTCCAGCTGTAGGCTATTGATATTTGTCCTCTTCTTGTGTCCATGTGCCTCTTGTTGGCTATGAATTTGGAATTATTAGTTACTGGTTAAGATTTCTGATTTGTAGGAGTCTGATTTGACACACATATCATTTTTGTTATATAAGCAATGATTCTCATTCCAACCCTCTCCTGCCTCCTACAGAAAGGTTTCCTGAGGACATTTCTTCTCAGAGGCTAAGAAAGTTTAAATGAAAATGACATGAGAGACCCTGAACAGTCACAGTCCCTAATTTCCATCAATGGCCACCATTGCTTTGGGGTCAGAAAATTCAGAGTGATCAAATAATTATTTGGGGCCTTTGAGATCATGGACCTTGAAGAAGTTTCAGCTCTATTTCCACACTCTTCTATGTCATTTTTTTAGAGTAGAAAATTTATTTTACATATCAAAAGGAGTCCAAATAAAAAAAAAATCACAAAAGTTTTAAACTGTTCATGTTTGAAAAGTGGAAATTCAGTTACTGAAAGAATTTCAATGTTTCACAATATTAATTTCCTGAAGGTCTCAGATAAATACAAAATTTTTTTGTCCATTTGTTGGAGAAGAAGGCTAAGACAAACACTCTATATCAATTATATTGACATTATCTTCAAATAGTCAATGCAGAAAGTTAGCATTTTTGAGTCACAAGCATTGATTTAACTATTGTATTTATTAATTTCCAGAGTTTTTTCCTGTTTTTTCCTTCTCTGACCTTTATCATCCCTCATGTGACAATTTAACCACTCAGCCTTAGCAGAGAACAGGAGCCAATCAGTATGTTTTAAATGTTAAAAATATTATAACTCAAAAAATATTGTATACATATTGTAACATAACTCAAATATTGTATACATTCAGAACACCTTACAGTAACAAATCAATGCACAGTTGGCCCTCTGTATCCACAGATTCTACATGTGTGTATACTCCAACTGCAGATAGAAAACATTTGTTTAAAAATTCCAGAAATTTCAAAAAAAATCGAGCTTGCCATGCACTACAATAAATCCATGCAAATGAAGTGATGTGTAGGCATAACTTGCTGTTCCTTCCAGTCCTTTGCAAATCCAGTCTTTCTCCAGCACTCATTGTTTGAGCAATGTTTACCTAGCAGTTCCTTAATGTACTATTATTTAAGACTACAATGTTCGTGTCTGTGCTGAACTTGTACAGCTTTTTCTTCTTGTCTTTATTCCCCAAACAGTACAGTATAGCAACTAGCTACATAGCATTTACGTTGTTATTAGATACTGTGAGCTATCTAGAGATGATTTAATGTAAACAAGAAGATATGTACAATTCATGTTCAAATACTATGTGATTTTGTAGAAAGTACTTGAGTATCACAGATTTGGTATCTGTAGGGGGATTGGGAAGCAATACCCCATAGATGCTAAGGTACAATTGAAGTTACTTCAGTTCTTTTAATGGATCTCACCCTCTGCTGTTCTTCTCTTTAGTGTGAACAAGATTAGGGGGGCCTGTAATTGATCACCAATTGCCTGGAGCCGAGGTCTAACATATGCTAATACTGCATGATTCCTGGCATTTCCTCCTCTCTGCTGATATCTTCCACAAAGGACAAAATATCATCTCAACTCTGCTTCTGGTCCAAACCCCTACTGCTTTTGTGGCCTCTTATCAGTATTGAAAGACTTCTGGGTGCTTGCCTCTGACTTGACAAATTGATGTGACCTATCCAACACCACTGGGCAAGCTGCTACTCTTCCAGCCTATTCTACAGGCAAAGCAGCAGGACTCTCAACATTGCTGGAACCTAGCGAAGTCATTTCTCTTCTGTGACTATAACATGTTGGCAAAGGACACTTTTGCAGAGCTACCCTCTACCAGAGTTCTGTGGAGGAATCAAGACAGAAATCATCTCTACACTCTCATTTTCTAAAATACATAGTCAATTGCACTCTGCACTCCAGAACTCAGATCAAGGTCACTTCCCAAAGATTCCCAACACTATTACATTATGTCTTCCTTATTTCTAATGAAACTTCTCCACCTAAGCCACAAAATCTTTACCAATTATAGAGTAGAAAAGATGACCCAGAAATCAGCAAATATTCTTTCCAAATCTATCACTTCCTTTTAAGTAACTTTGGAATTTAAAATGTAAATATTATACTATAGCAGATCAAAAAATGTTTTATTCAAACTATAGTGATGGTTAGACATTTTAACACACTATTTTGGAGTTCAAAGGGTGATAACTGACCCTTTTATGTTACGGTGCTCTGTTGGGGTCTGGGATGACTGAAACAGCTGTGAGGAGTGATAGAATTAAGGATAAGGAGAAGGGTGGGTAAGAATCACTGGGGTGAGTAAATACACTATTTTAGATCAAGCAATTGCCAGCTCCAGGATCATCTATGGGAAAATAGCAAAGGTAGCATAAGGTCCAGAATAATCAATAGAATTAACAGAAAGCATGATGAGACAACTACAAAAAAGCAACTTAGATGGGTATGGGTTTTTCTCAATCTATAATTGAGTCTAGAAATATAAGGTAGATTTGTTAAAAAAAAAAAAAAATGGGTAAGGAGTAGACATTTATGAGCGCTTGAAATTGGATATCCAAAACTCTTCCAGAATGAAGCTACATCCTGAGGAGGAACTGCTAAGAGTAGATCCAAAATTTGGTTGAAAGTGATTTTTAGAAAGTAAAAGTCTACATAAAAATGAGGGAGGTAAAGAAGTCAGTAAATCTTAAAAATATAAAACATAGGTCTTTGAAAACCCAAAACATTTCTAAACATTTAGGAAAACCTAAATCAAACAAAATTTAGCAATCAAAAATTGCTTTGGGGTGAACCATGTCCTTGCAAATTTCATATTAACCCCTAGTATCTCACACTGTGATTTTGCCTAAGGATAGGGTATTAACAGAAGTAATGAAGTTAAAATGAGTAAATTAAGGTGAACTATAATGCATTATGTCTGGTGTTTTACTCAGCTTTTTCATTGCTGTGACAAAAAGACCTGACAAGAATATCAAAAATGAAGAAAAGTTTATTGGGGTATTATGGTTTCAGAGGTCTCAGTTAATAGACAGCTGAATCCATCATTCTGGCCCAAGGTGAGGTAGAACATCATGGCAGAAACTGTGGAAGAGGACAACGCTCAGGACAGGACAATCAGAATACAGAGGCACTCCACTCACCAGGGACAAAATATACACCCTAAAGGCACACCCCCAGTGACGTATCTCCTTCAGCCACACCCTACCTGGCTTCAGTTATTCCAAGTTAATTCTTCAGATTGGGTAAAGGCTATTATAACCCAATCATTTCATCTCTACAATTTCTTGCATTGTCTCACACAAGAGCTTTTGAGGGACAACTCACATCTAAACCATAACAACTCCTCTCCTAGTTAAAAAGGGAAATTTGGATATAGACGCACACAGGGGGAATGCCATGTGAAGAAAGTTACAAGGCCCCACACAAAGGAGCTATTGGAATTAAGGAGAAAAGCCTGGGGCAAATGCTTCCCTCACAGCCCTCCCTGGCAACACCGCTACTGATACAGTGATTTCAAATTCATAGCCTCTAGGACTGTGAGAGAACAAATTTCGGCTGTTGAAACCACACAGTTCTTTATCACAGCCCTACAAGCTAACACAAAGATAGGACCCCATATAAAGTTAACATCAATGGGAGACAATAAAGAAACAGAATAACAATTCTACTAACAATGGAAACATGTTGGAAAGACATGTCCACAGAACAAATGAGCATCTTAATCTTCTGTCACAATGAGCTAATAACAATAAAGAAAATATAAGATAAAAAAGTTGGATGAAATGAAATTAAAATGACTCAAATGATATGTCATGTCTAAAAAGAAGTAAGTTATAAAAGGAGAAAATCAATAAAATGATGAATAAGAGCTAAAAATTATGAAAAGTGTCAAATATTAACAGCAGGCTAAGAAGAATGAATAAAAAGCATGGGCACAAAGAATATAAAAATATATTTCAAGAAAACTGTTTTGAAATGAAAAAAGTTTCCAGTGAAATTTCTAAACCATTAAGAAAAAGAAAAATCATTTGGGAATTTAGGTTAAAAAATTGAACAAAGAAATTGAATGATTAGGGAAAACTAGATTATCATCAGGCAGCTCAAAAGCAACAGTTATTGCAAAGAACCATAGTGACATACTCTAGAAACTCAAGGGGAAAATGTGAGCTGAGAATTTTAGATCTGGTAAAACTGAATTTAAATTAGAGTATAGACATTTGTTTCTCAACACATGCATGCACACACATGCACACACACACACACACACACACACACACACATACAAGGATTTATACCAATGAACATGTCTTTGGGACTGTACTAGAGAATGAGCTTCATACAACAAACAATATTAAAAGATATTGAAAATCATGATGGTATACATTACAATTACAGACACTTTGTAGAATGAAAACCAAATGAAGGTTCACAAAGCTACTTACTCATATGATATTGACATGGTAAATTTATCAAAGTAATAGAAGGGAATGGAGAGAGCAAATACTACATTTCCTTACCTGTTCTTAGTGATTATATTGGACGTGGTAGTATTTGTAAAGATAGTCTACGACTTCTTTGAACATAATGTAAGCTAAATTCAATGGGTAATGACAGAATATCTCAAAGCATCCACACATCCTAAGAACAAAAGTCATTATAATAGAATAAAGAAATATTAATTTAATAGAAAAGGTAAAATTTTAGAAGCCAGGCCTAAGACAATAGCAGAGCAGGTAAAATACACCAAGCCTGAGTGTCCAGCTGGTTGTTCATTTAACACTAAGAAGTAGAAACCCACTATTGTGTCACACGGAGCAGGCTGACTAAGCTTTCTCTGCTGACTTACTTGGGATAGGAGAACTGGAGAAATATCCCATTTTCTTAGCTATTTTAAACCATTAGAAGTTATCGAAAATTATTTTCAAAATCTACTAAGATACTACATATCTCTGGAGCCACCACAGGTTTCAGAAGTAGGAGTCTACACATGGAGCTCCCAGAGAGCAACTTAATTAAAGATATACAGAACACTGTGCTGTCCCACAGGGTGAATAACTCTCAACAACATGTCTTAATAAGCTTCCCCAAATAGGATGGCATCTGTTCATCTTCTCTTTTATTTACCAAGGTAAGTAACGAGTCTAACTCTCCTTAGGAGCTCAGAGCTCAGAAAATTTTCTTTCTTTCTCAACATCCAGGTTCTTAAGGCAGATTGTACACCCATTCTCTTCAACGCTTGGTGAAACCTAAGAAAAAATGCTTCTAACCATTTGCTTCTCTTCAAGAAGAAAGAGAAGGACAAGTGAGATGAACACATATATCCACAGCAAAAATTGCATGACTGATTGAACAAAAAAAAATGAATAAAGAAGGAACATCATACTCAAGGAAAAAATATTGTTTATTATAAGTTAATCATGCACTAGCAATTTGTCCAAGCCTTTTACTTATATTATTTAAAATATAAAGAATATTATTTGAGAGACACTTTGTTTCCACTTCTACGAAAACAGAAAGTTGAGGCACAGGAAAGTTAAGTAGCTTTCACAAGATTTCTCAGCTTACCCAAGGAAAAGATTGGCTCCAAAGACAAGTTGTCCAGAACTCACTCAACATCCTGCCCACGTCACACACAAGTTGGAATCAGGTATTCTCTCCGTGTCCTGTCTCTCTGTACTAGCCCTGAAGATACATTGCGATTATGATTTTTTTTATTGCTTTTCTTTAGATTTACTATATTTCCAATTATAATAAAGAAGGAATGCTTCTTCATTCCACACATGCCTTCATTCCGTGGACAGAGACCTCAGAGGATTTGGTCCTTTTATTCTCTCTGGCATTTTGATCCTTTGTCTAACTTTAAATCTTGGAAGAATACTCCTCTCAGATGTGCCTATCAATTCAGGGCATGTGTTTCCTGTAACATGCCTCCTCATAAATTATACCATGGCAGAAGTCTTCCTCTATGGCTCTTCAGTAAGCTTCCATTTTGAATTAACAAACTCTTCATATCCCCAAAAATCTGGTCCAATTGTAAGGAATAATGTGAGACAAGACTGACATTTTATGGAGCAACTTCTCTATTAAGGGGTTTATAGAATCTTTTCCTCAGTTACCTATTAACTGCCATGACATGAACAAAATTCATGTTTCCTGTAGTTTATTTATTTGTTTGTTTTTGAGAATAGACTGCAGTTGTGGGTAGTCCCCCTCCCCCAGAAAATGGTGTTTGAGTTGTTTCAGGCTTAAGTAAAAAGAGAGACAGAGAGCAAAGATTTATTTGGTCTCAGCAGATGCGAAAGAGATGGATACAGGAACTTCAGTGAACAAGTGCAATAGACTTGCTAGATTTAGCAATTAAAAATACAAGATGTCCAATTAAAATTTAATTTTAGATAAGCAATGAATACTTTAAATATATGTATGTTCCTAATATTGGCAACCCCTAAGTGCAGACTACAGAGCTTCCATGGGCTCAGCAAAAATTAAGCCTTTAGTAGGTGCAAAAGGACCTAGAACTTTAGGACTCCATCTGCTGTATCTTAAGTTTAAAATATCTATAGCAAATATAAGCAGCTGGCAGCAGACTTACAAGTCTTACTAAACAGGTTAGGTTGAGGCAAAGATTTAATTATACATTGAAGAAAGTCATTGGTTGAGAGGTTTGAGATCTTATAGAATATATTTGCTGAATTAAATGGTGAGGAGTGGATTCCATTTGCACTTTAGTCTTGTAGAGACTTATTACAATATAGTACCTCCAGATCCACTGTCTCAAGTTCTATTTGCATGCTGGTCCCAGAAGGCAGCTTCAGGAGAGCTGAGTAAGCTGAGATGCTTATGGCTTGAACACATGCTCCAGAGGCATCTGATACCAAAAGGACCATGTCTGGCTGTGGAGAGGAAAAAGCCATTACATAAGAGGAAAGATCCTTTTTCAGGAGGTACTTTTCTTAGACCTAATCAATTTATGACAAGACTTAATAGGAACTGTGTAGCACATGACCCTTGAAGGCCTTCTGAGAAAGGAAAGAAGAAATTTTGTTTTGTTTTGTTTAGAGTCCAAATCATAATTCACTATTGGAAGGGGAGAGGGATAATTGGAAATAATTCATAGAAAAGAAAAATACTAGAGTTTGAGTATAGTCACTGTCAACTCTGAACTTGGCAAGAAGTCTGCAACCTCTCTAACGTCTCAGTTTTTACTCTGACAGAGTAGACATGGGGGTTATGAGAATGTGTTCCCTAAGAATGCAAGGAACCCTAACAAGTTGGTGAATTTAGCATTTCAGGTAATGACTTTCAGAGGCCAGATTATTTTCAAATAAGGTAAAAACAAAGGTTTACTCATAGTTCCTTCTTCAATTGAGACCAGTGGTTTTATACCATTTATGCACATATACAGATTCATCTGTGTTTACACACTTCAACTAGAGTACTGGGAACCTAATAGTATAATCATCCTTGGGATAATTAGCCTGTGAGAATAGACTATGTGGTTTGCTCTGTGTGTGTGTGTGTGTAGCATCCACTGCCATATTATTCTTGCATATCTTTTTTATTCTTGCAACTCTTTAAATTTTTTCAAATTAAAACTAAAGAAAATTTCATGTTCAACTATGCAATTGCTGAACTCTGAAGTTACCATATCATTGCAATGATAAATAGCTTAAAATGTAGCTTCTAAAAAATTCTCATTACTTCCATAAATGTACACAATTATGATATGACAATGAAAAACAAATAAATATAATTTTAAAAATCTGATCCCTGCCCCAGCATTGAGAGTCCTCTTGCACAGTTGTCCAAAATTTAGAAAAACAAAGTAGGAGGATATATTTTGGTTTTGGTTTTGCTTTTGTTTTGCAGTATTAAAAATCAAACCCAGGGCTTTATGCATGCTAGGCAAGCACTTTATCACTGAGATACACTCCCAGCTCAAAAAGATGGATTTGGGAGAGAAAATTAATGAATTTAGACTGTAGATGTTTGAGTTGAGGTAGCAAAAACTTGTCTTTAAAACCTAATTCTTTTAGACTTTACTTCTGGACTTAATGTTTCAAGAGAATTCAAATCTTTAAGGTTTCATTTATCTTTGAGATTTGATAATTGGAAAATGTTTAATTAAAAGTTTGGGCACTTCAATGTGACTGACATTTTATTACTGGATTGATGAGTACTTTAATATTAGAGTTCCTTTATGACATTATTTCAAATAACTAAAGAAACTCTAGTAGATTTTATTGGGCAATGTGGCTGAACAAAATTTGTAATAGGAAATAGAATGAAAGTTTAATTCTCAGCCTTGGGAACAGAATGATCCTGAAAGAAACTTAACTAAAAGACAAATCTTACTTATTTCAGAGGTGTCCCTTTGTCTACATTGCTGACAAATGGTCTTGAGCAGGAAGAGACCTAAAAGAGATATCTCTGGTCCTCATGAGTTTGAAGCCATACCATTTTAATGGGTCATAATCATAACTATGACACTACTGGTCAGTTATTGACTTGAGGTTAAAGGAAAAATAAAAGCTGTAAATGACTCTCTACCCATCCCTTTGCTCCTTGACCTTCCAGAGAAGTATCGTGGCCTAGGAACTGTGCTCAGCATCCCCTATATAGTCTTTCTAGTACGGCTTCCTCTAATACATAGACAGACTTAAAAATTGTGTTTCTTAGATACTTCAACTTCATCATTAATAAAGTTAACATTTTACTCTTTCATTACTGATTCTTGTTACTGTTCCCAGTTGGCTCAGAATCTGAAAGCAAGGAGTATTGTTTTCTGGGATTCCTCATAACCTCACAAAAGGAATACACGCTGGTTATAGAAAATTTGGACAATACAGGGAATCAATGTCTTTTTTAATTTGGGTTGGTTGGTTTTTCCTTACTAATTGGGGGAATATCTTAAATATTTACAGGTAGTGATCTTTTGTCTAGTTAATAAAATTAAATAACAATGCATCAAATTGGTAAACCCACTGCCCTATCCCTCCTTGCTATCATTATAAAAGAGCTTTTTTTCTAAAATTTAAATTCGATTATATCAATCCTCTGCTAGCAATCATGCATTTCAAGTAAGATAAATTGAAGTTCCTTATCCAAATAAGATCTTCATTTGTCAGGCCATTACCTATCATTTCAACCTTACTTCTAATATTCTCTAGTTGCTTTGCCACTACTCTGCACTCCTCAAATCCATTCTTCACACAATACATCAGCAGTTGGAATATGATCATTTTCTTACCCTGCTTAACACCCTGTGCAAAGCCTTTATCATCCAACACACAAAACACAAGCTCATCACCATAGACCAAGGTCATCATCACTTAACCCTAGTCTGGCTCTGCAGCCACATTTTCTTCCATGATTGACTTTATACTTCATGCCCTAAAAATATGAAACTATGTAACTATGTGTAGATTCCCAAGGACACAGTAAAATTTCTAAATTCTGAGTCTTTGCTCATTTTTTCTAAATGCCATCCCTTTGTCTTGTGTAAGATTTCTTTTTTTTTTTTTTTTTTTTTTTTAGTCTCAACTTAGATGCCCCTTCCTTCCAAACTCTAGGAGATGCTGCCAGAATATCCTGTACAGACATCAATGATAGCACTTTTCACATTATTTATAATTACTTGAGTGTAAAAATTTCCCCCACTAGGTTTAAACTCCTCAAGGACAATGACTTAATTATATGATTACTTTCCCAATGCCTGAAGTACAGAAGGCACTCAATAATTATATATTGGATTGAACAGTGAGTAAATGAAAGAACATAATCTATGGTGAGTAGTCATTGAGAATTACAGGAAAATCTTTAAATGTATATTATAATTCAAAGACTGTTAAGAGTGTAAATTAATGTAGCATCTTTTGGATGGCAATATCTTTCATGTTTAACTCATAACATCTTTTCCTGGCAATTGCATTTTTAGCAAATATTCTATGTAAATAACATACTTATAAAGATAGTTTTGCATGATAATGACAAGTCAATTGTAAACCATGATAGTAATTAATTTTGTGTGCCAACTTGGATAGACCATAGTATACATTTTTTGTTCAAATACTAGTCTAGATGTTGCTGTGAAAATATTTCTTTAGATGTGACTAACATTTAAATCTGCAGATTTGCAGTTAATCAGGTTACCCTTCATTGTGTGGATAGGTCTCATCCTGTCAGTTGAAGAACATAAGAGAAAAGTCTGAGGCTTCCCAAAAAAGAAGAAATTCTGTTGCAGACTGCCTAAAACATCAGGTCATCACGTCTTCCCTGAATCTCCATTCTGCTCTGCAGGTTTGATATTTGCCAGCTTCCAAAATTACATTAACTAATTCTTTAAACTTTTTCTCCCTCTCTTTCTCTCTCTAGATAGGTAGTTAGATGAATAGATAGATGATAGATACAGATAGATGATAGATAGATGCATACATACATACATACATACAAAGATACATACATTTTTTGTTTCTTTGGAGAACTCTGACTAATACAAACACCTAAAGAAAAATAAACAAGAGAAGGTTTGAATAAATCATGTATTCCAACCCAAACAACTCATCACTATTATGTGATTGTCAAAACATAATGAAGCAGATTTGTGTGTATTAAAATAGAAAGCAAGCAATAAGAAAAATTTCTGTTCGTGTATAACATTGGTATTTTTAAAGTCCATTCATATAGATATATAAAAATTACCAATGGATAATAATATCTCTAAACACAGATTGTAAATGTAGTCTTTTTGTCAATGTTTTGATTTTTAATTGATCCTTCCTATTGTAAAATAGTAATAAATTCACTTTTTAGAAGCACATTTACCTCCTTTTCTGTAAATTCATTTTACTAGAATAACAGTCACCTCTCTTTATCACTTCACTTGTATTTGACAACATGTAACCATATTCTAGGAATTCAGTTTATGAGTCATCTTTTCTCAGAAGACTTTTCTGATTCATCCTTTCCAACTAGAATGATTTGCTACTTCCTTTGAGTCACCATGGTACCCTGAACAAATGTACAAAATATGCAGAATAATATACACTCATTCTTTGTTTTTGAGATATTTGTTTTCTAAATTTTAATTTATTATAATTTACTCATTTAACAAATTCATGACTGCTATATACCAGGCACTTTTCTGGTACCAGTAAATAAGCAGTCAATGAAATCACAAAAATATGTGTTCTCATGTAGTTTTTCTTTTAGTAAGAGGACAGTGACAATAAGCAAATAAAATAAGTCAAACATACTATACTTTGCGTCTCATATTTCAAACTCTTCCGTGTACTCCAATTTGTCGCTTTTGTCTACAAATCATTGAGGCTTCTCTGCTCATTTTTTGAATATTTTATGTTTTGGATCTTTGCTACTCTTTCTGGTTACTCAATCAGAATTCTTCTAGCACTTTAAGATTTCAGTTATGAAACTCTGGTCTGTATCTCCATTACTCCAAAGTATTATGTCCTCTTCATTTCTGTAACTATGCTTATGAGTAATTGCTGTCCCTTTAACAATCTTATTTTTGTGCTTTTAAATGCCCAACTACTGCTCCCTGTCTCTCACTTTCCTCTATGTACTTCCATATTCTGATGATCTTTGGTTCCACCATAATCTGCAGTACACTGGACTGCTGGATTTGATTGTTGCTTCCTACACACCTCATACCCTCACTTCCCTCCTTATTCAGTTATTAGAATCATTTTCATACATCATCATCTTTCCCATCTTCCCCTGTTGGCATACTCACTTGAGTAAAATATAACACTGATCAAATCCAACAGTAAATCAACTGCAGACAAGTACTCCTTTAACTGAATGGATCTCAAGAAAAAAAAAATTTTTTTTTAAACAGCACTGTTATTTTCACTTTAATGTCATTATCATTAAACTCAAGTGGTCCTTAATACTTCCTGCAAAAAAAAAAAAAAAAAATCATCCTTTCCTCTTCCATTATTGTGCTCTTCTGAAAGACTACTTCATACTTCCTGTTCATTTCTCCACCCACGTGATTCCCTTCTTATTTTTACCTCTGCCTTTATTTCAGTTTTTACAAAGAACAAATTGATTCAGTGGAAATTTTTGAAAATTGCCCTCACACACATTCATTCCCATCCACGCATCTGTGACAGTTTATTGTCCATTTTTATGAAGTGTCCCTGTATAATCCTAGCTAAAGCAACCACTCCACTTCTCCACAAAGTTTCATTCCCTTTGGCCTCATGAAAAATATTGCACTAAAAAATGTCCCTCACTTGGAATCTTCAATTTTCCCCTCATTATTTTATCACTCCTATCAATATGCAAAAATGGTATTTATTTCCCCATCTTAAAAAGATACCATCTCTCAATTCTTGCTTCAAATTCTACTACTAAAATATTACTCTTCTTCTTATAATAAACGCCTCAGAAAGATATTTCAGAAAGTTATTTCCTCTTCCATTCTCTTTCAAGACCATTCCAATTAATAGTTTGTTCCCACTCTTCCAGCAAAACTCTCCCATTAAACCTGACCAATGTCACTCATATTGGAAAACCCAGAAGTCACTTTAAGTTCTCTTGGTCTATATTGCCAACATATCAAAAATGAAAAAGTATATTTTTTAAATATATGCCTTGGGATATCATTTACTAAATTTACCAAATTTCTATTTATTTTCATCACATACTTCTTCCTACAACTTCACAGTTGATCAGATGTCCACTTGAAAGAGTAAAGAGATATCTCAGTTTTAATATATCTGAAGCAGAATCACTAGTAAAAGTTAACTACCATCTGCTAACAGATAACATGAACTGAGAACCAAAATGTACAGTGATCCCAAGTAAACACTGAAGTTGAGATCAAGTTGTAATGGATTCTGAGGAGAAAAAATAAAGAAAGAAGAGATCTGCCACACTCAAATTACTAGAGTGGTTGAGTGGAATTAAATCACTATGGTGATATTTCAAATGCAAACACTATGCAAATGTTGGGCAAGACTCCATAGAAGCAGCTCTTTTTAAATGCTGTACCTTACTTTGAGTAAGTAAGTTATAGATCCTGTGCTGTGTTTATGCAAACATAGCAGATGGTTATGCAAATGAAGTACATGTACTAAATCTCAGCAGTAAATTTAATTAATTATGAACTTATGAGATGGAATAATTTCAAGATACTTTCCATTTAAGAACAGTTTAAAAGAAAGTCTGAAATATTTCAGCAAAGCCTATGTGGTTATAAGCTAATGGGCATTATAAAGACTTGGAGTGCTTTCTTAAGGCATTTTATTTGTTATAGGTGTAATTAAGTTGAAATTACTGACATATCTTCCTGAATTTAAACCACAGTCAAGTCTCAGAAAGATAGGCAAAGGCATCAAATATTTTCACAACACAATAGAATTATTTCATAATTATTTGTCTCTAGAATGTGTTCATGAGCACCACATACATCAGAAACCTCAACCAAGACAAAACTTGGGTCAAACTTCCTATAGAATTCAGTTATACGGAGATATTAAAATGAGAATTACTGAGTAGTATGCTGGTTTGAGTTTCCATAGTGACAGAGAAGGTTTTTAAATTCATGTTTTTATCTTTATGGGTTTGTTGTTTCTTTGTTTGAAGCAGAATAAAACTTCAAAGGCTACTAAATAAAGAATTCTGTACAGCTGGGTGCTGGTCCTCTCGATGCCACTGTCAGAATGATTCATGGCATTCCCTTAGCTTCCCTGGATCTTAGTTTTTACACCTCCAAAATGAGCAATAGAATTCAAAAAGTGTTTATTAGAGTCTAATGTTTTTAAAGGATGATATTTACATGATTAATATTCTTCTTAGCTACAAGATTACATAAATTATTATTCAAACAATTTTTTCTTTTCATTTGCATGATATTTGAATTTAAAAAGAGACTATACATATTCCCTTTCAATGAACAGATGCATTATAATCTTAGATTATCTATATATTGAAAGAAAAAAATCTGTGAAATTTTTAAAAATGTAACAACTACATATATCACAAACTATAGGACAATATTTCATTTTAAACATTAATGAATTTTCCACATAGGAATTTTCAGGGTCAAAATTTCTATACACTATAGATACAAGATCTTTAGTTTATCATTTTTAAAATAAAATATAAGCAGTTTTGCATTTTGTCAACTTGGGAAGAATAGCAAACATGTATTTTATGAGTATTAAGTCTGCCATTTTTGTAAGGCTTACTGATACTGAATGCTGTTGTGTGCAATGTTACTTTGTCTCCCCTTTTCTACATTGTGCCACTGAAAGGCAAGCTGATTATACTGCCTAACATTGAGAAAAATGTCCTTCTGTCTCATTATTAAGTCCAAGGCAGCTTAGCCCTAAGAAAATCATTCAGTGTAAAAATGTGGAAACATGAGAACTAAGTTGATAATGTGCCGTGTCAAGTTTTAAAAATTTTTGGCATAAAAGTTATAATCATGTCAAAATTTTAAAACATTAAGGGGACAAATTGTTTTAGGAAGAGTTAGAGTGGAGCTGCTATGTTCCAAATTGAAGCAACTATCTTGCGCTAGCAAGAAAAAAAAAAAAAAAACGTGACTCAGTACCAAGGACAGAGTCACAGGATTGCTGAGTGAGGATATGCAAAAATATCCGTCCTTGCTCCCACAGCCTACCTTAACAAGACCTCTCCTAGTTAATCAGATTAAAACATAGGATAGTGTCTCTATTTTTTACTTCCACTGAACAAATTAACAACTAGAACTAACTCCCTAGATGATATATACTTTAGGATTAGGACTTTCCACATACTTTCTTTATTTACAGTTTGATGCATAAAATACTTTGGAGTGCTGATAATATGGGGACTGTGTATGATTAGCTTGAGAAAGCTCATGATATACATGTTGATGATCTTAGTAACATTTAAAATGAATTACATTTGTCATCACTATAGAATCTTAATACTCTTAAATGATAATTTTACACATATTTGTCTATTATATAATCCAAAAAGAGGATATATTTCTGTTTTGCTAATGATGGAAACTTTTAAAAATTATCCTGGCTAGCAAAATACAGAATATATACACACAGAGGTGCACACATATACTATGAAGATATAGTCCACCGAGTTTAAACATCCTCATTTCAGATAATTTTCCATGCTTCCTGGTACATCCTTTGACCATGTTTATGTAAATAGAGAAAAACTAATTATTTTAGGATTAGACTTAATTGACATAATTTTATTTAGTTAAATTCAAATTAATTTTTCTATTTCTTTACATACATTTTCTTATACCAAAATATCTTGTTCCCCTAATTAAGGCTTGAGCTTTCACATTTGTGGATTTTTTCTGGAGAGTACACTTTAATATCTGTTTTCATCTCTCCCCAAATGATCTCATTTTTGTCCCTGAATTAGTTTTCTCAAGTTGTCATTATAAAACATCACAAAACTGGTGACTTAATCAATAGAAATTTACATTCTCAGTTTTTGAGGCCAGAAACCTAAGGTCAAGGCACCATCAAGTTTGATTTCCATGAGGCCTGTCTTCCTGGCTCACAGACTGTTTCCTTCTCTTTGTGTCTTCAAGTGGCTTTCCTCTGTGCATGTGTGGAGAGGGTGATCGCTGGTATCTTCTCTTCATATAAAGACTCCCTCTTAATAGATAAGGAGCACATTTTTATGACTTAATTTAATCTTTATGACCTCCTCAAAGGTCCTATCTCCAAATACAGTCACATGGGTTAGGACATCACTATATAAATCTGGGGGGACACAATACTGCCCATTAACAATCTCCAATGGTAAGCTTTTAAAAATTTCACTAACTTTTCTCTTAAAACTTGGTAGATCTTAATACATAATATTTTTAGATTAAAACTATCAAAACATAAGAATTATAAGATAATATTCTCCGAAATTCAATAATGTAAGATGTGTGTCTACTAACAAGGGTAAAAGATAAAACTTATGAAACCACTCACTTTTAGACTTTACAACTTTAATAAATATTTAATAAATCAGATATCAACCTTTTCCTAAAGTTTTCATGTAACATCATAAAAATAATGCTTTCTTTTCATCACATTACAAAATCCTGAAATTCTGAGAGGATTCTAACTCTACTTTCTGTTTTCCAAAGATAAATGTCCTAAACAAGTATGTTTTGTACTTAAAATACACTGACACAAAGAAGAGAAGATATTTTGACGGTTCTGTTTTTAGGGTCTGAGAATATTAAATTTTATATTTAACTTGCCATGTAAAGTACTTAAAATCTTTTGAGAAAAATGTGATGTTTACTCACACATATTTATGAAATATATTTGCATACACACACACACACTCAGTAAGGTGCTGGACTTAGTGGTGCAAACCTGTCATTCCAGCGACTTGGGAGGCTGAGGCAGGAGGATCACTAGTTCAAAGGCAGTCTCCAAAACTTAACAAGACCCTAAACAATTCAATAAGATCCTTTATCTAATAAAATGTTTTTTTTTTTTTTTAAGGACTGGGGATATAGCTCATTGGTTAAGTGTTATTGAGTTCAATTTCTAGTACAAAAACAAAAAAAAATAATTGTCTAAGTTATGCATTTATTTTTATAAATGATTTATAAGGTGTAACCTTGGTCATTTTCATATCTTGCTTTTTTAAAGCATGCAAATTATTTCCTTGGATTAAGACTTTCGGCTTTTATCTTTTCCAGTGTTTTCAAAGGTATCAAATCTATGTCCCGCTAAGTTAATTCACAGTATTTTCAAAGCAGTTCTTAAAATGTGTGTATTTATTCTTCAGAGTTGAAAAGGAAAAGTCCTCTTTTGGATAACCTTCATTTAATGTGAGAAACATAGCAAGGGGTGCTTTTTCCAAAGCAATTTCATTTATCTTCCCACACACATCTTCATAATATTCTAAAAATGTCATCCAAGAAAGTTTTGGTCTGTTTTTGTTGTTTAATGTAGCTTCTGATTAATTTTTATTATAGCAAATAGTAGCAACATAACTTTTTGACATTTAATATATACCAAAATGTGTGTGAATATGTACACATATATATATACACACACACATACACACACACATATATATACATCTAAATCTATAAACTTTATCTCTTACAGACATTCATGGGTTATATGTTACTGTTCCCATTTTGTGGATGGGCAAACTTCAGTTCACACATCACAAATAATGTGTTTCAATGATACCTAACTAAAAACAGTACAACAAGCCACTGAATTATAATAGTCTGGCTTAAGAGCCATGGTGTACATCTCTTAATCCTATCTTACATGCTTTCTGCCTTTTTGCTTGAATTTTTGCAGAAATCAACCATGTGCAAAAGCAACCTGACAGCACCTGCCATAGCTACATATGGCACTTCTTACTTATTCTCTTAGAATCCTTCTTCTCTATCAATAGAATTAGGAATCCTACAGGAATGCATTCAGACAATTTAATGAACATCATTGTAAGTTACATCAATGACAACCACATTATAAGGAACAGGAGTCAAAAGTTGCAAAGGTTCTATTTAAGGTACCCCTAATACTTTGGAAGCAATACAGTATGACTTGAGGATGGACTTGGTTTTGCTTAAAATGAGTAGTTTAGAAACTAGAATAAGAATTTTTTAAAAGCAATGTAATTAAAAAGGCAAAGGTTAGATAAAATGTAATCATTTACTTTAAAACAGGGAAGACAAAATGAGAGCAGAAACAAACAAAAAAAAATCTGTGACAAATAGGAAACTGTAAGACAGACTTCAGAATAAAGAAAATGACCAGAGATAAATGTAGACATGGCATAATAATAAAGAACTCATCCTCAAAAAAAGGCATGGTGTTATTGTTTAGATATTAGGTGTCCCCAAAAACTCATGTGTAAGAAAATGTATAAAAGTTTAGAGGTGAAATGATTGTATTGTGAGAATTTTGAACGTCAGTGTATTAATCTCCTGGGAGGGATTAACTGGGTGGAAACTATAGACAAGGAGGAGGTGGGAAATTGGGGTATTCCCTTTGGGGTAAATATTTTGTCATTGGTGAGAGGAGAAATCTCTCTCTCTCTCTGCTGTTCATGTCCTGACCACCTTCCTCCACCACACTCTTCTGAGATGATGTCCTACCTTACCTCAGGCCCTGAGGAATGGAGTTGAACATCTATGGGCTTATACCTCTGAAACTATGAGCACCAAATAAACTTTTCCTCTTCTAAAATCGTTTTCAAGTCTTTTGGTCACAGCAGCAGAAAAACTGAATAAAACAAATGGAAATTACAAGAGTGCATTCCACTAACAACAGAACATTCACATATATGAGGTAAAAACAGAATAGACAGGAGAAGTAGACAAATATACTTTCATATGCAGATTTCCATAGCCCTCTTTAAGTGACTGATAAATAAAACAAGAAAGAAAAAAAAAAAGAATGTCTATGGATGACCTGAAAAGCACTATAAATCAACTTGATCTAATTGACATTTATATAACATACCATCCAACACCACAGAATACAAATTCTTCTCATGCTCACAGAGAATATTCACCATAATAGACTCTAATACAAATTTAGAAGAATAGAAATCATACAAAGCATGTGTTCAAACCACAATGGAATCAAAGTGTAAATTAATAATAGAAAGTTACAAAAGGAATTACAAGTAATTTATGTAGATACTTTCTCCTCAAGGATGTGAAACATAATTTTTCATTCCTTAAGAGTAAAATGCCCTTAATCACTTTCAAAGAGTCCAACACATCAAATGGGGTAAAAGTGACTTTTAATAGATGTAACTGAAAAATACTTCCTTGACCAGGTGAGCAGTTAACATCCACAGTAAGCCATGCTGATAGTATGTATCCCTTGATACGTCATGATAAGAATGGCACCTACCTCTATGGCTTTGCTCTCAAAAACATATACTCTGAATTTAGTCATGAATGAAACAAAATACCTGGTCAGTCCTCAAAATTGCAAGGACATTACCACAAGTAAAGCCTAAAAAAGCATCACAGCCAAGAGGACCCTTAGAAGATATGACTAGTATATATGTGCATCCTAGATATGATTTTATAATAGGAAAATGATGTTAGGTAAAAGCTAAGAAAATCTGGAAAAGGCAGATTATAGATAATAATGACATCAGTATTGGTTAATTTGTTATAAGAAATGTAGCATACTAATATTAAATACTATTCATAAGAGGAAATGACTGTGGGGCTTATAGAAACTCTTTTCACTTTCCTCATTATTTGCAAATGTACAGAAGTTCTAAAACAAATGACTAGGCAAAAATAAAATAAAAATAAAATAAAAGGGCCCGAACTAAGAAATAAATAGAATATGTCTGAGGTAATGCATAGGCCAATAGTCCTGGACTAATTATTATGCTTTGTATGCATATATTGAAATGTTACACTTACCCTATAAATATATACAACTACTCTGTGTTGCTTAAAAATTAAAAAAAAAACTTTTAAAAACATGTTTAATTTTTTTAAGAGGAAAGAAAAGCCAGGTGTGTGGTGCATGCCTATAATTCTAAGCACTCAGGAGACTAAGGCAGGAGAATTGAAAATTTAAGGATAGTCTGGTCAACTTAGTGAGACCCTACCTCAAAATAAAAAAAAGAAAAAGGGCTAGGGATGAAGCTTGAGGGTAAAGTGTCCCTGGGTTCAATCTCCCATACCAAATTTAAAAAAAGAAAGAGACAATGGCAAGAACAAATTTCTTGAGTCAGCAAGAAGAAACAATGTCAAGTCACAGTTGTTCAAGTTTGGCAGTAGATGGACTATTCAATAAATTTTCTTGGCAAAATCAAGAGCCAGACTAGTGTCACCAAAACTTGTCTTTTCACAATTAGAACCTATTCTATAGGCATACTGCTTATTTTAGATTTCAAAGCATCTTCAATATTTTGAAAACCACCTATGTAATTATTTTTTGTTACACTAGTGTGTCAGTGTAGACACAGTAATGGGCAGTCAGTCTATCATGTTATTACAGGAAGAGATAGATTTACTATAAGATATTGGGTACTTACAAGATTATTAGGAAGCTAGAGCATAAGACTACACTTTGAGTTTCAAATCACATTCACATCACTGCCAGTGTAACCCAATGGTCAGGAAACAGGTACTGCCCTGTTATCTTCACAGCTGCCTCTCACTCGTGATGTTGGACCTAGGCAGTGGATCATGGAGTCCATCCAAACAAAAGTCTTTCTTTTTAGAAAATTGTCATCATAATTTATGTAATACACTTTGATCATTTTATGTTCATATTATATTGCTGCATGACACATTACTGCATACTTAGCACTCTAAAACAAGATAAATTTATTGTCTCACTGTTTCTGTAGGTCAAAAATATAAGCCAAGTATGGGTGGGTTCACCGTTCAGGACTTCACCAGAATGTAGTCAGTATGTCACCTGGTTTGCATTTTCATCTTGATACTTGCCTGTGAAAGGACCCATTTCCAAGTTCATTCAAAGTGTTAGCAGAAGTCATTCTCTTAAAGATGCATACTTAATGGCTCTGACTTTTGCTGACTGTTGGCAGAAAGTCCCCGTAGATCCTAACACGTAGTTCCCATAGGTTCCCCACAGTTCCTTGCCACATGTACTTTTCCAACATGGGTACATTTTCATCAAGGATGCACAGAAATTCTGATTTGAGATCTTAAATACATTTGCAAAAGCCCTTCACTTTTGTATATTCTGTTGTTTAGAAGCAAGTCACAGGTCCTGCCTGCACTCAGGGGAAAGAGACTGTACTGCGCATGAATAGCAGTGTGTGGAAATCATGGGAGCCACTGTAGGACCTGCCCACCAGGTAATCATAAGCTGTAGATATTCTTAAAAAACCAATTTATTTCTAGAATAAATGGAATAAATAGATAAGCACTAGATGTCTGACTCTACTAGTATTATTAAGATCCTAATGCTGAGCCCAAACTTGTAAAAGGGAATGTGATTATACTAGACTTATGAATAAATGATTTCCAAGGAACCTTGCATGAATTTTCGTGTACTGTTTCAATTTGGGGCATGCTGGAATTAACTCCTGAAGGAAATAATTCTGTCTGCAAATCCATTTACTTTCCTATAAAGTTCTCCAGACACTGTTTAAGCTTTATCTAATGTTTTGCCTTTTTGCCCAAATTTTATTTCTTTCTTTCCACCTGACTTCAGATCTCAACTCTTTATAACACCAGTTAAATATTTATAAAGCTTAAGCTATAGATTTCCTTTCAAAACTATAAAATTGAGAAGTGAAACAGAAAATCTAGTGATGACTGCAAAAACAAATATGTTAACGTGTTGAATTCTGAAAAGCATGAATAAATTTTGACAAACTGTGATTTTTAAGCCCTGTTCCCAAATTATGGCAGGTGTGTTCCTTCTAACACTTCTGAAATCTATTTTGAAAATGACACAGTAAAAAATTAACAGTGACAGTGTCAGAAGCTACTATCTCCATTTGAGGGTAAAATTCAGTTGGAATTACATAGTTGGCATGCCTTACTTCCCAGGGTCCAGAATAAGGAACAGAAGAGGGCAAGTGGAACCGGCATTCATGGAAAGTAAGCTATCCATAAGCCATATAAGCTTTCTATAACTTTTAAAAATGCTTTCATTTCATCACTTCACTCTATGAAACATGTTACTTGTAGATAAAGGGGAATGTTCTGACACATGATGGATGTCTTGATTACATTTTATAACATTTAAATTTTTAAGTCTTAGATCACTGTTTGATAAAATAACAAGATAAGCCCATAATTTTTCAAGGTCTATCAAATCCACCCAGACAGTTTTTAAATGTTTTATTGCTGTTAAGTTGGATTTTAAATTACAAATATTAGCGTACATGTGCACAAAAGACACATGTACTGTACATCCCAGGTTATGGCCACAAGGAAATTTTGAAGTATTTTGTCAAAGGGAGAAAGAAGATAAGAGATATCAACTGTAATGTGGAGAGCATTCACTAAGAAAAACATCCAAGTGGTAATCTGAAGAGTAGTTAAATATTAAGAAGTTTGTTCCATTGGCCTGGAGAGAGTAAAGACACAGCTTTGCTCCTCTTGCCAAACCATCAGAATTAAGAGCTATTACATCAAATAGCACCATTATAAATCAAATGGCACCACCAACTCACCATATTGTGTGCCAGCAAGGGTATATCCACCAAGAAGGGTCAATTCTTTTTGGTTTGCATGGAGATACGTATGGGTTACAGTAGGATTTTTATTTTCATAATTTTTGTTTTTCTCTTTAAGTAACCTATTCTTCATTTTCCAACAAAAAATTTAGTAGATTTTACATTAGTAATTTGTGATTGTTTTTCAATTAAAACTTGTATTAACTGAGGTGTCAAGAACACAGAAAATTAATCATCCCTAAGATTTCTGCTTGGCTATAGTAGATTAAGAGTAAAATTATGCATTCCAACCTACATTACTATTGCCGATTTCTCAGGCTGATCTTCAAAGATGAAAGAATGCAATCATATTCCAGTCTTTTATTTTATCCATTCCACCTAAAAGGACCTATTGCTGGCTTACCAAAGATCTATATTTCTTGGCCCCTTTCATTTTGGTTTATAGTAATTATCAGAAAAATATCCACCTGTCAAATCTATGCATTACTTGAAAAATGATCTCATACCAATATGTTATAACCACCTAGCTTGTGTTACATTCTTTCTGTGGGCTTTCAAAGTACTCAATGTAATTTTTTTATATTAATCATAACTATAAAATCATATTTTTCCTTAGTACATTGTAATTTGGAGGTATAGTCTTTTTTTGCATTTTGAAGTATCTAATTGAATGAATATTTACAGACTGATTTTAAACAAAATATGACACTCCAACTTCTCTGGTCTAAAATGAATATTTTTTCTATAATTTCTTATCTCTTATTATATTTATTTTACCTCTTACAGAATAAGAATTAAATTGTCATTGGTATCTCAACCATTGATACCTGTTTCTTGATTAAATAGAGCTTATTGATTAAAATTCTCATTAAAATAATCCCTCTTTATGATTTTGAGAAA
This sequence comes from Sciurus vulgaris, assembly GCF_902686455.1. Taxonomy (NCBI): domain Eukaryota; kingdom Metazoa; phylum Chordata; class Mammalia; order Rodentia; family Sciuridae; genus Sciurus; species Sciurus vulgaris. The sequence goes on along the minus strand of NC_136469.1, from coordinate 117,440,475 downwards.
CATCTGCTTGGGATGTTTCTTTGTGTTATTAAAATGTTAGCTTTATCTCACCTTGTGTTTAAGTTCTGTATTAAGAGAGTAGAATGTCAACCCACCCACTTTTGATCCAACCAATGAGACAAACCAACTGAAAGTATTTACAGAAAAACTAACACTACTCAAATTCCAGGAGTTCCTCTCCCTGACACCCTAAAGAAAACAAGTTGAGACTGGGCTTGGTGGTAAACTCCTGTTATCCCAGGAACTCAGGAAACTCAAAAGTTTAAAGCCAACCTAAGCAATTTAGCAAGGACCTAAGAACTTAGCAAATGCTGTCTCAAAATAAAAGACAGAATGTGCTGGGGATGTAGCTCTGACAAATGCCCCTGGGTTTAATTCCCAATGACAAAAATAAAGAAGCATGAATATGTGAATTTAATTTCTTCAAATGTTCAAGCACAAAGTTTGATTATGAATTCTAAAATTATTATAATTTTTGTGTTTATTAATAATTTAGCATTGAAGAATAGTGAAATTAAATCACAAAATTTGAACTTATCATCAAAAAATTCACCATGGGTAGGGCTTTGTATTAAACAGAGCATCCTATTGTTCAAATTCTATAATAATATAAGATCTCATTTCAGAATCTCTGAAGGTTAAATTCTGAGGTTAGGTAGAAATGCCTTTGAGCTGTTTAAAAATATACATACTGTATTTACATTTTGAAACCTTCTGGAGATAAAATTTAAACAATTAACAAGGGATTCCAGGAAGACCCAAAGACATAGTTTCAATAAGAGGGGAAAAGGTGCCAGAAGGCCAGGGCAGGACTGTCCCTGTAGTCTGTTGATCTCCCTATTGATCTCCTCATGCCTCTGTCTAACTGTAGGTTTAAAGGCTAAGCCCAGGTGTTTAAGATAAAGAGCTTGGGGACATTGTCCACATGCCTTTTATCCATGTTGAGGTACAGGCAACTGCACAATACTCCTGGCCTTTCTATTTTTAGGATCTGGTGATTGAAGGGACTCATAAAATTTTCTACAGTCTTATGCATGTAAGACTTTACTAATGCAAAGGATATGGTGGCATAGGACGATGAAAGCACAAGCAAACATCAAGTGGCCTAAGACTTCCAGGAACAATTCCCCAGGCTCCTGCTCCGTCACACAAAATGGGCTTGAGCTTCAGATTCTAAACCATGAAGGTATGTACAAGAAATATTGGTTTTGATGAGGATGCAGATTTCCAGTGGGATTATTTTTTTTCTTCTATGCATATAGTCGTATAGGCCTGATCATATGCTTTATTTCATATTATAAGAGTATAATGCTTATCATCCCTGGCCATATACTCTTAATCAAGTGTAATGTATCTTTCATTCTAACTAATAGCATTGTTAATCAAAGCTGGTTTTTGTAAAATGGGACTTAGAGACGAACTACACAAATCACATTCTCTATTCATAAATCCTTTAAATTAGAGAGCCATAGTCTCCCACAAGTTCATTTCCTGTGCTTAAAAATCTTGGACCATTGTCCTCAAATTAGTTTCATTTCCATATGGAACATAAGTTACATTATCCCTTGAATCCATGAACATGTTCTTTCCTATCTTCTCTCTCTAAGATGGTGCTGATTGAGTTTTGGGGTGGTTTTAAAGTTTTTCACCCTTTATTCTTAAGTTCAGATATTATCTACAATCTTGTTTTTTCCCTCCTAAGAGGTCAATATAGTCCCATGATTCTGTCAGTCTTTAAAACCAGATGTGACTTGTCCAAGGAATTCTATATCTGTTATAAGTTAACCAAGATTCTTTTAGAACACTTCACTCAATGCACATTTATCCACCAAACATATTAAGAACTTGTTAAGAAAAGCATAAGTATCTATTTAAATATTTTAAATCTTTATGGACCTAAAATGTTGAGTTCCCCACTTGCAGAGTCTTTAATAAACATGAAGGTCATGTGACAACTACAGAAAGTAAAAGCACACAAAGATTCTGGATCAAAGAATCTTACTTATACAGATTCTCATAATCTCTTCCCAATTTTAAAGACATTATTCTTCTTTTGATTCTGATTTGGCAGGAAATGTGTGACAAATTTTGGCCTTCTGAGAGTCTAAGAAAAAGTCTTCAGTGATGTCTTTTTTATTGTACTGGCATACGGTATAAGCTAATCTGTATAACTAGTAAAAATCCAATAACCATTGATCTACACATCACTACACTACATAGGCAATCTACTTTTATATTGCCAGCCAGAAGTTTCCAACTTTATACAGAATAGCACAATCAGTAGCTAGCCCATCTTATATTATTCTTGGTTAAGAGCCTCACCACATTTCCTGGCATTGCAAAAAGCAACCATAGACCTATACTCCTCCAGCTGTAAGACAACTCCATCTTACATACCCTGCCTCTCTGCTACTCCTTCATTAGGGAGGTGGAGTAGCTAACTGAAGTGGTGAATTCTTACTTGGGAACTGTCAATAAGCATCTCTGCTAGACCACCTTTCCTTCTTAGGAAAGTTACTAGCAGAAAACATGTCTTCAGCTCCAAATCTTCATACTCTAACTTTGAACACCCAGGACTTCAACATGGGAAGACTCGTGATGGTACACAGCTTCTTAGGCACTGAAGTTTAGTGGTAAGACATTGGAGTAGCACATTTGCCTTATATTCATGAGATTCCTCTTTATTGGTAATAAACATTTCCATGTTGATTTTTACCTCTCATACCACCTTTTTAAAGTGGATTTTGGACCTAAATGAAAAAGAGACATAACATCTACAGAGTTTCTTGAAATCCAAAAAAGGTGATGTGTTTTCGTACATTAATTAATTTTAATCTGTAACCTTCACTCTTTCATTTTGCCTCTTCTACTTATCCTTATTCTTCTGAATTGTTATAAAGCTGCAATTTCCTTGCATGTGGTGATCATTGTTCTTTCATCTTGCCATCAGTGTGTCATCCTCTTAGAAGGAAGTAACTATACTTAATAAACTGAATTACTACCACTCTGTTTCTTAAGAAAATATCATGCATTTTGAATATTGGTTATTGCCAGCAAGACTGTTGGAGTTCATAACATAATTGGCAAACTCATTACCAATACATCTTTAAATCACATTATTATTAACTCTTTGTTTAGTTTTATTGTTGTTGTTTTTGTGATTTTGTTATTATTGGTTCAAATGAAGATACAACTATTGGATAAAAAAATTAAATCAAATTTAAACATAATTTGTCAATAAAAATGCCTTCACAATTGTAAATCTGAATATAATCATGCAAGTTTTCCTGTGCATTTTCAAATTCATTTGTAGTCTATGATCATCATAAAGATACATGGATGTATAAATTAAATCATATTTATTTATCATTCTTCATTATCTTATAACATTACTAGTTTTAATACTAGACCTAGGTAGATTGCATTTTTGTCTATATTTTATTTTATAATTATTTATGGGAAAAATCAGTAATAGATTAATGAAATAATATATTGCTAAAAATTGTTTTTTGATATATGGCAACCCAATTTCATTATTCAAATGAATCTATCAATAGTACCATAAAAATGAGTAACTTCCTTGAATGTAATACAAATAGAGTGGCATGCCATTTTCAGCTCTACTGAACTAATGAAGTATCTCCCAGAACTAGTCACTAGAGACCTGTGATGAGGGTCAAGATAATTATGATCTTTGTTTGACAAGGCAGAAGGCTGAAGTGGTTTGTTCATTTTTATAGAACACACTTTAAACTTCAGATCGGCTTTGTTTCTCTACTCTTAGCTGTTTTCTCTCCTCTACAAGGCCTCTTATGTATTTCCTTGGAACATAAATAAATGAGACCTAAGGGATGATTCTTAGCAATTATCTCTACATGACCCTATTTCCCCCCAGGCACTCTTGATCACACAGCAGCTTCCTTTTTGTCATTTTTCCCACAGATGTATCTTATATCAACACTTTTGCTTATGAAACAAACTATGAATTGTCATAAGCATGCATAAGCACAGATTTTAAGAAACTGAAAATAAGTTTTTAAAGTATGAAATTGGCTGTTGTTTCCAAGTATAATTAATTGCATGTGGTAAACCAAGGTACATTATTTATCAAAGAAGTGATCAAATATGTGTAGAACTATTTAGATGCATACTTTAGTGCTTGTGTTCTTAAGACATAGCATTTTCAAATAATTTAGCAAAATGCAACTTTCCCAAAGGGAAACCAATGAACATAGCCTCTCTCTTTAATCTTTGCTTTTTTTCCTACTGTGAAAATCTAGGGAAATTACAGAGAATCTCAACAATCCCTTCCCCTGTTCAAAGAGGAAGGAACAGTAATTCAGTTGAAGAACAGAGTTTCTGATTTCTTTCCCCAGAGTTCATCCAGGAAAGTCTCCCAAACCCCCTTTGAGTTCCAGCATCAAAGACTCTTCCTTATAAGAAAGCAACATGACTGGCTAGGGATCATATACGATAATAATTCAAAATATCAGGATAATAATATTTTGAAAAATTATTTCAGTTTGTTCTCCTCCTCCACAATGTTTCCTTTATGGCATGAAACTTTAGGAACTACCCCAATGCCCTGTTCTGTTTACAGAGAAAGATCCTAAAGGTCTACTATAGCCGTTTGTAGTTCCTCAGACAATTTTCTTTGTGCATCTATTCCTATTAGTTTCATCTCCATTATGTGCTTGAAACTTCTTGTCAAGGACAATTACAACATCCATACTGCAATCTAATATTTTTGTGCATTGTGTCACTCAGAATGGCAACAGAAATAGATAACAGGTTCAAGTAAGGCTGAAAACAAATATAATTCAAGGAAGGTTGAATGCAATTATACTTCAAGAAAGGTTGGATGCAAAGTTTATTTACAAACTGTTGGATGGTTCTGGATAAAGTACAGGTATAATACAGAATTCATTATGAGGCTGTCATTGACCCTAATCCTATAAAGATGAAGACAGGATGTATTTAATAATCAGAAAGGAATGAGTCATGGAGACAGAGTCACCTAGAGAAGATCTATGTCTTTCTGTGGAGGGACTTGATAGCCCTGTCAAACCTTGAAGAAGTCTTCAAGAGGCAGGGAAACAGAAACCCGGACTTTACCCTCCATTCATGATCAGATTTTTCCTGGAGATTCCCTAACTGATGCAATTAGTTCACATATCTCCGGCTTTAGGCAAATAGGAGAAGGTTAGAGAGTAGGTTTGGAAGTTGAAACAGAAGACTTTGTACATATATCCCTTCATTGTGGTTAACCTCCCGAGAGTGTTAGGCACAGTTGACCACTTCCTGTTTCCTGAAACACTTTCCTTTCTTGTCTCCCATGCCACCATCACCTCCTAGGTTTCTGCTTACATCACTAGCTTCTCCATTTCTTGGTCTACTCAAATTGTGAATGTTATACTTTCCAGGAGTAGATTGTAGGCTTTGCCTCTACGTATGACCTCATCTTAAAAGATTAAAGGTGCTGGTGACGATAAATTTATGGCTTCAATCTAGAACTCCTCACCAAATTTCAAAACCAATTAAACCAGATTCTTGACATCTCCACTAAAAGAATGCCTGAATGGAAATCTTAAATTTAACACACAAAATATGGACCCGCCACCTTCTTTCCTCTCAGCCCTGAAAAATTTGACATTTCCCAATATTTCCTATATCTATAAATAGAACCATCATCTACCCAAAAATGCAGTTTCATTCTTACATGCTTCTTTTTTCTCAGGTACTATAATCAAGCCTTGAACAACTCCAAATACCCTAACTCCAGAACATTCCTCAATTATCTCCTTCTCTCCATAAGTCACATTTCCCACATAGATTTCAGAACTAACTACACGATAGATTTCTCTTTCTGCTCTCTTTGCTCTTCCACACATAGATTTCTGGGAATGACCAGAATGGTCTTTGCAAAATATAAATCAGATTATGTCACATCTTTCCCTTTGTAAATGGACTCAAATCCAAATGTTGTATTGTGGTCAGAAATCCCTGGGTGACTTGCTACCTGCTGGGCTCTTTAACCTAATCTATTCTTCTCCCAGTGGTTCTTTAATCTCTTGCTTCATGGGTCTTCCTACTCTTTCTTTTATAATTGATGCATATGATACACAATTTTAAACAATAATGGGTTTCATTGTACAAGCAGACAACATAATTTGGTCAATTTCACACCTATACCTCCTTTTGCCCTCCTTTCCTCTCCCGATTCCCTTTCCCCACCTAGATGGTTCCTTTTTACTTTCTGGACTTCTTCTTTTTCCCCTCTAGATTTCATATATAAGAGAAAACATACAATGATGCTCTTTTTGAGTGTGGCTTATTTAAATTCTTTTGTCTTCACTTTTTTTTTTCCTTCACCTGAATGAATTGTTCTGTCATCCCAGTAAGTCTTGCTCTTCAAGCTCAAATGAACCTCCTCAGGAAGGTCTATTCTGATTATCCAATCTATATTACCCTTAAGACACAGTGCTTTATTGTCTTCCTGATAGTTATAAGTTTATTCCGTTTTCTCATCCATATACTTTTTCAGCCCTGCCTCCCCACTTAAAATATAAGTTCAGTGATATTGAGAATCTTATATAACTTATTCACAATTATAATTATATGGAATAAAATTTGGCTCATAAGAAAATATTGATTTAGTCTGATAGAGAAATGAACAAATGCAATAATTTCAATACCTTATATAATCCTACAAAAGGAGAACATGGGTAAAATCTAGAGAGGAAAGAAAGAGGACATAGAAGGATTCTCCACAAAGTAGGAAAGAATAATTAAAGACAGGCTTTTGATTTGCATGAGGGCCTATGAAGGAGAACTCAGAAGGAAAGAAATCCTGAGACAGGTGTTCTTGATCGCTGTATGGGCAGAAACCCTGGAGCCAGCAGAAAGCAAAAATAACCCGGTGCTCTCTAGGCTTTTTCCTTGTTTATAAGATCACAATTTGGAAAATTCCAAACACTTTAGAGAAGTTCAGAGTCCTTGCTGCATCCCAGATATCATGAGGCAAAAGAAGGGGTTCCCAGCAAGCACCTGAAGACTATTAAATATACCATGATAGGGCTTTCAGAACTGAATCATAGTGTCAAAAAACATACTGAAATTTCTAAGAACTGGAGCCCACAGACTCCAGTCATGCCAGTGTATGAATTGTTTTTTTAATTTTTTACTGGTACAATTAATCATAATAGTGGAATTTTTTGTTACATATTTGTACATGCACACAACATAACAATATAATTTCATCAATTTCATTCCTTAGTACAACTCCTTTCTCTCCACCATTCCTTTATTTTGCTGGGTTTTTTTTCCTATACCCCAACCTTTTTTGTTGGTCTTGAACTTCCATATATGAGACAAAACATGAATCTTGACTTTCTTAGGCAAACCATGAATTTTATCATCCAAAGAGTTCATCAGTGGGTGTTGGCACCTTCTCCAAAGAGCAGGATTATCCACTGGTCAGCCATAGACAATGATCAAAGAAGTCCAGGCATTTCTTATCTGAGACAGGGAAAGGCAATGAAACTCACACAAATTTAAGGGCTATTTTTTTTAAATCTGTTATGATGAGAATACATGTTTCATGGCTGCAGAGAACATTTCACTTACCTAGGTATTATAATCCTGGACTCATATTACCAATCAAATTCAATAGCTTCTTTTCCTCTACTGAATCATTTAGCTTAGGAATTTAGACAAGGAAGTAACTACATAGATTTCATACCAAATACACAATATCTCAAAATAATTCTTTTGGATGGTCACAAATTACAACGATTAAGTATCTTTAACCTTAGTTAAGGTAAAACATCAGCTCTAGGTTTATTTTAATTTTACTACTAAGGAATGCACTTAGGAACTGTGATTAGCCCTTATCCTGTGATTTAGTTATGCATCACCAATAGCACTAGTTAATACCAATATTGCAGTAAAAGTGTTTGCTCTGTAATACATTATCGGCTGGATTCTCATTTACCCTAGAAATTGTAGCTTCCTATAAAGTCCTTGAGTTCATGTTACTGTGGGTTGTTTGACCAAAGGTAAAGTATTTTAGCATTTCAGAGGATATGGGAGAAGAAAAATTTTAAATCTGAATCTGACATAACTTTCCTATATACATATCTACATACACCACAATGAATTGCCACATCATGTACAACCATAAGACTTCAATCCTAATTAAAATAAGATATTCCATGTTTGTATAAATATGTCAAAATATACTCCACTGTCATGGATAACTAAGAACAAGTTTAAAAATTCAAATGTTAATCCTCCTCATTAGTCCACCTCCTATTCATTGCCAATATTCTTTAGATAATACTTCTCAACTTTATTTATTTATATTAGAGAAAATTTTAAAATATTGAAGGTGTCATAATACTCATAGAAAAATAATATTAATCACTAGTATTTGTATTAGTCATAAGAAGTTAGAATTCCCTCCATGAAAATGGTTTATTGTGACCATACAGCTTTAATTTTTTCTTAACATTCCAATTCTAATTATATAAGACTTCTCTTTAGTTCATTATTGTATTCCATATGTGTTAGTAGAGATTTATAATCATCCCCAAAGTAATATGTTTTCTTTTAGCCAATAAGCCCTCATGGATACTACATCAATCAGGGCAGATAGAACAACTGAAAAAAAAAAATACTGCCGTACTGGGATTGCTGCCTCTTTAAGCTTTATTTTTATTTACCTTTGTAAGTAAACTTTCAACTTCTTTACTAGATAACAATCACATGCCTTTGATAAACATATTTGAAACCATTATTTTGATTTCTAAATAAATCGTCTCAGAACACAATGGCTTCAAACAATGTTTTCTTTTGTTTTGTTTTTCTTTTAAATATTTCCTACCTTTGTGTATTCCCTGGGCTCTGCTGAGCAGATATCCATTGATTTTTACCTGGAGAGTCTCCTTCAGTTGCTGTCAGAGGGCAGCAGCTGCTGAAGAATCTGGAGTTTTAACCCTGATGATGAGACTGCTGGATCTCTACTTTGTCCCAAAGCTGAGTTGTGATTGTCTTGTGGTTCAGACATATTCCAATAATCAATTTCCATATTGTCTTGAATTTTTCCAAACTACTCCATCTTTTTTTGTGATGCTTCTGGAATACACCATTGATAAAAAGTAGATTTTAGTTCTCATGTTATTTTATGTCTCTCAGTGGTAATGTTTCCACACAATCCATTAGGAGATTCTCATATGTCTCTCAGAAAAGCTATAAATACTGCATCAGGTTACTCATGAGTAGAATGTTTCAAAAACTGCTGCTATGTAGGAGTGCTAAATATTCATAATAGAATCCAATCTTTTTCTGCATCTTAGTTACTTCCAGAATCGTTCATGTAATACTGTCATCTGGTCTTAAGAGTGTGTCTTGGATTCAGGCTCCCGCACGTCTTCACATGCTTTGGACAATATTTTAACACATGACTTTATATATCAGGCCTGACAAGTGACCAAAAGAAGCAAGTATCAATTTTTTAATAGATTCAGCAAAATCCAAATAACCTGAAATTGTGCATTTTTCTTATTAGTAAGCTTTGGGTCAGACTGTATCTTATTTAATTTCTATAGAACAACATGGGGTGTTCAATATGGTCCCAAAGTGAGTTATTCACAAATTTAACTATTGGATTTGTCCATTACTTTTAGCCTCATTTGGTCATATGGCCTATCATAATTCTTAAATATCTCATGACTATTTCCTCTCAGAGAGAAACTATCGTTATCTACAGAGATTATGAATCAAGCTACTTTTGCAAGTGACAAAATCTAAATCTCATCTCATTAGGTTGTGATATGTACTTTAAGTCCCCTGGGAGGATGATAAGTTTATACTGGCTTCCTTCTAGGATTAGCAAGCAAAGAAAGACTTGACCAAGTCTCTCAAAATATACCAGTAGATTGATTTTATCTTGTTGAACTTCTTGAGGAATAACACTATGTGCAATATATGAAGGTTATTTTATTGACATCAAATAGCTTTGTACTTTTTGTTATTAAAAAATGATGATATAGAAATCATTGGGAGAAGTCTAGGACAATAGTATAAAACAATTCAAATAAAAGTATTGGATTGTTCTCTTTGTTCCACCACAAATTACGTAATTTTAAACTACAGTTGATATTTTTCATTGGCAATCTAAGTTTCAATATCCTTTACTTTCTTTTTCAATTCTTCTTTATTTAATTTCATATCTACTTCTTGAAAGCAAGGGGCCATATTAAACACCCCATGTTGTTCTATAGAAACTAAAATAAGCTACAGTCTGACCCAAAACTTACTAATAAGCTACTAGTTGTTCCTACTCCTAGTTGTTCGTAATTTCCAAATATATTTTTCTCTTTATCCTTTGTTACTAAAACTCCTAGTCTTTTTTTTTTTCACAAAAATCACTTTTTATCCATTTCCTGAAGTAATAAATATTCCCCAATATTTGTATCTTTACTAAGCAAAGAAGTTATATAAGCATGTGTACAATCTTAAAAAAAAAAAAAAGCAATTAGAAGGTAAGTCTACTTTTTTTTTTATCCCTACCTCATAGGCTACAAAATAGGTAAGATGAGTCCTGAGAGTTAGGTAATGAATGTAGAACTCAATTTTTAATTTTCTTCATTGTTTTAAAAAGTCACTACCACATGATAATATGTATAAATTATCTGCATGATTCAGAAAAAAAAATACAATCATATATGAAAGTGTAAATAAAATGAGGAATGACCATGTATTTTTAAAAAGAAATTGCTTAGGAATATAACTTGAATCACATTTATTCAGATTATATACAAACCTGGAAGGAAGAAAGTGGGGAAGAAGGAAGCAAGGAAGGGAAGAAGAGAATGAAGGAGGAAGGAAATCATCCACGAGATTACTCTCATCCAATTCACAAATCCTGTGTATAAACTAAAATAAACACTCTTCCAGAGATGCCTGTGGCCTAAGATCCAGCCCTTGCTGCCTATATGAAACCTGAGCAATATTTTGCTTTACCTCTTAAATTTCACATGCAGTCTCCTTGTGTGAAAGGAGATGGAATGGTAGATGAATTGGTAATAATATATCCTATATATAATTATATATTACTTACAATTATTGAATAAATTACATAATTTAAAATCTGGTGTCTGGAACATCTTTGAACACTTTTTCAACTTCTACTAAACATTTTCTTTGAAAGTAGTAAAGCAATCCTCTTGTTATTTTTTATTAATTTTTTTCCAAAACAAAATGTCTCTCTTCATTCCTTGGGCATATTCATACCATTTTCTCAAATACTCAGCTAACTGCTGCAAGAATATTTTCATGTCAGGTCAAAATAGAAAGAAGTGCCCTGAGATATTTTTATTTATTAATCTGATTTTTGTTCTATAAGACCACGTTTATAACAGCACAATTCACAATAGCCAAACTACAGAGTCAGCCTAGATGTCCATCAATGGATGAATAGATAATTAAAATGTGGAATACATACACAATGGAGTTTCATTCAGCCATAAATAAAAATGAAATTATGTCAGTTGCAGAAAAATGGATGAAGCTAGAGATCATTTTGTTAGGTGAAATAAGTCAAACTCAGAAGGTGCTTTCATTTTTTGTTCTCATATGCATAAACTAGAGAGGAAAAAGGGGGTGGATCTCATGGAAATCAAAGGGAGATCAGTAAAGAAAAGACACCCAGGGCTGAGAGGTGAGGAGGGAGAGGGAAAGTCCTAGGAAGTGATATTGGTCAAATTATTTTGTTATTCTCAATGTCTGATTTGTTTTCTTATTATTAGAGCTTTTTTTTTTTTCAATTTTACTATGATTATCTTCTATTATTATCCACTTGCCCTATCCAAACTTGTAACATCTTGGCACATTTTATCATTTAGAAAAATTATTATCATCAAGCAAACAAATTGCATCCTAGCACTGAAAATCAACATTATCCTGTGAGGGAAGTTCCTTTATTCCTTTAAAGAGAACAACGTGTCACGTATAATGAAGTGTAAATCCCATTTGGGTCATAGTTTCAGATATAAAGAGATGTGAAAAGACAAAAAGTGAGTCGAACATCAGGAAGTCCTTGTGTATCTTTTCATCTTCCAGCCTGTCAAAAACATGGAAGTTTGTACTGAACACAATGTCTGTAATTACAGCGCTAGTTGCCAAAAAGAGTTACTGTGACTGTTAAAAAGATAATTACAGCTGCTTTACAATTCAAATCTATGTTCAGTTACCTTGTGAAATCCAAATGAATGCTAATCTGACCTTATGTTTCCAAAAGGCACTATACTTTTTAGCACTTTTTAAATTTTTTTACTACTAAGGGTGACAAACATTTTCACATCTTCAAAATAGTTACACATAAAACAAACACTTCAACTACCACCCTGAAAACACTGAAGATTTTTAACAACCATAAAATTTATCTCTGAAGCACTTGACATTTTCAGCTACTTCTGATATGACTATTAACACAAAGTTGGGTATATGTTTCAGTGAGGATCTAAACAGATGGCACACTGAAACTGGGCAACTCAAGATGGTTTAATGAGGGTGGTATTCACAAGGGAGAATGTAGGAAACTAGCAAGAGAAGTGCAGTTCCCAGGGCTGGCAAGAGCCTTCTCCTACCTATAGGTCATAAAGCATGTTCACTAGGAACTGGTTACCAACTTTCTGACTCTGATAAGACAGAACAAGTTACATGAAGTGGGTTTATTATTTACAATAAGCAGTAAAGGACAATAGAAGCCTTGGATTCATGAGTCTCCTCAGGACCAGAAAAGTACCTGGGGCAGATGGAATCTCATGCGCAGGCACCCCATTTACATTCTAGCTAAGGGACCCTGGAAAGTTGTTGATCTTTGTCTTTATTCCCCAGGGCTATGTGACATTCTGGTTAAAGTACTGAAGGACAGCCTGATCTAGAAAGGACAGCAACAGAGCCCAGGCTGTTATGGCCAACTCCTCATTTTCTCAGAATGTTGTATTCCCTGCATATTCTACAGTTATTCCTGAGAGCTGTAAGAAAAGGGACTACTGGGTCAGTCCAACAACACCCATCGAATTTTCCTGCAGGTGTAAATGGATGTGGATAGGGAGCAGTTATCAGAATGAGAACAATAAGAGCCATTTGGAGAGAGCCACCTATTAGAAGTGTGGCTTCCAAAACGAAGATACACACAACGTCCTGTGGTTCAACAGAGTCAAGAAAATACATATCCCTGAATTTTCTCATCTTTGACTTTTAATGTCCAATGACCTTTCCTTTATGCTAAACTCATTAAGAAGTCATAAAGAAAGGCTACAGAGCGATACAATGTACAGATGCCAGTCTTTTCAGGCATAGAGCAATTAGGGAGAGGAAGGAATGGAAGTGGTGTAGGGAAAATAAAATATACGGGGCAATATATAGAAATTTTAAAATAACTTTCAAGTAGCATAATGCAATATATAATCTTCTACAGTACTTTTGTTGGTTGGTTTGTACATTTGGTACTGGAAGTTGAACCCAGGGTGCTCTGTCATTGAGCTACCTTCTAATTGACCCCCCTTTTTTTAAATTTTGAGACAGGATCTCAATGAGTTACTGAGATTGACCTCAAACTTGTGATCCTCTTGCTTCAGCCTCCAGGAATTACAGGTGTGAGTCACCCTGCCAGGCCTCCTAGAGTATCATAATCCCCCCACATTTCTGAGATTAACTTCAAAACTTCTCTGGTTACTTTACATAAGTAACACTTTCCTATTCCATTTAATGGTGTAATTTATAAATATTTTCTTATGCAATACCCCAATCAACTGGAAGGTAGTAGATAATATTAGCAAACAGTAACTCAGAAAATTTAAACATGGCTTTCTGGACCATATAGCTAAGAAGCAGATGAAAAGTTAGTGGAAGTGTAAAAGCTATAAACCGAATGTTGGTTGTATTGCTCTTACTCTGTGCCAGATGATGTTGCAAGCACTTTAAATGTATGAATTCATTCTATCCAGGCACACCATGTGAATTGCACATTACTGTTACTATCTTCATTTCACTGATTACTAAATTCAATCAGAAATGGTAACCTCATTGCTGAGATCATACTACTAGTGTCAAGCAGCATTCATCCTTAAAGCATTTGATGTCAAACTCTGTGTATTTGCACAGAATTGTCATCAGTATTAGACATTTGCTGACTCTCTTATGCAGGAAGTAAACAACATCACAGAAATAAATATAATGTTTGGATTCAAATGTTGTCTGTGAAGTAAATTTTAAAAATAGATATATGTCAGTATGGAGTGAATGGGTTTTTTCCTAAATTGAATGTATATTAAATTTTATATATCCTATCAAGGGACCATTTAGAGATAATGTCAATAGAATAGAGTTTTGTCACAAGATAATGATCTCCCGCTGCTACATAAACATGAATGTGAAGCCAAGTTGTTTATTTTCAAAGCAGGGAAAATCAATCCGGGAATTATGTTCTATAACAGTGATTTTACTTCTATTATACAAAATGATGCATGTTGATTTAATAATTTTGCTTGATGGATGTTTGAGAGGGAAAGTGACAGATGTTCCCTGCACCGTTGCAAGCCAGAGGCATTCACTGACAGGCTTAGAAAATATACCTGTGATATGTTTTGTCTAATCAGAAAAAGTCATCCATAAAAGTGATGAGGTTGCACTCCTGTTGTAATCTGCACCTTTATGAATGAGATGATTTATGACCTATTGTGGTTGCTGTAGTTTTTAACTTTAATCAGGGAATAGTGGTCAACCATGCAGCCATAAGGTCTAAGAGAGCAGGATATATATATAGTACTTAAAAATGTGAACTGACAGAGAAACAACTGCAGAAAGGTCTATTGCACTTGGTAATGATCATGACTCAACTTTCATTTTAACTCCAGATGGAATTGTGAAGCAGTTGTTTACTTGGGTCTGAAATAGGAAAACATTTCAAAGTTTCATGTAGGCTAGAGAGTACCCAAACAGCTAACTCCCCAAAAGAAATAATAATACACATTTTTGAGAATATATTAAATAACACCCTGCATTTTAATGTTTGTGACTATTTTCAGAGTAGTTTCTGGATATTTATTCATTACTCATTTCATGTTCACTGCAACCTGGAGAGTTAGATAGTTCTGTACTGATTAGCTGAGTAAAACAAGAAACAAAAAAGGAATAAAAAAGAAATTCAATAAAAGTGTTAAGTGTTCTGATTCCAACTCCCAATACTTTGCTCCAATTATAGCATAAAGCTCTTAGTCCTTGAAAAAATATTTATTTATTTATTATATATTTATAATAATATATGACTTGCCATAGTTTGTCCTTTTTTGAACAACTGGGAAATTCCCTAAAATCAGAAAGTATAATTTTAATGCATTTCAAAGCTGAGGCACAAAACTGATAGAGTCAGTGCAGATAATTTTCAAATATCCAGATATCAATGCTTTATAAAACAAAATAACTTTTGTATTAAAATCTTTTTTATTTTTACAGACTTTATTTTGATTCATGTCAAAATAACTTTTGACTCAGTAGTCAGTAATTAATAAGCAAGTTATACAACTTTTGTTTATACAAATTTATTTTTAAGGCATCAATCTTAAATCTTTGGTTAACAGCATCAGTGTTTAAGAGATGACCAATAAGTAGCATGTCTCTTCCCTACCCAAATTCTAAACAACTGAGGAATTACACAAGAAAGCTGATGGATGGGGAATCAAATATTCCCCGACAGGGCTGATGTAGGGTACAGATTGTATATGCAAGAAACGGTCTTCTTGACACCAAACTGCAGATTTTTGCAGATGAGCACACCTAACTATAACAATACAAGAACAGAACAGGCCGTGGTAGGTGGGGATTATCTCCTTTCAGACAAGAGGGGACCGAACAGAGGAGGATGTGTACAGAGGGTTCTTCTTGGGTTCACTCCCAAGAGAATAGAAAAGATTGGGCTACAAAAGGCTGTGTTTCTCCTTCCAAACTCATTCAAGATACAATTCACTTCGACTTCTCCCAGGCAGAGTAAGTGCAGAGGATGCAGAAATCCAGGATTACTGACCTGTTGGAATTTCTTT
Organism: Sciurus vulgaris; assembly: GCF_902686455.1. Classification (NCBI taxonomy): domain Eukaryota; kingdom Metazoa; phylum Chordata; class Mammalia; order Rodentia; family Sciuridae; genus Sciurus; species Sciurus vulgaris. The sequence goes on along the minus strand of NC_136469.1, from coordinate 117,424,369 downwards.
CAAGGAAGAAAACATCATTTTCATAATTCCTTACTCTTACTTCTATTAATATTTTCTGTGCCAGGAGGAAGTTATTCATACTTCTTCAAACTCAATATAAAAAATCTGATTTGCTGCAAATCAAATCATTCTACATATTAGTGATCTAAACAAATAAACAAAAATTTTCTTTTTATCACCATTCTCTGTGTTGTCTGGGAAGATTTGCTCCATAGTACTTGGCAAGTCACTCAAGCTGAATGGACTCGATGGATGGTTGAAGGATGTCTCTCACATATCTGGAGCCTTAGTGCTCACATTACCTTTGTTCTCCTCCACTTGGTTTCTCTGCCTGTGTGATAACTCAGTCTCCAGAACCATTCAACATGGTCTCTCACTCCTGTAGAAAAGTTTGGATTTCTTCTTCACAATTTGGCAACTAGAGAGTAAGAGACTTTCCTAGGACTTTTAATGGCTTAACTCAGAACTACTTGTATAATCTCACTTCTACCATATTCTACCCCATTCTGCTGATCAAGGTAAGCCACAGATCCAAATGCAGGGAAAATAGATTCTACCACTCAATAGGAAGATACATGGAGATGGCAGCAACATATGGCAGCCAAACTTCCAGAAAAGTTGTTGCAAAACCCAAAGGAATTTCTTCCATGATTCTCTTCTGTGACAAACCCTCTTCCCATCCAAACATAAAGGAGTTCATCATCACTAACAATACATTGCCTCTGATCCCAGGGAAGGAAAGACTGTATCCAGGCTTTCCTTCCCTGCATCCTTTTGCTTTATCCAGTATTCTAAGTCAATTATCTTTGATCTGTAAGGCTGGAAAGTGACTGCCAGACCATTCTGTGCACAGGCCTGCTCATTGGGAACAATCCTTCAGTCCCTTTCCCTTACCTAAGGCATACAGCGTTCCCTCTCAGATTTTAACATGTTATTCATTTTCAGCTGTTTATAACTTACTAGTCTTGACAGCATCTTTAGAGAGACAAACAAAAATAATTTATTCAAATACATTATGTCATCCTTTTAGGTAAGAAGTACAAGTGAATATATATTTTTATGAAAAATAATTATTGGGAGCTAGTTTGAAATTGTACAATTTTAATGTTTTCAGCTTACAAACATATTGTGATACCTCTTTATGATAAACAGTGACTGAAAATTATTTCATTAATGGATTCAAGTCAGAAGCCATTATGTAAACAGAATTCTGGTGTTTAGAAAATTGCATTCCACATATAAGAACAGTCTCCTTGAAAAGGTGACATCTATAAAGTGCTTATAGCAGGTATTATTTTTTCAGAACTCTATAAGCCTAATGTACACAATTATTTTTTTTTAGAAAAATTAAGAGAAAGCTGGTTTAAAAGAAAAAAAAAAAAAAAGGCAGGGTCCCTGAAAACAATATAAGTAGTGACAATAACAATAAATAAACAAGTACTAAAGTTTCTGATAGCTGAATTTTTTCTTAAGTATGGATTTAAGAATAGGCTGTGTGGTGAATCTGATCCGCAGCTTGACAGCATTGTTGCTCTTGTTTCTAGTAAAGGCAGGAAATTCTAATGGGAAGAAAATGCTGAGGTGAACAGTTTTGAATTCCACAACCTGTTCCTCTGATACCTGTCCCAGATTCTTGGTGCTAAATCATTTCTTCTCTATTTTTAAAGATTTCAACTGGCAGCCTATAACCTCAACCTTAGAGCATGATATCGTTGTTCTCTTTGTTTGCAACACCAGGGACCCGTGCAAAGAAAAAACTTTAGAAGCAAGTGTCCTCTGTTTCATGACTCTCTCTATTAGTTTCCTGGGGTTACGGTAACAAAGTCCCACCAACTGAGTGACTGAAGCAACCAAAATGTATTGTCTCACAGTTCTGGAAGCTGGAAGTCAGAAATCAAGATGTCATCAGAGTTAGTTTTTTCCATAACTGTAATGGAGAAATCATTCCAGGAGTATCGCTGAGCTTCTGGTGGCCTCAGGTATGTCTTGGCTTGGAGATGATTTTCCTTCTCCCTGTGTCTTCATTGTTTTCCTTTTATGTATATGTGTCTCTCTTTGTGTCTACGTTTGTCCCTTCTATAAGTACAACGTTCATATCGGATTAAGGACTGCCCTCATAATCTCATCCTGATCATATGCAGAAGCCCAGTTTCTGAATAGGATCACATTCACAAACTGGGAGTAATTCTTCAACATCTTCTGGGGGGACACATTTCAGTCCATAATCATGAGTTTGGAGAAAGTCTAAACTTCTAGACATAACATGAAACTATCGTGATCTGCACTCTGCCTTTCTCTTTAGCCTTATCTTCAGCACATTCTACATTCAGTCTACTGTATTTGTCTGTTACATATCACACACTTCTTTTAATTTAGGGATGTATTCAGGCCAATTAGAAACAAAAATTAAAAACAAAGCTTTCCTTGTGCCTCCTTAACTGTGATCGCTCTAAATCTCTGTGTGAGTCATTCTGTTTAATTTTTTAACTTGACACAGCGTTTCACCTTTCCAGACTTTCCACTTGACTGGAAACTCACCCTGTCTTGTCCACCGATACCCATATGTTCACATCTCAATCTGTATGCTTGTTCTAAATAAGGTCATTTTATACATGTCCCTGAATCCCTGGCCCTTGATCAGTATGAATTTTTAGTTAGAAATTTTGGAAATAATTTAAACCCAAGTGGTACAATATAAGGTTCGTGAGCTGGCAGCTTCTATATTTTGAGGAATACAGAGCAGGAGTAGGCAGGTTATAGTCTCCAGTCCACATCTGCCCTGCTGTCTATTTTGCAGAGTCCATGAACTAGAATGGTCTGCACATGTTTAAGTCATTGAGAGCAACCAAAAGAACAAGAATATTTTATGTCAAGTAACAATTACATGAAATTAAAATTTCAGTGTCCATAAAGTTTTATTGGAGTATAGCCTCACTTATTATTCATTTATGTATTTTTCCTGATTGTTTTTATGTCACAACAGAAGAGCTGAGTAGTTACAGCAGAGACTTTATAACCCACATGATTCAAATATTTACTGTTTATCCCTTTTCAAAAATATTTTGCTGAATCCTTATATCATAATAAGATTAACTGGAGAGAGGGAAACAATGGGAGAAAAAGAGAGAGCAACATTGAAAATTAAAGTGAAATAGAGGGGATGAGAGAGGAAAAGTATATATGCAGCCTATGGTAAACACCATTCTACCCTTAACTTCAGTGATATCGCCTCTTCCCACTTATGAGTAAGATCATGTGCTATTTTTCCTCCTGTGCCTGGCTTATTTCACCTAGCATAATAATCTCCAGGTCTACCCATGTGGCCACAAATGACAGGATCTTGTTCTTGTTCATGGCTGACTAGTATTATACTGTGTAAATGTATTACATCTTCTCTATCCATTCATCAATTAATTGATACTTCAGTTGTTTCCATTTCCTGGCTTTAGTAAAAAAAGTGCCATAATTAACAGGGGAGTGCATATGTCTCTTTTATATACTGACTTCATTTTATTTGGATATAAACACAGTAGTGGGATTAGTGGATCATATAGTAGTTTCATATAGTAAATTTTTTGAGGAAACTAAACACTGGTTTCCATAATAGCTATACTAATTCACCTTTGCACATACCATGTAGAAGGGGTCCCTTTTATTCACATCCTCACCAGCACTTCTTTAGTCTTGTTACATATGAATAGCAAATTATCTGAAATAGAAATCAAAAAGACAACCTCATTTATAATTTCTAAAAAAATTTGAAATACCTAGCAACAAATTTAATCTCAGAGGCAAAAGATCTTTGCAATAAAATTGTAAAACACTGACCAAAGAAACAAAAGATAAGACACATTAAAAAAAAAAGACATTTTGTATTCATGGATTGAAAGAATTCATATTGTTATAAGGTCCATGCTACTCAAATCTATCAACACATTCAATATAATCCCTACTGAAATACCAATGACATTCTTCACACAAGTAGAAAACAAATTCTAAAATTTATATGGAACCACACACACACACACACACACACACACACACACACACACACTAACTCCAAATAGCCAAAGACATTTTGAATTAAAAAAAAGATGTCATTTCAAAATATGCCACAAAGTTACAGTATAGTATTAGCATAAACACAGATGCATAGACTAATAGAATAGAATAGAGCCTAAAAGTTAACCAACGCATCTGTACCAACTGATTCTCAATGAATGATGAGAAATGCAATAAAGATCTACCTTTTCAATAAACAGGTGCCAAGAAAAGTAGATATCCACAGACAGAAGAATGAAACTAGATCTCCATCTCTCACTAGTTAAAAATGATCTCATATGGCCTAAGGACCTAAATGTAAGACCTGAAACAATGAAACTACTAGAAGAAAACACAGAGGAAACACTTCGCTCATAGGAATAGGCAAGGATTTTATGAACAAGACTCCAAAAAACACAAGAAAGGAGAAAAAGCAGACAAATGGGACTACATTAAGTTAAAAAGCTTCTGTATAGCAAAGGAAACAACTGACAGAGTGAAGGGACAACCCAGGGAATAGGAGAAAACATTTGCAAACCCCATGTTGTCACTGGACTTAAGAGGAGCTCAGAGATGGAAGGCCCACAGCAAAGGAGGCCCTCTTATTTCTGAAGAAACACTCTCTCTGAAATGTACTATGGGGTGTTCCAGATGACCCCTCACCTGGCTCTCTCAGTCAGTTAAAGCCCATGCGTGAGCTAAAAGCAACACAGACAGTTTTAATCATTTCAACACTCTGCCATGAATTCCAGGCATATCACGGGCACTGCAGTGAGTCCCAATGACAGTCCAGCTCTCATTGTGCCTATGTACAGTCGACAGCTGCCTCAGGCTGCATTCTACATGAAGTCTAAGTCATTCCCCACCCACAATCTTCAATATCATACCCTCTGTGACACCACGGAGCATGTAGAATAAGGGAGATTTCACACTATTGCCACCATCCCTAAGATTGTAGGTTTTGAACATGAGGTTGTTAGTACTAGTAGCTCCATTTTTCAAAAAAAGATCATAAGCTAAGAGTCAAATTATCTCCATTGGCAATAAAAGTTGTAAGTGCTTGAAAGAGATTCCTGAATTCATTTACCAAACTATGGAATTCTGTGGGGTTCCATAAACATAACTTCCACTCCATAGCAAAGTATGATGTTGCCGACATAAAACTGTGGATACTAATATCAAGCTGTTTGAGGTTGGTGCAAACAAATCAGGCATTGTCTAAGGCATACAGATGATTACACCTGCAGTCCCAGCATCACTAAAATCAAGACCAGGCCTGCTGAGATCTGTGGCTAAATTTTGCATGATTTGCTGACTCTCCTGCAGCTTTGCATAAACATTACTGGCATGGGCTTTGGAATTTAAAAAAAGAAAAAAAAAAAAAAAAAAGATTAGTCTTTGAAACTTAGTTTATGCTCTCACCACACAAATTTGAGAAAATTAACTCCATTGAATCTTTTTTTTTTATCTCTAAAATAGAGACAATTACATCAAGTACATAAGATTAATTGTAAGTGAAGATAAAACAGTTGGCACATTTCTTGCACACAACTAAAAAATTGACAGGTACACAAGACAACAAAGAATCTGAACTCTTCAAATTATTAAGCACAAATGTTTCTAGGTATATTATTGCTTTATTGTATTTTTTTACTCAAAATATGACTATAAAAGCCATGATGAGATTAGCATTATTTCACTGGTGCATTATTATCCTGCCAGACCCAACATTCAAAAACAGAGACGCAACAGAAAGGTAAAATCGTGATGATGTAAGAAATGGAAATGTAACCTGCGCTATAGGACTAGCTTGGGAAATTTGAGATACTTGTAATCTATTGGAGAGAAATACGTTGTGATAGGTCTTTTCATTAGCCTGAAAAAAAAAAATGCCTTTGCATGACTCTAGGTAGTAAGACATGTAGATTGCTGGTCAAGAAGACAGAGGTAGGGTCAATGGATAATATTCAGTGTCATGGATTGAATATATTTCCTTCATACATAACGAGCTCCCTTACAAAGTGGTGTTGGCAACCGCTTGACTGGGCATTAAAGAAAAGATTCAAACTTCAGAGCAGTCTATTTGTTCTTTGAGATCCATTTCAGCCTGGAAATTTGATTTTTCTGTGGTAAGCTGTATCATTACAAGAATGCTACAAATTGGCTGTGTGTGCGTGTGTGTATGTGTGAACTCCCATTTATCCCTAAGGATACAACTTCTTTGGAAAATAAACAAAGACTCCATCAAATAGTCATATAAAATCAAATATTTAAATTCAATTCTCATTCCCAGAAAACTTTTGAGATGTCATGGGGAATTCTGATTTGCCCCAAAATTCAATCCTGCTAACCTCTTACTAACTAGATCAGTTGTCCTCACAGCACAATGCTTCTGGCCCAGAAGTTTGGGAAGCATTCTGTCATCTCAGTATAATTTCTTCTTAGTGATCCTCCACAGCATGTAGGGAATAATGATAACAATCCTCAGTTCATTTCCCAATTCTAGCTTATTCATATGATGAGTTCTGTTTGTACTTTGGCACTTCCTGCCTGATTTCTCTTTAGACCTCTACATTGTCACTGAAGAAAGTTCTGTTCCTTAACTCTGCAAGTTTCTGCTCTCTATTTCCTGTAGATGACTCTTGCTGGAAGTACAAATGCAAATACATACATTGGATATAGCCATTTTGGGGAAGAATAATTAATTTTAAGAGGATGGAGTACATTTCTAGTAGTGATTATTATACCTTATGTTAATAAAGGAACATGTAGCACCTGAATTTGGAACCTCTTGATATTTCTCAAAAAATATGGGAAGTTCAGCCCTGACTAGGGATTTTTCAAAATAAAAAAAAAAAAATTGGCTTCAAGCATTTTGTCCTTAGATACAAAAAAAAAAAAAAAAAAAATTTAACAATTTTAAAATGACTATTTCCTGACCATCAAAAAATAGAGAAAAACCATCAGATCCAAATATTAATCTTTTTTATTCTAGTTTTTATTTTGATTACATCTAAAATTATCATTAAAACTGTGTCTATATAATGAGTACATTTAAATGCAGTTGTTAGTGTGTAAATAGCATTTAGAAAATGCCTATAAGTTAAAACTCAATGCAATGAGGGCAATGGCTGTACCTTCCTTCTTACAGGAAGAATTAAGTAAAAGTTCACACAGCACCACATAAATTCCTCTGTGTCTTTTTGAGAGCCACTTACTTTCTTGCAATGGATCTGCCCCTTATGCTCTTTTCTCCCCGTATACCATCTGTCTCCTCAGCTTCATCTCACCTATTTCAACATTTTAAGCTACTATGACAAGAGTTAAATATCATGGAAGCCATAAAATCTGGCTGGAAACCTTAGCTGATGAATAGTCTTTGAGGTCCCCATAAGGAAAAAGTCTGTGAGCCCTTGGTGAAAAAAATCATTGAAAAACAACCTTCCTGGATCAACCAGAAAAGCAAAGAACACAGTTTTCTTTCTATGAAATAGCAGAAAATGAAAGTTTAAATCAAGACAATGTTCCATTCATCAGAGATTACTATATTACACTGAGAATGTTTGGAAACTGCCTATCCTCATAAGAAGAAGCAACTCCATTCAAGCATTAGTACATCTTTATAAGCACTTTGTTATTTTATTGGTGGCACCCTGTCATGCCCTTACATTTTGAACAAAAACATCAAAATGTGTTTAAGCATAAGGAAAGCTAGCCTTTTCTAAATGGTACCTATGTACATAGATTTGCTAGTATATATCACAATGTAGATTTTAATCTTATATTTATAAAGTAGACTGATTTAGGCCTGATGACATGGTGCACACCTGAAATCCCAGCAACTAGGGAGGCTGAGGCAGGAGGATTGCAAGTTCAAGGCCAGTCTCAACAATTTAGCAAAAAAGCAATTTAGCAAGATGCCCCCTCAAAAGAAAAAATCAGAAAGGCTGAGGATGTTGCTCAGTGGTTAATCACCCCTGGGCTTAATCCCCAGTACCAAAAAAAATTTAAAATAATTTTTAAAAAATAGACTAATTTTCACATCAGAGAATTCAAGTGTATCTTAAAATTTAGAGAGTTTATATAAGATGTACAATCATAGACTTGTAGGCTTTTGCAGCACAAAAAGAAAAAAATACCTAAATTCAGGAAAATAATTTATCTACCTGCTTGAAATTAAATGACTAGTGTGGCTAAACTAGTCATTTACTGAATTTGAATATAATATATGGATAGAATATTGAAAGATCCTTCTTTATGTTATTTTATATATTTAGTTCATTAAAAATGTATCAGTACCTTATTATTAGTTTACAAAAGGTAATACTTTGTACTCTCACTAAAAGCTCTTATTCTTGTCTTCTATAATTCACCTTATATATTGATCCATGTTCAATACTTACCCTAAATATCAGAATTATGTCCTTATATTCCCATTCCTTGTTCTTATGCATTAGATAAATCAACCAACATTTATTAGTGTCAGACTTTATGTTGGAGAATCAAGGAGACACATAAAGACACTCCTGTTATTGAATTTTTCAGGTCTATTCTCATAGGCAACACAGTCAAAATACGAATGTGATAAAGACGAAAAAATCCAAGTGCTATACCAGCAATAGATGAAGAGTCAGACTTTCCTGAGGATATATCATTTAAGCCGAGACATAAAAGATAGGAATAAGTGAGCTGTGCAAGGATATAGAGGACAAGAATCCTATTAGAAGAAACAACTAACATCAAGCCGTTAAAGATAAAAAGAGTGTGACGAACTCAAAAGAAAAACAGGTCTTCGTGACGCAAGTGGCCAGCAAGACAAGTGGGAGTAAATGGACTTTCAAAAAGGAATAGAAAAAATTTTTTCTTTATATGTTTATTGGCACATTGTAGTTTTACACAATGGTGGGATTTGTTGTGACATATTCATAAATATACAATATAACAAATATAATTTTATTTCTAAAGGCCTTAGGACTGAAGACCATCCCCTCTCTTCCTTGCAAATAGAACTCTTTTTTTTTTTTATATACAACCTTTTTGAGTTCAAGAAAGTTATTTCCTTCCCCAATACAAAGAGTAAATATTGTTTGGAATAAACTAACTGTGGAGTCGCCATTTTGCTTGCTAACGATTAATATCAGGTGCCACCACATTATTGCTAACGGGAAATGAAAGGACTTCTACTGGGAAGTCATAATGAATTCAATTGTATCTCCTCAAAAATTCATATGTTGAAGTCCTAACTCCCAATGTAACTGCATTGGGAGATAGGCCCAAATGAGGGCATGGGGGTGGAATTCCAATCCAACAGGACTGGTGCCCTTCCAAGAAGAAGACACACCAGGGTTCAAATTCAGAGAAAGGGCCATGTGATCACACAGTGAGACAACAACTCTCTATAAGCCAAGGAGAGAGGCTTCAAGAAAAACAAATTTACTGACACCTTAATCTTAAATTTCCAGGCTTTGCCACTAAGAATAAAATAAATTTCTGTTGTTTAAGCCACCAGCCTTTAGTTTTTGTTTCTTCATTTTTAATGGACTCTCTAGCAGTGTCATACAGGAACCCTGGAAATAGATTACCACACTAATGAACATAGAAACAAATGTTCCTCTGATTTATTGGACCATACTCTCCACCCAGATATTACCTGCTGCATTAATTTTCTAAGATTTCCTTATTAAAATATTAGAAAATTTGGTAGTTTAAGAAAACAAATTTGTCTTCAAGTTCTGGAGCATCAAAGTCAGAAATCAGGGTGTTGGTAGTGTCCTGCTGTAATTAGTCTTTTTTATTTTTAATAATTACTTGACATGGTTTTGAGGTCCTATTTAGAGATCTACCAGTTTTTCTTCTGAAGCAGTTAATTAAGTCCACACACACACACACTATATATATATATATATATATATATATATATATATATATATATATAGTATTGGACCATTACATTTTGGATCATTATGCAACCATACTAATCACCAGGGGGACAGGTACCAGAAAACTAGAGACAGCCAATATTCCCAGAGCCTGCAACATGATTTGAATTAAACAATCCACAGAGATCTAAGGAAACCTAGCTATAAACAGAAGGCATAACCCAGCTATAACTTGACCCTCCAAAACCTGGCCTTAGGGCTCCATCTGACTCTCTATTCATGTTACAACCTCTGTGTAGCTCCTCTTAAGAGCCTTCTCTGATGTAGAGAAGACTCTGCCTTTTATCTACTCAAGGGTCATTGTGTTATCTTCCGCTATCAAAAGAATATTTAAATCTTATAAAACAGATGTTCTTTCCTGAATACTCCAGGAAAGAATCTTTCCATGTCTCTACATAGCTTTCAGAAGTTGCTAGCAATCCTTGCCATTCATTCCTGGATTAGTGGCTGCATAAATCCAGCCTCTACCTCCTCTGTTGTCACAGACATTCTCCCTATTTCTGTGTGTCTATGTCTTTACATGACACTCTCCTGTCTATATTTGTCTGTGCCCCTTCTCATCTAATGAAGACAGTTGTTATATTGGATGAGGGTCAACACAAATTCATTATGACCCTAACTTGACTTAGTTATATCTAAAAGGCCCTACTTTCAAATAAGTTCACATAAACAAGTACCAAGAGATAGGACTTCAACATATCTTTCGGGAGCCACAATTTAATCCATAAGATGGCGGAGTAGAATGGCAGATTATACTGGAAGATGTTATTGAGGCACTGAATTAATCAGCTCTGTCCATGTCTTCTGGTCAATTTCTAATTAAAAAAAAAAAGTCCCTTATCATTTCACTTACATTTATTTAGGTCTGATTCTATATGAAACTAAAACATTCTAATGAATTCAGGAAGATAGGGCATTATATTTAGGGCACTATGAATTCATCAGAAGATTTTAAGCAGGGGAGTGGCATAATTTGATATTCATTTTATAAAAATTGCAAATACATTCAACCCCCAAGTCCTCTAAAAGGACTTTCTAAAGGTTGCCTAATTGACAGTTGCCTCTACAAAGTTCCCTATTACTTCATTCATCCATGAAAGATCAGTTTTAAGAGGGCTCCTTGCTTCTCCACTTTGATCTACCCAGAACAAGAAATAATCTCCCTAAAATATCACCTAATAATCCACATTTTCAAGTAAAAGCCTTCCATAGCTCCCCCTTGACTTAAAGTTCTTAGAGACTTCCTAAATCCTGATCTCAAACTCATTTTCAAAGCACAAATCATAATTGAATAGTGGTTTAAAACTATGGTTTTCAGCAAACTATAAGAGCTGTTATTAATAGTAACTTATTACAGCAAATGCAGGACAACTGTCATTTAGAAATGATGTGGTACACACATATCTGATTATTTTGTTCCTTTCCAGAACTGATAGAGCTGCAGGAGGAAAAATTATATATGTTTCACATTTTCTGAACTCTAGTTTTTCATCTGCAATTTTTTGCATGTTACTAATTGATTAAGAACTAAAATGAATTGCCAACATCATAATTATTGCATTCACTTTTTTAGAAGTCATTTTCTGTGGGTACTTTGAAAAGCATTTTATACATTACCCATGTACAGCTAAGAATAAATAACTAAGGTAAATTATCATCCCCTGCATCATAAATTAAGAAATTTGGGCTCAGAGTGAACAAGTAACTTGCCCATGATTATGCATTTGAAATGCCAGCAATAGAGTTCATCTGAGCCTTTAATCATGGATTATAATCCTATCGTTTTTTCCCTACCAAAATCATCTTTTTCTCTTGACAAGAACATGTCAGTCCTGGTGCCTTCAACTTTTTCCAATGATATTGTGCTAGAATTCTGAATAGATTAGAATAATTGTAACACTCACTCCAGAATGTTGCTATTAATATATGTTAATGCTTGACATTCACATAAGTTCAGCAAACAAATTTTGAGTACCCCATGAGAGTAAGCAAAGGGACTGTGCCCCAGGAAAGGGGATAGAAGTAAGTCCAGGAGAGAGGCAATGAGAATGTTGTTTCTTAGCTTGGATTTACAAAGCATCAGTACTAATTAATGGCAGAACTAGAGGGGATGTCACAGAAGAGAAATAACACATCCTGTCCTATTTGAAGAGAACATTTAAAGCATGGATGTTTTTCAATACATCCCCAAACCACAGAACTTCAAGAATTGAATTTGAAAATTGAGCAGAGATTTTATTTTGTCCTTTTTCAAGCCATCACCCTGCATTAACTAATTAATTTATATAGAACAAAAGATTCTCTCTCTTTCCCCAAATAACTGAAGGGTTTGATTTCTTTAATTGAATTTTGAGAAAAATGCGCTCTTAAAAAGAAAACTAAATGGCCTGACTCTTTTGCAGAAACAATTTCAGTCCTATGTTAAAGCTGTATTGAAACATCCCAGTCTTCTCAGAGGGGCAAGAAAAGAAAGAAACCTGAAGCAAATGAGTTTTTTTTCTTCTCATTCCTACATTTGGTAATGCAGGCAAACACACCAGAGCTTATTGTGTTTGTTATTGTTTTACTAAAAGAAGGTAATGAGTTAGTCAAAGGCTAGATGGCAGCCATCTCTATCAAACCATTGACCATGATCACAAGCAGGTGGAGATGGCTCAAAAGAGCACCGTAATAACTTTGAAGCAAAAAATAAATAAATTAAAAATTAAAAAAACTTTCTTTCTCTTACATACCGAAGTGACTAAATCATGAAGTCAATGTGAGCTCATAAAGCCTATGTGAAAAATTCTCAAGATCTTATATTGAATATGCTTTTAAATATAGTCGTACTACAGATAATGCATTTTTTTTTTACAAACTGAGGGTTATGGCAACCGAACATGGAGCAAGTCTATCAGTGCCATTTTTCCAACACAAAGGACCCACTTCATGTCTCTAAATCACATTTTGGTGATTCTCATAATATTTCAATTTTTCTCAATATTATCATATCTGTTATAGTAATCTGTGATCAGCAACCTTGATGTTATTATTGTAATTGGGAGGCACAACAAACTTCACCTGTGGAAGAAGATGAACATAAATGTGTATTCTGACTGCTACCAACTGACCATCCCCCCATCTCCCTCTCCTTAAACTTTGCTATTTCCTGAGATACAATATTGAAATTATGTCAATTAATAACCCTATCTCTAAGTAAAAGAAAATAAGTAATGCAGATTTCTCACATAAAGTTAAAAGCTAGAAAGATCAAACAAAGGGAGAAATGTCAACACAGACAGAAAGTTAGGCCTCTGTATCAAATACTTAATCACATTGTGAATTCAATGGAAAAGTTTTTGAAGAAAATTAAAAGAGCTGCCTCGGTGTAGTACACATGATTGGTTATAGGAAGAATGTTTTAGTGGTCTGAATAGAAGATCAAACTGGATATAATATTCTCTTAAGCCAAAAACTAACCCTGAGTAGAGCCATAACTTTCTTCAACCCTATGAATGCTGAAAGGTGAGGAAGGTGTAGAAGAGGAGTTTGAAGCTGGCAGAGGGTGTTTCATGAAGTTTAAAGAAAGAAGCCATCTCCAGAACATAGAAGTGCAAGTTGAAGCAGCCAGTGGTGTGGGCGAAGCTGCAGTAAGTTTTCCAAAAGATTTCGCTGAGATGGTTGATGAGGTGGCTGAGCTAACAACAGACTTGCAGTGTACATGAAGCAGCTTTCTATTGGAAGAAGGGTACCACCTAAGATTTTATAAAATGAAAGAATTCAATGCCTGGCTTCAGAGCTTCCAGTGAGAGACTGTTTCTCTTAAAAGGGGCTCATGCATCTGCTGACTTTAAAAACCAATGCTCATTTACCACTTGGAAATATATTATCTACTTAAGAAAGATGCTTTATACTCTGCCTGTGCTCCAAATGTGGTACAATGAGGACTGAAAGACAGCACGTCTGTCTACAACATGCTTCACTAAATATTTCAAGCCCCCTGTTGAGATCTAAAAAGAAGAAAAAATGATATTTCTTTCAAAATATCACTGTTCATTAACAATGCATCTAGTCAGCCAATAACTGTCATGGAATTGTATAAGATTAATGCTGTTTACAAGCCTGCTAACACAATATTTATTCTGTAGCCCATGAATCAAGGAATATTTAGACTTTTAAATCATTATTTATGAAATATATTTTGTAAGACTATAGTTGTCATAGATAGCGATTCTTTTGCTGGATTTGAGCAATGTAAATTTAAAAATCTTCTGGAAAGGATTCACCATACTAGATGCCATAAGGAATATTTATGATTCATGGGAGTATGTCAAAGTATCAACAATAACAGGATTTTGGACGAAGCTCATTCCAACCTTCATGGACGATTTTGAGAAGTTCAAGACTTCAGTGGCAGAAATAATGGCAGATGTGATGGAGCTACCAGGAGAACTGGAATGAGAAGAGGAGCCTGAAGACATAATTGAATTGTGGCAATCTCGCGATAAAACAATAATGGATGACGAGTTGCTTCTTATGGATGCACCATAAGCAAAAATAACCAACACTATTTCAGCACCATTATGAAAACACAAATAACCAGATGGAAGCAGACCTCAGAGGGATCAGCAATTTTTCCTTTATTCTGCAGCAGTGTCAATCAGTCAGGCACTGGGGTGGGGCTCATTTTCTGTGTAGAAAAATGGCCACTGGTTACAGAAGGAGTCTGAGTTTTATAGGTTACAGTGAGTGTGGTTTAATTATTGGAAACTGAAGCAGGACATGTTGATTTTTACAACCAGGAAAGAAGTTGTAAAAAGCCTGGAATTCATTGTCACTGGGAAAAGCAAAGAACTCAGTGTTCACTGCTTATCTTCTTTCTGAGGGATTCATTATTACCCAGAGCTGCCCTATTTGCTCTTCTCCTTCCAGGGCTCATCAGCAATAGGAAAGGGTAAAAATCCAGGGCCCAGCATTTTTATATCTGCCTCCTCCCTTCAGGACCCATTGTGGTGGGGAAGGGATGAAGGTTTGCTTTTTTCCCCCTCCAGGCCCATTGTTACTGGGAAAGGATTTACAGGGAGAGGATTAACAATTGCTCTCCTCTTCCCACTTCCTCCAGGTCAGAGAGTTTTGGAAGTTGTCATTTCTCTATCCTGGGGGTTGCCCGTTTTCCATAAGCTTTGGGCACAAAGTAAGTGGATTCTTGAGATGGAATGTACTTCTGGTGAACATATGAATATTAGAAATAAAAACAAAGGATGTACAAGGTTATGTAAACTTACTGGATTATGGCACTGGCAGAGTCTCAGAGGGTCAATCCCAATTTTAGAGGTCTTTTGTGATCAACAGCATTTTCTTCCAGACACAAATTTTTTGTGAAAGAGTCAATCTACGCAGTAAACTTCTTCGTTGTATTATTTTAAGAAATTGCCACAGTCACCCTGACATTCAGCAACTACCACCCCAATAAGTCAGAGATTGTCAACATCAAAGAAAGACCTCCACCATCAAAATGTCATGACTTATTAAACCCTAAGATGATCACTGGCACTATTTAGCAATAAACTATTTTAATTAAGGTATTTATATTTTTTAGACAAAATGCTATTGTATACTCAATAGATTACAGTATTGTGTAAATATAATCTTTTTATGAACTAGGAAACAAAAAAATCTGTATGGCTTGCTTTTTGTAGTATTCATTTTATTATTTTATTGCTGTGGTCTGGAACTGAGCTACAAATAGCTCTGCAGTATGCTTTACTATTTTTCTAAATAATCCAAGTTGTGTAGATTCCAAATGAATCACTAATCTGATTGTGTGTGGCGGGGGCAGAGGGAGGGAGAGAGAGAAAGAGAGAGATTCAGAAAGACAGATTGGCCAGTGAGATATGAATTAATCTACAGGCATTTACTATGTTGGCAAAAACATGATAGGAAATTGGCATGTATTTTTTTTTCCTGTAAGAACATTAACTCCCAATTTTCCGAAGGCTCTTTCTCTTTTTTATACTATAAAAAACTACATAGGTGCTATCAACCCAAATAAAAATTTATATAATATATATGTGTGTGTATAATATTTAAATGAGAATGATCAAAATGTTAACAATTTTTTAAATACATCTGTCACTAAAATTACTCAACACACTTATAACATATAAGCATTTATCACCTTCCCTTTTAGAGGGAAATTTTTGTAAGTGCCCTTGTTGAGAGCATGTCTTGATGTATCTAATGACAGCTAAAATCAAGGACAAATTCAGACTAGAACTCAAATTTTCTCAGAACTTGTTTCTTCTAATTTTGGGAGTTTGAACTTGTTTTATGGAAGAAATTCTGTTAAACACTGAAAGTCACAAAGAATCAAGTTTAAGCATTTTTAATGGATTAGAAAGGGATAGTTTTCTTTCCCCACTTGATGTCAGTGATAGAAGTGTTTTTTTTTAATTAACAAATCTTTATTTTTTTAATTACTTATTTTTTTTTATTTTTTACAGACTGCATTTTGATTCATTGCACACAAATGGGGTACATCATTTCATTTCTATGGTTGTACGCGATGTAGATTCATACCATTTGTGTAATCATACATGTACATAGGGTAATGATGTCTGTCTCAGTCCATCATTTTTCATATCACCCCTTATATCCTTCAACGTAATCTAAAGTTCCTCCATTTTTCCCTCACTCCCCACCTCTCCACCCCCATTATATATCATCATCCACTTACCAGGGAAAACATTTGGCCTTTGTTTTTTGGGATTGGCTTATTTCACTTAGCATAATATTCTCCAATTCCATCATTTATTTGCAAATGTCATGATATTATTCTTTATAGATAAATAATATTCCATTGTGTATATATACCATGGTTTCTTTATCCATTCATCTGTTGAAGGGCATCTAGGTTGGTTCCACAATCTAGCTATTGTGAACTGAGCTGCTATAACCATTGATGCGGCTGCGATACTGTAGTATGCTAATTTTAAGTCCTTTGGTTATAAACCGAGGAGTGGGATAACTCAGTCAAAAGGTGGGTTCATTCCAAGTTTCCTGAGGATTCTGCACACTGCTTTCCAGAGTGGCTGCACCAATTTGCAACTCCACCAACAATGGAAAAGTGTGCCTTTTTCCCTACATCCACACCAACATCTATTATTGTTTGTGTTCTTGATAATCGCCATTCTAATTGGAGTAAGATAAAATCTTAGAGTTGTTTTAATTTGCATTTCTCTAATTACTAGAGATGTTGAACAATTTTTCATATATTTATTAATCACCTGTATGCCTTCTTCTGTAAAATGTCTGTCCAGTTTCTTGGCCCAAAATAAAATACTTGGAAATTAATCTAACAAGAGGTGAAAGACCTCTACAATGAAAATTACAGAACACTAAAGAAAGAAATTGAAGAAAACCTTAGAAGTTTGAAAGAGTTCCCATATTTTTGAATAGGCAGAATTAATATTGTCAAAATGGCCATTCTATCAAAGGCACTATACAGATTCAATGCAATTCTAATTAAAATTCCAGTGACATTCTTCATAGAAATAGAGAAAGCAATCATGAACTTCATCTAGAAGAATAAGAGACCTCGAATAGCCAAAACAATTCTGAGCAGGAAAAATGAAGGAGGAGGTTTCAAAATACCAGAACTTAAACTATACCTCAGAGCAATAGTAACAAAAATGGCATGGTATTGGCACCAAAATAGACAGGTAGACCAATGATACAGAATAGAAGACACAGAGAGGAACCCACATAAATACAGTTATCTCATACTAGACAAAGGAACCAAAAAACATACAATGGAGAAAAGATAGCCTGTTCAACAAATGGTGCTGGGAAAACTGAAAATCCATATGCAGTAAAATGAAATTAAACCTCTATCTTTCACCCTGCATGCAAAACTCAACTCAAAATGGATCAAGGACCTAGGAATTAGACCAGAGACCCTTCACCAAATAAAAGAAAAAGTAGGCCCAAATCTTCATCATGTTGGCTTAGGATCAGATTTCCTTAACAAGACTCCCAAAGCACAAGAAATTAAAGCAAGAATCAATAAATGGAATGGACTCAAACTCAGCAAGGATACAATCAATAATGTGAAAAGAGAGCCCACAGAATGGGAGAAAATCTTTTCCACATGCGCTTCAGATACAGCACTTACCTTAAACATTTATAAAGAACTTACAAACCTTTATGCCAAAAATATACAGAAGTGGGTTTAAAAGTATAATTTTCCATAGAAAGTTGTTTAAATGTCAAAATATTATTGTTATGATGATGATGTTTTCACAATGTTAATGCTTTTGGTGACATCGCATATATACACAGTAATGGTTAGAATATGTTATGTGTACTTTAACACAATAAAAAATACATGCTATTGTCAACAAGGTATGCTGTTATTTAAAAATTAATTTTAATCCTGTTTTAGTCAGCTTTTTTGCTGCTGTGACTAAATGACCTGACCAGCACAACTATAAAGGAGGAAAGGTTTATTTGAGGGCACACAGTTTCAGAGGTCTTAGTCCACAGAGGGCTGGCTCCATTCCTCAAGGCTCAAGGTGAGGCAGAACAGAGGTAGCAGAGAGAGAGAGAGAGAATCCACTCTTGACATAGAAAATATGTACTCCACATCCATGCCCCCAGTGAACCACTCCCTCCAGTCACACCCTACATGCCTCCAGTTACCACTCAGTTAATCCCCTCAGGGATTAATTCACTGATTAGGTTAATACTATGATCCAATCATTTCTCCTCCAAACCTTTTTGCATTGTCTTATATGTGAGCTTTTGGGGGAACATCTCACATTCAAGCCATAACAGATCCATAGCATATTTTTATCCAACACATAAAGATTTTATAAATATATTACGAATAAATATGACATCCATGTTTTTCCTTAAAAGCATTAAAATGCAACAGTATTTGAAAATAAAAATTCAATATCTGGATTGATACCTGCTTTAGAATTTTTTTTCTTTCAAACTAAGATAATCCCAAGTAGACTTTCAATAAAGATTCTACATATATCTGACCTATTAGTTCATTAGCACTGCTTAACATAGAAACACAGACTGGGTGGTTTCAACAACAGAAACCATTCTAGAAACTGGAGTCTGAGATGAAGTACTGGTAGAATTGCTTCCTCCCACGGTCTGTCAGGGAAGTTCTGCTGCAAGCTTCTCTCGCAGTCCCAGTGACTTGCTGGCAATCATTGGCCTTTCTTGGTTTGCAGACTCATCATTCCCATCTCTGCCTCCACCTTCACAGGGCTTCTTCCCGTGTCCCTTCACTTAGTCTTTTCCTTTGTTGATGACTGTCTCTGTGTGGGAGTTTCCCATTTTATATAGTCATATTGGATTAGAGCCCACTCTAACACCTCATTTTTATTACACTTATCAAAACCCTGATTTCAAATAAAGTTACATTCCGAAGTACTGGAACTAAAGACTTCAACACAGCATTCTTTGGAGGTGGGGGGCACAGTTTAAGATGTAACACATGGTTTGGAAAAGTGTATTGGAGTAGAACCCTTCACAGGCACCAAGGGTAAGAAAGTAACTGCACATATCAGCAAACATATAGCTAAACCTCTATATATCAGCAGGACTTCACTTCTCCACCCTTTCCAACCGGGCCACAGTTCTCTTTTACCAGTGAATGGAAAGAAACATTTCCTTTCATCTCGGAGGATGAAAGATTCAATATTTTTTTCTGGATACAATGATACAGAGAGTCATTTAGGAACAGACAGATGCTAACTAAAATAATTTTAAATTGAGAAAATTACGAGATACACTATTATTTGAATAGGCACAGGGCAGCTACTTGTCAATTTAAAGCAGGAAAGATGCCTCTAAATTTATGAAGGAATTACATCCTGATAAATACATCATAAGAAGAAAATATTCTGAGTCAAGAATGCATTTAATACCCCAAACCTCTGAACAGTGTATCTTAGCAACAGAGTACACTGTCGAGTATCAGTGATTTACTCTTGTGATTACACTGTTGACTGGGAGTTGCTACTGCCCAGCATCACAAAAGAGCATTGCACCACATACTGTTAAGCAGGGAAAAGATCAAACTTCAAAGTGTGTTTTCTACTGAATGCATATCATTTTTTTTTTTTTACAGACTGCATTTTGATTCATTGTACACAAATGGGGTACATCATTTCCTTTCTATGATTGTGCACAATGTAGAATCATACCATTCGTGTATACGTAGGGTAATGATGTCTGTCTCATTCCACCATTTTTCATATCCCCCCCCTCGTTTCCTTCTATGTAATCTAAAGTTCCTCCACTCTTCTCTCACCTCCCACCCCCCAGCCACCATTATATATCATCATCCACTTATCAGGTAAAACATTTGGCCTTTGGTTTTTTGGGATTCATATCATTTTTGCACCATTGTAAATTCAAAAAAATTATAAATCAAATTCTCATAAGTTGAGGATTATCTATGTTCATTTTGGATTTTGTTTGAATTTCTATAATACTTTATACCAACACAAGGTAAACAATCAAATACTTCAAGAGATTTTTAAAATATAAGCATACTTATAGATTCATGTAACAGGAGAATTAGGCAGAAAAACATGTAAAGAAATAATATCAAAGATTTTCCAAAATTTGGAGAGCAACATCAATTTATGTATCTTAGCAGCTAAATGGATCACAAGTCAAATAAATATGAAAAAATTAAAATGTAGACACATTAATTCAGGTAGCTTTTTTCAGGGCTATGAGCAAAAGACCAAACAAGAAGTTTACAGGAGGAAAAGTTTATTTGGAGATCACAGTTCCCGATAGCTCAATCCACAGATGGTGACTCCCTGCTCTGGACCCTGGTGAGGCAGCACTTCACGAGGGAAGAGCCCAGGGGAGGAGAGCTGTTTAACTCATGGGAGTATCCCGAAGCAAAGAGGAAGAGGAAGGAACCTCTGGAAGAAAGACCCTTCTAGGACAGGGCTCCAGAGACCTATCTCCTCCAGTCATGCCCCACCTGCCTACAGTTACCACCCAGTCAGTCCATTCAAACTAGTCTGGATTGATTAGGTATGGTTTCTGTTATTTAGCCATTTCACCACTGAATATTTCTGCATTAATGCAGGAGCTGCTGGTGCATACTTCATATCCAAACTAAAACACACAACTCTGTCAATTTCACAAAACCGAAGTAATGATGCAGTCATTAAAGCAACTATGGAAAAACAAGTCACAAAGGAACAACAATACAAATGGTGACATGCTTTTCTTCAGGAAAAAAAAAAAATCTCTCTCTCTCTTTCTCTCTCTCTCTCTCTCTCTCTCTCTATATATATATATATATAGTGACTATATATATACACATATATTGTGACACTATATATGTATATTGTGACTATATAAATATAACTATATAAATGTATATATATACATATATACAGTCACTATATATACATATGTGACACATGTATCGAGAGAGAGAGAGAGATCAAAGATAATGAAAAGATATTTTAAATGGCTGAGGGGTAGGAGGGAGAGTCAATTCAGAATCCTATACATGGAGAAATGTGTCTCCTTAAATGAGGACATTAAAGACATTTCTGGAGTAATAAATTCTGAAGGAAACTCTTAAGAAGATCAACTACAAAAAAAATGATAAAGGAAAATAAGTTGAAGAAGAATAACACTAGATGGAAATGTGAATTTAGTGAAAAAATTACACAAGAGATGGTAAATATGTGGGTGAATGTACAAATGTTAGGGAAAAAACAGACTTTTATCCTAAAAATGTGAAGTGTGAATAACTGGGGAAATTGTATTTTTATAGCTTAGTTTAAAATGCTAACAACGGCTGGGCGTGGTGGCACACACCTGTGATCCCAGTGAGTCGAAGGCTGAGGCAGGAGGATCCAAGAGTTGAAAGCCAGTGTCAGCAAAAGTGAGGCACAAAGCAACTCCGTGAGTCGCTGTCTCTAAATAAAATACAAAATAGGCTTGGGGATGTGGCTCAGTGGTCGAGTGCCCCTGAGTTCAATCCCCAGTACCCCCCACTCCACCAAAATGCTGACCAACAAAATTTGAAAGAAATCTCCATCCATCCTGAAGATTTAGTTAAGGTAGTTGAGTACTAAGATAATAAAGGTTTAAATTAGGCTGTTTCCACAGTTTGGCATGTATCAGCGCTGACAATGCTGAGGCTCATTTCCAAGATGATTTGGGAAGGAATTCTGGCAGCCCAACTGAATTTATATGGTGGTAAATCAAAGAAGAATAAAACATTTGTCTGTCAGCCTAAGTCTGCAGAGTGTGTGGCCATTATTTTGCAATTAGTGTTACTTAAAAAGTCCTTTTACAGTGACTCAGCCTTTCTCCACACTTGTCCAGAGCATTTCCCTCCCACAATTTCAAAGACTGTTGTCAAAATACTCACTTAATAATCAGTCTATCAATTAGCGAATGTGCAAGTCTGATCTCTACGTGCTCAGCACTTATAAGCACTCAGAATATGAAAATATAAGGTCTATAAAGTAATAACATTTTGTGTCAGCCCAAATCTTGTGGAAAGATCGAAAGAGCAACCTTTCAAATCCGCTTGTCCGTTCTACACCAAACACTACAAGCAAATCCCAGGGCCCTCACGATCTACCATTGCGAAGTCTGACGTAGCTTCACCTACACTCAGCACGGTCCACACTTGGCCTTAATGCCCTGCTCTCTGTATTTAGAGCTCTACTTTCCTTTCCACTCCTACCAACCACCTATGGAAGTGATCATTTTGTTATTTCTAAAACATATGCTAACAAATTAATTACCTGCATTTTTATTCAATCCAGATGGTATTCACATTTCAAAAGATGATTTAGGCTACCAAGGTCCCATGGGGTGTGTTACAGGATTTTGCCCATATGTTCCATACCAAAGGTTGAGGGGATAAAAATAGTGTGAATCTACTTCAGCTCCATATAAAAACTTGAGGGTTCTAATCTAATTTAAATCAGAGTCACCCAAAAAAGAAATGGTCCATTAATTCACACAAGCATCCTTGGGAAAGGGAGCTTTTCCCACACTGTTTGATGGTGTAAAAAAAGTAAATTAACACCATGCAGTAATTAGTGATATTTTGTGTTCTAATAAAAAGGTTTGAAAGCTCCTTTCCAGTAAAACATAAATGGATGATCAAGCTCAGGAAATAATAGCAAGAATAAACAAGTGAGATTGCATCAAATTTAAAAGATTCTGCACAGCAACAGAAACAGAAGAGTGAAGACACGGGCTACAGAATGGGGAAAAAAATCCTTGCCAGCTGTTCTTCGGACAAATGGTTAATAGTCACTGAATATAAAGAACTCCAAAAAATTAGCAACAAAGAACAAGTAACTGAATCAATAAATGAGCTAAACATTTGAACATACACTTTTCAAAAAGAAGAAATACATGTAGCTAATAAATTTATGAAAAAATGCTCAACATCTTTAGCCATCAGGATCATGCATATCAAGAAATCCCATCTCACCCCAATCAGAATGGCTACTATAAAAAACACAAACAAAACAATAAATAAATTTTAAATAACATGCTGATAAGCAGGAAAATAATCCTCATATGGTGGAAATGTAAATTAGTACATTCACTATGGAAATTATATAGAGTTTTCTCAAGAAATACTAGAAATAGAACTTCCTTACGATTCAGCTATAGTACTCCTCATCTTATACCCAAAATAATTAATTCAGTGTACTATAGCAATACATGCATTTCCATATTTATGCAACACAATTTACAATAGCCAGGTTATGCAACCAGCCTAGGTGCCCATCAATAGATGAATGGGTAAAGAAAATGTGGTATATTCACAATGGAGAATTCCTCAGCCATAAAGAATAAGGTCATTTTCAGGAAATTAAGTGGAACTGGACATCATCTTGTTAAGAAAAATAAGCTAGCCTCAAAAAGACAGGCATCATATGTTTTTGTCTTATGTGGAAACTAGAAAAAAAGATAACATGAAAGTAAAAGGAAACTATTGGAGAAGAGGAAAAGAATTGAAGAAGGGGGAAAGGAGGGTAAAATGGAGGTTACACAGCGGGTGGAAATGAACAAAATATCTTATATGAGTGTGAAAATATAATAAAATGAAAACCATTTTATAATTATATGCACTAATAAAAAATAAAATAGGCAAAATAGGTATATATAAAATAGGTATATATAACTTGAGTGAAAAAAACTATGGAACAAACTTAATGAAACTGGAATTAAAGAAAACTTAAGAAAATGTCATCCATGATGCAGTCTCACTGATAATTAATTGAAATACAGCATGTTTAGTCAGTCATTAGTTAGTTATTTTTCAAAATCCAATGCACAATCTTAAACCCAGGTGGTACCAACACAATGATCAACCAAACCTGTGTTCCTCCCTAAATGAAAAAAAAAAAAAAATCCTGACTCCCAGGTTCATCACTGTATAATCAATCCCATATGGCATATTTGCATTACTAAAATGTATGTATTCTAACATAAAATGCATATGCAGATACCATAAGTGTGTGTATATATAGTTACATGCACATATGTACATACATATTTTTAATTTTAATTTTACAAAAATGTATTGTTATTATACAATACTTCATTTGAAAGTACTTGTTCACTTAAAATTATTGTATATATCCATAAATATTATTGCATGTCCTTTTGGTTCATTTTGATAGTTAAATAATATTATGCATACTACTTTCCTTCTGCAAACATTGTTGTTCTTACTTTTTTTTTCTTAAAATGTTCACTATATTTAATGGTGCTGCTATGAATCTAGCTAATACTGTGAATTTGTGGATGCCATTCTGAATTGAAATTCTAAAGAGCAAAAGTACAAAACATATATTTTTAAATCTCTAAGCAGGTGTTTTAGAAAATCATCAACACATTTCTGAAAGAATCATATTGTATCAAAAGTCAGTTTCAGACAAGATCAGGCGCGTTCAGGGTGGTACGGCCTAAGGAAATGAACAGACACTTCACAGAAGAAGATGTACAAGCAATCAACAGATAAATGAAAAATGTTCAACATCTCTAGTAATAAGAGAAATGCAAATCAAAACTACCCTAAGATTTCATCTCACCCCAATTAGAATGGCGATTATCAAGAACACAAGCAACAATAGGTGTTGGCAAGGATGTGGGGAAAAAGGTACACTCATACATTGCTGGTGGGGTTGCAAATTAGTGCAGCCACTCTGAAAAGCAGTATGGAGATTCCTCAGAAAGCTTGGAATGGAACCATCATTTAACCCAGCTATCCCACTCCTTGGCCTATACCCAAAGGACTTAAAATCAGCATACTACAGAGATACAGCCACATCAATGTTCATAGCTGCTCAATTCACCATAGCCAGATTGTGGAACCAACCTAGATGCCCTTCAGTTGATGAATGGATAAAGAAACTGTGGCATATATATACAATGGAATATTACACCGCCATGAAGAATGATAAAATTACGGTATTTGCAGGCAAATGGATGAAATTGGAGGATATCATGCTAAGTGAGATAAGCCAATCTCAAAAAACTAAAGGATGCATTATCTCGCTGATAAGTGGATGAGGACATATAAGAGGGGGTAGGAGGGGTTAGTGTTAGGGTTAGGGCTAGGTTTAGGGTTAGGGATAAGGAGAGTGGTAAGAATGGAGGAAGGAAGGACTGTATAGAGGGAAAAGAAGGGTGGGAGGGTGGGGGGGAGGGGAAAAATAACAGAATGAATCAAACAGGATTGCCCTATGTAAATTTATGATTTTTAATTAAAATAAATAAATAATAATAATAAAAGAAGCAAAAAAAAAATACTGGAGTGTATTTTAAACCATGTCTGATTGAGTCTTTCCATATGGCTTTTGAGTCAACTGCCAACTTCATTACTGTTTTTCCTTCTCTTCATATATAGTACGCTATAATCCCCATAAATTGAAGCAATGCCTTCATTGTCTGAAACCTGAAAATGCTTAGTGTGGCACAAAAGAACCTTGACAGTAAAAAAAAAAAAAAAAAAGTCAGTTTCAATTCCTAAGCAGTGGCAATGAATTGAAACTTAAATACACATTGAAAATGCACAAAGAAGAGAATATAATTCAATTAACTCATAAAATATGTAAACATGTCCAGTTCTCCATATTCATGAGGAACATTTTGGGAACAACTTTCCAGATTCACTCATCCCTTTGTCCCTGGTTTTGTCCAGCACTTTACCTAAGACCTAGAAAGTAAATACAAAATAAAGTATAAGTTAAAGAATGAATCAATTGACAAGATAATCAATGTATCTTTTAAACCAGAGAGTGTATTTACACATTTACAGCCTTCCTCACTGGTGTATTCTAAGAAGTATAAATAAAATTTAAATATAAAATATTATTTTGAAATGTACATTTGCTTTATTTCCAGATAGCCTGCGCTACTAACCTTATGGTCCATTGTTAAGGAAAATTCTTTAATTATTTTTTACAATTACTTTGATGCACTTATTTATACACAAGCACATATATACACACACATACACTCTTTCCATTTTCAAGAAATGGAAGACATGTTCACATATTTTAAAATTTTCCATCCAAAAAAGATGCTACTGTTTTAACTCAAGCTGAAAGTTAGACCTCTCTATTCCTTCCCGAACATTTGGGACCAGCATATTTCACTTTATATAGTTTGATTTAATAAGCATTTTTCTCCACTATGACCAAAAGATCTGACAAAAGCAATGAAAGGAGGAAAGGTTTATTTGGGGGCTCACAGTTTCAGAAGTCGCCGTCACAGACTGAGGCTCCATTCCTCGGGACTTGAGGTGAAGCAGAACATCATGGCAGAAGAGTGTAGCAGAGGGAAGTGGCTCACATGGTGATCAGGAAGCGTAGAGAATCTCCACTGGCCAGACAAAATATATCGCCCAAAGACACTCTCCCATTGCCCACCTCCTCCACCCATACCCTACCTGCCTTCAGTTACCACTCTTTTAATCCCCATCAAGGGATTAATTCACTGATTGGGTTAAATCTTTCATAATCCAATCATTTCATCTCTGAATGTTCTTGCGTTGTCTCACCCATGAGCTTTTGGAGGACACCTAATATTAAACCATAATATTGTTCTTTGAACCTGTTTCTTCACTGTAGTAAAATAATTTTATAATTTAATCATATTCATGTATGATATAAAGCAGAAAAATGCTAATGTAAATTATCTCTCAATTTCCATTTGTATGGATTAAAATGAATACTCTGCAAAGGAAAACAAATTTGCAAGATGCAATGCCATTCTTCATCTACACTGAGTACAATAGAATTATAAAAACTTTGAAATAAAATCACCTAAGAAATAAAATGAGTCATGAATAAAATGTCCAGCATTAAAACTAGGAAGAAATACATACAGATTAAACTAGTAGAAGATATAGATATTCAGTAGAATTAGAAGCTGACATAACAAATTATAAATTATAGTAAAATATATCTATTAAATATAATTACTGTTTTGGTTTCAGAAATATTGAATGTCTTGAATATATCTTCAATGCTCCATAATGTCACATCAACAAAAGTTCAAAAGTTTCTAATGCACACATGTGTACATAAGAATTCTGCAATAAATATTTTTAATACTCAGCATAAGCTCAAAATTTTACTTTATTAAATTATCTTCATTTTTAATTTTTAAAAAATATGATATTGGTAGGTAATAGACCAATATGATAAGATAGGGTATCTTCAAGGAGACTGAATGAATTTGATTTATGATATTGGCAAATGTGGTAAGATGAGTCATTCACAGTTATTAGTTTATCATTTACTCTTGCCCACATAAAATTCAGTAATGTACTTTGCTTCAGCATCTGCTTTACACCAAAGATTATGTTGGGTTGCAATGAAAAAAAAAAAGCCAGCATATTCTGATTCTGTACAGAGACCACCATTCACACCATGTCTAGAATCTGTTTTTAAATAACCTTCTATATAGGTGTGACCCTGTGTGGGTGCTAGTTAGTTCAAACTGCACCTTAGGATCAGGTAGCTGCTAAACAGGAAGTTTCACTCCAGGATCCACCACTATTTAATCTCAAAGGTCATTCCAGAGTTAGCTTCTATATCTTCAACACCAGAAATGTTTTTAAGTGGCAAAATAGAAATAGGTTTTCATAGGTGAAATTAGTAGCTTGTTTGTGAGTAGACATTTAAATGCTTTCTGTGATGAAATATATATTTTTTAAAGTGTATGGATTAGTGATGTTAGAGATTTTCCCTAACCATATGTAAATCTTTTTATCAGAGACATCAATCTATATGCTTAAGGGTGGCATCAGATGCTCCATTTCATCATTGAATCTGAGGCTTCTTGACAGAGTTTAACTTAATCTAGCTTGATAGATAATAGGCAAACACTTTGTTAGAAAAGTACAGTATTTATGTAAGAGCATTAGTTTATACAAGTTGATTTATATCACCTAAAAGGACAAGCTAGGATTTTCTTGAGTTCACAGAACAAAGTGTGGAACTGTTGAGTGCCTACTTGCTAATAAGCATATAGGTGAAGACAGGATGAGACTTTCTTTCATTATGATCCAGTAGTGAGTTTCCAGACAAGTAGCTAACTCTCAACTACCACTAATTATAGACTGGTATCTTTATCTACCAAACAAATCAACACATAAACATAAAGAGTATTGAAAGTTGTATTCTAACAAGTTTAGACTAGCAGTCAGCGATAACTAATGTGGAGACATGAACCTACATCAAGCCTGCCCTTAGTTGTTGAACAATAAAGATATTTCTAGATAGCATAAAATCAACTTGAAATTGATATCGCAGAAGCAATTGACCACTTAGTCAATATCAAAATATGATCTCACAAATACTCTATTAACTATTAGTTGACTCAAAGTTAAAAAGCACAATAGACAGAATGAGTGTAAGATTTGATGACATTTAATACTTCATTCATTCTGCTAGATACTCTATCACCAGAGTTTTATTTTAACAAGGAAAGAAAATTATATAAGGGATTTACTTTTCCTTTATTGTTAAGTGTATAGCAAGAAATGGGAGAGACCAACTGTCACAGGAGCAGAGGATTTTCCTACGTAAGAGTATGTTGACTAACTTCCAACTATAGGAGAAAAGCATAGCTATACTGACCTGAGATGCTCAGTAGCATCTTATGGCATGTGTTTCTGACTTCCAAAGTTTACAAGGTACAGACACCTGGTGGAGTACAGCTGTTATTCCAGTGACTCAGAAGACTGAAACAGAAAGATTGCAAGTTTGAAGTCTGCCTTAGCAACTTAGTGAGACCTTTTCTCAAAATAAAATTTAAAAAGGACTGAAGATGAAACTTTGTAATATAACATCCCTGTGTTCAATCCTCAGGTTCCCAGTACAAAAAAAAAAAAAAAAAAAAAAAGTACATCTAGAATTGAGGATCAATTTAACTTATTTAACCAATAAGATTATCATGATTATGCAGTAAGTTGTTCAAGATAGAAAATTTCCTGGGATGAGATACAGATATAGCTTTTCTCTTGAACTGATTTGTCAACTGTTTATTCAAAAAGAACATCTGATTATTGCAAGTTAGAGAATCATTCAAAAAGGCTAAAAAAGTAAATGAATAAGTAATCCGCTCAGGAAAACACACTAAAAGGGGCAATTAAAATCAAGTATTTGGTGGGTGAACACTAATTGGATCAATGTCCCTAAATGCATACTACATATAAGCAGGAAATTTCAAGCATGTTTTATGTGTATCAATGAAATCAGGTATGCTGATTTATGAAAAGAAAATGATAAAATTCTTATTTAAAAATCATTTGTTTCAAAAATCATTACTAACTTCTAATGGAGGATTAATAGTTAGACTACATAAAGAACTCAAAAAACTTCACAGCAAAAAATCAATTAACCCAATTAATAAATGGGCAAATGAATTAAACAGGCACTTCTCAAAAGAAGAAATACAAATGGACAACAAATTCATGAAAACATGTTCAACGTCATTAGAATTAGGGAACACAAATCCAAAGCACACTGATGTAGATGTCCTGAGACAGGTTTGCTGAGGGTGAGGATCACGATGCCTACCCTTCCCAGCGCGCTTTCCCAGGCATCGGAGCTCTGAAGGCACGGATCTCATTTTATTTAGGGTCGCACAGGACATATATAGACACATTATCCAATCAGGTTAACATGCTTGTTAAAGCATAACAGAGTCAGCCTATAGGCGAACTGTACGTTGAGGGTCCAGGTAGTGTAAACAAACCAAGCATGCCTAAGCAATTCTGCCCAGCAACAGGTCTGAGAAGGAGGACTGGGGGAATGG
Source organism: Sciurus vulgaris (assembly GCF_902686455.1). Classification (NCBI taxonomy): domain Eukaryota; kingdom Metazoa; phylum Chordata; class Mammalia; order Rodentia; family Sciuridae; genus Sciurus; species Sciurus vulgaris. The sequence continues at coordinate 117,394,040 of NC_136469.1, read as the reverse complement.
CAAGCTCCAGCACACAGCATGAGGCAAGGCAGCGCGGGCGAGCTCACATCACAGCTTTCCGTGATGCATGTCAGAACGAGGCCTCCCCTCAGCTCAAACTCAGCCTCAACAGCTACAAAGACCTTCATTCTATGGCAAGTCTCCACCATTACCTCAGTTTCTCTGTTCAGACTGTTTGGCTTACTTAGACCATGGTGTCAGTGACTGCTGTCAGATAAGCTTAAGGAATGTTCCCTACTCACTGAGGCTGAGCTTGATGGTGCACACCTGTAATACCAGTGGCTAGGGAGACTGAGGCAGGAGGATCACTAGTTCAAGGCCAGCCTCAGCCAAAGGTAGGTGCTAATTAACTCAGTGAGATTCTGTCTCTAAATAAAATACAAAAAATAGGTGTGGCTCATTGGTTGAGTGCCCCTGAGTTCAATCCCCAGTACCCTCACCCCATAAATAAAGTACAGTAAGATTTCATCTCACACCAGTCATATTTGCAGCTATCCAGAATATAAATAATAATAAGTGCTGGAGAGGATATGGAGAAAAAGGGGAACTTTTACACTCTTGTTGCAATTGTAAAGTATTAGAACCACAATGGAAATCAGTATGGAGTCTCCTCACAAGACTAGGCATTGAACCACCATGAACCAGTTATACCACTTCTTGGTATTCAGTATCCAAAATAATTAGAGTCATCTTATTATAGTGATACAGAGATACCCATGATTATAGCAGCACAATTCCCAATACCCAAACTGTGGAACCAGCCTAGAAGTTCATCAACAGATGAATGGAGAAAGAAAATGGGGCATATATGCACACGGGAGTTTTATTCAGTCATAAAAAAGTGAAATTACATCATTTGCAGGAAATTGAATGAAACTAGAGACTATCATGTTAAGCAAAATAAGTTAAACTCAGAAAGTCAAGGGTCCTATGTTTTCTCTGATATGTGGAAGTAAAGAGGAAAAAGAAAAAAGAAAAGTGGGGGAAATCCTGTGAAAATCAAAGGAAAATCAGAAGAGAAAAGGAACCAAGGGTAGAGTCAGGGCAGGTGTGTGGAAATGCTGGGGAGTGACATTGGCCCATTACATTGTTATATTGTGTGTGAGTATAACTATGTGACCAAAAGAATGCACCAATTTTTAAAAATGTGGGAAAACAGAAGAAAAAAGTTTAAAAAATTATTTTTTTCACCAGTTCCTCATACAACTAGAAAAATTTCATATATAAAAGAAATAGGCTGTCCAGTATGGTGCACACCTGTCATCCAGCACTCAGGAGGCTGAGACGGGGGATAGCAAATTCAAAGTCAACCTGAGCAACTTAAAGAGGCCCTAAGCAATTTAGCAAGGCCCTGTCTCTAAATAAAACATAAAATGACTGGGGATGTGGCTCCATAGTTGCGAACCCCTGGTTTAATTTCTGGTACAAAAATAAACAAATAAAGAAATAAATAAAGTCATTGTCAATGATCTGTCATTTATTTGCATTACTGATGAATACTTTTAAAAATATACTATTTTAAAATACTAATAATAAAAATAACAATGATTAAATGTAGATTCAAAAATTTTAAGTTGAAACTGAATTTAATGTCACAAGAATTCTCCAACTTTCTAAACCTTTTCTTGAACATAAAAGAAAATCTCAGAAGAATTAAACATAGGCATATCAACTGAACTCCATAGCAGTTATAATATGGAATTGAGTCTTGCAATCTCACTAAACATTCTAAAATTTTGACAAATTCTGGGAGAGTTCGAATGATATGAAAAGATTGGAGGAAGTGAAGATATCTTCATAAATAGAAGTGATTAATTAAAATGGGTGAAACAAAAATAGAAGAGATATGCATATAAATGAGAAAATAAAGGAATATCAGATCACTTACAAGGTAAAAAATGGTGCTAGGATAACCATATTTCTATAGTGATAGGTATACATTTTGTCACAAAAAATACCTGAGAAGCAATAACATATTTATAATAATGGATTCCTTGCCAATTTTATGCTTGAGCATATTATAATTGTCTCATTTAATTCTCACATTGTAATATGAAGCTATTCATTCTTAATATCATTTTACAAATAAAAACCCAATTTCTATGACACCTAGCCAGCATACATTCTGCTTGAAGTTTGTATCACAGAATCTTTACTTAATTCAATGTTTTTAAATTGCGTTTGGCTATTGCTTCAGAATATTTGTAATAACATGTCTTGGGATGTTCTAGTACAGTTTGTAGGTTTTTCATAGAAAAACTTGTAAGCACATATATTAACATGTAGGCACCAAACAAATGGGAATAATTCTGGCCTACCCACCTAACAGAAGAAAGATGGGTATACTGTCATTGTAAAAAAAAAAAATTGAGATTATGTAGTAATTCCATTGTTTTCCACACCAAATATTCATTTTTCCAAGAGAGAAGACCACTCCTTTAAATTTATGTGGCCTAGAAGGAAGCCATTGGCCAGATTTTTGTCATGGTGAGGACCCAGCTCTAGCTGTACTCCATGGTTGTTTGTCCTGTGTGAGTTAAGAGAAGGAGACATTTAGGTTTTTACTGAATTCATTATTACTTCTAGTATCTTCGTTCCATTTTATAAGATAATGTCTTTGAGGACTGAGTTCTCAGGCAAGTGGTGTCCAAATACAGATAATAGAGCCAAAACTGATGCCCACACAGGGTCTTTCTTTCATTTTCTCTGAAGACTTTGTAAAGATCAGCTCATCTTAAAGTGAAGGAAAGTTGTAAATATGAATTTTTATTAAGTTCATGTATTGACCCCTCAGAAGTCCTATTTGCTAACCAAAGATAATCATTAATTCTTACTAAGGATAAAAAGAAATTCCTTATCAGAAACATTTGCCAATCTAACCACAGGAACAAGTGATGTGTCCATTTTTGCGTGTGTCTATCATGTAAATGCATGCTGGTGTGTATGCCTGCATGAGTTAAAATACCCCAAGATCTAACATATTTAGAGACTCCAAGTCCAATGTGACCAAGACACAATACTTTAGGAAAGAACTTAACAAACCTTTTTACTGGATATCCCAAAATATTATATTGGAATCACTTTGGTTGAGACTATATACTTTAAATTTCCATGATTTAAGTTTTAAATATGTTAAAATTTTCCATAAATTAAGTTTCAGCTATCTCTAGTTTTAACTTTGTCTTTTCCACATAATTTAAGAGTTTTGGAGAGGATCCAGAGCACAAACATTTAAATCATTAGTGAAGTCAGCACAATGTCTTCAGTGAAAAAAGTAGAGGAGCTAAATTTTTATAGCTTGGCAAAAAAAAAAAAAAATGTATAAATATTTGAAAAGTGTGAAAAGAAATAAGTGAAAGGAATTATTTAGCATAGTTCCTATGAATATAAGAAAAGTAAAATATTAAAAAGAAAAAAATTTTCTTCATATTACCCTGAAAGCATAATTTCAGTAAAGATGAGAGCAAACAAAAGATAATTTCCATGTAGTAGCTTTATTCCATTAGCTTAGTTATTGAAATCTTTAACTGATCCATAAAAAAATGTTAATGGGACAAAGGGCTTGAGGACTAATGACAAGGATAGTAATGACAACTACAGGAGCTGAAACAAGCTGTCTAGCGCTGTTCCAACCCATTTAATTGCTATAATGACCCTGTGAGATAGTTACTATTACTGTCCTCATTTTATATATGAGGAAACTGAGAAAAACAGAGAAAAAATGAGGAGTAATGTCAAATCATTTTTATTGTCATATTACCAAATACCTCTAATATATGCTAGATAAATTTTATAATCTACTAATTCACACCAAGTGTACACTGTCAGTCATGCAATGCAGTCAGTAATGATTACTGGGCTACTAGGAATTGTACAAGGTAATTAGAATGGAAGATTTGTTTGTAATTGGATTATTCACATACATTATTCACAATTGGTTTTCTAACTCCCACCAAGAAACACATACTAACATGAAAGACAACTATCATTACTTATTCTTGAAATATCTTTATAATTGGTATCTAAAGATTAAATTATCAATTAAAGCAGTCAAGAATATTCATTACTATATGTATTTTTACTACACCAATTAGGGAAAGTCTCATACTATGCCCTGGGGATATAACCAAGAGCAAGACCCTTACTTAAGTCCTCTGCTTTCATGAAACATATAGAATTACAAGCGCTGTATGATTGCAATTTTTAGTTGGACATAAAAAAATGTTGACATAACAGAAGGTAAGAGTAGAATCTTGGCTCCAAGAAATCAGAAGAAGTAGGGGAGAGGAGAGATGGGAGGAGATTTGTTAAAGGGTGCTAAGTTACTGTTTAATTGGAATAAGTTTTGGTGTTCTAGGCATAGCAGGGTAGATAACAGTTAAAAAATAATGTAGTATACATCTCATAGCAGATATGAGAGGTATTTGAATTCACATAACATAAAAAAATGATAAAATTTGAAGGTGACTGATACATAGATTACCCTGAGTTGATCACTACCAGTGTGTGCATGAATATAAACATCACATTGTGACCCATAAACAGGCACACATATTATAAGTCAATCAAAAAAGTCATTTAATTTAGAAAGTGAAGAAAAGTTAATAATATAGTCAAGGTTCTCCAGAGAACCAGGACGAATACAATAGACAGATAGATGAAATATGTTAAAAGGAATTGACTTGTGCAATTATGGAAGTTGTAAAATCCAAAATCTTCAGGTTAGACTGGCAGGTCAGAGACAAGGAAGGGTCCCGTGCTGCAGTTTCAGTCCAAAAACTGTCAAGCTGGAACCCAAAGAGAATCTGATGTCACAGTCAAAATGCTTTCAGACCAGAGAACAAAGAAGAATACTTTTCAATTCAAGTCTAAAGAAAGCCATCTGCTGGAGATTTTCTCTAACTGAGATGGAGGTGGAGAAATTGCTATTTAGCAATTTCTATTCAGCCTTTAGATGATTGGATGAGTCTAGCCCAACTGTGAGGGTCAATAAGCCTTGCTCAAAGTTCACCAATGTAAATGTTAATCTCAACCCAAAACACCCTCATAAAAATACCCAGAATAATTTTTAACCAAATATAGGACATGCCAAGGCCCAAACACGTTGACACAAAATTAACTCTCACACACTGAAATAACAGAATAATAAAATCAGAGCTTTGGAATGTGTATAGCCAAAAGTTTTCCCTGAAGCGGTGATTTTAAGTTGACATATGGACTACACAAAGTAACACCTATGGGACAGTCAATGGTAAAAGAAATTGTCTGTGAAGGGAAGGAGATGGTAGGGGAAAAAATAAAACTGAAAGAAGTCAGTATTATTAGAGTCCTGGGGACAAGGAAAACATTGGACAGCACCAGACAGAACCAGAAAAAGTTCATGCAGAGTATGATGTGCACTTTAGCTATAATTTTGAATGGAACAAAAAAGTTTCTGCGTGGTTCCCAAAGTAGACAGCTGATAAATCCATGAAATCAGCACTGGCCCCAGTAGGATTCTCCCTTACAAGTTATTTGTATTGTTTGAAATCATATTCTACCATACGTGATCAGTAACTAGCAGACCTCAGACATTTATTGAGCATGCAATATATACCAATGGCTTTTTAGTCACTGGAGCATCTAAGAATGATGAGACACCATGCCTACTTTCAGTACATTTCATCCCAAGCATAACAAATAATGCAAAAAACATAATAGTACTTTATAGGTATTTTCTGTAAATAAATTCTCCTATATGCATAGCTTCTAAGTGATGCATGGAGTTCCTAATTCTAGAGAACTATTGTTGAATTTACGCATGCTGACAAAATGAAGATTGAATTAATAAAAGTTAAATACATATTTTTTACATTTAATTATGAGAATTTTAATACTTTGTGTAAAGCAATGAATTTTACCTTAATGTTATGAATATCTGAATAGGACAATATAATGATTTCTCTATCAATGGAATTGAATTATATCACACCCACAATGAACTAAGCTAAGACACCAACGTTACCTGAATCTTTAAATAACAAATTCCAAATTTAAATCTAATAGTAGCTTGCTCTCAATTAAAAAAAAAAATCTGTTTACTAAATGTTATATTAACAAGAAGATACTCAAGTGGTTTAAAACCCTATTTTATGGATATTATCCTCTATAAAAATAATCTATTCAAATAACAAATAAATATATAGATAGAGCCATAGATATGAATATTTTGTACTAAACTCAGTACAATATAAATGTTTCTTTTTGTTTATGTCTGCTAGATCAGCACTTCCCTATCTCTGTGTATTACATATCCAAATTCCAAATCATTACAGGACCAGAACTTTGGCTTCACATTCATAACATCTCCTGAATATTCATACAAATTGCCTCTGAAAATACCCTCATTAAAAAGACCTGAGTAATAGTCCTTGTAAAGCACTTTAAAAATATGAACCTTGTGTAAATGCTAAGTAGCATTTTTATTAGTGTTAAACATTAAACAATAGCATAGGGAGTAATAAATTTGGATTTATGGCATGGCCAAGGAAGAAAAATATTTTCATAAGGAGCGTCAAAGGACAGTAAAAGGAGATTCAAGGAATAAAGCTACATGATGCCACAGCACAGAAAAATACTATCAAAGAATATGCTGAACTGTTCAAAGAATCTAATCTGGTATAAAACTCGAATGCCAAAAGTAATGATTAAAGTAATAGGGGTCAAGAGGAGAAACATTTAAGCTATTTGAAAATGGAATCCCAGTAAAGGGCAATCTCAGTCAGACAATTAGTCATCCAGTTTTGGTAATGAGAACAGTCTAGTATTTAGGAATTTCTTCCAGGAGACAATGAAACTTACAACAATCTGACTCACTTCACCATCTTACAGTACAAAACAGCTTTCTCATGACCTAATAAAAATGACTCCAGGTTCCCACTACGCCATGGTAATTTCACCAGAAAAAAATATATTTTCTCCATAGATTGGCTTTCTTTTTTAGTCACAAGCAGTTGAAGCTTTTGGATGACTATCCCTGGACAATGACTCACTCATGATGGCCTACTTCTTTATAAATTCTATTTTAAGCAAATCTTCCATTTGTGATTGTTAACATGCTGAAATAGAACACTGGGGTTAGGAGTTCTGACTGCCACTAGACCTCTCTGGTCTGGATGGTACCTAATACAACAGATGCTGTTTAGGTCCTATCAAAGGATGAGGAAGAAAAGTTCAGGTCGCAGTAACATGTATGATCATTGACTGTGCTCACAAATGTATTGTCTTTCAGAAATTAAGGACATGACCATATCATTAGAGGCCAAGTCCACCCTGGGAAAATTCATTTAGGTCATGTTATGATATGCTCCATCTCATGAATTAAGAATCAATATTATACTTTGGCAATTCAGGTCTCTGCAAGAGTGATCATTCATGTCTCTTTTTAAAAATTTTATTACTTATTGGTGCTTTTTTCACTGAGCCCTTGTCAGAACAAAACTAGTTGACACAGACTGGGATATGCAGATTTCAGAGACACAGATTTGAAGTTTTGCTCTTTTTCCTTATGGAAATTCCTACGGATCTAAAAGCATATGTATGCACTGTCAGGCGCCTATCATCTGCCATTTGCCTACCTCTCGACTGTCCATCGCCTGCCTTACACCTATCCATCACCCAAAGCACGAGGTTCACCTACCGATCGTCCAACAACAGTCCGCAAACTGATCGCTGACTGCCAGTGGAGCACCAGCTGCCTGCTGTTGCCTGGAAGTTCACTGTTACAGTACCTGCAGGTTTGATTACACGTGGCTGCCGCCATTTTGAGACAACAGCCAGGCCCCGTAGGACCCCTGGCCATACTGACTGAGCCCTGTCTCCAGGATCCCTCAGCCCGACCAATCACTCCCTGCCTCTAGGACCCTCACATTGACTAAACCGACTGATTGCAACCGGCCTCCAGGATCCCACAACCACACCAAACACACCCGACCTCCAGGACCCCTGCCTGACCAACCGCATCCCGCCTCCAGGACCTCCTGCTGACCATGGCCATACCTTGAGCTGCAGCTCCCCATTTGCCAACACATTTTGAAGCCAGAGTGGCCATCTTGGATAATCCTGGAAGCTGTAGCTCCGATCTTTAGGTGGGGGAAAACCCATCCTGAGACGCCTGCTGGAGGCTTGAAGCTCATTGTCAGGTACCTCTCATGCATCAGGCTACTGAACACTGGGAGGTTTCATTAGTATATGACTGTTATAGTGTAGATTTTCTTTTTTCTCCTTATTGAAAAAATTTAAGTTTCATTTCTTTACTTTTCTTGCTCTCTTTTCCTTTTGTTTACCTGTTCTCTCAGAGTCTCTTTCTCCCTTTTTTGCATGCTTATTTCCAATTTCTTTTGATTACACTCTCACACTTTCTATTATCTAGAACTTCTGTATATTCTTTTTTTATCCCTTTAACAGCCACATTCTACATCCCTCTGAATCCTCTTTGTCCTCCATTTGAAACTGCAGACCTTATTGCAAATTTGTTTGTTTTACTGAAGATAATATTTGAACTCATTCTGTTTATTATGACAATTTTGTTATTGTCCTCATAGGGGCTATTTGGTCTAGATTGCATAGTGTCTGAATTGGGCACTGCTAATATTGATCTCCCCTTAAAGAAAGGGTTTTGGAAACCTATAGGGCCACTAAAAGCCTATAGGGGGAAATCTGCAATACCCTAGATCTGCACTGCTAGAGGGCAAGATACATGAACATCATGAAAAAACAAGGGAAGAAAATGATCCAAACAAATCTAGATTCTATATTAATAGAATCCAATGACAGTATGTTAGAAGAAATATCAGAAAAGGTCTTCAGATTATACATGATTAAGATGATTCGTGAAGCAAAGGATGAGATAAGAGAGCAAATGCAGGCAATGAATGATAATACCAATAAGCTGAAAGAGCAACTGCAGGAAGCAAAAGATCATTTCAACAAAGAGATAGAGATTCTCAAAAAAAAAAAAAAAAAAAACAGAAATCCTTGAAATGAAGGAAACAACAAACCAAATAAAAAACTCAATAGAAAGCATCACCAAAAGACTAAAAGCATATGTACCCATCATTGTCTCAGAAGACTTCAGTGCCAATGTATCAATATATTTTGTAAATACATAAAAGTGGTTTTAAAATTGACCTTATTGGTCACCACTCTATACATAAATTATTTTTCATATGAATCTGTATTATGTTATACACACATAGAAGCAATTGTCTAGCGTATCATTGGTTTTATATGCTAAATAGTGAAAGAATAATAAAATTTCTCAATGAAATTTCAGTAGTATCTCTTGGAGTTCTACATTTAATTATCAAGTTGTGTGTTTGATCAACAACTAGGATTAGATAAAATATATCATCTCACAGATATAATTATATTAATAAACACCTACATGAAGAAGAACAAAGATCTCAAATAAGCAACCTAACTTTACATTTTGAGGAAATATCAAAAGAAGAACAAACCAAGCCTAAATTTAGCAGAAGGAAGGAAATAATAGAATTTAGAGCAGAAGTAAATGAAAGAATAGAAAATCATTTTTTAAATAAACAAAACTGAGAGATGATTTTTTCAAAAAGGTAGATAAATGTGACCAACCATTATTAGCAAGACCACTAAAGAAATAAAAGACTCAAATCTATAACATTAGAAATGGAAGATAAGACATTACACTCATTGAAACAAAAATCTTTAAGAAAAAAGATCATGGAGCAATGGATGATGAACAATTATATGCTACATCAACAGGGTAAAGGATAAAAATTACACGATCATTTCAAAATATGCAAAACAAGTTTTTGCCATAATTCAAAATCCTTTCAAGATAGAAACTTTGAGTAAATTAGATATAAAATCTACCTCAACACAAAAGAGACTATACTGAAAATGCTACAACTAACTTCATGTTCGATGTCATAAAAAGAAAGTTTTTCCTCTAAGATCTGGAGAAAGACAGGATGCACATTTTCACCACTTCTATTCAACACAGTACTGGAGGTCTTAGACAAAGCACATAGACAAGAAAAGGTAGCGAATCAAATTGGGAAGGCAAAAGTCAATTCAATTTTTGTTTTTAAATGACATGATCTTATATGTAGATATTATGTATGGAAAACCCAAAATCTTATAAAAAAATTTTGTTTTGGAACTTATTTGATACAGTTAAGATGTGACCACTTTTCCCTTTTCTTTAATGCTACTCTATGTCTCTGGTCTTAAAAGATAGGTTTTACAGAAAGAGTACAAAGAAAACCAAATCTGAGCATCTTTTTAACTTTCTACAAATATAAGCCCACTTAAATTAAATGTTCTCAATCCCATCATTTCCCTATTAAATGATAGATTCCAACAACTGAAAATATCTAACCTATGTCCAAAGTTTATTTTAACTTATGCCCCTAATGTGCAGGATGATGACTACATATTTTATTTAATACTTGCCAAGAGAGTACCTTCCTGTCACTGGGAAATTATATATATAATACCTAGAACTTTATTAATGTTCAAGTGTATCCCCCAAATAAATTCATGATATGATGTCATAAACTTCCCTTTTCTCTAATCAAACATTTTTAAAGCATGCAGAAAGGAAAATAACATACTATAATTGTTTATTCATTGTGATTTCATTCAGGTTTAAGTCAAACGCAAGTCTGCATAATTTCTACCATGATTTGGTAATTCTCCCTCTGCTTGGTGCAAACCCAATAAAGCTTTTCTATAAGATAAAGACTTGCTTTTGGGAAAGTCACTGCAGAAGGCTACAAAACAACAATAAAGTAAACAATGCTAACCTCGAATTGTTAATTGAGGTTATTGGTTAGTGTTAAAGAATACTGTATACACAATTAAGCAATCCTTTCACACTGCTTTTCCTTGTTAACTAGTTTTGAGATATTCTGCTGGACAGAAAATTGATAGGTACGGTAAACATGTTCTAGCTCCCTAATTAGCTCAGGTAGAACAATTACTGATGTTCAATATCCATCAACAAAGCAAAGGTGCTTTAAATGTCATATAAATACTGGAAGTAAAAATAAAGCACAAAGGGATTTTACAAGGCTAGCTATCTGAATGAAATACATTTAGATTTCTTCCTATCAGTTAATTGTCTTAGGAGGTAGGAAATTCAATTTAGGCAAAGAAAGATAGTATGGGGAAAACCCCTTTCATTTTAAGTTGCTCTTTCTGAGAACTACGGTGGTATTTAAAAGGAAGTCTTCATTTTTACTAAATCTTACATTAACTTGGAATATAAAAATAGTGATTTAAATAAATCAATTTATATGCTACTATCAGAAATCTCCCCCTCCTCTAGCCTCTCCCACCATGCTATATAATCAAGTCAACTTTAAAAAGCACACATTCCATTCTATGGAAATCTATAAAGTCTATACAAGTAAAACATATTGGATTTTCAGACTCCATTTCTCTTCAGATATAAATTTCCAGAATTTTGGGTCTTCTAATAGTATATCATCAGTTCTTAGATATAGTCTTCCTAGTATGCCTACCCTTCATTCATTTGGTTACTGAACTGGCATTTTAAAATATAGCTACTTTTTGCTACGAATGGCAATAATGTGAACTTGAAATGCTTTGTACTGTAAAGAATGTCACAGTGCGATGGACGGACTTGTTCATTATGACCTAGGAGAACACCCTCCCTGTACAGTGCTAGGACTTAGGAAACTGGCCTCCATCTTCAGCTCCAAGTGATGGTGATCTAAGTGTAATTGCATCCCTCTTCTAAGAGAGTTTATTAAGGGCTTATTATCTAAGTGCATCACCCAGGAAACATCTGGATCATTCATACAGATTTGCTTGGGCTTTAGGCAGTTATTCTTGACTTTTAAGTTCTTACCAATTTTCAGAATGCTTTTCTGTGGATCTTGTAAATTATCAAGGGAGGAAATGCTTCAGTCATTTTTTTTTTTTTTTCTCATGAAGAAAAGAGGCTGAATAAGAAACACAAAGAGGTGGGCACATTCAAGGCAGTGCTAGTGCACAGAATCCAGATCCATGTGCTTAAGCTGACCTCAGAAGACTGCACCGTACTTACAGACTGCACCGTTTTTTATCTCAGTATATATTTTTTTGCTACTTCGATTTATAACTTAAGTTGATAAACCAGAGAACTTTCTAGTAAAAAAGATCAATACAATATTTTCCACTTACATGGACCTCTCTTGTTCTAGCACATATTGTTTTCTATTCTTTCTACCACAATTTACCATTAAAAATGATGTACATGTATTCTTTCTCTTTCTAACAAAACCAACTTCTTCTTAGTCGCATTATGCAAAGGAATTTATTAATTAATTTATTGTGTTGTTAATGTACTTAATTTATGCACCAAATATTGCTGAAATGTTTTGGTTACAATTTCTTCTTTAAAATCTTGGAAAATTTCAACTTATTATTTAAAAAAAATTTTTTTCTACCCCTGGTTTTGTTTAGATTTGTTCTATTTTCTCATTTTTTTCTGTTAGTTTAATATTCTCTTTTATCAGGAAACGTTCATTAAATATCTGGTGATCCTTGGCTATGTATTATTAGTTAAGATTAAGGTATCGCTGGGAGCGGTGTTGCATGACTGTAATCCCAGCTGTTCAGGAGGTTGAGGCAGGAGAATAACAAATTCAGCGCTGCCTCAGAAACTTAGAGAGTCCTTGAGCAAATTAGCAAGAACTTGCATCAAAATTTTAAAATAAATATTAATAAAAACAAAACAATTACAACAACAACAAAAGAGAAGTGGGTTGGGGTTACAGGTCAGTGATTAAGTGCCTCTCAACTTCTGGTACACTCCCACCCAAAAAAAAAAAAAAAATTAAGGTACTAAAAGACAGTTGAAAGCTTTAAAACTAAAAAACCTAGTGATACTTAAGATCAAGCAATATCTGCTTTCTACATTTTCTCCTTCATCACAAGTTTCTATATCTTAATCTCCTTTTAAATTTGGTTTTCATCTGAAATTCCCAGTTCTCAGAGATTTCCCTAAGCCCTCGCCACTTGCCACTCCCCACTTGCCATGGTCTATCCTTCACAGACAGGGCTTTGAAGCACTGAAGTTTATTTAAAATCATATGACAAAACTTTATGCACTTACTTATGATCTCCTCTTTGCTTTGTGCTTAGTAAGTTCCATGAGGCACAGATAAGATCTTCTTTGAATCTGCCTTGCATTTACGGCAGGACCCGGCACACACTGTCCTCTTATTAAATATTCATTGAATGAGAGTGCTGCCCCTAAATCAGCACTGAGCCCAGTGTGTTGGTTCTGAAGTACAGACTCTGTTCTATTAAAACTTTTTTTAGGAGGAGGGGTGAAAGAGTTTCCAGAGCAATCATTTCACTTCGAGACCAGGTACTATTATGTTCCATATTGCAAAGCAGGCAGGGTAAAGTACTGCATCAAAGATCACAAGGAAAGGTTCCCAGAATTTTTTTGTAAATTAATCTTGGTGTATATATGTTTAGCTTCAGGACTTGGATGGTTGGAAATGTGAAATAATTCCCTGCTAAAAAGTAGTGATGTGTTCAGTGAATCTGTCATTCTGTCAGATGACTAAGTGACTCTTCTTGATTTAGTCTAGAGAATTTTAAAGCAATTCCTTTGGATAAGTGTTCATTTTGAATAAAGCTACACTTGATAAATGATGCCCAATAAGGCAGATATTTTAAGTTTATTGAAATTATTCTTATATGATAATAGACAAATTATTAAGAAAGAGGAGAGAAACACCCAGATACCATTTCTAAGAAATATATTGGGAAATGAACAGACCATGTATCGGAGAATTTTATTAATGAGGGAGAGACGAAAAGTGGACACAAAGCTTTCACTACTGTTCTTTTATTACTGTGTATTCAGATATTAGATTTCAACTAAATGCAGCAAATGTTTATGGACTGACCTCTCTGGGCTATTGGGTTTCCTTACTGGAGATATGCAGGAGATTAATATCAGAAACCTTTCCTCAGAGGATGATCTCAATGTAAACAGGCGTTTGCAACAAAAATAGCAAACTGGTGTGCGTGAAGTCAAATGCAATGGAGTGAAAAAGAGGAAGCAATTATTTCTGGTTTGGGGGATGTACAGCTAACAGCCTTTTAAGAAATTTGAAGAATATTTATAAACTGCATGCTATGGGGAACTTGAGGAACTGTAGGGCTTATTCCAACCAGATTTTGCTAAATTTGACTAAAGTTTTACTGGCTTTGGAAATTTGGAGGTTGAGTTTGCTACAAGCAACAAGAGCTGTCCGTGAGAAGTCTTTTGAGTGTGCGTGCATGTGTGTGTGTGTGTGTGTGTGTGTGTGTAAGTTTGTGTGGGTATGTGTATGTGTCAAGGAGAGGGAGAGAGAGAGGGCCACTCTAGAGACATTCATGCAAAAGATATATTTAAGAAGGGACTCAAAACTTATAAAGTTGGATTTACACTTTAGATGAATCTAAGTCAGACTTACACAGCAGCAATCTAAGAAGCTGTTTCAGTATCTGATTCTCTGTTTTAAAATAAACAAAAAGAGTTAAAACATCTAATTGGCATTCTTTAAATGCAGAAGTGGGCCTCTCAATGATCATCTCAAGCCATTTGTGATGCATATGCTTATCCTCCTTGATGATATTTACATTTCCTATAAAGGAGAGCTTGACAGAATAAAGAAATGCAAACCACCAGCAATGGCTTTGTGTTTGAGGTAAGGAGGGGAAAGAGGATTGATGTCCCTGACGCTTCTTACAAGTGCAGTAGTAAATTTCCCCAGTTTGGCTGTCAGTCCCCTGTCTCCTTTAACCTTGGAACATGTTAGGTTTTACTCCTCTGTGGCTTACAAGGCATAACATTTATTAGCTGAATATTATGCACAGTTGTTACCATTAATTACTTTGATAGTAAATCTGGATAATAGTACTCAGTTATAAAATAAATTAAAAGTTGCTGTTGCTTTTTTTTTTTTTTTTTCCTGGAGTCTGACTTTTTAAAACCAAAGGTGGGGATGGGGGCAGGGAAGGCCCTATGCTTGAAGAAAAGAAACCTCCAAGCTGAGAATAATCTATTATTAAAGCAAAACAAAAGCAGTAAAATGTTATTTTTGGCCTCAATTCAATAATTTAGAAAGAACTTAACTTTCACACTAAAGCAAAAGAATTTATTGTGTACTAACTATATATTATAGATGCTGGTTGCTCATTTCTTATAAAATATTAATAACCTCTGGAGACAAAGGAAAATAAAACAGGTAATGCATATGTCAGAGCTGGGGTTATGTGTTGTTCTTTTTTTTCGAATTTCACTTCCTTCTTGTAATTGTTAGGTTAGGACAAGGTTTTAACTTTGGCCTTGAAGGACTTTAATTCCAAACATATAACAAAAGGAGAAAAAGATGTGTCTACATGAGTGCATATCAGTTTGAGCGCTGTCAGACTTTTCTGAAAAGGAAATTAATAATTCATGAAAAATAGGAAACTCATCCGTGGGCTTTGGTCTCAGAGGTGTAAACTGAGGTGTAAGATCAAAAAATCTAGGGAAGCTTATGTGGATACAGACTTCCTGCTGATCTAGTAACCTGCAGCCCCCAAAAGACAAGCCAGAAACAGGAGATGAAAACTTAAAGGCAAGTGGTGTGCATGGAACATAAAGACGTGGCATTCAACAGTGTTTTTACGTGTAGGAAGAAACGCTGCATAAAAGGTTAAGTACCTCACAAGACGATGTATCCTCCCATGTGTAAAGTTCACTAATTTTTCTGAAATACAACTAGGTTTGCAAAAATTGTATTTGTTTTTCCAGAATTGTCATTTCTCTTTTTCCCTTTGTCATCCTTTTGGGAAACATTTCTATCCTATAAAAGGGATTAAGAAAAAATATAAAAGCCAAAACCTAACTTATTACTCTGATATAAACACCAATAATATTTTAAAACTCTGCTTTTAGTACATTTTTTCTATGGATATACATGTATTTATGTTACATGATATTATTATCTATTTTAAGAATATAATTCATATTTCAGATATTAAAGACATTTTTCTTTGAACTTCCTCCAGAACTTCTCTGCAATTTAACAATCTCTCATGAGTTTTCCATCCCTGTCCTAGGCTTATGTCATATGAAAACACTAACATGAAAAAAATCAGGGTCATTTTTTTGTATGTGGGGTCACACTGCACATACTACTTCCTTGTTCCTGGTCCTCAACTGTGGTACTTTGAAGGTCAGATGTGAGTGACCAGGAAGGAGTCAGACCAAAAGTGGCTGAACAAGGCTTTATTGGGGTTTGGCCCTGGGCAAGATTCAGTAGTCCTCCAGGGTGAAAGACCAGGGTATAGGGCCGGGGAAGGCTTACGGATTTAGTGTGCCCATGGGCTTGGTGGGGCGTCTGTTGATTGACGTGGTTGCAAGATGCCACTAGGATTTATCTGCCAGTGTTTGATTGGTTGTTCTTTGGCTCCTGCAGGCTGTCTCATGCCCTGCCCCCATACAGCTGCTCCAGCCTCCCTAACAATACTTAGAAGTCTTTTCCAATTACCCGGTGGTGGTGTGACTGCACCTCTGTTTATCCAACCAGAACACTATCAACAGGCATGTGCTTAACCTCCAGTGTTTTGCAAATACAAAAGATTTTTGCCACAAACCTTCGGTAGAAAATGTGCTAAAGTACATATTCTTCTAGGTCTACAGGACAAATATGACATTTTAAATTGAAGTACAGACTGTCAGTGTGCTTTCCAAAACTATTAAAGTAATTTCCAGAAATTATACAATATCTATTATCTTCCATTTCTTCTTGAAATCATCTTGAACATCAGTATTTACCCTTACTGACACCCTTACTGGTTTTAATTTTGTCAGATAGAGGAGTGCTATATTATTTTTGTTTTCTGTCAATCTAATGAGTACTAGTTTGTACCTGTGTTCATTTTCATTGAACAATGACTTGACTCTTGTGATATGTATTTTTAATTTTTAACCATTTTCATTTGTTTTTTTGGACCTTTTCAAAATCAGTTTGTGACTACTGTATTTTATACTATACTTTCCCTTATTCATATTGCTAAACATTTTTTTCTGATGTCTTAGGTGCATTTGATTTAATTATATATCAGACATGTTAAATAATGAATTTTGGAGTGAAATGTACTTATTTATGATTCAATCTATATGTTCATCTTCAGTTTTTTTCTATCTTAATTGCCTAGAAATCTTTTTTTATTTGTTTTAATATTTGAGTTTATAATCCATCTAGTCTTTATTTCATGTAGTACGACGTAGCGAGATCTAATGTTATTATAGGTAGCCAGTTTAATTAATGTTATTTATTAAATAAAAAATTTCCCCATGATTGTTTTATTTCTGTGTACTATCAGACTGGGGCATCAGGCTTCAACATATGAATTTTGGGAAAGCACAGAACACTTAGTTAATAATGCCCTGCACCAGCACTGCCTCTTTCTTTCCTTAGCAAAAAACTGTATTTGCTTGCAATACTTCCTTGCCCAAGTATGAAAGAAACTCAGCCTTTGTTTTTCAGATGTCAGTGAATTAGGATTCCTTAAATAAACCCATAACACCAAAAATACTCCACTCCAAATTCCTTTGAACTTTTAAAAATGTTTTTGTTTTTATTAGTTATACGTGATAGCAGAATGTATTTTGACATATTATACATATATGTAGCATAACTTCTCATTCTTTTGGTCGTACATGATGTAGAGTTACATTGTTTGTGTAATCATATATGCACATAGGATAGTAATGTCTGGTTCTTTCTACTTTCTTTCCTATTCCGTTTTCCCCTCCCTTCCCTTCATTCCTCTTTGTCTAATACAGTTTCAATTCTTCCTTTCCCTGTCCCCACCCCTTATTGTGAGTTAGCATCCTCATATCAGGGAAAACATTCAGCCTTTGTTATTTTGGGATTGGCTTATTTCACTTAGCATGATATTCTCCAGTTTTATCCATTTACCAGCAAATGCCATAATTCCATTCTTCTTTATGGCTGAGTAATATTCCATTATGTATATATATCACATTTTCTCTCTCCATTCATTTATTGAAGGGCACCTAGCTCGGTTCCATAGTTTGGCCTTTGTGAATTGAGTTGCTATAAACACTGATATGGCTATATCACAGTGATATGCCGATTTTAAGTCCTTTGTATGTAAACTGAGGAGTGGGATAACTGGGTCAACTGGTGGTTCCATTCCAAGTTTTCTAAGGAATCTTCATACTGTTTTCCATAGTTATTGCACCAATTTGCATTCCCACCAGCAATGTATGAGCGTACCTTTCTCCTACATCCTGGCCAGTATTTATTGTTACTTGTATTCTAGATAATTGCCATTCTGACTGGAGATGAAATCTCAGTATAGTTTTAGTTTACATTTTTCTAATTGGTAGTGATGTTGAAAATTTTTACATGTATTTGTTGACCAATTGTATTTCTTCTTCTGTGAAGTGTCTATTCCGTTCTTTTGTGCATTTTTGATTGGGTTTTTTATTTCTTTTGGTGTTGAGTTTTTTTGAGTTCTTTATATATTCTGGAAATTGATAGTCTAACTGAGGTGCATATGGTTAATATTTTCTCCCATTTTGTAGGCTCTCTCTTCATGTTGATTGTTTCCTCTGTTGTGTATAAGTTTTTTGAGTTTGATTCCACCCCATTTATTGATTTATTATTTGATTCCATACCATTTATTTACTTCCTGCACTTTAGAAGTCTTTAAGGAAGATAGTTCCTAAGCCAACATTGGAGAGATTTGGACCTTCTTTTTCTTCCATCCATTAGGTGCAGCGTCCCTGGTCTGTTGCCTGTCTTTGACCCACTTTGAGTTAAGTTTTGTGCAGGGTGACAGAGTTTAATTTCATTTTGCTACATATGGATTTCCAAATTTCCCAGCACGATTTGTTGAAGAGTCTATCTTTTCTCCAGCGTATGTTTTTGGTGCCTTTAACTAGAATGAGATAACTGTATTTATGTGGATTTGTTTCTGTGTCTTCTATTCTGTACCATTGGCCTACATGTCTATCTTGGTGGTAATACCATGCCGATATTGTTACTATAGCTCTGTATTCTAATTTAAGTTCTGGTATTATGTTGCCTCCTGCTTCATTTTTTTTTTTTTTTTTTTTTTTTTTTTTTTTGCTAAGGATTGCTTTGTCTATTGTGGGCCTTTTATTTTTCCAAATGAATTTTATGACTGATTTTTCTATTTGTACGAAGAATGTCATTGGGATTTTAATAGAAATTGTATCAAATCTGTATAGTATGTATGGTAGTATGGTGATTTTAAAAAGGTTAATTCTGCCTATCCAAAAGCATGGGAGATCTTTCCATCTTCTAAGGTCTTCTTCAATTTCTTTCTTCAGCGTTTTGTAGTTTTCATTGTGGAGATCTTTCTCCTCTTTTGTTAGATTAATCCCCAAATATTTTATTTATTTATTTTGGAGACTATTGTGACTGGGGTAGTTTTCTTAATTTCTCTTTCAGAAGATTCATCACTGTTTGTTGTATAGGAACACATTTGATTTATGGGTGTTGGTTTTATATCCTGCTACTTTGCTGAATTCATTTGTGAGTTTTTGAAGTTTTCTATTAGAATTTTTTGGATCTTCTATATACAATCATGTCATTTGCAAATAGGTACATCTCGAGTTTTCGTTTTCCTGTTGTATTCCTTTAATGTCTTTCATCTGATTGGGCTAGTTTGAAGGACAATGTTGAATAGAAGTGGTGAAAGAGGTCATCCTTGTCTTGTTCCCGTTTTTAGAGGGAATGCTTTCAATTTTTTTCCATTTAGAATGATGCTGGCCTCCGTCTTAGCATAGATGACTTTTACAATGTTGAGATCTGTTCCTACTATCTCCAGTTTTTCTACTGTTTTGAACATGAAGCAGTGCTGTATTTTGTCAAATGCTTTTTCTGCATCTACTGAGATAATCATAGGATTCGTGTATTTAAGTCTATTGATGTTATTAGTTACTTTTAATGATTTCTGTATATTGAACCAACCTTGCATCCCCGGTATGAATCCCACTTGATCATGATGTACTCTATGTTTTAAAACATTTTTTAAAATTTTATTTGTTCTAATTAGTTATACATGACAGTGGAATGCATTTATACATTTTGATAGGTCATACATAAATAGGGCATAATCTCCCTTTTTCTGATTATACAAATTACAGGATCACATAGGTCATGCAGCCATACATATATGCATGAAGCAATGATGTCTGTTTCACTGCACTATCTTTTAAATACATTTTTTGAATGTGATTTTCCAGAATTTTAGGATCTGTTCATCAGGGATATTGGTGTGAAGTTTTCTTTCCTTCATGTGTCTTTGTCTGATTTTGGTATCAGGGTGATACGAACTTCATAGAATGAGATTGGAAGTGTTCCCTTTTTTTTCTATTTCATGGAACAATTTGCATAAAATATGCAACAGAATGAAACTAAACCCCTATCTCTCACCCTGCACAAAAATCAACTCACAGTGGATCAAGGACCTTGAAATCAGACCAGACACCCTGCATCTTATAGAAGAAAAAGTAGGTCCAAATCTTCACCTTGTTGGCTTAGGTCCAGACTTCCTTAACAGGACTCCCATAGCACAAGAAATAAAAGCAAGAATCAATAACTGGGATAGATTCAAACTAAATAGCTTTCTCTCAGCAAAGGAAACTATCAGCAATGCAAAGAGAGAGCCTACAGAGTGGGAGAATATCTTTGCTACTCATACTTCAGATAGAGCACTAATTTCCAGAATATATAAAGAACTCAAAAAACTCTACACCAAGAATTCAAATAACCCAATCAACAAATGGGCCAAGGATATGAACAGACACTTCACAGAAAATCTATAAGCAATCAACAAACTATGAAAAAATGTTCACCATCTTTAGTAATAAGAGAAATGCAAATCAAAACTACACTAAGATTCCATCTCACCCCAATTAGAATGGCGATTATCAAGAATACAAGTAACAATAGGTGTTGGAGAGGATGTGGGGAGAAAGGTACACTCATACATTGCTGATGGGACTGCAAATTAGTGCAGCCACTCTGGAAAGCAGAGTGAAGATTCCTTAGAAAATTTGGAATGGACCTACCATTTGACCCAGCTATCCCACTCCTTGGCCTATACCCAAAGGACTTAAAATCAGCATACTATAGAGATACAGCCACATCAATGTTCATAGCTGCTCAATTCACAATAGCCAGGCTATGGAACCAACCTAGATGCCCTTCAATTGATGAATGGATAAAGAAACTGTGATATATATATATATATATATATATATATATATATATATATATATTCAATGGAATATTACTCAGCCATAAAGAATAATAAAATTATGGTATTTGCAGGCAAATGGATGAAATTGGAGAATATCATGTTAAGTGAGATAAGCTAATCTCAAAAATCCAAAAGACGAATGATCTCACTGATAAGCGGATGATGACACATAATGGGGGGTGGGAGGGAGGCAAGAATGGAGGAAGGAGGGACTGTATAGAGGGAAAAGAGAGGTGGGAGGGGTGGGGGGAAGGAAATAATAATGGAATGAATCAAACATCATTACTCTATGTAAATGTATGAATATGCAAATGGTATGCTGTTACTCCATGTACAAACAGAAACAACATGTATCCCATTTGTTTACAATAAAAATAAATTAGAAAAAAACTAAAATGTATATATCCTCCTGATTCAGTTAGGGTAAGTCATATGTCTCTAGATATTAATGTCTTCAAGATTTTCTATTTTATTGGAGTATAAGTTTTCAAAATAGTTTCTGATTTTTGTCTGAATTTCAATAGTGTCTGTTGTGATATTTTCTTTTTCATCATGAATTTTAGTAATTTCAGTTTTCTTTCTCTCTCTCTCATTAGCATGGCTAAGGGCTTATCAATTTTGTTTATTTTTTAAAAGAACCAATTTTTGTCAATTTTTTGAATTTTTTTGTTCCAATTTCATTGATTTCAGTTCTGATTTTAATTAGTTCCTTCTTCTACTGTTTTTGGTGTTGATTTATTCTTCTTTTCTAGGGCTTTGAGATGTAAAGTTAGGTTATTTATTTGGCTATTTTCTACTCTTAAAATGAATGAGCTCAATGCAATAAACTTTCCTTCTAGAACTATCTTCATAGTGTCCCAGAGATTTTGATATGTTGTGTCACTCTTCTCTTTTACTTCTGTTTTTTAATTTCATCCCTGATTTCTTCTGCTATCCATTGGTCATTCATTAGCGTATTTTTTAGTCTCCAGCTCTTAGAGTATTTTTATTTTATCATTGATTTCTAATTTCATTCCATTTTGATCTGATAGAATGCAAGGTATTATTTCTAAATTTTTGTATTTCCTAAGTGTTGCTTTGTGGCATAAGATATGTTCTGCTGCTGAGAAGAAAGAGTATTCACTCATTGATGGATGAAATATTCTATATATGTCTGTTAAATCTAAATTATTGATGGTATTGTTTAGATTATTTAGTTCTATAGTGTTTTTGTTTAGTTTTTGTTTGGAGGAACTATCTAGTGGTGAGAGAGGTGTGTTAAATCACTCAGTATTATTGTGTTGGGATTTATTTGACTCTTGGAATTGAGAAGGGTTTGGCCGATGTACATAGAGACTCCATTGTTTGGGGCATAAATATTTATGATTGTTATGTCTTGTTGATATATAATTCCCTTAAGCAGTATGAAATATTCTTCTTTGTCCCTTCTGCTGAACTTTGACTCAAAGTCCACTTTATCTGATATGAGGATAGAAACTCCTGCTTGTTTACATGATCCATGTGAGTGATATGATTTTTTCCCATCCTTTGACCTTCAGTATGTGGATCTCTTTGCCTTCGAGGTGAGTTTCTTGGAGACAGCATATTGTTGGATCTTGTTTTTAATCCAATCTGCAGTCTATGTTTTGGTTGATGAGTTTAGGCTACTTACATTAAGAGTTATTATCGAGAAATGATGTGTATTCCAATCATTTTGGTTGATTTCTGGTTTTCTCCTTTGATTAACTATTCCTTTAGTGTATTTCCTCCCTTTGCTGGTTTTTCACTTATTCGTCATGGAATATTTTGCTGAGAATGTTCTGGTGGTTCAGATTTTCTAGTTGTGAATTCTTTTAACTTTTCTTTATCATGGAAAGTTTTTATCTCATCTTCAAATCTGAAGCTTAATTTTGCTGGATATAGTATTCTTGGTTGGCATCCATATTATTTTAGAACGTGTTATATATTTTTCCAAGACCTGCTAACTTTGAGAATCTGGGTTGAGAAATCAACTGAGATCTGATTTGTTTTCCCTCCAAATATAATCTGGTATTTTTCTCTGGTAGCTTTTAAAACTCTATCCTTATTCTGTATGTTAGGCTTTTTCATTACAATGTGACTTGGTGTGAGTCTGTTGTAATTTTGTATTTGAGGTCCTGTAAGCCACCTGTATTTGATTTTCCATTTCATTCTTTTGGTTTGGGAAATTTTCTGATATTATTTCATTGAAAATGTTGTGCATTCCTTTGGTTTGTATTTCCATGTCTTCATCTATCACAATCTGTCTTAAATTTTGTCTTTTTATATTATCCCATATTTCTTGGAAGTTCTGTTCATGGTCTCTAAACATCTTTTCTCTCCACTTTATTTTCAAAATTATATATTTTGTCTTCATTGCCTGAAACTCTGCCTTTTAAGTGGTCTAGTTTATTGCTTGTGCTTTCCATTGAATTTTTAATTTGGTTTATTTTTTCCTTCATTTCAAGAATTTCTTCTTGATTTCTCTTTAGAATCTCTATCTCTTTATTGGAGTAATCTTTCACTTCCTGAATTTTCTCTCTGATTTCATTCCATACATCCTTGATAAGTTTAACTATGTACATTCTAAACTCCTTCTCTGACATTTCTTCCGCTGTGGTTCATTGAATTCTATTATTGGAGCATTTTGTTTTGTTTAGGGTGATTTCTTACTTTGTTTTCTCACTTTTCTGTGTGTGTGTCTATTCATACAACAGTGTGGATCAGAGGCAGAAGAGTTTCTACCCTGTAGACCTATAGTGTCCCTGAAGAATTCCATTACCTTGCTATTAAGGGGGAGACAAATAACAGTAACCAATGCAAACAATATATAGCCTTACACCGTACATCTCCTACTAAGATCTCTACAGTTTTATCACAGAACATAGAAATGATATGTTCAGTTATTGCCTACAATAAAAATAGTAAGTTTGCAAAAGGGTTTACAATTTCAAAAGGTGGATTTAGAAGTGGTATAGGATGTGATGTTTATGAGGAAGGAGGATAAAATATAGAAGTAAAAAATTAAAGGTAGAGTGAAAGAGGTAAAAGTAGAGGTTGATTTTTAGCAGCACAGAAGAGAAAAAGAGAATCAAGGGGAACAGATAAGTGAGAAAAAAATATATACACAGTAAAAAGTTTAAAAAGTTAAAAAATAGAAAGAAAAAAGTAAAAACAAAAGACTATGAAATATACTAATCAGGCATTTTGTCATCAATAAACTGATGCATAAAAATAAGTGGTTTCAAAAATGGTAGAAATATGAGCAACAAAAGTAAAGAAAATGAAAAAAGAAATCTCCATGAAAAAGTGAATAATTGTTTCTGTTGAAGTCCCAAAGACTCTGCGTTTCCCTTCTTAACAGTTAGGTAGGGTTGTCTGGAATATGACACTTGCTCCAACTTGGAGTAGGATTGCTAGGGTGAGAGGACCTGGAGGTGGAACTCCTAGAGGCAGGGTTTAGGCTTAATTATGCTCCAGTCTCTTTGCTGAATATCAATTGGTCTGGAGATTTTGAATCAGTTCACCTCCAGTGCCTAGCAGTTTCCAGTTCAAGCTGGAAGACTGCACCCTAGGAATTTCCTTTGGCTTCCAGTTGTGTGGGGTAGGAGCCAGTTCTTAACCCACTATCACTTGCAGACGCCACGATCCCTGGTCTCTGATTCAGTTTCCAAACTCAATCCTGCCCCTGCCTTTTTGAATTCCTGGTTGGGCACTTCTCTCCTAGCCAGTCCTGCAAGCAGACAAATTGGAAGAGGGGGGAGAAGCTGTGTGGTTTTCTGTGACCAGTATTCCCCTGTGTAAACCTCTTTCCACATTTGATTTCCTCCTGGCAAACTCTCTGTCATGCAGTGAGTTGCCCTGCTTATTTTTTGAGCCAGACTTGTACCTGCCAAAACTCAGCTCTCCCAGCTGCCAGTCTCCATGCTGCAACTGCAAAATGGTTCCTTCTGCTGTCTTCCACACACCACCTTGAGAGATACAGTTTCTTTCCCATACAAGGATATTGTGCAGTGTACCTTCCTGTTTAGTTGGACAGTGACTTTGATTTCTAAACTCTCCATTCCCAACAAGCCCCAGTCCTTCCAAGAATGGTGGTTCCTTTAATTCCCTTATTGCTTTACTAGGTTCATTGAGGGACTGACTGTTCTGGTTTGTGTCTCCAGTCACTACCATGACTGTGGAGCTGGGGATTTCTTCCTCATTTTCTTATATTAGATCTCCTGAGTCCCTGATCTGTTTTAAGTATTAATTCCTATGAAGTCCTCCCTGATTTTTGTTCATTCGCCCACTTTGCTGAAAATCTGCCTGTAAGCTTTTCTTCATTTCACACTATGGAGTCACCACTGAAGTGACCTCTCTATTCTGCCATCTTCCTCTATCTCCTCCTATGAACTTTTGAAATTCTTAAATTTTATCAGACTTTCCAAGCATTGCAGAAACACCAAATCTATTATTTGTTTACTAATACTGAACCAAAGTTTGATGTGGCCAGAATGCAAATTTAGCAAAAATCTTTGTGTTCCAATTATCTTTTCATCTACTGACCTTTGCTGCTCAAAAGGTGACCCGGCCCCCATCCTGAAATGCTATGTAAGGAATTTTGTAAGGTCAGCTTCTTTCCTGTTGCTCAACTCCTCTCCTATCTCCAAATGAAAACTTTGTCTGTGCTGGACTCCAGTAAGGCTCTGCAAGGTGACACAGACAACCTGACAAATATTCTAGTCAGAGCACGTTGAATGAACATGGTTGAAAACCAGCAATTTCACATTTCTACAAAGTGAATACATAAAAGAAATTTTTAGCCAAGGCACTGGTCTTTAATATCAGAAGCATTTTCTATTGCTAGTAAAACTTAATCAATTTATTTGCACAGACAATTTTTGTGCTTTCTTTTGGGGAGAAGATTCTATAAACTGGATTAAAACATTTGTTTATCAAATTTAACTCTTCAAAAGAGAAGGTGTCTGTTCTCTTTAAAAATACTGATTTTACAATGGGAAGCTGAGAGCTTATCATTATGTCATAGTCATCTATGACAACACAGGTGTGTGTGTGTGTGTGTGTGTGTGTGTGTGTGATTTTTTTCATGGAAGAGAGTTCATTCAGTCATTTGCAGGTAAGAGATGAAATATACCCTGCTAAAATAGATCATAAAAGGATACTTTTAAAAAGCAGCTAAGAACACAGAAATGCTAACATGATAATTACATTCTCTTTCTTCCCACAGTAACATTTTATTAATTTCTTCCAATCATGAAATGGTAAAATAATATACTCAATTTTGGAGGCAGAAATAGCTTTTGGAATCTTTTGGTGCTCTATCTGTTTTGCTGAGTTTGAGATAGCCAGTCTTTGCAAGTACATTTCTCACAGAAGCAAGATGGTAAATCAGAGCACTGGAATTATTAGAAAACCAGCTCTACTACTTACAGATTATGGGATCTTGAGTAGAGATAGTTGCTCTCAGCTTCTATTTCCTTAGGCATAAAACAGATATACTGCTGCTGCCACTACTTAACTTACTGTGGTATTTGGAAGATAACATTAGGTGGAACATGAGAATAGTGCTTCCTAAATATTGTCTATTTTATAATTGCTATGATGATAATGCATGATGAAGAACTTTGGCACAGTCTATGAAGTATATGAAAAATTATTCTCGAACTCGGACAACTGGGAGCGCCGTAAAGGAGGCCACTCAGCAGAGCGCTGGGACTCGGAGCAACCACTGGGGCTCCGGCGGCTGCCCAGGGAGGAGTGGCGAGGAGAGCTGTGTGGACTCAGGACACCGGGGCCTGCCCTGAGGAGGAGGAGGAGGAGCGTGGCCGCTTGGATTCAGAGTGACTGCACCAGAGCTACAGGTGGTTGCCAGAGGAGAAGCCGCGCGGCGAGCTGTTTGGACTCAGAACGACGCTTCTGAACACCGGGGCCTGCCCTGAGGACGAGGAGGAGGAGGAGCGCAGCTGCTTGGATTCGGAGTGACTACACCAGAGCTACAGGCGGTTGCCAGAGGAGGGGCTGCGTGGCGAGCTGTTTGGACTCAGACCACTTCTGAACACCGGGGCCTGCCCGGAGGAGTAGGAGGAGGAGGAGGAGGAGCGCAGCGGGTCGTTTGGACTCACAGTGACTGCATTAGCGCTCCAGGCGGCTGCTCAGAGGAGAAGGCGAGTGGTGAGTTGTTTGGACTTAAAGTGACAGCTCCTGAACACAGGGGGGCTGCCTGGAGGGGAAGCGCAGTGGGTCGCTTGGTCTCGAGTGGCTGCACCAGAGCTCCGGGCGGTTGCCCAGAGGACCCGTGCAGCCGGTCACATGGATTCAGAGCCACTCAGAGCAACCGCTCCTGAACACCCGGGGGGTTATCTGGAGAAGGAGGAGGAATGGGGAGGGTCACTTCGACTCGGAGTGATTGACTGCCCAGGGCTACGAGTGGTTGGTGGGAGGAGGAGGCACGCAGTGAGTTGCTTGGACTCCTAGTGACCACACCGGAATACTGGGCGGCTGTCTGGAGGAAGAGGCGTGTGGCGGGTCTCTGGGACTCAGAGCGATTGTACGGGGCCCCAGGTGGCTGCTCAGAGGAGGGGCCGCATAGCCAGGCGATTAGGTGCAGAGCAGGGTCCCAGGATCTAGGAGGCGTCTTGGTGGAAGAGCCGCACAGAGACAGGCTTAGGGGCGGAGCTAAGGTTCCAGGACTGCGGGCAGATTCTCTGAGGAGGGGCAGCCTAAGGAGATTCATCTGCGAAGGGTGAGGCTTCCGGGCCCAGGAGATAGGGCCGGGCCCCTGGGAACTTTGCAGAGGAAGGCAGCCCAGCCCAGGCGGTAGCTGTAAATTGAGGTGAACTTCTAGGAGGGAACTGACCAGCGACACCTCCACACCGGGTGAGTCTTCCCTGCTGGGTGAGGTTTCCCCACAAGGACGGTAAAACCAGAGACTCAGGCCCAAACAGGCCTTGCCTCAGCCCCCAGCCTAGGTCCCCTTTGGATGACCATTGGTCAAAAAGTGGAGGCACCTCTGCCCACTAGCAGGGATTATACCCCACCTGAAGGCCACCACTCCTAGAGAGGCAGATTCCTTGTGGAACACCGCATTATCAACTTCCTCCAAGACTTCAGCCTACTGAAGGCTAAGGGAGGATATATATAGAAATCTTCAGGGACATTGTAAGTCAATAGAGGAAATCTGCAATATATCAGCGGTCCACTGATAAATGAACAATATGAGAAACCAAGGAAAGAAAATGCTGCAAACAAATCTAGATGTTACATCAATAAAACCCAATGACAGCATGGCAGAAGAAATGACAGAAAAGGAGTTCAGAATGTACATAATTAAAATGATCAGAGAAGCAACGATGAGATGAAAGAGCAAATGCAGGCATTGAATGATCGCACCAATCGACAGTTAAAAGAGCAAATACAGGAAGCAAAAGATCATTTCAATAAAGAGTTAGAGATATTGAAAAAAAACCAAACAGAAATCCTTGACATGAAGGAAACAATAAACCAAATTAAGAACTCCATAGAAAGCATATCCAGTAGGATAGAACACCTGGAAGACAGAACCTCAGACATTGAAGACAAAATATTTAACCTTGAAAACAAAGTTGAACAAATAGAGAAGATGGTAAGAAATCATGAACAGAATCTACAAGAACTATGGGATATCATGAAAAGGCCAAATTTAAGAATTATTGGGATTGAGGAAGGCCTAGAGAACCAAGCCAAAGGAATGAACAATTTATTCAATTAAATAATATCAGAAAATTTCCCAAATCTGAAGAATGAAATGGAAAATCAAGTTCAAGAGGCTTATAGGACTCCAAATACACAAAATTATAACAGACTCACACCAAGGCACATTATAATGAAAATACCGAACATACAAAATAAAGACAGAATTTTAAAGGCCGCGAGAGAAAAGAACGAAACTCAACTCAAAATGGATTAAGGACCTCGGAATCAGACCAGAGACCCTGCAGATTATAGAAGAAAAAATAGGTCCAGATCTTCAACATGTCGGCCTTGGACCAGACTTCCT
This sequence comes from Sciurus vulgaris, assembly GCF_902686455.1. NCBI lineage: Eukaryota > Metazoa > Chordata > Mammalia > Rodentia > Sciuridae > Sciurus > Sciurus vulgaris. Next base: position 117,364,660 of record NC_136469.1, on the reverse strand, counting down.
TAACATGACTCCCATAGCACAAGAAATAAAAGCAAGAATCAATAACTGGGATAGATTCAAACTAAAAAACTTTCTCTCAGCAAAGGAAACTAACAGCAATGTGAAGAAAGAGCCTACAGAGTGGGAGAATATCTTTGCCAATCATACTTCAGATAGAGCACTAATCTCCAGAATCTATAAAGAACTCAAAAAACTCTACTCCAAGAATTCAAATAATCCAGTCGACAAATGGGCTAAGGAAATGAATAGACACTTCACAGAAGAAGATCTACAAGCAATCAACAAACATATGGAAAAATGTTCAACATCTCTAGTAATAAGAGAAATGCAAATCAAAACCACCCTAAGATTCCATCTCACCCCAATTAGAATGGCGATTATCAAGAATACGAGCAACAACAGGTGTTGGCGAGGATATGGGGAGAAAGGTACACTCATACATTGGTGGTGGGGCTGCAAATTAGTGCAGCCACTCTGGAAAGCAGTGTGGAGATTCCTTAGAAAACTTGGAATGGACCCGCCATTTGACCCAGCTATCCCACTCCTTGGCCTATACCCAAAGGACTTAAAATCAGCATACTACAGAGATACAGCCACATCAATGTTCATAGCTGCTCAATTCACAATAGCCAGACTGTGGAACCAACTAGATGCCCTTCAATTGATGAGTGGATAAAGAAACTGTGGTATATATATACTATGGAATATTACTCAGCCATAAAGAATGATAAAATGATGGCATTTGCAGGCAAATGGATGAAATTGGAGAATATCATGCTAAGTGAGATAAGCCAATGTCAAAAAGCCAAAGGACGAATGATATCGCTAATAAGTGGAGGATGACACATAATGGGGGGGAGGGAAAGGGTTAGTGTTAGGGTTAGAGTTAGGGTTAGGGAGGGGGGCAAGTATGGAGGAAGGAAGGACTGTATAGAGAGAAAAGAGGGGTGGGAGAGGTGGGGGGAAGGGAAAAAATAACAGAATGAATCAAACAACATTACTCTATGTAAATTTATGATTACACAAATGGTATGCCTTTACGCCAGGTACAAACAGAGAAACAACATGTATCCATTGTTTTACAATTAAAAAAAAAATTGATAAAAAAAAATTATTCTCAAAGCAAAGAATTTAGAAGACATTGTGTGGACTGATTTTAAGGTGATTCCTTCCCTTTCCACAATATCATCTCCATTATTTATATACCTTCCTATAATTCCCTCCTTGATACTGTGGAGGAGCCTATGACTTGCATCTAACCCGTAGAATATGACAAAAGTATTGGAATATCACTTCTGTGATTGTATTATGTTATGAAAGACTGTCTAGCTAACTAAGTTTAGAGTCTGTGTGTTCATTGCTACTTGTGAAAAAGCAAATTACCATTTTCTCAACCGGAAATGAATCAGGCCCAGGCTGTCGGGTTGCTGGTGAAATTCATTTTCAGCTATAACTAAACTAAAAACCTGAATGAGCTTTGAACTGTATCCATCCCAAGTAAGCACCAGGCCTGGCCATCAATTCAATTAAATCCTTACCGTGAACCCACGTCAGCCATGCTGTGAGTCTCCATCCACAGGAACTACAGAGGATTAAATGTGTGTCGTTTTAAACCATAAGATTTGGGGCAAGTTGTTATTAAGCATGGAAAAGTAATGTAGGTAACATTTCCATAGTGAGCTAGAAAATATCTCTTCACTATTCTTCCCATTTTTTTTTTTTTTTTTTTTAGCTCTGTCAGTTACAACTGCCATTAGAAGGCTGATCTATTTGTATATTAGATGGACATATACAAAATATCAGTAATTTTTGTTCTTTAGTAAGGAAGTAAATAGATTGTAATTAGAGTTTTGAGAGTATGCTGCATAGGATAGTTATAGCACCAGTTACAGAATATTCCGCAAAATGCCTAGGTGTGAGAATGAGGTTCAGTGCTCATATTCACAAGATGGACAAGAAGAAGCTAGGTCAAGGTTGGTATTCTTTTCCCTTTGATTATAATTTTAATGACTAGTGAAAAGTTATCTAACTATTACAGAGATAACTTTATTTCCTGACCTAGTTTAGTGACACAAAGCTACAAGGAGCTATCAGGATTTAAAGTGATTGCATAAATATTCAATTAAATCTAACACACAATTATCAAGCAGCTACTAACATAATAAACCACCACAATGCATTAAAAGCTTAGAGGTGCATGTTAAAATACCAGCTTAAATGTCATTTCCTCAATGAAGTCTTATGTGGCTATCCAACATAATCCAGTCTCTCTAAAGGACACTATCCTATGGCTTATTTTTATGCATTATTCAGGTACTTTTCAATCATGACATGAAATTTGATACTTTAAAATTAAACTTTAAATTTTCTGTCTCTAGATTTCTGCAATAAGGGTAAAATTTCCATAAAAGAGGAGAACTTGTATGCTTGGCTCATGTACCTGAATGAGATGAATGAAGAAATGAATTGCGCGCAGATCACTGGAACAGAGAATTTGCCCCTAAGTGAAGTACAGAGTGGGAGTGTGGTTTAAAGGAGGAAGGGATGACAGCAAGTAGAATTATTTGAAAGATATTTCTCATTTTCATATTCTCTTACCTGCGATGGTTCTGTCAATTCTCACATGTCTAAAACTCATATATTTATAAAATTCTAGCAAGTATTTCTGATTTACATACAACTTTTATCAAAACTTTTCTCACTTTCCCAATAAAAACAATCTCTTATTTGTTTAGTCTGCAAATATTTGTGGAATAATGTCTCTGTCCCCAACCATTGCTGTATGTGTTGGAGTCATGCTGATAATAAGCATGGGACATGTAGCATAGTTTATCCTACGTAGTTTATGAAACCAGCTATTAAGCTACCACACAAATAAACATAAAATTATAGTGACAGCTAATAAGAAAGGAAGGTCAGAGGGGTGTACAACATTGGAATAGAGAGACAAATTACTCTTAGGTTGGGATGTAAAGGAAGGCTTTCTTGAGACAAGTAGGCACTGGAACCAAGATCTGAAGGACAAATTGGAGTTAATTGAGTTGGGGGCTGGGAATGGGTTTTAGGTGTCTATTCTGGGCATGAATACAGATCCAAAGCAGGGACATTGGGGAGGGGACCCCTGAAGACCTGAAAGTGTGGGGAGTGGGGGTGATGAACTGCAGAAAAGAATTTATCAACCCATCATCTTATGGTTTTGTGATGTCTGTGTCACAATTACAACATTTTAAACTCTGATATTAGAAAGAGATCTGCCAATGTTTTGTTCTAAAAACTTTATTGAATTTCAAAAGTAAGGTAATTTCTCTCTGAAATGGTTTTCAACTCTGGGATGAGGAGGGGACTAACTTATTTTCTGTTGCTCATAGTATCTAATTGCTTCCAGGGTCACATATTAACTTCCATTTTTAAAATTCTGAATTACAATGTGATCACTAATAGCGGATATGTGCACAAACACACACACACACATACACACAAGACACACACTCATTTATATGTGATGGACTTATAGAGTTTGTATGGAATTCTATTAGCCCTTCTGTAAATAACTGTATTGAAACCAGTGGTCTTATTTATTTTAACTTTAGACTAAATCTTGATATTTCCTTAGTCACATTTGGTCATTCTTCCTCAATATTGCTTTGACTGAGATAATCTTCACAAATATATTTAAGAATAATTTGCTTCTTATAGTTTTGCTGCTTGATGAATCTACTGGGCATCTTTGTCTAGGCCCAATGAATCTGGAGATGGAATCCATCCTTAGAAAAACAGCCCACTTTGTAAGCAAAAACTGATAAACAGTTATGTTGCAAGAGGAAAAATATAATAATAAAAAAAAAAAAATTATATATATATATATATATGCCTTTAAAGTACCTGGGTGATTTTTACAAAAAAGTCTATATACCATTTATAAAAAAAAAAAAAAAAAAACTTAAGGATTACCTAAAAGTATGCTTTCAGAAATCACATTCTGATTGTGATTAAAGAATACTGTTAATCTTTTGAGCCTCCTTTGTCGATATGGATAAATGTATCCATTTTTATTCTATATGGATAATCGGGTGTGTGTGTGTGTGTGTTGTGCTTGTGATTATTATGGGGTCAGGTTTGAGATTATGGAGAAATGACATCTTTATGATCTTTGGGGACATTGTCTCAGTAAGGAAGGATTCTACAAAGGGCAGTCAGTAGTCAGTGATGTCCCCAGTTAACAGTGTCTTCCAGGACCAAGTTTCCCCATGCTTTTTCCTCCTGTCCTTAGGTCACATATTCATCTATGATTTTGGCCTCAAGGTGGGCTTGAAGCTGCTGTACTTCCAGCTATCACGTAAATCATCACAATATTGCAGGCACACAGTTTGAAAAAAGAAAATACCTTCTTCTTGTCATATTTCAACTTTGTTATCAGAATAGAAATATTGTCCAGATTTCCCTAAAAGTATGGGCTAGATTGTATGGTCACCTCTAAAACTGGCAATGGGGCTATCTCATTTAGAAGACTCGAGATGAATTTTTCCAGACTACTGTTTTGCTTTCCAACATAAGAAGCATCCAAATCGAAGAATAGGAGAGGACAAAGGAATGACCATTGCATTGTTAATAAAGCTATGTACCACTAACAATTAGTGATGAAGTACTGCAATTTCTTCTTCTAAGAATAGCTTCCAATAAATATCTCACAAATTTCAATATACAGGACTATTATTTTCAGTTATAAATGCTTGTATTCATTTTGATATCTCTTTTAACTCAACTTTTAAATAGTTTTGTGTAAAAATTTCCAAATAGATAAATTAGTCTTTAAAATTTTATTACCTCATGTACATATATGACCACATGACTGATGTGATCCTATGATATGTATAATCAGAAAAAGAGAGATACCTTGCATGTTTGTATGACCTATCAGAAATGTACAAATGCATTCTACTGTCATGTTACAACTAATTAGAAAAAATAAAAATTAATTAAAACAAAATAAAACAAAGCAGAATTTGGATGGTAGCATTAATTAGAAAAGATTTATATATGATATGGCTATTGTGGTATGTGTTGTGATTTTCTTAGTGGTGAGAAACAAATGATCAATTTTTGCAAATGTTTCACATGTTAGCTTGAAAGATAAATTGTTAGGGCAAATAATTTTTAGGGATAAAGCTCTATAAACTTTAATACATTGATTTTGTTGTCTTTCTTATTTAAATCCTTGTCTACTTCATTCCTTCCCCTGGTCCCCTCCCCCGTTCTCCTGCCCCGCCGTTTCTTTGAATCATTGATAAACCAATTACTGAGAGAAAAAAGTTAAATTCACCTGTTATGATTGTACATTTATTATTTTCTCTTGTAATTGTTTTGGTTTTGCTTCATAAATTGTGATGTTTTCTTTGTTCTTAGGAATTCACAGGATTGAGATGATATTTTCCCAATGAAAGAAAAAATTTGTTTTGTTGACGGACATTCGTAACTCATTCTTCCTATATACATATATGGATACGATACTATATATTCGCTTTAATTCATTTTGTCAACTGACAAAAAAAGTATATTAAAAATAATATACTGAGGAGATTCAAGATGGCGGACTAGAGGGTGGCTGCGTTTGGTGTTGCTCCAGGACTCAGGACTCAAGAAGAGGAGATATAGAGAGCCTTGGGACCAACTCAAACCAGCCGGGCGAGAATCTCCCACTGGGCAGACGTCCCGGACGGGGCAGGAGCCCTGGACGGGGCGGTAGCCCCAAAAGCAGGGATCTTTGCAAAGTAGAACGGCCGCGAGGCGCCCCTCCCCCTGCCGGAGCAGTGATCACAGACAGCTGGGAGCATTGGAGAGGGGGCCGCCCAGAGGAGAAGGAGAAATACGGGCTCGGCACGTCGCTTGGAATTGGATCAGCTGCGCCAGGGCTCCGGGCGGCTATCCGGAGGAGCAGCGTGGGCTCAGGACTCAAGAAAAGGAGATATTGAGAGACTTGGGACCAACTCAAAGTAACCGGGTGAGTGTTTCCCACTGGGCAGGCGGACGGGGCGGTAGCCCCCGGACAGGGCGGTAGCCCCGAAAGCAGGGATCATTGCAAAGTAGAACTGCCGGCGAGGCGCCCCTCCCCCCGCCGGAGCAGTGACCGCAGACAGCTGGGAGCATTGAAGAGGTGGCTGTTCACCACAGCGCTTAGACTCGGCGCAACCCACCCGCGCTCTGGGAGGCTGCCCAAAGGAGAAGGTGCTTGGTGAGCTGTTTGGACTGAACGTGACCACCCCTGAACACAGGGGGCTGCCCAGAGGAGAAGGAGAAATACGGGCTCGGCACGTCGCTTGGAATTGGAACAGCTGCGCCAGGGCTCTGGGCGGCTATCCGGTGGAACAGCGTGGTGAGTGGTTTGGCCCCAGAGCATCCGCTCCTGAACATAGGGGGTTGTCTGGAGAAGGAGGAGGAGTGCAGCGGGGTGCTTGGGCTCGAAGTGACTGCACCAGGGCTACGGGAGGCAGTCGGGACAAGAAGGTGCACAGTGAGTTCTTGGGACTCGTGACGCACCAGATCTCTGGGTAACTGCCTGGTGGAGAAAGTGGTACGTGGTGGGTCACTTGGTCTTAGAGCGATGGCACGGAACAACAGGTGGCTGCTGGAGGAAAAGGCGTGTGGCGGGTCACTGGGACTCGGAGCGATTGTAAGGGGCTCCAGGTGGCTGCTCAGAGGAGGGGCCGCATAGCCAGGTGAAAAGTGCAGAGCAGGGTCCTAGACGGCTTCTTGGTGGAAGGGCCCCACAGACAAACTGAGGGGCGGAGCGAAGGCTCCAGGACTGCAGGCAGCTTCTCTGAGGAGAGGCAGCCGAAGGAGATTCGTTTGTGAAGGGTGAGGCTTCCAGGCCCAGGAGGTAGGTCCGGGTCCCTGGGATCATTGCAGAAGAAGGCTGCCCAGCCCAGGCGGTAATTGTGAATTGAACGGAACCTCTGGGAGGAAAACCGACCAGCGAGACCTCCCCACCAGGTGACTCCTCCCTGTTGGGTGAGGTTCTCCCAAAAGGACCGTAAAATCAGAGACACAGGCCCAAACTGGTCTTGCATCAGCCCACAACCTACTTCCCTTCTGGATGACCAATCATCAGCAAGTGAAGGTACCTCTGCCCACTAGCAGGGAATATACCCCACCAGAAGGCCACCACCCCTAGAGAGTCAGCTCCCTTGTGGAGCACTGCATTATCAACTTCCTCCAAGATTTCAGGCTACTGAAGACTAAGAGGGGATATAATAGAAATCTTCAGGGATATTATAAGACAATAGAGGAAATCTGCAATATCACAGCGGTCAACTGATACCTGAACAATATGAGAAAACAAGGAAAGAAAATGCTGCAAACAAATCTAGATGTTACATCAATGAAACCCAACGACAGCATGGCAGAAGAAATGACAGAAAGGGAGTTCAGAATGTACATAATTAAAATGCTCAGGGAAGCAAATGACGAGATGCAAGAGCAAATGCAGGCACTGAATGATCGCACCAATCGACAGTTAAAAGAGCAAATACAGGAAGCAAAAGATCACTTCAATAAAGAGTTAGAGATATTGAAAAAAAAACAAACAGAAATCCTTGAAATGAAGGAAACAATAAACCAAATTAAGAACTCCATAGAAAGCATAACCAATAGAATAGAACACCTGGAAGACAGACATCAGACATTGAAGATAAAATATTTAACCTTGAAAACAAAGTTGAACAGAGAAGATGGTAAGAAATCATGAACAGAATCTCCAAGAACTATGGGATATCATGAAGAGACCAAATTTGAGAATTATTGGAATTGAGGAAGGCTTAGAGAAACAGACCAAAGGAATGAACAAACTATTCAATGAAATACTATCAGAAAATTTCCCAAATCTGAAGAATGAAATGGAAGATCAAGTACAAGAGGCTTATAGGACTCCAAATATACAAAATTACAACAGACCCACACCAAGGCACATTATAATGAAAATGCCCAACATACAAAATAAAGACAGAATTTTAAAGGCCGCAAGAGAGAGGAATCAAATTACATTCAGGGGGAAACCAATACGGATATCAGCAGATTTTTCAATCCAGACCCTAAAAGCTAGAAGGGCCTGGAACAACATTTTTCAAGTCCTGAAAGAAAATGGATGCCAACCAAGAATCTTATACCCAGCAAAACTTACCTTCAAATTTGATGATGAAATAAAATCCTTCCATGATAAACAAAAGCTAAAAGAATTTACAAAAAGAAAGCCAGCATTACAGAACATTCTCAGCAAAATATTCCATGAGGAAGAGATGAAAAACAAAGAAACAAATCAGCAATGGGAGGAACCATCCTAAAGGAATTGTCAAATAAAGGAAGAACCAAGTCGTCTCAAAATAAATAAATAAATAAATAAATAAATAAATAAATAAAATTAACCAAATGACCGGGAATACTAATCATATCTCAATAATAACCCTGAATATTAATGGCCTGAACTCATCAATCAAAAGACATAGACTGGCAGATTGGATCAAAAAGAAAGATCCAACAATATGTTGCCTGCAAGAGACTCACCTCGTAGAAAGAGATACACATAGACTAAAGGTGAAAGGATGGGGGAAAACATATCATGCACATGGACTCAGCAAAAAAGCTGGGGTATCCATCCTCATTACAGATAAGGTGGACTTCAAGTCAAAACTAGTCAAAAGGGATAAAGAAGGACATTACATACTGCTTAAGGGAACCATAAATCAGCAAGACATAACAATCATAAACATCTATGCCCCAAACAGTGGCTCATCCATGTATGTCAAACAAATCCTTCTCAATTTCAGAAACCAAATAGACCATAACACAATAATACTAGGTGATTTTAACACGCCTCTCTCACCACTGGACAGATCTTCCAAACAAAAATTGAACAAAGAAACCATAGATCTCAATAACACAATCAATAATTTAGACTTAACGGACATTTATAGAATATACCATCCAACCAAGAGCGAATACACTTTCTTCTCAGCAGCACATGGATCCTTCTCTAAAATAGACCATATATTATGCTACAAAGCTAATGTAAGCAAATACAAGAAGATAGAGACACTACCTTGTATTCTATCAGATCATAATGGTTTGAAGTTAGAAATAAATGAAAGAGTAAAAAACAGAAGCTACTCCAACACCTGGAGATTAAACAATATGCTATTACATGATGAATGGATAACAGAAGATATTAGGAAGGAAATTAAAAAATTCTTAGAGGTAAATGAGAACAAAGAAACATCATATCAAAATCTTTGGGACACTATGAAAGCAGTACTTAGAGGAAAATTTATTTCATGGAGCGCATTCAATAAAAGAAGTAAAAATCAACAAATAAACAACCTAACACTTCAGCTCAAAGCCCTAGAAAAAGAAGAACAGACCAACACCAAAAGTAGTAGAAGACAGGAAATAGTTAAACTCAGAGCTGAAATCAACGAAATTGAAACAAAAGAAACTATACAAAAAATTGACAAAATAAATAGTTGGTTCTTTGAAAAAATAAACAAAATTGATAAACCCTTAGCCACTCTAACAAAGAGAAGACGAGAGAAAACCCAAATCACCAAAATTCGGAATGAACAAGGAAATATCACAACAGACACGATTGAAATACAAAACATAATTAGAAGCTATTTTGAAAATCTATATTCTAACCAAATAGAAAATTTCGAAGACATCAACAGGTTTCTAGAGACATATGAATTGCCTAAATTGAGCGAGGAGGACATACAAAATTTAAATAGATCAATTTCAAGTAATGAAGTAGAAGAGGTCATCAAAAGCCTACCAACAAAGAAAAGTCCAGGACCAGACGGGTTCTCAGCTGAGTTCTACAAAATCTTTAAAGAAGAGCTCATTCCAATACTTCTCAAAGTATTCCATGAAATAGAAGAGGAGGGTACCCTCCCAAACTCATTCTATGAAACCAATATTACCTTGATACCCAAGCCAGACAGAGATAAATCGAGGAAAGAAAATTTCAGACCAATATCATTAATGAACATTGACGCAAAAATTCTCAATAAAATTTTAGCAAATCGCATACAAAAATATATTAAAAAGATAGTGCACCACGATCAAGTGGGTTTTATCCCAGGGATGCAAGGTTGGTTCAACATCCGGAAATCAATAAATGTAATTCACCATATCAATAGACTTAAAGTCAAGAACCACATGATTATTTCAATAGATGCAGAAAAAGCATTTGATAAAATACAACACCCCTTCATGCTCAAAACACTAGAAAAAATAGGGATAGTGGGAACATTCCTTAACATTGTAAAGGCCATCTATGCTAAGCCCATGGCTAATATCATTCTAAACGGTGAAAAACTGAAAGCATTCCCCCTAAAAACTGGAACAAGACAGGGATGCCCTCTTTCACCACTCCTATTCAATATCGTTCTTGAGACTCTAGCCAGAGCAATTAGACAGACCAAGGAAATTAAAGGAATACGAATAGGAAAAGAAGAACTCAAACTATCCCTATTTGCGGATGATATGATTATATACTTAGAGGAACCAGGAAATTCCACCAGAAAACTGTTAGAACTCATAAGTGAATTCAGTAAAGTGGCAGGTTACAAGATCAATGCTCATAAATCCAATGCATTTTTATACATAAGTGAGGAATCCTCAGAAAGAGAAATTATGAAAACCACCCCATTCACCATAGCATCGAAAAAAATAAAATACTTGGGAATCAATCTCACAAAAGAAGTAAAAGACCTCTACAATGAGAACTACAGAACACTAAAGAAAGAAATCGAAGAAAACCTTAGAAGATGGAAAGATCTCCCATGTTCTTGGATAGGCCGAATTAATATTGTCAAAATGGCCATACTTCCAAAAGTGCTATACAGATTCAATGCAATCCCAATTAAAATTCCAATGACGTACCTTACAGAAATAGAGCAAGCAATCATGAAATTCATCTGGAAGAATAAGAAACCCAGAATAGCTAAAGCAATCCTTCGCAGGAAAAATGAAGCAGGGGGTATCACAATACCCGAACTTCAACTTTATTACAAAGCAATAGTAACAAAGACGGCATGGTACTGGTACCAAAATAGACAGGTAGATCAATGGTACAGAATAGAGGACACGGACACAAACCCAAATAAATACAACTTTCTAATACTAGACAAAGGTGCCAAAAATATGCAATGGAGAAAAGATAGCCTCTTCAACAAATGGTGCTGGGAGAATTGGAAATCCATATGCGACAGAATGAAACTAAACCCATATCTCTCACCCTGCACAAAACTCAACTCAAAATGGATTAAGGACCTTGGAATCAGACCAGAGACTCTGCAGATTATAGAAGAAAAAGTACGTCCCGATCTTCAACATGTCGGCCTAGGACCAGACTTCCTCAACAGGACTCCCATAGCACAAGAAATAAAAGCAAGAATCAATAACTGGGATAGATTCAAACTAAAAAGCTTTCTCTCAGCAAAGGAAACTATCAGTAATGTGAAGAAAGAGCCTACAGAGTGGGAGAATATCTTTGCCAATCATACTTCAGATAGAGCACTAATCTCCAGAATCTATAAAGAACTCAAAAAACTCTACATCAAGAATACAAATAATCCAATCGACAAATGGGCTAAGGAAATGAACAGACACTTCACAGAAGAAGATGTACAAGCAATCAATAAACATATGAAAAAATGTTCAACATCTCTAGTAATAAGAGAAATGCAAATCAAAACCACCCTAAGATTCCATCTCACCCCAATTAGAATGGCGATTATCAAAAATACAAGCAACAGGTGTTGGCGAGGATGTGGGGAGAAAGGTACACTCATATATTGCTGGTGGGGCTGCAAATTAGTGCAGCCACTCTGGAAAGCAGTGTGGAGATTCCTTAGAAAACTTGGAATGGACCCTCCATTTGACCCAGCTATCCCACTCCTTGGCCTATACCCAAAGGATCTAAAATCAGCATACTACAGAGATACAGCCACATCAATGTTCATAGCTGCTCAATTCACAATAGCCAGACTATGGAACCAACCTAGATGCCCTTCAATTGACGAGTGGATAAAGAAACTGTGGTATATATACACAATGGAATATTACTCAGCCATAAAGAATGACAAAATTATGGCATTTGCAGGCAAATGGATGAAATTGGAGAATATCATGCTAAGTGAGATAAGCCAATCTCAAAAAGACAAGGGACGAATGATATCGCTAATAAGTGGAGGATGACACATAATGGGGGGGAGGGAAGGGTTAGTGTTAGGGTTAGAGTTAGGGTTAGGGAGGGGGGCAAGTATGGAGGAAGAAAGTTCTGTATAGAGGGTAAAGAGGGATGGGAGGGGTGGGGGGAAGGGGAAAAAATAACAGAATGAATCAAACAACATTATTGTATGTGGATTTATGATTACACAAATGGTATGCCTTTGCGCCATGTACAAAGAGAGAGACAACATGTATCCCATTTGTTTACAATAAAATAAAATAAAATAAAATAAAATAAAAAATAATATACTTTTATTTAGTATTTGCCTAGACTAATTTTTCCCTCCCTTCCTTCCTTCCTTCCTTCCTTTCTCTCTCTCTCTCTCTCTCTCTTTCTTTCTTTCCTCTTTCTTGTTTTCCTTCCTTCCTTCCTTTTTGCTTTTATCTGCTGTGCTTTTTTGTATCTTTGCTAAGCCATATATAATCATTTAAAACTGAATTTTGGGGTTTCTTCTATTTGATAATCTTGTGGGTCTTTTTCTTAAATGTTTGGTTCTTATTAAAATCTAACTGAGTTTATTATTTTCATGCTTATTACTATAATTACTTTTAATATTTTTAAGTTTATGGTTCTTATCTAAATTTTATTGGATGGCTTGAAATATTTTTAATTGAATTTCTTTTTATCTTCTGGTTTGGATGTAGTACCACTCAATATTGCTGACTTTGTGTGCATGTGTTGAATTATGTGTGGTTAGACTTTTAACTTTATATTTGCCACACTAAAATCTAAAGCCAAATAATGTTATATTTTATTTCCAGGTAACATAAAATATAATTAAATTCTATTTCAATTTACGTATCATCATACCAATTTGTGACATAAACTTATCATCTCTGAAATTTCTTACTGCTCTTTTTTATGTTATTTTACTTTATTTTTTTTTATGATAAGAATACCTAAAACAAGATCTCTCCTGTTGGCAAAATTTTAAGTGTATGATAATACAACATTGTAAGTAGAGGATTCCTACAGTATTGTGGACCTCTAAAACTTTTTCATCTTGGGTAAGTGAGACTTTGTAGCTTTGACTAATGCCTCCTTGTTTCCTGCCTTTCCTAGCTCTTGGCAGCCATTCTACACTCTGTTTTTGAGTTGCTATTTTAGAGTCCTCAGATAAGTGTTTTCAGGTAGCATTTGCAAGTAGCATTTGCAGATAAGTGGTTTCGTAGCATCTGTCTCTGTCTAAGTCATTTCCTTTAGCACCCGTCCTCTAGTTTCATCCCTGTTTTTGCAAAAGCTAGCATTTCATTTTAAGGCTGAAGAATAATAAATTGTATGAATCTATTATATTTTCCTTATCCATTTATCTAATGATGGACATTTAGGTTGTTTCCTGCTGTTGACTATTGGGAATAATGCTAAAATGAACGTGGGATTGCAAATCTCTCTTTGAGATCATGATTTCAATTCCTTTGGATATGTACTTCAAAGCAGATTGCTGATTCATATAGCAGTCCTGTTTTTACTTTTGTGAGGACCCTTTTTACTATTTCCCAAAGTAGTGCCACAAATTTACATTTCCCCAATAGTGCACAAGGATTTCCTTTTCTCCACATCATTAACACTTTCGTCTTTAGATGTTTGGAGGGTAGGCATCCTTATGTATGTGAAGTGTGTCTCATTCTATTTTGATTTGCATTTCCCTGATGATTACTGATGTTAAAATCTTTTTCACATACCCTTTTATTTGAATACTTTTGAAAATTATTTTTTCTTTTTTCCTTTTTAATTACTGACTTGTGGATGACACCTTATGTATTTTGGCTATTCAACCTTCATCAGATATAGTTTGCAAACATTCTCTCCTGGTCTCTAACATTGCCTTTTCATTTTGTTTGTAATTTCCTTTATGATGCTAACATATTTTAGTTTGATATAATCCCACTTGTCTCTTTTCACTTAAGTTGCCCATGATTTTAGTGTTGTATCTCAGAAATCATTGATTAGACTAATGTAATACAGGTTTTCTCATAGGTTTTCTTCCAGGAAATTTGCAGGTTCAGGTCATTGATTTAAGTTTTTCAATTGATTTTGAATAGATTTCTTTTAATATGATATAAGATAAAGGTATAATTTCAGTATTTTGCATGTGGATATCTAAACTTTCAAGCATCATTTATGGAAAAGAATGTTGTATTCTCATTGTGCATTCTTGACATCAGTTACTCTATTTGACTATATATATATATATCTTTATGTCAGCACCATTCTGTTTGGGTTAATAGAACTTTGTAATATGTTTTGAAATTAGGATGTATAAAGGCCTTGTTGTGTATTTGAAAAACTTTGTTCTTTGTTAAGGCTGTTTCTGTTGTTTGGAGAATTTTGCAGTACCATAGGATTTTTAAGATCTTCTATTTATATAAAATGTGCCATTGGATTTTTGATAGAAATTGTACCTAATCTGTGGGTTGCTTTAAGGAGTATGGACATTGTAATAGTACTAATTCTTCTAATTCATGATCACCGAAGGTCTTTCCATTCATTTCTGCCTATTTTAGTTTCTTTTTCAGTATGTATGTCTTTTTTCTCCTTCTTATTTAAGTGTACTCCTAAATGCTTAGTTTTTTTTGCTCTTGTGAATGGAATTGGATACTGAACTTGTTTTTAAACAGTCATTGTTAAGTGTATAGAAACCCAGTTGATTTTGTGTATTTATTTTGGATCCTGCAATTAGTCATATCCTTCCCCCTCTATCCCCTGCACTGAGTTTTATACATTCTAAAAATCGAATGCAGAAAATCTTTATCATATACAACTAGATATGTGGTAGTCTCCTCACAAAATATTTGATAAACCTGTATGGGTGTTCTGCTTCTATCTACTGTACGCATTCCTCCCAACTCTGGTTATAATGAGGAGACATGGTGGAGCCTGAAAGCTCTCTAGAGAGAGATGAAAATATTCTATGATTACTGTCCTATCTGAACAAGCCCAGTTTAATTTTTATTGTTTCTTTCAATATGCCAGGAAGTCTAAAAAATATAACCATTATAGTTAAATGATGATGGAAGTCTTTCACTCATTTACAGAGAAACAAAATATTCTGTAGAGAGTTTTAAGTAAGGGAATAAAGAAAAAAATAAAAGGAAGATATTACATTCTTATATGTCTATTTTGACCAAAGAAGGGGTGGAAATTATTCCAAACATTTGTTTTTATTATTATAACATTTTCTGGCAATTTGAAACAGAATATTGAAAACATCAATCTTTGTGTTGATCCACAATATCAATTTTCTTATGATTCTGCTAGTATCTTTTAAAATTCTATTTTACTTGCTTTATTTCCTGCCTCAGACAATCCTTGTTTTGTTGCACTTAATACATGTGTACACTATTCACCTTAAGAGTGGCAATGTGGAAAATGAGTTTATTCACTATTCAAAACAATCCCATGCCAGCTGCTTCCTAATGAGTGAACTCTGAGAAAATTATTTGGAATTTGGAATATGTGTTCTTGGGTCCAACAGACACTAGGTTGAATTCAAATTTTTTTTTTTTTTTACTATTTGCTATACAATTTTAAGTGAGTTATTTTTCCAAACTTCAATTTCTTTTCATTCAAAAACAGAATGATAATAAAAACTTTACCTTGGAGTTTTATTGTTTTGAGTTTTGCCTCTCTGAACAATGTTTACTGCATTGTATGCACGAACTAAACATTAGCTATCATTTTGGCTTTACACCTATCATCATAATTACTATGAAGTCAAAATGAACACTGAAGTCACCTGTCCTATCCCAGAAGGATTCTAAATCATAAGAAACAAATGTAAAGCCAGGGTGATTAAAGACCTAGATATAGGTCTATAGACACGTTTCTTAATCCCAGGGGCATTAAGAAAAATCTTTATTTGATAAACAGATACCTGTAAAGCAGATGGTCTCATACTGTCAGTCTTGAACAAATCATTTTATAATTTATTTTTATTGATTCTTTTTAGTTATACATGACTTTAGGATCCATTTTGGCATAATTATAAAAGCATGGAATATAATTTGTTCTAATTCATTCCCTATTACTTCCCCTTTCCCTCCCCTACTCCAGCACCCTCTTCCCTTCCTTCTTCTCTAATGGTCTCCCGGTTACTTACTTATAGTCTTTTAAAAAAAAAAAAAAAATAGTGTATTGCAGATGTACACAATGATGAGATTCACTGTGGTATCTTCATATATGTACATAGGAAATTTAGGTCAGATTCCTTCTACTGCCTTTCTGTATCCCGTGCTTCCTCTTTTCCCTTCATTCCCCTTCATCTACTCCATGGATCTTTCTGTTTTTTTTATTGCCACCCCCTTTTATGTTGGATTAGCTTCTGCCTATCAGAGAAAACATTTGACCTTTGACTTTTGGGGAACTGACTTATTTCACTTGGTAGGATAGTCTCAGTTCCACCCATTTACCATAGAAAAAGAATTAAAACCCATCTCTTTGCTCTATTTATCATCTCCAATGATAACATAGACTTCAACTTCCTTAAAAGTTCTTCTTTTTTAACATATTTATTACTGAGTTTCTAGAACAGTAGCTCTTTTCCTATATGTTAGCTCCTAGAGATCTATGAACCTATTGAACAGAATATAAATATCACTAACTATAGTTTCCTACATTGTCTCCTAACACCATACTTGTCCTTGACTTTTATGTTTTTCACTGGAGACGAAAAATTTTTTTTAATGAAAAGTATATTAGTTTAACTATCACAAATATATGTGATTGAACAAAGCATTTCAAAATTCTCTTAATTTTTAGGATAAATATCAAAATCCTTAGCTTGAACTTGAAGGTTCTGCATGGTTTGAATTTCAGCTGGAAAAATAGTCATATTTTCCTCCTTTTACTTCTTGTAGTGTATCTTCCCTCATACCCTAGCCAACGAGCCTTAATACAAGTCAGTCTTTTTTCCAAAATGCAATTCAATGCACACTATTTTATCATCCACATCTTTGTCTCATCATCTTTTCTTAACCTCCCCATAGTTTTTATTACAATTCTAATTTATTTTTCTTATATGTTAATCTTTTTGATTCTTGCCTCCTGTACTGTAGTTCAAACTCCCTATTGAAAAGTATTTTGTCTGTTCACCTTCGAATTATCACTATTTGTACATTGCCTGGTCAAATAGATACCGAACTTGCTAAATGAGTACATAAACAAGGAAATGAACAAGAAAGTTAAAATCCTATTTCTATCTCCCATACTTATCACATTATATTCTAATCTCTATAAAGACAGAAGATTGGAGCTGGGGCTATAGGTCAAGAGAAGGGTATTTGCTGAGCAGGCGTGAGGTGCTGAGGTCAATCCAAGGAATGCCGAAGGGAAAAACAGTGCAGATTGTCCCTAATTAATTTTGAGGTCTTAATCATCTTACCTAATATTTAATACACAAAGATTAATCAATAAATCTGTGTTCAATAAAGGCATAAATAACACACAGGCATAAACAAGTACTATGCTGACAAAAGTAGTCTCAGTAAATAACTAAAATTGACATTACTATCATTATTATTTATGATATTAGCTAAGTTCATGAAGTAAACTATTATTCAGTAGTAAAACTATGTTATACAATATATGAGAAAAAATTGGAATGCTATAAATTATACTTTTGTTTTAAATAACAATTTATTGTCTTAAATATTTTGTTGAGACTTTTAGAAAGTGAGACTATAATCTTAGCACTGGATATTTTCCACCCTTTTAAGTCAAATTTAACATGTTTATTAAGTTAATTAATTGCATCAAAAATATAATTGTGTTAATATTTTTGTCTGACTTTTAAAAAGTAAAGAATATTTAAAAGGGCATACAAACATATCATTTTGTAAACTAATAGAATAAATGTCTAATTCAATTTTATATATCAATAATGTATATTGCAATTTATTATAGGTAAAAATTTTCACTTTATGTTAAAATATCCCCAATACATGAATATTTTTAGAGAATAAATCAGAAAACTCACAAAACACTATAACACCATAATACTTTTGGCCAAAAGAGTTGTTGAATTAAAAAAAAAAAAATCTTGTATATCAACTGAAGACCAGGTAAAATATACAGCTGTAACAGATTAGCCAAAAGAGTTAAGAATGGAAGCAAGAATGTCAATGAGGTCTATAAGTAACTGGTGTTATGCAATGATGCATACGAAAAATTGACTCAATACTTGGAGGAAAAATAACACAAGCAACTGATGCACTTAAAATCTACTTATTTTACAAAATCTTATTTCTTATTGTTTTGCTTGATCAACTTTTCTGCCTACCTTTTTTCCCTTAAGAAACAAAAAGCTCAGTTTAGATGTAAGACCCAACTGAACAATTTAACACCAATATTAATAAAGTAAAATAAATAATTCCCTCTAAATGTTATTTCATCGTTGAGTGACTTCTTTGAGTTGAGCAATTTCTATAGTCTTTCTAAAAGTGCAATTAGTTTGGCTCATGGCTATTCTAATCTTGTGCTTTTTTCATATTTCTACAAGGATAATCAAAAGATCACATTTACCTCTTCTCATTTTAACCATTGATTGATGTTTAAGAAAATTATAAAAGCATGATGAGAAGGCTGAAATGAGACTATCTCAGAATTAAAACAAAGCTTTCTCCTTTTTCTTCTTTTAGTAACATAAAAGAAAGGAAATGCAAAAATAATGTCATGTATGTATATAGAGATATGTGTGTATATGTATATATAGTATTATATGTTCTCTTATACCTAATTAAAGCAATACCTTCACACTAATTTCCAAAACACAAAATTAAGTACCAGTCTTATATAAAAGAGCATAAAGAAGAACCCATGATAAGGGTAGAAGGGAAATAATAGAAATTCAGTGGATTAGACAGAGGGGAATGAAGGAAAGGGAGGGGGATAGAAATAGGAAAGACGGTGGAATGAATCTGACATAACTTTCCTCTTGTACATATATGAATACACCACAGTGAGTCCCACCATCATGTACATTCAAATTAATTAGTTTTCTGAAAAATAACTATGGGTAAATGGCAGAAATATCACTAGAAGGAAGGGAGGGGAAAGAAGGGTGGGGAAAGGGATGGGGAAGGAGAAGTACTGGGGTCTTGATTAGAATAAGATGTATTCCATGCTTGTATAATTATATCAAAATTGATTCAAATGTCACATATCACTAAAAAGAACCAATAAAATTAAGAAACAAATGACAAGTCAGACTCATTCACTCAGTTGAGTTTTCTGTGTTTTGAGGCAGATTGAGATACTAGTTGACAATACTGTACAGTTTTTGTCAAACCAAACTTTCAAAAGTGCATATGTATTGACTGAATAATCAGTACTTAATACTATGAGAGTAAAAACAAGTTCTTTATAAAGTTCAACTTTCATGCTGCAATTTAAATCACATAGGGCAAATGAAAAATTGTGTTCAAATATCTTCACTGCTGGGGAATTTGAGTTGTAAGTTCTTTTTCCCTCACTATTAACACTCGCAGCTTCAAAATCTCCCTCTAGGCTCTGGACTGTGAAGCTGGGGTGAATACTTGCTGACAATATTTCAGTTGTGGGTGTAAATTTCTGCTATGAAATATACAGGAAAAGCACTAGAAGCAATGAGGAATAAGGAGAGACCCTCTCCTTCCTGCCTATTTCCTGTTCCTGTTTTCGCTTCCTGCTGCTCTCAGCGTCACCACAGTAACACTTTCTCACCTGACAGTGACATTTCATTTCAGTAGCAGCAGCTGATTTCAGTTTTGCACTTTTCCCAACACTTTCGGAACTAACTTCATCACACCTCCTCAGAGACATCAGCTTCAACAGTGAGCAGCAACTCCTTCCTTCTTAGACACCTGAGTTTCAGACACCAGAGCTTCAATTCTGCAGATTTGCTCTGCTTTAATAATTCCAAACTTTAATTGCCCCATCCTTTGTGGAAGTAATTTTCAGAAGTTACTCTCCCCTGATACGTCAGTATATATAGCCTTTATGTTCCTGAATACTTCTAATAACTGGTATCAAATCCTTATATTAAATCTTCCTGGTTAAAACAATAAGAAATAGCCATGACAGCAAAGTAAACTGACATATAGCTTCTATTTCCTGACTGATCCTGAAAAAAAAAAATAATATATATGTACATATATATATTTTCCATATATATACATTTCTAAATATATATTCCATATATATTTCTAAATATATGTATATATTTAGAATAAACATATAAATATATCTTTCTAAATACGTATATATTTATATTTAGAAATATATTGCTTTAGTCAACTATTTCATTGCTGAGACCAAAAGACCTGACAAGAATAAAAAGAGTTTTAGAGGAGGAAAAGTTTATTTGGGTGTCATGGTTTCCAAAGTATCAGTCCATAGACTGTGTTGCTCAAGGCTGAGGAGAGACAGGAACATCAGGGCAAAGGATGTGGCAGAAGAAAACAGATCAGGACATCACCACTAGGAAGTAGAGAACTAAGCTCAGCTCTTCAGAGTCAAAATATATGTCCCAAAGGCACACCAGCCATGACACACTTCCTTCAGCCACACCCTACTTGCCTACAATTACCACCTAGTTAATCCATTCAAGTGGAGTAAAGCTCTGATTAATTGAAAGCTCTCATAACCCAATCATTTCACCTTTGAACTTCCTTACATTGTTTCCCATATGATCTTTTGAGAGATACCTCATATCTAAACCATAACATATAACATAAATAATAGATTAATAAGTGATTGCTTAAATCCTTACCCACATGTTTTATTGAGATACACACACACAGAATATAAAGAATAGTCTATTCCAGTGTGGCATATTCATATTGCATATAACATAATTTGATCAATTTCACTCCCCTGTATCTCACCTTACCATCTTCTCCCCATCCCCAAACCCTATATAGAAGTGGTTTCCCTTCTGTATTCATGACACTCTTTTCCTTCCTCTCTAGTTTCTATACATAAGTAAAAGCATGACACTTATCTTCCTAAGTCTGGCTTAACCTACATTTTTTTGTTTATTGACATATGAAACTAGTGTGTGAATTCTTATGAACTTCTCATTTGTAATTTCATCCATAAACACCATTGATAAAGAAAAAAAAGTTGCATGTAAACATTTTACTTATCAAGATTTTTTTAAAAAATGGACCATTCTTGGCATTACTAACTCAGTGAAAATTGTTTTCAACACCTTTTAAATCAACACTGAAAGGTTTCTGTGGTTTCCTACGTATGGAAGAAGTCTGAACGGTTGCCATCAGAGACCTTCACCTCCAGTTCTTTAACTGAATGCATCCACTTATCTCTTCCCATTAAATATGCTACCACATGTCTTAAAGATGCTGTGCCAAGAAATCCCAGGATTTTAAATTTAGAGATAAGAACTTCCCCAGAAATTCTTCTCTCCTCTCCACCCAAGTTTAGGTCTCAAAGCTCTCTTGTGTGCTTTCAACCATCAAGCATATGCTCCTCTTTTGCTTTACCACTTCTCGAACTCCAAAATAGATTCCTGAAGATAGAAAATTTTTGTTAATACAGTTCCCATTGATCACCATTCAGTTAAAACAAGCTTGCTTTATGTTTTCAACAGATGTGGGATAGATGAAGGAATGGAGGAATGAATAGTATTGTCACAACTAATCTTCATTATACAACAAACACTTGCCATATCTATAAATTCCTCCAATCTGAATGGTAGCATTATTCCCCCAGTAAAATTGATGAAATTATATTTTTATATATACAGGAAGATGCCACAATGAAACCCACATTATGCATAATTAATATAGGCACCAATAAAATACAGGATCTACTCAATTACCTGGTTCTTTCTACACAACCTTACATTTATGACACATTATACAACAGCTGGATTTCATTTACTATAAAGTACTTCTAGTGAATTTTATAGTCATTAAAATTATTAAATAGTGTTTGATTTCATTTAGTATTAAGTACATTCTATTGTTTTCTAATACTTTGGGAAATTGGTAATCCCCCTGGATAGTGTATGTGGTAATTCCTTATTAATTAAAAAAATCTGTTTAACAAGGATAACGCATTTACAATCTGCAAGAGATAATAGAGCGTTTACTCTGTAATTAACTCCCTGTCACAGTTCTTAAACTTTTTACCTTTTTTTCTGAGCTGCTTTGGCTCTATGGTCCTAGAGACCATCTGGTAGAAAACCTCATTTGATTTCTATATTCATGATATTGTCCTCCATAAAGTTACACTTTAATATTTTAATTGAGTATAAATATATTTTACTTATGTTTCAACTTACCTCTCACGTGTTTTATTTATTTTGTGAACTTTAGACATTTACTGTACATTTTAATACAATTCAATAACAGATAAGACAGAACATAAATTTTAATTCAAAGAAACATTTTGTGAAAAGACAATGAATATGTTGCCATTAGAAGATTGTATCAAGTCTGTGCTGACTTTTTTCTAATGAACTTCAATTTCTTTATATTACAACAAAGGAATTAGGAATCAAAATCCTATTGTCAGAAGCCAGAATTATGGGAACTGGGAAATGACATTTTTACTAGTCTTCTGCCTAAAAATATGTATCTTTTCTCTAATGTGGAAAACTAAAGACCTTATTCTATGCTGTGGCATTAATGCACTATGTGAAAGTAAAAATCACTGGAGAGATTAAGTCAAGCCCCTTAACTTTGGGAACAGCAGTTTCTTGCCTTAGTATGAGAGTATAATACCCTTCACTTATCACCAAGTTTGTGAAGAATATAGAACAAGATGATGTATAAATACGTGCTTAGAAGATGATCATATAAATTCAAAGCAGATGAAACCTCCCTAACTTTCAGGTCTAAGCTTTCCAGAATTAATAATATAAAGTCTCCATTGCTTCTCAGCCCCATGTGACTCATTTCTCTATGTTTAGCTGTTTCTTTTGTGTTCTCTAGCTGACTTTGATAAAGATGAAATTTTGTTGTCTGAATAACTTTCTAAATGACATTGAGATTGCTAAGTGACTCTCTGGTACAAATGTAAATATAATTGAATGTTTCTCCCACAGACATTCAAATATAACACAATGTTCCTCCTTTAATAAACTCTCTTTATATCCTATATCTCTGGTCTCTTATTAGTAATAAAATAAGTCAACCTTAGGAGATTTTTTGATACTTGCTAAATCTCATGACATTCTTTCCATTAAAAAAAAAAATTATCCTCTGGTTTTTTCCCCAGAGAAAATGATTTTGTCAAAGTCACCAATAAACTCTACACTGCTAAATCCAAAAACTGATTATCATTAGTCATTACCTCCTCTCAAAAATTTTTTTTCACTAGATTCTTCTCTGAGGTCCCAGAACAAGATCCTTATTGCAGGCTACTATGCCAGACCCTACCCATATTTTCAACCTGTAAAAATTGGTAATGCCACAGGGCTGAGCCCTTGGACCTCCCATCTTTTCTATCTGCACTGTCCCTTTGGTGACTCACCAGTCTCTTAGTTCTAAACTTTATTGATATGCTGACAACTCTAATCTGTGTATGTCCAGACAAGACTTCGTTGTTGGCCACTACCTCATCCAAGTCCACTCAAATTAGCAATAGATTTTCAAAATAATTATGATGTCCAACAGAGAACTCCATATACTGTCACTTCTTAGAAAATGGCATATGTATTTTTTTCAGTTTTCTAGACAAAAGTTTTGGACTTATCCTTGATTCTCCTGTTTCCCAAATGTCTCTCTCATATTCTGTTAACTCTACCCTCAAAATATACTCAGAATCTAGCCACTTCTCATGACCTCAGTCACCTCGACCCTCATCCAAGTCTCCATTATCTCAATAGCATCTGATCCATTTTCCACTTCTAGACTCCTCCTTCTCCAATCTGTTGTCAACAAAGAAGCAAAAGGTAATATTTCTAACATATGGTCACATGCATGGCAGTCTGCAGAGAACACTTATACACCTTTATATTCAAAGTGAAAGACAATTGTCTTACAGTGATGAGTGATGGAAAAAGCCCTGTGTGTGATCTGGCCCATCGCCCATCATTTATTTCTTCTTAAGGTTTTTTTTTTTTTTTTTTTTTTTTTTTTACCGTTCTTCAGTTGTTCATTCTGTTACAGCCACACTAGCCTCCTGGAGATAGATGGATGGATAAATAGATAGATGATAGATAGATAGATAGATGATAGATAGATAGATAGATAGATAGATAGATAGATAGATAGATAGATTGATTGATTTGCCTTAGGAGGGAAACCTTCCTGTTTATCTTTAAGAGTTGCAATTTATGCTAGCCCATCCCTACCTACCAATCCTCTTGCTTTCTTTCCATAACACTCATCATTCCTCATATTTTATTTATTTGATTACTTCCAATCTTTCCCCACTAAAATAAAAACTGCAAGTGGGTGGGATGACCACTCTCTATCATTATCTGATGCATTCCCAAATACAAGGAGACAATGAATATGTCCAATCCATAACAGAAATTGAATAAATAGCTAATGATCGAATTTATGAAGTAGGATTGAAAAAAAACTCAATATATCTAAAGTAATATAAATTGGTCTATTCCTCTAACCTTAGCAATTATCCACTACAAACAGAACCATTTCCTGTATTATAAAGCACCTTAATCCTATCTTCAATGTTAAGAGGCCTGGATATATAGAAAAGAAGACATGAAATAAAATTCTGAGAAGACTTTTCTTGAAGGGTGTGCTCAGCTCAGGATTGCTTCTTATAATGCAAGATAGTTTTAAAAGGCTCAGTAACACATACTTTAAGAAGTCCACAGGAAGAAAATGAATACTAGGTACATGGGTTAAGGACTTTGCCAAAAGTCTGAGATTTCATTTAGAAGATAAAGTGGCATTCACACTTGGAAAGGAGCTTTCAAATTAAGATGGATTCTGGGGTTAGGAGATGTGTATGTGAAATGAGATAAAACTTGTTTTTCCTAGTGCCTGGTGCTATGTGTGCACTTACTAAATATTTATTATACTTATTATTCATTTAATTATAGTGATAAAATTCTATAACAAGATCCAGGTATGTAATAATAGTAAATTGAAGAACATTGATCTTTAAAGGGAAAACTATAGATGACATAAAACTGTCTCTATTTATTTTGCCAGAAGAGTATTTTCTGAAATTGCAAATCTGTGTTGGTGGTTCATTGCTCTCATATATTCAAAGTACCGAAGATCATGTGTATGGCAAGACATGAGCAAAGATGTCAATGAGGCAACAATTTTAATGTAACAAATTATAAGAACTGAATATATAGTGCTTCAAAATGCAGAAACTAGTTCAACTCCCAAACTCACAATTCTACACTGGTGCATAGATCAATATAATAATTTTTTATAACAAATCTTTTCCTAAATATTTCTTATTATTCTAAACTGGCTGAAAACCTTTACCACTCTCATAGTACTCTTATAAGGGATATTATATAGTATTTATGTCATTTAACTACTAAAAACTAAAAAACTCTTTGCATAAATAACTCTAATAACCCAACATAATAAAAGAATTAAACAAACACTAATATGGATTCTATTGGCCCAAGATATACTTCCTAGGTGACCACAGGTCCCCTAAAAAGGCTACTTGGGAAAACAGCAAAGTTTACAGGTTCAATGTCAACTGGACTGAGCCAGAGGGGTCCACAGATGTAGCCAATATTGTGAATATGTCTTTGAGGGTGTTTGGGGATGAGATTAACATTTGAACTAGTAGATTAGACTGAATAAATCAGATTGCCATTGCTAATGTGAATGGGCATCTTTGAAGCAATTGAAGGCCTAAATAAAATAAAAACAGCTGAACTTTCAGTGAGTAAGAGAGGATTCTTCTTTTCTTGCCTTCAGACTCAAACTGAAACATTAGCTTCTCTTGTGTTTCAAATCTGTCGCCAGATTTCCAACTAGAACATTGTTATGGTTTAGATATGCAGTATCCTTCAAAGCTCATCTGTAAGACACTGCAGGAATGTTCAGAAAAATTATTGTTATGAGTGGTTTAACCTAATCAGTGAATTAATCCATTTGATGAATTAATGCCCTTCTGCCATGATGTTCTTCCTCACCCTGTGCCCAATGTAACAGAGCTGGCTGACCATGTACTGAACCTCTAAAATTATGAGCCGAAAGTAAACCTCTTCTGTATTTTCCTGGTCAGGTGTTTTGGTCACAGCCACAAAAGGCAAACTACCACAAACACATCATCAACTCTTCTGGTTCTTAGGCCTGTGGTCTATGTCTCCAGTTTGCCAACTGCAGATCATGGAACTTCTCATATATCATATCATGGCAGCTTACTTCTAAGAATAAATATATGTCCATATGTGGACAGATCTAGATATATCCTATTGGTTCTATTTCTCAGAAAAACCCTAAAACACACAATTGCAAAAATAATTTACTGTTCGTTCCATTCAAAACCTGATTATAGGTGCCCACCTCCCTTTTCTTAGAACCTTATTTTTCAAAACTTGTAATTAAAAAATGTTTTTCTGTCCCTTTAAGATGTAAATCTTCGAATACCCAGAAACATCTCCTCAAAGACCTGAAGATATAGCTCTCCAGTCTCCTGGCTCTCTGGAAGGGTAAGAGCCTCAATTTAGTTGGTATCTTGCACAAATTTGCAACACTCCTTGCTATCCTAAAGACATAAAATGTTTGTTTCTCAGTTTGGGATGTAACTCAGTGGTAGAATGCTTTCTTAGCATGGTGAGGCTCTGAATTTGATCCCCAGTACTGGAAAAAAAAATTGTTTCTCCTCCAAATAAATATCAATTGAACAATCCAGATGGCCAGTCACACTGATCAGATTCCTCTTAACACCCTTCAGTATTTTCCTTTAGTAAACCCCAGTATATAAAAAGTCTCCTGCTGTTAGCGGGGTTGAGTCCAGTTTACAATGAAGTCTTTCTCCACCACTTTCATTGTCTGAATAGAATCTTTGTTACTGTTTTTTTGTTCTTCTTTTGATACTAGGGATTGAACCTAGGGGTGTTCTACCACTGATGGACATCTCCAACACTTTTTACTCTGTAGTTTGAAACAGGGTCTCATTGCATTGCCGAAACTGGCCATGAACTTTTGATCCTCCTGCCCACCCCTCACCAGCTGCTAGGATTATAAGCATGTGCCACTACCCCTGGCCTGTTGGCATTTTTAACAAATATCCAGTGAAATTTTTCTCTTTGACACTGCTCATTCACTCTGTAGGACAGAAATTAACCTTAGGAATCACTGTTAAGAACATAAACTGATTTAAACATCTTTTTTCCCTCCTTGTAAAAAGGGAAGTCCCACATTTTCATTATAGAATAAGCTTTACAAATTATGTCAGTAGTCCCAGTGGTAGTAGAAATAGTAAAAGATGGAAGAGAAAGAGGAGGAGGAAGGTCAGCAAAATCTACCAATTATTAAGAAATTGCTCGTAGGATTGCATTGACTTATTTAATCTCTTAACAGTAATAAAATACCATACTAATACAAATACATTTTGATAATTGAAAAACTAAAGTAACAGAGAAGTGAAGTTCTCTAAGGCATACCTGACATAAGAAAATTATAGTGGAAATGAAATAGAAGAAAAAGAGAAGCAGAAAGAGACAAGGTAGAAAGAAAATCAGAAAGAAATGATGAATGCCTAAAGGAAGACCTTCAGGTCAAGTGTCTTTTCTTGTTTCTGTTTTATTTTTGGTTTTGAAGTAGGTGATTCAATGGATGATAGAATAATAACTGAGATGGTTTTAAATGACAAGATAATAAATGTAGCTTTAGTGAAACTTAGTTTATATGAAGAGGCCTAAAAGGTAATTGCAATAGGGGCCAGTGGCTCAGAAGAAAAGTGGAACCTAAGGAAATAAATTTGGAAGAACCCAGTAAGATGACATTTATTTAAAGCAAGTCAGTATATAAGAGATTGACAACCAGCAAATACCCAAAGAAAGAAACTTTTAACCAAACCTCTTTGAAAGATGTCTGGGAAGAGTCAGAAGTAGGGACTAAAAAATTCTCTTTTCTGGGACTTCCAGTGGCATTGAAGTCCAGACAGGTGACAGTTTAAGTAAGAGAGTTTTCAAGAGTTCTGAATGTTGCAGAGAGACCAAGGCAGGATCAGGAATTACTGAGAACAAAATATTGGAGTTAGGGATAAACATTGATGATATCAAGAGAACAATTTCAGTGTAGCCAGAGGCAGGAGACAGATTGTAAATGTTTATAAAGGG
The DNA here is from genome assembly GCF_902686455.1 of Sciurus vulgaris. Taxonomy (NCBI): domain Eukaryota; kingdom Metazoa; phylum Chordata; class Mammalia; order Rodentia; family Sciuridae; genus Sciurus; species Sciurus vulgaris. The sequence continues at coordinate 117,336,143 of NC_136469.1, read as the reverse complement.
AATTGTTGGTAAGAGAGTGAAGTTTGTTTGTTCTTTTCAGATGTTTGGAACTGAGAGATGGAATAGATAGAATGGCAGAAAAAAAGAAAATAGAGCCAAAGCAATGAACTTTAGGGCTTTTTTTAAAAAAAAAGTAAAGACTGGAAAGGGGAGACAGGACTAATTATGGGGAACATTTTCTTGTAGCCCTTTTTATTGCAATTTCTTGATCCCACTTTCCATTGTCAACTCTTCATGTGGTCTTGAGTCTTATGAACTTGGCATTATATCTTGACACTTTCAAATGTATGATATTTATCAGTTGATTTTTATCTGTGTTTTATTTTCTATCTATAAAATTGAAATAATCATAATAGTCTTTCCCCAGCCTGCCTCATAATGTTTATTCAGAGGACCTAAAACAGAAATGTTTCTAAAATAGATTATAGTGTATATAAGAAAAAAATTAAAAACCAAAATATAAAAATGGAAGTTTAATAATTTGTGTTATTATTAGTATTCCCTATGCCTTAGAAGAATTCCCAAGAGGAGCTATACAAGTTTTCTTTGTTTCTCCCATGCAAGTACCTGCCTCAGACTAGACTCCAACAAATCTGGCTACAGATCCAGTTTACTGTGTTTCTCTTCAACTCTGTCCACATCCTAAAACAGTAAGGGTAGAAAAGAAGCAAAAAAAAAAAAAAAAAAAAAAAAAAAAAAAAAATGCCAGAGTAATGGCTTTGGGTCAACCCTAATAAAAGTGACTTACTTGCCATTGTTCATTTATGTATACAAACTGACATATTTGCATCTTTATTCCCATTACTCAGGAATCTATTCTGACTCTTAAAGCTAGTGTACTATAATTATCATATGATTATGCATGGCATCAATTTTCCTTCCTGCTACACTCTCTTTTTACAAGCTATGAGAGTCATAAACTTGGAGGATTTTATTGGAAAGTCAAGGTGGCATAGTTATAGAAGTGACTCAGAAGTGATGCTTCCTAGCCCAACAATGTTGATTTACTTGTAATGCTAAACACACTCCACTAAGTCATACACAGCTCTTGGGAGAGGGATGACTAATTAGCTCAGTGGCTTATCCACCCACATACTCTGCTGATTCTGATACATTAAAACATTTTATTAGCCTGCAAGGTCAGGAAAACTTTCTGTGTGGGTAGTATTTCTAAAAATTTAATAGCAATAGCCTGATGTTAGATCCATTATATCTGCAGATTGGTAATAAATCTTCAAAGATGAATAAACTCATATGCTTATGTGTCAGAACTTCTTTTCACATAGAGATCTCAACAAAAGCTAAAATGGTGAAGAAGGAAGAGCCCTTAGCAAAGTCATATAAATATTCATGTGTTAACAGACTTAGTTGTCTAACATTTAGAATTCCTCAATGCATTATACACATTATACATTCCAATATGAGGTAAAGACTTAAAGTTCATGGTTGTATATGAAGTTTCCTCTTTCAGGAATTCCTCGCAGTAAGACATCTTCAGCAAACAGTTCTGAAGAATCAGATGCTCAGTGTGTCCACTGTGTAGCTGTCGATGGTGGGACTACACACAGAATCAGAGTAATCAATATTCTAATGGAGGTTCTATAATTACAACAGACATTACCTATACTCAGTCTTTAGCAGTAGAAGACACACTAATTGAACATTCAGATATCATCATCTGTAATCTCTGGTTAAGCACAAAAATATTACATTAAATTGGACTACTGAGATCCTCTGGAGTTCCAAGAATTACACTCGTCTATTAGTTTCCTAGCACTGGCTAAATCCTACCGTCAGTGCATTGTCTTCTTTGCATACAAAAGACGACAATATTTAATTCTAGGCAGATAATTGCCTTCTCCATTAATCACTTAAAATGTTCCATACACTTGATTAGTTTTTTTTTTTCTTCTTCTTTTTTTTTTTTTTAACAGGAAAAGGTACTGAAGCAAGAATGCTGTGAAAACAAGAAAGGAGACTCAAAATAAAACCGTAGGACAGAAAAATGGGTTGAGCAGATTATTTTGTATATACAAATTAAAATAAATTAAATTGAAGCAGGAAATGTTTAAGGCTCACACACTTTGCAGTCTTGCGATAAATGTAGTCTTAAACAATTATATATTGTAAAAGCATCTTTTGACTCAAAGTAATCATTTTCACTCAATTTCTACATTCCAAATCAATCTAAAAGAAAATATAAAATATATTTGACCATGAGAACAATGAATAATTTAACTTAATGAATTATTAGTTGACTTTTAGATCTTAGATATTAGATTATAATACTTATTCAAAGAAATTCTGCTAATTCCTCAACTCCTTGGGCATTAGACATTTGTCTGTGGCCACAAATCACACTTTTCCTTCATTGTTTCTTCCCTAATTTGACACTTTTCATTCATAAGAAAAAATGATGCATATTATTTCATGTGTGTATCTATTCCCTCAGATTTGTCTGAAAACAAATCATAATTTCTGAGGTATGGTGAACAAGGAAGATTACAAATAATTGAGATGCCAATGCTCTGAGTTCAAATGCAGGTTTGACTACAAAAGTAGCCTGTAGCCTTGAGGCTATATCAGACTCTATCTTAGCCTCAAATTTTTCAGATGTAAAATTATGGTATCAGGTCAAATATACAATAAAATTCCATCCAGCTGGAAATGCTAGGCTCTGTGTCCAATTACTTGCATTCAGAATTTCAATACATTTATAATTAAAAGGTGGATGAATTGGAGCATTAGAGATATATATGCTGGAGAAAAGTATATTTAAACACATATGACATCTGATTTAAAAAAAGAAAATTAGTGAACATGTAAGTCAAGACTAAAGATATATTCAACATCCTTGCCCTAGTTAAGGCATGTTTTGAATTTGAACTTTAATTTTCAGGTGGAAGCATGTCTCCCTTCTTTAAAAAAGAGGGATATTTTACTTCCCAGTCATCTGGTCATTAAAGAGAATTATACTCTTGTGAAAATTTGGGTTGGAAAATTGGAACTCTGTTCCACCTAACTAGTGTATTTTCTATATTGTATCTTTATTAAGCCCCAGAATTTTGTTAGTCTCCATTCCTTTAATATGCATTTTACTTATTGAGTTAAAGTTGTATAGTACATGCACTGTTATTATCCATTATATCTTCTCAAACCTACCCAAACTACTTGGAGAGACAATAAGGAATTATTTTTTAGCTCCTATGAAATGGGGGTGAGGGTTGTTCTTTTCAACTAGATTTATGAAGCTGAAGATGGGATCCAATGACACAATCATACTATTAGTAAAATCAACATAAAGAATATCAAAAAAGATATGGTATTATTTATTTCAGAATATTATTTCATTAGTATGTCAGTGGATTAAAAACAGACTATAAACTGAGCACAGTGGAGCAGGCCTATAATCCTAGCAGCTCAAGAGGCTAAAGCAGGAGGATCACATGTTCAAAGCCAGCCTCAGCAATTAGTGATGCCCTAAGCAACTTAGTGAGACTCTGTCTCAAAATAAAAAATTAAAAGGACTAGAGATGTGACTCAGTGGTTAAGTCCCCTGGGCTCAATCCCTGGTACGAAAAACAAAACAAAACAAACAAAAACAGACTGCAAAGAGTTATATGAACAAGAAGAAAAAGTCACTTTATACGTAAATAATTTAAAGAATAAATACATTCAAATGAAATGGAGTTAGCCAAGCCTGGTGTTAGCAATTTCCTGACCACCTCAGCCCTTTGGGGCTGCTCTTAAACAGACCCACAGGCATCCATTTGTAAGAAGAAATCATGGCATTTCCAAAAGGGAAAAACACTCAAGACCTTGTTTTCCAAAAACAAATGATGAGCAGGGAGGTGGTTATACAAATCAAACTCTGGTTTCTGGCCTTGTTCATCCCCAATAACTCATATCAAATCTTGATATACAGAAAAGATTTTTTAAGTGCATTGTTTCTGTATTGTTTATATACCTTCTTTAAAAGTATAATACATGGGGAATAGAATAAAACTGAACGGCTCAATTCAGAGCAGTTACTTTAGGTTCTTTTGAATGGCACATGCACAAGCATAAGAAGACAGTGTGTTGGAAAGTAAAGCACATAACAATACCCTGGGATCTTCAGAAGTTGGTTAGGAATGAATTGCCATTTCAGGGTTTCTACTGATTGGCAGTGAGAAATGGAAACAGAGCAGGCCTGTTATTATCAATAATGTGAACTTCTTCCCACCCAGGCTGGTTTGAATAGGTGAAACATAGGTAATACTTGGAAGAAAAAAAAAACAGATGCAACTGTAAGGCCCCCCCAAAAGGAAACCCCAACTCTGTCCAATGGATCGATAGCAACCCCAATCAACCGCAGGAGGCGTCACCTGATGCAAACCGCAAGAGGTGTTTATTCCAGCGCGCTGGGACCCGACTCGTGACTCACGCAGGAGTCGAGGAGTCGAGATAAAATAGACAGCTTAAAAAAATGTCCATTCTTTCATTTCCCCATTTTCTTTTTTGGTAAGTTCTAATCATGGAACTTCTGTCTCTATATACTCTTCTCCAAAGCTATTTCCTTGGCGGAGGGACTGGTATTATTGCCTGAGCATTAGTACCTGTACAGCACTTACTCTGTCCCTGATGAAGGTGACTCCGTGAAGGAGATGTTCAGAGGGTTACACCACCCTTGGTTGTTACATTTGGCTGCCGTAAGATTTTGCTGTACAGTTATTAAATCCCAGGAGGAGGTGGGGCACCAATAAGTGTTGCCAGTAGTCTCATACCCCCATGTGGAGCAATAATAATGGTCTATACCTCCGCATGTCCTTGCCATATTCCGTGACCTCCCATCCCGGGGGCAGACATAGAAAGGGGTCTGTTTTAGATTGTCACGGGAGTGTGGGTAGTTACATCTTGGGTTGTACCCTTCAACTAGGTGGTATTCTGTTCCCCCGAAAGGCCTGGGTGATGTTGGCCAACGTCTACGGGCCTCCTCAGAAGTCAGGGTAGGGATATCCCAATTATCTAACCCAGCTACTAAGGCGCAGATGTTTGGGGTTAGGGACGGCCACCAAGCCCAAAGGGGTTTCTCCCTGGTGGTGCTACATATTATATCTCCAGTCTGGGAGAGGACCTGCCATGTTAGTCATTGGGGGGCATGAGGGTTGGGACTACTTATTGGCGGGAGGTGCGTCAACAGGAGCAGGAACACGGTGGATGCGGAGCTTAAGGGGGTTGTCCAATTTTTCCACTTTCCGCGTTGGGTCTGGTGGTGGTGCAGACTTGACATGCAAAGCGTGAATCCAGGTGGCGATGCCATCGACTTTTCAGGCAGGCAAGGGCCCAGGGGGCACCAATTAGCAGCCCCTTGTTTGCAGTCCTTGATAAACAGTCCTTGATAAAGGCAGGTAAATTTGGTAATCAATGGCCTCTGGAGATCCTTGACATTCCATTCTTCCAGGGGCAGTCTCCAACTTGCAGAGGCAGATGACTTTATGGCTTCATTTCCTCGATTTGACCCGATCCCCTATTTCTACACTAACTACCTGTTCCCAATTCTGGCTTCATTCCCCCCTTTAGCTTTAGGAATCCCTAACTGCTTGTTAAGGAAAGGGGCGTCGGTTGTTCTGGCTGCTTCGAAGCTGAATGGGGGCAGCGAGGGGCAAGCAATTTGGAGTTCCTTTTTGTTAAAAAAAATCGGGTCAATCAAGGGGTCCCAGGAAGAAGCCTGGTTGGGGAAGAGCAGGTGGTAAAGTCATCTGGGGGTGGGTGCTTCTATGATAGAAGAACAAAAAGACATGAGTACTGAAATGAGATTAGTACAAAGTAAATGTTGCAGCATCTGAAACATGCCACTGAGTATCATGAAAATGACAGAAGTTAATCTCTCACCAGGAGGTGGAAGAACTGAGAAATTGTTCCCATAACTAGGCCTAGAAGAGGCTCGAGAGGACAAGGCCTTTCTTTGGGGACTTTAACATTGTCCAGGTTATCAGGAATGTAAACACAACATTTAACTCTTAATGTCATAGATGTCCCCAGAAAATATAGTTAAGCTACTTAATGTCATCTGATTTTGTAAAATATCCTTTTATTGGTACAACCTGTGTTTAGTAGAGATCTCTATGCTTCTGTAACTGAGGGCTAGATAATCATATGAGCAAACATAGATTAAGTCTACCTGTATAGCTTAGGAAGTTCTGCAGGCCTTAAACTGACTAAAAACTTCTGACTCTGGCAGTTTCTCTTGATAGTTATCAGGCTACATCTTAAGTTACATTTAACTATTATTTCCTTTAAATGCTCAAGAATGGCTATATTTTGGTTTTAACTGTTTTGCTTGGTATCTAGGATCGAGCTGGTCAAATTGACCTGGTTCCTGTCTTGTTAAAGAGTCAGCTGAGTTCCCACAGGGGTCACTCATACAGAACTTAAGAGCAGCTCCTTAGCTCCACCAGTGACTTTGATTAGGCAGGGTCTCCTGATGAGGAGGCTTCCTTTGGAAGCATCAAGGGATGTCCCCCTTTTTCCATGACCCTCCTCTGCAGCAGATGCACTGGGTGATTTTTCATCCTCTAGTCTCAACAATCTCCTTGATCAGGAGGTTGTGTGACCCAGAGTTGCAACGCTCCTTAGAGAAGTTCTCTTATTCCCTGGGTTTAGGCTGACTTTGAGGGCAAGACCCAAATATGGACTTTTCTTGACCTCTGTATTTAACTCCAATCTCTAAGTTTGATCTTAATCATCCAGCAAGCCAGTCTCACCAATCATAAAGTAAGAGTACTGGGCTTTAACTTTAATGTCCATAACTTTACAGTTATTTACCCTTTTATCTAACTGGAGTCTGTATTAGTATTGGAAGTTACCACTATCTGTTCCATAGGTGATGGCTTATTATCACAAGTTACCTAGGTTGTATGTTCTTGAAGCAGCTACTTCTGCAAAACATTAACAGGTAGCAGTTTTACAAAATGAAATTAGCAAGAGTAAAAATATATTCAGCTTGTATAATAGCTATCTTGAATTTTGATTGAGAACCACATTCTATCCCCTATTTGAGATCACAGTACTTTTACAACAAGAACCAATTTTTTGACTATAACTTTAAATAAGCTGAAGTCTGACTTATTTTGGAGCTATTCTACACAGTGAGGTGGGAGGCAGAGCCTTATCTCAGGTAAGGCAGGGCTCTTTACAGATCTTAAGTGTTCTAATTCTGATATTGATCTTTGCTTCTTCCTTAAATATCATTAAGTAGTTTACATATACTGTTTCCTGAGTCTATATAAACTTTATAATTAACACAATTTAACATAGTATCTAAAACATGAATCAAAGAAAGGCTGAGAGAGCTTTTAACTTTCTTTTTGTGTGATTAAGTGGCAAAATGTTTTCATGTTTCTTTCATGTTTCACAATATTAACTTTTAAACAAATCAGACTCTAATGTTTAGAAATACATTTACATTTTAAATTCTTTATCTCAGTGTAAAAGTGACAAATTTTACACATACCCTATTGATAGCAGGTCCTATAATAGAACATTAAATGATAGAAATAAATCCCCAATTAAAATTTACTCTTTATAAGTTTAAGATTACCATTACAGACAAGTTTAATCTGGAGAATAGCAGAGCTTAATAAATTCCTTGCTTTAAAAACTTGTGTACCTGAAAAATATGAACACATTTAATATACAACTAGTGATCATTTCACAATTACCTTGACACTTTTATCTTACCAAATTTAGTTCTTAAGAAAAATGTAGACTCTGTAACATAGTACAATACTCTATAACAGTTGTTTAACCATAATTGTATACACCCCAATTTTTAAGACTAATTGTTCTAAAGAATAAAACTTAATAGACACAAAGTTAAGAGTAAATTAGTGTTTCAAATCCTTGTTATTTTACCATGTCATTCTACCATATAGATTAAACTTTGGTTTATATCAGAACATTAGTATTTCACCTTAGGAAAAACCTTAAATAGTTTTAGCTGTCTCACATACATATAACCAACAGTTACACACAAACTTGTTGAAACTTGCCCTTTACTTACACCGATTTTCTTAGCACTTACTTAGATCCTCATGTATTTCATCACACAAGCACTTTCTTACCCAGAAACATTTCCTTTTCCTTTTACTAAATATATTTCCATACCCAGAACCTTTTATTTTCTCTTTCCTATTTGTTGACCCCTTTTTGTTCACATTCTGAAACAACTCTTATGAAATTTCTGAATTTAGATAAATTACTCTATTTTAATAAGATTAAATATTCTGTTGTTTATAGTACTCTAATTGAAACACAGTTGAAACTTTTGGGACCCTTTGTATATAGAATTGCACTTGTTAGGACATAACTCTTAGTAACCTTGTTTTTAGTTTCGTGATGACACAAAGCAAGTTTAAACCCTTTTATTTACCAACCTATATAAACACCAATAATGTTTAAGTATGATACCCCATGGAATTCAAGGAGTTAAAAGTACTCAATGTTATTTAACAATTAGCATTTTAACTTTGTAAATTAATCAGATGTCTCTACAAACACATTTGAGTAATCCCATACATGTTAACTCAAATTCACTTATTCTGTAGAAACCAAGATATCAGACAAGTGTCCTGAACAGTATTTGCTGTCTCTTTCCTGTTGAAGAAAAGTCCTAGAAACAATTGATATTAGACACTTTATTAACATCAATATTTTATTAGCTTGACCACCTAGAGACTTGTGAGTTATTTTCAAAGACATTTTGCTTTTATTAGTTTACCCAATTTGAACCTTTTTAAATCATGTGAATTAAAAGTATCTGGATCCATTTTTAAATTTTAATTTTAGGAGTGCTCTGTTTTGATACCGACAAAACATGACATTAGACAGCACAACATACAAATAACACAAAATCAAGGCCTTGTACTTTATAGATGAATCTCCATTGCAATGTAACAGATGTTCAAAAACTCTAGTTGAATAAAAATAGAACTGATCAAAAAATCATGAGCTCAAAAAAACATATAATTAAAAAAAAACCAGAGTCCTGGAAAAATGATACGGCCATTAATTACTTTAGTAAAGTACCATAAAATTTACTTTTCTGAAGTTTTAAAGACTCTTTTTACTCTTTTTTTTTCTTGGGTTTGAGACCGGTCTCCTACTGAGCCTTTAGGCTTCTTTTATTTATATTTCAATGTAAGCCTTGACTGAGATCTGGAAGGATCTAACAGGTTTTAACAGAAACTTTGTGTCTAAGGCATTTTAGCCATCTCATCAGGACAGGTTGGATGTTAAAGAAAATTATGAGACCTTATTTTTCATTACTTTTGAGACTGAAGCTACTTTGCTAAGTTACCCTTCAGGGCTCTCGGGAGGGGGAGTCCGGAGAAGGAACCTTTGGGGTCCACCCGAGAGTAGCCCGGGCCGAGAACCCCACAGTTGTTCCAACCCTTCCTCCACCTTGTCCGCCACAAACACACAACAGAACCAGAACCAGACGGGCGCCAATCTCTGATCCACCCATTGAACCCGATCAGCGCCCTTACCAATGGAGACTACCAGGCGTCCCTGGCTCTCCTCCACCCTTAGGGCGTCCCCCAGGGCTGCAACCTGTGGCCCTCCAGGCACGTCTACCGACCACTGTTCGGCCACTCTCACGAGTCACCAAATGGTTGCCAAACCGAAACCGAAAGCGCGCTCACAGAACCAGACCAACTAACAAAACACAAGACAAAGACAGACAACTTCGGGGTACCCCTTCTTACCTCCAAGGTCGACTCCGCAGATGAGGGGAGGGCCGTCTTATCCCGGACGAGCCCCCAAATGTAAGGCCCCCAAAAAGGAAACCCCAACTCTGTCCCATGGATCCACGGCAACCCCAATCAATCGCAGGAGGCGTCACTTGATGCAAACCGCAAGAGGTGTTTATTCCAGCGCGCTGGGACCCGACTCGTGACTCACACAGGAGTCGAGGAGTCGAGATAAAATAGACAGCTTAAAAAAATGTCCATTCTTTCACAACCCTTGTATCCAAGTTTTCCTAATGTCCTCAAAGGAAGAAGCCAAAAAATGGGGTGTGAAATGAATTTGTATTGCATGTTCCAAAAACAATCATTCAGTTCTGCTATTTTCCAACTTAGAGAATAGAAAAATTATTCTCATGGAATATGAAATGCTTTTAGAAAATGAATACACACACACACACACACACGTATGTGCACATGCACAGATGCACACAGGCATACACCTGCACATATAGTCTTTTGGAGGCGTTGTACTTTCTGGTCTCTGTGCAGAATATGTCAGTTAACTGTGTGAGTTTCTTTTTTTAATTATTTTTTTTTTAATTTTTAAAGACTGCATTTTAATTCATTGTACACAAATGGGGTATAACCATTGTTTTTCTGGTTGTACATAGAGTCACACCATTTGTGTAATCACATGTGTACATAAAGTAATGAGTCTGTCTCATTCCACCATTTTCATACCCCGCCTCTCATTTCCCTCTATGTAATCTAAAGTTCCTTCCTTGAGCCTCAAAATGAGATGTGTTATGATCAAATGCATAACATTAATTACTCAGGTTCATGAGACCACAAAAGAGGAATATGAGATAAACAATAAAGTGATAAATCACATCAATGTGTAACCCTTTGACCTACTCATCCTTCAATCCAGAATTTAAATTGCCTTGGTTAATAGGAAACATGAGCCACTTAGACCACTGGAATACATGCTAAATTAAATATTTAGTAAAAAATATAAAAATAAACAAAATTCCTATAGATGGATAAATATGTAAAAATTCAGAACTAAAAACTAAGAAGAAATCTATATTTCCAGGGCCTGCATCTCCTTCCTGGTACTAACCAAAGCTTTCCACAATCCCTAGTCAAATTAATAGATGTGAACTGAATAAAATGACTATATTTTTATTCCTCTTTGTGTTTAAAATTGTTTATTTTTTTATTTTTTACAGACTGCATTTTGATTCACTGAACACAAATGAGGTACATCATTTCGTTTCTATGGTTGTACATGATGTAGATTCATACAATTCATATAATCATACATGTACATAGGGTAATGATGTCTTTCTCATTTATACTGTGATATCTATCTAAAAAATATTTATCTTGCACCTAGAGCAATTGTAATTCTATAGTCATACATTTTGGTAATAAGTAGAAATTTAATAATTATTCTTGAAGATAAAACTTCAAATAATTTGTAAAATAGCCTAATGTATACATACACATATGTACATGTAATATATACATATATGATTATGTATATAATCCAGTGTATGATGTTCATTTGATACATTATTCCCTTGCTCAATAATTATTTATAAGCTCTATGATTTTTCCAACATAGCATTGTGGATCAAAATATATAAAAGTTCTTCACCAGATTACAGAGAGTAGAATAGAGGTCTTTAAAGGCAAGGAAGGGGAATGGAAGGGAGAGTTGGGAGAGGTGGATAATGGGTACTGAAATTCGGCAAGAGAAGAAATTCTAGTACTACACCCACAATTGAGAAACTATAGTCTATAATAATCACACATTTCAAAGTAACTACAGGAGAAGAGTTTAAAACTTCCTAGCACACACACACACACACACACACACACACATTGCAGGAAATGTAAGTGCTAATAATGCTGATTTGTTCATTACATATTACATGTCTACATCATAGCATATCCCATAAATGAGGTACAAATAGTATGTTAACTAAAAATAAATAAATACATATAATGAGAAATTCTTGACCCATGCCCCAAAGAAGTTCAAAGTCAATTATGTTAATCAACCCTTAACACTATGTCCAATAATACAGCCGAGGAAAGAAGCATACCAAAAGCTGTTTCTCTGGAGTAGAAATGGAAGTGTGCAGTGTCCATCAATCAGTTGGGCTTTTCTCCACCACTGGTATAACTGCAACCAGTTACACTCAGTACTTGAAGAAGACTCCTTTTCAGTACCATGCCAGCTTTCTGGTTACAAGGTTTTACCCACATCTCAAGCTCCTCTACAGAACTCAGTTCTAAAGGGAGCTACAAGAAGAACTTCTGCTCTACTGGACAGGCTGTGGACAGTAAGTGACAGAATCGCCTCTGCTTGGACAGGAGAAAACAACCAAAGAGCAGCAACATAACTTCCATTTCTATTTTTGAATCTCACTTGAATGCATGTAATGTTAACTTGTAAAATCAAATTTGTATTCAGAATCCCAGCTGCTAATCTAGATGATTTTCCTTTTCCAGCCTCTGCAGTAAAAGGAGAAAGCACCAGACCAAACAAATCCTAAAAGAAAATTCAATGGGAAACTCAGAGCCTGTTCCCCGTTTCCTTCTTCACCTCTTTCACTCTTTCAAACCATGATCAAATTTTGTTCTTATTGTTGATAAATACTCCTGAAGAGTAGCCTATCTCAGGAGGAGGTAATGGAATGTGAAATTGGGAAAAACAGATTTGATCTCACATGGGAGGTGTTTTTCATTCTTTCCTTTAAATCCTTGTCTCTGTTTGAATGCACTAAAAATCCCATTGTTTACCTTATTCTTTCCAATCTTTGGACTAATATACTTAGTATGACCTTTGTGGGTGAGGACTTGTCACCAATCCAGTTATGTAGAGAAGCATTTGCACTTTAAAATGACCCCCTTTCCATTCTTTAAAAAAAAAAAAAAAATTTCTCTCAAAGTACAAAATCATTATTGTGAAGGAGATCCAGTCAGCTTAGATCCGGGAGTGCTTCAGAATGTGGACTGAGGGGTGTGTGGGGAGAGAGACACGTCAAGTAAAAAGTGTTTAATAACAAGTGGCAGAACGAATGCATAATGAAATGTGACTTTGTATTACAATGACAGATCGCTTCCCGGCCTTTTGGCTAAAATCAAGTGCAGTATTACAATGACAGACTAAGGAAATTTCATATTATTTCTGTCACTGGTCTATGTATTTCTCGGCTCTCAACACAGTGTCTATCCACAATTAGCATTTAATGAGCTAAGTAAAATAATGTCTACAAGAATGACCACTGACATTGGGAACGTATTTGTTCTACTTTTCGGTGGAGTATATGTGAGATCTTCTTGCCTTTGGAGTTAAAGGATGGAACAATATACATTTCAGAGAGTGTTATGACTGATTTGTCTCAGGGTCTTTAAGTGTGGGCCACCCTGAAGTGAGGTGTGCACTAAGCACTTGTTCAGGTATATGTTGCTTCAAGTCAAAAATAAATAAAATAAAAAACAAAAGTAAACAACAAACCTAACTACTCTTTGAGAGGTGAAAGATGAACAAAACTGGAAGTAGTTGATGTTTTAACTTGGGTATTGATTATAATAATGTGCAATGTATAGAAACCACATTAAGATTGCTTTCAAAAAATAATATGCATAAATGAATTTATATTCTGTAATCTGTAGCAGTAGATGAATAATACAAATTAGAAATAAAAAACCAATCCAATGAATGTATTCCTCCAAAAAATTGAAAACTATGTTACTTTAGTCCTATGAAACCATAATGGACAAAATACCAGAAAGCACACTGCAAAAAATCACTCTATCTGTCTAACTTAAATCAGTCTAATTTCTCTAAGATTTTTAGTTTTCTCTGGCTAGTTCAATCATTAGTCGATGTTATCTTTGTCAATGTTAGATAATGCTGATACTTGTGACAGTAAAGTTTTTATTTAAATGAGCATAAACAATTCATTCAAACATCTTTTCCCAAATTTCCATTAGAAATAATCAGAAAACTAGAAGCAGAAGTCAAATGTTACTAATAGAAAATGTAAAGGAAGAAAATGTCAGTACATTTTATGAAGGATTTTATAAATAAGCCGAGCATGAAATGAAAACAATAATGGAGCTGACAATGTCATTCTGAAAGAAGGTAACAATAACATGGCTGGCTCTAAAATACTAATGGAGTGATTTTTCCTTATATTATTTCAAGCTTTCCATACAAAAGAGAAAATCAAAGTGAGTACAATTATTTTTTTTAATTATTATATCTTCAAATTTCCTGATGGAAAGATTTTTATATCAATGTAGTGAGTTAAAAACATATGTAGGACTTTCCTTGCCTTAATAAAGCAAGTCATCAAAGGTTTTCAAAATGATTATTTTGTATCTGAAGCCCTCTTGGTGAGCACCCTGCCAGAATTCTTAACCTGGAATGCTTGTGCCATGTATGGGTCTCTGGGAATTCAAGTATTGGTTGGAATGATTGATGAACATAAATATCATATTTTGAGATAGAGGATAAGACTTCCATTGATTGCTAAATATATCAATATATCTGTATTAGTCAAGAATCTCCAACAGGATATTTGTGTGTGTGTGTGTGTGTGTGTGTGTGTGTGTGTGTGTGTGTGTGTGTGTGAGGATATAGCATGAGAAATTGGTTCATGTGATTTTGGAAGCTGAGAAGTCCCACAATCAGCTTCTGTAAACTGGAGACTCAGGAAACGCAGTATGAGCAATTCCAGTCTAAGTCCAAGACCCTGTCTAAACACAGGGATGATCCCAGTTCAAGGTCACAAGATGTATGTCCCAGCCCGGCAGTCAGGCACAGAACAACAATTTAATCTTCTGCATTTCTGTTTTATTGATGTCCTCATCAGACTGGATAATGCTCAAGCACATTCAAGAGGACAACCAGTTTTACATAGTTCACAAAATTAAATGGTGATCTCCTTTGGAAACAGGCTTATAACTCGCCCAGAATAATGGTTAGCCAATACCTGCGCATTCTTTTGTCTAGTCAGGTTGATACGTATAAAGAATGCATATGATGCACAAAACACTGAGTCACTGGATGTTCATTCAAATATACACAACACTTCTCTGAATACTGAGTCACTTGATCTATTCTTTTTTGGTAGGTGGGGGGTGATACCAGGGATTGAGCTCAGGGGCACACTCCCAGCCCTATATTGTATTTTATTTAGAGACAGGGTCTCACTAAGTTGCTTAGCACCTAGCTTTTGCTGAGGTTGGCTTTGAACTCTCAATCCTTCTGCCTCAGCCTCCCGAGGTCAATGTGTGACACCTGGTAATCTATTTTCTTTTAATCAGCAAAACTCTGGTTGTAAATTTGGCAGTAAATCTTACTGATTCTATTCTATTTACATTTGCAGAGTGAATTATGGTTTGGGCTTTAGTTAACTTCTCTCTTAATTTTTCAGGCTATTCTTTACTCATTCAGCTACTTTCTTGGCTTTAGTTACTATTTTTTATACTGTTGAATCTTCTCTTTTTATCTCAATCTCCAATCACTCTCTTGTGCTGTAAGAACTAAAGCATAACTACCTTTTATATATCTTTGCTGGTGTTTCTAAAGAACTGATTAACATTCTCCCAACTCGAATTCTGTGGCTCCTTAATTACCTATAACAATGTCATAATCCAGCCAGTTTTTCAAGATCAGTAACAAATCAGGCTGTTTGTATTTTCCTCTTTTAGTGTGCAAAATCTTTTTAACTTTGCTAAATGAATATCTCTTGGATCTCCTTTCTTCATGCTATCAATATGTAACTTTAATCTCTTGTCAAGGCTAACATATTTTTCTCCTAAATTTTCTTTCTTCTAAGGCTACTAAATTTCTCTTCTATTGTCACCAAAGTTAACTTCCAAAAAATAAGCAAATTTTCTGATTAAAACATTATTTTCCCCTCTGATTATTTACACACAGATATTCACATGCCTGTTTATTTTATTAGATAATAATACTCAATGTTTAGTTCACCTTTCTATTGACTCACCTGGCACAGCTCACAGATTATATATAAATAGTAGTACAGCAGAGATGGCTTTCTGCCAAAATTTATGCTTCTTTCTCCATATTATTGAGTTGTCGATGCTCAAGTGTGGACTGTTGGGACTAATGACACGTTAACTAACTCAGGCTGACTCCTTTCTCCCTCGCGAGTGAGAAAGATCAAGGCCTCAAAGGCGGTTTCAATAGTTAATGACGATTCGGACCACCGTCAGGGATTGGTTAACAATAGTTCCGTGAACGTGATCAGCTCGTGCTTGCCATATAGTCCTATGGGACTCTCACCTGCATGAACATCCCATGCCTTGCTGACCTTTAAGCTGATTGGTTCCCGCCTAGCCCCCACCCTACATAAAAGCTGTGTGATTTCCTCAATAAACGAGTTCCTCCTCTGACGGGTCTCCCTGACACGTCTGATTGTCCTCAGCATGGAGGGCTGGGAGCGGGCAGTCGGCCTTACCTATCCCGGTCTGACCTTGTTGGGGAGTGTCCCCTTCCCTTGCCACTGGTCGAGAAGAGCAAGGGGGCTTAAGACCCCAACAGTGGACCACATTTTTCACCTGCCCTATAATTCAAATAACTAGTTCTCAACAGGAAAATTTTAGCAAAAATGATCTATGACTTCCAGACAAAGGTTCTTTACCAATTTGGTATTTTATATTCTCACTTATTCCTCCACTGTCTGAACACACAGAATCACAAGGTTTTGGGAGGAGAAGCAAAATGAGGTAGAAATCTGACTCCCTGAAGTGCAATTGGAGGTGAACCTGCCCCTTACCAGAAAGACCCTCTATGGAGAACATGAGTGGGAATCACATGATGGTCCCATTGTATCAAGACATCTTTGCTTACAGTGGTATCATAAGTCAGTTACCCAACTAGATAGGTCAGTAGTCAGTAAAGTGGTTTGAAATGAATGTTTATAATGTTCCTTCCTATTTTATGCATTTTTTCAAGAGTGAAGGCAACAAGAAAATAGGCATCCTCCTCTTACATTTCCCAAAATGTGATATAATACAACGATCTGGGATATCCTCAGATAAAGACAAAAAAATCTTAAAATATTCTTTTAGAACATACAAAATGTGCATCTTTATAAAAATTCTCATTTTAGTAGTTTTCTCACTTCAGTGCAAAATTGAACGTACTGTTTTGCTCAAGAAAGTAAAAAAAAAAGAACAATACAAATAATTAAAGAGAGTATAGAATATGTTGACAACTAATTAGGGCAATGAAAGCATTTGGATGAAGGCCCAGTTAAAACTATCCAAGAAAAATATGTTAAGCTTTTTGAGTACCCACATTGTACACATTGCTTCTTCATATAAATCTGTGAAAGCATCTTAGGATTGTTTATTTTGCCTAATTTATATGTCAATGATTTTTTTTCCCATTTTTGCATAGTCAGTCAATTTATTGTATAAAATTGAATTAAGTGGGAAAAGAAAATTCAATCAAGAAGTTTCCCCTCAAGCACTATTCTATCCTTCCTATAATGAATTAGAAAATTGTGAGATGAGTTTATATACAAATGTGTGTGTGTGTGTGTGTGTGTGTGTGTGTGTGTGGTGTCCAATGTGTAATATAGAGATCTGTTTAGAACTGAAATTTATAAAGATACACTATTGGGTTTTTGTGAATATAAGATAATACATGGCCAGAATTCAATAATTACTCATATCTTGCTCTCGTGAGCATGCAATGTCATTAACACAGATCAAACACATTTGTATCTTTCCACAATGTCAGAATTTATTGAATAACAATAAATTCACAGGCTACACCACTTTCATCAGTGGCAGTTCACTGAATACTTTGGGTCATCTGATAGTCATAAACCAGGAAAACACAAGTTCTTTTATTCCAATCCTAATTTCTAATATCTGTAACACTCAAGTCACACATACTTCACGCAATGATATATAAATAGGTCACAGAGAGACCAAAAAAGAGTTAAAGCAGCCTTAGGGTTACAAGGCTGTGTGAAGGGCACAGGCAGAGAGACTTATGAATGCAAAGTCATTCATTGTAGGTGGTCAGATCAGGATTTTAAGGAAACAGTTTCACAGACTTGTTCAGGCAGAGGGTCTGGATGGATGGCAGTTTCAGTTTCAGAGCGTTAGCCTCAGGTGTCACCTTCGAGTGGGATACACATGGTTACCACAGACAGGAGAAACCCCAATTTGCTGAAGCCCAATGGGGACAGGAAATCAGAGGTTCCTCCTGGGCAAGGCTCATGATAAATGACCAGATGATGGGGTCAAGTTGCCACCAGGTCCACTCTTGGAGTGTCCATGCTTTCATGGGTCTCTAGTGAAGAGGTTGCATCATGCGGTAGGGTCTGGAATGTTCTGTAAGTTCATGAACTCAGTTTATCTGACATGAGTTAGATATGCCCAAGTATTCATGTATCTCTGCTTAATTTGATAAGTTCATGGGCATTCATTCTTATTAGCATGATTAATTTATTTATCAGTTTTGCCAAGCAAATGGCTATGCCATGCAGATGGTTGCTTACTTGTACAAAAACGGCCCTTATATTCAAAATGGAGTCATTTATGGCAAAATACTGCCTTACAAAATGGAGAAACCACGGTTTAGGCACAGCCTGAAAACTGCTGTTCTTTACATCAAAAAGTGGGTCACCTGCTACCCACACTTGCTCTCTGAATAAAGGATAGTTTGTTGTTTACTTGATCCTTGATATTCAAAGTACAGTCCATGGACCTACTTCACTAGTATTATCTTGAGCTTGTTGGAAATCCAGAATCCCTATTCCCAACCCAGCTAGCTTGTATGGAAACTAAAATTTGAGAAGCACTGCTCTAGATGATGAAGAGGAAAGAAAAGTGGCTTGATGAGAATTTCAAAGCAATTTCACTACTCTGAAAAAAATTATTTTATTCTACCTTTGTTTTGCACAGAAAAATTTAATGGTTTTATTTATAATTGTTATAAAGTTGAACTGCTGAAACTCCTTCACTGTAACATTCTGACTTAATGGTTTTTGTATTAACATTTTGTATTAATGGTTTACATATACTATTTTATATTAAAAATTCACACACAAATGAAAATGGAAAAATGGCCAAAACCTAATTTCTGTCCCCTATTTTTCTACTTGCAATCATATTATTCTAGTTTTTTAAAAAATGTTTCTTTAAGTTAGGATTTTTTATGAATAATGTAATCACATGCCCCATTAGCCCTTGAGCATTAAAGTTCAAGGGAACAGGCAGGATTTTGTGTGTGTGTGTGTGTGTGTATGTGTGTGTGTGTGTGTGTTTTATATTGGCTCAGATGTTTCCATATGAAAGTAATAGAAAAGCACACCACCACTATTCTTAAATGGTAAGGAAACCCTAGGAGTTCAGGCTAGAGCACACCCATGCTGACAGATTTCTTTCCTGGGTAGCTTCCACTAGAAGTTAGTAAAAGACTGCAATAAAAGTGACAGGTTTGGTCCACAGTAAAATCACATCTGGAGTAACAGAAATGGTCTTTTCTTGTGACCAATATAGAAGGAAAATTTTCCCCAGAATTCCCCAGCAAATTTCTTTTGCATCTCATTATTTGGTTGGGGTAATATGCCTTCCCATCCCAGGAATCACCGTACTAGGAATGTCCTGAAACCTCAAACGCCCAAGGGAGGAAGTGCCCTGATTGGTTAGTTGTTTGGGTCGGTACCACCCACGGCTTTTCGGGTTATTAATCTGAGAGGCCAAACACAATGCTTATCCAATTCTACACCTATTTTATTAGACTGTCACAATTATGTCTCTTTCCTCACATTTTCATCCCTGTAGTCAAACTGCCACATGACCTTCTGACAGTTCTAATACAAGGAGCTTAATCTCAGGACACTTATCCTGACTGTCCCCATCATGGTTGAGACTCTACTCCTGGTTGTTTGGAAGGATGAATCTGCCATTGCTTTGATCTGATTGTTTTGCGTGGTTTTTGTTTTCTCAGCATAACCACAATGTAAGAGTCCACTGAGGCCACTCCGTCTCTGACAACTTTTGTGGCCAGGAATTTCTGTCATCTGTGTTTCCCATAGTAGAAGCTTGGTCTGACAGTGAGCAGCCAGATGTTAAATAAGCTGAGGCCGGTGTTTAACACGCATGGCAAAATGAGAGGGAGCTCTGTTGCCTCTGTCAAGTTAAATAACCAACACGGATGTGTTTCCTACAGTTATTGAAAGATATTTCATGTTGAATGATCCTGAAACAACCTATTAATCATATATATATATATATATATTTTTTTTTTTATACATGAATCTCTGGAATGTGGAAGTGAAAGCAGACAATTCAAATATAAGTCCAGATTGCCCTGAAATCTCTAGTACATTCCACATCCAAGAAAAAATCAAGAACTTTTTATCACAGTCAGGACTATTGTCACTACCACAGTCATTTTTGTTTGTTTGATTGATTGTCTTTTTGTTTGTTTTGTTTCCTACTCTAGAGAATTTTTTTTGTTTGCATAAGCAACTGGCATATGATGGGCCTTTAAAATATATTTTTTTGAATAGAAGAATTCTGGTCTTGATAAAACTACTTAATCCATGTGTTTTTTTTAAATAGTCTGTGAATTTTGCCTGATTAATAATTATCATTGTTTGATTCTTCAAATATGATTAGAAGCTAGTAGTAGCTTAGTGAAGAATTTTCATGGGATGTGTCTTTCTTCTTGGCACTAAAAATATGTGTCATCTTTTTTTATGGGTTAGAATTATCATGAGATTGGACAAATTCTAAACAATAAGTGGACATATTAGT
Organism: Sciurus vulgaris; assembly: GCF_902686455.1. Classification (NCBI taxonomy): domain Eukaryota; kingdom Metazoa; phylum Chordata; class Mammalia; order Rodentia; family Sciuridae; genus Sciurus; species Sciurus vulgaris. The sequence continues at coordinate 117,315,579 of NC_136469.1, read as the reverse complement.
TTTAAAGAAGGAAGTCAATTTTCTTTTTTTGGGGAGTGGGAGAGGAGGGTACTGGTGATTGAACCCAGAGGCACTTTACCATAGTCCTCATTCTTTTTTTATTTTGAGACAGGATCTCACTAACTTGCTGAGGGTCTTGCTAAGATGCTGAGTGAGGCTGACTTTGAATTTGCAATCCTCCTGCTTCAACTTCCAGAGGTCCTGGGATTGTAAGCGTGGGCCACCACTCACAGGACAAGTTGATTTTCACTGAAATTTGCAGTATGAGTCAATAGTAACAGCTTAGCATCATATATGGTGTATCATATGTAACACACAAAAGAGAAACGTCTAATAAATTCAAGATATCCACAGCGTTTCAAAAAACCTGGACGTCATCTCCCACTTCGAGGTATGATCATTGCCTCCATCTCTCCAGAAGTTCCCCTGACTTTGCCATGTTGTCTTCTTGGGAAGATCCTCCAGCTACACGGTCCAGAGCAATATTTCATTTCTTCTATTTCCACAGTTCTTATTGATTGGATTTTGTCTCTAATAGTCTTGCAAATATCAATCTCATTTTTAAAACATAACTTAAATTCTCAAGAGCATGATAAAATCAGCACATTTCTTTATTCCATTTATTTTATTAGATTTATAATAACCATGTCTCTCCCTTCTCATTTTCATTTCTATAGTCACATTGCCACATGAGCTTCTGACACTTCTAATAAAAGTAGCTGCTTAAACCTGAGAACATTTGTCCTCATTGTCCTTACTGTCCCCATTATGGGTAAATATCTATTTTAGACTCTTTGGAGGAATAAGGTTGGAGCATAGAAGTACTTAATGAAAACTAATTGATTGAAAAAAATCACCAAAATGTCCACTTTCTTTCATTCCTAAATCAATGTGACATTTAAAAACATGGTAAAATTGTTCTGGTTTCAAGTCATCTGTTCAGTCTTAACCATCACTTTCATTTTCCCAGTCTCACCTCTGATTGTAAATTAGGTAATTGGTGCAATGATGGTGAATCTTTTCTATATCCCTTGGGTTATGTTGTTATTATTCCACTTCTTCTAGTGTCTAATGCATCAGGAGTGATAGCAGTAATAATTTGCCAAACTTATCTAACAACTACACCCTTTATTTCAATGCTAGTTTTATACAAACACCTCTGACATTTGCATAGCAAAAAGTAAACATGTAAAGGATAATAAAATCAACAAAATTATATTTCATCACATGAAAGTATGAATAAATCTCCAGTATAGCCCGTTTTATTATTCCATGCCAAATTACATAGCAAAACTATTTCCCTTGAAATATCAAAGTTACATAAAATAATATGATTAAAGACAAGTAGTTAACACAGAAAATTACATTATCTCTGAAAAGGAAGCATAAAGTATTAGGCACCTGAGAGGACTAGATTTACCAAGGTTTTGTTTTTTGGAGCATTGATCTAGAAGACATCAGTAAAATAGCTGTGAAAAATTCAGAGTTTACATAGGACTGGAAATGTTGAACTGAAATCTCTTTTTTTGTGCATTTACTTAGTATGTTAGTATATTGGAGGTTCTGAGATATACACAGAAAGGAAACTCTCTTGAATATGTTTAAAACTGTGGAATAAAATTTTCAAATTTATTCAAACACAAAGGAATAGTTCCAAGGATAACTATTAACGAGTAGAGGTATTTTGAGGGTCCTCAACAGGGAAAATGCTGAATTGAGTAAAAAGGATTTGTACTGAAAATCAGGATGGTTGATTTCTAGTTTTGGGTAAGTGGCTATCAGGCTTTGGAATTCATGCAATTACAGAGGAACACACCAGGTGCATTTAATATTGATTAAAGCAGAGTCACAAATGCATTTCATCTATGAATAAAAAGATATAATGCTGATATTTCTGTTTGCATTCTCTGGGTTTCATTGACACCAAACCCAGGTCAAACACTTCAGACTGAGCCACGATGACAATCATGTTACCAACTAAAAACACATTTTCCCCCTTGTCTCTGTTTATCTTCTACTTTGTCTTAAACAATAGAGGAGCCACTACATGGTCTCAAAATGGTTTCTCGAGTTACCTGAATACACTATTTCCTCTTTTATTTTCTGCAAACATGAAGATTATATTTATTCCAAAACATCTAATAAATTCTAGAATTAATTTATCCAATTAAATTAAGCTGTCTCCCCTTAATAAATGCATCACATTGGTCAAAGAACAAGATGCCCTGCTAGGGTCATCCTCGATCATGTGTTCTACCCCTGGGAGCAGGAAGGGAATTAGCTTTCCCCAAGTTATATGGATCTTCCACTAGCAAACTGGATTTGAAAGAATGGGAAACAAACTGATAAAGATATACATGCAGCAACAGAAATTCTTCCTTTCACTTAGAGGAGAATACTACGAAGGCAAAATTCACAAATTTATAAGTTTATAAAATACTAAAACCTGAAAACAGGAGAGGAGAAATTAAAATCAAATCAGTGAGCTCAATGGAAATACTAAAGACAAAAGTGTCTAAATGCTGTTACTAGGAACATCCTTCTTAAAATTTAATCTTTCCTTTGTAAGTTAATCAAACTATTCTTTTATAAAGAAAAATGATCTGTGCTTTCTGGATGATATCAGAATGCATACGAAAACTGGGTAATTACTAAGGTTCATCTGAACTTTACTTGGGTCATAATTTCAGAGAGGGAATAATAACAACCACCAAATGGAATAGCAACTACTTTTTTTACATCATAAAGAAAATATTTTTTGTTAATTTTACCAATGAAATTTTAGTTCACTTTTTTAGATTTGGGGCAACCATTTATTAACCATGACTATCAGTATTGTATTAAAGAATTATACAACCCTTTGAATTGAGATGTTAGCACCAATCAGAGACTGAAGTTTAGTGATATGGGAACTTAATTTTCTTGAATTCAAATAATATAATACATTTATAAATGTATTGTGACCATATAAAATGTTATAAGATGCATTGCATTTTTCTTAAAACACAATAAAAATAATAAATTGTGTTTACTTATGTAGTTTCTAATTCTTGTGGAAAGAAGTCAACAGTATGAGGTTCAGGAAATTAGGAACTGCTCTGAAAATTAATATCTTTAAAACTCAGGGAAAAAAGAGCCCTCTATCGTCTTCTCACCAGCAGGTGCGAGCCTTGAGATAGTTCTAAGTAGGGCTGGGGAACCTGGCTCTACTACTTAAGGACAACAAATACAGTGTCAACCTTAAGTCCAGTGCTGTCCACATCTGGCATTTAGTTTGCCTTTCTTTCAGTCTCGACGCAACTTTGTGCCCTTCTTACTTACAAATTCTCAAAGTAATTACTACTTCAAAACTTAAAATTATAACAATTACTTTTATTTATTTATTTGACATTTTCAATTGGTATATAAATATTTCATACATTGATGAGTACCATGTGATGCTTCAATACATGTATACATTGTGTAATATAAATTAGGGAATATAAATCCTCAAACATATTGTGGCAAATATACTAAAAATTTTCTTCTCTTTTGAAATATCTGTGCTTTATCATTATCTATAGTTACCTAATTATGCAAGAGAGCACAATCATTATTTACCCTGTTTGTATCTTGCCATCCTGGATCCCTAAGGCCTCAGGAGACTCTTTGTTCTAAATGTTGTCGTCCTGTTTATTCTCGATTCCTTTGTGACTCAGCTCTGCTCTATGCCAGTCTGAGACTTTGTCAAATACTTGTGACCGTTTCTTCCAACTAAAATACCAAAATAGCTATCACAAACAGGTTAAACATAAACCTGTTTTCAACTTGCCCCATTCACACCAGTGATGGGTTGGAGTGCGGCTTACCATATTTCGCCAAACGGGCAACTTGCTAGATAGACTGTGGGTTCAGCACTGTGCTAAGGGCAATGATTTAAGAGAAGACATGGAAATGTTCTTTTCAGAGTCTGAACCATGGGATGACAATGCCACAAATTGGAAATATGGCAAGCTTCATAAACAGTAAAAATGCTAAATTGTGTAATTTTGGAGAGCTACAGGTACAGGAGGCTATAACAGTCAGGAAAAGCTTTATAAGAAAAAAGACCGACTTTACTTGTATCATTACCCACAACTGCAGCATGGTGATTTCCCTACTATTGACTTTCCTCGTCACCCCCTTGTCCTTATTTTGCATTTCTACATAATTTAACAAAGTGCTAAACACATAGAAAATATTCAGTGAATGATTACAGCCTTGATAGAGAGCATGAGCGTCTGATGTATGTGTCTATTTGAGGGTTGGCAATTTCCCCACAAACAAAATAATTGTTCATCTTCTCATATCTCCAGTAGTCAATGAAATGTAGTGATAACTGACGGTGTACTCATTCTGTAATCTAACAATGATCATGATATATTTTACCTATCTTCTGGCAAACTCTAATGCAATTTCAGTTTAAAAAAAATCATAAGCACCAATGATTAATTAGGAAGGCAAATGCAACATTATTTATTCACAAAATTTCTATTTAACTTCGGATAGAGATTCTGACTATCTTAATAATTCCAAATATCTTTCTTTATAGAAATATTTTTCTACATGGAAGATTCTGATCAACATTAACAAGTGGATTCTGTGTCACTTTGGCATGCTGAAAACAGATGAAGAGACATCTTCTTTACAGAAAAAGGATATGCATCCTTTCTGTGTTGTTAGTGTGATGGAAATATGTGTAGACTCTCTGTTTGTGTAGCAACCTTAACATATTTCAGTGTTATCGAGAATTGCATGATCCTTCAACACTGTGATAAGCCCATCCTGTTTGTGCATATGAACAATGTTAAAGAAATGTCTAGCATAAATCAGTGGAGAATGAACTGAACAGTAATACAATAGGTAAACTAGTCATTTAAATTCCCTGGAATGGTTCTCAGTGAATTGTCCATCATTCACTGTTCTTTGCTGTTTAAATGAAATATTGCAGTAAACATCTTCTTTCCAAAGAATATCAATTTTCCTTTCCAAACATATTTTATTATAAATACAGCAATAGTTTGTGATATATGAATAATAAAAAAAGCTGCTATCATATTTACTCTTCCTTCTGTTTTTCTTCTACATATGGATATGAGAATAGTTTGCATGAAAATAAGAAGAGACTAAAATTATCATGCATCATAATTTTCTAAGAGTACTATTTGGTTTTTAGATTTAGATTTGTCAGCAATAAGCAGAGAGCGTAGGTGGAAACAAATGTGTAATTTTCTTCACTCCTTTAGCACAAAATTATGTTGTTCTTGAACTCAGTTGCTTCATGTTATCAGGATTTTAAAACTCCATTTAGTTGTTTAATTAACACTTAAAATTCTGCATTTACAAAAGTTTGCTTTATAGAAGGAATGTGGTTTTTGTTTCCTCCTAAACAGAGTTTTCAAAACTGAACACAAATCAGAATGGTTCAGTTCAAGGAGGTATCTGGGTCTCCTGCCCTCATTTTGTTCTTATATCACCTTTTCTGATATTTCTAGGAATTGGGTTACATTGCTTGACAGCACTAAATGAAAGTGACTATAAAAATTGGAAACGAGAAGGTCACAGCTTGTAATGCACTCTTCCATACAGAGTCAGGCTTGGTTCCTTTTGCTATTTGTGAAGTTTTTCCTGCATATAATCTTCTGAGATCCAACCAGTTGAACTTTCAACATTTGCCGATATTTTAGAAGCAGCTTTTTGTGGAGATTTTCCCCTACACTAGCAGGCCAAGAAATTTACTTTCTTTATGGGATAAAGAAAAAAAAAAAAAAAACTTTTGCTACAAATTTGGCTGAAGCATTCTATTGGGTGACTAAAATTTTAATAGAGTTTGGTGATCACTGATCAAGTATCTTGTAGTTTTCAATTCTATTATATCTATATTCCACTAGAAAGCATTTTTCAAATCTCATCCCAGCTATCAAAAAAGTAAATTTATAAAACACTGTGGATGAACAGCAATAACAACTAGTATTAATATAAATATATGAAGTTTTCAAGTACTTTTGTAATCTGTATTTTATATGAAAACCCAACTGCCACAAAAATTTTAGTGCTATAGGTATTCTCACTATCCCCATTAAATATACCAAAAAAGAACTAACACTCAAGAGTAAAACCTGACCAGGTCTACAAAACTACTAAATTTGGAGAAGCTGAGAAACAAAAGTTTTTTAACTCCAAGTTTCTAGCTTTTTTCACTCCCACAATAGCCCAATCTGGAAGTCAATTTACTAATGTCAAATACCTTTCTTAAAATGCAAACCCTGAGCCACTGGTTCAGCAGTTTATTTAGTGCTATGTTCCTGTTTTTAAATGTATGCTGGATTATCCAAAACCCACACACACACAAATCAATTGACGAAGGACCCTTCTAAATGCAATTATATATAACTACCAAAACACTTATTTTAAAAGTGGGAGTCTTAGTTACAGACCATAAGGGCCCTCAGTCATTAAGATATTGATTATCATATTGTGTATAGTTAGCTCTTTCATATGAAAATATTCTTAGCCATAACCCAATAAAAGTCAAGGAGGCTTTCTCTGATTCCTTTGGTCTTCCTTGATATTTTCTGCTGTGATCTGGAGGTAGGCATAATTCAGTAGTTAATTATATGTGGTCTTGTTTTCTCGTGTGTTCACCATAACCATTTCACACCTCTCTGGCTAGCCTGTAATCATTTTGGAAGAAAAGATGCTCACACACTTTATTTTTTTTTTTTTTTAATTCTGAAGCTTATATAGGACAAGTCATGGTACATATAAGGATCTCAGTAAATGTCCATAATTTATCATATCACAATAAGAAAAGTTTCTTTAATGATTGTGTTAGTCAGGTTTTGTTCCTGTGAAAAAAATACCTGAAGAAAAATCAACTTAAAGGAGCAGAGATTTATTTTGGCTCACAGTTTTAGAGGTCAGTCCATAGATAGCTGGCACCATTGTTTCTGGAATTTGGTGAGGCAGAACATCATGGCAGAAGGCCATTGCAGAGCACAGCTTTTACCTCATAGTGTCCTGGGAGCAGGCAGTAGGGGAGGGGGAATGGGGACAAGATGTAGTCTCCAAGAGCATGCACCTAAGAACCCACCCCTTCAAATAAGCTCTATTTCCTACAATTTCCAAGGCCTCCCAATAGCCTATATAGCTACTATCCCTTAATGGATCAATCCAGTAATTAAGTCAGAACCCTCATGATCAAAGCCCTTGTTTCCTAAAATTCCTGCCTCTCATTGCCAGATTGGAGTCTAGGTCTTCAACACATGAGTCTTTAGGGGACACTTCCTATCCAAATTAAAACAGTGAGCTTTTTGTCAATTCTCATAAACCTATGGCAAAATATGAATTTTAACTATTATCCTTGATTGTTATTTTTCTGTAGTTCAATCTGTAGCCAACTATAGGCTATAAACATATATGTTCCATCTTTCTGTGAAATTTTTTACAAAAAAATGCTATTACTGTGGAGCTATAACAATATAAAGTAGTTTCTTCTACTTAGAAGAAACATGATATACTTGCAGGAAGAATTCTTAGACATAGTGTAGAATATGTATAGCCTATTTCTTTGAAAATCTGAAAGTGGCTGGCTGTATTCAAAGGGAATGATGCTGGGGAAAGTGACTCTGCTTTTCCTTCATTGTTGATTCTTAAACTGAATCAATTAGGATGCTTTTTGTTGCAATTTATTGCCAACAACTCAAACTGCTTTAAGCAATAATATATCGGTTTACTTATATCACTGAAAAGTCCAGAAGTCGGGCTAATTTCAAATGTAGTTTGTTTAAGGTTCCTGCTCCTTTTGATTGCAATTTTCTTTTTCCCTACTTTAAGCATAGAATTCATTTGAAAGCTGATTTATGCCATTTTCCCAAAATTGCTATGCATTTTCAGGCATGACATATGCACACCATGATATTCTTCCCACCAAATATAAAGAGGTTTGGCACTGATTATACCATCCTTCAACTGATACCTATGCATAAAAAACTGTCATGCACTGATTGCATGGTGTAGGGGGAACCTCCTGATTAACATGTATATATTAAAAATCAATAAAAACTGTGGATGATCACAATTTATATGAATAAATTTTTGGAAGAAAGCCACAATGACCTTCACAGAAACCCAAAAGACCAATCATTTCCAGAGTTAGACCCTTCATTTAGTTTAATATAAGTAATTATCATTAACTTCGACACATAATGATATTTTGAGTGCCAAAGAATAACTCAGAGCCATGATCATGCTGGACTTCAGGCCTCAGAATTTTAAAGCAAAAGCAGTTTAATAACGATGATGATGTTTATAATGAAATAATCTCCCCAACAACAGTGATGTCATCAATGCTAAGAACATTTTTAGAATTTAATTGCATATAAATCTTTCTGGTTAAAAAAAAAAAAAAACTTTATCTGGTCAAAAATCTTTGAGTGTTAATATCTTAAGCAATACACTTTTACAGTAAGTAAACCAAGAAATGTGCACATTTTACACTTGAAGAAACCATAGTTGAGTGTGACTTAGTGACTTGCTTAAGTGTAAACAGCAAAAAATTGGAAGCACAAGAACACAAACACAAATATTATAAATCTAAGTCTCCGGTTAATATCAGACACAAAGAACATCCATAAAAAAGCAAGGTCTAAAATACACACTCTAAAATATTTAATGTTATATGAAAATAGAGCAAGAGTATAAGAATAATAAATGCAGACTGAATCACTTCTGTATATATTCTTAGATTGCGTATTTAACTTCAGGAAGTGCTTTACTTAGGAACCAGGAAATGAAGGCAGGGACAAGATGAAATAGGTTTATGTATGTATATGTGTATATATATATATATATATTTTTTTTTTTTTTTTTTTAAAGTAAGCTTTTGGGCTGGGGAGATAGCTCAGCTGGTAGATTGCTTGCTTTGCAAGCACAAGGCCCTGAGTTCGATACCCAGTACCGCAAAAAAAAAAAAAAGTAAAGTAAGCTTTTGACCAGCTTTCATGTTTCAAAGACAGAAAATGTTCACTTCTTTGATGATAGTGCAAGCTAGCCATCCTTCCTACAGAATAGATTTCCGATTTCCACAGCCTCTGTCCTCCCAAATCTTTCTCACTGAATTCAGTTTCACCCTTAGTGCTCATCAGTGTCAACAATAAATATGCTTTTGTTTTATTCAGCTTCAAATAAAAATACATTTCACCCACAATCTCCACTCTAGCCACTGAGTTCTTTCTGTTTTTTCTGAAGCCTGCATGTCATCATTGTTTTCAATGTTTCTCTACCCCATTTGGTTTTGAACACTTGCATAAAATAAAAATTGTCCCCCAAATCCCACTACAACTAACTATACATACCAAGATCTCCAGGGTCCTGAAGCTGAAATTCTAATTCTAATCCAGAGTTCATCCCCCTTACCAGCAGCATTTGACAAAGTTCTTGAAACATACATCTGGCTTCTAGGTTTTCACACTTTCTTCTTTCTCAAGCTCTTCCCTCAGTCTCTAGGCCTACACCACTAGATGCTTAAGTGACTTTGGCCCTGGCTCAGCAAACACTTCTATTCCTTTTCGAATTTGCCTCCCTAGGTGGTCTCAGCCAGTCCTTTCACTTTAAACACCATCTGCAGGCTAGGACTTCCACCTTACTGTTTAGACCAGAGCCTTAGTCCTAATCTACAACACATAAGCCCAACTGCTTACATCATTTCTTGGTTGTCCAAATTCCCCATCTTCTCACTAATCTCCAAAGTTGTTCTTTCTACAATCAATACCTGTGTCACCATGGGAACTTCATTCCTTGATAATTCTATCATAAAATGCTGTTAGTTTTCGATTCCAAACATAGCAATTAACTCTGGTTTTAATGTTCATCCAGATAGAAATATGGCTTGACCCTTTAACTCCTAATGTCTGAGTCAAATGTCACCATTTGGTTAGTTTTTCCCTGACCATATAGCAATTACTATGTCAAAGAAATGACTTTTTAGTATTTTATTTTTTATCATTGACTTTCTTAACTAGAAGTTAAGTTCCACAAAGGTAAATTCATTTTTTTCCCCTTCTCTTAGTATCAGAATAATACCTGGCATAGAGTAGCTTTTCACAAAATATTTTCAATAAATATACAATTATATATTTAATATCACTCTTTATCTATTGCTTTGGAAGCTTTTCTGTGTTTTTATTTTTAGAGCTTGTTGTGGGAAGCTCCTGAAAGACTGTTGTTCCTATATCTGTAAAGCTCAGAGAACAGGAATTGAACAGAATAAATGTATGATTCATATTTGGAGAATATAAAGGAAAGATGAAACTAAAGAAAGGAAGGACGTGAAAAAATTATTTGCATTAGAAATCAGATTTCTGCTTGTTGTTTAAAGCCAATAAAACATTGGGGTTTTTGTCACCACAAAATAATCTAGTTTATCCTGACTGACTCAAGACTTCGACATTTTGATCGCCCTTTTACAAAAATAGTCAATATGATTTTGATCAGTACAACAGCAGCAGTGTGAACATACTATTTATTGTCTAAACCAGGACACTTTTGAGTTCTAAAGTAAACAATATTAAAAAAGATTGAAATTACATATTGCTCAAAATTTTTTACTGCTGTTATTATATTGATCTACTTACATAATTATTCTGCTTGAAAATTATTTTCAGAAATATTATTATTTCCAAAAATAAAAATTTCAGTATATATAAGAACAAGAATTAAATGTTATATTAATATATCATTGTACATTTACAATGAAAACAACAAAATACTTATCTTGGTACATAACTATATATTTTTATAAGATTGTTTTCTTTCTCTCTAATATTGTATTTTTATAAACATGTATTTTCAATCATTAAAAACAAATATGTGCCAAAAAATTGAAAGAAATAAATGTACAAATCTCTAGACACTCTAAAATATTTTAACTTTAGCAACACTGAATCCTGAAAATTTGAACAGAAAAATAACAAATAACAAGATTGAATTAGTAATTAAAAGTCTACTCTCAAAGGAGAGTCAATACAGACTTAATATTCTTTTTTGTTTTCATAAAACTGCTTAGAATCTACCTCCAGTTTAAAACTTATGATTGAAAAATTTGAAATGTCCTCCCTTTCTGCTGACTTTTGTGTCAGCTCAGTCCTCCTAAGAGCAAATGCCAAGAAGAGGCATGTGGGCAAGAGAATTATGTGGGATTATGCCTGTGAGGACCAAAAGACGGAATAAGAACAGGCAGGTGAATCATTTGACTATGATGCAGGTCTGGTACTCAGAAAAGGAAAGTTGAAAGGAAGGAGGAGGATGTAGAAAAAGCATCTCTCTGAGAAAATCTAGAACAAGTTGCTAAGGAATCACCCAAAGCGATACTGTCTCTTGGAGGAGTCCTGCCTACATTGGACAGAAATGACTTAGTTCCTGTACCTGCACCTTGCTTCCTATCACCCATACCTTAGTGGGATCAGGCTGCTATTACAACATACCACAGACTGGACATGAAAAGTCAAGCAAGAGAATTTTATTAAGACTAAAATAAAGTAAGACTCAAGCAAAGAACACGAGAGAGAGAGAGAGAGAGAGAGAGAGAGAGAGAGAGAGAGAGAGAGAGAGAGAGAGAGAGAAGAGAGAGAGAGGGAGAGAGAATCTTCTCTGAGCAGAGAATGACAAAGAAAACAATGCTTCTTTCAAACTTATTACTGGTTTATGTTTACCAGAAGAACTGGGTTCCACCTTCTGAGGTCTTTACCAACTGGTATTTAATTCCTCTTTTACAGCGGGTGGGGGAGCTTTTGAACCTAGTTAATCCTCTCCAGAACTGCCAGGGTGACTATTCTATTCAGGGAAGCTTCATCTACAAGTCAATTCTATGTTAATGCAGGTGCTGGGGTCAATGACACACAAAACTTTACCTTAGTGTGCCTACAGACTAAAGAATTTTCCCTTCTGATATAAATTGAGAAACCTATGGGCCATAAATCCAAATTGTACAATGACCCCAGTTAATCCTGTCAGGAATTAGCTCCATCGATCTTTCCTTCTTGACATATTTCTTAATTGGCTCCCTTGTTTCTCCCTGTTTATTCTCGGGGTTAGTACACCTGTTATTTTTCTGTAAGTTACTTGATTGTTCATTAAAGGTAATTCAGAGAAACCCCATGACCCTGCTCTGTTATTGGTTCACATTTCACTGCTCCTTTCTAACTACTACCTAACACAACAACAAATATGAAGTCCAAGATCAAGGTGCTGGTCAGCTCAATTGCAGATGAGAGCTCTCTTATTGGCATGTAGATGGCTACATTTTTACTAAGTGCTCATATGATAGGAAAGGAGAAAGAAAAAGTTCTCTTGTGCCTCTTCTTCCTCATTTTTATTTATTTTTCAGATTTTATTTTTAGTTGACAATTATATATATATACACATTTAAGTACAAATGTATACATTTATGTACAATATGTACAATAACAATACAAAGTTATGAAATATATATAGTGGAATAATTAAAGTGGGTTGATTAACATATCACCTCATATGCTTCTTTTTGTGAGATGATTTAAAATCAACTTTATTAACAATTTTGAAAGATACATGATTTTTAACTATTATCACCATGTTATGCAATAGATGACTAGAACTCATTCCCCTTTCTAACTGAATTTTGCATGCTTCAACTAACATCTCCCGCTTCCCTGTTCTCTTCCCTCCCTACTACCATCTTGTAAACCCGCATTCTACTCTCTTCTTCTATGAGTTCAACTTTAGATTCCACATGTAAATCATGACATGCAGTTTTTGTCTTTCTGTTCCTGGCTTATTCACTTAGCTTAGAGAACATTTGTTCTCTAGATGTATCCATTTTGTTGCCTGAGGTATAATTAACAAGAAGGGATTTCTTGAAATAGAAAACCCAAATCACTTTGGTCATCTGGAAGACACCTTGCACAAGATCTGTTCCTTTACCATAAAATGGTGGGAGTGTTCCTGGGTTCACCATGCCAAATCTTTGGCAACTTGGAGCAACATTGTTAAGCATGGTGCTTGTGTCCTTTCCATCCTCTCCTCCAGCTCACTACCTTCACTGAATTAACAACACCAACTTCAGGAAAGATTCTAGAAGAGCAAAGTCTGGTGAGGACAGCATGCTCAGCACATCACATCTAGAAGCTGGGCTGGCCAACTGTTTCATCTCAGACTGTCGATTCACCTCTCTCTGTGGTGTTGCCAACAACAAATATAGGGAAACCACATCTGATCTCAAAAGGGTGCATGCTGTGACTGAGTGGACATTCTACACCTGGTAAAGGAGGAAGGGGATAGTAGGAAAAACTACCTGCATTCTACCTTAAGAAATTACTCCTGACAGATTCGCGAACGTTTAATTCTCAACTAATGTGTTTCTATATCCTTGGGTAAGGAAGGTACTCAACAAAAAAACAAGGCTTAAAATATACATCGATTCCTCATTACTCAACTCAGTCTAAAACTTGTCAAGTCGTGGGTAACTGCTAGATGGTCATTCCATGGGGATTTCTAATATAGATGCAGTAATAAACTTTAGACTGATGGAATTCTGGACCAACAAAGGGATGTCCTAAGGAAGTAAAGATGCACCTTACTTAATCTTGTAGTAAATAAAGTGAAGAGGTTTGTGCAGCATGTATTTCCCTGACAAAAATGCATGTATGAGACCATAACTGTAAAATAGTAAAAAATTAGAAAATGTAACAGAGATTTAAAAATAAAAAAAAAAGTGGAAAAATGAACATTTGAAAGCTTTCCATACTCTTTCCTCTGGGCAGGAAGGATCATTATCCACAGCTTCTCATACATCTAAGGAAACTCCAGGAAGTATTTGAGAATGCTCTGTTACCTCCTATTTGACTAACCATCTCCATAAGTTCCTGTAAACTTTGCTACTGAAAAATCTCTCTTACTATGTCTGTGAGTCCCCGCAATGCAATCACCATCTCATGACAAATGGAAATGACAAAAACCAACTAACATTTCTTTCCAATACTTTTCCAAACCTTTAATTTGCTGTCTAGAAAACAAATACGATAAAACAAAATTAAATTAAATTGAATGCTGCAATAAAGAAATCAGAACAAGACATTCAAAATAGTACTGTTGACATACAATTGAGAAAATAGCTTGTAATATACAGTGTTCTTCTTTGAAATAAGCCTCCAATACAGCTTTGAGTCATCAAGGTGGTGTAAAAGTAAAAAATGTAAGCGGGCCAGGACGATTTCATTTATTGTAGGAGCAGAGGGAGACTGAAGTCTACTCCTCCATATAAACCAAGAATGGGAATGACTAACAAGCACTGGCAAGTTATCAGAAAAGTTCTCAACTACTTCAAGGGGGAGGTTGATCAGTAGGTTTGAAACCATAAGAAAACGTGAATAAAACCTTCAGCTTCACTTGTTTTTAGTTATTTCTTTTAGTTGATTTTTTTAAATTACTAGGTTTTGGAAGTCACTAAGATGAACAATCTATTTTGCTTCCAACTAACTTTGCTGTAGATGACTCCTTTTACATGTGAAGTTATTTTTTAGGGACTTGAAGGTGACTATTGTCAAAATCAACCAGTCTTCCCTTGGGCCTGGGCAAGTGTCTAATAGGTGACTTTAGATATCAGAAGTCTGAACATTCACCCTGGTATTTTCTGAACATACACCCAGGAAGAGGTATGAAGATTAAATATGTATGCACAGATCACTGGTAACTTCACCTCCACCTCTCACCCTGCTTATTAACTGCATAAAGATGGTAAAACCTACACACTCAGGCAGGCAAGACTTAAAACAGGTCTCCCACCACCAAATTTGACCATCCTGATATAAATTTTTCTTTTGCAAAACTCATCATGCCAGTGATTGTCAGTACTGTGTGGGCAGGTCAGGTCAGTTTAGGGGACAGGATATATGAAACACATTGAGTTATTCCTGAGTTTGCAAATGCTTTTCTCTAATAAGGTCATCTTTGCCTGCAGTTGGTGCTCATAGTAGTTTTTAAGAACAATGCAAAGCATATTTTCAATAATGTAATTTAATCCAAAAATAGATTTTAAAATGAATGGAATGCATTTGGCAACATTCCACATCTCCTAAGGAATTTAGCAGTAGAAATTTATGCTCTTTGACTACTAAATTCTTTTAGTAGAAAGAATTTATGCTCTTTGGCTATCTTTCTTAACGATTGCTAGATCTATGCTAAGGCCTAAGAAGGATGAGGTAGAAATGACACTTTCCTATGATGAGAAAACAAAATTTACTTGTGCTACAAAGAAATCTATCCCATGACTGAAGAGAGGTAGCAAATACGTATGTAGTATGTACTCTGCACCAAGATGTTAAACAAATATTGTCTCATTTATTGATCACAAACACCCATAGGTTTGCTATCTTCAAGCACCTTTGAACTTCTTTAAAGTTACAGAAATATTTTTAGTACTTTGTTTTACATATGTTAAAGGCTGGGCAAGTTTAAGTCACTACTTGACTTCATTTACATATTATTGTGTAATTGGTAAATGGCAAACTTGGATTCGAATCCAAGTCTGTCTATTTTAGTCATTTCTGCATCACTGTGACAAAAAGACCCGAGGTGAGGCAGAACATTATAGTAGAAGGATGTGGCAAAGGAAAGCAGCTCAGGACATATCATCCAGGAAGCAGAAAACATGAGCTCTGCTTACCAAGGACAAAATATGAACCCCAAGTTACAACCCCAGTGAACTCCCTCCTCCAGTCACTCCATACTTACCTATAGATATTACCCAGTTAATCCACATAAGTGGATTAATCTACCAGTTAGGTTAAGGGTCTCATTGTCCAATCATTTCACCTCTGAACACTTGCATTGTGTCACACATGAGCTCTTGGGTGATACCTCACAACTAAACCATATCCAACCAAACTGAGATCCTAAAAATCATATAACTGTAAAGGAAGGCCAATAATATAGGTATGCAATGTTGACCTATGTAAAATAGAAACAGGATATTTTGCTTTTCTCTCACTCAAAATAAGCGTTAGGGTACAGGAAGGAGTAGTGGGGACTGTGGTGAATTACATGGACAGTTACACAACTCAGCCAGTAGTCACTATATTTGGAAAGAAATCCACTGATGTCAACTCTTGTACCTTTTTTTTTTCAAGAGAAGTTAGTTATTTACATATGAAGTGAATTCTCCAAGTTCTTATTAAGAATAAAATATAAATGCTGTGTAGGCCAATAACGTATGAGTCAAACAAACTGCAGCTGTGGACCATCTGTGGCCTTCCAGCTGCCAGTTTGCAACCTCTGATAGGAAAACACATTCAATATTACATTTAAATTTGTTAAGTGCAAACACAGCCTGGAAGCCAAGAGAGGCAGAAATGGATGAAAGAGTGAAGGGCTTCCAAGTGAATCTATTCCTTTTCTCCTTCATCTATTACTAAACGGACCACATATAAAACAATAAGGTTAATATCTTTAAAAGGAGATGGCAGACCCTGATCAATAGACCATTTAACTGAATCAGAATATTTGTAGTCACTTAAACACATTTTAAAAATAAAAGTAAAATTAGAAAGTAAGATTGACCAAGAAAATGATATTGTAATTGATGTTGTTATTTAGTTTTGCTTTTAGCAATATTATTTTAAATATAGATAATATTGTACAAATGGGCCATATTATTTGATGATTCCAAGTAGATTTTAAAGACATGAATGCCAGAGCTGGGGTGTATCTAAGTAGTAGAGTATTTACCTTGTATGCACAAAGTCCTGGGTTCAATACTCGCCTCTCTCCAAAAATGACAAATGTATTTCTTGGTATATTTCTACAGATGGATTTATATATAGATGTAAGATAACCAAATTTAAATATGTACGTACACTGTAAGTTCTCCCTTCAAAAGTGTTCAAATGTTTGTTTCCTGTCATATTTATATGATGCTTAAAATGTGCTACTTTTGAAATTATTTCATATTTGTGTATGTGTGCATGACATTATCACTAGTACCTTCAGTTCCCCTAAAAAAATGATGATTCAGTCCAAGTCTGCCTGGTTCTAATACTTTTTCAACTACATCTTGCTGCCTCATTCACTTTTGTGTTTCTTATAAATCTAAGTTCATGCTTGACACATGGAACATAATAAATATTAATTAACTGAATAAATAAATGCATAAATGCATGTCTCAGCACTGAGAAAATAGGAGGTTTGTGAGGGGCACCATACTACAGTGGGGCCAGAAACTTGGAGCCGGATTTCTAAGATTTTAAGATTATAAATGCTTGTATGAATACCTACAAACTAAATGAACCTGGATCATTTGCTTGTCTTTGGTGAACAACCACATAAGACTGTAGGAAGGACAATGAAAAACTTCATTTTCAGATTTCAGGATGCTGTTCTCTTTCCCCTTTCTCTGAGTTGATCTTCCTTTGCTCCAGATAATTTGTTATTTAGCATTAAGTAATACTTCTATATTGTTGATGTCCAAACAGCTTGGATTACTGCTCATCCTGGAAAAGTGATTATCCAAAGTGGATATTAACTAGAAACCTGTGCCATACCAGTGCCAAAAGAATGTGCAAAAATTTAAGCAGTCCCATAACCCTGTCCTTGATTATATGCTCTTCCTTTAATCAAATTTCTAGTGCAAGCATGAATTCAGATTCAGAATTCCAAGTAGCATCTATAGAATTTATTTTGTATATGAAGTAATGTGTTCAGAGTCTAGAAAAGGCTAAAAGATAAGCACCTACCCAGAAGGTAATGATTCATGTAGTCATCATGTAAATGGATATAAATAAAGTTGAGATATCTAAATTTTGATTATACAGAGTTCCAAATTTCTGATTACTGGAACCCTGAGATCCCGGGATAAGTCAAAAGCATCCCCCAAACATTACAGATCAATAGATGCCTTTCTCATTAAACTGGAAAGTAAAGAAGCTCATTGTGATGCACAATAAGTGTGCAAGGGAACAGAAAACTATAGGGAGGAAGGAGATCAGACAGAAGGAATAATTAAATGAAAATGGAGGATAGAAAAAGAGGGAAGAAAGGCACTTACACAAATTGGTTTGATCAACCTTTATAAAACATTTTTGTAAATATTGTGTCATAATGTATCTGGTAAGAAGCCCAATTTATATTTAAAATGTATCCTATCTTAGTAAAAGTTTAATATTAAGTTACAAACGGTGCCAGGGTGCATGCCTGTAAACCCAGCTACTCAGGATGCTGACAGAGGGTGATGGCAAGTTCAAGCCAGCCCCTGGCAAATTAGCAAGATCCTGTCTTGATATATTTTTAAAAAAAATACAATTAAATGACGGGTGGGAGGCGGCGGGGGAAGGAAAGATAATAGGATGAGAAAAACATCATTACCCTATGTACATGTATGATTACACGAATGGCGAGATTCTACCTCATGTACAATCAGGCAAATGAAAGTTGTACCCCAAAGTGGACAATGAATCAAAATAATAAAAAAAGAACTTAAGACCTCCCCAAAAAATGTAATCAAAAGAGCTGAACATGTAGTTCAGTGTTAGAGTGCCCCCTGGGTTCAATCCCTGGAAAAGGAAGGGAGGAAGGAAAGAAGGGAGGGAGGGAGGGAGGGAGGGAGGGAGGGAGGAAGGAAGGGAAGGAAGGAAGGAAGGAAGGAAGGAAGGAAGGAAGGAAGGAAGGAAGGAAGGAAGGAAGGAAGGAAGGAAGGAAGGAAGGAAGGAAGGAAGAAGCATGGGATAGCAAAAATAAAATTGTGGAAGAATGATATTTTCCCCTGTGGTCCACAGTCTGCTTTTTATGCATAATCATAAACTCTAGAGTGGGCTCTGTGCTGTTAATGAGTTTAGATACCATCAATAATATTCATTGGAATTCTGGGCTGAAAAGAATAGGTAATGTGTGTCCCAGTGTTTGGTTTATATTTCTGTTTTTGTTTTTTTTGAGAAAATATTTGCTTTATGGATGAAAGAGCAACTTGTTCTTAGTTTAGGGCAAAATGAGCAAACTTACAACTTGACTCTGGAATTATTTGCAAAAAGAAAAAAATCATGTTTACTGTCTCAAAATGGCAGAACTGTGGTGCAGTGTGAAAATAAAGCAAGGAATGCATTTCTTTATCCTGTAGAGAGAGCAGATATGTAAAGCTTCACTAGTTTCTCGGTTTTCCTTTTATGAAAATAATAGCTCAATGCTGTTTAAAGGTTATATTATTTAAAAGACATACTGTATGTGCAAACAGTGAGTCTGTGAGACTTCTCAGAACATGTGTCTAAAAACAGAGCTGTTTAGTTTGACAGGGCTTCAAATGCCAAGATATTGTGTTGAATACAAAATCAAACTCTGAAAGAGAAGAGCTGAAAGGTAGTTGGATGGACTTAAATCTTGACAAGGTTCAGCACTTCTTTGTCTCAAGATGACATCAACACATCCCACATCTCCTTTCAAGGTTTTTTAGTGGTTTCTTGGACTTTCTCATAAAAAGCTTTTTGGTTCATACTTACTTCAGAAGGGCAGAGCCTTGTGTATATATTTTTTTAATTACATATACTTGTCATTGTGTAATTTATTACATAAATGGAATATCTCAAAATCAGATTCTGAGATGGAAAACATGTCAAAATGTTTCCTTTCATTAAATACATTGATACCTGTATTCTAATAATATCCATAGGGTGGTGCAAGTTGGTGAAGGCTGAATAGATAATGTGAAAATACAACCATCAAAATCCAGCAATATTTTGAATAGAATTCAGAAAAAAACAAAACAAACTTTCCTATAATTTTTATCCTGTAATTCCAGAAAAGGGTTGGGAAGAAACAGCAAACAGTAAAACATACGTTTATATATTGATAAAGGAATTAATGAACCAAGAGAAAGAATCATAATTTAAAATATAGAGTGAACATACAGAAATCTAAGGGAAGTGAATTCTACTTAACATTCACCGGTGTGTGGGTAATATGCAAAAAGATATTGAATCTGATTTCAGATATGTGAAACAAAATATTGCCCAGCAACCACGACTCCTCCCATTCTGATTTTCAAAATCTGACCAAGAAGCACAGATTAAGATGTCAATGTTATTTTATATTTAGGCCTCAAGTTTGCTCTGAGTTAATTTTAGAGTGATCAACTTTGCACTTGAAAAGAACTGGCTTCGTTGTTCTCTTTAGAAGTACCTAGAGTGTTCACCCTTCTCTGAACTTTCATTTTCTCTCACCGGGTTTTATTCACCTAAGTTAGGTGAAATATTAGTCTCTATCTCACCTACTACATAGTCCCAGAACTCTAATCTGTGAATCCCTGAGTCCTCCTGAGTCAATAGTCATCCCCAGAAAACGGCAGATTCATAGATTATGTCCCACAAAAGGGGAACATGACTGGCCCAGAGGATATACTATAAACATATGTTGTAAAGAAGGGAGGGCATGAGGGAACGAGAGCAGAAGGGAGAGAAAAAAAGGAAGAAAGAGGAAAGGAAAGGAGTGCTTTCATATGAATTGTTTAAACAACCATCACAAAACAGAACTTTCATAAATATTGTATGATAATGTACCTAGTAAGTAATGAACTTTTTATAGAAGATAGCATACCACATAGTTCTTCTATTTTCAGGAGAATTTAGATGACATAATGCTCTGAATGCTAGCATCCTCATCAACTTGTTAAATAGAAGCATAAACATCACAAAACATTGTTGAGAGAGTTAAGGGAACTCATTTAGTGTAAGAGATGAACTGGCACGTCATACACACTCATCTCCCATTTCTTCCATAATACTGAGAATTCAAAACTTCTCATTTCACTTGACTTCCACAAATGTTCCACTTATGACTTTATATCTATACCAATTTGTATTTCAAGTCTCTGAAGCCCCGTTATGGAGGGATGGAAGCAAAGGATATAGGAGTTTATGCAGAGAACTTACAATCAAATTCCTTTAAAAAACTACATTATAAATGATAAAAGAGCAGCAAATACACACCCACTCTGACCACAGGCATCTAATCATCCTTACAGATAATGAGATTTACCTGGGAATTTTATCTGGCCCAATAAAAGCAATTTTTTCAAGGCTAAGTATAGGGAATTATCATCCATTAGCAAGTAATCTGCGAAAAGAGAAACAATTTAGGTTGAAATGTTGTGATTGCTAAAGCTATTCTAATCTTTCAATCTCCAAACTTTACCTACTTTGCAATGGTATCTATTTTTGCTAACTCTTTATTTCCCAGTGAATGAAGAAAATAATGTTATTTTCAAAGTTCTCTTTCCCCTTGGGAAGGGGCAAAGTCCAAACATCCTCACTCCTCCTGCTATTTTACAGAGCTTCACTTCAGATTCCCACTTTGGTTTGACCCACTTATATAAAAGATTATCATTTCTTACATAGTGGGTATGAGTGGTTTTGAGTAATAGCCTCTCCATATTCATTACATTAAAAGAAATTTTTAAAGGAAGCATTATGAATTGCTTAGATGAATAAAACCCTGTTTTAAGCAAATGTTTTCAGAGTAACCATATTGTCTATTAGCTTTTGTGAAACTTAAGGAAAATGAGAAGGGGCTAAAACTCAGATCTAAGCCTTGGAAACCTATGTATCTAAGCCTTGGAAGCCCATGTGAGAAAGATTGGTCACCAGTCTGTAGCATTATTGGGAAGGTGGAACATTTTACACATGGAGGCCAGTGTGAGGAAGTGAAGACATTAGGATATGTCCTTGATGGAGATATTAGGATCTCAACACCTTCCTCTCTCTGCTTCTCAGCAGCCATGAGGTAAGCAGCTCCTCCACCATACGTACCCTCCATGTGGCCCTGCCCCACCACAGACTCAAAGCAAAAGGGCAAAGAGAACATGGACTGGAACCTCTGATACCACGAACCAAAAATAAACACTTCCTCTTTATAAACTGATTACCTCAGTTATTTTGTCACAGTGACAGAAATCTGACTAGCACACAACATAATACCTCTCTCTCTCCCAAAGCAACCTAATATTTCATAAACTATTGACACTGATATGCACATGAGATTTTCAGTTTCACAACTTAAGCTAGCAACAATTAAATAATTAGTCAACTTAATGGGATACTATGATCTTTAGCTTGTCTTGCCATAGTCAAATAAGGCATAATAATTTAAAACAGGTCTTAGATTTTAGTTTTGCTTCACCACGTACTATCGGAAAAACTTTAGTCAAGCAACTTGATGGTAATGCTGATAGTAACTTCTTCATCGAACTTCGCAGAATAAATCAAATAAAACCTATCGAATATTTAAGCAGTGCCATAAGTGTTCAATAATGCTTAGATTCAAAATGGGCAGGTTAGTTTCAGTCATATTATTTCTTTGTAAATTAAGTTAAAATTAAGTGAGATAATCATTCCTAAGACATGCCCACCACTCAGACTAGACAGTTGATGTGTCGAACTTATATCCTTGGACCAGGGTATCATCATCCATAGCCAGTGCTCATCAAGCTTTCTAAATCCTGTATTTGTTCCACGGCAGAACAACCAGCCCTTACTGGTTTCTTTAGACAAGATGCTATAGATTGATTTTTTTTTCCTCCCAAATTTCATGAGTTGAAGTTCTAACGCACAGTACTTGGAAATGTGATCTTATATAGAAATATTAGTAGGCAGGACCCTTAATTCAATATGAGTAGTTCTTTGTAAAAGGGCAATTTTACTATATACACACCCAGGAAGATCATCATGTGACGATGAAGGCAGAGAAGGTGATACAAGTCAAGGATCACTAAAGGCATCCAGTGACTCTCCAGAAATAGAGGCAAAGGATAGATCCTTCCTTCACTGCCCTGAGGATCCAACCTTGCCAGGACCTGAGTCTCAGACTTCTAACCTGAACTGTAAGATAACAATTTTCTATTGTTTAAGACACCCAGCTTCTGATACTTTGTTCTGGCAGCTCTAGATCTTACACAGTGTAAGACTTTCAATTTAATTATAAGGAACTTGTTTTTGGTCAGAGATTATTCTAATTTTTCAAAGAAATGACACATCTTTGCTCTGATTCATTTGCTAATGTTTTCAAATTTAAACTCTCAGAACATGCATTCTCCAGTCAGGGTTCCAGTAAGAAACACTCAACATTGTCTGCTGAAATTATTTTAATACAGGAACTATTTAAAGATGTATAGGCAAGGATAAAGAACACATAACATAGAGAGACACCCCAGAAGATACTGATACCATCTTCCCAGGTCAAAGGAGAAAATACAGCCATGAATCCTGCTTCAGAGTGGAATCCATGATATAAATGCTACCAGACGGAAGCTACCAGTTTAGAGGGTCAGGTATTTCCATAACCACATTGAATCAGAGACACAGTTCCAGGAGAAAATACATGAACCTACAGGAGTAAGCTAGCTGATATTAACCAGAAATCAGTGAGAAAAGGGCTCCAGATAATGAGGTCCATTAAGGTCAGCCTTCCAGGGCCCAGAACAAGACAGAGAAGGGAAGAGCATAGACCTGAGAGCAAAGGGAGAAAAATGGGAACCTGTCCGGAGCCAGCAGGCCACACCCCCGCCTCGCCACATGTTGAGCTAAGAAGGCGCCTGCCAGATGGCGGGTGTGCCTCTCCTGCACAGTTAACTGTCAGACAATACCAGGTGCATCAGACTAGATTGCGTGGTGCTTCATGACTGGCCAAGTACACTTCCTTATTTGAGCTCTGGCGCTTTCCCCCTGATTGGTTTTTGTACTTTATATTAACTGGGTTTATTCCCCTAATAAACGAGACTTGATCAGGCTTTTGTCTTGTCTCCATTTCTCGTGTCTCTTGTCTCTCCCAATCCCCGCTCCCCCCTCCAGGTTCCCATTGCAGTCCTGCGGGTCGGGACAGGAACCAAGATTCATTAAGATACTTCTGACTGTAAGTGACAGTGCTTGGCTAGAAGTGGCTTCAGCAAAATGTAATTGTTTTTCTCATTTTTAAAAATTGGTCATAGGAAATTTCAGGGTTATTCATCTGCTTAGTGTTGTCAGAGCACTAGTTAGGCTTGTTGAAGATTCTCCTGATTTCCTCTGGTGATCAAAGAAGACCTACATTTCCTGACATCACATTATCCCACCAGTGAGTTCAAAGTCAAAATGAAGAAGGTCAGAGAACTTTATGTTTCGCTCCCTTTTGCCACGTATGGTACATTTTCCTGCCTCTTATTGGCCAGATCTGGGTCTCATAGCAACTACTAATTCTTATTATTGGCAAATGAAGGAAACTCTTGATCATCTTAATTATTCATCACCTGGGTTGGGTAACTGCTTCCTGTTTGAAGAGGCTACCTGATGATAACATGGTAAAACTGAGCTAAACAAAATAGAAGGAAGGCAGTCATCCTGTTCCCTTATTCTAGGTCCTAAATATTAAAACATGACTGTGCCTCTGGGAACTGATGGCACCTCTCCGTTCTGCTCTTCCCCTTTCCACAGCTCCTGTTCTGTTCGGGTTTGATCCTAACTTACCGTGATCTCAGTCAGAGTCCACAAAACCAGCCCAAGTCCCACTTTCATGGCTAGCACCACTAAGTTTCCCTCTACTCATTAATGAATTGAGACACAGTATGACTTCAAAAAATTCCTGGCACTACTGACATTACAAAGACCATTTGGAAAATATTGATTCAAGGCAGGTTTTGACAATAAGACCAGAGATTTAGCTCAAAAATTAATATTTCAAAAAATTTTCAATGTAGAGATAATATGAAAAATCATTCCAAAATAAGTATCAAAGAGACAAATTTTAATCTCATTTTCTTCAGAATTTCAGTGACCTTCATTCAGGAAAGAAAGTCTCAGAACCCTTTGGGCCTATATCTTCATGTATGGGATGAAGGGGTTAAGTTAGAATATTAACTTTACAATTACCTCACAGATTAATTATAAGCAGTTTATGATGTCACAGACACTTCAGAATTTAAGACTGAAATGAGAGTAACTGTTCTACTCTGCTTTTTTTCATCACTGTGACCAAAACACAGAAGAACAACTTAGAAGAGGAAAAGTTTTTAGTTTCAGAGGACCAGTCCATGGTCCGCCATCTCCAGAGCTAGCTCTGGGTCCTAAGTGAGGCAGAACATCATGGTGGAAAGGCATGGCACAGGAAAGCAGCTCAGGAAATGGCAACCAGGAAACAAAGAGAAAACCTACGCACTAGGGACAGAATATAAACACAAAGTCACTTTTGTAGAGACTACTTCCTTTAGCCACACCCTAACTGCCTACAGTAACCACCCAGTTAATCCATTCAAGTGGATCAATCCATGAATCGGGTTATACCTTTCATAATCTAATCAATTCAACTATAAACATTCTTGCATTGCCTCACATGTGAACTTTGGGGGACACCTCATATTCAAAGTGTAATGGTAACTAACTTTGGCTTAGTGTCATCCACTTGCAAAATGCTTTTAAAAAGAAAGGAAAGATAGAATTGTGGAATGTATTTGCTAATACCTTCAAAGTGTGAACTTGCCTTGTCTTGATGATTTTCCCTTATGCTCCATGGTTCATATTGATATGTTAATAGTGATGCCCCAGTTTCTGAAAAAACAAGCTTATCCAGGTAGACAATCAAATGGGCTGGTACCAGTTGATTGCCAATTTGTATAGGTGAAGATCATGGCTCACTGAAAGAACAAGAAAGGTTCTTGTCTTTAAAAAAAATTTTTTTTGTTGCAATTACTATAAATTTCTCCTCATGTACATCAAAACCTGACAAATTCACAGTGGTCAAACTTAAATCTTCAGATTCATGAAAATGTCACCTTAATATTTTCATATTGGAAGAAAGCTAACCTTTAAAGAACAGTTTAAATAATTGACTTATATAGTTACATTTAGTATTTTAAAAACTGAAGCAAGTTCAAAATGCTGTCAATTATATGTTCTTAAAATGTCCTGAGACATTTTCGCAGAGCTTACAATACTTTGAAGGTATTAAGTTACCAGACTCCCAAAATGGTATAAGGAAAATATTTCCTTCTTAGAACAGTTCTTAAGATAATTAATCAACAATTAGTCTTCCTGCTGAAATAACAATTAATCCCTTATTTTCACATGAAACATGCTAAATTTAAAGAAGCAAGTAAGTTGCTATAATATTTTCTAATCAGAAATCTACTTAGAAAATTAGGATAAAGATAGCTTTAAGCATCACTCTGTCTTTTCAGTAGACAGCTGAGGCTTCTTCAGTTTTTCATCATAAGCCCAGAAATATATGTACTACATTAATGGACTTCATGAAAAATAGGGTTTTAGGAGACCTGGGAATCTATTTTAATGTTTGTTTGTGAGACTTTGGAAATAAGTATTAAACAACATAGCTTAATCTTCAAATGATAAAGAATTTTAAAATACTAAAGCATGCATATTATTACTCAATTTGGACACATCTTAAAGTTTTATTCAACCTTTGTCTTAAACAAATTCACTTAATACATGCATGGCTAGAATTATTATTTCAGAGATATTTCCCAATCTAACCTTCAAAAAGCAGTCTTACCATTTGTATGGCTATTTAAAACATGGAATATTAATTTACCATTATTTTGATTCTATTTACTCACCAGAATTGTTCCTTTCATACATCTTCCAGTATGAAATACGGTGATTCTATTATGTGAGAAATGATTCAAATACTTTGGAGAGAGTGCCAGACGTGCCTGGATCAAGCATCATGGGCAGAGGTGGAGGCCAAGCTATGGAACTTTCTAGAGTTGGATTAGATCTCTGATCACTAGAACTTTTATTGGAAGATGTTAGCAAATAAGGTTAGAACCCTCTTTCTTGAATCCTGATTGAGAACCCTTTTTCTGCCAGCACTAATAGTTACTCTCTTCCCACCTAGAATTACATATGTCTTGATGTGTCTCTTCTTCTTTTTTTATTTTTACAGACTGCATTTTGACTCATTGTACACAAATGGGGTACAACTTTTCGTTTTTATGGTTGTGCATGATGTAGATTCATACCATTCGTGTAATCATACATGTACATAGGGTAATGATGTCTGTCTCATTCCATCATTTTTCATACCCCCCTCTCATTTCCCTCTGTGTAATCTAAAGTTCCTCCATTCTTCTCTCACCCCCAACCCCTGCCCCCATTATGTATTACCATCCACTTATCAGGGAATGATGATGTGTCTCTTCTTAATCTCCAAAAATGAGTGAGTCCTATCAACTCAAGAAGGCAATAGCTACTTATTCAACAGTAGTAGAATCAACAACTTATTGTATTTTACTGTAAGTACTTGATAGCCTAAAGATAAGTTCAAACATGAATGAAGCAATTATAATAAAGAAATAGGTAATAAACTGTAATAAATATGTAATAAAAAGGCACATTCTTTTCCTGACCCTTGCAATGTGTCACCACAAATCTGTGGAGAGAGGAGAATTTGAAAAATTTACCAAGTTATTTCTTTTTATTAGCATGCTCCTCCAAGGAAGGTGCTATTTGATCGATAATTCACAAAACGATGCTACTAGAGGTTGCTTCTGCCCAAGGAAGAAGGAATTATCAGTCCTCCATTTATCCTAGTTGTAGTCCCATTTATCCAAATATTGGAAGAAAATGCTTTGAGTACCTCAAGGAGGCACTCTTAATCAGTAATTCACTCAAGAATATAGAAGGTTGATATACAAAGCAAATAGAGGGTCTAAGAATTGTAGAAAGGTAAAGGAGATAGTAATTAGGAAGACTCTGACTCTGTGCCTCTGGCCTACCAAGCACATTTACAAAATCCTTCTCAAATGGAAAAGGGCAGAAGAGTAAGGAATGGTCCCTATACTCTCAGAGAGTGTTTTACATGAGCCCGGCCTCCCCCAGATTCTTTATATCTCTGTCCTTCTCTCCTCATTATCCAAATCCTTTCTTTTTAAACATCTCCTCTTTTGGTTCCCCCCAGGAAAACATAAGTCTCCATGTTTACACTTTCAAATGTCTTACAAATTTCATAAACTCACCGCTTGGGGCTTACCTCTTGTCAGCACCTTTGAAAACTGCCTAACTGTGAACGCTGCTGTTGTGACATCCCACTCTTCCTGAATCAGCTGAAGCGAGCTGACTGTCTAGCTTGCGGAGGAGGAAGAGAAGGAGGTATCGATAGAGGGACAACAAGAGGTCCAACTTTCTGCTATGTTGTTCTTCCTGTAAACTTTTTATTTTAAATTCATCTCTCCACCAAAAGGATTTCTTTTTTCAAAAAATCCTTTTGAGGTCAATGTAAATCATGTTTATATTCTCGTTATACAAACTGATTTACTCCTTACAAAAAAAGTGTGCTCTCCTAATGATGCTATGAGAATATTTATACAATCCCTGACTCAGTCAACCTTACACCTTGCCTTCCTTCACTGCCTTCCCTGACTCCTCTTGATTTTATGTACAAATATCTTTCAAATACATCCTTTTCTCTCCATTTATTTCTCCAGAACGATAGAAGTTCCTCTTGACTTATCTTGCCTTGGTTGCAAGGTTAAATGTACAGTGTTCTAAACTACCATGTCTACCAAGATGTTTGATCCCCATCGCAAGAAGTTAGGATCCTACTACAAAGGTAGAGGGGAAAGTTCACATATGATCCTTAGTTCTGACACCAACTATGAGTTTGGTGGGTTTTAATAAATTGTAAATAATCAGGGTTCTCCAGAGAAACAGAGGCAATGAGATGTTTACCCACACACACACACACACATACACACACACACACACAGAC
The DNA here is from genome assembly GCF_902686455.1 of Sciurus vulgaris. Taxonomy (NCBI): domain Eukaryota; kingdom Metazoa; phylum Chordata; class Mammalia; order Rodentia; family Sciuridae; genus Sciurus; species Sciurus vulgaris. The sequence continues at coordinate 117,286,797 of NC_136469.1, read as the reverse complement.
ACACACATACACAAAAGAAGAAAAAAACAAGACTTTCAGGTTCATTGGCAAGTTCAAAATCCGTAGGACAGTCCCACATGATAAAGACAGAAAAGAGTTGGAGTTCAAGCCCAATGCCTGTCTTTTAGCAGAATTATACTTTCCTGGGGGAAAGGGATAGGTCAAGCTTTGTTCCATTAAGGACATCCACAGATTGGATAAAGCCCACCCACATTATAAGTAATGATTCCTTCAAAATTTGAGTGTTAATCTTATCTTTAAAAAAAATCTTCACAGAATGTTTGACTAGTTTTATCAGAATCATGATCCAGCCAAGCCGACACATAGAATTAACCGTCAGAGTGATTTTCCCAAAGCCATCCTCAAGTTTAATAATACACTTAACATTTCACAGAATTCACAGGAATCTATTTTATGCATGGTTACATTTATTATGGGGAAAGGATAGAGAAATCAGCCAAAGTCTTAGAATATCTTCAGAATGTGCTTGTTGGTATATACAATACAATACAATACAAATGGAGTATCATGAACCCAGGAACCTCACCTGAGATTTGGAGCCCAGAGATTTTACTGGAGCTTCATTATGTGGGTGTGATTGACTCATTAATTGCCCACATGGCTGAAATCAATCTCTTGCCCTCATTCCTTCTCAGGCTGTTATCTCATGGCCTAAGGAAATCCATGGGTCATGTCATGTCATTAACATAACCATCAGGTATGGTCTCTGGGGGTCTCACTCTAAGTAACAAAGACACTCCTGTCACTCAGAAGATTCTAAGGCTTTAGAGATTAACTGATGGGATTTGAGGACAAAGACCAAATATCTTTTTGGGAAAAGCCATATTCCTTATCACACATGGGTTCATCTTCATCCACAAACTCCTAATCAACTCTGTTCTTTATACTTGCAATCACAGTGGTTTTGTATTGCTGTCACAGCAAAATGGCATACATAATGTGGTTTCTATTTCCCCAGACTCATTTTGAGTTTTACCCCTGCTTCATTATCTCTACAACAGTCATGCACTCCTTTTCCAATCCCTTTATCCCAGGAAATTGCAGGGACTGATTCCTCAGCATAAATTACTCTCCCCTCTCCTCTTCACCCAATTAACTAGTAATTAATCTCTCTCATATATTAGCACTTACTCAGAGTTGTGATTTTTATTATATAAAGCTCCCCCCTCCACATACCCACACAGGGTCCTCAGCTGCATTAGGGTGAGATCCTGTTTGATTTTTGCTTCTCACTATATCCCAATACTTAGTATAGTATTTAGTGCATAACAAATGTAGATTAATAAATGCTTACACTTACAGGGAAGGGCAGTGTTTGATTGATTGATCCAGGTAAAAGGAGTTTGGTTTTGGTGAATCAACTCTTCACCCCATCACACTATCGGCACATTTTGGGGTCTCCCTAAATACAATGCTCTATTTAACACAAACATGTGGCATGTGAAACATTGCCAGTGGGGAAAGATATTCAGAGTCTATTTTAAGCAACTACAAATGACAAAGAAGTGGGCTTTGTTATAAATGAAATTGATAGGGGCTGGGGTTGTGGCTCAGTGGTAGAGCGCTTGCCTAGCATGTGTGAGGCACTACATATAAATAAATGAATAAAATAAAGGTCTATCAACATCTAAAAATATTTAAAATAAATAAATGAATAAGATTAATATTAATCTTTCCCTATTTCAGGTAATAGTAACTATAAGTCGCCTGAAAAGTTTCATCCAAATACCTAGAAATGAACAAACCATATAATCTTTAAGTTTGATTTGAGTGTGTTTTCTGCTCAGGATCACAGAACTAGCAAGGCACAAGTCAACAACAGAACTGCCAAAAGGAACCCACACGAGACTTGGGTAATGAGTCGTGCTGATCACAACATTCTCTCATTATTTGTTTGCATACACCCTGGTGTGACATCTCGGAACACACGTGCAGAGATGGAGAAACCAGAGCCTGGTTGTGCATTTGCCTCTTTCTTTCCAACACAGATGTTTGGCTGCACTCAGGAGACAGGGCATTGCGCTAATACTGTGCCACATTTATGTTTGTGTTTATCTTCAAATACATCTAACTGGTTTGAAGCCATGAATTTTTTACTCGTAATTACAATTACAGCTCTGGGTGACATTGTGGATGACTCGCTATGTTTATAAAAAGGTAGGAAATTTTGCTTCTGGGAATTAATGGGTAAATGTAATGATTCTAGAAGCAACAGTATGTATCATAAAGATTCCAAGTCAATATTTTTATGGTGGAAGTTGATCTGTTTGTTGCTTTTCTCTAAATAAAAAAGGAAAAAATCAGAATAGGAATAAATAACAAACATTTGCAGGAGAGCTGAAAATTCTAAATTCCCAGTTTCTTTCCAAAGAATAGGAAATAGGAAATAGAGAATTTGAAATACTATGTAGTAAATTCATCATGTGATAGACAACAAGTTGGTGATCCAGATCTCCATATAACCTAAAACTCAAATTCATGAACTCCTTACATGTCTCCAGAGCATTATATTTGAAATCCTTCACAAGGAGCAAAGGGAGTCAAAATAAATGATAGACAAAAATCATAAATATTAGTATGCATACCCTTTGGGTAAAATATGTCCAAATAAATGCATTTTCAGAATGGCCAAAATTTATCCCTTTATTACTAAACATTATTCTGCATGACATGACCGTTGTATGCCAGGCATTGAATAGGTATTTAAGGTATTTTCTTATTTTGTGAAAGAGAATAACAAAACATCAAAAATATTAAGTTGTGCAAGATTGTAAAGCTTGCAATAAATAAAAAATTCAAAGTACCATAAGGATTATTCCAACCTGTTTTTATAAATTTTTTTTCTAAATTATAACCTATGAACTACCCTGACTGTATAACAGAATATGTATAATGTCAGTGCCTAGCACTCCATTTGGTATACCACATGCAATCAATGTGTATTGAATCCATGAAAATATAAAAGAGAGAAAAGGAAGGAATAGCAGAAAAAAAAATAAAGGAAAGAGGGATTTAAACTGAATTTAATGCTGAAAATCATCATTAAAATATCTATAGATATTGGGACTGGGTTTGTAGCTCAGTGGTAGAGCACTCTTCTAGCATGCATGAGGCACTGGGTTCAAGTCTCGGCACCACATAAATAAATAAAATAAAGATTTGTGTCCTTCTAAACTAAAAAATTTTTTAAAAATCTTTAAATATTTTTAGAATCATTAAAATATCTTTAAAATCAGAATCTCCATGGATTAGTCAGCTTTTACATCACTATGACCAAAATTCTTCTGACAAGAATAAATGTTTATTTGGCTCCCAGTTTGATGTCTTCATCAGGGGTGAACTGACTCCATTGCTTGGGGACAGAACATCATGATTGAAGGCATGGCAGAGAAAAGGTGCTCAGTCCCTGGCATCCAGGAAAGAGAGAAAGAAAAAGATACAGGAAGCAGGCAGCAACTTATGTACATTCCCCAAGGCCATGCCCCCGTGACCCACTTCCTGTAGCCATGACTTACCTTCCTATGGCTACCAGCCAGTAATCCATTCAAATTATTAATTCATCAAATAGATTAATCTACTGATGAGTCTACAGACTTCATGATCCAATTGTTGCTAAAAGCACTATCTCTGAACCTTGCCACCTTGGGGACCATGCTTTCAAACCAGATCTTTGGGACATCCCAAATCTAAACCATAACATTCTATTGTTTCCTTTCTCATCGAATTTTCTATATTGAGTTGATACAGGCTTGGAATTTTAAAAGCAAATTTCATAGAATTATAACCAAGTGAAAAAATAGAGATGAATGAATATATGCTATTCAAGATGAGCCTTGGCTACATTATTTGGACAGTTCACTGCTCTCATTTTTAGGTTTTTTTGTTTGTTCGTTTGTTTGTTCTAATTTCCTGACTTGGAATTTTATTAGAAGACCTGAAATTCTTAGGCATGTCAGTTTTTCTGGGTTTCCAATTTCTTTCCCCAGTTTACAAGTTAATTTTAAAGGTCAAATTCTATCCTATATTTTCCTTCTAAAACTTAAAGTCATCCAAAGGAGGAAAGAGTTATATTTATAATTGAATGGGAATATAATTTTATTATTTACAATTTTTATTATGAATCTATATCCCATTATAGAAATGAATTTCCCTCTATCTTTCTGTTCTCCTTTTAATTTTTTTTTCCACAGATCAAAATCAGTCTGTAATCTAAAATCAGAGAGACCAAAATTTCTGAACAGAAAAAAAAAAACCAGAATTTTCTGCACCTGATATGTTATGGTTCATCTCACGAGTCCTTTCCCTCTCCCAGCAAAATTTCCTTGCCTCTCTCCTTGTTTTTCCCAGCTGAAGGACTTGTCAGCTTGTACTAACTCTAAATTAATGCTACCATTGTAATTTAAATTGGATGTCTTAAGCATTGCCACTTAATTTAGTTCACAAATGTCCTAACCTAAAGAAGTGGCTAATGCCACATCCCCAAGAAGAATAGGGTCTGAAGGAAAAATCAGGAAGTAGAAGAATGCATTAAAAAGATGGCGAGTAAGAGGAAGCTTATTCTATCAGAACAGATGTTCTTCCCATGAAAGAAGAGTCGTACCAGAGAATGACATACATCAAAACTTTTGAGGCCAGGCAACTTGTTGTTCTGATAACCCTAATAGTTTTCATGCTTTCCCGCTAAAGTTTGAAAATGTTTTTTTCTTTTCCATTTCGGGAGCCTGTTATGAATCATTTTATAGATCAAATAAGAAAAGGCAAACTATTAGTAATTTGTCAAATATATTAGAAACTATACAAATTCCCAAGATGTACATCAGTCTAAAGATCCCAAGAAATTACTTTTCCAAAGTAACAGTGTACAAAAGAATGTTTGCCTTCCTAAATCACCAAGAATCAACTTTATTGAATCAGTTGAAGCAGCTCTTCATTTTTTCTTGTTGATCAGAATTTCATTAAACTGTTCTTTAATGCTTCATGACTTTGTTTGCTCTGGATTTACATTACTCAACCATATCCCCTAAGCTTAATTAAGTTTGTTTGTTCATGCTTTGAGCACTTTTCTCTGTTCTGCAGCAAAAAATAGGTAAAAATCAAGGGACACTCATTCATCTGTGAAGCTGTCAGTCCATCTTAACTTGAATATTGATTTTGGGGGAGGTTGTGACATTCCCTAGGTGAGCATGTCAAATTTGTTGACAGAGAGCTCTCTACTTAATTGAATATGATGTCTACATGAGAAGTGATGAAGTATTTCAGTGATGTATAAGTTTTCTCTCCCACTGTGTGTGCTGTACAGGGTAATGATATTCTATCGTGTGCTGACCAAACTCCTTGTGCCTTGCCTTATTACTTCAGTATTTTTTCTCTTAAAGACCTGGGAGCAATACAGTTATTCATCCAAGAGATGATTATGCATTAAAAAAACTTGAAGCATGAAATATCAGATGGGGAGAGTCATAAATGATTTGCCACATGAGTAATAATTTTAATTTGGTCGCTAAACTTGAAGTGTAGTTTTACTCATCTGTAATATGGGAGTAATGATTACCCTTCCTGTCATTAACTACTTCTCAGCAGTATTGTAAAGATTAATTTATCTTCTTAAATGGCTTTTCAAATGAAATGTGCAGAGTAAATGTTAGTTTCTAAAGCATACCTCTTCTTGGCCAGAGCAGGCTTTGTCTTTGATTAACATTTAAAATGTTGTGTGAGGAATTAAGGTTTGCTTGGACGATAGTAGAGAAATATTTTTAGCCAGTTTTGTAAGGAAAGTGAAATACAGTTCTCAAAACTTTAGCAAAAGTAAAGCAAAAAGGTTATCTACATTAATTTAACCAATATATTATCTAAATCATTACTGTCATTTATAGGTTTCTGATGGGAAAAAAATATCACTGGCTTTCAACCTAACAAATTGCATTGTATTCCACCAATAACTTATACAAATTAGTCCAACATCACTTCATCTGATAATGTATGTAAAAATATTCTAACGTAACATTTTGTAGCATAATTTCTTAGGTTTTCATTTGATTCAGATATACATTTAAATGATTGGTCACTAAGGTCTCTGGTTCTTTCATATGTGGCAAAATTACAGTGTACGGATTCACATAAATATGAATAAAAACAGGAGAAGTAACTCTGCCCTGTGTTGGAAACTCTGATTAAGCATTAACACTGCTGTGTTGCTAAGTAGCAAACAGGATGTTAAGAAGCCCCAACACCCAAACTGCTTGCTCTCCAGTTCCTTCCATGAGTGAAAGAATGTCAGTTAAGTTTTCTGCCCTCTGCTAGTTTTGCTTCCATGAAAATGTGCTCTTCTGACTTTTTCCCTACCTCTGTCTGCTCATTCTTTTGCAGTCTTTTTTTTTTTTTTTCTAGATTCTGTTCCAACAGAATGAATTTTCAGCTCTTTCAATTGGCACTTGAAGCACATCCTGCACAGCACCAAGAATCAACTCAACATTTCTACCTACATGACACATGCACAACTCAAACCCAACTCCAGAACAAATGAACTTAAGCTCTTGCTGCCACCTCCTGTTATCTGTCCCTACTCTATCCTAGTGAATGACAACGCAATCCAGTTTGTTGTCACACCAATATCTTAACAAGGACATGCCAACATGTCTTTGGAACTTTCTAACCATTAATTTCTTGGACAAAATTTTATTGTGTGTGCTAACCAAGCACTCTAACCAAGCACTCTAAACCAAGCACTATGTGAAGCATTAGGCAGAACAGACACAGTCCTGCTCTTAGTAGCTTACAGGCTAGTGGGAGAGAAATATTCTTGAGAAAGACATCAATGAACTGTGACAACATCATAAACTATTTCCTCTGGGAAGGCTTTCCTGGGGAAATGAAGGTTGTATTTAAATCTGAAGACTGGGGAAAGAGCAAGAAGAGGAAAAAAAAAAAAAATTGTTGAAGCCAAGAAAGGGTTGAACATGGAGGGCATTTCAGGGGAAAGTGCAAATTCCCCCTTCCCATATCTAATCAGACCCCAGATCATGGACCCCCAAGCCAATTCTCCCTTAAATATCACAGGTGACCATCATCGTGCCACCTCTCTTACTTCTGCTATCATTATATCACCATTGTTATATGCAAGCCATGCTTATACAATAGCCTCAATATCTCTTGGTTTTCCTTTTCAAAACTCCTCAAATCTTATCAAAAGAGATGCAATAAAAATGGAGTCCTCCTAAACTCTTAATTTACTTTTTTGCTATTGCCTTCTACAAGATTTATTTCTCCTGCTCTAAATTATCTTCCCTTTTACAATGGAAATTCTGAGAGCATCTCAATCTTTAATTTTACCCAGGTTGTTTGCTTGTTTGCTTTTATTGTCAGAGATGTACAGAATTTTTCATGGAAATAATTGACTAGAATAAGAGGAAAGAAATTTCAAATAATTTCATTTATTTTCTTCCTCTAAGTGGAGAGGATATATATATATATATATATATATATATATATATATATATATCTCCACATTTGTTTCTGTCACAAAGTTGGTAAAATATTAATCCTAATGTAGAAATAACTTTTCCAGTTTTATTTGTGATGAATTATGAAAAGAAGCTTTATTATAACAAAATATTTTAACCTTCATTTGAAGATAATATTGGTAGGGAATACCGCAAGAGAAAATCCAAGCCTCATGAATGAACTAACTCTAAGTAGACAGGGTTTGCATTGTAAAATATAATTCTATTCTAACCCAACCTGTATTCATGTTAATATTCTGACTCACATTTTGGAAAAGCCCTTGTATATTCAAAGAAGATGTGTGAAAACTCCAAGGAAACATTTATTTCACCCTAATGCTCACAAGTATTCAAGAACCAGCAGCAATGCCCTGAAATTCAGCTAGGAACACAGAAAATTAAACAATAGAAAGTGCAAATTTTATGCTCTATAACATTTATAAACTTTTACTTAGTCTTTCAATAATCTGGTGGGATTTTTGATATTTTTACTTTATAATTTAAGAGAAGCTATGATGTTTGTTCCAGAACATCTACTATCAGTTGAAGAATTAGGAACAGAGTTGACATCTGCTCTGATGCTCTTTCCTTAGGACTAACTTGCCAGCATACAGATTGGTAGTGAACCAGTTAATCAGCTTTGACTATTCCTTTGTCCTTGAAAATATTCCATGTGCTGATTACTACATCATATCCTTTGAGTCTAAACCTCAACCAGCCTCATTCCAAACATTTTTCCACTATTCAGGTTGTCTTATCCACTAACCTCTCCTTTCAGTAACCTGTAATATTCCCACTTCTTTCCGTATCTAGTTCAGTTCCAAACTGGTCATTATAACAACTACAACAGAGACAACTAAAAGTTTGCTAAATTTTACTCTCCATTTCTATAGTATTAAATGTATAGCTGAAAAGCAGTGATCAAGCCAAAAACTATCTTCTCTAGGCACACTTGAAGGAGGTGGGGTCATATGATCAGTCTTTCCAAACAGAATGTGAATACATATGGTTTGTGCTAAGCCGAAGTGCTTTTAAAAATTGGGCTTAAAAAAAATTCAGTCCATGAATCATCTAATGGGGAAAAAACATTTATCAGCCTAATATGTGTGTGAGAAATAAATTTACTTTGGGTTTAACCATTACATTGAGAGATCATTTGTACAGCTGTTTAGACTACCTAAAAATATTTCAACTGCTTAATCCATCTCTTCTTCAATCATATTGATTTGCATGAATCAGTCCATTTCTCAGCTGATTTCTTGCAGGAATGAAGCAATTGAGCAGGTCTTAAGGAAAAAAGAGAAAAGAAACACTATGTTATCTGGTCTCTCTTTACATTTGTGAAGTCAAATACTGAATGAGTTTTCAGTCTCAGAGCTGGCTCAAAACACAACTGTCTCTCTCTGATCAGCACCTTCCTCCACTCATGTAGGTAACTGTTTTCTCAGCTTCCAACAGTCCTTCTTTCTTTCTTTCACCTGATGACCTTAGTTTCTTGGCTTGAGAAAATCAAGCCATCAGTCAAGAGCTTTCACATCATCCAGCCACAAAAATCTATCAGCCTAATTGCATCTGTGCCTAAATTTTTCTCCCTCCACTCCTCAGTGGAATGTATTTTCTCCTATTTAAACTAACTCACCAACTCATCCATATACTTCTTCTATTGGAGGTCACTCATCCCTTCTATGTGATCCATTATTCATATATATGTGTATACATATTTGCCTATTTATATGTATTTTACCTAATATGTGTATAAACACATTTATAATAAATACACATTTTAAAAATAATATGTATATACATAATATGTGTATATAAACATATACAATATAGGAACATTTTTTAGACTGTATCTTTCTATTGACTTCTAAATATATATGTTTACACATATTTCACTTTTTTTTAATTAAAAATCATATATTTACACAGGGCAATGTTGTTTGATTCATTCTGTTATTTTTCCCCTCTCCCCCACCCCTCCCACCCCTCTTTTTCCTCTATACAGTCCTTCCTTCCTCCATTCTTACCACCCTCCTTATCCCTAACCCTAAACCTAACCCTAACCCTAACGCTAACCCCTCCTACCCCCCAACATATTTCACTCTTTAAAAATGAAACTTTCATCCATAATTGTACTTTAAATACCTCTCCAATTTTGTTTCCTTTTATGGTAAAACTCTTCTATTTCCACTTTTCCCATTCTTTCTTGAATCTATAATGACTAATATTTTTTATCTCCAACTCCTATGACACATTGACCAAACTCAGTGACCAGTTTTTAGTCCACTTCTGCTTTAATCTATTGTCAATATTTAATCACTCTAATATTCTTGAAATTGTTCTGCCACTTGATTTCCTTTATTGTTTTCTGTATGGCATGCTGCCCCTATTCTATGAATAGAATAGAATATTTTTCTATTCTATGTCTTTATTTTCCTGCAATTTGAATATTAAAGTGTCTCAAGGATTTGTCTTTATATATCTTTTCTATCTACACTAGATTCTAGGTGATTATATCTAGCACCATGACTTAATCAGCAATTCTATGCTGAAAAGCACTTAAATATATTTCTCTAAGATCTATCGCCTAGATGCCCGATTCATTTATCCAGCTGCATTTAAAATTTTTCTCTTTAATGTATAATATTCAAGACTATAAATCTCAAATTTAGCCTATGTACCATACATAGCCTATGTATAATATAATTCAATCTTTGCTGCATGCAAACTGTTTCTCCATCAGCCTAACTCCATATCAGTAAATGACAACTTCACATATTTTATTGGCTATGCAAAAAAAAAATTTCTGTTTTTGTTACACCCAATCTCCATATCAGCAAATTCTGTTAGCTTTATCTTAAATTAATGCAGATACCGACTACTTCGATATCAGGAGCAGCAAATAAATTATTACTTTGAACTCCATAGCCTTGGACATCTTGATTGCTGCATCTGGGAATCTTTCCATGCTAAGGTATAGAAATGCACACCCCTTAGCAGGCAGCCACTGTTAATGGGGCAGATTTCATGCCTGGTGTAGAATTTATGGGTTCCATAGCTTTGAATTCAGATGCCTGTTACCCAGGGTGAAAGAGATACCAGTACGCCTAACTGACCTTGTGGTGCCAGCAGCCCGGAGGAGGAAGAATTTCTGCTCAAGTGGTAAGTCCCCAACCAGGCCAGCTTCCCCACAGCTTCTCGCTTCTCGTTTACCTTGAAGAACCCCTCCTCACCATAAATTCCTTTAGTGAGTTTCACTACAAACAAAACATTCTAGGACTTTTTCCCTTTGTTAAGCTCAGACTCATCAGGCCTCTTCCACCTGTCAAGCTCCCACTTCAAAAAATATTTTCCTGCATCTTTTGCTTTGTTTCTTAATATTACTGTTTCAGACTTTTTATTTGCAGTCGGCCCACCCACCCGTTCTAGGGTTACTTATTCCATCCCCACGGAAGCCATGGGGGATACTTCCTAGTACCTCCACTGCTACTTCCCTGAATAAGAAAATCCTATTGCTTCTCTAGCTTATTGAACTGACCCCCTAGCAAGTCTTCCCAATCTGTCCTGGCCTCCTCTAGTCCACTAATTACACTGTCAAAGCAAAAACCTGATCATGGTCTTTTCTGGCTTCAACTTACCATGACTTCCTCTCACACTCAGAGTGAAAGCCTAATTCATTAAAGTTTTATGTGCTGTAGACTCCATTACCATGATGATTTGGAGGGTTACCTCTGTCATCCTGAAAAATTTGGTCCCCTGGTGTTACCTGTGTTCCTCCAACATGCTCAGGCATGCTGTCATGCCTGGGATTTTACGATTACTGGTTTTTCCTCCTATAATATCTTTCCTACTACAATGATGTGACTTGGTCTCCAATTTCCTACAAAAATCAAGAAAGAGATTCTCAAATTTGCTTTTCCTGGCAATGCAACAAGGAGAGCACTATACCACTTGTTTTCTGTTTGTTCTTTATTTTTTAAACAATGCTATTACCCCCAACACTTATTTTTTCATTTTTGTTCTCTTAACACTACTTCATAAGCCTCATGACAGGAAGAACATTGTATACTATCTTCATCCTTGTATTTTTAATCTTTAGAACAATGTCTTAATGCAGAGATAAAAAATAACTACTGAATCAATTAAAAAATCTCTGAAACACATTAAAATCGTATTATTAATTATAAGTAGGGAGTATTGACTGTATCAAGGGAGTTGTCAAAATTCATTCAAACTGTCATTTTTCTGTAACTACATTTAAATATTATATCAGATCCTTTGGGTGAGATAAAATTCTGACACAGCACCCTTGATGATTCTGATATAAACACCTCTCTCCCAGATTTGTGAAACTCCTAGGCTCCCACTACCTCCAAATGGCACAACTGCCTTCTTTGTGGAGCTTCGTAGTCACCTAAGATCTATTTTTGACATCAATTAGTTCGACAGGATGAGTAATGAGACTGCAGTTAGTGTGAAAGTTCAGAGTAAACACTGAATGCATTTTATGACTCATCTGGGAGGATATAGGTAGATGATGGATAAACTCCAAATGCTTGACAAACTCCTCCACAGCAAACTACTGAAAACAGACTGGCCAGAACAAACCCTGAGCATCTACGAAGCCCCGGTGACAACCAAGAAAGGAGGCTTGGAAAGTGCATACAAGCCCACTTAGCAGAGCAGCTGTAACTCTATGCAAGAAACTTAGGTGGACAATAGGTGTAAACTCATTTTCATTCCTCAGTGAACTTCTAATATGAAGTCCCATTTCATTATTTGCCAGAAATTAGTTTTTCTTTTTCAGAGTTCTACATCCTGTTCATTGAAGCTGATTTTAAAATCTAGGACCTTTACATAATGGCAAGGTGTGGTAGATCAGTTTGGGTTTCTATAATGAAAGATCTGCTTAATAAAGAATGGAGGTGTATTGAGCTCACAGTTATGGAGGTTCAAAGGCATGGCACCCTCATTAACTCAGCTCTGGTGAGGGCCTCATGGCTGATGTAACTATGATTGCAGGGACATAGGTGGGAAGCAGAGATCACATCTCAAGAAAGAAAGTCACACAGAGAGGGATTCCAGGGTCAGGCTCACTTTACAGCTCCTCTCAAGAGAAAGTGGGGTCCCTGAGAGCTATCTAACTCTTCTGAGGACAGTTGCTCCAGTGGCCTAAGCATGTCCCACTAGACCCCACCTCTTAAAGGTCCTTTCACCTCTCACATCAGCACACTGGGGAACAAGCCTCCAACCCATAAATTTTGGAGGAACAAGCCATACCAAACCATTACACAAGTTATGGGATTGTGCTAGAATTAAATTATCAATTGAATTTATTACATTTAGTCAATGGAATGTGTCAGATATCCATTAAGAGTTACGGCTTCCTGTGTGGCCACATCTCAGCTTTCTCACAATGGCAACTTTTTTGATTTTTGCAGCTTTTTAATCAATCTGATAAGCATGTAACATTTTTCTACTTTAATAAAACTTTGTGTCATCTATGGTCCTTTCCCACTTCCTCTTCCTTGTCATTCTTACATAAAAGGTTTATTTGCCATGTACAGCAATATATGCAGACACACTGTGTTCTATAACATTCATGCCATTTGTCAGTCTATTTCTGCCACTATAGCGGAATACCATAGACAGGGAAAATTATAAACAACAGAAGTTTATTCAGCTCAAGTTTTGGAGGTTGGGAAGTCCAGGACAGAGAGGCCACATCTGATGAAGGTCTTCATGCTGCATCATAACATGGTGGAAGGGCAAGTAAGCACACGTGTGTGAGGAGGAGCAAAACATGCACACAAGAGAGCTCACCTTTACACAAATCCACTCCCCAATAAATAAACCACTCTCAGTGATTGATCCACCCTCATGACCTGATCCCCCACCTCTCAATACCTTCAGAGTGACATTCAATTTCAAGATGAGTGTTGAAGGGAACTTTCAAACTGTAGCACTGCTGTTATGTGCATAACCCTTATTGCTGCTTCTGTACTTCTTCCAAAATTCCTTTAGGCTATCAGAGCCTTGTCTCCTAAGTATACCAAAAAGTCATATATTCAACTCCTTTCTGATCTCACATCCCAAAATCCTATGGAATTCATGAATTCTTGAGTCTTCCTGACTCCAAGACCAGAAACCTTAACAAATTTCAGGACAGAAAGTTTTGCTTTAAAGTCACCACTATTACCATGCTTTCCCCAACACATATTGTCTCAAGCCCTTTGGTTGTTCTCCACTCTTTTTACTCTTTTTCTTTCTTTTTTTTTTTTTTTTTTTTCTTGGTCTATACCCAAAGGATCTAAAATCAGCATACTACAGAGATACAGCCACATCAATGTTCATAGCTGCTCAATTCACAATAGCCAGACTATGGAACCAACCTAGATGCCCTTCAATTGACGAGTGGATAAAGAAACTGTGGTATATATATACAATGGAATATTACTCAGCCATAAAGAATGACAAAATTATGGCATTTGCAGGCAAATGGATGAAATTGGAGAATATCATGCTAAGTGAGATAAGCCAATCTCAAAAAACCAAAGGACGAATGATATCGCTAATAAGTGGAGGATGACACATAATGGGGGGGAGGGAAGGGTTAGTGTTAGGGTTAGAGTTAAGGTTAGGGAGGGGGGCAAGTATGGAGGAAGAAAGTACTGTATAGAAGGTAAAGAGGGGTGGGAGGGGTGGGGGGAAGGGGAAAAAAATAACAGAATGAATCAAACAACATTATTGTATGTGGATTTATGATTACACAAAAGGTATGCCTTAGCGCCATGTACAAACAGAGAGGCAACATGTAACCCATTTGTTTACAATAAAATAAAAAAAAATATATATGCATTGCTTTCTTCAGGCAAAAAGCACTATCCTAAAATTATCAAGGAGAATGGATTAGGGAAAGAGGGAAGAGGTAAAAGAAAACAAGCGATAGCAAAGAATGTGAATAAAATTTCAGACAATGCATTATCACAAAGAAGACTGTGGAAGATACACCAATAATAACTGACCTTTAGTTCCCTCACATCTCCCTAAATACTCGCCACCATATATAACCAGTGCTTTCCTTGCCATGCTTTCGAACCTGGTTAGGACTCTCTGTGGTACCTTAAGGCTGAATTTAGAAATAAACGCCATACTAATGGCATTAGTATGAAAATGAATATCAATAACTAACTTCCCTCAGGAAAGAAATGAATAATATGATAATAGGAGAGCCATATGGGAAGGATTTAAGGTAAGATACTATGGACAAGTAGGAGGTAGGCCTATTAGGAGATATTTTGACACAGACTAGCCTTATGCTGCTGAAGATAATAGTGCACATTCCTGAAGGTTTATCAGACTATGTCTAGCAATGTGAACATTGTGAATGGGCCTTTATTAGCATCAGAACAACAATGTCATCACAAAAAGTTCTCCAAATCTTAATGACTTAGCACAATAAAAATTATTTCTTACTCAAAACAAAATGTGAATGCTTCTGGTTGTACATTTTCCAATCTGCTTTTTTCTCAGAGGTCATTCACCCACCAAGACCAAGTCCCTATACCTTGAATGTCAGCATCTTCAGTAAGTGTTGCCACCTAAGATGAGGATTTTTACTGCAGCACATCTGGAAATGGCTCTTACTGAGTTATATGTGCAAATGGCAGACTTTACTTCACCCTCGTGCAGTGGATAGAATCACTTATTTGGCCCACCTAGCTTAAGGGACAAAAACATACAGCCTTCTTGTGATGAAATTATTTGATGAGTTTAAAGCATAATCTTTGCCCAGGTCTTTCATGACCAACTCTTTGTAAGTCAGAATGGGAAGGTAGATCCTTTAATGAAAAGAGCCTCCCCTGGTAGCTGCTATAACATCAAACTAAAGGCGAGTTTGCCAATGCTGAATCATTAATATAAATGATGGTCAGTCATCTGCCTTGCCTGTCATCTCCACCCCTTTTTGCTAATAACAACATCATGGAATATGAAAGTATCATGAACATCAGCATGTCAATAACTATTAAGTGTCAAAGTATAGAAGTCAAATAAAAATGAAAGATTCTCAACAATAACTTGGGTTTAAATTCTAGGCTCTAACAGCTTGTCAAGAAGTGTCATTTCTTCAATTGCTGGCTAAATATACTTACCTACAAGATGTTCTCCCATCTTCTATGAACTCCTTCAACCTACCACCACTACCAATACACACAACTACACATGCACACACATGTGCACACAGACAATGGTGGAAAGAAGCCAAGGCCTACAGGAAATTGAAAACGTAGACAAATTTTTGAAAAAGAAATCATGGGGAAAATAGGAAGTCTGACTGATCTCAAGTACTAGTGATTATCAATAAATACACAAAAGTAAGGAGTGTGGGATTTTTCAACAAACTCAGATAGAATAGAAAAATAGTAATGAGTGCAAGAAAATCCAAGATATGCTTGTTCTAATTTTCATGCTTGAATTTAAATTTGGCTTTTAAAATTTTTCTTACTTTAATAGGTTTGACATTTAAAAAAATAAAGAACTTTTACAAACTATTTCCTGTTGCATTTAAGGCACCCTGTGTGTTCAGTGAATGTCACAATGCCATTAAGTCCCCTTCACAGACATGCAATTTTATCCTCTTACTACAGGCTCTTAATGCACTGAACACTTCAAGGCAGCATAAGGCAGAGCCTAGGGACCTGGCAAGGAGTGTTCAAATCCTTACAATTGGGCTTAAACATTAATATGGTGTCATTAAGAAAATGACTTTCAATTAGTATACTATTTATCCTCTTCTATTTTGTTTTTACAAGACCAGTCTCTCAAAAATTTCCATCTGTAAAATACGTTCTTTTAGTTAGAAAGGTTTTTAAAAATTAATACCTGAAAATGCATTTTATCATATTGCTTTCATTATATGACATAACCAAGTGTGTTGCTAGGCAACCGGCTATGGCTTTTGGAAAATTGCATACTTTAATAGATTACTTTAGAGGCACTTTTTCAAAACAAATAGAATGGAGTTATCTAAAAGCATCTTGTGAAATTCTATATAGAAAATGAGGGTTTTTTTTTTTTTTTAATTCAACATTCCAAAAGTAAGGAAGAGAGATGTTCCTTTCATATAGGTGATACAAATTTCATTTAGCAAAGAGACAGACAAGACAAAGAGACCTTAAATCTCTGCCTGCGAACATCCAAACTGCTAATGAAAATGTTCATTGTAAATTATTCATTATATTCAGTTTTCATTCAAATACCTTTTTAGTGAAGAAAAATATAATTATTTGCAGAAACTTAAACTTTTTTTACACAAAGTACAAATTTAAAGTAAATTTTTTAAAAAGCAAATTGCTACTGCCCTGGCTTTATGTACTGGTTTTCTAACTGCTCAATTATATCAAAAATGATTTTCAAACAAGAAATCTTTTTTAGTGACTATTCCCAGTCAATTATAATTTTATTTAATTTAGAGGAAATTATCTCATTGGGTAGAAGTTTAGAATATACAGCATCTAAAGTTTATTCCAAACTTGACTCTGTAAAATGTTGTATTTTCCTTAATAGGATATTTAAAATGATAAAATGGTATATATATTTGATATAAAAATCATGGGAACATAGAAAATGATAAATATTCACAATAGAAATTATGGAATTTTTCTAAAAAAGAGAAACTATCATTGATTATATTATAACCTAGAAAACAAATATTTCAGCATAAATCTTTAGGTTTTTTCTTCAGTTACAGTATTTTTTAAATGTATATTTTAATTTGAAATGGGTTTTTTTTGCTTTTCTATTTACCATATTCTATGATATATTTTATCATATACATAATATTTTTACTTCCCTATTTTATTCATATTAAATTATAAGCACTTTGTCATGCATATAATTTTTGAGACATATTACTAAGTAAGTGGCAGCCTACCATATGGCTATACCATAATTTACTTTTTCTATTATGCCTAACTTTTTCCCCAATTTTTCATTATTATAATAAGGTTATAGTGAATGTCCTTATTCATAAATCATGATCCATATCTCTTCAATTGACTTAGGGAATATACACAGAAGTAAATTTACTAATTTAAAAGTGTACATTATTTTAAGATTAAACACACATATTTCCAAGCTCCTTTTCAGAAAGCAAAAAACAGAATTTGCTTTCTTAAAAAATTCCCAACAGCAATGGATAGATAGGAAGGGGTAGTGCACCCTCGATGACGTTAAATATTATTGAATTAGACTTTTTTTTCAGTTTAGGGGAAGGAGTAAATTTCATTCTGTGGTTTCAGTGAAACTGAATATAGTTTTTCTTATATTTATTTTCCATTTCTATTTCTTTTTGGTGAATCTGCATCCTTACTGTTCAGCTAAAACATTCGTTCTTTTCTTTTTCTAGTTAATTTTGTGTTTGGTCTACATTTATTGCGGTGACACCCTTCGAACAGCTAAAATCAATCTGAATTTTTTCATTGTCATGAAATGTAGTTTCAAGTCGCTAAAATAGTCAAGTCCAAGCTTTTATATCGTATAGCAAGGACAGCTATCTATTGGAAGCTATGCAGCCAAGAGTTAGATCTGAAAACCGCCCTTCCTTCTAACTGTCATCTTATTGTGTTTCTCATAACAGACACATCCCTGTTTCCCATTCTCCCAGGTGCAGGCCAGCTATGATGATACTCTCAGGGGTAGCAGAATCATAAGTTAGAAAGTCCTCCAAGTGAGAGAGTGCTCCTCAGCAGCAAGAAGCACCCTCTTTGCATCATTGTTTGGGTGAGAAAATAAGCAGCTGGAGTAGGAGTCCTCCCAGACTTTAAGCCCTATTTGTTATAGTAGCTTTGTCTATTTAACGAACTCACTGCTGATCTTTGTTCCCTGAACCAACATTCATCCCTCTTATCTTCTATTCTCTGCAAAGGTAAATCCCAATGTTCAGTTGGTGTGGGAGCCAAGTAAAAATAAATGACCCATAATCTAAAGCCAAGTTTTCAGATCACGGGGCTGTCTCAAATGGGAAAGGTACTCTGATTTCTTGTATTAATTCCCTGGGGTAGAAAGATTGACCATTGTGATCACAAATCACAAATTTCCTTCCTCATTTCATATGGGAGCAATGGCAATACCCATTTGTCATTGTGTTGGAGGTGGGGTAGTGGCTTGCTGACTTAATTCAAACCTAGAAGGTAGTCTCTCTTCTCTCAGTAAAATTCCAAACAGTAAGCAGAAAACTATGAGAGAATTTTCATAGATATTTTTGACCACACACTATATGTTCTTGACCCTATTGTAATATGCAATTTCCTGGGAAATTTTAAACATGATAGACAAAAGTCACAGTTTTCTTTGCCTATATCCCTATCAATTGCCCAAAGAAAAGTCTGAAAGAAATGTGAGTAATCAATAAGAAGAAGACCTTCAGTCCTACCAAGACAGGTTTGATTGTTTGTCTCCCAGAACAATTAGGATCTGTGCAAAGCTATATATAAATATTTACATGCCAGCTGTGCAAAAAAGTGTCGGGCTTGGTTTTTATTTATTTATTTATTTTTGACGTTTAGTTAATTACATTTTACTTATAAAACACCTTGCTCCATCATCAAGAATACAAATAACAACAAATGCTGGCAAGGACATGGAGGAAAAGGAACGCCAACATACTGTTGGTGCGAAGGTGAATCAGCACACATGTTGAGGTTTCCTAGCAGTTTTGATTCTAAGGCCCACAGCAAAATTCTGTTTCCAAAGATCTGAGATAAGTCATGAAGATGCATATGTTTAAGAACTTGCCCAGATTATCTTAATGTGCATTTAGTCTCAGATATAAATGCTAATTCGTTTTTTTTTTAGGTCAGCATCAGCATTTTTGGTAGAACTACCAATTGGTGCGACTACTCTGGAAAGCAGTATGGAGATTCCTCAAAACTAGGAGTGGAACCACCATTTGACCCAGTTATCCTACTTCTTGTTATATATCCAAAGGAAGTAAAAACAGCATACTACAGTGACACAGCCATATATACAGCAAAATTCTGATATATATATATATATATATATATATATATATATCAGCAAAATTCTACCAAGACAGTTTGATTGTCTCCCAGAACAATTGGGATCTGTACAAAGTTATATATAATACATATATGGCAGCATATATATATATATATGCAAAATTCACAATAGTTAAGCTATGGAACCAATCTAGGTACCCTTCCAAAGATGAATGGATAAAGAAACTGTGCTATATACACACAATGGGATATTACTCTAACATAATAAAGAATGACTTTATGACTTTTGCCAGTAAATGTAGGGATGTGGAGAATATCATGCTAAGTGAAATAAGTCAGTCCTCAAAAGCCAAATGTCAAATGTTTTCTCTGATATATTGAAACAAAAACAAAATAAGATGGGGAGAGAGTGGTTAAAAAAATAGAAGAAAGATCAGTGGAGTAGACAAAGGGGAATGAAGGGAAGAGAAGGAAGATGGAATGGAGAAAGACAGTGGGATGAATCTGATATTCCTATACATACATGAATATACCACAGTGAATCTCATTCACAAGTACATTCACAAGATACTAATTAAAAAAAATAACTAAGAAAACAGCAGAAAGATCAGTAGAGTAGAGGGAACGAAACAGGGACTGGAAAGAAGGGAGGGGAAGGGGAAGTACTGGAGAGTGAATTAGAACAAATTATATTCCATGCTTTTATAATTACGTCAGAACTGTTGTCATGTAAAACTAAAAAGAATTTTAAAACATCAGTATCAGGCTGAAGATGCAGTTCAGTGGTAGAGCAGTTATACCTAGCATGTGTGAGGGCCTGGATTTGCTCTCCAGTCCTGCAAAAATTAATTAATTAATTAAAAAGTCAGTATTAAAGTAATTAATGATAAATTAGTAACTTCTATTCATTGAAAATTTGTCACACTACTACTGTATTCTGATATTTTTGTTGAAATAAGTTAATCATATTACAAGTTAATAGTTTTCCTTCAAATCTTCTCTTATAGAGATCTACTTAACAAAAATTTCTTGAGAAGTTTATTTTGATACATGTTTCCATTAGCTGGATGTGTCTTCGAGTATTTTTTTTTTTTTCAGTATGAACACTTAGGTGATATAATATTCATGTTCTTGAATTTCAGGGGAATCTTTCGCCTGCCCTTGCAAATATATGACTTTTCTGGGTATAGACTTCTTCGACCTTCCATATATATATATATATATATTTTTTTTTTTTTTTTTTTTTTTTTTTTCCTTTCAGAGCTGCTGATGTTGCTCTATTGATTTCTGACCTTTAATGATCAGGAGAAAAAAAATCTAACACCAACCTAATTATATACTCTGAAAGCAATTTGTCTTTTCTGCTGGATGTGTGCACTGTGTATTTTCACTAAATATGCCTAGTACTCGGTGACCGCTTTTGATCTGATGACCCAAACCTTTTCACAGGTCAGAAAACTTTTTTAAGCTCATGTTTGATGATTACTTCTCCCCCACCATTTTTGTTCCTTTTTATTCTAGTTCCAAATACTAGCATATTGTTTTTTCTGAATCATTACCCAATATCTCCCAAATATTAGTCTGCAAATGGAAACTTTTCCTACAAACTCCATCTTCTCCTATGACAAAATAAGAAATATATATATGGTCTCTGGCCCCTGGTTCCTGCCACAGAGCTTCTAAAATCCCTGTGATTTTGCAATAGGAACATTTTTTGTTGTATCTGATCTTAGTCCCCAATTCCTGGCACGACAGCTTCTAAGATCCTTGGCATTTCTGGAGTGGCCAGAGTTCGTTCGTGTTTGCCAAATGAGATGGCTGGTAGTTGGGGCCCTGCGTAGCTTCATGATGGAGCTAGTCACCAGCCAACTAATGCAGTAATAGTGAGCTCCACACAACAACTTCCAAGGATGGGAAAGGGGTTGGAAACAGTTAATCATTGATGGTCAGTGGTTTCATCCGTCATGTCAATTTAATGAAACCTTCATAAAAATCCTACAGAATAGGTTTGGAGAGTTTGCAAGTTGGTGAACCCAGCTATATAACAAGAGGGTAACTTGCCCCCATTTACCACCAGGCAGAAGCTCTGTACCCAGGCCACTCGCAGACTTTGCCTAGGCAACACTTCTGCTGTTCATCGCTGCCCTTTATAATATCCATTATGATAAACCAGTAAAATAAATAGTGTTTCCCTCAATTCTGTGCGCTGTTATAATAAATTGTCAAATTTATAGTAGATCCTCAGAATCTCTGATTTGCAGCAAGATCAGACAAAATGTGGTAACCCAGGAAGCCTGTTACTTTTGATTGGTTTCAGGAGTAAGGGTGCAGTCTTGTGGGACTGAGCCCTTAACCTATAAAGTCTGTACTAACTCAGGGAGGTTAGTGTGAGAACTGAATTAAGTAGTAGAAAACCCTAGCTGTTATTTGAAGAAAACTGAGTGGTATGGAAAATCCACACATTCAGTGTCAGAGTGTTTTAAGTAGATCAGCTTTCCTCTTATGCCCAATTTAAAATTATGCCATAATATGCACATAAATATTTTATTATCTGGCCCTATATTTGCTTTCCTAGATTTTATTGTGCATAAAAATTATATATTTTGTTTGGCTTTTCCATTCTTTTTTGCAGGACACTACATGTCTGCCCTGTTTCGGCAGATTCTGCTCTAACTTTATACTTTCTAATCTTCCAAAGGTCATATTATGCATATTATGTATGTTTATTGAATTCAACTTTAATTTCTATACCCTGTTTGGTTTTGAATCATGAATATTATGGATATGACAGCTCTTTTGTAATTTACAAGTTTGTCCTTAAATAGAGGTAGCCTGACACATGCACTAGTTGTTGCCCATGTAAAACCTAAGAGAAAAAAATTTTACAAATAAACACACAATCTTCAGATATTAAATGCAAAAATCACCACTTTATGTTCTTATATTGATGATTTTGTCAACTTTTCAACAACTGGAAAATAATATTTAGTAATAATCCTTGAAAAATTATTTTAGGTTTTTGATAATAATGGACAAAATGATTATGGGTAAAATTTGGTGGACTGAGATAATATCTGACTAAATTTTTATGCTCTGTTATCCAGAAGCTTATTTAAATCATTTTTAAACCATAATTGCTAGATCTTCTGAACAATGATTTAAAATTTGCCTGAAGGATGATGCTTGCTTATGCAGACTTGTTTATTTGCATATGTAATTGAATATTAATACTGTGTAAGTAGTATTCTGTTCTAAATATTTACTGTTAAATTCCTTTTTTAATTAGAGGGTCACATTTAGAAGAATTGAGTAGCCCCTAAATAGAAGTCTCAAATTAGCACAATAGTGAGAGTTTGGTGCACAATTTACAGTCTGCTGCTGAGTTTTCTAACATTAATATATATGCCAGACACTGTATCTGTATTAGTCAGGCTTCTGAAAAGAAATGGAGCCAATTTGTGTGTGTGTCTGTGTGTGTGTGTGTGTGTGTGTGTGTGTGTGTGTGTGTAAGAGAGTCATAGTAAGGGCTTTTCTCATGTGATCATAGAGGTGAATGATTCCCAAATCTGCAGTGTCGGCCACCAGGCTGGAGACTCAGATGAACTGATGGTATAGATAATATCCAAAAGCATGCTGCTGGATAAGTACCAACTGCTCAAGAACACTGATTTTTTTGTTTTGTTCAGGGCTTCATCTGATTGGATGAGGTCTACCCCCCTCAGCTGTATTTAAAGTTCACTAATTCCAACGTTAATATCATTTTAAACATGCTTCAAGTTGACACATAAAATTAACCATCATAGGATCATAAAAGAAAAAAAATATGGAATCCAAAATTTGGGTTCAAACCTTAGTACTGAGGCATTGAACTTACCAAACCTGTTTAACCTATTCGAGTCCCCAAGTATTTCTGTCATAAAAGTTATAACATACTGAATGGCTATCAGGCTGAAGTAACATGACGAGATGAAGAGCCAAGTACAAGATAGAACTGAACCAAAGCCGGGAATTCTTCCTACAATACATAAAGAAAGAAAACAACAAGTTGATTTCCTGAAGATGTGGGCAAAGAATCAGGAAAGGAAATATAATATTTGCTCACTCTACACAGGTTTCCCTGCTACCCTCTAAGCTAATTAGTTTTACATGACTGTGCTAGGCCATTTCTAAATGGCATTAGTACTGGTTAAGACTGGCCTTTATGGGGGGGAGGGAAGGGTTAGTGTTAGGGTTAGAGTTAGGGTTAGGGAGGGGGGCAAGTATGGAGGAAGAAAGTACTGTATAGAGGGTAAAGAGGGATGGGAGGGGTGGGGGGAAGGGGAAAAAATAACAGAATGAATCAAACAACATTATTGTATGTGGATTTATGATTACACAAATGGTATGCCTTTGCGCCATGTACAAACAGAGAGGCAACATGTATCCCATTTGTTTACAATAAAATAAAAAAATAAAAAAATTAAAAAAAATTAAAAAAAAAAAAAAGACTGGCCTTTATAAAAATGGAACTGGAGTAGTGTTCAAGCCCCAGCACCTACTGGTACATGTAACCACCAATGGAGCCATCTAACCTCCATGAGGCTCACCTTTCTAATCTGTAAAAGCAAAAATAACCAGTACTTGTCCTTCCCAGGATTGTTATGAAGATTTGTAATATACTGCATGTAAACCCTAGAAAAAAGGTCCTAATATCTAGAAAGAGTTCAGTAGATGGTAGCTCTTTTCATTATCCCAATAAATATTAATAGGCCCTGCCTGTCATGGTAGTATAGGAAACAGCATAAGCAATTGCAAACAAAAACCCCTCAAGGACACATTCATCTATTAAAATAATAAACATTAAAAGTCATAAGCCAGTTGTTCCAAAGCTTTTATTTAAAAAAAAAAAAAGTTATCTTTATATGTGATAAAAAACAAATGTGGAATAACCATTATTATTGGGTTTTAATTCCTCAAGGGAAATTTCACTTGCATCCGCTCAACCACTCTACTGCCAGGCACTATTGAATTTAAAGAAAGTTTTTCATCAACTGTCTTTTTGAGGTTTACTAATAAATAGACAATTAGGACCTAAATCCAAAAATATGACACGCTCAGGGGCAAGATTCTAAAAAGTCATGAAATCAAGTTAAAATTGTGCTTCATTTCTTTTTACACCAACAAATAGAACTTTAACACTTAACTTATTTTAGGTTATCAATACATGGGTTAATACACACGTGGTATTTGTGGAAGGGAAGAATAATACTACACTGGGTTAATATATTACTGCAAGTCAAATCTGATCATGTTAAACTACCAAAGTAACAAAACATAAATTTTAGCATGCAAAATTGAGCCCTAAATATACAATTAAAAGGGAAATGATTAACAAATATATCGTAGTATTTATAAACCTTTTCAAAAAGTTTGGCTATGCAGAGAACAAACATATAGTGGAAACGGGCCTCTTATCTCTAGAAAACACATTTGTTAGGCTTAGAAACAAGATATAAATTATGTATACCATTGCTGCAATGAAAAAAATGCAATTGTTACTTGAAAATGTCATTAAATTGTAAATAAATTAGAGTTAACCCATGAGTCCACAGGGATTTGTTTTGAGGAAATTTGAATTCCTTCGTGATGAATAGAATTAAGGTAGACAGTGTTTTGACATTTTATTCAGTATGAAGGTAAAAATCGCATACAGAGAGAAAGAAGGGGGAGAGGGAGAGGAAAATATAACAGAGCTAGTCTAGAACAGGTCCCAGAGTCAGCCCTACACAAAAGTAACTACACAGAAATTGAGGGAAGGGTCTTCATGTATTTTAATTGAATAAATTAAGCCACAAAATGTCAAACAATCTAATGTGTTGGGTCTACACATGAAACCTAAAACATCATCAATTTGCAAATTGATTTTAAGAGACCTAAAATCAAATCTAAAAAATGAAAATAAGAGGTGGCAATTATCTAGAAGCTTTGGTAGATTTCTGGTTGTATGCAATAATTGAAAATGATTGTATTCTTTCTTACTTCTTTTAATTTTCATCTTATAACAACTTGCTGCCTAATTTTTGAATAACTAAAACCAGGGTGCTACATTGGCAATTTGATGGTGTCTGAAAAAATAATTTTATACATTAATTAACATCCTTCCACCTTTGCAATGGATGGAGATTCCAGTGGGTTAAAAGTTGTGATGTGACCATTGAAGGAAAGCTAGAGATCTATTTGAAAGAATTATGAGAATAAACATGAATTAAGAATAAGGGGCTTAATTCTCCCTGTTGAAAATAAGGGCAGAGATTTCCCAACCCTCATTTTTCCAGAGTATTTACTTTAGAAAACTTGAAATTATACATACTTTCCCCCGTCTCCAAAGTGCATGCAAATCCTTTTGAAGACTTAGGCCTTATATCAGCTTTATGACCAGAGAGGTCTTTGTCAAGGACCTTTGTAGCATCTCTTTGAAATTAAAACATTAAGGGAGTTATCACCCTTATCTCAGAGTGTCCATGAGGGAGTTGGAGCCTCACTTCCAGCAGGACTCAACTCTAAGTGTAACAGTGGTCCACCTTATACTTTGAATACAGCCCTTGCTGCTCTGCCACTGAGGCTTATTTTAAAATTTTCCTCTTCTCCCTCTTTCCTTCCCTAACTTGAAAGGGGTAGGGGACAGAAACATTTTTCTCATCCTAGGCTGAGTTATCTGTCTTTGACACACACACCCACAGAAAACAATTCAAACTTCATGAATGGCACCAGAAGATCTAAGAAATGGTTCCCTCCCAAATTAATAAGTGAATCACACCCCCCACAACCCACTCCTTCCATCTCAGTGACCTGGAATGAATCACTTCTTTAAAAACCCTCTGTTCTACCTGATGGGCAGAATCACAGTCTCTGGGACAGGAGTTCTGTGTTTCTCCTTTGCTAACAAAGCAATAAAACTTCTTTTTTCCTTTTGCTTAAAACTGTGTCCTCATTATTGAATTGGCATAAAGATAAGTGAAATTTGTTTTCTTACTGAATAAAAACAGTTAGCTCACAGATGACCACCCAATTACCAAGTAAAGTGAGGATGAATTGTGCCTGTGTGATGAAAGGTATTGCTAACTCCCTTTGTTTAAGAACTAAGTTATTGTTTATCTTGAAAATGTGTAATCAGATACACCTACTTGACTATATAAAGGGTGAAATTCCTTTATGCCCTTGAAATCACCTAGTGAATTGCCTAGGATACACATCAGATTCTGTGTATAATACTTATGCAAAAATAAAAATGTTTTCTTTTATCTTTGTGGAAAGAATTCTTCAGTTGGGAGATTTTGTTTTTAATTATATATTTTCTGAAAAATATCGTCTATGATTTTGCATAGGAGGTCAGTGAGATATCTAACTGGCCAACATAGTCTTTTGGAAAAACAGCTTTTTATTAATAGACACATAAATTTAAAAGGCATTTTCATGGACAAGAATGTTTAATTAATCTAGGAAAGACATGTGTCCATTTTCTTTACCAAGATAGAATACCTATTGTCTTTGAGGTGTTTCCTTGAAGTACTTTCTTATTGGTCTCCTCCTTTAGCTAGAACAACCTTTCTCATTTAATCATAAGGAAAATTGAATTCATGCTGCTTCATCTTCCTTTACAAAATGAGTTCTGTTATGCATAACCATAAATTGTTGATCAACTTCACAATGGCTTCTGTGATTGTAATAATAAATATTCCCATAATTATGTGTTTAAAATCACCAAAGTATTGTTAAATTGGGCTCATGTAGAGAGATGCTTTGAAAAATCTAAAGCATGAATTGAAAACTTGAAGATCATTTTTGTTTTATAGCAAACAAGACATATTCTTCAATAGGCTATCAAAATATGTGCCCATATTGAACAAAAATTACCTGGATAAATATCCTTATAACATTAAAATGAAGCAAAATAAAAATATAATAGGAGAAACAAACATACAAGAATCATTGGGAATAATAAGTCTAGATTGCAGATAAATTCAAAGACCTACAGATAACAAGGAGATGAAATTTAATGCAAATGTTAAGAAAGGATTTTTGAAAAATAAAAGAGTAGAAGCAAAACTTGATCAATTGAAATAAAATGTCATTTCAAAAATTCTTGGAGGATATGTAGAGATGAAAGCTGGCAGAAGTGTAGTCTGGATAAACACAATTTGGGCTTTTAAAGAAGTTTTAACATTGATTTAAAAATATTTATTAAAGAAGTAAACATAAAAAGGTAAACAAATGTTACCTCTACTAGCAAAGTCTAAGTGAGGAACTCCCAAATTGTCAAGTTGGCCACTTGCAAATTTGGAATAGTATAAAGAAAATATACTTAAATAAAATATGCATGAGAATTATCTCTTGGCACCAATATCTGTCAATTTCTTAGCTGTTTTCCCCCAAAAGTGTGCACTCAGTCCATAAAAATAACTGTCCCAATGAAGGGAACAGATACTAATTCAAAGCAATCATATAGGGATCTTTCCCCAATCCAGTAGAGCGTAGAATTATGTCTGGGGTCCCTGCATCAGTCTAGACCACTCATGTATGGCTTCCTTCACCTCCTTTGTTGCCAACGAGCTTAATGATAAAATGTCACCTCAGGGCAGTGCATCGCAGCTCACATCTTGGTCTTCCCTTTCCTGCTCAGGTTCTCCTATCCAAGAGGCTCTGTCCTCTATGCCCTCCTCCTGGGTCCTAGTTACTTGGTAGCACTCTAATCCACTTTTAATACTTGAATTGTTCTCTGATCCCTAACCTAGTAGCTGAGGGTCCTCCCTCTTGCTTATCCTACTCCTCCAAGTGCCTTCTCCACACCCCAACCTACCATAATTACACCCTTTGAACCTATATCCAAATCTAGAGATGTAGCACTGGCACTCACAGACTCCAGTTTACAGTCAGCTCTTCTTATTGTTCTCTTCTCTTCCTCTTCTCTTAGAATTCCAAAATCCTACTATTGTTAAGCCAGTTCTACAAATATGCTTTGAATTACTTTCCTCTCAGCTCTCCTCAATGTACCTTAACACTTTGTTGATGCTCTTGCTGGAAATTCTATGACATCCTCTCTTCTATTAATCTACTTTATTTAATGTGATAACTCTGCAAAGTACTTACTACCATAAGATATAACACTTAAGACTATCCTCTTGGGTATCCTCTATTTCTTGTATGTTTTCTGATGCAAATCAAACACCAAAAGACCAAACTTCAAACGTAAGCATTCATCGATAATCCCCTTGAGGGCAGTGTGTGTATAATTAGGTGTTAATTCACTGTTTGCGTTGTGCACCACATGTAGTTGCTCAATAAATGTTAACAATGACATATAAAAGGGATTTCTATCAATCTCTTAGCCAAGTGAGTAGCATTTGAAAGAAATGTTAAAGCAAATTAATTTTCCAAAGAGAAATTCAATTTTAAAATCATATTTGCTATATTACTGACATTAAGAGACTATTTTTATAAAAATTTTTCTAAGTTCTCTAAGATAAAAATTAAAATATTCTCATTTGTCTAAATCTGTCATTTGCTTCATTTCCTTTGAGCTGCTTATGCAAAAACTTGGAGTACTAAACATGTTGGAAATGAACAGATCAAAGACACTTTTTATTTCAAAGTGTATATATATATATATATATGCATATATATAATATGTAATTATATATAGTTAAATATATAATTACCATGCCCTAATAATATTCATTATTTTGTTATTTAAGTTATGTCATCAAGAAGATCTACTAAATGACAAATGAGGTAATTCTTCATTGTGAAAATTTGTGATTCTAGTATACATATAAAGCAGAATTAATCGATAATTGTTAATTGTCATTATCTCATAATTATGACTCTGTGTTTGTTTTTTGTTTGTTTTGAAGAAATACACAAAGCAAGAGAAGAAAGGATTTAGGCACAGAGCACATTTGCTGATGATGGAAGAGACTGGCAGGAGAGTACAGGTGGATGGGCAATTAACTGAGGTTTGTATTAACATGTAGAACAAAGTATTCAAAGTTATCTGCCTTTGGGTTTCTTCTAGTAAATACAGCTTCTCACAAGTGAGTGAAATATGGGTTGGAGGAATCTAGAGCAGACAGAATTCCTGCCAAGCCAGCACATGAGGCCCTTCTTGACATTGTGGCAATAAAGAATGAAAGTATGACCCCCAGGCATGGGCTCAGGAGCAGGGTCCTGACCTGACAAGGAACGACCAGAGCAAGGTAAGAAGTCAGAAATACAGAAGACTCCTAGGAAGAGGCAGGAAGAAGCAGCAAGAGATGAAATTTAAAGGCAAATGAAATGACTTAATTCTTAGAGGATAATCAACATTTTTTTTCTCTTTCCTCATTGGCTAAAGTCTGCTACTGGACCCATTAATCAATATTTAGTTATAGAGACCCATAAAACTAAAAAAAGGACCAGGAAAAGGGACAGATGTTATACTTCTAGTTCCGTTAGGAAGTATTGCCTTTGGGGATATTACTTCTGTAGGGAAATATTCACTTTTATCTTTAAACTTGTGTCATTGGGAAGCTGACATTCAGATTTTCCTGATAAAGGTGAATTATATTTCATTTTGACAGTTGTAACATTAATTTTTCAAGGAGTGTTTTTCAACTATTGATCGCATTTCAGTGGAAAAGAAGTCAAGTTTTCTATACATATATGCTCACATTTTTATAGACATTATGTTTTCTGTTTTGCAATTTTAGTTGTTGATAGGCATTTATGATGAGATCTTTGAAAACCTCACAGATTTTGTCCTTTTAAACTTTCTCTACTTCTTGTCACATCAAACATGATACAAAATTTTAATAGAAGATGAGTATTTCATTTAAAGGCTTCCACTTCACTGCAAAGACAAAATATACTTTAGAGCAAAACATCACCTAATACAATATTTTGAGTGTCTTGACAAAACATAAAGATTGAGGAGTTCATTGTGGGAGAAAAGCACAATAATCCAACACCCACAAATCTTGGTTCTTCTCCTCTTGTATCATGTTGGGTCATACACTTAAGATTGTGTTTATTTTCTTTTTGTGGAAAAAGAATACCAATTCTTCTTTGGCCTAATCACAGGGCTATATTGAAATGCATATGAGATATTAATAAATGTGCTTTGAAAAACAAACACAGTTTATTGTTATCATAAGAAATTCAAACACCCTAACACTGAATACTAGAAAACCGCAGAGAAGACGACCTCTCACTAAAACAAAGGGCTAAAATTAAACTTATTGCTGATAGGGATTCAGGCTCCTTCCCTAGTACCATAAAAACCTCAGTATTGGATGTAAGCTCCAGGGCGGGTGGCCAAACAGGAGTCGGACAAAAGTGGCCAACCAAGCTTTATTGGAATTTGGTTCTTTGGAGAAATTCCCAGCCCTCGGGATAAAGGTCAGGATGGAGAGCCAGAGAAAATCGCAGTGGCCGGGAAGCCCAGGGTCTTTATAGGCCAGAATAGGTAGGGAAAGGCTTGAGGATTTAATGGCCCCTGGGGTTGGCTGGGAACTCCGTTGATTGACGGGCGGTTGCAAGACTCACTAAGGTTTACCTGCCTGCGTCTGATTGGTTGTTCTTTGGCACCCGCCTGATGTCCCCCGTCTCCGCGCTTGCAGTGCGTTGTTGGTTGTCCTGCTCCTTTCCATCCAGCTGCTCAAATCTGACCTAACATTGGCGCTGTGGTCTTTGCAGATCAAATACACCACTGTCCTTTGCTCCTTCATTACATGGTTGAGGTCCCCTTGGAGTCTCCCTTACCTATGGGAAAGGGGTCTGCCAACAATAAATTCCTCCTTTTATTCCCATGGAAAAAAATATCAGTCATTGGCCCCAGAACTTTCTTTCCCAGGGAAGTGTCCTAATTTTTCAAAACAAAACACAACACACAGCCACTGTTAATAAACAGGACTTCACTCAAAAGGCGAAAACTCTACTACTCTTGATCTAGAGCTTCAGTTATTTCTGTTCTTTAGGCATAATGTGTGCATTTCAAGAGTGGCCTTCTGGGTACAGTGCCTTTGCTACAAGATGGCTTTCTTCTTATATAAATGGTTGTTTGTAGTTAGAGGTAGATTAGCAAAAGTTGTAGATGATCAGCAAAGTAAAACCAGTAACAATAAAAATCAGCATATCACAATGGTCTCTTCTTGATCTGATAATATGTAGAAGAAATTTTCAAGCACAATTTGGCAGGAAAATGAAACCACAGAGATGAACAATTAAAATGAGGTTTACAGGTTCTGAATATGTGTCTTCTACTTGGAGAGCAGGCTGCAAGGAGCAAAGGGAGGCTCAAGGTACACACACTCATAAAGCTCAGAGGAACTCAGGTTAAGGATTTAAGTAAGATTTAAAGCTCTGAGTCCATGACTAAGTGAGATGAAGAGATGACATTGTGTCAAGAAGAATACTTAGAGATATTATGTTCATCTCTTCCTTTATAGATTTCATGAGCTGCTTATTTAGAAATATCTGAATGAATCCTACATCTCAGAGATTCAGGCAAAGGAAAGGGGTATTGCACTTACTTATTTCTGCATAACAACCTACTCCAAAACTCAGTAACTGAAATGACATCCATTTTGTTGCATCTCCTCAATTGGTAAGTCAGTACTTTGGTGGCGTGTAGATGAGTGATTCTCTGGATTCAGATGGCATGCTCTAGATACTCTGTGGACTTTGGGGATTGCGAGGTTGGGTCTGTGCAGTACAATACTGCTAGGATAGCTGGAAAGTTGGGCTTGCCTGAGTCCTTCTCTTTCTCTCCAGGTTATCTGAGGGCATGTGCTGGTCTGTCCAGGAGGATGGTTGGAAAACTTCCATGATGACTTCCAGTTTCTTATTAACTGGACCCAGAAAACAACCCATTATTAATTTCGATATATTCTAATAGTAAAGTAGTTACAGAGACCACTCCAAAAGGAGAGGATGTAGATTTTAACCTGTTTTATCAGGAAGGGGGAGACAAAGAGAGAAAGAGATTGGCGAGGGGCATGGAATCAGATCAACCTTCAGACAAAGAAGTTTATTAGAGCTGATAGTTTGTAGTCTGAATTAAAGCTTCAAACTTCCTAGAGGCAAAAGGTGTTCCATTAAGGTCTCATAGGGAGGGCAAGAAGTTGCAGAACAAGATCAGTTGACATTACCAAATTAGGGCAAATTATGCATTCAGCAGTTTGCACTGGAGCAGGTACTCGGAAGGTCCCAAAACTCCATTGGATAGAGGGAGAGAATTTCACAGAACAATGGGCCCCAGTTAGTATGTGGATTTTGGTACATGACACAACCCTCATAGAAAAAAATCTCAAGGAGTTTGTGACCATCTTTAACTGTCATATAGGTAAGATTCTTACTAGTATCTCTTACTATCGGTAAATCACGTTCTTCAGAAAAATTGCCATTTTGTAGCTTCTTTAAGAAAGGCATTGAGAAGAATACCTAATTTAATAATCAACTTAAAATGAACAATATAAATTATCATTTTTTCCTCACTTCAATCTATCTCCCTCTTCACATTATTGCCCCGAAACTTTTCAAACAAAGTCAATCATTTTAAACCAGTGCTCCAGGTTTTATTTGTGTTAAAGATCCATTTTACATAAGAATGGTTTGCAAAATAGTCCTCTTTGACCAGGGACAGTAAAAGATAGTTTCTAATTTTAGATCTATTATAACTCAGAATCATTCTTTTAACCTCTCTGATTCTTGTTTGGATAATAAGCTCTTCCCTCTCTAAAACTTAGAATTTGTGGCTAATTGGTAAGGTAATGTATATTAAATTCTTTTGACTTTCATGTATAAGAAAGTATTATGATTGGACTCATTAAAATTTCAATTTCAAACATTATAATTTAACATATGCAACTTCAAAAGATATGTTAAAATGTTCAAAATACATAAAAAATGTTAACTGTGCTGTATTCTTGATGATTTTGCCTTATTGTTTCAAATTCAGAACTTTCTTTTTAATTCGTAATATTCCTTAGGTTGTTTCTATTAGCGCAAAAGGCCCAGGCCAGATGCAAACTTCACGGATCGGTTCAGCACAGCTTTTATTCAGGAATGAAGTGATGCTCTGATGGACCCATTTTCCTGTGGAAAATAAGCTGTCAGCCAAAGGTGGGGTTTAGGCTTATTTAGGTTATACTGAGAGGTGACTCAATTAATGAGCATGGCAGTTTGGGCTATCTTTACTTGGCCAGATGGAGGGTGTGAGGTCAGTTTAGGGTGGGGTCAATGCTTTTGCCTCTTCTCAAAAACTGTCATTTCAGACTTGATGGAAATTTCCTCCCCAGAGCCTGTCTTATCACTGGAAAAGATAGTGACTCTAATTCCTTCTCTCTGGGCCTCATTATTTTGGGGTTTGTCTTTATCCATACCCAAGAGTTTCATCCTGTTTTATTCAGTGGAGACATATCCAGTAAAAATCATTTGGGTAGTTTTCTTAAATGCTACTTAAAAATTAGGTAAATGCTACTTAAATAATAGAATTGTTTTCTTTCTTTTATTAGAATTTCATTCTGTTCTAACAGAGAATATCAGATACTATACAACCCCAATTTCTCAGATCTATAGAATTTGGTATCCCAGATCTCCAATAGAGTACAGACTATTTCCAACAGATGTCCAAACCCAAGGGTGGAGAAATGTCATCATTATAGTAAAACCAGAGTTGAAGACAAAACCAGAGTCTTGACTTATACCAGTGGGTAAGGACTGTCTGAGTTACAACTCTACAATCAAGAAAACCTGTTTTGGTGTTAGTAGCTCTCACTGGTGGGCTATATCCCCCTAATTTTGCAGCAGACTCCAGCAGCTCACTGCCAATTTCTTTCTGGGTTCTTGTCTTGCAAAACTGAAGAAGAAAATCCATTGACAAGGTACAACAAGCATAAAGGAGTAGGACTTATTCAAGTGAGAAAAAAAGAGACAGAGCTCTCATAGGATGAGAGGACACCTAAAAGAGTTTGCCAGGTAAGAGTACCAGAAGCTTATATAGCTTCTGGATAGGAGTATTGATCAATATCTATGCTGATAGGGTATTGGAAACCCTATTGGTCAATATCTATACTAACAAAATATTGAAAATATACTAAGGCTATTGATTCAGCCTACAACATTCTGATTGGTTGACCCTTGAGTCTGTTGCTTTCACTTGGGGTGGATGCGGACATCTGTCCCATGTCCCTTTTCTTGCTGCCCCAGGATAAAGTTGACTGGAATGTTTGGAATGTTTCCAGTTAGTTTCTTGGAGTAGCCTTTTCATTTAGAGAAGCCTCTTTGTGCATGGGGTAGGGTGAGGGTCACATTTTATTCAAAATTTTAATTGGATATGTAGTGGTTGGTTGGATTTGTGGCAATGATCTCTTCCCCAGATAGCAATTTGTTCATTCCCTTCACCTGTTTTGTGTTTGATTCATTTGTCACCCAGTAAGGTTTATTCTTACCATTTTTTTAAAAATCGAATCTTATTGCACATATGTATGTGTTCCAGTTCCCTCTATTCTGCTCTATTTTTCTTCCAGAGTTGCTGGCAACTTATTCTATAGAATTTACTTATTTATTAGTGTTTGTTTTTCCGTGTCCTTTCTATAATGACATGTCATGAATGTAAAGGTTTTGTTTTGTTCATTGATATACCTCCACACCCAGAACACAACTTAGCATAGAATAGGGCTAAATTAATACTCCCAAATTATTGAATAAATGTTTACTAAGCTTAATAATCATCAGTGTATTATTCTTTACATATGTATATGTTCAAATGAAAACGAGATATTTCAAGTGCTTTTTTTTTGGTTTGTTTGTTGTTGTTGTTTGTCTTTTTTTAACAACTTGTTTTCAGGGCTCCTTGGAGATAGTGTTCATTCCAGGTTTGGCAAAGAAAATGTACAAAATTAGTCTGGTCTATTTCATGCCAGAAAGAAAAGAATCAAACAAATACAAATGACACCATATTTAATGATAAACAATACAATTTTCTGTGACTCCCATCTGTTTAGTATGGAATAATTTGAAGATTCAACAAGAACACTAAATTTCTTTCTTTCTTTCTTTCTTTCTTTCTTTCTTCCTTTCTTTCTTTCTTTCTTTGTTTTTTTTTTCTTTCCTATTGTTAATTCATCTGTTCTTTTTAGTTATACATGACAGTAGAATATTTTTGACATACGTACATGAAGTCCATTTTATTCTAATTAAATTGACTTCTGGTTTCATATTAGACATTAAAAGAACTAAGAATTTTTATAATAAGGGAATGTTGGATAAACTGAAATTAATCACTTTTCTTGGACCTCTCAGAGAACTGACATTGAAGAGGAAAGCTGTTCCCTGAAAGCTGTAGAGACATAGATCCAGAGAACCACTGCTAAGATCTTTTCTGTACAGAAGCCTTGGGAGTCATGAACTAATAGGAAGACTTAAATGTTAATTTTGACAAGTTGATAAAAATTGTGGACTACTGTGAGAATAAAAACTTCCTGTGGGTCATAGTCTTTTGAAGTCCCAATACACTTATAGACATTTCCTTTGGGAACTCATTTTACAGTAAAGACCCGAGAGGTCTCCTCCTAGTTCCTGTGTTATATGTGGGGAGAGTAAGCACTATGAAATATTCCCTAAGACTTTCTCTATAACAAAAACTTACTTTCCAGAGAAAAAGTCTATCAGAGCATTAAACTAGCTGAGACAAAGTCATTCTTCTCACACCAGTCCCTTCTAGACTTCTTGGCAGATATAAAGGGGGAAAACATAACACATAAAAGTCAAGGTTTAAAATAAATTGATTGGAAAAGCTGTAGCCAGGAAGGAGAGTAAGAAATAAAAGAAAAATAAGCTATTCTACTGTACTACAGTTTTGAAGATAACAAGTCAGAGACATGTATCTATGAAAAGACTAAGATCTAATCATATGATTATAGAATTCTTCCCCTTCCTAGAATCTTGTCATCACATTAATAGAGCACTGGTGTAGTAACAGTGCACTGTAGCTGGAAGAATCACAAGACTCAAATTCTCTTTCAGTAGAGGTATGTAGGGAAACCCAAAGCTAAAAACAGTGGCATATACAAGGACACTAGATGAGTTTGAAACTCCTGTCATCTGTATCTACAGTAAACATTGAACATATCAAACAAGAGCAAATTTTTACATGAGAAAATAAATCCTCACACTAGAGGTCTATTTAGCTCAGTTCCTATTAAATGGACAATATACCCAGCTTCCAACAAAAAATATAAGCCACGATAAAAGTTAAGTTCAAATATGGTATGAAAAGACAAAATAAGATCAGTACCAGATTCAGATATAACAGGAATGTTAGGAATTATTAAACACTGAATTTTAAAAAGTTGTGATTCACATGTTATGGATTCTAATGGGAAAAGTAGACAACATGCAAAAACAGATGGGTAATGTAATCATGAAAACTGCAAATCTAAGAAAGCAAAGAAAGGAAATGCTAGAAATTAAATCATTGAACAGAAATGAATAATACCTTAGGTATGCATCATTAGAGTGGACATGACAAAGGAAAGAATCAATGAACCTGAAGATATGTCAATAGAAACATATCAAACTGAAATGCAAAAAGAGAAAAAAGGAATTAAAAAAACAGAACATCCAAGAACTATGGAAAATATTCAAATAAGTGTAACATACTAATAATTATGTTTTCAGAGGAAAAGAAATAAAACAGAGTGTCGAAGAATAATAGATAAAACTTTCTGAAAGTAAGGACAGACATCATGCTATATATTTAAGAATCTCAGAGAATGCCAAGCAGGAAAATACCAACAAAACTCTACTGTTATATCTTATTCAGTCTGTATAAAAAGATAAGAAAAATCTTGAAAGGAGACATTTTGGGGAATAAAGGGTGGAATATCTTATCTATAGAGAAAATTAAGCAAAAAGAAAGGTGGAGTGGAATACTTAGTATTAAAGGAACACACACACACACACACACACACACACACACACACACACACACACAGAGTAACCTAAAATTCTAAGTCCACAAAAAAACATTCAAAGAGTGGAAAAAAATAAAGTCATTTCAGACAAAAACTGAGGAAATTCACTCCAAGCAGATCTGTCTTGCAAGAAATGTGTTTCAGTTATATTTTTGTTACTGTGACCAACATGTCTGGAACAATTTAGAGGATAAATTTATTTAGAAGGCCAACTCCATATCTTTGGGACCTAGGTGAGGCAGAACACCATGGTGGAAGAAGGTGGTAGAGGGAAGCAGTTTAGGAAATGTCAACCAGGAAGCAGAAAAGACAGCCCTGCTCACCAAGGATAAAAGATAAACTAAAAGGCATGCCCCCCCCAATCTACTACTTCTTCCAATCATATTCCACCTGCCTATAGTTACAATCTAGTTAATCCATATTAGTGGATGAATCCATCAATTTGGTTACACGTTTTTATAATCTGATTATTTCCCCTCTGAACATTCTTGCATTGCCTTATGCAATTTCAGTGGACACCACATATTTAAATCATAACACGTTAAAATAGGGGTTGGGGATTTAGCTCTGTGGGTTAGGGATTTAGCTCTGTGGGAGGACACTTACCTGGACTCACAGATCCTAGGTTTGGTCCTTGGTGCTGAAAGAAAAAAAAAAAAAAAAGACATGTTAAAATAATACTGAATTCAAGGAGTTGAATCACATCAAACATATGAAATTCAGGAACTCAAAATGCTACCTTACACATACGCATATGCAAAATAAAACATATGGGTATCCACTAAAAGTTTCTAAGGCACAAACTTATTATTTTGGAATCTAATAATAGCCAGGCACAGTAGCACATACCTATAATCCCAGCAGATCAGGAGGCTGAGGCAGGAGGATCCAGAGTTAAGGCCAGCCTCAGCAACTGAGTGAGACCCTGTTTCAAAATAAAAAAATGAACCAGGGATCTTGCTCAGTAGTAAAGCACCCCTGAATTTAATCCCCAGCAGGAAGAAAGAAAGAAGAAAGAAAGACCTAATAATAAAGAAAACAAATCCATCATTTACACTGCCTTTACTGAACCAACTCTATTTCAAGATAAGAAAATAGTCGATATGTGAAAATGGTACTTTAAAGAATTATTCAAGCTAATAAATGCAAAAGGCCTGATAGAATCATAAAATTATCATCTTGTACCACCTAATGAAATAATAGAGCTTGACAATTATGATCCACTAAAACCATTGAATGAAATTTGACAAGGAAGTTCATAAACATCACTTGGCTTTGTCTAAACCCACTAATCAGTTGAAGCATCACTAAATGTGAGAGAACATTATATCATATGATTCATAACATGATGTTATATGAAACTTTCTTGCTCTCTCCCCAACTGAATTCAAATCTAATTAAACATCTAGATCTAACTACCAGTATTCAGGCTTAGTGAGTGATAGTGGAATAAGATAAATGACATCCCTGGAAGCAATAAGCCAAATTTAAGATATACTACAAGGATAAATGACCTGATGTCTCTATCAAATCAATGACATGAAAAAGCAACAAGAAAAGCCATGTGTGGACCTTATTTGGATCCTGATTTCAGCAAATTAACTCTAATAAAACAGCTTTGAGACACTTAGATCCATATAAATACAGATGGTTATTAATGGAATTAAAGAATCAATTCTAACTTCAGATACTATAAAACGCTGCTTTTAAAGAAGATTCTTAACAGTTAAATCCATTTTGAAGAACTTCTGGAAGAAATGACATGGGATATGGGATTTTATTTAAAATACTCTAGCTTAAGAAATTGGGAAGGGGTAGGCAATGAAACAAGTCTGTGGAAGCATTGATAATTGTTGTGACTGGATGATGGATATATACAGAGATTCATGATATACAAAAAAAAAAAAAAAATCCTAAGGGATTCTTTTCAATTGAAGAAACTTGGGGTAGTTATGATCTAAGAGTTTAAAGGTCAAGATAAAATTTACCCATGTAGGCAAAAGGCACATTTTAGTACTAAGAAGACTGAAAATGAAGTGCGTGCATTCTTCATTTGTATAACACAATAAAAATGAATAAAACTTACTTTTCTTTTTTAAAATTTTTAAAAATTTGTTCTAATTAGTTGTATATGACAGTAGAATGCATTCATACATTTTGATAAATCATACATAAATGGAGTATAATTTATCATTTTTCTGAATATACATGTTGTAGGATCACATCAGTCATGCAGTCATACATGTACATGAGGTAATAATGTCTATTTCACTCTACTATCCTTCCTACCCCCATACCCCTTCCTCCCCGTTCACACCCCTCTAACTAATATAAAATAACTCTATTCTTCCCTAGCAGTGCCCCCTTATTATAAATTAGCCTCAGCGTATCAGAGAAAACATAAGCCTTTGGCTTTTTGGGCTTGATTTATTTTGATTAGTATGATATTCTCCAACTTCAACCATTTACCAGCAAATGCCATAATTTCATTCTTTTTTAAGCTGAGTAATATTCCATTGAATTATTTATACCACATTTTCTTTTTAAGGACCATTTATCTATTTAAGGACACCTAAGTCAGTTCCATAGTTTAGCTATTATAAATTGAGTAGCTGTAAACATTGATGTGACTGTGTCACTGTAGTATGCTGATTTTAAGTCCTTTGAGTATAAACTGAGGAATGGGATAGCTGGATCAAATGGTGGTTCCTTTCTAAGTTTTCTGAGGAATCTCCATACTGCTTTCCATAATGGTTGCACCAATTTGCATTCCTACTAGCAATGTATGAGTGTACCTTTTTCCCTACATCCTCTCCAACATTTATTGTTGCTTATATTCTTGATAATTGCCATTCTGATTGGAGTGATATGAAATAAGTAAATAATATTCATGGGAATGAAGGGGTCTGAATAGTCATGTCCTGTTTCTCATTGCAATGGTTGAATTTCCCTTCCAAATCTCATGTTGAATTTAACTGCCAATGTAATGGTATCCAGAGTTGGGACCTTTAAGGTGATTGATTAGAAATATTAGGCATAAAATGAATGAAATTCTGTCATTTGCAACAACATTCACAGAACTGACAATTGTTATATTAAGTGAAATAAGCCTAGTACATAAAGACAAGGGCAGCATGATCTCATTCATACATGGAATATAAAAAATGTGATCTCATAGAAGTTTAGAGTAAAATGGTGGTAACAGAGACGGAAGTGTGTAGGGGATCACGGGGGTGGGGGTACCAATAGGTACCATGCTGTAGTTAGACAAGAGCTAGAAATTCTGGTGGGCTATTGCACAGTAGGATGACTATAGATGACTATAATGTACTGTACATTTCAGAAAGCTGGAAGAAAAGATTTTCAATGTTTTCATCATAAAGAAATGATAAATGTTTGTTATTTAAAGATTACATATTATCAAAACATTACATGTTATCCCATTAAAATGTACAATTTTTATGCTATAATGTGTCAGTTAAACTTTGTTTTTCATAAAAGAGAAAGAGATAATGAAGCCATGAAGGCGCTACCCTCGGGGTGGGTCGAAGGTCTTAACAGAAGATTTTCAGAAGCAGACTCCCTCCTAACTCTTCCACACATCACTCCTCCCCTCTGGAGAACATAGCATTCAAAACACCATTTTGAGAGCAGAGACTGGGCCTCTACCAGATACCAGGCCAGTCCACATTTGGATCTTGGACTTTTTGGCCTCCAGGACTGTGATCCAAAAATGTCTGTTTATCATAAATTGCCCAGTCTGTGGTACGTGGTTATAGTAGCACAAGCACACATATCAGTGAAAGTAGTTTAACTTAAATTTTCAATTAGCAAATAACATATTACTCAATAACACTCATCACGAAAAACACAGTTTAATGAGGCAGAATAAAGTAAGAGTAAAAAAAAAAAGTAAAATAAAATTCCAAAGACAACTCTGAGCCTTCAGAAAATGAAGAAACTGAGGATACATAGAGGCATGCAAAACCAGTCTATGAGTGAACCTGGAAATTTCTGGAATGATCTCAAGCACAAAATCATGAAGGTGCATCCCAGAGGAAACAGAAATGAAGAAAATATCCCATCTAATAAAAGTTCTAGAACTCCCTGTTGTGCAAGGTCAGATTAAAATGAACAAATTTCTTTGTTATATTTTTTTCCAATATATAATGAGAAACAGACTCTAATACAACTGGAATGCAAAAACACAACAAAAGTTAAATATAGGGACATGCGTAAACATAGATTCAGATCAGATATATACAATCTCTCTTGTCAAAAAATATATATGGCTGACTTTCCAAAATACATGTCGTAATTACTGGGTAATTACATATTTTATGCTACTTGTTCCTTTGGTGTTAGTTGTTAAAATTATTCCCAACCCAGACATTCATTTTAGGTTTTTTAATTGTGAAAAGTCCCAACTCTTTTATAGGCTCAAGAGTGAAATGAATTACTCATCTATTTCTCAGCAACCACTTATGTAGCCTAAAATGCTCAGTAAGCAGAAGTAGAAACAATTGTTTCAATAAAATTCAAGCAATACTTTAATTGGGTCCATAAAGGAAAGACAAAAAAACAGAAAAGATACATTAATGCTTTCTCGCAGTGTTTCTCATATACTCACCCTGACCCAACCTTATTATGAGCAGATAATCATAAAGTTTTCACTCTGATGAAATCTCCTTGGAATTCTTAGGGTCAGGAGGAGAACAGAATCACAGAAGAGAAAATTTCATCTCAGGGGTTAGAATCAGAAGAGAGGATTTTTTTTTTTCTTACACCCATAATGCTCTTTGTTCCAGACTACAAGCATTAGATTTTATTTATTTAATAATTCATATTTTGCTTCATTCCAAAAACTATTTGAGGCCATACATTAGATATCTTTGAAACAATCCTAAAGCAAAACAAAAAGCTCCATTTTGAAGAGCAGAGAACTGAAAGTTAGAGGGAGTTTTCACAGGATAAGAAACAAATACGAAGATGAACTTGGAAATATTCAGAGATTTTCAGTCTTTTTATTCCTTTTTTCTGATTCTGAATTCTTTATGGAATAACCAAAAGTGATTCCCTGTTTTTTCATTCTTTTTGAAAAGATTTTCTGAGCTAGAATTTGAGCCCTAAGTGATTTCTTAAAAAGACTGACTGTTTCATATTTTGAAGTATCTGAGGAAATTAAATATATATTAATTGAATAAGTTATAAACCATGATCTTCAAATATCATTTTTAGATGAAAACAACCTGAATGATAGTTTAGGGATCTTATTAAGTGAACACTAAGTTTTCAGCTAAAAAAAAAAAAAAAGTTTATAAAGTTTATAGTTCAAAAAGTACTTTAAACACTGTCTTTCTCACATGTATATATGTACACATACATTTATTTCTGCCTTCCTCATTCTTTTTATTCCTTTTTTTCCCTATCAAACAATTTTATTAATAAAACCATATTTTAAATGTGTTGAACATTAGTGAAGTAAAAGAAAAGAATAGGGAAAAATCAAGAGTCAGGTGCAAATCACCAAATCACCTCCTAACTAGAGCTCAATTGCTATTCCCACCAGGCAGGTCGTCCAAACCCAAGTCCTTCTTTTCAGCTTCCCCAAATATTCCCAGGGCAATCCACCCTCAGTTCAAACCTCCTTTCCTCCACACTTTTTCTCTCTTTGAATTTTGCCTGCTTTTCAGTAGCTCAGTTCTGAATTTTGAATTATTTTGTTATATTTTGAACAACATTTCATCTATGTTGTATCTTATACAAAGGTAAGGAAGTTTTGCACTTTGAAGTATTTCTGGTTATCTAAGCTGGCACTGTTCTTGTAACTCCTTAATGACATTCTATTAAGAAAAGTTTACATGAAATTCTCATGAATGCCAAAACTATCCTACTAACCTATGAATTGTTTCCTATATATTCTATATATCATAGTCTATATAGTCATGAATCCATAAATATAAAGATTATCCCAGGGTGAGTTTATTTTCAGTATCAGTCCTTTGAAGAAATGATTACCATTCATTCTGAAAGATTAAAGTGGAAGTACAAGCTTTATACGACAATTGAGAGGTTAATCTCACTTTCCTGCACTCTCAAAGATGATGCTCCTCTAACTAAAGATGGAAGGTGGCATGACCCAAAGCAAGAATGTAAGAGACACAGAATTACATGGTTTTTTTCTTGGGAGTTCAAGTCTAGAAAGATGGAGTCAGTCTGGGTCTGAAAGCCTCTTTCTTACAAGTATAATTGTTTAGATTTCTAGTAACTGCACTATTTAATTTCTTCATTTTGTTGTGTGATATTTAGTCAAATCCATTTGGATGGGCTAGGTTCTAGAGATTTTTCTGAAAGGCATGAGAAAAGAATCATGCTCTTGAAGGTGGAGCAATTCTGGAAAACTCCAACAAGAGAGAGCACCTAGAGGAACAGTTCTTCTGCCCCTTGATCAGCTGTCCTGATCCACTGAGAGTCCCTTCAAGTGATCTCCTAGGTGCTTTTGAATTTATCATCATTTAAAATAAGTGAAATTTCCTTACACTCTGTTTGTCCACCTTCTATCGCTAATAAGTTGATACTACACACTGGATAGGTTTTAAAGAAGAGTTTTATCTGGCATAGAGTTCTGGCCTGAAGCTGAGAGGCTATATCTGGTGACCACCTTCTTGCTGGCAGAATCCCTAGG
Organism: Sciurus vulgaris; assembly: GCF_902686455.1. Classification (NCBI taxonomy): domain Eukaryota; kingdom Metazoa; phylum Chordata; class Mammalia; order Rodentia; family Sciuridae; genus Sciurus; species Sciurus vulgaris. The sequence goes on along the minus strand of NC_136469.1, from coordinate 117,242,579 downwards.
TGGACATCATATGGCATCACATAGAAAGAGACAGGGAACAGGCGTGTATGTCCTGAGCTCACACTCGTTCTCATTCTCTCTCTCTCTCTCTCTCTCTCTCTCTCTCTCTTCATAAAGCCTCCAGGATTCAATCAAGGACCCCATCTTAATACCTCATAATGGGGACTAAACTCCAACATGAGATTCAGATGGGAAAAACCGAATTCACACTACAGCAGCTCCCACCCCGATCACCTTTCCCCACAGAAGTTTACCCAGACCTCCTGCTTCTTCCTTAGAATTCCTCATCCTCTGACTAATCAGCAATATCTTACTAAGGAGATTTTACAGATATATTTTTAATTACTTTTTTTTTTTACCACATAACCTCAAAAATTTCTCTGAATCACCATCCCATTTCCCTTTGTTCTAGATACTGGGAAAAAAAGACACCAAGCCCAGTTATTCCTGTTACACCCTCCCTGACACAGCCCCGTCAGTTTTGTCAGGCCACTGCCGAGGTTAGAAGGAACAGTGGATCCCTCAATGCAATGGGTGCTCTGGAGGCACATGGCTGGGCAGTGTGAGAGGTCAAGAGACACAGTCCATGCTCTTCAGGACCTAGATGATTGTGAGGCTTCACTGCTGGTACAGAGCATAACACCTGTATGGGGCAGGCACAGAAAACTGAATAGGCACAAAGGGAGCCACTCTTAGGTGTCAAAAACTTAGAAATAAGCTCAAACTCTGAAAATTAAGCCGGCAACAGTAAAGATATAGCACAGGAGAACCTCTGTCTGCAAACAACATCTTTGAAAGCAAAGTTTCTAAGACCCGGTACAGGAAGATAGCATCTACCAATCCAGTCAAGACATAAATATTGAGCCAGGTGCCGTGGAGCATGCCTGTAATCCCAGCGGATCAGGAGACTGAGGCAAGAGGATTCCAAGGTCAATACCAGCCTTAGCAATTTAGTGAGACCCTGTCTCAAGATAAAGAATAAAAAGGGCTAGTGATGTGACTCAGTGGTTAAGTGCCCTGTGTTCAATACCCAGGAAGAAGAAGAAGAAGGAGGAGGAGGAGGAGGAGGAGGAGGAGGAGGAGGAGGAGGAGGAGGAGGAGGAGGAGGAGGAGGAGAAGGAGGAGGAGGAGGAGGAGGAGGAGGAGGAGGAGGAGGAGGAGGAGAAGGAGAAGAAGAAGAAGAAATAAAAAAGAGAGAAAGAAAGAAAGAAAAAAACATAAACATCTAGTCATGACAAATAAGCTAAACTCTAAAATATCCTATGATAGCCAAGAAATTAATTAGAAGTGTAGTCTCTCCAAAGTCCAAAACAAAGAAAACTTCTAAAAGACCCTTAAAAGGATAATTATCAGTGTGCCCCCTAACTGCGCTCAGGGAAAGAACATCCTTCTTATCATGCATTCAGGGTCAGCAAGAACCTCTTCAGAGTCAGATGTGCCGTCCACCTCTGAACTGCTGTGGTCTTGCTCTAACCCACATTTACCAACCAACTTCTCAGTTAAACTCTGTTCTTCCACAGACTCCCCAACAATTTGGATTCTGCTCTGAGGGACTGGCTTGAGTATTAGGGTCTGCTTTGAAGTTATATATCATGGAAAATGATGCCATCATTATGTGACTTACACATCAGATTTTCATCAGTTTTGTTTTAATGAGTGATAGCTGATTTCTAACTCATTCTGAGTATCGGTGACTCCAGACCTCCATTGTCAAAAGCTGAGAGGCTGTGATACCACCTTGCGCCTTCACAAATATCGCCTGCCCAGAGGATCCCCACTCTCCATCTCTAACATCTCATTTCACTTTGACTTTCACAACAGACCACAGTCACACTTCTGTACATCAATATTCATATTCTGAGCAGAATAATACTCAAATATAGAGAATAGATAAATGACATAAATTACCAGCTATTATTGAAAAGTTAGAGTTGTAACTTGTAACTGGAAGAGTCGAATATATAACTAAAACAGCAGAGAGGGGCAGAAAAGGAAATTTCAACAGTGACATTTCTCACAAAATAAATGGAGGCATACCCTGAATATATGCAACAATTTCAATATTAAAAAGTAACAGAAGGAGTGAAATGTATTAGTGCTACTTGACAATTCTAGGCTGAAATGAAGTTTCTTGTTACATGGATATATCACCAGTTCTGTCATGCTCACCTCTTCACACGACCCAGCTATGGGATTCCAGGGACAGGCAGTGTTCATCAGTAGTGTTTGACAGCAAGAGCTAACAGACATTAGGTGAGTATTTCCCTGAAAGGAAATACAAGAATATGTCTAACATTATTTTCTCAGAGTAGTTCCTAATTTCATGTGCAATCAAGTTGCCCTTAGCAACTCAGGAAAAGTTAGCTTATCTCCCTGAGTTCAGCATAAAGAAACTAGTAGAATCTTTGTGTGAAATCTGTATTGTCTTGCTAAAAGAGCAGATATCCACATTCTATTCTAATGCATCAGATCCAGTTGCCAAAGATAAAACATAAGGGTGATGGAAAAGGGGACTGAATATTTTTCTTTAAGTTTTAAATAAAGATGTGAATAATATGAGATAATTTTTTCTTTTGACATGACAATTCATTCCTTTTAAACTAAGTATGACAACAGATGTTACCCATAGGACAGGGTACCCCAGGAGTATAGTACTACTATAATCAGCAAAATGAATTGCACTCTCAGTAAATTCACTGAAACTATGATTTTCACTCCCTATAATGCTGAAACTTCTTAGAAAACAAATGGGGAATTTCCAGGAATAGGCAATTGTAAGCTTCTGAGATTCTGAGAAGGAATTTCAGATTAGTAAAAGTGACTTCAGCAGAAGAAATAAATGTGAGGCTTCATTAGCTCTACTGAAAAATGGTCGGAATATGCAGAAGAGGACTATGATCATAGGGAGTACAATCCATAATATTTGACTCATTATAATTTTCTTCTACTTGTATTTCTTTCCATTAAAACCTATAATCAGATGGGTTGGGAAGGCTTTCCTTAAAACTCAAAATTGGAATCAGGAAGGTAAAATACTTCCAAATACAATTGTGTAACATCTTTGCAAAGCTTGGAATTTTTGGTTGAATTTTAGCACTACCATTTAGTATATAATTGTGGGTTATAAGAAGTATGAGATTTTGCTTTTTCTGCAAATGAGGTATCCTTGAGTACCAATTGTACAAAAGAGGTAATAAATCCTCAGTCAAACAAATTTGTTCCTGAACCTGGATGCAAAGCAGAAAAACTTAGGTAACCTTTAAAAGGTTCTTGGTCCTGACCCTGTATTTATTGACTCTAACCCCAGTAAGAAGCACAGACTCTGTATTTTTCTTTTCCTTTTTTTCCCCTCTGGTACTAGAGATCAAACCTAGGGCACATGCTCTACCACTATCCCCAGCCCTGATTCTGTATTTCTCAAAAGCTCTCATGGAGAATCTTAAAAAGTCAGCCAAGGTCAGCATACGTGTGCTTGAAGCTAAATGTTTCAGTCATACTTGAAAGAAGAAATATATTATTTACTAAGCATCTGCTACTAGATATTAAGTTGATGTTTCCAAATGTTATAATGATTTAGAAACTTAATTATCAATTGAATCAATTATCAATTCAATAGTTAATGATAACTAATAACCAATGATAATTCAAAGGTTCAATTATCATAATCATAGTGTCCTTTCATGGATACTATAGTGGGTTGAATAGTGTCCCCTTCAATATTTACATCTATTCAGAACCTCAAAATGTAATCATTTGGAAGATTAGCGGTTTTACAGGTTAGTTGAATTAAGACGACCTCATACTAGATTATGCTGATCTCCAGTGACATGTCTGGCATACATATAAAAGGAAAGGTTACCCATACATTTAAGAAGCGGGGAGAAAAAGAGTAGAAACCATGTGTAGATGGAGTCAGAGATTAGAGTAACTCAGCTACATGCCAGAGACTATGAACTATAACACAAAGCTTCAAGAAACTAAATGAAAACTAGGAATGATTCATCTGCAGAGCAGAGAGAGCAGAGTCCTGCAGACACCTTGATTTCAGAATCCCAGCCTTCAGCACTGTGACTGAGTCAACCAATTTGTGGAAGGTTATTTGTTTGTTTGTTTGTTTGTTTTGTGGCAACCCTAAGAAACTAAGATACAAAGAAGTTTGACTGTCTGCCTGGGTCATTCAGGTAGAATGAAGAAGGGTCCTGTTGATTTCAAAGCACTTGGACTTCCAGGGCAACACTGGCAGAGATTTTCATAGACCAAGATTAGAGCAGCATTTGGGCAAAGTGGAGTTCTTGATAGTCTATATTAAAATGGCCCCCCTTGGAAGGGGATTAAATATGCATGATTTTTGATTCCCTTTGGACAAACTGGATTGAACAGTAAGACTCTACTGTTAATAAAGGCCTTAGAAACTTGTCTTCAAAACAAAGTTTGACAACACTACCTAGAGAGTTAGGGATCTCTACTGTGACATCCATTTTTCATTTCATTCAAATATGTTCTGAATGCATGAAACAAAAAAAATAAAGTGACCGTGATATTGTTATTGAAACTAATTTGAAATCAACATGTATCATATTTCAAACTTTTTTTTTTTTTTTTCACAAGACTGGGATGCTACAGATGTTGAATGTAGTTAACATTCATATTGTTCTTTATGAAGCGCCATCACATTCATTACATCATTTGATTCTCACCCAAACCTTGAGGAAGGATGAGCAGGTGTTATGGTTATTTCTATTTTATAGGAAAAGAGGCTGAGAGGAGAGACTTAGAGAAATTCACAAATCGCTTTCCTGTGGTTCATTGCTAGAGCGTGACACTTTTTTCTATCTTGACGTTGCCAAAAAATTAGTGGGGAATTAAGATGAAAAGAACACTGGTAAGAGAAGTGTGAATTTGCTATTTTTTTTTATTTTTTTTTTTTTTTTTTTAGGAAAGCAGAGAGAAATCTAACGGAAAAGGATCTTTTACTTTTTAAAGCCATGGATAGGACAGTAGGAAACAAGTGTGAGAAGCCAGGAAGAATTCTTTGTTAAAGAGAATTTCAGAACATCCTGGATGGCAGACACTCACGCTCTCAGATGCTAGGATTTTTGTCGCAGCATATTCAACATTACTCATTCCTTTTCAAATCTCCTTATATTTTTATACTTTGATTTTCTTGAAGATTCCAATCTCTATTAACAACATTAACTGAATAGGAAGGATAATTGAGCTAGTAGAGAATTATCTTGCTCATCTAGACAGTAAAGTAGAAGGAAAGCGACTTTTTCTCAGAAGTAGCTGCCTATATCAAAAATCTTCTTACAAAATTATCTCTTCCATTCATTGACCTTCCAGATGCAGTTAAAATATTTGCATTTTAATCAAAATATTTCTTTAGTGGTGTGTGTATGTAACAACTTATCTTTTGCTTTAATTGCATCATGGTTGATAAAAAGTGTATACAGTTGTGTGTATGTGTGTGTGTGTTTGTGTGTTTGATTTTCCTGCTGTTCTCAGAAAGTGGAAACTAGAAGAAAATGTTCAAAGAAAATAAACCATGATGCTAAAACAAAACATCTTAATTGAAAGAAAAAAGGGAGGAGAAAAAAAGAAAGAGAAAAAAAAATGTGGTGATAAAATATACTAAATGAAGCACAAATAGTTTAGCAAGAATCTGTTTTAATTTGAGTTGAAAAGTTAATTGGGTTATTTATTCCTTATGATCCAATAGGAGCACATTTTAAATCCAAGGAAAATGAGAGATGAGGAATGATAAAGTATTATTTGTTCTAAAATATATAATTGGGAACACTGTATTGGAAAAGTTGATGATTACACAGTACTAAGGACTCAATAGTGAAGGAAAGTTGAGATTAAAAAAAAAAATACTACATTTTATATAACTCAATGTGCTTGTTAGTGTATTTCATTCAAAGGTAAGACGCCCAGCTATAAGGAACTATGGTCTTAATATGTATCAGATTCCATAATGTTTGTTTTGATTTGTTTTTGGTACCAGGGACTAAACCCAGGGAAGCTTAGCCACATACCCATCCCTTTTTTATTTTGGGTCAGGGTCTTATTAAGTCCTGGGGCCTCAGTAAGTTTCTAAGGTTGGTCTCGAACTTATGATCTTCCCGCCTCAGCATCCTGAGTCACTAGGATTACAGATGTGTGCCACCATACCCAGCTTCTCCATGATTTTTTTTTTGTCTTCTTGTATGTAAATTTCAGCATCATTCAAGCAGATTGGACATCCAACTAGATATTGGGACCCCTCTAATAAATGGTCTGCCTCTTCCCTTAGAGGCTCTAGCCCCTTAGTCTCCTTACCTGGTTAACTGGTTCTCACACTTGAACAAATGTGGCATCAAACTTGATCCAAAATGTGATCTGAGCCTTTTCTCTTATTCTTTTTTACATTCTTTCCTTGGAAAGATGCTCTATTTCTGTTATTTCCAATACTATCGATGCCCCATGGATCCTGAAGTGTGCATCTATGGTCCTGTTGCTTCCTCTGAGTGCTGTAGTGGTATATTCAGCAGTCGATATGCCATTTCTGGTAGATGCTGAGCACATTAAATGTAACATGTCCAAAACATCACTCTCTGTTTTCTCCTCAAAACCCACCTACAACTTGGTCACATATAAAGGTCTGTCAATGATCTCTAATATAACTTGTACCATCTTCTCCTTTCTCCTAGTACATCATGCCCAACTTTTAACTGATCTAACAGCCTTCATATTGACCACCTACAATTCACCAAATTTCAACTTCGCTTGGAATTAGATTGAAAAAAATCACATTATGTGCAATTTTTTTAAAAAAATTTGCTGAAAAAACTAACATTCTTTATTAGGTTTGAAAAAATTCAATAATATAGCTATATTCCTGATACCATCTTCCTCTGCTCTACCCTTATTTATAATCATGTAATTCATATTTGATGTTTGTGTTCCTTCAATTCTCCAAGTTCCTTTCTATTCCTTCATGTTTGCATTTTCTTTGCCTTTTTCTTGGAACACTCCTTTTTTCTGATCTCTATTTCTTCTTCTTTTTGATCATTCAGGTATCAACTCAAATATCACTTCCTAGAAAGATCTTCATCAACCACTTTAGATGATGCAAGTTCCTTTCAACTACTCTCTTCCATATTAATCTATTTTATCTTTGGCAAAGCATTTATCAATAGTCAATATCACCGAATTCATTGTTTACCTATTAGTTTTTCTTGTCTCTTGGTTTTGTTTTGGTTTGGTTTTCCTTTGGTACTGGGGATTGAACCCAGAGCTTTGCATGTACTAGGCAAGCTCCTTACCACTGAGCCACAACCCTAGCCCACCTTTTAGTTTTTGTTCCTTCCACTTCCAGAGAGGAAGGGCCCTGCTCTGTTTGCAGCTATTTTCTAGTATTCTAGTGTATTGTTAATCCCATAATAATTCATCAATAATTTTCAGTTGACTGATTTATTCCAGAACAAATTAACCATTTCTAAATAGTGTTGAACTAAAATGCACAGAAACACAGGCACTGTTCATATTTTTATTGACCTGGCATTAAATGTATAAATTTGCTTGGAGGAGAAAGTCATTTTGAGTATTTATTTCTGATCTTCCTTTCCAGGTGTTGCAATTACTTCCATAGTTATTGAAGAGTTCTTCGTTCTTTCTATCAATCTTTGTTGGGCTTCTGTATGTGCAAGTCTGGTACAGTCTATGTTGTGTGGTAATTTTATTATTGTAGATGGAAATTGGTTTTTACTGCACTATTTATCTATCTATCTGGCTAATAGGAATATTATTGGTTCTCTAGCAATTACATTGAATTCTATTATTTCTCATAAAGGAATAAAGGAGTACAGCTTACTTTACAGGGCAGTATTGATTAGTTCCTTTTTATGCTTTTTTGTGTCTGTGTGATGATGTAGTAAAGCTCTTTTATAAAGTGTTATATAATGACTATGAAGTATGAATGATTGTTTTCCTTATTATATCTGTACCATCTGTAAGTGGGGATATGTTTATCCCTTCTTTTTAAAATTTGTCCCTTTATTTTGGTACCTTATTTTGACAACATGCATGTCATATGCTATGTCAACTAATAGTGGAAATAGAAAAGAAAAAAAAAAAAATTCTAACTCTAGATGTGTGCTCCTTCAGTTTTCTCAGTATGGAAATCCTTTGCCCTCCCCTCTATACTGTTAAACCTCTTCACATAGCAGCTGCCCTGTGAACCTTCCCCAACTCTGTCTATGTTCCCGTTGAACATGGACATGACATTCTTTATGTTGCTTCTGCCACGCTTAGCTGTACATTAGATATTGTGTGCTTCCATGGTAACTCATAACAATACAGTCAACACTTAAATAATACCTACCCTATGTCAACCACATCTACATACATTTTACATGATTTATGTTAATTTATGCAATCTTCACAGAAATTCTATAAGGTAGATAGACTTTGTTCTCCATTTTACAAACAAGGAGATTGAAGTAGAGTGAAACCATGGCACACAGATCTCAGAGACAGGATGTGAGGTAGTTTTCTTTTCCTGTCCAACTCCTTGACACAAATCAAAAAAAGTAACAAAACCACAAACTACAAATATCAACTCACATCAGTAGAAGTCTAATACTCAGAATTGTGATGGATGGTGATCATAATCGCTACGTTTCAGTGAGTCAGTTCTTTTACATAATGTTTATGAGAATTTATCAAACACTATGCATTGAGCTCAGCGCCCAGTGTGATGAGCAAAGGAATGGGAAGGGATGCTGGAGGTGACGAAGCATCAGGCCACTTCTAATATACTGCATTTATGCTGTATTCAAGGACCATATTTTAAAAGATAATACATTGGCAAACAGTAAACAGAGAACTATCAAATAGGAAGAGAATTTAGAACTAACCATAGAAGAAATGATTGAAATAAGAGGGGCCACTTTACCTACAAAAGAGTGGAAACTGAAATATTCTCATATCTAGGTGACTTTGGAGGACAAACTAATCTTGTTGGGGGAAAGGCAAACAATAACAGAATTAGATCCAACATGAAGAATAACTTTTTTTTAAATGCCATTATTCTATACTGCAATAAGCTATTTAACATGTGGTAAATTTCCATCACTGGAAAAGTGAAACTTGAGAATGAGAATAACTTACTACTTTGAGAACTTGTAGAAAGTCTTTCTGTACCAAGTTAGAAAGCTCAATTCCACTAGACAACTTCTTGGATCCATTCTGAAACAGAAACCTATTCTGCTATTGGAGAAAAAAAATATATATATGGAGAACAATAGGCTTTATCATTAGAAACTGTGTAAGGTCTGAGATTTACTGTTGCATGGAGGCTGGCAGAAAATGAATTTCTGAATCAGAGGCAGAAGGCTTTATTACTCATTGCAAAAGTAGTAACAGATTCCCACATCTGTATAAATTCCCTATGTCTCCCAAGTACCAGGAGGTAGGTGCCATGATGGATGCTTGCCTTAGCAGAGAAGGAACACTAAGCTTCAGGGAGTCTCCACTTTCACCATAAGTGAAAGCACACCTACTCTTTTCCAAAGGGAGACATTACCTCATCCCTCAAAATTTTCACTTACCCCATCCTTCAAAGTCATTCACTGGAAAACTCAGCTCTGAGTGGTCAAGAACTGCATTCCTGGAAACTCAGTAAGAATGTGCAAGGACACTCAGGGTTCATAGTATTCTGCCTCCCTCAACACTGACCTAAATGCCATGGTGCATTTGGATTCCTTGGGCATGTCAGAGTCTATGATAACCAAAGAAGCACATAATGGAGAATAATGGTACTTCAATGACATAAGTCCTATTTAAAACAAGAAGCAGTGCTAGGTAGAAAAGATAAAATCAGTTTGCTTCTAAGCCTATTGAATCCGGATGGAAGTTACATATGTCATCAACCTTCTTGTTTGCATGCCAAAAGAACTAACCTATTTGGTGCTGGCTTATTTATAAGATTTCTAATGGCAAGAAGCACCCATTTTTCAAATTCAGGATTGCCGAAATCAGCTCTTTCCTATGCAGGAATTTTCATTAGATTGGAAAAAAAAAAAGAAAAGAAAAGAAAAAAAGAAAGAAAGAAAAAGAAGAAAGAAAAAAAAGAAGAGACTCACAGACCCTTACTGCTTTCAAGAAGATAAAAATTTGTACAAAGTACATGGGTAGATGAATCAACATTGCCACCTAGTGGAATCATTTATTTATCCACCAACACAAAATGATACTTTCTACAGCTCTATCAGCTCTTATCTTGTGTTTTTGTCAGAAAAAAAAAAGAGCCGTTTTAAAGCCTAGTTTGATCAATTTACTTTAAAGACTTAAGCTACCTTTTTTCCTTCTTATAAATTTATTCTTACAAATAAATTATGGTTAATGCGGAAAAGGAACAATTTCAAACTAGAATTATTTTCAGGGATGCTGGTTGTGAGGTTAAAATGAAGAAGCTTAAAGCTTCTGGAAATTTGTGTGAGGGAAACAAAACTCATTAGAGCAGAAGTGAATGCCAGGAAAATAAAGTCATTTTGATAAACCCTGAAACTAACAAGTAATTTATCTCTCTAAGTTACTGTGAGTCACAAACCAATGTTCAGGGTTTTTCTGGGGTTATTTTTGTTTTTGTTTTTAAGTTGTACAAATCAAAGTGTTTAATAATGGAGTCTGAAATAAGGAGAGACTCTTGAAAAACAGCATTTTCACAATCTTTTGTAAACAGAAAAAAAATGTACCAAATTGCAACTTTTTGTCTCCAAAATATGGAAAATATACTACATTCCAGCCAATTCGCACCTTTTGGAAACCCACTGCTGAGACCACAGGAATAAAGACCAATAAATATTTTTCCAGCAGTTTCTATACTCGTGTTGGCATCATGGTCAAATTTCTCAGGTGAAATAGAGAGAAAAATAGAAGAATCAGAGAAACTGGAAGGATTCAATTCTCTCTAGTGATTCTGAATTCCCATTCTTGTCTCCTCTGAATGAAACACTAAAACCTGGAATTTAAGAGCATGAACTTAGGATAATATTTGTAAGGTGGAATCACAGTAAATGTTATTTGTTTGTTTCCATAAGCCAAAATGTGTCAAATATTGATAGTTTTATAAAGCTTAACCTATACATTAAAATACTAACTCCAGGCATAACTATGTGGATTTCACTAGACAAGTAGGTTTTCCACAAAAAATTTTTGTTTTTTCAATGGGCAATTGTACATATCCCAGGGGATGGTTATGAGAAATCAACAATGTATCAGACATTGTTGCTTCTTAACTACCCAGTCTCTGGTGAACCTTCAAGGAATGACTCCTGAAATGAAAAGCTGTTTTTCAAAACATACTTTTGGATACTATAGAAAGGGGTATTTGTTGGTTGGTTACCAACTGCAAAATATCTGAATGGCACACTAGAAAATCATTCTCTCTGACACTTTGAGAGCTACTTTCTATCTCCTCTATTCTTCACATTTGCATTTTCACCACCTAAATAGCTTCTCTTTTAAAATATATTTTTCCAGTTAATTAGATGAGATGCAATCAATTTCTTTCACTGGAACTCCTGCAAGATGAGCTACCATGTGGTGGTTTCTTCCACTGATGTCATTTTCTTCAACATAGACCTGAGAAAAATCACAGATGATGTTCCTCTTCAATGTGGAAGCACATTCCACTGTAATGTGGGCTAGTGCCTAGTTCCATTCTGTATTTGTGAGCTCCAGATAAAATGATGGGAATAGAGTTGCATAAAGTCCTAGTGTGCTATATACCTCCCTTTGATATAATTCATCATGTTCACTGAATCTCTCCAAAGATAAATTTGTTTTTCCACAAAGGCAAATACAAAAGTACAGTTCAGCAATTAGAGGCACAGTGTCTAAAGCCAGACTGCTTGGGATAAATACTAAGCTTGAGCAAACCTTAGATATGTGATCAAAGGCAAGTAAGTACAAAACATTAACACACCTGATTTCTTTATCTGTGAAATGCAAATGATGAGAGCCCTTGCATACCATGGGTATGCTCAAGAACAAATGGACCAGAATGAGTCCTTACAAAATGTTAGTTATTACAAATAAAGGAGGTTTGTTCTGAGATTTGAGCATTGAGGACCTCACTGAGAAAATAGTTGAAAGCATTTCTGCATTCATTCTAAAAATGACTGAACTCTACCAGTACCAGGCTTTTAAAGATTGAGACACTTTTGCTTCTCGTAGAATATGCGTTCAAATGGTTCAAATTTTGTGTTCAAATTTTGTCAGTAAAACTTAAAATTAAGGCTTTTCTGATATTCATGGGTGTGCCCCCAAGAACAAATGGACCCAAAGAAAGGAGGTGCCTGTCTGAGGAACAAATTCCCAGTGAGGTGCCAAGACATTCCTGGAGACTTTTGGCTTGTTCAGTACCATGGACAGAAGCACTCCCCATGAGTAGTCTCAGGAAGAGCAACTATCATACCACAAGTGCTCACTGTGTGCCTATTTATGTTCTGATTTTAATTTCTGAGAATAATTATCAAGGTTGGTGCATTTTTAACTATGAAAATTAATGTTCAGAAATGTTGAACAATATGGCCAAGGCCACAAAATTTATAAATATTAGGTTTAGGATTTGAAAAGGTCTATTAAGGAAAAAAAAGAAGTCTACAGAAAGGGTAAGAAAAAGACAGGCTTTCAAAAGAGCGAATGAGTCGATGTGACTCAACGGACCTGAGGGCTGGGCATACAGGTCGTGCTGTTCTTCGTTCCTCATGTATCCCTGGCCATTTGCCAGGCTTTGTGAATCTTCCTGCTTCCCGCTAGAGCAGTAACTTTACAATCAGACATGCCAGCTTGAATCGTGGTTCTACCACAGGATGTCCGCAGAATTAACTCAGCTTATTCACTTCTAAAAAGATGAAACAGTGCCTATATTACCAAGTCCTGGGAAAATTAGATGAAGTAGCATATATTAAAAAGATGTTATCCTTATTAGGTATGATATACTCTGATCCATCCCATTACATTCTAATGTTCTGGTTGTGAGAAAAAGCATTGATTTCACAACCTGTAGTCTGAACTGAACTAATCTTTATCAAGCATCTGTTACATCTCTGAGGCATTAATAAGGAGTTACAGCATCTTTTAACCACAGAGAAACTTTATAAGCATAACACATACATAAAGTATGAAATCATCATCAGGAATCAGAGACAATCCACAATTCCTTACATCTTCTTTCTAAGAGCAAGAACAGCAGCATTTGCTTTCTTAGTACGTTCTTTGAAGCCCTTATCATTTACAGATTTCTTAGACAAAAACTGATGCAGATATTTAAAATAGCACTGGGTATTGTTAGTCTCAAGAGTAACCTAAAGGCTGAGTATCCCCAGGGCCCTGGGTCTAATACAACAATGCTCATGGTCTCATTGCTCTCTGCCAAGATACAGACCTCTGATTACCTGAAGGTGGCACAATCATTTGGAAGACAAACAGAATAACCTCATTTCATCCAAAGATATTTCTCATACTGTCTTGATCATTAATAATTATATAATTGAAAATCATACTATTAACCATAATTTCAAAGACTTAAATGTTTTTCTAAAAAAGTTAATTGTCTTTGAATTGCTTTGACCATCCTAATGAAGAGTGACTTCACATCACTGTCATTGCCAATGAATTTTACATTTAAACTCTTAGTTTAGGATCTCTACAAACCATTATGTTGCAGAGCATCAATAGTCTATTGATTTCAAATACATGTCATATAAAATATTGGTCCTCATGACCAGAAAACGGTTGTAATTATTTCTGTGCTGTTTCATACAAATGAATGATTGACAATAAGAATCCATTTAAACAAATAGTCTACAAGTTTTTTTGCTGAAAACCATACGATCAAAAAAATCTGTTAAAAGACTTAAACTACCTTTAAAGAAAGTAAGTCCATTTGCTATGATCAATGTGTTTATGAAATTATTCACATCAGGATGAATATTTAGCCTTGATTTATAATATTTTAGGGAAACTGGAATTACAAAGTGAGAAGGACTATACATGCTTTTAAGAAATTTCTAAGGTTTCGAAAATATAGATACTAGTTCTGCCAATGACACAGGTTTTTCATTGACCAGAATATAAATAAGACTAATCCAGGAGGGGCAAAGAATTCATGGAGCAGAGACAAGCAGTATGATCTTTGAACTAGATCATATACCTTGATCTTGAACTTCAATAATATTAACTATTTCAGTTTACTTTCGTGGAAATACTATGCACCAACAATTATACTATTGTACCAATACCAAAAGAGGAAAAAAACATGGACAGCAAAAGTGACCAGTATAATCAGTAATTTGTGTTACTTCATCTTAGAAACAAATCACAGCAATCAGGTAGCCAAATTTGTGATCATTTTCTAATATACAATTATTATAATCTCAGTTGTGACTTCCCAAAATTCATATACGAAAGTCCTGAATCACAGTTTTTCAGTTTGCATCCTCATTAGGAAACAATCACTGCAGATGTAATTACTTAAATTAATTAATAATTACTGGAGTAGGATGGACTTCTGGTCTAATATTATGGGTATCCTATTGAAGGAAAATTTGGGTGCAGAAGGGCAAACAGGGAGAAATGCATGTGGAGACAAAGGAGAGATGGGAGTGACTCATGCAACAAAAACCAGGGAATGCCAAAGTGGCCAACAAACCACAGAAGTAGGATGTGGGATAGATCTTTCCCTAACTGCTTCAGAGGGAACAAGTTCCCACCAACACCTTGATCTTGAGCTTCTAACCTTGAAATCTATGAGAAAATAAATTTCTGATATTCAAACTATTTTGCTATGGTTCTTAGTTAGAACTGCCCTAGAAAACTAACATAATAGTCAAGACTTCTACTGATGAATTGTGTTCGTTTTATTTATTTACCTGTTGAATGCAATCTGTATTCTAAGTTGACTTTGTTAATTCCAAGGAATTCAAACCGAAGAAAGGCAGGGAAACTGCAGCAAGAATTGGGAAGCAAGATCAAGATGCAGGGTTCAAAGGCACCCAGGCTCATGTCCCAATCATTTATGCTCTTTGCACTCTCTGTTTATGTGTCCTGCTTCCCTCCACAGCGGGGGCCATTGTTCACACTTTGGTAGCATTGGAGGTTTCCATTTAGGACCAGTCTGCAGAAGACAAAGTGAGTCCACATTGTGTACAATTATACCAACCTGACTGAACAGTTCAACATGAGAAATATGGTTTCATAAAGAACCAAAATTGCATAACATTTTGAAATGGGCTTAAGTCTTGTCACTGTCACTGCTTATGTGATGAGTGCCATGATCTCGCCCAAATGGCAAGAAAGTGCTCAGAGCTGATGTAAATATTGCTTAATATTCTCAGGCAGTGAACCCTTTCGAATTTGCTAGCTGGTTAGGCTATAATAAGTAGAAAGGAGAACAACTGCCTCAGAATTTTGGGATCAAAAAGAATGTGTCTTTTAGGAGCAAGGGCTCCATTTTTGGTCTGTAGTTTGCCATGTTTGCAATTCCCTGCCCCCAGGGGATGTTTGTGGCAGAATTCCTGACAAAATGGAAGTACTAAAGAAATCAGATGACCTAAATGATAATCATACATTAGAAAAATTATACCTACACTTTCGCTGTACTGTAATTAGCTCCTCAATAAGATCTGAGGAAGGGACAAGTGCCCTTAATTTTGCAAAGTGTTTCCCTGAATCATATTATATTAGAGCTTGTGACCTTGGTCCAGTTTCCTTCTCTTTCAGATGAGGAAATTCCCAAACAGATTTCTGGAGTTCTTACATGTTCTAAGGTTGCCCAAGGAGCCAGCAAAATAAGAATACTGATTTTCTGATTCTGGTCTAGTGCCTGATGATTGCACTAAAGTATGCTGCTTATGATGGTGATGTCACTCTTCTGTTCTGTTCCCTCTCAAGTCATTAATATGAAAATGTTGAAGCCATTAAAAGCAAGATTAGAGTACAGGACATTTTCTTATTTCATCTTCAGAGGATATAGACTACTTCCCAAGTTCTGGCATTGTATAAGAGATTGTCACGTAGGCCACAGATTATTGCTATCCAAGTCATCTGAGCTTTCACCTGTGGCCTGTTCCCTAAAAACTATATTGCAGCACTTGGTTCATGCTATGATTCAGATGTGTTTTTTATCCCAAAGTTCATCTGTTGAAAGTTTGGGCCCCAGATGTGCCAAGGTGAGAAATGGGGGAGCCCTTAAAAGATGGGCTTAGTGAGAGGCCCTTAGGTCATTAGCGGTGTCCCCTCAGAAGATACTGTGGGATCCCAGTTTCTCTGGTGTCCTATCGGGCAATCTGATCCCTTCCTCTTGCTTATTCTTCTGCCGTTCACCCGAAGTTCTCGAAGATTTGAGCTGATACAAGTGCCACATCCTTGAAGTGTCAGAACTATAAGCTAAATAAATCTTTTCTTTCTACAATTAGCCTGCCTTGAGTATTTTGTACAGTAAAAGAAAATAGACTAATACAGTTCAATAACGAATAGCTATGAGAAATGTTGCCGACTTCCTTCAGAAATAGTTTTCAAGTGTGTTAGTCAGCTTTTCTTTGCTGTGACCAAAATACCTGACAAGAACAACTTAGAGGACCAAAAGTTTATTTTGGCTCATGGGTTCAGAGGTTTAGTCCTTGGTGGGCTGATTCCATTGCTCTGGGCCCAAGATCAGGCAGAATATCATGGTAGAGAGGTGTGTTAAAGGAGCACTTCTCTGCTATCACAGCAAGGAAGCAGAAAGAGAAAGGAGAAGGAAACAGTGAGGAACAACCTTTCCACGGCAATCCACCAGGGAACCAACTCCTCCAACCAGGCCCCATGTGCCTGCAGTTATCACACAGTCTGTTCAAAGGAGGATGGACTGGTTAGATTACAGCTGTCACAGTCCAATCATTTCACCTCTGAACATTCAGGGACTCCCCACGTCCACACCACGACACTAAGGATTATGATCTTTTTCTACAAAGTCTTTTACATTTTTCATTATTCAGTTTTCTGTGTCTTACTTTATAGCACCTCTCTGATAGTAAGAGACTGAGAAGAATAAATATCGACTGCAATAGTGATGTGTGATTGTCAGCCCCAATAAGACTTGACACCCTTAGGGAACAGAAATAGCGTCACTTAACTGCTTTGGTCTTATATATGTTTAATAACTCTTATTTCTTGTCAGTTTATTTTAAGCATTTGAACCACAGATATCAATTTTTGTTTTAATATCACCCACATTTAACTGCAACATGAGGCACAGCTCAAACAAAATTAATATGTTATCCAAATGAATCTGTACATATTGCAAGTATTGGAGAATCTCTTTCATTTCAGGTGTCTGTCTGTTTTATTCCATTACATTCTTCAGTTAGGGACCTAATGAAGAGAACATAAAGGATCGGCACACTACAAAACTATTCACCGCACACTATAGACTATGAGCACTATGCTTTGAAAATTTATTTTTAACTATGACCTCATTAAGCAGTGAGTGCAATTTTCTATGCATGGCAGAAAAAATAGTCAATCGTGTGTCTGTGGGACTAATCAAGAAGTAATAGGTAGCAAAGATGGTAGACCATCACTGACAAAATTTAGTGTTGGGGGTCCTAATAGGATAACTAGAATTTGTTGAGAAAGAGGCAGAGAAATCAAGAGCTATGGATTGATATGAAATATTTTAAATATAAGAATTAAAAGAGACAAAAATGAGAGACTTGAATTAGAGCAAATTCCTGTTTGAGTTTAAGCCAGAGTTATAGTTAGAGCTCGTGTCAGAGTTGGAATTAGTGCTATATTCTAGTGGGAGTTCCAGGTCAAATCTCTTCTACTTCTGTTCACTTTCACATGCCAGGTGCTGGAAAAACCAGATTCAGAGCAACTAGTCTGTTGTTAAGACAGTATCAGTAATAAATTAAAATTGTGTCTCCAGTTTTCTTTTTAGTGAACTATTGTTAACTATTCTGATTTTAAACCAGTAGGCTTATTTCTAACAAATGTGCCTGACGGCAATGGTGTTCCTAACAGCCTACCCTGGGTATTGCATGGACCTCTCTTGCTGTCTTTTTCTGCTCTGAGCACATTAGTCAGCTGCTTCAGTGTTGGAGCTTTTTGCATCAATTGATCAATATTGCCCCCATGCTGCTAGAAAAAAGGCATGCAATTGGAGTGGTTGAGGTGTTTTCAATACTCTCTGCAGGAAAAGTGATTCCCCAATCAGGTTCCAAGCTAATAACATCTTTTCTGATGAAAATACTTTATATGATGCACCACTAAAATCCAGGCCCAAGAGCTTCAGCTCTTAACTTTTGCCCTTTAAAATACCCCGGAGTTTTGGACCAAAAAAATTATATAAACAACAACAAAAACAATAAAAATAAAACCAAGTGTTAGTCTTCCTGCCAGATCAAATATCTTGAGAAAGACTTGTTACTTTTTAGCCAGCAATGCATAATATGAATAAAATCATGAGGACATAGCAAACAAACACAAGTTGAGAAACAGACTATAAAATAACTGGTAAGGATTTTTTAAAATGTCAGTGTCGTGAAAGGCAATGAAAGACAAAGGAACTTTTGCAGATCAAAGGAGACAAAACAGATGGGATGTGACAATTGTATTATCCTGTTTCTGTTGATAATAACACAATACCATACAGTGAGTACATTATAAAGAAAAGAGGTTCATTACCTCACAGTTCTGGAAGTTCAAGAGCCTGCCTCTGGTAATGCCTTCTTGCTGTCAGAATCAGGAAGATGGAGTCCAGAAGTTATGGGATCCATCCTTCCCCCCTCTACAAAATCACCAGGATTTGATCATGGGGCCTCTATCCTGATGACCATATCTAACTATATTCACCTCCCAGTACTCATCTCTAAATGCCATAGTTGGATTAAGTTCCCACCCTCCTAATACCTTACAATGAAGATAGAACTCCAACATGTGGTTTGGACGAGATGAACCCACGCAAATGACTAGATGTGATGTGTGATTGTGCACCCCATTCCTGAGCGTTAAAAAACCACCATCAGAGACACTACTGGAACAAGCTCAGAAGACTCCTAGAATGAAGTACCAGTGTTGTTTAACTAGATAACTGTAAAGTCAGTACATAAGACAAATAAGCATTATTCCTTGGAAATACAAACTGAAATGTTAAGGGTCAAGGAGCTGTGACGTGTGCAAATGTGTTCTTTTTCCCTAGGCGGGTAACTCAGAGGAAGATCACTTAACTAAAAATGTAGACCCCTGGGTTTGATTCTCAACACAGAGAGGGGGGAAAAAGTGCTCTTAGTGAAGAGCTAAATTGTTTTGAAACTCTTGAATTAAGAATGACTTAATGGACACTATGAGATTTGGTATATCTGTTTTTGGAATATATTTGAAAGACGTTTATTTTTAACTTTTCATCATAAATGATTTTAAAGTTTCAGAAAAACTTTAAGAGAAATACAAAGATCTATATGGTTTTTGCACAGATATATCCATTAATATTTTGCCATGTTTTTGTCATCTCTGCTGTATTATCATATATATTACAATATGTATTTTTAACTGAGAGGACACACACACAAAAAAAAAAAATCTGAGTAATAGTCTCTTTAAAGATCATGATGAACCAGGCATGGTGGCATATGCCTATAATCCCAGTGGCTCAGGAGACTGAGGCAAAAGGATCTTGAGTTCAAAGTCAGCCTCAGCAAAAGCAAGGCATTAAGCAACTCAGTGAGACCCTGTCTCTAAATAAAACAAAAAATAGAACTGGGGATATGGGTCAGTGCCCCTGAGTTCAATCCCCAGAACCCCCCCCCCCAAAAAAGAGTATGATCAATTCCTCTCTTTTGGGCCTGTTGAAAGCATTTAACAAAAACATAAAACAAATAGCAGAGGGTTATTTGATCACTGAGAAAATGAAAGACATATATAATTATGGTAAATATGTTTCTTACCTAATCTATATCCCACATTAAAATGAGAAAGTGGAGTATCTGAAAACTATGTTTACATAGTCAATTATTCCTGTGCCGCTAAAATGAATATCATGAGCTTATTAAAAAAAAAAAAGCAAAACCAGAGCTATCATGACAAAGCTGTTTATAATTCTTTCCAGAGGAGTAAAATATTCACTGATAGACAGGTGCCTCAGGTGTCTTTTCTTCAAGAAATAAAGAGCAAAACTGATAAAAGGATTGTCCGTTCTTAGCAGTGCCTGAATGCTCATGAGCATGTCGTCTCTAACTAAATGTTCATTCTTTTTCTCCTTTTCCTATTCTACTTTGACTCATTCCATCGGTACCCAGCTGAGCTCAGTCAGGCTTGCAAGGCTAAATGTGCCTGCCAGGCAGGCTTAACTATTTCTTGTATGTCTTAGTGGAGACTGAAAAGGTTACCATATTAAGATTGTTGATGTGTAAGAATTAAGATCATCTTTCTCCAGGTGTAAGTCAGCATGGGGTATTTCTGAAGATGAGATGATCTGGGGATAATAATAAATATTGAAGCTGTCACTCATCTAAGTTAACCATCTAGTACATTGCCAGAATGTGTTTCTTAATGAATTTTATTGATAATGATACCTTAAATAGCACACTACTTAAATAGTGGTATGTTTTCTAGTTAAGGAAAACAAATAAAAACAGGCCCATGTCTTAACTGCTGAAAACCAAGATACCACTTTTTATTAATACATCATATACCTTACTTATAATGAGAATTAAACCAAATCTATCCTCTTTTTTTTTTTTTTTTTTTTTTGGTACTGAGAATTGAACCCAGGGGCGCTTAACCACTGAGCTACAGCCCCAACCCTTTTTATATATATATATTTTTTTGTTTTGAGACAGGATCTCACTAAGTTGCATGGGCCCTCACTAAGTTGCTGAGACTGGCTTTGAACTTGCGATCCTTCTGCCTCAGCCTCCCAAATTGCTGGGATTACAGGCATGCACCACTGCACCTGGCTACCCTCTTTACTTCTTAAAACCCAAGCCTACACCACCTTTCCTACATCTCTTCCTAAAGAGGCCATGACTGTGCACATATCAAGAATTACTCCCAGGAGTAACAGGGTGATGCCGGGAAGCAGTCCAAACATTAAGAAGGTAAGTTTTTCTCTGGATTTCCAATAGAAGGAAACCCAAAACAATATTTTTAATATACACATAATGATAATGATAACTCTTCTACTATGAAGTCCATTAATCCCAAACTATGAAATCCAATTTTAACTGATTTTAGTAAAAAAATAAAATAACTTTATGGAATGAGACAAGAGACATAATAACAGACAAAACTGAGGGAAGAGAGTAAACAAAGGAGATAAATTAGGGAAAGGACTCCAAAGACTAAACACATCTTCAGTATTCTTCCTTCTGAAACCTAAGTTTAAGGCATAAGTGAAAAGATCATGTGGACAGTTTAACTGCCCTCAAATAAAAGATTTTAAGTTTATTCAAGGAGGAATGAGAATTATTCTGTGTTAGATTCAAATGGAAGAACAGACCTCAAAAGTGGAATTTTCACCTAATGATATTACTGAAAAACAAGTTCCAGTTCAAGAACAATTGGAACCACTCTTAAGAGATACAAACACCCTTTTGGATTTGTCTTAAAAGTGGTTAATTAACCACCCTGTGATCAGCTAAGTAACAAAGGTGAATATTGACCAGGGGTCAAGATCCTTTCCAACCTAGATTCTGTGACTTCTGATTTCACCTTGATGGTAATTTAATTTTATGCTTCTAAAAATATTTTTCCCAGGAAATATGTCCAAAAACCAATTGTAGCCTCTTCAGAAGCTGTGATAGAGAGCTATTTCTCTTATTCCAAAGAATATTTTAAAACTACCATCAATGCTCAAAATTCACAAATTAATTGAGAATTTATTTAAAATCCCAAGCACACATATTTTACTAGCACTTTTTTCCCATTTATTTCTCCTGCTTATTTGTACTAAGTTCCAAATGTAGAACATTTTTATTTAGGGGCCTGAAACTATATATTTGAATTGTGTGTTAAAATATATATTATCCATATGTTATTATAATAAATCTCTACACACATGGATTTTTTAAATTAAATTATTTTTCACTTAACCAAAAAAAGCTAAAGTTGTAATATAAATCTATTTCATACTGAAAAAAGCTTTTATAATTCCACCTTTAGAGAATCTTCTTCAATATAAATTATGCAAATATTGACAAAACATACTTGAAAAATTCTTTCTGTACATTTTGATATGCACTTCCAGTGAGAACATATAGGTCTATCAAAAACAGCTCAACTTGTCTGTGACAAATTAAATATAAGTATTTCTTATTTGAACCTCATTGGCTTATATTGTTGACACATAGAAAAGCTTAAGTGTCATACATACACACACACACACACACACGCATACACACACTCATACAGAACAATATGCTGAATCTTATGAATAAGAGGTCTTACTAAATATCAAATAAAAAGCTGGGAATTCATCAGAGCATACAGTTAAATAGCATTAACTTCCAGAGTCCAACGTTTCCAAAGTTGGTAGAAAGAAAACAAACAAGATAGCTGTGAAAATTTTAAAAAGGCAATGTTGACCTTAATGTTCTTATTTTAAAAGAAAAATGTGACCAGATTGGTAGAAATAATAAAAGGAAGGAAGTGTGTAAAATTCATTAGAAGTTTTCTCAAAGGAGGAGGCAAGGTTTCTTTGAAAAATTAAATTTCTAACAGAGCATGGGAGATTTTCTTTATTTTTAGTTCAAAATCTGTTATGAAGGAAGAGTTCCAGGGAAGAGAAATATAAATGGCAGCACCAGACCTCCAAACACTGCAGACTTCTAACACCTCGGGGGATGGCAGTTGTCTCTTCCGCCTACAGATTTCAATCATCCCTGCAGCCCCCGTCTTCCACTGTCTGAGGACAACCCATCAATATAACTGATAAGGAGCCCAGGCTGTGTTCAGGAAGGGGAAGTTAATAGTTAACATATTCAAAATGCCATTCATCCCAGAAGACACCCTGACATCCTGGAGTTAAGAAATATGGTTTCTTCTCACATTACATCCATTGTGAAAAATTGTTGACTATTTTGGAGTTTAGCTTTGTGATTGCAATTTGAATGATGAATTAGCAGAGACTATTGGAAGGCATCTAGAGGTTGTACAGGTTAAAGAAGCACTGATAATGTGTTACTCAAATCAATCCACTGTGGAATAAAAGCAAGTCTTTTTATCCCTAAATGTTTTCAATCCATGGATAACAATAATATAAAATGCTTATTTTTATAATATAATAATTTAGGATATTATTTTAAATATATTATTAATATTCAAACTGAATAATAGTATTATAGTCATACCTTTTCTGATACCATCACTGTTTCATTGTTTAAGTAACTGGAAGTACAGCAGAATGTAGAAAAGTATTTTGGAAAGAAAGCAAAACAATTCTCTATCATTCTGCCCTAAATTCACTATTTCATAATGAAAAATTTAGATGGATTGGAAACAAGTAAACTATGGTATTCATTTTGTGGTATTACTCACATAGATGTTAATAAAATAATGCAATAAGCCCAGCATGGTGAGAAAATTAAGAGCATAGGTTTGAGTGCCAGATTAACTAGCTCTAGGTCCTGGACTTGATTGAGACTAAATTACTTATTGCTAAGTAAACTGGGCAAGTTACTTCTTTCAACTGTCTAATCTGTAAAGATGGAATGAGAATAGCAGGGAATTCTATTCTGCTGGAATTGTGAAAACGCAATGATTAAATCTATGTAATGCACAGAAATACTCCAAGCATGTTATGGTGGTTAATAGATGTCTGCAGCTAAATTGCATGTTTGCACGCATACACAGACACAGACCTGCTCCTTCCCAACTTTACAATACACATATATCAAATAAAATTGTCATGGGAATTATTTGGAAGCAGAGAGTTATTGTGAAATGAGAATTGCTTCTAGAAGCAGAAGGCCAGAGTTCAGTCCCGGCATCAGCAATTTCTTCCCATCATGCTGCAAATTGTGTTTCTTTGATACTTCTCTTACCAAATTCCTTTACAGCTTTTTCCTCTATGTTCTATAAATAAAGTATTTATAAGCTTCATAAATTACAAATAAATCTCTTTGATTTACTCTGGATTCTATACCGAACTCTTGAGAGAACACATTTTTTTTTTAAATGTCTGTGACTATTTTAATATTAGAGTATTACGGCAAAACCTTAAAAATTTATTTATTATTTAACATAATTGCTGAAGTTTCATTTATAATTCCATGCAGGTATTAGAGGAAAATATTAAAATTCAGGCATTTTAATCTTCATTTGGACTTTGGGTTCCTAGAAAATATCAGGGCTGCAACAATTAGAGCTTGCATATGTGTTTAAATACAAAAATAAAGAAGATTCTGGAGAATCTCTGCTCTATTTTGGATCTGGATTGTTTCCCAAAGGTCCCTGTGTTAAAGAGTTCTTCACGAGCCTTTGGCACTATGTGGGAGCTGATGGAGCCTTTGGAAGGTAATGCCTAGTGGAAGGAAGCTAGGTCACTGGGGGCATGCCCTTGAAGGAGAGATTGGGATTCCAGTTTTTCTCTCTCCCTTTGCTTCCCAGACAACAGGAGGTAAATGCCTTCCCCTGCCTCATGCACTCTGCATTGTGATCTTCTGCCTCTCCAAGAAGCAACCTGGTCAACCAAGGACTGAAACCTTAGAAACCCATGAACCAAAATGAGCTTTGTCTTCCTTATAAATATTTTACTGCGTGTATTTTGCCACCGTAATGGAAAGCTGACCAACACAGGCCACTTTCTATTTTTTTTTCTTATTTTTTATTGGTTTGTTTTAGTTATGTACAACATTAGAATTAATAAAATTAGGGAATATAATTTGCACTAATTCAGTTCCCAGTACTTTCCCCTCCTCCCACCCCCTGTTTCCTTTCCTCTATTCCATGGATCTTTCTGCTATTTACTCACAGTACTTTTTAAAATTAGTGTCTTGTGGCTACACATGATGGTGAGATTCACTGTGGTATATTCATGTATGTACATAGGAAAGTTAGGTCAGATTCATTCCACTGTTCTTCCCTACCCCATCTGTCCTCCCTTCCCTTCAATCCTCTTCATCTACTCCACCAATCTTTCTTCTATTTTGATGGAACTCCTCTTCCTGCCCTTTTGCTCTCTCTTTCCCCACTTATTTTGAACTAGCTTTTGCATGTAAGAGAAAACATTTGATCTTTGACTTTTTGAGTCTGGTGTATTTCACTTAAACCTGGGTTAAAGATGTTAGTGTAATGGGAAGGAAAAAAGTGACTACCGTTAAATGTAAGTATTTTCTAAATTGTTCCCACATTCATTGTTTCTCCTCTTATGTATTTCCAAGAATGTGGTCTCAAGTAGGCAAAGCTACTGATTTTAGGGTACATATAATGTTGAGAAAATATCACATCTATTGAATTTTAAGATTTAGCTTAGGGGAAATTTAAGCTGTCTTCAGAATGACACTTTTCTTTCCAGTTTTCATTTTATTAATGATATTAAATATATTGAAGAGATACTTCAACATTTAATGTATCAAAACTGCAAAAGGGAAAAGGGAGAAAATAGAATAGCTAAAATAAGCAACAGTACTGAGATGCCCAGAGATGAAGAAGAGATGTTATTTTACATATCAAACATTTCTCTCTCTAGTCTTCATCTTCTACTAGTAGCCCCTGTTTCTTTTCAAAATTTAATAGACCATATAAACTCTTGCTTTTCCTGCCTTCCTTGGAACCCTGGCTTAGAGCTATCTGAATCTGTGTTTATCAAATTATAGTTATTAACACTTCAAATAAAGCCTCTTCAACATTTGCAAATTCTGAGCTGGACTGATGAATAAAATGTAAAATGCTGTTATAAAAAGTAAGAATAGCTTCAATAGTCTTAATATACTCAATGCTAATGAGGGTTAAAGCCATAATATTGATAAAAACAGAAATAGAAATTTCCTGGAAAGAGGGGTAAAAAAAAGAATTGCAGACAAGAAATAAAGACACCCTAAAAAGAAAGAGTACGGGGGGGGGGGGGGTAGAGAAAGAAAGAGAGGGAGAGAGAGAGAGAGAGAGAGAGAGAGAGAGAGAGAAGAACAGAACATCCAAGAACTCTGGAGCAATTTCAAAAAATATAGTGCCATGATGAATGTCTTATTCCCCACAGTGAGTAAGGACAACACCAGAATTATCTCAAAAGCTATGCTCCTGTGCTCTTCCTGAACAAAGAAAGCATGAGAGTAAATCTTGGGAGCCTATACATTTCTGAGCATGCTCAGTTCAGTGTTATAGCTCAAAATTAAAAGAAATACTGAATAAGGCAGAAAAAAGAAAAGAAATATTTGAAGTAATAAGTGGTTCACCAATTCTCAAAATTAATGACATTTGCCAATCAGTTCAAGAATCAGAAAAAAACCATTCTTCACAAATGCAAATAAAAATCCATACCTGTGTATATCATATTCAAACTGCAGACTACCAAAGAGAAATCATGACAGAACCCTGAATATGACAGGAAACATTACCTATCAAGGAATAAGGATAGGAGCTCCCTTATACTCCCATCAAAAGCCACAAAACTAGAGTGAGAGTGGAGAGAAACATTGAGTGTGAAATAAATTTTCTTTCAATAGTGAAGGACAGGGAA
Organism: Sciurus vulgaris; assembly: GCF_902686455.1. Taxonomy (NCBI): domain Eukaryota; kingdom Metazoa; phylum Chordata; class Mammalia; order Rodentia; family Sciuridae; genus Sciurus; species Sciurus vulgaris. The sequence goes on along the minus strand of NC_136469.1, from coordinate 117,215,875 downwards.
AAAAAAAAAAATTCCAGAAAGAAAAAACAAACAACAAAAAAAGATTTAAAGAATTCATCATTGGCCAACAAACTGTAAGAAATGTAAGAAGCAGTTTTAGAGACAGAAGGAGAATGGTACTCAAATCTAAATACAGAAAAGAAGAGCATGAGAAAGAAATGTATGACCAGGTGCGTTTGAGGTCAGCCTCAGCAACTTAGTGAGAACCTGCCTTAAAATAAAAAATAAAAAGGACTAGGGATGTAACTCAGTGGTAAATCCCCAGTAAGAAAGAGGGAGGATGGGGGGAGAAGGGAATAATATAAAATCATATTTTTTCCTTATTCTTAATTTATCTAAAAGTTAATTGTTTCTAAAAATAATAGTAACAATGATTTGATGATAGGAGTAATTGGAATAATCTACAGTGATGTCATAAAGGAGGAGAGGAATTGAGAAGACTTTGCCATAATATACTTGGACTACACATAAAATGGTGTAATGTTATTTCAAGGTAGACTTAAACATTAGCTATAAATGTATATCACAAACCATGAAAAAAAAAAAAAAACATTGAAACAAATTATACTATTCTAAGACAGAAGCTTAAAAGTATCAAGGGTTCAATTAATATGGGGCAGTCATTGTAGGGGCAAGGGAAATATCTTCTTTGCCCTCTGAAGTTTCACTAGAATTAACTGATGATATATTAACAAAATATAAAGTATACATATTTATTAACATGTACTTGGACATCACAGGAGAGTAATTACATGATCATCTGATGAGATTCAGATATTCATATGCCCTTCTTATGTAGTACAAAGGGAAAGGGGGAATGTAGGAAATCGTAAGGGGTTGTAAATGATTTTTAAAAGAAATGCATAATCCTAAAAATTTTATATCACTTTATAAAGATATAAAATGACTATAACTCAACCATAAAAAAAATCAAACTCAATCATTTGTGGGAAAATGGATGGAACTGAAGGACATTATGTTAAGTGAAAAAAGTCAGGGACAGAAAGACATGTTCTTACTTTCATGTGGAAAGTAAAAAGTTGGTCTGATAGAGGAGAGAGTAAAATAGTGGTTATCAGAGCCCAAAGGATTGGGTGGGAGGGGGAATGGGTGTGTGGAGAGAGGACAGTTAATGGGTACAGTGGAGCAGTTACATAGCAAGAATGATTTCTAATGTTCTGTGCAGTAGGATAGGGATGGTGGGCAATGATTACCTATTTTGGAATAGCTAATTGAAAGGATGTTTAATGCTCGAAAAGGAGATAAATAAAAAATGTACGAGGCAATATATCTTATATCAATTGCATTGATAAGATATACATAAATATGTACACTATTATGCCAATAAAAATTAAATGTATAATAAAATAATGTATTGATAATTAATTAATTATAGTGAAGGTACCATATAAATATAGCATATTAATAATAGGGAAAATTGGATATGGAGTTTATAGAAATGCTCTGTACTTGCCTGACAAGATTCTTTAAATGTAAAACTGTTCTAAAATAAAAGTTCATTTTATAAGTTATAAGTTGACACATGCATAGGGCATGTATGTGTAGGTGTGAAGTTCCCACGCAGTCCATTCCCAGGTTGCCAGTTTCTCTAGGCACACACCACACTTCACAACTCCCTACCTCTAACTTGTCTCCGTTACTATATGTTCTCTTGTATACCAACACCCAGCCACTGCTAACACCTTCCTCCAGCCTTCTCTTGTTAGGAGTAGTGCATCCTCATCCTTTATGGCTTCTATTATGCTTTTCCAAGAAGTTGACTCAACCTGAGTTGAGAGCCCCTTCTATGTATTCAGACAGCACCTTTCACTGCTCCTTTCAAATAATTAATTTTTCGAATATTTACACTCCCCATAAAGCAGGAGTTCCATAGAAGCAGAAACCAGGCAGGACCTAAAGCTTTTAGCTGGAAAAACATTCACTTCACCATTTAACTTTTGTCATTAGGAACAACCCCTAGATTGTAATCACTCTTGTGTGTGTGCACAGGGGTGGGGGGGTACCTGTACCTGAAAAGTTTTTTCCACCTTTCTGCTTTGTTAATTATTCATTGAGCAACCCTCAGCCTAAGGGTCTAATACTCCAGGAAGATTTCCCTTATGCTGATGAGAATTTTAAGTGATTCTGTGGCATCCTATGCTCTTGAACAATAAATTATATTTCTACGTATCTCTTCTACTAATCTGAAAGTGTCATTAATTGTTGTACCCAGATAATTAAAAAAGGTCGGACACATAATAGACTATGAACTTACTTGAACTGAGCTGGAAGTTTTTCTCTGCAAGTACTATGTGTAGATTGGCAGTTTAGTTTTTCCAAAAGGTAATGAATCCATTTGGAATCTGAAATTCAAGCTCAAAGACAGTAGCCACAAATGACCAGGATGATCTCACTTTACTATTGAAAAGACTTACTGCCTAAAACTGTATTTTTTTCTATTGCTTTTAAAAGGCAAGTATTACTGTTCTAAAGTTAAAAATGAAAAAGAGAGTTCAAAGAGGAATAATTTCCATTTTTATCAAACAAACAATTCTGTAGCTGGGTATGGTGGCACACGCCTGAATCCCGGTAACTTGGGAGGCTGAGGTAGGAAGATTGCAAGTTCGAAGCTTCTGTAAGCAAATTAATAAGGCCCCAAGCAACTTGGTGAAATCCTGTCTCAAAATAAAAATAAAAAGGGCTGAGGCTGTAGCTCAATGCACTGCTGGGTTCAATTCACAGTAAAAAAAAAATCCCAAAATTATGATACCCTCCCATGCAAATCTTAACATTCTTACAGCACAAATTTGAATTAGGTATGAAAATAATATAGATGCTCATTCCTAAGATATTTAATCCATTCAAATTATAAAAATGTATGAATATTTATAGTACTACCATTAATTTACCCTTGGTTTCAAATATTGTAGCATGTCTGAATCATCTGTTTTTAGGACACTCCTTTTCCATATTTTCCATTTGTTTCCAGAAAAAAAAAAATGCTTCCTGTTCTAACCTGCTAAATAAAAGTTTGAGACTCTACTGACTTCAGGCTTATGTAATGTTAATGCATTTCCATTTTATTTTCCAATATTCTTTGGATTAAATATTAATTTGGTGGGAAAAGTTACCAATGTAGCATAAAATATAGCATTTTAAAAATAAAAACATCAACAATAACTAAAGAAAGCTGAATATTGTGCCAAAAGAGATTTTAATAACAATGTCATGGTCACAGAAATCTACTGTTTAAAATTTAATTTTTAGTTTGAAAACATTACTGACAGCACCAGTAGTGCACAAAACATATTCTCTCATTACCACGCTGCTTCTTGAAGCATAAATGCCAAATGCCCCATAGTAAGGACAAAGAATACTTTGAACCTTAAAAAAGAAATGTGACATATTACTGAAACTATGCACAATCGTCTCCATATTTTTCTCAATGAAAATGTTTATTAAAATAAAAAAATAAATTGAGTACTTATTCTATAAATAAGCATCAGATATTTTGAGGTCTTTTTTTTCAGTCCTTGCATCTGAATAACTAAATTTTTCTAGGGAAGAAGAAAATAGTAATCTTTCGAGTTAGCAAAGTGGTCTAGAATAATTGCTTCTCAAACCATTTACGCCTTCATTTGTCATTATCTAATCAGCTGATGTGAACCAAGGATCAGTTCAGGTGATTTACCCAAGCACAGTCACAAGCCACCAAGAGCTCTTACTTCAGAGCTGGGCCAGTCAAGAAGACAATCAGAACTCAGCTACAGAGACAAAGCATGCTGTAGAGTGATTCAGATGATTCTCTGTGGAGGGAGTGATTTACCACAAAGCTCTAACTAATGATGTCTATGTAAGATACAATGCATTTGGCATTCCCACCAAAAGTATTAGATGGGACCTGGATGGATCTGTGATATGGAGGGACACTTGCAGAATACTTTGAAATTTGATGTAAGTCCCAACTAGCTAATTTATCTGGGTTCTCTTTGTCTTTTTCTCTGACTAGGCTCATTTACTAACCTGTACTATACAAAAGTTAACTTATATTACATGATACTGGTATAAATAATTTCTATCAATATAAATGTAAGCAATATCTGATTAAATGCAATTGATTAAGGCCCTGCAGAGCTTTGACAGTTTGCATCCATTTGTAGGTTTGTTTTGGCATTCCCTGACTACAAATGTGTGGCTCTTCAAGTTATCCTACAAAGCAGTTGTCATATCTCACTGTTTTCCTCATTCGTTAATGAGTCAAATAAATCTTGACATGTGTTCATTTCATATCTGTATGAGAGTCATGGTTTTATCCTTTTTTAAAAAGAATCACCCTTTAACAGCTGAATAAAAAGAATTACCCTTTAACAGCTGCATAAAGAAACCTTAAATCAGATAGAGTGTCTCTGTGTTCTGGTATTACTTATATTTCAGAGAGTGATTCAAAACCCACACAGGGTTCATATACTGTTATCGATGGTGCTTTTTGGCATTTATTCCTTTGGAAACTGAGAATGATGAGCTGAAATCATGGGTTCCAGGAGAAGTATGCCCTGGCAAGAAGAAAAATGGGGGGGAAAAATCATGTGGTAAATATTTAGAAAGACAGCCCATGATTTCTAGCAACATTTATTCTGACCAAAGTGATCAAGGCATGTGTGTCCTCTGATGGATGTGAGCATCCTTTTATAACCACTCTGCAACACGGAGCCACATGTCTATAACTCATGGAGCCACTTAAGGTATCTCCATTTGTTTTCAGAGTAATGATGCTTTCTCATAATAAATTAAAAGTCTGGATGTTTAAATTAAACCACTCCATATCTTAAAAATACAAGCAATCCTTAAATGAAAGAAAATACAGGCTTCACATGTTTCTTGAGTCAAATGCAATGTAATAATTTACCAACTTGCTGACAATGTGATACAAAATAGTTCTGGATGTGTGTAGATATAGAGATGTATGTAACAGGAACTTAAAATGGAAGTTCCAGAATTACACAAGAACCAGCAATCTTCAAAGTAGTATAGAAGTTAGAAAGTATGTGGCCAAAAATGAATTAAAGGGTTTTTAAATCCCATCCACTGCAAAAATAGAAAAAAACAAAACAGTTGGAAGAGAGGATTTTGACTATAGTCACCATAAAGAAATGGTAATACTTTAAGGTGATGGACATGTTAATTGCTCTGACTTGATCACTATTCGATATATACATACAATCAAAATATAACACATATTTCCAAAGGAGCTGGGTAATTCTACCATGTCAAAGGACATGTTAAATTCTGAATGAATGAATAATATAGTAATGAAAGATTTTATCTTAATGGTAGCTCAATGGAAGGGCACATAGGAAGATATGAGACTGCTAATTTATAAATAAAAGGGTAAAATGAAAACAGAATAGAGATAATAATGTAATAAGAACTTCCCAGACAGCATCTGGCCAACATTGACCAGAAGGACAGTATGAAGTGATTGCACATCGTGTCCAGGACTGTATACTTGTATGGTTTACTGCAATTAAATTCTGTTATATACTTTGCATTCACTTGCTATTCCTTGTGACCTAAAACATTAATATGCTGGAAAACAAAATCAGGTATGACCCTGAGACTTCTGTTATACTGGCATTCTGCTCTTTAACAGTCATATAGTACATAATATGAGTTACAAAAACATTCTTTTTAGCAGAACAGCCCTTCTCAACAAAAAGGGTTATTGGAGGTACAAGCAACCAGGGAGCAGAAAGAGTATTAGCCATTATCAATGCAACTACAGGGGAGAAACATTTGACAATGGTCTACGGATGTGTCTGTAGAAGAGAATGTTGAAACACCCAGACCTAGAGAATTCAGTACTAATTCACAAAATAACAGTGATGTTTTTTCCCCACTTTTTTGATTTCTTCTTTCTGTTCCTACTACACCATGGGGAAGGAGAGTCCTCTTTAGACCTTTGGTTTATAAAGTGGGAGGAAGGGAAGAGTTTAGAAGGCATCAAATGTCCTTCCTGACTCTAATGCTTCCTTGTCTATATCAAACAAGCTTTTCTAGAACAAAACAATGAGCATAAAAATCATGGAGCAGCCAGTCTAGCAACAAAGGAAGAGGGAGGTAACCTCATAAATTTCACCTACCATGATAAAAGATGACAAAAATATAGGGCAGCTCAGTAGTCCTGTATATCAACAAAAATCTCAAGATTTATTTTTTATGCCATCAAGCTCTCAAGTTCGCTGGACAGCATTTTGGTAGGTACACATGGTCTTAAAAATAATGAGACCCTTCATTCCCTAAGTTTCTTTTTAAGGAAACTATGCCATCTCTTTCAGATATATGGGGAAAAATAATTTTCTAAAAATACATTATTATATTGCTTATTAAAGAAAATATGGACATAAATATAATATTACAAATAGTAAAACACTGCTGAATTCCATATTATACATATGTAATGAACTGGTCAGAACAGGTGTGAACCCTTAACTCACTTAAGGAAAGAGGTGATGGGGGACTCTATTGACTTACCTAAGTGGGAAGTTGAAAGTTGTACTGATGTTAGGCATTGTTGAAATCATAGAACTAGAAGATATCAAACGCTCCCCTATCTTTATGCCATCTATTAAATCTTTTATTTCTGTAAGCAAATAGACTTACATAAATCTACTATTTCCAATAAAATAATAGTAACTGTACCCCAATGCTGCCTTCAAAAACTCAGAAAACTACTCACCCTTCCTAGTTGTCTTGGTTCATTTGCTTTTCCCTACACCACTGCTGCCAAGAATGCAGTAATTTGAATGACAATGACTTGATCAGGTGGACTCCTAATAAAGAAAGAGGATATTTATTACCAAAAGAAAGTAGAAGAGTAAATTAAAGGGTTCTGGACAGTTAAAAACCTTAGCAATTCGAACTTACTACAATGTCTATTAAAATACATCTCCAAAGACCTTTAACTGAGATTGGGAAATTGAGATGTATTCAAATGAATATATAAAATATAAAATTGTATATATCTATAAATAACTTCCTTATATATGTTGATAAAAATACATGAGAAATAGATTAAAGAGATAGATAAATAGAAAATGTCCTTGACTTTTTAAAGAATTGCATGGAAACATACAAAAAACAGAGAATTCTCCAAGATATTAACAGCTATTATATCTGGTGGGGGGAAAAAATGGAGTAATTGATTTCTTTCTTCCTTTTGTCTTCATATTTGATATTGAGTATACATACATATATTTCTTTTACAACTAGAGAAGTTCTTAAAACAAGTAAAATAAAGCAATAAATCAGTGGATATTATTTTCTGCATTATAATGGTCAGCATCTCAGTGAAAATAGAGTTTATTCCAGTGAAATCCAGCAAGAGGTAGGACTTATTTATCAGGGTACCAGAATGCTTGTCATTAAAACTTCTCCTCTTTCCTGTGCTTTCGCTATTCTGACTCTCCCCATCTCATAAATTCATAGAAGTCAGGGCTGAAAGGACCTTAGAGGGCAACCAGTCCCAAATCATTATTTTACAGATGAGAGAGGTCTAGCCGGAAGAAATGAAGGGACTTGACATCAGTCAACAGCAACCGAATCTCAGAGTAAGAACAAGGCCCCAAACTCTACCTACTCTGAATCATATAACTCATTCGTCAAAACTGTTGCCTGTTATTTCAACATGTATTCAAAGTATATAAAATTTACATGATATTGTTCTGATATACTGTGGAATGTAATACGACAGATAATGTCTAAGAGACACATTGTTACATTTTCATACGTAATATAAATGCCATTGTCTTAAGAACATTTTATTCTAGGAAGAAAGAAGGAATCCAGGAAGCATAAAGTTACTGAGGGAGAATCTGCTGGAAACTTGAGAGCTAATACAAACTAAAAACAGAGTAAACTCCATAAAGCCGACCCCTGGATGAACAAGTACACACTATGTTCCTTCAGACATATCATGTTTCTTAATGTACACATATAATTCATATTATGAATATATATTATGTCTTTTTTATATTTTTTAATTTTTAAAATTTTTACAGACCGAATTTTGATTCATTGTACACAAATGGGGTACATATCATTTCTATGGTTGTGCACAATGTAAATTCATACCATTTGTGTAATCATACATGTACATAGGGTTATGATGTCTTTCTCATTCCATCATTTTTCACACACACCCCAAATTATGTCTTTCTAAGCCAAACGTCAACTAGAACTCTCAGAGTCAGGCTCTCCAGTACACCACACACATTTGATCATGTGGTAGGAGGTTATTTCCCTGTAAACAGAGTATATCTTTTAAACTGTTTATTCCATCACCAAAGAATCAACCCAAGAAAACTGAAAAAACACAAGGATGATTCCAGATCTCTTATAAGTTCAAATATATGATCAATTAGAGTATACATTATGAAACATGAAAGCAAGGTTTTGATGACAATATATTTGAAGGGTACAAAAATTAAAATAAAAAGAGACAGAAACACAGATGAATAGACACATTCTTCCAAAGTATATATGTATCTGTAAATTAATCTTGAGTTGCTATACTTAGTTTTATAATTTTACTTTATGTCACAAAAAAATTCCTCATAAAAATTTATTTCATTAAAAATATCTCCCAGTTTCGTTAACCTAAAAATGGGTTTTTTAAAGTGAAGGAAGACTTAATAATGCTTACATATCTAGAGAAGTTCTAGATTAACAATCAGGGTTCTGCATTCCTGAAATTCTATGATGGGTTACATTTTAATTCTGAAGTAGACCTACTTTAAATCTAGGGAAAAATCAATTTCTTAATAACCTCTTCATCCAAAAATTATTGATTAAATTTAAGTAGCTACTTATTTCCAAGTAATAATTTATCATTAAATAGTGTACCTACCCAAATTTTAAAACTTTTGCTTTCATGAACAGATATTCACTGTTTTAAGAGTGTTTTCATTCTCCTCCTGCTGACTTCAATCCTACACTTTAATACTTACTTGGCTTATATTCACATTTGATTTTTGGCATTTACAAAAACATCTCTTTCACTGGTTCTGAAAATGTAATATTTTAAACTGTGTAGAATTTGTCCACAGTTGGCTACTTTATCATTCTGTGCTTATATGATTTTCTTGTAGTTAATGATGCATTTCCTTTCTGTTTACTGTGGCAAAAGAAAAGAAAAACCAATTCAGGCACATAATTCAATAAAACCTACTATATACAGCAGTCCTTTCTGCATTCTGAATCTATGATTAATAGCTGTCTAATTCTTTCCTCAGTTTTATAATTAATTATTGAATTTTAACCACTAAAATTGTAGTGATTTACTAAGATAGAGCGAGGGGAAGAAAGAAAAGGAAGGAAAGGGAGAAAGGAAGATTGTTTGCTTGGCTGATTGGCTAGTGCTTTAGGGCTATTACAAAACATAAAGTAAAAAAGGAGAAGAAAGAAGGCCAGAGAAGTGGAGATTAGAAAATAAGAGAAGAATGAGGAGCAGAAAGAATGGAATATGAAGAGAAATAAGAAAGAAAAAGCTAGGAAACCATAGAACTGAACATTATAGGGAATCAAATCAAAGGGATTCATCTCTCAATTGTGCTTTTTTTGGAAACCAAAATTATACAAACTAGCTGTTTATAGTCCAGATTTGACAGATATTTAGCAGCATCACTACTTAAAAGTTTATTTTATAATAAATGTTATGATTGTGTATACTGAATAATAACTTCACACATTCACATCTCTTAAGAGTATAATCAAGTCTCCAAAGTATTATCTTCAACAAGCATTCTGATGGTAAATTAGTTGCATTTAATCATGATTGGGGCAAGACTGCTAACATTGAGAAGCTCAGTGAATTCTTAAGTTGTAATTGTAACATTGGTCATCAGTAGCTGTGACTTTGAACAAGCTTCTTAATCAACTTGTGCCTCAGTATCCTCATTTGTAAAATGGCAATAATAACTAATATCCATCTGAGTATTTACTTATTAATAAATGTTAGCTACTACTTTCTGCTGCGTACAGTCTTCCGCATGGCTTATCTTGAAACTTTAAGGAAGGTATCTTTTGTGGATTCTCCCAGAATCCTGCATTTGAGTCTTTATTTGGGAGGAGATCTAGGGAAGCACAGGTAGACTGAAGAATTGAGACAAAGAAAAAAGGAAGCCAAAGAAGAGTTTGTAAATGAGGAGTACGTAATGTGGGCAACTTCAACTCCGTCCAGCTGGGACCTCAAAGGAACACCAGCACATTCCTTAGAGTCACCCCACCCAAGGAATAAGACAGTGACATTTTTCCAATAACTCCAATCTCATTGCTGGGGAAGATCTTAACTCTTCAGTGTTCTTAGCAGGCCTTGCCTAAGGGCCATGCCTGCCCCTGCAGCAAGAGAAATTCCCAAGGGAAAGAACTGGTAGAAGCTTTGTAATAGTAAGACAAAGTTGTGTATGGAAACAATGAAGAGCCAAGAGGATAAGGGTGCATCCCAGAATCAGTCAGCTATACATAACCATATGATATAGCATGTTTATGAGCATTAGTTATGCCTCTAATATACTTGGCATATGCATATCATATAGTAAGGGTTCAACAAATGGTCATTTGTTAGCACAGTGAATTTTCAAATGCCCAAACCCATGGCCAAAGTGTTTGGAATTAGAGGGGACAGCAAGAGTTTGTAGAGCAACATACCTACTTTTACTGGAATAGAGATTGCTGACTGAAGAGAAAGATTCAATGTTTTCAATTATCTTCTCCATTCCTAAAGTTGTGCTACTTATTTGAATGGTCTCCACTTTGGTGATAATCACTTAACTCATAAATCAAAGCAGGATACAATACATGCTTAACCAACCACAGGGGCAAGTATGAGATTCACCTAAGAAGTTGATGAGAACAATTTGGAATGGTACGGTTTATAGAAATAGGAAGACAATATTAATTTTAAACGAGTCATATAAAAATGTGCCGTCTCACACCAGCTGGGTTGTTTCATTATAACATTGTTCACATGTTCCTGGTGATGCTGGTATAAACAAACATACTGTGCACCCGTTTATGAAAGAATAGCACATGTAACTGTGTATACCACACAAAACTTGATAATGATAATAAATGACTGGTGTTATGGTTTAGACATGAGGTATCTCCCAAAATCTCATGTGTGAGACAATGCAAGAATTCTCGAGGTGAAATGATTGGGTTATGAGAGCCTTAACCTAATCGGTGCATATGGATTAACTGGGTGGTAACGTTGGCAGGTAGGGTGTGGCTGGAGGAGGTGCATCACTGGGGGCACGCCCTTGGGTTTTATAATTTTGTCCGTGGTAAGGGAAGCTCTCGGCTTATTGGTGCCATGTCCTGAGATACTTTCCTCTGCCACACATTTCCACCATGATGTTCTGTCTCACCTCAGGCCCAGAGCTATGGAGCTTGCCATCTATGGACTGAGATCTCTGTAGCCATGAGTGTCAAATAAACTTTGCCTCCTCAGATTGTTCTTATCAAGTCATTTGATCACAGTGGCAAAAAAGTTGTCTAAAACAACTGTTTTCTGTATTTAATATACCATACTTTTTATTGCTATTTTAGTGTGTACTTCTACTTATAAAAAAATATTTACAGTGAAATAGTATAAGAGTTCTTCCACAGCAGACTCACACACTGTGTGTGCTCTATGTGTTTTGATTATATCCTTTTCTGTCGTGCCTGGTTTAATCTCATTATTTTGTTCATCACGTCCCTAGAAGCAACAGTTCATATATATATTCCATACATCCTATGTATGTAGTAGGCAACATCATCTAGGCTTGTGTAAGTACACGCTGTGATGATCAGACCACAAAGAAATTGCCTAACAATGCGTTTCTCAGAATGTACCCCTGTCGTTAAGCAATGTGTGACTGTAATTTGATAAGATGGGAAATGTTTTTCAGGATTTAAATACATAGATTTGCTCCCTGGGAGCCATCACCTAATGCTAGCAATAATTATGGACCTTGTGTTTAAGCATTAATGACAGTAAACATCCCAGCATGCAGCTCCCAGGGCTGTCAAGTTTCTTTTTCATTCTTATTATTTTATCAAGATCAGAACAGTCACTCCAACAAGAGGGGTAGTCAAGGGGTCATATTTGATGGGCAGTAATGGAGTACAGAAAGCCATTCTCTGTAGCTGTTTTAGTCAGTTTGTCTGCTACACCAAAATACCAGTAGATTCATTGTCTGGTGGTGGCCTATTTCCTGATTCGTGGGTGGTATCTCCTAGCTGTGTCATCACACATGGAAAGGGTAGCCCTCTTTTATATGGGCCCTGGTCTCATTCTCAGGGACCTCATTATCATGCCTCATTATCATGAGCTCGTACCTAACAAAGGTCCTATCTCCAAATACAGTCATTTTTATGATTAGGTTCCAACACATTAATTTTAGAAAGGCATATTCAGACCCCAGCAGCATGGAAACACCTTCTTAGAAATATCCTCAATTCAATATAACATACCAAATAAAGTAGTTTTTATTGTGTCTCGGCCTCAGCAATGTGGAGATGGAGTATGTGGTTGACTGCAAATAAAGCTACTCATCTCCGGTCCTCTATGAAGCAGCGTCACGTAAGGACAAACAGGAGTCAGGAGGGCTGGTTCTAAGCATGCCCACCTGCTAGTCACTTGTCCGCTTTTTCACCTGTAAATAGCAGTAAAAATGTCTGTTTTGACTGCCCTACTGGGAAGTCAGTAGAATCAAAAACTCATTGTTCTGAGGAGACACCATCTCTTCTCTCTTTGTTCACAGCTTCCCCATACTGGGCATGATAAATCCAGCCAGCACTTCAGAAGCAATGTGACAAGGCTTTTATCACTGTGTCATACATAGTACAGGAAGATAAGATGTAACTAAATCATGTTACATCTTATCCTTTAATTGTTCTTGCAGCTTTTCTTTATCCTTTTCTATTTTCAATTATCCTCTAAATTCATGTCAATTCCTATGTCATGAAAAATGTCAGAATAGCTGAGAAACTTTCAAAAATGCAACTTATGTGAAATACTCAACTACAGGGAAATGAATAAGCAAATAATTATTGTTTCCTTCTACCAGGGACAATGAAGACAGATCTATGTACATAGGTATAGTTGAATAGATACATACATTAGAATACTTGGGCTATACTATACCAATACCAGCAGGTTACCTAAAATTTTATATATATGTCCCTTCTATACTTCACCTGGGGATAGTACTTGAACTCCCAGAGATGGACAAATTTCCTAGCACTCTGAGCAGCTGGATGTTGCCACATGACCAAATTTGGGCCAAGAGGATGGAAAAAGATGTATGTGACTTCCAGATCATCTCTTCGAAAAAGAATCTCCTTGCACTAGGATTTTCTTTTTTCTTTCCTACTAGCTGAGACACCATGATGATGTGAACAACCAATTAGACCCAGTGGCAGAGCAACATGTTAGGAATTGCAGATCCACCCAGGCATAGAGCATCTCTGGATATTCCCCCTGACTGAGCCAGTTGCCATCCATAAAAGAAATAAAGAGATTCTGGTTAAGAAACTACATGTTTAGTTTTCTATTAAAATAATTTATTCACTAACAATGTAACATGATATCTGTCATTTCTTATAAAATCAAATGAAGCTTTTTAATTAATATTTACCATTCATCTGTTGAAGGGCATCTAGGTTGGTTCCACAATCTAGCTATTGTGAATTGCGCTGCTATAAACATTGATGTGGCTGTGTCACTATAGTTATGATAATTTTAAGTTCTTTGGATATAAACCAAGAAAGGGGATGACAGGGTCAAAAGGTGGGTCCATTCCAAGTTTTCTGAGGATTCTCCACACTGTTTTCTAGAGTGGTTGCACCAATTTGCAACTCCACCAGCAATGTAAGTGTGCCTTTTTCCCCACATCCGCACCAACATCTATTATTATTTGTGTTCTCAATAATAGTCATTCTAATTGGAGTGACATGAAATCTTAAAGTTGTTTTAATTTGCATTTCTCTAATTACTCGAGGTGTTGAACACTTTTTATATATTTATTAATTGCCTGTATGTCTTCTGTCAAGTGTCTGTCCAGTTCCTTGGCGCATTTATTGATTGAGTTCTTTGTATTTTTGGTGTAAAGTTTTGTAAGTTCTTTATAAATTTTGGAGATAAGTGCTCTATCTGAAGTGTGTGTGGAAAAGATTTTCTCCCACTCTGTAGGCTCTCTCTTCACATTATTGATTGTATCTCTTGCTGAGAAAAAGCTTTTTAGTTTGAGTTCATCCCATTTATTGATTCTTGCTTGGATTTCTAGCGTTTTGGGAGTCTTGTTAAGGAAGTCTGATCTTAAGCCAACATGATGAAGATTCGGGCCTACTTTCTCTTCTACTTGGTGCAGCGTCTCTGGTCTAATTCCATTAAAAAAATTTTTTTTACAAGAAAGACCACGCTTACAATAATAAAAACTCTCAATGAAACCAACCTATGCCTTGTCCCACACTAGATGGCAGAACTGCTACAGTAATGAAAAGTAATTCTTGCTCTCATGGAGCTTCAATTCTAAATTACAACAGACATTTTTAAACTCAAACCACTAAATAAATAACTCTATATTCTATTACTAGGAAAGGAAAGTTCAAATTATTGTAGGAGTAAACAATTAGTAAATGAATCCTCTTAATCTTCCCCCTCCATTTCTTTCAGGTTTATGCTAAATTATCACCTTGTCAAAAGTTTTCATTTATCATTTATTAGCTCCATTTCTTCATTGGACTTCAGCATACAACATCTTATCAATAATACCCCTCTTTCCTTCTAATAAAATTCTCCCTTGTATATAAAATAGTTTGAGTGAGTTTATACTTTTTGGAACCATTGCTTCCTAAGTAAAGCAGGGAGATAGATTTTGTAAATGCATATTAATAATATTTATTTGTTTCAAATTACCTCTATATTATAAAATAGTTTTTATCAGTGCTAGGGATTGAAACCAGGACTTCATGTATGCTCGGGAAGCAACTTACCAAGTCCCCAGCCCAAGAACATGTGTCCTTTATACAACATCTGAAATTATTTTTATTTTAAAATGAGTTCTTGAAATGCCATTTCGAGCTTGAACAATTCCAAGGAAAATAATCTAAAACGGCATTCCAGCAAGTTTCTTAACAAAAATATAATTTGCTCAGCACATTATGGTTTCTGAAGTTCTTTCATGTACTCTAGAGCAAAATGGGAAATTACATCATACAGTAGAAACCAAAACTATCTTCTCTATGTATGCTCTCAAGTGTATAAATACAGTCATACCTCGTAAATTTTCCAATTAATTGCTAGGTGCTCACACAACCAATCAGAAATCCCAAATCTGCAAGATGTATTGTGAAGCCTAAAATTTCATGTACTGCCCTGTCGCCTTTAAGTCTCAGTGCAGTCTAACTGAGTTATCCAGCTCATGCCAGATAAGGGCCCTAACCAACGGGAAAGATCATTTCCTTTGTGAAATAGACCAGCTATACTCCATCCAGTCTTCAATCTATAAAGACCCCCTTCCCTGCCAGCCCAAGAAATTACTCAGACAAACTAATCACACCCACATACCGTAACGAGGGGACACTTCTCCCTCTTGGTACTATGCAGCCTGCCTCCCACAGAAGATACCTGTTCATGTTGTGCAGATGTGGCCTTGCACAGAGTGAGGACTCCTCCTCTCCTGAGCTGTGAGCACATGTGGCTAATAAACTGTAGGCTGTATCATCTATCTGAGGTCGTGCATTTCATGTCCAGCAAGGGGATCCCTCCTTCATGAGCAGCCTGAAAAAGGGGTGCTCAAACTTCAACTGAGGCTTCCCCTACAAAAATAACTGGAAGTCTGAGGTGTGGGGGTCCTCTCTGCCACATCTTGCATGGAGGAGGAAAGGGTTAACTGCCGGAGGAGGATGTTGGTAGTTTTTCTATCTATTACCCAAAAAACTTATCTACTCAATAAACACACAAGAGTCAATACTCTTTTAATGAGAGGGGGCATGGCAGGTCTGGCTATACCAACTCTGGCCTCTTACAACAACAACTCGCCCAACTCTCCTTTATTTATAATATGCAGGTAAAGGGAGACAGGACCAGGAGGAGCTTCTTCTGCGATGGACAGGATAGGGTGGAGTTAGGGGAACCATCCTCTTAAGGGGAAAATTCCAGAAGGAGACAGGGAACCAGTCCCATGCAGCACCACATGCTTCCTAGCAATTCCTAGAAGCCAGGCCTCTGTGTCCCATGGTTCAACCTGCTAAATAAGGATGGCTTCCCACACTCAGGGACTGAGTTCAAATGTAGAGCAAAGAACTCAAATCCAATCAGTTCACTACTGCTTCTACTTCTTTCTGTCCACATCACCACTGCTGGTGAGAGACAGGTACAGGACTAATGCTGCCTAGGGTCAGGCCTTCCTCCTCCATTCCTCCACTGATATTGCAGTGCCCCCACTGGGGACCACAGTCACAGCTCTGTTTGCTCAATTCACTTTCCATGTGTTACAATAGAATCTCTCAAAGTTGTCTGTCTCTTGCCAGGTGCGCTGGCGCATGCCTATGATCCCAGCAGCTCAGGAAGTTGAGGCAGGAAGAACAGGAGTTCAAAGCCAGCCTCAGCAAAAGTGAGCCACTAGGTAACTCAGTGAGACAGACCCTGTCTCTAAATGAAATACAAAATAGGACTGGGGATGTGGCTCAGTGGTTGAGTGCCCCTGAGTTCAATCTCTGACACCAAAAAAAACAAAAACAAAAACAGAAGTTCTTAATTTTTTTTATGAGTTTAGATTTCCTTTTCTCAGGGTCATTTAGTTTCTGGGATTAAACACTATCTCTACTGCTGGTCACAATCTTAACCTTTTGGTTTTCCTTCCAACTCTTAGACTCTGGAGTACTAAAGTTAGAATATTGGTTCCTTTCCCTCAGATGCCCTGAATGCCTCAGGAAAATGTATTAACTCTATCCAGTTGCTAACTCTATCTCCATCAAGTAGCTTTTGCTTAATCATTCCATATGTAAACAAGCTCAAAGTCAAAGGGGACCATTTGTCTCACATTTGCATAAGCTAAATGTCTGGTCCATCTCACATCTACCTAGATTGTGAGTTTACTCCATGGACTAAAAGAATAACAGAAATGTAGACTGACCTATCCTAGTGCACACAAATAACAGGAGGGAATATTGCATGATAGGGAAGACATATTATCTGTGCTCTAGACCAGAACATTCCTAAAGAAATAGAATGCCAGCCACAGATTTAGTTTAATTTTCTAATTAAAGTAGCTCTATTTTCCAAAGGCAAACATAAATAGTAGCAATTAATTTTAATATTAAAACATATTAACTCAATTTATATGAAATGTGATTGTTTTAGTATGTAACCAATAGTTAAACATTGTTTATTCACCTAAAGTCTTAAAAAATGCAGCATCTATTTGACGCAGCATATCTTTACCTGGACCAGTCCCATTTTAAGATCTCAGTAGGCATGTATACTGCGCAGTGTAAATCTATAGATTTTATGCCAGAATTCTTATCTAGGATCCATTTTTCATTGGCAATATTACCAGTAATAATGAGTAAATTACCAAAATTCTCTGTTTAATTTCTTTACATGTGAAGTAAGTATGATGATAATTATTCCTAGCTCAAATGGCTGTCATTGTGTATAAATGTGTTAGTATTTAAGAAAAAGGAAAACATGCCTATAATCCCTGCGACTACAGAAGCTGAGACAGAAGAATATCAAATTTAAGATTAGCCTCAATAATTTAACAAGACCCCAGCAACTTAGAGAGACTCTGTTTTAAAATCAAAAGTAAATAAAAAGGGCTGAGGATGAGAATATAGCTCAGTGGCAAAGTATCCCTGGGTTCAATCACCAGTACCTCCCCACAAAATAGGGGACAGTCCAGGCACTTAAAACTTACTAAGAATTACGTGCAGCCATAACAACAGCCTCTTTTTGTTTGTTTTGTTTTATTTTGTGTTTTCTTTTTTCCTTTCCAAATCTATTTTCTTTCCACCATAATGGCCTGGCTAGAATGCTCTGATTTTTCGTTAGCATGCGGGAAGTCACAGAGCACTGGGTACTTTTCTTTTGATGTGTTAAAGTTTCCGACTAACCAAATTTTAATTAAGAACTAGAGGAAGTCGCTTGTTCCCTTGTATTTCCTTCTCCCCTCTTTGACTTTCTCATGATGCCTTTCTTATCCATCATCTTTTGTTCTTCTCCTCACTGTCTCTCTACCATTTAATTATGTGAACTTGTCAAATTACCTGATCCCCTTTCCTGAAAAATTGGGATCAGGAAACCTTTCTCTTGGAGTTTCTATGATATTCAATGATACTAAATAGTCAAATACTTAAACAGGAATGTCTTTGTGTAGGAATTTAAAAGAAAATTTAAATCTCTGTCTCCGGCATTATACTCTTTTTCCATTCTTTTAAGTACCTTGTTATACAATTATAAGAAGTGCTCATATAGAAATGAGGACAATAGGAACATTTTCAGGTAAATTGCTTTGCACTGTAATCTGCAACTTCATTGCGTCTCCTATACCAGCAAATGTTGACACTCACATACACAGACACCCACACAGACAGACACATAGGCACCCACAAGCACAGAACAGATTGTCAAGGAAACTTTGATTTGACAATAGAAGCAACTATAGGAATATCAAATCAAAATCTCTATCTTCTTTGGCAGAAAATCTTGAGAGAATTCTAAGGAGATTGGTCAATTCTGAGGTCATACGGCTATTACTGGTATCGTTAAAAACAGAAAATCAAACTGGTAACGATTCATTTTGTTTGTTTGTTTGTTTTGGCATTAGGGATAGAACCCTGGGGTTCTTAACCACTGAGTCACATCTTCATCTTCGGCCCTCTTCTGTATTTTATTTAGAAACAGGGTCTCCCTGAGTTGCTTAGGGTCTTGCTGAGTTGCTGAGACTGGCTTACAGTCCATTCTTAATACCATTCACAATATGTTATGTGGCCCCAGGGAAGAAAGCCATAAGAATCTTTGGTTCACACTAATCATGTGACAGTCACTGTGGCATTAGCTTCTAATAAACATTTAACTTGGAACTTTTTATTTCAAATATCATTATAGACTGAATAAGAAAGAATATAGAAAGGAATGAATATGAAAAACCAAACCTTCTTCTAGTTAAAAAATTTCAATTTGGTATATATTAAATGAGCTCTTAGAAAGATCCTAATTGCAAACAGTTTTGTTTTCAGTGTCTGAAAATGTTAATAGAACAATTAAATATATAGTAGCTGTGATTTTTATAATGTATTGTGCATTATTCAGAAGGAATTTCCATTAGAGATTTGATTATAAACTGAAAATTTATAGAAATCTAATTTTCCTTTTTTGTTTTTTATTTGTTCTAATTATTTATATGTGACAGTAGAATGCACTTTGACACATCATACATAAATGGAGTATAATCTCTCATTCTTCTGGTTGTACATGATGTAGAATCACACCAGTCATGTAGTCATATATGTGCATAAGGTAATAATGCCTAATTCATTCTATCCTTCCTATCCGCCATAGCCCTTCTCTTCCCTTCGCTCCCCTCTCTCTACCAAAGTAACTCTATTCTTCTCTAGCCACTCCCCCTGCTTATTGTGAATTAGCATCTGCCTATCAGAGAAAACTTTGAGCCTTTGTTTTTTGGGGGATTGACTTATTTTGCTTAGCATGATATTCTCCAGCTCTGTCCATTTACTGGCAAATGCCATCATTTCATTCTTCTTTAAGGCTGAGTAATATTCTATTGTGTACATATACCACATTTTCTTTACCGATTTATCTGTTGAAGGACACCTGGGTTGTTTCCATAGTTTAGTTATTGTTGAGTTGAGCTTCTACAAACATTATGTGGCTGGGTTTCAACCACAAGACACCTAATCTGTACATAATGAGGTCTTCCCTTGAAATTCACATAGCATAAGTACAGAAAAAAAATCTTCAAAATAGTTATTATAAAGTATGTATATGTTGTTATTAAAACTTATAAAAGTAATTCATGATTAAATTGGATGATTCTGTGGTACTAGCTATGTTATTTTTGCCATTTTATTTATTACTTGATCCTGATTATATTTAGAGTGACATGAACTTTCTCTTCAAACCTTTTATTTCAGAATTAAATTAAGGTGGAAGTGTTTATCCCTACGACAAATTAATATTGCAGAAGACATATAATTTTGCTGAATAATATTAATATTAGGAAAAACTATGTCTGTCATAAACAACTTATAATAATGTAAATCATTTAAACCTTCTATTAATGTTAAATCATTCTTAATGAGTCTACAAATTTAGAAATCACTGCAGTCAACAATTATTACAATGGGCATATATTTTTCATATACACATACACACACATTGGAAACCACAATAAAATCAGAGAATTAAGTATGTCATTATTCCAAATATTTCTGTTTAACAGGAAATATTTCCTAAATGTGTGAGCATGTAAACTAAAATGCCATATCTTACCAAAACTGAATATTTTTCTGAATGAAAGGAAATAATACCAAGTTGCCAGTTGGTCAACATTCACTTACACAGGAATTCTATAGTTGAAAAGTATAGCATGCAAAGTTCTAAAAATTTACTAGAGAGAATCAACAGTAGATCTGAGATGACAGAAGAAAGAATCAGCAAACTCAAAGATAGATCAGTGGAGCTGATGTAACATGAAGGTCTGTCACTAAAAAGAAGGAAAAAAATGAACAGAGTACAGAGAAATGTGTCACAACATGAAGCACACCAACACGAAAGGAAGGGATAACCAGAGGAGAGGAGAGAGAAAGAGAAGAAAAGAAAAAAGTTTGTGAAGAAGAATGGCTAAAATTCTCCCTTATTGGCTAAAAACACTCATCTACACATTTGAGAATCCCGGAGAACTACATGCAGGATAAATACAGAGACTCACCTCAGACATACTGTAGCTAGAAAGGTTGAAAGCAAAATGTAAAAAGATAACTCTATAATCTGTAAGAAAAAAGGATAAAATCCGGCCCTTAAAACTCTACCCAAATAAGCTTAACAGCTGACTTCTCATTAGTAATAATCGGGAGCAGAATCCGGTTGACTGATATATTCAAATGCTGAGAGTACAATATTGCTAACCAAGAATATCAAACAGCCAAACTATCTTAAAAAATGGAAGTGAAATAAAATCACTCTCAAACAAATCAAAACAGAAAGAATATGTTGCTACCAGACTTGCCCTAAAAGAAATGCTAAAGAACTTCCTTTCTTCAGGCTAAAAACAAATGACATCAGACAACAGTTTAAAATCTACATTAAAAAGAAAGAGTATTGGTAAAGGTAATTAGGTAGGTAATTATAAAACAATATAATTGCATATTTTTCTAGTCTTCTAATTTTAAAATTAATTGCATAAAGCGATATAAACATAATTGTGTATACATATACAAAAATGAAATGTCTTGACAATAACAGCAGAAGGAGATGAGTGGGACACAACTGTGATGGAGTAAGAAAATAGAGCAAGATGGTGACTGGAATCCACAGTCAGAAATGAAGACAATTGGAAATGAGCTACAAAAGGAAAGTGATCAGTGAAACACCGTGTACCTGAATGCCTCCTTTCTCTCCCCAAAAAACTAGCCAAGTTAAGGGAACAAGGGCAAGCCTGGGCCAGAATGCCCAGATGCACATTATCTTGAAGGACACGGGTTTTCTCTTACAAAAACGAGGAGGTAGGGGAAGTTAGTGCTAGCTGTGGAGTGTTCCTTTCTTCCCTGTTCACCAGGACAGTTCTTCTGGGATGCTCATCCTACAAGCACACTAAGCAAGCCAATGCTGAGGTGGCCCTGCTTCTGAAGCCTAAGATGTAAGACCTCTCCCTCCGTGTCAAGCAAGACGGAACTGAGGATGCTGCAGAAAGGACATATGTCACTCCTCCTGACAGCTGCACTGGGTAAAGCACCATGAGGGAGAGGAGGCACTTCTTGGCCAGCCACTGGGAGGGACAAAGGTCCTACTGGCTCAGCCTGTCACCACCGATCACTTCTTGGAGCAGTCTCTGCTGTTTTGTAGCTTTCCCTAGAAAGTCATGGCCTGCATGCTATCTCTGGATACTTTCTTTGCCCTTTCACCAACCTGTCTTGCTGCCCTGGCACAACTGGTCTGTGGACATGAAAACCTAATAAAGGGCACCAAAATACATGAAGCAAAAACAAATAGTATTGAGACAAGAGGATTGATTCCAAGTGAGAGGCCAGCCTGGTCAACTTGGCAAGATCCTGTTCAGAATGAAATATAAAGGACTGGGGACATAGCCCGGTGGCAGACTGTGTGCAACACAAGTACTGCTAAAAAGAATTTTTAAAAAATAGACAATATTGAAAGAAGAAATAGACAATTCAAAAATAATAAAGACTTAAACACTGACTTTGAATGATAGAGGGATTAGGAAGAAGAAGAACAAGGAAATAAGATTGTGGAAAACCCTGTAAATTATACTTAACTGATATCTGTGGAAGACTTCACCCAAGAACACCAAAAAAAAAAAAAAAAATCTATGATTCTTAACTATGGAGAGAGAATATTTAAGTTCACACACACACACGCACACACACACATACACACACACAAACTTCAGTAAGTTTTAATGGGTTGAAATTATGCAAAGCATACTCTGCAACCACAGTGGAATTAAATTATAACAAAACCCAAGTTTGGAAATCCAAAAATATGTGGAAGCTTGCCCTCGATACTCTTTGTTGTGAATTTCTACAAGTCTTCAAAAACAGTCTTGGATTCCCTGGTGCGACTACAGATCTCAGCTCTTCTATACATTCTTCTTATATGCGTCTGTCCAGGGCATATTGCAGTGACATCTCCTTTTTTTCACTTGGCTCTTTTTGTCTCTAGAATTTATGTGTAAGTTTTTTTATTTTACTTTTTTCTTAGTGTGGTTTTGTTATCAACTGTTAACTGTATTGATCCAGGACAATACAACTCTTATGTCTGATATATAAATATACAAATGTGTCCATAGTATTTCAGATATGAATCTTTCATTCCTCAATCTAACATTTGGGTCTAACGTAGATTTATGGTCAACCTTTTTATATATAAATTCTCAGGTGTATAGTTGACATGGGACCAAAGCCTGAAACATAAATAGTGATAACAAAGTTACTAACATAACCATCCATCTAGTAGCTACAAAAAAAAAAAAAAAAAAAAATCAAGATTCATTTTCAAACCCCCTCATTCTCTGTATGAGATCTTAGATATGACATCATCAATTCTATTTCCTAAATACATCACAAATCTCAAGTCTGTGTTTACTTTTACTATTTCACTCATGTCTTCAAAATTTCTCTTCCAGACCACTGATATTTTTTCCTAAATGCTTACCAGAATGCTGCCTCAGATATCTTCCACTTTGCTTCCTGAATAATATTTTTATACATAAAATTAAAAACAGCAGTAATAAGCTCAGTAATTCCACCTCTAGGAATGTATTCTACAGAATTTTTATGATCAAAACTATTGCAGATGAATTGGAACTATGACATATAAATAACACTGACAATATTTGTTGATGAATATGTGTTTTTTTTAAAATGTCTACTTTGTATTACTAAAGATAAAGGATTAATTTAAGAAAGACACTAGATTTTGGTTACAAAATGTAAAGCACAAAACTGATCTAATGGAGAAGAGATTGATACTTAGCATAATAAAACAAAAGCTTTGCATGATAAAGGAACAGGAATTTGGGAATTGCAGCTGGCTGTCCCTTAGTTGGTGGGGGGTGTCATGGACATTAGTTAGAGTTTGCAGAAAGGAACAGAAGGGTTTCTATAAGCCTGGTAGTAGATAGTATTTTAAGGACAGATAGATAAACATATGGCATATCTTTTGAAACTATAACACTTGACATTTGATTTTGAAATTGTTTCTTTTTTGGTGCTATAATTACCCTCGCTGAACCCAATATCTTTAGCATAAGTCTGTTATAACAACGTTTGATATATGGTGCTTTGAGAAAGGAAGTTATAAAGTCGCTTTGTGTCAAGCAACACAGAACAAAGAGAGAATAGCAGCCAAAAAGCAGAAACTAAGGGTGGCAGAAAAAGAACAGAATCAATAGCAAGAATCTGGAGCCAGAGTAACAGTAAAGTACAATTTACATATTAGGAATACTAGGAACTATTTGAAAATATTTGTGTAAATCAACAGTATGTGAACTATAGAGTTTGAATTATTTTATCTATATATTTAATGAATCACTACTGAAGGCTGCAGAACTTGGAGATGCTTTGACAAATTTCACACTGAACTATTGACATGGTTGAGTCTATGAAGTGGGAATTGGAAGATGCAGTTTGTGTTTACTTTCATTATTTCATTTATGTCTTCATAATTTCTCTTCCAGACCATTGATAATTTTTCCTCAATGCTTGCCAGAATGCTGCCTCAGATCTCTTCCACTTTGCTTGCTGAATAATATTTTTAAGAAAATTTAAAATATCAGTAATGAGCTCAGCACTTCCACCTCTAGGAATGCATTCTAGAGGAGATAGAGGGCAAGAGATTTTTTATTTTAATTTGTGGATTTTTATATTATGTTTTGTTTTGCAATTCTGGGGATCAAATCTATGATTTCATGTATGCACTCCATCAATGAGCACCATCTCCAGCCATTTCTATGTTTTATTTTTTTAACACCAACTTTACTGGTTTTGAGTTTATGTCTCCTCCATAAAGTGCTCTCAGATTCTTCTATCACTGGCAGAATGAGTCACTTTCTTCTCCTTAATCCTCTAAAGAGCAAGAACCATGCCTAACATAGCACTTGGCATATATAAGTCACTTACTTGCCTGTTTGTTGGATGATCATTTAACTTAACATTGTTATTTCACAGATGTGATACAGGAAGAACAAGAAATAAAATGGTTTATCCACGGCAGAAGTTCTTAAACTATGGAACCTGAAGCACCAGGATCAGCACCTCCTGAGAACTTGTTGGAAATGCATGGTCTTGAACCCCACCTGAGACCTGGAGAGTTCAGAAGTTCTTGAGCCCCAGAGTCTATTTTTGCAAGCTCCCCTGGTGATTCTGATGCACACTCAAGCTTAAGAATTACTGCTCAAAAGCTCATATGGAGTAGGCAAAAATAGATCTTGGAAAAGAGAGCTTATATTTAATTTTAACATAGTATATGCAAACATATTATATTCTAGTCCTGCTAACTAGAATAAATCTAAGGTGATTTTTCACTGTGGAATTTTTTAAAAAAATCATTTTTGTATTTGTCTGTTTTACCTCTCAGGCTACCTAAACTGTAAATTTTATGTACACAAAAATTTTATGCTAGAGCATCAAATGAGATGATCGACCCAATACTCAGTTTATATATTGATGTATCTTATTTCTATAGGCAAATCACTTCATAGATTTGTAATTTTACTAAATTCACTTACATTTAATTGTGGTAGCATGAAAATGGAACTAAAGATGCTATAATAATTCCATGGAGACCAATATTTTATTTTCTACATTTTGAGAATTTGGTGCTACAATTGGAAACACAGAACACTGGGTTGGGGGAACTTTTTTATAATGAAAATGCAAGCTATAGAGACTATTAAGCCACTGTTTTGTAACATCCTTCAAACATAATTGCTTTGGTATTTACAAATTGAAAAGCTTGTTTAAAGGACTTTGACATTTTTTCTCATGCTCAAGAGAAAAGTCACTCTACTAAGAAAAACTAACTAGAACCACATCTGTAGAAAAGAAGTCAGAGGTGTCAGTGGTAAGCAAGGAAAATGCAGGCAAAATCATATTATTAGTTGCTGTGGCCACGAAAGGTTCCAACAAAACCATCTGGGTCCCTACCAGCTACTTCCCTGAACTGGAAGAGAAATCCTCATGGTGTGCAACTAGTTCTCCACTATACTATTCCTCTTTTTATTCCTCAACCCATATTTAGGACATGTTTACTGCTTATATTATATTAAATTATTTTACGATAAGAAAGTACATACAAAACACTTTAGAGAAAAAAATAAGTAAACATTAAAATATTCCTAACTCTAAGACTTTGCATATCTCAGACAAAATTAAGAATTGATAAAAATTTCCTTGTAATTGAGAGTCCAAGCTTTT
Source organism: Sciurus vulgaris (assembly GCF_902686455.1). NCBI lineage: Eukaryota > Metazoa > Chordata > Mammalia > Rodentia > Sciuridae > Sciurus > Sciurus vulgaris. The sequence continues at coordinate 117,189,655 of NC_136469.1, read as the reverse complement.
TCCCCAAATGAGGAACAAATCTCAGTTTCCAATGTGCAAGCTCTGACTTTCATTAAGAGAGACTTTGGGCTTCAGGTGTGACACGTCACTTGAGTTCCCTGCACTTGTCATTTTAATAGAATCATGCTTCTGCTTTATCAAAATAAATTGCACATTGCTTTAATCCTTCCTATCAGCAGTACTAAAAGAATACTAAGAAATGGATGATCTTAATCTCACCAGTAAAGAAACCAAGCAATATAAAAACAATCACATATCTTTGTATCACAACACTGTTTGCAAAATCAAAAAAAATAAATAAATGTATTTTATTCTTTGTAGATTTTATTTGTTTTGTTTCGTTTTGCTTTTTCCCTTATCCTAGTTCTTTTTCAGTTAATAAATCTGCCCTATTGTTTCCTGATAAGGAACTTTATTTTCCTATTAATCTTTGAAGTATTTGAATATTTTGTTCCTTTTTGGACCTTTGCTTGGAAAGCAACTGTAGGAAGTATGTGCATTAATTTCCATTTTAATTTACATAAATGTTGTAAATACTATTACAATACTATTGTAGCGCATGTTGTCATGAGAATTTATAGAAAAAAAATAATGTTTATCAAGCCTTGATTTTTAAAAACTATAAATGATTCTGTAGAAAACTATAAATGATTCTCTGCTTCAATTCTAATTTGGTCCTGAGTTCTCTTCCTTGGAGAGTAGCTATAAACTATGAGCCTGATTTGACAGAGTTCCAGGTGATTTGATTGTAGATGTTCACAACGTGCCTGCCATGGGATATATGCATATATTTTTTAATCCTGGTAGATGGACCAATGTCTAAGTGTCTGACCAGTGATGAGGTGTCCCTCTCATAGAAGGGTTGGTTATACTGGCAGATGCCCATGTGGGTCTTATCTCACCTGTGTCTAGTCTATTTTTGTCACAGAAACCACTCTCTAAAAGAGACCAACATGGAAGAAAAGTTAGGTATTTGTTGCATGAGACACAGAAAAGGCAATGCAACACAACCACATGATATAAAGGCAGTTTATTAATTTTCACAAGAAAAGAGGGGTATTTGTAAGAGTGGAAGTCAATGTTGCAAGAATAATAGGGTCAACCAACAGATGAAGAGCTGGAGAGAGACAGATGACCCTTATGGGATATGACCTTTTTTGAGGTCCAAAGCACCCTCCAAGCATGAGTTTTGATAGATGTATTTAGAGAAGGCAGATACACTGTGGAGGTCACAGTGTAAGAGATGGTCACGGTAGCATATCTGCATAGCCCACACCAAGTTGAGAGTTAGTGGAGTCAAGGAGAGTGTATCTCAGGGTCCCAGAGGGAGATCATCACCTGGAAATACTTGAATAAGGCAAACATCTAGGCTGGCCACACTGAGGACCTGGAATGAGGTACAGTGCTTGAAACGGTATCAAGGATGACAAAGTCCTACTTCTCATGTGATAAAGTTAAACCTATATTCAAAATAGATGACATAGAATATAGGAATTACTACAACCTTGCCATTAGAAGACCTGCATTTCATCTTCTTGCACAGAGATTCCAATTTTTCATTTGCAACATGGGAATGGTATTGACTACTGTGCAACTTGCATCTAAACTAATAGCTGCTATATAGGAGGAATTCCAATAAGAAAAATAGAAATTACAAATTGGTACAATCACTATGGAAAGTAGTATGCAGATTCCTCAGAAAACTTGGAATGGAACCACCTTTTGACCCAGCTATCTCACTCCTCTATTTATGCTGATTTTATACTTAAAGTATAAAAGAGTTCCCTGCACTTGTCATTTTAACAGAATCATGTTTCTGCTTTATCAAAATAAATTGCACATTGCTTTAATCCTTCCTATCAGCAGTACTAAAAGAATACTAAGAAATGGATGATCTTAATCTCACCAGTGAAGAAACCAAGCAATATAAAAACAATCACATATCTTTGTATCACAACACTGTTTGCAAAATAAAAAAAAGGTAAATGTATTTTTAAGTATAAAAATCAGCATACTACAGTGATGCAGTGACATCAATGTTTATAGCAACTCAATTCACAATAGCTGAACTATGAAACCAACCTAGATGCCCTTCCACAGATGAATGGATAAAGAAAATGTGATACAAATATACAATGGAATATTACTCAACCTTAAAGAAGAATGAAATAATGGCATTTGCCAATAATGGATAAAGCTGGAGGCTATCATGCTAAGTGAAATAAGCCAGTCCCAAAAAATCAAGGCCAAATGTTTTCTCTAATAAGCAGATGCTCATCCACAGTGTGATGCGATGGGTAGGGAAGAATGAAGGAACTTTGGATGGTGCAGAGGGGAGTGATTGGAGGGGTGGGGTGATGGGGATGGGAAATACAGTAGAATGAGACAGACATTGTTTCCCTATATACATGTATGGTTTCCCGACCAGTGTGACTCTGCAACATGTAGAGTCAGAGGAATGAGTAGTTATATTCCCTGTGTGTCAAATGTGTCCAAATGCATTCTACTGTCATGTATAACTAATTAGAACAAATAAAAAATAAAATAAAATATACTAAATGTACCAAAAATTTTAATCAAGGGACAGTAAATTGTGATTCTATTGCATCATAACATACTGGTCAAACAATATTCAACTAAAAATTCATAAATACTTGGATACTTTTCGTATGCATAAAGTTTAATAATTTCATTTAAAAATAAAATATCACTGCAAGGACTTACTACACAAACCAGATGATATCAGGATAGCTCTGTCATTGATAATTATTAAACCTGGCTTGCTAATTTTGATTTTTTTTAATTAAAACTCATAAATTTACATAGGGCAATGTTACTTGATTCATTCTGTTATTTTTTCCCTTCCCCCCCACCCCTCTCACCCCTCTTTTCCCTCTATACAGTACTTCCTTCCTCCATTCTTACCACCCTGCTTGTCCCTAACCCTAACCATAACGCTAACCCCTCCTACCCCCCATTATATGTCCTCATCCGCTTATCAGCGAGATCATTCGTCCTTTAGTTTTTTGAGATTGGCTTATCTCACTTAGCATGATATTCTCCAATTTCATCCATTTGCCTGCAAATGCCATAATTTTATCATTCTTTATGGCTGAGTAATATTCCTTATATATATATGCCACAGTTTCTTCATCCATTCATCAACTGAAGGGCATCTAGGTTGGTTCCACAATCTGGCTATGGTGAATTGAGCAGCTATGAACATTGATGTGGCTGTATCTCTTTAGTATGCTGATTTTAAGTCCTTTGGGTATAGTGGGATAGCTGGGTCAAATGGTGGTTAATTCTAAGCTTTCTGAGGAATCTCCATACTGCTTTCCAGAGTGGCTGCACTAATTTGCAACCCCACCAGCAATGTATGAGTGTACCTTTTTCCCCACATCCTCACCAACACCTATTGTTGCTTGTGTTCTTGATAATCGCCATTCTAATTGGAGTGAGATGAAATCTTAGGGTAGTTTTGATTTGCATTTCTCTTATTACTAGAGATGTTGAACATTTTTTCATATATCTGTTGATTGCTTGTACATCTTCTTCTGTGAAGTGTCTGTTCATTTCCTTAGCCCATTTGTTGATTGGATTATTTGTATTCTTGGTGTAGAGTTTTTTGAGTTCTTTATATATTCTGGAAATTAGTGCTCTATCTGAAGTATGGGTGGCAAAGATTTTCTCCCACTCTGTAGGCTCTCTCTTCACATTACTGATACTTTCCTTTGCTGAGAGAAAGCTTTTTAGTTTGAATCTATCCCAGTTGTTGATTCTTGCTTTTATTTCTTGTGCTCTGAGAGTCCTGTTAAGGCAGTCTGATCCTTAGCCAACAAGTTGAAGGTTTGGATCTACTTTTTCTTCTATAAGATGCAGGGTCTCTGGTCTGATTCCGAGGTCCTTGATCCATTTTGAGTTGAGTTTTGTGCAGGGTGAGAGATAGGAGTTTAATTTCATTCCTAACTTTTAGTCTGTTGATATGGTGAATTTTGATTTTTAATTGTGACAACTTGAGCAACTTCAGCAAATCCTTCTTTGATCACTTAATCTAAAGTAGACTTTCAATCACTTTCTATGACATTAGCCTGGGTTGATCTTTTTCAGTGCACATTTTATGTATTGATATGTTCATATTTGTTTATTGCTTATCTTCTGTTATAGAATACACCTTTCCATAGCAGAGATCTTGTGATACCTGAACATATATTTAGTTAATACCAACAATATTCTGCACAATCGATGACATAGACAAGATCTCTGGTATGGAAAAGCATATGTTATCACAGAAGGAAATAAACAATAAGTATGAACATATCAATAGTTCAAATATGCTCTGAAAAAATCAAGCCAGGCTAATGTAATAGAAAGTGATTAAAAGTCTAATTTCGACTGAGTGATCAAAGAAAGATTTGTTGAATTTGTTCAAGTTGTCACATTTAACTAAAAATTAAAAATCAGAAGTAGCAATTTAGGTGTAGAATCTCAAGGCAGAACGTTCCAGGCAGGAAGAACAGCTAGTACAAAGGCCAAATGGCAAGACCTAAGCATACTAGAAGCACATGAAGAGACTCAGTGTGACATGAACAGAGAGAGTGGACAGGAGAGGGCTTTACAATGAGAACTAAGTGGGAGGGTGAAGGGAAGACAGATGGCAACGTAGAAAGCCCTGTCAGAAACATGGATTCTACTCTAAGTGGACATTCCAGGGTTTTAAGCCAGGAATGACATGAGCTAATAGCAATCATTTTTATCTGTTTTATAGTGAAATGTCCCTGAATCATAATCATATGCCCTCCTCCAGGTAACAGTATTGCATCAGGTATTACAAGAATCCAAGGTGTTCCAAGTACTCTTAAAAAGCATTATTTCAGGAAACTGGAGTACATCATTAAATAGTTCTTAGGGGGCTTGAAAAGTATCCTAGCTGTTTGAATGGGCAATCTCTTTCTCATGCTTGTTCACTCTAAAATACTTATGTCTAGGCTACTTAAATATTTTTCTTGGAATGAGTTTTCACACTAAGTTGATTTTTATTGCAATTTTTGTGCTTGGCAAAACACTAGTGAAATCCAGAGAGTATTAGAATTATACAGAATTACAGCTTTGTGATTTTGTGCTATCATAAATATTGACCATAAAGGGTAATGAAGAAAAAGAAATAACGATTGTGGTTAACATGAGAGCATGCACCTCAAAGATGATAAGCAGGTAAAAATAACAGAATCCATAATTCTTGCATTAAATTCATTATCTTCTACTCACGTGTAGATATTTCAATAAAAAATTTGAGGAAAAAAATGCAAAGCAAACGACTTCATAAAATTAGATTTTATTGTTATAAAAGTTTTAATATTTAATTTTAAATGCTGAAAATCTTTCGGAAGAAGCTTAGTGGACAGGAAAGATCAGACAATATTTGTTTTAGATGCATGGTTAAGCTGGCATATAAATGAAATGAAAGTGCAGAAACCTTGTTAAACTGGTATAGTGCACAATCACCTGACTTGCAGGAGAGGAAGAAAGCAGTGCCATACATCTTGCATAATATTCCCCCTCAGGTAAGATTTGTTGATAACACAAGAGAATTTTCCCTGGCTTTACCTGACAGCAACTTGATCCATCTTTCAGCAAGAGCAATTTTTCTACCATATTCAGCAATAGTAGCTTCTGAAGGGCTTTCTTATCTCATTTCTTATTCATCAATCTCCAAAAGACATGTTGGAAACAGTGAAATGTAAATCTCTTTATAACTAAATTAATCCAATGCTTTTCATTTGTCTTTCATGTGGCACGGCCTCATTGTCAGCTCAACATATGTAACAAATGCTTGTCATTTCTAAGTGCTCAGAGAGCAAGATCTAAAAGAGAGATAGTTTCTTTTGACAAATGTATGTCAACACAAGAATCTACCTTTTTCTCTAATGATTTATTGTCAGGTATTTTTAAAAATTAATACTTACCCTAATTTATGGAGGGAGACTCTGGTAATCACTTTATATAATCCTTGTTCTGATGAGGCATATTTCCTTGAATTTCTTAATTTATCATCTTGTCAAAATGGATAAGGAAAAAACATATACCTCTACACTAAGATTTTTTTTCATAAAATGTTTCTATTAACATGCAAATCCTAACCTTTCACCTGATATTAACCAGAATCCGACACCATTAAATTTAATTGAAGAGACACACTTCATAAAAGAAAATAATTTCTCTAACAGATTGTGTTTGATGTCCTTTACATACTTTTACATTTGACATTTAAAATTATTTTCCTAAGAAAACTTCTACAGAAAAATTTCAAATTTATTGCAACAGTTTCTATGCTATAAAGAAATAAAATTTTATGAAAGTAAAATCCAAATGTCATCAATATATGTAACATGTGTTCTCTCATTGTATTTCAAAGTAGGTTAATCTGTTTTGTGAATGATTTTCAGCATTGAACTCATATTAAACTAATATGATAAACAACAGTGTATTTTACTGTTTTATAAAACTTATAACTACATTATTTCCCAATATACCTCTCACTCTCTCTGCCTCATCAACTAAATTTTTTTTTTTTTTTATTATTAGCTTTTTTGTCAACCACATATTCTAATGCTGGAAGACTATATAAAGAAATGAAGTAGCCTTATAACTTTCTCTAAAAATGACATTATTGTTAATTCCTGAGTTACTTTGTTTAAAAGATTATTTCAGGTACCTTTGAAAGAAATGCATAATTCAGTTAAACAGAATATATTTCATAATGTAAGAAAAATTAGGCAAATACAAGACCAAACAAAACATAAAAATCAAACCCCAAATGAGGTTAATCAAAATTTTATGCCATAAAGTTCTATATCTTTGCCAGAGGCTGGCTATAATTCTGCCTATAAATTGTTTAATGGACAACTCTAAAAAGAAAATCAAGTAAGTTATATGTTTCAAACTTCCCTTAAGATAAACACCATGCCAACTACGCAGGAAAATCACAATTATTTTTAGTGTTATTATGAGGAAAACAATGTCTTCTAAGGTTCAAAAATGAAGACACTATGTACTGGAGTAAAGAACATCTTCAAATATTCAGAGTTGGTTTCTTCTATCCAGAGGATTTTGCAGAGTAGAGCAGTGACATTAGACTAAGTGTAATTCTTCTTTAAAAAGATATAAACAGGATACTGACTTTGATGATCTCTTCAGAAATAGAATATGGCAGTATATTAGTCAGTTTTCATCACCATGACAAATACCTGAGAAAAACAACTTAGAAGAAGAAAGATTTATTTTGGCTCTCAGTTTCAGAGGCTCCAGTACCTGATTTGCTGACTCTGTTGCTATTGACCTGCGGTGAGGCAGAACATCATGGTAAAAGGGCATGAGAAAAAAAAATTGTTCGCCTCATGGCAGTCAGGAAGTAGAGAGAGATAGAGATAGAGATAGAGATAGAGATAGAGAGAGAGAGAGAGAGAGAGAGAGAGAGCTGCAAAAGCATGAAATAACCTTCCAGGGAACAATCTCAGTGACTTACTTCCTTCAACTGAGTGCCACATCCTCTACCACTGCCTCCCAGTAGTAGTTCATTTAACTGTCAAAAGATTAGTTCAGGGGCTGTAGTCGTAAATCAGTGGTAGAATGCTTGTCTAGCATGTGTGAGGCGCTGGGTTCAATTCTCAGTACCTCACATAAATAAATAAAAATAAAGGTCATTGACAACTTTAAAAAATATATTTAAAAAAGGATTCATCCACTAATAACTAATGAAATCAGAGCCCTCATGATATTTTGAAATCATATCTCAAAAACTCAACTTCTAAAAATTGCTGCATTGGGGAGCGAATTTTCAACTCATAATATTTGGTGGGATTTTTCAGATCCAAACCATATCAATTCTGTTACTGGCCCCCAAAGACTCAGGTTAATCTCACAATGTGCAATGCATTTAGTCTATCTACAAGTGTCTCCATAGTCTTAACAGTACCAGATCTGCAACAAAGTCTTAATCCAAAGTCTCCTCTGAGACTGAAGGTAAAACTTAAAAACAAAAAGATCAAGTTACATACATGCAGTATAAAATGGACAAGTAAACATTCTCATTCCAAAAGGGAAGAATAGGGACAAAGAAAGGATGGAGCCAAAGCAAGAAAGAAACCCAGCAGGTCAAACCTCAAATCCTATACCTTCATGTCCTGCATCCAGTGCACATGAGAGACAAACTCAAAGGTCGTGAGGCCCATCCTTATGATCTTGCCAGCTGCAGTCCATATGGTCTTACTCTTGGACGGCTTCACTTGCTTCCCTAAGCTTCCATTGGCACTTGTTTCATGTTCCTGCCAGCTCTAACTTCTTGAGTTTTCTACGGTACCTTTGGCTTCACTCTTCCAGCTTTAGGATATGCCCATGTGGACTCCAACCATGTTACAGACTTTCTTTTGATATCTGGGTGGAAGCTTCCATGACCCTGTAAACCTTGTGTTCATGCCTGCAAAACTAACATGATATGGATGACGCCAAGGTTTATCACCAGATCAAGAAGTAGCTAGGCTCACTTGGACCACAGCTGCAGTATCCTCTAAGCACCTGGATGGCAAAACACAGGGAAACTAGGGGAAACAACTTCCTGAGCAGTCCTGTGGAAGCATGAAACACAGTGCCCTCTTCTTAAAATTTTTTCAAATGAGTTTTCATTCTTACACCTTTGAAACTGCAATGGGTGTAGTCTTCCTGATTCCTGAGATGTCCTCAAGACATCGTTCCTATTGGGTCTATATTTTGTTTCTTTTTAATTGGACTGCTCTCTTCAGTAACCAAGACGTCCTTTACACAATTTTATGTGTTTTTCTGGAAAAATTGAAAATTTTAAGATCTTTACACTCTGCTTTTTGTCTCCTATTCTCATATTAAACCTAGCTAAAAGTAGCCAGAATTACCTGCACCATTGCCTGAATGTTGTGGTACTTTAAAATTTCCTCCACCATATTCATTAATCTATCACCTTTAAATTCAACCTCAGGGAAAGCAGCAGGACATAGACAAAATGTAAACAAGTCATTTGCCAAAATGTAACATGGATGGACACTTTTTCCAATAGCATCCTCGTTCACATCTAAAACCTCATGAGCACAGCTTTACTGTCCACTTTTATATCAGCATTCTGGTCCAAGTTCACGCCAGAACTGTTTATTAAGCTCTGCTTATGATATTCTAAGACTCCTCTAGTCTGTATTTCTAAACTTTTCCGAATTCCTCCTACAAACCAGTTCCAAATGCTTCTGAACCACACAGTTAGGTACAATAATGATGCAACTCTCATCCCAGTTTTCTTATTAGTCATCTTATTGTCACTGTGACTGATACCTGACAAAAACAACTCGAATGTGGGAAGATTTGTTCTGGGTCTTGGTTTTGTTCCATGATCATTTGGCTCCAATACTTTGGGCCTGTGATGAGGCGGAAATTCATAGCAAAAATGTGCAGCAGGGGAAGACTGCTCACCTCAAGGCCCCAGTAAGTGGAGAGGAGAAAGAGAGAGAGAGAGAGAAATTGGGATTGGATTCAGGGACAAGAAATATTCTTCCAGGGCATGTGCCTGTGACCTACTTCCTTCAGTAAGGTTCCACCACTGATGGTTTCCACTGCCTCCAAGTAGTGCATTCAGCTATCAGTGGATTAATCCATTATGTGGTCGAAGTCTTCATGATCCAATAATTTCCCAAAAGCCCCACCTCTGAAGATTGCTAAATTGAGGACAAAGCTTTCTGTACGTGAGACTTTGGGGAACATTCCAGATGCAAACCATAACAGAAAGTTTGCAACCTTGTTCTCAGCACGAATTCATAACTGACCTGAGCAGACCAACATGGATGTGTTCCAAAGAGAGGACCATTCCAACTCCTCTGAAAAGGAATTCAGTTTTATTAATTTGTGCAGAGCTAGTGGTTCCTTACACAATATTTTTGAATCCACTCTAAAGGGAAAATGTACTATCAAAAAGTCTTAATAAATTTTAGGAATACTGTCTTTAAAAGCTGATGCTCATTATAATGAGTATTTAGTGAATACTTGTTAGTATGTTAGCACTATCCTGAACACTTGATGGGCACCTACACTTTTACAGGTATAAAATGAGGATAAGAAGTTTACCTACTTTACATGGTTAGTCTATGACAAAATCAACAATGAAACACAGGATTTCTGGCTCAAAAGTCTAGACTCTTCACTGATCTTCACTGCTGTCATAAATCCCAAGAGGATTAGAATGGAGTGCTCTTTGTAACAATTAGAATATTTTTTAAACCATTTATTTTGAAGTTCAAAAATTGTTTGCCTTAGCTACACAAAGTAAAATATAATTTGAAATTATTTCATAAGCTGGAGAAAAGCTTCTCTATATGAGAGTAGATTAGGAAAATTCATACTTCTTGCATTCATGCTAAGGAAACAGGACTCTTTTGCAAACTCAGAAGGCACTGAACTTGCTTGTTATGTAATAAAACATGCAAGTAAAATACATTAACTGATTAGTTCTACGTTTGTGTGTAAAATTTGTCATTAAAATTCAAAGAGTAATAACTATTTTGAAAGAGAATGATGGAAAACTAAAATTGGAATTGTATTGATACAAATTTTAGTAAGCTATATAAATATAATGGTGCAGTATCAAAGTACAATGTAGTTAGGTTGTCCACTGTGGGTTGAATTGTGGCCCCCAAAGGACATGTACAATGGAAACCTACAAATACAACATTGTTTGGGAAAATGGTCTTTTCATATGTAAAGCAAATTTAAGATTACTTTAAATAGCTTGATATAAGTTCATCCTAGACCATCCAGGTGAGACTTTAATCAAAGACAAATGTCCTTTTAATAAGAGAAGACAGAAAAGAGACAGAACAAATTTCACGTAAAAACAAAACTAAGATTAAAGTTTTATCACTGCAAGACAAAGAGTGTCTGAAGCCACCAGAAACTGGAAGAGTAGAGGAAAATATCTCCCAGACTTTTGGAGGGAGTAAGACCTTTTCAAATCCAGGTTTAGGATTTCTGACATCTAAAAGTGTGAGCACATAAATTTCTTTTGTTTTAAGCAATTGAGTCTTAGATGATGTACTGCAGCAGCCCTAGGCTAACAACATGCCTAGGTACATAGATAGTTTGATAAGTTGATAAAAGGGCAATTTCAATGGAAGTTGAATGTCAATCAAATTAAATGTCATGATCACAAATATACTGTGTTTTTTAATGAGCAAAAAAAAGTATAAAATGAGAATAAAATAGTTCATGTTCACATATAAACACATACTGATAAAAATATATTAATCTTATTTAGTTGAAATTTTAACAATGAAAGTATAAGGATGTCACAGAGTTTAGGAAGTTCATTTACAAGGAATCGAAAATTTGAAAAGGAGCATCTTAAAAGTTGGTAGCTTTTCACCTGTCTGAGAACATCAAGTATTGTTCTGGTATAAGCAAGAAATAAATAAGGGAAATCCTTAGGAATGGAGAAGGTGATTATGTACAGTAAATTTCCCTACTTATTGAAATAAAATACAGAAGTTTCTTTTTGTTTTTTAAGCATAGGTGAAAATTTCCAAAAATTCACAGGATCTTTCACCCTAAATTTCTATATTCCTTGGAATTTTTTTCCTTCTCTGTCAGTTTTTGCAGCTATTATCAAACACTGGATCTCAAATGTACATTGTCGTCAAGAATTTTCTTGTATCATTGATCCAAAGATAGGAGCTTATTTCTTTGCCAAGAAGAAAGGAGCATTTTCAGAAAAAAAAAAAAAAAAATATATATATATATGCTAAATGTCATATGCTATACTATATATACTAAATAATTAAGTGTACATGTCTATACACACTCATATATAATAACTGAGATGGGTGAGTACTTTCTAGATAGGTTATTATATATATCTAAACATATACACATATGTGTGTATACATACAAATATACACATTATTATATATTATATGTAATCATAAGATGCATTAAAGAAAAACTAGACAGAAAAATCAGGATGCTAATTCTATACAGTGGTCTAATCCTGCTATTAATTAGCATAATTTCCAGAGTTGACTTGTCCAATTCCACATGACCTTTAAGGAGCCATCAACTGCTTAGGTATAAAACATCTTATGGATTATTCCAAGCACTTTATTTCCCTGTCCCAGTCTTACATCTATATGTGAAATGACACTCTGATTCACACCAAACTACTAAACATTGGAGATATTCTTGGATATCAAAGCCAAAAATTCTCTCATCCTGCTGCCATCCAGGATTCTCTCTTGTCAGATTCCTGGGAGGTTTTTCAAACCAAGTGACATAATCAATGTTCTTGCCTTTCAAACTCAACCTCTTAGATAGACTTCTGGCTTTTTTCTTGGCTTCTGGGAAAAATCATTCATTTCTCCAAATATCCCCAGCTTTCTACTTTTCAGGGTACATGATAAGATATTTCTTTTGTTAAGTTGGAGCCATTTGACAAGTAGTGCCTAGTGAATTGTGAGTAGCATCTTGATCAACAATATTCAAGAATGAGGGGCTGGGGAGAGAGCTCAGTTTGGTAGAGTGCTTGCCTTGTAAGCACAAGGCCCTGGGTTTGATCTCCAGCACCAAAAAAAAAAAAAAAAAAAAAATCAAGAATGAATGGCTCAGAGTACTCCTCAGAACAGAGCACCCTGCCAATATATGATGGACATGTATTACAAGTAAAAAATAAATATTTGCTCTTTTATGCCACCAAGATTTTGAGTTTTGTTTCTGAAGCATCATCTTGCTCACCTACCTTACAGGCTCAGCTACCTTTAAAATTCCCTCATGATTTATACAGAAATGTCTATATTCACCTGACATTTAGTGCATTATGAATAAGGCAAAAGTTTGATATAATACCTAGGTCAATAGTTCATAAAATATGTGCCATGGTAAGTTTGAAGAAAATAAAATTTTGTAGATTCAGTTGCCAGTTAATGCAGTAAGGTTCTCTGAATTCTCACAGCAAACAAACTCTGCTTTAAGAGTTGGCTTACACATTGAGTTTTTTTTTTTTTTTATTATAAACAAATGGGATACATGTTGTTTCTCTGTTTGTACATGGTGTAAAGGCATACCATTTGTGTAATCATAAATTTACATAGGGCAATGTTGTTTGATTCATTGTTATTTTTTCCCTTCCCCCCACCCCTCCCACCCCTCTTTTCCCTCTATACAGTACTTCCTTCCTCCATACTTGCCCCCCTCCCTAACCCTAACTCTAACCCTAACAGTTCCCTCCCCCCCATTATGTGTCATCATCCACTTATTAGCGATATCATTCGTCCTTTGGCTTTTTGACATTGGCTTATCTCACTTAGCATGATATTCTCCAATTTCATCCATTTGCCTGCAAATGCCATAATTTTATCATTCTTTATGGCTGAGTAATATTCCATTGTATATATATACCACAGTTTCTTTATCCACTCATCAATTGAAGGGCATCCAGGTTGGTTCCACAGTCTGGCTATTGTGAATTGAGCAGCTATGAACATTGATGTGGCTGTATCTCTGTAGTATGCTGATTTTAAGTCCTTTGGGTATAGGCCAAGGAGTGGGATAGCTGGGTCAAATGGAGGGTCCATTCCAAGTTTTCTAAGGAATCTCCACACTGCTTTCCAGAGTGGCTGCACTAATTTGCAGCCCCACCAGCAATGTATGAGTGTACCTTTCTCCCCACATCCTCGCCAACACCTGTTGTTGCTCGTATTCTTGATAATCGCCATTCTAATTGGGGTGAGATGGAATCTTAGGGTGGTTTTGATTTGCATTTCTCTTATTACTAGAGATGTTGAACATTTTTCCATATGTTTGTTGATTGCTTGTACATCTTCTTCTGTGAAGTGTCTATTCATTTCCTTAGCCCATTTGTCGACTGGATTATTTGAATTCTTGGAGTAGAGTTTTTTGAGTTCTTTATAGATTCTGGAGATTAGTGCTCTATCTGAAGTATGATTGGCAAAGATATTCTCCCACTCTGTAGGCTCTTTCTTCGCATTGCTGATAGTTTCCTTTGCTGAGAGAAAGCTTTTTAGTTTGAATCTATCCCAGTGGTTGATTCTAGCTTTTGTTTCTTGTGCTATGCGAGTCCTGTTAAGGAAGTCTGATCCTAGACCAACAAGGTGAAGATTTGGACCTACTTTTTCTTCTATAATCTGCAGGGTCTCTGGTCTGATTCCGAGGTCCTTAATCCATTTTGAGTTTAGTTTCGTGCATGGTGAGAGATATGGGTTTAGTTTCATTCTGTTGCATATGGATTTCCAATTCTCCCAGCACCATTTGTTGAAGAGGCTATCTTTTCTCCATTGCATATTTTTGGCACCTTTGTCTAGTATGAGAAAATTGTATTTATTTGGGTTTGTGTCCGTGTCCTCTATTCTGTACCATTGATCTACCTTTCTATTTTGGTACCAATACCATGCCGTTTTTGTTACTATTGCTTTGTAGTAGAGTTGAAGATCTGGTATTGCAATACCCCTGTTTCACTCTTCCTGCTAAGGATTGCTTTAGCTATTCTGGGTTTCTTATTCTTCCAGATGAATTTCATAATTGCTTGCTCTATTTCTGTAAGGTACGTCATTGGGATTTTAATTGGAATTGCATTGAATTTGTATAGCACTTTAGGTAGTATGGCCATTTTGACAATATTAATTCTTCCTATTCAAGAATATGGAAGATCTTTCCATCTTCTAAGGTGTTCTTTAATTTCTTTCTTTAGTGTTGTATAGTTCTCATTGTGGAGGTCTTTCACCTCTTTTGTGAGATTGATTCCCAAGTATTTTATTTTTTTTGAGGCTATTGTGAATGGGGTAGTTTTCCTAATTTCTCTTTCTGAAGATTCATCACTTATGTATAAAAATGCATTGGATTTATGAGCATTGATCTTATAACCTGCTACTTTACTGAATTCACTTATGAGTTCTAAGAGTTTTCTGGTGGAATTTCCAGGTTCCTCTAAATATATAATCATGTCATCAGCGAACAGGGATAGTTTGAGTTCTTCTTTTCCAATTCGTATCCCTTTAATTTCTTTGGTTTGTCTAATTCCTCTGGCTAGAGTCTCAAGAACGATGTTGAATAGAAGTGGTGAAAGAGGGCATTCCTGCCTTGTTCCAGTTTTAGGGGGAATGCTTTCAGTTTTTCACCATTTAGAATGATATTAGCCATGGGCTTAGCATAAATGGCCTTTACAATGCTAAGGAATGTTCCCACTATCCCTATTTTTTCTAGTGTTTTGAGCATGAAGGGGTGCTGTATTTTATCAAATGCTTTTTCTGCATCTATTGAAATAATCATGTGATTCTTGACTTTAAGTCTATTGATATGGTGAATTACGTTTATTGATTTCCTGATGTTGAACCAACCTTGCATCCCTGGGATGAAACCCACTTGATCATGGTGCACTATCTTTTTAATATGTTTTTGTATGCGATTTGCTAAAATTTTGTTGAGAATTTTTGCGTCGATGTTCATTAAGGATATTGGTCTGAAATTTTCTTTCTTTGATGAGTCTCTGTCTGGTTTAGGTATCAGTGTGATATTGACTTCATAGAATGAGTTTGTGAGGGTTCCCTCCTCTTCTATTTCATGGAATACTTTGAGAAGTATTGGAATGAGCTCTTCTTTAAAGGTTTTGTAGAACTCAGCTGAGAACCCATCTGGTCCCAGACTTTTCTTTGTTGGTAGGCTTTTGATGACTTCTTCTATTTCAGTACTTGAAATTGGTCTATTTAAATTGTGTATGTCCTCCTCGTTCAGTTTAGGCAATTCATATGTCTCTAGAAACCTGTTGATGTCTTCGAAATTTTCTATTTTGTTGGAGTATAGATTTTCAAAATAGCTTCTAATTATGTTTTGTATTTCAATCCTGTCTGTTGTGATATTTCCTTGTTCATGATTTTAGTGATTTGGGTTTTCTCTCGCCTTCTCTGTTAGTGTGGCTAAAGGTTTATCAATTTTGTTTATTTTTTCGAAGAACCAACTATTTATTTTGTCAATTTTTGTATTGTTTCTTTTGTTTCAATTTCATTGATTTCAGGTCTGAGTTTAACTATTTCCCGTCTTCTACTACTTTTGGTGCTGGTCTGTTCTTCTTTTTCTAGGGCTTTGAGCTGTAGTGTTAGGTCGTTTATTTGTTGAGTTTTACTTCTTTTATTAAATGCACTCCATGAAATAAATTTCCCTCTAAGTACTGCTTTCATAGTGTCCCAGAGATTTTGATATGATGTTTCTTTGTTCTCATTTACCTCTAAGAATTTTTTAATTTCCTTCCTAATATCTTCTGTTAGCCATTCATCATATAATAGCATATTGTTTAATCTCCAGATGTTGGAATAGTTTCTGTGTTTTACTCTTTCATTTATTTCTAATTTCAAACCATTATGATCTGATAGAATACATTGTAGTGTCTCTATCTTCTTGTATTTGCTAACATTAGCTTTGTGGCATAATATATGGTCTATTTTAGAGAAGGATCCATGTGCTGCTGAGAAGAAAGTGTATTCGCTCTTGGTTGGATGGTATATTCTATAAATGTCCGTTAAGTCTAAATTATTGATTGTGTTATTGAGATCTATGGTTTCTTTGTTCAATTTTTGTCTGGAAGATCTATCCAGTGGTGAGAGAGGCATTTTAAAATCACCTAGTATTATTGTGTTATGGTCTATTTGGTTTCTGAAATTGAGAAGGATTTGTTTGACACACATGAATGAGCCACTGTTTGGGGCATAGATGTTTATGATTGTTATATCTTGCTGATTTATGCTTCCCTTAAGCAGTGTGTAATGTCCTTCTTTATCCCTTCTAACTAGTTTTGGATTGAAGTCCACATTATCGGAAATGAGGATGGATACTCCAGCTTTTTTGCTGAGTCCATGTACATGGTATGTTTTTCCCCATCCTTTCACCTTTAGTCTATGGGTATCTTTTTCTATGAGGTGAGTCTCTTGCAGGCAACATATTGTTGGATCTTTCTTTTTAATCCAATCTGCCAGTCTATGTCTTTTGATTGATGAATTCAGGCCATTAACATTCAGGGTTATTATTGAGATATGATTTGGTTTCCTGGTCATTTGGTTCATTTTTTAAATTTTATTTATTTGTTTGACACAACTTGTTTCCTCCTTTGTTTGACAATTCCTTTAGGATAATTCCTCCCTTTGCTGATTTGCTTCTTTGTTTTTCATCTCTTCCTCATGGAATATTTTGCTGAGAATGTTCTGTAATGCTGGCTTTCTTTTTGTAAATTCTTTTAGCTTTTGTTTATCATGGAAGGATTTTATTTCATCATCAAATTTGAAGGTAAGTTTTGCTGGGTATAAGATTCTTGGTTGGCATCCATTTTCTTTCAGGGCTTGAAAAATGTTGTTCCAGGCCCTTCTAGCTTTTAGGGTCTGGATTGAAAAATCTGCTGATATCCGTATTGGTTTTCCCCTGAATGTAATTTGGTTCTTTTCTCTCACAGCCTTTAAAATTCTGTCTTTATTTTGTATGTTAGGTATTTTCATTATAATGTGCCTTGGTGTGGGTCTGTTGTAATTTTGTGTATTTGGAGTCCTATAAGCCTCTTGAACTTGATTTTCCATTTCATTCTTCAGATTTGGGAAATTTTCTAGTATTATTTCATTGAATAGATTGTTCATTCCTTTGGTTTTTTTCTCTAGGCCTTCCTCAATCCCAATAATTCTTAAATTTGGCCTTTTCATGATATCCCACAGTTCTTGTAGATTCTGTTCATGATTTCTTACCATCTTCTCTGTTTGTTCAACTTTGTTTTCAAGGTTAAATATTTTGTCTTCAATGTCTGAGGTTCTGTCTTCCAGGTGTTCTATCCTACTGGATATGCTTTCTATGGAGTTCTTAATTTGGTTTATTGTTTCCTTCATTTCACGGATTTCTGTTTGGTTTTTTTTCAATATCACTAACTCTTTATTGAAATGATCTTTTGCTTCCTGTATTTGCTCTTTTAACTGTCTATTGGTGTGATCATTCAGTGCATGCATTTGCTCTTTCATTCATCGTTTGCTTCCCTGGTCATTTTAATTATGTACATTCTGAACTCCTTTTCTGTCATTTCTTCTGCCATGCTGTCATTGGGTTTTATTGATGTAATATCTAGATTTTTTTGCAGCATTTTCTTTCCTTGTTTTCTCATATTGTTCAGGTATCAGTGGACCGCTGAGATATTGCAGATTTCCTCTATTGACTTACAATGTCCTTGAAGATTTCTATATATATCCCCTCTTAGCCTTCAGTAGGCTGAAGTCTTGGAGGAAGTTGATAATGCGGTGCTCCACAAAGAAGCTGCAACTCTAGGAGTGGTGGCCTTCAGGTGGGGTATATTCCCTGCTAGTGGGCAGAGGTGCCTCCACTTGTTGACCAATGGTCATCCAAAGGGGAACTAGGCTGGGGGCTGAGGCAAGGCCTGTTTGGGCCTGTGTCTCTGGTTTTACCGTCCTAGTGGGGAAACCTCACCCGGCAAGGAAGACTCACCTGGTGGGGAGGTCTCGCTGGTCAGTTCCCTCCTAGAGGTTCCCCTCAATTTACAGCTACCGCCTGGGATGGGCTACCTTCCTCTGCAAATTTCCCAGGGGCCCGGCCCTACCTCCTGGGCCTGGGAGCCTCACCCTTCGCAGATGTATCTCCTTAGGCTGCCCCTCCTCAGAGAATATGCCCGCAGTCCTGGAATCTTCGCTCTGCCCCTAAGCGTGTCTCTGTGGGGCTCTTCCACCAAGAAGCCTCCTAGATCCTGGGACCCTGCTCTGCACCTAATCGCCTGGCTATCCGGCCCCTCCTCTGAGCAAGCCACCTGGGCCCCGTACAATCGCTCTGAGTCCCAGAGACCTGCCACACGCCTCTTCCTCCAGACAGCCGCCCAGTATTCCAGTGTGGTCACTAGGAGTCCAAGCAACTCACTGCGTGCCTCCTCCTCCCACCAACCACTCGTAGCCCTGGGCAATCAATCACTCCGAGTCGAAGTGACCCGCCCTATTCCTCCTCCTCCTCCAGGTAACCCCCCATGTGTTCAGGGGCGGTCGCTCTGAGTGGCTCTGAATCCACGTGACCCGCTGCACGCGTCCTCTGGGCAACTGCCCGGAGCTCTGGTGTGGCCACTCGAGACCAAGCGACCCACCGCGCTTCTCCTCCAGGCAGCCCCCCTGTGTTCAGGGGCGGTCGCTTTAATTCCAAACAACTCACCAATCGCCTCCTCCTCTGAGCAGTCGCCTGGAGCTCTAATGCAGTCACTGCGAGTCCAAACGACCCGCCGCGCTCCTCCTCCTCCTACTACTACTCCTCCGAGCAGGCCCCGGTGTTCAGAAGTGGTCTGAGTCCAAACAGCTCGCCGCGTCGCTCCTCCTCTGGCAACTGCCTGTAGCTCTGGTGCAGTCACTCCGAATCCAAGCGGCCAACTCCTCCTTCTCCTCCTCAGGGCAGGCCCCGGTGTTCTGAGTCCACACAGCTCTCCTCACCGCTCCTCCCCTGGGCAGCCACCAGAGCCCCAGTGGTTGCTCCGAGTCCCAGCGCTGTGCTGAGCGGCCTCCTCTACGACGCTCCCAGTTGTCCGAGTTCACTGCTCCAGCAGGGGGAGGGGCGTCTCACTGGCAGCTCTACTTCACAAAGTTCCCTGCGTTCCGGGACCACCGTCCCATCCAGGACGCCTCCCCAATGGGAGAGACTCACCCGGCTGCTTTGAGTTGGTCCCAAGTCTCTCAATATCTCCTCTTTTGAATCCTGAGTCCTGAAGCAACATGAAATGCAGCCACCCCCTAGGCCGCCATCTTGAAACTCTTCTACACATTGAGTTTTTAGTCCTGTTTTTCCATGGAACTCTCTTAGATATACCCACAGAGCCCACTATTGACAGGATATCAATTTCTGGTATTTTTCAGTCAGCTCTGGTAGGGAGAGAACGTGATATGACTGGGATCTTCAAATGCATCTTTATTGTCCTTCTCACACTGAAAATTATTTGTACAGGCATTTATTATTCTATATTTTAGATTATGTGTATAATTACATAACCCTTTAGAATGAGTAGTATATTTCTCAGGCTTAAAAGTGGAAAACACAATACATTTTGGAATTAGGGTAATCTCAAACACGAGGGACCTGAGCTTCTTTCTTCACAGGGAAAAGGACAGGGATATCAGGTTTAGAATATTTCCCAATAAATGAATGGAAGTAAAATTACTATGATGTGTCAGTCATTCTTAAATATCTAAAGCATGGTACAAGTATCACATATAAAGTGGCCTACAAGAAAATATTTCATGTTATTTATCATTATTAAGTAATTTACAAGGATGTATAAGTTGTAAATTTTAGAATGTGTCAATTAGAATTTCTGCGGTTCTTCAGAATTTGTCAATTTAGTCATAAGTATCTTTTTCAGAGAAGGCAGCCCTCCTTTCTCTAGTGATGCCTCCCAGGACTCTCTGGGCCTGGGGCACACTCAGGTTGGTGCTCATGACGCCTCTGAAATATTTATCTTGACATCTGAACCATGATGTGTACAGTGCCCATATTTCGGAACTACTTTATTTTGAAAGATTAAAGAAATTTGTTTTAATCAAAGTTAAAACAAACAATGGTCAGTTGCAAGTATCTTCATCTGAAGTGTAGCTGGTGACTTCATGGAGTAAAGCACTGTGTCTGTTGGCACCATGGTGCCATCGTGGCTGTTGACATGTGATATGCCTCCTCAGAATCAACCCTAAGTTGAAGTGTGCCTGTCGGTGTTTAAGTTTCATGCAGGTGCAGGTTCCTTCTAGGAACGCTGGGAGCTATCACCAGGCTTGATATTTAGACTTTAAAACTTGAAATTTTTTTTTTTTTTGGGGGGGGGGGGGTATACTGAAATATAGATTTGAGAATTGCCTGTTGCGGGGGAAATAGCATTTAAAGTGGAAAGTTGTGTTTGGAAAATTGTGTATGAGTATTTTTGTATTAAAAAGTTTCAAAGGCAAAAAAAAAAAAAGAAAAAAAAAAGAAAAGGCTGTGGTTTTCATTTGGAAGTGTTTTCTGTAAATGTAAGTATTTCGCTGAGGCAAAAGTGTTAGTATCATTTTCTCAGGACATTTCATTTTTGTCAGGTTCAACTCGGGCCTTAGGTCACTAAAATACATATTTTGATAGAAAACAGGTCATTTTTTCATGGCTAACCACGTTCTTTGAAAAACCAGCTACCCAGCTATCTTTGCTGACATCTTTGTAATATTGATTATTTTTCTTCTTTTCCTGGTGTTGACAAAGCCCTCGCTCTATCAATATGCACATATACAGGATGTTTATTTCAATGTAGGTGTGATGATGTATTTTCTGCATAGTTTTTCATGCATATCTTGGTCCCAGGCTGTATAATTTCATAAAGTCCAGACCGAAGCCCATGCAGTCCACATTGAGATTCTCATCTGCCCTTATTTTTCAAAGTACTGCTCCTCCTAAGAGATCAGAAGAGCCGTTTCAAAGGGCTCTGTAGCACTTACCTGTATCCACTGACATTTCCAAAGGGCAGGTTTCTTCATGTCTACATCTGGTTCCCCTCCAAGTAGAAAAGAAATTCCAAGGTTGCAGAACAGAGTGCACACCAGGTAACTTGTATTACTGGTGGTCACAGCTCCCTTTGGAAGGTTTTTCTTATTCTGATCTCAGTTCTTTCTTATGGTGGACATAGAGCATTTTCTCACAAACGCTGATATTGAGCTTTGCTAAATCAAGTAAGTGTGGCAATGTCCTATTTTACCAAACTTTATGCCAGGAACATGTGTTAAAAGTGAATAAAAAATAAAACAGAATTATAGTACAGTCTTAGGCAAATGTAAAGCATTTCAAAGCAATAAAATATGTCTGTGTTTGTAGTATACTACCTATTAGATATATTTGCAATTTAATGAAATTTCATTCTCTATAAATGATATTTTTGTTGAATTATCAACATTAGATTTTAAGGGACATGAAATTGTCTTTCAGTGAACATTATGTAGGTTCTCTTTTACTAATGTCAATTTATTTTGAGCACAGGATATTTTTATAATGTAAAATCTGCTGAAGATATTAACACTATAAAATAAAATGTGAAATGTTGTTGAACTGAGTTCTTGTTTACACATCTTGAAAGAATTGCCAGGAATTTTCTTGTAAATTTTACATTTATCACAATTTAAAGGGGAAGAAAACATATATAATCTTTAAACATATTTGAACAAATTACCTACTCAAAGCCAATTAGTGTACATATACCATGGGCAAAGACTTTTTTTTAGATGTTGGTAACATAAAGGTTTTGGTGTCCCCACTATAATTAGGAATAAGGCAAAGATGCCTACTGGTTGCATTGCAATTTACCGATGTGTTAGTATTATTAGCCAATGCAGTTACAAAAAGAAATCAGTGTATAAGAACTGGCAAATAAGAAAGAATAAGAAATAAAATGATTTCTATTAGCAGATGACTTGATATTAATTCTTGTAAGAATTAATCAATAATATAAAATTTAGTAAGTTAGCAGAATATAAAATTAATCAATAGACATGGGCTGGAGTTGTGGCTCAGTGGTAGAGCACTTGCCTAAGTTGTGTGAGGTATTGGGTTCGATTTTCAGCACCACATAAAAAAATAAATAAAGATACAGTGTCCAGCTACAACTAAAAATATTTTTTTAAAAATCAATGGACTTAATTTTCTCAAGCAAAAATATAGGAAAAAATAATGGAAAAGAAAAGGCTGAGCCATGCTTGGTGGTGCACAATTGTAATCCCAGTAACTCAGGAGGCTAAAGCAAGAGGATCATTAGTTCAAAGTCAACCTCAGCAACAGCATGACACTAAGCAACTCAGTGAGACCTGTCTCTAAATAAAATACAAAATAGGGCTGGGGATATAGGGTGCCCCCAAATTTAATCCCTGGCACACCCAAAAAAAGAAAAAGAAAAAGCTATATTCAGTAGTACAATGAAGATCAAATATATAGAAATTAAGTTAAAAACTACTGGAAACCCATGAGAAGCAATTCTTAAACTTCTGAAAGCCACCAAAGTAAACTTAAAACACACAGAAAACAACTTGGATGTAATAACTCAAATTAAAAAACATTATTAGCCCTATATTAAGTACATAGATTTAAGATAAACTGAATATAAATACCAAATATCTTGAAATATTTGTTGGTATTTTGAACTAGAAAAATTAATTGTAAGCTAATATAAAAAAAATATGTAAAAATATGCAGGAAAACACTGGGGGAAAAAATCAGCATGCAGTCAGATTTAAAACATGCCATAAAGATACTCGATTTAAAAAGTGAGGTACTAATTCACAGAATCTCCTACCCACCCCTACTACAACCCTGTGAAGATACAATAGAATACAACAGTCTGGTAGCCAGAAAAGAGCTGTCACTAAGGACCTGACTATACTAGAATTCTGATCTCAGACTTCCGGCTTCTAGAACTGTGAGAAAACAAATGCTATTTAAGCCACACAGCCTATGGTATTTTGTTATAGCACCCCAAGAAGACTAGGAAGACTAAGGCACTCTCATAGCAAAGTTAAATTTCCCCTGTGTGGGAAAAATGTCTAAAATGTCTAAATAACTGTGAGAATTTTATGAAGAAAATTATAAAAATGTTTTTTAAGTATGGCTTATATTACTTTCATTTACTTAAAGTGATTCCACCTTTACTCCTTGTTAACAGTAATTTTTTTTTTTTTTTCAGGTTTTCCTTGATCTGAAGTGGACTAATCCCTAGTTTGGAGTGAATATTTTGGCCAACAGAATATAAGGAAAATTTTGCTTGTAGATTTCTTGGAAAGATTTTCCTTTTATTATGGGAAAGACATGGTACATTAGTAAAATTGTTGTTTCATACTATTCTTAGTTTCCTAACTTTTAATATGCTCAAACTGTTAAACTTTTGACCTTGAGGAAAGTATTAACAGAATCACAAAATGCTAATGTAGAGATACAATATCATTGAATCACAAACAGTATGTCAGCAACTGCTGGTTGAAGAAGTTCTTATTAGACAAGAAAAATTATTCCCTCTTATTTAAGCCACAATCAGTTGGATATTCTATTGATTCCATTTGATTTTTGATGTATGATATCACTCTTCTGGTATTTAAAAATATCAAAATAAAAATATTAATACTATGAACATAGGTAGATCACAAACAGGTTGACAAAGTTGAATGTTTAACAACCTCAAGTTTCTTAAGCAGCCTTATGCTGTATAACAACTGCTCCTAAACTCAGTGCTTTAAACAACTGTCATCTGCCCATAATACTGAGCCTGAGCGATCTGGGCTAGGCTCAGTTGCACAGTTCTTCTCTTAATATTTTGTGGGCTCCTTCAGCTGTTTTAGTCACCTGGTGGCTAAAGTGAGACTACATGATCCAACACAGCCTCACTCAGGTGACTGGGTGTTGACTGTGACATCTCTTTTCTTCTTCTTTACGTTTTGTGTCTTTCTCCAATAAGCTAGATCCATCTTCTTCATATATTGTTATATTCTAATTAGGGGAAGGCAGAATCTATAAGGTAACTCGGGGTCTGAGCTTTAAAACTAATGGAATTTACACCACATTCTAGTTATCAAAGCTTATTACAAAGCAAGTCCAAATTTAATGAGTGGGAAGAAGATTATACTGTTTGAATGGAGGAGTGTTCAAATGTATCAATGTTTTTAATCCCTGTTCCAATTATGACAAATATATATGTAAAGTTTGATCAATTATAAGAAGAGTTTGGAGACATTCATAACACTTAAATATGC
This sequence comes from Sciurus vulgaris, assembly GCF_902686455.1. Lineage (NCBI taxonomy): Eukaryota > Metazoa > Chordata > Mammalia > Rodentia > Sciuridae > Sciurus > Sciurus vulgaris. Next base: position 117,164,837 of record NC_136469.1, on the reverse strand, counting down.
ATATATCTTCCAAACTAGCAAGCCCTCTTTTGTGGATAAAATTTAAGTTAAACTTTACACATGTGTACAGGAATGTACACAATACTATTGACTGAAAATTACTAGTTAGATATCAACTTAGTATCCAACAACGGAGCATAAGTTAGAGTACATTCATAAACAGGGAATGTAGAGTAGCTATTAAAATAAATGAATGAAAGATATATGTTTCAATATGTATTAATTTTTAAATTTGCAATTTCAAATGTAAAAGCAATTCCTAAAGGATCTGTATTGTAGTATAGGACTGTATAACTCTAAAAAGAAATACAATGTATGTTACAGATTATATATAAATTTGAGTACAAAAAATTACTAGAAATAGATGTGCATCAACCTCAGAATAAGATTTAGATCCAAGAATAGAAAGGTAACAATGTAATAGAGGTCTCAGTATGTGTAACATTTAAAAAATACATATCTAAAGCATTTTGGGACAAATGTTAATATTCACAAAATCTGTTTGGTGCATGTGTTGGTGCCTGTTCTATTTTCCTCCATTATTCTTGTCAGCTTAAAATCTTTTGGAGTTAAGACTTTTTTAATGAAATACAATCCAGATTGTGTTTGCATAGAGTATCTTTAGAATTGATAAAAATAATTAGTATCAGTGGATATCTTTGAGGAAGGAAATCAGAGACTTAAGGGATATGTAAGGAAAGAAAACTTTCACTTTATACTTTTTGCTACTATTTGCATTTTTATAAGGTGATCATATGTTTCTAGAAACAAAAAGATGTGCCTCATTTGTGTACAATGAATCAAAATGCAGCCTATAAAAATAAAAAAATACATAAAAAATAAATAAAAATATATTATTTCTCCATAATGATCATGCCTTGTTTGAAAATGTGAGATAAATCCCCCAAACCTCTTGGCCATTGTTTAGTTTGAATGATTTGGATGATCCTCATTATGTATTCTTGGAGAGACCTCTGTCTGTCACCCTCATTTGATAAAAAACTTTCAGTTGGTTCTTCATTCCATTTATGGTACACTCTTTTTGACCTTCTCTGAGGCTGCTAGAAATTTCTATTCCGGTAAGAGTCTGACAAGACTGCATTCATTCTGCCCTTTCACTCTCATTGTCATTTAAAGGTCAGGCTGTGTCAAACCCATGTTCATTTGTTTTACCATATGCTATTGGAAATCACCTAAGCCTGAAAAGCCTGAAGCCCAGCGTGTGAAGTGACAGTTGAAAAATTATTGGAGGAAAAAAACACAATTTTCATGAAATTCATTTTTTAATATATATTCAATTCAGTGTCAACTTTAAAATGAAAACTTGATATCTACTTCTTATGAAATCACCAATGTGGGTTCATTTTAAGAGAGAGATTCATTCATTTATGTATTTAACAGATACTATAAGGAGCCTCTTACATGCAAGCACTGTTCTATGGAGAATATACTGAATGAAACAGACTCATTTTCTTCCTGCATCTTACATAGTACTGGGGAGAGATATGTCAGATCATGATAAGCAACATGAACACATGCAACATGAACAACTTCTAGCATGTGCTCTTAAAAAGAATGGGTGTGATTTCCTTTTCTCTTTCCATCTTTCTCCTGACTTGAAGAGGGACATTGTATGGAAGCTTCATGAACAATGTGAATGAGGTCAACATCCTTGGAATGGCCAAGTAAAAGAAAGAAGACTCCTGAACAGAGAATAACAACTTGGAATTTGGCACTTAGAAAAATAAACTCCTGTCTTTTAGGCAACTATTACTTTGAGATCGCTGATAATATCTGTTGAATTTTTATTTTAACTAATAGACAAAATTTTAAAATACCTTTATTTTAAAACTCTCATAAGAGAAAGTTACCTTTGTAGTAATGCTACTCTTCACTTGATTTCCTCTTTAGTTATTCTTTCTTCATTAATAAAGTATGTAATATAGTTACAGTGAAGACTTTTAAGTGATGTTGCTTCTGGTGAGTTTCATTTCACTATTGTATCATTTATTGTTAGTAATCAAACAACTACATTTATTATTCTGTTGAAAAAACATTTTAATTTATTAATGCTTATTTTTTGTCAAATGAAAAGAAACTAAAGATTCAAAGGCAGGCATGATTCAAATCACACAGAGCTTTTGATTTATCAGAAAAGAAAGACAATTTAAAAATAAAATTTAAAAAGTCTGGTACATGTTGTGCCAGGAGACTGACCAGGAGACTGTCAAACATAACCAGCCTTATCTTATATATGTGTCTTTGACATATACAGATGAACCGAGGGAAGGCTTTCTATAGGCAGAGGTAAATAGCAAGTAGAGAGAGTGGTATGCAAATAAGATACCAAAGATAAGAAAAAGGAGATAAGAGTTGGGTGTGGTGGTATATTTCTGTAATCCCAGCCTCAGGAGGCTGAGACAGGAGGATCAAAAGCCAAAATCAGTCTCAGCAATTTAGAGACTCCATGTCAAAATAAAAAATAAAAAGGACTGAGAATGTTGCTCAGTGGTTAAGCACCCCTGGCTTCAATCTCCATAGAAAGAAAGAAAAGAAAAGAAAGAAAGAAAGAGAGAGAGAGAGAGAGAGAGAGAGAGAGAGAGAGAGAGAGAGAGAGAGAGAAAGAAAGAAAGAAAGAAAGAAAGAAAGAAAGAAAGAAAGAAAGAAAGAAAGAAAGAAAGAAAGAAAAGGAAAGGAAGGAAAGAAAGAAAGAAAAGGAAGGAAGGAAGTGTAAGGCCCCCAAAAAGGAAACCCCAACTCTGCCCCATGGATGGACGGCAACCCCAATCAACCGCAGGAGGCGTCACTTGATGCAAACCGCAAGAGGTGTTTATTCCAGCGCGCTGGGACCCAACTCGAGGAGTCGAGTCCCTAGCAGAAAATCTTGTAGGTTTATAAAGGCAGAAACCACACATCGGGAGGGGTCGCACATGAAAGGGGGAAAAGGAAAAATGGGGAACAAAGCTGCCAGGAAATTTCAAAGGGGGTCTGGGTTTGCTGATAACATACAACATGTTTCACAATGTTTTACAACAGGGCGTAGATTCTGGTCAATAGTTTCTGGTAATCCTACTGTTTGAGCACTATCTAGCTATCTGGCTCAATTTACTCTTTTATTCTCTGTTTGGGGCTGTTTCCTGGAACAGCTTTAAGGGCTTTGTTCCCATTACTGGGAGGGAAACCTTAGGGAGTTGAGATAAAACAGCTTAAAAAAATGTCCATTCTTTCAGAAGGAAGGAAGGAATGAAGGAAGGAAGGAGGGAGGGAGGGAGGGAGGGAGGAGGGAGGGAGGGAGGGAGGGAGGGAGGGAGGAAGGAAGGAAGGAAGGAAGGGAGAGAAGGAAGGGAGGGAGGGAGGGAGGAAGGAAGGGAGGGAGGGAGGAAGGAAGGAAGGAAGGAAGGAAGGAAGGAAGGAAGGAAGGAAGGAGATAAGAAAGAAGATAATCAAACAACCAAAGCAAAAGATCTGAGATGAGATAGTAGTGGAAGAACTAGAGCAGAGTGAGAAGACAGGAGGAGGCAGAGATGGGCTGAGAAAAGAGAGGGATGAAGTTTCAGAAAGTTGTAAACCACAGGACGAAGTCATGACTTTTCATTAGGTCCACATATAAACTTCTCTAGAATATTAGATTGAGCAATGGGGGAAATAAATTCTACTCTTGAAGGTCACTGTAGGCTGCATTGTAGACTTTTTTATCATCATATTAATGTTTTCATTTGTTAGCAATTTATAAAACAGCTCTATTGAAATATAACCCACATACCATAATATTCACTTTTTTTTTCTTCCCACAACTACGGATTGAAAGAATGGACATTTTTTTAAGCTGTCTGTTTTATCTCAACTCCCTAAGGTTTCCCTCCCAGTAATGGGAACAAAGCCCTTAAAGCTGTTCTCTGTTCCCAAACAGAGAGTAAAAGAGTAAATTGAGCCTGATAGCCAGATAGTGCTCAAACAGTAGGATTACCAGAAACTATTGACCAGAATCTACAGCCTGTTGTAAAACATTGTGAAACATGTTGTCAGCAAACCCAGACCCCCTTTCAAATTTCCTGGCAGCTTTGTTCCCCCTTTTCCCCCTTTCATGTGTGACCCCTCCCGATGTGTGGTTTCTGCCTTTATAAACCTACAAGATTTTCTGCTAGGGACTCGACTCCTGGAGTTGGGTCCCAGCGCGCTGGAATAAACACCTCTTGCGGTTTGCATCAAGTGACGCCTCCTGCGGTTGATTGGGGTTGCCATCCATCCATGGGACAGAGTTGGGGTTTCCTTTTTGGGGGGCCTTACATTTGGGGGCTCGTCCGGGATAAGATGGCCCCCCCTCATCCGCGGAGTCGACCTTGGAGGTAAGAAGGGGTACCCCGAAGTTGTCTGTCTTTGTCTTGTGTTTTGTTAGTTGGTCTGGTTCTGTGAGCGCGCTTTCGGTTTCGGTGGCAGCCGTTCGGTGACTCGTGAGAGTGGCCGAACAGTGGCCGGCAGACGTGCCTGGGGGGCCACAGGTTGCAGCCCTGGGGGACGCCCTAAGGGTGGAAGGAGAGCCAGGGACGCCTGGTAGTCTCCGTCGGTAAGGGCGCTGATGGGGTTCAATTGGTGGATCAGAGATTGGCGCCCGTCTGTATCTGGTTCTGTTGTGTGTTTGTGGCGGACAAGGTGGAGGAAGGGTTGGAACAACTGGGGGGTTCTCAGCCCGGGCTACTATCGAGTGGACCCCAAAGGTTCCTTCTCTGGACTCCCCCTCCCGACAGCCCTGAAGGGTAACTTAGCAAAGTAGCTTCAGTCTCAAAAGTAATGAAAAATAAGGTCTCATAATTTTAACATCCAACCTGTCCTGATGAGGTGGCTAAAATGCCTTAGACACAGAGTTTCTGTTAAAACCTGTTAGATCCTTCCAGATCTCAGTCAAGGCTTACATTGAAATATAAATAAAAGAAGCCTGAAGGCTCAGTAGGAGACCGGTCTCAAACCCAGGGAAAGAAAAGGTAAAAAGAGTCTTTAAAACTCCAGCAAAGTAAATGCTATATTTTTAATTATATGTTTTTTTTGAGCTCATGATTTTTTGATCAGTTCTATTTTTTATTCAACTAGAGTTTTTGAACATCTGTTACACTGCAATGGAGATTCACCTATAAAGTTACAAGGGCTTGATTTTGTGTTATTTGTATGTTGTGCTGTCTGATGTCATGTTTTGTCTGTATCAAAACTGAGCGCTCCTAAAATTAAGATTTAAAAATGGATCCAGATACTTTTAATTCACGTGATTTAAAAAAGGTTCAAATTGGGTAAACTAATAAGAGTAAAATGTCTTTGAAAATAACTTGCAAGTCTCTAGGTGGTCAAGCTAATAAAATATTGATGTTAATAAAATGTCTAATATCAATTGTTTCTAGGACTTTTCTTCAACAGGAAAGAGACAGCAAATACTGTACAGGACACTTGTCTGATATCTTGGTTTTTTACAGAATAAGTGAATTAGAGTTAACATGTATGGGATTACTCTAATGTGTTTGTAGAGACATCTGATTAATTTACAAAGTTAAAATGCTAATTGTTAAATAACATCGAGTACTTTTAACTCCTTAAATTCCATGGGGTATCATACTTAAACATTATTGGTGTTTTCATAGGTTGGTAAATAAAAGGGTTTAAACTTGCTTTGTGTCATCACTAAACTAAAAACAAGGTTACTAAGAGTTATGTCCTAACAAGTGCAATTCTATATACAAAGGGTCCCAAAAGTTTCAACTGTGTTTCAATTAGAGTACTATAAACAACAGAATATTTAATCTTATTAAAATAGAGTAATTTATCTAAATTCAGAAATTTCATAAGAGTTGTTGCAGAATGTGAACAAAAAGGGTCAACGAGTAGGAAAGAAAAAATAAAAGGTTCTGGGTATGGAAATATATTTAGTAAAAGGAAAAAGGAAATGTTTCTGGGTAAGAAAGTGCTTGTGTGATGAAATACATGAGGGTCTAAGTAAGTGCTAAGAAAGTCTGTGTAAGTAAAGGGCAAGTTTCAACAAGTTTGTGTGTAACTAAGTTGGTTATATGTATGTGAGACAGCTAAAACTATTGAAGGTTTTTCCTAAGGTGAAATACTAACGTTCTGATATAAACCAAAGTTTAATCTATATGGTAGAATGACATGGTAAAATGACAAGGATTTGAAACACTAATTTACTCTTAACTTTGTGTCTATTAAGTTTATTCTTTAGAACAATTAGTCTTAAAAATTGGGGTGTATACAATTATGGTTAAACAACTATTACAGAGTATTGTACTTTGTTACAGAGCCTACATTTCTCTTTAAAAACTCAATTTGGTAAGATAAAAGTGTCAAGGTATTTGTGAAATGGTCACTATTTGTATATTAAATGTGTTCATATTTTTCAGGACCACAAGTTTTTAAAGCAAGGAATTTATTAAGCTCTGCTATCCTCCAGATTAAACTTGTCTGTAATGGTAATCTTAAACTTATAAAGAGTAAATTTTATTGGGGATTTATTTCTATCATTTAATGTTCTATTATAGGACCTGCTATCAATAGGGTATGTGTAAAATTTGTTACTTTTTACACTGGGATAAAGAATTTCAAGTGTAAATGTATTTCTAAACATTAGAGTCTGACTTGTTTAAAGGTTAATATTGTGAAACATGAAAACATTTTGCCACTTAATCACACAAAAGGAAAGTTAAAAGCGCTCTCAGGCTTTCTTTAATTCATGTTTTAGATATAATGTTAAATTGTTTTAACTAGTGTTCATATAGACTCAGGAAACAATATATGGAAACTTCTTAAAATGACATTTAAGAAAGAAGCAAAGATCAACATCAGAATTAGAACACTTAAGATCTGTAAAGAGCCCTGCCTTACCTGAGATAAGGCTCTGCCTCCCATCTCACTGCATGTTAGAGTGACTCCAAAATAAGCCAGACTTCAGCTTATTTAAAGTTATAGTCAAAAGATTGGTTCTTGTTGTAAAAGTACTGTGATCTCAAATAGGGGATAGAATGTAGTTCTCAATCAAAATTCAAGATAGCTATTATACAAGCTGAATATATTTTTACTCTTGCTAATTTCATTTTGTAAAACTGTTACCTGTTAATGTTTTGCAGAAGTAGCTGCTCCAAGAACAAACAACCTAGGTAACTTGTGATAATAAGCCATCACCTATAGAATAGATAGTGGTAACTTCCAGTACTAATGCAGACTCCAGTTAGATAAAAGGGTGAATAACTGTAAAGTTATGGACATTAAAGTTAAAGCCCATTACTCTTAATTTATGACTGGTGAGACTGGCTTGCTGGATAATTAAGATCAAACTTAGAAATTGGAGTTAAATACAGAGGTCAAGAAAAGTCCATATTTGGGTCTTGCCCTCAACGGTCAGCCTGAACCCAGGGAATAAGAGAACTTCTCTAAGGAGCATTGCAACTCTGGGTCACACAACCTCCTGATCAAGGAGATTGTTGAGACTAGAGGATGAAAAATCACCCAGTGCATCTGCTGCAGAGGAGGGTCATGGAAAAGGGGAAACATCCCTTGATGTTTCTAAAGGAAGTCACCTCATCAAGAGACCCTGCCTAATCAAAGTCACTGGTGGAGCTAAGGAGCCGCTCTTAAGTTCTGTATGAGTGACCCCTGTGGGAACTCAGCTGACTCTTTAACAAGACAGAAACCAGGTCAATTTGACCAGCTTGATCTTAGATACCCAGTAAAACAGTTAAAACCAAAATATAACCATTCTTGGGCATTTAAAGGAAATAATAATTAAATGTAACTTAAGATGTACACTTGTATTAGCCCACTAGAATAAAGGCTGGAAGCTACAAATGAAAGAAAGATTCTTCAGCAAATGTGCCTGATAACTATCAAGAGAAACTGCCAGAGTCAGAAGTTTTTAGTCAGTTTAAGACCTTCCTAAGCTACACAGGTAGACTTAATCTATGTTTGCTAGTATGATTATCTATTCCTAAGTAACAGAAGTATAGAGATCTCTAGTAAACACAGGTTATACCAATAAAGGGATATTTTACAAAATCAGATGACATTAAGTAGCTTAACTATATTTTCTGGGGACATCTATGACAATGTTAAAGTCCCCAAATAAAGGCCTTGTTCTCTCCAGCCTTTGCTAGGCCTAGTTATGGGAACAATTTCTCAGTTCTTCCACATCCTGGTGAGAGATTAACTTCTGTCATTTTCGTGATACTCAGTGGCATGTTTCAGATGCTGCAACATTTACTTTGTGCTAATCTCATTTCAGTACTCATGTCTTTTTGTTCTTCTATCATAGAAGCAGCCGCCCCCAGATGACTTTACAACCTGCTCTTCCCCAACCAGGCTTCTTCCTGGGACCCCTTGATTGACCCGATTTTTAGAAAAGGAACTCCAAGCTGCTTGCCCCACGCCACCCACTTCCAGCTCGAAGAAGCTAGAGCGGTCATCGACCTCCTTCCCCAGCAGCATGGAGTTCCTGAGATTAGAGGGGGGAATGAAGCCAGAATTGGGAACAGGTAGTTAGTGTAGAAATAGGGGATCGGGTCAAATCGAGGAAATGGCCATAAAATCATCTGCCTCTGGAAGTTGGAGACTGCCCCTGGAAGAATGGAATGTCAAGGATCTCCGGAGCCCATTGATTACCAAATTTACCTGCCTTTATCAAGGACTGTTTATCAAGGACTGCAAACAAGGGGCTGCTAATTGGTGGCCCGCCCCCTGGGCTCTTGCCTGCCTGAAATCACCTAGTCACCTTCATCAGGGAAAGAGTAAGTGGTGTACAGGTACTAATGCTTAGGCAACAATACCAGTCCCTCCGCCAAGGAAATAGCTTTGGAGAAGAGTATATAGAGACAGAAGTTCCATGATTAGAACTTACCAGAAAAGAAAATGGGGAAATGAAAGAATGGACATTTTTTTAAGCTGTCTGTTTTATCTCAACTCCCTAAGGTTTCCCTCCCAGTAATGGGAACAAAGCCCTTAAAGCTGTTCTCTGTTCCCAAACAGAGAGTAAAAGAGTAAATTGAGCCTGATAGCCAGATAGTGCTCAAACAGTAGGATTACCAGAAACTATTGACCAGAATCTACAGCCTGTTGTAAAACATTGTGAAACATGTTGTCAGCAAACCCAGACCCCCTTTCAAATTTCCTGGCAGCTTTGTTCCCCCTTTTCCCCCTTTCATGTGTGACCCCTCCCGATGTGTGGTTTCTGCCTTTATAAACCTACAAGATTTTCTGCTAGGGACTCGACTCCTGGAGTTGGGTCCCAGCGCGCTGGAATAAACACCTCTTGCGGTTTGCATCAAGTGACGCCTCCTGCGGTTGATTGGGGTTGCCATCCATCCATGGGACAGAGTTGGGGTTTCCTTTTTGGGGGGCCTTACAGGATCAAATCCAGAGCCTTGTGCATATTAGTTAGGTGCTCCATAATGTAGATATTTGACTAGTTGGGGACAATATCAAAGACAAGACCAACTTGTGAAGTTCAAGTCATATGTAATAGTGACCTAGATGTGAGTAGTGCTACTTAAGTTCTAGAGTAAAATTGATTCAAAAACTATGTACAAGGTAGGACTTAAACACTAATTTGTTGAATAAAGTATAGGAAAGAGAGAATTCAATATGCTTGAGAAATTGAATTTTAATATGATTTAATTAGATAAGTAAAACAAAAGAAGACCTAGTTGGGGTAAAGGCTGGGTTCCCTTAGACATGCTGAGCTAAAGGTACTTGCCAAACTATTCAGACAGGAGTTGGGTGTTCATGCACTTCTGGTGGTACTGAAATTTCTCTCACTTCTCCCAGCATCCAGATGCACACAAGGAGCAAGCATTCAGATAAAGACAATCAAGTTTTGTTTTGTTCATGGGGTAAGTGTGGTGAAGGTACTAATATATAAAGGCTCATTTTTTTAAACTATAGATTATATGATATATTGAAAAGGAAATTGAGAAGGGTGATGTTTTAGGAGAAAAGAATAAACAATAAACTTCCAAGTGTTAATGAGGTTTATGAATTGGTGTTGTAAATAAGTGAGAGAGGATTACAAAAGAGACCCAATAATGATCCAAAAGTAGGCATGTAATTTTTTTTTTTTTTTTTTTTTTTTTTAATTTCAGAGTGGAGAAATCCCAGGTAAACTAATGTTTAGGCATTATAGTGAAAGAATGGACATTTTTTAGGCTGTCTGTTTTATCTCAACTCCCTAAGGTTTCCCTCCCAGTAATGGGAACAAAGCCCTTAAAGCTGTTCCAGGAAACAGCCCCAAACAGAGAGTAAAAGAGTAAATTGAGCCTGATAGCCAGATAGTGCTCAAACAGTAGGATTACCAGAAACTATTGACCAGAATCTACAGCCTGTTGTAAAACATTGTGAAACATTTTGTCAGCAAACCCAGACCCCCTTTGAAATTTCCTGGCAGCTTTGTCCCCCTTTTCCCCCTTTCATGTGCGACCCCTCCCGATGTGTGGTTTCTGCCTTTATAAACCTACAAGATTTTCTGCTAGGGACTCGACTCCTCGAGTTGGGTCCCAGCGCGCTGGAATAAACACCTCTTGCGGTTTGCATCAAGTGACGCCTCCTGCGGTTGATTGGGGTTGCCGTCCATCCATGGGACAGAGTTGGGGTTCCCTTTTTGGGGGGCCTTACAATAGCAGTATTTGTAGGTGGCTGTTTTAAAGTGGAAGATAAAATCAGTCAACATAAAGAGAATGAAGAATGAGCGACCAGGATGTTGGGTCAATCTTATCTCAGATGAGTGCAGGATTTGTCAGGGAAAGGGGGACAGGGACCATATACTTAAGCTGTCAGTGAGTGAGAAGTGAGAAGCCAATCAATGGAGGAAGCTGAGAGAGTGGTTAAGCCAGAAGCAAAATAGCAACTGTATTTACATGAGGATAAAGAGGTCATAATTTAGATTCAGTATGAGAATTACAAGGCCACCAACTGCACAGCTCAAGATGGAATGCAGAAGTTTCATCGTTTCTCAGGAAAGCACTGTAAGTGCTATTCTCAGAGGACAGTCAAGTTTCGGAGGGCACCAGAGAGAGGTGATGCTGCAGAAGAACAGAGGTTATTAAAGGGAAAATATTATTTTTCAGACAAAAAAAAAAGAATGAAAAACCCAGAAATTCCATTTTGATCAGTGAACTAGAATAACAAATATTTGGCATATTGTTGTAAACTTCCAGTTTCTAAGAGGAAAAAGGTTGGAAGCTCTTTGCAGGATTAGTAGGCAAAATCAGAAAATACATACAGGAGAAAATGAAAGAAATTATTTTGAAAATACCTAACAGAGGTCTCCTTTCTCTGCGATTTTCTTGGATTTGTGTTTATCCTAAAGCCCTGGGCAAAGTATTTCCAGTTCCTGCCCTTGCCAGCATACCCAGGATAGCCTCCAGAGCATCTTCCATTATAGTTTATATTTTGTCTTTAACCAGCTCAAAACAGTCACCATCACCTCATGGGCTAAACATAGTAAAACTTTAAATGTCCTGGTTAGGCTATTTATGATTAGGCCAAAGAGTTTTCCAGCTGCCATGAATTTGGGAAAAAACAAGGTCAGGGGAAAATAAAATGTCACTTGGGTGTCCTTTGTGTTTGATGAAATGGATAAGCTGTATCATTTAGTTGTGTAGCAGCAGTAATTACAGACATTTGTAACAGTGTATGACAATGAGGTTTTCCATCATGTCATATCAACTGTTAGGTCTTGAAAAGGAGCAAATTATTGCATGATCATTGACATCTTGTTGGTATGCAGCAGGGGGTTAATGCTCAGACTGTTTTTGAGATGTTGAGAACATCTGTAGCAAAGGCAGCTGGCTATATGGCAGACCACAGAGAAGCGCTATAAAGTTTTAGTTTCAACCCAAATGAAATTAGAGATGTCAACCAAATGTTTGCTATTAATTCATATTGCCTGATTTGCATCTTACTGTACCACATGTTAGTGTTTTTTTTTTCCCCAATTGGTATTGCCTGATCATGATAATTTGATATTTACTGAACATCAACAGTGAACTTGGCAACATGCAGAACATAAGGATGGGGAAATTGCATGGGCAGAGATTTAGACAGTGTTGAAAAGCAAGCAGGAAAGTGGGACGACCGTTGATATTGAGAACTTAATTAGAAATTAATCCTTTTATTATCAGATAATGAATTTGGAGAACTGATATTCAAATAAGGAAAAGAACTTGTCTAAGGAAGAATTTAAAGGTTAACAATAAATGATGCATTTGTGATTCTATCAAGAGAGAAGGCATGCTGTCCTGAAGAAGTCATGTAAGTCCACAGGTTTTGGTATGACTTTCTCTTCATGAAGTACATGCACTTTAAAGCAAGTATGTATTAAATAATTTAGTTGTATACCTATCTTGGAGCACATCAAAATTTTCATTCAAATCAATTTTCACTAACTCCAGCAACTGCAAAGTAAGCATCATAGGAATCAATGATCATCAGCTTCCAAAACTCATTCAAGTCTCTAGGATTCAAATTACACTGGACGAATAATACAGCAGTCTTCATTACATCATGTCATAAGAGCATAAGGTAAACCCAAGAATTTATTTTTCCAGATAATAAAACTCCTGATATGGCTATTGAAATAAATAAAAGAAAACATTTATTGAATGGATGTTTGTTATGGCTTAGATCTAGAATGTCCCTCAAAAGCTCACATGTTAAAAGCATGATCCCCCATGCAGCAATGGGTAGAGGAGGGACTTTTAGGAAGTGACTGTCACATGAGGGGTCTGACCTCATCATTAATAGCTGAAAGGACTACTGTGGGGTGGTGGAAACTATAGGCAGGTGGGGACTCAGATGGGGAATCATTGGGGGAAGTAGGTCACTCGGGATCTGCCTTTGGGGACTGTATCTTGCCCCTGGCCCCTTTTTTTCTGTTTCCTGACTACCATGAGGTGAGCAGCTTTCTTCAACCATACCCCTTTACTATGATGCTGTGTCCTTGGAGCCAAGCAGCTGACCATGGACTGAAACCAAAAGCCAAAATAAATCTTTCCTTCCTTAAGTTGTTTTTCTTAGGTATTTGTCACAACCATGAGAAACTGACTAACATTGATGACATGATGCATTCCAGAAACAATGCTGGGTACTTTGTAGCATTCAAAATAACTTCACAGTTTTGATTTTATTATTCTTATGTTGTAGAAAAAAGCACAGAACCAAAGATGAGTTAAGGTACATTAGATTGGTAAAAGGGTGAGTTATAATTTTTTGGTTTCTTTTTTTTTTAATGCTTTTTATTAGCGCATTATAGTTATACTTAACATTTGGGTTCATTTTGACATGATCATTCATGCATGGAATTTAATTTGCTTCATTTCTGTCCCTGGTGCCTCCTCTTTCCCTCCTTTTCTCCCTCCCCAATTCCATTTCTCTACTGGTATTGCTTCTAGTATCTATTTTTAATTGGTGATTTATAGATTCACATAAAGGTGGAATTCACTGTGCTATATTTACACATGCACATAGCATAATTTTGTCAAAAAGTCTGCATTTCCTCCCTTTTTCTGAACCTCCACACTCCTCCATCCCCCTCAATCTCCTTCTACTCAATTGATCTTCCCTCTATCCTTATGAGATCCCACCCGACCTTTCCCCTGTTTATTTTGTTGTAGCTTCTCCATGAGAGAAAACATCTAATCCCTGATTTTCTGAATCTGACTAATTTCATTTACAATGTTCTCCATTTCCATCCACTTACCAGAAAATGCCATAAGGTCATTATTCTTTATAACAAAGACAAAACAACTCCACATATGTACCCCATTTTTAAAACTCCATTCATCTATTAACAGGCACTGAGGCTGGTCCCATAACTTGGGTATTATGAATTGTGCTGCTATATCATTATAGTACGCTTATTTTACTGCTTTTGCATAAATACCAAGTAGTGGCATAACTGGGTCATATGGTGGTTCCATTCCTGAATTTTGAGGAATTGCCCTACTGCTTTCCAGAGTGGTTGTTTCTAATTTGTAGTCCCACTGATACCGCCGTTTACCAGTGATGAGTTCTGCTCCCTCTAATGTTGAAGTTTGAACACTAGAGAAGCACGCCAAGGCAAGCATATTAAGCAGGTTTTATTTAAAAATAATAATACAGACGTCTCCCGGGAGGGAGAAGGGGGCCATGGCTGATGTTTTAAAATCCCAAGAAGTGAGCGCACCTTACATCTTTTATAGGTTAAGGTCTCTTTTGTTCTCCAGTTCTCTCCCCGCTTATCTCTCCTGCCTATGTGACTAGGCCTGGTTTTGCAGGTGAGATGTAAAAAGTGAGAAGCGGATGGGGCAGGGGGAGGGCCAAAGTGATTCAGCCAGGCAAGGGCCCAGGGGGCATTAATTAGCATCTCCTTGCTTGCAGTCCTTGATAAAGGCAGGTAAATTTGGTAATCAATGGGCTCAGGAGATCTTTGACATTCCATTCTCCCAGGGACAGTGTCCAACTTCCAGAGGCAGATGACTTTCATGGCCTTTATTTCCTTGATTTGACCAGATCCCCTATTTCTACACTAACTACCTGTCCTTAATTCTGGCTTCACCACCAACAATGTATGAGGGTACCTTTTTCCCCACATTCTCAACAGCATTTATTCTTATTGGTATTCTGGACAATTGCCATTCTGATTGTTGTGAGATAAAATCTCAATGCAGTTTTGATTTGTATTTCCCTAATTGCTAGGGAAGTTGAACATTTGTTCATATATTTGTTGGCCATTTATATTTCTTCTTTTGAGAAATGGCAGTTTCATTCTTTTGCCCATTTGTTGATTAGAATCTCTGGGTTTTTTTTTTTTCCTTTTTTTGGTGTTAAACTTTTTGAGTTCTTTGTGTATTCCAGATATTAATCCACTATTAAAAGAGTAGCTGGCAAAGATTTTCTCCCATTCTGTAGGCTTTCTCTTCACATAAGTTATAATCTGAATCCAGTTCTACTGGCAACAAAACCTGTATACTTTTTATCTCTACCACAGATCAAAAATAAATAACCATAAAAAGCAAAATTTAAAAAAATACATCAGGTCCAAGAAGCACTTCTTAGTCAAAATGGGATGTATAAGCATTGATATATATAATATATAAAATATATTATTATATTAAAGTATTATATATTTATATGCATGCATTTATCTATATATCTAATATATATATATATATCCTGTATATATATGTATCTTTATCTATATATCTAATGGGTATATATAAAAATATAAATTATAGAAATCTATGACCTATTCAATGTGTCTACTGGTTTATCTCAATAACAATTATATATTTATAAAACTTGATCTTAAATAAATTAGAATTATAATTACAGAATAATGGCAAGTATGGGTTTCCTGTAATTACAGGCAAAATTAAATTTTTGCTAATCCTTAAAAAAAATTAATGTGTAAAAGCAATTTTCTTGTCATCTGTAGGGTGCTGATATTTTCACCAGAGTCATTATATTTATAACAAATCAAGTCAGAGAATTTACTAATCCTTTCATAATGAGATCTGTTGAAAGATTCACTTATCAATCATACATTCCATCTGGGGGGGTAGGTATTGGTGATAATTTCAAAATCAAAAAGAATTATTAAATGGCAAACTGCGTTTTGTTTTTGCCTACTGCATTCTGGGAGTCCTTGGGGATTTTACATTTACATGAGCTACACTTTAAAAAGTAAGTGGCATAGGAATATTTTAAAACTAAATAGTGATAAAGAAGGAAAACAGCTATTGACAAGTGAGGATAAGCACTCACCATATGGATTCTAACATTTTAATTATTTTGTTCTTTTTCTTTTTAAAGCAACTCTTAGCGGTAATAATTTTTCAACTAATTAAAGACCAGCTGCTACTTAGCAAGCTAGACACCCAATTAGGAATCTGAAACCTGCTGAACAACCTTTACTGCCAGCCAGCTAGCTGAATCACCTCCTGTCACTGGCATGCAACTGATTATTTTTTGTTTTGTTAAATGCATGTTGTTGTCACACAAACTGGATCTCCAGAATGTTTTCCTTTCACAAGAGTTGAACAATCTGACATCCTGCTCATCTCAATTTGGGGATAAAGCTGAAATCTGTAGCAAGGTCCTTCATCTGTCTTTGTAAATTATAATTATGAAATGGCTGTGGAGGATTTCATTTTGCAGAAAAGAAAACTCAAAATGCAGAAAGTAACCACCCACAAAGGCTCAGTATCACTATTATTTAGTAACTGACAGTGAGATAATGATATGTGAAGTAGTTTTCATATATGTAGGAAGAAATTACAAAGAACCATAATTACATTTCTATTTATGATGAAGAAGCTTAGTTTTAAAAGTTCATGACTTTTTTTTTTTTTAAACAAAACTATCTTAAATAATGCAAGACAGGTGCCAGGCTAAGTTATAGAGAAGTAAACTTTCAAAATGTAGTTTTATCGTATGCAGTGCTTTTCACCTCTGTGAACCATCAGAATCGTTTGACCTCACAAAACAAACAAAATATCGCAAAATGCTGGAGAAAATAGTATTTTTAGCATTGACAGTATTTAAATTTAATGTCCAAGAAATTGTTTCTCACTATTTTTTTATTAAAATCTTTTTTATTTTTACAAACTGCATTTTGATTCCTTGTACACAAATAGTGTTTCTTACTATTTAATATAATTGTTTCTGGTTTAAACAAACTCCAATGAGTAAATAATCAAATGGCAATCCAGAGGTAATTAATTGATCACGCATGACAAATTGACAGATTTTTTGATTTGTAAAGAGAATTCAATTTTTTTTCTTAGAATTGGCCAATGCCTGGTGAATTCCTAGCTGTCAGACACCTTAGAAATTGGCAGAGGCACACTGCATAGAATTTTTTACTTGTATTGAATAGTCCTTAATGGCCGGGAAAAGCTCGAGCTATTGACAGGGGTGTCAGACACCACACAGGGGTGCTACCTTCTCCTACTGCTTTGTTTGCAGTGCCAGTTTTCTATAGCCCTATTCCTGTGCTCCAAGCAACAGTGGGTCCTCTATAAACATTGTTGATTGGATGCCATTACATCTGCTGTGAATGACAATGAGTCTGACAGGCCTGCATCCAGGGATCCTCTGGCAGCTCCAGCAAAGAATGAGGACATCACACTGAGCATCAATGGACTGGAAGTGTTAAAGCTCTCAGCAAGAGATGAGTTCTGGCTCCACAAGCCTGGAGTTGGTTTGGAAAAGATATGATGAGGGGTTGCAATATAGAACATAGGCTGATCTTGGGGCAGGGTGTAAACCATGTCTGGGATGGAAACTATGGTTCAGCTTTCACCAGGGTGCCTCCCTAGGACAGATGTCCTGGCCAGAGGGCACTTTCTTCAGTTGAAAATGTATCTGCTCAATGTTGACTACTGCTTACACTAGAAATTGAAATTGTCTTTGTCAGGTGTGCCAGTAGGGAAGGCAACAGCAACTGGAAGTCAACTTTTATTTCACAAATCTCCATGTCTCTATCATACTGTCATAAAGCATGTTGTAGAAGGCAGGTCAGATTATGTCACAAGAGTGATTAAACACTTTAATGATCTTCCATTGCCTGCAACATCACGTTCAGGGCTTTAGCATGGCAGGTTAATTCTTCTGTGAACTGGCACTTCCTACTTCTTTTAAACCTCTTATCTGACCCAGGCTTCCATGGGTAATAACCTATGACTGATTGGTCCTTTATAACTTGCAAAGTGATCTGTGCACTCTATCCTATAAATTCATTTAATACTCAGGATAACTCTGAGGTAGGTGTCGTTTGAGTCGTCCTTACCCCAAAATCTGATATCTAAAATACTTCAAACCGTACGCCATGTACAGAGAAACAACATGTATCCCATTTGTTTACAATAAAAAAAATAAATAAATAAAATAAAATAAAATAAAACACTTCAAACCGTGAGCATCAACTGACACTTTATCACAAGTGGAAAACCCCACCCGTGACTTCGTGTGACTGGTTGCAGTCAATACGCAGGTGCACTAAAAATATTGTATAAAATTACTCTTGGGCTATGTGTATAAGGTGTATATGAAACAGAAGTGAGTTTCAAGTTTAGACTTTGTCCCATCCCAAGAGATCTCATTATGTACATGCAAATAATCCAAAAACATCCAAAATCTGAAATATTTTTATTTCCAAACATTACTGAAAAAAGATATGCAACCTGTTCTGTATATAATTATCTCTGTGTTTTTAAAGATGAAGAAATTGAGGCACAGAGAGAAGAGATGATTTTCCCAAGGTCATGCAGCTAGTGAAGAGAGATTCTAACTCGGATTTATTTACACTCATGCTCCAGACCACCATGCTCCTCCTAAAGCTGCCATGGTGAGGATTAGCCTTAAAGATTCAGCAAAAGAATTATTTTCCTTGTAAAGCAATCTCTGATACTCTCTCTTTTTTGTTGATTCTAGGCCTAACAGAAAAAAAAAAAAAATAGCAGAACAAAACAGGATAGCTCTACCATCACCACCATCAGCACAATAACAATAATAATGCGTTAATTATTTGATATGTCACTTACAGGTGCCTGTCATTGTCACATAACAACTTGGATCTTCACCAAGTTATTGTAGACACCATGGCACAGGGAGGTGAAAGGACTTGATCAATGAATTTGTAGATACCAGGTGACAGGATTCAAACCCAGATCTGCCTATGACTACTGTGCAGTGTGATTTAACAATAGCTCCTTGTTAAAACATTATTAAGGATTCTAAGATGATTACAGCATGGCATTAAATGAAATGTTGGGCCCTTTTTAGCATGAATACCTGTGTGACTACATTGAATGCTCATGTATAATGCCATTTCTGGCAAGAACCAATGAAAACTGTTATCAGCTTTAGGGTTGATGTACATAAATGAACATACTATTATTGAACTATTTTTCCATTCCCAGAATGACTTTCTTTGGTTTATAGTGAACTTATTTTATTTTGATTTTACTTACTAACATTTTATTTATAATTTTGCACCTTGATTACTAAGTACAATTATCAACATAGATATTAAAGTTATATATGCTTCATTAAAGAAATTAGAAAATTTCCCTATTTTTCTTTAGGTAATATTAGTTCGACTATTCTATCTCTTCTTAGCAAAATTTTATACATTTTATTTTCATTGGATATTTCCCTTCATCTAGGCTTTCAAATATATTTGTATGGACTTATCCAGAATAAATCTTTCATTATTTTTCTAATTTTTTGTTTCAATGATTATTTTTCTTTATTATGTTTCAACTTATAAACTGGCATTTTTCTTTTCTGTATTATTAGAATTATCTAATATTTTGTCCACTCTGTTTCCTTTTCAAAGAATCAGTCTGTGATTTATATATTCTTTTTTTTTTTCTGTTTTCTTTTTCACTAATCTTATATTCACTTTTTTTCCTTAAATCTCATGCTTACTTTTTAGTACATTTCTATCTTCCTAGGTTTTGTTTGGATTTATTTAATAGTTTGTTACATCTTCTTGATTCTTTTCATTTTATTTTTTAGGAACTTTACAACTGTGATTTCCAATTTCTCTTTCCCCTACAGTTCTATACTAGAGATTTTTCTTCCAAATTGAAGGATTATTTTTTCAGGTTATTATTAATTCTAGTTTTGTTGCTATTAAAGAATATTGTTTGCATTATTTTTGCATTAAGGGTATTAAAGAAACATTCTTTGACAATTTATAATCAGTTTTTGTGAAAAGAAATGAGTCTCTGAGAAGGTATATTTAGTATTCAGTTTTTTACTACTTCCATTATTGGTATTTCTGATTCGTGGTGTTTTTAGATGCTTAAAGTTAGTTTTGAAAAATAATTTTCAACTGAATAATTTACTCTTTCATAAATTCTTCATGTTTTTCTTTTATAGAGTCTATCATTTTTCAATTATTTGAAAATGTCATATTTCCCTTGTATATTTTTCCTCTTCAACATGTAACCATAAATAAATAAAACTGTGCTCCATTACACTAGTAAAAAAACTTCATTTACTAATAAGCTTAGTAATCAGCCTAAATCATTCACTACTCTCATTACTGAACATAGAAAATAGGATTCTTTTACCTTCAAAAATTTTCCCAAAATTGAAAGGTTAGTTTTCATAGTCAGTACCTGTGCCAGACTTCTAGCCAATATGCTAAATTAGCTCTAATATGGATAAATAAAAAGGAATCTGACTTACTTTAAGGAATACTGTTTCTCTAGTGGTTCCTCATGATTTTGAAAGAATGGACATTTTTTTAAGTTGTCTGTTTTATCTCAACTCCCTAAGGTTTCCCTCCCAGTAATGGGAACAAAGCCCTTAAAGCTGTTCTCTGTTCCCAAACAGAGAGTAAAAGAGTAAATTGAGCCTGATAGCCAGATAGTGCTCAAACAGTAGGATTACCAGAAACTATTGACCAGAATCTACAGCCTGTTGTAAAACATTGTGAAACATGTTGTCAGCAAACCCAGACCCCCTTTGAAACTTCCTGGCAGCTTTGTCCCCCTTTTCCCTTTCATGTGTGACCCCTCCCGATGTGTGGTTTCTGCCTTTATAAACCTACAAGATTTTCTGCTAGGGACTCGACTCCTGGAGTTGGGTCCCAGCGCGCTGGAATAAACACCTCTTGCGGTTTGCATCAAGTGACGCCTCCTGCGGTTGATTGGGGTTGCCGTCCATCCATGGGACAGAGTTGGGGTTTCCTTTTTGGGGGCCTTACATTTGGGGGCTCGTCCGGGATAAGATGGCCCCCCCTCATCCGCGGAGTCGACCTTGGAGGTAAGAAGGGGTACCCCGAAGTTGTCTGTCTTTGTCTTGTGTTTTGTTAGTTGGTCTGGTTCTGTGAGCGCGCTTTCGGTTTCGGTGGCAGCCGTTCAGTGACTCGTGAGAGTGGCTGAACAGTGGCCGGCAGACGTGCCTGGGGGGCCACAGGTTGCAGCCCTGGGGGACGCCCTAAGGGTGGAAGGAGAGCCAGGGACGCCTGGTAGTCTCCGTCGGTAAGGGCGCTGATGGGGTTCAATTGGTGGATCAGAGATTGGCGCCCGTCTGTATCTGGTTCTGGTTCTGTTGTGTGTTTGTGGCGGAGGTGGAGGAAGGGTTGGAACAACTGGGGGGTTCTCGGCCCGGGCTACTCTCGGGTGGACCCCAAAGGTTCCTTCTCTGGACTCCCGCTCCGAACAGCCCTGAAGGGTAACTTAGCAAAGTAGCTTCAGTCTCAAAAGTAATGAAAAATAAGGTCTCATAATTTTAACATCCAACCTGTCTGGATGAGATGGCTAAAATGCCTTAGACACAGAGTTTCTGTTAAAACCTGTTAGATCCTTCCAGATCTCAGTCAAGGCTTACATTGAAATATAAATAAAAGAAGCCTAAAGGCTCAGTAGGAGACCGGTCTCAAACCCAGGGAAAGAAAAGGTAAAAAGAGTCTTTAAAACTCCAGCAAAGTAAATGCTATATTTTTAATTATATGTTTTTTTGAGCTCATGATTTTTTGATCAGTTCTATTTTTTATTCAACTAGAGTTTTTGAACATCTGTTACACTGCAATGGAGATTCACCTATAAAGTTACAAGGGCTTGATTTTGTGTTATTTGTATGTTGTGCTGTCTGATGTCATGTTTTGTCTGTATCAAAACTGAGCGCTCCTAAAATTAAAATTTAAAAATGGATCCAAATACTTTTAATTCACGTGATTTAAAAAAGGTTCAAATTGGGTAAACTAATAAAAGTAAAATGTCTTTGAAAATAACTTGCAAGTCTCTAGGTGGTCAAGCTAATAAAATATTGATGTTAATAAAATGTCTAATATCAATTGTTTCTAGGACTTTTCTTCAACAGGGAAGAGACAGCAAATACTGTTCAGGACACTTGTCTGATATCTTGTTTTTTTACAGAATAAGTGAATTAGAGTTAACATGTATGGGATTACTCTAATGTGTTTGTAGAGACATCTGATTAATTTACAAAGTTAAAATGCTAATTGTTAAATAACATCGAGTACTTTTAACTCATTAAATTCCATGGGGTATCATACTTAAACATTATTGGTGTTTTCATAGGTTGGTAAATAAAAGGGTTTAAACTTGCTTTGTGTCATCACTAAACTAAAAACAAGGTTACTAAGAGTTATGTCCTAACAAGTGCAATTCTATATACAAAGGGTCCCAAAAGTTTCAACTGTGTTTCAATTAGAGTACTATAAACAACAGAATATTTAATCTTATTAAAATAGAGTAATTTATCTAAATTCAGAAATTTCATAAGAGTTGTTTCAGAATGTGAACAAAAAGGGGACAACGAATAGGAAAGAGAAAATAAAAGGTTCTGGGTATGGAAATATATTTAGTAAAAGGAAAAAGGAAATGTTTCTGGGTAAGAAAGTGCTTGTGTGATGAAATACATGAGGGTCTAAGTAAGTGCTAAGAAAGTCTGTGTAAGTAAAGGGCAAGTTTCAACAAGTTTGTGTGTAACTAAGTTGGTTATATGTATGTGAGACAGCTAAAACTATTGAAGGTTTTTCCTAAGGTGAAATACTAACGTTCTGATATAAACCAAAGTTTAATCTATATGGTAGAATGACATGGTAAAATGACAAGGATTTGAAACACTAATTTACTCTTAACTTTGTGTCTATTAAGTTTATTCTTTAGAACAATTAGTCTTAAAAATTGGGGTGTATACAATTATGGTTAAACAACTATTATAGAGTACTGTACTTTGTTACAGAGTATACATTTCTCTTTAAAAACTCAATTTGGTAAGATAAAAGTGTCAAGGTATTTGTGAAATGGTCACTAGTTGTATATTAAATGTGTTCATATTTTTCAGGACCACAAGTTTTTAAAGCAAGGAATTTATTAAACTCTGCTATCCTCCAGATTAAACTTGTCTGTAATGGTAATCTTAAACTTATAAAGAGTAAATTTTATTGGGGATTTATTTCTATCATTTAATGTTCTATTATAGGACCTGATATCAATAGGGTATGTGTAAAATTTGTTACTTTTTACACTGAGATAAAGAATTTCAAATGTAAATGTATTTCTAAACATTAGAGTCTGATTTGTTTAAAGGTTAATATTGTGAAACATGAAAGAAACATGAAAACATTTTGCCATTTAATCACAAAAGGAAAGTTAAAAGCTCTCTCAGTGCAGGCCATTTAGCTCATGTCGTAGAGTTCCTGACTCTCAAGCGGGAGGCCTGGGTTTGAGTCCCAGCACTCTCAGATTGTGGAAATAACAAAAGCTCTCTCAGCCTTTCTTTGATTCATGTTTTAGATACTATGTTAAATTGTGTTAATTATAAAGTTTATATAGACTCAGGAAACAGTATATGTAAACTACTTAATGGTATTTAAGGAAAAGAAGCAAAGATCAACATCAGAATTAGAACACTTAAGATCTGTAAAGAGCCCTGCCTTACCTGAGATAAGGCTCTGCCTCCCACCTTACTGCATGTTAGAGTGACTCCAAAATAAGCCAGACTTCAGCTTATTTAAAGTTATAGTCAAAAGATTGGTTCTTGTTGTAAAAGTACTGTGATCTCAAATAGGGGATAGAATGTAGTTCTCAATCAAAATTCAAGATAGCTATTATACAAGCTGAATATATTTTTACTCTTGCTAATTTCATTTTGTAAAACTGTTACCTGTTAATGTTTTGCAGAAGTAGCTGCTCCAAGAACAAACAACCTAGGTAACTTGTGATAATAAGCCATCACCTATAGAATAGATAGTGGTAACTTCCAGTACTAATGCAGACTCCAGTTAGATAAAAGGGTAAATAACTGTAAAGTTATGGACATTAAAGTTAAAGCCCATTACTCTTAATTTATGACTGGTGAGACTGGCTTGCTGGATAATTAAGATCAAACTTAGAAATTGGAGTTAAATACAGAGGTCAAGAAAAGTCCATATTTGGGTCTTGCCCTCAACGTTAGCCTGAACCCAGGGAATAAGAGAACTTCTCTAAGGAGCGTTGCAACTCTGGGTCACACAACCTCCTGATCAAGGAGATTGTTGAGACTAGAGGATGAAAAATTATCCAGTGCATCTGCTGCAGAGGAGGGTCATGGAAAAGGGGAAACATCCCTTGATGTTTCTAAAGGAAGTCACCTCATCAAGAGACCCTGCCTAATCAAAGTCACTGGTGGAGCTAAGGAGCCGCTCTTAAGTTCTGTACGAGTGACCCCTGTGGGAACTCAGCTGACTCTTTAACAAGACAGGAACCAGGTCAATTTGACCAACTTGATCTTAGATACCCAGCAAAACAGTTAAAACCAAAATATAGCCATTCTTGGGCATTTAAAGGAAATAATAATTAAATGTAACTTAAGATGTACACTTGTGTTAGCCCACTAGAATAAAGGCTGGAAGCTACAAATGAAAGAAAGATTCTTCAGCAAATGTGCCTGATAACTATCAAGAGAAACTGCCAGAGTCAGAAGTTTTTAGTCAGTTTAAGACCTTCCTAAGCTACACAGGTAGACTTAATCTATGTTTGTTAGTATGATTATCTATTCCTAAGTAACAGAAGTATAGAGATCTCTACTAAACACAGGTTATACCAATAAAGGGATATTTTACAAAATCAGATGACATTAAGTAGCTTAACTATATTTTCTGGGGACATCTATGACAATGTTAAAGTCCCCAAATAAAGGCCTTGTTCTCTCCAGCCTTTGCTAGGCCTAGTTATGGGAACAATTTCTCAGTTCTTCCACATTCTGGTGAGAGATTAACTTCTGTCATTTTCATGATACTCAGTGGCATGTTTCAGATGCTGCAACATTTACTTTGTGCTAATCTCATTTCAGTACTCATGTCTTTTTGTTCTTCTATCATAGAAGCAGCCGCCCCCAGATGACTTTACAAACTGCTCTTCCCCAACCAGGCTTCTTCCTGGGACCCCTTGATTGACCCGATTTTTAGAAAAGGAACTCCAAGCTGCTTGCCCCACGCCACCCACTTCCAGCTCGAAGAAGCTAGAGCGGTCATCGACCTCCTTCCCCAGCAGCATGGAGTTCCTGAGATTAGAGGGGAAAATAAAGCCAGAATTGGAAACAGGTAGTTAGTGTAGAAATAGGGGATCGGGTCAAATCAAGGAAATGGCCATAAAATCATCTGCCTCTGGAAGTTGGAGACTGCCCCTGGAAGAATGGAATGTCAAGGATCTCCGGAGCCCATTGATTACCAAATTTACCTGCCTTTATCAAGGACTGTTTACCAAGGACTGCAAACAAGGGGCTGCTAATTGGTGGCCCGCCCCCTCGGCTCTTGCCTGCCTGAAATCGCCTAGTTACCTTCATCAGGGAAAGAGTAAATGCTGTACAGGTGCTAATGCTCAGGCAACAATATCAGTCCCTCCGCCAAGGAAACAATTTGGGGGAAGAATATGTAGAGACAGAAGTTCCATGATTAGAACTTACCAGAAAAGAAAATGGGGAAATGAAAGAATGGACATTTTTTTAAGTTGTCTGTTTTATCTCAACTCCCTAAGGTTTCCCTCCCAGTAATGGGAACAAAGCCCTTAAAGCTGTTCTCTGTTCCCAAACAGAGAGTAAAAGAGTAAATTGAGCCTGATAGCCAGATAGTGCTCAAACAGTAGGATTACCAGAAACTATTGACCAGAATCTACAGCCTGTTGTAAAACATTGTGAAACATGTTGTCAGCAAACCCAGACCCCCTTTGAAACTTCCTGGCAGCTTTGTCCCCCTTTTCCCTTTCATGTGTGACCCCTCCCGATGTGTGGTTTCTGCCTTTATAAACCTACAAGATTTTCTGCTAGGGACTCGACTCCTGGAGTTGGGTCCCAGCGCGCTGGAATAAACACCTCTTGCGGTTTGCATCAAGTGACGCCTCCTGCGGTTGATTGGGGTTGCCGTCCATCCATGGGACAGAGTTGGGGTTTCCTTTTTGGGGGCCTTACAATTTGAAATGAAAAATCAGTTTTTTACACTTATAACTAGTTTTTTTTTTTATTAAAACAGTTAAAACAATTATCTGACCCTTGTTAAAACAGTAAGACTTTTTTATGCAAAACCATTGCAATATGGGAGAGAGACTGAAAAACAAGGAAAGTAGGGTTTCATGTGAGCTAAATGAAGGGGTAATTGGATAGAAAACCATACAGCAGAGACATCAAAAGTGTGGAATAGTTACAAAAGTAGCCTAAGAGAATTCATACTGAAGGCATTTTCTAACTTGCATTAACTGATGCTATTAAGGTTGTATTACACATCTTTGTATTAACAATGATTTTTTTTTCTTTTTTTCTTTGGTACCAGGGTTTGAATTCAGGGGTGCTTAACCATTAAGCCACAGTCCCTGTCCTTTTTGTATTTTATTTAGAGACAGGATCTCACGGAATTGCTCAGAGTCTCACTAAATTGCTGACTTTGAACTCAAGATCCTCCTGCCTCAGTCTCCCAAGCTGCAGGGATCACAGGTGTGCACCACCAAGCCTGACAACAATCATGTATTTTTGTTGGATATAAATCTAGGTGTGAAATTATTGGATCAATTTTTCAATATATTGTGCCTACCTATACTCCCACCAGAGTCTATGAGAGTTCTTCCATACACTTACAAACAAAATAGTATTCTCAATGTTTTCCATTGTACATACACTAAGTTCAATTTATTAATTCTTTCGTGAATAGAAACTTTTAACTTCCTGTTTTAAAATGTTTTGATTACTGCAAGATGCTAAACATGCTCTAAAATTTTACCATGTTTTACCACTTGTATTTTTATTTGCAGTCACTAGTAATTACTTTTCAAGGGAATATGATGTAAGATGGCTGTTAAATTTTTTTTTCACAAGTTAATACAACTGACCCAAGAACACTTATTAAAAAGACAATCCTTTTCCAACTACTTTACAATATTACCTTTGTCAGAAACCAGATGTCAAGATAGTGAGTCTGTTTCTGAAATCTATATTATTGGTTTTTATCCCTTCAATGTCACAACTCTTTCAGTTACTATAACTTTATAATGATAAGCCTTGCTATCTTGTAATATAAGTCTTTCATCTTTATGCTTCTCTTTAAAAATTCTATAGTATTTATTTATTTATGTATTTACTTTTGCCTTTTGGGTTTCCCTAAAAAAGTCATAGAATCAAATTAATATACAATCACACACACAGGCGTGCACATACGCGCACACACACACACAAACACACACATTCACGCACATGCCTACACACAAATATTTGACTTACAGACAGTGGGATTTAGATTGAAATTCAAACAGCTCTATAGATAATTTTAAAGAGAATCAATAGGGTTGATAGCTTGAATCTTCCAATCTCTGAACATGGTATATCCCTTTTTTTATTTAGCTTTTTATTAACTTGTCTAAAAAACACTTTTTATACACTATGTAGAGTCTTGCAAGATTTTCTATAAATTTGTTCCCATAAATTTGTTGATTTTTTTTATGTTATGATTGCTGCTCACTTGGATTCATCACATTATATAAAATAGCCAAAAATAACTCTCAGCACATGTCCAGAATGGATGAAAAAAGGGTTCCTGTTGGAGGGATGGGCTAAGATTAATGTAAATTAATCATTAAGAAACTTATTTAATAGAAAAACCACAGAAGATAATCATCTCTTTTGAATTGGGAGCATGACTGACTGAGCCATGCTAATATGGCTCTAACAAAGATGGGAGAGCCCACCTGTCCTTTATTTATAGTTGTATAGGTAAAAGGGGAACCAGGAGGAACTTCTTCTGTTAGGAACAGGATGGGGTAGAGTTAATGAAGCCATTTTTGCTCTAGCAGGTCATCCCGCTAGAAATTCTAGCACAGAAACAACATACTTTAGGCCATCTGAAACAAATCTCTCATGACTACCAGTTCCTGAAAGTCAGATTTCCATGTCTGATAGCTCACCAATCCTGGTCTTGTTAGTCATGGATGGCTCCCCACAAATAACCCTAATGATGATATATTAATAAATGAATTATAATAGTTAATATAGAAAAAAAAGGTTAAAAACTATCATCTTAAGAAGGAAAGTAATTCTATATGTCACACTAAATATTTTAGTGATTTACAATTCAGTCCTTCAGTTACATTTTTAAATGTAGAAAATTATTAACTATGGGATTGTATGAAATGTAACTTTAAAGTGATTGGGAAAAGCATCTACTCTAAGCCATCTACTTGCAATATCCTTAACAAGTTGCTGCTGTGAAGCTTCTGCCAAAAGGGCTTAAAAACCAGAAAATTCATTTTCTCCAGGGAAGCTGTACATATTAAAGATTAATAATGATATAAAAATGTATCTCCATGTCACACTCACACTTACCTTCTTATTATACCATCCATGCAGGATCAGTCTTTATCTTCTCCCATATGATAACCCTCTGGATTACAGATTGAATTTCATGTCCTTATTCTCTCCCCTTCCTGTCCCTGGGTTCAATATCTTCCCCCATTCTTCATTCAAAATGGCTTCTAGGACTGGGGAGATGGCTCAGCTGGTAGAGTGCTTACAAGCACAAGGCCCTGAGTTCGATCCCCAGTACGGCAAAACAAAACAAAATGGCTTCTAGTCTTTTAGCTTGAGGATCACTGTGCTTTGAATGCATGCCAGGACTTCACTGTGCTCATCACACTCATCTGTGTGGTACCTGTTTTTGAAAAATAAAAGTAGACTAGGAGTATCTTTTCTCTACATCCATCAATGCATAGCATGTGGTCTCACCCCCAAAGTAGGCATTATTCAGTCACCAGCTTTTCAAATTGCAATTTACCTTGTGGATTTCTACAGCACCATTCCTTAGCTTCACCCACCTTGTGACTTGACTTTGGCAACAGTGGGGACCTGTACTTCAGGTATATAATCACACTAACTAAGCTTGAAGAAAAGATTAGCCCTGCATGTACTTTAACTAGACTTGTCTCCCTGAAGGAAAACCACTTCCTGAAAAATGAAATTATAATTATAAAACTGATTGGTGAGCATAGAATCAGGGAATGAGGAATTAGTTCAGCATTTCAATATTTAATTGCACCAATCTTCTGATAGATTCATTGCCCATTAGAATAGACACATATCTGCCACCAAAACTAAGCGGGTTGTGTCCTTCTTTTAATGTACTTATTCTCTCCCGGAAAAGGACTAGAGGGAAGGACTTCTGTCATTGACTGCCTAATAGACTGTTGTTGCTTCTTTTTTTTTTTTTTTTATATTCCACTCTATGCTATGCTAATCAATCCCTGATTCTAGTGAATACTTCTTTTTAGATTTACTAAGATCTCTCATCTTCCTCTGAATAGGAGGCCAAAATGAATCTTCAATGTAACTATGAAGATTTAACTTTTAGAGAATTATCTTATTTGCCTTGTTTCTAATTTTAGAGACTTTTATTAATACCTACATGAACTTATAGAACCAAATAACTAGTCAATGAGAATAAAAATTATAGTAATGTGACTTTGGTCATATGCTGGATTCTTTCTGTGCTCTTTCTACCTTCTTTCCCTGTCACTATTTTGCAGGAGGCAGAGTGGATTCTGGATACCCTGACCTTAGGAGTCAAGTGAATAACATTAGTTCTTTGGATATCCTGGCATAAATTAGGAGGCCTCTGATAACTCATGATGGACAGACTCTGCCTACACAGTTAATAGGACAAAAGATTTTATCTGTCCAACTTCCCATTGGTTTACTTTTTTTTTCTAAGTCATATCCAGATATAGTTAAAAGCACTTGTCTCCAAAAACTATGAAGAATCAAAGGATAGGTGAGAGAGGCAATTTAAAAGCCTCATGTTTTTGATAAATATCCAAAGAGAAATTCTTCTGAATATTTTTCCTTGTAAGGTAATATCTATATTTCTAAACTTCCTTCAAAATTTTGAAAAGACCCCAACAGTATGTCTTGACCTTACATAATGACTAAAATGATTTAGGCAATAGGTATATGTACTTTAATTTTTCTACAAAGTTTCTCAACATAACTGTATAAGTAGATGCAGAAGGAGTAATCTTTTTGATGCAACCACTTCGAAAATGTGACTACAAATTGGAGAGGAAGGTGAAGATGAGAGGCAGCACCATAAGGAAAATGTGTATCATTGTAAAAGCTAATTGTGATGATAATTACTTTCTGCTTTGGAAGTACATGGATGATGTTGGTTCTTACAATGGATTCGTTCAAAGAAATAAAATAGATTGAGCTATTCAACAGTGACTGAATTGTTCATTATGTTAAGAATGGAAGGCAATCTTGTAAAATGTCATCTTTTGCATTTATTTTAATTTTCTGAGAACATTTATGCCAACTAAATGTAAAACTTCCCCAATATCACTCCTACCTCATTAAAGGGGAAAAATACTAGGCCTAAATGCCTTTGACAAATACTCATGTTATTTAAATAATTATCACTCTGTCTTTTTCAGCAGAGATACAGACAAGGAAAAATCAGGTGGTGAAGTAAAAGGAGCATTCAAGATATTTGTCAAGGACAGAGAGATAAGAAGGAAGAAGCAGTTCTGTGAGGAATTCACCCTTTGCTGCCAGGATCAGCACCTGCAGAGCTCTGCGCCTCTCTGGAAGCACCATGCACCTGCTGTCCTTTAGTCACACACATAGAAAAGTGACTAAAAACAATGCCAAAGAATAAATCACTTTCTGTTCTGGAGATACCAGTGTAGGCACTGTGTGTATAAATCCATGCATCCCTTCCAGTTTCTACACAGCTGTTACTTATCATCTGGTTTAAGAATCTGCTTCCTCTACAGGCCTGCTTCTCAGGCCTAGCTTGAACAATGGGCAGGTGCTGTAAAATTGGCACTGTATCTGCTTAAGCCTTCAGTTTGAGCTTAGGCTGCTGGTGGTAAAACCTCTTTGAGCCTGTGCAACATGGGTCTGGACAATCCTCCTCTGCTTCTGCTTATGTGCTCTGGTTGGCTTGAAGTTTTGGAAGTCATTGCTGGTCTAACTGCTGAGCCTGAAAACCCTGCTCATATTTCCAAACTGGCCTCCTATTCATGCTCCACTCTTTCTTAATTGCCCAACACTTTGTCCTCTTTCCTTTAAACAAGTCTCCTTGATAATATAACTATGCCTAGGGCCTTTGGCTTAAAATTATTTGTAGCCTTTCCCAAAACACCTGACTTAGCAAATTACTGTGATGAAGAGGATCGGCAAGACTGGAAGCGGTACCTTGAAGAAGTCCATGAAGATTGAGTGGTAAACAAAGGTAGAATAGCACTGAGGACAAACTCCATATTCTGAAACTTAACTCAGCAGGATATGTTTGTGCAGGAGTCAAACTAGATTTCCAAGAGATGAAGGTCAAGGAAGAAAAGAAAGCAAGAGTTGCTTTAGTTTGTTAGTTCAAAAAGAGGTTATTTAAGAAGATGAACATTTTCACAGATCTTATAGATAAACAGAGGAATTTCCTTTGAAAAAGTAGATAAAGCAAAATGTACTAGTGTACTTCTGTGATTACCTATGAACAGCCACAACAGAATGATTTTATTTAGCAAAACAGGACATTCTTAGCCTTTTCAAGTTAAAAGACATTGTCCTAAAAAAATAGATTTTTATTCCATTAACTTTATTATTGCTTCCAGCAATATCCAAAGAGGTGACCAAGACTGAGAGTACATAGAGGGAAAGGCAGAAAAAAACAGTTGTAACACACAAACATATGCTATACATATATATGAAAAACTACTGAACAAGATCTTGGGAGATTCCAAAGTAAGAATTTAGTAGTATATTGCTTATATTTTTTTCAACATGTAGCATATGAAAATGAAATATTTACAAGCCTCTTTTACAGGGCACATTAATTATGCAAAATCAGAGGCACTGAGAGTGGGTCAGTAAGTGCTGATTAGACAATCATATTTGAGTTCTGGTAGCACTGGTAATAGGGAACTACATTTACTTCCAAAGGGAGGAAAGATCATTAAAATTTTAATTTGTTTCTCAACAGTTCAATTATAACATGCTTAATGTGCTGGACATTAACCTAATGGGACCTAACACAATTATGGGACTCTTCCAACGTACCTTGCTTCATTTTCTTGCATTCATTTTCTCAAAAGATCAGTACTTATATAACTGTTTTAGCTTCATTCTTGGCTCTTAGATGCTCTATATTGTCTTCTGCATTCTTTCTATTCCTTATATGTTTGGTGAGACTGCTTCAGATGAAATAAGAACTGTTTATCTTCCTGGGAAAAGATCATCAAGGATGCCTTTGAAATTTGGTTCAGTGGATTCGCATATACTGCCCATACTTCCTGCCTCATTGGTGGATCTCATTCTAATGACCAACTCTAGTCTAGAGGTCATTGTTAACTCACTGACTCATTGAAACTGTAGCTCCAGTGCATTCCTTTCTCTGAAACATTTTATGGACACCTTGCACTGACATCTTCCCTTTATGATTTTTCAAGTTAATCAGTCCTGCTCTGCTGACAAAGATACCCTGACACTTCCCCCAAGTTTGGGTCTCTATTCCAGTAAAATAAGTACTGACTTGATCAAATAATTCTTGATAAAACTAAAGAAAAATTCAGAGACTTTCAGTTTTCTTCCTGTATTACATTTATGTGTTTTAACCAGGATCATCTGCTAAAATTTGCCTTGCCTGTGTCTCAATATAGAGGGAGGAAGCTTAGCCCACATATCAGGAAAAACATTCTCAGAAGGCTAATTAGCAACCCTATTTGGACTTTGGAATTGCAAGTAACAAAAACCATTTTACAGATTTAAATAAAGATACATATAAACCAATCAGAAGTTAATCATGTACAATATTTGAAGATGAAGGAAATCATGTGAGATACATATTTGGAGTAATTAGTGACTACATAGTACACAGTATTTAAGGCAATTATACCAGATGAAATATCCCAGGAAATGAGCACCAGTTAGAGGAATAAGTTAACCAAAATTTCTAGGCTTACGCCTACATTTACTTTACATGTGGGGTCTGATTTACCAAGTGAAACGGGATTTGGAAAGGGTGGCATCAGAGGCCACAGTGTCAAAGGCCTCTGATTAAAAGAGTTATCTGAGGTGTGAGAATTTAACAATCTATATGGCCACAGAGGCAGAGGTCATTTATAATCTTGACAAGTTGTTTGGGCAAAATCTAATTAAAGAGAATGGAAGAGAAAGTGAAACAACAGGACACTACAAAGAGAATTTTTTGAAATGGTTTGCTATTGATACATTAGGATATGGCAGGAGTATATCATATTAAAAGAGGGAATTTTTTTCTCATTTTAAAGTTCACATGAAAGTTATAATACATTCATATCTTGGGGATAGTTATCACAACATTCAGAAGAAATTGAAGCTTTATCTCACCCCACATACAAAATGGGTTAAAGACTTGAACATAAGGCCTGAAATGGTAAAAGCAGTAAAAGAAAACATATGAGGAAAGTTTTATGACATTTGTATAGGCAATGATTTCTTTGCTATGACCCCAAGTCCATAAACAATGAGAGCAAAAATAGACAAATGTGATTTCATCAAACTAAAATCTTCTTTATAGCAAAGAAGCCAATTAACACATTTATAATCCAGAAATTAGAAGAAAATATTCGCAAATCAAACATCTGGTAATGGATTAATAGAAAAAATATATATAGGGAATTCAAATTTCTCAATAACAAGAAAAAATAACCCTAATTTTTAAAAAATGGGTAAATGACCTGAACAGACTTCTCTCAAGCCATACAAATTGCCAACAGATACATGAATAAATGCTCACCACCACCAATCACCAGGAAAATGCATAAAAGCCATAATAAGATATCACCACATTCCTGTTCTAATGGCTACTATCAAAGAGATGAAAGATAACAAATATTGACTAAGATGTGGAAAAAGGCAACCCTCTTTTACTGTGTAAATTATGGATAATTGCACAAACATAACCATCTGATCCAGCTATCCCAGTTCTAGATATACAGCCAAAAGTATTGAAATCAGTATGTTAAAGACAAATCTGCACCCCATGTTCTTTGTAGCATTATTCACAACAGCCAAGATATGGAAACAACATCAACAGATGATGAAAAAAGCAAAGGTAGCTATAGGCTGAACGGTATTCCTTTTAGTCAATTCTGTCATTTATGACAACTTGTAGAAATTTAGAGGACATGATAAATCAATTAACCAGTCATAGAAAGACAAATACCTCTGATGTCACTTTTTTGCAGAATCTAAAAAAGTTGCATTTGTAGAAATATAGAGTAGAATGGTAGTTACCAAAATCTGGAGAGGAAAAAAAGAGAAAAGTGAAATGTCAGTCAAAGGGTACAACGTTTCAGGTAGGAGGAATGAGTTTAGTCACTTACTGCAAATCATGGGGACTACCAACAACACTGTTACATATTTCAAATTGCTCCAACTATAGATTTTAAACACTCTCATCACAAGAGGAAGATAAGTATGTGAGGTGATTGGTATGTTTGTCAGCCTGACTAATCATTCTACAGAACACATGATCATAACATCACATCTTCCCCCATAAACATATGAGACTATTGCCAATTAGAATATAGAAAAATAACAAAAAAATAAAATTTATAAAGTGAGAGAAAGAGGATAATTGTCAGAGCAATTTACAGATGAGGAAATTGAGTCATAAAGCACTGAGAAAATTGTCCCAGGATCTCCTGCTATAATGTGGGAAATCTGGAATATAATCTCAGATATATCACTCTGAAGATTCTTCTCTCTCTTTTTTTAAACTTGAAAAGCAGCAGTTAGGTGTTATTTTTAAAATTTTTTATTCTATTTGTTCTAATTGTTGTACATGACAGAATGAATTTATATATATTGATAGATCATAGATCTATATATATCATATATCAATATATATTGATAGATCATAGATCTCATTTTTCTGATTTTACATATTGTAGGACCACATTAGTCATGCAGTCATACATGTATACAAGGTAATAATGTCTGTTTCACTCTTCTCTCATTCCTTCCCCCATCTCCCTTCCTCTCCCTTCGTTCCCCTCTATCTAATATAAAGTAGTTGTATTCTTCCCTACCACCCCCACTTATTGCGAATTAGCTTTGCTTATCAGAGAAAACATTCAGCCTTTGGTTTTTTGGATTTAGCATATTTCACGTAGCAAGATATTCTCTAACTCTATCCATTTACCAGCAATTGCCAGAATTTCATTTTTATTTAGAGCTGAGTAATATTCCATCTTAAACTCCTCTATGTTGTCTCTTCCTGAGTAGGGGAGGGAATAATTACCTGGTTCATTGGAAGCTGGATATATGTTGCAACATCTGTTCATTCTAACAGCCCATAGATAAGGCAGTTCCTGATTCTTATTCACTACTAAAACATTATAATATTTAATGCGCACACAGAGCAACACCCTGTAGGGGACATTCCTCAAGCTTATCTGACTGTAGTCGCTGACACCATGGTCTAAGTAAGCCAAACAGTCTGGACAGAGAAACTGAGGTAATGGTAGAGACTCGCCATGGACTGAAGGTCTTTGCAGCTGCTAAGGCTGAGTTACGAGCTGAGGGGAGGCCTCGCTTATCAAGCATCCCAGCAAGCGGTGATGTGAACTTGCCCGTGCTACCTTGCCTCCTGCTGTGTGCTGGAGCTCACCATCCCCCCAGTCCTTTGTCTCAGACTTGTTGCTGGGCAGAATTACCGAGGCATACCTGATTTGTTTATATTATCTCGAGGTATAGCTCACCTGTAGACTGATTCTGTTATGCTTTAACAAGCATGTTAACCTGATTGGATAATGTGCCTATATATGTTTTGTACAATCCTAAGTAAAATTAGATCTGTGCCTTCAGAGCCTGTTCTCCGATGTTTGAATGAACTGGGTAGACATCTTCGTCCTCACCCTCAGCGGGACTCCTCGTTTCCGAACCTCAACAACACCCTTTCAGTACATTATGTTTTATAATCTCAGTATTATTATTAGCATTTTGTAGATGAGAAAATGGAAGCACAGAGATTAAGTGAATTTTCAAAACCATGTAATTAGAAAAATATATACACAAAAACTCATACAGCTGCTTCCAGTCCTGGTGTACTGTCAGGATCTTCTTGCCAACACTTCTCTGCATTTTATACCAAATATGTCTGAACATAGGTTATAGTACAGATGGTACTGATGATTTGAAATGCAAAGGTGATCAGGTGCCAGATTCTTGTGGACAATGCGTTAAGGATAATGTTACGTATACTACTAAAAGTTTAAAATGGTCAATTGATTGTATGTTCAGAGGTTTACTTCTGAATTCTCTATCTCATTGGTCTCACATGTCTGTCTTTATGGCAGTACCATACTGTTTTGATTATTGCATCTTCATAATACATGGAAATCTGAAAGAGTGATGTCTCCACCTTTATTTTTCTCTCTGAAGATTAATTTGGCTATCCATGGTGTTTTCTATTGTCTTATGATTATATAGATGTCTTTTTCTCTTCCTGAAAAAAGATGGATTTTGACAGAGATCTATTGTGATTTGTTGGTGATAAATTAAACTTAAAATTTAATTAATCAATTTAATTTGAATTGATTAACATTTTGTCCAAACTCAGTGAGAAAATCACTGTAATTAAATTGTTTGCTTTTCAAAAAATATATAATCTGTTATTAATTAAGGAAATGGGTCTTCTGCATAAAAACCCTTCTACAAAACTAGAGCTAATGGCACAAGGCTCTCCTTAGTCCAGAAGTGGGCCTCATATTTTTGAGTCCCTGGTCTCATTGAAATGACTGCCACAAGGGCCTAAAGGCAGGGTGCCTCTGCCCCATGGGACTATGTGGGTTTCCATGAGGAATAGCTGAGGGACAATGGCTTCCTGAATTTCAGGAGTCATACTTTCAGCTATTTCTAATTATCTTATTTACAGATGGGATCTTAAATTTTAAAGTTTTGGCTTTGCCTCATTGTTTAGCATTTAGCACCTGATTAAAATGAGCTATGTGAAACTAATATATAACCTACTACACATTAAAACTCAAACAAACAAACAAACAAACAAATAACACAAACCAGAGCTGAAAGGAAAAGGAAAATACTCCAGAAAATATTACAAGAAATCAGACAATATGGAATGGAATGGTTGATATTTCATTTGAGTACAATATGTCAATATTTATCTTACCTTATTACACAGCATATCTTTGAAACTTTTTTACAGTTACACTGCTCTTGTTAGAATTAATGAGGTAGATTAAAATCATCTTAAAGGAGGAAAAATAATAGCAGTTTCGGATTTACTTTAAATTCCAAGTTTTTTGTACATATTTTGTTTATTTAATTAGCATAGATTTATTCAATTTATGTATGTATTATGAACAGTTCTACAGACAGGTCTTGCAAACTGTATAGGAGATAATCTGAAATTTGGTTTTTGTTCCTAGAAAGGAGTCTTATTCTTGATTCTATATATTGACAAGATGTTGCTGTTTTAAAAGTCCCTTACTTAGTAACTTCAACCACAATGATGTAATTACCCAACTGTTTTGCATTCTAAACACATTAAGTTCTGTCTTACAGTGTCTGAAGCTTGGGTCTAGGTAATATGTTTCAGTGAGAAAGTCAAAACTCTATCAGTTGAAACTCACTTCTGGTAATATTTTACTTTTAAGGTTAGGCAATTGGTATAAAATTTGTTTTAATGTAACTTTATCACTAGTTCTTTGGATATTTCTCACAAAATAAGAACATTCCCAAATAGAGTATACAAACCTAGAACAATATAATGTACTTCAAAATGTGTCTCTGATAGATGACAGGATGACTTTCATGTGTGGCAGTCTCTTATCCTGGAATTTTCTCTTTATTCTTGTCAAGGAAATTGCTCCATGAATGGATATATTTAAATAAGTGTTTCAGGAAAATACTGATTTATTCAAGAAGTTATTGAAAATCTTTTTCTACCCTACACTTCTTTTGGAGAATCACATAAATTAATATAATTCTTCATATATTTCATTACTAAAGTGGAACCCATAAAAAACCATAAATTGGGACAAAATTAGGTACTTTCACTGAAACAAATACTGTACCTCCCCAAAAGCCCTTGATTTGTTCAAATTATCTAGCAACTTATTTTTGTTTTCCAGAGAAATCCATTTATTTTTCTGTTTCAGAAAGAACAAGACTTTGTTCAATTCTTTTCCATTTTTATGCCTATCACTCAAAAATAATTTCTAAACCTATTTGACTGAAATTTTGTAAACTAAAATGTCATCAATAACTTTTAAAATCTTTTTTAAAAACTGCGAGGATTTGTTTCCATTTCTCCATGTTTAAAAATGTCTCTTGCTGACAGTTGAAGATTTCATATTATCATTAGTTAGTTTCACAGGATGAGAAATTCCTTTGGACTATG
The DNA here is from genome assembly GCF_902686455.1 of Sciurus vulgaris. NCBI lineage: Eukaryota > Metazoa > Chordata > Mammalia > Rodentia > Sciuridae > Sciurus > Sciurus vulgaris. The sequence goes on along the minus strand of NC_136469.1, from coordinate 117,126,424 downwards.
TTCATCATTCATGGTGATGGACAAAACTTCAAATAGCTTCCTGAAAACTACTCTTAGGTAGACTTTTGTTCAGATTATTTTAGAACATCATGTTTTAGACATATAACAAGTCTGTGGAGTTTTCCAATTTTGTGATCAGAAGGATAAATTGTAATTTTCTTGTTGTTGTCTTATGGATTCACAGTAGTTATCAATTTAAACTAAGTATCCTTTTCTAAGAGTTAATGTTGTTAAAACTAGTAAATATTTCTAACCCTCAACTGGTCAAGTGTATATAACATAATGAACTCAACTGCTAACTTTTACATTGCAAACCATCACTCTTACCTTAGGAAATGCAAGTATTCTATGTGGTATATGACCGACAAAAACCAAGGGAAAGTGTCCTGGTCAATCTATATATTAAATACTAATAAAGCTTTTGTGGAAGAAAAATAAATGCAGATAATGTTTCTTGTGCACTCTTCTGACACCTTTAGTGAATCTAACCATTTTCTGGACCACTGCCCTGGGGCTTGCTATTAGAATACTTCATATTTGAAAACTAGGGCATGTTAAATTTATAAACTCGAAAGAATTTTTTGAAGTTAAACATCAAACCCCCAAGTAGAGTTGTTAAACTCTTAAATAGAAATAATAAATAATAAAATCTGACATTTATTAGAAAAAATATACATATCAGGAATGCAGTAATTTGAATATGAATATAAAAATAAAATTGCCAGGAAGTAAACATTAATAGTTTTTAATTAGAGCACATTGGAAAGGAAGTAGGAATGAAAGAAGCAAGTTATTGAACTTATCCATAAAGAACAAACACTAATTTATTCTAGGTTGTTAGTATTACTATAATCTACAGCAGTGGACAAATCAATGTTAATTGAATTCTAAAAACAACACATGCAGGAAACAGCTTTCACTATTATGAACAGTGGGTGCATATGAAAAGGCAGCTTTGAAATTGAATACAATTTAATTCAGTCATGAATATTTCTGACATAAAAATGTTAGTGAATAAATTATGCATACTTAGTGCTGCATTCTTTTCTTCCTAATATTTTATTCTGTAAACATTTGAGCATGCAAAATTGGAAGAGTATGTTGGTGAGCACCCCAAAATCCACTACTTAGACTCTATGATTATCATTTAGTATGCTTGTTCAATCATATTCTTTCCCTTTATTTCTTCCTCTATCTACCCATGAATTCATCATATTTCTATTTATTTAAGGTACATTAACAAAACATCTCAACATCTGCTGAATACTTTAGCATGCAGTTGTTATATAAAATTTCTATAAAATGCAATGCACATATCTTAAGTGTACACTTCAGTTTCAATAAATGCATACTCCTGTGTAGCATAAACTTCAATCAAAATACAGAACATTAACATCTATTCCAGAAAGTTGCTTCATTTTTTTTCCAAGTTTATCACCACCCTTACCTGAGACAACTGTTCTTGTGATGGTTTCCACCACAATGCTGCACTTTGCTAAAAGACATCATTTCCTAAGTAAAAAGGAATTATTTGTCTATTCAACTCCTGGGCATCTCGTTTCCAAAGACATCAATAGTGATGTCTTCCTCATTAAATGAAATGTATTTCAAAGTATTCTCATAAAATATTTATGTACCTTTCAAATACCTGTGTAAAAATTGAAAAGTTTTCAAAGCAAAAATAAATTGTTAAAAGGGGGACTGAATTAGGCAACTTCTAATCAAATATCTGAGTGCAAGCAAACTATTTGCATTGTGGATGTATAATGGTCATGTATCTTGTTCTTCAGTTAGCTGATAATGCAAATTTAGGTACAATTATGAAATTGCTAACTAGCTTGATACCAGTTAGAAAGTAGATACACAATAAATACTTCTTAAATAGAATGAAAGAATTAATGGAAAAATAAATACAAAATGAATGGGAAGGGAACTAGCATACACTAAGTATTCAGGACATGTCACTAATAGAGTGCAACATGTTTTAAATACATTCTCTTGTTTACCCTTTAAAAAAAATCTTGCAAGTTAGGCCTCCTGTGAATTATAAACACTTGAACATTATAAACCCTTAACACCTCATCAAAACCACTAAAAGGCATCACTATAACTTTGAAATTTACAGACTCTAACCTAACAAGGGCTTTTCATTCCCAAGAACATCACATCAGAATTTGGATTACTCATCTGCAATTGGCTCAACCTTTTTTGTCCCAAAAGTCTTAGTCTGATCTAAGTAGTAACTTAGGAAAGATTTTATGAATGTAAACCATTGGGATTTGCTAGTCAGTTATTGCTCAAGTATTTTAAAAATGAAAAAATAAGCAATTTTATTTCAGGAGGATTTTTTCTACTGTAATTGATAAGTAGAAAAACCTACAGAATTTCTGACATGTAAAATGTAATTGTTTCCAGTGTTGCTTATTAAAGGCAATTATGTTTTAATCAATTTGGGAAGTGAGATTAGGAATTTATAAGAATATGCATGTTCTAAAATCAACCTGGAAAATGTATATTAATCAGAATTAAAAGAAAACAGATCCGTATCCGTAGTATAGAATGACGACTATATAGATAAATAAGAGACTTCTTGATTTTTTTTTTCTTTGAAATATTACCAACAAAGGAAAAAAAGCAAAGGACAGAATACATAATATAACATTAAACAGTAAATATTTCTCCATTGCCATGATAAGCACTTGTCAAAATTATGCAAATAAATTTCACTAGGTGTAAGGCTGATGACTACTCACATGTATGGGGTCACAGAAGAAATATTTGCCAAGCACTTTGTCCTGGAGCATAACAGGAAATATCCTAGGGCCTGTAGGCTACTAATAAGATCTTTTGTAATGATTGGTGCAGGAGTTTGTTTTGCAGATTTAAAATGTGCATTGTTAGGAATTTACAATTAAACTTTAAGAACTGATTACAGATTATATCTTTTAATAAATGCAATAACACCCTGGGTTTGCTTTCATTTGAAGAGTCAACTCATGGAAATCATTTAAACTCTTCTAGTATTTCAATTTTATTCGTTGAACAAGTGCTTTTAAGATATCTTTAAAGCTTTAAGATAGCTTTAAATTTATCTGGAGACATGGTTATGACATGTCACTGAATGAGGTTCAGTTATTTCAGTAAAGCCTTATAAAGAAAGTTTATGCATAAAGTTCCTCCCTTATGTAGAAGGAAATGAGAGGGGGGGCATGAAAAATTTGGAATGAGACAGACGTCATTACTCTATGTACCTGTATGATTACACAAATGGTATGAATCTACATCGTGCACAACCATAGAGATGAAATGATGTACCCCATTTGTGTACAATGGATCAAAATGCAGTCTGTAAAAACTAAAAAATAAATAAATAATTTTAAAAAAAAAGGTTTCTGGTGCCGAGGTTGACATTCTACTGTGGATTAATCCCTGTGCCTTGGGTGGAGAGACTAAGATTAGGTCAGTTACTCTGGTTCAGAAACTGAAGGACATCAAGGCAGAGATGGTAATTAGAGCACATTTATTGCCAGGTGAGGGAAAGACAGAGGGCAGGTGAGCTGGGCAGGCAGATCTACTGGGAACCAAAATGTGCACAAAAGACTAAGTTTCTGTCTTCTGTTAGGATAGGGATGTCCCTTGCAGTGGCATGAGACCTGGTGTGGCAGGTAGCCAGGCCTCCTTGGACCCTATTCTGTATGGAGCTGGTGCACATTTGGTGCACATTTGTGCTTTGTGGAATCTGACACATACACCTGCATACTTGGGTCATTTTGCCCTTTCTGGTCTGATGCCATTTAATAGTCATTAAATAGTCATTTAATAGTCAACTGACCCTTAGAGTTGTACGTGGTGACATGCGTGACTTTGTGAATACGATGTTTGCGAATCTAAAGGAAACAGTGTCAGGCTTCCTTCTAGAATGTGGAAGGATGTGGGTACACCTGAGTCAATTACAGGCAATGGCCACTTTCTCCTCTCTTCTGTCCTTTCTTTCATTCCTGCTCATCTCTACCTAACTACATGCCTACACTTCAATTCTGGTAATTTTGCAATATAATTATAAAATCTTGGAAAAGTTCTGATTGATCTGGAGCACGTGCACATTGTTCCTTATCATATGAACACACAATCATTGCTCCTCATATGGAGTAAAATACGTTATAATGTTTTGAAACATCATACTTATAAGAACCGTCACATCTCTAGCAATATGATTTATCCTGTTAAATGTGTGATTTCTAATTTGCTCTACAATATTAAAGGTCTAATTTCCTTATTCAACTTGGAAACCCTATACAGTGAGAAAAAGACTGATTAAACCTCCTCTTTCAGGTACTCCTACAAATTAATTTCACCATTTGATTTGAGAGAGAGACAGGAGTTAGTGCATAGTTAGAATCATACATATGTGACAGAACAAGATTGACAAACTCCTTGGTAGCAAAGACTAAGTTCATCTGTCAAAGAAATATATTTCATTAAAGGTTAGTCACAATTTTTATTAGGTAACTGAGCAACTGTACAGAAAATGATTAAGAAATAGGATTAATACAAATTTACTTAAGAATATTACTTCCAATAATTCCTGCACTATTTTCAGTATGAATATAAAATCCTTCCACCAGGATCATCGTTGGTAGGAAGTGTGTCGAGGGAGACACTTGCACGATGCAAAGGCGTACCTGCAGAGTTATTTATGCTGGCATCAGTCCTTTCGCCCACCCAGGGTAGAACCTTACAGCATGAATCTTGTGGCTTACAATTTGACTGGAGATGTAAAGAGTTTGTCCCTGGTGGAAAACCTCTCTTTTATAAGAAATGTTTCCCTTTTTCTGAAGTAAGATTTCCTATTTGGGGACACCAGCTTTCTTTATATATATATTCTCTTCAAGCTCTTATTTTCAATACCTGTTTTAACACTTAAGTGTTAGTCTATGAGAAGTTGGATACAGGTTTTGTTGTAAGCTTTTAATTAAAATCTTTATTTTGCATTTGATGCAATTCCTGATGTATTTGGCATTATATCTAACACCTTGCTATTGGTATTAGCTTGATCTTTTGGATTACTGATAAGTATCTATAAAAGATAAGCATCATATATTCTTTTAGCAGGTACCCTAGACATTAAAACACATACCCTTGAATATTATAATTTAATACAAATCATTACATTCACTTTTGCCCTGCATATGCCTGGATATTACAATACTTTTAAGACCACTCAATCTAGACTACATGGGTTCAAGAGCCAGCTCTGCCCCTCATTAGCCGAATATTCCTGACTAATCTCTCTGTATCCAAGTCCTTGAAAAGGAAGAAGAAAAGATGGAATGGAAAGGCTTAGGAGCAGATAAAGAGCTTTAGATACGGTATATTTGAGATGCAGTAGTATACTTAGGTAGATTTGTGAATCAGCCTGGTGACCAACGGGTTTGTGCTACAGTTGAATCTTGAACACACCCAAAGGTTATGTGTTGAAATCTTATTCCCCAGACTGTGTTGATATAGAGAGGTGGAAACTTTAGGAGGTGGGGCCTCATAGAAGGACACTAGGTCACCTGGGAAGTGTCTTTCAAGGGGATATAGGGACCCAGGGCCCCTTCTTCTCTTTGCTTCCCAGTCATGATGAGATGAGCAGATTTGCTCTACCATGTGCTTCCCACCCTGAAGTACTGCATCATCACAGGCTCCCAATCAATGAAGACAAATCACCAAGGACAGAAACCTCTGAAACTGGAGCCAAAACAAATCTTTCTTCCTTTTAAGCAGATTACCTCAGGTATTTTGCTATAGTGATAGGAAGCTGACTAATGAAAGAATGGACATTTTTTTAAGCTGTCTGTTTTATCTTAACTCCCTAAGGTCACCCTCCCAGTTATCTCAACTCCCTAAGGTCTCCCTCCCATTGTCTCAACTCCCTAAGGTCACCCTCCCAGTAATGGGAACAAAGCCCCTAAAGCTGTTCCAAGAAACAGCCCCAAACAGAGAGTAAAAGAGTAAATTGAGCCAGATAGCTAGATAGTGCTCAAACAGTAGGATTACCAGAAACTATTGACCAGAATCTACACCCTGTTGTAAAACATTGTAAAACATGTTGTATGTTATCAGCAAACCCAGATCCCCTTTGAAATTTCCTGGCAGCTTTGTTCCCCTTTTTCCCTTTCACGTGCGACCCCTCCCAATGTGTGGTTTCTGCCTTTATAAACCTACAAGATTTTCTGCTAGGGACTCGACTCCTCGAGTTGGGTCCCAGTGCGCTGGAATAAACACCTCTTGCGGTTTGCATCAAGTGACGCCTCCTGCGGTTGATTGGGGTTGCTGTCGATCCATGGGACAGAGTTGGGGTTTCCTTTTGGGGGGCCTTACACTAACACGGTGTTATGGTTTGGATGTGAGGTGTCCCCCAAAAGCTCACGTGTGAGACAATGCAAGAAGGTTCAGAGGAGAAATAGTTGTAAGAGTTAGTGATCTAATCTCCTGATAAGGATTAACTGAGTGATAATCTAAGTGGTAGGGTGTGGCTGGAGGAGTTGGGAATGGGGCATGGTTGTAGGGTATATATTTTGCATTTGGAGAGTAGAGTCTCTATCTCTGCTTGCTGATCATGATGTGAGTCACTTCCCTCCACTGCTTTCCTCTGCCATGATGTTCTGCCTGGCTTTGAGCCCCAAGGAATGCAGCCCACTATCATGGATTGAGACTGAAACTGGAGACCCTAAAATAAACTTTTCCTCCCCTACAATTGAGCTTGTTGGGTTTTCTAGTCACAGCGGCGAGAAAGCTGACTAAAACAAAAATTGGTACCGAGACTGGGAATCCTTCCTGTGACTAACCTGACCATGTGGTTCATAAATTTTTGGAGCTTTTTTGGAATTGGTAAGAGGAATTTTGAGATGTTTAGCAGTGCACACTGGAAATGCATATTTGTCATAAGCAGAGATTAATGACTGATTCTGGTGGGAGCTCAGAATGAAGCCAGAATTGGAGACAGGCAGTTAGTGTAGAAATAGGGGATGGGGTCAGATAGAGAATATGGAGGCCATGAAAACCATCTGCATCTGGAAGTTGGAGACTGCCCCTGGGAGAATGGAATATCTAGGATCTCTGGAGCCCAATGATTACCAAATTTACCTGCCCTTGTCAAGGACTACAGGCAAAGAACTGCTAATTAATGCCCCCTGGGCCTTCCCTCTGCCCATCCACTTCTCAGACATGTAGGCAAGAAGGAAAGAGATAAGGGGGAAAGAACAGGAGAATAAAACTTATAAAAAGACAAGATTTGCTCATCCCATGGATTCTGCCTTTGGGTGCCCTTCTACCCAGGAGAAGTCTGCTTTTACTTTTCTTTAATAAAGCTTCTTACTTTCTACTCTACGCTTGCCTTGGCATGCTTCTCTGGTGTTATCCTTCAACACCCGAGGAAGCAGGACTCCTCACCGGTAAATAGCGGTATCAAGAAGACCATAATGGCAACAGTACTGTGGTTAGTGAAAACAGGACTCAAGAGGTTTCAAAAATGGAGAACTCTATTGGAATTTGAAGTAGAGGCCATTTGTGTTATGTTCTGGCACACAAGTTGTGTTTTGCCTGTGTCTTGAGTTTATTTTAAAAGTGATGGACTTCTTAATCTGGCAGAAGAAATGTCTAAGCAGCATAGCCTTCAGGTGGTGGTGTGGATATGGCTGGTGACTTTTAGCCAAATTTATTGCGATATTCAGGAGCAGAAAGATTTGGAAAAAGTGAACTTGAAAGGCTGGAGTAAAACTAGGAAGTTGGGCTAAGGAAGTTGAAGTTGTTTAATACATTACCATCACTACAGAAATGCTAAAGACTTTGTCTAGAGACAATAAGAAAGATGGCTTGAGGGCATCTCAGGAGCTGGTAAGACCACACCCATCTCAAGCTCATGGAGTAAAGGTGAAAATTCTGTTGAGAGACCAATGGGGCACCCTTCTTGCACCAAGGGAGCCTAGGAATGTTTTTCAATGTGTTCAGCTACCCAGACACTCAGAGGTTGCTGCAGCAAGAGTATCTGGAGGCTTGGCTATTGCTCGAAGATGGCAGCAGACCTTGGTGTCATGTGTTGCTGATTCTGCAGGAATGCAGGATGCTGAAGTTAGAGGGTTATGGAGGCTTCCACCAAGATTTCAACAGAAGGCCTGGAAGGCCAAGCAAAGTGCAGCAGGGTTGGAGTCCCTGCAGGCTGCCTCTGAAAGGGAAAAACATGGAGATGTGAGGAGTAAGCCGAAGCTGCTGTGGAGACCCCTGAGATTAAGAAATGCCAGTAACATGGGACATCATCCTAGGAAAACTGCAGGAATCAAACAGAGACAAGTCAACAGAAAGTCCACTGGGGCTGCAACAGGGCCACAGGGGCAGAGCTACACATGCCATTTGGAGAGGATGTCACGATGCCATGTGCCCCAGTCACTGCAGACATGAAACTACAGGATTTGTTTGCCCAGCTGGATTTCGGTCTTGCTTTGGTCCTATCTCTTCTTTCTATGCCCCTAATTTTGTGAATGGAAATGTTTTACTCTGTACCATTATCTATTAGACACTTGTAAATTGCTTTTAATTTTGTAAAATTTATTTGGCGCTCACAATGTGAGATTGCCTTGCACCTCAGAGAAGACTTTGGACTTGAACATTGAGCAATCTCAGAACTGTTGACTATGGCAACTCTTGGAAATGAAAAAAAAAAAAAACAAAACAAAACATATTTTGCATTGTGAGGTGGTTGTGAGTTTTTGCGGGCCAGGAGCAGAATGTCATGGTTTGGATTTGAGGTATCCTCCAAAAGCTCATGTGTGAGACAGTGCAAGAAGACTCAGAGGAGGAATGATTGGGTTTTAAGAGTATTAACCCAGTCATGATTTAATTTCCTGATAGGGACTAACTGGGTGATAATTTAAGTGGTAGGGTATGGCTGGAGGAGGTGGGAATTGGGGTATGGTTAAGGGGTATGTATTTTATATCTGGAGAGTGGGGTCTCTCTCTGTGCTTTCTGATCATGATGTAAGCCACTGCCCTCCACTGCTTCCCTCTGCGTCACCTTGAGCCCTGAGGAATGGAGCCTGCTGTCTAAGGATTGAGACCTCCGAAACTGTGAGCCCTTAAATAAACTTTTCCTCCTCTATAATTGTGCTGGTCAAATCTTTTTAGTTGCAGCAGCAAAAAACCTGACTAAAATACACAGTATGTTCAGATTAAGAAACAGAGAGATGATCAGAAGATGCACTGCATTTAAAGCTATGAGACCAGATAAATTCCTCAAGGAGTTATGCTTTCTAGTAGAGGATCTAATTAGAGTGACTAGTGAGGAAGGAGGAAAATCATGACAATAGTGTCCAGGAGAGGAATACTAGAATATATTACACAAAAGAGGGTAACTGAACTGTTAACATGGTGACCCAACAAACACTGTGACACGTCGACAATGTCCATTAAGGCTGACAAGGTTGTTCTACCTTTGCGAAGAAAAATTTGGGAAATAAAAAACTGAGTGAACAGCTTCAAAGAGAGAATGGGAGGGGAAAAAAGAGAAAGTGAAGTGAACAAATGAAACAATAGCTGGAGAGGAAGACGAGATGTTCTCCAGTAAGAGGGCAATTGCCACTCTTATCCAATGAAGTTTGGTGTTGAGCCAGTCTGCAGACTCAAGGATCATGGTTTGGCTCAGCTGGATGAATGAATTAACTTTTTGTCTCTGTGGTCTCATTCATTGCTCTGTTCAATTAAACATCTCCCTTGGTTGTTCTTTAAAGGGATTGTCCATATTCTTTCTCAGATGTTGTACAGGATTAAGCATCTTTACCGAGCTGGAATAGAGGTTCCGGTATTAAGAGAACTTGACTTTTAGAAAGAAGCTCCCAAATGTAATTTTGCTGCACTATTTTGGGTTAGTCAGGCTATATTATTTTAGTGTTCAAGTTACTTAGCTACATGGCCGCTAAGAGTCACATCTCATCATGTCTTTTTTATCCTCTCTTTATCATTCTGGTAATTGTAACTGACACAAAGATATTCTGAGATGTGGGGCAACAAGTGTGCAAGTAGCAGGGAGTTTTCTGCTCATTAGATATCAACAGATGAACACAAAAATGTGATGTATTAGTTTTCCAGGGCTGCCATATGAAATATCACAGACCAGGGGGATTAAACAACAGAAATTTATTTTCTTATTGTTCTGAAGGTTAGAAGCCCAAGATCAAGGTGTCAGCAGTAATGGTCTCTTTGAAGGCTTCTCTCCTTGCTCCTTGGCTTGCAATTGGCCACCTTTGCTGGCAAAGTGAATTAGGGCACACTAATGACCTCATTTTAACTCAGTCCCTGTTTAAAGGACCTGTCACCAAATAGTTGCATTGAGCTACTGCAAGTTAGGGTTCCAAAATAGGAATTTTGGTTGAAGATAAAATAATCTGACATAATGTCATTACTGCATAATTACTTCCATTTGAACAAGGGCATTTGGGCTCTGAATTACTCAAATAATTCATAAAATGCCTAACATTTGTAGAGATATCTGGATTATTTTTACATTCAACATATAGTAGCCAGAGAATGTGCAATATAATTTAGAATGCTTTAAACAAAAATTATTGAAAGAAAATAATTCTGCCTTAAAAAGAGAAACTTTAGTAATCTTTAAGATTCATTTTTGTGCTGTTTCCTGATGACTAGAGATAAACGTGATAATTGCATACATGACAGAAAAAAATGTTCATGTTTTAAGCCTAATTCTGTCTTCTGTTGAGTGAAGTTTGAGTGAGTGACAACATACAAGTCTTTATAAGATGGTACAAGTTTTAATCATCTTCTCCCTGGAGTGATTATCAACTTGAAAAAACACACAATATCCAGATACTACAATGTGTCCAAATAAATCTGATGCATTTTCAAAAATTTTTCCCTCTGTAATACACAGTCCATGTGTATTTTATAGATAAAATTTTTCATATGAGCCATGCAAATCAGCACAAGTCACATTTTTTGCTTCAATCACTTTTGCTTGGTTTTGTGTTCTTTGTGCCATTCTTGTGAATCATCCAATAAAGATTTGTTTAGAAATCAAATACTTAAAAATTATGGCTAATAAGTAACTTTAAAGACAGAGAGTACCTTGTGTTTGTGTCATATAGGCTTGATTTAAAGTAAAGCAATATCCATGTTGATATATTTGGGAAAATGATAGAAACAGCTTGAAATATAAATTACAATTAAAAAAAAAAGGAAAAAAGAACAGACAATCCATTTGATTTATTTCACAATAACCCTCAAATTTTAAAAATATTGGAGAAAGACAAGTCACATTCAAGGGGACCTGTAAGTCAATTTTCATTTTTTACTCAAAATATATGAGATGTTACCATTTGCTCTTACACTTGAAAAACCAAGGACAACATTTCAGGAAAGTAAGAGAAACAGAAGCCATTAGACTTTTAAGTTCAAACTTCAAGAAAAATTCAGATAAGGCAGATAAATACTCCAGACACTTTCCTATTGTCCAACACTCTCAAACATATTAATTTCCATATGCCTCTTTATTTCATGAAATATATTATTTATTAGAAATCATAGTTTATTTAAAATTACTTTATCGAAATCACATGATTCACTTTAAAGGATGGCTCCCCAGTAGTGCCACCTATCCATAAACTGCCCCGCAGTTTTATTTACTTTTTTAAAAATTCCAATGTATTTGGATTTAAAGAATAAATACCACCTAATCATGGGAAACTATTCTATCCCCAACAAATATAAGTGGTCAGTATTTTACAATGAGGACAGTCAAAACATTTAACAGTACATTACTGTTCTATATGGAATAACTAAAAATGGGTCTTTGTTCACAAATTCAGAGGAAAAACACCTCCCCCACACTCCCCCCCCCAAAAAAAAACAAGGAAAAAGAATTGCTAAGAATAAAGCTTAGATGTATAATTTTTCATATAAAACTTCATTCAATCTTAATATGACTTGAAAGAAACTAATGAACTGTCCATAATAAGAACTATAATAAGATACTATTGTCTTAGGAAAATTCCCAATTTCATGCCTAATCTTTATGTGGAAACAAAAACCAAGGGCTTTGTCATTTTCGCTGGTACAGGGAGAAGACCACTGCTTTATTAAAAGGTGAAAAAAAAAAAAAAAAAGACATGGAATGTGAACCGGTAGCCTGCAAACATGTAGTCTAGTTAAACTATCCCCTTTCCTCAAAGTGGCCATATAGTGTGCACTTCCAGTTTATTCTGACAATGCAGAGAAAGACACTGCAATCTCAGAAAGTAACAGAAAATCAAACAACAACAGCAAAAAGACCCTGTCAGGATAAATTTTGTTCGTACCAAAAATATAGTTAGGAATCCTAAAATATTGCTTGCCTACAGCAACAGTGCAAATGACACCCATGCCAGGCCGAGCCACATACTGTCTTCACTGCCGTCTTAAGTCTCAGTCTCCACGGACAAACAACTCGAGTACAGTGAATTCATGCTCTGGCTGGTTCACTGACACCATAAATAACACAACCATTAATCGCTTGGTTGGCTGAAGAATATTAACTCTGGGAAAATATTTAGACACTGAGCTTTTCTTCTTAACAAGCAATTTCTCCTTAACAGGGTCTGGTCCTTAGTGAACTAAAATGAACCTCAGGTCACCTCATTCGGTGGTAGAACAGTTGTTAACTTCTTGCCTCTTTTTTTAAAACAAAAACCCAGTGCTATTTGTTAGGCAGACATGAAAATAGAATTCTTCCCCTTTTCAATTCACTTCCCTAAGGTAGACCCTATGTAAACCTAAAAGCATATGGTAACAATATACAGGATTTCTCAAAGTGCAGGATATGTTACAGATAGTTTCATAGACTTCATTTAAACACAGCATTTTATACAATACAGTACAGTTTGAGATTTCTGCCCATAAATTATCCCACTTAGACAACTACTTAAAAGGGTTGACTGTTTAAAGCAACCCAGTGCCTTCTTACACAGGTTAATACAATTGAAATTTACAGCTTTGTTCAGATCAAAATAAGGTTAATCTTACACATCACATATATACATATTTTAAAATACTCTAAATGTTTGAGTATAGCTAGACAAATTCTTAAATAGAGACAAACTTGCCATAGACACAAACTTTCATGAATTATAATTTGGTTTCTGATTTAGACACAAACACTGTATACAATATTTAAAAAAATAATTTGTTAGACGATTCACTTTATTTCTTTCTGCAAAATCTGTTCACCCTGTAACTCTTTAGGAAGGGTTCTTGACCTCTGCAGAACGACGCTAAGTTCTTCAATGACCTTTGATGGCAGCTTATGATCAGTGTCCAAAGCAGCTTTGCTATTCCTATCGTCGGTCTTCCCCAGTGTCTTTAAGATTTTGAGGCCTTTCTGCTGCCCACGTGGGACCTCGGAATCTGTGTCCTCCAGGCAATTGAAACTGCGGTGTTTTCTGGTGCGGTTTCGAAGTTTATCCTCCTTGTGCTCCAGGCACTGGGCCACGATGGAGGCTCTGTCCTTTAAGCTGGGGTCCATGAACTCTCTGTCACGCTTTTCACTGAGCCGCAGCCTTTCCAGTTCTGCTTTTGCACTCTAAAAATAAAATGTCCCATAGGAAAGCAAGATTTGGCATGACCGATGTTTAAAAAATACGTTCCACATAGCAGTTGATGCTTTCTCTACAAGAGCTTATTTCTAAGATGTAGGTCTAATTTTACTTTGACACAAATAGCATATCTGAATTTATATACTTATCTTGGAGCTACAAAATCAAATCAAATGTAGACTGTGGAAATTCATTTTAACATGCATTTAACATACCATCTCAAAGATAGCAGGCTAGCTATCTAGATTGATTCTCACTTCAAACTGGCCTCTTCCAACTTATTTCTGCTCACGATCTGTGCATGCACTCTTAGTCCACAGAGTATTGTACTCGTGGGTCCAAGAGGAAAAGTGTTCTTTTTGGCCATGTGAGGAGTGCTCTGCCTTGCAACCTCCTCTTTGAGATTCAGGATACATAATAGCATATGAAGGACATTAAGGAAGTTTACGGCAGAGAAATCAGATTCACTTCTTTTTCCCATTTTTATTCTCCTCCTAATTGACTAGTAAAACCTTTTCTTCCATTTAATCTCTGTTAGGATCCCCCAGGTATTTTTAACAGTAATTAATTCAATTTTGGGTTCTGGGAATTGAACCAAGTACTTAACCACTGAGGCACGTTGCAGCCCCCACTTTTGTTTTTAAAAATTTAATTTTGAGACAGGGTCTCGCTAAGGTGCTAAGGCTGTCTTTGAACTTGGGATCCTCCTGTATCAGCCTCCTGGGATGCTGGGATTACAGACATGTACAGTTGCATCTGGCTCCCACATATGTTTTTAAAAACACTGAAATGTGTGTGTGTGTGTGTGTGTGTGTTAATCCCCACTTCTCTATCAATGCATTAGAGAGCACATGCATTTGGGGAACTGCGAGAACCTATAAGTACTATATGTATATGACAATGGAACAAGGTGGACATTTTAAAACAAGCATTCAAGGCACCTTGGGGCTCTACAATACCTAGTGTACTGAACGTTCCTGGATTCTCAAAGGGGATCACAAGCCAATCAAGTCAAAGGTATGGTTTTTTATATCACAGTAGTAGTTCTAATTATCTTCCAACCACCATCAGAACTATACTGTGGTACTCTTTCAAATGCAGAATTTAGGGGTCAAGTATTATTAACACATATAATGCTGAAATTTTAGGTATACTATTAAGTTTAATATTAGCCTAAATGATGTATGGCCTTTTGTTGGAGACACACTGGAATTGACCTCTTAAGAGTCAGAGGATGGCAGAGTGAGAGTAAAGAAAACTACGAGTGCTTCACAGGAATCACATGGTGTGCACTAGGGGGAGGCACATGCTGTAAGGCCAGAAAACCAAGGATGCAGATATTGAAGAAAGAAGGGCAGTGTTTACGTGCATGCTGTCCTTAGAAGATAAGGTTATTAATAATTTAAAAAGAGAGACAGATAAGGTGTACAAGTAGGTAAACACCAGGTGGCTTGCTCCAGGCAATACCTGCCTGTGTCACAAGGTGTGGAGAGAAATGGATCCTCTCTCTCCCAGCCGCAGAGAGCAGTGTCCACTGTTGAAGCCACAGCAATGGGCAGTGAATGGATTCTCAGAGCAAATCAGTCACAGGGCTTTAGTTGAGGCCCTCATATATTAAATCCATTAAATTCAGAGATGCATGGTTATGGGGGTCCCATGATATCAAAAAGAAATATGGTCAGCATGCACAAATTACCACTACAAACTCTTTGAAATGACTTTTAATACTAAACCTGCAGTGATAACATCCAAGATATAAAACATATCTATGTTATATAACATATAATCATATCACTAAATCCCAATGCTTTCAGTTTCATATGACTATTCACAGTTCAAAGTATATTATCTACATTTTAAGATGCAGAAATAGAATTTCAAAGAAGGAACAACTGGCCCGAAGTCACACAGGTGAGAGTTTGGAATGTGACCCCTGGCTGGCCTGACTGGTGTGTTTCTTTCTAGCACATCAGACTTCTCCAGGAAGTTCAGGAAGGTAATGGGGGAGAAAGGGAGGGAAGGGATTCTAGATGATGAGTTCTGTTTCACTGTACCATTTTGATTGGTTCATTATTTTTATTTTACTGACATCATTTTAAAAAGGAATGACCTTGCTGACAGGTCATTCCTTTTTAAAATGATGGCATAACTCCTGGAGTGAGGCACTCCTCCTGCCTCGGCCTCCCGAGATGCCAAGACTAGAAGCCCACACCCCTGTGCCCAGCTCTCAATGGTAGTTTTGAAACCTATCCCATATTGTCTTCTAAGTTCTTATTTTCTTGTATCAATATATGACAACAATATGCCAGGTGCTATTCTAATAAATTCTCATGCATACTAACATTTAATCATCACAATCACCCTGGAGGGTAGGGGCTTTTATTAGCCCCATATGCTTACAGATCAATAAGCAGAGGACACAAAGCTACAGTGCCACAGGGAGTTTCTAGCATGTGCACTCAAACATAAAGGTTTGCCTCTCTATGGGTGCTTTCTTTGCCAGTGGTTTACTTACCCTCACTCACTCAGCTGGCTCCCTGCTCATTGACCTAATTAATTTTAGAAATCACTACCTCCAGGAAGCCTTCCAGGCTTGGATGAGATACTCTCATTCAACTTCCAAAAAAAAAGAAAAAAAAAAAAAAAAACTCAGGCAGGCCAAGTCAATGAATGTACCAACTTATCAACAACTTGTCTGAAAAATAATTCTTCCCCAATATATCCCTTGGTAAATATTTTTTTTTTTCTGATGAGTATATTCTGGTCATTTTAAGTCCCTTTCTAGTTTTAACAAAGAGTCAAAAATGGTTAGTCATTTTATAAATGTATTTTCTTACATAGTTACATGAATCAAATCTCATTCAATAATAAACATTTTAATGGTTCACAGGAAAAAAAATTTATTCTTTAAATGTGGTTTTAATAGCTTTTAAAGTAAGTTTCAATGCTTCCCAATACTGGAGAATTTTTAAAATATCTGTTAAATTGGCCAAATCACCAAAACACCGTATTTACTAAAGCTTGGTTTATTATGACTCAGCAAATTTTCCAGCAATTAACATTGCATGGAATTATTTTAAGAACTGTTAACAATTTCTTCATAGTTTTTGTCAGTTTCCTGCTCTTAAGCATGTTAGAAAATTATTTCTGAGATTCTGTATTTGGCATTAGGTAATAAGTAATCATATTTGTAATCATCACCAACACTGCATATCAATGTATTTTTTATCCTAAAAATTTTCCTTTTGATTCATAACTGATCCCCTGGAAATGCCAGGGGAGTTGGGGTGCCTGTAGGTCCCTATGTTAGTGACACTGGTGCAAACTGTGCCCTCTGTCCTGGATTCCTATGGAATGTGACCCTTAGACTTCGAGAATTCTAGATTTCTTTTATGGATCCTGTAGCTCTGCAGTGTGGTTTATTCTTCTTTCTCTTTCTCTCCATATTATACACACATGCATACTTAGAGGAACAAAGGCATTTCTTAGAGACTTACTCTTTCCTTTGAGTACCTCAGTGGAGCAGGACCAAGTAGGGAAACCAAGGACAATTAATTTTGAAGCCTTTGTCTAGTAGAGAAATATTTCAGAGGGATAAATGTTCAATTTTGTGCATGGAGAAACTTTGAAAAAATCTGATCATTAGGTTCAAGTGCCTTGAGTCAAAGGTAATTTCTGCTTGGAGGGCAAGAGATTCAAACAGCTTACTCTCAATTTTAAGATGAGAAGATAAAATGTTTTTCTCATTGCTGTGAGGGACTCAATTAAGGTACTGAGACATGCACTGATCCCGAAGTGGCTGATGAATTTTGAGAGTGAAGAGCCCATGTTCTTCCCTGAAGAACCATAGTTCATGTCAAGATTGACATTATTTGCATTTTCCTACCCCTCCAGATGAAAAAGAAAACAAATAGTAGCCTTCATGAAAAATGCCAAGTCTTTCTTTATTGATGCTCGGGGTCATCTTGCTGTTCCTTAAATCAAGTAAGATACCCCACTGTTTCTTCAAACCACTGGAACTTGGTTATGTCACTAGTAAATCTACCACAGCTCTGGATGTTTTCTGTGATGGTCTCACTAAGGATTTTATAAGTAAATTTATAAGTCCAAATTGAGGCAGTTATTTTATCATCAGAATTTCTTGGAAAATATTTAAAATTGCTTGGCTACTTAGGGATAAAAAAATAAGTTACATTGTAAATATGAAACTGGGTGGTCAGTGTCGTGAAAATCAGTGGCACAGTTATTCATAATATTTTCTTGATGTACCTGGTTATTAGTGTGCTTTTTGAAATGACCATTACTGTGCTTTTGAGGTAGAGGACATATTTAGCATGCCTAGTCACATTAAAAGACAGAAAAACAAATTCATTATGGTCATATGAGACCAAAATCCAGACCCACCTCAATGTTTTTCCGGGCTTGCGTTGCATTTGTCTCTTGCTGAATTGGAATCAGAGGTAAACCTCCAATTTTCGGATTTTTGGTTATTGACCGTTTCCTTTCCTTGCCAGCTGGTGGCCATATATCATTTTCATGCTGGGGAAACACAATTTCATGCTGTTGGTGTGTGGTTTTATCACGCAGTACCCCATGTGAGTCACTTGGCTCCTTTTCCGGGTATCCACATCAAGCGATCTGCTCTCCATGAGAGTGCCATTTGTGATTATGATGTTGACTTTGGCAGCAACATGGCTCGAGGACGTGAAACTCTTAAGTGAACAGAGCTTTGAGGTCTCAGTTCAATTTCTAAGTTTCAAATTCATGCCTTCTGTACTATTTATCAAACCAAATGGGGGAAAATATTTGAGAAAACTGGCAAATCTCTTTGTAATAGAAAAATAATACACTTGTCTCTATTTCCAGGTCCTGTAATAAAAGTAGCTATACATTTATTTTCTGCCTAACACCAAAGGTGATCCTAATGTAAAAATAATTTGATCTTACATCCCCAAATCAACCTAAGGCATGGCTATCAGAGAAATTACCCTTATTTTATGACCTTTTGAAAAATGTTACTTCTTCATCTAATTGAATTTTGAAGAAATCTTACCTGTTTATACATACATTTATACTGAAAATCACTGTGCAACAGAGAGTTTGGCACATTTGTTCTCGAATTATTGACTATACATTCTAGCCCACTAAACAGTTATAGATATGACTGGAGAAAAGTTAATTTTGCAATGGGGGATAAATGTCCACAGGTAAAAATATAAGCTTTTGAGTGATTAATCCTTGAGATATACATGTAAAAGAATTTTTCTACTCCTCAGGGTAGATTAACTTTTTAAATGTCGGGAAAAGCAAATTGATTTTCAGACAACAACCTATGGAAAAAATACAGAATACCAACTATAAAATGAGAAGTTTAAAGATGCTTTGGTGAAATAAAAAACATTTGGTAAACTACATAGCAAAATGCCTCCTCTTTGTTTTCATCATTTTTAAAAGATAAGTTCTTGTTTTCATGCTGCAGTTAGTATTTTAATGTATTATTTTGTAACCAATAATTCATTTCTGCAAATATTTACTGTGTACCCTTTATAGTAGCTAATTTATATTGATGGGCTTACCTGATAGACTTTGTGCCTATCAATATACATGTATCACTTCATCTAATCTTCAATGATTCTACAGTATAAGTCCTATTGTTATTAAACTTAGTGTTTATGTATAATATATATCTTTGAATATTAGAGAAGCAATTACCTTGATTCAGCAAACCTGTAATGGCAGATGGTACAATATTTTGATCAGAAAAATGGTACACACTACCTGTTGTTATTTTTTTATTATTTTTAATTTACTTTTGGAAGCAGGGATTGAACCCAGGGGCACTTAACCACTGAGTCACATCCCCAACGCATTTTTATTCTTTATTTTGAGACAGGGTCTTGCTAATTTGCTTAGGGCCTAAGTTGCTGAGGCTGGCTTTGAACTTGCAATCCTCCTGCCTCAGCCTTGTGCTGGGATTGCAGGAATGAACTGCCTCACCTAGTTCATAATGCTTTTCTAGAATTTAGGTAATTTTTCAAATTGTTAATGTGTAATGTACACGCTAAATGATGATGTGGGAAAATCAGAAATCTCTAGGTCAGAGTGACATGTTCTTATTCAACATTTATAGCTATTGGTGACTTCAAAAGGGATTATACACGTGATGATCACACTCTCATTGTTACATTGATCATGCCCCAAATCTCCATTTCTCCCTCTCACTTTCTACTTATGACCTATTTTTCAGCTTCCTTTCATTCACTGTAAATAATTTCTGACTCCTTGAGACCTCTAATCCATTCACCACCATTCTTCTGCCATGTTTTTTACTGTTTCCTTCATAGCTTGACTCAGATTTCATGATAAATTAGTAAACTCTCTTCTCCTCATAAATTATCTTTAAGCCCCATGCTTCTTCTAATTCCATCATACTTGATTTTGCAAAGTCCCAAACCTAAACATAAGTCTAATTTCTGGGTGTCTGCTAGCTGACGGAGGAAAGACAGAAGATTATTCTGTAGCTTCATCTCACTTTAAATCTAACCTTACATTTCCAGGAAGCAGCGAAGAGAACTTGTTTTCCTGGCGCAGTACAAATGGCAACCACGCACTCTGCAGATTATTACCTTTCTTTCCTTCACCTTTCTAATAGTCTTCCCTGTCTTACAAATTAGGCATTCACTGATTTCATTTTAAAGTTTACTAATAATTACTTAAGAAAATAATATTGCCACCATAAAATGCAACGATCTTACTGCATTCTCTAGCTTCTTCCTGATAATTAGCATTTGCTCATTTGCTCTGATTTTGAGTAGCCTTGTTCCAGTCCTATCTATAATTGCTCAATAGACCAGAATATGTAGTTGATAATTTGAGAACAAATGTGCCACACTGTTGTGCAATGATTTTTCAGTCATGAACAAATGTGCACATGACCACAATACTTCACATCTGCCCAGGGCCTCCAATGGTTTAAAATCTCTTTAGTCCTCTATCAACTTATTTTTCAATTACTGGATTTTCTCCATCAGCATGCATGTTAAATATATACTCCCCTATTTTAAGGACAAACTGAAACCCCCAACCTACCTTGACCTCTTCTTCCTACCTAGTCACAATATCATTATCTCTACAGCAAATTACCTGTCAAAACTCTTTGTACCCAGCACCTGCTTTTCTTCCTCCTCAACCATTTTTATTTCGTTTGTTGTTTTTATGGAGTCTGCTTTACCTTTGAAGTTTGCAAGGTTCCATGCTCTCTCCATCCCTTCTCTCTATATTATCTCATCCAATTCTACAGCTTTCTGTACAATCCAAATGCTGATCTCCCCAATTTACATTTCAGCCCCAAACTTTTGCCTGTTTCTGACTCAACTTACATGTTCATTTCTGTATCTAATAGGTATCTCAGATTTCATGTGGCCAGAACAGAACTCTTAATTTCTTTGTACATCTTGGATACTCTTTTTTATACAATTTGTTTTTGTTTTAATATTTTTTTTTTTAGATTCAATGGATGTTTTATTTTATTTATTTATATGTGGTGCTGAGTATCAAACCCAGGGCCTCACACATACCAGGCAAGTGCTCTACCACTAAGCCACAACCCCAGCTCTCTGATACTCTTAAAACAAGGATGACTACATGATCTGTCCCCATGTTCCTTGCCCCTCATATCTTCCCTCACACAATCCTCCATGGTGTTTGTGGAATAAACTGAGACGTGACAACACCTCTGCAATAGGAGGGTCTGACCCCATCCCTAGAATGACCCCTTCTGTCTTTTCTTTGTTTTGGAACTGGGATTCAAATCCAGGGCTTTGCTTATGCAAGGCAAGTGCTTTGCCACTAAGGTACATCCCAGCCCCTAGAATGACCCCTTCTGGATGACTCACCCCATTTCAGACAGATTTCAGCTCCCCTGTCACCTAGTCAGAAAGTTAATCCCTGAGAACTTTTCTCCACTAGGGCCCTCCATACCTCAGTCATACTTTCTACTTCTTTTCCAACTTGATACACTTATCATTTATGTTTTATTTTCCAACTTGGTACATTTTATCACAGTGATGTCCATTTGAACTTTTATCTGACTACCTGTTTATCATCTTTCCCATTAGAGAAATACTGAGTATGTACTTAGTAAAAGGCAAGGGGCTCCACGGGGCAGAGTCCTTCCTCTCACGGAGTTTGAATCTTAGTAGGAGAGGCAGACATGAAATAACTATTTACATGTGTTTTTAATCGGTGCTGTAATGGAGAAGTATATGATGCTAAGGGTCCAACGGGCCTGAAGGTCAGGGAATGTTTCTCTGAGAAATGATATTTAAGGTGACATCTAGAGAGCTACTGAAGCACAGGGAGGATGAGGATGTATGTAACAAAAGTTTTCTAGGTACCAGAAAGAATTCACTGCAAGGGTCATTTACTGTTGGTTTGTGTGTGTGTGCACATTAATGTATACCTTTGCTACTCTGCTGGTTCCCTATGATGAGCCATAAATCCTTAATCCAAGAGAGCCTCTGTGTTTGTCTTAATAGAATAGCTAAATAATCTGCAGAAGTAGAAGGGAGAGAAGATAATAGCGCCAAGTGTTTGGGATGAGGACAAGGAAGAAGACGAGGGGCAACAAGGAATAAGTTGGTCACCTGCTAGGCTCTGCTTACACTATTTCAACCTCAGAGTCTACGATGTCAATCATAAAAACAGAAGCATCCGTTTAGTTTTGATGCTGATGGACACTTTAACAGTTTTTGACTCCATAGTCCCAACTTTACTAAAACCCTTCAAGTCTAGTATTTTTGTTTTTCAAGTAGTGTCTGAGTGTCTAGATTTTTAAAAAGAAGAAAGTTTCTAAAAAGTCAGTAGCTGGTCTTTTTCTCCTAATGCATTCCTGCTCGGTAAAAGAAGGGGCAGGCTAGAGGAGTCACATTTATTAACCACTGGAAAGGTTAATAAATTAAATGAACAGAGAAAATGGTTTTCAAAACAAGTAAGGACTAGATTTGGGGGTGAGTTAACTTCTTCCTTATAAAAGAAACAGGGAAGTACCCTCTCAGTAATGAAGAGTGGCAACTTAATCGTTAGCAATGAATGCCAATGCTCTGTGCGAAGCATTGCTGGGAATTCAGCCAGACAAGGTTGGGAAAGAAACCAATCTCATTAATGGGACTATTTAACCCTTCCCTGAAAGAGTGAGTCCTCCTTCAGGGAGGAGACTTAATGGGAAGATGAGTGTAACACTGCCTCAGAAAACCCTGAGTCTGAACCACTGATGAATGAATAGTCCTAGATAAACAAGGGAACATCCGTTCTTAAAGACAAGGTGGTTTGTTAACAGCAGTGCATAAATCGACTCTTATGAAGTACCTAGCAAACATAAGATATGAAAGAAATGTACACTCCTGCCCTAGCTTCTGGAAGAACAGGGACAAGAGGATGGAGAACAGGAATGGAAACAGGATATGTTCCTAAGTGAAGACTGTGCGGGACTCTGGTGGAATGAGAGCCGAGTCCCTCTTTCCTGTGCTGCAGGGTAAAGCACACGTCTCTCCTGAGCCAAGGAGCTGCTGGCTGATAAAAGGAAGTTTGATTCATTCTGTTATTTGTTTCCTTCCCCCCGCCACCCCTCCCACCCCTCTTTTCTCTCTATACAGTCAGTCCCTCATTCCTCCCTTCTTGCCCCTCTCCCACTTCCCATTATGTGTCATCATCCGCTTATCAGGGAGATCATTATTACCCTAGGTAAATGTATGATTACACAAATGGTGTGCCTCTACTTCATGTACAGAGAAACAAGATGTATCCCATTTGTTTACAATAAAAATAAATTAAAAAAAAAGAAAAGGAAGCTTGACAGAATCAATTTCTTTTCAAAGGACAATGGATGGATTTAGATTTTCACATATTTAAAAAAATAAGCATAAAAGTTTATTTTAATTGTATGTACATTAAAACTCTTACTATAAAAGTTTTTTTTTTTTTTTTAAAGAAAAAGTCACCACCACATGAACATTTCCTATATACAAAGTTGCTAAATGCCATTCAGTAATTAAAACAGGTATCAGACCTGAGCAATAAAGATGCTGGCCATCCACTCTGTCTGAGTGTGTAAACTTTCACAACAAAGGTGCCTGCAAAACAAGATACATACAATAAATAATTCAAAAGGACAAACTAAATATCTCCACAGAATTTCTTTCATGATTGAGCTCTCAGAAAACCCTTTGGCTTTCTCCTGATTTATGATGGACTATTTCAGTCCAAGTGGTTTCTGTTAGGTAAACAATATCAAAATAACAGTGTAAATATGTTGGTTTAAACAAAATACAGCAACGGGCTTTTTGGTAACTGCTGCAAAATGATCAATATTTTTGGAAAGGCAGAAAGTCAATATCATTTTGCTTTTTTGGGTACATGACAGTGAAACAATTTTTTCCCTAGAAACTCTGAGCCTGAAACACACACACATATGCACACACTCAAATACACACATTCATGTGATGGAAGGTTTTTTTAAAAATGCTAAGACATGGTCTCCATCATTAATTATAAACACTAATACCACAGACACATGAAAAATAAACTATATGAAAAACCACAACATACCCAGTAATACTGATTCAGTTACCTTATATTGAAATCCTGAATAAAACAGAGATCTTGCCCTCCAGGTTTGTATAGTCTATTTGGGGAGTTGGGCATGTGAACAAATAAACTAACACAGTAGGAAATAGCAAAAGCAAAACTGAATACCAACACAGAAACCAGATGCTGGGTAAGAGCAGGGAGATGGCATATTTTTTGAAGAGGAAGAGTTTATAACTGCTATTAGCATTATATAATAGAATATTTCCAAGTAATTATATTCTTCCTATTCTTAGATTATTAAAACCAACTTACTTAAAAAAAAACTGATAAAAATGAAATTTCCAAAAGAATTGCTTGCTTCCTTCATCAGAGTCTTATGGAGTCACTGACGCTTCTCCTTATCATGTAAAAAAAAAATCAAATTATCTTATGTATGCACCCATGTATGTGAAATCCTACTAATGCAGAAAAGTAACAAATAATTATAAGAGGTAGGCATCATCTGACAAGCTTTTGGGGGCATCCAAGTTGTGGTCTGAAAGAAGAATGAGCTGGGTGCGGTGGTGCATGTCAGTAAATCCCAGCAGCTCCAGAGGCTGAGGTAGGAAGATCACAAATTCAAAGCCAGGCTCAGTGACTTAGCAAGACCCTGTCTCAAACTTAAAAATTGAAAAAGGGCTGGGGATGTGGCTCAGAGGTTAAGCACCTATGGGTTCAATCCCTGGTACAAAAAAAAAAAAAAAAAAAATGACAGGTGAGTTGACTGGTTCTTCAGGAAGGGGATGGAAGCCACAATGAAGTGGGGCAGCATGTGCCATGGAAGAGGGGACAGTGTAGAGACCACACGTAGTATACATGATATGAAGCAAAAAAAAATTATGTGGATTCTCATTCTATCCTGAAGTACAAAAAGAAGCTTATGGCTTATGGGAAGTGAAGCTGATAGAGTCATATGTTGAGGGCCTTTTAAGCCAAGTCAGCAATCCTGTTCTTGTCCTGTATGTGACAGGAGTCACAGAGGAGTTTGAAAGCAGCAGAGAAAGATGAAACATTGGAGAAATGTCTGTCAGGCAGCTGGGTGGAAAATGTAACTTAAAATGAAAGCGAAGGCAGAAGCATGAAGAGCAAGCAAGACTTCTAGAATAATTCATGCAGATCAGTCCTGGCCTCTACGGTACCAGGTATAGGTGTAGGGTGGATAATGAAGAGGCTGATGTGGTACAGTTTAGGTATTGATTAGACACAGGAAAATGAAGAAGAAAAGACGTCTAGTGCAACCTCTGGGAGACTGGCAGGATATGGTTGATCTCAATGGAAAAAGTACACATATGGAACAGGTATGAGACTAGGCTACATAAGCTTTTAAATCCTATTTTAGCTTATTTTTTTTTGAAAATTGAATTTTGCCTACTCATCTCCTAAAATCTGGACTCCACAATCATATGATATCTAAGAAATCATATGTAGTTTCTATTAAAAGTCAAAGAGAATACAAGGGATTAAAACAGATCTGAACCTCAATATAAATATATTTTCCTGTTCTTAAACTGCAAATATTTAGAAAAGGCTTTGCCTTCTCCTGGGTGGAACACTTCCTGTCTGTATTTCTATCTGCTAAATAATGAAGTCATTCTTCTTCCAAAGTTGTCACCAAAATATCCAATTGAAAAGTGGCCAGCTATTGACTTACCATTGATGTTTTTCAGAGAATGCAGTCAATCCCCAGCTGTGTCACATGGGAGGAAACACATACATTAAAATGATAATTTTTATGAGACTGAAAACAGGATTATATATTAGGAGATGGTTATTTAATGGTGGGAATGCATAATGAAATGAATTTACACAAGTAATGATTCAATAGGTACCTCTAGGTGAATGCTAAATGTTTATAAAGATTTGCTACATGTTTGTACAGGTGGGAGGAAGAGGAAAGATTCTTGCAATGGGGCAGAGGGGGAAATCTCTAAGACGGTACTCTTAACTGAATACCATAGTTTGGATGTGGTTTGTTCCCCTGGGTCCTTGTGTTGAGGATTTGGTCCTCAGTGTAGTGATGCCTGGAGGTGATGGAGCCTTTAAGCTGTTGGGGCACAGTGGGAGGTCCTTAGGGTACTGGGGGTATGTCCTTGGAAAAGATGAAAGTCATTCTCAAGCATCCCCTCAGTAGTTCTCAGGAGAGGGTTGTGATAAAAGCCTAAGCCTAAGCCCCAGGAGCTCTCTGGCTTCCTGTTCGGAGATAAGAACTCTGGCACCTCTAGCCATTCCCACCATTGCCATCCACCATGATGTGGCACTGCTGAGAGAGCCCTCACCAGAACTCAGTCCATGTAGGCACCATGCCCTTGACCCTCCCAAACTATAAGCTCTCGTCTTATTTCAGCCATTTTTTAAAGATGTTTGTCCTTACTCAGTGAATCTGTCAGCTTTGTGTTACTATAATTAGCTTGCCTTAGGTATTTTGTTATGGTAAGACAAAGCTAACTAACACACTGAGTGAAAACAATGTCTGCAAAAATAGCTGGAATTATATACATTTTAGAGGAAATCAAAGAATAATAGTTGTAACACAGGTATATGTGCTGGGTTTGGAAAATAAGTATGGGGAGAAAAATAATGAAATTTGCAGTAATAGAATCTGAGAAGTCAGCAAATGCAGTTCATTAAAATCTTGTTTAATGATATTAGGAAAAATATTACCATGAGCATTAATTAGCTAACCAAAGTGATCTGTGGTAAGAAATTGTGTATAAACTGAATCAAGTATTAAAGAGGTCCACAAAAATATAAAAGGGGTCCACATTTTCTGTACCATCTATTTGCTGTATGTTTAGAATACCAAATTAAACATAACAAAAAGGGCAAGTTACATAAGGGCCAAATGTTTTCTCTGATATATGATGCTAATTCACAAGCAGGGAGGGCTAGGGAAAAATAAAGGTACTTTGGATTAGGCACAGGGGAGTGAAGGGAGGGAAGGGGGTTGGGGTGGGGGGAGGAAGGAAAGTAGAATGAATCAGACATTATTACCCTATGTGCATATATGACTACACAACCAGTGTGGTTCTTACATCACATACAACCAAAAGAATGAGAAGTTATACTCCATTTATGTATGATGTGTCAAAATGCATTCTTCTGTCATGTTTAACTGATTAGAACAAATAAAAAAAATGACAAGTGAAAAAATAAAAAATGGGGGGCAAGTTACAGATGAGACCAAAACATTTAAAGAGCCAAGTATCAGGAGGCTGGAGGGCAGCATTAACTTTCTTGTGGGTAGACTTGCCTGGAAGAGTACTTATGCCCCCAGGCAGTGCTGGACCCAATCAAGATAAGCCCACAACCTCCTGGGGATTTCTTGCTTGACTTGGGGAAGATTGCAATCACCAAGGAGCTTGGCACTCAGCTCAGAGGGAACTTCACCCCTCCTTATCTACTCACACAGTTCCCTGATCTGCTACAGACACACAACTCGAGGAATCTGCCTAAAACTTACTTTGTAGAAACTTAAACTCATGTCACAGATCTCTAAATCCTGCAACAGACTTACTTTCCCCATTTTTTTCCTTTCGACAACCCTTTGCTTTCAAACTTTACCTGGTTGGAGGCTTCATTTTCTTCTTTACACCAAGATAAAACTTCATTGAACTGAGAGGAAACATTTTGTCATATTTACTGCTCTGTAAAGAAAAATATTGTAATTAAACAGGTTTCATAAATGTCCATGCATTTTTCTTGCCATTAACAACTGGGTTTAGAAATGTTTAGTTTTTCTCCAATGCTTCATAAATATAATACCAAATTTTAGTAGATGAAGTATCTTGATTACAATATAATCAAATAAATACTTTTAAATAATCTTGTATATATTCATATGCCCCTTGGGGACAAATGTGCATCAGAACTGATTTTCTCGTATTTAAAAATATAATACAATACTTTTGCCATATATTATGTAACTTTATCACACCACCGGTGTTATCTGGGGCAGCATCCTATATTAAATACATTCATAATTCTGTGCTGAAATGCATGACACTTTATACAATGTGAGCGAAACAACAGCTCTGAATATATTAATGTTAGTTTGGGTCAAATTTTGGCACTAAATAATACATGACTTTCTGTACATTTTGGATTTCAAAATTATAGAAAACAGACTATGTACCCCTATGGACACATATTGAACTACTTAAATATCATCTCTAATAATTTATTCAAGTTCAGTAGAAAAGAATTATATTTTGCCATTGGTTAAATGAGCTGTATTTTCTCCACAACTCTCCTAACATGTTTATCTGTGCTTAAGTAAATATTTTTAAAAAATCAAAAGATGCATGGACATATATTCGCATAGACAAATTGACAAAGGTTTAATCAGTATATTCTAATTTAAGACAACACAGTAATCACATAGATCTCATTATTCTCCCTTGGATATTCTACAGTAGATTTTACAAAGAGGATAACCATGGAAATAATTTATAATACAACTTTCTCCATATCTCAAACATATGGAAGAAAATCTTTTCTTTCAAACTGATAGGCAGATACCATTTATAATCAGAGTGAAGGTTTTGAGGTCTGAAAGACCATGGTACAAATTTGGTTGCATCTTATTAGTCTGTGACTTTACACTATATCTCTTTGACTTCATTTTCTTGTTTGTAAATAAGGATAAAATTATCGACATATAAATTGGGTTATTATGAAGATGAAATGTATAAGCAAAGTTTTATTGTGTACGGTTACTGTAAAGATTAAATTAAAAAATGCCTATAAAGGGTACAGACCAATAATTGGCATAAAACGAGCTCACAAAAAATAATAACTATCATTATAATAAATTAATAATTATCATTATAATAAACTTATAACACAATCTCATAAAAATTATAATATGGATATTTTTAGAACCCCAGAACAATGCAAAGCAGCCCACGTAGCAAATATACAGTTCAACTGAATAGTAAGTTCTATATAAGTTAAAATATTATGTCTTTTCTTTGTATCAGCAGTCAAACTAGAAAAGTAAGGGGTAGGGGATATGTTTATAAAATTAAAAACTGGTTTCCATGGAGCAAACAGATTAGGAAAGTATAAAGAAAATATATATAATGAGGAAAAGTAATCAGGAATATATAATCAAGAATAAATGCTCTGGTGAATAATGGCCTCTGTGGCAGGGACCACAAGGTCCACAATGGTGAGTTTAATCCTAGTCACTATTACCATTAAATTTGTTATTTTTATCACTAAAGGTATTTTTAAAAATTCACATTTTGGATTTTTTCCCTCTTATAGACAGATTTCCAGATATGGAGGTACTGAGTGAAAGGTCAGCAACATGATTAAGAATTAGATTTTTGCTAAGATGATTGATTTATAAAGTTGTAGTTATACATTTACCTGCCTTTTGTAGTTTTGATATGTCAATGATTTTCCCATGTCTTTACTTTTTTGCACTTCTTTATATTTTAAATATGACACTGTGTCTCTTAAATTTCATATTCTATTCCAGTTGCTATTTACCTTGATTTTGCTCAAGTTTACTTCCATTATTTTTAAGTCAAATATACTGATCATCTTCTTTTGAAGTGTCTTGATTTTTATTTAAGTTTAAAGTGCTCTAACAGGTCTGATACTCAGTTCCATGCTCTTACACCTTTACAGGTTGCTATCTTTAAAATTTTAATTAATCAATTTAGAACATATTTTTTTATCTCCGTATAGAGAATGTAAAGTTTTGTTGACAATTATTCCAACCCATGCACTTTTCACAGCATATTTATTCAAAATCCTAATATGTATTTCTCCTAAGTGACTTTATGGTACCATTCCTCTATGGTATACTCACTTTTATGGTAGGATTATATTATTTAAGCTATTTTAGCTTTATTATATGTCTTAATAGTTGGCTGGAAAAATAAGTCACAATTGTTTTATTTATTAATTTATTTTTTAATTATTTCTTTTATTTTTACAGACTGCATTTTGAGTCATTATACACAAATGGGGTATATCTTTTTGTTCCTATGGTTGTGCACGATATAGATTCAATTGTTTTATTTTTAATCCCCTAAGCTGTTTGCCATTATTTGTCTTCATGAAGTAGATTTTCATTATTTCAAAGTATTAAAAATACAACTTCCTTTGAAAATTTGAAAAAAATTATAGTATACTATAAATCAATATTAGGTTAACATTTTACTTCTATCAGTGAAGTTCTATAATTTTCCTCAAATTAGCTTCTACTTCTTGGTAAGGTCACTTTCTGGTAGTTTATGCATTTTTTCTTTTAAGTTCCACTTGAGACTAATTTCTGACTTTGTGGCCTGCTAACTTTCTCCACTTTGAGAGAGAACATTCCAAAATTTGAATGCTCTATTATGGAACAGTTGGGTATCTTGGTATGGAGCTCAGCACCCACCATAAGAGATATTCAAGGAGACAGCTGACTTTTAGGAATATGCAGTAGAGGTGACTGCTGACCACCTTTGTCAGAGGTCAATCAGATTCTAGCCAATATGTCCTTCCTGATAGTTCAGACAGTCATTCCGTTGGACACAATACCAATGACAGCAGCAGGCAGGGTAAGAGGCAGCAATTCCAACAGAACAGGGAGGATAACTGTGCATGTGTAGGGAGGAGAAATATAAAAGACAGCGACAAGTTCAGGCTTGCCTGCATTTTTAAGAACTTTTGTTAACAGGTTGAAAATCTAAAGTAATACAGTGAATTCCCTGAGCCACTCCTGGCATGGAAGTTCATTATTTTATAACATATTCTAAAGGAACACAAATGAAATAATCAGAGAGATGAACAATTGTGAAGAGAAACCTTTTTCTGTTGCTGGATTGCAATCTTTAAAGTGAATATGCATGAAGAGGAACTGAAAATATCCTAATGAAACATTCTATAAAGGAAATTGTGCTTGGCAAGATGAATTTACTACTGGCATATTACAACTCTGTCTTTTGGTATTCATAATTTCTGGATAATTCCTCCAAAAAGTTCAATGCACTAGACTGTTATGAAGTCTGTAATCTGTTGCTTCAGCCACCATATTTCAAAGTAAAAATTTTAACTGAGCCAATTAAATGAACGTGCTTAAAAAATTATTCCTGTAGCTAAAAGGAGTTTGCTTATTAGTGCGTGCAACTTTTAATGACCCCCTTTACTTACTTGCTTTTTTCACATCATTAACAGTATCATGGTAATATTCTTTGAAACCTCTCACCTTTTATGTAAATCAAGTCTGAAAACATTTTAATTAACATTTTTCTGTGCAGGGAAAACTTGCAAAACAAAATATATCTTCCCCTGTGTATTACCCTAATTTGTTGTTAATGAACATTCATAAATTATCTCTAATTAACACAAAGTTGCTTTAAATACACTTCTCAATTTGAAATTTCTACTCCTTTCTCAGTAAATCATTTTCTAAATACATACAAGTACAGATATATTAATGGAAAAAGTCAAAAACACAGCCAAATTTTTACTTAAATAAGTTGGGGTGTTTTACTATTGATTATTAATTGTGCAATTACTTGCAAAGTTAATACTAGCTATGACTTCACCATCAATATTAATAGGGACCCATATTCAATATAAAAAAATAACTGGCAAACTAAAACCATGTGTTTAAAGTAATAGTAGCTTTAAAGGAAAACAACCTCTCATCTGCTTTCTTCAATGTGCAAATCAAAATATCAGTTGCATTAGTAATTTATTCTGACAGATGTGCAAATGACATTTTCAAACATTTACTAATTAGACTATAATCCCATAATCTGTTGTCACTGTGATTAAAAAAAAAAAGTGTTCTTTGTCCTTAAAGAGCACTACCTTTCAGACAGGCTCTTGAGACTATCACTGCCTACTAGCATTCAGTAGTTTGTATAAATTATCTTAGAGCAGGATGATCCTTTAAAAAGTATACAAATTCTTAAAACTTATTCTGTTCAGGGATATATAATTCTTCATCTCAGAAAAACCATCTGTTAAGAGGCACTGTTCCATAAACTGGCTTCCTTGGGCCAGACAGTAGAGTTAACATCAGATTGGAGGATAATACTATGAATAACTAAATTGTATGTATAATCATGTTTGAAAATATTTTATACTATTTCATGAAAAAGACCTATCCTTTTAAAATAAAATTCTGTCAGCAAAAACATCAAGCTAAAATAATGCAAATTATTAGGATTTTTATAAGTTTTTTCAGACAGCCTTTCAAATCTGACACCTGAAAATGCATTCTACTCCACTACTTACTTGTTTTGTGGTCTTGGGCAAGTTTATAATGTTTTTGTGGCTCTATTTATTCACATGCAAAGCATGAATAATAACAGTACTGATTTCATGAGGCTTATTTGTAAAAGTAAAGATAACCTGACATAATCCAAGTGAAATGGCCAGAACTCTGTTTTGCATACAGTAGCCATCTGGGTGTTAGCTGGAACCATAGGGACTGCACCTCCGTCACTACTACCAATGACAACTACTTGTTTCTAGAGGCCTTCTCCTGACACACACTGGAAGAAGATTCCTTGAAAGGACTAAAAAGCTCAGGCTGACTTCTAAATGCTCCAAGCTGGTAGTCAACTACAAAAGTGCCAATAACCAACATATTATGTATATGGAAAAGCAATTATTAAGGAAATCAGCCTGGAAGATCAAGGTGAGTGGCCCATTACCAGGAACCAGAAAAAATTATATCCGATTCTTTTCTACATGACTAAAATAATCAGCTGTGAAGTCCAGCCTCAACTTTAACAATCACAAAGTTCATGAATCTTAAAATCAGGTGTGTTCTATTCACACGGCTCCAAATCCTTATGTGCCTTATTCCTATGAATTCTACTATTCCTCTGCTGACAAGATGGAAGGACGATAATAAACCATAACAACCACTTGATATCAGGCAGACTCCCTTCTGGGTCTATCAAGTGGAATAATAAGGTTCAAGTACAGTATATAATACAACTTCCTGAATAGAGAAACAAAGGTTGCAGAATTTGGGGTCGTTTTGTTGGTCTCCTGGTTGGACATTCCACTGTCCTGGAAGAAAGCAAATGTTCTAGGATGTACATAAAAAGTAAGAATGTTACTAAAATAGACTTATGCCCACACAGAGGCTTCTCTACTGGAAGAATACATAAGAAAAGCAGTTATATAGTGTGTGGAAAGCTCAACAGATGACACACATACACACACACACACACACACACACACAAAGAGAAATGGAACTACAGATTTGGAAAGCTGCCTCATAGTTTTCTGTTTTGTTTTTTGTTTTTAATAATATATTAACAGATGTTCTAGTCTAGTTGTTTTCTGTACATTTCCACAGCAGAACACAGTCAAGTGTCATTCACTTAAAGAATGCAAGCAATGTGTTTGAAGTTCAATAAACACATGTAATTTCATGAGCTATTTTTCCTTAATGATAAAAGTAAATAATTCTTGTAAAATTTTTAAAAATAATTTTTGTGTATTATGAAACATGTACTTAATCTTTGCTGAAACCAAAGAATAAAATGATCA
This sequence comes from Sciurus vulgaris, assembly GCF_902686455.1. Classification (NCBI taxonomy): domain Eukaryota; kingdom Metazoa; phylum Chordata; class Mammalia; order Rodentia; family Sciuridae; genus Sciurus; species Sciurus vulgaris. The sequence goes on along the minus strand of NC_136469.1, from coordinate 117,092,660 downwards.
TATTGGAAGTTCTGCAAAATACTGCAATATGAACATTGCAAATGATATAAACACAATGTAAACATTAAAAAAAAAAAGAATGCAAGCAATGTTTACACAACTGAATATTCAGTATAAAAAGTAGTCTCCAGGTCCTCCTGACTGTCATTCTACATTTAAAAGCATGGCCTTGGTACTATTTAAATCTCAGAGAAGAGATGGTACTGTAATACAATCATGTGACCACCACTCACAACAGGATGGAGAAATTGCCCTAATGATCTTTCCCTTGGCAATTCCGCAGCAATTTTCTCTCCAACTCACACAAAATTTTCTGACTTCTGTCACCATTAAATGGTTTTGCATATGGTACTATTTTATATCAAGCTTCTTTTGTTCAATAGGTTTTCAACATTCACTTATGTTGCAGCACGCGTTAGAATCCGTTCATTTTTATTGATGAGTAGAATTCTATCCTATGAATGTTGCATTCTCTTGTTGGACATTTGGAATGTTTGTAGGCTTTAGATTTTATGAATAAAGCTAATTATGAGGATATAATACCCAGAAATAGAATTAATGGGTTGTGGATAAAATGAATAACTTTATTTTAAAAACTGTTCCAGTCTGCCTTTAAACTTCCATTACATCTTACAGAAAGGCCTTAAATTCATTGTGTCAGAGAGGAAAACATTCCAAGATCTTGCATTTTAAGAAAAAACAAACAAACAAACAAACAAAAAAACAACCAAAAAAACCCAAACTTGTTACCAGGTACAGTGGGGCACACCTGTAATCTCAGCAACCTGGGAGGCCCAAGTAGAAGAATTACAAGTTCAAGGCCAGTCTTGGACACTTAGAGAGACCCTTAGCAAGATCCTGTCTCAAAACACAAGTGTGGGGCTCAGTGGTAAAGCACCTCTCAGTTCAATCCCCAGTACCAGAAAACAAAAACAAAAACAAAAACCTGTTAACCCTTTATACACAGTAATTGTGTGATCTTACCCCTTCCACAAACAATTTATGAGAGTTCTAGTCAATCTGCATCCTTGTTAACATTGGGATTGTCATTCATGATTTAGGTCAAACCAAAAAGTGTAAAGTAGTATCTCATGGTTTTAATTTCAATATCTAAATGACTAATGATATTAAGCACTTTTAGTCTGATGGCTTATTGGTCTTTTCTATATGTTCCTTCAGGTGGTGTCTGTTCAATCCTTTGTTCAAATGTTTGTTGGGATGTTTTCTTATTGTTGCTTTGAAGAGTTCTTATCCTGGATATATGCTATGAGTATATTTTTTAGCCTGGAACTTACCTATTCATATTCTTAAAGGCATTTTTGATGAGCATGCTATAGTTATCATAGATATTTGTGAAATATTTCGGTTTAAAATGTATTTTCACATACTTTCTTGTTTATTCATTAAAGCCACCAAGGCTGCTGGACTGATACAACCATTGTCATATTACAGATTTGGAAGTTGAGGTTCAGAGGTGAAGTTGCTTATTCACACAACCAGCTCTTAGTGGAAATGAGATTTTCTAATGCTAACTTCAATTTTCTCATAGCTACATCATTTATCTAACTCCCTGGTTTTATCTCTAGTTCTCTTCTCTATTCTACAATTATCTAATAAAGTCCTTTAGGAAATTCAAACTTAAGAGGAAATAACCAATAAGATTAAATGAATAAATATGACATTACATGAGTCAATTCATTGAAATTTGTCAGAAAGACATTAAGATTTATTATACCATTTGGATTTTGCCTTTCTATGTCACTTTTCATTAATTTCCATTAGCTAAACTTAAGTCTCTTTTGCCTTAGGGTATGACACATTTTCTCTTAATTTTATTGACTAAGATACAAATTTACATGCTAGTTTATGCAATACATTTTAAACTTTTCTTCAGGGCTCAAGTTATTCTCTGTCCTAAAAAATTTAAGGTGCTCAGAGAGGCCATAGCAAATTCTCCCCTGTGTTACTGAGTACACTAATGCATATCCAGAGGCTGAAGGAAATCATCAGCTTACCATGCATTTTATTTACTGCAGGCAGAGACTTCATGATAGATGGCTGACAGTAGTGTATAATGAGGGCATCACTACCCAGACAAATAACGTATGCATGTTCAAATCCCACTTATACAGTTACCTTTGGATCCTTGTAAAGAAAGAGGTATCCATCCCGTAAAACAAAATAGCGGTCTTGAAACTTATTTCCAGACAATATTTTAGCTGGCTCTTCTTTGATTTTCAAGACTCCTTCTTTGATACTTTTCTCTGTGAAGTACAGCATAACTTCTGTTAAGCTGGTACATTTTCACTTATTTAGATTATAAGAGAAAACATTTGCTTATTTTCAGTTTTGACAATACAAAATAATAACTGCTTTTTCTACCACAAAACAGTTAAAGCGAATTCCTGGGAACTCCTTCATCAGGGGTATTGCTCTTTATCTTATACAAGTCTGCCAGTGCTAGCCAATGTTCATGGGCACAGAAAAGGTGATAACTCTAAACTGAGGTGTGCTGAAACTATAAAATATATACCAGATCTTGAAGACTTTGTTCAAGAAAATAAAAAGCACACTATCAGTATATTAAATGTTGGTTACATGTTGAAATATTTTTCATATGAGAAAAAAATAAAACAGTAAAATAGTAAAATTAATTTCTCCTGTTTCTTTATACTTTTTATTTTTATTTTTAAAAATTTTTTGCGGTGCTGGGGATCGAACTCAGGGCCTTGTGCTTGAAGGCAAGCACTCTACCAACTGAGCTATCTCCCCAGCCCTTTCTTTATACTTTTTTAACACTGTGGCTACCAGGCAATTTAAAATTACATGTGTGAATTATATTTCTGTTGAACAGCCCTGGTATAAACAATGAAAATAAAAGGAAACGTCTTCAGGAATTCAAACTCAGCAATCCAGGAATTCTAACTCAGGAATTCTTAAGGGAGTAGAAAAATTACTGTAACTAGGAGACAGGCAAGAGTAAGAAAGGCGACAGTAGCATATTTAAGAACAATTATACTTCATGAGCATTACGGTCATTGTGCCATGTTTAGAAATCACTTCACCTAATTCTATTAAAAACTACTTTTCGGTAAGAACACTAACCTTGTATTTGCATTGTATCAATGTATCATGTGTCTAAAAATTTCCTGTAAATCCAGATACTCAACTGTTGACAAGAAATGAAGTAGAGTAGAAAAAAATAGCACTTGAAGTCAAATGACTATTACATGATCATTCTGGTGTCAGCATCTGCTTTTCCCATAAAACAAAAGTAAAGACAGGACTGCCGTGGCCCTTACATTGGAAAACACACAAAACACACCAAAAAAATGCTATAGGGAAGAACACTGCTATCAGGACCTTAAACGATTTCCCTACTGATAAGGTGACATAATTTTAAACTATCCATACATAGTTTTTGATATTTTCAAAATAACTTGGAAAGTTTCAGAAAGAACTCTTAGTCTTAATGCTCATAAGCTTTATGTTTGCTTAGAGAAAACCTTTATTATGACGAGCATCAGAAAATAAAGGTTAAAAATAGGAATAGTTCCTCATTACTCAAATATGAGCATGGTATGACTGAATGCAAGCAAAAACCCCCAGGATTAAATCTGACCACAAACAAGAACACAAACGCAGGTAATTAACAAACCCAGATGGTGTTCATGATACATATACCAGCATGTTTTAAATCATACTGCCCAATAAAGGTTTCTTTGGGGTATTTTGTGACTATAAAGTAATTACTTAAAACATACTACTAAAATTTGTCTTCTGGTAAATTCTCTTAATACTCTTACGTAGAAAAATATTTTAAGGGTATTTTACAACTAAATAAGAACATGATATATAGCAAGCAATTTAGAAAACACTGGGCAGACTTAAAGCTTCAGCTGAATTATAATAGGAACGTGGAGATTTCCATTTATAATACGACTAGTTTAAAAGTAGGTAAAGAATTTTTAAAAACTAAAATTATGTGTGAGCTATATTTTATATTGCTTATGCCAGACAACAAAACCCACCCATTCCTCTGATGGTATTGATCGTTTAAATCATTGTTCAAATTAAAACATTTTAAGTCTTTCCAATAAGTAATAAGCTAAGGCCTACTGTCTAAGTAACCCAAAGAGAAAGCAAGTTCAGGGGAAAAGGTATCATTTCTGACTTCGGGTGCATATTCATTAAAACTTTATTTTAATAGTATTTGTATGTAATTGAGTATGTTAGGTATATATTACTAAGGGACGCCTGAGGAAAACTATGAGAGGAAAATATGTTAAAGATGAGAAAAGAACACAAAGAAATTTGAAATATGAAATTTGAATATAAAGGTTGAGGATACAAACAACTTTTTTAAAAGCTCTCACAACTAAATTTCTGTCTGCTCTCAAGATGTTAAAATACGCTGAAGGACATCTACTTAGGGCGAAAATAAAGTGCACACACACTTTGTGTGCATCATGTACAACTGTAAGTAACAAAGTCAAAGTTACAGATTCAATGGTTTCCAGTAATTCATAATTTCAAGCTGGTCAGCTACTGTATGGTCCCTAAACTTGGGGAGGCTCTGCTCATACATTTGACTCTCTCCAACTTATCCCAAGCAGAAAGTTCCCAGGCTCCAAAAGAATCTGGCTCAGAAAAAGAATTCACAGCAGTTGGGGCCACCACGTCTGCTGTCCAGGTGCTGGTAGCTGAGTGCCACTCTAGACTGTCAGTACAAAATTTTCATGACCTGCATGTACTACTAAGACCTTCATAGTATGTCAGCTTCCTTATAATTGATTGAGTTCTTGTCAGAACTCCTGTCTCCGTGCTATGCTTTGACATCTCTCTTCCTTGGAATCCTGTGATACCTGGACTCTTTCATAACATATTCATCTTTCTGAAGGTTAGATTTTTCTAATTCCTAACTTCAGAGCACTAATATTTCTGATGCCACATAAGTTACCTTTCTAGCCAAATCCCTTCAGTCATCCCATATATTGTTCTTCTAATCTAATCAGAAGGTCAGGTATCACATATCCTATGGTCCTATTTTTCCTCCTCCTCCTCCTTTATAACCATCCCTTGCTACATCTCTTATGCATTAAACTCTGTTCACATTTTGAACATCCTAAACTTTGGATCTCCTTTGTTTCTCTTGTGGTTAGTTTGTCTCAAGGCTTATCAATCACTCTTGTCAAATAACTTTTCCTTGTACTGACCATTTGTAATTCTTTTTTTAATTATCAATTTCATTGATTTTGGCTCTGATTGTAATAATTCCCTTCCTTCTACAGGTTTTGGAATTAGTTTGTTCTTCTTTTTCAAGGGTTTTGAGATGCATCTGTAGGTTTATTTGGAATCTTTCTGATTTTCTTCTATAGGCAGTCAAGCTATAAAATTTCCTCTTAGAACTGCCTTCATAGTGTCCAAGAATTTTAGGAATATTTTAACTCTGATCCTAAGAATTTCTAAACTTCTACCCTGCTTTATCCTATCCTCCATTAATCATTCAAAAATGTATTACTCAGTTTCCAGGTACTTATATAGTTTCTGTAGAGTTGTTTATTTATTTTAGTGTTGATTTCTAAGCTTATTCTATCATGGTCTGATAGGATGCAAGGAAATTATGTCAACTTTTAAAAAAAATTTACTAAGAGTTGCTTGGTGGCCTAAAATAGGGTCTAATTTGAAGAAGGTTTCATAAACTGAGAAGAAAGGGATTCATTTATTCTTGGATGTCTGTTAAGTCCATTTGATTTAGAATATTTTTCAGTTCCAAATAGTCTTTACTAAGTTTATATCTAGATGGCCTATCCATTGGTAACATAGGTGTGTTTAAATCACCCAGTATTATTGTACTGGGGTCTGAATCTTTAATTCTAGAAGTGTCTGTTTTATACAATTAGGTGCAACAATGCTTGGGGCAGGGTGTAAATATTACTGTAACTTTTTGTTGCAGTGTTCCCTTTTACCTGTGAGTCTCCTGCAAGGAACATGTAGTTGGGTCTTGATTTTTAATTCATTTTGCCAGCGTATGTTTTTAATTTGGAGAGGTGCGACCGTTTACATTCAATGTCATTATAGAGAGGTGTCTGTTAATTTCTGCCATTCTGATTTCTCTTTTTCTTTTCCATCTCAACAAAAATCTCTTAAAACCCATTCTGTTATAACATTTGCAAACACACATTAAATTACATACTAAATAATACATGAAATTTCTTGAGAGTTTAAAATGAGATCTTTCTAATCTTTTCATCACAATAGAATGGAACTCCTTCTCTATCTTCAGAGTTATCAAACTTTTCTTTCTGAGCTTTTTATGTTGATATCTAACTTGTCCGCTTCAGTTGTTTGTCGGTCAAGAATGTCATCTTGCTCCTCAATTTCTCAATTTCTACATTCCTAGGACTAAGTGCTTGAGATGGCCCAGTCTCAGGGACAGTTCATCTAGGTTGCTCTCGATTTTCTGGTGATAGGCTTGAAAGTGTGGGTTCTTTGGGTAAGCCTCTGTACTCACAGCAGAACTAGGCCCTCTGAGCACAGAGTCTACATCATCCAGCTTTCTGGGATTTGGGTGGCTGACTTGGTACTTCATCTACTGTTCTCTACTTGTATTTATGGCTTCTTTTAATCTGCTGTTCTCCTGGGGAGCGAGGGTACCATTCTGTTCAGGTAGGGTCTCTGTTGGTGTGGATTCGAAGTAATTGATGAGCACTCCAAACACACTTAATGCTGTTGATGTGTTTCCAGCTAGTCTTCAAATCTTGATCCATTTTGTCCACCATTTTGTCCATTTTCTGTGTGTTCTAGAACTCCTTGCCACTGAACTAGTTCATAAGTGACAGGGACCTGCTAGCTGTGGCCTCTGCCTTGCACAGCACCTTTTGGAGCAGGTAATGCTGCCTGTAGGTGGGTGTACTGGGTCTTTCAGGGAGGTTGTGGGCATCCCTCCACTGGGCCGAACAAGAATCTTCATCTTCCACGTCGTCATGGAAACGGTTATAGCTTTTGGGGTAGGAAAGACATGGTGCCAGACAGAGTATCGTCAGGGAAAGAGGAAGAGCAGAGCCAGCCAGTAGCCAAGCACCACACCCATCCTTCAATCCTCCATTCTGATTTATTTCTAATGTTTGATTTGGTGTAATTTCTTATCTCATTAGGTACTTTTCAAATGAGATTTGTTCATTTGTGAGCTCTGGGTTTTGTTTTTGATTTCTTCAGTGTGAAGTATTTTTTTTTAAAGCATGTTCTGTAGTACCAGCTTAGTGGTCAAGAATTCTTCTAGTTTCTGCTATCTTGGAAGTTTATTTTTTTATTTTTTGAATTTCTGTTTGATTCTGAAGGATAGCTTTGCTGGATATAGCAATCTTGGTTGACAGTTATTTTCTTTCAGGACTTGGAAGACATTATCCTAAGCCCTACTGGATTTTAGAGTTCATGCTAAGAAATCAGAAGGAATTATGATCGACTCCTCTATAAATGTGACCTGACTTTTTTTTTTTTTTTCTTAAGGCTTTTAAAATTCCTTATTCAGTATGTTAGGCTTTTTAATTATAATGTTATCAAGAGGTTCTTTTTTAGTCTTGTCTACTTGGAGTTCTAAATGCCTCCTGTCTATGGATGTCCAGCTCCTTCTAAAGGTTTGGAAAAATTTTGCTATTATCTCCCAGAAAAGGCTTTTCATTCCATTAGCCTGCATCTCACAATGCTCTTCAATTCATGTGATTCTTATATTTGGTTAATGTTGACCCAGGTTCTTGTATATTCTGGTCATAGTTGTTTTCTTTTCTTTAACGTTATCTGAATGATAAGACCAACCATTTTGTATTCTATCTTTAAGATTCTGTCTTCTGAGTGGTCTATTCTATTAGACTTTCAACTGAACATTTTATTTGATTTATTGTGTCATACAGGCAAAGACAGCCACAGGCTGAAATTGGAATGATAGAAATTGATATACCATGAAAATGGAGCCTGAAAAAAGGCAGAAATAGCTACTCTTAGGTTCAGAAAGCAGACATCAAGTTAAAATCTTTTCCACTTGCTCTTCTGATAGAGTAGTAATATCTAGAATACATAAAGAACTCAAAAAACCTTAACACCAAAAAAAGGAAATAATGAATGGGATGATAAACAGACATTTCTCAAAATAAGAAATACAAATGGTTAACAAATAAATAAAAAAATTGTTTAACATCCCTAGCAATCAGGGAAATCAAATCAAAATCATACTGAGATTTCTTCTCACTCCAGTTATAATGACAGTCATCAAGAAAACAAAGAATGAAAAAATGCTGTTGAAATGGAGAAAAAGGTACACTTTTGTGTTAGCGGATCTGTAAATTAGTACAACTACTCTGGAAATCAGTATGAGGGTTCCTCAAAAGACTATGATATGGCTATACCATTTCTTGGTATTTATCCTGAAGAATTAGTCATCATACTATAGTGATATGTATGTAACCATGTTTATAGCAGCCTAATTCATAATAGTCACCCTATGGAACCAGCCTATATGTCCATCAATACATAAAAGCATAAAGTGTGGTATATATACTCAATGGATTTTTATTCAGTCAGCAATAAAGAAGAGTAAAATTATGTCATTTACATGAAAATGGATGACACATGAAAATATTATGTTAATATTTAGAGGAACCTGGAAATTCCACCAGAAAACTTTTAGAACTCATAAGTGAATTCAGTAAAGTAGCAGGTTACAAGATCAATGCCCATAAATCCAACGCATTTTTATACATAAGTGATGAATCTTCAGAAAGAGAAATTAGGAAAACTACCCCATTCACAATAGCCTCGAAAAAAATAGAATACTTGGGAATCAATCTCACAAAAGAGGTGAAAGACCTCTACAATGAGAACTATACAACACTAAAGAAAGAAATTAAAGAACACCTTAGAAGATGGAAAGATCTTCCATGTTCTTGGATAGGCAGAATTAATATTGTCAAAATGGCCATACTACCTAAAGTGCTATACAAATTCAATGCAATTCCAATTAAAATCCCAATGACGTACCTTACAGAAATAGAGCAAGCAATTATGAAATTCATCTGGAAGAATAAGAAACCCAGAATAGCTAAAGCAATACTTAGCAGGAAGAGTGAAACAGGGGGTATTGCAATACCAGATCTTCAACTCTACTACAAAGCAATAGTAACAAAAACGGCATGGTATTGGTACCAAAATAGAAAGGTAGATCAATGGTACAGAATAGAGGACACGGACACAAACCCAAATAAATACAATTTCCTCATACTAGACAAAGGGGCCAAAAATATGCAATGGAGAAAAGGTAGCCTCTTCAACAAATGGTGCTGGGAGAATTGGAAATCCATATGCAGCAGAATGAAACTAAACCCATATCTCTCACCATGCATGAAACTAAACTCAAAATGGATTAAGGACCTCGGAATCAGACCAGAGACCCTGCAGATTATAGAAGAAAAAGTAGGTCCAAATCTTCACCTTGTTGGTCTAGGATCAGACGTCCTTAACAGGACTCCCATAGCACAAGAAACAAAAGCTAGAATCAACCACTGGGATAGATTCAAACTAAAAAGCTTTCTCTCAGCAAAGGAAACTATCAGCAATGCGAAGAAAGAGCCTACAGAGTGGGAGAATATCTTTGCCAATCATACTTCAGATAGAGCGCTAATCTCTAGAATCTATAAAGAACTCAAAAAACTCTACTCCAAGAATTCAAATAATCCAGTCGACAAATGGGCTAAGGAAATGAATAGACACTTCACAGAAGAAGATGTACAAGCAATCAACAAACATATGGAAAAATGTTCAACATCTCTAGTAATAAGAGAAATGCAAATCAAAACCACCCTAAGATTCCATCTCACCCCAATTAAAATGGCGATTATCAAGAATACGAGCAACAACAGGTGTTGGTGAGGATGTGGGGAGAAAGGTACACTCATACATTGCTGGTGGGGCTGCAAATTAGTGCAGCCACTCTGGAAAGCAGTGTGGAGATTCCTTAGAAAACTTGGAATGGACCCTCCATTTGACCCAGCTATCCCACTCCTTGGCCTATACCCAAAGGACTTAAAATCAGCATACTACAGAGATACAGCCACATCAATGTTCATAGCTGCTCAATTCACAATAGCCAGACTGTGGAACCAACCTAGATGCCCTTCAATTGATGAGTGGATAAAGAAACTGTGGTATATATATACAATGGAATATTACTCAGCCATAAAGAATGACAAAATTATGGCATTTGCAGGCAAATGGATGAAATTGGAGAATATCATGCTAAGTGAGATAAGCCAATCTCAAAAAGCCAAAGGACGAATGATATCGCTAATAAGTGGAGGATGACACATAATGGGGGGGAGGGAAGGGTTAGTGTTAGGGTTAGAGTTAGGGTTAGGGAGGGGGGCAAGTATGGAGGAAGGAAGCACTGTATAGAGGGTAAAGAGGGGTGGGGGGGGAAGGGAAAAAATAACAGAATGAATCAAACAACATTACTCTATGTAAATTTATGATTACACAAATGGTATGCCTTTATGCCATGTACAAACAGAGAAACAACATGTATCCCATTTGTTTACAATAAAAAAAAAAAGAAAAAAAATATTATGCTAAGTGAAATGAATCAAACTCAGGAAGTCAATGGTCATATATTTTCTCTAAGGAAAAAGAAAGGCAGTAGACATATCTCATGAAGATTGAAGAGAGATCAGTAGAGTAGGAAAAGCATTCAGGAAGACAGTATAGGGAAGGAAGGATAAGGGTAAATACTGCAGAATGATACTGGACAAAGTATATTATAATACCATGTGCATGTACACCATTATGTACAACTATAATGCACCAATAAAAAAATAAGGAAAAAGCTTTTAAAATATAAAATTAAATTTTAAAATTTTAAAAAGTTCTTCCTAATTTAAAATTGTGCATGATTTACTTTTGTATTTATTCTATAGAAAATATATATATATATATTTCTTACAATTTGGAGGAAGCAGAATTACTGATACATTTTCACTTGTTTTGCATTCATTCAAAATGAATTTTAGAAAAATTTAAATCTACAACTCAGAGAAAACCAAAGTGGACATAGAAGCTTCTTGAAACTAAACTACTTCTCCCTTCCATTGTTTTATTAACACATGAATGTTTACTTTAGAGCAGAGTGGGTGAGATTTTTCTTAATTCTGTAGTAGATAATAATAAAAATTAAGACTATGGACTGGGGAGATAGCTCAAGTTGGTAGAGTGCTTGCCTTGCAAGCATAAGGCCCTGAGTTCAATCCCCAGCACTTGAAAAAAAAAAAAAAAAAAAAAGACTAATAGATACAATATTATGATACTGCAAGAATTTCTTAGGATACACCAGCTATATTCCCCATCACTATCACATTCCCAATTGATTTTTCTTTTTGTTATTATATGGAAGAGGATAGGGTTAATGGAGCTAGAATTTTGATAGCATTTTTTGGTAATTATTTACAAGTAGTTAAATTATAAATATAGTTACTACTGAAACAATTGATTAGAAAAGTGCAAGAGGTTCTTTGTCACTTTACTGACAATGCAGCTAATTACAGAAATATATTTTCTATTGTTTTTATTATTATATTAAATTACAATATACTATTCTAAAATAAATTTAGTATTATAAGTGATAAAGCTATATTTATATATCTACATGATAAGGAATTTGCAATATCATGCAACTTTCCAAAACAGGAAGTACAGGTACTTTTATCACATGTATACATGTGAAAATTACAGTTCATAGTGTTTGACAAGTTTAAAAAGCAACCACACTCAACTTAGAATTCAGGTTTCTTAATATCTAACTCAGAATTCTGTCTTCTATACTGGGACAAGAAAAACTAAATAAAGAACCACATTTCCTTGATGAGAGACATTCAGCGTTGAAAGAGATGTCAAGGATAATCTACTTAAACTGTGTTTCTGCACTTGAAACCTCTCCATAAACATGCTGGCCTGAAATACTCATTCGCTTCATGCTGTATTTGTACCCTTGTATTTAAATAGGCTTCATGTATTTAGATTTTCTCTTCCCGCCGGATAAAGATTATGCTTAACAATCCTTTAAATTTTCTACCTTGGATTTCTATATGAAACAGAAAACTAATAAAACTCACCAATTGGTTTTTCCACTAGAGAACTGCACTATCAGAGAAAAGACATTCATAGTCTATAGTAAATACAAAGGACTGTTATAAATTTCCAAGAAAATACTTTAAACTGAAGTAGACTAGATTTTTACCTTCAGCCTTTTGCACATCTTTGAATTTAAGAATATTTAATGGGAAATGGAAAGCAAATAATCAGCTAGATTATACTTTACAGGTTGTTATTACTTCTGTCAAATTTTTCTCCTATTTTCTTAAATCTATTGAAAGTGAAAGGCTTAGATTTTTAGGTCAGAATTTTGCCAGAAGCAGTTTTTGCATTTTTAATTATTCTAATACAAGTTTAATTCAAAACCATGTCATATGCAACACCCTCAATTTACAAACGTGTATTTAAGTTACAACATGTATGTTTAAATTATTTCTTCTCTATTTCAATCATTAAGAATCAGTTGATCCTCATGAATGAAATTCTATTGGGAGAATTTAAAGAACTTTAGAGATTAAAATGAGACTCAATGAGAAATTATTCTGAAGCCTTAAGAAAAGTTGATTGAAAGTTTGAAACAACATAAAACAACATTATAGTAAAAGATGGACTATGACAAAGTCTAAATAGCAACTTAAATGAAGTTTTATTATCCCTATCCCAGTGTCTTAGCTATAACCCAGAGTAGAAATAAAATTTGAGATCTATTATCTTTCTTTTCAAGTTAATTAACTCCTAATTACAATAATGGCAATGGCACAGAATGTTTCTGAGAAATAAAAAGCTGCTTTTGAAAAACACCAAATTGCTTTTTAAGTAGAGGCAAAACAAAATTATTTTACTCTCATTTACTTCTATAAAAGTATGTTATCTCATTACCTTAACTGAATGAGCAGAAATTAAATGTGAGATGATTCTAAAATCTATTCCTACTTATGATGTCTACATTTTAAATGGTTCATATAAGATGAGAGAAGCAAAGAACTTAAAACCCCAAAAGTACAGCAAACATCAAGTCCTTGATTTAGAAAGTGTTGCAGGCATTATTATCAGAAAAACTATCAAGAAATCAATGAAATAAATATATGAATATAGAACATATTGTGTGTGTGTGTGTGTGTGTGTGTGTGTGTGTGATATGAGTACAGTGCATCTTTATGTTTTGATGTCTATCTGGTTTTTATTTTGTTTGGTCATTGTTACTGCTATTATTTTGGTGTTGGCGTTTGAACCCAGGACTCTTACATGCTAAGTTGAGCTACCACTAAACTATACCCTCCAGTTTGAACTCTGTTTTAACACAAGATGGTAACACATTAGTTATTTGTTACTTAGAGAAAATGTGGTTGCATCCAACTACTTTCGTATTCAAACTGCTCAATTTCTACTTGAACCCTAAGATGGAAGAAAAAACTCTTATGAAAGGAAAAAACTAATATATTTCCTTTCCTGATTTGAAGAACAATTTTTTCTAAGATCATTCCAGTCTTCCACCTAATAAAATGTCAGAGAAATCACCTTTGGTTTACATTCATTACTCTCCATTTAAATTCCAGTTTTAAGATGTAGTGTATATAATGAATGAAAAAATAATTTAGTAATACCTGGTCATTGTGATTGATTTAGTAGACATTCACCAAGACAGAGACAGAGTGGAATGAATACCTAACCTACCCCAAATCTAGAACAAAGTATATCCCATAAGAGGAGTTAACAAGTTCCCAGTTGCTGCAAAACCTGAAAAACTTTGGGGGGAATCATGACTTAAGAAATTGATTTTTGGGGCTGGAGATATAGCTCAGTTGGTAGAGTGCTTGCCTCACACGCACAGGCCCTGGGTTCAATCCCCAGCACCGAAGGAAAAAAAAAAATTATTTTTTTAAAAAAGATGAAAGCTTCATTTAAAGGCCAATCCTAGCTGAAATCCAACAAATGTACAATGAACGATAATGAAAGTAATTATTTTGCTTTGATAATCTGAATATAAATCAAATAATTTTAAATATTCTTGAAAATTTATGGGATAAGAACTTTTAAATTGGTAATAACTGCAAAAGGAAATGGTCCAATTAACACATTTATTAATTTAAAATTTCATTCTTTTTCTTGCATAGATAACTAATGTCCTGAAAGAAAGTACTACAAGTAGTATAATTATGGATGCTCCATATTGGATTGGCACAATTAGTTAGAAACAGTGCAGAGACAGGGATTTGTCATCTATAGCTCCCACCCTGTTAGTGGAGTGAAGGAGACAAAAAAAGGCCAACAAAGAAGTTTTCTGACATTTTACGCTAGAGAATGTTTTATTCAAATATCTGAAATTGTATCATGTAAGTCTGTCCCTTTCTCTTCTCTCAAGTTACCCAGTCACCTTATGCAAGATGCTTTGTCTGGCCCTTTCAGACCTAATGCTCTCCCAACAGAAGGGCTAATTTGTATCACATCAATACGATAAAATGGAATAGAAGTATCACTATAACACTCAATCATTACAATGTGCCACTACATAATTTCTTTTCGCCTTTAAACAACATAAAGATTTTACTCATATGTAAAGGCTCTAAATCAGCTCATGTACAAACCTGATTGTTTTCAAGGATTAATAGCACAGAATGGTATCTGTTATGGTTTGGATGTGAGGTGTCCCCCAAAAGCTCACGTGTGAGACAATGCAAGAAGGTTCGGAGAAGAAATCATTGGGTTGTGAGTCTTAATCCAATTAGTGAATTTATCCCAGATGGAATTAATTGAAGTTGTAGGGTGTGGCTGGAGGAGGTGGGAGTTGGGGTGTGGCTTTGGGGTATATATTTGTATCTGGTGGGTGGACTCTCTCTCTCTTTGTAGCCTGATCATGCCGTGAGCCGCTTCCCTCTGCCATGATATTCAGTCTCACTTTGAGTCCCAAGGAATGGTGACTTCTATCTATGGTTAGGGACCTCTGAAACCAAGAGCCCTCAAATAAACTCTTCCTCCTCTACAGTTGTGTTGGTCAGATCATCTAGTCACTGCAATGAAAAAGCTGACTAAAGGAGTATCTTTGCTTTGGGTCACCCCAGACCTACATGTACAAAATCTTTCTATCATCGAATTTTAAGGTCTTAATTCTTAGAGATTTTAATCATACAGCCAGCCCTCTAAGCATTCACATAACAGTTAAGGTATTATACGTAGGTGTAAATTTCAACATTTGGCAATGTGGGGAATTAAGGACATGTTAGAAGAATATCTGAAGAAAAAAGAAAATTTTAATCAGAAAGACAGATAAAATTAGATGGAAAACATAGTTATCTTCTATGAGAAAATAGACCATGGGAAGTGATCACATGTGTTTCATAATGGTGACAGGATATGGCTCAATACTTTTTCTTTCTTTCTTTCCTTTTTTTTTGAGAGGTGAGGTGGTGGTGGTAGGGATTCAACCCAGGACCTTGTACATGATAAGCAAGTGCTCTCCCACTGAGAGTTACATCTGTTACATCTGTAGTCCAGTTTATTTTTCCTAATGCTTTTTCTTTGTCCTGATATTAAAATGGAAGAATAACAGGTTTTGAGAGCTAGAACAGATTTCACAGATTATCTAAATTATCACTGCCATCTGAACTAGATAATAAATACCTCGTTGTACAGAGATGCCCTGTGTTTTGCAGGATCTTTAGTAGCATCCTTGGTCTATATCCACTAAATATGGAGCCCACAATTTCTCAACACATACCCAAGTTATGACAGCCAAAAATGTCCACAGGCATATTCAAATGTCCCTGGGTGGCAAAAACAACCCTAAACCCATTGCTCTATGACATATATTCATGATGCACTCAGGTGACTAGAGAGAAGTTATATGGTAATCCCTAAGAAGGGATGGCAAGGAGTATCAAGAATATAGGTAGGATTAGTAATTCAAAATCAGGTAAAGCCCTCTGAAAGGCTAAATTTCTACAGCAAAAAGAATAATAGCTATCTTATTTTGATGTTCATAAAACAATGCATTTTGCAAAAGTACTTCCACTTAAATATAAGATACAAAGGACAATATTGTGAAATCAGAAATTCCCCACAATAACTTTGGCATAGTTACACACTCACTGATCATGGCTATTAGTCTGTAATTGTATTAAGCAGATTTACAGCATTTTAGAACTGTACAACACTCCCCATCCTTATTAATTCTTTTTTCTTAAATAATGAGAAGACAGACAAATCTGTTCTCAAAGTTAAAGTTTAGTATCTAAGTAATATGAAGCAAGTTCTCTATTTTCCTCATTTGTAAACTTCAAATGATAACACAACGAACAGGGAAATTTTTAACAGTTTTAGTAAGCTTCAATGTCTACAGAGCATGAATAATCATATGTAATTAACAAACAGTAAGGGTCATTTTTAACATAACTTATAAAGTTTGTGGTTAATTTCATATTAAAAACTTAAATCCTTACATATGTTCAGAGATTATCTTATACAGTCCACTTGCGCAAGATAACTTCTTATTTCACCTTGCAATGTACATTGTTTCCTTCCAGGTGAATGGAAGGTATCCTTGCTGAAAGTGTTAAATTTTGTACTTATTTGTGTTCTAGTGTCACTGTGAAAAAAGTGACATTTATATTATGTACTCAATCTCAGAGCCAATCTTGACCTTCTTGAATGGCCAAAAAATTTTCCAATAAAAGCATAATTCAAGAAAAAGACTCACCATAAGTCTCACATTTGGAAAACCCATAAGCACAAAAACACAAACAACCCTTAAAAACAGGAACCATTACGTCCAAAACTTTTAACTTGGTACTGTCAAATGACCAACTATTACCACAGGACTACGTGCTAGGAAGATTTCTGCCCATCCATATATTCTTCTTTTCTATGATATCATGTAATCAGATTCTATTAAATTTAGCTATTAAATTTTTTAGCTATTAAATTTTTTGCATTTTCAAACACCATTTGTGTCACACTAATTATCCTTTACTGACTTAAACAGTCAACCATCACTGCAAGGGAAGCAATGGCACATACCTCTGTGGTATTTAATCACGTCCATGGTTAAAAATTTCTTAACCACAAGATAAGCAGAGCCAGGTTCTGCTAATGAACTCCACCGAAGCACCTGCTCCAACACATTTTCTGTGTAGTGAAGAGGACGTTCTGCAAACAAAACCCAAATCAAATGAAAAATGAAAATAAAAGTATGAAGAAAATTATTTTATTATTACAAATTTAAAAAGATCCTTTTTCAATGATCGGTATGAAACAATATACATAATTGTATACTATGTTACACAGTAATAGCACCAGAACTGTATTTGAGACGCTGATACCTGAAACACTATTAGGCACATAATGAAATTCATTGTATAAATTAGTCCACATGGGAGCATTTGTTTGTTAGGCAACTACCTTTTAAAATTCATAATTACTTTCCTTTAGATAAAATCTAGTATACTACCTTTAGTACACTGAACATGTATCTTATTCTAACTTCTATTTAATTCAGATAAAATTCTGGCTGGCTTAGGGAGTGCTATTTATTTGCACATGCAATTAAATAACTTTAAAAAAAACTAGAAAAATTAATCTTGTCCAGTACTAAGTAATAAGCATGAATTAATCCTGTGTTTAATACCATTATGATTAGAATCTTATAATTTCTGATCAATAACAAGTGCACAATTTATAGTTGGTATTCTCACAGCCAATTAATATGAAATTATAAATATTATTACACAGAATATGTAGAAATAATTATAAAATAATATTTAGTAATTTATGCCTAACTATTACTAGAAACTATCAATCAGAAACACAATGTGGCAATATTATAAATTAAATGTTAATGAAGGAAAATGATTGAGGCCAATAAACAAGAAATTAAATGATAGCATTAAGTATTCTCTTTGATGAATCTTCATCCATATATATTTTGTTTTAGACAAATGTGTCACACATTCTTAGCATCAAGTTTGAAGAAAAGTTTTATAATTACAACCAAAGCTTCACAGGAAAGTTTCTTGATCAAAATATGCCAATCAATTAATAAATTTAAATGTAACAACAGAAGCATATGCTGGGAAAAAAGAAATTCAAACCTTTCAGTACACTAAAAATAGCACAATTGAAATAGCAAGAACAGAACTCTGATATGATGTCGATGATGCTTTACTAATATTGTAGCCAGATATAAATCAACTCAACTCTTTCAGATTCTCCCAAGCGTATAGCATATAGCACTTGAGCATTTTGTTTTTAAAGTAGTACTGCTAATGACAAAAAAGAGCATACCGAAGACATTGTAATCATATAAAAACCATGATACTGTAGTTGGTAACAATATTAAAAGTAAAATGGACTAAATATATCACATCTTTCCTAATTCCTGTCTGTATTGCTATGAAAACATGACTTGAGAAGTCATCAATAATTCCAGCTTTGCAAGAGAACATATTTTCTGCTTCCAATGTAAATTAACAGATTTCTGCTTCTTAGTCAGTTAACTAATACCCAGTTCTTCATTCTGTGCCTATTGAAGCAAGCCTACTCATTGTCATAATGATAATTCAAAAAATAAACAATGTACAAACAAACAAAACCTACCAAAGAGTCATTAGTCCATACACCTTGAGGACAAACCGATGTCTCTATTTATTGCTATATATCACCTGCACACAGCATAGTACTGAGTACACGGTAGATGCTCAGTAAATATTTTAGGAATAAAATATTTTGCAAATTTCTTTGATGGACCATACTTTAAAAGAAAATATTTGTTGTCAGACCAGCAGAAAAGTATAATTATTTGTAAAATCAGACAAAGTCTTTTGTGGCTGTATCAATATTGCACACCTTCAAATAATTTACCAAAAGCTGGGATGGACAAAGATGACAATTGCTCATAATTTGAAAAAATTATAATTCAATCGCTGAATAATCCATTAATTGGTTGTAATTGGAATTAAAGGCATTCAAATGTAAAACATCATAGAAAAAAAGCACTCCCTTTATATTTGGCATTACATAATTCTTTATTCTATAACTTGAAAATTCTGAGACTACTGATTCCATTAACAACTGTCATTTCTGGAATAATACCTGTTTCCATATTATACATGTGTATACACAGAGACAGTATTTTATATTAGTTATCACTTTAAATTCTCACAATAACCCTGTTTTGTACATATTACTATTATTATTCATATTTTACACATAAGAAACCTAATCATAGATTTCAGTCTTTTCCTCAAAGTCATATGATTGGTTAAGTGAGAAACGGATTTGAGCCCCAAACCTATCTGATTTTAAAGCACCCCTATTCACTTCACTATTACACTGAGTTTTACTTTGGTCAAGTATGCAACCCTCCCCAGGATGGTTTCTCACATATAATTTTGGGGAAAAAATAATACAAACTTGCTAAGATTGTTTTGAGTATTGAATAAAGTAATACAAACAAAGCAAAAACACACCGGAACTCATAAATTCCCCTTCTTTTTTATACCTTTCCTGAGAAGATGTTATGAAAATAAAGGCAAGACATTGTCAACACCCTTCATATAAGGAATCTGAGGTTTGAGGAGCTGGTAATGCAAAAATGATATTCTTAACTGGAATAGAGTAAGTGGCTTGAAATAAAACTTACTCTCCTTTATTACAGGATTAAATTGCTAATGCGACTTCCAAATGTCAGACATTTGTATTAAGAAGGGTTACTAATACACACTATTACAAGTAGATACTACAGTGTTAGACCTACAGTGCTCCTAATTATACTGAAATATATCACACCAGGTATAGAGGTCAACAGTGGACATATAATTAATTTTAGTTACAAAAAGCTAAGTATATTTTTCACATCAGTATTCCAAGCATGAAATACTTTAGGAGAATGAAAACCTTGCAAACTCTAGTTACTAAAGACAGACCTGAAAATGGATGGAAAGAGAAATACATATTAGACTATTAATGCGTTACTGGCATTAATTAGAAAGGGATAAGGAGCAGGAAAACAACAAGCACTGTTGGAATATAAATTACTAGAAATAAAGAAATTTTAATCTATAGTTATACTTGTAATCATCTGTCATGAGAGATTATATGGTGTGTAAGTCACCTGGCACTAGGGCATTACTAAGAAATAAATAATTCTTTTGGATAATAGAATAAAAATTTCTAAAACCTCAGTGTAGTCCTTTGAGAAGAACAGGTCACGTCGGCAGTACTTTAGCTGGGTAAAGCACAACTGTATTGACTATTTAAAATCCTGTGCAAAGAATGAACCTGGCCTCTTATTAAATAAAAAGCCATTCATTTTCCACCTCAAGTAATAATACAGGGCTCCCAGAGACAATTATTAATTCCCCAATAACCAAATTCTTAGTGCCAAACTCAGAGCTGTGAAAGCCTTTCTCTGTTCCATTTACATCATCAGAGGGTAACGCCAATGAGGAGAAGAGCTGGAAATGATCCCCACTAAAATAAATAGATCTCCCATATCATAGCAGCTAGGAGGGAGGGACAGCAAACATTTGCTATGATATTACTACATAGAAAGTAACCGCTTCATAAACTCAAACGTCTCAGTAAAGCCCACTGAAATGAGTCTCCTCAGACAGTTCATCTCTTTCAAAGTGTGAAAGACTTAAAGGGCCCAGGGACTACACTAGCAGAGGATAAGGTCAGTTTTAAGGTGAAGTATTAAAATCGTAGCACACTTCAGAAGAGTGGCTGTTGATGGAGGGGTTATCATCGCTGCTACAGTTCGGACCTTGAGTACCCTCCAAAGGTCAAGGGTTGAAAGCTTGAATATCAGCCAGTGATGATATCCATAGGTGGCAGAACCTTTAAAGGGTGGGGCCTAGTGTACAGGAGTCAGGCCACTGGAGTCATGCCCTTGAAGGGGATACTGATATCCTAGGCCCTCCTCTCTGCTTTCCAGCCACCATTAAGCCAGCAGCTCTGCTCTACCATGTGCACCCCACCTTCACCATGGGCCCAAAACCAATGGTGCCAACTGACCATAGACTGAAACCTTTGAAATTGTGAGCCAATACAACCTTTTCCTGTGTAAAAGATTTTATCTCAGGTATGGGTGACAGAGATGGAAAGCTGACTAACAAAGAACATTGGTACCAAGAAACAGGTCACTGCTAAGTTCATAACTGATTATGTGATTCAGAAGCTTTTGGAACTGGTTTGTGGGAAGAGTTTAGAAAAGCAGGCTAGAGAAAGCCTAGAATACTGCAAGCAGAGATTAATGAATGATTCTAGTAGGGACTCAGAAGACAAGATTGATGGGAATAGAGAGAGTAAATTTCAGATGGAAATGAGAAATTCATTGGTAACTGGACTAGAGGGCATTCAGGTTACATTCTGGCAAAGAGCTTTACATTTTGCCCATGTGCTGAGACTTTGCAAGAGGCTGAGTTTGAAGGTGTCAGACTAATTAATCTAGTGGAGGAAATTTCAAGGCAGGACAGCACCAAGGCAGTGTGGCATGGGAATTGTGGATGCTGTGAGCTATATTTTCATTGAGAACTGGGAGGAAAAGGCAGAGGAAAGATTGGAAAAACTTTCAGTTTGGACTGAAAAGAAGTGAGTTTAAAGGTAGAGTGAAGGAAAGTACAGATATTGATCCATTAATAGAAAATAAGTACCATGTACCACCAGGAGAATAAGAAAGATGCTCTGAGGACATCTCAGGAATGGTAAGATCTCACCCATGGCATGCTCAAAGGTACCAAAAAAATGTAAACTTTTACTCTCATCATAAAGGACTGCCAGGTAATACTTCGCCCAAGATTATTTATGTTCAGCCACCAAGGAGGCCAATATAGCCATGGTTCACAGGGGTCTTGATATAGCTCACACCAGTAGCAGCATTGTTCACCTGGGGCTGGTATTGTAGGCATGCAAAAAGCAAAAGTTAGTTATAGGTTCCTGGAGGCTTCCGCTGAGATTTCAAAGGAAAGCCTGAGAGTCCAGGAAGTGTGTGGTGTATTTGGAGTCCTTGACAGCAGTCCTGACAGGATGATGCACAAAACTGTGAAGGTGAAGTTACAGTGGAGACTCCAGGAAGTTAACAGATGACAGAGCATGAGCTGACTGCTAAGGGAAGCCAACCACGGGCGCAAAGTGACAAGGCCGAGCATTCATGGACAGATACCTCTGAAATTGTAAGCCAAAATAAAACTTTCCTCCTAAGAAGTTGATTTGTCTAAGGTATCTGTCATAGGTACAGACAGCTGACTAACACGCTCTGTTGCAGTGGGTTTGATCTTGCTCTAATAATTGGTGGAAGGGAGTCAAAGACGCTTTGACATTCTTTAAGGAGTGAGACAGGAAGGAGCTATGCTCTATCCAGAACAAACTTCACATGTCACACCAGGTATTTGTTTAAAGGGAAATCCTATTTATAAATTAATTGAGCCTATAATCTAACTCAATTTTGTATGTTATATGGTTGCATATTATGTATAAAATCAAGATGTAAAATTCATCTAAATATTTTACATGATTATAATAAACTTCTTTTCCCATGAATCTGATTAACACAGAGAGATTATGCTTTGTTTTAGGAAAAACTTTTCTAAGAACTATTCTCCATTTCAACAGTAATAATGCTACTAATGTTGTTGGAGTCACAAACTGACATACTTACATCATTTGTAATACATATGATTTTTAAAAATCCAATCCAATCTTAGTGTATGTGAGGTGCTGTTTATCACATAGAATTTGATAATCAGTCATTTTCAGGGTGAGAATCCCTTGATTTTTCTGAAAGGAAATGCCAAAAATAGTATTTCCAGGTAGAATGTGATTCTACTTCTAGCTACACATAATTCCTTCCTACTCTCATTCATTCTGCCTGTTCCTCTCAGTTGGTTCAGCAGCTAAAGACAGAGCTTTAAGCTATGACAAAGGGATGTGCTTTAATCCGACTCAAATCTTGAGAGACTTAGTGTGGCAGGGAGCCGATGTTTGCCCTAATATACGTAAGTCTGTATTCTGCAGTAAATCTCTTCAAAAACAACAGAATTAGAATAGCATGCAGGGAAGAATCAGCTACCTAAGCCCTCAGCAAGATCTAGAACTCTTTAAGTGGTTCCCGATCTATAAGCAGAGATCCTATGTGCCTTCCATATTTGTATAAATCTGAAAAAGGAGTCACAAGATACAAGTCATTTATTATTTCACTGTTGTTCCAGCTCAGCTAAAAAGACTTGAATAGGGTCCATTCCACACCAGTGCACAACACAAGAGGTTGTATGAGATACAAAGATGTAAAACATATGATCCCTGCCCTAAAAACATATGGTCTGGGGTAGAACTAGATACACATACAGTACTATTCCATAAGGCAGGCAGTATGCGGTATTATAAATCTACAAGTAAATGATCAGAAAGAGATCAGTACCAACTGTGTCCATCCGATTAGCATCATACAGGAAGGGGAACTTGAGCTGGAGCTTTAAGGTTAAATAGGCAATGAGAAAAATAATGAAAAAATGTTTTAAAATGGGACAATATAGTCCAATTTGGGATTTCAAAAGATTCTGGAAATAATGCCAACAGTTATCGTTCACTAAAATATAAATAAATACATAAATACATAAAAAAAAGATAAAGCCAGTAACCTCATCCCTTCCCTTAACATTACACAAAAAGGAAAAACCAAAAGACTCTACCACTCCTGTACCACATAGTCATATAATGTCATAGTTTAGTTATTCAATAGATTTTAATTGCATGGCTGTCATATAATAGGCACTGCACTGAACAACAGAGGCCAAAAAAAAAAAAAAAAAAAAAAAAACAGGATCCCTACTTCCTTCCAAGAAGCCCCTGTCAAGATAGACATTTATAAATCCAAGTGCTCAGCAGTATAAGAGGGGAGACAACGTGCTATGAAACTCTGAATCGGGATTTTTAAGGGGCTATTGGGAGGAAGACCTTGAGAAATACTAGCTTCCATAGGTCAGTAAAGTGCAAGGTGTGGAAGAGATATCTATTCAGAACATGTAATATGAGAAAAGATGGCAAAGGAAACCGGAGAAGAAACCAGATGTTTAAGAGATGGACAGAGAAAGGAGAAACTACAAAAATGAGATGAAATGATTAGAGAACCATGGAGGGAATCCAGGTAGCATAGAAAACAAAGATCATTAGAGAAAGGAAAAAGGAAAGGTCATTAGCAATCAATGCCACAGAAATGACAGGTAATGTAGGTAACGTAAGGCCTGAAGCAAATCTATAGGACTTGACAGCTGGGAGGTGACAGAAGTCAACTGCCACGACAGTTCTGTCAAAGGGGAGGACTAAGTCAGACCAGAAGAGATACTGAGAAGTGACTGCCAAGCTCCAGGGTCACTGAATGTTGGCAATGTATACTGAAAAAACAATATTGTACTACAAATAAAATTTTTAAAGAATTGTGCATGGTACAAAGAAGAAATAAAAATATCAAGATGAAATAAACTAATCAAAGACAAAGTATTCAATAATCTCATTTCATTCTAACATTGATTCCAGTCCTCCTGACAATGCACCATGGGGTGGTTTCAACATTGAATTTTAATTTTTGCCTGCAGTTTGTGGGTGGTGAGGTTTTCTTTTGGCAGTTTGACAGCTACAGCTGAAAGGGTCCCAAGACCTTAGTAGGTATCAGCCAGACAGATGGTCAAGGTACAAAGACATTCTGCCTCTTATTATTTTTTCCTAGAGGTCTTTAAAACCAAATGGTGTCATTAGAATGTTAAGTTTATTCAGTATTTGACTACTGGGTCAGTCAAGGTGTTTTAAAATGTCTTTTCACCCTTCAGTTTCTTTGGAACGAAAGATGACAAAATATTTGATACACTAAAGATAGAGCAAAATTAAAACGTCAAAAGAGAAGCTTTTGCTAGGCTTAAAATAAAACTATTTTTAGAATAAGTCATCTTTTAAATTAGCATTCTCTTTCCGTGTCAAATAAATGGCATATACAAAGAAGGTAGATGGTGGTAGTGACATTTAGAAAATTGTTATAGTGTTCTTATAAAGAAAGGCCTTATTTCATGAGGCAGCAACAGAGTGGCCTAATGCTTTGCACTTTATTTTCATAGCCAATAAAATAATCTAATTATTTGAGAGAGTAAAATTGTGGGAAGGTGGCCTCAGGTGGTGACGATGTATATCAAGACAAAACTAAGGTAGAAGGGAATTCATGATGAGATGTTAATCTTTAGAACAACATAAAATGTTAGTAATGAGTTATCGCCAAAGAGATTTCTTCATCTGAAAGGAATTCAATAATCTTTAGCCTCAAAATCACTTACCCAGCTCTTCATTTTCAATGACTTCAAATGTGGCCCAAATGTCACCTTTTGTGGGAATAATATTTTTTATTGCTAATATATCATTAGTTAATTCTTCTGCTTCCATCACAGGAGATATCTGCAAGAGGAGCAATATTTTCAAAAGATCTGTCATATACAGAAGCAATCTTATGATAGGGCAATACTACCTCCACCTAACAATACTTCAAGTCTTCTCCCAGGTTGGTTAAAACTAGCTTCTCTAAGCATAAAGAAAACAGCACATTCAGCTCTTCTCCATAAAACATAATACATTTCAATGTAAAGGCAAAGGGATATTACAATACAGATATCATCAAGAAGAATCATTGTGTTCACTTAGTATGCAATTAGATGACTCAGAAGGGAGGAAAAACCTAGTCACTCGCAGACAGACTTCCAACACATGACAGATCCAACCATCTCCTAAGAGTAAAACTTTTCACTTGTCAGTTCTCTAATCAAGAGTGTAGAGTGACTTGTTTATTCAGCGTGGGCCCTAAATTATACACAGTCGACTGACTGCTGTTTATCATGCCAAGAAGGCCCAGGGTTTTGGTAGTCTGTGGTATGCCCTGCCATGCCAAGTGACAGATGGTGGGACACCAAAATATTCAAGAGCCAGGATTTCAGGGTATAGGGCAGACTCTGCAGTGCCAGCCTGGGGCCTGGCTTCACAAGAGTCTCAAAGCCGGAGTCCATTGTATAAGCACACTGCCTCTTCTGGGACTTTCAGGATTTCTGATTTGTTTCTTCTTGGTTTTGTTTTTGCCAGTCTTAAGTAGATCCGGGCCAAAAAAAAAAAAAAAAGCAAGCTTTCTTTGGTTAGAATTTTGTTATACAGTTAAACAAATAAAAGACATTTAAATATTAGAATATTGCAACTGCAACTTAGTTTGCATGTTTCCATAAAAATTTATTCCTATTTAAATATTTCTTAGAAAAGGAATGTACTCATTTCCATTTTTCCTTCCCTTTATTATTTATAAGCCTATCCCACATACATAAATAACAAAAGCATTTTTCACCACAACTCAGTGTTTACCTTTTGTACTTCATGGTACTTAGGAATTGCTTTAGGGAATATGTTACTTATACAATGGATTCCACTCTTTTCTATTTTAAAAAGCTCAATGAAATATATTTTCTTTTAAAGTGGCATCTTGGAAAAGTGGACAACTTCAAGCAATAAAAATAGCAGCTGAATTGTCTTGATGTTTTTGATCTGCATTGATCTAAAGAAATTTAAGAAGTATCACTCTTTCTTAAATAAATAATAACTACTGAGAAAGAAAACCTGAGAAATAGGCAGCGGGGAGCACTTCAGTCTGAAGCAGAAAGAATGCAACCCTGGGCCCAGGAGAGACCCAGGGCCCCTCTCAAGAACACCCAGAACTCTATACTTCAGAAGGCAACACTCTATGGATTGGACATGTCAGTATAATGAACATCAGGTGTGGATTATGATGACCCAGGTTTGTATTGTGGCCTGAATTTCTTTTAATTCCTACTTTCCATTGCTATAAAAAAAGCAGGATATCACCTGTTTCATCTACCTCCATAGAGTGAGGTAACAGCCAGAAAAGATAAAATATAACTAGAAGATTTAACAGTCTTAAGTACTAAGTCAAATGCTACTGATTATTTTTGTATAGTTTTTATGCTTTTTGAGAGCATCTGGATCTTTAATGGGTAAAACTGTGTACTTTCATATAAATACAGTTAAGATAAATGTGAGAACTTTGCTCAATTGTAAAAACTTCTGTTATGGCTCTATTAATAAAATTTAAATGCACTATGAAAGAGTCTGTGCATAGGCAGAGTTAAATCATGTTCTCTAAATATCTCTTCTAGCATTAATGATGGACTTGTGCTGATTGATTTGTACTAGTTTCTCATGTCCCTTATTATCAAAATCACACACATTCAGCCTAAGAACCATATTAAGGCTAAGGGCTGGCAGGGCAAATGTTTCACAAAGCATTTGATTATATAACCAATGACTGTAGCATTTAGTGCCATGTTTTAAGTAAGGTAAGTCCATGTAGTAATAATACATAACCATTAAAAATACATACAATAAGAAATACATTATGTATAACATAACTGAAGTTCAGAGATATCTAATTCTACAGAGATTTAATCTTGGACTTTAAAAACGTTAAGAATGCAAAGTTGAATTTATGTTACATGGCAGAATATCTATTGCTTACACAAAAAAAGTAGTCTTACTAAGTAAGAACATGAAATATCACTGTTACTATCGCTAAGGCAGACTAATTACTGAATATAGTAGCATAAGAGAGATCTATTTTTAATTCAGCAAAAATAATCAATAGTCTCAATGAAGAAAAAAGTTATCTGATATTCAAGTAAATAGGAAGACCGAATGCTAATGGGTGAGAAATTGGGAATAATAATGATACTAGCAACAGTAGCAACAGTTATTTATTAAACAGGTGATGAACAATTTGCTACACTGTCCTACATACATTAGTTTAATGAGTCCTCACAGCAATGATATGATGCAAATATTATAATCTTTCCTCATTTTATAAGGGAGAACACTGAGCCTGAGACAGAGTACATAACTTGTCTAATGTAAGGCAGTTAAAAAGGTAAAGGGAAGTCATTATGCTCAAATCATCTTCTAGAACCTACAGAAAATTCTCACTCTAACCTGAAGCACATCAAATGTGCTTTCCAAATGACTAAAACATAAAATTCCCAGAGGATATTGCTATGAACAGTCTATCTTGTCATCAGTCACTGTTTGCACTAGAGAGGTAAAAGGAAATAAGAAGCCGGAAAATCCACACTGTGAGAAAGCACCGCTGAGGCCTGTGGTTTCCAAGGGCCCTTTCCATCCTCTTGAGGACTCACCCGAATTATAATGCTACAGTCAGGTTCTTTCCTTTCCACGTACACTTCAATCAACAAATCTCCAGCCTGGGAAACCTAGAAAGGACAGATGTGAAAACAACACATAGATCACAAAAACATACACAGTACATGTGAGGCAACGGTAAAATCCTATTCATATTTCTCAGTAAGTTACAGCAATGAATTACCTCGATCCCCTGTGCACAAGCATGACGTTCTTATTTCAAGATACGGCTGATCTAAGCACAAGGAGTCTAAACAAATTTATAATCAGCAACAACAATCACAATGTGATTTATCTCTTACTCAAGAGCTTAGTGTTCTCAAATACCCTTTTTAATGAAATGATGAATCTGACCACACTGGAAATAAGCTGCCTTTGACAACAGAAATTGCAGGAGCCTCACCATCTACATTAAGAGGATAAAAAAAATGAGGAGTGAAAGTGAGTCACATGCAATTTGTCTCAATAATGTGTGCATAATGCCAATAATTAAAAGACAAAATAGTTCTTGCTACGCTTTCAAAAATATGATATATTCAAATGAGGATAAATTGGGTCAGAGTTGTATTAAAATTACAAATAGAAAAAGTAACTTTAGTAAGGAGAAAGTAAAAGTGATAGAATAAGGCAGACAATGAAGGTAAGTTTTCATTTAATTATCGTTAGGCAAGCATTTAAGAGCAATTATTTGGGTCATAATCTTTCCTTTACCAAAAGAGTGACTGAAGAAGAAATGAGTCAGAAAATGCAAACCATAGATATAGCTATGTACTTCAACAAAATAGAGAAGGTTAACAAGGAATGAAATTAAATCTATGAAACATATTTTCAGTAGCTTTTTTCAGAAATTTACTTAAGTTCCATAACCACTTAAATATAATAGCCATTACTCAATACTTTTTTAAATGATCACAAAGGAGAAGCAATCATTCTGAAGGCAAATATGCCTCTGCATAAAAGTCTAATGAGCAATTTGTAGGGGAAACATTTAAAAAATGTACTTTGAAGTAGCATTCCTACGTATTCTGTCACTATTGGTGTAGAAAACATTATTCTCAAATTTTCTTTCTCACTTTTGATGCCATGCACAAATTCTAGGAAGAAAAAGAGTTGACATTTTTGCTTTTCACTATGTTTGCATAAACAAGTCTCCAGGAAGGACACATTTTAAAAATTCAAAAAGCAAACAGAGTACTCAGAGTAAAGCCAGAAAGAAAAATAGCTAAGCAATTCAATCAGGAGTAGAACATAGAGACTGCCAGAAAAATACTACAGAGGAGAGTTTTGTACAGATTAAAAACTCAAGCAAAATAAGTAAATTTTCCAAACTGTCCTACTTTCCTCATTCAATTACTATAGTTTACATACTATTATTTTCTTATACTTACTTAAGCTGAATTTTAAAGCACTCATTTCTTTATTATAAATGTAAAAGATAAAAATACAAAGGATATTTGTCCTTTATCTAATAATGATATACATAATGCTGCCAATGATGACCTCTCAGACTCATACAATCCTTTATTTTACAACATAAATATTCTCCCGGATGTAAGACACAAAAAGAATTGATGTGGACCAGACTTCTGAATGTAAAACTAACTCCTCTGGCAGCTGCAGTCAAATTTTGGGTCAAAATGGAGGAACTATTTTGTTACATGATTAACATACCAGCATTAGTATCCCATCTCCTTCCTACGGATAACAGATCCAAGTGCTCCTCTAAGTAATAATGGACACTTCAGGACCAAGGCAAATTTAGATTCTATAGGAGGAAGTATTTGACCCATTATTTGAGTATAACTATAAATGGAGCACATTTGACCCATTTCTATTATTTACATTGAAACTCTGAATCCACTATGATTCCGAGTTACTAGAGGATGACTAATGATTGACCTTAAGAAGTTCCAGTAAGCCTCATACAAGGCAAAGTACCTTGGAAAAGCATAGTACAACCTGAGCACATGAATCTAACGTCATATGACTGAGGAAAGCAAGACAGGATTTAGAAAAGTTGACTTAAGACAAAAATTAGTGTGTGTTACAAAGATCACACTAGAAAGTCTCATTAATATAGTCATGTCAGAGCATGCAGAGCAAAAGCAAAAAATAATTTATATTTCAAAATCATTATGGAAAGAATCATTACTCTCTGAATTTGCAATTTATTCTGGTATTTCTTTGGCTTTAAATGCTTCCTTTGAAATCCACTGGCATTTTTAATAGTGTTTTTAAACCATAAAATAAAACTGATTTCCTCTTTATATTAAAAATTATATTCACATATTTGCATCTATGTTTCAGGTTGAAAAATTATACCATTGTTTTATCAAGGTTCTTCATCCCCATTACTTCTACTTTGTTTCCAAAAGAAATTTGAAAATACACAAAACAAATATCTTTGTTTACAATAGAAGCTTTTGCTTTTGTTTAATTCTTTAGAGATCTAACTATTACTACTCACTTGAGTGTCTTTCCACTTGGTAATAAAGCTATTTTCTATGTCCATTTGTTTGACTTGGTCTTCTTTAACCTGTTTAAAATATAATTTTGGACATTCTAATAATGTAGAGTGATGGTACTCATCCTTAACTCTTCAGAAATTTAAATACCAACAAATTAAAGATAAATGAGAATGGCCACCTTAATCAGCATGGGCCACACGGCCAGGGCAAAATAAAGCCAACAGAGTCTCACAAAGTTCAGAACATGTTTTGATGATTCCTTCTGGCTGTAGAAGCCCAAGGAAGCCCTCAATGTGAAGGAAATTTACACAGCAAAGGAGCTGATATCTGCTTCCTGAAAATTCTTGTACAAAGACTCATTTCTCAAACCCAAATGTTCATTAAGTGCTTATTAAATCTCTAACATTTAGGCAAAGTGGGGTTTAACATAACGATAATGATAACCACTGAGTTTCTACTAATGGATTGGTATAAAACTAGAAAATAAAGAGAGCATGTAAAGCCACACATTTTTTTTTTCTAATTTTTAAATGAGCATCAAATTTTTGCAAAGAAGTTGCTATTGATCACAAACAGTGGACACACATAGGGAGAAAAAAAGAGAAGAGCAAAGAAAATTCAATAACTGGAGTCTATTCCTCTATGAATTAAAAACTTCATTATTTTATTAAAATAGATCCATTATCTTTGCTAAGGAATCTTGTGATAAGTTTATTTTAATATGAATACAACAACTACATAAATGATAACCTATCACACTTCTCACTTGGTGTCCCTGGCAAATCCATATCCCAGAAAACAACTGAGTCTTTATCAACACCATTTGATGAAATGCTCAAAAAGGTTACATAACAAACCTGAGATGTTTTATGTGAGGGAAATGGACATTTAACCCATACTTACCCTATTCAAATCCTGGCATATTTCCTTTTATTTTTATGTATTTGAACATTCCTATTCTAAAAGTTGACTGGTCAAACAATGAAAACACTAACTTCATGAAATATCAGGTTGAAAAGACAAATAATTAAACAGTGATAATTTATTTTTAAAAAGTCATGGAATAATAATAGTATTTCAGAATTTTTTTTTGTTGAAGTCAAATTACAACAATTTTTTTAAAACCCTAAAATACTTTCAGTTGCAGAATTTAACAGCCTAGTGTTTATTACTGAAAATGTTAAATTCATAACTTCACACCTCTAAGTAGATATGCTTAATGCACACACATACTGAGGAGAAAAACACATGTACACACACAAAACCCCCTATGAATAGGACTCTTCTGCTCAACAGACACCAGATGGTAAAAAAGGCTTAAAAGCAGCCAAATTTAAATGAATGGCTATTGCTTAGAAAGCTAGTTTTATGTAAAAAAAAAAAAAAAAATGAAAGAAAATACAGCTATCCTATATTTTTCCTTTTTCTAAGTATCCATAAAGACTTGAATAATAGCACCCTAAAATATGCATCATTCTTTGCAAACATGAGCTCCATTTTAACAAGGGCAGGATATAAAATATTTACCTCAAATATTTCAACATAATTATTAATTAGGTCCTCGATTACATTCACTTCTTCACTAGTTTGTCCCTTAGTTTGAAACAAACAGGATGAAAAGACCAAGGCCAAATTATGGGCATTCATGTGATTGATTTCTGAGCACTTCTGAACCCTGTTAGAGGAAAGCATACCTCATTAAAACATACTTCTGTTTGAAAATTGTATATAACTGTAAGCCAAAATACTCATTTATCATTTTAAACATGCACATATTAAAATTGTTTAATAGAAAAAGCACAGTAGTGGCTTAAAGGAAAACACATGGTTCTTTCTCCCAAGTATCTTGCAGTCTAGTTACAACCATAATTAAAACTACTGTTAAGAGATCAGCACTTAATGCTGACTTAGAGGACAGACTGACCATATTCACCTAGTTCTGAATAATGAAATGACCTAAGGTCAAAGTTAAAAAAAAAAAAAAAAAAAAAAAAAAAAGTATACAGGATGGTGTAAAATGACAGGTGGAGCTGTAGCATAAATCAAAGAGGAGAAAGGGTAGGAGGTAGGTAGGAGCAAGACAGTAGGGCAGACTGTTAGGCATATAGTGGAGTGTTCCAAATTCCAGGTGAATCTGGGCTACATTTTCTAGAAAGTAGATGTCGGGTATGGAGAAGACCTGGCAGCACATGTATGGTTATTCAGAACAGGATATAATTATATCTCAAAATGCAAACTCTCAATTTATAGATACTACTACATCTTTCATGGATACAACTAATAATGCCTTTTAGAAATGAAGAGAGATGAACAAATAAATCAACTCTTCTAATCCGTAAGGTACAACTTTTGGGTCTTATAAATATCATTTAAAGTCTTAACAAATATAAGTTCAAATGCATGTGTAGGGCACTGGGTTCAGTCCTCAGCATCACATAAATAAACAAAATAAATAAAGGTATTGTGTCCATCAGTCATTAAAAATAAAAATAATTTTAAAAAATCAAAGGGAGATCAGTAGAGGATGGGAGGTATGGAGGGAGGGAGAAAGTGGTATTGGTCAAATTATATTATTATATTTTATGTGTATATGATATATAATAATAAATTCCATCATTATGTACAACTA
Source organism: Sciurus vulgaris (assembly GCF_902686455.1). Lineage (NCBI taxonomy): Eukaryota > Metazoa > Chordata > Mammalia > Rodentia > Sciuridae > Sciurus > Sciurus vulgaris. Next base: position 117,059,216 of record NC_136469.1, on the reverse strand, counting down.
TAATGCACCAATACAAATGTGGGGGGGGGAACCCTATGGCCATCATCCCAAGAAATGAAGAGCTGAATTGATGAAAACACAGTAGATTGGAACTACAAGTAGTTAATGGTCTCTACTGGACACTGACTCCATATACAGTGGCTGCTTGACTGCTTGTTTAATTTCACTTGGAAAATTTTAAAATACACACTAAAGAAGAGAGAACCAACTCCACTAAAGGTATATAGCAAGGCTAAGCTGGTCTTCTGTGTATACAGAATCTAGATTCTAGTAGGTATAAGAAAGAGTGAACATGGTAGTAATATATATGATAATGCAAGAAATCCTAATAAAATGCAAAATTGCAGAGCAGAGACAGACCAAGTGCAATCATCGTATATGATTTACAAGATGCAAAAGGAATTGGAATTTAATAAAGGAGGATGTAACAATTGCAGACACCCTCCTCAAAACCACTCTGTACTTTTATCACACTAGACTGTAAACATCCAGGAAATTTATCTCCATGTCAGCATCTCACAGTCAAGAGAATCTCACTTTAATCACACTATACTGGATAATACATATCTGGTGAGTGGTATTAAGTGGATGTGATTGATAACATAAGTCTTTTACCTAGGTTAGGGATTGCAAATGCTACATCAACCTGACCTTATCCAAAATGACCTCTCCAGCTTTTGGTGACACTATCGGAAGTCCAAGGAAATTGTTTTCTAATGGCCTTCAAAACCTCTTGTAACCTCCTGCCAGTCAATGATAAAGAGTCTTGTCCCCTAGTACTCCTCTGTTCCAAGATAGCCTTCACTCATTTCTCATACTTACTTTTTTGTTTTGGACAGGGTCTTGCTATGTTGCCCAGGCTGGTCTCCAGGTTGGTCTTGAACTCTTGAGATCAAGTGAACCTCCTGTCTCACAGTCTCCCGAGTGGCAGGGGCTAGAGGTGCACACCACCGACCCCAGTTTGTACTTATCTTTTTTTCATACCTCGTTCAAATGTTTCTTTAAATCTAAAGGACAGGGTGGACCTCAACTCACAATGAAACACTCATTCTCTCCTCTATAATTCTATGCTGCATGCTAAAATTTTCGGTATCAAAATCTATCCCAACATCTCATAAACTATATTTGTATGATACCATAAGGAAATCAGTTTTATAGGCTGGGGATGCAGCTCAGTGGTAGAGACCTGCTTAGCATGTACAATTCCCAGCATGCACACATACCACTTCCACTACAATAACAAAATCATTTTTACTATAATAGAGCTACAAGCATGAGAACTAGTGGTTGGAAAAATGATAACAGAAACAAGATGACCCACTGTGGAAGTTTTCTTAATCTAAATACTTTTAGAAGAATTCAGTTTAATAGAAATTTATTCAAGGGAATAGTTCATTTGCACAGGGAGCTACAGTAATTCCTAAGCTAAATTCATACTTACTGAAGTTTTTGTTCTAATTCTTGCTTAGATCAACACACACAAACCAACCTTTCATTTTACTTAAAAAGGTTAGTCTCAAACATCTTCATCCTTCAGATTTCTTGTCACCAAAATAGGCCTCATTTCCTTCAACATGCTGAGGTATCATCAGGCCCTCACATAGGAAGTGTTTTGGACTTTCAAAATCAGGACAAGGATATCTGATCAACAGTCTGATACCAAAATATCTGGAATCAGGGAAGCAATAAACTTGAAGAAATAAGAGTTTACGAAGCGTTCACCAAGAGGAAACACTGCTCAAACGGATTTCTGTTCCAGAACTCTGGTCCCTCAACACAGCAATGAATCACTCCATCTCTCCTCTCCAAGTCCACACTGCATGCTGCAAATTCCCTATGTGAACCTGTCCCCACATCTTAGAGGCAGAGAGAGAACTACAGAATATAGACTGTATAGTACATTAGGAAAAGAATTCCTTCTTCCTCCAAATTCTGTCTAAATGAGTTTTTAAATTCTTGTTCATACATTTGACATATCTCAGGATGCTGTATACTATTATTTCTGAGTCATTTAAGAAAATTTCCAGGGCTATTTATCTGCAACTTAATTACAGAAGAGAAGGCTAAATTATCAGTTGGAATGATGGATGGAAGTTAGAGTGAAATAAAGGGGGGAAAAAAGGGAAGGAGGGGTCCTATAAAAATAGAAGGGAGATCAGGAAGGAATAGGGAAGAGGAGGAGGGAAGAGGGACAGAAAAAGGGAGGAATTGTGGAATAAAATCAACCAAATTGTACTATGCATATATATGAACATACCACAGTGAACTTCACCTTTAAGGATATTCAAAAACATCAATTAAAAAAACATGATGAAAGACCAGTAGAACAGAGGAAGGGGAACAGAAAGAGGGAATGGGGGAGGGAAAGAGAAAGTGCTAGACACTGAAATGAAGTAAATTATATTCCATGCATGTATGATACTGTCAAAATGAACCCTAATATTATGCATAACTATACCACACTAATAAAAACATTTTAAAAATATAGTGAATGATATATAGTCTCAAGTAGAATATTAGTCACACACTTTACATTTAAGAATTAATGACTTATTCAATACCATGTGTGAAGTGTCTAGAAATGCTCATGAGTCCACCCACCTATAAAGGTGTTCGATGATAGCTGCCAACGTTGCTCGGTTGACCCCTGGAAGAGTGCGTATGAATGCTCCATACTTCTTAGTTCTTTCTTTGTCATCTTGTGTATCTGGAGGCAAAAGAACAATCTCTGGGTTTAAGCCAATCATTTATATTACAAATTTGCCTTTCATCAGTATTTAAAAATATTATTTACAAGTATAATTAAAACTTCTAAAATTGCCTATAATTATGGAAAAGCATTTATTTATATAACCTTTCCATGACACTATGCTACAGTTCTTATAATTTCTATTTTAAAATAAAGCACTTTTAAAATGGAAAGGGGCATGGTGTTTTTTTTTTTTTTCCCCTTGTAGGGACTACTGAACCTCAACCTAACAGGAATACATTCAATTAATTACTCAAACTGGAGAACACATTGAAAAGCTAAGCCAAAGGTATTTTAACTCTAGTTATACAGAGGTTTTATTATTTGTATTTGAAAATGACATTTCTGATTCTCTTTTCTTATGAAATCACAAAGATCTTCCCAAAGCTACGAACCATCCCAGAGCTATGAACTTGTTACCCTCTCTGATTTATGTATATGGCTTTGGTCCAGCCCTACTGCCTTTAAATGTTTGGAAAAGACACAGGACAATCAAAGAATTCATACACAGGGTCTTATGCTATGATCCAGATGTAGAGGTCCACGAGTCTCTGCCTTTGTTGTAGACAGAAATTAATTGGTCCACCAAGAGGAAGATGTGAAGGAAACACCCTCCACTACTCCAGCCCCAGAAGTAAAATCCCTGGATAAACTATGGTCAGGAACCTCAAAGTCTTAGACTCCAGAGGATGCGTAGAGTTGGTTCAATCTAACTGGCTAGCTGACACAGGACATAACAATCATTCTTTAAATAAACAGCTTTCCCTGACTTTGTGACTCAAGGGGGCCACCCTGACATTCCTTTTCAATTCCCAACTACCTTTGGAAACTAGACCAGTTCACATTTCCTGCTTAGTCCTACCTATTCTAATCACAAAGATCCAACAGTACATAATGATTCTTTAAAACTACACAGTCACTTGTAAGGACACTAGGATCGCAGAGGATGTAAGAAACTCTGTGACACATTTTTCAAGGATACTCCTATTCAAAACTGCAAGTATTATCTCTTTTGTATGGATTTTGCCAGCATATAAGATACATTAAAGTAAACGTGGTTGTATGGACTTAAGTGCCCTACTAGATAACTCTGTAAAAGCAAGAAGGGAAAATATCCAAATTAAGGAAATACAGAAGTAAATTAAAAATTATTTTTTTATTCCTAACATAATCCAAATATTTGTCCTCATGTCATCAAATTCATAATTGTAGAGGTAACTGCACTTAATAAAATGTAGTTAATACTACTACTTATAAGAAGTTGTGCTAGTGAAAGATATTTTCATGTATAGGATAAATGATATTTTCAAAATAGAGATAAGAAATTAGAGAACACAATTCAGGAAAGCTTTCCACTCATGTAGAAAATATAATGATCAGTTAAACTAGCTCAGAATTGAGGTAATTTAATACTGCTCTTAGAAGAACAGATCACATATCATGAGTAAGTGGTATGCCACTGCAAAGCACTGTTGGCCTCAGGTGCACAGGACACAAGCATTCTCCTGTGAGGTCCCCAGAAGGTTATAGTTTATCCTTGTCAGATGAAACACTGGCACTTATGAAGTATCTAGCTGAGCTACATTGGATCTGAAAGCAAAAAGGTTATTCAACCCTGTATTCAAAGCACTCACCAAGTAGATTCTCAAAGAATTCACATGCAAGTGAAAGATGAACACCTCCACTCCACCCCACCCCACCCGCCTTTTTTTCTTTGTGTTGCTGGGGACAGAACCCAGGGCCTTGTGCATATGAGACAAGCACTCTACCAGCTGAGCAATATCCCCAGCCAACACATCCCCTTTTGACACTTGGCTACCAGTCACCAACTACTTCCTCCTGGTAGAATGGCAGCACTGAAGACTTCTTTATCATCTGACAACTTTGGCAACTTATTTCTTATACATTTTTGATAAATGATTTTACAATAAAAAAATTGTAAGTCATGCTAAAAGAGTTATTATAAATAACTTCATAGTTATAATAAAATCACCTTAAAACAAAAATAAGTATTGGAAGGGAACTGGGCTTAACGAGATGCTCATCTAATTACATTTTTTTTATATCCTAGAAAACTGTACAGGCAACATTTCTTGTTGTCAGTGAAGCCTTTTGATTTGAAAAAAATTTGGAATCAAATAAAGTACTACCTTCTGAATATGTTAAATTGTGAAAAGTTTTAGTAACAATCCTACTGTCTTCTTACTGATGCTTATAAGGGTACTATAGGATGATTTTCAAACCGTACATATTTTGTGATATGATTTCAAAATTATGTTGTAATATCATTTCAAGATTAATCCCTTTGAATACATGTGTGTGTATGTGTGTATACATATATTTAGATTGAATAACTATTTTTTAAAAAATTCTATTTCTCAACTCTCAACACTTGTGTCCTGGCATTGAGGCCAAGAATACTTTGCAGTGGCATAGTACTTATTTATATGATATATGATCTGTTTTTCTAAGAACGCTATTAAATCTCCTGAATTCTGGACTACTTTAACAGATTATTGTATTTTCTATAAGACCTGAAATCTTTCCTGACTTTTGTTTTCCAATTCCTTATCTTTATTTTTGAAAATACCTATCTTGTTCTTGTAAGACACATAAAAATACCATTTCACTAGCATGACATTTTATAAGTGTACAAATATCATCTAGCCAAATTCAAAAGCCATTTTGTGAAAAATCTTGAAATATTAATTGTATAACAAAAAGATTTGTAATTATGATATAAATCAAAGGTAAATTTTAAAAACTAGAAAAAAGACTGAAAATTATCATTTTGAAAATGAAGAAAAATAAGAAAAGCTTATGTTTACTAAGAAAAATTTGAAAATATATATATGTGTGTGTAAGATACACATACACACACACAAACAGACATACATACTAGAAGTATGGAGAAAAAACAGTATATTACATAAAAATGAATAAAGATTAAAAAGATGAGATTAAAGACAATTAGACATTTAAAGTTTTTCATCAGGAAAGGGATCTGTCTTAAATTAATGCATGCTAAAGTAGATTTTAATGAAATTAATATGACCCAATAAATGATTAAATAAGCTACTTTTCTAGGGCCATTTCTTAAAGCTTTATTTCATTAGATGAAATATAAGGAAAACAAAGAAAGTTAAAAAAAACACTGTTATGTATAATGAAGAGGCAGAATAAATGAAAGGACTGATGAGTTGTGATAATTTTCAGATTATTAAAGATTAAAAATAAACCTAAATACCAGGGAAGGCAAGCATGCATTGTGCTCTGCAGACATTACCTAATGCAGATATCCAATATGGATAGAGTTCCTTGGTGAGTAGTGCATCGTCAATGTCAGAGAGAAAGCTTTTCAGCACGCCCGTCACATCTTCGAGCTGGTGTTTCCCAGCCCTCAATTTAAAGCTTCTTGCATCCTTTTTGAAACTCTCCAGGAGTTCACTTATGTGCAAAGGATCACCATTCTTTTGATAGATATATTTGCACCCTAAACCTTCAAAATTATAAAAAAAAAGAGTTAAATAAAATAATGTCTGCATTTAAAATCTACTTTGATATCTTAAAAATGGAAGAAATTTTTGAGTTGGGATGATGACCGAGATTAAAAAAATATAAGCAAGTGGTGAAAGACTTCTTAACTTTAATTTTAGTATTTAAAGTGTAAATCTGATGAACAAACTAGTTCACCTTCAGCTTTCAGCAAACCTCTGATCTGTACGCCCTCTGGTACTTCGTAAGATCTTTTTCAATTTTAATTTTTAACCTCAAGTGCCATATCTTCATTTAGTCTCCCAGAATACACGGCAGCCTCTGGAGTGTAAGGAAAGGGAGGCTCTGGAATACACTTTTTCCCAAACTTTGAACCCATATCCACCCATTAGTTTCTTCCTGTTTCTTTCTACCTTCACCCTCTCCCCAGTGAAGAGCTGGGTCAACTCTTTTGCAAAGTTACCAGGTGCCCCAAATAAATAACAGTAATAATGACAGGTAGGTGGTACCAGAGTGGCAAGGATGATGATATAACATGGAAATCCTCCCCTCCCCAGGGTTCTTGTTCTTCCTTTCCAAAGCAAGAGATAACTTACATTTATCTCTCCTACTGTCTCACAGGCCTGTAAATCCTCTCACTATACAGTGTTGCTTCTGCTCCTAGTCCCACTGTTGGGAACATTTCATAAAAAATGTCAATGATGTCCTTTTCTTCTAGAAGTACTTCTGTTTTCAGCTAATGAGAAGTGCTGGCAACATTGGACAGGCCAAAGGAATCTCTGTTAAAATGCTTTTAATCCTATGGCTTTGAGGCCATGATGATCTCGTATGACTTCTTTTCCCCTTCCCTCTGTGGTTGCGGAAAGTGTTCTATTTATTCTGTTTGTTGAGACTTTGCTGGTGATTCCAGACATCCAACTTTAATTCTATTCTCTTTGCCCCCAGAGAATTCTCTGGATGAAACCATCCAACCTCATCTTTTCAACTCCTACACATACATTTTTTCCTGGGATTTAATTTCCAAAATTTCACACACACACACACACATCACATACAGACTCCATTACATACACAAGCAACACAGATTGACACATACATATTATTCACATATTTATGGCAAATATTCTCCTGCCCCACTTGCTACCTCACCTGCCAATCCCAACATATATATATATATATATGTGTACACACACACACACACACATACATGAGGCATTCAATAAACAATGTATATATGTATGAATATATAGGTATATACACACACACACACATATATATATATATTATATATATATCTTATATCTTTTATATATGTATCATCTCCTCAATCTTAGTATAAGGCATTGCCTTCTCCTTACCTTCTTGCAAGTCAGAACCTTTCTTTCTAGCTCATCGCATCAAGAAAAATACTGTGTCACATAGAGTTTTCATCATGATCTCACTCTCAAAACTGTCCCCTGCTTTCCAACCCAAATGCTATTATCTTGTGCGCTTGATTCCTCTCTGTTTGCACAACCCTCTGACCCTCTTCCTGTGCTGCCATACACAACACTGACAGTGTGACCTAAAAACAGGTCTGTTCATATTACCAGCAAGCTCAAAAATCTGGACCCTGCCCTCCCACTACCTATAGGGCACAGTTAAAGGATTAGATACATAAAAATCAACAAGAGTTGGTATAAATTCCTTCTTCTTGTACATGCCTCTTCTCACACTAAGCACTGACCACATTGAACTATGTAAGTATGCAAACTTCTCTAAATAGAGGAAGGCTTCTTTCCCTTGTCACCTCTGCTCTGGGTGAAATTCACCCCCAATACCAAGGACACCCTACATCTCTCTACTTTAGAATTTTGAACACTGTCTGCTCACTTGTCTGCCTTTCATCCTTAAATCTACAAACTTCTAGACAGCTAGGACTTTGTCTTATTCTCTATATAGATTCAGCAGATATAGTGCCTCAGAAACTCATGAGGCATTCAATAAACAATTGCTTAATGCAAGAATAAGTAAATTCTAAAAAAAACAAAACAAAACACATTTTCACCTCATGACTCAGACACTACCTTCCTTGCTGAGAAAATTTCTAATAGTTGGTTCTCAAATAAGATTGGCTAAATGAATAGAAATTTGAACATAATTTTGTTTATGCAAATTAAAAACAACTTCTCCCAAGAACTAACTACTGTAGTTCATCAAGAAAAAATTAAAATCCTAAAAACTATAGCATGAACTTGATCAAGTCCACATCTTGACAGGAAGAGCACAGATAATTGGCTTTTAGATTTTAACCCACAGGCCTGGAAATTCTGAGCCAACTATCTGCATCCTACAATCAGTGGGCAGTTTCTATATTCACATTAAATCTTTCCTTTTATACTTGTGAATAATATTGGTTTTAACCCATGTTTCTACTTATAGAAACAAATTGTTTATTGGCGTTATTACTTTAATGTGCACGTTAATACACCTTGTGTTAGGGTTATAAAGTAGTTATCATGTATGTGATTTAGCAGAAAGTGCTATATTGCTTAATGGTTTTTAGACTCAAATGGTTTTAAATTCAAAGAAACTTCTGATTTCCCTAGCGAAATATAAAATTGGCTACACTGAAACTAGTCGGGTTATTTTAATCACTTGTCAGCTTCAGAAAGACCCTACACCAGTATGTAACTAATATGTGAAAACTCCCCATGAGGTTATGCTCTTGCTGAAACACAAGTGTACCAGTGCATTTATCCCAGTGAAACACAAGTGCATTAATGCTGAGTGATGGTGACAAGTGAAGATGATAACCACCCACTTCCCCTACTTTCAAACAAATTATACTATAGTTGATAAGGAGACAAATGCACTACCATGGCAAGAAACTTCCCATATCAGGAAGGCCAGGCATGCACTCATGTACAGATTTTCAGTAGCTATGCAATGCAAACACAATGAATGTGGACATTAAAAACTGTACTTGAATTGCATTTGAAGCAAAATACTTAAAATGACATGCTACTCTGAAGAGATTAAAGTACACACAAGTGTAATTCCTGAATATTATTTTTGTCATCATCCCTGTTACTTCTGACAATATGTTACATATCAGCATATGGCCAATTGCTCATACTAGGACATATATGACCCATGGCTATCTTTAACTTTTACCTCTCTAAATAAAAGGCACTTATTTATGGGTTAAAAGGTGAAGAACATGTTTATATTAAAAAATGTAATCAAGAAACTTCTGCCTGTCAGAATATGAAGGATATACACAAATAAGAATCAATTTGAGAGATTCATGATAATTTTAAAATAAATGACAATAAATGTTAGTTTAAAGGCATAGCTAAAATACCTGCCATAGCATATGTGTTTAAAATGAAGTTGGGAGCTGGGGATATAGTTCAATAGGTAGAGTTCTTGCCTCATAAGCACAAGGCCCTGGGTTCAATCCCCAGCACCACAAAGCAAAACAAAATAAAATGAAGTTGGACCCTGTAAGTATAAATCAACTAACTTACTTTTACTTGCCAACTACTCATTAAAATATCTTGCAAATGAACCAGTTATATTCATAACCATCCTTAATTTAAACATTTGACCAACCAGTCGAATGCCACTGAGGCACACACTGTGCAAGCCAACTCAACACAAATCCCTTTGCAGATTTTCCCATAGTTCACCATTTCTAAAAAACATGCTTAGGCACTCTGAGTTACTCAAAGCTTCATTCTTGGCTTGTAACCACTGAAAAATAGTTTTTATTATTTATACATACATTTTATACTCTTTCAACATATTATTTAACATTTTTATGCATACGAAGGACAAAGAGAATGGTAAAAGAGGTATTACACAATTCATATGAATTTAACAGGGCGAAAGAATGGGAGCTAGCTGAGCAGTGGCCGTGATTTTACTTTTCCCAGGTGCACTTAGGAATGTAAAGGGCATTAATTCAGTCCAATGGAGGTACCACTTAGAAGCTCTAAGAGTGATGCTATGGGTTCTAGGAGTTGAATAAAAACTCTGTGATACATACCATACTGTGTAACAAATGCTATACAGCTGTTCACAATAATGGGCACGTCATTTTTGCTGAGCTGCTGATCTTGTAATGCATTACCATCTGTACCTGCTGCTTTTTCAATTGCAGTATGCCAGACTGTGAAATCCAACTTGGTATGCCCATGGATGTATAATGTTCTGTAAAGTTTAAAAAGCATGACAAATTATAATTTTGCTTTCCTAAAAAAAATAAATATTTTAAAAAAGCAAACTTTTACCTCAAGACAGATTAACCCTAAGTCTACAGAAATGTGACCTGCCTCGCCCATTGTGAGAAAAGCCCTTCCTTTACCTTCGACCTCCCACTCACCACAGCTTCCTCTCATCTCCCTTTTGCTTAGACAGTCACTTCTCCCCACTAATAGAGGAAGTTCTCCCAGTTTAAGGGCTCGACTCTTTCATTTCTTCAACTCTTTCATTCTGTTTCTGGATAATGGAACTAAAACCACCATGGCAGGTATCACAAGTGACTTTTAATACATATTTCTGCCTTTGTTTTACTTTTTAAAGATATTAATAGTGTTGATGATTTCATTTCTTATAAAAAAAATAATGAAAAATACTCTCTATGTTGGCTTTTATAGCAAGACCCTTCCTGGATTTCCCGATCTTTCTCATCACTTCCTGGTGTCAAGCTCACTTCCTCTTTCTGAATAACAGGGTTATGTGTGATCTCGAACTCCACAGAATCTCCAGGGACATGTCATTCTGGTCAGTGCTTTCATCTCCCCCATGAAATCAGTAGCTCCAAATCCCTCTCTCCAGGCTGTAACTCTCCCACAAATCAGATTTTGCTGAGAAGTGAGAGCAAAGGAGTGGTTAAGAGTGGGTACAGGGTGGGCTGGGCATGCAGCTCAGTGGTAGAGCATTTGCCCACAATGCACCAGGCCTTGGGCTGAATCCCTAGCACTCACTGTTTAAAAAGAGAAAAAGAAAAAAGAAAGAAAGAAAGTGGAACTGCAATCATAATTTCCAGACTTTAACTCTGCCCCATACTTCCTTGCTAACCTTAGACAAGTTATCAGTCTATTTGTGCCTCCGTTTCATCACTGGTGAAATCAGGATAATACATGTACCTAGCTCAGCACACAACAGATGTTAATAACTCAATAATAAGCAAGACACTAATAAATATTTATGTTTTAATACCTTCACCGTAATGCTTGAAAAATATTGTCAAACCTTTCTCTCTGTCCAGACCAAACTGTTTCTGGCACTACAGTTCTCCGCTTATCGCACCAGACATTTAGGATTAATTAACTCTAGCGTGGGCCCATCCTTCAATCACTGTCACATAAATTCAGTCACAAAATTCTGTTGACTCCAGTCCCCCAAATATTCACCCTGTCTCTTCTTTCCAATATTTTCTTATTTTAGATTTTCATATTGTTCCTTGAGGTCACTAAAGCCCCTAACAAAATTCCTTTTCCAATTTTCCATCCTCCGAGTCTTTTACTCATTACTACTGCCAGTGTGATCTCTCTAAAAGGCACAGCTAATGGCACTGCTTTTGGATCAGCATCCTACAGCTCTGGCATTTTCAAGATGAAAAGGCCTCCTTGATCTCTCTGTATTTTCCCTCTCACCTTATTTGCCATTCCTTTGTGCACAGAACACATTCAAAACAAAAATTAAAAATTGCACCTGTGTCTGTGCAACTAACATTTCCTGCTCTTTGACTGGCTACTCCAACACTTGCCCCCAAGGTGTGCTCCAGGTGGTGTTCGCAGACAGAAGTCCCTGCTCTCCTTCCGGTGCCTAGAGTGCCACAGGCTTCCCCTCTCCATCCTCTACTGGTCACTGTGCCCTCTGATCTACCTTCTGCCACATCTGTGTGTTTTAGCTGCTAGACACCAAACTGCACACAGAGAAGCAACAAGAGTACTTCAGTCTCTCTAATAAAGGCATAGAATCTGGCATTTAGTGGATACAAGATAGTTTTACAGTCCTTTGCCCAATATGACATTTAATTAAAATAATAAATTAAAAATAAATGCTGATTCAATGCCTCCCCTAAAGTATGAACTGCCTGAGCTCTGGGGCTTCTGCAGGGGGGTGAGAGGAGAGCAGTATATACTCTTTTCGACATTTCTGATTATCACTGGCTCTGATTTTAAAATTAAAAAAAAAACCACTTCCTTTCCTTATTTTCTCTTCTTACAATGCTCCTATAAGAAGACAAAACTACCTGCTCAGTGTACTTATTTCTAACACCATTTGAAATTGCTAGAATTGTTACACTTGTGCCTGGAATCCTCGTCTCTTTATTTTTGACATCATTACCTCTTGTTTTTATTTTCCACATGACCACAGAAGCCCTGAGCTACAATTTTGTAATTGTGTTTTTTGAAGAATTTTGACAGTTATTCTAATACTTCTCACATGTTTTAGCCTTTTCATTTACCTTACATCATCTTTAGCTTGACAGCATTCTTTGACTAGCTATATTTGTCTAAATGAAATTCAAGTAAATTCCCTCAGAAATAACAAAACCACTATATTATGTACACTTCATTCCAACTTTGTCTTGCTAAATTTTAAGAGTTGAGGTAAAGAGAAAAACTTATTTTTTTCCTCATTTTATTTCCATAGATGTTTTAACCTAATAATTATGCTCTAAGTGAGACACAAAATCTTTAAAACTTGTTTGCTTATACAATACTACACTGAGTATTCAAGCAAGCTGTGAAAGAAATTTAAAATGCAACAGCCCTCCTACAATACCGGTATAATTCTGGCAATGAGAACCTTTCAAATGTCAAATTTTCTTTCTAGTCAGAAGAAATCCCGTGATGACAAGGTTAGCTGTCTTCTTGTGAACCAGTGAGGGGCAGAAGGAGCCATGGCAAGTTAACTCCTGAGTCAACCTGTCAGAGTGAATCCTAAAATACACCATCCAGGGCAGATGTCTGACACTGAGCAGTATCAGCATGACAATCTTCCTCTGATGCTCAGCTAAACTCCATGCACATCCAATAATATCACAACGCATTTACAACACAAATCCTGACCAACTTTGTGATTTCAAGTGCTATCAACCAGTCAGTTAACGTTTCTGGGTAAGAGTTCCAAGGACACTTTAATTTACATCCTGAAATTCTGAAGTTATTTTGATGAACTCTAATTATAATTGTCCATGTTCTGGGTACAAATTTCAAAGTGTATTTCAAAGTCATATAAAGAAATGTTCTTTGCTATAACAAATGAAGACAGCTCAATAAGATCTAGACACCAAGCCCCAGAACTAATAAAAGTAATTCTCTCAAAATTGCAATATAGTAACCACAATGTGTCAACAATCATATTTGAGAAGTCTCTTCACAAATAATAGGATCAATAAATTTGACTGCATAAAAACAAATTTACTCATGAAGAACATTTTAAATAAAACAGAAAAGCAAATAACACAAATCGCAAATATAACTGGAAAAGATAATATTCTAAGCATTTATGAAAAAGTAAAAGTGTTCAGTCCCAACAGAATGGACATCAGCAGTGAAAAGATAATCCACAGAAGTGCCAGTGGCCAGTAAATGCAAACCAGCCTAATAATCAAAAATATGTATACGAAAACAGCAATGTGTAAAAAGCAATTTATCAAAGATGTAAAAAGTATAAGACTCATCACTAAAGAGTGTAACAAGGTGAAATTTTATAGGTTTAGTAGATATTCTGAAGAGTTGTGGCAATATGTACCAAGGAAGTTAAAATATGCATACATAACTGCTGACAAGTAACTCCAACCTGGGAACCCCACTGTAAGTATATCCCTGAAAGGAAGATACACTTTTGCCCAACATCTGCTTCTGTCCCTCTCCCACGCACACGCACACCAAGAGCTACATTTACCAGAGCACTTACAAAATGGAACTATGCCTAAATCCCCAAAATCAGGGAAACACTATGTGATTTAGGATACATCTATCAATACGTATGTTTAGTACAGTGAACAAAGAAGACATAATTCCAAGCATGTATTTGCTGAAATGATAAATACTTTCTGGATAGAAAACTCATATTTTCCTTTCATATAGAGAGACACATTTACATATACATATATACATATATATGTATACATGTGATGCTTGTGTGTGTGCATGTGTGCGCTTTGCACACGTGTGTGTGCCATCTTAGTTTTTCATTGAGCTTTTGAGCCAGAGAACTGGAAGTGACTAGGATCTAAGGACCAGAAAGAATTTACTTAAGACCAAAGGCTAGGAAGGAACAGTAAAACTGAGCTAAGAAGGCAGGTTTTCTTTCCCAACTAGTGAAACTCAGTCTATGATCCTTTACCTGAGATTGCCATAATTTTAAGTCCTGGTTTTCATTCCTCCAAAATGCTCATTCTAGAAGTAGAAATCCGCTATTATTTTTTCTGTCTTCTTATCACAGAAAGAGTCACAAAACAGGATTTCCTAAACAACTGATCACACTAAGTCACATTACTGAAAGATGATCTCTTGGAGCCATTCGTAACGGTGATCTATTTCTCTTCTTGAAAAAGGGACCGTGTACATGCTACCTTGTTAAGTATCTTAGACACACTGGAAACGTAATGGAAAGAGTGCAGGAAGATGATTTTGGCAATGTTCACTATGTACTTTTCTTTCTACTTCCTGAGAAAGCTCTCAAAGCAAAACATGCTAATCGTAAAGTAGGCTTTTTGATTTTTATGGAAAACAATGAATTGTTTTACTGCTCTGAGTGACATCTGGTCATTAGGATCTTTGAATACACCAAAAAGTCACTCATTTTAATTATAGTTAAAAACATTTTCTCAAAAGTCTACACCTGTGTAACTACTACTATAATCAATATATAAAACATTTGGATCACTCCCATAACTTTTTGCAGTGAATCCCTTCGACCCACAATTCCATGCCAAAACTTGTGTTTTCTACCATTACATCTTAGTTTACCAGTTTTAGACTTTTGTACAAAAAGGATTATGTAATCCTACTATTTCACATCTGGTTTCTTTTACTCAGTGCAATGTTTTTAAGATTCTTTCATGTTGTTAATACACATAACTTTAAAATTCTAATTAGTATTCCATGAGTGAATATATCACACACACTGTTCATACATTTATCCAATGAAGAACATTTAGCATCTTTCCAGTTAATTATTATTAAGTTGAGTTGACTTGAATATTTGTTGGAGTCATTTTATGGGCATATGCTGTATTTTGAATAAGTGCCAAAGAGCTTATCCACTGGGATGCACAGTAACTATAAATTAACTTTTTTAAAAAGCTATTTAACTGTTCTCCAAAACGAATGTATTAATTTAGAATCCAATCATGTTTGCCAGCACTTTCACTGGCATTTTTTTAATCTTAGTTTTTCCAGTATGAGAATATTCTCTTATTGGAATTTTAATCTTCATTTTCCTGATATTGAATATTGCTATGTTTGTTGGCTATTCACAGATCCTTGTTTAGAAGTGCATATTCAAATATTTTTGCCTAATTCATGTATTTCCAAGAAATTCTTCAATTATACTATGTTCAATGTATAAAGTTGGTCATAATATTCCATTCAATTTTAAATATTAAGATGGTCCATAGTGAATTTTCTCTTTCATTTCTAACATTGATAATGTTATATTGATATAATTTGATTCAATTTTATTAATCAAAGAAGTTTATAAATTTAACTGATCATTTCAAGGAACCAGCTATTGACTGTACGAATTTTTACTATTTTTTTTTTTCAATGTTCCATTTCACGAATCTGGGCAACTCTGTATTATTTCATTCTTTGTGTTACTTTGGGTTTAACGTTGCTCTTCTTTTCCTAACTTTTAAGGCAGAAGTTTAGATGTTAGATCTTTTGATTTAAAGTAAGCATGTTAAGCTGTAAACATCTAAGTGCTGCTTTATAGCTTCACCTCAAAGCTTTGATATGTTTTCAGCTGAGTGTGGTGGCACACTCCTGTAATCCCAGTGGCTCAGGAGTTGAGGCAGGAGGATCGAGAGTTCAAAGCCAGTTTCAGCAAAAGTGAGGAGCTAAGCAACTCAGTGAGACTCTGTCTCTAAATAAAATACGAAATAGGGTTGGGGATGTGGCTCAGAGGTCGATTGCCTCTGAGTTCAACCTGAGTTCAATCCTGGTACCCCGCCCCTCAAGAAAAGAACTTTGATATGTTTTTATTATCATTTTATCAACATGTTTCCTAATTTTTCCTGTAGTTTCTACTTTGAAGCATAGGCTAAATGAAAGTGTGCTTAATTTCTACATATTTAGGAATTGCTTAAGTATCTATTATTGGTTTAAATTCCTTTCTAGTTAGAAAACAAACTCAGATTTCAATGATTTAAATTTATGGAAACTTGTCTTATGGTCTAGGATTTAGTTGATGAATGTTCCACATGTGTTTGAAAAATAATATTACAAGGTTGTGCAGTATGTCTGCATATAAATGATTTATACATCATAAATATAAACATACATCAATTAATTTGAGTAGTTCTGAATCTTCTATATCATTACTTATTTATCTGTCTTCTTGTCCCATCTGTGAATGAAAGCCAAAAGGTTACATCTCCATCCATAACTGTGCAACTGTCTATTGCTCCTTTACTTTTGTCAATTTTTAATTTATAAATGTTGAAGCTTGATTAATAACAACAAACACATTTAAGATTGGTATGTCTTCTTGATATAGATACTTTTATTACTAGGAAAAGTCTCATTTTATCTGATAACATTCCTTGTCCTTAAGACTACTTTGATATTAATAATGTTTACTCAAGCATGTAAATGATTTACATGGTATGTCATTCCCTCTCTTTAGAAGTAACCAATCTATCTTTACATTTAAAGTATGTTTTTTATAGAAGCTATAGTCTATGTCCTACTTTTTTTAACCTACTCTGACAATCTCTGCACCTGTAGCTTTCGACCATTAATATTTAATATAATTATGAGTTTGATTATATTTAAGTAAGCCTACCATCCTAGTCATTTATTTTTCTTGTCCTATCTTCTTTGTTCCTTTTCTTTCCTGGGTTCTCATATCTTTTTTTTTATGATTCCATTTCATCTTTGCTACTGGCTTAGTAGCTATATTGCCTTGCTTCCTGCCTATGGTTTCTCTAGGGGTTTCAACATGTATTTTTGAAATATACCTTAAAATAATATAAACCAGTTCACATACAAAAGCCATAATTTTTTTTCATTCCCCCACCTTCTTTTTGCCATACTGGTTATACACATCCATATGTGCTATAAATTCTAGAATATAAAGTTATTTGTGCTCTAATCAGTTATCTTTTGATGAAAGTATAAAATGATAAACATGTCATTTAAATTTATCAATATTTATGCTTTCTGGTGTTTCTCATTTTTTTTACACAGATCCAAGTTTCTTTTTATCATTTCTTTTGGAATAGGTCTGAAATCTATCAACATGAGGTTGGCCAAAAAACTTTTTTTTTTTTTGCAAGTAAACACAGAAGCTTTTTAATTCCTTGAAAAATTTTCCTGGATAATTTCATGTATTTTAGTAATATAGAGACAATCTTATTCTTATTGGTTCATTACCAAAAATAAAAACTATGATAACAATTTATAACTCCATAGATGCAAATAATCTCATCTTTTCGACATTAAAAAAGAAAGACAAAACACAAATTCTGATGCAGAGATTAAAACAAAACAACATTCTAAGATTTTTTATTTTATTGCTTCTTTTGCTATCTGTATGTTTATCTTCCAGGAGGCTAGAGAAGTGAGGAAAATATCTGCAGGCTAATTTTAAACAACATGAAACAAAGTTGAAGTACTAAATATTTTCAGGAAAATTCTCCCTAGTTTAATAAGTAAACCAAAAACTATTTTGATATAACTTTTGAAAGATATTTTTGCTCAACTAGGTATTTAAGCTGAAATCTACCTGTTGGATTTGTTTGTTTAGGGTCTTTTCTTCTCAGCACTTTAAGTATTTCATTACATTATCTTCTAGATTTGAACTTTCTCCAGTAAGATATTCTCAACTTTGTCCAATATATTTAATGTACTTTTTGTTTCTGGTACCATAATTTTTCTTTTTCCTCATGCTGATTTTCAGGAATTTGATGATGATTTGACTTGACACAGTTTGTCTTTATGCTTATTGACTTTAGTATACATGTGGCTTTATAGTTTTTATCAAACTCAGGAAAGGTTCAGTCACATTTCTTCAAAGACTCTTCAGTCCTTATCTTTCTCTTTTCTTGTTTTGGAATTTTCCTTATATTTACATGAGACTGCCTGATATTGCACCATGGATTACTAAGTTCTGTTTATTTTATTTAGTCTTTTAAAAAATATTTCTGTGCTCATGTTTGGATAGTTTCTATTGTCATACAACAAGTTCATCTTTTTTCTTCTGTAAAATAAATTCCTGCATTGAGTCTACATAGTAAAACTTTCTCTTCAAATACTGTCTTTCTGCCTTAGAAGTTACATGTTTTTATCTTAATTACCCATTTTTATTACAATGTTTATGTTTTCCTTTATAGCACAGAATATATTTACAGTTTTAGAGTCTTTATCCTAATTCCAGTATCTTTTTTCATTTCTGGATATGTACCTAGATAGTGGTTCTTGGCTTCTTCACATTACTAATAATTTTAGATGCATGTTAAATACTGTGAGCCTTGTTACTCAGTAGGATTGGGTTATCTTCCTGTAGAGTGTACTGATGTTTGTTTTCACATCATTTGACAGTCTGACTCCAGACAACCAAAATACTTGTGGGACAGGTTACCTTTTTTAACCTTAGTAAGGTTAAAAAAAAAAAAAAGTATCCTTTACTCAGCTAGCCTTTATAATAGGATGTGATATCTTGTTGCCTTTACTAAAGGCACTGTGTATTTAATGAGGTCTTTACTACCTGAATGGATAGAATTTGAATATATCCCACTGTCGTCTAGCTATGGAAATTACCCAACTCATAGCACCCTAAGAGTTGTGTCTGCATGGCCTCAGAAGTTTCACACTACGAATAAGCAAATTAACATTAAGGCAAATATGCAAAGGAAATTCTATGGAGATTTCTGAAACTCTATTTCCCTCTGCTATGGTACACACTCCAGCAAATTCAGTTATGGAACCCCTATTTCTGTAAAAACACCACATTTTGTTTGTTTTTCCTAACTCCCTATGCTATGGCCTATGAGGGCCTGCAGACAGAAAGTCAAGGTGCTCTTAAAGCTTACCTTATTTCCCTCCTCTCTGTAATCACAGTCCAGGAGTGTTTATATTTCAGAGTCTGGAAACAGTTGTTTCACATATTTTGTCCAGATTTCTAATTGCTTTAAAGTAGGAGGGCCTGTAGCATGCTAATTATTCCTTCAAGGCCAGAAATGGGAGTCTGGCACACTGTATTTAGCATTATGCCCATAAATCATCTTCATTTTAGAGAGAGAAAGTATTTTTTTCTACTCATCAGATAAGAAATTGGGGCATGGAGATAGGATTTTAGTTACAAACAGGCGAACACCAATTATTAAAAAAATATGTAGATGCAGAGACTGTGTCACAAGAATAACGAAGTAGGAAATATTATAAATAGCTTATTATTCAAGTCAGGAGTTTGGTAAACAATCTTAAGACACCTGATTCTTCGAGAAAGAAAGTGTTCTGGTTTTTCACCATCATCTCTGCACACTATCAGACAGTCTGCTCAAAGCCTTTACTGGTGCCCTGCTAACTGCAGAATTAATCTAAATCCTCACCTTTAACAATAATTTAAAAAGCAGTTTAAAAATGTATTTTTAAAAAAAATGTCTTCTACACCTTATAAGGTATCTGCAATTATTCCCAGAAAAAGGTAAATTAATTGAAAAAGCACTATGGTTTCTATCTATCCTTCTAAGCCCACTGGCTCTGACTTCAACCTCAAACTCTCAAAGTTAAGGCCAACTAGGACTGCAGTTGTTTCTTGACCATCCTATTTCTCAACTTACAGTTTCTACCTCTTAGAATAGTTGGTCTCCCAGCCCCCTCATTTTTTCCTACTGACATCCTACCTAGGATTTCAGACCCAGTAAAATATACCTCTCTCAAAAGAGGGAGAGAAAAAAATTCCTGATAACAAATACCTTGAAGAAATTGTCTCATTCTTTTATGTTTTTTTCTTCATAATCTTACATTCTGGCATATAAAGATATTTCAAATTAAATAAAACACATTTTTGAAGCAGAGTGCATACTTTAAAAACATACCTTTTGTTAACTAGCTACTCATTCCCTTCATCATAATTCTCGTTAACATAAAATCACTTTATAATGTAAGTTTGAATAGGCCCTTTCCTTTTGAAAAACCTATGGGGGTTGTTAGAGAAGAAAATCTCTTGTTTGCTGTGGCAACATTCAGTTAAACCATCTCTGAGAATTAAATCATCAGAAAGTTACAAAAGCAGTCAAGCTGATATTGTGGGCAATTGGCTACTGTTTAATTTGCAATTACATGCACAATTTAGAAACCACTTTTAGATAATTCAGCCTCCGGAGGATTGCTAACATATCAGTTCCCATAAAACACAATTCATGGGGAGAGAAAAGATCATACAGAATAAGTTGATATAAAATAAGGAATCTTGAATTTAGGGTGTTTATCTCCCAAATTGAGAAAAGTAATCTGTTCCATAATTGTGGAACAAATTGATAAAGCGCTTAATCCCCAGTGTTAACTTTTTTAATGTCTGGAATTTGCAATTAAAACTGAAATGCAGTCAGCCTTGGGAGCTGACAATGTGAAGTGTGCTATACTGCAGGTCAAGGAAGGAATCAGAAACAAGAAGAAAAAACAACAACAAAAAAGTTTTTTTTCTGTTTCTATTAACACAGCTAAGTCCTCATATTATGTTTATTATAACCAGCAACCTTTCAGCAAAAGCCTAATAATAGGTGTCTCTGGCAAATGGCCATGCAGCTATGGATGAAGGTGGTGAACACAGTACAATATTTATTAGAAAGAGATGTATAAAGAGTGTTATAGTTTGGATATGAGGTGTCCCCAAAAACTCAAGTGTGAATGCAGGAAGAATCAGAGGAAAAATGATTAGATTATGCAATGGAGTAATGATCTGAATGGACTTAGTGGGTGGTAAATGGAGATATGATCTACTATCCAGGAAAATGCCTTTTGACATTCTGGTCCACAACATTCACTTATTTACAATAGATATTCAAAACAAGGATTTCTCTTTTTCCCCACACAGAAATTCTGAGGCCTAAAAGAAAAGTACAGAATCTAAATCCCAATAACAGCATCAAATAGCATGCCAGAAACCCTTAAGTGTAATCAAAAAAGCTTTATTTTCCAAAATAATAATTTTTAAAGAATACAAAGAATCCACATTAAAGAGACACCATCTGGAACACCTTCTGTTTAGAGCTTTTTAGAGCAAAAATGCTCTGTATGTGGAAAATATTATTGCAATATTTTTCTGTCTAAAGACACTCATGCCATACCTACAGAGAAAATTACCGTGAAGACTAAAACATACATTTAAATAGGGACTCTATACAATGCATGATTATCAAATTTATGAACTTCTCCAGTTCAGGGAATTCTTCCTCTTTACCTTTAAGAAGCATTAATGTATTTTAACACTTTAATGAAAGGAAGTCAAGGACAGGAGAAAAAGATGTGAATTTAATTCACCAGTTTATGATGTGGGATTCCAGCAGAAGTTGTTACTAGCAAAAAATAAAGACTAAAATTGAAAGCTAGTTGGTTTCTCTCTGCTTCAATTATTCACACTATCTCTAAATGGCATCACATGAATAATTGGAAGTTATTTTATTTCAAAATGCTACAGTTTTATCTGTCACTGACAAGTCTACCACAATCTACTTTAGCTGATAGTCATTTTTTTCCCCAAGGGGCCAAGAGATCAAAGGAGAGATGAGAAAGAGGGCAATGCTATGAGACTCTCTTATTGTGACATGCTGTTGAAATGGTCCCTCACAGCTGGGAGTGACGAGATGTGCCTGAGCACACCTCCCTACCTTGGCATATGATACTACCTGCCTGCGGATACTCAGGTCAAAAGCTCAGGAATCATGGTTAAAACTTCCTTGTTGATAAAGCAATTGAAGACTGCCAGACTAATCTCTCAACATCCCACTACCACATCTAGAAGCTACCAACATCTTCTTTTCATGCGGTTACCATCTTTTTATTTTTTATTTGTTTTTTATTTATACAGCCTGCATTTTGATTCATTGTACACAAACGGGATACAACTTTTCGTTTCTATGGTTGGTTCATGTTAAGGTCTCTCTATTACAATTGAGAGACCTTGTCTCTCAGTCGTCCTCTCCATCCTATCTTCGATCTTCCCCCTTCCATGTCTCTTTTCCACCACAAGCCAAACCATTCTAAAACTTGACTGTATACATTCCCTTCTGGAGTCAAATCTCTCCTTTCACTAATCCCATTAACCTCCAGACATTGTTGACAAACCATCTAAATTATTCGGCTTTTTGTCACTATGATCAAAATACCTGATAAGAACAACTTAAAGGAGGAACAGTTTATTTTGTCTTATGGTTTCAGAGGTTTTGGTCATGGTTGATCAACTCCATTGTTTTTGGCTGAAAAAAAGGCAGAACATCATGGCAGAAGGATACACTAGGGGAAAGCTGCTCCATTCACTGCCATTAGGAAGCAGAGAGTAGGAAGAGGGAGGGACAAGATGCCACACCCACCTGCCTGTAGGTACCACCCAGGAATCTACTGAAATAAGGACTACTCCCCCAGGGAGGTCATAACTCTGAAAATCTAATTGTATCACCTCTGAACATTTCCGGCACTAATACATGAGCTTTGAGGTGACCTTAAAGATGCCTCACGAGCGGTCTCAGTTTTTAGTTCTCAGCCCTAATCTGATAGGTACCTGTCTGATCTCTTCTGCTCTCAGATGGACTCCTGGGGTATCTAACTTCATCAGCCATGCCCCCCGGGGCAGCACTTGGCACTTTTAACTGCTCCTTTCTTCTTGCAATACAGTCATGCACCACATAACATCTGACAAGGACAGACTGCTTATTTGACATCGGTTCCATAGGATTATAATGGAACTAAAAAAAAGTCCTGTCATCTGTGGATGTCCAAGCCAACATAACATCCGAGTGCTCCACGTTCCTCAGGAGTTTGTGGTGAGACCACCGCAAACAAGCCTACTGCGCTGCCACCCGTAGAAAGACATATAATTAAGTACCCTATGTCACGGATTTGACAAGGATATGCGACCTTGTTACTAGTTTATGATTTACTATACTATTCATTATTTTAAAGTGTACTCGTGTTGCTTATTTGAAAAAAGTTTGTTGTAACACAATAGGTATGCTGTGCTACACCAGCTGCAGACTCATGTATCTTGCACTTACTCCATCTCTTGATTGCATCATTTTCTTGTGTGCTTGATAAAATCTCATGTTGTTTTGCTCAGTGTAGACCTAGGATTAACTGGCTTTCATACATATGTAATACGTATGTACGTGTCACATAGATATGCCATGTATAGATATCAGTGATAAACATGTGTCATATTTGACACACACATACACACACACACGTATGTCATAACCCTAAGTGTGTAGGGTTGTACTATTCAGGTTTGGGTGGGCACACCCTATGATCTTCACCAAGGATAAAATCACTTTGAGTTGCATTTTCAAAACGCATCCTAGTTGTTAAAGGATTCATGGCTGCCTTCTTCTTGGGCTTTGTAACACCACTCTCTCTTGGTTTCTTGCCTCACTTTCTGGGTAAGCAAGCCACTTCTTCTTCCAGAGCAGCTCCTCTTTCCCTGAACACAGCTCCCACCTCCAAATAATGGGTACTCGTGGAAGGCTTCCCACATGCCACTTCCCTTCTCATTCTATGTAGACTCTTAAGTGACTCTTCCTTTTTCCTTGTATGTAGTAGTGATTCCAAAATCTGTATCTGCACCTCGTTTACCTTTTTTTTAGATTTGTTCTACTTAGTTATACATGACAGCAGAATGTATTTTGATTCATTGTACAAAATGGAGCTCAACTTTTCATTTCTCTGTACAGGATGCAGAATCACACCATTAGTGCAATCATACGTGTACATAGGGTAATAATGTGCATCTCATTCCACCATCTTTCCCATCCCTCCCCTCCCCTCACTCACCTCTGCCCAATCCAAAGTTCCTCCATTCTTCCATTGACCCTTCCCCCCATTTTGGATCAGCATCCACATATCAGAGGAAACATTTGCCTTTTGTGTTTTGGGATAGGCTTATTATGCTTAACATGATAGTCTCCAACTCCATCCATTTACCAGCAAATGCCATAATTTCATTCTTCTTTAAGGCTGAGTAATATTCCACTGTGTATACATACCATAGTTTCTTTATCAATTGATCTATTGAAGGGCATCTAGGTTGGTTCCACAGCTTAGTTATTCACTCTTCTTGCTATAAACATTGATGTGGCTGTGTCACTGTAATATGCTGATTTTAAGTCCTTTGGGTATAGGCCAAGGAGTGGGATAGCTGGGTCAAATGGTGGTTCCATTCCAAGTTTTCTAAGGAATCTCCACACTGCTTTCCAGAGTGGCTGCACTAATTTGCAACCCCACCAGCAATGTATGAGTGTACCTTTCTCTCCACATCCTCACCAACACTTATTGTTGCTTGTATTCTTGATAATAACCATTCTGATTGGAGTGAGATGAAATCTTAGAGAAGTTTTGATTTGCATTTCTCTAATTGCTAGTGATATTGAACATTTTTTCATATATTTGTTGATTGGTTTTATATCTTCTGTGAAGTGTCTGTTCAGTTCCTTAGGTCACTTATTGATTGGGTTATTTGTTTTGTTGGTGCTAAGTTTTTTGAGTTCTTTATATATTCTAGAGATTAATGCTTTATCTGAGGTGCATGTGGTAAAGATTTTCTTCCAATCTGTAGGCTCTCTCTTCATATTATTGAGTTTTTCTTTGGCTGAGAAGCTTTTTAGTTTGAGTTCATCCCATTTATTGCTCCTTAACTTCTTGTGCTTTAGGGTTCTTGTTAAGGAAGACTGACATGATGAAGACTTGGGCCTACTTTTTTTTCTATTAGGAGCAGGGTTTCTGGTCTAATGCCTAGGTCATTGATCCACTTACAGTTGAATTTTGTGTAAGGTGAGAGATAGAGGTCTTATTTCATTTTGCTGCATATGAATTTCCAGTTTTCCCAGTACCTTTTGTTGAAAAGGCTATTTTTTCTTCAATGAATGCTTTTGGTGCCTTTGTCTAGTATGAGATAACTGTATTTATGTGGGTTTGTCTCTGTGTCTTCTATTCTATACCATTGGTCTACATGTTTATTTAGGTGCCAATACCATGATGTTCATGTTACTATGGCTCTGTAGTATAGTTTAAGGTCTGACATTGTGATGCCTCCTGCTTCACTCTTCTTGCTAAGAATGACTTTGGCTATTCTGGGTCTCTTAATTTTCCAAATGAATTTTAGCCTTTTCTATTTCTATGAGGAATGTCATTGGGATTTTAATTGGAATTGTATTAAATCTATATAATGCTTTTGGCAGTATTGCCATTTTGACAATATTAATTTTGCCTACCCAAGAATATGGGAGATCTTTCCATTTTCTTCTTCTTCTTTTTTTTTTTTTTTTTAATGTCAGGGGAGGTTTTGGGAATTGAACTTAGGGGCACTCGACTACTAAGTCACATCCCTAACCCTATTTTGTATTTTAATTAGAGACTGGGTCTCGCTGCATTGCTTAGCACCTCGCTTTTGCTGAAGCTGGCTTTGAACTCTCTATCCTCCTGCCTCAGTCTCCTGAGCTACTGGGATTATAGGTGTCAATCTTTCCATCTTCTAAGGTCTTCTTTAATTTCCTTTTTAGTGTTCTGTCGTTTTCTTGTAGAGTTCTTTCAACTCTTTTGTTAGATTGATTCCCAAGTTTTTTTTTTTTTTTTTTTTGAGGCTATTATGAATGGGATAGTTTTCCTAATTTCCCTTTCAGAGGATTCATCACTGAGGTATAGAAATGCATTTAATTTAGGGGTATTGATTTTATATCCTGTTACTGAATTATTTTATATCCTGTTGCTGAATTTGTTTATTAGTTCTAGAAGTTTTCTGGTGGAATTTTTTGGTTCTTCCAAATATAGACTCATCATAGGCAAATAGTGACAGTTTGAGTTCTTCTCTTCCTATTCTTTTCTTAATTTCTTTCATCTGTCTGATGGCTCTGGCTAGAGTTTCAAGGACGATGTTGTCTTGTCCATTTATGTTTTCATGAGCATCCAATTCTTAAAAATAACTTTCTTCTAGCAATTTTTCCTTAGATGCCTTACAAGTGTCTCACATTCAGTATGTCTAAAATCAAAATCATCACCTCCCAGGATCTCTGCAATCTGCTTCTTTCCACTATTCCTTTTCTATATCTATACACAATTACTTAATACACACATCTACGTGCCTAGAAATAAACATGTGGTCATACCTTGTACCACACAAAGTGCTGTGTGCTGGCCCAGCCTAATGCTTTTATTCTGTCAGAGTTCATAATCTACTGTACTCACCATCTATCAAGTTGGTTACTTTTATTCATTCTGTTGACTTCTTTTCACTCTATTCCATGTTTAAGAGATGGAATTAAAGTGCATGTATACATTTTTGTATATATATATTTACATGTATATATTTTGTAAGTGTATGCATAATTTTGTCTAATAAATTAGCTTAAGTTTCATAGTAAACATTCTATTTTCTAATAAATGCTGAGATTTTTAATTCTGGCAACTTAGATTTTATATTTATACTCCTGGTACATGAGTTGACTTAATTCCTGAGGATGACCTGTACAAAAGTAGTATTAAATTAACATAAACAAACAAAACAACTTCACATTAAGTTGCAAATTGAATCTACTATGATTTCAAAAAGGGTGCTGTCAATACTGTACGGGCACTGGAAGGCTTAAGTATTTCAAATCACCTGGCACATGGTAAGTTTAATATATTATCATTCTATCTCTGTTATTACAAGATTATTACTGATTTAGAGAAAATAAAAAAGAAAGTGGAACTGAGTTATAAGAATGTGATGAATGTACTTGCTTTTAAATAGTGGGTATTACATGGCAGCTATTCAAGGAGATTTAAGGAAAATGGCATGATTATACCTTTTCCCTCATATTTCTTTTGCTCTCATCCTGGAATATTCCTTATTCTTCCTATTGATAAAAAAGTTTTTGACATAACTTGCAGATAAAAATAAACTTTCATCACAAATATGATGAAGCAACTGTGACCATTATTTTGAAGTTCCATTGATTTTCTACTATCCCTTGAACTCAAAAATTAACCATTACAGATAGATCTCACCCCCTGACTCCTGCAGTCCAGAAAAACGGGCAGTATGCACAAAATAACAAAACATGAAGTTTTCTGGATTCCATATCTGTCATTCACAAGGGAATGCATGAAACAGTAAGTACTAAAGAAAATTTATCAAATTGAATAATTCTGATTCAGACCTTCTAACACTTTAATTGAAACCTATGTACCACTAGCCAAATCCTTCACAGACTAAATACAGTAGAAAAGTGCCTTGGCTATGTAAACTGATAAGTAATAAGTAATAATAAGTACAACCAACTTGCCTATTTATTTAAGAACATAAGCTCTATGAACTTGGACATCAAGTCTTTATTGCTTTTTTTTTTTGGCTTTTTTTTTTGCCACAGTAACAGGAGTCAAGCATCAATACTCTCTGCACATAACACTATCTCTTTATTTCTGAACATTTAATTAAGAGTATTGTGACCGTACTGTGAAGTCGTAATCTGGTACCAAATATCAGAATCTAAAGTGTCATTAATCATCATAATCCTAGGAAAAAATAAGAGAAAATGCAAAATCCTAATTATACTTGTGAGTTTAAAAAAGATCCCTCATTCTGACATAACCATCTAACCACAATAAGCTTGCTGTCTAAATTCAATGATGTCTTGCCATGAAGTTGAAGGAAAACAGATTCCAATAACTGCTGGAAGTCATTATTCTTGTCCAGCAAGAAAAATCAACAGAAGGAAGGGTGATTTAGCTCTACTTTTAAATTATTATAATTATTATTATTATATAGATTTTACAGATTATCTGGCATAATTATAGAGCTAAACTTTCTAAATCAGTATAATTAAGGGATTTCAATGTAAATGACACGAAACTAAGAAAAAAAAAAAACATTGTGTTCAAGAAATTGTCTTGCTAATTGTTCTGGTAAGTCCCTAACCACTCCTTCCTAGGCTCCTTTGCTTGATCACTCACTCTTCCTGTCATATAATGTTTGATACCTGGGCTGTGGCCTCAACTCTTGCCTAACTACTCTATCAGTCCCTACCACCCACATTGGCTAAATAACAGCTACTGTGGATAGCTCCCACAGTTCCATTTCCAAGGTGTAAACACTTCACTTAATTTCAAACTTGCACACTCAACTGCCTGCTGCTCACCAGCGTCACTTTGCCATCAGGCATCTGCAAGTCACCCCTGGTCGACTACCCCAAACTTACTAATATGCTACCTCCATTCTTCAAGTCTTCATTATCTCAGAAAAATAGCACCATATTCATGCAAACGATTAGACTAAAAATGTGGGACTCTTACACTGATCTAATACACCCTCAGGTCCCGACACCTCTTCTTTAATAATACATCCAGTCGCTGCTCAACACCCAGTTCTCAGGTACCCCATCTTCTCTTGGCCTCTGCAGCAGCACATTAAATAGATAACCAGGTTGACTCTTATCACAAAGTCTCATTCTTCTGGAGTCAAATTAAAGCAGTCCTTTAAAAACATAAATGAGAGCATTCTATCCTAGCTCTCGACTGAGCAGCTTCCCATACACTTAAAACAAAATTCAAATCTCTACACATGACCTGCAAGGCCGGGTATCAACTTGCCTGGGGATACTTCTGAAATCCTTTCTTCCCATTCTCTCACTCATCCCAACCTGAACCTGACCAGTCACAGCAGCTTCCTGGCAGACCGTGATCATGCTGAGCACAACACACTTAGGATCTTCAAAGATTCCTTACCCTATGCCTGAAACAGAGTCTGGACTGCTGCACAGTTTGCTTCTTCACTTTATGCAGGTGTCTTATCATAGACACCTTCTCTTGTCACTCTAGCTACCGACCAGCGGCTCTTCACCTTGCCTTTTTTTTTTAAAGCTTGAGCAGAGATTTATTTAGTGAAGCCAGAATTACATATTTGGCTATCCTGAGAGAGAGAAGCCCTGATTTTTCTTCAGAGAATTTACAAATGATAAATATAACAATTTTTTCAGAGGGAATCTGCTCACACTGCTACTGCCTCCCAGTGTACAGGCTGCCTCGTGGGGGGGCGGGGGCGGGGAACTTAACTTTTTTTTTTTCCATCACTGTATCCCCAATACCTATAACAGTCCTAAAGCACAGTAGTTGCTTAATTAAAAGTTCATGAGGAAACTGAAGAAATTCAAGAAATCATGTTCTAGTTTTGCCTGAACCACATGCACAGATAATTCAAGATATATTTTCATGGATCTACACTGAAAACCTATTTATAATTATCAAATTGCTTGCCAAATACTTAAATGTGAATGTCCCAAAGGAATCTAGGTCTACAGAAAACTATAATAATTGATCACAATGAGTTTGTCATAAAAAATGCAAAAATATGTAACCTTCCTAGGTGTACTCTATAAAGAAGCTTCATATATACTTATAAGTATAATTCAGAAACTTTCCCAAAAAGTTTCAAAATATAATGGTCTCTCCCCCAGGAGGATAACCATAATATCCCACTTCCCTGAGTTTTTGAGATAAAGAGTAAAAAGCAAAAGAGCACTTACCTCCCTTTTTCTACCAAGAGTAAGACATCCAATTTTTCCCCATTTTGAACCATTGTGCTGATTGCTGGAGGGATAAGAGAAAAGCATACACACGTTGTTTTAAATGTTACACAAGATACCCACAAAGACACAATTATTAATATTACTTAGCTCTAAGTTTGGGAGTAAACTACTTGATGTAAAAGCTATCATTATTGGATGCAATAATTGCATCCCGAAGATAGGAAGAAACACACATCTTACTTAGCTCTTGCAGTCTTCTTAAGTGCATCCTATCTTCCTGAGCTTCTTGCATTTGGAGGCAAAAACGTAAACTAGATTTGTCCATAGCAAACCAGCCTTTCCTCCACTGATCCAGGGCATGGCAGTCTTTGTAGAAGAGTTGACCAATCAAATCATAGTCGGCTTCTGTTAAGTTTTCAGCAACAAAGGGAACAAAATGCTGTTAAAACAAATACAGAAGAGTAATAAAGACAGTGAAAATAGGAAATTCCCTATCTACAGATGAGGGAAGTTGGAAAAATCATTTTAACTTTTCTATTTTAAAGATTCATAAGCAACTCAAAAGTCAAAACAATTACTTAAACTTGCTATCAATCTCAAAACTGAACAGCTAAAATGCATTTTCAAAGAGTAGTATCTTAAGCCATTTTTTTTCCTTGCTATATATAGAGTTGAAATAGGAAGACATTCTCTTTGTTGATTTGTGGCATTTTTCAAAATGTGAACCTTCCATGTTTTTCCCCACTTATATCTTTCACGGAATCTGTTCCTCTCACCTTTGCATACATCATGAATAAGATGTCTACCTATAAAAAGACATACAGAAATGACTGTACAATATTAAAACTATCTTTATATTTTTTAAAAAAATCAAGGACTTAGCTTGTAAGAATGAGTTCTCCAAGGTCCTACACTAGTTACCTGTCTGTTTCAGGAGTTAGGAAGGCAGTTTTTAACCTTTTTTGATGAAATTGTTGAAAACCTAATCAGGTATATTCCTTCCTCCCAAAAACTTACATAAAATTTTCATGGACCCCTAAAGCCCAACTACAGACTCCAGGCGAAGAATGTTGTCTAGGGGAATGTAATATTTCACTACCTTGGCTATGGTCTCTGTCCATTTTCTTTGAGCTTGAGATGTTTCAGCTCCAAATAAAAACACACGTTCTGAGGGCAAGTAGATCTCAAAGATAAATATAGGCCTACAATAGGCAGGAATAAAAAGATACTGGTTATGCTTGGTTCCTATGAAAATAAAATAACACAAACGTCAAGTTTTTAATTAGATTCTTTTTAAAGTGGAATAATGCTGAGAAGTCAACTTGTTTATATATATTATTCTGTTGATGGTTTATATTTTATTCAAATGAGCTAAATGCAACACATAGGATCAGACAGAAAGAATAGGTTTCTGATCAATCACTCGACAGCATGACTATATTGAAGCCCTGTACAATGATCAGCTGACAAATGTGACATAGTCCTTCTTGGTCTCAGCTTCCCACAGAGACCACTCTTTCCTGATTTACTTCAACCTAATATTCAAGAAGAACATCTCCCAGCAGTTCCTGGCCCTCTGCTTACCTTACTTCTCAAGTTTTCCTTCTATCATCTCATCTCACACCAACATTTTATCTTTGATAATATCACAGCAACGCTCCATGTCCTGAACCCTTTGAGTCCCTTATTGATAGCTCTCTTTCCTAGAACTTGCTAAAGTATTTACTGTAAGTCTTAAGTATAGTATTTCATCTTCTCCCTTTTCACCCCAAACCTGTTTTAGCTCCTTCATATCCCAACATAAAGCCATCTCCACCCACCGCATCAACAAGCTCAAAACCTTGGAATTTTGATTCACTCTTCCCCTTGACATCAACTTGTATAATCTCATCAGTTCAACTGTAAGATTTCTCCCTTCAATTCCCTCTTCTAGTTAAACTCTTGGCAATTATGATCTTTCTTCCTATAGTCTCTTTCTTACCACTTCTTCTATCAGCTCTCTCCTGAAATACAAATCTGCATAATTTCCTAGTGCCTGCATTTACAGCACTGAGTTCAAATTCCACAAGAGACTAAGACAATTCAGAATCCAGTTCTAATGATTATTTTGTAACTTCATCTCATTGCGTATATATAAATACTCATATCAACAGCATTTACAGCACTGAGTTCAAATTCCACAAGAGACTATTTAAGACAATTCAGAATCCAGTTCTAATGATTATTTTGTAACTTCATCTCATTGCATATATATAAATACTTATATCAACAGTTTATCAAGAATGTTTCATTTTTAATATGTTTATATGTGGACATAATATCAATTCTTTTAACTTGTACCTGATTTACTCATAGGTAGAGTACACTTATTGCAACATTCCATGGTATGTCATATTATATTTAATATTCATTTAGAATACAAGTACTATTAAGATTACAACAAAAAAAATCAGCTAATATTCAGTTTTGTTAACATCAAAATCAAATCAGGTTTACAAAAATGCTCTAGTCATTTCAATCAGTACATATTGATCATTACATATTGATCTAGTCATTTCAACCAGTACATATTGATCATTAATGACAACACATACCAGCAAATTTCATATAAATAACAAACATATAATTTTTTTCTCATAAAAATATTATTAAAATACTCTGCTCCTATCACACTGATTTAGATTTTAATATTAATATATTCTCATTAATTATATCACAAAACAAACTTTCCAATTAAAAATTTTACATAGTCTATTTCTAAAAGTCCTCACAGATTATATGACTCAAATATATTACGTAAATAGTACCTAATCTTTAACTGCAACTTTACCAGACTTTGAAATGCCAAAATAGAGCTTAAAGAAATTTAGCTTTGAATATGCCATTTAATGCAGTTGATATTTTGTTTAAGGCAAGCAAATAATCACCAAATATTCATTTTTCTCATGTTTAACCTTAATACCCATTAAACTAATAACATAAATACTGCCATTAATTCACTACATAAAGTAATGCATAAATCACAAAAGTTGAGGTACCACAATGATCATTAATGGAATGCCATAAATTGACTTAAGATTACATGCAAACATGGCGGCCTTTCATAATAGCAAGTGTATTTGAATTCACTACTTTTAAGGGAATTCTCTAAGGAACTTTCAGACAGATAAACAGGCTTTAAGACACCTTTAGATCCTGCACCAGAAAACAACTGAAGAGCAGAAGTACAAAATCCTCATTACCTGGTATAATTGTCTGTAAATACTTTTCCCTTCTAGCTGTTTAACAGTAGACCTACCCAGTATTTAAATAGAAGTCTTCTTTGTGTACAGCCAGGCAGATAACTTCATTGATATTAATGGTCCCATTAGGTGTGGCAGACTTATCGTTTTCATAGTAACTCAAGAAGCCACCTTCCAAAACGCACCACTTTTTATTTGTCTCTAATAATGTAAAACAAAATAAAAATAAATTGAACTATATCATAATTCTTTTAAATGCACGGTTTTAAATCATGACTGGATTCAAATTAAAAGAAAAGATTAATTTCCTCTTTCAGGTAAGAGTATGCTATGGCTGCAGAAAATATAAAGCTGTTAGACTTTCTGCTTTCAAAAAATTTGCACTCTAATAGCAAAGAATGTACCAAAGATGAATACTGATGACCAGAGAAGATAGCAGATCCTTGAAGTGGCTGCTGCAAACCAACTGTAAAACCACAAAGATGGAGGTCTGTACAGAGTTATAAGGAGGAAAACAAGTGGCATAGAAAGTGAAGAAGGGGTCAGAGACTGCAGCGTCCTTATAGTCTTGCTTAGTGGATTCGAAATTCCTCTTGTACAGGGCCAGCACACTGTGGCACCAATGGTAAATCAGACTACCACCCAGTTTTGTAAATAAAGTTTTATTAGAACACAGCCACGTCCATTCATTTATGGAGAATTTGTAGCTACTTTGTCACTACAATTTCAGATAAGAGATGGGGCAGAGACCATCTGGCCTACAAAACCTAAAATTTAACCATCATCAGGCCCTTTTAAGAAAAGTTTGTTGATTCTTGACTGTGTAGATACAGTGAGCCACTGAAATGGTTTTAACAATAGAATATAATCAGATTTGAATTTTTACAAATTCTACTTGCTCAGAAAGATTGAATTTGAAAAGGTGAGGCCAGAGATAACGAAAGATTTTAGACACTGAAGTGCTGGGGATGGAACCACACGTGCCAGGTAAGCTCTCCAACACCCCTAAGCCCCAGGACAGTGTTGAAAGAAGTTTAAGTGAGGGATAAAGAGAGCCAAAAGGAGGTCACTATGGTCATAGGGGTAAAGATTAGAGTGAAGAAAGAAATGACTGCACATGGATTTTAAGAAAATAAAAGCTACTGGATACAGGAAGTAAGGAGAACTTACTAAGGGCTGTATCATTTTTAGCTGTGAACAAGGAAAATTGTGATTGCCGAATCGTATTTAAAAAGAAAAAGTAAAAGAAACAGTATCAATGCCCATAGTATGGGTTTCCTTTTAGGAACAGTGAAGGAGATGTGCCTAGTACTAAAATCCAGGCTGAAGTACCTATCAGACAGAGCGGCCTTGTATTTGCAACTTGGGGGTAAGGAAAGTACTCGGTAACTATAAATCTTTAGGATATACTTGGTAGTCGAAAATAGAAAATAATCTTGTATAAAATCTTAGGGAATGTAAAATTATAAAGAGCAGTAGACAGGATACCACTCTAATAATGAAGCAGATGAGAAGAGACCACATATAAAACAGAAAAGGAGGGGAGATCTTTCAAAAAGGAATGCTCAGCAATATTACATTCAGCAAAGAAATCCAATAAACAGGGGCTGAGGAAAAACAAATGCTGGTCTTAATAATAGGGAGGAAACTGCCTAATTGACTGAGAGTGCTGTAGAAGCAGCCAGGCTGCAGTATATGGATATCTTCATGGAAATAAAAATGCAGAATCAGTCAGGACAGATCAATAATCTATAATAAAGGAAAAGATATCACATGCTCAAACAAAGGCATGAGTTAAAATAAGACAAACGAAGACAATCAAAAGTTGTTTACCTGGCTGAACCAAGGATGGGCATTTGTTTCTCAAAAATAGAAGGAAATAAAGAGAACTGGAAGGTACAGATAGATCTTGAGGGTAGAATAAACTATAAAGGAAGGTAACCCAAATATCCCATTTCTCCTTCAAAAATGGGTTCAGGCCCAACCTCTGCTGAAACACTTCTCCAGTCTTCCATTTGTCTCCCCAGGCCCAGATAGCTTCCGGCAGCATACTTAGCACTATATGGAACCTCAGATGGTAGGACTAGAAGTCAGCCTCTGTCACTGACTGGGAACCCTCAAGGAGGAAACAACAACAACAAAACAAACAAAACAAAACAAAACAAAAAAAAAAAAAAAAAAAAAACTTTGCCATTCTGTGCCTCAGATTCTTCATCTGTAAAATGAGGACAAGAAAAGCATCCCACTCTCAGGACTACTGTGATTATTAAATGACTCAAGGCATGTGAAGCACACAGAAGAGTAAACTGGTATGTGGCTGCTCAGGCGCCTGCTGGCACTTCAGATGATGCAACCATTTTCATTTAATGTAACAATTTAAAATGCTACTTTCACATATAGCTATAGTTTTTGAGCTAAATAAAATTTAGATATGTTTGTTTATCCAGCAATGCTGTAAGCGACTTGAGAATAAGAACTGTGTTTTCCATTCTCGAAAATTACCATATTGCTTTGCCTAGGGGAAGTTTGTTAAAATTATTATTTTCATAAGTAAGGAAGTAAAGCTATTAGTTAAGGCAATAGCTCAGAAGAGCCTGCAAACTTAAAGAGAAGTGTGAAGATAAGAAATATGTTAAAGAATCAACAAGGGAACTATAAACGGAATTACTTTCAAATACAGAAAGATAAATCTATGTATCCTTCTCCATTCCTCATCACCACAAGACAATGACATTGAAAGGATACAAGCAGAAACTCAAAGAGGAGAGAGAACCAGAGAGACCACAGTTCAATCTTGCTCACAGGCAAAAAGTGATACACTTAGGCATGCAAAAAGACAACAGTAACTAAATAATGTTCTACAAAGTTCCAGAAAGGGTTGGAGGTGCACAATAAGAGCTAAGATAAAGTTTATATACGGGCAGGTAGGCACATTTTCTCCAATGCACTAAGCAACTAAGCCTCCCCTCAGCACCCCCAACTCCAACCCTGCCCCACCATATACACCAAAGGTGGAGGCCTTTCCCTGGAGAAACCAGACCTGTCAGATTCTAAACTGGGGCTCCAGGGCTGCCTGCAGAAAGAGTACCATACAAGCCAGGAAAGAGTGATTGCAAGAAGTCCTGCATACTAAAGAAACAGTGAGACCCCAATTCTCTCCCCACATTTATAAACTGTTAGAACCAGGATTATCCAAGACTCCTACACCAACACTCTCAGCAAGAGATTGGTGGAGTTTTCTAACTGACTGCAACCACTTAAAGGAAGTTCCCAGAAATAATTCTCTCCTAGAGCCTCCTGAAGGAGTGCAGGCAGATCAATACCCTGATTTCAACTCAGTGGTACTGATTTTGAACCTCTGGCTGAAGAACTGTGAGAGAATATATCTCTGCTGTGTTAGATCACCACATCTGTGGTAAATTGTTATATCAACCATAGTAAGTTAATATAGCTGGGAAGATACTTATAAAGTGGCTGTAAGAATTCATGGTTTTCTACACAAAGTTCAAAGTGCAGTGATGATTTCATAATCAATAAATGTTGTTATTATTGAAAAAGTTTTTCTCAAGAAAGCTTCCAACTTCAAAGACAGACCAAATACAGGATAATATTTTTTTAAACAATGATTAACATCATATTGCTAAGGGAAGATGCCTCATCTACACAAGAATAGTATGATTCAAAGAAAAGAATGATAACAAAGAAATAATGATCACTAAAAATATATAATACATTTTTTAAATAAAAAGGGCTTTCCCTGAAATTAAAACAAGAGATAGAAAAGAATACCAGGTGATCAATTTTTAAAGGTCCAACATCTAACTACCATTACTTCAAAAAAAAAAAAGAGATAAAAGAAAGAAGGGAAAATTTATCAGAATAATGAATAAGGTCTAAAAATAAAAATAGAAAAAATTCATTTTCCATTAAAATGATGTGCACGTATTACCTTGGTAAAATGAAAACATAAAACTTTGGACCTAACTATCACCAATTAGAGCATTACATGTAGATTTGGTAAAACTAGGCAAACAAATGGACACCCAGACTCTGTGACTGGCCCTCACTGACAATTCTCAGTCGTCCCAAAAATATGGAAGTAGAAGTTGTGAAAATGGACAAAGGAGATTGGTCAATAAGGTTGTCAATAACCTGGATAGAAGAGAAATTTCAAAAGAAAAAAGCAACCCTGAGCAGGTGAGGTGCTTCTAAAAATCACAATGGGAATACATAAAGGTAGAAGACAGCTGATACACCAGACTTAAAAATGGTCCAGGGTTAATGTAGAAGAATATCAAAATGGGAAAGAACCATATGTAAAAATAAAGCCCACACATAAAAAAATGTAATTAAGGGATTGACATTACCTTATATGTATACACTGAGCCAGATTGTTACTACATCAACTATAATGAATATCATTTTGCAAAGCACACTAAATTACTGTTTACATGAACATGATCAGATGTCACTTTGAACAAAACAATGATTCATGCACATGAAAAAAAAATTGATGATTAAATACAAGTAGGCTAAAGATCATTGTTACCAACCACAGAAACAACAAAGGGACAAAAAATTGTTATAATTTAGTTGATTTAATTGGGTACTTAACAATGATAGTCAGCAACTATTTCCTAAAGACTGTGTATGCTTTATCTCATTTAATTCTTTTTTTTTTTTTTTTCGGGGGGGGGGGTGGGTGGTGCTGGGGATCGACCTAGGACCTTGTGCTTACAAGGCAAGCACTCTACTAACTGAGCTATCTCCCCAGCCCCTCATTTAATTAAAGTAACATTTCCAGAAGTTTCTAAAAAGATACAATGTGTCTATTCTATATGAGTGACTAAGGAAAGGCAGCAAGCTGGGAGGAGGGGCCATTCAGGACATGAGTTCATTCAGGCTTGTTTTCCTACTACTGAATTTTGAAAATTACTTGCAAATATATGTGTATTTGCTATTTACTTAAATAAAGTAAAGGGCGTTTACATTATTTTGTGTTCCAAAAATACCTTGTACCAGTCATGGTGGTGCATTCCTATCATCCCAGAGCCTCTCAGGGCTGAGGAAGTTCCCAAGTTCAAAGCCAGTCTCAGCAATTTAGCTTGGTTAAAGACCCTACCTCAAAATAAAAAGGGCTGAGGATGTGGTTCAGTGGTTAAGTGCCCCTAGGTTTAATCCCAATTCCCCCCAGGCCAAAAAAAAAAAAAAGTACTTGCATGTTACTCTTTGCATTTAGTTTATTTTTTGACTGAACCATGGAATTGAAAATATAAATGCAAAAAAAAAAAAAAAAAGTTTAAAACAATGAATACCAAAAAGAGAGAATGACTTTTTATAAGCTATCAAATTTGCCAATTTGTCATTACCAAAATTTACTAATCTACATTACTCCCTTTAATTTCTTCTTTTGAAAAACTAAAACAAAGAATTTACTAATTGAGCAACAAAAATACCAAATCAGTCCTTATATTATAATTTCCTATTAAAAGACATGGACATAAAAATTAAATCCTCAAAGATTATATAATTAGAAGTCTATAGTTTGCAAAATAGCTCTTTGCAGTAAGGTAAAACATTAAACATTCAAAAAAGTAAAACTACGGGAAAGAAAACTTTGAAATTTTTAGTTTCCCTAAATAAAAGGAACTCTTTTTTAATTATCACCTCACCATCCTGTTTTAGGGCTCTAAAAATTGTACAACTTCTCAAAATGTGAGTTACTGCCAAGAATGAAACTATATAAGCAACAATTCTGGATTTAAAATATATGTGAGATCTACAGACATTAAGGCTAAGAAGGTCTGTAGATCAGATACAATGAGTAAAACCCAAAGACAATTCCCCAAATTTGATCAATGTATTGTGGTTATTTTAGGGCATTATTTATAAATGTCCTTCTTTGTAAGGAAAAGCACACCAACGTACTAGAGGTAAAGAGAAGCATGCCTTCAACTTATTTGCAAGTGACTCTAAAAATAAATATGCAGATTAAGCATGAGAGAAATATATACACACGTATGCACAAACACAGATGTGTGTATCAATAATATGTGCATAATACACACACATATGCAAAAACAATGAGGATGAACAAAAGTGAAATGTTACTATTTCAGAACCTAAATTAAAAGTATATGGAAATTCTTTGTACTATTATTCCAACTTTTCTGGAAGTCTCAAATTAGATCAGAACAGGTAAAAATAAAAAAGTTAAAAGAAAAATATCTTAAATTCATCCTTGAATTTTCTTTTATCATAGCATCTCTGGTGAGAGTGGTGATGAGAAATAGAAGAAAACAAGACAACACGTTATCAGCAGCAACACTCATGAGGTAGAAACCTGAGAACTGCACGACATTCTGGGAAAAAAAAATCTTCAAATGAAAAGAAGAATCCTAACTAGCAGAAACAGTGAGCACAGAAATTCTTTATGGTTCTTGGAAAAGAAGGCAAACAGAGGCCCGATCCGTTCCAGTGGAAGGCGATATATTATTCCAAGGCCCTCCAATCTTGAGTCACAGTATATACTTTACCATTTTATGAAAAAGATCCTGAAAGGCAATACTTTTCAAATGAATAATCATTGCTCATTTCTAAAACGTACGAAAAGCACAAACCAATGCACTAATCATAGGAAGTTATGAAATAATTTTAAAACAAGACACCCTGATGACTGGAAAAAATCTTTATAAAATCGTAAAACAAACAAGTGCACACAATTCAACACAATCACTGGCTCAGATGAGGAATTCCACCTCATGTCCTCACTGGCAGTCTGCAATTCCATGAAAAAAGAAAGGGGCTGAGAATAATAACCATCAGGTGGTCCCTTTACAGGGTGACAACATTCAAGGAGGAAGCCACCCTCAGACTAAAGTGACAAGCACTAACTTCACTGAAAACAAAACAAAACATAAAGACAGCCTTTGGAATAGTCCTTGAGGACTGAAGATACATGTTTCTAAACCAGCAAAAAATGTATTCTCTGAGGAAAATCACAGAAAGGGGAAAGAACTGAAATCCTATTTGGCCAGAGAAAGAGATTACACAGGAAGGTAGGAATTGGAAAGGGAGACTGCAGGCTGCAGGTTCACGCTGAGGCCAGGCCCCAAGAGCCTTCCATGACAGGTGTTCAGGAGTCTGTGGCTCTCTCAGTAGACAAGTGGGAGCCTTCAAAAGTCTTAAACAAACAGTGCCAAATGAATGGTGCATAAAATAAATGTGATCGCAGAACCTAATTATGTGAATTCTAATGGGAAACAAATGACAGATCTCTTTTTTAAAGGTGCAAAA
Organism: Sciurus vulgaris; assembly: GCF_902686455.1. Taxonomy (NCBI): domain Eukaryota; kingdom Metazoa; phylum Chordata; class Mammalia; order Rodentia; family Sciuridae; genus Sciurus; species Sciurus vulgaris. Next base: position 117,018,490 of record NC_136469.1, on the reverse strand, counting down.
TCATTTTAAGATAGAAAAGCTTGAGGAGATTTAGTCCTGTAGCATTATCATTTCTGTGACCATTTACTAGCTTTATATTTGTAAGTGAAATGGACCTGAGGTCAGACAAGCAGGCACAGGCATTATCTTTGAGGACTTAGAATAAAAGAACTGTAACAGGAAATCTTGACATTCCTATTGATTTGAGAAGTAATGAAAATTCTTGGCAAAATTACACTGGTAGGTCAATTTAGATGTGTACTCTTAACCTTGAGCAATGTCAATACCCTCCAGAAAACCTCTTGCCGCAGAACTCTTCCTGCTAATCAGTTACTAGAAGACCACCACCAACATAAAATTGGGGCCACAGAATGAATAACTCTCAGGACTCAGCTGTTAAACATCTAGAGCTTGTGTGAGGCATCTAAATGGGTGTTGTTCATTATGTCTATTCAATGGCGATGTTCACGTTAGAACACGAATGCAAAACATTAATGTAGGATTTACATTACATTTACTAACCATGCATAAAGGACTCCGGAAGCGACCTATTTAAGTTTTACTATGGCATGATATGATGCATATTTAGATAAGCACTGTGGCTGTCTGCTGTGGCCATAGGACAACACACCTAAATTAAAGCTAACTAGAAGCCAGAAGCAGTTGTTTACACGTAAACCTTCCTAGCTCCTCCTCCTCCTATCATCATCCACTGATCTACTCATTTTGCACACACTGACTCACTGCAGCTGCAGAAGAACCCTATTAGGTCCTTCCTATTACTATTAGCCTTCCCACAGGCACCTAAAAGAGTTAATTTGCTATCCCAAGGTCACACAAATACTTAGTTATCAGAGTCCCTGCATCTGGGTCCAGGAAGCTGCACTCTTGACCACTGTCCAAAATGCCTCTCTGTGCCTGTTATATATTTGAACCATATACGACCATTTTAAAAATGTATTAAGGAAGAGAAGAAGCCAAGCCTTCTAATACCGATGTGCACAATAAATCTGAAGTAATTCAGGCAAAATTATGATTTTCCAAAACTATGAAGTTGTTTCCTGATGATGAATTTCCTAGACTGCCGGCATACAGAATTCACTAAAACTAAAAAGACACTATAGGAATCCTTTCCATTTAAATAAATATCTTTTGGCCTTGGAAAACCATTTTTAAACTACATGGCCTAAGTTGTTCATAGAATAAAATATCTTAAAAACTCCTCAATGTTGATCCAGAAAATTACATATAAACAGACTAAAATACAGTTTCCGGTAAACCACACCAACCACTTTATTGTTTTAATCACAAAATTTTAGATTAGAAACTTGTCAACGATTTTCTTCTGGGTTAGAACCTGGCCACATCAACAAAAAGTGCCCACAAAAGACTTCTTAAGTACAGAGTGCTCCACCTGCTAGAGATCCCTTCTTCACATTCTGTCCATTCTTGGGAAAGAAGAAGGGAGGAATTAAGAGGAGCGTGAGAAAGAACACCTGTTCAGTATTAACTGAACAACTTGTAGGAAGTCCAAACTACAGAAGGAGACGAGGCACGGTGATGATGAAAACATAGAAGGGCTCAGTCTTTATCTTAAGAAAGATAAGAAGCCACGGAAGGAGGGTTAGGCCAGGAGGCAGCAACTACAATTTTGCTCTCCATTAAAGTCACTCTGAACGCAGAATCCTGTATTCAACATTTCCCACGTGATAATGGAAGTTATTTGTAGTTAAGAAATGTCAACCACTTTGTTTATAAAAGTACACGGAGTGTAAACAAGTCAAGGTAAGTTACCAAGGCTGGGGGTGGGAAATGGTCGAGAGGGGGCGAAATAGAAAACGAAACCAGGATGCTGTCATTCAGCTTTGCAGGTAGGTTTCACAAGAGCTGTCCATCTCTTTTCATGAACATCAGACTAAGAAGGAAGCAGAAGGGAAATACAGATCTGTCTTTGCACCCAGGAGCTAGAACTTCAAATCCTGCCAACCTGAACTGACAATCCGAAGCCCCTGCAGTTCCTGCATGCGTCCTAATCATTTTGCTTTACAGCTGTTCTGACAGGTACTGATGGAGTGGCACCGTCCAGGTGCTTGCCTTTCAGAGGCAAAGGTGCCAACCACACTTTAATCTCCAAATCTTTCCAAATGATTCATTTTTTTCCCATAAAGCTGGTGTTCGATAGCAGTGCCACCACTGCAGAATCTTGAGAGACAAAAAAAAACTCAGAACTCTCGTATTTCTTGATAGTTCATCTTTTTCTTATTCACTTCTAAGTAAGATCTTTCTGAACAAAATATGTTTCGTGCCAGCAACTTGTATGTTTTTATTCCGTTGTAGATTCTTATCCATGAGAAGTGGAGATACAATCCAAGACCCTCAGTGGTTACCTGAACTGCAGCTAGTACTGAACTCTCTCAATATTTGTTTTTCTACAAATACCTACCTATGATAAAGTTTAAGTTTAAATTAGGTACAGTAAAAAATTAACAGTGACTAGTAATGTAACAGAGCCATTATCGTGATATACTGGAATAAAAATTGAAAACGTATTGTTTATTTCTGGAATCTTTCTATTTATTATTGTTGGATCATAGTAGACTTAGGTAACTGAAACCCCTGTGAAACCACAGTTACTATGAAAAACAAAATATTAACACGTACTTGCCCTTTTACACAGCTAGTGACTTGCTTAAAGAAATGGTCATTCATTCAACAAATATTTATCACGTGGCTATGTGTCAGCATTGCTTTAGAACATTTCATAATCCTGAGCAAGTCAGCAAACACCAATGCCTCACCAAGGCTTCACTGCAGAGTGTGCAGAAACAAAGAAATGAAGACAGGATTATCTTCAAGGGATAAGAGCCATGAAGGAAATGTGCGGCACCCCATGAAAGACAAGGGCTGGCAATGGGAGGACACTTCAGAGTGACAGGAGACCTCACCGCATAGGCGGCAATGCACTGATTCCTGAAAGATGAGGAGCCATGTGGTGGAAGTGCCCTCCTTGCAGAATAAATGAAAACTGCAAAGCTCCAGCTGGGACAGGAGTGGAAGGGCCTCTCCAGGAATAGAGAGGAAATCATCGTGGCCAGGCACGGGAGCACAGAGCCCCACGCCAGGAGATGGGACAGGAGGAGGTCTTCCAGGTCATTGCAGGGACCAGGGTTAGTCTGAGATGGGAAGCTGCTGAACATCCATGAGCAATGGAACTGCAGGATGTGACGTCCATTCTGGCAGACATTAAGCTGTTTCTTGAGGAAAGGTTTGAAGGGAAGCTAGGGCAGACAGAGGGGACACAAAGGAGGGTGCTGCAGTGTAGGCAGGACAGGATGGTGACAAGCTACAGTGATGTCAATGGAGCGTCAATTTTGACTTTGAAAATATAGAGCTGGCTGATAAATTGAAGAAAAGAAGACGATCAAAGAATACCTCTCCAGGAAATTATTTTCAAGTGAACTCATTTCTGACGTGATGCATAGCTAAAATACAGGAGCTCATTTTGATATTACATTTAGAAAAATGTTCCAAATGAGAAAACATCTATAATTAAATTATATATATAGTCAGTCATCCATATACATGCTTGCAAAATCCATGTAGTCAACCAACTATGGTCCAAAAATATTTAAATAGACAACTGCATTAGTACTCAATGAGTACAAACTATCTTCCTTGCCATTATTCCTTAAACAATAAAGTATAACAATTATTCATATATCATTTCCATGTATTAGGAACTGTAAGAAATCTAGAGATAATTTAAAATATATGGGAAGAGGTAAATAAGTTATATACAAATACTCTGACTCTTTATGTAGGGGCTTTGAACATCTACAGTCTTAGTATCCATGAAGGTCCTGGAACCAATCCCCCACAGACACTGAGGTACCCCCTATACAGAGAATATACCCCTTCCCATTTTTTGAAATAAACTTTAATAAAAATTCAATAATTTATTAAATATGAAAGGAAAGATTGAGTTATAACTTTAAAAAAATGTAGAACTCAAGTCAATTAAAAAATGTTTTGAGAAAATAATAATCTTATAAGCTTATAAATATATTTAAGCATGCATAAAACTTATGATATATGCTTATGATATGTTATAAAGTTTTAAGAAAATATATTTCAAATACCCTCTTTGATTTTTTATTTGCCTTAGTCAATCTTTTAATAATGGTTATAGTCAAGTCACAGCTCATCCAGGTACTTTTAACCTTTCGGGGTGGTTTTTGACTATGTAATCATTAAATACTGACAGGAGCAATAGCAGATTTTTTAAAACTCTGTAAAATTTGTCACTTATTATTGGTTAGGTTGAGTAAAGGAAAGCAATAAAAAAATCAATTGCTGAAAGAACCAAAAACATCTAAATTCAAACGATAAAAATGCTCTTCCATCTGACTACCCTGTCACACTGTGTGTGATCAAGGCTAAAATGTTACAATAATAATTAGACACAAGTCAGGTGTAAAATTTTGCTTCATGCTGAGCTCCTTGGTTTTCATGTGAAGATTGGCATAACATCAACCATCTCGCAGACTTTCTATGAATATGACCTTTAATGAATGCAAAGTACCCACAGCAGTGTCTTAGATACCATGCATGCTCATACAGGACAGGTAATATCTTCAGGAAAATCTGAGTACAGTGAATCCTAATATAATCTGCTTTGGGGTATGATTTCTTTTAAAATAAAATTAAGCATACCTAAAGTAGAAAATCAGAAATGCAAAAGCATTCCAAAATCTGAAACATTTGGGTACTAATGTAACACTCAAAAAGTTTAGAATTTTGGAGCATTTCTGAGTTTGAAGATTTGGATTAAGGATGCTCAACCAGGAAAGTCAATGTAAATATTCCCAAGTCTGAGAAAGCCTGAAATCTAAAATCTAAAATACTTCTGGTCCCAAGTACTTCTAAAAGGGAATATTTAACCTGTAAATAATTTATACTGAAATAATAACTTCAAATGAACAAATATCAGGATTAATACTGTAAAGTGACTTTTCCTTCCTGTTGTTCTTTGAATTAACAGTTGAACTGTGCCATTTCTGGATAGTTAGGCTGCTGAGCCCATCAACATCTACCTTCAGTTGACCTATTTAGCTTAATCTTCTTGTACTTTCTTTGTTCTAGTAAGACAGGTCTCATATTTTCATGTCTATATTTCTCAAATTAGTTCCAATGTATATAACATCAACATGAAGCCAGTGTCTTAGTCATTTTAATATCCCCAATGTCTAGCACAAGCCTAACACAAGGAGTAGCTAGGTAAAGGGCAAATGCCCAATAACTCTACTCATAAAATTCCCTAAACTGAGAATATGCTGTTAAATAAAATTGATTTCCATAATTTCTTGGAAACTATGCTAGGTTTTATTTTACTTAAACACCCATATATTTCTAATCACAACAAATTTAACTACTCCTGTCATCTAGTACTCTTACTGGAATATATGCCAAGCTAAGCATCCCTATTCTGAAGGTTCAAAACCCAAAACCTTTCAAGCACTGACATGATTCTGCAAGTGGAAAATTCCACTCTATGAAATTTTGTTTCATGCTCAAAATGATCAAATAAATTTTATAACACTACCTTCAGGCTTGGTGTTTAGACTTGGATCCCATCCCCAAATATCTCATTATGTATATGCTCATATTTCAAAATCCAAAAAAATCTGGAATCCAATCCAAAACACTTCTGTTTCCCAAGTATTTCAGATAAGGGAGACTCAATCCATAATGAAAACTTGCCAGCTCTTCCTATGTGTTTGCATTTATCCATATTACCTCACCAGTTTTGTGTCCATCCCTAAGGGCAAGGTCTGAGTACCTGAAATAGAATTGGTTGGCTCATGAGGTAGAAATCAGTGAATTCTGTTGAGAATTCACTCTGCATTCCAAATCAGTGGTAAGTTCCTGTTGAAGTATGTGAAGTAATATCTGTGCCTGGAAGCATTTATAAATCCTTAAAAAATCTCTCTCTACTGCAAGATCAAATCTAACATCTTGAGGGAAAAAAATCAAAATTTAAACCTAATTGTTTTGATAATGGAATAAAACTTTATCCAGTAACAAAATCTAAGAGGAACAGAAAAGATACCTTCAAGCAGTTTTTTCTCTGAAGAGACTTTAGAAGCAGCAGCGGGAGCCTGATACAAGAAGTCACAGAGGAACGTGGACTGGGCAGTCTCTTGATTTAACCCACCTTCGGAATGAATGTCATGTTGAGGGAAATCTAGAAAAATTAAAGAAACAATACATTGGAAATCCAAAATGTAAACAATTTATGAATATTTAGGTGAGTTTCGAGCTAGAAGAAAAATGACTACAAATTTACCACTGAATAAATGCAGAGCAATTTATTTTACTTTGCATAAAATTTACAAATAAGCACTTAAGTCATACTTGTTATTCATATATGAAAAGTCGGATTTAATTTCAGTGAAAATGATTATGTGGGATTAACTATTTTCATCTTCCATTTATAAGATTACAGAAATATAAAAGATATTTCCTCAACTTTTTCTTGAAAGGGTATAACAGAATATTTTGGCAATTTCATTTTCCTTCTTTACAATTTTTTTCTTTTTTAAGTTGAGAAATAAACAGATTTGTACTTTCATCCTTTTAGGGGATGCATCAGAAAAAATATGGGTTAATTTAGGGTGAGGGACAAACCTGAGAATTTGTTATGGTAGAGAAATTCCATTTGCAGACTCTGCCCAGCCTTCTTGGCCAGGAGATAGGGGGTGCTGTGCACGGGGTCTCCAGTTGCACACATGACATCGGCTCCACTGAACAGTAAAGCCATCGTTTCCAGCACGTCTGGTTTCACCACAGCAGCACACAGAGCCTAGCCATGAAAAGAAAATATAGCTTTTAAGGAAAGTAAATATGATGCTAGCTATTACAATGAATGGAAGTCTTGTCATTCATTTATAAGATGAAGTTTTTATTCAGTTTTTCCTGAGGCAGCTAATAATAACTAAGCTCTGAATTAGGCAATAAGCACAAAATGCCTGCTTTGGATGGATTTAAATTACAGCCAAGACCTCTGCGCCTCAGTTCGCTCCTTTGTTGCTGTGATGTTCTCCTTCCAAATTTTCCCATTCATCATAGCTGCTTTGGAAGACATTTTTATGCTACCTATTCTATAGTGGTTGACACTAAGAAAATTCAAAACCTTTCAAATGTAATAATGAAGTAGCCACTAAATGTTCCATCATATGAACACCATTAATATGTTTTTCCCTAGCCTAATTAGAAGCTGTAGAATATTTAAATTATTATTGTGCTTTGGGAATTAGAAAGATAAGGGCAAAACAAATGCAGTATCTTTTTGTGGAAGGGCAAGGGACAGAAGGAGAGAGAAGAGACAACAACAACAACAAAACATTATTGGTGCATGTTATACATCACCCTTGTATAAACAATGAGGGGGGAATGCTAGAATTGCTGGCTTATTCTGTCTGTATACCTTAAGTAAGCTGCCTCTACATGCATCTCTTCTCTTTTCTATTTTATGTCAATCCTCAGATCTTACTTTATTGGTTTCCTATTTGCAGTCAAATATTCATACATGGCACCCTGATTCCATCTGAACTTGCAGCCTCAGAACACAGTTTCACCTCCTCCCTGAGAGACTCATCCAGAGGGATCGCTGATAGATATGGCCTCGGTGATGCAGGCTCAGGACAATGTCACAGAAGCTATTCCATGTGGAGGCACATGCACAGCCATGAATTCCCAGACACCTTCACAGCTGCTGGCCCAAAGGGGTGACTGCTTAAAAAGTACTTAGTTTTCCAAACCTGGTCCAGTTGACCTCTAGGATTCCCTTCCCCTCAGAATCAGAAAGCCAGCACCCCTTACACTCAATTTTGTACTAATGTGCTAGGAGTCCTTAAGCAAATCCTGTCTCGCTGGGTCTTAACTTCTCCTCACCTGTAAACAGGCACTGACTGGAAATGGCTACCTTCCCTTCTCCTCTGAGAATCCCTGGTGCCTCCCCCACTTAGTCACTTCCTCTCCTCCCCCTGCAGTCTTTGCCTCACAGCACACTGTGTTTACTGTCATGTATTTATTGGAATCTAGACGTTTATGGTCACTCTCCCCTACTCAACTGTCATTCCCATAAATAAAAGCAGCACACCCTACTTGTTGATACAACTGTATCCCCAGCACCAAAAAGAGGACTCACCAATTTGCAAGTGCACAATAAATAACCAGTAACATAACCATTTGAAAATTATTCACTGACACTACGATGCCACTCATTAAGAGTACAACAAAGAGGGAAGTCCCGATGGGTAAACTTCCCCAAAATATTTGAGAGGAATACAGTTGCTAGCCCTTACTCAAAAACCCATCTACTTATTAACTCAAGGCAACTGCTTAGTGTGATAGGACCTCACTTGAGGACATCAACTACCATTGACGAGATTCACAGTATCATTCAAGGGGAGGAAAAAAAGGGGGGAAAGGGTTGGCTTAGTTCTCCAAGTTCACCAATTACCTTATAAAGTCCATAATTTACTCTTTATGTCATAGAACTCTGGTATAAGGAATTAGATTAAATACAATAGGGTTATGATACTTTCTGATTATTCCATGAATGTCCAGTGTAATTGTTCAGTTATTGCAATAGTATAATTAGCACCCATGAAAGCACTATGCAAACCAATATCAAATCATCATAAAAACCTACGTCTAACTATTCAGTTCCAACACTCTTGTCCAATCTCCCAGGTTTGGACCCACCTTAGGAAACTATGTTGAATCTTTTATTCTTAGTGGGTTCTTTTGGTTTTTGTTTGTTTGTTTTTTTTGGTTTTGGAATTGAACCCAGGGTCCCTTAACCACTGAGCCACATTCCTAGCCCATTTTAAATGTTCTACTTTGAGACAGGGTCTCATTAAGTCCTTAGGGCCTGGCTAAGTTGCTGAGATTGGTCTCAGACTTGCTATCCTCCTGCTTCAGCCTCCTGAACTGCTGGGATTATAGGTGTGCACCACCGCCCCAGGAAAATTTTTTACTCTTCATGAGCTATGACTTTAAAATTAGTAGGTGACCTCAGTTTATAGATACCAAAGGTATATACACAAAAAAAAAAAAAAAAAAAAAAAAAAAAAAAAAAAAAACATTTTAGGAAGACCGAATCAACAGAATAATAGCATAAGTCAATGGTATAGCTAACCTTTCATATGTGAAAAATGGTGTACATTTTAAAAAATGTATAGCATGAAGCTACTTACCCCAAGATCCTTACCCAACAAGGATTACCGTTAAAAACGTTAGAGAAGTGAGTACCATGTCATGATCACCTGAACACTTATGAAAACAGGTATATCCTTTAAATGCCTATACACAGAACAAACTCCTACCACACAAGAGATGAAGCAGCAATTTAGAACTAGAAGGGGTGGGAGGTACTTAAAACCCTCTACCCTAATATCTTCACCAAAAGACCAAATGGGTGGCATAAAAGGATACAGAATCCCTCAGCCAAAAGCAAACAAGACTTCAAATCAATGGCACCGAGCGAATCAGAGTTGGAAACAAAAAGTGGAGTGATGGGTGATACCATCAGCAACGTAAAAAAGCATATCACAGCTGGGCACAGAGGCGCATGCTCCTACATCCCAGCAACCCAGGAAACTAAGGCATGAGGACCACAAGTTCGAGGCCAGCCATGGCAACTAAGTGAGACCCTGCTTCAAAATAAAAACATAAAACGGGCTGAAAACATAGCTCAATGATCTAGTGGCCCTGGGTTCAAAACCCAGCACGCCCACCATAAAAGTACGGCATAATCTCTGTCTAAAAAACAGAAAGGGCTGTCAAAGTTTAAAGGACACTGGTTTGGTTTGAGTGAGGTGAAAACTTAGGAACGAATCTTCAAGTAAAACAGTGGAGAAACGTTCTCATAAAATAACATAAATAAAACCATAATTGCATCAAAAGGTACAAGATTTTTATTTATCAAGAAGCTTGTCATGTGTTCCAGAAAGCACTGAAGTTTATGTTCATTGTTCAGATTTACTGAATACCTTATTTAATTCTTCTTTGGTTAGAGAAGCCAAAAGGGTCTTTCTGAATTTCCCTTCTTTGTATTTCTGAGTAATGAAGTTTTTTCTCTTTTCTACTGGTGAGTCCATGTGCAATTCTTCATCCCTTTGAAGGTTACCAGCCCAAAAGTCATTTGCTCTTTTGTTTCCAATGACAATAAAAAGCTAAAATGGTCAAAAAATAAATAAATAAAACATCAATTCATAAAATGCATTTAAATCTGCAAAAAAAAATTGACTGAGATTATAAATTAAAGCACGACTTAGTACAAAATACAAGGGAACACATGCAAGACTCAACTCTTTTCAAGAAGACGAAGTGTGAGGGCAGATCCTCTATTTTTTTTTTAACACTGCCTTGCTTCTCTGAATAATGGCAAAAACGTCAGCTTGAAAAGAAACCACAGGCAATACAAACTGCAGCAAAAGTCCTTTTAGTCTTTGAAATTCACACCTTGGACAGAGCAGGTGGGCTAATGCTATCCACTGTGAGCAGTTGCGGAGGAGGAGCAGAAAGCGGAGAGAAGGGACAGCAGGTTTGACTGCACCAGTCAGTGGCAGAGCCCAGCCAAGGTGAAGACATTTTGCCCAATGTCTTTATTCACTTTTCTCATATTTTACCATGCTGATATAAAAGGGATCTTTCCCTTTCACTACCATTAAAGCTCTTCCTATTTTTTATTTTAAAATACCTATCTCATTTAGGAAGATTTCTGAAAGTGTTACAACTATCCAACAGGCTATAAGCATATGCCATTTTTTATAGAGGAAGAACTTCATCAAAGAGGCTCTAAAGAAATTCACCCCAGGCACTGCACACTTCCTGCCCAGTCTCTGCTCACCACCACCAGTTATGCAGGACTCACCTCAATGAGCTCGTTGCTCCAAATGCTGGCATCCATTTTTAGACTTCTAACTTTGGAGTCTTTTGGTCCCAAAGATCTATGTTGTCCTGAAGTCAACAACAATTCAATTTCTACTGTAGTTTGCATATGAATTTATTTTAGCTTATTTTCAAAAATGAGTATAGCTACGTGCACATAAATCTGCATGTACATGTTAAAACACACCAGCGCTTACTTTCTTAAACACCAATAGCACTAGAGTAGACATGGTAATTATACACAGATCATAACCAAATACAACAAAGATAACAGTGATCATCTTCATCACTGCCCTGCATCAGTATAAGACTATACTTTTAAAAAAATATGTATGCACCAGGCACGGTGGTACACACCTGTAATCCCAGCAGCTTGGGAGGCTGAGACAGGAGGATTGCTGCTAAGCGACTCAGTGAGACCCTGTCTCTAAATAAAATACAAAATAGGATTGGGGATGTGGCTCAGTGGCTAAGTGTCCAAGAGTTTAATCCCCAGTACCCGACCCTCAACTACCGAAAAAAAGAGTATGTATACACACATGCATGTATCTTTTTTATATATGTGTGTGTGTATGTATATATATATATATGCATGTATACACACATACTTGGTTATTAGCCAGAAATCACTGAAGACCTGTTTTCATGAGGCTGTTTGAATCCTATGTGTAGGAATACAGATATTATTCCTATTACTATTTTAAAAAGCTACATCTCTAATAATAAAGTACTTAGAAATATGATGTGGATTCTCTATTCTATGGTTACATCTGGAAGAGTGTAAGAGCCCAGTATTCTATTATCATCAATTCAATTATGCTTTGTAGTCTTAACTAGTGTCCAAGCGAATATCAGATGCTAAGCTGAAAAGGAAAAAAAGTTACACGACCTTGAGCTTGATCTTAAGGACTTCTCTCTACATTAAGTAAGAGGTTCTTTTCCTCCTTTCTTGAAGGTGAACCCTTTTCAGAGCATAAAGCCCTAGAACTCCCATGATAGACATCAGCATTGGTTTGCATTTTTAAAAACTACCTAAAGGCAGTACTGAAAAGAAGAAAATGCAGAGTTAAAAGGGACTGATAGAAAAGCTGAGCCAAGGAAGGATAAGATCTGAATTGAGGCAGCAGGAGAAGAAACAAAATGGACAGGAAAGATGTAGAGATACTGTGAAGATAAAACTGGGGGGACATGGTGAGCTTTAAAAAAAGCAGAAGAGTCAAGAGGACATCTTAGGTCTGAGATTTGAGTGCAGGCAGACAGTATTGCTCCTAACCCATATGGGAAATATATGAAAATGTGCAGCTTTATGCAAGGGGCTGGAGCGGCAATAAGGGCTCCAATTTTGATGTGTTATTGCTGAGGTATTTTTGCCAAGTCCAAGTAGAGATTCACACAGGCAAATAAGCATGAGTTTGGTGTCCAACAGAAAGAGAACCATCTGCTTAAAGGTGAGTATTGAATTCAAGTGATAAAAAACATCATGCAAAAACTCCCAAGTGAAGGAAAATTGAGGATGTAGCCAGAGAATAAACATACTACAGGAGTGTGAAGAGGAGAAGCAGCCTGAGAAAAGATGACCAGTAGGCAGTACTCGCACACTGAGAGAGACTGCATCGTGCAAGCTGGGGGAGGATGGAGATCAGAAAGGAATGTTGGATGGATCAGAAAAGCATGTTGGGCAAAGGTTTGGAATACTGCAAAGAAGACAATGAAGTTAGCGGGGCCACACAGAAACTGAGGAGGAAAATACATTGGAATATATGGTGGAAATATATTTAGTGGAGTAAAGAGAAAATAAAGGCTAACTACAGGATGCTGAAGGAAATTAAAAGACACTAAAGTAATAAAGAAAATGCATGCAGTTACTGTGTGGTCTGGAAAGTACCTCGTTTTTGAAAAGAAAGGACAGAGAATGGCATACACAGAGTAACAGATTGAGCGTTTCAGAAAGCCTGGTGGCTTTAACAAGGCAGACTTATGCACGTTTCCATGATGGAGCAAAAGAAACCATGGCTAAATACTACTTAAGAGAATGAATCAGGAGGAGTTGAAGATCCTAATGAAGGAGGAAAGTGAGGTAGTGTGGGCAGAGCAGTGTAGGAGAACACAAAGCCATTTCTCCTAATGAGACTGGAGAGGAGAAATGGATGGGAACAGTACAGCACAGGGCCAATTGGTTGATGTTTTTCAGTGTCATGATTCAGGCCATTAATTAGCTGGTGAGGAAAGCTACCTCAGTATGATATGGAAGGTACTAGAATAGAGCTCTAGAAAAGAATAAGTGTTCCAGGCAACTGATATGGCTTTCCCTGCTCACTGTCCCGGCTCCAGCTAGGTCAGGACACCTCTCCTGTATTCTGTCATTGAACCTGCACTCAAGTCTTGTTCTGCGCTTACTGTATTCCATTACAGTTACTACTCATACATTCATGGTGGAAATGTCACATCTTCTATAAAATCCTTTTAATTCCCCATACCAGTGTGGTAGTGAGTATGCTAGGTGAATTGTGTGTATAGGGTGGCGAGTAGGGGGACACAGTGCAAGAAAACTGAAGTGAAGTTTAGATTATGGCTTATTTCTCTAAGACACACTGGAGTCCATTTCTCTTTGCTCACTTGCATAATTGAGCTCCCAAATACATGGAGATGCCAGTCGGTCAGCTGTAAGGTCTCAATAAGAAACAAGCCATAGAATTTATTTTTCATTCATATCTATATATAAAATTCTACGTAAATATCTTGTTTTAACAGATACCAGATCCAGGATACAAACAAACTCAATATGTTCTAGAGCATAGAACAAACTCAATATGAAAAATATGTCTTAAAAATTAGGGAAAAAATGGAAAAATCTTCATGTGAACATGCAAATCTGCTCTAGGTATGTTCTAAAATCTATAAATTTCAACATTGTGTTTTTAAAATCTCTACATGGACCAGTAGACACAAAATAGGATTACATGCTTAAAAATCAATTTTTACATCTGAGTCATGCATAAGAGAAGTTTAGAATTCTATAATATTTCTGAATTGCACTTAAACTCAACAAGCTTTCTCTGGTTTTACTTTTCACCACCTTCAGCTAGAACACATTATATATGAAAACACAGCAGTCAGTGCCAATCTGCCATAGAGCAGTGATAAGCATAATTTATCACTAATTACCTGCACATTTCTTACAGATGACAACACACAGGTTGATGGACGCCCAGTCAGGATCTGGGGCTTTACAATCCGCACAGCTCCTGTTGGACTCGTTGAACCAAATCTTCTCAGCTACTTCATAATCAGAGAGAGTTTCTGCTATTGATTGTTGCACAGCTTCAATCCAGTCTTGTTTCTCTTTTTCAGACTCAGCTGTAAAGCTGAAACAATTAACGTTTCTATATTATCCATTTCCTTGTAAAGGCCAATTAAGCAGTATGTTCAGTTTGCATATTCGTTTCACTTACAAATTAAACAGCAGCTTAAAATTATGCCTGCCAGGCAGCTCTGGATTGTCTTTTCTGTTAAAAATCATCTAATTTAACAAACCGGTTTCTTTTTAATTTTCCATGTTGTTTATGACTTTGTTTACATATCTTAAACCAAAACTAACATACACATTTTTCTGACCACAATATAAAAAATTGCTTTGTTAAGTCAAAAGCTTAAGTGAGAGGGCACAATTCCTATACAATGATTACATAATAATCCATAAGAGATTGGCAGTTTCAGGACTATTGGAATATTTTACCAAATAAGTATGCCATGACAGTCCAGAGCTAAAATTATCAAAACATCCACCAGAAATTGTGATTTTTTTCATATTTAAAAAATAATTATTTTTTAATTAGAAGAATATCCAGATGGTTTAAAGAGACTGAGAAATCAGGGAAGTTTTAAGTGGTGCTATTCTAATGGATTTCTAACTCATTTTGAGCCGCATTCTGACTTATTCTGGTTTGTGGTATTTATTATGCATTTGACTGAAGGAATAAAACATTAAATAGTAGTTCAATCCTTCGGGAACGAAAAAAAAAAGATTTACTGGGTCCCTTCAGTGTTCCAAGGAATGTGCTATATACACAACCAATAACTAATAAAATAATTCATCACATTAAAATTTTGCTCTAAAAATTAAAATGCTTTGAATTACAATGAAAATAATAGATAATTAACATATTTTAAATACTCCATAAAAATAATCAGTGACCTACATGGGCTATATTTTTAGAAGCATTCCATGATTCGATCATAACTATAATATTTAACAAAATTCCTAGCATACACGTTCTACTAGAGATTGATCACAGCCAGTATCTGGATTTTCATTTGAGGCTAAAATCTGCAGTCATGGGGTGGGAGGGGTGACTGAACCCAGATCACTTCTTGACCTTTTGGCTAAGACCAAGTGAGGACAGATACAGGGCCTCACCTATGCTGGGCAAGTGCTCTATCACTGGGCTATGTATCCAGTCCCAGAATCTGCATGTATGAAAATAAAGCTTGCTGTTCTTTTTTCAACCATTTCTTTCTCCAATTTTAAGTCAGTGGACAAATTTTGACAAAATAAAAAATAAAGAAAAAAATTTTGACAAAATAAAAAATAAAGATTTAGTGGCATATTTGAAATTGTTAAGTAATTGTTAGTTCTTCAAAGTCCTAGAACAATTGTCTCTGATTGGCACATTACCCTGGAGAGTGTGGTTTATTTTTGACAAAATGAATGAATGTAGTTGAACTCAACAGATATTGACTTGAGTCTACTACATATACATACTAAAGCTATGGAATCATTATATATTATTAAAACTTACTATATAGTATACTAATATATATATTATATATGTATGTACATATATGTATGTATATATGTATGTGTATATAATATATATAGATACACACACACTAAGATATTTGGATCAATAAGGGGATGTGATTCATTAAAATCAGTATCCTCTTGAGCTGTCCCTGAGGAAGAGTACCTAGAATACCTTTTTTTTTACTCAGGGACCAGTCTTAAAAGAGGAATTGTATCTAATTAGGCAAAAGGAAGGTAAGCAATACAATTTAAAGAAATGTAAAGTGCTCTTACTTTATTCCATCCAAAATGTGAAGAAATTTGTAAAATATTTATTGATAAAAAATTAACATATTCACCATGACTACCAAGAAGAAAAAGATATAAAAAAAAATATAACATATATAAAAAAATTAACATATTCACCATGACTACCAAGAAGAAAAAGATATTAAGGAAGGAAACTACTCATATTTCATGAAATAAATATCTTTGCAGGTTGCATGATTATTTAGGTCACTTGTAAAGTGTTTACAGTATGCTGGTTAGTAAGTCAGGCAACATGGAAACATTAGAAGACAATTTTAGTGTTCTATGTGGGATAAAATCACCAGTAGCATTATAAAGATGTATTGTCCAAACTTTCTTTTGGTAGTATAAAAACAAAAAAAATGTTTAAAGGCAGCTTACCTGAAACTCCTATAGGGGGTGATTATTTCAAAAGACTGTTTCACAGTTCGGTCTACTTGCTTTACATTCGCTACATTCATAGGAATTATGGTAATACCAAGTCCACTCTTAAAATCCTAGTGTGAAGAAAAATGTAAAAAAAAACTATAAACACACACAGACACACACACACACACGCTGGATTCTGAAAATACAATCATTTTTTTCAATAACTTCTACAAATTTTACTACATGTATATGGAATTAAATAGATCCAACTAGAAAACTGATTGATTTTTTTTTTTTTTTTTTCCATTTCTAGTAGTCATTTTCAGAACATAACATTCTAAGCTTGGCAGTTGGGCTATTGATAAAGTACAGGTTTCCTTCACATGAAAGGTAAGTTGAGTCTAGGCCACAGACACTAACATATACCTTGCTTTTGAAAACAGTCACTACATTTACCTTTGTCCATTCTGTAAAGGAAATTAATACTTAATATCCCTTACTGTATTTCAAGCATTTTTCTAGGTGGGAAGACCAAATGACAGTGTGAAATTAGCACAATTACTATTTTAATGAAAAGATGGGGAAACTGAGGCTCAAGAAGAAGGTGGAAAGTGCAGCTGGTTGTACATGGTGGAAAGGCACTGAAGCCCCAGCTGCCTGTCTGCCCTTTGCTTTACGATACTGGATTACCTCTGCTGCATCACATTATTTTTCTCCTCATTTACTCCCAAACAAATGCATTACCTGTTTTATGAAGTATACAGTTTTATCTCACATTCAATATTTTATTGCTTTCTTCTCCCCTTCAATCAAATTCTTAAAAAGCTTGTCTAATGCTACTTTGGTATGAAATTACCATTTTTCAACATCGATATCCACTGTATTCAATGAGTCTCACAAAAATTACAAAATTGTTCAAAAGGTTACAAAGAGACTGCATTTTAAAAGCACTAAAGTTTGCAATATATTATCTGCTCATATGGGTTTTGGAATTCGACTTATCAAATAAATAATCTCAACACTTTATAAAGTATAATCTATGCCTCAAAGGAGGAATTATCTATGTGAACAGATTCAGATTAAATGTGCTCTGAAAAATATTGGTTCATATTCAGTAAGGACACTCAGCAAAGACTATTTAGAAAGATTAATAGAATGAAGCAATTCAAAGGCCTCTTTGTCGCACTTGCTATGTGATAGAAAAGTAAAAAACTATTTTCCCATCTCTCTTACACCTATGACAGGTCATGTGTCCTAGTTTTGATCAATGCAATATAAATAACTGCAGAGGGGGTGGGGCAGACAGACACATTAAAAGATGAAAGCCTTTTCACCCCTCACATACCTGTCCTCTTGGGAAATGACACCTGAAAGCACAAAGACATATTAGAATTTCAGGTTTCTTGGTAGGTGACACCCCAGGACAAATTCTTGTGCCAGAAGGATGCCAGAATGTGGAAAAACCAGGAGAACCCTGTCCCCCCTCCCCGGGTAGCATTAAAACTCTTCTGGCACGCATCAAGAGACCCATTAACAGGTGGGTGTAACTCAGTGTTAGAGCACTTGCCTAGCATACCGGAGGCCCAGAATTCTTCAAAGCCCAGCAACGTTCTCCCAAAAGGAAGATTGGTTAAAACAAATCCCCATCTTTTCAAGTTGTCTGTTAGGATTTGTGTTTAATACTAATACATCTTTTTTTTTTGGTGCTGGGGATCGAACCCACAGCCTTGTGCTTGCAAGGCAAACACTCTTCCGACTGAGCTATCTCCCCAGCCCCTAATTCAAGCACATTCCTGAATGATAAGCAAAAAAAAAAAAAAAAAAAAAAAAATTATTTTAAATCTAATTTTCCCCTACATGTAAAGGAATTCAGAGTTTTTAGACAAACTGTAGAAAGGCTTTATTTTATTATTTTCTTAACCTGCAGGTTTTTAGTTAGAATAAGGAAATATTTTATTTAGAAATCATCAATTAAATCTTTTTAACAAAAAGAACAAAAGGCTCATTTTATTAAGGGAAAAAAGGCAGAAACTGAGAATCAGTAATAAAAAAGCAAAGATGCACAGAAATGGTAAGTGTTGTAAAATAATTAGAATGGGAGTGACATTCTTCTATTTGTATATTTAGCCCACTGAATAAAAGACAGTACGCATATATGGAGGGAAAAGAAGTGAAGTTTTTCCAATCAGCCATATTCTAATAAGTTTCAGCATTATCAGTACAGGGTTTTACTTATTAAATTGAAAACACACACACACACACACACACACAAATTCCATATCACCCATACCAATGTTCCTGTTGCATAATGCAACTACTGGATAAACTCATAATGCTTGTACCTGGGAATTGAAGCCCTCTTTTACAAATGAAGAAAGAAAGGAGTACCAAAATGAGAGTTTTTAAAGCAGCTTTCTGAGGGCTCACCTTGATACAGGAATAAACTCTAGAATAAAACAGTATACTTAGACTGTATATGTTTCAAACAATTCTCCATAATGAGGCTCTTGACAAGAGCTGGATATCAGACAGCTCCAGATTACTCTTGAATGGGGCCCTGACCTGCAACTACTATATGTTACTAAGGGCAGAAGCACATAATAATCTGACCATTAGACAAGCAGATGGTGAGAATGACAACCTTTTATGGAAAGTGATGAGCCTCATCAAGGCTGAATAGATGGCCCTGCACCTCTACAAACAAGTCATGAAATGTCTACATCTAAAACCGTGATTTCTGTTGAAGTAAGAGAGGGCAGGCTCTTTGCTCCAAATTTCTCCCAAGCAAGACAAAGTTGATTTTCTTTTGAGCTTAGAAAATTGTTGCCCATTTATCAGCTGCTTGCCATGGCCATATGGTTTTGAGTAATTAGAGTATCCATGAAGCTCACCAGCACAAATTGACTGTAAAATATACTCCAGAGTAACAAAATAAATGTCAGTGCTTCTGAAAGCTATTAAATATGAAACAACTGCATTTCCCATTAAAAATATTTTTGGTGACATTAAGCCATTTTTCTCAAACAGTATTTCAAACATATTGAGAATATTTCTCATTACTAAAGGCTCACCAAAACTATCTGTGCTGATCTCTCCTTCCTACTTGAAATATGATTCTATGCACCCAAAGGCAGAACCTAAGAATCATTAATTTACAAAAACAAAAATTACAATCCAAGATCCTCATATGTGGCCAATACTGAGAAACATTGAATTAGATGGCAGACCTATAGAATCTAGACCATATGATTCTGCAATACTTAAATATCAAGACATAAAACATTTCTCTCATGTCTTGTATTGAATGAAAAAATCATGCCATCAGTGTATACAAAAGCTATTTAAGTCTTTAAGACTACTGGTTAAGAATTAACACACCAGAATACAATGACATGCTAGACCATCAGGATCCTAATTGTTCTGGATACCAAATCCTGTACTAATATTCAGAGATTTTAAAAGCATCTTCACTGCACTGTATAATTGCTTTAATATCTATTTGGGTAGCACTCTGAAGTTTAAAAACAGCCATGAGCTCTCATTTGATATTTCTGAATTATTGTATGAAGTAGGCAGAGATGATACTGCCATTTTTTAAATGGGAAAATTCTCGTGGCAAAGCAGTGTTTATTAAGTACCTACAGTGTGCCAGATATTTTGCTAAGTCCTACATCTGTACAAAAGTAGAAGCAAGGTACTTGCCTTGGGGAAGCTTAGAGTCTGAGAGGGAATGAGAGGGAGTTGTAATATGTGCAATGAAAGAGAAACTGCCTGTTGTAGTGTAAGCACTGAACCCAACCCTAAAAAGAGAGTTGTGTCATAAAAAAGGCTTCCCAAAGGAGGTGACACTGACTGGTCAAAGAACAAATCCCAGGCCAGATTATGTTCAGGTGTCTCTCTTTCAGTTCACTTGTTCAAAAATAGGGATGATAACAATACCTGCAGCAGCCCTTCAGTGAGGATTAAGTTAATGCAGTAAATATGCTTAGAGGAATAAAGGTACATGGTGCATGTCACATATGTCTAGTTTATTACCATCACTGTTATTTTCTATGTCTTAAACTTAAAGCCAACGCAATGTGTTACCTATTAAAAAGTTCATTACAAGAAAACACAGGGTCAGCGATAACTACCTGACAAATATATATATTTTTTAAAAAATGGAATGAAATGTGAATGTTAAATGTTCAAGAAAATTAAAAATAAATTACCCATTTGTTAGGATCAGATTGTGAGCTCTACTCTTATTTTGAAAAATGAGCACAAGTCAAGAATGAGCCAAACTTTCAATCCTTAAAATAATATGAACTGGAATGAAAACACAGCAACACAGAAATTTAGCAGGTAAATTTATATTAGTGTAGAAAATAAGAAATAAAAACACATTGTAGAGTCAGCATTAGTTTACATTTCTTTTTCTGTGATAGAATGAAGGATCTCAAAAAGCGCGAATTCCACCACCAGCAATGTCAACCACATGTGGCTCAGCAGATCTGGGCACTGCAATGGTGGCAATGACCAGGTGGGCCTTGAGGGAAAGACCTAATTGCAAATCTGGACTGAGCCCTCAAGAACAAAACACCACTGAGAAGTTATGTAGGTTACCTAGACCTCACTTATGAAAATGGAGCCATATCTACTTTATAGAGCATTGTTATAAAAAATAAATAAGGGCTGGGATGTAGTGCGGTGGTTAAGTGCTTGCCTACGATGGATGAGGGCATGGGTTCAATCCCCAACACTGTGTAAAAAAAGAAAAAAAAGAAGCAGTATAAAGTGAAAACTTAAAACATCTAGATAATCCTTTAATTTGAAGGTTCTAAATGTCGAATTTGTCTTTAATAAAAATATTCATATGTATTTATAATGACTGAATGTATTCGCAGCAATCATTCCATACTAAATATTCACACAGAATTAATAGTAAATATTTACCAAGGTACTCAGATGAGTTATTTATATAAATCTGTGGCAATACAACATGGCTAAAATCACACTTTAAAACTACATAATGCAAGGACAAAATGAAGGTTTGATTACTAAACAGAAAAATTTAGGAAGCATTTGTTAACCCCAAATTTGCTGAAATCTCAAATCTATTTTTGGAAATACTGGATGCTAGGTTTCCCTGCCAGGAATTTAAGAACTCGGTGCTTAAACATTTGTTGAAAACAGATGTGGCATTGTATGACATTGGCACCAGACTTCCTGGGAAACACCAGATGCAGAGTTTGGCCAGATACAGAACCCAGAGAATGTGAGGCCACCACCTACATCCTGCAGCTTCTTTCTGTGCCACACAACCCGGAGCCCTGTGAGGCCTATTTAAATTCTATTAGCGTTTCCTTCCTATGCCAGAACACCAGGGGACATTATGTTGGGGGGGAAACGGGGATGAGTTTCTTGTTATACCCTGATTTGAGAATGCTTAATCAAATGAGTTTATGCAGTTAAGGCCTCAATGCCACAATTATCATCAAACGGATACCCAAACCCACTAAGCTAGACATCTGGTTGTAATGAACTCACTAATATTAACACGATATTTAAAAAACTCATCAGGAAAAGATAGGAGACTGGCTGTCAGGGAAAAATAACAAAAGGAAATCCAAGCCAATATTCTCTTAAATTTGCTCACGTCCATTGGCAGAAATTCATCCAACTAGCAATACCATGTACATAACAATGCATATATTTCAATGTATGTGCATATTTGATTATCTTGTTTAAAATTTCTGTAAATCCTGGTTGGTACAATACATCCATATCAAGATAAATAATTTGGAAAATAATAATTGTTCCACAGTACAGAAAATCTATAAACTTTGAGACAATTTTTTAAAAAATGAATTATATTAACAAAACTTCTGCATGACAAAAACTGGAAAATAAAATAGTAAATAAAATAACTCCAAAAAACTGTAAAATATATAACATGCAATTAATGCCTTAATTATAAAAAGAGTTAAAAGAAAATGGCAAACAAGAAAATAAACTCCCAATGAATAAAGAGAGACATAAAATGAAAAGATACTTGATAGTGAAAAAAAAAAAAAAAAAAAAAACTTTTTAAACTGTCCAGTTTGGAAAACATCTATAAATGATCATTAATTCAAGTACAATTCACATATGTTTATAGAGTTATCAGCTTCTTGCCTGGAACTCTTAAGCATATAACAATGAATAAAACAAATATTCATGCTATTAATTTGAGAATGTAAAAATTAAAATTCTCTTTTAAGACTAAAATGTAACTGATACCTAGACACATAGCTATCTGTATTTTAAAAATAAATAACTCTTTAGAAAAGGTCACAGGAATTCTTGACAAAAAAAAAAAAAAAAAAAAAAAAAAAAAGGACAGGGCTACATGCAGAAAACTACCAGAAGTCTCACATCCTTACCACGGTGTTGCTCCCATCAGAAAGTAAGGTTCCAGAGAGCACAGATCTTGTGGACTACCACCGTCCTATTGCCTAAAGCAGCCCTCTGAAATGAGCAGGTGCCTACATTAGCTAAATGGATGGATGGATCTACAAACACAACACTGTAGTGTAGCCCATACAACCATTTTCTACAAAGTAGACACGATAATGTGGAAAAACTGCCTTAATCATAACACACTGCAAACATATAAAATACCAGCAGAGATGAGAAATAGAAGAAAATGTGTAAAAATTAAAACAGGGTGGGGTTGTCAGATTGTGCTAAATATATAAGGCATGACATTTAATTTATGTGGTAAGGGCAATGCAGTGTTTTGCAACAGGGTCATTAGGTAAAGATTTTCAGTGTCAGTTTTGACTATGCCATTTTCCTCCCTAACAAAAGTTTTTATATATGTCCTCATAATTTTTTTCTGCTTCTTGTTAAAGCCTATCTGAAAAAATATGAAAACAAAAAGGTGTAGGCAACACCTAACAAAACATTCCCTAAGGTTCTTTTCCCTATGCAGCCCAAGAGCTACTGCAGACTTCAGTTCCTAGAATGCACTAATGAATGAAAGGGAGTGAAAGAGGTAAAATTAAGTACACCTTTGCACTTGGTAAAAACCAAAGCCTGTGTTAAATCCATGCTGATGCACATTATTCATGGAGTAATCAGTGAACTGTGAATGAGAACAAGCAAACAGGAAATCCCCTTACTGCCCTCATGCCACTTCTGGAGAAGAGAGAGGGAATCTCAAAAGTAATGTCTTTAATTATAAGTGCTTTAATAGTTATTGTAACTTGGAAAAATGTACATTTTTGATTTAGTATAAAAGACAGATTCAACCTCCCACCTTTGCTGTAAATGAGCCTCCTCCTTCGTAACTCTTCAGCACATGCTGAAAGGCCCACTCCCCCATTTCTGCCCACTGTCTTTACTCTTTGGAGTGACCACCAAAAAAGTCAATTACTAAAAACCATGTATACATTAAAGGACAGAAAACAGGTAATTATTCCTGTGTCACAGGTCAATTTCTTTATTTTTTTATTCTCTTCATGCAATTAAGTTATATGGGCAATAAATTCACAGCTTTAAAACAACGAAAACAATTAAACCTTATTGCCTGGCACTATATTAGATGCAACACAAATTAAGATACACGAGTTCAATCCTCACACTATCTGTAGTCTTCTACTGAATGCATTTTTTCCATCACCTTTGAAAAATATATAAGATGATTCTGTGTGTGTGTGTGTGTGTGTGTGTGTGTGTGTGTGTTTGTGTAAAACTTTCAGGAGATGCATCAAAATATCAAAATACTTCATTATCTGTTATGGTTTGAGAGGTGTCTCCCAAAAATGCATGTGTGAGACAACACAGAAATGCTCAGAGGAGATAGAATTAGATTATAAGAGCTATAACTTAATCATGGGTTAATCTGTTCCATAGATTAGTAATTTTAAAACTCTACCATACTGTGTCTCTGGGAGCATGCCTTTTGGGTTTATACTTTGTCCCTGGTGAGCTGAGCTCTCTCCTTCCTGGCTGTCATGAACTGAGCTACTTCCCTCCACCATGCCCTTCTGCCATGGTACTGCCTCAACTCAGGCCCAGAACTAGAGTTAACCAACCATAATCTCTGAAACTATAAGCAAAAATAAACTTTTCCTCCTCTAATCTGTTCTTGTCAGATCTTTTGGTTACAGAGATGGAGTGTAATTTTGTCTAGGGATTATAGTTTACCATGTAATATTTAATATAAAATCTTTATAACTCTGAGCTTGGCTTCTTAACAGTTAAACCAAGTCATCTTTTTAAAGTTTAGGTTGAAAGGAAATTTCAACATCATTTAGCACTGTTCCTAAAACAGCTGGCCCACACTGGTGTAAAGCCAACTGCACTCAGAAGAAAAACACCTTCCTTTCTGGGTGGCCAACCATATACTTGACGTAAGTTCCTTTATCATGTGCGATAACCATTAAGACACTTTCCTTTGGAGAAGAAGTCATATAGCAGAACATGAAGACAGATGAGACTAGAATGATGTGTCAAGACCTGAACATGTATGGCCTTCCTTAACTTCTCCACTTGGGCTTGAACCCACTTATTCCTTAAGTATTCACTCAAGCACAAGAGCTTTAAGAACTGACTTCATATAAGATACAATCATAAAATAAAAAAAAACAAAAGTGCATCCACAAACAATAATGTAATTTTTAAAGGTACATATACAGGCATGTCAATGCATAGAAAGACTTGAAATGTATCCATATCAAAAATATATTCACTTATCAAAGATGGAGAGGAGTTCAGTTTCAGTGCTTCATTTTTTAAGGGAAATACATTCATAACTTGTATACATGGAAGTGTGTATAATTACCACAGTTCTCTGTTGTACCTCTCTGTAACTCCAGCACAACCTAATAGAGCACTAAGCTCATCACCCATGACTGGTCTTGTGCAGCTTTTTCTACTTCTTAGTAAGAAGAGTGCCCGACCTGGCACACCATGTTTATTGAATGAATACACCCCAACTCCTAGACAATGAAATGATTAACAAAAAGAATCTTTGGGCTATTTCTAAAAGGTCAAAAGTCAGAAAATTTCTTTTCAACCTAGACTTTAAAAAGACAGCTTGGTATGACTATTAAGAAGCCAAGCTTAGGGTTATAAAGCCTAGGTTTTAAATTAAACTTTGCATAGTAAGTTGTAATCCCTAGATAAATTACTTAATCCTTGCTTTCCTCATCTATAAAACACAGATGAGAGTATCTTTTCCCTATATTAGTAAGTAAGATTAAAAGAGAATACTTATAAATAAATAAGCATAGTCCTGATACTCAATGAATGAGAATCATTATTGTGCCTTTCATGCTCAATCACTAAAGTAATAATTTCAATTTTGTGCTCATCAAAAAGTGTTAATAAAACTTTTAAAATATCTGTCTTCTAGAAAATAACAAACTGAAAATCTTGCTAATATGAGCAATGAAACACATAACATCAAGTCCATCAGGTCTGTAAAAGTGGGAAAAAAAAAAAAAAAAGAACAATTCTGCAGAGTAACTTCTATAAGATATAAGCAAATCATGCATTTTTAACCTTGGTTCCAGTAAGAAAAGTTTTAATCATCCAAATTCACAGACTGAAAATGCTCCTACTTGGTTCACACACATTATTAAGTTGTACATCACTGTTCTTCTTGAGGAATTTGCTAACTATCCAAGTTATTAGTATGCCGACAGTGCTCAATGATGCCTTCCACAGTTAATTGGCTAAGAAATCTTATCCAAAAAATTTAATGAATAAGTTCACATTGAGGTTCAGAGGATGCTTTGGATAAAGATCTATAGTTATTTTTTAGAAAAAAAATTACTGCTTGTTTTCAGTGGCTATCTCTATTTTTAGTTATGAAAACAACATTTATACTTCACCTTACCAAAACCCATTATAATTATGATAAAATGAGTTCATTTTAGATCAGATATCCGAAGCACATGTTTAATTACACAAATAATTACTAAGCACCTAATATATTCTAGGATTAAGATTAAAAAAAAAAAAGAGGTATTTCCCAAAAAGGAACAAAAAGAATTTTCTTTTACATATTAAAACCCACCCAGAAATAACTACAGAAAAGATAGTCTAAAAAATTAAATAACAAGACTCAGTAAAACCTTATTTCACCATCAGTCTCCTTAAAAATTTCTTTAATGAGTCTTTTCATATTAACCAAATTCAATAACCCAACAATCCAAATCTGTTTTATTTATGCACATGTGACATTTGTGTATAGACAAGATATGGATATATATGTGGATGTTTGTATTCATATATATACATATGTGTAAATATTTTAAATATACACATATATTTTACTTATCTCAAGTAAACAGGTTTCCATTGGTTAAAAAAAAAATCTGCTGAAAAAAACATAAAAACAAACAAAAACAATAAAATCCTGTAAACTCAAGTGACTATGTTACCTGTTTTTTATAATTTTTTTAGCAGAAAAGTAAAAGCAGCATAACAGGTGCAGAACTGGGCCTATTTCATCAACAGCCATAATGGTTAATTGGTTCTTAATTATTCTCTCTCTTAGTTTTATGTTACTTCAACTAAGGAATATGTTATGTTTTAAAACTTATTTAACAATTCTATTTTCTTAGTCCCTTAAAAAAGATGATACCGGGTCTCAAGTATTTAGACACATTTCTGAAACAGAAAATTCAACCATTCTCTTTGTTTTAGTTAGTATAGAAATCACTGCAAAAGAAAAACTAACACACTAATAACTCTGACAAACCACAATTGTTACTATAATCAAAGAACAGCAATAGGCAATTAATATAACACTGCTCACCTGTTCATTTTTGCAAAGCCACACGCTGTTTCCCTTTAACACAGTGAAAATTTTGGCTTTATACCCTCTCAGTTCCAGATATCCACATTTCTCAGGTGCAACAGCTGCTTGAGACTGTGAAGTAAAGGACTGTGATTTCAGTGCATTTAATAGTATGCTGATCCAGTCATTTCTCTCCTCTGAAAACAGACAGGCGAAAATATTTAAGTCTATATGTAAGTCACACAGACACAGAAATGTCAGCAAGGAATCTGCTTCCTTTGAAAAAATAGATAATTCATAATTTTTTCTCCCACAACCATAATCTAAACACTGTTGTGGGAAGGGACAAGGGCCCAACTCTTTAAGGGAAAAGAAAAAATACTACTCAGTTGTTACTGAACCAGTATCACTGGCTTCTGGTTGCTTATCAGAAATACAAAATCTCAACCAGGTGCCATGGTGCACACCTGCAATCCCAGCTGAGGTTTAGGTAGGGGGACCTTGAGTTCAAAGCCAGTCTCATCAACTTAGCAAGGCCCTAAGTAACTCAAGGAGACCTTGTCTCTAAATAAAATATAAAAAAAGGGGCTGGAGATGTGGCTCATTGGTTAAGCGATCCTGAGTTCAATTCCCAGTACCAAAAAAAAGGGAAAAGGAAAAAAAAAAAAAAATACAAAATCTCAGGTCTCACTACAGACCTTATGAATCAGAATCTGCATTTTAAAAAGAACTCCAGGCAACCTAAATTCTTTTCAATGTATGAGGAACACTCCCCTTCAGATGATTCATAGATTGGATTTTTTTTCTTTCATAAAAGACATAATATTGCTACTCAACAATTAATAACTGAATATGGCAATTCCATCTCCAAAATACCCAGAAAACCCTATGTCCTAAACCTGCCCTAAAATTCATCCTTCCATTTCACTCCCAGAAAGAGCAGCAGCTCAGTAGATGAATTAACACTTGGTCCTTCTACTCCCTCCACAAAAGTTAAGTGTCCTTCAACTACGCACCACACACTGTGTTAGGAGCACAGGAATTCGATTTGGTCCCCCATAGACCAATCGAAGCTGTAAGTCAAGTTAGATATGAACATATAATGGAACACAGAAATATAAATGTCATACGAATGGTATTAAATAATATATGAGTCAATTCAGATGAGGTAAGTGATTTGCTGAAGGTCAAACAGCAAGTTAGTATTAAAATTAGGACAATTAAATGTTTTAACTCTCATACAACTGTTTTTGGCACCAACTTGTATAAAGGGTTATTTGTGCTAGGTCTTGAGGATGAGGAGCAATTCAAAATGGGCTTGAGAGAGGGAAGAGCAGAACAGAATTTTGAGCAAGGACAACACAAGAACACAGGCAGGAAGAACCAACATCTGTTAGGGACTAAAGTAGGTTTATTATTTTGAACTCAATAATGGGAAATACGGCTAGAAAATCTGCACTGCCTATCTAAAGAATTTTGGTTTTATTATAGAGGCGAAAGATAACCATGTTGGGATTCTTAGCAAGGAAAGAACACAATTAATGTCATTAGGATGATGACAGGTGGGCCAAACGGGAAGCTTGGGGAACAAGAGAGAGACAGTGGAGATTTTGCAGTACAAGGAAATGAAGGCATGTGGAGGACGAAGACATTAGGGGATAAAACCTGGCTAAGGCTTTGAATATGTCTGATGGATGTTCTAGAAAACAAGTAACCACTACCAGGTAGCTTGACGTCATGAGCTGGCAGGCAAAGGCGGAAGGGTTCAAGGAGACACCTCGGGTTCAAGGGGACACCTCGGGTTCAGTGCCCTGGCATGAGCACCTGGCAGCTGACAGTAACATGCAAGCACAGGAAGCCACTCCATAGGAGACCCAGGGACATGGAGAAGAGGCAAATTCTGAGGTACCACCACATCTACAGGACTGGAAAACGGGCCACCAAACAAATGGGGAAGTGCTTAACAAGGCAAAAGAGAAAAACGAAAATGAAAAACAAAAACAGGAACAAAACAAAGCAGAGTGAATCCCAGGTAGGAAAGATTTTCATGGAAAGAATAAGCAGGACCCGAATTCGAGAACTGGAAGAGTTTCTCAGATCCTTCTAAGAAAGGTCTGCCCATAGCAACTTCACTGGGGATTAAAATTAAGTCTCTATATTAGACTGACTCACATTCAAATCTAGTCATTTCATAATGAGCCTTAACTTTTAAATTATCTTCATTCCTTCTCACCTATTAAAAAACAAAAGTAAAAGCAGCTGCATCAACGACTGGAAGCCAAAGTGTTTATTAAAAACCGATTCAACAATACTTTTTTACAGGGGTTATGAAATCCCCAACTGGTGCTTTCAGGATAAAATATCTTTACCAAAATGTCCCCAGCACTGTTATGTGTCCTAAACTAAAGATGGCAGAGTACTCTGGTAGCTAAGTGAATTAACAGGCAGTGATTCCCTGCCGTTTTACATCTACATAAACAGATCCAGATTGCACTATATTAATATTCTACATTTTTAGGAACAGCTACAGAGCTTCTATGTAACTCAGGTATTACTTATGATCATTAGTTTCACACAATAAGTCTCTGCCAAGTAAATGGATATAATGGCTTTTATTTGTTAGCTTGTTTGTGTTAATCTGCAAAAATCAGTTTGAAATGTAGGCCATAATTTCATGAACTGGCCAAAGTGCAGCCTTTTAGATCACTGATAGTATGTGCCTCAAATTCTCAGGAATTCATTTGAAACTGGCAATTGCATTTTTTATTCTTACGTATATCATGGCAGCATCACAACATACGATTACCTAAAATTCTCTCACCCCTGGGGACCTCCATTACTAATAGGAAGCAAACAATTATGAAGATCAATAAGAACAAGAATTAATAGTAGATTCAGTCTTAATTCTCCATGTTGTAACCAAGTCTCTTTCATGCAGTGGGGTCCACTTCAACTTTGAATATAATCCCTGCGGCTTTGCCACTACCGATTGACTTCATAACTGACTTTATCCCCCTTATTCTTCTCCCTTTCGCCATCCCCGGCCTTGAGGGATTAATATTCTTCTGTACTAAGCAGAGTTCTCTGCCCTTCCTCTCAATGTACACAAGAAAAAAGAAACTCTGAACCTGGAACAACAGCTGTTTCAAGAATATAAGTTAAATATTAATTAAATCTACTCATAATAATACTTGGGTTTGTGTCCGTGTCCTCTATTCTGTACCATTGATCTACCTTTCTATTTTGGTACCAATACCATGCCGTTTTTGTTACTATTGCTTTGTAGTAGAGTTGAAAATCTGGTATTGCAATACCCCCTGTTTCACTCTTCCTGCTAAGGATTGCTTTAGCTATTCTGGGTTTCTTATTCTTCCAGATGAATTTCATAATTGCTTGCTCTATTTCTGTAAGGTACATCTTTGGGATTTTAATTGGAATTGCATTGAATCTGTATAGCACTTTTGGTAGTATGGCCATTTTGACAATATTAATTCTTCCTATCCAAGAACATGGGAGATCTTTCCATCTTCTAAGGTTTTCTTTAATTTCTTTCTTTAGTGTTCTGTAGTTCTCGTTGTAGAGGTCTTTCACCTCTTTTGTGAGATTGATTCCCAAGTATTTTATTTTTTTCGAGGCTATTGTGAATGGGGTAGTTTTCCTGATTATTCTTTCCAAAGATTCATCACTTATGTATAAAAATGCATTAGATTTATGTGCATTGATCTTATATCCCGCTACTTTAAATTATGGCATTTGCAGGAAAATGGATGAAATTGGAGAATATCATGCTAAGCGAGATAAGCCAATCTCAAAAAACCAAAGGACGAATGATATCGCTAATAAGTGGATGATGACACATAATGGAGGGAGGGAGGGGTTAGTGTTAGGGTTAGAGTTAGGGTTAGGGAGGGGGCAAGTATGGAGGAAGGAAGGACTGTACAGAGGGAAAAGAGGGGTGGGAGAGGTGGGGGGAAGGGAAAAAATAACAGAATGAATCAAACAACATTGCCCTATGTAAATTTATGATTACACAAATGGTATGCCTTTACGCCATGTACAAACAGAGCAACAACATGTATCCCAGTTGTTTACAATAAAAAAATAATAATAATAATACTTGGGAAACAGGTCTTTATCCTCCTTTAAAGCTCTAGTTCCCCCAGAAGTTAGAATGGTAACCTCTATGATGTGAGTTCACCAATTTTCTCCTTTGCTATCTAAGCAATAAAACTTCTTTTCCCTTTTTCTTAAAATTTCCTTCTATAATCGGATCAGCATCAGGGATAAGACCACCAGGCTTTTGGAATCAACGCTGAGAAAGAGTGAACAGATAATACAACACAGTAAATTGGACAGCAAGCATCACGTGTATTTGGCTTTGAGAAACATGTCTCCTTACACATGGGTGAATGTGCTTTGATAACTCACAATATTCCAAACCAAATTATAATTTTGCCTTGGAAAAGTGTCTTGGGCAAAGCTAGAGACTGGGCTAGTAGCTTCTGTCTGCTCTTCACACTAAGATACAGTAGTAGTCCTTATCCATGGTTTCACTTTTGCAGTTTCAATGACCTGAGGTTAACTACAATCCAAAAATATTAAATGGAAAATTCCAGAAATAAATAATTCATGAGTTTTAAATTGCACACTATTCTAAGAAGTGATAAAATCTTGCTCTGTCCCACCATCCCACCCCAGGACATTAGTCACCCCGTAGTCCAGCATATCCACACTGTTCTGTGTACGATTCTCATCCTTTAGTCACTCAGTAACCCTGTTAGCTGTCACAGTATCATAGTATGTATGTTCAAGTAATCCTTAGCTTGCGAAATAATAGCTCCAAAGCACAATAGTGGCGAAACTGGCAATTTGGATATGCCAAAGACAAGCTGGAAGTGCTTCAAGTGAAAAGGTAAAAGCACAATAAGATATGGGGGGTGGTGGAAGGAGAGAGCACACGCAATCACTTTCACATAAATTTTATTACCGTATATATTGCTGTAACTTTTCCACTTTACTATTAGTTATGGCTGTTAATTTCTTACTGTGCATAATTTATGAATTGAACTTTATCATGGGTATGTACATATAAGAAAGAACATAGTATGTACAGAAACTATGACTCAGTCATACACTGGGATCAGAGTATATATTACTATTGTTCTTTTGTTCCTTCCAATAACAAATATCTATTAATTGTCTATCTTTTTCTTAGCACTATACTAAGCACTATTTCCTTCTACCTTAACTATGGCTTTGCTTTAAGTATAACATTCCAGTTAGGAAGAAAAGGAGTAATAGGAAAAAAGAATAAGTGATTTTTCTTGAATATAAATCAAAGACAACAGCAATTTCTTCAACCTGAAATTAGTTCTTGAGGTTTTCAGAAAGATCAACTTATAAGAATCAAATAAAGAAGTTAAACAAAAATTAACAAAAGATTAAATGTTCTCAGACTACCAGACTTAGTAGTAGGTATATTCATCAGTGAAAAACTGATTACACCAGAGAAAACTATGAACACACAAATAAACAATGATGTAATTTTGCCACGAATTGTGGCACCTACCTGTAATCCCAGCAACTCAGGCAGAGGAGTTGGGGGATTGCAAGTTCAGGTCTAGCCTGGACAATTTAGCAAGACCCAAATATAGCGAGAAACAAATTTTTAAAGGGCCTGGGGATATAGCCCAGTGGTAGAAATCTTGCCTAGCATGTGTGAAGCCAAGTTAAGTCTCCAGTATCAAAAATCATCAATATCATCATCATTATCATCATCAAACAAGGTTTAATTGGCTCTTTGCACCTTTACTATTGATATAATCTGATCTATCTGACAAAGATCTCTCAAGGTCATTCATGATTGACATTAAGGAAGGAAATACTGCACACCACACATCATACAAACATTTACTGAGCACCTACTACACCCTAAGAATTACTCTGAATACCAGGAGTGGAGCATGAACAAGGCAGACCAAGGCCTTACTCTCTAGTAGTTTATGCTCTAGTAGGAGGAGAACGGCCGTAAGAGCTTAGATATTGGGTACCATATGTTACAAGTCACAAAGCACAGGATGAGGGGCACAGGGAGTGCTATTTTATATAGTGTAATAGAAAACACCTCAGAAAAATAGGAATGGTAAAGCAAAAGCCTAATGGCCTTGGAAACAATGGAGTCAGCCAGGAGGGTCTTTGGAGGACAGCATGCCGGGATAAGAGAGCAGCACCTGGCAGGGCCCCAGGAAACAACAGGTGTGCATGTTAAGCAACAAGAGATCCCTGTAGTTGAAATATAGTGGGGGATGGGGACATGGAAGGAAATGAGGACAGAGAGACCAAGGTTCCACCATGGAGGGGCTTTGGGACATTAGAAGTACTTTACTCTCAGTAAGATCGAAACTCGAGGTAACGCTGGAGGGGACTACATGATCTGACTTTTATGTTGAATGATTCTCTCACAACTGTACTGACAATATGACTGTCTTCAATTAGGGAAAGTGATCAATATAACACAACAGAAGTGGTGGCTTAGAGTACAGAGGTAATGGTGGACGTGTTGAGAACTGGTCAGCATCTGGGCATATTTCCAACATCAAACTGACAAGATTTGATAATGGACTGGATGTGAGATATAAAAGAAGGACTTAAGAATGAAAACCACAATTCAAGGCCTAGGCCTGTGAGTCTCGCTCTTACTGTGATGAGGAAGGTCACAGAGGAAGGTTCAGTGGAGAGGGTGAAAGTGGGAATTTGGACATTTGAAGTGTGAGATGCCATTAAACATCCATGTTGAGCGGTCAGGTAGGCAGCTGAATATACAGATCAGGAGTACAGAAATAGATCAGAAATGGAGGTACATATTTGAGTAGTCACTTTAAAACCATAAGAACTTCTTCAAAACCAAATTTGGGGCCCTACAATACAGTATTTTAAAAGGAACTAGGAATCCTATCGAAATCGTGAACTATGTCAGAAAATTCCAGAACACCATGAATTAAGTCTATAAAAAGATCCTTGGCCACCATTGTTAATAGCATTAAGTAGGGTAAGAGAGTAAAGGGACAATATGTATTTCTTGTCTTACTTCTAAAAACATTGAAGATTTCAAAGAAGGGATGTCTGCACAAAACAACTAAGGAGAAATTATAAAGAATATTAAAAAAACAAAACAACAACAACAACAACAAAAAAAACAACTTTCCAGTATCAGTATCATAGCCACCACTGGAAGGCTTATAATGTTGCCCAAAAACAACTGAGAGCATGACCCCCTTGCCTATTTCTCAGGGGTCTTGAGCACACTAAGTTAAACAGAAAACCACAGCTGAGAGCCAGTCAGAAAATGTCCCAAATGGAAAAGCTACTCAGAATTCTTCAGCTCTCTTTTATAATCATGAGAAGTGCCCACTCAAAATATCACCTGTTACAGGTGCCACTGGAACAGACTGACCAGACAGACCGTGAACTGATAACACTCCAACTTTCACCGTTCATCCCAATTGTTCTGCTTGAGAACAAGAGGAGTCAGACTAAACTTCCCACTTGAGGAAGAGTATTTTTAAAAATGTTATTTCAATATAATTCTCTTTCCACTAATAGAGTAATAATATTTATTAGGAAACTTAAAGGAATTTAAGTCCTAGTGACTTATATGGAAAAGATGTCAAATTACAATCCTGTCTTAGCCATGCTGCTGGGTGGTGAGCAGTTCAGATACAGTGACACTGGTTTCAGGGAAGACAAAGGCAGCTCTTGTACATAAGTCATTCAAAAGCTCTTCAACCAAAGTGAAGACAGTCATCTGTTATGACGTCAAACTCAAATCGTTCCCCTCTGTCCTAAACTTGATTTTGCTTCATTATACTCAAACTTTAATTTAGAATTCAACTTATTAAGCCAATTTTTTCATAAGACATTATAGTTGATTTCTCACTTCCCCAAAAACAAATCAACCATTTATATATGTGGGAGGATGATCATTTATAATACAAATTAAGTATCTTCTTAAAGGCGCCATTCTAAAAACACAAACACACATGTATCACTTACATATAAGGACATACACATCCTTCTACATACAAATTTTAAAGTGTAAGTTGTCACTATGTAAAAACTTCCAGTAAAAAAACTTGGTCAGTAACTCCATGTAGAAAAAGCCTCAGTCTTTACTAAAGCAATGTTTCCATGGTTTCAAAAATTAAAGACCTATGATTTACTTAAACAAAAAAACTTACACCAAAGATAATGAAAGCTTATACTGTTTATATATTTAAAAAAAATGATCTACATACCACATAAGAATTTATTGGCCAATTGTAAACATGTGACTTTTAAATTTGTGAGTTGATACGTTCTACTTAAATAAAATGTGTCTGCTTAACTTTTAAGGCAGAATGTAAACATGGCTATAGAGATTTTTACAGAGGTCTGTTTTAAAATGCAGGCTGTACCGCATATGTGACATTCACTTCAAGAGGCCCAGGGGAGGTAACAAGCTCCTCAAAGAAACAGGCAGTCACCTCTAAGGGCAGCAGAAACCAAACCATAAGGAAAGAGTGTCACAGTGGCCAATCGAGAGGAGCAATACTGTGTTTTTCAAGAAATACAGGATGAGTACAAATATGATTTCAAATGAAAACCCATATTGAGCATCACAACTGCGGGTAAGTTTCTGAATTTTAGGCAATGATTCACAAAAGTGGCACCTCAGATAGGCGATTCTTGATAAAATGCTCCAGGAAAGGGATTAGCAAACTGAAACTATTTTGTGAAAACAATGACCAGATTTAGGCTGCAGACCACACAATTTGCTGACCTTGGCTTTAGGACACAGCTTCTGGCATTTTTTTTTTTTTTTTAAATATCAAGTAAGAAACATTTTTACATTAAATCCATGAATATATGCAGATATGTTTCACAATATAATATTTACTATAAGCAATGCACTTTGTCATTTTATTTTTGAACAGAAAGTGCTTTTGTTTTTGGTACCATCATAAAGACAGATCACTAAGCTGTTCTCACAAATCAGCAGAAATTCATAGTTTGGAAAAGATTTCACCAGTGTGAAAGTTAGCTAGGATGCATTCATTACTGATTATTCCAAGCAATACAGGAAACTTTCTGGTATTATATAATATTTATTGAACTCTTTCTTTGTGTCATACCCTGCCTATATTCTAGCAATCTAACATTTTTAAAAAGAGACAGTGTTACCCAATAATAGCTAACACAGTGGTAGTTTCCAACTCCTGGTGATTATTTTCATCTTGTAAAATGGGATAATAATTATAATACACATCTCATAAGATGCTGTGAAAATGAAGATTTTAGCAGAATGTCTGGCACATTTCAAGTATTCACCCAGTTTTCCATACCATTATTATTCAAATGAAGCCCTAGAAAAATCAAGTTTAATCATGTGTCTATACTACAATAAAAGCAGTCCTTAAAATAAGTTAAAATTTCAATTCTTTAATTAAGGAAATGACCTTACCTATGTTATTTCAAATTGAGGAAATGACTTTACCTATGTTATTTCAAATTGGTGAGGTTTATAATAATGACATTTTAGATAGTCAAAAAAAATATACAACACAGAATTTTGAACTCCCCTGGCTTCTCGTTCCCCAACTAAACAAAATTCAGGAAATATTCCTCTGTACGTGTTTAGATACAATCCAGAAAACACTTGCCATCTTTAGATCAATTTTTACCATCAAGTGATCCATGATAGATCCATGTTTTTTTCATCAAACATGAAAAAAAATTCAAGAAATAAAAAAGATCCTTCACAAAATGTGAAAAAATGATTGGTGTACTTGTGCACTAAGCTTAAGCTAAAAATCTGTCCTACATAAACTTCCTCATAAAATCGACTTCCTAATAGGAAAACTGTTTTGCATATTAAATAGCTATTTTGCATTACTCAAATAAAAGCTTAAAGTGACTTTCTCGAGAGCCCATTCCTGCTACTTTTTTCACTGCTATATCTCTGAGTTAGAAGAGTGCCTGGCACTTGAGAGCTCCTCACTAAATATTTGCTGCAAAAAAGGACATTGAGCAAACCACAAATAACTTCTCCACTTATTTAGGGTTTAACGTTGTGCATTTTTTAAATAGTTTTGAAACCTAAATCATTTAAAACTAACATTTTAAAATTTCTTTGCATTTCTTTTTCAGCTGGTTTGTTAAACCTGGTCGAAAATTAATGTCCACATTTTTGAAGGGATAAAGAAATAATCTTACCTTCTTTTTCTACTCTAAACACAAAAGTCCTTTGTGTTGTAACAACTTCAAATTTGTTGTCTCCTTGAACTCGTACTGTAGATACAGCAGAAAGGGGAATTATTCCTTTTGAATACATCTCCTGTATTGGTTGAAGAAAAAGACACATTAGAATGAAATTTTCTTGATCTCATCAGAAAAAGAATGACATAGTATATACAACTTCTCTTTCACAATTTCAATCAAATTTTTTAAATGACATACAAATCCACTGATTTAATTCCCCAGAAAGGAATGTATTAATGCCCCTTTCTTTTAAGGGAGATGTCTTTTCACTTTTCTCTTCATCTGGAATTAAAAGACAAAGAATTGAATGCAAATAAACCTACTAGGCTAGCAAAATATAGGTCTAAAAAATAGCAGCATGTGCTTTAAAATTAATCTGGTCAAAATGATTTTATGGTGTTTGCAGGCATCTGCTGGTCACAACAGGTACTGTAACTGAACCATTTCAAACTGCTATTACACATTGTGAATAAAAAGTACCTAAGAAACCCCTTGGATTTTATGAATTAACCATGCTACTCAATGCTTTGATAATGAGGTGCTTATGTATCACTTTTCTTTGTTCCCCAATGACTAACGAGTGAAAACAAATGGATTTGGCTGCTTGCAGTAGGCATATACATACCATGACTTTGCTTAAAAAGGTCATTTGTAAGACTCTAAAAACTTTTTCCTCAATCTTCATTTTCCTAGACCCTCCCAAATCATTTGGAATGACCATGAAATGTCAACTATTTACTAATGGTGTAATATTTCTGTGTCTTGTGCTAGAAAGAAAATTAAGAGAGTCCTTATACATTCAAGGAGTCTCAAAATGAAAAAGCAGGTGACGTGATAAAAGGAAGTTAAAAACAGAATACAAAGTAAAAAAATAAGTACAAAGATGGAAATTTTCAATTCTGCTTTTTAAAAGGGGTAAGGAGTGTTTTTACAAACGTGGTGACATTTGAGACTGACTTTAACAAACCTTAAGATTAACCAAATTGATAAGTGTGTGAACATTCTGATCAGAAACCCCGAATAATCAAGGTGTAAAAAGGAGAAACAGGATAACACAGCAACATAAATAAGCATCACAGTCATAAGAGATGAGGCTGAGATCAAACATCAAGGTCACATTGAGGAAGGTCTTGAATGTCAAAAGTGTTTACACCCAACCCTTCTTCCATCCCCCTCCACAGCATTATCTGGGGAACTCTCAGTTTGGAGCAGGTCTCCAATAACTAGTGAGAAGAAGAATGTACTAACCCATTTCATGCAGAGAGTAAGTACCAAGCTCATACTCCCCCCTGCTGTAAACAGCTGCCATGGCAGACAGGTAAGGGGCAGCTGTCAGCCACCTGCTGTTCTACTTAAAGGACTGTTCTCTGCTAGCTGAGGATCTGCCCTATACCACCATGGCATTCTCTTCTAGTTCTTTAACAATTTCTTCTCCTTTATTGACTTTGTTCCAGTTTCCCATCCTAGACTTAACGTGTCAATCAAAATCCCATCCATTCTTTTTTTTTAAGTATGCAAAATAAAGGTTTATTCATTAGAGGGATATGCATAATAAAAATGTAAAGAAATACATGAAAATGAAAAAAAACTGTTAATTTCAACATACTAGTTAGTTACTTTAAGAGGAGGAGGAGAGGAAGCCATTTGGGTGGGAAACAGATACATTTAATAGTATTAGTAATATTTCGCTTTTTAAACACGATGGTCACTTATAAAGATAATCACTGAATAATTTGTACTTTTTGTGATCCAAATACAGCATAAGGTATTCTAAATGAAGAGAAAGACAACAATGT
The DNA here is from genome assembly GCF_902686455.1 of Sciurus vulgaris. Classification (NCBI taxonomy): domain Eukaryota; kingdom Metazoa; phylum Chordata; class Mammalia; order Rodentia; family Sciuridae; genus Sciurus; species Sciurus vulgaris. The sequence continues at coordinate 116,979,225 of NC_136469.1, read as the reverse complement.
AACCACTGAGTTTGTCCGTGTGGAAGTCAGTATGGAAATGACATTGCCAAAAGCAGTTTCAGTGAAATACATGCGGGAAAGGATACTGCGACGGGCTGGAGAGAGAAGAGGATGAAAGTGAAAATGATGAATAAAGACCACCCATTCTTTAATACCATATTAAATACCAATGCCACGTAGGCTTTCTGTCCTGTCTCCTTCCATGCAGCCCAATCCAAACATGACGTTTAAAGTGTGATTCAGGAAGATGAATGGGCGACCTCACATAGAAAAGGAAGAAGGGTGTCAGGAAATAACCACTCACAAAACGACTGATTTCTTCGCGCGCTCTCTCTCTCTCTTTTGGTAAGTCTTCTCTAAAAAGGAAAATCCCCTCTTCCTAATTCAACCATGAACCTCATGTGAGAAGACCTCTCTCATCCCTCCCTGTCTACTCCCCCTTCCTCCTTTATGCATCCATCTCACCATACTTCATGCTCATATTTTGAGTCATCGATAGCATGTTTCTGTCCTGTAAGTACCCTGAATTTTAAAACCTAAAGTCATCAACACCTAAACACTTACCATCGATTTCTAACTGCCCATTAAGACATCACTCTGTGAGTCAGTGTGAAACAAAGAACAGTCTGGACATTCGCTGTTCTTCTGCACCCTCCTCACCTGGACTTTCCCAGGCGCAGCTCACTCCCCAGCACTTGGCAACTCTGAACTCTGACCACAGTGGCCTTCCTGAGGGTCTCTGAACGTGGATCTCTGCCCCCACCAGCAGCTCTGCATGCACTGCCTGCTCCGAAAAGAACGTTCTTCACCATCCTTGCAGACTCCGTCCTCGCTCTCCTCCATGCTTCAGTATAAAAACCCTCCTAACGAATATCTTTTTGACCAGCCTGTACTCTCAGGCCCCTTATCCTAACCTGGGCAGATAACCCTAATTTAAGTGAACAGCAACCTGAACTTTTACTTTATAGTAATTATTCACTGTAACTTAAACAGCGACCACCTATACTTGGTGCCATCAAATGTGATCCTTTGATTAACAGTCACGCCAAATAGACGTTGGGTCATTTCTCGCTTTTCCTCACCACCTCTCTGGTAGTCAGAGCTATAGAAATATTTTCTGAATGCTCAAATCCTAGGTTCAATCAATCACAATTATACCCAACTCTGTCAGGTCATCTTTATTGTTTTTTGAAATTCATTTTTTATCATTCCTACTGAACCTATATGTTAGTCTACAACCTGATAAATTAATGCTTCATTTGCTTCTCGACTTTCAGCTTCGTTTCCTTCTGAGAGTGCCAGCATATTATTGTTCAAAAGTCATACAGATAGAGAAAATAAAGGAAGGGTTCCTGGAGGAGGAGAGTAAGATGCGTCCTGAAGTTCGCACTGGATTTTAATGGGTGGCAATGGTTACGGAGATGCAGATAGAAGAACATACAGGACCTATGAAGAGGGGAAATCTGAAGGAGAAAACAAGGAAGGAGATGTGTTCAAGTCCAGCCTCCATCCTCCCAGAGTATAGCCAGCTCTTACAGAGAAAGGTCACTACAAAGAAATGCATGACATGATTAGCTCCCTAAAAGAAATCCTAAAAATGTAATTAGGTTAAGATGGCAGTATGAGGCCAAAACTTAACTACCAAGCACTCTAAAAACTGAGCGAAGGGAGAGAATCTCTCTCCATTGTCAAGAACCTAAAGAGAAGGGAATGAGCATCTTTATGGAGTTTAAGGGTTACTCTGTTTCACTTGTAGTGGTCAATACCAAAGTGTGGGAGATTTAAAATGTCCAAAAACTTTATAATCTATCCCTCCAATGATCTATTCCCAAACTTTAACTTGCATGAGAAATTGAAGCAGCTTATAAAAAATGCCTCTAATGGAATAGATTAACTATTTGACTGTTACCTTTACACTGTTTTTCAGTAAAGAAAAATCAAGAAGCAGTGTAGAAAAACAGGAATAAAAGGAGATTCTATCAGATCTCCTCAAAGAGATTAAAAAGCAATTCCTTAAAAATGTAATAACCTATATGCCCACAACACTGGTATTGTGTTTAACAGGTATATACTTCTAATAGAGTAATAGGAAAAGAAAAGTTCCCTAGAGGTGATCAAAACATGCTTAGGCTAAATTCTATGTCAATGAACCTCAGGAAGTTGCAGTTTCTCTAACTGCTCATTTATAATCTATGAAATCCCAAGGTAAGTCTTCTAACTTTTTTTAAACACTGTAGAGTTGTTTTTGTATTTCTCTTCTAACATCACAAGAAAAAGACAGCATAGAAACCAAAAAAGCACTCAAAGGACAACAGGTTCTAAGTGCCTGCATTTTTCAGAGTGTAAATTTTCTTTTAGGAAAGAAATTTTAAAGCATCCTATGAGCCTGTAACACACACTTATGTAGGTCAACTTTGTCCTTTATCTACCACACTGAGACAATGAAAAGGCCACAGGGTAATTCTGCCCTCACCACAGTAAGAATGAGGGTGAGTTAGAGTTCTTGGCAGGGGATAAGATACCACGGCTGTGAGGATGAGGCCTCATTCTAAAATAAAATGGACAAGGTCTTGTGGAAGCTTGATTGGGCAACGCTGAGAAAAGTGAAAGAAAACTAGAGAAACAGGCAACTCTGGAGAGTGCCTCCTCGACACCCAGCCACTTGCTCTGCCAGTGCACATTCAGACTTAACAGACCAAAACGCTCTGCTCACACAGCGGCTAAAAGTGTGAAGCCAACCAGGAGTGGGGCTGGGCCACACCTACACTTCCCTTCTGCCAGGAGGGGCACAGCACAAACTGTGCCTCCTTTCCCAAAACACCCGCCCCAGGGTGTCTGTACTTTGCCTAATTGAAATCAATCATCTTGATAGTACATGGTCAAATCCCAAAGCAAACAACTGGATTCCTTTAAAAATTGGTATTAAGTGAAAAGATTTGCAATAATCCATTTTAACAAATATTTATCTCAATTTCAAACCAAGACTATCATTTTTATTGCATCAGTATCTAAAAATATGACAGACCCTCCTCCTTTCAACTGAAGCTGAGATGGACTCTTGAAAAGAGAGCAGAGAGAGAAAAACTGTCCAGTTGGACACAGTTACCAGAAATTCTCTCTCAAATAGGAATAAGAATACCACCACCATGGCAAGAAGCCTGTCTCATTCTTGAAGAGTTTTCCTTCAATCAAATCAGAAAAGGCCGCAACAGCCAAAGAAACCAGAAGTCAGACTCCATCAGATGTAGAGTCTACACTGCACCCACCATAGCACAGAAACTGGGACAGCATTCCACTGTACTAACAAGCTAGAAATAGTAGCTAAAGCAGACATTCAGTTTAAAAAAAAAAAAAAAAATCCCACCATCTTGCAAACCTCCAGAGGTGTGTTTGAACCTGTTACTACTCTACCTGCATCACTGAAAGTGAAGCAAAACAACTGATTCCTCTCTAAACCTTCTATTAGTGTATTACAGCATGCGGTGTGCTCTAATGTCGCAGCACATGCCACTTTGTCAAAAAAAAAAAAAAATATATATATATATATACCTTACAGCACTAAAAAAGCAATACGTGAAGTCTCTATTCATGCCACTAGTATCACCAATGCTGGGCAGTGAAAATCTCTAAATAAATCATCAGAAAACTGTGCCAGATTATAAGCTCTAAATTAGAGAATGTGGCTGTCTTAAAAATAAAATTTTAAAAAGAAAGGATACAGTTAAGAAGAAAAATCATGTGTTCTTAATCAATTAAAAATATGACATATTAGCTCCAAACTTCTTATTAAGGAAATTTCCAAACACAAAGAAGCTAAAAGAGAAATACCATGGGTACCCAAGTATCCTCTATATAGATTTAACAATATTTGCTCCTCGGATCTGAGGGGCACTCATTCCAGGAATTCCTGAGACACCAAAATCTGCAGATGCTTAAGTTTCCTAAATAAAATGGTATGGAATTTGCATAGAACTTATGCACATCCTCTAGTACACTTTAAATCATCTATAGGTTACTTATAATACCTCATACAGCATAAATGCTAATGAACAGTTATTAAACTATCATTTAGGGAATTTTGAAAAAGTCTATACATGGTGAGTACAGATGCAATTTTTTAAAATATTTCTGATCTACAGGTGATTGAATCCACTGATATTCAACCCAACGTGAGAGAGGGCTGACTATATACCTCCAGAATGTTTTAACTATGTATGTGTGCAAACAAATGCACATATTTACAAATATAAATGAATAGGTAACATTTGAAAAAATGTAGATATGACACTAACCCGCAACATCTCCTAAGGATGTTCTCATACCTAAGAAGACATGCATGTCATTAAGTCTCAACTGCCAAAAGAAAACATTGTAACCACTTTTACCTCAGAGTCAAGAGTTTCAATGAACTCTACCTCTAAACAACTGTTCCAGCTTCCTCTCCCATAAGCCTCCTTTGCATATTCAAATCAGGGAAAAACCACTTGCTCAGTGCTATGGTCCACACTTTTCCATCTGAGCATCTTAATATTCTCTCTGCAGATAAATCTCCTTCTTTCTAGTTTCTGTATGTAAAACATTCACCTTTCTCCAAGACTTGACAAAGGAAAACTCATGCAAACCTCTCCCACTCCCACAGCATGAAGCAACTGCTCCTTGCTTTTGATTTGTAAACATTCCTTGGTGCTGTTGGATTGGAAAAAGGCAATTTCTTCTCTATCTTTTCATTGCTGACACTATTTCCCGTGGTTCATAGAAAATACTCTGCAAACAACTTTTAAATACATTGATTTAAAAAAATTGTCAATTTTATGTGTCAACAAAAAAAAATATGAAAGGAGAAGTGTTTGATCACATTCCAGTTCTTTTAATGTAGAAAATCCATCTCCAATTCTTAAAAATCAAACCACTTGCTTAGTTTATGACAAACAGTATGCATAAAATAAGTCTTTGGGGAAAAAAAAAAACTGTAAAATGTACTTACCCTTTCATTATTGTAGTAAGAAATGCTAAGGCCATCAAATTTCACCCATCTCTTCTGAAACATGCGTTTTCTGTAACACACATGAAATTGTTATTTTTACATTCAAGTACCATGAACTTGGATTTTAAATGCATTTGTAGTGTAGCTATGCTGAGTCTTCTCTTGAGCAGTGTAGACAACAATAGGTTAAGATGGTGCAGTTTTGGGCAATGGAACATAGGATCGACAATATGTATAACAACACTTTCTAATCAGCTAAATTGGTTTTTTTTTTTTTTTAAAGGATAAACTTAATGTTAAGTGCAAAACCAAGTGTAGTCACAAACACTATCATTAAACCCATTTCCATTAATGAAGATAATCTTTAAATGAAGATAATACATAAAGTTTTCATCCCTCATAAAGCTTCTACGCTTACTTTATTTTGCCTTGATTTTTGCTTTGGCAGAAAATATTTTGCAGAACTAACAAAGCTCTGTTACTTGAATTCACCTAAATTATTATATTTTGACCAAATGGGCAGGGGAAAGCCCTATTGAAAAATAATCATTTACAGTCACTTAAAATCCAGTGAAACATCTGTATTTTTTGAAAGAAGATCACAAAAAGGCAAATGCAATTTTAAAATGGTTATTGATGTAAAAAAACAAAAGCAAAATAATATAACAACATTTCCTATTTAGGCTCATTATTTTACATGAGGGGTGTAAAGAACTACTTCCACTTAGGTTTGTTTTTTTGTTTTGCTTATTTCCCTTCCCTTAAGTCAGACAATCCAGAGATTCTGAATATCCTGTTCTCTACACGGCTTTCAGTCTAGACTAATACCATACAGATACTTTCAGCTTTTAACACAGATATCATATGGAAACGAACTTCCTGTTTAAAAAAAAAAAAAAAAAGCCATTTCTATGTGAATAGGTAAACATGGACCCATCTACTGTCCCTCCTTTTTGCTCTTTTCTAACACATTTAAGATAGTTGATATAATTTCCTGTGGCTTTCAGAAGATTTAAATATAGAAAAAGAACTTCCGGGATCTGGAGAGTTTGTCTTCTGGCTGCATGCCTGCCACACGTCCATTACTCAAGTGAATGAAGTACAGCAAGCCTCCCACGTTAATCATTAGTTAGCAGATGTGTGCTGCCTCAGATCAGATTAGAACAACTCTGATCAAATGGAGAAAATGTCTGAAGTTCATCAGTGCAGATGAATTTCACATATATGCCCTGAATCATGAAGTAATAAGAACACACAAGGACCTTCACATCAGACAGCCACACTGCCCACCCAGTCCACTCTCCACCTTATCCCTCATCTTCCTGCTTCTTAACTTCTCTTGGCCTGTCATGTGTTTTCTTCACATTGTAACATCCAACTGTGTTACAGACATCTGGTTTTTACTTCTGCCAGCAACCTAAGAGTTCTTCAAATTCCCACCATTAAAAGTTAAAAGGTAAAGAGACATTAAGCAAACACACAATTATACATTGCATAATTAATCACTCTGCATTCATTTCTTCTTTCTCTCTGCTATATTTAAAAGGCAGGCAAATATACACCTCCCTACACAATCCCAACAGTAACTAGGTAAATCAAGATTTTGTTTTGGGCCTCTGCCCACCTTACATTGCAAATGGTGGTTAAGTTACGGCTCAGCAGCATATATCATCTTTCATTGGAACATAAAAATAAAAATAGTTGACATCTGTTGGGGAGATAAGACCTTAGGGTCTTTCATTACCCCTTCCCTTCCTCTTGCTAACTTTTTATGTTTCTGAATTACATCTAAACTACCCACACAGAAATTCCTTCCCTGGTGACCCAATCCAAAGCAGATGTCAAAGCTATTCTCTTAAAGCACCTTCTACCTTCCCCCTAGCAATTAACACAAACTTGATTATACATTTAGATCATCTGCTTAATGTCAGTCTTGACACTTGCCCTTATGCCTTGCAATGACTCAGTTCAAGAAGGTTTTCATTCTCTATAATCAACACAGAGACAAATATGACACTCAAGGAGTATTTACTGAATGAATAAGCAACATGATTAAAGCATAGTCCTTTAAGAAACATGGGCAGGATGATAAAAAAAACAAAACAAAAAAAAAAAAACCTAAATACCCGGCACTCATAAATAATCAGCATCTTTTAAAACATTTGAGGAAAGGCAGGGAAACTTCTGAAACCTCAGAATAAAATTAAACCTGCAAAAGTATCAAGCAAAAAAGTTTAGAAACATGTCTTACTTAACAATGTTGTTTTGATTTTTTTTTTTAATAAAATCTTAGAGGGGAGAGTGAGATCTTTATTTCTTACTTATTTTTTATGTGGTGCTGAGGATCAAATGAGTGCCTCACACGTAAGAGGAAAGTGCTGTACCACTGAGCTACAGTCCTAGCCCTTTAGCAATGTTTTAATTGGACTCATAAAGTTTTCTTAGAATCCAGAGAGACAGCTTGAGGTCTGAGGTACCAGTTAAGAGTCTAATATCTATGTCCACAGAAAAATGAGGAAAGTAAAAGGGAAGATGGCTCAGTATTTGTTGGATTTAGGAGTCAAAGATGCTATCACTATCCATGGGCTACATCTCCTTCTCAGGCACTACACTCCAAAGGACACACTCTACCTTGGCTCTTGACACTGTTTTTGTTTTGTATGTTTTAAGACAAGATCTTGCTGTTTGTGCAGGGTGACCTGAAACTCTCGTCCTCCTATCTCAGCCTCTTGAGTAGCTGGGATTGCAGATATGTACCACTTTGTCCAGTTACCCTTGGCTCTTTGAGCAAGGTCAACCTAAAAAAGTGTCAGCTTCTAAAACACTCTTCCAACATTTTAATTTTTGCAACTGCCAGGTAACCAGAAGTTATGGTTTGTATGTGTGGTGTTCCCCAAAAGCTTGCATGTGAGACAATGCAGGAAGCTTCAGAAGAGAAATGATTGGGTTGTAAGAGTCTTAACCCAATCAATGAATTAATCTCTGATGGGATTAACTGAAGTGGTAGGGTGCAGCTGGAGGATATTGGAATTGCGGTGTGGCTTTGGGGATATATTTGTATCCATTAAGTGGAGACTCTCTCTCTCTGCTTCCTGATGATGCAAGCTGCTTCCCTCTGCCATGTTCTTCCACCACGATGTTGTCTTACCTATAGCCCCAAGGAATGGAACTGGCCTTCTAAGGACTCAGACCTCTGAAAACATGAGACCTCAAATAAACCTTTCTTCCTCTATAATTGTGCTGATCAGATCATTTGGTCATTGCAGCACAAAAGTTGACTAAAACACTATTTGACGTGTCGGTCCATTTTAAACTCAATATTTCTACAGGTTATTAAATCCCTCTAGTAATCTGTGGTGGGACAGGTAAATAAGACAAATCCTAGCCCATAAAGAAATGGAATGAGATGCACGTGGAAAACAGTTCTAAGAACCACCATTCTGTAGTTGGAAGCAATTATTTTGCAATTCTACCATCAAACTGTTTCTTCTGTCCTTCACTCATCCAGTCACACATCAAAATCTGGCACTTTCTCTGTGGATAGTATGCTCACATGGCCTCTATGTCTAGACCCTTTCTTGCCTGATGGACTTTCCATAAACAAGTTTCTCTGCTTAAAGTTTCCCTCTAACAATGGACATGGGAGGCACCTTCTAACCCTCGAGTTCTCAGATTAAAAGTTATTCATTTCAAATGATCATCCCTGACCAACCCACAGTTCCTTCAGGTCCTGTTTTTTCTTCTCTATTTCTTTACTTAATGACATCATTAAAATTTTAATTGAGTGTAGAAACCACTTCTGTTTTGTTTATCAATGTAAAACCTGTGACTACCATAGTTCCTGATATAAAATATGCTTAATATTGATTATAAAATAGATACTCAAAATTGCATTTTGTAAATACAGAATAAAAAAGGCACTAAAACGCCTTTTTTCCCCCAAATTCTAAAGATCAAGATTTTTAATGACAGAAAAAAATTTTGCTAAACCTACTTTGTTATTAATGAAAAAAGTGAAAGCCTATAGGAAGGTTAAAGTTTGACATTAGTTTTGAAGTAATTTTAAAATACATTTTAGAGTTTTAAAAAAAAAGTTTTAAGCAAAATCTCCTGAATACATCTATTCCTCAGTCCCTGAAACTATTCTGCTCTCTATTTTTATGAGTTCAACTTTTTAGGATATAAATATAGTGATACTGGTTAATACATATACTATGACACATAAAGTGTTTTAAGAGTTTTCTCTGAACTAAGTCATGCCTTTCCCTTAAATTTTATTAGCTTAATTTGTTTCACTATTAAAAAAAAAAAGATAATGTATAAAGACAATGCCACCTCAGTCTAAGTTCCTACTATTACACAATACAAACTAGATCTGAAATAATGATGCATTAGTACAGAGAAGAGATTTTAAATTTTCAATTGTAAGTTCAGAGGATTTAATGTACATTATGGTGACTATAGATAACAACATATCTTATACCCAAAATTTACTAACAGAATATATCTTAGGTGGGGATGGGGGTATATGCCTGTAATCCCAGCAACTCAGGAGGCTAAGGTAGGAGGATTCCAAGTTTGAGACCAACTCAGAAAAGGCTCTAAGGACTTAGATTCTGTTTCAAAAGAAAATACACACACAAAAAAGCTGGGGATGTGGCTTAGTGGGTAAACAACCCTAAGTTCAGTCCCTGGTACAAAAAAAAAAAAAAAGATCTTAAGTGGTCTCACCTCAAAAAAATGAAGAATAACTAAACATGTTAATTGTGTGGTAATCATTTCACCATGTATACGTACATCAAATCCTTTCACTGCACTTTTCAAATATACACAATCTTTGTCAATCATACTTCCATAAATCTGGGAAAAAAATTTAAAATGTATTGTTCTCTATAATGTATATATCAATACTTTCCTACTTTAAAATACATTATAACCCAGTTAAGATTTATCTAAATTAATCTATATAAACATTGAATAATCTATATTGCTCATTAAATGTGTCAACTTTTAAACTACTATTTTCTACAAATTAACGTCAATACTGAATTCTAATAATTGGTAAATTAAAGCTAAGAGCTTATACTTACATTCTTTCTCAAAGTATTATCCCCCTTTGTAGCAAATGGAAACTTGGCTTTAATGTTGGTAAACCCCACAAATTAACCAAAACTTCAACTAAGCAATAAAAAGGAGAGTTTGAGAAGTCCTGTACTTGTAAGTTCCAAATTACAGTTTTTATTTTCAAAAATATTAGTGAACACAAAATTTTTACAAATCACCATTTCTGTTAACTATTTCTCTCATGTATTTATGAAAGTCTACTTATTATTAGTCAATCAACTCCATGGGAAATTATCTACGATTTAATAAGAAAACTGTGAGGTATTGTTCAAGTATTTTAAAGGATTTCTCTGAAGTTGTACCTTTTCATTAAATTCTATTTAACAGCTTAATTTATTTCTTTTTTTTTAAAAGAAAGTATAACGACAATGCCATCTTAGTATATGTTTCTACTACCACACGATACAAACTAAATCTGAAATGATGATGATTATAGAGGTTTCCAAGTCTTGATAAGAAACTACACTTGGTAATAAAAACAGTGAACACTTATGGTTCCAGGCACTGTGTCAAGTCATATACAAATATTAACTCATTTATTCCTCCAAACAGTCAAGGAGACAAGTGATATTTCCCCCACTTTACACAAGAAGGCATAGAGGCCCTGGTTGATTAAGTAATTTGTCCACCTCACTAGTAGAAAGTCTACGTGGGAATCAAATCCAGGCAGGCCCTTTTCAAAGACTCTAAACCACTATACAAAACAGACTCCAGTACATTTAAGGCAGGGCATCCTCAATATCCCTTTAGATAGTAGTAATATTTGACCTCTACACATTTTATATGTGAGCTCAATTTTGAAAAGTGCTTCAGAATTCCTTCAGGAGAAAAAGGTAAAAAGAGACAGGAAGCACATTAGCCTGGGTTTTATCTTATTTTGTTTTTAGAGTTCTGAAGGGAAACATTTCTTCAAGAAGCTTTTTTAAGAATAATTTATGAAGCTTGTGCAGTATTATTGAACAGATTTCTATAAACTCTTCCCTTGAGCTCTGGTAGGGCAGGTGGTGTAAAGTTTCAACTGCTTTCATAAAAACAGCTTCACCACCTGGTGTCAGTTTTTGTTGTCTCAAAATGTATATTTTAAAAATTCTTTTTTAACAACAATGTATAACACACCCAATTAAATCTCTATTTATGAAGTACTCACACAGAGCCACTCCTGTTAATTTCAATGCTAAATGCCAACAGGACTTTTTTTTTTAATTACATATTTAAACTTAACAAAAAAATACTTCAAATCTAACAGAAGGCTGAAGAATATTGTTGTCAGAGGCAACCAAAGTGTCACCTCTAAAAATACCACAAATGCAATGAACCTCAATGGCAATGTCAAATTTATAGCCTTTATTAATCATGGTATTTAAGTCATCAGAAATATACGTCTCAATTTTATTCTAAATAATCCTGAAGAAGAAAAGAGCTATCAGAACATGTCACTTCAAATTCATTTGCCTTTTTTTTGTAATCCTGAAGAACTATTGCATATATTTTTACTTCCCTATTCTCTCTTCTGACCCTGAAAAAACCCAAAATTTTTTAGAACTACTACAATCTCTGCAGTTCAGATTTCTGCTTATCTAATTACACTTATTTTTAATTCTCTTATTTATTTTGTCTACTCTTTTAAGTAGATACTTAAAAGATACTTAGTCATCTTTTTAAGAATAAGTATTTTAAATTATGCAGTATGATTTATGTGGAGGCAAGAAAACACTCCAACATCTCTATAAATGTCAACGCTTTTCTATTCTAATAGCATTTCCTCACTATTCAGCAACCCTAGTAATAGTTTCCAAGGGTATATGAATCCAATTAATTGGGGAACAAAACAAACACAAAAGGAATACTTTCTTCAATTCCAACTTCCATCTCTGCAAGGCCTAAACCTTTATGTGAGAAGGGAAAGCACTTAGCAAAAAAATTCCCAGGGCTAAAAAGACTTTTGGAAGGCAATTTTGAACCAAGAATTTTATTAACTTTCATATTTTTAATTTTCTTTTTGATTGAACATGCTATTTGTACATGTTTATGAAGTACAGTGTGATGTTCTGATTCATGGATATATATTAGATAAATCAACTCAGGGCAATGAGCATATCTATCACCTGAAATAAATAATTTCTTTATACTGGGCATTCAAATTCCTCTCTTCTATTTTCAGATATACATTATCATTAATTATCTTCACTCCTCTGGGCCATAGACCACCAAAGCTTATTCCTTCTATTTAACTGTAACACTGTGCCCCTTGGTCATCCCCCACTCTCCAGTCAGTAGTAACATCTATTCTACTCTCAATGTCTATGTTAGATTCCATATATGCGTGAAATCATGCAAGGTTTATCTTTCTGTGCCTGGCTTATTTCACTTAACATAGTATCCTGAGTCCATCTATGTTATTGCAAGACAGAATTCCATTATAAGCCTGAATTTTAATGTGTGACTTCAAATTTTTGAAATACAGAGATCTTAGTGCTTATTTGATATAGCGTGCGAAAATACAGGCTAAAAGATTCACTTGTCCTTATTTTATGGAGTCACCCTCTAAAAGATCCAACATGAACCAGCTTCCACTTAAGATGGCCATTTAAAACTTGCATTTACTTCTACTTCCCCAAACCTCTCTAAAAGACATCAAAGGATTAGAAAAATAAATAAAAATTTAAAAACATCTTCAAATCAACTTGACCAGAGAAGACAGTAACACTATTTAGAAATAAGGAAAGTGATGAAAAATGAGCCCTGACTTTGAAAACTTCAAAGAGCTAACTAACTACTAGGCAGAATAAGGTCAAACTAAGAGGAAAACCATAGAATCTCAGGAAAAGAAGTAACAAATTCAGTATTCCACGCTTATCCTGGCCTTTGCTTTCCACAGATTTAGTTATCTGCAGTCAACCACAGTTCAAAAACATCAAATTGAAAACTGCAGAAATAAGCAATTGATAAGTTTCAAATAACTTTTATTATAGTACATCATTTATAATGTTTTACTTCATCATTACTGAACATCCCACAATTAACAAAAAATTGGAGAAAAGAATCTCTACCATAAGATGGGAAAAGTCACCCTTCCAGAAAAATTAAAGGTAACAGTCTCAACAGGGGGAAAAAAAAAAAAAAAAAGGATTCAAAAAGTACTAATATCCTAAGAGATGAAGAGAATATATTAAATCCATGACATAATAACAGTAGGCTATAAAAAGAATAGCCAAAAGAAAGTACTTTGAATATTAAATGTGGAATATTAAATAAAATATACAACCAGGTTAGGAAATACAACTGAAAAGACATCTCAGCCAGTAGAAATGGTGACTGTTATCAGTGTTTCAGGACAGGAGGCCCAATACCAAACTACCAGAATATTCACAAAAGAAAGAAAAGTTATAGAAATAAGTAAATAAACTGGTAAAATCTCCTGGGACTTAACAGTACACTACAGTTAAAGGTTTAAGACTCAGATTGCTCAGTAAAAATTTAAAAGGATTTCCTATTGCAGACATTCTTGGAGATTCCAATCTACACATCTCCTGGAAGAAGTACTACATAATCCTGTCTTCTTTTCTTTACAACTCTTGGCATTTCTCCTCTGAGTTAGATGTTTGGGTGATGTTGGAATAAATTATACAGTGTCTTTCATTTATACATCTATACAGATCTGCAAGGTTTAAGCTTATTAATTATAGCTTGAGATTATTAATTACAGGAAGATGCAGATAAGCCCCAAAATCCAGTGAGAAATTTTTAAAAACAAGTATCATTTATTAAGTTTTTCATCTGCTCTGACCTATTTCAACTACTGGTATGAAAAAAAAAAAAAAACAAAAAAAAACTAACTTCAACATTTACCAAGTTTCTTTCATACAATTTTTAAAAACAAACCTCTTGAGACATACTATAATTAGGTCATTCAAATATTAAAATAATTTCTCACGCTTAAAACTCAACTGGAAGTGTTTCAGTATTTCTTTTGTTGCATAATGTGATACAATTATTTTTTAACTAACTGTTGGCAGTTATCACATGCTGAGTATTAATTCAGAACTGGCACTTCCATTTCAAAAGCAAATAGTCAATCATGTAAAAAGTTAAGTCCAGGTTATGCACTTCTCTACTGTTTAATGAAACTCATGACTGAGGACAGTTTCAAACACTATTTAGAAAAGTATAAACTGGAGTGTTGTTGAGACTAATGACACGTTAACTAACTCAGGCTGACTCCTTACTCCCTGGCAAGTGAGCAAGATCAAGGCCTCAAAGGTGGTTTCAATAGTTAATGACGATGAATTGGACCACCGACAGGGATTGGTTAACAACAGCTCTGCGAACGAGATCACGTGCTGGCCATATAGTCCTATGGCACTCTTACCCGCGTGAATCCCCTGTGCCTTGCTGACCTTTAAGCTGATTGGTTCCCGTCTGGCCTCCACCCTACATAAAAGCTGTGTGACTTCCTCAATAAACGAGATTCCTGCTGTGCCTCCTGCACTGACAGACCTCCCGGCTCTGGTGTGTTTCCTTTGCCGCTGACACTCATCATCCTGCTCAGCCCTGTATTCTCCTCAGGCGGGCCCTGAGGAGGTACATTGGAACTTGTTGCCCGACAAGGAGCAACAGAGTGTGGCTATTTTTTAAAAAAATATAGTTTGATTAGTCATGCACATGTCTTTAAGGGACAAACATAATTATTAAAACAAACAAACAAAAAAAAAAAAAACGCACATCAAGAGTTTCCTGCTCTGTTAATGTCTACTAGTAGTCTTAATGGCACCTAATGATTCCCACTAATAGTTTTGAATGTAGCAGTTTACATTACAAAAATCCCTACAAAATAAAAATAATTTTTAGAAAAATTACAAGAATAAAAAGAATATTTTATGATGTTTTTCAATGATTCATTCAACAAAAAACACTAAGCATCTACCAAGTGCTAGGTAATTTTCTGCTAAGGACAGGGCTGTAAACAAAAGCAATGTAGATGACTGTCCCTATGGAATGTACATGAAATAAATACATCTTCTAGCACAAGAGCCCTACAGAAGAACATAGTGTCCAAAGGGCACTGGGGAAAAGGAGAGTTGTGATTTTCTTTTTCTGCATAAATACAAAGGAGACATATATATATAAGAATTTGAGAGGGCTGAGATCCAAGCATGATGCTCTCTGGGGTAAGAGCATTTCAGCTAGAAAGAAGAGCAAGCACAGAGGACCCCAAGGAAGACTCCTGCTTCATTACTTCTATACTTAATAGGAGAATAAAGAGGCTTCCCTATTTTGAGATCCATCAGGTTACATTTCTCTATTTGGACACCAGGAAAGATGAATATAGTGGTTATCATATGAGATATATAATCTGGCTTATGGTTTTATGGGCCAAGTCTGGTCTACCATATGTGTTAATAAAGTTTTATTGAAACACTGCCTCATTCACTAGTTTATATATTATATCTGCTTTGACTATAATTATAGTAGTTTCAACAAAAAACATATACTTACAAAGCTTAACATACTATTTGATCCTTTATAGGAAAAGTTTGTTGGCACCTCTTCTATAGTATTTAGAATGTCATCTCAATCAGTGTCACCAGCACTGAAGAGTAATGTGGCCATGAGTTAAACAAAACTCAGCAACTTCTACCAAGGAGGGGGGTTGTCATCACTACAAGGAGCACTTTAAACACTTCAAAATAGCCCACTGAGACAATTTCAAAAGGGCAAGTTTTGGTTTCTACTTAGAATCTAATGATTACATGCTTGGAGGCCAACTACATGTATTTCTTCAAGTCAGAGCAACATAATCATGTTACGAGAGCTTTTAAAGTTCTTGGTGAAAAAAAATTTTTTTTCTTCATTTATTTTCCTATCTCCATTCGCACTAGTATCCAGGAGAATACGTTTAAGCAAGAAAACTCAATTACTTCCTATAAAATAGAAACATAGATATAAAAAACTTACAGCATCTAACCTCAGGCAGGTTCAGAATAGAAGACATAGAAAATCGAAGTCCTGATAAAAAGGAAAATGTTCTAATTTGTCCCAAAAGTGACCAAATCTGCTCAAACTTTCTCAGTGTGCCTGGAGCATAAACAGACCCAGCCAATCAGCGTGCCCATTCTTCCCTGGATACTCTGGACAGCCCTAGGATCTTCCTAAACACTTAAATTTTACAGAAATGGAAGATCTGACCATGTCCAAGTTTACTATTTTATTCCCCCAAGGTGTATGCCTGAGAACTGACTCATGCTTTTGGTGTTTAAATATGCACTTACCAATTATATTGATGACTGATAAAAGTAGAAAATATATCAGACTACTTCACTATTATAATGTGATCAGAAAGAAGTGGTACAAAATAACTGATTCTAAGAAGTGCACTATTCAATGTATTCAAAATGTATTTTTTAAAAGGATGCAACTGTACAAAGTAGTAACCATATTATTACTAACCTCAGGTTGTGGGGGTTTACTAAGATTTTAAGAAACATAATCCCTGTTCCCACTAGTTGTCATCTGCTTCTTCTAATAATTTTTTTTTGCTAGTAGAACTATTTTCGATCAAACCAAGCCCATAAGAAATGAAGTACAATTTCAGGGAAATAGTAGAGAAAGCCAATACTGTATGAACTTACCACATTAGCTACTTCAACATAAGAGGTTCCACCCCAAACTAATAATTCATGAGGAATATTTCAAGTAAATATTTCCAAAATAAAATCCCACAATTCAAGTTGCCATAAAACAATTCTGATTAAATGTAATCCCTCTCCCAATATTGCTCAGCACTGTAAAGTGCTTACGGGACAGACATTTCTTTGTAAACATCTGAAATGATAAATGTTTTAAAAGTACAATATTCAAAACACTCTGACTTTCGGAGCAACATACAAATATCAGAACAATATATCAGTAACTGAGAAGAGCAAAATCTAACAATGACGTACTTTTCCCTAACCACAATAAGCTTTGTATTCTCAAACAGAACACTGTTATGATATGAGCAAAATCCAAACAGTGTGGGCTGAGTAATGCTAACTCAGGCTGTGTTGTTTTTCTTTGCTACAAAGGGAGACACAGGGTAGTACTTTTTGGTGTGAAGTTGGAAGCTCACATTAAAAATCTAGATGTGAGGGGCTGGGTTTGTGGCTCAGTGGTAAAGCACTTGCCTAGCATGTGTGAGTGCTGGGTTTGATTCTCAGCACCTCATATAAATAAACAAAATAAAGGTCCATTAACAATGAAAAATATATATATTTTTTAAAAGATCTAAATCTAGGTCATAACTTTCTATTTTAATTTGCTTTTCAGAATTTAATGCAGTGTTGCACTGCACATATCCCCCATATCTAAAGAATGCCATTTGCAAAACTATTCTGAAAGGTTCTAAACAGCATGAGAAGGGGTGAGGCAGGAGTGGTAACTACAAAAAGCAGGACGATTTATAACTGGATTATTCAAAATATGCTAGTTATGAAATAAAACTAATGAATAGATGCATACCCTTGAGGAGAGAGTTTGTCCAGCCACCCTGACTTAACTCTCGTAGCAGAAGATCCATAAAAACAGGCATAGGGAGAGATGGCACCTGAGGAGACCGATGAATCAGCATTTCCACTTGTTGAACTTAGAGGATAACTGTGCCTATTAACAGGGTCCGGATTTAATGGTTTTTGAGTCCTCGACTTGGATGCCTTTGAATTTTTTCTTCTTAAACTCTGAAAGCACTCTTCTACTGTAGAATATTCTGATTCAGAAGCAGAATCCCTTGGAAGATTGTTTTTGTCCTCTCGAGGTATCCAAATATCTTCTACTTTGTCTTCACTTAATTTCTCCTGCCTGTTATCATATATGCTAAATAGAAAGGAATGGCATTAACATTTCAAAGTGCTGTGTTTTTATCTTTTTAATTTATAAACAACCAAACACAGAAATTTAAGACTGGGAAAAACCTTAGAGTTAAATTATACCATCTGATTATTTTTAAAACTTCTCCAGAAAAATTATATAGAAATTTCAACACTATCTAAAGTCGTTTTGTTTTTTTTTTGTTCCCCTTATGTATAGTTTAGTCTGATTCCTTGTGTTATGGGAGACTGGGTACAGGCATAGGATGGAGACTGACCATATTCTTTGCATCCCAATTTAATCATCAACAATACAATTAAATGACCAGCCCAACTTCAATTCTCTGGGTACTGTCATGAACTACTAATTCATCTATTTGGAGATCTTATTTCCAATTTGTTGCCCCTCTACTTTCCTCTAATCAACTCCAAGGATGCCATATTCCACCATAATGTAATAAAACAAAGTGCTTCCGACTGCTCAGGGCTTTGAGAATATGTTGCCAAAGCAAAACACTGCACCACACTGTCAGCCAACAAAACAAGAAAAGGTCAGTGTATATTCAGAAGGTAAAAGTTGCATTAGATAAAATATTTGCTGAAATGCATTCATAAAAGCTAAACATACTCCTACAACTTTAAGAAATGACACAACAGATTCACTCAATCATTTATGTAAAATCAAACTCACTATAAGAAAGTTTTTGCTGATCAATGAAAAAGATATGCCTAGGGGTCAAATGACATCCTTCTGGATATAGTACTATAAAGGTCATTACTTTCTTAAAAGAATGATTTAGACTAGCCCTTCCACATTTTGCATTAAACAGATTCATATCAAATGCTTGCTTACTAAAGATACTCATTAGTTTTAAGTGAAGGAAACCCACAAAGTTTTAGTTTTGTAAAATGAAGGCTTAATAAAAAACATAATGAATGGTAGGTAATGATCCAGCATCTCAAGTTCCAATAAAACTGAGAGAAAAATTTAACATGGTGCATTAAAATTCTGTTTAATTTCTGTGTGACCCAAATAGCTGAGTAGCTATTGCACTTCTTTGATGAACCCCTCCATAGAAAGGACACTTTAATTCTATGAACTCTGCAGCTCCCTGTTCTTTTGTGCTGCCCCTTCATTCTTCATTTTAACATGATTTCTTACCACTGAGGTACAATCAGGGACACCACATATTTGCCACTTGGGGTAGTGAGCACAGTTGCAGTTAGGATCAGACAAAAATAGTATGCTACAGAGTATCACCACTCACTGTACAGGCTATAATTCAGCTATTAAAATAGATACTGTTACGGAGACATTTAGAAAGGAAAGTTTTTAACTTAGCCATTAAGCTACAGTATTGTACTATGAACAAGATGTTTACATTTTACCATTTTATTCTAAAGAATTAATCCTCATCAATCATGAACACATACCTTGATTTGATAAAAAATGAGTTCCTTGCAGTAGCTGCTTCTCCTTTGACTGTTTCCTCATGAGTCCAAAATTCATTCTTTATACATCTCTTCTACAAAAAAAGAAAGTATATAGATAGATAGAGAGATACATACATACATACATACATACATACATTATTTTGCTTTCTTGGTTTGAAGACATTTTATTTTTTTTTGCAGTACTGGAACTGACCCCAGGGCCTTTGCACATACTATGGACAAGTGCTCTACCACAGAGCTACATATATACTCAGCTCTTTTTAACCTTGAGATAGCGTGTTGCTTGGATCAAGTTAGCCTTAAACTTGAAATTCTCCTGCCTCAGGTTCCCCATCAGCATGTACCACCACTCCTGGCCCAGGATGTTTTTTAGTGTAGCAATATTTCAAAAAGATCCACAATATCAGCCACACCCAGTGGTGTACACTTTTAATCCCAGTTCCTCAAGACACAGAAGCAAGAGATCACATGTTTGAATCCAGCTTCAGCAAATTAGCAATACCATCTCAAAAAACAAACAAAACAAAACAAAAAAAAAAAAAAAAAAATGGGGCTGGGGATGTAGCTCAGAGGTAAAGTGCTGCTGAGTTCAATTACCAGTACCAAAAAAATTTTTTAAAGCACACAGTATCAGAATCTAGTATTATTAAACAAATGTCTAAATGCTTAGATTACTTTTCAGCAAAATAAAGATTTTATTAGGGAGCCTACATTACAACATTTTGAAGCCTTTTTCACTATCTTATTTAAATCATTAGCTAATTATTTCAACTTAGAAGAAAAAATGTCAACCAAGAACAAAATTCATGCACTTTTAATCCCATGTTATATATTTTTTCCTCAAACTCTTCTTTATCAAGGCTTCTGCTATCAATAAGACAGCAAAAGACTACAAGGTTTAGAAAGGAAAGCTTGACTAATAAACTGATTTATTAAAATATATAAATAATTATAAGTCTGAACAATTAGGAAGTCTGCATTTGGGTATAAGCAATGCAAAATCTGGGGAGTTCCTGCATTGCTATTGTTGTTGTTTTTATTAAAGTAAATTTATCTGTGGAAAATATTTAAAACTTACTGTTTTGTATTCCTAAAATAAAAATATGCCTTCATGATATAGATTTACCATAATTTTACTGAACAGAAATATTACTCTCTGGAAATTTAATTCTTCAATACAATGCATTCTTCAAACAACTTACAGGAAAAGACAAATATAGGCGGTAGATCAAAGAACTGATTGTGGAAAAAAAATAAAATGTATGGAACTAACCTTGGAATTTTCTAGTCTCTGGAAGAGAAAAGTCTCTCCATAAGGAAAGATGGATGATGAATTCTCCTCACTTGAATCTTTTTGGGAAATTACAGGATGAGAATGGGAAAGATGAATAATGTCAAATAGTACCAAAAAAAAAAAAAATCATGTGTTTAATCACTCAATAGCAATATCACAACTGCAGCTAAATTACAACCCCTTCAACCCTCCCCTGGACTTCCCAACCCTCACTATACACACACCTCAAAACCAGGACACTCATTGTTAAATCATCATCTCTAATATGTGTTCCTGCTGACGTGGACCTCTAAGATCCACATTAATATAACCAAATACTACCTACATACAACAGAAATTATCACTGTGCCAACTGTAAGGCTAATTCCTAAGAATATATTCTAAAAGACAGGATCTTCATTATAATGTTTAGCAAACATAAACATTCACTAATATAATAGCTAGATAGCATTCAAGATCTCAGAATCCACCTAATTCCTCTAGTACCAGGGCAACTAAAACACCTGTAAATAAGTTATTTCAAGAGGATTTCCACCATCCTTGAATTACATTTGTCTACAAGAAAAATTCTCAGGACTTGTAATTCTGCTAGGGCAAAACAAAATGTTTTTAAAGGGTAACCAATCATTTGCCATTTAATCGTCAAGAAGAATGTTCCTGAACTTGTATAAGCAGAATTTTCAAAAAGAAAGAAAAGGCTCTGCCAAAGGTTGATTTACCAAAGTAACAATGTCAGCCCTTTTTTGTTACCATGGCAAAACCACTTTTCATACATCTTTGGCCTGTAGCTTGGGCTGCCAGAAACTATTTAATTTAGTTAAATTTCTTCGACTGAGGCAAAATGATAACTGAAACTGGAATAAAAAAAATCTTTTTACATAAGCATTTGCAAATTTCCAGGAGTCTAAGTGTATATTATTTTCTTTCATTCACTCTTCTTTTAGGGTATGTGAAGTAACATGAACACCAGCAGAGAGTTAATCTCATTATTCCCTTTACCGCAGGTGGCCTGCCTTCTCAATCAGAATTTTAACACATTTTTAAGAGTATCAAGTGAGCAAACCAATTTACAGAGACTTTAAACACGTAGACTCACTTTGCAATGTCACAGATTTTCCAGGTGAGGTAGTAACAATTCTTCTCTCACGGAAATAGCTTAAAGCAAAGGAGAAAAATTATGAGCTACTATTTAATCCCTTGAATAAAAGATGTATTTAGAGATACATACGCTTCTAGGAAGAGACACCAATATTCAAAAATAAGTCTGAATAAACAGAATGACCAAATTTCAACAATATGTTTTTCTACATAGCCTTAAATAAAGAGATTTCATTGAATTTTATGAGTATTTACATTTCATATCTGTAATTCACAAAAGTAAATTTGTCCAATGTTGTTATACACATAATTGCAAAACTGACAGCCATATGTCTGAGAGAATAAATTTATTAACTATATTTCATTAGTTTTTTTGTCATTAACCTTATAACATTGAAGTCCAAAACTGTGTCTACTTCTATGAACATAATATGAAAATATACCAAAAACCTTCTTTCAAAAAATCTTACAGTCTCAGAAGAGATATTAAAGGTAAATAATAAGAATTTGACTTGGGAACAGCAATGACAGAAATATGCACTGTAGAAAAAAGAGGGTACAGAACACCTACTACAGTACAACAGTTTTACTTATTTTTCCATCTAAAGGGAAGATCAGGATATCCTTAACTTCTCATTCCTAGACTGATCAGAGAACTGAATTTAGTAATTAATCATCTACCCACACAAAACTCCAGGCCCAGATACTGGTAAATTCAAAGAAATACTCAAATAAGAAATAATAGCAATCCTATGCAAACATTTTTGGTATATAGGGTAGAGGAATTATTTCCCAACTCATTCTGCAAAGAAAGTATAACTGAAAACCAAACCAGTCAAAAACGTAACTATACATATATATCCCTCATGACACAGCTACAAAAATTAGTAACAAAATATGAGCAAATCAAATCTAGCAATACATAAGTTGGATAATATATTATGACCAGGTAAGATTTACCACAAGAAATCAATGTTGGTTTACCCTGGAAAAATCAAGATCCAGAAAAATAAATTGAGAAACTTCATCAGCCATTCATGACAAAGATTCTCAACGAGGAATAGAAGGAAGCATCCTTAACCTAATAAAAGGCATTTGTGGAAAAAAACTACATTATAACTAATAAAGACTAAATGTTTTCCCCCAAGGATTTGGAGCAAAATCTACTCTCACCATTTGTGTTCATAAAACAATGATAATAGGTAATAAAACAATGAAAAAAATAAATGAAAGGAAGGCACGCAGATTACAAAAAAGTTATCTTGGAAGGAGAGGGTATCTTGTAAGTAAAAATTTTTTTAAAACCTATCAAAAAGCTTTTCCAACTAACAAGTTAGCAAGGACCTTTTAATAAATAAGTTCACCTTTTCTGTTATGGTTTGGATATGAAGTGTCCCCCAAGACTCATGTGAAGGCTTGTTTCACAGTGTATCAATGTTCAGAGGGGCTTCTTTTAAAAATGACTGAACCATGAAGACTGATCTCATGAGTAGATTAATCCACTGATGAGTTAATACCCTTGTAGAATTATGGGCAAGTGATAGATATTTTAGAAGCTGGGGGCTAGTTAGAGTAAGCAGGTCACTGGGGGCATGCCCCAGAAGGGTATCTCTTGTCCCTGCCCTTCACCCATCTCCCTCCCTCCCTACACCTTCCTTCCTGGCTGCCATGAGCTCAGCAGATTTCCTCCATAATGCCCTTCTGCCATGATGTTCTACCTCACCTTAGAATCAAAGCAATGGAACTGTCCAACCATGAACTCAAACCTCTGAAATCATGAGCCAATGTAAATCTTCCCTCCACTAAGTTGATTTTTCTCAGGTATTTGTTACAGCAATAAAATACTGAACAATACAACTTCTAAATACTTTAATGAACTGAGAAAAAATAATTTAATATACAACATAAGAAAGTATGATGAAAGTATAAAGCTTGCCTTGCAAGCTTGAGGCCCTGGGTTCAATCCCATTACTGCAAAAAAAAAAAAAAAAAAGAAAGTATGAAATACTAATTGGCAAATTTATTAAAATGTGAACAAAATCTGTACACTGGAAAATAGATAGGCTTATTGAGAAAAAGTTAAAGAAGTCCTAAACAAATGGACAGATATACCATGTTCATGGATTGAATGATTCAATACTGCTAAGATTCTAATTCTCCCCATATATATCCATGATATATGGATTCTACATATCCTCAAACAATATTTCAGTAAGCTTTTGTAATACAAGTTAACAAGATGATTCTAAAATTTACATGCAAATACAAATGACCTAAAATAGTCAAAATAGCTTTTAAAAAGAAAAACAAAATTGGAAGACTTATAGTATATAATTTCAATATTTAGTCCAAATCTACATTAAATCAAATAAGTTTTCCCTTGATGAAGGGCAGACATATAAATCAATGGGATGAAATGGAGTCCATCTATCATCCCACACATCCACAATCCATTGATTTTTGAAAATGTTCCAAAGCAATTCAGTGGAGAAAGTCTTTTCATCAAATGTGACCAGAAGTGAACACGTCAGTGTAGTAAAAGAAGTGAATGTCAACCCTTACTTCAAATCATATGTAAAAACTAAATCAAATAAGAGTTTAGACCTAAGTATCATTGCTGAAAATGAAAATTCTGGAAAAAAAGGGAGAAAAATCATTGTACTCTCTGAGTAGGCCAAGATTTGTTCAGTAAGATATGAAAACCAAAACCCATAAAAGAAAAAAATTGAAAAGTTAGACCTTGTTAAAATTTAAAATAATGCCATATATTTCTGACATGTCTTGCCCAAACCAAAATCAACAACAAAAAAACTTATAATCTATTAGTAAGAAATATTATTCAATTTTATAATGAATAAAAATCTAATGGGTACTTCCCAAAAGAAGATGAATGTGATATTCATACTGAACAGAATGGCTAAAATTAATGTTATTAAAAGTAAGTGCCAGGAAATAAGTATAAAGATGAGAATACTTAAATACTGTTGACAGAAATACAAAGGTGTATGTTCGCTTTAGATAGCTGCTTGGCAGTTTCAAATAAAGATAAACAATACTTAAGTTCCCAGCTATTCCAATCCTAGAAACCAAAACAGAATTAAAAACATTATGTCCACAGAAAAAAATACCTGTATATAAATCCTCATAGTAACTTTTTTGTTCAATAATCAATAACTTGAGAACACCTAAATGTTCATCAAGAAGTGAATGACAAATGAATGGACATAAATAGATTCAAGAGAATAAATACTACACAGCTTTCGGAAAAAAAAAAAAAAAAACAAGTAAATCAATAATAAACATAATGAGTCTTAAAATTGTCATACTAAGCAAAAGAAGTCACATGCAGAGAAGTACATCCCATATGATTCTATGTGGACACACATTTGAAAGAGGTATAGGACAGTAAAGAGACACTAGGAAACAGGTCTAATACAACTGCTCTGATTCTTAATTACAGAAAAAAGGTGACTTTCCTATTTCTTTCAAAACTCATCAAATTACAAATATAATGGTTATAATTTATTGTACATATATTAAACCTCAAATAGATTAGAAATGGATTTAACAAATTTATTGTTTATATAGTTGACATGTAAAATATCAACCCCTTTCCTACACATCAGCAAACAAAAGGGAACATTAAAAGTCATGTCATAGATAAGAGCATCAAAAAAATTACCAAGGGGCTGGGGAGATAGCTCAGCTGGTAAAGTGCTTGCCTTACAAGCACAGGGCCCTGGGTTCGATCCCCAGCACCACAAAAAAAAAAAAAAAAAAAAAAAAAAAATTACCAAAACCACTGAGCACAAGAGAACATTCAGTTAATCCCAGCTCCCTGGGAGGCTGAAGTAAAAGGACACAAGTTCAAGGCCAGCTGGGGCAAGATAGCAAGAACAAAGGGCTGGGGATGTAGCTCAGAGGTAGAGTACTTTTGGGTTAAAAACCCAGTACCACAAAAACAAAACAAAATACCAAAACTAGGAATAAATGTAAGAAAAGACCTTCAAGAACTCAACTAGAAAAGTATAAAACGTTAATGTTTAACTATCATCTGTAATAAGATTTTAGAAAATCTAATTAGAGGAGCATACAAAAGAGTATTCTGACGCCTCCTGTATTAATCTACAGGGTTGATGCAATCCCAAGCAAAAGAAGTGAAGGGGAGGGGGTATGATATAACAAGTATGTGAAAAACAAAGGGCCAAGAACAAGGAACAGATTTTAAGATATACTCTTATAGGTATTAGGATTCATTATAAAGTCACAATAATTAGGACACTATACTACTGATAAAATGGATAAACAATAGACTACTGAAGTAGTAAAGAGCCCATAAAAGATCCTCTGGTCACTTAGAAGACAAATATGTCACACAGCCAAGAGAAAAGCAGTCTCTGCAGTGAGAAGATTATTTCTTTATACAGAAGAAAATGCAATTTTGCTCCTACCTCAGACCATGCATAAGTCAATTCAAGGTGGATCATAATTTCCTGTGTAACAAGTCAACTGATAAAAATAAACTACTTTCATGAGTCTGAAACACAAATAGTTTTAACTCAAAAGGAGAGAATTGGTAATTTTGACCAAATTATTAAAATAAGAACTTCATGCATAAAAAGCCACTCCTACCCTAAGGGGGAAAAAAAAACAGTATTCAGACCAGGAGAAGATATATTTGACAAAGAGCTCATACCCATGGTATATGGATAAGTCTTTAAAATCACTAGGAAAGATAAGCTGCAATTCAAAACCACCACCACAAAGAAACCCAATGGGTGAAGATGTGCAAAGGCAACAAAATGGGACAATGGGTGAAGATGTGCCAAAGACGACAAAAATGTGGCCAACTGCCAATAAAAATATTAAAAGATATTCAATCACATTAGTCATTTGAAAATGCAAATTAAAACCACAATAAAATATCATTATACATTTATTTTCATGACTAAAATTTTTCAAATTAAAAAAAAACGTTGTTGAGGGTATGCAACAAGAGGAATATACATATACTGCTGTTGGAAATACAAATTAGTACAACTACTTTAAAAGAACCATTCTGAATTATCCACCAAAGAAGATATGCATGTCTTACAACACAGCAATCCCCCTTCTTTGGATGTATATACCCTCCAAAAATAACCACCCAAATGCATGTAAAAAGCCAAATGGATAAACAAGTTGTGGGAGATCCACACAAACCAATACATTCAACCACAAAAAGCACCATAAAAAGAACACAGGTTCAAATGAAAAACATGTGGAGTAAAGATACCTGATATAAAACACTACCCACTGTGGATTTCCTTTTGTATGAACCTCTTGAATCAGCAAAACTAACACATACTGAATCGATGTCTGCCTGATGCAGAGGGTTAGGGGAATTTACTGGAAATGGTCACAAGAGAATTTACTTACAGTGGTAGCTGATGGGAAGGTCCTCTATAGTTTGTGATCAGAGTCACATGGTTATATACACTGATCAAAACTAAACCATATATATACTTAAATTGAATCTACTTTACATAAATTACATCTAAATAATGTTTATTTGTATATAGGTGCATATATATCTGTGTAAATACACATAAATGTACATTAAATACTAAACCATGTTGAAAATATAAATCATATGCCAACAATAAGGAATGGATATCATGGTGTATTTACACCATAAAATACAGCAGTAAAAATGAACAAACTATAACCATAGGCAACAATATAAATGAGTATCAAAGGCAAAATAAGCTGGATTAAAAAAATACTTACATGAGTGCATTCTTATTTAAGTTCATAAAATAGGCATAACTCTTCCATTTGGACATGTTTTGAGATGCAATCCTTTCTTTAAAAGCAAGAATGTTATTGCCATTTAAAATCAGGATAGAAACTGCCTTTGGCAAGGGAAAGGTACAGAATTTTACTAAAGGATTAAAGAAATAACTCATTATTAAATATCTCCAGATTCTTGCTACTTCGATACAGCTATTGATTGTTTCCATGCTTTTATATGTCACTAACTCAAGTACTATGGTAATACTTTGTAATGATTTGAACCTTTGAGTGGAGCAGTACTTAAATTTCTTACATCTTTGGCAACTTACAATAAATATTGCTAATTCTTTCTGAGCATTTACAACATACCAGGCACAATTCTAAGAATTTTACTGAGACACACAAACATAATACACACACACACACACACACACACACACACACACACACACACACACAGATCTTCCCTCAGTATCTTTGGGAAATTAGTTCCAGGATCCACACAGATGCCAAAATCTGCAGATGCTCAACTCCCTTACACAATATGGTGTAGTATGTGCATAGGTCATATGTATATCCATTACTTCAAATCATCTCTATATTACTTATATTTAATACAATGTAATTGCTATGCAATTAGTAGTCATACTCTATTGTTTAGGAGAAAATGAAAAAAGTATATACATGCTGATATAATTTTCTCTTCAAATATTTTGTATTCATAGTTGGTTAAATTTATGGTTGTAGAACCCATAGACTCTATATGAAGTTATAATACCACTCATAAATACCTGATCAGGAATTCACCCCAAGTATATAAAATATACACACATACATATATGTATATACAAATAAAAAATGTTTTGAACTATTTAAATATAAAATTATTGGTATTTATAAGGATTTTTTTGTTTTAGCTCTCCATAAAAAATATTTTAAAAAAATTAATGATGATTTTTATTCACTTTCCAATATCCATCTACTACCAAATCAAGCAATCAAATTCATTTGAACTACTGTAGATGAAAAATTAGCTCTAGAGAGGAAAAAAATTGTTTTGGAAACACTAAGATGAATTTATATTTTCATCTATGAACAAATTGTGCCTAAAGCATTTTGTTAGTAGCTTTAAACATCCACATCTCATATAATTCACTTGTAACAGTTCTACAAGCTGGACTAGGTGGTCTGGATCCTACCAGCAGAGAGGCTCTCCCAGGCCAAGTCTCACAGCTAACAGTAGCCAAAGCCAGCATTCAATTTTACACCTGTCTTTTTCTGTCCTATTTTCCCACCAGCTACCCTGCAAAGCTTTTAAATTTAATCAAGAAGCATGGCTGAATAGCAAAAATTTAAAACCCAGCGTCCCTTCTCATATTATGCTTTTGTGATCTTGATCAAGTTCAAAGCACACACAAGCAAGCCTCCTACCCCAATCAAGACCCCATTTCTCAAGAGTTTATCTTTGTGTCCTATGTCTTATAGATTAACTGCACACTGAAGTTAGCTAGATATGCACAATCCTCCACTTGGTCAGCACTACCCAGTCCTGTGTTACAGGGAAAGGTCACGTCTGGAAGGGTGCTTGCCAGTAATGCTGACCACAACAAAATCCAGACACAAGTCACCCTAACCAACACAGAAACCGGGGTCACTGAGGTTTTCTTTAGAGTCACTGAACTGCAATTCTCTCCAGCCTACATGAAGGAGACAGGGTACACACAGTCCATGCTCTAGAGGACACAGCTAAACACTGGACAACTGAGGCTCCACCTGAAAAATTCACCTTTAGGGGGAAGGATAAGATAACCACCAAAAGGCAAGAGCCAATTATCTTCTAAGATGCTGGCCTGTCTCTGAAAAAGACCTTGCTTTCTCCATTACACCACCTCTAGATTCACTGATTCTCCTGGGCCACAGGAAACACACCTTTTATGGTTACAAAGTCATCTAACAACTGTGAATCTAATTTCCACATTTATCAAAGGGGGAAAAACACAAGGTCTGTTGCCTAGTAATATAAAGATGATAAATAAGATAATCCTTGTAATGAGCATAAGACAGTGTGTGCCCAAGGTAATTGTTACCTGACAGGCAGAAATTTTTAGCAGCTGTTGCCCCTCTAAATGACTAACAGTGGTTCAAGTTATTTTTTTGTTAAGATGAGGCCCTCCAGGAATCAGACAAAATCATGGAGTCATACTGAGTCACTCTTCTAGGCAATCCAGAGTGAACTTTGCTTATTATAATGCTGAATTATTCCCCCAGGAGGTACTTCCCTCCACCAGTTTTGACATGTGATATACGAAGAAGCATGATCGTAAACTGGGCATGCTTAAGAAGATACCAGGCTCAACAGGTGATAAGTCTTTGCAATATGAAATGCATGAGTTTCCCTAATAAATGCACCTTGCTGTCTTTATGTTTAAAGAGACACTTCTTTGGGAGTTACTCTCAAGGTTCTCCTTGCTCATGCAAGCAATAAATCTTCCCTTATTCATTGTAACTCCTAGTTGCGCTTACTGGCTCTACACTCACCAAGGAGTGAGCCCATTATGTTTGGTTACCTAAGCAGTCAGCAAAAACAAATCAACCATTATTTTCATTAGAGAAAAGAATGGAGGAAAAAAAAAAAAAAAGAATGGTTGGTCCTCTTGGTGAATAAGATAGGACAGAGAGTAAAATGGTCAGATTCAGTAATGGACCCAATTAATTTTTTTTCCAAATGTACAGACCACACCAATGATCTGTAGTAACATTCCAGGCAAGTCTGTCCCTGAGGGGTGGAAAAATGCAGGGGAGGGGGTTCCAAATGGAGATTGTAGGAAAGTTCAAACAGACAATTAGGTGGTCATAGGAGGAGCCAAAGAAGGGCTTGGTACTTTTCCAATACCTGTTTAACATAGATTTTGATCAATGACCTTAACATGGTAATGATATTAACCTTGTAATGATATTAACCCCTGGACTAGGACACCTAAATGGTAATGTGCTATTAGGTCCCATGTTGGCTACCAAGAGCTCTACTACTTTGGTCTCACTTAAAATAAATCCTATTCCTTTCACTCTTGCCTTCTGTTACCATCCACAGATTTCATTCTTCAAATTTGCAAGAGAAGGACCTGGAAGGAAATCGGCAGTAGGGTTCTGGGGTCTGCTGTGCCACTGGAGGGCAGAACCCACCATTTAGAGCTGCAACATGCCACTCGATAGTAGTGGAGAAGAATCCAGCTTTGCTTGTTGAGAACCTCAGGGCTGACCCCAGCAAACATTCCCAGCTGTGATTAGCTCCTAACACTACAATGGGCTTTCGCACTGCAGAAGCATGAAGCTTACTTACACAGAACCAGCCAGCAAAAGCAGAAGAGCTAGTTTCATCTCAAACTCTAGTGTCACAGGTAAATGTAATGTGTGCATTTGTTTCTCCAAACTTTCAAAATGTACACTCTTCATTGGTAATAGTGAAAATTTTTCATGTGTAGGAGGAGAATGATCTTTTTTCTTTTAATAAAACTACACTGTATAAAATACATGCATTGACATTAAGAAATCTCAAAAATAATATTAAGTGAAACACTAGGTTGCAAAAGAATATCACTTTCATAAATCAAAAACATTCAGAGCAATGTTATTGCATCTGCAGCAACAAAAATACACAAACTTCAGAATACTGGTCACTTCTGGACACAGAGGAGGAAAAACAGCTGAATTTATTATTTTGCAATCAACTAAAGTCTGGGCCTACTATGGCAAGACTATTTTTTATATCTAGATGCTATTTTATGGTAACGATTGTGCATACTCTTCTATATGTCTGATATTTTTCATGTTTTAAATAATTCTATCTAAATATTTTTTATGTGACTTTCAAACTATTACTTAAAGATGACTCATACTACAATCCCTGACCAGGAAATCAGTTAGGATTTTAGTTAGGATTTTCCTAGATGGTGCTGCTCTTCTCCACAAAGAGCATTGTACCCTCATCTTCACCCTATGTCACACCCTTTCTCCCTCTCCGTGGTGCTTTAGACCATGAGCTAATACTTGAGGACACATTCCAAACATCACAGACATATCACAGTTCATGTCCTTGGTGATAGGCTCGGAAATCATCTAAAATACAAATGATTTGGGGAAATAAAGTACTTATGTATAGACAGAAACTGATTTGCAGATTATCAGAAAAGGGGAAAATTAAAAGTGAAAAATTAAGTTTCCTCAATAAACTAAGATGTTCAAATACAAATAAAGTTTAAAAACCCAAATAATAATAAAATATAA
Organism: Sciurus vulgaris; assembly: GCF_902686455.1. Classification (NCBI taxonomy): domain Eukaryota; kingdom Metazoa; phylum Chordata; class Mammalia; order Rodentia; family Sciuridae; genus Sciurus; species Sciurus vulgaris. The sequence continues at coordinate 116,947,370 of NC_136469.1, read as the reverse complement.
AAAAAACACAAAGATTGTATATTAATGTTGATAAATGTTTGGTTAATGTTTTCCCCATGTTACTTTCATTGGTTTTGAATGCCTAAATCAAACTTTTTCTCCTGAAAATGTTCCTATGCCTTCAATACAGAATTAACAAGTTTCTATACAAGGAAACAAAAACTATTATTATTGACAGAATTGTGTATTCTTAAAATGCAAATGCTAATGCCCTAACCCCAATATGACTGTATTTTGAGACAGGGTATATGAATTAATTAAGGTTAAAGGAGGTCATAAGTGCAGGGCCCAATTCCAGTAAGACTGGTGGCCTTCCTTGTATAAAGAGACCTCAGAGAGGATCCCTCTCTCTGAGCCCATTCACTGACTGATGAGCAGACATCAATCAACAAGGCCACCCTCTGAAAGCCAGGAGAGAAACCAATAGTCAGAACCAACCATGTTAGCACCTTGATTTCAGAACTGTAAGAAAACAAATGTCTGTTGTCTAACTACCCAGTTGTTTCAGAGCAGGCAAAAACAACTTTTTGATATCAGTATTAAAATGGTTTAAAGAACTTAAATAAAAAAGAAGGAAGAGTAATGAATAACTGCTTTTATCCAGTATACCTACAGATGTTATATTTTTTGCATACTTTTTAATCACTAAAATTGCCAAGAAAGAAAGGCAGTGGCATAAAGGTTAATATCAAAGATCTTCCTTTATGATCTATAGTCACATATTACCTATGCAAGGAAATTTCTCTTTTTCTCTCTCTCACACAATCAGCTGCACATCATAAATGGACCATCATTTCACAGATTGTTTTAAAAATGCAGTCATCACAATTAAAACACACAAGTCATTATAGAGTTGAATTTTTTTAAAAAAAATCTTTAGATGGCAGTTTAAAACTATCCTGTCCTGAGGTTTTATAGTATCTATCTAACATACACAAACCTGAATTAAGAAACCTGAGAGTAGGTTAACTGGAGCATAGATTAATAGTATGAAATTCACCAGACAAAGATAGTTTTTAATCTGTGAGATTCCAAAAAATGTCCTTAGGATGAGAACAAATTATCATTACAGAAAGATTACAACATGTAAGTTTACAAGAGTATGACATTTTTTTAATCTACTAGCAAAAGTTGCAACTTAATACTTTTTTCAATTAAGTTACACTTTTTATTTACGAAAAATAATGTATAAATCAATGGCTTTTTATCAAGCATAGATACTTACCCTTTAATAATACATCTACTGTTTCAATTTTAATTATCTAGATATTCAAGTCAAAATTTTGCAAAATTTTCCTTATCGTCAAGTAAAGGTGATAAGGAAGGAGCTGATGCTTCAGGCATGGTTCTGTTCTGGCCCAAGAGATGTGAGTTAAAAAGATTTCTTGAGGTTCACTGTCACCCTGTAGTTCCCATCTGGCCCAGCCCCAGGGAGAAAAAGAGCAGCCAGGAATTCAGCAACAAGTCAAGGCAAGTACAAGACAACGCAGTAAACCAGAATGTCAGATAAGTTAGGAAACTGTGTCAGGAACTGTGTTGAGAGAGAGGGGGTAGAGAGGGTAGATGTCAGATAAGTGGCAGGAAGGATCAGTGACCAGGGAGAGAGAAGGGAAGGGCCCCACACAAGGAAGACACTTCCAGCATCCTTTAAAGAACTGCGAGAAGTTTTTCATTAGTAATTGAAAGTATGGGCCACAAATATTCTTATTTAGTATACCAAGGAATACACTAAATGTCATTTGTACACATTATTACCTGACTAAAAAGCTCAGATTCCATCATCAACCATTTGTATTTAGAGTCACAACACTAAAATGGTGCCATTGCTATTTATAATACAGGGGAAGTCCACAGGAAAAATAGTGGAGTCTGAAAACCTTTTAATATTCTTGCTCATTTTATGATGTGAGCACCCCGACAGTGTAGTTTCTATTTACTACAATAATCAAGGAAAAGAAAGGTTACAGCGGGTCATCTGGCCTAAAATCATATTGAAAATGGTGCTGTGATATCGTTAGTACAAATGAGTGACTCCTAATCTTAATGCTATTTTGATTCTAATTTTTAAAGACTCACAGTCATGATATGAATAACCTTTCACATGATGCAAAGACTACCTGTACAAGTGAAGGAGTGAAAGATATAACACTGGCATATTCACTATTTGAATTAAAGACATTTCATTCAAGTGTTGAAAAACAGCAGGTGCAAAACATCACTCTGACCTTGGTATTGTTCCTTAAAAGCAGATGAAAGTCCCCCTGGGAAAGGAGTAACTTATCCTCAGGGACAGAAGTGGAGATGATGGAGCCCCACAGAAACCTGTACAGACCTTGTTAAAATCACTTTCTACCCTTTGAATCTCCCAGGTAACATGTGGCTGCTTGGTATTCTTTGCCCAATTCAGGGTTTCACCAACTGCTTCTTCATGTCTTCATCTCCTTATGATGGTTCCTGTTCCAGGTAAAACTTGTGTTTACTTGTGATAATAAGTCTGTACGCTTTTTTCCCTGTCAATCTGTTTTATGTTGATTTAATTCTCAGCCTTAACCAGGACCCTCAAAGGATGCAGGTGCAGTTTTGCTTCCCCTCTACCACTTAAATGAGTATCAAAAGATTCTCAATAAAATTCACGGAAAGCATTGCTTGATGTCTAAAACTTACACTAACTGTTCCCCATCTGGCTCCCACAAAGATTTTGGTGGGGCAAAGATGCAGTTTTCTTTTATATACTCATATCAGACTTTCTCATGTAGAATGCTTTTGGACATTTGAAGACTTGTGATTTTTCATTTAGTTTCCTTTAATTGCTAAAACTTAGCAAAATATTTTAATGCTAAAAGCTTGTACAAAAATTTATGACTTTCTACAACACTAAGAAATAATCTAATTCTTATATATGCAGTCAAAATTTTTAAAAAATATTTACTAAAAAGGTAGAAGTCAGAATGTAGTGAAATGAAACTCCATTTAACTGCCCTAGAGAGACTGGGAAAATTAGTCTCCGACAATCTGTTACTCATGGATAGAACATACAGATCACCAACCACCTTCAGGGCCATGAGGCTAACCTGTCAAAAATTACAAACCAAACCAGCACCTAGGTGTTTAATAAATGGCACTGTAACTATTGTGTTCCTAGTAAATATCAGGCTTTACTAATATTAAGGATGTCAAGGTAGAAAAATCAATTAGGAACTCTGCTCTAGGAGTTGGTGTTCTAACCAGAGACACTTAAATTTAACAGAGTTGTAAACTGCCATGTTTTCTCTTGCAAATGATAAATTGCTACCTTTTCTATTGCAAATACAACTTGCACTTCACTTGCCAAAGGTACCTAAGGGCAAGATAATAAGTAGCAGCCACAGATTCGAGAGGGGAAGGGGAATCTTACAGAAATGCCAGCCCAGGGCCTGTGCCTGAAGTTTGTCAAGCACTGTAGGAACCATCAAACTTGAATAGCTTCATACCTCCCAGCAGAGAGAGAAGTGTTGGCTCTTAGTGGAAAAAGAGCCCACCCCAACCCTGGAGAAAACCACAAATATTTAAGGTGCAACTTTGAGAAGCAGATGAAGGTTCTCTCTGCTCTAAATCAGCTTATCTCAAACTATTCAGTTACTAAGATGGATACTGGTGACCTGAGGCTCCTTCCTCTCTGGGGTTCCAGAGATGTGCTCTGCAGAGACCTGGTTTCATACAGTACTGTTATTATCTTATTACATCTACCTTCCATGCGAGACCGCAAGCTCTTTCATTCCTCTTAACTTTCTTTCCACCTGGCACAATGACTCCTACCAAGTTCAGTAAGTGTGTCCTGAATTATTAATTGGTGCCAAGCAGTGTGCCAGGCTATAGATATACAAACATTAAAAGATATGCTCCCTGCCAAAGAACAAATAACCTGGTGGGGAGATAGAGTCAGCAATTCAAATATGAGAATTGTACTAAGAGAACACTAAAATGGAGGAAGGTAGGGGACGAAAGATCAAGGTAGAAATAGGAGATGCAGTGTTCCCCCCAATTAAACGGGAGAAACCTAAGGAGTCCCAGGTAGTTATAAGTTGGAAACAGACAACAGTTATAAGTTGGAAAATACAAGTGGTGAGGGGAAAATATTTGAAAAGACCACAAAATAGAGGTGGTATGAATATGTAATATTCATGTGAATAAGTCGAATTCAGAAAGGAACACTGAAAATATCACTGTTAAAATTACTAAATCTCCCTACATTAAATACTTATGGCTTATTTAAAAAAAAAAAAAAAAAAAAAAAAAAAAAAGTCTTACCTTCCTGAAATTCCTTTTGTTGGCCCTGGGATCTCTGGTACAGGCCGATGTCTTAGCATAAAAGAACGGGATGGTCTTGAAACCAACTTACTACGACTTCTCATGGGTTCTGAGATTGGAGATGAAGGAACATACAAATCATTCACAACCATTTCTCCCTGAAACTCAAAGAATGGTGATGGTGGCAAGCTTTCTAATAAACCATTAGCTCCATTTCCAGAATTTGCTTCTGAGGTTGAACAATCCAGGGAAGAAAGACACTCAGGTTTTGTATTGGGAAGGTTGCTGAAGTTTTCTGATACCAAATCAACTTTTTCTGTTTGTTGTTCTTCCACTGTATGACCAACTGCCTTCTTTGCAGTCAAAGATTCTATTTTAATATTTTCACTACCAAGTAAAGACTCATGAGAGGAACTCAGGTATTGTTCTTCTTCTGGAATGGGGAGGTCCTGTTTGGATAGAGATAGCTTATCATCTGATTCAAGGGACTGGTTATTTTCCATACTAGCATCATTTTGATCAAGATTTTTTGTAAAGGTCTCCAACTGTGATGAGTTAAGTGTCTGAATACAACCAGAATTGGAAAGTTCTTTGCAGGTGTTCTGATGAGAAGAGGGAGCATGGTGATCTTTTGAAGTGTTCCCATTCTTCGTTTTATGAACATTTGCATATATTGGGATTTCTTGCATTTTTGACAATATTATCTGTAACTGTTTAAGTATCCTCCTACGGTGCCCTGTAGGTGATATTCCAATTTTGTGTAGTATACTATCATTTATTGCTGCACAGTCCTTCACAGTATAAAAACCAAACTCTTGGAAATGTAAGAGATATTGCTCCAAATTAATGCTCATTAGGAAATCCTTGATGTCAACATTTACTTCATTGACTGAGGACATAATGGTGACTTCATTACTAAGCTGATTCTTAAAACAGTACAATGAGATACTCGCAAAAGAGGATATTCTTCTATATCGGTTAATCTTCTCACTTGTGACAGAAAAGTTTCTCAAAATGTTGTTTTCTCCACAATGACCATTTCATGTGCTTCAGCCTAGGTGGGGGAAACAATAATTTATTAGGTTATCTTAATATACAGTTGGTGGTGCTAGATCACCACCTGGATCAAACCCAGGGTTTCATATATGCTAAGCACACACACTACCACTGAACTACAGTACTTTACTGAGTAAAACCTAGTTTTACATTATAAACTTCCTTAAAAACACAACAGAAAGTAAGACAACTAAGTTTGGAATCTCTGCATATTGCTTTATGCATCCTAGAATGTTAATTCCTAGTACTACGTGAAGGGTAGAGGACAGAAATGTTATGACAGTGTCAAACTATGATTTTCAAACAGATTAAAAAACAAAGACTCACAAATATAAAAGGAACATTTGTAAAATATTTTATTCATCTCATTAATTGATGAAGGATCTTGCCAGTTCTACAAGGCAGGAAAATAATAACATGTAAGGAATTACAATTAAAATTAAATATCCACAGGCTATAGCTGTTAAATGAAAGTCACTGATAAACATTCTTTTGATTCCCAAGTTTTAGATAATTTTTCTTAATAGTAGCTAATATAAACAATGATCCCTTTCACTATACTTTCTTTCAGACCTTTAAAAAGTAGGTAGAACATATATCTCAGTTTCCATTTCAAAAAAGGAGATAGCATTATTTGCAAACAATTAATATTAATATGCAAGATAAGACTAGTGAATAATTAGCCAATTCTTAAATACATTAGATAACAAGAAGTATGTTAATTCAAAATTTTAAAAAGATCAAAGTTTAAAGGTCACATTTTCCTCTGACACACACAGCAGATTCAGAAAGGTTCATTTTTCTTCCAAAGAACACAAACTTTTTACGAAGTCAGTCTCTGCTGTTATGTGGGTGTATTCAGTTTATGAAAATGAATCTGTGCAAATTTCTGTATAGTATGCTTCAAAAAAAAAAAAGGAAAAAAGTACAGAATTGGCATAAAACCCATACTCAAGTAAAAAGACACGACAACGTAAATTTCTCTGAGCAAGTTCTAATGCAATGTTTCTGGAAACCACATCTTAAAACAACTCTCCAAAAGGCACTACTCAGACTCTACATGTATAAAGTGCTGATTGCTCATATGGTATTGCCCTATTTTGAAATATCAGCAAACATTGACCAACAGATACAGAGTGCACAGAGGGAAAGCAACTCTTTTCTAGGTCTTCCTTCAGGAGCAGGGAAGTAAAAACACAAACGAGAGAGAGAGAAGTCAGGAAATGCCTTTGACAATAAGATACTGCTTTGTCATACCTACAAAAAAAATGTAAATGAATAAATAAATGCAGACATAAGAAGAGAAAGCTAAACCTCATCATCAAATGCAAAATCACCTTGTTTTGTACATAAAGGTGTTGCTAATGTTTTCCTTGGCACATCACAAAATGGAAATAGCAATCACAAACAGTACAATAAGTGGGTATAATTCACCACCACCTTTAGAAATTATAAGGATGATGAACTGGTCAATAATTCACAAAACTTAGAACAAGAACAATTTCAATGGGACACACACACTGAAAAACCTCTGGATTCTCCCCTGCTGCAACAGTTGTTCCAGCACCCAGTCAACCGCCCAAACCTAAAGCTCAGCGGGGATCCCTTTGCCCACCCTCTCGTCTCCCCACCACATTCAAGAATGCAGGTGAGCTACTGATTTTTTTCCTTGCTATGGACAGAACTGTGACCCTACCCCATTCCCCTGCAAAAAAAAAAAAAAAAAAAAAAAAAACCCATATGTTGAAGCCCTAACCTTCAATGTGACTATATTTAGAAAGAGGGCTTCCCAAGAAGTAATTAAGGTTGAATGAAGTCACAGGAAATGATAGGAGGACACCAGAGAGCTCCCTCTTTCACTCCATGCCCCACCCGAACCCCACCCCCACCGCGAGGACACAGGAAGAAGGTAGACTTCTACCAGCCAGGAAGAGGACCTCACAGGAAACAGTCAGCCAGCCGGCAATTTCGTCTTCTTTACCAGCCTTCGGAACCGCGAGAAATTTCTGTTGTTTACACCAGGCAGTCTGTGGTATTTTGCTCTGGGCTAATCTGACCAATACACTCCTCTATCTTCACTGCCTTTACCATGTTCCAGACCCTCATTATATCTCTTGATCAGATTACTACCACAGTCTCTGACTAAATCTCTGCCCAGGCTCCAGTTACCAATGAACACCAAAAAATCCAAATTCAGCATGTCATTCCACATTCTCAAAAGAGTGAAGTCTCAAAAAGATAAAGCTCTGGACAGTGTCATGCCATAATCTGATCTCTAATAATAGCAGTAAAGAGTTATCGTGTGCCAGGCCCCTTACCTCTTGTTTCCTGCAAGGTGGGAGTTCCTAGTACTAACTCCAGGCAAATCTTTAACCTGTGTCAAACATTCTACCAACATTCTCCACTCTAGTTTTTTTTTTTTTTTTTTTTTTCCAGAAACAAATTATTCAATACCTCCATTCCTTCTCTATATGCTGAATCTGCTTTCCTATGCTATATTTAAAATTCTGAAGGGGACTCAGTGAAGGCATCATGTTGACCCCTAAAGACAGAAAGAAACATTGCTTTCTCTATGTACATAAATAACTAGTACCCTAGGGCCCTGCAAAGTGCTTGGAGGGTGTTTGAGGGATGGTAGAAGTGATCAAGAGGTCCACATCATTAGGTTTTTGGAGTTGTGTGCATTTGAGATTTAGTACAGTCCTTTCCTTTGTTTGGAGTATACACATATACTTCCCAGGCAGTTGAATCGAAGATAGATAAACCAAGGGCTCTACTCAAAACCATCTCCTTGCTACCACATGACATGCTGAACATGGCTAATGAACCTGATTTCTTTTCCTGACATCAAAGAGGCTCCCCTCCCACAATCCCCTCTGCCAGCTCTGTCCTCCAATCACCAAATTAACTGTCTAACCCCCAAGGAAGGGCCAAATGCCCAAGGTTTTTTGCAGCTCTTTCCTTAGAGGTCCTAGCTCCCAAGGACATAATTAGATACACAGAACACCATAAGGCAACTCCTAGCTCTCCACACTCTGACCCGTAATGTGGGCTCACTGACATGTAAGCCCATGTTCTAGGGCAGTGGCTCTCCAGATACTGCTCTGTGGATCTGCTTGCTGTACAGGAAAGCAACTATGGACACCTGGGGCAGGAATCCTGTCATTGGAACACCCTCCAAAGATGGAGTGTGCAACAAAATGTGGTTATTACAGCTTTTGATCTTTACATTCCCAAAGTGTGCTTTACATCAGCCCCCCTGAGCCTAAGCCTCATCACTCTCCTCCCCTAATGTAAAGTTCTTCCAGAGTACTGCAGAGAAGTCTGGAGTCATAAAAGGTTCAAATCCCACCTCCTTCATTTCTGACAGTGTGAACACTGGAACCTATCCAAGTTGATGTCTCCATTTCCTTTTCAATAAAATGGAAGCACTCAAAGGTACTTGTGACTGGATTAAATGAGAAAATCCATCTAACTGTTAATAGTGCTCAGCACACAGTGCTGCTTAGTAAATATTCGCTCCCATCACTATATTTATTTTTGGCACTTACATGTTCCCACTACTGAAATTTTTTTTTCATTCTCTGCGATCTAACACAAACCCTATTTGCTTCTCAAGGTCTCCACTGAACAATACTCCCTTCTCCATATCCCTACAACACTGATCTCTTAGAGTGTTGTCTTAGTCCATTCAGGCTGCTATAACAAAATACCTTAGACTAGATAATTTACAAACTTTAGAAATATATCACTCACAGTTCTGGAGGCTGGGAAATCCAAGATCAAGGCACTAGAAGATCTGGTGTCTGGTGAGGGTGCATTCTTCATAGATGGCACCTTCTGGTGTGTTCTCCCTTAGTCCTTCGTATAAAGTCAATCATCTCATTTGTGAGAGCACCGACCTAGCGAGTTCATCACCTCCCAAAGGTCTGACCTCTTAACACATTACCCTGCGGCTTAGCTCTCAACATGTGGATCTGAGAGGGACACGTGCATTCTGACCATAGCAAGGATTTGATCACGTTCTGCACATTCTACATGGCAGTGTGGTAAAAAAGCCAAGACTCCAAAGCCCAACACCCTGAATCTAATCCTAGTTCCTTCACTTACTAGCTTTGCATACTTGAGTATTTAACCTCTCTGCACTTCAGTTTCCTCATCAGGAAAAAGGAATAATAATAGTGCCTATCCTCATGGGGCTCTGAGAATGATCAGAGGCAAAGCACTTAGAACACCTGTTAAGCTGTGTGTAACAAAGGCCACGCCAGCGTTGGCCACTATTATTTTATTATCATCCCATAAAAAAACTCTGCCAACCCATAAAGGTGATCAGCCCACATAAGCTTCCCAATAAATGTCAAATTATCTGTTTATAAACACAGTGCAGCATCTATTTAGAGAATGCACAACTGCCATTACAGAACTGGTTCTGAATGGGCCCATCCTACCATGACCCATTTCCTCATGGAAGCATAAAGGAGTAATGCTGAGAAGCATCCCCGGCATGGGTGGCTTGCCTTGCCACACAATAAGCTCTACCTAATTGTCTTACCGAGCTCTACCTTGAAACTATTCCCTAAATCCAACGGCATCTTGCCACCTCCCCTGCTCACATCCTACTCTAGGTCACCACCTTCTCCATCTTAGACCACTGAGGAACCCTCCTGAACTGATACCTCTCCTCCTCCTTGACTGCCCCCACAGCAATTCTAAATACTGGAGTCAGATACATTTTAGAGCACAAGTTATCCCACTCCATGCAACTTCCCAAGTTGGTTTTTCTGGCTGTCCCTCCTCACTGATAGCCATCCTGACAGCCTCCGTCCTGTTTCTTTTTGGTACTGGAAACTGAACCCAAGGGTGCTTTACCACTGAGCTATATCCCCAGTCCTTTATGTTTTTGTTTTTTGATTTTTTGTGGGGGTACTAGGGATTGAACTGAGCCACATCTCCAACCCTATTTTGTATTTTATTTAGAGACAGTGCCTCGCTTTTGCTGAGGCTGGCTTTGAACTCGCAATCCTTCTGTCTCAGCCTCCTGAGCTGTTGGGATTACAGCTATGCGCCACCACACCCAGCCCTTTTTGTTTTTTTGAGACAAGGTCTCAGTATGTTGTTTAGGGTCCCCACTAAGTTGCTGAGTCTGGCCTTAAACCTGAGATCCTCATATGTCAGCCTCCCAAGTTGTGGGAATTACAGGCATGCACTAGGGCACCCAGTTCTCAGCCTGTTTCTACAAACTGACCTATCTTCTATCTTCTTCAATCTTCATTCCAAAATGTAACTATGGCCATGGCTCACTCCATCAATTTAGTAAATCTCTGATCACCTGTGCCCAAGAGGTTTTCTTTAAACCCCCAAAGCACATGAGCATGCCTTGTGACTCACTGCTCCTTACCTTTGCATTAATGGTCTTCAAGGCATTTGTTACAACCTGACATCTGTTCATTGCTTCAAGGGAGCAGATCTTGTCTACTGTCCAGTGCTCCAACCCTTCAGATTGAACTCTGTCAGGTATAAATAGCAAGTGCTCAGTAAATTTTTGCTGAATGTCTTCTTCCCAGTTTGGAGATGCTTTAATAGAAGTAGAAACTACATCTAGTTTTAAAAAGTCAGCAATCTAGTAAGAGCAGCCAGAATTCAAGCAGATTTCTCCAATTCATTTAACTACTACAAGAGATCCTCAAAGCAGGAGCTGAGTGTGGCAGAAGGTCATTCGAAACCATTATGGGGCATTTAAAAACTCAAGGGTTGGGACAGTCTTCCTGTGCTAAAAGCCTTGAGAAAGGAAAACCATTACAGTGAGCCTCTCCCTACTTCTCACCCTCCAGTCCCTCCCTCACCAGTGGAGTTTTGCATATCCCTTTGGTTGAGCTAGGAAAGAAACAATTGAAAACCTTGACTTTCAATTGAAACACTTCGCTGAGCCATAGGGTCATTCAGTTTTCAATGCTGACAACAGCATGAATCACCTTTGCTAGACTATATCACCTTATAGAAGAAAAAGCAATAATCTAATTGAATTCCATTATATGTTTAATCCATTAAAAAAACAGCATCATAAAATCAGAAACATAACCTTGGCATGGATCAAAACTGAAAATATGATGAAATAATAGACTGAAATAATCATAGGATCATAGGACTGAAGTGAATCTCAGAAAATAGCTTTAAATATTACACTGTTAAGTGAATAATGAAACTTTTCAATGTCTTACAATACAAGGCTTTCATAGTCTAATAACAATGAAAGTTGATTGTATTCAGAAGAGAAATTACCAATGGAGTGGAACTACCTCCCCAGTTTGAATCCAGAAGACTTGGGAAAATGTTGGAAACAATGACTAAGTGGCACCAACAAACAGAAAAGGTAACTATGACACCTTACAATGGTACCAAAGTAGAAACCTCAAGTACAATTTTTATTCCTCCAGCTCTACAAAATGGCACCAGGCATTACAGATAATCAAAGAAAAAAGTGTCCCTGCCTTCAATATGCTAATAAACTTATTGTAGAAAAGTAGCTAATTCCTTGGAAAATCAGAGGTCTTCATAAGGATAACCTCCTAAAATAACTAGTTCAGACCAAAACCTTACAGAAATCCAGAACATAATCCTAAGAAACAGGAATCATGTTATTACTATATCAAGTAAACTCGCAGTTTAATATTGAGATATTAACTCCAAGTATTCATAAAGACAACAGGTTCAAGTTTGTTTCCCACAATTGTAATGAGACAAGGAAACGATAGGAATTGCTATAGTTGTGTGTTGCAGTAGTAATAAGCTGTATTGGGTATTTGCCTGGACTTGCAAAACTAAAATCAGAAAAGGCGCCTGGTGACAAACTTGCTGTGTGGCAGGATGACACTCCTGAACAATGCCGAGATGAACCTTTATCTATGATTTGAGTGGTGGCTCCCTGTATAGTCGTGTTCTGATCTTTATCAATGAAGACTGGAGCATGACTGGGCTGAAAATCACTACTTAAACCCCGGGAGTTTGGGAGCACACTGTCAGTAGCTCCATGAGGACTTCATGTCACTCTGTCTTTTGACTGCCCCAGCTGCTGTCCACTCCATCACTGATTGCTGATCAACCGTTGTCACCGAGGCCAGGTGACTGACCACCTCTCCCGCAATGATGACTGCCATCCAGCCTCCGGCTTATCCAACACCCAAGGCCAACCAAAGATATCCGAGGAGCTGATAGAGGTTACAGCTGAGAAGAATCCCCTCGGTCTTGTTGACTGACTCCTTGGCTAAGAGACGTTGCATTGAGTAAGTCCATGGGGACTGGACTCTAGGTGAACAAGGAAATGAATCTTCAATGTATTTGTGACTTGCTATTATTAGGAATGCTGAGTGTGCATTGCATGAATAAAATCCACTTGTTGGAACCAAACTTGATTCCTCTTACTCACTGCTCGTGACAGTAATCAAGCAAAAGAGAAAGTGGTTAAGAGACAATGTATTTCTTGTACTGCTCTGTCCCATAATATAGAGAATATTATAGAGGGTGAAGGTCAGAACTTCTAACGTAGTGTTATAGCATGAGTGCTTAGCCCTGGAAAAGCATAAAATTGGTCATTTGGCATCCCTCTCCACTCGCATTCATTCACCTACCTTATTGTGTGGCAAAATGAAAACCCTTAGAGGAAACCAAGTTCCCTCAACCTGGTCTTCTCTCTTACATGTGGTCACCCACAGGCTCTGACCTCCTCTGACTTGTCTTCTACCTTGACCACTATTCCTCCACTACCTGACAAGGTACATTCATTTGCTTTATTTTTCCTTAGACTTATATTGCTTATAATAGCCAATAGTTTGTAAAGTGCTTGCAAACCATCTGTGTAGGGTCTTATGTATTCTCATGGCTACTTTAGGAGGAAACTTCCATGCTCAGCCTGATGTCGCACAACAGAGAAAGAGTGCAGCCCGAATTCTGAGAGCTGGACTCCACAACCTGTGCTGTTAACTCTGATGCCTCGTCATAGTTATAAAATTGATCTTACAATAGGGAGATTATCAAAGACTTCATAGTTTCCCTCTGCTATATCTTCTATGCAAAAGCACTTATCTTCGCTAGGAAAATGCTGCTTAAATATACCACACCTTGCAAATTCAAGTGTTATATACCTTTGACAGTGGGTGTGTCTGTGTAAGTAGTTAAATATGGAAGCCTATATCCATTTACATGTGACTGCCTGCAATTTAAAAACCAATAACAAATTAATGGATAACATCTTTAAGACTTCTGTATAAGACAAGGGTAAGTCAGAATTTAGCTTATTAAAATTAATGTTTATCTAGCACTACAAAAAGACAGTCAATGCAGGACCAGAGTACAACTGCAGTACAACAACATGAAGCCAAAATCAAATAATCAAACAAGACCAAAATAAATGCTCACCAACCACATTAGCATCCAACAGGGATGGTGAACAACTGCTGGACGAGCAGAGAAGTTATTAATATTAAACATACCTGACCACAGTTTGAAAGAACTGACTTTAAATGAAAGAAAAAAGGAACAGTGCATCCTGCATAGGCAGGTGAATGGATAAACAAAAGTGTGGTCGATGCACACACTAGAATACAAAGAAGCCTTAAAAACTAAACCCAACAGAAATCCTGTCACATGCTATAAGATGTCTGAGTCTTGAGGACATCATGCAAAGTGAAACAAGCAGGGCACGGAAAGGATGAATATTATATTATTCTACTCACATGAATTATCTTAACTAGTCAAATTCTTAGAAATCGAAAGCAGAATGGTGGTTACCAGGGGCAAAGAGAGGTAAGGTGCTGTTGTTTAAAGAACATAAGAGTTTCAGTTTTGCAAGATGAAAAAGTTCTGAAAATGTTTCACAACAGTGTAAAAACTCTTACCACGACTGAACTGTACACTTAAAAAACTGGTTAAGATGCCAAACCTTGTGCTTTCTACCACAATAAAAAGAGGATGGGAAAATAAACTCCCTGTACATACTGGGAATTTTTTCTCTCCTTTGAGAGCCAAGTCCTAAAAGTGCAGTACCATTACTCCATGAGGTTTCCCCACCTACTCCATTCCTCCTTGATCCCTCATTAATTTCACCCACACAGTAACATAGATATCACACTTTTTAAACTATGTGCCTTGATTAAGTTAAGCTTTCCGGAAGGTCTGACTCCTCATTTGTAAGATGAGGACAATATACTTCAGACCTTATAGAATTTCTGATGGATTAAACAAGTTTTAAATATGCAGGGTCTATATAACAGTACCCAACATAAAAAACAAGTGTACAATAATTAATTCATCTGTTATATACAATCCTGTACTTGATCAAATTCATATGATATTAATGCTCTTGGTTTGAGTGGCATTCTTCAGATGCACAGTAATGTTCCTTTAAATAAGCACTGTAAACTATTCTAATAAACCCACAAAGCACTTAACATAGCAGTAAGCATAGTTTTCTTAATTTTGTGAAATATAGATATGGTTAGCATTTTGAGATTGATGGATTTACCTAAACACTTTAGACCTGGGATACAGATTTAAGTGCTCACCTAATACTGCAGTCCTGCCACGTGCAACCAGTGTGGCCTTGGGGAATTCCTTTCTTTTCTGAACCTCACTATTGTCTCCTGAAGGCAAGGATGATAATGCCTACCTAACAGGGCTGTTTAGAGGGTGATACATTGAATATGCATAAGGATCTTGGAATGGTGTCTGAAGATTAATGAATATTTTGTTAGTGGCTGCTAGATGGAGAATAACTGAGGTTTGATTTTAAAATAGCAGGTACTAGGGACCATCAGTTTAGGCACCATCAAGGAGAGGGGATTATTCTGAGTTATGCTTCTATTATTTTTCTTACTGTGCATCTGAAAAACAACTCTCAAAACCTGGAATTAATATCCATTTCCATATCCTATGACAGCCAAGAGTGTTAATTCCTTTAGTCGGTGTGAGAAATTATTAGTAGCAGAGTTAATACCTAGGTTTCAGTGTTTTAGATAATATCTTAATAGTTAAGTGCTTGATTATCTCCTGAGCTTCAGTAGATCTTTCCCCTTTCAAGTTGCCCATCTAGATTTTAAGCTAATTAGCTGAGGTTTGGGACTTCTTTTAAATTCTAATGGAGAGATCGTTAAAGGAGAGCCAGGATTCTGGGAACCAAAGGAAGATTTCATCTTCTGGAGTTCCTCCAGGGACATAAGAAGGGATGATGAAGGCAAAAGATAAGCTGAGGCATGTGTCACTACAGAGGACTCCCACCTGTGTGCCCCAATGCCTGGGCACCTGCTTCTGGGTATTGGCCCTCTCCTACCTCTCCACAGCCACATCTGTATCCTGACAGCTAAAAGGAGGAGAATCAGATGACTTTGACCTCTTGAACTGGGCATGCCCAGAAGTCCTTCAGGACTCTGTTCTACTGCATGATATACTAGAGAGAGCTTTAATGTTTAATTTACTCAGCTGAAAAGTGGCATGATATTATACTTCAATACAAACTTTGTTAATTCTACATTCATACATACTATGTAACATTTTTGTATGTATACTATATTCTACTTTCAACATTTTAGTACAAATGTACACTCACCATCTTTCTGACTTTGAGTCACATTTTTAGACCAACAACCAGATGTTTCAAAATAGCCTACTGTGAACATTTCCTCTCTTTGCATTTATAAATAGCACCCTGACCTCTTTTCCAACCGAATTTAAGGCCTTCCTATTGATTCAATAGTTATTAAAGTCTCTTTTTCTTATGAAAATACCTCAAAAAATGTCTCCTAACTTGTTGTTCATTTATTTAGGATTTATTCACTCAATAAATATTTAAGGAACACTACTCACTCCAAGATAATAGTGGGAAACATTTGCAGTTCAAGATAACAGTATCTATTATCTCACTTGGGAACAGTGCTAAGGGCTAAAAGAAAGTGAAGATACAATGTCTTCTCTGGAAGAGTTTAAAATAAAGGAATAGATTAGACATGACAATGAGCAAAAGAAAATGACATACAAATGAACAATCAGTCCTTAACTGCTTAGCACCAGAGGAGGAAAATGAAAACATAACTTTTTGGAAGAATCTGATAGAGCACCCAAAAAGCACTTAAATCATAGTAATGTGAAAAATCAAATTTTGTGACCTTGACTTTCTTGTGGTTTGTGTTTTAGTAGTGTTTTCAAGCACGCAGGAGTGCTTGAAGAACGCTAAAAATCTCAAATCAATCCCACGAATACTGCAAAACATTGAGACATTTCAGAGTTTTACCAACAGGGTACTTGGTGTACCAGCAAGTGAAGAGGGTTTCAAGATGAGTAGGAAAGCGAGATACAGAGGGAGATGCCAGATCTGAAAGTAGAACCAATGGCATCAAGGAGGCATAGAAGGAGAAGATAAACAAACACTGACAAAAGAAAGGAAGCCCAAAGGCTGGGATGGACTCAGGGTTCCACAAGTAATCAAAGGTGAAGCCAGAATAGCAGGCTACAGTCAGCTCTGGAGGGCCTAGACCAATAGCAAAAGGAATGTGCACTTTTGAAGATGCAGTGACAGAATCTGTGTAGCCCCTCCCACAATCACTACCCCAGGAGCCCAGGTCACCTGACAATCAGAATGGAGACCACACTATTCTTCCATTCTTCTAAAGATCAAACCTCAGCCTAAAGCTATGGAATAGAACCAGCTGTGTTCTTTTTTGCATTCTTTTTTGCGGCAACCATCAAGACTGACAAATCATCAACCCCTCCCTGGGTATTCCCTCACTTACCCATCACCATGTATACATGTGGTATACGAAGGAAAAATAACTGTCTCCACCTCTCACAAGTGCTTTTTAATTCCAAAGCTACCTAACACAATGACCAGATCAGGACCTCTGCTGCCTCCCAAGCAAGAGTAAACAAATCAACTTATGCTAAAACCATAACGAAATTTCACAGGTCAAATTTCTAACTAGAGAGAATCATAACAAGAGACTAAGAGTATTGTTTCAATTAAAGAAAAAAAGTAACTACTATTATATATATAATCAGGCCAACAGTTTTTTAAAAATGACTAAAATAATAAACAATATGGCAGAAAAAATTAAGATGGCATCCCATAGCCTCTAATTCCACATCCATCACATTTAGTCAAAGTATTATAGTTCTGCACCTAATTAATATTTCACAAGGCATTACAAAAATTTCTATAGTATACAGAAAAGTTAGGCCCAATAAATGAGTCAATGAATAAATAAATGTGGAAACAATAAATAAATGGGGGAACATGTTAAAAGAAACTATTAAAGCAATTATTATCATTGATACTTAGCATTTTTATAGTCACTTTCACCAAACTTTCTAAGTTGGAAGGAAGTGGGTTAGAAAGTTAAAAAAAAAAAAAAAAAAAAAAAAAAAAATCCCTTCTTGGATATCACAAAGTCTACAACCCTGAGTCTGAATCAGTTTTCAAAAACTTGAGTTTCAACATGCTAATGTAAAAAATTCCTCAGCAAAATGCAATTTATTATAATCTAGGTTCTGCACATAACCACAGTAACTGTAATTAAATCTGCAAAGTATCCATTGACTATGAGCCCCACTGCAAGAAACTGTGATATTAGAAAAACATAAGTTTGTTTTTAAATGTACTATCAGCTTCTCCTTTCACAGACAACCCATATAAAATCGACAGGATTACTGAGGAAGAAAAAAATACAAACACATGCACACCCACATAAATAAGTTTTAACGAGCCATTGGACTTACCCTCTGGGTACATTTTAATTTAAATAAATCTTTGAGTACTGACAAATCAGTCTATATAAAATCCTCTTGGTGTTAATACCCCCCGTAAATGTGTGCATTAAGTATGTTTAGGAAAAAGCCAGAGAAATATTTCCATTTTAGCTCTAACCTATTTCCATGACCCACTTTTTTTCTTTTTTAAACATTGTTAACAGTGGAATGTCAAGAGACTTTTTCCTCCATACTTCTTTTCTAAGTGTATGCAAGTCATAAATGAGAGTTCAGAAGTATTTTTTTCCTTAAAAAAGTTAGCTTCCTTTTAAAAACACCCATAACTTCACCTTCCAATTACTTATGGGCAACATTCCATAGATTTGAGATGGTGTAGAGTGCTTAAGTGCAGGGAAATCAATACTGAGCTTGTAAGTACAATACTATTATTGGTAATAACAATGACATCCAACTAAAGGTACTTTTAAAAATAGCTTATTTTCAATACACTTAAAAAAAAAAAAAAAAAACCCAAAGGATATATTCCACTGAGCAGCCTACTTCAAGGGCAAGCTTACAAAAAGTAAAAAATAAAAAAAATTTTAAAACGCTGCCATCACCATGCAAATCTGCAGCAACCTAAGATACCATTAGTCCACGCTAACTTAAGTTTCTCTTGTATTTTTCTCTATGAAAGGCTTTAGTTTACAGCATAATTCACTAAGTCTTCCCCCAAATCAAAATAACTCCAGATCGCCACAAGGAGGTGGGAGAAGTGTTCAAGAAAACAAACCAAAACGAAATAAAATAAAACTTACTTTAATAAATAGGATGGATACCAATTCTCCCAAGAAAACTGTCTCCAAAAGTAAACGAGAAATATCAATCTAGTAAACTCACTCCCTACAGGTTCCCTGAATGGTGTTGGGTTCAGGCAGGTGGAGGCCAAATGGTTGTAATTAAATTAATTAACAGGCCTGTCGTTTTAAAGTGTGTAACAAGCAGGGTGCGGGGGAGCACGGAGACCCGGGCAAAGTCATTATCTACACGGAGAAAATAACTTGGTGCCTGAAACTCGCTACAGCTCCCTTTTATAGGGGGATGGGGGAGAATGGAGGGGCAGTCCAGTTGCCTATCTGGATTGTCACCCGGCCGGGTCAAATCCCAGAAGAAAGTGGAGTTTTTGTATCACTTACCGGCTTCTGGTTTCCTTTTAGACTCCCACTCGCAAGAGCGAAATCCAAGGAGCAGAAACCAGAACTAAGCACTTTGCGCTCTGGAAATTTACCCCGAGAAGTGCCTAAAAGCCTCGGCCCATCTTAAGACTGTCCCCCGACCCCGGGTCCGGCCCCGGCCCAACCGTGGGTCCCCGGATACTTGCCTTGAGCGTGGCCGCCCAGCTCCGAAAGCGCGGCGAGGCGGAGCTGGGGAACCCCAACGCGGGCGTCTGTCCCTGCCCCGGGCACTCTGTCCTCGCCCCTCTGCCCCAGGCGCGGGGCTTCCTCCTTCGCAGTCCCCGCCGGCTGCCCGCAGCCGCGTCTGCTGCCGGGCGGCGGCCGCGCGGGCGGCGCTGTTTCTCTGGCCAGCTCGCCCCGGCCGCCGCACCTGGAGGCGGGGAGCGCAGCGAGCGCGGGCCGCGGAACTGCGCGCAGCTCCGGAAGCGCCGCGCCCGCCGCCGGCACCCTGCCCAGGTGCTCCCGCGCCGCTCCTCGGCGGCTTCCTCCCGGATCGCGGGGGCAGCCCGAACTCAGCGGCGGGGGCGGCCGAGCCGGCAGCCCTGGTTCCGCAGCATAGTTGGGCTACTGACTCAGTCGGCCGCGACTTGGCCGCGCCTGACACCCTCGCTACCTGGCGCACCTCGGCCTGGAGGCGCCCAGCCCCTCCGGGATGGCGATGCTGCTAGCGTGCGTCCCTGAGCGCAAAGCGACGAGGGCATTACCGCCCTCCCGGGAGGGAGAGGCTGCGACCCTTTCCTGGCTCCAGCGGGCCAGTTGGTTTGTCTGCGCGCAGTAATGGGGGATTAATTGTCAAATGGGCGGAACCTCGCGGCGACTGATTGTTAGTATTACTCCACTTACTAAGTACTTTCCCAGGTACCTCAGCATTTCCCAAACTTAAGACTCATCTGGGCGCTAATTTCCCCAGGCTGCTGCTTGGTGAATTTGCATTTAGTTGGCCCAGGAATCAGTATATTTAGGAAGACCGCGGTGTATTTAGGCTAAGTCTATTATATAAGATTCTCCCTCACGTCATCCCTGTTGGGAAGAGACTGATATTCCCATTTTCTAGTTGAGAAGCTGAGCAACTTGCCCACGTAACCACAGTTTTAAGGAGATAACAGTGAGGTTCAATGTAGATCTGAATTCCTTTTCCTGAGGAGTACAGGCTCACCACAGATTTTTGAAATATCTTTCCTTTCTTTTTTCCCTGGAGGAGAGGGATAGCCAGGCAACTGAGAATTTTAGATCCCATCCCAGAGGGCTTTGCCCATCAATGTGGGCTGAGTCCCACATTGACACTCTCCTTTTTGATGTGATGTGAAGGAAGGGGGAAAAATTAATCTCAGAAAACCCTTGTGGATTCCGAATATTTAAGAGTGTGTAAAATCGAGTTGTTTGCAAAAGCGCTCATGGAGCAATTCCGTATTTTTAGTTTTTTAGTTTTTAGTTTTTTGTTTTTAGTAAGCATCTCTCCACAGAATGTACCTAAAATTCTCCCTTAAAAGGCAGAATCTTATCTCTCCCCCACCCCCCACCTGTTGATGGAAGTGAAGCAATTAGGGAAAGTGCAGACCTTATTATGAAAATGAGATAATTGAAGTTCAGAGTGTGGGAGGCTTCCCAGGAGGCCAGGCCCTCAGGAGATTTCATGTCATTATCTTCATCTTTACTGCCCACCAAACCTGCTGTCCTTCCCTGGGGAGACTCTGGCAGCTATGGCATGCTAGGGAACTACCAAATCTTCTGTTTCTTTTGAACCAAATACTTCATAGCAAGCCCCATTTCCGTCAGGCAAGATTTCTTGACATTTTCCGAACCTCAACAATTGTCTTTTTCTTTGGATTCCTGTAGCATTTATAATAGGCATTTCACTTAGCTATTCCTTCCTGGCTTCATCTTAGGTTCACAATCTTGGTTTTGTTTGTTTTGTTGTTGTTTTCTCTTTCTCCCTAAGAGTTCTCACATACTTCTCATTTCTTTTTATCTTTGTAAATCATCTTAAATCCTCTTTGAACAAGGTAGGCTATAAATAAACAAAAATTCTTACATCAGGTATGGTGTCTCAGAGGTCACGCACTGCTGTGGCCTCCAGTTTTCTTGGTAAATTTTATAAACTAATTGGGACTTTGTGCCTCTTTGTAATAATATCTTCATCACTTGATTAGCATTTATTCATTATTTAAAAAGTTACTGATCACTAATTATTTGAAGATACGATGGATAGCAGATAAATACACACTGAATTTAGTGTTCTAATGGGAAATGAAGCTATGAGTTTTAAGGCACAGCAATGATTTAATAACAACTCTGGGAAATAAAAGAAAAACAGTATTCCCCCTTTGTATAAATTGTTTATAAGTTGATGAGTCTCAATATATGAAGAAAAATAAAAGATGTCAGAGTAAAGATGATGAGAAGCTACCTTTTACTAACTGCTTATTAATAATCACCAGTCTATAGCCAAATAGCTAATGTAAATTCCATATATATGCAACAACTGTATGAATTGAAATCTTTTCCTAATTTTATAAATACAGGCTCAATTGAAATTTAAAGAGGTAAAGTAGTTAATAGCGGGTAAATGGAATACATTTAGGCTGTATAAATTATTTAGCAGCCCTCACAGTGAGACATTCAGGATATAATGTAGACAAGGAAAGGAAATTTATATAAGAATTAAGTTATGAAGATCTGTTCACAGCCAAGCCAGTGTATGTTCCCAGTAATAGATGGAATTATTCCAGACTGAGCTGCTCTTACCCCTGGTTCCTCGATTTTTAGTAAGAGAGCAGATAAAGCTGCCTTGCCTGCTTTTATGACTGCTCCTCCCTTCCCTGTACCCAGAATGCACCCTGCCAATGAAAGAGGCTATCAAAGAGTAGAAACCACCCCTCTCCTCCTCACTCTCTTCTCCCTCCCTCCTTCTGTCCTTCCCCTTTTCCTTAACCTCTTAGGGCACTTAACCCCATTGGACACTTATGTGTCCGCTGCCATTCTAAACTTGTTTGCTTCTAAGAGTTCATTTAATGATCTCAACAGCTTCTTGTTATCCCCTGCTGGGAAAACTTAAGGGAAAGAAAAGTTAATTCTTACCGGTCAACCACTTAGGACCAGGATTCTGAGGAGGGAGAATTCCAACCCAGTCTCCCCCAGGATGTGTCCTCTGCACTGCATTTTCTAAGGGAAAGCAAAGAGTGCTGGGCTTTGGGAAGGCCTATGCTCAGAATGGAGCCTCATCCTTAGTAGTCTGTGGCATTTGGGTAAACTCATTAGTTTATCTAGTCCTCAATTTCCCAATCTATAATCAGGCCACACTAATACTTATGAGAACTTACTGTGATTATACATCTAAAGCACTAGGAAAAAAAGGAACCTCCCTAGCATTAGTTCTATTCTCTTTTCTTCAAGACTACAAATTCCATGTCCTTCCTGAATATTTCCATATCTTTGATACCCAAAGTCATTCACGCAACAGAATTCAAAGTAACCTCTTCATTTTCTCTAAAAGAAAATGCATATTTTGCCAGATATAAAATATTGGAGCTGTAGATGAGAGACAAATGTCTCTTTAGTGCATCAGTATATGCTCATTTAGAAATCATGTGTTTTTCACTCATACCTTATAAGATAATTTTATTCAAATTTGAATCTTTGAACATACAGCTTCAACATCAATGACTTCATCACTAGGATTAGATTTTGAATCATCTTCTCCTTTTCTTATATGCTTGTTTTCCCCCCTTATTCTATCTATCTCATATTCGTCAATCCTACTCCCTGGGATCAACCTCCCCAGTAAAGTGCTCACATATAAGTTTTCTATCTTGGACTCTACTGTCTGGAGACTTTGGGTAAGATACATTTTCTTCATGTTTTCTAGTATTTATTCACTCGTTAACTCATTCTCTATATTAGATTCAAGTCCCTTTTTATCTATTTAGCCTAGAAGAAGTAAATCCATTTTTTACTTTTTTAATTTTAAATTGACAAAAAACATACATATTTATCATATAGGGCATGCTATTTTGAAATATGAGCACATTGTGGAATGGCTAATCAAGCTAATTAACATATACATTACCTCATATTCTTTTTGTGTGTGAAGAAAACATTCTTTTACCAATTTTCAAGAATACAATACACATCCCTTATTTGTTGTGGTCACTATGTTGCACAACAGATGTTTAGAATTTACTCATTCTAACTTGCATCTGGTATCCTGTGACTATTCTCTCCCCAAACCTCTGGTAACCACTCTCCTACTCAGTACTTCTGAGTTCGACATTTTTAGATTCCACACATAAGATCATGCATTATTTGTTTTTCTCTTCCTGGATTATTTCACTTACTATACTATCTTGCAGCTTAGTCCTTTTTTTAAAGATAAAATAGAATTCCATTGTGTCCATTTAGCACATTTTCTTTATCCATTTATTGACAATTTGGTTCTATATCTTGGTTATGGTGAACAGTGTTGCAGTGAGCCTCGGGGTGCAGACGTCTCTTTAACATACCAACTTCATCTCCTTTGGATATTTACCCAGTGGTATTGCTGGATCAGATGGTACTTCTATTTTTCATTTTCTGAGGACCTTCAATCCTGTTTTCCATAATGGCTGTACTAATTGACATTTCCACACACAGGATATGTAGGTTCCATTTCTGTACATCCTTCTCAAACTCTTCTGTCATTTTGATAATGGCCATTCTTTCTTTTTTAATTTATAATTCTCTGATGATTAGTGATGTTGAGCATTTTTTCATATGCCTGTTGGTCATTTATGTGTCTTCATTTGAGAAATACCTATTCCAATCCTTAACTCAATTGGATTATCCATTGTCATATGATTGAGTTGTTTCACCCCTTATATATTTTTGATGTAGACCATTATCAGATAAATGGTTTGTAAATTATTTTTTCCATTCTGTAGGTTGTACCTTTACTCTGTTGATTGTGTTCTTGCCTACTTTGTCAAAAGCAGTTGACTCAACCTGTGTGGGTTTATTTCTGTGTTCTTTATTCTATGCTTTGTTCTGTGCGTCTGTCTTTATGCCAGTTCCATGCTGCTTTGATGACTATAATTCTGAAGTTTGTTTTCAGGCCAGGTAACATGATGCATCCAGCTGTGTTCCTTCTGTTTTTACTTGTTTTTGGTTTTTGTTGTTTTCCCTTCTTTCAGAACTTTATTTCAGATCCACCTAATTTTCTGTACCCTTTTATGATTCTGCTACTAAGAATTTTATTACAAACCACAAGTTCCTCCTTGCGTTATATTAAGAAACTATTTTTTTATTATTCATTCTAAAAATGTACATTAATGGCCAGGTGCAGTGGCGCATACCTATAATCCCAGCAACTTGGGAGACAGAGGCAGGAGGATGGAGAGTTCAAACTCAGCCTCAGCAAATTAGCAAGACCCTAAGCAATTCAGCAAGACCCTGTTTCTAATAAAATATAAAAAAGGACTAGAGATATGGCTCAGTGTTAAGTGCCCCTGGGTTCAATCCCTGATAACCCCCCAAATGTACATTACTGATATTTACCAGTTTTATGTTTTCCCCCTAAAAAATTCTTGAGAATTGAAACTAAAGGCCACACACCATTGAGCTACACATCCAGTCATCTTTCTTTCTTTCTTTCTTTTTTTTTTTTTTTTTTTTTTTTTGAGAAGGGTCCTCAATAAGGTTTCCTAGTCCCCAACTTGCAATCCTCCTGTCTCAGCCTCACGAGTAGCTGGGGTTATAGGGCCACCACCCTTGTCTTTGGAGTGGTTGGTTTTTAGAGCATTTTGCTTCTAACACAATATACACCTTAAATAAAACATACAACACCTTAAATATTGAGCTCATACCCACATAATTTCTTAATCTGTTATAAACATCTTTGCTTCCTTGTTTATTAAGTCAATTCTGTCAGATGACTTATGTGTGTATCCCAAACTAGATTTGACTAGAATATTTCAGGCTACAACCACCCACCCCAGTAGTTCAGTAATTTGCAGTTCAGGTTAATGTAAAGTAATCAAAGGAAATAAAGAGATCGCGTGACACATATATTCTTGCAACAGGCATTTGGCACATTTACTAACACATTTAGTCCTCTCAAGAGGGCTGGGAAGTAACTACTATCATTATCCCCTTTTTAGTCAATGAAGGGACCCAAGGGTTGTCTAAGAACTTAGAAGCAGTAAATAAAGGAGGCCAGGATTCGAAGACTGTTCATAGCATCGAGCTGTGATGTGGTAGAGAGTTCTTTAAAAGTTCTGACCTGAAGGACTTGTTTTGGAGGCCTAATTTTGGGGGACATTTCCAACCTATGTGTTGCTCTCTCTTAGGTTGTACAATTGCCCTTGGTCTTCACTGTTGGTGAGGCCCCTCGTCAGTAGCCTGGCATGTTTGCTACAGAGAATCTCCTTTTATTACTGTTTGTATTCCCTCAAGTACCCAGCAGAGAGCCTTGGGTAAGTGTTTGTTTTATGAAGT
The DNA here is from genome assembly GCF_902686455.1 of Sciurus vulgaris. NCBI lineage: Eukaryota > Metazoa > Chordata > Mammalia > Rodentia > Sciuridae > Sciurus > Sciurus vulgaris. The sequence continues at coordinate 116,921,595 of NC_136469.1, read as the reverse complement.
AAAATGCTTATATTTATTAGCTTGGTTCCTTGTGGTACTTTGCTACAAGTTTATAACAGTTGCTTGGAAAGTTTTATTAACTCTTTCTCACCACAATAAACCAGTGACTGGATTTCCGTAGGTTTTTCCAGATTACTATATATGTAAGAACAGTGTAGAATAGTCAGTTTATTAATAAACCTTAAGATGATGGTATTGTGGAATAATTTACTTTAAAATACAACTTTTCAAAATCATCAAGTGATGTCAAGAAAAATATAAACACATTTCCTATAATACTGAGATTTCAGAAAACTCAGGCAAAAGAAAGTATTTAATTGATACCAAGATATGAATTTTTATACTTTACTACTACTGAAGTGGGGATTCATCCTAACTTGGATTTCCAAGGGCAGCAGTCCTGGGTGATCACCATTGTTAACATTCTCTTGAACTCCATCAGAGCCTTATGTTGTCATCACTTCACTCAAGTTCTTGCATTGACAGTGCTACATATATTGAGCCTCATTGTTTCCTAAATCTCTTCAAAAGTATTACACTAGGTTGCTGTTGAATTATCATTAACAGAAGCAGAGCAGTGTGATAGTTGATAGACATCGATGTCCAAGACAGTCTCCAAGAACATTTTCATATATAAACAGTAAAAATACCAAGTGATTGTTGAATACTGTGTCAAAGTTGAAGACACAGTGTTTTTCCTTCTCAGTGGAATAAATAATCATCCTTGTAAAAAATGGAGAAAAATTGCCTTTGGGAATTAACATCCTGTCATTTCTGCTATATAAACATCTAATTTTATTGCTCTTTGGAAAAAGTTTCTTAAGGAAAATCATTGCTAAGAGAAATCCCAGAAAACCTAACACATACTGCTCGATGGATTTGCAGATGAAATACATTCACTGGGTGTGAAATCACTGCTTCCACATTGATGTGTCAATTCTTCTCATATGTAGCTGAGTTTACAAAACATCTCAAAAATTCCTTTTCTGTATGCTGCAGCTTAAAAATATCATGTGGCTCCATCTTTCTTTTCTATAAATGCTATACTTATAATTAATACTAACTTTGAAAGCTCTTCTAATATCAAGAAAAAAAGCAGGAGGAATTTAGAGAAGCAAAAACATAGGGAAGCAATACAAAGAAAGCTATACAAAGCAATAGTTGGAAATGTATTCCTTGTGAACCAATGAAACTAACTGTGAAAATGCACTTGAAAAGCACTTAATATTATTAATATAAAAGGTACATTTAATACAAGAAAATGATTGACAACTGGTGCCACGAGACACTTGTCATAAAAACAGAGTTCACAAAATAGCTGTCTGTAAGTAACAGAAAGGCAGGAAGTCCATAGTATGTTTTAGATCACCTAGAATTCTGTAATTTTTAGTTGGTTTCTTAAATTTAGATCTACATTAAAATATGGATTTTTAGCTTTTCTTTTAAAAGCCAAAAGTTCTGATAGCACTGAACCCATATCCACATGAATCTCAATGGATTGGAAAACTTTTGGACAGGACACATTCTCTTTGTTTTGTTATAGTCCCTACAAACCCTCTTTCTCCTTGAGGTTTTGACTTAGAAGCTGCGCAAGTTGCAACTCTTAGTCTCTGAAACTATTATCAGTTAAAAAACAAGCTTGCCTTGAGCAAACTTCTGGATTCTAAAATGGAAATGTTAGAATTGTATAGCCCAGATAATAATTTAACACCCACAATATTAAGACCTTAATCAGAGGAAGCAGCAGCAATACAATTATCACAAGTTCTTAAAATAAGTAGCTACTTATTCTCAGAGTCAGTCAAATAACATATTAAACACTTCACAGCTGTAATTCATTCAACTAAATTTTATAGATATTTTAAGACATGATGAGTCACAGACACAGAGGTTATCAGAGTAAATCTACTTCACTATTTTCTTGAAACTTATATTATTACATTAGCTCCCAAATAATAACACACCCAAATAATAACACTAACATATATATGTGTGTGCATGATATGTGTATGTTCTTATGTATATGACATTTATAGAGAATATATTATAGATAATTATATATACTCCACAGTATATGCATGCATATGTGTATATATATTCATATGCTTATAGCATATACATGTATAATTACGTTTAAATCACATGAATTTGCTGGTATTTGTCTCTATTCTTAAAAATAGTCTTTGTATATACTTTAAATTAATAAATTTCAACTGGGAATGTGGAAAATGCTTTTTTCCTACTCCCAGTCTTTTGTTCACATGAAGGGGGTTAAGGGGGTTTTAACTCCTACTCTCTCTTTGCCCCACTCACACCCACCCCATGCATTGTGCCCCATGGTAATGGAGGAGACTATTTATTTGGTATATTTGGAAGGGGTACTGGTCACGCGAGCCCTCCTCCTTCATCCCCACTTTCTCACTGTGTGTCAGGAAGCAAGAATTCTGTTTTGCTCCTCCCGGCTATAAGACGTATGGGATCTCCAAATTTTTCCATGGCTTCCACAATCTGACATATTGTCTAAAATAACAAAAGTAGTATATAAGTCCTCATCTGTCTGTTTTCTGTCCATCCTCCATTCATTCAAACCAAGTACCACATTGGTGGTATCAGAAACAAACATCATTTCATGCTAAGGGAAAGTAAGCAAAAGAAATAGTTTTCAATTGGTGAAGGAGAGAAGTCTTTTTTAAATAAGTGACATTTAAACTGAGAAGTAAAAATGGGTAGGAGTAAGCTATGTGTTTGCTGTGCATGCATGGGGGAGGGCAGCGATTTGTTCCAAGCAAAGAAGAACATTTGTAAAGTCTCAGAAGCAGCAAAAACCAGGACTCTGGAGGAACTGAAAGAAGATTTTCAGCTACACTGTGGAAAAGTAGAGCAGAACAAGATGAAGTCAGAGAAATGTTGCCACAATATATAGGGCCTTACTGGTCATGTTCAAGGTTTGGAATTTTATCAGAAGGCAATAGAGAATTATCAAAGGCATATAAAGTGAGAAGAACAAAATTTTATGTTCTTATTTTATATAATATTCAAATAATCCCTTGATTGAAAGTACTATTATTATAACCATATTTCAACTGAATAAATTGAGATGCAGAGAGTTAGATTGCAAACTTATGATTACAGGGACCATCTTGTTAACCACTCTACCATTCCATCTGAAAAAAGGAGTTTCACAGTCTAATATGCAGAAATTTCATTGTATATGTGCATTTATAGACAAAGACTTACAAATAATACATGCAGACAATTCACCAGCTTTTTGAAGTGTATATTAGATTTGTATTTGTAATTCAATAACTGTAGAAAATCCAGTCAATTCATACTTCCAGTTTCTATAGTAAAATTCTAAAGGGAAAATTTGTAGATTTTTCTTTTGTTTAATGTACGGTACCTCTTTTGTGTTATATGAACAAATTCAGTATTTGTCCCCAAACCAAGTAGTTAAAAATAGATTGGAGGAAAGGGAACAGATGATAAGAAAGTCTCAGTACTTCATGAAAAAGTTTTGGCAGATTTGAGAATGGAGATGCTTACCCAGTTACTTTCTTTGTACCTAAGAGTGCCAGAAGTTGACATGTGGTTTAAAATTTCATTGGTCATTGAGTTCATATTCAGTTTGTACATTGGCTACTAGTAGCTTGTATGCCAGCTATGACTTTTATTCTTACTTTAGACAATAAAGATCCAGGTATCTTGTTTCTCTGTCTGAAAGGTAATGTTCCCAGTTTTTTTAAAACACATTTTTTGGAAAAGAGACCTTTCTGCCATTTGATCATTTTTCTGTGCGTGAAAGATGACATGCCATTTCAGTTCTGGCCAAACAGCAGGTGCAGAGCTTCAAAGACCCATCTCACAAGTTTGCATTTCCTTTACTCCACATGGCTTCCGTAGCATACTGTGTCACAGTTTTGTATTTTTTCCTGTGGAAACTCTCATACCCACACTGCTGCAAGTTCAGTCTGGTTAGCAATCAGAAAACAGTATCTGCCCAGTAGGTTTTTGCAAAGTATTTAAGAAATGATGGTAGTCATGCCTGACTGAACTGTTCTTCTTTTCACTCATTAAGGAAACTACGGCTTTTGCATTCATTCAGCCACAATACTTGGCTTTTTCAATACAGTTTCTAGGACACTAAAAAAGGGGGATTTTGGTTTTCATTCATGTCCAGAAAAGCAAGAAATAAAACAGCACTGGAATCAGTCATTTGTCTTAATGCTCTGGGTGGAGGCGATTTTTACTGAAGCAATAATGTTTTTAGAAAAGACATTAATTTAATTCCTTAGATTATCTTCATAAAGTACAGAGCATACTTCCAATATAAAGCAGAACATTTCAGCATTTATCAGATGAGTACATATTGAAACAGCAGAATTCAGTGGGGGACAATTAAATATAAAAGTCTTTTTGTCTTTCTTTCATTTTCTTTTCAAAATGCTTTTGAACTTATTCTTCTCCTGACCCTGAATGACATGTAGGTCAGGTGCCCTAGATTTTTCTGAACAGTGCCAATGACATAACCAGTCTAATTGATGTGATAAAAATGTACAGTGTGATCTACCATACAAGACTAATCCTAATGCAGTTATTCAGTATAAAGTCTTCTGTGCTCCATCAGCCCCAGCTCCTGTAAGCCTGCTTCAGTTCTGAAACCTCCCTTTGGATGATGAGTGAGTGGGAAGGGGAATTAAACATTTTCTTTTCAGGTACTCAGGTCCTCCTCATCCACTGGTTGCTGCATCAGATTCTTCAAGTGTCAGATCAAGGAGAAAAGGAGATGGAGAGGAAGGGCAGCCTCTGAAGTGGTGGGCGAGTTGTAATTTCCTGGTTCTTGCTCCCCTAGTTCTCAGCTCCCCAGTCCCTATTGTGGTCTGGAGTCTAAATGCTGTTCCTGAGATGCTTCCTCAATACTTCCTCTCAGGCAGCAGCTTTGACACCCCTTTTGGGCCCCTTTTAACTTTTTCCATTTAATAAGCTAAGTGCTTCCAGAGGCCTATGTCAGACTTTACTCACACTCTCTGTGGCTTCCAGCAAAGTTGAAGATACACAACTAATGTTAACTTCAGATGGGTGATCTGTTGTCCTGCCTTCTTCAAAACTGAACCTCAAAACTGCTTTAAACACTACATCTGACATGGCTAACAATAATAGATAAGATTCTCTGGCCTAGTATATCATTTTGTAGGCATGAATTAGAAAAAGAACAGGATGCTACACCAACAGGATGGGAGTCTTTCATTATCACAGGCATGAGTGCATGTATGTACCCTTGAATAGTCATATTTATAAAACTACTACCCATATCCATAAGCACTGGTTTATATTTATTAAATACTCCCCACATGCAAACCTAGTATGCAATTTTTTCTTTTAATCCTCAATATAACTATATGAGTTAGATTTTATAATTGGCCTCTTTTGATAGGTGAGTACTCTGAAAGGTCTAAGAGTTTAAGTAACTTGTCCTTGATCACCTACTTTGTAAATAGTAGAGCTGGAACTCAAGCCTAATACCACAAACTTGTTGGATGCAGAGGTCTAACTCACTGTAATTACTACATCAGCCCATCTCCCTGCAGGACAGAGTGTTATTAGCTTAAGTGGTGACTTGCATCCATAGCCAATGTTTGTCCAGATAACAGACTTTAACGGTGTCTTTCATCTCTGTGTTACTGATAGAAATCTTCCACTGAAGTAGGTGTGTCCTGGGTACAGGCCTGTACATGATTATAATCTTCTCATTAAATAATACAAAATAACCACAAAAGTCAAGGTGTCCAAATACTACATCCACTCCCTCACTCATAATAGTCAACAATATCTGATTCAAATTTCTGTTAACAGTTAATGAAATTTATGGTTTATTTAGTTATTAATTTTAAGAGTCTATGCATTTCAAATCCAAATTCATAGATTCCTGTGGCATCTTTGAGAATTAAAAATAATTTTATTCTTCATAATAACTCACAAGGGGAAAAAATGGAGTTAGTCAGTTACATTACCAAACTGGTCATCCACAAACCAGGTTAGTATAATGGTAAATTAAAAGAAAGTGGTTTGCTAAATAGACAAGATACCATGTCAAAACCTTGAAAAATTTAAGGTTCTTGACTCTTATACCTACAGGGAGCTTAGTAACAAGGTAGAGTGTAGAAATAAACCAGAATTGGACCTGAGAACAGGCCCTGGTAATGGTCACTGTTTTAATGCATAGTGTCTAAATCGGTTTAAGGAAGCCAGACCTGCTGTCAAATGCCTATAGTTTCAGCTGTTCAGGAGGCTGAGGCAGGAGAATCCCAAGTTCAAGGCCAACCTGGGTAACCTAGGTTGCCTATCTCAAAATAAAATAAAATAAATAAAATAAAATAAAATAATCTTAAGAGGGCTGGGAATATAGCTCAGTGGTACTTGCCTACCATGCACAACACCCTGGGTTCAATCCCCAGTACCAATAAATACAGGTATAAATAAAGAAAGAACTTTAAGGAAGAGAGATAGAGTCAAGAAAACATTTGACTAATGGTTCAATCCGTTGGAACAGTTATGTTAGCAGAAATCCATACATTTCTCCAATTATCCTGTTTAAAATGATGATAAAATTGAACTTCTAAAATGAGAGTTTCATTTTAGGTCTATGTAAACATAGGAAAATAAGAACTACTTGATCAAATAAGCACTGGAAAATGCTTGAATCAATACTCTGCTCTGGAGACTTGATGACAGACATCTACCACATTAAAATCTTCAAGGGAATCCTGCAGGAAAGAAGCATGTTTAATGTTACTTAATTTAGTGGTTCCTAAATTAATTTCATCAGGAAATCAAACTTTAAATTTACCAAACTATACTTTGAAAAGTGATTCTGTGTAACTAAGGAATTCTGTATCCTATGTATCCTACAGGTAGTGCGCCCAGAAAATTATTGAACATTCTTCCAGCAAAGCTATTGACTTTTTTTTTTTTTTTTTTTTTTTTGTGATGGTCATAAGTTAAAAATAAATGATCTTTAAAATGTTACCAGTGCACCAATACCTTTTCAGGCCCCATAGACTGGTGATAAGGCTCAATCCTGCTTATGGGCCTGAAGGGATCAATCCACCTCTTCATGGAAATGAAACAAGGGAATCCCTAAATATAAATCAAAGGTTTTTACTTAATTTTTTTTTCTGAATCCAATCCATTGACAAACAAAATGTAATTGCAACTATAAAATTATATACCACAGAAAAATTTAACCTAGAATGTTGTAAGTGGATGATAATAAATGTGATGGTAATAAAAGTTCCCACTTTAGGACTTCAGGCCATGGTCTCCTGACCAAATGTAACTTCCCAAGAAATTCTGGAGATGATAATTTGCCAAAAATATATTTATGTAGCAGACTGGGTTGACATACCACTCTATTAATGATATCAACTAATATTTTTGAAAACTCATTTTGTCTTCAAAATAAGATACAAGCCCCTATGTGGGTTAATTATCTTAAACCTTTGCAGCAAACCACTTTTTATTTGTGGGGAAGGAAATCTAAGACTAGGAGACTTTAATTAATTTGGTCACATATAGTCGGAATTATCTGCTCACAGCCCAGTGTGGGATTTTTATGTATATGGGTTTTAGGATACTTTGGGGTTATAATAGAAAAGGTCAAAATAGTCATCACCTAAATAAGAGAAAATCATTACTCTCTTAGTTCAGGTATAAATAGTCCAGGACTGCATAACACTTCTCTCATCTACTATAGACTAAATGTGTCCCCATATTCACATCCTTATATCTGTTGGGCTGATATTAGATGGAATTTGGAAGTGATTAAGTCATGAGATTATTGTCTCAATAAAAGTGACCCCAAAGAGCACACTTTTCCTTTTTCTACCATGTGAACAATCTGCAACATAAAAGAGATTCCTCTCATCAGAAAGCAACCATGCTGGCATCTTTAATCACTGACTTCCAACTCTGAGAACTGTGAGACATAAATTTCTGTGGTTTAAGCCAAGCAGTTTATGGTAATTTGTTATAATAGCCTGAACTGACTACTGCATCATCTTTGGCCAAATGTGGCTGCTTTAACTCTGCCATCACATTCACATTCCAGATGGTAGGAAGGAAAGGAGAGAGGGGCAGTGTACATCTTTGTAGGTCAGACCTAAAAGCCACCTATTAGTTTTACCTATAAGCTATGGTCTAGAACTCAATCAAATAGTACATCTAGCTTCAAAAGAAGCTAAAAAAAATGAGATTTTTATACTGAGCTTCCATGAGCTCTGCTAAAATTTCAGGGTTTTATTACTAAAAAAAAAAAAGAAAGATGTCTATCTCGGACCAACTAGCAGTTTTGATCCCAGAATTATCAACTATAGACTATGTTAATTATAGAAATCCCTACCAAATATTTTGATTTAGCTTTAAAGTAGTTTTTACTCTTTACTGCTAGAAAATTTTAAACAAAGCCAGTTGACTGAGTAGCATGAAGTTTGAGTAAACAAAACTTCTTTCTTTTTAAGGATGATAGAACATTGATTTTTCTACTATCCTGATGGAAGTTACTCTGAATATTTTTGAAAGTTATCATAAAGTCTTAGAGATGATAGTCTGATCCATCTAGGGATCACAAATGCTCACTATCCCTACAGTACTATTGACATACATGTTATTGAAGCACAAGGGAATTACCTTGAACTCCTACAGATGAGTCCATGGATGATATAGGTCTATAAGGGTCAAGGAATAGTCATTAAAACTATTGACAGTCTCATTTATTCCTAGTGGATAAATGAATCATCAATTAGAAATGTAAAGTAAAGTGTTATTCATTAAGACAATCGCATCTGTAGATGTTATGGTTGTGTCCCCCAAAGATTCATGTTGAAGGCCTAGTCCTCAATGTAGCAATGTTCAGAGATGAAACCTTTTAGAAGTGATTAAATCATACAGGTTCTGACCTTATCAATGAATTAATCTATTGATGGAGTCATAATTTGATGAAATTATTGGGAGCAGGTAGAAACTGAAGAAGGTGTGATCTAGTTGAAGGGAGTGGGTCCTTGGGGGATTGCCCTTGGGGACTGTGTAGAAAAGTCTACATAAGAGCAATTCATCTCAAAACCCACAAGACTGGAACACATCAAAAAGTTTCTATAGAATCTTCTATTGAACAATTTACTTTCAAAAAATTTATATGAAAAATCTTTGGAACTGGGAAGTTATTACAAATATAATATTATAATTAAATGACTCAATGTTTAAAGACTAACTGACATTTTGCTTATTTTAACTAATAGACTAAACATTTGTGAATGTACTACTTCAAGAGAAATAGCTTAATTGAAAAGAATCCTGTTTTTATGTAGCTTACACTTAGAGTTCTGATTTCAATTTTTCATATTTTCATTCCCTTCCTTTTATTTTTTTACCTTTTTGAATATTTTACTAAGTTTTCACTTTTATTGAGAAGAGCAACTATAAATATCCACACCTTATTTTTGTTGTACCTATAGCTTTCCAATGTCTGCATATTTCATTTTTATTTACTTCTCAGAACTAATGCATATTAATGCAAAGTATGATATCTTAGAATCTCTGAAGCTCAAACAGTTTCTTGATTTTTTTGTTTAGTAAAATATAGGGATTTAAATTTATGGGATTTAAAAAAAAATTTTAACTATTGCAAGTTTTTATATTCTGGAATCTCTCAGAAGCACTGAATGCAGCTATGACAACTTTTCTAATAAGTTCTTTGGACCCCAAAATACAATTTTAGGGAATGTAGGTGTTGAGTTTCCCTGGAATTCATATACACATATCAATGCTTTTCACCAAATAAACAGATTTTTTTTTCTTTTCTAAATGTTAAGAGAAATTTTATGCCAAATCTTAAGAGTAATGAGTTATATGAACAGTTTTTTGCATTTGTAGTGATGGTCTCAGCTTGAAATGTAAACATCTTAATCTGGGATTTAGATAAGCCTGGGCACATGTAGAGGATCTATGCTAATAGTTTTGAATATACTTTTGTATCAGAAGACTCCTTTGTTCAAACGAAATCCTCAGAAGAAATGAAAATCAAATAAAACATAAAATTAGTGATCTGGGTTAAGTAGGCAGCACAGGAGTGGGATGTGTCCCCCTCTGTGTGGGTTTAAAGCACCCTAGGGTCAACAACACAGACTGCCCTTCAGTACAGCCTCATGACTCAGGCCTATGACATCAGGTAGGACTTGTTATAAAACACTCTAAAAGGGAAACCTGTGCCTTACATGTCCAGAAGATACCAAGAGCCCAGAACAAAGGTGGTTTTCAAGGTAAATCAAAGAAACCAGCCCCTGGAGAATGGAGATGCTATCCTGATGGCAAGGAGCAGGAGCTGGAGACTGAAGAGCAAAATCAGCATCAGGCCCTTTTGAACCACCTTTGGGGCCTGTCCCCAGGAAGCAGGAGGAAGCCCCATGGCTCCTCCCTACCTTTTACAGCTTTCAAGGCTTCAGAGTGACATCTCAAGGAACTAGAAAGAAGAAGAAAACTGCAGATCCTCCAACGTAGCTGCTAGAACATTTCTTGAGGACAAATAAAACATAGTTGGGGGTGGGGAAAAGATAAGGAAGGGGATCCAAGTCTCTTTTATCTGCTAGAAGTCACAGAACAGTGAGAGTATCAGGGTCTAGTAAGGAAAACAGAATTCCTACTGAGTGCTCCAACAGAAAGGAATAAAAACAAGAAATGACTCATGTTGGAGACTCTGAGAGCAAACAGAGGACACTCAGGTAAGCCCAGAGTAGGAAACCTCTACCACAGGGCTGTGAGAGCAAAAGGGAGAAGACGGGGTTACTAGATGGCAGCTTGGAGGAGATGCTTCACCCACCATGCTGGTGTCACCACACTTGTTCTAGTCAAATTTTCTCCTCATCTTGGATATTTGAAACAGATGAATTGTACTTGCTTTTATCCAAAATACAGGGTCTTAGACTTTGAAGCCAAAATATACAATTTCAGTCACTGGGTTGGGCCTAAATTATCCATTCATTCAACAGATTTCCACTTTACTGATACCTTATCAGTTCAGAGAGTAAGCAGAGGAGAAAAAGGAAATTGTATGAGACATTTCCTTCCACAATCATGGAAGAAGCTGGACAGTCAAGAGGAGAGTTAGAGAATCAAAGGAGAAGTTAGAAAGTAGCCAATCTGAGAAACCAAGTTGCCAAATTAGAACCATAAAGGGGAGGCACTGGGAAGTTCTTCTCTCTGTCTCTCTGAACTCAGAGAGTCTGGGATATGCCTGAGGTTTCTGGTAATGATCAGGGTCCAGAGACTGAAAGAAGACCTTCAAGCAGAACACAGGAGAGTGAAGACAGGCTGGAACCCACTGAGCACCCTTCACCTCAGGTGACTACAAATTCCTCTCAGAGATTAACATCTGCTGCATCATTTCCAGTTTTCAAATCCCTTGCGAGTTCTTTTGGCTACCTCCATGGATAAGGGGACCATTCAGGAGAGGGGATTCTGAGAAACATCACTCTCAGTTAAATGAATGAAGATGACCTCATTGTCCATCACAGTCTGTTTGTGCTAAAAAAATGGTAATGGTACCAAGTAATCTTCTTTGAAATGGGAATGATAACAGGGCATATGGGAGGAGGAAATGACATGCATGTTAAACTTTTACAGTGCCTGACACTGGGTGAATACTTAAAAAGAGACTTCTATTATTATATGTACAACAGATAAGCAATGGAATGTTGTGTGATTACCTCTGCTTAAGGTAGACTGAGGCCATATTAGGTACACAGTTGTGAATGTCATGAAAATGCGCCTCTCAGATCTCTGACTGCTGAGAGTGGAACTAAGGCCCCACCTGCAAAACTCTGGAATCCATTCCTTCAGTTGTGCTAGGACCTCGCCTTATCCTAATCCCCTAGTCAACATCTGTGTGGGACAGTGATACTAAGGTAGGCATGTCTCTAAGCTCCAGTCCTCCCAGATGGCCATGCTGAAATTTCCTAGGACTGCAAGGTTCATTTCTAATGCTTCTATCAAACTCCTTCTTCCCATCATCCCTTCCTTCCCTCCTTCCTTCCCTTTCTTTGTCCTTCAATCAAGATCAGACTAAGCCTCTCCAAGGTCACTCCTCTTTTCTCCTACTGATAGTTCCCCTAATAAATTTCTAGCACATTTAATTTGGTCCAAGTGTTTGCTTCTTGGAAGATATCCCTGAACACAACTGCAAAAGAAAAATATCACTGCACCAAGACAGTAAGGTCTAGTACCAAAAAGTAAACACAAACAAAAAGCAAAGGCAGGGGTTTAATACACAGATGATTAATTTAGAAAATTTGACCTACATGATTTGATTGGATCAACCAATAATGAAAACTGTGCAGGTATGCTGATTCCAGATTTCTTTCTTTCCATGGAGTTATGAGTTAGGAGTTTCTTTAAATAGAGTTCACACAGGTGGTTCACATACTCTCCCTCCTTCACAGATGCCAGACTATGACTAGGGAGATCTATGGTTAGATGGGAAAATCCTGTTGTCCTGAGACCACACAAATGAAGGCCCATGGAAGTCACAACCCTTCCAGGATTCCCTACCTCCTGGCCTTCTTCTGTTGGGACTTGGGGTGGTGAAGTTGTCACATGAGTATCCAGGAAGGTAGTACCTTTCCCCACAATTCAGGAAATTCAAGTAGGTAGAGATACACTTCATTGTGTCACCTCACTGACCAAGAACATTGAATGTGCTAGCATCTGTTATCCCCAAAGCACAGTCAATCTAGTATTTGAAGAAAATTCTCAGGGATAAGTTAATCTTTATTTTTAAAAGTGCTTTAACTATATTCCTGCCTCTATTGAGATGACCAGTAATAAGCATATCAAAATGAATATTGGCTTTGGGAAAAAAAAGTATTTCTAGGAATATACTTTAGTGTTGAAATGCTTTCTCTGAATTCAATACAAGAACCATGAAGAAATTTTGAGACTTTTTCAAAACCACTATTGGAGACCTTCTTCTTCATATCAGTGTCTTCTACATAAAGATCTAGATGTGGGAGGCAGGGGTATGAAAGATGGTGGAATGAGACAGACATCATTACCCTATGTACATGTATGATTACATGAATGGTATGAATCTACATCGTGTACAACCATAGAAATGAAAAGTTGTACTCCATTTGTATACGATGAATCAAAATGCAGTCTGTAAAAATTTTTAAAAACAGTAAAAAAAAGATCTAGATGCAAAATTATCTAGAATTCAACATCAGAAATATTTTATACCTCCTTTCACCTAAAAATGGGACTAAGACTTGGTTCTACCAATGCCTTGATAGTAAGAAGGTGATAAGTAAATTCATTGTTAAGATCGATGCTTAAAAATGATCTTATCCCTATTCTAGTAATATTTTCACTTTGTATGATTTCTGATCTTTCTGATTTTATTATAAATGATCACATGGGCTTGTGAATTTAAGCATTCTTAAATATTTGGATGTTTTTGGAAAGGAAGGGAACAAGTAGACTATACAATTTTAAATAAATTATGTGTGTCATATGTAATGTTTACTCAGACAAGACCATGAATTTAAATCATTGTTAAAGTTTTAGTTTTAAGGGAATTGTGAATAATTTAGCAGTGTAAGTTTAAGCAATGTGTGCTTTCCTCTACACTTTTTGATGTAAAAGAATGAACTTTTCCCTTTAATCTGGGTCAGTTACTGGAACCAGAAGATGGAACTGATGATTGACAGACTCATCTTGATAGTGAGATCTCAGGCAATGTGGCTAGTTTATCCCTCACTATCTTCATTCGCAAATTAAGGGAGTTGGACTAGGGAAGTTTAAGGGATTATTTCCTGCTCCAGAGTTATATGATTCTAAATTTAAGTGTGTTTGACCTTGATATTTAAACTCCTAATTATCATAGGAGAACACATTCATAAATGACAACAAGAGGTGGCCTCATCAAGAGGAAGTGTACACACTTGCATCTATTTACAAAGACACCCCCAGGAAATGGACTGTAATGAAGCATTTCATTCCAAAATAGATTTGAATGTTATCACATAATGAGGCTTTTGAAGTTCCAAGAACTCAAAATTTGTTCAGTGATCTGGCATCATGAAAGTGGATCCTTAACCAGACAAAAGAGCTAATTCATTATGGGGAAAAATGATGATACTAAAAATATCTACAATTTCTTATTCATTCTAGTTAGTTTCATGAAATTATTATGAATGTAAAAACATGTTTTTTGGTATATATCATGCAAAACAGGAAGAGATAGGGAATAGTTTCAGTATTTGGATTTGCTTTATTTCAAGTGTAATAGCTAACAATTACTTTATTCTTACAGCCAAGATAAACAAAACAATCACCTGTGAAAGAATTTGGTATTAACTTTGTTGTGAAATATAAGGTAATCTTTACATGCTGCAGCAGGTTAAGAACTGCTCATTTACCTGTAATACTAGGGTGAACGCTAAACAAAAAGATATGATACCAGTATATTACACAGCATTAGAAATGTGTTTAAGTCTGTCTTACATAGTCTTCTAGTTAACTGGTCCGGGTAGGTCACACTACACAATCAGGTTATAAGCTGCCCCTTTCATATCAGATACATGAAGATGGGACTTTAGCACCTGTGCCTAAAAAAGCAGGTCAACAAAAGTAAAGAAACATGGTAGATGCGTAGTAGACATTTGCCAAATGAATGAGCATGTATTTTTGTTATCTTGATCAATCTAGTGTCTAAAATGGAAGTTATTAGCCTTCATCAAAATGAATCAACTTTACTACACATGGAACATGTTAAAGATATGTGTAAATATGTATGTACATTTAGATGCCACCAACATGAATTACATTTCTGGTGTAGCATATATCTGTTTGAGGTGGTTGATGTAGTTTTCTTCTGAAATATTGAAACAGAATTCTCTACTTGTAAGTAATCCCTTGAGCCTAAGCTTACGAAGTGCTATAACTGATATTTTATCTTGGTACTAAGGTTTTCCAAAGGATTTATCTTTCAAAACCTCAAAGGAAACTATATTTTATATAGTCAATGCAATCAACCACAGTATAAAAACAACACTTTTCTGAAGGCTTATAAGAAAGAAAGCCACATACTCTGAATCTCAAGATTTGACTGTAAAGGGCTAAAAGTAATTATCTGATAACATATACTTCCATTGGTTTTCCATTTTTGTATCCCTGAAAATCATTTGAGAGTAAACATGGGTAGGAAAAAAGGTCATATTAACAACTAACATAGGGCAGAATAGAGATTCCAGAACCCCCTAGAGACAGAGTGGGTGTGGGTAAAACTGTTCTTTTCAAGGTCTTACACACTGTGGGAAAAAAGGAAAAAAAGGTTAAATTATCATTCAAACTCACATCCAAAAAGGTTTCACTGGACCAACCCAATTAATTTAGGTCCACTAGTCTGAGAGACTCAGGATTGAGCAGAAGAATGTTGTCATTCTTAGGAAGTTGGCAAGTAAACTGGAGGACTTACTTACTCCTCCTTCTTTTTCTTTTTTCCCTCCCTCCCTCCCTCCCTCCCTCTCTCCCTTCCTTCCTTCCTTCCTTCCTTCCTTCCTTCCTTCCTTCCTTCCTTCCTTCCTTCCTTCCTTCCTTCCCTCCTCCTCCTCCTTCTCTGTCAGTCTCCCTCTCTCTCTGTCTCTGTCTCTTCCTCCTGTGTTTAGCTAAAGATGTGGCTATCTCACAGTTCTTGTTCCCACGGAAACAGGATGTGCAGGTATATCTACAGTAGATGGAGGGAAATAGCAACTTTACAGCTGTGGCTGCAGCTTGGGTGGGGGTCTGCTTTACTGTACAGCTCCGATAGCTGCACTGTTCATTCATCTGTGGTCCCACTGTTCTTTTCACAACTGGGACTCTGTAACATTTCTGAATTTGCATCTGAGGATGTCTCAGTTATTTATATATGACGTTTACCACTCTACTTGTCTGTCTGTGCTATTTGCTGTGCTTCTTTCCTCTGCTGTCCTTGTTTGATCTATTTCATTCATTTTTTTTAAATGTCCTGTTTAACACAGGGTTGATTTGCTATTTTGAATACAAATTTTTAGTTTCCCTTGGTCTTATCGAAAGCAATTTTAGCCACTCCAACTAAAGTTTTAAGATCCACAGGGACACGAACTAATTCTTTTAAGCTAACTTCAGAATTAGGACAATGCTCAGGACATAATAAACCTACAATATGTATTGACTGGTGGGCAAATGTCCCACTTACAGGCTCTTGTTCTCTGTAAATTTGCAAGTGTACAGACCTTATTTTTAGACAGCAGAGATTTGGTGACAAACACCTGGTTTCTCTGGAGTATATTGTTGTTGATGATCTTTTGCTGTTGGTGCAATTCATGACTCACAGGTGATAGTGATTAATGTTGTCCCCAAATTGGTCATAATGTCCATTACTGGCCCAGACTTCCCAACTAGCTATCACCGCTTTTGCATCGAAGCATTGCGTGGGGATGGAAGCTGCATACACATTGCCACATGGACTTCACTTGCCTGATTGTATTCTGCTTCTTTATTTTTGGATCATACAAAAGGGCATTGCCATAGCTGCTGGATTAAGTAATGACTCAGTATCTGTCTTCAAGGTCATGTAAACATGCTATCTCTTGGGACAAGGGTAAGAATTTCAACTCCAATAAAAATCCTCAAAACAACCCTATTTATTTGTGAATTGCCCTCCTATGAATCATCTCTTCCTCTCAAGAAACATACTGCAGATTCTGTGTGTGTGTGTGTGTGTGTGTGTGTGTGTGTGTGTGTGTGTTTTAAATTTCTGGCATTTCCCTTGCTATCTTTCCTTGAAGTGCTCCACTTTCAGAATCCCTAAGAATGTTGAGATTGTTTTCCAGATGTCAGCTTTAGAGCTTGTTCCTGAAATGAGAGCAAGTACCTTAAAATAATTGGAAGTCTGTTTGCTTTATTTTGTTTTGTTTTGTTTTTAATCTAGATTTTCCTAATGAGAATGTGTTGGAAATGCATATCTTAAAATCTTATAGCTCTCTCTCAGTTATTGAATTCATAATTGTCCATTATTTTTTACTATGTTAAGCTTTATCACTAACATTTTGAAGACTTGATGAATGAAATTGTTGCTTTTAAAGTACTCAAGGAGAGGAGTCAGTTCTCCCCATGGATGAATATTATTCATCCTGTTCATTTGAAAACAGAGAAGTCCTCTAGTAGCGAACATTCTGGTAATAGACACCAGCACCATCAGTCCCTCTTAGGACATAAATGAGAGGCAGAGGAATTAACTCCTTCAAGACACAAGGAAGCAACTCCCCATACAGAGGTACTCACTTACTGTACCATCTTGTACAAGCCAATGAATTCATTTGACATTATTGCAGAAATACAATTAAATTATGAATCCCTAAGCACTTTGTATTCCAGGTGTGATTCTAGACTTTAAAAAAGTACAAATTTAAGAGGAAGAAGGGATTAAACACATGTGTATGGTGGCACACACCTGTAATCCCAGGTACTCAGGAGCATGAGGTGGGAAGATCACAAGTTCAAGGCCAGTCTGGGCAATTTAGCAAGACCCTGCATTCCCAAAAGAAAAGAAAAACAACTGGGATGTAGCTCAGTGGCAGAGAGCTTACCTAGTATCATGCACAAGGCCATGGGTTTCATGCCAGCACTGGGAAAAAAAAAAAAATAGAATTTCTTACTCCCATCCCCATCTGGACAGACTAGTTCTCATAACACTCATTGTCCATTAGAATGTTTACTTTTAAAGCAAAATTAACATTTGCTAGAAATGACAATTTTAAAGTAATGAATGATTTCTCCATCCAAAATATTCATCTGATTTTAAGAGCTGAATTTCAAATTTCTTTCTTTTGTAAGTAGCAGATAAGAATTAAAAACGACCCTCATCTTCTGTCGTTAGATAATACCACAGAGAGTATTTCCAACCTCAGCTTCGGCTCCTATCTGCTGGCTAGACCTATTTAAATTACCTAACCTGTTTAATGAGCTCCAAAAATAAATATATATTATAGAGAAAACTAAAACATACCCACTATTTACAGAGAAATGATACAGAGAGGGCACTTCTTCAGTATATGACCCAAATAACCCAGATCAGATTTAATTCAGTATGGGAACCTGGGATTACACTGGAGTTGTTATCTGGGTCTAACATAACTGCAAAAGCATTTTTAAAAGGTATTGCAATCTTGAATCATCTGTGTCCTCACAAAGATTGAGATCTTCCTGAGGAGAAAATTAATGCATTCTTGTTCTCACTTACATCATGACGAGTTAAAAAGAAATTATTTAAATTAAATGCAGTTTCCTTGGAATTTCATAGCTAATTCTGAAATGAGAAGATGAGCCAGTAAGTAATCCTGTTATTTCTGACAGTGCTCAAAATAACAGGGGAAAATTTTTCTTCCACTTCACCGTGCAGACCTAGCACACAGACTGAGAGGTACCTAGAGAGGCATTTCACAGAGGCAGCAGGTTTCACAATTGAAGAGTCATTCTTAAAACATTTCTATGATGATGGTGAGGAAATTGAGAACTGCCAAGACTCAAGTGCAAATGGGTTTATCCAGGTGATTTTTGGCAGGTAATGCAAGGCAGCAAGGGAAAAAGAACAACATGGAAAGTGCCGAAAGGGAGCAGTGGGTGGGAAATGGCAAGAAAGGAGATGCCAATAATTTCATACTCTAGAGCTTGCCTGGGGCCATCCGTGGCTGTTCCTCCCACCCATTGCCACTCACTGAGTTTCTGTGGCTCTGAACCTGGGTGGGGTAGGGGTGGGAGAAGCAAATAATAAACAACAACAACATGTTTTTTGATATTGTATATTATCTATAGTGGATATAAGTAATATAAGATAGTAGATAGATCAAATGTGCCAACACTCCAAGGGAGGAGAAAATTGTAGTTCTAATTCATTTATAATGAATTTAATTTCTGAGAAAGACAATTGAAATTTCAATATGTGCAGTGTTATCCTCTTCATTATCAAGATTATTACAGGGTTCTGAAGTCTCAGCTCATCCAAATTTAGTAGAAAGAGGTCAACTATTTTGGGAAAGCAGCAAATTTGGCATCCTTTCCCCATTTCAAAAAAGCATTTTCATGATATCAAGGGTGCAATTCATGCTGAAGAACTTCTTTGTCTCAAACTTATTTTTGCAGTGTGAGGAATAAGATTTCTGGTGACAGTTCATCTTTCCAAGGACTAAGATATGTCTAGGGATAACATCTCTAAAGGATGTAATAGAGGAGATAGAAGAAACCTTTTGTGAAGGGGAGATTTAGAATAGATCCAGAGGAAAAGAAGGGAACGTGGAGGTGAACTTGGGGGAATATTTTAATGTGGAAACATGATAAGCCCTTTCTTCATCTCCTTTTTTAAAAAGTTCATTCCTTCCCTTCTGTATTTCTTTCTCTGTCAGATCTAATCTCCAGCAGTCAAGCAGTGGGGAAGGCAGAGTGACACTTTCTGAGTTCTAGCGCCACAAAGTACCAGCAAGGAATTTGGCATGCCCTCTTTTGAAAATTTGTCTCACAATATTTGGCAGAGAAGAAAACTGTCTAGTTTTCATTTCATATGAAAATTTATTTCATTGGTTTCATGTCACAGTCCCACAACTGTATAGTCATAATCTTCACAAACACAGCAATGGCTCAACAGCAATATGCTGCAAAGCTGTAATCCAAAACACAGATAATTAACTTGTGAGGCCATTACTGCTGATAAAAGGAGATTTTGCTTACTCAACAATCAAATACCTGTCATTACCTGTCAATTTCAGTACCGCTGCTGTCACCCTGAATAAACTATTTTCTTTATGTTGTGAATGCCGAACTTGCCAATAAGTACTTTCAATACTAAAACTTCCGTATAGAACAAAACATCTCAGAATCAGTAACAGGTGTAGCTGGGAGGTAATGTCTCAGAAATTTGCTTAAATGCAGAGAAATAAAAACATCTTTGTCAGTAGGTCAAACCTGGTGACTTAGTTTGAATCAATTAATTTATTTCTATACCTCATAAACATGAAAAATGAAAAACAAAGTTCAAATCTCATTCATTAAACTACTCCATTACAATTTTTATTGGTCTATAACAGTTTATAAAAAATGAGTTTTTAGCACTTCTAATTTGCATGAAAATTTTATTATTATTATTGGTGCCAGATGTTGAACCTAGGGGAGCTTAACCAATGAGCCACATCCCCAGCCCATGTTACGTTTTCCTTCCTTCCTTCCTTCCTTCCTTCCTTCCTTCCTTCCTTCCTTCCTTCCTTCCTTCCTTCCTTCCTTCCTTCCTTCCTTCCTTCCTTCCTTCCTTCCTTCCTTCCTTCCTTCCTTCCTTCCTTCCTTCCTTCCTTCCTTCCTTTGTATAGGGCCTCAATAAGTTGCTGAGGCTGGCTTTGAACTTGTAATCCTCTTGCCTCAGACTCCTGAGCCATTGGGATTACAGTTGTGCGCCATCATGCCCTGCCTTGTTTTTATTATTATTATCATGATGCTAGAGATAGAACCTTGGCCTTGGGTACATTAGCCAAGTACCCTACCACTGAGCTACAGCCCTAGCCCTTGTATGAAAATTATTAAGAAGGTGTTAATTGTTAGCTGCCTTTGGAGAACATATTTGGAGTCTGGTTTTAATAATTGTGCCAAAAAATTGTGACTTTCGTGAAACAATTGAAAATTTGAACCATGATCAAATATTTGACAATGTCAAGGAACTTTAATTTTTTTAGGGTGGGAGAATGAATTTTTTTGTTGTTAAAATACGTGGATTGTTTATTTTGCTTTGCCATTGACTTCATCCCTGAGGAGTTGTTGACCTTCTGTATCTAGAGCTCTGTGCTTCAGATGAGGTATTTGACACTGGGCCATTACCAGGTGGTAATTACTCTGCCTCTGTTTGAAGGTCTTGCCCAGACTACTTAGCTATTTTAAGTCTAAGTTCACTCTTGAGCACTTGCCACTGAATTCCAAGCATTTCAAAATGATAAATTATTCTTTATGAAGTCAAAGAAGTCTGTGTTAGCTGTTCTGAAGTAGCTCACTGAATGTGATATGGTATGTTAACTTGAATATTGTTGCCAAAGGATCTGTAGTGAATACAACACTTGGCTCTTTCTTAATATGTGAATTCAGTTTGTACAAAAGTATTATGTCGACATATTTTTTAAAAAATCATCTAGTGTGTGACAACAACTTTGAAGAAAAGCAATAGATTTTTGTACCTTGACCTCCTCTCACCCCAAATACCCAAGCCTGGGTCAATGTCTTCCAAGCAAAGTCCACAAGGTCCCACCCCTAATTGAGCAAGTGGGAGTGATTCACTGATCATCTCAGTTAGGGAAAACCCAGGCAGTGGGGAGCCACAGGGTTTCTGATTCAAGGGGATCTAGACTTCGTTTGGGTGATTTCGTTCCAGGGTTAATTTCCTGTTTGGAATTGGATGCTGTGTAAAAGTGAGGACAATCCTATGATTCAGTTATCTAAAGAAATCTTCTCTATTTTCCAGTAATGCAGAGGATAGAACCCAAGGCCTTATGCACGCTAGGCAAGTACTCTACCAGTGAACTTCTTACCCAGCCCCTCAATAAATTTTATCCATAGCAAGAGCAGACTAGAGTGAAACTCAGGATGACCTTGTTAGTCAGCAATCCTTTCAGCAGCTGGGGGAAGGGTCTATGTGGTATTCTGGGGGCTTGGACAATGTTCATTTGTTATCCTCATTTAGGCATGATTACAGTAGTCTTTATGTTGCATTGATCCATCAGGATGGTGATGTTCTGTGACATCTTTATGTTCAGAAGAAGAATGTCAACACTCAAATGAAAGTGCCAGTTGGTTCCATAGAAACACCTAGGCCCAGCTGGTGGTCCTGGGGTAGTTCCTATAGGTCAGGGGAAACTTTTCTCTTTTCCAGAGGTAGTTATATTCAATTCTTTTGGTATTTACTTACCTCCACATTCCTAAATATTAGTTTCTCTTTTTTTCAAATATTTGATTTGATTTTTAAAATACATGACTTCCTTCTATAAAGCAACCCTTTTAACTCTCTTATATCTACCCTACTGTATATACCTCCCACATACACACCTCCTGGACCCATCCTGATAATATATTTACATTGTAATTTTTAAAATTTTTATATCTACTTTTAGTTATTAATCGACCTTTATTTTATTCATTTATTTATTTGCAGTGCTAAGAATCAAACATAGTGGCTCACACATGCTAGGCAAGTGCTTTACCACTAAGCCACAACCCCAACCCTTACATTGTAATTTTTATTTTAACTATAGAAACATTTTCTTTATTAAGGCTATGTAAGTATTATTCATAACAGAACCACACAGTATACTGTAAATATATATCCTTTCCTTGCAATTTAGTTTCAGCCTACTTTGAATAAACTCTTTCATTTCAATGACTCAGTTATCAATCATCTTTCTCCCAAATTCTCTAAGGAAACAACAAAACTTCTCTTCAAATATTTAAAACATCTGGGTAATAAGACCAATTGTTGTTCCTTTCTGTATATATCTTTCTGAGCCCTACCAGTCTGGAATATCATATCCTTTAATTCTGAGAAATATGTTATTTGTTTGATAATTTCCTTCTGTTTTCTCTTTCTATAACTCATCTTAGACCATCTGGCTTTGACTTTTAATTTCCTTTTTTCCCCCTGTTATTCTGTCTCTTAATCTTTTTGTTTGACCTTTTGACAGATTTTTAAACTGCTTCTCTTTGCCCATTTACTAGTTTAAAATTTTTCTGTGATCGACTGGGTGTGGTGGTGCACACCTGTAATCCCAGTGTCTTGGGAGGCAGAGGCAGGAGGATCAAAAGTTCAAGGCCAGCCTCAGCAATTTAGTGAGGTTCTAAGCAACTTAGTGAGACCCTGTCTCAAAAAAGAAAATAAGTAAAGGACAGGGACTTAGCTGAGTGGCAAAGCACCCCTGGAATCAATCCTCAGTGCAAAAAAATCTTTTTTTATGTGAATATATTTGAATTTCTGAGAGTTATTTCTCTTTGGTTGAATATTCCCTTTTTAAGAAAATTTCTTGTTTTGTGGGTACATTTCCTGGTCTTATCCTAGATTCTGAAAGAAGTAATTATAAATGTGTTTGGTGTTTTCTTCTCTTCCTTGTGTGAGCTTTTTTAAAAAAAATATTATTATTGTTGTTTTTTTTTGTTTTGCTTTGTTTTGTTTTGGTTTTGGTTTTTCCCAAGTATTTTATTTGGGTTTGTTAGCTTTGGTCTTTAGCTTTTTGCTGGAGGCATTTTCAAATGTCTGGCCTCTTGGGCTGTTACTTCATACTTAAAGGTGAGGCATGATAAACATTGTTTAGAAACTCTGTGCATACATGGGGGTTCATGAGTAGGAGTTTCATTGTGAAGCAGTTGGCAGGGGCAGGGCAGGCTGTGAGGGACCGGGAATCAGAGGAGGGACACTAAGTGACTCACTACCAGTTAGTTACAGTGTTTGGTTTCTCCAGAGAGGAAGTCACCAATTTTATGCCGAGGATGTTATGCTTGTCAGCCTGTGTTCTTAGAGCTAAGCTGAAGAGCAGAGGGAAATCTCATTGGACTCAGGAGGCTGCAACAAGAGGACCACCAAGTTCAAGGCCAACCTGGGCAACTTAGCAAGACCCTGTGCAAAATTAAAAAAAAAAAAAAAAAAAAAAAAAGAAAGAAAAGAAGGGACTAAAGATATGGCTTATTGGTTAAGTACCCCTGGGTTCAAGTTCTAGTACCGGTAAAACAAATAACTATATAGATAAATAAATAAATAGTGAAAAATAAAATTGTAGCTATAATGCTTAGGGTTAACATGGTCCTTCTGTTCCTTTCTCCATTCAGCTTAAGTCATGGATCTTTCTGCTTTGATTTCCTCATAGAGAAAAATCTCAAAGCTTCAGTGCGTGGGAGAGAGAGTTGCCTAGCTATTTGGGGCAAAGGACAGGGACACAGAAATCTACTGCTCCTCTTATGGTTTAGATGTGAGGTGTCCCCAAAAGCTCACATGTGAGACAATGGAGGAAGGTTCAGAGGAAAAATGATTGGATTATAAGAGTCTTAACCTAATCAGTGAATTAATCCCTGATGGGATTCACTGAAGTGGTAAGGTGTGGCTGGAGGAGGTGGGAATGGGGTATGGCTTTGGGGTACATAGCTTGCATCTGAAGAGCAGAGTCTCTGCTTCCTGATAATGCGAGCCACTTCCCTCTGTCACACTCTTCAGCCATGATGTTCTGCTTCACCTCAAGCCAAGGAATGGAACCAGCCTTCCATGGACCAAGACCTCCGAAACCATGAGCCCTCAAATACACTTTCCTCCTTTTAAATTGTTCTGGTCAGATCTTTTAGTTGCAGCAACGAAACAGCTGACTAAAACAGCTCCCAAAACAGTCACAAGGAAAACTTCTGTTTATAGCTTCACGTTCACTCTCACACTCAGAGTTGGTGGGTGTTTCCAAGTGCTGGAATCGTCTGAGGTTCTGATAAGAACTGTCTCTCCAACCCCCCCCCCCCCCCCCCCCCCCCCCGTCATTTATATGCTTAGCCATCAACTGTCCTTGTCGATCAACTCATTTACCATTTGTCCATGTAATTTTGATCTTCTAGGAGTCTGTTTACATCTTTGGTCTGTCATCACCCATTCTCTTTGTCATTTGGAGTTTACATATTGTTTTATAGATTGTTTACATATTTTTCACTGGTGTCTTAGGAGGAAGCAGATAAAATACATATAGAGCCTACATTTGAACCAGAAATGTTAGCTTTGATTTTTACCATTGGCTTCTTTAAAACACTTCTTTAAAACTGGTAAGCACTTTGAAAATTCTTTTTTTTTTTTTTTTTTTATTGTAAACAAATGGGATACATGTTGTTTCTCTGTTTGTACATGGCGTAAAGGCATACCATTTGTGTAATCATAAATTTACATAGAGCAATGTTGTTTGATTCATTCTGTTATTTTTTCCCTTCCCCCCACCCCTCCCACCCCTCTTTACCCTCTATACAGTAGTTCCTTCCTCCATACTTGCCCCCCTCCCTAACCCTAACTCTAACCCTTCCCTCCCCCCCATTATGTGTCAACCTCCACTTTTTAGTGATATCATTCGTCCTTTGGCTTTTTGAGATTGGCTTATCTCACTTAGCATGATATTCTCCAATTTCATCCATTTGCCTGCAAATGTCATAATTTTATCATTCTTTATGGCTGAGTAATATTCCATAGTATATATATACCACAGTTTCTTTATCCACTCATCAATTGAAGGGCATCTAGGTTGGTTCCACAGTCTGGCTATTGTGAATTGAGCAGCTATGAACATTGATGTGGCTGTATTTCTGTAGTATGCAGATTTTAAGTCCTTTGGGTATAGGCCAAGGAGTGGGATAGCTGGGTCAAATGGTGGTTCCATTCCAAGTTTTCTAAGGAATCTCCACACTGCTTTCCATAGTGGCTGCACTAATTTGCAGCCCCACCAGCAGTGTATGAGTGTACCTTTCTCCCCACATCCTCGCCAACACCTGTTGTTGCTCGTATTCTTGATAATCGCCATTCTAATTGGGGTGAGATGGAATCTTAGGGTGGTTTTGATTTGCATTTCTCTTATTACTAGAGATGTTGAACATTTTTCCATATGTTTGTTGATTGCTTGTAGATCTTCTTCTGTGAAGTGTCTATTCATTTCCTTAGCCCATTTGTTGACTGGACTATTTGAATTCTTGGAGTAGAGTTTTTTGAGTTCTTTATAGATTCTGGAGATTAGTGCTCTATCTGAAGTATGATTGGCAAAGATATTCTCCCACTCTGTAGGCTCTTTCTTCGCATTGCTGATAGTTTCCTTTGCTGAGAGAAAGCTTTTTAGTTTGAATCTATCCCAGTGGTTGATTCTAGCTTTTATTTCTTGTGCTATGGGAGTCCTGTTAAGGAAGTCTGGTCCTAAACCAACAAGGTGAAGATTTGGACCTACTTTTTCTTCTATAATCTGCAGAGTCTCTGGTCTGATTCCGAGGTCCTTAATCCATTTTGAGTTTAGTTTCGTGCATGGTGAGAGATATGGGTTTAGTTTCATTCTGTTGCATATGGATTTCCAATTCTCCCAGCACCATTTGTTGAAGAGGCTATCTTTTCTCCATTGCATATTTTTGGCCCCTTTGTCTAGTATGAGAAAATTGTATTTATTTGGGTTTGTGTCCGTATCCTCTATTCTGTACCATTGATCTACCTTTCTATTTTGGTACCAATACCATGCCGTTTTTGTTACTATTGCTTTGTAGTAGAGTTGAAGATCTGGTATTGCAATACCCCCTGTTTCACTCTTCCTGCTAAGGATTGCTTTAGCTATTCTGGGTTTCTTATTCTTCCAGATGAATTTCATAATTGCTTGCTCTATTTCTGTAAGGTACGTCATTGGGATTTTAATTGGCATTGCATTGAATTTGTATAGCACTTTAGGTAGTATGGCCATTTTGACAATATTAATTCTTCCTATCCAAGAACATGGAAGATCTTTCCATCTTCTAAGGTGTTCTTTAATTTCTTTCTTTAGTGTTGTATAGTTCTCATTGTAGAGGTCTTTCACCTCTTTTGTGAGATTGATTCCCAAGTATTTTATTTTTTTCGAGGCTATTGTGAATGGGGTAGTTTTCCTAATTTCTCTTTCTGAAGATTCATCACTTATGTATAAAAATGCGTTGGATTTATGGGCATTGATCTAGGAGTTCAGAATGTACATAATTAAAATGATTAGAGAAGCAAACGATGAGATGAAAGAGCAAATGCAAGCATTGAATGATGAGATGAAAGAGCAAATGCAAGCATTGATTGATCGCACCAATCGACAGTTAAAAGAGCAAATACAGGAAGCAAAAGATCATTTCAATAAAGAGTTAGAGATATTGAAAAAAAACCAAACAGAAATCCTTGACATGAAGGAAACAATAAACCAAATTAAGAACTCCATAGAAAGCATATCCAATAGGATAGAACACCTGGAAGACAGAACCTCAGACATTGAAGACAAAATATTTAACCTTGAAAACAAAGCTGAACAAACAGAGAAGATGGTAAGAAATCATGAACAGAATCTACAAGAACTATGGGATATCATGAAAAGGCCAAATTTAAGAATTATTGGGATTGAGGAAGGCCTAGAGAAACAAGCCAAAGGAATGAACAACCTATTCAATGAAATAATATCAAAAAATTTCCCAAATCTGAAGAATGAAATGGAAAATCAAGTTCAAGAGGCTTACAGGACTCCAAATACACAAAATTACAACAGACCCACACCAAGGCACATTATAATGAAAATTCTTATATTTCATTTGCATTTTTTCCAGTGCACTAAGATATTGGGGGAAAACGAAAGCAAGACAAAAAAAAATTTCCTTTTCCTTCCTCTTCTACCCTTCTTCCAGTTGTATGAGACTGTATTCAGACAACAGACAGACATTCAATAAGAATTTTAAAAAGAGGCAAAATTATTCTGGACTTCCTACAGAAAGCCTTTGATGTAACCAACTACAGAAGAAAATGGCAAACATCAGATAAGAGAACTAATACCATAGACTCATAGTCACAGTACCTCAAGCATACATAACTCTCTTGATTACAGTGGATCTATCCACCAGTATCTGCCACAAAACCATGAAATAGCACACTTTAGTAGGCCCAAAACTTTATTATCTTCATCACCTGTTTAGCATCAATAGGTGGTCCAGTCTACTGCACAGCTGCATTTCCTCAGACAGTAAAGTAGTGACTACCCTGCCTACCTAAATTTTATCTCCAGCACATTTTGATGCTTTTGATGTGAAGAAATACTATTGTCCTTTCAACCACATAATATTTTGTATGAGTTCAAGACTGTTTTCTAACGTCTTTAACGTCAGTGGAGGCACAGAATTTTCAGTAAGAAAGTAAAAGGAATCATGACTGGCAGCCACAGTGAAGATGCTAATCAAATGTTAAAACCATCCAGATGAACTTGTGCAGTTAACTTGCAAGTGTCAGTTCTTCCTGTGGTTAGTGACATCAATTAATTGAAAATGAGATGCAGGAACATGCGGGTGCTTGTTTTAACAAGTCAAAGCAGTGTGACTTGTGGTAGGTCTCACTTTACAAATATTACATGTTCTTAAGCTAGACAGAACAAGTTGAGGCTTGAGTACAGCAAACATTATTGAGGCTGAGAAGAAAGGTCGTGGGTTTTTGTTCACTCTTTTTTTTTTTCCCTGCCTGGGAAAGGATTTTCCCCCATGTCTATGAGGAAATGAATGTAGATTTGTCCAGTGATCTGGCATTTCTTTATCAGTTTCATTCAACACTTAAAAATAGACATGGCATAAATTCTTTGATCTTTTCTACTTCCAGGAATTCATTCGCCACCTATTTACTGAAGATATTCAAATATGGAAATATTATGACTTTTCATCTAAAAGCACATTGTAAAGGATTGTTCTGGACTATCTGAATCTCGACAAATCCAAAGTTAATCATATTATCTGCCCATTAATCCCAATGTTCCTCCTAAATCCCTGAATGGATTTACCATCTACAGAGTTCCTTAAACTAACAATTTTAGTTATATGCCACCACCAAGCACAATTCTTTTACCAGTGATCAAGAAATATTTCTAAATTAAGTGAATGGATGGATTCTCAATGCTTTCTATTCCTCTCCGTCTACCTGACAGTTGGAAATTCTGTCCACTCCACTTCAACTCACTGATAAGGCATCTCCTTGCCTGTCTAGAGGTCCTCCCAATTCTTCTGCCTCTGACGTCTAAGCCATGGGCTTCCCTGCATCACAGATGTAGTCATAGTGTAGCCTCGTTTGAAACTATTTCCTCTCTTCCATCTGCAAAATAAAATCCTAACTTCTCTCCCCGACTCTCTGTCCTTCTTGCTACTTCGCCTGACTCACAAACCAAACCTTCCTCTGAAGCCACTCTTTGCCTTCTGTGATCCCGCCGTGCAATTTTCTGCACCGGAGCCTTTGATCACATTGTCTTCTGTACTGCAATGTCCCCTCCCTGTGTTCTCTCGCCTGCTCAAATCCTTCAAACATCTAAACCTCTAATCAAAATTAATATTTTACTCCTAAAGTTTTTTGATACTTTTTGTTCATACTTCTGCTCTAGCTCTCAACAATCTAAGCTGTTTTGTAATAATCTGTTCATAAAGCTATTTCTCTCTGAAGTTCCCCTACCCCAGCACTTAAATAGTGCTTGGCCCAGTGTAAATGCAATGGAAGGTTTTCAGAATTGGCACTGAATTGAAGCCATATGTATATTATTTTGGGAATTACACATATGTTTCAGGAGTTAGAGAAAATAAACTAAAATGGAACCAGAAAGTCTTTAATATTGAGAAGAGCCTGAAAATATTTTAAAAATGTGATCCATGATGTGATATGGATTCATATTTCAAAAAAGCTTCCTTTCTCCGTGAATAGAAGGTCATATTTCAAAAAAGGTTCCTTTCTCAGTGAAGATAAGGTCACTGCAAAGCAAGATGGTCAGCAGAGACTCTTTTCTGGAGCCACCAGTCCCCGTCCTGCTCCTCGACTCCCCCATTAGATTCTTGGGCCCAGGTCTGTGGCTTTCATTCTTATCTTTTTCCCTCAGCTTGTTTTTCCCATCTCGTCTTGCAGGTGTCATGGGTGTGACTTTAAGAGCCCCAGTGCTTAAGATGAGATACTGTGCTGCCCCCGGAGGGAAACATTCCAGGTCCCCTTTGGAAAGTTTTCATTTCACTCCAGTACAACAGTGGGAACAGGAGCCTCGCTGGAATGTACCACTCTGTCCCTTTGGTGTATGTTCTCCCTTCTTCAGGGAGGAGGGTTGGAGAGCCAGAAGCAGGCTGTTCTGGTGCACACTCTCTGGGGGTCCCTTCATGGAGTCCTGTACTGCAGTGGCCCCGCGTGCAATATGCCCATTGATCGGGCAGCAGTGGTGAGAGCTTGCAGAAGCTGTATTTTAATTATATATGGCAAAGACTCCTTGCTCATTCAGAGAAAGCCACTCTTCAGGTTCGCCTTCTTTTAGTGAGGAGGTATTTCCCAATTAAAGGAAAATTATCAAGGAGTAAAAAGGCCAAGTTCCTATCTCAATCTCTCTGCCAACTTACCATATAAGAGAGAACTAATTATACTTACCTAAACAATGGCAGTAGAATCTGCTTCAGCAGAATTTTTTTTCTTTGAACTCTTTACTATAAAATACTATACAAATATACTAATTGTAAATTGTAAGGACCCATATGTAACCATATCCAGTTTTGACAACCATCAATTTTTATAGCTGATCTTATTTTATCTATATTCCAGTTCTATACTTTGTTTTGAAGCAAACCAAACATCATATTTCTTTCATTCACAAGTATTTTTAAGGATGTATACATGAATTTTGTTAGCAATATTATTGCTAATAAAATTGTTTACCTTTGACAAATTTCTCCTTCTATCTGGAACCCATATTTTGTTGTCTCAAGATCTGAAAAGAATTGGGACTTCAATAGTGTGTTGAATTTGCAAAACTGAGCTGGCGAGTTGGATTGTGTGAACTAGTTCTATCTGTGATTAATCTATTCTGTACATAATAGCACCAGGGTTCAGGAACGCCTCTCCTGTGGTCACCTAGTAACTTCTCACTGGTCAACAACAAGCTGAATAAACTATTATGTTGCAGGAAAGTGCTTGGCTAGCTGACTTGGATCCTCTCCTAGATTTTAGGAGAAATAACCATCACCAAGTTTGAATTAGCTAAACCTTTAGGCTTTGCTGGCAGGAAAGAGGCATATTATTTTTGGAGCACAAAATGGATACTGAAGACTTGGGCTCAGGTAAACTAGGCCAAATATTGAAGCAGATTTGGAGACAAAACCAAATGCTAAAGCAGGCGCTCTTGGGTGATAACCTTTGCGAAGGGGCTGGGGCGGCCACCTGGATGACCACAGTGGTCTTTCTGGGTCAGGAGCTCAGTGGTGCTCTTCATCAACTATTGGAGCACACTGCAGGGACCCTGCATTCCACCTCCCAGCAGCTGTATGTGCTGCTTGACAAGGAGAACCCATGTATCTGGAGGCAAGGTAAGTATCTTTTTGGTGTATTCCTTTCTCCAAGAAATATTGTTAGGGCAATATCTAAAAGATGCTACAGGCAGACTAACAAGCCTATGGTGGAGTCTCTGTTTATAAGGAACTGGTAATATAATAGGGGAAAAATGGTAAGACAAATGTACAATAATGCAAGGGACTGGGAAGCTGGTCCCACTAGGGAAAGAAGACTGAGGTCTTATATCTTCAGAATCAGACAGGATCCTATTTTTAGGGTGGGGACTTAAGAATTTTGCCAGAAAATTCTATTTGAATTGATACTTAAGTAATGGATTTAGGCAATTAGAAATTTGAGAGTCTTGAGGTATTATTAGCAGGACATAAGGCTTAGAGGTAGGGAACTATAGGCCTAGTTTGTGGCAGAGAAAGCAGTTTTTCTATATTGGAATATGACATTCTATTTCTAGAGTCATTTGAGCCAGGATCACTAACTACAAATGCACTTGGAGGGCTGGGGTAACCTGGAATAGGAAACAGGATCCTCTGCACCCATGGGGCAAGTTCTTGGGAAAAGGCCCAGTTAAAGATGCTGAAACATACAGTGAGGCATGAATACTGTGGCATGTGATAAATAAGGTCTTAGACAACAGCAGTTTCTCTACCTAAGAATATAGGTGGCATCCCGAAGTCCAGCTCTAAATAATAGTGCAAAGGTGAGGGCTCAAGCTCAATCTACCAGGAATGCTGGGTAAATGTTACTAAACTCAATCTAGAGGATAAATAGTGGGCATCAAAGAAATCTGCCAAAGGCAGCAGGACCCAGGAGCTGTCACTTGAAGCTCATGACAAGGTCTCCACTGTCTCTGGAGAACATCAAACGAGGTCTTGGGCAATGTCAAGACAAGTCCTCAGCTACCAGAAAACAGGGAGTCCAAAATAAAGACAGGGTCTCAGGCAAAAGACAAAGAATAAGTTGTCATAACTGGAACCCAAAGTTAAGCCTAGACTAGTGAAGGGATGATTTGGTGATGATCCTGAAAACACTGAACTGTGGACCCTTAAATCACAAATCCCTTAGCTCAAAATTGGATTCTAAAGACCAATGAGATGCTAAGCATGCTAGCAGTCATCAGGTGACCCTTCTCTGTTTCAAGAAGAGGGATACACAGATAGGAGAATGGTATGAAAGGGAGTGGAGTGACAGATAGCATCTGATCAGGTCCTAACAAGGGTTTACACTGAAGTGAAGAGGCTGGACTTCCCTGAGCAGCCTTTGAACAGACACCATAGGTTCCTATCAGAGAACTGGTATGAATAGAGCTGTTCTTTGAAAAACCAGTTTGAAAATTTCTAATGATCACAGGTCCAGAGGGAGGAATAGTATAAACCTAATCCAATTCTCATAGGAGAAAACAGCCTCTCCCCCAACTCTATCAGCACAGATAACATAACTTTAGCATTTCTGCTCTCCAGGCTTCATCCAAAACTAACTTCAACTAGTTTTAAGCTCAGCATTTTATATGGATAATTGATTAACTGTAGTACCTTAGAGGCAAGGGAACAAATCTCAAAATCATACCAAAACAGGAATGATTGAGGGAAATGACGACTTCAATTCTTATCTGGGAGAAGGAGATCATGATATTTGTTTTCAAAATTCAAAGCATTTTATTGAGCAAGAGGGATTAGATGTACTCTTTTGTACTATGTTCAAAAGTAGCTCATTTCTAGTTCCTACAAGTGTTTAAAGTGTCACTTGTGTAAATCATCCTTTCTTCAGGAGGTTGGCTTAAGTACTCAGTGAGGGTCTTGGTAGGTTTCTAAGATTTTCTCGCCATATCTCATTGGAGAAGCATAATTTGGTGTAGTTTTGTATTTATTCTTGTGTGTGTGTCTGTGCAGAAATTATTACTTTCATAGAATGCCTCATGAAAATGAAGGAACATTTGGGGAACACTGCTATGCTTCTAAAGAAAGAAGAAAAGGAGATGTGTAATTTATGCAGGATGCATGATGAACATACTCCACAGCGGACAATGACCACCATTCACAACACCAAAGCAACAGACATTGCTGCAAGAGGGGAACTAAATGTCATAGAAACAGCTACTGTTTCTCCTACAAATGGGGAGGAAAGCCATTACACAAATCAGGTCCAGTTAAAAGAAAATAAAACACATGTAAATTCTGAATTAGTGGAAAGAGAAAACAATGTGTTATTGAATGGAAATGTAACAGGGCAAGAAGAGTCACAGAACACCATGTTCCCAGATAATGTAGAAAATGAAGATGATAAACAAATAGAACACGTGACTGCTGAGAACATAAATGGAAACAAGGAGGAGATTCATGACATAATCCAGATAACAAAAAGAGAAATTCAAGGGACTTCAGAAAGCCAAAGAGAAGAGATTACCACATCCTCAACAACATGGGATATCTCCAATAAAGTTATGAATCATCTTCCCAGTGATTCAGAGAGTCTAAAGCAAAAGAGTAGCATAATGGAAAAGGAGTAAGTAAACACAATAAGAGATGTGCTTATATATGTCTACTAGTTTGTGTGTTTCTGTAGGTAGGGAATGTCTTCGTCCATTCGGGTTGCTATAACAAAATGCCATGAAGTGGTACCTTTTAAACAACATAAATTGATTTCACACAGTTCTGGAGGCTGAGAGGAGAGAGAAGGTTGGCAGATTCAATGTCTAGTGAGGGCTTTCTGGTTCATAGCTGGTTCCTTCTTGCTGTGTCTGCACATGATGGAAGGGGTGGAAATGCTCTCTTGGGCCAGTTTTATTAAGGCACAAATTCCATTCATCGGGACTCTACTTTCACGACCTAAGCATTTTTCAAAAGGCCCACCTTCTGACACTATCACCTTGGTTGTTAGGATTTCAACATATGAATTTTGGGAGAACACAGCATTGGGACCATACCAACATGTGATATTTATGGATGAGTATTTTACATTTCCATGTCATTTCTCTGACAGATATCATAAGTCAGTAATTCAGGTTAAATTACCCCCTTAGAAATCCGTGTGGCTGCCATTACTTACATTATTTGTTTCTTATAGTTTTAGAAAACAAATGTATTAACTGTTTCTTTAAAGTACTAAAGGATGAACTAGATGAGAAAGTAGTGAAAAACAATTGTTCAAATCACTACTTCTTGAATT
This sequence comes from Sciurus vulgaris, assembly GCF_902686455.1. Taxonomy (NCBI): domain Eukaryota; kingdom Metazoa; phylum Chordata; class Mammalia; order Rodentia; family Sciuridae; genus Sciurus; species Sciurus vulgaris. The sequence goes on along the minus strand of NC_136469.1, from coordinate 116,887,301 downwards.
ATAAGAAAAAAGTAGAAGATTGCAGAATGTTAAAAAAAAAAAAAAAAAAAAAAAGAGGACATTTTCTATCTTGAAGAAAATCACCATGAGTTTCTAACCTGTGTCTTCTGAGCTCTGGAGACTCATGGATAAGCCTTGGGAGGTTCTTAAGTTTGATTGTGTATGTTCATGCCAATTTCATCCCCTTGGAAATTTTTAAAGAGTTCTCGTCATACTCTCTAAATGTCCATGACTTAAGAAAAAGAGGGAAAGAGATATGAATCCAATGGACTTCATGAATTATAGCCCTTGCATATGATTATAATAATCCTGTATTTGTCTAGATAGAATAAAATATCCACAAACCATATTTTCCCGGATACACATAACACCCTTAGAAGCAATGGGGGGACCACTTGTTTTGGGAATTGGATAGACTTAATTTTTATTTATTTATTTATTTTTTTGCACTATTTCTGTGGCCCTGAGCAATTTGCTTCATTCTTGGCCTCGTTTTTCTTGTTTGTAGAAATAATATACACTTCCTGGGTATATTTGGTAAGGTCAGAGGAGAAAATCATGGAAAGGGCCCAGCACTGTACCACTGTGCAGGTGTTTGTGCCCAGCTACCCTCACTTTCCCTACCTCCTCCTCCTCACCACCACTCCTCACCTACTGCTCCACATCACTGCCATGATATGTTGATGCTTTCTCAGATAAATTTACAGTGCCATTTCCAGGACAACATCACTAACAGAGTTGGGAATCTTTGCAAGTCCATTTGCTCATGTTGACCTCAGTTATCTATGAAACTAAGAGGTTGGGCTAGTTTTGCTGTGATGTCTCCACAGTAAGTCTCTAATGAATTGTATGGATGAGTCTTTCAATGCATGAAGGCCCTCCACAGTTTGTAAGAATGACTGCCCCTGCAAACCAACTGCTAAAGTTTTCAGTATGTGGTTACCCATCTCTGTTGAGAAAAACATCGACACTTCATATCCTCACATTCAGAAATGACTCAAAACATCGGTTAGTGAGTCATAGGCCCGAACCACTCCCTCTCCTTTAGGTGTTTCTGGGTTAGCGATTTCCTCTTTGTGGCATCCAAATCAATTGTGCTTGACTTGCATGTTTAAGAAGATGACTATTCATTCCAGTTCCCCAGGCTAGGAAGCCATCATGCCACATAAAAGACAAATGTCATAAACAAAACCTTGCTCAGAATCTGCTGTGGTTTCCCTATGGTTAGCTTTCCAGAAGAACCCTGTCTCCTTCAGAGTAGCTGTCCTGGTGTGTACCCAAAAGAGAAATAAGACTAGAATAAACCAACAAGTTTATTTTAGTGACTAGACTAGATAATATTTTATTTGGGTTTAGGAGAATAGAAGCGTTTATAAGTCTCCTCATCCTCCTCCATCTGTCAATTGGAAACTATAGCTCCTGGAAGGACAGTGCATTGAGATAGTTTCCAGACACAGAGGCGGGTCAATCCTGAAGTTACAGGAAGCTGGGGTCACTGTATCCTCAGTTGGATGACGTTCATTTTCTGAATTTCCATCATCCCAGTTACTAGAGAATACCCTAGCAGACCTATGATCTGTGTGATTTTCTTGGTTCCCTCTCACTTTGAGTTCAGAATATAAATAAATGACCCTCTCTGCAATATTAGCATCAGATTTCTGTGTTAAAGTGCCCTTTAAAATTCTATATACCAAAAATTGACAAACGGGTAAAACCAGATTATTTTGTAACTAGAAAATATTGCTGTGCTATATATAGATCCTATTATTTCTCTCTACTGTTATTGTGTTTCAATAATTTCCTTAGTATGAAATGAGAAAGAGAAGAAGAGGAGAAACTCAAGTTGGTAGTTTTAATAGAGACCTAACAGTTACTGAGCATCCAGCTCATGCTAACTCATTACTATAAGAAGTTTAGATGTTTTATCTTAGTCAGTCTTCATAACACATGATTATGGATGAAGTAATCAGTACTTTGGAATCTGAGTTTGAGTTTTTGTGTTAAAGATGGATGGAGCCAATTGTTGGTTCTAAAATTTACAACCTGTGAGATTTGTAGCAAGGTAAATTTTCTTTTCTTCCTTCCTTCTCTCTCTCCCCTTTCTTCCTTTCTTTTTTTTCTTCCCACTTCCATCTCTCTCTGGCAGTGGTGGGGATGGAACCCAGGGTCTCACGTACATGAGGCAAGCACTCTACACTGAACTACATCCCCAGTCCTGTGGTAGGTGTTCTAAGCCTGTTTTCTTTCTGTAAAATGGTGATGATAGTAGTGCCTGCCTGACCCAATAGTTGTGAAGGTTGAATGAAATTATGTAGACTTAAAACCTGGTCCACAGAAAACATTAAACTTTAGCTATTTTAATTATAATTACTGATGTCTATGGTCCAACTAATAGAAAGTGACTGATTTCAAATTTGAGTTCAAATCTACAAGGCCTTGAAAATCTTTGGTAATGATAATAGTTAAAAGTAAGAAGAAAGTGTCAAATTAAGTTTTTGAAATAATTATTTGGGAATTATAAATAATCTGTTCCTAATTACTGTGATTAATTGTGAATTCCATCTTCTGTACCTAAGTCTTTCTTAAAAATACAGTACATATCACTATTCGATCTAGTGTGTTCACACAATTTTAATACCTTGTATTCAAGTACTCCCTCACCTCATAATGTAGAAAACCATTTAGTAATTAGTTCTTGGTCCATCAAGAAGCATCAGCAATCTTCACATTCTTATTATGGAGTGAACAATACTGAGGAATAAATCAATCAAATAATAATAGTAGTCACATTAATAAATAATAATTATGGCTAACATATAGTATAATGCCTACTTTCAAATTACTTAATATTTAATAGGTCACTTAATCCACAGCTTTCCTATGAGGTAAAAATCATTTAATACTACTTTATAGTTAAGGAAACTGGAATAGGCAGGTTGAATACCTCTCCCAAGGTTACAGAGTTTATAAGGAGAACTGAGGTTCATGCCAAGGCAATGTATTCTAGAGTTTGTGCCCTTCTGCAGAAAGCTACAAAGTACATAAATAAAATTATTGGAAAAATGACCTTTTGTTGTTTCTGCAGGTACCTTATGCTGAATGAGGAGTCTGACCCCCAAGTGTCTTGTTACATTACAGCACCATCACCTGTCCTACAGCAGCTAGAGTGCCGGATAGTTAACAGCATGAGTTGCTTAATAGTGAGTGATAATGAAGAGCTGGTCAGCAATGTCATCTCTATTGAATGCTCAGATAAGGAAGAGAGAATTCCATTTCCAATATGCATTGCAATTCCATTTACTGCACGTTACAGGGGAAATTACAGAGACATCATGGTGAAAGTGTCTGACATAAACCTTCAATCAAGTTACCTAACCCCAGATTCACTAGAAGGAATGAGAGGAAGTTACAAGGTCAGTAAATCCTTGGCTACCTTTGAATTTGCTGTTTGGCAGACTAACAGATCTTGTAGTGTAGATATAGTTGCTCCATTGGTAACAAAGTGAAGTGTGAATAGGTTTGTGCCAGTACATTTACACTTTTTTTGCATCTATAAGGATCAGAGAGCAGAAATGACTTGCCAGTGTCAGGAATTGAGAACTTGGGTCTAGGACTCAGCAAATATTATTTTTTCACCTGGGAAACAAAAGCAACATCATGGCTTAATTAGCTTCATACTTTAGTCTAGCTTTAGAACAGCATATCTTATGTGTTAGACTCATCTAAATTTAAGAGTGTTAAAATCCTCATGTGATAGTGGCTTTATTTTTATCATTCATGGCTTGAAAAATATGTAAAAAATGAAAAATTGGGTGTGTGTGCATGTGTGTGTGCATACCTTGACCTAGTAATTGAGTCTATAAATGGAATTTAGCCTGTACATGGAAGATAGTATACGTGGTAATAAGGATTTGTGCAGCGAGGAAAGATTGGTGGGGTTTGAAATCTGGTTCCTACATTTTCTGGCAACTTGAACTTGGGTAGATTGAAAACCCTTCCTGTGACTTAGTTTCTTAATCTGAAAAATTAACACGATAATAGTGTTCACCTGACAAGGTTGTAAGTATTTAAGTAGATAACACACTTAAAGGATAAGGGGAAACCTATAAACACATGCTAGTTGTTAATTATCATTTTTCACTATTGAATTCACTGTAATAACTGAAACTCTCTATGGTCCCAAATTCATATGTTGCAAGGAAAGAATATACATAATTATCAAATTTAGTTCCATAGAATTGATAGGGACTAATATTTGAGGTTCTTCTATGGACCATAGTACTTTTTTTAACCTATTACAATATTTATCTTTTCCACCTTTATGTTAAGTTTTCTTATGGGATGATAGGGCAGGGAATGCATGTCAAGAATCTTTATATTTATCTACCTTTTCTGATTTTGGTCTTTCCAAATGACAAACAAGATTATGCAATTGAATAAGCAAACAAAGTTTATTCTAATCACTCTTTCCAATTCATTTCAACTAACACACTTTATATTTAGTCTAGCAAGTGATTAAGTATAAAAGTCTGATCCACATTGCCCTTTATTAGACTTTTTAGTCGAGCCAGTCTGTGTGACCGTCACAGTAAAGTAAAACCTGTTCCCAGCATGTGTACTTTCCACAAAATGGGTTTGAAAGATATTCAGTATATGAATGATCAAAGCAAAAGAAAAAGAGAATCATTGTCTATCATGAAAAATAAAATCATATACTTTTCTTTTTATAGTATTCTTATGGTAGCTTTAGCTTTTAGCTTTTTAGCTTTTAGCCTAAGAAAATTTAAATCCTGGATTCTTTCCAGATTTTTCTGTGGGTCCTATGACATTTAAAGATTCTCATTCCTAAAACCCCTTTTTGTTGCCCAGTATCTGCCAAATGTATTCTCCATGCATGGTGGCCTCCTTTGGTTTCCAGGAGACTTTTCTTTCCTATTTCTCACTATTTCCCTCTGGCCAGTTGAGAACATTCATGCCTTGAATTTTCCCAACAACAAATTCATGCAGTGATATTATGAAATCTCTTCCTCAGTCAGCTTTCAAATGATAGATTATTTTCCATTGTGATTGTCCTTGAAATGTTCGTGTGTGTGTGTGTGTGCATGATTATCCACTCATGCTAGGGCGGAGTCCGGCTGGTGTTTGGGCAAGCATGAATAGACCGAATTACTTCTAAGTCTGCCTCCTCATTTTAAGCTTTGGAGATTATATGAGTAGGTCATTTCGTGTTCATTTATGTACTCAGTTCTTTTTTGTGTGATATAAAAAGCTTGAATATGTGCCTGCATATATGATTACACATTTGAATGTCACTACATAAAAAAGAAACGCAAATTGTATCGTTCTGCAGTCATCTCTTCCCATGCACAGGGAGAAATAGAGAAAATGACTTAATTTTGGCACCCTAAAAGATTGTGAGCTGTCAGAAGGAAGAATTTGATAACAGTACAGGTGCTCCAGCATTTGCATAAACTACCCAAATAATGATATTCTACCCCTCGACAGTGTTGAATGTTCTGGATAATAAAGACCTGTATTTAAAATCCATTCTGGTAAAGGAGACTAGAATTCCAGAAGCAATTAATATTTGTGAGAATACTGAATATGATCACTTCTCATACATATACATGTGGGAGGATTTAATTTTAAAAATACACGTACTTTCTTTTTTGTGTGTGTTGTGCAAACCTGAATCAGAGAAACTTTTAGTTAGTTTTTTGTACTTGATCTCATGAAGGACCCATTTCCAGTTAATGGGGTCATTCCAAATCCTGGTAATCATATTGACAGCGTATGGGTTTTTTGGAGAGTTCACAGAGTATGGACAGCATGTACTTCCCCAGACAGAGCTGTATTTGTTTTAACGCCTATAATCCACACAGGGAACCTGCGCGGCTGTGAAAGTTTACAAGTTGGGTATCTTTTCAGTTGTGTCTTGTTTAAAGAGAGAGTCCTTTACAGTAACAAAGAAAGGCCTCACTGTGAAGTCAAGCGTGGATTCCCGAATATCCTTCAGTTACCCGCCAGGAGTTTTCAGCTCATCGGTGCTGGTACAATTAAAGGTAAATATTAGAAATTGATTAGCTCCTTCTCCTAGCTCTCCTGGCCCTAAAGAATGAACAAGATGCAAATATTTCATGTAACAATAAATGGATTTTTCTTTTATACTTTTTACAAAGTAGCATGAAGTGATGTCAGTGAATTTATGATTTTAAGCATGTCGAATTTCACTCCCAAACAAAACCATGCCATGTTTGAAAGACTTTCCCAGCTGGTCGTTTGCACTGTTTTGTCTTTTTTATATCAACAAACACAGTGTTGAGTATCTATAAAACAATTGATGACAGATTTGGGGACATTTACATAACTCAAGATTTGCATCTGAGAGGATGGCAAAAAAACAGCTAATCAATCCAAATATTTATTATGACTTTGACTTTATTTAATTATGAAGCATTAGCCTTTTGCAATCAGGATGTAACATACACAAATACTATCTTCAAAGTGTATAATGATGTATAAGCATAACTTTTACAAGATTTCTTTCTTCAATATTTCCTTTCTAGCCTCAACTCTTCCCCATTTTTCTCCCAATTATTATCCTAAGTGCTAAGTGAAGCAGAAAGATTGGAGGAAAACATAATATGAATATTTTATTCATATTTTCCACAAATTTTGAAATTATGTTAGCTATTTTTACGATTAACCATTCTTATGTGAGGAACACTTAAATAAATATAGTCTTGTTTATCCAGTTTCTAAAGATCACTTGACTTAACAATAGTTATAATTAGAAATTATATAAAATGTCTCTTTTGTTTTCTAGGTCATTTTGTTGCCTACAATTTAGAGTGCTTCTCAGTTATTTATAACACAGTACAGGGAACCCAGATTTCAGAAGGACTTTATAAACAAGGATACAGAGGCAGTTTTCTAATATAACAGTGTGTTTCCAGTCCACAATGTACACAGTAATGCACAAAGCTATGTCCTGTCAAATTTTAAGAAAATGGCTTAGGAATGATATTTTGCAATATTTGCTAATATTTTATATCTTTTGCTAATGGTGTTTTGCCTTTGTTTAGATCCAACCAGTGGACCCCTCTCTGGTGGCATACTTAAAAGCACAGGAAGAGGCTTCCTGCCCCGTTCTGTCCACAAGTCCTCTGCTTCAAGTTCAGCACCCATCAACGCATTCTTTCCAGAAGCCAATTACTGTACTCCTACCTTGTTCTCCACACCCAGATAAGAAGAATCTTGTGTTTGAGAAAGATCATAAAAGAGCAGTTACTGCCACAACAAACAGGATCCCACCTCTGTATTTCTACCGGTAAGATCCCACTGCTGCTCACGGATACGGTGGTAAGCAAAGAAACGTAAATGATTAAAAACGGAAATAAAATGTCTTCTATTTAGACATCAGTATTGAAATACTATGAAATATCTTTAATTTAGAGAGAAAATATTATTGATCTACAAAAGGAAATGATTTTAGTTCTAATGAACTCCAAAGTGGGCTATGCAATGATTGATGTTATTGCATAATAATAATACAGTTATCTTTATAATAAAATTAGTAAATTGCATAAAAAAAGAGGTAGAATGAATACTTCCTTTCAAGAACTTATGATGGATTACAAAGATGTGGCATAGTGGTTTTAATTAACGTATTTAAAAATCTTCTGATAATTTAAGGAAAAAAATGACCTGACTTTTTAAAAGAAGTTAAATTTGAATTAATATTTACCCTATAGATAAATCTACCTGTAGGTAGATTCCTTCTTCCAGTTTTTAATGCTTAAACACAATCTTCACCAATAAGTCAAATATACATGTTATTAACCAGAAAGAAAATGCTAACAACAATTATAACATATCAATTAATAGTACTCTTTATTTCCCATCTTTTCATTGAATATTTACCCTTTTTTCCTAATAAAAAAGATAGAAAGGAACTTTTTATTCATTAGTTCTGAAGGAATTTTTTTTCTTTGAAAAACTAGAAGATGCAGAAACTTAATTGAAACAAAAACTACTTTTAATTGAGAGGCTACTATGTGCCAAATTAATTATGTACCTTATGTCATCCAATCTTATTTTATTGGTGAGAGAATTTAAACTCAATGATTTTAAGAACTCATTTAAGTGCCCAAAGCTAACAAGTGGGTAATCTTGACCTGGATTCACATATCTCTGTTTCCAGACATACCTTTTATATAGCCATCATCTCTTTGATTGGGGCTACCAAGGCTAGAAATTGAGAAAGTAGATTGTTCTTTGCTACTATGTGTGCAGCTTAGGAAGCAGGCAGGAGTAAAATGTTGGGATTTGGCTGGAGGAAGCAATCAAGAATACTCTGGTGTAAGATAAGTGAGAGAGAACACAAAAATATAGACATGATCTAGTTATATATCTTTTGTTACCAAAATTATATATATTGTGTATATACCAAGTGGAAATTTAGTTAGTCCATTCTCCTGTATATTGTGCTAAAGTGACGTTTAACCTGAAGAATTCTGGAGATTCCAGCTTAAAATATAGCAGTCTTAAAGACTGAAATTTATTCTCTCCCAACATAAATATCTAGACCTATATTTTTTAAAAAGATGAGAATTTAAACAACCCTCAAAATGGATTCTAGTTGACTGGTAACTTATTGCCAGAAACTATAAGTGTTTCTAGTATGTATAGACTATACAGTAAGAATCAATAAACATAATTTGTGACTAGCATGTATTTTACATTATAAAACAAAGCAACTCCATTGGCTTGAAAGATAATAGGAAAAACCAAGCCTGTCCATATTTTCTGATCCCATGATTAATATATATTAAGGAGAACACAAATTTACCTCTATAATCCATAGATACCATCATTTTATTCATTAATTATTCTTTTTAAAGCATTCTAGTTATACATAGTACTTAGTTGTGTTTATTTTGCAAAATTATACTTGCTTGGAATTTGATTTCATTCCCTATTCCCCCACCTTTCCATACCTTCTTCCCTCCTCCTTTCTCCTTCTTCCACCCTACTGATCTTCCTTTTGCATGTTTATTTATTTATTTTCATTGGTACTTTCTACCTGTAGATAGAGGTGAAATTCCCTGTGATATATTTATAGTTGTATATAACATGATTTTGTTAATTCCATATTTTCTCCCCTTTCTTGTCCCTTCTCCTCCTACACTCTCAATCTCCTTCTATTCCAATGATTCTCCCTATATCTTGTGGCATCCGATCCCTGTCCCACACTCCCTTTACTTTGGTTTTCTCTAGCTTACACGTGCGAGAAGAAACATTCAACACTTGATTTTTTGAGTCTGGCTTATTTCTCTCAGCGTGATGTTCTCCAGTTCTATCCATTTACCAGCAAACTCCATAATTTCTTTCTTCATTATGGCTGTATATATGCAACGGAGATATATATTGTTTATATGTGCTATAAAGGTTGATGTGGCTATATTGCTATGGTAGGCTGATTTTAGTTTTTTGGATAAATACCAAGGAGTGGGATAGCAGGGTCCTATGGTGGTTCCATTTTTAGTTTTTTGAAGAGTCGCCATACTACTTTCCATAGTTGTTGTACTAATTTGCAGTCCCACCAACAATGGATGAGTGTACCCTTTTTTCCCACATCATCCCCAACATTTAATATTATTTGTATTCTTGATAATTGTCATTCTGACGGAAGTAAAATGAAATCTTAGTGTTGTTTTGATTTTCATTTGCCTGATTGCTAGATATGTTGAACATTATTTCATGTATTTGTTGGCCATTTGTGTTTCTTCTTTTGACAAATGTTAGTTCTTTTGCCAAAATATTAATTTTTTAGATGTTCCTTATAGACTGATATTGCTTGTCAAAGATGTTTTCCCATTCTGTATGTTCTCTCTTCATCCCCTTAATCATTTTCTTTGCTGTGATGAAGCTTTTTAATTTGATGGCATCCCACTTATTGATTCTTGGTTTGATTTCTTGAGTTTTAGGGGTCTTGGTGAGAAAGTCAGTGCCTGCACCTATATGATGGAGTGTTGATCTTCTGTTTTCTTCTAGCAGTTGCAAGGTTTCTGGTCTAATTCCTAAGTCTTTGATCCATTTTGATTTGACTTATTTGCAGGGTGAGAAATAGTTTCATTCTTCTACATATGAATATCCAGTTTTTTCCAGGACCATTTGTTAAAGAGGCTACCTTTTCTCCAAAATGTACTTTTGACACCTTTGTCATGTATCAAATGACTGTAAGTATGTGAGTTTGTTTTTGTGTCTTCCATTCTGTTTCATTGGTCTTCATTTTGATGTCAATACCATGTTGTTTTTTTTACTATAATTCTGCAGTATAATTTGAGATTGGGTATTGTGATGCCTCCTCCATCACTTTTCTTGCTCAGAATTGTTTTGGCTATTCTGTGTCATTTATTCTTCCAAATGAATTTAGGGACTTTTTTTTTTTTTTTTAAGTTCTGTGAAGAATGTCATTGATATTTTGATGGGGATTGCATTCAATCTAGAGATTGCTTCTAGTATTATGGTCATTTTGACAATATTAATTTTACCTATCTAAGAACATGAGAGATCTTTCCAATCTTCTTCAACTTCTTTCTTCAGTGTTTTCTAATTTGTGTTGTGGAAATCTTTTACCTCCTTGGTTAGATTAATTCTTCAATTTTTTGGATATTGTTATGAAATGGATGGTTTTTATGATTTCTTCCTCAGCAAAATCACTGTTGGAGAATAGGAAAGCTGCTGATTTATCAGTATTGATTTTGTGTCCTATTTACTTTGTTGGATTCATTTATCAGCTCTGGAAGCATTCTGGTGGAATTTTTTGGTTCTTCTAGATATAGGATTATGTCATCAGCAAACAGAGATAATTTGACTTCTTTTCCTGTTTATATCCCTTTAATTTTCTTGCCTGATTGCTCTGGCTGGAATTTCAAGAACTATATTAAATAGAAATAGAGAGGTTGGACATTCTCCTCTTGCTCATGATTTTAAAGGAATTTCCATTTTTTTTTCTTGGCTTTGATTTTGTCATATATAGCCTTTGTAATGTTGAGATAAGTTTCTTCTATCCCAATTTTCTCCAGATTTTTTTTTATTGAGCTCTATAGTTATACAAAGTAGTTGGGTTCATTCCAGCTTTTTCTATATGAATGAGTACTGGATTTTATCAAAGGCCTTTTTACATCTATTGAGACAGTCATGATTCTTGTTCTTAATTCATTTTATGTGGTGAATTAAATTTATCCACAAATACAACTTTTGAAGTTATTAGATCAGTGTTCATTTGCCCCTCCTTTTATATAGTTCCACATCCCTCACAAACAATAGGGCAGAATGTAGAGAGAAATTGGAGGCAATATATTGAATCATCAGGAATGAAACTCCCACAAATGTACAGATAAACGCAGACCCAATAAAAGCCTGGTACAAACGTGTCCTGGAGGTGACACATTTTCATGCACTCGTCCTATTGACAGTCTCAGAAACCTAGTCAGCACATGTAGGAGAAGGTCACCATTTAGTCCAGACGAATCACACTAAGGAAAAATAGCCACACACTAAAAATTGCATGTGAAATTTCCCTCCAAATCTGAGAAAAAGATTCAAGTGACTACCACTGAAAATAGTGAGTGAATATTTAACCGAGAATAAGAAAAAAAATTTCTACATGGAGTTTTAGGAAAATAAAAATCAAGATTTCAAGAAGAGCAAAGACAACATAAAAAAACTCAGAAGTACTGAGAGACTGTCATTTTGATATTTTGTAGTCATTGGAAAAAAAATTATAGAGTATTGGAGATTATTATAGAACTCTATTTTGTGAGTTTAATAGCATAATGTAAAAAGAAAGAAAGAAAGAAAAATCCAGGGGCAGAAAGTTATCAGAATAAACCTGGAAAAGACAAAGGAACATCAGGATGAGGTGGTATAAGATAACAAGCTCAGATGAAAAAGGATCAAGGGATGATAAAGAATCATTACAACGTGGCGTAAGCTAATTATTCGTTTGAAGAAGACCAATCATAAAAAAGCAATAATCAAAGGTATAATTGAATTTAATTTTCTGATGTTGATTAAAGCCTTGAATTAGAAAGTGCTGACTGATGACTAGAAAAAAATCATGTCAAGCAATTTACTTCTAGACTTGATGTGGTGGTATGGTTTGGATCCAAAATGTCTCTCCCAAAGCTCAAGTGTTGAAAGCATGGTCCCCATGCAGCAAGACTTGGAGAAGGGACTGTGAGGCAATGATTGATCATGAGGGCTCTGACCTCATTAGTGGACTGACCCACTGATGTGTGGACTGCTGGGAGACGGGACCTCGTCCAAGGTGGGTCTCTGGGGATAGGGGGACACTGCTTCCCAGCTGCCATACTGAGCAGCTTTCCTCTGCCACACTCTTCTGCTGTGGCGTTCTGCCTCACCTCAGGCCCAGGGCTTGGCTGACCATGGACTCAGACCTCTGAAACTGTGAGCCAAAATAAGCCTTTCCTCCTCGAAGTTGTTCTTGTCAGGTATTTTGTTTTCATCAATACAAAGTGGACTAACATGCATGGCAAACTCAAATGCAGGTTTAAATAAAACATAATTCCATAAGCCTCCATCAGCAAAAAATAGATTAAGCTAAAAGGAATACAATCAATGTGAGCTCAGTCATATTCTTGGCAGCACTAATATCAGCAGTCAGGGAGGGAGGGGAACCGGGGTGGCAGGGAACAGACCCAAACCTCAGAGAACTAAAGGGAAACGTGTGGAAACAGAATTGTCACCCAACCTAAGTAAAGTGTTTTGCTTTTTTTTAAAATACAAGGTCTCAAAAAATGTAGTACTTATATGTTCTTAAATAGATAAGTAGATAAAAGCTAAAGGTGATTTAAATAAAGTAAAATTCAAGATATGAAGAATGGAAAACTCTTATTTTTTTTAAATCCAGCATTGAACATAAATAATATGAAAGTTTACAAAAAAGAAAAGAAAAATTAAAAAATGGTTGTTATTTTTCATGTTCATGGCCAGTGCTGCCTTTCCAAGATTCCAGCCTTATGACTGAGTTAGTTCCAGCTCCCACTTTGAGGCTGTTGATTTAAACTCTGGCTTTCAGTTCCTGGTTCATGGTTGGGGTCAGAGAGAAGAGGCCAGCAGCAAAAGGGATGTCCATGGACTCAGTTGCTCAAGTTCCCTAGGGAGGGAAGAGAATTCTTGATTTTTGTGATCCTCTATTATAAATCCAAGCGATTTTTCTCTTCAGCTCTGGAGTTGATATAGTGCCTGTGTGTGTGTTTGTGTGTATCTGTGTGTGTGTGTATGAGTGTGTAATGGGAAAACAGCTTCTTGTCATCATTTCATTTGCAAATTTGCTGGCAGTCTCCATTTCTTTGCCTATGCACAGTATCTCTCTGCTAGGAAATCTTTTTTCTACCACACCTAATTGAAGAACTCTTGCTCACTGTGTCAACTTCAGTTCAGCTCTTTCCTTCTTGGTGAAGACACCTGGAGATCTCTAGGAGAGATTAAATACTCTTCTCTTTGGGCCAGCCCATTCTTTGTTCACAACCTGTATTTTACTGTAATAATAATATGTATACTCTTTTCCATTTATTATTCCTTAGTACAATTGCAACATGGTGCTTTAAAAACATTAGGTAAATTAAATAAATATGAGTAAATGTGTGTAAATTGCATGACTAATTTGACTACACTTTTTGACAATGTCAAATTATTACTATTAAGAATATTATAATATTCTTTGTTACTATTAGTGCCAGACATACATAAATACAGTTTCTAAATCTAGTGGAACACAAAGCAAGCAAATGAGAGCCTATTTCAACTTTTTATTCACATTCTTTTCCCAAAAAGTGAAATCTAGTTGAATATTTTCTATAGAAACAGAAGCACCATAAAGTAATCCATGCCTCATAAACTAAAAAGGATAAAAATTATTAGAGGCCAAAGCATAGTCTTAATATTAAGAATAAAAGGTCTGTGTTTCATTACATTTTTTCATGTCTGAATAACTTCTGGAAAGAAGATGGGAAATTTCATTATGAGCCAGGGGACTAGGGATGTGGAACACTGTCTAGTATGTGTAAGACCCTGGGTTTCATCTCCAGAATCACCAAAAAATAAAATATGAAAAATAAAATTATGATCTAGGAAAGATTTCACCATGGTAAATGAAAAGGAAAAAAATCAATTGATTAAATAAAAACATATTCCACATTATGAAAGATGCATTTTAGAGAGGTAGTAAGGAGAATACCTTTTTGCCCATGAAAAATGGCATATTTTATATATTGCTATTGTTTCTAGTATTATCTTGTTTGAATGCCATATGTGAGTCATACCAAGAGTATTTGTAAAATGTACATAAATCGTATCACATAATAAAATGGACAACTGCTTAAGCTCCCACATGACTTAAGAAGCTAACCATCATTAGTGAAATTGCCCCTTTACTTGAGGCTCCCTCTTTTCCCCAGTGCAGTTGCTTCTCATCCCCACCAGAGTCAAACACTACTCTGAGATTGTGCCTCAATGTTTGCTTTCATTCTTTTTTGTTTGACCACACGTACTTGCTTTCATCCCAGTAGGAGGTCTCATTCCTTCTCTGCAGCACTCTGCAGGCCACAGTTGAGTCACAGAGCTAGCTCTCAGTGTACGGGAGGGTACCAGAGGGACGAGGCATGGATTCTGAGAAAAAAGGCCACCAGGCGTCCACTTCGATGACCACCTCCCACGTGGGCATCAGATTCTAGGTTGACAGGCTTTTTAAAATCCCGGGGCTGTGACTGCACTCTCCATGGAAACTGGTATTGATGTTAGGAAGACCACAGTGGATATGGTAGATAGGCTTTTCCATTTTATTCAATCGGCCCAAGTCATATGTATTTTAAGCAGTCTCTTTCTAAATTCCATATTTCCTTTCTTCTCTTACAATTTCTAGCTCACTGTCTCCTTGCTATAAGCTGAGGGCTTTCTTCACATTCCAGTTAAAAAAGACAATACCAAAAATATTTTACACTTTAAAAATCTACTTTTATATATCATTTGAATTATTGTTTTTGACAACTATTACTCGTATTTCTTAAAATTTTCTTTGGCTCTGGTTCAAATTTCCCCAAATATTTCTGGTAATCCCTTGATGCCTGCTTTTCTTTGTTACACTGTCCTTTATCTTATTAGACTGTTCACATATTGTTCTTATCCCATAACTACCAATTCCAGCATCTTTAGTCTTTGGAGTGCTTTGATTGCCTGTTCCTTCTGTTGACTGTGAATGGTATCCACGTCCTTATTTGTTTGGGAACTTTTATTTGTGAGTGTGTACTGATGGACTGGCATACAGTGGAGCTGCCTTCCTCCAGATGGTATTTGCTCTTTTCTCTGCTGAGAACCACTTTCTACTTCCCTGGAACTACTTCTGCCTCCTTATGAAGGTCTAAGGCTCACCTCTCTGTATGGCCTTGATACCAAGGATTGACAGCTTCATGTCCTGCTCACTTGATTATTGCTTCTAGTTGTTTGCTCTCGTCACTAAATTTCTGGAAAGGAATTTGTCCTTACAGTAATCCCATTGCTTCTTTCTGGTTGCCAATCAATGCAATCCTGATTTTACACATTTTTTGTTTGGGGAATTCTTTTAAGATGCTCCCTCCCTCAAAGCCAAAAAAGTTTATATGTAAAAAGATCAAGTGTGTCAGCCTCTAGGTGTTCTGCATTATGGAGGGAGGGTCCTCACCTCAGATTATTCCTTCTTTCAATTTGTCTTTTATAATTCTGTTTTATATGTGAAACTTACAATATTTTAGAGAAGCAACTAAAGAAAGAAATAATAATTTTAAAGATAGTAAAAAAATCAGGTTATAATTCCATGTGGACTCATAAAAAAACATTTAAAGACACCATGTGGAATATAGCGGTCAGCCTCAAGACCACAGAGCTACTTATGAAATGGAACCACCATTTGACCCAGCTATCCCACTCCTTGGTTTATACCCAAAGGACTTAAAATCAGCATTCTACTGTGATACAGCCACATCAATGTTTATAGCAGCTCAGTTCACAATAGTTAAACTATGGAACCAACCTAGGTGTCCTTCAACAGATGAATGGATAAAGAAAATGTGGTATATGTACACGATGGAATATTACTTAGCCTTAAAGAAGAATGAATTTGGATGAAATTTGCAAATAAATGGATGAAACTGGAGGCTATCATGCTAAGTGAAATAATCCAATCCCAAAAAAACCAAAGGCCCAATGTTTTCTCTGATATGTGGATGCTAATTCACAAAAGGTATAGGGGCCTAGAGAAGAATAGAGGTTCTTTGGATTATGCAGAGGGGAGTGAAAGGAGGAGAGGGGCTATGTGGGTAGGAAGGATAGTAGAATGAACTGGACATTATTACCCTATGTACATATGTGACTACAGGACTGGTGTAATTTTATATTTTGTACAACCAGAAGAATGAGAAGTTATACTCCATTTATGTATGATGTGTCAAAATGCATTCTATTGTCATGTATAACTAAACAGAACAAATTAAAATGTGCTGTATTTTACCTTGTGCTTATGTACTATATGGTTAACACAGGCAAATCTCATTTACTAGGATAAAGTAGTTTCAGAAAAACATTGAAACAAATTTTTTCTGAAAAAATAAGATGTTTATTATTTATTAAATTTGAAAATAGAGTATTTAAAATATTTTTACTTTATTATATACCATTGTACTTAAGAATATAAAGTTGTCTGTGAAGTGAAATGCCAAATGAAGGAAATTTTAATTTTTCTTCAAATTGGAGGGAAACAACCTCTGAAATGTTCTCAGTAATATCTATTTTCACTCATAGAGATAAAATATCGAGATGATTTTGGAGCAAAAAAATTTTATCATGGGAAAGATCTTTTGAATGTCCTTTCTAAATTTTTTTATTTATTTTTATTTTTTTATTTTTACAGACTGCATTTTGATTCATTGTACACAGATGGGGTACATCATTCCATTTCTGTGGTAGCACATGATGTAGATTCACACCCTTGGTGTAATCATACATGTACATAGGGTAATGATGTCTGTCTCATTCCGCCACGTTTCATATCCCAGCCCCCTCCTCGCTCTTATCCTTTGTGTGGCATTAAGGCATTTGTGGAAGGATAGGAAAGGTGTAACAGAGAACTCTTGGACTTGAGAAAATGCACTTGGGTTATATATGTATTCTTTTGTATACACCACACTTTATTTTTGGAGAATCGTACTATAATTTCTAGAAAATGTCCTTTCTATCCATGTGGGTCCAGTAGTGACTTCCATGTTTATCCATATCTACTTACAATTAAACACTTGACCCCAAATGGGCTGATCACAATTCCCTAATGTTGAGCAGATTGGACATAGGAAGGGTCTTGGACCCAGAAATAACAAGGCCAATTTCTTGGGTAGTCAAATTGCAGGATATAAAACTCTGAAATTTCTACTGTATGAAAAAATTTTCACTAGTAACAGAGGGAAATAAAGGAAAGATGCAGAGGTGAGAGATAAGTAAATAGGGTGATGTTTGGCCAATGAATGGGTAAGAAAATGTGCAATGGACGTCTATGTAGATATGTCTACCTAGGACTCTCTCTCTCCCCGTGGGTGTGTGTGTGTGTGTTTATATATATACATTTATATTTACTTTATATATATATATTTGGAGACCAAATTTTGAATGAAATAAGTCAGATTCAGAAAAGTATCACGTTTGGAAGCTAGGAAAAGGAAACAAAACAAAAAGAGGGAGAGCAGTAGGGTAGAAAGGACTTAGGGAGAGGGACAAAAAAGGGTGGGGGTGTTTGAGAAGTGAAATTAATCAAACTATATATTTAATGTATGAATAAATATGCCACAAGTCCACTATTGTGTATAATTAATATGCACGAATAAAAATGATTTAACATACTCAGGTAAAAATAAAACAACCCATTTCAACAAAAAGAAAAAAACGATTTTGAAATCCAGACACAACTTTTCTCTGAAGTTTTCCATATTTTTCTATTTGCTCCATTAGCAAACAGTTATTACTTTTATCAATTCATTTTAAAATTGAGTACAATGGATTTGGGTTTCTATTACTTCTACCTAAAAGAATCTTAACGACTATACTGACCTTATCCATATACTCCTTGGTGCATGGAACTTATTGTCCCTGAGGATGATGGGTAAATGTGCAGGGTAGAAACAGTTTCCTGATTTAGAAGGGACAGAAGTCATTGCTTCCTTTTTTTCTGTGAGGGGCAGCATTACTGAAACATTTCTGTTGGACTGAGGTGGATGTTGAGCTAGCAAGAAAAGATAGCTTAAAGGAGAAGGAAATTTAAAAGTGTCACCTATGTGTGTCAATAAGGCAGGCCATAAACAAAACATGAGCCAGTTCTAGCACTGCGGACACTCCTTTAGAATAAGGACTGTGTGTATGCAGGTTGGAGACCAGAGTCACTGGGCCAATACTCCTCAAATTATTCCAGGAAATAAAAAAGGAGGATACCCTTCCAAACTTATTCTATGAGCCTAGTATCACTCTGATACCAAAACCAGATAAAGACACATCAAAGAAAGAAAATTGCAAGTCAATATCCCTGATGAACAGAACATAGACACAAAAATTCTCAATAAAATTCTGTCAAATCACATACAAAAACATATTAAAAAGATAGTGCACCACGATCAAGTGGGGTTCATCCCAGGGATGCAAGGTTGGTTCAACATACAGAAATCAATAAACATAATTCATTGCATCAGTACACTTAAAGACAAGAATAATAGGAACTTCTCAATAGATGCAGAAAAAGCATTTGACAAAATACAGCATCTCTTCATGGTCAAAACACTAGAAAAACTGGGGATAGTAGGAACATACCTCAACATTTTAAAAGCTATCTATTCTAGGCCCAAGGCCAACATCATTCTAAATGGAGAAAAATTGAAAGCATTCTCTCTAAAAACTGGAACAAGATAGGAGTGCCCTCTTTTACCTCTTCTATTCAGTATAGTCTTTGAAACTTTAGCCAGAACAATCAGACAGATGAAATAAATTAAAGGAATACCAATAAGGAATGAAGAACTCAAACTATTACTATTTGCTGACAACATGATTCTATATTTAGAAGATCCAAAAAATTCCACCAGAAAACTTTTAGAACTAATAAATGAATTCAGCATTCAGGATACAAAATCAATACCCATAAATCAAATGCATTTCTATACATCAGTGAAGAATCCTCTGCAAGAGAAATTAGGAAAACTACCACATTCACACTAGCCTTAAAAAATGAAATGCTTGGGAATCAATCTTACAAAAGAGGTGAAAGACATTTACAATGAAAATAACAGAACACTAAAGAAAGAAACTGAAGACCTTAGAAGATGGAAAGATCTCCCATTTTCTTGGATGGGCAGAATTAATATTGTTAAAATGGCCATACTACCAAAAGTGCTATACAGATTTAATGAAATTCCTATTGAAATCCCAAAGACATTCTTCATAGAACTAGAAAAAGCAATCATGAAATTCATATGGAAAACTAAATGACCCAGAATAGCCAAAGCAATCCTTAACAAGAAGAGTGAAGCAGGAGGCATCACAATACCAGAACTTAAACTAACTACAGAGCAATAGTAACAAAAATGGCGTGATATTGGCACCAAAACAGACATGTAGCCAACGATACAGAATAGAAGACACAGAGACAAACACACGTAAATACAGTTATCTCATTACTAGACAAAGTCACTAAAAACATACATTGGAGAAAAGATGGCCTCTTCAATAAATGGTGCTGGGAAAACTGGAAATCCATATGTAGTAAAATGAAATTAAGCCTCTATTTCTCACCCTGCACAAAATTCAACTCAACATGGATCAAAGACTGAGGCACTAGAGCAGAGAACCTGTAACTAACAGAAGAAAAAGTAGGCCCAAATTTTCATCATGTGGGCTTAGGAAACGACTTCCTTAACAAGACTCCTAAAGCACAAGAAGTAAAATTAAGAATCAATAAACGGGATGGATTCAAACTAAAAAGCTTCTTCTCAGCAAAGGAAACAATCAATAACGTGAAGAGAGAGCTTACAGATGGGAGAAAATTTTTACCTAAAATAGAGCACTAATCTCTAGGTTATATAAAGACCTCAAATAACACTTAAAAAAACCGAATAACCCAATCAAACCTGTCATTAAATGGGCTAAGG
Organism: Sciurus vulgaris; assembly: GCF_902686455.1. NCBI lineage: Eukaryota > Metazoa > Chordata > Mammalia > Rodentia > Sciuridae > Sciurus > Sciurus vulgaris. The sequence continues at coordinate 116,867,061 of NC_136469.1, read as the reverse complement.
AACTGAATAGACACTTCACAGAAGAAGAAATACAATCCATCAACAAACATATGAAAAAATGTTCATCATCTCTAGAAATTAGAGAAATGCAAATCAAAACTACTCTAATATTTCATCTCACTCCAGTCAGAATGTCAATTATCAAGAATATAAGCAATAATAAGTGTAGGCAAGGAAAAGGTGAACTCATACATTGCTGGTGTGACTGTAAATTGGTGCAACCCCTCTGGAAAACAGTATGAAGTTTCCTCAGAAAACTTGGAATGGAACCACCATTTGACCCAGCTATCTCACTCCTTGACCTATACCTAAAGGACTTAAAATCAGCATAATATAGTGACATGGTCACATCAATTTTTATAGCAGTTCAATTCACAGTAACTAAACTATGGAACCAACCTAGATGCCCTTCAACAGAAAATGTGGTACATATACACAATGGAATATTAGTCAACCTTAAAGAAGAATGAAATTATGGTATTTGCAGGTAAATGGATGGAGCTGGAGAGTATCATGCTAAGTGAAATAAGCCAAACCCAAAAAACCAAAGGTCAAATGTTTTCTCTGACAAGTGGATACTGATTCATAATGGGGTGGGGGAGAATGAAGGAACTTTGGATTGTGCAGAGGGGAGTGAGGGGAGGGGAGTGGTGTCAGGATGGAAGGATGGTGGAATGAGAAGGACATTATTACCCTATGTAATGTAGAATTACATGACCAGTGTGATTCTGCACCATGTACAGCCAGAGGAATGAGAAGTTGTGCTCCATTTGTGTACAATGTGTCCAAATGCATTCTATCTTTTTATATTTTCCCTGATAAGTGGATGATGATATATAATGGGGGTTGGGGGGTGAGGGGGTGAGACAAGAATGAAAGAATTTTAGATTATGTAGAGGGAAATGAGAGGGAGGAGAGGGAGGGGTATGAAAAATGGTAGAATGAGACAGACATTACCCTATGCACATGTATGATTATGTGAATGGTATGAATCTATGTCGTGCACAACCATAGAAACGAAAAGTTGTACCCCATTTGGGTACAATGAATCAAAATGCAGTCTGTAAAAATGAAAAAAAAATTTAAAAATGCATTCTACTGTCACAAATAACTTTTAAGCTCAGGGTATGATAACTGAATTAAACATAAGCATAATAACGAGAAGAGAGTTTTCTTATATTTCCTTTTTACACCTTGAAAAACTACTGTTAGAGTAGTGGCATAGGCTGGTAAATGCAAGACTGAAGCAGTGCACACCAGATCACAAGAATCCTCTGCTTTCACCAGCTGTGGGCAGCAGCACAGCAAAGCATAAGAGATGGGGGACCATGCAGAGGACAGCAGCCTGCCTAGACAGTGCTGCATGTGTTGTCTGGTGATGACCGTAACCAGCACAACCAGGACTAATGGCACTTTGGACCAAAACCCTGAAGGTTCATGTGCCTTAGTCATAAATGATAGTTGAATCGAGAAAGACCTTTTCTCTCAATGGTGTGATGGGGACTTGTCACTTGAATTGATAACCAAAGGTTATTATATCAGTTACAAATGTTAAAATTAGGGTGCATGATTTGACACAGAATAGTTTCCATTTTACAAACTAAATTTAAAAAAAAAATGTAGAAAAAGACGATAGACATCCATTAATATATTGTAGTGTTTGACTCTAGGCAATGTAACTATATGTACTTTCTTTTTCCATTTACTTCTCTATTTTAAAATAGTTGTACAATCAACATACATAACCTATAATGGGAAAAAATTTAATTTTTTGAGTGTAGCATGCCATTTAAAATCAGTACTTTAATGACTAAATTATAGTTTTCTGAGAAAAGTTAATGACATTCACATTTAAATGACTATGCATTATGCATACCACAAAGGAAATATTCTGAAAGTAAAATATGATATGAGAATTTTGATGATATGATTGCTTGCCAAATTATGCATCATATTATTTTTTTCTCAGATGAAGAAGCATGTGCATTTTAATCAGTATCCTCCGTGATCATGGTACTGTGAGTGTACCATTTGGCCAGGGTAAAGTTTGGCCATTATTGAATTAACAAATTGTTTTAAGAAAGGCTTGTTATAGTTTATGGAACTAAGATGATATCATAGTTGTCTTTTGTGGATCCTGACAAGTCCCATTCATTGCCAGACAATAATAGCTGTCAAACTTTGCAAATAGTACATATAAAGGGAATAGTTTAAACGGAGAACTGTTAATAGGGAAGACATAGGTACACCATGCGATTATTTAATTTGAATATGAGTTATCTATTATTGTACTAAATTCTAATTTTGTTCTTTTTTAAAAAATATTTTTGGGCTGAGTATATAGCTCAGTTGGTAGAGCGCTTGCCTCACAAGCACAAGGCCCTGGTTTCAATACCCAGCACCACAAAAAAGAAAAATAATTTAGTTGTAGATGGACACAATACCTTTAATTAATTAATTAATTTATTTTTATGTGGTGCTGAGGATCAAACTCAGTGCCGCACACAAGCTAGGCAAGTGCTCTACAACTGACCTACAGTCCCAGTCCCCTAAGTTTGTTCCTTAATTAATTAAAAACAATTTTTAGTGACAGAAAAGCAAACCAAAAGTATTAAAGCAAAAAAGGGATTTATTCTATGTTAATAAAAAGTCTAAGACTACATTCATCCTTATAATTTTTCTTGAATCAAGATCATATTCTCTTCTTCTTTCTCTTTCTTTTTTTTTTATTGTAAACAAATGGGATACATGTTGTTTCTCTGTTTGTACATGGCACAAAGGCATACCATTTGTGTAATCATAAATTTACATAGAGTAATGTTGTTTGATTCATTCTGTTATTTTTTCCCTTCCCCCCACCCCTCCCTCCCCTCTTTACCCTCTATACAGTCCTTCCTTCCTCCATACTTGACCCCCTCCCTAACCCTAACTCTAACCCTAACACTAACCCTTCCCTCCCCCCCATTATGTGTCATCCTCCATTTATTAGCGATATCATTCGTCCTTTGGCTTTTTGAGATTGGCTTATCTCACTTAGCATGATATTCTCCAATTTCATCCATTTGCCTGCAAATGCCATAATTTTATCATTCTTTATGGCTGAGTAATATTCCATTGTATATATATACCACAGTTTCTTTATCCACTCATCAATTGAAGGGCATCTAGGTTGGTTCCACAGTCTGGCTATTGTGAATTGAGCAGCTATGAACATTGATGTGGCTGTGTCTCTGTAGTATGCTGATTTTAAGTCCTTTGGGTATAGGCCAAGGAGTGGGATAGCTGGGTCAAATGGAGGGTCCATTCCGAGTTTTCTAAGGAATCTCCACACTGCTTTCCAGAGTGGCTGCACTAATTTGCAGCCCCACCAGCAATGTAAGAGTGTACCTTTCTCCCCACATCCTCGCCAACACCTGTTGTTGCTCGTATTCTTGATAATCGCCATTCTAATTGGGGTGAGATGGAATCTTAGGGTAGTTTTGATTTGCATTTCTCTTATTACTAGAGATGTTGAACATTTTTCCATATGTTTGTTGATTGCCTGTAGATCTTCTTCTGTGAAGTGTCTATTCATTTCCTTAGCCCATTTGTTGATTGGGTTATTTGTATTCTTCGTGTAGAGTTTTTTGAGCTCTTTATAGATTCTGGAGATTAGTGCTCTATCTGAAGTATGATTGGCAAAGATATTCTCCCACTCTGTAGGCTCTTTCTTCGCATTGCTGATAGTTTCCCTTGCTGAGAGAAAGCTTTTTAGTTTGAATCTATCCCAGTGGTTGATTCTAGCTTTTATTTCTTGTGCTATGGGAGTCCTGTTAAGGAAGTCTGATCCTAGACCAACAAGGTGAAGATGTGGACCTACTTTTTCTTCTATAATCTGGAGGGTCTCTGGTCTGATTCCGAGGTCCTTAATCCATTTTGAGTTTAGTTTCGTGCATGGTGAGAGATATGGGTTTAGTTTCATTCTGTTGCATATGGATTTCTAATTCTCCCAGCACCATTTGTTGAAGAGGCTATCTTTTCTCCATTGCATATTTTTGGCCCCTTTGTCTAGTATGAGAAAATTGTATTTATTTGGGTTTGTGTCCATGTCCTCTATTCTGTACCATTGATCTACCTTTCTATTTTGGTACCAATACCATGCCGTTTTTGTTACTATTGCTTTGTAGTAGAGTTGAAGATCTGGTATTGCAATACCCCCTGTTTCACTCTTCCTGCTAAGGATTGCTTTAGCTATTCTGGGTTTCTTATTCTTCCAGATGAATTTCATAATTGCTTGCTCTATTTCTGTAAGGTACGTCATTGGGATTTTAATTGGAATTGCATTGAATTTGTATAGCACTTTAGGTAGTATGGCCATTTTGACAATATTAATTCTTCCTATCCAAGAACATGGAAGATCTTTCCATCTTCTAAGGTGTTCTTTAATTTCTTTCTTTAGTGTTGTATAGTTCTCATTGTAGAGGTCTTTCACCTCTTTTGTGAGATTGATTCCCAAGTATTTTATTTTTTTCGAGGCTATAGTGAATGGGGTAGTTTTCCTAATTTCTCTTTCTGAAGATTCATCACTTACGTATAAAAATGAGTTGGATTTATGGGCATTGATCTTGTAACCTGCAAAATTACTGAATTCACTTATGAGTTCTAAGAGTTTTCTGGTGGAATTTCCAGGTTCCTCTAAATATATAATCATGTCATCAGCGAACAGGGATAGTTTGAGTTCTTCTTATCCAATTCGTATCCCTTTAATTTCTTTGGTTTGTCTAATTGCTCTGGCCAGAGTCTCAAGAACTATGTTGAATAGAAGTGGTGAAAGAGGGCATCCCTGCCTTGTTCCAGTTTTTAGGGGGAATGCTTTCAGTTTTTCACCATTTAGAATGATATTAGCCATGGGCTTAGCATAAATGGCCTTTACAATGTTAAGGAATGTTCCCACTATCCCTATTTTTTCGAGTGTTTTGAGCATGAAGGGGTGCTGTATTTTATCAAATGCTTTTTCTGCATCTATTGAAATAATCATGTGATTCTTGACTTTAAGTCTATTAATATGGTGAATTACGTTTATTGATTTCCTGATGTTGAACCAACCTTGCATACCTGGGATGAAGCCCACTTGGTCATGGTGCACTATCTTTTTAATATGTTTTTGTATGCGATTTGCTAAAATTTTGTTGAGAATTTTTGCATCGATGTTCATTAAGGATATTGGTCTGAAATTTTCTTTCCTTGATGAGTCTCTGTCTGGTTTAGGTATCAGGGTGATATTGGCTTCATAGAATGAGTTTGGGAGGGTTCCCTCCTCTTCTATTTTATGGAATACTTTGAGAAGTATTGGAATGAGCTCTTCCTTAAAGGTTTTGTAGAACTCGGCTGAGAACCCATCTGGTCCCGGACTTTTCTTTGTTGGTAGGCTTTTGATGACTTCTTCTATTTCAGTACTTGAAATTGGTCTATTTAAATTGTTTATGTCCTCCTCGTTCAGTTTAGGCAATTCATATGTCTCTAGAAACCTGTTGATGTCTTCGAAATTTTCTATTTTGTTGGAGTATAGATTTTCAAAATAGCTTCTAATTATGTTTTGTATTTCAATCCTGTCTGTTGTGATATTTCCTTGTTCATTCCGAATTTTAGTGATTTGGGTTTTCTCTCATCTTCTCTTTGTTAGAGTGGCTAAAGGTTTATCAATTTTGTTTATTTTTTCGAAGAACCAACTATTTATTTTGTCAATTTTTTGTATTGTTTCTTTTGTTTCAATTTCATTGATTTCAGCTCTGAGTTTAACTATTTTCTGTCTTCTACTACTTTTCGTGCTGTTCTGTTCTTCTTTTTCTAGGGCTTTGAGCTGTAGCGTTAGGTCGTTTATTTGTTGAGTTTTACTTCTTTTATTAAATGCGCTCCATGAAATAAATTTCCCTCTAAGTACTGCTTTCATAGTGTCCCAGAGATTTTGATATGATGTTTCTTTGTTCTCATTTACCTCTAAGAATTTTTTAATTTCCTTCCTAATATCTTCTGTTATCCATTCATCATATAATAGCATATTGTTTAATCTCCAGATGTTGGAATAGTTTCTGTGTTTTACTCTTTCATTTATTTCTAACTTCAATCCATTATGATCTGATAGAATACATGCTAGTGTCTCTATCTTCTTGTATTTGCTAACATTAGCTTTGTGGCATAATATATGGTCTATTTTAGAGAAGGATCCATGTGCTGCTGAGAAGAAAGTGTATTCACTCTTGGTTGGATGGTATATTCTATAAATGTCCGTTAAGTCTAAAGTATTGATTGTGTTATTGAGATCTATGGTTTCTTTGTTCAATTTTTGTCTGGAAGATCTGTCCAGTGGTGAGAGCGGCGTGTTAAAATCACCTAGTATTATTGTGTTGTGGTCTATTTGGTTTCTGAAATTGAGAAGGATTTGTTTGACATACATAGATGAGCCACTGTTTGGGGCATAGATGTTTATGATTGTTATATCTTGCTGATTTATGCTTCCCTTAAGCAGTATGAAATGACCTTCTTTATCCCTTCTGACTAACTTTGGCTTGAAGTCCACATTATCGGAAATGAGGATGGATACTCCAGCTTTTTTGCTGAGTCCATGTGCATGGTATGTTTTTCCCCATCCTTTCACCTTTAATCTATGGGTATCTTTTTCTATGAGGTGAGTCTCTTGCAGGCAACATATTGTTGGTTCTTTCTTTTTAATCCAATCTGCCAGTCTATGTCTTTTGATTGATGAGTTCAGGCCATTAACATTCAGGGTTATTATAGAGAAATGATTTGGTTTCCCGGTCATTTGGTTCATTTTTAAAATTTTGTTTATTTATTTGTTTGACACAACTTGTTTCCTCCTTTATTTGACAATTCCTTTATTTGACAATTCCTCCCTTTGCTGATTTGCTTCTTTGTTTTTCATCTCTTCCTCATGGAATATTTTGTTGAGAATGTTCTGTAATGCTGGCTTTCTTTTTGTAAATTCTTTTAGCTTTTGTTTATCATGGAAGGATTTTATTTCATCGTCAAATTTGAAGGTAAGTTTTGCTGGGTATAAGATTCTTGGTTGGCATCCATTTTCTTTCAGGGCTTGAAAAATGTTGTTCCAGGACCTTCTACCTTTTAGGGTCTGGATTGAAAAATCTGCTGATATGCGTAATGGTTTCCCCCAAATGTAATTTGGTTCTTTTCTCTCGCGGCCTTTAAAATTCTGTCTTTATTTTGTATGTTAGGTATTTTCATTATAATGTGCCTTGGTGTGGGTCTGTTGTAATTTTGTGTATTTGGAGTCCTATAAGCCTCTTGAACTTGATTTTCCGTTTCATTCTTCAGATTTGGGAAATTTTCTGATATTATTTCATTGAATAGGTTGTTCATTCCTTGGGCTTGTTTCTCTAGACCTTCCTCAATCCCAATAATTCTTAATTGGCCTTTTCATGATATCCCATAGTTCTTGTAGATTCTGTTCATGATTTCTTACCATCTTCTCTGTTTGTTCAACTTTGTTTTCAAGGTTAAATATTTTGTCTTCAATGTCTGAGGTTCTGTCTTCCAGGTGTTCAATCCTATTGGATATGCTTTCTATGGAGTTCTTAATTTGGTTTATTGTTTCTTTCATGTCAAGGATTTCTGTTTGGTTTTTTTTCAATATCTCTAACTCTTTATTGAAATGATCTTTTGCTTCCTGTATTTGCTCTTTTAACTGTCGATTGGTGCGATCATTCAATGCTTGCATTTGCTCTTTCATCTCATCGTTTGCTTCTCTGATCATTTTAATTATGTACATTCTGAACTCCTTTTCTGTCATTTCTTCTGCCATGCTGTTACTGGGTTTTATTGATGTAACATCTAGATTTGTTTGCAGCATTTTCTTTCCTTGTTTTCTCATATTGTTCAGGTATCAGTGGACCGCTGAGATATTGCAGATTTCCTCTGTCGATTTACAATGTCCCTGAAGATTTCTATATATATCCCCTCTTAGCCTTCAGTAGGCTGAAGTCTTGGAGGAAGTTGATAATGCAGTGCTCCACAAGGAATCTGCCTCTCTAGGAGTGGTGGTCTTCAGGTGGGGTATATTCCCTGCTAGTGGGCAGAGGTGCCTCCACTTGTTGACCAATGGTCATCCAAAGGGGACCTAGGCTGTGGGCTGAGGCAAGGCCTGTTTGGGCCTGTGTCTCTGGTTTTACCGTCCTTGTGGGGAAACCTCACCAGGCAGGGAAGACTCACCCAGTGGGGAGGTCTCGCTGGTCAGTTTCCTCCTAGAGGTTCCCCTCAATTTACAGCTACTTCCTGGGCTGGGCTGCCTTCCTCTGCAAAGTTTCCAGGGGCCCGGCCCTACCTCCTGGGCCTGGGAGCCTCACCCTTTGCAGATGAATCTCCTTAGGCTGCCCCTCCTCAGAGAATTTGCCCACAGGCCTGGAACCTTCGCTCTGCCCTAAGCCTGTCTCTGTGCGGCTCTTCCACCCAGAAGCCTCCTAGATCCTGGGACCCTGCTCTGCACCTAATCGCCTGGCTTCGTGGCCCCTCCTCTGAGCAGCCACCTGTGGCCCCGAACAATCGCTCTGAGTCCCAGAGACCCGCCACAGGCCTCTTCCTCCGGTCGCTAGGAGTCCAAGAAACTCACTTCGTGCCTCCTCCTCCCACCAACCCTCCGTAGCCCGGGACAATCAATCACTCCGAGTCGAAGTGACCCTCCCCGTTCCTCCTCCTTCTCCAGATAACCCCCCGGGTGTTCAGGAGCAGTCCCTCTGAGTCGCTCTGAATCCACGTGACCCGCTGCACGGGTCCTCTGGGCACCGCCCGGAGCTCAGGTGCGGCCACTCAAGACCAAGCGTCCCACCACGCTTCTCCTCCAGGCAGCCCCCCTGTGTTCAGGAGCTGTCACTTTAAGACCAAACAACTCACCACTCGCCTTCTCCTCTGAGCAGCCGCCTGGAGCGCTAATGCAGTCACTGCGAGTCCAAAGGACCCGCCGCGCTCCTCTTCCTCCTTCTCCTACTCCTCCGGGCAGGCCCCGGGGTTCAGAAGTGGTCAGAGTCCAAACAGCTCGCCACGCAGCCCCTTCTCTGGCAACCGCCTGTAGCTCTGGTGTAGTCACCCGAATCCAAGCGGCCGCGCTCCCCTTCCTCCTCCTAGTCCTCAGGGCAGGCCCCGGTGTTCAGAAGCATCGTTCTGATTCCAAACAGCTCGCCGCGCGGCTTCTCCTCTGGCAACCGCCTGTAGCTCTGGTGCAGTCTCTCTGAATCCAAGTGGCCACGCTCCTCTCCTCCTCCTCAGGGCAGGCCCCGGTGTCCTGAGTCCACACAGTTCTCCTCGCCACTCCTCCCCTGGGCAGCCGCCGGAGCCCCAGTGGCTGCTCCAAGTCCCAGCGCTGTGCCGAGCGGCCTCCTTTACGGCGCTCCCAGCTGTCCGAGTTCACTGCTCCAGCGGGGGGAGGGGCGTCTCGCCGGCAGTTCTACTTCACAAAGTTTCCTGCGTTCCGGGACCCCCGTCCCATCCGGGATGCCCCCCCAGGGGGTGAGAGTCACCCGGCTGCTTTGAGTTGATCCCAAGCGTCTCAATATCTCCTCTTTTGAATCCTGAGTCCTGGAGCAACATGAAATGCAGCCACCCTCTAGGCCGCCATCTTGAAAACCCCAATAATTCTTAAATTTGGCCTTTTCATGATATCCCATAGTTCTTGTAGATTCTGTTCATGATTTCTTACCATCTTCTCTGTTTGTTCAACTTTGTTTTCAAGGTTAAATATTTTGTCTTCAATGTCTGAGGTTCTGTCTTCCAGGTGTTCTATCCTATTGGATATGCTTTCTATGGAGTTCTTAATTTGGTTTATTGTTTCTTTCATGTCAAGGATTTCTGTTTGTTTTTTTTTCAATATCTCTAACTCTTTATTGAAATGATCTTTTGCTTCCTGTATTTGCTCTTTTAACTGTCGATTGGTGCGATCATTCAATGCTTGCATTTGCTCTTTCATCTCATCGTTTGCTTCTCTGATCATTTTAATTATGTACATTCTGAACTCCTTTTCTGTCATTTCTTCTGCCATGCTGTTACTGGGTTTTATTGATGTAACATCTAGATTTGTTTGCAGCATTTTCTTTCCTTGTTTTCTCATATTGTTCAGGTATCAGTGGACCGCAGATTTCCTCTATTGACTTACAATGTCCCTGAAGATTTCTATATATATCCCCCCTTAGCCTTCAGTAGGCTGAAGTCTTGGAGGAAGTTGATAATGCGGTGCTCCACAAGGAAGCTGCCTCTCTAGGAGTGGTGGCCTTCAGGTGGGGTATAATCCCTGCTAGTGGGCAGAGGTGCCTCCACTTGTTGACCAATGGTCATCCAAAGGGGACCTAGGCTGCAGGCTGAGGCAAGGCCTGTTTGGGCCTGAGTCTCTAGTTTTATCGTCCTTGTGGGGAAACCTCACCCGGCAGGGAAGGCTCACCCGGTGGGGAGGTCTCGCTGGTCAGTACCCTCCTAGAGGTTCCCCTCAATTACAGCTACCACCTGGGCTGGGCTGCCTTCCTCTGCAAAGTTCTCAGGGGCCTGGCCCTACCTCCTGGGCCTGGGAGCCTCACCCTTCGCAGATGAATCTCCTTAGGCTGCCCCTCCTCAGAGAATCTGCCCGCAGGCCTGGAACCTTCGCTCCGCCCTAAGCCTGTCTCTGTGCGGCTCTTCCACCCAGAGGCCTCCTAGATCCTGGGACCCTGCTCTGCCCCTAATTGCCTGGCTATGCGGCCCCTCCTCTGAGCAGCCACCTGGGGCCCCGTACAATCTCTCTGAGTCCCAGAGACCCGCCACAGGCCTCTTCCTCCAGTCAGCCGCCCAGTATTCCGGTGCGGTCACTAGGAGTCCAAGAAACTCACTGCGTGCCTCCACCTCCCACCAACCACCCGTAGCCCTGGGCAATCAATCACTCCGAGTCAAAGTGACCCTCCCCGTTCCTCCTCCTTCTCCAGATAACCCCCCGAGTGTTCAGGAGTGGTCGCTCTGAGTGGCTCTGAATCCATGTGACCCGCTGCTCGGGTCCTATGGGCAACCGCCCGGAGCTCTTGGTGCGGCCACTCAAGACCAAGCGACCCACCACGCTTCCCCTCCAGGCAGCCCCCCTGTGTTCAGGCGCTGTCACTTTAAGTCCAAACAACTCACCACTCGCCTTCTCCTCTGAGCAGCCGCCTGGAGCGCTAATGCAGTCACTGCGAGTCCAAACGACCCGCCGTGCTCCTCCTCCTCCTCCTACTCCTCCGGGCAGGCCCCGGCCTTCAGAAGTGGTCTGAGTCCAAACAGCTCGCCACGCGGCTTCTCCTCTGGCAACCGCCTGAAGCTCTGGTGTAGTCACCCCGAATCCAAGCGGCCGCGTTCCTCTTCCTCCTCCTCGTCCTCAGGGCAGGCCCCGGTGTTCAGAAGCGTCGTTCTGAGTCCAAACAGCTCGCCGCGCAGCTTCTCCTCTGGCAACCGCCTGTAGCTCTGGTGCAGTCACCCCGAATCCAAGCGGCCGCGTTCCTCTTCCTCCTCCTCGTCCTCAGGGCAGGCCCCGGTGTTCAGAAGCGTCGTTCTGAGTCCAAACAGCTCGCCGCGCAGCTTCTCCTCTGGCAACCGCCTGTAGCTCTGGTGCAGTCACTCCGAATCCAAGTGGCCACGTTCCTCCTCCTCCTCCTCAGGGCAGGCCCTGGTGTCCTGAGTCCACACAGCTCTCCTCGCTACTCCTCTCCTGGGCAGCCGCCAGAGCCCCAGTGGCTGCTCCGAGTCCCAGCGCTGTGCCGAGCGGCCTCTTCTTTCTCTTTCTTTTCTCCTCCTCCTTCTTCTGTCTTGACTGTGCCAACTTCATCCTCTGACTTGCCTGTCCCTTGTGCTGGCAATGTGACTCTACTACATACTTAGAGCTATAGTTCATGGAAAAGAACAAATTCTTTTGCCCATGTATGTGCATAAAAGCCCATGGCTTAATTCTCATTCCAAATCTGATATCAATCCATCTCTGAATATTTCACTGAAACAAGAAAGAAGATAAGAGTGCAGATTAGCCTAGCTTTTGTTATGATAGCAAAACTCTCAAACCCCAAGGGTTTGTAACAAGTCTTTATGTCTCACACACCCTGTGTGGCTGCCAGAGGTAGGCTGCCTCTCGGATGTTCTCACTCTAGGACTTAGGTAGAAGGAGGAACTACTGGTTGATTGCTGTCATGGTTGTAGAAGAAAGACCTTTGGATGAATCCATTAGCAATAAAATGCATGGAATCAAAGTGACACATCTTTCTTTCACTTACAGTTACTTATCCAGAACTAGAAGTATGACTCCACTAAACCACAGGGTCCAGGACATGTAACCCCATCATATACTATGAACAAGGAGAAATTGAATATTTTGGTGAACAGCACTGATGAATGCCAAATATACTATTTGGCTTAAGTTATAATCACTCCTGGATCTGGGACTAGGGCCATCTCATCACACTTGGGAACCTATAGTTTCCCACAGAAAATTTAGACTATTGGCAGAAAAAAATAAAAGTGAATAGTTGCTACCAGAAAAAATAAGTCAATATTATATTTAATTAACTCAATTTATGATAAATGACCAAGATTCTGGATTGAGTCTATCTTCCTATATGACTAAATTATTAACTTCCAAGGGTTAAAAATTTTACCATCTCTGGGGTTATAATCCAACAACCAAAAATTAAATGTTTTTTCCTTTACTCTTAATTTTAATTTGGTTTATCTCCTGAAATAAGCAATATAGACTAAGGATTTTTAAATGTAGATATTTTAAATTTTCTTCAAATAGTAGTCATAAGACAGCTAAATCTGTGAAACTAAGGTGGTTTTAAGTCTATAACTCCAGTTCTCTTCATAGAAGTAGATGTTGAATTCACACTTGTATCTTCATTCTTGTATTTAGCTAGAATGTTTCTGTCCCCTTCTGAGTGGTAGCACATTTCCCCCCTAAAACACTCAGTATCAAGGACTTTCCTTCTCTGGGCTCTGAGGAACAGATAACTGCTTAAATGAATTCAAGTCAAAAGTTATTAAATGCCACAATCATTAAGCTCTGATTTTTTCATCTTGAGGATTTTCCCATCTTGAGAATCTTCTACTTTCTCCCCCATAGCATCTATTTTTACTTCCTTAAATCTGTTAATTTCCATCTCCAGGGCACTACAGCTGAAGGAGAGTGACAAGTTACATTTTCTGAGCTTCTTACTTAGTTAAATTCCAAAGAAAGAGAATCAAACTACCTGATGGTTAGAAATAGTTCTACTGTTAAACCAGGTCTGGTTGGTGAGAAGTTATCAGGAGGCACACACAACTGCTCCTTTCAGGACCTTGGATTGGAAGGTTATGTGAGATGTAAAATTAAGCAAGAAAGCTAACTGACTGTGCTTGACACAGGAGTTAGGTTGAGGGTATTAATTCTACTTATACTCACTGCAGTTACAAGTGCTTTACAAGGATATAAGTATCACTTAAAGCTAAGATGTAAGCAGTACTCTTATTCTCATGTATTAGACAAGAAAACTGGGATATAGGAAAACCAAATAAATTTCCAGGCTAATATATCAATAAAAGGTAAAGCCACTGAGGAGTTGAAACTGGGCAGTTCTGCATCAGAATCTTGCGGTCCTGTGTTACACTGTGTGACTTCTCTTGGCTATTCTAAAACATTTGGTTTTACAAATACATCAGGGAGTTCATTAATTATTTCAAAAGTTATTCCTTTTATCTCTTCTGCCAGTGGTAAAATGTTTTTTCATTCTCCAAATCTCATTTTTAGTATCAGCATTTTCACTTTGCAAGCTTCCCTGAGCATTTTACTTCTGCTCCTAAACCACCCTGTACCTTCCTTTAATTACCACAAAGATCACCTTGGAATCAGCTAATCCTATGATGCCATGTGCTTAGGTAGGCAAGGGCTGTACCTTCTTATCTTTGTATTCCTGGTGCCTGGCATAATTACTGGCACATAACATATACTTAGTGAATTATTATTGAATTATCCACTTGATGAAAGAATGAAGGCATTATGTATGATTTATGCTAAGTAAAATTTACCAATTTCTCTTCTGCTGCCTTTACATAGAACCAAAAGTGCTTCCATAAGAAAACTTGGAAACAATGCCTGTGAATCTCTGAAATTACTGGGATTCAGAAGCCAAGACACCGGTTGGTTTGTGCTTGACGATGTCGTGGTGAGAAGTATTCAGAGTGGCTTGATATCATTTGAATTGCATGAGCATTTAGAGAGGTAATATAGTACTAAACAATTGGAATTGATATTCTCTCCAAATGGTTCATCTTTGGTGTTTATGGAAATCCAATCATAGGATTGGATTTTTATCTCTCAAATAAGAATATAAACACTCTTTTAGGATATGCTTAAAATATAAACTAGAATTGACACAAATATGCTGTTTGTAATTTCTTTCATGATAGTTTAAACAAGTGTTTTTGGAAACCACTCATAACTTAGATTTAGTTTTACAGGTTTCTTCTAACTCCAGAATAGTTTTAAAATAGCATCTTCATTTCTGAAATTCCATGGGGATAGTAATTAACTGTTCATATTATGCTCGTCTCATAACTATGTATATATGAACTGAATTTGTTACTTCAGTGCCCTTATTTTGCTCTCTCATTTCCATGTTTTCTAGACAGTCCCTTATGAGGAGCATTTTAGTCAGTTTTAAGGTTCATGAGGAGTAGACACTCATGAAGAGAGGGCAATCACATTGCTAAAGATAGCCTTTATTTCATAATGAGACCTTACATCTACAATTAACTTGGATCAAAATTCTGTAGGAAAAAATTCTGAGATGAGAATGCAAGTGATTTATTGAGGGGGCCTCTTAGGCCAATCTTGTAAGGGGTTGAAAGAAGGAGGTAGTGCTAAGGAGGAAGACAGGAAAACTCCGGTTCCAGCAGAAGTCTTTTCCCAGATGATACCTCAGGGGAGCTCTGGAGTACCAGGGAGTTTGGCTCTGTGCCCTCACATCAGTCAGTCCTTGTCTGTGGGAGAAGACTTCTCTGAATGAGGGGTTCCTATAGAGCCACTTCTGGAAACCAACTGAGGAATGACAGTCTAACCCAGGGACATGGGTCTGTATTAGTTTTCCAGTGCTGCTGTAATAAAATACCACATCTGGATGACTTGAAACCCAGAAATTTATTGTTTCACAGTTCTAGAAACTAGGAATCCAAAACCAAAGTGTTGGCAGGGTTTGTTCCTTTGGAGGACTGTGAGAAGAGGGTTGGCTCCAGGGCTTTTATTGGCTTATAGATGGCCATGTTCTTGTTCACATGGTGTTCTCTCTGTATACTTCCTGTGTTGAAATATCCCCTTTATGTGACACCAGTTATATCAGATTAGGGTCCACCCTAATGATCTCCCCTTAACTTGATTACCTCTGTAAAGACCCTTTCTCCAATTAAGTTCATATTCTAAGCTAACTCTGGGTATTGCAGCTCACAGATTTGGAGGTGGGGCACGATTCCACCCATAACAGAATCCATCCTAAAAATACTTAACACACAAAGATAGAGATGAATATTTCAACCCCTACTTTGTTATGGTATATATTTTGCATCCTATTAGGAGTAAATAGACTATCTTAAAAGTCTCTCTCTTCTATATTTCAAAGTAATACTTTGATACTTCTAGTTGAAATATAATCATGCTCTGTGTAAAAACAGGCTGTGTTCTGAGAGTTGCTTAAGTAGGCAGTTGTATTGTTGTGTGAACATCAGAGTGTACTTAAACAACCTGGGTGGTATGGCCTACGTCATTCCTAAGGCTGTGTGCTGTAGTCTATTGCTCCTAGCCTATAAGCCTGTAAAACATGCTAATGTCCTAAATACTATGGGCATTCTTGACACAAGAATGTTTGTGTATCTAAACATATCTAAACAGAAACCATACAGTAAAAAACAGTGTAGAGATAAAAAATGGTAGCCCTATACAGGGCATTTACCATGCCTGGAGCTTGCAGGACTGGAAGTGGCTGAGTCAGTGAGGGAGTGGTGAGTGAATGAGAAAGCTGGGGACATTACTGTACATGCTGTTGGATTTATATACACTTTACACTTAGGCTGCACTAAATTTACAAAAACAACTTCACTAATACATTGATTTGCTTACTATAACTTTTTACTTTATAAACTTTTACATTTTTTCTACTTTCAACTCTTTTGTAATAACACTGAAAGCACAAACACAGTGTACAACTTACAAAAATATTTTCTTTTGTCATATCTTTAAAGCTTTTTCCATTTGAAAAAAATTGAATTAAAACTGTTTTTTAACCTTTTAAAAACTTTTGTTAACAACTAAAATGCAAACACACATATTGTCCTTAATATACACAGAGTCAGGATCAACAGTATCTGACTTCCAACTCGGCATTGTGTCCCACTGGAAGCTCTTTGGGGGCATTAACTCATATGGAGCTATAATCTCCTATAAGACAATGCCTTCTTGAATACCCCCTAAGGGACCTGCCTGAAGCTGGCTTATTGTTAACTTCTTTTATATAAATAGAATAAAATCATTCCTAATAGAAAGTGCATTATAATAAATATATAAACCAGTGACATGCTCATTTATCATCATTGTCAAGTATTATGTACAATTCACATATCATATGCACCATACTTTCATATGACTGGCAGTGTGGTAGGTTTGTCTACACCAGCATCACCACGAACACATAAATTAATGTGTTGCACTATAATGTTAAGATGTCTGTGATATCACTAGGTGATAAAATTTTTTAGGTCCATTATTATCTTTTGGGATCACAGTCATGTATATGATTACCATCAATTGAAACATTATGTAACACATTACTCTATAACTTAAGGTATGATGTCATTTTTAGAGCTGAGCTGAGACTGTATGATTTCTTTGTTTAAGATCATGTTTTAGAATTTAGTTAGATCTGAGGTGATGTCTTGACTGCCAAGGGTTTCACTAAAGTCACTCATGACTAACAGGACTGTCATCAGAACACCTGCTTTTAAGGAAAATTTGGATGATAAAGGATATCTTTTTAGGTATTGATCTATTTCTAGGTATTGGTGATGTTGGTGAGGCTGCGTTTCCCTCTGTGGTCTTGTCTCTCTTCTGTGCAGGTTCATTGTGCTTCACCTCTCTTCCACTGTGGACAAAAACCATTTGGTTTCTTTTGTGAAGTCTTTGGAGGAAGCCTTGCTCAGCACCTCTGCTTGCGTAGTTCTGTCACAGAAGAAGGACAATCCACACAGAGTGGTTATTTTACTGGTACCTTCTAAAGATTTAAACCAGACACTTAAGAACTTACTCTTAGAAGGGTTCAGAGGACTTCCAGAGTCATATCGCCATTTCCAAGTAAGAGAAGGAGAACAACTGCTTTTAAGGTTTACCGGAAACATATTTGGTTCAAGTAAGTACACAGAATTCTCCTTGTGTCAGCTTCAAGCCACAAACTTCAGAAAGAGTTCCCTAAACTGGAATCACCAAGGAAACCTTCAGAAAACTGAGGGAACTTGTAGGAAGAGTTCCAGTCTTTCCAGTCTCCTCTCTCCTCAGAGGATGCCTCTTATTTAGAGCTAAATTCTGAGTGACATTCTTTTAGAAAGGGTCTTCTCCACCATGAGTCTCCCAGTCCCAAGGCAGGGTCTTCTCTTTCCTGCAATAATGTAGTAGCTGCCTACATACCCGCTTCTTAACTCTTGCCACATGTCATTTGTTTCCATACAGTAACTGTGATCTGTTAACAAACAAATTATATGACAGATGGTCTCTGACTTATGATAGTCTGACTCAAAATTTTAGCCTTTAAGGTGGTACAAAAGCCATATGCATTCAGTTGAAACTGAACTCTGAGTTTTGAGTGTTGATCTTCTCCTGGGATAGTGATATGTCCTGTGACACTCTCTCCTGGTGCTGGGCAGTGAGCTGCAACTACCACTGGTCACTGGATCATCATACTCTGTGATGCACTGTCCCTAAGCCATGGTGTTTGGTAGGTTAAGTGTATTCAATGCATTTTTGACTTAAGATATTTAAACTGATGATGTCTTTATAGGGAAATAGCCCCATCATAAGTCCAGTAGCATCTGTGTATATTATTCCTCTGATTAAAACATTATTATTATTATTATTATTATTAGTAGTAGTAGTAGTAGTAGTAGTAGTGGTTAGCAGGTATTGAACCCAGTGACACTCAACCTCTGAACCACATCCCCAAGCCCTTTTTATTTTTTATTTTAAAACAGAGTCTCACTAAGTTGCTTAGGGTCTTGCTAAGTTGCTGAGGCTGGCTTTGAACTTGACAATCCTCCTGCCTCAGCCTCATGAGCCTCTGCCATGCACCATCATCCCTCACTAAAACCTTATCATTACTCTGTACTGTAACTACAATAAGCTTTGTAACATGTCCTACAAAGAATTAAGTTTGGAGTGAGTGAACTATCAAGAAATGTGCAGATAGAACTATATTCCAGTGTAATTACCTTATTGGTTGTTCCATATATTTTATTTTATTTATTTAAAAGATAACTCTCAGAAGGAATCTATAGGTTTCATTACACTCCAAAAGGATCTGCACACAAAATAGTTTAAAAACCTCAGATGATACAACCTGCTAACCTCCCATCTCCATATTTATAGTGTTATTTTTAAAAAATTTTTTAGTTGTAAATGGACACAATGCCTTTATTTTATTTATTTATTTATTTATTTATTTATTTATTTATTTATTTTTATGTGTTGCTAAGGATTGAACCCAGTGCCTCACCCATGCTAGGCAAGCGCTCTACCACTGAGCTACAACCCCAGCCCCTATAGTGTTATTTTTTGTTCCCATTATCAATCTTACCATAATTTGAAATTTGTTATTTACAGGTTTAGATTTTGTTTATATACCAATGTTGTGTTCTTTGCTGAAACAGAATATCATGAGGCAATGACCATTTCTGTCTCACCTTACATCTTCTGAATCTGGTACATGGTGCCTGGTATATCAACAGCTTTCAATAATTACATAGAGAATGAATTTTCTCTCTAATTCAGGAAATGACTTTAGTCCCCAATGAGTCTTTGTTGCTTTAAAAAAAAATGAGCTAGGGATGTAGCTCAATGGTAGGACACTTGCCTGTACGCCTGGGACTTATCTCTGAGGCTTTGATAAGACTTAGTGCATGAATGTCAAGGATGTCAAAGAAGGGGAAAAGAAAGAAGAGGCGGTGGAGAAAGGAAGTGTGGAAAAGAACCTTCCTACTCAGATTTCAGAGCAGAAACCACAGTATCCACCCAGGGAGACCTCTCTAATGAAAGATGGTCAAAAAACAGAAGTGCCCCACCCAAGTAATGATGCAAATGATTTTCCTGTAATACTTGGGACAGCAGCTGTGTTTATATGCTGTTCTAAACAGGAGGGGTTACTGTTGTTCTCACAGGCAGGGGAACTGAGTGTCCTATTGTCTATGATGGAGACTGGGACACATGCTAAATTAAGAGTGTGTGAAGTCAGCAGGCCCATGTACAATTCTTGCACATAAGCGAAGGCAAGGAGCTTATCTTCACTCAAAGTGAGTCAGGCAGGATGCCAAGATCTTTTCTACTTTTCTTTTCTTAGAAATCATGTTTAGACTTGAAACCTTACTAATTTTTCTCTGCCTAAAAGGAATAAGACCCTCAGTAAAGAATTCATATCTATCCTTCCATCAGAGCCTGGAATAGTCTGGGAATCTCAAAGTGATGAAGCCAGAGGTTCTTCTTCACCAGGAGGGTTCACCTCCCAGCCTACTCCCACTTCCTTCACCCCCAATTCCTTGTCACCTCAATGGTCATGTTAAAGATGTCTCCCCATTCTTCCTGATTATATCAGTCCTTATTGTTTTCAGAGCCTTATTTTACTTCTGCAAACCTTCACTTTTTCTTTTATGTCCCTTGTCACAAATGCAATTTTCTATTTACTCTTTTAATTGTTGGGCCAATGCCATTTCCTCCTATTGCAGTCCTATGAGCAGAGGGACTGTTCTGCTGGTGCACACCATTAAGTCCCCAGCACCTAGGATAGTGCCTGGCAGCCAGAAAAGGCCTCAGTGAGTATGTGTTGGAAGAAATAAAGACAAAAGTTTGTGGACAGATTTGATGTTACAGTGCTGAGAATGGTTTAAAGTATTCAAAACATTAGTTAACAAATTTAGGTGACTACTCTTTGAGAAATGCCTATATTTCTCTATTCTCTTATATATAATGCAGATAAATGTTTTGAGTAAGGTTCATTTCTATTCTTCAAGGATAGAAGATAGATGCTTCCCTTAGCCTTGGTATTGGTCTTTGTCATTCCAGAGACACAGCCTACTTTCATTCCCGGATTGGAGCAGTTAGTTCAACTCTTAGACTTTTTGTTGCATTGTACGCAAGCTCCAAGTGCAAAGAAAACCCAGAAAGTTCCGGGAAGTGCTTTTGCAAGATTTTATGTAATGACACCTTAGCACCACCCCTAATATCTGGGAATGCCTATGGAGGTCTGTGTGTCTTAAAGTTGCCCTAAATACCTTTTAGGCTAGGAAAATGGTTTTCCTAGATGTGTAGGATGCTTAGATAATCATCTTTTTACTTACTTACCAAGTATTCTCTGCCTGTATATATATTCTAGTCTAATGGGGAGAGATAGAGAATAAGTAAGTAAATGAATAAGTACTGCTTAGCATAGGCTGGAAGTGTGTTCCAGAAGAATAAATTAGGCAAAGAATAAAGGGAGTTCTGGAGGAGAGGCAGTGTTGCAAGTTCAGAGTCATCAGGGAAGACCTTTTGAGGAAGTGACATTTACCCAAGAGTTTGTCCCAGGCACAAGGATGTTAACTGCGGGTGAACTGAAGCAGAAATGTGCCTCGTGTGTTTGAAGCCCATCAGGGCCTGGCATGGCTGGGTCAGAGGGAGTGAGGAGAGGTTGCAGGAAGTAAGGTGAGGACTGACAGTGCTCTGAAGGCCCGGAAAGGACTTCGCCTTTTATACTAAGTGAAGTGGGGATCTACCTAGGAGATCCTTTTCAACAAAGGAGCAGCATGATTTGAGTGAGATGGTGACTGTGTAAGGTAAGGATAGTTGCAAAGAGGTCAGTTACTGAACCACTGCAGTAAACTCAGCAAGGGATGGTGGAAGCTGAGAGGTGGAGGTGATAGAGAATGGGTTAGAATTATGGGAATAGCCTGAGCTAGGGCTTGCTGTGAGATTTTTAAAAAAAATTTTTTTGGTTCTCCATATTGCTAGCCCTTTTGTTACTGCATCTGACTTTTCTAAGTGAAAGCATGTATTTCTATGTTTGCGACTTTCTCTGACATCAGTGAAAGATATTCAATTTCCTTTATTAAGAAGAAAATATATTGCCACAAGAAACATCTAAGTCATGCAAAATAGAAGTTAATTTTGGTTTGCTTAAAATGACAAGTACTTATTGACTGGCTGGTACTTCAAGGCCCTACTAAGTACTAAGTACCTTATATGTTGAAAAGGAGAAAAAGATTCTCAAAAAATCAGCTAGTAATTGATTTCACACTTTGGTTATGCAACAAATACATCTCACTTTTTCTTTAAATATGTTGGTTAAGGAAGAAAAAAATGGAATAGTGAAATTTCTTCATACTATTTGTCCTTTTTTTGCACTATTATGTCTTAGCAACAATGAAATTTCAACTTTAAAAAATTTCCATGATGCCTACTAATACTATTCTATTTATTGCTAGTAAATATAATAATTTCATCCCTATTACATATGTAAATATGACTTTTAGAGATGCAGTACTGATCTTATTTTTTAAAACTGATGATTAAGGGTATATAAGTTTTAGATCTGAATTGAAACAATGTATCTATGACCCATCTTCAGTTCTTATATTCTGTATATAAATAGCTCTTTATAAATAATTGTGCACCTGGCAAGGAAGATAATGTCTTTTAAAGGAAGGAAGGAAAAACCAACCAAGCAAGATTTTATTAGGATCAAAGTAGTAATATTTCTCTTGATAGTACGTGAGTGGTAGGAAACAGAAGTCAACCAGCTGTTACTTGAGTGATCGGCAAACTTTCATTTGCCTAATTTACAATTTAGATCATATTTTAATCATCAAGATAATTTATCTTCTTTAAAAAAAACAAAGTGAAATTCCTTAAAGAAACAACTCTCGTTGGTCATTCCTTTTTTAGAAATCTGTTTTGTTTACATAGTCAGTTTGCTTCTCAAATACAGACTTGGGCAAAGCTATCTGCTCCTTTGCTGTCCTTAACCTACAGGTATTCTGGTTCTAAATTTAATTGTGCTTTAGAAATTCACCAAAATGTCATCCAGCAGTTACAGCAGGGAGCACAGAGGTGTCTTCTACCTCTCTCACTGAATTCTTCTTTCATTGAGCAAAATGAAAGAAAGGTCTTCTGTGAGAGCTCGGGCAATCAACTTTGTGATGGACAACAACAGAAGTTCCAACCTAGATATTAAAGCTTCATCTTGACATTTCTTTAAAAAAAATGTAAGGGTTTATTTTTTTAGCATTCATATGAAGATAAGAGAAAAATCCTGCTTCTTACCATTTGCTATCATTGCTACCGTTTATTCAGCTCTTAGCCCGTTGACAATCCTACATATGTATTTTTTTTTCTCATTTCACTTCCAGAATTATCCTACAAGGTAAGTTTATTTGTCCTATTTTAAAGAAAAGACAATTAAGACACCAAAAAAATCAGAGGCATAAAAGAACTCGACAGCCACTGGTGGTGGCTGGACTTGACTCAAGATCTTTATGTTCCAAACATGCTCTCTTTTCTGCCACATTATAGCTTCCGATAACATTTTTCGAAAGGTAGTGCAGTTTCCTTGGGAAATAACAATGTCCTTTTGCTATTGCCATACCGGTGTAAAATATCCAAATGGTCATGGTAAAACTCCCGCAAGTGAAATGTTATGTTCATAAAAATGTCAGTGTTTTTATGGAGGAGTTGAGAAATCTTATATAGGTTATTGCTTTAGGAGAATCCACCACATTTTTTTTTAACAAATTTCTTACAAATTTTTCAACACAAGTCCAAAAATTGTTCTACTTAGAAGTTCTAGAATAGCACTGTCCATTTCTGCAAGTGTAGACATTTTATATCTGTGCTGTTCAGTGGGGTACCCATTTAGACTTGTGTGGCTACTGAGCATTTAAAATGTGATTAGAGTGACTGAGGAGTTGAATTTTAAATTTTCTTTTACTTTAATATTCCTTTTAACTTGAATAGTCACATGTTATAGGAGAGTGCAGTATTAGAAAGTCTATTATGAGGCAATGATAATGTACAACATGGCATGAATAGGATAAAGGACAAAAGTAATTCTTGAGGCTGAAGTTAATTTTCTAAATATTGAAAGAACTGAATATTTTCAATAGTTTCTTGCTATTGCAAAATGGAAAAAAAGAAAAGATTATTAAATCTAGAAACAGCCAGAGAACACCTGGACCACTAACAAATGAAACATTCTTCTAGTAGTATATTCTTAACCTGTCACTGCTTTTCCAAGTTATGCTTTGACAAGGTGCAATAATACACACAAAAACATTAATTATACATAAAAATCGGATGATTATTTGGGTTTTAAAAATTAAGACAAAGTGATATATCTTAATGGTAACAAATGCATTTTACTTCCATTTAGGCAATGGGAAAGATTATGGAAAAGAATACAAACTTATTTTTCACTTGCAAAGAAAACCCAGGCTGGAACTCCAAATCAAAGAGGTGGATGAATTTGGAAACTATAGCTGCCCCCATTATAAGGGCACCATTGTCGTTTATAAAGTACCTAAGGAAAAGATAGTTCCCAACCTGGACCAATCATTCTCACTTAATGAAAATCATTATGAGTTGCCAATTTGCAAATTACCATTGAAATTGCCAAAGGTGAGTTATTGTACTTTCCTAGATACCATATTTTGTTAATTCTTTTTAATTCCCTACCACAGTCAGTTCTGCAGGCAAATGAATAAACAAGTTTGAAAGAAAAGTAGGAATAAATCTCAAACAGAAGGAATAGGTAGGCCCAATTTTAGAGCAGTAGAATACATACTAGAATTTCTACTGTTTTTCTTATCAGTTTTACTAACAAGAGCAATTCAAATTGATCTGTTTCTCACAATATGTTGTTAATGACTATGGAAACAATGTCATTCATTTTCTGTACATCTACATCTGACTAGCCAGGATTTATGAAAACATTGAATACATTTTGGAGTGTTACTACTTTAAGGAAAAATTACACTGATTGTGAAAACAGAATCAAAATATTTTCACTGAGCCTTACTAAATCCTGTATGTTTATTTTGTGAGTTAATTACTCCTATGTGATATTGTTACTCTTATCGAAAGTGGGATTAAATTATTTGTCCAAACACATCAAACACAATTAAATATATTAATTTATTCAAATATCCAACATACAGATAAATGCATTTTATTTATTGCTATACAATGTATTTATGACTTAGTACATCTACACTATATACTTAATGGGAAATATAACTGAAAAATTCATTTTACTACTCCCTATGAAGAATAAAATTTTTTATTCTTTAAAGAAAACTGTTCTTCCAGTTTTTACTTTTTGCATCATAAATAGCTGAAGTATGTTTTCCATAGATTGGATTGATTTACTACTACTTGTAAATGAACCAGTAAAACAAGTAATTAATTAATTAATATTAATTGAGCTTCCAAAATAAGAAACATACTAGAGTAGACATTGTGATAAATACAGAGCTATGGGAGGTAATACATGGCCTAAAGCTGGTTGTCTCAAAGGTAGCCATTAGCTACATGTGGTTTATCATCAAACACTTGAAATATGGTTAGTCTGAAGTGTGATGTGCTCTAGGAGTAAGAAAAACACCAAATCTCAGACTATGGGCACCAGGAAAAAAAAACCCCTCATTTAAAAATTAGTTTCTATTGATTACATGATAAAATTTATATTATTTTATTTTGTTATATCAAGTTATATGTGTTATTAAAATTGATTTGACTTATTTATCTTTTTATGTGACTCAAATTCTATTTCTTTTCGATGTTAATTTGTAATCCAGCTGAGCATGCAAAATATGTATATGGACTTACATAATAGTTCCTCATTAGACTAATGGCGTAAGCAATGCACTAGCTGTTGTTCAGAGGTAGAAATGACTGCTCTGGGAGCTGAAAGCTTTGTGGTGATTATGGCATTTTATCTGAACTTTGCAAATTGGTAGAAACAATGGGAAAAAAAGTAAGTCAGGGTGAAAGGTTGGAATGCATTCGATTGGGGTGGTAGGTAGGGCTTAGCAGAAATTCATAGTTCATGTGAAAACCATTATAATTTCAAATATGCCAAAGGTCTCCCAAGTGCTTTGCATGCATTGTATCATTATATCCTTAAAAAAAACCCTGCGAGGCATTATCATTGTTCTCATTTCATAAGAAACTGAGGTAGAGAAATTTTAGGCAACTTTTCCAGGGCCCTGTAGCTACCTTAGTGGCAGAGCTACCATCCAAACCCAGGAAATCTGCTTCACCTGGGTTTAGCAACATTACATTGTTGCCTCCTTAGCAGATGAAACTAGTATCCCAGTCAAGGTTACAGGACAGAGTTTAGGGATTCTAGATTCATCCTTGAAGTTATATGACAATACAGTATACCATGCTTTGGTTTGGAGATGATGTTAGAAATATTTAACAAATGATATGACATGGACACTGATCAACCAGTTTGAAACCAATTGAAGAAGCAGGCTTCTAGAAACATTAACTCCTTACTTGCTGGTTTGAGAGAGATCATGGGGTTCCTGGGAGGCCTATGTTTAGGATGGCAGAGTTGATTGGACCATGGGTGCTGAAAATCATATTTTCACAATAGTATAGCCATGTAAGCGTATATACCCATTATAAGTTTTGTTGCCATGAGTTTTCATTTACATGTAGGGCACTATTTACTCTGACAGTCACAATGCTAGTCCATTCTCTTTCTTTAGATTTTTTATAGATGATGTGTTTATTTATTTTGTTTTTATTTTTAGTTGACACATAGTAATTGTACATATTGGGTTGGGTACGTAGTTTAGTAGTTGAGAATATTCTTAGCGTGTGTAAAACTTTGGCTTCACTTCTCAGCATAAAAGCATATGTATTTTGTGGGTTGTAGGTTAATTAGCATATCCATCGTCTCAAATATTTATCATTTCAAACTGGCTCGAAGAGAGGATTTTGAATTCTCTTCTGTAGCTCGTTATCATTCTGATTTTAGCTCACATGTTGTTATCTTTATTCTGTTTCCTTATCTAAAGTCACTCTTTAACCTGTCAACCTCTTTAGATTTATTTCCTAAAACTGATTCTTAATTGGATTGATTAGATTAATAATTTGTTCATGTATTTTCTATCTGCTTTTGCTCCTTGAGAAAACAAAGTCCATGAGTGAAGGCCCTGGTCTCTCTTTCTCTGAGGTCTCTCTCTCCATCAGTGATTTGAGCTTTGGGTGGGCTCAGTAGGCACTCTGAAAGATCGTGGCTGGGTGAATTAAGGTGGGAGGCATGTCGATAGCTTCCATTAGATTCTAAACATTTAAGAAATAGTCATTGAAAGGACTATTCCAATTATTTCTGTCAGTGATTTGGAACATAATCGTATAAACCATTAAGCTGGCAGCCTAAGGAGTTCACTGGAATAACATAAAGATTTGGAGTGAAGTATCTCAGGGCTGCTCCGTAGGCATCTCCGCTGGGTTCGTTTCTTCCAGAAAGGCCTATGTTCTACTTCCATGGGATGTGTAGAGAGAGATAAGACTGGGGTGGTGGACTGGGATTCTCTGGCAGACAGTGTTCAGGGACTTACTGTGATAATGACAGACAGTGGAAAGAAAGGCCCCACTGCAAAAGAGGACTGGCTCAAAGACCAAAACTGTGACACCAATTCAGCTTTCAGTTCTCTGTGTTTTCTCTGTGGCTTATCTGACTTCATGAATTAGCCAAGCTAAAACAAATTAACTGAATTAGCCAAGCTAGACAATTTAGGGGTTTATATAGATTTTCTTCAATGGAAGTCTTTGTGAGTGACGTGTCAAGGAATTTTCACTAGTCTTTGCTCTGCTTTGAGACCAGCACACCACTCTCCATCTGCTTGCCTTGGTAATTCCTACTGGCCCTCCCTTACATCTCTTCTTAAGTGTGACCTTTCCTGGGATTTCCCCTCTTGTACCAGCTTAGGTATTGCTGGTACATATAGCCACACCATCTCTAATTTCTCTGTCATTTCAATTACCATGTTTCATGATAATTGCATGTTTATTTCCTTCCTAATGGGCTAGAGTTTCTCAACCTTTTATTATTGCCCTCCTTGGGAGTCTTCTTAGACTTTGTATTCCCTAATCACCTCTCCCCATGAAATTTTAATACCAAAAACATACTATGTATACCATTTTATATTTGATGTATATCAATGCTTAAACATTAAAATATATGGCTTCAGAGAACAATTTGCCTTCATATCTTGTTCTCACCCAGAGCAAAGCTTCTTTCTTTCAAGGTGTCACCTCCCCCATTGAGCAGGCGTGCATGGACAGTGAAGATACACACCCCATCTTGCTCCACTTTGCATAGCGCATACCTGATGAATATTTGTGAATGATTAGATGAATGAGCTAATTTCTGCAAATCTTCGAATTATCCAACCTTGAAGTTGATAGTCTTGAAACTACATTGGCACATTTAAAAATAGCACGTTTTCAACATCTGCTACTTCTCATAGATGAATTCACTGCTGATATGCCATCTGTACTTTTCTTTTCTCCCAAATGGGTTTGCACCGGGCTTTCCAGATTCACTCCTTCAGCCCTTTTGTGCCCAGAGTGTTCACAAAAAATTTATCAGGGTTGAGAAAGAATCTGTGGCTGTGGAAACTTTTGTCCCCCTGTTTTATAACTAGCATACCCAAACAGGAATTGAAACCATGACCTTTATTTTTGTGAGGACAGACTTCTACAAAGTTCAGGATTGAAAACCCCCACCTTGGCTAAGCAGTATTAGAATGCACTATTTTTTAGGAAATAGAGCCAGCCTTATGATAGCACCTTGCTAAAAATGAACTCAGCATTATCCATACATTTGTACATGTAGCATAAACTAAGTGAAAGTGTTTGTCAAAACTAAAAGTTCTTCATAACAGAAGAAAACTAGTAAAAATTTTTGAAGTATAAATTCTGTTGTTTAACTTTTCCATAAATAGAAAAGGATATCAAAGTGGTAAACATTAATTAGAGCAAATTCAATTCAAACACTTTTTTTTCCCTAAATGTTCCAACTTGAAAAAAATCTTGTATATAAACTTTCACCCCCAAACAAAGCAATCTCTCTAACTCTGTAAAGGCCTGGAGAGCTGATGAGATTGTTTACAAAGTTAATACAGGCTCGAGTTATGTTGTATATTTAAGTTTAAAACTTCAAGGAAGCATGAGAAGCAAGCATCTTAAAATATTATTGTAGGTCATTTGGTAATATATTTTTTTCCCGGGATTTTAAGCTTTAATTTATTATCCTATGGCATCCACAAAGGTAGTAAATATGTATATGCACACATATATATACATATACATTTGCACACACATAATTACAAGGTGTGATGTTAATGTACTATGTTTGATTCCCAAAGTGAAGTCACTTTAGTTTTTTACTTCATGCTTGTGAGGATCTCTGTGTCTTTTATCATTCAGTTTCCATATTTCATTTATTCATGTGTTAATTCATTCAATAAACACTATATCCCAGGATCCCAATACTCAGTGCTGTTGCTGTATGTATGACCTTATCCTTCCCTGGCCCCTCTGTTCTGCTCCAAACCCTACAATGACTCCCAGTTTCACTTGGAGTACAGTCCCACACAACCATGGGGGATGTGCTCCAAGATCCCCAGTCTTAGAACATATCCTGGGGTGTCTGGCATATTTTAGATGCGCAATAATTTTTTTTTTGAATGAACGAATGAGTTTATAAATAGAACTTGCATTTTAAGTACCAAAAGTGTGGAGAAAAGTGAGAAGTACCAAGGAAGAAAATAAGCTAGCATCAGGGGATGGGCAGAATTAGAGATGTGTGCCTTGAGGTGGCTTGGCCAGGGAAGACCCACCAGTGATGATGACCAGCGACCAGGAGTCCTTCTGCCTATGCGGCTGGGAGAGCTTCTTGCAGAGGGAGGGAAACTGGAGGTACCTAGGCTCTGCGATGGATTGGATTGGTGCTGGGGCCCCCGTGTGCGTGTGCACGTGTGGTGCTGTGAGGAGATGTGAAGGATGGAGAGAGCCTTGGTGAAACTTCATATTCTAGATGCTCTTCTGGAAATGCTCACATCAGCATTATATGTGAAAATATATGGCTTCAGAGAACAATTTGCCTTCATATCTTTTCTAAGTTGTTCCTCAGTCTCTCCTTACAGAAGTGTTCAAGAAAATTCAGTTAGTAGTGTGTATATTTATAATTTGACAGAAACAAGGCAAGTTAAAAAAAAAAAAAAAAAAAAAAAAAAAGATAAAAACCCCTTCAAAACTTTTTTAGGTGGAAGGAAGTGGGAAGAGTGTTTTGAGTGTGTGCTTCTGAGCAGGCCAGACAGGCAACTGTGACATTTGTGTCAGCTCAGGTTGTGGCTGCCTTTTACTCTTCCCACCTGCTTGACAGTTTTGCTTTGAAGGAAGGAAGGGGTTCAGAACTGACAGCTGTCGCCTTTCTGAGGCTGGAGTTTCCCAGGAACCCCTAAACTGCAGATTTACGTAAGTCATTTCTTGATCCAGGTTTTGCTTAGCTGAACTTCCTTTTTTTTTTTAAATAACTGAACTCATGACATGTTATTTCTAGTAAATCCTGACACTGCTCCAACATTCAGATTTTTCACTGCATTAAATAACATGCTGTGTCAAAGAGAGGAAGTGTGCAGATGCTAGTGCAAGATTCAGTTTGTCAGAATCACCACTTTCTCATGATTTTTTTTACCGTCTTCCTCCCTGGCTAGGAATGATTTCTTTCTTTATTTTTTCTAACAGTGTGTAATACTAAAGTCCTCTTGACTGAATGAGATGATGCTGAGGTATGAAAAATGTTTACAAAGTAGGCTCTTTAGCTGTACTTAGGCTTTTAAGTTGCAATAATTCTACAAAGTTATATTAGAATTCAAGAATAAAATAGACTTATTTTCTTACTGATTACTATTAAGTAAACAGATCAGAAAAAGCATATGCATTTTTTAAACCCCATGAAAGAAATCAGGGATGTTTCATTTTGTGGCTCCTTTTGTTTTTGTGGGAATCGTGAACTTATGGCAATTTAAAAAAGTTTTCTGTGACTTAGTTTCAAGCTTCCTACATTACAGGAAATTCCTTTCATGGCTCTGGTGCTTCATGTCCCACTCTTTATCAATTATAACAGAAAGTCACTAGAGTCTTAGCAGAGGAATTACATTAATTTTTTTTTTTGGGGGGGGACTATAAAAGTTTTTCAAAACTTCTCTTTTTCTAATGTCTTGATTCTGACTTCTCTTGCCTCTTCCTTGACATGACTCACCCTTCCAGTCTTACGTGCCTGTAAGCCATCAGAATAAGCTTCAGAGAAAGACCATGTCACTAAGAGACACGGGAAAAAGATGAATGAAGCTAGTTTATTCAGAAACAGGATCCTGCGTGCTTTTCTGGAAAGTGCTTTGCCTACCAATTTAATCAGAATATTCTTTCTCTTCTCCTCCCCTATTCCTTCCTCTCCCCCTGTCCCTCCCTTCTTCCCTTCCTCTCCTCTCCCCTCTAAGCCCTCTTCCTCTTTTTTTCTCCTGTAACCATTGTCCATTAAAGGGAAGTTTTTCTCTCCTTTGAGTAAAGAATAGCTAAATTAGGAATTGAATACTTTGTTGTCATGTAGCTTTCAATAATTCTTTTTTTCTTTTCTTTTTGCACCAGTGATTGAACCCAGGGGTACTTAACCACTGAGACACATCCCCAACCCTTTTTAAAATTTTATTTAGAGACAGGGTCTCGCTAAGTTGTTTAGGATCTTTGTAAGTTGCTAAGACTGGCTTTGAACTTGCTATCCTCGTGCCTTTAACCTCCCGATCCATGGGATTACAAGTATATACCACTGTGACTGGCTTCAATAATTCTTTTACAAAGGAAATTCTTGCCTATCTGAAAAAATGTAATAATTAAAAAGATAAACAGTGTTTTTATATTTATACTCTTTAAATTCAACTTTTGAAAGTAAAAAGTGACATTTACTAATTCAAGCAATTTTCTACCTTATGAACTCTATTTTTCCTGCCGATACATCAGTCAGCATGTTAATTAGCAAATACTAATTAGGGCCTAATATATATGAGATATTTTGTAGGGCTTAAAAATATAATGGTAATAAAGGTCAAAGTCCTAGCTTTTAAGGAAATTACAGTTCAGTTCAGGAAATAAAACATAAATACTTTAAAAGTTCTAAAACAATGCAAGAGATAAATAATAACCAAATGCAACAATAGAGCAATGTCAAAAGACAGGAACTGATGATTGTCAAAGAACCGCCAAGATGGCAAGTGAGAAGGGAGCAATTCCAGTGGACTGAGGTGACTTGGGGATGCAAGATGGATTTAGAGATGCGTAAGACCCAGAGAGGAAGAGAGAGACTGTGTGTTTCATGAAACAGGAGGGGCAACATGAGCAGAAACTGAAGAATAAAATTGCAAGATATATGTTCAAAGAAAGGATAATGAATATATCTGTGTGGTTTGAGTGAAGATTGGTAAGGTCATACTGAAAATAAGTTCTGAAAAGATTATGGAGGACTTTGAATGCCGTGTTTAGGTCAACCAAATGACTGCAGTTGTTGTAAGTATGGCCTTCTGTCAAAGTTCATCAGAGAATGTGTTTGATTTTATGACCTAGAACACATGTGTGAGACAGACATTCTGACCTAGAGACCTTTATCGTACGAGTAAACAGTTAAATCACTCGTCTCCTGGTGTTCTTGGAACGGCTACCATTGAGGATGATGATGTGGATATCTAGTTTATCTTT
The DNA here is from genome assembly GCF_902686455.1 of Sciurus vulgaris. Classification (NCBI taxonomy): domain Eukaryota; kingdom Metazoa; phylum Chordata; class Mammalia; order Rodentia; family Sciuridae; genus Sciurus; species Sciurus vulgaris. Next base: position 116,834,996 of record NC_136469.1, on the reverse strand, counting down.
CATTCCATAGGTAACCAGAAGTCCTTGGAAAATTTTAACAAGAAGAGCGATCAAGTTTGCTTTTAGTATCACTATCTCAGCCAAAAGAATAAATTAGAAAAAAATGAGTTTAGCAATGGTAAATGAGAGAGCTCGTAGAGTCCATGGAAGACATGGTGAGGACCTGAGTCAGATGGTGGCAGTAAGGGTGGCAAGAAGAGATCGGAGTGGGAGAGATTTGGGATTTGGGACCCACAGGAGTTGGTTGCAGAGTGAATGGTGGGTGGGCCTGGGAGGTGCAAGGACAATGGGGTAGAGGGAATTGTGGAGAGGGCTCCCTGGGACACTGGGCTATTGTTTTATGATATAATGTAGTGTTTCTTGGACTTTGCTTTTTAGATCTTGTTTGCACTTGCATTTCATCTCCACTCTTCTCAACATTGCCCTACTAGTTTATCATGATTTTCTTTGCTTAGAAGCCTATTGCCACTCCCTTTTCTATTTTGGTCAACTTCCTCACAAACCATCAGTGTGGTTTTTCTCAAAAATCAGTGATTTTATCACTATTCTGCTAAAGCTCCTCAAATGGCACTTGATGTCCATTATCAAAGAATAAGCCAATTACCTTGGCCCTTCACAAATACCCACATCTTAGCCCCATGAGCTTTTTATACTATGTTACCCCAATTAATCTCTTGTCCTGTTCCACGTAAGATCTCACTTTCCTTACCTATTACAATTTTGACCACCTCAGAGGTTCTTCCCATATGTCTTTGTGACAGCATCAACTCCACACTTAGCACTGTTATCACCTCTTGAGAAGCCCTTAACGTTCTCAAGAATTAGGGAAATTTGGTTGTAGATATCACAATGTATCCATAACTGTCACATGTACTAACATAAGGTCTATTACAACTTTTATTTATGTAATTAACAATAATAATAAATGGCATTTATTATCGTTACCTACCAGAAATCTGCTATGTGATTTACTGACAAGGTGAGTGGCTGAAGAACCTGAGTCACAGAGAGGTTTTCCCCAAAGAGAAATTGCTGGAGATTGTCAAATTCACACTTTGAAACCCAGTTGTTCTGATTCCTGGGGTAGCGCTCCCCACATAGCACTCTGCTGTCTCTTCCCAGGGCTGATCTTCAGGGCTGGAAGCATAGTCTCTGTAACCTCTTTTCCTAGGATGAGTTCAGTAATGCCTCATTGAAATATTTAAGGAATAAATGAATGTATGCTAGGGAAATTGATGAAGCAATTAAAGGTACAGTCTTCACAGCTGACAAAAGCTCCCCCCCCTTTTTTTTTTCTGGCTAACAGCTATATCTAGTAGAACTCTGTCATGTCTTGAAAGGAATGGCTTTTGTGGGCATTTCCTAAGCTGTGGCAAGACCTGGGAGGAAGATGTTTATAGTGTCCAGGCCTTTCCAGTAATTTTCATCTTTTTTTTTTTTTTTTTTGTCGAAAGGTAAAAGACTATGTCTATCAATATGCCATAAGCAAAAATAAATAAATAAATAAAAATTTTAAAAATCAGAAAACAAAAATTCTGTTTAGAATATTCTAGAAAGAATTATGCTAAAGTCCAGTAGGCAACTTGAATCTTGACAGGTCTTTCATAGGGCAAACCTTTATTAAGCATATCTAGGATGTAACAAGGAAGAAAGAGGTCTGAAGGTAATGTAAATTCTAACAGTGTTGTGTATCTCTCTTGATTTGTTGAACTGCTTTAAAAATAATTGTACCATCCACAAACTACCCTTATGGGTCGAAGGTATCTGCTTTTGTCAGAACTGGAATTCCAAACAGTATTTTAAATGATATCAACAGTAGTTAACATTTACGGAATGCTTTTGTGTTTGAAGGGGCTTTATATAAGTTGTCATCTGTTCTTCATTGCAACTCATGAGGGGTATCCACCGCTTTACTCATTTGAAAGATAAAAATGAAACCACGGACATCAGCTTAGAAATCTAATTTCTTTCCTTGACTTCATATATGGTCAACATGTATCATCCAGATTCTTGCTCACTTTATGTGCTGGATGTACCTTCTTCTGTCTGTCCCAGTTCCTGAGATTCTTTGAATTTTCCTGAATTTTATCCATCTGGTGACCAGGGCCCTAAAGCTGTCTCCTTTTGTGACTGAGTCATCAAGGACTGGACGGTTATTAATGAATTTCTTCCTCTTGGCAAAACCATAATCAGCCTGAAGCCTTAAAAGGAGTGATTTTCCAAGAACCAAGCAAATGAAAATTAACATAAACATAAAATTGGCTGTATGGGTGCATATTTAAAACAAAGACAAGATCTGAGTTAACAAAGATATGGATCTACATTACTTCCCAAGTGTAGTCATTAGGTCTATTTCCAAGGAGACCACCCCAGGTTGGGAACTTCTTGCTCTGAACTTTGTTCTAACTTTGGTTCCTCAGTAATCTTTCTCTGTGCAGAAAGCACTTCCTTTCATTTGTGAGGGTCAAGCATCTCTGACTGGCCTCCAGGAAGTTCTACACTGACTGTGTGATTGTAAGAATGTCCATAATGAAAACAACAACAGGATATTGGCTAATGTTGATGTCTTTTAATTTTATTCATTTAAAAGTGTGTTGTGTGTGTTGTGTGTGTGTGTGTGTGTGTGTGTGTGTAAATACTTCAATACACACAAAAATGAGTAGTAAATACACAATGAACTCACATGGACCCATCTCCCATCCATTTCTGCCTTTTTCTTTATGTTTCAGTATTTTAAAGCAATCACAGGATAGATCTGTTTATTTGTAAATACTTCAGAGTACATTTCTAAGGGGTAAGAACAATGAAAAAATGACCACGATCTCATTGATATACTCGAAAAAAATTTAGTGAATCACTTTTTAATATCATCTACTATGTGGCCCATGTTCTGTATTCAACCACTGACTCAATTTCTTCTCTTTTTTCAGTTGACTTATTCCAAAGCCAGTCCCTATAAAATCTGGACATTACATTGGGTTTGCCATGTCTCTGCCACCCTTCGTTGAATTCTTGATGTGCGCCATGTCCTTTTGGCAGACATTATGTCCGTCTATCTCCATGTAGGAGCCATCTTTTCTGCTTCCCAGTTAGAGAGTTCCAGAAGAGTCTAGATGGCTTGCCTCAGCTTGCATACCTCACAGGAGTGGAGGCGGACTGTGAAGCCATTCCTTTTATGCTTACCGTCTCCTGTGCTTTGCGCAAGCCAGATCCTTGCTTACTTGAGGTCTGACACATTTACCACTATGTCATGTTGCCTCTCGCATCCTTTGCCCCTTGAGGGTGTTTGGAAAATTGAAATCTTTCAAAGAACCGGTTGGGAAGGGTGATTTTACCTTTTATTGAAACAAAGGTTTGGAATGGAGCCTTGGATGGTGGTTTTTCTGTTTACCTGGAATTTTTCAGCTCTTGAGTCAGAAGCAGGCTTCTTCAGTCAGTTTGGTTTGAAGGTTTAGCTGTTTAGGAACAGCCTGATACATTTTCCTGTCCTGTTCATCTGGGGACATCAGCAATTACTTTATTGCAGAGCAGAGGCCACAGTCATCCCTGGAGCAAGGAAGGGCCCATTTTCTCTGGCTTAGGTTATGAGTTTGGGTCCATTGCTGTTGATGTCTTACCACTCAGATGCCCTTAAAATTCTGTAGCTAGAGTTTTGAAGGGCAAAGATTTTTTCCATTTGTGTTTGCATGGAAAAGTATTATTCTCAGAAAATAGGAGATGCTCGGTTAGAGTGCTCTTCCCTAAATTTTGAAGCATGTGCTTTACTTATTTGTTTTTTGAGGGCAATACATATATGATCTTTAAATAAAAATGAATTCACATGATGAGACACTTGTTCTCTTTTTAATACTTTCTCTGATCTTCTGAGCAGATCTCAGGTTGGTGTTAATGTATTTTTGTATCTAACACTTGCAAAACTTCCTTTTTTAACAGAATCGTTCTGAAGTTTCACAAATCTTGGCTGACAGAAGAACTTCTTAAATTTTTTTTGCTTTAAATGTACTTATGTTTAGTATTTTCTTAAATTTATATAAGTGAAAATTTTCCCATTTGTGGTAAAGATATGAGGTTTTCTTTTACAACTATTAATGTAGGCAAGAACTAGTAATTTTAAAGGAAACATATGGAGCAATAATTGGTAATACCTTAAGTACTTATTTCATATGATGTTCTGCTTGAAGTTACATGATGTAACTCAATACCTCATCTTAGTGACTATGAAGCAGGTACTATTATCCTCATTTTTTTTAAATGAGGAAACTGAGGAACAGAGGGCATCCTTTGCTCAAGGTCACAGTTTAGTGAGTAGTCTGAGTAGGAATTGAGCCCTTTACTTCCATCTAATCCTTCCTCCAAGACCAGAGAAGGAAGACTGACACATGAAAATGGTGAGCATACTGTGGAGGAGGAGCTGGAATGACTGAATGGAAGGTTCCATGTTATACCATCTCAGATACCAGTTTTAACTTAAGTTCAGATAAGGGATCTGGACAAGTACAGACAGTACTTTAAATGTAATATGCATCATTTTGAATGCATATTTTTGGTTGAATTATTTTCTCTCTCTAAATTTCTTCCCTCATTTGTAAACTAGGCATAACTACTATGGACACACACACACACATACACACACACACACAGACACACATGACTACCAAGTATTGTTTATTAAGTTCAGGCCTTAGACGGACCTGGGTTTTGCTATAAACTAGCCATGTTATCTTGGAGAAGTTACATCAGCACAACAGGGATGATACTACATCAAACCCTTGGCTTTGAATGAAATAATGTAATCACACATGTGTCCTCATTCAACACTGAGATAAGCATTCATTTGGTTGGTGGTGGTTATGTTGAAACCCTAACTGAAGCACAATTCATGCTACCGTTAACTTTTGTACCAGGTTATTTCTTTGATCAATATTCTATCTAGCTTGTTTATAATTCAGAGCCATTAAGAATTCTATGTGAGCCACATATTATAAAACTGAGAATATAGTTTATGATTATTATGTAATAAGTGAACCTGAGTTAAGCACATGGTGACTATTACTTAGTTAAACAGGCCTCTGTGCAATATAAATATAGACTAGAGTAAGCCAGGACTTACTGATCACACCTTAAATGCTCCTTCTAAAAGTCCACATTCAAGATACACAGAAATAAAATGATTATGTAATTTCTCCACCTACTGTTGATCCTATCATTTTTACTTGTATGTCTTCTAATTACAAATAAAGAACCTGTTTACCAGAAAAATGTATGATACATGTGTGGGATGGGAGGGGTGTGGGTAGCTTTGATGATATAATAATGACCTGTGAAAAGATCAGGTGTATGTGTCCCAAGGTAAATGATAAAAATAACAATAGCAGCCTGGCAGTTTTCGTTGTCGCTGGTTATATAAAGCTGTTATTTAGTTGTAATACCGTGTGGCATCCATGCTACATGGTGTTAAAAATATCAGAAAGTCCTTACCATATCCCTGAACACAAAGACTGTTTCTGCAGTAGAGTCCTCAAGAACAGGAAGACAGTAGAAAGTAGAGGACAAACTTTACCATTATATTATTTCTATACCTTCCAAGTGTCAAGAGTGCTGTTGGGTATAACCTCGAAATTAGTGACCAATCCATGGTACAATTTTTGTCTGGAATCAAAGATAGCATTTCACCTCATCCTTTCTACTTACCACCTCACAATGTGTGTGAAATAGTGGGAAGGATTTATAATTTTCTTGACCTTCCCCAGCTTTGACATTGATTAGATTTCATTGGTCATGGTGGTGATCCCTGGACACCTGCCACCATGCCATCTTCGTTGTGCTCCCTACTCTGACCCACAATGGGAGGGTGCTGTGGTGATATGAGATCACCGAGCAAATCAGCCCTGAAGCCAGACCCGTAATGGCACTTGCTTCCACTGCATTGTTTCACCCGCGTGTTTCTGTGGTGATGTTAGCTTGGACCATGCCAGCACCACCCTAAGCTCCTGAAAGCACATTACAATGAGGGTGAGTCCCAGTCACAACTGAAACACTGAGCTTTATCCAGGCCAAAGCATTTCCAGGGATGAGATGGTCAGCAGTGTCTGAGCCCAGGACTGCTGTGAGACTCAGTGATGGAACTGTCTCCAGTGCTGTGATCACGGGGACACTTTGGTTCTGCCTTGCTCTACATGAGGCTGTACTTACAAGAGTACCTTTAGTTACAGATGGATCTTTGGCCCATCAACATACTGGAATTTTAGGGTTAGAGAAAGCCTCTCTGCCTGTAAATGTGACACTGTAGTTCCAGCAAAACTTGTGTGATTAACATTAGATGACTTATTAAATACACATATGCCAAGAACTGAATTAAGTTGTTTCCTTGAAAGTGTATTACAATTTCTCTTGCTCCCACCCCTTCCGATAATGGGTGCCAAAATAATTAGATAAAAGGAATTGGTTCTAGTGTCTATAAAATAGTAGGGTAACTCTAGTCTGCAGCAATTTATTATGTTTCACAATGACTAGAAAAGTAGAAGGTACCACACACATAGAAATGATAAGTGTTAAAGGAGATGGAAATGTTAACTACACTCATTGATCATTAACATTAATGTGTCAAATCATCATACTTGTACCCAATAAATATGTACAAATACCATGAACCAATTAAAATTTTAAAAGTTACTAATATCATATAGTAACTAAACATAACCAGTACTGTAGTCATTTACTACTACTGCCAAGTATTATGTCCTCTACAGAACGTAAAGGCTGCACCTCTACCTGACTGGAACCCACAGCTAGGTTGTGTTCACACCAGCATTACCACAAAACCACTGAGCAACATGTGCCCAACAATGGGGGAAAACAGATCATGAATTAATATTTTTTTTATCTAATGCTCACCAACCTAGGGAGTATGTAATATGATGATAATGGTTTTAAAATTCAGGAGACTGAGTCATGGGTTCAATCAGAAAACAGCAACTAACAAGTTGTGGTTTGAACTTGGTCTGACCTGAGCACTCATGTGGTCAAGCAGAGTGGCACTGGGGATGATCAGCTTTGCTCTATCACACCTGGGCCTCACAGCGGCTTCTACATTTTCCTTGGGTCTCAAAGGAGACCTAGCACTCTTGAGCTGTAATAGTTTCAACCACCACAGAGGAAAACAGGAAGTGCACTCTTCCACACTCTGTGTATATGAAAGGCAAATGAGAAAACCAAGAAGAAAGGAATTTTTTAATACCTCTGAAGCAGGATCAATTTTGGGAGTATCATATATGCTTGATAAGCATTTAGAGAAATACCCAGTCTAGAAGGTTTTTGTATGGATGCTGAGGTGCAAGCTGGATTATGAAATTAAGCTGAGTCTCAGAAATATCCAGGCATGGGGCTAGGGAGATAGCTCAGTCGGTAGAGTGCTTGCCTTGCGTGTGCAAGGCCCTGGGTTCAATCCCCAGCACCTCACAAAAAAAAAAAAAATAAATAAATAAATAAATAACTATCCAGGCATATGACATATGACTTGAAGCATATTTCAGCAGGGTCATTGGGGCCCTTACCTAGAAAATGCTAGATATGCCCAGGGCAGTTCGTAGATAAAATTGTCACACTAGTGAGTCCAACTATAAAGTTATCTATGTAGTTTTTAAGAATCCAGTAGGCGGATTATATTTGGGCAGCATGTAAAGAATAGTGAGTAATTGAAGGAATCCTCACAGCAGCAGCTGTAAGCTCTGGCACTCATAATACCGCTTCCCGTGTGAGTGGTTCCTTTGGTTTCACTGTTTTTGACCACTTCCAGTAGACAAGGGAAGCAGCATAAACACGACACCATCTATAAACATCTGAATTACTTACAGTTTATTATTTAAGATTTCCTTGAGCGTTATAGTGAGGGAGAAATTATCCCAGTAGCCCCCTTTATAAGGGAGATGGATTGAGGACGCAGTTTACAGAAAGCTTGAAAGCCATATTTTGATTTGCCCAACGATCCATCTCCTTGTGCGATAACATGTTTAAAAGCGGCATTGAAGAAATTTGTATTGTGCAAGTTAAAATGTACAATATTAACATAAAAACATGTGCTTGAGAAGAATAATGAAGTTTTCTTTACCAAATAGTAGAGGTAACAGAATGGGCCTTCTAATTAGAAGAAGTGAGGAAACATTAGACTGGTCCTGCTGAGGAAGGCACCCAGAAAGCCATGTGAGGACACTGGGCCACGTGGGGGAGGGCAGACTCTGGAAGGACAAGCAGAGCTTCCTGTTTGACTTGGTTGACCCTGGGCAACAGTGAGCTTGCAGGAGCAATGTGCAAAGCAAAATTTAGTACCAAACAAAAATTGTGCACAGAGAAAATCATGCAACGAAAGGACTGGAAGGGAAGAAAGTTAGAAGGGAAGATATAAGGGAAGGTGACCTTGAAAACCCCCAAACACCTGGGCATTTAAAAGAAGCTCTTGCTGCCACAATTCATTCCCTCTGTGACTGTATGTGAGATGAAGTGCTTGACCCTCATTTTCACGGGTGAGAAGAAATAAGTCAGGGTTAGTAAACACTAGAAACACTCTCAAGCATTAAGATGGCTCTGAGACATCTGTGAACAAAGAAGGATTCAGGGAAGAAACAATGATAAAAGAAAAGATAAAATCCTGACTGTATCTCTTGCCCAAGGCTCAGTCCAGGTGATGTGCCCTCTGAAGGAATGAAGAATCTGCTGTACTGTTCAAATTGATACTCATCTTTCAATTTGAGGCACATCATTGATGCCTCAAAATGTATTTTATTTTGTTAATGCTGCGCTAGAATACTTGAACTTCCACTGCTTCTTAATTCCATCCCATTTAAAACTTCTTACGGAAGTTTTATATGCTTCCATGATCATGTAATGCCTACAAAAGATGAAATTCAGATTCAACTCACTTGTTACTGAGTTCCCAGTAGGAAGCAGTGTGATATACACTAACATTACAGTACTTACATCATCCTTGTATCACAGCTTTGAAGTAGGCTTTAAAAAATATTCTGGGGCTGGTTGTGAAGATCTCAGTGGTTAGAACACATGCTTCGTATGCATGAGTCCCTGGGTCTGATCCCCAGCACTGAAAAATTGAATAATTATAGGTTCATAGGAAGTTGCAAAGGACAGTATTTTTTGTCCAGTTTCCTCAGTAGTTCCATCTTACATAACAATACTATAACATCAAAACCAGGAGGTTGACAGTGATACGCTGTGATACAATGTGTGTAGATAGCGCTTTACAATTTTACCAATGTATAGATTCATGTATCCACCACCACATTCAAAAACACAGGACTGGCCCCATCACCACAATGATGGTGTTACCTCTTTCTCATCATGTTTCCAGATCAGTAAGTGCCAGCAATCTCTAATGAGCTGTTCATACATCTTTAAAATTCCATAATTTCAAGAATATAATAAGTGAAATCAGAATGTTGCAACTTCTGAGACCTTGCATTTTGTACTTGTCATAATACCTAGTGGCCCCCTTGAAAACTGTAGTTAGAAGCTATTTGTATGTATCCGTGATTTGTCCTTTCAATAACTGAGTAGTATCCCAGAGTTTGGATGTATTATTAAAGAACATTTTTACCTGTTTCTAGATTTGGCTATTACAAATAGAGCTGCTATGAACATTTGCATGCAATTTTTTTATAGTGAACATTTCAGAGAGATTAAGAGATAAGTAAATGTTCCATAGTAACACTGCTCTCAGTCACTGAACTGGTATCCAGACGCAGATGTTTGTACCTTATCTCTTGTGCTATTCCACCATCCCTCATTAAATGAGAACAAACTGTTCTGAAGGTTAGTGGAGAAAGAAACAATTTATATATGTGGATTATTTTCTTTAAAAAAGTTTTGTTGTAGAATAATATATGTTCAACTCCTTCATTGTCTTTAGCATCTCATATATGCATCATTACTGTTCATCCACACAAACTATTGGTTTAAGTACTATTAGGTGTCTGTGCTGTGTGTTGAAGCATAGTACCAGCCCCCCCTAAGGATTTACAAAAATAGTGTTTATGGTTATAGAGATAGTTTGCTCTACGTTAGTTGACTTTTAATATTTTTGAGTTTTAGTGGGAAATGTTTGTTCTGAGTTCGTGTGTTATAATAATATTTAAATGTATAATATTCTTAAATTAATTGGATTGCTTTACTTTGCCTTATCTTAGGAAAATAATTGCTGAACATGCATTCACAAATACCAGATCTAATTTTGCAAGGCATGCAATTCAGTGCTTCTTCTAAATAGGGGTGAGGTTCGTATAGGGTTTTATTTGTAGCTTATTTACCAATAAATAATTTCTTCTGCTTATTCTCTGTTCCCTTCATTCCAATAGCATGAAAAATTAATCAACCGTCCGCAAGCACCAAGAGAATTTCTAAAGATCCTCTAGGTAAGTAATATTTGCTTCTGTACTCATACTGTTCTTTCTCCTCTCATATTTTATGTATGTGTGAATCCTTCTATAAAAGAATGGAGAAAGTGACTTTTCATTTAATCATTAAGTTTATCAAGTCTAATAAATGGATTTTTTCTTGCAAAGTCATGCACATATAAACCAAATATCATTCTCAAATATGCATATAATGAAATTTGTTTTGAAATCTATAAAAGATTTATATTTTATAAATTTTAATCTTTATATTTTAATATCTTTATATTAATAAATCTTAATAAGTAGTGTTTTACTCAGATAACTAACAAACAAGTTCTTAGTTTGGTAAATAGCTGCAGTTTATTCTGAAATGTTGACTATTAAGTTTTAAATGTTTAAGTGTGGTCAGTTCAAACCAACATTTGTGGTAAATAGATTTAATAGAAGTATATATTGGTATAAATTCTCAACGAACATAGTTTATATTTATATTTTATATTATGCGTGGTTACCTGTGCATAATTGACAGGGTTTATGCACAGATAGCATGATGATTGTACTCATGATGAAGCAGACGTCAGGGTAGAATTTGACACCTTTACTCTATTTAGCCTTTTAAAACAATTTATTTTTGTGATGTTAATAGCTACAAATGGAATCACTTACTTGTTTTCAAAAGACATCAGTGGATGGGTTTTGACTACTTTATCAGGTCCATCATGAATGGCACAGAATCCCAACCAGAGGTTACCCTTAGGGATAACAGAAAATTCATAGGCTTCACTGAACTAAAGCTGCTTTAAAAGAGAAGGCAAATGAAATAGAAAAACAACAACAACAACATCAATAAATGAAAACTTGGCAAATAAAAGCACAATTTCTGCTCCTGTCAATAATCTCTGGGTAGTATAAGAGTATAATGATTCTTCTGATGTGTGCTAGGAAGTCCTGGGTTGCTACCAATTAGATAGATTAGGTAGATAACGTTATATATTTTTAGTAGGATAAAACTATTAAAAGTACAAATGCCAAGTTTAGAAGGTTAGACTATAGGAGGACCTTTCAAGAGATTAATGAGGGACTAGCAAGATCAGATTAGATGCAAAATGGTTGTCAGAAGTTGTGCAGAGGACAAAGTGAGTCACACTGATAGCAAGGATATGGATTAGAATGCTGGATCCTGTAATACTCCAACCAGTCAAGACAGGTAGGGCATTGTGGTTGTCAGATTCCATCTCTATGACAAAATACTTGAGTTAATCAACTTAAAAGGGGGAAAGGCTTATTTTGGCTCACAATTACAGAGGTTGTGGTCAACAGCGACTTGGTCCCATTGCTTTAGGTTTGTGGTGGCAGAGTACATCTTGGCAGGAGCACATGGTGGGAGATGCCTGTTCACCTCATGGTAGCTGGGAAGCAAGAAGAGAAACAAGAAGATACCAGGATCCCAGTATCCACTTCAAGAGTTTGCCCCAATGACCTAACGTTCTCCCATAGGCCCCACCTTCCAAAGGTTCCACCATTTCCCATTAGTGCCACGGACTGGTGACCAACCTTCAAAACAAGTCATTGTCGGGGGACAATGAAGATCCAAACTATAACAGGCATGGTTAAGATTGATTCAGTAAGGCTAGAAAGTAGAAGAAAGGGTGTACATGTTCAAAGTTGGAACCACTGGAAATTATGTACAAGGGATAAGAAGTAGAATTCAAGAAATTTGAGTAATGTCACACATTATACCTAAGCTGAATGGTCACACTAATACAGTGAATAAAGTGAATAAAGATCAGATAGCGAGAAGGAAAGGCCAAAGCTCACGATTTTGATTTTAGAAATATGGCATTTGTAGTGACTATGGTATACCCTGGTGGAGATTTTGAGAAAATGAATATTGTAAATAATATCCTAGGATATAGGAAAACAAAGTCAAAGATGAAGAGATAACAAATCTGGGCTATTTCACCTAGAGGCTGTGGTTAAATAAGAAAGAATTGACGAATTCATTGAGTGGAAAGGACAGAAATAGAAGAGGCCTGTGGTAGGAAGCAGTAATTTAGCAGCACCAGGAGGACGAGTCACAAAAGGGCAAGAAAAGGAAGGAGAGAATTCTGGGAGAAGATGAAATCCAAGGAAAGAAGTTAAATGCTTTGCGGAAGTCTAAGAAGATGCAGACCAAGGTCACTGGCTGCAAGTAGTAATTAAGAATTCTCCAGGAAGATTTGAATAAAGGCTTAAATAGTAGTTTTTACAAAGGTCACAGAATCCCTAAAGCAAGCATGTAAGTGGTTAGTAGATGGTGAGGAACTCGAGGCCTCATGGCACATTAGACATCAAAAGATTATTATGGTCAAAAAGAAAAGGGAAGAGATAGCACAGTAGCTTGATATTGTAGCATAAGGAAAAGATGACCCAAGCATGTTTATAAGAAGCATGAAAAGACCCAGGGTGAGGAGGAGATTAAGGGACAGAAGTAAAGGGAAAATATTGGATGAAAAACAGTATTGGGATGGAATCCAGCAAACACAAGAAGGGAGATTTTCTAAGAAAGGACTTCAGGAATGAAAACAAGGTTATAAGAACTCAGGCAGAATGGCTTTGTGTAAAGTGGGAAAAAACAGATTTTTGCTGGGTGAAATGGGAGAGTGAGACAGGAATTTAAAGACAGGAGAAAAGATTTTGGTCTTGCTATGGAAAATTTTAAATTGCAATTAGAAAAATTTAATGAATTTGTAAATGCTAAGGTTTCAAATAGAATAAAATAGCATAGAGTTTATTAGGCACAATCAACGTATTTTTATAACTGGGTAGCTGGAGTAGTTTAATACAGTCAACCTACATGATTAGGGTTGACAAATTGACAATAATGACAACAAAGCTAAGGAGGACAACATGTTTTAAATTGGATGCAAGACCATATTTAGTGTATATAACTGATTGTTAGGAGCAGTACTGGCACAGAGGTATGTAAGACTTGCAGGGGTGATTGAATGACAGGAGGGATGGCTCTATTAGTGATGGGGACAAAGAACATTATTCAGGAGCAGAGGAATAGAATCTGTGGGAGTTTAGGAGGTAGTAGTCATATCCAGAAGCTGAGGCCACTGAGGAGGGATAATTCTGGCTAATGATGAAAAATGAGGATTAGCTCTGAAAGTCAGTTTATAATTTGGAGTCACAGGATAGGTCACTGTAGTTAACAAGATTAAGGAACCATGTGGTCAGTAGCATGAATGATTATCAATGTCATGGCCAATGACTGGAGATAGATGGTGATGGTGTGGGTGAGGGGAGAAAGGCCCATCCAGGTAGCACAAACCTCTAAATGAATGCCCTGCATGCTGATAGCAGAATATTTATTTGAAAAGAAACAAGGATGTGTTAAATTCTTTCCTTTAAGTAATCTTCACAAATAAGTGGCTTTATAGTGTAAAATCAGAGCACCATTTATGTGAGTAGGTAGGTGGAAGGAGTAATTGAGTAATAGGGGGAAGGCATGGATTCTTTGCTCATACAAGGTCAGGAAAACCAGTGCAGGGGTAAGCCTGAGAGTGGAAGAAAGTATGCAGGATAGATAGGTCTGGTATGTGAAAGGGGGAAGATAAAGGGCTTGTATGTGGAAGGGGAGAGTGAGTGGGGTATAGGGGATTTACTTAGAGTGATGGTTTTGAATTATGCAATGAAAACCATAGCAACAGCAGATGGAATCATGAGATTAGGAAGCAGACAGGAGTCTCAGGCTTAGGGGAAAGATATGCTTAGAATACAGGACATGGTCAGAGGAGATGTTTGCAAGTCTAAATAGTCCAGAGTTCCAAAGGAATGTTGATGTAATGAACTTTTCACAGAATGCTTTTTGGGTAGTGAAACTTGGTAAGTTGTGTGTACACTTATATGTGTGTGTATGTGTGTGTGTGTGTGTGTGTGTGTGCGTGTGTGTTGCATGGATATGTGTGAGGACCAGCTAACTTCTGGTATAATTTATTCATCACATTAATACTAATAAAGATAAATATCTTTTTGAACCAATGACATATCCTTTGACACGGTAGTACAAGGCTAGGGATGGCTAGGAACCCCAGCTTCAGCATCCTCTAGAAGCCTCTTGAAGCTGCCATGTTTTGCTCCATTCTAGTCCTACCCAATTACCTGCGTGGGCTGGAAACCTAAAACTGTTTTAACAAGCCCTCCTGGTTCTCCGGTACATTAAAATTTGAGGAGCATTTCTAACCCTTTGCAGTAGTTGGCAGGCTCAGAAGATGAGCTCAGCAATGACAGGGATTCAAAAGCTCTCAACTGTCCACCTGGGTGGTCCCACATCTCTCTGCTGCTCAGAAGCCAAACCAGAGGCCTGGTAGATTCCTGTGAGCAGGTGTGGAAGGTTGGATTAGCACATCCCTCCAGCAAGCTTCCTAACACTGGGTGTTCCTTATGTGCCCCCAGAGGCCCTTTGGGATAACTTGCTCCACTGGCTGGCAGAGGAACTCTCAGAAGAAAACGCTGAGGTCCTTACCTCGTCCCTCCCTCTGCGCCGCAGCACCGTTCAGCTCATCAAACTCAAGCATCCTGATGACCTCACCGAGCAGATCCATGAACTTCTTTGCTTCTGGAAAAAATCTCTCCCGACTTCCACTGACAAAGTTCGCCTCCTGGCTCGTCACCTTCGCAAGATGGGCAAGAGTGATCTTGCAGAAGAGTTCAAGTTCAAGTGGGAAAATAAAGTGTTCACCGAACCCCAACAGTGGTTTGATATGGTGGCTGAGTAAAAGCTGGTGACTCTTTTTTTTGCCCTAGGAAAAGGCTCATGGGTTTTAAAGCTGGTTTCTGTCAATGTTTACTGAACATTGTCCAAGTAACATTGTTTGAGGTGAGTTTGTTTGATAGATGTGTTACTAAGAAATCAGTTGAAACAATGGAGAAATATTAATAGACAATAAAAGACATGCCTGGGTCTGAGGACTCCTTCACTGTTGAGTGACATATTTTCTGCAACTCTGAAAGTCTTGGGTTTGGCCATACTTAATAGCATTTGCAATAGATTTGGTCCCATTTACATTTTAATAGCCAAGGCTGCTTGCTATGTAAGCAGGAAAGATATGACTGCAGAATCACTTTTTTTTAAAACTGTTATCTACATAAAATTAAATGTGTACCCATGACTCCAAGCAACCAAATCAAGTTACAGAGATACCAGGGGACTCACAGGTAACAATACAAAATAAATTGAAGTGATTTTAGTGATAGCAAGTCATTTTTAAGAAAACAGAGAAACTTGAAATAAATTAAAAACAGAAAAACGCTTTAACCATTGACTGCCACAAGCTTTTCTTTTTTTAAAAAAATGTAGCTTGAAATAGGAAATTTTCATTTTATTATTAGCAAAATGAGGCAATGCAGAGAAAATGAAGTATAATTGAAAGAATTCAAGGTCTCTTTCACCGACTTTAAAAAAAAGTCTCAGTTAACAGAAACCTAACAGTATAGGCCAACATGGTGTTGGTTTGCAAACCAAGTAGCAATTAATTTCGATTATGGATACCTGGAAATTAATGAAATTACATAAAAATAAATATTGATGGCTCTCAAATTTAAGGACAAATTTTCTTCTAAGCAGGGACTTGGATAACTTTGTGGTTATATGTTGAAAAAGAAGATCCCAATTTCCAAACACATTCCTAAGAAGAAACATTTTATTAATCAAGATTTGTTTTTCTTTTTTTCCACATTACCAAAAGGTCCTAAAGGTATTTTCATGTTTTCTGGAATGAAGACTAAACAGACCAAAGTGTTCATTGTCTTTTAAACAAAGGAAGAAATTCATAAGTAAATAATGAATTTGCCTTTTATTTTGCTATTGGAGATTCCTAGTATGAATATTTTGCTGTATTTTCTTTTTTCTTAGAAGGAGAGGTTTTCATTTCCATGGCTATAGAGCTATACGAGCACATTCCCACATGAGCTCACGTACACGTGCACACACTAGCATGTACACATGTCCCGATACACGTGATCTCCTGGTTCACCTCCTTCTCACTCACACGCATCTCAATTTCCTCACATGCACACTCTTGCTTACACAAATACATCTCTACACACTTGCCTCAAGCACACATGCTTATTTACCTTATAGCCTCATGTCCACCTGTGCATCCCATGTGCAGACACGGTACTAACACGTCTCCCATACACACTCTCATGTGTCACACAAATACATTTATGTACATAATCACACACACCCTGAACACAGATACTGTCTCAGATCCACCTGTGCAACCTCACATACGCTTTCACACACTCCCTCACATGTAGTTCTCTCCCACATCTCACACATAACATATTCATAACTTTGCCTCCCCCAAATAGATGCACACAGATACCCTATATCACTTCACACCCAGACCTTCGCCTGCACACATTCTCACAAGCATCACATCTCACATGCTCTGCCCTCACCCATCTTTCTGTCTCACACACATTCACACAGATAACTCCCACGTTTACCCTCACAGGCATATACACACACCCACACATCTTCACACACATGGACGCATTTACTTTCCAGAATTAAAAATGTGCACATATTATTGTGACAGTAAGACAATATAAAGGTATCAAAAGAAAATAAAGTATCTTCTCTTTAGTACCGTATGTCTTTAGGTATTCCTGGATTCAGTCTGCTGTGGCCAGATATGTGTTTTTCCTGTGTTGGGAGATACTCCCTCACAGACCCACCCCGTCTCTCCCCACCCTTGGGCACCTGATCTGTCTGGTGGGCTGACCTGCAGGATCACATCAGCGATGACACTCTGGGCTTCTCGTTGGGTTTGGCCCATGCGGAGCTGCAGCAGGAGAATGATGGCCAGGCCGTGTCCCTCATCCCATGGTCACTGCGCCTCTGGAAGTGGGCCCTCCAGGTCACTCTCTCTTGGTCTTCCTCTTGTCTCTTTAGGTGCAGAGTTAGCCCAGCTTTCTTGTTCAGAACAACTGGGCGATCCCTGTGGTTCCTGTGCGCCTCCATCCCTCTGTAAGGTAACTCTTCCTTTTACTTTCTAGTGTCAGTGTGTGGTATGTTTCTTCCCGAGAGCCTGACAGACACACCTCTGCACTCATTCCTTATACAGAGATAAGCAACTTATACATGCCTTTTTTCTCAGAACGGGAGTCATTTATTATATGCAGAATTTTAAATATTACTGTATTATTAACTTATGAGAATTTTAATGTCTTAAGGTGTTTTAATAGCTGCATAATAGTTCATTTCATAGTCATATGATTAATTTTTAGTATTACCCATTTTTGAAAATGTTTAAAATGAAATGATGCAGTAGATTCTCTTTTATGCCTGATGTGTTAATCAAATTTATGTTGTTGAAATTCTCATGTGTGGCCATAATTTCCTCATTCTCATTATTGCATAATACTCCAGCATATGCATGTACTAAATAGCACATATCTATTACACGCAGATGGACATTTGAAGATTTGAATTTGGGGTTATCATAAACAGTGATGTTAGTTAACATTTTATTTTAAAAATATTTTTATTTGTTCTAATATTTTATTTGTTTAGTTATTCATCAAAGTAGTGTGCATTTATGCTTTTTGGTAAATCATACATAAATGGAGCATAATTTCTCATTTTTCTGATTGTACGTGTTAAAGGATCACATCGGTCATGCAATCATATATGTACATAAAGTAATAACGACTTTTTCATTCTATCATCCTTCCTATTCACACCCCTCCCCTCCCTTCACTGCCCTCTACATAATCTAAAGAAATTCTGTTTTTCCCTAGTGCCGCCCCCACCTTTTGTGAATTAGCATCTGCATATCAGAGAAACATTTGGCCTTTGGTTTTCTGGGATTGGCTTATTTCACTTAGCATTATATTCTCCAACTCCATCCATTTACCAGCATATATCATAATTTCATTCTTCTTTAAAGCTGAGTAATATTCCATTGTGTATGTGCACCACATTATCTATTCATTTGTTGAAAGGTACCAAAGCTGGTTCCATAGTTCAGCTATTGTGAATTGAACTGCTATAAACATTGATGTGGCTGCATCACTGTAATATGCAGATTTTAAGTCCTTTGGGTATAAACCAAGGAGTGGGATAGCTGGGTCAGACCAATATCCCTGATGAGCATAGATGCAAAAATTCTCAATAAAATTCTGTCAAATTGCATACAAAAACATATTTAAAGAGTGCACCGTGATCAAGTGGGGTTCATCCCAGGGATGCACGGTTGGTTCAACATATGAAAATCAATAAATGTAATTCCTCATATTGATAGACTTAAAAACAAGAATCCCATGATCATCTCAATAGATGCAGAAAAAGCATTTTACAAAATACAGCACCCCTTCATGTTCAAAACACTAGAAAAACTAGGGATAGTAGGAACATACCTGAACATTGTAAAAGCCATATATGCTAAACCCAAGACCAACATAATTCTAAATGGAGAAAAATTAAAAGCATTCCTTCTAAAAACTGGAACAAGATAAGGACACCCTTTCACCATTTTTATTCAACATTGTCCTTGAAACTGTAGCCAGAGAATTAGACAGAAGAAAGAAATTAAAAGGATCCAAATAGGTGAAGAAATAATCAAACTATCACTATTTGGAGATGACATGATTCTATATATAGTTAGCAACATACTTTATATACTTTTAACAAACATAAATATTCATTTCCTTCAGGTACATGCCAAGAATGGAATGATAGTTTGCCATAATGAATTTAACCTTGTCATTCATTTAGAACCACTTAGCAATTAATCCTTGGACATCATTATTGAGGTTCCTGTTTTATACCAGAGGGATAAGAACGATATACCACTTGCAGCCAATCTATGCATCTCAAATCACACCAATTTCACTGACAAAAACCCATCATTCTGCCAATTATTAAGTACCCAATTTTACAAATAATATAGTTCTAAATTTACTATCTGAATTAACAAAATCTAGTGCTGATCACAGTTATATTTATTAAATACTATGTTTGGAGTATAAATTCTTGGTTAGAGCAATTGACTGTTCCTAAATTGTAGCTTAAATAAAAACATATATAACATCAGATTATGTTTTTCTGATGCATTTTAAAGTAGAAACATCTCAACAATTAAGATAGGTAAGCTTTGAGAACATAATAATCCAGTTTTCAAAATAGATAAATTTCATGGGCAAAATTCTGTTTTTCTAACCCAGTATTTCTAAGTGGGGTTATTTGCATTTTTTTAATGCAAACTTTTTTTTTTTTTTTAATTAACCTGAACTGGTTCATGAATCACAGGCCATTCAGTATCCCTGACATCTGCCCACCAAATGCTCAAAATATTCCCTCACCTTAGCAAGTACAATAAGCAAAATTCACACGCAGTTCTGCTTGTGGGGGGACCACCAAAGAACCAGTATTTTAATCAACTTTTTGCTTGAAGTGGGGCATGAAAGCAAATGGGCAGAGGAAGCTGAGGGAATCTAGAACATTGCATGTCCAGGAGGACCCTAGCTTAAACTCTCCAACAGCTCCCCTGTTTACTAGGAATGTTAGCTGTTGGCTGCTGAGTTGCTCATAAGGTCCTCAGACGGGATCTGGAGCTGAGCTATAGAATGAGCAGCTTAATTTACAAAGGCAGGCTTCCTTAAGAAGGGCATTGTGCACGGGAAGGGGGAAATACTACAATGCTTGCTGATGCTTGCTGGAGGATTCACCGGTGGCTTAGCCAAGCATTGTCTGTGTGATCTAACCTCATCAGAGGGCATCTTTTCTACACAGACATTTTGGCAGATGTCACATCATTTAATCCTCAGTTCACCACCTCACCAAGTCTCCTCACTAGCAAGCACCCATTTATTACCTAATATATTAAATAATTTGCTAACGTTATGATTATTATTATTTATTTTCTGCAAATAAACACCCACTTCAGTACACATATGCAAGGTCAGGGTGCTTGTCTTTTTTGTTCATTGATATATTTCCTATTACTTAGAACTCTATCAGGCACAAAATAAGTGTTTTTTTTTTTAAGTAAGAAAACTGCAACTTGGAGTTACTGTGATAGTCAGTAGTACAACCTGGATTAGAACTCAGATAATTTTATCCTCAAAGTTTTCCAATGTTCTAAAATTTTTATTTTTTAAAAATTTGTTCTTTTTAGCTACACATGAGAGTAGAATGTATTTTGATATATCAGCCATACATGGAGTATGACTTCCAATTTTTGTGGTTGTACATTATGTGGAGTTATACTGGTCGTGTGTTCATACATGAACAGTCCAAATCATCCACTGTCTTTACCATTCAAATCCCCCTTCCTTCCCCTCAGTCTCTCCTGTCTAATTGGTGAAACTCCCCCCACCCACTCTGCCTATTGTGAGCTATTGTGAGTCAGCGTCTGCATATCATAGAGAACATTGGTCTTTGGTTTTTTGGGATTGGCTTATTTCACATAGAAGGATAGCTTCTAGTTCCACACATTTTGGGCAAATGTCATAATTTCATTCTTCTTTATGGTTCAGTAATATTCCATTGTGTATATGTACCATCTTTTCTTTATCCATTCATCTGTTGTAGCCCACCTGGACTGGTTCCATAGCTTAGCAATTGTGAATTGATCTGTACAAACATTGATGTGGCAGCATCACTAGTATGCTGATTTTAAGTCCTTTGGGTATAGGCCGAGGAGTGGGATAGCTGGGTCAAATGGTGGTTCCACTCCAGGTTTTCTGAGGAATCTTCATACTGCTTTCCAAAGTGGTTGTACCAACTTGCAGTTCCAAGAACAATGTATGAGTGTATCTTTTTCCTACATTCAAAATTTATTGTTACTTGTATTCCTTTTTATTTTTATTTTTTTACAAATTTTATAAATTTTTGCAATTTTTACGAATTGCATTTTGATTCACTGTACACAAATGGGGTACAACTTTTTATTTCTATGATTGTACATGATGTAGATTTATTCACACCATGCATGTAATCATACATGTACATTGAGTAATGATGTCTGTCTCATTCCACCATCTTCGGTAAGAGAAAAATGGAGTTAGTTGTAGTCTTGATAATTGCCATTCTGATTGGAGTGAGATGAAATCTCTGTGTAGTATTAATTTGCATTTCTCTAATTGCTACTGATGCTGAACATTTTTCACATAGGTATTGATCAATCTTATTTCTTCTTCTGTGAAGTGTCTCTTCAATTCCTTTGCCCATTTATTGACTGAGTTATTTGATTTTGATGTTACGTTTTTTCAGTTCTTTGTATATCTTAGAGATTGGTGCTCTATTTGAGGTGCAGGTGGCAAAGAATTTTTCCCATTTTGTAGGCTTTCTCTTCACATTCTTGATTGTTTCCTTTGCTGTGAAGAAGCTTTTTAGTTTGATCCCATTTATTGATTCTTCATTTTACTTCTTAAGCTTTGGGGTCTTGTTGGTTCCTAAGCTGGCATGATGGAGATTTGGGCCTACTTTTTCTTCTATTAGGCTCAGGGTCTCTGGTCTAATGCCTAGGTCCTTGATCCACTTATAGTTAAGTTTTGTGCAGGGTGAGCGATAGAGGTCTAATTTCATTTTATTACCTATGGATATTCAGCACCATTTGTTGAAGAGACTATCTTTTCTCCAATGTCTGTTTTCAGCGCCTTTGTCTAGAATGAGATAACCGTATTTATGTGGGTTTGTCTCTGTTTCTCTATTCTGTACCATTGGTCTACATGTCTATTTTGGGGCCAATACCATGTCATTTTTGTTACTACTGCTCTGTAGCATAATTTAAGTTTTGGTATTGTGATGCCTCCTGCTTTACTTTTCTTGCTAAGGATTGCTTTGGCTATTCTGGGCCTTTTATTTTCCAAATGAATTTCATGACTGCTTTTTCTAGTTCTATGAAGAATGTCATTGGAGTTTTAATACAAATTGCATTAAATCCATATAGCGCTTTTGGTAGTATGGTCATTTTGACAGTATTAGTTCTGCCTATCCAAGGGCATGGGAGATGCTTCCATTTTCTAAGATCTTCTTCAGTCTCTTTTAGTGTTCTGTAGTTTTGATTGTAGAGGTCTCTTACCTCTTTTGTTAATTAATTCCCAAATATTTTATTTTCTTTGAGGCTACTGTGAGTGGGGTAGTTTTCCTAATTTCTCTTTCAGTCGATTCATCACTGATGTATAGGAACATAATTGGTTTCTGGGTGTTAATTTATATCCTGCCATTTTGCTGAATCCATTTATGAGCTCTAGAAATTTTCTGGTGGAGTTTCTTGGGTCTTCTAAATATAGAATCATGTTGTCAGCATATAGGGTTAGTTTGAATTCTTCTTTTCCTATTTGTATCTGTTTAATTTTCTTCTTCTGTCTAATTGCTCTGCCTAGAGTTTTCAAGACTATGTTGAATAGAAGTGGTGAAAGAGGGCCTCTCTATCTTGTAAATGAATGAAACTGGAGTCTCTCAGCTACAGGGAATGCTTACAATTTTTCTCCATTTAGAATAATACTGGCCTTGGGTCTGTTCTTTTTATCCCTAGTTTTTCTATTGTTTTCAAAATGAGTGGATGGCTGTATTTTGTCAAATGCTTTACCTGCATCTATTGAGATAATCATGTTATTCTCGTCTTTAAGTCTATTAATGGGATGAATTATGTTTATTGATTTCCTTAAGTTGCACCAACCTTGTGTCCCTGGAATAAACCCCACTTCATTGTGGTGCATTATCATTTTAATATGTGTTTGTATGCAATTTGCCAGAACTTTATTGAGAATTTTTGCATCTATGTTCATCAGGGGTATTGGTCTGAAGTTTTCTTTCCTTGATGTGTCTTTGTCTGGTTCTGGTATCAGGGTGATACTAGCTTCATAGAATGAGTTTGGGTGTTCCCTTCTTTCCTATTTCATGGAATAATTTGAAGAGTATTGGTATAAGTTCTTCTTTAAAGATCTGGTAGAATGCAGCTGAGAATCCATCTGGTCTTGGGTTTTTCTTTGTTGGTAGGTTTTTGATGGTGTTTTCAATTTCACTACTTGTAATTGATCTGTTTAAATTTTATGTCTTCCTGTTTCAGTGTGGGTTGGCCAGATGTCTCTAGAAATTTGATGATGTCATCATGATTATCTATTTTATTGAAGAATAGATTTTCAAAATTGTTTTGATCATCATCTGTATTTCAATAGTGTCTGTGGTGATATTTCCTTTTTCATCAAGAATTTTAGTAATTTTGTGTTTTCTCTCTTTTTCTTTGTTAGCTTGACTAAGGGTTCATCAATTTTATTGATATTTTCAAAGAACCAACTTCCTACTCTGTTAATTTTTTGGATTGTTTCTTTCGTTTCCTTTTCCATCTATTTCAGCTCTGATTTTAATTATTTCCTGTCTTCTACTACTTTTGGTGTTGACTTGTTCTTCTTTGTGTGTGACTTTGAGATGTGATGTTAAGTAATATATCTGTTGACTTTCTATTATTTTAATGAATGAGTTCAATGCAATGAACTTTCCTCGTAGCACTGCTTTTGTGGTGTCCCAGAGATTTTGATATGTTGTATCACTAATCCCATTCACATCTAAGTATTTTTAAATTTCATTTCTGATTTCTTCTGCTATCCATTCATCATTCAAGAGCATATTCCAGGTGTTAGAGTAGTTTCTATTTTTTATTTTATTATTAATTTCTTTTTTAAATTTTTATTTATTTATTATTTTTTTAAAGGCTAAGTTTTGTTTCATTGTACACAAATGGGGAACATCATTTAGTTGCTATGGTTGTACATGATGTAGATTCATACCATTCGTGTGATCATGTGTGCATGTAGGGTAATGATGTCTGCTCATTCCACAGTTTTTCATACCTCTTCCCTCTCATTTCCCTCTATGTAATCGAAAGGTCCTCCATTTTTCTCTTACTCTCCACCCCCAGGGCCCCCATTATATATATCATCATCCATTTACCGGGGAAAACATTTGTTCTTTGTTTTTTTGTGATTGGTTTATTTCACTTAATATGATATTCTCCAATTCCTTCCATTTATCTGCAAATGCCATAATATTATTCTTCTTTATAGCTGAATAATATTCCATTGTGTATATATACCATGGTTTCTTTATCTATTCATCTGTTGATTTCTTATTTCATTTCATTATCTGATAATGTATTATCTCCACTTTTTTTTATTTGCTAAACATTGCTTTATTGTCTAAGATACTGTCTATTTTAAAGAAGGATCCACGTGTTGCTGAGAAGAATGTGTATTCAGTCATTGATGGATGAAATTTTCTTGTTATTAAAATATGTCTAAATTATTAATTGTATTTTTTAGTTCTAAACCTTATTTATTTACTTTTTGTTAGGATGATCAATCCAGTTATGAGAGAGGTGTGCTAAAGTCACCCAGTATTATCGTGTTGTGATCTATTTGCTTCTTGCAATTGAGTATGATTTGTTTGATGTATGTAGATGCTCCATTTTGGGGGGCATAAATATTTGAAATTACTATGTTTTGTTGATTTATAATTTCATTAAGCAGTATGAAATGTCCTTCTTTGTCTCTTTTGATTAACTTTGCCTTGAAGTTCACTTTATCTGATATGAGGATGGAAACCCCTGCTTATATACGAGATCCATGTGAGTGATATATTTCTTTCCCATCCTTTTACCTACAGTCTGTGGATGTCTCATATTTCTTGGATGTCATTTTTAAATCCAATATGCCAGTTGATGTATTTTGATTAATGAGTTTAGGCCACTTACATTCAATGTTATTTTTGAGATATGATTTTTATTCCCTGTCATTTTGATTTATTTGTTTTTAATTTGAATTTGTTTTTCCTCTGATTAACTCTTCTTTTAGTATAGTTTCTCCCTTTCCTACTTTTCACTTTTACTTTTCATTTCTTCTTCACAAAAGATCTTATGATATGAGTATATTTTGTAGTGTAGGCTTTCTGGTTGTGAATCCTTTCAACTTTTATCATAGAAGGTTTTTATTTCATCATCAATTCTGAAGCTTAATTTTGCTGGGTATAATATTCTTGACTGGCATCCATTTTCTTTCGTAGCCTGATATGTATTATTTCAAGTCTCTTTGAGGGCTTGGGTTGAGAGATGAGCTATGATCCAGATCAGTTTCCCTCTAAATGTTACCTGTCATTTTTCTCTGAATCTCTTTAAAATTTTATCCTTATTTCCTATGTTAGTCATTTTCATTTCAATGTGTCTTGGTGTGGATCTGTTGTAATTTTGTGTATTTGGAGTCCATAAGTCTCCTGTATTTGATTTTCCATTTCATTCTTTAGGTCTGGGAAATTTTCTGATATTATTTCATTGAAAATATTGTGCATTTCTTTTGATTGTATCTCTGAGCCTTCATCTATCTCAATCTTAAATTTGATCTTTTTAGACCCAAATTTCTTGGACATTCTGTTCATTGTCTCTTAACATCTTTTCTCCATGGTCAACTTTGTTTTCAAGATTGTATATTTTGTCTTCATTGTCTGAAATTCTGTCTTCCAAGTGATCTATTCTGTCAGTGATGTTTTTAACTGATTTTTAAGTTAGTTTATCGATTCCTTCATTTCAAGGATTTGTTTGTTTGTTTTTATCAGAATTTCTATCCCTTTATTGAAGTGATCTTTCACTTTCTGTATTTTCTCTCTGATTTCACTCCTTATACCATCCTTTACTTCACAGATCACTTTATGTATATTCTAAACTCCTTCTGTGACATTTCTTCCACTATGGTCTCAGTGCATTCTGAATCTTGGTTGGTTTGGGGCGATTTCTTCTCTTGGCTTTTCATGTTGTGTGTCTACCTATCTAACAGTAGGAGCTGAGGCAGTAGCTTCTACCCTGTGGACTTACCATGTCCCTGAAGATTTCCAGTACCTCACTGCTTAGGGGAAGACAAATAATAAAAACAATAAATGCAAACAATATAGAACATTAAACCAAATATTTCCTCCTTTGATGTGTACCATGTTAATTATCACAGTAAATGGAAATATGATCAGTTATTACCTACCATAAAGACAGCAAATTTGCAAAAGCATTTACAATTTCAAATGGTAGACAGGGAAAGAACAGAAGTGATATAGGATGTGATGTTTATGAGGGAGAAGTAGAGAAAATAG
This sequence comes from Sciurus vulgaris, assembly GCF_902686455.1. Classification (NCBI taxonomy): domain Eukaryota; kingdom Metazoa; phylum Chordata; class Mammalia; order Rodentia; family Sciuridae; genus Sciurus; species Sciurus vulgaris. The sequence continues at coordinate 116,808,464 of NC_136469.1, read as the reverse complement.
AAGTAAAAATTGAAGGAAAAGTGAAAGAGAACAATAAGGATTGGCTGTTAGCAGAATAAAAGAGAAAAAGAGAATCTAGAGTAATGGATAGGTAGGAGGAAAAAGACTTATGTAAAGTAAAATTTTATCAAAAATAAAAGAATAGAAAACAAAACTAAAATATACTAATGAAACATCCTAGTCCTCAAAAAATGATTCATGAAAAATAACTGACTTCAAAAAATCTAGAAATGAGAAAAAAAATATGAGCAAGTATAAAAGTCCATGTAGCATTAAATTCACAATTAAAGAAATAAATGAAAAAGAAAAAGAAAGAAAGAAAAAGAAAGGAAGAGAGACAAAAAACATATCTCAATGAAAAGTCAAAGAATTCTTTCCATTGGAGTTTAAAGGGTTCTCAGCTTCTCTTCTCAGCAGTTTTAGGTGGGGGTGTCTGGAGTGTGCCCCACCCTCTGGATTGCTGGAGTGGGAGAGGTAATCCTGTAGTTGAAATTTCTGGAGGCAGTGTTTAAGTTTATGTAGGCTCTTCCTTGAATGTCAATTGGTCTGGAGATTTTAAATCAGCACACCTCCAGGGGCCAATAATTGCCAGACCACGTTTGAAGACTACCCCAGAGTTCTCCCCTGGTTTTCACTCATGTGGTGGGGGAACCAATTCTTAGTCCTCTAGATCAGCTGCAGACTCAATGTTTCCTGGTCTCTCCAAACAATCTCTCTCACCCCTGCCCTTCCAAACCCCAGCCATATGCAAGTCTCCCAGTTGGTTTTGCAAGCAGCCACATTGGAGGAGGATGGGTAGAACTGGGTAGAACTGGGTAGGTTTCCATGACCAGTTTTTCCCTGTGTAAACCTCTCTCCAAGTTTGATTTTCTCCTGGTCACTTACTTAAGCACACTCTATGTCGTGCAGTGTGTGCTTACTGGGCTTGTATTTTGGGCCAAACTCAGGTTTGCCAGGAAAGAGCCCCTCAGCCCCTGGCCCCTGCAGTGGTGGCCCCAAATAATTCCTGCCTTTGTCCTCCACACACCGTCTGGAGAGATGGCGGCTTCTTTCCCACACAAGGATACTGTGCAGCACACCTTTGAGTTTAATCAGGGAATGCCCTTGATCCACAAACACTTCGTATTCGGACATGCCTCAGTCCCCCTAGAAATGTGGGTTCCTTTAATGCCCTTATCCCTACACTTTGCTTGTAGAGGGACCACTCTGGCTGGTGCTTCTGATCCAGCCACAGCAGCAGCTATGCCTCTAGGGGATTTCTTCCTTATTTTATTATATCCAAACTTCTGAGTAACTGCTCTGCTTTGAATGCCCAGTTTTAGATTCCAGTAAAGTCCCCCTCCCCCATTTTCATTTTTGTTCACCCACCTTGCTGAGCAGCTGCCTGTCTGCTTTCTTGGTTTCATACCATGGACCAGCCAGGAAATTGACCTCTTCTACTCCACCATCTTGAAAACCCCCAAAGTCATTTTTCTTCTATTGCCATCTTTCTACCCCTTGGCCACCCCTACTCCAAACCCCACACCAGTCTTCTCCCTTCCATAACCTCTGGGATTTTTTTTTTTTTTTTTTCAGGTTTCTGATTTCTTAGGACTGAATTTATTGTCCATGACACCTTATTTTTTTTAGTTCAGTTATAACACTTTAAACTGTTCTAATTGTCAACTTACCTATTTTCCTCCAACTAGTTTGTACATTTCTTGAGGGCAATGCCTTGAGTTTTGACCATTAGTGAATTTCCAACACCTTGCACAGGGCCAGCACATAGCAGAGAATATTTCTTTGTTGAATTAATGAGGGAGTAACATCTGCACACTGTTCCTCTTTTCCTGTTTTATTGTTCTTCTGGAAGCAACCCTGTGAAGGCAGATGTCATTGAAAAGGAAAAAAGTTAGCTCAGATTGTAAAAATCTGCCCTGCCATTCATCAAGCTAGAATAACATACATAGATAACATCAGCTGCAAAGTTAATAGAAGTAAATATTTCCTCCAAGAACACACTGCAGCTGTAAAGCGTGCCCTTCTTTGAGTAACTGATTTCATACATACTGAAAAACTCTACCATCAAAATGACTTTCAGAAATGTTGCTGTTTGAAATTGTATCACTAAGAAATATTCCTTTCTTGCCTTTGGAATCACTTTGACACAGAAAAACATTCTTGATTTACAAACCAGGTGCAGAGCTTCAGATAAAGGGTTTCTGGATACCAACATTGCACATCTATCTCAACATTAATATTTCCAAAGAAATGGGACTCTGGATCCCTTTGCACTGCTGACCTGACATTGACCCCTTTATACCACCTCTGCTTTGCTTTGAGCCTGTGGAGACACTAACATCCACCCTAGTTAGTATTATGTTCTGAAATAGCTCGTTGCCTTTGTTTAAGGACACACCCACTATTCTCCCAGTATACAGTCTTGCTCACTGCAATTAATCAAGAAACTCAAATTTGTTGAATTTCAGGTGTGTCCCTACTGGTCCTTCCTCTTTTGAGACACCTATGTTATTCTCTAGTGGGTGTTTAGCTCAGTGGTTCTCAAATTTGGAGCGTATTAGGATTGTCAGGAGATGCCTTTACATCCTGAGAAAAATTCTAATTGAATCAGTCTTGGTTGGGTCCTGGGAATTAGAATTACAAAGCTGTCTAATTGCAGCCAGGGTTAAGAATGATTTTTTGTAGTCATATGGACCCAGAGCCATGTGGAGTAGGTGCTAAAATTCAGTTTTTCAGGATCCAAACTCTGCCCTCCACATCAGAAGCTTTAGCTGTGGACCTGAGGAGTCTACCTGATCAGTGACTCTCTCAGGTCGTGTTTACACCCTGGGAAGCTAAAGGACATTGCTTACTGTATTTTAATACTGTATTTTAATTCCTGTCCAGAGAACTCTCTCATGTCTTTTTTTTTTTTTTTTTTTTAATGGTTAGCACCAGACCAAAAGTAGTAGGAGAGAAGAAAGTGAAACATAGCAAGCTGTGTGTTGAGTTGAATACAAAGGCTTTTCTTCACTAGAATAAGCAGGGTGGAGTCGGGAACTGAGGCAGGAAATTGGAGGCACTGGGAAGGCTTAGGAACACTTTATCCAGTCCTCCAACTGACAGAAGAACTCAAACTTAGTTTTAGTGAATAAGAAAAGTCTACCTCACAAAGAAGAACCAGCTTCTCAGGAAGCTACTTATTGCACACTTGTCAATATATTGTGAATTAATATTTTGATCACTTGTGTCATTTAAAAAATAAAATTATACTCCAATTTCTGTGTGCTAAAAACTTAACCTGCACAATAATATTCTATTCTTTTTTAAAATTCATTTTAAGTTATGTTGAGAACATTAAAAATTTGAAATGGGACAAGCCTTGCTCCACCAGAAAGGTTGTGTGTGTGAACCTGAAACCTTTCTTTAGAAATAGTGCAAATGCCCAGATGCAACCACAAGGGGGCCTCTGTGTCTCAGATAAGAATTAAGAATGCTTTCAAGAAGCAGAGAAATTTCTTTATATAGTGAAAAATTTGTTCGCATAATTCCTTAAGTGAAATATGAAGTTATTTTACAGGGGACAATTTTATCTATGGTCAATACACTATTAATTTATATACATTATTTTATGGCTAACTTCTCAAATATCTGAAATAGTTCCCATTTGATATAAAGAAATAAACTAAATAGAAACTGCTGCAATTATAGAGGACTTTATATTGCACTGTAAACTAATTTCTTAGTGCAATATATTATTGATAATTGGCATTACGTGTAACTGTTTTGAAATCACCTGGAAATATGACTGAAATTTCAAACTATTGATCGTACTCTGAAATCAATATACTTTTGACTCCACTTTCTAACAAATGCTATTGACTGACCTGATTTCTGAAGACTTCTCATTTGTGAAATGTTTTGAAGAGGGATATTGCCTTAATTAGTCATTAAATAAAAGTGACTCACATACACTAAAAATGGATTGCTGATGAAGGATTATGATTTTTGAAATGATCAGGTGATATTTTTCAGACTATTATTTTCAGTTGTGATTTTATAATGATACATTTAATGAGATAAATTCAAAACAAAGTCACCTATGTCCTTCCACAACACATCTCAAAAGCACATAAACCAGCGTGGTTGGGATGGCAAGAAAACATCCTCTGAACACAAAGCAAAACTGAGCAGCACGACCAAAAAGGAATATGTAAGGATATCTACTGAAATGAGATTTTGATTAAAATATTTTCTTCTTCTCTTTGTGGAAAGATCATACATTTTTGCCTCACTGTTGCATGCTTGACCATATTATTGAAAGTGCCCTGTGAAATAGCAGTGCCATTTTTGGAGTAAAACTTCAAGAACCATTGAGCGGTTCCACCATGTTTCTTTTCTCTGCCTTGAGAACAGCAAAATGTACCAATGAGGAGTGTTTCATCCACCTGGGTCCTGGAGCATAGAAGAGATCCACAACCTACTTGTGATACACAGCATAGAAATAGGATAAACATATATGCTTGTGGTTGTAATCCCATTGTCCCGAATGATAAGATTAATGGACCAAGCATAAGAAAGTACTACAATGACAATAAAATCTATCAGATTAATATTGGGAAAAGGAGCAGAGCTATAGAGTGGGCTCTACAACAAGGCAAAAGAAACAACTTGCAAAATTTAGAACTATTTTTGGTACTGACAGGAGACTATCTCAGCAAATGAGGGACATTTGAACTTGTATTGGAGCAGTGACCCATGTATTATCTTACTATTAAAAATTAATAATAGGTATCGATTTTCTAAGTGTCAACTGTATGCAAAGGGCTTTTCAACATTTAATTTAATTTCATTCTCATAGGCACCCTTTGAATCATTTCAATGGTATTATTTTTCTTTCTTCATAAAACTAGCTTTCAGATATTAAATTCATTTCTTTGCACATTCCCTTGTTCCTTTGTTCACTTGCTCATTCATAATTAAATCAATAAATATGTATTAAATGTCTATTATACATCAGGAGGTAAAATTATGCTGTTAAGCCTTCCCTTTCTAAAGTCAAGCCTATTTTATCTTCATTCCATAAAACTTTCTTGTGGGAACAATTCTAAATAACCACCAAGATTTCCCACCCTCTTGTCATAAACATTGATACCTTTAATTCAGTTTTTAGAGACTGATCATGAGCAAAGGAGTAGCTAAAACATGCCAGGCTCCTGACCTCTGGAAACTGTACACATAAAAATAAGTGCTACTTCAAGTCACTAAGTGTGTGATAATTGAGCACACATGTTCAGGGCTAGCCTGGGCAAAATTAAGAGACCTCGTTTCAAAACAAGCAAGCCAGCAAGCAATAAAAAACTAATGAGAACGTTGAGTCACTCATACAAGTACAGTTTATATTCAGAATTATTTGCTTGGAAGGTAGTAGAGTGTGTTGGAACAGTTAGAGATACATTCAGTTAATAAAGAGCAAATCTAAAAGAAAAAAGAAGCCATGAGGACAGATTATGCTACTGGATTGCTAAATTTCCTCCAAAGTCCCAGAGCTTGTAATTGTACTTTCTGGTTCCTTCTTTTCAAGGTAATTCTATATATGAAAAGGTGGCCAGCACCTCAACAGAGCAGGTTCTTGCTCAGGAGGTATGAGTTGCTTGGGAAAATTAAATATCTGAAATAATCAGTAAGAAATAAGTCAAAGCCAGAAATTAGATTTAAAAAGTGGTGCACCTGATGGGTCTTCTATCCTGATAGGAACTGGAACTGAACAACTGAAAAAGGCCCCAATTCTTTATTTAAGGGGGAGTACCTCAAAGGCAGGGGTAAGGTTTCAGTGGGAGGAGTTTTGTTTTTTGTGCTTGTTTCTTTGTGTGGCAGAGGTCTTGCAATGAGTAGTTTGATTGGCGTTTGGCAGGCTACACCCATCTCTGGGAGGCTGTGCTTGAACTTGAGCGGTGAGCTAGGACAGGGCAACACATGAATCAGGCATTCTCAAACCAGTGGATTCTGACTGGTAGTTCCCAAGACCAGGCTTCCCTGCCTAGTGGCTAGAACATCGTTCAGTTCCCATACATGGTTCATAGATGGCCCCGAGCATCTACAGATTTTATTAATTTCATCATGCACACAAGTTATGCATTGACTCTGCCTGAGGCCGTGGCAGCTTTAGTTCTCACCCACTGTAGTGACTCTGAGCACTAGAAATATCCCTCAGCCATGAGTCCTTTCATTTAGGCATTTCCATTCTTGAAAGTTTCCCATGACTACACAATTCTCTGTGGGCATTAGACTTCTTGATTCTTTTATGTGAAACTCAGAAGTCTAGTCAGAAGTTTTTCCCATCAGGAGAATAATAAGAACAAATAAAAGTACAGTTCATTATTATAGTCTGCTATTTCTTTTCTTTTTTTTTTTTTTTAATGAAATAGAACATATTTTAATAAAAGGTTTTAAGATGGAGAAAAAAGTGTGAGCAAATTCGAAGATTGGGCTCTCAATTCTTGAAGCACATAACCAGACTTTAGAAATAATCCTGAAACAATATACCCTGGCATATACTTATATATACACACTCATAAACTACATATGAACAGTATATATGTACAAAAATTATACCTCTAAACTCTATTTCCATGCACATATTTCCTATAAAATAACCTTGACCTCTCCTCACCTGTGTATTTTCTCTATTCTTGTCTATATAATATTGGTAAATATTCTTTGACCATTTGAATTTATTTTTGCAAATACCATGAATTTTGCACAAGGTCATTTTTTGTTGTTGTTGTTTAACTTTAGTATTCTTCTGAAGCAAATGTTTGATATATGGTTTTAATTTTTCTATAATAAACATATCTATAATAAAATTGCACTTCATTAAAATACACAGAAAGCAAGTGACCATTTAAAAAAAATTCCTTTCCCATTTCTAGATTTAGACTGTTACTTGGTCTTATTAGACAGATTTGGGCAATAGGCTACAAATACAAAGTAAGGCATGGGGGCAGTCAATTGCCCCCAACCTGTAACCTAGGGCAATGATTTTGCCATTTGGTGAGTGCTAAGTCAACAGGACAGCAGGAAATAAAAGAAAGAAAAAAATTTATTATTTGCAGCAATAATTTGGGAATAATTCCCAAAGTTGTGTCTCTCCCTGAACAATAAATGCAAGGGGCTTTTATTGGGGCAACTCATTCATATAGAAGAGACTTGTCAGCTCCTGTGGTGCTAAGCTCATTCCTGAACATACTTGGTTCAAGATTATCTGACTTCACACATTACAACTTCAAAAGTGGGCACAGGAATGCCCCCTGGGCAGAGAATTTAATATTATAATAAGATTATAATGAGCAAAATTTACTTCGGTTCACGTAGAAAGATGGCTCAGGTTCTGGCTAGTTTAGATCAGTTCCTGTGGTTTTTCTGGAGGGCCTTGTCTTAAATAAACTGGAAAGAAGATTAACTTTTTTTTTTAGAGGGAGCTTGTTGAACGTATCTGCCTAGTAGCTAGCAAACGTACAGCTCTATGAAATTAAATCTTGCATCGAGAATTTATTCCTAAGCTTACTAAGCAATGGATCTTCTCTTGTGTCTTTCTTGAAGTAGGGTTCCATTATTAGTATTTACTGTCAGAGGTCTTTTTTTTTTTAACCAGTTTCAAATTTCTTTTATTTTAGCTTGATACCTTGTCTCCATTCATGAAAACAATCCTTCTATCTCTTGGTTTTTTAAAAGTATTTTGGAATAGAATTACTTTTTTGATTCAATAACATTGTTTCAATTAACATCTCAAATAGTCTTTCTTGGAGAGACTTATTCTTGCCTGTCTATTTGGGGTTTGCAAAGTTTTGAACAGCATGTAAATAACTTGAATTGTCACTAGTAGACATTTGTATACTAACACTAAAGGAATTATTTATCTAGTTTATACTATCACGGAGAGAAACAATCTATCTGTAGAAGACTCTGGGGTCAGAGCACATAAAATTTCATAGTGTGGGTTGTGAAGTTCCTGCCCTGGGACATACATGAAAGCATTAGCATTAGATTACTGGTCAGAAGTCCCAAGTGCCTGATTCAGGCTTGGAGACTAGTCTGTTATTGGCTTTAGGAAAGTTCCTTAATATCCATCTCAAATTCTTTTATCTTAAAGATGAAAGAATTGACTAAATTTGGTATAGAAAATACATTGCTTAAGTGTTGTTATTCTTCATTCATATAGACACCTAGTCTTGACACCAATCATTCATTCATTATTCAAATTCAACCCAGACCTTCATTCATAAACCCAACCATTTTCAACATACTTATGAACAACACCGAGCTGTAATGTAACATAGGACAAAACACTAGTCTCGGAATAGATGAACTCCAGGTCCTCCCTTCCTAGTACTTTGTGATTCTTACATGTGTCTTCCAGGCAGGGATTTGGCATGAACTCCAACAGTGCTCCACTGTGCTCCAGTTCTTGACTGTGTCTCTCTGCCTGCCCTTCCTTAATGCAGGATATAGTTTGCTCCTGGGCAGAATGAACTCTAGGATGTTGGTTTCCAAATGTTAGCATGCATCAGCATCTGTTGACCATGCCCAACCCCAGTTACTGATTACAGGATTACAGGAGCCCAACCCCAGTTACTGATTCACCGGGTACAAGAAGAATTTTCAAGTGCTCCATTCTAACAAGTTTCCGGGTGGTTGTGATGCTGTTCTGAGTATTGCACAGAACCCTAAAATATTCCTTCACTTGGCGTTCACAGGTCTCCAAGGCATCTGCAGATATTTTTCAGGGTGTTTATGTTAAAAAAGAGAGAGAGAGAGAGAGAGAGAGAGAGAGAGAGAGAGAGAGAGAGAGAGAGAAGGTAAGTAATTCCATCTGCATTTTTCACGTGAATATAGGTGACAAAGCCACAAATATTAATGATGCCTGATTTTGTCACAATAGAAATAGAAGATATTTTCATATTCGTTCACAATTGTTTCAGACATCTAGAAGTGTGGTTTAGGCACATCATTGCTTTGACATATCAGTGTTTTGTCATTAGATTTGGTGAATTTATAGATTATTTTTTTTTTCTGATTTTTTTTTTTATTGTAAACAAATGGGATACATGTTGTTTCTCTGTTTGTACATGGCGTAAAGGCATACCATTTGTGTAATCATAAATTTACATAGAGCAATGTTGTTTGATTCATTCTGTTATTTTTTCCCATCCCCCCACCCCTCCCACCCCTCTTTACCCTCTATACAGTAGTTCCTTCCTCCACACTTGCCCCCCTCCCTAACCCTAACTCTAAACCTTCCCTCCCCCCCATTATGTGTCATCATCCACTTATTAGCGATATCATTCGTCCTTTGGCTTTTTGAGATTGGCTTATCTCACTTAGCATGATATTCTCCAATTTCATCCATTTGCCTGCAAATGTCATAATTTTATCATTCTTTATGGCTGAGTAATATTCCATAGTATATATATACCACAGTTTCTTTATCCACTCATCAATTGAAGGACATCTAGGTTGGTTCCACAGTCTGGCTATTGTGAATTGAGCAGCTATGAACATTGATGTGGCTGTATTTCTGTAGTATGCAGATTTTAAGTCCTTTGGGTATAGGCCAAGGAGTGGGATAGCTGGGTCAAATGGTGGTTCCATTCCAAGTTTTCTAAGGAATCTCCACACTGCTTTCCATAGTGGCTGCACTAATTTGCAGCCCCACCAGCAGTGTATGAGTGTACCTTTCTCCCCACATCCTCGCCAACACCTGTTGTTGCTCGTATTCTTGATAATCGCCATTCTAATTGGGGTGAGATGGAATCTTAGGGTGGTTTTGATTTGCATTTCTCTTATTACTAGAGATGTTGAACATTTTTCCATATGTTTGTTGATTGCTTGTAGATCTTCTTCTGTGAAGTGTCTATTCATTTCCTTAGCCCATTTGTTGACTGGACTATTTGAATTCTTTATAGATTCTGGAGATTAGTGCTCTATCTGAAGTATGATTGGCAAAGATATTCTCCCACTCTGTAGGCTCTTTCTTCGCATTGCTGATAGTTTCCTTTGCTGAGAGGAAGCTTTTTAGTTTGAATCTATCCCAGTGGTTGATTCTAGCTTTTATTTCTTGTGCTATGGGAGTCCTGTTAAGGAAGTCTGGTCCTAGACCAACAAGGTGAAGATTTGGACCTACTTTTTCTTCTATAATCTGCAGGGTCTCTGGTCTGATTCCGAGGTCCTTAATCCATTTTGAGTTTAGTCTTGTGCATGGTGAGAGATATGGGTTTAGTTTCATTCTGTTGCATATGGATTTCCAATTCTCCCAGCACCATTTGTTGAAGAGGCTATCTTTTCTCCATTGCATATTTTTGGCCCCTTTGTCTAGTATGAGAAAATTGTATTTATTTGGGTTTGTGTCTGTGTCCTCTATTCTGTACCATTGATCTACCTTTCTATTTTGGTACCAATACCATGCCGTTTTTGTTACTATTGCTTTGTAGTAGAGTTGAAGATCTGGTATTGCAATACCCCCTGTTTCACTCTTCCTGCTAAGGATTGCTTTAGCTATTCTGGGTTTCTTATTCTTCCAGATGAATTTCATAATTGCTTGCTCTATTTCTGTAAGGTACACAATTGGGATTTTAATTGGAATTGCATTGAATTTGTATAGCACTTTAGGTAGTATGGCCATTTTGACAATATTAATTCTTCCTATCCAAGAACATGGAAGATCTTTCCATCTTCTAAGGTGTTCTTTAATTTCTTTCTTTAGTGTTGTATAGTTCTCATTGTAGAGGTCTTTCACCTCTTTTGTGAGATTGATTCCCAAGTATTTTATTTTTTTCGAGGCTATTGTGAATGGGGTAGTTTTCCTAATTTCTCTTTCTGAAGATTCATCACTTATGTATAAAAATGCGTTGGATTTATGGGCATTGATCTTGTAACCTGCTACTTTACTGAAATCACTTATGAGTTCTAAGAGTTTTCTGGTGGAATTTCCAGGTTCCTCTAAATATATAATCATGTCATCAGCGAAGAGGGATAGTTTGAGTTCTTCTTTTCCAATTCGTATCCCTTTAATTTCTTTGGTTTGTCTAATTGCTCTGGCCAGAGTCTCAAGAACGATGTTGAATAGAAGTGGTGAAAGAGGGCATCCCTGCCTTGTTCCAGTTTTTAGGGGGAATGCTTTCAGTTTTTCACCATTTAGAATGATATTAGCCATGGGCTTAGCATAAATGGCCTTTACAATGTTAAGGAATGTTCCCACTATCCCTATTTTTTCTAGTGTTTTGAGCATGAAGGGGTGCTGTATTTTATCGAATGCTTTTTCTGCATCTATTGAAATAATCATGTGATTCTTGACTTTAAGTCTATTAATATGGTGAATTACGTTTATTGATTTCCTGATGTTGAACCAACCTTGCATCCCTGGGATGAAACCCACTTGATCATGGTGCACTATCTTTTTAATATGTTTTTGTATGCGATTTGCTAAAATTTTGTTGAGAATTTTTGCGTCGATGTTCATTAAGGATATTGGTCTGAAATTTTCTTTCCTTGATGAGTCTCTGTCTGGTTTAGGTATCAGTGTGATATTGGCTTCATAGAATGAGTTTGGGAGGGTTCCCTCCTCTTCTATTTTATGGAATACTTTGAGAAGTATTGGAATGAGCTCTTCCTTAAAGGTTTTGTAGAACTCGGCTGAGAACCCATCTGGTCCCGGACTTTTCTTTGTTGGTAGGCTTTTGATGACTTCTTCTATTTCAGTACTTGAAATTGGTCTATTTAAATTGTTTATGTCCTCCTCATTCAGTTTAGGCAATTCATATGTCTCTAGAAACCTGTTGATGTCTTCGAAATTTTCTATTTTGTTGGAGTATAGATTTTCAAAATAGCTTCTAATTATGTTTTGTATTTCCATTCTGTCTGTAGTGATATTTCCTTGTTCATTCCGAATTTTAGTGATTTGGGTTTTCTCTCGTCTTCTCTTTGTTAGTGTGGCTAAAGGTTTATCAATTTTGTTTATTTTTTCGAAGAACCAACTATTTATTTTGTCAATTTTTTGTATTGTTTCTTTTGTTTCAATTTCATTGATTTCAGCTCTGAGTTTAACAATTTCCTGTCTTCTACTACTTTTGGTGCTGTTCTGTTCTTCTTTTTCTAAGGCTTTGAGCTGTAGTGTTAGGTTGTTTATTTGTTGAGTTTTACTTCTTTTATTAAATGCGCTCCATGAAATAAATTTCCCTCTAAGTACTGCTTTCATAGTGTCCCAGAGATTTTGATATGATGTTTCTTTGTTCTCATTTACCTCTAAGAATTTTTTAATTTCCTTCCTAATATCTTCTGTTATCCATTCATCATATAATAGCATATTGTTTAATCTCCAGATGTTGGAATAGTTTCTGTGTTTTACTCTTTCATTTATTTCTAACTTCAATCCATTATGATCTGATAGAATACATGCTAGTGTCTCTATCTTCTTGTATTTGCTAACATTAGCTTTGTGGCATAATATATGGTCTATTTTAGAGAAGGATCCATGTGCTGCTGAGAAGAAAGTGTATTCACTCTTGGTTGGATGGAATATTCTATAAATGTCCGTTAAGTCTAAATTATTGATTGTGTTGTTGAGATCTATGGTTTCTTTGTTCAATTTTTGTCTAGAAGATCTGTCCAGTGGTGAGAGCGGCGTGTTAAAATCACCTAGTATTATTGTGTTGTGGTCTATTTGGTTTCTGAAATTGAGAAGGATTTGTTTGACATACATAGATGAGCCACTGTTTGGGGCATAGATGTTTATGATTGTTATATCTTGCTGATTTATGCTTCCCTTAAGCAGTATGAAATGACCTTCTTTATCCCTTCTGACTAACTTTGGCTTGAAGTCCACATTATCGGAAATGAGGATGGATACTCCAGCTTTTTTGCTGAGTCCATGTGCATGGTATGTTTTTCCCCATCCTTTCACCTTTAATCTATGGGTATCTTTTTCTATGAGGTGAGTCTCTTGCAGGCAACATATTGTTGGATCTTTCTTTTTAATCCAGTCTGCCAGTCTATGTCTTTTGATTGATGAATTCAGGCCATTAACGTTCAGGGTTATTATAGAGAAATGATTTGGTTTCCCGGTCATTTGGTTCATTTTTAAAATTTTGTTTATTTATTTGTTTGACACAACTTGTTTCCTCCTTTATTTGACAATTCCTTTAGGATAATTCCTCCCTTTGCTGATTTGCTTGTTTGTTTTTCATCTCTTCCTCATGGAATATTTTGTTGAGAATGTTCTGTAATGCTGGCTTTCTTTTTGTAAATTCTTTTAGCTTTTGTTTATCATGGAAGGATTTTATTTCATCGTCAAATTTGAAGGTAAGTTTTGCTGGGTATAAGATTCTTGGTTGGCATCCATTTTCTTTCAGGGCTTGAAAAATGTTGTTCCAGGACCTTCTAGCTTTTAGGGTCTGGATTGAAAAATCTGCTGATATGCGTATTGGTTTCCCCCTGAATGTAATTTGGTTCTTTTCTCTCGTGGCCTTTAAAATTCTTTCTTTATTTTGTATGTTAGGTATTTTCATTTAATGTGCCTTGGTGTGGGTCTGTTGTAATTTTGTGTATTTGGAGTCCTATAAGCCTCTTGAACTTGATTTTCCATTTCATTCTTCAGATTTGGGAAATTTTCTGATATTATTTCATTGAATAGGTTGTTCATTCCTTTGGCTTGTTTCTCTAGGCCTTCCTCAATCCCAATAATTCTTAAATTTGGCCTTTTCATGATATCCCATAGTTCTTGTAGATTCTGTTCATGATTTCTTACCATCTTCTCTGTTTGTTCAACTTTGTTTTCAAGGTTAAATATTTTGCCTTCAATGTCTGAGGTTCTGTCTTCCAGGTGTTCTATCCTATTGGATATGCTTTCTATGGAGTTCTTAATTTGGTTTATTGTTTCCTTCATGTCAAGGATTTCTGTTTGGTTTTTTTTTCAATATCTCTAACTCTTTATTGAAATGATCTTTTGCTTCCTGTATTTGCTCTTTTAACTGTCGATTGGTGCGATCATTCAATGCTTGCATTTGCTCTTTCATCTCATCGTTTGCTTCTCTGATCATTTTAATTATGTACATTCTGAACTCCTTTTCTGTCATTTCTTCTGCCATGCTGTCATTGGGTTTTATTGATGTAACATCTAGATTTGTTTGCAGCATTTTCTTTCCTTGTTTTCTCATATTGTTCAGATATCAGTGGACCGCTGAGATATTGCAGATTTCCTCTGTTGATTTACCATGTCCCTGAAGATTTCTATATATATCCCCTCTTAGCCTTCAGTAGGCTGAAGTCTTGGAGGAAGTTGATAATGCGGTGCTCCACAAGGAAGCTGCCTCTCTAGGAGTGGTGGTCTTCAGGTGGGGTATATTCCCTGCTAGTGGGCAGAGGTGCCTCCACTTGTTGACCAATGGTCATCCAAAGGGGACCTAGGCTGTGGGCTGAGGCAAGGCCTGTTTGGGCCTGTGTCTCTGGTTTTACCGTCCTTGTGGGGAAACCTCACCAGGCAGGGAAGACTCACCCAGTGGGGAGGTCTCGCTGGTCAGTTTCCTCCTAGAGGTTCCCCTCAATTTACACTACTGCCTGGGCTGGGCTGCCTTCCTCTGCAAAGTTTCCAGGGGCCCGGCCCTACCTCCTGGGCCTGGGAGCCTCACCCTTCGCAGATGAATCTCCTTAGGCTGCCCCTCCTCAGAGAATTTGCCCATAGGCCTGGAACCTTCGCTCTGCCCTAAGCCTGTCTCTGTGCGGCTCTTCCACCCAGAAGCGTCCTAGATCCTGGGACCCTGTTCTGCACCTAATCGCCTGGTTGCGTGGCCCCTCCTCTGAGCAGCCACCTGTGGCCCCGAACAATCGCTCTGAGTCCCAGAGACCCGCCACAGGCCTCTTCCTCCAGACAGCCGCCCAGTATGCCGGTGGGGTCACTAGGAGTCCAAGAAACTCACTTTGTGCCTCCTCCTCCCACCAACCACCCGTAGCCCGGGGCAATCAATCACTCCGAGTTGAAGTGACCCTCCCCGTTCCTCCTCCTTCTCCAGATAACCCCCCAGGTGTTCAGGAGCAGTCCCTCTGAGTGGCTCTGAATCCACGTGACCCGCTGCACGGGTCCTCTGGGCACCGCCCGGAGCTCTGGTGTGGCCCCTCAAGACCAAGCGTCCCACCACGCTTCTCCTCCAGGCAGCCCCCCTGTGTTCAGGAGCTGTCACTTTAAGACCAAACAACTCACCACTCGCCTTCTCCTCTGAGCAGCCGCCTGGAGCGCTAATGCAGTCACTGCGAGTCCAAAGGACCCGCCGCGCTCCTTCTCCTCCTTCTCCTACTCCTCCGGGCAGGCCCCAGGGTTCAGAAGTGGTCAGGGTCCAAACAGCTCGCCACGCAGCCCCTTCTCTGGCAACCGCCTGTAGCTCCCGTGTGGTCACCCGAATCCAAGCGGCCGCTCCTCTTCCTCCTCGTCCTCAGGGCAGGCCCAGGTGTTCAGAAGCGTCCTTCTGATTCCAAACAGCTCGCCGCGCAGCTTCTCCTCTGGCAACCGCCTGCAGCTCTGGTGCAGTCTCTCCGAATCCCAGTGGCCACGCTCCTCTCCTCCTCCTCAGGGCAGGCCCCGGTGTCCTGAGTCCACACAGTTCTCCCCGCCACTCCTCCCCCGGGCAGCTGCCGGAGCCCCAGTGGCTGCTCCGAGTCCCAGCGCTGTGCCCAGCGGCCTCCTTTACGGCGCTCCCAGCTGTCCGAGTTCACTGCTCCAGCGGGGGGAGGGGCGTCTCGCCGGCAGTTCTACTTCACAAAGTTTCCTGCGTTCTGGGACCCCCGTCCCATCCGGGATGCCCCCCCAGGGGGTGAGAGTCACCTGGCTACTTTGAGTTGGTCCCAAGCGTCCCAATATCTCCTCTCTTGAATCCTGAGTCCTGGAGCAACACGAAATGCAGCCACCCTCTAGGCCGCCATCTTGAAAACCCTCGAATTTATAGATTATTAAAAATACTAATCATTATATCTTAATGACAAATGTAATGACATTATATTTCACTGTAATTTTTCCTTTGTGATGTTATGAATTCTGTTTTTCACATTGGAAATGTTATTCCGCATAGAATTTATAGGCTTTCTCCATTTGCCTGAATGGCTTGTGGCAAGGAAATACAAAATTCCAGCCTAGAGCATGGGAGCAATAAAAACCTGAAGTCCAGTCTTCTTTCACCCCTGGGACCTTCCTGGTTATGTACATAATCCTAGAAGACTTGATAGCAGAGGAACTGCAGGTGCAGGATGAAGTGCCTTCCCCTGTCATCTCCGCACCTGAGCATGTAAACAAGCTACATGAAAGGAAAAATGAAACCGCACACTTCATTACTACTTTCCCCAGGATGAAACTCTATGTACCACCCCTTGTGTTTCTAGATGACACAACAGTAAGATGCGACTGATAGTTTTTTAAGCGTGATTAGAACTTAGGGCAGCAGTTCTTAAATAAAGTGGTGTGTTTATGTGTGTGTGTGTGTGTGTGTGTGTGTGTGTGTGTGTGTGTTTGGGAAATCCTTTAAGTCCTTTCAAGGAATTCTTGAAGAATACATAAAAACTCTATAACACTACTAAGATGTTACCTAACTTTTCCATTTACATTCTCATTTCTGTATAGTGGCGTTTCCTAGAGTTTACATGATGTACGATGGTTGAATGTAATAGTAGATATGAGATTCCAGCTGTTTGTGTCTGTATGCACACGAAGCCAGATACTGAGATTTGAAAAAAAAATGCTACTTTTTTTTCATTTTTATTGTTATTTTAAAAGGACTAATTAATAAGAATAACAAACTCTTTTGCCTAACTAGGAAAAATCAACACACACAAAGGCAATAGGCGATTCAAGGTCTTCAGTTTTTAAAAGTGTAAAGGAGTTTTGAATCACAGGGTTATCTTTGTTTCATTTTTAGAGACTTAATAGCCTAAGCAACATAATTAGGAAGATATCAAAAAGTCCATGAATATGAAGTTCTGTACTTTGCCATGTCGTTAATCACGTACATAGCATTCTTTCCCTTTGTAATTTACTGAAGCCATCTACATTGACAGGAACTAATATCAAAACCAAATAGAACAGAAAAAGAGGAATATGGGTGATTTAAGAAGGTGTTTGTTGTTGGTGTTGTTTTAAGAGATCTAATAGCTTTGAGGAAACAGGATAAAAGGAAGTAGTGCTACAAATGTAGTTTGAGGTAAAAACTTTCCTCCTTCCAAGTCTCTTTTACAGGATCAACAATTTTTTTTTTTTTTTTTCCCAAGAAGAAATAAGACAAAGTACAAATCTTTCAGACTGGAAATACATGGAGTAAAATTCTCACTAAGTAGTGACTGTTACGGGGATCATGACCTTGGGGTAGGAGAAAGCTAAATGCCTAGAGAGCAGGCAAAGAATGTCAAAACACAAATCCCCTGTGGGATCAGGCACTGGCTTGAACTTCATTCAAATGCTGACCAAGCTAAAATCACATTGTACGGCACAAAATAAAAGCCTCAAAGTCACTCCCCCAGTGCCTACATTTACCACCCAGTTAATCCAAATCAGCTCTGATAACCCAATCATTTCACCTCTGAACATTCTCACGTTGACTCACGTGAGCCGCTGCAGAGAACCCTACATCCAAACCATAACAACCATGATCAAGGAGCTTCATCTTATAGGATCTGAATAGCTGTGGCTATATCTTTGTGACCAAGAGAGTTGCTAGGGGCCATCCATTGTAGGTCTGGTTTATTTGGCACACTTGGTGACAAGGGACAACACGGTCAGCACATCCTTCTGTGCTGATGCTGAGCCTTTTTTATTCTCTCTTTTACTATCAAGGCTCCAACCCTGGGTGAGAGGTTTGCCTTCCTTTCATACCTAAGCACTAATGAAGGCTTTTCCTTTCATACAATTATATTACCAGAAAAAAAAAAAAAATAGGTTAAAGAACGTGTTCCTCACTTTTTAAAACTCTAAAGCAGTGGCTGCCAAATCTGGCTGATTTAAATCGTTGTTGAGTTTTCTAAAAATTGGAATTTCTACAACTGGAGATTTCAGTTCGATAGACTCCTTGGATAATCTCGACAAGCAGTTGGGGTTCAGAATTATTGCCATAACGCACCACAAGAAAGGTTAGGGCTGGGGTTAGGGTTAGGGTTTAGGATAATCCCTGAAATTCCAGAGGTTGCTGATGATTATCAGGTTTAACATTCAGCCTTGTAATGTTGTATATTTACTTGCTTTGGTTTCCCTAAAATTGCAAGCATATTAAAAGCAAAAAAATTGCATTACTTAACATTTATATGCCTCATATCATCATGCATGATATCTTGTGCATTATTTTTCACTCAAAAATTTGATTAGTGAGTTGATTTAAAGGACTAGAAAATGAATTATGCATAGAATTCCTTGTGTTTGACCCTAGACCACAGAGGAGAAATGTAGGGTATAGGTGCAGCACATCGGAAAGCTCACGTGGAGTCCAAGATTTCTTTTGCAAGGCAGGGGATCTGTGCCTCATGACACCTAGACTCTCATGCAAATCAGACAGGATCGCTGCTTTTTCCCAGCAATCAGGGAATGCTCAGTACAGTAGGTCTGTGGCATAGAGCTTGCATTTTATCAACAAAAATGAAATATGTCTAACATTGATAGTTGACATTTGCACAACTTCTATGTCAACATTTATCAAATAAAGTTAGAGAACAAGAAGAGACAAGTAGATTAAAAAAATCAATATTTCTTCTAGAGGTAGTGACAAGCCAAAAAAAAAAAAAAATCCTAGCATATATTTTTCACTATGAAAAATGATATCGTTTTTCTACTATAAAAATTCAGCAAGCAATGCTTATTTGTGCTTTAAATCAAGACTTAAGTTGAAGTCTTGAAAAGAAAAGCATTAACTCAAGCAAATGCAGGATTAGTTTGGGTGTTCCTTTTAGTGTAAAAATGCATAATAAAGTGAACACATAAATATACTTTATGAAATAAACAGATTCAATATAATTTGATCTTTCAAGTGAAATATAAATTCCGCTTCCCCTTAGCAATATGGGGGACAATTCTGTGACTATTGTTACTATTAAAGAAAAGCTCATCTTTGCCAATTTGTAGAGTCACAACATCTGGATCTACACTTTGCCAATAATTTGATAAATCATTGGAATTCATGCACTCCTCAGCCAGTAAAGTGCAGGTGCTCTTAGTGGGTGACTGTCCTTACTACTTAAAGTAACATGTCTTTTAGTGCAATTGATCAAGAACTGACTTGCTACCAGAAGTAGTTTGCTTATGATGAAAATTTGTCTCTTTGGGTTTTAATTTCAACCCTCCATTAAGTAAAGAGTGGACACACAATTAAAAGCGTCTGAAAATATATGTTTTGCTACTAAAAAACGAAATGTAACAGAAGAAAGAGCTGGAAAAGATCTTAGGGATCAATGTGAGATGACATCTTTATTTTGCACAAAGGCAGAATAAAGTCAAGAGTGTTCAAATAACTTTTCACAGGTCACACACCCTGGACCAAAGCAGGGTACAATCCAGATCTCTTAATATTCAGCCCATTTTTCTTCTAGTATAGTTTAATATTTAGAATATTGGTAGTAAACTCAATTATTCTAGGTGGATATGAATGAACATTAAATAGTTATTATACATTCATTGAAAAATGTACCAGAGAATTTTAGTTTCTGGTAATATTTTGGGAGAAACTGAGAAACAAAAACTGGGAAAAGTATTGTCTATACCCTAACTGATATTTTTCCTTTATAAGTAAAATTATCTATAAAATCATAAAATTTCTTGAATCCAACAGAGAGTTGAAGCCACAGCTCTATAAACTGAAGTTGAAAAAAGGATAGGTACTTTTTTTTTTAAGTTAATTTTTTATTTGTTCTTTTTAGTTATTTATGACAGTAAAATATATTTTGATACACAATCAGGGAGTACAACTTTCCATTCTTCTGGTTGTACATGATGTAGAATTACATTGGTTGTATATTCATACATGAACATAGGAAAGTAATGTCTGATTCATTCTACTATCTTTCCTGTTCCTATTTCCCCTCCCTTCCCTTCATTCCCCTTTGTCTTATCCAAAGTACTTCTACTCTTCCCTATCCCCAAAACCCCATTGTGAATTAGCATCTGCATATCAGTTTTTTTTTTTTTTTTTTTTTTGGAATTGGTTTGTTTCACTTAGCATGATAGTATCCAATTCCATCCATTTACCAGCAAATGCTGTAATTTCATTTATCTTCACTACGGAGTAATATTCCATTGTGTGAATATGCCACATTTTCTTTATCCATTTATCTGTTGAAGGTCATCTACTCTGGTTCCATAGCTTAGCTATTGTGAATTGAGTTGTGATAAATATTGAAGTGGCAGCATCACTATAGTATGCTGATTTTTAAGTCTTTGGGTATTTAACTGAGGAGAGGGATAACTGGGTCAAATGGTTCCATTCCAAGTTTTCTGAGGAATCTCCATACTACTTTCCAGGATGGTTGCACCACCAGCAATGTATGAGTGTACCTTTTCCCCATAATCTCACCAACATTGTTTCTTGTATTGTTGATCATTGCATTCTGACTGGAGTGAGTTGAAATCTCAGTGTAGTTTTAATTTGCATTCCTCTAATTGCTAGTGATGTTGAAAATTTTTTTATGTATCTGTTGACCAATGAATGACCAATGAATTGTATTTCTTCTGTGAAATGGTATTTCTTTTGCCCATTTGTTGATTGGGTTATTTGTTTTTGTGGTGTTGATTTTTTTTTTTTTTTTGAGTTCTTTATATGTCCTGGAGATTAATGTTCTATCTGAAGTGCAGGTGGCAAAGATTTTTTTTTTCAATTCTGTAGACTCTCTCTTCACATTGTTGATTGTTTCCTTTGCTATGAAGAAGCTTTTTAGTTTGAATCCATCCCACTTGTCGATTCTTGATTTTACTTCCTGTGCTTTAGAATTCTTGTTAAGAAAGTCAATTCCTACGTTGACATGATATAGATTTGGGCATACTTTTTCTTCTATTAGTCACAGGGTTTCTGGTCGGATTCCAAGTTCCCTGATATACTTTGAGTTTAGTTTTGCGCAGGGTGAGAGATAGGGGCTTAATTTCATTTTGCTACATATGAATTTCCAATTTTTCCATCACCATTTATTGAAGAGGCTATTTTTTCTCCAGTGTATGTTTTTGGTACCTTTGTCTAGTATGAGATAACTGTATTTATGTGGGTTTGTGTCTTTGTCTTCAATTCTGTACCATTGGTCTACATGTCTGTTTTGGTGCCAATACCATGCCATTTTTGTAACTATTGCTCTGTAGTATAATTTAAGGACTGATATTGTGATGCTTCCTGCTACACTTTTCTTGCTAAGGTTGCTTTGACTATTCTGGGCCTCTTATTTTTCCAAATGAATTTCATGACTACTTTCTCTATTTCTATGAAGAATGTCATCAGAACCTTAATAGCCATTGCACTAAATCTGTGTAGTGCTTTTGGTACTATGGCCATTTTGACAATATTAGTTCTGCCTATCTAAGAACATGGGGGAGCTTTCCATCTTATAAGGTCTTCTTCCATTTCTTTCAAAGTGTTCTGTAGTTTTCATTGTAGAGGTCTTTCACTGCTTTTGTTAGATTGATTCTGAAATATATATATATATATATATATATATATATATATTGAGGTTATTGTGAATGGGGTGGTTTTCCTAATTTCTCTTTCAGTTGATTCATCACTGATGTATGAGAATGCAATTGATTTATTGGTATTAATTTTATATGCTATTATTTTGCTGATTTCATCATGAGGTCTAGAAGTTTTCTGGTGGAGTTTTGGGTTCTTCTAAATATGTAATCATGTCATCAGCAAATAGGGATAGTGTGAGTTCTTCTTTTCCTATTCATATCCCTTTAATTTCTTTCTTCTCTCTCATTTTAGAAATAGGTACTTTTAAGGAAGCACATATAAGCCAGAAATAACAACTTACCCAAAAAGTCACAACTGGAATATGGAATGTTTTAATCAGCTTTTCATGGTTTTGATCAAAAAACCTGACAAGAATAACTTAGAAGTGGAAAGTTTATTTTGACTCACAGTTTCAGAGATTGAGCCCATAGTTGGCAAACTGTGTAGCTCTGTGCCTGAGGTGAGGCAGCACATCACAGAACAGGGGTATGGCAGAGGAAAGTATCTTAGGACATCACAGCCAGAAAGCACAGAGAGAGAGAGAAACCCAATCACCAGAGACAAAACATAAACCCCAAAGACACAGCTCCAGTGATCTATTTCTTCCAGCCACACCTACAGTTACCACCCAGCTAATCCATTCAAGTATATAATTCACTGATTATTTTATCCCTCTCATAATCTAGTCATTTCATCTCTGAACATTCTTGCATTGTCTCACACATAGCTTTCGGAGGACAATTTCTATTCAAATTATAGGATTCCACCCATGCCCATCTTACAATGCAAAATACATTTATCCCATTTCCAAGAATTCCCAGTGTTAGTGCTTCCAGCCTTTTCCCAAAATCCAAATCCAAAATCTTATCTGAGACTCAAGATTAACTCTTGGATATTTTCCCTGTAGAGATTGAAAGAAAGTTCCATAAATCCCATATGTAGTGATATAAACATTTCAATTCCCCAATGGAAATATAGAGACATAGAAAGAAGGAATCGGATTGAAACAAAGACCAAAATTCAGTTGGGTAAACAAGCTCTGTAGTTCCATGTACAAAATTTGTGGCATATGTCATTGTTGTGTTCTCAGCAAAGGGCTTGTGTAGCTCTGCCCCTGTGGTCTTTCTGGTTGCAAGCCACATGGTCTCTCCCTTGTCTTGCCTCTGTTCGATTCCTTCAGCTTTCCTCAGCAGACACTCCATGCTACGGCATCTCTTACTAGGGGGTCTCCACTGCAGCTTTGACTTCCTTCTCACATCTTTATACTTCACCCTCTCAGGGGCACCCTGCAGGGATTCCAGTCCTGCTAAATTTTGCCTGGACTCCAAGATCTTTCTTTGAAATCTTGGTAGAAGCTTCACTGACTCCCTTACTCCATTAGGTGCTCACAAGAAAGACTAGGGGCAGATGAGAAAAGACAAAATGCTTCCCTCATGATTCAGTCCTGGAGAAGAAGAGAGGTTACTTCCTGGGAAAGTCAGAAAGTCTCCATGGGATGCTTCTCCCCATGGAAAAGAGATGATGTCACTGGGGGAATGGCAGTACATTCTATCTATGATATAATGGGTCAAGAACCATTGGGATTAAGAACAGGGAGAACTATAAATCTTGGTAGGCACAGGAAACTTTTGAGTCAGATCACAAAAGATCTGCTACCACTGGAGAAGGATACTGGAGAAAGCCCTAAGCAGTGATGTGGGGCTGCATCAGGGTAACAGAAAAACACACCATCAGGCCAGTAAGCACAAAATAGGATAACAAGCACGACAGTGTCTTGCTGGGGTAGGAGGAAAAACTTGCAGAAAGAGCCATTCTGAAGTGCAGAAGCACAGGGAAGATCTGAAGCTTCCCTGTAAAATGTAGAGCAAGAACCCAGCTGTAAACCCTCCTGCAAATCAATCCTGCCCCTAGCTATAAGGTAACACCAGAGGAAGTTGAAGGCTGCAAGTCACTGAAGGTACAGCAAAACAGAACTCAAATCTAAATCAAATTTGATTATAATGACTTAACTTTTGCCTTCAAGCTCTCAAGCTGAAAGCATAGCTGAAGAAGGGCACCCATTTCTAGAAAGAAGTATGACTTATCTGCATCTCACTGTCCTGCACGCAGTATTAAACTTTCACCAAAATCCCAAGAAATGCAAGAAATAAGCAAATAACAACATGCTGTCAATGAGCCAAGCAGTGCACCAAACTATACTCAGATATGACCCAGATGTTGGAACTATCAGAACACTTTTACATGATCATGATTAATATGTTAAGGTTTTATAGGAGGAGATTGACATTATGAAGGAACATGAAGAATGTAAATGGAGAGATGGAAACCAGAGAAGAAATTAAATGGAAATCCTGGAAACAAAAGGGCAATAACTGAGATGAAGAGTGCTGCTGGATGCATCAGCTGACTTCATGCAGCAGAGGAAAGAATGAGTGAACTTAAAGACAATTTGACAGAAAATTGTCCACCCTCAAAAACGATGGGAAAAGAGAGTGAAAACATATCTGAAAATGCAGGCATACCATCAAAACTGGGATCTGAACTCTGCTACTTACAGGACGTTGAAGGGAAACAGAAACAAGTTGTATCAGTAGAGATAAGCCACTTGATAGTGTGTAATCCTGATATCATGGGATAAGAAGGCTCTTTATCTCTGCAGTCTTCCTTGCAAAATCCATAAACCCAGTCAAGGGAAAAACATCAGACAATTCCAACTAAGAGACTCTTTACAAAATTATCTGACCCATACTCTCCCAAACTGACAGGGTCATCAAAAACAAAGAAAATCTGTGAACTTGTCACAGATAAGAAGATCTTAGGGATGTTATACATATTGTGGATGGAATTTTGGAATTTCCTATTTCATAATTGTAACTTTCATAGGTACAATAAGTAAAAATTAATGAATTATAAATAAACCATAGCCTTTATTTATTTATTTTATTGTAAACAACTGGGATACATGTTGTTTCTCTGTTTGTACATGGAGTCAAGGCATACCATT